>NC_062219.1:86065159-91065159 GCF_902686445.1 Sciurus carolinensis
GATTTGTATTCATTTCACTTGAGATGAACTCCTTGGTGATTCAAGAGTTGTATTCATAAATAAGTTCTAGTAAAATGTTACTTGGTTGTATTCTCATTTTAATTATCTTTCTCTATTGCAAGTATTATTTCATCATCATCCAACTAATCTGTGATTCTTAGCCTACGAACTGCATCTTGCAAGGGGGTGTATTTTAATCTCCTTATTGTGGGAAGAACACATGTATACTTTGAGAAGCCATATTCAATGCCATACTCTAACTTTTTGTTTAGTAAAAAACTATTGTATTTTTTTAAATAATATAACAAACAAATACAAAAACTCAACAAAATTCACAAAAGATAATTAATTCCTCTGGTAACCACACTCCAGAATGATATATCAAATTGTAGGGGCTATAGAAGCATTCATGTTCTGCATTCATCAGAAGAGACTTGTTAATAAGCATTAATTGACATTGGTTATGGAATGTTACTGCTCAGTCTATTGAATCTTAAGGCACCAGAGACTTTAACATCTTTCACAACTGCTTCCTGTGACTCATTCCTCCCTTTTCTACCACCATTTCCCAATTCCATTTCCTTTATTGAAACTTTCAGTCAGGGTCTAATGATACTCGCTCTGCCCACAGCCCAAAATCCTTGGGATGATTAAGATTAAGCAGTGCTGCCCAAGGGGAGTTGGCACTTCACTTCTGCATATTGACTTTCAAATTAATGAGATGATTGTACAGGTTCTCCATTCCACATTTCCAGAATAGTCACAGACTGTGTGATGGAGCCATTTACCCTGAAGCTTAATTCATAAATTTGTAAAAATGAAATAAAGATCCAGTGAATTGTGTGCAATGTCCAACACCTATTAAGTTTGGTATTTGGAAAATGTTCAACGACTATAAAATAACTGATTTCTATTTGCCAAGTATTTTCATAACCATAACCACTTGATTAAAAATTTCTAGGAGCTGATCAGGAAAATTACAAGTTAAAAAAGAAACACACACACACACACACACACACACACACACTTTTCATATGTATTTGAGTTTTCATTCACTAAAATATCAAAGATAAAATATTATGGATATAGGTGAGAAAAAAATGTATGGCGCATTTCCAATTCTAAATGCTCTTCTTTGTATGTGCTGATGTATGATTGTAAGACCTGTTCATATGGAGAACAAAACCAAACCAAGGAATCTATAACCCTAAGTCTGTAGATCCAGATCCTTTCCCAGTTTCTAAACCAGACGAGGTCAGAGATGACTTGATGTAAGAGCTCATGAGAGGTGGAAGTGGGTACACCTGGTTGGCTCTGCTTTAGTGACCAGTTTTGCTGCATGTTTACAGACAGTCCAGTAGATTCTTCTTTAATTTCATATTTATTAGAAGCAAGTCACATGCCTCCAGTAGCTAAAGAGGATTACA
Organism: Sciurus carolinensis; assembly: GCF_902686445.1. Taxonomy (NCBI): domain Eukaryota; kingdom Metazoa; phylum Chordata; class Mammalia; order Rodentia; family Sciuridae; genus Sciurus; species Sciurus carolinensis. Next base: position 86,066,587 of record NC_062219.1, read on the forward strand.
ATTTTTTGTGGAGATGAAAATGTTGATCATTGGAAAAATAAATTTTGAACTGTTAACTTCTGTAATGATTTGAAACATTAGGATTTCTCTAACATCACTTTGATGTTAGATTTCTTGATTCTTTATGACATCATCTTATAATGGCAACTTAACCTTTGATATACCATGGAATGGCAAATCTGAACTGAATATTAGGTGATGATAATAAATATACAGAAATATAACCTTGTGTTATAATAGCAAGCAACTGCTGTGATGATTTGTCTCTTGGCTTTTGATCTTAGTAATGAGAGAGGAAGATGTTAAGTACTCTTTTATTGTTATTGGGTTTTGTACTCCAATTGTACTCCAACAATCATCCTGGACACAATAATAGCTCAACCCAGGCAAAGAAAAATTGATTCAAATATTTTAATTAAAAAGAAACCTATTTCTACATGTACTCATTTTATAGATTGAAAAGAATAACAGAAGCTTCCCTGGCAGAAGGTAAACGAGGACAGTCTTTTAGTCATTGTGTATTATACATAAGGAACTTTGGTATGTCCTAGTATGTCAAATTATTCTCTGGATTCAAGTCACATTTAATACATTGTTTCTTTAATTTTAAGATAAATCATATTTTTAAATTAAAGAAATTTAGAACTGTCAAAATCCTTTATGCATTGGTTAATCAACATTATATTTTTCTAGGAGGAAAATGAGATACATACAGATTAAATGATTTGCACAGCATTACAAAGCAAATAATTTGTAGATCTAACACTAGGAGTCAGACACTCTTTCATTCAGCAAGTATATGTAGGGTCTAATTTGCTTCAAGCACAAAGGCAAGTGGTATACACCCTGCTCTTCAGTAGCTCAGTACCTAAGGATGTCAAATGACTAAACAAAGAGAACATCTGGATGAAAAAAGACTGCTGTAGAGTTGAGTAAAAAGGGTAACTTAGAGATGACTTCCTGCAGGAGGGGACATCTAAGCTGTACATAAAATAAGAGGAGTGGACCAGTGTTGTGTGCTGAAGTATTTCCTCAGACTCAGAGGCTAGAAAGTACATGCTGTGCAGAGAACCAGGCATCTCCACACAGGAGTGTGGGCACCTGCACACACTAGAACAGGGAGCAGGGAGAAATGAGACTGGGCTGGTGACCAAGAGCCTCAAGTCTTGTCAAATTAAAAAATGCAGACATTAGCCGAGCATGGTGGTGCATGCCTGTAATCCCAGCAGCTCCAGAGACTGATGCAGGAGGATTATGAGTTTAAAGCCAGCTTCAGCAATGGCAAGGCACAAAGCAACTCAGTGAGACTCTGTCTCTAAATAAAAAAAATATATAAAATAGGGCTAGGGATGTGGGTCAGTGGGTGAGTGCCCCTGGGTTCAATCCCCAGTGCCAAAACAAACAAACAAAAAAGATACAGACATTATTCTGAAGGCAAATGAGAAATCATCATCAGGGTATTGACAGGGGAATAACATTATCTAACTTTCATTTTTGCAGAGAGTGTCCTATTAGAATATGGTTATTGAACTGGAGAAAGGAAGAAACAGGAGACCAGGACAATGCTTCTTCTATCACAGTGCAAAGGGTCTTTGCAAAAACTGGAAAAAGACGCCCCTTCCTGTTGGAAAATTGTTGTGACATACAGAATTTGTTTGAATAAGACTCTCTATTGCCCTTTGCCAGAAAATTATTGGTATGAATATAGAAATCTATGTGACGTGAACATACTTGTATAGGTCACAGCCTCCCCAACTGGCCCTGACCACATACAATTGCTAAGAAATTCAAAATGTAATTATGTGTAACTCTGTAGGGCACTTAAAATTTTATAAGTCCCTTTTGCAAACATTATATCACTTACCTTTTTTGATAATTCTGTGGGATAGTTAGAAAAAATAGTATTTTTACCCTCATTTTATGACTGAAAAAATTAAATCTCACCTAAGTCAAGTGACTTGCCTGTCATCACATTTAGGGATAGTCTCAGCACTGTTATCTTAAACTCTAAACATTCTTTGTCAGCTCCTTATTGCTTGTATGATCCCAGAAGGTAAAATCTCAAAAGTGTAAAATATGTACATCTCTTAAATAAGTTTACCAAACACTTGGCAACATAAATTGGGTGGAGTAGGGTGGGTAAAAAGACAGTGACTTTTCCTGTTTTGAAGTCAGAAATCAAATTTAGGAACTGTCATAGAATATTAGTTTGCCAGTTAGTTCAGTGTGGGTACAGGAAATAAACTTGACTCTTCATGATTAAAAAAGACACATTGTTTTCCTAATATTTAAAGTTCAAGCCATATTTCAATAATTTAATTCATATTTCTTGTTCTACACATGCCTTCAACATAAATATATTCAATATATTCAATTCAATATATTCAAATATAAAGAAGAAATTAAATCCTGATTATGAATAAATATTACATATTCTGAACTAATTGAAATGCAAATGTGTTACTATAACTATAAAACATCAATATGTATAATGTATTTCACATCCTCCACTTTTAATTGAGAACCTAATGACTCTACTACGGACTATGTTTGGGTATTCCTTTACAACCTTGCTTGTATATTTTTTAATGTTACTTAGAACAAAATATCAAGCATATTTGATTAACAGATATTTTAAATGGCACCAAGAAGGAAGGAAATTAATTTCAAAGTCAGGATTGAACATTTCACATTCATGCAGTATGCAAGATGGCACTCTTGCTGAGCAGCAGATTTAGCTCTTGATAAAGAGACTCTAGTTTTATAATTAGATTTGCATAACAAAATTATTTTACCTGAAAAATATGAGTGAGAGGGTCTAGCAGAATTTTAAAGATTTGATAGTTTACTTTTCAGAACAGGCCTAGAAAGCAGAGAGACTGTTCCATGCACAGGTTAACACAGATCCCAGAATCAGCCATCTGTGTTGCTAGGCTCCTCTGCAATTGAGCAGCTATGTGAAATGGGTAAGATACTTCACAGGGAGGTTATAAGAATTACATTAAATATGTATATAGAACTATAGTAAGTATAATGTAAGCAGTAGTTTTGGTAATATAGTTTGAAAGGCTATTATATATTATAATTTCTGTTCAATTGGGAAGACTAGGTTACTGCTTAAAAGCTTTGTGTAACTATATAGGCAAGAAATGAAAAATAAGTTTAAGAGATACTTGAATAATTATTTTCAGTTTTATTTCCCTTCCATAAATCTTCATTAGGGAAAAAAGAGAGAACTCTATAATGTTATGGTCCCTTTATGGCTAAGTGCCAGAACCACCTCTTTGTAACCATCTCCAAAAGGAAAGAATGCAGACTAGTGGAGTAGAAGTTCTTACGGTTGCTCAAAAGACATACACAGGTAAGATTGTGTGAGTTATAATTGCCTGGGAGGGAAACCCCAGTTTAAGAAAGCATCAAATAAGCAATTCATGTCTAAAAGTCTGAGTTATGCCTAATATGGCATTTTCATTGACTGAATGATGTCCATTACCTGGCATGAAAAAATTGCTCACAATATTTGATCAGTGTTGTCATTGCATCCAGGAACAAATCATGTAAATCAATTCCAATGAACAATGCTTAAAATGTCAAGATAAAGATCAACGAAATATGTGTACTGATTTCAGTGGTTCATATGTTCATCTTCTCCACTAAAATGTGAGATTTTCAAAAATAAGAACCACTTAATTTTGGAAATATTTTGCCCTGGAAATAAACAGTAAACCCCAATTATTTTCTTAATAAAACAATTACTCAGTAACATTCTTGCTATCTCAAAAATGAAGTAAACATAGATTTGTAATGGCGTAAATAGTAGACTTCTCAGATTTCTGGTAATTGAAGAATATACAGCTGTGAACTTTATAGCATAATTTAAAACAGACTGGAAGATACTACAATTTTCCATAGATAGTCATTTAATATTTCCACAGAAATATCATTCTTCTTAGGTTTCAAATGTCTTAAATTTTGTAATGCACCATAGTTTTGCAATAAAGTATTTAGAGAAACGTTATTTCAAAATTTTCTGCCGTCTGGGGTAAAAAAGAACAGTACATTTTTTATAGCTCAGTTGCAATGGTTAGACTTCTTCTGATTACAAATGAATGAAAATCCAAACCAAACTGGCTGGAACCAAAATAGAATTTATTGCCTCACCTAACCAAGAAACTTAGGAACAAGTCTAGCTTGGTCAAAAGCTTGACCAGGTCCAAATGATATCATCAGGACATGGGTTTTCTCTGTAACGCTTGGCTCTGCCTTTTACTCAAGGCAGAGAATTATTATTCTATTTTCAGACAAGGTTGACGTCTTGGTTGTAAGTTGGCTGCCACATCTTCAGTGCTTCAGGTTTCCCACCGTGTGCGAAAGAGAGTCTGCTTCCATGAGAGCTGAAATAAAAGACCCAGAATGGAGTGTCAGCAGCTGTGATTGGCCCATGTGGATTCCTGTACTATCCTTAGACAAATCATGTGGCCAGACAGAGAAACACACGGTTAAGACCTGGGCTTAGAGCAAACACACCCCATTATGGGACCAGCAGTGGGTTAGTTTTACCTAAATCACATGATCTAACCTGATGTGATGCAGTTCTTACAAAGCAAGCTGGAAGTGCCGTTTTTGTTTCTGATCCGATGCACTTTCTGGGTAAGTTTTAAGCTACACAGGAGTAAGGACCTTATAAAATTTTATCACCATTTTATCAACACACATAGGACGGTCTCTGGGATACAGCAATAGTTCAATGTAATTGAAGATAGTAATGACAAGCTGTATTTCTAGTCAGATGAATAAGATGGGTTATGGAAAGTTACTCTGCAGCACTTCACGCTCCTGGTGGCCCCTCCTTCTTAAGCTTTACCCTTCCCTGACACTGGTGACTCTGTGCCACCATGTTTCTGCCTCTGGTAATTGTACATCCTTTCAGCAGCCCCACTGGTAGCTCCCATGTTTCCATTCCCATTGCTAAGGTGGGAGTCTTGATCTTTCCCATCTGTTGCCTGTAAAAGATAATAGCTTCCTAATTAGTTTTTCTACCCCTTGTCCTTTCCCTTTTTAAATATTGTCAATTATAACAGATATGCAGTCACTTTCTACTGTCCTGAGTCAAGTCCAAACTCCCTAGTGATTAAATAAGATCCATAACTTGCTATTTATTGTCTTACCCTGTTGTTTGCAAAAACAGTACATATACCTGTAGAGGAATGAGCATGTCTAATTCATGAACTTGTTTTATTTGGTTTATGACTTTCAATCTCCTATTTTGATGGTTTTGTAGTAATGAGGTATCAGTAACTAAAAGTTAATGAATAAATGAAAACAAATGACATAGGCCATAATTAATTTCATCCTGGTGGGATCATAAATAGCAAAGAAATTTGCAATGAATAGAGGGTTCCCGTTTGGGTAGTTTAAGCAATTTTGGAGAAGATGCACAGTACATGTCTTGGTGACTTTCAGAGGGAACTCCCTGAAATTGGCTTAATTATGCTTGGATATTTGTACAAAGCAAAGAAGACGATATTTCCATTTTGGTGTTGAAAGTGCTTTTCTTTTCAGCTGTAGCTTTTTAATCACATATGTACCACAGATGAATATCTGATATCTTTTGAAAAAATCATTTCTGGGCAACCACAGAAAAAGAAATATAGACTTTCAATAAATAAAAAAGACGCAGCTTGAGTTAATTAGAGAAATTCAAATTAAGAGAATGAATAAGTATTTTTTAAAATCAGATTAGCAAGATTAAAAATATGTTGTTGACCAGTTTTACAAAGAAGTGGAGAAGGAAGCATTCTCATACAACATTGGTGGAATGCAACATAGCAGTGGCTATCCAAATTAAATGTATGTTCTCGTTTCTAACATCGTTAATGATGTATTCACATTTTCTGAAAAAAACTTGAGGTTCAGATGGTTTTAACCTTGAGAAAAAGAATGATATTTTTGTGCTAAGTTTCTATAAAGCATGGAAGAAATGGGAAATGTTGTCAATTGCCTCTGTATTTATTATACTCATGTTCTCTATATCCATTTCTCCTGACTCAATCCCAAGCTATTAGAATTCATAAGTCATTATTCTCAAAGATTTTAAAAACTGATCCTCTTTTTTTTTTCTTTTTTAAATCATTGAATAGATTAGGTTAAACATTTCATGGTGGGCATCAAGTTTTACTTTAAGCAAGAAAATAAGAATTCCCCTTCTGTACCAAACTAGTGGGGAAGAGGGAGAGATATATGATTTCCAACATGAGGGATCTGCACTCTGCTCTGACATGGTCTAAGATGTAGCAAAACCTCTGAGGAAAATGGCAGTTTAGGGATTAGTATTAAACAATAAGTGGTCTGGGAGCCTTTAAGGAGCAGAGATGATCAACAAGAGGTTTCCTCCTTCCAATACCTTGATACTTTGTAAGATTCTAGAAGAAATTTTATTCTACCTTAGTAATAGGAGACTCAGGAATAACCGACTTTAAATTTTCTGCCAACTTAAAGGCAGATGTGCCTGAAGTAAATTCCTTTGATTCATCTATTTTAATTCTAGCAATTTATTCTACATATATTTTAAGATAATAACACGAAAATATATGCAGAGATGTTCCTTTCAGCATTATTTGTAATTGCTTTTTTAAAAAAGATCTGGGAACAACCCTAATGTTTATTAACTTGGAACTGGAAATTAACTGTGACTGAGCCTTGTAGTAGACAAGAGTATTAAGAGTTAAATTTGAAAGAATAAAATAGGTGTATATATAAAAATGTGGCAATTTGGGTACATGTGGAAAACTGTTCAAAAATACTAAATGATATACAATGATGCACAAAGTAATATATCAATTATGATCCAGTGATTAAAAATGAATGTTCTAATGTCAACCCTAGAAAATGAAAGATGGGATTGGAGCAGTATGCAGGGAGAGACTTTGCATCCTTCCATTTGAATTTTCACCATATGCAATAGTTACCTTTATAATAGTAACAGAGATTAGCATGTTTCAAACCCCATGCTAGTTTCTTATTTCCTTTTCTCAAAAGTTTTACACAATCTTGCTACTCAAAAGCCCTTTTGGTAATAGGTCTCTGCTTACAAATACAAGAAATTTTACTTTTAAGGGTCAGGTTCAAATACCCCCATGCTCTGTAGTTCCTTGTCATAATATTTCTACTCACAGGTACAGAAAGCTTACTAATTCAATTGGCCATTTTCAGATTTGTGCCTCAGGTTGTGACTTCTCTTTTGTTTGACTGAAGGGCACTTCACTTTTCTGGAAACAAATAATTGAAAATGTATTTCTGAGCATAGTAGCTTCATAGGTAGGACCAACCACCAGAGAGAGCAGAGCACTATTGCTCTTACTGATGACACTACTGTGGATGATAGCCCGAGGGGTGCTGAGGTGATTTTCCAGGACTCTCAGGCCAAAAAGAATCCTGTTTATATCAGACTTAGTGCTGAAAGTCAACCCTCACACTTTCATGCTGTATAAAGTCAAATATGCCATCACAGGGCCTATGCACACATTTCATTACTCCTTCAGGGAACACTAGATGTTTTGACATTTGTGGTTCAGCATAAATTTTAGATCTGCCAGGACTTTCAAAATGTAACTATTTTTCTTTAATAAATATGTCTTCAATATGGTGCTTACATAATCTGGACTGAAAAGAGGATGTATGCCTTATTCCTGAAAAGAACAAAGCATTTTAAGGTACAGTAGTCACTCCTTGTTTGTGGTTTTACTTTCCACTGTTTCAGTTACCAGCAGTCAACCAGAATCTGAAAATATTTAATGGAAAATTCCAGAAATATACAACCCATAAGTTTTAAATTACATGTCAAACTGAGTAGCATGATGCAGTCTGACTCTGGATGTGACTCATCCCTTTGTCCAGAATATCCACACTCTATATGTTGCATGCCTGTCATTCACTTAGTAACCACCCTGGTCAGCAGATCACAGGTATCTCTGTGCTCCTGTTCAAGTAACCTTTTTTTTGTTTAATAATGACCCCAAAGTACTAGAGGAGCCATGCTGGTAACTGGGGTATGCTAATGAGAAGCCAGAAAATGCTTCTTTAAGTGAAAAGATGTAAGCTTTCTTTTTGCAGGAACGAAAAATGAACCCAGGGGCTCTTTACCACTGACCTACATCCCCAACCCTTATAATCTTTTATTTTGAGATAGATCTTGCTACATTGCTGAGGCTGGCCTTGGACTTGCAATCCTCCTGCCTTGGTCTCCCAAGTTGCTGGGATTACAGGTGTGCACCACTGTGCCTGACTGTTTTTCTATATAATAAGAGAAAAAATATGTATGCCAAGATTGCTAAGAACAAATCTCCTATTTGTGAAGTTGTGAGGAAGGAAAAGAAAATGTGTGCTAATTTTGCTGTCATACCTCAAACTTCAAAGTTATGACCACAAACTGGATATGGTGGCACACACCTGTAAAGCCAGTACTTTGGGAGTCTGAGGCAGGATGATCAAGTTTCCAACCATCCTAGGCAAGTTAGCAAGACTCTGTCTCAAAATATAGAAAGGGACTATCCAACTCTTCAGTTTATACCCAAAGGACTTAGAATCAGCATACTACAATGATGCAGCCACATCAATATTTATAGCAGCTCAAGTCACAGTAGCTCAACTATGGAACCAACTTACGTGTCCTTCAACACATGAATTGATAAAGAAAATGTGATAGATACAATGGAATATTACTCAGCCTTAAAGAAGAATAAAATCATGACATTTTCTGGTAAATGGATGGAACTGGAGAATATCATCCTAAGCAGAATAAGCCAATCCCCCAAAACCAAAGTTCAAATGTTTTCTCTGATATGCAGATGCTAATTCACAATAAGTGTGTAGGGAAGAATAAAGTTACTTTGGAGTAGGTAGAGGGGAATGAAGGGAGAGGGAGGGGTATATCTGACATTATTACCCAATGTACACAACCAGTGTGATTCCGCATCATGTACAACCAGAAGAATGAGAAATTATACTCCATTTATATATGATGTGTCAAATGCACTCTACTGTCACATACAACTAATTAGAACAAACAAAAAGAAAGGGCTGAAGGTGTAGTGCAGTGGTAGAGCATCCTTATGTTAAATATCCAGTACCATAAAAGAAGAAAAAAATTGCAACCATGGTGTGTGGTAAGCGCTTCATTTAGATGGATAAGGAACTAAATTTGCTTATAAACAGCTCAGTATTACCCATGTTTTCAAGCATTTACTGAGAGCCTGAGGACATATTCCCTGCAGATAAGTAGAGTATGGTGGGGATTTTTGTATGAATTGGAAGCTAATTTAATCAAGCAAGAAACTAAAATTCTCCTTACATAGTTTTCAATGTGATTTTGCCACAGTGGGGAAGTCATGTACAATGTTGTAAATACTATGACTTTTTTTTTTTTTCACAGATTCATACATGACAAAAGAGGCTAAAGCAATAATATACATTTAATGTTTATATTTTTAAATATCAATATCATTAGGTAACCAGAAAACATCAGAGAATTTCCTTATACTGGACTCAACCGTTAACTTCCCATAATGTCACCCACTTCCTGTTTAAGTAGTTCTGTGACTTGTAGTATTTCCTTTACACTGGTAGGGGTATACCCATGTGGATTGTTAATACATCTTTTCAGGTTTTAAGGATCAACCATGCATGTCAACAATACATGATCTAATGAAACACAACAACCCAATTAACCCAATTTGTGCAAACCCCATATTTTATTTTGTAGAATTCTGAATATTTTATCTTCTTAAGATATTTTATTCACAGGTGTTGAAGAAATTACTTGCTTTGGTTGCCTATTGCTAACCTGTAAAAGAAGTGCACTTTTAAATTTTTTTCTGTGTCACATATGCTCTGCTCTGATTCTGCAGAATGTTTTATATTAAAATTTCCTATGACAGTGCCATTTCGCATGTTTGGTGTTGTTTCTTCCATGAATGCATTTATATTTTTATTATTTCATGTGAACTAATTTGGTGCTCAGAAAACATTGTTTAACAAAAATGATTTATCGAGCATCTTAGTGTTTTTTGCTTTTGAAACCTAAGAAGAAGGATATTTCTGTAGAAATATGTTGGTCATAAAATCTCTGGAAATTAACTGAAACACAGAAACCCTATGTACTCTGCAACACAGCTCTATTTGTAAGTCATTGAGCAGCTAGGATTTCTCTTTATTTCTCTCCATTTTACATAAACATTACCTGACATATTTACTTGTAACAGATGATTTTTTCCTAAAAATCTACTAAGTCCAAACTTACAACGAACCAACATTTTTATGTGAAGATTGTTCTTTGTTAGAATTGGATCTTCTTCTGTCAGTAAAGGAATGCACATCATAATGTTTTCCTTGAATTTCTAGGACTCACACTTGTGGAAAATAGGATATATGCATGAAATATATTTAAATGCAACTTCCACAGTGACATGAAGAAAAATAATTGAAAATAAAGTTGTATTCATTCCTTTAGAGGTAGTTTGCTCCTTTGGTTGTGAAGCATATTATTTTAAGTAAAAATATCCAAAAATAAGAAGGAATAATATTACTGATGCCAATTATTACAGGATATATAAATACTTGAGTAAATCCTTATGAGAAGAAGAACCGTTTTCAAGTCCTCAGCTTTTCGGAACAGAAAGAGTGTTGATTCTGGCATTGAGTGTAAACCACCTACGTATCATTTTTCATGAGCTCTCAAAAGATGAAGCCAAAGGGCAAAAATGTATACTGAAATTCCCTGTTGAGAAGATGGAAAAAAAAAAGAGAGAGAGAGAGAGAAGAACCCGACAATAATGGAAATATTAAGTCTGTATATTTAATAATTTTTGACTCTGCCAACCAAGGAGTGAGAATTATAAATACTCAGTCATATTCACTTCTTGTATTTCATTTATTGCCTACTTTTAAAAACACTCAGCAGCCTGGCTTTTATTTTATCCATGTGATTGACAATGTGGATTTGCTTAAAGAAGGCCAGTTCTAGTGAAATGAAAATTTTATCTGCTGACTTTGTTCCTCTGAACCATTACCTTCAGAGAAAGAGAAAAAAAAAAAAAAAAAAGGAAAGGAAAAAACAGGTTAAATCTCACTGTTTTTATTCATGAATATGTATCTCTTTTAATTCCAATGCCATCTTCTATCCAGAACACAATGTTTTTATACTGTCAGTATAAGTGACAAATCTTGATCTTTTAAATAAAAAACAGGAAGATTTTTTACATTTTTATTTCAAGATGCTATATTCGACTTCTGTGATTTACTTGTTCCTAAAAAATTTCTATCTAATTTCTGGTTGCATATTTTAATAAAAGACTCACCAAATCTTTAGAAAACATCCAATATAGTAATCTTATACAGATTTATAGTTACCACTTTGCAAGGAGTTCTCTATGATTTCTAGAAGTGTTTCATTACATAGGTGCATAGCATTAAGAAAATCATGGTAAACCCACCAATAGTAATATTAGGCATTCACTGGAAAGTATGTTTTAAAGGAATTTTTAATGTTCTAAAATAATGCTTTATAAGGAAATAATGTTGCCAAATAAAGTATAGGAGGTATATTTTAAAATGTAATGTGAACTTAATTACATACAAAATATATAAATAAAAAAGAAATATTTCAAAATATGACTATTGACTACTAGACAAGTACGACTTTGACAAATTTCTTTCCTGTTTTTATTTATGTATCCTCAAACTTTCTTCTCTTATTAATTTTATTATGTCTTTTATTATTGCATTATAATTATATATAATATCGGGTTCACTGTGACATATTCATACATGCACATAACTTTATTTATTCCATTTCATTCTCTGGTATCTTCCCTTCTCCTCTACTCTACTGTTCTCTCTTCTATTTTCATGAGATCCCTTTTTTATCCCTTTTTTCTCTCTAGCTTCCACATATGATAGAAAACATGTGACCCTTGGTTTTCTGAATCTGGCTTATTTTGCTTAGCATGATATTCTCTAATTTCATCCATTTACCCTCAAAAAACCATAAATTCATTCTTCTTTAAGATTGAGCAAAACACCATTGCGTGTGTATACCATATTTTCTTTATTCATTCATTGGTTGATGGACACCTAGACTGTTTCTATAACTGGGCTATTATAAATTGTGCTGTTGTAAACAATATGCACCTATCACTATAGCATGCTAAGTTTAGTTCTTTTGGGTAAATACAGAGGAATGAATAGTGGGGTCATATAGTGGGGCCATTCCTGGTCTTTTGAGGAATTGCCTTACTGCTTTCCAAAGTGATTGTATTAATTTCCAGGTTCACCAACAATAAATAAATGCTCCTTTCTTCCCACATTCTGACCAACATTTGTTATTTATATTCTTTATAATTGCCATTCTAACTGGGGTCAGATGAAATCTTGATATAGTTTCATTTGCACTCCTCTATTACTTTTTGCCGATAGGTCATCTATTCCAACTTCTCCTCTAGTCAGAAGCATGCCCTAGACTTCCCCTCCTCCTTAACAATATCAAATAAATCATTAAATTTAAACCAGGAATTGCAATTTCTAGATATTTCTCATATCTTATTTTTTCTGTCTCCTGTCATTACCCTAAATCAGAATGTACCATCTCTTGTCCAGGTTGTTTAACAGCCTCCTACCTTGTCTCCTTATCTCTAGTTTTGTCTCCTTTACAACCATTCTCCATGAAATAACCTAGGAAATTAATTTCAAGTGAAGTTTTGACCATGTACCTCTTTTTATGTTGTATTGCCCATAGAATCAAATTACTTACTGTGGCATAAGATAGTCCATCTATGACTTAGCCCTGACCTTCCTCTTAGTCTCATTTTGCCCTTTCCACATTTTTACTGTGTGCTATAAAATATATACATTAGAAATGTCATATTTTATGGGTTTATTTAAGGTAGCTACTACTTTGCCCCATATACCCTGAAAAAAACTTCTTCCTGCAATAACTTACTAGTAGAGTAGCTGTTTCTATAGAGGGATTCTGTAAAACAGGGAGAAGCTACAGACCTTCTAATGAGTACACTGAGTAACTCTCCATTACCCCTGATGCTTCTCAATTAACTCATACTACATAATGTTGAATTAGGCATTTGTTTCTTCCACTACACTACAGGATTTTGAGGGCATTTAATGCATTATTCATAGTACTTAGAATGTGTATGGTATATAGCAGACGTTGAATAAATGCCTATTCAGTCAAACTGAACTTAGAGCTATGAATCAAATACATTTAGATTCAGTGTCTTACCTTAGGAAGTTAATGTTGGGGTAAGTTAAGAACCAGTTAAAAAAAAGTTTAATACTGGAATTGGGAAGTGTTATCACTTATCTGGTATGATATAAAAATCTCAAGAAACTAACTGATCTTTTGATGTTCATTTTTTTTCTACCCTAGAGAAATTATATATTGAAGTTCCTTAGAAATAGGACATAATGAAAACGCGTTCTTCTTCAAAACTTCAGATTAAAGAAGTTAAGTAACTATAATATTTCATGGAGTAAGTGGGCATAAGGTCAAACACCGTCTCAGTTCTATGCAGTTTCTGTGGCTTGGAAGCTTCTTTCAGAGGCATCGTATTTTTCCTAACACTTACCTAAGAGGACATACCTAAGGTTTGGAAATCAGTAGAGAACATCCATTTCTGAGAAATTTCCTGTATTTTGTGGTTCTGGTCAAGATGGTCAAAAGCACTGTGCCGTGTATCCTCTTGGCCTACTCCCAGGCCTAGCACAAAAAGATCCCTGAGATCCAGGTTTAGATGCTGATTAACCACAACCTCTGGGAAAAGCAAATAAACCCTTGGGTTTCAGTTTCCTTCTCTGTGACATGCCAGCATCAATCCTGCTCAAGAGAAGAGGTCAACTGTGTCAGAGCATGGCTGGACTGCTGTTTTCACTGCCCACTACAATCTCAGAAACTACTTGGCACAAGCACAGATCACAATGCTCTGTCAGTGAGCACATTGTAACAGGTTTTCTAAGATGCTTGTCAGAAATTAGACCTATGTTTGCAGTTTTTTCAAGTAGGAGTAATAGTATCAATCCCAACCGCCCTCCTGTGAGTGGACAGTTTGTGATTCTCAGTCCTCTGTGTCAACCAGTTCCTCTTGTCTTCTTCATCTTGGGTACAGTTATGTAACCTATGATGCTTATGCTCTATAATGCATCACCCATTATTATTTTCATATGACCATTGTCTTATCAGTGGCTTTTTCTGAGTTGAAATGAGTTTCCAGATGAAATGCTTGATAAGTTGGTTATATGTAGGACTTTCTTGTCCTTCAAATATTTCGGAAATGGATTTTCACGCATATCCCCTCATTCTAATTTACACCATAGAAATACCCCCTTAGTTATGCAGAGCTAAGTGCAAATGGCCCACAATGCAGAACGTTCACTACTGAGACAGAAGAATCTTTCCTTCTAACAGTCCTAGTATTTTTTCATTTAAGGATAAACACAGTCCACTTATGAAAGGAATTTTCAGAGGATGAAACAGAGGTTTGGCATGTTTCCGTTTTTTTGTTTTGTTTTGTTTTTAATTCTAAATTACACACTGATTCCTTCAGGGAAACTAATAGTGCCTGATAGTTAATAGGAATGGCAAACAAGGAAGAATGAAATGAAAATGAGAATGGTAAACCATAAAGAAGAAGAAATAGAAGAGAGGACAATATAAAGTGAAAGAGATGGTGTAACATTTATTGCTTACTCTGTGTCAGGTGAGTCAGAAACTTTCTGTATTGTAAATGACTTAATCCACATTTTACATTTTTACCAAATGTATAATCTAATTATACCCATTCTACACTTAAACACACGTCAGAAAGGTTAAACAACTTGCCTAAGGTTGCATGACTATCACTACCTCCAGTTTGAGTCAGAACTTCTACTTCAATTTCAGCGAGCCTATCCCCACCCCTACATAAGTGTCTACACTGTAAAAGACAGCAAGACCTGTGACTCTGCTTTTTTAATCTTTTGAAAAACAATTTTACAGCTCTTTTTTCCTTTCCACATTAGCCAAGTTTTAGATGCCTGTTGCTTACATATATTATTTAAATATATGATTGTACTCCAGAATAACAATTGGATAAGTGTCTTTGAAAGGTAATGAAAGAAATTGGAAATTCTTCAAAGAATTAGGTTAAACATAATCATTTTATCTTGGCCCCAAAGTGTATTACTTCATGATCAAACATTATTTTTCAGAATTAAATATCTAATAAAATGGTTTAAAAGCATTTAACTTGCTGTAATATTATCTGGGATTAAGAGACTCAAATGAAATTTTCATTATATTTTAAAAGTCAGCATTTTAATAACATGTGAAACTATGTTATGAGAAAAATATTGCCAGGGATTTTCTGTGTAAAAAAATACCAAAATGGAAAATACTAGATGATCGACCATGCTTGTTATATAAATACGGAAGATAAAGAAATGAATTATAAATTATGGATTTTTGATTATGGATTAATTATGGATTATAGTTAATCCACTCCCTTGGTTCAGTTATCAGTGTCATATGTTGAGGAGTTTAGAAAGCACATATAACTAAATAACTTAGTTAATATTATAATAAGCTATGGTAGTGAAAATTTGCCATTTGGCAATTATATCAACTCTCTAGGAATACTTAGATTATAGAAATTTTAGAGGAGATGAATGTTATAAGTTAAGATAGGTAGCCAAATTCATTTAAAAATATGTAATTTAATTCCTGATGATTTTAGAATATTAAAGAATCAAAATATCTTACTAAATTATGTTATAGAATTTGCCTACAAAAAATAGTGGCATGGAAAAACAACTTGGATGAATGCAGTTTTTGTCCTTAGAATGAAGTCACCCTAAGCAGATGAGGCTTAAAGAACCCAAGTCAAGTTCACAAGGGTGGTATATTTCTGTCTTCCTTGAGGCCTATCCCTTCCCTAGTTGGAATAAGGAGTTATACTCTTTTTGTTAGGTGAGGTTGCCATACACTTATTGGAGAAAAGATTCAAGAACTAGAAGGGCAGAGGAATATCTTTGATGGTTTCCATTATATGGTGAATAGATGGATGGGAAAATCAGAAAAAAAGGTAATACGGCACCTTAAATAAGAATTTTGCAAATTTTTGTCTAAAGAGTCAGATAATAAATGTTTTCAGCTTTTCAGGTCAAAAAATCTGTTCTGTAATTACTCAATTCTGTCACTACAGCATGAAAGCAGGCTTGGATAATACATAAATGAGTAAAATGGCTGTATTCTAATATAAATTTATGTATGGATGCTGAAGTTTGGTTTCCCATACAATTTCAAGTGTTAAAATTTTTCTTCTTTTGATTTATTCTGAACAAATAAAAAATGTAAAAGTCATCATTCTTAGTTCTCAGACCATATAAAAACACATTTGACCCACAGGCCATGGGTTGCCAACCCTGCCTTGGTTGGATGGATGACTTTTTTGTTGGGATGGAAAAACAAGACTAGGAACCAGAGTATTTGCCTAGGGAGCATCCACATGCCACATCTAGATGTCTGTGGTGAATGTAGCCAGAGCTGATCACACCCAGTTCTGTTCTGTTTTGACCAGCACCCAAGGACACTGGGTACAGGACAGCAGCACAGAGAAGAAAGGAAGGAAGGAAGAGAAGGGGGGAGGAAGGAAGGGAAGGGAAAGGAAGAGAAAGGAAGGGAGGGAGGGGAAAGGAAGGGAAGGAAGGGAAGGGAAGGGAGAGAAGAGGAAAGAAAAGGAATGAAAAGAAAAAAATAACCTGTTTAAACCATGAAGATTACTTGGCTTTTAGGTCTTCACAGTTAGTGTCTCTCTTCTCCAAAAGTCTGAAAATTCAAGGAACACAGTTTGTTACAGTCATATTCACTGTGCGATGCCAGTGCATAGCACAATGCCTGATGTGTAGTAGCAATTTTTATACAGATAAACTGAACTGAATAGGTTAGTGCATATTAGAGCTCAAGGGACCCTAGGAAATATATATGCAGTCTATTCAGAATGAGCAAATGTGGTGGCTTTACAATAATAATTCTGAAGTGGAGAGATAGAGTAAAATAATATCATATAAAATATGAGTTATAGCAGAAACTCGTGTTTATTTAACTGGCTAAAAAGTCACATAAAAGCTTCAAGTGAACTTGACAACTCACTAAGAGGTCAAAATGGATTACTTATATTCAGTTCTATGCATTTTTAATAGAACTTCATAAAGTTGTTAGGTCTATATAAAGTTTTCTATAAACTTTGGTTGATATATAAAGAACAACACAAGAATCGGGCCTACCCAAGTATGCCTGCTTCAGTTTGAGTACAGAAGCCCAGCTTGTTCTCTGCCACTGAATCAAATTAGGAGCAGATGGTAATTGGGTCCAGATGAAGTTTCAAAGGGAGGAGATGCAGGACATTCCAAAGTGCACACTGAACTTTTTTCCGCAAAGACTAATGTCAATTAGTAAGACATTATACTCACTGCAATTACACATGGCAAGTGAATTACCTTGAAAGTGAAGCAATTCATTTTTATTGGCTGACATCATTCAGAATTTTGGAAAATTAATAGTGATCGGTGACTTTATAGGTACTTTTTCATGTTTTTACATGTTCTGATCTACAAGGACTTCTTCATACAGAAGGGTAGTCCCTTTGTATTCTGCTTTGCTTTTCTTATTAATCCTTTAGTTTCAAGGAAAATTGATATTTTAAGTTAACAAAATAAACCTAAAATGTGCAAGCAGGTTATTTAAAATTATTCTATTATGTATTCCATTTTCTGTGTTCCATCATCCCAACACATTCTTCAAACAAACAAAAAAATAGATATTTGACTTAGAGTATTCTCAACTTTAGTGCAATCCAGAAACACACTTCTTCAATTTTGGAACAACAGTGTTTGATGACTATTTATCAGAAGCATTTATGAGAGTAGACACATGAAAATATATCATTATTTTATTTGTCCCTTATAGAAGCTGTGCACATTACTCAATTAGTGGCTCTGACCAGTAGTCACAGACCATATCGGGAAGGTCATGTCTATTGTGGATGGGTCATGACAGGAAGGGAATGCACCAAGGACACCCCCTTTGTAGTTAATCAGATCACAAGAAAAGCAAGTCCTGACTAGGAAGCAGTCAGATTGTGATAATTAGGAACAGGCTGGAGTAGATAAAAGGGAATGTCAATGTCTCTATCCTCTTCAAGATCCTCTTCAAGATCCTTCAAGTGCTACACATAATGCTAGAAGAGAACAAACTGGATTTCCACAATTCTCATTAAACGCACCTCCTGGTTTCTTGTCTTGGTGCTTTTGCTTATTCCATCCTGTTGCCTATGCCCTGAAACCCAATGGCTTGCTTCCTGTTTCTTTAGAACCTTAGAACCTGAGCCTGTGGTGTCTCCTTTCCAAACATCCACAGCAGTGATTAGTGGAAGGCAGAGGTTGCAAACATAACTGCATATGGAGGTCAACACCATAATGGCAGATCCCGGCTGGGCTCCTGTCCTCTGAATGAAGTTGCCTCCCCTCCAATCACTCAAGTGTGCCATATGGAAATGTGAGCCCAATGTCACCAAGAGTCCTGGTTTTTACAAGAATTTTGCAATCTTAATGTGAAATTTTCAAATTTATAGCTGTTGGCAGCTAATTGTAGCTATCAAATAAGTGCATTGCACATCTTGTGCCCTTTCTTCAGTGACTCACTTGATGAATTAGCATATCTGTGATGCTTTCAGTGCTTGGCCTTCCCTATATGAGCATTATAAACTTTTATTGAAATGTGTTATAGTTTTAAAGTGTAGTTTAGCTTTTATTCTTTACCCAAATAGAATACAGAATATATAAAAAAGGGAACTAAAATATACTCTGCCTTGAAACCTTTCAGGGATGATCAGATTATTTCTTTGTTCTGTTCAACATATGGGCTTCCCCAAATCTAAATTATACCTGAAAACCACAGCCTTTAGATAAAACTGCACTTTGTACATTTTTACTTCAGAACCATAAAAAGTGTCGAGTAAATAACAATTTGGTTAATAGATTAATTTTCAAAAGTAAAATGAAACTAAGCTATGATAGGAAAATATAAAAATAAAATCAAAATAGAATACTAAAAATTTTAATAAAACTTTATATTAATAGGAACTTCTGCTTTTGACCCTAAATACTTTGCTATAGGACTCAAAAAAGATATAACAGGAGAAAATTCTTTTGAGTTGAAAGGATTACAGAATGTTGTGTGTTGACTGTAGAAAAAGAAAAAAAAAAAACAAAAAAAAAAACAGAAGCTTTTGTACTTGCATAACAATGTAGACAAGGCCTGACAACCGTATTTGATCATCCATTACTGGTTGATCTGATCTATAGTTGTAGTTTGTACAAATAAATTTCTCAGTGAATTTATTTTCATTCCTTTAATTTTTTTCCTGTTTTCCTTTAAAAAGTAATCCTGTGTTTTTAGCTTTGGGCAAGTCTGTATGTTTGAGCAGCAGAGAGAGAAATAACCTGATCTTCCCTAAGAGATTTCAAGGCAGAGTGTATTCTACTTTTATTTTACTTTACTTGGCTTTCTCTGGTGATTTGTTTTCTTAAGGTGGGAGTTTTTAAGGGGAAAGTTGTTGCAAATGAATACTCTCTTTAAGGGAAATTATTAAGGTAATTTGGATGAAAATCTAATTTTAATACTGTGCTGAAGATGGAAATTATAAAGAAAATGTGCTTTCTCTTTGTATCCTATTAGAAAGTTTTATACATGCACCCATGATAAACAGGTAAAAATTGTTATTATGACCTTGTCAAGAAACAAGAATTCTTTCTAACCCATTTGTTATGTAAAGGAGGGAGATCATTTACAAGATCAACTTCTGGTAGGCATTAAGGTTTAGAGGATATCAATGTGCTCATCCCCTCCCCCCACCCTTTGTCCCCAGCAAGGGACCTTCTAATATTTGAAAGGGTTTCACTTAGAGTGACCAGAGCTTAACCTAAGCCTCTCTTTTCACATTCCTGCTTGGATTCCAAATGGTGGTCTTGCCTTTTCCCGTGGCATCCAGGGCAAACCACATCCTTACTGCCAAATCTTAATGAGAAAATGGCAAGCAGATTAAAAGAGAAGTGGTCCCATGGGTGAGCAGGAGTTAGAAGTGAAAGAACTTGTGTCTGGAGCGGGCCTGGGTGGAAGGGACCGAGGCGGTCTTCTTTCTTTCTTTCTTTCTTTCTTTTTTTTTTTTTTTTTTTTTGCATATTTCAGTGGTTTTAAGATCTGAAAAAAAAAATATTTATGAAAACCAAATTAATGTTTGGTATCTATATTTTGATTCTGATGAACAGCTTTTTAACTAGTTTGGGTTAATTGTATTTTATATGTGAAACAAAGAAATTAAAAAAATAATTTTAAATGAAGGATAAATTTAGGAGGGAAGTGATCTTTTAGTTAAGTCTTCTAATGAAAACTAGCACACCTAAACAAACATTTCTCATGTTTATTAGTTTGCTGAAGGCATTGATGAGATGTCAGTATCTGACGGATAGTTGTCATAATGCTCAGGATGTGAGGAATTTGGGATATCTAAATTTCTGTAACTAATTATCTTGCTCTGCAGTCTCCATTCTGACTCTCTGGCTCTCACCTCAGCTACCTTCCAAGTCTTCTACTGGAAGTTGATGGAACTCTGAAGGGCAGGAAGAAGTAAGCAAGGGAAAGGGGCATATGGGAAAATAGTGGGTTCCAGACCTACAGGAGGCCCTTGGTGACTTGAACTTGGAGAGAGGGGAAAGCCAAGAAAGAGAGGCTTTGCAGCCTTGCTAATGGGTTTGGATGTTGTTCTCAGGGCCATAGAAAGGGTTTTAATCAGAGGAACTACATTATTGGATTTTTCAAATACCAGATGTTTTTTCTTCCAGAAAGTCAGTTAATTCAAATGGGTCTTAAATGGGGTAAAAACAATTTTTATGTTAAACTGATATCACATAGTAAAGTACAGGAATGTGGCAGAAAAGGGGTTCATTCTTGTTCCCTGATTTGACCTCACTCCCCTAGGTACCCCTCATGTCCTGTGTGCAGATCTGCTTTAGCAGCAGTGAATATGAATTCCAATTCCTACCTCTGACCCTTGCCCCTCATGAAGGCCTAGGTGGCAAATTTAAATAGCAGAGGGATTAGGTGGACTCCTCACGACAGGAAGAGAAGACAGAGGAGCCTAGAAGTACATTTTATTTGATCCAATGCATCAAAAACATCATTGAAAACCTACTTTGTTCCTAATACAGTGAAGATGCTGAGACTAACAATGAAATGATCTTCTGACATGGATACAGCACAAATACTATTCAACATGATGAATGATATCACCAACAATGCCAAGAAAAATTATAATGTCTGAAACTATATCTAAACTTACTTTCCCAAATATTATGGGAATAAAAATGACTGTACTGCAAATTTTCCAGGAAAAAAGCATCATTTCTTTAAAATGGCCAAGAATGACACAGAGGAAAGAAAATATTTTTATATTTATTAAATATATTTTCATGAGTTGATTACATTTTTACTCATTTATCAGTCCATCAGTTCAACCATCAATTAGTTGAGCAGGAAATGTTTATTAAATATCAAATACACTGGATATTGCATTGGGTAATTAGCAGTTTAGGGAAAAATACAGCAAGATCTTTTCTCATAAATATGCAGATGAATAGAATCCGCCTTTGTGCTTACAAGGCTTAAAGGATAAGTGACAACGCAGTTTTTATGTGTAGAAACTTCCATTTTACAAAGTGTTATAATACACATCACCTAATTCAGTTTTTGCAGCGGCATTTTTATGAAGTTAACCCTGATCTTTTGAGATTTACAGAATGTACTCTCAGAATTGTGTCTTGAATCTAGATCTTCACACCAAGTCCTATATTTTGCACCAAACCAAAAGCACCAGGCATCACAAACATGCACTTTAGCACAACTTGTCTACTAAGGATAAAAAGTAGAAATCATTTCAGAGTTTCAAAATCCATCCTTTCTGCTGATGAAGAAGTTACTGGGATTAATGAATTGAAGGTTGCTTTAAAGGGCAGAGCAGAGGCTCATTCATCAACTTTTTCTATTATGGGAGATACGCAACAGTTTAGGCTTTGCAGGACACAGCTTCTGTCGCAGTCCCTTAGCTCTGCCCTTGCAATGTAAACTATGAGTAAGTGAGTGGAGTTCCTGTATTCCAATAAAGCTTTATTTACAAAAACAGGAGCTGGGTCAGTTTTGGTACCTAGAACTTAGTTTGCCAGGTTACAGCAAAGGCCTGACAACTAGAAGGTGCTCAAGAATCATCAGGGTTAGCTAACTGCTAAAGAATTATAGGTCATCTTTTTGCATCTTTATTTTTCAGAAATATGGCTCCTAGACCTCTCATCCAGGGATCTAATGCAAAGGAGGTAGATGGTAGAGAATTATACTTTGAGAAACTCTGTGAGGGATTACTTTTTTTTTTTTTCATTTTGTAAAATAACATTATAAGAAGAATAATTCCATAGACTACAGTCTTGGAGACCAGAGAGGAGCAATAGTCCAGTGTCAGTAGTGCCAATGTTTTAATACATCAGAGGGCTCAACTTGCAGAAAGATGTCTGATAATTCTTCAGCAATTAGCTAACCCCCCCCCCCTTTTTTTAAGCAAACCTGGGTCACAGTCAAAATGACCATTTGGATTCACATCTTAATGTCATGATCTCAGTCTCATATAATTCTAGTTTTATTTTGTTTTTCAGTTTTATTTTTTATTTTGGATTTTTTCAAACACAGAATTCCTGATTAATCCATGCTTAATGTTGGAAGTTTTTAATAATGGTCATGAATTTTAAAATCATAATTACATATATACCACATTTATAGGCTTTCTATAGGGGATCCATTACTTTTCTATTTTCTTTGGTATCTGCTAAGATTTAGTTGGCCTTCTTGTATTGTAGACTTCACAGAGACAAAGCAAGGAATGTATGCTGGGTTGCCCAAAGCTATAGCTTTTCCATACAGGCAACAGGAATAACTCAAAAGAAAAGGTAAACTATCTTTGAAATTTTTGATGTCAGAAAGTAATTGTGACATGATGACTGAAAGCTTATTTTCTCAAAATAGTTTTGATTTCAGAAATTTTCTAATTTGCACCTTCTTTAGGTATTATTCAAGAATTCACCTAATTGATTTAGTTGGTGGGGGACCTCAGACTAGTTAAAACCTGAGGTTTGCAATCTGGGGTTCATATCTCCCTGGAGGTACACAGGCTTTCCAAGGGACAAGTGAATGAGAGGAATACCCTTATTAATTTCCAAGTCCTCACCTTCCTTAGGTACTGTCTCCCAAAACTGATGTCAGTGTGTAGGTTGAAGGTTTCTGCCAGAGCCAGTTTCACCGGCATCTGATCTATGTGGCAGAATAGGTCCCTCCCTGTTCTTGGCCTAACACTCTCTGTCATCATCTTGATTCTTAATAACTATTTTTTTAACAAAGGACACTGCATTTTCCATTTCGTAGTGAGTCCCACGAATTATGTAGCTGATCCTGTATTTGCGCATCACTCTGATTCTATTTTGCCACCACTACTTTTCCTAATAGCACATTTCACAACCTAGAAAAGAAGCTGAGAAGCTGTACCTTTCATGTGTCAGTCTTTCTAAAATACATTGTTCTGGAAGAGGGAAAGAGTGGAGGATGTCAAAATCTCTGGCGGTATATAAACAGACAATTCAAAATATTGATTAAAGCCTAGGCAGAACATAGTGTTTTTCTCTATGTATTGTTCTTCAAGTTTAAAATTTAATTTTAGAAATTTGGGATTGTGTCATTTGTGTAAATGTTCTGAATTCCGAGAACAATGAGATTTTTATTCTCCCCCTCAATGATTTCATCCCTGGACTGCCTTTAAGGAATGTAGTGCTCTCAGGGCAGGACCTCTTGTGGGCAAAACCAACAGTACTCAAGGTAGCAGCACCTAATTCCATCCCAGTCACCAGCTCTGGACAGCTTTGAGCCTTGTCCAACCACCCTTCCCCTCCTACCAGCCTTCTTGCTAAGCATTTTAGAATTCCAATTCAGAATTCAGATGCTTGCCTTGAAGTTAAGTACTAACATAATTTGTATGTTACAATGGAAAGGTGATATCAGACATTTTTGAAAATCATGTCACATTTAGGTGAAGTTGATAATTGCTACTGCTTGAGCAATTATATTTTATGGAACTACTTTCTGTAAGTTGAATGAAGTATATGTGAAGTTCCAATCATTTTATTAAAAATAATTAAGGAAATTGTGTGATATGCCAGACATTACTCTAAAGGTTTGGAATACATTAACTAAAGAAAAAAAAAAGAGACGATCCTTCCTTCACATAGAACTTATATTTTAGCAAGAGAAGACAGACAGAACCCTATAAATACATCAAGTAAATTATGCTGTTTGTTAGAAAGTGTTTAGTGGGAGGAAACCAAAAAATCTAAGTAGAGTATGACAAAGGTAGATTGAGTAAACAAACTATGAGGGAATTGAAGCAGTCAATAAAATCACAGGGTCTCCTTCAGATGATTTGATACATAAAATATTTATTCTAAATATTATTTTGATGAAAATGCTCTAAAATTAATAACTTTTACATTTCCTCAATTTTTCCTGAATATATTGTGTCAAATGTGGTGCCTCTAAGTAAAGAGTATGGTCATAATTCATCATCACTTACAAGATAATATTAATTCCTTTCTTCACATAATTCCCTGAAGATTAATACTTCACTGTGTAATAAAGCCTTTTGAAAATCAGTATTTTCCAGTTTTCAAACAATTGAAAGGGAAAACTAAACTGAATAATGTAAGTTAATCAAAACTTACATTGGCTTATATAAGTTTGAAAACACTAACTAACTTTTGTCATATAACTCAGAAGTTCAAAGAATTGAGTGGGATCACCATAATAAAATTCTTTCTATTCCTATTTATTCATTGGTATGATCAAAACTTCATCTCCATGTATCAATCACCTATATATCTATGAATCTACCTACCTCTGTATATACATGAAAATTACAAATAGGAATAGAATTGATATTGTATATTATTTTATGCTAGAAATAATAATTTATACATACATAAATGAACTGAAAAATACATTACTATATCCTGAATTTTACACTTTGTATTTAGTAATTGTAAAAATTTATTGTTTATAGTTTTGATTAATTTTATAATAATGAGAAAGGTAGGGTTTAGTTAATCTTGAAAACATGTCACAGGTAGTTAAATATAATATCTCAGCTTATGTACATATTTATTTGTGCTATAAAATTTATAAGAAAGGAAATAAAAGGATTATGGAGTTATAAAAGTATATTCATTAAAATTAAATTCTGTGAAAGTGGAATAGAAATGCAGACTCAGGAAAATTTTAATAAGAATATAAATTTTCTAGCTGTTAAAGAAAAGTTATTTCATTCATTTATAATAGATAATGGTGAATCTTAAATTGCTGATTTTTATAGTCCATTGAATACCTTGAGAAGAATGCTACTATTTTATATCAACATTATGATATGCTTTAAGTTATATTTTCTGCAATTATTTAGATTTATGTTGAAAATTTTTAAATGTTAAACTTGTGTGATGGGTCAATTTTCAAAATTATTTTAGGAGGAATGTCAGCAGAAATTTTGAAGACCACTAAATCATTTGTTTGGACTCTGTATTTTAAAAAATCCTATTCTTCCTTAGATTCTTTAACAATGCATCATCTCTTTGTCTTCCAAAATCTCTGACCTTTTCCTGCACATTTGTTTGTTTCGCTGTCCTGTCTCATTCCCAAATTGTGGGTACATGTTTCTTTCCCCAGACTTATCACTCTCCTATTATGCTTGCGCTCTCAGAGTAATCTTGTTTACTTGGATGTTGGATTCTGACCTCCTGGTAGATGGGCTTCAAATGCACTCCCTTGTCACCAACAGTGATTTGATATTGGTGACTCAAACTTGAATGTTCAACTCCCCTCCTCCAACAAAATGATTCTTTCTTCAAAACTTATGGCAATAGTTTCACTATTCTATAAGTAACACTAGTTTGGAAATTTAATTTTCTTTTTCTCCTATACTCCACCACTGATTTTTGTTTTCAAAAAATATCTGAGTAATAACATTTGGGGAAAAAAAACACACAGAAGTATATCCATGACAAAATGAATACTACTTAGAATTACCTATAAAATTATTTCCCCCAAATTAAGCATTTTAAAATTAAGAAGAGTAAATTATAAAGTCAAGAAAGAATACTAAATGAAGTGTAACTTTAAATTAAAACAAAAGGAATATAAGGTCTTCTATATCACTAACTTACATTGTTAAAGATCTTGGCTAAACTTAGTAAGAAGATTAAAAACAGCTCTTATTTACTCTCAGAGTAATATATTCAAGTCTCTTGCTTTATGGCATTACTTATACCATATTTTTGACATAGAAATTGAAATGTTAAATTGTATGTAAAACTACATTCTAAAAGAGAAATGTTTGTCATTAGATATTTTAATATAATGTATCTAAAAAACTGATACAGAAATTAAATTAACAGTTTTAATTATGCAAGTAGTTTTTCTTTTTAAAAACTAAAAATTATTAAATTATTGAATCAGAAAGCTAAGTACTTTTGTTTTTTTGACTTGGCCAAATTTTTGTTTTATCTATAGTTTCTCAGATAGAGACCAATATATTTAGGGAACATAGAAGCAAACAATAACTTTATTTTAATCACATCTTTAACCTGTCACATAGATATTAAGCAAAATGTTTTGGGCTTTTAATATTAATGGTTAAATTTGAAACTATATCCCTTTGTAAAAGTAAAGAGTAAATATGTTCATATGTTAAGATAAAAACTAATTTCTTTCTTTCAGAAACCTAAATTAGATGCAACTTATTTAAAAACATTGTCAATTAACTTTATTAAATAAACATTATTTGTATTTTCTGACTGGTAGGACGTATAACCTGGATTTTAATTTTAAGTTAATCTTTAGTAAAAATCTATTAGTTAATATATAATCTTCCTATTTCAATACAAGCTCATGTCATAAAAATAACTCCCATATCCAAGGCATATATAAGCTCTGTGTGTCTGATAATAAAATAAGCAAAAAAAAAATCATAATCTTAAGCATTATGTTTAAGGTCTAATAAAATGGTATGAACAAATCCCAAGCAAGAATTGATTAATTTCCAATATAATTTGTAAATCAGAATAGACTTTATAAACTATCTTGGGCTATTACAAATATCTTACATTTCAGAAAATGAAGTATGCTGCTTTCAGTTTTCTGTATCCACCAAAACAGTGAACCAAGCTCTAAAAAGGGAAACTGTTTAGCAGCAGCCTACTCTGGCTTGGGAATTTTTGTTCAGAGGTTTTGAGTTTTGCTGAATTCAGACATCACTCTTCAGAAAAATCTGAAGACAGGTTGTGTGTTTGGAAGGGAGTTGATTTTTAACTTAGGAATCAAAGGAAGGAATAGTAGACAATAAATGCATTAGATACAACTCATTAAGCACCCTGTATGCACACACACACACACACACACACACACACACACATAAATACATTCCCAGACAGCTCATAATCAATGAAAAGTGGAAAGTAGAGGGCAGGTCATCTAAGAAACTGTAGCCTCTACCTTCCAGAGGGATCCTGAGGGCCTGCTCATGGATGGGAAGGTTTTGTTAAGGGAACTGAACATACCTGGATACAAGTTTTAGGGTAGGGAGGTTTGCAAAAGTTTACTTTCATTGAACCAAAGTCACTGATTCTATGTCCCTCTTTTTGTTGGACTAACATATTTCTTTCTACATCTACCAGGTTAAAATTTCTTTATGGCCTTATCAAGAGGGGTGTTGAGCTGGTAGCTCAGTAGGAGAGTGCTTGCCTAGCATGTGTGATACCCTGGGTTCAATCTCCAATACCTCCCCCCAAATCCTTAACTTAAAACAACAGAGGTCTCTGGGCTCTCTCTGTGTTTGTGCTTGCCCTATAACACAAGACTCATGGTCTGCAATTGACCAGTGAGGTTCAGATACAGTTCAGTAGAATTCAGAAAAGATCATTATCCATGAACCAAAACCAGTGTGGAGGAAATATTGAAAACATGTTTAAATTCCATGGTTTTAGATAATGTGAACTTAATTTCAACCCATTGGGAATTTGTAAATTTTTATTTGGAAACTCTAAAGTAAAAACTGGAACATTATTATTTTGCTCTTCTCTGACATAGGGGAAGCCACAATATGTTTTGGCAATTCTTTTGCTCATTTCTAGTCAGCAGTTCTTTTCTTTTCTGCAAAGTGTGGCATTTTCATGAAACTTCTACCCTCAACCTCACATTCTATTTTACAAAGAGAATTAAATCCACCAACATTGATTTTACCCAGCAAATATGTGTTCAGCACAGACTATTGTCGCAATCTGTGCTAGAAGCAGTAAATAATGATTGGAAGATACAGGTGAACAGGCACTTAAAACAAACGTGAATTAGATCTAGCTAAATAGACATAAAGAGACAACCAGTAAGCTTCTGGAAAAGATGTTCTCTCTTGACATGAGGCAAGGACACAGCAAAGGGAAAACTCTTAGAAGTCCTTCCCTCTGTCACTGTTTTGGTTGTATCACTTGAAGTCACATGACTGTAAGGCCAAGATGGTGGCCATTTTGCACCATAAGGGGCAAACTAGAGGCAAAAGTCAACCTGCTGACTGTGGTGAAGCAAAAGAACAGAAAGAACCTGGGTCCTTGCAAACATCCCTGAAATACTTAGCTAACAACACTACTGCACACCTCTGAACTTCTGAGAGAAAGTATTTCCTGTTCCTATAGTTTAACCTATTAATTAGGTTTTCTGTTATTATGTTTGAAAGTGTCCTGACTGAGAAAATGTCAGGAGGAACAGCACCTATGTATGCATTCCTAGAAAAGATGAATAGATACTTCTAACACATCTGATGGAATCTAAAGATGTACTAGGAGACTGACAGTCCAAGGACAGCCAGGTATGAGTGGAAAGGATGTTCCATGTAGAGATAGAAGCACACAGAAAGATTCAGAGAAAAAGTAAGAATGAGAAACTGCAAGTAATTAGTATTTTAGGGGAGAGAAAAAAAAAAAAGATATGAAGGGAAAAGTTCAGAAAGGCTATGTTGCTTCTCTGTTCAAATCCCTGCAAAAGTTCCCCACTTCCCTCTTAGTGCAAACTCAAACCCTTAGAATGACCCTGAAAATTTCATGATCCAGTCCCAGACTGTACTCTGACTTCACCTCCTGCTATTCTCTCCTCACTCTCTCTGCTCTAGTCACAATGACCTAAATTCTGTTTCAAACATCCTTAGCCTGGTAATGCTTCAGGGCCTTTGCACTAGCTGTCTCCACACACATCAGCACGGCTGGCTTACTTTCTCTAAGTTTCTGCTGAAACATCATCTTCTAAGTGAGTTTGTCTATAACTGTTCTACGTAAAGTTGCTGTTTCCAACCACCTTTTCCTTAGCATACCATGTACCATTTAGCCTATTAGTTTTTTATATGGTATGTGGTCACTATCCCATGTGTAATAGGTTTACATATGTATTTGTTTACATTTTTATTTGTTGTTATTCTTCTCCTGTAAGAGAGTTTGTTTGCTTTGTTTCACTGATAGTTTCTGATATCTTAATGTACTGTTGCACTGTTAGATCCCTAGGACTCTAGCCCTTATCAGAGGGCTCATGGAAAATATTTGTTGATACATGAGTAAATCAACAAAGAGAAGATAAATCATCCATGACTTTTGTGCCATGATGAATACATTAATAAATGTAACTGGATTATTTCTTATACATTTCCAAACTAACCAAGCCTTTATCTATTCTTTCTTTTCAGAATTGTATTCTTTTCTTTCAGGATTATAGGGGGTGATGGGCATGTGGCTAGAAAAATGGATTACTCATGACATATCTTATGGCTGTATAAGAGAGTTTAGGTTTATATTGAATTTTTAATAGCAACTGACAATTTTGAAAGATAACTTTCCCTTCAGTGTAGAGAATGGATTTGGAATAGATGAGAGTGGTAAGAAAGAAGACCCATGAGCAGGCTATTGCAAGAATCCAAGTGAGAAATTATTAGGATCTTAACTAAATAAATCACAGTTATATTGAGAGAAAATTGTTGACTGAGACCTTGATTGACAGTGAAAGAAAACTCTAAAATACTTTGTGTAAGATTGAGCAGATGAATGATACAAAAAAGAGGACATGTTCTGTAATACTCCCAAGCTTGTGTTCTGGGGACAGAGATGGACAGTTTAAAAAGAAAGGAAAGGTAGAAAGAGGAAAGGAAGTTCTAACGAGTAACCATGGTGAGTTCAGTTTTGGACATACTGAATTTGAGGTGCCTGTAAAGACATAGGAAGTTGGGTATGTGGATGTGCATCTTCCAGAGAAGAAAACACCACTAATGAATATGCAGAAAAAAATTGCTGATAGGCTAAGAACTTCAGAAGATAAAGAGAGAAAACCAAGTGAAGTGATACAGAGAAACTAAGCAGGAGGCATACTAAAAACATATTACTATATCTGACAATCCTGAGAACACTGGTAACATGTGACAGAACCACTTCAATAAATGGACAGAAGTCACATTTTACTAGGCTGAAGAATTGTAATAGCAGTTACCATTTTCTGAATGTGTCAGGTTCTTTTTTACATCCTCTGAGTATAACTGCACTTGATCCTCAGAACTGATACTGAAGTGGGTTTTACTATAATCACCTTCATCCTAATTTTTCTGAGGAAGGAAATGAACCACAGAGAAGAGAGTAATTTACCTAAGATCTGCTACTTAAGAAAAGTAGCAGAATCAGGACTTTCACTAGTCCATCTGTGCCCAGAACTTGTTAATGACACGTACTTCTGCTCTTTGATGAATGAGAAATAAGCAAGTGTAACTAAAAAATGCATATGTCTCTTTCAAATATTTAAAATAAAAGAAAACCAAGAGAGAATTATGGTTAAGGCAGAATCAAAGGAAACTTTTAAACAGTTTTTTAGATTGATTAACATTTGAAGATGTGTTTAAGATACAGGAAGAGTACTAAGGGGAAGAAAAGATCAAAGATGTGGAAGATAAAGAGAAGAGAACAGAGGGAATGAGATTGCAAGATGTTACTACAGAGTGAAAATGAGATGAAAGAGAATTAATTATGGAGAAAATACGTGAGAGCTAACATACAAGTTCTGGGGGTGCTGGCTGCTCTCACAGATGGATCCGTGTTTTCAACCTTCACAGTGGCCTTCCAAGGTGAGTTTTATGTTTCCCATTTTACTAATGAAGAGTAAATTAATATAGCTAGACAATGTCAAGACCCAGATGTCCACTCCAAATCCCATGCTTCTGTTCTACTAAAGTCTTCTTTCTCAGAAAGTGAAACAACCCCAAAATTAATATTGCATAAGATAACCTTACTTGGATCTCTAACCACCAAATACCATCACCTTTCAGAAACAGAATGCACATACCAATTTCTCCTTCAACTCTAAAATGGTCCTTGAAGAGAGTCTTTTTTAAAAAAGAAATAATCCCATCTTATTCCTTTCTTTACAATTTGGCAAAATACATACAAGATATTTACCTCCTTGTATGTAAGTCTGTCTCTTTCCTTATTTCTTTACAGAAGCTATACATTATCTTTCCATTTTACAGGAAATCTTTCCTATATGAAAATCTAATTCTATAGCACACCATAAAAATGTATTAGTACTGGAATGGGTGGTAGATAAATACAAAGAGAAGGGCTATTCCAGAGGAATTCAAGGAAGCAATCTAATTTATATGGTATTTGAAAGTACTTTCTCTAAAAAAGGGGCTCTGAGATGAGTGAGTTTTTAACTTACATTTAGTGATTGATCATTATTGTCATATACTAAGTGTTTCTGGTGTATCAGGTTTTAAATGGTACGTAAAAATGGAAAACTAATTACTTCCTGCTCTATACAAGGTGCGAACACCAGCAAATTTTGAAAAGTAGTCATTTTAAGTGAAAAATTTTACTTCCTGTTTTCTAATTTGAAATAAAAAATACCTAATTTTTCCTTATTAAAAATTGGTACACCCTAGCCTTTTCTGAAAATAACCTGTCTTCTCTTCCCTCTGCTTTTCATTGCTTTGGAGCTTGTTCAGGCCAACCCCTCGGACCAGAGGACATGTACAAATACCCAGGCATCAAATCAACTACTCCATGTAGAAAGACTGCTAATGACCATTTTGACTCATGTAGTTTGAATGAGGTACAAAGGGTATCCCAGATGGGGCCACCACCACCCGTCAGCTAATGAGGCTCAAAAGCCAACTTGAATGAGTCCAGTTGTCTTGCCCTGTGTTGGCTTAACATAAATTCTGCTTCACCTAAAAACCCTGCCCTTTGTGCTCTGGACTAGACTTGGGCATATGTTCTTCATCTCCTACAAAGGAAAACCATTCACAACAGTCTAGGGAGGGGAAGCCAGGAAAGTGAATTATTTCGGGCCCTAAAAGTTCTGACTTTTTTTTCCTGACTGGTGCTTATTTTCACAACTCATTGTTCCTCAGGGAATTCTTTAGGAAAAAAGTTGACAGGAGATGATTCATTCCTGAAGAAGCCAATATGGGTACAAAGTGCAGTGGTGCAGAGAGTATGAGCTTTGGAATTGGAAGAGACAAGTCCACCATTTGCTTGCACTGTTATTTCAAGAAATTAATCAGTATGCACTTTTCATCTATAAAATGAAGGTAATTACACTGAAACTTTAGAAATGCTTCCAGGAGTAACTGAAATGATAAATACTAATAGCCTAACATAGCTCTCTATGTAGAGTAGCTGCTAAGGAAAAAAAAAAAAAAACCAGCATGTTTTTCCTTCCTTCCTTAAGCTGCCAGCCAAGATGCTGGTGTCTTGCCAATCAACATACCAGGTGATTTCATAAAGATGGAGGTAGTTTGTTCTACTTGGCCAAGAGCTCTCCTAATTCTACTAGAAGGTATTTTTCCTTTTCAAACATGTTCCTCTCTTGTTGTTATCTCTCTCATGACAGCATCTTTTCACCCTGGGAAGTCTGAGGGCTCACTGGCTACCTAAAGGTATTTGCCTGGAGCAGAAGGCTTCTTGGTGACTCTGCTTCTTCACCCTCTTTAATCCATGGTCTTCACCATGGATGGGGTGACTTGTCTCCTTCACGTTTAGTGGACTACCAAGTAGGACTGCCTTTGCTAATGTTAATGTTAGCAGAGTTGCCATCAGATGAGGCATAAAAGTTCTTATTGTTGTCACCTTGACCCTGTTATACCTCTGTCACTACTATGAGAATATACACAGGACTGCCCGCTGAAAGAGAATAGGGACATGGAGTAGCAATGCCTTCACCATGTCCTCATTTAAGATGTCCTGTTGAAGCCCTATCTGAATTACTAACCCACAAACTGTAAGCTAAGTAAATGTGTATTATTTTAAGCCATTGAGTTAGGAGGGATTTGTTTTTCTATACTATTTTGGCTATAAATAACTGTACATTCTATCAAAACTGAATATCTTATCAACTACCAGAAGGGTCCTACAGAAGCTCCTCCTGCCTCTTAGTGAGAGAATTTGCTACAATTTTTCCATTAAAAACTCTTAGTTGTGCTCAGGTCTGGAAGAACATGGGCTCTTAGGAAGTCTGAAACACGTTCATGGGGATTCAATTTTATATAGTGGCTCCTTGATGCTGCAATACTCTCCTCCTCTGATGCTTTCCCCTTGGGGGCTGGAGGAAAATGTAGTTCAGCCTAATGTTTCATTTGCATACCATACATTTTTGCCTTTTCTTCAGTTCTATGTAGATTGGATGTTATACTTAAAAACTTAAGTCAAGTGTTTTAAAAACACATTGTGGTGGAATGACAGAGCACGGCACAAATCCTTCTGTATTAAGGTCATTAACCAGTTCCTCTTTAACTCCACTCTCTGCTATACTGTCATATTTCACTTGGGGGGTGTACCTTTTTTTATACTGAACCCAGGACACTTCATCACTGGGTACCATCCTTAGTCCTTTCTATTTTATTTTAATTTTTACTTTTAGACATGGTCTTGCTAAGTTGGCTAGTGCCTGGCTAAGTTGCTGAGGCTGACCTTGAACATGTAATCCTTCTGCATCAGCTTCCTGAATTTCTGGGATTACAGGCACACACCACTGTGCCTGGCAAGATTGAGTACTTTCTGGTAAATGCCTCGTTGGGTGATTTTGTCATTGTGTGAACATACAGAGTATAAACTATATGTTTAGATGAAATAGCTTATTATACCCACAGTATGAGATACACACAGTATAGCCAATTGCTCCCAAGACTACAATGCACAAAATAACACAGGATTAAATCAAGTACTAGAGAACATGATGAAAGTAAGACACTAGGTAAATGTAAGGTGTATAAGGCTGCTGCCAGAATAACACAGTATATTGTTTTACAGTAAACTTCTTATATGAACAGAAGACATACATTCTAAAATAAGGATAAAAGTGTAGAGGGTAAGTGTATAAACTAATAACATACTTAACTTAATATCAGGTACTATGTAATACACATAATCATACATATTATATGTCTATATAACTGGCAGCATTATAGGTTTATACCAGCATCACCATAAAGAAGGGAGTAATGCTACACTATGCCCATGAAGTCCTAGGTGGTAAGATGTTTTTGGATCTGTTATAATCTTATGGGACCTCTGTTGTACATGCCATTTGTCACTAATGAAAAGTTGTTAACACAGCACATGACTAGATAAGCAGATGAATAAACTCTAGAAATATGGGAGCATATCCCAACCATGAGAGTTCATTCAATTGCTACTGGGTTCCATTTTACCCAGGCTTCATATGTCTGGTAATGACTAAATTATTTTTCTATGACTGAGGGCAGTGTAACTGCATCATGCAAGCTCAGTGTGAGGTAGTGAAGTCAATGGATGACATTACTCCTTCTCTGAGCCTAATCTTGTGTCCCAGGTACCACGGTAACTTATGGCAGCTCATCCAAGCATTTGACTGCTTGACTGCAAGGTAATATTTTTATTACAAAACATATCTAATAAGAATTAGGTGAAATTCTTACTATGCTATCTTTGTGAAACTAAGGTCAACAAAATGTCAGAATAGCAGTCTCAGAAATATTTTGACCAGTGTGTACTAATCTCATACATTTTGGGAAGAGCATGGAGCTACTTGCGAATGTTTTTATTTGATACTATCACACCATCCTGCCTATGCTGCCACACCGCTATTTGTCATTAAAATAGCTGCATAAGCATTCTGCTTCCTGGCTACCATAAGGTGAACAGCTTTCCTCACCATGATGCTCCATCTTCTCCATAGGCCCAGAGCAGTATGAGTCTGCAGATCATGGACTGAAACTCTGAAATGGTGAGCTCAGAATAAACTTCTGCTTCTCTAAGTTGTTCTGGTAGGTTATTTGGTCATAGTGATGAAAAGCTGACTAAAATAATTGGTGGTAAGGAGGGAGTTTATTTCCTCATTTATGGAGGCTAGGGATTGGGTAGACAATCTTCTTATGGGGAAATTCCTGCCTTTCCACAGATAGACTTTGGGATGAGCTGCCATTTATTCTCTTGCTCACCTTAACCCATTGGTCCATATTGAGGTGCTGCTTTAAGAAATCAATGCTTTTGCAACAGTGTGGTTGGAATTCTCACACTTTCTTTGTGGTCTAGAACCAGCCTCTTTCTTGACCAACAACTGGATTTATACAAGGACTTCTTGGTGCACTTACTGGTGTTTGTGTGAACAAATTATACCATGATTTTGTTGAGTCCAACTGGCCCCAAACAGAGTGGAATCTGTGGTCTGCTTGGCACTCACTCTGATTAACAAAGCCTGGGATATGATAGTGGGAGCTGGTGGAGATTATATAAGACTAAAAGTTCAATGACCTAATCTTCCCATCACTTTACTTCAAGTCTAGACCTCAAGAGGACAATGTGGTTCAACTTTCTCCTGTTTTTTTGGCCATGTCCCTAAGGACATGCCAGACTGTGGCTTGTTGGGGTATGAGAGCAAGGACTGGGGCTGAGTCACCCCATTTAACCCAGCAGAAGCCTGAACTGATCAGTGGACAGTGATCTCTCTCCAAGCTGTATGAGTCAACCAAGCAAAGATAAGTAGAGACATCCAGTCTGACATCCTAGATATAAGAACAATAAATGCTTATTGTTATGAGATTTAGTGTGGTTTTTCTTGTATGGCATTGCTGTGGAAAGAGAGAAATGAAATGTGAGATTGGCAATATAATTTTATCTTGTTCCTTACCTTGCTTTCACTCATTCATTCAACACATTGAGTATGTACCACATGTAAGATCTGTGGAATGCCAGAGATGGTGGTAGCATTGTTTTCAATAGGCAAATGCTGGCAAAAACATGAATATGTCCTGAAAGCAGGCACTCAGTTTATTCCATGAGCTAGAAGAGAAAGCTGGCACTTAATACTTGTTAGATAAACATTTGTTGTCTTACACAGATCAAGATCAATACGTAAGATTTTGTTTCTATTTCCTTTTTTTCTCCTTGAGTCTCTTTATCCTTATCTTTCTGTGTTTTATTTCTTGAGTTGTCAGAACAACACAAGGAGGTAAATAATGAATAACTTGTATTCCTTATTTTCTCAATTCCTGATGGTATTGACTCCCTTCTAGCCACCACTCTTCTTTTTATCCCCCCTCTTTAACTTCCCTCCCCGCAAACAAAAGGTGTTTCCTCTCAAAAATTGCCCCTGCTACTGTTGTGATTAATCTCCTCTTTGTGCTTTTTGGAATGTATTGTGAAATGCCAGACAAGATGACTCAGGGAGACTAGGGAAAAGAGTCTGCAAGTCCCTTGGTCTCACACAGTGTATGTAATAGAATAGTATTAAGGAGATCTCATTTTGCCAAAGTAACGGGAATATTGTGCTGATAATATTTTCCACTATCAAACACAGTACCATGAGGGTATGTAAATGATGAATATGAGCATGAAAATGTCCTTAATGGTTTAATTTGTGGAAGGAACATGGAAATGGGTGTCACAGTCTGACTGGAAGCTCTTGTGCACATTTAGACACTGAAAAAAATGTGAACTTGGTCTAAGGAATGAAACCAAATGAGGAAATATGTACTTAAGAGACCTGTGCTTTTCATTAGTGAAAATATGCCCTTGAGTTCTGTCTACGTAATTTTAAATGTATCATTGAGTATTTGAACTTTTGCCACTGTTGCAAAGAACACTCAGGGATGGAAACTGAACAATTCCAGAAATCCCTTGATCTCAGTCTCCCTTTTTATGCTTCAGAAACAACATTTCCCTCTTGGGTGGAGATAAGAAGGGGACTACAAACAGGGAGGGACAGCAAGGGCTGGGGGTGGGAGGTGGAGTGGAAAAAGATGAAAAGATGAAGAAAATAAAAATAAAATTTTCTATTCATAGGTCTTGTTTTGATGAGGCTTTTCACTAGGAAGAAAGAAAAATCACCATTCAATGAGATTGACTCCACAGTTAGAAAAAAATACAATCTCATGATTAATTTTTAAGTGATATTATTTTATTAATATCTTTATGTATTTTATTTAATATTTATTAAGTAATTTTATGCCAGGATTCCACAATTTAATTTCCTTTTGTCATATTTTCTAAGATTATATTGTGGTGGGAAGAAGGGACTGTATTATAACTAATAATATCACCTCAGATTATATAATGAGTTTTTTCAAAATCATTTTGTTATTGACAATCTTATTTTTTGTAAATCAGAAATATTTTCTTATGTTGCATAATGACAAATCCCTAAAGAGAGTATCCCTAGAATGAATAGGAGGTCTACAGCATATCCCCAGGTCCTGCTAGGGACATGTGCCTGATGATTCATGCACCCCGGGAGTGCAGGGGTGAGGTGCAGTCAAGGGGAAGCCTCCCTCTGACTTTCCATGTCCAAATGAAGTCCTCGGTTTATTCTTTTGCAAAATTAGGGATTTGGACTGGGAGTCTTTTAAGATTACTTTTCCTTTTAAATCCTGTGGTTTTCTAGAACTATAGTGGCAAGTCCTTAATCCATTCTCTTTCTTTCCTCTTCCACACCAGATGGAGTATCCTTCTGTATGGAAATATCCACTCTTTGCCAGAATAGAATCAAGTTGCTATTCTCAGATGGAATAGCCTATTAATTTGATGTGTATATTCTTGGATCTATCTCAAATTCTTCATGGATAGTTGTGGAGTTAAAATAATAAACAAATAAGACCGAGTCTTTGCCAATTTCCCAGGAGGGTGAAAATTCTGAGTGAAGGTTGTAATCATTGAATGAAGAGAAAGACCACGTCTAGATACTTTGCAGATAGTTCCCAGGGAACACATGAAATGACCTGGAGAAAGGGCAAAATATGCTGGTTTCAAGAGAAAACAATAAGCAGTCCACAGGGACAGCCTTGTCAGGCAGCACAGTGAATGGGTCACATGTGATCCATCTTTCTAGATCATTCTGCAGCAAAGTACACACCCCCGAAGAAAATAAAAATACTGTAGCAAAAGCTACAGCCAATACTGCTTTGCCTATCTGCTTTTAGTGAACATTTATTTTTTTAGAACACTTAGAGGATCAAACTGGCCAGACAGGATCCAGCACGCAGATGTTCCAGCGATAGCCCTGTGTCCCTGTGGCTTTCATTCCTCCTTCAAAGATGAAAAGGGGAAGTTCATTAATGTATGTGGTTTGCCAAAAAGCACTAATTAATGAACAAAGTACTACTCCCAGACAGAAACTTGTTCAAAGTCTTGAAGCAGACTGTGGCGGGACTAATCTGAGTACTCAGATTGAACTCTTTATACTTTGACAAAAACTTAAAAGTTATTTTCCCACTCTGCTCTATATTGTGTGACTTCACAGCCAGACATCTAAAAGGCAGCTGAGATACTTACTTAATCCCAAGGGTTCAAATCATGCAACCTGCCTAGAAGAAGAAGACCATGAACTTATTGGGAAAGAGATGAATTAAAGAGAAACTGCATGGGTTTGGAGTAATACCTGAGGCTGAATCCTGGCTCCACTGTTCACATGGACAAGCTACTAGTGCTTCCTAAGCTTCTCCTTCTTGGTGCACTTAATGGGAATAACAGTACTTCATAGCACTGAAATAAAAGAAACACAGGAAGGGTTTACTACAGAGCTGGAAGATAAATGGTGTGTAACTCTCATCATGAGATCGCTCAGTCTGTTTGTATAACAAGTAATGTAGACTAAGCAGGGATTGACAAACTTTTTCTATAAAAGACAAGATTGCAAACATTTCTAGTTTTTCTTCAGATGATACCATTCTGTAATAACTACTTAACTTTGTTGTTGTAGCACAAAAGTAGTGTGCCTATGTCCCAATAAAACTTTATTTACAAAAACTGGAAGTATATCAGATCTATCTCATGGAGTATAATTTATCCAAACACAGGCTAAAGTGGCAGATTGTTTTGCTGGTGGAGTTGCAAATTGGTGCAGCCACTCTGGAAAGCAATGTGGAGATTCCTCAGAAAACTTGAAATGGACCCACCTTTTGATCCAGTTATCCCACTCCTCGGTTTATACCCATAAGACTTAAAATTAGCATACTACAGTAATGCAGTCACATCAATGTTTATAGCAGCTTAATTCACAATAGCCAGATTGTGGAACCAACCTAGATGCCCTTCAACAGATGAATGGATAAAGAAACTATGGTATATATATATGCAATGGAATATTATTCAGCCATAAAGAATATTATTATGGCATTTGCAGATAAACGGATGGAATTGGAGAATATCATGCTAAGTGAAATTAGCCAATCCCAAAAAACCAAAGACTGAATGTTTTCCCTAATAAGTGGATGATGATATATAATGGGGGTGGGGGGGATGGGAGAGAGAAGAATGGACAAAACTTAGATTATATAGAGGGAAATGAGAGGGAGGAGTGGGTATGAAAATGGTAGAATGAGACAGACAACATTACCCTATGTACATGTATGATTACACAAATGGTATGAATCCACTTCGTGCACAACCATAGAAACAAAAAGATGTACCCCAATTGTGTACAATGAATCAAAATGCAGTCTGTAAAAATAAAAAAGAAAAAAGAAAAAAAGAAAATAAGTATCACAGTATAAATATGTATATTTTAAAGTCTTTAAACAAATTATATCCAGAGTAAAAGTTCACAGTAAATGTATCTCCACTGGCAATTTTCAAGTGTCCAGTTAGGCAGACAAAGCTCATGGATTCTAAATCAATTTTTCTCATGTTATCTTTCATGTGGAATAACATTTACCATTTTACTATTTAGTCTGCTAATCACTTCTGATGACTAAGTTGCAAGTAGAATCAGCTGCTATTCAAGCATGGTAGGGGATATCAGGAAAATTTGGGATTCAGATCTGTTTTACACAGCATTTCTCAACAAACTGAAATGCCCTGCTGAAATGCCACACAAATTTTCCTCAAAGAGTCTTTGAGGATGTGAAATCCTCTTGTATGTAAAATTTGTCAGGGTTTGCTTTCGTTGAATATGTATTCATATTTAACATTTGAACAATGAAGTACAACTAATAAAGTTACAGTAATATTTCTAAGTTTTGTGCATTTTAACAAAATCTATTTCTTGGTATGCATTTTATTGTCACTTTTTAAAATAATTGTTTTATTTTATTCATTTTTTGCAGTGCTAAGGATTGAAACCACTGCCTCACACATGCTAGTCAAGCATCTGTCACTAAGCTACAACCCCAGCCCTTATTTTTATGGGAAGTTTTTGTGCTGTCAATTATAATTTGATATGATCAGACTTAATGCTGTTCAAGTAGTAGAGAAACAGATTAATCAAAACAATTTTACTATAAACCTAAATTTTATATATAGAGACATCTAAGTAAAAGTTAAAGATAAAACAACTGGGATGCTGTTATAGCAGAGTGACTATTAATAACAATAATGAACACAGCATTTAAAAATACTCTCAAAAGAACCAGGTATGGAGGTGTACACATATAATTCCAGCCACTTGGGAGGCTAAGGCAGGAGGATTCCAAGTTTGAGGCCAGCCTTTGCAACTTAGCAAGACCCCTCAGAAACTTAACAAAACCCTGTCTCAAAAATTAAAAAGTACTGGGTATATAGATCAATGGTAAAGCACACCCAGCACCAATAAATAAGCAAATAAATAATATCAAATATACTGTACATATTTAAAAGCTGGAAGAAAGTACAATGAAAATTTTTACCAAAAGAAATGATAAATGTTTGACACAGATGTGTTTAACTTGATTTAAATATTCCTCTCAATGTAAAAATGCATGGAACATCACATTACCTCATTAATATATACAATTTATATGTTGTTATATGTCAGTAAAAGTAATTTAATTTAAACAATAAACATATGTATTTTCCCATGGAAAAAATAAATAAGAAATTAAAATAAAGTAACTGATATATCATTAAACATATATAACAGCTTTATTAAATTTGCACCTAATCTTCAATGTAAACTTTATGGAGTGGGAACTGTGCTATTGAGCCAGTCGTTAAGGATTTCACAAGATGAATTTGTGTCTCTGCTCCTGGAGCAGAGAATTTTTGAGCCTGGTATGAGTGAACTTTCTTGCCAGCAAACTATTCTCAGATCAAGAAAAATAAAATATTCCCTCTGATTAATCATAGACTTAATTGCCACTTCCAAACCTTTAATTTGTCTGTAAAATCTCTGTTTTGTTCTCTCTCATGATCTGGAAGTTTTGTTGATTTTTTCTATTATCCTTATGTTACTGCCAGACTTCGGAGAACTGGGAGAGCTGCATTACTTTCCTCGGCACAGAAACGTTAGTCACAATAAACCGAGAGGAGAAAACTTCCCTAATGGTTCTAGAATGCAGTGATGGCAGCAGCGACGCCACTTTTTTTCTGCTTTCCCCTCCCACCCTGCTTGCTCCTGGGGAACTTTACGGGCAGCCTTCTTGTTTTTTGGCAAGGGTTGAAGAGATTTGCCTCAAAGCTACATTTGCATAGCAAACAAAACTTTTTTTTTTTTTTTTTTTTTTTTTTTTTGAGGTGTCTTAGTGGGGGAACGATGGCGATCATGGTCCCCGAGTTATTGCTTGT
Source organism: Sciurus carolinensis (assembly GCF_902686445.1). NCBI lineage: Eukaryota > Metazoa > Chordata > Mammalia > Rodentia > Sciuridae > Sciurus > Sciurus carolinensis. The sequence continues at coordinate 86,108,851 of NC_062219.1, forward strand.
CTTCACCATGACCCCTTCCAGCACCTTCGTTTGCTCAAAGTTCTTTTATCACCTTCTGTCTTTCACATAGTTACACTATGTGTGCCACATTATACTGGAAGAATTGATATTTTTCTGCATGCTGCTTATTTTCTAAACATGGTAAAACTTGTTTAAATTTTAAAAGGAGAACAGGCTAAAGTTCTATGCCACAAATGAATCTCTGGAAGTTTTCCTCTCTCGGTGATCTAGATGACCCCCAACAGTATTAAGGAATGTTTACTAAAAAATGGAGAAGAGGCAATTCAGTCTGTAATCTACATAACTAGTGCTGTGAATTTGAATTGACTTTTTATTTTTGCGACTTTTCCCTGTATTTCCCCCCAACTAGTAAATAATACTCTGAAGCTGAAATAGTTTAAAAAGTAATGGTCTCCACAGAAACCTGAACTCTTCTTTTTCTACCCAAAATGAAGAATAATTAAGATATATTTATATAATATAGTAAGAATATTACTGAGTTTAAATTAAATTTCAAGATTTTTAAGTCAGCATATTACATATAAACATCCTTATTTATGGCTCTCTTAGACAACTGTGATATGTAGTATTGTTGTGATGATCTTTCCCCTTGTGAATTTTCAGGGCTGAAGGTCACTTCAGTGCCAGATTGAAGGGCTTTCAAAGGCAGTTGGTTCTGAGTTTGGCCCAGTTTTTGTGCTCAACTTTTATGACAAAAAGGGCAGATAAAAGTTGACAGTCTGGGAATGAGATGGACATTATTACAATATATACATGCATGATTACACTACTGGTGTGACTCTGCACCATGTACAACCAGAGGAAGGAGAAGTTGTACTCCACTTATGTACAATGTGTCAAAATGCATTCTGTTGTCATGTATAACTAATTAAAACAAATTAAAAAAATAAAAATAAAAATTGACAGTCTGAGTAAAATCTCTGTGGGAATTTAATGGTTCATACTGTATGCTGCATTGATGTCAACAGATTTCTTTGACAATTTGAGATTGGGGTTTTCTCCTTCCCTGAAACATGAGATTTTGTGGCACTTTATTGCTTTGGCATTATTGGTGATAGGAAATTTCACCACAGCAAGCAGAAATTACAACTGGGAAATGCTGGGTGCTAACCAGCAACCAAAAAAGCACATCTTGGGCTAAACCATAGACTCCCCAGATCATTGGGGGTGAACGTGAGAGCAGTGTTTGTTTCCAAATATTATATTTGTGAAAAGACAGAGGAATATTACATATGATTCTTCTTTAAATTTAGCATGACTTAAGAAATATGTTATTTATGTTAAATTTTATATTATCTAATATCCCCCATCAAAGCATCTTAAAGTCCTCAGACCAATTACATTGCAAAATGGTGCTGATACGTGGTATAAATATGTTTTGTCATTATTGCTTTTTTAGTATTATTTTTGAGTATTCTAAATGTGTTCAAACTTTATTCTTCAGTTTAATTCTGCATTGAGAATGTTAATAAAAATAGTCAACATCATTATAACATAAGATAGAGGCTAGATAAGCACTTATATAATAAAGTCTTTTAGTGCTTTTTGGATGGAAACAAATTCAAGTTCACAGTATTTTTGAGGTAAATTTTTACAAAGAGTAACACTTCTTGAGATTAATCAATGCATGCATTTGGATATATTAAAACACAGACTGCCAACACCATGATTATTAAGATATAGTTAGAATTGTTACTGGATGAAAGAATTTAGTAGCCAGTAGAATTTGAATTTGGAATTACTTATACAAACAGTTTCTGCTCTCAGCACTCTGACACATTAAACACACTTGCAGCTCACCAGCTCACCGACTGTCAGATAGAATTTCCTTTTCAGCCTTCCATCCTAGTCAGCTAAATAGTATGAAAGCTATTTGTCATGCCACATAGATCAAACATGAACTATTTGCAAAATAAATTACCTGTGAGGTTATTCACAGGCCAAATATGATCCTGGAAAAAATGTGTATATGGAAAGATAATACAAGTCAGTGAAAAGAATAGCTGATATCCAATGAGAAGAATAAGTATTTAAAATTTTCCAAGTTGGAAAAAATGAATAATTGAAAAGGCCTTTGCTTTCTCTTTTCCATTGACTCTCTTGAAGGCAAGAACTATGCGGAGAAACCTGCAAATGAAGCTTCTCTTTCCTAGTATAGGGTCTGATTTGATGCTCAAGTTTCAAAAATTAAGAAAATGGAATTTTCTGCTGAGGTCATTTGTTTCTGTGGTTATATCTGACCTTAAGGTACAAATATATTCAGATAGAAAAAGACAAGATCAAACACCCACACACTTAATGTCATTATAAAATGTTATTGCATGTGTGTAGAATATCTTGCAAGCCGAATTTTTAAGAGTTGAAATATAAGATTTCTGTTGTACAAATTGTACATCATTTTTTAAAGAAATTATTGGGCTATTTTTTGTGTGCATTCACTTGTCTAAGACAGTCATTGAATGCAAGAGCAGTGCTTTATTTGTCTTTGGATTGCTAAAAACCAAGAAGGGCTAACTCATAGCAGAAACATCATAGATCTTCCTGATGAATAAATCCTGTTGCTAAAAACTGCCAATGGAGAATCATATTACAAACTAATGGGCTTAGGGAATATATTACAATTAGAGGTGACAGTATAATTGCAACGTGTCAGAAATAAAAAATAATGAAAAGATGTAGATTCAAGTTGAGGTTCCCATAAGTTGCTGCTCTGTGGCTAGGAGCTGACACTTGTGCCTTCAATGGAAAGATAGGAAATGGTGAAGATGGGTGATCGTCTGTGTCGAAAGTCATCATAAGATGAGAAAAGGAGGACTGAACATCACCCTTGATATTTGATGTCCTTTGAGGAAAGGTTTAGTGGATGGAGACCAAAGCCTGCCTATCATGATTCAAGAGAGAATGAAGTAAAGGCTTTGATGCAGAGGGTCAAGAACTCTCTGGAAATTGGGGAATGAAGAGATGGAGCCATTGAGGAAGGGAGTATGGGGTAAAGGAAGATTCTTCTAAGATGGGAGGTATTATATCATACTGTCAGACAGCAGTGATATTCTGGGTATTGTTTTCCAAGAAGAACAAACACCACGAGCAATGGTCACAAGTATGGTAGGTACTTGGATAGAATGGAGAATAAGAATTATATTGTCTATGACTTTATCAGGTTTCCATTCTCAAGCCTCCAACCCTAAATGCTACTGACAGTTTTTTGTATTATCTATATAGAGGTGGTAATTTAATGTAATCCTTTTTTTATTCATTTAAAATCATATCCCTCCAAACCACTGATAGAATGTAACAGATCCTAGAGTCAAGGAGTAGTCCCAGTTCTTCTCAAGTTAGCTTTACTCAGAACCAACCATATGAGTTATGAATTGATAAAAATGTAGACAAGTATCTGGGGGACAAACTCTCATTTATAATGATTGCCAATTATTATAGTGTAAATACTCTTGCCATGACTGATTTTAAGCTATCAACTGTTTACGAACTTGCAAAATTCTTTATTTAACAAGCAGCTCTGAACAAATCAGTAGGCATCAACTCCAGGAAAATGTTGCTGGTAGCAATTTCAAAATTGAAATTCCTCTGTTGACTTTCAGCTCACCAAAGGTAGGAAATACACTCAGTCCATCTTTCTATCACTCAGCAGTGACCACTGTGATTTGATTGTAAGATAACTATTTGGCAAAAGAAGGAAGGTTGGGCAGAAGATGTGATCAATATCTGGGATAAATGATGTTTTTGTTAGTTTTTTTCATTGCTGTGACCAAAAGAACTGAAAAGAACACTTTTAGAGGAGGTAAAGTTCATTTGGGGGTTCACAGTTTCAGAGTTCTCAGTTCACAGACAACTGGCTTCATTCCTCAGGGCTCAAGGTGAGGAAGAACATCATGGAAGAAGAATGTGAAGGGGAAAGCGGCTCAGAACATGGCCACCAAAAAAACTGAAACAGAGAGGGAGGGAGAGTAGGAGAGAAAAAGAGGGGGTGGGGAGAGAACTCTCCATTCTTCAGGGAAATATATCCCAAAGGCACACCCCCAATGACCCGCTTCCTCCAGCCACACCCTGCTTGCCCATAGTTACCACCCAGTTAATTCCTATCAGGGGATCAATGCACTAATTAGGTTCAGGCTCTCATAACCCAACTGTTTCACTTCTAAGCTTTCTTGCATTGTCTCACGCTGACCTTTTGGGGGACACCTCATATCTAACCTATATCAAGTGATATCATGAGGCACTCTACTTAGAACACACTTCCCCTTTCTGCTTACCCAACTCCACCTCACTTGTCTCAGGTCCTTGTGTTGCAAGAAAGGCCTCTTTGCCAATTCTAGCCACGTCCATCCTCCATGATTATTCCATATCTCTGCACTCTCTTTTGTTCATAGTACTCATCATGCTCTATCATCCATACAAGCTTTATTTATTTACTTAACTATCTATCCCACCAGATTACAATCTCAAAATAGGGCTGGGACTTTATTTTATTCCCAGTACATAACTAGTACTCAAATCAGTACCAGACACTTAAAAAAATATTTAAAGTAAATAAGTTTTTATATATTAGTAAAAAGCAAGCTACTTAAGAAAGTGCTCAATTTTATCATCAAATTATTTTGATATCTCAATAAAATTATATTTTATTTTGCTTTTCCTCCTTTAGTTATCAAAGTAGAAAGTTAATGTTGCTGAAATGTTCACCAGTTTTGTTTTCTACTATAGCTCTCATACCAATGTCCTTTTCTACATGTAGCTATCATTGTCATTTCAAAACTGTTTAACACTATCTGCCACAGACTGATATTCTAGAATGTTACCCATGTTCTCTGGGCATATTATTTCAATTCATATGCAAACACCAACAGTCATACATACAGTAAAGATGGAGGGAAATACCAGCAAAGGTTATACTCATCCCACTAATAATGATCAAGGAGTGTGAATTTATTTATGACAGTAAAATACCTGTTTTCTTGTTCCAGCTACAGAGCCCTCCCGTCTTTCATCACACAGCCTTGCTCACCTGTTTTTAAGCCCTTTGCTCTGCTTCCTTCATCTTCCACATCACAGACCCCACCATCAAAATTCTACTCAGCAAATTTCATCGCTACTATCCTGTCCAGTTGTGAGATATTTCTCATTTTCATATGTTAGTCATTCAATCAATGGACAATAGGAATGTCTATGTCCCTGTCACTTAGAATTATTAGGAATTTATAGATAAATAAGATATAATTCTGTCACATGAAGCTGACTATACAAATGGAGATCAGACCAGGAGGCCCAGTGAGCTTTGCACAGGGTCAAATTAGAGGCTTAAGTTAAGCCTGCATCATCAGGAAATGTTTCCTAGAAGAGACAGTGCCTCTTCTGCATCATATGCTCTCAGGCCCAGCAGAACACGTACATTCCTTGTGACACTTAAAGAATTCTTTATGTTATTATACATATTATGGAAGCACTTTTATATATCATGAATATGTTTATTTATACTTGTTTTCATTTGTTAATACAATCAACTTGCTTTTTACACATCAATGACTTATTTAGCAGGTGGCTGACCACATGATTCATGTACTCAGTCGCCTTCCAGGTAGTGATTGCTTCACCTTCTATATTGGCACCTCTGAGTCTGAACAGGAGATGAATGGAGAAGGACTCTAAGATGCAATGGTTGGAGCCACTGACAATACAAATACATTCAAATGGTGAAAGGTAGGCACGTGGCCCTCATGAACTTGTAGCTGTTATTAAACTATGAACTCAAGAATACTATTAATTTCTAATGTAACTGTAATATACCTCAAAATAACCTTCTTTTTCTCTAGGAAAAAATCAGAAAGTTTCACAACATAATTTTCAATAATGTCCTTGTGTAGCATTTAATCCACACATCTGCAAGATAGTTCTCAGTAACATTCCATGCTGGGGAGCAAGGCATCCAAAGAGACACTTCTTCCTTGAGTTAAATGTGCAGTCTGATGCAGTACTCCAGAGCTAGCTATGGGTCACCAGGAGGTTTGGCTGCTGAACATAACACTTTCTGTCTTCTGCTTTATGAATACTAATTTAGCATTTTAACATGGAATTTTTCATACTTTCAATGGAAATGTGTTATTTTTCAAAGAATTCATCCAAGAAAAGGCCTAGCTAAATATTTTATCTATGGACCATGTTTTCCAATTTTTACCCTTAAAAACCAAAAACATTTGTCTTACCAGGCATGTCCCAGGATAGAAATTGGTCCCAGATACATTTCAGCAACACTGTGAAAAGAAATAATAACAAAATGGCTAACCTTTTCCTAAACAATTGAGTCACTTGAAAATTGGCATTACTTCTAAAAATTAGGTGATCACATAATTTATCACCTTGTTAGCAAGACTGTATATAAGTCAGCATCAAGTCAGTTTATCCACACGGCAAGACTTATACAATGTGAAACTGATGTGTATGACATAAACATACGAAGTGATGATCAACAGGTACAATTAAAAACATACCAGGAAATATTTTCACCTTTAATCTAGGACATCTCATTAATTTAGCAGATACCATGGTTTAATGGGTTCTTTATTTTCAAAACTTCAGTTTTAGGAAAAAACTGACTTTCAGTTCCTATTATGGCTTAGACATAGATGTACCCCAAAAGGTCATGTGTGAGACAATGCAAGAAATTTCAGAGATGAAGTGATTGGCTTATTAGAGCCTAAACATAATCAGTGCATTAATGCACATAGGGATTGACTGGGAGGTAACTGTAGGCAGGCTGGGTGTGACTGGAGGAGGTAGGTCACTGGAGGTGTGCTTTTGGGGTATGTATATTTTGTCCCTGAAGAGTAGAGCTCTCTCTCTTTCCCTCTTCCCTCCCTCCCTCCCTCCATTTCTCTTTCTCTCCTTCCTATTTGCCATGCTGAGCCATTTTCCTCCTCCAAAGCATTCCACCATAATGTTCTGCCTCAACTTTGATGGAAAGTGATGGAGTCAGCTTTCTATAGACTGATACCTTTGAAACCGTGACCGGAAACTTTTCCTCTTCTAAAATTGTTCTCGTCAAGTCTTTTGGTCACAGCAACAAAAGAGTTGACTAAAACATTCCCATTCAACAAATATTTATACCCTGTGAACAGAAGGCAGTTGATTGGTAGTTATTTAATTACTCTTCAACTAAAAGTTTAAAACATCTATGCATAAGGTAATCATTAATCATAAGGTTATAAAATAACCTGTAACAGTACCTGCTACCCAGGAATCCTAGACAGATGCTTGATCCATCCTAATTATTTTAAAATTTATATACACATACACATACACAAGGACAAATGAGATTTTTGAAAAGAAAATTATAAAGACTAAATATTTCCTATAAACTTTAATACCAAAAAATGACAGTTGTAAGATTTTGTTATTATTTGCATGTGTCTTATGTATATATGTATTTATTATTTGATAAGTGCTAATATTTTAAAATATAGTTTAAATCAATTTAGACTTCACATAGTTCTGCATACTTATTTTTTTTTAACTTGACATTAAGAATTTTCAAACATTTTCCAACATGACTTATTTCAAAACAAGACTTAGAATACATGAAATATATTTCTTCTTTGGCCAGCCACAACTGCTGAACCAAGCTAACACAGCAAATGCAAAATTAAAGGAAAAATATGAGTGAACATAGAAGATCAAAGGGGCTTGGTAAGGTCAGGAAAAGGAGTGATATTTAAAACATCCTGAATGGAATGGGACACTGCCTTTCAGACTGATGCCAGCCACACAGATGTCAACTAGGCATTACCCTACTCTTTGCTGAATGGTTAAACTGTCCACAGAGCACTGAGGGAGCAGCTGGGTTAATTGAGGACAATGAGGGACTCTCAGAGGGCAGTGGTCACTTATAAATAATTATAGAATTCATTTTATATTTTGACAACCAGAAAGGCAGAACAGTAGATCTCAGTGAAATATTAGACATGACCACAACCAGGCAGCCCTAAGGTAACTTATTAGCAGAAACTGTTTGAATCTTGCATAGGCATCAAAACAGAATAAATAAACTACAACTGTTTCGCTCTGCCTTTCTATCACTCCATAATTATTTAAGTTTCAAGAAGATTTCATTGGAATACTTTGGGTTCAATGTCTATCTCTTGGTTAAGGCCATATGGGGCACTTAATCTCATCATATTATATCACATGAGGGAGAGGTTTTTACAAGTATAGTTACCAACAGGGTGGAATGAATAGTATTATTTGTGCAGAGGATATAATTTATTTAACTTTTACCTTTGTTGGATATTTAAGGTATTTATAATTTTCCTTTTCTATAAAACACTGAATGTCAGATTATTCATATATTGATTTTCTGTAACTCTATGTAATTTTGCTCTATCTTTTATTTTTAATCCCTAGAAAAGGTATTAATTAATCAGGGGAAGGAAATCACAAGTCACTGCCATGAAGCAGTAAAGAAATTTAGATAAGGTAACCAGGAAGATTTCATTGGAATACTTTGGGTTCAATGTCTATCTCTTGGTTAAGGCCATATGGGGCACTTAATCTCATCATATTATATCACATGAGGGAGAGGTTTTTACAAGTATAGTTACCAACAGGGTGGAATGAATAGTATTATTTGTGCAGAGGATATAATTTATTTAACTTTTACCTCCAAGAAAGTGTTATTTGAGTCCTGAATGATAAAGTGATAAGAAGGATCTGTCACATAAAGACCAATGGGAAGAGTTTTCTAGGCTGAGGGAACAACAACTCCAAAGTGAACAAAAGCAGGAAGTGTCTTACTATATTTAAGGAAGGAAAGAAAGCATGTGTTGCTGATGGTACATGAACAAGGTAGAGAGTAGGGAGACATAAGGAGAGAAGGTAAGAGGGGGTCAGATGATGCAATAGTTTCTCTGTCAAGGGAAGAAATTTAGATTTTATTTAGTCATTGAAAGGCTTAAATAGGGCAGGGCTCTTGTAGTAGTCTCCTAAGGCAGCTATAATAAAATACCACAGATTGAGTGGTTTAAACAAAAGGAACTTATTTCCTCACAGTTCTAGAGGCTGGAAGTCTAAAATCAAATGTTGGTTTCTCCTGAATCCTCTCTTGTTGGCTGGTGCATGACTGTTTTCTGGTGTCTTAACACAGTCTTCCTTCTATGATTATCTGTGTCTGATCTCCTATTCTAATAAGAACATCAATCATATTGGACTAGGGTCTACTCATATGACCTAATTTTACATTAATTTTTCTTTAAAAGTCCAATTTCCAATATGCGGTCACATTCTAAGGTACTGAGGATCACAACTTCAATATATGTATTTGAGAGGTTCACAGTTTAGCCATGACAGATATGATGTGAGTTCAAATTAGAAAAGCAAATATTCCATTTGGATAATATATTGCAGGGAAACAGGCACGAAAGCAAGGAGGTTGAGTTAGTAGATATTTACAGTAGTTCAGATGGGATGGTAGGATCTTGAACAAGGGTGGTAGTAGAAAAGGGAAGGTATTGGACAGGTTAGGGATATGCGTAGAGGTGGTGGGAGCCAACAAACACTTCTTCCATATAATAAATATATTATTTATAGTGGCTTAATCTTCAGTATCAAATAGCATATGTGTTGGTGTGAGTGTGCACATGTATGCCGACTCAAGCACGCCAAAGCTTTGTTCCTCAATGGTGTATCAATTAAACGAGGATTTTGTCTATGTCAATAGCCTGCAGTCCTTCCCATACAGGTGCAGAGATGAGGTCCTTCCATCTTTTGACTGACAATCACAGAAGCCTCTTGATCATTGCTTCTAGCTTTAAAAAAATAAAAAAGCAAGAGGAGGGACTTTGGCTCAAACTTTCTAAACAACCCTGAACAAAAATGGTAAAAACTGGAGTCCCTGCCTTATTATTATTAGTCAATGAGTGTGCATATAGGGCAATACTTCCCAAAGTATGTTCTATGGAATATAATTCATGAAATACTGATAAGTAAGTGGTTGAAGAAGTGGATTCAGCATTTTGTTAATTTAAAAAATGTTGATTTAAACAAGTTACTCTGTTGGTTTACTAATAGACTTCTTGGAGCCTTTAAAATACTGTGCAACTGCTAAAATGAAACTTAAGGGAAACACTTCAGATATTTGGAATGGACAAATTTTGGGGGGGAAGACTCCAAAAGCACAGGAAACAGAAGCAAAAATAAACAAATAGGATTGCATCTAACTAAAATGCCCTGGTCAATCGAAGGAAACAATCAAGAGAATGAAGAGACAACCTACAGAATGGAAGTAAATGTTTACAAATTGACCTAATATGAGGTTAATATCTACAACATATAAGAACTCCAAATACTTAATAGCAAAAAATAAATAACCTGATTTTAAAAAATGGGTACTTGACCTAAATAGTCTTTAAAACAAGACATACAAATGACCAACCAATAAATGAAAAATTCTCAACATAATTAATCAGTAGGAAAGTGCAAATAAAATCTATGATGAGATATCATCTCACTCTAATAAGAATGGCTATTGCTGAAAAGACTAAAGATAGTAAGTGTTGGAGAAGATGTGGAGAAAAGGGAACCCTTACACACTGGGTGACTGGGAATGCAGCCATTATGGAAAACAGCATGGAGCATCCTCAAAAACTTAAAATAGAACTACCATACAAACCCAGAATTCCCAGTAGTGAGTATTTATCCTAAGGAAATGAAATCAATATGTCAAAGAGACATTTGCACTCTCTTGTTTTTTGTAGTACTATTCACATAGCCAACAAATAGATAGTGTCCATTGACTGAAGAACAGATGAAGAAAATGTGGTACATATAAAGGATGGCATACTATTCATCCAGAGAAAGAATGAAATCTTACCATTTACTAATGGAACTAACACCTGGAACTGGCATGATTAGGTTAAGTGAAATAAACCAGGCACAGAAAGACTGCATGATCTTACACACACATGTAGCATCTAAAGAAGTTGATCTCATAGAAGTTGACTTTAGAATGATGGTTACCAGAGGATGGGGCCCTTAGAGGGAAGGGCGAATGGGAAAATGTTGCTTAATAGCTGTAAATTATAGTTAGATAAGGGTAAGAAGCTCTGGTACGCTGTTACACTATAAGGTGACAAGTGAATAGCAATTATGTACTGTACATTTCAAAGAGCTAGAAGAAAGGATTTTGAAAGTTTTCAGCAATTGAAATGACAAATGTTTGAGGATATATATACATATATACACACACACATATATTTAACCTAATTTAAACATTGCAATGTGTATATGTATGAAAGTACCACATTAATCCATTAATATGTACAATTCTAATTTTACATATATTATGAAAAACAAATTTAATTAAAAATTAAAATGCTATAAATTGAATACCATCAATAAAAAGATGCCTTCCCCAATATTTTCTGGCAGGTAGCATTCCTTCTTTAAGTTACAACATACAAGACTAGCATGCAAAAAACAACATGGAAAACAGTTGTTTAGTTCCACTTTATTAACCTGTCTGTAGTTTAAGATCGTTTTTACTATACTCAGTCTGGAGCTTTCTGTTCTGACTTATCTAGGAGTAACTTAAAAATAATAAATAGATATTATAGTTAATCACAATAAGCATAAAAATCTATTACTATCATGTGACTATTCTCTAATCTATTGATAATGATATACTTACCTAATTCTATTATACCACCTCTGAACCACTAGAAAAAACTTACATTAGAGTAATAGTTCTTTCTGTGAGTGATTGAAATGTGCTAATCAAATATTTGTCTAGAATTGTTGCATCACAAAAATATAATTGCCTCGTACTTTCCTTGTATTGTACTATTGTCAACTCTTAGTATGATAATGCTAATACAAGAAAATGATCAGTGGCTATATACTGTGTTTAATCCTCTAAAATATTTTTACATTACATCAAAATTTCAAAGAATGCCTTATAATGAACCTGGAACTATCCTTACTGGTAATTTCTGAAAAATTTTCAATTGTTTACATTATTGTCTATTTGTTATTTTCTGATTTTTCTATATGTTAATTCATTTTTGGTAACTTTTATGTTTGTTTTGCACATCTCAAATTAATGAGAAAAACTACTAAGTGGTTTACTTTATCCTTTAATAAATCTCTAGTTGTTTTATATTTTTCTTTCTACTTTTATCTCTTTTTCTTCTATTTTTTAAAATTTTCATTATACCTCCCACATGTCCATTAGTTTTTGTATCTTCCTGGGGTTTTCTTTTTTTTCAAATGACCATATTTCAGACTTAGGAATCATTTTTGTGTTTGCTAATTTAAATGTCTTTTGTTAAATATGTGAAATACTTCTTCATTTCAATTTATTTAAAATTTATTAAGGACTTAAAATTGTAGCAGCAAATGCCTAGCACACGTTTAGGGCATTCTAAATTTTAAGATTCACTTGCTATTTTACTTGGTTTCTGATTTTTGCTGTATTAACTGTAATTTATTTATTTTCATCTACTTCAGTGATTTAAAGGAAGAACAGTTGATTTTGGCTCATGATTTTAGTTTCAGTTCATGATCACTTGACACTGTAGGTTTGGGCCTGAAGCAAGACTGAGCATCATGGAGGAGAGGATATGGTAGAGCAATGCTGCTTATCCCCTGTTAAACAGGAAGCAATGCAAGTAAGTGAGGAAGGGACTTGGGACAAGATATACTCTCCAAGAACACACCCTCCAGTAACCTGCTTCCTCTCACTGGTTTCGTAAAGTGTCTACCACCTTCCAATAGTGCCACAGGCTGGTGACTAAGCCTTTAGCACATGGCCTTTGAGGGACATTTTAGATCTAAACCATAATAAGCTTTAATCTATATTTTTCTAATTATTGAAATCAAGTAAAATATAGTTTTGACTACAGTCTATATATAAGGATTCTATTACTTTTCCCATCTCCCTACTTTGTGATAATTGCAAACTGAGATCATCATTGGATTATTTCACTAAATATATTTTTAAAAATATTTTTGTGTACTTAACTATATTATTATATCACTATAGCCAGTGATCTTACCCTAGAATATCAATGGTGCTTTCCTTCTCGGGTTTCTTCTTTCACTCATCCTTTTTGCCAAAGAAAATTTCCTAGCGATATGGAGAAGGCAATGGGCTTTTTCTTGGGATGGAAAGAAGTCATCTTCCTCCTTCCTTCTTGGTCACTTTTTGATGCTCCAGAGGCTTAAGACTCAAGAGAGAAAGATCTTTTCTTAATCTAGCATGCTAATTCCATGGTCTAGATAATTTCTCATGAAAAATTGCTGAATTATCTATCCTTACCTTGTGTTTTTAACTTTTTTGCAAATTGTGAATTTTTAAATGACTTAAATATCAGAAATTGGAGGAACTAGTTTCATCCACAATTGAAATTATAATTAAATACTTAAGGTCAAAAATAAGATAGCATCCCTAAGGTTGCTGTTTACATTGTAAAGGTGGTAAAACTTCTGTAAAGGATCAGAGTGTGAGTATTTTAAGTTCTCTGGGACACATGTCTCTGCTGATACCATTAGTCAACTCTGTTGTCACCTTGTGAAAGCTGCTGCAGACAATATGTAAACAAATGGATGGGGCTGTGTTCCAATAAAGCTTTTTCAACATGCCAGATTTTGTTCCACTGGCAGTGCATTTCTAACCCTTCCTGTTACCATATTGTGATTAAAATGTATCATCGACCAGAGTTTATTATTGAGTTTCTGTGGATGGCGTGAACCACAAGGATATTTTTAATTACCCCCAATTTAATAAAATTTTCAGATTTCAGTACTGTGTATAAGATTTAAAACCAAAAATTGATTATCATCTTTAGAATTTAAATAGCTTAGTTACAATGTATTGATTCAGAACTTTTTAGTGGAATGATGATGGACAAGAGGCACATTATATTCCCTATTGAATAATATCATGAAAGAGAACAGTCAATTTTCCAATTATTGTATTCTATTAATCTTTATTCCCAAAGAATGAATCTTGGCATAATTATGCCCATTTATAAGGAAACACTCTGTACTGTTTCTCATAAGAAGGAAGGTTTAAAATTAGGTAAAGATTATGATGAGGTCACATCCATTTCAAGCATGTACTTTCTGTTTGCTTAATAGGTATGTTAAGGTCCAGAGAAGTGAGAGCAAAAGAAAGATAAGACAGTCCAATACTCACGGGAGCTTCGATTGGGTCTCTGAAAGAATACCCTTACTTATTGGGCAAATCCTTTTAGATAATCACATTAAAAAGAACACTATTGGGGTATTTAATCTTATTTTATTGCTATACCTTTAGTTTAGATATGTTTGTTTTCAACTGCTGACATAACAAATTATCGCAAATTTAGTGACATACAACAGCAGAAATTTACTACCTTACATTTATGCTAGTTGAAAGTCAGGAATGGGTCTTAAACTGGGTCAAAACAAGCAGTTGAAAGGGCTGCAATCCTTTTGTTGGCTCCATTTCTTCACTGGGAACTGTTTGTCTTCCTAAAGATGCCCGCATCCCTTGGTTTTTGACCACCTTCCTCTGTCTTCAAAGTCAGCCATAGAGGGTAAATTATTTCTCACATTACGTCAATCTGATCTCTCCTTCCTTCTTCCACTTTTAAGGGCCCTTATGATTACACAGAGCCCACCTGAATAATCTAAAATAATGTTCTTGTCTTAAATCAACTGATTAATAACCTTACTTTCATTTGAAACCTTTTCATATGAAACCTTCGTTTCCTTTTGTTATGTAGCCTGGGACATAGTTACAGGTTCCATGAAGTAGGACTTAGTCATCGTGAAGAGTACATAATTCTGTCAAACACAAGATCAAATTATGCATGAAATTAAACTATAATGAACTTTCCCATAAGGGAGTTGACACAGCCCTTAAGCACCATCATATCTGTTATAATCGAACAAGCTTGCATTTGTTGGAGAGGTGGAGCATGTATTCAGGTTCTTAAGCAGTACTTAGGATACTATATCATTTATTTTTTGATTAAGAACATGGGTTTTGAAACCTATCCACCAGAAAAATGATGTATTACCTATTAACCAGAACAATAGCCCTATAACTTAGCTCCATGCTTTGTTTTCTCTGTAAAATGGGGGTGATTTAGAAACAAATCTATCTATCTTGTTAAGATTGTTGGAAAAATTAAATGATATAGCTCTTAAAGGTTCTAGAGGGATATCTGGAACATGGAAGAGGCTCAGGTACCAGGAAAAAGAGGCACAGGAGTGTGATTTATTTCGAAGGCTATTTGTTCCTCCACTAATGTTATTTGCCTGGAGATGGTAGAGGAGTTAGGTTGTAGGACAAAATGTGTTTTCTTCACTTTGCTCTGGTGCTCATATAGTTTTACAGGGCAAAAGAAAAAAAAAATTCCCCACATATGGTAGTTCAAATTATTGTCCTAGAATCTGAGATAGATAAACAGATCAACAGGCAAGAGGAGAAGAGCAAAGAATTGTTCCTTGAGACTATTCCTTCATTTGGGTAGTTTGGTATATAAAGTTACAGAATTTGGAATATTGGATTTCACCCATATTTTTTGGTAACTAAGACCAGTCTGACATTCTCTTAGTCCTCATAATAAGCTTTAGATATTTAGCTAAAATTCTGTTTTGCCATTATCTTAGTTAACATAGGCAAATATAAGATTAATATCTACATTGACAATCACAGATATTTCCACATATTATGAATGAGATGACTTCATAACTTTAGCATACATAAAAATCTACACTTTAGGCAATATTTCCACAGAATTCTTGAACCAAAGGGGTTAAAAATATTAGAATAGGAGATCTCAAATAATTAAAGAATTCTTTTGTAAGTCTCTCTATGACACATTGACTGGGTTTAAGTTTGCAAACTTGGGACCCATTTTTCACCAACTTTATTAATTGACAAATAAAAGTCATAACTATGTAAGTGTACAAAAAGATGATTTGATATATGTATGCTTTGTGAAATGATTACCACAAAGTGATTAGCACAACAATGATTACACAGTTACCAATGTATATGTGCATGTGTGCATGTGCTTGTGTGTGTATAGTGAGAATACTTGAGATCTACTCTCTTAGAAAATATCAATAATATAATATAGTATTATTAATTATAGCCAACAGGTTGTATCTTTCCCAGAACTTATTTATCTTCTACATGAAAGTTGGTACCATTTGACCATTTCCCCCATCCTTTAACCCCTGGAAATCCCCATTTTACTGTTTCTATGACTGTGAATTTTTAATATTCCATGTATAAGTGAGAGCATACAAAGTTTATCTTTTCAGATTGAGGACCTATTTCATGGCAAAGGTCACTTGAGTTCTCACAAACAGCTTCAGCTTCTTTAACACCACATTTTAAACAACCAAGTTAAGAAGTCACAAACTTATTGTAAGAAGATGGCACACCTGTATTTTTTAAAAATTTTTAATGATTACTTATTACTCTGCATGTATTTTTATTGTATTTTATTGTTTGTATAAAATACTCTGCATGTATTTTATTGTATTTTTTAAAATTTTTAATGAGTACTTATTACTCTGCATGTATTTTTATTGATTTTTATTGTATTTGAATTTGGTAGAAAATTACCATTAACATTATTTAGTGGTAAAGATGTAGTTTTCCAGTTTCCTCACCCAGTGGTTCACACTCTTCTATTCCTAGAGGATAAACTGAAACTAAAGAAGATTCTTTCATGACATTTTTATAGCTAAGCAACACAGAAAATGTGTAAAGGAAAAAGTTATTAAGCAACCTATATGACCCAGACAGTTTATTTTATTTATGGTTCCCAATAATCATTCAAGAGACACATTGTTATTCATATTACAGATAAAGAATGTAAGATGAAGAGGTTAAGCAACTAGGCCAATTCTAACAGTTGATAAGCAGCTGAATGCAGATTCTGAGTAAACTCCTCTACAGTCTTTGACTCCAACCCAGGATCAATTTACTGTACCAGGTTGCCTCCCTTAGACCCTAGCTAATAGCTGAATATGCTAGATAGCATGATGCTATCTAATATGTATTAAGTGCTATAGTCAATTGTAAACTAGAATTTCCCTGTGGATTTTTAGACCTGTAAACTGGCAGTACATGATTTGAAAGCCCTATGCCCTGGTAGCAATAGCATTTCCATTACTCTTCCTGCTATGATTAAAAATATCATATGAATTTATACAGTGGGAGTGACTGGATTTTACATGTATGTCAGACAAATCCAAAAATTATAATAACATACACATTTAGGGGGGAACTTACCTTAACAAGTTCAATATTAATAGTTATTTAAAATAAGGTATGCTTACCTGGCTTCAGATCAATTCTGCTTTAAAAAAAAACAAACTCAAAAAGAACAAATCTGTCATTTTTATTTGGCCAAAATTCATCTAGCGACCGTTTGAGTTCCCCAAAAGGTCTAACATGGATATGGAAAGACTGTAGTTAGCTTATTTCTACTTGGAATTTTATATGCTAACCAAATAAACAATTTCTCTTATGTGATCTCATTTCCATTCTTCTAAGGTTTTAAAATCTTTCTGCTTTTGATTATCTTATTTTATTAAGCAAGTGCTTATTCCTTTCCTTGAAAAAAGAATTCTACTTTTTCCACTGCGAAAGTCACCCACAATCTTCCATAGTTGCTTATAATCTAACATCTGGTATTTCTAAATAAAACACCAGAAAACCCCTGAATCACAGTCTAAGGAATTAACTAAAATATCTAGTGGTGTATAAATGACATACTTCACTGAAGGGAGAAGCTCTTTCTGCTTGATTTAACTGCTCTTCAGAAATCACAGACAATGCCTGTATTATTGTATCTGTGTGGAACGGATCCTTTGTGTTTTAAAAGCCTAACTGTTCTTCCATCAATGCCCACGTGTAATTCCTTTTGGAGAGAATAAAAAGGAGCTCCTTAACAGGCTTCCTCACTCACTGTGTTGTGTGGACAGACTGCAAATTGGGAGAGTTAAGACTTGACCCACTTACCACTGTCAGATGGTTCTGATCAATATCTAAAAGCCTGTTAAAACCTTGGTATTAGGAGATTAAGGGAAATAACAGATTCTTCCTAGTTCCCTAGAGGCTTTGTGTGTGTGTGTGTGTGTGTGTGTGTGTGTGTATGTGTGTGTGTGTGTGTGTGTGTTTGACAAAATGGGCTAATATTTTAGTTTCTTCTCTAAACTTATGCCAATAAAATTACATAGTCTCACCCAACAAAATAGTCAAACTTGATAAAACTAGTCAGTAAAGATACATGGAATTTCTATATTGTTACCTAACAATTACCTTTTATACTAAAATCATACAAAGAACTGTTCTTTGTTAATGTGATATGTTTTCTCGCTTAATAACGTAACCGAGTCCTCCAGAGCCCACATGCTTCACCAGTCTGCATGTATGGCCACAAAGCCATCAATTGGTCCAAGCCCCTGGGTCCCTATCCACACTGCTTGCCTTATCCTCACTCCAGGATGTTCACCTGGTATTTAGGCCAGCTCTGCTTTCTGCTCCCCTAGGCCACCCACTCTGTCTCCCTTTCTGTTTTTAATGGATAGAAAACTATTACTCTCCTCTTCTTACTAGACAGCCTCTCTGTGTGAACTCGTGGCTTCCTCTGTAGGTGATATTCCTTAGACCTGAGGTCTCTCTGTTTGCAGGAGAGTGTATTGATGATCTCCCTGGAAATTTAAACCACAACCCAGGCTCCAGTTGAACAGGAGCAGGGTTCAGTCTCATCTGTCTTCTGGGCCTCTTAATATGAATGATTATCCAATGATTAAGAAAAGACATGGGGAGCATTCCTATGGGGCTTTAATACCTTCTATTCTTTATTGTCACATGCAATAAATTGTTCTTATTTAAGACAACATAAAATTAATTTTATAAAAATTATGCCCATGTTTGATCATGGGTACCAAACTCACAAAAAAATGATAAAAATTCTACTTATTAAAAATTTAGTTGCTGCTTTCAGTTCAATATTGAATTTAAGGACTTGATAAAAATATTTTTATCCTTCCTCCACAACTGCTCTTTCTACAGCCAGAGGTATATTTCTGTTTCTATCCACACCCTAACAATCACTAAACTTTTACTTCACACATTCTTTTATTTTTCTTCCTCTCTGATGTGAAATGAATCAGGGCTGGGGTTGGTGGGTATATCAGAGATGTCTTGTCCTGCCCCATTTCCCCTAGATGCTTCGTTCTCTCAGGGACTCTGCTGTTGCTCTTTGAGTCACAGGATTTCCATGTGTCCCAGCTGCTTGGTACTCCTTCAGTCCTATGGGTTGTTTGTTTGCTCAGTCTAAGGAAAATTTTCCAATTGCCTGTATTGCTTTGACTGGAACCTGGGTGGTCTAGAGAAATCCTTTGCCTTTTGTTAAACCAGTTCCTCAAGAGAGTTTGCTAGCAACAGCTTCTGGAACATGACTCTAACCAGGTGGTTAGGTATAAAGTAAAAGGTAACCACAAAGGAGGCACCATATAAGAAGTTGACTTTTGTAAAGCTGCTGAAACATGGCAAAGCTGCATTGCTAGCCATGATTTTTTGTTCAATATAATATGTGTCCTGGTTCTATAAATGTGTCAATTTTGCCCAAAATTTCTCTTTAATACTTAAGACTCCAGAAAGGGAAATTTTAAGTGAAATATTCTGCCACTAGAAATTTCTTTGATTTTAGTCCAAAAGAGTAATCAGAAAGGTGGTTTGTTTGTTAAAGTTTGTGCTTCCTGTATGTTGAAGTCTATTTTCTAAGAGAAGTTATAAATTGTCTTTGTAAGATATTAAATACTTGAGTCTGACAAATATTTTCTGTTTCTGATGCATAAAAAAAATAGGCCTTATGTGATAACATATAGAATTTAAA
The DNA here is from genome assembly GCF_902686445.1 of Sciurus carolinensis. NCBI lineage: Eukaryota > Metazoa > Chordata > Mammalia > Rodentia > Sciuridae > Sciurus > Sciurus carolinensis. The sequence goes on from NC_062219.1 coordinate 86,128,788, forward strand.
CTCAAGAAATAATAGCAATAATTATGAATTTTGGGGCATATTCCTTTATAAGATTTATGTATATATATATATATATATATATATATATATGATTTCTCTGATGAATAATTTAATGTTTCAATGTGCTTTAAAAATGGAAATGAACAATAATTATATTAACATATTGATATATATTGAAAGTATCTTAACATATTGATAACATTGATATATATATATATATATATATATATGATGATGAAACATATTATGGGTGATTCTAAATCAGTTATACCTTTTACTTGGGTATAAGTTGAAAGATTCTGTAACATTTTGTATATAATTAAACAGTATTTGAATGCAGTGTTATTTATATCTTTGCTACCTTTCACACAGTTTTCTTATTTGATCCTCTTACCAAATTTATGAGGTAGGTGGGATACTTAATTTTAGTTTCATTTTGCAGGTGAGGTAACTGAGACTAAAGAGTCTATGTGGCTTTAGAGTAAGGTTTTAGAGTTAGGTCTACTGACACCATCCATTCATTCAATGGATAGTCACCCCACAGTGATCATCCTGTCTTAGCAGGGAGATAATGGCAATGAATAAGATAGAACATGTTTCTAAATCTATGTCTCCTAATTCTTATATTCATGTATTCTCAAATGGACTACATGGGCTCTTTATTCTGGCAAAGTAATTTTTTAAAAAGACTTCAATGTAAAGTATAATTTCCAAATTTCATTCTAGGTTTTGCCACACTTGTATAGAGAATTAATGAAAACATCCATATTGATAATGGGTGTTTCTCTAAATATCTGGATAATATCTGATATCACATCAGAAAGGAAGATTCCAAGGTATAAAAAATATCTTGGAATGCTTAAAACCCTGTATAGTGATGTCCTGGCAGGAAGATGACAAGTTATTTTTACATCCACTGAATTACTCTAGCAGGTAACACTTTTGATCATAAGTGGCCCAACTGCTTGTTGCTGAGGGGTCACCTGGGTAAATGGTGTGTATTAAGATAGCTCAGACATCCAGAAAAAAACACAAAGAAGTTAATTTTTGCTTCTTTAGAATAAAGATTTTTTTCCCAATCATTATGTGCAGAGATAGTTCTTGTTATGTTTCAAATGGTAGTTAATATTAAAGCAAAACAACGGTTAGTCTTAGATACCTTATTGGTACAGTGACGATATGATTGTTTTGTCCAAACTGGCATATTCAATTATACAATGTGGAGCTATGTTGGTGCAAGAGGCATAAACTTGCAACCCTCCCAATCCAATCAGGACTAATCTTCACCTCGCTTAGGAGACAGTCCTTTGATGAGCAAACCACTACAGTATGCCATCTTCCTCATTTCAAATGTTTGAGTCTAATGTTTATTTCAAAATCTGACCTTCATTATTTTAGGGACTTCTGAATATACTACTTTCTTCTTCCAGTTAAATAAGAAATTGCCTGACTAAATCAGCAGGATGCTTTTGGCTGTAAGAAGCAAGGCGTCAATTATCTCAGCATTCACAGAAAAAATAGATGTGGGGGACTGATATTCTTCAAGTCTATATGATCATTCTTGAAACATTCTTTGCATCCAGGAGGATGGAATTGGCTAAGTCTACGTGTGTGCTTTATCTTTAAAATTATGATTGGGAGCAATTTCTGTGGAATCCAGAGAAGTTACTGAGAAAGAATCGTCAGGAAGTCAGAGATTGGGAAGAGTGGAGAAGAGATGAATATGAAAGCTTAAGAAAGCAGTAAAATAAAAAAAAAAAAGTGACTGCAATCCAGACATTAAGAAATCTCTCCAAGATATAGATAATTTTAAGATATAGTGAAAAGGAACAGATATTAGAGATAGAAACTAAAGCTACATAGAATGTATTAACCCAGATATTTTTTGAAAGATTGGAATCAAGATGTCTCCAGCATTTCTGACAAGATGATGCTAATCATGGAGATGCAACCACTGCAAAAGAAGAGAGCATTGCCAGGTGCAGTGGTGAACACCTGTAATCCCAAAATTTAGGAGTCTGAGGCAGGAGGAAGGCAAATTTGAGGCCACACTTGGCAACCTAGTAAGACTTGTCTCAAATTTAAATAAAGTTCTGGGGTTATGGCTCCATAGTAAAGCAACCTTGGGTTCAATCCCAGTACTTAAAAGGACAAAAAAGCATAAGGGAGAAGAAGCTGGATGCAAACGTGGGACATGCTGAGCTTGAATTGACTGTGCACTAGTAAGACAAGTAAATTCCCTGGGAGGATTTTGCTTGTTGTTTATTTTGCTTTTTCTTGTTAGAGTGCTAGTTGCTGACTCAATATCTATTCTCCATTCTCCTCTCTATTGACAAAATGAAAAATGTACTTGGTTAGGCACACAGATTTTCCAACTTCCATGACATTTATGTGACCTGTAAGATGTAATGAGATGTGAAAGAAAGATGTCAGAATTTGGGAAAAAAAGCCCTTAATAGAACTGGACCCAGATAGCTACTGTGCTTTTTGGGTTTTGCCCTTTCCTTCTTCTTGTCCCCTTTGATCAAAAATCAAGTAATAAACATATGATATAAATATACATCATAGCTATACATTCCTCATATTTCAATACAAATTAACATTTTATTTACTGAACAATATACAGAATATTGGTCTGATGCAAATTGAGGAATACAGAGCAATGAGGAGAGGCTTTGCCAAAAAGAACATGGCATAGAAAGAAAACTAAAGGTAAGAGCAGTGTGTGAGGTTTGGGGAGTATAATCATTATCTAGCTTTTCTAAAATTTTATTAAATTCTCAAATTTAATAACTCAGAGCTAGAAACAGTCTAGAAATATTTGAGATTCAGGGTATGCCCTTGTGATTAAAACACAAAGTGGTTAAACATTTTTATTTACTGAATTGACCAGGTGTTTTGGCCTCTGTAACCATATCACCTGATGATATTGGCATCATCTGGGCACATTAGGTTTTTTTTGTTACATTTTTTTAGACTCACTGATGATCTCAGCTCTGAGTTTATAAAGTCAGTAACATTAGTCTCCTACTAGCTTATTTGAACATTTCTTGGTGCACTGGTTTCTCAATTTATAAAATATAAAGTACAGTATTTCTCAGTTACATCTGGTAAGCTATTTTGTGCAAAGCCAGTTTCGAGATTCTAGAACAAATATATTCATATTATGTGTCTTAGTATTAGTATACTATGAATGTTATACAAAGAACAGCATGGATAAAATGAACTGAGACAGAGTTGTAAAGCCAGTATTAAACATCTGACATGATTTAAGAAGAAACTGAAACCAAGTACCTATGAATTTTAGTCTGACTCCTTCAGTCATCTAGAATCTGAACCAGTCATGAGAGATCAGAATATAAAGTAATCCCTTAAAATGGAATGCTAAATCAGACATTGACATTAATGTGCTTTGTGGCTATTATGCTTGAATCAAGACTGAAACATATACTTTTTATACCATTTAGATTTAGTGACATGTTCTGCATTTGTGTGTAGATACAGATACATATATATATATATGTATATGTAAATGTTCATATATTTATACACACATTTACATACACAAATTTTTACACATATATGCACACAGATATTTTATTTCCAAATTAAGATTTGTCATTAGAAAAAATATAGATCTTTTCAAGCATTAATGAATTTGTCAATAGGTCTGTTATCTTAAGAAAAATAAGGGGGTGGGAGGGAGGCAAGAATGGAGGAAGAAGGGACTGTATAGAGGGAAAAGAGGGGTGGGAGGGGTGAGGGGAAGGAAAAAAATAACAGAATGAATCAAACACCATTACCTTATGTAAATGTATGATTACACAAATGGTATGCCTCTACTTCACGTACAGAGAAATAAGATGTACCCCATTTGTTTACAATAAAAAATAAATAAAGGTTCTCAGAACGGAACTGGCCCGCTAGTGAGAGCCTTTCTGACCAGAACAGGCTCCGAGTCCCAGAGCCGTTGCAGCACAGTGTACTCCGGCAACGAACCAGCGGAGAGCCTCGATCTGCAGGCAGCCTCTGGGATTAGGGCAGGGCAGCCAGAGAACTCTTCAGGCAGCTCTGCCCACTCCGGCTGTGGACTCTCTTCACGGGGCGATCCAAGATGGCGGCCTAGAGGGAGACTGCACCCCCAGTCGCTCCAGAACCCAGGAGTTAAGAAGGGGAGGCATTGAGAGACTCGGACTGAAGTGGAGCCACGGGTGAATCTGCCCACTGGGTAAAGCTCGGCCCGGGTGGCAGGCCCAGATGGAGGTGGCTTATCGGAGCCGGGCAGGGCAGCTAGAGTCATCCAAAGGCAGCCCTGCGCACTCCGGCGGTGGGCCCCGCCGACACAGCCAGCTTCTCCAGGTTCTCAGAACGGAACTGGCCCGCTAGTGAGAGCCTTTCTGACCAGAGCAGGCTCCGAGTCCCGGAGCCGCTGCAGCGCAGTGTACTCCAGGAAAGAACCAGCGGAGAGCCTTGATCTGCAAGCAGCCTCAGGAATCAGGGCAGGGCAGCCGGAGACCTCTTCAGGCGGCTCTGCCCACTCCGGCTGCGGACTCTCTTCACGGGGCGATCCAAGATGGCGGCCTAGAGGGAGACTGCAACCCCGGTCGCTCCAGAACCCAGGAGCTAAGAGGGGGAGGCATTGAGAGACTCGGACTGAAATAGAGCCACGGGTGAGTCTGCCCACTGGGTAAAGCTCAGCCCGGGTGGCAGGCCCAGATAGAGGTGGCTTATTGGAGCCGGGCAGGGCAGCTAGAGTCTTCCCAAGGTAGCCTTCCACACTCTGGCAGTGGGCTCTTCCCACACGGCCAGCTGCACGGTGCAGGCCCACAGTGAGAGCATTTCCGCACAGAGCCAGTTCCAAACCGTGGAACCAGTAGGGGGCTAGGGGCAGTTTTCTTCGGATGAGCTGCTTTATCAGATTCCTCCAAGACATCAGGCTACTGAAGGCTGGGAGGTGATACACTGGAAATCTACTGGGACACTATAAGCCAATAGTGGAAAACTGCAATATCTCAGGGTCCCACTGACAACTGACCAATATGAGAAAACAAGGGAAGAAAATGTCCCAAACAAACCTAGATACTACATCAATAAAACCCAATGACAGCACAGCAGAAGAAATGTCAGAAAGGGAGTTCAGAATGTACGTAATTAAAACGATCAGGGAAGCTAATGAGGAGATGAAAGAGCAAATGCAGGCATTGAAGGAGGAGATGAAAGAGCAAATGCAGGCATTAAATGATCGCACCAATCAACAGTTAAAAGAGCAAATACGGGAAGCAAGAGATCATTTCAATAAAGAGTTAGAGATACTGAAAAAAAAACAAACTGAAATGCTTGAAATGAAGGAAACAATAAACCAAGTTAAAAACTCCATAGAAAGCATAACCAATAGGATAGAACACCTGCAAGACAGAACCTCAGACATTGAAGACAAATTATTTAATCTTGAAAGCAAAGTTGGCCAAACAGAAAAGATGGTAAGAAATCACGAACAGAATCTACAAGAATTATGGGATATCATGAAAAGGCCAAATTTAAGAATTATTGGGATTGAGGAAGGCTTAGAGAAACAAACCAAAGGAATGAACAATCTATTCAATGAAATAATAACAGAAAATTTCCCAAATCTGAAGAATGAAATGGAAAACCAAGTACAAGAGGCTTATAGAACTCCAAACATACAAAATTACAACAGACCCACACCAAGGCACATTATTATGAAAATACCTAACATACAAAATAAAGACAGAATTTTAAAGGCCGGGAGAGAAAAGAACCAAATTACATTCAGGGGGAAACCAATAAGAATATCAGCAGACTTTTCAATCCAGACCCTAAAAGCTAGAAGGGCCTGGAACAACATATACCAAGCCCTGAAAGAAAACGGATGCCAACCAAGAATCTTATACCCAGCAAAACTTACCTTCAAATTTGACGATGAAATAAGATCCTTCCATGATAAACAAAAGCTAAAGGAATTTACAAAAGAAAGCCAGCATTACAGAACATTCTCAGCAAAATATTCCATGAGGAAGAGATGAAAAACAACGATGCAAATCAGCAACAGGAGGCGCTAGCCTAAAGGAATAGCCAAATAAAGGAGAAACCAAATCATGTCAAAAACAAATATGAGTCAATTGACTGGGAATACAAATCATATCACAATAATAACCCTGAATGTTAATGGCCTGAATTCATCAATCAAAAGACACAGACTGGCAGATTGGATTAAAAAGAAAAATCCAACAATATGCTGCCTGCAAGAGACTCATCTCATAGAAAGACACCCATAGACTAAAGGTGAAAGGATGGGGAAAAACATACCATGCACACGGACACAGCAAAAAAGCTGGAGTATCCATCCTCATCTCAGATAATGTGGACTTCAAACCAAAACTAGTCAGAAGGGATAAAGAAGGACATTACATGCTGCTTAAGGGAAGCATAAATCAGCAAGACATAACAATCATAAATATCTATGCCCCGAACATTGGCTCATCCACGTACATCAAACAAATCCTTCTCAATTCCAGAAATCAAATAGACCACAACACAATAATACTAGGCGATTTTAACACACCTCTCTCACCACTGGATAGATCGTCCAAACAAAAATTGAATAAAGAAACTATAGATCTCAACAACACAATCAGCAATTTAGACTTAACGGACATATATAGAATATACCATCCAATAAAGAACGAATACACTTTCTTCTCAGCAGCACATGGATCCTTCTCTAAAATAGACCATATTTTATGCCACAAAGCTACTGTTAGCAAATACAAGAAGATAGAGATACTACCTTGTACTCTATCAGATCATAATGGATTGAAATTAGAAATAAATGACAGAATAAAAAACAGAAACTTCTCCAATACCTGGAGACTAAATAATACACTATTATATGATGAATGGATAACAGAAGACATCAGGAGGGAAATAAAAAAATTCTTAGAAGTAAACGAGAACAAAGACACATCATATCAAAATCTCTGGGACACTATGAAAGCAGTACTTAGAGGAAGATTTATTTCATGGGGTGCATTCAAAAAAAGAAGTAGAAATCAACAAATAAACGACTTAACACTACAGCTCAAAGCACTAGAAAAAGAAGAGCAGACCAATACCAAAAGTAGTAGAAGACAGGAAATAGTTAAAATCAGAACCGAAATCAACGAAATCGAAACAAAAGAAACAATCGGAAAAATTAACAAAATAAATAGTTGGCTCTTTGAAAAAATAAATAAAATTGATAAACCCTTAGCCACACTAACAAAGAGAAAGAGGGAGAAAACTCAAATTACTCAAATTCAGAATGAACAAGGAAACATAACAACAGACACGAGTGAAATACAAAACATAATTAGAAGCTATTTCGAAAATCTATACTCCAACAAAACAGAAAACCTTGAAGACATCAACAAATTTCTAGAGACATATGAACTACCTAAACTGAACGAGGAGGACATACACAACTTAAATAAACCAATTTCAAGCAATGAAATAGAAGAGGTCATCAAAAGCCTACCAACAAAGAAAAGCCCAGGACCAGATGGGTTCTCAGCCGAGTTCTACAAAACCTTTAAAGAAGAGCTCATTCCAATACTCCTCAAACTATTCCATGAAATAGAAGAGGAGGGAACCCTCCCAAACTCGTTCTATGAAGCCAATATCACCCTGATACCTAAACCAGACAGAGACACATGGAGGAAAGAAAATTTCAGACCAATATCCTTAATGAACATCGATGCAAAAATTCTCAACAAAATTTTAGCAAATCGCATACAAATATATATTAAAAAGATAGTGCACCACGATCAAGTGGGTTTTATCCCAGGGATGCAAGGCTGGTTCAACATTCGGAAATCAATAAATGTCATTCACCATATCAACAGACTTAAAGTTAAGAATCACATGATTATTTCAAAAGATGCAGAAAAAGCATTTGATAAAATACAGCATCCCTTCATGCTCAAAACACTAGAAAAAATTGGGGTAGTGGGAACATTTCTAAACATTATAAAGGCAATCTACGCTAAGCCCATGGCTAATATCATTCTAAATGGTGAAAAACTGAAAGCGTTCCCCCTAAAAACTGGAACAAGGCAGGGATGCCCTCTTTCACCGCTTCTATTCAACATCGTCCTTGAGACTCTAGCCAGAGCAATCAGACAAACCAAAGAAATTAAAGGGATACGAATAGGAAAAGAAGAACTCAAACTATCCCTGTTCGCTGATGACATGATTATATATTTAGAGGAACCTGGAAATTCCACCAGAAAACTTTTAGAACTCCTAAGTGAATTCAGTAAAGTAGCAGGTTACAAGATCAATGCTCATAAATCCAATGCATTTTTATACATAAGTGATGAATCTTCAGAAAGAGAAAATTAGGAAAACTACCCCATTCACAATAGCATCGAAAAAAATAAAATACTTGGGAATCAATCTCACAAAAGAGGTGAAAGACCTCTACAATGAGAACTACAGAACACTAAAGAAAGAAATTCAAGAAAACCTTAGAAGATGGAAAGATCTCCCATGTTCCTGGATAGGCAGAATTAATATCGTCAAAATGGCTATACTACCTAAAGTGCTATACAGATTCAATGCAATTCCAATTAAAATCCCAATGATGTACCTTGCAGAAATAGAGCAAGCAATTATGAAATTCATCTGGAAGAATAAAAAACCTAGAATAGCTAAAGCAATCCTCAGTAGCAAGAGCGAAGCAGGGGGTATTGCAATACCAGATCTTCAACTCTACTACAAAGCAATAGTAACAAAAACGGCATGGTATTGGTACCAAAATAGACAGGTAGATCAATGGTACAGAATAGAGGACATGGACACAAACCCAAATAAATACAATTTTCTCATACTAGACAAAGGTTCCAACAATATGCAATGGAGAAAAGATAGCCTCTTCAACAAATGGTGCTGGGAAAACTGGAAAACTATATGCAATAGAATGAAATTAAACCCCTATCTCTCACCCTACACAAAACTCAACTCAAAATGGATCAAGGACCTCGGAATCAGACCAGAGACCCTGCATCTTATAGAAGAAAAAGTAGGTCCAAATCTTCAACTTGTTGGCTTAGGATCAGACTTCCTTAACAGGACTCCCATAGCACAAGAAATAAAAGCAAGAATCAACAACTGGGATAGATTCAAACTAAAAAGCTTTCTCTCAGCAAAGGAAACTATCAGAAATGTGAAGAGAGAGCCTACAGAGTGGGAGAATATCTTTGCCAACCATACCTCAGATAGAGCGCTAATTTCCAGAATCTATAAAGAACTCAAAAAACTCTACACGAAGAATACAAATAATCCAATCAACAAATGGGCTAAGGAAATGAACAGACACTTCACAGAAGAAGATGTACAAGTAATCAACAGATATATGAAAAAATGTTCAACATCCCTAGTAATAAGGGAAATGCAAATCAAAACTACCCTAAGATTTCATCTCACCCCAATTAGAATGGCGATTATCAAGAATACAAGCAACAATAGGTGTTGGCGAGGATGTGGTGTAAAAGGAACACTCATACATTGCTGGTGGGGTTGCAAATTAGTGCAGCCACTCTGGAAAGCAGTGTGGAGATTCCTCAGAAAGCTTGGAATGGATCCACCATTTGACCCAGCTATCCCACTCCTTGGCCTATACCCAAAGGACTTAAAATCAGCATACTACAGAGATACAGCCACATCAATGTTCATTGCTGCTCAATTCACCATAGCCAGATTGTGGAACCAACCTAGATGCCCTTCAGTTGATGAATGGATAAAGAAACTGTGGCATATTTATACAATGGAATATTACTCCGCAATGAAGAATGATAAAATTATGGCATTTGTAGGCAAATGGTCGAAATTGGAGAATATCATGCTAAGTGAGATAAGCCAATCTCAAAAAACTAAAGGACGAATGATCTCGCTGATAAGCGGATGAGGACATATAATGGGGGGTGGGAGGGGCTAGCATTAGGTTTAGGGTTAGGTTTAGAGTTAGGCTAAGGAGAGCGGTAAGAATGAAGGAAAGAAGGACTGTGTAGAGGGAAAAGAGGGGTGGGAGGGGTGGGGGGGAGGGGAAAAATAAAATAAACATCATTACCCTATGTAAACGTAAAAAAAATAAAAAAATAAATAAATAAAAAAATAAATAAATAAATAAATAAATAAAGTACATTAAACATTAAAAAAAATCTATTTCACATAAATGACAGATGTAAACTGTCCAGGAGAATGCCTAGCTCCTAGTAGGTGTTTTTTTGTTTTTTTTTTTTCACAGTTATTATCTCCTGACTAATGTCTCTAAACCCTGCTGATTATAAACTCTACAAGGGCAAGATGTCTATTTTATTCACATATGCATCCCTAGCAGTTGGCACAGTACACCTAGTGGGCACTCAATAAGCATTTGTTTAGAGGAATTAATAAAAGATGGCAAACTAAACTGAAGAAAAGTCAACAGTGATTGGAGGCTGTCATCCTGTTATCATTTGGATATGAGTTGTCTTCTGAAAGCTCATGTGTGAGAAAATGCAGGCATGTTCAGAGGTGAAATGATTAGACCATGAGAACTGTGACCTAATCAGTGGACTAATCCATTTGATAGATCAATAATCTATCAAAAGATTATTAATAAAAGGACTACTGTACTAGATGCTAACTGTAGGTAGGGAGGGTGTGGCTGAAGGAAGTAGTTCACAGAGGAGGTACCTTTAGGATTATGTTTTATCTCTGGTGCCTGGATCTCTCTCTTTGCTCCCTTGCTACCATGAAATAAGCTACTTTCTCTGCCACACTCTTCTGCCATAATGATATCCTTGCTCACCTCACACCCGGAGCAATGGAGTTGGAAAACCATGGATTAAGACTTCTGAAACTGTGAGCCAAAATAAACTTTTCTTCCTTTAAAAAGAAAAAAAGAAAAAGAAAACAAACATTTTTAGAGCTAGAAGATTTTTTTTTTTAATAAGGGTAAGGGTAGTAGAGTGAGACAGACATTATTACCTCATGTACATATATGACTGCATGACAATGTGATCCTACTATATGCACAGAAAAATGAGAAATTACACTCCATTTATGTATGATTTATCAAAATGTATAAATTCATTCTACTGTCATGTACAACTAATTAGAGCAAATAAAAAATTTTAAAAAGGGTAAGCAATAGATAAAATAATCCAAGAGATTTAATAAATGCAATTCACCAATAAAAAATACAAAAAAATGTAAATATTTTGAAGCAAATGTATCTTCTCAAGGATTATGGGAATCACATGATATTTTGGCTTCTCTCATAACTTGTCATAATGCTTATTCCACAGGAAATATTTACAAAAGTCTGTGTCACTCATAGCATCCTACTTGCCAGTTGATAATACTTGTATTCACATAATATTTTGTTTCCTAGCACTTTAGTCTTCAGTCATTCACAGACCATAGTTCTGTGAGTTAGATGTCTCTCTGTTTTCTATGGGAAGATTAATGTGGACAAAATAAGTAACTGCTCCCAAAATGCATAGGGCAGAAGTCAAATTCTAAAGCATCTTCTTTCTATGACAAAAATTACAATAAAAGTTTTTCAACTATTGAAAAAATTGTGGGAAAAACTCAAAGAATTGATTCTTCTTAGAAAAATATCATAGTTATCCTATTTTTCCTGATCAAAGTATAGCTTTACAATTTCTCTAAGACCTTTTTCTGTGATAGCCAACACCAGCTAACTGTCAACAACTTCACAGTACCCGGTTTACCCTTTAAATGAAAGATGGAGTACAAAAGCAAATGGGTTGCTATCTACTCATGATAATTTGATTCATTTCCCCAAATTAACAGTCCTCAAAATGCTGCATTACTAACCCACTTCCAAGTCTCCCCTTGACATGATAACAATTAAATAAACCCAGAGCCAAAGCAACTTGGATGATATCATTAGGGCGACCTCTGCATCCATTCCTTATGTTCTCCCTGCCATCGTGAAGTCCACACATGCACAAAAATATCTGGGTCTCTTCGTGATACAAGCATAGAACTGTTTCCAGGCCACACAGAATGGCATTCCACATGGTAACTCGAGTACCAAGTAAGAGATGGCAGAGAAATTATTCATGCCTCAAACAAACTAAAGACCTTCCACCCTGCAATTTGGGCTTTAACTCAAGGTCCTACAGAAAGAGCTGCATTCAGGCGCTTGTGTGGTCCCATATTGGCAGGGGCCATAGGAAAAACGAAGCAATGCATGAGGCATCAGAGACAAGCCTACAGCACTAAATGCAACTAAGACACTAACTCATCAGTTCACATCCACCCCTTTCTGTTGTAATGCATGCTCTTTTAAATTTAGTGATTTGTTCTTGGCCAAAATGCAACATAGTATGTTCTTTCATTCTTGAGTTTTCCATTCAGAACACTGTGTTCCAAAGAGACTGGTTTCCACCATGAAAAAAAAAAGTTTGGTATGGGTATGTGAATGAAAGAGAAATCATTTAAATCTCCTTTCTCCTACTTTTATACTAACAGGATTCAAATCCTTAGCATGAAAAAGTAAGAAAACAAGAAGTCAGTGCACAAAAGAAGAAATAAAAACAGCCAGCTCCATTAATAGCTCAAGAAATTCAAATCAAACTTACAGTTGAATAGTATTTTTTACATATGATTGGTAAACGCTTAAAATTAATTGAAAATAAACTTTAAAACTCAGTGCTGTTAAGATGCGAGGAAACAGTTTAAATAACTGATAATCAACATGTAAGCTGACAAAATATTTTTGGAAAGTAACCTGCAATTTTTTCAAAAATATTTAATACACCATTGAGAGAATTTCTGTATCAAACGGTATGATGCATTTTGACATATTATCCACCAGAAAGTATATTAAGAGAATATATGCAGAGCTAATTGGTTGGATGTCTACTCAGATTGGTCAGTTTCATGATGTGTTAATTGTAAAATATTTTGATTTTGACTCCTGAATATATGCCAGCACTCACTTGAATGTACTTCATTGTAGGCATTAGTGAGTTTTTTAAATTAATTATTTGGTAAGTGGTAAATGGTATTTCTGACTTAATTTTCAGTTATGTAACTTTTGGTAAGATTAAACATGTTTTCATATGTTTCCTCAGCCTTTAAATCTTTCTTTTGTACGTTGCCTTTATATTATTTTATTTTATTTTTTGTAAGAAAACGTTCTCTTAGTGATTTATTAGATGCATTAAGGATTGTAGCATTCATTATAGCTATTTTTCCCACTTAGTCTTTGTATTTGATATTTTTTTAATAATATGGATTTTCAAAATGTTCTCTAAGGTCAAACATAACTATTTCTTTGTAATTGTATGATAAAGCATTTAGTTTTTTCTCTGCAGCATAATTATTTCTCTATTATGTTTGTTTCAGTAACATAGAGCATTTAATTTTTTTATTTTTAGTGAAACATCACTTTTTTTCCCCTTTAAAGTTTGTTCATTTACTAAAAAAGTTGTCCTCTGTCAAACAAAATAAATACTTATCCACATTGAATTACAAATACTTATCCTGTTAATACAAGGGAAGTTTATTTGGATGTATGTGTGAGGTAAAGATTTTTTTTTAACAGAAATCAACTTCAAATATTATTTGTGATTTTATATTCATTCTATAACAAGTACTGATTCACACACATGAATGCTCTTCCCATTCTGTTCTGTTCTTCAGTTTATACATAAATGTAATTGTTTCAGCTTTTTAAAAATTCTTTAGTATCTGAGATGGCATAATTTTCCTGTTTGTTTTCCTTTTCAGTATTTTTGTCTATACTCACACATTTTATGTCATCTGAACTTTATAAAGTGCTAAAAAGAATAAAATAAAATGTGATTTAAGTTGAAAAGTGGAATGTTTTATCATGAGTAGTTCTCCTATCTAGGCTTGTGATTTGTAACTCCTATTTACTCACCATATTCTTTCAAATGTTTCTAAGAAAACTTTAGTTTTCTTCAATTAGCCATTATGACTAATTGCCATTAGTCCCCCACAATAATGTTATGACTCTCTTTGTCATCCCAAAGTACGACACTTGTCATCCCAAGTAGGACACTTGTAAAAGGGAGAGAAGGTTCTCTTAATTATTGTGCGGCTAACAGCATAGGCCAGTACTGCCTAGACCGGGTAGGGACTGAAGCTGCCTTTCCCCACACTTACCTATATCTCTACCTCCAACCTGCTACATACCTGCCTAACAATGTACAATCACAGTTCTAGATCGTACCCTGCTGTTTCAAGTCACAAATACCTTGGCACGAATGTCTCCTCTTCTTGTAATGTCTTTTATCTTTGTCCAACTAATCTCCAATTTTTCCACCAAAATGTAACTCCTGTAGAGTTTCCTCTCAGAAATCTACCCTGAATCCTCATTAAGTTAACCATCTCTTCATTTATGCTAGCTCTATTGCTTATACATGATTAATGCAGATAATTGGAGACTGAATATATGTATTCTATATCCTTTTATGGAGAGCTGGGAATTTCTTTTGATATCCCCCTTTTTTGTTAGAGGGTAGGCAACAGATATAACTTGTAGACTTGAGGAAAAGCGTGACTTCACTTTTTAATTCTTTGGATGTGACAAGCTGGTGAATATGCTAAATAAAGAAACCATAGCTAATGAACAACTTGTTGCAAATAAAGAGTAGTGAAGGCTGGGATATTGAAAAAATGCAAAAATACAAAAATCATTAGTTTTTGGTTTTATAATGTTTGCTATTTTTAAAGCAGAATATTTCTCTTCTTGATTATTATGTCTTCAGGCTCAAATGAACCACAGTCTGGAACTACTGAGCACATGTCAGCTAACATGGGAAGCAGAATTATTCTAGTCTGGGATTGTGCAGGGAGAAAGCATGGTAGGAAGATAAAACTAGACTCTGTAACTGACGAAACTTCATTTTGAAGCTAAAATACTTTTTTTATTTTTATTTTTGCAGTAGTAGAGAATGAACCCAGGCCCTCACACATGCTAAGGAAACCCCACTAAGTTACAGTCCTAGCCCTTTTTACTTTCATTTTTTAAGACAGGTTCTACCTAAGTTACCCAGGCTGGCCTCAAACTTATGATTCTCCTGCCTCAGCCTCCGGATTTGCTGAGATTACAGATGTGTGTGTCCACACCAGTCTAAAGTATAATATTGTAATTCTATAATATTACTCTTTCACTCAAATAGCAAATTGTTATATTTGAAGACTCATACCTTCCATACCTTGAGGTAGACAATTGATCAGATGACAGATTTAAAGTATTGTACCCATTGCCAGTTACTAATAGAAGATTAACTCACGGCAAATTCATATCATGTGTCTGTAAGGGAAATGTCTATGTTTTCTTTAAAGCATCTTTGAGAACAAGGTTCTGGCATGCAAATGGAAAATAAGTTGGAGAATATTAATAAATGTTAATAAAACTTGAAAAAGTATTAGACTATAGAAAATTCCATGGGAAAATTTTTTGTTCTGGAAAACAGCTTGAAATACTTGTCCCTTAAAACTCCATAGATGATTTCCATATTCACATCTATATTTGTCATGCCAGAAAAGGATGAAAGGGAGGAAGGAAAGGAATGTCAGCGTCTGAGAAAGAACAGGAAACCCTGATGAGCTTTAGGGATTCAGGTTTTACATCATACATATTCAAGATGTTAACTCACACCAAAGACAGATCATCAAGTGTCCCCCCTAATTACATATACTCACTATCATGGAAAAACTTGCAGAGTTAAACTCAATGTTTTCTTCAGTATTTCTTCAGGATATTTGACAAATCCACAACTGATATAAAATTGCAGTTGGAAATGCTTCTAAAAGAAGTGCCACATTTTCCATCTATTCACTAGTTTCTAGCTACTTATATTCGTGCCTTGGTTTCTTAATAATCACTTAAACAATAAAGATCGTAATAATTTACAGTAGAAAAAATGATTTGAGAATTAAAAATTACTACAGAGCAGAACTGACTATGCTGTGCATTTAGGAAATTTCCATGGAACAATGATTTTCAAATTAAATTCTTATCTCTTCTATCATAAAATTCAGGGGAGAATTGCTGTTGGGAAAGTAGCCTCCTTGTGAATGAGCTCAGTCTTTCACTGCAGCATGCTGCAATCATGAGGATTTGTAAAATCTCATTCACAGATTTATAAAGAGGTAAATTAAATATCTTCATTGGAGCTGATGTGACTAACGGCAGAGATGGGGTAATTGAACTCACATAGTGACAGAGTTCAGTGAAATTAGGTTATTGAACTGCTACTGTGAACAATCAAATAGCAGAAGACTTTCATCTTTTTTCAATATTATCATTAAGATCTAGATTAGAAATAAATTTCAGAAAATCTATGTAAATAAAAATACTTTCTTTAAAAATTAATAGAAAATTATTTTTATTATGATTCATATTCCAGATTTAAACTACATTGATAAAGTTTATTCCCATGAAAGGCTATGAAATTATTTTTATATTTCCAAAAGATATATTTGGTTTTACACAGTTAACATATGGATTAACAAATAAATTTTTCCTTTTTAATCAAAATACTATTTATCTTCTAGTCACAGAAATCATTTTAGTTTTTATTATTAACTATTAATTTTTAGAATGTTAGAGAACAAGAAAGAGAACAGATTTTGAAAGATTTAAAAAGTCAATCTCCCCCCCCCTTTTTTTTCAGTGCTAGGAATTAAACTCAGTCAAAACACAACATCAACTTTTACAATTGAAATATTGAATAAATTATTTGACTCATGTAAAGTGTATTGAGAATCATTCATTTCCCATTTCTTTGCCAAAAATAAATATAAAAACCCCAGGAATACATAGAAAATTCCCAGATACAAAGAATTTATGATAACAATTGAGAAAATTTGAAAATCGATTAAAAGACATCTTTAAAAAGATAAGTGGTACTGTCAACAAGACATGCTAAGGTGTAAAATTCAGTTCTTAAACTCAGTAAGCAAGTGTGGGAAAAAAGCAATATCTATTTCCTTTTCATCCTGTATACACAGTATTCCTCATTGCCCTCTGGGTGCACAGTTAAAACGGTATTCCACATCCCTTACAGTTAGAGAAGTCAGGTAACTGAGTCCTGACCAATGAAAGGTGAACCAAAGAGATGTGCACCGTGTCCAGACCTCATCTGCATGAGCCTTCCACGCAAACTCCCCTCTCTCTCTCTCTCTCATTCCCTCTGTGTCAGTTGACTGAACCTAAAGGAGTGTAGACCTGAAAATTAGGAGTCTGAGTTATCAAATGACCACAGATGCTTACCCACACCCAAAAGCACCCACGTTGACTTTTATGCAAATGGAAAATAACTAATCGTATTAAACCACTGAAGTTTTGGAATTTTTCACAATAGCTAGCATTACTTATTATAATAAATACAATGAGGCAAGGAAAAACTTTCAAAATTTAAGAAATTTCTTTTAATATGCTCACATGTGTGCTTATATACAACTGGGGAAATCTTAGAAACTTCAGTGGATTGTACCAATGTCAGTTTCCTGTTTTCTCTATCTTGCTATAGTTAAATGAGATGTTAAATTCTGGGGAGCTTAAGGGACAAGTACATGGTATCTTTCTACATATCTTTTTGCAACTTCCTACACGTCTGTAATTATTTCAAAATAAAAAGCTTTAAAACTTCTTGAATAGACAAGAAAATTTCTGGGCTGGGGAAATAGCTCAGTTGGTAGAGTGCTCGCCTCACAAGCACAAGGCCCTGAGTTCAATCCCCAGCACCACAAAAAAAAAAAAAAAAGACAAGAAAATTTCTACTAAATGTTCTGAAAAATATAAATTTACTAGGCATTTTTTAGGTTATTATATTACAAAAATGTATGTACAACATAGAAAAAGACAAAATAGAAATCATATATCTAATTCCTGTGGCAAGTTTTTATAAAAGCTGGAAGGTAATAAGAGTTGAAGCATTATTTGGAACGATGATTTGATGATGATCTAATGTGATATGGTCTACAAGTATAAAGTTCTATTTAGTCAGCTTCATGAAAATCTAGAAGTTAAACAAATAAAGGAAAGAATAACAAGCCAGTGATTTGCAAACATTTTCCATTTCAATTCACACCAAATAATGCTCTCATGTATGACACACTCCCATGTGTACCAGCTGCAAATTCATCCTTTCCTTTGTCAAGAAAATAATAGGATGCAAGGGCATAAAAACAACATAATCAGTAGTTCATCTAACTTGGCTTTGATTTACTTTTTAACATAAATCATTTGTCAACTTCAGGATTTTCCTATTGTTGAAAAATAAATAGTAATGTGCTGTAGAGGAACTCTGACTTTAACTGCAGCTGGGGGGAATCTGGTAGAATGTTTCTGGGTATACAGAGAAAGCCAAGACCAATATACTAAGACTTTTTGACAAGTAAGTGGATTCTTGTTAATGCCGCCTCTGGGGCTAGCGGTGTTTGTTGGACCAGTGCAGATTCCACTCCAGTCTACCTCAGTAGCTGGAGTAAGAGTTCCTCATTCTCACCGCAAGGAGGCTGGGAAATTGTGCAGGCCTTGAGCCTCAGCAAAGCAAGCCCTTAAGCTATGGACTTTCATGACACAGAAGGCACTCAAAGACTGGGGCTACCAAAAAGAGTGACAAATAACAGACACACAGGGCATGAATATATTTCACATAAAAAAACTCCAAGATATTTCAACTTTATAGTAGAGAATCCTGGCAAATACTTCAGCCAGGCAATGAAGGCTGACATTGTGGACCTTCCATTCTAATGTGACCAAAGTAGACTTTCCTCTCTGTGGTCTTCCTCCCCAAACCCATAACCCCAATCTAATCATAGGAAAAGCCCACATAGAGGGACAAAATGCTTGAAAAGCACTTATCATAACAGTCATCATCAAAAATAAGCAAGAACCACTGAGATCTGTCAGGAGACATGATGTGGTGCATAATAGTATCCTGGAATAAAGAAAGCCATTAGATAAGACTAGTGAAATCTGAATTAAATGTGTAACATAGTGATGTTTGCCTTTTTCATTGAGAACAAGTACCACTGTACTGTAACATGTTAACTGCATTGGAAAATTGGGTAAATTTGGTGTGTATAATTAAAAAACAAAACAAAATCAAACAAACAAACAAACAAACAACAAAAAAGCCAACAACAACAAAAAACTTAGTCCCAATTGTCTGGTGTTCATTTTTGTTTTTTGTTCTTTTTTTAAATTACTAAGGATAGAACTGCTTTATCACTGAGTTACATCCCTAGCACTCTTTTTTGTTTGTTTGTTTGTTTGTTTGATTTTGAGACAGGGTCTGGCTAAGTAGCTGAGACTGGCCTTGAACTTGTGATCCTCCTACCTCATCCTCCTGAGTTTCTGGGGTGATAGGCATGCACCACCATGCCCAGTTCTGTCTAGTGTTCTTGAAGCCAGTGCTATGAAAATATTCTCCAATTTACTTCCTTACTTTACATCACATGATAACATTTGGTATAGTCCTTTGAAACAACAGCCTCACACTTTTAAGATTTTATATTAAATATCATTGTCATTTGTTACTTCTTTTCATTTTAACCAACATTGATTCAGAGTACCCAAGGTTTATCGTATCCTTTTTCTACAGACTTTCACAAATAATCACAGTCAAGCACTACTAATGATTTTTTTTTCAGATTATCAGAACTGAAAACATGTATTTGTTAAACCATAATAAGGTCTAGATAGAGGAATCCAAAGCTACATATTCCTATTGGGGATGGGATGGAGCTGGGAAAGTTCTTGTCCCTATTAAAGAGCAGGATTAAGTGGAAATTTAGCATTCAGTCATAAAGATTAAAGAAGCTTATTTAGTTATTCTCATAGAATGAAAGGCATCTTGTCTCCAGATGGAGGTGAGCTGGGAAGGATTTGCCATAGGACTTTTTTTAATCCATCATAAAATTTGTACTGAACATTTTCACTAAAATATTATTTGTATAACTGGTGTGTGATCAAAATTTTAAGTTCAAACCCTTTCATTAAAATCAGATTTGTCCTGAAGAACACCTATGTGTCTGAGTTCTTAGTTACAGTGAAAGTAACCTCTTTTAAAAGTGTTATTTAAAGCTGGTTGACTGCTGACTCCATAAGAATTTCAAAGGAGAAAGAACCGTAAACCTCTGGGCAGGATATGGGTTTCGTGGGAAGATTTTTAGCAATCCTGTGCTCACAGGCATGCAGTAAACACTGTCTGCCCAGGATGTTAGAGTATCTCTCTGCCAAAATTCAAATGCTAATTCCGGTGTTTATAATAAATGAAAGGATTTAGTAATAATTTCTAGTGATATCAGGTTGTCTTTTAAAGAACTTTCATCAAACATTTGTTTTCATGAAAAATCATTAAAAGCGGCAAAATGACAGTGTTTGGGGAATATATGCTCTTACATGGCATTGTAGGAGGGGCATATTAATATAGTGATGATATAGAAGAAACGTACTTTTAAAAACTATATTGATAAGAGTAATTTTATTTACCTAGACTAGATTTTTGAGTGACTTACTGAAAGGCTTGTCAGGAAGTAGCATGAAGACTTTTACAGACCATGCTGCTATCTTATAAATAGACCCGATCACAGAGTATGGATAAACTCCAGACCAGAACTTTCTTTTAATAGAAAAGTTTCCAATGTCAAGACAACTGATTAATATATGTCGGCTCCCACATATCTAAAACATAATAGTTTTGTGCCTTCTCATAGAATTTGGTTTTGGAATTATTGATCTCAGTGTAATAAATTCATTAACTCTATGTTATCTTTGCCTTGTCTGGGACTGTTCTGTCCCATCGCTTTAGTAGAGGCTCTTCTATGTTCTACTTATATGTCTTGCCATACTTATAGTTGAACTATGGAGGTTCACACATTATCAGCCCTGAAGACTATTTAATAGTATGAAGATTCATTCATAGTATTCAATAATGTGATTTTAAACATTACCCAGTATCTGGTGGCATGTTTACACGCACACATACATGTTCTAACAGGTGTGGCTGCAAAATGAGTGTAACCAAAGTGAGTGTACCGCTAACAGACATTTTTTTTTTTATAAATGTGGTTTCATTCTAATATCCTTTGTACCATCAAAGTATTCCAATGCAATGCCTTATACTATTAAAAGATGAATCTGTATTTGTTTATCAATAAGTGACTTGGAATTTTTTAAAGCTTCAGAATCCAGGTTATCTATTTTATATTGCATTTATCAGTGCTGCTTTACTTTTCTTAGTCAGATTTGATTCTGCACGAGGCAAATTATGGCCAACTGTGCAACACATTTGAGAATGTACATGTTATTTAATAGAGAATGGCAGTTCAAGAATTTACTCTCTCATTAATCCAGCAGCAAAAATTAAATATCTATATCTATACTTATTAAAATTTTAGTTTCCTCAGGAAAAAAAGGGAGTACACAGTTCCTAAGTAAATATGACAGATATGCAATTAGTTTTAGACAGAGAAATTTTAATAATGAGCAAGAAATGTCCTGTTATTGGCTTGGGGGGCATTATTCAGATATTTAGTAAGAGCTGGAAGGTAGAGGGTATTACAAACTGAAAATGGGGACTGTGAGGAGATAATGAGGTCTCAGACAGGAACTGCATGACCCTAAGCATGATTCTTTTGCTTTATTTTCACACAAATTTATAGCTATGTTTTGGCTTAGAGAAGATGATGGCCTCCATCCTGTATTTGGAGTCTCCTCATCTCAATAGATGTAAAAACATACTGAATGATTTACCTATCAAAACTGTTGTAATGATGGTTTCAGTGGATCAGGGGAACAGGGAAAGGTCAAGCCGCCTGCACTGTCAATTTCTCTCCTTACTCCTTGTAACCTCCAAACCCAGTTTAAACTACAGAAGCTCTTATTATATGTGATGGTTGATTTTATGTAACAAATTAACTGGATTAAGGAATACTCAGATAACTGATGAAACATTATTTCTATTTGTGTCTACTAAGGAGTTTGTGGAGAAGATTTGTATTTGAATCAGTTAAGTTGAGTAAGGAAGATCTTCCCTGAATGTGAGCAGGCACCTTCCAAATGGCCTAGATATGACAAAAAGCAGAGGAAAGGTGAATTCTCTTCCTTCTGGAGCAGAGATGACATTCTTCTCCTGTCCTTGGACATCAGAACTCCAGGTTCTCCAGCACTTTAACTCTGGGATTTACACTGATCCTACCTCTGGTTTCTCAGGTCTTTCCCTTGGCCTGAGAGTTCCACCACTAGTGCCTCTGGATCTGTAAGCTCTTGACCTTGAACAAAGGCACAATACCAACTTTCTCAGTTCTCCAGTTTGCAGATAACCTGTTGTAAAACTTTTCAAACTTCATAATCACGTTAGTTAATTCCCCAAATAAATCCCTTCTTTGTCATCCATCTATCTGTATATCCATCCAGCCAGCCAGCCTATTAGTTGTGTTTCTCTGGAGAAAGGATAATAACTCTTTCCTTGGTAGTATTTAGCATAAAATTAAATTATTTTGAAAGGATTCTATTGCTTTGAAAAGTTTGGGGAATCAAATGTTTCCCACTCTGTGATGCATTCATTATGTTATAAATGAGAAAAAACACTGATTTGGTTTGACACATCTAAAACCTTACTACCTATATCCCACAGAATCATATTCTAATTTGAATGTAAGAACTGTGGGTAAAAATCCAATAAGGGGTTCCCCGGCTGGGATAGCAGGATAAGGAGATTTGTGAACATATACTTCCTAGTGAAACAAGCATAACTGGTAAAGAGTACAAAAGTATCAACCACTTAGAATGTTAAAATTATCTTAATGACATGCAGGAAGGAAATAAATATTTATGCAATAGAATATACAAAAGAATGGTGAGTCTCTGGAGCTTGAGTGATAACTTCAACTTTCCCTTCACTCCTAACCAACTCAGCTTGGTGGAAGCACCAGTTCTGGAAGGTATGGCCAAGAAGACAGAATTCCAGTCACGGATATGATATCTCACTGTGAGGAGCACACCATCAAAATTCTCATTCCCCTCAACAGAGGGGAAATTCCTAGAGAGTGGAGTGCAGCCAAGAGGTCAGGGCTTCCTTCTTCTACCTAATCCTCCCATCCCCACTTTCCCGGCAGAGCTTTTATCCCAGGCATGGTAAGGTGTGAATACCAGGACCCCAGCAGTCACTACTCTTTTGGTTCTCTGCCAGTAGGAAAACCAAGAAAACTAGGTGCTGGCATCCTGCCCAGGCCCAGTTCCCAGTGAAATTATATATATGTATAAAGTTCTGTTTTTTCTTTCCTTTTTTTTTTTGACTATCATACCTTTAAATATTGCTTCTTTACATGTTAAAAAGTCAATCATATATTGTCATAATTTATTACTTTAAAGATTTTTACATCTGCAAAGTAATATTAAAAAAAAGAACAACATAATGACTCAGAATTTTTGCCTAGGACGAGAGACAGCCAAAAAGACAGAGAACTCAAACCTTTTCTTCAATTTATTTGAAACAGATTATGAAAAATTTTACCCTAAGGAAAGCTTTCAAAAACATTGGAGACATTGGTGGCAAGCAACTAAGAGGAAGCTTAGCTTAACTTACTTAAGATCATAGATAAACCATAGATCTGCAAATTCACCAGAGAGAACCAGGGAAAGAGAAAGCTAAGAAGAGCCCTCCTGTGGCCAAAATAAACCCCAAAGTCTGACTTCAAAAATTACTCTTGCTCAAAATTAACAGATTAAGACTGTGAAACAATTTATGATAGAGTATTATTAAAAATAGCAGCGCAATTAACTGACAATCAGTAGAGTCCAATAGTAGGATGTGACACTAAGACAGGTTGACAGAGAGATGAGAGAAGAAAACAATGAGATTTTAACTCTGCTATAATTACTCAAGAGGTGACTGTTCATACCCAAGACTCCACCCTCTCAGGAGCAACAGCAAAGGCTTCAAATTGTGTAGAAAATAGACTTCAAAAAATATGATAGCAAAGTCACTAACAATTAAAGAAGCAAACAGCAAAGAAGTCCTAAAAAAATAAAATAGCATCAGTATTTAGAGTTGCTAAAATACATTAGTAAAAAATATGTACTTTTCAACCGTGAATTATGACATAAAACAAGACAGAAAATTTAGGCCCAGAATTCAGAGAAACAGAGGGCAACAGAAGGTATCAAAGGAAAAGAGAAAGAGAAAGGTGAGGAAAACATATTTGAAGAAACAATGGCAGAGCACTTTCCAAATTATATCATTGTATCAATGGGACTATATCTTCCAGACATGTAATATATTCAGCAATGACATCACAAAAGATGTAGATGGGAGCAAAATTGCAATGTAATATGATCTCAGATGGTAAGTAAAATTCATAGGACAAATAAGTAGGACCAGAAACAATACTTAGTATCAATATAAAAATTATGGAATCATATATGCTGTCCTTTATTTTTTCTTATTATTGACAAATACAAAATTATGTAAAGTAATAAATTCTGACAATGTATAAGTGCAAGAACTAAAATTATAAAACTTTCAGAAAACATTAAGCATGAAACATCATGGTCTTGTATTAAGAAATATATTCTCAAATGTAACACAAAAAAGTCCAAGCAAAAAAATTCATAAGTGAGATATAATCAAATGTTTAAAATCTGTGCTTCAAAAGACATCATCACAAAAGTTAAAATATAAACCACAAAATAGCAGAAATTTTGTACAAATCATATATCTAATATGTGACTCATAGATTATGGAAAGAACACAACAACTCAATAACAATATAAACAACCCTGTTTTGTCTAAATAAATATTTCTCCGGGGAAGAAAGACAAATGGATAATTAGCATATGAAAAGATTACCATCATCAATTTTCATCAGTGAAATGGGAATCAAAAGCATGATCAAATAGTGCTTTAGCCCAATAGTATGGGCTGTAATTTAAAAAAAAAATAAACAGCTAATTGTGAGAATATAAAGACATTTTAATCCTTATACAGTATTGATAATAATACAAAATGGTACAAATGTTTTTGAAAGAGTCTAGTTATTCTTCAAAATATTAATAAACAAGGCTCCCTGACTCCATACTTTCACTATACACCCAAGAGAAATGAAAATATGCCCACACAAAAAATGTCCTTAAATGTTGACAGTAGTATTATTCATAATCAACAAAAATTGGAAACAATTTAAATGTCCAAAATGTGTGTATAAATAAAATGTGATATATTCATATGATATGATATTATTTATCAATGAAAAGAAATTAACTACCTCTTACCCATACTAAAAAGTGGGCAAACCTTAAAAACACTATTCTAAATGAAAGAACAATAACAAAAGACTATATATTATATAAATATAAAATGTCCAGAAAATATCACATTTTCTCTCATGTGGAATATAGACAAAAATAAAGACAAACAAAAAAATAGAAAAACAGCTATTAGAAGGGGATGGGGAAGGGGAGGGGAGGATAAAAGAAGGAAATAAAGGGATGGATCTGATCAAAGTATGCTGTATGCATGTCTGAATAAGCCACAATGAAACCCATTATTCTGTATAATTAATATGCACTTAAAATCAAAGGATATTATGAGACATATGAAAATCACATGAAATTCAAATTTATGTCCATCAATAAAGCCTTACTGAAACACACAAAAATGTCCAGAATACACAAATACTCAGAGAAAGAAAATAGACTGGCAGTTGGCTAGGCCTAAGGGTAGGAAAAGGAGAGTAGAGGGAAACAGATAGTGACTATCAATGGCTACAGGGGTTTTTTTTAGATAATAAAGATGTTCTAAAATTGATTTGGGTGAATTTTGCATTACTTTGTGAATACATTTAAAAACGTGGAATTGTATAATGTGAAGTGTAAGAAATGAGGTTAAATGTGTGCTGTGCATTAACTCAGTAAACCTGTTGTTATAATATGGGGGGCAATTTTACTCAATTAAAATTGTGTGCATGTGTGTGTGTGGAAATTGAAAGGGCAGTAGCAGAAGTTGATCAACAACAACTTTATCAGTAAAGACTCAAATTAACAGTAGACTGTTGTTAACCCATGCTTCTAGTCAATCAGGCAAGAGAATCAAATGCAGAAAGGCAGTGACTTCATAGAAAAAGAATGAAACTTTATTTGCCTACTTGAAGTTTCTATAAAATACCTTGACAAACATGAAGAGAGGCAAATATGTACCATCTCTACTTCTGTTCAAAGCTAGGCTGTCATTTACTTCACCAATACCAAAGATATCATCCATTCTGTAAAAATTTACTATAACTATAAATCCTAAGGTTAGGGGTATATAGTATATCTATGTATTAACATGTCTCTCCATCAAACCTCATAATTAACAAACTATTGAAAACCATTATATTTCTAGCCTTTTATTTCTATTATCTATGAGGTTTTCCTTCTGTAACTAGTTCTATTTGTAGAAGTAACATTCCACCATGTATTTCAAGCTAGATATTGGATATTCTAAAATATTAAATCGTAAGTATTATTTGAAAATCTTGGCAATTAGCATACACATACACATATACACATATATATCTTCATAGAGCTGTTTCACACACCTTGCTAGAGTAACTTGTAGCATACCTACAACATCAGTATAAGATTTTCTGGTCAGACGATGTAATTCCCTGAAATACATACCTTAGTAATGCCTGTTTTAAAAATAATTTGAAATAAAATAATAGTTTGAGCAAAGTGTGTCCTATAAAGTGTCAAAAGATAGAACTCACTGAAAATAGACATTTCTACCAGGGAAAAACTAAATTCAGAGTTTACTCTTAAAATTGTGTTCCAATTTCACCTTCATTCTCAAAAGGAAATTGAATATTCAAAGATACATACCCATGATTAGCTGACCAGAAGAGCAATTAAATTACAGTTATGTAGTCTTTGGCAGTTGATAGTTCTGATGAAATACTATAATTTGAATCCTATTTCATATTTTTCTTGAGTGATAAACATATCTTCATCATATTTCATCTTGGATTTGTAACATATTATTGATGATTGCAAGGCTTTACTTGTGGTTTGAGAATCCTCTAGCACTATGAATCTAATCTGTGATCATTCTCCAAGCTGACTTTAAATGATCGCAAACTGAATGGTTTGCCTTATTAAGTAAAATGACTAAAAACCTATTGTACCTCAGCATTCCAAACAAAATATATATACGTATATACATACACACATATATAGATATACATTTCTTGTTTTGTTTTTTAAAAAGATGAACAGAAGAGCATGGCTCTCCAAGAGTATATAGTATGAACCTTGATTAGGTTAACATCCTCTAATGTCATTATCTAATTATTTCTATGAGCACATTTTGAAGAAGAAAAGATAAGTTTAGAAATGTTTAAAATAAGGTTATCCACTTAAAGAGACAAAAGTCAATGGATAAAATTCTCATTTCTATAGTCTACATCTTGCCCATGGCAAGGTACCAGGTAACCAGAAATCTGGATAACAAAGTATAATTCTTCAATTTTTCAGTAGAAATTTAAAAATGAATTTGTATAATGGAGTAAGACTTATCCCTATATAGCTAGTTAAGCTTTTTTGAATTATCTCATGTTAAACCCAAGCAACCTTAAGATTAATGTCAAACCCATTTCATAATACCATAGAATAATCTTTGTAACTAAATTAAAAGATCTGAGAATAATACTCATGACTATCTTAATCAATAGTGAAGTGAATATTTTGAACAAATAAATAAGAGCTAGAGCTGTGAAATATAAACTATAAAATAGGCAAATGCAGATTTGAAAGACCTAAATTCTTACCTACTAATAATTGTGACATAAGAAACAAATCAGTAATGTGAATAGGTATAGACTATATGAATGCAACACAAAACTGTATTGCTATCAAGCAGAGATTTAAGGCATTCTTACTGAATGGGATCTCATTGAACTAAAACATGAGCTAAAACTCTTTCATAAATATAAAAAAACACACATACACATTTTAAACACAAAAATGTGTTCACATGGATTTCACTGATGTCTTTACTATACCCCAAGTAGAAAACAAAGTTATTCCTGGTGTAACAAGTAAATTCATGATGAGGAATATTCATTTATAAGAACTCTATTGACAGAGAACTTGGAGCAAGTTAATAATTAGCAACACTACATGAGGGACCTTTCACTGCAGGCTATATTAGAGCATGTAATAAGTATCACAAAACCCACAGTATGAAAAATAATGTTGAGATGCAGCAAATTAAATCTGCCACAATCACCTGCTAGAGACTAAGGTAAGTTTTTCCAAACAAAGAAGGATGGTAGAATATAAATCCATGTAACAATCAAAATGAGGTGATCATCTTTTATGATTGTGAGTATCTTGTAAAGAAGATTTGGAAAATAACAGATACTCAAATATGATGTTCCATAGTAAGCTATAGAAACTCTTCACACAAAATACATAATATTTTCAGTTATTTATATTTCTTATAGAGCCCTATATTATAAAATAATACTAGGCAGTGTTCTAGGTAGATACCCACAAGAAAATGTCACCCCTGATAATTGAAGATAAGATGGTAACTCATTGGATCTTACTTCTGACTTAGACAAGATCACTGAAATGATGACAAAATAATAATAACAGTATTTTATTGAATACTTATAAGGTGACATACATTGCTCTAAATGTCATATATTAGCTTATTTAAGTAACAACCCTAATAATTTAGATATTATTATCTATAATACTAATGAAGATACTAAGGTATAGGATGACTATGAAACAATGAAAGAGAGTAGGTTCTATTCTAGACTGATAAAGGAAAGTTTCTAGCTTCTAATTTTCTAGAATGATAGGGAAAAAACTTAGACAGTATTTCTGAACTTTTATATGTCAAAAACAAGTGAAGATAAATCAATTGTAGTAGTGACTTTATATTCTGATTCTATCTTTTGAGTCTCATACAACATATGAAACATGAAAGATTCTGATTAAGATATGCCATCCACAGTTCTTGAAATCATAATCTCTGAAGCAATAATAGAAACTATAACAATTTAAAATTTAGCAGCTACCTTTTACTACTTCTTATACATTCCACTGGGTCACAGGTTTATCATCATTTAAAATAGTTATCATGGAACCTAAAACAACTACAAGTATATACCTGGATTAAAGGAACTATGGAGAACACTATCAACAAGCTTTTGCTTTTCTAAGGTTGATTAGAGTGTGGATTTGCTGTAGAAGTGATTGTAGTAAATAGAGTTTAGTCTTCTCTCAAAGTGGTGCTGATGCTTGGAACAGCAGAGAACACACACTAAGTGCAGTATCAATATCTGGATATTCTTCCAGCCTAGGCTTTCTAGGAGATATAAGCTCACAAAATAGTCCCTTGCATAAAAGAACAAGTGGTAATTATCTCAACAGATGGGTGGATATGCAAGAAATATGAAAAAGCAAGGGGAAAAACCATCCCAAACAACCTACAACACTTCAACAACTCTTTCCTTTGAAACCACAGTGGAGGAAATGTCAGAGAAAGAATTAGAATGCTTATAGTAAAAATGCACAATGACCTAAAAGAAGAACTAAGTAATAAATTCAGAGAGAAAATACAGGAAGTGAAAGCTCATTTCACTAAAGAAATAGGGTTTCTAAAAAGGAACCCAACAGAAATCCATGAAATAAAAGACACAGTAAGTCAAATTTAAAATTCAAAGGAAAGCATCACCAATAGATAAGACCACTTTGAAAATAGATTCTCAGAACCCAAAGACAAAGTTTATAATCTTTAAAATAAAGACAACAATGAAGAAAAAATGTTAGGAGACCATGAACAGAATAGTCAAGAAATCTCAAATAATAGTAAGAGAACAAATTTGAAAATTATTGAGGTAGAAGATGCTGAAATACAAAATAAAAGAATGAATAATCTTTTCAATGAAATAATTTCAGATAATTTTCCAAATCTTATGGAAAATCCAACTATAAATGAAAATTCAACTGTAAGATGCATATAAACCTCAAATAAGTATAATCAAAAAAGATCCTAATACACTTTATAATGAAAATGCCTAATGTACATAACAGGGATAGAATTTTAAAAGCCACAAGAGAAAAACAGTTTTTCACATTTAAAAGTAAGCCAAATCTGATTTCAACTGACTTCTTGACCCAGGTCCTAAAATCCAGTAGGCTTGGAAAAATATATATCATGCCCTGAAAGAAACTGGGTAATCAACAAGATTACAATATCCAACAGAAATATCCTTCAGAATTGAAACTGAAATAAAAACTGTCCATCATCAGCAGAAACTAAAAGAATACATAACCACCATGCCTGTACTGCAAAACATAATCAATGATATATTTCATGAAGAAGAAATAAAATTAAAAGTGAAAATAAGCATAGGAATAAATCACAGTAGAATCCTCAATTAAAGGAGAATCAAGTTTGAATTAAGCATTAGAAATAATTCAAAAAGGCAGAAAAATCATCACTCTATAATAACATTGAAAATAAGTGTTCTAAATTCTTCAATCAAAAGATATACATTGGAAGACTGGTTTTAAAAGCAACACCCAACTACGTGATATTTACAAGAGATTCACCTGACAAAGAATTCACAAAGTGAGGGTTAAAGGATGGGTAAAAATATACCAAGCCAAAGGAAAACAAGCAAGCAGGGGTACTCTCTCTCATATCAAAGTGCACTTCAAGCCAAAATTAATCAGAAGAGAAAAAAGAAGGTCATTTCATACTGGTTAAGGGAATAATTCAACAGCAAGAAAAAATGATTGTATATATTTATTCCCCAAAGATGCATATGTGAACATAAAATAAATCCTTCTCAATATAAAGAATCAAATACACCAAATCATGCTTCAAACACCCCATGTATACCTGCTGAGAAGAGAAGCTGAGAATCTTTTGAACTCCAGTGGAAAAAATTCTTCAACTTTTCATCAAATATATTTTTTTTTCTCTGTTTAACTGTGAATTAAATGGTACATGGATATTTATACCTATTCATATTTGTTATTTTCTCATTCCTAGGATTTTTGAGACCAGTTATTTTTCATGGATTGGCTTTTTAAGGACTAGGATGTTTTATTAGTATATTTTAGTTTCTTTTGGTAATCTTTTATTTTTATTTTTAATTTTTAAAAATTTTTACTTTATATATTTTTCTCTTTCCTATTTCCCTTAAGCTTCACTTTTCTTTTGCTAACAGCCAGTCTATTTTTAATTCTTTTACTTTCATCATCTCTCCTCCTCCCTCATAATCCTCACATCCTATATCACTTCTTTTCTCTCCCTTCCACCATTTGAAATTGTAAACCCTTTTGCAAACTTGCTTTTTATTATTGTGGGCAATAACTGATCATATCATTTCTGTATATTGTGATAACACTGTAGACATCATAGTAGGAACTATTTTATTTAATGCTGTATATCATTTACATTGGTTATTGCTATTATATGTCTTCCCATAAACAGTGAAGTACTGGACATTATAGGCCCAAAGGGTAGAAATTCTACTTCCTCAGATCCATACTGTTAGATAGGTAGACACACAAACAACATGAAAAAGCAAGGGAACAAATCCCCACAAACAATCCAAGCTACTCCAATAACAGAATCCATTGACACCACAGTGGAAGAAATGTCATAGAAAGAGTTTAGAATGCACATAGTTAAACTGATCTGTGAAGTAAAGGACAGTATAAGAAGTGAAATTAGAGAGAAAATACAAGAAGTAAAGATGACTTCAAAAAAGAGACAGAGATACTGGGGAAAAAAACAAGCAGAAATCCTCAAAATGAAGAAATCAATAAACCAAATTAAATATTCAATTGAAAAAATCACTAACAGACTAGATCTCTTGGAAGACAGAGTTTCAGGCAATGAAAACAAAGTATATAATCTTAAAAACTAGCCCTAGTAAAAGAAGATAAATCAACACCAAAAGTAGTATAACATAGGAAATAATTAAAATGAGAGCTAAGAAATCAATGAAATTGAAACAAAAGAAATAATCCAAAAAATTGACAAAAATTGGTTCTTTGAAAAAAATCAATAAAAAAATCACTAACAGACTAGATCTCTTGGAAGACAGAGTTTCAGGCAATGAAAACAAAGTATATAATCTTAAAAACTAGCCCTAGTAAAAGAAGATAAATCAACACCAAAAGTAGTATAACATAGGAAATAATTAAAAGAGAGCTAAAAAATCAATGAAATTGAAACAAAAGAAACAATCCAAAAAATTGACAAAAGTTGGTTCTTTGAAAAAAATCAATAAAATTGATAAACACTTAGCCAAGCTAATAAAGAAAAAAAGAGAGAAAACTCAAATTACTAAAATCCATGATGAAAAAGGAAATATTACAATGGGCACTACTGAAATACAGATGAGAGTCAAAATATATTTTGAAAATTATACTCTAATAAAATGGAAAAAACCCACAAATATATCATAATAAAATACTGGGTATTTTCAACACATATATCTCATCATTACAGAGGCTATCCAGATAAAAACTAATAAAGACACTGCAAAATTAAAACATATACATATATTGCTCAAAAGAATTCAACGTACATCTATAGAATATTCCATCCATGAACAATGGAATTCAGTTTCTACTCAGTGGCACATGGAACTTTCTCTAACATAAATTCTTTAAGAAACAAACAAAAAAATCTTAGCAATATGAAAAAGTAAAGACAATTCCTTTCATCCTATCAGATCATGCTAGAATAAAATTAGAGATCAACGATAGATAAAATATAAAAACCATTCCAATTCCTAAAGGTGACATAATATACTTCTGAATGAGGAATGGCTGAGAGAAGAAATCAGGGAAGAAAGTTTAAAAAAATTTTAGAAACAAATGAGATAGAGATACAACATGTAAAAATCTCTGGGACAGTAGGAAGGCAGTTATAAGACAAAAGTTTATAGCAATGATTTTCTACATTAAAAAAATAGAGAGATACAAGATAAATAATGTCTCACATCAAAGTCCTGTGGAAAAGAAGTAGAACAAACTAATTTCCAAATCAATAGAAGATCGAAAAATACATAAGATTGGAGAAAAAAAATTAACAAAAATGAAAATTTAAAAAAAAAAAAAAACAAGAAAGATTAAAGAAACAAAGATTTGGATCTTTGAAAAGATAATCAAGATTGATGCACCCGGAGCCAAACTAAAGAAAAGATAGAAAAGACTCAAATCAACAGAAGTAAAAATTTAAAAAGAGATATCACCACAGACATTTCTGAAATCCAGAGAATCATCAGAAACTACCTTGAAAATGTATATTCCAATACACTGGAATAATGAAGAGATTGATAAATTCCTGTGGGTATGAATTAGACATATGATCTACCCAAATTGAACCATGAGAATACAAAAAATCAAATAGACCATATTAAGCTATAAAAGGAGCAATTAAAAGCCTTCCAATAAAGAAAAGCCTAGGACCAGATAGATTCTCAGCTGAGCTCTATCATACCTTTAAAGAAAAATTAATGCCAATCCTTTTCAAATTATTTCATGAAATAGAAATGGAGGGACACGGCAACATTCATTGTATGAAGCCAGTATCACCCTGATGCCAAGACCAGACAAAGACACATTAAGAAACAAAAACTTCAGACCGATATCTCAGATGAACATAGATGCAAAAATTCATACTAAAGTATTGACAAACTGCATTCAAAAACACATTAAGAAGATAGTAAGTCATAATCAAGTGGGTTTCCTTTCGTGTATGCAAGGTTGGTTCAACATATGCAAATCAATAAATGTAATTCACCGTGCAGGAATAGAGTTAAGGACAAAAATTACATGATTATCTCAATAAATGCAGAAAATACATTTGACAAAGTACAATACCCATTTATGTTTAAAACACTAGAGACACTAGGGATAGAAGGAATATACCTCAACACTATAAAGGCTATATATGACTATATATATATATGTATGATATTTCCTACACTCTATTAGTGAATCTGCTGAAAAATTAGTTAGAAAAAAATTATCCCATTCACAATACCTTAAATAAAATAAAATACTTGAGAATAAATCTATCCTAAGAGGTGAAAGACCTACATAATGAAAACTGTAGAACACTGAAGGAAGAAAGTGAAGAAGAACTTAGACAATGAAAAGACCTCCCATGTTCTTGGATGGGCAGAGTATTTTCAAAATAGCCATACTACCCAAAATGTTATAAAGATTCAATGCCATCCCACTAAAATACCAAAGACATTCTTCACAGGACTAAAAAAGGCAGTTCTGAAATTCCTTTGGAAGAATAAGAGACCCAGAACAACTAATGCAATCCTGAGCAAGAAGAGCCATGCTAGAGGCATTACAATATCAGGCCTCAAATTCTACTACAGAGCTATAGTAAAAACAATACTATGGTATTGCATCAAAACCATTATGAAGGTCAATGGAATAGCATAGAAAACACAGAGACAAATCCATGTGGTATAATTATTTGATACTCTACAAAAGTGCCAAAAACATATGCTAGACAAAAGATAGCTTTTTTTAACAAATGATGGTGGGAAAACTATATATCCATAAGGAGAATGAAACTTGATCCCTGACTTTCACCCTGTACAAAAGTCAACTCACAAAGACCTAACAATTAGACCAAAAACACTGTAACTGGAGTATAGGAAAAAACACAGGCTTCACACTCTAATATATTGGTAGAGGCACTGACTTCCTTTAAAAAGACTCTTAAAGCTCAAGAAATAAAACCAAGAATCAAGTGGAATAACTTCAAATTAAAAAGCTCTGCACAGCGAAAGAAGCAAGAGCATCAAAAGAAAGCCTACAAAATTAGAGAAGATCTTTACCAACTGCTCCTCAAACAGTGGGTTAATATCCAGAATATATAAAGAACTCAAAAAAACTATAAAAATACCAAGTAATAAATGAACAAAAGAACTAAACAGACACTTCTCAAAATAATAAATACAAATGGTCACCAAATATATAAAAAACTTTTCAATATATCTAGCAATCAGGGATTGCAAATCAAAATTGCATTTAGATTCATCTCACTCCAGTCAGAATGCCAATTATCCAGAATATAAATAATAGTAAATGCAGGTGAGGATGTGGGGAAAAGGTTCACTCATACATTGTTGATGGGACTACAAATTAGTACAGTACCTCTTGAAAACTGTGTGCAGTTTCCTCAGAAAACTAGAATTGGAACAACCATATGATTTACCTATCCCATTCCTTGGTATACATCTAAACTTACATTATAGGGATTTGGCCACATCAATGTTTGTAGCACATTTCACAATAGCCAACTTGTAGAAACAGCTCAGATGCCCATCAACATGACAGGCAGCCCAGATGATGGATAAAGAAAATGTGCTAAACAGTGGAGTTTTACTCATCTCTAAAGAAGAATGAAATCATGGTATTTGCTGATAAATGGATGGATCTAGAGAACATCATGTTAAGCGAAATAAGCTAAACCCAGAAAATCAAGGGTCAAATGTTTTGTCTCACAAATAAAGGTGGAAAAAGTGAGGGGCAGGAAGCCCATGAAAATAGAAGAGAGATCAGTGGAAAGGAGGAAGTGGAATGGGGAGAGTAGTAAGATTGGAATTAAACTGGCTAAACTCGGACAGTTTTCAAGATGGCAGACTAGAGGGTGACTGCATTTCGTGACACTCCAGGACTCAGAATTCAAGAAGAGGAGGTATTGAGAAAATTGGGACAAACTCAGAGCCACCAGGTGGGTCTCTCCCACTGGGCGAGGCTCCCCGGCCAGGGCAGTGGTCCCGGAATGCAGGGGACTTCATGGGGTGGAGTTGCCCAGTCTACAGAATGGGAGAAAATCTTTACCACACACACGTCAGATAAAGCACTAATCTCCAGAATCTATAAAGAACTCAAAAAACTTAATACCAAAAATACAAATAACCCAATCAATACATGGGCTAAGGATTGAACAGACACTTCACAGAAGATGATAAACAATCGATCAATAAATATATAAGAAAATGTTCAACATCTCTGGTAATAAGAGAAATGCAAATCAAAACTACCCTAAGATTTGATCTCACTCCACTTAGAATGGTTATATCAAAAATATAAGCAACAACAGATATTAGTGAGGATATGGAGAAAAAGGTACACTCATACATTGCTGGTGGAATTGCAAATTGGTGCAGCCACTCTGGAAAGCAGTATGGAGATTCCTTAGAAAACTTGGTATGGACCCACCATTTGACCCACCTATCCTACTCCCTTGCCTAAAGGACTTAAAATCAGCATACTACAGTGACACAGTCACATCAATGTTTATAGCAACTTGTTTCACAATGTCTAGATTGTGGAATCAACCTAGATGCCCGTTGACAGATGAGTGGATAAAGAAACTGTGGTATATATACACAATGGAATATTATTCAGCCATAAAGAAGAATAAAACTATGGCATTTGCAGGTAAATAGATGGAGTTAGAGAATATCATGCTAAGTGAAATAAGCCAATCCCATAAAACCAAAGGTCAAATGTTTTTTTCTGATAAGTAGATGCTGATACATAAAGTGGGGAGGGGTTAAAGGAAGAATGGAGGAAGGTTGGATTGTGTAGAGGGAAACGGGGGGAGGGGCGTTGGGGTGGGGGAAGGAAAGATGTTGGAATGAGACAAACACCATAACACTATGTACATGTATGATTACACGAATAGTGTGATATCAGGTTTCTTTCACGTCCAGCATGGTTGAGGGAAAGGGTTTCTGTTAGAGGGATGAGCCGGCTGTAGATTAATCACTAGAAACTTATTTAATAGAAGAACCACAGGAGACAACTATCTTTTTAAATCAAAGGGGGTGTGATGGATTGAATGATGCTAAGATCTGGCTTCTAACAATTATGGAGGAGCCCACCTTCCCTTATTCATAGTCCAAAGGTAAAGGGGGACCAAGAGGAGCTTCTTCTGTGAGGAACAAGATGGGGTGGAGTTAAGGAAGCCATTTGCTCTAGCAGGACATCCCAGCAGGACCAGCATATTCCCAGTATTCCCAGCGGTGAGCCGCTGCATGGACATCGCATACTTCAGGCGATCTGGAACAATTGCTCAACGACTGCCAGTTCCTGGAAGCCAGATTTCCATGTCTGACAGCTCACCAAGCCTGGTTTTAATTGCTGGTCATAAATGGCTCCCCACAGTGTAACTCTACATCGTGAAAAGTTGTACTTCATTTGTGCACAATGAATCAAAATGCATTCTACTGTCATGTATAACTAAATAAAACAAGCAATAAAATAAATAAAATAAAATATCAAGTAAGTAGAGTGTTCTCAGTGCATTAGAATTAGACTGGGAGCATATAACATCCTGGATATAATAAACAAAAAAGCATGATTCTAAGGTTTGTGAACCACTAGTTCATGTCACTCACCAATCCAAGACTGATCTGGATGTCTGACTCTACATATACTTATAGTTCTCTTGAGCAAAACATTTAAATGTCTAAGAGGCACCATAAAAAGTATATCTTTTCACCAATAGGGCCCATGGTCAGGGAAGTCTGGATATTATCACTTGCTATTTCACCTATTTTGATAGCTATAATGTATATTAGTGTATATTTACAACATACCTTAGTGTGTAAATGCTCTGAACAGTGGTGTTACAACCTGTTCAATTTTATTGAAATCAGTGTTTTCAAGTTTTTAAACATAGGCTCTCTTTTAAAATTTCTGAACTTCTGTTATATGATATGGAACATGCTCTGGAAAACATTAAAATAAAAATTCTTAAATATGCAATGGAGAAAAGATAGCCTCTTCAACAAATGGTGCTGGGAAAACTGGAAATCCATATGCAACACAATGAAATTAAAACCCTATCTCTCACCCTGCACAAAACTCAACTCACAATGGATCAAGGACCTCGAAATCAGACCAGATACCCTGCCTGCATCTTATAGAAGAAAAAGTAGGTTCAAATCTTCAACATGTCGGCTTAGGATCAGACTTCCTTAACAGGACTCCCATAGCACAAGAAATAAAAGCAAGAATCAACAACAGGGACAGATTCAAACTAAAAAGCTTTCTCTCAGCAAAGGAAACTATCAGTAATGTGAAGAGAGAACCTAGAGAGTGGGAGAAAATCTTTGCCATTCATACTTCAGATAGAGCACTAATTTCCAGAATATACAAAGAACTCAAAAAAGTCTACACCAAGAATACAAATAATTCAATCAACAAATGGGCTAAGGAAATGAACAGACACTTCACAGAAGAAGATCTACAAGCAATCAACAGATATATGAAAAAATGTTCAACATCTCTAGTAATAAGAGAAATGCAAATCAAAACTACCCTACAATTCCATCTCACCCCAATTAGAATGGCGATTATCAAGAACACAAGCAACAATAGGTGTTGGTGAGGATGTGGGGAAAAAGGTACGCTCATACATTGCTGGTGGGGTTGCAAATTAGTGCAGCCACTCTGGAAAGCAGTATGGAGATTCCTCAGAAAGCTTGGAATGGATCCACCATTTGACCCAGCTATCCCACTCCTTGGCCTATACCCAAAGGACTTAAAATCAGCATACTACAGAGATACAGCCACATCAATGTTCATAGCTGCTCAATTCACAATAGCCAGATTGTGAAACCAACCTAGATGCCCTTCAATTGATGAATGGACAAAGAAACTGTGGAATATATATACAATGGAAAATTACTCCGCCATAAAGAATGATAAAATTATGGCATTTGCAGGCAAATGGATGAAATTGGAGAGTATCATGCTAAGTGAGATAAGCCAGTCTCAAAAAAACCAAAGGACGAATGATCTCGCTGATAAGCAGAGATGATGACACATAATGGGGGGTGGGAGGGGTTACTGTTAGGGTTAGGGTTAGGTTTAGGGTTAGGGTTAGGGAGGGGGGCAAGAATGGAGGAAGGAAGGACTGTTTAGAGGGAAAAGAGGGGTGGGAGGGGTGGGGTGAAGGGAAAAAACAACAGAAAGAATCAAACAACATCACCCTATGTAAATTTATGATTACACAAATGGTATGCCTTACTCCATGTACAAACAGAGAAACAACATGTATCCCATTTGTTTACAATAAAAAATAAAAATAAAATAAAATAAAATAATATATATATATATATATATATATATATATATATATAATTTCATGGGAAAATGGGTTTTCACCATGAAAACAACTTTACCAAAAGAATAGAAGGAAAGACCTTAAAGACTTAAAAATCCTCTAATTGTTCGGGTAAATTAAAATAAAGATGCATAGCAATTGTGTCTTTATGAGAACAGCAAGCATTTCAGCTTTATCTTTTTATTTTCTTAAGGATTTTTCCAGTTAAACATTGAATTTTCCATAATTATACTTGAACTATCATTTTATAAAAATTTCTGGAAATATCCTCACATGTGACCCCTTCATTAATCAAACTCAAAAAAAAAATAGCAAAATACATAACAATCTCTAGTTGGACATGTAGACTAAACAGTGGTAACAATTTCCATTTTTACTACTAAATTTTGCATAGTGTAGGAAAAAGAAACAAAAAGAATCAGACTATAAATGTGGCATCTAAATCAAAACTAACGGTCAAAATTCATGATGCATCTCAATATGTTTATATTTCATGTAAATAAAGTCTATATTTTTAAACTAAATGTTACAGTTTACACAGTTCTAAGTAAAAATACAATTTTAGAAATGAAAAGAATGTTAGAGATTGTTTGAAACTCCTCATACTACTTATGATGTGGAAAATGATCCAAAGCAATAATCTTCACCAAAGTCTTACAGAGCTAAACCTTTCCCTGGTAATAGTTCAGTCCAACCATGTTAAATGAACAATGAGCATGAATCAGACCAGCTCAACTCCATTCATCAACAACCCAGAATACTGCAATGTCACTCACCAACATTATCCCAACAAAGGTAAGGAAGTTAAGATGGAATTCCATCCACAAACACTCAAATCACTCAGAAAATACGATTGTAAAGGATATCCTGGGAAATGGGTTCAACAATGCAAACTATTTAAACTTAAAAACAAGTTTCTTCTCAGAAACAATGAAATCCCCCAGCAGAATTCCCCAGTGGTTTTCTGGCCAGGCAGTCTGTGACCTCTGAGAAGCCTTCAGATATTTGTGGATCACACCAAAAACGTGCTTTGAACCTGAGACTAAAGTAGGAAACTCTCTTGTTTCTTTCTTTTCTACCGGTTGTTACGAAATTTTGGTAAAAATGTTAGAGATACAAAATTTGGGACTTGGGGTTTTGGAAGCTAAAATTATAGTTGTTCAGAAAACTGACCTCTGAGGATATAAATCTTCATGTGCCATTGATGCCGAGCCTCCTGTTTACATAGCTGGTGTTTACATGGATGAGGAAGCTTCAGAACACGCAACAGTGTTCATCCACGGGATACAGGAATTAACCCAGATTCAGCTGTATTACGTGGCTGCAAGGAAAACCCAAATGCATGACTGGGTTCCTAGGTTTTCACTGGAAAATTTTAAATCTTTGGGTTCCAAGGCAAAACTTATACACTGAAATGTTCTCTCTCCTACACTCAACAATTTTTTTTGACATTTCTAGATTTAATGTCATAAATTTCTGTTATTTTGATTTCATTTAAGGAATACATATGTATGTCTACATATGAACACTTTTTTTTTCTAATGTTGGCAAGCAAAAGTTTTATAACTTGTTATCTGCTTTATGTATATGTTTTTCTTCCCCTCTCAAACAACATATTACACCACAGAAAATGAACAAATTGCCCAGCACATGCATTTTGTCTATACAAATGTATTTATTTTGCTGTTTCAGATATTGCCACTAATTGTGGTTCATTATCTTTGCCCAAGCTCACAGTTATATTTAAAAAAATCATAGTTCTGGTGATACAGGAGATCCACTGGGGCTTAATCCTGAAAGACTCAGAAGGGAGACATGTGCAGGGTATGCCAGGATAGATCCTGAAACCTCCATGTCTAATCAAGATGGATGTCAAATCAAACTTTGACAAGTAAAAATGATCAATTGTGAGCTGGGACAAATGACAGAAGTCATTAAAAAGTGATGTCACATCCACTTCAATGCTGTTCTTACTTTTTTGTGGCCAGAATTGGTTCTTCACACAGGCAAATAAGTGGCCATCTATGCTATGTTAGAATGAAAAAGTATGTTTGCAAATTCATAATTAAAAAGTCAATGTGAAAACAGTATCTCTGTATAGGGTTAATGAGAAAATTTTAATTAATTTATTTTTAATTGATAAAAATTATATATATTGATCATGTACATTATGCTTAGAAATATGTAAATATAGAATAGTTAAATCAAACTATTTAACATATGCATTACATCACATTTTTTTCTAGTGAGATCACTTAAAATCTCTCTTAGCAGTTTTCAAGAGAACGAGTTGTGTGTAGATCTCCCCAACTTTTTTCTTCTAGCTAAGTGAAATTTTGTATCCTTTGACCAACATCTCTTAACCCCTCCTTCCCAGTCTCTGGTAACTTCCACTCTATTCTCTACTACTATGAGTTCTAGAACTACATATAAATGACAACAAACAGTATCTATCTCTCTTTCTGTGCCTGGCTTATGTCACTTAATATAATACCCTTCAAGTTCATGGGAGTTGTTGCAAATGACAGGATTTCCTTTTAAAATTAAGAATGAATAGTATTCTGTTGTGTATGTGTATTGTATTTTCTATATGCATTCATCATGATCACCTATTGCATATATTGGTTATTGTGAATAAAACTGCAAAGAACATGGCAGCTCAGATATCTTTTCAACGCAGTGATTTTATTTACCTTGGATATATACTTAGCAGGGAGTTCTGTTTTTAATATTTTCCGGAAGCTTCATATTGTTTTCCAAAATGACTATACCATTTTTCATTCCCTTTGGCAAGTCTTCCCTATTCTCTACATGTTCACCCTTGTTTATCATTCATGTTTTTTATAATAGCCAATCTAACATTTTAATGTGAACTTCCCTATTGATTAGTGATGTTGAACGTTTCTTCATGTAACAGTTGACTATTTGTATATATGCTTTTAATAAATGTTTATTTTAGATCCTTTGCTCATTCTTTACTCATTTTTTTTTATTTCTTGCTGTTGAGTTACTAATACATTTTATCTATCAATCCCTTATTAAATGTATGGTTTACAAATATTTTCTCCAATTCCTTGGGCTGTTTCTTCACTCTTGTTTGTTTCCTCTGCTCTGCAGAGGCTTTTCAATGTGATGTAATCACATTTATCTATTTTTGCTTTGTTTCCTGTATTTTTGGGCCATATCCAAAAAATCATTGCCCATATCAATCTCATAGAAATTTCCCCGTTTTCTCCACGTAGTTTAAGAGTCTCAGACTTACCTTATGCTTTTAATATATTTTGAGTTGAATTTTGTAAATATGAGTAAGAGTTTAGTTTCATTCTTTTACATGTGAAGATTTAGTTGTCCCAAAATCATTCATTGATGAATCTGTCCTTTACTGTAATTTTCTTGTCAAAAATTAATGGACTATAAGTTTGTGGGTTTATTTCTGAGCTCTTTATTCTGTTATGCTACTTTGTGTGTCTGTTTTTATGCCAGTAGCATGCTGTTTTGATTAATATAGCACAGTGTATTTTGATGTCAGGTGGTGTGATGTCTATAGCTTTCTTCTTTTTGCTAAAAATTATAATAGTTATTCAGGTTGTGTGTGTGTGTGTGTGTGTGTGTGTCCCTACAAATTTTAGAAATTTGTTTTCTATTTCCAACAGAAACATTTGTGGAATTTTTTTCTTCTAATCCACAGCATTGTTTTTATTTTCTATTCAATTCAAGCCTCAGTTTCTCTGGGCCCAATGTCTAAAACAATTTCCCAAATACCTGCAAACACACAAACAAAAGCATCTAAATAGGGTATCCCTGAATGAAATAAATACCAAATGACCCAAAAAAGCTTCATTCTATTTGGGTTTCTTTTTTTTCTTTACACTTCTTATTTATTCTTTTTAGTCATACCTAAGAGTAGAATGTATTTTGACATATCATACATGGAGTATAACTTCCCATTTCTATTATAGTTGAAAGATTCCCCCAAATATGGAAGCTTGCTGCTTCTTTCCCCTACCAAGTACCTTCTTCAATATATGCTTCAGAAAGGGGTCAGGTGCAAAGACTCATGAGATTTTCCTAACCCAAGTTCTGAAAGTTTACCCAAGACCTATCTTCATCTAGCTGTCAGCCTTCCTGAGTTGCAACCACTTGCTCCACGTGTGACTTTGTATAAGGTTGTTTTCCATAAGATGTGTGACTTTGGGGAAAGACAAGCCACAGACTGAACTCTATGAATAGCTATGAAACATTTTTTTTTCTTAACAACAAAGAAATAAGATTTTAGTTTGGACTAATTTTTCAGAATTGGGCTTTTTCTTTCAGTTTCACAGAAAATAGTCACAATATCAGTGTTCAACAAACTATAGTCGAAGCATGTACAGAATGTTTTTATAACATTCTACAAATGAAAAGTCAGTTTATTTTACACAGACAGTAATGCAGATGTTCACAGTAGCTTGGCTACAAAGAAATTAGATTGTTACAATTGATGATTCCACTGTTTTAATGGGAGTTCATGCTATAATAACATTTATTAATTTAGAAAATATCATATCATTTAAATTTGGGTGAGAATATTACAGACCTGTAAGTTACCACTGAAGAAATTAAACAGAAGTGGTTTGTCCTATATTTTCAAATATTATTACAACCAAAACCTCTGTGCTGTGCTTGTCATGAGTTTTCATTGTTTCTTTTCTTTTCTTTTTTTTGGCTTTAAGTACATATATTTTTTTCTGTCAACCTACAGTTGATGTAGTTTTCAGTGGACTTGGGACCAAGACAGCTGAGTTCAAAAAATAGTTATGTAAAACTGAGATTTATATTGTTTGTGGAATTTTGAAAAGAATTGCATTGAATCTATGAGTCATTTGAGAAGTACAGACATTTTAACAATAGTCATTCTTCCAATCCAAGAACATAGGTTATCATTTCATTTTTTTGTGATCAACTTCTTTCACCAATGTTTTATTATTTTCATTATTCAGATATTTTGCTTTCTAGGTTATATTTATCTACTTCATTTGTTTTTTTTTTTAAATATTGCAGATTGATTT
The DNA here is from genome assembly GCF_902686445.1 of Sciurus carolinensis. Classification (NCBI taxonomy): domain Eukaryota; kingdom Metazoa; phylum Chordata; class Mammalia; order Rodentia; family Sciuridae; genus Sciurus; species Sciurus carolinensis. The sequence goes on from NC_062219.1 coordinate 86,173,087, forward strand.
CTTGGTAGCCTTTTCAAATAGTTCATTGCTAATATATAGAAATACTACTGATTTTTGTATGTTGATTCTGTATCTTGAAAATTTGTTGCATTCATTTATTAGTTCTAGCAGCCCTTTGGTGAAGCCTTTAGGATTTCTTATCATGTCTTCTGCAAATATGAAGATTTAACTGTTTCCACTCCAGAAAATGTGTGCACATATGAGGTCAGATGATTTTCATTAAAGGTACAAACAATTCAATTAGGACAAAGATAATCTTTTCAACAAATGGTGCTAAAACAATATCTATATGCCAAAATAAATAAATAAATGAACTTATCCTGACATCACATCATTATAAAAAATTAATTCAAATAAAAAATTAAATCTGGCCAGGCATGGTGGCTCATGTCTTTAATCCTAGCCACTTGAGAGACTGAGGCAGGAGGATTTCAAGTTCAAAGACAGCCCCAAAGAAAAAGGGAGGTGCTAAGCAACTCAGTGAGACACTATCTCTAAATAAAATACAAAATAGGACTGTAAATGTGGCTCAGTGGTTAATTGTCCCTGAGTTCAATCCCTGGTACCCCCCCCCCAAAAAAAAAATTAAATTTGTAGTTTTCATTGTAGAGGTCTTTTACCTTGTTTGTTAGATTTATTCTCAAGTATTTTAACTTATTTAAGGTTGTTATAAATGGGATAGATTTTCCTAATATTTTTCAGAAGATTCATTATTTGAGTAGAGGAAAGAGATTGATTTAATTATGTTGATCATGGATCTTGCTACTTTGCCAAATTTGTTTATCAGTTTTAGAAGTCTTTTGGTAGAGATTTTTGGACTTCCTAAATATGGGATTATGTCATCATTAAACAGATAATTTGAGCTCTTATTTTCATATTTGTATCCTTTAATTTTCCTCTCTTGCCTGATTGCTTCAGCTAAGGTTTTGAGAATTATGTTGAATAGGAGTGGTAAGAGTGGACATACTTTTCTTGTTCCTGTTTTGATAGGAAATGCTTTCAGTTTTTCTCCAGTTAGTGTAATGTTGCCCTTATTTTTGTCATATATAGCCTTTACAGTGTTGAGGTAAATTCTTTTTATCCCTAGTTTGCCTAGTGTTTTTAACATGAAGAGATACTATACTTTTTAAATGTATTTTCTGCATCTATTGAGGTAATCATGTGATTCTTTTTCTTAACTATATTCATGTGGGGACTTACATTTATTTATTTGTGTGCGTTGAACTAATCTTGCACCCTTGGGATGAAATCCACTTAATCATGATGTACTGTCATCTTAATGTGGTAGAACTCAATTGACTAGTAGAAGTCAACTGGGAATACATCAGGTCCTGGGCTTTTCTTTGTTGGAAAGCTTTTAATAGTTATGTCAATTTAACTTAATACTTAATTTACTTAATACAGATACTTAATACTGATCTGTTTTTTATATCCTCATGGCTCTATTTGGGCAGGTCATATGTCTCTAGGAATTTGTTCATATCTTCATGATTTTCTAGCTTATTGGAGTATAAATTCACAAAATATATTCTGACGATCCTCTGGATTTCAGTAATATCTGTGGTGGTATTTTCATTTTCATCACATTATTTTAATGTATGAACTCAGTGCTGTATTCTTTATTTTTAGAACTGCCTTTATACTATCCCAGAAATTTGGATATGTTGTATCCCTATCCTCATTTGTTTGTTAGATTTTTTTTCTCCCCTGATTTCTTCTCTGATCCATTCAAAATTCAAAAGGATGCAAGGAATTATCTCTCTCTGTTTTGTGTTTGCTGTGATTTACTTGTTTCCTAGAATATGTTCTATTTTATAAAATGTTTCATGTGCTGCTGAGAAGAAAGTGAATTCACTCATTGATGAATGAAATTGTTTATAGATGTCTTTTAAGTCCATTTAGCTAATGGTATTTTTAGACTTGAAGATTCTCTAGTTTGTGTCTGAATGATCTATCTAGTGGTGAGAGAGGTATGTTGAAATCACACAGTATTATTGTATTGTGGTCTATTTGATTTTTAATATTGAGAAATGTTTGTTTTATGCACACACATCTAAATCTTCTTGTTGAATAATTCCATTAACCATTATGAAGTGATTTTCTTTGTCTCTTCTGATTAATTTTGTCTTGAAGTCCATTTTGTCTGATATGAGAATAGCTACTTCTGCTTGTTTATGAGTACAATTTTCCTGGTATATCTTTTTCCATCCTTTCACCTTTAGTCTGTGGATGTCTTTGTCTGTAAGATATATCTTTTATAAACAACATATTGTTGGGACTTGTTATCTAATTCAATCTATCAATCTGTGTCTTTCAATCGAAGAGTTTAGACTGTTTACTTTCAATGTTAGTATAGAGAGATGATTTTTATTTCCTCCCATTTGATTTATTTCTCATGTTTATTTCAGTCTTGGTTCTGCTTTAATTAACTATTTTTCTAGTGTAATACATACCTGACCCTTTTCTTTTTCATTTCTTCTTCATGAAAAATTTCATGGAGTGTTTTATATTGCAGACTTGTGGTTATGAATTCTTTTAGTTTCTGTTTATCACTAAAGGTTTTCATTTCATTTTGATTTATTTTTTATTGTTTGTTGTATTTAGTAATACATGTCAGCAGAATGCATTTTGATTCATTGTACACAGATGGGGTACAAATTTTCATTTCTCTGATTTTACACAATGTAGAGTTAACCATTCATGTAATCATACATGTACATAGGGTAATGATGTTTGTCTCATTCCACCGTTTTTCCTTCCTCCTCCCTCCCCCGCTTCATTTCCCTCTACACAATCCAGCATTCCTCCATTCTTCCCTTACCTCCTATCCCCTCTCACATTGTGTATCAGCATCCACTAAATGGAGAAAACATTTGGTCTTTGGCTTTTTGGAATTGGCTTATTTCACTTAGCATGATATTCTCCAACTCCATTTACCTACAAATACCATCAATTTGATTCTGAAGGATAATTTTGCTGGCTACAGCAATCTTGTTTGGAACACTTTTTCTTTCAGAGTTTGGTATATATTACCCCAAGGCCTCCTGGTTTTTAGTGTCTGTGTTGAGAAATCAGTTGAAATTCAAATTGGTTTATCTTTAAATGTGACCAGTCACTTTTCTCTTGCAGATTTAAAAATTCTATCTTTATTTTGTATATTAGACATTTTCAGTATAATTATATGTATATAATTATAGTAGATCTTATAGTAGCTGTATTTCAATTCTGTATACTGGCAGTTTTATAAACCTCTTGTGTTTGAATTTTCAACTCATTCCTAAGATCTAGAAAATTTTCTAATATTATTTAATTGAAAACATTATGCATCATTTTAGTTTGTGTTTCAAAGTCTTCACCTAACTTGATTTTTAAATTTGCTTTTTGATGTTATTTCAGATTTTTTGAATAGTCTTGTCATCATTTCTTTTCTTTATGGTCAGCTTTATTTTCAAGATTATATAATTTGTCTTCAAAGCCTGAAAATCTGTCTTCAAAGTGGTCTAACTTATCAATGATGCCTTCCATTGAATTTTTATTTAGTTTGTTGATTTTTTTCATTTCCAGTATTTCCATTTGTTTCTTTTTCAGAATTTCTATCGCTTTATGGAAATAATTTTTCATTTCTTGTGTTTTCTCTCTAATTTCACTCCTTATGTCTTCTTTTAGCTCACTCAATATTTTAACTATGAACTTTCTAAATTTTTTCTTTTACATTTTATCCACTACAGTATTATATAGACAGTTGTTGAAGTGTTATTGACTGTTTGGGGTGATTTTTTTCCCTTGCTTTTTAATTGTGCTTATATGTCTACCCATCTGTTGGGAAGGTGATTGCTTCTTCTTTTATGTAAAGAACTCTTCATGAGATTCTTTTTGTTATGAACTGTGGGGTAGGGTGAATATTCAGGTATTGATACTTTAATTCAATGTTTGACCTCTGCTGATCTCAGTATCAGTGCCACTTTGAGAGAAGTCACTGAATCCTATTAACTATAATCACTTCAGAATCAATTCATGTACTATTCAACCCTATGAAAAGAAAAAAAATCTTATAGATATCATTCCCCACAGTTTCTCTAGTCCAGGTATAAACTTTTGTTAAATTTCTGGAACAGGTCAAAAAATTAGTTATTAAACTTGCTTTAACATTAGATGAGAACTTAAAAGGGGAAGAACAAAGATTGGGAAAAGAGAGAAAAAAGAAAAAAATAAAAGAAAGGATAGAAGAAATAATACGCACCAAGATAAAAAAAAAAAAAAAGATGAATGGAGGAATTAGAGATAGTTGCAAATAATGTAAAAGATAAAATAAAGGGTAAGAGGAATAAGTATATATTAGGACTTGGGGAACAAAGGTAGGGAAAATAGTTTCAAATGATGCTTTAAACCATTGGAAGAAGTACATTCAAATGGGTTCAAAGTACAAGGTTGGCTATTAGGATAACAACCAGCATTCATAATTAAGAGTCATATATATGATCAAAATTTATGCTAGATTTATTCATGGTAAACCAAGCCAATGTAAAGAAATTTCTTGTTGAATTTTGGTATGGATTTCATTATGATTTGAAACATTTAGATGTTCTTCATTTTTTGGCTTTGGATCCCTCCAGACATGCTAGGGCACAGGAACCACTCCTCAAATTTCTATCAGTTAGTTCTAGTTTGTCAGTCCAAGTGCCTGAGGCTCACTGCTCAGGGGGTGCAATGTTGTGTTTATTGGTTGTTTCTTTTATGTGCAGGAACTCAGGATACAGTGATCTGGACATTTGCTGTGATTGCTATGGATCACCTGGCACTTGCTTCTTTCTACAGGATATTTTTCATTGTGGTATAGAGCTTGGTGGCTGTCTGCAAGCCACCATTGTAGATTCTCCAAGGGTGATATACAATGCAGGAAAGTTCCCCACAGCACATGGAGGAAGGTGCTGGCCTTATTACTGAGTAAAGGGACTCAGCTTATTCACCTGGGTTTTAGTTTCCACTGCCCCAGGTTGTGAACAACAGGTGACAATTCCCTCTGCTGACTGTGACTTGGGCAGGGTCCAGCCAGTACCTAAACAGTGCCCTATCACTCACAAGTTGTGACCAAGGGTTAGGTTGCAGTTGGTTCAGGCTGGGAGCTGAGTCAGGTTGGGGCTGTTGCTACATACTGCCTTGGAATCAGGCAACTCCCCTGACTGACCTCCCACTGGCTATGGCAAAGATCTGGGCACCTTCCCTTTAAGCCTCCTAGGGACTCAGACACCTTCTCATCAGGGTTTTCCACCAGCTGCTACCACAATCTGGGTGACCATCTCTCTATGTCACTGGATATTCAGGCAACTTTCCTTTAGGATAGCCCCTCTCAGACTGTAGTCACTGCAGTTAGGGGGACTGACCCTCTAGGCTTCTTAGGACTCAGGCAACTTTCTGCCACGCCTCCCTCCAGTGGCAGAAATTGGCAGAAGTTCTAATAGTTTCCCTTTTCTCTACTTACGACCAAATCTTCCTTACTGTTTAGATCTAAGCTCTCATTTTCTCTGCTATAAATTGTAGACTTCTGCTCCATCTCTGCGTGGCCTTCTTCTCTGTCTCTGCCTGGGTTTTTACAAGCAGGCATTCAGTCGGGCCAGTACTTCCTGGGCAGGGCTGTTCAACCCTGCTCCTCTTGATTGTGGTGAAGGGAAAGGGGTTTTAGTGACTCTTGGCTAGTCGTGATCCCTCTATAAGTTCTTTCTAGAGGAATTCTTAAGAAAACCCACTGCAGTGGTGCTCCCTCTGATTTAATTTTCTATCTGGAGGTGGGTTGATTTAAGGGGTGACTGGTCAGTTATGGGCTCCACAAAATGACTGCAGAGCCTGGCAGGGCTTCTATTCACAATTTGGTTTTATACTTCTTGATCTGATTCAAGGAAACCACTCTTCCCATCATGTTTTAATTTTTCTGCCAAAGGTTAATAGAGGGGTGAGTTTATGTTCTTTTTGCTTCTCTCTCTCTCTCTCTCTCTCTCTCTCTCTTTCTCTCTCTCTCTCTCTCTTTCTCTCTTTCTCTCTCTCTCCTTCCTCCCCCTTTGCTCACCCTTGTCTGGGAACTCTGCTTATTTTCCACTCTGGTAAACAATCTCCAAGTTTCTTCAGTTCCCAGACGTTGTAATATTGGGTCTTAGAGCATTTATCTTGTCACTCGAGTGTCAGATACTTTGCCCCTTCACTGCCTCCTTTCTGTGTTGTGAGGAGATCAGGGATCACTACCTGGTTCCTTTCTGCCATCTTTAGATTCCCTGCATACTGATATTCTTAAACAGTGTATTATTATTCAGATATATATTACTTAGATCTTTGGTCCTTGATGGAAATATTTTTTCTTTAAAAAGCGATGTCATCAATCACTATGGAGTCTAATTTGTTAATATTTGTCTATCCATCTACCTATCTATAATCCATCTATCACAAATGCTTGTTTTTTTTTAATCCTGCAACTGTATTTCAAAAATTTTGCAGAGATTTTGCAGTCACCCCTTAAATCAACCCACCTCCAGATAGAAAATTAAATCAGAGGGAGCACCACTGCAGTGGGTTTTCTTAAGAATTCCTCTAGAAAGAACTTATAGAGGGATCACGACTAGCCAAGAGTCACTAAAACCCCTTTCCCTTCACCACAATCAAGAGGAGCAGGGTTGAACAGCCCTGCCCAGGAAGTACTGGCCCGACTGAATGCCTGCTTGTAAAAACCCAGGCAGAGACAGAGAAGAAGGCCACGCAGAGATGGAGCAGAAGTCTACAATTTATAGCAGAGAAAATGAGAGCTTAGATCTAAACAGTAAGGAAGATTTGGTCGTAAGTAGAGAAAAGTGAAAGATTGAAACCAAACCAATTACCCATCAATATGCTGCAATTTAATAACTGAGGACTTTTTAAGACATATCTTTGTAGAGGTAGGACGAAGTTAAAAAGCACAAGACAAATGTGTTTGAACTGATTTGGAATACTCAATGAAATATGTCATCAAAAGAAAAAAGTCAGATTTTATAACAGTATGTAAAGTACATAATCGTTTGCTAAAATTGAAATGCATGTATGCACTCATAATCATTTAACATATCTCTCAAAAGATACACAAGAAATCAATAATACAGTTGCTTATGATGTATGATTAAATAGATCAACTGGTGTACAAAGTGGTAGTAGTTTTACCTTTTACTCAATTCCATTTCATTGGTTTATTAGTATTATGCATGTGTATTATCTACTTAAGTAAAGTAATTATATTGAAAGATAATACACATCTAGCAAGCATTGATTTTACTAAAAAATAAAAATGAAGCAAACACACTGTTAATGGGAAAACAGATAATAGACATGTTAAAGAAAACAAAACCTAGCCAGTTAACATGAACAATTTTAAGCAGCTGGTATTTAGTGTTAACATTTAAAAATATTAAGGATATTGAGAATATTGCAATGTGGTAAAGACTTATTTAAACAAATGTTGTTGAGTCAAAAGAATTTAATACTGCTGATACTTGTTGACAGCAATTAAAAAAAAATCAAAGTAAAATATTGTAAGGTGAATGAATGTTTGCAGACCCCTCATGATGAAATAGGTAATATTTAGAGTGATTGGAATGAAGAGAACAAAGTAAAGAGACTGGACACTTATTGCATGATTCTAGGTAATATTCTATATCTTTAATACCATCTATATTTTTAGGATGTCTGTCAGGTCCCAAAGGAAGGAAGAATAAAACAAAAATTTATTCAAGAGTATCTCTGCAAGGTTGGTATTGATGGGTTACCAGCATCTTTTAATTTATGAAAATCAGGCTGTATTTATAAGTTCTCTTTTAACAGTGTCTGCTGGTTGAAAAAGAGAAACCATTATTCATCCTTCCAGAACTGTAAATTCATGGTTTATCTGGGCAATGTATCAATCCAATGAGAATTACATGCTATCTTTGACTTTTTTTTTCTTTTGCACCAATGCTTTACAGGAATTTCAGATCATTCTGATTTGATACATATTAATATTGTTTCATTGAGTTCAACAGGATCATAAATAAACCTGTTCTCTCCATTCCTACCCTCTCACAGTGGTTAAAATTACTTCAGGTATTATTGACACAATACAGGGAAAATTCTCCTGTTATAAGAATAATAGGAAGGTCATTACTAGGAAGTACATATCTTTAAATTTTTTACTTCTAAACCATGAGCTAAGACCCATGAAAGAAAAGAGAATTTTAAAATACTGAATATTTACCATCATACAACTGTTTTAAAGTCTTTTGTGTGTTTTTTTTTTTTTTTATTCTCCTACTTCCCTACTCTGAGTAACCCCAGGTTTTTCTCTTCTTACCATCTATATCAACTTGCATGGAGTTGCTGTTTAGTATTAATTGTTTTCAACACAACAATTTGCATTTTCAGAACTGCTTTATTTTACCCTTATTATGAATCATTCCCATTATAACTCTTACCTGGTTTTATTCTAATTTTTAAAAAATGAAACCTTGTCTTTTGGTGAATATTTGCATGGCTTATTTTTTCCACCTCATTTAAAAAAAAAACCTTTCTCTATCATTAATGATCAGATAATGTCACTTAAAAATTTATTTTGAAATTTATTTTTGCTGTATTTTACCAGGTAAAATTAACTCCTCTGCATTTATCCTAAATACTGATATTTTGCAGTTTTTGCCATATATTATCCTTTTATATGCTGTGTTTTTCCTTTGCCTCTTGAACACATTTGAATTAGACACAACAAATGCCACTTTTCTCCTCATAAGTGAAAATGTGCACAGTTTAATTCTGATCACCATCTTTCCTTCAGTGTATTGAGGTCTAGTGTGTCAATTCCTCATTGATTTCACTCTCTTGTTACTATAATTAGCTTCTGTAATTCCTACAGTTATGGATTTCTGTGCTCAATATGCTTCCTTTAACTCACTTCATATTGAATCCAATTTCCTGAAGTAGATTTTATAAATATCCTTCAATATGGGTTTTCTGTAGTCAGCTTTCTCAGATTTAATTTGAATAAAATATCATTATACTCACTTTTACGAATAAAATAAAACTATTTTAGGTTGCAGTTGTTATGCTTCTGTCTCTTAGAATTATTACTTGGGGCAGACTACATTTTTCCAAAAGTTGTCATAAAATTTTCTTCCATTTCACAATCTCTTCTACAATGTGTCCCCACTTTCACACCCTGAGACATGGAATCCATGTTGCCCTCCTCCCCACAACAAAATGTTCAGGTTTGTGTGAATGAAACCAATTGACTGTGACAAAAATGAAGTTGCATGACTTTTACGAAGATCAAAAAGCATGGGCAACTTCTAACTTGTTCCTAGATACACAGACTTTCAAGCTCTGAGTTACCAGTTAAGGACCCTGACTATCATGAGGATTCTTGAGAAATAGAGGCTACAGGGACAGACTGCCTGCTTTCTTCACATCCTTGACCAAGGCCAAAACGGAGGCCCCCGTTAACAGCCGGAACTAGCCAATACCTATGTGAGTGAAGGCACCTCTAAACTAGTCCATTTCTTGGCTGCTGAGAATTCTCAATTTCGTTATCCCGGTTGAGGATCCAGACATTTTGGAGCAGAAACAAGCAGTTTCCACTGGGTATTGTCCAAATTCCTGGCCCACAGACTCCGTTAGCATAATAAAAGAGCGTTTTAAGACTCTGTGGTAATTGGTTATGCAACTGTAGTCACTAAATACTACAAAAGATGGAATGAACCATCTTTTGATCTATTTCTGTTGTTGCAAAAGCTTTTTAATCTAATTCCTTTTTATATAATCTGTATTATCACTCTGGTTGTTTTTAGGTTTTTCTAATAGTCTTTGTGATAGAAAAGTAATCTTAAAAGAAAAAGAAGTACTGATTGAAGTAAAGAAAGAAATGTAGATTTTGTGTTTTCAAATAAAAACACTACCTCTGTTTCTGGATGGTAGAATTGCTTCTGTCAAATCAAACCTTCATCTGAGAATGACTGAAGAACAATATAACACGATTTTCGAAATATGTTTGACAGTATTAAAAAATCATCAAGACAAGTACTTGAGATGGCAAACTCTTAAGAAGAAGGGGAGTCAGTGGGAACCAACATGCTGGTTTTGTCCTCACGCTCTAATGATTTATCAACAGAAGCCTAAAGTTTGTGATGTTGAGAAGAACTTTAGGTAGTTCAATAGGAAGTCGGGCTCAAATTAAAGTTTATGGTTTCCTAAGGAGAAGAAATTTTCAGAATTTCACTCAGAGGTATAAGGGTTATAGCTCAGTGGTCAAATGCCTGCCTATGCATAAGACCCTGGGTTTGATCCTCAGCACTGAAAAAATTCACTTGGGAAATAAAGAACTACAATGTATGTGTGTGTGTATGTATATGTATACCCACATATATGTAGCTTCCTTAATATATTTATGTACTATATTAACTGTAAATACTTGAACTAAAAAGAAAAACTGCGATTAGAACTCAATGCATGGCTTTAATGGGAGATGAGATCATGTTAAAAAGAACTTTATTCCTAAATTAAATAAACATCAGTAGGAAATATTCAAACTAAATCATAGATAGATTAAAGATGGGAAACAGAAAGTACCATAAAAATAAATGCTATAATATTAAGAAAATGAAAATTAAAACCATATAATTTCACTAAATACCCAAGGAATGATTAAAATTAAAAAGACTAACAAAAATATCAAACATTATTGAAATGTGAAACAATTGTCCACTCATACATTGTTGGTGGAGAAATAAATTAATACCAACATTATAGGAAAAAAATTTGGAAAAATCCCCTTAAGGTGAACAAATACATGACAAAGCAATTCTATTTCTAAACATACATATACAAAAGAGACACAGACACAGGTTCATCTAAAGATACTTATAAAAGTAGAGCAGCTGGGGTTGGAGTAGGCCTAACATTTGGCATTACCTAGGTTAGATCCCCAGCAACACACACACAAAAAATTAAAATAGTAATTTGTAAAAAGCAAAATAAAAAATAACAAAAGAAATACATGGGGAAAATTTGTGTTTTTAAAATATAACATATCCATAAAATAGAATGATACAGACCAAAAAAATTAATACAACATCAGCAGCATGGATTAATTTCTCAAACATAATGTTGAGCAAAAGCCAAACAGAAGACTACACATGATATGATTAGATTTCTTTCTTTCTTACTTTTTTTTTTTTTTTTTTTTTTTTTGTGGTAGCAGGGATTGAACCCAGGGCACTTAATCACTGAACCACATCCCCAGTTGTTTTTTATATTTTATTTAGAGACAGGGTCCTGCTGAGTTGCTTAGGACCTCACTAAGTTGCTGAGGTTGGCTTTGAATTTGGAATACTGCTGACTCAGCCTCTAGAGTAGCTGGGATTACAGGTGTGCGATATTGCACTGGCATTATTCAAGTTCTAAGTTCTGTAACAAGCTAAACTAATGTACGTTTTCAATAGTGTTAAAAGTGAGCATCATGGTATCTTTGGGAAAAAGGGAAATAGTTCCTATGGGGAAACATGAGGGAGATCTTCTGGGGTACTAGACCTTTGTTATTTGTCCATCAGGGAAGAAGAAACAGAGTATGTTCACTTTACCTGGGTAAAGGAATTAGTCTCTCCACTTAGGATTATTTTACTTTTCTATGCATTTGTTCTACCTATCTAATATGTTTAAGGATATTTTTTAATCTAATACTTACTTTCTTTTTTCTTTATGTAAAATTATGTAAGGAAAAATTTATCAAATTTTTCCCAGTTTCTTCAGTGGGTTTCTTTTCTATTATTAACTATGTATACTAGACATGATTTTCTTTTCTAAAATAAAATAGTACTGCTTTGTGCATCTATTTATCTATCATATGTATACATATGTATCTTTCTATAAGTGTATATAGCAGATGATTGAATTAGAATGTGAACACAAAATTATAGTTTATTGTTCAACTGTTGTATTCCATATTATTTCTTTTTTATATTAGGCACTACAATTGTTTAATATGGAAACTTAACAGTTTGAAATTGAGAGAAATAATTCAATCTCTTAAGCAGTATTTTTTGACCATATCTTTTAAATACACTGAATAAGTAGTTACTTGTCAAAAATAACATTTATTCATATTTGTATTAAGGCTTTATCAATTTTGAAATTCTTTATTTTCACTGCCCAAGATGATTTTAAGGTAAAAATGACTCCACAAAACAATTCAAGCATTTTAATTTTATTATTGAATTTTACTTCTTGTCCTAGTTCATACTACTTTTTTTTTCTTTTAAAATTTCTGGTGAGTTTTCTTCAAATTTGCATGAATGGTATTTCAGTCTCATTTGAAAGAATAATGGTTTTATGCTATTGTATTTCTTTAAGCAGGGTGCCAAAATTAAGACATACTTGTATCTCTACAATAGCAGAAAGTAATCAATCAAAGAAATATTTACAAACATGATAGACTTTGCATTGGCTTTTCTGTTTGCTACCAATTTATCGGTTCAGGTGGGAAATACAGCTGTCTTCAAGTTCATTTTGGGAAATTTGCCGCCACAGCAGTCTACACTGGTCATAGCCCTCCAAAATTTGCATGAATCTTTAGTAACATATTTTACTGATTTCAAAGTTATGTACAAACTTCCTGTTTTGAGTTACTGAGCCACATTCCCAATTGAAACCATAAATTTATAAAGACTACATCTTAAAGCTATCAGTGAACAACAACCCCAAATCACAAGAAGAAAGTATTCAGAATTTTTATTTTTATCTCATTGGGAAACTCCCAGCATTAATCATGCTTATAAAAATGCTGATGAAAAATGCCATGACTGGAAATTGAACAATTTGTAGGAGAAAATATGCATGCATGTAATTAAAAATAAAAAAAAAATTTACTTATTTATTGAGTGACAATCTTGTTTTCCAGTAATGGAGCTATATAATCCTTCCTGAACTCATGCACATAGCTATTGTCTATTCTCTTGGGTGCTTTAACTCTATCTTTTTTCTTTCTCTGATGGTAGATGGATTGACAGTAGCAAACAATGGTAAACTGGATAACTACTTAGCTAAACCTGAAAGGATTCCCACAAACAAATTGTAAATTTTCTAATTGCACAGGACATAAAATTTACTTGTTGATAGATATTCACGAATAAATATGAAATTGCTCAATATGAATCCATATAATTATGCAGATATTTTCTTCTTAATGAAATTAATGTAATATTTTCAAAGTACAAAAATGTAGAACTTCTTTTTCTAAGTTTTCTATGTCCTTAATACAATTCTGTTGGGGATCAAATCCAAGACCTGACACATGCTAGGCAAGCACTCTGCCACTAAGCTATATCTCCAACAAGAAAACTACTTTATATATAAAAACAAATGTACATTAAAAGATAATTAGTGCAGAAAATATGCCAGGCTAACACAAATCAAGAGTAAACTAGAGTAACTGTACAAACTCCAAAGAGCAAACTGCAAAGTAAAGGAAAGGAAGGAAAAGGGGATGTTACATAGTGATGAAGAGGTCAATTATCCAAGAAAACATAAGGACTTTTTTTTTTTTAGTACTGGGAATTGAACCCAGGGGTTTTAACCACTGAACCCCATTCCCAGACCTTTTTATATCTTATTTTGAGAGAGGGTTTCACTGTTTAAATATTTGTTGCTTAGGGCCCCACTAAGTTGTTTAGGGTGGCTTTGAACTTGAGATTATCCTACCTCAGCCTCTTGAGCCACTGGGATTACAGGCATGTGCCACTACACCCACCCAAAATGATCTTTAATGTGTCTATGGCTCACAGAACAGTGTCATGTTATGTGAAATAAAATTGATAGAATCGCCAGGTGAAATAGATGAATCCCCAATCAAGTTGGAGACATCAACATGCCTCCATTAGATAGAACATGCAAAAAAATTCAGTAAAGAGAGTTAAACTTAATAGCACTATCAATCAACTGGGTATCTATAGACTACTTCATCCAGCAATATAATATGCATTCTTCTCAAGTTCACATGGACTGATCATTGATATAGACAATATTTCAGACCATCAAACACACTGCTAAAATTTTAAAAGAAAGACATACAATGTTTGCTCTCATACTACAATGGAATTGAATTAGAATTAAATAACAGAAAGAGAACTGGATATTCCTAAAATATATGAATATTGAAAAACACACTTCTGAATAACACATAAGCCAAGAAAAACTCAAGAGAAATTTTTAAATAATTTAAATGGAAGTGATTGTACAACTTATCAAAATTTGTGGGATATCCAATCAGTATTTAAAAGGACATTTATAGCATTGAATGCATATGTTAGGAAAGAAGAAAGATCTAAATCAATAATCTAAGTGTTATTTAGGAAAATAGAAAAAGAAGAGAAAATTAAATCAGAAATAAGAGAAAAAAGGGAATATGAAGTATTGAGCAGAAATCAGTAAAAATAAAAATAAAAAAGCAAGAGGGAAAATGAATAAAACCAAAATTGGTTCTTTGAAAAGACCAATAAAATTAATAAGCCTCTAACTTGGCTAACTAAGAAAAATTAGATTTCAAATTATTATACTAGAATGAAGGAGTGGACATCACCACAGAGCCCATAGGCATTAAAAGAATAATAAAGGAATGCTATAAGCAACTGTGTTCCCACAGGTTGGATAACCTAGATGAAATGTATGAATTATTGAAAGACATACTCTACCAAAACTCATAAGAAGAAATAGATAAGCTGAATAGGGCTATATCTCTTAATGAAATTGATTCAATAATAATAGCCTTTCAAAACATAAAACACCAGGCATAGGTAGATTTACCAGTAATCTACCAAAAGTTTAAGGATTAAATTATACAAATTCTCTAAAATATGATTCAGATGACGGAAGCAGAAGGAATACTTCCTAACTCACTCTATGAGACCATCATGACCCTAATACCAAAACCAAAGACATTATTGCAAGCAAGGAAAACTAAAGACCACTGCCCCTGACAGCAGAGACTTGTGCATTAGAACTTGACTAAACTCACTTCCTTTCAGTTCCTTACCACCTCAGTACATTTTCACAAGTGGTTTACCTTTTCAGAAGTAACACATACACACACACACACATACACTTCACCTTGCTGGTCAATATTCATCTTTCAGATCTCAATTTGATCATGTCCTCTTGATTATTCATCTTTCTAAGACTTGAACATGTTTATATTCTCAAATTCAATAGGGCCTATAGTTGCTACTATCATGTTTTCTAGCTCTCATGAAGTGAACATCTTTGTAAAATTGCTTTCTTCCTTCTATTCATGCAAAGAGCACTACACACTGCATGGAGACTTTCTGCTTGGGCTGTGGAGTGGGATGACCTGACTTGCCATCCCAACACTACCACCTAACAGGTGTAAGATAGGACAGGATGCTTACCCTTTCTGCACATGTTTCCTCATCCATGAATGGGCATAATAATGGCATCTCTGTCATAGGAACTGAAACAGTTCCTGGCATTTTGTAATTATTCAGTAAACACTAGCATTTGTTATTTCCTCCCTCACTTCTAGATGAGCTAAATAGTTTGGTCCAGACCCAACAGTGTTTTGATTCCTTTTAGAAGTCATTTTTTTGGCACTTTTTTATTTTAATCAAAGATGACTTATTGTTTTTGCTATTCTCATAAATAATTTTAAAATTAGCATTTTATTTCAAGAGACTATGTAAGAAATTCTAATGAAGGTAAATCCTAAGAGCCTAACTTCAGTTTGCTAAATGACTGGCTGATTTTAGATTCATATTCAAAAGAAAACATTTTTCACAGTTCTATTTTTAGTCAACTGTATTGGTATTTCCTACAGATGGCATTCTGTACCAACTGAAACCAGCACAAAAAGAAAAAAAGAAACAAAGGTTATGACATTTAACATTGAATGCCAAGCTCTCTTGTCATCAGCAAACAGTGCCTCTTTTTGTTAATTTCTGTATCCACGAATTGTGACTTTTGTCTCTTTATTTAGTGATGGCTTTAGGCTTGTATTATTAGTTTGTATAGTTTCTTCCTGAACATTTGTCCTTTCCAATTTGTATTTTGTTTTTTATTTAAAAATCATTTTATTTAAAAGAGAAAAAAATCTATGCTTCATCCTTTTTTATTCCTAATAATAATAATTATTCAGTGAAAATCTTAAGTAATTCAGAAATTCCCTCTCCAACACTACTTTTCCTCACACACTAAAGTTGACATGGTACCCTCACCTTGTTTGTGCTTTCCCAGGACTCTCTTCCATTTAGTTATTGAAGAAGTTAAAGAAACTCTTTAAGGGGAAGTCTTTATGTAGAATTCACAGGAAACTTTCTAGTTCTTAATTACTGAAATTATTTTAATATTTGTTTCCTAAATTTGGTCATATATGTCAAGTGTCAGTCAAGTTTTCAGTATTTTATTTAAAAATAATTTTACTTAAAAGGGAAAAAGTAACTTTCCATTTTAACTTTCTCACATTTTCCTTCATTTCTCAGTGGTATCCAGGAACCTACACTTAGCTCAAATATGGTCTTCATTATTTAAGGATTTCATATTTGCCACTTCACCTACTTACTAAAATTTATTTTTAACCTACAAACCAATATTTCTCAGTACTTGTCCAGTCATTTGTAGACATGGCAGAGTGGGAAAAGTTTTGAGTCATGCTTTCCCAGTTGTGGCTGAACAAGGTAATGCTTTGCCTTCTCTTTTTAGCTCTTACTATAGAGAACTATGTCCTTTCCCATTCTATTCAGGGTCATATTCCCCTAAGTCTTGTGTTTTTGCTTGTGATTTCTCTTTAAAATATACCTAAAGAATAGTGTTGAAGTCTAGTGATCATAAGCACAGGAAGACTGACATACCTATGGAAATAAAAGAGTTAGGTGATAGTGTTCGGGCTCGAGTCATGGTGCTGCTGGGCATGTGTTCAATGTTAATGAATTAACAATATATATTATGTGTGTCTTTAGACAGAAATATGTACAAAGCCAGTCTGTGTATTATTTTATTGGTTCACAAAAATATTTTGATGAGAGGAAGCTAACCCTGTATTTCCCTGAGAAGCAATGTTTCAATATTTGGTAATTCAATTTTCAAAGAAATTTTACAGAGCATAACTATTATGAATAATAAGAATCAATCATACTATGTTGTTAACTCCAAACCTATGGAATTACACACATATGTATATGTTTATATGTGTGTAATGGACTACGTTGTCTGTTACCATACTAAGTTGGATAATCTAATGACTTTTTAAAAGTGGAATTGAATAGTTTCACTAAACTGATGAATCAAACTAGTCATTTAATATAATATAGTTGTTATTTTATATCAATAGAATGCTGAAATATCTAGTTTTATTAATTCTCTAGTTGCAAAGAATTCCACAAATGCTGCAAATGAACAAGTTGCCATCAAAGAGAAAAGAGACTAAACTTAAATATCTTGCATTTTAATCATATTTCTTGCTACTATCCAGGTAGAGTTTTGGAGTATTTATTGGAAGCACTAAAAGATCCCTTCAAGATCCAAATTTCAGAACTGAGAATATAGGCTAAAAATGATGAACATTTTATAAAGTTTAACAGAAATGTTGGAAAAGTCAATTCAAATGTATTCAAAATGATTTATGTTTGCTTACATTTACTAGATTAAACTAGGGGTCAACAAATTAACAGCATTTGATCCTAAAAGATAAATGATTGTGATTTATTACAAAAATATGTATTAAAAAACTGCTATTGCCAAAAGTAGGATTACATCTGTGAATGAGACAATTAATGTCCCTATTTTGTGAAACATGGTCCAACAGGTAGACAACCAATAAAATCTTCAGAAATAAATAAAGATAGTGATTGATATATATAATAAAGATGATACATTAGGGAAGCTGCTAAAAAGCGGTGATAGAGGAGGCCATCTTAGATATTCTGAGTAACAGGAAGCCTTGAGAAAGTTCAAAGGCTAGATCAATTCAGACAGAAAGAATATCAAGTAAAAAATCCCAAAGTCTTGGCAGATGATGGCACAAGTCAAGATTCAGAAAGAGAAACAGTGTGTCCAGAGCTGGGGTCTTAGGAAATGAAGTATAAAGGTAGTAAGGCAGAATAACTACACCTGTGTCTGCCTCATTGGATACAGCATATCCAGTTATTCAGTTCTGGGTAGGCTCCCATGTTCCTGCCTTTTCAGCCTTCACTACTCCTAAGTGAAACTACAATAGGCTTTCATGCCCCCTTCAACACCCTTCTGAGACTGCAGAAATCCTATGGTGGTATTTCACTCTTTTCTTCTTCCCAGGAACAAATATCTCTGTTTTTGTTTTTTTGTTGTTGTTTTTTGTTGTTGTTGTTCTTGTTGTTTTCACTGCTGTCAGACCTTCCATCCTCAGAAATGTCCATTCTCTAAGTTCACTCCTGCAGTTACCTCCAGACACACTTGATAACTTCTCCCAAGAAGTACCTCATCATGTATCTCTTAGCTCCAGACTGCTAGAGTGTGTGGGTATGAGGACTGGACTTCAAGAGCACATACCCAGAGTCTGAGAGATTCTCTTGGACCACAACTTCCTCTCCCATAAGGAGTAAGAGGAAAACTGGTGTAAATCTCACTCACAATTAACTCACACTTGGAAGGATGCCTTTGTTCCAAGATTTACCCTCCTTGACAGAACTGGGAAGACCTGTGGCAAAGGCTGTCATAGCAGGGCTGGTTCTTCTCTAACCATGGCTGATCCCAACTGTTGGCTCTCTTAAGAACATAAAAATCCCATCTGACATTCTGTTATACTGCAAATTCCTATGGATAATACTTTGTACTCCAGCAAAAGTCAGTTACTCAATGGCATAGTCCTTATTCAGAGTTTCATATTTTTAAATATTATCTTCAGTTGCTCTTCACCATAGCTTTCCTTTGCTCTTATGACTTTTTCCTAAGTCCAAAGTTATTAACTATTGTAATTGTAAAGGTTTTCAGGATTTTCCAAATTTTTAAATTTTACTTTATTATTTTATGGGTCTAAAGTTTCCATAATGCTATATTCCAGGGATTCTTGAATTCTGATCTCACCCAACAAATAAAACAATTATATTAACTAGTCTGAACTCAGCAGGATGAAAATGAAGATGGTGATTGATGATTATGATTATGATGATGGCTAGACAGACATGTGATTTACTGAGGACTGACTGTGTGCCTTGCAGTGTACTTAACACTTGTAAATGCTATCTTCTATAATCTTCACAACATTTCTATAAAGAATACCATCTCCACAATACAAATGAAAATTAAGACTCAAAGCAACACAGCTAGGAGGTGGTGAAATCAGAATCCCAATATCATCATTCCACCTCCAGGGCCCTCACTCTTAATCATACCACTGTACAAACATGAAATGGCTTTGTTTCTAGTTCATCATTACACCAAGCTGAGACTTCACTCTTGAATCTCCTAGTCACTTTAATTAAACTACATCTACTTTAGAATGCCAATGTCACATCTAACTCTGAACAGAATCTGTACCACTACCACCATCCCCACTTCTTGATTGGGTTTTATTTGGAGATGAGAAAGTAGACTAGAAGGTAAATGGGTGTGTGTGTGGGGGTATTGTTCTTGTGTGTGTTTCCTGCGATACTACTCTTTTCTCATGGTTAAAGAGGGACAAGGAATAAATAAGAAGCAGAATTGTGTTTTGAGATTTCCTGGAGCTGAGACGTCTTTTCGTCTGGTCTCTCTCTTTCTGCCCCGACCACCAGGAAGGTGTTATTGTATTTCAATCTCAATGAGCCAGTGGAATACATACTGGATATAATTTTTTTTCAATAACTCTGCAAGTGAACAGTAACAGTCCCCATATCAGTGAGGCTCTAAGAGGCTAACTAGAGCTAAGAGTCAACCACAGTTACCTTCAACTCCAAAATCCATGTTCTACTGTACCTCATTGTCATGCCAAGAATGTTCCTAGAAATCCAATCACAAAATGGAATGTCAGTGCATATTGGACTATTGCTTATAAACAATTGAAAAGGCTTTAGTCAGATAAAAAAAAGGAAATTTTATTTTAAAGTCTGATAAGCAAAATACCAAGTGTGGTAAGAAATATTATTCTTTTCCTTATTGTAAAAAAAAATTTAGGACAGTATTATTTCAGTTACTTGTTAAGCAGCATTTTAAAAATAAGAAAAACAATAAAAATAATAACAAAATCATAGAAGCCTTGGGGAGAAATAGAAATAATTTCAATGTTACTGACACAGAAAGTATCATATGCTCTGAAGAAAGTCTACACATCTTACATTAAAAGTAACTTTAACATTGAAAGTACTTTGCTCAGACAAAGTTAATATTTGATATGTAGAAATAAGCCTTATACATGTATTTAAGGATTTGTGAAAATAAAAAATGTAGAAAGGATTAATTTTCCTATAATAGTAGGGACATATTATCCAGTACAATTAAGCTGTCTAATACAGCCATGTTATCTTCAGTAAAAACTTTGTATTTGGTTGTAATTTTCCTAGATATTGGCTATCCAAGCATAAATGAAATATAAAGCTCTCTGACCACAATGTATGCTTAGGTACCACTGGATACTGAGGTGTACATAAATTATGACAGTAAAATAATTCCATAATAGTAATGAGATTCAGAAATCAGATAATTTAAGGAAATTTGGCATAAAAAACGAGCTTATATGACGTGAGTTTCTAAATCAGTGAAAATAATGCCATTTGCAATTTCTTATGATCTGAGCACCTACTATATGAAGACACTATGCTGGGGGCTCTGGGAGATACAAAATGGTGACAACTTTAGGGATTATCGATTTACTCTATAAGGCAGTTTGTCTGGTAGCTGGAGCTGTGTGACAAACTCTAATTAACCTAAGTCATGCAATCCTTGGCATTTACTGTTCCCTCTGCCTGGAAATGTGTAATCCTAAAATCATTTTAGTTGTACCTGTTAAAAATTCCTGTCTCAACTCAAATGTCTCCTACTCAGCAGGATTTTCCCCAACATTCAATCTAAAGTGACCCCCTCTCCCAGCTTATCTTCCTATTTCTTTAGTGTAAATAACTTTCATTATTAATTACAAAGTTCACATATCTACTTATTGTTATTGTTCATCTCTGCTACAGAAGTTTATGTTGTTTGAAAGTGGAAACTTTTTATGCCCATCATTTCTGTATATACCCAGTGCCAAGAAGGATATCTGGAATATAACAGTCACAGAATTAGAAAAGCTTGAATTATTGAATCAGAGGAAATATGAATGCATAGCTTTTTCTTCCTCCTATTCATTTATTCAAAAATATTTTTGTTAAATTTCTCCCAGGTGCCAGAAAATTACGTACTGGGATTACAGTGTATGACTCCCTGAAGGAACTTACAGTATTATCAGAACAATAGACACAGAAACAAATAATGAGGTAAATACAATAAGAGAGAAGAGTATTGTTGGCAAGACCAGGCATAGGCAGAAGCCTAGGACCATTGGGAAGCCATCATTAGGATGTGAACTCCAACCTAATCTTAAAGAGAAATAGCAGCTAGCCAAGAAAAGAAGTAATGGGCAATGAAAGGAAAAGTAAAATAGAAGCAGGAAAAAGACAAAGTTTTCTGGTTCTAAACAGATGGAATAAGCACCTTCTACCCTATTGCTCTCACTATAACAAAAAAACAACAAAATACATGGAGTAGCTCTCAGAAAGCATTGGAAGGTAAAAGGAAACAAGGTAAACTGATTAGATTTCAGAAACTGAAGATGAATACTGGAGCATTCTGCAGTTAGAAATACCAATGGGCACACTTCAAAAAGACCTAAGAAAAGTAAAAGCCCTCTTTTTTTCTCTGGCCAAAGGACCAGGAAGTAGTCAGCTCTGCAGAAATCTGCTCTGCAAATGTGCCCACTTTACCTCTGGGTGCCATGGAAACTAGGGGTGGTATCTGGTCAACCACCCACCTTACAATAAATAACGACAGCAGAGATAACTCCCCCACTCTCACCAGCTGGGGCTGTAAAACCTTTAGGGTGAAGCCTTTTTGACCACATCTACCCTTCCTCTGGCCTCTGTGAGGACGGTGAGATGGAGTTCTCACATCACAACTGCAGTAAGTGAAAAAGAGCCAACAGATGGCATGATATGCTAGCCCTTTTGAATTAGAGAGTGGAACAGAACCATGGAGAAGAGAAAGACGAAGAAGCAGATCTTTTAAATTTGTGCATTTGAAATCCTGGGAGAAGATTCCAAGCAAGAATCAACATACCAAATGATTTGAGAATTGAACTACACTATGTAATATTACCCACGTTTCAAATTGGCCTCTCAGGAGCACACAGACAGAGCAGACCACTCTAGCACAGGAAAGACCCAGAAAACTAAATTGACATTCAAATCACAACCCCTCAAAATGGGCTACAAGGTGTGCTCTGATCCTGAACTGGTTGACTGCTTGCTAAAATAGAAACACTAAATAAGATGCAGAGAATCATAACAGTATTCAACATGTTCTAAATATAATACCTATTGTGTCAAAATCAGAAATATCGCATCTAGAATAAAAGACAATTAATGGACACACATACTGAGATGGCACAGATAGTAGAATTATATAATAATGTGTTCAAATGAAAAGTAAAAAATTAAAAAAAAATTACTGGAATGGCTGAAGAGCAAAATAAAAATGATAGAAATTTAATATCAAAGAATCAAAGTGATTCAATGTATGACTGAATCATTTATAATTTATTTTTATTTTAAAGAGAAAATAAATGGGAAAAACAGATGTAAACAAAGTTTCAAAGACCTGTGGAACAAAAGCATAAGAAAAAATGTTTAAACACCTAGAAATCAACATACTTTTAAAGAATATATGGGTCAAAGAGGAAATTTCAAAGGAAACTAGATTTTTGCAAGTGAATAAAAATGAAAATTCAATCTATCAAAATCTGAGATGCAGCTAAAGTAGGGAACTGAAAGAAATTTATGAAGCCACAAGTTTACATCACAAAAAGGATTTTTCTAAGTATGTAATGTAGATTTTCACCTTGTTAAACTAATAACAGAAGAACAAAATCAATTTAAAGCAAACAGGGAAAGACAATGTAAGAATGAAGTCAGTTAAATTGGAACCAGAGAAACAACAGAAAAATCAATAAACCAAAAGCTTTTTCTTTGAAAAGAAAAAATAGCAAAAAATAAAGAAAAAACAGAAAGACATAAATTGCTAATATCAGGAAATAAGTAAGAGGTATCTCTTTAGACCCTACACATATTAAAAAGTTAATTAGTAAATTCTCCAAACAATTAGATATCCATAAATTCAACAATTGAGATAAAAAGACCAATTTCTTAAAAAATACAAAGTACTCAAACACACTCAAGAATAAATAGATAATCTTAGTCATCCTATATACATTAGATTCAAATTTTAGTTAAAACATTCAAAATTAAAAAAAAAGAAAACTTCAGATCCATGTTGTTGTATTGGTGACTTCTACAAAACTTCTATTTAAGAGAACAATAAAATCAATTCTAACTAATCGTTTCCCCCAAAATAGAAGGGAGAACATTTCCCAACACATTTATGTGACCAGCATTATCCTAATACCAAAAATAAATTTAAAAAGAGCACATAGAGAGAACTATAAACAATCTGTCTTGAACATAAACACAAAATCCTACACAAAACAATAGTAAATCATACTAAATATTAAACAAATAATACAACATGACCGAGTGAAGATTATTCCAGAATGCAAGACAACTTTTATAATTGCAAATCTTTCAATGTAAATACCATATAAATTTTTAAAGAATAAAAGTCATAGGATCCAATCAACTGATGGAGAAAAAGCATGTGACCAAACTCAACACTCACACATAATAAAAACTCAAAAAAACAGGAATTAAAGAAAACTTTTTAATCAGATAAAGGGCACCAAAAAACAGCTTCTGGGTAGCATCATACTTGGTGGTGGAAAACTGAATATATTCCCCCTACAATCAGGGGAAAGAAAAGATGTTCGTTGTCGCCACTGCAATTTAACATAGTACTAGAAATCCTTATCAATTTATTATGGCAACAAAGAAATACAAGACAAACAAATTAGAAATAAAGAATGAAATCTTCCTATTTGCAAGTGATATGATTTTGTGGAAAATTCCAAGGAAGCTATTAAAAGTATGCAAAACATATAAAATCCTCCTAGAACTAATGAGTGACTTTAGCAGGTCACATGATACAAAAGTCAGTCCACAAAGGTTAATTGTATTTCTATATCCTAGTAAGGAATAATTGGAGACTCAAAGTAAAAACAATACCATTTACAACAGTCTCAAAAGAATATTAAACCTAATGAGATGTTCGCGGGGTCCATATGTTGAAAAGCACTACTATTGCAGAAACAAATTGAGCAAGCTCTAAATAAATGCAGAGACAAACTGCATTTATGAATTTGAAGACTCAACATAGTAAAATACCAGTTTTCCCTAAATTTAATTTTAAGTACTAGCAATGTCTACCCAAATTCCTGCAAGCTTTTTATGGAGATATAGACAAGGATTTTCTAAAATGTACTCAGGACAAAAGAACTAGAAAAGTTTAAATAATATTGGAAAATAAAGAAAGGTTGAATAAACCATTCTAATTTATGTTGACTTACTATTCAGTTACAGCAAAAAGCAATGTGAAACTGGTGATGGGGTAGATACAAAGATCAGTGGAACATAAAGGATAGTCTAATTTTGATTTTTAACACAGATGCAAGAACAGGTCAATGAAGAAAGGACAGTCTTTTCAACAAACCATGTCAGAACAACAGGAATGCCCCAAGCAAAAACAAAATAAAATAAACAAATAAAACCAAACCAACACTTCACACCCTGTGAAAAAAATTAACTTAAAATGAAGCATAGATCTCACTCTAAAAGTAAAGCTATAAAACATAGGGAAAAAAACAGATGAAAATTTTCATGACCCGGGACTAGACAGCATTTTGAGATATAACCATCACTGTCCTTAGACACCTAAAGGATTATACACAAGAAAAGAAAAATCAAACTTCATCCAAACAAAAGAATTACAACTTTTTTTCTCTATGAAAGAGTCTCTAAAATGACAAGTCATAGACCAAGAAAAATCTACAAATAGTATATCTGACAAAGGATTTATATGAGGAACTCTCTAAACTAAATGGTAGAAAAACAAACATCCAATTAGGAAATGTCAAAAATTTTAACAGACCCTTCATCAAAGAGGAAATAATAATGACAAATTGGCACATAAAAAGATGATCAATATCATTAGCTATCAGAGAACTGTAAATTCAAACCAGTATGAGGTACTGATGCTCCCCAACTGCAGTGACTAAAATAGAAATACGAGCTATATGAAGTAAGAGCAACTGGATCTTTCATGCATTGGTACTGAGGATGTAAAATGACAAAAATACTCTGGAAAACAGTTTTGAAGTTTCTTATAAGGCTAAACATATACATATCATGTAACATAGGAATTATTCACATGAAAACCTATACCTGATTAAGCATTTCAGGTTTGCCTGTAATAGCAAAACACTGAACAAGGTAAGTATTCTTCCATATATGATTGAGTATGGTATGATTGACTATGGTATGATCCTATAATTAAAAACTTCATTAATTAAAAGGAATAATTACCAACATTTACAAGAACTTGAATAGATTTCAAGGACATTGTGTGAAATGAAAATTCCAATCTCAAAAGATGACATGCTATGATTTCTTTTATATGATATTCCCAAAATGATAAAAAAAAAAAAGCACAGGGTTTTTTTAGAAATGGATCAATGGTTACAAAGGATGATAAGATCATTCATATAGACAACCTTAAATAGTCTACACATATGAGCACATATGTATTCACACACATTCACATTAGAGCTAACAAATGAATTCAGAAAAGTTGCAGGGTGCAAGATGAGCACAATAAATAATTTTATTTCTTTTTAGCACCAATGAACAATCTGAAAAGCAAATTAGAAAAGCAATTGAATTTATAACAATACCTAAAAGGATTAAACACTTAGGAATAAATCTAACCAAGGAGATAAAAGACGTGTACACTGAAAACTACAAAATAATTGCTGAAAAACTGAAGAAATAAATGTATATAAAGACATCTATGTGCATGGATAGGAAAAATACATAGTTAAGTTAGTATTGCCCACAGTGATGTACAGATTCAACACAAATTCTACCAAAATTCTTTTCTTCATAGAAATGGAAAAGTCAGCCAGTCCTCAAGTTAATATGAATTTGCAAAGGACCCCCGAAAAGACAACAATCTTGAAAAAACAAAAAAAAAAAAAATTGGAGGACTTACACTTCTTAACTTGGAAAATTACTACAAAGCTACAGCTAGTAAAACAGTATGATATAAGACCATGCATATAAACCAGTGGAATAGAATAAGACAGCCTAGATTTATAATAACCTTCATACATGTGGTAAATTGACAAGGTGCTAAGTCCATTCAATGAGGAAAAGAGGGTCTTTGCAACAAATGATATTGGTTAAATCAGATATCCATATGCAAAAGAATAAAATTTAACAGGTAGTTTATACCATATACAAAAATTAACTGTAAATTATCTAAACATAAGAGCTAAATACCAGTGAGCTCTTAGAAGAAAACACTGGAGAAAAACTTCATGAGTTTGAATTTCACAAACACTTCATGGATATAATAACAATAGCGCAGACAACAAAATTAAAAAAGAAATAAATTGGACTTTTTCAAAGTTAAGAACTTTTGTACATGAAAGGACACTGTCAAGAAAGCAAAATGTCAGCTTACTGAATGGAAGAAAATATTTGCAAAATAAATGTCTAATGAAAAGTTAAAATTCATAATATATATAGGACTCATATAACTCAACAAGCACAACCACACACAGCAACAAAACACCAAACAACCCAACTGAAAAATGAGCAACAGACTTGAATACATCTTTCTTCCAAAAGATTACAAATGGCCAATAAACACATGAAAAGATGCTCAACATTATCAGTAATTAGGGAAATGCAAATAAAACTCATAATAAGATAACACTTCAGAACTACTAGAATGACAATAATTTTTAAAAATGAAAAATGACAGATGCTGGTGAGAGTATGAGAACATTTAGATCCCTGAGCATTATGAATGGGAATGTAACATGGTGCAGTTGCTGTAAAAAATAGTAGGGGAGTCCCTCAAAAAATTTAAAAATTATCATTTGTTTAGCAATTCCACTACTAGATAGATCCAAAGGAATTGAAAGCAAGAACTCAGATATTTGTATATCACTGTTCATAGCAATAGAGATGCAATAGAGATGCACAACTCTTAAATGATCCCACTTATATGAGGAACATAGATTAGGCAAATTTATAGTGACAGAAAATAGAGAAAGGATTCCAGGGACTGGGCTGGAGAGGGGACTTAATTGAGCAATAATGGGCATGGATGTTTTGGCAGGGATGACAAAAAAAAAAAAAAAGAATTCAGGTGTAGATAGTGATGGCAGTTATAAAACATTTGAATGTAATTAATGCCACTGAATTACAGTTACAAAGGATTAAAAATTCATGTTAAGTATATTTACTGCAATAAAATAATTAGAAAATAAATGCTTACACAGATGTAAATTCACTTTCAAAATAATTTTTCTTCACTATATTCATAGCTCTTGTAAAGTATATATTCATACATTGATGGTACAAGAGTACCTTTAAAAATTAGTTTTAATTCAGGTCTGTTTATAGACTTTCATAAAGTGCACTTTAATTTGAGAGACATGAAAGGATAAAGTTGAAAAATCTAACTGCCTGCATGTGGTTAAACTTTTTAAAAATATACTTGTTAATAGTCAGTTACAATTCCACCACAGTCACTTCAGTTATGTGAACAATGTAGGCTGTGTGTCATTTCTATTAGTTTCTCCACCCTGAGCAAGCAACATTTGCAAAGATAATTGCTTTAAAGAATAGAAGCAGCACTTTGCCAAAAGGAGTGGGATAAAACAGTAGAAATTTTATATTTTCTTCAAAATGCCAAAACTTAAAAATTGTGTGCAACTCTAATGTTTGTTGTTGAAACTTGCCAATCCTTCTGGACTCCATGTGTGAATTTGCTTTTTTTTTATTTGAAGATGTGGGGATCAATAACTCTCCATACTAAAAGTTTTAAGGATTTTTAAATAATAGTAATCTAGTATTACTTTTATAACATCACTAGTTTTATGCACTAAAAATTCAAATGGAGACTGGTTTGACCAGTAAAAAATGTAAAATATCTCAAGTACAAATAATTCAGCATGCAAGAGTCATTGGAATAGTGCACTGTCTTTTTAAGGCTTAAATTACACAACAGAACTATAGTAACAAAACATCACAGCTATCAGCACCAAAACAGGCATGAAGATGAATGGAATAGAAGACACAGAGACAAACCGACATAAATACAATTATCTCATACTAGACGCAGGTGCCATAAGCATACATTGGAGAACCTCTTCAACAAATGGTGTTGGGAAAACTGGAAATCCACACATAATAGAATGAGATTTAACTCCTCTCAACCTGCACAAAACTCAACTCGAAGTGGGTCAAAGTCCTAGAGAAACCCAGCATCTACTAGAAGAAAAAGTAGGCCCAAAACTCCAATGTATCAGTTCAGGAATTGACTTCCTTATTAAGGAAGTCTTATTAAGACTCCTAAAGTAAAGAAGTAAAATCAATAATAAATAAATGGGATGACATCAAACTAAAAAGCTTCTTCACAGCAAAGGAAACAAATCAAGAACATGATGAGAGAGCCTACAGAATGGAAGAAAATCTCTGCTATACACACATTAAGATATTAATTTCCAGGTTATGCAAAGAACTCAAAAAACTTATCTCCAAGAAAACAAATAACTCAATAAAAAAATAGGAAAAGGAACTAAACAGATACTTCTCAAAAGAAGAAATACAGTCAACAAATATTGAAAAAAAATGCTCAATATCTCTAGCTATTAGAAAAATTCAAATTAAGACTACACTCCAATCACCTCACTCAAATCATCATGGCAATTATCAAGAAAATAAGTAACAATAATGTTGGCAAGGATGTGGGGGAAAGGGTACACTCATACATTGTTGGTGGGACTGAAAATTAGTGCAATCACTCTGAAAAGTAGTATGGAGATTCCTCAAAAAACTTGGAATGGAGTCATCATTTGACCCAGTTATCCCACTCCTTGGTACATATCCAAAGGAGTTAAAACCAGTATACTACAGGGACATCAATGTTTATAGCAGCACAATTTACAATAGTTAAGCTATGGAACCAAACTAGATTGCCCATTGTAGGGGTACCCGGGACCCCTAGCCCCAGGCTAAGCAGGATGGCAGCTGGCAGTTTGCCTGCGTACGGTCCATGGCACATACTGATGACGCGGTAAGCAGGAGTCGCGCTGATGCCATATGAGGAAGTACTTAACTGTTGGCTCCTGTTGCTCGTGTGCAGCGCGTGATCTGCTCGTGCCCCATACACTTACACATTAGGATCATGCATGTAGCTCGTGCCTTGTCTGTATAGCTTTCTGATTGGCTGCCTTACTATATATATTCTTTGTGTGCTCCCCTGAGCGGAAACAATAGAACAATAAAGAATCTTGGAAAGCTCCATGTTGTCGGGGAGTTCTTTCCTGCGGGCAGGGGAATCCCCGAGGGAATCCCCGATAAGTGGTGCCAAAACCCGGGACACGGATAAGGGTGAGTGACGTGGGAGGCAGCCTCAAAGTTCGTGGTACGCGACTATTTGGGCTAGCGGAAGGCAGTCCGGAGACAGAGCCAAGCAGAAAGCGGCTCGGAGCGGACAGCAAAAGGCAGTCCGGAGACAGAGTAAAGCGAACAGCGGCTCAGGGTGGACTAGCGGAAGGCAGTCTGCCACGCAGGTAAAGCGGAACGCGACCCGGAGACTGGGGCGGCGAAACGCTAGCCCTTGTATTTTCAAATATAAGGTATATACAGAATGGGATCTGAAAACTCTAAGATTCGTATGCAACAGCCCTTGAGAGAGCTCCTTCGCCTCAATGGCACGCCGCTTAAGGCAAAGACAGCCAGGACCTTTTTAGATACTGTAGAAAAGATTGCTCCATGGTTCTTGGATGAAGGTTTACTAAATATCCCTCAGTGGGAACATTTAGGGGCGGATCTACGTAAAGCTAACCATCAATCCCCTCTGCGTATAGGAACCATGGCTATATGGACCTTGGTTCGGAGCTGTCTCGACATTCGTAAGGATGTCTTTACAGAACCTTTTCATGAGGGAAGTCAGGTTTTAGAAGAGATAAAGGAAGAACGATCTGTCCGCTCACATAAGACCGGGGATACTGGGAGTGACTTGGAGGGGGAACTATCAGGGGAGGAGCTTGTGCGACGAGTTAAGAAATGGACGTTAAAGGAGGAATGTTCTTTGTTACCCTCTGCGCCTCCTGAACCCCCGCCTCCGCTTAATGAGCGGACGCGTAGAGAATGGAGTCACTTGGGCTCCGCTGCTTATCCGGTCTTTGAGGATGCTCAGAATCAGAGATACCATCAGGCCTTGGATTTTAAGTTTGTCAAGCAATTAAAAGAAGCAGTTAGTACATATGGGCCCCAAGCTGCTTTTACTGTTGCGCTGGTGGAAACTATATCCGCTTTAAATCTTACCCCTCAGGATTGGATCAATTTAGCTAGAGCTACGCTCTCTGGAGGGCAGTATCTCATGTGGAAAACATCTTGGCAGGAAATATCTTCAGATACCGCTAGACGGAACGCTGCAGCAGGAAATCCTCAATGGAACATAGATATGCTTATGGGAACAGGCCCTTATGATGGGTTACAGGCACAATTACAATATAATCCTGGTGTCTACGCTCAGATAGCTGCTGCAGCTACATGAGCGTGGAAAACTTTGCAAGGCATGGGAGACTTACAGGGACATTTGTCAAAAGTTACACAAGGAAGCAATGAACCTTATGCTGATTTTGTTGACCGGTTGATTCAAACAGCCTCCTGTATATTCGGGGATGTTGAGCAGGCTATGCCAGTGGTTAAACAGTTGGCTTATGAACAAGCTAACAAATGGTGTAAGGAGGCCATTAGACCTTGGAAAAATAAAGACCTTTCAACTTACTTAAGGGTGTGCAAGGACATTAATGATGCCACTGGACAAGGTAATATGTTTGTGGCTGCATTAGATAGACAGAGCCAAGTTTTGGCTGCAGCTATATCTCAGAATGGATGGGCTGGTCCTAACAAAAAACTTAAAGGGCCCGCGGGCTCGTGTTTTGCTTGTGGACAGATGGGACATATTCGAGCTAATTGTCCTAATAAGTCTGCACCAGCTACGCCGCCACAAAAGCCTGGACCCGGTTTATGCCCTCGGTGTAAAAAAGGCAATCATTGGAGTAGTTTATGCCAATCCATTAAGGATAAGGAAGGAAATTATTTAGGCCCAAATCCTTCTCTTCCAAAAAACGGGAGGACGGGCCCTCCCCGGGGCCCACAACAAATATACGGGGTAATTCAACAAGTACCTCGACAATGGTATCCCCCCTCAGAGAATGGAATGTCCGGAGAGCAACAATAGGGAGTGCAGGATTGGACATCTGTGCCACCACCAGATTGGTACTAACTCCAGAAATGGGTGTTCAGGCTATTGATTCGGACTAGAAAGAAAGAATTCCTAAAGATACTGTAGGGCTGCTATTAGGAAGGAGCTCTTCTACCTTAAAGGGACTAATAGTACACCCTGGAGTTATTGATTCGGATTATGAGGGGCAGGTTAAAATATTAGTGTCCTCTCCTAAAGGCATTATGGTAATATCTCCAGGTGATCGAATTGCTCAAATGTTAATTTTGCCTAGCCAGCACTCCTCCTGGCCTAGCAAGAATACAAGACGCGCAAATGGGGGATTTGGTTCTTCAGGCAGTCCTATGACATTTTTAACACTCAATTTAGATGATAGACCA
Organism: Sciurus carolinensis; assembly: GCF_902686445.1. Taxonomy (NCBI): domain Eukaryota; kingdom Metazoa; phylum Chordata; class Mammalia; order Rodentia; family Sciuridae; genus Sciurus; species Sciurus carolinensis. The sequence continues at coordinate 86,205,141 of NC_062219.1, forward strand.
TTCCTAAAACTTGTGGTGGGAGGGCAATCTATTGTGGGATTATTGGACACGGGGACTGACAAAAGTATCATCAGTACCCATGATTGGCCTAAGGCATGGCCATTAGTTACTGCTAATCAAACCCTTCGAGGACTGGGGATTGCTTACAGCCCTTCTCAGAGTGCAGCTACATTGTCATGGAAGGATACTGAAGGGCATTCAGGAGTTTTTCAACCTTATGTTTGTGACTTGCCTGTTACACTTTGGGGTAGAGATGTTTTACAACAAATGGATATGAAACTTACTACTGACATTACTTATCAAGGGACCCCTGTTAAACAAATTATCAAAAAAATGGGATACACTGAATATGAAGGTTTGGGTAGGGAACATCAAGGTGCGGTTCAGCCCCCTTCCTTACCTAGTCCGAAAACTGATACCAAGGGTTTGGGTTTTCCCTAGGGGCCACTGTGGATAACACCATCCCTATAGTGTGGAAAACTGATGAGCCTTGCTGGATTCCACAGTGGCCCCTCACCAAAGAAAAATTGCTAGCTGCTCATGGATTGGTAAAAGATCAACTCTTGGCCGGTCACTTAAAGCCTTCCACATCTCCGTGGAATACACCTATTTTTGTTATCAAGAAAAAGTCAGGGAAATGGAGACTGTTGCATGATTTATGTGCTATAAATCAACAAATGTTCCCTATGGGACCTATTCAATGTGGTTTACCACTAGTTTCTGCCTTACCTAGACACTGGCCAACTATTGTTCTGGATTTAAAGGATTGTTTTTTCTCTATACCTCTTAATGAACGAGATTGCTGGAGATTCGCCTTTACTCTTCCCTCTGTTAATCATTCCCAGCCTGATCAAAGACATGAGTGGGCTGTATTGCCTCAGGGCATGGCTAATAGCCCTACCATGTGTCAAATTTATGTTGATAAAGCTTTACAACCAGTAAGAGATAGATTTACAGATTTACTCTTATATCATTATATGGATGATATTTTATTATGTCATCAATCCAAAGACCTTCTTATGCAGGCCTTGCATTTTATGTCTACGATCTTGCAATCTTGGAATCTTATAATAGCACCTGAAAAGCTACAGCTGGATGATTTACAGCAGTATTTAGGCACAAAATTGTCTTCAACCCAGGTACAACCATTAAAATTAGAGATCAGGACTGATAAATTAAAGTCTCTTAATGATTTTCAAAAATTGTTGGGAAATATTAATTGGATTCGTCCATATTTAAAATTATCTACTGGGGAATTAAAGCCCTTGTTTGATATATTGAAAGGCAATCCTGACCTCAACTAGCCAAGGTACTTAACTCCTGAGGCTAAAGAAACCTTAAAATTAATTCAGCAACGTTTACAATCTGGGCAAGTTGATCGTTGTGACCCACTCCAGCCTTTATTATTGATCATTCTCCCCGAACCTCATAGCCCATCTGCAATTTTATGGCAAGGAGGTCCTTTACAGAGTGTTTCCCTTCCCAGTTCCCCTTCTAAAATGTTACAACCTTATCCTACAGCTGTGGCTCAAGTTATATTCAAAGGTATTGAGGCTTCCATAACAGCCTTTGGTATGCACCCAACTACTATTATTACTCCTTATACTCAACAACAAATTTTATGGCTCACTAATAACAATCCTGATTGGGCTATACTCCTTTGTAGCACCTTAGCTCAATTCGATAATCATTATCCTAATCACCCTTGGGTGCAATTTTGTAAATCTACTCCCATAGTATTTCCTAAAATAACAAAATTTTCCCCTATAAACAACTGTCTTACGGTATTTACTGATGGTTCTAGAAATGGAGTTGGGGCCGTTATTATAGGGCAGGATGTTCACACCCTGCTTATTCAACCCTTATCTGCTCAAGTTACTGAGCTGGCTGCTGTTATCTTAGCATTTCAACTGTTATCCGATCAACCTTTTAATCTTCTTACAGATAGTCATTATATTGTTAACTCCTTATCTGTATTAGAAACTGTTGCTCATATTTCTCCTCACTCCTCCGTTGCTTCTTATTTTACTAGTCTCCAACAATTGATTTTCCAACGTACGGAACCTTTTTATGTAGGTCATATTCGAGCCCATTCTAATCTACCTGACCCTTTACCTCTGGTAATTACCAGGCTGATTTGGCTACTAAATCTCTCTTTGTTTTTTCTATGGAAGAACAAGCTAAACTTTTTCATTCAAAATTCCACGTTAACTCTACTACATTGTCCAGAAAATTTCCTATCTCTAAACAATCAGCCCAGGAAATTGTTAAACACTGTCAACATTGTCTGCCCTTACTGCCAGCCCCATCTTTTGGTGTCAATCCCTGAGGCCTTTTGCCTAATCATTTGTGGCAGGTGGATGTTACTCATATCCCTGAATTTGCCACTCTTAAATATATTCATGTCTCTGTGGATACCAGTTCTGGCATCCTTATGGCATCTGCATTACCGGGGGAAAGGGTTGCTCATGTCATTCAGCATTGCCTTCATTCTTTTGCCTGTTGGGGAATTCCAAAAATTATTAAAACTGATAATGGCCCTGCTTATACTTCTAAAAGTTTTTTACAATTTGCAAATACATTTCATATTCAACTTGTTACTGGCATTCCCTATAATCCTCAAGGTCAAGGAATCATTGAACGAGCTCATCTCACATTAAAAAATTGTTTAATTAAACAAAAAGGGGGAATAGGGGTATCTTATAGATCCCCACGAGATAAATTAAATGTGGCACTTTTTATTCTTAATTTTTTAACCCTTGATGTTAATGGACGCTCAGCTGCAGATCGGCACATGTCTCCAAACCCAGCGCCAAAATCTTCGGTTAAATGGAAAGATATCCTAACGGGAGAATGGAAAGGACCGGACCCGGTTCTTCGTTGGGTCCGAGGATCTGTCTGTGTGTTTCCCCAGGATCAATCAACACCTATTTGGGTGCCTGAAAGATTGACCAGATTCATACCTCCTGATGAAAAGGATGTTACTTCCCCTTCTGATGATGATCGGGATTTTCAGCAGAGTGCAACCTCAAATGATACATCAAAGGAACCTATGGGCAATAGTTAAAGCATGGCCATATCCTTTACCGTTAACTAATACTTCACTTATTCTTCCCCCTTTGTTCTCTACTAATGCTTCTACGGGATTGCCCACTGCTCTTAATGATCCTGATATTCAGTCCTATAATTCTTCCGTTATATTTCTTCCAGGAACCCTGTGTTTTGATTTACCCTCCAATGTTACAAAGTACTTTGATCCCTTTTCAGAACTTCCATATGGACCTTGTATTAATTTACAACGCCAGATTCAAGGGTTATTCTCAAGAAAAGAGGATGCCAAAACAAAAACTAGAGCAACTGTGCAATTCACCTATGAGGGACCCCAAGGAAAGGGTGGCCACATAGAGACAGTAGGAAGTGTAGTTTCTATTACAGGATTGGTGCCTCGGCGGCTTCCACTTTCTTCTATCGGATTTAAGACCCCCAGAATTTCCCCCCTTGTAATCCTGAGTTTTCTACTCCACCTATCTGGACAGGTTGCCAAAATACTAGGCGAGCTGCACCTGTGCAACATGGATTCTTTTTTACACCAAATTTTACTTCGCAGCGTACTACTGAAAACTTTACAGATCATGATGCATTTCTAGGAATACTACGTGTTAATCCCTTTGATAATTGGTTACTATTCACGTCTAGTTCTGGGTACACTAACCTTCAACCTCTTTTTGCCTTATTAGGAGGATCGTTCAAATTCTGCAATTGGAGCCATTTTATGGATTCCTCTTATATCACGGAGGCTAGTGTAAACTGTACAAAGACTATTATCTTTCCACCTACCCCTGTCTGTGTATCTCCACCTTTTATGTTTCTCCTTACTAATAGTGTTGACAACACCTCAATTCTTAATTGTTCAATTAATAATTGTTCCCTTTCTCAGTGTTGGAATGGTACAGTATTCAACCGAGCGGTGATAATGCGAATCCCTACCTTTTTGCCTGTCCCCGTTTCAGTTACAGATGCAGAATTACCTGTATTACTGAGTAGAAATAGAAGAGACTTTGGTATTACAGCTGCAGTTATAACTGCTGTTGTTGCAGCGGCAGCGGCGGCTGCAGCAGCAGCTGCAGCCCTAACTACTACCATACAGACAGCTACTACAGTTAATCAATTGGCTGAAAATACTGCTACAGCGCTACAAACACAAGAGAGCATTGATCAACATCTTAAAGCTGGAATTCTGCTGGTTAACCAACGGGTGGACCTACTGCAAGAACAAGTGGACATTTTACAAGAACTTTTGGGACTTGGGTGTATTTACTCTCTACGAGCAGTCTGTGTAACTCCCATAATGTATGATAATCTTAGTACTGCAGCTGATTTGTCTCGAAATCTTTTGCTTTACCTTACTAATATTTGGTCTTTTGAATTTGATAATCTTACGTCCCGTCTTTGGGCGGAAATTGTTCGAGTGAATTCTACTAGAGTATATATTGCTTCTGTATCTGAATTTGCCTCTTGGATTTCTTCGGCTTTTTCTTTTGTGAAACAATGGGCCGGATTAGCTGCTCTAGGAGGGGCACTCCTATTTGGTATCTTTTACATTGTCCGCGTCATCACACGTTTGCGTGCCTCTCAACAACGAGACCATATTATTTTCCGCCAAGCCATGACTGCATTAGAAGTCGGCAGCTCCCCTCATGCTTGGTTATCTATGCTGGACCGGTAGTCAATGACGGGTAATGAAGGAGGTGGCCATACACCAACCTAAGACAGAAGCTGCAGCATGATCTGCAGACTTTGATGACAGGTAAGGGTATTGGCCGACCCCTCAACCTAAGACAGGCACGGTCCCTTTTGTCTTTTTAATAATAGAATAGGGGGAGCTGTCAGGGTACCCGGGACCCCTAGCCCCAGGCTAAGCAGGATGGCAGCTGGCAGTTTGTCGGCGTACGGTCCATGGCACATACTGATGACGCGGTAAGCAGGAATCACGCTGACGCCATATGAGGAAGTACTTAACTGTTGGCTCCTGTTGCTCGTGTGCAGCGCGTGATCTGCTCATGCCCCATACACTTACACATTAGGATCATGCATGTAGCTCGTGCCTTGTCTGTATAGCTTTCTGATTGGCTGCCTTACAATATATATTCTTTGTGTGCTCCCCTGAGCGGAAACAATAGAACAATAAAGAATCTTGGAAAGCTCCATGTTGTCGGGGAGTTCTTTCCTGCGGGCAGGGGAATCCCCGATAGCCCATCAACAGATGAATTGATAAAGAAATTGTGGTATTTGTGGTATATATACAAAATGGAATTTTACTCAGCCATGAAGACTGACTTTATGACAATTTATGACATTTATGACATTTGTTGGTAAATGGATGAATCCGGAGACTATCATGCTAAGTGAAATAAGCCAGTCCCAATAAACCAAAGGTCAAATGTTCTCTCTGATATGTGGAAGTTAAACCTCAAGGGAGGAGGGATAAAAATTCAGAGAATTAGACAAAGGGAAATGAAGGGAAGGGAGAGGAGATAGGAATAGGAAAGACAGTGGAATGAATCTGACACAACTTTTCTGTGTACATATACACCGCAGTGAATCTCAACATTGTGTACATCCACAAGATTGGGACCCTAATTAGAATAAGGTATATTCCATGTTTATATAAATATATCAAACTAGATTCTACTGTCATATATAACTAAAAAGTAAAAAGAAAATGAAAAAAAATTTAAAAAGAAGTTGTGAGGCTTGAACGTAAAGCATTTAAAACATTAGATGGCAAGAGTAAACATATATGATTCACTCTCACAAGGGATATTTCTGTCCACTTAACATTAATGAATGTTTTAGATTAACACTTCAGTCTTCAATCTTTTCTTGTACTCAGGAAAACTTTACTATCAATGCATTTTTCTAAAAACATTCTCTTTTTCTCTTGCTGTAATTTGTTTATTTGAGTAAAAACCTTTCTCCACATTACCATATGCTTTCCATGAGTAACTGTGCTATGGCTCCTACTTTTGTACTCATGTAACCATCTCTGTTTGCAATGTTGTTACCAGTTGGTGGTGCCAAGCAAACATTTTACCAGAAACTACTGGAATAATTTGTTTCCAGGTTATCTAAGAAGTTAAGTTTTAAAAAGCTTAGCAGTTATCCCTATATCCAGAATCTTTACTTTCTTTTGTTGACCTTAATATGCCAGAAAGCATAGTTCATGTGGTCTATTTGGCTCCTTTAACAAAAATGTTTCAAGGAAAACCTGTATGAAAATTATAACTTCTACTTATATTTTTTCCTACATCATAAAACCTCTAAAAGTAAAATAAAGACTGGTTCTTGTATTCTTTTTTACTAACTGAAGTAAATTATATAGCATAGACTAATATCACCAATAATTAGTATGTTCTTGGATTTCAGCAAACCATGGAAAACTATAATAACAGCATTTTTTATACAGTCATGTACCATATAGCACTGTTACAGTGAAGACCTCCTATGCAATGGTGCTTCCATAAGGTTATATTGCCTAGTAATATTGTAACCATTTTAGCTTGTGTAAATACACTCCATGAGGTCAGGAAACAAAATCACCTAAAGACAAATTTTCTAGAACATGCTCTCATGGTTAAGTGATGTTTTAAAACATATAATTGTATATTTTAAGACACATAAATGTTTTAAGATAATTTTCTGCAATATTACTAATCATGTCTTGGCTATTCTTTGGGAAAAATCTCTTGAAAGTATTAAACACTAAAATATAATTTAAATTCATTATGATTATGTAAATAATTTAAAACATTTTCTTCTGAAAGCAAGGAAACTTTAGTGTTTCTCATTTGGCATGATTATTTCTATGTTTATATCAACTTATTTGAGAATTAGAAGACAAACTTGTGACAACTACAAAAAACTTCAAGCATCAATGCTAAATTATATCAAAGAGGTGTCATTAAGAAAATAAGATTTCTGAACCTTAATTTTTGCCTCAGGCAAAAGAACACTTGTTAATTCATTCTAAAGCATTCACTGCAGGCTTCCTATGGTTTCGTGTGATAGGGCATCACTATTGGAGGCAATATTCCTTTTCAGATACTGTTGGCTAAGAAGCATCATCCCGATAAATAACAGTTGATGGAATTTCAGAACTGAGTATGCTAATTTAATGACTGTTAATATATCTGTTTCTTCCATACAAATGGCCTCTTTTTTTTAATCTCTCTGAAACTCTGTATAAATGAAAATTTTCTGCAAATATCTCAGCCCCAACATCATCAGGTTTATCTCAAAATTAGTACATATTTAAAGATATAAGCTGCTTTTATTAATAGTACAGACTGATTAGAAGATATTAATACTTCCAGATTGACAAGAGAATCTTGTTTAATGAAACATGTTATTTAAATTTCTTCTCATCTTTCTCCTGCATCAGTAAGTATATTGTCCAATCAAGCCCTTCCAAAGGAACTACCTCAACATTCTAAAGTACATATATGACAAACCTAAGGCCAACATCATGCTGAAAAGAAAAACTGAAAGTATTTCTTTTAAAAACAGAAATAAGGATGCTCTACCATGTTTAATTAGGCAGCATTTTCAGAAATTTTTCCCATTGCTTAATTAGCCTAAATATCTATGAATGGCATGCCTTGCACTGCTTCAGTTCAGAGAAACAATTAGAAGCAACTTTGTTAAACTTTGAGAACTTTTGGTAACACAAATGTCAGTGTCTGCCTTGTCTAAGGAGACTAAACAAAACAAAGACACATAAGTAAATCATCATAAAACTTTCCAGCTTTGAAAACATTTACTTAGATTATTCTGAACAAATGAAACGTAGCAAATGATGTCTTTGTTGAGTTCAGATTTCTTTCAGTCTAGATCAAGCCAGAGTTAATAGAACATACCTATTGAAATGTATAATTAAGAATACATATGTATGCCATGTGGAAAATACTTTGAACTGGAGGAAGCTCTCTCCAAAGCATATGTGCAGTTTCTGTTTTAGGCAATCCTATAGGCAGATCTGCTCACCACCTAGACACCTATAAAGCAGTTGATGGAGTTGGTATCAGGGGGCAGGGGTGACTCTCCTCCTTTTGGTCTATTGCTATCTGAATGCACATGTGCACACAAAGACAACAAGGTTCAAGCAACAACTTAAACAAGGGATGTGGTGGTAAAGTTGGAAAAGCATTAAAGATGATTTGTTAAAAAATTGAAAACAGTTTAAAATGCTTAATCAGAGCCTATTGTATCTTTTCTAATATTCTTTTCTGGAAAACTAATAAATTTGCAATACCAGAAGAGTGATAGAGAAATAAATCTTATGAACTGTATACTTTTTAACAAAAAGTGAACCATTGTAAGAACCTGTGTTTTCTCTTCCTTGATATGTTCTAACATTTTTATTATAATTATAGAAATAAATAAGAATTATCTAGTGATGAAAATTTAAAGAGCATTTTATGATGGGATTTTTCATCAACATTGCAGTTTATATATAATTCCTTCATTGCATTAATCAGGATCCAGTCAGAAGACAGAAACTATATCATTATTGATAAAACAGTATGAAGCTGATATCTAGTTCACTGAGAGGTTAAAAGAAAGAACAGCAAAAGGTCACAGAGGTAACAAGGAGGAGGAGTAGGTAGCACCTGCTACCACCTGACGGGGGGAAACAAAGGAAAACAGGTTTAAGGAGTGGCTCTGGGACACCTGGCAGTGCATGTGAAGTCAGCAGATAAGCTCAGCTGACCTTATGTCTCTAAGGTCAAGGAAGAGCCTCATGTGCCTGTGACTGGGAATTCAGAGTTGAACATTGACCATCTGCTGCCTCTAAGGAAAAATAATAAAACCAGTTCTTCAGGTATGGAACAAGTTGCAAACTGGGTTCTACTATTGCCTCTGAAGGAATTGCCAGATACTAGGATGCGAATCTTAGGAATGGCGAGTAGATAGAAAGCAAGTAGCCAGGACAAGTCCCTTACCCCTGCTCCAGGCTTAGAGCTTGACCTCTCAACCCCTACTGCCAGAATTTAGAGATCCACCTCCAGCATCAGAAAGCAAGTACAGAATGGTGAGATTGAAGTTGAGACAATAATTTAATTAGCTGTCTAAGTCACCTATTACTGACAATACTAAAAGTTTTGCTTTATTAACTTAATAGATTCCAACCAAATGGAAGAGTTAATCTTTTTCCTCATACTGTATCATGAGCCTGAAATTCTCTTCCTCCTCAATTTTAAGCAACTGTTTCTTTTCCATACTTCTAGTTCAACATCATGACACCAACAATTACCTAGCAAAGCACCATTTCTTCCATCTGGGAACTTCCATTGCATTTTTTTCTGCTTCTTGTGATATCACTTTCCTCTGTACATTGCAGTCGTTTAGAAATTTCTTTAGAGCTCCTTATAGAAAGGAACTTTGCTAATTCTTTCTTAGCATACTGTCTGGAGAGCAGTAGGTGTTGACAGAAGAACTGATCTCTAGTTACCAGAAAAGGAGTCAGATTCCTGCAGATATGCAGCAGACATTCAAAGAGGCTCAGACAGTTTTTTTTTTGTTGTTGTTTTTTGTTTGTTTGTTTTTGTTTTTTCTAAAAGCAGCCTTTACTTTGGTTTTCACTTCTCCAAGGCCCTGGGAGCCTTCTCGAGTTCTAGTTCTTGGGTCTTGTACACTCCGTTACTCCTTCAGCCACTGCAGGAGTTGAGGCGTGTAGTAGGTGATGATGACGTCAGCACCTGCTCTGCGGAAGGCGGTCATGGCCTCCAATACCGCAGCCTTGAGATCAAATACCCCAGCCTGGACTCTGTGCCACAGCGTGGCCAATTCTCCAGACGCATGGTACACGGCGAGGGGGAGCTCGGGGTGCTTGTCCTTCACCTCCCGCACAATGTCCAGGTAGGGCATTCCTGGCTTCACCATGAGCATGTCAGCTCCTTCCTGGACATCCCGGTCCGGGCCACTGCTTGGAGGGCGAGGCCCCGGGCTCCAGGGGGCAGCTGGTAGCTGCGGCGGTCTCCAAAAGCTGGGCTTGACGGAGCAGCATCCCAGAAAGGTCCATAGAAACAGGAAGCAAATTTGGCACTATAGCTCATCACTGATACCCTGTTGCCAAGTCCTTTTGCCATCAGGACCTCCTTGATGGCTTCCACTTGTCCGTCCATCATGTCTGACGGGGCTACTACCTGACATCCTGCCTTGGCGTAGGCCAGTGCCACCTCTGCCAGTTGCTGGCGGCTTTCCTCTGCCCTGAATGCTCCATTCTCACTCAGAAATTCGCAGTGACCATGGGAAGTATAGGGGCACAGGCAGATGTAGCAGGCCACCAGGAGGTTGGGGAAGGTCTTTCTCAACAGATGGATCGCTTCAATAGCTGGGGACTTCTCAGAGTCTGCTGCAGAGCCCCGCTCATCCTTGGGAACTTTGCTGGGGACACCAAAGATCGGGACACAGCACAGACCCTCTTCCACCAGGGGCCTCAGCATCTCTTCCAGCCGGTTCACACGGTACCTGGACATTCCTGGGAGGCTGGCAATAGGCTGTATGTCATCAGGAACATCTGTGACAAAGATGGGGTAAATGAAGTTGGAGGCACTGAGGGTGGTGGCAGCTGTCTGCCAGGTCTGAGGCAGCCGGTGGAAGTAGCCACTGTGCAGAACAGACTGGGGCTGCATGGTGTGGGCCAGAGGATAGCCGGTTGGTTCTTGGGGTGTCTGCTATGTGCTCAACTCTGCCTCCTTGAAGACTCGGAACTGCTGCTACAGACACTGCAGTCCCAGACAATTCTTTTTAACACTAAGCCTCAAAACTGTGCCTGGAAAGAAAGGAGATAGTAGCCCTCACTCCCATTTCTTTCCCACTAGGTTTCACAGTCTGAGAAGCACTGTTGGAACATTGTACCCTGTTGTACTTTAGAGGAAAACGAACCTGCTTCTAATTCTACCAGTAGAGAGTGGGAAACTTGTAGAAGACCCATCCTGGTTTATATTCTTCCTGATGAGATTGCTTTGTTATACGAAGTCCAAAGGAATAAAATGAGAAGAAAATATCTATAAACCATGTGGAAATATAAAGTGCCATCTGATACTCAAAAAAAAATCAGCATTTGAAATATGAAGAGAGAAAAACGACAGCAATGGCAGTGTCATGATGTCACAGAATGAGTTGCTGAGAAGACCAAGATGTCTAAGTTATAAATTACTGCCACAGTTGCCATCATTTCTTCTTTCTCACCTTTCTTTTCTGCTTACACGCAAAATATTGATATGGTTTCAGTCATCATAAAAAAGAATTTTTTTCATCCATTAATTCCACAAATATTTATTGAGCTTTTTCTAGTTGCCAGAATAGTATTGGATACTGGCAAGAGAGTTGTTAACACAGAGCCCATCCTTCACAGATCTTTGATTCTAAGGTAATATTCAGGGTAATGTAATATTTAGAATCATATCATCTCTATTATAGAATTGTAGAAATTAAAGTTTAAAAAGCCTTAACTGATAAATACATAATTTTCTGAAGGTGTACCAAATCTTTGGAGCTGGAAGGCAAAAAGGTCAGTATCCCATTTTATGTTTATTATTTATCAAGAAGGAAACAGAACTTAAAAAGGTTGTGAAGATTTTCATGCCCCTCATTTGATAGACTGAGATACCAATAGTTTCCAATATTTAGGATTCTCAGAATTAATGAAAATCCTAAGCCTCTAAGAGCCATGTTTAAAGAATTTTTTTTTGGGGGGGGGTCAATGACTTGCATTACAAAACTTGGAAGCTTCAACAGTTGCACTAAATCAAGATTGCAAGTCTAATATTCACCTTAGCATGGAGAGGAAATGGAGGGCCCAGCAGAGCACTCAATTTGGTTTGGAATTTCTTTTGGTTAGAAACAAAAATATTTGTTATGTTAGAAAAGTAAAAGCAGCAGTCTAGATTATGTGCTGATATTTTCACAAGAGGGACTCAAACTATTTAGCTAAGTTTAAAGATACTTGGAACCACCATTTGATCCAGCTATCCCACTCTTTGGCCTATACCCAAAGGACTTAAAATCAACATACTACAGTGATGCAGCCACATCAATGTTTATAGTAGCTCAATTCACAATAGCTAGATTGTGGAACCATCTTAGATGCCCTTCAATAGATGGATCGATAAAGCAACTGTGGTATAGATACATGATGAAATATTACTCATTCATAAAGAAGAATAAAATTATGGCATTTGCAGGTAAATGAATGGAGCTGGAGAATATCATGCTAAGTGGAATAAGCCAATCACCAAAAACCAAAGACCAAATGTTTTCTCTGATAAGTGGATGATGATAAATAACAGTGGGTGGGGTAAGAGGAGAATGGAGGAATGTAGGAATATTGGATTATGTAGAGGGAAATGAGGGATGGGGAGGGGATGGGGGAAGGAAAGATAATGGAATGAGACAAACATCATTACCTTATGTACAAATGGTGTGACTCTACATCATGTACAACCAGAGAAATGAAAAGTTATACACCGTTTGTTCACAATGAATCAAAAAAAAGAAAATAACAAAAATTTAAATGATGTATAAAGAAAAAAATAAAGTTACTTGGTAACTGTCATTAGAATTGCAGAATCAACACACCTAAAAAATGAAAGTCCATCTTCAGAAGTTTTGCTTACTCAATACAACCCAGTTATTAAAATTCCTCAAGGAGAAATATACAATTTTTGCTACATTTTTAAATGCATGTCTTCCACATTTTAGCAAATGTGATACTAGAATTTGCCTTAAAAGTGTTTGATATGCTTTTTTCATGAAAATTTCTTTTTTCCCCTTTTTTCTATCTTCCAAGATAACATGACACTTTACTTTCTAAGTCTGGCTTATTTTATTTAACAGAAGACCAGTAGAGGTTGGGGAGTGTGGGGAGGGATGAGAGGAGAGAAAGAGGATGTAATGGGCAATGAAATTGACCAAATTATGTTATGTGCATATACCAATATATCACAATGAATTCCACTATTGTGTATAATTATAATGTACCAATAAAAAATATTTGGTATACTTTATTCTCATTTCAATGATTCATCTTACAAATAATTATTCTCTGAACATAAAAAGTTATGGTACATGACTAGAATGAGAATCAAACAATCCTTATGAAAAAGTGATTATTAGTGAAAACACATAGCCATTTATTTTTAAATCAAAAAAATCAAATGATATTTTGTTCAGAGAAATAACAAAGCAAATGTTTTAACATTTTAATCTTTTAGATCTTTGATTATTGAGAATCAAAATAAGATCAAAACAGATACCTAGCTGTGTAAAGAACAGTGGATTGCACAAAAGGATTAAATACATCATCCTTTTTGTGTTAAATTACATTGCAGTGGAAAATAAAAGTAATTCGTGTAAAATTATGAAGCAATTTCTTATGTTAGCCAAGGATTCCATTAGTAAGGACTGATTTGGCCTTTAAAATATCAGATTAAGAAATTGGTATTATTGTGTAAATGAGATAACCCACAAGTGAAATACAAGATTGTGTTCTCAATGCCCTTATTGTATCATGAATGGAGTATAGTATAGAAAACCAAAAATGCCCATATCTTAACTGGTAGAAAATGGAAATCTACATAACATTGTATTTCATATAAAGTTCCACCATTTAAACTTAAAATTCTCCTTTGATGGAAACTCTGAATTTTTTGTCTATTTGTAGGATCAACTCTGAGAAAAATACCAGCTGGGTAGTTGTGCTGTTCATGTCACCTCCTTTTTCCTTCATGAATAACACCCGTGTTTGCTTGTTTTTCTAAGGACAATGAGTATTACAAGGAACAAAGCATGATTTTCATCATCTCTAAAGATCCTAAAAAAAATTCTGACTTTGCTTTGGGCTAATACCGAATCTAACTTTGAGAAAGTTATCCTATGAAACTGCTTTCTCATCTGGAAAGCTGAGAATTTTTTAAAAATGAATGCAAGTTTTAAAAATGTTATCATGTGCATGTCAGATACGTAATAAATGTTAGCATTTATCTACCTTGGGTGTTTTTAAATTCCCAACTGATTGAACTTTACATATTTTAAGGAGTTATTTGTCTCCACATAACACAGGACAAGGCTTGATGGAGTCAGTTTAGGAAAATGAACACAACTTCTGATGTATAAACTTTCTCATTGCCATATTTGTTTGTTAAACATAATCATAGTGGGCATAAAAGAAAAAATCTATTTTATTTATATTGTAAGGAAACAAATATTTGGAGTTTATGTTGATAACCTTTGGAAATACTAGAATTTGCACAAAAATTTTGTTTTATTTTATTTTTTCTAGATATTTCCTAGTTTTTCAAAACAAAATTTTAATTGAGTTTAATCCAAAGTTCATCAAAAATAGCCATTAAAAGATTTATAATTAGGTAATCATGTATAATTAAATTTGTTCATATATTGGGCATGTCTGAAATAAATATTTCATTCTTTTCTCACTTTTCCTCTCCATCATGCCTTTAAAATCTTTCTATTACTGTGGGTGAATGGATACTCAATGGATACTCAGCATGGATACTCAATGACTCACCAGGCTATAGGAGCTACATAACTATAAAAGGAAAGGGGAGGAGAAAAAGAGAAAGGGCAGGAAAAGAAAAAAGAAAAAATAGGGAGACGCTCAAAGGGTACAAAGCTTCACTTATGCAAGATAAATAAGTGACTGTGAGTGTAGCTCAGTGGTAGAGTGTGTGCTTAGCAGGCAGGATGCTCTGAATTCCATCCCGGCACCATGTAAAAATACACATAACATTTTTGTGTCAATTATACCTCAATAAAACTGGGGGAAAAAAGTAAGAAAAAGAACTGGGTGTGGTGGTGCATGACTGTAATCCTAGTGACTGGGGCGGCTGGGCAGGAGGATCACAAGTTCAAAGCCAGTCTCAGAAACTTAGCCAGGGCTTGTCACAAAGTAAAAAAAAAAAAAAAAAAAAAAAAAAATTAAAAGGCTGAGGATGTAGCTCAGTGGTTAGGCACCCCGGGGTTCAATTCCTGGCACAAAAAAACAAAAGAAAGGAAAAAAAAGTGAGTTCAATACAGCCAAAAGAAGAGGAAAAACAGTGTGAGACACAAACTAGAGTGTTGACCAAACTGAGAAGAATGAAGAAGCAAAGCTGGAAACATACCAGAAAGAAAACAAAATTCACCATTATACCAAAACAGAGTTTTTACCAATTCTGAATGAAAGAGTTGTAAATTATATCAGAACTCTACTCTATGGGTTTTTTGTTGTTGTTGTTACAGTATTTGTAATTATGCTTAAATTCAATAGTAATTAACGTGCAGTTATTGTTCTATAAAATGGATCAGTCACATTGAACAAGTGTCTTCTATTGTATTTATACAATGTCATAAATTGAATCACTGTTTTAGAGATGCCTTAAGTATGTGTTTGAACTTCACTTTAACTTAAAATTGAAGCCATGATTTTAATGACCAACGCAGACAGACCTTGTATGAGCAACACTTCCAGAGTGCAAACCAAACCTCAAATATGATCTTTCAGTTGATTGTGAATCTTAACTCAGTGAGTCACAGGGTAAGAAGGGTCATCGTGCATCTTTCTTAAACAGACCACAGTTGTAAGATGAAATGGTACCAGGAACTCCTTCTCAAGGTGCAGAAGACAAAATAAAGAATAAAGGAGTATGGCTTCAGTACTTACCATCCGCTGGGCCTGGATTTAAACCTTGAAATAACATGTATGATTCTCATGTAAGGGTGACAACACAGACTTAGAAATTTTAAGTGCACACCCAGGTTCACATTGAGTTGTGAATCTGAGATTTAAACCTGAATACCATCAAAAGATAGTTCTAAAACTCACTCATCACAATGTACCAGTCCAGGAAACATACACTTCATTCAAATATTCCATAACTAATTCTTCGGTAGTAATGCTTTCATAATTCTCTCTTTGATTTGAAGTAAATGGATGTCATTTTTCTTCAACCAATATGCTCCAGTAAAACACTGAATAGATTTCTAAAAGTCAAAACACAAATTCAAAATACATTGTAGAATCCGGCAATAATATTTCAAACATATAAGCACAAAAATATGTATAGGAGATTTTAAAAAGTTGTTTACATTAAAACTATATTTTGTGAACTCTAGAATAAGCTGCAATTTCACAATTGCAAGTTATTTTCCAATATAAGCCTTTACAATAGTATTAATTATTGACTCACTTTTGAATTGCTCATCCTCATAAGATAAGTAGATCCCACCAAAATATTATTTTTTTGTATTTCCTAAAAATGTATTTTTAAAAAGACTAGAGGGGTCAGCAAGAAAGGAAATAGTCTTAGTACTTCAAAGGTTCCCAGTTCTTTGGTGGCAATGTATATTGAAAAGGCCCATAAACTAAAAATCAATAAGGGAGAGCTT
This sequence comes from Sciurus carolinensis, assembly GCF_902686445.1. NCBI lineage: Eukaryota > Metazoa > Chordata > Mammalia > Rodentia > Sciuridae > Sciurus > Sciurus carolinensis. Next base: position 86,221,590 of record NC_062219.1, read on the forward strand.
GTCTTAACATGAAAACCAAACAATCTTTGGTAAGTCATTAACTAATTAGTCTAAATCTCAATTTCTCCTTGTAAAAAGGGTAAAACACCTGTGTTGCTCTCCCCATTTGGAATGCTAGTCCTCATCCTCTCCCCAACCTCTCCCTTTTTTGCTTAGCAAATTACACCAGTAAAGTATCACTCAAAAGCCCCCTTTTATTTCCATAGCATTCATTCAACCTCACTTCTAACCCATTGAAACTGGATTACAATGACACTATAAGCATACTACAATAAATATATTGTGTCAAGTAATAATATAATATAATATAAATTATACACAAGGGTGTTTTCACATCTATTATCTGATAAATGAAAAGTTCATTGAGGAATGAAGAAAATATATAAAATTCAACATCATATAACTCAATATCACTCCAAAGTCTCTAAATAAAAAAATTAGTAATATTGTAGGGTGGTGGTATTAATAGAAGTTATAATAGTGAGGGGCTAAAATGAACACTTACAAAATTACTTCATACAATCATTCTTTTTTGTTTTTCTAGGAGGAATTTGATTCTTTCTTAAATATTAGTGGTTCTCAATAGGTCAGTTGTTCTACATTACAGCTTCATGGAAGATTTTTTTTGTTAAATAGCCATACCAGGTCACAGAACAAATCTTTGAAGGCAAAAATCTTCTTTAAAAAAAAAAAAATGTTTAAATGCAAGTGGATGGTGGCACAAGTTTATGTTTACAAAGCTTTTCATGTCTTAAGAGTGCACAGTCAGAATTGCTGATATTTCGAAGCATTAAATCATTGACCCACTTTTGAGGAAGGGTTGGAACAGGGAGGATGGAGTATAGAAGATGATCACGTGTGGTATAAGTGTGGACTAGTGAATTGGGCATGATATTTATGAGAGCAAAATAGAGTAACTTAGTTATTGTTTGGATCTGGAATGTCCCCTGGCCCCTGCAAAATCTCATTTGTTGAAAATTGTCTCCAATGCAGCACTATTGAGAGATGGGTCTTTTAGGCAATGATAATAGGATCATGAGGGCTCTGAACTCATTAGTGGATTAATCCATTTGATGGATTAATAATTTGAATGGATTTATTGGATGGTGGTGAAAACTACCAGAAGGTGAGGTATGGCTTGAGGAAGTAGGTCACTGGGGGGGCATGTCCTTGGGGACTATAGTGTCCCTGGACTCTTCCTTCCCCCTGCCTTTCTGCTTGCCACCTGCCCTAACCTGAGATTCTTTCTTTTGCCAAACCCTTCTGCCATGGTGTTCTGCCTCACCTCAGGCCCATGCAAAAGCGAGAAAATCCACTGACACGAGTCAGAATAAACTTTTTCTCCTTTAAATTGTTCCTGTCAGGAATTATAATCGCAGCAATGAAACACTGGTAACACAAACTTAAACTTTTAAATTTAGGCCATCATTTATATAATTGCATTCGCACTTTGAAGAGGATGGAATGTGTCAATCAGTACTCCCACCTTTTGATTTATACAAGTCCACACAGTTCACATTCAATTGAACTCTTTTCCACTACTAAACTCAAAACTGAGACATTTTCTCCTCTTATTAATAATTCCAATAAGTGTTGTCTTATAACTGTCATCTTTTTATAATAAAAATAAATACAGAAAAAAGTTTCTGCAAAACAAACTTTTTCATTATTTTATTTGTGGTGTCATATGGTGAACACTAGCGCTCCCTCTGCCCTCTCTGCCTTTGGAAACTTGGGTACAATTTGTTTTCAGCAAAAAAAAGAAAACATATTCTCTAATTGTGTCACCCAATTCCTCAATGATGGTATTGTATTAATTAAACCACTAAAGAACAAACATTCCTTGTTTCATTTTTTAAGTCTTGAGTTTCATCAGAGCAACATTTCTTTTAGGGAGTAAAACTTCTGTGTAAACCTCAGACATATTGCAAGTGTCCCCCAGACCAGTGACTTCAGTTCAGAACTGACTATGATCTTTCCTTTTGGGCACAACCATGGTTAACATACTGAAAAGACTCTTCAAAAATTTTTTTATTTGTTGTAAATAGTTATACATGACAGTAGAATGCATTTATACTCTTTGATAAATCACACATAAATGGGGTATAATTTCTCATTTTTCTGATTGTACATGCTATAGAATCACATCAGGCATGCAGTCATATATACACATACATAATGTAATAATGTCTGTTTCATTCTACTAACCTTCCTATCCCCATATCCCCTTACTTTCCTTCACTCCCCTCTTCCTAATCTAAAGTAACTCTATTCCCTAGTGTCCCTGCCCCTTTATTGTGAATTAGCATCCACATATCAGAGAAAACATTTGACCTTTGGTTTTTTTGGGACTTACTTACTTCGCTTAGCATGATATTCTCCAACTCCATCCATTTACCAGAAAATGTCATAATTTCATTCTTCTTTAAAGCTGAGTAATATTCCATTGAATGGATATACCACATTTTCTTCATTCATTTATGGAAGGGCACCTAGGATGGTTCCATACTTTAGCTATTGTGAATTGAGCTGCTATAAACATTAATGTGACCATGTCACTGTAGTATGCTGATTTTAAGTCATTTGGGTGTAAACCAAGGAGGGGGATAGCTGGGTCACGTGGTGGTTCTCTTTCAAGTTTTGTGAGAAATCTCCATACTGCTCTCCATACTGCTTGCACCAATTTGCAGTCCCACCAGCAATGTATGAGTGTACTTTTCCCCACATCCTCACCAACGTTTATTGTTGCCTGTATTCTTGATGATTACCATTCTGACTGGAGTGAGATGAAATCTTAGTTTTGATTTGCATTTCTCTAATTGCTAGAGATGCTGAACATTTTTCCATATATTTGTTGATCAATGGTATTTCTTCTTCTGTGAAGTGTCTGTTCAGTTCCGTAGTCCATGTATTGATTGTGTTATTTTGTTTTTGTTGTGTTTTTTGAGTTATTTATATAGCCTAGAGATTAATGCTTCATCTGAGGTGCATGTGATAAAGATTTTCTCCCAATCTGTAGGCTCTCTTTATACATCATTGATTGTTTTTATTATTTTTTGTTTTTTTGTTTTTGTTTTTTTTGTTTTGGCTGAGAAGAAGTTTTTTGGTTTGAATCCATCCCATTAATTGATTCTCAATTTTACTTCTTGCACCTTAGGGGTCTTATTAAGGAAGTCAGATTCTAGGCCAATATGGTGAAGATTTGGGCCTACTTTTTCTTATATTAAGCATACAGTCTCTGTTATAGTGCCTAAGTCTTTGATCCACATTGAGTTGATTTATGTGAAGGGTGAGAGATGGAGGTTTAATTTCATTTTGCTACATATGGCTTTCCAGTTTTCCTTGCACCACTGGTTGAACAGGCTATCTTTTCTCCAATATATGGTTTGAGCCCCTTTGTCTAGTATGAGATAAGTGTATTTGTGTGGTTTTGTCTCCAAGTCTTCTGTACTATATCACTGGACTATGTGTCTGTTTTGGTGCCAATACCATGCTGTTTTTGTTACAATTGTTCTACAGTGTAGTTTAAGGTCTAGTATTGTGGTGACTCCTGCTTCACTTTGCTTGCTAAGGATTGCTTTGGCTTTTCTGGGTCTCTTATTTTTCCAACTGAATTTCATGATTGCTTTTTCTAGTTCTATAAAGACTATTACTGGAATTTTAACAGGAATTGCATTAAATCTTTATAGTGTTTTTGGTAGTATGGCCATTTTGACATTTAATTCTGCCTATCCAGGAGCATGGGAGATCTTTCCAATTTCTAAGGTCTTCTTCAATTTCTTTCTTTAGTGTTCTATAGTTTTCATTGTAGAGGTTTTTCATCTCCTCTTTTGTTAGATTGATTCCTAAGTATTTTATTTTTATTTTTTTGAGGCTATTGTGAATGGGGTAGTTTCCTAATTTCTCTTCAGTGATTGTGTATAGGAATGTGTTTGATTTATGGGTGTTGGTTTTGTATCCTGCTACTTTGCTGAATTCACTTACTAGTTCTAGAAGTTTTCTGGTGGAATTTTTTGGCTCTTCTAAATATAGAATCATGTCATCAGCAAATAGTGATAGTTTGAGTTCTTTTTTCCTAGTCATATCCCTTTAATTTCTTTCTCCTAATTGCTCTGGCTAGAGTTTCAAGGATGCTGTTGAATAGAAGTGGTGAAAGAGGGAATTCTTGTCTTATTCCAGTTTTTAGAGGCAATACTTTTGAGTTTTCTCCATTTAGATTGATGTTGGCCTTGGGTTTAGCAGATATAGCCTTTACAGTGTTGAGATATGTTCCTCAGAGCCCTAGTTTTTCTAGTGTTTTGAACATAAATTAATGCTGAATTTTGTCAAAAGCTTTTTCTGCATCCACTGAGATGTTCATATGATTCTTGCTTTTAAGTCTATTGATATGATGAATTATGTTTATTAATTTCAATATGTTGAACCAACTCTGCATCCCAGGGATGAACAGCACTTGATCCTGGTGCACTATCTTTTTAATATGTTTTTGTATGCAATTTGCCAGAATTTTATTGAGAATTTTTGCATCAATGTTCATCAGGGATATTGGTCTGAAGTTTTCTTTTCTTGATGTGTCTTTGTCTGGTATTGGTATCAGGGTAATATAATCCTCATAGGGAAGGAAGTGTTCCCTCCTTTCCTATTTCCTGGAATACTTTGAGGAGTATTGGTGTTAATTCTGACAAGACTTTTTTAAAACAATTATTTATAGGTATTGTGGGTGTTTCTCCTTTGATTGTATTGACTTAAAGAGGAAAAGTTCATATATTAGTAATTGGTACACACCATAGTATATATGATTTAATACTGTTTACACTCAACATTATACAAATGCAGTCCAGTCAAAAAATTCACATGTTTTGCTTCTTTCTTCTTCCCAGGCATCACTTTTGTTGGTCTACATTAATACACTTTTAGGCTTGTAATAAATGTCATCTGAGTATACAAAATTTGACTTAATCATGTATTTTCCTCCCTTTTGACTTGTGTTTGTTTTCTTTAGTATAAAATGTGATGAAAATGTTTTAATTCACTAACATAGTGTTAGGAATCATAGACTTGTAGGTGCCTTTGCCCAGTGATTTTTTTTTAAATTATTTCTAGGAGCATAAGAAATTCAGTCACCAGAAAAATGCAAACTCTTAGTTATTTTAGGGAATTTCATCCAAATTACCATAAAGGAAGTCTTATTATCACTGTTTACAGATGACATGATCTTGTATATAGAAAACCCTGAAGACTCAAAGAAAACCTATTAGAAATAATATATGAATTCAGCAAAGTTGCACAATACAAAATCAGCATAAAAATCAGTCATGTTACTTTATGCCAACAATGAATGAGTTGGAATAGGAATCAAGAAAACAATTCCATTTATAGTGGCTACAAAAATCATAACAAAGGGAAACTTCAATCAATGAGGCAAGAGATATCTATGATGAAAATTATAAAATAATGAGAAAGAAAATGAACCAATACAAAAAAATTAAAAGACATCCCATGTTCATGGATTAGAATACTCAATACAGTTAAAATGTCCCCATTACCCAAAGCAATTCACAGATTCAATGAAATATCTATCAAAATATCAATGACATTCTTCACAAAACTAGAAGAAACAATCCTAAAATTTGTAAGGAACCATGTGCATCCTGACTAACCAATGTAATCTTGAGCAAGACGAACAAAAGAGTAGGCATAACACTACCTGCCTACAAAATACACTACAAGGGGGCTGAGGTTGTAGCTTAGTGGTAGAGCTCTTGCCTAGCTCCCATGAGGTACTGGGTTTAATCCTTAGCACTGCATCACATAAAAATAAATAAAATAAAGGTATTGTGTTCATCTACAACATAACAATTGAAAATATGTATATATACTGCAAAACTGTAGTCATCAATTAATCTTTGACAGAAGTGCTAAGAACATGCATTTGAGAAAAGAATCTTTTCAATAAATGGTACTGGGGAAATTGGATATCCACAAGAAAAAGAAATGAAACTACATGCCTATTTCACCACTTACAAAAATCAGGTCTAAATGGATTAAAGACTTAAGTGTAAGACTTGAAACTCTGAAATCATCAGAAAAAAATAACATTAGGGAAAATCTTGAGGATACTGGAAAGGGGAAGAATTTTTTGGACAAGACCTCAAAAGCATAGTAAACAAAAATAAAAATAGACAAATGGATTGCATCAAACTAAAAAGCTGCACAGCAAATAAAACAATCAACAGAATGAAATGACAATCTACAAAATGGAAGAAAATATTTGCAAAATATATGCAGCTAAGAATACCTAGATTTTTATCAGAAACTGAAAAAACTTGGTAGAAAAAAATCCTGATTTAAAAATGAGCAATGTATCTAACAGACATCTCTCAAAAAGAAGACTTATAATGGTATATGAGAAACATCACTAATCATTAGGGAAATGAAGATTGAATCTACAAAAAGAAGTTATCTCACTCCACTTAATATAGCTAATATCAAAAAGATAATAAAATATCAAAAAGAATAAAGATAGAAAGTGCAGGGGAGGTATAGAGAAAAGGAACCCTTGAACACTATTTGTGGAAAAGGAAATTAGTACATGCATTATGGAAAATAATATGGATATTCCTAAAATAACTAAAAATAGAGCTACCATATGATTCAGCCATACTCCTCCCAGCTATGTAGCTGAAGGAATTAAAGTCAAACTACAACAGAGATACTTGAATCCCTATGTTTGTAGTAGCACTACTCACAGTAGCTAACAGCAGGCTCACCCTAGGTATGTCAACAGATAAATGGATAAAGAAATGGATAAAGAAAACACACACACACACACACACACACACACACACACACACGCACACACAGGCAAAACAACACACAGGAATATTATTCTGCTGTAAAGAAGAATAAAATCATGTCATCCTTGGGAAAATGGATGCAACTGGAGGACAGCATGTCAAGCAAAATCATTCTGACGTAGAGATATAACTATCTTCAGTTTCCTATAAAACCTAGGTATTAACTTCATAGCTGCATATATTTTGCAAATATTTTCTTCCATTTTGTAGATTGTCTCTTCATTCTGTTGTGGAAATTGGTTATAAAAAAAAAAAAAAAGAAAAAGGATGACCTGAAAGTAAAAGAGAGACTATTAAGGATGGGAAGGGATCTTGGGGAAGAGGGGATGAAAAGAGAAGGTAGAATGGATGATGGATATGATCAAGCATGCTCTATGCATGTATAGAAATATCACAATGCAACCCAGTATTTTGTACTATTATTATGTACTTATAAAAATAATAATGATAAAGAAAATATAGTACATACACAGAAGAGTACTATTCAGCTATATAAAAGAGTGAAATCCTGACATTTGTGACAACATGGATGGAACTGAAAACCATTATGTTAGTTGAAGTAACCCTAGAACAGGAAGACAAGCATCACATTGTCTCACTCATATTTAGAATCTAAAAATGTTGGTCTCATAGAAGTTGAGAGGAGAGTGGTGGTTAATATTTTCGAGGGAGAGCAGGAAGGAGATAGAGTGGGGAAAGGTTGATCAATGGATATGAAGTTGCCGTTAGAGGCAAGAAGTTCTGGTGTGAAACTGCACTATATGATGACTATAGACAGTAGTAATGCTCCATATATTTCCAAAAGCTAGAAGAGATTTTGAATGTTCTTCCTATTAAAAAAAAATAAATGTTTAAGGAAACATATTGGTAAACCTGATTTACACATTATATAATGCATATATTTATCAACACATCGCATGACACCCCCTAATGTATATAATTTTTATATTTTTATGTGTTGGTAAAAATAAATTTAATTAATTTTTTTTTTATATAAAACCTGCTTCATGTTTTCCCTTTATTTCATAAAAATTGAAATTGACATACCAAAGACTAGAGTTTTCAGTGGAAAATTTTATCAGTGAATAATATTTTTTTTCTTTTTGCTAAGAAATTCTGATTTTCATTTCTAAGGCAAAAGAGAAACATCAGATATAAAAGGACTATGGACATATTCTACCAATGAACACATGCTGAAAATATTCCTCAAAGATCTACACGTATTGAAACTTCACATTATACCTTATAAACATATAATTTACTTATAATTTAAACATAAAATACATCTGATTAATCTATTAACACAATATGCACAAGCGTTTTAACTTTTTTACCAAAATACAAAGACTCTTTCCTTGGATTCATCAAAACAAAACAAAGCAAAACAAAATCTAAAAATAAGGCTCAAAAAACTCTACATGAAGAATACAAATAATCCAATCAACAAATGGGCTAAGGAAATGAACAGACACTTCACAGAAGAAGATGTACAAGTAATCAACAGATATATGAAAAAATGTTCAACATCCCTAGTAATAAGGGAAATGCAAATCAAAACTACCCTAAGATTTCATCTCACCCCAATTAGAATGGCGATTATCAAGAACACAAGCAACAATAGGTGTTGGCGAGGATGTGGTGAAAAAGGAACACTCATACATTGCTGGTGGGGTTGCAAATCAGTGCAGTCACTCTGGAAAGCAGTGTGGAGATTCCTCAGAAAGCTTGGAATGGAAACACCATTTGACCCAGCTATCCCACTTCTTGGCCTATACCCAAAGGACTTAAAATCAGCATACTACAGAGATACAGCCACATCAATGTTCATTACTGCTCAATTCACCATAGCCAGATTGTGGAACCAACCTAGATGCCCTTCAGTTGATGAATGGATAAAGAAACTGTGGCATATATATACAATGGACTATTACTCCGCAATGAAGAATGATAAAATTATGGCATTTACAGGCAAATGGATGAAATTGGAGAATATCATGCTAAGTGAGATAAGCCAATCTCAAAAAACTAAAGGACGAATGATCTCGCTGATAAGTGGATGAGGACATATAATTGGGGGTGGGAGGGGTTAGCATTAGGTTTAGGGTTAGGTTTAGGGTTAGGGATAAGGAGAGCGGTAAGAATGAAGGAAAGAAGGACTGTATAGAGGGGAAAGAGGGGTGGGAGGGGTGGGGAGGAAGGAAAAAAAATAATCAAACATCATTGCCCTATGTAAACGTATGATTACACAAATGGTATGCATTGACTCTATGTACAAATAGAGAAACAACATGTATCCCATTTGTATACAATAATAAAAAAATAAATAAATAAATAAAATGAGAAAAAACAAACAAAAAAAATGTGAGAATATATTAATTTATGTATCTGCATTTTCTATAAATCCACTTCTTTTGAACTAAATCTGATAGATGTCTTTATCAAATAAAAGACCAATTCAAGATAGAAAAAAATAAAAATAAAAATAAAACAGCCACATGTTAAATAAGTTATTTGAGGAGTGGAACTATCTGTGAAGAAAATACACAAAGAAACAAAATAATCTCAAAAAGAATAGCTAATAATAGTAATTCAGAGAAAATAAGAATGAGGTTTTAAAAATAGTGTTACAAATAAAAATCCATATGTTCGTCTACAACATAGCATTAAAATTTGGCAAAAAGGTTTGGAAATACAAGAAATATCAGTAAAAATGACATGACAGTACAGAGTAAAGTAAGTAAAAAGCACAGTGAACTATGAAGTACTAACAAGTTAAACTTTCAAAAATAAAAATAAATTAATCCAAAGGACTTTTGGAGGAAATAAGAAATAATGCTGCGATTTTAAGTTATTTAGGAAAAGAATTAAAAGTTTTATATATAAAAGGAATATATGGTCAAAATTTTTCTCAGAATCAAACCCATACCCATATTGTTGTTATTATTAAGAAAAATGCAAGGAACTATAGAACAAATATGAGAAAAGGAAGAAGATGTAAATAAAAATAACTAAATAAACAAATCTAAAACAAAATAGTTGAAGTACATAAATAAATTTGAAAACAGCAAATCTGAATCCCCCAAAAAAAGGTTTACATTAATTCACACAAACTTGAATTGGTATAAGTGAAACAAGATAAAAATAAGAAAATGATACTAAAATTTGGTACAAAATACAGTTTAAGATTATTACAAAATGGTGCATATATATAATGCAATACACTGGTATTATTTTTATACATGTTCAGAAAATTAAAGATCAAAAATGTTTACTTAGTCATTTTAATAGCCATGCTTTTACTGTAACAATGTAAATAATAATAATAAAAAATCAGACAAAGAGGTAGAGATTTCAGTATTACATATACCCTTGAGTAGGTAGTGTCCTGGAGAAAAAAGAAACAGAAAAACACAGTTACTTATCTGTAAATTTTTCCTTTCCCCTAAAATAAGACTCATAGGAATATTGTTATTTTTTCATGTAGAGATTCTAAAGATAAATAATATATAAAAATAGCAAAATTTATTGGAAATAGGAAACATTGAAATAGTATGGTACTTTTTAAATTTGTATATAACCTTTGAAATAATTTTTAATACTACTTTCAATCACAGACATGATTGATTTTTCAGTGCCCACCCTCAGGTTAGCAAACGATACCAGCAATGCAGTACACAGAACATGATACGATCACACACTGAAGTACATATTCAACCACAAGTAGATCTGCACTCCAGGACTAGTTTTCCACTTGATGGTCAATATAAGCAATAATAAACTGAATTTTGACCTAATGTGACTAAAATAAAGAATCATATTACACCTAAAAAAAAAATTAGGATCACCAGAAAAATAAATCTGATCATTCAGAAACATACATTGAAATGTACTATGGAACAGGTTTCAAGGTTGATTCTGAAGTTTAGCAATGAATTCACTGAACATTTAAAATTCATTATGTTAACCCCTTGTAAAATATCTGATTTCATTTTCACTTCATGAACAGAGAAACATTAAATATCCAAATGCAGAAATACAGGGATTCTCATCCATCCCTTGCTTTCCATCTATGAGGCACTTCAGGTTTCCAGAGGTTCCATAAGTAATATATAATATGTGAGGAAGGTAGACAGATGCCAAACCTCTGTCTGCAGAGACAACTTTTTCAGGAGGAGGAAACAGAAGTAGAGCTTGTTAAAAGCTTTCCAGGCCTGGAAGTCTAAGGAGTTGGGTTGAAATCTGACCTTAGTAGAACAGAAACCACTGGGTAATATTTAACAGCAAAATGTAGGCTTTAAATAACGCTTTACATGCTGACTACAGAAAAACGGAAACAATTTCTGGGAGTCCAGGCAGGACATCCAAAGTCTTTAACAAATGGTAAATCATAAATCAGGTCAAACAGGGGACCAAGAATAAAAACAATGACATTATATTGTTATGGAGGAAAATGAGTATTTCTTAAGTCTTTAATCTCCTAGAAATCTGCTTATTTTCTTAAGTTTTAGAAGCATACACACTATAGGCAAGGCATATCATTCAGGTTTTTCTCCTCCAGAGTTGTCTTTCATGTTCCAAAGACATAAATCAGAGATTTTCTTTTTTGAAAAAATAATCTTTTAATATTCCAAATAAGAATATATTGCTGAATATGAAAATAGAGTAGTATAAGCTATAAGAATGAAATATATAAAAGATTCCTTTTTATATACTTACTTTAACTTCACCTTTCATTAGTCTTCCCTTTTCTAAAGACAAATTTCAGAGCTGTAGTAAATTTAATTATTTTAACAGAAGCCTACTTCTTCTATTTTCACTCTTATTGTTATATTTGTATTTTAAAGCTGGAAACTTCCTTAAAATCATCTTTATGGTGTTTTATCATTAATTTTCTCTAAATGCTGACCAAAAATATTAAGGAAGTCAGAGGGAAAAAATTCAATGAGTAGATTAAAAAACTGATCAAAAATAAGGTTTTCGTTTTATTTGCTTTGCTCACTGATGCTGCACACCTGTTGGAGATATGAGCCAGTTTCTTGTCTCTTTCTGGTTCACATGGGGAAGGTGAATATGGTTTCAGGACTACAGTTTGCCTTCTCATTCCTACCTGGTCTGTTGATTCACTGGTCCCTGTTCTCAAGCAACCAACTCCAGTATTACTAGGGGCTAGCCCAGTAAAGAATGTACTTGTTTCAACCATCTCCACTGTGTCACTGTGACAGACACAGCAGCTCTACACTGGGTACTTGCCTTCCCAGGAAACATCTTCAGTGGCTTGGCTTTTATTTGTCCTAATTATAGTTTTGGATTATTACATTCATCTGAAAGAAGTAATCAGGGAATGTTATGATGGAATGTTTGTGTTTTTTCCAAAGTTCATATGTTGAAGCCCTTACCCTCAATGTAATGGTAACTCAGTGTCACTTGGGAGTGGGTCCTCTGGGAAGTTATTGAATTGGATATGAAAAGTCCTCCCCAAAAGTTCATGTATCAAAAGCATGGTTCTCAATGAAGTAAGGTTCAGAAGTGAGGTTTTTAGGAAATGATAGGACTGTGAGGGCTGTAACCTCATCTGTGAAATAATCCATAGATGGATTAATGATCTGAATGGACAACTGTGTGATAACCAGGCAGGTGGGGTGTGGCTGGAAAAAGGGGATCACTGGGGATCTGCCTCCTTCCTGGCTGCCATGAACTGAGCAACTTTCTTTTTCCAAGCCCTTCTGCCATGATGTTCTGCCTTGCCACAGGCCCAGAGCAGTAAAATTGGCTGACCATGGACTGAGACCTCTGAAATCATGAGCCCAAATAAACCTTTCTTCCTTTGTTTTATTTATTTATTTTTTTGTATTTGAGTCAAAGCACACAAAGTTGATTAACAAACTAGGTTTAGATAAAGTCTTGAGGGTGCCCCCTCCATGTGAAGAAACAAGAGGGCAGTAACATCAGGAAGAGAGTCTTTACCAGGAACCAAATCTACCAGCACCTTGATCCTGGACTCCTGGCCTCTACAACTGTGAGAAGTAAATGTCTGTTGTTTAGGAACTCATTCAATGGTATTTGTTATTGCAGCCTGCGCTAAGATATGGAACAATTAGGCTTCCCTCAAAGCCAGCCTAAAGCATTTTCCCTTACCTACCTTGTGTACCTCAAATATCGTTTTAATCAGTGACTTGGTGGCTGAAGGATGATCTTTGTTCTTAGAATGACTGTTAGGTCGTGCCTGACTGTCAGCCTCCAGTATCTAGGTCATAACTCTTCCTCACCAAGCCCCTCTGAACAGGGATGCCTGTTAAACATGAACACATAAACAATGCACAAACCAAGAAGATGAATACAAATCTTAAGTTACTACTTATGTTAGTTTGAACATAATAGAATCATGAGTTGTCACTTGGAACTTAACATCTTTGATCAATAGCTGAGGAAATTGAATCTTGAAAAGATTAATATTTTATCAAAATTCATGGTCAGGGTAGAAATAATATACATAGGTATAAGACTCTGTCAACCTGTATTTTTCAGCTCTTTTGATGTTTAGAATGACCATTTCTATTGAAGAAAACATCCAGAAAAGGGCTGTAATTTTTTTTTTTTAAATTACACATACACACATATGCCCCATTCTGTCTTCTAAGGTTTTGGAAACATTGATATCACCATGCATGCTTAATACTCTACCACATGCTGAGATTATAGCATGACAAATTAAAGCCATAATAGTAACCATAGCTGCTTGTTCTTTTAATTTAGATTGTCATCTCCTAAACCAAAAGCCTTCCACATCAACTGAAGTAAAATTAGAGAGACATGCTTGTTAAGCATTTGAGGATGCAGAGATAAACAAGACAATTCATGCTTTAAGCAAAATACAGGCCATTTGGAGAAACTGACAGCTGTACAAGTCTATCAGTTGGAAATATGTGGTAATCATTCCCAAGATGCTACAATCAGAAACTAAAGTCTTGTAGTTGAACAAAGAAAGTAAGATAATTTCTTTTGGAAGAATCAGGGAAGAGTTCATGCAAGAGATCTCAGATATTAATTTAGAAAAAATAAAGGAAGATTAAAAATAAAGGAAATGCTATGAGCGAGGGAGGGCAGGGAGGTGATTGACAGAAGCAGGTGTTTTTGCAGAAAACATTGTGGAAAACACAGACAGTGGGTGGGGTGGTAGTTAAACAGAATATATCCAGAAGCTTATAGATGCTTATTAAAGAATTCATTTTATTTTAGTAGACAAATGATAGCCATGAAAAATGATTCTTAGTAGAGAAATGGTGAAGTATCTTCTAATTACAAAATTATAATATTGAAAGACAAACATAAATAATAACATATTTTCTGATATTTTCCTCTATATTCTTTTTTTAGATATTCAGAAAGTGTGTGATCTAGTTTATCATAGGTTATCAGTGAAATCTCATCCTCAGAGTTACCTTTTGGTTGTGATTTGTTTAATCTTTTCCAAATCTGCTAATGTTTTCCCTTGACTGCCAAGATTTGGGCTGTAGCTCCAGTCCTCACTTAACAGCTCCTTGGCTGCTCTTCTCCATACATCCATCACATGCTCAAAGTCCATCCAAAATTCTGTAGCACATCTCACTTTTTCCATTTCTTGTAATCCTCATATTACATTGGCCTCTTGAATACCTGAAAATCAGATTCAAGTAATTTCTGGTTCTGATGCTTCAAGCACAACACACCTTTGTGCTTACAAAGTGCCCTTCAAAGCCCAGGTTGCATTTATGACTTGCCCAAATAGGATTTAAGTAGCTCTCTTGGTCAGGGTTCAATCTGACCAAGAGAATAAGAAGGAGAGTCATTCAGGACTTGTCTGTGAAGTTGAGTTGAAGAAAATCAGGGTTTTGATTAATCCAATGTATTACTCCTGTAACAATTCTACATTCCCTGCCTCCTGCTCCCATTATTTTTAATGAATTTTAAGTCATGTTATCCAATTTGTATGTATTCTGATGGTGACTGCTAAAAACAGCAAAATGTTCCAAACTCATAGAGAGATGACATTTTTGAGTAATATATAAATCCTTCTTTTGATAGAGATAAATCTCTCTTGAAACACACCTCTTACATTTTCCCATTCTCTTTTCCCTTTTTCTCAATTCTCTTCTACCCTCCCTCTCTCTCTCCTACTTCTGTTCCCTATTTTTCATCTCCATGCAGTTATCCCAAATGACTTCCTCAGCAATTTTGCATTTGACAGTTTTAAACATCAGAAAGATGTTGCTTAGAGAAACGTAGCATTTTTGAGATGATGATTCTGAGATACAGGAAAGATGTGAGTATTTTGGGTATATATGTGAGGATAGTTACAGACCTAGCATATAAACAAAAAGCTCTCAATCTTTAGTGCACTGGAAAGTTATAACCCTGTTTTAAATTAGTTTGAAAGAGACCATGAGTCTTTGTTCTATCTTGGAAATAATCTTGGCTTCTGGCTAAGAAATCAATTACCTCATATCAATTAACTCAAGAGCAGAAAAGCCTGTCCAAGACCTGGCTGACCCAGTACTTAGAACTCAGCTTTAGTTAGAGGAATCTTTTTTGTATGTGAGCTGGCCTCAGCCACTGCAGAATGCTACACTTTGCTTAAATCATCTTGCCTAAACTCATAGTTTAGCAAACGCTACTTAGACATAAGCTATATTATTTTCTATGTTAAGAGAAATATTTTCCTTCAGCTTAAAAATAATTTCAGGTTGTCTGTAAAATATCACAACATGCAAACTGATAATTTTTCCTCTGCTATTTAGTATCATTTTTATATAGTTATTTTCGGTATCAATGTAAATTTTCCCTTAATTTCTGAGCTCTATAGAAATAACTGAAGAATACTGTCATACCTGCATTAAAAAATTCATCATTTATTTTTACATGAAACTCACCTGAATTTCTGACATAACCTGTGAAGATAAGTAATTGCATGAATAATCATGTACAAGTACAATAAGAGAGTGCATTCCATATAAAATAAACAGTAGGTATCTGGTTTTATGAGAAAAAGTCTGACTTCGGAACTAGGAAGACTAAAGCTTAAAATTTCCCTTGGCCATTTTCCCACTTCTGGGGTTTAGGCAAGTTCCTTGACATCTCTTTATGTGAAATATGGACTACTAATTATAATGATGTTTTTAAAAAATAATGTTATTGATGTGTTAGAAATTACTTCTCTCAGGGTTGGTTCATAGTATGTGCTCAAAATACTAGTTTAGTTCTCTTTCATCTTTCC
Organism: Sciurus carolinensis; assembly: GCF_902686445.1. Classification (NCBI taxonomy): domain Eukaryota; kingdom Metazoa; phylum Chordata; class Mammalia; order Rodentia; family Sciuridae; genus Sciurus; species Sciurus carolinensis. Next base: position 86,237,697 of record NC_062219.1, read on the forward strand.
CAGGCAGTAAGAATTTTGTACCATTGTAGTAACACATTTCATTCAGATCTATGATTTCACTAAAAATGACCATTAGTTTCAATAATCTTATAATGTGCAAGCAAATTAATTATAGAAGAATGGAGTCCATTTGCTCTTTTCTAATTGCAAAAACATTTTGCTAACCAAGATCTAAAAAGAGAAATGTTTTAACACACGCTATATTTTCCTCAGCCAACTAGTACAGCATTTATGGAGATGTTATCCTGCAAATTTTACTTTACTTAAAACCAAATGCCAGGTTGTTTTTCTCATTAAGCCAAAAGAAACTGTTGCCTGACTATATGTCTAGCAAGTACTTGAATGGCATTAATGAGCTCATCTCTTTTTTTGGAATGTTTTATGTCATATTTCAAATCTGTCTGACTGACTCACCAAAAATGGAGGGTTTAATGTTAACTCTAATGTTAAACCTCAAAATAACTTACTTAAAAAGAGAAGTTATCAAAGAAGTGAAGGGGAGACACAGGAAGAAAAAGAGCAGAGTGAAGAGGTCAAGACAAAAGTGAAATGAATCAGAAAAATTCACAAAGTTGGAGGGTAAGAGTTGACCCATGCTTCAAATACATTAATGTGATTGCACATATGATTCCAATCCAGGCTGATTCAGTATCTCACCTGAATAACCCAACATAAACTTATGAAAGAAAACACTGAACAAAATGATGTGGTGCGTAAATTATTCAATTAAATTAATATGTAGTAAAATTCAATTAAGTGTAAGTCAGAGTCTCATTTGCAAGGCAGAGTATGATGAGCATTTAAAATGGAGTAAATGTTGAATTAGAGCTGAAAAGCCACTACAAGAACCATAAAAATCCTAAATTCATTTCTTTGGCAGAAAAGAATTAGTGATTTGTCATAGCTTTGGCTATATTACAAACTAAAAAATTATTTATCTTTCTGCTTACTAGTCTTTGGTCTTGAGTTTAAAGCACATACCTATTTATAAACTTATTCTTAAAGTTATTAGTTGGTTGTTTAGAAAATCTTGAATGTATTGAATGTACGAAAGGAAAGGTGACACCAGATGCGTGTTAGAATAAGCAATTCAAAACAATTTCCAGGCATTTTCGTTTCTGTAAAATATAAATTTATTTTCTCAGAAAACATTAAATGCTTGTTAATATTGATGAAACATGAAGCCTTATTTCCAATGTCTTCTATTTAATTCACGTTGCTTTATAAGAACTACCTATTATACTAAATGACTTAATTTTTTTACTGAAACTAGTAGGTGTTTTTTAACACAACAAGGAGAAATCTGGAAACCAGTATGTACAGATAATGTTAATTTTAAGTTAGTTTAAAATTTATAGCATTGCTTCTAAAAAGACAGTAAAAATCTGTGTAATTTTCCCAAAAAGTCTTCCCTTTCCCACAAGCAAGAATTTTGGGTAAAAGTGTTATTCAAATGAATTCATCTTAATATTTTAATAGAGAAAAATGTACCATCATATAACTATAAAAACACTATCTTCCCACCTGATAAATCCATTTTACCTTTGATCAAGAAGAAATAGATTTAGAGAAAAATGATTTTATATATATATATATATATATATGTATATATAAGCATCTTATACTCCGAAAATTTGCACATGTTGTAATAACAAAAAGGGTTTGAGATAATTATATTTTTTTATGTTTCTATGAACAAATTATATATTCATAATTCATTTATTCATTCAGAAAAGTTTTACTGAACAAACTCTATCTGCCAAGCACTATTCTGGGCACTAGAACCACAAGGTTGGCAATACAAAGTTTCTGCTCTTATGAAGTTGTTGCTCCAGTTGAAGGCAGCAGATCACAAGGTATTTTCAGAAGAAAAGAAAATAGATGATGTATTACATGTAATAGTGAGGGGAAGTACGTTTGGACATGGCAGTTAGAAGAGATTTTCTGTAATGAGGAGGTGATAATTGAGCTGAGATTTGAAGAAGGCAGCCATGGAAAGATTTGGGGTCATAAGTTCTGGAGGCAGAGACAAGTATGAAAGGTGCTTAGTAGGAATGATCTTGGAATGCTTCTATGGTGAATTAAAGAAGGTGGCGACTTGTTAGACTTATTCCTGTTGTGAGGTGATATCTGTTCGCCCTCTCCTTCAGTCTGAAATGACTTGCAACTGCTTTGGTCAATAAAGTATGTTAGAGGTGAGGCTGGGCCAGTTCCAAGCTAATCTCTCAGAGGACTGTCAGTTTCTGCCTGGTTTCCTAGCGTGTAACCTTCATTACTACTTCTGGAGAGACCATAAGAAGAGGGCCTGAGGATATGGGAGAGGGAAGTAAAGAGAGGCCCCATTGACTACAGCTTTCCTGCCAATCCACTGGGGGACCTGAACTTATAAAGTACCTTGGAGACCCTAGTGCAGTGGCCATTTGAAGGATCATTCAGTCAAGCTACAAAAGGATCATTCAGTCAAGCTCTATTGGAACTCCTGACTTGCAAACTTAAAATAAATTTTTGTTTTAAATCCCTAAATTTTGAAGAACTGTGTTAGCAAGCAAAGGATGAAAACATTCCTAGCAGGAAAAGACCACCAGTAGAGTGGGAGCATAATGAATGAAGGAGACCACAGTCTGAAATGGGGCCAGATATTTTATTATTGGAGCAAATAAATGTCAGAATAGGGGATGGAGTGTGGTTCTGACCTGATACACATCTTTAAAAACATATCCCTTCTACTTTTCATAAAATAGATTTTAGAGAAATAAGAGTGTAAGCAGAACAGTTTCTGAAAGAATATTATGGTAGTGTGATTAGCCTCTTTAATTCTCACAACAACTGAGCAAAAAAAACTAGTATTATCTTTTTATTTTGCAAATGAACATACTGAAGAATATAAGGTTTTCATTATTTACACAGGGAGTAAAAGATGACGGTGGAGAGGTTGTTCATTTGTGTCAAACACCATTGAACAATCAAGCAGGAGGACAGAGTATATCAGTGGACTTGATGGAACAGATAGAAGTCACTGGTTCCATCAAAAATAGGTAACTTTGTGGATATTTTTGACAAAGAATACCCTTTTGTAAAAATGACAGAAGTTTACTTGGATTGCAGTGCACACATAATTCACAGTTGTGCTCAAACACATTGAAATATTCTATCTAAATAGAAGTTGCAGTTATCAACATTTACATTTTTTAGTGTATTTTCATAGAGTGCATCTCAAAATACTGTGACAAAGCAGTTGTCAAATTTAAAATCATTTCTTCAGAGTGACAAAAAACTACTTTCACTCAAAGTTACTTGTCATCAATCAGACTTTAAAATGTTTGTAACTTTGAAGAATTATCTCGTAAATCAACATAACTATCCTATAACTCAGATGAAACATTTTATAATGAGTCTTTACATTCATAATACATTGTTTTCAAAATTAGTTGGAAATCTTTAATCAAACTATTCCTTAAGCAGAGTACTAAAATATAGTATTTAAAGCTTTAAGTCCACTGCACTTGTTGAGAATTGAGTTTTCAATGGGGAAGACATCAACATTTATTCCTACAAAAACACTGAAGGAACTGCAGCAATTATATCATGACAACTAAAAGTTCACATAATTTGAAATTTTGTAGGTCTCTTTGAAGTATCTTGGAATGAAAGGGGAGTCATTAAAATAGTTTCTGTATTCAACTGGACACATGTATACTTTTAAAATTTTGTAACATCTAAATTCAGCAACAGTTAAAAGGAATATAAATAAATAACCAATTTATTTTTCTTATAAGAATAGTTGTCAAAGTTGCTGAATAAACATTTAAAATTAAAAGAAAAACAGTACCAATTAAAATAATTGGACTGGATTGTTTTCAAACTTCAATTCTAAACATTGCAAATGAGAATGTTTTCTAATTAGCAAGAATCCACTCTGAACTTTCCAGGTAACTAAAACACCTATAGAGAAAATATTTTCTCCGTTAAGAAGAGTACACAGAGCAGAGTTAAATGTTTTTAGAAAAAGAATACTGAAAATAATTTCATGGAAAAATAATATTAAGAATGCCATAATGCAATAAGAAATATATTCTTTGGAAGAACACAGTGTTAAAGAGGAATATGATTTTTAAAAAATGATTCAAGTTCTTCAATATGGACCAAGAATTAATTTTCTATTTTATGTTATTTCTAAAATTAAGATAAGCTATATGAAAATCATTTTGCATTGCCTTCATGAATAAAATATTATTTAAAAATTTGTTTTGAGCACAATTATTGAAAAGAATTATTATACTGGTCCACCAATATAACACAAACAATTCATCAAGTAACATATATCTCTAAAGCTTCATATGTTTGTTTCAGAATCACCTTTTATTCTCAAAGTGTTCCATTTTTGGATAATTATGTCGTTGTCACAGTCATAGTTGTTTGTTTTAGGATTACTCTATTAGTCCTTTTGGTTCACAATCAATTCTTGAGGAATGTTCTGAAATTCAAATAAATGGATGTCTAATGTAGGTATTTTGTGCTGGAGCCTCAGAAAATGTTAGGACTGAGAAAAATTGAAAATCATCTTACCCGAATTTCACATTTTATTGCTACAAATCTTCAAACCAAGTGCCCCAAACCTGAGAGCTACATGTTTAATCCAAATACATATGGCTCCTCAAGCAGCACAGAAGACTGGAAGCCGGCTTTCTTCTCAGCATGCCCACCATGTTTCAGCAGCTGGCACTACTCAGGTGGTCCCACCAGGTTACAGCATTCCCAGCTGCCATGATTTATATTTTTCTATTATGGGCTTTCGTTGATTTTAATTTACAAATTTACAAGTCAAAATTACATGTTTCCACCAACTTATTTCTTCCTAAGAATTCTCTCATGTGTTTTTCTCCCTAAGAATTTTCTCATGTGTTGTGCTGATAAAACATAATTGAGCATATAATTTTCTGGATTTATTTTTATTATTATTATTTTTTGGTTTGGATCATTCTGAACTTTTGCCATAACTTTAAAATTAAATGAAAATAACAATTTAAGATTTGATATTCAATTTGTGGTTCAGACGCTGACATTAGGGAATGGGCAGTTCTTATTTATCTGAAGACTACTATTATGATGTAATTTCCTTTATAAAAAAAACATTTTTTAAAAAACCAACTCAAGTTTTTATTGATTTATAGAGAATGAAATCATATTTGTATTTTAAGAAGGAAAATAAGCACTAAGTTAAAAAACAAGTTGTCTTCAATGGTGTTATATTTCAATTATATGAGTGGGAATTGAAAATCAATATGTTCCCATTTTCTGCTGGAAAACCTACTTGATATATTTATGGATTTCTCTCCCAGGTTGGGGGAGCGTCTAACTTGCTTTGTACGGAGCATATACTTCTGGGTATTCTTCAAATGGGTCATTTGATGCTTTTCACTTTGATTATAAAGAGTAATATGTCAGTTTCAAAGCAAAAACTAAAAAGTATTCAGAAATATATTTTTACAAAAATCCTTCTCATTATATTACTCGGAAAAAAATTCAGAGAGCATGAATTTTTTTTTCTACTAGAACTAATGGTAAATTGAATACTATAACAAAACTTATATATGTATTTATATACACAGTCCATCCTCACTACTCATAGAATCAGTATTTTTGAATTCATCTACTCTCTAATATGTAATTTAACTGGAAAACATAAGGAGTACTTTCACCATCATTTACAGACAGATGCAGTCAAAAAAATTCTCTCTTCCCTTAGGCGTGTTCCCGGGAAAGGTTGAATAATATTATGTTGTGCCTTCTCATTTCAGCCCCCTGGTGCAAATAAGTGTACTTTCTCATGGCCTAGTTAGTGTCACATTTTTTGTTCATTTTGGGACTCTTTTTGATGATTTTGATGTTTAAAAAGGCTCCAAAAATAGTTCTGAAGTGCTAGGTACAGTTCCTAGGGGTATGAAATGCCTTAGGGAGAACTACACATGCCAGACATGTTTCATTCAAGCATAAATTTAGTTCTGCTAGCCCTGAATTCAGTATTAATGAATCGCTAATAAATATTAAATACACGATCTAAACAAAAAGGATACAAAACGAGGTCATGTATTAATCATTTGATGAGCATGTCTTAATCAGAAACCTGTGAGAACCTAACCCTGTGTTCCTCCTCAGCACAATGGTTTAGTATTCATTAATCTAGTGTCTGTGGCAATTTTATAGAACATAACTATCACATAATAGGAATTCACTATACATATGCATATGTACACAGACATACATGCCCAAATATACATAAAGTGAAACTAATTTAGAAGATCAAGTTTAAGAAGTATTACTTACAACGTATTTCTTGACTAATTGTACTCTCAACACTCAGGGTTCATTTAGAGTTCATTTCTGGGAATAGACTAAGATGCTAAAACATGATCTTTTTTTTTTTTTTTTAATCCTTTCACCTCAGGTTCTTGAGAATCCAAGTAGGGAACTCTCCAGAAACACAGATCCCAGGATTTGAGCCACATGGATTTCCTGTCTCTGAGGAGATCAGTTTGCCCACTCAAACACCTTCCCATTCAAAGAGCCTTTGGTGCAGAACCCTCAAGAATCAAGAACAACCCCACGTGCCCTATCATAACCACAAACAGGCAAAATCCTCTCTATGCTTCCAAACAGAAAACAGTCTCAGCACTCAGTTTGTTTTTTGAATGGAAAAGCAATAGTCCCAAGATTCAAATTGGAAGATGTCAGCTCCAATGCAACATAGAAGGAAAAACTGTTTTTTGCTATGGGCAGAATGTTTTTGATTGTTAAAGAGAAGGTCTTGCCAAATCATTTGTGGAATCATTTTAGAGTCCATTTAACTGAAAGGAAATCAAATGAAAATACTGAAATATTTCCCCAACACTTAAAACAGTCCTACAGGTTTCCAGTGCCAGTTTTAAAAGCATATTTTAATTCACATTCAGGTGCAGGTCATAGTTTTAAAAACACCCATTTTATGACTTTGGATGTGTGAGAGAGATTAGTCAAGAACACATCACTCAATGAAAGCATGTTTATCTTGCCTTGTCTCTGTCTTTATGGTAGGACTCTGTCTGGCGAAGGTGAACAATCTCCCACACAGTCTCACTGGGTTAACAAAACATGCAGTGAGGCACAAGCTTGTATTGACTGTGAGGAACAACGTGAACCTATTATGTTTCCTCCATACTTTTAATACACTAGGGTGTATATATTTTTGACCTGATGTTAGTATTCTAATACAAAAATTCTAGAACATAAAAGTTGTTTAATTTTTTCAAATGGAAACATAGATTCATGCATGCTGAAAACAACTTTATTACAAAAAGGGTAGTTAATGAGAAACACCATAATATCTCCCTCTGCTACATAAATTCCCACTACTTTGGAAATATAACCATGTCTTTCTTAGCCCACAAGATCCTATCTGTCTTTTCTCCAGCTACTTCTGCAACCACGTCTTCATCCTTTTTCTTCCTCTTACTAAACTTCAGCCACATTGTCCTTTTTTATGTTCCTTGAACAGCCAACTTTGTTTCTACCTTGGAATCTTAGCACTTTCTTTTCTCTCTCTCCAGAAGGCTGACCCCATGTCCTCACATTGCTAGTACATTCTTGTCTTTCAGCTCTCAATTTAAACTCACTCATTTATTGACTAACCCTTCCAACTCAAACCTGACATTCTGAAACCCTCTATTAAAATACTCCACCTTACATGCTTTATAGCCTTAACTCTTCTCTAAAAATCACCTTCCATTTAATGGTTCATATGTATTTTGCTATATATCCTGGGATTTTATCTATTTGTTTTACATGATTTCCCTATCATTCATTCCCTAGAGATCCAAATAAAGGTCATTAAATATTTTCTGGAAAAAATAAACAAATGGTTTCTACCATTTATATACAAAATATAGTCTCCCAGAAAAGATTAAATATAATCTTGATGATAGCAAAAATTCCTGCTGGAAAAAAAATCATTAAAAATCATTTTTTTTTAATCTGGTTGCTTTGCCCACATGACATTCAAAAAATAATTTATTTTGATTTTGGGTTTTTTTTCTTTGTTTTTCAAGGTATTTTTCCCTGAAATTTCTAGACCCACTCAAACTTGCCATGAGGTTTTGTAAAAACTTCTAGGGGCAGAAAGAACAGCACAACCTATGCCTCCTTGAATCATCAGAAGTCATATGCCTGTCCAGGTGCACAAAGCTTAGGAATGAGATGCATCATTAATGTTAAGATGCTGCAGTAGTTTGAATTAAAAGTAATGGCAAAAATCCCAACCCACACTGATGTTGAAGGAACAAAATTGAAAATATGGTTGTAGGAAGAAGGAAAGGACAGTGTTACCTTTTAACTATATGTAAAGATGTGGCTCCAACTATAATCTCTACCCTAAATTTCAACCCCCATTTGAAACTATCTAAAGAACATTCATCTAAAATAACAGAAGGCAACTTAGGCCCCAACATGTCTATTGTTGGATTTTCCTTTCTCCTCCACAAATGACTTCCTTCGTGGACCAAAAAATGTGTAATCAATTTTCCTATTTTCCTCTCAACATGACACACATTCTCATATACAAAATCCCACTACCCAGCATTCTTGAAATTTCTTTTGGCTCTAGGCTTCATCTGAGAATAGTGCCTCAGTTCCCTCACCTGGCCTAGATCCAAATTATCTCACATCAAAACCATGTATTTGTTCTCCCTTTAGATAAGCTGATGGCCTCAAAACCCAAAACTGAGTTCCAACTTGAGGTTCAGAACAGAGCCTTGCCTATTGAACTCTGTGATCACTTCTATCCTCACACACATCTATCTCTAAAATTATCTTAAAGGAGCAATCAGAATGAAAAAAGTGTCTAGCAGACTCTTTTTTTTTTAATTGTAAACAAATGGGGTACAACTTGTTTCTCGGGTTGTACATGAAGTAGAGGGGTACCATTTGTGTAATCATACATTTACATAGGGTAATGCTGTTTGATTCATTCTGTTATTTTTCCCTTCCCTCCATCCCTCCTACCCCTCTTTTCCCACTATACAGTCCTTCCATTCTCCATTCTTATCTCCCTCCCAACCCCTTTATGTATCATCACCCACTTATCAGCGAGATCATTCGTCCTTTGCTTTTTTGAGATTGGCTTATCTCACTTAGCATGATATTCTCCAATTTCATCCATTTACCTGCAAATGCCATAATTTTATTCTTCTTTATGGCTGAGTAATATTTCATTGTATATACTAAAGTTTCTTTATCCATTCATCAACTGAAGGACATCTAGGTTGGTTCCACAATCTGGCTATTGTGAATTGAGCAGCTATGAACATTGATGTGGCTGCATCACTGTATTATGCTGATTTTAAGTCCTTTGGGTATAGGCCAAGGAGGGAGATAGCTGGGTCAAATGGTGGTTCCATTCTAAGTTTTCTAAGAAATCTTCACAGTGCTTTCAAGAGTGGCGGCACTAATTTGCAGCCTCACCAGCAATGTATGAGTGCACCTTATTCCCCACATCCTCTCAACACCTATTGTTGCTTGTATTCTTGATAATCGCCATTCTAATTGGGGTAAGATGGAATCTTAGGGTAGTTTTGATTTGCATTTCTCTTATTACTAGAGGTGTTAAACATTTTTTCATATATCTGTTGATTGTTTGTAGATCTTCAGTGAAGTGTCTGTTCATTTCCTTAGCCCATTTGTTGATTGGGTTATTTGTATTCTTAGTGTAGAGTTTTTTGAGTTCTTTATAGATTCTGGAAATTAGTGCTGTATCTGAAGTAAGAGTGGCAAAAATTTTCTCCCACTCTGTAGGCTCTCTCTTCACATTGCTGATAGTGTCCTTTGCTGAGAGAAAGCTTTTTAGTAAATCTATCCCAGTTATTTATTCTTGCTTTTATTTCTTGTGCTATGGGCGTCCTGTTAAGGAAGTCTGATCCTAAACTGACTTTTTGAAGATTTGGACCTACTTTTTCTTCTATAAGATGCAGGGTCTCTGGTCTGATTCTGAGGTCCTTGATCCATTTTGAGTTGAGTTTTGTGCAGGGTGAGAGACAGGGGTTTAGTTTCATTCTGCTGCATATGGATTTCCAGTTTTCCCAGCACCATTTGTTGAACAAGTTGTCTTTTCTCCATTGTATGTTTTTGGCACCTTTCCCTAGTATGAGAAAAATGTATTTATTTGGGTTTCTGTCTGTGTCCTCTATTCTGTACCATTGATGTACATGTCTATTTTGATGCCAATACCATGCCATTTTTGTTACTATTGCTCTGTAGTATAGTTGAAGTTCTGGTATTGCAATACCCGCTGCTTCACTCTTCCTGCTAAGGATTGCTTTAGCTATTCTGGGTTTCTTATTCTTCCAGGTGAATTTCATAATTGCTTGCTCTATTTCTGTGAGGTACATCATTGGGATTTTAATTGGAATTGCATTGAATCTGTATAGCACTTTTGTTAGTATGACCATTTTGACCATATTAATTCTGCCTACCCAAGAACATGGGACATCTTTCCATCTTCTAAGATTTCCTTTAATTTCTTTCTTTAGTGTTCTGTAGTTCTCATTGTAGAGGTCTTTCACTTCTTTTGTTAGATTGATTCCCAAGTACTTTATTTTGTTCAAAGCTATTGTGAATGGGGTAGTTTTCCTAACTTCTCTTTCTGAGAATTTATCACTTATGTATAAAATTGCATTAGATTTATGAGGATTGATCTTATATCCTGCTACTTTACTGAATTCACTTATGAGTTCTAAAAGTTTTCTGGTGGAATTTCCCAGTTCTTCTAAATAAAAAATCATATCTTCAGCAAATAGGGATAGTTTGAGTTCTTTTTCCAATTTGTATTCCTTTAATTTATTTGGTCTAATTGCTCTGCCTAGAGTTTCAAGGACAACGTCGAATAGAAGCAGTGAAAGAGGGCATCCTCGCCTTGTTCGAGTTTTTAGGGGGAATGCTTTCAGTTTTTCACCATTTAGAATGATATTGGCCATGGGCTTAGCATAGATAGCCTTTACAATGTTAAGGAATGTTCCTACTATCCCTATTTTTTCTAATGTTTTGAGCATGAAGGGTTGCTGTATTTTAGCAAATGCTTTTTTTGCATCTATCCAAATAATCTTGTGATTCTTGACTTTAAGTCTGTTGATATGGTGAATTACATTTATTGATTTCCGAATGTTAAAACAACCTTGCATCCCTGGGATGAAACCCACTTGATAGTGGTGCACTATCTTTTTAATATATTTTTGTATGCAATTTTTTAAAAATTTCTTGAGAATTTTTGCATTGATGTTAATTAAGAATATCGGTCTGAAATTTTCTTTCCTCGATGTGTCTCTGTCTGGTTTAGGTATCAGGGTGATATTGGCTTCATAGAAGGAGTTTGGAAGGGTTCCTGCCTCTTCTATTTCATGGAATACATTGAGGAGTATTGGAATGAGCTCTTCTTTAAAGGTTTCGTAGAACTGGGCTGAGAATCCGTTTGGTCCTGGACTTTTCTTTGTTGGTAAGCTTTTGATGACTTCTTCTATTTAATTACTTGAAATTGATTTATTTAAGTTGTGTATGTCCTCCTGGTTCAGTTTAGGTAATTCATATGTCTCTAGAAACCTGTTGATGTCTTCGAGATTTTCTGATTTGTTGGAGTATAGATTTTCAAAATAGCTTCTAATTGTATTTTGTATTTCACTGGTATATGTAGTGATATTTCCTTGCTCATTCTGAATTTTAGTAATTTGAGTTTTCTCTCTTCTTCTCTTAGTGTGGCTAAGGGTTTATCAATTTTGTTTATTTTTTCAAAGAACCAACTAATTATTTTGTCAATTTTTTTGATTGTTTCTTTTTTGTCAATTTCATTGATTTCAGCTCTGATTTTAACTATTTCCTGTCTTCTACCACTTTTGGTGTTGACCTGTGTTCCTCTTTTTCTAGGGCTTTGAGCTGTAGTGTCAGGTCATTTATTTGTTGATTTTTTCTTCTTTTATTGAATGCGCTCCATGAAATAAATTTTCCTCTAAGTACTGCTTTCATAGTGTCCCAGAGATTTTGATATGATGTATCTTTGTTCTCATTTACCTCTAAGAATTTTTTTATTTCTTGCCTGATGTCTTCTGTAATCCATTCATCATTCAATAGTGTATTATTTAATCTCCAGGTGTTTGAGTAATTTCTGATTTTTATTCTGTCATTTATTTCTAATTTTAATACATTATGATCTGATAGAATACAAGGTAGTATCTCTATCTTCTTGTATTTGCTAACAGTAGCTTTGTGGCATAATATATGATCTATTTTAGAGAAGGATCCATGTGTTGCTGAGAGAAAGTGTATTTGCTCTTTTTTGGATGGTATAGTCTATATATGTCTGGTAAGTCCAAATTATTGATTGTGTTATTTGATGCTGCATATGCATAACATTTTAGATAATATCAGAGGGGAATTCATTATTCAAATCAAAGTGTAGGCTGAAGAGCTAATGGACATTTTGGAATGATGAAGAGCTAAAAATTACCTCAAACACCATTTTTTTTTGCCACTGATATTTAGTTCCCCATCTGCCTTATTTTTATGTACTGACTGATCATGGTTTCTCTTTTATGTAGTGTACAGCATTTTCTGGTAATATGCTGCACCAGAAAAGAAGTGATCTGCCCTGAAAATTCCATGTTATATATAAGAATCAAAACCATAGATATCTAAAAATGGGAAGATGTACTCTCTAGTTGTATAACTAGTTAACACTAGATAATAACTTTCTATATTGTAGTCTCCTCTGGCACATTGAAAAAAAGCAAAACTGATATACATATGCAGAAGAATGAAAATAGATCTCTTCTCCTGCCATACACAAAAGTCAACAGAAAATAGATCAAAAGCCTAAATGAAGGACCTGAAACTATACAATTGCTACAAGAAAAGATATGGGAAAAGATAGGGGAAACACTTTAGGACATTGCTGTGCACAATGATTTTTTGGCTAGAACCCCAAAAGCACAGGCAGTAAAAGTAAAATCATACAAATGGCATCATAGTAAACTAAGAATCTCATGCACAGCAAAGGAAACCATCAACAGTGAAGAAAGAACCTACAGAATGAGAGAAAATATTTGTAAATCACATATATGATGAGATTAATTATCCAGAATACATAAGGAACTAAATCTCTGTAATGTGCCAAATAATTCTATTTAAAAATTGACTAAAGATCTACATAGGCCTTTCTCAAGACTTAAAAATGGCCCACAAGTATATGAAAAAATGCTCAATATCACTAATTATCAGAAAAATTGAAATTAAAACCACAATGAGTAAGGAGGCAAATGAAATAAACGAGTCTTTCTCAAAAAGAAAAAATGCAAATGGTCAATAAATATATGAACATATATTCAAAATTCTTAATAATCAGGAAAATACAGATCAAAACCATACTGGTATTTCATCTCACCCCAGTTAGAATGGCAAGCATCAAGAATATACATGATGATAAATGCTGGTGAGGATGAGAGGAAAAAGGTATATTTATCCACATTGGTGGGACTGAAAATTAGTATAATCACTGTGGAGATCAATATGGAGAGTCCTCAAAAGAGCAGGAATGGAATCACCATATGACTCAGTTATTCTACTCCTTGGTATTTATACAAAATAGCTAAAATCAGCATACTATGGTGATACCTGCATTCCAATGTTACAGCAGTGCAATTCACAAGAGCCAAGTTATGGATCCAGCATAGTTGTCTATCAACAGATGGATGGATAAAGAAAACGTGTTATATGTACACAGTGGAGTTCCACCGGGTACAAAAAATAATGAAATTATGTCATTTGTAGTAAACGAATGGAACTGGAGAACATCATGCTAAGTGAAACAAGCCAGACACAAAAAGTCAGGGGTCAAATGCTTTAACTCATATGCAGAAGCTAGAAAGAAATAAGGAATAAAAACAAGGAGAGTTCATGAAAATAGAAGGGGAATTAGTAGAGTAAAGGAAGGAGACTGAGCAGGGAGGGAGGAGGAGTGGGAAATGACAGGAACTGTGGAATGAAATCAATCCAACTGTTATATGTATATATGAGTATATTAATTAATGAATTTCACTTTTTGTGTAATTATAATGTACCAATTAAAAACAAATAAATAAATAGAAGGAAGATAAATTTAATGAGAGGAAGGGAATCAGGGGAAGGGATGAAGAGAGGGGAAAGGAGACATGCTGGGGAAGGAAATGGAGCAAATTATGATATATGCATTTATTAATATGCTATAATTAACCCCGCTATTACATATAACTCTAATGCACTAACATAAAAGAAGTTGCTTATAAAAACCACAATTAGATATTATTTCACCTCAGTAAGAATAGTTATTATTAAAAAAAATAAATATAAGAAGTGCTGGCAAGGATGTGAATAAAAGGGAAGACTTGAACATTATTGGTAGAAATGTAAATTAATATAGCTACCATGAAAAATAGTATGGAGAGTTCCTTAAAAACTAAAGGTAGATCTATCATATGATCTAGTGATACCACTGTTGTATATGTATCCAAAAGAAATGAAGTAACTTCATCAAACAGATACCTGCATGCCCACGTTCATTGCAGCACTACTTTCAAGATATGGAATCAACCCAGGTATCCATCAGTGACAGAATTACCAAAAAATGTGGTATATATAAACATAAAGGAATATTAATCAGTCATAAAAAGAATGAAATCCTGTCTTTTGAAGCAACATGATGGAACTAAAGTTCATTATGTCAAGTGAAATAAGCCAGACACAGAAGACAAATGCTTCATGCTCTCACTCATTTGAGAAAAATAAAAAGTTGATTTCATAGAATAAAAGGGTAGAATAGTAGTCACTGGAAACTAGGAAGGGGAGAAGGGTTGGTGGACTAAAACAAGTTAGATGAGGGACACAGGCCAGATTAATTCTGGTTTTCTGTAGAATAGTAGGGTAGCCACAATCTATGAAAAAACAGAAGAGCAAGAAGTCCTCAAACAAAAAATGATTGTTGTTTGAGGAAAAGGAAGTGCTTTTACCCTGGCTTGATGATCATACTATATATAGATATAGATATGAAGATTTATGGAGAGACATATAAATATATATCACACAGTACACACATACATACAAATATTGTCACAATTTAAAATGAAGAAAGAATGAGAAAAAGGTCAGAAAAATGGAATTTGGAGTTTGGTACATTCATACATATTCCTTTATACCACCTTCTTTTAGCAATTCCTAATTTATTTTTTCCTTAATTTTTCTATCAGTCAATAATTCTTCCATTTCACTAACATTCCCATGAGGGTGTCACACATTAGCTACTGGTAGTTTCGAAGCTTGCCTGTCTGGTGGCACTTAGGCTATTCTTTCCAGGAATGTGAAACTTATCCGCTGTCTTGCTTTGCATTTGTCCCTGTATCAACAACTCCTTTTAACACTATAGTATGTGTTTCTGAAGATTTCTTAAAGCATGATAATTGAGCACAAGCTGGTCACATATCCTTGTGCCCAAAATTTCCCCATAAATTTGTGCATAAATACCTCATTTAATATAAATGATAAGTATGAGAAGGAATACTGTACACAGATAGTACACAGAGCCAGTTTTCTAGCAGATCGTTGCTCAGCTATGACCTGATGAGATGGCTCAGTGTTAAACAGTCTAAAGCCTGTAATTCTGAGAACTGGGTTTATTACATCATGGACTTTGACTGCTCTCTACTGGATAGAAAATATATTTGTTATTCTTAAATGCATAAGTATTTCTGAAGAGAATGGATACATTATTTTGATTTTATTTCTCTCATATTAAGGGACCAGAAGAATTCATTTTTTGTTCTACTTTATATGAAAGATGACTATAAACTATTATTCACTTTCTGAATTTCTACATATTTCAAAATGATGAGTATACAATGATATATTTATTCTTAGCTTTACTTAAAAATATGCTTTCTCACAAACTTGTGGCCAAATCATTTCTAGCAAATTACATTAATAACATAATTTATTTCAGCATCTACAGTGCTCAGTGTTCAACCAGCAGTGGTTTTATGTTGTTATTGTTAAAAGGAAGCCCCCTACCTCTCTGTCACATACACAGACACACATGCTTTCCCATATACATTCATGGAGCCTTGGTGATCTTTCTTTATTTTAAAACTAACAAAACAATCAGATTTAAATTTTGAAACTAAGTTAGTAATTGAAGTTTGGAAATGAAACATGATACCTCTAGGATACTGCCATCATAAGAACCAGAGAGGTCACACTAGATTCCTGATAAAGGGGACTGTTCCTTCCAAGCACTGGTGTCATGGCCGCACTCCTGCTGAGAGATGGTTGGTTAGGAAATAGTATTTATTTCTTCATTCATCAGCATCTGTATGCCATTGTATGAGTAAATAGTAAAGGCAATCCAGAAAGAAATATGAAGAATTTAGAAGCTGACACATAACAAAAACCTAATATAAAATTAATGGTAGAGCTTTCCAAAAAAATAATACATAAATAAGCCTTTTCCTGCTTCTGATATTCAGCACAGAAAGATATACCAACAAAAGTGTTATTTTATTTAAGAGTATTCAAACTGAGCTATATGTAGTCCTAGGATACCTGAATGTTTTCTAAGAAATGTTTAGGTAGGGATGGTTTTAAGGGTGTTCATTTCTGCTACCTCAATTTTTAGATATTCATTTTTCCTATATATTTGTCTTGGAGCCTTCTTTCATAACAGATTATTTCCTCAACTGTTTTCAACAATCATATTGGAAAAATCTCATATAATTCAGGTGGCCATAGTAATTCAAAACATTTTATCTCAAATAGTTGGCATTAGAATAAGTGCTGATTTGATGGGATGCTAAGGATTGTCTTTCTCACAGAGAACAGTTGGTCAGTAATCAGCTCTTCTGGGTACAAATCCAATCTGAAAACCTACTGTCTCATGCCTAACCCAGAGAGAAACCAAGCCATTCTGAAAAATCTGTGACACTTTGCTACATTGTAAGTATTTATGTATGTGTGTATATATATGTGTGTGCATATATATGTACAGATGTGTATATATGTTATTTTATGTGTTGAAAGTATATATTTGTGAAAATATTAGAAATTGAATGATTAATGTTTACTCTTGGAAAATACTGCCAAATTTACCTTTTGTACATGCTGTGTTATTTTATATTCTCACCAAAAAAACAAAAATATTAAATGTTTCTTCTACCCCCAAGGATATGTGGTGTATATACAACATACTTATTTTATAAACTGAAGGGTATAATTGCAATCTTATTGTTTAATTTTATTTTCTCAAAGGAAGAAATGAAGCATATTTACATGTACTTAAGAGTCAATTCTCTCACAATTTTTTAAAATTACTGCTTTTTTCCTACCATGTTAAAGATCTGTCCACTCATATACTGTGTTAATTTCTAAAGCTTTATATTCCACTTCATTATCTTGTAGAACTAGTACTTCTTATTTTTCAAAATTTCCCTCAAAATCTTTACATGTTCTTTTCATGTTAATTTTATAGTTTGCTTTTTGGTTTTAAAAAAAAAAGAAACTCCTATTGGCATTTACTCAGTTGGGAAAACTTCGTATTTAAAGTTACAGAAAAGCTTTTGTGGTCCTCAAAGGTTGCTTCTTTTGCTCTCATGTAAGTCTGGAAGATAGCAACTGACCTTGTTCAACAGCCCTTAGATGTTAAGCCATCGGCTCAGCAAGTCTCATAATGCTTTCCTCACGCCTGCAACATGAGCCCACAACACAGGCATTCTATCTAACTACTGTTTAGAAATCATCAACAGAAAAGTGTCATCTGCTCACTTCTTGAAAGGGTAAAAAAGAGGTGTTTAGTTTTCTCAGCTTCAAAAAATGTCTTTAGAAGAGAAGACTTTTGAAAATGGTGTTAGGTTAATGTCTGTTGTGGTGTAACGAAGAGACTTATGCAAGAAAGAAGTAATATATTTATGGCATGGAATTTTTTCTCGGTAACTACTGAGTATGACTTTCATTTATTCAGTTCCAGTTTTTAAAGGCTTGAAAGGATTTTAATGTTTTCTTCAAATAGGGTCTGCATATATCTTGCAAAGTTTGTTCCAGGTACATTTTTTAATATTATGGTGAATGGAAACTCCCTTTTGCATTTTGCAATTGGTTGGTGTTTATAAACAGAATGGCTATTGACTTTTTTTATAGTAACTTTTTTTTTTTAGAGTTGTTAGAGTTTTTTTATAGTTTTTTTTTTTAATTGCAAACAAATGGGGTACAACTTGTTTCTCTGGTTGTACATGAAGTAGAAGCATACCATTTGTGTGAACATACATTTACATAGGGTAATGGTGTTTGATTCATTCTGTTATTTTTTTCCTCCCCCCAACCTCTCCCATCCCTCTTTTCCCTCTATACAGTCTCTCCTTCCTCCATTCTTGCCTACCTTCCACCCCCCATTATATATCATCATCTGCTTATCAGAGAGATCATTCCTTCTTTGGTTTTTTGAGATTGGCTTATCTCACTTAGCATGATATTCTCCAATTTCATCCATTTGCCTTGACTTTTGCATATATTACATTTTATACATAGGCAATTTAGTGAATTATTCTATCTGAACAAATCATTCAATGGATTCTTTGTGGTTTTCTATACATAAAGTCACAAAATTTGCTAATAAGATAATTTTACCTTCTTATTAAACTCTAATTTTTTGTCTGATTAAGTTGGGTAGTACATCTGAATAATATCAAATATTTGCTATACTAATGAAGATAGAGACTAAGCTACTATAAAAGAAAATTGCAATATAATAGTGGTTAAATAAAATAGTTTATCATTTGGAAGAGTAAGAGTGAGTGAACCAGGACTAAGCAATTCTCAAAGTACAGCTTCTCTCTGTTTCCAAAAGGGGTCCTTTATTTGTCAGCATTTCCCAGTGAACAGAAAAGGGTAGAACAGGATGCCAAGAGCACACAAATTGATCGTCAAGGAGGTTACCTAGAAACTGCACAAACATCTCTGCTTACAACTCATTGAACTAATTTAGTCATATGGCCACAGCCATTTTGAGCAATGAAGCTAGAAAATACAGACTATAGTTCAGCAACCAGATGGCCCCTTGGGGGCATTTCTATTAATAAATAGGAGAATTGAATAGCTATAATATAATTAACATAAAGAATATTAATGCTTTATATGAGAATGAGAATGAGAATGAACTAGAGCTTCCCATTAGGTTTCATGGTGGCTCTTGGGTTGAGATGTATTTTAGCATATTAATAAATTAATAAGAACTTATTTCAATTTTCAAAAATAAATTTTATTGGAAATAGATTTTAGAGAAGGTTCATTTTGGTTCGCGGTTTCAGAGGTTCAGTTCATAGTTGGCCAACTCTAGCTCTGGGTCCAAAGTGAAGTTAAACATCATGGTAGAAAACCATGGTTGAAGAAAGTTCCTCAGTTCATGACAGCCAGGGAGCATAGAGAGCTCTACTCACCAGAGACAAAATGTAAGTCCCAGAGGCACAACTCCAGTGACCTTCTTCCTCCAGTCACACACTATCTACCTACTGTTGCCACCCAGTTAATTCATTCTAGTGATTTAATCTACTGCATTAGTTCACAGCTCTAATAATGTAAGCATTTCACCTCTAAATATTCTTGCATTGTCTCATACGTGAGCTTTTGTGGAAAACCTCATATCTAAACCATAACATTCTGCCCCTGACTGATAAAAGCTCATGACCATCTTACAATGCAAAATTCACTTACCCATTTCCAACAGTCCTTGTATTTTTGACAGTTCTAGCATTGCCAGAATTTCCTCTGATACTCAGCAAACCCTTGGATGTTTTCCCATGTAAAGATCAAAAGCAAGTTACATATATACAATATATAATGGCACAGAGTAAACATTTTCATTCCAAAAGGGAGAAATAGGGGCATAGAAAGAAGGAGTGGAACCAAAGGAAGACTAAAACCCAGGTGGGCAAACAAGTTATGTAGTTCCCCATCCAGCATCTGGGGCACACTTTGATGTTATTTTCTCTCTAAAGGGCTTTTGTAGCTCTGCCCTTATGGCCTTGTTGATTGTAGGCCACACAGCCTCTCTCTCAGCTTGTTTCTGCAGCTTTCCTTGGCAGATATTCTATATTACTGGTGTGTTTTAATCTCAGGGGTCTCTACTGCAGCTTCAGCTTCCTTTTCCCAAGTTACTCACTGCCCACTCAGGGGTTGCCTGCACATATTCTAACCTCTCTACACTTCACTTGGCCTTCCCGGGTCTTTCATTGGAATCTCAGTGGATGTCTCCATGTCCTGCTAACTCCAGGATTCTGTATTCCTACAAAATCAGCACCCATATGAATGATGCCAACTGTCATTTGAAGCAATATCCAGGTCTCCTGGGACCTTTGCTTCAGCAGCCTTTGAGTGTGAGAGCAGGTGACATGGTGAAACAATTTTCCAAGACCCATGATGTAAACAGGGTACCCTGCCAATTCCTTAGATTCCCTCAAATCATCTTCCCTAGTGGCTCTGCATAAAGTACTTAGCATCTCTTTAGTGGTTAAAATCTCTTCAACAATCACACCTTCCTCAGTCCAAGTTTTATATGTACTTTTCCAGCCAAATTGCAAGTTATTAAAATCTTTCCACTCTCATATCTGCTACTGATTATCACAGTAAACTTGGCTAAAGACTGCCAGAAATATCTACGCAATTGCCTGAATACTGTGCTTTCTTGAAATTTCCTCTTCCAGATTATTTAGTTCATCACCTTAAAATTCAGCTTCACAGAAAGTCTCAGGACATGGGAAAAATGTAGAAAACTTTCTTACAAAAATGTAATATGCATGGTCTATAATCCAATTTTCAATAGAGTTCTCACTCTCTTTTGAAACATCATGAGCTCAGTCTATAGTCTGTTGGCATTCTGATCTTCTTATTTCCCCCTAGAGTAACCCATCCAGCTCTTCTTACAACATTATAAGACTTTTCTGTCCTGTATCTCCAAGTTTTTTTTTTTCAAAATATTCATACAAACCAGTTCTAAATGCTTCTGAACCAGATTATCAGAACTCGTAATTGCTCCACTACCAGTACCAATTTCTGCATTAGTCTGCTTTTGTGTCGCTGTGACCAATATACCTTACAAGAACAACTTAAAGGAAGAAATGTTCACTCTGGCTCATGGTTTCAGGCATTCAAGCCATGGTTG
Source organism: Sciurus carolinensis (assembly GCF_902686445.1). Taxonomy (NCBI): domain Eukaryota; kingdom Metazoa; phylum Chordata; class Mammalia; order Rodentia; family Sciuridae; genus Sciurus; species Sciurus carolinensis. The sequence continues at coordinate 86,258,938 of NC_062219.1, forward strand.
TTCAGCTCCATAGCTCTGGGTCTGATGTGAAACAGAACATCAGAATGAAATGTGACAGTGGAAAGTTGCTCAGTTCATGATATCTAGAAAACAGAGAGAATTCCACTCACCAAGAACAAAATATAAGCCCTAAGGTCATGTGCCCAGTGACCTACATTTTCCTGCCATACTCTTTGTGCCTGTACTTACTACACAGTTAATCCATTCAAGTGGATTAGTACACTGATTAGATTGCAGCTTGTGTTGTCTCATACATTAGCTTTTATGGGACACTGCATATTCAAATTATAAAATGTTCTTATTTAAAGGGTTAAAGACTTCAAAATAATCAGAATAGCCTTCTTTAGAAAGATAAATATAGGTCAATTAGTACTGATTGTTTAGAGGAAAGGTTCAACAGACGCTTCAAGTCTTAAATAAAGCAGGGGACAAATTTTTAGATGTCTTTAAAGAGCAGATGAATAACACAAAGAGCTAAACAATGAGTGGAACTGGAGTAATCCCTCAAGGACAAACCCTTGGTACAGGGGCAGCTACTAGTCAGTTTCATCTTTGAAAGGACATTCAGAAATATTCTCTGTGAATTGAGATTGTCCTATTTTTTCAAATACGAAATACATATTTTCATACAAAATCTCTCAATTTGTAAATATTGGTAACAAATTTACACACACACACAAATACACATATACCCCATTGCACAAGCCAAAGAAAACACAGCTGCATCACAGATCTGACTGTCCTTCATTACCTCTGTTTAAAAGGCATTTACTCCAGCCAAGAGGAAGTTGATTGAGAATGACAAAATGTAAATTGCAAGATTAAAGTCCATTAAGTTTTCCCACCACAAGTATGTCATATTGTTCCATCAGCATGTCAAACTAATCTACCATAGCCAACTCCACACTCAGATGCTCCATTCAGCCCTCCCTATACTATGTGTTATATTTCAGCTACAAGAATGTCTTCTACTTTCCCAAAGCATGATTCTGTGTCATGTCTTTTTGTGGTTCATACCCCTTCCTGTCCTACATTAGTCTTACTGTCCTTCCCTACTCTACTTCTTTGCTCTCCATTAATACTTCAAGATCCATTCAAGTGCCAGCATCCCCATGGGGTCTTTCTTGAGTATGCCACTCATTGTCCCAAAGCTAGAGCCATATTTCAACTCTTTAATCACACAGTAAAATGTGCCTGCCTTTATCATAACTCCCTTTTGCTTTAAATCTGTTCCTATGACTGACTCATGTCAAGGGAAGGGATAAGATCTTATTTCACGTTTATATGGTCCATTTCTAGAACTGCATCTCACAAAAGAGATATTCAACTGGATGGACCTGAACTGTACCAAATCTCCTCCCTGGTCTTATCATAAACTCAGAGCTGTTTTCCAAGGCCCTAGCTGACTCTAGAATGCTATGATCTTAAAATTCAAGCTCTATATTTGGAAGTGATTTATGCTATTGATGTTAACTGATATAAGACGACCCTGGACCTTTCCAAGTTAATCAGGCCACACCTCATACTATTGAGAGTACATGTTTTATTCTGATTCAAAATGGCCAGGAAAGTGCTCCTGTCCTCTCTGTACAACCTGCCTTGATGTCTAGGTGATGCAATCAGCATTCCACCTCTGTATCCTGCTTACTTCTACTGCACATTGTTGCAGGGCAACAATGCCATCTCATGTTTCTCCCTATTTTTAAAATAATTATTAGTTTCTCAGAAATCAAATTCCAAGCATGTGTGAGTTTTTTGGGATGAACCCAACTACTATGTATAACTATAAACCTCTAAAAAAATGTGTCTCAAGCTAATAGGGTCTTATTCACAGTTATAAACTTCTAAAGGAATACTTTTCCTAATCTAACCTTTAATTGCTCCTCTATTCCATTTTTCTCATATATTACAAAATACACTATAATACAAGAATATTCCTCTTTAGTTCAGACCCTCTGCTCCTAATGTCCTCACCACCATATGAGCAGGAAATGGAATTCAACAAGATTCTATCAAGCCCCTGGTACAGTGATGCACACCTATAATCCTAGTGGTTCAGGAGGCTGAGGTGGTAGGATCTTGAGTTTAAAACTAGTCTCAGCAAAAGCAAGGAACTAAGCAACTCATTGAGACCCTGTCTCTAAATAAAACACAAACTAAGGCTGGTGATGTGGCTCAGTGGTTGTGTGCCTCTAAGTTCAATCCCGGGTACCAAAAAAAAAAAAAAAAAAAAAAGATTCTATCAAGCACATTATATGTAAAATAGACTAACAGGCCATTTTGGAGATGAAATTGCAAAGAGCTTGAATCTGGACTAGTGTAGGGATGAAGCTTCTACAAGTTAACCTAAAATTAGGTAATATATGGTAAATACAATAAAAGAGTCAAAGAAAAATGCTTCAGGAATATAGAAAGAGAGTCCATTCCCTTGGAGATGACGAAAGAATACTTAGTAACTGGTTGGTAACTGCGTTGCCTCTCTAGGGTCAGTACATTTGCTGTAGACTGAGATGTGAGGCACATGTGAAAGGATACATGAAAAATAAAAGCTGGAGGACCGGGGAGTCCATTCTTCAGGAAACAGAATATAGAAGACTAATGAACTCTGTAGATTGCCAAAAAGATCTAGGGCCCAAAAGCAAAGAAGCTCTGGACTCCATGTGTGCAGGTAGAGTCTATGTTCTGTGCCCTCTAATTATATAGACTAGATTTTACAGTTAGCATGAAAATTTCACATAATAGTAAATGCTCAGTTCACATGAACTATTATTAACACCATTAAAATATTTTAAAGATATAATATATTAACTGTTTTTTTTTCTTTTTTAAGTAGTTAATTTTATGCACTACTTATTTTCTCAGTTACCCAGAATAATTTTCTGTCATCTCTTCTGATGACCAGCATTTCAGTCATCAAATCATGACTATATATAGCTCATATGTACATAGAGGGAAATATCAGGAGACATGTACAAGAATCTGCTACTGTGCTTAGATAGATCTTCTTTGTCATTGGAGTTACACGGGGCTCTCTCATTTTTATCACAAATATTTGTAAGATGTTTACATTTTTTTACAAGTATTTAATTCCATAAGAAGAAAAGAGTGAATATATATATATATATATATATATATATATATATATATAACAAAAGCAATGAGAATTGCATTTTAATTATTTTCTCTTAGTAACAACAAATGTGGGGTCTATATATATTCATGACTATGTTTCTTCTCAAAATCATGACCTCTGAGGTATGTAATGTTTTATCTAGTTTTCTATTATATCACTCTTCATGTCATCAGATTTAGAAATTGCAGCAAAACATGAAAGTATCAAAAACATAAATCTTGGAAAATAAAATAATTGGGGAAATATCCATTGGGTTTTATTAACATATCAACTCTTAACTATTTGAATATTTATCTGAAAATAACTATTATCAAATATATCAACATTTTCTTAATTCTAGTAAATGAGTTGGATTTTTTCCAGCTTTTCCAAGGGTGATTTCCATTTAATTGGTTAGTATTTAAAGTTGATTTTGACATTGTCACTTTACGTAATTATTCCTTCTACTAAATGCAAGCATATTATTTTAAAGGAATATTTTGGTATTTGAATTTAAAAGTCCATGATTAAACTTTAAGTCTTCTGTTAATAGTGTTACGGGCTTTATGCCCTGTGTCATTAAAATATTTGTTAAACTCTTTCAAAGGCAGTCACTTCAGCAATTTTCCAGTACTACCCACCCCATCTTCAACCACTGAAAATGAAGAAATTATTTGATACAGGAAAGAAGTTTCTATAAATCCAATTGATTTGCACATTACAAATATCCTAATAGATATAAAATTTGTTTTCAAAAAACTTTAGTATCACAAGAATGAAACAGAATTTTTTAAACCATGTAGACACAGAAATTTATGTGCATGTCTCTATGCACACAGAGGGTTAGTGGCAGGTCAGACTCAGGACCCAGAATTCTTGATATTTACCTCTATACTCTTCCGTCCACAGTAGTTTCTATACCCAAAAATCTTCCCCATTCATAATTAACCCTAATCCAAATCATTCATACCATATTTATTATTTAACCTCTGAATGTATAAGACATTGCATTGGAACAGGATCTCTTTGAAAAGGGTTCTACAGGAAAAGGTGAAAAGAGATGTAGAGTTTTGTTATTATTCATGTTATTGTTATTTTAACATGCAAGTCACTTCCTCCTAAATTTTTATCATTAAGCCTTAGTTGCTATTATCTGTCATGAAATTTGAAGGATTTATTGTAGGACATAACACAGTCATTAAAATAAGAAATCATATTGTTTTGTAAAGTCAGATGAAGAAGTAAATAAAAAGCCCCATGTTTCTACCAACCTTGACTATTCCTCAACATGTCTGACCCAGACTCTGACCTCACAAGACAAGATTATTATAGATTATTGTGGGTTATTTCTATCCCTACAACCTTCATCAAATGGCAGCTAATGCGTTGTTGGTTAAGATTATTAACTATGAAGCAGAACCATTACTTTTAAGTTGCCAATAATCAAAAAGATGATGAATACAAGCTGAAGAATAGAAGCATAACCTGCTTGAGTCATTTAGTTTTTGCTTCATGTTCAATTACTTATGCCATATGATTTTTCATTTGATTTTTTACATATGACATATTCAAAAATCAATGTTTTCTTTAACAAACTATTTAATATTGCTAAATTTATGTTTTCTTAGTACATAATAGCTTTATATAATTGTTAATTTTTACAATAATATGATGTACAATAAAAATTTCCTTTCCACCGAAAAGTCAAAACTCTTAAAATAACTGGAGAGAAAACTCTCAAATGAACTAAGTTTCCAGAATCTATGGTAAATTCAAGACAATCTTTAATTATTTTGAAAACTCTTTATGTTCAGAGTTTGAAGAAGGTAGTTGAAGAAGACTCGATATGATTTAATTCACTGAATACAAGCTATATGGAAAAGATATTCTTACACATTCTAATTTAGTTTTGATTTTTCAGTACTAAAATTCACAAACAATAAAAACATTAAATGAAATACTACAGAAAGAATAGAAATATTCATAGATAATTAGGCTAAGTATTTTAAATAAAGAATTTCAAGAAAAAAATTTCTAAATACCAAACTAATATTTTACTTAAGACATTACTATAAGATATATATTTTCTATTTGTTATAACATTATGCTAACATGCAAACTTTCAAATTTTATGAAATTCTTTAGGTGCTAAACATTTAAAGTATTCCCTAATGAAATTTAAATACTTTGTAAAAAAAAGTTTCTACTTAAGTCAATTGTTTGAAAAGCTTTTCAAAAGAAAAGTCAATAAATTTGTGTTTTACTATGCTTATTTAGTTATGATAATTCCTTCATTGGGATGTTCTTGACATACACTAATTAGATTTATTCTTCAAAATGCAGGTATGGACTTGTCAGTGTGTCTTGGCATAAGTTAAGATTAGCATTCTTTGGGAGGAATTCTTGAGGAAAAAGAACAGACAATTTCTCTAAGGAATGTGTCTTGGCAAAAGATTTTCAACAGTTTCATGAACCACTTTCAGAAGTTGCTATTCCTCACTATTCAGAGCAACATTCTATGTTTTGCTCATGTGAATTATGGTCATGGCAAATTAAAATAACTGGAGGAGGTGTAGTGGACAAAATCAAGCAGTTGTCATTTTCTTTAAAAAAAAACAGTGAAGTTGAGGCAAAAGGAAGGAAAAAGAAGGGATGGAGAAGGGAAGGAAATTTAATATATATTTACTCTCTGTTTCCTAATGCTAAGGGAACAAAAATATTAACTATAAATGTTAACTATAAATATCTATAAACATTTATACAGCATTTTTCTTATAAATAAAATGAGTAGATAAACATTCTTGGACTTTACTCAGTTAATGATAAAATGTAAACTGATAAGTAGGTGTGTTTAATTATCATACTCCAGGTGGAGTATGATAATGTTGTATGTACTCGTTCTAATAGAAAAAACCTACAATAGTAAATACAAATACTTTGTATTTTATTACATAGATCAAGTTTGCTTCATCATTTTGCCTTCCAAAATAGCATCTATCTCCAATCAAGATAGCAGCAGAAGTAAATTTAGAGGATTTAAGGTGATTTAAATGATGATAAATAGTATTCACTCTAATATTTCATTACACAGAAGTTATGAAGATTGCCAAGTGACAGGACAGGGATGAACTCTCCAGATACAGTACACAACTTGTGGAAAGACTTCCAAGCGCATTAAGAAGACTCTAGAGCAAGAAATAAGTTGAAGAAATGGGCAAGGGTCAGATCAGCAAGAATGGGCAGGCTGTGGTGAGAGTACTGATCATATTCTGAAGTTGATAGGGAGCCCTTGAAGGGGTTTAAGCAAAAGAATGAAATGACTAGGATTCAGTCCTGACCCTGCTCCTCACTTACTAGGACTTAGGTCAAATAATTTGATGCAATTTCTATCCAACTGTTTTTGATAAAAAAAAAAAAATCTTTTTCAAACAAAGGGTATCCAGAACCAACACATAAATCAGATAAAATAGAACACTGGTTGAACCCTTGCCTGCTTGGCTCTTTCTTTCTTTGTAGCAATCTCTGGGACCATCCACAAAAATCCCCAGAGCTCCATGGTCAAAAATACCACAGGCTTTGCATATCTGTTTCCTCATCTTTGACAAATTCCATAAGCTCTAGAAGGCTTAAAGTACATTTTTGCTTTTTATTTCCTACACAGCTTTACATGGTTGATTTCTCCTTAAAGGTATTCAAAAACAATTGTTTTAGATCATTTGAGTATGGAAAGAAATAAAAATTTTATTTTCATTTTGCTGCCAGGGAGTTTACTTTAGAAAAACAAAGAGTAATTTTATCTATTGGAAAGGGGCATGTCCAGATATAATCATCAGAGTGTGTAAGAATGTCACTGCATCTTTACCAATTGTTCATGCTAAAAACCAAGGAAAAGGATGGGGCTGTTAACCAGTAGCACCACAGGTTGCAGGAAACTTCAACTAAAAAGTTATGCTTCAAATATACAGTTTCTTAGGGGTGCTCTTAGAAAACAGTATGCATTGAGGTTTTTATTGCCCTGACAGTTTATTCTTCTCTTTAATGAAAACATTCTCTCTTTGTTTTGTTTAAAGCCTAATAGAAGTCTCTTGCTCTGTGATTCTATTAATTTAACTAACCATGATCTAAAGAAGAATTTCAACTTATTCATTATAAAAGGAAAAGAATATTTTAGAAAGAACATTAGGAAACTATACCATCAATAAATGTAAATGTGGTGGGACACGTTGAGGAATCAAAGGTTGCATTCAGTCCCCATTCTCAGTATGACCCTTATAGGGCATCCTGCCGCTGCTGCCTAAAGGAAGGGAGGCTACAGCAGAAATACTAAGAAAAGAAAGAGTTAATGTAGGACTTAATGCCTCCACGCATAAGTAACAATTTAAGTAAGAAAAAAGGAATCTAAAATCTAAAAATTCAAAATCCTATACAAAATGACTCAAAATTTGGTACATGTATTAGACAGAATAAAGGTCATCAAAAGATGTTCACATCCTAATCCCCAGAACCTGTGAATATGTTATTTTTACATGGCAAAAGGCAGATGTGACTCAGTTAAGGATCTTGAGATGGAAAGATTATCTTGGACTTTCCTGATAAGCATAATGTAACCACAGAAGCCCTTGTGAATAAGAGGGAGATGGGTATTTGAATCAGAAAAGGAGATGTATTTAGAAAGAAAAATCGGAGCTCTGAGATTAAAAGATACAATGATTTCAGCTTTGAAGATAGAAGAAGGTGTTGAGAGGCAAGAAATGCAGTTGGCCCCCTGGAAGTTGGAAAGGACCAGGAAACATTCTTCCAGAGAACTTTCAGAAGTCCAACTCTGCTCACCTGTTAATAATAAGTCTGTGCTGTTTTTTTGGACTTCTGACCTGTAAATAATAACCCTGGGCTGTTTTAATCCACTAAATTTGTCATAATTTTTGCCACAGGAACAGGGAACAAATGTAGATTTTGGCATTGAAAGTGGGGTTCTGTTGTCACAAATACTTAATTATGTAGATGTAGCTTTGGAATTGGGTATAGTCTGGGAAAATTTTGAAGGACATGTGGGATAAACTAGTTGCTTTGAACATACTATTATCGCTGGTGAAGAGTCGGAATGGAGTGAGGAGTATGGTAGAGAAAACTTATATCATTTTAGAGAATAAACAATCATAACCAGTCTGTCAGTAAAAATATGAACATTAAAAACACAACTGGTGAAAGTTGAGAAGAAAATAAAGAACAGGTTATTAGAAACTGGTGGAAAGGGGATCCTTGTGGTGTAGTGACAGGAATATTTAACTGAAATATTTCTTAAAGTCATGTGGAAATCAGAACATGGAATGGATCAACATGTCTATTTCACTGAAGAGATTCCAAGAAAAGTATTGAAAGTCCAGCTCAGGTTTTTCTTGCTGCAAGTAATAAAACAAAAGAGGAAAGAAATAGATCGGGGTGGGGGGTGGACTTAAGCAAAAAGGAACTCAATAATTTGGAAAATCTTCAACCCATCCAGATTGCAAAAGATGTTAAGAACAGGTGATGTGTTGTGTCTCTGAAGAAAAACCCAAGAATGTGAAGCCTTTTGCTGCTGACTCAGAAGGCTCAGAAGATCAGAATATTCATGCTCACGAAGACTCATAGATCCCCTCAGTCAACTCCTGTGTGATTTCTTTCTTGATCCATTGGTTCTTTAAAATTAAATTGTTTGATTTTCACCTGTTATTATCATTTCCAATATTTTTTTCTTATTATTGATTTCTAGTTTTGCTGCATTGTGATGGGAAAGAATATTCAACATGAGTTCTAGAACTGTCATCCTGTGCATGTCTCATCATTGTTCTTTGGGAAAAGTTAATCTGTTTTCTTGCTTCCCAGGTCTTAAGATGGAGAAAACTTTACCCTAGAGGTTGAAATCATGTACAATATTTTCTCAGTGTAAAATGTAACTAAGCTAGAAATTTTAAAAATTATTTTAAAAACAGAAAATTGGGCGATCCAAGATGGCAGACTAGAGGGTGACTGCATCTCCAGTTGCTCCAGAACCCAGGATTCAAGAAGGGTAGATATTGAGCGACTCGGACTAAAATAGAGTCACGGGGTCAGTCTCCCCCACCGGTGAAGCTGGGCCTGGGTGGCAGGCCTGGATAGGGGTGGCTTACCAGAGCAGGTAAGGGCAGCTAGAGTCTTCCTCAGGTAGCCCTGCTCACTCTGGTTGTGGGCTCCTCCCACACGGCCAGCTTCTTGGAGCAGTCCACCCAGTGAGAGCCTTTCTGCACAAAACCAGCTCCACGTCCTGCCAGCAGCGAGCTCCGGCCCGCAGGCAGCTTCAGGGACCAGGACAGGGCAGCAAGGGACTTCCCCAAGCAGCCCGGCTCCCTCCAGCAGGAGGTGCCTTTCAAAGCTTCTTCTCAGAGCAGACCGCCCAGTAAGAGCCTTTTCGCACAGAGCCAGCTCCAAGCCCTGGAACCAGTAGCTGGGTAGGGCCAGCTTTCTTCAGAAACACTGCATTATCATGTTCCTCCAAGTCTTCAGGCTACTGAAGGCTGGGAGGTGATACACTGGAAATCTACAGGGACACTATAAGCCAATAGAGGAAATCTGCAATATCTCAGAGTCCCACTGACATCGGACCAACATGAGAAAACAAGGGAAGAAAATGTCCAAAACAAACCTACATACTATATCAATAAAACCCAATGACAGCACAACAGAAGAAATGTCAGAAAGGGAGTTCAGAATGTACATAATTAAAACAATCAGGGAAGCAAACGAGGAGATGAAAGAGCAAATGCAGGCATTGAAGGAGGAGATGAAAGAGCAAATGCAGGCATTAAATGATCGCACCAATCAACAGTTAAAAGAGCAAATATGGGAAGCAAGAGATCATTTCAATAAAGAGTTATTTAGAGATGCTGAAAAAAAAACCAAACGGAAATCCTTGAAGTGAAGGAAACAATAAACCAAGTTAAAAACTCCATAGAAAGCATAACCAATAGGATAGAACACCTGGAAGACAGAACCTCAGACTTTGAGGACAAAATATTTAATCTTCAAAACAAAGTTGACCAAACAGAGAAGATGGTAAGAAATCATGAACAGAATCTACAAGAATTATGGGATATCATGAAAAGGCCAAATGTAAGAATTATTGGGATTGAGGAAGGCTTAGAGAAACAAACCGAAGGAATGAACAATCTATTCAATGAAATAATATGAGAAAATTTCCCAAATATGAAGAATGAAATGGAAAACCAACTACAAGAGACTTATAGGACTCAAAATATACAAAATTACAACAGACCCACACCAAGGCACATTATTATGAAAATACCTAACATACAAAATAAAGACAGAATTTTAAAGGCTGCGAGAGAAAAGAATCAAATTATTCAGGGGAAAACCAATAAGATTATCAGCAGAATTTTCAATCCAGACCCTAAAAGCTAGAAGGGCCTGGAACAAAATTTACCAAGCCCTGAAAGAAAACAGATGCCAATCAAGAATCTTATATCCAGCAAAACTGACTTTCAGATTTGACAACAAAATAAAATCCTTCCATGATAAACAAAAGCTGAAAGAATTTACAAAAAGAAAGCTGGCATTACAGAACATGCTCAGAAAAATATTCCATGAGGAAGAGATGAAAAACAACAATGCAAATCAGCAATGGGAGGAACTAGCCTAAAGGAATCACCAAATAAAGGAGAAACCAAATCATGTCAAAATACAAAAATGAGTCAAATGACTGGGAATACAAATCATATCACAATAATAACCCTGAATGTTAATGGCCTGAACTCATCAATCAAAAGACATAGACTGGCAGATTGGATTAAAAAGAAAAATCCAACAATATGCTGCCTGCAAGAGACTCATCTCATAGAAAGAGATACCCATAGACTAAAAGTGAAAGGATGGGGAAAAATATACCATGCACACGGACACAGCAAAAAAGCTGGAGTATCCATCCTCATTTCAGATAATGTGGACTTCAAGCCAAAAATAGAAGGGATAAAGAAGGACATTACATACTGCTTAAGGGAAGCATAAATCAACAAGACATAACAATCATAAATATCTATGTCCCGAACATTGGCTCATCCATGTACGTCAAACAAATCCTTCTCAATCCCAGAAATCAAATACACCACAACACAATAATACTAGGCAATTTTAACACACCTCTCTCACCACTGGATAGATCTTCCAAACAAAAATTGAACAAAGAAACCATAGATCTCAATAACACAATCATCAATTTAGACTTAACAGACATATATAGAATATACCATCCAACAACAAATGAATACACTTTCTTCTCAGCAGCACATGGATCCTTCTCTAAAATAGACCATATTTTATACCACAAAGCTACTGTTAGCAAATACAAGAAGATAGACATACTACCTTGTACTCTATCAGATCATAATGGATTGAAATTAGAAATAAATGACAGAATAAAAACAGAAACTTCTCCAATACCTGGAGATTAAATAATACACTATTATATGATGGATGGATAATAGAAGACATCAGGAGGGATATAAAAAAATTCTTAGAAGTAAAAGAGAACAAAGACAAATCATATCAAAATCTCTGGGACACTATGAAAGCAGTACTTAGAGGAAGATTTATTTCATGGGGCACATTCAACAAAAGAAGTAGAAATCAACAAATAAACGAATTAACACTACAGCTCAAAGTCCTGGAAAAAGAAGAGCAGACCAACACCAAAAATAGTAGAAGACAGGAAATAGTTAAAATCAGAGCCGAAATCAATGAAATTGAAACAAAAGAAACAATCGGGAAAATTAACAAAATAAATAGTTGGTTCTTTGAAAAAATAAACAAAATTGATAAACCCTTAGCCACACTAACAAAGAGAAAGAGGGAGAAAACTCAAATTACTAAAATTCGGAATGAACAAGGATATATCACAACAGACACAAGTGAAATACAAAACATAATTAGAAACTATTTTGAAAACGTATACTCCAACAAAACAGAAAACCTTGAAGACATCAACAAATTTCTAGAGACATATGAATTACCTAAACTGAACAAGGAGGACATACACAACTTAAATAAATCAATTTCAAGCAATGAAATAGAAGAGGTCATCAAAAGCCTACCAACAAAGAAAAATCCAGGACCAGATGGGTTCTCTGCCGAGTTCTACAAAACCTTTAAAGAAGAGCTCATTCCAATACTCCTCGAAGTATTCCATGAAATAGAAGAGGAGGGAACCCTCCCAAACTCATTCTATGAAGCCAATATCACCCTGATACCTAAACCGGACAGAGACACATTGAGGAAAGAAAATTTCAGACCAATATCCTTAATGAACATCGACGCAAAAATTCTCAACAAAATTTTAGCAAATTGCATACAAAAAATATATTAAAAAGATAGTGCACCACTATCAAGTAGGTTTTATCCCAGGGATGCAAGTTTGGTTCAACATCTGGAAATCAATAAATGTCATTCACCATATCAACAGACTTAAAGTTAAGAATCACATGATTTTTTCAATAGATGCAGAAAAAGCATTTGATAAAAAATACAGCATCCCTTCATGCTCAAAACACTAGAAAAAATTGGGATAGTGGGAACATTCCTTAACATTGTAAAGGCCATCTACGCTAAGCCCATGGCCAATATCATTCTAAATGGTGAAAAACTGAAAGCATTCCCCCTAAAAACTGGAACAAGGCAGGGATGCCCTCTTTCACCACTTCTATTCAACATCGTCCTTAAAACTCTAGCCAGAGCAATTAGACAAACCAAAGAAATTAAAGGGATACAAATTGGAAAAGAAGAACTCAAACTATCCCTGTTCGCTGATGACATGATTATATATTTAGAGGAACCTGAAATTCCACCAGAAAACTTTTAGAACTCATAAGTGAATTCAGTAAAGTAGCAGGTTACAAGATCAATGCTCATAAATCCAATGCATTTTTATACATAATTGATGAATCTTCAGAAAGAGAAATTAGGAAAACTACCCCATTCACAATAGCATCGAAAAAAATAAAATACTTGGGAATCAATCTCACAAAAGAGGTGAAAGACCTCTACAATGAGAACTACAGAACACTAAAGAAAGAAATTCAAGAAAACCTTACAAGATGGAAAGATCTCCCATGTTCTCGGATAGGCAGAATTAATATTGTCAAAATGGCCATACTACCAAAAGTGCTATACAGATTCAATGCAATTCCAATTAAAATCCCAATGATGTACCTTACAGAAATAGAGCAAGCAATTATGAAATTCATCTAGAAGAATAAAAAACCCAGAATAGCTAAAGCAATCCTCAGTAGAAAGAGTGAAGCAGGGGTTATCGCAATACCAGATCTTCAACTCTACTACAAAGCAATAGTAACAAAAACGGCATGGTATTGGTACCAAAATAGACAGGTAGATCAATGGTACAGAATAGAGAACATGGACACAAACCCAAATAAATACAATTTTCTCATACTAGACAAAGGGGCCAAAAATATGCAATGGAGAAAAGATAGCCTCTTCAATAAATGGTGCTGGAAAAACTGGAAAACCATATGCAATGGAATGAAATTAAACCCCTATCTCTCACCCTACACAAAACTCAACTCAAAATGGATCAAGGACCTCGGAATCAGACCAGAGACCCTGCATCTTATAGAAGAAAAAGTAGGTCCAAATCTTCAACTTATTGGCTTAGGATCAGACTTCCTCAACAGGACTCCCATAGCACAAGAAATAAAAGCAAGAATCAACAACTGGGATAGATTCAAACTAAAAAGCTTTCTCTCAGCAAAGGAAACTATCAGTAATGTGAAGAGAGAGCCTACAGAGTGGGAGAATATCTTTGCCAACCATACTTCAGATAGAGCGCTAATTTCCAGAATCTATAAAGAACTCAAAAAAAAACCTCTACACGAAGAATACAAATAATCCAATCAACAAATGGGCTAAGGAAATGAACAGACACTTCACAGAAGAAGATCTACAAGCAATCAACAGATATATGAAAAAATGTTCAACATCCCTAGTAATAAGGGAAATGCAAATCAAAACTACCCTAAGATTCCATCTCACCCCAATTAGAATGGCGATTATCAAGAACACAAGCAACAATAGGTGTTGGCAAGGATGTGGTGAAAAGGTACACTCATACATTGCTGGTTGGGCTGCAAATTAGTGCAGCCACTCTGGAAAGCAGTGTGGAGATTCCTCAGAAAGCTTGGACTTGAACCACCATTTGACCCAGCTATCCCACTCCTTGGCCTATACCCAAAGGACTTAAAATCAGCATACTACAGAGATACAGCCACATCAATGTTCATTGCTGCTCAATTCACCATAGCCAGATTGTGGAACCAACCTAGATGCCCTTCAGTTGATGAATGCATAAAGAAACTGTGGCATATATATACAATGGAATATTACTCTGGCATGAAGAATGGTAAAATTATGGCATTTGCAGGCAAAAGGATGAAATTGGAGAATATCATGCTAAGAGATAAGCCAATCTCAAAAAACTAAAGGACAAATGATCTTGCTGATAAGCGGATGAGGACATATAATGGGTGTGGGAGGGGTTAGCATTAGGGTTAGGGTTTTGTTTAGGGTTAGGGTTTTGTTTAGGATTAGGGATAAGGAGGGCAGTAAGAATGGAGGAAGGAAGGACTGTATAGAGGGAAAAGAGTGGTTGGAGGGGTGGGGGTGAAGGGAAAAAATAACAGAATGAACCAAACAACATTACCCTATGTAAATTTATGATTACACAAATGGTATGCCTTGACTCCATGTACAAATAGAGAAACAACATGTATCCCATTTGTTTACAATAAAAAATAAGAAAAACAGAAAATTGCCAAATGTTTGGAAATTTAAGAAATACTATCATCAATGACCAAGATATAAATAATATATAAAATAAAAATTTTACATTTAATTAGAGTTGAATTACAATGAACATAAAATATACTGAAATGGTAGAATGTATCCAAACTATTGCTTGGAAGAAAATGCATTAATTTAGGGTTTAACATCAAGTCTCTCTTAGGTAACTAATAAAAGAATAGTAAACCAAACCCAAAAATGTATGTAAGAAATAAATAATAAAAATAAGAGCAGAACATCAATGTGTAAATAGAACAAAGTCAATGTCAGGAGATAAGTAATGATGAAGAGTTCCTAACTATAATGATCAGAAAAAAAGAAAGATAACACAAATAATCTGGAGTGTAATAGGGATATTTAAAACATGTATTAAAAAAAGATAAACTGAAGGCAATATAAATACCTTCATGCCAATATTAAAATTTAAATTAAAAAGACAAAATTATTGAAAAGATGAATTTCCAAAACAAGAAAAAGTACAATATTTAATAGTCCAACATTGAGCAGAGAAATAGAATCTGTATTTAATTCCCTCACCACAAAGAAAGTGTTAGACCTAGATGGCATTAATTGTGAATTTGAGCATAAAATTCTTTCATGTAAATGAAAAACTAACAACAGTCTTGGACAATCTCTTCCAAAAACAGAAAAAAATAGAAGCAATTCCCATCTTTTCTTATGAAACATCATCACATTAATATCAAAAAATGACAAGGTCCTTGTTAGAAAGAAAAATCTCAGACCCATTTCTCATATGAATATAAACACTAAAATTAGCTAATGAAAAATTAGGAAATCAAAAGCAGCGATATATTAAAATAACATATGCTCTGACTATGTAAGAATTAGCCCAGCAGTGCAAGAATGCAGGAACGGATTGACACTCAAAAATAATTCAATATAATTTACCATATAAACATTTTTTAAAAGACGAAAGGTGTATTATGATTGTCCCAGAATTCACAAGCAAAAGTGTTCAACAAGACTTAATACCCATTCATTGCAAAAACTCTTAGAAAACTATCAGTAAAAGGGAACTTTCTTAACCTGATAAAGACTTTCTTAAAAACAATCTACAGCAAATATATTTGATGATGAAATATTAAATTTTCCCCTGGAATTAGGAATGAGCAAAAGGAATATAGTTATCCCCACTTCCAGCCCACATTTCACGGGTGTGCTGTGAAGCACACCGTAACCAGTGTGCAACAAGAAAAAGCTGCAGGTGATGTTTATTATTTTCCTCTTCCTCTACTCATTCATGTGTCTTTTATCCTGAAGCAAAAAATAAGCTGGAATAATTTCTTTAATCAGCAAAAACCTTCATTTCTGAATTGTTTGAATTATCAGTAGTCATGTTCCTCTCTAGTTGATTGCTGCAGATATCCTTTATTATTCATTGAAGTACTGAAAGGTTTCCAAAATTTTTTTCTGGGTTCTAAGCATAGACAACATATGATTTTGATCCTCAAAGAAGAGGCCACTGTGGAGAAAAAGATTGATAGAAAACAAGAATGAAGAATATGATACTTGCTTAAACTCATTGCGGATTCTATGTAGATAGCCTGTGAATCTCAAATTCAGATAGTTATGTAAACACCAGACTGAAAACTGATGGTACTCAGATGTTTTAACTTGAAGGCCCTGCTTCCCACAAAGTCTCTATTTAGTATCCCCACCTCTGTCACCACTCTGGGTTTGTTTTGTCCAATTCTGTATTGTTCTAAGGTGTCATTGTAATATATTTGTCTGGAGAAACTTGATGCTTGCTTAATAATCATCAGATGTGAACAGGCAGAAATTATTAAAAATGAAAACTTTGAAAGAGAGGGAGTGAAGAAAGAAGAGTGAAGTGGAAGTGCTTTAGATATTTGTTGGTCCTTAAGATAATATGAACCACTATTGACATGCTAATATCAGAGGGCAAACCTCAGATAGTTTTGAAGAATCTAAAAGGAAAAAAAGGGATTATTTTCTCCAACAGAGTCCAGGAAAAATAGCAAGAATAGCAAACAAACAAACAAACAAAAAACCTTGCACTCAAGGAGTCAAGAAGAAACGGTCAGATATAACTGATATCTCTTGCCAGAAATCTTTGTCCCTGCAGATTCACTCTCCTCTTTCCACTCTGCTCCTTTCCTGCTGGCTCCAGTGGGGTTTGGCCAATTGGAACCACACAAAAACAAGGAAAGAGTGGTGTCAGGATATTTATTTCCCTAAAGTCTACCCTTAAGAGACACCTTAGGTTGACAGTATTCCTTGAATGGTCAAGAATTCTTCTTCGAAGTCAGTTCTCAGTTCTAAATTGTCTGTTCTTCTGGGTCCTTTTAGGCCACTTCTTCCTCTCATGTTTTGGGTTTGCTGCTAACTCCATGTATTTGCCCGTTCACTGCGGTGTCCTTACACTCACCCATATCTTTGTTATTAGTTTCTATGTAATAAACTTTCCACAAAGTACACTAATTTGATTGTGACTTTTGTTTCTTGTAGTAACCCTTACAAGTACAGTCTTGTGCATCCCTATGTGTGGTACTATGCTTCACAGAAACAGTGAAGTGAAGTTTCTTGAGTCAACAAGAGCAGTATAGGCTAGCAGTTAGCACTAATATTTTGATAGCCTTTCATGCAGAAAGAAATGGGAATACCAGTAACTAAGCAAAGATCAGATGAATATGCAGCAGTCTTTGCAAATGTTAGCATCAAGAGATTATGACCAAGAACCAGACCCTTCCTTTACCTAAGACTCAACCCCCAGGTTGAGGACTCTTGCAGGGTCCTCCAAAAGCACAGGGGCATAACAGTTCAGAAAGCAGGTATTAAGTTGTTTCCAAAGCAAAATCATTTTTGAATTTATAGAATAAAACCAACATTTGTATTACACAATTAACCTTGAAATTTTGAATTTTTAAAGACATTTTGGCCTTTCCCCTAACATAGGTATTAACAGTGCTTGCTTTGCAAAACCACTTTTGGTTTTCTTATTGGCTCACCAACATTTTTGAGTTTTCAGACAAGGTTGTTCTTCTTGCCCTAATCATCCCTGAGATCCATTAAGCCAGTCAGCAGGCTTTCTCAGAACTTTCATAAATTAAAGACTTAGAGGTATTAAAAAGACACATAATTTGGTTTCTCCTTTATTTGGCTATTGCTTTAGGCTAGTTCCTCCCATTGCTGATTTGCATCATTGTTTTTCATCTCTTCCTCATGGAATATTTTGCTGAGAATGTTCTGTAATGCTGGCTTTCTTTTTGTAAATTCCTTTAGCTTTTGTTTATCATGGAAGGATCTTATTTCGTCGTCAAATCTGAAAGTAAGTTTTGCTGGGTATAAGATTCTTGGTTGGCATCCGTTTTCTTTCAGGGCTTGGTAAATATTACTCTGCCATAAAGAATGATAAAATTATGGCATTTGCAGGCAAATGGATGAAATTGGAGAATGTCATGCTAAGTGAGATAAGCCAATCTCAAAAAACCAAAGGACGAATGATCTTGCTGATAAGCGGATGATGACATATAATGGGAGGTAGGAGGGGTTAGCGTTAGGGTTAGGGTTAGGTTTAGGGTTAGGGTTAAGGAGGGGGGCAAGAATGGAGGAAGGAAGGACTGTACAGAGGGAAAAGAGGTGTGGGAAGGGTCGGGGGAAGGAAAAAAAAATAACAGAATGAATCAAACAACATTACCCTGTGTAAATTTGTGATTACACTAATGGTATGCCTTGGCTCCATGTACAAACAGAGAAACAACATGTATCCCATTTGTTTACAATAAAAATAAATAAATAAATAAGACACATAATACTGACTTCTATACCTAATGGTTTGTAGGAAAATCTATAAAATAGGGATAAATAATTATTATGTGCAAACACAATACCTTAAGAAGACTATTTGTTATCACCATATTACAAAATACTGATGCTATGAGAGCAATTTGACAAGGTTATAAAGAAATCTAGGATTCCAATACCATAGATTATTGTTTATAAAAAATCAAATGAGTTAGTATGTACAAAGCAGTTAGCTGGTACACAGTTGACATTGTATGACACTTCGTTAGTTTAACAAAAATATGTTGACCACTAAAGGCTATTCTCTTATATTTCATCTGTAATTCCAAACAACTAAGTAGTTCATTCATTCTGCAAAATTCACCAGCATGAATTACAGCCTACCCTGGAGCCTAACAACACAGTTGGAGGTGAGGCATACATACCTGAAACAATTAGGTAACACTGTAAGACAGTGTTCGGAGAAATGTTACTTGCTATGATATTTTGAAGAAGGAAGAGATGGTTGAGAACACAGCATCCAGAAATGAAAAGTTAACATAGAACTCTACAGATCTGATCACAAGTGGCAAAGAATTAAGAAATGTATACACAAGGGTCAAAACTGGAAAAACAGCCACAAGTCACATTTATACCCATCAACAGAAATAGAACACCAAAGGAAATTATGCAAAGTGTAGATGTTTTACTATGAGTTCTAAAAAAATAGAGTACATAACTGTTGATAGATAGTAGGGGAACCTGAATAAGTGTTTTAAAAAAAAAAAACTTACTTAAAGAAAAAGAAAGGAAATAGATTAAGTGGCATGTAAGAGAAAAAACAGAATAGTCAAAATAAGTGATATAAATAGATTGATCATTCTAGGCAACACACAAGTAATAAATCATTAGTCAAGTTCCAAAATAAAAATAGAAATTTAAAAAGACTACTTAATTCATTCTTTGGTGTTATAATTGTGTTACTCTGATTTAACTATTCATTGAGTAAATGTATTTGACATTGACTATAAAGTTAGTTCATTTATATGTCAATTTTTATATTCAAATTTAGAATTATTAAAAGACTAAAATTAAAGTATACATGAATTCTGTTTTGCTTAGTTCTTCCTTCAGCTTCATCTTAAGGTGATTCTTCAGTCCTGCTCCTAACACCAGATTTTAAGAAATGATTGGCTAAGTATTGAATGCACAAACAATTTTTAAATAAAATGCACAAGTAAATTAATTTTATGTCTCCAGGCATCTTTTTTAAAGTTTATCTTCTGATAAGAATGTGTTTTCTCTCAAATTATTATTCAACAAATCTATTTGTAATGAAATTATAATTCATCATCTTTATGCTCCATATTTTTTTCAAATATATTTCTTAAAAATCAATAGACACCTCTTATCTGTAAATTTGGAAACACATTTAATTGAAACATAGCTGTCTATGAAATAATAGAAGAATTTCCACAAAACCAGACTGTAAAAGCAGATTATATAATAAACTAACATAACTAGTATAAAATCAATTTATTGCATTGTTAGACCAAATTAATTAATTTTTTAAAAATCAAGTACTATTTTGAAATCAAAAACCTGATTTTAAAATGGTTTGCACTTAATGTGAATTATGGAATAATGAATAAATGAGTGAATGAAGAAGGCACTCAGATTAAAACATGCAATTGTATTGCTTCCTGAGCAGTTTTAGTATAATATACATTAAAAATATTATAAAGATACAAAAAATTTATTTTCATTATAATAACCAATAACACCCTCATATGATCACAGATATGAGACTGAAACCAAAATTATTCATATTTGGTTTTCCTTAATGTTTACACTGAACTTATATACTGTTTTAAGGTTTTTAAAATATTAACTCATTTATTTCATTTTTATAGCATCCTATGAGATACGTACTATTTTTTCTCCACTTTACAGATAGGAAACTGAAGCACAGAGAACAAATAGCTTTTTTTAAAAGAGAGCTGAGATTTAAACTCAGTCTGAACCCAGAGTCCTTGATTTTGTGTTCTCTATGTGTTTCCTAACTATAAGGATTTCACACCACCAATCTATTACACTTTTATTAAGTTATTGAGTAAATTGGGGCCTTGAAATGAAGCTGTTCTTATAGTCCATAACAACATATTTATATTTCTCTTTCCATAATGGCATCCTGCTCTCATGTCCTAACTATAGAAATAAAGCCTCCTCATTCATTCTACACTGAACAGAATTCAGATACTCATATCAAACAACTTTTCTACATCAGCTCAGACTACTTAATCAATGAATCATAGTGATCCAAATTCAACTACTAAGAAGCCACTTCTAACTCTTTTTAAGAGCAAGATGAAGAAGTATTGACTCTCAACTTATTTGAAGATACCAGTTCCAGAAAGGAAAACAATTATAGTAAAATATTAAGCAAACAGTAACATCGGTCTCTAATTTTAAGAAGTGAACCCTCCTACACTAATGGTGTCCCAGATTTATCAGGAATCAGAAACACCTGGAACACTTGTTAAAACAGATTTCTGGGCCCCAATCCAAGAGTTTCAACACAGGAGGTCTAGGAATTTACATTACTAACAATTTCCACAAAACCAGACTGTAAGAAACATTTATCTATACCAAGGTTTCCTAGGTAGAATTCTATAGAAACTTGTTATGATAAGTCTTCTTTGAACATAGGTTTTTGTATTTTAGAAGAGCTAGGGAAATTATGAAATCACAAAATATATAAGTATTTTATGAGAGGTTTTGAAATCTCTCTGCTACTCAGTTTTTCATCACTGACTGAAATGCCTGATATAAACAACTTAAAGGAAGAAAAGTTTACTTTGGCTTACAGTTTAAGAGGTTAGTCTGTGGTCAGCTGGTTTCATTGCCTTGGGTCTGAGGTGAAGCAGAACCACATAGCAAAAGAGGGTGGCTGGGTAAAGCTGCTTAGTTCATGGAACCCAGAAAGAAGGTGGAGGGAAAGAATGGGGTTGACACAAGAAATACCCTTCCAGGGTATATACCCAGAAGCCTACTCCCTCACAAAAGGTTCCACCTTCTACAGTTTCCATCATCTACAAGTAGTCCATTAAAATTATTAAATTGATCAAATGGAGTAATTCACTGATGAAGTAAGAGCCCCACCTCTGAATATTGCTGTACTGGGGACAAAGATTCCAATGTAAGAGACTTTGGGGAATATATTTGAGATCCAAACCATAACAATTTCCCATATAATTTAGTTAAACATATATTTTTCCAAATATGTTTGACCACAGTTTTTGGCAAAATGCCTTTTAAATTTCATGGAACTAGTGTTCTGAGGGACACTGAGAATGCTTGGCTGCTATTTGACATTAGTAGATTCTACTCATAGATTAATTTAGCCAGGTGTTTTTGTTTTCCTTTTTGATTTGTATAACTAACTCATGAATGGCCCCAGGGAATACATTTATCCCTTGTTCAGATTTATTTTTTATGAGTAAGTTATAGTAGAAACTTTGCCAATACTAGTATCAGATCTAAAATTATGTCAACTGATGATGTATAGAAGATATATAAAATTCAAAAGATATCAAACTGAGGCCAGATATCTAAAAACTTTGTATGCACATTAGCAAAAAAAAAAAAATTAAACACAAACATTCAAACATACACACACACAATTTCCATGACACAACATGTTCACCTTAAAGTTTGCTAAATGAGCATCAAAATAAAAAGGCTCATCTTATATGCGCCAGGTATTTAAAAAACCATAGTTCTAACATTATACAATATTTAGTTATTTCATCCATTCTTATGTTTGCCAACATCAGTTTGCTATATGAAAAGAAAAAAGGTGGTTCTAAAGCTTTGAATATTTGGAATTTTGTTTTATAACATAGATGTCTCCTGTAGCAACATTCTAGAAGATTATTGTTCAGTTAAGACAGGCAGATATATCCTGAGCTAAGATTTTTAAAAGCACCTTTCACTGGAAGTAATCAATAACAGTAATCTCTCCCAATCATGATTTTACTATTAATGCACAGGTTAAAGAATAATTTCCAATGCAAAGAAAATGTGAGCAGATAGCATAGAAAGTCAAATTTCCCCTATTATTAACAACTTATATTAAGATATTATTCTAATAATATCTATTACACTAAGTTATTATTATTATTTTGCTATAATTAGTACACCAGTAATGATATATTATTATTTACTAAAATCTAGAGATTACTAAGATTTCCTTAAGTTTTACCCAGTGACTTTTTGCTGTTCCAGGAGCCTGTTCAGAATTCAGGTCTGGTTGTCATGTCTCCTTTGTCTCCTCTTGGCCTGTCATTTTTATAAACTTTCCTTGTTTTTGTTGGTATTGAAGTTTTGAGGAGTTCTGGACAGATATAAGACGCTCCTCATTTTTCTCTCATTATTAGACAGTGGTTGTGGGTTTTGAGTAGTTTTATCACAGAGGTAGACTTCTTCACATCACATCAAAGCAACATACCATAACTTGATCACCTGTCTGAAGTTGTATTTATCAGGTTTCTCCACCACAAAGTCAGTATTTTTCCCTTACTGTATTCTTTGTAAAAAAGTCATTGTGTGCATCCCACACTTAAGGATTGAGGACTTATGCTCCCCTTCCTTTAGGATGGATTATTAACTGACATCATTTATTGAAATTTGTTGGAATTGGAGATTTCTATTTTTAACCCATGTATTAATTTGTTCATTTATTTACATCACCAAAGACCCATGGTTCTTCACGGTATACTTTGAGCATAATTCAATATTACTGTCTCTAGTTTGTATCTCAGCTTGTTCCAGCTTGGCTGTCAATAGCTCTTTCGTTTCTGTTGCTTTGACATCCGCCAATCACTGTGAGTTCTCTTCCTTCTTCCTTCTTCCCTCCTTTCTCCCCTCCTTTTTCCTTCTCTTTATTTTTTAGCACTTTCTTAATTTCTGACACTACAGTATGCTCCAGGCTCATCTTTTATCTTTCCTGCTCCAGTCCTAGGATCTGTCACTTCTCCGGGGAGATTTGACTTATTAGACGATGATATTAGAAACCAAGAACTGAATACTTGTTTTCCTTGTTGCTACTAGAGTTTCATTTCTTTCAGTCCCTTTCAGTTCATTTCTTTTAGTCCCTTTCAGCTTATAAGTGTATGTGTGTGTTTCTGTGTTTGTGTGTATACATTTCTATATGAATCTATCCATATCTTCCTTAAATTAAGCATAACTTCTTGTAGTAATTATTATCTTCTGAATATGAACTGATGAGAAATACCACAGGCTTCCTAAATTGTCACCTGTATAAAAATAGTACTGAAGAGCCAGTTCTGAACAACTTACCTTCTAGACAGAGACAAAATGAAATCAAATGTGGTGCAACTCAATGGCAGCACCAAGTATTAGAGAGGCAATGTGAAGAAGAGAAATCAGTGTAATCTGTTAAGAGACTCAACCACACAGGGGTGTGGTGTATGTTACCAGTATGTGCCCAAACTCCTTTCTACTCCTTCAAGCACACTATCCTATTTTGTCTGCCAGGAGATAGAACCTTATGTCTAATTCTGCCCACTGGGTTAAAAAAGGAAGGTGTGTGTGGAAGCCTGATGGGCAGCAGTGATAGTTGAAAATCCAGGATATTACTCCACTCATGTTGTAACAGAATACCACAGACCAGGTGGCTTAAACAACAGAGATTATTTTCTCACAATCCTGGAGTCTGGAAGTCTCTAGCTGACTAAGGTGTCAGCAAGTTTGTCTTCTCCTGAGGTTCTGTCCTTGGCTCACAGATGGACAACTTCTTGCTGTGTCCTCGCATGGTCTTTGATTAGGACGTGCACTTCCCTGATGTCTCCTTCTAGGCCAGTAGTTATGGTGCATTAGGGCCCACCCTCGAAATCTCATTGAACCTTAATTACCTCCTTAAAGACCCTATGTCCAAACACAAGGGCATTAGGGGTTAGGGCTTTGACATATGCATTTGGTGGGGTGGGGAATGCACAATTCAGCATAACATCTTCTATGATTTAGAAAACTTGACACACAAAATGCAACATTGGCATGATAGTTTATATTTTGTGTTGCCAGGACTAGAACTAGGAGGCTAAGAGCTATGAATAAGGCCAATTGGTGGTAGTGGTAATGGGAAAGGACAAGTAAATGTCAACCATCATTTTTCAGGACATGGAAATTTCTATAGTATTCCTCTCTGGTGACTTTCATATACTTGCATACTGTTTACTTTTTCTAGAACAACAATAAAAGAGAAAATACAAGTTTTTAACAGAAGCATAAAATGAAAAGAACAAGTGGAAACTTAAATACAAACAATTAACTAAAATGTCACATAAAATGCATAAAAAGTTCTGAGATAAGATAAATGTAACATTAAATCATCATTCTAATGAAGAAAAATGTAAGGACATGCCAAAAAAAAGACAGTTAATAAAGATTAAAATGAAGCCCTGGAGAAGAACCACGGCTAAGAATTGGGTGAAAACAGGATTCTGTGAGTGTGTGTCACCGTTGTGACTTCTTTGGCAGTACACCTATTAAATCTATGGAACTAGAGTTGTGTGGGGTAAGATTCCCTACAGGAGTCTCTCCTCCCCAAATGGCTATGGGACATTTCCACTTTGGGTATTTCCCAGCCATCCTAATCTGCATATTTCAAATCAAACTTATTTTTTCTTTCTCTCCAAATCACATTTAGTTTTGTGACTTTAGTATTTTCTTCAACCATGGTATAGTTACCAATTTCTATACACTTTCCCAGGGGGAGAAATGCCTATTATGTTGAACTCTTCTTTTTTATCTGTTCTACTCAAACCTACCAACAAACAAGTCCTTTCCTCTGATACCTTAAAAAATTTTTTTCACTAAGAATCACACACATGTCAGCAGGGATCCAGGAACAGGCAAAACGGGGATAAACAATATGAAATTCAAGGACCTTGCATTCTGTATTGGGATAGGCCATGAAATAAATAACTAGGAAATAAAGAGATGAAGAATAGGGAGACAAGGGGTCAAATAACAGGAATCCATTGATTCACAGTCATTAATCTGTTCCTGTTTTATGCTTGGAATACATTCCCATAAAACTTCGAATAAAATCCAAACTTCCTAACATCATAGCCCACAAGGGGCCATAATCTGGCCCCTAAAACGTCTTTAAGGGATCTCCCTCTTCTAACACAAACTTTATATTTAAAAACAATTTTCAAATTTTATACTATACATCTCTTAGTTCATTTTCTTGCTGTGGTTGATAACTACATTTAAAGAAACTTATGTTAAGCATTGTTTTGTGCATGGTATATAATTATTCTACCAAACATAAGCCTGAATTGTGTCATATAAAGGAAGATAATCTACTAAATTTTAGTCTTTCATTAAATATTCATATAGCTTCCTAAAACCCATTGTTTGTTTGCTGTTTTGTTTTGCCTTTTTTTTTTTTTTTTTATGAAGCAGGGAAGACCTTAATGTGATAGGCAGAATAATACCACCCCCTGCCACCAAGATGTTACTTTACATGGAAAAAGGGACTGTGCAAATGTGAATGGGGCCAAGGTAATCATCTTAATAAAAGAGGGAGGGAGAAGAATCAGAGAAGCAGGTGTGGTTATGGGAGTTGAGGTTGGAGTGAAATAATGGTTGGTTTTCGAAAGGGAAAAGGACCACAAGCCAAGAAGTGAGGACAGCCTCTAGATGCTGTAAAAGGCAAAATCGAAAAAGATGGGAATTACTTGTTTCAATGCATGCACTTTACTACAGAATTAAATTGATAGTTGGCAATTTAGAGGTTTGTTGTTGTTATTGTAGCTTTTGGTTTTGTTTATTTTAATTCAACAGACACTTATCCAGCTTATACTAATGCAAGAACTCACAGTTCATTCAGAATCATTTGCTCTTCCTTGGTTATCTAAAATGCAAGGTTTCCTTCTGCATTTCCAAACTCACTAATGCACAGATTTGAATATCTCATAACTACTTTGCAATTTTCTTTCTTTTACGTATTGCCAATAAAATCAGATGTGTTAATCATCTAGATGTGGCATAACTCCTATTTTTGACCTGTATTTTTAGCCAAAAAATCCTCCCCAAAACAAACCAACAAGGCAAACACAAGTCTTTTGTGCCTCAAATAAAGAATCTATTGGCAATTATTTGGTAGATTCTTAATTAGATCCTACTACCTTTCCATGTAACGACTTATTTTTAAAAGCACATATTCCAAGATTTTCTAAATGAGCATGTTCCTGTGTATGTTGGCAATAAATAAGAATGCTACTGTGGTATAGTTATTAGCCAGAATTTTTATTGAAAACAGTATGCTACTTGTTTTTTACTTGAAATGTTCATGTGACAATATTTTTTTAGGTAGTTTAGACACTCTAGATTTTCCAATATTTAAAAAATACAGATTTACATTTACTGTGGGAGTTTTCTAATTGAGTGTGTTTACAAGTGGAGAAAACATCTGAATATAAAAAAAAAAACAAATAAACAAAGAAACAAACAAAAATCCCAAAATCCGGGAAATATATAAAAATACAAGGGAGATATATTTTCAAGTGAGTAGTTCATT
The DNA here is from genome assembly GCF_902686445.1 of Sciurus carolinensis. Classification (NCBI taxonomy): domain Eukaryota; kingdom Metazoa; phylum Chordata; class Mammalia; order Rodentia; family Sciuridae; genus Sciurus; species Sciurus carolinensis. The sequence goes on from NC_062219.1 coordinate 86,286,306, forward strand.
TAAATGTAACAGTTAATTTGGTTAAAGATTTGGTTTAAGTATACTTGAAAATCATTAAGTAGGTCAGCCACATTTCATGTTTTTGCAAGGTAAGATTTTGCTTCCATATGATAGCTTAGTGGGATACAGAATTGGCAATTACCTAAATCACCCTCTGCTTTGTCATAGAATCACTGACTCTTAAAATTAAATTAGAATTCAAGACCATCTCTTCTGGCCTATTCATTTCTCAGAATGAAAACTGAAGCTAAGAAAATAATGCTTCCATATACCCCAAAGCCAAACCTCTGCTCCAGACATTCCTGAAGTTTCTTAGTTCACAGGATCCTTAGGTTCTCAGTAAGTTTTTGTGGAGCTCCTAGCACAAAAGGGAAAATACTTTCCAGTTCCATTTATTAAACAGCTACATTCAAACAACACTGTTTTAAAAAATTAATTAAAATTATTTATGCTCTACAACTTAATAACCATTTAAGTAAAATGATACATTTAAGTTAAAAACAATAGTATCTTTATCATATTCTTAGCTACAATTACTTTTGGTAGGGGAATACTGAGGGTTGAATCCAGGGGTGCTTTACCATAGAACTACATACCCATTTTTTAAATTTTTTTATTTTGAGACAGAGTCTTGCTAAGTTGTTAAGGTTGGCCTCAAGCTTGTGATCCTCCAACTTCAGCTTTCCAAGTTGCTGGGATTACAAGCAAGAGGCATCATACTCAGCCTACAATTACTTATTAACAGGATACATGCTCTTGCTAGGCTCTGCAAGATTTCCCAAACCTTGAAATAATTGTATACTGTCTCCCTAATTTCCTGTTTCTCCTTGATTTGTCAAATGCTACTTGCTTTTATCGCATCAACTACTGAAAACAGCTTTACAAAAATGTATAATATGTCAAAATACATTCTAATGTCAGGTATAACTAATAAAAACAAATTTTAAAAGTATATAAAATTTAAAAATATATGATATAATTGAAGGGAATATAGTGCAAGCTAATGTGAAAACTGAAATACCTTGAGCTAGAAGTTTGTGCAAATCCAAACAATGTCAAGGTTCATCCTCAAAAAATGTTGAAGTGCCTCACTCATAGTATCTTTGTGGTACTGCCTTTTCCAAGGATGCATGGGTGCAGAGTTAGAGAACCACAGGTCTAGCAAAGGATGGGTCTGGGGTTTGGAATTGTTGATTTTAAGTTCAGTGCTCTTTTCACTATATTCAAAATATAGAGGTAATATATTTTATTTCTTTCTAACTTAAACATATCTATTTTTCTAATTGAGCAAATTAACTTTCTTGGGGAACAGGTAAAATACCTACAAACACAAAGGATTAAAATAATTCATTCAATATTACATAGTGGCAGCATTTATCCTTTCATGTTATGAGGAGCTCCTTACTCTTAATCTGAATTATATTGCTAAGAATTACATACACCAATTCTTCTCTCAGTATAGTGTGATGTTTGAGATCAGATCCTGGAGTCTATGGCTTAGGTCCAAATACCAATTTTGCCATGACAAATTTCCTAATCTTTACCTCAAGTCTTTCATCTGTAAAACAAAGATAGAGATATTTACTTTAGCGTAATGACAAGAATCAAATTTGGTCTTTTTAGCAAATTACTTGAATAGGATTACTGGGATAGGATTTTTCCATTATTTTTCAATCTATCAACACACACATATCAGGTAGCATTTCAAGTTTACATGACAATATTTCCATTATTAACATTCTATAAAGCATCTTAAGTTCTATACATTTTACCCGTTAATTTTATTTTTAATTTATTATTATCATTATTATTGTTATTGGCACTGGGGTTGAAGCCACAGGCACTTAACCACTGAGTTATATCTCCTGCCCCTTTTACTAATTTATTTTTTTTATTTTGAGACAGGGTCTCACTAAGTTGATTGCCTAGGGTTTCACTAAGTTGCTGACACTGACCCCAAACTTGTGATCCTCCTGCTGCAACCTACTTAGTCACTGATTGCCAGTGCCACCATGCCTAGCTACCTGCTAATTTTAAAGTGTAACAGATAACCTAAAATCTCATTTTAAAACATAATATTAAAGTATGATATCTGATATACATATTATAATCTCACATAGGAAGATTAACAGAGGGGAAATTATTCTCACATGACACATAATATGAACACAAAGCATTAGAATCACATTTTATACTCTATTGTCTATAGTAGAATCCCAAAATATTAGACCTTTGTATCATCTATGCTCAAATTTCCCCCATCAAAGGACTGGAGGAATGGGGAGTAAATCTGTAGTGCTCAGAAAAAAAAATTAATTATGAAATATTCTTAAATGTCATTGTATTGTGGTTATCTTCTGCTTTTCCCTCCAAGGTCACATCTTTTGTCCATGAGAAAACGCAGTTTTCTTAGTCACATCTGCAGTGAGCTTGAGTATTGAGCTAATGGAATGCCTAATAATAAAGTGCCGATCCAGTAAGATGTAATTAAGTAGACAGCTATGGGATTTGACTCTTCAGAACATCATGTCTCAGAAATAAAAATATTTTATTTGTATTTTGCAATGATGAATTCATTATGGCCTGTGAGTGCATACAAATAATTCAAACCTTATTCATTAAAAATGCTTACTAAATGGTCAAAGAAAAACAAGTCATCAACTGGTCTAACCACATTATACACCCACACAAAGCTGTATGACTTATGTGACTATCAAAGGCACAGAATTCAGAACTGTAGCAATACACAGTGATCACTAACTTTTCATTATCCAACAGGAATACATTAAACAACTTGATTCCCTGAGGTTTTTAATAACATCTATGCAATTTGAACAATTTAGTTCAATGTGGTTGGTGAGCTAAAATTCATCTTAGAGCTATATAGGGATAATATTGACTAAAAAGTCATGTATGCATTTGAAATTCTTGTTTTGTTACAGTTCATTTCAAATAAGTACTGTGTCTTTGTGTGTTTTTCCACCTGCAGTATTTAAAATGGCATTTCTTGATCAGAGCATGTGCATAAACATGAGTGGATAAGAAGGCAGACTGGGTTTCTTTATCCCTAAAGTAGTCATATAGGAAATTATTTCCTAATTTGAACTATTAAGATCTCAGAGCAAGTACATTATACATTGAAAATATCTTCCTGGTATAAAGAAAACAAAATTTATGAAGAGACCTTAGGCATTTAGATTGCAAATAAACAATAAATTCAACAATTTTATATCCTAGGTCTCAGTATTTGGGAGGCCTGAATAAGCCAAGAACTAGGTTCACTATTTGACCTCTTGAAATAGACATCTTCAGAATCAACACCTTCCAAGAGCAGATAGGGCATCTGTGTTTTTTTAAGAACCAGTGGTAACCGATGCTCAGAAAAAGAGACAAACACTAATGTAGGAAATTTTAAGGGTCTTCATTTGAACCTGGAGAATAGACAAAACTTCTGTAGTTATGAAATAAGGAAGAATTTTAAAGAGTTACTATAATCAATAACATAAAAAATGAATATTATTTGCCACATTCTATGCACACTACAAAGCCCAGTTCACATTAACATCCAAGAATACTATTCTAATTTCACATGCTATGTATTCTAACATATGAGTTGTTACCTATTTCTGAAAACGTCCATCCTGCAGGTGTTTATTCTCTGCCTCCTCTTCAAATTGGCAACATAAAAGAAAATCAAGAAGAGAGGAGAGGAGAGGGGAAACAGTACTCAAATGTAAATGAATCCGACAAATGAATCATTTCCACATATTCCAGTTAAATCAATCACTCCCACTTCCATTCTCTGCTATTATTTTGTTCATGCCATTTTCATAGATCTGGTGATGATACATATAGTCAGTTGTGTTTTGTATAGTGTATTATGCTTTCATTGAATAGCAAATTAAATGCTTTTTTACATCACTAAAATTAAGCACAATGTCTGGCAAATAGATCATATAAATATTTGTTTTATCATGCTCAAGCTCCTCCGATATTTTGTACTGTTCCAATAGCATTTGGTATAAATCTGTCTCCTATTACAATTGTGTGTGGATATTTCTGCATGTGGGAAAGTGATGTCTACTCCACATCTGGAAGTTCCTTGAGTGGACTGAGTTTTAGTCTCATCTGAACTTACCTATCCCCAATGTTATATAGTAGATAACTGTTACCTGTTCATTGATCTGAGGCTGGCATAATTATATATAGCAGGAGAGAGGGTAGAAGAAGAAATTTAGAAAAACATTGAATATTAGAATGAGAGAATTGATTCTATTCAGTAAAGAATGAATTATCATGGTTTACTGAAGGTTATAGACAAGATATAATGGAAAGAGAACTTGCTCTTCTCTTTGTGAGTGATATATTTTTTATGAATTCTCTTAATGTTTCTACACCTCAATTGTATTATTTGTGAATGAGAGAACTAGACAATATTAATAGATCCCAAACCTCACTGACAATCAGAATCAATTGAGGAGATAAATAAAATACAGAATGCTCCCATCCAGGTTCTACTAAATTTGAATATTCAAGAATGGACCCCATAGTCCACAATTTTAAATAAATTCCCAGTTTATTCTGATAAACAGTCAAATACAGCCCATGAACCATATAATGGACTGAATGTTTATATCCCCAAAAATTCATATATTGAAGCCCTTAATTTTGGTGTAATGGTATTTGGATGCAGGGAATTTGTGGCATAATTAGGTTATGAGAGTGGAGCCTCATGTATGAAATGTCTATTCTTATAAGAAGAGGCCAGAGAACTAACTGGTTCTTTTTCCACCATGTAAGGAAACAGCAGAGGATGGATATCTGTAAGCTGGAATGAGGATCTTCAGCAAGAACTCAATCCAGCTGGCATCCTGATCTCAGGCCTCAATTTAATTTCCAGAGCTTTTAGAAATCAATTTTGGTCATGTATAAGCCACCTATTCTATGACATTTGGGGATAGCAGCTCAAACTAAGACAAGCCAGCACCATCCACATCATCTGAAGACCTGTTAGACCTGCAATTATTGATCTCCACTCCAGACCTACTGAATCACAAACTTCGGGGTGAGAAACAACAATCTGAATTTAACAGTTGGGTCAGGTAATCCCAAGATACACTCAAATTGGAGAAATACAGGAATAGACGAGGGATAAAATACTGTCAGCTTTGCAATTGCGTGATCAAAGATCAAAGACTAGAAGACTAATCCAAAGGAGAATCTAAAGAAAGCATGACCAGAGCTGAACAGAACACATGTGTAAATGTCTCTTCTATCACAGAAAGATTAACTTCAGTTTGACCTTTAACCACAAGAACAAGTAGTTGTACTCAACCTTTAAATATCAGACTATGTCACCTCTTCTCAGGAATGTGCTCTCGCTTCTTTACCCAGACTGCACTAAACCCTGCTATCTCCCCTCTTCTCAACCCCTACAAATACTTCTTATAAGACCTCTAATACATTATCACTATGATTTATTCTTAGCTGCTCAGGAACAGCACTTTTTCTTCTTGTCTCTGTAAGCCTGCCTCCTACCAGGCTGTCTTGCTTCTCATTAATGTAGTAGAATGCATAGGAAATGAGTAAAACAATACACTCTAAGCCACATGTGATATGAAGAGCAATTCTAATGAATAATTTCTGTTGATATTCTTAGCCAAATTAAGATTTTCATGAAATTTAAAGAATTTATGTTTTAAATAAAAAGCCAAATTTCAATTGACAATATGATACCTTATAATTACTTATGAATAATTGAAGCTCTACTAAGAATGTGCCCCCCCACACAAATAAACAGATAAATGCTCAGTGTTTGGCCTTGACTAAATTATCTAACCACTAAGCTAACCCAGGATATGGTTGGACACAATCAATGTTATTTGAAGCTTGTCAGTTAAGAGGTAACTGAAATGTTACAAACATATAAAAATAAAGGAGAGATTAAGAATTTTTGTTAAATAGTGTTGTGAAAACATTTTTCTCAAGTTGCAGATATGTAAATACTTGCACATGTTTTAAAGATTGAAGTTCAAAGTCCATTATTTTAATAGCTAACAGCTGTCTTGTAGGGGAAACAATGCATCCTCATTGTTAAATTTAAGCATAATTTTACTAAATATATTAGAAAAATAGTTTTTAATTTTTTAAAAATATAAACAATAGTCTGAAAGACCCTATTGGATATGATTGAAAAATCAGCTTTGTTTTCCTCCCTTTTAAAGAGTTTGGTGACATTAAAATTAAGGTTTTAGTGTATTCCAGGGTCTAACTTTCCTTTCTTATGATATGGTATCTTTTTATTTTTTTAGGGCAATGGAAAATGGAAACTAAACTTTGCTAATTTAGGAAACATTATTCCACATTTTCTTGACCAAGTCACTTTTGAGTTCTGTTTTCTTTTGGTTACATTACTTTCTCTTACACAGAAATCTTCATTTTTCTTAACCTCTCCTTTCTAGTCAACTCATGACACTGACAATTTTATTACTTTTTGGTAGTTGTTACATATAATAATAATAATACACAAATGATTCCATCAACTAAGGTAGATTATTAATAGGAAGCTACTAATGATTGACTGCAGTGAGCAGCATATTCTGAGTCTGATTAGAAAAATACCTTCTTAAACTCTGCAAGACCACCTCTCCCTTGAGGCCATTTGTTCTGAAATGAAGGGAGCAGCTTGGCTTGGTTTATGAAGCACTTTGGTGAAGCATTTCCAATATATTCTATTTCTTTTTGACTCAACTTTTGCACATTTTTTGAGGGGAACTTTCTGGCCCTAGTCTCAAAGCAATATCTTCTTTCAACTAATTCCACAGTAGAAACTAGTGCTTCAAGGTGACAGCTAGCAGCTGTGCTCTGGGTACAAAATTTCAAGCAACCCTTGACAGCTGGATTTCTCAAGAGGTTTCCAGTAAACTCCAGAACTTCTGCTGCTTTACTTCAGTAGTCCTAAGTAAAAGAGAGGACTCAGCTAGAACACTTGGTCAAAATTTTAATGTCTGTATCATCTCTTATTATAGTTTCTTCTTATTCAATTATTTAAGGTGTGTTCTTCCAAAATGAAGATGACACTGTGGCTCATCCCTTAGGAAAATTGTTTTCCTAGTAACTTTAAAGAATGTGCAGTGACTCATGCACCCTCACTTCATTTCCCTTTGTGACCAAAAACAAGTCTTTTGAGAGAGTTGGCTGCATTAGAAGTTCAATCTGTGGTCACTGAGAAAGTTAATGATAACTACACCAAAGTGCTAGACTTCAGTGCCCTTTGCCTCTCCCCTTACCTCCCCCTCACCTGTCCCAGGAGAAAAGGGAATAGAAGTCTTGGGTCAATTCTATTAAGATCTTCGTAATGTTGGTAAACAAGTTGATGTTTTGGATCAACCTACTAAGTCTCAGATTCATGATGATTTTTTAAAAATATTAAAGCCTATGGAATATTTTTCAAATAAAGAATATTTAGGTAGAACTCTGAGTGTTCATATTTCATTTAGTCAATGTCAATTTGTTCCATCATTTGTCTTCCTATTAAGAAGAAAAATATCAGAGACTTCTGTCTTCTCAGCTCTGATTATGATTGTAGAGATTCAAAATTCCATATTCAAAGAAATAATGTACTTTAAAAATTAAGTATAGTTTCTTCTTTAAAAATTCACCTTTAAGAGAAACAAATAAGAAGGGTTTCTCAAAGTAGTAACAACACAGATTATGGTACAAACAAGAGTACTTCCTTCACTTCAAAAAGAAGAATAAAAAATTAACCAAAGATTTTTTTTCTGGGGCCCTAAAGATATAAATATTGAAACTGTTAAAGAATTTCATTTTTTAAAAAATATTAAAGTCAAAAATGTTAACATTGTCTCTGGGAGATTTTTTTGGTTTTTTCTTTTTCCCTTTCTATATTTTCTAAATATATGCAGGGAATGTACATTACTTTGAAAACCAGATCATATAGATTGTATGTATATTCTCAGAAATCTTAACGGCATTTGCTATTTTTCAAAATACTCAATATAGTTTCAGTCTTTGGTTAATAAAGTGGCTCATCCTTTGTTTCACCTCTTGCTCATATTCCCAAGGAGCTGGAACTGAAACAGTTGCCTTTGAGCTCCTCAGGCATGACTGTACAAGGTCCTTAGCGTGGTACATTTTTATTTGCAGAGTACAATTTCTGGCAAAAATCATCATGGGCTTTAAGATGGTAAAGAATAATACCTGTAGAAAATAAAGAAATCTGCCTTGCTTACATGAAATGAATAGTTTATATTTTAAGTTCCTTCCTCAAATATGAGTCTAGTAATCCTTCTTCATTAGTGAACCAGGCAAGCAAAAAAAAAAAAAAAAAAAAAAAAAAAAAAAAAAAAAAACCCGACCGACACTAAACCCCATTCTGAAAACAAACTTGAGGGGTGTAGTTGGGAGCAAGAATTCTAACCAAAGATTACACTTGGGACAAACAAAAAAGAGAGAGTGAGAAACAGAGAACATTTTGTTGCCTCTGTTCCAGACCCTGTTAACATAAATCTTTGCTACTGTAGAAACATTTTTTCCACAGAATCCTACCAGAGAATTTACACCCCTAGGAACCAGATAACCCTGAAAAATGTCCTGGTTAAAATATTCTACAGCTAGCAAAGTCTAGGAAATTTCCATTCTATCTCTTCCTCTTTATTCTTACCACAAAAGGTTTATTGCAATTGTTCCACTAAATTAGGGAGAGTGGCACCTCCCCCAGAGTACCATGTGGAAGATCCCATCGGCAAAGCATTGTCCCATAAAACTTGGCATTTAGTACCCTCAGGGAAGGTAGATAAGAAATAATATTTCACCAATCTCAAATTTCAAGAGTATAAGTGCCAAGGATAAGATTCTAGAGCCCATAAGCCAAGAGGAGGAAATGAAAAAAGCAATAATAAAAACTGCCTCACGTATCCTCAGGAAATAAGTTAATAGTTCTTCAGAGATGTTTTTCACCAAAAATTACTTTTCTTAAAAAGTAAATGAAGATAAATCTCACTATCTTCGATTTTCTTATCTTCTGAAGAAATATGTATATAAAATCAGAAATTAAAGCTGCCAATCTTAACATTTTTATTACTAGTATATTAGATCTGATGATTAATGATTAGGAATAACCATCCTTTCCTGGTTTTGTGATTGATTTTATCACTTGACAAGAATTTAAATGTGATGGTGGGTTTTAATACTTTAATTTCTACATATTTGAATGTTTAATTATTCTGGATTAACACAAATAGTTTAATTCACAGCTATAGTTTGCCTAAGAATTTATGTAAGAATGTGTGAGTATACAAACAATGTAAAAATATTGAATATAAGTTAAAAAGTCAACATATTGTCAGTATGTTCCTAAATATTAGGATGATTGGAGTGAATTTTTCCATCATTATCTAGAAGCTTCACATTATGAGCAAATTTTCAACATTGTCAACATTGGCAAATCATTCAAGTCAATTAAAAGAAAAAATTCCCCAAACTGCTGTTTGGCAAAATAGGAGGCTGTGTCCGTGTAGCTCCTGAATAGTTTGGAATGAGAACCATCATCAATCAAAGAGTCATTTTATCAGAACAACACCCAACAATAAAACTGATGTATTTTTTGTTTGTTTTTTCAGTGAATTTACTAGTTGGCTTGCTATCTTATACACAGCCTGAAAGACAAGGGAATTGACTGAGAAAATCTGGGAATACAAAAAGAAATACTGAGTCATTTCAGAATTATTTAGACATGAAAAACAGATCAGTAGCTTCTTCCTATCAGGCCCGATTAGCATAGAGATATAAAAGCTATGTGTGCATGATGTTATTGATAGAGAAATAAGTTCAACATTAGGAAATTTGATACTTTCTTTCTTGTTCTTCCCTCTAAAAAATACCAAATTGAACTTGCTGAATAGCAAAGCTTTGTAGTAAACACTGGCCTTGCACATTTCTCATTTCACTAAATAGCCACTTTTGCTTTCACAAATCTTATTTGTCCTGTTCATGTCACTACAGAAAAATGCTATGTGCCAGGCTATTTTTCATCAAGTAAGAGATACTATTTGCCATTTTGGTGACTTCATGATTTGATCATCACCAGAATGTGAGGTCTGGAGTCTCTAGAGGGGTCTGAGTCCTTGAATCTGATGTTCCTTCACTACTGCTGAAAGACAGCAACCTGCCCTGTCCAGTGCTGCTCCCAGCAGAAGTAGCATGGAGCACTAGAACTACTGAAACAATGATTCCCTTTAATCACTGTAAGAAATGGAAGCAACTGTGTATGAGCTCTGTCTTCCCATTGGCTCATGTCCCTAGATACAAGTGTCTTTACTGCTCAAGCAAGTTGTCAATTAAAGCACTGAATTCTGTGGTTATGCACATAAACATAAAGGTAAAGATATATGTGAATTATGATAATATGCACATTTAAGACATGTGGGTTTATGAACACATCCAAAAACAGCCACAGTATAACAGAAACATTAAAATAAAAACAATTGTCACTATTGCTCAAAATTGTTGATAATATGTAAACTCTACTATAGACATTCATACATAAACATATATACAATCACATACTATGACTTGCCCACACACAAGGGCATTATTTGAAACTCATAGTTTGTTTCAGTAAACTTTTTATTTTGAAAGACTATATTTGCAGAAGAGTTGTAAAGATAGTACAGAGATTTCTTACAGAGCTTGGTTTTGGTTGCCCCTATTGTTTGATTTGACTTTGCCGTACTACATTTTGCCATGATGTATTTTCAAAACTAAGAAACCAACATTCCCACATAAGTATCAAAGAAACTTCAGAATTCATCCATATTTCAACAGCTTTTCCATTAAAGCCAGATTTATGTTCCAGTATCCACCGAGGAACCCACATTACAATTACTTATAACTCCTTAGGCTCCATTGGTCTGAGAGTTTTTGCAGTTTTTCATGACCTTGAAGTTTTGAAAGGTATTGATCAGATATTACACAAAATGCCATTCAGTTTGGGTTCATCTCATGATTTTTTTTATGATTAGATTGAGAGTTTAGGTTTTTGGAAAGGTCACATCAAAGGTAAATTTGCCTCCCCATCAAATCATATCAGGATTATAAGGCATGATAAGCATGATATCTCTGTTAACCTTGATGACTTGGTTAAGGTGATGATTGTCACATTTCTTCACTATCTAGTTACTGTTTTTCCATTTTCATACACTGTTCCTTAGAAGAAAATCACTACATCTAGCCCACACTTAAAGTTGGGACAGAGAAGGGGTAGTTATACTCCTCTCTTAGAGAGGAGATTATATACATACATTATTTGAAATTTTTCTATAAGGATGATTTTTATCTTTGCCCCAATTTGTCAACCCATCAAATATAACACTATAAATCCATGAATATTTATTTTATATTTTAGGTTATAATTAAATGCTACATTATTTCTTTTGTTCCTCAAATTATTCCAGATTTCACGAAGGGGAACTCTTTCAGGTTGGCAACTATCCTTATAGCACACCACACTCATTTGTTTCTGTTTTTGGTTTTGTTTATTTTTGTAGTTCTTTATTTTTCTGCAGATATGAAAGTGCTGTCTAAATTATAGAGTGCTAAATAAATATTCATGAGGTTTTAGAATAATGTAATTATAAATTTTACTAGCAAATCTCTTCATTAAGGGTGAGATTTTTGACTATTAAAACATGATACTCTATTTCTTCACAGATCAGTTATCTCTTGTTATAGAGATGAATAAGTTCATAAATTTAAATAGTGTAGACAACCCAGACTTTCTTAAAACTCACTTTGGAAACTTGGCAAATTATCTAAAGGCCCAATACTTAGCCAAAAGGCATCTGTAGGCCCTAAAATTGTTTGTGGTGGCTATGCATTATGACTGATGATTGATTTCTGTTCTAATACGTGGATTTGTCTGTTCTGATTAAAAGAAGTCATGCCACTCTGGTTATTATTTTTGACAGTCCCCTGGATTTCTGCAACAAAGGTTTTATGTAGTCTCAAGATTTCACTTAAGTATCTCAGCAGAAGACAATGAGGTGCTACTAAGCTCAGCCAAGAAGGAGGAAAAGGAGACAAAGGAATAATCTGTGTCATTAAAACAGAAAGACTGCAAGCCCTTTTTGGATCCCTATAGTGTATGCAGTAATTTGACAGCATTGATTCTAAAAGACTCCAATTTGCCTAAACAGTCACTTTAGAGGACAACTGCATATCATCAGATTCCTTTCCGTGAGTTATGGGAAGTTTACATGTATTATTGATATTTAATGATAAATACTACAAAATATCAAAATTCTCTCAAAGTAATAAAATCTTCTGACATAATCCAGAAGTATAAGACCACAGGAGGAAACTGGTCAAGGTAAAAACTTTTGCAATTTGTGAAAGAATAGTTGTATTAAATGACATGATCTTCTTATACCCTGTTAACATGGTGTTGGCCACAGACAGTCCCAAAATAAATGCTACCTTTTTCACTACTGCATTTACAAAACAAGCCATGCTATATGTTGAAATTGAGAATCACATCAGATTTGTGCTAACATGGCAATACATTTGCCAAATAGTGTGTGGATACTTCTCAGGAGTTAGCATTTTCCAATAATAAAAAGAAGTAGAAATGAAGTACAAAATTACAGCATAAGAACTGATCTTCTGCTTGGAGGAAATATTCATGCCAAGAATCAGTGTTCTTTCTGATTCAACTGCTTTAACTCTATGAACAGGAACACTTGAGAAAAAGCATTCTACATGCACGAAAAATGTTATACCAAGGTCCCATACTACTTTAAAATGGATTTTGTAAATTGAATATTAATTTGTTAGTATTTTATTAGTGAGTCTCTACAGGACACAAAGTAAATGTTTGATAATATATAACTTCTACCCTCAAACTTAATTCAGCTTACAAACTTAATTCAGAATCCAACTCTCAACTCATCTTCTCTAATATCTCCTGTTTCTATTGACATCTGAAAGTCATCTTTGAAATTTCTCTCTCTCATCTCCCACAGCCAATTAAAAACCCAAGTTCTGATATTTTAACTTTGTAAATATCTTTCAAAATCATGAAAGTCTATTCACCTCTCATTCCTCAACCCTAGTTCAAGTCCCCATTATCTCTCCTCCACATCCCTCAGGCTAAGAACTCTGGCAGTGAAACCAGATAATTAGAATTTGATTCTCAGTTCTGCTCTTTGATGTATGAGCAAGTTTGGTAAAATTGTCTATCTCTTGCAACTGTTCTAATGTTTGTGTTACCCCAAATTCATAATCACCAATGTGATAGTATTAAGATGTGGGTTTGGGGGAGGTTACTAGGTCACGGGTAGAGCCTTCATGAATGAGTTAGTGCCCCTTTCATGGTGTAAGAACACATAAGTCACTATCTATGAGCCAGAAAATGAGCCCTCATCAGATACCTTCCTCTTAAATGCCTCAGTTTTCAAAACTGTGAAAATAAATTTCTGATGTTTGTAAGTCACATATTTTATTGTATTTTGCTAATAGCAGCCCAAATGAACTAAGACATTTTCCTTTTTATTCAGGTTCCTCTAATGTGAAATTGGGAAAATAAAGTGGTCTACCTCATTTTGAGGATTTAATAAGCTCCTATAGGTAAAGTGCTTAGAAGAGAGTCTAGAAATAAGTACTCAATAAATTTCAGATAGCCTTTCTTTTTGCATTAATCTGTTATTTACGTTCCTTTTTTAAATTTTTTTTTTTAATTTTGATTCATTGTGCACAAATGGGGTACAACTTTTTCTCTGGTTGTACACACCATTTGCATAATCATACATAGAGTACATAGGGCAAAGATGTTTGTCTCATTCTATTATCTATTTCCTTCCCCCCATCCATTCCCCACCCCTCATTTTCCTCTACACAATCCATCCTTCCTCCAATTTTGCCTCCCCCACACCCCTGTTATGTATCATTATCCACTTATCAGAGAAGTCATTCAGCCTTTGGTTTTGGGGGCTTGGTTTATTTCACATAGCATGATGTTCTCCAACTCCATCCATTTACTTGTAAATGTCATAATTTTATTCTTCTTTATGACTGAATAATATATATAATAATATATAATATACAGTTTCTTTATCCATTCATCTATTGAAGGGCATCTATGTTGGTTCCACAATCTAGCTATTGTGAATTGAGCTGCTATAAACATTGATGTAGCTGCATCAGTGTAATATACTGATTTTAAGTCCTTTAGGTATAGGCCAAGGAATGAGATAACAGGGTCAAAAGGTGGATCCATTCCAAGTTTTCTAAGGAAACTCCATACTGCTTTCCAGAGTGGTTGCACCAATTTGCAACCCCACCAGCAATGTATGAGTGTACCTTTTACCCCACATCCTCACCAGTACCTGTTGTTGCTTGTATTCTTTTTTTTTTTTTTTTTTTTTTTTTTATTTATTTATTTTTTTTACGTTTACATAGGGTAATGATGTTTATTATATTTTTCCCCTTCCCCCCACCCCTCCCACCCCTCCCACCCCTCTTTTCCCTCTACACAGTCCTTCTTTCCTTCATTCTTACTGCTCTCCTTAGCCTAACTCTAAACCTAACCCTAAACCTAATGCTAGCCCGTCCCACCCCCCATTATATGTCCTCATCCGCTTATCAGCGAGATCATTCGTCCTTTAGTTTTTTGAGATTGGCTTATCTCACTTAGCATGATATTCTCCAATTTCGACCATTTGCCTACAAATGCCATAATTTTATCATTCTTCATTGCGGAGTAATATTCCATTGTATAAATATGCCACAGCTTCTTTATCCATTCATCAACCGAAGGACATCTAGGTTGGTTCCACAATCTGGCTATGGTGAATTGAGCAGCAATGAACATTGATGTGGCTGTATCTCTGTAGTATGCTGCTTTTAAGTCCTTTGGGTATAGGCCAAGGAGTGGGATAGCTGGGTCAAATGGTGTTTCCATTCCAAGCTTTCTGAGGAATCTCCACACTGCTTTCCAGAGTGGTTGCACTAATTTGCAACCCCACCAGCAATGTATGAGTGTTCCTTTTTCACCACATCCTCGCCAACACCTATTGTTGCTTGTGTTCTTGATAATCGCCATTCTAATTGGGGTGAGATGAAATCTTAGGGTAGTTTTGATTTGCATTTCCCTTATTACTAGGGATGTTGAACATTTTTTCATATATCTGGTGATTACTTGTACATCTTCTTCTGTGAAGTGTCTGTTCATTTCCTTAGCCCATTTGTTGATTGGATTATTTGTATTCTTGGTGTAGAGTTTTTTGAGTTCTTTATAGATTCTGGAAATTAGCGCTCTATCTGAGGTATGGTTGGCAAAGATATTCTCCCACTCTGTAGGCTCTCTCTTCACATTTCTGATAGTTTCCTTTGCTGACAGAAAGCTTTTTAGTTTGAATCTATCCCAGTTGTTTATTCTTGCTTTTATTTCTTGTGCTATGGGAGTCCTGTTAAGGAAATCTGATCCTGAGCCAACAAGTTGAAGATTTGGACCTACTTTTTCTTCTATAAGATGCAGGGTCTCTGGTCTGATTCCGAGGTCCTTGATCCATTTTGAGTTGAGTTTTGTGTAGGGTGAGAGATAGGGGTTTAATTTCATTCTATTGCATATGGTTTTCCAGTTTTCCCAGCACCATTTGTTGAAGAGGCTATCTTTTCTCCATTGCATATTGTTGGAACCTTTGTCTAGTATGAGAAAATTGTATTTATTTGGGTTTGTGTCCATGTCCTCTATTCTGTACCATTGATCTACCTGTCTATTTTGGTACCAATACCATGCCGTTTTTGTTACTATTGCTTTGTAGTAGAGTTGAAGATCTGGTATTGCAATACCCCCTGCTTCGCTCTTGCTACTGAGGATTGCTTTAGCTATTCTAGGTTTTTTATTCTTCCAGATGAATTTCATAATTGCTTGCTCTATTTCTGCGAGGTACATCATTGGGATTTTAATTGGAATTGCATTGAATCTGTATAGAACTTTAGGTAGTATAGCCATTTTGACGATATTAATTCTGCCTATCCAGGAACATGGGAGGTCTTTCCATCTTCTAAAGTTTTCTTGAATTTCTTTCTTTAGTGTTCTGTAGTTCTCATTGTAGAGGTCTTTCACCTCTTTTGTGAGATTGATTCCCAAGTATTTTATTTTCTTCGATGTTATTGTGAATGGGGTAGTTTTCCTAATTTCTCTTTCTGAAGATTCATCACTTATGTATAAAAATGCATTGGATTTATGAGCATTGATCTTGTAACCTGCTACTTTACTGAATTCACTTATGAGTTCTAAAAGTTTTCTGGTGGAATTTCCAGGTTCCTCTAAATATATAATCATGTCATCAGCGAACAGGGATAGTTTGAGTTCTTCTTTTCCTATTCGTATCCCTTTAATTTCTTTGGTTTGTCTGATTGCTCTGGCTAGAGTCTCAAGGACGATGTTGAATAGAAGCGGTGAAAGAGGGCATCCCTGCCTTGTTCCAGTTTTTAGGGGGAACGCTTTCAGTTTTTCACCATTTAGAATGATATTAGCCATGGGCTTAGCGTAGATGGCCTTTATAATGTTTAGGAATGTTCCCATTACCCCAATTTTTTCTAGTGTTTTGAGCATGAAGGGATGCTGTATTTTATCAAATGCTTTTTCTGCATCTATTGAAATAATCATGTGATTCTTAACTTTAAGTCTGTTGATATGGTGAATGACATTTATTGATTTCCGAATGTTGAACCAACCTTGCATCCCTGGGATAAAACCCACTTGATCGTGGTGCACTATCTTTTTAATATATATTTGTATGCGATTTGCTAAAATTTTGTTGAGAATTTTTGCATCGATGTTCATTAAGGATATTGGTCTGAAATTTTCTTTCCTCGATGTGTCTCTGTCTGGTTTAGGTATCAGGGTGATATTGGCTTCATAGAACGAGTTTGGTAGGGTTCCCTCCTCTTCTATTTCATGGAATAGTTTGAGGAGTATTGGAATGAGCTCTTCTTTAAAGGTTTTGTAGAACTCGGCTGAGAACCCATCTGGTCCTGGACTTTTCTTTGTTGGTAGGCTTTTGATGACCTCTTCTATTTCATTGCTTGAAATTGGTTTATTTAAGTTGTGTATGTCCTCCTCGTTCAGTTTAGGTAGTTCATATGTCTCTAGAAATTTGTTGATGTCTTCAAGGTTTTCTGTTTTGTTGGAGTATAGATTTTCGAAATAGCTTCTAATTATGTTTTGTATTTCACTCGTGTCTGTTGTGATGTTTCCTTGTTCATTCCGAATTTTAGTAATTTGAGTTTTCTCCCTCTTTCTCTTTGTTAGTGTGGCTAAGGGTTTATCAATTTTATTTATTTTTTCAAAGAACCAACTATTTATTTTATTAATTTTTCTGATTGTTTCTTTTGTTTCGATTTCGTTGATTTCGGCTCTGATTTTAACTATTTCCTGTCTTCTACTACTTTTGGTATTGGTCTGCTCTTCTTTTTCTAGTGCTTTGAGCTGTAGTGTTAACTCGTTTATTTGTTGATTTCTACTTCTTTTTTTGAATGCACCCCATGAAATAAATCTTCCTCTAAGTACTGCTTTCATAGTGTCCCAGAGATTTTGATATGATGTGTCTTTGTTCTCGTTTACTTCTAAGAATTTTTTTATTTCCCTCCTGATGTCTTCTGTTATCCATTCATCATATAATAGTGTATTATTTAGTCTCCAGGTATTGGAGAAGTTTCTGTTTTTTATTCTGTCATTTATTTCTAATTTCAATCCATTATGATCTGATAGAGTACAAGGTAGTATCTCTATCTTCTTGTATTTACTAACAGTAGCTTTGTGGCATAAAATATGGTCTATTTTAGAGAAGGATCCATGTGCTGCTGAGAAGAAAGTGTATTCGTTCTTTGTTGGATGGTATATTCTATATATGTCCGTTAAGTCTAAATTGCTGATTGTGTTGTTGAGATCTATAGTTTCTTTATTCAATTTTTGTTTGGACGATCTATCCAGTGGTGAGAGAGGTGTGTTAAAATCGCCTAGTATTATTGTGTTGTGGTCTATTTGGTTTCTGGAATTGAGAAGGATTTGTTTGACGTACGTGGATGAGCCAATGTTCGGGGCATAGATATTTATGATTGTTATGTCTTGCTGATTTATGCTTCCCTTAAGCAGCATGTAATGTCCTTCTTTATCCCTTCTGACTAGTTTTGGTTTGAAGTCCACATTATCTGAGATGAGGATGGATACTCCAGCTTTTTTGCTGTGTCCGTGTGCATGGTATGTTTTTCCCCATCCTTTCACCTTTAGTCTATGGGTGTCTCTTTCTATGAGATGAGTCTCTTGCAGGCAGCATATTGTTGGATTTTTCTTTTTAATCCAATCTGCCAGTCTGTGTCTTTTGATTGATGAATTCAGGCCATTAACATTCAGGGTTATTATTGTGATATGATTTGTATTCCCAGTCAATTGACTCATATTTGTTTTTGACATGATTTGGTTTCTCCTTTATTTGGCTATTCCTTTAGGCTAGCGCCTCCTGTTGCTGATTTGCATCGTTGTTTTTCATCTCTTCCTCATGGAATATTTTGCTGAGAATGTTCTGTAATGCTGGCTTTCTTTTTGTAAATTCCTTTAGCTTTTGTTTATCATGGAAGGATCTTATTTCATCGTCAAATTTGAAGGTAAATTTTGCTGGGTATAAGATTCTTGGTTGGCATCCATTTTCTTTCAGGGCTTGGTATATGTTGTTCCAGGCCCTTCTAGCTTTTAGGGTCTGTATTGAAAAATCTGCTGATATTCTTATTGGTTTCCCTCTGAATGTAATTTGATTCTTTTCTCTCGCGGCCTTTAAAATTCTGTCTTTATTTTGTATGTTAGGTATTTTCATAATAATGTGCCTTGGTGTGGGTCTGTTGTAATTTTGTGTGTTTGGAGTTCTATAAGCCTCTTGTACTTGGTTTTCCATTTCGTTCTTCAGATTTGGGAAATTTTCTGTTATTATTTCATTGAATAGATTGTTCATTCCTTTGGTTTGTTTCTCTAAGCCTTCCTCAATCCCAATAATTCTCAAATTTGGCCTTTTCATGATATCCCATAGTTCTTGGAGATTCTGTTCATGATTTCTTACCATCTTCTCTGTTTGTTCCACTTTGTTTTCAAGGTTAAATATTTTGTCTTCAATGTCTGAGGTTCTGTCTTCCAGGTGTTCTATCCTATTGGTTATGCTTTCTATGGAGTTTTTAACTTGGTTTATTGTTTCCTTCATTTCAAGGATTTCAGTTTGGTTTTTTTTCAGTATCTCTAACTCTTTATTGAAATGATCTCTTGCTTCCCGTATTTGCTCTTTTAACTGTTGATTGGTGCGATCATTTAATGCCTGCATTTGCTCTTTCATCTCCTCCTTCAATGCCTGCATTTGCTCTTTCATCTCCTCATTAGCTTCCCTGATCGTTTTAATTACGTACATTCTGAACTCCCTTTCTGACATTTCTTCTGCTGTGCTGTCATTGGGTTTTATTGATGTAGTATCTAGGTTTGTTTGGGACATTTTCTTCCCTTGTTTTCTCATAATGGTCAGTTGTCAGTGGGACCCTGAGATATTGCAGTTTTCCACTATTGGCTTATAGTGTCCCAGTAGATTTCCAGTGTATCACCTCCCAGCCTTCAGTAGCCTGATGTCTTGGAGGAATCTGATAAAGCAGCTCATTCGAAGAATACTGCCCCTAGCCCCCTACTGGTTCCACGTTTTGGAACTGGCTCTGTGCGGAAATGCTCTCACTGTGGGCCTGTACTGTGCAGCTGGCCGTGTGGGAAGAGCCCACTGCCGGAGTGTGGAAGACTACCTTGGGAAGACTCAAGCTGCCCTGCCCGGCTCTGCTTAGCCACCTCTATCTGGGCCTGCCACCCGGGCTGAGCTTTACCCAGTGGGCAGACTCACCCGTGGCTCCACTTCAGTCCGAGTCTCTCAATGCCTCCCCTTCTTAACTCCTGGGTTGTGGAGCGACCGGAGGTGCAGTCTCCCTCTAGGCCGCCATCTTGGATCGCCCCGTGAAGAGAGCCCGCAGCCGGAGTGGGCAGAGCCACCTGAAGAGGTCTCCGGCTGCCCTGCCCTTATCCCTGAGGCTGACTGCAGATCGAGGCTCTCCGCTGGTTCTTTGCAGGAGTACACTGCACTGCAGGGGCTCCGGGACTCGGCGCCTGCTCTGTTCAGACAGGCTCTCACTAGCGGGCCAGTTCCGTTCCGAGAACCTGGAGAAGCTGGCTGTGTGGGCGGGGCCCACCGCCGGAGTGCGCAGGACTGCCTGTGGATGGCTCTAGCTGCCCTGCCCGGCTCCGATAAGCCACCTCTATCTGGGCCTGCCACCCGGGCCGAGCTTTACCCAGTGGGCAGACTCACCCGTGGCTCCACTTCAGTCCGAGTCTCTCAATGCCTCCCCTTCTTAACTCCTGGGTTGTGGAGCGACCGGAGGTGCAGTCTCCCTCTAGGCCGCCATCTTGGATCGCCCTGTATTCTTGATAATACACATTCTAATTGGGGTGTGATATCATCTTAGTGTAGTTTTGATTTGCATTTATCTTATTACTAGAGATGTTTTTTCATATCTGTTGATTGCTTGTAGATCATCTGTGAAGCATCTTCTCATTTCCTTAGCCCATTTATTGATTGGGTTGTTCGTATTTTTGGTGTTAAGTTTTTTGAGTTCTTTATAGATTCTGGAGATTAGTGTTCTATCTGAAGTGTATGTGGCAAAGATTTTCTCCCACTCTGCAGGCTCTCTCTTCACATTGTTGATAGTTTCCTTTGCTGAGAAAAAGCTTTTTAGTTTGAATCTATCCCAATTGTTGATTCCTGCTTTTATTGCTTGTGCTTTGGGAGTCATGTTAAGGAAGTCTGGCCCTAAGTTGACATGATGAAGATTTGGACCTACTTTTTCTTCTATTAGGTGCAGGCAGGGTCTCTGGTCTAATTCCTAAGTCTTTGATTCATTTCCAGTTGAATTTTGTGCAGGGTGAGAGATAGAGGTTTAGTTTCATTTTGCTGCATATGGATTTCCAGTTTTCCCAGCACCATTTGTTGAAGAGGCTATCTTTTCTCCATTGTATGTTTTTGGCACCTTTATCTAGTATGAGATAACTGTATTTATGTGGGTTTGTCTCTGTGTCCTCTATTCTGTACCACCGGTCTACCTGTCTATTTTGGTGCCAATACATGCCGTTTTTGTTACTATTGCTTTGTAGTATAGTTGAAGTTCTGGTATTGCAATACCCCCTGCTTTGCTCTTCCTGCTAAGGATTGCTTTAGCTATTCTGGGTCTCTTATTCTTCCAAATGAATTTCATGATTGCTTGCTCTATTTCTATGAGGTATATCATGGGATTTTAATTGGGATTGCATTGAATTTGTGTAGCATTTTTGATCATATGGTTATTTTGACTATATTAATTTTGTCTGTCCAAGAACATGGGAGATCTTACCATCTTCTAAGGTTTCCTTTAATTTCTTTCTTTAGTGTTCTGTAGTTCTCATTGCAGAGGTCTTTCACCTCTTTTGTTAGATTGATTCCCAAGTATTTTATGTGGTTTTTTTTTTTTTTTTTTTTTTTTTGAGGCTATTGTGAATGGTGTAGTTTTCCTAATTTCTCTTTCAGAGGATTCATCACTTATAAATAAATATGCATTAGATTTAGGAGCATTGATTTTTATATCCTGCTACTTTGCTGAATATTGTTTTGTTTTGTTTTTGGTACAGCCAGAATGGTGTTTTCTCTCTTTTAATAAAATTCTGATTGTGTCAATACGTCATGCAATCCTTTCTATTATTCTCATGATTAATCAAAATCCTTAGTACTACCTACAAGTCCCTGCATGGCCTGGCCTTTGTCTACTTTCTGGGTAATTTTCTTCAACCTCAGTGAGTTATTTTTGAATTAATAATGCCAAAAATCAACTTCCCCAAATCTCCAAAGATGATAACCCAAAGAGGGCTTGATTTATTACTCATATTACAAGGCAATTCTGGGCCAACTGAATCTGAGACTCTTCTTTAGACCAATAGCCAAATGTGATTCTCACCACTTTCTTAACATTAGGGTATGATGGCCAAAGGATCAGCTCCTATAGGGTGCATGCTGTTCTATTAAGGCAAAGAAGAGGAAAAGAAGGGCCAGAAAATCCATGCCATTATGTCCAAAGTTTTAACTCATACATGAAAATGGATATGTCCATTCATTCCCTACCATTCAAACAATATAATGTGACAGGGACAAAAGTCAATGAGGCAGAGAGGCATCTAAGGACAGAAAGGGAATAAATCACTGTGAAAAAAAGTTATATATATATATATATATATATATATCACTATATATATACTTTTTGAACTCTAACAACTCCCATCTCTGTGTCTTCTAGTGGGCCTGTTTATTGTGTTAGTACTTTTCCATATACAATCTGCCCAGAGTGTTCTCTTTCCTGCTTCTCATATTCCTTCCCTTATCCGGAACCTATTAATCTTCCAATCCAACTTTAGTATCACTTCCTTAGGAATATGTAAGTTTTATCCTTTTAAATTTTCTTTCCTTTTTGCCAATAATATCAATGTAGTGTTTCTGAAACAATTTTTCCATTTATTAGTAAGATTGAGAGAAATATTTAAGCACAGTAGTTCCATTCTGTTTAAAGTCTGATTCTGCTGTGTTCTTTGTCAACTTCCACTAGAATAATAACTAAGTCAATGGAATTTTCTCTTTATTCAATTATTTTTATATTTTGGCACATAATAATTGTATGCATTCATAGGATACAGTGTGACAGTTTAATATACGTATTCAATGTATGAAAAGCAATTCATGGCAATTAGCATTTTCATCTCTAAATATTTATCATCACTTTATATTAGAAACCTTCTAACTCCTCCTTTCAATTTCCCTTTAAGTATATAGTACATTGCTGTAAACTTACTTTGCTATAAAATGCTAGAACTTACTCCTCCTAGTTGTATTTCAGGACTTGCCATCCAACATCCCTGTGTCCTCCCTCCCACCTGCACTCCCTAACCTCCATTAACCACACTATCTTCTGCTTTGAGATCAGCACTTTTAGCTTCCATGTAAGAGTGAGAATGTTCAGTGTTTGTTTTTTGGTGCCTGGCTTTTTTCACTTAGCAGTGTTCTCCAGTATTATCCATGTATTTGATTTTCTAATAACATTTTACAATTTTCCTTAAATAGTATTTTTCAAGAATCATAAATTCAAAAATAATTGACTATTTGCTTCTTTAATGTCTTTCTCTCCATTCACAAATATAAATTTGAATAGAAGTGAGTGCTATTGAGGAAGAGAGGATGTATTAAAACTCTTCTGAGAGATCTGCAGTGGAGACATATTTGAACTATCTACCTATATGCTCAAGCCATGGAAATTGACTTCTTGATTAGCAAAGGACCACCAAAGATTTGAAGCAAGTAAGTAAATTTATCCAGTTTCCACCCTTCACTTTTGATTTCATTCTGGAAACACTGCTGAAAGGACTGTATTTAATTGACAATAAAAATTGAGATTAACTTGCAAAAAATTATAGGTACCCCAATAATAGGAAATCTACTTCAGAACATCAGATTTTTTAAATTTGTTCTAATTGGTATTACACGACAGTAGAATGCATTTTGCCTCATTGTACACAAATGGAGCACAACTTATTCCTCTGACTGTACATGGTGCAGAGTCATACCAGTAGTGTAATCATACATGTATATAGGATTATAATGTCCACCTCATTCCACTGTCCTTCCCATCCCCACACTCCCTCCCCTCCCTTCACTCCCCTCTGCACAATCAAAAGTTCCTTCATTGTTCCCTACCCCTGCATTATGGACCTTTTAGAATAGAATTGTTCCCATTTTGTTTTCTCTCAAGATTCTGGAACTCTTTTAGCATCACAATAAAAATTAGTTAGAATAAAGCTTCAAACGTGGGTGTTATTTACATTGTGCTTTTTTTTCATATTGAAAGCATCAGAGACCTTGTCATGGTACATTTATTTACTTTTCCCTTAAAATGTGTATTTTTAAAACATTTACCAGTTACATACATCAAATGAGTTTCATTTCTGAGTTCTGTTGGAACTCTTCTGGAATGGACAGCAGTTGTGGTCCCCTTTGACAACTATCCATGTCACTTGAAAGACTGTTTTTAATTATGTAGCAAAAAGAAATCACTCTTCCTGATTTTAATTTATTTAGAAGAATGAAATCTCATAGAATCCTTATTTTTAAAAACTTCTTTCTGGATAAGAAGGGCTGTAGTTCCCCACCCACCTGCCCCCCCTTACAAAATAATGATGACAGGATACCATTGAACACTATGAACATAATGTACAGTTCAATCTAAATGTGGTCACATCAAAGACCAGAGGAAATGTAAGAAACGCACTCAACTCTCAATGTGTTTCTCTTGGGGATCACATAGCATAGGGAAGAGTAATTCCCTGGGAAACAAGCAGAGACTATGCTGTGTACACATGTCCTATGCATTCTTGTGTGTATTAGAGTATACTTGTATTTGCTGATATACGAAGAGGACTATTTCAGACTTAGGATGAATGTGTGCAACAAATTTACAATAGTAGTGATGAAAATTCACCTTTCTCTTTCATACAGTTTACAGATTTATCACCTTCATCATGTCATTCCATGATTCAAAAATCTTCAACATCCCCTTATCAGGGAGATCATTCGTCCTTTGTTTTTTTTGAGATTGGCTTATCTCACTTAGCATAATATTCTCCAATTTCATCCAATTGCCTGCAAATGACATAATCTTATTATTCTTTATGGCTGAGTAATATTCCATTGTATAAATATACCACGGTTTATCCATTCATCAATTGAAGGGCATCTAGGTTGATAAGCCGATGATGATACATAATGGGGGTGGGAGAGAGGCAAGAATGGAGGAAGGAGGGACAGTATAAAGGAAAAAGAGAGGTGGGAAGGGTGGTGGGGAGGAAAAAATAACAGAATGAATCAAACACCATTACCCTATGTAAATGTATGATTACACAAATGGCATGCCTCTACTTCATGTACAACCAGAGAAACAAGTTGTACTCCATTTGTTTACAATTAAAAAAAAATCTTCAAAAGCTCTTGTGGTCTACAGAACTGAGTTTAAGCTCCATAGCTTGTCACAATATTGCAAATTTATCCACACATATGCCTCAATAGAGATCTTTCTTTTTTTTCCATCTAGAAAAGGTCCTAGTTGATCCTCAAGTACTCTGCTCTTTCTCAGCTTTCCTTTATGCTACTTCCTATACCCTTCATCAGTCCACATGGAACCTACCCCTCAAGGTCCACATAAGCCTACATGGATTTGTCACTACTTTGATCTATAATGCATTTGTTCTTTCTGTGGTCAACTTTGGCACTTCTTCATATACTATTTTGCATCACTGCTTAACTGATTTACATGCAAAGAGCACCCTCCCCTGTCAGAATGCAATGTCAGATGAAGTAAGAATTCTGATTTTTGGTTTTTGTTCTACCCTTATATACTTATTTATACCTACTACTGCTCAATATAGTATTATGCACCTCTGGTATTTTTTTAAAAAGTTTATACTAAAGCAAAGTTAAATATTTGTAAGTACATTATAAGGAAGACTCTGAATGCTGCAATTTTCTATTTTCTTATTTCTTAATAAATCCTTATCTTGCAATATTTCTGAAATAAGACTGGGTGAGATAAACACATTCAAGAAGCAAGACTTACTTTTGAATACATGTCTATGGTCCCTGATATTCTTCTACTAATAAGGAAAAGGGGAAATACGGGTTTGATTTCATAATCCTTCTCAGACAACTCTGCGACTACCATAATAAATGTATACTCTCTGCAGCCATTCCTCATTGCAGGAAAAGGCAGCATGAAGGGCAAAGACAAGACATAATCCTTATGCTAGATAACTTCCTTCCAGGTGTATTTATTGCTGCGTATGACAAAAATAAAATTTAGTTTGAGTACTCACAGACTGTGGTCCTCAGGTCATTTATGCAATATAGCCCCATGAACTGATGTTTGGAAGGTGCTTCCAGAGTAAATCTTCCCAGGAAACTGTCTTCAGAAGTTCAGATACTACTCTGGCAACTTTCCATCACACTGGCTCTGAAGTTCCAGCTGAAGTTACTGTGAAATTTTCCCATTGATGGCAAGCTACAGTGATCAATTTCCTGACACTTGGAGTCAATACTTAGAGAGTTCGAGCGGTCTTACAGGGCTTGTCTGCAGGAGATTTTCTATCATTCTTGCTGAGGCAACTGTGGAGGAGGGTTGCAACCAAAGAAATGTCTTCCAAAAAAATATGGGGTACTCAGTTGAATGAGAATTTCAGATAAATCATGAATAGTTTTTTTTAGGATATATGTTCCAGATATTCCATGAGATATATTTAAGTAAAAACCTACAGATACTTATCTGAAATTAAAATGGCATCTAATTTTCAAAGTCTGGCAGCCACGTGAACAGATGGTTAAAATGTTTTTACTGTAGAAGAAATGAATTATAGCATTTTCCATAGAACTTTTTTAGGCACTTCATCAAAAACAAAACTTTTATGAGTCTATCAAGTATTGTAATTGATATTTTCCTTCCAGAAACATGAGCTACACTGAAAGAAAATTAAAAAAACACTTAAATTTCTCTACTTCTTGCCATTTCTTCCTGTTGTTGAGATCTAGATCAAATCTTGATCTACAGCAAATTCAGAAATGAGAAAAAAAATGCTATCAAATTCAGGATCTATATACAGGATATTGTGGAAAGAAGTCACCATCTCGCTTTCAAGCAAGAATATAATAAGTGTCATCGAAGCCACTTCTGAACAGCCTTGTTTCCAGCTATCAGTCATTCATATACTGGCTGACTCCCTCCCGTCTTCCCACAATCTTCAGTAACTTGACTGCATTTGTCCATCTCAGAGTATAGGCTGTGTATCATAGAAGTCCTGGAAGCCCTGCCCTGCTGCCTCATATTAATATTGTTACATGGATGCCACTCACATGATTTCATTTTCTCTAACTGACAAAGATCTATTCCTGAGTTTTCAACATGGTTGTTTATCATCAGTGAATAAAACCCCAAAGACAATAAAATACATCATTCTACTTGGATCCTGTTTGGTAACACTTAATGTCCTTAGTGAGATAGCACTGCGACACCAGCTGTTTTTCCACTGGCTATGTTGGGATGACAACTGGTAAAGTATGTTATGCTTTGAAGTATGAAAAGGCCACTAAGAAGAGCAGAAAGAATATGTGACAGTTTAGATGTAGAAAGAGCCATGTCCTGGACAAGAAATATGTAGCCAGCAGAGCCAGCCCAGTTTTGTATAACTTGGAAGATCCATGCTGCCAATTCCATGGTTTGAAACAAAATATTAAAGAGTTTACCAAGGATTGTTTGACTGGTAAGTTGATGATCAATTTATGAATTACATAAGGTCAACATGTAAGACACTCAATTGTTAGATATATTCTGGTTGCTGTGCTTGCTTGAAAATTTAGGGAGGTCCTCAAAATGAGAGCTGATCAAAAAGATCAAATGAAAATTAAAACTTAATGGAACTTATCCTGGAAAATTCAAGCTTAAATGTGGTCAGTTTTGTTTATGCAGACTTAGTTTTTCCCAATTTAAATGTATTATTTCATTATGAATTGTGGGCCCTGTCCCCTGGAAGGAGGCCCAACATGATGTTCTGTTGAAAGAACTAGGGCCCCATTCTCCTCTCCTGTGTTCTGTGAACAGGATGTTCTTCTGTGGTCTTTAAGACAGTTCTTCTGTGGTCTGTGAAACTGTCACCTTACGTGGTCACACATAAGGTGCTATCAACTTATAATCTGCCAGAAAGGGCTAGTAACTGCTTACACAAGGCTTGACCTTTAAGATGTATGGCTAGCTTAACTGCAAGCATTTAAAAGACAGTGTTATATGCAGTAAAGACAGAAGCAGCTTCCTCTTTGGTAAGTGCTCCATCTCTCCTGAATAAGTTCTTCTCCTCAGATCTCAGTGAATCCCTTCCCTGAAAGTTGCTGAGGTTCAGGGATGCCTCCAGTGTTGCAGTTTAAAGTGCAACGGTTGCAGTTCAAATGCAAGAATGAATTTTACTTTGGAAGCATCTTAAAATAGTTTGAGTGTATTATTTTTCTACTGATTCAATTCCATTAGCTGGAAATTTTTTCCAGAACCAGTCCCATTTCTAAATCGAGAGTGGCTTTCCTCAGTCTCAGCATTGTTCTGAAGTTCAAAAGAGGGCTGCCACCTGGTGGGAAATACCAGAATTTATTCTGATTATACTTGGGTTATTTAAAAAGCTATGTTTGCTTTCTCTCTCTCTCTCTCTCTCTCTCCCTTTCTCTCTCTCTCTCTCTCTCTCTCTCTCTCTCTCTCTCTCTGCATTCACATCTTGTCAGTAAGCAGAACTCATTTCTACCACTTCAGAAAGAAATTTATTTTAGGAAATTATGTAGTTAATTGTCAATGAAATCTGTCTTTCAGCAGATCAGGAAGATGAAACTAAGTGGAGAGCAGTCACAATATAGCAAAGGGCTCTGTAAGTCAGCAGTGTAGTTAAGTGACCTGGAGAGAGGAGTTTGCAAAGTTTCACTTGATCAATTTTGGTCGTTGTCCATCCATATCAAGTCTAGTTCCTGCTAGAATTTATTCAATAGTAATAAAAGTATATCCTATAGTCTTCCCAAGAAATAAGATGAAGATGAAAAACTTACAAACTTTTAATTATTGCTTACATTTAATTTTTTCCAAATTGCAAACATACTTAATAATGTCTAAAAGAGGAGCAACTTAGTTTGAGTATCTTCCACATACATAAGTAATGTTTAATTTATTCTCTAAGAGACTATTAGTCAAATACTAAGTGTTAGGTTGCTAAAACATTTCAGAAAGAATCATGTATCTCTTGTTACTTTGAGAAAGGAAAGAGAAAAGGAGAAGGCAAGAGAAAAGCAAGGGAGAAAAGCTGAGAGAAAATGAAAGAAAGAAATTTCAATAGAGAATATGTGAGAGAGAAAGAACAAATATATGAAGATGAAAGGAAGAAAGAAAATGAGGGAGGAGAGGAGGCAATAGCACAGGAGAAAAGAGTGCAGGACAGGAGAAGAGGAAGAGCAGGAGGTAAGGAGAGGTTGAGAACAAGCCTTATGATTTAGAGACTTCAAAAGCAGTGTTCACTTCTCTGCCAAAGTAAAAGCAGATGACTTCTTTCTGAGAATTGCTACTTCCTCAGTTGGTCAGTTTTAACAAACTGAATGATCACTCTTTAGTTACCATATTTAAATGTCAGTGCTCTGAGGTCAGTATAGAAAGATTCGGATCCTACCTCCATCATTTAGTCCTCAGGAAAATTCCTAAACTGCTTTATGCCTTATTCTCTCCATCTAAAAAGCAGGGGTACTGTATTGATAAAATCGATGGTGTCTATATCAAAACATCCAATTGAACTTAAAGGGAGCAGTATGTGTGGACGCACTGAACACAACTTTGGACACACAATGACCAAATAATTAATGCTAGGAAGATTATAAACTGGTCTTCCAACTTACAATGAAATAAGCATCTCTTCCGCAAGCTTAGTATTTCCATTTCCTCTATCACCTAATATCTATTCCTTAAAACTGTAATTTTGTGTAAGAGCAACAGTTATGAGCAAGAAAGAGATTCAGGTGGATTTTAGGATATTCGAGGAAATTATCAAGAAAGAGAACAGCAACCTGGCCCTCTTCACACACAAATACAGGCTTGGAAAATAAAATTTCAAAATATTCCACCCTAATCACTTCCAGGCAAAATAGTGGAAATATTGCTCTTTGGCTTATGCTTATCTAGTCCAAACAGATAAATGCTGTGCCTGGTATTCAGATTATGATTCTTTGTGATCATTTGTGTTTTACTTTAATAGGATTGCATCAGCATATTTTTTTAAAATGCAATGTTTTCTGCCTAAATGTCTTCCCTTCAGAATCTTTTCTCTTGAAAAGAAGTAAGCAATATATCAAGCAGTGTTTCAGATATTGCAAATAGAGCTTGCATTTTTATTTCACTGAAATATTTAAACAGCTAAGTTTTTTGCCAGCTCTGATGAATACAGCATCAACTTGAACCACTCCCACACCACATCACATCACTATTTTTATTTACATCACCTCATTATCTTCTGTACCTTTCCACTAATTAAATATTTGAAAATTTATCAAATGTCAGATGGGGAGAAATTTTTCTAATGATTAACAAAGTTCAATGTATATCAAATGAGAAATTTATCTAAAAGAAAGATCATTCAACCATATACAATTCATGTGAACTAAGTTATGAACTTATTTATAAAATACAAAGAGTAAGAGGAAAATGAAAGGCATGTGTTTCTGTGTAAACCAAAAGAAAAGCATTTAGAGACAATGAACTGTTAAGGTGAATTTTTGCTCATAGACCAAATTATTATGTCCCCTCCAAAAAAGGGTTATGGTATATCCCTCCAGAGAAGTTGCTACTATTAGAGTCATGGGGTCTGGATTTCATCTGTCTTGAGGAAAATTCCATTTGGAACATATCTAAAATGTACCAATAGTAATATGTGGTAGCAGTTTTTTACTCTTTAGCAGATCAACTCAAAGACAACTCATTATCCTGCTGATGAAATTAGACTGTCCTACATCCTGCTGCTAAAATGGGATGCAGGTGGTCACTGAGCTCCCAGGAACATGGTGGATCAGGAAATGTGACATTACCACGAGAAGAGGGACCTGGATAAGCCTAAGTCTTAACTACACCTAAGGACACACTCCATATCTCTTCTCTCATCTTTGGAAAATTGTCATTTCTTATCTCCAACTCTATTTATTTCTTTCTCTGTGTTTCTAGCCACCCACTTCCTGAAAAGAACTATAGAATGTGAAATGATAACCTTTCTTTCCAACCAGTGATAGATTTACTCCCTTAAAATTGATTTATTAGAGGAGTAGTGAGTTGTGCCAAGAAAAGTACTTGACATTGTTCTATTTATAAAGAACCTTAGGAACTTCTTAGTTTAGACTTATTCTGATCTAAAATTAATACCTCCCTAGAGTTTAGGATCCTCTCTATCCCTTTCTGAATAGGAATTTTAAATGTTCAGAGTCATACAGTATTTCCCTATAAAACACATACTCTTTATTTGCTTCTCACAAGATGTTTGTGTCTTTGGAAAACTTTAAATGATTGAAGGAGAAAATGATTCAAAATATTCTTAAAAAGGCCTTTTAAGATTTGGATAAAAGCATACACCATTTGCAAAAGGTAAAATTTAACAAATAATTTAACAAATGTTATTATAAAAATATTTGCTACATTATAAGACTGCTTAAAAAGAGGAGAATTAAGAAAAGGAGAGGAAACAAGTAGGAATTCTAGAAGACAAGGAAGGACCTCAGGGAAAAGGGAGGGACAGGAAGCGACAATAGAAATAAAAGGCAGGAGTGGGAGCAGGGGTGAAACAAAGAGGAGTTAGTATTTCTTTTTGTTCGTTTGTTTTCTTTATTTGTTTTTTTTTTTTTTTTTTTTTTTTTTTTTATGTGGTGCTGAGGATCAAACCCAGTGAGGAAAGTGCTCTACCACTGAGGCACAACCCCAGCCCAGTATTTCTTAATAGAATTAATTTAGGACAGATTTTTCTTCTTTACTATAAAAAAAGTCAAGAAATATGATTGTTCTCTTGGGCAGTAGTCATCATATGAGTTCATGCTCAGGTTTCAGACCTTTTTGAAATTGTTTTTTATTTAAATACCATAAAAATTATTTTCAAATAGAATTAGTTTACTCAGTAAGTTCTCTTTTTAAATTTTTAGTTGACATGTATTAATTGTACATATATGCAGAGTACAGTGTGATATTTAATACATGTAGATAACATAATCATTAAGTTAGGAGAATAACATATTAGTCATCTCAAATATTGATCATTTCTTTATATTGAGAACATCCAAAATTCTCCCTTAGCTATTTTGAAATGTACAATAAATTATTGTTAACTATAGTCATTCTACTATGCTATAGAACAGTAGAATTTATTTCTCTGTTTTAATAGTTTTTGTACCTAATCTTTTAAACATACTTGCTATGTTCCAGAGAAATGGGCCTGGTTAAAGTAACTTATGGTTTGTGGTAAAGTATTATTTGGGGAAATAGCTGAGATTATAATATTTTCCATCATGCACACTTTCTAAGAAAATCCCCCCACTGGCTTTGATACATATAAACAAACTCAGTCTCCATGAAAGCCAGACTGAGAGGTAAAGAGGCACAATTGGACTTAGTCTGAAAGGTAGAAAATCTTAAAGGCAATGAATAAAAGTAAATATGAGTGGGAAAGGGAACAAACATAATCCTTTTAATTTTGAAAGCCCTTGTTTTGCTTTGGTTTCGTTACTTCCCACACCAGGATCTCTGTGGCAGACTCTGCTGTTCTCAGCACTTCTCAATGAAATACCAAACATATAGAATTACCCACTTTCAAAATCAAAAGTTACTGCCCCTTCCATGGATCTTTGAAGACAAGCTTAGTTACTATTCACAGTTCTTCCAACATTCTTACATCTGGACAGAAACCTTTAAAGATTATAGATATCTCATTTTATAAGCTCATTTTATAAATGGAGTCTCACAAAAGCTCAGTTTTCCCCCAGGAAAAATGAGACACTTAATTAAAAAAAACAATCCTATACAGTTCTGAAAGGGCATGTGTAGTATCCATGAAAATAATGGTAGCCTGGGATAAACCATGGAATCCCTTGTTCTTTTGAAAATAAGTTCTGTTATAAAGAAAGTGTCATACCTAATTATTCAATGCAAGATTCCTCCCAGGCTGCCTGGATACTTCTAAATAATCATCTCTCTTAAAATTCCTGGTTAAAAAAAAAATTCTTCATGAAGTAGGGACTGATTTTGTCATCATCAGCAACAACATCATCTTCACAGTTTGTGCTATTTGACATCAACCATCAATCAAGTTAATACACAAAATAATTTTATGTATTTTACAATTATAAAATAAACAATTGTAAAGTCATTGTCTGCTAATTCATTTAATGTCCTAATTGCCAGAGAACTTCATGTTCTAATAAAACTTCTAAATTAAAATTAATAATTTTAGCCAGAGACACAATATATTATTATTTCCTTGTATACTGCAAATGCTACTACAAACTTTGAAAACAAAATGCCATGTGCGTTTTTATACACAGAGCACACACACACACACACACACACACATAGATATTGTTGCAAAATATGCACATATACCTATTTTTGGCTTGTGAACTAAAAGTGCTGCTGAAAATTATCAAGATGATGAAAATATGCTACAATCCTGAACTTCAAGTATTTTTTCCCTGGTCTTTCTCTTTGCTTATCTTCCCAGATCGTGAGTTCCCCATCCACAAACCTATTCTTTTTGTTTCTAACAGAACCTTAAAAATTCTAAAATAAAGTCTGGGAAAGAGTGGGGTGGCGTGAAGGGAATGTTGTCAATGAACCTAATTCAGGACAGGAGCTCTGGCCCTAAATCAGCAGACAAATCCGCAATAGCTCCCTGCTGGCTTGTCTGCCAACTCCCATCAAGCCAGAAGAGATTAAGAAGCTTCCAAAAACAATTTGGGGCAGACTAAAAATGTGGCCAGCCAGTAATTGACATGAGTGAGTTATTATAGCTATTCTATGTGCACATATTCTACTTGGAAGACCACATGATCAACTTGAAATATAGAGGGTTTTTAAGTCTATAGGAAGTTTGCCATTCATGATTCTCTTACCCACTGTTACAGTTCAAATCCTTTTTGTGTTATTCAACTTAAAAGTGAATATTTAAAAATGGTGAATGTTCCATTCAAAATAAACTTGTCAAAAACATTGAATCTCATTCATTTTCAGTCAGTAAACAAATGAGGCTTTTCATATTGAAACAATACATGCAGCAGAATGTAACGTGGTATTATCATCACTGTCTTGGTTATTTTGTGGTTATTGTTGCTGTTTTATCAAAAACGTGCAGGAATGCATATGCTAATTAGCTTCGTTGAGCCATTCTATATTATGTGTACATGTTTCGAAACATGTACACAATAAATACATGTGATTTTATCTGTCCATTCTTAAATAAAATATGATATTCTTTTAAAAGTATGACATTGAAAGAAAGATTTCTACTTTGACATTATACTTTATTTTTTACAAAAAAAAAAAAAAAAGCAATCTGTAATAGCAACCTCTGGGTGTTGTTCAGTTAGCTTCTGTCTAAGATCCGCGGCACACATTAGTGGTGGTCCCCAGGAGTCATGTCTGCCTGCACAGTTTCATGCCCCAGCCTAGAAGGGTGGGCCAAGGCAGTGGAGAAATAGAAAAAAGGACTGAGTACAGCTACTCTCACAGAAAAAGTTTTCCCGTGACCCAGTTCATATGGAATTCTGTGAAATGCCTTGTACTCATCTGCAAAAGTTCCTTTCTAGATTGCATTATTTTGATGTATATTTATTTTTTATCAATTTTCTAACATATATATTAGGATTCATTTTGACATAATCATAAAATCATGGAATATAATTTGCTCTAATTCAATTCCCTGTATGTCCCCCTGCTCTCTTCCTTCTACTCTACTAATCTTTCTGCTGTTTACTTACAGACTTTATTTTCTTTTAATTAGAGTCTTGTGGAGATACTTTACGATGAGATTCACTGTGGTATATTCATGTATGTACATAGAAAGCTGGGTCAGATTATTCCATCGCTCTTCCCTTATCCTGCCCCTCTTCCTCCCCCTCAATCCCCTTCATCTATTCTACTGATATTTCCTCTATTTTGATGGACTTACCCCCTCCTTTTTTTCTTTTCTCTCTTTCTTTTCCCCTTCCTTCCTTCCTTTCTTTTCCCTTTTTTTGAATTAGCTTCATATATCACATATTCTCATATATCAGAAAAATCTTTCAACCTTTGACTTTTGGAGACTGGCTTATTTCACATAGCATGATAGTCTTCAGTTTCATCCATTTAATGGCAAATGCCATAATTTTAGTATTCTTTACGGCTGAGTAATACTCCATTGTTTATATATACCAGATTCTTTACTTTTTCCCAACAGAATACTCCACAATTTTATCATGGCTATTAATTATTTAAAGGAAAGGGCTTACCTGTTTAAAAAAAAATCTTCATTCAACCTTTGATATAAATTATCAATTTAGTGCAGGGTACAGTGGCACATGCCTGTAATTCCAGTAATTTCAGGAGATTGAGTCAGGAGGATTGGCAACTCAGAGAGACTCTCAACACCTTGGTGGCACTATGTTTCAAAGTAAAATGTATAAAGTGCCAGGTATGTAGCTCAGTGGTAGGGCACCACTGGGTTCAGTTTCCAGTACAAAAAAAAAAAAAAATTAATTGGTTGAAGGATGCCAAACTAATTCCTTTTTTAATTTTCTTAATTTCATGTCCTTCTGTTCAGATCAAAATATTGTGTAACAGTTCATTCATAAAGAAGCATAAAAAGGAGTTGACCAAAAATTTAAAGTCGTTAAGACATAGTATTCTTAAGATAAATGAAAACAGAAATAAAGAATATAGGCTGGTTCTATTTGAAGCATATAATAAGCACCTGGGACACACCAGGCTCTGCTCAGGCTGTCCAGGCTCTGCTGCAAATATGTTACACACATTGTCTCGTGCAGTGACACAGCAGCCCAAACCCACAAGTTCAGTTCTCTATCACCATTGTACCAATGGGAAATCAAAGACACTGAAAAGTTATCCATGATTACACAGCTGGAAAGTACTAAAGCCAGAATTTAAACCCCAGAAGTGTCTCAGAAACCTGCACATGGCTACCAAGTTGTACATTTTAAACTAACAGACCATAAAGAGTCATAAACACCCTAAAAAGTAAGTATTTTTATCTTTAAAAAGTCTCTCAACTTCAGCCTTATTTTACATTCCTTAGACCATTAGGATTTTTTAACTTTCTTCTTTTTTTTTAATTGTTGCATTATAATTAAACATATAGTGGGTTTCATTGTGACATGTTTTACATGCACATAGTGTAATTTGATTATTCTTATTTCCCAGTACTTTTGTTTCAATACCTTAACAACAATCATTTTTTATATTGGAAAACTACTTCTCAGAACCTAAACTTGTAATTTTCAGAATAATCTTGTCCAGAAGTTCTAAGGAATATATTATTCTCTTGTGACAAACAAGGAGAGCACAGGTCAAGAAAACTAAATTACTAGGTTAAGAAAAGGGAACTAATATTTACTGAGAATATATGATATTATCAAAATTGTACAAGGCCATTTTTTAAATTATTTATTTTTTATTTTTTACAGACTGCATTTTGATTCATTGTACACAAATGGGGCACATCATTTCATTTCTATTGTTGTACATGATGTAGATTCATACCATTCATGTAATCATACATGTACATAGGGTAATGATGTCGGTCTCATTCCATGATTTTTCATACCCCTCCCTCCTGTACAAGGCTTTTTTAAGGAAGCTCTCTCATTTAGTTAAGTCTTGAAGTCCACATCATTCTTGTTTTATAAGAGAGAAAACAAAAGTTCCCTGGGGGTTGGTTACTGGGAACCAGAGCTAGAACTCAGATATGCCTTACTCCATTTTTCAGCAATTATTTATTAAGTGCCTTTGTGTGCCAAGCACTGTGTTAGCTTCTCCATTTGTCAGAGAAGAGAAAGAAGTATAAAAATTAATAAAACAGAATCTGGTCTCCAGATAATATTTTATTTTAATGTTCAATAAAAATGTGGTGTTCTATGGGTTACCTTTATCCCTAGGCATGTGGATATGAACATTTGGGATTAAAAAAAAAAGAACAAATTCAAACTATTTACTAGAAGGATCTCAGACTTTAGAATGCAAGGGAAGACAGGCAGAAAAAGTAGAGGAAGTTGAAAATTCAGCACAGATATTGAACCTAAAGGAGAAGGGGATTAGTGCTGGAAAGATTAGAGAAAGAACAAAGAAAGAAAAAGAAAGAACAAAAGAATGGAGGGAAGGAAGGAAGGAAATGAGATGATGGGATAAGTGCTACATGAAGAAATTTTCCTTTTGGAGAAGAAGAGTTTCAAACTTTGTCTAGAGAGTTGCCCTTCTTTCCTCTCTTTCCTTCACTGGTGTTAACCATCCCAAGTGAGATGTTAAGGGGGACTTAAGGTCAGGCTAATGGAACCAAAACTGACTGGAGCTCAGTGATCCTTTATATACTGATAGGTAGCTAGACAATGACATCCTTCATTGAAAACTTTGCTGGTTGTTTTTGGCTGAAGTAGACAATGAATCAATAACAGAGATCTGAAGCAAATATCACAAAGACTTTCTTTGGAGAGCTGTCATTACACTAGGTCTACAAAAAACAGATTGTGTTCTTCATACCTGTTTCAATATAATGCCTTAAGAGCACTGCTTAGAAAAGTCTATCTCATTCTGAAACTGAAAAAAAAAATCTGCTGTTGCATCACTTAAAATTTTTATGTGTCTATTTGTTCATTTATCCTTTTAGAGTTTATCTCTGGAAAATATTACATTCTAAAAATTCCAAAAATTAATATTATCCTGACCAAACTATGAAAGCCTTTTAAATAATCCAATAATGATTTATAGAAAGTTTGTTTTCTGTCTGGAAAAGTAACTAGTGAACTATTTACACAGTAGCTACTTTCCTCATTCATCTGGTTTGAATCAAATTAATCCCATTTTTGGATGAAACTTATGAACTTAATGTTTATGATACACAGTGGCATTTACTAGATATTACAAAATTGCATTCGTCTATGCTTTTGGCTACTTCTGCTTCTTTGACATCAAGATAATATAAAACACTTCTGCTCATTAGGAAGAGAGTTGTAATCATTTTATACCAGATAATAAATCAGCAAAGAGATAACTAATTTATAAATGGTGTGGTTTTCCCTGAAAAGGCAGATTTGAAGAGGTGACTGTCAAACCCTCTGTGATCTGCCCTTCTAGGGCAAGCTCAGTATTTTAGGCAGCCTGTATGTGCCAGCAGCTTTCAGCTGTCACCTGCTGGCACTCATTCCCTGTCCCCCATCACTAATGCTTTCTGGGATTGGTTATGAGAGGTCAGAGGTTTAAAATCCTGAAGAGTTCTCTGCAATTATTATTCTTCAAAGTACCTTTACCAAACCTAGCCATGAACTCAAAATAAAAATTTTTAGAATAAAATTGTAGAAATTTTAAGAAAGGGATTATCATTAGTGTCAGAACAATGAATTTGTGTTTATGGACACAACATATTATATATATACATGTACACAATATATCATATGTATATATATGATGTGCCATGCTGTCTTCAAGGTGAGATTTATAGATACAGATATAGATCATAGTGTTGTGTGTTTCAAATAAGAATTAATAGTGGCTGTTAACCAAAGTCAATATTTTAGAAAGATATGATAATGAAATAATTCTTTCCTAAAATGTTGAGCTTGTTATTTATTAATCCTGTGGAAGGCAAGAAGCCAGGAAAAAGGATTTGTCACCACCACACTTGGGACCTCTGATAAATATGAATTGTGATGAGATGCAGCCCAGGCTGGACATGAGCTCAGTCTTTTCTGTTTTTCTTTTTATTTTCTCCACATTCTGCCTTTCACCCTGTCCTTATTCTTCTGTCACTGACATGATATCCAAAAGGAGATGAAATGAGGACAGAGTGAGCAGTTTTTTCTTTGGTTGATTCAATATTTTTTTAAAATATGTCATTTAGTCCCATTACTATTGTTTTAAACTTACAGGTAAATTACCTCATTATGTTAAAAATTATTTCCCTGCAATTGCTCAGGTATTCTAAAATTGTTAGTCATGCTAAAATGGACTTTCATTAAAACAAGACAACAAACAAAAAAGAATTAGATTATGTGCTTTTCTTTTTAAAGCAAATAGACAATCTAAAATTAATTAATCAAAGTTATGACAGAAACCATATAAGAAATAGAAATTTTCTTATTTTTTTGCTTATCCTGGTGTTGAGATAAACATGTTAATTTGATATATTGCTGCAATTCCTTACTTTCAGCTCAGTTTTATTCATTGCACAAATATTTCTAGTAGTTAATTTGGAAAAATTCTGTATTATGTTTTTCTTAGTAAAAAGCAAAGAGAGCTTCACCAATTAATAAAGAAACAGAGACAAGGGCATGACCAGAAATGCATTGTGAATCTCCCATTGCCAGAATGGGATAAAAATAATCACTGTCTCTGGCTTCTGCCACTCAAACATGCCCAGGCCTGATGTTTCAGCTACCCAGATGCCTGTGCAGTCCTATTTAGCATTTTTTGGAAACTCCCCTGACATTCGTCTATTTTTTACCCTTAGGTTTGCCTTTGGTTCTCATGATCTGGGTCCTACACCCTTTGCACACAATTTTGATTACTACCCACTCTCTTAACCAGGTAACCTATGGTAATAGCCATCTCATCTCATGGGCTATAGATA
The DNA here is from genome assembly GCF_902686445.1 of Sciurus carolinensis. Classification (NCBI taxonomy): domain Eukaryota; kingdom Metazoa; phylum Chordata; class Mammalia; order Rodentia; family Sciuridae; genus Sciurus; species Sciurus carolinensis. Next base: position 86,325,883 of record NC_062219.1, read on the forward strand.
ATAAATTTGGTGAACCCAATGCCTATATGCTAAGTTCCTGGTTTAGCTTGGTGATACCCTAACTTTATGCCTGGACTTGATACCCACAGGTAAGCTTGTGAGAACCTGGGTCAATCCACTGAACCACAGATAAATTTGCAGCTTATATTCCTAGGACACCCTTAGGTTAAGGGGTTATGGATTTGGTGGGCTATGCTGCTGGAGCACGAATCTGGCCTTTGTTCTAGGCTGTGAAACAAATCTGACCCAACAGTTAGATTTTCAAGGCAATAACATGTAGGTCATTGCTGAATCCTATCAAGTTGCTCTATCAATTTGCTCTATCACAGATAAAAGTTCTAAAGGAAAGACTCTGAAGAAGATTAATCTTTAAATGGATGAACTCAAGAAAAGGAACCAATGTAGAAGATTAGGGAAAATGATCAATAGTAAAGAAAACTAATTGGGACATGGTATTGCTTTAGAAAACAAAAGAGAAAAGTATGTCAAGACAGGTAAAAAGGAAAACATGACTAAATCACTCATTAATGGTAGGAGAGATCAAGATAAACATGGCATTTTGAAGGGTGCCACGGAATATCAAACAGTAGATTCTTCCAAATTAAGTGGAATCTTTAAAATATAAAACATGACTTTTACTCTTTCTGTTCTCTTCCTTTCCAAGGGATTCATCTCAAAAATTTTAGGTGATGCCAGGCAAAGGAGGGAAGATTTGGTGGCTCCACAATGGGTCTCAAACCCTGAGCAGGGTGGGGAAGGTATCTGTGTTGTAGGGCTGTCCAGGGTGAGGTTTGGGGACCCACATGGGTTGAGGAAAGTGCCCTTATTGAGGAGTACTAGAGTCAAGAGCAGGGTACCTAGGAAGGAAAGGACTCAGCAGTGGCAGTGGGAAATTCATGGCATGTAGGGAATTGGTCAAATAAGTAAGTGTATGAGGATAGCGGTAGTTAGATTTCTCACTGTGGGAGATGATGGTTTAAAATGTGTAAAAGGAGAAAATAGGTTAACCCTGTGGTGTTGGGCTTGAATGGGTTGTATCCTGTGAACTCAACAAAATCTTCTGTGAACAGCAACACCTAGTAGAAACGGGTAAGTCTAACCCTCAGGGCTCCATTTCTTCTTTCTTTTTTTATTTTTAAGAATAAGATATTTTCTTTAATTGTATAAAGGATATATTTTAAAACTTACAGAAAATGATTGTGAACCATTTAAAATATTTTTCTTACATTGAAAACAAAACTATGATATCTACTAACACTTTTTTAAATTTCATGATCTAATTATTTACTTATTTTGTATTAGTTCTTTTTAGTTACACCTAAAATTAAGATTCATCCTGAAAAAATCATAAAAGCTGGAATATAATTTTTTCTAATTCAGTCCCTAGTACTTCCCTTTTCCTTCTCCTCCTCTCTGCCCCTGTTCCTTTCCCTAAACACTATTGATCTTTCTGCTATTTACTTATAGTTTGTTTGTTTTCAATTAGAGTCTTGTGGATGTACATGATGGTGAGATTCACTCTGGTATATTCATGTATGTACATAGGAAAGTGAGGTCAGATTATTCTACTGTTCTTCCCTTATCCTGTCCCTCCTCTTTCCTCCTCAATCCCCTTCTTCTACTCCACGGATCTTTCTTCTACTTTGATGAAATTCCTCAGGGACTCTATTTCTAATTACCTACTTACTATTCTTCAAAAAAAGGAGGCTTGGAGAAATGTCTGACTTCATGGCTGAGGCAGGGAAAACACTGAATGGAGCATATTGCTATGCCACAAAATTTAACATGTTATTGTGGGAAAAAAGGTAAGAAAGTGTTCAAATAATGAACAGGACTTTCCTTTTTTAAATTTTTTTTTATTTCTCCTAATTTGTTGTATATGACAGTAGAACATTTTCTTAAAGGACCCAGAAGCAAGCCTAAGTTCACAGAAACCATTGACTAAATTGGAGACATTGTGAGCATCAAAATAAATGTAGTAATGGATGTTAACTCTTTAAAGCAAAACAGGAAACTATTTCATGCTGATATAACCAAATAAAGTGAAAGCTTTATGAGTAATAGGATATTTACATGGTTTCAAGTCATCTTATTATAAAATATTTACTAGTTAGCAAAGGCAAAAGGAATAACTTTACAGTGGAGCACCCAAACAGATACTACATTAGTCAAGTGATAAAAGTTATCATTATTATTAATAGGAAAAAATTTAAAATGCATGCTGCCTAGAAGGATGTAGTTAAAAGACTTTAATTTATGTCATATTCCTGCCAAATATGCATAACTTCAATATAAACAGGAAGAGGGATAAGCTAAAATCCAAGTAGAGGGACATTCCACAGAGTAATGACAAAAAAGTAAAACAGTCATAAAATTAAGGGAATGTCTGAGAAATTGTTTGAAATTGGAGGAAATCAAGAGATATAACTGATTATATGATGTTCTCTCAACCATACCCTTTTGCTATAAGGAATATTGGGACAATTTGGAAACGAGTGGAATACATAGATGGAAATAAAGTATTAGTGTTAATTTTCTGACAGGAAAGATTAAATATGATCATGTTAGAGAATACCCCTGTTTGTGGGAAATTCACACCAAACTATTTGGGGTTTGAGGATAATGATGAAATATCATATCGGATACTAAGATACATAACAAAAAGCAAAAGGTTTTCTAGATTTTTATACTTGCAAATTTCTTTAAGATTGAAGTTGTTTTTAAGAAATTTAAAAATTGTTAAAGGGATTCACTTAATTTTCTCTTTAACTAATTTCAATGATTGTACCAGTAAACTAAGAGATTCAAAAACATGGCAATTTAAATATAAAAAGTGTAATGTATTTTAATCATTTAGAATCAGAATTATAATATTACCAGTAAAGTAAATTATAAAAGTAAAATTACAAAAAAAGTAAAATTACACGTTCAAATGTATTATGTCATTCTAATTTTGAGGAGTCTCCTTGCTGTGAAATTGAACATTGGGGCTAGACCACAGGCTGCTGTGGCATTTCTACAGTGTTATGTGTCTGGTGGCATGGTGAGTACTTATTTGACTAGTGTCTTTTTTTTCTTTATTTTACAGATTAATATTAAAATAGATCTTTCTTTTCTACAAACAGCATTAAAATACACAGTGCAAAATGTACTTCCGAGAAAATGAGAAAATATATTCTACCTTATTTGTGAATCAAGACATTTCATGCTCTGAGATGTGAAGAATGAACTAAATGTGTGCATGCATTACGAAAACATAAAAATTGACATGTTACAACAATTCCATGTTTTTAGGAAGAATAATTAATATCTTCTGCATAAGTAGATTATTTGATAATGTTTTCATTGTTTCTTAGGAATTCTTGACCTGAAACTAATGTAAAGTCTGTTAATTTAACTCCTCAGCTAGCTAAATATGTTTAAGCAAGGAATTCAGAAATATAAGAGCTCTCTGATGACAATTGTCTGGAAATGTAAAAGTTAAACAACTTAATGAAAGAATTAAGAATTTTTTAAAGGCAAATTTAGGGTAGCTCTGGCATATTATTAAATATAAAACCTTTAGCAGGGCAATGAACAGGTAGAAAATATTAAACATACAGATTTCCTTACTTGCAGGGAGTTCATAATTCCTATGCCACCTTTTGAAAATACACATCACCTATAGGATTTTCTCTTTTGTATACCCTAGCCCTGCCTATAGAAAAGAGAACAGGTTACAGACAACCTCCTAGAATTCTTAGCTCTCGGGTGCAGCTATGGTTGATTGGAAGAGTTAGGAAGGATGGTTGGGAGGGGGTCACCAACTTTCATTTTAGTTAATATCAGCTGACTGCAGTCTCCACGTCAGTTAATTTTCTTCTGTTCTCAGGCAAACAGAACCACTAATGTTGACCAGGAGTCCAGCAAGTGCAGAACGATAACCACAAACCATACTAGGTCCATGAGCTGGACAGGATCAATGTAAATCAATCACCACCACCGCTTGGAAAAACAACTCCAAGGATATGCCCTGCCACCACCTCTGGATAAACAGTGCCATCTGTAGAAAAGGAAATTAGGAGGAAAAGAAAAAAATTACTCCTTCATAGTTTTTCTCAGGGTCAGTTCTAAATATGGAAGGGGAAAAATGAAAAATTGAAACTGAAAATCATAGATGTATTTTTTAATCATTATTTTCTTTAGAAAATAGGCAAAATACTTGATTAAGAAACTACATGGAGAAAGTTGGATTTAAGATTTTTAAAATTTTTCTTTGAAATACATATGGATAAAGTATGTGTTATCTATTATCTCAATATTAATTCAACAGTTATAAGAACAAGCAAAAACTATACTGACAAAGACAAGGGAATAAATTATATTAGGTAAATTGGATTAGATAATTTATGACTAAGGTATTCTGCTAGATGAAATATCTAGATGAGAATTTTGGTTTACTTTCATTTTAGTTTTACTTTTTAAAATGTTCATGTAATTCCCTCAATACACAGATTATTTCATTGATCTATATTTACACATGTAAAAATACACATATAAAAATAAATATATTACTCCTAACTTCAGCTATTCTTAAATATTTTCAGATGTTTGAAGAAGTACCTCCCTTCTGAACAAAGATAACATGGGAGTTTAAAAAAAAAAAAAACCATTCTCTTGCCTGCCATGTGTTTTTTCACTGTTCTTGAAATGATAATAGGTAGTTTCATTATGACATGTCATATGTCTTTCAACTTTTACAACAGCTTCTTCATAAGTTTGAGTTATGTATACTACAGGGAGTTTGTCTATGAAATATGTCTTAGTCAAATTAATGAAATAGAATGCAATATATTATCTCTTGTCAAAATGTGAAAATAATAACTATAGTAACAAATCAAATAGTAGGTAATATATTTGATAAGTGGGTCATAATTTTAAGAATGATCTTATGATGTTACTTATTACTGTTGATATTTTATGAGTGAGAAATTTGTAGCCCAAAAAGATTTTAAAAATTACTAAGGAGCTAGTAGTTTTATTTCATATATTTTGTTAATTCTAAATGATCACATTTTCATTACACTATACCCCCCAAACTATGAGATATCGTCATTGCAAGATACAAAGATGATCTATTTTAACAATAGTACGTTATGCAGATACATGATACCCATGAAGGATGACTTGAAAACCACAGACTGTTCCAGTGGAAATAAATTTAAAGATGCTGATTTTAGTTTTAAATAATTATCAAATAATATTTAAAGAATAAAATAGATTTTTCAAGAGATTTTTAGTTTCTAAGTGAAAAAGAGCTAATTCTTTGTTTTAATTCCTGTGGATTTATGTATTTTCTCTTTTTATGATTGAAACAGATAATTTAAAGACTTCTTTTGCTTCTAAGCACAGTTCAGCACACAGAGTAAAGTGCTGCAAGGGAAATGACCTGAAGGAACTACACATATTTTTATTAAAGTAAAAGGATTTTTAATTTTTCAAATATTCCCATTGTTGGGATATATAATTTTTTAGGTCATGGTATCTGGTTTCACTATAAATTGTAACTGATTTTGCTTTAATATATCCATTTAAATACTCTTCTACTTCTTAAACAGTTAACTTTTCTTTGATGCTAACTTTAAATATTTGAACACTTCTACTAACTACCTGGAAAAATTAAGAATATTGGTGGTTTTCTAAATAAATAAAGTCTACTGTTCTAAAGGAAACATTTTAATGACTCTGAAGAGAAAGGTTCTAAATTTATCCATGGTCTCCTTGGCAGTTCTTTTCTTAAACCTACTAACATAAAGTAAATTACATAGAACTAATAAAAACATATGTTAGACTGTATCTGTCACTAGTAACTTACTCTTATGCTATGCTATTTGTGCTGTTGAATGTCTCTTTTTCCATTGAACTCTAGGATACTATTTTGATCTTGGTGAAAGTTAAATATTAAATGCTAAAATCAACATTGCAGCAATATTACTAGTAAAGTAAAAGAAATGTTGGAAAGTAACTGATGAAGGAAGTGAACCATTAAGACTTTACTTTTGCAATTGGCCTCTCCTTGGCAAGGACTTTTTCTTCAAGGATACTTTGGTATTTGCATGAGCAACTCATCCCTAAGAACATAAGAGCTCTCTTGATGCTATTTTCCATTACAGAGCTCTAGAAGCCTTCACCAGAGAAAACAGTGTGATTGTAAATATCTAACAAGCAAAGTGGAGAGGCAACTAAGGGATGGGAGAGTCCCAAATAGATTAATAAAAATTTGCCAATCCATTGCTACTAAAACAACCACAGCTGTTGCTACCCAACAGACTGTAGTACTATAAATGTCTGGTTATTTTCAATCTCTTACAAGACCAAGTGTGTTCCAGCAAAGGTATAGGAAATTTGATCTGTGTTTCTAAGTGTAACAATAATTGATTCATATTTTCCTAAGTTGTTTCTTCCTTTCTTATTTTTTGTTTTGGTTGGTGTGGGGGCTGGAGGGCTGGATGGGGAGTGACTATATTAAGTAGTCCAAAATATTCTTGTTTTAATTTTGGATGTGAATTTGTGGGACAGTAATTTAATCTTTAGATTATTTTTCCTCCCTCCTTTTGTTTTTGCAAGACAGCATGGGAATGGAGGAGAGGTGAAAATTGACAGCACTTTTAGTGAAAGACTTTAGTGAAGGCAGAAAAAATTGATGAGTTGAAATTCATATATGAACAACTGGTTTCCCACATTTTCAGTTGTTGTAGATTTACCATGTCTGACCCTAGTAACAGAAATATTTTTTAAATGAATAGATCTTTCAAGGGACTGATATTTTTACAATTCCAAGTATAAATATTTTTAAATCCTTGAAAGCTATTTATTTGAGAAGTGAGACATGTCTGAATGGCAGAATTTTCACATCTAAATGTCAAATAACAAAATTACGGAAACTTACACCAATTTAAGCATCTTTTAAAGTTTTCTTAGAGATATTTGTTAGCGCAAATGAGTACTTTTATCCACGTTCCCTTTTTTGCCTACCTTGGAACGCAATTTCAGAAATGGCATGAATTAAATATGTTATTTCTGAGTGGAATGGGGCAATGTATTTTTAAAACATTTAAAAATAAATAATAGCAGATGTTTTAATATCTAATTTAGTTGCTTCTTCCATTAGATATTTAGAAAATCTGCCTTGAGCAATAAAGGAAAAGAGAACTTTTCAGACTGAGCCTGAGGACAGAGTTTTAATTTGAGGAAGGCTCAGGTAGTTCCTTCACTTTTAGTCACTTGCCTAGACTCAGGAAAATGATTTTTTTTTATTTTTACATTTTAACAGCTTCATGATGATAATCTAATGCTGCAAACACTTTATTCAAAATGTAACCATTTTCCAAAACAACCTACTTGTCATTCATTCATTAAGTCATTTATTTGCTTTGTGAAACTCTACAAAATATACATTGTAATTTTCACCTACTAGTAAATGTTCATTTCATGTTTTATCTGTTTATTTATTTTCCTATAAATCAAGGGAAATTTGATTCTAAAACTACACAATAAATGTAATTCGTAAGCTTGATATTTGTGGCATCTTTGTTTCCCACATGATCAAAGGGTGTTTTGATGGCTATAACCTTACCTCTCTTTGCTAGGTATTCTATAACTTGAAAATCAATATTTTGGTCTCCACTTGAACTTTAGGTTACCTGATCTCTACATCACTTCAGTAGCACAGAAGTCTCTTCTGAAGGTAAAGAGAAATTTTATTTTTTAAAAAATTATTGTTAGCATCAAGATAAAATATTATCGAACAAAATGAAAAAAATTCAATCATAAATTTTCAATTTTTTTTAAAAAGGAAACTAAACATTTAAACACAAAGACTCATTAAGTTATATTTTAGAGGTAAATAAAAAACACTTCACTTTTTAAAAAAATCATCCATACTCAAATTTCATACCTGAAATCTCAAATTGTACCACTTTGAAGCACTTAATATTTTAACTATTTGACTACATATTCTTCATTATTTTTGTCATTAGTCTTTCAGGCTTTTTTTCCTCCTCTTTGGTGTAAGCATGTAATTCCCATTGGGACAAAAGGAAGTTAGTAATGTTCATTGCATGAACAAAAGACCGATAGTCTGACAGTTTTGTGGAGGCAGACAGGAAATGCCAAAGAAAGATTTAACTGTAAGACAGATCTTGATTAATAATAATGTTGTTAGTATTTTGTCTTCTTTTTCAAGGTCTGAATTATAAAATCCCCTTTGCATGGCCGTATTGAAGTTTTATAATTTATTTTATGTCTAGCAAACTTAAGCCTAGAAAACATTAAGTATTGAGAAGGCTAAAAAGTTAAGCTAACTTTTTGTAAAAATTTTCTGATTGTGCATGATAGTACAGCCAATTGAAAAGTGAATGGAAAATGTGGTCAACCAGCTGAATGTTTTGCAAGCAGAAAGAGTACTCTTTTCAAAACACCAATCAACTTTGAAACTTTCAATAGCTTCTGAGTACTTTTGCATAGGCACCAAAATCCTAACCAAAAGACCAAAAATCTATGAGGCTCCTCTTAAGCCCCTAAGCTCCTCTACACTGCGGCCTTCCCCCAAACAAGTTCATGCATCTGTCTGGACCAGTCTCCACCGCCATTTTCTCAGTCATTACTTCTTCAAGGAAGCCTTTCCTGTCTGCATTGATGAGACCCATAATAAGCTCTTGTAACAACCTTTAACTCCCCTTTGGAGCATTCATTATGACAGTGGGTAAAATTTGTGTGATTCTTTGCTTAATGCTAATCTACCAACTATCCTGTAAATTCCTTGAAGACAGGAGAGTCCCTGATTTTTTTTTTTTTTTCAACTTTGGGTTCATAACATCTGTTATGGGCTGAATTAATACCCTCCCAATTCGTATTTTGACATACCTCAGAATATGAATAAATTTGGAGATTGGGCAGTTAAAAGGTCATTAAAATCAGGGTCATTAGGATAGGCAGTATTCCAATAGCACTGGCATCCTTTTAGCACACTGGAACACCAAAAAGTAAAAAGTACTCAGAGAGAAGACCACACGAAGATGCAGCAAGGAGGTGGCCATTACAAACCTCAGGAGAAGCCAACCCTGCTGGCCCTTGGTCTCAGACATTCAGCCTCCAATATTGTGACAAAATGAATTTTTGTTGCTTAAGTTATACAGTCTGTGTTGTTTTGTAATGGCAGACCAAGAAAAGTAATATTAAAACTAACTGAAAGCCTGGTGATTGTAAATTAAGATTTTTGGGTGAATCAATCAGGAATGTCAACCTGGATTTTAATCCTAATTCTACTACAATTTAGCTGCATGATCTTAGCCACATTTCTAAAGCAAGTTTTAAGCCTCATGATCCTCTTTTTATAAATTTGGGACAATAAATAATTTATAGCATTATTGATAAAGTTAACCATGTACATGTACACTTAACATAGTTAGCATGTATTTCATTCTTTCCATTTTGTAGCCTGGAAGAATGAGGAGGAAAAGTTAATCTCTTTGCAAAGTTTATCAAATAAATAGTCTTTAGTGATAGCATATGATAGTTTATATATAGTTTTGCCTTTCAGATTCAAAATATTTAAAAAACAAAGTCATCTGAATTTTATGTATAAATAGATATATTCCTCTTCTTATTATTCCAAAATATTCAGTTCTCCAGGACCTGTGCCCCCACTTTTCTGCATCCTGTCAACAGAAGGAATCCAAAAGAGGCTCGTGGCTATTGCAAAAAGGCTGTACTTCTTGTTTCTATGCTAGCCCCATGGTCTTTCAGGGATTCTCGTACAATTATATTATTATCTTGTACAATTATATAAATCAATATTCATCACTGTATTTTTGTTTGTCCATACTAGAAAGAATCAACTTTCTCTAGTTAGAAAAAAACTGTGGAACTTACACCCTTTAGAAAAATAATGGACTGGGAGTGTGGCTGGGAACTTTCAAAATATTCAGCGCTTTCCCCTAGGTAAGGCCACTGGGGAATATATTGGATTAGCCAAATATGCCAGCCATCCAACACTCCAAAAACCACAGATATTCAGTGAAGTTAAGAGTTCATACAAAGGAAGATGGAAGCAAACCCCTTGGTATCAAGTAGAAAGGGGTTTAATACAGGGAAGGAGTGGGTTACACAAACACAGAAAGGGTTGGGAGTACAAATGGCAGGGCAAGTGCTGATATAGTTAAAGCAATTAAGAAGTGCCCAAATCACAGTGGAACCCCCATACAGCATCTGCCAAAAATGATGGTTTCTCCCTCTTTCAGCATCCAAATTGGGTTCTATTGTCTTCCCATCAGCATACTGTAACCTGGGAATCTTGGGAAAGGAAACCTGGGAAATGGTTTTTCATCTTTTGCACTTTTAAGGTTATGTGCACAAGAGAGTGAATATGAGTTCAAAATAATCTCACACTAGACACTGTTCAATCATTTAAATCCTAAATGTGGTAAGACATTCTCCTGGCCACCTCTGTTTCTGAAAGCTCCAAATATCTCCAGAAAAATAAGCCAATTCCAGAGGTTGTTTATAGATAAATCTAGTAAATAACTTGTAATAGTAATTCCTTGAGTTAAATAAAATACCACAATTCTAATTAATGTTCAACCACCAGGAAGGTTAAAAAATATGCAATTTAGGTTCTACTTTAGCACTCCTGAAAGAGACACTTAAATTTCTCTTTCAAATACTACATTAAAGACCTAGTAATCATGTTGAACATTTCAAGAATTTTTGTTGTTGTTGCTGCTATTTTTTAAATTTATTTGTTCTAATTATTTATACGTGACAGTAGAATGCACTTTGATACATCATATATAATGGAGTATAATTTCTCATTCTTCTGGTTATACATGATGTAGAATCTCACAAGTTATTTAGTTATATATGTATGTAGGGTAATAGTGTCTGATTCATTCTACTATCTTTCCTATCTCCATACTCCCTCGCCTCCTTTCAATCCCCTCTACTTAGTCTAAAGTAATTCTATTCTTCCCTAGCCCCCCATATCCACATTGTGAATTAGCATCCATATATCAGAGAAAACATTTGGTTTTTGGTTTTTGGGAATTGGCTTATTTCACTTAGCAAAATATTCTCTGGTTTCATCCGTTTACTGGCAAATGCCATAATTCCATTCTTCTTTAAAGGTGAGTAATATTCCACCATATATATATACCACTTTTTGCTATCCATTCCTCCATTGAAGGGTAGCTAGGTTGGTTCCATAGTTTAACTATTGTGAACATTGATGTGGCTGCATCACTGTAATGTGATGATTTTAAGTCCTCTGGATATAAAATGAGGAGTGAGATAGCTGGGTCAAATGACGGTTCCATTCCAAGTTTTCTGAGGAATATCCATACAGCTTTCCATAATGGTTATACCAATTTACACCCCCATCAGCAATGTATGAGTGTTACTTTTTCTCCACATCCTTGCCAACACTTATTGTTGCTTGTAATCTTGATAATTGCCATTCTGACTGGGGTGAGATGAAATCTTAGTTTTGATTTGCATTTCTCTAATTACCAGAGATGTTGAACATTTTTCACGTATTTGTTGATCAATTGTATTTCTTTTTCTGAGAAGTGAGTGTCTGCTTAGTTCCCAGCCCATTTATTGATTGGGTTATTTGGGTTTTTTTGTGTGTGTTAAGTTTTTTGAGTTCTTTATATCTCCCAGAGATTAATGCTGTATCTGAGGTGCTTGTGGTAAAGATTTTCTCGCATTCTGAAGGCTCTCTCTTCACATTATTGATTACTTCCTTTCCTGAAAAGAAGCTTTTTAGTTTGACTCTATCCCATTTATTGATTCTTGATTTTATTCCTTGCGCTTTTGGAGTCTTGTTAAGGAAGTTGGTTCCTAAGCCGACATGATAAAGATTTGAGCCTACTTTTTCTCCTATTAGGAACAGGGTCTCTGGTCTAATGCCTAAGTCTTTAGTCCCCTTTGAGTTGCGTATCATGCAGAGTGAGAGATAAGGGTTTAATTTCATTTTATTACATGTATATTTTTCTACTTTTCCCAGCACCATTTATTGAATAGACTATATTTTCTCCAGCGAATGTTTTTGGTGTCTTTGTCTAGTATGAGATAACTGTATTTATGTGGGTTTGTCTCTGTGTCTTCCATTTTTGTACCATTGATCTATGTGACTGTATTGGTGCCAATACCATGCTTCTTTTGTTACTATGGCTCTGTAATATAGTTTAAGGTTTGGTATTTTAATGCCTCCTACTTAACTTTTCTCTTTCAGTCACTGATGTGTAGGAACACATTTGATTTATGTGTGTTAATTTTATAACTTTCTACTTTGCTGAATTCATTTATGAGTTTTAGAAGTTTTCTGGTGGAAATTTTTGGCTCTTCTAAGTATAGAATCATGTCATTAGCAATTAGTGACAGTTTAAGTTCTTCTTTTCCTATTTATATCCCTTTAATTTCTTTGGTCTATCTAATTGCTCTGGCTAGAGTTTCAAGGATGATATTGAATAGAAGTGGTGAAAGAGGGCATTCTTGTCTTGTTCCAGTTTTTAGAGGGAATACTTTCAGTTTTTCTCCATTTAGAATGATGTTAGCCTTGGGTTTAGCACATATAGCTTTTACTATGTTGAGGTATGTTCCTGCTATCCCTAGATTTTCTAATGTTTTGAACATTAAGGGGTGCTGTATTTTGTCAAATGCTCTTTCTGCATCTATTGAGATGATCATATGGTTCTTGTTTTTAAGTCTGTTGATGTGATGAATTACGTTTTTTGATTTCCATATGTTGAACCAAACTTGCATCCCTGGGATAAACCATACTTGAGCATAGTGAACTAGTGAACTATCTTTTTAATATGCTTTTGTATGCAATTTTCCAGAATTTTTTTTTTTCTTTTAAAAAACTTCAGGTCAAATTCTTCTGAGAAAAAAAAAATCAGGATTATATTTTGAAGTTGCAATTTCTGTTGTAGAAACTTTATATTAGAACTAAGAAATTCTATGTTTCCATTAGAATTACACATGCAAATATTTTAATCTGAGAGTTCTTATGCATATTCAGTTAAAAACAGCAATATTTTGCACATTAGAAATAATTGCTGCTTAAATGCATGTTTCAAAATGAGCTTGTTAAATGTGTCATATCTAGCCTCTTCCCCCTGCCCCACCACTGTATTTATTGAGGTATAATAGAAAAATACAATTTGATCTTAATTTTTGTTATCTATTCTTCACTTTTAAAGGATAGTTTGCTAGTATATGTTCTTTTTGGCAGGTTTTTATATTTTGGTACTTTTAATATATCATTCCACTCTCTCCTGTCCTGCAAGGTTTCTGCTAATAAACTCTGCTTTATAGACTTAGAAAAAAGCTTCTTTAGATGTAACAAGTTACCTTTCTCCTCCTGCTTTCAAAATTCTTTTTTCCTTCTGACTTCTGACAATTTAATTATAATGTGGATTAGCATACATTTATTTTCTATTTATTTGGGGATTTTGAGCCTGTTGTACCTGGAAGTCCATTTCTATCTCTAGACTTAGGGATCTTCTGTCATTATTATTTTAAATAAACTTTCTGCCCCAGTCTTCCTCTTTCTGATTTTCTTTTCCTTCTGGGACATTATAATGCACAAATTGGTTTTCTACATAATGTCTCATAAACCCTGTAGGTTTTCTTCTCTTTTTTCCTTTTTTTGTTTTCTTTTGACTTCTCTCACTGGTTAATTTCAAACAATCTGTCTTCACATTCAATAATTCTTTCTTTTGCTTGATCAAGTCTACTGTTGAAGCTCTCTATTATAGTTTTTATTTCATTCGCTGACTTCTTCAGAACAGAATATGTTTGGTTCTTTTTTCCTCATTTCCCCTTGTCAAATTTCTTGCTTTGTTCATTCATTATTTTTCTGACATCGTTGAGTTGTTTCTGTGTCTTTTGTGGTTTACTGAGTTTCTTTCAAACAATTATTTTGAATTTTTTGTCAGGAAATTTATATAACTCATTTCTTTGGGGTTATTTATTAGAAATGTATTGGACTCCTTTGATAGTGCAATGTTTCCCTCATTTTTTGTGTATGTTCCTGATAACCCTGAATGTATAGTTACCGATACATTCCAAGTAGTCTCCTCTTCCAGACTTTGCACACTGTATTCAGTTGGCAAAGATTTTCACCGCCAGGTGGACATGAATGCACCACCTGGGTGGTATACACAATAGCACTATGTGATCACCAGGTCTGGAACACAGGCACATGCACAGTGGTGCTAAGGCTGGGAGGGGTGTTTTAGTGGCTCCAACACTGGAAGGGGCTCAGTGATGACTCCAAGAAGCTTCAAAAGCAGGGTGTGCATCAGCATGAACTTTGAGGGTCCTTGATTGTGGCAAGGGCTACTAAGGTCTTCAGTAGCAAAGGTGGCTGGGGTCCACCTGACCTCTTTTTACCCCATGGGGTAGAGGGTGTCGTGGCCAAGGGGATTCTTTTTGGTGCTGAGCTGTGCCAGCTAGGGAATGGAGTATCCTAAGTAAAACACTACCAATTCTCTTTCTCCCTCTCTATTTCTCACTCTTTCTTTCTCTCTCTCTCTCTGAGTCATCGTTGGTTTTTGTGCTCCACTGAGTTGCTTCAGCTTTTTATTTGTACTCCAGAACTCTTTTAATATATGGGTTATCGGTTAAATTCTTGTTTTTGTTGGGGGATAAGGACTGAGATTGCTTAGGTTGTTATCTTCCTTACATTCAGGACTTTAGCAGTTTAAACTAAAACATTTTATCATTTATGTGACCAAATTTATTTCACTTGACATAAAATCTACTTTTTAAAAAAATTCCTTTCCTCACTTGATGAAACAAATCATAAACAAAAGGAAAGGTATAATTGAGGTAAATATTACTGAGAGTTTATGCTCTTTCCTAAGTGAGGAGAGATGACCTTATTATCTGGATTTAGACATGCACTGGGGTGGCATTGTTATGGGTAGGATTAACATTTCAGTTGCAAATCAGAAACTGGTACCACCTCTCATGCTCCTTTTTCAATGATACCAAGCATTGTCTTCCTAATATGTATCTAGAAATTCTAATGACACAACTCTGACAGCATTTTGAATCTATTCACATAATAGAAGCAAATATTAGTATCGTTGTCTGAAACCTTGGTGCATTTCTCTCCAGAGAATCCTTCCCCTAACTTTTCTTCTATCCTTTTCATTTGTTTTATTGTTGAGCAAAAACCCATGTTCAAGTTCTACTTCCTTCTCAGTTGTCCTGTGTTTCCTATCACTTTTACCTTACCCACTGAAGTCTTATTCCTACATTTACCATGGCTTGAAAACTGAACCCTTAAATATTTGTGCAGCAAGCTCCTTCAATTCAAAGGCACAAATACTTACTCAGTTCTCAATATTTTTTGTGTTTTTACAATAATGCTTACATTTTAAAAATTATCATCAAGGCACAAGTATTCAAATGGAAGAAACACAACAGAAGTAAATAATAAAAATGAATATTTACTTGGTATTGGTTTGGTCCAAGTGGTAGCATTGGAGGACCTGAGGAGTGCTCAGATTCTAAACATGTTTATTTTGAAGATAGAGCCAATAGAACGTTCTGACAACATGAATCTGAGATGGAGGAAAAGAAGCAGTTCCAGGATGCTTATGAATTGTAGCATAAGAAACTAAAGAATAGAAGTGCTTTTAATGAGATGCTAGGATCAGGAAAAGAAGGTTCTGGAAGGAAGATCAAGGGTCTGATATTGGACATGTGAAAGTCAAGATTCCTAGTAAACATCCAAATAGTAATATTAGGAAGGGAGTGGTATTGGATATTATTTGACTCATGATGGTGTTAAATTCCCATAAACTTGTCATAAGCTAAAATACAGTAAGTGAAAAATACATTTAATATACCTAACCTATCAAACATCTTAACTTAGCTTCACCTACCTTAAATGTGCTTAAAACACATTCAGTAGCCTATATTTGGGCAAAATAATTTAATACAAAGCCTATTTTATAAGGAAGGGTCAAATATCTTATGTGAGATTTTTGAATACTATACTGAAAGTGAAAAGTCACATGGCACTTTGGCACCATCATGGAATTGAAAAATTATGAGATGAACCATTCCAAGTCAGACACCATCAATATAGGAGTCTGAGTTTATGATAGAAATCCACAATGGAAGTATAAACTTGGAAAAACTCAGAATTTGGATGCATTTAAAAGTCATATTAGATGTATTGAGAATTATCTGAAGCCAAATCCATAGCTCATTAGGAAGGATTGTGTCATTGTTTGATGATGTCTGCAATGGACTTAAGAGAGAAAAGAGTGAAATAGTACCAGGGATTTGACATCATAGAGGTAGAGGAAATGTATAAAGCTATAAATCATATAAAAATAATAATTCATAGACTGGAGGTTCATAGGACATGAACCAACAGTCAACAAATTTGTAGAGAAATCAAATGAAGGAGGGGAAAAAAGTATAGAGGAAAGATTAGTATCTGAACACAGGTATATTAATTTATTTTGTTTTGCTTCATTGCATGCCACAAATACTTTTTTTAACAAATTGAAAGTTTATGCAAATTCTGCATGGAGTGTCTATCTACATCAGTTTTACAACAGCACATGCTCCCTTCATGTCTCTGTGTCACAGTTTTGGTAATTTAACTGTTCTTCAAAGTTTTTTGTTATTATATTTGTTATGGTGACGTGTGTTCTGTAAACTTTGATGTTAATATGGTAATTGTTTTGGAGCACCACAAACCATGCACATACAGGATGACAAACTATATCAGTAAATGTTGCATGTATTCAGATTGCTTCACCAACTGGTCATGACCCCAACTCACTCCCTCCTTTAGGTCTTTCAATCCCCCAAAATGCAATAATATTAAAATTAATCCAATTACCAGCTCTACAATAGTCATTAAATATTCAAGAGAGAAGAAGAGTCACACATCTCTCACCTTAAATCAAAATCTGCAAATGCCTCAGCTAGGTGATGAAGGAATGTTAAAAGCCAGGATAGGTTGAAAACTACACCTCTCATGCCAAACAGTCAAGGAGAACTTCTTGAGCAAAATTAAAAGTGCTGTGGTAGTGAACACACAAATGGTAAGAAAGCAAAACAACCTTGTTGACATCAAAAAGGGATTAGTGGTCTAGATGTAAAACCAAACCAGTCTGAACATTTCTTTAGTTAAATTCTAATCCATAAGAATACTGTAACTCTCTTTGGTTCTAGGAAGACTGAGAGTGTTTTCTAGAAAATATTGCAGGCCGAATTATAAAGGTTAAATGGGGGAAGGTACCCTGCATATTGAAGCATTCTTTTCTGAAACAGATTAGATTTATTTCTCAGTAATTTCTTTCTAGTTAGCATGTATGGTCACATAGTGACATTTTCATAAGTATGAAATCTTTGATGGGCTAAAGAAAGTGATTGTAAGATCTCAAGGACCAAGTTCCCACTATGGCAAAGTGCAGCCTCAGGTAAATCCATCCACTCCATGACTTATTTCTTCTCCTTAACTCAGTAGAGGGAGATGAAGTGAGAATCTCAGAGTAGCAATTTATCTAGATTAGAAACCAGGATTGGTGTGAGTGGGTATTAGAATATTTTAAAATAACCAAAACAGGACAAAAAAAGATGATGTTTTCGTATTTTTAGGTATTTAGAATTAAAGCATGAAGGACTGATGATCTAATTAATTAATGAGAGTCTGTGAGTTCCTCTAGGGTGGATATCACTCTATCTTGTTCCCCCAGGTTTCCTCTGTTCTAGCAGGTCACACTGTACTTTAACTCCAGCGGGAGCAGGAACAAGAGGGTAGAGTGCAAGAGGCATGAACTGGGCCAGGGACAAACCAAGGTCACAACCAAGGTCACAAGAGAACCACAGAAGAAAGATGACCAGAAACTGAGGGTACCTGAGGGGTAACAGAAAATATTCATTTTGAGACCAGAACAGGGAAGACCAAGTAGTCAAAACAGAAATCAAAAGCATAGAATAGAGAGCAGATGTACTGGAGAAAAGACTGGAGGCAAAAAAAAAAAAAAAATTCACATCTGAACACTTTACCTCAGAAGTCCAAGGAAAAGTACCTTGGTAGGGGAACCTAGAGAACAGTTTTTATAGAACAAACCTGGGTTGTTGCCGGTTCAGTTCTTCCTGCTTTTTAAATGGGCCAGGATTGCTTTCACTTTGTTATAATTTAAACAATTTCAAGTAAATTCTAACAATCTGAAAATTTAAAAAGAGCAGAAGTAAAATAATCTGCCAGAGCTGGACAGGGTGCAGCTGGCCAGGACAAAACCAGATAGTAATTCAAAGAGAGGTACAAACTCTGAGAGAGTCTCTGATCAAAGTAGGGCTGTTGTTGAAAGATCTGACACCAGAACCTCACAGACACTGGCCTGTACTGAGCTTTCCTGGTTGTGCCCAGCAGATGTAAATCACAGTTTTAGAAGCAGCAATAACTCTGCAGTAAAGTTATGATCTCTTTTATATATCAGAAAAATAATTTTTAAAACATTTTGTAAAAGTACTTGGATATCAGAATGGTTACTTTCTATGTATATGTACATGTACACATGCATACACATAAATACACATACACGTGTATAGTTTTAGTTAAACTTTTATTCCCTGTACTTACAAAAGTCAACTAAATTCTTTTGATGGTTCTTTTAGTCAAAAAAGTAAATCTACACATCCAGTACTATATTTAATAAAAAGGGAGTTTTTTTGCTGTGTTCCTGTTTAAATCTTTTGACCTTTTCCCTTCCAAATAAAATTGGTACTATTAATAATTCAATTTCCAAATTCAGAGAAAAGCATAAAATTAATCCCCTTTTCAGTGAGTTTAGATGATGTAACCAGGCCTTGCTTTTGGCCTGTGACTAGTTCCCTGACTAAAATCACTGCAGAATGGCCTGTTTCTGAAGGAGGTTTGGTCTCAAGAGGGATGGTGGGTGTCTTCTACAGGAGACAGTAGGTCAATGGCCAAACGCCAATGGAGACAAACAGATGTTGTGGTTAACCAAGTTGGAGAAGGAATATGTGAATTTTATTCCAGAAGCCTCTTGCCAGAAGTGCTATGAAGAGAAAATCCATGCTTGATCCTCTACCTCCCGTTTGGTGGAAACTATTCAGATACATTTGTCTGAATTCTTCAAAGGACCTGGGCAACTTGATCTTACAAAGAACATAGGACAAAAAAGGAATTAAAGTTTTAACCCCTTTTAAAACCCACCAACTTCTGCATGCATGTTCCTAAAAACTGTGTATGAAAAATTGTAGCAAATTCAACAAGTAAATAAAATTTTACCTTCCACTGAAATACGAGAGTATTAACAAGAAGGAAAAAGTATGCGCTGTTGCTAAGTGAATTCATTTCACAAAATGTCAGACATGTGCTCTTCTTGGAAACCTCAAAGATCAAGGGACATATATTATTATTTATTACAAAAAAAAAAAAAAAACTTGGAAGGGAACAGTTTACTAAGTGTTTTAACCTGTGCCGGAGAATTCTAGAAGCATATATTTCTGTCAAAGAATCTGAGTCAATAAATTCCTTATAAGTAAAAAATATGGGCATTTTATTTTAAGTGCTACAAAACTATTACCTGTATACTTGCCACAGATCTTGAAGTAGTATTCAGTGTGGGAATGCAGGAGAGAAGATTAAAGCTGGAATACTGGCACCAATAAGTCAAAGGTAAGCAAGAGGAAGTATTGTCTACTTCCCGAAAAGTATGTTAAGTCCAGGAGTATGAATAAAATGAAGTAGAAATGGAGGTAATTACCAGACAAACCAGAGCTCCTGATCACTGTTAAGAAAGATTTTCTTGATTCACATCATCCTGGATACACATAATACAGAATGCAACATTGCTGTCACTGGTGTACGTAGAGGTATGTAGCAGACAAAATTCCAAGATCACAGGCCCTCCATGATCCACATCCCTGTAAAATCTCCTGTCCTTGAGAGTAAGCAGAACTTGTAAACATCATGAGACATCACTCCTATGATTGTATTACATTATATTATATTGTATTGCAAACATATTATCCAAATGGGTCCGACATAATCACATGATCCCTAGAAAAGAAGACAAGATGACTGGTTACAGGAAAGGAAGTCAAAGATTTAACAGCTAGCAGTTAGGGACTTTTCCTGTACCCTCAAGGAGTTAATTCTGCATATACCCAATAAATTTGGAAGAGATTTCCAAACCCACAAAAAAAAAAAAAAAAAAAAAAAAAAACTGGAGAATTCAGTCACATTGTGCTGAGACTTCAGACCTATACAACTGTGAGAGGATAAACAAGAGTTGTTTCAGGCTGCTGAGTTTATGGTGATTTGTCACACAGCAACAGAAAAATGAATACAAATTGATAACTCTATTTACTGAATCACTTATGATTAAAAGTCCTTACCACACTGACTTCAGATTGTCTAAGAGCATTCCAATGCTATAATTTTGTCACTTAATAACAAGGTTCCCTGGTAATGGTTCATGTTAGAGCAATCATAGAAGCTTGTTTAAAACTAACCTTGTAAATTGAACAGATGATATATTTCCTCCGTATCTATGAAATGTCTCTCCTTAGGAATTGTTTAAAATAAAATTCAGAAAATAAATTTCAGAATATTTTAGTAAACAGTTTCTCTTTCTGCACTACATGGAATTTGTGTTCAACTTTAGCAAATTTACAACCTTTTATGGGAAATATTTTTACTTTGGTCATCCAAACCTGTGTAAAAATTGTAGGTTGTTCAAATCACATGCTCTCTTAATGTCAACTCTGAGTGTTTTCCAACATGAAAATTTGATCCAATGTCCATAATTTCAAAGCACATAAACCTGGTAACCATAAAATGGGAAGCCAGCAGAGTCAAGCATAGAAATCACGTGCAAGAAATCAAGCATCTTTCCATTTGTTCTCTGTATGCTTTATTCTGGAGAAGCCCTAACCAATCTTGTTTTACTGACACTTTTTTTAAGTATCTGATATATGAAGTAAACTAATCCATATGACAGTGAAGACCATATCATTTAGGAAGTAGTGCCTTTAACACTGATACAGTATTTTTCATTAAACATGTAAGATAAATCCCAACTTAAACAACAGTTCCTTTGGGGAAAAAGTCTCTCAAGCATTTTAAAGAAGCTCTGTATGTAAAACTGTACTAAGCAGGAAAAAATAAATACTCTATTTTTTCCCTGAGGAGTGAGCCTAGATGTCACTTGTTTTTTAAACATGAATGGTAATGCTTAAGTCTGGCTTTAAAAAGCAGTTAAAATACTTCATATGACACTTCTAAAAGTAACATCATTCTTTAGTGATAAAGCAATCCTAACTAGTTATGTTCATATGTCTATGCACAGAACAAACTTTTAAATGTTTAAGTAAAGTCAGATATGTCCAAAAGATTAAACAATACTATGCCAATACTATGGCAAGGCAAATATATCCAAGAAAATGAGTTAACCTATATAAAACAGAGCAATGAGGAACAATTAGTTTTTCATTATGATTATTATTTTAACTATATTTGCCTCTTGGATATTCTTTGACTCTAGTCCTTTTATTATCTACAAAACTGGTTCCATAAAACTTGAAGAAATTGCTGGGTACAGTGGCACATGCCTGTAATCCCTATGGCTCAGGAGGCTGAGGCAGGAGGATTGAGAATTCAAAGCCAGCCTCAGTAAAAGCAAGGTGCTAAGCAACTCAGTGAGAACCTGTCTCTAAATAAAATACAAAATAGGGCTGGGGATGTGGCTCAGGGGTCGAATGCCCCTCAGTTCAATCCCCAGTACCCCACCAAAAAAAACTTGAAGAAGTTAAAAGACTTCAAATAATTTCTAAACAAATCAGAGAAGGCTACCATGCAATTATTATTCTTACAGTCAAAAGAAGCATCCACCATATTGCCTACTCACTGGTCACATGTTTTTTCATGTCTGCTCAAATCTACTCACTTCTCTGATTGGTGAGGCAACCTTATGTACACTCCAGTGTGCATGTGGCCCCTTGTTAGCACTTAGACAACACACTAGCCCTCTTCTTTCTTGCTCAGGACCAGCATAATCCTCAGTGCCATTTGCTTGAGCCTCTCAAGTTCAACATTTCATTCCATAGCCTTTACAGGATGAGCACTCAGGGAGAACAGAGACACACTGTACCTATTTATTACAAGTGATGAAAAAGGCATCCAGCATTCCAGGATATCAGTTTAAAGACATTGTGCCCAACAAGTTCTTGCGCAACCAATTTATTGAATGGCTGCACAGGATAAGTAGAAACATTTAAAAAAATTTTTTTCATAAATGTCTTCAAAACTATTTAGCCATATTTTTCTGCCCTTTCCTCTTAGCCATATCTAAGACACATTCCACCACTTTTTGATTACTTTCAGGCATTAGAACAGTCTCTTTTCTCATCTCCTTTTCAGTTCAACATAAATCAAAAATATTCAGTTCCCACTCAATATTAAGCTCCTCCTCTAACCTCCCTCAGACCCAAATGCCAGTCATTGGAAGTAAGGGCACATCTTGAGATTTCTCTCTGCCTTTCTATTCCATCTTCATCCATGACTCACTGGGCTTCCATTGGTTTCCTCAAATCTGATGTTGGGAGAAGAGAATGAGTGCTAAAAGGGAAAAAAATCTAGGTTGAATTAGTGGGCACCAACTATAGCTCTCTCTTGGTTTGTGGAAAACCAGTCATGGGAGATATCCAAACATTGGCTCTCTCTTGCATCTAATTTTTGGGGGCTAGCTGGAGCCTCTTCTCCATAAGAACCTTCAACATTACACATTCACCAACATGGGCAAGATTTTTTTCTGGATGATTTCATATGGCATCTTTAGGCCCCATTTTTAATGGTCCTATTAACCTCCATTTGCTGGGTCTCCTTGTCCTGTTAGACATGCCCTCTAAAGGTCTCTATTCTTCTTTCTTTCAGAGTGCCCTCTGGTTCAAGGAAATGCACATTTGCCCTTCCCTTAATGGAGTTAGTTGCAGCTTTCACTCCTCACATGGCCTTCAACCTTTACCCTACACAGACTCTCACATTTTATACTCTTCTAGGTAAAAGTCAAAAATATTGCTGGTGCCTACTGAAGCCAAGATACACAGATTAGGATTGCCCAAGAATTTGCTAATCCACTTCATTCTGGTTGCAACATGGAAGGGGCCTACTCATTTTCATAGTTTAACCAGCAACCACCGAGAGCAATGTGTCATTTTTCCCTCACCATAAGTGATTCTCTTAAAGAAAGCATCTATTATGGTTTGGATATGGAATTCCCTTCAAAACCTCATGTATTGAAAGTTTGGTACCCAAAGCAGTATAGTCAAAAGGTGGCGCCTTGGGAAAGTGATTGGATCATCAAGTGGTAGAAACTGTAGGCAGGTGGAGTAAGGTTGGATAGGGGTTTGGGAAAAGAAGTCTTATCCCTGCCTCTTTCTCCTCTCTTCCTCTCTCTCTCTCTCCTTCTTTGTTGTCATGAGCTCAACAGTTTGCTTCTGACATGCCCTTCCACCATGATGTTCTCCCTCACCTCAGGCCCAAAGAAAAGGAGCAGGCTGGACATAGACTAAAATCTCTGAAACCATGAGCCAAAATAAATCCTCCTTCCTTCAAATTGTCCATGTCATATCTTTTATCACAGTGAAAAAGAGTTGACTAATATAGTATCTTCTCCTCTTAGTTTTAGTTAGGAGAAAAGAGCTTCCTTCTGGATAGTTCAGCAATCTTTCCAAAAGGATCTTCCTCCTATTTCAGATCCCTCTTCTTCAAATGTATCATCTCATACAACATTGGCTAAGGCTCATGAGGTAATTCTTGTTTTCTGTTTTTAGCAAGTCCTAGAGAAATGTCAGAACTGACCTTCATAACAAGAGAGAGCTTAAAATGCATTCCCAACTTGAAGACTATTGAAACCCTGGGATGACAAAAATGTCGTAATTAACATGATGCTGTAGAATGAAAAGAGAATAAATTCCATAATTTCTATTACTTCTCTAGCAATTTATTAAACTTTATTAAGAATAATCCTTGATTGTATGATTTTATCAACATGGATTCTACTGTAATATATAACTAAGAAGCAATTTTAAAAAGAATAATCCTATAGTAATTATATATATCTTTCAATATGTATATCAGATATATACATATATATGATATATATCTTCAAAACACATGATCTTTAATGAATCAATTATGTAGGATAATTTCCTCAGAATCCTCCTCCTACTTTTTCAATCTGTATGGTGGTTTTAAAGTATGTTCACAAGGCCTTTAATATTCCTCTCTTCAATTAGTAGAACCTAATACCCCTCTCCCAGATTAGGGAGGTCTTGCCAGTTAACTCATTGCTAGTAGAATATAACAGAATTCATGGAATATGAGTTACATTTATTGATTTCCAGATGTTGAACCAACCTTGCATCCCTGGGATGAAACCCACTTGATCGTGGTGCACTACCTTTTTAATATGTTTTTGTATTTGATTTGTTAAAATTTTGTTAAGAATTTTTGCATCTATGTTCATTAGAGATATTGGTCTGAAATTTTCTTTACTCAATGTGTCTTTGTCTGGTTTTGGTATCCAGGTGATATTAGCTTCATAGAATAAGTTTGGAAGGGATCCCTTCTCTTCTATTTCATGGAATATTTTGAGGAATATTGGAATGAGCTCTTCTTTAAAGGTCTTGTAGAACTTGGCTGAGTATCCATCTGGTCCCAGACTTTTCTTGATTAGTAGGCTTTTGATGACTTCTTCTATTTCATTGTTTGAAATTGATCTATTTGAATTCTGTATATATACTCCAGATTCAGTTTGGGTGGATCATATGTTTCTAGAAACCTGTTGATGTCTTAAAATTTTTCTATTTTGTTGGCATATAGATTTTCAAAATAGCTTCTAATTATGTTTTGTATTTCAGTAGTGTCTATTGTGATATTTCTTTTTCATCACAAATTTTAGTATTTGAGTTTTATCTCTCCTCTTCATTAGTGTGGCTAAGGGTTTATCAATTTTGTTTATTTTTTCAAAGAACCAACTTTTTGTTTTGTCAAATTTTTGAATTGTTTCAATCTGGTAATCCATGTGCAGCAAAATGAAACTAAACCCCTATCTCTCACCCTGCACAAAACACGACTCAAAATGAATCAAGGACAGAGGAATTAGACCAGAGACCCTGCACCTAATAGAAGAAAAAGTAAGTCCAAATCTTCATCATGTCAGCTTAGGGCCAGACTTCCTTAACATGACTCCCAAAGCACAAGAAATAAAAGCAGGAATCAATAATTGGGATAGATTCAAACTAAAAAGTTTCTTCCTCAGCAAAAGAAACAATCAGCAATGTGAAGAGAGAGCTCACACATACTTCAGACAGATCACTAATCTCCAGAATCTATAAAGAACTCAAAACTTTACACCAAGAATACAAATAACCCAATCAACAAATGGGCTAAGGAAATGAACAGACACTTCTCACAGAAGATCTACAACCAATCAACAGATATATGAAAAAATGTTCAACATCTCTAGTAGTAAGAGAAATGCAAATCAAAACTACCCTAAGATTTCATCTCACCCCCATTAGAATGACAATTATCAAGAATACAAGCAACAACAGGTGTTGGTGAAGATGTGGGGAAAAGGTACACTCATACACTGCTGGTGTGGTTGCAAATTAGTGCAGCCACTCTTGAAAGCAGTGTGGAGATTCCTTAGAAAACTTGGAATGGAACCACCATTTGACACAGCTATCCCACTCCTTGGTTTATACCCAAAGGACTTAAAATCAGCATACTACAGAGATATAGCCACAACAATGTTCACAGTTGCTCAATTCACAATAGCCAGTTTGTGGAACCAACCTAGATGCCCTTCAATTGATGAATGGATAAAGAAAATGTGGTATATATACACAACGAAATATTATTCAGCGATAAAGAAGAATAAAATAATGGAATTTTCTGGTAAATGGATGGAGTTGGAGAATATCACGCTAACTGATATAAACCAATCCCAAAAAACTAAAAGCTGAATGATTTCTCTGATAAGTGGATGATGATACATAAGGGGGGTGGGAGGGAGGCAAAAATTGAGGAAGGATGGATTGTATAGATGAAAATGAGGGATGGGGGAAAGGGAAAATAACAGAATGAATATTTCAGAAACAGCATTACCCTATGTACATGTATGATCACACAAATGGTGCGACTCTACTTCATGTACAACTAGAGATACAATAGTTGTACCCCATTTGTGTACAAAGAATTAAAAAAAAAGTAGAAGAACCATGTGAATAAAGCCAGGTGTGGTAACACATGCCTGTAATCCCAGAGATTAGTGACAAGGTGAAGCAAGAGGATTGAAAGTCGTTGCCAGCCTCAACTACTTGGTCAGACTTTGTCTCAAAACAGAACTTTTAAAAAGTGCTGTGGATGTAACTCACTGTTAGAGCACCCCTGGTTTCAGTCCCCAGTACTGCACAAAAGAAAACAATGTGAGTAAGGTATCTGAGTCCCAGTAGAAGTCTTCACATGATTGCACCCTGGTGAATAGCTGGCTGCAGACTTAAAAGAAACCCTACACAAGAACTTAGCTATCACTCAAATTCAACTCAGAAACTAGGATTTAATAAGATTGTGTTGTTATAAGTCACTAAGTTTGGGGATAATTATTTACATAGCAATAGAAAACAAATATAATATGGTATCTTACATATTCCAGCATATTTAAAATCCCAGGTCTTCTTTCCTGGTTATATATGCCATGTACACACTAATGATGCCAATAATCAAAAGCATACCTTGGCTTGAAGTCAGAATATTGTGATAAAAAGTCTAATCATTCATATGAGAAGGATTACTAGTGCACTGAGGGATCAACTGATATTCTCCCCTTCGTTTGAGGAAATGACTAGTTCTAACAGAAGTTATTTAGATGAACATACATGGATTAACGTTATGTGAATCTGTTAATTAGAGATGCAAACTGAGGTCCATAGTCATGTGTATCACTAGTAGGCAATGAAGAAAAGAATTCATCATGCAAAGTTATTCCTCTGTCACTGATGTTTGAAATTCAGAAACTATAACTTACTCTTGTCTGAGATCACCTCAATGTTAAGATTCAAATAATTTCTTTAGAGATAATCTTTCATGTTGTTTTGAGTAAATTATTATTTTGAGTATGAATAAAGGGTGTGAAATCAGGGTGTTAGTCACCAAGGAGAAAAACAAGTAAAATAAATTCAAAATCTGAGAGTGGTAAGGGTAAGTGCACTGGTCTTCCAGACATGCCGTGGGTGGCCCTATTCTCTCTTGAGCTCTGTGAATTAGACAGTGTCAGCTCCCAGAAGGCAGAGATCAAGTCATATGTTATGAATAGCACCTAACACAATCCAGTCAGTGGAATACTAAACCACAGCAAAATCATCAGCCACCAGATAAAGTTAGATGTCCATCATAGCAAGCAGCTGCTAGAGCTGGAACTGTCAACAACATCACACTCAACTTTCTGGATATTTTCACCAGGGTCACCTAGGAGCCACATCAACAACAAATAACAGGATGAAAATTTTCCCAAGGAATAAAAAGCCAGATTCCTGGAGTGTGCCAGTCCTGAAACATAGCCCACTAGCACTCAGCTGATCTGTGTTTTGTATATGTGAGAGAGAGCTGATCGCTGTACCCTGAAGCAGTCCAGATGAACAGCCAAAGGGTTATGGCCACAAAAAAGACAATCATAAAAAAAATAGGGCTACTTCAATGAGCTGAATCAAAGGACATTCATTCTCTATTGGAAGCAAAAGTCAAAGCCAAAGACAGGCTAGGCTGGGGTCAGAAATCAGAGATGTCACAGATTACAGCCTTTGCTATAAGCATGGAAGAGAATGTGGACTTGTGAATTAACCTCCTTCAAGTGTAGGGAAGTCAAAACAACAACAACAACAAATATGTATCTATGCGCATGTGTGTGTATATATACATATATATATATACACTTATATAAATCTTGTTATATACTTTTGTAAGTTTTATAAGGCTACAACCATACAGGCTATAGCCAGTTCCTATCAGCAACTCACCCAGGATTTACACGCACCAGCTGACACTGCCTTTGAACCTGGTTTTGAAGTAAGTTTTCCATTTCCCACTGAGTTGGACCCCATGGAATAAAAAGGGCACTTTTTTGCATATCTAAAACTAAAATGTTATATTATATGATTACTAAAGCCCTCATGGTCAAAACTTTTGACTTAAAGAATAGTTGAGACCATGAAAATAAAATGTCATCATAAACCAAATTAAAAAGAAAAACAGATTCCAGTAAAAGTATGTTCAATGTGAAAACTCAAAATGGTTAGTACATGAGGCATATATTACTTTGACACTCCAGACTTACTTATAAAACCACAGATTGAAACTAGACATTATTTTAGAGTGGGAAAAGCCATTAGGGTTGATTTTTGTCAACTTTATGCTCATGCCACAGATGTGTGCAAGACACTTAATACTTTTGGTTTATGGAGGAAATTAGAACAGAATGCTAACAATTCAATTGATATATAACCTGTCTGCAGCATTGCTTTATTTCATTTGAAAAAAATTTCAAATATGATTTTGGTAATTGAAAGTATTCCACAATAGAGAATCTGTCTTAACAGCTTGACAGGAGGTCAGGTTTACAAAAATTTTTAAGATATTTATTTACTGTCTGCAAACCTAAATTATATCCTCAACTTCCCATTACTTTCCTATGCATATTCCATTTTTTATTAGAATCTAAAGATGAAGGAAAGATATGCTTTGCCATATGTGTTGTAGTTCATAAATATATACATTTAAAATAAATTCTAAATTGTGCATTCAGGATCAAAGCATGGTATGAAAGATAATTTCTTGGTTTCCTAAAATTACAGGATAAAATGCTTTTCTTAGTCTAAATAAAATGTCCTCAAATAATTCCAAAGCCACACTCCAATCTTGCTGTATGAAGACCAAATAGCAGGCCAAACCACTTTTTAATGTACAGTTTGCTTTCACATAGCATACCTAAACAAAGTTTTGTGACTTACACATGGTTCCAGGGTATAATTTTCTATTAAAGCAAAAATCTCTTTGATATGGTAAGTATGTGCTCTCCCTTTTGATTTTGTATTTTTTTTTCCTCTTATTAATTCTAAGTAACTGCTCTCACAATTCCTCCTATGCCAGGAATGAAGTGTTCAGTATACTCTTTAGCCATTCACAAATGCATCACTCTATTTAGAGTCAGGTCCAACAGTGATGGACCACTTGGAGACCTTGAAGTTCATTATGTTCCTCTATGATAATCAGAATATAATATAGCCTTCCCAAGAGGAATCTTATTCTGGCTTATTGAAAATCACTATAGCCAAGTTTTCAAAGACTGAATATCTCCTAACAACCAGGAACTTGAATTTGAGGACTTCTTCAAGGTCATCTATTTTAAATTCTTTATTTATAATGAGAAAACTCAGACTCAAATATTTGCTGAAGTAAACAGCCTTTAGATATGTGCCTGAGACTTGGGCCTGGGTTCCTAATGGGTTTTTTTCCCCATTGTTTTTTTTTTTTTTTTCTTTTAAAGCATATATAAATCATGTATATTCAATGTTAGAAAAGTAAGATAAACATCCATGTACCCCCACGAGTGTGCGTAAGAACAGAATGCTACCTGCGTGGTCTTAAAGTCTTCTATCTCAAATAGCAGCCCTCTTTCTCCATCACAGGCATCCCACATCTTGATCTTTGCCACACACAGATGCAGACACACTTGCTATTGTTTTGAAGTTTATAAAAGATGAAATTATTTCAAATATGTTCATCTGTCACATTTTTATGTTCAGCATTGTATGACTTTGAGATTGACAAATATTAATGTGTGTAGCTATAGTTAATTCAGTTTCACCTCTGCACTGTATCCCATTGTATGAATATACCACATTTTTCTTAATCTATTGATGGACATTGCATTGCTTCTGGTTTTCACTCTTGCGAACACTGCTACCCTGAATGGTCTCATATGTGTTCTCTGGTGTAAACATAAGAAAGCATATTTAGGGAACATAGTTTAAGAATAACATTGTTGGGTCATAGGACATGAGTATCTTGAACTTCATAAGGTAGTACCAAACTGTTTTCCAAGACAGCTATATCAGTTTGTGTAATTACATGGAACATCCTAAAGAAATTTCAGATAATTATGGCTATATACTCTGGCCGTAGTGTAAAGAACTGATTTGAGAAAGCAGAGGGTATAGAGAAACCCCATGAGTTGATTATGTCATTTGGACAGGAGATCATGAAAGCTCACATTTTGGTAATTCAACTACAGATGGAGAGAAGGAAACAATCAACCAAATATATAATATCCACCATTTCAGAACCATTGTTTGTCAATCTGAGGAGCTCAAACTATCTCCTCTGCCTAATAGGAAGCAAACAATCCATTCATACTTTCTTTCTCAACCCCTCAGTTTCTCATCCCAAACCCATAAATGAGCTGTTTCCCAGTTAAAAAACAAAGACTGTCATGCATGTAAATAGATGATGTGGTAATAGAACAATGTCACATCAAATATATCCAAACCCCAGAACACGTAAATGTATTATTGTATGTGGAAAAGGGGATTTTACTGATGTGAATATGTTAAGAGTCATTAAATGGAAAGATGCATCTGTATTACCCAGGTAAGCTCAGTATAGTCACAAGGATCCTTAGAAAAAAAAAAAGAGAGAAATAGGAGTCAGAGTCAGAAAAGGCAACATGGAAGATGCATCTCCTGGGACACAGCCAAAGAATGAGACAACCTCTCCAAACTAGAAAAGGCAAAAAAAAAAAAAAAAAAAAATTCTTCCCTAGATCTTATAAAAGGAACATGGCTCTATTGACACCCCCTTTTATTTTTTACTTCTAATTTACAGAACTATATAATAAATTTGTGTTATTTCAAACCAGTAAGTGTGTGGTGATTTGTTACAGCAACAATACGAAAATAATATAGATATTTAAAGACTTTGGGAGCTCTAAGGTTCTCATTTTCACTCTTTAAAACTAAACCAGGGGGCGATCCAAGATGGCGGCCTAGAGGGTGACTGCACCCCCAGTCGCTCCAGAACCCAGGAGTTAAGAAGGGGAGGCATTGAGAGACTCGGACTGAAATAGAGCCACAGGTGAGTCTGCCCACTGGGTAAAGTTTGGCCCGGGTGGCAGGCCCAGATAGAGGTGGCTTATCGGAGCCGGGCAGAGCAGCTAGAGTCTTCCACAGGCAGCAGTGCGCACTCCGGCGGTGGGCCCCGCCCACACAGCCAGCTTCCCCAGGTTCTGGGAGCAGGGACCCTAGTGAGAGCCTTTCTGACCAGAACAAGCTCCAAGTCCCGGAGCCAGCACAGCGCAGCGTACTCCAGCACGCAAGCAGCTTCAGGGACCAGGATAGGGCAGCCAGAGACTTCCCCAAGTAGCCTGGACCCCTGCGGTGGGAGGTGCCTTTCAAGGCTTGCTTCTCGGACCAGACCGCCCAGTGAGAGGCTTTCTACATAGAACCAGCCCACAAGTCCCCGAACCAATGGAGAGCTTCGACCTGCAAGCAGCCTCTGGAATCAGGGCAGGGCAGCCAGAGACCTCTTCAGGTGGCACTGCCCACTCCGGCCGCAGGCTTTATTCATGGGGTGATCCAAGATGGCGGCCTAGAGGGTGACTGCACCCCCAGTCGCTCCAGAACCCAGGAGTTAAGAAGGGGAGTCACTGAGAGACTCAGACTGAAATAGAGCCACAGGTGAGTCTGCCCACTGGGTAAAGCTCGGCCCGGGTGGCAGGCCCAGATAGGGGTGGCTTATCAGAGCAGGGCAGGGCAGCCAGAGTCTTCCCCAGGTAGCCTTCCACACTCCGGCGGTGGGTTCCTTCCACACGGCCAGCTGCACGGTGCAGGCCCCCAGTGAGAGCCTTTCCGCACAGAGCCAGCTCCAAACCCTGGAACTAGGGGCTAGGGGCAGCTTTCTTTGGATGCACTGCATTATCAAATTCCTCCAAGACATCAGGCTACTGAAGGCTGGGAGGTGATACACTGGAAATCTACCGGGACACTATAAGCCAATAGCGGAAATCTGTAATATCTCAGGGTTCCACTGACAACTGACCAATATGAGAAAACAAGGGAAGAAAATGTCCCAAACAAACCTAGATACTACATCAATAAAACCCAATGACAGCACAGCAGAAGAAATGTCAGAAAGGGAGTTCAGAATGTACGTAATTAAAATGATCAGGGAAGCAAATGAGGAGATGAAAGAGCAAATGCAGGCATTGAAGGAGGAGATGAAAGAGCAAATGCAGGCATTAAATGATCGCACCAATCAACAGTTAAAAGACCAAATACGGGAAGCAAGAGATCATTTCAATAAAGAGTTAGAGATACTGAAAAAAAAACAAACTGAAATACTTGAAATGAAGGAAACAATAAACCAAGTTAAAAACTCCATAGAAAGCATAACCAATAGGATAGAACACCTGGAAGACAGAACCTCAGACATTGAAGACAAATTGTTTAATCTTGAAAGCAAAGTTGGCCAAACAGAGAAGATGGTAAGAAATCATGAACAGAATCTACAAGAATTATGGGATATCATGAAAAGGCCAAATTTGAGAATTATTGGGATTGAGGAAGGCTTAGAGAAACAAACCAAAGGAATGAACAATCTATTCAATGAAATAATAACAGAAAATTTCCCAAATCTGAAGAATGAAATGGAAAACCAAGTACAAGAGGCTTATAGAACTCCAAACATACAAAATTACAACAGACCCACACCAAGGCACATTATTATGAAAATACCTAACATACAACATAAAGACAGAATTTTAAAGGCCGCAAGAGAAAAGAATCAAATTACATTCAGAGGGAAACCAATAAGAATATCAGCAGATTTTTCAATCCAGACCCTAAAAGCTAGAAGGGCCTGGAACAACATATACCAAGCCCTGAAAGAAAACGGATGCCAACCAAGAATCTTATACCCAGCAAAACTTACCTTCAAATTTGACGATGAAATAAGATCCTTCCATGATAAACAAAAGCTAAAGGAATTTACAAAAAGAAAGCCAGCATTACAGAACATTCTCAGCAAAATATTCCATGAGGAAGAGATGAAAAACAACGATGCAAATCAGCAACAGGAGGCGCTAGCCTAAAGGAATAGCCAAATAAAGGAGAAACCAAATCATGTCAAAAACAAATATGAGTCAATTGACTGGGAATACAAATCATATCACAATAATAACCCTGAATATTAATGGCCTGAATTCATCAATCAAAAGACACAGACTGGCAGATTGGATTAAAAAGAAAAATCCAACAATATGCTGCCTGCAAGAGACTCATCTCATAGAAAGAGACACCCATAGACTAAAGGTCAAAGGATGGGGAAAAACATACCATGCACACGGACACAGCAAAAAAGCTGGAGTATCCATCCTCATTTCAGATAATGTGGACTTCAAACCAAAACTAGTCAGAAGGGATAAAGAAGGGCATTACATGCTGCTTAAGGGAAGCATAAATCAGCAAGACATAACAATCATAAATATCTATGCCCCGAACATTGGCTCATCCACGTACGTCAAACAAATCCTTCTCAATTCCAGAAATCAAATAGACCACAACACAATCATACTAGGCGATTTTAACACACCTCTCTCACCACTGGATAGATCGTCCAAACAAAAATTGAATAAAGAAACTATAGATCTCAAAAACACAATCAACAACTTAGACTTAACGGACATATATAGAATATACCATCCAACAAAGAACGAATACACTTTCTTCTCAGCAGCACATGGATCCTTCTCTAAAATAGACCATATTTTATGCCACAAAGCTACTGTTAGCAAATACAAGAAGATAGAGATACTACCTTGTACTCTATCAGATCATAATGGATTGAAATTAGAAATAAATGACAGAATAAAAAACAGAAACTTCTCCAATACCTGGAGACTAAATAATACACTATTATATGATGAATGGATAACAGAAGACATCAGGAGGGAAATGAAAAAATTTTAGAAGTAAACGAGAACAAAGACACATCATATCAAAATCTCTGGGACACTATGAAAGCAGTACTTAGAGGAAGATTTATTTCATGGGGCGCATTCAAAAAAAGAAGTAGAAATCAACAAATAAACGACTTAACACTACAGCTCAAAGCGCTAGAAAAAGAAGAGCAGACCAATACCAAAAGTAGTAGAAGACAGGAAATAGTTAAAATCAGAGCCAAAATCAATGAAATCGAAACAAAAGAAACAATTGGAAAAATTAACAAAATAAATAGTTGGTTCTTTGAAAAAATAAATAAAATTGATAAACCCTTAGCCACACTAACAAAGAGAAAGAAGGAGAAAACTCAAATTACTAAAATTTGGAATGAACAAGGAAACATCACAACAAACACGAGTGAAATACAAAACATAATTGGAAGCTATTTCAAAAATCTATACTCCAACAAAACAGAAAACCTCGAAGACATCAACAAATTTCTAGAGACATATGAATTACCTAAACTGAACGAGGAGGACATACACAACTTAAATAAACCAATTTCAAGCAATGAAATAGAAGAGGTCATCAAAAGCCTACCAACAAAGAAAAGTCCAGGACCAGATGGGTTCTCAGCCGAGTTCTACAAAACCTTTAAAGAAGAGCTCATTCCAATACTCCTCAAACTATTCCATGAAATAGAAGAGGAGGGAACCCTCCCAAACTCATTCTATGAAGCCAATATCACCCTGATACCTAAACCAGACAGAGACACATCGAGGAAAGAAAATTTCAGACCAATATCCTTAATGAACATCGATGCAAAAATTCTCAACAAAATTTTAGCAAATCGCATACAAATATATATTAAAAAGATAGTGCACCACGATCAAGTGGGTTTTATCCCAGGGATGCAAGGTTGGTTCAACATTCAGAAATCAATAAATGTCATTCACCATATCAACAGTTAAGAATCACATGATTATTTCAATAGATGCAGAAAAAGCATTTGATAAAATACAGCATCCCTTCATGCTCAAAACACTAGAAAAAATTGGGGTAGTGGGAACATTCCTTAGCATTATAAATGCCATCTACGCTAAGCCCATGGCTAATATCATTCTAAATGGTGAAAAATTGAAAGCGTTCCCCCTAAAAAGTGGAACAAGGCAGGGATGTCCTCTTTCACCACTTCTATTCAACATCGTCCTTGAGACTCTAGCCAGAGCAATTAGACAAACCAAAGAAATTAAAGGGATACAAATTGGAAAAGAAGAACTCAAACTATCCCTGTTCGCTGATGACATGATTATATATTTAGAGGAACCTGAAATTCCACCAGAAAACTTTTAGAACTCATAAGTGAATTCAGTAAAGTAGCAGGTTACAAGATCAATGCTCATAAATCCAATGCATTTTTATACATAAGTGATGAATCTTCAGAAAGAGAAATTAGGAAAACTACCCCATTCACAATAGCATTGAAAAAAATAAAATACTTGGGAATCAATCTCACAAAAGAGGTGAAAGATCTCTACAATGAGAACTACAGAACACTAAAGAAAGAAATTCAAGAAAACCTTACAAGATGGAAAGATCTCCCATGTTCTCGGATAGGCAGAATTAATATTGTCAAAATGGCCATACTACCAAAAGTGCTATACAGATTCAATGCAATTCCAATTAAAATCCCAATGATGTACCTTACAGAAATAGAGCAAGCAATTATGAAATTCATCTAGAAGAATAAAAAACCCAGAATAGCTAAAGCAATCCTCAGTAGAAAGAGTGAAGCAGGGGTTATCGCAATACCAGATCTTCAACTCTACTACAAAGCAATAGTAACAAAAATGGCATGGTATTGGTACCAAAATAGACAGGTAGATCAATGGTACAGAATAGAGGACATGGACACAAACCCAAATAAATACAATTTTCTCATACTAGACAAAGGGGCCAAAAATATGCAATGGAGAAAAGATAGCCTCTTCAATAAATGGTGCTGGAAAAACTGGAAAACCATATGCAATGGAATGAAATTAAACCCCTATCTCTCACCCTACACAAAACTCAACTCAAAATGGATCAAGGACCTCGGAATCAGACCAGAGACCCTGCATCTTATAGAAGAAAAAGTAGGTCCAAATCTTCAACTTATTGGCTTAGGATCAGACTTCCTCAACAGGACTCCCATAGCACAAGAAATAAAAGCAAGAATCAACAACTGGGATAGATTCAAACTAAAAAGCTTTCTCTCAGCAAAGGATACTATCAGTAATGTGAAGAGAGAGCCTACAGAGTGGGAGAATATCTTTGCCAACCATACTTCAGATAGAGCGCTAATTTCCAGAATCTATAAAGAACTCAAAAAAAAAAAACTCTACACGAAGAATACAAATAATCCAATCAACAAATGGGCTAAGGAAATGAACAGACACTTCACAGAAGAAGATCTACAAGCAATCAACAGATATATGAAAAAATGTTCAACATCCCTAGTAATAAGGAAAATGCAAATCAAAACTACCCTAAGATTTCATCTCACCCCCATTAGAATGTTGATTATCAAGAACACAAGCAACAATAGGTGTTGGCGAGGATGTGGTGAAAAAACAACACTCATACATTGCTGGTGGGGTTGCAAATTAGTGCAACCACTCTGGAAAGCAGTGTGGAGATTCCTCAGAAAGCTTGGAATGGAAACACCATTTGACCCAGCTATCCCACTCCTTGGCCTATACCCAAAGGACTTAAAATCAGCATACTACAGAGATACAGCCTCATCAATGTTCATTGCTGCTCAATTCACCATAGCCAGATTGTGGAACCAACCTAGATGCCCTTCAGTTGATGAATGGATAAAGAAACTGTGGCATATATATACAATGGACTATTACTCTGCAATGAAGAATGATAAAATTATGGCATTTGTAGGCAAATGGATGAAATTGGAGAATATCATGCTAAGTGAGATAAGCCAATCTCAAAAAACTAAAGGACGAATGATCTCGCTGATAAGCGAATGAGGACATATAATGGGGGGTGGGAGGGGTTAGCATTAGGTTTAGGGTTAGGTTTAGGGTTAGGGATAAGGAGAGTGGTAAGAATGAAGAAAAGAAGGACTGTATAGAGGGGAAAGAGGAGTGGGAGGGGTGGGGGGAAGGAAAAAAAATAATCAAACATCATTGCCCTATGTAAACGTATGATTACACAAATGGTATGCCTTGACTCTATGTACAAATAGAGAAACAACATGTATCCCATTTGTATACAGTAATAAAAAAAAAAAAGAATATAAAAAAAAACTAAACCAGTCCAACCAGGAATATGTTTAATTACAAATAAAATGAATTTCACTATTGTTAAGATAATATAACCAAGCTATGCCTGTTTGGTGATGTAAAACAAGGATTTTTGAAGGTTTAGATTCCAAATAACCAAATTTAGGGAAACAAATTTGGTTAAAGGGTCTTGTGATTATTCAAACTATGATATATACCTTATTAGTTCAGTTTACTTCTGTTCAAGAGATAGTTATTGGCTGTGTAGCATTTGTACTAGGATTTGGTGGTGCATGGAGATAAAATTTGCAATGGTTCTTAGAGGAAAAAAATAAAACGGGGAGGAAAAGTTAATATGAAAAATTTGAAGGAAACAATATGAATTGGGTGCAGCTAAGCTGATATGGGGAAAAATTTTCCTTTTGCCATGTCATTCATAGGGTCAATTTTATGAGCAAATGCACAAACACACACACAAAAAAAAAAAAAAAAAACTTACAAAGTTTGGGGGAACCATAGGAAGTTTAAGTGTCCGTGTAGGGTAATAGGTTTAAAACAAGAAAAAGAAAAAGAAAAATAAATCAAAGTGGAAACTGAAAAGATAGACTGAGACAGGGTGATAGATGTTCCAGCAGGCTATATAAGATTTTATCTTGTAGGTGATAACTTTTGAATGGTTTTAAGCATTAGATTTTCAGAATCCAAACTGAATTATATGTAATCACCCTGATGTCAGAGTATAGACATAGCTATAAGACTGTCACTGGAATCAGAAAGACAGACTACTATAGTGGATGCCAAAAGTATCTGGATCAAAACTAGAGCAATAGTAAGTAGTTATGGCAAGGAAACAGATAGAACAACAATTGCAGAGGTAGACTTGCAGACATAGAAAGGAACTAGATTAATTGATAACTGAGAACAAAGGAAGAGCCTAGGACTATTCTACCTTTTCTGGTTTGGGAATTTGAATAGTTGACTGGGTCGTAATTAGAACAGGAAATACAGAAAGAGGAACAGTTCAAATTTTTATGGAAAATACATAAGTTCTATGTGGGACATATCTAGTGTCAGGAAGAGTGTCAGTTCTGGTATGTGAAGGGATAGAAAGAAAGAAAAAATTTCCAACTGAGCCACTGGGACTAAAGAGAACCCCTCCCCAACCCAACAGAGTGGTCATGTTTTTTGTTTGTTTTGGTTTTTTAAGAATTTTTCATAGTTTTGTGTTTTTCATTTACTGCCTGCAATTTTTGTTTGTAATTTTGAAAGAGTTAATGAGAGATTTAAAACAGCTGGCCTATGCAATTTTCTATTTCTAAGTGGAATATCTG
Organism: Sciurus carolinensis; assembly: GCF_902686445.1. Taxonomy (NCBI): domain Eukaryota; kingdom Metazoa; phylum Chordata; class Mammalia; order Rodentia; family Sciuridae; genus Sciurus; species Sciurus carolinensis. The sequence goes on from NC_062219.1 coordinate 86,364,599, forward strand.
TTTGTCAGTTTTTCATCATTATGACCAAAATACCTGACAAAAACAATTAGAGGGGGAAAAGTTTATTTTGGGTTCGTGGTTTCACAGGTTCAATTCATGGTCAGTTGACTCCATTGCTGTGGGTTTGAGGTAAAATAGAACATCTTGGGAGAAGGTTATGGCAAAGGAAAGCTGCTCAGCTTGTAACCAGGAAGCAGAGAGGGCAAAAGGGGAGCCAACGACAAGATACAGTTCAAGGCCATGGACCTACCTCCAAGTGACCTACTTCTTTCAGTTATACCCCCCTGCCTACAGTTACTGCCAAGTAGTTTATTCAATTTATTAACCCATCAGATTAAGTAATCCACTGATGAGATTATGACCCCCATGATCTAATTATTTCCTAAAAATCCCACCTCTGCACTTTGCTGTATTGGCGACTATACTTTTAAAACTTGAGTTTTTAATGGGAATTTAAAGGTTCAAACCATAATATCATTCAATGTCAAATTACAAAAAAGAAATCTGAGTATTGTATGTTTATTTATAAATATAGTTTATAAATATAGTTCATAAATGAATAATTTGGGAAGTATTAGGTAAATTGTGAAGTTGCCATAAATTTTCTGTTAGCGTACTAGTTTATTCTAGAAGATTGAATATCCACTTAGTAGTTCTTGTGATTTCTAGGATATACTGCTATTGTTTAATTGCTGGTTTAGAGACTTCATTTGTAATAGGCTACCAAAGGAGCTAAAGAACTGTAATTATTTGGCAAACATAGCAACAATACTCAAAGATGTAAGTTAAATATGAAGATAGTCCAAACCAAAATATGATTGGATGAGAATGCAAAAGCAAAACTTAATTTCAATCTCAGGGATATTAAGCTGTTACATATAGCATGCCATGATAAGTAAGATCTTGTTCAGAAAAGAAAACCTACAAATAAAAATCTGTATTTTATTAGTTTTCTGAAATTTTTAAGTTTACAATCTGAAAGATTTAAAAAGTAGAAAATAGAGTTTGGTCCATTCTATAGGAACCATATTGTATGACTCTATTTGTTAGATGTTAAAGTTCTTGGTGCAAGATTCTAACTTCCTTTTCATGAACATAAATGAAAATGAAAAATTCTCCTCATACTAAATTGATAAATTGACGACATTCCAAAACCAAAAAGAAAATAAAAGACCTCAGAAACTGCTCCAGTGTATATGTCCACTCTCCAAACAAAGTCCGATAAATGTTTGGCTATTTTCAAACACTTTTAGAAATTAAGATTATCCTGCCTCCATCAGTAGCACATTCCAGTGTTCCAACAGAATATCTTGGGTGTTGTTTCTTCAATACTTTTTTGACTTATTTGAGCTTTAATATTTCATCTTAGTAAGACATAACCATCCTAATATGATATTTGATAATTTAATAGTTAGTAAGAAGAATCTACCACTTAATAACTTCCTTAGAATATCTAATTGTGATCAAATAAAGTTTTCTCATGTTATATAGTGTATACTGTTACTAGAAAAAGACATACTTGGGAAGCTGAGGTGGAAGGATCTCTTGAGCCCAGGAGTTTGAGTATACCTGGGTAACATAGCAAGACCCTGTTTCAATCAATCAATCAAGATGCTGTGTGTGTAATTCAGTGGCATACTGCATGCTTAGCATGCATATGACCCTGAGATGAGTCCACAGGACTAATTATAAAAGAGAACAAGATTTTATTTTTAAATATTTTGACACTTAAATGTCTTTCAGAAGCAGAATGAATTCTGTTCTAGTACCACGCCTGTGTTAAAAAACATATCCCCAGGACCTAGTGGCATAAAATAACCTAGCCTCAGTTAGAGGACCTGAAACCTGGGGTCTGGAATCAAATGATGAAACATTTATTTACATGTCTAACAGGTGATTTTGACTCTCAACTGAGAATTTAGATACATTCATAGCCTGGAACAGTTACATAAGTCCTTTCATATTGCCTAGATTTCCTTACAACATGATAGCTACGTCCCCAAGGCAAACCACTCAAGAGTTGAGAGACAGCAAGTAAGAAGTCATTTCATCTTTTATGACTACTATTGTAAGTAACACCACATTATTTCTGTCACATTCTATTGGACCAGACATTGACAAAACACCCAGATTCAAAGAGAAGAACCAGCATCCCCAATTAATCATGAGATTGTCATTATCACATTGTAAGAGGACATGTAAACTGATCTGTAAATTGGTTTAACTTCTTTTTAAAAAGGTAGTATGCTACTGGATTCCAGTAAGAATGTGTCACACATCAAAGGATATCATTGCTAGGAAACAACAATATTTAACTAATACCAATAGACTTAGAGTAAAAATGTGATAAACATATATTAAGAAGAGAAACAACTTTCATGTTATTTTAAATATTATGGATACTGTATCCACAGCAAAAAAATATGCAGAGTTTTACATAGATAGTAAGTGAGTACAAAATTTGAAACACAAATAATTTCAATTTGAAGAGAACATTCCAATAAACCATTGTATACAGAGCAAATAAACATCTGCCACTATACAGCTTGAACAGTAAACAGTGAGATCACTGAAGGGATGTGGAAGGATAGAAGCTTCTGTTACCAATCACAAAAGTGAAGGCTATATCTCCAAATGCTGGGAGGTTTATTAGAGATTCTTATGCTACACAGTACCCAGTTTGTTACACTCAGATTGAGCTGCTTTATTCAGAGGAAACATTTGAACTGAAAAGAGTTCAGTATTTTCTGCTTTCTGAAATTACCAAAATTCATTATGTCATGGAAAAATGTTTTCTATTTTGCTCAATTTTATTAAGCCTGTGTATTAAAATTAGTCCACAAAAAGTACAAATTTTAAAAAGGATGAAACAACTGCTCTTTCCCTTAACCACATAAAATAGGTAGTTTGTAGTGGGCAATCAGATACATAATATAGTTTTTCTCCTGCTACTGATGCAAATTGCAATGGAGACTGTTTTACATACCCAAGATGCTCCTCACCTTTTCTTAATCTATATGTTTTTCTGAGAACTGCCAAAATTGACTGATACAGAAACGGAATCTGACCTCAGCCCAGACAAGGAAACAGATCTTCAGAATTTAAGGACCTGAAATCAAAGTCTCTTGGTGGCAGGAGCTATAAGATATGAACCTGGTAGGTAGGAATTTCCATGCTCTTTATAACCAATGCTATTGTGCTGCAAGTAGAGAATGAATCCAAAGTAGAAAGAAAAGCAGAAATGGATGGAATCATGATTTCATTTGTGCCTTCTTGTTCTTGAAAACTAATCATATGGTTACCTTTGGATTCTCTGAAATACTCAGTACATTAAGCCAGAAATTATCCACTGACTATAAAGAATAGTAAATTCAAATCAACAGTGGCTTCAAGTTTTTTTTTAAATATTTTTTCTCAGATTACAAGAAGTCCAGGGGTGAAGTCAGGATGCCATCAAGGACCCAGGTACCCTCCACCTTCCCTGATCTACCATAATTACATTAGATCATCTATCATAGTTACACACTTAGGTTTGGTAAGACTCCGCCAAGTACTTGTCTTAATTTTAGACAAGATGAAGAACAAGTAACAGGAAAAGTGTTAAATCCTTCCCCCTTTGATATTTTATTTGAAAAAAAGTAGGCTTTCAGGGACCCCACCTGAACACATACCACACTGACTTCTAAAAGAAGCTGGGATATCTAATTTTCTTTTTTCCTACCTTGAGAAGTTGGTATTCATATAGTACCAACATGTAGAAACAATGTTCAAGAATATTGATTAACTATAACTGAAAAATATCTACTAGACCCCAGTATACTTTGATTAACGTACCTGACCTTAAGCTTAGCTTGAGTTTCTGAAACTCAGAAGTAAATGTGCAAATGGAGTTAACCTCTTTTGTTTATTTCTAAAGTTTATGACAGCTGCACAGTATCTTGTTCCCCAATTATCTTGATATACCAATTATTATACAAAAACGTAATATCAAAAATGAACCTCATAACCTCAAGTGCAAATAATATCTTGAAGCAAATGTTTTTTGAATGAATAAGGATATGCCTTAAATATAGAAACAAAATGTAATAAGATTTCTTCTAAGTCTAGCTTTCACAAGTCCTTCTTCTAAGATGTTAATTTTCCCTCTAAGAAGACTATTACATACCATCTAATGTTCTTTGAACCACAAGAAAAGACACACAGAAAATGCTTAGCACAGTGTTTGTCAAAACGTTAGCTCTCATTATTAAACCTGTCCCTGTGCCTGTGCTATCCTAGAAAGCTCCAGGTTCCCATCTCCAGGACTTCCTTGAGCCCATCCATCACACAAACTAAAACATGTTCGTCCTCTTTCTATGCAAGATAGATTTGCTCACTAATTTTGGTGCAAAACCACAATGAACATAGTCACCTAGATTTGGCATTGTATTCTTCAATGGGACTTGTCCAGTCTACTCTCTTTTCCTCTTTCTAAAGAGCACTTGTGTTGTGGCTTGATTTGGGGCACCCATTTTTATCTGTCTTGAATCTAGAATATATGCTTGTTTTGACTTTCTCTCTAGCTTCTAACTTCCTACTGTCCTGTTTTTTCAGGCTTACTGTAAGCCCTATTACAGACCTCTGGTCTTCAATACTTAAGCACAATGGTTCCAAACAATCGCCTACTCCTGCTAGTCCCCTAATCCCAATTTGATTCTTCTTGAATTGCCTATAATATGGAAATTACAACTAAGGACTATAGATTCTTACACTCTGGTCACCAAATCACTCTCCTTCTTTCTTCTTATGCTTGTTCATGTCTCCTTCATTAATTCCCATGTTACCAGAAAAGCCAACTATATAATTTGCAGAGTTCAGTACAAAATGAAAATGTGGAGTTTCTTATTCAATAATTATTAGGAATGTCAAGGCAACTGTAGCAAATCATTAAATCAAGTATAGGGTCTTAATAAATGTGAGATCCCATATACTCCATGTCTTCCATGTCCATGAAACTGGCATGATTACCATCATATTTGAGGACATTTTACTACATATTTTTTCTCATACTGGAAGTACTTCCTAGTTGGTTTTTCTGATACCAGTTATTTGCCATATAATCTTCTTCCATTTTAATGATTCTATCATGTTATGCCTTCGTTCATTCAACACAAACATATCCTAAACTCACTATGCATTTTCCTCTCTTATGTCATCACTCTCATATGTTTGCCTTGTTTTCCTAATGCACCTGGTTGTGCTCTGCTTCTGCACCTTTATGCAGGCCATTCTCTCAAACTTAAGCCTTTAACTCACTCTACCAGTACAAATAAAACTATCATGCTAAGCCTAGATAAAATTTACCTCCTCCATTATTTACTCCTCTTTGATCCCAGGTGAAATGATTTATCCTTCCTTTGAAAGTCCATAGATTTTATTTATCTGTACCACTCAGGTGGCTGTTATTACTACCTTGCATGATTTTTTTTTTCTGTGTAAAATTGTTCGCCTCCCCCACTTTAAGATTGGGCTCTATCTGTATCTCCCCAGTGCCTGTGGCATATAGTGTATCTACCCCATGCCAGGATTCTCTAAAAGGATTTGAGATTAATTTTGAATGTCTTATACAAAGAAGACCTTTTACTCTAGACATTTAGATGACAGCTGTTTTTCCAGGACAGATCTGAGGGGTCACTTGTGTTCTTTCTTGTCTTCAGAATGGGACCAAGATGTCCATGCATGAGGAAAGGGAGGGAGGGAAAATAGAAAAGAGAACTGGAAATATTACCATTTCCTCTTAAATTGTGAGATACCAAGGCTTCTTGATTTATTGACAATGTCTCCTCCAGGCTTTAGACATATAAATTTGCCTTCCAAAGTCAAATGCATTCCAAAGACAAATGAGTAGGGGATTGAATTGCATATTAATGAATTTATGGTTTTTGTTCTCATTCATTAGTAAAGACAACTAAAATAGGCCATATAAGATGATCATGGATATAAGGAAATGTATGAACAAATGAAGTTCCATTTTTTTGTTTGTTTTAGAAAAATTAGGTGGTTTCTGAAATGTGTAGTCAACAAAATTGAGACTTTTATTAACTTTTTTATTCATCATGTATCAATTACTATTGAGGACTTGAAATTTAAAGACTAATAAAATAAAGTCTCTGAACTGCACACAGCAGCAGAAAGAAAATCTTATATTTATAAAAAAGATAGATCTGTGTCTCTGGAACAGAAGGTGGGTGAGAGATGTAGCAGCAATCTAAGTAAATCATATGGTGATTAAGCAGAAAATAGCAAGAGCAAAGGTCATAAAAAGACTTTCCCAGGTGTTGGGATCTGGTTTTCCTCTACTGCAGGAGAAACTTGTGTTGAGAAGTGACTGTAGCTGCCAAAAGTCGCTAGGTCAAAACTGGAGCAAAGAGCCAGAACATCTGTTTGGGAGTATATCTGTTTGGGAGACATTGAAAGTAAGGGAATAAGGACAAACTGAGCCAGAGGATGCTAAATTTACCACAACCAGGGAACTGCCTCAGGAGTTCTCTCAAATTAGGAAACAACGTATAATCTGTGAAATTCTACTTTCATTTATTTTCTCTTAGAATTTAAAGTCAATGTTCTGCCCTCTGGGAATTGTAATAAAGCTAACCTGTGCTCACAAAAAATCTCATGGTTACACAAAAAAGTAAAAGACATAAAGTGGCTTTAAATCAGAGCAAGCTTCTAACAGACAAATCATTAGGAAAAATGCCATCCATATCTTATTTGCTCTGCTTGGCTTTCTCCTCCATCTGGGAAAAAAAAAAAAAAAGGTAGAGTCAGGGAGAAGTGGGGGACAGTCTCTGCATTTGCAAAGCAAAGGCAGGCTGCCCCTTTCCCCCTCTGCCTCAGCCATTAACTGGATAAGCTTAACTCCAGGGGCATCATCCAAGTCAACAGTGAACATGTTTAACAGGACAAGGTCAAGGAAAGTTACAACACTAAAGACTCTCATTAGTCAAGATAATGTGGACAAATTCAACAGTTCAATTGGGGAAGGATCTAACAGTATTTCTGTGAAATATAAATCAAAAGTGTATGTTAAAAGTGAAAAATTGATAAAGGAGGAGTCTAGCTCTCAATTAAGGTAATGGTAATAAGGATGTGACTTCATTCATCAAGCTATGTACTTTCCTTGTGTGTTTGTATGATGTACTTCAACTAAAAGTTTAAAAATAGATACCATGGTATTACAAAGTACAGATAGAGAGGAAAGGAGGTAGGTAGGTAGGTAGGTAGGTGGGCTTAAGGAAGGAAGGATGGAAGGAAGGAAGGAAGGAAGGAAGGAAGGAAGGAAGGAAGGAAGGAAGGAAGGAAGGAAGAAAGGAAGGAAGGAAGGAAGGAGAAAAAAGATAAGCAAAGATAATACTAGGCACTGTCCCAAAAAAGGTCATGGGTAAAAAGCACACATTCCCAAAATGTAAGCAAATATTGTTAGTTCATTAGAATGTTAGCAGGAGTCACTTCTCAAAGTGTGGGTGGTAAAGATGAATTAGTCCCAGAGGAAGGTCAGACAACCAAGAATTCATCGGAACTCTTATAAGGCCCTGTTAGGCGTGCACACAGTGCATTAAGAGGTAAGGGAGTGTCTCCAGCAGGTGGGATGTAACAATGGAAAGGAGGTAGAAACTCAGAACCCGGCATCATAGTCCACTCCACAGAAGGAGGTAATTGAATAATAGATCCAGACAAGCTTTCAGTGCTGAGACCAGACTCCTTGATAGATCTCTCCTGCCCAGGGTGCAACTAAAGGACTCAGGCTTATGTCAAGACTTAAGGAACATACTGTAACATGGCTTTCAGAATCATTTGGGGTTAGTGGGTACAGGGAAGATGGGTTGCTCATTTTAAAATTTGTTTCATTTCGCTTTCTGAGAACCATATAATTTCAACATTTGTGAGTCTCTGACCCTGAACTGCTGCTGTGGTGTCTGAGTAAAAACAGAATGGTATTTTAAAGAGTGGAATGATTTTACATGTTATTTATTATATTTAAAAATCTGGAGGGCGCTCTGAAATACCTGAGTGGCCACTAGTCACAACTTTGCTACAACTCTATGGCTATGGCAACAGGGGAGGATCAGTCCTAAAACAACAACAATAATTATTTTATCAAAATTCTAACAGGGGAGACTCACTGATCAAACATCCTGTGCCGAAAAGGGTTGTGCCACTGTGTTTTCCTGACAAAAGAAAGCAGATAGATAAGCTAACTAGGCCAGCTGCCTTGATCCCAGGTCCAATGTCCACAACATCACCATTCCTTAATTTGATCTTGCTAAAATAATAAAATGTTTGTGAAAAGAATAAATCAGTCTGAGAAACAAGAAAAAAATTATATTATTCATGTCAGTAAACTAGAATTATTATCATTAATTGTATATACTACTCTCCTGGTTACCATTCCTCCTACCCTAAGTATCTGCTGGACAATTTGAATCCTCTAAGATTAAAAACTGTATATGCATTAATTGTATACCTTCTATATGACAAACACAGTAATATTTGATTGTCATAGTTGGGCCTATTTTACTTCTTGTTTGTAGAGGAGGTTACTGAGGTTAAATGACTGCCATACCTTAGTCATGGATACAGAGTCTGACTATTTGAAAATGGAATCCATGCTGTCAATCATGCTCTTTCAGAGCCTGTTCTCACTTCATACCAGGCCTCTGTGTCTTGAGTGTGAGTACTTGTGATAGCTCAGAACTAGCATTAGTTATTGGATAAATGAAATGAAAGGCAAGAGCCATTAAGAGAATATTTTGTCAAAAATACAGCAACTTTCCTGACAAATGTGACTACATATGTGGTATACAACCTGAAACACCCAGAAGTCTCTTTGGGTTTTTTTGTTTTTTGCTTTTTTGGTTTTTGTTTTTGTTTTTGTTTTTGTTTTTGCACATCACACCACATACTTGTCAAGTTGGCACAATTCATGTAGGATTAATATTATGCTAAAAATTGAGCTAAATAAATCACATGGATCCAGAAAATTAAACATTCATGGCAGCATTAAAGCCACTGGAGTATGCATATAAACTTCAAGGGTTATCAGTCCTGTCTTTACTAATTTTAATAGCTTATGTGTTTTTCACAAATACATATTAATGTTTTAGCTATGAAATGATTTGCTGATAAATATTTAAAGGAAAATATATTTGGGTACCAGGAAAAATACAGTCCAGTAATTTTCCATCAGGTAATTTTTTCCAAAGCTTTATTTTCTCTCAGGTAATACCATATATTTTAGATTTTAAATTTCAGACTTGGCATGCCTGTACCTCAATAAGAAACACATTATTTTGCAAGGAAACACTTTGTTAGCAAAATGAACAAAAAAGTGAAATGATAATGAAAAATTATGTTATCCTTCAGAGTTTGTGCCAAATTATAGCCATCTGCATGGTGTAGTTTGATACATATAAAAAGAAAAAACTACCACTTGCAAAATATAACAAAATGTTCTTTGTGGCATTTCAGCTTCAGTGCCAAAAGTGTCACTGTCTGTCATTACTCTGGATTGGATAAAAGGAAGTTGTTAAATGGCTTTGTTGCCTCTAAGGAAAATAGAAACTATCAGTAACTAATACCTTAGAGATGACTAAGCTATCGTATTATCCCACATGGAAGGGAGACATAGTATTTTTGACTATTGATGGATGAATCTGAACTTTGGAAGATAAAGAATCAGTAAACAGAAGCAATGAAGTGGGGGTTGGGGAGTTAGCTCAGTTGGTAGAGTGCTTGCCTTGCAAACCTGAGGCCCTGGGCTCTATACCCAGCACTGCCAAAAAAAAAGAAGAAGAAGCAACTGAGTGCTAGTAGAGATTAAAAGAACATTAAAGAAACCTCCAATAACTAATTGCTAATTTTACTTTCAGTAGCTGTTGTACTTTTACATCTTATCCCTAATATAAGTCACTTTTAGTTATTAATATTAGGTTAGGCTGCTAGGACAAAATTACTTTATAATTATTATAATATTAAGGTTCAACAAAAATCTACTTTCCATATTAAATTTCAGAACTATAAAATACAATAAAATATTAAAATAAACATTAAAACAAAATGAAAAACTATTGGAGAATAGAAGCAAGAGACAACCAGCTTCTGATACAACTCTGTAATAGAAATACCAGTGCTTGGATGTTTTTGTTCTTCATCAAATTGTATCAAAGAAATTCAGAAAGATTGTAAAAGAATTTTTTAAGTATCCAAGCAGAAATTTCTCTCAAATCTTTTGTCAGGCTAATAAAATATGTAGTAGAGAATAAGTTTAAAATGAATGGGGAAATTATAAGAAACTGGTAAATATCTGTCCTTGAACTCCCCACCCCACTATTAGAAATGTATGAGTGTCAGTTGTCAACAGGTGATTGATTTAAGGCATCAGAACTTATTTCACTCTTTGAAGTCATAAAAATCTTTTCCCTTTTTTCTCTAAGACCTACATAGAGAGGAGTTATTTTTGCAGCAAGTTAAGAAGAATGCAGATATTCCACCAAGTCATGTTGCAAAGTAGATAATCCTGGTGATCAATACAAGTTTCTTTAGTTTATCTGACATGGCGATTAATTTCATATGGGCCCCATGGAAATATTTATCCAACAAAGAGTGTCAACCCTCTGTCTGAGAAGTTAAGATGAGGTGGTATCAGAAATGAAATCATACCAGATATGGCAGTATCACTACTGGCAGATAAAATGGGGAAAAGGGATTGCTCATTAAATTTTAAAGCTCTGAGACAAATAAATCATACGTTGTTTTTCTAAAACCAAAAAAACTTGAACCTGCATTTTAATACAGCATAAAAGTCTTTAATATAAACATTATAAGTAAATAATGTGAACACTATATGGAAAAAATACATAATTGCCTATAATATTCTCATTTATTGATAAGCTTATTAGAAAAAGTAAATACTTCCCTGGTTTAAGTATTCATAGCAATTAAACTGTGAAAGATGCCAATGATCTATGTACTGTTTTCTGAGATGACATATATTTCCACCCACAACTTCATAAAACAAGAACAAGAAAAAAATACATTTCAAAGAGTATTAGACTTGTTGGAGATTTTGAAATAATAGAAGCTAATTTCTGCCAAGTTTAGGACCCAGAGTCTGGTGGTACACTTTCAGAGCATTAAATATCTTCAAATAATTGTATAATTCAGTTTCTCCTCTTCTAATTAATTGAAGTAAAATAATCTCTATTTTTTTTTAACAAAAAGGGAGCAGACCTCAAGCTTAAATCCTTAACTAGGCAATGGCACCTAGTGTTTTGTTTGTTTTATGGTTGTGTTCACTTTTCTAGATAAGTTCTATTTGTAGAATCATTCCTCATTTTCCATTAATAGTAGTAACATATAGTTTCCTATCTAGATAAATTTAGTTTAGTAAAAAAGAAGTATTATATACTGTGTATGTGGTAATTTATTTTAAAAGGCTTTAGTCCCAACAGTGGGATGTGTATTTTGAACTAGTTATTTCTATTTTGCATTCCAGGAATGGTTCATTACTATTTGAGGTTAACACCTAAATGGAAAAAAAAAAAAAAACCAGCAAGTCCTTAATTAAACCTACACCATAGGCTTTGTTAATTAGAGTAAGATATGTTGCATATAAGCTTTATTAGGTTAAATGCACACACTTTTCAAGATAGGTGATAAGTTAGGAATACCGAGCAGACCCTACCACCTTCATGTGGGCCCTGCAAAGCCACAGTGTAGCACCCAAGATCATGAGCACTCAGAATTGGGAGCCATATTGATCCTGCATCATTCCACTGCATGGAAAACCCTATATCCTGATTTTGTTATAAGAATGACTGATCCTGGCATCAGAGAACCAAAATTTCCCTTTTGTATTAAGCCTTTCTTGCTAGGCCTAGTGTTCTTAGGGCAGAAGTGGGACTTCAAAGGTACTGAAAAAAATGAATGACATCATTTAATGATTAGGTGCTAATACCTTGTTTCTTTAAGGGGCACATTTTTTGCACATTAAAATATGCCTAGAATTTAATGTATCTTACAATCAATGACATTTTGTAATTATGATTAGCAGTGCCTCTTTCATTCTCTGTGGTCCATAAAATTACTATGTATCTTACACTACAAAATATCTAACTCTTTTAATCTTTGTATATTTAATGAACTTTAGTCTGAGACTTTAACTCACTATCACATATCACCTGATAACAAAGATGTCAGAAGGAGGAAAATATCATGCATCAGTTTGTAACTATTGGAGGACTACCAATTATTTTAACAAAGGGATGTTTAATGAATAGCCTAATTGGCTTACGGTAATTTTGCATTGTGTTACTATGTAAAGAATTCAGTAAATAACATTAGAGATTATAAGTAGATATATGGAAAAATATTAGAAAGTCTTAAATTAATCACTAAAGCTTGGGAAACAGTAATCTGATCAAACCCCATGAACAAAGAAACTAACAACCAGAGAGCGTAAGTGACTTGACCAACATTACACTACACACTGAGAGGCAGTTTACATTACACTACACACTGAGAGGCAGTTTGTGTAGTAACCAAAGTAAGTACCAGTTTGTATAATACCAAAGTTTTTTAAACTTTTTTATGCAGTATCCTAGCTATCTATTGCTCCATTACAAATTATTCCAAAACTCAAAGATTTGAAATAACTTATGTCACAGTTTCAATATGCTGGGAATTCAGCTATAATTTAACTTTAAGGCCTAGGGTCCTTCATAAGCAGTATAGTGTTATAGTCAAGCAGTTTGCCAAGGATGAGGTCCTGTCTGAAGGCTTGACTAAAGGAGGGAATCAGCTTCCCTACTCACTGACTTGACTGCTCAAAGAGTTGTGTGATGATGCAGATATCCCCAAAGTCAAGGTATTACTTGACCTCATTTGTCTTTTATTATAATAGACAGTGATGTCAGTCACTGCATCTTTGTGATAGTAACTGATAAGATTATCATGGTCACAGATAAAACCATTGAATGAATGAAGATTGTGTTGATATTTATTGCATAATCATGGAAATATGCCAAAAGATTAACAGAATATTTCTCTGGGTAATAAAATTATGAGTATTTTGGTTTTATTTCATGTTTTCTACAGTTTTTAAGTTTTCTGAAGTAGGTAAAATGCAAATTATTTCAGTAGGTAAATTTTTTAGTGTTTTAAAACTCTTTGGCAATTTAAGGTAAATTATGCTTTTTATTTGCTTAAAAATGCATTGCTTGATGAATTTAGGATTTTTGCTTGAAAATTCAAAATTATAGATAGTTAGATATGTTTTCTATTTCTGAATAGGTCTAACAGCAAAAGATATTTTTAACTTTTCTGAATTCATAACTCATGCCAAGTTCCAGAAGAATAAAAAAAAAAGGATAAAAGAAAAAGTAAAGTTCCTTTTGTTCTCCCCAGACAAGGTGATAAGGTCAGAAGGGTCGAGGAAATTATGTTTTTTATAAGCTTGGCATCCTGAGCAGGAAGATCAATTCACAGTTTTCATTTCTGACCTGTACTTCTTGCAGAAAAACGTGAGCTGCATAAAGGAATGATTGTGAGGGAAAACCCTTTTTCAGAACCTCCAAACGCAGACATTTGGATGCCCAGGCCTTTTTCTCACCAGGCCCAGCCTCTTATGAAGTCAGTGTTAGGTATCTAACAGCCCTGAAGTGTTTTCTTTCCTTCCTGCGCCCCAGGGTTGACTGGTAACTGATGTCCCAATTATTCTAGAGAACAAGTCCTACTCCTGTAAGAGACACTCTCCAGGCCCAGCATAAACCCAGAAAGGAAAAAAATACCTTGAAATGATGCTGACTTAGCCTGAAGAAACGTTTTTGGAATGTGACTTATTTATGTTTAAACAATAAAAACAACTGCAGAACTTTTTTTGCTGTTTGTGAAGAGAACACTGAGCTGTGACCCCACACAAACAACTTGACATTTTTGTCCCTAACATATGATTTATTCGTTTAAAATCAAGATGGTTTACTTTATTAACAGATCAGAAAGACTTATTTGTCTTAAATGTTTCCAGAGTATGATTCTTTCTGAGGATCCCACTGTAGTAATATAAACTTGTACATATGGTCACACACAATTATAAGCTTAGAAGAGATCATAATTCCATGACTTCATCACAGTGGCTTTCAAGACTGGAATAGTAATTACAGCTGTGTTCACTCTACTCATTATGGTCTTCATAAAAAAATCTTTACATGAAATCATAAACCCCTTCAAAAGTATTTTAGCAATAGGATAGTATGTAAATAGAAGAAATAAATATGTTGGAATCTAAGTGATAATTCATATTTACAATTCAGTATACTATTTTTAGCAATTTATTACACTTCCTTCCTTTAATTTAGCACCACCAAATGAAAAATAACATGTGTGCAGATGGCCAGGTAAAAACAACTTCATGCCATTAAGCATATCCTTGAAGAAATTAGGAAGGCTAATTTCTATATAAATTTTAAGAAGGCAATAATAAAATTCCCCAACCTCCTTAATTGTCAATATTTGTATTACATTTATAAACTCCTCCTAAAAATGAATTTCCATTGTGTCTTTTCAACCTTGAATACTGACTAAAAATTTCAACAAACTTATAATTAAGATAAACCTAAAGCTAAGCAAAGCCTACTTTGCCTTTTCCATATTTCCCCAAAGCTGTTCCTATGAAATCATACATTTAATAAATCCTAACTATCATGATGATCAGTTGTACAAAATAAAAAGTCAGTATATTAAATTCTAATAATAAATGAGAAAAGAAACACACAGTATATTAATAAAGAAGACACAGAGGGAGCTGAAGAGTCCAAGGACTGTAACCCTGAAATATGGTATTCTAGTATACTGATTATTTTAAATCAGAAGAATTAAGATGCTGAAAGAGGCTTTAACCTGATGTCCACTTACTTGCCTAAAGTCGGCACCCAACTAAACTCTGTTACCTTCCCTGAGTTTTCATTAACTAAATTCATATCACAGGAAGAAAGACAGAAGCCTGTTAGCATAACTGGAAGACTCTTGGCACACATCATTGTCTTCAACTTTGGTCCCATTCAATGACCCAAAGGAAATCATTGACAAACTGTTGTCTGTTCTGTGGTCCACACAGACTTTGTCCTAGGCCATTGTATGTTCTCCAAGTCCACCAAATTCCCCTAAAATCATATATTTCCCATTCCCTCACCTCCTCTAAGGAGAGGGGTGGATAAGTTTCTGAATTATGTTGGGCTAGTAGGTAATCACCCTTGTAATTACTTATATACACATTAACAAATTTACATCTTCTCTCCAATTGATCTATCTTTTTCAGTTCATTCCAGTGAAACTTTGAAAACCTATGGAACAAAACAGCAATTTTGGTACATGTTATTTAAAATACTGTCTCAAAGGTGCACTCAACTATTTCTCAAACCCTTCTTGCCAAGAAACTCTCTGTCGTTTTATTTTTTTGTTTTTGTGATTTGGCTTCCTGTAGGCTATATACGCACAAGGATTTGATGCTTGGCCAAACTTATTCAGGCTTCTAGATTTTCTCCTGGGTCCCTCCGTGCATTTCCATATAAAATCCAGTTTTAGCTAACACTGCCAGCACAGCTTAACAAGAATCCCCCACCCTCATGCTTAATCACTCTTGTATCTGAAAATTGTTTACTCCTCACACTGGGTATTTGATCACCCTGGCCTGCCTTCAGCAGGAATCCTATTAGGTCAGTTCAGTCAGAATTTCCCTCAGACTCGATGTCTCCTTTTAATAGTTTTCCATCCACCAACTTCTATTCATTGGCCATAAATCCCCATTTATCCCTCATGTATTTGAAATGGAGCCTTGTTCTATGCAGGGGTCTCTCTCCTGCTATGGCAATAGTCCTAAATAAAATTTGTCTTCATCACTTTAACTTCTGTGTGACTGATTTTGTCCTAAATAAGATGCTTGAAAAACACCAACAACACCTGACAAAATTTGTAAACAACTAGGTACTTCATAGCCTGAAAATTCTATTTATTCAACACAATTTAAGGGCCCATTAAGCGCTTCTCTCCAAATAAGGATGCAGTGCTATAATACACATATGCATGACTTTTCTCTAATGAGTTTCCCATAAAGTGGTCAATTTAGATCTTTCAGCTATAAATTACTATCTAAAGGGGCCCAAGAAGTAAAATAAATTAAACCAAATATTGTATTTTGTTATCCTCAGTTAAAATGTTAATAAATCTGTCTTCCATGATTCTTTGTCACTTCACATCAACAACGATTGCTACTCCAGACATAGATAAACTGTTAGACAGAATTCTCCAGAAAAGTACTTTTCATATTTACCCACCCTAACCATTAAAACTGTATCTGGAAAAGAAACCTAGTGATCTTACTTACCTGTAAAGACAGACAGAGGCATTACTGAACCTAGTATTTATGGAGATAATAGTAGAATTTCTCAAGAATGACTTTGCATATTATCATTAAAAGCCTCTAAGTTTATAGTACATACTAATATCCAATAGTGGGATAAGACAAAGTGGTTTTCCAAACTTCATAATAAGCTAGAAATAAGTTCGCCCCAAGAAAGCATAATCAGATCACAAACAAGATGTAAAATTCTTAGGTTTTTATTTTCAATTATGACAGTCATAATTGAAAGAAGATGTTATCATAGGAGATTTTATCCCAGCCTCCTATCACAAACTAGCTAAGGACCCTCAGAGCCTGTAACAAGGAGAGAATATCCATGCCCACCACTCTCCAGGCAGAGTTCCAGAGAAAGATATTCTGGGAAGTCCAAGAGTAAAGGGTAGTGTGCATCTGCCTCTTTGGAACTCAGGACAAGCTGAATTACCCAAGCTCCTTCTGCTTCCTTGGTGTAATGGGGGAGCAAGGGCTGCAGAGCAGCTGGACCCCAGGGGCCTTGCAGTACAGGACATGTTCGGTAGTCCCATTTGGAAGTGTAAAAGTAAAACAGCTAAAGAGTCTGGATGTTAGCTGAGAAATTATCTGTAGCACTGAAGAAGCCATGAAGTCCAAAGGCACAAAACCCAGATTGATGCAAACTGTGGCATCTTGACATGCCAGCGTGGATTCAGACAGTTCCACAAAGCTGGAGATGGACAGGAATGCAAACAGCTCCCCAAAACCAAAGAGAAGTACAGGAATGCAGAAAGTTCCAGGTTAGTTAGGGAAACATCAGAAGATGCTGGAGCTCATCTGGAATTGTCTAGATGACATTTCCTACCATCAAGAAGAAAGTGGAAGGGAGTGAGATTAAAATGATAGACAGGAAAAGGAGTTCCATTTTCACTTTCCTCTGTGAAAAAGAGCACCCAATAAACAAAGACATATATGGTATGTCCAGTAGTTTCATTCTCAAGTTTCCTCACACACACATACACAAATCAATAAATAAATAAATTGGAGATAACTCTGACTCAGAGTAACCAAGACAAAGAACCTGTCCTGTTCTGGAACCTCCATGTCCCTTTTGTTCCCTGCTGTCAGCACTGATATGACTGCTTCTGGGCTTCCATTCCTAAGCAATGATTTTCCCATGTACCTTTTCAAAGTTTAGTTTTTAAATGTTGAATTCCTAAAAGCTGATTTCTATGAAAGTTTTGGCTTCCTTTCAACTTAATGAAATTTGGTTGTGAATATACAATGTTATGGCCTCTTATCTAACTAACTTCAGACACTAAATTATCTCTGTGTTTCTGTGGACTATGTTCTCTTCATTCCAGCAGAAATTTGTGAATATGAAGCAAGAGAGTTGGTAAAGACCTTATAATGGGAAAAGTCAGGTGCTCTTTGTCACTTCAGGACACTTAGTAAGTACTTTCTTGAAAGGACACAGGAGGGAAAAAATAAATGAATCTGAACTGAAAAGGAGACTTTCTACTATATACTTTTATGAACACTAGAATTCTCATGCAGCATTGTTGTAAAGAACTCCAGAGGAAGTCACTGAGAAACATCTAATATCAAACAGATTACATCAATTTCTGGAGAGGACTGCTATATTTACCAGAATCACAAATTCCTTTATCTATTTTCTAAACCAGATTATCAGCTCCTCAAAATCAAGGACTAAGTCTTACTGTTGTCATGACTAGTACCTACACCAATGCTTGGTACATAATATTAAGACTTATGAAAGGAAAAAAGTTAATGAAAGAAATCCTTAATTATTACATTCAGAGAGTCATCCAGTTGTATGTAATATATACAGCATCAGTCAGAACCACAGATTAATTTTTCTTTCTCATATCCTGTTCTATGTTTAAATGAGATCATTTCACCAAGAACTGGAACTTCCTCCAATCATTAAGAATAAACCACAGCGTCTACTTCAAGGTAAACAGGAAGTCACATACAACCAAAGCTGTTGATAGACTAGCAGAATCTTTCCATTTGAAGTGAAATTTCCCCCTACCTACACAAATTGACAGATTTGAATTGAAACTTTGAGTTCTGACCCAAATCAGCCAGTAATGTCACTACCTTTATTAAATTTTAAATATTTGCTTTTCGCATGTTAACTGGTAGGAGTAGGCTTAAAGAATTGATCCGCTCCCAGTAACCTGATAGATTCTCTTTTCATGTGCTTTGTAATTTCAGATGTCTTTTCTTTCACATTATCTAATTTAATCCTCTCAATATTTTTTTTCCATCTAACAGATGAGTAAGCAGAGCTAAGTGACTTGGTCAAAGTCACATGGCTTTAAATTGATAAATCCAGGTCTTCTAACACTATACACCACCTTGCTGTCTTTTCTATTTAAAAAAATTGTTGTTTTGGACTGTTTTGCACAACAAACTAGGGAAAACGTTATTTTATTTCACATTAACGTATGCTTAGCAGTCTTAATTGGGATTGTGAATCAGTAACAATAAAGAAAAGGAAAAACCAAGTGTATGTCTGTTAAAATGTCTAGGGCATAAATATATTCTGGGGGTAATATACTTTCCGGGGAAGATAAATGAGTTAGTAGATGCATTATCTCATTTCCTGTGGCAAAAGCTTTCTTGTCCTGGCTCTGAGTGCAGACTGAGACACCGCCAGCATGTAACTCCTGATGGAATCCTGGCCGGGGAGTCCTGGCTTCACTACAGCTTCCTGTCACCCAGAAGCCCTCAGGGAATATGCAAATGTTCCATGGAGATCCAGGCTGCAAAAGTGAACTAAATTGTGAATTGCTATCTGTTTATTTTTTTAATCATACTGCACTGACTTTCATTCTACACATAGCCTTGACTTCTTACCAATTCATGCAAGCAATTTGATCATAAATTCACAAGGAAAAGGAAACTGGCATTGCTAGTTATTGTTCCCAGCATATAGCCTAATTCCTGGCACGTAGATGCTTCATGAGAACATGAATTCAGTATGCAAGTCTGTGTAAGATGTTATGTATTATGAAGAAAATCTTTGCTTTCCTGCCTTCTGAAAGAGGTAGATTGATGATCAGTGTGGTAGGTATGAGGATTCAGAGAAAGGCAAATTTATCTTCTTGAAAACCTACGAAGACACAGAAATATCTGATAAGAATTTCAGGAAGCAAAGAAAGATAAAATGAAACTACAGAGCCTGTAATGATGAGTTTCAATAGAGAAAGCAGCCAGAGGCTGGAAAAGAACTTGAAGGGTGGAACAAGAACTTCTAGCAGCTTTTTTACTTTTAAGGTTTGCCTCATAATCTATGATGCTATACCCTGTATCTCCAACAAAATATTCAGTAACATGACTGTTATGGTCTAACAGCGCCACACTGGATTTGTGTGTAAAGAAATTCTGTTTAGTTCTTGAAAGGAAAGAAGTTACTTAGAACTGTTTCTACTAACTTGATGTTAGGATCTTGTCCTTGAAAATTCAGAGACTATTAGAATGAGGAAGAGCCCCCAAAATTCTTATCTGATTCTCTACTTATACAGAAGAAGAACCTGGTACACAGAGAAATTAATTCACTTTTAGTGTGTTCCATAAGATCTAAGTGTCACTGTGAGATACAACTTTTATATATATATATATAAAAGATATATATATATATATATATATATATATATATATCACTAAGAAAACAGAATGCCATTAAATTATAACAAATTTTTATTACTGTTAAAATGTCTAGGGCATAAATATATTCTGGGGGTAATATACTTTTGCTATAGAAATTCTATTATAAAATCAAAACAACCTTAAACAAAAAGGGTGATATTGAGAATTATAGATTAAAAGAAACTCAAGACATATAAACCAAATGCAATATATAAATCTATTTAAAACTTAATTCCAACAAACCAATTATAAAAATTAATTTTTCAGAAAACCAAAAAAAAAACAAAACTGAATGTGGGCAGGGGATTACCTTTTATTAATGAATAACTACTAATAATACTGACTAGAAAACTATTAGGATGGTTAATTTTTGAAATTCTTGATACATTAGAGATAAACAGTAAGGAATTTAAGAATAACATGATATCTGCAATTTGATTTTGAGTAAATAGGAGCAGAGATATGTTTTTATTAAATGACAAAAAATGGTAACTTTGGAAGGTTGATAACAGACATATTTGCGTCTATTATATTATTCCTCTCCTGGACATGCTTTAAAAGTTTTATAAAAAACTATTTTCAAATGTTTTAGACTTATTTATATTTGAGTTTTATTATATGTAATAATGTATTTAATATACATAAAATTTGTTAAATTGTTTTTACAACTTCTTCATATTCAAAGCCAAACACTTCTGAATCATGTTTTTAAATAAACTCTTTATTTTAGAATGATAGTAGATTTAAAGAGTAGCTGCAAAGACAGTACAGTATTTCCATGTATTTCACATACAATTCCTCCTGTTATTAACATCCTTATATTAGCATGGTATATCTGTCACAGTAAATGAATTCATATCAATTTAATATTAACTAAAGTCCACAGTTTGTTCAGATTTCCTTCATTTTTACCTAATGTTCTTTTCTGTTTCAAAATTTCAACTAGTATAACACATTCCCTTTAGTAGTTATTCCTTTGGTTCTTCTTGACTATGACATTTTCTCAGACTTTCCTTGCTTTTGATGACACTGACAATTTGGGGAAGGTATTATGTAGACTGTCCCTCTATTAGAATTTTTCTGATGCTTCTCTCATAATTAGACTGAGATAGGTTTTGTAGAGAGATACCACAGAGATAAAGTGCTAGTTTCATACCATCATATCAAGAGTATGTACTATTAAGACAACTTATGAATTTGATATTAAGTTTGATCCCTTGGATGAAGTTGGGTTTTTCAGGTATCTCCATTATAAAGTTACCCTTTCAATACTGTATTCTTTGGAAGAAAGTCACCATGCACATCCTACACTTAGGAGTGCAGAGTTATGTTCAACTTGCTTAAGTGTGGAATATTTACACAAACATTTTGAAATTCTTCTACAGGGGAGACTTTGTCTTCTCTCTCACATTACGTATTAACTCAATCATTTATTTATATCAGGGCAGACTCAAGATATTTATTTTATACTTCAGATTATAAACTAATTCTATTTTGTGTACTTTTTTACGGCTTTGACCATTATATACTCTTTCAGTTGGTTTCTCTCTTTGACATAACCCCATCACTGAATTTTTCTTTTTATGAATCTTTTCTTATTTTCTGATACTATCCAATAATATTTCCTGCCTTCATTGAATTGTTCTTTAACCCAGAGTCACTAGTATCCATCTTTTCCACACTTTAGTCCTCGGCATTGTCAAGAACACTAGTGAAGAATCATTTCTTACAGTGGAATATTACTCAGCCATAAATAATAAAATTATGGCATTTGCTAGTAAATGGATGGAGCTGGAGAATATCATGCTACGTGAAACAAGCCAAGCCCAAA
Source organism: Sciurus carolinensis (assembly GCF_902686445.1). NCBI lineage: Eukaryota > Metazoa > Chordata > Mammalia > Rodentia > Sciuridae > Sciurus > Sciurus carolinensis. The sequence goes on from NC_062219.1 coordinate 86,386,513, forward strand.
AAAACCAAAGGTCAAATGTTTTCTCTGATAAGTGGATGATGAAACATAATTGGGGGGGCGGGGAAGATAAGAGAAGAACAGAGGAACTTTGGATGGTATACAGGAAAATGGGGCAGGGGAAGGGTAGGAAAGATAGTAGACTGAGACAAGACAGTATGACCCTATGTATATGTCTGATTACATGAATGATGTGAATCTACATTGTGTATAATCATAGAAATAAAAAGTTGTACTGTATTTATGTACAATGAATCAAAATGCAGTCTGTAAAAATAAAAATAAAAAGTTTCACTTGTATGTCAAAGTATTTTTTCCAAAATGCTGATACCCATCGTGCAATAATACTTTTAGCAGAACATCAAAACATAAACAGAAGTTTTGTATAGCTATAAATAGCTATGAATAAATTTTCTTAAGTCTTTTCATGAAGGCTATTTCACATCTGCCTGGCAGAAAGCAATAATGAGATCCTTTAGTGCATTTCTACTAGTGAAAAACTCTTTCCATTTTTGGTTGTATGGAAATTTTCTTATTATACATTAGGTTTTGAAGATATGTTTACTGTAAGTAAAATTCTAAGTTGGTATTAATTTTTTCCACCTCTGGTGTCTAAGTCCTTGGCTGAGACACCAGTGGATATCTGGTCCCATAACCTGAACTATAATTATCTCTGTAGGGTAATTCCCTCCCTTCCCATAAAACATCAGTCTTGCAGGATTACATAATTAATTTCATTAGGAAGATAATTGCATTCTTTAAGTACTTCAAAGATTTTTAAACCCACTGTCTTCTTACTCTCTTAATTTCAATGAATATTATCCAAACAGTGTAATGTAACTGCTTTTAAATTAATGTGTTTGCTCTGCCTGATTTTAAATGTTTTCTATGGTTTTCACCTGCTTTGTTATGATATGTATAGTTGATATCTTGAGTAGAATTTGGAAAAGTATTCAGTTCACAATGTCTTTATTGACTGACATACACAACAAGGGAAAAGCTGTTTTCAGGAGCTCACATTTTAGCAGAGGATACAATTGTGAGTTATGTGAGAGTGCTCAGATAAAGTAATATGAGAAAGATATATAACCAGATTCTGATAATTAAGGAAAATTTTCTGAGTTAAAGCTTGAGTAAAGGGTAGTAATTATAAAGGAAAAGGAAAAGATCTTCCATGAAGAAAAAAAGTAGCATATGTAAAGGTAAACAATGGACAGATTAGAGGTTAAAGATGAGAGAGAAAACTACAAGACAGGGTTAGACATTCCACAATAAGACATTTGAATTTTATCCTCTACAATAACTGGATAACAGATAAATAATACAAAATTAAATTGATTACTCCTTATTCTCTTCACCTTGGCTAATACCCAAATTATACATTTATTAAATCTTTAAAATATATTTTATACCTCTTTCCTTGTTTTCCATTTTTTAGTCTTTCTAACCTTGACTTGGGCTATTTCTTTCTAACTAATCTTCCAGATCATATAGTTTCTTTTCAACAGTGTCTAATTTGCAAACATTTCATTCATTGAGGATGGTAATTGTTTTTATTCTATTTTTCATTCCTAGAATTTACAAAGGGGTATTTGCTAATTAGTTACACATCTCTGCCAAATTATAAATCTTGCCTTTGAATTCTTTAAACATATTAATCATAGTTATTTTAAAAACTGTGTCTTATCTAAATTCTGTCAGCCACTTTCAATTTTTATGGTTTTTCTTTGGATTGAGTTATTCTTTGTTTTGTCATCTGTTTAACTATTTTTATTTAGTGCTAGATATTGTATAAGAAAACTGTAGATGAGTTTAGGCTATGAATTATGTTGTTTCTGCCTCAGAGGATTACAAGAGATAAGAAGCACTGGCAAGGGTATTAAGAAACGGGCACTACTTTAGTATTGGTGGCAAAAGTCTTAGTACCCAGGATATGAAATTAACTAAATGTCCAACAACAGATGAATGAATAAAGAGAATGCAGTGTACACACACACACACACACACACACAAATACTATTCAGCCTTATAATGAAGGAAATACTATCATTCATGACAGTATTGATGAATGTATATGAAGAACATTATGTTAAGTTAAATAAGGCAAGCACAGAAAGACAAATACCACAAGGTCATTTTTACACATAGAATCTAAAAACATTAAATATCAATGGGGGGAGGACATCTTGTACAACTTCCACGAAACTTCTCAGAACTTATCTGAGAGCTACAAAATCTTTCTTGTTGTAACTTATAATTTACTTTAAATAAATGCTCTATCTGAAAGTTTCTAAAATTTGCATTGTTTTTATTTTTTATGCATTGACTACTCACAGCTAATAAAATCCATTACAAAGAAGAACTGGTATAGAGTTGTAGCAAGTAAGGTAAATTTCATATCTAGCTGTTACTTTTGGCTGCATATTAAATAAATGCCTCTATCATTTTGTGTGCACTTATATATGTATATTTTATCTGTATTTTCTTATCAATTGTATTCAGTCCCTTTTCTTTTAGGAAAAGTTTTTAAGATCTTGTCAAACTCTTCCAAAAAGTATTTGTGTTGTTGATAGGCTGATAGGCATTATAAATTCCTGGAAGAGCTCCACAGACTTGAAATATTTTAGTGCTGAGATCTCCCATGCTATATCTTTCCACTCTCAGAAGTCATGCCAGAGGACTAGGCCTGGCTGCAGGCATGGTGTACCTGGCCATAACTTAGGTTTTCCCCACAGACTCGACTATTCAAAAGAAGTCATATACAAATATTCTGACTGGTTATACCAGACTAAGAGAAAAGGTTCAAACACAAGAAATGCAGTTAGTTTTCCTGTGATCTATGTATGTAGCCAGCAGCTCCTAAACCTGGCCAATTTGTTGAATGTGAGTAGGATCCTGGCAAATACACGGCTGAATGGTTCTTAATTCATCCCCACTGTCAGCAAATCTCAGAACACATGCCCCGCAAATGGAGGGTCAGTACCACTTTCATATATAAAACACAACATATTTAAAGTTATTTCTTTTGCTTACAGAGAGCTGGATCTACAGAACAGATAATGTAGCTTTCATACACATCTATCAATTAGTGCCAGTTGCTATTTTAGCACAGTTACTAATAGGGGGAATAGATTCTATGGACTTTCATAATGTCAATAAAAAAAATGACTTGGGGAATTAATCAAAGGAAAATTTTAAATATATCTTAATCTTTGTTATACTAGTTCCCTTAGTTTTTTCATTCAAGAAGTTAAATGTTAATAATAACATGATTATTATAAAAATGTTATATTTTAAAGTATTTAAATATTAAAATTAAGGAGTTGAACTAAAGAAATTGTTGAAATGTTATTATTAGCTTCTCTGAAATTTTCTCCTTTCTAAAAATAGAATAAATTTTCTTCCTTGATAATTGGGCCTATATTTGCATGTATTTTTCCTTATGCTAAACTTTAGCAGTGGCAGTAACATTTAAAATTAACTTTACTTAAAATAAAATGCCTTAGCATTTTATTTAGACTCCAAGCTAATAGAAATGATTCTCAACAAAATGACATGAGCTCAGAAAAAAATTCTAATATTTAATAACTCTCCTCATATAAAGAAAATATTTTATATTCTATATGTTCTTCAAAACAATTTACCATTTATCAATAAGTATTACATATTATATAAAATGTATTATAAAAGTGATACATATGAATTTTTACAATAAGGGGTAAATTCATATAATAAATAAACAAAACTGTTTTATTAGAAAACCTCTGTTAAAAGTTTCTTTATTAAAATAATAAAATCTAAACTAAACTAAAAGTGATATTTTTATCAAAACTAAACTGAAGTACAGAGTAAAAAGAGTAAACTAACTACATATTTGCATAAATTCAACTTCTTTTTTTTAAGTTGTTGATGGACCTTTGTTTTATTCATTTATTTATATGCAGTGCTGAGAATCTAACCAAGTGCCTCACATATGCTAGGTAAGTGCTCTATCACTGAGCCACAACCCCAGCCCATCAACTTCTTAATGTACATGAAAATCCTTGCTGAATTTCAACAAAAACACATAATAATTAAAACTTTTCCTCCCTGATCATTCAACATTAATTTAAACCATTCAATAGTCATATTTTGTGAGTAGTTGAAGGCACAGAAATGATAGGATTTTAAAAGGTTAAATTATCAGTTTTGTTCATATTGAAATTTTGAATAACCAACTGAGGAAAAAGAAGTTTGGTTAGCAGTCAAATGCTTTATTTTATGATAGATATATGTGGCTCCTGCTTGCACAATACAGGAATATAAAATTAAAATTAAAGAATTCTTAGGATCATGGTTCTGAGAAATATTATGAAGAAAAATAAACAATTGCTTTCCAACTATTCAGGATCAGAAACTCAAATGAACTGAGAGTTATTCAAGAGAGGCTTCTCAATAATTGATGAAAAAACCTAGAGTTTAGCAGAACTTTGCTTTGGGCCAGCTCTAATGCATACCTATAAAGTGACATTTCAGCATCATTTGTATGGTAGATGCCACAAAGGTATTTTTCTTCCTTGGAAACAGACACTCCTGTAAGTCATGCCAAAAATATGAAATGGTTGAAATTTTTTAAATGACAAAAGATTAGACATAAGACTAAGGAAACCAAGAAAGCAGATTCTCAGATTTCATACGTGTTATGAAAGCAAATATTTATCATGGAAATTAAACACTGCTAAATAGTTTAAAGAAATTTAAATTTTTTCAGGAAAAAATGAAATTTGTGTAATTGGGAGGTAGTGTATGTTGGGAAATTATACAATTGCTAAAACCATGCTCTCAAAGAACACTTATTAACAAGAAAATTGTTAGGATAAAATGCTAACAATTGAAAATCAAGAAACATAACTAATTTTATATAGTTCCAATTAAATACACAAATCTTTGACTACTCAATGGTCTTCCAATATTTGGGGAACTTTCTGCCTTTTAAGACCTACTGGAAGGTAAGAGTGGTCTCCAAAATCTAGAAGCCAATACTCTTTTTTCCCAGATTCCTTTGCAGTTAAGCCATAGACATGTAAATTGGCCTGTGGTACTATCCCTGATTTTGACTCAAGACCTACAGTCCAGAGAGGTAGAAGAGGAGCAATAGTCTATCTGGGGATAGCAGCAAGGTTTCCTCCTACGGAACCAGTTCTGAATTTGGGCTATTTTTCCTTGGTTGCTTTAAAAATCTGACTCTCCAGGTTTCCCCCAATTCTCTAAGCTACTCAGGATTCACTTAATAAATTCTTTTCCTTCTTACTTAAACCAGAATCAGATTCTATTGCCTGCAATCAAGAATTCTGAGAATGTTATTTATCAAAGTGTTAAGTTATCTGAAAAGTTAATGAGTGGATTTTGGTCTTCTTGTTACTGTCCATGTAAGCATATATTATATTCTAATCAAAGTAAGGAATACTGGTTTTTAAACCAGATATTTCTTTGAGGTTTCATTAGTCAATTTAAAGAAATATGGTTTATGTAGCCAAGAGAGTAGAACAGCTGACTAGTACCAGATCACAAAAATCAATGGCACACTTTTTTTCCCAACTGCATTTTCTGTGAAGTTACATTAGAAATGTGAAATCACACATGATGGGGGTATTCACATCATGTCAAATGGAAAAGTATTTTTTTTCCTTAAAAAGTTTTTTTCTTTTTTAAATTAGGCTTCTTTTTTTCAACAGAGCCAATTAGCTAATTGTTCAACATTTTCTATCACATTATTGTGACTTCTACTGCATATGGCCCTAAATACTTTTGGACTTTCATTTTATCACCAAATTCATTAAAAGTTATTTACTATTGTTCTTTGCCAGAAGTCTTTTACTATAGTTAGCTCAGTGGTTTTCAGGTACGAATAATCCAGATCATAATAGCTTAATCCCTTATCGCACAAAATATGGCCCATAAAATAATTATCAGGATCACTTGAAAATTGTTACAAATGCAGAACCTACCCCAGCACTACTGAATCCAAATCCCCATTTTAGTAAGATACCCAGGTGACTCATATTTACAGTAACTAAAATAATTGTGATTTATTTTTCTCACATAGCCAGAAGTCTAAAGGAAAATGATGACATTTAAAGTCTCAAGGGATCCAAGATGGCGGCCTAGAGGGAGACTGCACCCCCGGTCGCTCCAGAACCCAGGAGTTAAGAGGGGGAGGCATTGAGAGACTCGGACTGAAGTGGAGCCACGGGTGAGTCTGCCCACTGGGTAAAGCTCAGCCCGGGTGGCAGGCCCAGATAGAGGTGGCTTAGCGGAGCCGGGCAGGGCAGCTAGAGTCATCCACAGGCAGCCCTGCGCACTCTGGTGGTGGGCCCCGCCCACACAGCCAGCTTCTCCAGGTTCTCGGAACGGAACTGGCCCGCTAGTGAGAGCCTTTCTGACCAGAACAAGCTCCGAGTCTCGGAGCCGTTGCAGCGCAGTGTACTCCGGCAAAGAACCAGCGGAGAGCCTCGATCTGCAAGCAGCCTCAGGGATCAGGGCAAGGCAGCCAGAGACCTCTTCAGGCGGCTCTGCCCACTCCCGCTGCGGGCTCTCTCCACGGGGCGATCCAAGATGGCGGCCTACAGGGAGACTGCACCCCCGGTCGCTCCAGAACCCAGGAGTTAAGAGGGGGAGGCATTGAGAGACTCGGACTGAAGTGGAGCCACGGGTGAGTCTGCCCACTGGGTAAAGCTCAGCCCGGGTGGCAGGCCCAGATAGAGGTGGCTTAGCGGAGCCGGGCAGGGCAGTTAGAGTCTTCCCAAGGTAGCCTTCCACATTCTGGCAGTGGGCTCTTCCCACACGGCCAGCTGCACGGTGCAGGCCCACAGTGAGAGCATTTCCGCACAGAGCCAGTTCCAAACCGTGGAACCAGTAGGGGGGTAGGGGCAGTTTTCTTCGAATGCGCTGCTTTATCAGATTCCTCCAAGACATCAGGCTACTGAAGGCTGGGAGGTGATACACTGGAAATCTACTGGAACACTATAAGCCAATAGTGGAAAACTGCAATATCTCAGGGTTCCACTGACAACTGACCAATATGAGAAAACAAGGGAAGAAAATGTCCCAAACAAACCTAGATACTACATCAATAAAACCCAATGACAGCACAGCAGAAGAAATGTCAGAAAGGGAGTTCAGAATGTACATAATTAAAACGATCAGGGAAGCTAATGAGGAGATGAAAGAGCAAATGCAGGCATTGAAGGAGGAGATGAAAGAGCAAATGCAGGCATTAAATGATCGCACCAATCAACAGTTAAAAGACCAAATACGGGAAGCAAGAGATCATTTCAATAAAGAGTTAGAGATACTGAAAAAAAGCCAAACTGAAATCCTTGAAATGAAGGAAACAATAAACCAAGTTAAAAACTCCATAGAAAGCATAACCAATAGGATAGAACACCTGGAAGACAGAACCTCAGACATTGAAGACAAATTATTTAATCTTGAAAGCAAAGTTGGCCAAACAGAGAAGATGGTAAGAAATCATGAACAGAATCTACAAGAATTATGGGATATCATGAAAAGGCCAAATTTAAGAATTATTGGGATTGAGGAAGGCTTAGAGAAACAAACCAAAGGAATGAACAATCTATTCAATGAAATAATAACAGAAAATTTCCCAAATCTGAAGAATGAAATGGAAAACCAAGTACAAGAGGCTTATAGAACTCCAAACATACAAAATTACAACAGACCCACACCAAGGCACATTTAATGAAAATAGCTAACATACAAAATAAAGACAGAATTTTAAAGGCCGCGAGAGAAAAGAACTAAATTACATTCAGGGGGAAACCAATAAGAATATCAGCAGATTTTTCAATCCAGACCCTAAAAGCTAGAAGGGCCTGGAACAACATATACCAAGCCCTGAAAGAAAACGGATGCCAACCAAGAATCTTATACCCAGCAAAACTTACCTTCAAATTTGACGATGAAATAAGATCCTTCCATGATAAACAAAAGCTAAAGGAATTTACAAAAAGAAAGCCAGCATTACAGAACATACTCAGCAAAATATTCCATGAGGAAGAGATGAAAAACAACGATGCAAATCAGCAACAGGAGGCGCTAGCCTAAAGGAATAGCCAAATAAAGGAGAAACCAAATCATGTCAAAAACAAATATGAGTCAATTGACTGGGAATACAAATCATATCACAATAATAACCCTGAATATTAATGGCCTGAATTCATCAATCAAAAGACACAGACTGGCAGATTGGATTAAAAAGAAAAATCCAACAATATGCTGCCTGCAAGAGACTCATCTCATAGAAAGAGACACCCATAGACTAAAGGTCAAAGGATGGGGAAAAACATACCATGCACACGGACACAGCAAAAAAGCTGGAGTATCCATCCTCATTTCAGATAATGTGGACTTCAAACCAAAACTAGTCAGAAGGGATAAAGAAGGGCATTACATGCTGCTTAAGGGAAGCATAAATCAGCAAGACATAACAATCATAAATATCTATGCCCCGAACATTGGCTCATCCACGTACGTCAAACAAATCCTTCTCAATTCCAGAAATCAAATAGACTACAACACAATCATACTAGGCGATTTTAACACACCTCTCTCACCACTGGATAGATCGTCCAAACAAAAATTGAATAAAGAAACTATAGATCTCAACAACACAATCAGCAATTTAGACTTAACGGACATATATAGAATATGCCATCCAACAAAGAACGAATACACTTTCTTCTCAGCAGCACATGGATCCTTCTCTAAAATAGACCATATTTTATGCCACAAAGCTACTGTTAGCAAATACAAGAAGATAGAGATACTACCTTGTACTCTATCAGATCATAATGGATTGAAATTAGAAATAAATGACAGAATAAAAAACAGAAACTTCTCCAATACCTGGAGACTAAATAATACACTATTATATGATGAATGGATAACAGAAGACATCAGGAGGGAAATAAAAAAATTCTTAGAAGTAAACGAGAACAAAGACACATCATATCAAAATCTCTGGGACACTATGAAAGCAATACTTAGAGGAAGATTTATTTCATGGGGTGCATTCAAAAAAAGAAGTAGAAATCAACAAATAAACGACTTAACACTACAGCTCAAAGCACTAGAAAAAGAAGAGCAGACCAATACCAAAAGTAGTAGAAGACAGGAAATAGTTAAAATCAGAGCCGAAATCAACGAAATCGAAACAAAAGAAACAATCGGAAAAATTAACAAAATAAATAGTTGGTTCTTTGAAAAAATAAATAAAATTGATAAACCCTTAGCCACACTAACAAAGAGAAAGAGGGAGAAAACTCAAATTACTAAAATTCGGAATGAACAAGGAAACATCACAACAGACACGAGTGAAATACAAAACATAATTAGAAGCTATTTCGAAAATCTATACTCCAACAAAACAGAAAACCTCGAAGACATCAATAAATTTCTAGAGACATATGAACTCCCTAACTGAACGAGGAGGACATACACAACTTAAATAAACCAATTTCAAGCAATGAAATAGAAGAGGTCATCAAAAGCCTACCAACAAAGAAAAGTCCAGGACCAGATGGGTTCTCAGCCGAGTTCTACAAAACCTTTAAAGAAGAGCTCATTCCAATACTCCTCAAACTATTCCATGAAATAGAAGAGGAGGGAACCCTACCAAACTCGTTCTATGAAGTCAATATCACCCTGATACCTAAACCAGACAGAGACACATCGAGGAAAGAAAATTTCAGACCAATATCCTTAATGAATATCGATGCAAAAATTCTCAACAAAATTTTAGCAAATCGCATACAAATATATATTAAAAAGATAGTGCACCACGATCAAGTGGGTTTTATCCCAGGGATGCAAGGTTGGTTCAACATTCGGAAATCAATAAATGTTATTCACCATATCAACAGACTTAAAGTTAAGAATCACATGATTATTTCAATAGATGCAGAAAAAGCATTTGATAAAATACAGCATCCCTTCATGCTCAAAACACTAGAAAAAATTGGGGTAGTGGGAACATTCCTAAACATTATAGAGGCAATCTACGCTAAGCCCATGGCTAATATCATTCTAAATGGTGAAAAACTGAAAGCGTTCCCCCTAAAAACTGGAACAAGGCAGGGATGCCCTCTTTCACCGCTTCTATTCAACATCGTCCTTGAGACTCTAGCCAGAGCAATCAGACAAACCAAAGAAATTAAAGGGATACGAATTGGAAAAGAAGAACTCAAACTATCCCTGTTCGCTGATGACATGATTATATATTTAGAGGAACCTGGAAATTCCAACAGAAAACTTTTAGAACTCATAAGTGAATTCAGTAAAGTAGCAGGTTACAAGATCAATGCTCATAAATCCAATGCATTTTTATACATAAGTGATGAATCTTCAGAAAGAGAAATTAGGAAAACTACCCCATTCACAATAGCATCGAAAAAAATAAAATACTTGGGAATCAATCTCACAAAAGAGGTGAAAGACCTCTACAATGAGAACTACAGAACACTAAAGAAAGAAATTCAAGAAAACCTTAGAAGATGGAAAGATCTCCCATGTTCCTGGATAGGCAGAATTAATATTGTCAAAATGGCTATACTACCTAAAGTGCTATACAGATTCAATGCAATTCCAATTAAAATCCCAATGATGTACCTTGCAGAAATAGAGCAAGCAATTATGAAATTCATCTGGAAGAATAAAAAACCTAGAATAGCTAAAGCAATCCTCAGTAGCAAGAGCGAAGCAGGGGGTATTGCAATACCAGATCTTCAACTCTACTACAAAGCAATAGTAACAAAAACGGCATGGTATTGGTACCAAAATAGACAGGTAGATCAATGGTACAGAATAGAGGACATGGACACAAACCCAAATAAATACAATTTTCTCATACTAGACAAAGGTTCCAACAATATGCAATGGAGAAAAGATAGCCTCTTCAACAAATGGTGCTGGGAAAACTGGAAAACCATATGCAATAGAATGAAATTAAACCCCTATCTCTCACCCTACACAAAACTCAACTCAAAATGGATCAAGGACCTTGGAATCAGACCAGAGACCCTGCATCTTATAGAAGAAAAAGTAGGTCCAAATCTTCAACTTGTTGGCTTAGGATCAGACTTCCTTAACAGGACTCCCATAGCACAAGAAATAAAAGCAAGAATCAAAAACTGGGATAGATTCAAACTAAAAAGGTTTCTCTCAGCAAAGGAAACTATCAGAAATGTGAAGAGAGAGCCTACAGAGTGGGAGAATATCTTTGCCAACCATACCTCAGATAGAGCGCTAATTTCCAGAATCTATAAAGAACTCAAAAAACTCTACACGAAGAATACAAATAATCCAATAAACAAATGGGCTAAGGAAATGAACAGACACTTCACAGAAGAAGATGTACAAGTAATCACCAGATATATGAAAAAATGTTCAACATCCCTAGTAATAAGGGAAATGCAAATCAAAACTACCCTAAGATTTCATCTCACCCCAATTAGAATGGCGATTATCAAGAATACAAGCAACAATAGGTGTTGGCGAGGATGTGGTGAAAAAGGAACACTCATACATTGCTGGTGGGGTTGCAAATTAGTGCAGCCACTCTGGAAAGCAGTGTGGAGATTCCTCAGAAGGCTTGGAATGGAAACACCATTTGACCCAGCTATCCCACTCCTTGGCCTATACCCAAAGGACTTAAAATCAGCATACTACAGAGATACAGCCACATCAATGTTCATTGCTGCTCAATTCACCATAGCCAGATTGTGGAACCAACCTAGATGCCCTTCAGTTGATGAATGGATAAAGAAACTGTGGCATATTTATACAATGGAATATTACTCCGCAATGAAGAATGATAAAATTATGGCATTTGTAGGCAAATGGTCGAAATTGGAGAATATCATGCTAAGTGAGATAAGCCAATCTCAAAAAACTAAAGGACGAATGATCTCGCTGATAAGCGGATGAGGACATATAATGGGGGGTGGGAGGGTCTAGCATTAGGTTTAGGGTTAGGTTTAGAGTTAGGCTAAGGAGAGCGGTAGGAATGAAGGAAAGAAGGACTGTGTAGAGGGAAAAGAGGGGTGGGCGGGGTGGAGGGGAGGGGAAAAATAAAATAAACATCATTACCCTATGTAAACGTAAAAAAAATAAAAAATAAAAAATAAATTAAAAAAAAAAAAAGTCTCAAGAACATTAGGTCTCAGGGGTACCTTGTTCTAGTCTTCCCTTCAAGATAACACACGAACCACAGAAACCTCAAGGATCTAATTGTCACATATTCAACACAGAAATTATTTTTTCATGTATCTTTATCTTTTATCACAATGTCTACGATATTGACCCTCAGCTTATTTTTGTCCAAATTGAATCATAAGCTCATTCCCAAGGAATGACTACTTGAAAAGCCAAATATCTGGCATTATCATCTTTCATTGTGGAAGGTGGCTTACGTCAGGAAAATGAAAGTGAAAGAAAAGTGGTCATTAGAAAGTGAACAAATTCTCTGGCAAATCAAATTATATCAATTTTTTATTGACTACAGCACAGACAAAATGCTATCAGTCCCCATATAAACATGGGAGATTCCACTAATGGATTCATTCCTCTTCATGGAACTTGGGGGCAGTTACTCATAATTAATTTTATGCAATAATCCTAAATATAAAATAAGTTTTTAAAAAAGCAGAATTACTATAGTCAATTAAAAATTGTATAATGTATCTTTCTATTTATACTATCGACATATTTCCCTTCAGTAGAATAATGTGTACTATTATTGTAAATAATCAGGGATGGAAAAATCACTTGCTTTAGTTATCATGGTTTAAATTATACATGTGTGAGAAGAAAATGTTAATTATTTTACATTTGTTACTGGAAATAAGCTGGTATGCTTACCAAATAGAAAGTACACAGCAATTTAAATTTGGGGGGTCAGTAATCATATGGCAATATACCCTTAAATGTGTACAACACATAACCTGACACTAAAACAGTAGTGAAGTCATAAACTAGAGGAGATATGTTCTAAAGCTAGTTTTTAGATATTCTATTCAGACTATGAAATTATTCTGATGTATTTGAGATAAATATGTGGTATGATGTGGCATGCCAAACTGGGTCCCACTGTGGACAAGTTTCAGTCTTAATGTCAAAGTATTTTGTGGATAATATTACTTCTTGAAGGAAAATATACAGACAGAATGAAGATAGACTAGAAATGGAAGAAAAAAATATTAGCAATCTCAAAGACATGGCAATATAAACCAAGAAATGCCACTAGGCACAGAAAACAAAATCCCTGATAAAGTGCTGGCTTCCACTAGTTAAAGGATCAGGAGATGGGCAACCTAGAAAGAAGTCTTTTAGACAATGTCTGCTTGACTCTAGTCAAACCTCACAGGGGAAAAAAAAAAAAAAAAAAAAAACTATGGCCCACCTTACCCAAGTCAGCAAAGGCAGAGTGGGAAGCCTACATCCTCTCCAGACCTAAATGAAGAACCCAAACCTCTCCACCAGAGTAGACACAGACAAGACTGAGTAGAGAACCTAGTCTTGCACCCTCTTTTGGCAGTACAGGCATCCTTCCTACACACTCAAGGTGTCATTCCAGGAGGCCTAGTCAAAAGCCAGGACTTGCAATACTGCACATTGGTAATGGGACCAACTCACCATTGGTGTCAATGTAGGCCATGTGGGGAGAATAGTCACAAGGTACTCCCATAACTCCTGCCCAAGGAGATATCAATGGGCACCTAGTGGGGACCCACCATTCCCACTGCTCCCCAGTAAGGAGGTACATTCACCTCAGTTGTCCACAGCGACCAAGTGGAAAACATGGATTTCTACCCCTGCTTAGAAGGAATGAAGAGATGTCCCTCATTCCTCCTAGAGCAAAGTCTGAGAAATCCAACTCAATAGTAGAATGGCGAAGACAGTGAATTTGAAGACAGAACAATAGAAATTATACAAACTCACCAATAGAGACAGTACAATTGCGGGGAAAAGCTTTCTTCAAGACACAAAGCTTTCTTCTTCACTCCAGTGAAATTCATGCTATTGTAGCCTCAGAGAAGAACTGGAGATAGGTGGGTTCTCAGAAAGACAGTAAATTAGTAGATGAAGACTCAGATCTATGAGCATGACCAGCCATGCATGTGTGTTTAGTTAGATTTAAAAAAAAAAAAAAACCTCCAGTGTATGCTTGTACCAGATTAATTAGCATAAAAAAAAGATCAATTTAAATTTCACCAGATACAAAGACCTATACAATCTGCCCATGACTGACTTATGGCTGAACCTCTTAACCAAGAAGAAACATTCTGAACCCCAAGTATCAGATGATTGACATGAAATTTGATTTTCTCAAAAGCTTGCCTGCACTTTTTTTTTCCAGCAAAAGTGTGTGTTTGTGTGTGTGTGTGTGTGTGTGTGTAATCAGAGAGCATTACCCTGGGTATGTCACTACTCTTCAACTACTCTTCATTTATCTGAGAGGTGAGAAGTATCACGTCCTGCTTTTAAAGTACATATACCTTTTTTGTCCTTCAATAAATCTTTTCTTATGCCTTGCTTTTGACATATTCTGAAATTCCTTTCAGGGGTGTAAGTCTAGAACCACCTGGATCAAGTTGAAATCTCAATGCCCTTGGAAGGACATCGGAGGACTCCCATCTGGTGGCAGGCTGAAAAAGTTCTCAAAGAAATAATAGCTAACAAAAAAGCAATAAGACATAACCTACAGATCAGACTCAAGAAGCTAAATGAATTCCAACAAAATAAAACCAAGACATTTGCACCAAGTTGCATCATAGGGAAGTTTCACAATGCCTGACTTCAAATTATACTACAGAGTTACAAACAAAAACTGCAACGTACTGTCATAAAAACAGACATGTAGACCAATGGTACAGAATAGAAGACACTGATACAAACCCACAAAAATACGGTAATTTGGTCCTTGATGAAGGTACCAAAAATGTACATTAGAGAAGATATAAGGTTCTATAGTAATCCATATATAGAAGAATGAGACTAGACCCTTATCTTTTACTCTGCACAAAATTCAAATCAAAATGGATCAAAGACCCAGGAATTAGACAAGAAACTGCAATTTCTTGAAGAAAACATAGTGTTAACATTCTGGCATATAGACCCAGGCACAAACTTTCTCAATACTACCCCTAAAGCTCAGGAAATAATGCCAAGAGTTAATAAATGGGATGGCATAAAATTCAAAAGCTTCTACATGACAAAGGAAACTATTAGAAATGTGAAGAGAGAACCTACAGAATGGAATAAAATCTTTGCTAGCTACTCTTCTGACAGAGGATAAATATCTAGGATATATAAAGAGTCAGTTATACCATGCCTCAGTATTTATCCTAAAGAATTATAGTCATCATACTATAGTGATACCTGCATACCTGTTTATAGCAGCACAATTCACAATAGCCAAATTATGAAACCAACCTAGGTGTCCATCAATGAATAAAAGGATAAAGAAAATGTAGTATGTATACACAATGGAGTTTTATTCAGCCATAAAGAAAAATGAAATAATGTTATTTTCAGGAAAATGAATGGAACTTGAGAACATTATAAGTGGAATAAGCTAAGCCCAGAATGTCAAGGTCTTATTTTTTCCCTCATGTATGGAAGCTAGAGAAGAAAAAGGAAAGGGTGAAGAGAATCTCATGAAAATCAAAGGGAGTTAGCAGAATAGAGGAAAGGGAGCAGGGCAGGTAAAGGGGAGAAAGGGGAAGTGCAGGGGAGTGACACTGGCCAAATAATATTGTGTACATGTACAAATATGTGACACAAATCCCACCATTATGTACAACTATAATACACCAATAAAAAATATGAGGAAAAAAAAAAAGAATTAATGACTGAAAACTTACCAGATCTGGTGAAAGACATAAACCTACAGATCAGATTGAAGAAACTAAATGAACCCCAACACAATAAAACCAAGAAGTTTGCACCAAGTCACATCATAATTGAACTTGCACATACTAAAAATAAATAATAAAAAAAATAATTGAAAGCAGGAAGGAAGACAACATCTCATTTATAAAAGAGAAAATAATTCAAATGATAGTCATATGTGGGGTTCAAACCCAAGGCCTCATGCATGCTAGACAAGTGCTCTATCACTGAACCACATCCCCAGCTGTTTTTAAATTTTATTTTGATACACTGTCTTTCTAAGTTGCTCAGGGTGATCTCAAACTTGGAATCCTCCTGAAACCTTGGAGGCAAAATGCAAGGGGAAGAATAATTTCTTAAATGCTAAAAGAGAAGTGTCCAACCAAAATCTTATATCCAGTGGATATATTCCTCATGAATGATGGGGGATATAAAGACATTCTCAGATGAAATTAAACTAATAAAATGTGTCTTCAGCCTATTAGCTAAATAGGAAATAATAGAAGGGATTTTGGAACAGCAAGAAGGAAAAAGGAATCAGGATTAAAAATATGAATAAATATATTTCTCTTCTCCACTTAAGTGTCCTAAGTTATATGTCACAGTTGAAGCAATATTTTAACACTGACTAGTCTGGTTTAAATTGCATGAACAGGAAATATTTAATGTAAATTATATTATAAATAAGTGAGAGAAGGTAAAGAGACAAAAAAGGAGATGTCTATATCTTGAATATATATGTCTACATATTGAATATATATATATGTACATATATATATATTCAGTGTGATACCTAACAACAACTAGAAAAGCTATTTAAAAAGATGCAGCTGGGCATGGCTGGCACACACCTGTAATCTCAGCAGCTCAGGAGGTTGAGGCAGGAGGATGGTGAGTTCAAAGCCAGCCTCAGCAAAAACGAGGTGCTAAGGAACTCAGTAAGATTCTGTCTCTAAATAAAATACAAAATAGGGCTGGGGACATGGCTCAGTGGTTGAGCGGCCCTGAGTTCAATCCTCTGTACCAGAGAGAGAGAGAGAAAGAGAGAGAGAGAGAGAGAGAGAGAGAGAGAGAGAGAGAGAGAGAGAGAGAGAGAGAGAAAGAGAGAAGCCAAAGTTTGGTGGTTATTTTGGGGTGTCAACTTGAAAAAAATATACAACATACAAAAATTGTTGCAGAAAAGTACTTAACAAAATTCATCACCCATTCATAGTAAAAACTCTTAAATTCCCCAACTTTATAAATAGTATCAATTAAAATATATAACTAACATTATACATAAGTAAAAAAGACTATAAACCTCTAATCCTGAGCATTTTCCCCTAAGCACAAGACAAGGGTGTCTGTTCCCATTATTCTTGCTCAACATAATACTGGAAGTTTAAGCCAGTGTATTTTCAGATCATGTGATGTTCTCTATTAAAAATACCAAGAAATCTACCAAAATCTACTAAAAATAGTACTGAATACTAGTAGTAAATTCAGAAGTTTGCAAATACAGACTAAGCATAAAAATTTATTTCATTTCTACATTCTAGAAATGAACACATGGACACCAAACTTAATCATGCAATACCATTTAAAATTGCTCAAAAACATTAAGCCAATGTATAGCTCAATAGTAGAGCACTTACTTAGCATGTGAGAAGTCCTGGGTTCAAGTCCCAGCACTGCAAACAAAACAAAACAAAATTGCCCCCCAAAAAGGAAATACCCATGTAAAACTCCAACAAGATATATATAGGATATGACACATAATAAAAACTACAAAATTCTGTTAAATAAATCAAAGATCTAAGTAGATAGAAAGATATACTATGTTTCACTGACTGGAAGACAACAGAGGTTTTACACAATAGCTATTAAATAATAGCAAGGTTTTTTTGTACATGCAGACGAGATAATTCTAAAATTTATATGATAAGACAAAGGAACTAGAATAGCTAACAAAAAGGATAGACACATATATCAATGGACTAGAATAGAGAACACAGATAGACCTACACAAATATGCCTTCCTTAATGAAGAAGGGGCTTTTCAGTCAACATGCTGAAGCCACTAGTGAAGCAAAAAGTAAACCTTAAACCAAGTCTCATACTTAAGACAAAAATTAAGTCAAAATGGATCACTGACTTATGTAAAACAATTATGAAATATATTTAAAATAGGAAAAATTTTTGAGACAAAAATTTAGGTAAAGATTTCTTAGATTTGATGACAAAAGCACTACCCATAAAAGGAAAATCTGATAAATTGAACTTTATCAAGATGCTTTTGTTCTATAAAGAGCCCTAATAATAGGATAAAAATGAAAACTATTAATAGAAAGAAAATATTTGCAAACCTCAAATCCAACAAAGGACCAATATGTAGAATACAAAATAAACTTCAGAAATTAATTTTAAAAAACAATCAAATTAGCAATGGGCAAAAGACTAAACAGATATTTCACTGAAGATGATATACAGATGGCAAATAAACACATGAGAATAAGTTCAATATCATTAGACATTAAGAAATAAAAATTAAAACCACAATGATACGTTACTACATACCTATTAGAATGCCAAAATAAAAAACAATAGCTACCCCAAATATTGGCAATGATGTAGAGAAATTAGATCATTTATACAATGCTGGTGGGAATGTAAAAAGGTTCAGCCTGTCTGGAAAACAGTTGAACAGTCTTTAAAAAACTAAACATGCAACTATCATGCAATCCTGTAATCAAACTCAGAGAAATTACAGTGGAAATCCACATAAAAACTTGTGCACAAATGTTTATAGAAACTTTGTTCATAATAGATTGTTACTGGCAAAAATGAGTACCTTCAAAGAATGGAGAGTTGAACAAACTACGGTATGTGCATACCATAGAAAACTTAAAAATAAAAAAGAACAAACTACTGACATATACAACAACCTATGTGAATGTCCAAGGAATTATGCTCAGTTAACAAAGACAATCCTCATAGGTTACATCTTGTATGATTCCACTCATATAACATCTTGAAATATCAAAATTACACAAATGAAGAATATATCAGTGGTTTCCAAAAGTCTTAGAAGTGGGAAGGGAAAAGCAGGTGGGTTCTGATGGAAGAGAGCAATAAGAGGGATCCTTCTGTGATGAAAATGTTCGGTATCTTGAATGTGTCAATGTTCATACCTGGTTGTGATATTGTACTAAAATTTTATAACATGTTACCATCAGAGAAAGCAAGGTAAATAGTACATTGGATCTATTTATTTCTTATAAGTGCATGTAAATCTACAATTATTTACAAGAGTTTAATTTTTAAAAGATAAGGCACTGGAGGTATACCTCAGTGATAAAGCACTTACCTTATATCAATAAATTGGACAATTAGATGACATGTATAAACTTATTGAAAGACACAACATAAAATTCACTTAAGAGGAAACAGATAACCTCAAGAACTCCATAACTATTGAAGAAATTGAATTTGTGGTTAACACTATTTTATAATGATAACTCCAGACCTAGTCTCTTCACTAAAGAATTCTAGCAGTCTTCAACAAAGAAATAATCTCAATTCAGGTCAATTTCTGCGAAAGTTGGAAAGGAGAAAATCATTTATTTTATGAGACAAGATTTACAATGATACCAAAATCAGGGAAAGTAATAAGAAAGTTTTCTCTTCTCATAAGAAAACTATATAAAATTATTTCTTATGAATACAAATGCAAACAATTAACAATTCTTACCAAAATTTAGCTTATCTGATTTAGAAAAATTCATATATATATATTTATATATATATGCATTTATATATATGTTTATATATACTTATATATATATATATATATATATATATATATATGCAGCATGACCAATTGAGTATTATCCTGCAAATACAAAGTTGGTTCAACATTTAAAAACTAATCAAATGAAAGAAAGAACTAAATCATCATCACACTAGATGAAGAAAAAGACATTTGACAAAATCTAACCAATTGTGAGGGAAAAGAAAACTCTCAGCAAACTAGGAATAGAAGGAAACCAACTTAATATGACAAAAGGCATGTATGAAAATCATACTTAGTGGTAAAGTTTAAATGATATCCATTAATACCAGAGGCAACACAATGAATTTTGCTCTGGTCATTTCTATTCCACCTTACACTGGACCAATGCAATAAAAGAAACAAGAAGAATCAGATTGGAAAGAAAAATTAAATATGTGCTTATTTATAGGAAATACGATTATCTATGTAGAAATTTTGGTGACTTATACATAGTTACTTGATCTACTGACTTAATTTAGTAATTTTTTCAGAATAAAGATCAATACACAAAAAAGCTATAACATTTCTATATACTAGTAATGAGTAAGTTAAATTCAAAATTTTAAAAATAGAATTTACAATAATATCAAATTTTATGAAACATTTTAACAAAATTAAAAATTTTTATCTTTGAAATATGTACTTTAAAAATGAACAGACAGGGAGAAAGTGTTTGCAACACAAACATCCAACAAGGGACTTAAATACTGAAAATACATAAAGAACTCTTGCAACATAATTATAAAAGAAATAACAATTACAAAATTGTCAATTCACAAAAAATACACAAAAAATATACACAACCATAAAGATCATCATATGAAAAGATGGTCAACATTATTAGCCATGAGGGAAATGCAAATTAAAGTCACAGAGATATATCACCACATCTGCAGAAATAGCTAAAATTTTAGAAGATTGGTCATTATAAAGTGATGGTGAGGATATGGAGCCACTGAACTCTTCATATATTGTTAGTAAGAATGGAAAATAGTACTAACGTTTTTGGAATATAGTATGGGAGTACCCCACAAAATTGTACATATAGTTATCATAGGACCCAATGAATTCACTCTAAGACCAATGAAAACATGTCCACACAAAAACATGCAAATGTTCATTTGCAACACTATTCTTACTAATAAAAAAGTAGAAACAGATGGGAAGGATGATAAAATGAGACAGATATTATTACCCTCCATACATGTCTGATTACACTACTGGTGTAACTCAGCACCATGTACAACCAGAGGAATGAGAAGTTATGCTCCACTTGTGTACAATGCCTTCTATTGTCATGTATAACCAATTAGAACAAATTAAAAAACAACTTTTTTAAATTAAAAAAAGTAGAAACAATCTAAATGTCCATCAACAAGTTACTGGATAAAGCAATTTGTGATATATTCTTTTGGTAAAATACTACTTAGAAATAAAAGAAACAAAATATTAATGTACATGACAATATGGATGAATCATAAAACATTATGCTAAACCAAAGAAACCAAACTCAAAAAATCATGTATAATATAATTCCCTTAATATTAAACTCATGAAGAGGAAAAACTGAAGTGACAAAAAGCAGTTTGGTGGATGCCTGTGGCCAAGGGTCGAGAGAAAATCACTGCAGAGGTCCACAAGAAATTTTCAGGGTTTTTTGGTGGTATTTATACAACAGCACACCATTAATGAAATTCAGTCAACTATGTATTTAAATTATATATCAATTCAGGTGGGTTAGATGATAGATAGATATAGATATAGATATAGATATAGATATAGATATAGATATAGATATAAAAAGAAGACAGAGGAAACCATCAGCAATGCCACATATTAGTATTCCTAATACTACTATAACTTACTGATTGTAATGACCTTTTCAAATTTGAGGACTTTTGTTATCCCTTTCTTCCTAATACCATCAACGTGGTGCCTAGTTTATATATCTAGCTATTAAGTTAGTATCTATGCTCAACCTGGCAAAATGCAACCTTTCAAGGATATCTTATTGAATTCAATAGGAAATATAAAAGTACCATCAGTTAATGATTTTAAATCCAACAAATACTTGATTAAGTGGTTCTAAGTATTTCTCACTTTCACTGTGAATCCTACTGAAATATAATGATCATTGTATTATTCTAGTACCTTTGTTGAAACCATAAAAAATATAATACTTTCCATAGATGGGCCCCAAATATGCATCTGGTTTCTTTGCTTTTTTCTTGTTTTGTTTTCTAAGTCTTTGATGAAGTGTGGAACTTCTGACTCACAGTCCCATTGCAAAGGCTGACTCTTATTCTCTTAAGTTTGCAAAATTTAAAAATGTTGTACTTCTTTTATGTATACTTGAATTTTACTATATTTAAATAATTTGTCTACTATTTTCATAGTTACTCTTACAAAGTATGATTTTTAATTTACCTGAGTTAATTTACTCTCTAAATGATTATTTTTAATGTAGTGTTAATATAATTTCATAAACAAATAATAAATGGCTATTATCATTAACAAAATTTTCAAAAACATAAGTATAGACAGAAAGTAAAAAGCAAAATAGTTAGTAGTATATTATGCATAAGAATTATACATGATCCAATAACTAGCAATTAGGAAACATACTACCACTATGGAGAAATTAACAAGAGAAACAAGATGTTGATTTCAATCACTAAGAAACTTGCAACCTCAATATTGAGGCATAACCACATAAAACATTTTGTCAACATTTAGTACAATGTTTTATTTTTCATTATATGGCTTGACTCTACATAATATGAATCTAGTTGGAGAAAAATGTATTACCTGTTCTTTCCCAGAACTTATTCAAAATCAGTTCCTTTTTCACCTAAATCATTCAACTGAAACTTTTAACTTTTACAGTAAAGAATATGTATAGAGGGGATTTTCTATCCTCTTGTGATATAAGAAAACATTATACAAAAAAATATATAAGATGAATACTGAAATTTATTTTTAAATTAATTCCTTTCAAATTTAAGTAGCATAAAATAAATGATAAATTTTAGAATTTCTCAAAATTATATGAGAATCTTATGTGTCTGTGTGTAAATGTAATGAATATGAGATTTTCTAAAATGTCTCATAAAAAAATCTATTTTCCTACCCTAAAGAACACATAAATAAAAATACTTGTGGTTCAGGGGTAGCTCTCACAATTCACGAGCATAGGTTTGAAGAGATTGTGTAAATAAAAGTTCTTCCAGATAGGATATTAACATAATTTATAAAGATCTATAACTGCACAATACTGGAGGTTTTGAAACTCAACTTTGAGGAAAATATGGATAGGAGAAATGAAGCTCAGAAACAGATTAAACATCAATAACAGAAAAAGAGAAGTAAACCCACCACACAGATTCATGACATTTATGTGAATGTCAATGAACTGTGAAAACCTTGAAAGCAGATACTAGGTCTCATCGTTTTGTATTCATAGCTCTGAAAATGGTATCTGCTACGTAATAAGAAGTAAGACGTGAATTAAGGAATCTCTCCCTTTCTCTAACTCACACAAATGCACACACATACACACACACACACACACACACACACAAGTTGGACAACAAAATCCAGAACAGAACAGGGAGACATGTGGTGCAGTTTAGGAAAATAAAATACATTTTGAGTTATCTTTTATTATGATTTTAGGATTTTAAAAATATTTCATAATAGAACAAAAGCAGTTGTATTTTTGGCAACATAAAGTAAAACATTCAAAACTTAGTCATTTTCTTCTGTTTTAGGAATAAAATTAATGGTTGGATCAGTGTGAAAAGGAGTAACAGTCACATTTTTGTTGTATTCCAATAAAAGTCAAAAGAAGAAAGAGAGAAAGGGCATTTTAGGTCATGGGTCCATCCAACTTGGTGGCATGGTGGGTTTGAAAAGCTGCTAGTCATTGGAAAGGGGAAATGGAAATCCCTAATGGGGAGGGAAGGTGGTATGCAGACCACAAGAGGGTTCACAGCTGTTTTAGCATGTATACTTTGTGTCCAAAATGATATAATGCTAGGAGTGACACCTCCTTGGAGGCTTTTGGTGCTGACTATAAATATATTACCTTGAAAAAGTAAGGGTCTCATATCTGACCAAATTTTTAAGGCATCAACTACAAATTCATGATTCCTATGTATCTTCTTGTCAGTCTGGAAACAAACATAGCAAACAATATAAATGTCTCCACAAAAGCCAGTTTCGTTTTTGTTTAGTTTTTTTTTTTTTCTTTTTTTTTTTTTTAACTTTTGGATAACATAATGGACAAAATTACTTTGATTTTACCTTCATTTGCTAAAAGAAGGAAGTAAAATGAATAAACTTTATAATCAAGCTGATTTCATTGGTAGATAATGTTAAGACTATCTGGACATGATATTCAGTGAGTAATGAACACAAAATACATTGCATGACAAATATTTGCAAATTAGTAAACTCTATGTTTACTCCACTTGCATTACTTGGTGTCCCAGAAGATAATATGTACTGGAAGTAACATACTGACTTGACTAAAGACAACAGGAAAAAAAAGTATTATGATTAAAAAAAAAAAATCAAGTTCCCCAAAATCTCATTAGATTTGAAAACTTGGAAGTTACGCACATCATTGTGATGTTACAATTGCAGGAAATCAAGAATAATTAGAGAAATACAAATTAAAACAACTCTAAGATTTCATTTTACACCAATTAGAATGGCCATTATCAAGAACACAAACAACAATAGATGTTGGTGTGGATGTGGGGAAAAAGGCACACTTGTACATTGCTGGTGGTGTTGCAAATTGGAGCAGCTACTCTGGAAAGCAGTACGGAGATTACTCAGAAAACTTGGAATGGAACACCTTTTGACCCAGTTATCCCACTCCTCAATTTATACCCAAAGGACTTAAAATTAGCATACTGCAGTAATGCAGTCACATCAATGTTTATAGCAATTCAATTCACAATAGCTAGATTGTGGAACCAAACTAGATGCCCTTCAAAAGATGAATGGATAAAGAAACTGTGGTATATATACACAATGGAATATTATTCAGTCATAAAGAAGAATAATATTATGGCATTTGCAGATAAATGGATGGAACTGGAGAATATCATGCTAAGTGAAATAAGCCAAGCCCAAAAAACCAAAAGCTAAATGGTTTCCCTGATAAGTGGATGATGATACATAATGAGGGGGTAGGTGGGGAGTAAGAGAAGAATGGAGGAACTTTAGATTATGTAGAGGGAAATGAGAGGGAGGAGGGGGTGGGGATATGAAAAATGGTGAAATGAGACAAACATCATTACCCTATGTACATGTATGATTACACAAAGGTATGAATCTATATTATGCACAACCATAGAAATGAAATGATGTACCCCATTTGTGTACAATGAATCAAAATGCAGTCTGTAAAAATAAAAAAAATTAATTAATTAAAAAATAAAATTATAAAAAAAGAATAATTGTGTACTGAAATGAACCTGTTGGTTGACTTCTCTATGGTCAACCACCCCTAAAAGTTTCCAGGAGGGTTGTTGTTTTAAAAACTCTTTTAAAAGCCTGCTATTGCTGTTGTCATTTGTCTTTGGTACTGGCCGTTGTCCTCTGCTTGAATACTCAGTTTACTTTGGAAGCAGGATGACAGACAGCCATCACCAACAACAGGTCTCCTTGAGATTGATGTAACACAGGAAGGGGTCTTGTCCAAGAATTAATAAAGACCACATTTAACAAAGTAAAAACAAAAAAAAAAGAAGTAGAAGGGAAGATAGAAATCTCATTTCCTATTGCAAACTTTAGAAGTGTTTTCAGAATTGCTAGATTGTATGGAACTGGTTTTTAGGAAAGAATAAAAATAAAGTATAAATGGAAATATCTAGCTTATAACAAAACAACCTGCCAAGAGAGTCTTCCAAGTTCATTAGATGGAAAGCCGTCTTTCATTCTTGGAGATGCAAAATGTGGTCTTCTCTAAGGGACAGCTGTAATCCACATGTCCTTTGCTAATTATGCATAGCCTCAAAAAGAAACTGAACCCTTTCCCTTGATTTTGTCATGGTTTCTATGTTCCTGAGGCTCACCCTAGGAATCCCAGGGCCCCATTTCTTTCCTTAATAAACTATTTTCTCAAGCCCAGAGATTGAGTCCCTTCTCTGAGTATATGCAGAGCAGCAGGGAGGGAGGCTCTGCAGCTGCAGTAGGGGTTGCACTTCATGTATGAAATGACAGAATGAAAGCAGCTGTAGGCCTCTTAGAGGGGTTTTGGCACAGAATACAAGCAGGTCACCCTGGGAAGTGAAAGCTCTTAAAATGTTAAAATGTTGTGTGTTCCCCATCTGATGATTACACACGTTCCACACACTCTGTGCATTACTCTATTAAAAAAAAAAAAAAAAAATGGTACATTCCCAGGCAGAAGAGCAAGGAGTAAAGTAGTAGAGCAGAAATTCCCATTAGCAATAGTGAGATTCTGAAAATTCCCCATTGAACAAAAGGGAATTTTGAATGTTTTATAATGGTTCATTTTATTTTTACCTAGTTGAACGTCTCTTTACCAAAAAAAGTATCGTCAACAACTCTGGAAACACGAAAATCCATAGATAGCCATGTTCTTACACTAACAGTGACCTAAATATTACTCCCATCCAAAAATTGAGTTGTTAACAGTATCGACAGAAGGTGTGATTGGGTGAGAAATATATTAAACTAAGACACTCTTGAGTGTCCTTCCCAGAGATGTCATTGTGACCCAGAACATCAATGGGTTAGGTTTACAAAGAAAAAAAAAAAAAAAAAAATTAGTCAATTTGATGTTTCTATAATTTCATTATATATCTTCTTCTATTTTCACTCAAAGATAATTTTGTAAGTAATCAAGTAAAGTAGGCAGAATAAAAGCTAAAATTAATACCATTTAAATATAACTAACCACTTTCATGGAAGCTCTTGACTAGGCTTCACATATCTTAAAGAAAAAGACCTAGAGATTATATTTAATTCACATACTACACTAGATTGCTATAATTTAATGCATTTGGAAGTAAAGTTTAGCTAAAATAATAAAGAATTCCATTATCATTCATTTAAAATGTCAAAAAGCAAAATGAAATGTCAGATTTGCAGGTTTGTAAAACAAAAACCCAAAAAAAGGAAGAAAGGAAGAAATAGCAACAGAGGAAAGGGGACTAACATCACCTGGGGATTTGTTAAAATGTGAGTCTTCAGGCCTCACCTTAGAACTGTAGAATCAGAAACTCCGATTGTGGGACCAGACATCTGTGTTTTAATACAACATCCATATGATTCTGATGTGCAGAAATTTAAGAATTTTTCTTTAACAAAAAGAGGTTACATTTAATGAATGAATGCTAGGTGGTTGAATAAGCACATGGTCTGAATGGGATAAAGAAATGTTTAGAAATATAAGGAAGTTAGTAGATTCAAGAAAGTGCTATTTTGTTGTGAATTGTGTTGTTTAAATTTGTATCTATAAGTAACAATCTTTTGAACTGGTTAGAACAAGATCACAGGAAAGAAGAGTTCAAGAGATACTGACCTTCCAGAACTTGCATGTAAAGAGCACCTGGGGTCTTTTTCTAAGTTAGGCACCTCTCTCTCTTCTTCCCCAATGGAAATTTCTGCCATAGTAATCCATTCTTTTTATTGGGTATTTTTATACCCTTCAAATGAGTTCAGTTGGGAAAAAAAAATGTTGAAACACAGTAGATTCAAATAACTATAAATAAAAATAACATAGTTATTTATATATTTAGTTATATTTAGTTACATATATAGTTATACCAATAATAAATAAAAATAATACCTGCTTTATACCAGCACCAAAATGAAGATGTTACACATTTTAGCTTTAATTCTCACTAAAGACCTTTAAAGTTAGCCAGTATCCCAGTCACAAGTTAGTAAGGAGGTTAAGTAATTATACAAGACTTCTCACATAGTAACTGATACAGCATGCATTTGATCACAAGACTACAAGCTCAGCCCAAAATTCATGTCCTTTTCTCAGAAATAGTGTTTGGGTTTGGTGGAGCACTTATACAGACGTAAGACTGGTCATCAACAATAAATAGTTGAAGTCTTCAGGACCCCCAAATTCTTACTGAGGACTGAGGACAGAAGTTTGAGGAATGACAACATTTAAAGACCAAGATTAAGGCTAAGGTAGAAGAATCACAAGTTCAAAGCCAGCCCCAGCAACTTTAGCGAGACACTAAATAACTTAATAAGACCCTGTCTCAAAATAAAGACATTTTTAAAAAGGGGTTGGGGAGTTGATCAAAGTGGCATAGACCTGTAATCCCAGCAGCTGAGGAGGCTGAGGCAGGAGGATTGTGAGTTCAAAGCTAGCCTCACCAAAAGTGAGGTGCTAAACAACTCAGTGAGACCCTGTCTCAAAATATCTAATAGGGCTGGGGATATGGCTCAGTGGTTGAGTGCCCCTGAGTTCAATCCTGGTACCCCTCCCCACCAAAAAAAAGGATGGGGATGTGACTCAGTGGTATAGCACCTCTAGATTCCTAGGTTTAATCCCCAATACCAATTTTTTTTGTTTTTAATTTAAAAGTGAAGAGCAAGCTTAAGCCAGGCATGGTGGCACACTCTTGTAAACCCAGCAACTTGAGAGGCTGAGACCCTGTCTCAAAATAAAAAAATAAAAGGGCTAAGGATGTGGCTCAGTGGGTAAGTACTCCTGGGTTCAATCCCTGGAATTAAATAAATAAATACCAATCTTAGAGTGATCAACCTTCTTGGCTTGCCCAGGACTGAGGAGCTTCCTCATAGAGGACTTTTGTTGCTAAGCATGCAAGTTAGAGTCCCTAGCAAGTTAGAATGCAAGGTTACCCTACAAGTAGTGGAGTGAAAGATAGCAAAAGAGAAGGAGAAGGAGTGATGGAGAAGCTACAGCATGGAGCACAGGGTCACAAAGGCTCAGACAACACCAAGCATCCAGAAGGAGCAATTACCTGTGTGTTTCAAAGGTCTCTAGGTCAAGAGCATGGAAAGAAAACGTCTGTACAGGGCATGGCTGGCCACCAGAGAGCCATTTCAACAGAATGCTGACGGTCACAACCAAACTGTAGGTCTGAAGAGAAAAGGATGATAAAGAATAGGACCAAAAATTTGCAAAGTACAGAAAAACAAATGTAAACTTGAGAGAAAGGCAGGATTAGAAGAAGGTTATAGTTTCCATGTTTTCTAAGAATTGAGGACAGACAGCACATTTTTAAACTAGGATGAGAGAAAGTAAAGAAAATAGTTTACAGTGCTGAATATGAATTATGGACAGAGCAAGATAACAGAAAATATAAACATGGAAATAACTGCATACCCTTTATAAAAAGATGCAAAATCTGCTAAATTGAACCGGGGTTAAAAAAAATGAACAAATATGGGTTGCCTGTTATGGGATAAGTTTTGTGAAAAGTACATCTACTTGTGCTATCACATTAAGCCCCTGTTGAAGAGTCAACAGATTAATAAGAAGAGAATTTGATTAGTAAAAATAAATTTTCCTAAAAGTAAATATATGTTTTCTTGAGAATCAAAAACAGAGCAAAGAAACTGTATGACACAACATGTTTCAAATGGTTTTCTTTACATTAATTAGCAAAATCCTCTCTGAGTATTACCATATTTATATAAATAGTTATATATCATATCCTTATGAAAACCATTCAATTTACTCTTCATATTCACTACTCAGCCTGATAAATAACCCTAAACACATACAAGAAAGGCAATCTCAAAAACTATCTGAGGTCTTCTAATTTTCACATATGCAAAAAGAAGGAGAAAGGAAGGAACGGAGAGAGTTAGAAGAAGGAGGGAAAGAAGGGAGGGAGGGAGGAAAGAAGGAAAGAGAAAAAAATAAAAATTTTTTAGCATTCAATGCAATGCAATTATTTGTTCAACTGCTAAGATGCTAGATTCAGTTTGACTTACAGCTAAGTTTAAAGTGATACTCTTTTATCTTACAAAGCAGTGGATAAAACCTCAGGACAATGTCTTTGAGTTCTAAATCATGTACAAATACTTATCAAAAATGAACTTAACTAGAAGATTCCATAAAGCAGACAAAAAACTCGGTACAATATCCACAAAGAAACAGCTAAATAAAAGTCAATTCCCTTTAAGTCAGGGATGTACAGGCAAGCTTATAGGGCTTTTGTAAAAGGAATCAATGATTCATTTCATCCCTGATCCCAAATTCATCAGAAACTTAATTCATTTACACTTAAAAAAAATCCACACCAATTTTTTCCAGAAGATTTTATTACTTACTATTTTTCATATACCAGTATACCCTATTCTGCCAAGACAATGACTTCAAATATTTTATCTTGCTTTGTTGGTAAATACCATCAGTTTTTAATTACTGAACATAAAGGATAAATATCATATTTGCTTAAAATAGTTTGTGTAAATGTTAGCATTCTTACAAAGCTTAAGCATTGCCAATACATGACATTTTTATGACAGTCATGACAATGTTAATATTAAATATTTCCAGAAGTTATAGTGACTATGTTGCTAAATCAATATGTAACATTTTACTTATATTTTAATATAATAGCTCAAAAGAGAAGAATGTTTCATATCCAAAAATTTACCCACTGAATTTAACCTGAGATGGAGGTTTTAAGCCCACAGAGAACTATAAAGTTCAACTATTTGAATCAACTGATGATTATTTCGTCAGTAAGCTCAAAGAATAAATGTGAACTTTTTTTAAACAATTGTTTGGATAAGAAAATTAATTTGACTCATTCGGTATCCTAAAGGGAAAGACTGTATTTCATTGTGTCAGATGACAACTATCATGACCCTTTTTCCTATGAATCACCAGATGCCTTATTTTATGTGATAGCCACAATCATATAAACTTCCAATTGCAGTTAAAATTAAGCATTGTTTATAATTAAATAGAAATTCAAATAAGTGCTTTTTATTCTGGACATTTCAGTCTTAATTTTAATGGTTTGAAGTATTCCAGTTAACAATGCAATTTTTCATCTTATAAATAATAAAAAGCAAGATAACAGTGAATCTATAAATAAAACATAATTATTGCTAGTGAAAATCAATGAATGACTTAAAGGAACTACAATCTACATGTATAAAATGTTTCTAAATGCTTTATTTTTAAATAGTCTGAGTAGATTCTAGCATATTATTTGTCCTCTATGATTGCTGACATTCACCATTCAACAAGAATCCTTGCTTTCCAGGCCCCATGTTTTAAGTGAAATAAATGGATGAGCATCACCATCAGAAAACTTCAATTGACTTGCAACACAGATGGCTGCAAGAAAAAAAAATTGTAACAAAATTAGAAAGGCAACCTTGTTAGAAAAGCCATCTGTATGTATAATTGAGATAAGTTAAGTCCTTGGCTAGAAAAAATCATAGTTAGGAATTTTACTAAGCATGTCTATTTTTAAAAGTATTATAATCAGAAACATGTGTGTAACATTACACCGTGTCCTCCAGAAGAGTGTCACAGAACATCAGAGCTGTAAATTTTCATAGGTATTTTTGTTAGGACACTAAATTACTTTAATATTTTGCAACTCTCATCTGTTAATAAATCTTAGAAAATTTACCAGATAATCCTTTCTTCATTAATGAAAGAGCTGAGAAAATGATGCTAATTCTCAAAATGGTATCACATATCAAAATATAAAAATTGTTATAAATGTAGTGCTCATTTCCTACATTTTTCCCAAAATCGCACTTAGAAACTTTAGAAAGTAGTTTAGAAAGTTGATAAGTCACCATCATGGTAGAAAGACCAAAGTGACTAGAGGATATTTATATTTATCTTTATCTATCTTTTCTTCAATATATTTATTTTTCTTCCTATAAAGAAGGCAGTCTGAATTTGGAAACACTATCAGAGGTTCTTTCATGGAAAAAAGCTCTGACATCTGATATTTGTTCTGTCTCTCTCTTTTCTTCTCCTTCTTCCTCCCCTTCTTCCCCTTCCCTTTCTTCTCCTTTTCCTTCTTCTTTTTCCTCTCTCTCCCTTTTTCACCCTGCACCTGTTGCCATTTAACTATACTTTATTGGAAAAACTGATTACTCTTCTTCCTCTCCTTGAGTCTTTCTCCCTCTAACCATTTTGTTCTGTCCTCCTAGTGATCCTTCAGGACCCTTTTAAACAAGTCAATAATATAAGAATCAAGAAATTTAGTTTATCACCTGGCTTTGTCATTTGCTTTTTTACCTAGTCATTTTCAGCTTCTCCTTCAGCTTCCTCATATGAAAAAAGTCTTAAAAAGTCCCTGTTAGTCTGTCATTAGAATTTTCAAGTCTGTTGTCTATTTGATTACTATATAAGATATAAACATTTTTGCACCCCAAATTATGGATACCTTTCAGATTTCTTTTAGAGAAATTTTGAGGTTCTCAGCACTGGCATCGATTGTCCCAGCCCTACAGACTGTCCCAATTTGAGGAAGGGGTCTCAGTATCTCTCACAGTCAGACAGGAAGAGCTTGCATTCTAGTCAACATACTGCTATCATTTCTTTTCTTTGTCCTCAAGGTGCCAAAGTTCTAAGCTTGTCCCCTTGGCAAAAATAGATGCTAACAGGTTTGAAATATGTCTTATTGTGCAGGCTCCCTGCTGCATCTTCCGTGGGGGACTTTCACATTCTCTGAGGGAGGACAATCTGTTTTTTGGTCATCTGGCTTACTCAAGGAAGCTGACCTCACCTGGATTCCTACTGTCACAAATCTTAGTTCTCTCATTATCTTTTCAATTTTTGCATGCAGTCATTCCCTTGGGTTCCAGCCATACCACACTTGGAATCTTTGTCCCTTTCTTCCCTCCCATTCCCCTCAGCAGAATATGTCACCGCCAGGTATTGGGCAATTTTCCTTCTTTCCTTTTCAAACCTCAATTGCAAATTATTGGTTGTACTTTGTCTGACCTCATGATTACACACAAACTCTAAGAACAGTTGCCTGAATTGTCTTCTGGGGTTTTCTTCCCCACCTGCCTCCCTTTTTTTTCCTCTTTTTTTCTTACTTAGGGTCTGCAGATTCTCTGTTGGATTCTGCAGATCAACCCCACTCCATCCTACTCCAGCTTTTTCCAAAATTGTCTAGGACACTGGACCTTTATGAACAATATCAACCTGATTTAATTGCCCTATAACTCTTAGCTGATTGGTCAATGGAGGTTATGGCAGCCATGAAAATGCACCTATCAGACAACTAACAGCCCCACTTGGTTCATTCTGAAATCCATCACCACACCTGTGTCAAGGCCATGCATCTCAAGGGCTACCTCAGGTAATTATTGAGTGCAGCAGGGAAACTAAAGAAAACCCATTTCTAAAAGAACTAGGACTTCTCTGGTGGATGATTTTGGTTTGAGAACTTCCTAATGACTTTTTCAAAACTGCTTTAGAACAATATTACAATCAAGCCTGTTCTGCCAAATCTTCCTTCTTCCCTCCCTCCGTAGACATTAGATGATGATGGTCTGATGATTCACATAGCCTACATATTTCGCTCCCCATTTTTTTTCACAGGCATTTCTACATTAATTATACTATGTATCTATTTTCGTCTTGGTATCCATTTTTGAGAAGATCTTACCTAACATACAAGACAAGGGAGGAAGTTAAGATGATTTATTTCTGTGCATTTCTCCACAAGTTGGCAAGGACTGAGTTCCTCTCCTTACAGTCACAGTTCCTACAAGATTACCTTCTCTAATAGGAACAGTTCTTGCTGTGAACTGATAATTATTTGACTTATTCTTTCAAACCTAGAATTGATAATAATTCCCTTCTATTGCCAGTTCTGTGGACATTTCACCATTCTTTACCTTTAATCTTGCCTTGTCTCAGCCACTTAACTCTTTTTTTTTTCACTTAATTCTTTTACATCAACCTTTCTTTTGTAATTTTTCATTTTAAAATATTGTAAATAAATATAAAAAGAAACTCAAATATTAAAAAGAACTCTTCTATAACTTTCCCTCAGATTCTGCATTGCTTAACATTATGTACATTCTCTCTCTCTCCTCCCTCCCTCTGTAATGAATAGTTTTTCCTGAATTATTTGATAATAAGTTTCATGGATGCCTCTTCTACCTAATTCAGTGTG
Source organism: Sciurus carolinensis (assembly GCF_902686445.1). Taxonomy (NCBI): domain Eukaryota; kingdom Metazoa; phylum Chordata; class Mammalia; order Rodentia; family Sciuridae; genus Sciurus; species Sciurus carolinensis. Next base: position 86,420,422 of record NC_062219.1, read on the forward strand.
TTTTTTCTAAATACAATGACCAAGGACATTCTCTTAAACAGCCATGGCATGATTTGAATATAAGAAAAATTAACATCAGTGCAATGCTGTTATCTAACCTACAGATCTTATTCCAATTTCCCAACTGACCTAATAATGACCCCTATAAAAAAATTCTATTCCCAAAATCACATATTGCATAATCAGTCTCTGCATGCAGCATCTATTTTCTGCCAGGACCTAGAAACAACAGTAATTGGTACCAGACTAGGCCTTCAGAAACAGAACAGACCCTCAAAATTAGGTTCTGGAACAGGTTTGTTCACATGGTTAGTGGGCCCCTGGATTACCTTCTTACTTGGTAAGAAGAGGAAACAGGACATTGGTAATCCGTGGCATTCCATGCATTGTGATCACTCAAATTATCAGTGTGGTGTAAAAAGGAGCACAGCTGGAGAGTAAGGTTTTATGAAATCAAGTAAACATGCCATTTAGGTGCCATGATGATAATGGTGACTATATAATTATATCATCTCAAGGTTTCTTCTGATAATCCTAGAGAACAAAACAGGAAAAAACAAATTGAAAGCTTTAAATGCATAACCCAGGGAATAAGTTGAAAATCAGAGTACCTTATCATCACTTTCCTCAGAGAAGATATAGCCAACAGTCAAGCACAGGGCCTAAATGTAAGGTTTGGGAATTGCGACATCAAGTAAATGTGTAACCTTGACATACCTCTTATGTCAAGGAAAGGGCATTGCTGGGAAAGTAACAGAAGTCTGAAACATGAGATGAGAATGTGGGCACACAAGACGGTGAAGAACTTTGAGTTCCTGAACTTTTCCTAGCAGCAGAAGCAGCCCCTCTCCTCTTGACATAGGGAAACCAACTTTCCCTTACCACCAGGGACAGTTGGCTAACAAGAAAATGCCTACTCCATGAATACCTATCTCTATTATACTTCATCATCTCCAGGTCCACAAAGAAAGTTGAATCCCAGCATAATCCAGTCAGAGAAGAATAAGACCTTGCCCAGAAGGAAATGACCTACATACCTAAAAATTATTTCAGGATTTTTGGCAGTGTGACTCAATGGGAATCTGGTTAAGTGTAATCTGATAACATTAGAATTATCCATCTTTATGCATGGATAATTCTAATATTACATTGGAATTGAGTGAAAAAACTGATAGTTCATAATCAGTTAGAATTCAGTATTTAATGTGTTTCCACAGGCAAACCTCAGTAACAATCTGTTAGGTAAATTCACTGGAGTCTGGACTCAACCATGAATTATAATCAGTTATATTGAAATGCTAGAACTTAAATCCCTGACATTCCATAAAGAAGGAGTCCTAAATCCCACAGAGAGGAAAATTCTGGGATGTATCTATTTTGCACAGAATGTTCAGTCTCTCCCTAATCATAAATCCTGGGAGGTGCAGGATACACACTTGCACAAGAACCCTAAGAAATGCATTGGTGAAGGAAGTTACAGTATTGTGGCAGAGCTCTGTTAAGCCTGTCTTCTGTGGACAATTGATGATGGAGAAATATGCTATGAAGGAATCAGGCTTTCTGGTTTTATTAACAACCATAGAATCTTGACATGGTATAAGCCAAGTAGAAGTGATTAACAGTCAAAGCTATATCAGTTGTAGGGACAGGGTTGTAGTCACAATGTTCTCACCTACAAAGATCTGTGGCAATAGCTGACTGACCATGGGGGTACCTAGGATAAAGTCATTACAGGTGCAGATTAATATTTACAAACAGGAAAATTCCAGGTCTAGTAGGCAGTAACCTGACTTCAGTTACTCTAATTGAAATTCTTGGGCTATTATCTAGTTATCAACCTTGAACCAATTCATGCATTCTCTTGAATGAAGGGAATAGACTCCACTGAGAAAGGATATTGCAAATTGGATATAAAGAAAACTATCATCCCAACCAATGGTTTTCAACCTGGGTTTCAAATGGGACTCACTTAAGGAACATTTGTAAAATACTTTGTTTAGGCCCTACCTTCACCCCTACTGATGAATACACGTGTCATATGAGGAACTGATGAAAAGAACCAAAAATGTTTAAAATTTGGAACAATAAAAATGGCATTCAAAAGCATCCAGATAAATCATAAATAACTAAAACAGTACCCATATAGTAAAATGCTCATTTTTCTTTTCCTTACAAGAAGCAGTTAAGTCAATAGCGGCTTACAAAAAAATGAAAGTATAAATGATTGCATGCAACAAAAGATATAAGGGAAAGAAAGTCAGAAAGGGATTATTAGAATTAATCATGTGATTGATTTCTGTATTAGTCAGCTTTGCATTGCTGTGACCAAAATACCCAAAAAGAACAAATTAGGGGAGGAAAATTTTATTTGGGCTCATGATTTCAGAGGTCCCCATCCACAGTTGGCTGACTCCTTTGGTCTGGACCCAATCTGAGGCAGGACATCATGAGGGATGGGTGTAGTGGAGAAAAGCTGCTCTCCTCTTGGCAGCCAAGAAGCAGAGAGAGGAATAGGAAGGGGCCACAGGAAAGATGCACCCTTCCAGGGCAAGTCCCCAGTGACCCACCTCCTCTAGCCATGCCCTACCTGCCTACAGTTACTACCAATCATGCCTCTCAAACTAGGATGGAGAAATTAGGTTACAGTTCTCAGAATCTAATCATTTCACATTCCTGCATTAGTACAGGAGCTTTGGGGGAACATCTCATAAAGAAACCATAACAATATCTAAAGTTTTATATTCAACAGTCATGAAAAAAATAACAAATGAATTTTCAAGAAAATAAGTTGCTTATAAATTCTCCAAAATAAAATGACAAAATAAATGCACAAGGAATTAATAATAAGTTTTGATTATTCATTGCTATAAGACATAAACCAAAATCATAAAAAATGCTAAAATTTGGGCAGAATTAAAGTTTGAAATTAAAAATTGAAAATATGAAAATATAATCTAAACAAAATCATTGTAATGGAAAAACCCCTGAAGATCTTTGAAAATTTGTCTATTAACTTTTTGTAAACAATAAAAACATTCATGATAAATTCAAAACGACTTGTGATTTGGCTTTTGGTGAAGTTCAAAGTTCCCAAGTGCTACTAAAACACCATTGATCAATTAAATTTCGCAGAAATCTTATGAGTTGTTAATATTATTACATAATTAAAAAACTTTCAAAATAGTTTAGAGGAAAAAGCTTTACTAAATTGAATATATTTGGTAAGTTTGTGAATTCAATTTCTTTAAATTTATTTTAAGCTAATTGATTTTCACTGTATTAATCTATCACTTACTGCTCTAAGAGGTTAATACAGATACTTGATAATTATCTAAAATCCTAATTTGTCTCAGTTCTTTTAGTCTAAACTTATGCAGAATTAAAACATCTAGACAGATCCATGAAACTACTAATTACTTAATTCTCAAAAACTTGTCAAATTAATTCATAGTTAATTTTTAATAACATGTAGGAATTCCATAGATTCACCCAAATTCACACATAGATTCACAGCATAAATTCAGTTGAAAGCATTTTTTCTAAGTTCTGGTGCTAACAACTGCTAGCAAAAAAGTATATATGAATAATGATAAAGAAAAGGAAAAGGAAGAGAAAGAAAATGTGGGGACAGGGTAAGAGAAGAGAATCATTAAATGTATGTTTTCATGGCAACTATTTTGCCCATGTTGGACAATTCTAATGCATGCATTAGGTAGTTAAGGTAGTAGTGACCTTATTTTTCAGGAGGGAAAATGGAAATTGGATGAATTTTACTTATTAAAGACTATTCAGGAAAACAATGGCAGTCAGGATTTTATGAGATAGTGCCAGAATTTTTTAAAATACCATTTGGACCTTAAACATTAATCCTAATGTAAAACTTCTAGCCTAACTACAACATTCCACCTCTCCTTTTTTAAAAAAAATCTTTTTGCTGTGAATCAGAATTGGGATAAAAAAAATTCATTTTAGGTTTCTGCTGAGAACTTAATATTCCACAAGTTTGGGGAAATATTATGAAATATTCTTTCATAGTTATATTAAATACCATGGTCTCTACTAACTCCACTTTTAACGAAACTCCAGTTGAACACTTAACTACAAAGGATGTATATGTCTTGCAGGGAGCCTCAGCCAGCACTACTCTGGAGTCAAACACCTGAGTCAGAATCCAACGGTAACCAAGTAGCCAGGGCAGGTTACTTAGCTTCTCTGAGGCTATTTTCCATCCCACAGGGGTAAATAATAACAGTACTGAAATCATGAATATTTTGAGAATTAATGAGTTATTCATATAAAGCACTTAGTATTCTCTCCGGCATATAAGAGTTCCGCAAGTGTAGTTGTTAGTCCTGCCTTAAAAGAGAAATGTTTTTGTATGTTTGTCTAGGAGAATAGACACAAAACTTTCAATACAATAAAATTCCAAAAGTATACACTGTTAAAAGACAGTATGCAAAGTTCATACTGTTCTCAAAACAAGTAGGTAAATCTTCAATAATGTCTGTATCACAGTGAACCCACTCACACACATGGAGCATATTACTTAGGACTATACTGGATTAGAAGCTTTCTGTTGTGTAAGATCGCCTGTGTGTGTGATTATAGACATTCCTTTTCTCTAATTCCATCTGCATTATAGTCTGGACAGTGTCATCAGTGACATAGCTCAGAATTGGGTCCAGATGGAAGCAAAAACATTTACTAGCCTGGTACAGGAAATACCGTAAGAGAAACACATTTAGTGTGAGAGATGGGAGATAGGAGATCCACTGACACTGGACCCAGTTTAGATACTCTATGGTATAAGTTTCATTATTCTTTTCAGATCCTACCTTTCTACGTACTGCAAGACATTTCAGTACTAAACCTAATAAGGACAGCATTGCTAAAAACAAATAACAACTTTATCATTCTTGTGTTTTCATCAATATGAGACCAAAAGAAAGCAAATTGTTTTTAGAATGTTGCCTGTAAAATCCAAAACTGGAATTTTAATATGAACAGCAACCCGTGGAATAGGACACCAATAAAAAACAGAGCCCAATACGTAAGAATATTTTTTAAAGTTTATTCTATCATGGTGCTGTTAATCTTCAGCTGTTTCTTAAGGAATGTGATAGACTGATTATTACTTACCTCACCTTCCTGAGTACGTGGAAAAACACATTTCCCAGCACCTAAGGATCAGGCAGGCCATGTGACTAGATCCAACTGATAGATGATAAACAGAAGTGGTATCCTTCAGTGCTGACATTTAATTGTAGATGCAAGTCTTTCTCACCCACTAACCTTCATGAGTGTCAAAGGATACAGCTGAAAGATGGTGGCTCCTCTGACAGCCAAGCTCTGTGAAAAGCAAGGCCTCCCACAACCTTAACAGGAGTGCAGCGTCAACAAGTTACATTAACTCCTGCGATCAGAGAATCCTTGCTGCAGCATAACCAAAACAATTCTACCTAATACAAGCAAGAATCAATATTTTTTGTTCTTTTTACTTACACATGACAGTGAGAGTCAATATTTCTTGACAGATTCCTGGAATGGTCTTTGAATTCTTCTCATTTTAATATTATTAGTGAGAAATAAAATCATCTAAGCCCACTCGGCTTGCTATCTTCAATAATATGACATTACTCTTGGGATCTCTTATACACATGATTTACTACTCCAGGAAACCTTTGCCCAAGAGAGAGAAAGGTACAATTAATTGTATTCATGTATTTCATTTCAGAAAATTCCTGACAATCCATTTAAATTAACTGCTCAGCTTTTCAACTGGCACTATTAATTGCTGTTTACTTTCCAAGACTCTTTTTGAAACCCTGTCTCAACATTTTTACCATGCCCATGATCCCTAAACTATCATCATGAAGCTAACCCAAACAGAATCTACATCAACACAGTTCTGGAAAGAAGCATTATCAATTGAATGTGGCACCAAATGTTGAAAGTTATTTTCTATTCCTGGTCTGGAAAGTTCAGGAATTAGAGGATTCAGAGCATGTCTTAAGACAGAGAAGGGGGGACTAGCAATCTCAGTAGTGGTTGAAAGTCACAAAGATGTTATCAAGGTTCTATATTATTTTATCTAAACTGATGGGAGAACTGATCTGTGGGGATTGAGCAAAATGGGGACTATGTATTTGAAAATTCCAGAAAGAGCTATAGGGAAATGTGCATGCAAAAATCAGGTGGATTTAATGAAAATTAATATTGGGAACACAGAGATGTTTATTTCTCTCCCCTGCTTCCCACTCTTTAGCTCCTAGAATTCAAAGACTAGGATTATAATCTTTTTTTATTCATCATACACAAATGCGGTACAACTTTTCATTTCTCTGTATATGACGTAAAATCACAGCATTCATGTAATCATACATGTATATAAGATAATGATGTTTGTCTCATTCCACCATCTTTCCTTCCCCCCACCACCTCCCCACCATTTCCCTCTACACAATCCAACCTTCCTTCATTCTTCCCTTACCCACTCCCCCGCCTTATGTATCAGCATCCACTTATCAAAAAAAAAATTTGGCCTTTGGTTTTTGGGATTGGCTTATTTCACTTAGCATGATATTCTCCAACTCCATTCACTTACCTGCAAATGCCAAAATTTTATTATTCCTTATGACTGAGTAATATTCCATTATGTATATATATCACAGTTTCTTTATCCATTCATCTATTGAATAGCATCTACTTTGGTTCCACAATCTAGCTATTGTGAATTGACGTGCCATAAACATTGATGTAGCTATGTCGCTGTAGTATGCTGATTTTAAATCCTTTGGATGTAAAGCAAGGAGTGGAATAGCTGGGTCAAATGGTGGGTTCATTCCAAATTTTCTGAGTAATCTCCATACTGATTTCCAGAGTGGCTGCACCAATTTGCAATTCCACCAGCAATGTATGAGTGTGCCTTTTTCCCCACATCCTAGCCAACACCTATTGTTGCTTGTATTCTTGACAATAGCCATTCTAATTGAGACGAAATCTTAGGGTAGTTTTGACTTGCATTACTCTAATTACTAGAGATGTTGAACATTTTTTCATATATCTGTTAATAGCTTATATATCTTCTTCTGTAAAGTGTCTTCTCAGTTCCTTAGCCCATTTATTGATTGGGTTATTTGTATTTTTGGTGTAAAGTTTTTTGAGTTCTTTATAAATTCTAGAGATAAGTGCTCTATCTGAAGTATGTGTAGTAAAGATTTTCTCCCACTCTGTAGGCTCTCTCTTCACATTGGTGATTGTTTCCATTACTGAGGAAAAGCTTTTTAGTTTGAATCCATCCCATTTATTGATTCCTGCTTCTATTTCTTATGCTTTGGGAGGCTTGTTTAGGAAGTCTGGTCCTAAGCGGATATGATGAAGATTTGGGCCTACTCTTTCTTCTATTTGGTGCAGGGTCTCTGGTTTAATTCCTAGGTCCTGGATCCATTTTGAGTTGAGTTTTGTGCAGGATAAGAGGTAGGGGTTTAATTTCATTTTACCACATATCGATTTCCAGTTTTCCTAGCACCATTTGTTGAAAAGGCTATCTTTTCTCCATTGTAGGTTTTTGGCACCTTTGTCTAGTATGCGATAACAGTCTTTATGTGGTTTTTTTTCTGTGTCTTCTATTCTGTACCATTGGTCTACCTGTCTATTTTGGTGCCAACAGCATGCCATTTTTGTTATAGTTATATTTTGTATAGTTTAAGGTCTGGTATTGTGATACCTCCTGCTTCACTCATCCTGCTAAGGATTGCTTTGGCTATTCTTGGTCTTTTATTCTTCCAAATGAATTTCATGATTGCTTTCTTTTTTTCTATGAGGTATGTCATAGACCAAGTTTTGCACTTTAATTAGGAGGCACATAACGATGATACAAGCAGCCATTTATGAGTATTGTCTAGTTCATAGGTCATTTATTGCAACTGCAAAATACAACTACTCTGACTCTTTCTTAACTTATTAATTAGGATACTCATGAAAAGAAAGAAATGTCCTCTGTTTAGTTACTTGACATGGTTCCTATGGGAAAAAGGATAAATTCTTGATTGTCTCCCTTTATTTATCAATTTTAAAAATAATGCATTATTTTCCTGACATCTTCCAATCATGATTGATGATTTTTTTTGTTTCATTGAAGCTAGGAATTTTAGTGTATTTGATGTGTTTTTGTGTTTCAATCCATTGAGATTATTATCCTTTTTGATGCTCAAATTGTGCCATCCTTGGCCAGGATAAGCCCATTTATATCTGCTCTGAGCCCATTTAATGTAATCCAGTAGTTCTGACAGCTTCTTTGTTGTCCAGTATGGTAAAATATTCCAGGCAGATCTAAGGATCTCTTCTTTTAGAGGAAACAGCATTGGAGAATATCATACTAAGTGAAATAAGCCAATCACAAAAAGCCAAAGGCCAAATGTTTTCCCTGATAAGTGGATGATGACATATAATGGGGGTAGGGAGAAGTTAGAGAAGAATGGAGGAACTCTAGATTATATATAAGGAAATGAGAGGGAAGGGGTATGAAAAATGGTGGAATGAGACAGACATCATTACTCTATGTACATGCATGATTATACAAATGGTTTGAATCTACATCATGTACAACCATAGAAATGAAATGATGTACCCCATTTGTGTACAAAGAATCAAAATACAGTCTGTAAAAATTAAAAAAATAAATATTTTTTTTAAAAAAATGCAATCCAAATGCTAGATGGGTACATTGATATGGGGTATCCTTTTGTTTTTAATTCTTTCAGTTGACAAAGCCAGTAAATACATAATCCTTTTCAAGATGAAATATATCATATGTCAAATTAAAGTTTAACTTCAATTAAAATTCAACACATATGGTTTTTATTTAGCCCTATCAATTTTATATCTGTGCCTCCTTTTCCTCATAACACAAATCTATTCTCCAAAAGCAACAATACTAACACTATCGTCACCCACAGGAATACTATAAGGTTAGGATGATTAGCAGCTCTCCTGTCCTTAAAAAACTAAGAACTTACAGTGAAGTGTGTTGTACAGTGATTTCTAATAACTTCTCTGCCTAAAGTTATGTTGCCAAACTGCCAACCTCATTAGAATTTCCTACAGAACTCTGTACTAACTTAAGACTGACAGTTCTCTCCCAGTTTCTGCTCTGTCCTCAGAATTGCCCCTGAAACTTTTCAGCAAGTTCTTGACTATGACAGAATTCTCTAGTTCTCTGGATCAACAAAATCTGCTATCTTCCCTCTTCTTCCTCAAATCACTTTAATACCATGTGTCTTCTACAGCTCTTTGTGGTTTGTTCCTCTATAACCATGGTTTGGTATTTACTGGAATAGTTTTTCCTCTATGGGTTTTATTTCCATTTTTATTGACATATAATAATTTCACATAAGATACAGTGTGATAATTCAATATATGAATACAATGTGTAATGATAAAATGATTGCTTTCTGGCATTTCTGTCTCCTTAAACATTCATCATTTCTTTATGTTGTAAACCTTCAAACTCATCTACTTGTTTAAAAATTATATAAGAAACTACTGTAAATTGTAGTCACCCTAAGTACTATAGAAAATTAGAACTTATTCCTCCTACATAACTGTCTCTTGTTCCCCATAGCCCAACCTTCCTCTATTTTTCCTGCTCCTCTACATTTTTTAACTTCTAGTTGTCACTATTCTACTCTCTATTTTTATGAAATCAACTATTTTTGCTTCTACATATGACCAAGAATGTGTGGTATTTGTCTTTTTGTGCTCCGTTTATTTCACTTAACATGACATCCTCCAGCTTCATCCATGTTGCCACAAATGATGGGATTTCATCTTTGTATGGTGAAGTAATATTATATTGTCTAAATAATATTTTGTTGTTTATATACATGAACATATTTTTTATTCATTCACCCATCATTTGACACCTAAGTTGACTGCAGTTCTTAACTATGTGAATAGTGTTGCAATAAAAAATTGGAAATACAAGTAATTCTTTGATATACCAATTTCAATTCCTTCGCATATATACCAAGTAGTGGTATAGATAAATCATAGGATAATTCTATCTTTAGTTTTTAGTTTTTTAGTTTTTAAAGAAACTTCCATACTCTTTTCCATACTGGTTATATTACATTCCCATTAACAGAGCATAAGAGATCCTCTTGCTCCACATTCTCACCAGTATGTTATCTTTTTTGTCTTTTTTCTATATACTTATCTATTTATTTTTATTAAAGAATCAATATTATTTATTATAATCTCAGATATAAATTTATTAATTTTTTATTAATTTTTTTATTTTTACAGACTGCATTTTGATTCATTGTATACAAATGGGGTACAACTTTTTGTTTCTATGGTAGTATATGAGGTAGATTCACAACATTCGTGTAATCATACATGTACATAGGGTAATGATGTCTGTCTCATTCCACCATCTTTCATACCCCATCCCTCCCCACTCTCATAATAATAGCCATTATAACTGAAGTTAAAAGAAATTGAACTGTGGTTTTGATTTGATTTCCCTGATGATTATCAAAATTGAACATTTTTCATACACTTGTTGGTGATCTCTAAATCTTTGTCTCTCTCCAAAAAGTGTCTTATCAGATGATTTGCCCAGTTTTAATGTTTTAATTAGTTCACTGTAGTTATACATAATATGGGGATTCACTTTAATGTAATTATTCAAGCATGGAATATAATTTCCTGCAATCCAGTCCCAAGTATTTCCCCTTTGCCTCATCTCCTCCCTACCCCTGTTCTCTTTCTTCTATTCTTCTGTTATTTCTCTTATTATTTATAGTTTTTTATTTATTAGCACATAAGCCCATTTTTAAAAATCAGATTGTTGTGGGGTTTTTTTTCCGTTAAGGTTTTTTGCCTTATTTTTACTCTGGATATTTGTCCTTGTTGGATGAGTTGTTGACAAATACGTTCTCCTATTTTACAGGTTGTTTCCTTTGGTGTGTAGAAACTTCTTTGATATAATTCCACTTGTCTATTTTTGCTTTTGTTATCTGTGTTTTTGAGGTTTTACCCACCAAAATCATTGCATACACCAAAGTCTTACAGTGTTTTCCCTGTTTTCTTCTAGTATTTTCAGAGTTTCAGGTTTTATATTGAGGTTTTTGATCCATTTTGAGTTGATTCTGTGACTAATGAGAGACAGCATCAGTTTCTTTCTTCTATATATAAATATCCAGTTTTCCCAACACAATTTATTTAAGAGACTGTCCTTTCTGTAATGTATGGATTTTGCACCTTTGTCAACAATCATCTGTAAATGTATAGACTTATTTCTAGTCTCTCTATTCTGTTCCATTTGTCTATCTATTGATTTTAATGTCAGTACCATGCTGTCTTGGTTACTACAGTTTTGTAGTATGTTTTAAAGTCAGGTATTATGACATCTCCAGCTGTGCTCAGAATTTGGTCTGTTTTGGGCTGTTTATGATTCTGTGTGAATTTTATTTTCATTATAGTTGTTATTCATTGTAATAATAGTCTCTCTTCCCTAACTGTTATGTTTGCTTTATGAGGCAATTCAGTCAACATTTAAAACTGTGCTATTGTCTCCATCCTCTAATAACCCTTGAGTGTAATTTTATTAGCTATTTTTTCTTTTCAAAACTTTGATGAACAATAATTTTCAACTTAAAATATTGTATGCAGTCAACTGGTCAAGATTGAGGCTAGTATGCAGATGTATTTATAATTTACACTTGCCAAATCTTTAAAAATGTGTCTTTTAAGTACCCTTTCTCAGGAAACTACTGAAGGATATATTTAATAAAATGTACAAGAAAACAGAAGGAAGAACATATATATAGTATGTAGGAAATAAGAACTACTATATGGAATATTAGCAAAGAATTTCCAGGAGGAAAGTTCCAGAAGGCTGCCTGACCTAAAGAAGAATCAGGTCCATGTGGAGTGGAAGGCTGAAAGTCCCCAGAGGCAACTCTTTAGAGATAAGGACACCAACAGATTACCTAATTTTTCAAGCCTGTGTAACACTATGTTGGAAGACTTTACAATTTTATTGGAAATGTGGCAGAAACTGCTAAGTGTCCTACAAGTTTTTTTTCATGTTCTCTGTAAAAATTCTTCAAGTTTTAGCTGGGGATATGGCTTCTTGGAATATGAAGAAGGGTGTTTCTTTTCTTCCTTTGTAAATTTGAACAGCCTCATGACCAAGTTTTGGCCAACAGAATTAAAGCAAATGTGATGTTTGAAATGCCTAAAAGTATCCTAAAAAAAAAGAAGGTATGGTCTTGCTTTTCCTTACTCTCTGCTACTGGATGTAACATGAGAAAATATACAGAATGTGAGTAGCTATCACCAGTCATGACATAGAAGCCATGTGTTCAAGATTTTAAGGAACAAGAAAGACCTTTAAACTTGTCTAATCATGGTGCACCCAAACAGCCCTGAACTGTTCAACTATACATACTTTATTTTCCAAGGAATAAATAAATTCCTACCATTTTTAAGCCACTGCTATTTTTATTTTTCTATCATTCATAACTAAATATAATCCTAAATACTATAGGAAGAAATAAGTAACTGGGCAAATGAAAATGTAAAGCAATTATTAACACCTCCAAGAAAACCAAAAGCTGTATAACAAAAGCAAAATGTCTTTAGAATACACCACTTAATTTATGTTAAAAGAATGTAAACACTAATATTGACTTAACCAATGATTATGATGTAAGTATTTGGAACAGGATACAAGGTAAAAATAAAAGTTTCATCTAAAAGTAAACCCTTATATACTCTGAGAGATAGTCAATATATACATAGTACCTATACTTATAACTGAATAAATATCAATATAATCATGAAATCTGTCCATACATACCAGAAAAAACTGCTGTGAGAGTTGAAAGCATTCACCAGAAATTACCTCTAGTAGTTACACTGGTAGGTAGGATCAGATAGGTGGACTCTGGTTGGTAGGTGGGGTCTGGTAAGGTGCTGCTAGATTTTGTTACAAACCTTGAAGGACCATTTGACTTTTTAAATTCTTTGAGTTTTATCTCTATGTTGAAAATATAAGTAATTTTTTAGTAGTTACATTGGCTTAAGTGGCTACCTGGTCTAAAAACAGCAAGATTGGGCTTGGGATATAGCTCAGTTGGTAGAGTGCTTACCTCACAAACCCAAGGCCCTGGGTTCAATCCCCAGCATGGCAAAAAAAAAAAAAAAAAAAAAAAATACAGCAAGATACACTTTCCTTTGAAGTAAAATTTCTTTCTGACAGATGAGAATAGAGACACAAATATTAATTTGCCACTTAAGTTTTTAATTACACAGTATCTAGAACACAACTGAAAACTGGTGTTTGATTATTAGGAAGCTACTTCCTCTTATATCACTTCAGAAAAATGATGCCTGTAATATTCTTTAAGACTCCCCAGAGGAAACTACATAAGCCTATTTATTCACTTATTGTCTTCTACACTACCCCAAGAAATAATCATGTTTGGAATCAGATCACATTTGGTTTAATTCCAGTTGTATCTTTAGCTCATTGTATGGCACATGGCAATTATTCAATATGTATTTGATAACTGAATGAAACCATTTCTGTTATCATCTTCCAATAATGCATACACAATTTTAATTTTCTCATGGGAATATTTCCTTTCTTAGGAGAAATTGTGTTTAGGATTCTGGCAATAGGAGAAGGCATCCTAGAGAGAGAAAGATCAGGGATATCCAAAACAGAGAAATGGAAAAGTACATGGCATTTAAAGAGGGTTAAAGAGGAGGGAGGACAAGCAATCAGCACTGTTGCAACGCCACATACTTTCAAGCAACCCAAGAGGAAGATTTTAAGGCTCAGAGAGTTTCATTAAATTGCCCAGGAGCACACACACCCATTTCGTGGTTGAAAGAGCATTAATCCTCCAGCCCTCCAGCATCCACAGCAATGGACTTGCAATTTTTCATCATATACATATATGGGCTAAAATAAATGTATTTATGCTCATATGTAATTCCACAAAAATGAACCACATAATTGATCTTTAGATGACTGTGGTTAACTAAATGACATGAACTTTTTTTTACGTCATTTTACATGATTCTTGTTCAAAGAGTGGTTTTAAGACTAATCTCTTTCTGAAGCTTATCCAGGGTCTAAAAGACTTTGGGAAAAGGCACAATATATAAACTCAGTGATAAGTGAATCAATAAATCAAGGAAGTCAGGATGTACTCCTGGTGAAATGACAGATTAAAGTAGAAAGCAGTTATTAGAAATCACAGACCTTGCTTAAGCAATGTAAAGTTTGGACAAGTTCTCATGGGTTCAGCGTCCGTTGTTTACCCAGAATCATGCTAACAATGCACCCTGCCTTAGCCACAAGCATTCATATTACACATAAGGTTCTCCCTGTCCACTCTTACCATTAACATTTGTGTAAGGATTGGCTAAGTGAAATCACATGTGCTTACACAGTCTTCCTTTAGCAAAAATGTGACTTAGTGTTTTGTAGTTGTAAAGTAATTTCCAGGCTCTCAAAAATGTTTCAAAAATTTTAAACCAGTTCCCAAAATGCACAACAAAAATGTAATGATTATCAAGTTTGAGAAGCAGTATTGAAATTATTAAAAAGGAGAATTTTAAAAATTAAATTTACTTTAAACTGATATATAAAAATAAAAAGATGGTGCATATTAATGGTATAACATAATACTTCCATACATGTATGTATTGTGTGATGTTTAAATCAGGTTAAACATATATATTTTCTTTAACCTTTATTCTTTCTTTATGGTAAGAACTTCATAAATCCTTTCTTCTATTTTTTGAAATGCATAGTACATTGTGATTGACCACAGTCACCCTGTAGTGCAATAGTACATTTGATTTGTTGTTTCTATCTAACTACAACTTAGTACCCATTGATCGACATTTCCCCATCCCTTCCTTCCTCTACTCTCCCTGGCCTCAGGTAACCACCAATCCACTCTCAGCTTCCACATATGAATGGTATCATGAAATACTTATCTTTCTCTGCTTAGCTTATTTCACTTAGCATAATAATCTCTAGTTCCATCCATGTTGCCACAAATGACAGGATTTCATTCTTTTTACAACTGAATAGTTTTCCACTGTGTATACATGCCACATTTTTTTATCCATTCATCAGTTGATGGACACACAGGTTATTTCCACTTCTTGGCTATTGTGAAATTGGCAGCAATGAACATGGAAATGGAACTGCCGATGCCTCTTCAATATATAGATTTCAGTTCCTTTAGATATATACTCGGGAATGAAATTGTCAAGATAATGTGGTAGTTCTATTTTTTAATTTTTTGAGGACCTCCATATTGTTTTTCACAATAGCTGTACTAATTTATATTCCAACAGTGAGCAAGCATACAAAAGAAAGATTCTTAAATCTATCTGTAACTTACATAGCTCACTAAAACTGCAAGTTTTTAAATCTTGCAATTCTCAATTTATCATGCTAAACATGACATTAAGTTATCTTTGAAATAGAATTTTATTATAGTATTGGTTTTCTCTTTGAATGATATCCCATAAAGTATTGTCAGTGCATATAGTATTGTCCCTTAGAGCTTTACATGATGTAATTATTTACTAAATAATCTTGAAAAATGAAAGAAAATATACATGAAAGTTTTAAGTAGAAAGTAAGAACTGGAAGGGAGCTTAGAAGTCATCTGGTATGGCAACCCTTTAGCTCCCGGTTCAATCTTCCCCCTTTTTGGCAAAGTAGAAAGACACGGGTCATGAAGTTAAGGACCTAGACTCACATACTGCTGCAGATCAGCCATGTAACTTATGACTGTTTGTTCTCTCTGAATCTTGTCTTCTTCTCTATAAAAATAGAAAGAATAGTATCTATTTTATAAAACTGATATAATAATAAGGAAGACTATATAAAATATCTGATTGAGCATTAGATCAGATAATCAATAAGTAATTGTTACTACCTCAATTCCAGTTCTAAATTATATTTAAAATAACTTTGTATGGTCTTGTCTTTTACTTTTCCTACTTTTTCCCCTAAACATCTCTAATCTCCTGCTTAATCTTTGCTTCCTACAATCTTAATTCTGTTATTTTATTTGAGGTTCTTATTTCAATAAAAATGTTCCCTTATTTTCACTGATACTTACAAGAAAAAAGTCATAAAATTGGCCAGCTACAATAATCCCTCTGTTGCTTATTATCTCTCTTAGATTTAATTACATTATTATAATGTCTTTTATGCAAACATGACTCTGCTTGTAGTAGTATTATATGTGAGTATATAGCTACGAAGACCAATGAGTGACCTGTAATCCTTTTCTCAATTATAGCTTATAGAAACCAGCCTGTTTTTAAATTCAAAAAAATCCATTAAAATCATTTACTACTTTAGAATACCAAAAACATGTTCTGAATCACTGGGGTGAGATTCAAGTATGTGAATCTGTGCTTGTTTTGTGTGAATTATTTGCTTGTTTTAACACTCCTTTCTTCATTGAGTTTTTTTTTTTTTTTCTTTTAACCCAAATCAGTGTAAGATTTAGATGCAGAAACAGAACACATTTTTGGTTTTATTTTGCTTTGATCTGATTTTGTGTTGTTGTTGTTTTTAATATGCATTTGGGACCATGTGAATAGAAATAAGATGCTTTCAATTCTCTATTTCTCTTCTATCAATAGCTTGAACCTGTTAAGAAAAAAAAAAAAAAAATGAGCAGACTGCACATCCAAAGAGTTGCACAGAACAGCTGCTCCAGAAAAGCTGGAACTTGGAAGCGGTTCATTTACAGCAAGTTCTAGAGTTGAAAGAGAATGAAAGGAATTTCTCATCATCAAACAACAAGGAAAATAGAGACACCACCCTTGGTTTTAGTTGAATATTTGCTACCACAGACACATTTTACACAAGTGAGGTCCCAAATGAAGTGGATAAGAAAGGGAGTTACCCTACAGGCCCTGGGGAAGGAGTAAGTTTAATCTGAAAGCTTACTTTTTCTATTGAGAAGGAAATGTGCTTAGAATAGATAGGAATGTAGTAAGAATATGGGTAGGGAGAAGAAGGTGGTATAGATGAAAAAGAGACCACCAGACAGCCTCTACTATAGAAGTATCATAAGGTTTGTATCCATATCAGTAGCAAAACATATCTAAAAGCACTGAACTCTGGGTAGTGACGGTGTTCATATTCACAGTGTTTGTTGTTGATTCAGGCTTGATCATGCTCTCCAAACCCCTTACTCTCTCTGCTGGTGAGGGTTAGGCATTACCACAATGGCCCCCACCAACATGCACTCTGCCACACCATCATGGATGACCTAATTCTGCAGTGGACCGTGTTTACTCTACTTGGACCTCTTTTTGCCATTTATTTTGTGGTCTGGAGAAGCCTGTTAATCTATAGTAGCTCATTAAAAGATATAGATGTGATGATGCTAGACCAAAGGAAAGGAGAGCATCAAGAATATTAAAATTCTGGTTTTATGGCACTACAAAGCACCTTCAAGAATCTGGTAGGGATAACTAGCAACTGGTAGGAGTTCTTTGCCATTATAATATCACAGAGAGCCGGGTGGTGCACACCTGTAATCCCAGCAGCTCAGAAGCTGAGACAGAAGAATTCCAAGTTCGAAGGCAGCCTCAGCAAATGCAAGGCACAAAGCAACTCAGTGAGACCCTATCTCTAGTTATAAATACAAAATAGGGCTGGGGATGCCACTCAGTATCCAAGTGTCCCACAGTTCAATCCCTGGGACCCCTGGGACCCCCAGAAAATAAAATAAAATAAAATAAAATATCACAGAGGCCTGGGGTCATGGGCTGACAACTGCATGAATGGCTGCAGTAAGAAACTGAGCAGATGCTCATCCTGACTCCAGGGCATGTGTTAATACCACACGTGGAGAAAGAACAACCACGTACACTGTGCTGAGAAAGCAACCCCCAAAACTGCTATAACACCTTCCACAGCACGCTACCCCAATCCCAGGAAAGCATCCTCCCACCTCCACCCTTTGCACTCCTTGTCCAGATGTGCCCTCCACACACAAAGCTCTAACTTAGGAGGTTCACCTCTAAGGTCAGGCTCTGTAACCATCACTGTGAGAGACAGCAACGTGTATACACTGCCAAGAGAAAAGGACTCTTCCTCTATCAAACAACTAGAGACCTGTTGAACAGAAGTCCAGCAGGCTGTGATTGACTTTGAGGTTGTTAACTGCAAATCTGGGGGTGTCTGGTGAGAGCTGAAAGGGAGAAGGAAACATGCACGGATCTGTGCATCTCTGCCTGACTCGCCTTTCATTCTGTTGTGGGGTTGGGCCACAAAGGAGAAAGAGAGAGAAAGAGGAAGAGAAAAACAGACAGGAAGGGTAGAAATCATGTGGGAAAGTTAGATAACAGAAATTCTCAAGAGATTTTTGGTCATTTTTTAACAAAGATTGTATATAATATTTCAACCTTCTGCACTATTATGTATACATTATTTTCATACATGGATAATGCCTATTGAATAATGAATATGATTTCAAAAATCAAATGCAAATTTAACCAAATAAATTCACAATCATCCTATTGTATGTCATGCTTGACTAGTTTTAGTCCACCCATGGGTTGGGTATTCATAATGTTCTTTTACCATCAATATCCTGATTAGTCAAGAATCACTCTTGCTTCTGTTAGAAAAATAATTAAATACTCTTGTTTTCTTTTCAACTGTGCACTGGATTTCTTAAGTGGGGCACAAAATATTTCTAAAAAGGTCCTTGCTTATTTTTAAACCATGGGTTTTGTTTCATTTTGTTTTAGAGTTGGAACAATTTAGTGTTCAACAAGAAATGTGACATATTATAATCCATTTCTTGCTTTAGTTTTTCATATAACTTACAGAATCTTTATGAAAAGTTACATACGTGCTAAACATTAAATCAGGGTGTAGAGTTAAATTGAGCTTAAGTATCTCTGTAAGTCCTCTAAAACTCAAATAATAATGTGCATATACATCCTGGCTTTTTTTTAAATCCAGGTTTATGCACATATCATAGCATTTTATATATTAATAGTGTCCCCTTGTCATTCCCCAAAGATCCAAAGAACCTTAAAATTTCAATGATCTAAAGTAGCAGTGATACCAAAGTTTTCAAAAGCATGTCTTTGATGATGTGATTCTGTTCAATATGTATCTTCAATCTCTCCAGCTAAGATGCTGAATCTGAGGACTGGCACAGATTGCACAAGATGCCTTATGCACATGAACTTTCCTAGCACACAGGCAATTATTTTGCCACTCATAGGACCTGCACTATCCCTTTCCACTCCAGCTTAGCAACAGATATAGCACGAGCTCCTGTCAGGACTGATCCTTGCGTGTTTTGCATCCTCTCTGTGAGAGAATTCTGTCTAGACTGCTCTGGGCTTAAGAGATAGATGATTTAAAATACTTAGAACAAAGTACTCTTGTGATGTTACATAATAACTATTGGTCTGCACCACAAACACATCAGAAGTTGGCTTTTCTTCCCAAAATGATATATTGTGACATGGCAGAATAAATAAGAAAAATGGAATTACATATAATTATGTTCTGTCATATTAAGTCATATGATAAATGTAAAAAGAGATTTTTTTTAATTGGGGATTTTTTTAATGGTATGAGATTTGGCTTCAGTGGAAACATTTTCCCCCTAATTTCTGGCAAGTCAAAGTGGAAATCTCAGTTGTTATGGACAATTTAACAACTTTGAACAATTTTTCAGACAAACAGACTACATATGAAGCCTAGGAAACATCTAAAATTCAAAAATGCTCTGTTCTGTTTTGGACTAAATGTGGCAACCAGCAAATTAGGTCCTACTTGCTCCTACTTACATAAATTTTTGCCAATAAGAACTTAGAAAGATGTAGCTCTTTTTTTTTTTAGGGTACTACTTATTAATTATGTTAAGGAGTAATTACTACACTAGAGAATAAAAAAGGGAAGTACATAAAGGAGAACCACACAATTTAGAGAAAAATTGTAATCTTAGGAAATAATATATAAAATTAATACATGATTCCTTATCTAAAAGGTCACAATCTTTGAAGTTCATTATTTATTTGAGGAGTTCTCAGTTAATGAAATAATATTATCACAACATATAACATGTAATATAACCTATTTCCACAATAAGAAGTAGGGGGACTGTTCTTTGTGGTAGGTCCTTGTCAGGGCTGGCATTGAGATCACAAGGGACAATTGATGAGCTCATCCACACAATAGTCAACATTTCAGAATTGCAAGGTATACGCAGATTGTATATCTATGACTGTATTCAAAATTTAAAATTGAAAGATCATTATTCAAGGGGGTGTGGTGATAATTATGCAAACTGTCAATAAAGTAGAATAGCACTGCTGTTATAGAAAATAATAATAAAATAATAATGTGCTCTGAATCTGAATTTTTAATCCAGGAAGTATAGATATCAAAAATTATGTTTTGTAACCATTCTAGTGTATCAGTCTAGGTTAGGCTGCTAGAGAGAATGGTGCCCAAATCTTAGTAGATTAAAAGAACAAAAGTTTATTTCTTACCATGTCCATTACAGATTGGAGGGGAGGCTGTGAGCATGGTGGTCACTAAGGGAATCTGCTGAATGACTGTTGGCCACCATCTCAGAAGTTACAAGTCCTCATACCAGAAGGAAAAAGAATGTCTGGTTATGCCAGAGCAGAGGTGGCACAGGTCACTTTTGCTCTCAACTCACTACCTAGATTTTATCATAAGACCTCACCAAAGTGAAATAAGACAGTTTGTAATTGTATAGTTCTGTACTACATTATTGTAGTTTTATTTTACACTTTGTTAATGATCAAGATTTCAGGGTTTCAAGATGGTGGACTAGTGGGTGGCTGCATTACATGTTGCTCCAGGACGCAGGATTCAAAAGAGGAGATAGTGAGAGACTTGGGACCAACTCAAAGCCGCTGGGTGAGTCTCTCCCACTGGGGAGGCGTCCCGGATGGGGCGGTAGCCTCCGAACGCAGGGAACTTTGTGAAGTAGAGTTGCTCGGCGAAACACCCCTCCCCCCACTGGAGCGGTAAACATGGACCACTGGGAACATCGTAGAGGAGGCGGCTCAGCACAGCGCTTAGACTCAGAGCAACCACTGGGGCTCCGAGCGGCTGCCTGAGAAGGAGCTGCGTGGCGAGCTGTTTGGACTCAGAACAACCGCTTCTGAACACCGGGGAGCTGCCCGGAGGAAGAGGAGAAGGAACATGGCGGGTCGCTTGGTCTAGGAGTGACTGCATCAGAGCTCCGGGTGGCTACTCAGAGGAGGAGGCGAGTGGTGAGTTGTTTGGACTCAAAGTGACCGTTCCTGAACAC
This sequence comes from Sciurus carolinensis, assembly GCF_902686445.1. Classification (NCBI taxonomy): domain Eukaryota; kingdom Metazoa; phylum Chordata; class Mammalia; order Rodentia; family Sciuridae; genus Sciurus; species Sciurus carolinensis. Next base: position 86,441,802 of record NC_062219.1, read on the forward strand.
CGGTGGCCTGCCTGGAGGAGGAGCACGGTAGGTCGCTTGGTCTCGGAGCAACCGCTCCTGAACTCAGGGGGCTACCCTGAGGAGGAGGAGGAACAGGGCAGGTCACTTGGACTCAGAGTGACTGCCTAGAGCTACGGGCAGTTGGTGGGAGGAGGAGACGCAAAGTGAGTTGCTTGGACTCCTAGTGACTGCGTCGGAATACCGGGCGGCTGTCCGCAGGAAGAGGTGTGTGGCAGGTCTCTGGGACTCGGAGCTATTGTATGGGGCTCCTCCAGGTGGTGGCTCAGAGGAGAGGCCGCATAGCCAGGTGATTAGGTGCAGAGCAGGGTCCCAGGACCTAGGCGGTTTCTTGCTGGAAGAGCCGCACAGAGACACGCTTAGGGTGGAGCGAACTTTCCAGGACAGTGGGCAGATTCTCTGAGGAGAGGCAGCCTAAGGAGACTCGTCTGCGAAGGGTGAGGCTCCCAGGCCCAGGAGGTAGGTCCAGGCCCCTGGGAACGCTGCAGAGGAAGGCAGCCCAGCCCAGGCGGTAGTTGTAGATTGAGGGGAACCTCTAGGAGGGGAACTGACTAGCGAGACCTCCCCACTGGGTGAGTCTTCCCTACCGGGTGAGGTTTTCCCACAAGAATGGTAAAACCAGAGACACAGGCACAAACAGGCCTTGACTCAGCCCGCAGCCCAGTTCCCCTTTGGATGACCATTGGTCAACAAGGGGAGGCACTTCTGCCCACTAGCAGAGAATATACCCCACCTGAGGGTCACCACCTCTAGAGAGGCAGCTTCCTTGTGGAGCACCACATTATCAACTTCCTCCAAGACTGCAGCCTATTGAAGGATAAGAGGGGATATACTAGCAATCTTCAGGGACATTATAAGTCAGTAGAGGAAAACAGAAATATCTTAATAATCAACTGATTCACGAACAATATGAGAAAACAAGGGAAGAAAACGCCCCAAACAAATCGAGATGTTACATCAATAAAATCCAACGACAGCATGGCAGAAAAAATGACAGAAAGGGAGTTCAGAATGTACAGAATTAAAATCATCAGGGAAGCAAATGATGAGATGAAAGACCAAATGCAGGCATTGAATGATCGCACCAATCGACAGTTAAAAGAGCAAATACAGGAAGCAAAAGATCATTTCAATAAAGAGTTAGAGATATTGAAAAAAGAACAAACAGAAATCCTTGAAATGAAGGAAATAATAAACCAAATTAAGAACTCCATAGAAAGCATAAACAATAGGATAGAACACCTGGAAGACAGAACCTCAGATATTGAAGACATATATTTAACCTTGAAAACAAAGTTGAACAAACAGAGAAGATGGTAAGAAATCATGAACAGAATCTACAAGAACTATGGGATATCATGAAACGGCCAAATTTGAGAATTATTGGGATTGAGGAAGGCTTAGAGAAAAAACCAAAGGAATGAACAATCTATTCAATGAAATAATATCAGAAAATTCCCCAAAACTGAAGAATGAAATGGAAAATCAAGTTCAAGAGGCTTATAGGACTCCAAATACACAAAATTACAACAGACCCACACCAAGGCACATTAAAATGAAAATACCTAACATACAAAATAAAGACAGAATTTTAAAGGCTGTGAGAGAAAAGAACTAAATTACATTCAGGGGGAAACCAATATGGATATCAGCAGATTTTTCAATCCAGACCCTAAAAGCTAGAAGGGCCTGGAACAACATTTTTCAAGCTCTGAAAGAAAATGGATGCCAACCAAGAATCTTACACCCAGCAAAACTTACCTTCAAATTTGACGATGAAATAAAATCATTCCATGATAAACAAAAGCTAAAAGAATTTACAAAAAGAAAGCCAGCATTACAAAACATTCTCAGCAAAATATTCCATGAGGAAGAGATAAAAAACAAAGAAGCAAATAAGCAAAGGGAGGAATTATCCTAAAGGAACTGTCAAATAAAAGAGGAACAAAGTTGTGTCTAAAAAATAAAAAAATAAATAAAATTTAAAATGAACCAAACGACCAGGAATACAAATCATATCTCAATAATAACCCTGAATGTTAATGGCCTGAATTCATCAATCAAAAGACATAGACTGGCAGATTGGATTAAAAAGAAAGATCCAACAATATGTTGCCTGCAAGAGACTCACCTCATAGAAAGAGATACCCATAGACTAAAGATGAAAGGATGGGGAAAAACATACCATGCACATGGACTCAGCAAAAAAGCTGGAGTATCCATCCTCATTTCAGATAATGTGGACTTCAAGCCAAAGTTAGTCAGAAGGGATAAAGAAGGACATTTTATACTGCTTAAGGGAAGCATAAATCAGCAAGATATAACAATCATAAACATCTATGCCCCAAACAGTGGCTCATCCATGTATGTCAAACAAATCCTTCTCAATTTTAGAAACCAAACAGACCATAACACAATAATGCTAGATGATTTTAACATGCCTCTCTCACCACTGGACAGATCTTCCAAACAAAAATTGAACAAAGAAACCATAGATCTCAATAACACAATCAATAATTTAGACTTAACAGACATTTATAGAATATACCATCCAACCAAGAGCGAATACACTTTCTTCTCAGCAGCACATGGATCCTTCTCTAAAATAGACCATATATTATGCCACAAAGCTAATGTCAGCAAATACAAGAAGATAGAGACACTACCTTGTATTCTATCAGATCATAATGGATTGAAGTGAGAAATAAATGAAAGAGTAAAAAACAGAAACTACTCCAACACCTGGAGATTAAACAATATGCTATTATGTGATGAATGGATAACAAAAGATTTTAGAAAGGAAATTAAAAAATTCTTAGAGGTAAATGAGAACCAAGAAACATCATATCAAAATCTCTGGGACACTATGAAAGCAGTACTTAGAGGAAAATTTATTTCATGGAGCACATTTAATAAAAGAAGTAAAACTCAACAAATAAACGACCTAAAACTACAGCTCAAAGCCCTAGAAAAAGAAGAGCAGACCAACACCCAAAGTAGTAGAAGACAGGAAATAGTTAAACTCAGAGCTGAAATCAATGAAATTGAAACAAAAGAAACAATACAAAAAATTGACAAAATAAATAGTTGGTTCTTCGAAAAAATAAACAAAATTGATAAACCTTTAGCCACACTAAGAGAAGACGAGAGAAAACCCAAATCACTAAAATTCGGAATGAACAAGGAAATATCACAACAGACACAACTGAAATACAAAACATAATTAGAAGCTATTTTGAAAATCTATACTCCAACACAATAGAAAATTTCGAAGATATCAATAGGTTTCTAGAGACATATGAATTGCCTAAACTGAACGTGGAGGATACACACAATTTAAATAGACCAATTTCAAGTAATGAAATAGAAGTCATCAAAAGCCTACCAACAAAGAAAAGTTCAGGACCTGATGGTTTCTCAGACGAGTTCTACAAACCTTTAAAGAAGAGCTCATTCCAATACTTCTCAAAGTATTCCATAAAATAGAAGAGGAGGGAACCCTCCCAAACTCATTCTATGAAGCCAATATTACCCTGATACCTAAACCAGACAGAGACACATTGAGGAAAGAAAATTTCAGACCAATATCCTTAATGAACATCAACGCAAAAATCCTAAACAAAATTTTAGCAAATCGCATACAAAAACATATTAAAAAGATAGTGCACCATGATCAAGTGGGTTTCATCCCAGGGATGCAAGGTTGGTTCAACATCAGGAAATCAATAAATGTCATTCACCATATCAATAGACTTAAAGTCAAGAATCACATGATTATTTTAATAGATGCAGAAAAAGCATTTGATAAAATACAGCACCCCTTCATGCTCAAAACACTAGAAAAAATAGGGATAGTGGGAACATTCCTTAACATTGTAAAGGTCATCTATGCTAAGCCCATGGCTAATATCATTCTAAATGGTGAAAAACTGAAAGCATTCCCCCTAAAAACTGGAACAAGGCAGGGATGCCCCCTTTCACCACTTCTTTTCAATATCGTCCTTGAAACTCTAGCCAGAGCAATTAGACAGACCAAAGAAATTAAAGGGATACGAATAGGAAAAGAAGAACTCAAACTATCCCTATTTGCTGATGATATGATTATATACTTAGAGGAACCAGGAAATTCCACCAGAAAACTTTTAGATCTCATTAGTGAATTCAGTAAAGTAGCGGGATATAAGATCAATGCACATAAATCTAAGGCATTTTTATACATAAGTGATGAATCTTCAGAAAAAGAAATTAGGAAAACTACCCCATTCACAATAGCATTGAAAATAATAAAATACTTGGGAATCAATCTCACAAAAGAGGTGAAAGACCTCTACAATGAGAACTACAGAACACTAAAGAAAGAAATTAAAGAACACCTTAGAGGATAGAAAGATCTCCCATGTTCTTGGATAGGAAGAATTAATATTGTCAAAATGGCTATCCTACCAAAAGTCCTATACAGATTCAATGCAATTCCAATTAAAATCCCAATAATGTACCTTACAGAAATAGAGCAAGCAATTATGAAATTCATCTGGAAAAATAAAAAACCCAGAATAGCTAAAGCAATCCTCAGTAGCAAGAGCGAAGCAGGGGGTATCGCAATACTAGATCTTCAACTCTACTACAAAGCAATAGTAACAAAAACGGCATGGTATTGGTACCAAAATAGAAAGGTGGATCAATGGTACAGAATATAGGACATGGACACAAACCCAAATAAATACAATTTTCTCATACTAGACAAAGGGGCCAAAAATATGCAATGGAGAAAAGATAGCCTCTTCAACAAATGGTGCTGGGAAAATTGGAAATCCATATGCAACAGAATGAAACTAAACCCATATCTCTCACCGTGTACGAAACTAAACTCAAAATGGATTAAGGACCTCGGAATCAGACCAGAGACCCTGCATCTTATAGAAGAAAATGTAGGTCCAGAACTTCAACATGTCGGCTTAGGACCAGACTTCCTCAACAGGACTCCCATAGCACAAGAAATAAAAGCAAGAATCAATAACTGGAATAGATTCAAACTAAAAAGCTTTTTCTCAGCAAAGGAAACTATCAGTAATGTGAAGAGAGAACCTACAGAGTGGGAGAAAATCTTTGCCAATCATACTTCAGATAGAGCGCTAATCTCCAGAATCTATAAAGAACTCAAAAAACTCTACACCAAGAATGTAAGTAATCCAATCGACAAATGGGCTAAGGAAATGAATAGACACTTCACAGAAGAAGATCTACAAGCAATCAACAAACATATGGAAAAATGTTCAACATCTCTAGTAATAAGAGAAATGCAAATCAAAACCACCCTAAGATTCCATCTCACCCCAATTAGAATGGCGATTATCAAGAATACAAGCAACAACAGGTGTTGGCGAGGATGTGGGGAGAAAGGCACACTCATACATTGCTGGTGGGGCTGCAAATTAGTGCAGCCACTCTGGAAAGCCGTGTGGAGACTCCTTTGAAAACTTGGAATGGAACCACCATTTGACCCAGCTATCCCACTCCTTGGCCTATACCCAAAGGACTTAAAATCAGCAAATTACAGAGATACAACCACATCAATGTTCATAGCTGCTCAGTTCACAATAGCCAGATTGTGGAACCAACCTAGATGTCCTTCAATTGATGAATGGATAAAGAAACTGTGGTGTATATATACAATGGAATATTACTCAGCCATAAAGAATGATAAAATTATGGCATTTGCAGGCAAATGGATGAAATTGGAGAATATCATGCTAAGTGAGATAAGCCAATCTCCAAAAACCAAAGGACGAATGATTTAGCTAATAAGTGGATGATGATTTATAATTGGGGGTGGGAGGTGTTAGTGTTAGGTTTAGAGTTAGGGTTAGGAGGGAGGCAAGAATGGAGGAAGGAAGGACTGTATAGAGGGAAAAGAGAGGTGGGAGGGGTGGGGGGGAAGGGAAAAAATAAATCAAACAACATTTCCCTATGTAAATTTATGATTACACAAATGGTATGCCTTTACGCCATGTACAAACAGAGAAACAACATGTATCCCATTTGTTTACAGTAAAAAAAAAAAAGATTTCAAACACATTTTCCAATAAGCTTATTAGCTTCTTCCTTGATGAATTGTTCAAAGATTTGCCCATTTTTGTTGTGATTTTATTACTACAATGTATTGTTTAATTAAACATTCTGTATGCAAGTTCCTTGTCAGTTATATATTTTGTAAATACTTTTTTCTGACAAAATTTGCCTTTCCATTTTAAGTGTACTTTAATGAGAAGATTCTTTTAATTTTGAAGAAATACAATTAATCATCTTAATATTATGTTTATTATTCTATATTTAATCTCTGTTTTGGTCAACTTTTTCACTGCTCTGACTAAAAGATCTGACAAGAACAATTTAGAGGAGGGAAAGTTTATTTGAGGCCTCACTGTTTCAGAAGTCTCAGTCCATAGCCCACCAGCTTCATTCCTCAGGGTACTAGGGAGGCTGAACAGCATGGGGGAAGAGTGTGCCAGAGGGAAGTGGCTCACATGGTGATCAGGAAGCAGAGAGAGCGACTCCACTCATCAGATACAAAATATATACCCCAAAAATATATATACCCCCAGGGACAGGGTTCTTCCTGCCACACTGTACCCACCCTCAGTTCCTACTCAGTCAATCCCTATCAGGGGATTAATTTACTGAATGGATTAAGGCTCTCCTCTTCTCTGAATGTTCTTGCACTGTGTCACACATGACTTTTGGGGGATAGCTCACATCCAAACCATTATAATCTCTAAAAATTATTTGCCAAACTCAAATTGCAAAAAGTAATCTCCAATGTTTTCCTCTAAAAAATTTCACTGATGTGGCTTTTATGTGAATGAAGGGTATACCATTCCCCAATTGCTTTAGCACTTTTATCAAATATTGGCTGACTAAATGTGTGGATCTGTTTTCAGATTATTTTCCATTGATCTATTTCTCTATCTTTATGCCAATACCAGATTTTCTTGAATAATTATTCTTTATTGAATATATGAAATAAGGCAGTTTAAATCCTCTACCTTCATTATTTCTCAAAATTATTTTTGCTATTCTGGGACCTTCATATATTCATATGAATTCTATAATGAGACTGTTAGTTTATATAAAAATCTCTGTTACTACTATGACTGGGATTACATGGAATGACAGGGTAAATTGGAAAAAATTAACAAATTAAGTCTTCTAATCTGTGAGTAGAGTATAAAACCACTCTATTTCTTTCAGCATCATTTTTTGGATCTCAGTATAGAGGACTTTCATATATTTTATCAAATTTATTCCAGATTATTTTAAGATTTGATGATCTTTTAAATGTAATTGTTATTATAATTTTGTTCAATTTACACCTACTAGACATAATTTTCATTTTTATAGATCAACTTGTACCTATGAAATTACTAAATTCACCATTATTTCTTACAGATGCTTTGAAACTTCTTAAAAATAAGTACATAGACAATCATGTCCTCTGTGAATACTGATCATTTTACACCTTCAGTCACAATTTTTGGCTTTCTAATTTCTTTTTCTTGCCTTATTGTAGTGACTGGAACCTCCAGGATGAGGTTGAATGGGAGTGGAAAGCATGAACACTCTTGCTTGGTTTTTCATCCTAGGGTAAAATTATGGAGTACTACACCGTAAATGCAATGTTAGCTATAGTCTTTGTTCCATAGATACTCTTTATTGGACTAATGAAGCTCTTGTCTCACAAATGCTTAAAGTTTTTATATTAATGAGTGTTGAGTTTGCTAATGATTCTCTTATTAAGATAATCACATGGTGCTTCTCCTTGTTTCTGGCAGCATGATTAATTACACTGGCTTTTAAATGTTATATCAAACTTAAGTGTCCATGGATAAGTCTTACTTGGTCATGATGCAATATTCTTTTGATTGCTAATATTTTATTAATGATTTTTCCATCTATGTTCTTTAGAAACAGTAGATAGCAATTTTCTAGAGTGTGGTATTTCTTCATATTTTGATATAAGTGTTATTCTGACCCCAAAAACGAGTAAGGAAGTGATTTCTCTTCTCTTTTGTGAAAGAGTTATATAAGATTGGTATATAGCATTTGGTACAATTTGTGAATGAACCCATCTAGGCTTGAAATTTTCTTTGTGGGAGGTTGTAATAACAGCTATGGTTACTAATATTTCTTATAATCACTTGTGCCAGTTTGGGTATTTATATTTTTTTAAAGAATTTGTCAACTTCTTCTATACTATTGAGTTTCTTGATATAAAGTTGCTTATAACATTCCCTTTTTAGGATCCCTTCCTTCATTCTTGGTATTGATACTTTGATTATCTATCTCCCTTCTTTTTGCTTTTATTTTTTAACTCAATCTTGCTAAGTGTTTATCAGTTTTATTAATCTTTCAAAGAACCAATATTTTCTTTGTTAATATTCTTTATCTGTTTCATTGATTTGTATTTTTTAATTTAAATTGTTTATAAAATGGTTGGAACTCTATTTTTATTCTTTTTTTAATATATTTTCTTTTTTGTTTTTGTTTTTATTTGTTCTGATTAGTTATGCATTTTGATTCATCATACACAAAGGGAGCACAAATTTTCATTTCTCTGGTTGTATATGATATAGAGTCATACCATTCATGCAATCATACATGTACCTAGAGTAATGATGTTCATCTCATTCCACCATCTTTCCCACCCCCATACTCTCTCCCCTCTCCTCACTTCCTTCTGTACAATCCAAAGTTCCTCCATTCTTCCCTTGACCCCCACCATTATGGATCATCATCCACATATCAGAGAAAACATTTGGCCTTTGGTTTTTTGCTATTGGTTTATTTTGCTTAGCATGATATTCTCCAACTCAATCCATTTACCTGTCAATACCATAATTTTATTCTCCTTTAAGGCTGAGTAATATTCCATTGTGTATATGTACCAGAGTTTCCTTATTCATTTACTGAAGGGCATGTAGGTTGGTTCCACAACCTAGCTATTGTGAATTGAGCTGCTATAAACATTGATGTGGCTGCATCACTGTAGTATGCTGATTTTAAGTCCTTTGGGTATAAACTGAGGAATGGGATAGCTAGGTCAAATGGTGGTTCCATTCCAAGTTTTTTGAGGCATCTCCATAATGCTTTCCAGAGTGATTGCACCAATTTGCAGTTCCACCAGCAATGTTTGAGTGTACCTTTTCCCCCACATCTTTGCAAACACTTAATGTTACTTCTATTCTTGATAACTGCCATTTTGACTGGAGATGAAATCTTAGATTCGTTTTTATTTTTATTACTCTAATCGTGAAAGATGATGAACGTTTTTTCATGTATGTGCTGATCCACTGTATATCCTCTTCTGTGAAGTGTCTGCTCAGTTCCTTAGCCCATTTATTGATTGGGTTATTTGTTTTTCTTTTTGGTGTTAAGTTTTTTTAGTTCTTTATATATCTTGGAGATTAGTACTCTATCTGAGGTGCATATGGTAGAGATTTCTCTATAAGCTCTCTCTTCATGTTATTTTTTTCCTTTGCTGAGCGAAAGCTTTTTAGTTTGAATCCATCCCATTTATTGATTCTTGATTTTATTTCCTGTGCTTTGGGTGTCTTGTTAAGGAAGTCAGGTCTTAAGCCAACATGATGAAGATTTGGGCCTACTTTTTCTTCTATTAGGTGCAGGGTCTACTTCCTAGGTCCTTGATCCACTTTGAGTTGAGTTTTGTCCAGGGTGAAAGATAGGGGTCTAATTTCATTTTGCCGCATATGGATTTCCAATTTTCCCAGCACCATTTTTTGAAGAGGCTATCTTTTCTCCCATATAAGTTCATTTTTATTTAAATCACTTATAAAATAGTTTGAGCTATTTATTTTTATTTTCTGATGCAAGTTTCTAAACTTATAAAATTCCTTCATAAATTGGATTCCAAAAAATTTTATATGTTGTCCTTTCATTTTTCACATTACTTACTTGACAATTTAATGTTCTAGTTTTTGCCTTAAGTAGTTGTATCTTTTAAATAAAGGAAAACTACTTTTGTTTCATATTTATCCAAACATTTATTATTTTTGAGCTGTTCAATTCTTTATGTAGTTCTAAGTTTCTACACAGCATCATCTCTCTTCAGTCCCAAGAACATCCTTCAGCATTTCTTATAGCTCAGGTCCACTGTGACTAATTCTCTTGGTTTGAAAACATCTTAATTTTTGCTTTTACTTTTCAAAGTCATTTTTGTAAAATATAAAATAGTGGATTAGCAAGGGTTCTTCTTTGCCTTGAACACTTAAAATGTGCTGCTGCATTGTCTGCTGGTTATCACTGTTTATGAAAACAGTTGTTCACATGGCATTAACAAATAAATGCATTATCATTATCTGTATGCGATATTTCAATTTTCTTTAAGGTTTTTTCGATTACCTCTGGATTTCAGCAATTTGACTATGATGTGGTTTTATCTGCATACATTATATTCCTGCATTATCCTTGAGACTTATTCAGTTTCGTTTACTTTTATGTTTTTCACCAGTGTAGGGAAAATTTTAGCTATGATGTCTTCATATGTTTTTCTTCCCCATCTTTTTTTCCTTTTTATTTGTTTTCCTGGAACACTGACTACAAGACTATTGGATATTTCCCCAAAGTCACTAAGGCTGTCAACGTTTTTCAGTTTTTCTCCTATTCTATTGATCTCTCTGTGTGTTAACTGGCTCCTTCTTTTGCCATTTCCAATCTGATAGTAAGCATTCCAGCTCAAATATTTTTATTTTAGATAATATGCCTTCAATTTTATAGTCTCCATTTAATCATCTTTTATAGTTTCCATTTCTCTTCTGAGAATATTCATCTGTTCATTCATGATGACATATTTTTCTTCCAGCCCATAAAATATCTAGGATATTTTTAAAAGAACTTTTCTGTTGATTGAAACATCTGAATAATCTTGTGGCTGGTTTCTATTTTACTGCTTTTTATCTTCTCTATGAATCACATTTCCCTGTTTCTTCATATGTTAACTTATTTTGCTTCTCTACTGGTCAATACTAATTATGTTCTTTTAATATTCTGAATTCTGTATGTTTCCCATTTATTAGAGAGCAACATCAAAATAGTTTTAAAATAAGTGAACCATTTTCTGAAAAACCAGAGTCACAGATTCCTCCTTCCTAAGCTCTGTATAAATCAGGGAGTTCTGGGGTTGAAGAAATTTAATAACTTGATTTTTAATTTTCAGCACATAGGATAGACAATGGAGGTATAGATATCACAATGTAAATAGATGCCTGTGAATAAGGTATCTTAATCAAAGAGAAAAACACTTAGCAAAAATATTCAGAATCCTAACCTATGATTACTCTATTTTAAGTCAAGGAGAATAGAACTTATTCACTTAACAAATCAAAAAAGACCCACTCATAAGGAGAATCCACAAAAAACATTCAATGTAAAAACTTTTATATTCTTCTTTTTTTCCCAAATGGATCATCACTAAGAGAGGTTCTATAGATATTACTTAATGATGATTGTGAGTCAAATTTCTATTCATTCAAGTTGCATCTTCTGTCTCTTGGCTAAACTTAAAGATTTAGTCATTGGATGAATGGGCTTCTCAAATTATAGATTTTTATAAACTGTAGAACTGTATCTCTAATAAAAATTCCAAATAAGAATTTTTTAAAAGGTTACAAAACTTTAGGTTTTATTGTACTGTGGTGCACATAATAATGAAATTGACTGGCAATTGGAGACTTTCTGCATTTAATTTCACCCTCATGCAAAGGTGCAACTGTCATCCATTCAGGTATCAATCTTGATTAGATTTCTTATTTTTCAAAAAGGAATCTTTAAGTTGGTTGTATTATTATAAACATCTTCCCTTAATAAGCAACCTAGCTATTCCAGAAAATAACTGGTGAACACAACTTTGAAATATCAGCAGTTCATGCTTAAATAAAACCAGTTGGAATAAACAATGTTCACTACTACTGTTAAAAGCAATGTCATCATAGTGGCTCTCACACCAGCTGTCAGTCTCTGATGTCATTCTCCACCCAGAGAAATTGCTGACCTCAAGACTGCGGGTAGGGATGTTACAAATGGTCTGAGCTATGTTGCTGACAGGAAGCAAGAAACTTTCAAAGATTAGTGGCATTGATCAAAAGGATGTAAAAGCTAATATGAATGGTCACCCATTTGAACAATAAAAACAATAATTGTTCAAGTAAATTAACACACATGAATCTCCTGGAACACACAAATACAATATGATATTCAGAAAAAAAAAAAGCAATGGAAAGTTCAGTTGTCACTATTTAAAGTATTTGTTTAACCAGATTTATATTTTGAAAATTGGTAAAGTGAATTAGGCATTTATCTTGATCTTCCAACAGAAACTGTACTTCAAGGTAACCAAATAAACCAGTTTGAACCGGTCTTCTATTTTCCAGAATGCCAAAAAGTAGATATTATATGATAGAAATATTACCTCATTTATAGACTTGTATGTAGTGACAAATAACACTCCACTGACTACTTTCATGATTCAGTGAGAAAACACATCTATACAGAGGGGTATCCAGCTTTTATCGCTCTAATCCACAGGTCAGTCTGAGTATCACTAAAAATGGGGCAACCAGATAAAATGTGTCTCCTGATAATGCTATATAAAGGAAATGTATTTATTTATTTATCAAGAAATACAGATGATTTTACATAAGAAAATACCGGATAAACACAGAAAGGAGATGGACGCCAATGGCTGAGCCAACCCGATCCCCCCACACACTGCAGACGGATGCCCCCCCCCACAGATGGACACCAGTTGCTGAGCCCGCCCAGTCCCCCCACCGCAGAGGAACACTGCACCTTCCCCCTGTGCTGACTCAGCACACCCTCACTGGGGCTCCCCAGCTTCTTTGGAGACTGGTACAGGCATTTGAATTATTCCTGAGGGCATGGCCATCATCATTGGAAGGGCAGCTCCCTTCCTGAGACACCTACAGGAGATTGGAGGCTCTTTGACAGGTACCTCTTTTTACTCACTTACATCCTACACTCTTCACCATCATCTTCTTTCACAACTAGAAATACTGTAAATAGTAATCAAACTCATCCTGTTTTTTACAAAAATGTTAAAGTCCTTATAGGGGCCGTCTGGTTCAGGACTGCTTTTACTCTTTTTTGGGTGCTATTAATATTGATCTCCCCTTCAAAGGAGAGGTATTGGAAAACTGCAGGGTCACAATAAGTCTGCAAGGGGGAAACTTCAGTACCTCTGATATTCACTGCTAGAGGGGAAAGTACAGAAACAATATGAAAAAACAGGGGAAGAAAGTGTCCCTATCGAACGAAGATGCTATTTTAATAGAATCCAATGACAGAATTTAGAATCTGCATAATTAAAATGATCCGTGGAGCAAAAGACGAGATAAGAGAGCAAATGCAGGCATGTGTGATCATTCCAGTAAACAGTTAAAAGAGCAAATGCAGGAAGCAAAAGAACACTTCAATAAAGAGATAGAGATTATGGAAAAAAAAAAAAACACAGACATACTTGAAATGAAAGAAACAATAAACCAAATTAAAAACACAATAGAAAGAATCACCAAGAGAATAGATCTCATGGAAGACAGAATCTCAGACAATGAAGACCAAATATTTACTCTAGAAAAGTTGAACAAACTGAGAAGATGTTAAGAAGTGGTGAATGGAAACTCCAAGAATTATGGGACATCATGAAAAGACCAAATTTAAGAATTATTGGGATTGAAGAAGGCTCAGAGATACAAACCAAAGGAATGAACAAACTGTCAAATGAACTAATATCAGAAAATTTCCCAAACCTGAAAAGTGAAATGGAAAATCAAATACAAGAGGCTCACAGAACACCAGGTGCACAAATTTAAAACAGATTCACACCAAGAAACATTATAATACCTCACATACAAGATAAAGATTAGATTTTAAAGGCTGCAACAGAAAAGCATCAGATTACATATAAAGGGAAACTAATAAGGATATCAGCAGATTTCTCAGTCCAGACTCTAAAAGCAAGAAGGGCCTGGAACAATATATTTCAAGCTCTGAAAGAACATGGTACACCAAGAATCCTATACCCAGCAAAACTAACCTTCAGATTTGACAATGAAATAAAATCTTTCTACAATAAACAAAAGTTAAAAAAATTTACAAATAGAAAGCCTGCCCTGCAGAACATTCTCAGCAAAATATTTCATGAGCAGGAAGTGAAAAGCAACAATACAAATCAGCAAGGGAGGAATTACCCTAAAGGAAAAACCAATCAAAGGACATATGAAAAACCAAAAATAAGCCAAAATGACCAGGAATACAAATTATATCACAATGATAACCCTGAATGTTAATGGCCTAAACTTAATAATCAAAAGACACAGACTGCAGATTGGATTAAAAAGAAAAACCCAACAATATGCTGCCTTCAAGAGACTCATCTCATAGAAAAAGACATCCACAGACTAAAGGTGAAAGGATGGGGAAAAACATATCATGCACATGGACCCAGTAAAAAAGCATGGGTCTCCATCCACATATCAGATAAAGTGGACTTCAAACCAAAGTTAGTCAGAAGGGATAAAGAAGGACATTTCATACTGCTTAAGGGAAGCATAAAACAGCAAGAGAAAACAATTTTAAATATTTATGCCTCAAACAATGGGGCATCTATGTGCATCAAACAAATCTTTCCCAGTTTTAAGAAACAAATAGGCCAAAACACAATAATAGTGGGGGACTTTAACACACTGCTTTCACCACTGGATAGATCCTCCAAACAAAAACTGAACAAAGAAACTATAGAACCAAATAATACAATCAATGATACAGACTTAATGGACATTTATAGAATATTTCACCCATCATTGAGTGAATATACTTTCTTCTCAGCAGCACTTGGATCCTTCTCCAAAATAGACCATATGCTATGCCACAAAGAAGCAATTAGTTAATACAAAAAAAATAGAGAAACTACCTTGTATCCTATCAGACCATAATGGAATGCAATTATAAATCAATGATAAAATAACAAACAAACTCTACTCATACACCTGGAGATTAAATAATATGCTATTGAATGATGCAATCATAAAAGAAGACATCAGGGAAGTAATAAAAAAATCCTTAGAGGTAAATGAGAACAATGACACAACATATCAAAATCTCTGGTACACTCTGAAAGCAGTACTAAGAAGAAAGCTCATTGCATTGAGCTCATACATTAAAAAAATTAAAAATCAACAACTAAATGACCTAACATTACATCTCAAAGCCCTAGAAAAAGAACATATCAACACCAAAAATAGTAGAAGACAGGAAATAATTAAAATCAGAGCTGAAATCAATGAAATTGAAACAAGAGAAATAATTCAAAAAATTGACAACAAAAAGTTGTTTCTTTGAAAAAGTAAACAAAATTGATAAACCACTAGCCACACTAACAAAGAGAGGAGAAAACTCAAATTACTAGAATTTGTGATGAAAAAGGAAAGATCACAACAGACACCATTGAAATACATAATTAGAAGCTACTTTGAAAACTATACTCCAACAAAATAGAAAATATTGAAGACACTGACAAATTTTTAGAGACATATGATCCTCCCAAACTGAATCAGGAAGATGTACACAATTTAAACAGATCAACTTCAAGCACTGAAATAGAAGAAGCCAAAAAAAGCCTACCAACCAAGAAAAGTCCAGGAGCAGATGGATAGATTCTCTGCTGAATTCTACAAGACCTTTGAAGAAAAACTAACACCAATACTCTTCAAAGTATTCCAGGAAATAGAAAATGAGGGAACCCTTCCAAATTCATTCTATGAGGCTAGTATCACTCTGATACCAAAACCAGCCAAAGACTCACCAAGGAAAGAAAACTTTAGATCAATATCCCTGATGAACATAGATGCAAAAATACTAAACAAAATATTGGCAAATCACATACAAAAATATATTAAAAAGATAGTGCACCATGATCAAGTGAGGTTTATCCCAGGGATGCAAGGTTGGTTCAACATCTGGAAATCAATAAATGTAATTCATCACATCAATAGACTTAAAGTTAAGAATCACATGATTATTTCAATAGATGCTGAGAAAGTGTTTAATAAAATATAGTACCCCTTCATGCTTAAAACACTAGAAAAAAGAGGAATAGTATGAATATACCTCAACATTGTAAAGGCTATCTACACTAAGCCCATGGCACATCTTCTTAATTGAGAAAAACTGAAAGCATTCCCTCTAAAAACTGGAATAAGACAGGGATGCCCTCTTTTACCACTTCTATTCAACCTTGTCCTTGAAACACTTGCCAGAGCAATTAGAGAGACCAAAGAAATTAAAGGGATACAAATAGGAAAAGAAGAACTTAAGCTGTCACCATTTGCTGATGACATGATCCTATATTTAGAAGATCCAAAAACTTCACTAGAAAACCTCTAGAACTAATAAATGATTTCAGCAAAGTAGCAGGATTTAAAATCAATATGCATAAATCTAATGCATTTCTATTCATAAGTGATGAATCCTCTGAAAGAGAAATTAGGAAAAACAATTTATTCACAATAGCATAAAAAAAAACTTGAGAATTAATCTAACAAAAGAGGTGAAGACCTCTACGATGGAAACTACAGAACACTAGAGAAAGAAACTGAAGAAAACCTTAGAAGATGGAAAGCTCTCGCATGTTCTTGGATAGGCAGAATTAACATTGTCAAAATGGCCATTCTACTAAAGGTGCCATACAGATTCAATGCAATTCCAATTAAAGTCCAAATGACATTCCTCATAGAAATAGAGAAAGCAATCATGAACTTCATCTGGAAGAACAAGAGACCTTGAATAGCCAAAACAATCCTGAGTAGAAAAAGTGAAACAGGAGAATCACAATACCAGACCTTAAACTATACTACAGAGCAATGGTAACAAAAACAGCATGTATTGGCACCAAAATAGATAGGCAGATCAATGGTATAGAATACAAGACACAGAGACAAAACCACATAAATACAGTCACCTCATACTAGACAAAGGAGCCAAAAACATACAATGGAGAAAAGATAGTCTGTTCAACAAATGGTGCTGGCAAAACTGGAAATCCATATGTAGTAAAATGAAATTAAACCTCTATCTCTCACCCTGCACAAAACTCAACTCAAAATGGATCTAGGACTTAGGAATTAGACCAGAGACCCTGCACCTAATAGAACACAAAGTAGGCCCGAATCTTCATCATGTTGGCTTAGGATCAGACTTCCTCAACAAGACTCCCAAAGTATAAGAAATCAAAGCAAGAATCAATCAATGGGATGGACTCAAACTAAAAAGCCTCTCCTCAGCAAAGGATACAATCAAGAACATGAAGAGAGAGCCTACAGAGTGGGAGAAAATCTTTTCCACATGCACTTCAGATAGAGCACTTACCTCCAAAGTTTATGAAGAACTTACAAAACTTTACAACAAAAATACAAAGAACCCAATCAATAAATGGGCCAAGGAACTGGACAGACATTTTACAGAAGAAGACATACAGGCAATTAATTAATATAAAAAAAAGTGTTCAATGTCTCTAGTTATTAGAGAAATGCAAATTAAAACAACTCTAAAATTTCATCTTACTCTAATTAGAATGACAATTATCAAGAACACAAACAATAATAGATGTTGGCGTGGATGTGGGGAAAAAGGCACACTTGTACATTGCTGGTGGTGTTGCAAATTGGTGCAGCCACTCTGGAAAGCAGTGTGGAAAATCTTCAGAAAACTTGGAATGGACCCCCCCTTTTGACCCAGTTATCCCACTCCTCCGTTTATACCCAAAGGACTTAAAATCAGTATACTACAGTAACACAGTCACATCAATGTTTATAGCAGTTCAGTTCACAATAGCTAGATTGCAGAACGAACCTAGATGCCCTTCAACAGATGAATGGATAAAGAAACTGTGGTATATATACACAATGGAATATTATTCAGTCATAAAGAAGAATAATATTATGGCATTTGCAGATAAATGGATGGAATGGAGAATATCATGCTAAGTGAAATAAGCCAATCCCAAAAAACCAAAGGCCGAATATTTTCCTTGATAAGTGGAGAATTATATATAATGTGGGTAGTGGGTGTGGGGAGTAAGAGAAGAATGGAGGAACTTTGGATTATGTTGAAGGAAATTAGAGGGAGGGAGTATGAAAAATGGTGAAATGAGACAGACATCATTACCCTATGTACACATACAATTACACAAATGGTATGAATCTACATCGTGTACAACCATGGAAATGAAATGATGTACCCCATTTGTGTACAATGAATCAAAATGTAGTCTCTAAAAAATTTTTAAATAAAATAAAATAGATGAATATATAAATAAACACAGAATGTAAGATATATTTTGTAGGACAAGTAGCACAGTCTCTTCAGCAAGTCAAGGGCATGACAAAAAGCACTGTTCAGATTAACAGACTCTGTCGTACTTTTTGTTCTTTTCCTTTTTCTTTTTGCAGACTGGCGATTGAACCCAAGGCACTCTATCACTGAGCTACATCTCCAGGCCTTCTTTCATTTTTTTTTTTTCTTTTGCAACAGAGTCTCACTAATTTGCCAAGGCTGACCTTGAATTTCGAATCCTCCTTCCTCAACCTCCTTAGTTGCTGGGCTTACACATGAGTCACCACACTCGGACAGATTTACAGACATTTAACCAACATGATGACAATATTCAATGTGTGGACCCAGATTTGATTCTGTGTTTCAACAAATTGGTTATATAAAGAACATTTGGAGATAGATGGATTACATTGAATATGTACTGATCAGTGGATTAAATTAAATTCGTTAACATGAAAAATAAATATTTTAACTAACAATTTAACTGGAAAAAAAGGCAACTGAAAAACTAGTATGCATAATGTGATTTTTTTTGTAAAACACACAGTATGGTCTTTTTGGTTGGGGGTAAAATTATTATTTTCATATGTTGTTTCTCCACTATATATATAGATACAGATATATTTGCATCTATCTATGTGTAGATGTAGATATACTGCTTTCGTAAAAGGTTATTTTCAATTACAAAATATTTGTAGCCCTAAAAATATTTAGTCCACTCATATAATGGTAAAAACTAGTTGGTATAAGTTTTCTCTTGAAACAAGCCATATCATCTTAGAGCCAATAATAAGTTGTTGCCCATCCTACCACTCTGGCAACAGCACTATTTTCGCTAAGTTAAGAAAGCGAATCATACATACAGTGTATTAAGTTTCTCCAGATAAGCTAAACCAATGGGATGTATATGAGTATACAAGAGGGGACCTATAAAAAGAATTAGTTAACATGATCATGGAGGCTGAGAGGTCTCACCAGATGCCACTAGCAAGCAGCTTCTAATTGTTTTTACTGCAGTATAATCCAGTCTGAGGCCAAAAGCCTGAGAACTGATTGGGGCAGAGTAGTGAATTCCCTTTCCTTTGCTTTTGCTTCCTTTCTGTTACTCAATGGATTGAATGATGCCCACTCACACCGGTGCAGGTAGATATTCTTTATTCCATCTACTGATTCAAATGTCAATCTCTCCCAGAAATGCCCTCAGAGATCATACCCAGAAATGTTTTTCCCAGCCACTTGAGTATCTCTGAGACCTGTCATGTTGGCACATAAAATTAACCAACATGACAATTAATTACAAATGTATAATTAGGGACCTTGGGCTGTTTGTGACTAGTCATTGGAAACCATTCTCTCAGATTTGGGTATCAGAAATACCTGTGCTTCTGATGAATTTATAATTGGTTTCTATCTTGTATACATTGATTAATATAATTGTCTTTCATTTCTTCTTTGGCCTATGGGAAATCTAGAGTCAAATTCCCAGTCACTTCTAGCCACTTTTTCTGGACATCCATCCTGATACTGGTTTATTAATTACATACTATACATTACCCTTTTCCCAAATATTTTAAATTATTTATTTTTTGAGTTGTGTTTAAAATCTTTTACAGTATGAACTGGGATGTTAACTAATTAGGACTGACAAAAGAAAAAAATCTAAGAAATATTCTCGTTAAATCCCTCTGACTCAATAGCCTCAGTCCTCTTCCTGATCTCATCTGGTCGTAAGAAAATCATATCCCTGACCTTCATCTTATTGGTTCCCTGTGGGAATATCTTCAGGAGTGCATTGTAAAATGATTCCTTCGGTGTTTGTTGAAAGTCGATATTATGGAAGTAGCCCTAAGACATTTTCTGTATGATCATTAAAGCTGCTGTTGAGGACACTGCCCGTCAGTTCTTCAGGGACAGTCGGAGAATTCAACATTCTTCTTTCATTGCTGCCTAGGGAGCCTCTTTGAGAGTCTACTTCAGAAAGAAAAGATTTTCAACTAGAAACTGCTTTTTCCTTGCCAGGAATCATAATACATACATCACCAAAATTGGATCTAAAGATAAGTGCTTCAGTCCAGATTCACAAGTCTCAATCTAAACATTCCCTATTTATCATCGGTTTTCAGTGTTGCCACAGAGCTGTTTTGGCAGCCGAAGAGCATGATCTGGGAATCTAACTAAATTTTTTAAAAAGCTAATATGTGGAAAGTCTTACCTTTGAAGTAAATGCAGCCTTCAAATGATCATCACACAATGAAACCATAGTACTAAGAGAAATGGTGAATACAACAAAAACTGATTTATAAACCCTAAACTGGAACTTGGAAGCTGAGTGTTACAGTTGGGTAAATAATGGAGAATGAGGTAATGAAGTCTCTTATCCAGTGAGCAAAAAATTAATAAAGTTACTCATGAAAAAATCTTTGAAAGCTTTTTCTCATCAAGTGGAAAAAGACAAAATATAAATAGAAGAGGCCATTTAATAAACCATTAGGATACGCTAACAAATAAACTTCCTCTGTAATCACTATTTAAAAGCTTTAAGTTAAACCAATGATGAAGGGCCAGTGGGCTTTGGGGATAGAGGGCATGAATCTGAATGTGGGCTCTGTCATTTACTAGCTCTGTGACCTTGAGAAAATGACTTAACCTCATTTAGCCCAGTTTCTGTGTCTGGTGTGTGAACTTAACAATATTTCTACCTGGTAGAGTTCCTGTGGTGCTTAAATGACACAATGCATACAAATTGTTCAGTCTAGTAGCTAGAATGTAGTATGTGCTTAACAATGGTACTGTGAAGTAGCTGTAATAATCACTAAAAGATTAAGATTATCAAAAAATTCCCGAGTATTTATTTTCTTCATGAACCAAAAACTTTCCTCTAATAACTGGGCTATAACAGAACATTGTATTTATATTTGAAGTCATTCTGAAAGCAAGAAAAACTAGTCATAAAAGCATAGACCACCAGAATTGAATTCTTTTTTTTTTTTTAATCCAAGACTTGAAGGGGTGCTCAACCACTGAGCCATATCCACAGCCCTTTTTTATAATTTTATAATTTTATTTCAAGACAGGATCTTGCTAAGTTGTTTAGTTGCTGAGGCTGGCTTTAGATTTGTGATCCTCCTGCCTCAGCCTCCTGAGGTGCTGGAATTACAGGTATGTGCCACCACACCTGGCCAGAATTGAATTTTGCAGGAAACAAATAACCACGTAAGAGAAAATGTTACAAAAACATGTGGAAGAAATACTTGAACTAAGACATAAATTTTGTCATGAAACATGACAAACAGTTACCTGTTATTTGGATATTATATGGTTGTTTCATAAGTGTTTAAAAGATAAGTGTGATTCTATGTTACTATGTATTTTAGTTGCCCACATAATTTAAATCATTCCTCAGGAAGTCGTGAGACTAGATTTTTTACTTCTATGCTGCATGTTACTTTTTTCCTAATTTCTCACAAACATACCTATGTCAACAC
Organism: Sciurus carolinensis; assembly: GCF_902686445.1. Lineage (NCBI taxonomy): Eukaryota > Metazoa > Chordata > Mammalia > Rodentia > Sciuridae > Sciurus > Sciurus carolinensis. The sequence goes on from NC_062219.1 coordinate 86,463,725, forward strand.
ACACACACACTGGACAGTTTACTCTCATAGGATTTTAGCAAGATTTTTGGTTGATGGTAAAATTATGTAGTCTAAGAAGACTAAAATGGTTTTAATATTCCCAGCCCAGTTATAGTTTAATTTCCTACTTTCAGATTGTTAAAAACTATAAGAATCATTGACAGGCACCTCCAATATCAAAAACAATCTTTTTGTGAATGAAGACAATGCCATTCAGTGAGAGTGTGAAGACTGAGGAGAAGCACAGGCTCAAGGATTAATCAGAAATTTTGAATTTTGTTATGGGCAGCTTAATTTGGAGATTCCACCAATCATCCATGTGGAGTTATTAGGTAGGCAACTGCATATACATCCAAAACTTAGGTGAAAGTTCTGGGCAGGAGATAGCAGTTTGAGTGTCTCCAGGATATAATAATAGCTAACATTTATTAAGTACCTAGTATGTGTCACTCTCTATTATTAGAATCCTCACAATAACCCTATAACTAAAGCATTATTATCCTCAAAATATACATAAAGAAACAGACACAGAGAGGTCAAATAATCTGTTCAAAGTCGCACAGCTAATAAGTTATGGAGCCAGGATTTGCATGCAGGAAGTCTGGCTCCATAGTCCATGCTCTTTTTTTCTACTTTACACAAGTATTTAAGACTTTAAGACATGATGTAATGATGAGGTCTGAAAATAAAAATTAGAAATGAAACTAAGGAATTGTGGGTTCATGTGAGTAAAATACGAAAATTCTTCCAGAAGGGAGAATGGTTCCCCTAGGCCAAAAGCTACTGTGAGTGAGATAAGATGAAGAGCAAACAGGGACAACTGAATTTAACTGTGTGAAGATATTGACCTCATCAGGAGTGATCTTGGTCTCTGCAGAGGTGTGGGACAAAATATCAGACTGGAAAGAACTGGAAGTGAGAAGAAGGTAAGGAAATAGAAAAAGAATTGCATAATGCTATTTTAGAACTTTTACCATGACTGGGAACAGTGGGAATAGAGAGAGTGTTGTTAGGAGTTGTTATTGAAGATTTTTGGTATTTTATTGGTAGTATAATTTATGGAACAGTGAATTTATGGGATGAGTAGAGTCCTCAGAGAGAATGGGAAAGGGAATGCAAAGAGTAAGTAGGACTAGCTATAATCAAAAGAAGGCCAAATCCACCATGGAAAGAGAAAAGGAGGAGGGAGAAGCACTAGAGAAGTGATCTGCGGGAGGGAAGATAAGAACATTTCCAAGCTGATCTGTTTTGTTTCAATTAAGTGTGAGCTGAGATTATCAGCTGAGAGAGACAATGGGGTAGTAGATAGGAAGAAAGAGAGAGTGCAGCATGTCATCTCCCTAAGTGAGAAGCAAGCTTCACTGGGAGCAGCACCCATTGCTGGGCAGGGTCAAGAGTGTTTGAGGGCTGAAATCCTGAATTCAAAGAAAAGTCAATCATCTCTGTTGCGTGATCTTTCCCAGCAATGTTTGCTTGCTCTGGTACAAGAAGGAAAAATGAAGATGATGACAATGGTAATAGGACTCCTCGAAGATTTTCTTTATTCCTTTTTCTACATGTTTTATACATATTTCAAACAATCCTGGATGGGGAAGTTGCAAATCAAATATGAAAGAGGGAAGGGGGAGTTGAGTGGTCCATGCAGCCAACTGGTTGTAATTGCAGATCAGCTGTGAAAGGTGGGGCATGATAGCTGCAGATAATAATAACTCAAAGAAACAACTTGGAGACAGCCATGGGACACTGGGAAGCAAAGAGCACTACCCCACTCATGGCCCTGAAACACTCACTTCCAGGGAAAATAATGTTGTCAAGGACAGAATATTTCACCTAGTAAAGAGGTAGAAGGAGCAGTCAAAAATATTGAGGATTCAGTTGTGTTTTCTGGACTTAAGTGGAGATTTCCAGAAGGCACACACACAGGTTTAGAAGAAAAGGAGATTTAATTTGATTTGATTATGGCAAGAGTAGCATGGGAAGGAAAATCTAGGTAAATGTTTTCAAAGAATTCTTAGGCCTTTGAGGGTTGCTAAACCAAACATGGGTGTGACACACAATAGATCTAGCTCTGGAAGCACCTCAAAGAATGCACAGATCTAAGTTCTAGCATGCTGATATGGAATGTTCATCTTAATGGCTATAGCAGCATAAGTCAATTAGGAAAATAAGTTTTCTTTTAGGCATTTTGAGCAGGTGTTTAATTCAGGAAATTTAGAAACTAAAAATCACTGCAAAGTGTGGTAAATACAGAAATTACAATGAGACCACCCTGATGGTCTCAACTGCTTGCAACAATGAATGAAGACAATTCTCCAGACAAAATACTTCAAGACACCCATTCCTTACCCAGTGGAAAAGCATTTGCTTCTCCTGGACTCCCAGATCTTCTATCAGCGCCTCTCACTGACAGAGTTAAAATAGAAAGTTTTCTGACAGGAAGTCTGGAAAATGTAGTTTCTAGGATTATTTTAGTCCCTAAATACAGAGGGGAGAGATAAAGGGGGAATAGTATTAGTTACCAGAAACGAACCTGCAAACCACATGATGTGATCTCTCTCCCCACCCACCTACCTGTGTCTGTCTGTCTGTCTCTCTCTGTCTCTCTCTCTCTCTCTGAATTGCACACTCATCTAAGCAATCACAAAGTTCATCAAATTTCAATCAGTCTCCAAACCACATTCTGGTGTTGGTCAGGGCTCTGCCTCAACTGATGGTCTTCACAGTGTCTGTTCCCTCCTCGCCTCTCCTCCAGAGCAGTACTCTTCCTGTAGTTACTCCTAAAGTTTCTTCAGACAGCTTGGTATCATTCATTACCAAGGGTTTTCCCTCATCTCCCCTCACAAGGTTGGTGTCCCACCACGCCCTCCACCACCCTCAGCCTAGAGCTCACTTGCACTTTGCTTTAGGCCACTTTGCTGTGGCCCTCTTCCTCACAAGCCCTGGGACTTAGGACAGAGACTGTTATCTCCCTTGTTCTTTTTGTGACTTCAATGTCTTTGATACCATAAGTCCCTAACAATTATCCCTGAAATGAAGGGAGATAGAAGAAAAAGAAGAGAAGAAATGAGGAAAGAACAGAAGGAAGAAAGGAGAGCAATACAACTTCTATTTTATTTCTTAATTAAAGTTTCGTTGGTAGAATATAGTCATTTTTACAAAATTTATACATCATTTATCTTGCTCATAATATTTGTGTTGCCTTTTTTAATATTTTTAACATGTGGACCTAAACTGGAAGAGAATGCACTCCCTGTAAAAAGAATTGGCATGTTTTTCCCTTTTATGTTGTTTTTGTTTGTTTCTTTGTTTTTGATTTGGATTTGCGGGAGGTTGTTTTGTTTTTGTTTTATTTTGTAGCACTGAGGGTTGAACCCAGGACCTCATACATGCTAGGCAAGCGCTCTACCACTGAGCTATATCCACTGAGCTATTTTCCCCTTCTAAAATAATTTTACTAAGTAGTTGAATTAAACCCATTAAACTTGAGATCTGCAATGGAGTAGAAAGAACATAAGTAGTTCCTATTCTTAGTTTCTCTTGTGACCCTATTCATGCAAAAAATAAAAATAAAATTATTAAATCAACAAACTTCATTTATTCCAGGCACACAATTAAGCTGTCAAAGAAGAATTACCTAATAACTCAAACTAAACTTTGAGGGGCTAGGAATGCAGCTTAGTGGTAGAGCACTTGCCTAGCATGCATGAGACCCTGGATTTAATCCTCAGCACCACAAAAAAAAAAAAAAAAAAAAAAATGACTAGTCTGATTGGACTACCAACTGCCATAACAAAATACCACACAGTGGGTGACTTAAACAGAAGCTTATTTTCTCACAATTCTGGAAAACCAGAACCTCAAGACTGGGGTGCCAGTATGGTCAGGTTCTAGTGAGGGCTTTCCTCCTAGTTTTCAGATGACGCCTTCTCACTGTGTCCTCATGTGACCTTTTCTCTCTCTGTCCCTTGTTATAAAGAACTCTTTATTATAAGGATCCATACTCATAACATTATCTAAGACTAATTACCTACAAAATTCCTCATCTCCATACCATCAGATTAAGCTTAGGACTTCAACATATGAATTTTTAAGAAAAATATTCAATCCGTAGCAAAACAATTTATTATTCTTCTCTAGACTTTTTTCCTTTTTCCTTATAGGGCAATTGATATTTGCACTAATACTACAACTACCAACTATAAGCAGCTTAAAAATCCAAGCTTAAATTAACTAAAAGTAAGTCAAATTTAAGATACACTTTCTCAGTCTTGGCAGAAACATTTCAGGTACATAACAGCACCTGCGACTAGCGGCTGCCATACCGGGAGGCATGAAGTTCCATTAGTTGGCAAGGATATAAATCAACGTTAATATGAAGGAGTATCTAGGAAACAAGGAATTTCTAACGGGTAGAGTAGTAGAGAATCAACTGATAGATACACTGGGCATTGGCCTCCCCATTCCCAACTTCTTTAACCTTCTTAACAATAAAATAAGTTTTCACTATATTTACCAGAAAACCACTCTGACATAAATAAAAGATTTTATTTACGCGCATAATTTGAAAATCAAGGGAAGTTCAGACATTGCTTGATCAGGGTTATTGCTTAGTTTTCCTCTAAGTGAAAAGTGAAAAGGTGCCCAGACAAACCACTCTGGATACAGGAACTCACACAAGAGATTTTATTAGACAGAGGAACAGTGTCTGCCCTGAAGCGAGAGAGAGCTGGCGGGGGAGCTTCTCTTAAGTAGTTCGATTTCCCGGGCTAAGGACCATCGGCCAATTGCTCAGCAGTTAAAATTCATGGCTATGGATTAAGCCAATGGCTGCCAAGCTCAAACTGACAGGGGGACCAATGGCTGGCTAGGATGGTAGACTGACAGCTGGGGTGCTGTCATGCCCTTTTGCCTTCCCCTGCAGGCGTGTCCTGCGCCTGGCTGCCCAGGAAGGAGCCCCACGAGGTCGTGGGGTGCGCTGGTCGTAGGCTGCCTGAGGCCCGAGGTAGAGCCAGACTGCAGGGCAAACCTAGTGCCCTCCTGCTGCTTCCGGCAGGTTCACTGGGGCAGAGCGCTGCATCGGCAGCTTCGAACCTGCCGCCTCGTCCACTGCCAGGCAGCCCACTGAGCACTACACCAAGTCTTTCAGAGTTTTCTACTAACGGTTTGACCTTTAAGGGAGCTTCTCTCCTCCCGTACACAGGGCCGCAGGGGAGGGGAGAGCGCAGAGCAGAGGAGGTGAGCGTCCAAATGGCTCCGTGGTGTGGGACCAGGAAGGTGGACAAATGGCGTCTCTTTGAGGTCATTAAAACAAAGAAATCCTTCAGAGACTTAATACCGAACTCCCAGAACAGCCTAGGCACTCAGGAGGTTGGATAGAATAAAATAAAAATAAAGAAAGAAAGAAAAACCCACCGCTGGCACCGGCAGCTGCCTATGCGGATCCACCGTGGGCAGGTCGGAGAGAGAGACTAGGAGAGTCGGCATTTCACTGGGGCACCAAGGCATGTCGTGAAGCAGAGAGGACGGTGATGGTGGACATGGAGCCACTGGGTGCTGCACTCTGCCTCCGTGTGAGAGGCAGGCCTGCGTCTCCCAGTGACCCAGGAGAGCTGGGCCAGCCGCCATCTTTTCCTGCTGTGCTACGGTGGCCGGCGGGTGTGGTCCGCGCCCGGGCGCCCTGACCTGTGTGATTCCAGCTGGGTCCAAAAACCTGACCTGCCAGCGGCCAGCCAAGTGGCCCAGAGTGTGTTAGAAACCCAGGTGAAATTCTGGTGTGACGAGTGTTGTACTCAGTAAATTCAAGACACTCAGACCCAAGAGATCCTAAGTGTCTCTCACATTCTGAATCTTGTGGTTCAAAGACCCAGCAAGGGAAGACTGAGGACTTGATTATGCGGGGGAGGAGTGAATGTGCACTTTTGAGACTGATCCCAGGTGACCAAGCTACAGGAGTGGGGGTGAAGAACTGACTCCTCCAATGCCTGAGCACAATCCTGGAGAGATTCCAGCAAAAGAGATGCCCAGTGCTGACCAGTGTGCGGATTTAAAAGCTTCACCAAACATCATGCCACAAAGTAAGAGGGATCTCTCTGAAACCAAAATCCAACTCTAGGAGCTCTGCCTCTGGGAACCCTTTCACAGAACTCTAGAGCCATCCCTCCCTGTGAATATGGGAGACAGTACCCTCCAACCCGCCCCACCTCATACAACTGAAAAGAGAAGCTTAGAACATGCAACCTGACTAGCTCCACAAAAAGAAGAAACTGACAGCCCCTGACTACTACTCTTGCATGCAATACGTACCTCAAGAAAAAACGGAAAGATAATTGGAAACTGAAAACCAACATATAATATTAAAAACAATTTTGGCAATTGCAAAGGAAACAATTCCTAAATTTTCCAAGAACTATTTTTTAAACATTTGTGTGCCGAATGGTTCTTGCACATTTGTACACATTCATATTTGTCTCTTCTTATTTCTAGCATTTCAAGACTAGGACTTTTGATTAGTGTACGTTGGTTTTGCTTTATATTGTAGTGTTGCTGTTTTTGTTGTTATTGTTGTTGTCTTATACTATATTTCTCCTATCTCCCTTGATTTTCTTCCTCTCTTTTCTTTCATACACAGTCAAATTCTATGGTTCTCTCTTTCAATCTTCCTTTAACTCTTCAAAATAATTCTTTCTCATCTTCCCTCTCATTTATTACATTCTACATCTCCTCTGAATTCTCCCTCTTCACCTTTTTGAAATAGCAAACCCTTTTGTAAACATAATATCCCTACTCTTGGCAATTGACTACCATATCATTTCTGTTTATAGTACTGGTTAACATTATAGATGTCAAAATAGAAACTAAGTATTTATTTAATGCTCAAAATTGGTTGCATTTGTTGTTGTTCTTATATGCCTCCCCCTAAAACATCAAGTACGAGAAATCTTCAGGAACACTACATTTATAGGGTAGAAGCTCTGCCACCACAGATTCTTACTGATAAATGAGTAGACACAGAAACAACATGAAAAAGCAAGGGAACAAAACAAACAAATAAAAATGCCTCATTAACAAAATCCAATGACCTCACAGAGGAGGAAATGTCAGGGAAGGAATTTAAATTGATCATCGAGACAAAGACAATGTAACGTATATAATCAGAAAGAAAATACAGAAAGTGAAAGATCACTTAAATAAGTAGATAGAGTCCTGAAAAAAAATCAATTGGAAACTCTGAAATGAAAGAATAAATAAGCCACATTAAAAACTAAATTGAAAGAATCACCAGCAGACCAGACCACTTGGAGGACAGAGTTTCAGACAACAAAGATAAAATATATCATCTGGAAAATAAAGTTGAACATTGAGAAAAGATGTCAAGAGAACACAAACAGAACTTCCAAGAAATAAGGGATAAAATGAAATTACCAAATTTTAGATTTATCAGGATAGATGAAGACTTGGAAATACAAACCAAAGGAATGTACAATATTTTCAATGAAATAATAAAAGAAAATTTCCTAAACCTTAAGAATGAAAAGAAAAATCAAATAGAGGAGGCTTACAGGACCCCAAATGTACAAAATTCCAACACACCTAGACCAAGGCAGATTACTATGAAAATGCCCAACATATGGAATAAAGATAGAATTTAAAGGCTGTTAGAAAAAATGACAGGTCATATTCAGAAGGAAATCAATCCAGATCTCAGATGATTTCTCAACCTAAACCCTCAAAGGAAAGAGGTCTTGGAATAATATATAACAAGCTCTGAAAGAAATTGAATGCCAGCCCAGAATACTATATCTGGCAAAATTAAGCTTCAGAATTGATGATGAAATAAAAATCTTCCATGATAAACAAAAATTAAAAGAATTCACAACTAGAAAGTCTGCACTACAAAAATACTCAATAAAATATTTTATGAAGAAGAAATGAAAAATAAAATTGAAAACCAGCAAAGGAAGAAACTAGAGGAAGAGTCAAATGTGAAACTAATTAAAATAAAAAGCCAGAAATAAATCAAAATAACAGGAAATAAGAATTATTTCTCAATAATAATATTGATTATAAACGGCCTAATCAGTCAAAAGACATAGACTGGCAGAATGTTAATGGCCTAAGCTCATCAATCAAAAGACATAAAATGGCAATATTATGCTATTTCAAAGAGACTAATCACATAGGCAAAGACACCCACAGACTGCAGATGAGAGAATGGGAAGAAAGTATATCACTCACAAGGATCTCATAAACAAGCAGGGTTTCTATCCTCATGTCAGATAAAGTGACCCTCAAGTCAGAATTAACAAAACAGGACAACAAAATTAATTCCATACTAGTTAAGAGAATTATACATCAACAAGAAATAACAATCATAAATATTTATGCCCCAAACAATGGAGCATCTATGTACATCAAACAAACCCTTCTCAATTTAAAGAATTAAACAGACCACAACACGATAATACTGGGTGACTTTAACATACCTCTTTCATCACTGGATAGATCATTCAACCAAAACCAAACAAATAAATTATAGAACTAAAAAATACAATTAATAAATTAGACTTAACAGACATATATAGAATATCTCATCCATCATCGACTGAATAAACTTTCTTCTCAGCAGCACACAGAATATTTTCTAAAATAGATCACATCTTAGGTCACAAAGCAACTCTGAGCCAATACAAAAAAAAAAAAAAAATAGAGATATTACCTTGCATTCTGTCAGATCATAGTGAAATAAAATTAGAAATCAACAATACAATAAAAAGTAGAAGCTACTCTAACATCTGGAGAGTCAATAATATACTACTGAATAATGAATGGATACCAGAAGTAATTAGAGATGAAATAAAAAAGTACTTAGAAGTAAATGAGAATAGGGACACAACAAAATCTCTGAGACACTATGAAGGAATGCTAAAAGGAAAGTTCATAGCTCATTTGTTAAAAAATCAGAAAGTCACCAAATACATAACCTAACATACATCTCAAGGTCCTGGAAAAACAAGATCAAATCAACACTAAAAGCAGTGAAAGACAGAAAATAATTAAAATCACAGCCAAAATAATGAAATTGAAACAAAAAAATTTTTCAAAAATCAACAAAACAAAAAGCTGGCTCTTTGAAAACATCAATAAAATTGATAAAACTGCAGCCATGATAACCAAGAGAAAGAGGGAAAAAACTCAAATTTCAAAAATTTGTAAAGAAAAAGGAAATATCACCATAGACACATCTGAAATACAGAGGATAATCAGAAACTATTTTGAAAACTTATACTCCAATAAAAAAAAAATCACGAAGACATCAAAAAATTTCTAGAGACATATGAACTACCAAAACTGAATCAGGAAAACTACACCAAAAATACAAAGAACCCCATCAATAAATGAGTCAAGGAACTGGACAGACACTTTACAGAAGAAGACATACAGGCAATTAATAAATATATGAAAAAGTGTTCAACATTTCTGGTAATTAGAGAATTAAAACAAACATAAGATTTCATCTTACTCCAATTAGAATGGCAATTATCAAAAACACAAACAATAATACATGTTGGGCCTACAGAGTGAGAGAAAATCTTTTCCACATGCACCTCAGATAGAGCACTTATCTCCAAAATTTATAAAGAACTTACAAAACTTTACAACAAAAATACAAAGACCCAATCAATAAATGGGCCAAGGACCTGGACAGACACTTTACAGAAGAAGACACAGGCAATCAATAAATATATGAGAAAGTGTTCAACATCTCTAGTAATTAGAGAAATGCAAAGTAAAACAACTCTAAAATTTCATCTTAATCTAATTAGAATGGCTTTTATCAAGAACACAAACAATAATAGATGTTGGCATGGATGTGGGGAAAAAGGCACACTTTTACATTGCCGGTGGAGTTGCAAATTGGTGCAGCCACTCTGGAAAGCAGTATGGAGAATCTTCAGAAAACTTGGAATGGACCCACCTTTTGACCCAGTTATCCCACTCCTCCGTTTATACCCAAAGGACCTAAAATCAGCAAACTACAGTAACACAGTCACATCAATGTTTATAGTAGCTCAGTTCACAATAGCTAGATTGTGGAACCAACCTAGATGCCCTTCAACAGATGAATAGATAAAGAAACTGTGGTATATATACACAATGAAATATTATTCAGCCTTAAATAATAATAATAATATTATGGCATTTGCAGATAAATGGATGGAATTGGAGAATGTCATGCTAAGTGAAACAAGCCAACCCAAAAAACCAAAGGCTGAATGTTTTCTTTGATAAGTGGATGATGATACATAATGGGGGTGGGGGGGTGGGGAGGTGAGAGAAGAATGGAGGAACTTTAGATTATATGAGAAGGAGGAGGGGGCAGGGGTATGAAAGATAGTAGACTGAGACAGACATCATTACTTATGTACATGTATGATTACATGAATGGTATGACTGTACATCGTGCACAACCATAGAAATGAAAAGTTGTACCCCATTTGTGTACAATGAATCAAAATGCAGTCTGTAAAAGTGAAAAAAAATAAAGAAAAGAAGTTAAAAAAAAGTAAAACAAGTTTAACTCAAATAAAACTTAGAAAATTATAAAGTTAAGACAAAATAAGTGAAATGGAAAAAAATGAGGAAGGGATTAAAAATTAAATATTATTCCTTGAAAAAGTTAATAAAATTGCTAAGTCCCATACAAGAAGAAAATAAGATGGATCCTTATTTTATTCCTTTTAGGAATAAAAGGAAGAAGCCATATGTATGTGAAATGTACTAAAGAGACAATGAGTTTAATGTGAAAGTTCATTATGACAATACATTTGAAAATGTAGACCAAATAAAGAAATCCCTAGAAAACTAAAATACCAAAATCGATGAAAGAGGGAAACTAGAAAAGTTGTCTAAATGTTAAATGGTGAATCTATAATGCCTTCCAAAAGAGAAAGTATTCACAAAGAGAATGTCCTTGGAAAACTCTACCTATATTTAGGGGGAAATAAAGTTTTCTCTCTGAGATTTGTATTAAAGCAAAATTTGTCACCAAAATAGGAATATAGGAATGCTACTCTATTTAATGTTTCAATAACCAGATCAACATGACAATATTCCAGGTACCTATGTAAAGGAAAAACAAAGAATAATCTCACCCCAGAAGAAAGATCCAGCCAGGTCAAATAATTTTTTGCCAACATAGTTATAATGTATCTGAAAAGTATAAAGCTTAATTTCAAGTGGTATTATTGGTGTGAACATAATACAAATAGTGTGATTTATCACACCAGCAAAATAAGGAAGAAAAATTATTTTTAAAAAGGTACAAAGGTGTGGTGTTGATAATATTTAATATCCATTCATCTTTGATGTCTTTGAAAACTAGGAGGAAAAAGGAATTGCTTTGATCTGATAAGGATTTCTAAAAAGAATCCTGTTCTAAATATCATACAGAAATGCAGTATGTATGTAATAAATAATAACAATGTATAACAATATATATGACAGTATGTTTGTAATAATTATAAAGTAATAATAAAGACAAATAAGTAGCAAAAACATAATAAACTGCCCAGATTCACACCTAAAAAAATAAATTGAATCAGGAGAACATAGAAAACTTAAACAAATCCATTTCAAGTAATGAAATTCAAGATGCCATCAAAAACCTGTCATCAAAAGAAAGCCCAAGATTGGATGGATTCTCAGATGAGTTCTGCCAGAACTTCAAAAAACTAACACCAATACTCATCAAATTATTCCATGAAATGAAAAGGAAGGAATCCTTCCCAACTCATTCTATGAAGCTAGTATCACCCTGATTCCAAAACCAGACAAAGACACAGGAAAGTAAACTTCAGACTGACATCTGATGAACATAGATGCAAAAATTCTTAATACTGGTAAATTGCATACAAAAAAAAACATTAAAAAGACATTGCACCATGATCAAGTGGGGTTCAACCCAGGGATGCAGGTTGGTTCAACATATGGAAATAAAAAAATGTAATTCTTCACATTAATAGACTTAAAAGAATCATATGATTATCTCGATAGATACAGAAAAAGCATTTGACAAAATACAGCATTCATTTATGCTCAAAATACTATAAAAACTAGGAATAGTAGAAGCGTAGCTCATTGTAAAAGCTATATGTGCTAAACTCAAGGTCAGCATCACTCTAAATGGAGAAAAATTGAAAGCATTCCCTCTAAGAAAAGGAAAATACAAGGATTTCCTCTTTCACCACTTCTATTCAACATAGCCCTTGAAAATCTAGTTAGAGCAATTAGGAAAAAGAAATTAAAGGGATATGAATAGGAAAAGAAGAACTCAAACTATTCCTACTTGCCCAGGACATGATTCTATATTTAGAAGACCTAAAAACCTCAACCAGAAAACTTCCAGAACTCATAAATGAATTCAGCAAATCAGCAGGATACAAAATTAACACATATAAATCAATTGCATTCCTGTACACCAATAATAAATCAACCGAAAGAGAAATTAGGAAAAGTATCCCATTCTCAGTAGCCTCAAAATAAAAAAAAAAAAAAAAAATAGAAGAGAAAGAAAGAAACAAAGAAAGAAACAAAGAAAGAAAAAATACTAGGGACCCAATTTAACAAAAGAGGTGAAAGACCTCTACAATGAAAATCACAGAACACTTAAGAAAAAAATTGAAGGAGACCTGAGAAGATGAAAAGATTGCCCATGTTCTCAGATAGGCAGAATTAACATTATCAAAATGGCCATACTGCCAAAAGCACTATGCAAATTTAATGACTTTTCCATTAAATTCCAATGATGTTCTTCATAGAAATGAAAAAACAGTCATGAAATTTATTTGGAAAAATGGAAGCCCAGAATAGCCAAAGCAATCCTTAGTGAAAAAAAAGTAAGGCGGGAAGCATCACAATACCAGACCTTAAATTATACTACAATGCTACAGTAACAAAAATGGCATGGTATTGGCACAAAAAGAGACATTAAAACTAGTGGAACATAATAGAAGACACAGAGACAAACTCACATAATAACGTTATCTCATACTAGACAAAGGCGCCATAAGCATACATTGGAGAAGAGATAGCTCTTCAACAAATGGTGCTGAGAAAATTGGAAATCCATGCATAGTAGAATGAAATTGAACCCCTATCTCTCACCCTGCAAAAAATTCCACTCAAAGTGCATCAAAGACCTAGATGTTAGACCAAATACCCTACATCTACTAGAAGAAATTATGAACCCAAAAATCCATCATGGCGGGTTAATAACTGAGTTCCTCAATAAAACTCCTAAAGCTCAAGAAGTAAAATCAAGAATTAATAAATGGGATGGTATCAAACTAAAAATCTTCTTCACAGCAAAGGAAACAATCAAGAACATGAAGAGAGAGTCTACAGAATGGGAGATAATCTTTGCCACCTATACCTCAGATGGAGCATTAATCTCCAAGATACATAAAGAACTCAAAACACTTAGCACCATAAAAACAAATAACCAAATTAATAAATGGGCAAAGTAACTGAACAGATACTTCACAGAAGAAGAAATACAAATGATCAACAAATACATGAAAAAATTTCAACATCTCTAGCTATTAGAGAAATGCAAATTAAAACTACACTGAGATTTCATCTCACTCCAGTCAGAATGGCAATTATCAAGAATACAAGCAGTAATAAATGTTGGCAAGGATGTGGGGGAAAAGGTACATTCATACATTGCTGGTAGGATTGCAAATTGGTGTAGCCACTCTAGAAAGCAGTATGGAGATTCCTCAGAAAATTTGGAATGGAACCACCATTTGATCCAGTTATCCCACTCTTCTTTATATAACTAAAGGACTTGAAATCAGAATACTACAGTGACACAACCACATCAATTTTTATAGCAGCTCAATTCACAATAGCTAAGCTATGGAACCAACCTAAGTGCCCTACAACACATGAATGGATAAAGAAAATGTTGTATATAGAGAGAATGGAATATTACTCAGCCATAACAAAAGAATTACTTTATGACATTTGCTGGAAAATGAATGGGTCCTGAGAGTATTATGCAAAGTGAAATAAGCTAATCCCAAAACCCCACAGGTCACATGTTTTCTCTGATTTGTGGATACTAACACACAAGAAGCAGCTGGGCAGAATAGAAGGTGAGTGGATTAGACAGAGGAATGAAAGGAAGGGAGGGGGAACAGGAATAGGAAAGACAGTTGAATGATTCCAACATAAGTTTCCTATGTACATATGTGAAAACACCACAGTGAATCTCTACATCATGTACAACCACAAGACTGGGATTCTAATTAAAATAAGATATACTCCATGTTTGAATAAATAAGTCAAATTATACTCACTCTCATGTGCAACTGAAAAGAACGAAAATTTTAAAAAATTTAAACCCTAATTTTCCTATGTGTATGTAATTGCTCCATTTTAAATCTAATTTATAATTTTTATTTAATGTTCTGGTTCTAAATTAACTGAGTTATATAAATATCTGTATAATCCCCATTCTCATATTGTTTTTAAAATGAACATCTAAACTGAGCTTAATATATTTTCTAATATCTGTAAAACTTGAGGAATCGTTCAAAAATTATAATTTTTTTATGAAAATAAAAATTTTTGCATATAAGTATATATTTAAAAAAAAACAAAGAGGTTTGACAATACAAAGCACATTTGAATTTTAAAAAATGGCTACAGTAGTTTCAGTCTTCACATCTGTACCCATCACATTCAGAGAAAGGATATTTTCTCCATCCCATCTTAGGATGAAAGCGCTTTATCTCACTTTGCTTGGCCCAATAGGATTTAAATGACAACAATTTTCAGGTAAATAAAATGAACCAATAGTCACAGGTCTGTTCACTGATTTGATCACCATGACTGCTGTGTCAGTAAGTTGATTTAGTTAGACCTGGGAGACTCACCCTGGAAACTGGGTTGAATTCAATCCTCCCCTGCAAAACTCTGTTTGATTAACTTGCAATAGAGGAAGGTAGTTCTCCAAAAGTAAGTGGGTGCTATTAGAAAGGGGAGGAGAGAATATTAATGCTGGGTAGGCACTAGCATATATGTCCCTGCACCCTCAGCAAAGGGCCAGCTCTGGGTGTGGTGTCTTGCCACATTATAGTGGTGGTTAGTCTGATAACTTCAAGAGTTCACCATAGTGCATTTTAATCCCATGACTTCTTTCATCTGCTGCTCCACTTGAAAGCCATAATTGATATATTTTAAACTTTCCTCATTGTTTTGGGGATTTATGTGTGTTTTCCTTGTAATGCATTTCTTAAGATGTGTTTCTACCTACCAACAGCTTTTAATTGTGGAATAAAATAGAGAAACAGATTTCAAAATAAATTAACTGAAGACAATAGCTTTGTAAAACACCAAACACAATCAATCAGAAAATAAAATGGAATAAAGATCACATTCAGGATAATAGAAAAACTACAAATTCAAATGCTACCATTTTACTATCTTATGGCCTTAGGTAAATAATTAAACCTCTACATCAAAGTGTTCTCATTTGCAACATAGGATGTATAAAAAATAATTTCTAGGATTAAGTAGTATAATGAATATACAGAACTTTAGAAAGTCCTTGGAACACAGTAGTCATAAAATAAATGTTAATTTTTATGATGATAGAATAATAATGGTTATACTGGGAAATGAATGATGTACCTACATGAAGAAATTATAAAAAGTCTCCCAAAGAGCATAAGAACAAGTTTTAATAAATGGCAAAACATACAATGCTACCAGATGGGAATATTACTTACAAAAAAGACTGCATTCCAAATCAATGTTAAAAAAAGAACAAATTATTCAATAAATGCTATTGGGATACTGGCCAACCATATAGGAAGAAATAAATTTATACATTATACATTAAATTTTGCCTTACAAAAAAACTAACTTCTGAATAAATTAAGTGTTTAAAATATAAGGAAATAGTTTATGACTGTGAGTAAAGGAAAGGACAAAATAGACTTAAAAGATAATTTACTGAAGTCAGGCAACCTGACTTCACCACCAAATCATACCCTTGGGAAAGTTTCTTAATATTCTCTGCATTAGTGTCTTCTGTCTGTTTTTTACTGGGCAGTCCTTCCTACCCTCCTCTACATGCCCCTGTCCACACACACATATTTGCTACAGAAGCACAAAGTCTAAACCACAATTTACAGACTTACTTACAGTGAAGATTTTAGGTGAGATTTAGTTCTGTCAGTGCAATATGTGGCCATAATATTTGGAAGGCAAAACATGAGGCAGAGGCCATTTTTCTGTGGCTAGAGTAATTAACCAGCGATTTCCAACAGGTGCTTTTGTGTTGGTCAGAGTGCACATTCCAGGGTGCAGCACTGCCTGCAGGCCACAGAGCAGTTTGGTTTGGAAATGGTGACAGCAGAAGCAGCAGCAGCTTCCTGTCCTCTGCATTTCATCCTCCTCAGTATGACCTTGAAACTAACAGTGGTGGTAACTCCCAGCACTTTCACTCTTTCACCTTTCCCATGACATTTGTAAGCACCCAAGTCCCTGTAGTAAATCTTTTCTGTTTAAAATACCTAGTATGTTTCCTATTTCCTGGATTAAACCCTATGTCATACACATATTTAGCTAATTTCCACTCAGAAAATAATTACAAAAGAGCACAGGGAAATTTACACTGGGTTCATAATATAGAGATACTAAGTAAATACATTCAACAAGATACGGATTAATGAAGCATAAAATACATGGAATAGACACACAGCAGACATTAAAATGGTTAATCCTTAATTAAATTATACTTTATGTGAACAGCTTTATAAATAGTATAAAACACTATAAATAGTATAAATATAGTATAAAAATAGTATAAAATATAAATTTATATTTTAATTAAATTATACTTTATGTGAACAGCTTTATAAATAGTATAAAACACAAAATGTACCAAAAATGTACATAGTAAAACGGGAAAAGTCCATTCCATCTCTGTCCCATTATATCATTATCCACCCCAGAGGTAACCCAGGTAGTCATTTGTGCATCTTTCAAAAGATAATCTATTTAAAAACATGCAAATAAATTCAAATGCATATTGCTTTTCTTACTGTATAATGTCTGAAAGATAACTTCATGGCATGTATATTTGCTCCATTCTTAATGATGACACAGGATTAAATTGATGTTTTATATTATAATATTTTCATTCAACTTTTTACTAATAGACATTTAGATTATTTCTAACATTTTCCTATTATGAACAAGTCTACAACTGATATGCTCATTCACATATGTATGTAATATATGTAAATGACCATATATATCAAATAAATGTCTAGAAGTTTAAAACTAAGTTAAAAGTTTATGTTCACCTTTAACTTTGAGAAATAAGTTGAATTCACAACCACAAACAGCAGAAATTTTTACTCTACCTACGCTTACAAATTAGCCTGCTGCAGTCAGACCTCTGGATCAGAAAACAGATCATTTATTATTCACAACAAAACGGCAGCCAGCACAGTATCTCGTGTCAGTTCTGGGTGCCCCAAGTTCCCCCAGGGTTACAGATCAAGGGTGCAATATCTACCACATGTGCAGCAGGGTTTGCAACACAAGAAAGAATCCCTGAAATTGTAAGACTCACAATTTATACAGGGCAGCTGGCATATGTTCTCCTGTCTCCCCCACTGGAGAGAGAGAGAAAGAATGGAAGAGAGAGAAAGAAGGAAGAGTGAGAGAAAATTTTAGATATCACTGAGAAACTAAGTTTCTATGATTCTGGAAGAATGCACAAATCTCTAGCTTCCAAGACCATTTTTATTCAAGCATATTCATTGCTCAAAAGTCCCAGCAAGACAGCAATGTGGGAAAGGTCATGGACATTACTTTCCAAAGGATATTATCAAATTAATTACCAATTTGATATCCCTACCACAGTTATAATTTTATCTCATTTTTGTTTAATTAATACTTCTTATTTAAAATTTTGGCTTTTCTTTTAATTAAGCCGTCAGTTTATGAACTTTGTCACTTTTTTGTATGTAAATTATCATTCGGTATTGATCTATAGAATTTTTTTTATAAACCTTCCCTAAAATCATCTGAAATAAATCTTGAGAACAACATTGATCTCTACATGCTTTATGGAGGAACATGACCCCAGAAAGCAAATATGGGCAACAGATGTACATGTGGAAGAAAAAAAAGTTGATACAAAGATAAATTTTTGAGTTGAAATTGTGAGAAACAAACATAACTTTGTCTGAGAAACTTCATAGGATGATTCACAGTAAGCAAGACAGAAGCATTGATATCTGGGCTCCTGTATGCCACTGGTCAGGAGTTCTCTTGTTCTGTGTGAACTAGCCCCCAAATCCTGGCAGTTGTGCATGCCTGAGTGCTGGATGGTTCCTGCAGGCCACCAAAGCTCGGGGCAGGAAGACAGTCTTCATACTGAGAAGTATGAACCTATGTTGGGATACATTGCTCAAAACTAGTCAAAGCCATTCAAAATTGGCCACCACAACCTAGGTCAGACCTATATGAGTCTGAGACAAAGGCCTTATAACAGCACTGCATTTTCCTTATAAAGCAAATTCAGCAGAAATTGTTGAAAATCTGGATCACACTAGTCCTAGATTCTCTCATTAGACTACTTCCCATGTTTAAAACATCCCAAGCAGACATGGTTGATTTTAACTGTTTTATCTTGGGCTTTCCCTATTATCTGGGCACTGCGATATAGTTCATGGGTGTGAATGAGCATCCTAAATTTTTGCTGTAAATAAAATACCTACCCACAATACAAGCAAAGGTCTTTTGAGACCCACCCAGAACCTTCATGTATATTCTAGGAAAAAACTCAACTGAAGTACATGTGGGACCAGATACAGAGGAGAAAACCCCACCTGTTTTCACCTGGTCACAGATATGTAACTTAATTTTCCTATAGCTCACTCCCTAGGCTTTCACCATCTCCCCTACTACTAAACTGGAGGATTAATCCAATTCCCACAGTCAAACCAGAAGAAGAGTGTTCCAGAATAGAGCTGAGCTTCCTTCCACCTTTAACTCAATAACATTACCCTCCAAACTACTGACCCTAACATCCCCACACACTAATCCTTCCAACTTCCCTTCTCTCCCCAGTTTCATCAGAAAAGTAAAACTCAAGCAATACAAAACAAATGCAAAATGAAGAAACGTGAGAGCGAGTGTTGTTACTGTTGTCATGAAAAGCAGATATTGATTTTTACCTTCTCATTTACAGGAGAGTAAAAAGAGTGGGGTGTGTGCTAGGCATTAAATGTAACCTCTTTATATTGAACTACCATCAATATTCAAACAACTTTAAATGGAAGTCTGTCCTCTCTGGCAATATGGAGGGGGGTTGTTTTTTTGTTTTTGTTTTTGTTTTATTGTAAAAAAATGGGATACATGTTGTTTCTCTGTTTGTACATGGCGTAAAGGCATACCATTTGTGTAATCATAAATTTACATAGGGTAATGTTGTTTGATTCATTCTGTTATTTTTTTCCCTTCCCCCCCACCCCTCCCACCCCTCTTTTCCCTCTATACAGTCTTTCCTTCCTCCATTCTTGCCCCCCTCCCTAACCCTAACTCTAACCCTAACACTAACCCCTCCCCCCCCATTATGTGTCATCATCCACTTATTAGCAATATCATTCGTCCTTTGGTTTTTTGAGATTGGCTTATCTCACTTAGCATGATATTCTCCAGTTTCATCCATTTGCCTGCAAATGCCATAATTTTATCATTCTTTATGGCTGAGTAATATTCCATTGTATATATATATCACATTTTCTTTATCCATTCATCAATTGAAGGACATCTAGGTTGGTTCCACAATCTGGCTATTGTGAACTGAGCAGCTATGAACATTGATGTGGCTGTATCTCTGTAATATGCTGATTTTAAGTCCTTTGGGTATAGGCCAAGGAGTGGGATAGCTGGGTCAAATGGTGGTTCCATTCCAAGTTTTCTAAGGAATCTCCACACTGCTTTCCAGAGTGGCTGCACTAAGTTGCATCCCCACCAGCAATGTATGAGTGTACCTTTCTCCCCACATCCTCGCCAACACCTGTTGTTGCTTGTATTCTTGATAATCGCCATTCTAATTGGGGTGAGATGGAATCTTAGGGTGGTTTTGGTTTGCATTTCTCTTATTACTAGAGATGTTGAACATTTTTCCATATGTTTGTTGATTGCTTGTAGATCTTCTTCTGTGAAGTGTCTATTCTTTTCCTTAGCCCATTTGTCGATTGGATTATTTGCATTCTTGGTGTAGAGTTTTTTGAGTTCTTTATAGATTCTGGAGATTAGTGCTCTATCTGAAGTATGATTGGCAAAGATTTTCTCCCACTCTGTAGGCTCTTTCTTCGCATTGCTGATAGTTTCCTTTGCTGAGAGAAAGCTTTTTAGTTTGAATCTATCCCAATTATTAATTCTTGCTTTTATTTCTTGTGCTATGGGAGTCCTATTGAGGAAGTCTGGTCCTAAGCCGACATGTTGAAGCTCTGGACCTACTTTTTCTTCTATAAGATGCAAGGTCTCTGGTCTGATTCCGAGATCCTTTATCCATTTTGAGTTTAGTTTCGTGCATGGTGAGAGATATGCGTTTAGTTTCATTCTGTTGCATATGGATTTCCAATTCTCCCAGCACCATTTGTGAAGAGGCTATCTTTTCTCCATTGCATATTTTTGGCCCCTTTGTCTAGTATGAGAAAATTGTATTTATTTGGGTTTGTGTCCATGTCCTCTATTCTGTACCATTGATCCACCTTTCTATTTTGGTACCAATACCATGCCGTTTTTGTTACTATTGCTTTGTAGTAGAGTTGAAGATCTGGTATTGCGATACCCGCTGCTTCACTCTTTCTGCCAAGGATTGTTTTAGCTATTCTGGGTTTCTTATTCTTCCAGATGAATTTCATGATTGCTTGCTCTATTTCTGTAAGGTACATCATTGGGATTTTAATTGGAATTGCATTGAATCTGTATAGCACTTTTGGTAGTATGGCTATTTTGACAATATTAATTCTGCCTATCCAGGAACATGGGAGATCTTTCCATCTTCTAAGGTTTTCTTTAATTTCTTTCTTTAGTGTTCTGTAGTTCTCACTGTAGAGGTCTTTCACCTCTTTTGTGAGGTTGATTCCCCAGCCCGGGGTTGTTTTTTAATGCCTTCTCTTAATCCAGTCCTCCATAGTTAGTCAATTTCCCTTTTTTGAGTCAACAAATAAGTGCACATCCAAATCACTTTCCATTTCAGGATCTCATGCTCATACACCCATTATATATTATCCCTAATTGTCCTAGGGCCAGATATTGCACAAGGAAGGAAAATTAGCCCCCATGCTCTGGGAACCAACTATTCATCTATTCAAATTAGCCAATTCACAGGGAGACCCAGAAATCTCGCTAACTCTACCCTGTTGCCCCACAAGCACCCTATAGCTCCAGCTTGCTGACACCTTATCCCCGGGTCCAAACCCCTGGTGTGGCCCTGCCTGGTAGCTTTCTTTCTTTCTGATTCTTTCTGGAGCTGTAAACAAAGAGTTCTGCCTTTCTTCAGTATATGGTTTCCTACCACCAGAAGAATCCTTAAATTTTACAAAACGTCTCTGCAGTCACACTACCAAACTCTAGAAACAAATATACATCTTTTCCTATCATATCAGGAAAGAATAAAACCTCATTTTTAAAGGAAAAATCAGTCTATTTCTAATCTCTCTGAAATGTCAAGAAGGACACTGGAGCTGAGTAACAGGTAACTTCAGGTAACCTGAAGGTAACTAACAGGTAACTTCATCCACACCTCAATTCTCAATACACAGATCTTTTTTAAAAGAAATCAACATCATGTTATCTTCTTCACCCAAAGATGACATCATGGTACATTTTGTTCACACACATTTTAATTTATTAAATAAATGTTGCATTCTGTAGGTAAAGGTATGATAAATAGACAACCCTGAACCCCCACTCCACTACTCCTCCAGGAGCAGTTTCTCCTGCTCCCAAGCCCTGTGGCAGATGTCCAAGAGATTACATAGTGAGCATCTGTCTACAGGTGTTGGTCCTTTCCACTTCCCCTGAACTGAAGAATTTTCTACACAGCATCTTCTGTTCTGACAAAGAAACATTTAGAAAAAGCACTTTTTGAAAGTAACATCCTCTCATAAAATGCATTACCTCATTTCTGCTTCTGGACACCATCCATACATACAACATGATATGACTCCCTGCAAAATCCCTACTGGGCTGGAGCCAGTGTGGTCAACACACAAGGATGAAACTAAATCACCTTCCCAGGGGCCACGGGGATGAGAGAGAGTCCAACTGTGGAAAGGGAAGATAGTGTGTTCTCCTTAAGCTTTGGGAAAAGCACTCTTCCTTCGTTTTCCTTGTAGATACCTCCACAGGGAATACAGCTGGCCATTTCCACAGCACATTCTTCTTGT
The DNA here is from genome assembly GCF_902686445.1 of Sciurus carolinensis. Classification (NCBI taxonomy): domain Eukaryota; kingdom Metazoa; phylum Chordata; class Mammalia; order Rodentia; family Sciuridae; genus Sciurus; species Sciurus carolinensis. The sequence continues at coordinate 86,486,218 of NC_062219.1, forward strand.
AGAAGCCCCACCATCCCACTTCAGATCTCCTCATACAAAGAAGTAAATATTAGAGAACAGAACTGCTCTGCCAACCTGTCATTGTTTATATTTTTTATAACTCTTAAATAGAGAGCTTGAAGGAGGAAAAAAATTTTTCACCTACAGGGTAGTAGAATGAAAATAGTGAAAGGCAAACTTCAAAGTAAAATTCCAAGAACTAAATATTTGAATTTTTATACTTTTCTACCCTTCTTAAAAGGAAATTAGGGGCAATTTAAATGACTCACTTAAAGAGTGTTCAGATCATTCTCAATACTCTGTCGTCATTAATGTAAACATATAGTTAAGGATTGTAGCCATGTTTCCATAAACAAAGGTGAATATAAAGTGCTAAGCATAAAACCCAAAATATAAGCACTCATATTGGATATTATTATTTCCCCATGACACTTTCCCAATCTAATAAACTTCTGTAACTATTTCTCAAGTTCAATTACACCAATCATATCAAACCAGCTCCAGTCTACAATTCCTCAGGTTTTGAGTCACAACCTTTTGGTAATTAGTAGATAATACCATGGCATCTTTTTCTATAATTTTTTAATGAACGACAATTTTTATGGACCAAAAAATGTGTTAAGAAAAGTAAGCAGGAATCTTTCTACCTAGTATGCAAACGTCATAGTTTTCATCTACAATTCAAAGAAAAAAATCATGTTAAAAACTTTCTGCACCTCTGTCTACACTTGTCAGCATCTCCAAAACCAGTAAATAATAACTCAGATGGCCCTAAGTGTATACAGATCCAAGCATATTTTCTGTACTCCCATCCATGTGCAAATACAATATGTTCACCACTGACAGAAGAAAGTCAGCTGTTGACAGGCAGAGCCATTAAAATCTAAGTGATCTTTCATTCCAGGAAACTTGAAATTCTTTTGCCAAAGAAATGCAGTTGCAGTATCCTCAAAGTTTATCTGGGAGGACATAAAGGAGAAAGCATAAAAAGAAAGAGAAAAATCATTTGTTACAGATTTCTCTCTCTTGTATTCTTCTCCTGGAGCAAAATTATATGAATACCAGAAATTGACCATTTATAAATCTAACTTATTTTAGAGTTATTAAAGAATATATATTAATAGATTATAATTCAGAATGACAAAGCTGGGGGAGACGCTTCTTCACTAGATTCAAAAAGGCAGTGCAATAGCTTAGTACATTATCATACAATAGCAAACTGCATGGAAAATATGTTTCAAACCAAACTGTAATTGTATACACAGGAATGATATTTGCTTTAAATCTGAGGCCAGGGCACTTTCCCATTATTTTAAATACTTCGTATTTTTTGGTTTAGACTACCAATGTGGAAATTTTCTGAAAATTTGATTAAAATTTTCTGAAATTTTTCTTGTAAAAATGCTAAGATCTTTAAAATAAATACCAGATTAGCCAAACTAATAGGATACAAAACAGGATATAAATCTTTTACCTGAGTAATATCACTACCCATGGTAAGGATCTCATTAAAATGAAACCACAGCAAGGATGTGGAAACTCTAATCTCGTGTGGTTTATATGTGAGATTTCCCCCAAAAGTTCACATGTGAGACAATGAGGGAATTTCTAGGCAGTGCAATGGTTAGATTGTGAGCTGTAACCTAATTCATTCATCGATATGCATTAACTGGGTGGTAACTGTAGCCATATGGGAAGTAGCGAGGTAAATCATGAGGTACATATCTTTAGGGGCTATAATTTGTTCCTCATAGGGAGAGTTCTCTCTCTGCTTTCTAACTGTCATGTCCTGAGCTGCTTTCCTCCACCATGCTCTTCTGCCATGATGTTCTGCTAACCTTGGTTGAGCCCAGAGCAATGGAATCAGCTTTCTTTGGACTGAGACCTCAGAAACTGTCAGTCAAAATAAACTTTTCCTCCTCTGTGTTGTTCTCATCAGGTCTTTTGATCATAGCAATGAAAAATCTGACTAAAACATAGTGTAACAGGAAAATATATCAAATTGCTGGATGGTAAAGAAGATGTGGCAGAGACCATTAACTGTCCATCAAAAGAAGAAATAAGTTTCTTCCTTTCTTCCACTGTGATGGAGTTTCGGCTGTAACATGGCTGCCCAGCCCCTGCCCAAAGCATGTTCTATCATTAAAACTTCACTGTGGAATTGGAACAAAAAAGACTTTCATATCACTTCCTTAAATAAAATTCCTTGACCCCAGGGTTTTTGTTCTTTCCCCTTTCTCCTGGCTGAATGATTTAGAAAATCACTTGTTGACTGTGGCAATGCCTTAACTCACCTAGCTCCAAAATTCTTAAATGGAATATAGCCAGCTGCCAACCTAGAACACTTGACTCAGAGAATGTGAGACAGAAATAAGCCATAGTCCTTCAGCCACCAATTTTTTTTAACTTCTTTGTTCACACAGTGTAATTTAACACAGAAAAATGTACGAAATGGGAATTGCTGGGAAGAGAGCAACATAAAAGAACTAAAGGAAGTGAATATCTAAAAACACGTATTATGTAAGAAGTTGAGTAATGAATGGGAGATATAATTCTCAAATCATTTTGTCTAGTCAATAACAAATCATGACCATAATAGACCATAATAAATGGCCTTTACTAGGATCTTCACGGAAACAAAGATGAATAAAGTAGAAATTCTGTCTTTTGGGAACTTAGGATCTGGAAGTGTGCCATACATCACTCATGGAAGGAAACTGATTCCAGAGACACCAAGCAACAGGCTTCCTTTCACTGTCCTCATTGACTCTTCCTCAAAGACATAGCATTGCTAATATACTTGACTTGGAAGGAAGGAAAGGGAAAGTAAGGATTTCTTAAAGATGATGGTATTAAGATTTTATTTCCCTCCTTGATGAAATTTTAAAAATATTTGCTCTGTTACAAATGAAGCTATAACTTGTGCTTTACTGCCTAACTGATTTTGTGAATTTTTGAAGGTTTGATGATATGTCTGGCTGTTTTTAAAAGGAGATATTTTCTTCTCAGAGCTGTTGACAGTATATTTACATTCTTTGTAAATTTGTAAAAGTTTTTATAGATAAAAACTTCCAAGACAGATGTTTGTACCCATGGTGCTATTTCTTTAGGAGTCTCTACTGGCCTAAGAGCAGAAACCAAATCTTAGATACTTATTATTCATGCAGCCACATGATGAACACCCAGCAGGAGTATAAGGAGGGCATCAGAACTTCAAGTAGGTATGGTACATTAGCCTCATGTTAGAGAAAAGGCATCATCGCCTAAAGGCCTGTACCACAAAGATGGTGGCAGAGCAGAGTCTTCCCTCTTAGTGTAGTGCCTTTACAGTATTTGCTATAATATGGCACTCTGTGAATATAATTATTCAATGTTGGCTGCCAGTCTTATGATGAATTTTTTAAATGCTTCATCTTCTCTGATGCTTACTTGTTTACTTGCCATTGCATGTTCTACTTCACTGACTATTCAAAAATTCAATCGAATCTAACTCTTCATAGTGAAAACATGATAACCAGAATGAAACAGAGTCTCAAATCTGATTATAGAGTCTTAGGAACATTATTATTTGGGGATTAGTGATTTAGGTAAGATAGAGGAGGAAGCAAATCATAATACAGAGAAAATGTCTTTGAACTAAATATGCCTTCCTTTGATTATAATATGGTCTCCTGAGGTATGCTATCTATCCATAACTATTTCCTAGGCCACCCCTCTTCCTAACCCTCTGATCTCCAGTTAAGGATTCCTGCTTTTGAAAAATGAACAAAAACTGAAATCTATACAGGAGGCAATTGAAGTGAAAGAATTCAAGGAACTTGATATCTAAAATGTAGTATCAGAGAGATATACACTTATTTATCACTTACTCATTATTTAAGAACCTGTGGAATATATAACAGTTGTGAATAGTATCAGAAACACTAAAAATTTTTTTTAAAAATCTGATCTTTGTCTAAAAGTAATAAGAAAACACACATGAATGAAAAAAAAAGAATAAACATAAAACACGTTTTATATATACCTTTATCTTTAATGTATATTTACACATAGACACACTCACATACATACCCATATTGCTTGAGCTTACTTAGAATAAAAGTGAGTACATAAATAGGAAATAGATTGGTAGAAACAAAAGAATTTCTCAAATAAAAGCAATTCCTGAGAAGTGCTAAAAGAAACAAATTGTATGGAAAGCAACTGAAGGATATTCTTGGTCATGTTGGGAAGCACCACAAGGAGAGGGTGGTTAGATGGTGAGACATGCAAAGAGAAATTCGAAGGTCTTGAAAATCAGGTTCATGACTTCAAAGTTGTCATAACTAATAACATAAAACCACCATAAATTTCCAAGGAAGCAATCTAATAAAAATAGTTCTCGTAGGTTGTTTTTTTCTTGAAATAGTGAATAAAGATCTTTCCCGTCTGAATTAGAGACATTGAGACTCAATATAAAGACTTAAGCAGAAGACGGTGGTGCCTACAGAGGCATGATGCTGTGGATATGGAAAGAAAACTGTGACTCCTAAATTATTCCAAAGGAAAACCCAGAAGTATTTGGCATATCATGTGCCAAAGGAGAATAGTCAAAAATAGCTCTGAGGTTTTGAGACCAGAGAATGTATTTGCATTGCTATAGTATCATAAGCAAACCATTAGACATAGATTTTTCTCTTGGTCTCTTTACCAAAAATTGAAACATGCATGGTCACAGGTCATTTTTCTACCACAATTTTCTTCTGTTCTTCATGAAGAATGAAATATAACCAGAACCTTTCTGTTTCAGACACTTTGGCTCATCTTACTACTACACACATACAATTCGGCAAACATTTTGAGAAGTGATTATATACTTTTTAAAAACAAACATTCAGGAAGAACCTGTGTTGTACAAAATTAACTTGTCTTTTCATCACCCTCTCCCATTCCCCAATACCTCCAAGCACAGTAAGCTCTCATCTACCCAAGTAACTTGCCCTTTCCTGAATACTTGTCCATACATCTGTGCCTAGCACATGATTCTAGATGTTGATCCTTCTATCAAATGCTCATCCTTCTCTTTGTTAAACTGGAAGTTACCTGCTTTCTTCAAAACCCAGATCACTGATTCTTCCTTGTGATGTTTTCCACAAAGTCTCCTCCATTCCTCAAAAAGCATTTGATATACCACTGAACATAATAAAAGACCTTTATATAAAGATAAAATACCATTGTCTCTCAAAGGGCTCACAATGACACACAAAATATTCTGTAAAGAGGCAGAGCTTATACATGGTGAAATACAAAACAAAAGAAAAAAAAATATTCAAATCTCTTCGCAGAAAGGAAGAGAAGTTTCCCATAATATTTTTCACATTCTCCTAATTATAACCTTTACCATATTTTTAAATAATGATTTTGTATATCTGTGTGTTGTCAGGTCAGATAGTCTGACAAGCAGATGCTGAGGGAGAGTACAAGAAATATATTAGGGGCAGAGTTTACAAACACAACAAAAGAAGGAACAAGGGTAGGCAGGGAAGGTCTTTACACCAGGATGCACCTGTGAGAGGAGAAGGTAAGATTGTCTAGGATGAGCTTCAGACTGCAGGACAGGACTAAGAATGTCTTTGCCAGGCAAATAGGGAATTCAGCACACACAAAAAAAGCTGTTGCATAGTGCTGCTTTGGGTAAAAAACATGGTTGAGCCTAGCACCTCCACCATGCACAGTCATTGGATAAGAACTGCCTAAGGCAGTGTGAGAGTAGTCAGAGAACTGCAACAAGCAGGAGGTTCTTTCTTGAAGAGAGACCTGAGCAGGGCACCTTGGTGGCTTCTCCAGACTGGCTCATGCTGAATTCCTCCAAGTGGAGACCAAGTCATAGTCTATTTCCAGAATTTACTACAGTGCCTGAGATTCAGTGAGTGCATAACTCAATGTTTAATGAAATTACATTTTAAGTGCCTTTTGGTGAGTTAGGCATTATAGAAATAAAATGTATAAAAACTTATTACTCATTTAATAATATTGATCTTGTGAAAATAAATGATACGGTAAAAAAAAAGTGAGTGACTAAAAAGTGCAAACAGAAATTGCTATAAATCTTACACAGAATGGTTCCAATAGCAATTAGAAAAGCCTGCCAAATTCCAGATTCCCAGAAACATCTGGATAAAAGATTCCTGTTAAAACTGCACAGAAATTAGCTTAGGAATGTGTTTGGCCCAAGCTGAAATAGCTTAGGAGGTTGGGAATGGTAGATAAGATGTTCAGGGCTAAGTGTACTGAGTGTACAGTGCTCTGTACCTTTGCAACCATATTTTACATTGTGCAAGTCTGAAATTTATGAGATCTGATGCGATACTCATTCAATCACACTTAACATATGCAACTGTGCATGCACCAGTTAGCCCCTTCTGAAGTTTCCATAATATTACACCTCCATCTATCACTAAACTATATTGTACTTTCTCTATTGTGTACTCTGATTAGGCTGGTTTTCTTAGTTTATTTTATATCATTAAACCCCATTCGATTTAGCCAAGTGATATCTGTGTATGGCTTTTTACCATGATCTAAACCTATTATTAACATTTTCAGTTTGGTGATTGTGCAGATCGGTGAAATTCATGAGATTGGAGCAACAGGTCTGAGCCCTGTAATGGGTAACTCTCTGAGGGAGAAAGCTCCAGGATAATGGAGAACTGCAGAATGAAACTGATTAGTTGTTTTTCTGAACTTTCATAGTTTAAAATGACTCAGACCTTAATACAGTGATGAAAGGTAATATTCAGTGGAGAATGTGTAATGTATCATTAACTCACAAAATAAAAATTCCCGGTGGCCCAGCAATCCCTGGGCTCAGTGACCAAGGAATCATTGAAACTTGGAAATAGAAGGAAAAAAATACAGGTTACAATCACTATAAAGATTTGTGACATGTTATGTTTATGAACTGGGGTTGTCAGAAAATGCCTAGCTGGATATTGTGGCACATGCTGTAATCCCAGAGCATTGGGAGGCTGAGGCAGGAGGATTGCAAGTTCAAAGTCAGCCTCAGCAACTTAACAAGGCCCTAAGCAACCCAGTGAGACCCTGTCTCTTAATAAAAAGATATTTTTAATAAAGGGCTTGGAATGTGTCTCAGGGGGTAAGTGCCCATGGGTTCAATACCTATTACAAAAATGGAAGAAAGAAAGGGAGGGAGGGAGGGAAGGAACGAAGGAAGGAAGGAAGGAAGGAAGGAAGGGAGGAATACTTAAAGAAAGAGGTGAGTTTGAACCTAGTTCTTAAAGGCATTAAGAAGATGAGCTTTGCAGAGGGACATTGTGACCACAAAATGAGTTGTACCAACTAACTTTCAACTAAGATGTTAAGGACACATGTTAGCGAAAGGGCAATCTTTTCAATAAATGGTGCCAGGAAAACTGGATATCACCTGGCAAGAAAATCAAAGTAGACCTTTATCTCTTTCCAGTTAAAAAAAACAACTCAAAATGGGTTAAAAACTTAAATGTAAGACCTGAAGCTGTGAAACTATTAGAAGAAAACATGGGGAAAACACTTCAGGACTTCATAATGAGCAAGGATTCTTTCTTAGAAGACCCCAAAAGCATAGGAAATTAAAACAAAAATAGACAAATGGGATTACATCAATTCAAAACGCTACTTCACAACAAAGGCAACAACAGAACAAAGAGGCGACATACAGAAGACACACAAAAGAAGACACACAACTGGGCAAATGGGTATGTGAAAAATCCTCAACGTCACTATAATCAGGAAAATTCAGATCAAAACCACAATGTGCTGTCACCTCTCCCCAGTAAGAATGGCTTATCAAAATGAGTAAAGGTCTAAACACTGAAAGCAACTTGAGTCTCTCTTTATAATCCTACTCCTAACCTAAGCACTTTTTATTGATTTTTGGTGTTCCCAGTTAGACTCAACTTCCCTTGAATGACTTACCGTTGGATAATCGCCTGCAGTTCTTGCTGCTCTGCACAGCCTGCACCAGGTGACTCCTCCATCGCCAGCTCCCATCCTGGCCCATTGTCCTGCACCTTACTGGTGGAAATGTAAACTAGTACAGGCATTACGGGAAACAGCATGGTAGTCCCTCAAAAATTAAAAATAGAACTACCATATGATCCAGCAATCTCACTACTGGGTAATATATCCAAAGGAAATGAAATCAGTATGTTGAAGAGACATCTGTACTCTCATGTTCATTACAGCAAAACAACTGTGGTATCTGTACACTAATGAATGGATAAATAAAATGTGGTACATACATACAATGGAATACTTCCTCAAACATAAGTGGGTGGAATCCTATCATTTGCCCCCAAAATGAATCGGACAGGAGATTATTACAGTAAATGAAATACAATAAGTACAGAAGGACAAATGCCACCTTATTTTACTCTTATGCAGAATATTATAGAGTTAATCTCAAAGAAGTTGAAATCAAAATGGTGGTTTGCAGAGGCTTGGGGCAGTACAAGGGAGGGTGTGATAGGGAAATGTTGGTCAATGGGCAAGTTGAAGTTAGTTAGGAGCAAGAAGTCGGTGTGCTTTTGTACTGTAGGGTAATTATAGTTAATGATAATATATTGAATATTTCAAAAGCAAGAAAAATAATTTTCAATGTTTACATCATAAAGAAGTGACAGATGTTTGAGGAGATAGATGTGTTTACTCTGGTTGAACATTGTACAATGTATGCATGGATCAAAACACCACAAGAGACCCCACAAATATGAACAATTATTATGCTTCTGCACTTCAGATTAGAAATTACTTTATTTTTTGAAACATTTGTAAACAGGAAAGCTTATTACATTCTTGTACGGTAAGAGGACTTTGTAAAGAAATGTTAAGTCATATGTTCATTTATTTATGTCTTGAGTTATTCCAAAAATGATTTGTTATTGGAGTATTAGTTTAGGGTTAAATTGTGCACTTTGAATTTTAGGCAATAGAATTTCTGTATTATTGAATGAAGAATGATAATTAGAATTATGATATCAAGTATGTTGGTCCACTAGCAGGGCACTGAAGAGGGGCAAGGGACCCCAGGAAACAGCCAAGAGAACACACCTTCCTGTACTGCAGTGCCTTATATCTGTTATGCCTCAGAAGAAAGTGGTTGGCATATATTATATCATCATTGTTTTTCAAATGAGTTTCTTAAACTCAAACAGTACACATGAAGGAATCAACTAGAAAACCATTGATCTATAACCAGACAAACATTAAATGGGGGTGAGGAGGAGGGTATTAGAAATAGAAAAAAAACAAACAAGAAATATCATGAAGTGTTGACAGGATCTATCAGCTGATGCTATGTGGCACTTGAGAGAAAAGTCAAAGAAAAAAAACAGTCAAATGCTTTAGATTCTGTTGAGATTGCCCACACATTCCCAAAAGCACTTGCAGGAATGATTCTGAATGTTCATTGCTTTTTTGAACACCCATTTAATCCTCCACCTCCCCTGTTTTGTTTTTGCTGACTCCAGTTCTTGACTCGAGTCTCTCTTCATAATCCTGCTCCTAACGTAAGGACTTTTATTGATTTTTGGTGTTCCCAGCTAGACTCAACTTCCCTTGAATGACTTAACGTTGGATAACCCCTCGCAGTTCTTGCTGCTCCGCACAGCTTGCACCAGGTGGCTCCTCCAAAGTCAACTTCCATTCCAGCCCATTTTCCGGCACCCAAACTGTCCATCCACACAACTGTGATAAAGGAATTTAGAGAGAGCCAGAGATGGCAATTTAGGAGTCATTCAAGGATCATAACTAAAGGCATAAACAAGACCACCAGGGCTGAGATTACAGAGCAGTGAAATAATCATGTCTTTAGGAAATAACTACTTTTAGGAATGGGAAGGAGGCAATGGAACAAAGTGGGCACAAAAAATAGCTATCAAGAGGCTGGGGGTATAACTCAGTTGGTAGAGTGCCTGCCTTGCAAGCACAAGGCCCTGGGTTCAATCCCCAGCATCCCCCCCAAAAAAATAGCCATCAAAAGAGAATAAAGGGTCGGAGATGTGGCTCAGTAGTAGAACATTTGCCTGGAATAGGTGAGGCCCTGGGTTCAATTCCCAGCACCACAAAAAAATAAATTAATTAATAAGAGGATTAAAATGACCAGTATATGGCAGGCTATGGGGTTTAAGAAAGGTTTTCAAGAAACAAAGCACAGAAGTTGTGAAAAATCACAGACAAGGGAGTAAGTTGTAAATCAGCAAAGAGTATGAAAACAAACTTTCAAGAATTTTGGAAGTAGAAATTATGTGGGGGATCCGGCTCAAGAGAAGGATTTTTCTTTCCTATAAATAGAGAACTGAAGCATAAGTGCAGACAAATGTGGTCACAGAAATGGAAATATGAAGATAAATAGGAGAGAAGGAAGAAACAAGCTCACTGAATTGACAAAAGGAGAAGGAATCAAAATATTTAGGTTAGGAGGAAATAGGATAATGTGACATCGGAAAGTGGAAGGAGTACATGGTTACAGGGTATTAGCAACTTCAAATGCTGGGCAAAGAAGAAGGTGGCAATCTGAGAAAGGGCCACTGGTTATTTATTAAAGAGATTATTGGGAACAAAAGCAAGATTGAAGAAACACAGAAAAGAAAGGAAAAAGGAGGGGCAATAAATGTGGACCAGAATGTTTGTGAAGAAACTGAAAAGAACAGGGATTGCAGACCTGAAAAATGTATACAAGCCACGAGGGAACTGCGTGTGTGGGCAGAGAAGAGGAAGATTCCAGAAGAAGAAAAATAAAGGTATGAAAAGAAAGAGAATAATTGCTGAAGTAAGCTAGGAATTGGGGGGGAAAAAAAAAGAAATCGAATGTACAACATAGTGTGAAGACAGTCCTGTAGGGAGGATAAACAGCCTGCCTCTGGAAAAATAGGTGGAGGATAAAGAGAAGGAGAACAAGGAGTGGAGAGAAGGAAAGAGAGAGAGAGAGGAGAAGGGGAAGGGGAGGAGGGGAAGGAGGGATAGGAAGATAAAGAAGGAGGAGGAGAAGGAGAGGAAGAAGACTCAATGGATTGTGTAGAGATATTTTGAGAAAGGGAGTATCTTCAAATTCAGTACAAATTCTCCTCAAGTCTTTATGAATGGTTGTCATTATGAAACAACTATGTCAAGGATAAATCAAGCATAACAAGCTTATGTTTCATTTGTATTTTTCATTTAGTTTTGCTTGAATTCAGTTTTGTATCCAGTATCTTGTATTTATGCTCTATTTGCATAAGATTGAGAAAGAATACTATTCCTAAACAATTTAAATTGAGAAGTTGGAGTCATAATGACAAAGTAATACAAATCACAAGATTTAGGGAATATCCAATTGCAGTAAACAAAGCTAAAAGGAACAAAGACCCTGTCTCTGTCCTAAAAGAAATGAAAGAACCAAGCATGGTGGCACACATCTATAATTCCAGCAGCTCAGGAGGCTGAGGTAGGAGGATCACGAGTTCAATGCCAGCCTCAGCTATTTAGTGAGGCCCTAAGCAATTTAGCAAGACCCTGTCTCAAAATAAGATAATAAGAAGAGTTGGGTGTGTGACTCAGTGATAAAGCACTCCTGGGCTCAATCCTGGTACCAAGAAAAAACACAAAAAAGAAATAATTGAAGATTCAGAATGAAGAAAAAAACATTTATATTCCCTGGTATAGCACTGCAGACCTGACCCATATTTTCAGAGATCTAAGTCATGATCTTCTGCACAGTGCTGGCCCAGGTAATGAGAAAACTAAGAGAAGACGGGGAAGGAGAAAGGCAGACATGGTAAGCAGGTTGGTTCCACATCACATCTGCTCTTCTCCTCATCACCTTTCCATATTCTCAGAGTCTGAAAAACTAAAAGTTGAATTTCTCAGACACCTTGCAGCTAGCTACTGTTCTAGGTGTGACTGACAATCAGATGTATGTGCACTGAATTTAAATTTGATTGAATTAAATGGAAAAAGAGGAAGAAGCATTTGAAACATAACTAGCTGGAACTTAATGAGAAGACATTGTGGCTTTGAAATCAACAGTACTGGTAGTGGCTTCTGATTCTCCCATCGGGGGTAAGATAGTAAAGTACTTTCTGGGAGCCAACAGACCTCCCAGAGGCTTAAGGCCATAACCCTAGAGATAGAGACCAGAATAACTGTGTCCTGGCAGGTCAATTCCACCAGGTTTTTCTGTGGCTCATTCCTAAATGTAAATTCCTAACATTTACCAGTGTAAAATTCTTTTCCCAACTATTTCCATCATTGGTAAGCCTCAACTCTCCATATTATATTCTTTTCTGCAAGTGGCTTCTGCCTCCTAAAATTGAACTCTGAATGATACAGTAGGTTGGGGGTTGGCAAACTGCAATCCTGGGCCCATACTTCCAGTTTCCTTTTTTTTAGATAATTTTTAAAAATTTTTATTTGTTATTTTGAATTGTACATGACAGTAGAATCTATTTTTATATATTTATACAAGCATGGAATATATCTTATTCTAATTAGGATCCCAGTCTTGTGGGTGTACACAGTGTGGAGAGTCACTAGAGTGTATTTATATATTTATATAGGAAAGTCATGACAGATTCATTCTACTGTCTTCCTATTTCTTCCCCCTCTCCATTCCCTTCACTCCCCTTTGTCTAATACACTGAACTCTATTCTCCCACCCCCCTTGTTGTGGGTTAGAATCCACATATCAGAAAGGACATTCAACCTTTGGTTTTTAGGATTGGTTTATTTCACTTAGCTTGATAGTCTCCAAATTCATTCATTTACCAGCAAATTTCACAGTCACTCTTCTTTGTGGTTGAGTAAATGTCCACTGCGTCTGTGTGCCACAATTTCTTTATCATCTGTGATGGGAACCTAGGTTGGTTCCATAGCTTAGCTATTGTTAATTATGCTGCTATAAACATCGATGTGGCTGTGTCACTGTAGTATGCCAATTTTAACTGCTTCGGCTACATACTGAGGAGTGGGATGGCTGGGTCATATGGTGTTTCCATTCCTAATCTTCTGAGGAATCTCCATACCACTTTCCAGAGTGGTTGCACAAATTTGTAGGCCTACCAGCAATGTATGAATGTAGGCTTTTCCCCGCATAATCATCAACATTTATTGTTACTTACATTCTTACGAGATGAAATCTCAGTATAGTTTTAATTAGCATTTCTCTAATTGATAAAGACATTGAACATTTTTTAATATATTTGTTGACCATTTGTATTTGTTCCTTTGAGAAGTGTCTGTTTAGTTCCTTTGTCCATTTATTGGTTTGGTTACTTGGGGATTTTTTAGGTGCTAAGTTTTTTGAGTTCTTTGTATTCCTGGAAATTTATCTGAGGTTCAGATTACAAAGATTTTCTCCCATTCTGCAGGTGCTCTCTTCATGCTCTTGATTGTTTCCTTTTCTGTGAAGTTTTTTAATTTGATACCATCCCATTTAACGATTTTTTTATTTTACTTCTTGAGCTTTAGGAGTCTTGTTAAGAAAGTTGGTTCTTAAGCTGACAAGATGGAGATTTGGGCCTACATTTATTTCTAGTAGGTGCAGAATTTCTGGCTTCCTAGTATGAGATAACTGTATTTATGTGGGTTTGTTTTTGTGTCTTCTCTTTTATTCCATTGGTCTTCATGCCTGTTTTGGTGCCAATACCATGCTATTTTTGTTACAACTCTGTAGTATCATTTAAGGTCTGGTATTGTGATGCCTCCTGCTTCACTTGTCTCACCAAGGATTGCTTTGACTCTTCTGGGCCACTTATTTTTCCAAATTAATTTCATGACTGCTTTTTCTATTTCTATTTCTATGTAGAACGTCATGGGAATCTTAATAAGAATAGCATTAAATCTGTATAGTGTTTTTGGTTGTACAGCCGTTTTGAAAATATTAATTCTGCCTATCCAAGAACATGAGAGATCCTTCCATCTTCTAAGGTCTTCTTCAATATTTTTCCTTACAGTTCTGTAGTGTTCATTGTAGAGGTCTTTCACCTCTTTTGTTAGACTGATTCCCAAGTTTTGTTTTTTTTTTTTTGAGGCTATTGTGAATAGGATAGTTTTGCTAATTTCTCTTTCAGTTAATTGATCATTGGTATATAGGAATGCAATTGATTTATTGGTGTTAATTTTGTATCCTGCTACTTTGCTGAATTTGTTTATGAGTTCTAGAAGTTTTCTGGTGGAGTTTTTTTGGATCTTCTAAATATAGAATCATGTCATTAGCAAACAGATATAGTTTGAGCTATTCATTTTCTATTTGTATTCCTTTAATTTCTTTTGCCTAATTGCTCTGGCTAGAGTTTCATGGACTATGTTGAATAGAAGTGATGAAAGAGGGCATCCTGTCTTATTCCAGATTTTAAAGGAATGCTTTCAGTTTTCCTTCATTTAGAATTATGCTGGCCTTGGGTTTGTCATATATAGCTTTTCTAAGGTTGAGGTCAGTTTCCTATTTTTTATGGACTGTGAGCTAAGAATGGTTTTCACATTCTTAAGTGACATTTTAAAATATTATATAAATTGCCAAATTTGTTCAATAAATACAAGATGTTAAGTTAAATTTGAACTTCAGATAAACAATAAATCATTTCTACATGTCTCCCAAATGCTATTTTGGGGTGTACTTATATCAAATAATGCTTTATTTGGCAACTCTGATGTAAGCACTTCCTTAAGATCCTTGATTTTTCCTCTGGGCCTGCAAAGTCCAAAGTATTCACCATCTGGTCAGCTGAGAGACAGTTTTTAATGGGGTTAGTTGATCCCTGAAGCAAATGACCTCTATGCACACACATCCCATGGCCCAGGACTGTTGAGCCAATTCTGTCAGTTCAAGAATATTTAATGAACATCTACAATGTGCAATGTCTTGAGGGAAAGGCAGGAACAAACTGCATGCCCCCAGTGCTTTTGTGGGAGTAAACTGGAGAACCTCAAAGTGACCACAATTGCTGAGGGAGACCCTCAGTAAAGGAGCAGCCAAACCCTTCCTAGAGAGTTGGAAGACTGCTGAGATTGAGGGAGGTGAGGCCTCAGTAATAGAAATGAAGAACCAAAGAAAATGTAAGTGGGCATTTCTCTCTGTAAGAAATCATACTGGTTCCAATTCTGGGAGTACTAGAAACAGATATTAAACTGTTAAATTACTTCTCTCAGGCCCCAAACCACCCTTCTTCACTCTGTTTTGTGACAATGCATTGGGACTCTACAGATCACACTTCTGCTCAAAGGCTTCTTCTCTCTTAGGCTTCTCATATAGGGGCTCTGGAGGAACACAACAAACCTGAAGAAGAGAGAGGAACTAGCTCTTTCCCTTCTGCTTCTGAGGACCTCCTGTCCTCTGCAGTTCCTGAAAGTCACGTTTCATCACTCTGGCAACAGTAGTTCTTCCCTTACAGCTGTGCATCTGGTTTGCAATGTTTCAAGTACTCTGAAAACCAACCTCAGGACACCCCTGCTCAGAGAACAAGGTATCATCCCACTGTCCCCTTCAGCTCAGAGGGGCTTTTTCTCTAAATTTGAGTTAAAGTGATTCCAATCTTAAACTCAATCTCCTATAAGAGAACTGGCAGTGGGGATCTTAGTTGACTGACAGCTCCAACTGTGACCTCCACTAAGACCCCATCAGCACAACTGAGCTGAGGCCAAAGCCCACCCGCCCCCATCTTCATATCTCCCCCAAACCCCAGGCAATTTCTGTTAATGCTAGATATGTTACAGTACTCCTATTGGCCCATTTATCTGGGGTATGGGAATACTCAAATGGGCAACTTTATCTGGGGTTTCCTTACCATGCCAGTCAAAACTTTCTTAAAACTACCATGTGATCTGAGAGTTTTCTGTCCTCCCTCTTTGGCACAGGTGTTAGACCTTCCCCAAGGCCTAAAGGCTCTTCTGCCTACTCTGATCCTCCCCTCCCCATTTGTCCTTCACCACTATTTCCCCCAGACAATCTCTTGTACATTGAATCTCATCTCAGTGTCTGATTCTCCAGTGAACTAACACAGGAGTAGTAATAGTCACAGTGAGGGTTGGTACTAGCCTGACGGAGGATGCTGGCGGATCTGACAGGTATTGACATGTTTTATACCAAATAACTCCTGCTGTGGGTGGGGGGTGGAAGTCAGGAATTTTAAGTTGTATCAAATGGCATTGGACTACAGCCTTTGGAAACTTTGAATATAACTGCCTCTTATGTCACAAACAAAGCTCCTTTTGAGACTCTAAGATAAACATCTCTTTTTGAGGCCTAAAACTTTTTGAGATAATATTCCAAAGGGAAGTTGCATTACAGACATGGAGAGTCTTAATGGCCAACTATAATATTAATATTTCTCTTCTGTATTCTTTATTATGTGTTTTCTTCCTGAAGTATTTTATTTTCCATTTAGACAAATTTAAGTCATTTCCCAGGACTCCTTTTCTTAGCAGTACTTGTCACAGATGATAGTTCATAGTTTCTTTAGCCACTTGGCTTTGGGACACCGCACACTCTAGATTCTCTTCCTACCACGTTGGCTATGCCTTCCCTGTTTGTATTCTTAGCTGCTCCTCCTCTGCTTGACACTTAAATGTTGGAGTGACCCTGACCTCAATCCTCAGCCTTTTCCTTTAGTTTCATTTATTCTCACTCCCTAGATTATCTTTTCCAATCCTGTAACTTCAAATATCATTTATATACATGTGACACCCAAATTTATAGGTAAAACCTGTATTAATATAAATTCAGGTAAAACCTGAATTTTCCCAGAGCTCTAAGCTTGCTATCCAACTGCCAACTCAATAAATTCATTTGAATATCCAATAGGCATTTCCAACTTAATATACCCAATGTAAACTTCTGATTTCCCACTAATGCTTCTGCTCCCTCTAAAATCCTAGTCCTCCCTCAGTGTTCTCCATCATATAACAAATACCTCTCATTTATCCAGTCTTTCTTCCCTAACTGCTTTCCTTCTGACAATCTGGACCCATATCAGGATATTCTGATGTATCTTGCCAGATCTGACCTTTCCCCATTACTTCCTTACCTATCATACTTTTTCTTCACAGAACTTCTCAGTATATTAATACATAAGTATGTGTATATACCATTGATTACTTGTGATTAAAAAAAAAGAATGTAAGTATATTTGCTTATACCTATTTTTTTATGTACCTAGGACTGTTGCCTGACACATAGTAGGCACCAAAACCACCTGACATATATATTGAATGCCCAAGGAAACAAATGACTTCAGAAATCAAGGAAGATCCCAGTTTTATCCCTTTATGTCTTATTTTCTAAAAGTCATTTCTTATTTCCAAGTAGAAGTGCTCACTAGCAGAGTTCCAGGAATTGAAGCCATTAATGCATCAGTAATTATTTTTTACTAACATTTAAACTTCTATTTATTTATAGTTTTTAACTTAACAGGCATTATCTGAAAACTGAGGATGTGAATAAATGCATTCTCAGTTTTCAGGATACCACTTACCAAAAGTATTGCCTCCCAGCCAGCAATTATTTAGTTTACAATGATATTCAAATTCAGATAAAAATGTTTGAACATGTGTTTTTTTCCCTTGCACTGCTCTCAATTGTCTCTTAAAATGAATCATCTCCTCACTTTTCTTATAATGGATTATTTGATGTTTTCTGATCAATGTCCTGCAACCATGAACGCTGCCAATATTATCATTTGTTACCTGGCCGAGTGCATTGGTCCTCTCCTCTTAGTTCCATCACAGAAACTTGTAAGTTATATCCTTTGAAACACTTTTTTGTCTGTACATTAGTGCAACCAGTGCACATTTTATTTTTAAAAACAGAACTAGCTTTTCTGGCAACAGTAGCCCCTGAGAAGATGAGCCTCATAGCTATGCTATGAACAATGACTCCAAAAGTATTTTAAGGTAAGGAAGCCCAAAAGCAACATATAGAAGGGTCAGCATGTTTTCCATATTTTTCCTGAGAGCATGTGGTTAAAAAGTCAGTCTTTTCATTGCAAGGTTATGGGACTTTCTGAGGGAAATAGTCTTTATCACTGAACTGTCTGAAAATTCCAGAACTTCAGGAAAAAGGAACCAGACTTGTAACCTTTAAACTCCACAGGCACTATCTGCAAGGTGAGTAAGTGAACAAATGTATCCCCACTTTTCAAATTGTCCAAATATTTACCAAAATGCTCTGTCTCCCAGCCAGGAATCAGTTTCCAACAAAACTGCCTTAAAAAATATTTCTAGCTCATTCTTTGCATGGAATGCATTATATACTCAACAGAAAGCAATTTACATGTTTGACTTCTATAGAAAATGATGGATTCCACCTGGAATTGAGTGATTGAGAAATAATTAATTATAAGGCCTAATATTCTGATTACTTATAAACACAACTTCCTAAACAAAAAACTAATGTGTTGTCAAAAAAATAATGTGTTTTTATAAGAATAGTTTCTCTTATTTATCTCATATTTCCTACAAAATATTAACTCCCTCAAAGTAAATATATTCCAATATCAAAAAGATTAAATGCATTTTAAAGTGACTTGATTCCTCAACAGAAGGAAACCAAATTTTTCTTTTTGAAAAAACTGTATATATACATCTTGTGCATTATTTATATTTCAGTTCCATATTTGTCACAGGACATTCTACAAAAACTGGGCTATGTCATTACAGAGTATGAGAATCCTGACTTTATTTTGGATAGTTGGCAGCAGATATAATGTATTTTTTATTTGATTTTAGGACAAAACTGTGTTTTGTAACCTTTCATACTCACTTTCATTAATAAATAGATTATTGATTAATGAAGGATCTACGGTTTTCCTCATATCTGTGTGTTTTAGTCAGCATTTGCCTAACTGTAATGAAAAGACCAGACAAGAACAACTTAGAGGAAAAAAAGTATATTTTGGATCAGTTTCAGAGGTTCAGTCCATGATCAGCTGCTCCATAGTTCTGCACCCAGAGCAAAGTAGAGCCCTGTGGTGGAAGAGCAGGGTGGTGGGAAGCAGGTGAGGACCTAATAGCCAGGGAACAGAGAGGTTCATTCACTAGGGAAAAAAAATATAAACCCCAAAGACACTCTCCTAGTGACTACTTTCTCCAGCCATTCCCCATCTACCTACAGTTACCACCTAGTTAATACACATAAACCACTGATTAGGTTACAGCTCTCATAATCTAACCATATCCCCTCTAGATATTCTTGCATTGTCACACTCATAAGCTTTTGGGGACACCTCAGATCCAAACCACAATAGTGTTGCATTCTTTATCTTTTTAAACTTGCTACCTAAATTCCTGCCTTCTTTCATTCAATGATCATTTATTAAGCTTCTGTATGCCAGGAAGTTCTATAAATACACCATCAATATTAATCAATGGAATTTGGTTAGTCCAGTGTTATTGGAATGCCTAAAATTAAGCATCTTTGAGGAATTTTTTAAATAAAACACATATATTACTTATTTGTTGTCCTGCTTATTTTCTAAACAAGCATGGGAACTCTTGAGGACAAAAATCATATAATAGTATTCCTGGTTCTTCATAATCTGACACATTGTCAGGTATACAGTAAGTGTTCAGTCAGTAGAGAACATATCTTCTCATCCTGATGTGACATTTTGAATGTCTTAAGGGTATCATTTACATGATAAATGAATTATACTTCCTAGTGACTTCTAGAGATTGTCAAGGAATCCTGAATTGAATTGGAATTTCTCATGGTTATCCTGAAATAAATTTAAATATTAAGTGGGGTTATAACTTGAATTGGCCTGAAATTCTATGACATTTCAGACAGTGACCTGATTGACCATAAAACCAAGTTTTTAGATATATACCCATAAATATGTTATAGATTTTTTAAACCATACAATTGTCAATTGTATCTCTAATGAACAGAGATTTGATCAAAAGAACAAATGCTCAAATCTTTGACCAACTATTTAGTACAGAGCAAGATCTCCCAGTGAAAGGGATAGCATTCATCCATCCAATAACCAGATATTTATTGAGTACTTACCAATAATGGGCTTACTCCTGCATCAAATGCTGATACTATGCTAAATACCTTGTAACAGTAAATACTCCTACTGTTTTAATAGGAAGACTATTGGATCTTCAGAATACCAATTTTCTTTTCAGCACAGGGTTTGAACAGACGTAGGCAAGCAACCTGCCCACACTCAAATGTTGATCTTATAACTCAGTTCTTCCTCTATTAGCTGGTAGAGTAAGCCAATAGATAACAAGACCAAAGACTTAAGCAAGTATAAGTGACTGGTCCCATTTTCCATTGGTCCAATCCTGATGCTGATTAGGTCTTACAACGTTTAGGTCATCCCCTGATAAAAGTCCTAAAATCTGATATTTACCCACCAGTGTGATTGCAGAGAACAGAAAGAAAGCATGCCTCTCAACAGAAAGTTTCTATAAAAATGCTTTATTGATAATCCCTCTCTCCTCCCACCAAATACTGCTCTCAGAATTTCACAGAGAACGTCAGTATAATTCCTTTCTGGGAATTAGAATAAAGACAAAGAGAAAGCTTTGATCTTCTCCATTCCA
Organism: Sciurus carolinensis; assembly: GCF_902686445.1. Taxonomy (NCBI): domain Eukaryota; kingdom Metazoa; phylum Chordata; class Mammalia; order Rodentia; family Sciuridae; genus Sciurus; species Sciurus carolinensis. Next base: position 86,506,780 of record NC_062219.1, read on the forward strand.
ACTACCCACACCCTGAAGATACTAGAGAAAAGGCCCGACACTGTCTCCTCAATTTTTCCACAGCCAAGTCCCGTGATGGCCCTATTTGGCTAAAGTTGGTCAATATTGACTTAAAAATGTAAAGTATACTGTGCTTTTCTCTACCATCCCTTTCCAATGGAATTTTATCTTAGTGTCAAGAGCAAGCCAGGACATTTGTTGCTATCACAATTTACTTCTGTTATCAGGTTTTCCATGAAAGGAATGGCAACTAGGCTACATAGATAATATGTCTTTATTTTTATTTCTTATTTTGTTATCTTTTATCAATGCATTATAGCTATACTTACTATTGGGATTCATTCTGACATAATTATACAAGCATAGAATATAATGTGCTTCAATGCAGTCCCCAGTATTTCCCCTTTCCCTCCTCCCCTCCTTCCCTGTGTTCCTTTTCCTCTGCTCTACTGGTCTTCCATATATCTATTTATAGATTTTTTAAAAATTAATGCTTTATGACTATACATAAAGAAGAAATTCACTGTGCTATATTCATTTTATACATAGCATAATTTGGTCAATTTCATTCCACTGTTCCTCTCTTTTTCCCATCCCTCCTCTTTGCTCCACAATCCTTTTCCTCTACTCCACTGATTTCTATTTTCATGGGATTCCCCCACCATTTTATGGGGAGGATTAACTTCCACATGTGAAAGAAAACATTTGACCCTTTACTTTCTGAGTCTGACTTATTTCATTTAGTGTGATATTCTCCAGTTCCATTTACTAGCAAATGCCATAATTTCATTCTTTTTAATGGCTGAAAAAAGCTGCATTGTGTATATATGCCACGTTTTTAATCCATTCATCTGTACCAATATGTTGGGGTGCCAAGCCTATATTTTCTTCTAGCAGTTGCAGAGTTTCTGGTCTAATTCCTAGGTCTTTGATCCACTCTGAGTTGACTTTTGTGCAAGGTGAAAGGGATCTAATTTCATTCTTCTACATATGGATATCCAGTTTAATGAGCACTATTTGATTAAAAAGCTATCTTTTCTCCAACGTATGTTTTTGATAGCTTTGTAAAGTATTTAATGACTGTATCTATATGAATTTGTCTCTGTGTCTTCTATTGTATTCCATTGGTCACCATATCTACTTTGGTACCAATACCATGCTGTCTTTGTTACTATAACTCTGTAGTATAATTTGAGGTTCAGTATTGTGATGCCTTCAACATCACTCTTCTTGCTCAGGATTGCTTTGGCTATTTCAGACCTCTTATCCTTCCAAATGAATTTTAGGACTGTTTTTTCTAATTCTGTGAATAATGTCACTGGTATTTTAATGGGGATTGTATTGAATATGCTAATACACGCCCCACTTTCTCACAACCATACTTTGGTGTTAAAAAGACATAATCTAGTCTGATTTTCTCACATGCTTTGTCTTTCCTTATCTTTTGCCCTATTAGCCACAATACCACTAGTCCTAAAATGTCTTGTAGTCAATGCTTCTTACATTTCTTAAAATGAAAACTTCTACACATAGTGCTATGACCAACAAGAAATGCCCAGATGTCTGGCCTCCCTATCTGAGAGCAAGATGTACTTGCTTTGTGTGGCTTGGTAGTCAGTCATCAAACAGAACTATTCCTTTTGGAATATCCATATTTTTTTGGTTTGTTTTTCTTTTTATTTCTCTTTAAACTACTTTGTATCTCCATCATTTGAAGCAAAAGATATAAAATTTTCACATTATTACTATTATTGCCCAGATGATGACCATTACTCCCAAAGAAATGAAAGCAATACCATTTGTATGTCTTATTCATTACCTGCCATATTGCAGATAATTCATGGAGACTTTTAATAACCTTACCACTGAAAATATAATCTGTGAGACCCAAGATGGCAGTCTAGAGGAAAACTGTATTCCTTGTCACCCCATGAGTTGGGATTCAAACAGAGGAAATACTGTTTCTCTGTGAGGCAGACGTCACTGCCCACCAATTGCTTACAATTCACCCACTGTTTGCCTGCAGAACACCCACCGTTTTCCAGTCGGCCAGCCTATCACCAATCGCCCAACATTTACCCACCAATTGCCTGCCTTTGGCCATGGACCACCCACAATTCACCCGTGGATTGCCTGCTGCCTGCTGCTGCCTAGAAGTCCATTGTCAGGATACCTGATGGTTTGGTTATAAGCAGCTGCCTCCATCTTGGGACACTGCCAGGACCCAAGAGTCCAGGGCCAAGGGGCCTGCAGGACTGCCTCCACCACCACCCACCATCTTGGGGTGCAGCTGCCTCAGTATGGGGACACTGGCAATGACCTAGAGATCTATTGTTGGGTACCTGAAGGTCTGGTTGTGCCTGAGGTCTTCCTGCTGGGTGTGCTGACTGACTCTTTGCAGGGTCACACTCTTGTGTGAACACAACCCCAGTGGTCTCTATGCAAGTTGAAAAGACACTGAGCTCTTGAGACAGCAGCAGGCAGAATCCTGGGAAGAGCCTGGGGAATCTAAAACTCAGATATATCAGATTGCAGCTGGGTCTGCATGGATAAGTCTGGGTCTGCAAAACATGTGGAAAGCTGGAAATTGAAGGTATTTAACTGGGAGGAACACAGGTTGGAGAAACTGGAGAGAACTGGGCTCTCTTCAGCTTAGTGAGTCCTGAAGTGCACAGGTCCTAAAGGTCCTGGCTACAATAGGTGGAAAGAGTGGTAGATGGTGTGAGGGCATCTTGCTATCTACTTGCCAACCCAACCAGTCCAGTACCTACTGGACTGCAGTTAACATCAAACTTCAGGCAACCCCACCTATCAATGGAGAAGGGAAGTTGAAAAAAATGTTTAAAGCCACCAGAAACAATTGTTCAATTTTCCATTGAGATTTTTTCCCCTCTCTCTAACATCCCTACAATTTTTGAATTCAAATATTTTTCATGCATCAAATAATTGAGGAATGGGATGTCTGAATAGTATATTACAGTTTTGTTGGATATTCTTTTTTTATTAAAATATTTTTTTTATTTTTACAGACACATTTTGATTCATTGTACACAAATGGGGTACAACTTTTTATTTCTATGGTAGTACACAATGTACATTCACACCATTCATGTAACCATACATATATATAGGGTAATACTGTATTCTTATATTTTTACTTTTTAAAAAAATCTCTCTATTTTTTTTCTCTCACTTATCTGGCTCTCTGGATTCTCTTTCTCACTTCTCTCATGATCACAGCCAACCTCTATTAATTCCTTCTTTGCACTAACTATAAATTTTGACCTCTATCTTCTCTCCTTCTTCCTCATGAACATCACATACTACACTACTTCTTTTCCCTTTTCGTCCATAATTTGAAATGGTAAACCCTTTAAGTGAACTTATTGTTCATATTGTAGACAATAATTGAACACATCATTCCTGTTTATTGTGACAAAACTGTAGACTCTTTAATAGAAGCTATTTGGTTTAAGGCTGTACATTGTTTGCATTTGGGTCCTGTTAATATTGGGCTCCACTTAAAGGCAGGGTATTGAAAGCCTTCGGAGACACTATAAAACTACAGGGTAGAGATTGTACTGCCTCAGAGCCTTACAGCTAGATGGGAAGACACACAAACAACATGAAAAAATAAGGGAACAAAGCATCTCAAACAAACCAAGATGTTCCAACAATGGAATCCATAAATGACACAATAGAAGAAATATCAGAGAAAAGAGTTTAGAAGGTACATAGTTAGACTGATTTTTTAAATAAAGAATGGTATCAGAGAGAAAATATAGGATGTGAAAGATCACTTCAATAAAGAGGCAGAGATTATAAAAGTAAAAGTAAATCAAGCAGAAATTTTTGAAATGAAGGAAACAATAAACCAAATTAAAAATTCAATGGCAGTATCACTGACAAACTAGACTACTTGGAATACAGAATATCAGGCAAAAAAGACAAGATACACACTCTTGAAAATAAAGTTGACCACACAGAGAACATGGTAAGAAACCATGAAGAGAACTTCCCAGAAATATGGGATAACATGAAAAGACCAAATTTAAAATATATTGGAATAAATGAAGATGTGGAGATACAAACCAAAAGAATGCACAATTTTTCAATGACATAATATCAGAAAATTTTCCAAATCTAAAGAATGAAATGGAAAATCAACTACAAGAGGTTTACAGGACCCCAAATGTGCAAAATGACAGCAGACCCACACCAAGGCACTTTATAATGAGAATGACTAACATACAGAATAAGGATAGAATTTTTAAGGCTGTGAGAGAAAATAATCAAATTACATATAGGGGGAAACCAATTTGGATTTCAACTGATTTCTCAACCCAGATCTTCAGCATCAGAATGTTCTGGAATAATATATATCAAGCTCTGAAATAAAATAGATGCCAACCAAGAATTTTATTCAGCAAAACTAAGCTTCAGATTTGAAGATGAAATAAAAACCTTCCTTGACAAATGAAAGTTAAAAAAATGCCTGCACTACAGAACATTCTCAGCAAAATATTCCATAAAGATGAAATTTTAAAAAAAGAAAAGAAAGAAAACCAGCAAAGGGAGGAACTATACTAAAGGAAAAAAATCAAAGGAGAAACTAAGTTAAAAATCAAAATAACAGGGAATATAAGTCATATCGCAATAATATATCTCAAATCATACCTCAATAATACTCCTGAGTGTTAATGGCCTAAACTCATTAATCAAAAGACATAGACTGACAGAGTGAATTTTTTAAAAGACCCAACAATATGCTGTCTTCCAGAGACTCACCTCCTAGAAAAAGACATTCAAAGACTGAAAGTGAAAAGTCAGGGGGAAAAAAGTCACTCATATGGACTGCGTAAACAGCAGGTGTCTCCATCCTCATATCATATAAAGTGGACTTCAAGCCAAAGTTAGTCAGAAAGGATTAAGAGAACATTTTATATTGCTGAAAGGAATCATATATCAACAAGACCTAACAATTGTAAATATTTATGCCCCAAACAACAGAGCATCTAAATACATCAAACAAACCCTTCTCAATTTCAAGAATCAAATAGACCACAACACAATAATATTGAGTGACTATAGCACATCTCTTTCATTACTGGAGATCTTCCAAACAAAAACTAAACAAAGAAACAATAGAACTAAATAATACAATCAATAATTTAGATTTAATGGACATATATAGAGTATTTCATTCATCAACAAGTGAATACACTTTCTTCTCAGCAGCATATAGATCCTTCTCTAAAATATACCACATGTTATGCCACAAAGCAACTCTTAGCAACTACAGAAAAAATAGAAATACTACCCTGCATTCTATCAGATCATAACAGAAGGAACCTAGAAATCAATGATAAAATAAAAAATAGAAGTTACTCCAACACTTGGAAACTAAATAACATCCTGTTGAATGACAAATAGATAGCAGAAGAAATCAGGAGGAAAACTTTTAAAAAATTCTTAGAGGTAAATGAGAACACCAATACAACATATCAAAATCTCTGGGATACTATGAAGGCAGTGCTAAGAGAAAAGTTCATTGCATTCAATTAATTAATAAAAGAACAAAAAGTCAACAAATAAATGACCTAACATTACATCTCAAAGCCCTAGAAAAAGAAGAACAACTCATATTTCTATTTCATATTTCTAGAGACATATGATCTATTCAAACTGAATCAGGAGGACATACACAATTTAAACATATCAATTTCAAGCAATGAAAAAGAAGATTCCATCAAAAGACTACCAACCAAGAAAAGCCCAGAACAAGACAGTCTCAGCCCAGTTCTACAAGACCTTCAAAGAAGAATTAACACCAATACTTCTCAAATTATTCCATGAAATAGAAAAGGAGAAAATCCTTCCAAACTCAGACACAGACACATCAAGAAAAGAACTTTAGATCAATAACCCTGATCAACATAGATGTAAAAATTTTCAATAAAATTCTGGTAAATCACATATGAAAACATATTGAAAGATAGTGCACCACAATTAAGTGGGGATCATCTCAGGGATACAAGGTTGATTCACCATACAAAAAATCAATAAACATAATTCCCCACATCAATAGACTTAAAGGTAAGAATCGTATGATCATCTCAATTGATACAGAAAAATCATTTGACAAAATACATTACCTCTTCATGTTAAAAACACTAGAAAAACTAGGATAGTAGGAACAGACCTCAACATTGTAAATGCTCTCTATACTAAACCTAAGTCCAACATTGTTCTAAATGAAGACAAATTGAAAGCATTCCTTCAAAAACTGAAAAAAGAGAGAGATGCCATCTTTCACCATTTCCATTCAACATAGTCCTTGAAACTCTAGCCAGAGCAATTAGACCAAAGAAATTAAAAGGATACAAATAGGAAAAGAACTCAAACTATCACTATGTGCAGATGACATAATTCTCTATTTAGAAGATCCAAAAAATTCCACCAGAAAACTTCTAGAACTCATAAATGAAATCAGCAAAGTAGCAGGATATAAAATCAAAACCAACAAATCAAATGTGTTTCTATACATCAGTGATGAATCCACTGCAAGAGAAATTGGAAAACTACACCATTCACAATAGCCTCAAAAAATAAAATAAAATACCTGGAATCAAACTAACTAAAGAGGTGAAAGACCTCTACAATGAAAACTACAGAACACTAAAGAAAGAAATTGAAGAAGACCTTAGAAAATGGAAAGATCTCTCATGCTTTCGGATAGGCAGAATTAATATTGTCAAAATGGCCATATAACCAAAAGCGTTATATGGCTTTAATGCAATTCCTATTAAAATGACATTCTTCATAGAAATAGAAAAGGCAATCATGAAATTCATTTGGAAAAATAAGAGACCCAGAATAGCCAAAGCAAAACTTAACAAGAAGAGTGAAGGAAGAGGCATCATAATACCAGATCTTAAATTAAACTACAGAGCAATAGTAACAAATACAGCATGGTATTTGTACCAAAATAGACATGTAGATCAATGGCACAGAATAGAAGATGCAGAGACAAACCCACATGAATGCGGTTATCTCATACTATACATAGGTGCCAAAAACCTACAAGGGAGAAAAGATAGCCTATTCAACAAATGGTGCTGAGAAAACTGGAAACCATATGTAGCAAAATGAAATTAAGCCTCTATCTCTCATCCTGCACAAAAATCACTAAAATGGATCAAAGACTCAGGCACTAGAACAGAGACCCTGTGCCTAATAGAAGAAAAAGTAGGCCCAAATCATCATCATGTTGGCTTAGGACCTGACTTCCTTATCAAGACTCCTAAAGCACAAGAAGTAAAATCAAGGATCAAATAAATGGGATGGATTCAAACTAAAAAGCTTCTCAGCAAAGGAAACAATCAATAACGTGAAAAGATTACCTACAGAATGGGAGAACATCTTTACTATATGCACCTCAGATACGGCACTAATCTCCAGGATACGTAAAGAACTCAAAAAACTTAACACCAAAGAAACAAATAACCCTATCAATAAATGGACTAAGGAACTGAACAGACACTTCACAGAAGAAGAAATACAATCGATTAAAGAACATGAAAAAATACTCATCATCTCTAGCAGTTAGAGAAATGCAAACTGAACTACTCTAAGATTTCATCTCACTCCAGTCAGAATGCAATTATGAAGAATACAAGCAACAATAAATGTTGGCAAGGATTCGGGGAAAAAGGTACATTCATGCTTTGCTGGTAGGACTGCAAATTGGTGCAACCACTACGGAAAGCAGTATGGAGATTCCTCAGAAAACTTGGAATGGAACTATCATTTGACCAAGCTATCCCACTCCTTAGTTTATACCCAGAGAACTTAAAATCAGCATTCTACAGTGATGCAGCCACATCAATGTTTATTGATGGCAGTTTATTGTGGCAGCTCAATTCACAATAGCTAAACTATGGAACCAACCTAGATGCCCTTCAACAGATATATGAATAAAGAAAATGTGGTACATATACACAATGGAATATTTCTCAGCCTTAAAGAAGAATGAAATTATGATATTTGCAGGTAAATGAATGGAGCTGGATAATATCATGCTAAGAAAAATAAGCAAAACCCCAAAAACCAAATGCTGAATATTTCCTCTAATAAGTGGATTCTGATCCCTAATGGTGGACTGGGGTGAATGAACTTTGGATTGTGCAGAGGGTAGTAAGGGAAGGGGAGGGACATGGGGGTGGGAAGAACAGCGGAATGAGACAGACATTATTACCCTATATATGTATGATTACTTGACCTGTGTGACTCTGCACCATGTATAGCCAGAGGAATGAGAAGTTGTGCTCTATTTGTGTGCAGTGTGGCAAAATGCATTCTACTGTCATGTATAACTAATTAGGACAAATCAAAAAATAAAAAATACTTTGGATTAAATAAAAGAAAATATAATTTGTACACATTTACCAAAGTAACTTGGAAATGTCGAAATCTTGACAGATTAGGTATTTAATGCTCATGCAAGTCCTCAGAGTATGTATTCTAATATCTTCAATTAAAATTCTTCCTGGAAATCCATATTTTAAAATATTCCTGCCACAAAAGTTTGAATTTTTTTTTCTTCAGATTCTACAGAAGTTTCCTTTTTCTTCAAGCAGTTCGGTCTGACATGTAGTCAGGACCCACAGCTTCCTTAGCCTGTGTTCTTTGGAAACACTCAACTATTTCTGACTGAATACAATCCTAACAAAACCAAATTCTTAATAAAAAAACATCAGGGCAGTTATACAGAGGAAGACTTCATGTAAGATGCTTGTAATAAATTTTTATATTTTTTGTCCTCAAAAGATACCCATTATTCTTTTATAGAAAAAGTATTAATCATTTTGAAAACAACAATGAGCATTTCATAAAAGTGCAAGCTTATAATCTACTTTTCACCAAAAAATGCTAATATTCATATTGTTTATTGGGATTAAATTTTACTCATTCAAAGTCATCAATCAATAAAATGATACTGTCCCATTGTTTATTATAGTACCAGCTGCACTTCATAATCATCATGACAATAAATTGTTAAAAGCCAATATTTATAAGTATTAGCATATAGAGTATAATACTAAGGTTAAGAGCTAATTAATTACTGAAAATAAGTAGTAAGATATAAAATCTTAGGGAAAACTATTCTTTGTCACCTCCATACCCTTGAATAAGTTAACCATTTTTTCTCTTTCTTGCCTTTCTCCTATTTTCTATAATTACATCCAATTCATTAGTTTTAGAGATTTGGCCAATTAAAAAAATTATTTTATTTTTTGTTAACAGGAAATTTACCATGGGTCTTTTGTGCTTCTACGTATGGTTCTAACTGTTTTTTTATTCCAGACCGTCTACCCAAAAGAGCACTTTTCATAAACTGCCTTGTCTCAGAGAGAGATGACATTTTTCATCTAACCAAAGGGAAAGATGCTTACGGTTCATTACAAAAGAGTCGAGTTCCCTAAACTCAGAGTTCCTCTCCTCCAAGGCGACTCACTGCCTGTGCAGGTGTCATTGGACCCCTGCATTGCCTTTGGGGCCCAGAGACCGGATGTAAATATGCTGGTGCTCAGGCTGCCTGCTGTGCCACTAGAGGTAATGTCCTTTGTATCTGACCAGGAACCTTGCATCTTCTTCCACCCTATAAAAAATTATTGGTCTATAAGTGGGGTAAATTTCCAGACACTTCACAATTCTTGGTAGTTTTCAAAAATACCGGCCAGTTGAATTGACAACTATTTGTTTCCCAATAATGTTTAAAAAATTAAAGTTTCTGCCATCTTCTGTCTCCATCTTTACATACAAAAAAACAAAAACATAGAATATATGAAAGAAAGTAAAAAAGATATAATCTCATAATTAAAGACAGAGCAGAAAAACTTGAGCAAGGCCTGGTAACCTCGCAGGACAAAGATTTACAGGAGTTTCTGGGACACATCTTACATGGCAGTCCCTTGATTTCAACTCTGGGTGGTGTTGAGGAACATGGCTTTCAAAAGGCAAGAATAAAGAGCTATTATTTTGCCTCTGAACTATGCAGCTCTCTCAGGAGAAGCTCTTTGTATTCACTAATGTAAGTTCCTGTTAATAGTGAAGGAGGAAGACAGAGGACCACCCAAACATCAAGACTCTCACTTCCCAACCACAAGGCTCAGTGGTATCTGAGATGGAAGATGGAGGGAAAGGATGTGGAAGGGGTCACTTACCATCTGTTTTTTCCCATAGTGGCAGAGGCAGGTAGTCACTCCAGGGAGCTGCATTGTCAGATGGCAAAATCTTTCTGACTTCTGCCAAGTCTACCATTTGCTTACAAAAGAACGGCATCTGGAAATACTTTTTTCTGCTACTGGATGGTAATGCATATGGACGGTCACGTCAAATATATATTGAAAAGTCAAAGCTTAAGTCTACATCAACACACTAAAAAAAAAAAAAAAAAAAAGGAAGAAAAAAGAAAACTTGACAAGTTTTTCCCTAAAATAAGCATTCTATATTCTAAACCCCTAGAAGGAAGTTTGGAATGTGTCTCAGTTACTCCATCTCTCCATACTAACTGAACTGACTGTCCTTTGAAACCAGTTACAGAGCTTCTTCCATCAAACTGGGATTCCACAAATTACAACCATTAGGGTGAGAAATAAGGCACAGCTTCCTGGGGACATTTCTGTTTCTCCTTCAATGTCCTCTTTCTCTACAGATGTCAATAATGAAATTCAACGTAAGGCATTTGAGTCACTGATGGAAAAAATAGTACACAAAATATCTAATTATAATCATGATTACCAACAGTTGACTTGGAGACTCTTTTTTAAAACAGCTAACTAGATTTCAGATTCTTCTTACATTATGATATTCATTACTTCCAATTTTCCTCAGAAAATCACATTTCTTCTCTTCTTGAAGAAATCTGAAGCCCAAAAAAGCAATATTTCCACAGCTATCAGGTTCCATCATATGGACAGGCATATAGTTTTCAAGGGACAGAGTCTTGCTACAGAAGTCCTTCCAGCAATTTGATTCGGTAACATTCTACTGCAGTTGGAGCTAATGCCTCTGTGCTTTACAAAACCCTAAGGCTGGAAAAAGGAGAGACGCTTTAACATTAATAATGTAAAGAATAAATAAGTGTTCTAAAATTCTAGGCTGGTTAACTTAAACATCATTTCCTCCTTTAAAATATTTCTTTTAAGACAAAAAGCATTTAAAAGAAACAGCAAGAAAACTTTGCTGAGGAAGACTTTCTCTTCAGGGTTCCAAACTCCTCCAACATGTCTCCAACCCAGAATACCTCGGTACTTAGATTTTCCAACCTTGCCTTCCTCTCCTTTCCTGCCTCCACTACTCTCCCCTGAATTCTAACTCTGTTCTCTTATCACAGGACCTCAGCACATGTTAATTTCTCTGAATGGCACCTCAGATTAAAGGTTATGTTCTAGAAGTCTTCCCTGATGCCAGAGTAGTTGGTGGCTCTGTCTCACTCTATCAAAATATTCATGTGCCATGTGCTGTACTTGTTAGTTTACTTTCATTAATTTCTTTTTAGACAAAGCTCAATGAAGTTAAAGAATCTCTAGTTTTGTTGAGTCAAACAAAATAAATCCTGCTTATACTTGGTCAAGAGTTGTTCTACTTAAGTTTTGAAAAGCTATAAAATTGGTTATACCGTGGCCTCTTTTTTCTCAGTGAAGAAATACCATGAAACTCAAAAAATCATTATCAATCAATTTAAGTAAGGGCTACTTTAATTTGATAAAGCACATGCTTGTCTAGGTTCAACACAGTATAGAAAAGCAGATAGGAGCACCTCAGTACAGAATATTTTTCTCTTTGATAAAATTATACTGAAGGGAAGAGGGATTTAATTTCTTTTTTGTATATAACACAAAACAGTTTTAAATATTTCTATATAGTATAGTTCACTAGACATAAACTCTGTTTTTTTGAAGTATGAAAGAATTTATATATAGATTATAATATTACATTACCTGTAATATACATTATGTCTTTGCATTTAGGAAAAAAGACTTACTCTTCAAATAAAAGTATATACTTGGGCTGGGGTTGTGGCTCTGAGGTAGGGACTTGCCTGGCATGTGTGAGTCCCTGGGTTCTATCCAGTACCACATATAAATAAATAAAATAAAGGTCAGTCGACAACCAAAAATAAAAATTTTTAAAAAGCATATACTTAACTAAATATATGTATATAATACATTAAAAAGTGCAATTATATTTTAGAAAATAACTTGGTCAATTTTAACATAAAATGATATAACATCAAGAAGCCATAAATTGTTTAAATGATAATATTTGTTATTTGTAATATTACCTTTGGTGACAGCAATGTGACTTATCATTTATGTATATTTTGCAATTGTAGAAGAAACCATCAATCCAATTATTGAGCTGAGAAACACACAGTTATGCATCAATTAATAATGGGGATACATTCTAAGAAGTACTTTAGGTTTTCATCATTTTCCCTTGGTGTACACAACAGGCTGGGTAAGGGGGAAACCTGGGAAATAACAAAATGTCTAATGCTAATGATAGTAGAAGTGAAAAGGGAGACCAGGGATGAAAGAAACATCAACGAAGTTGGTGCAACAGTGACTTAACTGAGGATCTCCAAATGCCTGTTCTCCTAGATTTCCACAGCAGGCCACTGATTTATTTTTACCTTTGCCTTGATGATGCCAGAGGGATCTTTATTAATCAAACAAAATCTCCTCCTTAAGGATCCTCCCATTCCCTGTTACTCTCATGACAAGACATAGAAGCCAAGCCTGCTCGTGAGTGATTTGTTTCATACCTCTCTCCAGAGCCATGTTCCACCCCAACTCTCATCCCCTGGATGCCAGCCACATCTAGTTCTGCTCACATTCACTATCATTTGTCTGACTCATTCATACCTTCATATATACTGTTCAGCACTCCCTCAGGACACACTGCTTCATTTGGATAACTTCCACAAATCTTTGCTTCTCCATTTGAAAAGCACTTCATTACATAAACATTTTCTCTCTTACCAAACTAAGTGAAGGTACCTGGCTGTGTGATTCCATAACACTATGAATTTCATAATACATCACATTCATAATCACTTATGCAATAGCTATCTTCCCATTAGACCATGAGTTCTATGAGGGTAGTAACTTTGTCTGACACTTCTGCACACAGTCCCCAATCTAAAAACTGGAAATGTAATAGACATACCAAAAAATGTTTATTATATAATTTCGTGAGATCCCAGAGTATTGAGTATGAGTGATTGAATGATCTTTAGGCCCCAACACTTCACCTAAAATTAGCCCTTGTGAGAGGATACCACCATGCAAAAAATACACAGATGACTATCAGTAGTTCTGGCTTCTACGGGTACATAATTACCTCCACTCAGCTTCACTTACCCAGGATTTGATTGACTTTTATTTATAATCGATATGAGTAGTCCTCACCTATTATCATGTAAAACTAAAGAAAATAATAGTTGGTATAATCTAACTTCCATTTTATCTCTCCTAATTATCTACAAGTCAAATTATTTTTTAAATTAAGAAGTAAAATTAAACCATTCTGCATTTTTAAAATGCCAAGATTTATGCTAAAAAGACATATTTTCTTCCTCCTATCCTGAAAGGGTTTTTTTTTTCCCCCTCTGCTGTAATTCACCTTTAGTTGCTATTCAAACAATTAAAAGAATGATTTGGCTTTTAATGAGATCCAAAGTATCCTTCCTCCTACTGAGGCAAAAATGCCCAATTTTTATTTCCAATATCATGTAATTTCCTCCTTTTCATGGAATATTGCCAGCTTTGGGGGGCACTGGCAAAGAAAAAACTATTTTCTCTTTTTATTTGTTAAATTAGTTTCCTAATACACTAGGAAAACATTGACTGGAATCTAATCTGGTAGATAGAACCCACTTCTCACAGAGCTTTGTGCATAATAGAAATTCAATGACCTTTCCTTAATTGGCAAAATTTTTACTAAATCATCAATCTCAGGAAGCATTTCTCTGATTACAAAAGACTGCCATGTTCTGACCCCACCTAAATACTAAAGAACACATAGAACTTTAATTCTTAAATAAAGATTATCAAAAGGCAATGGAAGTATTAAAAAAGGAAAACTTGATCTAAAGAAAATGGGATTTTTTTGACCAAACTCTTTGAGTCTTAACTCAGAGATCAGAAGAAGATTGTATTTTACCATATTGCTGCTGTCATTATATAATTGAGTATTTATTGTATCTCTGTCTCTACTTAGTTATTTTGCATACATGAGTTCATATTTACTCTCTCATGCCACAATATGTGCCACATATCAGGTATGCTAAAATTCACTCCTTTTCAAGAATTGAAAATAAACTACAATCTTTAGGTTATAGAAGAAAACCCTAAAAGTAAGGGTTATATGATGCTATTAAAATTGTTAAAAATGCAATCAAATCTCTTCATCTTGTTATAGGGCTAGGGCCTCCTGGGAAACTGAAGCAGTTTCCCCTCTCCCCCTTCAAACCCAAATTCTTACCATCAAGTCAGAAATATTTCAGATATGTCACTCAGAGTACCAGGCATGAATTTACTGAAGGGATAGGAAAAGAAATAGGGAAAACTGTCAAGGGAGAGAAGGGGTCCTCTCAGAGAGAATAATGAGAGTATACCTCTCCTGCACTCCAGTTTTATTGGGGATTCCAGAGAAGTTTCTAGAGAGTCCTGCTCAGGTCCACCTCTTGACCTCTGACTGAAAGAGGGATGATACCAGACTTTCATGTCCTCACCGCCATGACAACTCTAGGTCACTTTGGCCCATGCTGACCAGTTCTAATTAGATCTTAACCATAAATTCTAATAGATTTTTATCATTAGGAGGAATTATCCTTATCTCCCCGAGTTCCAGAATCTGGTCTGTGAAAAGGGTCACAAAAGTCTCTTCCTTCAGGGGTAACTTGGGTTCCTCTTATGGAATTATTTGGGGCCTTCATTTCTCCTGCAGATAACAGGTAGTTTGCTGAGGAATGTGACATAGCCTGTCCACTTAAGCCAGGCAGGGCTGCAGGTAAACTGCTTCTTAGAAAATAAAGTATCTAGGGGTCAGCACAGTGACCACCACTCACATCTGTCTGTCCCCTATTAATCTGAAGTGGTCAATGAATGGGGACCTCTGAATAATTATCTAGTAAAATCCTACACAGTAGCCAGGTATTACAAATTTCCAAGGAATTAGAACACAACATGCTATAGCAAAAAATATATCCTAATATTTGCCAATCCATGTTTGATCCAAACTCCCTCAGGATATCCCACCCCAACCAGCATTCAGAATGTCATTAGTTATTGCCTTTTACAGGTCAAAAAGAATGAGAAAAGGAGCTAAGCTGAACTAACACATAAAACATTTGAAAAGTTTGTTATCATTTAATAAATCCCTGATTCAATAATGACTTATTATTTGTCTCTTTTTTTTTTTCCTTTGCAGATGACAGTTTAAAGCCAATTCCCACTTCAGATTAACTAATCCTAAAGTCAGTAAATATGGATTCTTGCTGGAGTCTGCCTTTTCCTTTGTGACCTTGAATAGATCTAAAACCTCTCTTTGAAAAATAAAGATCCCACTGAAATAATTCAAGGCCCTTTCTACAATGAGAATCTATGATAAGAAGAGTCATTCTTAGAAAGTTCTGCTTAAGAAAATCATCAATGTAATAAATGAAACAAAGGTTTGCCTTTCTATACCTAGAGAGTACAAAAAGTAATGAATGAACAAGTGCCGCTAGATTGTGGGAAGAACAATCAACTCTAGCAGTAGCGTATTTCTCCCTCCCAGAATTTCTCTGAAGAGCAAATCTGGTTGCAACAGCTGATATATAAGAGCTAAGCTTTTAGAATGGGCAAGGTCGGGCCTGGAAGAAGTTTTGGAGAGTCTAGGGTAGGTTAGCACCATCCAATAGCACGGGGGTTGGGGGGGGGGCCTAGTCTGAGCCCAGACATTAGCAACCCTGCTTGTCAGCTCTGGGCCCCAGACTGACCATGTATTCTGCCTCAGTGCCTTTCTAGCTCACAGGTGGGCATTTCTTAGTCACCCTCTCCATACTGATACATGGCAGATACCTTTTCAGAGGCTGCAGTATTTTACCCAGCTCTTTGAACTATTTGACCTTGAACTGTTTGACCTTCTAACTCACGTTTATACCACCTCAACCATTTTTCACTTTCTAATGCCAGATCAGGGTTGACAGTTTTTACTAGCCACTCCTGCCACTAAGCCCCAGACAGGAAAGAAGCTGTCTATGGAACGTATTTCCAGCCAGTGTTTAAACAACTCTAAGTGTTCCTTCTTTCAACAAGCACTTCTTAAGAGCCTACCCTGTGCCAGGCACTATAAATGAACAAGGAAATAGCAGATATGAACAAGAGCTAAGATGAAAATGACACAGGGGGATATTCTAGGAATGTTATAGACCTCTTTAAATTGGGTGGTCAGGAAGGCCTTACAGAAGTGGGGACATTTAAGCCAAGTCCTTATTGATATGAAGGAGGCAGCCATGCAAAGAGGCCAGGGGAGGGAAGGAGCATCCTAGGCAAAGAAAGCTGCTCTGGCAAAGGTCTCAAAATGAATGAGTTCAGTGAACTGAAGAACGGAAAGACCAGTGTGGCCAGAACACAGATGGAGAGAAGATGAAACTGGTGAGCAAAACAAGAGAAGCAAGGAAGGAAAGGTATTTGGGACTGGAGTTAAAGAACTTAGGTTTTATTCTAAGGGTAGCAGAGGATTTTGATCAATAAAATAATGTAACATAATCAACCTTTTAAAAGATGACAAATGAAGAACAGAACTCGGGTAGTTCATAATAGGCTCATTGCAATTATCTGGCCAGAGGTACTGGTAGCTTAGATTAGAGTTGCAACCATGAAGATTTTTTTTTAAATGGATATGATGTGGCAGAACTAGCTGAGTAGATATAAGCCATCAGAGAAAGACAAATGAAAGAGGACTTATAGTCTTTGGGCATCTGGGCACCTGGTCATACAACTTACTGAAATGGGTAAATCTATGCAAGCAGTGTGGTGTGCTGGTAAATGTATAACAACCAAGTCTCAGGAGGAAAAATCCTTCCTTGGTAATGTTCAGCATATCAGGTGAGTGCTAGCACTACTGCCTATTTCAGTCAATAAACATGACATCTCTGAATGAGAGATGGTCACTAGTGGACTTTCAGGACCTGGTAGAAGTTGGTTCCAGCATCTTATTGGTAGTAATAAACTTTGAGGAGGGAATAAAGCCAAGAATTCTTATTTTGGTGTGGACCAAATTTTAAAAACCTATTGGGTATCCATTAGTCAGTAAGTTGTATTTTTGTACAATTACATACAATTACACAGTTTTATTTGTATGTGAGAAATAAACTGCCTTATCTTAATTCTCTACAGAAAAATCTTCCTTGATCTCTTTTTTTCTTTGTGTTCTTTTTCTGTCCTTCTTTTATTTGTGTTTGTGTGTGTGTATAGATAGTGTGTGTGTGTGTGTGTGTGTGTGTGTGTGTGTGTGTGGTAGTTTTCTATTGCTGCTATAACAAATTATCACAAAACAAGTTTATTTTCTTATAGTTCTGTAACTTAGAAGTCTAACATGAGTTTCTTGAAGCTAAAATCAAGGTGTCAGCAGAGCATTCTTTCTGGAGACTGTAGAAGAATATTTGCTTCTTGGTTTTCACTTTCTAGAGATTGTTCTTATTCCTTGAGTCGTGGTCCTTTTCTTTCATCTTCAAAATCAGCATCTCCCATCACATTACTGACCTGTCTTTTTTTCTTCCTCCAATTTTAAGAACCCTTGTGATTACATTGGGCAACCCAGCCAATCCAGGGAGGGTAATTTCCTTATTGTAAAGCAAGTGATTAATAGCCTTAATTAACAAACTAGTTCCCTAAACTATTTAATAAACTCCAGAAAATAGGATGTGTATATCTTTGGGTGATCTTTAGTCTGCCTACCCCAACAAGTATGTATGTATGTATGTACACACCAGGACTAACATGTATGTTTATGTTTTTACATCTCTATACATATATCTGTATCTCTCTACAGGAACAATTTGTATACTTCAAAAAGACTGAAAAAAATCTATCATCTCACCTTCCCTTGTTTTCTGAGACGTTCAGAACTAAATTTAAATCTGACACAATAATTTACTAATCCCAGTTAATCACTATATCTATCTCCTTTTAATTAATAATGGTACTATATTTGAACATTGTTTATAATCATACTATATTACCTTTATTTCATATGGGAAACCACCTCAAATGCTTCTTTGGATATAGAACAAGTTATAAATTATAAACAATAACAGCTCTGAAGGAAATCCCAGGAAAGCAAAATGATAGTGTTACACATTCCTTAATTCCATGTAGACCACAACATTTAAAAAAATAATAAAAAAAAAAACATGGAAAGCTGCAACTGTAAAGTAATAAGACTCCAAATCCCTGAGAAGGAAAGAACGTTGACACTAGCTTTCCATTTTCCACAGTTCTGAGCTCTGAGCCATTCCAAGAAAATCAAAATGTGATAATCCCAGTCAGATTGAATATCCAAAAAAAAAAAAAAAGAAAAGAAAAAAGAAAGAAAGAAAAAGAGAAAGAAAGAAAACTTTCCAGGAAGAAATGGAGCCTGAGTGGCTGGATGCCTTCTGTACATGGAAAGCTTCAAATGACTGCAATCCTTGCCACTCCCTGGACGTTCATCCTTTCCTAATACTTCACCTCTGGAGCTCAGATACCCAAGGGCATATTTAAAGATTTTAGATGAGCCACTGAGCATGAAATGCATTACTGATATTAAAAGTCCCAGCCTATGGATGGATGTAGTCCCAGTAGCAACTACTTCACAGCCTGAACCACAGCCCCATGCCCATTCCTGTCAACTATGGGGAGCCACATTAATTCAAACCCCTAGAAAAGTAGTTCACAGGTCACAGACCCAGATGCCACATCCAAAGTAGGAGCACAAGCTTTCCTGAAGGCAATTCCCCTCCACTATCCCTTGTGTGTGATCTTGTTTCTACACAGTGACCTAGACATGCATCAAGAAAAAGCTAATAAGCAGGACAAGTCAGGAAAGGAACTTCCTGCACACAGAGAACACAGGCTCTGACTGCCATACTGCCCCACCAGAGAGACCATTCACTTCCCTGAAAAGATTTCCCTTTAAATTTAGGAGATAGAACTGAGCTCAAAACCTGGCACCAAGATCTACCCATATGTAGCCTTGGAAAGTCACCTAGCTCTTTGAACTAAGTAGCTTTATTTTTAAAATAAGATGAATAGTAGTTCTCACCTCTTAGATTTGTATAATGCTATGATATGTATAAACTGCTTAGCATACTATCTTGATATAGGAAGTGCTCACTAAACATTAGCTATAAGCCTTCATAAAAACAATAATAAAAATTAAAAATGCCCATTTAAAATGTCAGAAATACATTGTATATTGAGTAGTCCAACAGGATCAACTTGTTTGCATTCTCAAATTCCAGAAAGAAATTCAGCCCATAGAAGACAACATATTAAACATTTAGTCTGCAAACAGCCTACAATACTAACACCCATCCTTTGTCACAGGTACACTCTGTACCTGCTACTGGACAAAATAATTTTATACATAATAATAAAATCTTTACAGTCACCTTGTACCTGAAACTGCTCACCTTACATATAAGTAAACTGAGGTACTGAAATACTTACATAGCTAGTGACATACATCTCTACACCAGACTTGTTTGAAGTCACAGCTATTGCTTTGTATGATTTAAGGCATTTCAGAGAGAAAATGAGAACCCTATAAATGTCAACCTTTTAAATATCCTTTCCAATAGTGATGACACGGTCTGTCATCAGACTATTCCTCTCTTCCCTGAAGCCTGTGCCTCTTTCCTACCTTGGAGGTGTGCACCATGCTGCCTGTTTGTTTTACAGCCTCTATCAGGTCCTCAACTGAATACCCTGGGACCCAACCCCAAAAGATCATGTCTGGACATTCTGTCCTGCTTCCCTGAGGTCAGTTGTTGGCAGGCAGCTCAACTTCTAATGGTGGGGTGGAATTGTTTGGGTTCCTTTCCATGATGGAACCATTTTATGTTCTGTCTCTTCCCTGTCTCCTAAAAAGCAGTATTACTTGAACATTGGTTAAGGTCTTCAAGTCAGAAGTTAGGTAAGCTTTGTTTTAAATCCTGGATCCATCATTTACTTAATGTGTGACACCGGGTGAAGTTACTATGTAACAGCCAGTTTCTTCATTTGAAAAATGGAAGTAAAAATGGTCTTTATCAACATTGATTTCGTGAAAAGATTAGTCAACAACTGAGATTAATTGCACAGCTTTTAACACAACGCTTGGCACTCTTTATCCAGAATATCATACCCTGCTCTCACATTCCACCTGGTAGCCATCTGATGAATTCCTTACTTGGGGATTCCTAAATTTGCCTTAAATGGGATACTTTGGATGGGAAAAGAGAGAGTGAGGGCAGTTTTTAGGAAGTTTTCTGCATAGAGTGCTATATGAAACCTCTGCACTTCTCTTTCAAAACACTTAGAGATCAACACTGTTTATCTTGGCTTCTGGAGTCAGACTGCTGTTTCTTTGACAGTGATAGGACACAGATCCTGGGCCACATGGGACCTGGTTACACTCTGATTGTATAAGTGTTCGCAAAGCCTTCCTTCTGAGAAAGTGTCCCTTCC
Source organism: Sciurus carolinensis (assembly GCF_902686445.1). Taxonomy (NCBI): domain Eukaryota; kingdom Metazoa; phylum Chordata; class Mammalia; order Rodentia; family Sciuridae; genus Sciurus; species Sciurus carolinensis. Next base: position 86,527,545 of record NC_062219.1, read on the forward strand.
AAGGAGGTTTCACTATAAGCTTCCTTAACCTCTTGGTGTGTTGTAACTTAGGAGTAACCACTTTAGTAGGAGGAAACAACCAAACCAGAAAGAAGGAAGGTGTCTCATGAGAAGAAAGGGAAGGGTCAGTATAGACTGAATTTGGCGAGTGAATTCTAGGGGGTTTTGAGAAAGTATTGTGGGAGACTGAAACAGAGGTCAAAGAGGTTTAAGATACTCAGATAAAGTTCATTAGTATGGTTTTCTGTATGGTTAATGGAGTCTCTTCACAAGACTCCAGTACACATTTATATAGCTTTTCAAAAATGTCTGGAATATAAGTAATGTTCCTTTAAACAGGACACCTTGCTGAGATTTTCCCACAGGAGTCCTTCTTTCTTTATCTTTCACACACTCTCAGTCAATGAACATCCATTAGTATAAGCTGATCTATGTCGATAGGACAATTTATCTTTTTTCAACACCCTAAGCCATATGCATCTTCATATGAGCACTGTATAATGACATTCTCTTTCAAAGTTTCCCTTTCTATCCATATTTGTTTTATTTCAGCTGCATTAAAATGACTACTTGAAGAAGCCAACAGATCATCCAGCATAATTCCCCTGGAATCAATTTCCTTTGAAGGACAGATTTCTAATAAAATTGCTTTCCATTCTTCCTTTCCTGTGTTTTGTTGAATGAATAAGTAGTTGCTGGCCTCTGCCAATATCCACAGACAGTAAGGAGTGTTAAGTTCATAAGACTTGTTCTTTAGGTCAGAGTGCTTCTTTTCTTTCCCAGCTACTATCAGTGTGACCTTCAAAAAATCACAGAAATTCTCTGGGCTCCAAATCTTCTTTTAAAAAAAAGAAAAAGTTTGAATTTTAAATAATATATGCTTATTATAAAAGACCAAATGATATAAAATTATATAAAAGGAAATTATTGGTCTCTTGTTCCTCCTTTATCACTGATACTACTTATGGTTACTATCTTTACACTTTTTCCATATAAATATATACAGTAATGAGTACATAATTATTTCAATTAAAAATGTTATATTATGTATGCCATTTTCTTAAAAATTAAAACACACTAAGCATAATATTCTATAAGCTATTTTTTTCAAGTTGAAAACATAATAGAAATAGAGTTCTGTGAGAGTCAAATTAAATAATGTATGTAAAATAATTTGATAATCATAATACACTATGCAAAGTTATCATATTATTATTATAACTAGAGTATCATTTATTAGGGGATTTTTCCTCAAAACTTACCCTTCCTGTATGGTTTTTGGGGATGACCAGCTTTTCCTTTTCTCCCTTAGTTACTTAAAAGTACTCGTTTGCCTCAACTCAAAGGTAATTTTTAAGAAATATTTTTTAACATTTCTGAATCCAGGAGACCTATTAAAATAGCACATCCTAGTTTAATTTAGTAGCATTTGACTGATACAAAAAATAATGGTATGTCTTAGAATAATGTTATCTTAGATTTGGTGAAATACACTAAATGAATATCTCTTCTTCCCTCAGGCAATTTCACTATAAAACTGTTACCTCGGGTAGGCAACTGCATCTCTCAATGCCTCAGCATCTTCATCCAAAGGTGATAGTAATTAGAGGAATGAATCTACATTGTGTACAACCATAGAAACAAAAAGTCATACCCCATTTGTGTACAATGAATCAAAATGCAGTCTGTATAAATAAAAACCAAATAAAAAAGTATTATTATGAAAAAAGTTCCTAGCCCAGAACCTAGCTTATCATAGGAATTTATAAAATGTAAATTCATTATTTTCTCTGCCTCTCTAAATTAAATTCAAAATCCTTGGACTCATATTTAAGAACCTACTCATATCACTGCATGTCACATACCCTGTCCTTCAATCAACCTATACCACCCGCTATTTCCCAAATTTACCCCACACTTTCTTAGTCTTGTCCCTCAATAATTGCCTATCAATGTCTCACCCTCCTCAGTGCCAATACACAGAATTTTTTCTGAAGTCCTTGGAGCAGATGTGATCTCTTTCATCTTTGAGTTTCCACAGCTCCTTATTTGTGCCGTCACATTTTCTCTTATCTTGACCTTGTCCTCATGCCCTACCTAATAGAACTTCTTTTGAAACAGATTAGTACCTCCTCACCTGTGTGCACCATAGAGCAGCACGCTGGCTTGCATAATGAGTGGTCACCAAATAAATTGTGCATTGAAATGAACCTTCACATTAATGTCTGGTTATGAATTATTGCTCCAGGAGTGGTGACATTTTCAAACCTTATATCAAACCCATATATTAACTTGAATTTTTGTTAGTCTGCAAATATATTTAAAGGCACCTCACAAGCAAATATTCTCTTAATCCCTTCAAATCCTTAGTTTACACTCTTTTATTTTGAAGACAAATACATAAATTTTCTCATATGCAAAATGAGAAAACTTTAGTAAAATCAGTTTGCTACTTATATTTGGTAATTTGTCACTTAAGTAAAAACAATAATGAAGATAAAACTACTTGAATATTCTGAAAGGTGGAATAGTCATGTAATCTCATACACACTAGAATAAACCTTGTGCTGCATGAACTTAAGTCAATGACTTCATCTAGAAGCTACATACAGTATGTTATGTAAAAGTATGAATATGCCACAATGAACCCCATTATTCTGTGTAACTATTATGTACTAATAAAAACAGAAATTTTAACTCATTAATCTCCCTTATCCAATAGCAATAGTTTTTTAAAGAAATGGTTCTTCTCATAAATAATGACACATATGCATCTTGCTAAAATTGTACCAACAGAGACCTCCAGTGGCTGAATGACTTTACATGGGAGAAATGTGGACAACATGAAGGAAATGGAAAAGAAGTGATGGATTATTCACCCAAGGTTCTTTCATCTAGTGTCATTGGTGCCATGTATTTTAGTACTTCATCACCTCCTATGTGTCTGAGGACAACTGTGTTCTTACCATCGCTCTCGGAAAACCATATCCCTATCCAACAGAACTGCTTACTAGAAAGTTTACCCAATATCTATTTGAAATTATTTTTATTAAATTATATAACATGAGTTAATTTGAATTATATTCCCCAATTTTTTCTATAACATTTACTAATCATATTCACTACTTATAAGTATTGATAGTTCACTATATAAAAAGCAATTCTCAATTGATCTTTCTTAAATTACACAAATTACATACATGTAAGAAAAAATATACACAGACAAATATGACAGCATTTTAATAATTCAAATTAATGGAGTGAATGCAAGAAAGCAAGATCAGATTATGAAATAAATATTTTGAAGAAATTTTTATTATTTATATTATGTAATTCCATTTAAGCCTAAAAAAAATGTTTCCAAAGAGCAGTTAATAGGATATGTGCTTTAATAAAATAAAAAGAAAATAATTACTTGTGTAAAAATAAATGGGGTATTTTGAAATGGCCTTAGGATCTTTGATATGATAGTTCTCAGGTTGGAGAATTACTTCAATGCCAGAAAACTTGCATAGGACACATGGGGCCATGGGTTCAATTTCTAGCACCACACTCACACAAAATTAATTTTTTTCAGTATAGTAAATGTTTCCTCCAGAGAAGAAAATAAAAACACATCAGTTCATCATTCCTGGTCTTGTATGTACTAGAGGACTATATAGTTCTGCTCATTTAACGAACAAGTACTTTGCCAAGTGTTGGGGATATAAAGATGACTTCAATTGTTTAAATGCTCAAAATCAATTTTAACCGAACACTAAATTAAACTCTTTCAATTACTTAGCAAAATGGACCACTATTTGTCAAAGTCTATTAATACAGCCCAATTCTAGCTAAGAATGTATGTTTATCTTTTAAAAATAAAGATGGATAGAATAATAATCCCTTCCCAAAGAGATTTTCCACAAGTATCTATACATGTCCTCTTGCACATCTATTGGAGATTTCTCTCTATGTAGCTCTGAGGCCAAATGCACAGGAGACAAAGAAGTTTAGTTAATATATGAACTAGCATAAGAACATGGAATTACATTTATGTGTGTTCATACTTAATATCAGGACATCTGAAGTCAAATATACTCAAGACAAGTTCCATGTCTTCGATTTCACAATGTGGGGCAGGTAGCTGTCACTTGATAAACATCTATCAGTGAATGACTAAGATAAAGTCTCCACCCTTCCCAAACATACCAAGTAGTTAAGTTTGTTATCTCATCTTCAAAGTAGCAGAGAAACATAATTTTTATTAAATGGAAGCTTATATTGTTTGAATCTGAATTGCAACTACAAGGACTGCTTGTTACAAATGAACTCTGTCAAAGCATTAGCATGTCAATTCCTCATACATGTATGCCAAGGAGAAGAGAAACTGCACATTTTTAAATCCCCCCCTACAAAAGATGATAACCCAAACAAGATCATCCTCCATTCCCTCCTTGGGCTTTTCCTCTAATGGGGATTATAAAGAGCACTGAAGCAGGAGTCGTCATGAACTGGGACTGGGTTAGAAACACTCATATTCTACAAAATCTATTTCTGGTTGCCCAAATACCAATCCAATTCAACATGCGGAAAGATCAAATCCATTGGTACAGGATTTTTTTAATACAAAACCATATGACTCTTTAGTCATAAGTGAGCTATGTCTACAGATTCAAACAAAATGTGGTCTTTCTAAAAATATTTTATTGCTTCAAAAAGTGAGAAATCATTTTGCTTCCTATTTCACTCCACAGTTCTTTATAACTGTACACATTTTCTGTTCCTTTATGTGTTTCTGTCCCTTTTTTGTGAGCCCAAAGTGTCAGATTTCTTGGCTTTCTAGATTGTGAATGAGGACTAGATGTCACATTTCAGAATGATGAAGGTATCAAACTGATTTTTTTCTTTTAATATCCCACATACCATATCTAAACTCCCTTGACTATTTGTAGATCTCGATGTTATAAAGACACCATGTACCTAAAACTTTCATTATTAAATGAACATTTGGTTCTTATAGCATGGATAAGGGAAAATAAGGAAGAGCCAAAAAAGAAAATACTTCATAATGAAAGAAAATATATGCAGAACATTATGGATGGAGCAAGTTAGACCTCTATTATAAACCACCTTGACCCAAAATACTCTACTTACCAATGTCACAAAAGCATATTTCAGATTTTTGGTTCTTTGATGTATATGAAGGCACATAAAAATAGGGAAATAATTAGATTAGTAGTTAAGGGTAAGGACACGGAGTTAGAGAGCCCTGTCCATTAACTAATCACATGATCTTTGAACAAATTACTTAACCTCTGTGTTGTTTCTTCATCTGTTAAGTGGCAGAATAGAACTACATACCTCAATAGGTGGATTAAATAAGATCATGCATATAAAGAACTAAGTACAATGTCTGTTTTTAAGAAACAAGATCATATGGTTAATATTTATTATTTAAGAAGTTGAAAAATGAGCCTTTATACATTATTAAAACAATTGCATTGGGGGTAATATTTTAAAGCAAACTGTCTAGGTTAGAACAAACTTAATATGTATTAAAATGATGCAGGCCAAGCTTAATAGAGCTAAGTACCATCACAAAAGCAGGTGAAAGTAAAAATCTCACTAGACGGTCAGGTACACAAAACAAAAACCAAAAAGTATAAAAAATCATCAATACAGCAAACCATCAAACCAAGAGAGGAAGAAAATTACAAGGAACATTCAAAATAATAAGAAGAAAATCAACAAAGTAACAGAGTAAATCCTTACCTATCAATAATAACCTTGAATGTAAGTGGACTAAATTCTACAATTAAAAGGTACAGATTAGCAATGCGAAGAAAGAGCCTACAGAGTGGGAGAAAATCTTTGCCAATCATACATCAGATAGAGCACTAATCTCCAGAATCTATAAAGAACTCAAAAAACTCTACACCAAGAATGCAAATAATCCAATCGACAAATGGGCTAAGGAAATGAATAGACACTTCACAGAAGAAGATCTACAAGTAATCAACAAACATATGGAAAAATGTTCAACATCTCTAGTAATAAGAGAAATGCAAATCAAAACCACCCTAAGATTCCATCTCACCCCAATTAGAATGGCAATTATCAAGAATACAAGCAACAACAGGTGTTGGCGAGGATGTGGGGAGAAAAGTACACTCATACATTGCTAGTGGGGTTGCAAATTAGTGCAGCCACTCTGGAAAGCAGTGTGGAGACTCCTTCAAAAACTTGGAATGGAACCACCATTTGACCCAGCTATCCCACTCCTTGGCCTATACCCAAAGGACTTAAAATCAGCATATCACAGAGATACAGCCACATCAATGTTCATAACTGCTCAGTTCACAATAGCCAGATTGTGGAACCAACCTAGATGTCCTTCAGTTGATGAATGGATAAAGAAAATGTGCTATATATATACAATGGAATATTACTCAGCCATAAAGAATGATAAAATTATGGCATTTGCAGGCAAATGGATGAAATTGGAGAATATCATGCTAAGTGAGATAAGCCAATCTCAAAAAACCAAAGGACGAATGATTTCGCTAATAAGTGGATGATGACACATAATGGGGGGTGGGAGGGGTTAGTGTTAGGGTTAGAGTTAGGGTTAGGGAGGGGGGCAAGAATGGAGGAAGGAAAGACTGTATAGAGGGAAAAAAAGGGGTGGGAGGGGTGGGGGGAAGGGGAAAAATAACAGAATGAATCAAACAACATTACCCTATGCAAATTTATGATTAAACAAATGGTATGCCTTTGCGCCAAGTACAAACAGAGAAACAACATGTATCCCATTTGTTTACAATAAAAAAAGGTACAGATTGAATGCATTTAACAAAAAAAAAGACCCATCAATATGCTACTTACAAGAAACCTGCTTTACTAGTAAAGACACAGACTTAAAATGAGGAATGGAAAATAATATGCCAAGCAAATGGAAGCCTAAATCAGGCAGGAATAGCTTTACTTATATATGACAAAACAGACTTTAAAGACCGTAAAATCAATATATAGTAATCCAGGGATCCATTTAACAAGAAGATAAAACAATTATAAATCCACAAGCATCTAACTCAGCAAAGTTGCAACATACAATATCAACACACAAAAATCGGTAGATTTCTATATACCAATAATAAATTTGCTAAGAAAGAAATCATGAAAGTAAGCCTACTCGTAATAGTTACCACAAAAAAAAGAACAAATAACCAAAAAAGGAAGACTTCTACAACGAAAATTACAAAATACAAGTGCAAAAACTGAAGCAGGCACAAAAATATCGTAAGAACCACCATTGCACAGATTAAAAGAATCAATATTGTTAAAATGTCCACTCTACCCAAAGCAATTTACAGATGCAATGCATTACCCATGAAAATACCAATAACATTCTTCACAGAACTAGAAAAAAAATCCTAAAATTCATATGGAAGCACAAAAGACCCCAAATAACCAAAGCAACCTTGAAGAAAAAGAACAAAGCTGTAGGCATCACAATTCCTGATTTCAAAACATACTGCAGATCCATAGTAACGAAATAGCATAGTGCTGGCATAAAAACAAACACATAGACCACTGGAACAGAATAGGATCCCAGAAATAAATCCATACTTCTACAGCCAAGTGGTTCTTGAAAAAAGTGCCAAAATCATACACTGGGGGAAAGGATTGCCTGTTCAATAAATATTGCATGGAAAACTCAATATGCAGAACATTGAAACTCGGCCCCTATCTCTCATCCTCTACAAAAGTCAACTTAAAATGGATCAAAGGTTTTAATGAAAGACCTGAACTTCTAAGTCTACTAGAAGAGAACATAAGGGAAATGCTTCAAAACATTAGTACAGACCATGATTTTCTGGAGACAGCTCAAAACACACAAGAAACAAAAGCAAGTACTGACAAATGGGATTTCTGCAAACTAAAAAGCTTCTGCACAACAAAGGACAATCAAAAACAGAATGAAGAGATGACTTACAGAATGGGAGAAAATATTTGTCAACTATTCACCTGAGGATTAATATTCAGAATATATAAGGAACTTTAATAACTTAACCAAAAAAGAGTAATCCAGATTAAAAATGGGTATTTGGGAATGTAATTCAGTGATAGAGCACTTGCATGAGAACCTGGACTGATTCAAGCACCTCAGTGCACAAACACACACACACACACACACACACACACACACACACACACACACAAACACAGCAAATGCTCTGAATAGACACTTCTTAAAAGAAGAAATGCAAATGAGCAATGAGTATACAAAAACATGCTCAATATCATCAACTAATCAGGGAAAGGCAAATGAAAACTACCATGAGATACCTTCTCACCATAGTTAGGATGACTACTTTCAAAAAATAATGAAAAAAAGAAAACAAATGATAAATACTAGCAAGAATGTGAAGAAAAGGGAACACTTAGACACTACTGGTAGAATGTAAATTAGCACAATCAGTATGGAGAACAATATAAGTTCCTCATAAACTAAAAATAGATCCAGCTATCCCACTTCTGGGTACACTCATGAGAAATGAAATCAGTATATCAAAGAGATATCTGCATACTTATGTTTACTGTGGTAATATTAAAAATAGCTAAGATATGGAATCAGCCTAGGTATACATCAACAGATGAATAGATAAAGAAAATGTGGCATATATACACAATGGACTATTATTTAGCTATAAAGAGGAATAAAGTCTGGTTATAGCAAAATGAATATAACTGGAGGATATTACATTAAGTGAAATGAGTCAGTCACAGAAAGACAAATACATGTTCTGTCTCATAAGTGGAAGCTAAAAAATGTTGACTTTATGGTAGAATAGTGATTAAATAGAAATTGGGAAGGATGTGGTGAGGATGTTGGAAAATGGGAAGTTAGACTGGGACCAGGAATATAGCTCAGTGGTATAATTGCCTAGAGTGTACAAGACCCCAGTTTTGATCCCCAGACCTGCCAAAAGAAAGAGAAGCATTTGGGTTGTCAGCATAACTGAAAATGTTCTCTTGGTGTGACACATGTATTTTTGTAATTGGTTTGATTTAGTGTGCTTTACTTCAATAAAAAATCAGTATTACAATTTTAAAAAAAGAAAACAGGAGATTGGAGTTGATCTAGTGCATGTTGTATGCATGTGTGGAATAATCACACTGAAATCATTTAATCTGTATAATTAATACAGGTAAATAAAGAATAAATATTTTGTCTTCATTGTCTGAGGTTCTGTCTTCCAAGTGATCTAGTCTGTTGGTGATGCTTTCCATTGAGTTTTTTATTTGGTTCATTGTTTCCTTCATTTCAAGGATTTGTTTGAGTTTTATTTGTTTGTTTGTTTGTTTGTTTGTTTTTTGAAAATCTCTATCTCTTTGTTGAAATGATTTTTTGCTTCCTGCAGTTGTTCTTCAACTGCTTATTGGAGTGATCATTCATTGCCTGCATTTGCTCTCTTATCTCATCCTTTGCTTCATGAATCATTTTAATTATGTATATTCTGAACTCCTTTTCTGACATTTCTTCTACCATGCTGTCATTGGATTCTATTAATAGAGAATCTTGGTTTGTTTGGATCATTTTCTTCCCTTCTTCATGTTGTTCACGTATCTTCCCCTCTAGCAGTGCAGATCTGGGGTATTGCAGCCTTTCCCCTGTAGGCTTATAGTGACCCTATAGGTTTCCAAATCCTGAGATCCTTCACCAAATAGAAGAAAAAGTAGGCCTGAATCTCCATCACGTTGGCTTAGGACCAGACTTCCTCAACAAGACCCCCATGGTGCAAGAAATAAAAGCAAGAATCAATAAATAGGATAAATTCAAACTAAAAAGCTTTCTCTCAGCAAAGGAAACTATCAATAATGTGAAAAGAGAGCCTACAGAGTGGGAGAAAATCTTTTCTACACACACTTCAGACAGAGCATTAATCTCCAAAATTTATAAAGAACTTAAAGAACTTTACACCAAAAATACAAAGAAACTAATCAATAAATGGGTTAAGGAACGGGGCAGACACTTCACAGAAGAAGATATACAGGTGATCAACAAATATATGAAAAAGTGCACATTATCCCTAGAAATTAGAGAAATGTAAATTAAAACCACCCTAAGATTTCATCTAACTCCAATTAGAATGGCCATTATCAAGAACACAAGCAATAATAAGTGTTGGCATAGATTTGGGAAAAAGACACACTCATACATTGCTGGTGGCATTCCAAATTGGTGCAGCCACTCTGGAAAGCAGTATGGAGATTACTCAGAAAACTTGGCATGGACCCACCATTTGGACCAGCTATACCACTCCTTGGTTTACACCGAAAGGAGTTAAAATCAGCAAACTACAGTGATGCAGCCACATCAATTTTATAGCTGCTCAATTCACAATAGCTAGATTGTGAACCAATTGAGATGCCCTTCAATTGATGAATGGATAAAGAAACTGTGCTATATATACACAATGGAATATTACTGAACCATAAAGAAGAATAAAATTATGGCATTTGTTGGTAAATGGATGAAGTTGGAAAATATCATGCTAAGTGAAATAGGCCAAGCCCAAAAAACCAAAGTCCGAATGTTTTCTCTGATAAGTGGATGATGATATATAACAAGATTGGGTGGCATGGGGGGAAGAGAAGAATGAAGGAACTTTTTGGATGGTGTAGAGGAAAATGGGGCAGGAGGAGGTGGGGGACAAAAAGATAGTAGAATGAAACAGACAGTATTAGCCTATGTCTGTATGAATACATGAATGGTGTGAACTTACATTATGCACAACCATAGAAATGAAAAGTTGGACCCCATTTGTGTATATTGAATCAAAATGCAATCTGTAAAAATAAAAAAATTAATAAAAAAATAAATTGATAACTGACAAAAAATAAAGAATAAAAGAAGGAATGATAAAGAACAAAAAATAAAGTCCTTCAAATGAAAATCCAGATGACTTGAGTCCTAACTAGACAAAACCCCAATGGTCTTTTTCCTTGTATTGCCATTCTCATTTGTTGATCTTCTTTTGTTTTCTTTTCCCTTGCTTCCAATGAGAGAATGTTCCCTGGGTCTCCTCCCACAACTCTGGTGATATCTCTCTTTTGAAATGCAGGTTTTTATGATCCAAGTTTTTGCACTAAACACTTTCACTTCTCTTTCTTAAGTGCCTCTTTCTTTTGAATAATTTATTCAATCCCCTGTCTTCAGCTGACACTTCCATGACCTCCAGATCTGAAACCCAGTCCAAGTTGTCTGATGAGTCTCAGTCCTATATTCCCCGCTGTTTTCTAAAGCTCTCCACCAGTCCTGTCTTTTGCACTCAGTGTAGTTGCCCCCTTGTTTGCCAAACCAGTGAGACTCTTGACTCTCCATTCCCACTAACCATGTGCCCATCTTTCCAGACACTAAGATTTGTAATTTTGTCATCATCTCCAACTCTTTTTTTCTTATTCCCCATCTCCCAATTGTAGCTAAATTCTATAAATTCTATCTCTGCAATATCTTTCTAAATAATTCTTTGTCTCTGTCAGCACTTTTTCCCTCTTGTTCAGTCCTTATCACCCATGACATTGAAATGACCTCTTACAAGTCTCAGCCCTCAGAATACATTCCAATCCTAATCCACTTTACAATATACTCTTCATGATCACAATCATGATGAAGCTAACTGGATTCAAAACCATTCAGCAACTTTCCATGGCATCAACTCCTTTTCCCTTTCTCATGCCCCTCTGGCATGGCCTGTACCTTCTCTTTTCAACAATATTTACTGCCTATGCTTCTCAATAATTCCTCCCCTTTAGCCCAACTGAATCATTTGATCATTTCAATTCACACTCTGAAATTTCTAACATCACAGTTTGTTCACCCAAACTTCTGCCTTAAATTCCCTCCCTCATCTCTAATGGGAACCTAACTTTACAATATATGCAGTTTCTCACCTCTTCTGAACTTCTCAAACCACCTCAAATTCCTTTGTGATACTTTTCATTCAGTGCTTTGTAATCTAATCATTTGAGTACATGTCTTGACCTCCATAAAAAAATACAAGTCAGTAAGAGCACAACCTGTAAATGATTCAATTTTGTATCCACCATTATACACAAAAGAGGGCTTAGCATGTACTACATCCTCAACAATTTATTTTAGCTGTCAAAAAAAGTTATGAAATGCCATTCTTGATTTTGATTCAGTAATCATAGATTTATTTTCTAATTCAGGATCCTATTGACCTAGATGGAGGGTAGAGCATCATGAGAGTATCATATGGTCCTTGCATGGTCCCCTAAGAATCCCTTTAAAATAAGCAAAGGAATGTTGCCACAAAAAGTGGTCAACAAGACTAGTACAAACTTGGTAGTGAGATAATACAAGAATCAAGGAAATCCCACAATCACTTCTGCGAAAAATCTCTTCATCAAAGCTCTCAGCTTCAAATGCAGCTTCATTAATTGATGGCACAGGGGAATAAATATACAAATTCCTCTGAAGCATACTGATATAAACTTTCCACAATGCTCTTAGGTTTTAATATTCTTAATTAAATGTATGTGCTTATATGTTAAATTATTTTCATTTCTGCTTAGGCCCCTGTGTAAGACATTCATTCAAAATCTACCTAGATTACAAAGCAGAGTTCAGAAGAGACTGTAATTTCTCTGCCCTTCTAGCTGCCCTTGTAGAACCAGAGTTTGAGGTCTATATAAGAACTCCCAAGTGAGGAAGTTAAAACTCAGACCTTCCTATGAGCCTCCCCATGCCTGAAGAGCTAAACTCCCAGTCCCTATGTTTTGATGAATTACCTTACAAATTATCCCAATCATCTCACCATTATATTTGCAGGTTTTATTCCTTTTTTGGAACTTACAGAGATTAAAAATAAATTTTAGCTTCTTCCAGCATAGCTTCCAAATTTACAGCTCTTCTTTGCTTCACATCTGACTCTAAACCAAGCCAAATGCAGAATACTCCCTCCCTGGTGATGTCCCCACTCATCCATCATGCCTTGCTGATGCAACTCAGTGCCATAAGTTTTCTTCAGGGAGCATGGGTGGCCAACAGACATGAGTCCATGAGTGAATGGAAGAATTGTGTAAGACTGCGTCTTGTGTAAGGAACGTGTAGGGGCATGTTTGCCAGATCTCCTGGATGCTTTGTGTGGATGGTTTTAGTCTCCTCTTCAAACAGAATAATTCAAGTTCTGTTTTCACCTTTCTTTTTGACATTGATTTTTCATGTATTTTTTTTTTCTTGCACATAAGTTTTTATTTATATGTGCTTCTTAAGATCATGGTTAAAACTCCCCACAAAAAAGCCATACTAGAAAAGTAATATGGATAAATACTACTTCCAGAAATTCAGCCAGATTTTGATATACTGCTGGAACAAAGCCTTCTTAAACAGGGAGCTAAGTGGAAATGAAAATCACACAAATAAATGAGAAATCACCCAAAAAGATTTCATTAACCTTTTTCTCCCAATTTATATACTTTTGAGTCTTAACAAAAAACTAAGTTAGAGCCAAAATAATCTTCTGTTTGGTATATCTGGATAATTATTCAATTTCTATTTTAACTTTACTTGTAAAAATTTAGTCCTTGTATGAATCTTCTTGTATTTCCAGAGTACTTACAGCTCTTTAGTACATCTATATTTTATTTACTTGCAAATTTCACTTTCAAATCTCACATTTTGATCATATGAAAACTAAATACTATTTAGAAAGTACATTTTATAATATAAGGTTTTATTTGCACATTTGGTAAGTGTTAACTTTGTTGTTGTTTTGAGTTTTCTTCTAATAGGCCATTAGCTATGCAGCTGGGAGCCCCATCAGAGGCAATTTCCCTTTCAACAGGGGCAAAAAACAGCTAGGTGCTCTATGCAGGCAGTCAAAAGGGTATCCAAGGCATATTTTAAGAGCTCTATTAGTTTTGCAGACTTTTGTCACACTGAACCTCCAGCTTGAAAACATGGAATAAGGGACTTTTATCTTACTTATCAAATAATTTATCAACACAGTTATTCCTCTGATTGACAGAGATCTTAGAAGTTGTGGGCCAATTTGCATAAGGAGTCAGTGATTTTCTGGAATAGAAAAGACCACAGTCCCCTTCCTTGCCTCCAACTTCCTCTCCAAAAAAGTCAGTGTGGATTGTAAGACCTGAAGGGATAATAATGAACAAAATTATTGAAATAGAGTTGAAGCAAGGACAGAAAGTAAAGGGACAACAAGCAAGGCCTGAGCTGAATCTGGGTATCATCTGAGCTTCTGAGCCTCAAGTTGTGGCAGACATGAATATGTGCCTGGTGACCCTTCACTCACAGGAGCTCTTTTGGACTGGGACCCAGCTGCCAATCCCTGAAACCCATCCTGTGTTTGCACCAAGATCACATCTCCCAAAGGCTGCTGCCTGCCAAGGACCTGTAGGAGAAATGAGACTCCTTTGTTCTCTAACTCTGGCTCAAGAACTCCCCTAAGAGTTTGCCAAACTTTCCTTAAGCCATATTGCAGTCTAGGAGGCTTGCACCCAACCCTGCCTCCCTCTCCCCATCAGATGCTGTCAGGCCAACATCACAATCTGATAACTCTCTCAGCTCTCTTCCCACTTTTCACACAGGCATTTCCCCCTAACAATGGTTTTTGTTGTTGTTTCTTGCTTTTTCTTTCTTTTTGGTATTGAAGATTGAACCCAGGAGTACTTTACCACTGAGTCACATCCCCAGTCCTTTTTCTTTTTTCTTTTTTCTTTTGAGACAGGATCTCACTAAGTTGCTTAGGGCCTTGCTGAAGCTGGCCTCCAACTTGCAATCCTGCCTCGGCCTCTCAAGTCACTGGGATTACAGGCTTGCACCACCACACTCGACCTTTCCGTAATAATCTTTACACATTTAATTCCATTTTAGCATCTGCTTCTTGGAGGATGCAGACTAACATGCAAGATACAAGTGCTGAAAACCATCTTGACCTACCCTTCTTGGAGCCACTGTGTCCAAGGGACTATGAGGTAGAACCTCATGGAATTGCAAATACCAACCATTTGTGACATACAAAAATGATAACTTCATATGGTTTGATTTCAGTATTGTGGAGTATTGACAGAGATGAAACATTGCAAGTTAAACCTTCTAAGCCATAGTTTCCTTGAACCTGAAATAGGACTTCACATTCCCATTCTTGGGAGGGCTGTTACTGAAGGTTATCTAATCCCTGAGCTCAGGAAATTTGTCCCCTTCTTTACCCATGTTTTCTCCCAGAGACAGCTTGGTTGCTCTTAATCAGCCTTGCCCACAGGCCCATTTCCATTGAGCCAAGTTCTTAGTCATTCCTCATCTATCATGAAATCGGCATTATGTCCTGATCCACTTCCACAGGCAGCCTTTGCCTTCATGGAAATGCCTTAGTTCAAGAATCATTTGAACTTTGACCTTGAAGGCTCCATTTTGTGGGGAATTCTTTTTAAAATCAGATGTACCCTAGTAAATGGAGGAATCCCCACCTTTTTATAAATAAGCAAGATTCATTCAGAACCTAGGATGACATAGCACAAGGTCTTCTGCTTCATCTTCTGCCTTTTCCATACATTCTCAAAGGCAGGTTCTACTCAAAAAGCAGAAAACTTCTAATAGCCATCAATTCTCTTCTGCTCTCAGACCACTAAAAAATAGGGACTTATGGACATATCAAAGAGGAATAATGAAAACTTGAAGAGAAAAATACTGGACTTCTTTCTCTTAGTGGCAATGATAGTACATTCTGGCCTGATTAGGATATACTACTTAGCCCTCACATTCAGTGCTCCTGCAATACACAGTAAAATGTTAATTATAAAATTTATTTTTAATGGAAAAATTAATTTTCATAATGATTAAACCTAATTCAAATTGTAATTTAAAATACATACTTTTTCCACTTGAAACTCTTCATTTTTATAACTACTTAACCACATTACTTTTATTCTCAAACACTGTGGAAAAAATTTGCTCTTTCCCTTATTGTTTCCTTTTCATTAAAGAAGAAAACTTGTATGCAATTAATTTGACAGCTTTAGTGAGAAAAATAGTCTATATTTATCAAGCATTTACCATATGCTAAAATAAAGTAAGAAACTCTAGGAAACTTGAGTCCTGCAAATGAAACTGACCTAATGCTTTAAAATGGATAAGTAAAATCATTATTGGTTTTTATATATCATATTTCTTCTGTGCAATTTAAAATATTGGCATCATAATATTTTGTATTTCACCTAATATGAACATTTCTCAAATTTATGATGACTTTTATCAATATCATTTTAAACATTTTAACAGTTTTCCATTGTATGACTATCATATATTTGTCTTCTCTGTTTTGGGAAACTTATATTGCTTTAAATTTTTGGCTTCATTTTAACATATAAGTGTGTATGTTTAGGATCATTTTTAAAAGTAGAATTACTGGGCTTAATATTATTAATATTTTTAGATTCTTGATATGCACCTTCAAACTTATTTTACATTTTCATCAATACATGGATTTGGTCATTGGAGATCTTAAATAATATGGAAGGTAAAGGTTCATAAGATATTTCTAGTTCAAACATCTTTTCTGATCCAAAGTGAAAAGTAGTAACTAATTTAAATTTGTATTTCCATACTAAGACTATTGAACATTTTTCCCAAGTTTGTTAAATAATCTTTATCTCTAGTCTTTGATATAACATCAGAGTTCATACTTTTTGACCCTCAAAAGTCATTCCATGATACTCCTAAAGATGCTCTTCAGTTATTTTAAATTTAAATAAGGTGTTTAGCCATTCTATATCACTAAACTCATTTGCCTCAGTTGCTACAGTGAATTTTACATAAATGTACGAAGAGGAATGTGTATACAGCTCTCTGTGTATGCATACATGCGTGTGTTTATACACTTATCATCAGTGAATACTGGTAAATCTAATCTTTAGTCTTCTCCAAGATCATGAGAATTACTAACTATACCACAATCGTAAGTTAACTCACCCGAATTTATTGTCCTTCTTAAATTATTATTTTTATTTCTCACATTTTCCAACATATCCTGTCTTATATCACTATTGCTAACTATACAGTAAAAATTCTCAGTATTAAAAATTAATAAAACATTTTATTTACATTAGTTTCTTAATATTTTTTCTCTGACAATACATGTCTCAATGTAGAAAATTTGATACACTATTTTTTTAGATTAACCAACCCTATTCCTCCTCTCCAGATTGTGGATTGAAAGTTGGATGAACACTGTAAGTCAATGTGGAAAAATAATTTTGCCAAATTTCAATCCCAATCAGCCTCCATCAAAACTTAATCCTTTTGCTGTTTCAATATATTTGTGGGACATTTTTTAAGTTGAGAGTTTATTTTAAATGCTCAATGGACTTCCTAGATGCCAAATCACTTTTAAAAAAAAAATTTTTTTTGATGATACAAACTAAAATGAATTAAAAACACATGGAATCAATGTTCTCCAAAATATATGTTTTTTTTTTTTCTTTTTTTAAGTTTAGAGAAAGAGGGTGAGAAGAGGTGGTTGGCAAAATGTTTGGGTTTTAGTAAATCCAAAATTTTTGAAAAATTTTTCCAGATGTTTGATGAACCCCCTGGTGTTCCTAAGTTTCACCCAAGTCTGCTATAAATAAAGATAATTATAAACAGCAATATAGTGAAATTAAGGCAGTATGTAATGGATGCTATCGGAATGAGAATTAACTCTGAACTGAATTACCCCACAGATTATAGAGGATGTGGAGATGCTGTCAACCATGAAGAGAAGTATACTTTTACAGCATGCCTACATACAGGAAGTGGGGGAATCAAAACAGCGACTTCACACATGAAAACCTGACGCTTCATCCTGGCATCAGAAGCTCTCATTATCTAGCCCAGTGGTTCAAGAGACAGTATGATAAATCTCCCAGCCAGAATGTTTGGAAACTTGTGGGACATTTTTTGGTTATCACAATGACTGGGCAGAGCTACTAGTTTTTATTACACAGTGACCAAGGATGATTAATATCCTGAAATTCCCAGAACATGAGGAAATGTTCACCACATAGCGACGGTGCCCCCACCAGACTCACCGACCTCCCTCATCCCTAGGTTCCAGTCCACCAGCCTTCCTATCATCCCTGGCACATTGCAACACCCTGCTATTCTCCTACTAGGATTCCTTCTCTCTCCTCTTCAATAATTCACGAATATATTTTCTGACAGAAAGACTCTTCTCTACCTGGAGTCGTCCCTTAAGGACTCTCCAGAGTGAGCTTTTTACCTTCACTAGATGTCTTTCAATATCTCCATCCTCACTGTTTCTTCCCTTATCGTATCTCGTACAGGGTAATTTGCCTACAGGAAATCTGCTTGATTAACTACCGCTGCACATTTTTTATCAAGATTGTGGTCATGTTAGACTTTCTTAATTGACTCTGTTGAGACAATTTTTTTCCATGTGTGTTCACACACACACATGTGAGTATGTCTGGTGAGATGGATATAAATATAGAGAAATGCAGATTCAGATACATTTCTGTGAACACAAAACATTGTCTTTTTATAAAACAGTATGATGCTTTTTGAGTCCTTTGGCTGGAAGATTGGGTGAGAATTTGGACTCTTGTTTCTATTCCTTAATCACTCACATTTGAATTTCAGTTTTACCTCCTATTATTTATACCATAGTACTAAAGAGTTTTTAGAGACTTAAAGTTCAGCCAGGAAGAGTCAATCTGGAAACACATACTCATACTTCTGGGGGGAACAATTCCCACAGACATTTGCTGGAAGAGGTGAACTATACATCTGGACTGTAGTAATGCTCTGTGAAATGACAAAGGAGAGTCTCCTTTTGAGCCAGTGAGAGTTGTACTAGAAAGTGCTCTTTGGTGTAGACCTTTGCTGACTTCACAGAGGAAGTCTGAGAGGCTTAGATGAGAAATAAATAGCTTCTATTTTAATTTTGCATTGCTGTCACTCATGGTGATGCTTAATACATACAACCTTTGTCTTAAGAGCATGTAACTCTTCAAATGACTGTGCGCCATCACTGCAGGCTTTTCTGGACCTTTGCCAAAGTGTCCCCATGCCACTGAGGTGGCTGTCATCATGAGCAGCCCACACAGTCCCTCAGCCTCACATCATTTACAGCCCTCTACTAAGTCTCAAAAGAGTCAAGATGTCATCTCAGAATGCAAAGAAGAAGCAGCATACACTCTGTGGACAAAAGTTCTACCATATACCCTTTCCCCAGTCTCCATGTAGAATAATTGACTGTGAAAGTTAGTAATAGAGCAATAAATGGAAAATACCAAAAATAACACCATCACTTTTTCCAACTGCAAAAGCATCACAGTCATTGTTAAGAACTGCACAAAGGTAACAAAATAATTAAACACTTAAAAAAATCTCCAATTCTGTCACACAGAAATCATCACTGAATATTTTGGTGAACATTCATCCAGAGTTTTTATATGTACATTCATGTAGTTTTCTAAAACAGAATTGAGATATACACACTGCCTTCAATTTTGCTTGTCACTTAACATATTATGGGCACTTTCATGTCATACACAAATTAAAAGGACATAACTATATCACCATGTTTTAAAGTTGCTTATTATTCCTCTTAATTAATGTATCAATATCTATATGAATGTTTCCCTATCTAGCATTTAGTTCCTTATTAGTGTTTCACTATTTCATGCAACATTGCTACCAACATACTTACATATGTGTTTTAGATATTTCACCTTATCTCCAATAGATAAATTTATAAGAGTGAAATTACTGATATTATTAGAGCAGAAAAGCAATTTTGATTTACATTGCCAAACTTGTCTCCCAAAATACTACACCAACCTACTCTCCAATCTAATGCTTTTAAAGGGAAATGAATTTTGAGTTTTAAACAACTTAGTTACACTTTTTTGAAATATAATCCATTTCTAATTTTGAGACTGCTTATACAACTATTTTAGTTTAAAATTGTGCTTTTAAAACTGTGTTCTGATTTTTTTTTTTTTTTTTTTTTTTAATCTCAAGACCAAAGACCTGGAAGGAGGAGGCTGTAGGAGATGAAGAAGAGGGAGGAAGGGCTGACGAAGGAGAGTTGCTTTTTTTTTTTTTTTTTCTGTCTTAAGATTTGAACTGAGATAGAGCTTCTGTTTTAAATCATTTATGAGCTTGGTTCTGAGCAAGATTTACTAAAAGTGTTCAAAAGCTTTGGCTAAAAATATCTTTACTCACAGTACCAAGGAATAAAGGTAATTATTGCTCTCATTCACTGTCTGACAAATAATTCTCAAAAGAGTACCATACCACCAATGACTTTAGTATAAAATGAAAATGTTTATAAAAGTGTCTGACTTTTGAACTGTGGACCTTAAATGAGTTGTCATTTGTAGAGGTTGAATATCCTTAAATAAAGGCAAAATCAACAATTTAACCTATAATTGAGTTGATTCATGTTAAGGGAAAAAAAAGCAAAACTCTTCTGGCTTTTATACACTAAGCAGATGAGATTATGCTAGCAATTCTCACTAATGTTATTTTGATAATGTTAACAAGATAATGGGAATTGGGAAGACATGAACAGTCTATAGGATGAAGCATTGTAAAGTCTAACTTGCACAGAGATAGACAGGTAAAGGCACATTTCCCCCTTTCACTACATAGGAATAGCACAGAGCAGAGCAGGCTGAGTGGTGAGGAGGAGCCTAGGAGACAGAGCAGGAAAAGCAAGCAGACCCAAACACACAGGACTTCAGGCCACAAGATGTGAGCTCATTCCTTAAGGTCTAAAAGAAACGAAAGGCTCAGAGTACATGATTTTTTTGTGTGTGGAACAAAGAATCAAAACACATCACAGTTCAATCTTCCATTTGCATGAGAATCTGGCAGGAGACTCTCTGGGAGGCCCTAAATCAGCATCTGGGACAGTACTGACAAAGAGAGAACCACATTTTAGGAACTATAAGAAACATTCTGCTTCCCATTCAAACTCTACGTAATGTTTAGGGTTACGAGAAATTTCTATGAAAGAGAAAAAGAAGAAAGTAACTCCACTGTCATAAATGGTAGCACTGAACAAATAGCTTTGTAGACCCCAGACTGTGAAAACAGCCCCAGAGATAATATTTTATTTGCATCCAACAAGTAGAACATTGACATAGTAGAAACAACATAATAACAACACAATAAGAACCAAAATTCCTGCATTAGCCAAATTAGGACACTTACATAGAAGAGTATTCAAAAACTAACAAAGACAAAATCATCTGGCCCTACAAGAATTAGACCTTAGTCTCCAGAAATTACTTATCCTCTTTGGAATTTAATTCTCTTACCTATAAAACTAGAGAGCTGGATATCTAAGGAACCTTCTAATTCCACAGTTGTCTAATTCTATAATTCTTAGAATTCTTTAAATAAAGTAAACTTGGAATTCTTTTTTTTTCCTCACAAAATTACTTTAAGCCCTGTGAGGAAATGTTTCCCTTATAGCTGCTGGAACTAGAATCAGTCCTGGCTCCGTCCCCCACCCTCAGGCTCCGCAGTTGCCAAAGCTGCAGAAAGTGGCCCTGATCCAAAGGGCTCTTTTCCCTGGAGCAGAGGAGTGAGAGTATTCGAGAGTATCTGGAAAGTCTGCTTAATGTTGCAATCACTTCCCAGGGTTGCATGTGCTTCCTTGCAGCAGCTAATGATAGCAACAGAACAAGCATCCAGGGTATCTCCCCATCCTGTGCTTCACCTGTTCTGAGGGTGTGCCTGGGAAAGGCCGACTCCAGGACTTACGTGGCAGGTGACAAGCAGCGATTCTGCTTACCACACACACATCTTTAAACAGCTTTAAAAAATGCCAATTCTAATTTGAGAAGAAAGGTTCCAGGATAACATTTCCTTTAAGAAACTAGCAAATATTTGGGTAGCAGTAGAATTATGAATATAAAATATAAAACACAAAATATCCAGGCTGCTCCCATGTACTTAGTGACTTCTGACATTTAGTCAAGCCAGTCTCTTACAAACTTAGTGTGAACTTTCATTTTTCTGAAAGTCTGTTGACTTAAAAATGAGTTGGTCACTGTGTAGCTGAAGGAAAACAAAAGGCAAGTCCCTGAAGTGTTTGAAAGACACGTTTTACTGATTTGGAAAGAAGTTAGATTGGCACTGTCCCACATGTTTAACTCTATCCAGGAAAGCAACAGGGAGGCCTAGGTTAAGTGCAGAAAGCACTTCCTACTGGCTTTCTCATTATTTCTGCAAAACTGACTATTAACACACAGAATTATTTCTCAACAGGTTAGGAAGTAGACGACATTTTAACAGAGCCCATCTCTACCCTGCTTTTCTAGGTTTCTTCTCCATTGTTTACCAGACTCTTCCCATGCCACCCCTTACATCCTCCTCCCATCTATCCAAACACAGGAAAGGATTTTATCAACTCCTTCACTGAGAGGCAGTACTGACTCATGCTGCCAAGTGTTTCTGTGCTCCTAAGCTATTGGTCTCTTAACAGGAAAAGATACAGAACAAATAATAGAAGGCTAGACCCCAATCAATCAAAAACAGAGGTTTGTGGAGAAGTCTGCAAATAATAACCATGTATGCAATTGCCTACCCCTCCTAAGTATAAAACACCATTGCTTCTGGTGTCAGTAATGTCTTCTTGTCACCACCACAATAAGAAAACGGTGACAAAATTTTAAAACCTGGAAGCAATCATTTCACAGCTAATGTTAAAAAAAAAAAAAAATTAACCAGAGTAAATCTCAAAGCAAAAATTTTAAAAGGAAAAAGAGAAGTCAGTGTTTACCCACTGTACCAACCATCTAGGGTCATTGGAAAATCTACTGAGTTTCATAACTTTCCTTAAACTCCCAAAGTATTGATAAGTATGGAAATTGTACTGATAATCAAATTGCATTTGTCATCTATCTGACTAGTACAAAAACTTAAAAGTTTTTTCCAAAAATTTTAATTTACTATAATGACCAGAAGTTATTTTAGTACAAAATTCACAGAATGACTCTTTCAAGTAAACAATTGCCAAACACCTCACTATTAAGCTGGTATGAGGTCTGGTCTCCATAGAGCACCAAATAAACAGTATAAATGAGCACAATCGCCAAGCCACATGACAATGCTTACTTTACATGGAAAATGTTTAATTAAACTGAACAGTCTTAAGGAGTCAGTTCAGTTTTAGTTATTTATGATTTTCTTTAAGTTATTGTTTTTCATAATAATTCTTAGGTCTATTAAGGTGCTCTCAATTGTTTTTAGTACATAAGTTTAAAGAAAAATAAAGTAATAACTACTTAATAAAGAAACAGAAAAATACCAAATACCATCATTTCTCTTCACATGTTTCATATTTTCATAAACATGTATACCAAATCTCCTTTGTCAACACTCACACACCTGAGTTTTTTCTTTCCAAACAATGCTTCATTACTTACAACCTAAACAATAAGGTGATTTATCTTAAAGTCACTTCACTTTGATTTTCCTTTTTTAAATAAAGTTACAAAAATTTTCAAATATAATAACTATAAATTGATAATGTTCTCATTGACTCACATCATCACATTAGAGATACTTTCCCACAGGGGCAGAGAAAGAATCTTAAATCCAAGACATAAAATATTTTACATCAAGAACACATTTCCTTAAGCATGTCACAGTTGTTGTTATAGGAAAACAAGAGAGTTTTTCTCAACTAATGACACTGTAATTCTAATACTATACAATTCCATTTAATATTAATTTTAATGATTACTAAGAATGTGCGAGAAAAGAAAAACTTTGTTTAAATAGCACAACACAATCATGAGGACTAAAACAAAAATCTTCCCTATGGTTTCCAACACCTACCTCTTTTTTTACTTTCTGGCCTCCTTCCATACAGCTTTGCTACAGATGGTGAGGCCACAAGGAAAAGGAAAGGCATTTTGCATTTTGGAAGAGAAACATTTCTGTCTCTTCTGAAGCACTACCCAAAGTGGTCCTCTCTTGACCCCAGAGTTGAGTTATAAGCCCATAAGAGGGAAAAATTCAGATTTTAAAAATCCATGCAATACAGTAAAACACAGAGAAAAGTAACAGAGAAGATGGAATCAGTCTGGCTGGTAGAGATGAAGATCCTCTAACTACTAACTAGCACATCGAATACCTAATTAACATAACTAACAGAAGATTACCAAAATAATACGATAATCCTGGCAGAAGCTAATTCACATACACACTTGGAATCAATTAATGTATAATTCACATCCAGGATTGTACTTTTACCTACTAAAATAAGTGCATATTTAATACATGGAGAAAGTAATGTAAGTAATTATGCATTAAAGGTATTTGATCTATACCGGACATAACCATTCTAGTTATTTTTTATTTCCAAAAGCAATTCAAAATCAACACAAATTCTGGATAAATTAGTTCATTCGTTAAAAACAAAGACTGGTTAGGCATCAGAGCAGAAATTATCCTGTTCATTGATTTCTGGTTCCCCTCTGCTCCCATAATTTTATTACTGCCATGTTTGAAGCTTAGCATGGTATGTGACTAAATTGCATGGTATGTGAAAACTAAATTATTAATAGAAGTGACTCAAGTTTTTTCTTATTGTTAAGATGGAAACCCCATCAATGTGTTCCTGAAAAACTAAAATAAGTCCTCCTATCTCCACCCATAATAAAGCATTGAATATAGAATATAAACAAGAAAAAAACATTATTTTAAGCTGCTGAGACTTAAGAGATATTTCTTACTATAGTATAACATGGGCTTTACCAATTTTACAGAAAGACAAAACTAAATAAGAAAATTTCCTTTGTAGCATATCAACATATCCCTTCTCTACTATCGTAATGGTAGTAATAGTTAATATGTTTAATGTGCTAAGATTAATCCTCTTTTAAAACTAATTGGTAATTGCTAAGCAGTTTTTGTGACAACTATTGAAAAATCAATAATTATTTTTTCACTAATAATTTACCTGCTCATAGTAGGCACTCAGTATGTTATTAGTGAATTTAAGAAGTTGTCTAACTGAAGGACAATGATATGCTCAAGTTCTTAAGTAACCTGAGTCCTTACATTTTAACATATATAGAGTATAACTTCTATGCAAATTTATTTAATGTCTAGGAAAATCTGTAATATGTTTCTATTTTAGATATAATAATTAAAACAGATATGAATTATTTTCTGCAAACAAAGAACCTATTTTGGAATTGGACTACCCTAGTTCAAATCTTGATTTTACCACTTACTCTGTGTATAGTCTTGGGCAATTATCTAACCTGACCAAATGTTGACTATCTCTTTTGTGAAATGCCCACCTCAGAAAGATGTAAAAATAAATGCTTTTAAGTTATATGTGAAATGTCAAGTCCATTACCCCATATACATTATAATACTAGTAGGAGCTTGTTGCATGTTTTGAAACAGAATTTGATTTTGAACTTTTGGTTTATAATTTACCAAATAACTATGTGAACCTTCCTGATTATCATAAATACAAAGTCCTATCTATCATTATCACTAATAAAATGCTCTCTAAATGCAGATATTAAACTAAACTGATTTTTTTGTAATAATATGAACTTATTTTTCAGTTTAACAAATAATTTAGTGTCCAGAGTTAAGGAATTGTCAATAAAACACACATCTCACATATCTTTGTGTTTGAATACATCTACCAGAGTAAAAAATATGGTCCTATTTAAAAAAGGAAAAAAAACAACATAATAATTAAAAAAAAAACAAAACTTACTTTCAAATACACTGAAAGACTACTTGGATGCAATGTAGTTCTTACAAAACAGAATTTTGATGACATAGCCAAATGAGTCCAAAACATGTGAATTAAATTTCCCTTAAAATATTACATATGGTGTAAAAATAAATAAGTAAGGGGAGAAAATACTGGGTATAATGAGCTTGGACTTTACTAAATGTCAAATATTTTAACCTAATTTGTGATATTTGCAAACTTAAAAGGTTGTGCACTCATTAAGAAATACTTTGTTAGTATTCCCATACATATTTAAGTTATTTCATTTTTTTCTTCAATCTCAATAATTCCTATTTGATTTAAGACTTATACAAATAATTTTACAAATTTTTAATTCATTCATGTTTTCCAATTTGGCTATATTGCTATGAATTCAAAACTCAGCTCCCCTCCCTGTTTTAGAAGCCTAAAGTGAGAAAATTCATTACAGTAGAAAGTGCTACTAAGATGAAACTGATTGACAACAAAAAGAATGCTTTGGTTTGCAAAGAGTTTTGATTGGATGAAAGACACCATAGAGGCATAACCTACACTAATGGCTGGTTTAATTGCACCAAGACCCAAGCTTTATAATATGCCCATCACTCCCCACGTTCCCCCAGCACTCTTATAATAAATTGGCAAGTTTTCCAAACATGAAGTTTTATGCACTTAATACTACTATCTATCCTGAGACCCAACCAGCTAGTCCCGCACTCAAATTCACCACCTTTAGGAAGTACTGGGTAGGACCATACGCAGGAAATCATGTTAAGCTAGCTTTATAAAGGTATCTTAATCTGTACAGGGTAAAATTTTGATTATGTTTCCAAGTCTCAGACAGGATCCATTGATTTAAAATAATTTATATCATTAAAACATAAAATAGGTTAATATATCGTATAAACAGCTTTGATGACAACTGCTATTTCTTGGCTCTGAAATGGATATAAATCTTCCATTGGGGTATGTAATAAGATGCTGAGTGAGATTTTTCTTGTTTTCCTGGAACCAATACCAAGGCCCACAGCTACGGACAATAAATGCTGACTACTTCATCTTGTAGGTTCTACAAGACGATGACTTCCCTCAGGCTTACTATGAGAGATCAATTTAGTACTTTTGGCTTTAAAATAAGCCCCAAACTCCCACACATGCCCATCAGGAAATATAAGAAGATGACTGAGAGGTAAAGGAAGTAAGGTTGGCAAGGAGTATTGGAGGGGGAGTTGCTTTAATTTTGAGTGACCATTCCTTCTGTACTGTGATTGAGGAAAGCCAAGTGCATTCCTTGTCAAGCACAAGAGGAAAGAACCCTGATGTGAAGACAGGAACCCCAGTGGAATGCCTGGCTGGAAGTTTTGCAAATAAGTGAAAGACAAAGACAAAACAATACACACCGACAGGTAGAATGGGGACACCATCCAAAATAGACAGCTGTATGTAAGGGATTCCCATATGCCCGCAGGTCAGATGCTAGCCTAGGAGGGTAGGAGATTGACAACTTCCTTCCTGTTGGGACCACTGAAGGTGGGAAGAAAAGAAGGATGCCTATGGAGTCACCAACTAAGATCAACCCAGAAATGTGAACAAATCTCACTGAAATCACCAGTGCCCAGGGGTGCTGCTTGGAGGTTTACATTGGAACCACCCAAGCCAAGAAATGCAAAAACATGTAACACAGAGGAGGACCCAATCTCAAGTCAGAAGACATTCACCTTGTCCTCTGCTCTCCTCTGGCTCCTTTCCTTCCCAGTCCTGCCCTAGCCTGCAATGAGCTTCGGAAGTCTGCAGGGAAGAGGCCGCGGCCTGTCCCCGGGCTCCCCAGCTCACCCGCCGGCCGGAGGCCGGAGGGCCCCAGAGGGCCCAGATAGCAGGCCGCACGCCGTTCCTCACCACGCTCTCAGCCGGAACTCAAGAAGAAAAGATTTTTTAAGCAAATAACTGATCAAAGTTCTTAAAGATATGCAAATATAAATATCAGAACAAAGACATTCTAAAAATGTCTAAAAGTTACTGAGAAATCACAGTACACAGTTTAAGATGTTTTAAGGGAGTTTCTAGTCAGTAGGGAATAACAAGAATGACAGGTGTCTATTTTGGGAAAAAAAAAAAAAGTAGAAGTGTTATAACCGATGAATTAGGCTCCTCAAAAACACTATGCTAATGGTTTGTCTTCATTTACGTGATTAACAAATTAGAAAAATAAAGTTTTATCAAGGAATCCTAAATTTTCAGAGTATATGGAACTCCCCTAGGGCTGTAACTAAATTGCATTTTCCTTAGCTCCACCCTACCCCAGAGATCCAATTCAATGGATCTGTAGCAACAAACCAGAATGTGCACTTTTAACAACTTAATCATTCAATGGTATAAATATTCCTTCATGCAGTACTTTCACTGCAACTCACAAATGTTGATAAATTGTATTTTCATTTTCATTTAGTTCAAAACAATTTGTAATTTCTCTTGAGATTTATTCTTTGGCCCATGTGTTATTTAGAAGTATGTTGTGTATTCTCCAAGTATTTGAAGATCTTCCAGCTAGTCTTCTGTTATTGATTCCTAGTTTAATTCTATCATGGTCAAGAGCAGACGTTGTATAATTTCTACTTTTTAAAACTTGTTAAAATGTGTTTTATGGCCCAGAATGTGGTCTGTCTTTGTAATGTTCCATGTGAGCTAGGAAAACAAGGATTCTGCTGGTTTTGGATGAAGTAGCTTAGAAATGTCCATTATATCCAATTGATTGATAGTGTTCTCAAGTTCAACTACCTCACTGATTTTTTGCCTTCTGGGCTGGTCCATTTCTAATAGAGGGGTGTTTAAGTCTCAAACTATAATAATGAATCTGTCTATTTCTCCCTACAACTCTCTCAACTTTTGCCTCACATATTTTGATGCTCTATTGTTAGTATATACACATTAAGTATTGTTATGTCTTCTTGGAAAATTAAGTTCTTTATCATTATGTAATGTACATTTTACCTGTGATTTTCCTTGCCCTGAAGGCAACTTGAATACAATGTAAGTCCCTGAGGGGCCACACTTAGAGAAACACTGGCTGGATTCATTTCTATGGCTTTCTAATTACCATAAATTAAAATATAACTAATTTATTATCTTACAGTTCAATGTATGTCTCTTGAACCAAAATTAAGATGATTCCCAAGCTACATAACTTTCTGAAGTCTCTACAGGAGAATCTATTTCCTTACCTTTTTCTAGCTTCTACCCATACCCAGGAAAAGACCCACATGATTAGATTGAGCCTACCCATATAATCCAGGATAATCTCCCACTCTCAAAATATTTTTAGACACTAACAAAGACCTTTTTGCCAAGTCAGGCAATATTGTCATAGCTTTTGGAGATTAGGATGTGAATAGCTTTGTGAGAAGCCAATATTTTACAGACTGCACTGGCCTAATCGTATTAGCTCTATGATTTAAAAAAACATTTTCAGAAGTATATTAATAATGGTCGACCAATATTCAGAGGCAACATCAGAAAAAACAGTTCTAACTTCTCAAGCAAGAGTGGAATTTTAACATGGCCATCATTTATTATGTAATTTTTATAATGATAACATTTTTCTGCCTTCGAGTTGGCCAGAGCTAGTTGGGATTAATGGAGTTGATATCAGCTTCCATTAACAACAGAGCAGATTTTAATAGGGCAGGTGAGCGCAACCATGAACATGTACTGCTGTCACCGGCAAAGCGTGGCTTATTCAGGGCTGCAGCTGCCACCTCTTGGTTGTTTAAAAGATTGGACAGAAAGACAAATTCCTGTGTTCAAGGAGCTCACAGTAGGTCGAAGAGACAGATTACTGCAATAAGTCAGCTAACCAGTATGTACCCTTAGAGTCAATTACCACCTCCACACTCAGAGACACTCAAAAGACATGTCACCAAGGCGTGAACATTTTCCTTGTCAACAACTGGTACATTCCAAACCTGGGAGTCCCTGAAAGAAGTCTTCCCACCCTAAAAACAATTGTGTGAAATTCTAGTGTTTGTTTAGATCACTGACCCATTTATTCATGGATATGCTGTGAGCTGTGGACCTAGTTAGTTTATTTAAATGATCGTCCATTTCTCATGGGACCATTTATCTAAAAGTTTATTATTTTCCCAATAATGAGATGTTAACTTTATTACATAGTCAATTTTCATATGCACTTGGTTCATCTTCTAGACTTTCTATTTTATTCACTGATCTATCTATTTTTGTGCCATCAACCACACTGCTTAACCACAGAAGTTCTATAGTGTGTCTTGAAAACTTGTGGGAGTAGCTTCCCCTCATAGCTTCTCTTTTCAGCATTCTTGTGTGTACATTTTTAAGTTTGGACTTTGAAATAAATTTGAAGATTTTCAATTTTAAAAGATTGCATTTTTGTTGAACTTGTGTTAAATTTATTAATTAACTGGGGGAAATGACATTATCATGATGTTGAACAGTCCTATGCAAGAATAAGGGATGCCTTTTCATTTGTTCAAGTTTACCTTTGTGTTTTTGATAAGCTGTTATGGTTTGGTTATGAGGTGTTCCCCAAAAGCTCCATGTAAGACTAGGAAAGAATGTTCACCGTGAAATGGTTAGATCACAAGAGCTATGGCACACTTGAATGGATTAACTGGTTGATAACTGTAGGCAGGTAGGATGTGGCTGAAAGAAGTGAGTTACTAGGCTTGTGTCTTTGGAGTTTATCTTCTGTCATTGGTACTTCACTCTTTCTGCTTCCTGATCCCACCATGAGCTGAGCAGCTTTCCTTCTGACCTTTCTCCCATGATGTACTGTCTCACCTTGGGCCCACAGCAATGGAGTCAGCCATCTATGAACTTCTGAAACTATGATCCCCAAATAAACTTTTCCTCCTGTAAGTTGTTCTTGTTCAGTTTTTGGTCATAGCCATGCAAAAGTTGATTAAAACAGAAGCATTTAATAATTGTCTTTTAGAGGTTTCATTCATCTCTTGTTAAGCTTATTCCTTAACCTTCTTCCAGTGTACTTACTACTTATAAATGGAGCTTTCCTTTATCATTATGTCTTCTGTTTACTATTGGAGATAAAAGTGATTTACTTATGGATATTAATTTTATCCCCTGCTAACTTACTAAATTATTATTTGTGTTCAAAACCCTGACTCTCTAGGATTTTCCAGATAGACTACCATATATTCTATAAATCAAAACTCTCATATTTCTTCTTCACTTATTCTTATGCCTTTAGTTTCTCATATTTAATCAAATTGGTTAAAGTCTCATGAATAATAAATATTAAAAATAATAAGCATCCTTGCCTTGTTCCAAATCACATGGCTATTACTCTAGCATTAAATAAGGAGCTGAATTTAGAACTAAGGTACATATACTTTTATAATACTAAAAAAGCATGCCTAGAATTCCTCTTGGACATTTAATTCAAAATAAATCCTAAATTTTGTCAAAAACTCTTTTGGCATCTATGGGAATATGTCCCACAGATGATTTTTTTCATCTTAAATCTATTAACAGAAACTCAGCATATTAAGATAGAGCCAGAGGTTAACTTAAGTCAATAGTGTATGACTTAGTCACTCCTCTCTTGGGCCATACCACCATGACAGATTTACTTCCTCCATCTTAGAATCCAGAGCTCCCACCTGACCTTCCAATCAGCCGTTGATAAGAACCAGAGACCTAGAAAATGACTCGCTAATGATGTTAGACACAAAAGGGGGAAATATTGGGCCAAGGTGAGAAAGAAGGAAAAAATAATCTAAATGGACCAAAAGACAGTGGAAAAATGAATGGAGGATGCCAGGGAAAGAACCCAGGGAGGCATTCTTTGCCAGCTGAGGACATGGATACATGCAAGAGACCTGGAAGTTCAAGAATGAGGTTCTTGTGCTCATAAATTGGTCCTGGAATGAGTTAAATAATATAGAACAAGCTTTTCTAAAAAAGGGGTGAACAGTGAATATGTCAAGCTTACCAAGACTCTAATGGTCAAGTCTTCTTTTCCTCCTTTTCCATCTCTTCTTCTTTTCAGTCCTTTAAAACAACAACCATTTTTACCTCAAAGAATCATAGGCCTACTGAAAAAGCACCATTGCCAAATCACAAAGTCCTTTAAATTTGAACCTGAAGAAAAAATTGCATTTCCTTATGGATATCCCACCAGTGCATATGTCTGACTGAGCAAAAGGGATGTCACCATTCACCACTTGATTGCCATTAGACACCTGCCCTTCTAGAAGGCAGAAGATGGGAAAGGAAATCCTTTACCACCCAATGTTTATTGTTACTATCTTCCATTCTAAGATAAAGGACAGAGTCCCTGGAGTATCCTATCAGAGACAATATGAAAAAAGAACAATATTAGTGAGAAGTTTTGTGTCTAAGTTCCTATTTCTGGGAATATAAACTAAATTAGTATCCCAAAGTAGAATTATGAAAAAAGACACCAGTTACCTTGAAGTGGAATGAATGATTTTATAAATATATATATCATTGTGGTGTAATTCTGGCCAAGATCTAACAGCATTTTGAGCCATGAGGGTGATAACCACAGTAGGAACGCCAACACAGGGTTATCAGAATCCTGAGATTCAGAATTTATTAGAATATGGCACTAGAACAGTTGCTATGGTCAGTGTGCTGCCTCTGGATTTTTGTTCTGTTTTGTTGTTGTTTTTGTTGTTTTTAAAGATAATATTACTTTGTTATCTATGGCACACAACTGAAATTTTGCCTGACAAATAGAGTTCTCAATAGCTAGAGTATAGATTATTTTGAGGAGTGTAAAACAAGTATTCCTGAATACTAATGCCTTAACTGGCTTTGAATTTTTAACAAATTTTTCAAAACATGCTTTTTAATATTACATATAATATATTGAATATCACAGTAAACACAGTGAGGAAGGATGTCAAGAACCCTGGGCTTTAATCCAGGTCAGCCTTTCAGTGGTATGAATGTGAGCAGTTCTGTGATTGAAGCACATACACTAGATAGTTTTGAATGTCTCTTCCAGCTCTGAAAGAAATGTTTGTGGCACCCATATGATATTGAAAGCAGTAGGCTATATATCCAAGGTAAATGCAGAACATGCAAACAGGTGTGAGTTTTTTAAAAAATCTTCTCAAAGAGGTGCCACTTACATGTGTTTTTTTTTCAATGTGATCACATATTTTGTAAAACTGGTTCAATAGAGTCAAGAGTACAGAACTTAACTAAAATGACCTAAAAATGACTTAAGTGAAGTTGCACTCACTCTATAGAATGTGAAGTGTGAGAGAAGAGTTTTAAGATGGTAGCCTAAGGGAGGTCATTTTCCTAGTTGCTTTTGTGACATAAAACCAAGAAAACACGCAGCTTCTCAGCAAGTGGGTGGGAAAAAAAGGCTGGGGGCTGTACTAGGAATTAATTCTGGACATTCAAAGCAGATCAGGGGCTCAGGAGGTGGGATAAAATAAAACAAGGAAGAAATTCCAACCACCACCACAGCTGCCACCACTGCCCACAACACCAGCCAGAGTGGTCCCCCTCATGAACAAAGTGGAGGAATAAGGGAATTAAAGGAACCCACATTTTTAGGAGACTTGGGGCATGCCTCAGTACGGAGTGATCAGAGATCAAAGACACTGTAGGACTAACCTGAAAAGCTGCTGCACAATTATCCCTATGCAGGAAAGAAGAATTATCTCTCCCAGCTGCCCACAGAGGAAAAGGAAGGAACCATTTTGCAGTCACACTGTAAGGCTAGTAGCTGGGGGAGTCAGTTTCCACAAGCCCAAGCTTGGCCCAAAACACAGAACTGGAAAAGTCACACCACGTGACATAGAGACCACGTGACATAGGTCACGTGTCTAAGTGAGCAGGAGAAAATCAAACATGGAGAGGGGTTTACACAGGGAAATATAGGTTGTGGAAACCCTCATGATTCTCCCCCTTCCCCTCTAATCCAACTGCTTGCAGGACCAGCCTAGAGAGATGCATCCAGCCAGGAATTCAGAAGAACAGGGGAGGGAGTAATTGAGTTTGGAGACTAAACTCAATAGACCAGAAAATACTTGTTCCATGGATGATAGAGGGGTCTATGGATTGGCTCCTCCGCCACATGAGTTGAACCCAAAGGAGATCTCTGGTTGCCGTCTCCCATCATGAACCAGCAATTGCTGGACGCTGGAGGTGTGCTGATTTAAAATCTTTAGACAAACCACTATTCAACAAAGAATCTGGAGCCAACCTAAGCCTAAACCCTGCCTCCAAGAGTGCCACCTATGGAATTTCTTCTCACACTCCAGGAACCCCAACTAACACTGCTGAGAAGGGAAGTGGAGTTTCTTTTGAACGCCAATGGAAACAATTCTTTAGCTGTTCATCAAAAAATTTTTAATGTTTCTTTTTCTTTTCTCTGTTAAATTGAAACCTCAAAGGTTCATGAACACTTATACATACTGATATTTTGTTTCTTTTTTCCAATTTCTAGCATTTTTTGAAGGCAATTATTTTTCATAGATCAGTATTTTGATGAGCACGATGTTTGATTACTGTATTTCAGTTTTGTTTTATTTTTTAAAATTTTTATTTTCTATGTTTTTTCTCTCACTTATCTGTTCCCCTTGATCCTCTTTCTCTATTTTCTTCTGCTAACAGCCATCTCTGTTGTTCTTTCACTCTTCCATTAATTTTTTTACTTCTCTTTCTCTCCTCCTCCCTCATAATTATCACATCCCACATCACCTCTGCTCTCTCCCTGTTCACCATTAAAAATTGTAAATCTTTTTGCAAATTTACTTTTTTACTGTGGGCAAGAACTGATCACATCATTTCTGTTTATTGTGATAATTTACATTGTAGATGTCATAGCAGGAACTATTTGATTTAATATTATATATTGTTTACATTGGTTATTGTTATTATTTCTATCCCCCTGAATGATAAGGTACTGGAAACCTCAGGGACATTATAAGTCCACAGGGTAGAAACTCTACTACATCAAATCCATACCATTAGATAGGTACATACACAAATACATGAAAAAGGAAGGGAACAAATTGCCCCAAACAAACCAAAATACTTCAATAACAGAATCCAGTAACACCACAGTGGAAGAGTGGTCAGAGACACAGTTTAGAAAGTACATAGTTATATTGGTCTGCAAGGTAAAGGACAATGTAAGGAGTGGCATCAAAGAGAAAATCCAAGAAGTGAAAGATCATTTCAATAAACAGATAGAGCTACTAAAAAACAAAAATCAAGCACAAATCCTTGAAATGAAGGAATCATAAACCAAATTAAAAATTCAATATAAAGCATCACCTGCAGACTAGAATACTTGGAAGACAGAGTATAAAGCAATAAATACAAAATATATAATGTTGAAAATAAAGTGGAGCATGGAGAATAGATATTAAGAGACCATAAACAGAACTTCCAAGAAATATGGGATATCAAACAAAGACCAAATATAAGATTAATTGGGACACATGAAGGCTCAGAGACACAAACCAAAGGAATGCACAATCTAGTCAATGAAATAATATTCAAAAATTTCTGAAACCTTAAGATTGAAATGGAAAATCAAATACAGGAGATTTATAGGATCCCAAATACACAAAATGACAACAGACCCCACAACAAGGCACATTATTATGAAAATGCCTAACACACAGAATAAGGATAGAATTTTAAAGGCTGCTCGAGAAAAACTGATAGGTCCCATTGGATATTAGCTGACTTCTCAACCCAGACCATCAAAGCTGGGAAGTCTTGGAAGAATATATGCCAAGCTCTGAAATAAAATGGATGCCAGTCAAGAATTCTATAACCAGTGAAATTAAACTTCAGAATTGACAATGAAATAAAAACCTTCCATGATAAACAAATTAAAAGAGTTCATAACTAGAAAGTCTGCACATAAAACATACTCAATAAAATATTTCATTAAGAAGAAATGAAAAATAAAAATGAAAACCAGCAAAGGGAGGAATGACACTAGAAGGATCATCAATCAAAGGAGAAATTAATTCAAATTAAAAATCAGAAATAAATCAAATTACAGGGAATAAAAATAATTTCTCAATAATAACCCTGTTAATGGCCTAAACTCATTAATCAAAAGACATAGACACATACACCGGCTGATTGGATTTAAAAAGAAGACCCAACAAAGAGACTCATCTCATAGGCAATGCCATCCACAGATTGAAAGTAAAGACAGGAAAAAACATATCACTCATGTGGATCTCATAAACAAGCAAATGTTTCTAACCTCATATCAGATAAAGTGAACTTCAAGTTGAAGTTAATCAAAAGGCACAACAAAAGTAATTTCATACTGCTTAAGGGAATTATATACGTCAAAAAGATATAACAATCATAAATATTTATGCCCCAAATAATGGAGCATCTCTGTACATCAAACAAAACCTTCTCAATTTCAAGAATCAAATAGACCACAACACAATAATACTGGGTGATTTTAACATGTCTCTCTCATCACTGGAAAGAGCATCCAAACAAAAACTAAATAAAGAAGCTATAGAAATAAAAAATACAATTAATATTTAGACTTAACAGACATATATAGAATATTTCATCCATCAATGAGTGAATGTACTTTCTTCTCAGAAGGATCCACATGATCTTTCTCTAAAATAGACCATATGTTTTGCCACAAAGCAACTCTTAGCAAATGCAAAAAATAGAGATACTATCCTGCATTCTTTCAGATCATAATGGAATGAAATTAGAAATCAATGATAAAATGAAAAATAGAAGCTACTTTAATACCTGGAGACTAAAAACTACACTATTGGATGACCAATGGATAGCAGAAGAAATCAGGGAAGGAAAAAAAATTAGAAGTAAATGAGAATATTGACACAATTACAAAATCTGTGATACACTGTGATAGCAGTGCTGAGAGGAAAGTTCATTGCATTAAGCCCTTTTGATAAAAGAATAGAAAGTTGTCAAAAAATAACCTAACATTACATGAAAAAACCCTGAAGAAAGAAGAACAAATCAACACCAAAAGCAGTAGAAGACAAGAAATAACTAGAATAAGAGCCAAAATCAATGAAATTTAAAAAAAAAATTTCAAAAATCTGCAAAAGTTTGTTCTTTGAATAAACACACACAAAAAAAAATACTGATAAAAACTTAGCCAAATTAATCAAGAAAAAGATGGTAAAAACTCAAATTACTAAAATTCATGATGAAAAAGGAAATATACCCATGGACACTACTTAAATACAGATGATAATAAGAAACTATTTGCTATTATTGGACTTATTTATATGCCAATAAAATAGAAAATCTTGAAGATGACATATTTCTAGAGTCATATGACCTACCCAAATTTAATCAGGACATAGAAAATTTAAACAGATCAACGTCAAGCAATAAAATTGAAGACGTCATCGAAAGCCTACCAACAGCCAGGTGCACACCTGTAATCCCGGCAGCTCAGGAGGCTGAGACAGGAGGATCTTGAGTTCAAAGCCAGCCTCAGCAAAAGTAAGGCACTAAGCAACTCAGTCAGACCCTGTGAATGGGGATGTGACTCAGTGTTCAAGTGTGCCTCAGTTTAATCCCTGGTTCCCTGCCCCTCCAAAAAAAGCCAAACAAAGAAAAGCCCAGGACCAGATAAATTTTCAGCCTAGTTTTACCAAATCTTCAAAGAAAAACTAATGCCAAAACTCCTCAAATTATTCCATGAAATAGAAAAGGAGAAAACCAACATAGATGCAAAAACTCTTAATAAAACAACAAGATACCATATATGAGAACATATTAAAAAGACAGTGCACCATGATCAAGTGGGGCTCATCCCACAGATGCAAGATTGGTTCAACATATGGAAATCAATAAATATAATTCGCCACATCAATAGACATAAAAACAAGAACAATATGATTATCTCAATAGATGAAGAAAAAGCATTTGACAAATGACAGCATACATTCATCTTCAAAACACTACAAAAACTGGAGATAATAGGAATATACCTCAATAACATAAAAGCTATATACGTTAAACCCAAGGCCAACATCATTCTAAAAACAGAGAAAAATTGAAAGCATTCCCTCTAAAAACTGGAACAAGACAGGGATACCCTCTTTTCACTATGTCTATTTAACATAGTTGTTGAAAATATAGCCAGAGCAATTAGGCAAAAGAAACAAATTAAAGGGATATGAATAAGAAAAGAAGTCAAACTATCTGTATTTGCCAAAAACATGATTCTATATATAGAAGATCCAAAAAAGAACTTCACTAGAAAACTTGTAGAACTCATAAATGAATTCAGAAAAGTAACAGTATACCAACTGAAGAATCACCTGAAGGAGAAATTAGGAAAATTATCCCATTCACAAGGGTCTTGAAAAAAAAAAAAAAAAAAGTTGGGAATCAATCTAACAAAAGGGCAAAAGAACTCTACAATGAAAACTATAGAATATTAAAGAAATTGAAGAAGACCTTAGAAAATGGAAAGATCTCCCATGTTCTTGGATGGGCAGAAATAATATTGTCAAAATGGCCATACTACCAAAAGTGCTAAACAAATTTAATGCAATTCCTATTAAAATTCCAATGACATTCTTCATAGAAATAGAAAAAGCAGGGGTTTCAAGATGGCAGAATAGAGGTGGCTGCATTTCATGTTGCTCCAGGACGCAGGATTCAATAGAGGAGATAGTGAGAGGCTTGGGACCAACTCAAAGCCGCCGGGTGAGTCTCTCCCATTAGGGAGGTGTCCCGGATGGGGCGGTAGCCCCGGAACGCAGGGAACTTTGTGAAGTAGAGTTGCCCGGCGAGACGCCCCTCTCCCCGCCACTGGAGCAGTGAACACGGACAACTGGAAACACCGTAGAGGAGGCCACTCAGCCCAGAGCTTGGATTCGGAGAAACCACTGGGGCTCCGGGCGATTGCCTGAGGAAGAACTGCGTGGCGAGCTGTTTGGACTCAGAGCAACTGCTTCTGAACACCAGGGGGTTGCCTGGAGGAAGAGGAGAAGTGCAGCGGGTCGCTTGGTCTAAGAGTGACTGCATCAGAGCTACAGGCGGCTGCCTGAGGAGGAGGCATGTGGTGAGTTGTTTGGACTCAAAGCGACCGCTCCTGAACACCGGTGGCCTGCCTGGAGGAGGAGCGTGGTGGGTTGCTTGATCTCGGAGCCACCGCTCCTGAACACCTGGGGGGCTACCCCAAGGAGGAGGAGGAACAGGGCGGGTCACTTGGACTTGGAGTGACTGCCTAGGGCTACGAGCAGTTGGCGGGAGGAGGAGACGCAAAGTAAGTTGCTTGAATTCCTAGTGACTGCGTCGGAACATCGGACGGCTGTCCGGAGGAGGAGGTGTGTGGCG
Organism: Sciurus carolinensis; assembly: GCF_902686445.1. Taxonomy (NCBI): domain Eukaryota; kingdom Metazoa; phylum Chordata; class Mammalia; order Rodentia; family Sciuridae; genus Sciurus; species Sciurus carolinensis. Next base: position 86,566,703 of record NC_062219.1, read on the forward strand.
GGTCTCTGGGTCTCGGAGCTGTTGTACAGGACTCCAGGTGGAGGCTCAGAGGAGGGGCCGCATAGCCAGGCGATTAGGTGCAGAGCACGGTCCCAGGACCTAGGCGGCTTCTTGCTGGAAGAGCCGCACAGAGAAACGCCTAGGGGCGGAGCAAAGGTTCCAGGACTGCAGGCAGATTCTCTGAGGAGAGGCAGCCTAAGGAGACTTGTCTGCGAAGGGCAGGGCTCCCAGGCCCAGGAGGTAGGTTCGGGCCCCTGGGAACGTTGCAGAGGAAGACAGCCCAGCCCAGGCGGTAGTTGTAGATTGAGGGGAACCTCTAGGAGGGGAACTGACCAGCGAGACCTCCCCACCAGGTGAGTCTTCCCTGCCGGGTGAGGTTTTCCCACAAGGACCGTAAAACCAGAGACACAGGCCCAAACAGGCCTTGCCTCAGCCCGCAGCCTAGTTCCGCTTTGGATGACCATTGGTCAACAAGTGGAGGCACATCTGCCCACTAGCAGGGAATATACCCACCTGAGGGTCACCCACCCTAGAGAGGCAGCTTCCTTGTGGAGCACCGCATTATCAACTTCCTCCAAGACTACAGGCTACTGAAGGATAAGAGGGGATATACTAGCAATCTTCAGGGACATTATAAGTCAATAGAGGAAATCTGCAATATCTTAATGACCCACTGATTCCTGAACAATATGAGAAAACAAGGGAAGAAAATGCCCCAAACAAATCTAGATGTTACATCAATAGAATCCAACGACAGCATGGCAGAAGAAATGACAGAAAGGGAGTTCAGAATGTACAGAATTAAAATCATCAGGGAAGCAAACGATGAGATGAAAGAGCAAATGCAGGCATTGAATGATCGCACCAATCGACAGTCAACAGAGCAAATTCAGGAAGCAAAAGATCATTTCAATAAAGAGTTAGAGATATTGAAAAAAAAACAAACTGAAATCCTTGAAATGAAGGAAACAATAAACCAAATTAAGAACTCCATAGAAAGCATAACCAATAGGATAGAACACCTGGAAGACAGAACTTCAGATATTGAAGACAAAATATTTAACCTCAAAAAAAAAGTTGAACAAACAGAGAAAATGATATGAAATCATGAACAGAATCTGCAAGAACTATGGGATATCATAAAAAGGCCAAATTTGAGAATTATTGGGATTGAGGAAGGCTTAGAGAAACAAACCAAAGGAATGAACAATCTATTCAATGAAATAATATCAGAAAATTTCCCAGATCTGAAGAAATGGAAAATCAAGTTCAAGAGACTTATAGGACTCCAAATACACAAAATTACAACAGACCCACACCAAGGCACATTTAATGAAAATAGCTAACATACAAAATAAAGACAGAATTTTAAAGGCTGTGAGAGAAAAGAACCTAATTACATTCAGGGGGAAACCAATACAGATATCAGCAGATTTTTCAATCCAGAACCTAAAAGCTAGAAGGGCCTGGAACAACATTTTTCAAGCTCTGAAAGAAAATGGATGCCAACCAAGAATCTTATACCCAGCAAAACTTACCTTCAAATTTGACAATGAAATAAAATCATTCCATGATGAACAAAAGCTAAAAGAATTTACAAAAAGAAAACCAGCATTACAGAACATTCTCAGCAAAATATTCCATGAGGAAGAGATAAAAAACAAAGAAGCAAATTAGCAAAGGGAGAAATTATCCTAAAGGAATTGTCAAATAAAGGAGGAACCAAGATGTGTCCAAAAAATAAATAAATAAATAAATAAAATTTTAAATATGAACCAAATGACCGGGAATACAAATCATATCTCAATAATAACCCTGAATGTTAATGGCCTGAATTCATCAATCAAAAGACATAGACTGGCAGATTGGATTAAAAAGAAAGATCCAACAATATGTTGCCTGCAAGAGACTCACCTCATAGAAAGAGATACCCATAGACTAAAGGTGAAAGGATGGGAAAAACATACCATGCACATGGACTCAGCAAAAAAGCTGCAGTATCCATCCTCATTTCAGATAATGTGGACTTCAAGCCAAAGTTAGTCAGAAGGGATAAAGAAGGACATTTCATACTGCTTAAGGGAAGCATAAATCAGCAAGATATAACAATCATAAACATCTATGCCCCAAACAGTGGCTCATCCATGTATGTCAAACAAATCCTTCTCAATTTTAGACACCAAATAGACCATAACACAATAATACTTGGTCATTTTAACACGCCTCTCTCACCACTGGACAGATCTTCCAAACAAAAATTGAACAAAGAAACCATAGATCTCAATAACACAATCAATAATTTAGACTTAACAGACATTTATAGAATATACCATCCAACCAAGAGCGAATACACTTTCTTCTCAGCAGCACATGGATCCTTCTCTAAAATAGACCATATATTATGCCACAAAGCTAATGTCAGCAAATACAAGAAGATAGAGACACTACCTTGTATTCTATCAGATCATAATGGATTGAAGTCACAAATAAATGAAAGAGTAAAAAATAGAAACTGCTCCAACACCTGGAGATTAAACAATATACTATTATATGATGAATGGACAACAGAAGATATTAGGAAGGAAATTAAAAAATTCATAGAGGTAAACAAGAACAAAGAAACATCATATCAAAATCTCTGGGACACTATGAAAGCAGTACTTAGAGGAAGATTTATTTCATGGAGCGCAATTAATAAAAGAAGTAAAACTCAAAAAACAAATGACCTAACACTACAGCTCAAAGCCCTAGAAAAAGAAGAACAGACCAACACCAAAAGTAGTAGAAGACAGGAAATAGTTAAACTGAGAGCTGAAATCAACGAAATTGAAACGAAAGAAACAATACAAAAAATTGACAAAATAAATAGTTGGTTCTTCGAAAAAATAAACAAAATTGATAAACCTTTAGCCACACTAACAAAGAGAAGACGAGAGAAAACCCAAATCACTAAAATTCGGAATGAACAAGGAAATATCACAACAGACACAACTGAAATACAAAACATAATTAGAAGCTATTTTGAAAATCTATACTCCAACAAAATAGAAAATTTCGAAGACATCAACAGGTTTCTAGAGACATATGAATTGCCTAAACTGAACGAGGAGGACATACACAATTTAAATAGACCAATTTCAAGTAATGAAATAGAAGAAGTCATCAAAAGCCTACCAACAAAGAAAAGTCCAGGACCAGATGGGTTCTCAACCGAGTTCTACAAAACGTTTAAAGAAGAGCTCATTCCAATACTCCTCAAAGTATTCCATAAAATAGAAGAAGAGGGAACCCTCCCAAACTCATTCTATGAAGCCAATATCATCCTGATACCTAAACCAGACAGAGACACATCGAGGAAAGAAAATTTCAGACCAATGTCCTTAATGAACATTGATGCAAAAATTCTCAACAAAATTTTAGCAAATCGCATACAAAAACATATTAAAAAGATAGTGCACCATGATCAAGTGGGTTTCATCCCAGGGATGCAAGGTTGGTTCAACATCAGGAAATCAATAAATGTCATTCACCATATCAATAGACTTAAAGTCAAGAATCACATGATTATTTCAATAGATGCAGAGAAAGCATTTGATAAAACACAGCACCCCTTCATGCTCAAAACACTAGAAAAAATAGGGATAGTGGGAACATTCCTTAACATTGTAAAGGCCATCTATGCTAAGCCCATGGTTAATATCATTCTAAATAGTGAAAAACTGAAAGTATTCCCTCTAAAAACTGGAACAAGGCAGGGATGCCCTCTTTCACCACTTCTTTTCAATATTGTCCTTGAAACTCTAGCCAGAGCAATTAGACAGACCAAAGAAATTAAAGGGATACGAATAGGAAAAGAAGAACTCAAACTATCCCTGTTTGCTGATGATATGATTATATACTTAGAGGAACCAGGAAATTCCACCAGAAAACTTTTAGATCTCATAAGTGAATTCAGTAAAGTAGCGAGATATAAGATCAATGCACATAAATCTAAGGCATTTTTATACATAAGTGATGAATCTTCAGAAAGAGAAATTAGGAAAACTACCCCATTCACAATAGCATCAAAAAAAAAATAAAATACTTGGGAATCAATCTCACAAAAGAGGTGAAAGACCTCTACAATGAGAACTACAGAACACTAAAGAAAGAAATTAAAGAACACCTTAGAAGATGGAAAGATCTCCTATGTTCCTGGATAGGCAGAATTAATATTGTCAAAATGGCCATACTACCAAAAGTGCTATACAGATTCAATGCAATTCCAATTAAAATCCCAATGATGTACCTTACAGAAATAGAGCAAGAAATTATGAAATTCATCTGGAAGAATAAGAAACTCAGAATAACTAAAGCAATCCTTAGCAGAAAGAGTGAAGCAGGGGGTATCGCAATACCAGATCTTCAACTCTACTACAAAGCAATAGTAACAAAAACGGCGTGGTATTGGTACCAAAATAGAAAGGTGGATCAATGGTACAGAATAGAGGACACGGATACAAACCCAAATAAATACAATTTTCTCATACTAGACAAAGGGGCCAAAAATATGCAATGGAGAAAAGATAGCCTCTTCAACAAATGGTGCTGGGAGAATTGGAAATCCATATGCAACAGAATGAAACTAAACCCATATCTCTCACCATGCACGAAACTAAACTCAAAATGGATTAAGGACCTCGGAATCAGACCAGAGACCTTGCATCTTATAGAAGAAAAAGTAGGTCCAGAGCTTCAACATGTCGGCTTAGGACCAGACTTCCTCAACAGGACTCCCATAGCACAAGAAATAAAAGCAAGAATTAATAACTGGGATAGATTCAAACTGAAAAGCTTTTTCTCAGCAAAGGAAACTATCAGCAATGCGAAGAAAGAGCCTACAGAGTGGGAGAAAATCTTTGCCAATCATACTTCAGATAGAGCACTAATCTCCAGAATCTATAAGGAACTCAAAAAACTCTACACCAAGAATGCAAATAATCCAATCGACAAATGGGCTAAGGAAATGAATAGACACTTCACAGAAGAAGATCTACAAGCAATCAACAAACATGTGGAAAAATGTTCAACATCTCTAGTAATAAGAGAAATGCAAATCAAAACCACCCTAAGATTCCATCTCACCCCAATTAGAATGGCGATTATCAAGAATACAAGCAACAACAGGTGTTGGCGAGGATGTGGGGAGAAAGGTACACTCATACATTGCTGGTAGGGCTGCAAATTAGTGCAGCCACTCTGGAAAGCAGTGTGGAGACTCCTTAGAAAACTTGGAACGGAGCCACCATTTGACCCAGCTATCCCACTCCTTGGCCTATACCCAAAGGACTTAAAATCAGCATATTACAGAGATACAGCCACATCTATGTTCATAACTGCTCAGTTCACAATAGCCAGATTGTGGAACCAACCTAGATGTCCTTCAATTGATGAATGGATAAAGAAAATGTGGTATATATATACAATGGAATATTACTCAGCCATAAAGAATGATAAAATTATGGCATTTGCAGGCAAATGGATGAAATTGGAGAATATCATGCTAAGTGAGATAAGCCAATCTCAAAAAACCAAAGGACGAATGATTTCGCTAATAAGTGGATGATGACACATAATGGGGGGTGGGAGGGGTTAGTGTTAGGGTTAGAGTTAGGGTTAGGGAGGGGGGCAAGAATGGAGGAAAGAAGGACTGTATAGAGTTTGGAAAAGAGGGGTGGGAGGTGGCGGGGGGAATGGAAAAAATAACAGAATGAATCAAACAACATTACCCTATGTAAATTTATGGTTACACAAATGGTATGCCTTTATGCCATGTACAAACAGAGAAACAACATGTATCCCATTTGTTTACAATAAAAAAAAAGAAAGAAATATAAAAAGCAGGCGGAAAATTCATTTGGAAGAATAAGAAGCCCCGAATAGCCACAGTGATCGTTAGTGAGAAAAGCAAAGCATCCGGAATCATAACAGCAGACCTTAAATTATACTACAGAGCTATAGCAACAAAAATAGCATGATTTTGGTACAATAACAGACATGAAGACCACTGAAAGAGAATAGAAGACATAGTTATCTCATACTAGACAAAGGTACCATAGGTACACTTGGAGAAAAGATAACCTCTTCAACAAATGGGGCTGGGAAAACTGGAAGTCCACATATAGCAAAATGAAATTTAACCTCTATCTCTCACCCTGCACAAAACTCAACTTTAGTTATTAGACCAGAGACTCTGTGCTTAATAGAAGGAAAGATAAGCCCCACCCTCCTTCATGTCAGTTTAGGAACCAATTTCCTCAACAAGACTCCTAAAGTGCAAGAAGTAAAATCAAGAATCAATAATGGGATGGTATCAAACTAAAAAGCTTCTTCACAGCAAAGGAAACAGTCAAGAGTCGTAGTAGTGAACCTACAGAATGGGATAAATCTTTGCCACAAGCATGTCAAATAGAGCATTAATCTCCAGGATATATAAAAAACTTAACACCAAAAAAAAGAAATAAATAAATAACCCAATCGATGAATGAACAAAGGAACTGAACAGGTACTTCACAGAAGAAAGAATATGGAAGGTCAATAGATATATGAAAAAAATCATCAAAATCTCTAGCAATTACAGAAATGCAAATTAAAACTGCACTGAGATTTCATCTCACTACAGTCAGAATGGAAACTATCAAGAATAAAAGCAACAGTGAATGTTGGCAAGGATGTGGGGAACAAGATACACTCAAACGTTGCTTACAGGACTACAAATTGGTGCAATCACCTTGGAAAGCAGTGTGGAGATTCCTTAGAAAACCTGTAACAGAACCACCATTTGACCCAGTTATCCCTCTCCTCAGTATATACCCAAAGGACTTAAAATCAGTACACTACAGTGACACAGCCACATCAATGTTTATAGTAACTCAATTCACAATAGCTATTCTATTGAATCAGCCTAAGTGCCCTTCAACAGATGAATGGATAAAAAAAAGTGGTATGTAAACACAATGGAATATTACTCAGCCATAAAGAATAATGAAATTATGGCATTTGCTAATAAATGGATGGAACTGGAGACTAACATACTAAGTGAAATAAACCAATCCCAAAAAACCAAAAGCTGAATGTTCTCTCTGATATGTAGATGCTAACACACAATGGGAGTGTGGAGAATTGAAGTCCATTGGATTAGACAAAGGGGAATGAAGGGAAGGGAGGACTATAGGAATAGGAAAGATGGTAGAATGAATCAGAACTTTTCTACGTTCATATATGAATATACCACCAATGAAACTCCACATCACGTACAATCACAAGAATGGGATCCTAATTAGAATAAAGTTATACTCCATGTACGTATAATATGCCAAAAAGACATATCATGTATATCTGTCATGTATATCAAAAAAGAACACGTTTTTTAAATTATTTTTTTTATTTTTTACAGACTGCATTTTGATTCATTGTACACAAATGGAGTTCATCATTTATTTCATTTCTATGGTTGTACATGATGTAGATTCATATCATTTGTGTAATCATACATGTAAAGAACAAGTTTTTAAAAAATAAAATAAGATAAAATGAAAAAATAAAAATAAAGTGTGCATTATGCATTATAGAGAAGTCTCTTCCTAATTATAAGCAACATTAACAAAGAGTATTCAGTATATTTGATATCTACTTTCCCCCACCACTTTGATGAAGAAGTCTTCAGTAGTTTGGAAAGCCTGTGATTTCTGCTCTGTTCCAACTAGATTCCTCTTTCAGGCTGAATGGAGCTGATTCTCCAGGTCTGATTTGTTCTCATCCCATGTGGGTTGCTGCCTTGATAATTATTTATACAGTCTTTAGTGCTCATCTGCAAATTCTTACCCTTCAGTTTAAATACCAAGTAATCAAGTAACCTTTTTTGTTCTTTACCAACTGTTTCCTTGCAAGTAGTCCCCATCAGTCTAGAAACTGATTTTCTTTGTTGAGTGTAAATGAATTCTCTTTGTGTCTGTTTCTCCCTCTTGCTCCCATACTCTATACCTGTGCATCTATAACCACCAGCACAGAGTTCTTTGCCACACTGTCCTCTATTGAGTTTCAGTGATAGAAAGAATTCTTATAGTCCACATGTTTGGTGTATGAGCAATCAGTTACTGATAGTGGTGTAAACTGAAACTGAATTGTCTTCACTGACCACCACTACAATATTCTTCATAGAACCACAGAGAACATTCTTCTGGGGCAGCAATACAAAGGTATTACCAATTTATTGCTCATGATAAACACAATTATGGACCCTGTCAGTACTGAACAACCAGGAATTGTTTAACTTCATTTATAGCCAAAGTCAAATCCTTGTTCCCTAATTTCTTCTATGGTTGTGCAAGCAAATGAATCTTGTTCTCTTATTCTTGGTAGCCAAAGTCTCTTTATGGAAGAAAAAAGAAGAAAGGTCACATCACTTGTACCCCCACCTGAGATTTTTTTCTCCTATTTCCCTAAATAACTGAATTTCTCCCTGACCTTATCATATTAAATAGGCTAAAAGGATAATATCATAAGCACATCCTGTCCTGTGGAACATAAAATTGAACAATGATAGCCAAGGAATTTCATGTTGCCTGAAATGTTTCCCTTGAATCAGATTTTTAATTAAACCTAAGGCTCTTTTCACAATAATGATTAAAAAGATTAATCATCTTTTTTTTAAAGAAAAGACAATTTATGTAATCATTTAAAGTGTGTTCTGCATATAGAAAAAAAAAACAGTTGTTGAATATGATCTTTCAGGATAAATGTCAAAAATATTCCTCTCTAGCACTCGATAGCTATGGGAATTCCTGAAGTACAGAATGTACTGTACTGCTTTTCAGTTATTTGGATGCTGAGCTATCACCTTTGCCAAATGAAGTGCATTTGATGAGTTCCAACAATGCATTATGTGTCATTGTGCATACTGTATAGAGTGTAAATCAGACATTGCCTCTACTTCACAGAATGCAACTTAGCTTTTAAAAATTTCTTCAAATATAGTGGCATAAACTCAACCAAAGCAAAATAAAGTTAAATTGGGTCACGTGTAGTATTGTACACATTTTGCTTTCTTATCTAGACTGATAAACTTGACACCCATGAGAAGAATTTTATCTAAAAGAAAATAATCAAGAAAAAAAGAAAAATTTTTGTTTCATTGTACTAAAGAATGCTCCTATCTGTTAAGGAGCAATAGAATAATTAACATGTAATGTGCAGGGGAAGGGTGTTAGCTGCATATGAAAGAGTGTAAAGACTGCGCAAAATTTCACAGGCAGCATCTCTTCTTGACTAAAATTTTAAAATGCGTATTGCCTTAAGCTACCAGAAAACAGAGTAAAACATATACATTCAAATTCATGATTTTGTGTGTGTGTGTGTGTGTGTTTGGTGCTGGAAATTGAACTCAGGGTCTAATGCATGCTAGGTAAGCATTTATCGCTGAGGTACTTAGTTATAAAATTAATAGAATAAAATTATAGGTACCACACTCAAATTCTTATCGTTCAACAAGTATTCCCCTGAACAAATATGATGTCAATGGCCAATTGGAGTACAAAAAAAATGTTTTGATGTCATCATTATAAACATTGATCATCATTGCATAGTGTCTTAGAAAACATGGCATTGTTATTAACATTTATATCGAAAGCGTTAACTTAGATGTCTGATAAATAGGAATTTATCACCTTACCTCAGAGTCACCATTTACTCTGATTAAACATGGACACATTGTCTTTTGTTGCACTTCTACCCAGTTTGTAGAAACCTAAACATAAAGTCATTTCTTTTCTAACAGCAAGATAACTGTTAAACTGCAAAATCAGATAAACTCCAAAATCACTGTCCCTGAATCTATCAGCAAACTGACATTGCAGGACAACCAAGCCACCAGAACACCCAGGAAGAGGAGTCCTTTCCCAGGTGAGATGGGAGTAAGGACAATCTCACCTGTGGCAGAGTATGGAAGGAAGATGAGGATTCCATTCAAGTGGGCAAAAGAAATAAACCAGCCATTGGTGTGGGCTACCATGACAGCAGAGGGAGTTAAAAACTCAAGGGAGTTATCATACACTTTCAGGCTGTTTTTGACTGATGTTCGCTTGGTACTCAGAGAAGGCATGGTAGGAGACTAGAACAAGATCCTCTCTCTGGTACAGTTAAGGAGGAGAAAAATCAGCCACCAGCATTGGTGAGGCATGAAACCAGACTCTTCCGCTTGAATCCCTCTCTCAAAAGACAAGCTACTGGAGAGGGTTAGTAAACCGTGTTACTTCTAGGTGGACAGAAGAAATGGGGGGGGGGGAATCTATCACAGGGTAAGGAGCAAAAATCGGTCCTGTGCCCAAGATGCTGTGTCAGTCACTGCTAACTGCTGCCCACCACTGAAATAGGTCAAGAAAAAACTTGTGTACAAGACATGTCACAAATAAGGCAGAAAATTGCCCAGCATTGGAAGAAAAAACACTGACAAACTCTACCCCTAAAAACCAAGACTCAAATGACCTACATTAGTCTGACACTGGACCAGAATAATGGAGGACCCTCTGACCTGCTCCCCACCAGTGTGACAAACGCTGAGTAATAAGCTACCAAGGTGCACCACTGGGGGAGGGAGAGGACCTTGGCTGCAGCTCTGGTGAAGGCAGAGAAGGACAGTTCAAGCACAAACGAAAACACACATTGAAATAAACCTTCAGGCACCTGATCTTCACTCTAAGCATAAGATATAATTAGAAAAATTTAAGTCTGTGTGTGGCATGCTGAAGAGAAGTGTATCAACAACAAACCCAAACTCAGTCTCTCTACATTAACTTCTATAATGGAATTAAACTATAAAGATAGGTAGATAGAGATACATCAATCAAAATATAGCTATGATTCCTGAATATATAGAAATCAAACAAGTTTCTAGATAATCCATGAGTCAAAAGGAAGTTATAAGGGAAAATACAGAATTTTATTCACTGAATAAAATGAAAACACAGCACATTAAATTTGGGAATGCTGTAAAGTAGGGAAGCTAAAAAAAAAAAAGAAAGGTCACAATCAGTATTAAAGTTTCACTGTAAAAGAATTTTTTCTAAGAGCAAATTTAATCTATAGCAAGTATAAGCAGAAATAATAAGGATGAATGGTCAATAGAATTAAAGCTAGTAAAACTATCAATAAAAATGAAACTTGATTTCTTGAAAAGGTCAATAAAATTTATAAACCTGTGGCCAGACTAACCAAATTAAAAGAGAGACAATAAATAACAAGTATCATGAATGAAAGAAAGAGACATGTCCCTACAGACTCCATGAATATCAAAGTGATAATAAGGAAAGTTACAAACATTGTAATCCATAAACTTAGATGAATTAGGCAAATTCCTTGGAAGTTACAACTGCTGAAGTTCACTCAAAAGGAATTAGACAGGCTGCTTAGTCCTATATCTACTAAAGAATTTGAATTCATACACAAAAATTTTTAAAAATGTTTCTCAAAGAAAACTCCAGGCACAGATATGTTAATTGATGAATGTTATCAAGCATTGAGAAAGAATTATACAAATAATTCTTTTAAAAACTGTTTCAGAATACAAAAAACACTTTTCAACTCATTTTATGAGGTCAGTACTAACCTATAACAACACCAGAAAAGATATTACAAAAGAAAACTACAAATGGCAATTTCTCTAACATAGAAATAGATGCTCAATAAATACTAGTGAATTAATCCAGAAATATTACTTTAAAAAAAAACAAACTTTAGGAACAAGAGATCTTTATCTAGAAATAGCAAAACTGATTCAATGTTGAAAACCCCCAATTGTTCAATAATAATTTACTATATCAACTAAGGCAATCATATGATCAATTGTTACAGGAAAAGCATTTGACAAAATCCAACATATTTTCTTGATTTAAGAAAAAAAAACACTCAGAAAAACAACAAACTTGGGAAAGAAAGAACTTTTCTTAACATAATAAATGCATCTATAAAAATATTCACTTTGGTAACATACTTAATGGTGAAAGATAATTCTTTCTCCCTTAGACCAGGAACAAGGCAAGGATGTCTGTTCCCACAAATTATATGCAACATCATACTGTAGGTATTAGTCAATGCAAACAAGGCAAGGAAAAGAAAGAAAAGCCAACAAATTAGAAAAGAAGAAATAAAACTATCTCAATTCACAGGTACATGATTATTTTATTAGTCAGTTTTTCATTGTTGTAACAAAATACCTCAGAAAAACAATTTTAAAGGTGGAAAGATTGATTTGGGTTTATGGTTTCAGAGGTATCAGTCCATGGTCAACTGGCTCCATTACTGTGGGCCTGTGGTGAGGCAAGAACATCGAGGCAGAGAGAGCATGGTGGAGCAGGAATACTCACCTCATGATAACCAGGAAGCAGGGAGAGAAAGAGGCCAGGAACAGATACACTGCCTAAGGACACACTCCCAAAGACCCGCCACCCCATCTCTTCAGGTACATCCACTTACCGTTTAACTAGGTCCTACCTCTGAAGTCTTCAATATATGAACTTCTGGGGGACATTCCAGATCCAAATTATCACAATTGTCTATAAAGAAAAATCCTAAAGATCTTTAAAGTAATGAAATAATTCTCTTTGGGAAAGTTACAAGATACAGGTCACTATGCAAAAAAATATATTAATTATATTTCTACATGCTAGGAAGAATAAGTGGACATGAAACTTTAAGAGTAACATTTAAAGCACCACCAAAAACCACAAATATTTAGATATTAATCTTCTATAAATGTATATGGGGTCTATTGTTGAAAACTACAAAGCTGATCAATTAATGAGCTATAATGAATGGAGAGATACACTGGCTTTGTGGTTTAGAATGTTCAATAGCATGAAGATGTTAACCCTCCCTAAACTGGTCTATAGAATCAGCGTAATTCTAATAAATCCCAGGAGGATTTTTTTTACACAAATGGCATGCTGATTTTAAAAGTATGGGAAAGAGCTATTGCCAATAATCAGTGGTGGTTCAAGGATGGTTTTGTGTTCAACTGAAACACAACTGAGTACACACTAAATAGGAGAAAAGCTCTTAAAATGGTTATATAATAGAAACAGCACCACACATTGTAACTAAATTATACTACATATGCCTACTGTTTAATTTTTGGTATAATTATTATACTATTTCACATAAAAAAAATATAAAAAGTATAAGGGAAGGCAAATAGATGTGGAAAGACCTAACACATTCAACAAATGATACTTAACAAATGAGTACCCATATGCAAAAAAGACTTTACTTACTTTATATCTTACACAAAATTAACTCAAAACTGATCATATCCTGGCTGCAGAGGTGCACATCTATAATCCCAGTGTTCAGGAGGCTGAGGCAGGAGGATTGCAAGCCCAAAGCCAGTCTCAGCAACTTAGCCAGGCCTTAAGCAACTCAATGAGACTCTGCCTCTAAATAAAATATTTAAAAGGGCTGGAGATGTGGCTCAGTGGTTGTGAGCCTTGGGGTTCAATCCCTAGTACAAAAAAAATGATCATATACTTAAATGTAAAACCTAAAATTATAAAACAATAGGAGAAAAAAATTTACATTGGACAAAAATTTCTTAGATACAACACCAAAATCATGCTCTGTAAGAAAAATTGTTAAATTGGACTTAGTATTAATATTAATATTAAATTAGTATTAAATTAATATTATCTGACCTGAAAAAAAGACACTGTTAAGAAAATGAAAACTATAGGAACAGACAATCAGTGCTTGTCAAGGGCTGAGAGTAGGAAAAAAGATTGGAGTAAAAGGGACTAAGAGAAATTTGGAGGTATCAGACATGGAAATCTTGATTATGGTATAGATACACAGCTGTAGCCATTTCTCCAAATTCACTAGGCTATGTAGCTAGGAGTGAATTTTACTCTGTGTAAATTATACCTCAAAATATATTACACATATAATGTTCAAATATGTTCACAGTACATGAATTATATCTCCATAAATGTAATACATGTATTATGACAGTTATACATAAATTTTTCATGTATTTTATTACCCTTATTTTTTTTGACATAAATCTAAACTCGAAGTACTTTTTTTCTCTCCAAGAAAATCAACTAAACCAACATGACTTTGGCACATTTCAACAAGCATACCAATGGAAAATAGAAAGTCAAGAAAAGACCAACATGTATATAGAAACATGATTTATGTTTGTTAAAGGTGGTACTAAAAAGTAGTTAGCACATAAAGCTTCTTTTATAAATAGTATCATTGTAATTTGATAACAGTATAGAATAATAACCTCACACCATACATGACACTCAATTCCAGATGTATTAGGAATTTAAGTGTGACAAAGATAATGATAAAGTTTCTAGAATATAGCAGAAGAGATTGTTTTATTTCCTAACCAGGCCATAGAACATAGCAATTATTAAGGATAAAATTGATAAATTGAACATTAATAGTAGTAAATTTTTGTGTTGCAAATGATACCATAAAGAGGGTGAACAAGCAAGCCATAGGCTGGGAGAAGACCCTAACCATATGCACAATCAACAAGAGCTTTGATCCATAATATATGAAAAGCCTTTCAATGTAATAAGACAGACAACCTAATACAAAATGGGCAAGAGATTTCAAAGGCATTTTACAGAAGAATATCCAAATGGCTAATAAGTATAAAAAAGATGCTCAGGCTCACCAGCCATTCAAGAAACTCAAATTGTGAGCACAATGAAATACCATTTCACACTTACCAGACTAGCTAAAATAAAGTGAATGAAAATTCTTTATTTTAACCAAGATATGAAGCACAAGGAGAGTCTAGATGCAAGATGTGGTTACAAAAACCCCTAAATAGGCAGCAGCAGTGGGGATGGAAGAAGAGGAATGTTGTGAGAGAGGATGGAAAGATTGCCAAAAAATTGTTAACTGATGAGATGCAAGGGGCAGGATAAATAAACAAGACAATAATGTTCAAGCAAATAAGGCAAGCTCAACAAATGCAAAACTTCAAGAAATTTCTCTTTTCTCCTGTAGGAAAATACCATTAGCTACAGTCAGTGCTTTGTTGGGTCTTTATCACACCCAGAAGTATTTGTGTAGCACATGATGGACACAGTAACCAGATGGTGCACACTACAAGCCCTGCGTCCCCATATTTATGTAGAAAGAATAAAATAATGCCAAATTTTATCAAGTTCTTAATCTCCATTTCCTCTTACAGCATTTTTCATTTGTACACTGATACTGATATCATCGTCTCATAAATCTTTCAATTTAGTCACCAAAAATATTTATTTTTTAATAAAGTTGTTAAATTATGCAGACCAACAAATCAATCTTGAATGACCCAACCTTGTATTTCTTTTCTCTGTTGGACTAAAATTATTTTCCCAAGATCTTATCAAGTCTAATCGGAGAGCATAAGAGATTCTATGTATTTCAAGGCTATTTTAAGGTGCATCTTGTTTATTTTGTGGTAAGACTAATCATTTGTCATTTTAAATTTCCAGACCATAAACCTTCTAAACATAAAGACTCAGCTGCTTTATGTCTTAAGTGAGTGGTCAGTGGTCAAAGAACATGTTTGGAAGTCAAAAATCTGAGTATGAGTCAGGATGAGTCTGCCCTGGGCAAAATTTAGAAGCTAGCACATTTCTCCTATTAAATTTTGTTTTATTCTGTTTTTTTTAATAATGTCCCCAACATGAAAACTTAGTCTCACTTTTCCAGCCTTGCAGTGTTCTCCCCAAGCCCCAAATTCTTCTTCCAGCTCTGCCTTCATCACTTTTGCTCTAACATCTGAACTTTCAGATGGAAGGGGTGGGAAAACCATGGAAGTAGTAGGTTTAGGCAGCAAAGAGTGGGCTATAAGTCTGTGGTTCACTCGAATTAGGAAGGGAATGATAAATTTCAAAGTGGTTGGTTGAATTTAAAGTCAGGGACTCAAAAAACTTACCTATGGACAAAAATAAAGAGAAATGGTCCAAGGACTCAAAGAAGTTCCTCTAGTCGTTGAAGGTTGCAAAGGTGAGAAAGCTCTAGCATATTCGCTTAAGAAGGAACAACTAATGAGATGAAAAACCTGGAGAGGAAGATTCCCCTACATCCTAAGAAAGTGATTTAAACAGTTACCAGCTTTGTCCAGTCTCCTAATAGAAGGGTAAGAAGATAGATGAGAATTAACCACTGAATCTGACTATTTGGAATTCCCTGGTGGCCTTGATAAGGAGAGTTTGGCAGAAATGGTGAAGACAAAACTTTAATTGAGGTGCGTTCAAAAAAGGATATAGCTCTCCTTGTTAGCCCTGTGTCAGTCTTTCTTATCCAAGATGGAAATTTAGGATAAATACTTGACATGAGCCTCTTATTCACCCTCATCAATGATTCAGCAATTTCTGTTGATTATTTTTCTGAACATGTCTCTTCAACTTCTTTCCATGGAAGACTCTTGTCCAAGACAACTTACCTGTACTACTTCAGTAACTTCCCAAGGGCCCCAAAACAACCACTGCTGGTGCCTTCCAGTCCATTCTCCAAAAGAAATTAGTGGGATCCTTTCAAAACTCAGATGGAACTGTGTCACCATAATAGTGTGTACCAGTTTTGGAATAGAGTTCAAAATTCTTAAAACACATACCTATAGGAGTATAGGTATTCAATACTCAGAATTTTCTTCTAATTTTGTTTGTTATGGTTTGGATTTGAGATATTCTCAAAAGTTCCTGTTAATGCAAGAATATTCAGAGGTGAAATGATTTGATTATGAGAGCTGTAACCTAATTAGTCCATCTTAGTCTGAATGGACTTACTGGGTGGTAACTATAGGCACGTGGGTCATGGCTGGAGGAAATGGGTCACTGGGAGAATGCCCTAGTAGGGAGCCTCTTCCCTCTGGTCCCTTTTCCCCCACGCTTTCTGATCCTACCATGAGCTGAGCAATTCCCCTCTGCCATGCCCTTCCCCCTTGATATTCTGCCTCACTTGAACCCAGAGCAATGGACTCAGCTCTCTATGGACTGAGACCTCTGAGACCAGGAGCACCAAATAAACATTGGGTGTTTTAGTCACAGTGATGCAAAAACTGACCCTGCCCCCATCTGATTTTCATTTGGCCCTGCCCTCATCTGATTTTCTTTCCTAGAAATTGGAAGCCTGAGTTTCAAAGATACCAAGAACTGCAGTTAGTTGTTAACTCCACAATGTAAGAAAGAGTCTTGGAAAAACTCCACCTCAGACCCACCTCTAATATTTGCGGGGCCCAGGGTGCAAAATACAAATGGAGGCCACATGATGAAAAGTTTAAAAGTCAAGGACTTAAAATCCATTAAATAAATATATTCTGTCCTCCATCTTTCATAAAAATCTGGAAGGTCAGTTAAAATTCACTTTTTCAAATTCCTGAAAGTTCTGAAACTTATGTCCTTCTCTTTCAGCAGTTGGCTTCTTCTGACTCTGAAAGGGCCTGTGTGCATGCTGGTACACCCCTTCAACTCAATCCTGTTCATTCATTGATTGGCAACGTATTGAGGACCTGCAGTGCTCCAATGTATTAAAGAACCAGCTTCATCTCAGCCTTTTCTCCGAACATAAACATGTTTTATGACTGTTTCTAGGGTCTTATCTCCAGTCAATCTTTTATCCTCTGGAGGAAGAGATCCACACAAATCACAGAAGTAGGTATGAAACTTTTGGACACAGAAGACTGAATCCCAGGTACAAGCTATAGACTAGAGAGTGGATGTCAGCATAGTGTACATTTACCCTTGGCCCTGAGAACCCCTTGCTCCATGGGGAGGGGTGTAGCTAGGGAGACCAAACCAGGACCCTCCAAAGAACAGGACCTGCAACAGACACAGCTTTGGCTCAAGTTTAAGAGAATTACTTGCCATACAACATCCCACCTCCAAGATCTCTGGAGCTGCCCATTCTCTGCCTTGCACAGTGCCTGATTGTTCAGCTTTCCTTCCATCTATAAGCCAACCAAATATCATATTTGTAATAACTCCCCTCTTTTTTTATATCCTTTCAAGTCAGCCAAAATTGTTTACATTGTTTGCAAGCAAAACAATCCTTAAAGTGTCTTGCATGGTTTGGCATAATCTGGCTTCAAACCACTTTCTCTCTCTCTTTTTTTTTTTTTTTTTTTTGCAGTACTGGAGATCAAACTCAGGGCCTTGTGCTTGCGAGGCAAGCACTCTACCAGCTGAGCTATCTCCCCAGCCCCAAACCACTTTCTAGTTCTATTCCCTTCTACTGTCCAGATCTCTTGCTGGCCACACTGGCTTCTCCCAGTTTGTCAAAAGAACGAAGTTCCTCTCCACCTCAGGGTCTTTGCAAATGGTGCTCTCCCTACCTAAACAGGCCTCCTTGTCACCTGACCACTGCTTTCTTTCGCAATCAGATTAAGTTTCATCTAAGGAGGCCTAACTGTCACCTTACTGGACATCGCTGTGTTCTCTTAGAGCCATGCATGACTTCAGAGCATTTATCACTAATGGTGTATTACTTGTCAAATGTTAAGTCCTCCTGATAGAGACTAAGTGCTACCAGAGAAACCTCATCCATGTTATTCATGCCTCTGTCCCAAAATCTAGTGCAATGTGCAACACAGAATAAATGTTTAATAAATCTTTCTTGGTAAAAGATTTCATGGTATCACTTGTATCTCCATACTTTATTCTCCCATCAGCCAAAGCTTAGTTTCTTCTTTGCATCCTATATATCACCTCTTAGTCCTTCATTTACATTCAGATTCTTAGTAATCAATCATTTCACACATGCCCCAAGAGAAACTTTGGTCTCTCTTTTTTAATTTGGTTCCAACGTTTTAAGCATGTACTATGTTCAAAGAGTATATTAGGGAAATCACTGAAACAAACTAAACCCGCCCCCTTGCTTTCAAGGAGTTTACAATCCTCACAAGAATGTGAATATGCTGGTTTTCGTAAAAACTAGATTTCTCCTCCTTATCTCTCTCCATATCATCAAGTTCCCAGCACATGCTGCTGTTGGGAGATAAACATCCACCAGAAAAGGATTTCTCCAGTTCACCTTGCCCAGGCACTGCCCTAGCCCTGGTCTATAGGGCAGGGAGGACAACTGTTTATATCAGATTTCTAGACACTCGGATTCTAGACAAATGAGTGCCTTCTATAAAAATATGTTTGTTAAAATCTAGATAAACTCATGCTTGCTTTTAAATACCATATAAATAAAAATTATATTCCTATCATTCTTATCATATTATGATTGAAGTCCACACAGAAAAATGCAGAATCTTCTTTTAAGGTTTTTACTTCTGAAATATAGAAAGATATGAAGTTAGAGCCATTGCTCTGGAGAGGCAATTACAGTAAGACACATGAGCAAAGGACAGGTCTACAGCTTCTCCCTTCGATCTCTTGGGGACGCTCGGCCTCCCCGCAGCATATGGGGCCTGTTGTATGAACTTCTTATCCTTCGGGGGCAGCTTCCAGACCTCCGGTCCCTCCATTGTACCCCAGCCATATACCTGTGCTGCACATCCAGCCCCAGTCTTCCTGCTGTGTCTCTATTCAGGACTACCAACTTTTGATGACTCTCATTCAGCACTGATGAGGTGTAAAAATGGTACAGTCATTAAGAAGCCAGCTTTTCTCTCTTGCTTTTCTCTCTCCTACTCACTTTCTCTATCCCTCTCGCTTTTCCACTCTCTCTAGCACGTGCCCTTTCTCGTTCCCTTTCTTTTCCTCTCATTTTCTCTCTTACCCTGAAGGGAGACACTGTTTGCTTAATAAACTCCCTTATGTGATTTCCCATGTCCGGCGTGGTTTCTGTAGGATTCCTTACCCGGGATGGGTCCTTCCACTGCCTCTTGGGCAAGTGGAACCCCATTCCACGCCCCAGTGCCCCCGGACATAGCCCCACCTTCCATTCACCCAGACGCTCAGCTTTTTGCATGCAACATCGGACTTCAGATTGGTGACCCCTGGCTTAACTTGATTATAGTTGGCCACAGTACCCTTTAGATAATCAACCCAAAATGGCCACGTAATGGCACAAAGCTTCCATGAGTGAGCGGGCAGATGGAAAGGGATTCCTTATCTTCAAGTCTCTTCTTTCTTGTGCTTCTATGCTCTTCTGCACACTCCAAAGCCTCCTTCTTATTCCCCTCTTAATCCCTCCTCCTCCTCCAACTTCCACTCAGCTATTTCTGCTTCCATTTCCCGGCCCAGTCCACCTAGTCCTCCTGCCATGAGGTCCCACATATGCCGGTGTGGAGGGAGTAACCAGCCCAAGCATCAGTGGCATGTCCCAGTAAGGAGTATGATATAGCAGCCCCATTCCCCACAAGTAGTGGGAGATAATGTTTCACAATTTTCTGTGTCCAAACCTAAATTGATTACTAACCAGGAAAAAGGGTTAAAATGCCCTAGGCATCAAGTTTCTGCTAGAATCTGTTAGCTCCTTTCAGATCCAGATCTCAGTCAAGGCTTACATTGAAATGTAAATGGAGGAAGCCAGAATGCTCAGTGGGAGACCAGTCTCAACCCAAGGAAAAAAGTGTCCATTTTAAATTTCTCCTGGGCTGCAACACAACACTTTATCTCTCCCTTTTCCTCTTCTCTCTGCCCTTCTCTTTCCCATTTTCTCATGCTATAATTAATGACCATTATCATTTTTCTTCTAGGACTTTTGTTTTTCCTAAATGCTATATTTTCAAGCTCACAATTTTGATCCTACATACCTAGGTTAATGATTTTTGATCAGTTATTTTTATCCATCTCTAGAGTTATTTTTGAACATCTGTTATATTGCAATGGAGATAAACATTACAAGGCCTTTACTTTTGTGTTCAATATAAGCACACATAAAAATTAAAATTTAAAAAAATGGATCCAAATACTTTTAATTCACGTGATTTAAAAGGTTCAATTTAAATTGGGTAAACTAATAGAAGCAAAATGTCTTTAAAATTAACTCACAAGTCTCTAGGTGGTCAAACTCTTTAAATGTTGATGTTTATAAAATGTCTAACATCAATTTTTTTAGGACTTTTCTTCCACAGGAAAGAAACGGCAAATACTGTTGGTACACTTGTCTGATATCTTGGTTTTTTTACAGTAAGATGAATGAATTAGAGTCGACATGTATGGGATTACTCAAATGTGTGTGTTAGAGATATCTGATTAATTTAT
Organism: Sciurus carolinensis; assembly: GCF_902686445.1. NCBI lineage: Eukaryota > Metazoa > Chordata > Mammalia > Rodentia > Sciuridae > Sciurus > Sciurus carolinensis. Next base: position 86,587,900 of record NC_062219.1, read on the forward strand.
AAAGTTATTCCATGGAGTAACATACTTAAAAACATTATTCTTTGTATATTAAACGTGTTCATATTTTCCAGGTATACAAGCCTTTAAAGCAGAAAATTTATCAAGCTGCTATTCTCCAAATTAAACTTGTCTGTAATGGTAATTTTAAACTCATCATTTAATGTTCTATTATAGGACCTGTCATCAATAGGGCATATGTAAAATTTGTTCTTTCTTCATTATTGGTCCCCTGTTAGCCTGGCGGGATTCTTAAAGATAGCTTCACCGCCATCTTTTCTTTCTTGCTTTCCTCTCTCCTACTCACTTTCTCTATCCTCCTCGCTTTTCCACTCTCTCTAGCACGTGCCCTTTCTTGTTCCCTTTCTTTTCCTCTCATTTTCTCTCTTACCCTGCAGGGAGACATTTTGTTTAATAAACTCCCCTCTGTGAAAATAAATAAATAAATAATTAAAAGATGCCAGCTTCTAGAGTGTCGTGAAATCAGGAGATAGCTTCCTGCTTCCCCAGTGCCCTGTTATGTAGGAAATTGACTCATTTGCACAGGATGGCAGCTCTTGGTTTGTCTTCCACATTTGCTGTGTCCACCCAGGACCCTGCGTGTCTCCAAGAGTCAGAATTTCCTCTTTTGTCAAAACACTGTTCTTGTCCCGAGAATTTAGACCTGTTTGCTTGCCATGGTTTGGAGCCTGATACACCAACCAGTGTTTCTTCTCATGAATCCATGTAGCTGTGGACTTTACTGAGAAGGAGTGGCCCCTGCTGGATTCCTCTCAGAGAAAACTGTACAAGGATGTGATGCTGGAGAACTATAGCAACCTCACTTCACTGCGGTATCAGGTTGGCAAACCCAGCCTCATCTCACACTTGGAACAAGAAGAGCTGAGGACAGAGGAGGGGGCATTCAGCAAGGCACCTGTCCAGATTGGGAGACTCCATCTAAGATCAAGTGGTCAATTCTTATGGAAGATATTTTTGGGAAGGAAACATCCAGTGGTGTGACAACGAAAAGAGCTCATCTTGGGGAGAGATCCACTGAATATGCCCACTTGTTTGCAGTCGTCAGCATGAGTGCTCATTTTACTCAGCAAATAGGAAGGTACCCTGGCAAGAGGATGCCTCTCACCCAGCATGTGAGTGTGCATGACAGGAGGAAGAGGCAAGAGTGTCAGCAGTGCCAGAAGGCCTTCACCACGAGCACCGCCCTCACCCAGCACAGGACAATACACACCAGGGAGAAGCCCTACGGCTGCAGCGACTGCAGGAAGGCCTTCAATGACCCTTCTGCCCTCAGGAGCCATGCACAGACACACCTCAAAGAGAAGCCCTTCAACTGTAGTCAGTGTGGGAATGCCTCCAGCACCCTCTCGTCCCTGAAGATACACATGAGGGTCCACACTGGCGAGAGACCCTGCAAGTGTGACAAGTGTGGCAAGGCCTATGGCAGGATCTGCCACCTCATTGTGCACAAGTAAACACACCCTGGGGAGCAGCCCTGTGAGTGTCAGGACTGTGGGAAAGCCTTCCAGCACCCCTCACATCTGAAGGAACACATCAGAAAACACACCAAGGAGAAGTGTGTATGAGTGCACACAGTGTGGCAAAGCCTGCGACTGAAAGTCTAACTTTAATTTGCACAAGAAGAACCACATGGTGGAGAAAAACCTATGAATGCAAAGAATGTGGGAAATCCTTTGGTGACCTCTTGTCACGGAGGAAACACATGAGCATCCACATTGTGAAGAAGTCAGTGGAATGTTGCCAGTGTGGCAAGGCCTTCCAAAACCAGTCCATTCTGAAGACACACATGAATTCTCACACAGGAGAGAAACCCTATGGGTGCAATCGCTGTGGGAAAGCCTTCAGCACCAGCTCAAACCTCACCACACACAGGAAGATACACACTCAAGAGAGACACTGTGGATGTGCAGCCTGTGGGAAAATCTTTGGTGATTATCTGTCACGGAGGAGACACATGAGCATCCATCTCATAAAGAAGCATGTGGAGTGTTGGCAGTGTGGGAAAGTCTTCAGGAACCAGTCCACCCTGAAGAGCCACATGAGAAGTCACTCGGGAGAGAAGCCCTGAGTGTGACCACTGTGGGAAGGCCTTCAGCATAGGCTCAAATCTCAACATGCACAGGAGGATACACACCAGGGAGAAGCCCTACAAGTGCCTCACCTGCGGGAAGGCCTTCAGAGACCACTCATCCCTCAGGAACCATGTGAAGACTTATCCGGGAGAGAAGCTCTTCCCAGTCTTAGTGTGGAAAAGGTTCCAGTGAGCACTCTTTTAGGAGATGGGAACTCTCAGATCAGAAAGCAAACTTTGGATGTGAGGGAGGCAGGAATCTTTCACAAGCTCTCACCTTACAGAGCACAAGAGTTTATGGAACGTAGGAGAAATCCAGCATGTGTGTGAAGCCTGTAAGAAGACGAGTTTCTTGTCGCTTTGGAGATGGGTGAGAACACATGCCACAGGGGATGTGGAAAATCCTTCAGTGTCCATCTAGTTTTTAAACACATGAGAACTTAGAGGAGAGGCCCAGCTTGGCATTTACTGTCAAAATAACTCCTGCAGGCTGGACTGCAGCCTGTGGTAGAGTGCTTGCCTAGCATGCCTGAGCCCCTAGGATCCACCCCACAAAAACAAGTAAACAAAACAATCTCGGCAACACTTTCTCAACTTTCTGCACACACTAGGGAGAATTTTTTTCAGTGCAGTGATGGGGGAAATCTTTTTGTTCTTGCACTCTATTCCTCATGAGAGATATCACACCGAAGAGAAAAATCTATGAAGCAAGGGTGAATGTGTGAAGTCCATAAAAGGGGTGAGCAAACTGACCAGCTCATAAGCTAAGAATAGTAGTTTCATTTTTAAGGAGGATTGAGTTTGTGCAGAGACTCTCTGTGGCCCTCAAAGCCTGAAATAGTTGCTATTTACAGAAAAGCTTTGCTAAGCCTTGGTCCACAGCAGTGGTCCTTGACAGAGAACAGTTTTGTTTCCCAGGGGACATTTGGCAGTGTCTGGAGACATTTTTGGTTGTTACTGGGGAAGGAGCTACTGACATGTAGTGGGAAGACATTAGGGATGGTGTCAAAGGCCCTATAGTGCACAGGAGCCCCACTTCAAAGAATCATGTGCCCTACAACACCAGTATTACTGAGGTTGAGAATCATTGCACTTATTGTGAGCACTCAAATTAACAGATTTCTTTAAAATTTCTTTTAAAAATTTTTCTTTAAAATATTTTTTCTAGAATTTTTTTCTAGAATTTTCTTAAAGAAATTTTTATTTCTTTAAAAAATTTTTTTAAATTAACGTGGTTCTTTGAAGAAATTTGTGAGAACTTAACATTGCTGGTAGTCCCTGTGTATAAATGATGTCAGGCAGTTCCCTCACTTGTGCATATGAGAATTCTCACTGGGAGAGAAACCCTGATGGTATTGTCCAGTGAATGCAGGATTGCACTTACTGGTCCCTCATCATGGAAACAGGCCCTAGCTCATGAATTTCTAGTTTTTAGTTTTAAGGTGATGCTCCTTTAAAATGTATCCAGTGAAATTAGAAAGACACTTATTTCTTTCCAATAATAACCATTAGACCTCATCACAAAAGGTTTGTATATAGTATTTTTACTGTATCTTCATTCTTGATATATCTAATTTTCTTTTGGGTAACTTACTTGACCAATGGCATATTTAGAATTGTGTTACATACTGGATAACGTGGGTGTTTTTTAGTACCTGTTACTGGTATCTGATTCCAATGCATTGTGATCAAAGCATGATGGCTTTATCACATAGATCCTTTGGTATGTTTGTGGCCTGCTGTCCAGCCAAGAGTGGCATAGACTTCTAGTTGCTTCCCCAATATCCTCTTCCATTTCAAAAGAATCCAAATCTCAGTTAGGTGTGCTATTTTTTTAAATCTCTCAAACAGATTTTCTTGCAGTTGGTACTGTCCACATCCCATAACCCTGTCCATTGACAAATAAGCAGAGGCCACTGTGTGGGTTTCTGAGAAAAAGCTCTTGAAAAATTGTCCTTCTTACCTAGATTCTTCCCTCCACATATGGTTCTTTTCTCCCTACATCTCACCTTGCAAGGAGATCCAGCACCTAGTATTGAAAGATCTTGTGGCTATGAGGACAAAAGCCAGTCTAAGGAGAACACTGCAGCAAAGTCCAGTGAGCAGGGCTTCCCTGTGGCCTTTTGAGTATCTGTACTAGCCCTGGGTTTCTTGGGTTTGTTACTTCCAGACCTATTTCATGAGAAAAAAATAAAACTGATTACTGGTTTAAAAAAAAAAAAAAAAAGAAAAGAAAAGAAAGATATGAAGTTAGTACTAAAATGAAAAGAGTTTTGCTAAGGTCATTCCCTTCTATGCTGGTTTTTTAAAAGGATACCATGGAAGAAAGAACTTTGATTTTCTGAAAACATGCTTTTGAAAAGGCCATAAAAGAAAGTCATTCACTCATGGTGGAAAGTATCAGGAATGCAAGAAGCCAAAAGGTGATATCTTCAGTCCTTTCTGGCATCAATCCTTTATTGCTAGTTTTTCTATAAAAATTAAATATTTTCATTTTTTATAAAACAAAATATACTTAAAGTTATTATGAAGAGAAAAGAATAAATTTACTGACTTAATATGCAAAATATATATAACTTTAGTAAAATGTATCCAGTGAAATTAGAAAGACACTTATTTCTTTCCAATAATAAGCTCGATTATCTTAAGGTAATAATTTCATAGTTTACTCCAAAATATCATGAGAAATTTAGAAGCTTAAGATTCTGTTTAAGAATAAGTGCTTTTAAAAGAAATTTAATGATTTTTACCTAGTTATAAAATAATTACCATGAGATACCCTTCTCAATTTTTCTCCATTATAATCGATTTATCACAATTTTCTAAGCATGAAATGTTGACATAGATTAAATTTTTCAAATAAAAATCAATGCTTTTGGAATTTTATCAAAGTATTATTCTACATGGAGAAGAAGTCAAAATAAAAATGTGACAAAATTGCAACCACTTTTGTTTGCCTTTTTTTTTATTCATTGTACTCAAATGGGGTACAACTATTGTTTCTCTGGTTGTTCACAAAGTAGAGTCGCACCACTTGCATAATCATACATGTACATAGGGTAATGATGTTTGTCTCATTCTATTCTTTTTCCTTCCCCCCACCCACTCCCCACCCCTCACATTCCTCTATACAATCCGTCCTTTCTCCCTTTCTTACCTAAAACCACTGTTTTTGAACAACATAAATAGAAGTAAAAACTACAAATAAATATTTTTGAAGAAAACTTTATAGTTCATTTTCTTTAAAACTCATTTATTCTTTTTATCTTTCACTATAAATTACATTTGACAGGTGAAAGATTGACTAATGACTGGTATAAATAAAATAGGAAAAATATATTTCCAAAATTTTTAAATCATGGAAAATCACTGTTGACCATATCTCTTTGAATAAATCACATAATATAAATATTGAACTGAAACTAAGAATGGAATCAGTTGTTCTGTAGGATAGTTTATAACTCAATGCTATTAATAGACTACAAATTCTCTATATGTTACTTTTTAGGGATTTATCATGAGTTTGACCAGGTATTTACAGTTGTATCTCTTACCTGCTTTATATAGATATAACTAAAGATATAGAAATAGAAATAGAGATACAGAGATATCCCCTAGAGTTGTTGAGATGATTCATTGAGATAATATAGATGTAGCTCTCAACCCAACATCTGTACATAGAAAGCCTTTAAAGATATGATTGTCTGTGTTTTCACTGATATTGTAATAACCACCTTTCTTAACCCAACAGTCTCATTTCTCTGCTCCATTTTATAGCCAAACGCTTCCAAATGGTTGTCCACATCCACAGACTTTATTTCTCAAAGGGTCTTTGTTCACTTCTGCATTCCCCATGCTTTCCCAACAGTGCTGGCCATGAGACTTGTGTCCACTATTGAGGTAGCACACAAGGATATTTCCTACCACTTTGTCCAATCCTGCCTTAGTCAACAATAGTAAGATTTTCTGGCCCAGGATTGATCACAGGTAGTAAACTAGAGGAGGTGAGGGAAGAGTGAGAACCACACGTAAAAGGAGCTCTCCACCTTCCAGAATGGTTCTTTTCTATTCCTCTCCCAGGTTTTTCCACACTCCTTCCTTTCTCATGAGTAGTTCCTTGGTTCTCTCTTTTTCCCCAAAACCCAAGTATAATGTAGTTTCTGAAACCTAAGAGAACCTCTCTGAATCTCCTGACCTGACTTTTCAGCCCCTTGGCCTCTCTGTACAAATTTCCCGATCTTTGGGAGTGCTTCAGATGCTGGTGGCTGTTGTCTACACGGGAAGGGCCGTCAAGGTACTTCAAAGGAAAGAAATACTCAAAACACAGGTTGATGCCTTGGGTATTGTCCAGCCAAGGTTTTTGTTGCTGTGTAATTTTTTGTGTTGGTATTATCTTAACTGATGATAATATTAACATTTGCAAAATTCACAGTTTCAACAATTCATATACAATTGAATTTTTATTTTCCAGGGAAAAATAAAAGGAGATCTTCACTTTGGGAGAAATATCTTCAATCCAACACACTCTGTTCAATGGGATAATTATTATCTTTAAAGCAATTGAATGAATTATCTTACATCCCCTGCTGAGAAAAACTATGCAGCCATAAAAGAATGAGATATGTCTGCAGGTGCTATTATAAAGCAATCTTCAAGATACTGCTAACTTTTAAAAAGCAAATTGCACAGTGATTTACCATTTGGGCACATGTGTTTTTTAAATGCTATTTTGATTTTATTTATATATTTCCAAAATTATCCATTAGTATATATGAATAGAAAACTTCTGGAGACATACATTAGAAAATGTTGAAAGAAACTACCTCTGAAGAGTAGAACTCAAGGTTATAGATGGTATAATTATTTTGAATTTCAGTTTGTTTGATTTTTATCATATTCTGTATTTCTTTATATGAAAACAGATAAAATTCAACTCTTCTCTCTATTATATTTTAAGGTCTAGTTTCCTGTAAAGCATATCTGAAGTTTGTCAACAAGGGGTACAGATTTACAGTTATGAAAATAAAGAAAATCAGGGCTCAGACATTGGAACTTGATGCAAAATCCTGTCCTTACACTGTCTCTTCTTCCTGCAGGATCTCTGAGAACTACATATATGTGGAAGAAAATATATGCATGGAAGGCAATGGCCATTAAGTAAACGTTTCATGACTCTGAGTCTGGTCTAGAACCCTGAGCTGTGATAGACCAAATAGAGACTCTTATATCAAAGTTAAGAAAGCATATGTAACCCAAAACTAAAATAACAAAAATGGCCTTCTTGCTCATTTGTCTCTCATGACCTCTACCAAATATGAGGTCCTCCCACTTCCAAGCAAGGAAGACTAATACAGAAAACAGGAGTGGTGGGAGTGGGGTGGGGATTAGAGGAATAGGGCATTTTCCCATGCTCAGAGCAGTGAGCCCATCTAACACTATAAGCCCAGGACTGAACTTGGGGAAACAGGCTAGCTACCGGATAGTCATGATCTGGAGGTCCCCAAGGAAGTGGGATGCTAGAACAGAAGCAAACCACACCTTGCACTGTTGGTCTTGCCAGTGAGATAAGAGGAGGAGTGGGCATGAGAAGAAAGGAAACCTGAAATCTATAAAAGAGACAAGACACCCCTACTTCCTCAGGCACCAGCTCTGGGCTCCTCCTCTCCAGAGGTCTCCCTCTCTCTCTCTCTCTCTCTCTCTCTCTCATTCTCTCTCTCTCTCTGTCTCTCTCTCTCTCTCTCCTGTTTCTTAAATAAAATTTACATTTTGTTCTTGCTTCGGCATTTATAAGGTGTTTAATCTTCAACACCAGAGGAACAAGGAACCCCATCTAATTTTCAAGACCAGTATCGCCACCATCACTGAGCAGGTAAAGAAGCCTTTACTTTGGGTTGGGTTCAAGCACATTGTTCTGGGCCATACTTGGAGTAAGGAAGGTCATCTACTCCCACTCAAAGCCAACTCCATGCTTACTTTATACAGAGTATTTCTTCAAGACATCATCTGGTCGGTGAAGACACCTTTAAAAATATATTTTCAAATGGCCACCAATGTATTCACCTTAATTAAACATGTCATCTTTCATTTTAAAATTAATTTGAGTTAAACTGGCTTTAGAAGATGACCATTATTTCAGTCTTGTAGAGACATTAATGTTGACAAGCTGAGGGAAAAAAAAGCATCAAATCACATGAAATATTGAGGAGTAAAATAACAACATCTTCAAGTGCTTGTCCATACAAGTTAGCGCTTCAGTATTTAACCTCCACACTGTATCAACACACACACACACACACACACACACACACACACACACACACACACCAATGTCAGAGGTCCAGGCTCCAGGTTATGGCAGATATTTCAATTTTCATTGAACTAACAACCAAAATATTGGTCATAGTTATTTTTCATAAATAAAGTCATTAACATTCATGTATTCCAGAATATCAAACATCAAGATCATAGTAGGCTAGTAATAAATATTCATGAAAGAATGAATTAACTTCAAAAGTTAAGAAGCTTTAAACCAAAAGAATATTTTTTCTGTTCTGCATACCCATTTTTTAATAATTTTACTCAATTATCTCAATTTTTATTGTATCTCTTCAAGCAATATAGTGTCTTTTATTTTTTTCAGATATAGAAGTGTTTCTTGGGACAGGTAGTAGTTAGTACACATGCACTGTGTCACTCTACTTCTTCTCCACAGATAAATGTCCACAAAATTTTGCTTCTGCAATTTTGGATTTACTAAAGAATTTAATGCATTGGTACAATAACTAAGAATTTAAAATGTATCTAAAGGTTCTTATGGTCACTAATCAGACCCCAACAGACAAAATGGCAAAATAGATGAAGAGCAAAATTTCTGCTGCTGAAAATTAATTATAATTTCCCAAATTATAGGAAACTAAAGGATGCAAAAAGGTGTTAAGACACAAAAAAATTCCACGAGTGACTAAGTTTGAGAAACTTCTAATGTGCTCTGTAATTCTTTAGAGGTAAATGTAAATTATCATGTTTTTGAAATGGAAGTATATTTTCACAAAACAGATTAGGACTGATACAGGTCCAACTGGAATCTCAAAGTCTTCCCAAAGAAAGTAGCATTTGCCTATATTAAAAATAAAAAAAAAAAAACAGATGGCCATATGCCAAGCAAGCTTGGTTAGTTCAACCAAGGCTTGTTGTTGTCATTATTACTGTTTCTTTAATTAAATTGATTTTTAATTGATATACAGAAACATAAATGTTATATATATTAGTGGAATAATGTGATGCTTCAATACATGTATACATTGTGTAATGTTAAATATATCTATCTCCTCAAACATTTACCATTGATTTATGGGAACAAAAATTTCAAAGCCCTTCTTTCTAGTTTTTTGAAATATACAGTATATTATTATCCTTAGTCACTCTACTGTACAATAACATACCAGGAATTCTTGTACCTAACTATAACTTAGTACCCACTCCTCTGACCTTATACTCTCCCCAGCTTCTGGTAGCCACCATCTATTCTTGACTTCTATGAGATCAACATTTTTTTAGATTCCACGTATGAGTGAGATCATGTGTACTTGCTCTTCTGTTTCTGACTTATTTCACTTGACCTAATGCTATCCAGTTTATCTCTTTTGTCACAAATGACAGAATTTTATTCTGTTAAATTATGGGATAGTATTTCATTGTGCTTATGCACAACATTTTCTTTATTTACTCACAAGTTGATAATATTTAGGTTATTCCATTTCTTGGCTATTGTGATCAGTCTTGTAATGAACATGGGACCTCAGATGTCCCTTCAACATACTGATTTCATTTCTTCTGGACATATGCCCAGGTATGGGATTGATGGATCATATAGAAGTTCTATTTCTACATTTTTGTGGAACCACCATACTGTTCTCCACAATGGCAGTACTAATTTACATTCCCACAACAGAGTATACAGACTTCCCTTTCTCCACATCCTCACCAGCATATATTACCTTAGTCTTTTTGATAATAGTCATTCTTATGGGGGTGAAATTGTATCTCATTGTGGTTTTGATTTACATTTCCCTGATGACTGATGATATTGCACATTTTTAAGATACCTGTTGGTTATTTATATGTCTTCTTTGGAGAAATGTTTACATAGGTCTATGGTCCATTTTTTAATCAGGCTTGTTTCTTGTTATTGAGGTTTGGGGTTTCTTTATATATTGTGGCTATGAACCCATTGTCAGATATATGGTTTGCAAATATTTTCTCCCATTCCATAGGTAGTCTCTTCATTTTGTTGATTGTTTCATTTGTTGTGCAAAGCTGTTTAGTTCAATGTAATCCCACTTGTCTATATCTGCCTTTGTTTCCTGTTGTTTGGGGAGGTTCTCCAAAAAGGAAAAAAGAAAACAAAAAAAAAAAAAAACCATTCCAATTTCCTGAAGCATTCCCCTATGTTTTCTTCCTAATTTCTAGTACATTTAAATATTTAATCCATTTTGAGTGGATTTTTGTAATTGGTAAGACAAACTTCTAGTTTTCTTCTGTAGCATGTGGATATCCAATTTTCCCAGCACCACTTATTCTCCAATGCATGTTTTTAACACTTTTGTCTTTGGTTTATGTACCTGTATTTATGTCAGTTCCATGCTGTTTTGATTGCTACATTTTGTTAGTATACTGTAAAGTCAGATAGTCTGATGCCTCCTGTTTTGTTGTCATTCTGTTTTGTTTTTGTTTTGTGTTTGATTTATTGTTGTTTGTTGTTTGTTTTTGTTTTGTTTGTTATTGTTCAAGATGACTTTGGCTGTTCAAGTGTTTGGTGATTCCACATAAATTTTAGGGTTGTTTTCTCTAGTTTCTTGAAGAATGTCATTGGTGTCTTGATAGGGATTGAGTTGAATCTGTAGATTGCTTTGAGTAATGTGGACATTTTAACAATATTGATTCAACCAATCCCTGAACACAGGATGTCTTTACAGTTTTTTATTCCTCTTCAATTTATTTCATCAATGTCTTATAATTTTAATTATAGAGATCATCCACCTCTTCAGTTAAATTTATTCCTAGGTACTATTTGGTAGTTATTGAAAGTGGGATTACTTTCTTGATAATACAACCAGGTTTAAAGAATTTTCTCAAATGTGACTTATTTGTGAATCTATTTATAACTACTGACCCCTGTATCAAATTTTAAATCACTAATAATAATAGTTTCTACTACCAGACAGATTTTTAAATAAACATGTTATTTATACATGTCACATCATCAGAAAAGTACACATATTTTAAATTTTCAAGTGAATTATCACAAAAGAAACATACTTTCAGAAGACTAGTGGAATATGGGCAATAGTATACCCTCTGAATTGGTAAAGAAATTAAAGCTTAGGGATATTTTATAAGTTGACAAAGGGTATACTGCTGGTAAGTAGAGGATGTAGAAATTTTTAAAAGACCACATCTCCCAAGTCTCCCAAGTTACTTGGTAAAATACTATAAGCCTAACCTTGCCAGACAGAGTCTGGTTCAATTCTCACTTTTGTGTTCATTCCTTGCTTGTGCTACACCAGATCTGCAAATGACCTGAACCTCTTATTCTTTCATCCTTCGTTGCCCAGGTCTGATTACTCCTTCTCCCTGGCCCTGACTGACGTCCTTGCTTTCTGACCTCCATCTTGTTCTTGGCCACAATAAGCTACTAACTCCCTGATCTTCATTCTCTGGCTCCCAAATTTCTGGCTTGATTCAGACCTAGACATCTGTCTGGCTCTCTCCTGACCCTCTGCCAGCCCAACTCAATCCTGACATTGCCCACACAAGTGCATCACAGACTCCCAGGGAGGAAGTTGACACATCTCACTGAAGTCATCTCAATCATTCAGAACAGTTGCCAGTCAGGCAACTGTTCTGAAGCAGGCTTTCAGGGCCACTCCAAGATTAAGCAATATATTATGTTTACTAGGAGAGAAAGTCCTTTCTACTACTGGATTACATGCCAATTCTATCTTAGTCATGACTGCAGTGACTACTTTCAGCATGATCTCTTCAATTTGCTTAATTTAAGACAAGAGGTAGACATACAAGGAGGAAAAAAAATTCTCTATCTCATTTTCCTTTCTACACTCTGGAATTCCCAAATGAATTTAATCAATTAAATGTATTAACATCACACCTTTGACTTTTGAAACTACTTACATTTCTTAAAGCAAATGAACTGGGCAGGAATTCTTGGTGTCACGAATCTATAGAACCATGGGAGTTCTTGTGCTCTGGTGCCATTTGAATATCCTTACCCCCAACACCAAAAGGTAAGTCAAAAATGTACTCAATTTTCCCAGCTCAGTGCTCACTATTGCAAAGTGGTCAATACTGATGTCTCTGGGTATCCCTGGAATGTGCCATTGCAGCATCAGACTTAGTGGTCATGGAACAAAACTGCTCTCATTGTCTCAGTCCAGTTTAGTTTCTAACAACTGTGTGCAAAGAACCTATAACCTACAACCATTATTAGATGCATCTCACATAATCTCTACAATTTAAAATGAAAGATATTCTGACCAGAATAAAATATATATGATTTATATTAATCACAGAAAAAGATAAAAGATATGAACAATGAACAGTTTCCAGAGAAAAAAGGATGTATCATAGGAAAATCATGATAAATGTACACTAAACCTGTTTGTCTAGATTTTTGGGGTGAGAGAGTACTGGGCATTGAACTCAGGGGTGCTTAACCACTGGACCTCATCCCCAGAACTTTCTTATATTTTATTTAGAGCCAGGTTCTCTCTGAGTTGCTAAGTGCCTTACCAAGTTGCTGAGGCTGGTTTTGAACTCATGATCCTCCTGCCTCAGGCTCCCAAGTCATTGGGATTGTAGATGTGCACTACCACACCCAACTTGTTTAGAATTTTTCAAAGATTGGTGAATGATTATGCCATGTTCCACATAGGTCATGTTCATTGCCTTTCAGTGGCCACTCATAACTTTTCTAAAGTTCATCATTACCTCAATTTTCTTTTAGAATGCAATCTCCCACATCAAAGGGGCTACCAGTTAAAGTCAAGGATAAAGACAATGAGAGATGACAGATAATATAAAAGACAAGGTATCTGGATTCTTGTTTGAGGATGTTTTAGGCTACTTTTGCTTACTGAGTTTTGTTTTGTTGTTTTTCTTTGTTTTTTGTATTTCCTGGGTTTTCTGTAATTAGTATATAAGGCTTTAAAGACTTTTAAAAAAACAAACAATTTTTATTTAAAAACAAAAACAGGATACTCATCCCACTGCCTAGTTATCACAATCCAGGATAGTAATGATGATATATTTTAAGGGAAAATTTGTTTTCCATCCTATTAGATAAATCAAAAGGGTCCAGTATTTATTTGTTCTTGAAGCAAAGACAGATTTATCAAGCCAAATGTTTTACATACTTATTTCAACCACTAGAATTCTTTCATTCCCTGATGCGATGTGTTAGATTTATTGGTTTGAAATTTCCCCATGATCACAGTCATAAATAAATAACTACTCTGAGAATTTCTAGTCTTTATTTAAAGTTAGACTTCTGAATGTTTTCAGGTAATTACAATCAGCAGTTCCCCATAAATCTTGAGAGCAGAGTTTAACTGCTAAAAGAATGCCAGCTTCTGGGCCACAAGCATGAAGTTTATGTCCTTTATTATTCAAAAGGAATTTGTTTATAAGAGGAAAGATCCAGAGTATAAGACACAACAAACAAAAGCCCCACCAAGCTGAGTCTATCAGCTATCAATGTGTGAATCATTTGGAAAACTCCTTTGAAGATCCTCAGGCACTGCAAATTTTATTACATTCTGCTTAATATTAGCACCAGAAGTCACAGTATCAAGAATGGAAAATGAAGAAAATGTACTCCAGACTGTTTCAAACACACATGCAACTGGATCCATGAGGCAAGTCTGAAATAACAGGAACCTCTTTGAATGCTGTTTTAAGAAGCCCATCCCTCTTTTTCAGGTCTACTCAGTGTGTAGTCACTCCAGCACAGCATCGTTGATTTAAAAGATATTAAATATTGAGACTGTAATAACCAGCAGCTCTTTGTCAGAAGTCTCTGACAGGACTATAAATGATAATATTACATATTACATCCCCAGAACTCTGGAGTAGAATCTGTCATCAATTTTTCATTAAACATTTTTATTTCCTTTATAATGTACCCTATAATTATGATTAATTAGAGAACATAAGCTCCTTCCAAATAAAGCTAAGAATGTGTGAGTTGGAATGACTGGAGGTAGTTTCAGCATATTTCATGGAGAAACATTTTTTAAAATGTTAATACCACATGTCTCACTAGATGAAGCCTGACCTTCTGAAATCCCCAATGCTGGGGAAGACCCCAGTGGGAGATAGGATGGCCTCTCCCCAGAGGTTCACAGCAGCCAGAGGCAGTCATTTCCAAAAGGTAGGCTTCTATCCAGTAGTAGTCTGACATTTCCTTCCAGGAGAAATAAGAAATCTTCTAATTATAAACAGAAAACAAAGTGTTTTCAACTATCAAAAGAAAGCAGAGTTTTCATTCTCATGTTTATCATTGGTTTTGCTTTTGGTTTTGGTTTTGGGTTTTTATTTATTTATTTATTTATTTTGGTGTTAAGTTTTTTGAGTTCTTTATATATTCTGGATCTTAATCCCCTCTTGGAGGAGTAGCTGTAAAAATTTTTTCTCCTGTTCTGTAGGCTCTCTCTTCACTATCTTATTTCCTTTGCCATGCAGCTTTTTAATTTTATACCATCCCATTCATTGATTCTTGGTTTTAATCCCTGAGTTTTCAGGGGGTCTTGTTAAAACATCAAATCCATCAGTATACAAGTTACCTGCAAAGATCTCTCTCTATGTGGGTGTGGTGACTGAATAAAGAACCCTCAAAGATGTCCATAATGTCCCATTTGTTACTATAATAGCAAAAAAAAAAAAATTGTACAGATCCTTAATTAAGTTAAGGATCTTAAGATGTGGAGTTTTCCTGGATTATCCAGGTGGAACCAATGATATAATAATCATGAGCAAAGCTAGAGGATCAAAGACCCTCTAGGGTCCTATAGGAGATGTGATGATGGAAGAAAGAAGTTGAAGTGATGCTAGGAAGGGGTCATAGCCCAAAGAACGTGAGCAGCCTCTACAATCTGAAAAAAGCCTGGACATGCATGTTCTCAGAATCTTCAGAAGGAACCAGCCCTGTCAATACTTTGGACTTAGCCAATAAGACTAACTTTGGACTTCTAACTTCCAGAACTGTAAAATGATAAGTTGGTGGTATTTTAAGCCAGTAAACTAGTGTTGACTTGTTACAGCAGCAATAGGAAACTAATATATTGTGGTCATTCATTCAACCACTCTCTTTGCTCTAGGTATCAGAAGACCACTCTGCTTTTGTAATAAAATTTTCCTATAAACCAGTCTTCCATAACAACATTGTGCAAAGCAAAACCATAAGTACTATCTCCACCTAAGATTTATACACTCAGCACAGTATAATGATTAAAAGCACCAAGTCAGGCTTCAAATGGGGCTTTGAAGGTGCGAACAATTCAGAAAATAAGAAAATATGAATTTGTCAACTAAAGAAACGGTTTTTAAAATGCAAAGAATAGAAACTAACTCATGTTCAGGAGCCCATAACTAGACTAATTTCACTTAAATATGTAAGTTCAATTCAATTTATAAAAAGTCTTTTGTTTATTGTAAACAAATAGGATACATCTTGTTTCTCTGTTTGTACATGAAGTAGAGGCATATCATTTGTGTAATCATACATTTACCCAGGGTAATAGCTTTTGATTCATTCTGTTACTTTTTTTCCTCCTCCCCAACCCCTCCCACCCCTCTTATCCCTCTATAGAGTCCCTCCTTCCTCCATTCTTGCCCGCTTCCCACCCCCTATATGTGTCATCATCCGCTTACCAGTGAGATCATTCATTCTTTGGTTTTTTGAGATTGGCTTATCTCACTTAGCATGATATTCTCCAGTTTCATCCATTTGCCTGCAAATACCATAATTTTATTATTCTTTATGGCTCAGTAAAATTCCATGGTATATATATATATATATATATATATATATATATATATATATCAATCACAGTTTCTTTATCCATTCATCAATTGAGGGGCATCTAGGTTGGTTCCACAATCTGGCTATTGTGAATTGAGCAGCTATGAACATTGATGTGACTGTATCTCTGTAGTATGCTGATTTTAAGTCCTTTGGGTATAGTCCAAGGAGTGGGATAGCTGGGTCAAATGGTGGTCCATTCCAAGTTTTCTAAGGAATCTCTACACTGCTTTCCAGAGTGGCTGCACTAATTTGCAGCTCCACCAGCAATGTATAAGTGTACCTTTAGAAAGAGTCTTGATACCTAATGTAACCCAAGCTGGGATATCACAGCAAAAGAGGTTGAAGAGGTTAAAAACGGCTTCATTTCTCAGGAAACTTAAACCTTGTGGGTAAGGTACATGATAAATAAGTAAACAAAAATAATTGAGATAGTAGTAAGTTCTGCAAAGGGTATAAAACAGGAAAATAGAATGGAGAGTATATAATATGGGAAGTCACTGGAATGTTTTAAATAGAGGAGTAACATATTCAATCATGGGCCTCATAACAATGTTTTGGTCAATGACGGACCACAATGACTGACAGTAGTCCCATGAGATAATAATACCTAACTTTATGGTCATTTTAGTTTGTGTCCATATGCCATGACACTCACATAATGACAAAATCACCTAAAAATAAATTTCTCAGAATGTGTCCCTGGCATTAAGCAATACATGACTATATGTTGTTTTAAATATTCCTCTTTACATGGTGGGAAATGGGGGTCTAGCTCTATTCTTATCAAAACTGCCTCAACATGGATTTAAATTTAAGAACTGAAAATGGGAAGCTACTAGGAGAGGAAAGTTTTCACAACATTGGAACAGATGTTGGGGGATAGCACAGACAACAAAAGCAAAAATTGGAAAATAGAATTACATCAAATTAAAATGCTTTTACACAACGGAAATAATCAACAGAGTGAAGAGACAACTGCAGAATGTGGGAATATATTTGCAAACTAGTCATCCAACAAGGGATTAATATCCAGAATAAACAATACCAAAAAACTCAAAAACAAAAAGTCCCAATAATCCCAATAATCTGGTTTTTGAATGTGTAAATGATCTAAATAGATCTTCAAAGAATGTATACAAATAGCCAACATGTATATGAAAAAAAAATGTTCAAGATAACTAGTCATCAGATAAATGCAAACCAAAACCACAATGAGACATCCTTTGACATCCTTTGATGTCCATTTCAAAAGACAAAATAACAAATGCTGTGGAAAAAAATAACAAAAGTCTTGGAAAAAGGGTAACTATCACACACTGTTGGTGGGATATAAATTAGTACAGTCATTATGATAAACAGCATTGGGGATTCCTTTAAAAATTAAAAACAAAACTATCACAGGATTCCACAACCCCACTCCTGAATATATATCCAAAGAAAAGGAAATCAGTATATCAGAGAGATAACTGCCCTCCATTTTTATTACAGCACCATTCACCATTGCCAGGAGATGGAATCAACCTAGGTGTCCATTGTAGGAAGAATAGATACAGAGAATTCAATACACACACACATAGGAATATTATTCAGTCATAAACATAGTGAATCACTGTCATTTCCAGCAAAATGAATGAAACTGAAGGACATTATGTTAAGAGTTCATATAGGAAACTATTAGAATCATCAAGCAAGAGACTCAGTAGTGGCCACACTGGGTGTAATATGAAATATTCTGATTTGGACCATTCAACAGGTGACTCAATAGAAACTTATGGTAGGTTGACTATAGCAGAGTCATGAGGGAAGCACAGGAATCCAAGACGACTTCTAACCTTGCTATCTCATGATAGATGGGAATGCCATATACACATGCCCCTTAACTTACAGTCGGGTTATGTCCACATAAACCCACCATAAGTTGAACCTAGTATAAGTCAAAAGTTCATTGAATACACCTAACCTGCTGAACATTACAGCATAGCAGCATAGTACAATGTAGAGCACCTGTTGTTTACCATTGTGACTGCAATGTTGACTATGAACTACAGCTTGCGGCTGCTGCCACCCAGCACAACAAGAGTTTATCACATTGCTAGCCAGAGAGAAGATCAAAATTCAATATTTGAAGTTTCTACTGAATGCATATCACCTTTACATCATAATGAATTTGAAAGTTTTTAAGTCAAACCATTAGTTGAAAACCACCTGTACAGAGATGGGAAACCCTGGCAGAGAGGGACAGGTAAGGGAGTTAGAAGTCTTTGACAGATAATGTATAAGGTTTATCTATCTATATCTAAGTCAAGACATCAAGTAGTCAGTTGGAGATGAAGATTAAGTGACATATGGTAAGGTCACATATTCATTAAGCAGCACACAAAGGAACAAGAAAGTTGATGCAGGCTGTGCAAACCTGGAATAAATATTAATAATTTGGCCTTTAATTTGAAGAAGTAAGAAGCCAGTAAGTGTTTCTGTGCATATAGTGACATAGGCATTTTAGGGAAGTTAATAAAACTGAAGGGTATAAGTTTGGAAGGAGCCAACAAAGGCTGGGAGTGGGACAGCCCATTAGGAGGAAACTGAGGTCATCTGCCTCGATTTGTTAAGAGGTTTAAACTTATTTCCCATAGAAACACAATTCAAACTGATAACATCAGCAAAAAGTTGAAAATTTTTTTCTGCCTATGACCTTTAGAAGGCTATAAAGTTCAGATGTTTTTTTTCACAATTTTTGAGGCATATGCTGCTATTTTTCCTCAAGTAGACCATAAACATGACAACTTCTACATGCACAACTGGTTTAGTCATTATGGTCACCAATCCATATAAAACCATCTCAGTCTGTCAAACAACCCATTGTTTTCAATCTGTTCTGCCTAGTTTTTTACAACTGACACAACCATGGTATTATTTTTGTATATGTTAGCCCGACCCATGTTGAAAGTTGACAGAGCAACCACTCCTCATCTGGCCTCTCAGAACTGATGCCGTGGCTCTTCCAGGACAGATGAATCTGAGTGCATAGCTAGAAATCCAGCATGTGCCCTGCCCTGCTGTCTACCAAATCTGCATTTTTTTCATCCTTCCCTTTTATGTTCTTTATTTTCTGTCCAACATCAAGCCTCTATCCTCCAAGATTCTAAAGTGGAAAGGTAGTAACCAAGATTTTTTTATTTAAAAAAATTCATACTATTGGGGAGAAATGCCTTAAAATTGTCTTCAGTCATCACCAAGTGGAACTATGATCCAGTGATCCATGTGCTTGAATATTCCCTAAACAACTGCAGCAGAAATATCCCCTATTAATGATATTGGACAAATTATATTGTTAAATTGTTAAATCATGTGCATGTTTGAGTATGTAACAACAAATCCCCTATCAATGATATTGGCCAAATTATATTGTTAAATTGTGTGCATGTTTGAATATAACAACAAATCCCACCATTATGTACAACTATGATACATCAGTAAAAAATGTGGAAAAAAAAGAAACATCCCCAGTCTACTGCAACCCAATTGTGGGCCAGGATCACTAGGAAAGGCTGAAGGGATTCCAAATAACATAATTTAGTTTTAGTGTATAGACATGTTGTTTGCTACCTATACTGATGGATTACCAAAAGGTAGTCAAAAGAAACAATTAAAACAGTTTTTCCAAAGAGTCGTGAAGAATTTTTGACAATAAATCCTCAATAAATAATACATTAAAAATCACCACGGAAGTCATATTTTAGCCATAAGATACTGTAAAAGTCCACTTATCTCTCCAATAAGTATCTCACCTTCAAAATTATTATAGTGATTCACCTTTCATAGAGGATATTTTTGAGGATATTAGTACCTGTGTGCTTTGAAAATGATAAAATGCTATGCAAATATTTCATCTTATGAAACAGTAGATAAATTTTTTTTAATTAAAAAATAAAAGTAAAATTGCAACAACCATGCCTGAAGGACAAAAAAAAAAAAAAAAAAGGTAGAGAAAATAGATCATTGAATATATATTTTTCCATACAGTCCCTGTGAGATAGACTACCTTATAAATAGAAAGGCAATGACACATCCCTTGAAATTATTCAATTAAAACAACTAGTTCATTCACAAAACCTACCATCCATGTGGTTGGCAGCCTTTACGTGGCTCTCACTGGTGCCCATGTCCTGCTTTTCATGCCCTGTGTAGTTTCCTCTGGACCTAGTAGGGGTAGTAGGCCTCGACGTAAGAGGGGTAATAAAATACTACAAAAGTGATGGAATGTCACTTCCAAGATTAAGTTACAAAATGGACTCTGGCTCCTGGCTAGTTTACCTTCTCTCACACTCACTTGCTCTGATGGAAGCCAGCTGCCATGTTGAAAGCTGCCCCACGGAGAGCTCCTTATGGAAAAGAACTGAGGGAGGCCTTTAGTCAACAGCCAGCAAGCAGCTGAGTCCTGCCAACACCCACAGTCAGTGATCTTGGAGGCAGATCCTTCCCCAGTCAAGATAAAGATGATGCAGCCCTAACCAACACCTGATTACAACCAGAGAAAGACCCTGAGTTGTGCCTAGCTTTGTGACCCACAGAAACTGAGGGGTAACAAAAGTTTGTTACTTTAAACCACAAAGTTTTGTGAAAATTTATTATGTGGTTATGTAGAACTAATACAATCCATAATTAGCTTTGTCTGTGGAATAAAATCTTCCATAAAGACATTTCAGTGCTGGCAATTGATGGTTTATAACTAATGAGCAATTTTCAGGTGATATTGATTAAGGATTTATGCCCAATAGAAGCACAAAATTAAACAGAGCTCCATGGAATGGAAATAGACTCTACATGAGGCACTCTGCTTTTGTCAAAGAAAATTTATTATCATCAACTTCTTTTATACACAATTACTCATAAATCTGCACCTCATTTTTAAAACAGATCTCTAGAGTATCATTTCACTAAGTGCAGACCTTTCTATAATCTTTTGCCAATACTTCTGCCAACTTGATACATGTGACCAAAATATCAGGATCTTTCCAATCAACTAAGTCTAGTTACTTAATCCTTTCTTCATGAAATGAATGGTATGTTTCCTTCCACTAAAAATACTAACACTCATAATCATGATATCTTTATTTTCCTTTACTGGTAGGAAATTTAGAGTTTAGGTTAGTATGGAAAAGCAATAAAAATAAAAATCTATGTCCTTGTATCTCTAAAGTAGAATAAGTAGTTGAGGATCTATACCCTGGCTAGGGCTAAAGATATGACTTAGGGTCTTCCTATAGACCATCTTTATACATATATACATAAAATATATATAGCAATTCCTCTCCTCATTGCTATGATCAAAAACTGGAGTTGTTAATTGAACTATTCTATTAGGAGAAGTTAAAGTTCAAATTTTGCCTTTATTTATTTGGTAATGAAAATTCCTGCATTTCAATACTGTTTAAAGTTGAAAATTACTTTTTTAATCACTGAATATTTATATATATAATGCTAATCTTTTTTTCCCCTGCTTGTAAGGTAAAGGAACTCAAGAAAAATGTCCTCAAGATCAAAAGTATAATTGGAAAATTACAAAAGATAGTACTCACAACCATGACCATGAGACTTTAGTCTATTGGCATGCCAACTTTTGTCTTCCAGGTTCTAGTTATCTGGGCCTTGGACAGCACCCAGTGATGGAGTAGGAATGCAAATAATACAGAAATCAGGGATGAATTTAACTGACAGCATGAAGACAGAGTCAACATCTGCTTCAGGGAGTATCAGACACACCAACAAAATAATGTAACTCAAAGCTATATAATTTCCAAATAATTTCCAGAATATTTTAAATTCCCAGATTTTTCTGGACAGCATATGTTGATTTAAAGAAAATATCGCCTCATTTGGAGAGTAGAGAACACCCAGTGAAGGGATTTTGAATGGGTGTTAATGAGCTTCCTGCAGGAATCTAGAATCTGACAGAACGTGCCTTTCTCTCCAGGCTCTTCTCCTCACACCCCCACCTTCCACTCCCTAGCATGCCACCTCTGCCCTAGTTTTGTTTTGGTTTTGGGGTATCCTTGGAGACAGACTAAGATGACAGGTCCCAATAACATCGGTGCCTACAGTCAATTCCTCTCCTCATTGCTATGATCAAAAACTGGAGTTGTGAATTGAACTATTCTATTAGGAGAAGCTAAAGTTCAAATTTTGCTTTTACTTATTTGGTAAATGAATATTCCTGCGTTTCAATACTGTTTAAAGTTGAAAATTATTTTTTTAATCACTGAATAACCAAGACATTTTATTGACTTCAGGAGGCAATTTAAACTGGGAGCACATAAATGTTACAAAATATTAAAGAAGAATAAATTCTATTACCCCCAAATGAGTGCATTCTTCCTACTAAAATTATCACATATCCTATACTATACAAAAATTCTGTCATTTTGAACAACCTAGTGATATTGACCTTGATGGGGTACAATGCATTACAGGAAGTAGGATCAATTCATCATGCTTTGCTAGCCATCCAGGAAAAACTACATTGAACATATAGTGCAAAGATCTATTGATTCTATTATGGTTATATTCATTTTCTAAGACTGCTGTTACAAACAACCACAAACTAAGTGGCTTAGACAGCAAAAAATCATTGATTCGCAGTTCTAGAGAATAAAAGCCCAAAAACATGGGGTCAGCTGGGCTGTGTTCCTTCTGAAGACACTGGGGAAGGATCTCTCCCAGGCACCGGCCCTGGCTCTGGCAATTTCTTGGCTTATGGCAGCATAAGCCCAGTCCTCACGTAACCTTCTCCCTGTGTGTAAGTACATGACCAAATTTCTACTTTCATCAGGACACCAGTCAAGTCATATTGAGTTAGGAGCCTACCCAACTGCATTAAATTCTCATGCTAACTTTTTCTTAAGGCATCTGTAATGACCCTATTTTTAAATAAGGTCACATTCCAAGGTATGCAAACTAGAAATTCAACATGTAAATTTGAAGAATGGCACAATACAACCCATGACAAGGATCAACAATCCAAGGTCAAGAATTATTGACTTTGCCAACCAGTTATGCCATCACTAAGAATTTCTGCTAATAAGCTATTTTGGTAAGCCTTCGTAGACCACAGGGACTAGCTAGGAAGGGTGAGGCTGCCAGGAAACAATCCTGCAAGAACATCCTGACCCTGTGACCAAGGCAGAAGAAAAGGTTTATCTGCAGAGAGGACATCCTGATAAACCTCTTTAAACCTCTGAGGTAAACAACCCTATGATTAGCCCTTGGGATGAGTAAGGCCTAGGGAGATGGGACAGAAAAGAAGAATCAGCTAGCTAATGGGTTGTAGAGAGGAAATCTTAGAACCACTTGATTTTTTGAGGAGGAAACTGAAGCCAGAAGTCAAGTGTACACAATGAATTAGTGACAGACAGAGAAAAAGATCCCAGACCAGCTAATACTTTGGTGTCCTTTTCTCTACATCACAAAGATTAAAACTCCAAAATGAATCCAAGACATCCAGGCTCAAAAAAAGTACCAGTACATAACACAATGACTTATGCACATAGAGAACTCCAAGAGGAGTAGATGAGAGGACAGTCAGTACTGTTCATTTCGTGCAGTCTCATATGCAGATCTTGACCTCTGACTTCTAAGTTCTCACTGCCCTCTAGAGGCCCGCGAGGTGGCTCATTTCCCTCTGGCTGTCTTCCTGAGGCCTCTTGCTATGCCTCTGATTCAAAATATCACTGTCGCTGAAGCTGACAGCATAGTCCATCCACTCAGAGTTTCTCCTAGCAGCACATTCTGTGCATAATTAAATACACACAGTCCCAAACAAGAAGACAGGCACGTTTTCTCAGCATGTGGGACAGTTATCCCTCTCTTCACAGAAACTTTGCATAATTCATTTGAACTCATTTATCTGATCTTGTCTCCATAAACTGACAGAAAACAAAAGCCAACCCCAAAATCCAAAGGAAACATCTATTTTAATTATGTGCAAAATTCAAAGGAGGTCAAAATACTAAACTGGGAATACAAGAAACAGGCTAACTGTAGACCTATCTCAGAAAAGGGCAATAAACTGAAAGGTGGCTGAGTAAAAACCCCTTTTAAATGTTGTTTCTCAGCTTCATCACCAGAAGTCCGTATAAAGGCACCTACAAAAAAATCAATGCCTGAGCTCATGTTTTTCTCATTTAGTCTTAATCCTTCCCAGCATCTGGTACAAGGACAATCAAACTGGGACTTAGGAGTCCTAAATTCTGTAATCACTTCTGCTAAAAAGATGTAGGACCTGATCAACTCCTTTAACCTCAATTTCTTCAGCTTTAAAATGAGGATCTGGTTTAAATGATCTGAAAGGACACTTGCAGCTTCAACCCTCTGTGACCTCTGAATCAATTCTACTGTGTACCAAGTCCTGAAGTCCAGCAAACCTTCATGGTCTGGAACAGCCCTACTCAAACATCACATGGGGGTCTCTGTCATACCACATGGGGGTTTCCTTCACAATGGGTCAGAGAGCTGCAGCAATTACAAATGATGATGCCCCAATAATTATTTCAAGTTGAAAAATCAAATATTTCTTTAAAAAAACAAACTTACCCCCTTTGGAATAAGAATAATTTCCCAAAGAATTTTCAAATACTCAAAAACATCTTATGACTTTTGCCTCATACCTTTGACCTGACAACTAAGCTATTAGGCAGCAATATTTCAATATAGCAAACTTGCCATGTTTGCAGTGAGCAGCTGTGGCCACAAAATGAGAAGCTTTTCTGATCAAATTCATAAATATTTTCCCCCTAAAACTTGAGTACATAAAATAATCTTTCTTCCTTTCTTTCTTTCTTTTTTTTTTTTTTTTTTTTTTTGATACCAGGAATTGAACACAGAGGCACTTAACCACTGAGTCACATCCCTAGCCCTTTTTATATATTTTATTTTGAGACAGGGTCTTGCTAAGTTGCTTAGGGCCTACACTAAATTGCTGAGGTTGACTTTGAACTCATGATCCTCCTGACTCAGCCTCCCAAGTCACTGGGATTACAGGTGTGTACCACCACAACAGGACTAAAACAGAATCCTGATACCTTTATTTCCACTCCACTATACCAAAATTGTTTCTAAATTATTAAATTAGTGGTGCTTCCCACCATTTCACTTACAAAATAAAAAATAATAGGTACTAAATCTAACTTACAATTCATCTTTAGGGTTATTTTTAGACAAATGAAGGCACTCAGGAATAAGTCCATGTGTTACAAATGGGCAACCAATTAACTTCTCCACTAGCTCTCACAGGGTAATTTGCTATGCAGTCATTACCTGTTAAAGACAAGAAAAATGTGTAAGCATTTTTGTCGATGTGGTCAACCCTAGTTTTAAAATATTTTGCTCCTAGAATGCTTATATTCCCAGATTTCCAGGGGAAATTGATGCCAAAAAACTAAAACACTTGGGAGACTTCTCTGAACAACCTAAAAATGTCATTAACATGGGAGTTCATTTTCATGTTAGTCAAACTCTAAATAGTTCACTGGCAGAAAAATAAACATTTCAATTGTCATCCATATGAAAAATGAACTAGGGCCTGAGCTTGGGTCAAGGGTGATCTAGAGTCCAAATTGCAAGGAAGAGGATATGGAAACTAATGATCAGTCAAGACTTATGTCGAAATCCCAAGGATCAATATGGTAAAGGGAAGTTGACAGCAGAAGTCATCAGGTACATTGTATAATTTTAGCCTGTTAGGGGAAAACATCATGGGTCTACTGAGGCCCATTTCCCATGAAATCAGATGTCCATCAATGACTAAAGGTGTGGGGACCAGAAATTAGCATTTATTATAGTAAAAGGAGCAGGGAGCTTATAATGCCTAGGTAGAAGGATACAAAATCAACTTACAAAAATCAGTACCCTTTCTGTACACTAACAACAACTTATCTGAAAAAGAAATTTTAAAAAATGACAACAACAACAATCCCATTTATAATAGCTACTGAAAACATGAAACACTTAGGAATAAATATAACCAAGGAGGTAAAAAAAAAAATGTACACTGAAATCTACAAAACATTGATGAAAGAAAGTGAAGAAGACACAATTGCAGTCAGTCCTCCATATCCAGCTTCTATATACTCTGAGCACCAAAAATATTCAAGAAAAAAACATTAATGTCTCTATTGAACATGTATAGACTTTTGTTTCTTATTATTCTTCACTAAACAATACAGTATAATGACAGTTTATATAGCACAACATTATATTAGGTGTTATAAATAATCTAGAGACCATTTAAAATATGCATAAGTTATATGTAAATCCTATACCATTTGATATAAGAGAGGTGAGCATCTTCAAGAGATTCTGGTATCAAGGGGAATCCTGGAATCAATTCCCCATGAACACTGAGAGAAAATTGTAATTGGAAAGGAACCCACTATTCACAGACTGGAGAATTCATATTATTAAAATATTCATACTACCCAAAGCAACATACAGGGTCGTTTTAATTCCTATAAAAATTTAAATAACATTTTTCATAAAGATAGAAAAAGAATTCAGAAGAAACCACAATGACAATAAATAGTGAAAGCCACTTTGAGAAAACAAAAACACAAAGCTGGAGGGCATCACATTAACTGATTTTAAACTATCCTATAAAGCTATAGTTATCAAAGGTGCATGGTACTGACATAAAAACAGAAAATTACAAAGAGAGAAGATTTTAAGTGTTCTTATCACAATCAAATAATATGTGAGGTAATACATCTGTTAACTTCATTTAGCTATTCACAATGTATACATATTTCAAAACATGTACATGATAAATATAGATATTTTTATTTTTCAATTTAAAAAAATAAACAAATTTTGTTTAAAAACTGAGGTCCAAATTCTGCATTTTATCTATACTGTTGAAATAAAAATAAATAAATAATGGGTTAAATTTAGATCTGCTATACCTATAATACCCTCCAAGAGGAAAATGGTTTAATCCTAGAGTGAAATGGGAAACCCAGGAACAATTTAGCAACACTCCATCTCAGAAAAAGAAACAAAAGAGGACTGGGGGAATAGCTCAGTGGGAGAGCACCTGCATACATGAGGCCCTGGATTCATTCCCCAGTACAACCCCCCACCAAAATACAGAAGCCCAGACTGCTATGTTACAGATGATATGTTGCCAAGCTTGCCCTTAGAACAGGTCTGGAGCTTCAAGGGCACCATTTTAAAAACCCATATCCAGATGCATTTTTCACATATAGTGGTCATAAAGATTTGTTTCTAGAACTAGCTAACATTTTTCTAATTCCCAAATGTAATGCCAAGACTTGAAGGGAGAAAAAATAGGTGCCAGCAACATATGTCAGAATGGACATAGTATATTCAAGTCAATAAAGTAGGATCCCAGATGAGTCTTCACACAAATTCTAATATAAGTGGTCAGTTGAAAAAAAAGCAAAACTTGATTTCCAGATGAAACACCAAATTTGGAAGTAAAATGACTCTATCTCAGACAGGATATGGTGAGACTCTATAGGCCGAGGGTGGAAAAAATGTGTCTCTCTTTCCACTGTCGGGTCATTCTGTGTCAGGACACCCACTACACTTTCTCAGGAATTCGCTGCCTCTGAGGAGTCTCCATCACATGCCAGTTGCTTGACCAGGGTGGGACTATATAAAATGTATACAATGAGCACCCATTGAAAGTTTTTGGCAAGTGAGATAATGCTAAAACTCTCCCTGGGTTTATAATAACTCAAGTGCCCTGCAACAATTATGGAAAAACAGTGTGTTAGGAACGCTGATCACTTGAAGGCAAAATTAACCTTTTCCACAGGAGTTGTTATTATTGTTGTATTAAGGGAATATCTTCCCTTAAAGATACCTTCCCTTAAGTATCTTCCCTTATCTTCTCTTTCTCTGAGAAACCTAGATGCCTCATTAGTAGAAAAAAAAAAAAAATGGCAATACCGAAGGAGAATTTCATATCTTGGCTATATATTACTGAAATCCTGAGAAGTGGCTTCCCCTGAATTCTTTCGATCTGTCTCTGGAAGACAGGGCACCTAAAATGAAAAATGAAAATGAAAAGCCACAAATGAAAGCCACATAAATGAAAGACAAATACAGACAGAATTAATACCCTTTACAACACATGTTGGAAGGGCTTTCTCTAAACCTGAAGCCAAGGCCTATTCTACCTTCCATTCTAAGGAGGACCCTGCCACGGTCCATTTATAGTTTTGGCTCAGGTTCTAGAGAATTTTTTTTTTAATTTTTGTTTTTTCCTCCCTGTGATTACAACAAGGATAATTTTAACTTTTTCACTGATTCAGAGATTGTAATCTGCCTTCTTGTACTTCACTCCTTCCTGCCAAATTTATTGGCAATGGAAAATTGTTTAATGGGCCCACAGAAAATTGTTGGAAGAGGTAAAGCTTCACTGGTTGCTATTTAAAGTTCTTCCTATTATCAAAGCAGTTGATAGTTGAATACAATTTTCTACATATTATTCTAAATGGAGAAGATTCTTCTAAAACAGTGCTTCTCATATTTTAGACTGTTTAAGACTTCTCCTGAAGGGCTTGCTAAGACAGAGATATGGGTCCCACCTCCACAGTTCTGATTATGCAAATCTGGGATGAAACAAAAGAGATCACGGTTTTGAGATCAACCGTTTATAATAGGCTACCAGACTCTACAGGTCATACAAATGAATTCGAAGAAATGAAAGTCCAGATATTAGATCATGTGTGCTTATTAGTTTCAATCTTATTTATGCAAGTTATGGCTACGGCAAAAGAGCTATTACAATTCTTAAATGCAATGGGTAAATTTGAACAAGACTGTATATGCATGTTATCATTGCATAAATCACTATGCTATGGACTCAATGAGCTGGCACTCCAGATTTCATGAGTACTGAATCAAAGTTTGGAACTTGAAAGGTCAGCACAATCCTATGGTGCCTTACAGCATCCTGTGTCAGCAATCTGCAGCTCTGTGGTAGTTTCCATCTCATGCTAAGAATCAAGTCTAAAGACCCTCAAGAAAAGTTGAAAAGTTCCTAACTGAAGGAAGGTGATGCTTACCCTTAATTGGGTAGGAGAGAGAGAGAGAGAGAGAGAGAGAGAGAGAGAGAGAGAGAGAGAGAGACTGGTTGACTGGATATCCCAGTTCTCTACTATCAATTTTTATTTCATTTAAATTCACCTTAGTTATAATATAAATCAGTTATTCACCCACTTTATATAAAGATTTCTTTGATGTAATAGCAAAAAAGAAAAATTTCTTTTAAAAATGAAAGAGGTTTCAAGATGGCAGACTAGAGGGTGACTGCATTCTATGTCACTCCGGGACTCAGGATTCAAGAAGAGGAGGTGTTGAGAGATTCGGGACCAACTCAGATGCTGGATGAGTTTCTCCTGCTGTGCGAGGCTCGTGGGCCAGGGCGGTAGTCCCAGAACGCAGGGAACTTCATGGAGAAGAGTTGCCCAGCGAGACTACCCCACTAGAGTGATGAATCCAGACAGCCAGGAGCATTGCAGAGGAGGGCTGCCCAGCAAGAGTCTTCCCTACAGAGCGAGGCTCCCTGGACCAGGCGGTAGTTCTGGACCGAAGGGAACTGCTCAGAGGAGAGCTGCCCAGCAAGACTTCCCCATAGGGTGCACTTTCCCCACCGGGCAAGGCTTTCCCACCGGGATAGTAGAACCAGAGACCCAGGCCCAAACCAACCGTGCCCGCAATCTAGTTCCCCCATTGGCTGACCATCAGTCAATAAGTGGAGGCTCCCCTGCCCACTAGAAGGGAATATACCCCACTTGAAGGCCACCACCTCTAGAGGGGCAGCTTCCTTGTGGAGCACTGCATTATCAAGTTCCTCCAAGACTTCAGGCTACTGAAGACTAGGAGGTGAGTTATTGGAAATCTACAGAGACACTATAAGTCAATAGGGGAAATCTGCAATATCTCAGAGTTTCAGTATTAGAGGGGAAGATGCCTGAGCAATATGAGAAAACAAGGGAAGAAAATGCCCCAAACAAACCTAGACGTATAGCAATAAAATTCAATGACAGCCTGGCAGAAGAAATATCAGAAAGGGAGTTCAGAATGTACATAATTAAAATGATCAGAGAAGCAAACAATGAGATGAGAGAGCAAATGTAGACTCTGAATGATCGCATCAATCAACAGTTAAAAGAGCAAATGTGGAAAGCAAAAGATCATTTCAATAAAGAGTTAGAGATTCTGAAAAAAAAATACAGAAATCCTTGAAATGAAAGAAACAATAAAACAAGTTAAAAACTCCATAGAAAGCATAACCAATAGGATAGAACACCTGGAAGACAGAACCTCAGACATTGAAGACAAATTATTTAATCTTGAAAGCAAAGTTGGCCAAACAGAAAAGATGGTAAGAAATCATGAACAGAATCTACAAGAATTATGGGATATCATGAAAAAGGCCAAATTTAAGAATTATTGGGATTGAGGAAGGCTTAGAGAAACAAACCAAAAGAATGAAAAATCTATTCAATTAAATAATATCAGAAAATTTCCCAAATCTGAAGAATGAAATGGAGAATCAAGTACAAGAAGCTTATAGGACTCCAAATACACAAAATTACAACAGACCCACACCAAGGCACAGTGTAATGAAAATACCTAAAATACAAAATAAAGACAGAATTTTAAAGGTTGCAAGAGAAAAAAATCAAATTACATTCAGGGGGAAACCATTATGGATATCGCAGATTTTTCAATCCAGACCCTAAAAGCTAGAAGGACCTGGAACAACATTTTTCAAGCTCTGAAAGAAAATGGATGCCAACCTAGAATCTTATACCCAGCAAAACTTACTTTCAGATTTGACGACGAAATAAAATCCTTCCATGATAAACAAAAGCTAAAGGAATTTACAAAAAGAAAACCAGCATTACAGAACATTCTCAGCAAAATATTCCATGAGGTAGAGATGAAAAACAAAGAAGCAAGACAGCAAAGAGAGGAACTACCCTAAAGGAATAGCCAAAAAAGGAGAAGTCAGTTCTGTAAAAAAAAAAAAAAAAAAAAAATTAGCCAAATGACTGGGAATACACTCATATCTCCACAATAATCCTGAATGTTAATGGCCTGAACTCATCAATCAAAAGACATAGACTGGCAGATTCGATTAAAAAGAAAGATCCAACAATACGCTGCCTGCAAGAGACTCATCTCACAGAGAGAGATACTCACAGACTAAAGGTGAAAGGAAGGGGAAAACACATACCATGCACATGGATTCAGCAAAAAAGCCAGAGTATCCATCCTCATATCAGATAATGTGGACTTCAAACCCAAGTTAGTCAGAAGGGATAAAGAAGGACATTTCATACTGCTTAAGGGAAGCATAAATCAGTAAGACATAACAATCATAAATATCTATGCACCAAACAGTGGCTCATCCATGTACGTCAAACAAATCCTTCTCAATTCCAGAAATCAAATAGACCACAACACAATAACACTAGGTGATTTTAACACCTTTCTCACCACTGGACAGATCCTCCAAACAAAAATTGAAAAAAGAAACCATAGATCTCAATAACAAAATCAATTATTTAGACTTAACAGACATAAATAGAATATACCATTCAACAAAAAGCGAATACACTTTTTTCTCAGCCGCACTTGGATCCTTCTCTAAAATAGACCATTTATTATGCCATAAAGCTACTGTTAGCAAATACAAGAAGATAGAGATAATACCTTGTATTCTATCAGATGATAATGGATTGAAATTAGAAATAAATATCAGAGTAAAAAACAGAAACTACTCCAACACCTGGAGATGAAATAATATGCTATTGTATGATGAATGGATAAGAGAAGACATCAGGCAAGAAATAAAAAAAATTCTTAGAGGTAAACGAGAACAAAGATACAACATATCAAAATCTCTGAGACATTATAAAAGCAGTTCTTAGAGGAAAATTTATTTCCATGGAGTACATTCAATAAAAGAAGAAAAATCAACAAATAAACGACCTAACACTACAGATCAAAGCCCTAGAAAAAGAAGAGATCAACACCAAAAGTAATAGAAGGCAGGAAATAGTTAAAATCAGAGCTGAAATCAATGAAATTGAAACAAAAGAATCGAAGAAACACAAAATAAAAAGTTGGTCCTTTGAAAAAATAAACAAAATTGATAAACCCTTAGCCACACTAACAAAGAGAAGGAGAGAGAAAACTCAAATTACTAAAATTCAGAATTAACAAGGAAATATCACTACAGACATGAGTGAAATACAAAACGTAATTGGAAGCTACTTTGAAAATCTATACTCCAACAAAATAGAAAATCTCAAAGACATCAGCAGGTTTCTAGAGACATATGATTTATAAAACTGAACCAGGAGGACATACACAATTTATTTACTTATTTATTTATTTATTTTTATTGTAAACAAATGGGATACATGTTGTTTCTCTGTTTGTACATGGCGTAAAGGCATACCATTTGTGTAATCATAAATTTACATACGGTAATGTTTGATTAATTCTGTTATTTTTTCCCTTCCCCCACGCTTCCCATCCCTCTTTTCCCGCTATACAGTCCTTCCTTCCTCCATTCTTGTGCCCCTCCCTAACCCCAACTCTAACCCTAACACTAACCCCTCCCACGCCAAATTATGTGTCATCATCCACTTATTAGCGATATCATTCGTCCTTTGGTTTTTTGAGATTGGCTTATCTCACTTAGCATGATATTCTCCAATTTCGTCCATTTGCAGCAAATGCCATAATTTTATCATTCTTTATGGCTGAGTAATATTCCATTGTATATATATATATACCATAGTTTCTTATCCATTCATCAACTGAAGAACATCTAGGCTGGTTCCACAATCTGGCTATGGTGAATTGAGCAGCAATGAACATTGATGTGGCTTCATCTCTGTAGTATGCTGATTTTAAGTCCTTTGGGTATAGGCCAAGGAGTGGGATTGCTGGGTCAAATGGTGGTTCCATTTCAAGTATTCTAAGGAATCTCCACACTGCTTTCCAGAGTAGCTACACTAATTTGCACCCCCATCAGCAATGTATGAGTGTGCCTTTCTCCCCACATCCTCGCCAAAACCTGCTGTTGCTTGTATTCTTGATAATCGCCATTCTAATTGGGGTGAAATGGAATCTTAAGGTGGTTTTGATTTGCATTTCTCTTAATACTAGAGATGTTGAACATTTTTCCATATGTTTGTTGATTGCTTGTAGATCTTCTTCTATGAAGTGTCTATTCATTTCCTTAGCCCATTTGTCGATTGGATTATTTACATTCTTGGTGTAGAGTTTTTTGAGTTCTTTACAGATTCTGGAGATGAGTGCTATATCTGAAAGATGATTGGCAAAGATTTTCTCCCACTCTGTAGGCTCTTTCTTCGCATTGCTGATAGTTTCCTTTGCTGAGAGAAAGCTTTTTAGTTTGAATCTATCCCAGTTGTTAATTCTTGCTTTTATTTCTTGTGCTATGGGAGTCCTGTTGAGGAAGTCTGTCCTAAGCCAACATGTTGAAGCTCTGGACCAACTTTTTCTTCTATAAGATGAAGGGTCTCAGTCTGATTCCGAGGTCCTTGATCCATTTTGAGTTTAGTTTCGTGCATGGTGAGATATATGGGTTTAGTTTCATTCTGTTACATATGGATTCCAATCCTCTCAGCACCATTTGTTGAAGAAGCTATCTTTTCTCCATTGCATATTTTTGGCCCCTTTGTCTAGTATGAGAAAATTGTATTTATTTGGGTTTATGTCCGTGTCCACTATTCTGTACCATTGATCTACCTTTCTATTTTGGTACCAATACCACGCCGTTTTTGTTACTATTGCTTTGTAGTAGAGTTGAAGATCTGGTATTGCGATACCCCCTGCTTCACTCTTTCTGCTAAGGATTGCTTTAGCTATTCTGGGTTTCTTATTCTTCCAGATGAATTTCATAATTGCTTGCTCTATTTCTGTAAGGTACATCATTGGGATTTTAATTGGAATTGCATTGAATCTGTATAGCACTTTTGGTAGTATGGCCATTTTGACAATATTAATTCTGCCTATCCAAGAACATGGGAGATCTTTCAATCTTCTAAGGTTTTCTTTAATTTCTTGCTTTAGTGTTCTGTAGTTCTCATTATAGAGGTCTTTCACCTCTTTTGTGAGATTGATTCCCAAATATTTTATTTTTTTTGAAGCTATTGTGAATGGGGTAGTTTTCCTAATTATTCTTTCCAAAGATTCATCACTTATATATAAAAATGCATTAGATTTATGTGCATTGATCTTATATCCTGCTACTTTACTGAATTCACGTATGAGTTCTAAAAGTTTTCTGGTGGAATTTCCTGGTTCCTCTAAGTATATAATCATATCATCAGCAAATAGGGATAGTTTGAGCTCTTCTTTTCCTATTCGTATCCCTTTAATTTCCTTGCTCTGTCTAATAGCTCTGGCTAGAGTTTCAAGGACGATACTGAATAGAAGTGGTGAAAGAGGGCATTCCTGCCTTGTTCCAGTTTTTAGGGGGAATGCTTTCAGTTTTTCACCATTTAGAATGATATTAGCCATGGGCTTAGCGTAGATGGCCTTTACAATGTTAAGGAATGTTCCCACTATCCCTATTTTTTCTAGTGTTTTGAGCATGAAGGGGTGCTGTATTTTATCAAATGCTTTTTCTGCATTTCTTAAAATAATCATGTGATTCTTGGCTTTAAGTCTATTGATGTGGTGAATTACATTTATTGATTTCCTGATGTTGAATCAACCTTGCATCCCTGGGATGAAACCCACTTGATCATGGGACATACACAATTTAAATAGATCAATTTCAAGTAATGAAATAGAAGAAGTCATCAAAAGCCTACCAATAAAGAAAAGTTCAGGACCAGACAGATTCTCAGCGCAGTTCTACAAAAACTTTAAAGAAGAGCTCATTCCAATACTTCTCTAAGTATTCCGTGAAATCAAAGAGGAGGGAACCCTTCCAAACTCATTCTATGAAGCCAATATCACCCTGATACCTAAACCAGACAGAGACACATCGAGGAAAGAAAATTTCAGACCAATATCCTTAATGAACATTGATGCAAAAATTCTAAACAAAATCTTAGCAAATCCCATACAAAAATATATTAAAAAGATAGTGCACCCTGATCAAGTGGGTTTTATCCCAGGGATGCAAGGTTGGTTCAACATCCGGAAATCAATTAATGTAATTCACCATATCAATAGACTTAAAGCCAAGAATCACATGATTATTTCGATAGATGCAGAAAAAGCATTTGATAAAATACAGCATCCCTTCATGCTCAAAACACTAGAAAAAATAGGGATAGTGGGAACATTCTTTAGCATTGTAAAGGCCATCTACGCTAAGCCCATGGCTAATATCATTCTAAATGGTGAAAAACTGAAAGCATTCCCCCTAAAAACTGGAACAAGGCAGGAATGCCCTCTTTCACCACTTCTATTCAGTATCGTCCTTGAAACTCTAGCCAGAGCTATTAGACAGAGCAAGGAAATTAAAGGGATACGAATAGGAAAAGAAGAGCTCAAACTATCCCTATTTGCTGATGATATGATTATATACTTAGAGGAACCAGGAAATTCCACCAGAAAACTTTTAGAACTCATACGTGAATTCAGTAAAGTAGCAGGATATAAGATCAATGCACATAAATCTAATGCATTTTTATATATAAGTGATGAATCTTTGGAAAGAATAATTAGGAAAACTACCCCATTCACAATAGCTTCAAAAAAAATAAAATATTTGGGAATCAATCTCACAAAAGAGGTGAAAGACCTCTATAATGAGAACTACAGAACACTAAAGCAAGAAATTAAAGAAAACCTTAGAAGATTGAAAGATCTCCCATGTTCTTGGATAGGCAGAATTAATATTGTCAAAATGGCCATACTACCAAAAGTGCTATGCAGATCCAATGCAATTCCAATTATAATCCCAATGACGTACCTCACAGGAATAGCACAAGCAATTATGAAATTCATCTGGAAGAATAAGAAACCCAGAATAGCTAAAGCAATCCTCAGCAGCAAGAGTGAAGCAGGGGAATATTGCAATACTAGAACTTCAACTATATTACAAAGCAATAGTAACAAAAACAGCATGGTATTGGTACCAAAACAGACAGGTAGATCAATGGTACAGAACAGAGGACACGAACACAAACCCAAATAAATACAATTTTCTCATACTAGACAAAGGTGCCAAAAACATACAATGGAGAAAAGACAGTCTGTTCAACAAGGTGCTGGGAAAACTGGAAATCCATATGTAGCAGAATGAAACTAAACCCCTATCTCTCACCCTGCACAAAAATCAACTCAAAATGGATCAAGGACCTCACAATCAGACCAGAGACCCTTCATCTTATAGAAGAAAAAGTAGGTCCAAATCTTCATCATGTTGGCTTAGGATCAGACTTCCTCAACAGGACTCCCATAGCACAAGAAATAAAAGCAAGAATCAATAACTGGGATAGATTCAAACTAAATAGCTCTCTCTCAGCAAAGGAAACTATCAGCAATGTGAAAAGAGAGCGGGAGAAAATCTTTGCCACTCATACTTCAGATAGAGCACTAATTTCCAGAATATATAAAGAACTCAATAGCTCTACACCAAGAATGCAAATAACCCAATCAACAAATGGGCTAAGGAAATGAACAGACACTTCACAGAAGAAGATGTACAAGTAATCAACAGATATATGAAAAAAGTTCAACATCTCTAGTAATAAGAGAGATGTAAATCAAAACTACCCTAAGATTTCATCTCACCCAAATTAGAATGGCGATTATCAAGAATACAAGTAACAACAGGTGTTGGCGAGGATGTGGGGAAAAAGGTACATTCATACATTGCTGGTGGGGATGCAAATTAGTGCAGCCACTCTGGAAAGCAGTGTGGAGATTCCTTAGAAAACTTGGAACGGAGCCACCATTTGACCCAGCTATCCCACTCCTTGGCCTATACCCAAAGAGATACAGCCACATCAATGTTCATTGCTGCTCCATTCACCATAGCCAGATTGTGGAACCAACCTAGATGCCCTTCAGTTGATGAATGGATAAAGAAACTGTGGCATATATATACAATGGAATATTACTCTGCCTTGAAGAATGATAAAATTATGGCATTTGCAGGCAAATGGATGAAATTGGAGAATATCATGCTAAGTGAGATAAGCCAATCTCAAAAAACCAAAGGAAGAATGATCTTGCTGATAATTGGATGATGACACATAATGTGGAGTGGGAGTGGGGCAAGAATGGAGGAAGGAGGGACTGTATAGAGGGAAAAGAAGGGTGGGAGGGGTGGGAGGGAAGGGAAAAAAATAACAGAATGAATCAAACACCATTACCCTATGTAAATGTATGATTACACAAATGGTACGCCTCTACTTCATGTACAACCAGAGAAACAAGTTGTACCCCATTTGTTTACAATAAAAAAAATTTTTTAAATGAAAGAAAAAATTGATATGTTAAATTTTATCAAAATTAAGAACTTCTGTTTTTAAAGACAAGAAACCATGAACAGGTAAAAATATTTTCATATTCACACGTCTGATTAAAAACTAATGTTCCAACTGTGTATATTTTTTAAATTCCCAAAACACAATAATAAGAAAACAAACAATGCAATAAAAGTCCAAAAAATTTGAACAAGCACTTCACAAACAGTAATATGCAAATAACAGATAAGGACCCAAAAGTTGTTCAATATCATTAGTTGTAAGGGAAATGCAAATGAAAACTAGAAACAAAAATAACTGCACATCTTATTATAATGTCTAGAATTTTTTTTAAAGAAAAAAAGTGTTGTCAAGAGTGTGGAGCAGTGTAACTTACAGATACTGCTGGCTGGACTGAAACTGGTCCCACTACTTTGGAAAATAGTTTGGCAGTTTCTTAAAAGTTAAACATATCACAAATAAAATTTAAAAAAAAAAAGAAAAGAAGAGTTAAACAATACAATCCAGTCATTCCATTCACAAGGATCCAAAAGTAATGAAAACACTTCTCCATAAAAGGATCTATACATAAATGTCTATAACAGCTTTATTCCTAATAACTAAAAACTGGAAACAACACATGATGATCAACAGTTGGATAGGTGAACAAACTAATATTTCCATACAATGAAATACTACTCAACAACAACAACAAAAAAAGAAATGGACTACTGATACAAGCAACAAGAAAGACTCCCCAAAAAGTCAGATCCCTCTCCAAAAAAATAAATACTGTATGATTCCACTCATGGGCATTCTAGAAAATACAAAGTAATCTGCAGTGATAAAAAGCAGATCCAACAAGAACCAGAGAAGGGATAATAAGCAGGTAACTTCAGGGAGTGAGAGACATATATGTTCGTTTTCTTGATTGCAGTGATAATTTCACAGGTACACATGTCAAACCTTGACAACATGTACACTTGAAACATGTGAAGTTTGAAATGAACATGTTAAACATTTAAAATGAAAGAAAAATATCAATGATCCACAGTGCTGAGAATTTCTAATGAGGTGACAAGAAAATTTAGTTTTTCATGAGATCATCATCTGCTTTGAAACTGGTTATTCACATTTACTCAAATGTTTGTTCAAAGATTAACAAATAGTACAAGAAAAAGCTAGGCCAAAAGTGGGCTATTGAATAGGGTAATCATATATCCCAATTGTCTAGGACCGTTCCAATTTACACCTATCACCTGGCAAAAGTATTAATTAAATGCCTTTCCATTCTCAAGAGTCCTTATTTGGAAACAACCAATTATATGATTATAGTCACTACACTCTTAGTCAAACTAAGAAGATATGATTTCTTCCCAGGTAGTCAAGGCAGAAAAATGAACTGAAAATCACTCAAGTAATTATTTTTGAAAGAATTTTAAATTTGGTTCTAGAGCATCCAGGAAGATCTGCTGGCCAAGTTAAAATTGGTTTTCAAGATATAACAGAATGATTAAAGCAAAACATACCTGTACTTTAAACGAAAATCAAAATATGAGCAAAAGGGTCAAATTTGTTTCAAAGATCAAGAGCACCTCCATTTATTCATTTAGTACTTGTAAAACATCAGCAACTGTGCTGAGTTCTGGCAATACACATTTTGAATGAACAGTATGAACAAATAGCATTGTTATAAACCAGACAATCTTTGCAAGACATGCAGAGACCAGGTCAGCTAGTTTTAATAAAGAAATTATTTCTAATGGTATCGAAAACATCTTAAAGGCAAGGACAGAAACCTGTTGCAAGAATTTGAGCTCCCTGACTTCTATTTCTACAAGTAGAATTCATCATTTCTTTTAAGGTACTAT
Organism: Sciurus carolinensis; assembly: GCF_902686445.1. Taxonomy (NCBI): domain Eukaryota; kingdom Metazoa; phylum Chordata; class Mammalia; order Rodentia; family Sciuridae; genus Sciurus; species Sciurus carolinensis. Next base: position 86,627,461 of record NC_062219.1, read on the forward strand.
TTTGTTCTGGCAATATTAGCACAAGATAAATATTGATTAAAGAATTAATTAAGTTTCATTCAATATCTTTTCTCCCAGTGATTCCTTAGGCTAAATTAACAGCTTCTGCCAAAGACAATCATTAGTTGCTGATGGGACAAAGCCTCTTTATTAGGTCTATGTATAAATGCAGTAAGACTTGCAATCACCTTTTTTTTTTTTTTTTTTTTACATATTATAGCATAGATTTCAGGAAAAATTAAGGACAATTACACATTGGAAACATGAAAATTAAATTGAATATTAAATGCACAAAATATAATCAAACAAAGCTTTTTTTGTTTTGTTTTGTTTTTTAATGTATGTACAAGGCAGGAGGATGAAAAGCCTAGTTCAAAGATCCTGGGCTTTTATCTTTAGATGAAAGTTTCAAAATCTCCAACAGCTGAGATGGTAGGGTACAGGTGGCTTTAGCAAGCAGCTCCGTCCACCCCAGCCACCTCACTCCTCACTTATCACTCAACAGCAGACCAGGAAAGAACCTTAGGTCACAGGTGTGCAATGAATGTGTTATTAATTTATCCTTCAGATATCCAAGATTTGTCTGACAAGAAAACTTTGGTACTTATGTCAAATTTCCTTAACTCTGAAGTTTCAAACTTCATAGCTCTTCTTTGGACTCTCATTTTCAATTAAACAATGAATGGGTACTAATATTAACTGCAATAAATATTAAACTTGTAATCAGCAGATATGTGATAAGATCTATTTTTAATATAACCTATTGTAATTCTAAGGTACATGTCTGAATACCATAAATTAATTGGGTGGTATTCACCTCAAGTGTCATTCATAGTGACAGGGAAATGTGGGACTGTAACAAGACATGGAACCACACGGTTCCCATATACAGTCTCCATTTTGTTTAAGGATATAAGCAGACCTCTTCATTTCTTCCATGAATCTTATTAGTATCCACAAAAGACAGACAACATATGAAAAATGTAGCAAAAAGATGAAAATATGCATAACCAGGGTGGAGGGAGCCTACCTGGGCCCCTTGAGATGCACAGACACCAAACCCTGTGTCTGGTTACTTGGGGAAGTAAGTGCATGAAGATTGCTGATGGGTTTGCAATCATCTCAAATATCCACAAGACATGTCAAGTGCATGTGTTAACACTTGTTCCAAAAATGAGACAATGTTCACCAGGCTCTCTCAAAAAGCCCTTACAGATGGGCACGATTATATCTCACTCCTTTGTTTAAAACACACACACACACACATACACACACGATTTGTAGACAAAATTTGAAGTGCAGTTTTCATATAAAAAAAGAATTTGTGTGATTTCTCATTTTCTCTGAATAATGCATTTTTTAAGTTGTCTTGTTTTAGTTTAATTCCCATGTTAAGTCAGGACACCATTTATGGCTTAAGAAAATTAGAAGAAATAAAAGGTCAGTCTAGGGTTAGATGTGGTAGTGGAAAAATATCTGGCTGGTATATTTCACAGAATGTTTTGCAATCACTTTTAAAATCTCTGGAAAGCTAATGTTGAAAAACTTTATAGAAATTAAGGAGTTATTGGCAAGGACTGTTGCCTGAGACAGCTCAGTGGAAATATACCAATTTCAAAAAATAACCAAGGTTCAGGTTCTCTCATCATCCAACAATCGACTGCCATCTAGTGGATGTATTACAGTCTAGCACGAATTGCTTAGCTTGAAAAAAATCAACTCAATTGAATCATGTAATAATTCCTTTGGAATATGAATAGCAGGAGCTCATACTACCACACATACCACAGAATAGACCATATCTAATGAAGACTTTAAAGTTCCACAGTGTAGTCTTTTCTTGCGAAAACTTTTGAAAAACGATCATTTTTGTACTTGACTAATCAAAAACCAATTTCCCCTTAGAGTCAAGCAAGAGCAAATTAAAAGAGAATTGCCACTTTCCATTCTCTCTGCATATCATTTCCACGATTGTTCAAAAAAACTAATTTATTTCACTTCAGTATACTATAACTTTATGATACTTCAATTTTAATAACTTTGTATTACCTATTAAGCACCTTTAATAATAGATGCTAAAGGAAATACAAAAAGTAAGACATATAAACTCAGCTTTTAGACTTAACAATGCAGTCATGGAGGAATAATAATAATCTAAACACAACAATTAGCAACCATGTTAACTTACATAGTCCAAAGGAAAGAGAGAGCCATGAAAATGGGGTAGCCAAAGAACGTTTAAAGTGACGCTTGAATTGTTTTTAAGTATAATTTGGATGTAAGTGAGCAAATCCCTGGGCCTGAAGTCAGTGGAGATGACTTTTTACAGGAGGGGGAGGGAAAATGGATCCATAATGAAATAGTCTCAAGAGTAGACCGATTAGGTGAATCTGAGCTGTCTTGTAGTCCCATCACCTACCCCCTGAGCCAGGTCTAGACTATCATGAAGATAGTCTGGATAACTCTTTATGAAAGAGTTAAGTTACATTGAGACTACCATTTGAGTTCCTAGAATCTCCCTTATTTGCCCTTGGTTGAGCAATCACTGGCTAATTGTAAATGGAAACAAATTCCTGTAATTGGACTGTAAGAACACTCTCTTGTAAGCCTCTCTATGAAAAAGAGAGAAAAACTTTTGATTGCCAGACTCTTAAAAAGTCTGGGAAAGGAAACAGGAGTCTCCAGAGCCAGGTGCATTAGTGAATTCCTCCTCACTTATCCCTCCAGGTATTTCCTCTTGCCAAAGGGTGGAGCCAAAGGGCCCTCTGAGTCTCAGGCTGCTCCCACAGAGCCAGCGTGGACTCCCAGCAGTTCTCCTTTCATTTCCCTCCAAACAGCCTTTTCTTAGTTCAAAACTAAAACTATAGTTCATCTTACTTTAACGTGAGCCTTAATGTGCTTTATATTTTAAAGCAATTCTTGGTAGTAGAGTTAATTTTTTCTCTTCTCATCTGCCAATTCTTTGACTTTGAGGCCCCACCTATTTGTAAGACATAAATAATAATTTAAAGTATCTTTGATGTACATCACAAACTCTTTTTTTCTGTTCTTTTATTGAATCTTAACAACAACAAAAAAAAAACCCCTATGAAGTGAGGATTATTGTCTCACTTTATAGACAAGAAATTTGATGTTCAGAGAGTCTATGCAAATCGTCCAACATCACATACAAAGTAGCAACAGAGATTTGAGTTTTGATCTTTTTGATTTCAAACATTGTGTATATGTCTATGTGTTATTTGTTCTTATAGGACTCTACTGCTTTCTCCTAAGAAATATATTTTGACGAAATATTTTGTCTTCTTTTGCCCTTCTTCTGTAGTTGTAGTGTCTAGATACATTTCCTTGTGACTCAGAAACCTTGATTCAATCAAGTAAATTAGATAGAGAAAAGCCCTTGTAGATCAGGAAGTGCAACTTCCTGCCAAGAATAGAATGTTTCCCTGTAAAACGTTTATTACTCTCCAAACATATTTATAATAAATATCACATTTTCCTATCATCTACCCCTATGAAACTATCCCACAATATTCAAGTTGCCATGTAAATGCTATCAAATGTGTCCCATCTCCCCCTCAGGCTCTCACAGCTAGTTTTCCACCCTCCAATTTTCTACTTATCAAATAAAAACATTCTTCCATTTCCACTCAAAGGAATCATTTCTTCAGTGGGTAAACTTTCACTCAATTTGAGGTGCAGGACAAGGTTAACCAGAGACTTTTTACCACTGGCAAGAGATTTTGGCAAAGATCAAGGTGACCTGAGCCCAAACCTGATGGATAGGCTAGGGCCCCGTTTTAGTGGTTACATTTCTAGTAAATACTTGCTCCTGAAGTTCTTAAGGAAAGAGGGGTAGGCAAAGGCCCCATAAGAGTCCCCTAGTCCTCCAAGATTAGTAATTGGTTGACCTTTTGAAACAGTATGTCAATGAAAATTTCCTAGGGAGAAGAAATTTCTGGTTTCCTTTGGGGGTCTCATAAACATGAAGGAAATTATTTCACTGGCCATTGAAGGATATGGTCACCTACCTATCCTCCAATCCCACCCTAAATGATTCTGCCACCAAAACTCTTCCCATGACCTGGCCCTGCCCCCTGTTTGCCAAAAGCATCTACCAAAAGGAACTAACTCCTCCCATGACCTGGCTCTGCTAAGGCTGTATATAAAGCCCAGAACCAGCAGTCATTTTACCCCTGAAAATGAGCCACATCAGGTGTTTGACCGATTGATTCCACCACTGAATAAAGAAGAGCTTGCTGATCTGAGGTCTGCTTGCTGCCTCTGTCATTTGTGTGCCATGTGCTTACAGACACAACCACGAATTTCATGGAGAACAAACTTGTACTTGGTGCTAACCAAGCTCTCCCAAGTTGAGAAGTCTGGAATCTCAAGGTTCCTCAAGGAAACAAAAACCAAAGTCAGTCTACCACTGGGCTCTCCTAATTAACTAAAACATTTACAAAAAGGCAATAAAAATTTAGAAAACTTCATAAAAACTTGCAGTAATGTTCAATAATTTCTTTAACTCACTAAACTTCAAAGGGATTCTAGGAGCGTAAACCAGAGAGAGGCTGCATTCCTTGTTGCTTCATGACTTGAGATTCAAGCAAAGGAAACAGAGTTTCTCTTCCAGACAGCCCTTGCTGCCCACCAATCCCCTGCTCTTTGTCCCCCATTTGTTCAATACAATCACCAACCCTTTGCCAGTATATTACCCACCTTTAGCTTGCCCATAGCCCACAGTCCAACATCCACCTCCAGAGTGCCTGCCATTTTGCCTGTAGATCACGCACAAATGACCCACCAAGTGTCCACTGCCTTGCTGCCTGAAAGTCCATTGTCAGAGTACCTGCAGGTTTTATAACACATGGCCTCTGCCATCTTGGGACACTGTCCAGGGTTTGGGAGTCCAGGGCCAAAGGGACCTGCAGGTTTGCCAAAGCCACCACTGTTATTCCAGGGCACAGTTGCCTCAGTTTGGAGACACAGGCCAGGACCTGGAGATATATTGTTGGGGTACCTGCAGGTCTAGTTGTACCTGAGGGCTTTCTGCTTGGTGTGCTAGTCATGCCATCTAGTTGCCTCTCTGCAGGGCTGCTCCTCGGGGTGATTACATTCCTGGGGTCTCTCTGCAAGTTAGAATAGCATTAAGATCTTGAGACTGCAGCAAGGCAGAGCCTGGGGAATCTGAAGCCAGGTCCATTAGATTGCAGCTGGATTGGTTTGGGCCAGTCTGGGTCTGTCAAGCCTGTGGAAAACTGGAGACAGGAGGAAGTTCCCCAGGGGCAGCACAGGTTGGAGAAATTGGAGAAAACCTGACTCTCTATAGCTCAGTGAGTCCTGAAGTGTGCAGGATGGAAGAGACCGGCTACAATGGGTGGGAAGACCAGAAGAGGGGGTGAGGGCATCTTGCTATCGGCTCACCCACCAAACTGGTCTGGAACCCACTGAACTGGAGCTACCATTAAATTTCAGGCAACCCCACCTATGAGCAGAGAAGGGAAGCTGACAAAATATTTGAAAACCAATGGAAGCAATTGGTCTATTTTCCAAGGAGATTTTCCTTTTTTTTTTTTTTCTTTCCCTCTCTCTCACACCTCTACCATCTTTGAATCCAAATATTTTTAATGCATTAATTTATTGGGAAGTGGAATGACAGAATGGTATATTACAGTTTGGTTGTGTATTCTTATATTTTTACTTTTAAAACAAAATCTGTATATATTTTTTCTCTCACTTACCTGTCTCCCTGGATTCTCTTTCTTACTTCTCTCATGATCATAGTCAACCTCTACTAATTCCTTCCTTGCTCTTACTATAAATTTTTACCTCTGTCTTCTCTTCTTCTCCCTCATAAACATCATATTCTACACTACTTCTGTTCCCTCTTTGTCCATCAATTGAAATGGTAAACACTTTTAGCAAACTTACTATTTATGTTGTAGACAATAATTGAACAATTTCTGTTTATTGAGACAAAATTGTAGATGCCTTAATAGAAGCTATTTGGTTTAAGGCTGTATATTATTTGCATTGGGTGCTGTTAATATTGGTCAGCCCCTTAAAGGTGAGGTAATAGAAGCCTTCAGGGATAGTATAAGACAAAAGGGTAGATACTGTACTGCCTCAGATTCACACCAATAGATGGGAAAACACACAAACAACATGAAAAAACAAGGGAAAAAAGCACCTCAAACAAACCAAGATGTTACAATAGAATCCATAGATTCTACTGTGTTCAGTAGAAGAACTGTCAAAGGAGTGTAGAAGGTAGCTAGTTAGATTGATCTTTGAAATAAAGAATGGTATCAGAGAGAAATTCAGGAAGTGAAAGATCACCTTTAATAAAGAGACAGATTATAAAGGAAATCAAGCAGAAATCCTGGAAATGAAGGAAACAATAAACCAAATTAAAAATTCAATGGAAAGTGTTAACAGGCTAGACTACTTGGAAGACAGAACATCAGGCAATGAAGACATAATACATACTCTTGAAAACAAAGTTGACCACACAAAGAAGATGGTAAGAAGCCATGAAGAGAACTTCCAAGAAATATGGGATAACATGAAAAGGCCAAACTCAAGATTTATTGGAATAGAAGAAGGTATGGAGATACAAACCAAAAGAATGCACAATCTTTTCAATGACATAATACCAGAAAATTTTCCAAATCTAAAGAATAAAATGGAATATCAACTACAAGAGGTTTACAGGACCCCCAAATATACAAAATTACAGCAGACCCGCATCAAGCCACATTATAATGAGAATGACTAACACACAGAGTGACAGAATTTTAAAGACTGTGAGAGAAAAAAAATCAAATTACACATAGGGGGAAACCAATTCGGATTTCAGCTGATTTCTCGACCCAGACCCTTAACACCAAGAGGTCCTGGAATAACATATATTAAACTCTGAAATAAAATGGATGCAAGTGAGAATTTTATATCCAGTTAAACTAAGCTTCAGATTTGAAGATAAAATAAAAACCCTCCATGATAAACAAAAGTTAAAAGAATTCACACTAGAAAGCCTGCACTACAGAACATTCTCAGCAAATATTCCATCATGAGAAAATTTTTGAAAAAAACAAAACAATGAAAACCATCAAAGGTAGGAATTACACTAAAGGAAGAGTCATTCAAAGGAGAAACTAAGTCAAGTTAAAAACCAAAAATAAACCAAAATGACCAGGAATACAAATCATATCTCCAAAATAACACTGAATGTTAATGGCCTGAACTCATCAATCAAGACATAGACTGGCAGATTGGATTTAAAAAAAAAAAAAAAAAAAAAAAGACCTAACAATATGCTATCTTCAAGAGACTCACCTCCTAGAAAAAGATATCTACAAACTGAAGGTGAAGGGTTGGGAAAAAACATATCACTCACATGTACTATGTAAACAAGCGGGAGTTTCCATCTTCATATCAGATGAAGTGGTCTTCAAGCCAAAGTTAGAAGGGATAAAAAAGGACATTTCATACTGCTTAAGGGAATCATATTTTAACAAGACATAACAATGGTAAATATATATGTCCCAAACAATGGAACATCTACATACATCAAACAAATCCTTCTCAATTTCATGAATCAAATAAATTAGCATCTGCTTATCAGAGAAAGTATTCAACCTTTAGTTTTTTGGGTTTGGCTTATAATAATGGGGTGGGGAGATAGAGAAGAATGAAGGAACTTTGGATTGTATGGAGGGGAGCAAGTAGGGGGCTGAAGGTGTGGGGATGGGAAGGAAGATGGAATAAAACAGACATTATTACCCTATACACATGTGTGATCACACCATGTTCAGTCAGAGAAAGAGGTTGTGCTCCATTTGTGTACAATGTGTCAAAATGCATTCTACTGCCATGTGTAACTAATTAGAACAAATTTTTTAAAAAGGGATTCTAGGTCTACATTGAAGACTCTGTCTATATGGAGGTTGCAGAGAAGATCTTGAAAAGCTGAAGCCAGATTCAGAACAATGGCTTCCACCAGAGTTGGAAGGAAATGCGTCTATCCATGCAGGTGATGCCCAAGAACATCAAGTACATCCCCTACTGAAGATTCATTTTGCAAATTACAAAAGTTAAAAGACTTTTCTGAAACTTAACTGGAGCAGGAGGCAAAAGTGAGGTGGGGGACCCCACAGTTGAAACCTGCCATGGTTGAAGCCACTGGAAATCTGTAAAGAAAAGCTTAACTGTAGCTAAGAGCACACTGATTTTGATTAGTCAGCACTGAGGTCAAATCCTAACTCTACTACTTACTACCTAGGAAATTCCGCTACTTAGCATCTAGCTAATACGACTCCTTAGAACTTCACTTTTCCAATCTGAAATTTGGAATGTTGTGAATATTAAATGAAATAGTGCCTGGACACACTTGGCATATTATTTGATCTATGTCCCTGATAAGTGGACGTTTCAGAAATAAAAGGGGTTACTGGCATTGTGTTCATTACTAATTGTCCACTAACAAAACAGAAGCATTATCTAGAAATTTTAAGCTAGAATAACAGAGACCTACTCCATTGTTACCAAACAAATGCAGGTACTCCAAAAGGCTGCTTGATATCTTGCTTATTCATTGCCCCCAGAATCACATCAAACAGGCCATTCTAATACATTCACACACAGAGTCTCTGAGAGATATGGAAGAGTGTACATGACATACCACATCTACCAAAGGCCACCAAGGACAAGCCAGTAGCCCAACAAACCCAGATGTATTAATTTAGACACAGCAAGGGACGGTGCTCCAGAGCAAGGAGCTCCTCTGGAGGATAGGAAGGAGGCATCCTTTCTAAAGTTGGAGGTCCATAGAAGATTCTGGAAAGGATCTAAAGGAAGCAGGAACCAGTTCTGGATTGGCAGCTGTTTTTGTGACAAGATTAGGAAAAACAAGAATTACTAGGAACTTCATGCTGTCAATGAGGCAAAATTAGTTTGGTAATTTGATGTCCCCAGGAATAGGCAGGTATTAAAAAGCAGATTTTGGTGTATGATTCATAGGAACGCAATAGTCTCTCAAAGACTGGACCCATTAAGACATTTAGAACCACCACATGACTTTGGGAAAAATAACCACCTGTTAATGTTGCAACTGACTTAATCTGTATCTGTCCTCTCAACTGAGGAAGGAAAAGCCTGCTTTTTCCTTTTTAGTCTGAGAATTTTTACTCTTGCAGTCCTGGACAGGTTTTAACTCTTTCAGAGTGGGCCCTAAAATCTTCATTTGGGGTAGTTGGGAATTTTGTACTATCCCTACAACTTCTCTGAAAGTCTAAAAAGCCCTCTAAGTATTATGATTTTCACCCTAAGTTCCTTCACCAAAGGAAAAACTCTACCTCAACACCCTGCTAACTGATCCCAGCCTCCACCGGGAGTTTAAGTGGCCCTCTGGAGGCAAACTGCAGCACTGGGCAGAGCAAGTCTAGTGAGAGTCACCCTTCTAGGTTTGCAACATCCCCACATCACCTTTTCTGGCAGAAGGTTGTACTATTGGCTTATGTTGTACTTGTGGAAAGCTAAAATCCCCAGAGTCTGTCCCATATGAGCTAGGTTGGAGCCAGCTCTCCTTTCTACCTTACTAACCAAACTGTACTCACACCATCTAATCTTTAAGTCAAACGAAGAAGTTTACTGATAGCATTTATCTTACAGACTTCTCTTCTCAGTCAGTGTTGCAACAGAACAGAAGACTAAAAATCAGAAATCCCAGGTGCAATTCTAGTTGTCCAACTATCTGCATAACTTGAAGCACATCACTCCACCACTCAGTGTCATGTTTCTTTGTAAAATAAATGTGCTGCTATTGGACAATCCCTTCAATCCTTTCTGGCCCTAATATACTGCCATCTCGCCTCTTGCTGCTGTCACAGGAGTCAGCCTATTGTACTAGGTTTTGTCTTTATTTTACTGGTGAAGAAAATCATTCAGGAAGGTCAATTAACTTGACCAACGTTATATAGTTACAGGATTCTAGCAAGCACCATCAGAGTCTAAAGCCTATGCTTCCTCCCCTACTAAAATGGTTTCCCCTTATCCTTATCTTTACTCACTTCTTTTGCATTGTTGATCTCTCCCTCTCTGCTTCTATATGCAAAGCTATCAAGAGCCTTCTCAGCCTGGAAAAATACTTTTCTGCCACCAGGTAACCTCCACCAACTACTCCATCCTGCTCCTTCCCCTTTTTCACACAACTTTCTCAAAGGGTTTGTTTGCAATTCGTTTGCTTCTTTCTTCATCCCATGAAATTCAGGCTTGTTTTCCTATATGACACTGAAACTGGCGTCTCAAGCAGTAAGCTAGGAGCCTAGTCTCATCACTATCATCACTGACCTCCCTGGTGACAGCATCTCTGACTCCATTTCCTTATCCCCAAGGTTGCCCCGAGGTTTTGCTGAAGTCTCCTTTTTCCTAGAAAACTTCAGCTATTACCTCTATATAAGGGGATCTTACTTCTGCATAACCAGCTCTAACCTTCAGACGTGAGTGATGGGATCATTTACTGTAATACTAGCTTCGAATTGTCTCTCCTGGCATTCTCACCTTCCTGACACTCCAAACATCATCTCAGCTGTTAGGGATGCCTACCTCAGGAATTCTGCTTCCTGGAAAGCTGAAGGCTCCTCGGCCCTGCTTGGACTCTAGCCTCATTTGCCAATATGCCCTACTGGATGGAAATTCTGTCCAACTAGCTATGGACAGGCAGATGGAAGCCTTTGTTCAAGAGCACTCTGAGTAACTTTCAGGGAAGGCGAAGGTCCATAGTGATGTGCAACAGGAGGTTGGAGAGCTAACAGGCATTTTGCCAATCTCTCATAAAAAGACAAAAATATTCTCTTTTCAGCCAGAAGAAGAACAAGTGATAACGTTTAAGAGGAGGTCTGGTTACCTAGATGTGTAAATAAATATGGTTTGTTTTAGGGCCGAGAACATTTTTTAAAATCCTTGTCCATTTACATGTCATGGAAACAGTCAAAACAATCCATATGACAACCTTTAGTGCAAACAAGAATGTGCTGCTGTACACATTGCTGAAATGAAGCAGGAACATGCTAAGAACAAAGCTGGAGAGCAGCTGAACTAAAGACTCAATGCATGAAAAAAAAGATGATAAATCTCTCTTCATTCAAAAACATGAAAACTAAATGTCTTTCAATGTTTTGTGAAGCAAATGGGAACTTTACTCGTCAAAAGGTTTTAGAGATATTGAAGAAAAACACAACCCAGAAGACCCACCTTCACCCCCCCAAATTAATATTCAATATAAAACTAAGTTTAGACTTTTTAAAAGACACATCATTTAATTTCATAGTATGATAAAAGATAAAAATTAAAATGATTATTAAATCTGTCTATGAATTCTCACATGAATTTTATTTTCTGAGGTTCCTTCCATTTATATTTTCTAGAATATCCATGCCTGTGTGAAGACATGAGGGTTATTTTAAAATCAGTGCGACATGTTGTAATACAATAGTTAGGTCATGTATGCAGTATTAAGGGCAGTTTAATTTTCTGTCCCTTCTTGAATTTATATCCCTGTTAATAGTCCAATTTCAGTGAAGAATTCCCAATGTCGGTCTTCTACGTCAGAAATCTTAGTATCTAAGATGGGTCTCGTTTTTCAGTGATGGGAGTATATTTTCAGACATCAAATTGAGGGGAGGGTGTTAAGTGCAGTCTATGAAAATATTTCTCATAAAATAACATCAGACTTAGTGCAAATTATAAAATATGACTCTCACTATCCTGGGGAGAGAAAAGGTATGAGAGGTTGTAAATTCAGTTAGAAATAAGAGAAAGGATTTGTAATGTATTCAGGCAAAGAACAAAGGAAAAGGACAGATGATGGGAACATTCAGACAGTGCAAGTTGTCCCTGATGTCCATTTTCTCCTTCCACGGTGATAGAATTTTTAGCTGCACACACAGTCACCTGTAATAAGTACATTTCCAAGAAGTTAGATGTGACTTTGTGACTTTTCAACACTACCCAAAGGTAAATAAGCAGACGTTTCTGTAACAGCTTTCAGGAAACTTCCTTATGAAACAATTGATGTTGACCCTTGGCCCCTCCCTCCATCCTGCAGTAAAGATGCAGATATACCATCTTGATCTCTATCTCCAGCCATGAGGACAAAGAGCACTCTCAAGGATGGAAGAAAAAAGGACAGAGATGTTCTCAGTCTTTGAGGACTTTGTGAAGACAAACTAACGTAGCAGGCCTAGATTACTGTGTTATTTTCCTAGGGTGGTCATAATAATTTACCAGAGTGATTTAAAACAACCAAAAATTATTCTCTGACAGTTCTGGAGGCTACAAGTTCAAAATCAGTACATAGGCAGCTCCATGCTGCCTCTGAAGTCTCTAGGTGTGAATCTTTCCTGTCATCTTCCCACTTCTGATGGTTACTGGTATTGGGGAAATATAATTAAAAGTGAAATCTTCTCCTATCCCGGAAAATCTTTTTTGACAAAAGAAGACAAAGAAAACAATTTTATGATCCAATAAGTATTAAATTAGAATGTGTTGGGCTGGGATTGTGGCTCAGTGGTAAAGCACTTGCCTAGCATGTGTGAGGCACTGGGTCCAATCCTCAGCACACATTAAAAAAATAAAATAAACAAATAAAATAGAGGTTTTGTGTCCATCTACAATTTTAAAATATTTTTTAAAAAAGAAGATTTTTCTAATCACCATGGGTAAAGAAAATTAAAACCAATTTTAAAAAATTAGATTGTGAATGTTCATCACAGGAAACCCACAAAAAAATGTCAAAGATAGGGGTGGGGGAAATTCACCCTTTGAGACAGCTAAGCCAGTACAACCCATTCCTTTCATGCTCTCAAGATAAACAACGACTAGTCCTCAAGTGGACTTGAGGACACCATTTGTCACATACATGCTAGATTCACCTGATAACTGGAATGGTCATCTGTGTCTGCTAATTTGATTTATCCAGAGGAAAAATAAACTCATATTCTCATAATAGAAGGTAGTTTTGCAGAGAGGTTCCTGCTAAAGTTAGGCTCCTACTCTCAGAGAAAATGGGAAATAAGGGCTCTATTTTTCCTTAATGATTGCATTTCAAAGAGATGACTCACAGGTACTTGAGAAAGACATTCCTGGAGAGCATGTAAGACTAGAAGAGACCTGTTTCTGCTTTTAGAAAAATATATGCAAAGAGAAAAAGAAAGAAACACCTTTCTAAAATAAATGCTCATTGGGTGAACTAATTCTCTTACTTTTAATTTGTATTACCACTTACTCTTTACACTAGTGATCCTTGGCTGGTAGAGGAATGATTCTAATCTGTACCTTTGAAATTATAAGGCCCATTCTTTGTGTGTCATTGTATCCAAGTTTCCCTCTTAAAGAGGACACAGTCATAGCACTGAGGCATACCCTAATCCACTTTGACTTCATTTGTTTCACTCGATTTCCACAAAGACCCTATTTCTGTTTAAGGTCACATTCACAGGTAAGGGGAAGTAAGGGTAGTACATATCTTTTAGGGGGACACAAGTCAACCCACAATAATTACCTATCTACAAAATTTATGTAGGAGAAAATTCTAACTTGGTTAAGCTGCCATGATTGGGGTCTTTGTTACTGATAGCCAAATAGTTTAGGTCTCTGGCAGAATCTGATGACAAATTAAAAACTCCAGCATCCTCCAGGAAACCAGGTGAGCTTGTACCCCTAAGGTGCAAGGAACACTCTGAGAAGATTCCCTGGGCTACCTGTAGTTTCACTTTATCTTGGCTCCCATCCTACTTACTCTTAAAGGCACCATTTCAGGTTACACCTTGAGGCATTGTTTACATTTCATCTCCTCACCCAGCTGATACCTAAAATTAAGAGAAAAAAAAAATAAAACTTTTTATTTCTTAATTAGAGGTAAAAGTTCTACACATGCCAATTGTGGTAATAGTTTAAAATTAAAGGGTTTCCTTCAAAATGAAATCAAGCTATCAATCAACAGATATAAATTACTGAAGTTAAATTCTTGGCACTTTTTCTAGGAAGAAGCAAGTGTTGAGAGCAGGAGAACTTTGTTTTTCAAAGATTATGTCCAGAATAATATTAAAGTAAAAACAGTTTTTTAAAAGATAAAATGGAAAACTGACTTATACTCCTAAAATATTTAAAATTTGCAAGAATATATTACTGGATCGAATAGTGAAATCCTGAAAATGCCATAAGGACAACACAAAAGCTCCTTTGTTTTGGTCCATTGATAATTCCAAACTGCCTGAGGCAGACTTACCCTTCTCTTGCTTCTGTTGCTGCCATAAAGTCCTTGAATAAAATGCATGTCAGGGCAGAGAAGCAAAGAACTCAAAACAAAAGCAGATCCACAGAGGTGAAAGGTACACGCAAGACATCCACCAGGGGATCATCTATGGAAGACATTGAAAGAGGCCTTTTGAACTAAAATCTCTATTGCTTAGGGAAAGTCTTTTCAAAATCCCAGAGTTTTAGGGGCAAAAAAAAAAGAAGTCTCAGGATTCTAGATGTGCACTGAGTTGAGCATCATCTGTGTTGGGTTCAAGAAGATTCAAGTAATTAATTTTGTCAGTTCCTACAGAAAACACATGCCCCAAATGCTCATCAATGTTAGTCAGTGACTGCTCAACAACCTATGAGCAACAACACACAACACATGGTTTTGGCAGAGATGGTGAAACCAGGTGCACCCCAGGTAGTTTTAATCTATCTATATGTTTTCCCAAGGAGCCTCCTGACATTTTCAGGGTCCCCACAACACAAAGTCATTTTCTAACCAGTCACATTAAAAAGCTATTTACATAAGAGGTAGGGCACTAAAAAAAATACTTTAGAATTCCATGTTTTAGCAAATTGAAATTCATTTCAAATGTCTTAACTTTGTTATCTGAAATATAATATTCTAAATCATTTTGGAATGCAAACAGTATATTATAAAACATACAACTACCTCCCACTTTCTTTTTCTGTGTAATTTTGCACTGTCGTATTTTCATTTTGCTTAATAGACAAGAAATACTTGAGAGCTTCTCCAAAAGAGGTATTTCACACAAAGAACAAAAACTCTTGGTGGCCAAAGTAATGAGATTGTTATCAGACAGTAGGGATTTTAGGACTCTGAAATCTTTGCATTTTACTTGAACTAAAATTTGCAAGTGCTTTATTATAGCAACCCAGTGAGCTTTGGTTCTGAGGTGCCATGCTAAAATCTCTCTTGACTGCAAAAGGAAGCAGATGGATTTTAGAGGTTCAAGTGACAGAAAGCAGACAAGACCTTGTTTGCTTACAGCTGCAGTTGTTCTGAGCACATAAGAGTCATTAAGAGAATCTGTCAAAAATATAGATTCCCAATGAACATAGTGGTGCACACTTGTAATCCCAGCTACTCAGGAGGATGAAGCAGAAGAATCTTGAGTTTGAGACCAGCCCGGGCAACTTAGCAAGGCCCTGTCTCAAAATAAAAAAAAAATTTAAAAAAGTGGGAGCTTAAGATGTAGCTCAGTGAGCATGCTTGCCTAGCACGCAAGAAGCCCTAGATTCAATCCCCAGCACTGCAAAAAAAAAAAAAAAAAAGTACAGATTCCCAGTCCTGACCTTCAGAATCCCATTGAGAAATGTGATATAAGTCCTGGGAATCTGAATTTTAACAAGCACCTCAAGAATTCTGCTACAGATAATCAATAGAAGATACTTTAAGAAACAATGATTTACACTTTAAAATTTAACAGTTACAGTTTATTTGTAGCTTGGAGCACTGACAGTATATTCCACCACCCCAAGAGTCAGGCTATCCTTCACTTCCTGCCACCACTACCCCTACACACACACACACACACACACACACACATACACATATACACACAGAGTTATTTTGAGTTCTTACACCAAATCAAATCCCTCTATCCACATATATTGAGCAGTCAGCCATCAGATAACACAAACAATCTGGTGATTTTGCTTCCTTAATTTCTATGTTTAGTGATGTCCTTGAAATATAGTCAACTTAACTGCTGGGTCTTATTTCAATAATTTAGCCAAGCAAAGAAGTGCCTGTCCTGTACGGAAAGGACTTCAAACGGCAGTCTAACCCACAGAAACCCTTCAGTGACCCAAACAGGAGCAGCTGGGCACTGTGAGCTTTGAAGTCCACTTATTCTCTTTTGAACCCTTAAGCCCTAACCTTGAATTTTACTTGCAAGTCAATAGTGAAATTACTATAGATATTTTACCAGAAGGGTGCCTAAGGAAGCTGGTGATGTGGGAGTCAGAATTCCCAAACTGCCTTTGAAAATTCAAAATTAAATTTCTCTATATTTTGATCTTGGGGAGAGTTGGTAGGTAGAACTTCCTAATCAATTTGTTTTACTTACTGTTAAAACAAAAGCTCATGTATGAGACAATGCAAGAAAGTTTACAGGTGAAATGCTTGGGTTATGAGAATGTTAATCTAATTAGTGCATTAATCCTTGCTAGGGACAAACTGGGTGGTAACTACAGGCAAGTAAGGTATGGCTGAAGGAGGTGGATCCCTGCAGGTGTGCCTTTGGTGTACTTATTTTGTGTTGTTTGAGCAGAGTGCACTCTCCCTCTCTCTCCCGCTGCACCGCTTCCTAGTGCCATGTTTCCAGCTGCTTTCTTCCACCACTCTCATCCATCATGAAATTCTTCCTCACCTCCAGCCCCAAGCAATGGAGTTGGCCAGCTATGGACTGACACCTCTGAAAATGTGAGCACCCAAATAAACTTTTCCTCCTCTAAAACCATTCCTGTCAGTTCTTTGGTCAAAGCAGTGAAAGGCTGACTAAAACATTTACCCAGGCAGTTAATTTGGAAAAGGTTGACACTAAAATCAAAATTTTACTAACCACACAAACTCCCAATGTTTTTGAAATAAACACTTTTGGCATTAGAAAATGAGAAAAAAAAATCCATACTAGAATTCCAAGAGGAATCAGGTATATTCACAAGTTTAAATTAATAAATAATCTTCAATATCAAAAAATATCATCTTAACTAAACTTTCAGACTAAATTCATTTTTCAAAGGCTGAACAAAATTGGATCTCTACACTTTTGCTGATTGAAGACACTTAAATCTTCTAATATGATGGTGGTAAAAGAATAAAAATATCTAGAAATTTAATCTTTGAATCCATATAATTTCTTTGCATTAATCATTGTCAAACACATTATCAGCAATTATTAAAATTGTTATTTTAAAATTTATTAGAATTCTGCTCCTACATTGATTCAAAAGATTAAAATGCTATACAATAACTTGAAGGTGTTAGCATGATTTCAAGCATGTTAATAAAGTCCTAAGGACACAAAGACATTGCTGAAATATAAGATAAGAAATGTCTATCAATAGGAAAGAAGTTACTTTAATGTTCCACATTTCTGTAGAATCCCCTGGCCATGAGACCATTGTTGGCAGCTCCTATCTGGCTTCTCCACCCTCATGACTGTGGGTAGATAGGACAGTGGTCATGAACCTGCTGATCAACCCTGACTGAAAGCAATGTGGGCACATAGACCAGAAAGCTGAAGAATGTGAGCTACAGGATTGACTCCTTGTTCCATGGAACCAAAAGCAGGCATGTCCTTTTAACCATGAAGAGTTGTGGGATATAGGTGAAACACAGAGAAGACCCTAACCTAACTCTACTCACTTTTTCTGCCTTGTTTCCAGATCCTGTTGGCCAAGGTTTAATGTCAAAAAAAATATTTCATGAAAAAGATGAATTTGGGACAAGTTGGGCTAGTTCACAGTCTTTTATTTTCTTCTTTAGTTAGACATAGTAATCAATAATGGTAACAATCATCAATCCCTGAGCCAAGCTTTTTTTCATAAGGAACTCCCATAACTTCTGCATTCTCAATTTCACTTATTTCTTTTTTTTTTTTACTACTTTCTTTGGAAGACAACAGAAAATGTCATTTGATTTGTCTCATATGAAAAATAAATAGGTTGCAAGACTCTTAACTTCCCTGTCACCTCTAGAACACTTATTCATTTAATAAAAATATACTGAGCACTGATTATATTCCAGGCATTAATGTTATGTACTTGAGTTTCCAGACATGAATAAATCACAGTCTTATGCCTGGTCAACATTTGGGGAATAGTTTTGTTTATCTCTGTGCAAGAAGTAATGATATATGGCATCCTGGAGGTCATTATCCAGAAGGAGCACAGGTTCAGGTGACCTGACATCCTCCTTTTACCCTGACTTCCTCTAACTGCATAGCTTTCCTCCTTCCTTCCCCCTTCTTCCCTTGATGGCTGCCTGGCATTCCACGCTCACCTTGCCATACCCAAACCCTGAGATTTTAATTTTAGTGCTCCACTCTCTCGTCTCTACTTCTTGTCCACCTCGCTCTTTCCCTTTTTTCTGCTAAGCTTATTCTTCAGCCTCACTGAGTCCTACAATGTGGTTTGTTTCCCCATTTCATATTTTTCTTCCCTATTTTTAATGACCATCACTTAAAGCATATCTTTATGAGACTTGAACTGTCTTGCCACTTGCCATTCCATTTTGCTTTTCTAGAAATATACCTTTTGAACCCACCCATTTATTTTCATAGTTCCATGTCCAGGTTGTTAACTTCCATTGAATAAAAAGATTTTTCAAATGAACTATGAAAGATTTGAACTCCAACATAGTTATGATCTGGAACCTCAGCTATATTTTCAATGCTAGTGAAAATTCTTTGTGTCCTTGAGTGGATTCTCCTCATAGTCCATCTTAAGGCTGTTTCATATGTTTGTATGTCTGTTCAAGTATTTACTCCTGCTATTTCTTCCTCCCCTTCCTAGTTGATGGTTTTATCTACTTGACAAAGAAAATCAGTGGCTGTCAGAGGGAAAACTACTTTTTACAGTCTGGTAAAATCCTCATCAGTCTCCTAATTGCCTATCATTTAGTCTTGTGGCATTTAATGTACAAATTATTAAATAAATGAATAAACAAGTAGATGAATAAATGTTTGTTATAATTGAAAGCAGGTAGACTATGTCTTTATTGTTTGAAAGTCCCAGCAACTTTTCACTACTAGTAGTTTGCAGGCAGACCACTGTGAAATGGTGCTGCCCCAGGAAGTGGAGGTACCTCCCTTTTCCTTCAGGTCCCAGAGATGGCAAGAGAAAGTTTGAGAACAGCTGGAGCTGCTTTAGTATAATAGAAGCAGGGCCACTGGTACCAAACTCAATTTCATAAAAACTTCTAGAAGAAGGTATTTCAAGTTCACTTGGTCATCATGTTCTTTTCCCTGATGTTCCTAGAGAAATAGAGAATGGAAGCCAGGGAGTGAAGAGGAAGAATTCAGTGAAACAGCACCATCAGGAATCTTGATTGTCACAGAAGAGTTACCTTCACTGAGGGGAGTCGACACCTTGAATTTCTTGAATCATCTTGAATTAGCGCAATTAAGCAGCCACCTGTTAAAGGCTAAGCATTACAAAATTCAAAAGGAATAAGATTCATGAAGAGTTACTTTTAGCAAATTAAACGTAATACCTCAAACAGCATATTCTATTTTCCTTCCTATTTACCACATGACATAAACTGCTGAGGGTAAGAACAACGAACTTTGAACTGCTAGTTTCATAGGACAATGACAGATGTGAGGCAGTAAAGGAATCATGCAAACCCACAAAATGGGACTTTCTTCTGTGTTGTTAGAGAAGAAGGTATCAGGTAAATGGAGAGAGGATGGGTAGGGAGATTTTAGAAGAAAAGTGAAAGTAAAGAAAGTGTGAAGGGGGTTGGGTTTGTGGCTCAGTAGTAGAGTGCTTGCCTAGCATGTGTGGGGCACTGGGTACTATTCTCAGCACTGCATATAAATAAAACAAAGATACATTGACAACTAAAAAAATATTAAAAAAAAAGAAAGTGTGCGATGATTATCCTGTTATCAATAATCATCTCTACACCCTACTTATGAAACTAGGTAGAAGGTCAGTAATTCAAAAAGAAGTATATACAAGTGTGTCCTCTTTAAAGCCTGGAGATCCAAAGAACCAGGGGAAATCAATATTCTAAAATGCTTCTCCCAAAGTTTCTCCCACATTCAAGTTTGGTGTGAGGGAATCTACACCTTTCTACTGAGTCCAAAATTACCTAGGAGGATGAGTCAACACACCAGCAATCCCTTCAGTAGAGTGGTGAGCACCCAACTTTGAAGATTTGGGGTAATAGGAATGGTTGCATCTCTAGGGGTTCACCCACATCGGAACACCACAGAGATTTCAAAGGCAACACAGAAGTGACAAGCTTGTGAGACCAGATGAAAGCAAACCCTCTGCTCCACCAATGTGACCAGTCACAGAAGTGGGTTCCTCCATTACCAACTCATACAAGCACCCACACAATCACACCTAACATGACTCAAACACATACCTACACACAAAAACACAAACACGAAGACACACACACACACACACACACACACACAAAGAGCTACACACATACACAAATGCACATGCATACAATCCACACACACACACATGCACCCACATGTGTGTGCTCATCAAACAGCAGGAAGGGCCAGAACAAGGGAGAGAATAGCCTGAATGGATCTTGTAAATTGGAATGTAACTAAGAAAATAATCCTGAATTTGAGGGAAAAAGACACTGGATTAGACTGGACTTGTGGTACTTGAAAGAGTCTGGGTAAGTTTTCCATTATTAGTGAAAATTTAGGTTAGCATCTAGATAATTGCTCCCATCCAGCCCTGCTATAATCCTGAGTGTGCCCAAAGGACACTGCCTTTACCCAGGCATTGATAAATACATTAGTGAAAAGAACACTAACAGTCATACAAAATTCTGCCACTACTCTCCCCTGTGGGCCATGTATCATAGTAGAAGATAATGCCATATTTTGCTTGGAATGACAGGGTTCTGGAGTATCAAAGCCCAAGTGACAGTTTTGACTACTGGAGACAAGGCAGATAAAGTCACCGTAAAAGGCAGAAGGACAATGTGGTATTCAGAATTACTCAACCTGTAAGAATCTTTGGCATGGCTAAGTAACAGTGTCCTTGAGAATGAAAGAGATGGATGACCTACTGAAATGTTGCTAAATCAGTATCTCAGGAAAACTCCTCCCTTGATGACTAGAAATCTATCTTGAGTTGTACTAAGAGAGCCATGACTCATCCTGTTTTAAGATCTACCTGAGGTCCCAGACCTGGCACCTCTTGATTGAAGGGGAGACCAGGTCCCCTTGAGGAAGAATTCTTCAACATCCTCACAAGTATAGACTAAATTTTCTACTGAACCCTCCTCAAAAAATTCTATGCCATTAACTAGAGTAACTGACAAGGTGCTTGAAAAAAGAAATACCTGAGACATTTTAGACATTATTACTACACCTTGGAAGATGTCACTATACAGTAGAGATTGAAAATTACCAATATTCTCCCCAGGCATTCCACTTTACTAATAAAGAAATTAAACCCCAAAGAAGTTAAATGATTTGTCCATGATCAGTAAATGACAGAGCCAGAATTAAATTCCAGTGCTCATTCCTCCACTCTGCGTTTCTCTTACAGTCATTAAAATGAAAGTAGGAAGCCATTGCTTCAAGGGATTCTACATTTTATGCAGGAAGCCACCCATGACTTTAATGAGAACTAAGAGTAGCTTGTCCATTAACCAGGAAAATCTGATCTTGGGAATTCTCAGTTATCATAACTGATTGAGACCACCTGAGTCAAGTGGTTATCTTGCATTTGCTCACTGATGAAATTCAAATACAACCATTGGATATGGGAGTGACAAATAAAATGGCTTCCTTACCTCCACCCCCGATCCCGTTTTTCACAGAAGAAGTTCCTACTGGTCCCTTTTGATCTGTAAATATAAATAAAGCAAGAGACAGAGGAGACATAGTTACCCAAAGTCAGATGTCAGAGGCAAGTTTGGATGAGGAGAGTATCTCTGCTGCAGAGAGAGATGTCCTGTACAGAGTCTCAAAGTTTGAGCAAGGTAAGTACATTTACGTTGGGAGGGGTATCAGTCAAGCCAAGCGCAGGGAGTCAGAATCTCAACAGACTGAGAAAAGCATATGCTCATGGTGCAGAGTATTGGAAACCAAAGGAGTATTTTAGTCAGATTTTTCATTGCTGTGATCAAAATACCTGACAAGAATAATGTAAAGGGGAATTATTTTGGTTCACAGCTTAAGAGGTCTCAGTCCCTAGAAAGTTGACTCCATGCCTCTGGGCCCAGGGTGAGATCACATCAGAAGGGCATAGCAGAGGAAAGCAGCACAGGACATGACACCAGGAAGCAAGAGGGCTCTGCTCACAAGGGAGAAAATACAAACCTCAAAGGCCTACCCCCAGTGACCTGTTTTATCCATCCACATCCCACCTGACAACAGTTGCTACCCAGTTAATCCATATTGGTGGATTAATGTGCTGATTAGATTTTGACTTTCATAATCTAACCATTTCACATCTGAATATTCTTGTATTGTCTCACACATCAAATTTTGTGGTACACCTCATATCTAAATCAAAATGGGGAGTGAAGAGGTCATTCTCATGAGGAGGCAGCCCGACACGCAGAGAAAAATTCGCTAGACTACAGAGATGTCATGGATATGAAAGAATGGGTAACAAATAATGTTAGAGAAGACAACTACAAAATAGGAAAAAGGATAAACTGGAAGGAACCCTTTGGAATTTAGATGATATGTAGAGGTATGATTGTATATAATATATTGTCTCGCTCTGTTCACTGAAAGTACCCAAATTTTGGCTTTTAAATACTGTTTCTGCCAGAAGTGAACCAAGATGCCTAGGGAAATGTTTCAAGACTTTGGTAGGTTATGTACAAGATGAGTTTATCTACATCATGCCATAAGGAAAAAGATGGTCAAAGAATGAATAGAATGTGCCAGAAAAACACAGAGGGCAACATGAATGAACTCTGACTGAATTAGAAGACAACTGAGCATCAAAATAATTGCTAGAAATGAATATAAATCATAAAATAAAAGAGAAAATCCTGAAATCATGTTTATATAAGTAATGAACTGAGAGTTTGGTGCGGAATGAATTCCAAGTACCTCCACACAAACTTTGTATTACTTACAAAGGGAAAAAGAATAATTTTCCCATAGAGATGACTGGCAGGCATCACCTCAATTGAGAGCAAAATTAAGATCACTAATGGAACAAACTATAATTATGTGCAACCCAATGAAAGAATTCAGTGTAACCTCCTGCCCAAAGAAAGTGTGTAACTTCAATCTCATCATGACAAAATATCACACAAAACCAAATTTAATGATTTTTTACAGAATATCTGGCCTTGGAGCTTCAAAAATATGAAGACATGAATATTCTTAAAAAGCTGAAGAGGTAGTCGCGGAGCCAACTGGCGGCTGAGTCAGGCTACCTACATCGCATAGGTAAGAGCCGGGCAGATAACCCACCCAGCCAGCAGGCCAAGGACAGATGTCACAACTGAGCGACCCGCCTGACCCCTGCACCTAGCTCGGTGCCATCACTGGTTGGTCATAGTCGTGGAGCGAGCTGATGGGTAAGTCAGGCCGCTTGCATCGCGGAGGTAGCAGGTGGGCACCCAACCCACCTGTCTTGTGGAGCTGGGCGGCGGGTAGCCAACCCACCCAACCACCAGGCCAAATACTGATGCCACCTCTGAACAACCCCGCCCAACCCCCATGTCGAGGTTTATTGCCATCACGGAGTTAGCCAGAGGCTTCTTTATAGGCTGGTGCAGGCATTTTTAATTATTCCTGAGGGCGTGGCCATCATCATTGGAAGGGCAACTCCCTTCCTGAGACAGGAGACTAGAAGACCTTTGACAAGACACAGGAGCCAAGAAGAGGAGGTATTGAGAGACTCGGGACCAACTCAGAGACACCGGGGAATATACCCCACGTGAAGGCCACCACGCCAAGAAGGCCAGCTTCCTTGTGGAGCACTGCATTATCAAGTTCGTCCAAGACTTCAGGATACTGAACTGAAGTCTAAGAGGTGAGTTATTGGAAATCTACAGAGACAATATGAGTCAATAGAGGAAATCTGCAATATCTCAGAGTTTCTTTACTAGAGAGGTAGATACCTGAGCAATATGAAAAAACAAGGGAAGAAAATGTCCCAAACAAACCTAGATGGTATAGCAATAATATTCAATGACAGCATGGCAGAAGTAATGTCACAAAGGGAGTTCAAAATGGACATAATCAAAACGATTAGGGAAGCAAACACGGAGATGAAAGAGCAAATGCAGGCACTGAAGGATGAGATGAAAGGGCAAATGCAGGCATTGAATGATAGCACCAATCAACAGTTAAAGGAGCAAATACAGGAAGCAAAATATCATTTCAATAAATAGTTAGAAATATTGAAAAAAAAAACAAACAGAAATCCTTGAAATGAAGGAAACAATAAACCAAATTAAGAACTCCGTAGAAAGCATAACCAATAGGATAGAAAACCAGGAAGGCAGAACCTCAAATATCGAAGACAAAATATTTAATCTTGAAAAAAAAGTTGACCAAACAGAGAAGACAGTAAGAAAACATGAACAGAATCTACAAGAACTATGGGATATAATGAAAAGGTCAAATTTAAGAATTATCAGGATTGAGGAAGGCACAGAGAAACAAACCAAAGGAATGAGCAATCTATTCAATGAAATAATATCAGAAAATTTCCCAAATCTGAAAAATGAATGGAAAATCAAGTACAAGAGGCTTATTGGACTCCAAATACACAAAATTACAACAGACCCACACCAAGGCACATTAAAATGAAAATACCTAACATACAAAATAAAGACAGAATTTTAAAGGCTACAAGAGAAAAGAATCAAATTACATTCAGGGGGAAACCAGTACGGATATCAGCAGATTTTTCAATCTAGACCATAAAAGCTAAAAGGGCCTGGAACAACATTTTTCAAGCTCTGAAAGAAAATGGATGCCAACCAAGAATCTTATACCGAGCAAAACTTACCTTCAGATTTGACGACAAAATAAAATCCTTCCATGATAAACAAAAGCTAAAAAAATTTACAAAAAGAAAGCCAGCATTACAGAACATACTCAGCAAAATATTCCATGAGGAAGAGATGAAAAACAATGATGTAAATCAGCAAAGGGAGGAACTACCCTAAAGGAATAGCCAAATAAAGGAGAAGCCAAGTCCTGTCAAAAAAAAAAAAAAAATGAGCCAAATGACCGGGAATACAAATCATATCTCAATAATAACCCTGAATGTTAATGGCCCAAACTCATCAATCAAAAGACATAGACTGGCAGATTGGATTAAAAAGAAAGATCCAACAATTTGCTGCCTGCAAGAGACTCATTTTATAGAAAGAGATACCCACAGACTAAAGGTGAAAGGATGGGGAAAATCATACCATGCACATGGACACAGCAAAAAAGCCGGAGTATCCATCCTCATATCAGATAATGTGGACTTCAAGCCAAAGTTAGTCAGAAGAGATAAAGAAGGACATTTCATACTGCTTAAGGGAAGCATAAATCAGCAAGACATAAAAATCATAAATATCTATGCCCCAAACATTGGCTCATCCATATATGCCAAAAAAATCCTTCTCAATGCCAGAAATCAAATAGACCACAACACAATAATACTAGGTGATTTTAACACACCTCTCTCACCATTGGATAGATCCTCCAAACAAAAATTGAACAAAGAAACCAAAGATCTCACAAACACAATCAATAATTTAGATTTAATGGACATTTATAGAATATACCATCCAACAAAGAGCGAATACACTTTCTTCTCAGCAGCACATGGATCCTTCTCTAAAATAGACCATATATTATGCCACAAAG
The DNA here is from genome assembly GCF_902686445.1 of Sciurus carolinensis. Taxonomy (NCBI): domain Eukaryota; kingdom Metazoa; phylum Chordata; class Mammalia; order Rodentia; family Sciuridae; genus Sciurus; species Sciurus carolinensis. The sequence goes on from NC_062219.1 coordinate 86,653,341, forward strand.
CTACTGTTAGCAAATACAAGAAGATAGAGATAATACCTTGTATTCTATCAGATTGTAATGGATTAAAACTAGAAATAAATGACAGAGTAAAAAACAGAAACTACTCCAACACATGGAGATTAAATAATATGCTATTGTATGATGAATGGATAACAGAAGATATCAGGAAGGAAATTAAAAAATTCTTAGAGGTAAATGAGAACAAAGAAACAACATATCAAAATCTCTGAGACATTACAAAAGCAGTTCTTAGAGGAAAATTTATTTCATGGAGCACATTCAATAAAAGAAGGAAAAACCAACAAATAAACGACCTGACACTATGGCTCAAAGCCCTAGAAAAAGAACAGAGCAACACCAAAAGTAGTAGAAGACAGGAAATAGTTAAAATCAGAGCCAAAATCAATGAAATTGAAAGAAAAGAAACAATAGAAAAAATTGACAAAATGAATAGTTGGTTCTTTGAAAAAATAAACAAAATTGATAAACCCTTGGCCACACTAACAAAGAGAAAGAGGGAGAAAATTCAAATTACTAAAATTCGGAATGAACAAGGAAATATCACAACAGACACGATTGAAATACAAAACATAATTAGAAGCTACTTTGAAAATCTATACTCCAACAAAATAGAAAATCTCAAAGACATCAACAGTTTTCTAGAGACATACGAATTACCTAAACTGAACCAGGAGGACATACACAATTTAAATAGATCAATTTCAAGTAATGAAATAGAAGAAGTCATCAAAAGCCTACCAACAAAGAAAGTCTGGCACCAGATGGGTTCTCAGCCGAGTTCTACAAAACCTTTAAAGAAGATCTCATTCCAATACTTCTCAAAGTATTTCATGAAATAGAAGAGGAAGGAACACTTCCAAACTCTTTCTATAAAGCCAATATCACCCTAATATCTAAACCAGACAGAGACACATTGAGGAAAGAAAATTTCAGACCAATATCCTTAATGAACATTGATGCAAAAATTCTCAACAAAATCTTAGCAAATCACATACAAAAATATATTAAAAAGATAGTGCACCATGATCAAGTGGGTTTTATCCCAGTTGGTTCAACATCCGGAAATCAATAAATGTAATTCACCATATCAACAGACTTAAAAGTCAAGAATCACATGATTATTTTGATAGATGCAGAAAAAGCATTTGATAAAATACAGCATTCCTTCATGCTCAAAACACTGGAAAAATAAGGATAGTTGGAACATTCCTTAACATTGTAAAGGCCATCTATGCTAAGCCCAAGGCCAATATCATTCTAAATGGTGAAAAACTGAAAGCATTCCCCCTAAAACTGGAACAAGGCAGGGATGCCCTCTTTTACCACTTCTATTCAACATCGTCCTTGAAACTCTAGCCAGTGCAATTAGACAGACCAAAGAAATTAAAGGGATATGAATAGGAAAAGAAGAACTCAAACTATCTCTATGTGCTGATGACATGATTATATATTTAGAGGAACCAGAAAATTCCACCAAAAAACTTTTAGAACTCATAAGTGAATTCAGTAAAGTAGGAAGATATAAAATAAATGCTCATAAATCCAATGCATTTTTTTACATAAGTGATGAATCTTCACAAAGAGAAGTTAGGAAAACTACCCCATTCACAATAGCTTTGAAAAAAATAAAATACTTGGGAATCGATCTCACAAAAGAGGTGAAAGACCTCTACAATGAGAACTACAGAACACTAAAGAAAGAAATTAAAGAAAACCTTAGAAGATTGAAAGATCTCTCATGTTCTTGGATAGGCAGAACTAATATTGTCAAAATGGCCATACTACCAAAAGTGCTATGCAGATTCAATGCAATTCCAATTAAAATCCCAATGACGTACCTCACAGGAATAGCACAAGCAATCATGAAATTCATCTGGAAGAATAACAAACCCAGAATAGCTAAAGCAATCCTTAGCAGGAAGAGCAAAGCAGGGGTATTGCAATACCAGAACTTCAACTATACTACAAAGAAATAGTAACAAAAACAGCATGGTATTGGCACCAAAATAGACAGGTAGATCAATGGTACAGAATAGAGGACACGGACACAAACCCAAATAAATACAATTTTCTCATACTAGACAAAGGGGCCAAAAATATGCAATGGAGAAAAGATAGCCTCTTCAACAAATGGTGCTGGGAGAATTGGAAATCCATATGCAACAGAATGAAACTAAACCCATATCTCTCACCATGCAGGAAACTAAACTCAAAATGAATCAAGGACCTCACAATCAGACCAGAGACCCTGCATCTTATAGAAGAAAAAGTAGGTCCACATCTTCAACTTGTTGGCTTAGGATCAGACTTCCTTAACAGGACTCCCATAGCACAAGAAATAAAATCAAGAATCAACAACTGGGATAGATTCAAACTAAAAAGCTTTCTCTCAGCAAAGGAAACTATCAGTAATGTGAGGAGAGAGCCTATAGAGTGGGAGAAGATCTTTGCCACTCATACTTCAGATAGAGCACTAATTTCCAGAATATATAAAGAACTCAAAAAACTCTACACCAAGAATACAAATAACCCAATCAACAAGTGGGTTAAGTATATGAACAGACACTTCACAGAAGATCTACAAGCAATCAACGAACATATGAAAAAATATTCAACATCTCTAGTAATAAGAGAAATGCAAATCAAAACTACCCTAAGATTCCATCTCACCCCAATTAGAATGGCGATTATCAAGAAGAATACAAGCAACAATAGGTGTTGGTGAGGATGTGGGGAAAAAGGTACACTCATACATTGCTGGTGGGGATGCAAATTAGTGCAGCCACTCTGGAAAGCAGTATGGAGACTCCTTAGAAAACTTGGAATGGACCCACTATTTGACCCAGCTATCCCACTCCTTGGCCTATAACCAAAGAACTTAAAATCAGCATACTACAGAGATACAGCCACATCAATGTTCACTGCTGCTCAATTCACAATAGCCAGAGTGTGGAACCAACCTAGATGCCCTTCAATTGATGAATGGATAAAGAAACTGTGGTATATATATATACAATGGAATATTACTCAGCCATAAAGAATGATAAAATTATGGCATTTGCAGGCAAATGGATGAAACTGGAGAATATCATGCTAAGTGAGATAAGCCAATCTCAAAAAAACCAAAGAATAAATGATCTCACTGATAAGCGGATGATGACACATATAGGGGGTGGGAAGGGGGCAAGAATGGAGGAAGGTGGGGACTCTAGAGAGAGCTAAGAGGGTGGGAGGAGTTGGGGGGAGGAAAAAAAATAACAGAATGAATCAAAAGCTATTACCCTGGGTAAATGTATGATTACACAAATGGAATGCCTCTACTTCATGTACAGAGAAACAAGATGTATCCCATTTGTTTATAATAAAAATAAATTAAAAAAAAAAAAAAGCTGAAGAATGGCCAGGCTCCAAGGCACATGCCTATAATCCCAGTGCCTAGGCAGGCTGAGGCAGAAGGATCAGGAGTTCAAAGCCAGCCTTAGCAAAAGCAAGGCTCTAAGCAACTCAGTGAGACCCTGTTTCTAATTAAAATACAAACAAACAAAAGCACTGGGGATGTGGCTCAGTGGTAGAGTTCCCCTGAGTTCAATCCCCAGTACCCGCCCCTACCCCCAAAAATGCTCTAGACTGAAGGAACTCAAAAAAATACATGACAACTAAGCATGATTTGGTATTAGGTCCTCTTGATATGTAGAACATTATTATGAAAGTTATCAGAATTTGAGTGGGATTGCAAGGATTACATGGAAGTAATGTCTTAGTATTAATTTTTCAGTTTTGAAAGCTACATTGTGGTTATGTAGGAGAATATCCCTGTTGCTGGGATGAGTTAAATTAGTGCCCGCTAAAGACTTTAGGAGTAATGGGTCATAAAACAAGAAACTTACGCTCAAATCTTTCAGGAAATAAGTATTCTCTGTTCTTACAACTTTTGTCTAAGTTTGTGATTGTTTTTAGAAAGATCTCTAAAGCTTTAAAATTATTGCATTGGAAAACTTTCTAAGCAAAGTAGAAAAGAAAGAAATTACAAAGGAAAAACTATTGTCTTTTCAAATTCTGTATATTCAAAAACAAAATTTAAAGGAATAGAGCAAATTGTAAAAAATTATCCTTTATAAATACTTTATAAGAAAAACCACTGACAACATTCAGGACCAAAGCTTATTTTCCTTCAGAACTGTATTCTTCATAGTATTTTTAGCTACAAATACTGTGCTGGACACCCAGATAACCACTCCAGAACCGAGCTACTCATTTTTCCTACTCCTGGGAGTGTTGGCAGTTGCCACTCTCAGTTTAGCTGTTCCTGAGAAATTGTTCTCAGCCCAAGAAAGCCAACCAGCCCAAGTCCACACCACCTCCCCAGTGGCATTGTGCAGCCTTGACTGGTTAACATACAACATAAAATCTGGACTCTCTTGACTTAAATGGCTAAACTCTTAAGGTCTGCACCATCTCCAAAATGGAAGGAATGACTTCGTTGCAAACACATCTTAATTCAACTCTTCTCTCTGCCCAGCATAACTTCCTTTACTTACCCACCGTTGTTGAGTCTGAGGATTCTCCACAGTAATTTTCCTGCATGCAAATAGCCATCTCAGAATCTATTTCCCTCTAGAACTCAACCTAGGACATCAGGCAAAGTGTACCCATCCAAAAACTTATTTCCCAACTTCACTTGCTTTAACATGATTCTGAATAATGAGTTTCTGGTTGGAACTTCCAGGGAAGATCTTCAAAAGTGAGAAAACTCAGAATATTCATATTCCCTTTACATCTCTCCCCTCTTCCTGCCTAAAATATAAAAGGAATATTCAGAGACAGAGTGACCCACCAGCTTCCATCCCTGAGAACAAAAGTCACTCACTAGGAATGGTTCCAGCAGAAAGTTAGAAGGAATCTAGAATTTCTGTACCAACTTTGATAGCATCTCTGACCACTCAGTGTTGGGAAAATACAAATTAAGACCCACTCATATGAGCCACTGAACAGCGAGATCTTCTGTGACTCAGAGAAGAATACATTCCTAAAAGATGCATGAATTCATGATGATCAGGCATGTGTCCACATAATTACACATTACCCTCTCCTGCAGTGTCAAAACCAAGGTCTGAGTTCAAGGGTTCTTCAAGATGCTTCTGAGTCATATTTGGCTGTAACCAGCTGTGCCTGACACATGGGGGACTTCCACTTTTTTATTACCCAGATCCTGATTATCATTTTTCAACATCCTTAGGACTGACAATGAAATCTCAAGGTTTATTGAAATCATTAATTTACTGTTTTTTTTTCTTCAATTGACTTCCATATCAAACAAAGTTAAATTTCTTTCCTGAAATATTGAGATGGATTTGCTATCTGGCAATAACCTGTTAGAATACGTAAAAAGAACATAATCATCTACCTTTGAAAATGTTATCTATTCTGAGATACTTGATAATTTCTACTATTTTATTACATTGTCAGTAAAAACACTTGCATTCTTAGGCAGAAACAACTTTTATTTTACTGATATGTTATAGTATAATTTTTTTGAAGATGCTTTATGTGACTATTAAGTATCCAGATTTAAAACTCAACCATGTGTGGAGATAATAATGCCATGAGTATACCGAAGTGGCAATTATATACACGGATGGCATCTGTGCATAGCATGGTTTTTGCATGTACAATGAAAACCATGTCATAAGTTTTTCCTATGCCTGGCAGGCAACTTTTCCACATTGCACTCCAGATATATTAAGAAGAAGGAAATGCACATCTTAGAAATATGGGAATTTAGTGTCAACATATAATTTTTACCCAGATACAAACACATTACAGCATTCTGCAACTTTCTTTCTCTCTTAATATAACATAGTCATCTTTCTTTCTTTTTTGGTGGGGAAGGGTACCAGGGATTGAACTCAGGGGCACTCGGCCCCTGAGCCACATCTCCAGCCCTATTTTGTATTTTATTTAGAGACAAGTTCTCACTGAGTTTCTTAGGATCTCACTTTTGCTGAGGCTGGCTTTGAACGTGTGATGATCCTTCTGTACTAGCCTCAGGAGCTGCTGGGATTACAGGCGTACACCACCATGCTCAGCACATAGTAATCTTTCTATAAGTGAATGTAGATCTATGCATTCTTTCTAAAATGATATTATGAAATGTGGGTCTATTTACTTAACAATTTCCAAATTTATGCAGCTATACGGTATTTCTTTTATTGTTTCAATGACTAAATGAGGTTTAAATGAACATCCTTGTAAAAATACCATAGAACAAATCCTTATAATTGAAGTTACTGGTTTCAAAGGCTTGCGTGTCTTTAATGTAAATTGGTACTGCCAATTTGCTCATCAAAAATGTGGCATAATATTTCTCCCTAGTCATTCATGAGAGTATATGCTGCTTCACATGCTCACCCCATGCCAGTATTATCAAACTTCAAAATGCTCACTTTTATAAGCAAAAATCATTACCTAATGTTTTTTTAATTTATGTATTTTCAAGTGTATTGGCTATTTGTTTTTCATCTGAATCGCCTGTTCTTCTTTCACCTATTCTTTAGTTACATTGATGGCCTATTAATAAAGGTTAATATGTATGACATGTCTTTGTATTTTTGCATGTTATGCCTTTATTTTATGTTATAGATATATAAACACATTGTTAATGTTAATCATGGTGTTATTTGCCATTTTAAAGTTTTAAATTTTTATGTAAGTAAATCTGTTCATATTTTTCTCTGTGGCATCCAGTTATCTAGCTTTCATGTTGTCCTCATACCAAAATCACAAAAATAATCTTTTACTAATAAATGCCATTAAGACTACAATATTATTTATGATTACACAAATGGTATGCCTTTACTCCATGTACAAACAGAGAAACAACATGTATCCCATTTGTTTACAATAAAAAAAATCTCTAAAAAAAAAAAATAGTGCAAAACCGAAGAGACACATATAAAACAAATGATTATAATTAGGTTTTTCATTTACATGGATGCTGGGCAGGACATTTGATGAACTCTAGAAGAGGTGGATAATGATTTGCCCCCTAGCCTGCCCATTTTAGGACATGTGACACTCTGGTCTGACCCACAAATGTACTTTGTGTCCTCCAATCATCAGACAATGAAGTAACCCTCACAAGTGTCCAAAAAGGTGTCCTGAAAGTGGCAACGTGATTGAGAATGTAGTTCTAAGTTTCTTCATAAGTGTGGATTCCTGCCCATTCCGGGTGCCCTATCCTGCAACAGTAACAACACACATACTGGTTTTCTCTGGGTGTTTCTAATCCCTCGCCTATTTGCTTTGTACCTCTTTTGCACCTTATAGGACTTGGGCACTCAACTTTTCTATTTCCACTGATGCAGTGTCTTAATTTGAGGGTTAGAAGTGAGAGAAAGTAGACTATCCCACCCCAAATATATATAGTTTTGGTTTGTTATTCAGAGAAACAGCAGACCTCTACAGACATAAGAACGAATTTTTTGTAATAGACATTTGTAGTTACAAGGGAAACTTATGTTAGTGAAGTAAACAGCCAGAAGATGCGGGCTTTCCTATCGGCTATCCCCTTTCTGCCTAGAAAGATTTTTTCATAGGAAGAAAAGATTGGGGTCTGTCACCTGACCCAGAGAGAGATGACCACAGGTGGCAGTTACCTGGGACACTTCATCTTAAAAAGAAAGAAAGAAAAAAGTGGGCACCCATCTCAAAAAGAAAAATAGAATTTTGACAAAGAATGGCCTGGCTTACCTGATTTGTTAATCTGCTTTTTTTGTTTTGTTTTTTGGTACCTTGCAGTGAACCCAGGGTCACTTAGCTACTGAGTCACATCTCCAGCCCTTTTAAATATTTTTTTTTACTTTGAGACAGGGTCTCACTAAGTTGCTGGGTCTGGTTTTGAACTCGTGATCCTCCTGCCTCAGCCTCCTGAGTCACTGGGATTATAGGTGTGCATCACTTTGCCCAGCACTTGACTTTTTTTTTTTAATCATGTAAATTTATTTTTATTATTATTGTCTAATTTTATTTTTCTGTGTTTTAAATTGGCACATTATAATTATACATAATAGTGGGATTCATTGTTACATATTCATACATGCACACAATTGTTAATCTGTTATAAGTAATGTAAAGTAGGAAAAGAATCTTACGGAAGGAGAGTTGTATTTGAGCTGAGGTTTTTCTCGGCTGAGTTTGGATAGACACATTAATGCAAACACACCAGATTTCTATTCTGGGGTACTTCTTAAGTTGATTTATCTCTGTCTTTTCATCTTTCTGTTTTCTCCGATCTCCCATTGTTTTGCCTTCTTTCCTGCTTTCGTGTCCAGCATTGATGAGTCTGAATTCTATGTGAGCTGATCACCTGACTTCATTACCTTTTTTTTTTTTTTTCCACACCAAATCAAACTTTTATTTTCTGGTTGAGGTATACTTTTTCAATTTTTTTAAATCTCTGACAGGAAAAACAGAGATCATTTTAGAATTGTTGTAACAGCTGGTTTATTATAATTAAATGCCTCCTTCAAAATAATTTAAATTCTTGGCCTGACATAGTGAATAATCTATACAGAAAACCCTTAACAATGGCTTGAGTTAAGCCAGATTTAAACCTGGATCTCCTTTAGCATTGCTCTTTGTCAGTCAACTTCCTCTTGTTCTTTACTTGCAAATATATAAATTACCTTAATAACCTGATACTCTTAGCTTAGTAATTTATTAATATTATTATAATTTTATTTGATTTGAATATTTTAGCTCTGCTTGATTAATGAAACAGGCACACATACTTTAGCTGAGAAATCTATTTTCTGGTTCTATGTAAAGAAACATCTAAAGCAGCAGAGAGGAAACAGTTTATATTTTCAAAAATAGTTAAGCCAGATTGTTTCCTGGTCTGGGGAGATAGCTCAATTGATAGATTGCTTGCCTTGCAAGCACAAGAAAAAAAAACTACAATATTTAGTTCTATTTAGGCAGTATCTTCTGAACTTCTTATAATATTACATGATATAATTTTCATTTATTCCTAATAGATAATTATTTTAATTTTTACTTGATTATTCCAAGTAAAATTCATTGGAATTTTAATACATTTAATATTCTTTATATGGTAGGCAAAGAGAAAAAGAAAAAGATTATTAATTTCATTTTTCAAAAATTTTTTATTTGTTCTAATTAGTTATGCATGATAGTAGAATGCATTTTGACACATAGTACACAAATGGAGCATAACTTTTCATTCCTCTGGTTGTACATAGTGCTGAGTCACACCAGTAGTATAATCATACATGTATATAGGGTAATGTCTGTCTCTTTCTACCATCCTTTCCATCCCCACCATTCCACCCCTGCCTTCACTTCCCTCTGTAAAATCCAAAGTTCCTTCATCTTCCCTACCTCCCCACCCACACTATGGATCAGCATCCTCTTACCAGAGAAAACATTTGGCTTTTGGTTTTTTTTGAATTGGCTTATTTCACTTAGCATGATAATCTCCAGCTCCATCCATTTACCGGCAAATACCATAATTTCGTTCTTCTTCAAGGCTGAGTAATATTCCATTGTGTGTGTGTGTGTGTGTGTGTGTGTGTGTGTGTGTGTACCACAGTTTCTTTATACATTCATCTGTTGAAGGATACCTAGGTTGGTTCTATAGTTTAGTTATTGTGAGTTGAGCTGCTGGAAACATTGATGTGACTGTGTCATTACAGTTTACTGATTTTAAGTCCTTTGCGTACAAACTAAGGAGTGGGATAGCTCGGTCAAATGATGGTTCCATTCCAAGTTTTCTGAGGAATCTCCATACTGCTGTACAGAGTGATTGCACCAATTTGCAGTCTGACCAGCAATGTATGAGTGTACCTTTTTCCCCACATCCTTGCCAACACTTATTATTGCTTGTATTCTTGATACTTGTCATTCTCACTGGAGTGAGATGGAATCTCAGTGTAGTTTTTATTTGCATTTCTCTAATTGCTACAGATGTTGAACATTTTTTTCACATACTTCTTGATCTACTGTATTTCTTCTGTGAAGTGTCTGTACAGTTCCTTAGCCCATTTATTGATTGGGTAATCTGGGTTTTTTTGTTTTGTTTTGTTTTGTTTTTTTGGTGTTAAGTTTTTTGAGTTCTTTATATATCCTGGAGATTGATACTCTATCTGATGTGCCTGTGGTAGAGATATTCTCCCATTCTGTAGGTTATCTTTTCATGTTCTTGATTGTTTCCTTTGCTGAGAAGAAGCTTTTTAATTTGATCCTATCCCTTTTATTGATTCTTGATTTTACTTCTTGTGCTTTAGGAGTCTTGTTAAGGAAGTCGGTTCCCTAAGCTGACATGATGGAGACTTGGTCCTACTGTTTTTCTATTAGGTGTGGGGTCTCTATATTAGTGCCTAAGTCTTTATTCACCTTGAGTTTATTTTTGTGCATATGGATTTCCAGTTTTCCCAGAACTATTTGTTGAAGAGGCTAACTTTTCTCCAATGAATGTTTTTGGTACCTTTGTCTAGTATGAGATAACCATACTTATGTGGGGTTGTCTCTGTGTCTTCTATTTTGTACCATTGATCTACATGTCATGCCATTTTTGTTACTATTGCTCTGTAGTATCATTTAAGGTCTGGTGTTGTGATGGCTCCTACTTCACTCTTCTTGCCAAGGATTGCTTTGGCTTTCTGGATCTCTTATTTCTCCAAATGAATTTCATGACTGCTTTTTCTATTTCTATGAAGAATTTCATTGGGATTTTAATAGAAATTGCATTAAATCTGTATAACACTTTTGGTTATATGACCATTTTGACAATATTAATTCTGCCTGCCCAAGAACATGGGAGATCTTTTGATCTTCTAAGGTCTTCTTTAATTACTTTCTTTAGTTTTCTGTATTTTTCACTGTAGAGGTCTTTCACCTCTTTTGTGAGATTGGTTCCCAAGTATTTTCTTTTCTTTTTGAGGCTATCATGAAAGGGATAGTTTTCCTAATTTCTCTTACAGTAGATTCATCACTGATATATAAAAATGCATTTGATTTGTGGGTATTGATCTTATATCCTGCTACCTTGCTGAATTCATTTATTAGTTCTAGAAGTTTTCTGGTAGAATTTTTTGGATCTTCTAAACATGGAATCATGTCATCAGCAAATAGTGATAGTTTGAGTTCTTCTTTTTCTATTTGTATCCCTTTAATTTCTTTCATTTATCTAATTGCTCTGGCTAGAGTTTGAAGAATTTTATTGAATAGAAGTGGTGAAAGAAGGCATCCCTGTCTTGTTCCAATTTTTAGAGGGAATGCTTTTAATTTGTCTCCATTTAGAATGATGTTGGTCCTGGGCTTAGCATAGACAGTTTTTAAAATGTTAAGATATGTTCCTACTAACCCTAGTTTTATAGTGTTTAGAACATGAAGAGAAGGGTTTCAAGATGGCGGCCTAGAGGGCGGCTGCATTTCATGTTGCTCCAGGACGCAGGATTCAAAAGAGGAGATAGTGAGAGACGTGGGACCAGCTCAAGGCCGCCGGGTTAGTCTCTCCCATTGGGGAGGTGTCCCGGATGGGGCGGTAGCCCCAGAAAGCAGGGAACTTTGTGAAGTAGAGTTGCTTGGCGAGACGCCCCTCCCCCCGCTGGAGCGGTAAACATGGACAACTGGGATCATCGTAGAGGAGGCGGCTCAGCACAGCGCTTGGTCTCCGAGCAACCACTGGGGCTCCGGGCGGCTACCTGAGGAGGAGCTGCGTGGCGAGCTGTTTGGACACAGAACGACCGCTTCTGAACACCGAGGGGGTTGCCCGGAGAAGAGGAGAAGCACAGCGGGTCGCTTGGTCTAGGAGTGACTGCATCAGAGCCACAGGCGGTTGCCAAAGGAGGAGGCGAGTGGTGAGTTGATTGCACTCAAAGCGACCGCTCCTGAACACCGGTGGCCTACCTGGAGGAGGAGCGCGGTGAGTCGCTTGGACTCAGAACCACCGCTCCTGAACACCCGGGGGGCTACCCCGAGGAGGAGGAGGAGGAACAGGGCGGGTCACTTGGGCTTGGAGTGACTGCTAGGGCTACGGGAGGTTGGCGGGAGGAGGAGACGCGAAGTGAGTTGCTTGGACTCATAGTGACTGCATCGGAAACCGGGCCGCTGTCCGGAGGAGGAGGTGTGTGGCAGGTCTCTGGGTCTCGGAGCTGTTGTACGGGGCTCCAGGTGGTGGCTCAGAGGAGGGGCCGCATAGCCAGGCGATTAGGTGCAGAGCAGGGTCCCAGGAGCTAGGTGGCTTCTTGCTGGAAGAGCCGCACAGAGACACGCCTAGGGGCAGAGCGAAGTTTCCAGGGCGGCGGGCAGATTCTCTGAGGAGAGGCAGTCTAAGGAGACTCACCTGCAGAGGGTGAGACTCCCAGGCCCAGGAGGTAGGTCTGGGCCCCTGGGAACGTTGCAGAGGAAGACAGCCCAGCCCAGGTGGTAGTTGTAGATTGAGGGGAACCTCTAGGAGGGCAACTGACCAGCGAGACGTCCCCACCGAGTGAATCTTCCCGGCCGGGGGAGGTTTTCCCACAGGGATGGTAAAACCAGAGACACAGGCACAAACAGGCCTTGCCTCAGCCCACAGCCTAGTTCCCCGTTGGATGACCATTGGTCAACAAGTGGAGGCACCTCCGCCCACTAGCAGGGAATATACGCCACCTGAGGGTCACCACCCCTAGAGAGGCAGCTTATTCGTGGAGCTCCGCATTATCAACTTCCTCCAAGACTTCAGGCTACTGAAGGATAAGAGGGGATATACTAGCAATCTTCAGGGACATTATAAGTCGACAGAGGAAATCTGCAATATCTTAATGACCCACTGATTCCTGAACAATATGAGAAAACAAGGGAAGAAAATGCCCCAAACAAATCTAGATGTTACATCAATAGAATCCAATGACAGCATGGCAGAAGAAATGACAGAAAGGGAGTTCAGAATGTACATAATTAAAATGATTAGGGAAGCAAACGATGAGATGAAAGAGCAAATGCAGGCATTGAATGATGAGATGAAAGAGCAAATGCAGGCATTGAATGATCGCACCAATCGACAGTTAACAGAGCAAATTCAGGAAGCAAAAGATCATTTCAATAAAGAGTTAGAGATATTGAAAAAAAACCAAATAGAAATCCTTGAAATGAAGGAAACAATAAACCAAATTAAGAACTCCATAGAAAGCATAACCAATAGGATAGAACACCTGGAAGACAGAACTTCAGATATTGAAGACAAAATATTTAACCTCAAAAAAAAAGTTGAACAAACAGAGAAGATGGTGAGAAATCATGAACAGAATCTGCAAGAACTATGGGATATCATGAAAAGGCCAAATTTGAGAATTATTGGGATTGAGGAAGGCTTAGAGAAACAAACCAAAGGAATGAACAATCTATTTGAAGAAATAATATCAGAAAATTTCCCAAATCTGAAGAATGAAATGGAAAATCAAGTCCAAGAGGCTTATAGGACTCCAAATACACAAAATTACAACAGACCCACACCAAGGCACATTATAATGAAAATACCTAACATACAAAATAAAGACAGAATTTTAAAGGCTGTGAGAGAAAAGAACCAAATTACATTCAGGGGGAAGCCAATACGGATATCAGCAGATTTTTCAATCCAGACCCTAAAAGCTAGAAGGGCCTGGAACAACATTTTTCAAGCTCTGAAAGAAAATGGATGCCAACCAAGAATCTTATATCCAGCAAAACTTACCTTCAAATTTGACGATGAAATAAGATCATTCCATGATAAACAAAAGCTAAAAGAATTTACAAAAAGAAAGCCAGCATTACAGAACATTCTCAGCAAAATATTTCATGAGGAAGAGATAAAAAACAAAGAAGCAAATCAGCAAAGGGAGGAATTATCCTAAAGGAACTGTCAAATAAAGGAGGAACCAAGATGTGTCAAAAAATAAATAAATAAATAAATAAATAAATAAAATTTTAAATATGAACCAAGTGACCGAGAATACAAATCATATCTCAATAATAACCCTGAATGTTAATGGCCTGAATTCATCAATCAAAAGACATAGACTGGCAGATTGGATTAAAAAGAAAGATCCAACAATATGTTGCCTGCAAGAGACTCACCTCATAGAAAGAGATACCCATAGACTAAAGGTGAAAGGATGGGAAAAACATACCATGCACATGGACTCAAAAAAGCTGAAGTATCCATACTCATTTCAGATAATGTGGACTTCAAGCCAATGTTAGAAGAGATAAGGAAGGACATTTCATACTGCTTATGGGAAGCATAAATCAGCAAGATATAACAATCATAAACATCTATGCCCCAAACAGTGGCTCATCTGTGTATGTTAAACAAATCCTTCTCAATTTTAGAAACCAAATAGACCATAACACAATAATACTTGGTCATTTTAACACGCCTCTCTCACCACTGAACAGATCTTCCAAACAAAAATTGAACAAAGAAACCATAGATCTCAATAACACAATCAAAAATTTAGACTTAACAGACATTTATAGAATATACCATCCAACCAAGAGTGAATACACTTTCTTCTCAGCAGCACATGGATCCTTCTCTAAAATAGACCATATATTATGCCACAAAGCTAATGTCAGCAAATACAAGAAGATAGAGACACTACCTTGTATTCTATCAGATCATAATGGATTGAAGTTACAAATAAATGAAAGAGTAAAAAACAGAAACTACTCCAACACCTGGAGATTAAACAATATGCTACTATATGATGAATGGATAACAGAAGATATTAGGAAGGAAATTTAAAAATTCTTAGAGGTAAATGAGAACAGAGAAAAATCATATCAAAATCTCTGGGACACTATGAAAGCAGTACTTAGAGGAAGATTTATTTCATGGAGGGCATTTAATAAAAGAAGTAAAACTCAAAAAATAAACGACCTAACACTACAGCTCAAAGCTCTAGAAAAAGAAGAACAGACCAACACCAAAAGTAGTAGAAGACAGGAAACAGTTAAACTCAGAGCTGAAATCAACAAAATTGCAACGAAAGAAACAATACAAAAAATTGACAAAATAAATAGTTGGTTCTTCGAAAAAATAAACAAAATTGATAAATCTTTAGCCACACTAACAAAGAGAAGACGAGAGAAAACCCAAATCACTAAAATTCAGAATGAACAAGGAAATATCACAACAGACACGACTGAAATACAAAACATAATTAGAAGCTTTTTTGAAAATCTATACTCCAACAAAATAGAAAATTTCGAAGACATCAACAGGTTTCTAGAGACATATGAATTGCCTAAACTGAACGAGGAGGACATAGACAATTTAAATAGACCAATTTCAAGTAATGAAATAGAAGAAGTCATCAAAAGCCTACCAACAAAGAAAAGTCCAGGACCAGATGGGTTCTCAGCTGAGTTCTACAAAACTTTTAAAGAAGAGCTCATTCCAATACTTCTCAAAGTATTCCATAAAATAGAAGAGGAGGGAACCCTCCCAAACTCATTCTATGAAGCCAATATTACCCTGATACCTAAACCAGACAGAGACACATCGAGGAAAGAAAATTTCAGACCAATATCCTTAATGAACATCGACGCAAAAATTCTCAACAAAATTTTAGCAAATCGCATACAAAAACATATTAAAAAGATAGTGCACCATGATCAAGTGGGTTTCATCCCAGGGATGCAAGGTTGGTTCAACATCAGGAAATCAATAAATGTAATTCACCATATCAATAGACTTAAAGTCAAGAATCACATGATTATTTCGATAGATGCAGAAAAAGCATTTGATAACATGCTCAAAACACTAATTATGTGCAATATTGTCCTACAGAGTGGGAGAATATCTTTGCCAATCATACTTCAGATAGAGCACTAATCTCCAGAATCTATAAAGAACTCAAAAAACTCTACACCAAGAATGCAAATAATCCAATCGACAAATGGGCTAAGGAAATGAATAGACACTTCACAGAAGAAGATCTACAAGCAATCAACAAACATATGGAAAAATGTTCAACATCTCTAGTAATAAGAGAATGCAAATCAAAACCACCCTAAGATTTCATCTCACCCCAATTAGAATGGCGATTATCAAGAATACAAGCAACAACAGGTGTTGGCAAGGATGTGGGGAGAAAGGTACACTCATACATTGCTGGTGGGGATGCAAATTAGTGCAGTCACTCTGGAAAGCAGTGTGGACACTCCTTAGAAAACTTGGAATGGAAACACCATTTGACCCAGCTATCCCACTCCTTGGCCTATACCCAAAGGACTTAAAATTAGCATATTACAGAGATACAGCCACATCAATGTTCATAGCTGCTCAGTTCACAATAGCCAGATTGTGGAACCAACCTAGATGTCCTTCAATTGATGAATGGATAAAGAAAATGTGGTATATATATACAATGGAATATTACTCAGCCATAAAGAATGATAAAATTATGGCATTTGCAGGCAAATGGATGAAATTGGAGAATATCATGCTAAGTGAGATAAGCCAATCTCAAAAAACCAAAGGAAGAATGATATCGCTAATAAGTGGATGATGGCACATAATGGGAGGTGGGAGGGGTTAGTGTTAGGGTTAGAGTTAGGTTTAGGGAGGGGGTCAAGAATGGAGGAAGGAAGGACTGTATAGAGGGAAAAGAGGGGTGGGAGGGGTGGGGGGAAGGGAAAAAAATAACAGAATGAATCAAACATTACCCTATGTAAATTTATGATTACACAAATGGTATGCCTTTACGCCATGTACAAACAGAGAAACAACATGTATCCCATTTGTGTACAATAATAAAAAAATAAAATAAAATAAAATAAAATTTTAAAAAAGAAAAAAGAACATGAAGAGGTGCTGTACTTTGTCAAATGCTCTTTCTGCACCTATTGAGATAATTATATGATTCTTCTCTTTATGTCTATTTATGTAATGTATTACTTTTGTTGATTTCCAGATGTTGAACCAACCTTGCATCCATGAGGTGAACCTCACTTGATCATGGTGCCCTATCTTTTAATGTGTTTTTGTATGCAATTTGCCAGAATTTTATTGAGACGTTTTGCATCTGTGTTTGTCAGGGATATTGGTCTGAAGTTTTCTTTCCTTGATGTATCTTTGGTTTTGGTGTCAGGTTGGTACTATCCTCAAAGAATGAGTTTGAAAGGGTTTCCTCCTTTTCTATTTCATGGAATAATTTGAGGACTATTGGTGTTAATTCTTCTCTTGAGGTCTTGTAGAACTTGGCTGAGAATCCATCTGGTCCTGGTCTTTTCTTGGTTGGTAGGCTTTTGATGGTGTCTTCTATTTTTACTTGAAATTCATCTGTTTAAAGTATGTATGTACCCTAATTCAGTTTGGTTAGATCATATGTCTCTAAAAATCTGTTGATATCTTCAAGATTTTCTATTTTATGGAGTTTAAATATTCAAAGTAGTTTCTAATTATCTTCTGTATTTCAGTAGTGTCCATTGTGTTTCTTTTTTGTCACGTACTTTATTAATTTGAGTTTCTCTCTCGTTTTCTTCCTTAGTATATCTAAGGTTTATCAATTTTATTTATTTTTTTCAAAGAACCAACTTTTGTTTTGTCAATTTTTTAATTGTTTCTCTTGTTTCAGTTTCCTTGATTTCAGCTCTGATTTTAATTTTTTCCTGTCCTCTACTGCTTTTGGTGTTGATCTGTACTTCTTTTTCTAGGGTTTTGCACTGTAATCTTCAGTCATCTATTTGTTGACTTTTTATTCTTTTAATGTATGAGCTCAATGCAATGAACCTAGCATTGCCTTCATAGTGTCCCAGAGATTTTGATATGTTGTGTCAGTGTTCTCGTTTACCTCTAAGTACTTTTTAAATTTCCCCCCCTGATTTCTTCTGCCATCCATTCATCTTTCAAAAGGATGCTATGTAGTCTTCAAGTGTTGGAGTAACTTCTATTTTTTTATTTTATCCTTGATTTCTAGGTTCTTTCTTTTATTGTCTGATAGAATTCAGGGTAGTATTTTAATTTTTCTTTTTTTGTATTTGCTGAGAGTTGCTTGTGGCATAACATATTGTCTATTTTAGAGAAGGATACCTGTGCTGCTGAGAAGAAAGTATATTCACTCAATGATGAATGAAATACTCTACATATGTCTGTTAAATCTAAATTATTGATTGTATTATTTAGCTCTATAGATTTTTTGTTTAGTTTTTGTTTGGAAGATCTCTCCAGTGATGAGAGAGGTATGTTGAAAGTATTATTGTGTTGTTGTCTATTGGATTCTTGAAATTGAGAAGGGTTGATATACGTAGATGCTCCATTGTTTGGGTCATATATGTTCATAATTGTTTTATTGATTTACGATTCCCTTAAGCAAATTTGAAATGTCCTTCTTTATCCCTTCTGACTATCTTTGGTTTGAAGTCCACTTTATCTGATATGAGGATGGAAACCCCTGCTTATTTATACAGTCCACGTGAGTGACATATTTTCTCTCAACCTTCACCTTCAGTCTGTGGTTGTCTTTTCTAAGGAGACAAGTCTCTTGAACACAGCGTATTGTTGGGTCTTTTTTTGAAATCCAATCTGCTAGTCTATGTCTTTTGACTGATGAATTTAGGCTGATAACATTCAGAGTTACTACTGAAATATGATTTGTATTCCTGGACATTTTGGTTTATTTTTGGTTTTTAACTTGACTTAGTTTCTCCTTTGATTGACTCTTCTTTTAGTGTGATTCCTCCCTTTGATGGTTTTCATTGTTTTTTTTTTTTTTTAAATTTTCTCCTCAAGGAATTTTTGCTGAGAATGTTCTGTCATTCAGGCTTTTTAGTTGTGAATTCTTTTAACTTTTGTTTATCATGGAAGATTTTTATTTCATCCTCACATCTGAAGCTTAATTTTGCTGGATATAAAATTCTCAGTTGGCATATATTTTATTTCAGAGTTTGATATATGTTATTCCAGGACCTCCTGGTGTTAAGGGTCTGGGTTGAGAAATCAGCTGAAATCCGAATTGGTTTCCCCCTATGTGTAATTTGATTTTTTTTCTCTCACAGTCTTTAAAATTCTATCCTTATTCTGTATGTTAGTCATTCTCATTAAAATGCAGCTTGGTGTGGTCTGCTGTAATTTTGTACATTTGGGGTCCTATAAGCCTCTTGTAGCTGATTTTCCATTTCATTCTTTAGATTTGGAAAATTTTCTGACATTATGTCATTGAAAAGATTGTGCATTTCTTTGATTTGTATCTCCATGCCTTCATCTATTCCAATAAATCTAGAGTTTGATCTTTTCATGTTATATCATCTTTCTTGGAAGTCCTCTTCATGGCTTCTTACCATCTTCTCTGTGTGGTCAACTTTATTTTCAAGAGCATGTATTTTGTCTTCATTGCCTGATGTTCTGTCTTCCAAGTAGTCTAGCCTGTTGTTAATACTCTCCATTGAATTTTTAATTTGGTTTTTTATTTCCTTCATTTCCAGGATTTCTGCTTGATTTTCTTTAAAATCTCTGCCTCTTTATCGAGGTGATCTTTCACTTCCCATATTTTCTCTCTGATACCATTATTTCAAAGATCAATCTAACTAGGTACCTTCTACACTCCTTTGACAGTTCTTCTACTATGTTGTCTGTGGATTCTATTGTAACATCTTGGTTTGTTTGAGGTGCTTTTTTCCCTTGTTTTTCCATCTATTGGTGTGGATCTGAGGCAGTACAGTATCTAACCTTTTGTCTTATAGTGTCCCTGAAGGCTTCTACTACCTCACCTTTAAGGGGGAGACCAATATTAACAGCACCCAATGCAAATAATATACAGCCTTAAACCAAATAGCTCCTATTAAGGCATCTACAATTTTGTCTCAATAAACAAAAATGATGTATTCAATTATTGTCTACAGTATAAACTGTAAGTTTGCTAAAAGGGTTTACCATTTCAAATGATGGACAAAGAGGGAACAGAAGTAGTGTGAAATATGATGTTTATGAGGGAGAAGAAGAGAAGATAGAGGTAAAAATTTATAGTAAGAGCAAAGGAGGAATTAATAGAGGTTGACTATGATCATGAAAGAAGTGAGAAAGAGAATCTAGGGAGACAGGTAACTGAGAGAAAAAATATATACAGATTTATTTTAAAAGTAAAAATATAAGAATACATAACAAAACTGTAATATACTATTCAGACATTCCTTGATAAATTAATTCATGAAAAATATTTGGGGATTCAAAGATGGGAGAGGCATGAGAGAGAAGGGGGAAAAAAAGGGAAAGTCTCAATAGAAAATTGAACAATTGTTTCCAGTGACTTTCAAAAATTTTCTGTTTCCCTTCTCCACCAATAGGAAGAGTTGTCTGAGGTTTGATGTTAGCTCTAGTCCAGTGGGTGCTGTACCCACTGGCTGGGCGAGCCAAATGCAAGATGCCCTCACATCCTCTTACAGTCGTCTCACCTTTTGTCTTCATGTGGCTTTCCAGAGTGGTTGCACTAATTTTCAGTCCCACCAACAATGTATGAGTGTACCCTTTTTCTCACATCCTCATCAACATTTATTGTTATTTGTATTCTTGATAATTGCCATTCTGACTAGAGTGACATGAAATCTCAATGTAGTTTTAATTTGCATTTCTCTAATTACATTTTCATTTTTTCACATATTTGTTGACTATTTGTATTTCTTATTTTGAGAAGGGTCTGTTTATTTCCTTTGCTCATTTATTGATTAGGTTATTTGGGATTTTTTGTTTGTTTTGTTTTGGTGTTAAGTTTTTTGAGTTCTTCATATATTCTGAATATTAATGTCCTATCTAAGGAACTGGTGACAAAGATTTTCTCCCACCTTGTACACTCTTCACACTCAAGTTTTCTCTTCTGGGCAGAAGCTTTTTAATTGGAGGCCTTGTTAAGGAAGTTGGTTTCAGTATGTACATGTTGGAGTGTTGGGCCTGGAGTGTTTTCCTTCCAGTTGTTGCAAGCGTTTCTAGTCTCATTCCTAGGTCTTTTTCACTTTGAGTTGACCTTTGTACAGGGTGAGAAACAGGGGTTAAATTTCATTCTGCTACATATGGACTTCCAGTATTCCCAGCATGATTTGTTAAGGAAGCTATCTTTTCTCCAATGTATTTTTTGGCACCTTTGTCTAGTATCAGGTAACTATTTATGTGAATTTGTCTGTGTCTTCTATTCTATTTCTAAACAATATGAGTTTAGATAGATCAGTGTTACTTGGTAGGGTGTGTTGGGGGAAATTCTGTGTAGAAGTAATTATTGATCCAGGGTTTGATAAGCAGGAAGATTAGATAAAGAGAAGAGAGGGCATTCAAGACCAGTAGAACAACTTGTGCAAACCAGAGCACACAAAATCAGTGGCAACTCTATGGCAAACTTGATAACAGACACCTGAGTTTTAAAAAATTAAAAAGCAACCCCTTCAAGTTGGTACACTCCTACCCAACCACACAGGATTAACATAATTGTGATTTTGCCAAGAACTGTTTAAGGACAAACATGTAACTCACATTTAGGAAAGAGAACCTATAGATAAGTCAGCTAGGAAACTTCTTGGAAAAGGGTCTCCTGTCTGATAAAAGCAAAATAAAACCAACATACAATAACAAATCCATTTCTTCTTTTAGATGTGATCATATGAAACCTGTACCTAGGGGTGAACATATGGCTTCTGTTGGTGTCTCTGGAATGCAAATTAGATATAAAACCACCTGTGTGCTCCATGACTTTGTGCAGCTGAATGATCAACCCTGTCTGCTATCAGACTTCCTGTTATATGAATAATAATTGTCCATATTGCATAAGCCATTTTTAATTCAGGATTTTGTTGCTTGCAGCTGAGATGCTGATACAAAGAGAATATATTTTTAGGAGACATCTGGAAATCTAACTGAGTTGGCACAGAAAGTAAATTGAAAAATGCAAGAAAGAAAGGTTGAAAGTAGAATTTAAATGAACTTTAGATGATATATTCCTGAGCCTTTCTATGAACAATGGAAACTCTTATGTTAGAAATAGCAACAGAAGAGATTAGAGGGAGGCTGAGAAACAGAAATAAGGTTGAGGATCTCACCTGGAGTGCTGTATTGACTTTCCTCTATTTCTCAGGCACTGTGCAATGTTACCTGGTCTCTCCCTTTCTTATCTTTCTCTCATCTTTTCCTCTTTTCCTCTCTCACTCTCTCCCTCTATCTCCCATTTACTTTCATCTTTCCTTCCAAGAGCACTTTTAAACATTTACAGTATGCTGCCAAAGAGGGCTATTGATTCAACCAAACTTCTGGAACTGTCAGCATGCTTTGATTATACTCTTTACCCTCCACATGAAAGTACAGGTGTGGTGAAGAGCTCACCTTGTTGCTTAAGCTGAGAGTTCAAGTGGTTGAATTTTGTTTCCCATCCTTCTCCTGATTTGTTTTGAAGTTAGAGTCATTTTTATTTATTTTATATTATGATAATTGGATGAAGATTTTTAGTTAAGGTTTGACATTCTGTATCCAAAGAATTTCTTGTTTGGTGTTTAAATTTCTTTTTTAGAGTATGATGCAGTGTACATAAATAGATGTTTTAGTTCCAAAATTGCTATGTGCTGCTTTTCATGTTTCTGTAGTGGAAACAAAACAACAAGGCGCCAGTCACCCACAAGGAACTAATGAGAACATTACTTAAGAGTTTCCCTGACTTAGCTTGTTTATACCATGATGTCAATGTTCTCCTTCACCATCAAGGAAATTGAAATTGACAAAGATAGCTTTATTGATCTGATGTTATTATGTGATCCCACACCTGACCTTGTGCAAATGATTATAGCACTCCAGGGAAGCATCACTTTTTTTCAGTTCAGAGTACTTATTAATGAAAAATACCACTGAAGTAGCTGTTAATTTCTTCCCTAATGGCACAAGCCTACATCCTGAAGAGCCCATTGGCTTGAGTACAAATAGGTGGAAGCATTAGGAACTGGCTTGTGTTTAAGTGGATTTGGCAAATGGAGGTTTCTGTAACAAGTCATGCAAATTATTTCCAGGATCCCTTGGAAATAATAGCATAAGAATGTGTTTTGATAAAGTTGATAAAGCTTGTGAGTTTCATAAAGTGGATGTCTTAAGGATAGGTAATAAATTCACAGTTGCAAATACAGAATTGGAAACCAAGAAATAGTAGAGCACAGGAAGGAGACTGCAGCTTGGGAACAGATGGGTTTCCTGAGTTTTGATCTTTTTTTCTTCTCTTTCTGTAATTAGGTCTCAGCCTCAAGCACTAGTCCTTCTCTTGCTTGTGTGAAAAAATTGCTATCAACACCAAATATACAAATGCACAAAACCTTTTAAGAAAGTAGACAATTGGAACAAATCTACTGGAGATACATTAAGTACAATCATATAACTCTATAAAGTTGCTTCAAAATGCATGATAGAGTAGTACCAAATCCATAGAAAACTTCAAAAACAACAAAAAGAAACTTAAAAGAAAATCACAACAACAACAAAGAACCTCTTGGGAGAAAATTAATTTCTTAATTTGAAAATTGATCAGAAAAAACTTTTTCGAGAAGTAATGAATCTTTCTACAGCAATTAAGTCTAAAAGAGTCAATATGAGGAAACTGTAAATCCATAATAATAGCCAGTATATCTTAAACACAACTTTAATGTCAGATACTTTTTAGTAATTATTTTGAATTCCTATGGCTCTGCATAGTAGGTACTATTATAAGAAAAAAGGCTCTAGAAGATTATATGCCCAGGTTAAGGTCAAGCAGCTGGACAAATGAGGAGCAAAAAACTGAGCCCAGTTTTTCTAACTCTAAAGTCATGCACTTTCTACTATACCACACAATTTCTAAAGAACTTAAAAGGGTAAAGTGGCACATGTAGGATCACACTACCTACCAGTGAGTGACATAACAAAAATCTGTTTGTTTTTTTCACGTTCTGAAAGATTTTTGTTACTTTTTTTATTTGTTCTTTTTAGATGTACGTGACAGTAGAGTGTATTTTGACATGGTATACACACATGGAGTGTAACTTATTCTAATTAGGATCCCATTCTTGTGGTTGTGCATGATGTGGAGTCATGTATTCATATATGAACATAGGAAGGTTAAGTCCAATTCATTCATTCTACTGTCTTTCCTATTCCCATTCCCCCTCCCTTCCCTTCATTCCCCTTTGACATTCCATGTTCTCATTCTAATCATTAATGACTAAAAGTCACATCAGATATTTCATTTTAAGAAATTAAATGAATCTTGCCAATAAAAAATTAGTAAAAAAAAAAAAAAATAATCAGTTGGGCTGGGGTTATGGCTCAGTGGTAGAGTGCTTGCTTAGCATATGTGAGGCACTGGGTTCAATCCTCAGCACCACATAAAAATAAACTTAAAAAATAAAGGTATTGTGTTCATCTACAACTAAAAAATATTTTTACAAAAAGTAAAAGTAATCCAATATAAAGCATTTTATCAAATTATTTGTATTATCAAATCATTTTGTATACCACGGGGGTTTGTGTAATGGGGGGTGAAGGGTGCAGTGTCAATAACCACACAGACACCAGGAGCCAGGTAAGAGCAGGTGAGCTAGTAGCTACTGACTCGTTTATTGCGGAAACAGCACACTCTTTTATTTGGTTCCTATCCAATCAGATGACTGCACCATCTTTAAGCTAGCAATCACGCAGGGATTTTGTAATTTGCCCCAATGAGACCTTTAGTATATTTTTGTCTTCCATTCCGTTTCTCGAGAAGTAAGTTCCATAAGCTTAATTCATTACTCAATATTGCCCAACAAAATTACTATTGTTATTCAGCAAAAATAATTAATTATGCACCAGTTTATAACTCCTTTTGCCTCTGACAGTAGCAGCTTCCACAGAATTATGTGATGTCATAGAACAAGTTCAGTACAGTCAGAAGAACAGTGTATGGACACTGGCCTGACACAAGTAACTGTAGGATACTTAGCAAATCACTTAATTCCTTTGAACCTTGGTTTTCTTACCTGAAAATGTAGGAAATATTCACTCATAATATCAATGGAGATGATCAATAAGAAATTGTTTCAGGTCAAATTATGTCACATTAAATAACAAGAATTGATTACTACTAACAGGTTAATAATGAAGTCCATCCTCTAGACCAGTAATTAAGATTCTTCTTTAAATCAGTCCAATTCTTTTTGACTTTCTCCAGGTAGCATCCTGTCTCTCCCTTAATACATTATTTTACCAATTGATGACTGAATGGGAAAAAGCAAACTCTGTTTTTCTTTGTACTCACTCTCAACATAAAATGCTGATATGGACAGATATGGGGAAGGGAGTTTCTCACACTAAGTTGTCTACAATTCTCTGTGGACACTTTGAAAAAAGTGCAAGAACACATGTAAGAGAAAAGATAATACTTTCTCTTTTTTGTTTTTTATTGGAGCACTACAACGACAAATAATAGTGGGATTTGTTGTGATATTGATATGGGGGTAACCCAAAAGCTTCTGTGTTAATGCAGGAATGTTTGGAGGTGAAATGATTGGATTGTGAGAGCTTAAGTCTAATCAGTCCATCCTAATTTGAATGGACTGACTGGGTGGTAACTATAAGCAGGCAGGGCATGACTGGAAGAGGTGGGTCACATGCTTTGGAAATGTTCATCTTCCCTACAGCCTCTCTCCCTTTCTCTCTCTGTTTCCTGGTCACCATCAACAGAACAGAGCTCCTCCACCACATGCTTACACCTTGATGTTCAGCCTCATATTAGACCCAGAGCAATGGAGTCATCCCACCATGGAATGAACCTCTGAAACCATGAGCCAAAATTAACTTTTCCTCCTCTAAGTTGTTCTTGTTGGGTATTTTGATCAAAGCAACAAAACTTGATGCAAACATTGCCATACATGCACACAGTATAAATTGGTTATTTCATTCCCCTATACCTCTCCTTTCTCTTCCTCCCTCCCTCCACCCATCTCCTCTCTCTACTGGTTTCACTTTTATTTTCATGAGGTTACTTTTCTTTACTTTTTTTCTCTCTCACTTCTGCATATTAGAGAAAACATGCAACCTTTGACTTTCTAAGTCTGACTTATCTCACTTGACATGATGTTCTCCAGTTTCATACATTTCCTTGTAAATCATAAAATTCTACATATATCTGTTCTTCTTGGTGGCTGAGTAAAACTCCAGTGTGTATAAATACCATACATCCTTTGTCCATTCATCTGATGATGGACACCTAGGTAGGTTCCATAACTTGGCTCTTAGGAATTATGCTGTTTTAAACATTGAATTGCATATATCACTCTAGTATGCTGACTTTAATTCTTTGGATAAAAAACAAGGAATGGCATAGCTGGGTAATAAGATGGTTCCATTTCTACTCTTTTAAGGAAACTTCATACTGATCTCCATAGTCATACTAATTTACAATCCCACCAACAGGGTATAAGCTTTCCTTTTTCCCACACCCTCATCAGAATTTGCTATTATTTGCATTCTTGATGACTATTATTCTAACTGAAGTGAGATGAAATCTCAGTAAAGTTTTGATTTTTATTTCCCTGATGGATATAGATAAACATCGAACATTTTTTCATATATTGATAGGCTATTTGTATTTCTTTTTTTGGGAACTATCTGTTTAGATTATTTGCCCATTTATTGATTAGGATTTTGCTTTCTTTTTTCTTTTTTTGTTTGCTTTGGGTAGGTATAAATTTATTTAGTTATTTGTGTATTCTGAACCTTAACCCTCTGTTAGAAGATTAGCTGGCAAGAAATTTTCTCTCATTCTGTAAGCTATCTCTTTGTACTCTTATTTCCTTTCCTGTTTTTCATTTGATTCCATCTCATTTATTATTCTTCATTTTATTTCTTGAGCTTGAAAGAGTCTTAAGGAATTTTGTTCCTATATGTTGGAGTGTTGATAGTGTGTTTTCTTCTACTCATCACAAAGTTTCTGATCTAATTCTCCAGTCATTTTGGACCCACTTTGGATTGACTTCCGTGCAGGGTGAAAAATAGGGATCTAGTGTCATTCTTCTACATATAGATATCCAGTTTTCCCAGATCCAAATGTCTTCTCCAATGGATATTTTTAGCATCTTTGTCAAGGATCAGATAACTATATCTGCCAGTTTGTCTCTGTGTCTTCAATTCTATTCCATTGGTCTGCATGTCTGTTTTTATTGTCAGTACAATGCAGTTTTTGTTACCATAGCTGTGTAGTATAATCTGAAGTTGGAAATTGTGATGCCTCCAGCATTGTCGTTTTGCTTACAATTGCTTTAGCTATTTTGGGTTCTTTTTCTCCCATAAGAATTTTAGGACACTTTTTTCTAGTTCTGTGAAAAATGTCATGGGTATTTTGATGGGAATTACATTGAATCTGTAGATCATTTTTGGAAATATGGGCATTTTACCACTATTTATTCTTTCCTCTCCAGGAACATGGGAGATCTTCATGGGAGGTCTTCTTCAACCTCTTTCTTCACTGTTCTATAATTTTTATTTTACAGGTCTTTCACATCCTGTTTATTCCTAGATACTTTTTTTGAGGCTATCGTGAATAGAATTATTTTTCTGATTTGTTTTCAGCAGATTCATTATTGGTGTATGGGAGAATTATTGATTTTTATATGTTGATCTCATACCCTCCTACTTTGCTGAATTTGTTGATCAGTTCTAGCAATCTTCTGGTGGATCGTTTAGAGTCTTCGGAGTACAGGATCATATCATCTGCAAACAATAATAACTTGACTTCTTCCTTTCCTATTTGTATCCCTTTAATTTCCTTCTCTTGCCTAACTACTTAAGCTGAACTTTTCGAGTATGATATTTAACAGGAGAGGTGAGAGTGGACAAACACCTTATTCCTGATTTTAGAGGAAACACTTCCAAATTTCTCCCCATTCAGCATAATGTTGCCTTTGGATTTGTCACATGTGACCTTTATGATGTGGAGGTAAGCTCCTTCGGTTCTTACTTTCTTCAGTGTTTATAACATCAAAGGGGACTGAATTTTGTCAAAGTTTTTTCTGTGTCTCTTGAGATAATCATGACTTTTGTTCTTAATTCTGTTTATGTGATGAATTACACTTATTGATCTACATATGTTGAACCTTGCATCCCTGGAATGAAAACAATTTGATCATGATGTACAATCTTCCTAATGTACTTTTAACACAGTTGCTAAATTTTATTAAGAATTTTTGCATCTATGTTCATCAGGGATGTTAATCTGTAGTTTTCTTTCTGTGATGTACTCTTATCTGGGTTTTGTATAAGCATTATACTCATTTCATAGAATGAATTTTGGAGTGCCTCCTTTTTCTCTTTTATAGAATAATTTGAGGGGGATAAGCATGAATTCTTTGAAAGTCTGATAGAATTCCACTGGAGATTCATATGGTCCTGGAATTTCTTTGTTGGAAATGTATTATTGCTTCAATCTCATTGCTTGTTATCAGTCTATTCAGGTTTTCTATATCCTCTTAGTTCAATTTCAGTAGATTGTAAATATCTAGAAATTTGAAGGACAGTCTTTTCAATAAATAGTGCTGAGAAAATTGGTTATCCACATGCAAAAGAATGAAACTAGACTACTGAATCTCTCCAATTACAAAAATCAACTCAAAATGAATTAAAGCCCTAAATATAAGACTTAAAACTACGAATCTACTACTACTGCTTCATGACATTGGAATAGGTAAGAACTTTTCATACTAGACCCAAAAAGCATAGGAAACAAAAGGAAAAATAGTAAAATGGTGTTACATCAAACTTAAAAGCTTCCACACGGCAAATTATATAATCAACAGAATGCAAAGACAACCCACAGAATAAGACAAAAAATATTTTAAAACTATATATCTGACAAGGAATTGGTATTCAGAATATATAAGACATTCCAAAAACTAGCATTAAAAAGAAACAATTAAACCCATTTAAAAATGTTCAGTATTCCAAAGGACTTAAAATCAGCATACTACAGTAATGCAGCCATATCAATTATTACAGCAACTCAATTCACAATAGCTAAACTATGGAACCAATCCAGGTGCCCTTCAACAGATGAATGGATAAAGAAAATGTGGTACATATACGCAGTGGAATATTAACCTTAAAGAAGAATGAAATTATGGTATTTTCAGGTAAATGGAACTAGAGAATATCATGCTATGTGAAATAAGCCAATCCCCCAAAATCAAAGGCTGAATGTTTTGTCTGATAAGTGGGTGCTGATTCATGGGGGTAGGAAGAATGAAGGAACTTTGGATTGTGCAGAGGGGAGTGAGAAGAAGTGGGTTGGTGGGGATGGGAAAGATGGTAGAATGAGATAGACATCATTACCTATGTATATGTTTGTTTGCACTACTGGTGTGACTTGGCATCATGTACAGCCAGAGGAATGAAAAGCTATGCTCCATTTGTGTACAATGTGTCCAAATGCATTCTACTGTCATGTATAACCAATTAGAACAAATTTAAAAATGGTTATTATTTAAAAATAAATTAATTAATTAAAATGGACAGTAGATCTGAATAGACTTTTCTCAAAGGAATACATAAAAATGGTCAACAAATGTATGAAAAATGTTCACCATCACTAATAATCAAGAATATGAATTAAAACTGCAATGATATATCACCTCACCCCATCAAGCCAGGTGCAGTGGCATATACCTATAATCCCAGTGGCCCTGGAGGCTGAGGCAGGAGAATTACAAATTATTTTAAATTTGTTCTAATCAGTTATACATGACAGTAGAATGTATTTTGACACATCATACATTAATGGAGTATAACTTCTTATTCATCTGATTGTACATGATTTAGAATTACACAGATTATGTAATCATATATGCACATAGGGTAATGATGTCCTATTCATTCTACTATCATTCCTACCCCTGCGCCCCTCCCCTCCCTTCACTCCCTTCTGTCTAGTCCAAAATATCTCTGTTCCTCCCCCACCCATTATGAATTAACATCCGCATATCACAGAAAATTTTCAGACTTTGGTTCTTTGGGATTGACTTATTTCACTTAGCATGATAATCTCCAGCTCCATTCATTTACTGGCAAATGCCATAATTTCATTTTTCTTTAAGGCTGAGTAATATTCCATTATATATATAATCCACAGTTTCTTTATCCATTCATCTGTTGAAAGGCACCAAGGTTGGTTCTGTAGTTTAGCTTTATGAATTAGTTGCTATAAACATTGATGTGACTGCATCACAGTAGTATGCTGATTTTAAGTCCTTTGCATATAAACCAAGGAGTGGGATAACTGGGTCAAATGGTAGTTCCATTCTGGTTTTCTGAGGCATCTTCATACTGCTTTCCATAGTGGTTGTTCCAATTTGCAGTCCCACCAGCAATGTATGAGTGAACCTTTTCCCCCATATCCTTGCCAACATTTATTGTTGCTTGTATTCTTGATAATTGCCATTGTGACTAGAATGAGATGGAATCTCAGTATAGTTTTGATTTGCATTTTTCTAATTGCTAGAGATGTTGAACATTTTTTCACATATTTGTTGATCAATTGTATTTCTTCTGTGAAGTGTCTGTTTAGTTCCTTTGCCTATTTATTTATTTATTTATTTTTTGCAGTGCTGGGGATTGAACCCAGGGCCTTGTGCTCATGAGGCAAGCACTCTACCACCTGAGCTATATCCCCAGCCCCCTTTGCCCATTTATTGATTGGGTTATTTGGTTTTTTGGTGTTAACTTTTTTGAGTTCTTTATATATCCTGGAGATTAATGCTCTATCTGAAGTGCATGTGGTAAAGATTTTCTCCCATTCTGTAGGCTCTCTCTTCACGTTATTGATTGTTTCCTTTGCTGTGAAGAAGCTTTTTAGTTTGATTCCATCTCATTTATTGATTCTTGATTTTACTTCTGGCACTTTAGGAGTGAGAATTGCAAGTTTGAGGCCAACCTTAACAACTTAAGTGAGGCCCCAAGCAATTTAGCAAGAACCTGTCTGAAAATAAAAATAAAAGGAATAAAAAGAGGGCTAGAGATATTACTCAGTGGTTAAGCACCCTTGGGTTCAATCCCTGGTATCAAAAAAAAAAAAAAAAAGAATGGCTATTATTAAAAACAACAAATGCTGGTAAGAGTGGAGAAAAGGGAATTCTTGCACACTGTTGAGAACATAAAGTTATTATGAAAAACAACATGAAGCTCCTCAAAAACTAAAAATAGAGCTACCATATGATCCAGAAATTTCATTACTGATTGTATTTCCAAAAGAAAATTAAATCAGTATGTCAAAGAGATATCTGCACCTCCATGTTCATTACAGTACTAATCACAATAGCCACAAAATGGAAAGAATCAAGGTGTTCATCAGCTCATGAATGAATAAAGAATAATGGTCCTGCAGACAATGGAATTCTATTCAACCAAAAACCAGAATTAAGTCTTTTTATTGAGACAACAGGGGTGAAACTGGAAGTCTTTGTTTTAAGTGAAATAAACGAGAAACAGAAAGACAAGTGCTGCTTGATCTCATTTGTATGTGGAATCTAAAAAAAATGATCTCATAGAAGTTGAGAGTAGAATGGTGAACATCAGAAGGGTGGGAGGAATGGGAATGGAGAAATGTTGATCAATGAGTACTTATATTTAGGAGCAAGAAGGTCTGACATGCTATTGCACAGTAGCATAAGTATAGATAGCATTAATAAACTACATGTTTCAAAAACCTAGAAGAAAAGATTAGAAAACTTTTTCACCAAAAATAAATGATAAATGTTTCAGGAGATGGTTATGGTTTACATATGAGGTATCTCCATCAACTCATGTTTAAGACAATTCAAGAAAGCTTAGAGGTGAAAAGATTTGGTTATGAGAGCCTTAATCTAATCAGTAGATTAATCAATCCACTGGTAAGGATAAGCAGGTAGAGTGTTGCTGGAGGATGTGAATCCTTGGGAGTGTGCCTTGGGGTATATATTTTTTCCATAATGAGGGGAGAGTCTCTCTCTCTCTCTCTCTCACCTGGTGCAATGACCTAAGCTGTTTTTCTCTGCCACACCCTTCTACCATGATGTTCTGCCTCACCTCAGTCCTGAGGAATGGAGTGGGCTCTTTGTGGACTGAGACCTCTGAAACTGTGCATGCCAAATACACTTTATTTTTCCTCTACATTGTTCTTCTTATCAGGTATTTTGGTCACAGCAGCAAAAAAGCTGACTGAAGCAGAGATAAATATGCTTAACTTAAATTCATCATTGTGCAATGTATGTATATATTTAAAAATTACATGTAACTTCAATACGTGTGTATGATTTGTATATACTTATGCATCAGTTAAAATAAGGTTTTAAAAAAATGATAATTTAAAGGACACAAATGAACGACCAGATGACAAGAAAAATAAGACAAGGTGTGGAGGAAAGGGTATGGAGTTTCCATTTCTCTCACCCTCCATCACCTCCACATGTTCAGCAATTCCAAAGTTCTTTGAACTCTGTTTCTTTGGGGACTTATGGAGGCATTATTATATAGATATGTTTGATTCAATCATTAGACATCAGTTAAGGATTCCACTTTCAAGCCCTCTTCTCTCTCTCTAGAGGTAAGGAGGTGAGGCTGAAATTTCCAATCTTCTAATCACATGGTTTTCCTTGATAATCAGCCCGAAACCTTAAGGGTTTTTCTGGAGTATCCAGCCATCAGTCATCTACCTCAATAGTATGCAAAAGATTCTTATTACTTCAGAGATTCCAAGGAAACTATATACCAGAAAACTGGAATGAATTCTAAATGTGTACATTTTTATTGTAAATCACATATCACAACAAGCAAAACATGAGAAATAAATCATAACTTTTATGTGGGCAAGGATTCAACAAAAGTATTTCTTTACCTGAGTATTGTTTTGGTTTTGGTATTCAGTTCATGATGTGTCACTAGGTCTGTACACCTCAAATGATGGATTTCTTAAAATAATTCTCCCCCAAACTTAGTCTAGCATACAAAACATACAGTCTTCTTGAATCATTTCTCAGTAGTCTGCATGAAGAATGGATTACAAAGAGGCCCTTTAAATTCAGAAACCAAGTCTTACTCAGCTTTTACTTCTATTCCTAAGCCAAATATTTGGTACATAGTGAGTTCAATAGAATTGAGCAACATTACAGCACCATTTAACTAACGTAAGATGCAAGCACTTGGTCTCTGGAAAACGAGAAAGAATAGAAAGGAGGATAAGTAAAGAAATAGCAATTTTATGGTACAGATAACTCTTCCACCCTATTTCTATATCTGCAGTTAGCCAGTTATTTATCTATGCTCTTTTTTGAGTGAGAGACCGATAAATTTATGAGTGCAAAAAGAAAGGTGTAAAACTGCCTTTATCCCTGTTCTTCTCAGATTCATCTGTTGCTCAATAAAAAAAAAAAAAAAGAAGGCATACCAAACTTCATAAGGGACATGAGTTTGTATCCAAAGTGGCATTTTCTTAAGGGCCTTTTAAACATATTTTTGACTTTCACAACCTCTCTTCATGTTACACTTAGATTCTATGCCAGGTGGCTTCTTTTTTACTCTTATATCCACTATACCCTATTTCCAATTATGTCCCATACTTTCAAGAACTACAGTTTCCAGGGTTTCTTACCCTCTGCCTTCCATGTAGCTTTGGCCAGGCAGAGGCAGAAAACTGCAAGGCAGGAGCAGTGAAGCCAGAACACTTCTTCCCATCTGTGCTATTACCATGGTGCCCCTGTATCTCCTCTGTAGTCCACCTGCCTCGACAGCCACATAGCCCCAAATTTTAAAGTCTGAAAATATCATTTTCCCCTTCATCCCTCTGGCATGATGGAGGGAGCAATACACTACTGTTGCTGTTCTCTGAATTGCCTCACCATCCCGTCTGACTGCTGAGCTCTTTCATCAATCCCTTCATTAAATTCCTTCTATTGAAAATCTCAGTCATTACATTGTTTTCTGGCTGGACTTGAACCAACATAGAGCCTAAGCCATGTACGATATGAGACTTTGCTGCAATTTCTGTTCCTCATTATCAGTATTTGTGAGTATCTAGGAAAGAAGATATGCTTAGTGAAAGAAGGGAAGAAAAATAAGTGTGATAACATAACAGAGGGAGGAGCTCTATCCTCTCACTTCTAAACATTTCACAAACAAGGAATAAGAACCCATATATGGGATTACTAATCCCACATAGAACCCACATTCTCTTCAAAAAATGAATGCTCAAATATGGAAAATGTGTATAATATAGAATATATTCATAATAGAGAAAATATTTACATTATCTCAAATTTACTGATATAGAACATATTTAGATAATATATTTTTACTTCTTTAAAAGGCACTCACAGATCCTAGATAATGAGTTTGAATTGGATTGAAAGAGTACTACAGGCCTAACCTCCACTGAAAACCATATAATTGTATTCCTAAATAAGATCACTTGGTTTCTCAGAGATTTAGCTACTCAAATACATAAGCTAGTAGTGTTGGACTGGATTGATGATTTTTAAACTTTCTTAGGATATCAACTCATTTGAAGCTATGGGCTTTTTTCCCAGAACTGGTTTTGGTCACAAATATTGCATACCATTTCAGGGATTCTCAGACCCTTTGAACTTTATCCATGGCCCTTGAAAAGGTCTATAGACTGAAAAAAAAATTTTAAAAAAAGTCCAAACAACTGATGTTATGAGGTCCTGGACTAGATCCAGGACAACTGTAAAGGTCCACCTATTTGTTGCATTTTGTGTGTTTCCCCACATCAGGTAGGAAAGATCAGACGAATGGAAAGCAATGGAAAGCAATTTGAGGAGACTACCACAGTTGTCTCTGATGTTGTCCAATAGAACAGGCTGACAAAAATTTTCCCCATTCTAGGACACATACTTTTCCCCCAAGTGCCTGAGATGAGATCAGCGTCTTGGAGTTAGCATTGCTGGCATGCACAGAGTGAGGGCTGAAGAGGCAGGAGCTCTGGGAATGATGGCAGAAAGGGCTGCTTGCCTTTTCCTTCCCCTGTCTGTGAAAAGGCAAATGGAAGCCCAGAGGGCTTCAGAAGCTGCAGAATGTTAATATTTCCAAATTTCAGGATAGAAACTGAAAAGCTTAATGAAACTGAGGTTTGACTCAGCTGTTCCTGCCTCATCTCCCACTCCTCCAGTTTCTCACACCCATCCATACACCTCCTGGTCTCCATCTGTTTCTAAGCTGCCTTCTTCTTCAACAGACGGTGCCAAAATCTAATGGTAACACTTTCCTCTCATGAAAAGCAGGCATGATTCTGATCAAACAGGAAATGCTAACAATTCTCGTGAGTGCTATTCAGATAACAGAAAAGAAGGACAGAACATCAGTTTCGTGTCTAATTTAAACTTGAACACCCTGTCTTGATTTCTTTGTTTTGACCCAATAAATTCATGCAATTTTAAAAGCTCAATTTTTATGTATAGGTTATACAAAATGGTTAACAGTTGCTATGGAGGATCTGTAAGTTCAGCTCTACCACTAATTCTGTGTGTGACTGTCAATAATTTAAAATCTCAAGATTGGGATAAATCACCAAATCATATTCCAGCTCTAAAAAAAAAAATCCTGTTATTTTGCTCAAATCACCAAATTATATTCTAGCTCTTAAAAAAAAAAAAAAACTATTATTTTGCTCTGGCATTTCTCAGATTATATTATGGGGAACATTGGTCCTCAGTTTATTCCTTCAAAATAAAAAGTGTGTAATTGATTGTTTCCTTTGTTGAGAAGCTTTTTAGTTTGAATCCATACCACTCATTGATCCTTGATTTTACTTCTTTAGCTTTAGGAGTCTTGTTAAGGAAATCAGATCCTAAGCCCACATGGTGAAGATTTGGGCCTACCTTTTCTTCTATTAAGTGCAGGGTCTTTGGTCTAGTGCCTAATTTTGATCCACTTTGAGTTGAATTTCATGCAGAGTAAGAGATAGGGGTTTAATTTTATTTTGTTACATGTGGATTTCCAATTTTCCCATTGATCAAATAGGCTATCTTTTCTCCAGTGAATGTTTTTAATCTCCAGGATATATTAATAACTCAAAAAACTTAAAATCAAAGAAACAAATTACCCAGTCAATAAATGGGCTAAGGAACTGAACAGACAATTCACTGAAGAAATACAATAGATCAACAAATGTATGAAAAATGTTCAACATCTCTAGCAATGAGAGAAATGCAAATCAAAACTATACTGAGATTCCATCTCATTCCAGTCAGAATGGCAGTTATCAAGAATACAAGCAACAATAAATGTTGGCAAGGATATGGGGGGAACAGTTCACTCATACATTGCTGGTCGCACTGCAAATTGGTACAACCACTATGGAAAGCAGTATGAAGATTTCTTAGAAAACTTGGAATGGAACCACCATTTGAACCAGTCATCCCACTCTTCAGTCTATAGCCAAAGGACTTAAAATCAGCATACTACAGTGATGCAGCCACATCAATGTTTATAGCAGCTCAATTCACAATAGCTAAACTGTGGGACCAACCTAGGTACCCTTCAACAAATGAATGAATGAAAAAAAAATGTGGAATACATATATGATAGAATATTAAAGAAGAATGAAATTATGGCATTTGCTGGTAAATGGAGGGGGCTGGAGAATATCGTGCTAAGCAAAATAAGCCAATCCCAAAAAATCAAAAACTGAATATTTTCTGATATGTGGATGCTAATTTACAATGGCAGGAGGCAACTAGGGAAAAATAGAGTTACTTTGGGTTAGGTAGAGGGAAGTGAAGGGAGGGGAGGGGGTATGGGGATAGAAAGGATAGTCGAATAAATCAGACATTATTACCCCATGCATATACATAACTATACGACCAGTGGTATTCTACATCTTCTATAACCAGAAGAATGAGAAATTATACTCCATTATATATGATGTATCAAAGTGTATTCTACTGTCATGTATAACTAATTAAAAGAAATTTTTAAAAGAATTTTTAAATAAAAAATGTATGTAGGCAAATAACCTTAGGAGATCCTGAAAATGTCTCCCCACTTTTTTATGCCTTAGAGATTCCCAATATAGGAACATATTGAAGATCATGAGAAATTCTACAAGGATAGAAGAAGAAACATGTTCAGTTTTGTTTAATTCACCACTAAGTACATTTGGCCTCAAAAACTTTTTATGCCTTGAGAGCTATTGTTTACCATACTAGCAAAAATATTGGTGGATGAAAATTATTCTCAAGAAAATAGAGATTGCTATTAAGGTGTTGTTATGGATTAGATGTGAAGTGCCCCCAAAAAACTCATCTGTGAGACAATGCAAGAAGGCTTAGAGATAAAATAATTGGGTAATAAGAGCCTTAACCCAATTAACAGGAATTAACTGTGTGCAGACTGCAGGCGGTGGGTCACTGGGAACATGCCTTTGAGGTATACATTTGAAGAGCTTAGTCTAGTCTCTCTCTACTTCCTGATCATCATGTGAGCCAATTCCCTCTGCCACACTCTTCTGTTCTCATGTTCTGCTTCATGTCAAGCCCCAAGAAATGGAGCTGGCTGTCTATGGACTGAGACCTCTGAAACCATGAGCCCCTAAATATACTTTTCCTCCTCTAAAATTGTTCTTGTCAAATTTAAACTACACTGAGATTCTATCTCACTCCAGTTAGAATGGCAATAGAAACAATAAATGTTGGCAAGGATGTGGGGAAAATATTCACTCATACATTGCTGATGGGGCTGCAAATTGGTGCAACCACTATGGAAAGCAGTATAGAGATTCCTCAGGAAACTTGGAATGGAACCACCGTTTGACCCTGTTATCCCACTCCTCGGCATATACCCAAAGGACTTAAAACCGCATACTACAGTGACGTAGCCACATCAATGTTTAAGGCAACTCAACTCACAATATCCAAGCTATGGAAACAACATAGGTGTCCTTCAATGAATGAATGGATAAAGAAAATGTGGTATATATACACAATGAACTATTACTCAGCCATAAACATGAATGAAATTATGGCATTTGCTGGTAAATGGATGGAATTGGAGAATGTCATGCTAACTGAAATAAGCCAATCCCAAAAACCAAAGGCCTAATGTTTTCTCTAATATGTAGATGCTAATGAATAACAAAAGAGGGTAGGGAAGAGAATATAGAAGTTCAGTGGATTAGACAAATGGGAATGAAGGGAAAAGGGGGGTGGATAGGAGAGGCAGTGGAATGAATCGGACATAGCTTTCCTTTGCTCATAAATGAATACACAACAGGTGTAACTCCACATTACATATAACCACAAGAATGGGATCCTAATTGGAATTGGTTCCACTCCATGTATGTATATTATGTCAAAATACATTCTACTGTCATTTATATTTAAAAAACAAATAAAAAACTTGTTCTTGTCAGGTGTTATAGTCACAACAGCACAAAAAAATCTGACTCAAATAGGTGGAAATAAATGAAAATATTTACACCAATATTTTGTGACCCAAAGTTAATGCTAATCAAGTGAAAGGGTCTTCAGTAGATCCCTTGGCAAAGTATTAGACTACTAATTGAGATTACACTTTCCTGACAATGAGGAGGGGAAAAGCATTCCAAGAGACAGTCTTGCTGACTTCTACTCTGCAGGTAGTAGCTGCCAATTGCTCTGACTGACCCCTTACATAAAATTCCTTCAGGTCACTCAGTAACAGA
This sequence comes from Sciurus carolinensis, assembly GCF_902686445.1. Taxonomy (NCBI): domain Eukaryota; kingdom Metazoa; phylum Chordata; class Mammalia; order Rodentia; family Sciuridae; genus Sciurus; species Sciurus carolinensis. The sequence continues at coordinate 86,692,052 of NC_062219.1, forward strand.
TGTAAGTGGTTCAGGCTTCCTTAATTCAGTTAAAGCCTTACCAGGTATTTTGGTTTCTTAGGGCTACTATGACAAAAGACCAAAACTAGGTGGACCAAGACAACAGAAATTATTGTCCTGCTGTTCTGGAGATCAAAAGTCTGAAACTAAGGGACCATCATAACCATTCTTCCACTGAGAGCTAGCTTCTGGGGGTTTGGTGGCAATCTTTGGGGCTTCATGGCTTGTGGCTGTATCACTCCATCCTGCCTTTACATGATGTCCTTCTATATGTCTCTGTTTTCAAATGGCCATCTTCCCACAAGGACATCAATTATATTGATAAGAAGCCTAGTCCAATACAATCTCATCTTAACTAAGTATATTTGCAATGACTGTTTGTAAGTGAAATCACATTTTAAGGTACCAGGGATCAGGACTTCAATATATCTTTTGGGGGCACACAATTCAACCTGTGCTGACTGAACTCTAGGAATTGCTCATAAAGATCTCACATCCTTTATACAGAAATCTTTCCAAAGACCTCTCATCTTTTACTTGTGGAATTTATTATCTCTCAGTCTTTTTATGTGTAATTATATTACAAGTTACTGACTTTGCATTTTAACCATCAATGTTATGCATTGGTTTGTTGTTATCTTTTTGTTTACTGAGCAATGAAGCAACTTAGGATTTCCATATTGACTTCCTCTTTCTAGAAGTTTAGGAAGAGATCTGAAGCATATGGCAAGAAAAGGTCTGGGATGTCTATGCTTTAGCTATGCACTTAAATAACCATTTATTAATTATATTCAGTATTTGATTAAGGGTAAAGTTTGTGCTGCAAAGCTTCAGTAAGGATACAAACTGAGCAGAAAACTCTGAACAGCTTTCTAAACCTGTGACTTTGTCTCAAGATGTAGATATCTACATCCCGAGCAATATGAATGAATTGAACACCAGAATGGGTGTCATTACCACAGGCAAATGTAGAATTGCCATTGACCTTTGGCTCTGAACACTTTTCCCATGTATTAGTTTTCTTTTCCTGCATAAAAAATGACCACAAGCTTAATGGTTTAAAACAACACAAGTTTATCATCTCACAGTTTCTGCAGATCAGGAATTCAGGAATGGCATGATGTTATTCTCTGCTCTGAATCTTACCAGATTGAAATCAGAGCAACAATACTCATCTGCAGCACAGGATGTCTTCTGGATTCAGTTGTTGGCAGAATTCATTTCCTTGTGGTTTTAGGACTAAGGTCATCATTTTCCTAATAACTCTCAGCCAGCATCAAGATGCCACCTGCAGATCCTTGCCATGTGGCTAGCATAGGCAGTTCTCAGCACAGCTGTTTACCTACCTCTAAGCTATTCAAACTATATTTCTCCGATAACTTCTTTGTTATCCAGCCAAAGGAAATTCTGTTTTTAAAGGACTTACATGATTGGGTTAGGCCCACCCAAAATATCTTCCTTTTGTTATAAAACATAATTATGACATTATATCGTGGTCCGTTTCAACTCACAATCAAAGGAAAGGAAATTATACAGGGTAAGGGTCATTAAGTGTCATCTTGGAAGTCTGGTTTGACATCATTTGAAGTTTCTCTTCTGAGTACAGAGAAAGTGATAGAAATGTAAAAATAACAAGTCACACATTGGATATGTAAGGCAGATCAATAACATCCAACCTCTACGGAATGGGAATTTTTGATGAAGACAACACAAGTAAGGAATAAAGAGCATTTGTTTTGCTTATACATAATCAATATATGACTATTGATCCATATGTTCATATGGTTGGGGAATGTTGCATAGTATAAATTGAATCTTGATTGATGAAGGCCTGAGGTTTTTCAGTGCTGCCTTAGGAACCTCCCCATGTACTGCAATATAAGTTTGATGAGATGAGTGCCCAGTACAGTCTCCTTTTCCCACACCAACTGAGCTTTCATCCATTTTAAATGTATTTTCTGGATGTCTTTGGAAAAATAAAAAAGAATGGGGAGGATTTGCTACTAAATACCCCTGCCCAGCTGAGGATTCTTGATTCTACTAAGAGAATGTACACAGGTCCCCAATTGTCTACATGGTTTATTTTTTACCAAATGAAAATGAAAGGATTTCTTAAATTTACTGCCAAATATTTGCTTCATACTCCATGAATGGTTTTTAATAAAGGCAGGACTATGGGAGGAGAAATAGTAAGACAACTCTGGTTCCTGCCAAGAGTTAATTTAGGACAGGATTCTGGCTCCCTCTCCCAAAATCAACTCTAGAAAAACCAAAGAGGATAGAAGTAAACACGGATCAGAGTAATTAAAAACAAATTAAAAGATAAGAAATCCCCAGAGACTGCAGCCTGCCATAAACTGGTTTGTGTGAAAGTTGGATGACTGAAGCCCAGGAGTTAACAGTGAGAGAATGGGTCAGAGGAATGTTTTTTTTGTTGTTGTTTTGTTTTTTGTTTTTTAATTCTGCTCTTGCTTCATTCCACTTCGTCTTAGAATATTTACTTCCTGAATCTATATCCCAGGTACCAGTAGCAGTCACCTGGGCCATTTGTGATGGCAGGGAGGAAATATGAGGACTATGCACAAGTCCATCTAGGGTAAAGGGTTTTAGAAAATACAGTGACTGACTACCCATCCTCAGCTTTTCAAACCCCAGGGCCATGGCTTATAACCCAGGAGGCTATCTTCTCCATTGATACTTCTCCACAGGGACGTCAAGATCAGTTCCCTGCCAGAGAGTAACTGAATAGATGGTCAAACAATTATCAACAGGAGTCCAAAACTCCTGGGCTTCTCCTCACCCCTCTCCCTAACTTGCTGATACTAAGGGCTATCCATACGCCTTTCCAATACACAATACAGACCAAATAGCTGGTGGCCCCAGAAGGATGTGCACTCACAGACTCAAAGCAAAAGAGACATCTGAATCTGAATACTGTAACTTTTATCTTTAAAAAAAAATCAACAAACTAAAAAACATACATCATTTTTTGATACTTTTTATCAGTGAATTATAATAATACCATTTGAAATGCAATTATTGGAACAGACAAATCAAAATTTTAAATTAGGCATCATAGATATTTCAGGAGATAAAAAGAATAAAATGAAATCAAAACAGGAAATTAAAAATAAAAAGCTTACGTGGAAAAATTAGATATGAAAATTTGTCAAAATAAAGAACATAGAAGATTGAAGTAAAGGAAGCAGTTACTTTGAAAATGAATTGTTAGAAGACAAGTTCAAGGAGCTCCCCCAGAAAGACAACAAGAATTAGAAAACTTAGAATGATAGAGAGCAATAATGCAAGTAATGACATCTGGATAGGAAGAGTCTCTAAGGGAAATTTATTCATTCATATATATATATGTACACATATATGTATGTGTGTGTTTATATATATATATATAAATTGTTCCTGACAATGTTTCTCCTACCCCTCTGCCCATGCATTCTAATACACACACAAACACACACACACACACACACACACACACACACACACACATTGTTGTCATAGAATTAAAGATTGATGAAAGACCACATAATAAGAAAGAGCCAATTCTGTGCCAAACAGAAGAGGAAAAAAAAAAAAAAAAGAAACCACCCAAATATATTAAAGGGAAATTCAAATGTCAAAGTCAGACATTTAAAGATTCTAGAGATAAAAAGCAGATCACTTATAAAGAAACAAGGATTGACATCTGATTTTCAACAGCAGAAAAGATGAAAGAAAAATAGTGAAGTTGTTTTTGAGGTATTTGGCAAAGAACTGAACTGTGAATTTTATACTTAGTCAAAATACTTTAAAAATCCTCAATGTTAGAGCTGGGGATATAACTCAGTTGGTAGAGTGTTTGCCTCACAAGCACAAGGCCCTGGGTTCAAATCCCCAGCACCACAAAAAAAAAAAAAAATCCTCAATATTATGAGACCTAAAAATGTTTGCTAGGCAAGGATTCACATTTCAGACTATATTGGAAGAAGTACTCAAATGAAAGAGGGAAAAATGCAGAAAGTGATTCAAGAAATATGGAAAGTGAGGATGAGTTAATTAAAATATATTCATATATAACATCAAGAAAAGAAAAAGAGAAAGTATATGCATAAAAGTAATGGCCTAAATTCCTAGAAAATATCAACATTGTGGAGAAAGAAGGAAATAACATAATAATTTTTAAAATATACAGATTGTTAAACTTAGCAAATAAAAAGTCGAGACTTTCAGACTAAATTTTTTAAATCATTTATTGTTGTCTACTAGGAACATGAAAAAAAAAGAGAAAAACTGAAAATACAGGGATGAGAATGATAAACTGATAGAAATGAGAACTACAGGGTGGTAATCATAGTATCTGAAAAAATTAAGTTCAATATAAAAACTACCATAAGGAATGAAGAAGAATGAAACGTATAAAAAAATAGGAACACTTGAGAAATATTTCAATCTGTGTACAGATAAATTAACAATGTTAGCTATAGCTTTTAACTATCCTCTTAGATATCTTCTTTCTAGTCAGGAGAAAAACACAGTGATATCAGTTATCAAAATAATATAAATAATAAGCTCCAACTATTAAATACTGAAAGAACTTTCCACCTAACAGAAAGGATGCATTCTGTAAAAAATATACTATATAGGGTTTTAAAAGATAAATCTTATATCAAGTCATAAGTGAAGATTCAACACATTCCATTGCATCAATATTCTGTATATTGGACTCTTCCAGCATAATACAATAAAATTTATGATTAACAACAATCAAGTAGTTTTTTAAATATCTCTTTTAGCCAGTGGTCCATGCCTGTAATGGCAGTAGATCAGGAGGTTGAGGCAAGATGATCACAAGTTTGAGACTAGACTCATCAACTTAGCAAAGCTCTAAGCAACTTAATGAGACTCTGTCTCAACATAAAAAATAAAAAGGGCTGGAGGGTGTAGCTCAGTAGTAAAGCACCTCTAGGTTCAATTCACAGTACCAAAAAAAAAAAAAAAAAAAAAAAATATATATATATATATATATATACACACACATACATACATATAGATTGTGTGTGTGTGTGTGTGTGTGTATGTATCTTTTGGTTGGAAATACATTACCAAATTATTCTTGTGCTAAAGAGGAAATAAAGAAATATTTGGAACTGACTGATGATACAAAACCTGCTTTTTATCAAAATAGAAAGGTAGATCAATGGTACAGAATAGAGGACACGGACACAAACCCAAATAAATACAATTTTCTCATATTAGACAAAGGGGCCAAAAATATGCAATGGAGAAAAGATAGCCTCTTCAACAAATGGTGCTGGGAGAATTGGAAATCCATATGCAACAGAATGAAACTAAACCCATATATCTCACCGTGCACGAAACTAAATTCAAAATGGATTAAGGACCTCAGAATCAGACCAGAGACCCTGCAGATTATAGAAGAAAAAGTAGGTCCAGATCTTCAACATGTCGGCTTAGGACCAGACTTCCTCAACAGGACTCCCATAGCACAAGAAATAAAAGCAAGAATCAATAACTGGGATAGATTCAAACTAAAAAGCTTTCTCTCAGCAAAGGAAATTATCAGCAATGCGAAGAAAGAGCCTACAGAGTGGGAGAAAATCTTTGCCAATCATACTTCAGATAGAGCACTAATCTCCAGAATCTATAAAGAACTCAAAAAACTCTACACCAAGAATACAAATAATCCAATCAACAAATGGGCTAAGGAAATGAATGGACACTTCACAGAAGAAGATCTACAAGCAATCAACAAACATATGGAAAAATGTTCAACATCTCTAGTAATAAGAGAAATGCAAATCAAAACCACCCTAAGATTCCATCTCACCCCAATTAGAATGGCGATTATCAAGAATACAAGCAACAACAGGTGCTGGCGAGGATGTGGGGAGAAAGGTACACTCATACATTGCTGGTGGGGATGCAAATTAGTGCAGCCACTCTGGAAAGCAGTGTGGAGATTCCTTAGAAAACTTGGAATGGACCCACCATTTGACCCAGCTATCCCACTCCTTGGCCTATACCCAAAGGACTTAAAATCAGCATACTACAGAGATACAGCCACATCAATGTTCATAGCTGCTCAATTCACAATAGCCAGATTATGGAACCAATCTAGATGTCTTTCAATTGATGAATGGATAAAGAAACTGTGGTATATATATACAATGGAATATTACTCCGCAATGAAGAATGATAAAATTATGGCATTTGCAGGCAAACGCATGAAATTGGAGAATATCATGCTAAGTGAGATAAGCCAATCTCAAAAAACTAAAGGACGAATGATCTCGCTAATAAGTGGTTGATGACACATAATGGGGCGTGGGAGGGGTTAGTGTTGGGGTTAGTGTTAGGTTTAGAGTTAGGGTCAGGGAGGGGGGCAAGAATGGAGGAAGGAAGAACTGTATAGAGGGAAAAGAGGGGTGGGAGGGGTGGGGGGAAGGGAAAAAATAACAGAATGAATCAAACAACATTACCCTATATAAATTTATGATTACACAAATGGTATGCCTTTATGCCATGTACAGAGAAACAACATGTATCCCATTTGTCTACAATAAAAAAAAAAGCCTGCTTTTTAAACTTGTACATGCTAAAACAATAATCAGAGGAAAATTTGAACTTTTAAATACATTTATGAAGAAACAAGAAAGATTTAAAACAAATTAGTGAGTCATTCAATTCAAGATATTAGGAAAAGCATCAGAAAACTTGAAAAAACAAGAATAAAGGAAATAATAAAGACATTGAGAAAAAGGAATAAAAAAGAGAACAGTTATCCAATAATTAGAAATTCCATAATGAGAAAATTAATAAAACTGAAAGCTGGTTCCTTGAACAGAAGACTAATAATACCAATCAACTTCTATCAAAACTCAAGGGAAAAAAATCTCAAGAAAAAATAAAGGTAAGAGCCAAATATTTACCAGTGAATGGAAGGATCTGGAGACTATGATGGTAAGTAAAATAAGCCAATCCCCAAAAACCAAAAGCTGAATGTTCTCTCTAATATGTGGATGCTACACACAACAGGGGTTGGGGAAGAATAGGTGTTCAGTGGATTAGACAAAGGGGAATGAAGGGAAGGGAGAGGGGATAGGAACAGGAAAACAGTGGAATGAATCTAACATAACTTTTCTATGTAAATATATGTGAATATACCACAGTGAATCTCACCAATGTGTATATCCACAAGACTGTGATCCTAAATAGAATAAGATCTAATCCATGTGTGTATAAGTATATCAAAATAGATTCTACTGTCATGTATAACTAAAAAGAACAAACAAAAGAAAAAGAAAAATGCAGAATGAAAAATTAGAGTCTAAATATAGAAATTTTAAAGATTTTAAAATAAGAAATTTACGAACAATTACATATGAACTATTTTGAAAACCTATATGAAAAGGTTAAATTGCTAGAAAATTTTTAAAAGCTAAAATTTGTGCAGAAAAATAGAAAACTTGAATAAACCGATAAGCACTAAAGAATCTGAAAAGGCAAAGATCTCCCTCCCCAATTAAAAGAAAATAGAAACACACAGTTTTGTATGTGAGTTACTTCAAACTTGATTCATTAAATTCTATATTAATATTAGTCATTCTAGAAAACAATTTTTAAAAAGCCTATCCAATCAAACCTCTTTTTTTCAATAAAAAGGGGCCAAACCAACTTATTCTGCCAGGTTAAGAAAAGTGAATTTCTTAACTATGTAAGGACAATGTAAGTAAAGAAAAAAAGTCTCATATCACATGAACAAAGCTAAAGACATCAGAAGTAGCTAACAAAATATAGAAAAAAAAAAATAAGAAGTGCCCTAGAAAGTTTAAAGTCCATACAAAAGCTTTTATTTAATGATGTTTTTTTCATTTAAGGGAAACAGTAAATAATGAAAATATCAATGACCATTCATATCTGTAGAAAATCATACAACTATATTGCTTTGATTTATTGAGCATTGAAATGTAGCTATATAAGAAATATCTCCCCATCACTTCTGAAATTCTAGATAATTATAAAAACTTAAGGCATTGTGTTACATAGAAGGATAACATTCCGCTAACATGTGTAAGTGAAAAGTTTGGTTTTATTATACTCATTCCACTTATCCCAATATTATTCATTGTTTAATGAGTAGGATTCAAGGAAATGAAATATAGAAGAAACAACTGAAACGTGTAGGCTTCGTTCCCAGCAAGACTGGAGGCTACCACAAGGTCAGCAGTCCTGCACTGGATCCCTGGAGACTGGCCCTGCTCACATTCCAGAAATAGTGAACCACTAAAACATGTTTATCATCGTCTATGAAAATGACTGCAGGGGCCCAAGAAACTTAAATGCCAGGCCTGAATTCTTTTTTTTCTGTTTAATCTAGCCTCTCTGAGTAATTCTAGTTTTTAAGGAGGACAGGAAACACTTTTATAATAAAAAGTAGTATTATAATGCCTTCCCTGTATCCAGAACATAAATGGAGCGTGTGCTTAGGCTAAATATCAGATCACATCCTGTGGCACATATGGAGTAATGACTGATTGCTGGCATAAAACATAACTTTCTGGAAAAGTCTTATTTCTTTATCCTTTTTCAGGAGTAGGCATTTAAAACTTTTAACGAAGTTGATTCTTCAATTAAAAAGGCCCAAATCAATTTATCCTGCCAGATTAGTAAAATGAATTTCTTAACCTCTCCCTTCACCTATTCCACAAGTACACGCACGCACACAAACACACACACACACACACACACACACATGCACACACTCCAGAGTGCACAGGCTGTGCTCCCAGGCATAAACCTCATGCTACACAACCCAGAATCCAGGAAGTCTGGGGCTGCCAGATGGCATCTCTGGATTTCCCAGTTTATTCCCCCATTTCCTTCTGTCTTTCAGGTAGAGGCCAAGAGACGAGCCATCTTTAGTTGAATGATATTTCCAACAAGGAGTACTGTTGCCAGGAGAATAGACTCTCCCTCTCATCAGAGTAGAAAAAAACTCTTTTCCCTAAAACTTATAGGGAGTTTGTGTTCCCCTGCAAAGAGAAAATGGGACAAGAAATAGAAAATCCCAATAAAAACAATCACCAGCGATCTCAAAACCATTTAGTAAAAATTTCATTCTGGTTTCCTCAAATTCATTTTTTCAAAGATTGATAGAATTTTTACATAAATCTTAAAACTCCTAGGATCATATGCCAGGAAGAAATCCAAACTGGGACACTTTATAAACAAAGAAGTTGCAGAGAGACTTTTATAAAAGTTCCCTGTTTGGGGCAGAACCAAGATTTAAACCCAGGTACTCTGACCACCAGGTCCAGAAATCTTTCCACTCTACTATGTTGTTTTTCTAATAATGATTCATACATGTTTTAGGATTAATTTTTAAAGGAAATCTGATTAAAGTCATCATGATTTAATTAACAACCAAGTAATTTTGCTAAACAATCAGAACACATTTGTGTCTCCCTATAAAACTATCAATGATGTTTATAGCTTTACTTAAGTAAACACCATAGGAACAAGTGATAATTAACTAAGATTTTCTGCTGGGATTTGTACTGCACAAGTCAATTTTTTTTTTGTGGGGAGTGGGAATCACCTTAATGCTCATTAACATTTAGAAACAAAAGAAAAATAAAAGTTCATTTTTCTTACATGGTGACTGCAGTATGTTACAGGATATGTAGAAAAGATCTAATAAATAAAGTGAGTTCACCAGATCAGAGACCCTCCATCTAAGGTCAACATCACTTGGCCTCTGCTGTCACAATCCACAGGGAAGCCACCGTTAAGTGCTTTTTAAGTTCCTGCATTCATGAGACATTACCAGTATTCTAATTACTCATTTGCAGTAGATTTTTAAAGGGAAAGGTGAACTGGTCCAAATTCTCTGTAAGTGAAGTTTTGACCTTCTACTATCTTCTACTTCAAATGTTTTTGTTAGATCATATGGGAAACCTAGTCCCAAGATAATCAGAACTGATAGCTGTAGCCTGCAGCTAGAAAGAAGAGCAGCAGCAACTTATTCTTTGAGATAGAATGTGAGTTCTGATTAAAACTAGTCATTGAAAAAAAACTTCAAGTTTGTCTACAGATTTCCCAGTATGCTTGGACTAGCCAATTTATGTCATCAACTAGGGTCTAAATTAAAGGAAAATTCCTATAATGACCAGGCAGCTGTCTGTTCAACAAGGAAAGTTGGAAATTATTTCCTACCTCATTTTCCTCTAAGCTCTTCCTACAAGATTGAACTATAATCAGTTCATTAATAGGCACACTTCACAATGGCTTAAAAGGATGTCCTATGTTCCTCTAAAGAAATGTTTTAACCTGTCAGTTAATATACATGTATTAAAGACTCTCTGCTTTTTCTTCCTCTTACAAAAAGCGCACAGAATTACAGAGGTACCTTGAGACTGTCAATATTCCTATTCTGTCATCAGACAGATGAAAGCTTTGAGATAAAGAGCTTTATTCCTGGCCCATTGTTCACTCCTCAGTGTTACTTTGACTTTTTTCCTGTTCTCATAACTAACCATAATATTTTGTGGCCATCTAGTGGTAATGTAATAATAATAGTTCAAGTTTCGTTACCATGCAGAACATATTTAGTTTCAATTCTTATTCAAGTGGTAGAATTTTTAAGAATATTTACTAATAAAATTTCCACTCAACAAAATAAGTGGATGTCCCCTTAGAGCTAATTGTGACTACCTGGAATTCTTTTGTTTATTCATTCACCACTTTTTGAGCACCAGGCACTGTTTTGAGAGCAAACAAGAGAGAAGAACGAAAGATGAGAACTTATTATCTACTGGAGAAGAAAGTATAAAGAGGCAAATTTATAAAAGGGTATCATTTCAAGTAATGACAAAGACCACACAGAAATAAATCAACAATGCTATGGAAAGTGATTGCTTCAGGGGGACAGAAGAAAGGATAGCCTTAGGTTGAGTGACAGGGAAAGCCTTTTAGAGAAATGACCTCTGAACCCAGATGTGAATGACAGGATGGAGGCAGGAATAACATTTCGGCAGAGGCTGCTGGGCAGAGTTCTGCCTGTGAGAAGGTATACACGTCCTTCCCTCCAAGTCACTCTTTTCCAAATGACAGGACATGAAACAAACTCTACCTCCAAGCCTGTTTCAGAGCAAAATTGAATATAGGTAAAACGTGTTCTAGGAGTTTCAAAGTCTTTGCTCCAGCCTTTTCCTCTCTCTCTATTGATGCCTATGCCTGTATCCCCAGACCACCCATCATCTTCTTCTTCTTCTCACACCCATCTAGCCATGATGCAGAGTGACACAATGAGTTGTGCTGATCACTGTTCCACTGAGAACCCTTCTGCAGGGGGCATGAACCCATGCATAGCGAAGCCTGGTATGTGCCTGATCTGTACTCTATGCTATAAGCAAGATGTGGAAAAATTAAATTATAGGCCAGGCCCTCCAGAAATACATAGACTGATTAGGAAGATTAAATGCACAAATGACCATCAAAAGGATCCTTAGGAAGATGTGACTGATCATGTGGTAGAGACCAATTGCTAGGTTAATTCACAGTGAAAGAAATTCCTAAAAAGGAAACATCATCAGGGGTACGTAAATAGCTATATTAACCTGGGCACATTACTTTGACCATGTTTTCAGTTTTGACATCTTTCCTCAAAAATGAGAACTACATGTAATATTTCTGTATAACTTCAAGGATTTGGGCATAATATATTCACATTAGTCTTCATTTAAAAAATGTTCTCTTATAATTATATGATTAATCCTTCTTTGAAAAACTTGCCAGTTGTCATTACTATACAGTTTTACAGAGAAGGAAAGTGAGGCTCAGAGAAACCCTGTGACTGCCCAAAGTAAAGGTGAAATCAAGCCTTCTTGTTTTGAATTATTTCTTTTCCACCTGACTGAAGTGTGATTTATAGCACCCTACCTCTCTAGGTCTCTAGGTGGAATACATGCAGAGTTGGCATAACACTAGATAACCTTACAAAACAGTTGTTAAGGGTGGATGAGAAGAAATGCTTTATAAGACCTAACCAAGAAGAACCAACATGAAGTTTCAGAGACAGAGGCCCAGACACAGGGCTGACAGACATACCTGTGATTCATGATATAGCCTTTCTAGGTGGGCTTCATACTTTTCCAAATTTAAAGCATCATTGGAATTATCACCTGCATGAATGGAAAAGTTACCAAAAATTGCTACAGAGAGTAGTGTGATGACCAGCAAAATATTTAACTGTCCCCAAAGGGTTTTGTTATAAAATAAGGGAGAAGTGGCCAAACACTAGATTCCATTTTAGCCCCATAACATATGGTCAATCAATTTAGCACAACTGAATGTAAGAATTGTTCCCTTTGAAAACAGAACTATTACTACCTAGGAGTTGGGAAGATAGGTGGGAACTATGTGTTTTAGTCAGAATCAAGCCCGTTAGGGGTAGTATGGCCATAGATGGAACTGTGTTTTTTAAATGCATTTAATGTACCAGAAGTTGATAAACCAACAGGTGAACCATAGGTACCTGTAGATGGTGGGATTACATGTGATTATTTTCTTCTTGTTCTTCTTAATCTTTCCCTTCATAATTTTATTTTCTATATTTTCCTAATATGTCTTTATTGCTTTTATGATACAAAATAACTTTTTTTTAAAAAAAAGGTCTATGTGATGAGTATGTGTGGTAATAATAACCCTTAATATTGGCTGTTCTTCACATCTGTGAAAGCCCAGATCCACTGAGGAACCATTTCTACCGGAAGACTGCTCAGCTCAACTGCAGCTTCCACACTGGCACTTCAAGTTGGCTACTTGAAGCATTTTAAAGCTATTTGTGGTATTTCTGCTAAAATAAAAATATATGGAAAAATTCAGTAAGTAATAAACATGGTAGTAAACTGTTTATGTGAAGAGCACTAAGTGAAATGATCAAAAGTGGTTTGTGGAGAGAAGTGGAGGAAGTTGGAAGTGAAGAAACTGAGCAGTCTATCCCCCTGGAAGAAGTCAAGGGCTCTGGATTCTAACAGCCTAAATGCAAACCGCACACTCCAAGCACACAGCATTTAAACTTGTTTACAAGTGCCTAGTAAGGGATTGAACTTTAAACAAGCTTTTGATGAAACTTGGCCTGGCTTTCTCAGGTTGGAGAGTGGCATCTGGGTCTTGTTTACACAGATTGGGATAAGAAGCTATTTACATTTCAAATACATATTTGCTTTTGAAAGAATCAACTTCAGATGGCCTGGAGGTTTTATTTGAAGACCTAGCCAAAGGTTGAGTCCTCAGATGGGAGCAATACCATCCTTCAGTCTTGATTGTCACAATGCTGTGGTATTTCCACAGGCATCTAGTGTCTGAGAGTAACCCAAGAAGCCGAATGTCATGCAAGGGACAGTCAGACAGCCACACACAACCAGGAATTGTCCCGCCCAAAATGCCAATGGTCTAAGTAAAATAAACCAGTCACAAGAAGACAAATACTTGTAATTCCAATGACATGAGGTACCTAAAGTAGTCAAATTCATAGAGATCAAAAGTAGAATGGTGGTTGCCATGGAATGCCAATGGGACTGGAAGCTACTGTTTGGGGTTTACAAGACAAAAAGAGTTTTAGAGATGCAAAGTAGTGACAATCTTACAATGCAAGTATCACTGAACAGTGATACCTTCTTTTTTTTTTTTTTTTTTTTTTACGTTTACATAGGGTAATGATGTTTATTTTATTTTTCCCCTCGCCCCCACCCCTCCCACCCCTCCCACCCCTCTTTCCCTCTACACAGTCCTTCTTTCCTTCATTCTTACCGCTATACCTTCTTAACAAATAGTTAAGATGGTAAATTTTATGATTTATTTTGTCACAATTTAAGATAATTTTTGAAGAAGCAATGGCACCTTCAATTGGGATACACTGAATCCAAATCAAATCTTGAATTGGCCAAACTAAACATCAAAGCCAAGGTACAGGCTCCCTTCTCCTCCAGCTCTTAGCATTAGCCAAGGGTAGAGTTACAGCTGCCAACTGTAACATGAGGCCCAGTGCCCAGCAGCTTCAAGTCCCATGAAACATAAACAATAATAAGCTAGTTCACCTAGTTGTGAGATATATGAAGAGACTTCATTCTGTTTGGTCTTAGAACTCAAGTACACCTCACTGGGTTCCAAATGTGTACATATAAAAGAGTTTTTAAAGACACAAAACAAGATATAAATATTATATTCAGTACATTTTGTCCATCGTGTTGCTTGAAATTAAGGTATTCTACCACAAACAGAAGTTGAAAGTTTATCTGACCCAAGTTTGTCAGAACACAATAATTTCTCTATGTGAAAATAAACATTAATTTTGCATGATAGTATGCACTATCAGATTTGATGCTTAGATTCTTACAAATCAGTAAGAAAAATATGACATGCCTGGGGGAATAAGAACAAGCAATTTTCTGAAGAGATACAAGTGAGTAGATAAATGTATAGGAAAGTGGTTTTATTAGTAATCAAAAGATGTTAATTAAATAATTAGGATATATGGCTCAACAGCAAGATCAGGAATGATACGACTAGACCAGTAGCCCTCCCTCTTGCTTTCCCCCAGAAAAGAATAACTCTCCTTGACTAAGAAAATCCTTGCTAGAACTGTCATCTCACAGATTGCCTTCTTATATGCAAAGAAATACAAGATTAAATGTAGACCCTTTCCTGTTTCCATGTTCCTAAGGTACATGATCAGGAAACAGAAATAAAAAGAACACTACCTTGCTTGAAAAAAGATAAACGATTTGCAAATTACAAGTCAGAAAGCAAGGTGGCCTTCTCCAGAAGTTGAGACTGTCCAGTGCCTGAGAATTAAGGCTTTGCTTTGATATATGTGAGCACTTGCCAAGTTTACCAGGAGGAATACCTGGATGTAAAGTCTGCAACTCCCTCACTGGTGGGCATCGCAGAGGATGCACAGTCTGGAAAGAAGAGCCCTCGCCCTGAGAGATTGTGCCCCAAACTCTCTCAGAGGGGAGGGTTTACTTCTTTCTTAAATAATTGTCCTTTGGACTTTGAAGAAAGTCGAAGTACATTCTTTTACTTTTCTCTTCATTTGTGTAAATTCCTCTTATTTTAAATTATCTGGGCTCCTCAGTAAAGAAAGTTGCAAACACCTGAATGGCTTGTTTGCTGGTTTGGAGGAGACTAAGGCACAGGTTATCCATGAAGGGTCCCCTCTGAATCCTGGGGGTAGAAATGGGGGACAGCAATCCATCAAGAACTCCACATTCTAAAGGTCCAGTCAGTGGCCATCAGTACACCTACATGACAAATTTCCTACTGGTAGAAATTAGATCTTCATTTTAAAAACTTGTTCAAGGAGCTGGGATATAACTCAATGGTACAGCATCACTTAGCATGTGCAAAGCCCCAGGTTAAAGTCCCAGCACCACACACACACACACACACACACACACACACAACACACACACACAAAAAAAAAAATTCTTTTTCAGCATTAGGTTCACTGCCTTACCCATAAGCAATGCTCAATTCTTCCTCAGGCTTATTTTGGTGGTGACTATCAAGTGGCATTTTTCTTTTAAATAACACTGAAACAGATTCTTGTTTCCTCCAGATGTTTCCTTTCTAACTAGAAGTAAAACATTTTATTAACTAAAATATCTTACTGATGGGTTCCAAATGGCCCTGGGGACATAAGTGGGAAATTTTTCTGGGACAAAAACATCTCAGCCCCATTTCTTCTGGGGTGAACTGCATGGAGCCCAGTCTCAGTAAGGATGCCTTACCTCACTTACAGATTGTAAGGCTATGTTTCTAGAAGATCACTGGGAATTTATGTCAATCTGGATTCTGGTCAGACCCTAGAAGCTAAGTGCTGATAGTGGGTGTGACACTTTGTGCCCAGCTCTTCCGAAATGGAAGAAAACATCTGTGTTAGTAGAAAGCAGGTGGACATCATTACCATGATGGTTGAACAGTCATTGGATAGAAAGTAATTTCTCTCCCTTTACAAGAGGAAAGAAGATGAGTCTGTCAGGCAATGCTGTTTAAGGCCTAGAAATCTGGAAACATTGCAAAATTCTCTTCATTACTCCCAACTCCCTGGAGTCCAGAAGACTTTTTAACAATGACACATCTAGTGACTCCAGTGCCATTTGCAACATTTTCCTTTATTTAAGATGTTAGCCATTCATCAGGAACACTGTCTTAGCACCAGATGTCTGAGACTTACCATCAGTATGGATTATATCCAGACGGGAGGGCATCTTTCAACTACCTGAGAGGGGGAAACAGACACACATTCCAATGCTGTACATCAGCATAACTTGAATAACTCAAGGCTTGCCAAGACTCTTCCATGACATCTGTTACAACCACTCCATTGTCACCTAATAAATACTCCCTTTGAAATCTCCTAGGTGCTGTACCCTTCCCCTCAAGAGATGGGGCAGAGAAAAAGGAATGAGTAGGGCAGAGTCTGCAGTCAGAACTGTTTGCAAGACTTTGCAACCCACTGACCCTGTCCCTATTCTTGGAAATATCCAAATGACTCACCACACTATCCAGTCTAGCCCACACTTCCTATTTTATTTTTTTAATTTGTTGTTGTTGTTGTAGATGGACTGAATACTTTTATTTATTTATTTTTATGTGGTGCTGAAGATTGAACCCACTGCCTCACACATGCTAGGCAAGCACTCTGCCACTGAGTTACAGTCCCAGCCCCACACTTCCTATTTCAAATGCTTGCCCACAGATCTTGGTTGGTTCACTAGGTAGATCTCATCTCAATGCAGCTAAACATAGACAGTTTAGCCTAGATGACCTGAAGTAGAACAATCCAGGTATTGGTAAGCTGTGAGTGTCTCAGAAGCTGAGGGGCTTGAGCAAGCCTGGTCTTAGGTAAAAATGAGAGTAGCAGAAGAAGCATCGTGAGTGGAACTGTCAAGGACATGGGGCTTCAAACCTTAATGTTTCACTTGAGAGTGATATATGTGGTATGCTGAGCCAAATGGTAGGTGAGTCCCTCACAGACAGCCTCAAGACACAGCTGCAGGGCCTAACCTTGGACTTGCACATCTGAGGGAGCCTGCAGATGAAGAAGAGAGTTTTTCCTTAGGCATCCTGACAGAAGTCAGTGGGCAACAAAGGTGGGCTTGCATAAGGATTCAGTTATAGGTAGAATTGATTATTTACCAGTTTCATAGCCTGTTGTGTTTCTCAGCCAGGTCTGCAAGGTGAATGATTTCTACCAATGCAACTGAACACTCTCAAGTTTCTGGATTTAGCTCTTCATAGCCAGGATTAAGTTAGGCAGCACTAGACTGGCAGCACTGGACTTCATTTTGCATCTCCAAGGGTAGCACCACCCGCCTCACAGTTTGTCAATACCTCTAGAATCACTCCCTAAGAAAGGCTATCAAGTGTGTTCTGAATTTAATCACACATGAGAAAGAATCCCTCCTCAGGAGGCAGATTTTATAGGCTTAACAAATCCCACAGGAAGAAGCAGTGGAAACAGCCACCAGGATGCAGGACCAAAATGGCTGTACACAATGAGGGTGATAGGGGTGCCAAATCTCTAAACTTTGCAAGAAGGCATCAATGTCCCAAATATTTTTTGAAAGAGGAAAGAGGAAAGTTGGACTTGGGACATAGATCAGTGTTAGAGCACTTCCTTAGCATGTGCAAGGTCCTAGGTTCAATCCCAAACCCTGCAAGAAAAAAAGAAAACCAATGAGACATTTCCCCTACTTGACTTTAAGTTAATTAGTTATCGTTTCTGACATTCTGAAAAAACTAAAACCAAGTGTTTGTTGCTGTTGTTGATTGTCTGGTTGTTTGGTGTTATTGCTTTGTTTTGTGTCATCTACACTCCTTACATTAGATACCTTTGGCTTTATTCCATAACCTTTGGCAACACTACATCTTGGGTTCTGGAAATATAATTTTGCCTAGGTTACTCACTAAAGTTGGTGGGTATGGGGCTAATGCTATGAGACCCTGTTGACCCTTTAGATTCTTTTAAAAAGTTTTGTCAGAGAATTGGCATCAGAGATTCTGAGGCCCTGAACCAAATGTACTCCTCTCTAAGAGTGACACACAAGGTCTAGGTGTCTATACAGGACCCAAAAACCTTTACCCAAGACTGAGAAGAATGAGAAATTGGGGAAGACAATAATTTCTTATGCTTTTAACTCACAAAGTTTATAGAGTATGATTTTTGGACCTTCATTATTTTTTACATAGGTCTTTAAATTCTCTTAATTTTAATAAGTGCAAGAGTTTAAATTTAAATTTTGGGTATCTCTATGTTTCTGGGAAAAGAATAAACAATACTTGCTTAAGAGGCAAAGGATTTATGCTGGATATTATTATTATATTTATTTAGTAATTACTTATAATCTCACTGAAACCTTGAGCGATGATGTCAGACTACACGACTAAACATAAATTGGGATGGATATGAATTAGAAAATGGAAAGATTTTTCACCCCTGAACATGAAGTGATGTTTATTACTTATTTAGGTAACATTACTTATAAGTTCAATAACATGAACTTATTTAGGTAACATTCATTTTAACCACTTCACTGTCTTCTGGGTTGAAATATATATTGTCCACCAGTGGTCCCAGTGTGAGACCCAAAGGAGTGATGGTTAGTATTGAAAGGTGACTACATGTTGGTGGGATCAAGACTGTTCTAAAGACAGCAGCTGAACCCAAGGGGTAGATGTGCTTTCAGTTTACCTTGAGCTTAATGGTAAGCCCAGTGGGAAAGTCAGCACAAAGTGGAAACTATTAAGTGGAACATTTCCTCCACACTCCTGTTGTTTCCTTACAGGTAGAAGAAGTTTAATGGGAGTGGCACTGATGACCTCATGCTGCCACTACTCACTCTCAAAGCATGTAAGATGCACTTATATAATCAGTGGATGTGGGGAGCCTGCCCCTCTTGGTTCTTTTCTTCTTTTAGAAGAAAACCACCTATAGACATCATTCATTGTGCTTCTTCACCAGGGATCAATTAACATGTCTTTGGCTCTCACACAAAACCAAAATCTCAAATTTAGCTTTTATGAGAAATAAAGACAATATCTTGGTTCACTATCTGCTACACTTTTGCTTTATTTTATTTATTTATTTATTTTTGTTCAGCCTCACGGGAGGGAAGAAGTAGCATTATTTAGTGAGACCTATTAACACTATCTGCTAGAACTACGCCTAGTGTTGTTTTGGGTGGAATGCACTTTACTCACATTGAGAAAAGACAGCAAGGCAGCTTCAATACTGAACATCAGTCCCTATGGCTAGCTGCTCTTTTGCAGAACCAACAGCAATAGATGGTCTATACACATCCTTCTTGGGCTACAGAAAAAGGATCCCTTTTCCTCCCCCATTCTCCTCACAGCAGATTCAGTAGTGAGGCTAGCCAAAAAACATTTGACACATACCCTTAAGCAGAATAAAGGTATGTTCAATGAAATATTGGAAAAGGTACTCCTAAACAAGGCAATGAATCAAGCACAGGTGAGAGCTCCTCAACTCCCCAGAAAAAAATACTCCAGGCCTGAGGCACAACCTTATGAGATTCTGCAAAGGTGGAGCAAGTCACTTCTGGCTGCCTTTCCCAACAAGTGTGGATATTGCAATTATACTCCTGGTAGTCGTCACTTCTTATTGACCCTATTTATGTGCCTCTTTCTCACCTGCATTATTTTTATAAATAAATTTTGTGGATTTAAAGTGCACGACATGATGTTATGAGATACATCTTGATAATAAGTGATTATCATATCCATCATCTCACATATTACACATTTTTTGTACTGATGTAAGGCATATTATTGTTGATCTAAGTCTTTCATTAGGTGTTCTAGCTTCTTCAGAAGTATGTTCTTCTCATTTACTAATTCTTCAAGGCTCAACAACTCCACAAATTCCATCCTAAATAATCTTATTCCCTGTGCCACATATAATCTCTACTCTCTCATTTATACTGACTCTGAGCTATTTTGAGTTTGATACTTACCCAGACGTCCAGTTCATGAGCAAATGAATTCTTAACATTTATTTGTATTACCCAATCCTGTGGCATCTAACACAGTGCATGCAGGTTCAATGTAATTGACAAATTACCTTTTAATTGACAAGAACTTTCTCTGCCTTTCTGTAATATCTGGAAAATGCTGAAAGGTTTCTCTCAACAGAATGATAATAATTTCATAAATATGAATGTTTGGCAAAACTTCTTAGGTGTGTATTCTTTTTCCAATATTTATAAATTATTGTGTGGAAAAGTAAAGGAATTATATATTTCTATGTACTGAACCTCAGAAAACATTTGGTATTCATTACATATTTGTTCACTGAGCATCTACTATAGAGCTCTATACTATATTCTAAATACAGGGGTTCCAAAGAAGAAAATTAGAGCCTAGCTCTTGCTGAGATCACTCTTGAGTTGAACAAAACCTCAAATGTAAAGCCCAAAGACCACTTCATCAGAATCACCAGCAATGATTTGCTCACATCCAAACTCCCAGGTCTCAGACTTACTGAATCTGAATCTCTGGGAGTGGGCTCAGTGATCTCATATTTAATGAGTTCCCTGGTGGTTTTTATGCATAAAGAACCTCTGCTGATGAGAAATTCAGAGACAAGTAAATGCTGTAAGTAACATTTGAATAGGACGGTAAAGATGTGCAAGGAAGGGCCCCTGGTCTAGTGTACACTTGGGAGACCAGAAGAGCTTCTCAAGGGAAGTGATATCCAGGCAGAGATTGATGATGAACGAAGAGTGAGCCTGATGGTAAAAGGGGAAAAGAAGTCCCAGGAAGCAGGGGAGTTCTGATTTTTAACTTGTATCTGCAATGGTTCTTCCTCAAAATAAATTCACCCAACAATGTGTTGTGCTGTAGTAGTTATGGTGGTGGTTTTTAACACCCATTCTCTGGATAACACACTGTTCTGTTTAATTTTCACAACAAGCTTCCAAAACAAGCAGAACTAATATTTTTAAATCTATTTTATAGATCAAGAAACTGGGGTAAGTAATTTAGTCATGTCATGTTCCTGGGAAATGTCAAAGGGAGAACCAAGAACTAACATGATCTCATCCCAACATTGGTCTCTTTTATAGCACCATGACAGGTTATTTCTTAAAGAGTGTATATCAACTTTAAAATGCATTATATTCCCACTTTTTCTCCTGTAATTATTCTAACAAAACTACAACAGATCTGTGAAAATTTTCTAAACTGTTAAAATGAGATCAAAATTCACCACTAATACATTGATTTGGTCATGAGACGATGCCCTTAGTTTCTAAGTATGTGTTTATTTTCAGGCAAAAGCCATGGTCAAATTGTGAAATGCCAGCTGGAAAAAACATTTAGAAATTGTTATGATTCAAGTAAGAATAAAAAGATAAAAAGAAAAGGCCACCATGATTGAATATTGTGACATAACATGATGTCATGTGAATAGTATTCAAATACCAGTAAACTTTTTAAGGGAAAATGTTTAGCTACTCAGAATTAGTTCTGGTTTTGGAATCATCAATTGAATTAAGACTCAACCTTACTTTTATGACTTATTTCTGACAAATGACTAGTGTAGAAGACATATTCAGGTTTGTATTTCAAAGAGCATTGGTGTTTGCTTCAGTTGTGAATATGTTTAATACTAATATGTGTCAATAAAGTGATCTTTAAAATAGAAAAAGTGGAAGGAAGAAAGCAGGACAGAGCATATCATTTAATATGCTTTTAACTTAATAAGCCAAAAACTTTGGCTCACTTGATTCAATCAATAAGGAATTTATTATCTCACATAGTAAGAATCAAGTACAGAACTGTTCCAGGACTGGCTGACTTAGTGGCTCATGGGTACCTCTAAAGGATCAGGTTCTTTCCTTTTTTGCTCATCTGTCTTCAGCAAATTCACTTCATCCTCAAGCAAATGGCAGTACAGAGTCCACACATCATATCTCCATGACAATGAGACGTGACAAAGAAACTGTTTCTTAGATAGATAAGTGTTTTGTTTATCCATGATAAACTGTTTCTTCCACCATGTGTCTCATTGCATAAAAGCGTTAAACTTTCCCAGAACTACTCCCATCACATTGGCCAGAATTGTGTCAGAACCCCACGTCAATCACTGTCAAGAGAAAAGGGATTTCCACGATTGACCTACACTGATGCTTTCAGTGGAACTGTGAGTCCCCACCCCCAACATACCCTCCTATACTTTGTATCACCCCACACTCCAGTCACATGGGGCATCTAAAAATGTTGGAAGTATGTTTAGTTGCCACAGTGATGGGAGATGCTTTGGGAATTTAGATAATGGAAAGCAGGATGTTAAATGTCCTGAAATACATAAAACAATTCCACAAAACAAAGAATGAACCTAATCCTTAAAATAGCCTCTCCCGTCTCTACACACACATAACTTTGAGAATCACCAGCATCAGCCCTTGGGAATGGACAAGGACCGATGTAGCACAGAGTCCAGTTCCTGCCATGGTGTGCAAACCGGGAGAGCATTGAGAGTGAGACTGCAGGAGGCAAGCTCCACATGCTCTTTCTTCCTGGACTCTTAGGTTAACACACCATAAATCTCACAATGTTTTTACATGAATTTATAACCATCAACACTTCAATTGTGATACATATAAATTCAATATTCTAGGCAAACATAGGGGTGGAAGTAATACCCACCCTTCACACTTATTCTCTACTATTTTGACAACAATGAGAACTAAAGTGCCCTGATTTATTCTTAGCTGTGAAACAACAAAGTGTGTTCATCCCTAAGTGACTTCACAGATAGGTATATATTTATTCATGAGGGCTGTTTTCCCATTAAAATTAGCTGTAAGGGTTGACTGTGGAATTTGGAGCACACCTGCATGATGCTGACGACAATAAGGGCTGCAAGGAGGAGGTAGAGAAAGGAGACACACCTGGCTGGTAAAACTAGCTAATCTTGTTCTAATTTATGGGCAGTGGGGGAGGTGGGACAGTGTGAACAAGTTGCAAACTAAATTGTGTTAGTTCTTTGTTTTCCTCTTCTGCATCTGTTCTGCCCCTTAAATTGTGCCCTAGGCTATGTTGATGAAAGATCAGTCTATGAAAATAAAATCATGTTGTCTAAATGTATGAAGGGTAGTCATGGTTAAAAGAGTCAGACATTTCTCTATGGCACCAGTGTACTGAAGAGGGTAACTGGGTGAAAACTGTGAAGGAGACAATTTTCCAGTATCCAGAGCTTTCTAATGATGGATTAATGAGCCTTGGGAAAGAATAAGGGTGTAGGTTTAGCAATCTCTGTAAGAGAGAGTTTGGGACTAGATTAATTTTGTGACACCAGTCCACATAACTAAGTGCCCCTAATGGAAAGCTTACTTTAAAAAATAAATTCCCATTCCCCATCCCCAATTCCCAGGTCTATATTTCACAATGAATTTTATTAGATCTCTGCACGCCAGATCCAAAAGATGCTGCTACTTTATGTCCTTTTAAAGAGGACAACTGAAAAGTTTAGCTGTTTAAAGAGATAGGGAACCAAGGGGGACACACCTGTAATCTTAGCAACATAAGAGGCTCAGACAGTATAAACGTGATTTTGAGGTTAGACTGGGCAATTTATTTATTTATTTATTTGTTTGTTTTTTTGTTTGTTTTATTTGTTCTTTTTGGTTACACATGACAGTAGAAAGTATTTTGACATATTATACATGGAGAGTCACATGGAATATAACTTTCCATTCTTGTGATTGCTCATGATATGGAGTTACACTGGTCATGTATTCATAGGAAAATTATGTCTGATTCATTCTACAGTCTTTCATTAGACTGGGCAATTTAGAGAGACCCTGTTTCAAAATAAAATGAAAAGCACTGGGGATCTAGCTCAGTACAGCACTTGCTTAGCATGTATGAGGCCTTGGGTTTCATCCCCAGTACCACAAAAAGGGGTGGAGGGTTGTTAGAACATCTTCCTCTTTTTAACTGGTGTTCCAACTACTTTCAGTATTACATGATAAATACATAACTGGTGATATGTTAAGAAAATCCTTCACAAATTAAAACCAAATTTGTTTAGATATCCTGCCTAACTCAGAACACATCAAATATCTGAATCACGTGCAATTCCAAAGTATCCTTCTTTTACAACCTTTAGTAGTTTTTGACTTCTCCAGTCAGTTTTTAAAAGTATCACCTCATATATGTAAAACACTCCCTTAGAAAATCAAATACTCCATATTTCAGTCTATCATGCATATAGATAGACATGGAGATAAAAATATCTTAAAAAGAGATTGACTTTTTAGTTCCCCAGCTAGAAAAATATAAGTGTATGCTCACCAATGATAATTTTACTACTTATGAATACATTTATCCCTTTCCAACTTAGGAGGATCACTCTTCAGTCATAGTCTCTTTCCTAAGCACTCACACAATTCAAATAATAATAAGTGTGTTCAGGAAAAGTAGATGAGATTTATAAACTACCAAACTGAAGTTACCAACCTACCCAGACACAAAATACTTGATCAACATCCTTGCCTATAATAAATGTATTTGGAAGTTTCATTTATTTCTAAAATGGCATTTGTCAAAAAAAGTTTCATCGACTTTAATAAAACCCAATTAATTAATGCTTCAAAAATATTTAATTGATGATTAAAAAGAAATCCAAGAGATTAATGCTTTATCTGAGGTGCACGTGGTAAAGATTTTCTTCCATCCGTAGGCTCTCTCTTCACATTACTGATTGTTTATTTTGCTGAGAAGAAGATTTTTAATTTGAATCCATCCCTTTTATTGATTCTTGATTTTACTTTTTGTGCTTTAGGGGTCTTGTTAAAGAAGTCAGATCCTAGGCCAACAGGGTGAAGATTTGGGCCTACTTTTTCTTCTAGTAGGTACAGGGTCTCTGTTCTAGTGCCTAAGTCTTTGATCCACTTTGAGTTGAGTTTCATGCAGGGAGAGAGATAGAGGTTTAATTTCATTTTGTTACATGTGACTTTCCTTTTTTTCCAGCGTCATTTGTCAAATAGGCTATCTTTTCTCTAGTGAATGTTTTTGGCATCTTTGTCTAGTATAAGATAACTGTATTTATGTGGGTTTGTCTCTGTGTCTTCTATTCTGTACCATTGGTCTAACACCAAAAAAATTTTTAAAATTAAAAAAAAAAACTCAATAAATGGGCTAAGGAACTAAACACACCCTTCACAGAAAAAATACAATCAATCAACAAATGTTATGAAAAAATGTTCAACATCTCTAGGAACTAGAGAAATGCAAATCAAAGCTATTCAAAGATTTCATCTCACTTCAGTCAGAATGAAAATCATCAAGAATGTTGGTTAGGATGTAGGGGAAAAGGTTCACTCATACATTGCTGGTGAAACTGCAAATTGGTGCAACCACTATGGAAAACAGTATGGAGATTCCTCAGAAAACTGGAATGGAACAACCATTTAACCCAGCTATCACACTCCTCAGTTTATACCCAAAGGACTTAAAATCATCATACTACAGCGATGCAGTCACATCAATGTTTATAGCAGCTCAATTCACAATAGCTAAACTTTGGAAGGTACTCTTCAATAGATGAATGGATAAAGAAAATGTGGTATATATATTCAATGAAATATTTTTTTTTTATTGTAAACAAATGGGACACATGTTGTTTCTCTGTCTGTACATGGCGGAAAGGCATACCATTTGTTTAATCATAAATTTACATAGGGTAATGTTGTTTGATTCATTCTGCCATTTTTTCCCTTCCCCCCCTCCCCTCCCACCTTTCCCCTCCATCTATACAGTCCTTCCTTCCTCCATTCCTGCCCCCCTCCCTAAACCCAACTCCAACCCCAACACTAACCCTTCCCACCCCCCATTATGTATCATCATCCACTTATTAGCGATATCATTCTTCCTTTGGTTTTTTGAGATTGGCTTATCTCACTTAGCATGATATTCTCCAGTTTCATCCATTTGCCTGCAAATGCCATAATTTTATCGTTCTTTATTGCAGAGTAATATTCCATTGTATATATATACCACAGTTTCTTTATCCATTCATCAATTGAAGGACATCTAGGTTGGTTCCACAATCTGGCTATTGTGAACTGAGCAGCTATGAACATTGATGTGGCTGTATCTCTGTAGTATGCTGATTTTAAGTCCTTTGGGTATAGGCCAAGGAGTGGGATAGCTGGGTCAAATGGTGTTTCCATTCCAAGTTTTCTAAGGAATCTCCACACTGCTTTCCAGAGTGGCTGCACTAATTTGCAGCCCCACCAGCAATGTAAGAGTGTACCTTTCTCCCCACATCCTCGCCAACACCTGTTGTTGCTTGTTTTCTTGATAATTGCCATTCTAATTGGGGTGAGATGGAATCTTAGGGTGGTTTTGATTTGCATTTCTCTTATTACTAGAGATGTTGAACATTTTTCCATATGTTTGTTGATTGCTTGTATATCTTCTTCTGTGAAGTGTCTATTCATTTCCTTAGCCCATTTGTCAGTTGGATTATTTACATTCTTGGTGTAGAGTTTTTTGAGTTCTTTATAGATTCTGGAGATTAGTGCTCTATCTGAAGTATGATTGGCAAAGATTTTCTCCCACTCTGTAGGCTCTTTCTTTGCATTGCTGATAGTTTCCTTTGCTGAGAGAAAGCTTTTTAGTTTGAATCTATCCCAGTTATTAATTCTTGCTTTTATTTCTTGTGCTATGGGAGTCCTGTTGAGGAAGTCTGGTCCTAAGCCAACATGTTGAAGCTCTGGACCTACTTTTTCTTCTATAAGATGCAAGGTCTCTGGTCTGATTCCAAGATCCTTAATCCATTTTGAGTTTAGTTTCGTGCATGGTGAGAGATATGGGTTTAGTTTCATTCTGTTGCATATGGATTTCCAATTCTCCCAGCACCATTTGTTGAAGAGGCTATCTTTTCTCCATTGCATATTTTTGGCACCTTTGTCTAGTATGAGAAAATTGTATTTATTTGGGTTTGTGTCCGTGTCCTCTATTCTGTACCATTGATCCACCTTTCTATTTTGGTACCAATACCATGCCGTTTTTGTTACTATTGCTTTGTAGTAGAGTTGAAGATCTGGTATTGCGATACCCCCTGCTTCACTGTTTCTGCCAAGGATTGCTTTAGCTATTCTGGGTTTTTTATTCTTCCAGATGAATTTCATAATTGCTTGCTCTATTTCTGTAAGGTACATCATTGGGATTTTAATTGGAATTGCATTGAATCTGTATAGCACTTTTGGTAGTATGGCCATTTTGACAATATTAATTCTTCCTATCCAAGAACATGGGAGATCTTTCCATCTTCTAAGGTTTTCTTGAATTTCTTTCTTTAGTGTTCTGTAGTTCTCATTGTAGAGGTCTTTCACCTCTTTTGTGAGATTGATTCCCAAATACTTTATTTTTTTCGATGCTATTGTGAATGGGGTAGTTTTCCTAATTTCTCTTTCTGAAGATTCATCGCTTATATATAAAAATGCCTTAGATTTATGTGCATTGATCTTATATCCCGCTACTTTACTGAATTCACTTATGAGATCTAAAAGTTTTCTGGTGGAATTTCCTGGTTCCTCTAAGTATACCATCATATCATCAGCAAATAGGGATAGTTTGAGTTCTTCTTTTCCTATTCGTATCCCTTTAATTTCTTTGGTCTCTCTAATTGCTCTGGCTAGAGTTTCAAGGACGATATTGAATAGAAGTGGTGAAAGAGGGCATCCCTGCCTTGTTCCAGTTTTTAGAGGGAATGCTTTCAGTTTTTCACCATTTAGAATGATATTAGCCATGGGTTTAGCGTAGATGGCCTTTACAATGTTAAGGAATGTTCCCACTATCCCTATTTTTTCTAGTGTTTTGAGCATGAAGGGGTGCTGTATTTTATCAAATGCTTTCTCTGCATCTATCGAAATAATCATGTGATTCTTGACTTTAAGTCTATTGATATGGTGAATGACATTTATTGATTTCCTGATGTTGAACCAACCTTGCATCCCTGGGATGAAACCCACTTGATCATGGTGCACTATCTTTTTAATATGTTTTTGTATGAGATTTGCTAAAATTTTGTTGAGAATTTTTGCGTCGATGTTCATTAAGGATATTGGTCTGAAATTTTCTTTCCTCGGTGTGTCTCTGTCTGGTTTAGGAATCAGGGTAATATTGGCTTCATAGAATGAGTTTGGGAGAGTTCCCTCCTCTTCTATTTTCTGGAATACTTTGAGAAGTATTGGAATGAGTTCTTCTTTAAAAGTTTTGTAGAACTCGGCTGAGAACCCATCTGGTCCTGGACTTTTCTTTGTTGGAAGGCTTTTGATGACTTCTTCTATTTCATTACTTGAAATTGGTCTATTTAAATTGTCTATGTCCTCCTCGTTCAGTTTAGGCAATTCATATGTCTCTAGAAACCTGTTGATGTCTTCGAAATTTTCTATTTTTTGGAGTATAGATTTTCAAAATAGCTTCTAATTATGTTTTGTATTTCAGTTGTGTCTGTTGTGATATTTCCTTGTTCATTCCAAATTTTAGTGATTTGGATTTTCTCTCGTCTTTGTTAGTGTGGCTAAAGGTTTATCAATTTTGTTTATTTTTTCGAAGAACCAACTATTTATTTTGTCAATTTTTTGTATTGTTTCTTTCGTTTCAATTTCGTTGATTTCAGCTCTCAGTTTAACTATTTCCTGTCTTCTACTACTTTTGGTGTTGGTCTGCTCTTCTTTTTCTAGGGCTTTGAGCTGTAGTGTTAGGTCATTTATTTTTTGAGTTTTACTTCTTTTATTAAATGCGCTCCATGAAATAAATCTTCCTCTAAGTACCGCTTTCATAGTGTCCCAGAGATTTTGATATGATGTTTCTTTGTTCTCGTTTACCTCTAAGAATTTTTTAATTTCCTTCCTAATATCTTCTGTTATCCATTCATCATATAGTAGCATATTGTTTAATCTCCAGGTGTTGGAGTAGTTTCTGTTTTTTACTCTTTCATTTATTTGTAACTTCAATCCATTATGATCTGATAGAATACAAGGTAGTGTCTCTATCTTCTTGTATTTGCTGACATTAGCTTTGTGGCATAATATATGGTCCATTTTAGAGAAGGATCCATGTGCTGCTGAGAAGAAAGTGTATTCACTCTTGGTTGGATGGTATATTCTATAAATGTCTGTTAAGTCTAAATTATTGATTGTGTTATTGAGATCTATGGTTTCTTTGTTCAATTTTTGTTTGGAAGATCTGTTCAGTGGTGAGAGAGGCGTGTTAAAATGACCAAGTATTATTGTGTTATGGTCTATTTGGTGTCTAAAATTGAGAAGGATTTGTTTGACATACATGGATGAGCCACTGTTTGGGGCATAGATGTTTATGATTGTTATATCTTGCTGATTTATGCTTCCCTTAAGCAGTATGAAATGTCCTTCTTTATCCCTTCTGACTAACATTGGCTTGAAGTCCACATTATCTGAAATGAGGATGGATACTCCAGCTTTTTTGCTGAGCCCATGTGCATGGTATGTTTTTCCCCATCCTTTCACCTTTAGTCTATGGGTATCTCTTTCTATGAGGTGAGTCTCTTGCAGGCAACATATTGTTGGATCTTTCTTTTTAATCCAATCTGCCAGTCTATGTCTTTTGATTGATGAATTCAGGCCATTAACATTCAGGGTTATTATTGAGATATGATTTGTATTCCCAGTCATTTGGTTCATATTTAAAATTTTTGACACATCTTGGTTCCTCCTTTATTTGACAGTTCCTTTAGGATAATTCCTCCCTTTGCTGATTTGCTTCTTTGTTTTTTATCTCTTCCTCATGAAATATTTTGCTGAGAATGTTCTGTAATGCTGACTTTCTTTTTGTAAATTCTTTTAGCTTTTGTTTATCATGGAATGATCTTATTTCATCGTCAAATTTGAAGGTAAGTTTTGCTGGGTATAAGATTCTTGGTTGGCATCCATTTTCTTTCAGAGCTTGAAATATGTTGTTCCAGGCCCTTCTAGCTTTTAGGGTCTGGATTGAAAAATCTGCTGATATCCGTATTGGCTTCCCCCTGAATGTAATTTGGTTCTTTTCTCTCACAGCCTTTAAAATTCTGTCTTTATTTTGTATGTTAGGTATTTTCATTATAATGTGCCTTGGTGTGGGTCTGTTGTAATTTTGTGTATTTGGAGTCCTATAAGCCTCTTGGACTTGATTTTCCATTTCATTCTTCAGATTTGGGAAATTTTCTGATATTATTTCTTCAAATAGATTGTTCATTCCTTTGGTTTGTTTCTCTAAGCCTTCCTCAATCCCAATAATTCTCAAATTTGGCCTTTTTATGATATCCCATAGTTCTTGCAGATTCTGTTCATGATTTCTCACCATCTTCTCTGTTTGTTCAACTTTGTTTTCGAGGTTAAATATTTTGTCTTCAATATCTGAAGTTCTGTCTTCCAGCTGTTCTATCCTATTGGTTATGCTTTCTATGGAGTTCTTAATTTGGTTTATTGTTTCCTTCATTTCAAGGATTTCTATTTGGTTTTTTTTCAATATCTCTAACTCTTTATTGAAATGATCTTTTGCTTCCTGAATTTGCTCTGTTAACTGTCGATTGGTGCGATCATTCAATGCCTGCATTTGCTCTTTCATCTCATCGTTTGCTTTCCTAATCATTTTAATTAAGTACATTCTGAACTCCCTTTCTGTCATTTCTTCTGCCATGCTGTCATTGGATTTTATTGATGTAACATCCAGATTTGTTTGGGGCATTTTCTTCCCTTGTTTTCTCATATTGTTCAGGAATCAGTGGGTCATTAAGACATTGCAGATTTCCTCTATCAACTTATAATATCCCTGAAGATTGCTAGTATATCCCCTCTTATCCTTCAGTAGCCTGAAGTCTTGGAGGAGGTTGATAATGCAGAGCTCCACGAAGAAGCTGCCTCTCTAGGTGTGGTAACCCTCAAGTGGCGTATATTCCCTGCTAGTGGGCAGAGGTGCCTCCACTTGTTGTCCAATGGTCATCCAATGGGGAACTAGACTGCGGGCTGAGGCAAGGACTGTTTGTGCCTATGTCTCTGGCTTTACCGTCCCTGTGGGAAAACCTCCCCCGGCAAGGAAGACTCACTCGGTGGGGACGTCTCGCTGGTCAGTTGCCCTCCTAGAGGTACCCCTCAATCTACAACTACCACCTGGGCTGGACTGTCTTCCTCTGCAACGATCCCAGGGGCACGGACCTACGTCCTGGGCCTGGGAGCCTCACCCTTCGCAGGCGAGTCTCCTTAGGCTGCCTCTCCCAGAGAATCTGCCCGCCGCCCTGGAAACTTCGCTCCGCCCCTAGGCGTGTCTCTGTGCGGCTCTTCCAGCAAGAAGCCACCTAGCTCCTGGGACCCTGCTCTGCACCTAATCGCCTGGCTATGCAGCCCCTCCCCTGAGCCACCACCTGGAGCCCCGTACAATAGCTCCGAGACCCAGAGACCCACCACACACCTCCTCCTCCGGACAGCTGCCCGGTTTCTGACGCAGTCACTAGGAGTCCAAGCCACTCACTTCAGGTCTCCTCCTCCCGCCAACCACCCGTAGCCCTAGGCAGTCACTCCAAGTCCAAGTGACCCGCCCTGTTCCTCCTCCTCCTCCTTGGGGTAGCCTCCCGGGTGTTCAGGAGCGGTGGCTCTGAGACCAGGTGACTCACCACGCTCCTCCTCCAGGCAGGCCACCGGTGTTCAGGAGCAGTCGCTTTTAGTCCAATCAACTCACCACTCGCCTCCTCCTCTGGCAACCGCCTGTGGTTCTGATGCAGTCACTCCCAGACTAAGCGTCCCACCGCTCTCCTCCTCCAGGCAGGCCACCAGTGTTCTGGAGCAGCTGCTCCGAGTTCAAACAGCTCGTCACGCAGCTCCTCCTCCGGCAACCGCCCGCGGCTCTGATGCAGTCACTCCCAGGTCAAGCAACACGCCGCCCTCCTCCTCCTCCTCCGGGCAACCTCCCGGCACTCAGGAGTGCTCGCTCTGAGTTCAAACAGTTCACCACGCAGCTCCTCCTCTGGCAACCGCCTGTGGCTCTGATGCAGTCACTCCCAGACCAAGCGTCCCGCCGCGCTCCTCCTCTTCCTCCGGGCAGTCCCCCGGCGCTCAGGAGCGCCCGCTCTGAGTTCAAACAGCTCACCACGCAGCTCCTCCTCTGGCAACCGCCCGTGGCTCTGATGCAGTCACTCCTAGACCAAGCATCCCGCCGTGCTCCTCCTCTTCCTCCGGGCAACCCCCCGGTGCTCAGAAGCGGTTGTTCTGGGTCCAAACAGCTCGCCACGCAGCTCCTCCCCAGGCAGCCACCCGGAGCCCCAGCGGTTGCTCGAGTCAAGCGCTATGTTGAGCCGCCTCCTCTATGATGATCCCAGTTGTCCGTGTTTACCGCTCCAGCGGGGGGAGGGGCGTCTTGCCGAGCAACTCCACTTCACAAATTCCCTGCGTTCCGGGGCTACTGCCCCATCCGGGACGCCTCCCCAACAGGAGAGACTCACCCGACAGTTTTGAGTTGGTCCCAAGTCTCTCACTATCTCCTGTTTTGAATCTTGCGTCCTGGAGCAGCGTGAAATGCAGCCGCCCTCTAGTCCGCCATCTTGGCCCCCCCTATTCAATGAAATATTACTCAGCTTTAAAGAAGAAAGAAATTATGGCATTTGCCAGTAAATGGCTGGAGTTGGAAAATATCATGCTAAGCAAAATAAGCCAATCCCAAAAACCCAAAGTTTGAATGTTTTTTCTGATATGAGGATGCTAATTCACAAATGGGGGAGTGTAGTGCTAGGGAAGAATAGAGTTACTTTAGATTAGGTAGCGGGGAGTGAAGGGAGGGAGGGGATATGGGGATAGGAAGAATAGTAGAGTGAAACAGACATTATTACCTTATGTACATATACGACTGATAATGACCAATGTGATTCTATAAAATGTACCCTCAGAAAAATGAGAAATTATACCCCATTTATGTATGATATATCAAAGTATACGAATGCATTCTACTGTCATATATAACTGTTAGAACAAATTTTTAAAAATTTTTAAAAGGTAAAGGCATCATTAAAGATAAAAATTTTTTAAATAAAAATAAAAAGAAATCCAGGTACTGGAGAATGAGATTGATCAAATTATATTATATACATGTATGAATATGCTTAATGAATCTCACTGTTACATATAATTGTAATGCACCAACAAAAATAAGAAAAACAAAAATTAGGAAAGGAAATCTAAAGTGAAATAAACCATTTACAAAAGACAGATACTATATAATTTTACTTTTATGAGGTCTTCAGAGCAGTTGAATTCATAGAAACAGTGTTTGCCAGGAGCTAGGAGAATGGGTGAATGGGAAATTATAGTTTAGTAGATATTAAGTTTTAGTTTGGGTAGGTGAGAAAAGATTTGGATATTGGTTGTACAATACTGTGAATGTATCTAAAATTACTGAACTGTGCACTAAAACCAGTTAAGATAATAAATTTTTTATATGTGTATTTTACCACAATAAAAATACAAAATTTTTAAAAGAAATCTATTTCTAACTCTGACAGATGAAAGAGCCTCAATACAAAGATATACCAGTAGCAATGGGTACAAAATACCCAGGTCTTAATTTTTTAAATTCCATTTTCAACTAAAGGGATAAAGGAAGATTCCAGGGGAAAAATGTTATAATATAATATAACCTAAATATCTTACTGTGCCAAGTAAGATAGGGCTCAAAAAATGGTGGGAACATATTAAATGGACTCCTATGAGTCAGCCCAAACTTGCAGCCATTAGAGCATGAAAATGAATGTTGAAAGTCATGGATCATAAAGCATCTTGAATAAAAATGATCCATAGGTTCATACTGATGTCAACACAGCACATTAATCAAGAGAAAAATGTTTTTAAAGTACAAAGCTAACTAATAAATATAGGAGGAATAATAGAGCTAGAAAATTAATCTTTTGCAACCAGTATACCAATAACTGGTTCAGAAAGAACCATCGCTGGATGCTAAAATCACTGAATGTATGTTTATAGGGAACACACACATTATACTATTTTAAAAAACTCCCCACAGATGATTTATTAATTAACCTTAAAAGGGAACTATTGACCAAACTATGGAACCAGGTTAGGTGTCCTCCAATGGATGAATGGATAAAGAAAATGTGGTATATGTACACAATGGAGTTTTATTCAGCCATAAAGAAAAATGAAATTATCACATCTGCAGGAAAATAGATGGAACCATGAAAATGGATGGAAACATCATGTTAAGCAAAATAAGTCAAACTCAGAAGGTTAAGGGCCATATGTTTTCCCTCATATGTGAAAGCTATAGAGGACAAAGGAAAATAAAGATGGGGATGAATCTTCTAAAAATCAAAGGGAGATCAGTAGAGGAAAGGGACCAAGGAATGGGAGGGAAGAAGGGAGGGGGGAAGTGCTAGGCAGTGATCCTGGTCAAATTACACTGTTATATTGTGTGCATATATAAATATGCAACAACAAATCCCATCAATATGTACAACTATAAAGCACCAATAAAAAATATGGGGGGAAAGGGGGCTACTTATACCGTAATAGTGGAGAAATCTGGAAGATATACCCTAACCTAGTAATCAAAGCTGCCATCAATAATAGGACCAACTGACATCACAAGCTACCTGGTACAATGCAGGGAGAAGGACACAACCTCTTTTATGTAGCAAAAGCTCTGCCAGGATGTATAATCTGGGAAAACACAGAACATTCAGACAAACCCAAACCAAGGGCTGGTTCTACAAAATAACTGTTCTGTATTTTCCCAAAATTAAAAAAAAAAAGTAAATCCTGAGGCAAATTCCACATTGAAGAATAACAGATATGTGGAATATGAGAATATTGGCACAGTTGGAAAATTTGTAATAGGGACTATGTATTAGGTACTAGTATATCAATTTTAAAGTTTCTTAACGTGATCATTAGAGTATAGCTATGGTTTACAACAGAATTCCTTGTTCTTAGGCACACAAAATATGGAAACATATGTATACACCCAACTACATTAAGAGAAGGAACAATAAAGAAAATGTTATGGTTTAAGTATTAGGTGTCCCCCAAAAATTCGTGTGAGATAGTGCAAGAGGGTTTAGAGGTGAAGTGATTTGGTTGTGAGAATCTTAACCTAATCAGTTCATTAACCCCCAGATAGGGATAAGATGGATGGTTACTATAGGCAGGTAGGGTGTGACTGGAGGAGTTGGGTCATTGGGGGCATGCTTTTGGGATATATATATTTTATCCATGGTGAGGGAAGTATATTAAGCATATTCATTCCCTCCCTCTCCTCCTCCCCCTTCCCCTCCCTCTGCCTCTCTCTCTCTCCCCTGGTGCCCTGTCCTAGCTGTTTTCCTACTTCATACGCTTCCACCATGATGTTCTGCCTCCCCTTCAGAGCAATGGAGTCAGCCATCTATGGACTAAAACCTCTGAAACTATGAACACTGAATGTACTTTATTTCCCTCTAAAATTGTTCTTATTGGGTCCTTTGGTCACAGCAACAAAAAATGTGACTAAAACACAAGTGATGAATTTAAGTGAAGGACATTCATAAACTTCTTATTCTATTCTTGCAAGTTTAAACTTTTTCAAACTTAAAAGTGTGTAAGTCTAAAATATGATAGCAAAAGCACAGATCTTGATACAGGATTCTTAAGCTTCTCATTTCTCAAATTTAAACGATCCCCAAATCAAATATATTTTTGGATTGACTTTCTAAGAACATCTAAAAAATATGATTACCACTTCTTGTGATTTTTTAAATTACTAAAAAATGTTCCTTGAAAAAAACAGCAACATTGTCGGTTAGGTCAAATGATACATAATCAAAAACTACAAATAATCACCCAAGTTCTTCTAGAAGGACTGTATTCCTCAAAATAGACTGAAAACTCAGGAGTCACAGGCCTTGTTTAGGGCTTTGTATAGCACGTACCATCAATAGGTGTAAAGTAGGATTTCCCAGCCTCAGCCCTATTGACATTTGGACCAGATAATTCTTTGTTGTGGAGGATGGTCCAACGTGTTGTAGGATGTTTACCAGAGCCCTGGGCTTCTGCTAAACACTAAATGCCAGTAACATATACTCCCCATCCCTCCACAGAAATGACAACCAAAAGTGTCTCCAGACTTTGCCAAATGTCCTCTGAGAAAGAAGGGGGGAGAAAGTTGCCTGTATTTGAGAACCACTGATTAGAATGACTGACAGTAAGAAATGGGTTGAGAGAGGAGTACATATTAATCCTCTACAGTTTTCATGGATTTATCTGTTAAATATTCTGTTTTATTTTGTTTTGTTTTTTTAATTTCAGGACGAAAGTCCATTCTCTATGATTATTCAAAGTAGAATTTGTACACTTAGGTAAATGAAAGCAATTCAAAGCTTTATCCATCTTCCTAAAGCCCAACCCTGATTATGTATTTCTATTCAAAAGTCTACAATAGTTCTTAGCACAGTAAGTTCAAATTCCTACTCTTGCATTTGAGACTCAATACATTTTCACACCAACCAACCTTTCTAAACTTACCCTAAAAAACACCTGCTTGGATCAAACGATTCTACAAAGTACACTTATAGGCCTCATTCCAGTTCCAAATATACAAACAAGTAATTTTGCAGCACGAAGTGGTAATTCTGCTCCTCTCAGTTGTGAAAGTAGGCTTGCACCCCCAGCAAGAGATAAAAATAATAAAGAGAGGATGAGGCTGGGGATATAGCTCAGTGGGAAAACATGACGTTGGCATGTGTGAGGTCATGAGTTCAATCCCCAACACCAAAGGTGAAATAAAATAAAGTAAAATTTTAAAAAAACAGATGATTAAGAAATTAATCAGTCACATAGCATTAATTTGGAAGGATTGGATTAAGTACTGGTGTTCATAAGTTTTGTAATCATTGTTTACTTTGATATATTTCATTTTTAGTGACTTTTTAAAAACAGTAAATATATCTGATATATCAAGTATATGACCTTTAATAGCTTGATTTATAATATTTATAAGATAGATTGTTAAATATATAGCTTTACCTCAAACATTTTATAAGTTTAAACAATCAATTATTTTACATTTACAAATGTAGGTTGAAATGACTAAGAATTTAATCAAACATGCATATTGCATTAAATGCTTAGAAGTATGCAAATGATATTTTTAAAAACCTGTTTTATATCAAAGTTATAAGGCTAATTAAACATTACCTAAAGAACAAGTGTAAAAGAGACCATAATGCAAAAAAATCAAATATCTTAGAAAAACATCAAGATTTATAAGTTGGGTTTACAGATGTAAGAAAAACAGAGCTTTAAATTTACAACTTTAATAGGATTGAGCATTACTAGTAAATTATGTATTGTTTTTTATTTATAAATGCTCAGTTAATAGCCTTATCTTTCTCTCTTACCATACTGCCTTACATTGCATTTATTTTTGTATGTGAATCTGTATCAACCCGTTCTGCTAGATTTTAAATTCATTGAAGGGATAAATCAGGCCTTTCTTTTCTTGTATCTCCCATAGCATCTAGCAAAATATTTTGAACATGGAAATAGTGTGTTGTATAAAAGCACACATGTACTATAATATGAAAATAAAAGGAATTTTTCATATTAGACACTTAATTTATAATGATTATGTAATATCATATTAGATTATGAAATTCATCATGTTATATTCACCCTCTCCTAGTCTCTCTCAAGATTTGTGGTGTGCTTACACCGCAAATGCTTAATGAAAATGTCAGCCATTGAACTAGGAACCCATTTAATCAATCCATAAAACCAGCAAGTATCTTTTCCTAGAGATGTATTAACACCACTTCATGGAAGGCAGGAGACTGCACAAAGATATTTACCAAATATAGCACCCAATCAGAATGCACAGTTCTTATTTCTGAACTAACCTTAATTCTTTAATATTACAGCTTAGCAACCTTAACTAAGTTAGGATGTCCTAATTTAGGAAACAAATTAAACAATCAGGAAGAACTTCATCATTCTTAGGTCAACTAGCTTAGAAAAATTAACCTTTAAGAATTTCAAATGTAAAATAGATTTTCCAACAAGAATGGAAAACATTGAGATTCCATTTTTTTTTT
Organism: Sciurus carolinensis; assembly: GCF_902686445.1. Classification (NCBI taxonomy): domain Eukaryota; kingdom Metazoa; phylum Chordata; class Mammalia; order Rodentia; family Sciuridae; genus Sciurus; species Sciurus carolinensis. Next base: position 86,730,255 of record NC_062219.1, read on the forward strand.
CCTTTGGAGGAAGAGAGCTTATTTAGAATTCTGGATGATTGCAACTGAAAAAGTGAATCAATCCATTAGATTCTGGATCCATCATGCAAATAAATGTGGCATGTGCTATTTAAAAAAGGGATATTTTATTTCAGAAACAGCAATGAAGGATTCCCTTTCCTGCCTAATAGAAATGGAAACATTTACTCTAAAAGTTAGTTTCTAAATTTTGACTTTACTATAGTTTCTTGTAATTGAAATGTGTGTAATCATTCTATTTTTTACTTTTTCCATAAAAAAAGTATGGAAACTGTACAAATTAGATGGGTAATAAAATTTGAATTAAAATGTACTCCAGGAAAAAACTTTATTTTACTTGTGTAGAATACTAATTCAATTTCCAAAGTTCCAATTATTTGGAATAGTCCATAGTATTTCTGTTCTGATATCATTCACAAGCTCTAGGAACTAAAGGTGCCAAGTATAAATTTGACAAAGAATCTTTCCTATAACTCAAAAAACATATATTCCATATAATAAAAAGAGACACAACTGGAAAGAATGAGATCAATTCAAAAGACATAGCTTACAAGTTCTATTTAAAAGAATAGAAAAACATTATTTCATTTAAGCAACAAGTACATGATTTCTCTTTCAATGCTTCTGATATAACTTATTTTCTTCATTTAGATAGTGCATAATGGTTATTACCCTAAACTACATAGAAACTGACATTTACATGGTGGTAATTCCTCTTTTTAAAATATTTGAATAATTATATAATTTGAAACATATACATTTATTAAGCTTACCTTGGTAACCATCTATACACCTCTAATTCTTCCTTAACATGTAGATCAGGAAGCATGTTATTTCTTTCTAGAAGCAACATCTATCCAGAAGCAGAATGTTTTAACCTAAAGTTAAACTTTAAAAGTTTCAAGTATAACTTTAAAAGGTATGTATTCTATTTCTTATATTGGTACAGCTAATCTTATCACCTTGATTGATTAACTCTCCTGTTCTCTGTTGTAATATTAAGTAAACTTATATGACTTAAGCCATATAAGAACTGGGCTCATCAATCTCTTGAATCATCTGCCTTCTCTTAAAATTTTATATATGGTAAAACTATCATCTAAGACTGATCTGAAGGTAAAAGGGAATCACAAGAAGATGCATAGAAGAAGGATAGTTTTGAAAAGGGGAAGGGAAAAATCCTCTCATTGTCTTAGAGAATGTTTTAAAGACAACTGTATGCCCCCACCAGGAAGAATGTCTACTCAGCCACTCCCCTTCACTATACCACTCTGACGTTACCCATTAATGCATTTTATGGCATACTTTGTCCTAGTTAATATTCCTGCAGGTGGTAAGTATAAAGGAAATAAATTCTTATCTAAACCCCTCTTCTACAACATCTGCTTAGGATATTCCACTCCCACCCCTTGACTGCCAAACACTGGTGTTATTTGGGCATTTCTGACCTCAGATGGCGTGCATAATTCTTCCTTATTCATACCTGATTACAATTCCCAACCATATCCTGAATGTAAGGTACAATCACAGATGTCTCATCTCCTCTTCAAAAGTTCAGTTACAGCATTCTTAATGGAAACAAAGACTAACTATTCCCCTGTCACATTCACGTTACCTCAAAATCTAGACATCCACCTAGGATTCTAAGTAGATATTTGTTGGCTGGAAAGGGTGGATGGAAGAAAGGACAACAGAGATGATGGGCTAGGTGTGCCCAAGTCAAGGCCACAGGGAAGATTATGAAAATATTTGAACCAGGATAGAGATGTAAACATCAAATCACAATGCAGTACTAGATTCCAAAACAAAATCCAAGAAATACACATAGACTAAAGCAGAGCTCTCCAGAACACCTTAAATTTGACTATTAAGAGCAATGGCAGCTAATTCACATCAGTTCTGCATTCCACATGTTGTCATTCATGCAGATCATCTACAAGTTCTCCCAGACATGCAGGTGTCTTTACTTAGCTAGAATTCACCATAAAGAAGTTGTTTGGTATTCTGATATTATCCATTCTCCTCACATTTCTTGCTTATAAAAGTCAACTTTCTTTGATTGTTATTTCAACTAGCTAAGGTTCTTGCTTCCCAGATACATTGTTAGAAACTATAAGGCTAGTTTCTTTTCCTTCAGAAAATCACCCCAAAACAACTAGGAGAATAAGAAACAGAAAGGTAAGCTCTATTTTTAATAAAATTCAGAGACATTTATAATCTCAAAACATAATATATGAGGAAGAATTGCAAAATACATTGAAGGTCAAAGAGAGGTGTGGAAAGACACCCAGAGAAAAAACATTTAGTCAAAGATCTCAAAATCATCAGAGCCTAGGTCACCAAGGTTGGTATGATGACCTGTGTCAGTATTGACTGGATCAAGGAAGAACAAGGAAGGTATGAGTGATTACTCATACATACCATATTTTGGTAACTGTCAGGAAGAGATAGAGCAAAGAAGAGTACATTATGAATAGTATTGTGGCTGCCAATCTCACGTGGTTGGGGGGAAATGAAAGCTAAAAGACCCGCATGACCCTATAGCATAATTTTACTTGTAATGGAATTTTTCTAAAAGCCTGGAAATTTTCCTAACCCCTTTAACATAAAGCTCTGTAATGCATGGTGCAGAATGAACTCTATTCATTCTCTACCCAAGTATGAGTGAACAAACAAAAAAGGATAAACCTCACCAAAATACCAGTGGAGAGCCGGGGGCAGGAGTGGCTGAGATGTAAGAAGAGAGGGAGAAAATGAGGGTGACAGAGACAGAGAGACAGAGAAGGGGGGGGAGAGAAGAAGAAGAAGAAGGAGGAGGAGGAGGAGGAGGAAAAGGAAGAGGAGGAAGAGGAGGAGAAAAAGAAGAAGAAGAAGAAAAAGAAGAAGAAGAAGACAGAGACAATTACAAAAATTAAAAAAAGAAATGGCAAAAAAGTTTAAGAAAAATATTTTCACAGAGCAGATAAAAAGAGCTTCAAAATTTAATTAACTAATTACCTCTGCAAAACAGAAGTATATAGCAAAAATGCAAGAGTTCAAGCAAGGCAAAAATCCTATCCAAATCCCAATGACTTTTTTGCAGAAATAGAAAAATCCATCCTAAAATTCATATAGAATATCAAGAAACTCTGAATAGACAAAACAATATTGAAAAAGAAGAGTAAATTTGGAGGTCTCCCACTTCCTGATTTCAAAATTTACCATAAAGCTATGGTAATTAAAGCAGTGTGGTACTGGTACAAAGACAAACATATAGACAGATGTAATTGAATAGAAAGCCCAAAAATAAATCCTTACATATATGGTAAAATTACTTTTGACCTTTGTTCCAAGACCATTCAGCGAAAAAAAGAACATCGTCATAGAGTGGCACTGGGAAAATGGGTATCCACATACAAAATAATGAAGTTGAACCTTTACCTTACATCATATATGAAAAAATAAAATGGATCAAAGACCTAAATATAAGAACTAAAAGTCTTAGAAGAATATCAGAGGAAAGTTTCTTGATGATGAATTTGGCAGTAATTTGTTATACATTATACTGAAAGTACAGGCAAAAGAAAAGAACACAACTATGCAGAGGAAAAAACTCATAGTTTAGTCAGCTTTTTTTTGCTGCTGTGACTAAAAGTTCTGGTCAGAATAATTGTAAAGGAGGAAAAGTTTATTTAGAGGCTCACAGTTTCACAGATCTCAATCCATAGACAGCAGGCTCCATTCCTGAGGGTTCTAGGTGATACAGAACAACATGGCAGAAGAGTGTGGCAGAGGGAAGCAGCTCACATGATGATCAGAAATCAGAGAGAGAGAGAGAGACCCCACTTGCCAGATACAAATATATACCCTAAGGCCACGCCCCCAATGAACCATTTCCTCCAGTTATACCCCATCTGCCTCCAGTTACCACTCAGTTAATCCCATCAGCGATTAATTCAGTGATTATGTTAAGGCTGTAACCCAGTCATTTCTCCTCCAAACCTTGCATTGTCTCACATGTGAGCTTTTGGGGGATACCACAACTAAATCATAACAACCCATGTCATGGGAAGAAATATTTACAAACCACATATTTCATAAGAGATTAGTATCCTGAATATAAATATCTCTTACAACTCAGCAATATAAAATTAAACAACCCAATATAAAAATGGATACTTGAATTGACATTCTCCAAAGAAGATATAAATAGCCAATAAGCATATGAAAATATACTCAACATCACTAGTCACTAAGGAAATGCAAATCAAAATCACAATGAGATATTACTTCATGTTATGGTTTGGATGTGAGGTGTTCACCAAAAGCTCACTTGTGAGACAATACAAGAGGGTTCAGAGGGGAAATGATTGGGTTGTGAGAGCCTTAACCTGATCAGTGAACTAATCACCTGATTGGATTAACTGAGTGGTAATTGAAGGCAAATGGGGTGTGGGTGGGGGAGTTAGAGCTTTGGGGTTGTGGCTTGGCAAGGGGAGAGCTCCTTCTCTCTCCGCTTTCTGATCATCATGTGAGCCACTTCTCTCTGCCACACTCTTCCACCATGATGTGCAGCCTGACCTCAAGCCCTGAGGAATGGAGCCTACTGTCTATGGATTGAGCCCCCAAATAAATTATTGTCCTCTACATTGTGCTGGTTGGATCTTTTAGTCGCATCAGCAAAAAGATGACTAAAACACTTCACAATCACTTGGATGACTTTTTCAAAATTACAGAAAGTAAGAAATGTAGGCAAGGATATGAAGAAATTGGAAAGCATACACTGCAGGTTAGGGCATAAAATAGTGACATTGCAATGAAAGGATGATGATGTCTCAAAAAATTAAACACAAAATTATCATATGTTCGAGCAATCGCTTCTAGGACATACCCAAAATAATTGAATGTAGGTACCCAAATAGCTAGCTGTACATCCATGTTCATAGCAGTATTATTCACAATAACCAAAAAGAGGAAGTCATTCAAGTGTACATTGTGGATTAAATGGATAAATAAAATATGGTATATGTATTCAGTAGAATTTTATTTGTCCTTTAACAGAAGGAAAATTTTTTGAATTTTTTGTTAGTTCATTTTAGTTATATATAATATTACAGTTTATTTTGACATGATTATACAAGCATGGAATATAATTTGCTCTAATTCCATCTCCAGTACTTTCCCTTTTCCTCACCCCCTCCCTCTGCCTGTTCCCTTTCCTCTACTCTATTAATATTCTGTTATTTAGGTTCTTTTTTCTTTTTAATTAGTGCCTATGGATATACATAAAGGTGAAATTCACTTTGGTATATTCATATATGTACATAAGAACGTTAGGTCAGATTCATTTCGCCATTCTTCCTTTTCCAGTCCTTCCTCCCTCCCCCTCAATCCCCTTCCTCTAAACTGCTATCTCTCTTCTATTTTCATAGAATACCTCCCTCCCCACTAAAAGGAAAGAAATCCTGATACATCTACAACATGAATGAACCTTGAAACCATTGTAATAAGTGAAATAAGCCAATCATGAAGGGACAGGTACTGTATAATTCCACTTACACAAGGTACCTAAAGACAGGAAGTAGAATGACTGCTACTTTTTTGTGTGACTACATCAAAATTAAATACTTTTATGCACCAAAGAACACAACAGTGTGAAAAACAATCTCTGTAATGGGAGAAGGTATTTACAAACCACACAGTCCATAGAGATTAGTATCCAGAATATGTAAATAACATTGCTGGATCAGTGGAGAGGGACAGAGGGGGATTCTTTAATAGCTATGGTGTTTCCATTTGGGGAGATGAAAACAGTTCTGGAAAAAGACAAAGGTGATGGTTGCACAACATTGGAAATGTACACAATTCCACTACTCCATGCACTTAAAAACATTTAAATGAGGGTTGGGGATGTAGCTCAGTTGGTAGAGTGCTTACCTCACATGCACAAAGTCCTGGGTTCAATTCTCAGCACCACAAAAAAAAAAAATTTAAGTGATAAAATTTTTATTTTATATATATTTTTACCACAATAAAAAATGACTAGTTATACATGATAGGAAGTTTAATAAAGCACTCTAATTTAAACCAAAGGAAATTGTGCTATAAGGCAGAAGTGTCTCAATGCCAAGGGCAGAGTTACAAATGGTCCTAGGGAATGGGTCATAAAAAGCGGTGACTAGAACACTGTGGAGAAGCAGTTTCTCATCTGTGCCACTGCCCAGTGTCTGCCTCACTCTTTCTCACTGAAGTCCTGGTCATGTTTCCTGTTTGGGAGAATGTCAACTGTCTAGAATGTCTTGTTCTCAAGAGCTGAATTAGAGAAGGGACATACTGGCCTACATTTTCCAGTCCACCACAAGGGCAGGGACATGTGCAAACCTGGCTGCTCCCACTGTAATCCCATATGGGGACAAGAAGTTAGCAGTGAGGGGAAGACCACTGTGAGCTGGCCAGCAGTGGCACTGATGGCTACTATGAGCCCTCCCACATATTTAGCTTTTCACACTTTTTTAAATTTCTTTTTTTTTCTCCTACAGCCACCCACTTCTCCAAGGTTCACCAAACTCACTGGTCCATCTAGACATGGTTGGGTAAAAGCTCTATATTTGGAAGGAATTTATCTATCATAAATCCTTTCACAAAGAATTCTGACCCACTTTCTGCACTTGAAATAAGTCAGTTGACTCTTAATACATAAATCCTTTGAAGGTGACCCTATTTGTATTTTCACAGAACTTTCTGGATATCATGCTTTATTTCCCTTTGCCACTAACAAATATTTTAGGGCAAAATTTTTTCTCACCCCACAAATTATACCATATGGAAATAGTGACATTGGCAAGTGAGTTTGGATCAGTTGTGGTGTTTGACAGACAATTCATAAGGATAATCAAATAACCAGATAATAAGGGCCAAAATTTATAAACTTAAAAGTACACATATATGTCATCCTATATAATTTTTATTAAAAATACCAGTCCTTGTGCTATATAAATTTCTTTACCATAATTAAAGAATAAGGCTTCAAAGTGGTTAAAATATGTATTATTAAATTAACTAAAAAAATGGTTTCCATAGAAAAAGAAACTAAAACAATACAAATTGCATAGAGAAAAGAGTTAGAGCAAATCAAAACCAGATGATAAATGTTGAATACTAAAGAAAGAAAGAATGGCACACATATGGCTCAGGAGCAGAACGGATTCAGCAAAACAAAATTCAGGAACACAGAGATCAAGTCTGAACTGCTTCCAATTTTTCAGGAAATCTAACTGATTGGAAAGATGTTTGTTCTGAATTGCAGGACAGCACATTAGAATGCTGATAAAACTCTGTGATGCAGAATGTGGGCACTGGAGTCATAGGGTTGAATTTAAATCTTTTTTCTGTCTCTTAAGAAGTTATATAATATTGGAGAATAACTCAGTAACCCTAAAATCATCTTAAACAAGAAGCAATAATGGTATTTACTCCATTTTGTCAGGTGTATTAAAAAGTAAAAAATGTCTGTCCCATTCCACCATCTTTCATACCCCCGTCCCCTCCACCCTCTCATTTCCCTCTACATAATCTAAAGTTCCTCCATTCTTCTTTCACCCCCTCAACATCATTACCCTATGTACATGTATGATTACACAAATGGTATGACTCTATATCATGCACAACCATAGAAATGAAAATTTGTACCCTATTTGTGTACAATGAAGCCAAATGTAGTCTATAAAAATTTTTTACAAAGTAATAAATGTAAAGTATTATGTGAGGAATTTAGTTAAGTGCCAAATGTTTCAATAAATACTAGTCTTATCCTTTGAAAATAATATTGAGCCCAATATAGGGAATGACGTGTCAGGTCACTGATATGGTACTGAAGTGACTTTATCATCCAACTCTAGTTTTTCTTCTGGATTGCTTTCCCCAAACAAAACATGCATCATCCATATCCCCACACATGTGTACACACACACACACACACACACACACACGCACGTACACATACACAAACACCTCAGAAGTACTCACTTTGTCATATCCTCAGGGCTTGGCCTTGAATTGCAGAAAGAGTTCTTCTATGTCTGCTCCTTCAATCAATGAGCCACACAGCCTGGGGACCCAGGGTCCTTGAAAGAACCCCACTTCGACAGGGTTGAAGACCAGGCAATTGATACCTAATATCACTTACCATCATCTTGGGTGAAAAATAAAGAACCTGCAGAAAAAAAAAATTGACTGCTTTCTGTCTTTTGATATTTTTAAATCTGATTGCAGAGTAACACCCAGACAAGTGAACAGAAATTTCCCTGTTTGGGGCAGTGTAAAAGAACCTGGACTCAGGAAACCTGAGTTTTAGCCCCAGCCCCAACTTTAACCCGGTGACTTGGAAACATCACCTAAGTTCTCTGGAGTTGTTTTTGGCTTTCTTGCCTGAAAACAGTTGGACAAGGAGTCAATTCTAAGTTGTTAATAAATATAGAAAAATCCCCTGCTTGACTTTCTCATCCTAGTAATGGAGAAATTTGAAAGAACTTTGTCAGGAGTGGAACTCTCTGAAGCATTTTGTGTAAGAAAAAAATCCTCAGTGTCCCCTCATTCCACCTCTCCCACTCTGGATATCTGAGATAAAACCCACCCTTCCAGGTGGCCATGAACAAAGGTTCTCATGGGATGGGAGCCCTGGGCCCTGTGACCATGACTGCAAACGTTGACCCCCCAAAATTTCTGCTTTCTAGGGTCTCATTTATTTATGCTGCCACTTCCACATTGGGCTCACATGGAGACTTAACTCTCACAACGTTAACACTTCCTTAAACTCCCTTCAGTACAATTGAAACAGGACCAAGATGTTTACAAATCACTGATGCCTAGCAGAAAACAAAAGGAATAAAAATGACCTACTAGATAATTGGATTTAGATTATATAATTTGCTCATCTTCAGCCTCCTCTCTGTCATCCAGCCTCCATCCACACAGCAGAGGCCACATAAACTCCTCCCACCTGAGAGACATGTCTAAATGCCCAGTGAAGGAGAATAGCTCCCATCCCCTGATTCCCAGCTTCCTGAGAACCCAAAGCTTCCCAGATCACAGCGTCAGGAATGACTGCCCCTTTTGGGAGATAAGACCCCACCTCAGGACCGTCCCTCCCTCACCACAACAATAATATCACTAACAAGTGTTCACTTGAGGTAAGAGAGCAGATGGGGACCCATGAAAGAGAGGTCCCTTCCTTATCCTGTTGAGCCCAATAATGGACTTTCCTATCAGAGAATTTCTAGACCATCCTCCCAAATGAGAGGGGTCTCCCAATTCTCACAAAATACTTTTATAGAGATAAACTAGTTCATAAAGAACAGGAACCTGTGGGAGTGTCGCACAATGAAGAAAGACGTTAAGAAGCTCAAGGGGCAACCAAACGTCCACTAACCAAGCACCCATTTTGCTATTTTTTCAGTTGCACTTATTCTTTCCCCACTGTGAATATAAAAGGAGAATCAAGGGGACTGGGGGATACTTCAGGAGCAAAGGAAAGTAGGTGGAAAATAATAATAATAAATACTTGTGAGATGATTAATCAAGACTCTCTGGTTCTATTAGGAGATAAAAATTCCACAAATTCTAGGTCAAACTTTACTTGCCGTGACTTATTCACTAACCAAAACGGGTTAGAGGAATGATAGTAGAATTTGGCAATACTGCCTCTTTCTATACTTTCCAAAGGTTAATCATCTCTCCAGTTTGAACATCAGGATTTACTTTCATAAAGTCAAAAGGCAACTCCTACTCTAAGCATATTTTTTTACTCTAAGAATAACAAATTATTATGCATTGATTATATGCCAAAGATAAGAATGCATCCTAAAAAGTTGTAGGGCAATAGAAGCAAGCAGACTGCTTTAATAACCTGATTATCTGTTTGCACAGACGTGAGAGGATAAGAACTCAGATCTCATTACGTCTTTAGTACATGACAGGAATTTTTTAATTTGGCAACAAGTTTGAGAGTTTTCTTAATCCTCCTCTGCCCCCTAGTGGCATCATATTTTTTTGTAAAATGAGAAGGTCTACACCAAGAATATTTGGTTGTTGTAGTCCCAACCTTAGAGTACCTCTATTGTAGTTTATTCCTATTATAAACCTTAAAATCAACTTAATAAACACACTTGACTATGTAATAAAACTTCATGATCATTTTAGTACTTAAAATTATGGATTAACTTGCAGCAACTTTACTTAAAATATAGTTTTCCCTGGAAAACTGTAAGAGAGAAATAATTTGGAGAAAATGGCATTCCTGTGGTGGTCTAAAAGCTTGGAAAGCATGGGATATCATATCCTTCCTTAAAATTTAAGACATAGGATTTCATTAACAAATTTTAACTTTGAAAATATTATAGACTCACAAAAAATTGAAAATAGTACATAGAGGTCCTCTATGCCTGTCACCCAACATCCTCCAATGGTGATATCTTAAATAACTATAGGCATTATTAAAACCATGGTATTGATTGGCATGATACAGTTAACTAGGCTACAAACCTTACTCTGTATTTATCTTTTTTACATGCATTTATTTGTATGTTTTTCAAAATTTGAGGCCATTTTAACACATATGTATTTATTTACCTACCAATCTAATCAAGATACAGATTTATCTCATCACTAAGAAACTCCCTTATGCTACTCATAACCCGTCCCTGTCTCCTTCCCAATCCCTGGCAACTACCTATCTGTTCTTCATCTAGATAATCATTGTCATTTTGAGAATGTTATAGAAATAAAATCATACTATATAACCTTTGGAAGTGTTTTTCCATTGAACAAAATGCCCTTAAGATCACCCAAGTTGTTGTATGTGTCAATGTTCTTTAATGCAGTGGCATTTCAAGGACTTGGTCTTGCTCCTTCGCTGGAATCCTCAATATAGAGTGAGCATCACCTTGCCAACCTGTTATAAAGTGTTCAGATGAAATTATTAAAATTGTTATAATGAGGAATAACATATGTGTGTGGCAAAGGAAGAAGGATCACAAAGAAGGAAATTCCCAACAATTCTGAAGAGGGAAAAAATAGGATTGGGGTTGGAGTTGGAAATGATACCAACATGCCAACTTCCCAAGTTGTATAATACAGGATTCCAATGGGTCTAATGTGAAAAAAAAGAAAAAGAAAAGAAAAAACCTATTTGATGACAAAGTATAGAAAATAACAGCAAGTGTTATTGCTGTGGATTTACCATTGATAGGGTAATGTATATCTTGACTTCAAAGAGGTGGTGATGATATTCCCTGATTTCCAAGCCTTTAAACCACCACAATTGTTATGATAATCCAAAAGTATATTTAGTAATAAGTAGCTACTATGTTAACTATTGAAATTAGTTAAAACTAAGAATTAAAACCTTCTTTCGGGCTCTCTTCACGGGGCGATCCAAGATGGCGGCCTAGAGGGAGACTGCACCCCCGGTCGCTCCACAACCCAGGAGTTAAGAAGGGGAGGCATTGAGAGACTCAGACTGAAGTGGAGCCACGGGTGAGTCTGCCCACTGGGTAAAGCTCGGCCCGGGTGGCAGGCCCAGATAGAGGTGGCTTATCGGAGCCGGGCAGGGCAGCTAGAGTCATCCACAGGCAGTCCTGCGCACTCCGGCGGTGGGCCCCGCCCACACAGCCAGCTTCTCCAGGTTCTCGGAACGGAACTGGCCCGCTAGTGAGAGCCTGTCTGAACAGAGCACGCTCCGAGTCCCGGAGCCCCTGCAGTGCAGTGTACTCCTGCAAAGAACCAGCGGAGAGCCTCGATCTGCAGTCAGCCTCAGGGATAAGGGCAGGGCAGCAGGAGACCTCTTCAGGCGGCTCTGCCCACTCCGGCTGCGGGCTCTCTTCACGGGGCGATCCAAGATGGCGGCCTAGAGGGAGACTGCACCTCCGGTCGCTCCACAACCCAGGAGTTAAGAAGGGGAGGCATTGAGAGACTCGGACTGAAGTGGAGCCACGGGTGAGTCTGCCCACTGGGTAAAGCTCGGCCCGGGTGGCAGGCCCAGATAGAGGTGGCTTATCGGAGCCGGGCAGAGCAGCTAGAGTCATCCACAGGCAGTCCTGCGCACTCCGGCGGTGGGCCCCGCCCACACAGCCAGCTTCTCCAGGTTCTCGGAACGGAACTGGCCCGCTAGTGAGAGCCTGTCTGAACAGAGCACGCTCCGAGTCCCGGAGCCCCTGCAGTGCAGTGTACTCCTGCAAAGAACCAGCGGAGAGCCTCGATCTGCAGTCAGCCTCAGGGATAAGGGCAGGGCAGCAGGAGACCTCTTCAGGCGGCTCTGCCCACTCCGGCTGCGGGCTCTCTTCACGGGGCGATCCAAGATGGCGGCCTAGAGGGAGACTGCACCTCCGGTCGCTCCACAACCCAGGAGTTAAGAAGGGGAGGCATTGAGAGACTCGGACTGAAGTGGAGCCACGGGTGAGTCTGCCCACTGGGTAAAGCTCGGCCCGGGTGGCAGGCCCAGATAGAGGTGGCTTATCGGAGCCGGGCAGAGCAGCTAGAGTCATCCACAGGCAGTCCTGCGCACTCCGGCGGTGGGCCCCGCCCACACAGCCAGCTTCTCCAGGTTCTCGGAACGGAACTGGCCCGCTAGTGAGAGCCTGTCTGAACAGAGCACGCTCCGAGTCCCGGAGCCCCTGCAGTGCAGTGTACTCCTGCAAAGAACCAGCGGAGAGCCTCGATCTGCAGTCAGCCTCAGGGATAAGGGCAGGGCAGCCGGAGACCTCTTCAGGCGGCTCTGCCCACTCCGGCTGCGGGCTCTCTTCACGGGGCGATCCAAGATGGCGGCCTAGAGGGAGACTGCACCTCCGGTCGCTCCACAACCCAGGAGTTAAGAAGGGGAGGCATTGAGAGACTCGAACTGAAGTGGAGCCACGGGTGAGTCTGCCCACTGGGTAAAGCTCAGCCCGGGTGGCAGGCCCAGATAGAGGTGGCTTAGCAGAGCCGGGCAGGGCAGCTTGAGTCTTCCCAAGGTAGTCTTCCACACTCCGGCAGTGGGCTCTTCCCACACGGCCAGCTGCACAGTGCAGGCCCACAGTGAGAGCATTTCCGCACAGAGCCAGTTCCAAAACGTGGAACCAGTAGGGGGCTAGGGGCAGTATTCTTCGAATGAGCTGCTTTATCAGATTCCTCCAAGACATCAGGCTACTGAAGGCTGGGAGGTGATACACTGGAAATCTACTGGGACACTATAAGCCAATAGTGGAAAACTGCAATATCTCAGGGTCCCACTGACAACTGACCATTATGAGAAAACAAGGGAAGAAAATGTCCCAAACAAACCTAGATACTACATCAATAAAACCCAATGACAGCAGAGCAGAAGAAATGTCAGAAAGGGAGTTCAGAATGTACGTAATTAAAACGATCAGGGAAGCTAATGAGGAGATGAAAGAGCAAATGCAGGCATTGAAGGAGGAGATGAAAGAGCAAATGCAGGCATTAAATGATCGCACCAATCAACAGTTAAAAGACCAAATACAGGAAGCAAGAGATCATTTCAATAAAGAGTTAGAGATACTGAAAAAAAACCAAACTGAAATCCTTGAAATGAAGGAAACAATAAACCAAGTTAAAAACTCCATAGAAAGCATAACCAATAGGATAGAACACCTGGAAGACAGAACCTCAGACATTGAAGACAAAATATTTAACCTTGAAAACAAAGTGGAACAAACAGAGAAGATGGTAAGAAATCATGAACAGAATCTCCAAGAACTATGGGATATCATGAAAAGGCCAAATTTGAGAATTATTGGGATTGAGGAAGGCTTAGAGAAACAAACCAAAGGAATGAACAATCTATTCAATGAAATAATAACAGAAAATTTCCCAAATCTGAAGAACGAAATGGAAAACCAAGTACAAGAGGCTTATAGAACTCCAAACATACAAAATTACAACAGACCCACACCAAGGCACATTATTATGAAAATACCTAACATACAAAATAAAGACAGAATTTTAAAGGCCGCGAGAGAAAAGAATCAAATTACATTCAGAGGGAAACCAATAAGAATATCAGCAGATTTTTCAATCCAGACCCTAAAAGCTAGAAGGGCCTGGAACAACATATACCAAGCCCTGAAAGAAAACGGATGCCAACCAAGAATCTTATACCCAGCAAAACTTACCTTCAAATTTGACGATGAAATAAGATCCTTCCATGATAAACAAAAGCTAAAGGAATTTACAAAAAGAAAGCCAGCATTACAGAACATTCTCAGCAAAATATTCCATGAGGAAGAGATGAAAAACAACGATGCAAATCAGCAACAGGAGGCGCTAGCCTAAAGGAATAACCAAATAAAGGAGAAACCGAATCATGTCAAAAACAAATATGAGTCAATTGACTGGGAATACAAATCATATCACAATAATAACCCTGAATGTTAATGGCCTGAATTCATCAATCAAAAGACACAGACTGGCAGATTGGATTAAAAAGAAAAATCCAACAATATGCTGCCTGCAAGAGACACATCTCATAGAAAGAGACACCCATAGACTAAAGGTGAAAGGATGGGGAAAAACATACCATGCACACGGACACAGCAAAAAAGCTGGAGTATCCATCCTCATCTCAGATAATGTGGACTTCAAACCAAAACTAGTCAGAAGGGATAAAGAAGGACACTACATGCTGCTTAAGGGAAGCATAAATCAGCAAGACATAACAATCATAAATATCTATGCCCCGAACATTGGCTCATCCACGTACGTCAAACAAATCCTTCTCAATTCCAGAAATCAAATAGACCACAACACAATAATACTAGGCGATTTTAACACACCTCTCTCACCACTGGATAGATCGTCCAAACAAAAAATGAATAAAGAAACTATAGATCTCAACAACACAATCAGCAATTTAGACTTAACGGACATATATAGAATATACCATCCAACAAAGAATGAATACACTTTCTTCTCAGCAGCACATGGATCCTTCTCTAAAATAGACCATATTTTATGCCACAAAGCTACTGTTAGTAAATACAAGAAGATAGAGATACTACCTTGTACTCTATCAGATCATAATGGATTGAAATTAGAAATAAATGACAGAATAAAAAACAGAAACTTCTCCAATACCTGGAGACTAAATAATACACTATTATATGATGAATGGATAACAGAAGACATCAGGAGGGAAATTAAAAAATTCTTAGAAGTAAACGAGAACAAAGACACATCATATCAAAATCTCTGGGACACTATGAAAGCAGTACTTAGAGGAAGATTTATTTCATGGGGTGCATTCAAAAAAAGAAGTAGAAATCAACAAATAAACGAGTTAACACTACAGCTCAAAGCACTAGAAAAAGAAGAGCAGACCAATACCAAAAGTAGTAGAAGACAGGGAATAGTTAAAATCAGAGCCGAAATCAACGAAATCGAAACAAAAGAAACAATCGGAAAAATTAATAAAATAAATAGTTGGTTCTTTGAAAAAATAAATAAAATTGATAAACCCTTAGCCACACTAACAAACAGAAAAAGGGAGAAAACTCAAATTACTAAAATTCGGAATGAACAAGGAAACATCACAACAGACACGAGTGAAATACAAAACATAATTAGAAGCTATTTCGAAAATCTATACTCCAACAAAACAGAAAACCTTGAAGACATCAACAAATTTCTAGAGACATATGAACTACCTAAACTGAACGAGGAGGACATACACAACTTAAATAAACCAATTTCAAGCAATGAAATAGAAGAGGTCATCAAAAGCCTACCAACAAAGAAAAGTCCAGGACCAGATGGGTTCTCAGCCGAGTTCTATAAAACCTTTAAAGAAGAGCTCATTCCAATACTCCTCAAACTATTCCATGAAATAGAAGAGGAGGGAACCCTACCAAACTCGTTCTATGAAGCCAATATCACCCTGATACCTAAACCAGACAGAGACACATCAAGGAAAGAAAATTTCAGACCAATATCCTTAATGAACATCGATGCAAAAATTCTCAACAAAATTTTAGCAAATCGCATACAAATATATATTAAAAAGATCGTGCACCACGATCAAGTGGGTTTTATCCCAGGGATGCAAGGTTGGTTCAACATTCGGAAATCAATAAATGTCATTCACCATATCAACAGACTTAAAGTTAAGAATCACATGATTATTTCAATAGATGCAGAAAAAGCATTTGATAAAATACAGCATCCCTTCATGCTCAAAACACTAGAAAAAATTGGGGTAATGGGAACATTCCTAAACATTATAAAGGCCATCTACGCTAAGCCCATGGCCAATATCATTCTAAATGGTGAAAAACTGAAAGCGTTCCCCCTAAAAACTGGAACAAGGCAGGGATGCCCTCTTTCACCGCTTCTATTCAACATCGTCCTTGAGACTCTAGCCAGAGCAATCAGACAAACCAAAGAAATTAAAGGGATACGAATAGGAAAAGAAGAACTCAAACTATCCCTGTTCGCTGATGACATGATTATATATTTAGAGGAACCTGGAAATTCCACCAGAAAACTTTTAGAACTCATAAGTGAATTCAGTAAAGTAGCAGGTTACAAGATCAATGCTCATAAATCCAATGCATTTTTATACATAAGTGATGAATCTTCAGAAAGAGAAATTAGGAAAACTACCCCATTCACAATAGCATCGAAAAAAATAAAATACTTGGGAATCAATCTCACAAAAGAGGTGAAAGACCTCTACAATGAGAACTACAGAACACTAAAGAAAGAAATTCAAGAAAACCTTAGAAGATGGAAAGATCTCCCATGTTCCTGGATAGGCAGAATTAATATCGTCAAAATGGCTATACTACCTAAAGTGCTATACAGATTCAATGCAATTCCAATTAAAATCCCAATGATGTACCTCGCAGAAATAGAGCAAGCAATTATGAAATTCATCTGGAAGAATAAAAAACCTAGAATAGCTAAAGCAATCCTCAGTAGCAAGAGCGAAGCAGGGGGTATTGCAATACCAGATCTTCAACTCTACTACAAAGCAATAGTAACAAAAACGGCATGGTATTGGTACCAAAATAGACAGGTAGATCAATGGTACAGAATAGAGGACATGGACACAAACCCAAATAAATACAATTTTCTCATACTAGACAAAGGTTCCAACAATATGCAATGGAGAAAAGATAGCCTCTTCAACAAATGGTGCTGGGAAAACTGGAAAACTATATGCAATAGAATGAAACTAAACCCCTATCTCTCACCCTACACAAAACTCAACTCAAAATGGATCAAGGACCTCGGAATCAGACCAGAGACCCTGCATCTTATAGAAGAAAAAGTAGGTCCAAATCTTCAACTTGTTGGCTCAGGATCAGATTTCCTTAACAGGACTCCCATAGCACAAGAAATAAAAGCAAGAATAAACAACTGGGATAGATTCAAACTAAAAAGCTTTCTCTCAGCAAAGGAAACTATCAGAAATGTGAAGAGAGAGCCTACAGAGTGGGAGAATATCTTTGCCAACCATACCTCAGATAGAGCGCTAATTTCCAGAATCTATAAAGAACTCAAAAAACTCTACAAGAAGAATACAAATAATCCAATCAACAAATGGGCTAAGGAAATGAACAGACACTTCACAGAAGAAGATGTACAAGTAATCACCAGATATATGAAAAAATGTTCAACATCCCTAGTAATAAGGGAAATGCAAATCAAAACTACCCTAAGATTTCATCTCACCCCAATTAGAATGGCGATTATCAAGAATACAAGCAACAATAGGTGTTGGCGAGGATGTGGTGAAAAAGGAACACTCATACATTGCTGGTGGGGTTGCAAATTAGTGCAACCACTCTGGAAAGCAGTGTGGAGATTCCTCAGAAAGCTTGGAATGGAAACACCATTTGACCCAGCTATCCCACTCCTTGGCCTATACCCAAAGGACTTAAAATCAGCATACTACAGAGATACAGCCACATCAATGTTCATTGCTGCTCAATTCACCATAGCCAGATTGTGGAACCAACCTAGATGTCCTTCAGTTGATGAATGGATAAAGAAACTGTGGCATATTTATACAATGGAATATTACTCCGCAATGAAGAATGATAAAATTATGGCATTTGTAGGCAAATGGTCGAAATTGGAGAATATCATGCTAAGTGAGATAAGCCAATCTCAAAAAACTAAAGGACGAATGATCTCGCTGATAAGCGGATGAGGACATATAATGGGGGGTGGGAGGGGCTAGCATTAGGTTTAGGGTTAGGTTTAGAGTTAGGCTAAGGAGAGCAGTAAGAATGAAGGAAAGAAGGACTGTGTAGAGGGAAAAGAGGGGTGGGAGGGGTGGGAGGGGTGGGAGGGGTGGGGGGGAGGGGAAAAATATAATAAACATCATTACCCTATGTAAACGTAAAAAAATAAATAAATAAATAAATAAAAAATATATATTCTAACCAAAAAAAAAAAAAAAAAAAAAAATAAAACCTTCTTTCTACATTCTCAAGCAAGGGCAACAAGAAATTAGATAATTTAATATGAACACACAGAGCTACATTTGCTCATAAATTTATAAATTAAGGTTAGTTTTTTATTGAGCACTTAAAACAGGACTGAAATCTTCAGTGTTTGGGAATCACTGAGACCTCCACTTATCCCTGTAACTGGAATCTGACCAGGTGCCTACTGCTCAAGCTCACAATTAGTCCTTATTTCTCTTCCATCTGTATTTCTTTCTTTCCCTGCTTTCCCCCTTCACTTCCTCTACTGCTACTCCTAAATCATTCATTTATGTATGCAATAAAGTTGTTAATCACTGTTCTTCTCATTGTACTCAGTTATGCATTTCTGAATATCTCCGTATAGAAGGTAATGTTAGTACTGTGAGGTAGGACATGGCTATAATATTGTATTCTTCCTTGTAGTTAGTATCTAAAAAAATTAGCTAAGGTTCTGGAGGGAATCAGATAAGAGATCTAAAAAATAGATAATATTACCTTTGTTCATTCCAAAAAATAAAATGTTTGGTATATACCAGGTTGAGGATCCATTATATGCCCAACTGCAAATACTGAAGATTCAAAACTGAGCAAGGCAATATCTCTGCCTTCCAGAAATTTGCTTTTCATTGCACCTGAGATGTATAGGAGAGGAAAGATAAAGGAAGAAAAGGGGGCAACTTTATGGATGAGTGAAGAGAAATGACATTAACCTGGTTCGAATTTCCTAAAATCAGGGAAAATCCTTTTCAGTGTGCTTCTGTAAAACCAAAGAGAACAATAAAATCATTCAAACCACAAATTTTTCTTGCTGATTTATGATTTTATTTTATATTCCTAAATAACTTCTCCTGTTCTTCAATATCTGTCAGCCCGATTCCTAAGAAAACAAAATATATGGTAACTTGTAGGGGGCCAGGGAAAAACACACAAACTAGCAAATGAAAAACTTTAGAAGGAAAGGTAGTTGTCTGTTTTTACTTGTTTGAGATGCCAAGACTTTCACTGCATAACTTTACTATGATAACATTATTTACTAATTTCATAATTCAGAGTCCCCAGAGTTATTGAATAGATCAGACAGCATTTATACATACATAGTATTTTATATAGTTTTTCTATACATATGTACATATACACAGAGAAAGAGAAAGAGTACATGGAGGGTAGAAAATTCAAAAAAATGCAAGCTTAAAATATGGTAAGTGAATCAAGACCAACACCAATAAAAACCATTGGTCCACATTGGAAGGCAACATACCTGACTGCTAAATTATATCACAGACTCCAAAGCAGGAATGACAAAGTCCCAGCTCAAATGCCAGCATCTGATCTGGCCTCACCCATGCAGACATCTGATTCCAGCTCTTATTCCCATTAAATCTGGAAATGGCCTCCAAATCTCTGGCAGAACCCTCCACTCAGATAGTCATTTCCCACTGATTCCAGCTGGTACTCCAGAGGAAATGTATGCAGCCTCACAGTTTTAAGCATATTTTAAAATATAATGCATAAGTTAACTTAGAACAGATAGCAATTTCACTTCTCCCACTGCTGAGGGAAGGCAGGAATGCCAAGAGCATAAGGTGAGTCTTGGGGACTTAGCCATCAGCAATGGTCTCATAGGACAGGAAGTAAGAAAAGGAAAGTCATCAACATGCTAAAATTCAAATGCAAGGTAAAACAGGGGTTATTCACTCCATTGAGTGCCTGCTACATGCCATGCAAAAGTCCAGATTTTGTTCTTATGATGTTGTGAAGGGAAAAGGCAGTTGTACGGTTTCTGCAAGGCACTTAATTTCCCTATATCTTAATAGGTATTAGCTTCCTATTAACACTGTAACAAAGCGTCACCAATAAGTGACTTTAAAACAACAGAAATTTATTGTGTCACAGTTCTGGAGTCTGGATCTGAAACCTAGGTGTCAGTAGTGCCCTGTCCTGTGAAAGCTGTATGGTACACTTCTTTTCCTCTTCCTAATATCTGGTGATTTGCTAGAAATCTTAGACATCCCTTGGTTTGCAGTTTCATAACTCCAGTCTTGCCTTAGTCTTTGCTGTGTGTCTCTGTCTTAACATGGCCTTGTTCGTATAATCTTACAAGGACACTAGTTTTATTGTATGGGGGCAACCCTATGCCATTAGCCAGTAAGACCTCATTTTAGTACATCTGCAATGATCTTATTTCCAAATAAGGTCATAATCTGAGGTGCTAGAGGTTAGGACTTTATCTTTTGGGAGAGACACAATTCAACTCTTCATTAGTACTAAATTAGAAAACTTCTCAACCTTTATCATTTTTAACACACAATGAAAAAAAAAGTAATGGATAAGATAACCAGTTTTAAAAATGCCAGTCACCAGCTATCATCAGCCTCTGCTAACCAATTCCAGGCACCATGTAATCACCACCTTCTGAAATAGGAAGGGTCTATTGGGTTCCCAATATTCTCAAAATCTACCCATTAATAATGATTTGGCAACTTGAGCTTGCTCGCAGTATCCTTTCAGATATTTGAAGACAAGCATTAAAATCCACACTGCCTCTTTACCAGCTGAGTGTTGCACATCCTTTGATCTTTCAACCTGACATGGTTATGGCCATTTTGCCCCCACATGGATTCCTATTGGTGCACCTTCTTACGTTGTGACACTGGTAACTCATCCTAAGACCCCAAAACACAGACTATATTAGAACCTACCTAGAAATTGGAGGCATTTCTCTTGTCACTAAGTCATACTTTGTTGCCAGTTACTGCGGCCCTCATCCTGATCTCAGGAGTATGTCTGATCTTATGAAAAACTGGGATAACATAAAAGGAAATAAAAACCAACTGCAAATCAGAGTAAAGCATCATCTGAAGTTCTTTCATCACTCCTTCACCCTAGGAATATAAACTAGCAGTAGAACAAGCAGAAGAGAGAAAGTTCTTGTGGTTCACAAGAGACAAAGGAAAAAAGGCAAAAGATGAGACTTGGAACTTGCTGATTTCTGAAAGGAAGTAACAGATAGGAAAAGGGAGAATTTCAGAATCAAGAACAGAAATAAAATATAGGGTTGCCAGAGATGGGATTAGGCCTAAAGGAAGCAGTGACAGTCTACCCATAAATATCTCTTCTATCAGGAAATGTCCTTGTGGGGACACTATAAAGGCTCATGCTCCTGCCTGAGACCGAGACCCACACTCTTACCTACTGCAGAATCCCAATGTGACCAGGGAACTACTGGCAGGGTGAGCTACCAAGGGGTCAATTTTGCTTGAGGATTGTGGTAGGGGCAGGGATTGAGTGTGTTAGG
This sequence comes from Sciurus carolinensis, assembly GCF_902686445.1. NCBI lineage: Eukaryota > Metazoa > Chordata > Mammalia > Rodentia > Sciuridae > Sciurus > Sciurus carolinensis. Next base: position 86,752,032 of record NC_062219.1, read on the forward strand.
AAAAAGGCAGATTTGGAGGACAGTATAGTATCTATACCCTGTGGCATGTAGCCCAGTCTCCTCAACTTAGGTTTGTGCTGGGGAGAGAGAAAGAAAGGGAGGGAGAGAAGAGAGAAAGGAAAGAGATGAACAGAAGGTAGGGAGTTGGGGGAATGGACAGCACAAGAAGAAATTGTAAAAGCAGTTAAAAACTTCTCGGTTTATAACCAAAGGACTTAAAATCAGCATACTACAGTGACACAGTCACAACAATGTTTATAGCAGCTCAATTCACAATAGCTAGTTTGTGGAACCAACCTAGATGCCCTTCAACAGTTGAATGGATAAAGAAACTGTGCTATATATTCACAATGGAATATTATTCCACCATAAAGAAGAATAATATTATGGCATTTGCAGTAAATGGACGGAATTGGAGAATATCATGCTAAGTGAAATAATCCAATCCCAAAAATCCAAAGGCCGAATTTTTCCCTAAGTGGAAATGATATACAATGGGGGTGGGTGGGGGTGAGAGAAGAATGAAGGAACTTTAGATTATGTAGAAGTAAATGAAAGGGAGGCGAAGTATGAAAAAAGGTGGAATGAGACAGACATCATTACCCTAGTATATGTATAATTACACAAATGGTGTGAATCTACATCGTGCACCACTGTAGAAATGAAAAGATGTACCCCATATGAATCTACATCGTGTACAACCATAGAAACAAAATGATGTAACCCATTTGTGTACAATGAGTCTATAAAAATGCAGTCTATAAAAAATAAACAAATAAATGATTTTTTTTAAAAACTCTGAGCCTGAGGCACAAGCAACCCCACTCTGTATCCAAAGGATATTGGAGAAAAATTCAATTTTGTGGACAGAACTCAGCTCTGTACTGCTGTAGGATTTTCAGATTCTTGCTGGTTATCAACTGGAGGTTGCCCTCAGCTCCTAAAAGCTGCTCTCAGTTTCTCGCCACATTGTCCTCCCAACATAGGGAACCCAAAGCATGACAGTTCACTTCTTCAAAGTCAGAAAATCCAGCAAGAAGGGCACTACAACCTAGTGTTCACCCAGTTATCTTTGCCATGTTCTATTGGCTAGAGGCAAGTTGTAGATAACAACCACACTCAAGGGGAGGAGATACACATTGGCATGAATATCAGCAGTTAAGGTTCATGAGGACTATCCTAAGTCTGTCCACCTCAATTGCTTTAACCAAGATAAAAGTTTTCTCTCTTGTAAAAGAAATCTGAAGTTAGGCAGTTCAGGGTAGCTCCATCATGATCAAGGCCCAGTTTCTTCAAGTTCTCCAGCTCACTCACAACCTTTAGGGGTTGGCCTTCCTCCAATGGACCAAAAGGCTGATAGAACTCCAGCTAGCCATTCACAATCCAGGTGGCAGCATGCAGCAAAGGTCAAAAAAGAGAGAGAGAGAGAGAGAGAGAGAGAGAGAGAGAGAGGGGCACTTATTCCCTTCTTTTTATTAAGATGCGTCTTGGAAGTATCAACTCACATCTCCATGATATCCCACTGGATAGAATAGAGTTCAGTACTCTACCTAGCTGTAAAGGAAGCTGGGAAACAGCTGCCATGCTTAGTAAACTCAGGACTCCAAAACTAAGGAGATGGAGGAGACAGAGCAGGATAGAGAAGTGGCAGTCTCTGCTACACTGGACATCAACGAAATGGGCCAGTTAGGAAAGAAAGAATGAAGATCTCTTGTGAGTGCCCTCAGCATCTTTGGGGAAAGCATGAAATGTTCTTGGATGCTCCTGGGAAGGACTTGGAAGTACTACTCTGCAGGCTGCAGGTCCTACATCATCATTTATAGTGAATGGATAATGTTATATTCAGAATCCCATTTTATACCTAAGCAGGTGAGGTCTGGAAAACTTGTTAGATATTTCAGTGATTTCCAGAACATTTCCTTAACAATTTAGATTCAGAACTTAAACCTAGACTTCCTGAACTATGGTTTCTATAAGTAAGACAAGGATTTTTTGTGAAATCAGGCTCTATGGGGGAATCTGATGATCTATCAAGTTTAGAATCATTACAGATATCTCCAAAAAAAATAATTACTGTATCTTTTCCCCAGTCTCCAAGCTATGCCTCCTCAGCTTGGAATACAGACTTATTGTTAATCTAAGTATCAGTCCAGTGAGTCTAATGACTGTTGTTGTGAAGTATCTTAAGTCTATTTTCTATTGCTATACTTGACTGTATAATTTATAAGGAAAATGACTTTATTTGGCATGGTTCCAAAGGCTGGGAAGTTCAAGATTAGTTGGCTGCATCTGATGAGGTCCTTTTCTGGTGGGGAAACTCTACAGAGTCCCAAGGAAGTACCCAGAATCACCTGGTGAAAAAGGCACATGCAGAAGAGAGGGAGGAGACAAAGGGACGACCCACCTTACAACAACATGCTCTCAGAGGAATTGCACTAATTCCTTCATAAGGGGGAAGACTCCACAATCTAATTACTTCTTAAAGGCCCCACCACCTCTCAACAAAACTGCATTGAGGAACTAACCCTCAGCATTGATGGGAACGATCCATAATCAAGCCATAGCAGGAAGGATGCATTAATAATATTAATCAATTAATTATCATTAGTAGGTAAGCTAGAAGTGCCCAGTAACACTTAGCTAGAAGGTTTCTCAACCTCAGCACTTTTAGTTTTTTTGGATCAAATCATTCTTTATTGAAAGGGGGCTGTTATGTGCATTGCAGGTTATTTACTGGCATCCTTGACCTCTACCCACAAGAGGCCAATAGAACTATCAACAATTCTGAGAACCAAAAGTATCTTTAGACAATGTCTCCTGAGAGCCAAATCACCCCAAGAACCACTATCCTTCATTCAGTGCTTTACAGGAACCCTAAAAATTTGCGACAATAAGTAAGTTTGAGAAGGAATCAAGAATGTGTACTTAGAGAGTTACACACTGGATGCGATAGTCCATGCCCCAGTTTTCCTATGTGTACATAAACCATGCATTCTCTATTTCTACATAATCTCTGTAAGTACAGTAACCTAACATCAATCCACATTTTGTGTATCAACCACTTCTCCACAGACCCCACCCCAGGACATAAAGCAAAGAATGAAGTGAAGGGCATTGTTGATCAAATGTCTTAAACCTCACTCATGTCAACCCCTTGTAAAAATAACACTCACTCTAACCTGACCTCAGGCATCCCAGTTGGCATAATTAATAGATTTAAGTAAGGAAGATGTGCTATAAACATGCTTCAAGCTAAAATAAAAAGAACACAGACAATAAATAGATGGTAATTTTGATTTTTATTGATAAATCATGATTTCTTATTAAGTACACATAAAAGTGTGCAATTAAAAATAACATAACATACCAATATTTAAAATAAAAACTTTAAGAATCACCTTGATCAATACAAAGCTTTACTTCCTGGAAAAATAATGTTTTATTACAATAGTACTCTTCTCATATGTGAAACAGCTTCTCAAAATGGGGGAATTTATAAATGAAACTTTATACAGCTTCCTTTGTACAAAAAGGATCCATATCAACTGCACCCTACCAAAAGTCCAACCACGAAGGCTTGAAGGACCAAAACCAAGCCACATCCTATTGAAGTTATCAAAGATAAATCTTAAAAACCTCCAAATGGCGCATGGAACTACCCTACCACCAATTCAATATACTGGGCGGAAGATGGTAAATGTTGACCTGATGACAACACGACATAGAAAGATTCTTAAATATAGCAACATATATGTCCATATCATCCCCATAACAGAGACACACACATACCAATATGTGTCCTCTGACAGGAGAAACTCAGAAATCATCTAAGAAATGTGTGTTTTCCTATGTTATAATTGAAATGAAAATGACAATGTATTTAAGGAATGATGCAACGTGACACTGGTTTTGATAAAGCACAAATGCAAACAGAACTCACTGCCTAGTTTTAATGCAAGTCAATTCTTACCGGTATGTACCTAATTTAAAAGTGACATTTGCTGCTTAGTTTCTTGAAGAAAAGTAGAATAATGTCCTGTATTCAAAGTATGATAAAAATAACCACACTTCAAATTACTCCCAATGTGATTTAAGATACTGAATATTAACATAAATATCTGAATAGGAGACAAGAAAATGCTAAGTCCTTAAATTGCTAAGCCTTATTAAAGAGTGAAAATAAGGGGAAATGTGGAATATACTTCTCTGCCTGACAGAACTGTCTTCTGAAAACGTAAAAGGTTCTGGCAATTTACCCAAGAGTGAGTCCATTTGTCTAAAATTTACAACGTGAAAGAAATTATGCACCCAACAACAGTAACTTGACCCATGGTAGTCACTTGGCAGACTCAAAGCATTTGCTACCCTGGTGTTGAGAAATCTTGCCAAAGAGGTATTTACAACATATTTTTATAGAAATGAGTATTCAATAGTTCAATAAAGCAAAATACAAAAAGAAAATTCCAGATTATATGCCAGAAGGCTAATAAGATAGCTCTTTAAAAAAAGGACAAGGAAATATCATAGTTCCAATTTTTTAATGTCATGGAACAATTTTTAATGTCATGTCAAATTAAATAGCTGAATTAAGTCAAAACAAAGATAATTGGTATTATATTGCCAGTCTATTTATAACTATATTTAGCAAAAGCAGAAATAAAGACTGAGTATGATTTTTTTTTAAAATAACTTTACCCAGACTCAACAGAATCAGTACAGGGAAAGTTGACCCTACAATTCCAAAAACTCCTATGTTTAGGACATGGCATTGCATGAATAAGAAGAAACTGGGAGTAATATCTATATACCTGCTTTCTTTGTAAGCACTGCTCCCCATATTATAACACACCTTAAATACTAAACCCCAGATATTTCTAGAGTATTTTGAAAAGCACAGTGCAGCAGAAAAACATAAAAAGAGGAAGCCTTTTAACGACTGAGCACATTGTAATGGACTTTTGTTTCTTCTTTAGAACTGTAATGGTGGGTCCAGATGTAAGCGTTGAATCCTAGGACTTTTTGGTTATTAGTTTTTCCCAACATTCAGTCTATGGAACCACTGGTTAGACAAAAATGCAAGTGAGATATGCTGGTGTCTTAATAAGGTTCCTGGGCTGGGGAGATAGCTCAATCGGTAGAGTGCTTGCCTTGCAAGCAAGAGGCCCTGGGTTTGATCCCCAGTACCGCAAAAAAATTTAAAAAATAATAAGGTTCCCAGGCAGTGGAAAACTGATTAGTTCACATTAGTAAGCGAAACTGACAGTATTCTCAATTGATGAGCTTCAGCATAAGCAAACTTAAAGGTAAAATGAGTACGTTTTAATATCATTACTAAAAACGTGAAGAAAATAGGCTGGGCTATTGATTAATTATTATGACTATGTCTACACCTTTTCTTCTTATGTCTGCAGCCTTGAAACACTGCTGATACAAACCCTCTGCTTATAGCAGAAGGAGCCAGGACACCTCCACAGTCCACATGTCCCAGGGCTGTGCTAACTCACCCTTTCTCTTCCTCTCTCTCCCCGCACTTTTAATACATTTATAATAAAATGAGATTAGTTACAAGGTAACTTTTAACCTGAAAATCTGAAGTTCTTCACATAAAAAGTATCTGAATTCTAGTTTTTAAATGAACCTGTCTTCCAGTGGCCTTTCCATTCTAGTGTTTCCTACTGAACCACACTAGAAGATCAGTATAAATTATTTACTGCAGAATGTAACCTTGGATAGTCCAAGGTCTCTGGGAAGAGCAGGAGAGGGGGACTTCCTCTGCCAGCACCCTCCCACAACTTCATCCTAAGATGATTTCACCCCTAAAGAAGTTCCAGAGTATAAAAGCCAGACATCATCACAGGAAGTGCCATTAAAAGTGCCATTTTTTAGAACAGACTGTAGAAAAGATTAAAAAAAAAAAATTTTTTCCACTTGAAAAGAAATTCAAGAAAATTAGATGTTTAATATTTAACCACCCTCTTCATAGACCACTCCCTGAAAGTCTATTTTCTACATATAGGATGCAAGTGCTAAAATACTGAATGCTGGTGATATCTGAAATATCTATAAGTAATACATGAACATCCACTCCAATATACTTTCTTAAAATTCAACAAAATAACATTCTATTTAAAATTAACTTTAAAACATATCTTTGCATAATTTGCTTTTGATAAATTTATGTTTAAATAGCTGAAAATATTGTATAGCACCCTCTTGAGCCCGTGGCAAGAATTTCACAGAACTTAAGAGAAAAGTCATGGAGTCAGGAGCAAAGTTAAACCACTCCTCAGATTTAGATTTTAAAATGCTTAATTTTTTTTATATGTCCAAAATATTTCAATATATTTGAAAGTAAGAAAGGAATAAAGAAAGAAAAGAGAAGGGAAAAGGAGGGAAGAAACAGGAAAAGGATATTTCTTTAAAATTCTCACCCAGAAAAAAAGAAATATTACCCTTACAAGACAGGGTAACCAATGGCCTACGTGCTTAGAATTAGGAATCTTCTTAAAGATCCACAGCAAGCATCAGATGTCACTTGACAGCTGGCAGTCTGATGATTAGATCTCTGAGCCTGGAAAAGGTTCTAAGGACTCCTGGCCAACATTATGGTACTTCGGGTAGGCATCATGTCAAGAATCTCTGTTCCCAACAACCCCAACCCTTCTGCAGATCACAGGGAGGTCAGTCTGCTGTGGCTGATGTGAACAGTAGCTGTGCCCTGGCTCAGATCATCTCCTGTCCTAGGATATTCTGGTCAGAGTCATGTAAGGCACACACTGCAGTGCTCTCCAACTCTGCTCTGCACAGTCCAAGTGTGGGGCCGAGGGCAGAGCACAGCAGCACCCCTAAGGGTAGTTTTCAGTATGGTCCTTACCCTGAGACAGTACTTTGCCTTTCTCATTCTCTCCAGACAAAAAGTTGAGTGCAGGTAAAAAGGGTTAGAGTGGGAAAAGACCATTTAACTCTCAAAAATCCACCACCCACATTCTAAAAAGAAAATAGTATCCAGTTAAAAAAGACACCGAGACCATGGGGCATGGGGTGGGCAGTAGGGTTAGGATGGGAAGGAGACAGAACAAGCTCATCCTGCAGTTTCCCAGGGAAACCCATCTTGCAAACTCTTATGTGTGATAACGCTGAAGAACCCAGGCTCATGTCTTTTATAAAACAAGAATAATAATCTAAAATAACACTTCTATTGTGGAGAAAACAAACATTTCCCAAAAGAATTCTAAAAGATTTCAAGAGGGAGAAAAAAGATACATAACTGCAATCATTTTAATCTTCCACACCAAGGTCAGGTGAAGATATCTATGCAATTGTACATACTAAGACCTGCTGACCATCTCCCAAGCCCCACAGAAGGGGAAAAAATGTTTTTCAAACTTGTCAGAGACAATATTGGATTTTGAAATAAAAATCACATATGACTTTTGGAAATGTTAATTTTACATGGAGTCCTTTTAAAATAAGTTACAGAGAGAACAGAAGCATGACACAGGAAATAAGAAGGACTGAAGAGTGATGAAGGAAGCCTGAAGTTCCATCCTCACAAGGACGGCAGCCCTGGACGTCTCCACAAAGGTCACAAGAGGACAGCTTCACTCTGGAGTTGTAACTTCTCACTGCCTGTCTCCCTGTTCACGGAGGCAAACATCAGATTACACATCTCCCTTGTTTAGAAACAGTGAATTTGCCAAAACGTAAGAGCATTTCAATACACTTTTGTGAGTTTTCCATTCTTCACATCATTTTCTTTTTCTTTACAAGAAACAACCAAAATGCTCAGGAGAGGCCCAATGCAAACCAAATCCAAGAGAGAAATGAGGCATTCAATCCAATCTATCTACCACCAGCAGTTGGCCGGCATTAAAAGGGAGCAAATAGACCACAGCTGCACACTGTGGTCACAAGCAGGACTTTAATCTCTTTCTGGAACAAGAAAAGTTTTAAATTGAGGATTGTTTAACCTCTTCAATAGTTTATTTTAGGATGACATTTTCTATGCATTCAAATAAAATTCTAATCATTATAACAACTGAAAAATATATTGACTCTGGCTTTATTTAAAAATACATAAATAGAAAGAAGAGGTACTGGAGAACGAAATTGACCAAATTATATGGTTATATTGTGTGCATGTACTAATATATAACAGTGAAATCCACTATTATGTATAATTACAATACACAAATAAAAAAGAACAAAAAATAAATATATAATAAAAAATAAAAATACTTAAGTATGTAGGGAAGTCTGCCTGTGCATGCTTTGTTTCAATGTTTTAAAACTTTGAGCACATATGATTAAAAACTATTCAATCTGAGTAAAATTCATAGCACAAGAAAATATTTCAGAAACTATATAAAGAGCCTATAGCACTATAATAAGTTTACTACCAAACAAAACTGAGTTTTATAATTTTTTAAAAACATAAAAAACATACTATTTTCAAGTTTCTTTGTAATTGTTTAAAAACTTCTAAATCACAAAACTGTTTTGGATTATTAAAAATGGATTGGTGGGTTTTGATTATTCTTATCTTTCCCATAATTTCATTTTTAAATAGCATCCTCATAAATAGTTTGTTTTCCACAAAAAAAAAATTATATAGACTGAATCTTTTTCATTTCTTAAATGTTTAAAATGTTCCCCGTGCACCTAAGAAACACAATTGGGGGATTTTGCAACAAGGTTAAATAACAAAGCCGGTTAGCAAGGTACTGTCACTGGGTCTCTGTGGTGGATCTCATCCCTTCACCAGGAAAAAAGGTGCTATACCTGTTTTTGAAAAACATCCTCCAAGAACCTGGGTGTTCTCCTCAATCCCAACAGGAAGCCCAAGGCAAGAAAAAAACTCAGAGTCTCGAATACTCTGTCAAGCACTATCAAAACTATGACCAAGTTCATTTTATTTTAATGTGCAATTATCTGAAACTACCTACCGTAAGAGAATGTTTATCCTTCTCATGTCTTCTAATGATGGGGTGCTTATTCAAGATAAGACTCATTACAATTAGATACTTTAGCCCAGAGATCCCACACTCACAGAAAGTCACTCTGTGATGAAATGTAGATTCACAATTAACTTGGGGGATCTCCAGACCAACTATCTTCACATCCTAAATTACTATCATTTTATAAAATAAAACATTACCAATCAAATCAAAGAAGTCATCTTCCAGTCTATATTTTTCTCAATACACTAAGAAAAATCTGTTAGAATGCATAAGTTTTAACAAAACATCAGTCCTCCTCAATGAAGAGCACTAATACATTGCAAATGCTGCTCATGTTCTTTCCTAAAGAGCTCCCACTTTACAGCAGGAGCCTAATGGAATGGGTTCTTGGAATAGAAGCAAAACATGGAAAGGAAACCCAACTGGATTCTTTCATGAACTTTTCCTCTGAAGTTTATAATTGTGAATTAAAAATCCAAAACATGAGCAAAAAATGTCCTTCCTTAACATTTTTATGCTAAATGTTGTCATTAGCACTTTGTTTATAAATCATCAATATTGTCTTCATTCAAATGGAAAGCTCGCCTCCTACAGGCCACCTCCTATCCTTGCCCCCACTTCTAGCGAAGAGAAGAAAGGATGACTGAATGCCTGGCTTCACTTGTAAAGTATTAGGAACTCCAGACCACAACTTACTTGGTTCATAGTAATCCACTATGGATACAGAAGCATCTTGGGTATTTGAAACCTTAAAGTTTCTCACAGCAGGAATATCAATACAAAATTGGGTTTCATTTACCTTGAAAAATACAAAAAGGACTTTTAAGGGGTTGGCACAACATGTGTTCGTAAAAAAGAGATTTCTTTTTCTTACCATTTTAAGAAACAGAAACTAACATTTAGGGAAGACTTAGTACTTACCACATACTGCAATAAATACTTTCTATGAATTATCTTTTCTAACTTGTAAAACAACCCTTAAAAGACAGGTATTGTTCTTAGTTCTATTTTGCTGAAAGGGATATTGAGAATTAGAGTTGTTAAGTAAACATCCAGACCAGAGGTACATGCTCTTAGGGCCGTGGTTCCTTACCCAAATCCTCTCTCTGAGAGTACACCTGGCCTCTAATGACTCACAGAAGCCCCCTCCTCCAGAGAACTGCCCTCAGCTTATGTGGACCACTTCACCCAGTAAGTGAGGTCCTGAGGTGGGAAGTACACCCCACAATTAGGTGTACCCCTGCCTGATGTAGGGTTTTGGGCCCACCTCAGCTGGGTGCAGTGGTGCATGTCTACAATCGCAGCTATGAGGAGGCTGATGCAGGAGGATCACAAACTCAAGGCCTGCCTGGACAACTTAGCAAGACCCTATCTCAAAATAATAAAAAGAGCTGGAAATGTAGCTCAGTGGTAGAGCACCCCTGAGTTCAATCCCCAGTACCACACACACTCAGAAGGCCAGCCATCTTGACTCCAGGAGGAACAGTTTATGCCAATTTGACAATGTCAGTTAAATCAAAAATTAATAAATTCCTTCAAACATTCATTATGTGCCAAGAGCCGTAAATGAAAAACATTAATCAGAAATTATTGGACACTCAAATTAAAACATTAACAGGAAGATCAAAGATGCAAGACAAATTCCAGAATCAATTATATTACTAAAGAAAAACTTCAAAATTTTTTTCAAGTTCCAAATCAGGCCCATGGTTTTCAAGCATAATTTAATATAAGAAAATTCCTGAACAGCAAAATAATCTAAAGACTAAATTAACTTTAACAGAACTTTAATCAGAGTGATTTCTGAAGTGCTGAAACAAATAAGAACATGTAAGATCTAGCTTTTTAAAGGTAAATATTTAGCAATATTTAGTACATTTCTGACTCATATTTAGCAAAACTGGAATAAGAAACATATGGGTTCTTCCATGTAACATGCAATCCTAAGAATGCTTAGAAATCAATTTCAATTCAACCCCTGAGTTTCATATAGATGCTAGAAGAAAAGAAAAAACTCACATGCCAGCAGTTTTGAGACATAACAAGTCAAGGCTGGAATTCCTCCCTGACCTTTCCCTGCCATGTGTTTTACTCCTTATTCTTGGATCAGTACTACTCAGACAGCAATGGGAAGGGTATAATGAAGGTTGTATATAATTCTTGGTGTATACCAAGTCCCTGAGAATATTCTTCTATAATTTAAGCTCCTTTTTTTTTTTTTCCTTAATGTTGGGGATAGAACCTAAGGTCTCATGCATGCCAGGCAAGTGCTCTGCCGTAGGCCACATCCCCAACCCTAAGCACCTAACCTTTTAAGGAAGGGTTATTAATCACTTAAGAGATTTGTTAAAAGCTTCATGAGAGCATTTTAGAACATATAATTAGAACTTTCATCATCAGCATTTGAGCAAGTATATTTAACAATTACTGAAGGTAGAGAGGCTCTCAAGTTGAGATCCAGACTGAATTTCTGAAATGATAAGATGGCAATCTCTATATATTTTACATCTAGCATAAAATGATGATTTCATTATCAAGAGCTTCCTCAGGCTTATCATTAATAATAACTAATTTTGTGGTGATGTCTTTTTAATGTCTTTTAATATGGTTGTCAGGTTAAAATCATTCAGAGACACAAAAAGCTGAAGTAACAATGACCTAAAGAAAACATAATTAAAGTAAGGAAGTCTGTGTGTGTGTGTGTGTGTGTGTTGCTAGGCAAGCACTCTACCACTTGCTATATCCCCAGTTCCATAAGGTAGACTTTTGAGCACAGTAAATGGTAATTTAATCAATAATTACCTTTTTGAAACTTAGGTTTTACTACTTACAGAATCTAAATAGAGGTTGAGCTTTCCAGGATCATGCTCCACTTTCTTCACTGTCTCGCTTAGAGGAATTGCATCTGAAGGCACAGTAAAACCACTAAGAAGGTTAACTTCCATAAGGGCCATGCCACTCCTATCTGGGCCCAAAAACCTATATCAAAAAGAAAAGAAAGGGAGAAAACCCTTTAGGAAGGATTTTAAAATAGTTGGCAAATGATCTCAGACAAAAATTAAAAGTGCAAAATGTTATCCAAATACCATTTAAGTTCAAATAAAATTCACTATAGAATATTTCAAAACACATTATTATTTTCCTATATGTGTAATATTCTTTCAATCATGTAAGTAATGATAATACAGCAATGGGGTCATTGCACGGATAGGATGAAATGCCTACAATCTAATAGGTTTGTGCTTTGAGGTTATCACACTACCATGCACATCCTTTCAACAGATTCTAGTGGTGTTTTCAGTGGTGATTCCAAAATGAATATTCATTTTCTCAAAAGCTGACTGCATTGAACTTTCCAGTTGAAAGCTCAGGACCTGAAAAGGAGACATCGCTTGACCACTTAGTGGCAGATGCCAGCCAAGTCCTTAGGTTTTCTTCATCTGGTTTTAGAAAAAGAAATCTAGCAGGAAGACGCTTTCTCTTTGTTTTCCTGTGCACGCGGAGCACAGTTCATGTTTTCTTGAGTCACCCTGAGAGAACTGCAAGCCTTAGAAAGCTTTATTACACTTCCTACTTCTTTCGCCCTGTTATACCTCCCAGCTCACCCTTTTAGTAGCTCCCAACTCAACACCACAATGTAAGCATCAAAGAATCTGGGCACCAACAGCATTTTGTCTCCTTCAAAATAAATATTTTTCTAAAATGAAGAGGTGGCAAGAGTTTTTCATTTAGAACAGGAGCACAGTGTGGTTATAGAAAGAAGTTTGCCCCTAACATAAAAGGATCATAGTATTGTTAAGTTACTTCCTGGTGTCCATTCAATGGCAAAAGCAAGAAGCCTGTTAGAAAAGTTTGCTTTCTGGAGCAGCGAACAGATGCCTGCCAAACATGACTGATTGAAAAGCCATTCTGCTAACTTCAGCTGGCTCAGCATTCTGAAGCAACTGAAACCATCTGCTGGGCACTGCACTTAGCCAGAGTAAGTGCTATTGAAAACTAGTAAGTGGATTGAAACTAGAGGTGTTTGCATGTGAGCAAAAATTAAAGATGAGAAAAAGTTAATCTTCTTAAAGTATAATGCAGATTATACTTCCACTACATTATCAAAGTACCTTGGTTGACCAAAGGCATTTGAAAGACTAGTCTACTAGCCAATGCAGAATTTGCTAAACTCCCCTACCACACAGAAAAACTTGTCTGAGGTCAAGTCTTGGACTCTGTTGATGGGAATAAAATGCCTGAACTATCAGGCAATCTTTTTATAAAGTACCACTGAAAATAAAATTCGGTGTTTTTTATTACTGAAAATTATTATTAAATTCAGTTATTTTAATGTTGTTTGTGTTTGGTATAAGATTTTTTTCAAAAAACTAGCAGTTGCATTTAAAACTCTTCATAGGCAGCACAGTGGCATATGCCCGTGGAATCCCAGCTTTTTGGGAGGCTGAGGCAGGAGAATCTCAAGTTCAAGGCCAGTCTGGGCAACTTAGCAATACCGTACCTCAAAATAAAACAAAAAGAACTGAAGATGTAGTGCAGAGGTAGAGCATTTACCTAGTATACATGATGTATGCTGGGTCTGATCCCCAGTTACAGGAGAAGGAAGGAAAGAAGGAGGGAAGTGAAGAAGGAACAGAGAAAAGAAGGAAGGAAGGACAGACCAGCCAACCTTTCATAAAACCTCCACCTTCACATGAAGACAATTCCGTCTTCAGATTCTACCTACCAACCACCCCTGTCTGCTGCCCATTTTATTCTTAATACTGGATTAAGATTTAAAATCCTGCTTCCTTACATAGACAACAATACAAATGAGGAGGCCTCTGACCAGGGATGTAGTTCAGGGGTAGAACACTTGCCTACAGCATGTGCAAGGCCCCAGCATCAATCCCCAGCACCCAAAATATAGAACATTAAATAAATAAATAGGTCTCATCATGATCTGAATCATGGTTCCACTTCATTTCCTCATCTATTTCTTCACTTGATGTCCCTAAGAAGCAAAATCCCCCTCTCACAGCTCCATAAAGCTCTTCTCTGACTTTTTCAAAACCACAATTTTAGACTTGCTTAGAGGATATTTTGTATTTATTTCTGCCTCTGCTTCCAAACAGTAAATTCCATTAAGGCAGTGTGGTGTCATTTCCTGGCTCAGCATTATATTCCCACACCTGACACTGCTGGAACACAGAGGAGACTTCACCAATATTTATTGAGTGAGTGAATGAATGAGTAAAAGAGAAAAACAGGGATTAATAATAGCATTTAGTGTATAAAGTTATTGTAAGGCCTAAATGAGATGCATGTGAAGGTGTTTTGTACAGTGCCTGGCACATAGATTTGTGAAAAATGTAGGTCGATTATTGACAATAATAACAATTTGATGTTGTTATTCTTGAAGAGAGACCAATGCAAACTTAATAAATAATAATAATAATGAGAACCCTACTTCCCTCTTGGCTGAAAAGGAAGCCACTACAGAGATGCTGCTATTCCCCTAGTACAAAATGTCCAAGAAGGTAATGAAAGGGACAAACATGTGACACTGTGTCCCAAAGTCATGAACAAGGAGGTCCAAAGACAGTACAGATGGTAGCAATAATGCAGGTGATTCAGGCAGTGGCTCACAAGGTTGACCATCAGGATGAACACTCAGAGATAGCCCTGAGGAACATCTGGCAGCTCTGGACCACACATCTGGCTGACCTTCAGCCCAACAGCAAGCTAAGTTCAACCATAATGCTATGGCAGACAGCAACTCCTCAGTGTCAATACACCTTTATAGTAGCTCCCAGTTCAACACCAAAAAATGCAGATGTATGAGGACAGACTGACAAGAAAGAAACTGCAAAGCCTCTTGATTTAAGAACTTTCTCAGAGTTGTTCTTAAACTTGTGTGTGTGTTAATAGGACCAAGAAGCTGAAAAGGGCAGCTTCACAGACTTAGCATAAAGTCAGCAGTTCTGAGGTAGAATCTCTTTTCCTTATGAGTTAACAAGATCCTCGGATATTCTGATACAAACCAAACTAAGCATCACCTTAATCAAGTACTTCCAGATAGGGTCTAATTATCCAAGATGAAAACCTAAACTGCAATATTTTCAGTGCATTCAAAAAGACTTTTCTTCATTGAATGTGCATGTTCTTATAAAGTTCAGGATCAAAAGTATAAAAGTTAAATGGAGCAAAGTATATTATATGCATTTCTGAAAATATCAGAATGACATAGTGTATACGATGCACTAATAAAAGACTAAAAAAAGTATAAAAAGTTAAGGTTAAATATGAACCTCAAATGAAATTATTTCAACAGAAAAATAACTCGCAGCAAGTAATAACTATTTTGGAATGTTAAACATGATTGGTTACAGTTTTCCTAAATTAGATTTGTATTTTATTGATTTATATATATTTTTCTATTCAAATATGTTATAAATACAACAAAAACTTGTGAACAATTCTGGGCATGTCTAAGAAATGCTTAAAATAATTAATAGTATTTTTAGTTTGTAATTCGAAGTATAATTACATAACTGAATTCTCTATTAAATAAAAGTTCCTACATATAGTTTGGTAATTATACATAAATAAATCTTCAAATCTATTTTTTAAAGAAGAAAAAGAAGGAAGAGGAGGGACCTAACCAGATACCTACCTTGTACACACATTCAAATTCACACGATTGATATCATCTTTATTATCTTTTACATCAACATCTAAATCAAAGCCTTCTTGATTTTGGATAGATCTTTTTCTTCTAAAAGACCCTGAATCTTTCACATTATAAATTACATTGAGCTGCAATAAATAACAAATTATCAGACATAATAAATTAGCAATATATTTATTAACAATAAATTGCCATCATTTTGCATTCTAAATATTAGTTAATGATTCTCTTTAAGATAAACTGAATTAAATTTGTTATCTTCACAACTAGAAAAAATTCACTTCACTGGCTAACAATGTATCTTTAGTAACAAATATTATTACAAAATCTAATTTAAAAATTATTATTAAAATTGTTAGGTATGGGTGGGGCTGTAGGTCAGTTTTAGTAGAGTATCTGCCTACGATGTACAAGAACCTGGTTTCCAAACCCAGTACCATGAAAAAAAAAAATCAAAATAAAAATTGTTAGGTAACATGCAAAGCAAACACCATAGAACGCAGTGTGTGATATTCATTGGATATTGTTTTTACAAAGAATATAAAGCGTACCCTTGAAGAGAAAGTGAAGCTATCTTCTTGAGAGTTTTATCTAATTTCTAACCTCTAACACTAAATGGAATGTTTTTCACAAACTGGAATCTTAGAAATGCTCAGTAAGATAAATGAAAACTAAAACATGCCTGTTCAGCTGCTGGGGATTCTTTTTCATGATATGCTTTTCAAAGATGATAAAATGATGGACTTAAGTCAAACAGGTTTTCTACAGAACATAGACTGTGCACTCCACTGATATGAAAGGCACTGTGGGAACCATGGAGCAGTGTGGAGACCACTGTCTTTCTCAAAGGGATCCTAAATCAGAAGCTTAAGAATGTACTCTAAATCTCCTAGGCCAGTCTCATCCCAAGATGAAACAAAATGTACTTAAATGTTTTATTTCATCCACTTTTTTTACTACCAGGGTTCATAAGGTTTAATATTGATATACAACATTATATTTTCTTTTATTCCTACTTAAAATACACACGCACACCTCAGAAGTAAACATCTAGTGTCTTTCCTATATTTACATACTTTGAAAAAATCTCACTAAACTTCACTTTTCAAATCTAAGAGTTCTAGTCTTTTATTCTATCACAATCCAATAATCTTCTGTCATATAATCATATAATCTTCCATCTCTTGGATCATACTGATTATCTTACTCCAGTCATTCTCCAACTCTTTCTTAAACTACAACAATTCACTATTAATTTTAAGAATTATTTTCGTTACTAATTATTTCTGGAGAGGTAGATGGTTTCATAAAACTGGAAAGATGGTCTTTGTTATTTTCCTCACGATCTTTTAGTGGCATGCAATTTTCCCTTCAGAGATCAATGTCATCAAACAAGGACTATTAGATTTTTCCTGCTGCGTCATAATTAATACCCATCTACAACTAAGTGTAGGGTTTATGTATGGCCCACGGTAAAGCTCAACACTTCACACAGAATGCCAAGAAATCTTGCAGTTGATTTCCAACAGCTTAGCATTTTATTTCCCAAAAGAAGTTAACATCTTCTTCCAGAACACAAGAATCTCAATATTTATTTCTGGGTGACCAACATTTTTGCAATTATTTTCCTCCATCATGAGAAAAGACTATTGGTCATTTCTATTAGTTTTCCACATTTTTATATTGACATGGGACAGTGAACATTTTGAACACAAGGTACCACAGTTACCCCTGTGTCCTTCAAACTTCAAGTAACAAGTATTTGTTTTCAGTGATTTATCTATTTTGGCTTATCAAAAATGAATCCCAACAAGTTTGGTGATTTAAGCATACAAAATTTTTCAATTTTGTCTAAAATTACTGCAAAATTTACATTGGGATTTATTTTTTGCTGTAAAAGACAGTTCAGGGAGGCTGGGGAGATAGCTCAGTTGGTAGAGTGCTTGCCTTGCAAGCACAAGGCCCTGGATTCGATCCCCAGCACTGACAAAAAAAAAAAAAAAAAAAAAAAGACAGTTCAGGAATGAGAACTTTCTCATGGTCCTTGTAGTAAAAACCAATAGAAATTATTCACTCGCTCTCTTTCTACCCTTTTCATTGCCTACCATTTCTTTTCACTGTGATCATTTTTGCTTACTATGCTTTGAGTACCATGCAAAATAATCTTAAAATTATCAGGAAATTTCTAAATTATACCTGCTAATAAGCAAGGTATACCTGCCCTCAGAGTGTACCTGTTCTCTCAATTAGAATAAGTGTATTGATTTTTTTGAAAGTAACTTTTTTCAGTAATAGTCACTTTATTACTTTCTCAGCAAGTGTTCTGGGATTGGTTTGTCTTTTCTACCCATATGTATAATCATTTTCAGCCCCATCACATAATATTTGGGGTTTCCAATAAGATGATTTAAAGTCTGCATGATTTTCATGTATTTTCAGTGTAATATGTATTCCAGTCAGTATTTTCATACTACTTCCATTCTACTGTAGCTCCTACTATACCACAAAAAGTAGGCCTCTTTTAATTTTATTCCTGTACCAAAGCATTGAACATAATCATTCTCTAATTTTTTACTTACTATTATATGAGGATTTACATTAAAGGAATGCATTTCCTATTTTTAAGACAATAACTTGGAATGACATGCTGACCTTTATATTTTTAGACAAATATTAAGAATATGTAAGTGGGGCTAGGGATTTAGCTCAGTGGTAGAATGCTTGCCTGGGTTCCATCCTCAGCACCACATAAAAATAATAAATAAAGACAGTATGTCCATCTACAACTAAAACATATTTTTAAAAAATATGTAAGTAAATGTGTATTTGTTCATCAGGTAATAGTAGAAACTATACCAACATTACAATTCCTGAATTGCATTTTCACAAAAAAGTGGGAGTTCCCAACTATTCATTTGAATCATATCGAAGGATTTAACTCTTACTTCAAAAGGCATATAATCCCCCAAAATAATTTTTCAAATCGATTATCAGTACGTTACTCTTGTCTACTCACTAGCTCATAACACCTCTTCTACCTTTTATTAAAGAAGAATAGTACATCTTACCTAAGTCATAGAAGTAAATAATTAAGAATTTTATACAAATCACCTAAGATAAAATTTAGCAATGTTCCCAAAGAATTATTAAAAGTCACATTTAGCTTAAAAATAAACATGATTACATACCTGACAAATTGCAAATCCAAAACCATTTGCAGAAATATTAACCACAGTTGGCTGTACCACAGCAAGCTGAACAAAGGTGGGGGGGAAAAAAGTGAATGAGGGTAATTTTCCATATCTAGTTCCTTCCAAGTAGCCAAAGAAATCAGTAGGGGTAGAAGCAACCCATGGAGAATTCTGAGAGCCCTGCATGGTCTTGAAAGCAAAAGCTCACCACTTCAAGCAGTTACACACTGAGGCTTTGCTTCTATCCTCTGGAGAAGCAAGTCAGTGTGGGGTGCCACTATTCCACTGTCTTCCCAACCTCTTCAAGGTTAGTAATTTGTTCTTCAAGACCCTGTTACTTTGATGCTTGCCATGTCCCCATGTGTACAGGCTAAAAACCTCCATAAATAATACAGGCTTGAAAAGTGGCGCATACTTGATGCTGCCTGCATTCTGTCCCAACTAGTTTAATTAAAGTTGAGAAAAAATTTAACAAGCTGCAGCTGCACCTGGTCTGATGCATAGGGCTGATAAGACTGAAGTGAGTGCCACAGCAGGGAGCTGTGATTCCTGCCTCCATCTGCACCCCAACTTTTATCAGAGGACAAGTGCTTCAGGCCCTTCAACACAAATGGAGCAACCAGCATCAGAATCAATTTCACCTAACAAAACTATCAACAGTACCTGTGGAAAACCCTAACTCCTGATAAGGACTACCACTCCCATAGTAGGAGTGACTACAGAGGGCACATCCCATTTACCCTGCTGCCTATACCACATCTGCCTGAATGTTTCCACTCTTACAAGACTCACAGAGACAATGTGGAACACTCTAGGCTCAAGCTGATAAATCACAAACAAAGAAGCTACAGGAAAGTTACACTACATAGTCCACTGAAATAAACTCAACAATATGCAACAAGCCAATACCCAAATCATATTGTCAGAAGAAAGCTGCACAGGAACAAGGACACAACATAAAAGTGGAAGAGGGGTACATCCCAACAGATGCATGAATCACAACGTAGAAAAACAAGAAACATGAAAAAAATAAGGTAATATTTCAATAACTTCATAGCTCCATAGTAACAGATTTCAAGGATATTGAAGTGGATGAAATGCCAGACAAAGAATTCACAAGAATGGGTTTTTGAAAAGCTCAATAAAATCCAAGCAAATACAAATTAACAAATGAATGAACTGAAGAAGACAATGCAGGATATGAATGAGCAATTCAATAAAGATATGGAATCTGAAAAAGAACCAAATAGAAATGTTGGAAATTAAAAGCTCAATAAGTCAGATAAAATTCTCAGTTGAAAGCCTGGATAGCAGAGTAGATCAATTAGAAGAAAAGAATACTGGATTTTAAAAACAACTCTACCCAAACATTTCATTGATACAACAATAATGAAAAAAATTTAAAAGAATGAAGAGAACATACAAGATCTCTGAGTCACCATTTAAAGATCAAACATCCACATAATTGGTATACCCAAGGGGAAAAAGCAACATGTAAAGGGCACAGACCTAGCCAGTGAAATAATTATAGAAAATTTCCCAAGTCTTGGGAAAGACATGGAAATACAGGTACGGGGGCATTTAGAATTACAAATAGACATGAGCAGAAAAGAACCTTTGCACAACATATTATAGTTAAATGGCCAAATGTACACAACAAAGAAAGAATATTAAAAGCTAAAAACAAAGAAGTGCTAAGTGACATTTAAAGGCAAAACCAGTAAACTAACAGCAGATTACTCATCAGACACTCAAAAGGCCAAGAGAGAATAGAAAAGTATATTTCAAATCCTAAAAGAAAATAACTGCCAACCAAAATTACTAAACCCATCAAGGTTATCCTTCAGAATCAAAGAAAAACAAAGACCTTCCAAGATAAACATAAACAAAGAGAATTCATGACCACTAAACCAAAATTATAAAAGATACTTAAGAGAGCACATAAAAAATAAATCCCACTAGAAAAGTAGACATACAAAGGAGAAATAGGAAAGAATCAGACATCACCAATACAAGAAGCCATCAAACATCTAGGATGAATAATAGTGGAAGAAACATAAGATATTCAAAACAACTCAAAGAAAATTAACAAAATGATGGAGACAAGTATATACTTTTCAATAATAACCAAATATAAATGGTCTTAACTCTCTAATTAAAAGACTCAGTGGGCTGAAAGGATTAGGAAACAAGATCAAAAAATGTGTTGCATGCAAGAAACTGACCTCACCTACAAAGACAAATAAAGACTGAAAGTGAAAAGATAGAAAAAGATATTCCAAGCAAATGGAATCCAAAAAGCAGTGTCGCTATAATTGTATGCAACAGAATAGACTTTAAGAAAAAATCAAGAGACACAAAGAAGACACAAAGAAGGACACCCTTATGGTTTGGATCTGAAATGTCCCCACAAAAAGTTCATGTATTGAAAGTATGGTCCCCAATATGGTAAGATTCAGAGGTGGGCCTTTTAGGAAATGATTATATTATATGGGATGTAACCTCATCAGTAGAATCCGTTTGATGGTTTAATAACTTGAATGTACTACAGTGTGGTAACTATAGGTAGATAGGGCATGGCTTTATTAAGTAATTCCCTAGGGGCATGGCCCTGGGGACTACATCTGTCCCTAGTCCCTTCCTGTATCTCTCTCTTCTTCCCACCTGTGATGAGCTGAACAGCTTTCCTCTGTCATGTCCTTCTACCATGATGTTTCTGCCTTGAAGTCAGTCAAGCATGGTTCCAGACTGAATCCTCTGGAACCATTGGCTAAAGTAAATATGTCCCTCCTCTAAGTTATTCATTGTCATATACTTTGGTCACAGCAACTAAAAGCTAACTAACACAGCCACTGTTTTTCAAGGGAACAATAGAGCAAGAAGATATAATTATAAATATAAATTCACTGAATGTTGGGCACCCAATTTTATAAAACAAATGCTATTAGACATAAAGGGAGAAAGATGCCCTAATGCAACAACAGTGATAGCTCTCACCAATATAGCTATCATCTAGGAAAAAAAATGAACAAAAAAAATCAAAGTTGAATTATACTATAGATCAAACAGATTTAACAGACATCTACAGAATATTCCAGCCAACAGCTGTGGTATACACATTTTTTTCATCAGCACATGGAATTTTTTCCAGAATAGGTCATATATTAGGCTACAAAGCAAGCCTTAACAAATTAAAAAAAACTGAAATAATTTATTGCATCTTATGTGATCACAATGGAATGAAACTAGAAATCAACAGCAAGAGAAGCTATAGAAATTATTCATGGAGATTGAAAAGCACACTATTGAACAGTGGATCATAGAAGAAGTCAGAGGTGAAATTAAAGAATTCTTGAATCAAACAAAAAAGGAAACAAAACATACCAAAATCTGTGGAATACAGCAAAATCAGTACTAAGAAAAAAGTGTATAGTCATAAGTGCCTACACACACAAAAAAAAATTGAGATCTCAGATAATCTAATCATTCATCTCAAGGTTTTTGAAAAATAAGAATAAACCAAACCAAAAATTAGTAGAAGAAAAGAAATTATGAACATCAGAGCAGAAATACATGAAATAAAGTCTAAAAGAACAATACAAAAGTCAGTGAAATTAAGATTTGGTCCTTTAAAATGATAAATAAAATTGACAAATCCTTATCTAAACTAACCAGAAGAAAAAGAAGATCCAATACAAGGAGACAATAAAAGAAAAAGCACTGAAATTCAAAGGATCATTAGAGAATATTTTTTAAAACTCTATGACAATAAATTAGAAAATGTGAAAGAAATGTACAAATTTCTAGACACATGTGACCTACCAAAACTGAACCAAGAGAATATAAAAACTCCTAAATGGATCAATAAAAATAATAAAATTGAAGTTGTAAGAAAAAGTCTCCAAAAAAAGATAAGCTTAGGACCAAATGGATTCACCACTGAACTTTACCAGACTTTTGGACAAACTAATACCAATGCTTCTCAAACTGTTTCATAAAATAAAAAGAAGAAACACTTCCAAACTCTTCTGCAAAGTCAGTATTTCCCTGCCACCAAAACCTGATAAGGACACAATAAAAAAGAACAATAAGAATCAATATCCTTGATGAACATAGATGTAAAAATTATCAATAAAATACTTGCAAATTGAATTCAATAGCACATTAAAAAGATAATACACCATAATCAATTCAGCTTTACTCCAGGGATGCAAGGATGGTTCAACACACACAAATCAATAAATGTAATATAACACACTAGTAGAATTAAGGATAAAAATCATATGATCACCTCAATAGCTGTAGAAAAGACCTTTGATAAAATTCAACATTACTTCCTGATAAAAAAAAAAAGCCCTAAATAAAGTAGGTATAGAAGAATCATGGTTCAACATAACAAAGACTCTCTATGGCAAACCCATGACCACCATCATATCAAATGGGAAAAAACTGAAAACATTTTCTCTAAAACCAGGTACAAGACAAGAGGGTATCCACTCTCACTCTTATTCAGTATAGTACTGGATATTCTAACCACAGCAATCAGGCAGGAGAAAAATAAAATGCATACAAATAGGAAAGGAAGAAGTCAAATAGCCCATGTTTGCAGATGATATGATTGCATACAAAGAAAATCCTAAAAACTCCACCAAAAGATTTTTAGAACTGATAAACAAATTCAGTAAAGTAGTGGATACCAAATCAATACACCCAAATCAGTAGCTTTTCCATATGCCAATAATGAACTCACTGAGAAAGAAACAATTCCATTCGCAATACACACACACACACACACACACACACACACACACAAATTAAGATATCTAGGAATAAACCTCATTAACAATGTGAAAGACCTCTACAATGAAATTACAAAACACTGAAGAGAAACTGAAGACATTAGAACATCAAAAGACCTCCCATGTTCATGGGTTGGGAGAATTAATATTGTCAACATGGCCATACTACTCAAAGTGATCTACAGATTCAATGTAATCCCCATCAAAATACTCATGACATTTTTCATAGAATTAGAAAAAGAAATCAGAAAATTTATATGTAAACACAAAAGATCCCAAATAGTCAAAGCAATTTTGGGGGAAAAAAAGCAATGCTGAAGGCAGTAAAATACCTTGATTTCAAAACATATTACAGAGCTATAGTAACAAAAACAACATGGTATTGGCATAAACGCAGATCCACAGACCAACAGAACAGAATGGAGGACCCAGAAATAATATCTTCAGCTAAATGATTCTCAGCAAAAGTTAAAGGAGGGCCTCTTCAACAAATGGTGCTGGGGAAATTGGATATCAACAATGCAAAAGACTGAAACTCCACCCCTACCTCTCTCCCTTTACAAACATCAACTCAAAATGGATCAGAGACCTTAATTTAATACCTGAAACTTTGAAACTACTACAGAAAAACACAGGGGAACACTTCAAGATATTGGCACAGATAATGATTTCCTGGGTAGGAATCCAACAGCCCAGGAAACAAAAACAAGGGTTGACAAATGGGATTGCATCAAATTAAAAAGCTTCTTCACAGCTACAGAAATATTCAACAGATTGAAGAGATAACTTGCAGAATGGGAGAAAATCTTTACCAGCTGTTCATCTGGCAAAAGTTTAATATGCATAATATATAAATAATTCAATAAGGTTAACAACAAAAACAAGTATTCCAATTAATAAATGGGCAAATCACCTGAAAAGACATTTCAAAAAAGAATAAGTACAAATGGCTAATAAATATATGAAAAAGTGCCCCACATCTCAGCCATCAAGGAAATGTGAATCAAAACTCCATTGAGATTACATCTCATTCCAGTTACCATGCCCATTATCAAAAAGAAAGAAAGGAGGGGAGGGAGGAAGGGAAAGATAATAAAAGAAAAAAATTCTGGTGAGGATGTGAAGAAGAAAAAGGAACCCTTATACGTGGTTGGTGAAAATGTAAATTAATACAGTCACTATAGAAAACAGTATGAAGGTTCCTCGAAATACTCCAAATGAAAATACCATATGATCCAGCTACACCATTCCTGGTTATGTATCCAAAGAAAATGAAGTCAGCAAGCATAAGAGATACCTGCATGCCCATGTTTAACCAAGATAGTGAATCAGCTTAAGTGCCCATCAACAGAAGAATCGGGAAAGAATATATGGAGTATATATAATAGAGTGTTATTCAGCTCTAGAGAAGAACAAAATCACGTCTTGTGCAAGAACAATAGATGGAACTGGAAGATGATATGTTGCTCAAAATGAGCCAGACCAGAAAGTCAAGTAACACACATTTCCTCTCATATGTGAAAACTGAAAAAAAAGAAAGATGACCTGAGAAGCAGAATAGCAACTACTAGGAATTGGAAGGAAAGTGAGGGGGAAGTAGTGGAGGCTGAACATGACCAAAGCTCAATACCATACATTATAAGAATGTACAGGGCTGGGGAGATAGCTCAGTCAGTGGAGTGCTTGCCTTGCAAGCACAAGGCCCTGGGTTTAATCCCCAGCACTGAAAAAAAAAAAAAAAAATGCACAGTGAGGCCTGGGGTTGTAGCTCAGTGGTAGAACCCTTGCCTAGCATGTGTGAGGCACTGAGTTTGATCCTCAGCACTACATATAAATAAGTAAATAAAATAAAGGTTCATTCACAACTAAAAACAAAAAGCTTTTTTAAAAAAAGAAAGCACAGGGAAACCCATCCAGTTATATAAGTAATATAATTTTAAAAGTTACCAATCTCTCTCAGGCTCAGTTTTACCAAATGGACAACAGCAATAAAAGTTCTTATCTTAGAATTGGTTTGATAAGGAAATGCAACAGCAGATATGAAGTAAGCTAACATGGTCCCTGTGAAGAACAGGAATGCAATGCGTGTTTATCCCTTCCAATGTGGAAGTCCCCATGTTTTCTCCTTTTCCACCATTGTTTCCAAAGTTCCTATCTCCTCCACCCTTCCTGAGATCAGAAAATTCAACCAAAAGAGGGCACCCCCACCGTCTCTCTGCAGGGCTCTGGAAAAAGTCGTTGCTGATGTCAGTAGATTAGAAATAAATCAGTATTCCAGTATAAAGAACCAACTGCACAGAATTTTAAATAACTACCCCTTGTTCACACCTCTGCTGTCTGAAGGAGAAAGCGGTTGTGTGTATCAATCAGAAACTTTACAGGACTCGGTGAGCTTGGCTCCAGCACAGTCACTTGGACATTTGTCCTTTCTGTACTCATTAGAGCTGCAAATTCAGACAGTGCCTTTAAGGCCACAATGGTATCCTGTTAAGAGAAGAAAAACGATTGCCCAAATAAGTATATATCAAGGTTCCCAAAGAGTAGACAGATTTAGGAAACCTGCTGTACATTCATCTACCCTCCTTGAGAATGGAAGACTTCCTAACTCATCTTTGAATCTCCTGGCTCAGAGAATAGCAGGGGCTCAGAAAACATTTGCTGCATAAAACTGAGCATCCACTCTTTTATCAGTTACTACAGATACAAAATAGCCAATACACATAGGGAACTAATTTATTCCATACAAATGTCAGATATGAAGTTCATATTTTAAAAATACAGAGTATCTTAAGTCTTGGAGTTAAGATACCAAACTTTTTAAAATGGGTAACTTTTATGAAATCATGAAGAAAAAAAAAGGAACTCTACCCCTAATTTAAAGAGGAAAAACTATCATCTCTCACCTGGGTAGATGCAAAACCTCCCAAGCTATTTCTTTGCCTGCTTAGCCACCTCATAATTGGGATTCCCTCAGAAATTTGAAACTGCAGGAAGTGTGAGAGTAGTGCATAGGCTGCAACTTCAATATCCAGAGAGCGTGGCTGCCAGGACTCAGAAAGCGTAGACACTGATGACACCCAGAACTGCATGCCTCCTAAAAAAGAAAAGGACTAATGTTTGAATTAACTATCAAAATTACATTTAATTCCATTAAATATTCCTACACTGATCCATGTTCTACTTGATAAGCATAAAAATAATTTAGTCTAAAGAATACATATATTTTAATCTATGTATGTGTGTACCAAGCTAGCATTATGTATATGCAGACACACACAAACACACATACATACTTACATATGTCACTTTTTTTTTTTATTGTAAACAAATGGGATACATGTTGTTTCTCTGTACATGGCGTAAAGGCATACCATTTGTGTAATCATAAATTTACATAGGGTAATGTTGTTTGATTCATTCTGTTATTTTTTTCCCCTTCCCCCCCACTCCTCCCACCCCTCTTTTCCCTCTATACAGTCCTTCCTTCCTCCATTCTTGCCCCCTTCACATATGTCACTTTTTAAGCTATTACCACTTAGAAATTTTAGTCCTTTTTCTACTGCCTCTATTTAAGGATGCTTTAAGAAACTATTTTTCCCAAGAGAAATTCCATATGTTTGGCTTCAGACTAAATGACTATAAATAAAAGAAAAAACATTATATTCCAGAAAATAATGTATATAATTTATCTGACCAGGACATCCCCCAAATAGTTGAGGACACATGGGAAAGAATCCTGTTTTGGGAATCTGCCACTAACTAGTGCTCACATTCTGGGAAACCTCTCCCTTTTTCCTAATACCTTTCACAGTTTCTGAAGTCTGTAAACACTTTCTATATTTATCACTTCTTGAATAAACAGAACTTTGAATCAGTAGGCATTATTTAAAATTATGTCTGCCCACCCACCCCCTCTCTCTTTCTCTCTTACACACATACATGTACATCTAACTTCTTTATACAGCCACTTGGGTAGTAACTACACTTGTGCTTTTGTCCTTTTGTAGCCAAAAAGCAATCCCCATTCAAAAAAAAAAAAAAAAGCCAGAAGTCATAAACACAACCCACTTACTAGTAGCACCTCTTTTATTATTTTTATAATTACTATTATTATATTTATTTTATTATATTTTTATAATTATGCATTATAATTACATAATAGTGTGATTCATTGTTACATATTCACACAAGCACATACCATAATTTGGTCAACTTCATTCTCCAGAACCTTTCCTTTTCCTTCCGTTCTCCCTCTCTCTAGTGTTCTTCCTCTACTCTATAGGTCTCCCTTCTATTTTCATTAGAGTCTCCCCAGTCCTTTTCCTTTTTTCTAAATTCCAGCATATGAAGATAAGTATATGACCCTTGACTTTCTGAGTCTAACTTACTTCACCTAACAATGCTCTGAAGTTCCATCCATCTTCCTGCAAATGACATAATTTTGTTCTGTATAGCTGAATAAAACTCCATTGTATGTATGTATGTATGTATGTATGTATGTCATCTGTTGACAGACACCTAGGCTGGTTCCATAATTTGGCCGTTGTGAATTGTGCATTTGCAGCACTTTTTGATACTTGCATTTAGATTGTATTTTTGAGCACTTGCTACAAGACAGGCTCTGCACAAGATCTCATTTAATTCTCAAAGCAATCCTAATACAGGTGTTATTCCCACTTTACAGGTGGGGAAACTGGGGCTCTTAAAGGTAAGTTGCAGAATTAGGATTTGAACCCAAGTCTCTCTAGAACCCAAGGTCTTAAGGAACACTTCAAGTCAAAAATGGTATCAGAACTTAAAGGGTAGGTGATGACATACAGCAGAACATATCTAAAAGAAGGACATACCTGAGTCCCAAAATTCTACAGACAACTCCCAGGGAGGCTAGAGGCATCATCACCATGTCAGGCCCATCCTGAACTCATTCTGCTTCATTTTTGTAAATGTAACCAACTTCATACTTATCTTATAAAATCTTCTCACTTAATTTACATATTCCATAAGGCTTTTGCCCAACAACCTCAATTCAATTCATACATTACCTTCTTGTTCTGCACGCTCAGTCAGCAAGTTCAAAGCTTCCTTTGCTTTAGGACTTCTCACTGATGACAACGCATAAGTTATAAGAGCTAGAGTATAATTGTCTGAAATTCCTCTATCGAATTCGGACTCCAAAAATGTGACAGAGTCTTGCACATCAATATTGGACTTGAAAGAAAAATGCATATTTTACTACTCAACTCATAACCACACAGTAAAACAAAAAGTACTTTGAAACATACATTCAAAAAATTTTTTCAATATTTCTTAAGCACCTAATCTTGACCTAGGCAATAAGAACCAACAGTGCTCATTGACATTTAAAGATCTGCTATGCATTTTGAAAATAATACGGCTTTCAATTGTTATAATTAAATAGGAACAATTCTTTTGAAAAAATAAGACATAAAAAGTGGAGCTTTTGCTACTGTTTGAGTATCATAAACTCAGATAAGAAAAGAAAATATAGCTTAAGAAAGATATTTCTCAGATTTAATCTCAGATAGTGAATCTCTAAATTCAGGGAAAAGTTTATGACTAGTGCTGGGCTAGGAAAACAGTAGGAGTTTAATAAAGAGAATAGGTATCGATCTTATGAAATGCAATTGACAGTAACAGTAAGATGTCAAATAGCAAGACAGTTCTGGAGCACAATTAAGTTCATGAGCATAACTTTCCATGCACACTCATTCTCATGCAAGCAACCATGCCGAAAGAATGTCTTTTCACAATATGGGTGTGCTTTGCACTACATCAACTGACATTGCAATTGTTCCATGGTATTTTAAAAATAAAAATCCTTCACAACCTCATCTTGCTAGAACACATTCCCAAGATTTAAGAATATTCTTTTCCCTAACAATAATAAAATAGGTATTGACTTCCCTCACTAATAACAAGGACAACATCTATGTTAGAAAATATGATTCTCCTCTTCCAAAAAGTGATTTAATATTTTTATACTCAGATATCAGAATGTGGCCACAAATGAAAAGCAAGGGCACCCAAATTCAGATTCTAAACTTAGCAATGTAAATTGCAAAACTCTTTAAGCCTCCAGACATATATTTGACTCACCAAAATCTACCTTCCTTAGATTTCCTACCTGTCATTTATTATTGATTAAGTACCTGATACTTCTTGTATCCCAGGAGAGAAGTCACAATATAGGCTGTAAGTGTTACTGGACTTTTAGTGCCACCTTGCAGTTCACTATGGATCACTCTTCCTGGCTCCCAAAATTCACCATTGGATTTCTGATGTCCTTTGAGCCAAGTATATGTTCTGTGTAACACATTCTGATCAATATCTATGTAAGGATCAGCTTCAAGGAAACATCTTAAAACAAAAGCTGACAACCTTGGTGAAAAGGAAGGAAAGACATAAAACACACTTTACAAAGTTCTCCAAGTAATACTGAGCAAGCAAAAAACAACTCTTTTCCCCACCAAAAAATTCACCTCTGAAAAAGAAAAGCAGGGAAGAAAGACAGAAGAGAGACAACATGAATAAATAACTGCCTAGCAGGTAGAACTGGTTTCTACTTGAGCATGGCCAAGAAATTTCAGGTTGAGTCACAAAATATCAGATTTGAAAAGGAATTTAGAAACCTGTGGGAAGCCGTCCTTATTTAGCAGAATCAGACTAGGCTGAGCCATGGGACTCAGAGGCCTGCCTTCTAGGAACTGCCAGGAAGCATGTGGTGCTGTGTGGGAGTGGTTCCCTGTCTCCTTCTAGAATTTTCCCCCTAAGACAATGGCTTCCCTAACTCCACCCTTTCCTGTCCATCACAGAAGAAGCTCCTCCTGCTCCTGGCCCCCCTTTACCTGTCTGTTATAAATAAAGGAGAGTTGGGTGAGTAGTTGTTGTAAGAGGCCAGAGCTGGTATGGCCAGACCCGTCATGCCCCCTCTCATTTGAAAAGAGTACTGGCTCTTATGTGTTTTGCTTATTGAGTAGATTAAGTTTTTTGAGTAACTGAGTGATATACTGCCAACATTCTCCTCTGGCAATTAACCCTTTTCTCCTCCACGCAGGATGTGGCAGAGAGGACCCCCACAGAAACCACCTAATCCAGTCTCATCATTTTATAGATTGAAATATTGGCACTCCAAAAGAGTTAAATGAATTGTTCAAGGTTACTCATCATTGTATTCCTCTACACATGTACCAACAGTCTTAAACACATATGACTCAGTATAAAGCTGTGGATGAAGGATGTACAGTTCACTAGCTAACTGAGGTCCTCTACATGAGGAGAATGGGCATTTTCTCTCTTACAGTACTGCAGCACATAGACCCCATCTGCTTGATCCAAATCTGACCCTCAGGCAAAACAACCCAGGGCATGTTTCTGTCTGCACCCCCCCACACATCTGTCAATAGTGCCAATATCTAGGAATGATTCTTAAAGAGAGAAGGAGAACAGAAGAAAGGGCAAGGAAGAAGGGAAAAAGGGGGGAAGGAAGTGAGAGAGGAGGGAAGGAAGGAAGGCAAACAAGGAGGTGGGGAGGGAAGAAGGTGAGGTTTATGCAACAGAGACACTATGTGGCCCAAAATATCTGAAGTATTTACTGTCTGACCCTTTACAGAAAATGTTTGCCAACCCTGATGCAGAACACTATATTAAAGTAAAAAGGATGTACAAAATCTTCTATTTATGGATCTATAACCTGACTTGTGATTAAGAGAAAATTTGAAGCAGATCTATTTCATCTTATGAAAGGTTTAGCTTGAAAAATATTACTAATATTCAATAATATCAAGTTCTCCTTTGAATATTAATGTTCAATAATACCCAGTTTTCCTTTACTTTGAGTATGCAGAGGAATTCACTTCCCTGCCCCCTTAAAGTTAGGAATGGCATGTGACCAGCTCTGATGATGATAAAGTAAGTAGAAATATTACACTTAGACTAAAGCATCCAATTGTCAGTGCTAGATACTCCAGCCTTCTCTTTCAGGGCGGTGGCAAGCCTAGAGCCTCCTGTTCTGATGGTGAGTTGCTGGTTGCAGAAGCACAGAGAACAGAGTCCCCTGCTAACCCACAATGGAAATGCAGCAAGAACAAGAGATAGACCATTGTTGATATGCTATTGAGATTTAGGATTTACTGCTATAGTTTGGATCTTGTGTTCCAACACATATGTTAAAGACTTGGTCCCCAGAAGGGGACTGGGGAGTGGTAGAACCATTGGTGAGAGGTAGGGTCTTGTGGGAAGTCCTTAGATCATTTGGGGCATGGATCCAATGGGGTTGTCAGACCTTGACCCCTTCTACCTTCTTTTTTGCTTCCCAGACAGGAGGTCAGTGCTTTTGTTCTGCCATAGTTCTGCCATGATGTGCTGCCTCTCCAAAGACCCAAAACAAAAGGGCCAACCATGGACTAGAATATGCAAAAATAAGAGCCAAAATCTTTTCTCTCTCCCTCTCCCACTCTTCCTCTCCCCACCTTCAAAAAAAAAAAAAAAAAAAAAAAAAAAAAAAGAATGAAAGAAAGAAAAAAAAAGCTTTGTAATACATTCTTTTAACATTATTTTTCAGTGATGATGATCAAACGCAGGGCCATGCTAGGTAGGTGCTCTGCCACTGAGCTATATACCAGTCCAATCTTTCTCTCTATAAGTAGATTATCTCAGGTATTTTGTTGCGGTGACAGAAAGTTGACTAACACAGTCAATTTTATTCTGAAATATGAAATCAAAGATAGTGCGAAGACAGATTAATTATCCAAAATCAGTGACATTGAGATTCATTCAAGAGGAAACTCCAAATGCGCAGTACTTAATTCAATCATTGTTTGTTTAAAAAAAAAATTAAAGAAACCACATAGACTGTATTAACAAAACACTTGCACTAATCACATCAGATTATGGAAAAAACTATGTCACAATAATCAATTTTCCTTGTCAGAAGCATTATTACTTTTAGTGCTGTTTTTCCTACAAAAGAGAAATTACAATTTATCTTTTCTAAATAAAAAGTATTTGATTTATTAATGTTTTAAACCATGCTTTAAAAAGAATCCCTTTTATGGGACTATGGGAAAAGCAGCTGCCAAGTCTATACACAGAGACATGTCTATCAATTCCATGGCCAGTGTGACCTGGTAAAAGCCCATTCCATGACATATGAGTTGGATTGTCAAAAGCACTTACCAAGTGCTCCCAGAAGGGTCATTATTACCAAAAGCACTGAAGGAGCCATCATCCCTCTGGTAGAGAAGTTCCCTCTGGTAACCTGAAGACACAGAAATGGACCACTATTCAATGTAATCAACTTGCCATGAATAAAAGTTTCTAATAATGACTCTGTATTGAGGAAATAGAGCAGAGAAATGGAAACAAGAAAACATAAACCAACACCTAATCATGAGTACTTACTATGTTAAGTGTTATAGGAAATTTAAAATACTAGGACTTTTGAAGTAGAATGCAGAAAATAAGAACTATAATATCCCCAAGTTAAATCCAAAAGAATACCACAGCATAGACAATACTTCAAGACCTTCAAAAGCAAGCAAATTAAAGGCAGAGTTTTATTTAACCTCCAGTGTTCACCACAATGGTTTTGTGCTTAGTCATCTAAAATTATTTGATGCCTAAAAATATGTATATATATTACTTATGGTATCATAATTAAAGTTTATAAGGCCCCAAAAGAAAGTAAAAATACTTTCTATTCTTAGGCCAGCAACAGATGGGAGGAAATGCTATATAATCTAAGATAACATCTCTTAAATTTTTTTATCATGGCTAACTGAGGAAAATCAAAAAAATCAACTGGTCTGCCTACCACAGCAATTCCACATTTCCACTAAAAAAAGTACTTGGTCATGAAACTTAAGTATTACTATTAAAAGTAAGAATTGGAGAGGGATGTTTAGGCTCAAATATCTGCCTTCATAAACGCAGATGTTTCATATTTGCAAACAAACGATTTCAAATCAAATGCAGTTGTTTCATATTTGCAAAGTAATACATACAGGACCAAGTCCAATGACTGAGAAATCATAAGCCAAACACAAAGGATCCACCAAACAATCTGCTTTTGCCATTAAGTCCCAAACTTTCCTCCTTGAGTCTTTCCACAATAAACATTCAATCTGAGTATCTGAATAAGATACAATAAAACAAAACCCATAAAGAAAAAAAGGTACTATGTTCCACAATAATCTTTAAGACTTAACATCAAAAGGAATATGAACATGTAAAGTGATAACAATTTTGCTCAGTTTGAAGAAGGGAACATTAGATTATGATTTTGTACAACTGAAATATGATGGTACAGTAATTAAATAGGCCACCTTCATTCAACACTGACTAGGTATCAAGAACTGCTCAGGGTCCTTTGCAAGTATTAACTCAGGTAATTCTCACAACAACCCTGTGGTGTAGATGCTACTATTATCCTCTTTATACAGATGATGAGGCTGAAACTCAGAGGATAAAAATACTACCTGCACAATCACACAACTGGTAGATAGTGAAAGTGGGATTAGCCAAGGTCTAACTAGCTCCAGATAATTCACAGAACTCTTTCAATGATTAAACATGACACTGCATGAAAAGCCCTTAGCACGATACCTTTTACATGGCAAATTCTCAACAAAAGATAGACATTGGTCTCTGAATGGAGTGTGGGAAAGGTTTTCTAAGCACCAAATATGACAAAATAAAAATTGAAAAGTTTGACTATTAAAAAATATTTTAAACTCTTCAATGAAAAAAAAGCACCTGTAAGTGAAGTTGAAAAAAATAAAAGGATATATTTGCAATATATAAAATGGATAAATAGCTAACATAAATAATAAATTTATTTGTATATATGTTGACATTACATATACATATATAAAGAATTTTTTTAACTTATGGAAAAGATTTTTTAAGTCCTATAGGAAAAAAGCAAACAAAAAGATAAGAAGAAAC
Source organism: Sciurus carolinensis (assembly GCF_902686445.1). Lineage (NCBI taxonomy): Eukaryota > Metazoa > Chordata > Mammalia > Rodentia > Sciuridae > Sciurus > Sciurus carolinensis. The sequence goes on from NC_062219.1 coordinate 86,786,617, forward strand.
AGATCACAGATAAAAAGATGAACTTAAATATATGAAAAATACTCAGCTTCATCACAGGAGAAACTTAAACTAAACTTACAGTGACCTACCATATCTTACTCGTCAGATTAGCAAAGTTTCAAAAGCTTGAACACTCATTCTGTAAGGAAGACAGTATTCATTCATCACTATAGGAGATTCAAAATGGTACACCAACTATGTAGGAGAATATCTTTCCCCTTTGAGCCAGTATCCCCCTTCTGGTAATCTACCCTGAAGATATGCCTCCAACAACACAAAAATATATAGGCAGATTATTCATTTTAGCATTATTTATAATTATAAAATATTGAAAACTACCTAGTGCCAAATCAGAAATTGGTTGAATAAACAACTGTACCTATGTACAACAAAGTACTATGCAACTGTGAAAAAAGAAAGAGGAATATCTCAGTAAATCAATGTCATTTCTTGGACATACCTTTAAATTAAAAGGCCCAAATCTAAAATAACATATATAGTATGGTACTTTTTGTACAATAAAAAGAGGAAATAAAAAGCATATGAATATGTGTTTTCTTTGCAAAAAGAAGAAACTAATAAAGTAGGCTACTCACAGGGTGTAGGGAGAAGACAAAGGAGAGGGAAAGACATCCCTTTAAACATACTTTTAAAAATAAGATTAGCTTTTGGCAACATGTTATTTTTTTGCATATTCAAAAAACAAATACAAATGGAAAAAATAAACAATGAACTTTATTATGAACACTACTGTAGTTCATTTTACCATGTTTTAGTTTTTTATACAATCTTGGGGAAAAAAACAGCATAGAAGTTCTTCATTTTTCAGAGGCAATCAGGGATCACAGAGAAGCAGAATAATTTCTTAATATTCACAAACAATATTAGCAAAAGAGTATAAGACATTCTCCCCCGTTTTCCAACTCAGGACTAAATCTACCAGATAGCCAGAGTTCAACTGTGAACTCGATCTAACAGGGAAGTGGAGGGGAGAGGAGACGTTTGGGGCCCTCCATCATTACAGGAGGTTCTTCTGGGAGAGAAAGCCATGTACTTCCAAGCCCCCACATCACATCAACAACTGCAGTTCCAAGTATGAGATCTTGTAAAACTGGTCAGAGAGCTGAGATCATGGAGATGAGATCAGTGCTTATGGAAATTACCCTTCAGGTGGCTGACCTCCAACATTCCCTGTTAATATCAACAACTAGCGCCATTCTTCCACTAGGGGCAGCCAGCCCAGAGGAAAAGAGGAGCCACATGAACTGACTTAGATAAACCTGAGAGTCTAAACCTCCAGCTGTACTCCCAAGAAAAAATAAAGGAAACAAGCAGAACCCAGAGAGAAGAACTTATATGACTCTCTGTGTGGGAGTCCCCTGTGAGGTTTCCCTCCTCATGTCACACCACATGCATGTTGGAGAACCCTTAGCTGTTTATCCTCCAGCGCATCCTAGTACATCAGGCATCATTTCCACTCCATGAGCAGAAAAGGGTACTGTTCATGGAGCTGTAGCTTTTGTTGTTAATAAAACAATTCAACATTCCAGTGTAGTCACCTGAGTTGTTGACTTTTCATCATAATAGGTAAGAAAGTTAAAAACGTGGTTTTTTATTTCTCCAAAAGTTTACGGAAAAATAAGAGTATTGTTTTTGAATTAATAGTTTTTGACTTTGGAAAGTAATAGCATAAGCAGAATTGTCAGAAGCTTCTGAAAATTGAAATACAGAAGGAAGAAGTCAAGAGGGCTGGGGATATAACTCAGTTGGTAGAGTGCTTGCCTTGTAAGCCCAAGGCCCTGGGTTCAAATCCCCAACACCACCAAAAAAAAAAAAAAAAAAAAAAAGAAGAAGAGACTTTTAGGATAATGACCCAGGAAGCACTGTTTATAAATGACCAAACAAGGCATACACTTTTCAGGGTCATGAATTTTCTTTGGGCTAACCATGAATAAAAAAATCTTCAGAATTTATCATGATAAAGATGAAAGTACTGTTTACAGAAACACATCAAAAATTAACATTCCAGGACTTCAGATGGAGCTCAGTGGTAGAGCACTTGCCTCACATACAGGAGGGCTCTGGGTTTGAACCCCAGCAGCACCAAAAAAAAAAAAAAAAAAGTAACATTCCAAAATATATTTTGGCTTGGTTTACCTTAAATATCAAAATTATATGTAAATGAAAGAAGTAAAATCAGCTCTTTGTTACTATGTGAAGCACTTTCTCTAGCAAAAGCTGATAAAGATATTTTCTGACTTGAGATGAGATAAAGATGTTTATGGTTTTTTCTCCTCCAGCTTCTTCACTATTACCTCCAGCCATACTTGTGACGACCAAAGGCAGCAAAATTCTGAAGCCCTTTTTTCCTGTTTTTATTTCAATAGATAAAAATATAATGTGTTTCAACTAGACTTGGTCTGAGTCTCACTTGAAAAAATTGAGCTGCAGGCACTACAACTTGAATATCTGGGGAAAATGAGAGGTTTAAATCTTTAATTAATAGGTTCAGGATTTCCAGTCCTTATCAGAAATGGTTTTCATTTTATGATTCTGCTTTTCATTTTTTTTAAACAACAAAATACACACACTTCATTCAATGATGTAGCTGTTGTTTTGACCCCAAAAAAATCAATGGGTCAGGTTACAGGTTCCTGGGCCAAGCATGATTTAAGTAAAACAATGCGCTGTTCATAAATGACATTTAAATAATGTAATCATGACTCACACCAAAGCCACTTCAATTTCTTAAAAAAGAAAAACAACTACACTATATTTAAAGGACTTGGGCAAATATGATGGCAAAAGAAAAGACAGTCTCTGATTTCATTATGAAATCAGTGTCTGATTTCATAATGAAAAGTATTATACCAGGAAACTTTTGTCTACCACTTTGAAATGTAATTTGGACTAGCATGTGAGATGATGTACTTAGGGAACTCTGTTTTGCTAACTTTCATTAGTCACTTCACCAGATCAAAAAGGAATATGTTGAAACCATGGGTCACATTTCCTGGCTGATAAGAACACATCGAGACCAGGTACAATCTTTAGTGTCTACAGACAATCACTACATTGTGGAAGCACTTCAAAAATCTTCAAGGCCCATCTCCAAATGAAGATGGTGAATCTAAAACCCAAATTAGCTAATATGGATAATTCATTCATCCATTTGGTATTTACTGAGATAACCATAAAGCAATACAATGAAGACACGGTTGAACCTTGTCACAGAGTTCATTCTCCAAGTGTAGGAGACAGATGATGAACAGGAGAATGGAGGAAGGAAGGACTGTATAGAGGGAAAAGAGGGGAGGGAGGGGTGGGACGGGTGGGCGGAAGGGGAAAAAAATAACAGAATGAATGAAACAACATTGCCCTATGTAAATTTATGATTACACAAATGGTATGCCTTGACTCCATGTACGGAGAAACAACATGTATCTCATTTGTTTACAATAATAAAAAAATTAAAATAAAAAAATAAATAAAATAAAATAAAGAATGTTAATGAAAAAAAATGAATTAATGTAAATCAGAGTCACTAAATGATCAGGGAATGTCACTCTGATGAAAACACAGCTAACTAATGAAAAGAAGAGAGTCATGGAAAGATCTGAGGGAAGAGCACTCTGGGAGAAGGAAGAGCAAGTAGCTTGAAGCTAGCAAATCTCCAGACACTGCAGAAAGGGAAACAGAGAGCAGTGTCAGCTGAGGAGAAAGATGGAGGACAAAGCCAGTTCACTCAGGACCTGGTGGGTCAAAGTCAGAAGCCCACAGGAGAATCTCAAGCAAGAAAATCACATAATCTAGAAATTTTCAAAAGATCCCTTTTATAACATGGAGATCACACTGAAGAGGTTACTTAGAAAATCAACGGATTAGTCCAGATGAGTAACTATGCTATTAGAATGGAACAGTTAACACTGAGATGGAGAGATGTGGGAGGATTTCTTGTTTTTAGAGGTAGACGAAACTGAATTTGTTTGCTGACTTTTAACCCTAACTCCAGAGTTAGAAGGAACCAACTTTAATACAGCTGACGTACTAACTGTTGAATACAGTGCTAAAATATCTCATTCTCAAATCAACTGTAACAGTGGAAAAACTGAGGGTCCAAGAGGGCAGGAAATCAGCCCAAGGCAGAAGCCTAGTTCTGACTGCCCCATAGCCAATGCTATAACCCCTGGACTCCACTTTCTCCCAAGATGAGACAGGCTTCCCTCACAGCAGTAGTGCTGATCAGTCTGAACAATTTGGAGGATGGTTTGGCACTTAAAAACCAAAGATTTCTTTGCCCTCTGGCTGCTATGCACCTTCTAACGACCAACAAAAGTGAAGAAAGTTCTCAAGTAATCAGTGAGATATCCAGAGGACTACTTTGAAAAAGTACAGTTTGGCACCAATCTGGCCAGGACTGCCCTGAGGGACCAGCACTGCTTTTGGAGCAAGAGCTCTTTGAAAAAGAGTTGGATCAGTCATTTTTTAAAATCTTTGCTGACCCAGAGTAAAGTCAGCCCTAATTCCAAATCCTCGTCTCCCTTGGTTTCTCCTGTCATGAACTGCATTGCTCCTGATGTAACCCCTTGACTCCTACTCAGCCTTGTCTGTACCATTCTATCCCACAGACATCTTTGGATACCTCATCCACTTGGATTCAACACCTAGTAGTTCACACTGTTGTAATCTGACAATGCAGATTCAAATCTTTGGTGTCTACTTGTCCACAGGACCCCAAGTTTCTCTCTTTCCATTTTATCAGAACCTTCACTTGAGAACTCACTACATTAATGGTACTCCAGCACCTTGGTCCAGTTCCTGGCTGCCTTCTGTTCTATCCCACTGCTTCTAACAACCTAAGAACATTGCAAACTAGAATTATCCTGCAATATTCTGAGGAAGATCATGGACATTGGAGCCAGATGACCTGGGAAAGCCACAGGTAAGTTAGTTAACTTCCCTATGCCTCAATTTCCTCATCTATAAAAGAAATAGCAGTCCATCTACCTCCTAGAATTACATGAAATATGTGCAGGGCTTTCCAACCTGGTAGTTGCTATTACCATTACTACACAGACTTTAGTTGAGGTTAAATAGGTCTCTGGTAATAAGGGAACCTGCAAGAAAAGCTCACATCAAAGCAGTCTTTACTGAGTTTTCCAATTCTTTTATGTAAAATTTAACAAAGCAGCTAACTGCTTGCCTCTCTTTACATTCAACCCATTCATTACAAAAAACAAAAAACATAAAACTTAAGAACTGGAAAATGTTGAACTATACTTTTCTAAGATAATACTGAATAAGTATTTTCCAATCATTTTGTATAAACCATTCAAATATTCATGAGTTTGATGGACAACACATATCATACAAATCACACAGACAGAAAAAAAAAGAGTCACACAATGATCTTGCTAAAGGTCACCTAATAAGGAAATGCAAAAACTGAAACTGTAACTTCCGGATGGCTTTTGGAGTATTCCAGGAAATCAAATTTGTATTATTATTATTATTATTATTATTATTATTATTATCAAAAATATCTCGGAACTCTTTATTTTGCTCCTAGATGTGCATACTAAGAGCATAGACTTTGGAGTCAGATATTGGGTCCAAATCTCAGTTCTGCTACTGACTTTCTACATGACTCTGGGTAAGATAGTTAACTTTTCTGTGCCTCCACTTCTTCATTTGTAAAAATGGGGTCATGCTAATACTCACTATGAGTGTTCAATGAGATATTAGATGTAAAGTGCTTAGAACACTGCCTTCCACATAGTAAGCTCTCAATCATGGTAACTGTTGATATTAGCAAGTGGCCATGTCATCTGGTATCTAAATAGTTCCACCTCTCAGACAGTCAGGGCAGAGTCATTACCAATGTACCATTTTCTGAGAATCTGGAAGGTCCTCTCCATACAAACACTTCTTTCCTAAATTCCATCTGATGAACATTTTAAATGCAGTGTCACCACATGACTCTGTCTTCTCCATTGACCGTGATTCTTTGAGAGGAAAGGCCCCAACTTCCTCTGTTCACTCAATCCTAGAATTGACCCTGGCACTAAGAGATCCCCATAAATGTGTACTGAATAAATGAACACTCATTCCTTTAGATTTTTAAAGAGTTTTAAATTTCAGATCCTTTATTATAATACAAACCCCTCTAGAAACTACCTGCTTAAGCCACTACCAACACCTTAGCAGCAGTTAGTGAACAGTCAACTACAGGAAGGATGATAACAACTCCTAGCACATTCAACACCGTCTGGTCCCACCATCACACACCAGTACAAAACCCACCTAGGCTAAAATATGGTCTAGGGCGAACCCTGCTTGGAAAAAAAAAAAAAAGAATAAACTTCTTATTACAAATAAAAGCATATTTCTAAAATGTTTACCTTGTCTCATAAATGAAAGAGATTTTTCTTTTATATTATCTGTCAGTTGTTTCTTTTTTGTCAGATAATCCAAAATGTAGATATTTGGAGCAAAATTTATCATGTTTTGTTCACCACAGCCATAAGGCATCTGAATCAGCGAGGCTAAGCCATTGATGGAAGGCCCGAGAACATCTCCTGAAAACACAAAACATACAATTCATTCAATAAACAGGCAGTCACAGTTATCTGCTGGTGGCAAGTCTTCCATTGAGTACAGAAGGTATTTGTCATGTAAGCAATTAGAACAGAGTAGAAGATTTACATAAATTACCTGGTCAGAAAAATAATAATGCAGTGGTACTGAACTTGTAATTACATGATAAATTAGGAGAGTTTTAACTCAGTCAAAGATGTAACATTCACAGTAACAAAAACAGCACACTGACATAAAAATAAACACATAGATCAAAAGAACAGAAAGAAGAGAGGACCCAGAACTAAATCCACACATCTTCAGCAAACTATTCTCAACAATGGTGCCCCAAACATAAAATACACTGGAGAAAAGACACCCTCTTTTATAATTGGTGCTGGAAAAACTGGATATCCACATGCAGGATATTGAAACTTGGCACATACTTCTCACCTTGTACAAACATCTACTCAAAATGAATCAAAGACCTTAAGACCTGAAACTTTAAAACTACAGAAGAAAATATAGAGGAAACACCATTGGCAGGTAATGATTTCCTGGGTAGGATTCTAACAGCTCAGGAAACAACGAGCTACTAGACGAGAATTAATACATGGGATCATATCAAATTTAAAAGTTTCTGCACAGCTAAGAGAACAATCAATAGAGCAAAGAGACAACCCTACAGAATGGGAGAAAATCTTTATCATCTGTTCACCTGATAGTTTTAATATCCAGAATATATATAAAGAACTCAAAAAACTGAACAACAAAAAAAACAAACAAACAAGTAATCCAATTTACATGGGCAAATGACCTAAATAGACACTTCTCAAAAGAAGAAATACAAACACCTAAAAAAATACATGGAAAGAAATGATCAACATCTTCAGTCATCAGAAAAATACACATCAAAAGTACATTGAGATTACACCTCACCCCAGTTAGAGTGACTATTATCAAAAAATAAACATTTTAAAAAGTAAATGATGGCAAGGATGTGGAGAAAAAGTAAACCTTACATACTGTTCGTGGGAATGTAAATGAGGACAGACATTATGGAAAACAGTATGGGGATTCCTCAAAAAACTAAAAACAGAACTGCCATATAATTCAACTATCCCACTCCTGAGTATATATCCAGAGAAAATGAAGTTAGCATACAGAAGAGACACCTCCTTACCCATGTTTATTGCAGCACTCATCACAATAGCCAAAATATGGAATCATACTATTTGTGTCAACAAATGAATGAATAAAGAAACTGAGATATATATACAAAATGGAATATTATTCAGCTATAAAGAATGAAATCATGTCATTTGCAGGAAAATGGATAATACTGAAGGTCATCATGTTAAGCAAAATAATTCAGACACAGAAAGAGAATATCACATGTTTTCTTTCACATGTAGAAACTTAAAAAAAAAAAAGACTGAAAATAAGGAGAACCTTTTAGAGACTGAGAAGGGAACTGGGGGCAGGGAAATGAGAGAGAAGGGTGAGAAAATGTAGAAGGGCGGGTAGACATGATCAGTGTACAATATATGCATGTATGGAAATGTCACAGTGACTTATTAAATCATATCATTAACACGTGTTAATAAAATATGAAAAAGATGTGACATAAATTAGGCAAAAATAATCTCTTCTTTAAATCTTTAACAAAAATGTAAGGAACGGACCATTAAGACATCATTCTTAAACATGAAAGAAATGCTGTATTAGTAGTATTCTTCACATGAACAGAACTTTTTATTTCTTACTAACATACTATAAACACTTGAGAAATTATATATCTTAAAACAGGGGTGGTAGTGTTTTACAAGTCCTCTATTCAGCAACTACAAAGTAGAAATAAAAATTGGGAATAAAAAAAAATTGGGAATATTCTTCACAGGTAGTAATCTAAAATGAAACAAAACACAAACTTAACAATAGTCTCTTGTACCCACACTCAAACACCCTCAGGAAATAAGAAAATTCAGATACAGGTTGAGTTTTTAATTTTGACGCCTACTGTTGTTAAGTTATATGAAGAAGAGTATTCTTCTATGTCAATTTACTTTGAAAACTTACACCATGCCAAGTCCAAATAACTAGCGAAAAACTGATCCTAACAAAAATGAATACAAAAAAGAGAAGACCTCTTTCATATGAACAGGATGCAGCCATGCCAAAATGTCTTAAATGTAAGATGTTAACACAGAAAAATAAATACAATTCACGTTACCACCCCTGAAAAGTTACATTTTTAATATTCAAATTAAACATAAATTTACAATCTCAAAGGCCAAAGAAACAAGCTAAAATTTATACATTCTGAACATCAAAGTGGGTGTTTTAATCATATAAAAATAGGACTTGAAAACCCATTCTTTACATTCAGCAAAAAAGTTAAATCTCAGAGTATTTCTGTGACCCTGGATAGGACAGGCTTATTCCTATTTAGGGAGTGGTGGTATACATTTAAAATTCAAGAATTATTGTGTGTGCGCATGCGTGTGTGTACTACACCCCACTGTATTTCTACTGCATCTCCACGAATACCTACATTGTGAGAGAAGCATAGTCAGAATTCCTTAAACAGAGAGCTTATTTGATTCTTTTAAGGAATTATATCTAAGGCTCCAAATAAAGTCCTCTGTGCAGTGATTAGTTCTTTGTGCTTATAAATATTACACCTGTAGGTGAGATTTAAAAGAAGTCTGAAGACCTGACATCCTGACATCTTGAAGGCCTAAAAAACGACTTAGATGTCTTTAATTAATACCATTTTCTACAGTTATTTTTAAAGCATAATTTACAAGCCATAATTTACAAACCACTTGTGGTGGTTAATTTTATAAGTAGGACAGGGGTGCCCTGACTAAATATTGCTTCTGGGTGTGTCTGCAAGGGTATTTCTGGATGAGATTAGTGTGAGATTTTTGTTTCTCTAGAGAACCCAAAGACACCAGTGTGTAAAAGTTGTGTGTAATTCTAAAGTATTTTAGATTGCAAGGTCCTAAGGTAATTAAGAGAGGTAACTAGGTAGTTTCTTATCCTCAAGGTAACCTATGTCCTGCAGAGAACTAACTGCTCTAGGCAGTAGCTCACAGTCCTTGATTATCACAATCACCATACCCACCTTACCCACAGCCCAAGAAATTCTACCATAGTTGGTTTAGAGTAAAGCACAGATATCTGTGTCTTTACACAGCTTCACACAAGATTCTGATACTCACCAGTGGTCAAGAGCTAAGAAGCTTTGATTTTAGGAACAATCCCTCCCTCCAGCCACAGCAGAGTGGTCTGCAGTGTGTGGTCTGCAAGCCAGAAACTTGCCATGGCATACCTGGGAGCTGGTTAGAAATGTCAAATCCCAGCTTCCACCCAGATAGCTTTCAAACAAGATCCCAAGTTGATTCATAAGCACACTGAAGACTGAGAAAAGCTAATCTAGGATACATAGTTTGCTAACCTTTCTAGTATAATCATCAGTTGGAACCAATTAAAAACTCTCACAATTTCTTCTCTTTAGGACTAAATAAGAAAATACATGTATAAATAAATGAACAATATATATGATTATGTACAAATAAATCGGTATATGGGAAGATATTCTTACCAACTGCAGTGATCTGAACTCTTTCACTGCCACTGACTGTATCAGGAGGAAATGAGAAACTCAATGTTTTCATGGTAGTTTGCAGCTTGTTGCCAGTCAAGTCTAGTAAGATCGACTGTGAATATGATTTTTCTATTCCTTCAGCCTATTGAAAAAAAGGAACACAATTAACATGGTCTCTGCACATCAATTCACAGAGAACTGTACGCAGATATGAAGAAAAACACCTGGCCTATTCTATAGTTTGTGTACAGCTAGATAAGTAATTACCACTCTTGATTCTGCCTTCAAATCTGTTGTGTGTTTACCATCTAGTTAAATTAGACAAAAAGTTTCATGGAATGTGATGGGAACACGAAAGGTAAAATGTGATGAGAAAAAAAAACTTATGGAGTAGGTTCTATTGTTATTAAAAGAGAGGGAGCAAATACTTTATCCAAAATCACATTTAGCATGGCAGAGATTCAGAATGAGGGCTTTCTCACCACAAAACTCAAGTGCTCATCTGCTATGCTGACTTAGATCTTTTTCTGCAGAATGTCTTCTCAGACAGTCTACAGAATATCTTCTACAGGCACTGAGAATTACAAAATTTTAAATCTACTTATCAACCTGACCATGATTTATAGGATCCCAATGTAACAAAGACTAAAGATGTAAATGACTATAAAAGAGACTTTGTGGTCTCGAGACTCACCATATTGATTCATTTTAAAGAGGATACTGGTAATTATTTCTAAGCATATACGTTATATTTTTACATAGAGATGAGAAAACAATCAGGCATTACCAGGAGGATTGAGGAAAAGGTGTACTAGGTTTGCCAACAAATTTAACCAAGAGAAAAAACATCTTTTTTGTCCTTTTCAATTCCACATTTGTATTTCATTTATTTTGGACTCCAAATATTTACCTTTACTAAAATCTTCTGGGTGATAGCATCAGAAGCAGCTGGTGAAATGGCTGTGACTGTGATAGGAATTTCTCCCAGATGTGTCGGCTTGATAGGAAAAACAACAGTTGCCCCATCCTCACTGGGAACCAGAATGGTCTGCTGATGTCCTGTGGCATTGATTTCATTCAAAGTCATTAGAATGTCATATCTGTCACTTTTCTCAATGATTACCTTAACCTGGAACAAAAGAATACCCATGGTTTGCTATAATAAGTGCTCTCAGCAAAGCATCTTACCACCATTGTAAGGGCTGTTGAATCTGTTCAGCTCAAAACTAGAGAAAGATGAGGCAAAGACTCAGCCAATAAGAGGATAAAAAGAAAAACTTCATTCATGTGCTTTCCCCTTCTACCTCAAGACATCTGGGGGAAAGGCACCCTTTACCTCCCTTTCTAGTCCTTTCACTAATCTTAAATTCTGTCATTATGCAAAACCACTGAGTGCTAAGGTTGTACATAGAACTGTGGTGTTGGTACAACCAACAGCCTGATTTAACTGTTTCCCCTAGAGACACGGGTCCCATCAGAAAACAATGAGACAAACAGGATGAGATGCTATTACATCAAAGTGTGACTCAGACATCAATCCTAAAGTGTATCTATCTTGGTTGTAAATCTTGCAAATTATGCCAAAATTGCTAGTCTCATCAAAAATAGCATTTCTGGGGTTGGGGAGATAGCTCAGTCGGTAGAGTACTTGCCTTGCAAGCACAAGGCCCTGGGTTCAATCCCCAGCACCCAAAAAAAAAAAAAAAAAAAAAATAGCATTTCTCTAGACCTTAAATTTTACAAATTGTTTACCAATGTATTTTCTCATCTGCTTTTCAAAGTACTTTTGTGTAGATAATAATTGTAATTCCCATTTTTTTTATAGATGAGGGAACTATAATTAAGTTATTTGCTAGTATGGGGCAAATTGGACACTGAGCCTTCTGACTCCAAATCTTTTGTTTGTTACACTGTACCATACTGACTACATTAAAAAAAAAATACAATTAAAAATTTTAAAGACTCAGTGGTAGAGTGTGTGCTTACCATGAGCAAAGCCCTGGGTTTAATCCTCAGTACCAAAAGTAGTAGTAGCAGTAATACTGATACTAATAATAATAATAAACATTTTATTCTATAGATATAATACTTTTAAAAGTATATCATTTCCATACAATAAAATTAATTACATATCCTGATTAGTTAATTTCATTCCCTATTACTCTGGGGGGGAAATATCAGCCATTTGGTTTAACACTACTGTGGGCACAGCACAAGCAATGGTCCTCATCTCAGCCTTCCAGGGAACTGACTAGCTAAAGAGATACAAAGCACATGACTCAAAAAATAAATCCTTGAAAGTGTAATACACTGTATAACAAGGGAGAATGTAAACATAATAGAACAGGTAAGATTCCTCAGGAAAGGCATCTTAGTTCCAAGCCAAGTCCTGCAGGGGATAAATCCTTTGCCAACTGCACTGGGCACAGAATGTAAGTGAGAATTGACAACACATTCTAGATGTGGGGGACCAAGGGGAAACATGGGCGGGGGCCAGACTGGAGAAAGGCATGCCTCCAAGACCATAAGGAAGGACCGGGGCTGAAGGGGAGAACCTGTGCTGGGAATTAAGGAGGAAATGCACAGATCTGCCGACAATTCTCTAAACATTACTACAGAAGAAATAGCTGACAAAGTCCATTCATATTGACTTCCCAGGAGGGTACAGCAAGTCTAGAAGCACAGATGTTCAAACACCACCCAGGCTAATCCCTACATGTTTTCTCCTGAAACAAAAACATAAACAAGCAATAAAACCTTGAACATATTACCTCAGTGGCCTCTTTCAAATAATTGAATATGGTTACTTCCAGAGCAAATTCTTCACCTCTGATAACAGAGTAGGGAAGATTCAAAAAAATGAAAAATGGTTGGAAGGCTTGTAGCTGAAAAGAACACAGTGAGTATATATTTTTATTCAGGTCAAATGCTTTAATTATACACAATTAAAAACAATCCTCACAACGCCTGTGTAGTTTATATGTCCACCTAGAAATGTCCACCTGCCTACCAACAGAAGGCAAATAACAACTTATCCCAAAAAATTATAGCAAGTTGACTTGTTTTATGTTATTTATTGTAATTAATCCTATACTTTATTGAATGCCTGAAAGGAGCTAGGCACTTCACAAATTATTCCATTTAATCATTACAACTCTACGAAGATGCTATGCTCCTATTAAATAGCAAAGTAAGGTTCGGGGTCTCTGTCACTAGTAGAACCTCATGTTATAGGCAAGTAGAGGAACCAGAAGCAAGTTGCTATTTAATACCAAAGCAAGTTGCTCTTTGGTTATGCAATATTGACTCCATGATCTGTTTTGAAAGCTACTGCCCAAATCAACAGTCCCTGTTTTGGACTAGTGTGGTAAAACTGAACCCAAGTACAGGCCTCGTGACAGTCTGCTTCTACACACACATCCACATGTGTTTCCTTCAAGTGGTCCAATTCTGAAAATGTTGGCCAAGTCCTACAGGGGAGGCCGAGCCCTTGCCCTGCCTCTGAGGCTTAGTTTAAGTCAATGGTCACGCTGGCAACAGTAACTCCTTCTAGAGGTTTATTTGGATATTTGTGAAGGTGTCTTAGGTCATCACAATGATTGGAGGGTGCTACTGGCACTTAGTGGATGAAGGTCTGCAATATTCAGAACAGACCCAGTGAAGGACTGTTTCCCAGTGAAGGACTGTTTCCTAGTGAAAGACTGTTTCATATTCCTCAGGATTCTTGAGTGTTTCTTTAGATATGCACATAAATAAAGTACCTATTTAAAATGATGCAAGTTTACAACATAATTCCAATATATACATACAGGGCACATTAAACTTTTCTAAATACAACTATTTTGTACATTAAGAGAAGAATGCATCTTGATTTGTTTGTAACTTTACCAAAAGTTGTTCACCATTTCAGAAATTTACATCCCCATAGGCAGCGCCACTCAAGGATTTTGAGTTGCTGAAACAATACATGTACACATTTATAGCTGTTGCCCACAAGGTGATTGCAGGCATGGCATAAGCACTTAAATGTCACTGTATCTCTAGGGCAATAATGCCTGATCACAAACATACCGAAGTACATATCATGTTATCATGTGCTGCTTTCTTTTTATTTCTCTTAGTATTTCACTTAGGGCATCATGTTAATTTTTTTGACATTGTATACATTAGGTGGATTATACATTCTATGAATTTCATTCTGAGATGCTAGCTTTACAAATAACAGAAGTGAGAAGTATTGATCTTTGGCCATTCACGGTCATGTTATTCTGCTTAGTAATTAGAAACAAGATATGATGGAATGTCCATAGGGGACATCCTGAGAAGTTGTGCTTTTTCTTGAAGGATACATGGAAATTCTCTCTCCTCTCTCTGTTCTGACCATTGGAAGTTGTTAGGTCACATCCAAAATAAACTTTTTTAATCCTAATCTCAATATAGAGACTTACCAATTAACAGTCTAACATAGCATTCTTTCTAAAATTTAAAACAGATAAAAAGCAGAAAGGCAAAACCAAAAAATTACCTAAACTATGATAAACATTATAAGCAATCATTTTTTAAAAATCTACTGAGTAGCTAGAACTTCCTTAGCTTCAAGGTACTATAACAGTAATAAGCAGCCCTTTCATATGGTACCTCCACTGGAGTAGTTGTTAGTCCAAGACCCAAGTCTTCAGAGATCACAAAAGCAGTAGCCACCCAAGAAGTGATAGAATCAGGTACTGTCACTTCAAATTCCTGGTAAATCTTGGATCTGAAATCAAGACAAACATAAAAATCACAAAACCCAAGAATTGACATATTTCAAAATAAGTCAACATAACTTTAACTATTTTTGGAAGAATTTTAATTTTCTATATCATTTATGTATCTAAATTTAAAAACCATTTAGCATAAAAAAGTAGATTCCAAGTTCTCAAGGTATAGGTCATTATAAGGGCATAATACCACATACTAATTCAAATTCCAATAAATTCTTTCTATAATGTTTATATCTTCAGAATGACCACTATATTCTCATAAATGTTGTATAGAGAATAAATACATATTTTCAAACTCTACTCCAATTTTTTCTCAATTTGAAGAAGAGTTACTTTTCTACATCCCTGTAAATACTGTCTTTTTTTCAGAGATTATTTTGAGTATTCCTAAATAGCTGTCTATAAATTACTGTACAGACTTCATAATTATCTTATCAGGTATCAGGTAGCACAGTGTTTAGCAGTTAAACTGAATTCCTTCCACCACCCACTCCCCTCCTTCTCCTGGGGATGGCATTGCCAGTGCCCACGAGACAGTCACAACTACTTCTCACCCAGTGGCAACAAATGTAATTCCCGCCATTTTTCTCCAATGAGAACTATGAGACTTCAAAGTTAAAATCACCCTTCATTAGGGAAAAAAAAAAAAAAGGGAGACCTGTCTTCTCCTTGTTGATAATCTCCTATCGCAATTTGCATGTGACTTTATTAAATACTAGTTAGATTTGATAAATATCCTAAAACAAAATCTACTTAGTTCTTCATCAACACTAGAAAGAGGGCAAAACTTATTTAAAACATATACTAAGCAAAATATATGTGAACAAAGAACTTTATAAATTTTTACCCCATATCAGTGTCTAGCCAAAGCCAGGTCTCTGGAAAATGCTTTCTTACACGTGGGTTGCTAACGGAAGAAAAGTCATTAATATCTACTAGATATCCCTCGTTTTCCTCCACAAACCTCTCAGCATACTCGGCAGTATCATCTAAAAACAAACATTGATAGTGGTAAGGAAAACAGTCACCAGAGAAAATGAATTGTAAACTTGGTGCAGAGGCTCAGACCCTCCCAGTTGAAGGAGATTTTAGATTCTGTCTTGTCCAACCCTCTTAGTTTCTCAGATAAGAAATCTGACAGGCAGAGAAGTCAAGTGATTTACCAAACACCACATGGACAGTGACCTCAGAGCCAGAAATAATTTTTTTAAATGTTTCTTGTCCCTGATGACCAATAACTAAAAAACTACTTACAGTTCAGTTGCTAAAATTTTTAATTTGAATTTTTAAAGTATTTAAAAGTATATTTTTAAACCTTTTATAACTTTTCTGCTCTTCTCTTTTTAGATCTTTAGTGCTAACAATTAAAAAAGGACTATAATGGGCATCAGGCAGGATTTGATAAGTAGAGATGAGCAAAGATGCATAAAAATAGAGACTGAAAAATGGATAAAGACAGATGCTTGGAAGCCTTGTAGGACAGAATTGTATGAGGAAAATTAAGTAGAGCACATGTTTTTAATACATAAATATCATAAAAACTTCATAAATCTTCAAGACTATGAAATATCTTTTAAGCTTCAGAACAGAGACTCAATGTGTGGCAAGAACCAATGCAAAGCCAAATAGCCTCGGGTTGAGTACAGAGTAACTCAGAACACCTACAGGAACTAGGAATCCAGGGATAGGAAGTGTGATAGCTCTGGAACCCTCTCAAGATGACACTAGTACAATTTTACCTGAAAAAAGAGGGAATAACTTCTACAGTTAACCATCCTTATGTATACATTTCCTTCAGTCAAAATATTTTATGGCTTCTTTGTAAAAGTATACTTTTTATTTGAGTGGCCAACTCCATGGATAAAGGGTATGTGTGTGTGAGAGAGACAGAGACAGAGACAGAGACAGAGAGAGCTTACTTTTAGCAACTGGGCAATTTCTGAGTGAACATCAAAAAGCTAGAGAACACAAATGTTTCAAAAACATGTTTCTCCTTTGAACTAGTTCCAAATAATAGCACAGCTTGCAATACAAATTGGAACCAATATGTTCAAAATATAACCACCTCAAAGAATTACACAAAACAAATGAAAAGCATTCATTTCAAAGATAGGAACTCAGAAGAACATTTCATGTCATGGCCCAGATGTACTTCCAAGTATATTAAATTCCACACATTTTAAGGTACAATATTCATGTTCAACCAGAAAATATCCATACCTGTATAAAGTAATACTAAATGTCTGATGTAAAAGATAAACATTTTGAAGCATATTGGCAGGTTTTACTTACAAACCATATCAACATAATCTTCCACAAGGTTTGCATCCGTCAATACCCAGAGACCACATTCCTAGAAAAAATAATTTAAATTTTCTTTTAAAACGAACATTTAGATGCTCTCTAATCACAGAAGTCTCCAACACTCTAACTCACTCTTGCTCATTTTTGAGAACTTAGGTACATACAGCTTCTCTGTCTCTTTCTTTCCCACTCTCTCCCTCTCTCACACATGCATGAACAGCCATTTCAAAGTCAAAGAAAGTAATATGAAGAAAATAAAATATTTGTTTAGTGATAATTCCATTTCTGTCTCTAACGGTGAATTTTCTGTTTACTTTTAAAAATGAAAGGATGATTATCTTTCCATCTCCAATTATACTTATGAAACAGTACACTTCAGTGACACATCTAATAAAAGGTTAACATTTCAAAATGATCATTAATTCTGATAGTGTTTGATATAGTAAAAGATACTAAGGTCTTCAAATTATATAGCAAAGTTAACATACCTTAAAGACAGCAAAAGAATTCATAAACATGCCTAAATAATATCCTGTGTTATAAAGTTCCAAGTCATGGACCACCTACAAAGAAGATAAAATACACAGAATGAACAGTTGATGTAAATGTTTTCTGCCTTCTGAATCATTTCTTAGAAGTAACTTAGATTAGTCATAGCCCATGTGCTTATCAAACTTGAAAATGATACAAATCAAGGAGTAAAGAATATGTGAATGCTTTGTTCATGATTCAATTGGTTGGAATTATATTTCTTCTTTAAACTTATTTTGACTTTGCTCAGCAATCCAAAATTTCTGAGAGTTTAGAATTGAGTTTTGCCCAGGAGGAACTTAAATGTTACTGACTGACAGATCAACACATAAAGGTCAGATTTAAAAATAATCCATACTTCTGGCAGACATAAATGGGTTAAACTGGATGGCAATTAATATATCCATAAAATATCAGTTACCTAATTTTTTTCAATAACCTAAACAGACAATTCAGAAAAGAGAAATATATAAATTATTAATAGGAAGAAAAAATATTCATCCTCACTGATAATCAAAGCAATACAAATGACCCCAATTAAGATAATATATGCTTATGTCACATTAGCAGTGTTATTATTTTTTAAGAATAGGTAAAACAGCTAGCAAGAATAGGTAAAACAGGTTAAAAGAGTGGGTAAAACTCTCTTTTTCCTCAAAAAGTTAAACATGTAATTAGAATATGACTCAGCAGTTCCACTCCTAGGTGCATACCCACAAGAACCAAAAGCAAAGACTCAGAGGTACTTCTATGCAATGTTTGTTCTAGCTTTACTCACAATAGCCAAAAGGTGGAAGAAATAAGTAAATGTCTAGAATAAATACATAAGAATGTAGACTAAGCAAATTCATAAAGACAGAAGTGGATTAGAAGTTGCCAGGGGGTCAGGGCAAGAAAAAATGGGGAATTACTATCTGAAAACAGTCTCTGGAGCAACGAAAATTTTGGAAATACCAATGGTGGTTATACAACTTTGCAAAGCAATTAATGCCACTGAATTGTACATTAAAATGGCAAAAATGGCAAATTTTATGGCACAAATGTTTTCCTAGAATAAAAAAAATTAAAGTATTATATCTTTTTAAGTAAGTATTGATACTTCTCCCTTATTTACATTAGCATTAACCAAGACAAACTGAGACAAAAGTAGGAAAGTAGGAAAGAATCTAAGTTGAAAAAACTCATTCTAGGATGAAATTAACACCTGCGGCCTCTGTGTTCAGCTATGCTAATGACCACAGATACATCCCCGGTAAGCAAACACGACGATCTGGCAATGTGTTAGCTTTTGTCATTGTGACCGAAATTCCTAACAAGAACAATTTAGAGGATAAAAAGTTTATTCTGAGCTCACAGTTTCAGAGGTTCAGTCCATCATCAGCCAACTTCTTTGCTATTCAAGAAGCAGCATCTATCACATAAAGAAATCCTCCTTTTCTCACTGCCTCAACAAAAAGCATTGCAAAGCTGCAGCACAAGCTAACAATGGGAAGGCTAATGCCTAAAAATTGTTCCTGGAAGATCTAGTATACTTGAAGTACTCTCAACACATTCAACAAAAAGGAGGGAAGCCAACACAGTCTGGTATCACAGGCTCCTGACTCCCTCCCCCAGAGTCAACTCTGGAGAAATAATAAAAGCAAACAAAATGTGAATGAGTGAGATGGGAAAAATCCCAAGAGTAGAGGATATTTTGAACCGGTGCTGGAAGGAAGGCAAATGGTTTCGGTCTGAGGCAGAAGACAGCTAAATGGTAATCAGGAAACTGATCAGGATGGGGAAAGTTTTTATAATTCTCTTGCTTCTCTCCAGGGGGTAGCCTCAGGAAAATCATTCCTTGCAACTTCCCTGTCAAGATCAACAGCAGCAGCAGCAGCAGCAGCAGCTTAGAATACCTGTGCAGATGCCCCAAGGATAATTGCAGGTGGACACTTGTGGTGTGAGGAAAACATGGCCAGACCCTTCCTCCCCACCTCTTCCAAAGCCTCAGGGCTTGGATCATAATCTCTTCCTGGTGCTGCTTTTCCCTAAATGTTTAAAAGTAGAACTCTGAATAGAAGCAGGTAGCAAACAGGATCAAACCTAATTCTCTAGTCCATGAATTGCGACCCCTCCTTTATCTTTAAACTCCCAGGACCTACACCAAAAATTGAAGCCTGTTATTCAGGTTTCCCCAGTAGATGTTATCAGAGGAGATGCCACATCAACTAGCTACCCAAAGAGTATAACTACCCAAAAGAAAAACATCCAACTAGACAACATGACATATGAAGCACAATTATTGAAAAAAATTTAAAATAAGCATAGTAAATATGCATAAGGAGATAAGGAGAAATATTAGCAATATGAAGCAGGAACAAAAAATGACCCAAAAGAAAAAGACACTAAAAATATAATAGATAACAAAATAAAAATAAAAACAAAAATAAAAATATAGAGCTGGCACAAAGGAAATAATAAAAGCTTTCAAAGTAGGATAGATAAGGCGATAAATGATATGAGAGCTGGAAGAATCAATTGAGGATCTTTCTCAGAGAACCACAGAAAAAGAGATAGAAAACATAAAACAAAAAACTAAGAGATATGGAGGATGAAAATAGAAATGTCAATTTCTGGATAACAGGAGTCTCAGAAGGAAAGAAAAAATAAAATGGGAAGAAAGAAATAGTGGATACAAATTTTCAGAATAAAAACTGAAAAAAAGAACATAGATTAAAATGGTAATCCATAATAACATATAATTAAACTCTGTAAACAGCACCATTATCTGACCAGGGAAGGAGAGGAGGAGAAGATGGGGTGGAAACAAAAAGGATATGAGAGCACACTAAAGACTTGTCTCATTAGATGAAGATATAAATATAATACTGATAACTCAAGCTCAAATAAAATTTGATCTAGTACATGGAAAGAAAAAGAAACAAAAAAAAAAGAGTAGGCTAAATTTAAAAACATGAAATAATATATTTATCAACATATTTAGAAAGCTGTAAGGTAAGAAATACAGTTATATTCAGTTAAAGAAAACACAGATCTATAGACTTTCCTTGTGTGTGGTGCTGGATCAAACCCACCTTGCACATTCTAGGCAAGCACTCTAACACTGAAGCATAACCCCAGTTCCAAACCTATAGACTTAAGGATAATGTGAATTTAGGAAAAGTCAAAGAGAAAAGATTGATCAATTGGTTTTAAAGGGATTTTCCTTAAAAAAAAAAAAAGCTGAGAAAAATTACTTCTGTAAACAGAAGAAAATGTATAATTTTTCACAAGTGAATTAATTTTCCAATATAATTGCCAAATCAGCCTAACTATACATATCCTTCCTTCTGCTACATAGTTAATCACTGTGCTGAATCAATTAATGGACAGATTATACAATCTATATTAAAACTCACAATGGTACACAAAGATACAGCAAAAATGTGTGAATAAAAATGAAATGACTAATATGGAATTCATTTATGTCATTCTAAACATTCATATATTTCTCAGTTTGTAATTTTCTGCAGAGTAACCTGATTTCACTCCTTCAATGCATTGCAAATTCCTGATTCCACGGAGATTATAATCACTTATAAACATCATACATAAAGAAAATAGGAAGCATTTCAAAATTATCTCAAGCTCTATTATCCACTGTCATCCAGAACTGTGCGAGTCAATTTCCCAGTACTTTCTCTTTTTAAAATTTACTTTTTAATTGATACATAAAAACATTAACAATGTACATATAAATGGGGTACCAAAAATGTTTTCATACATATATACATTGTATAATGTTTAAATCAGATTAAGCATATTGATCCCCTCAAACATTTGTCATTTCTTCATAGTGGGTCATTCAAAATTTTTTCTCCTAATTTTTGAAATGCATAGTTCATTATTATTACCTATAGTCAACTTAATGTGCAATAGCACAACAAATCTTGCTTCTCTCTAACTGTAACTTACTTCCCACTGATTAACCTTACCTGACTCACCACTCCCATTACCCACCCCCTCAACATCTAGTAACCACCAATTTATTATCAATATCTATGATATCAACTTTCTTATGTTCCACATATGAGTAATATCATGTGGTACTTGTTTTTCTGTGCCTGGCTTATTTCACTTAATCATTCCCAGTTCCATCCTTGTTGCTTCAAATGACAGGAATTCATCTTTTTATAGTTTAACAGTATTCCATTGCATAGATGTACATTTTGTTTATCCACGCATCAGCTGAAGACACTTAGGTTGTTCCCATTTCTTGGCTATTATGATTAGTGCTGCAATTAGTGCTGCAGTGAACATGGAGTACAGATGTCTCTTCAACATACTGATTTCATGTCCTTTGAATGTGTATTCAATAGTAGGACTGCTGGATCACACAGTAATTTTATTTTTAATTTTTTAAGGAACCTTCATATAGTTTTCCATAACAGCCGTATTAATTTATATCACCAACAAAATGCAAGCCTCTTTTTCTTCACATCCTCACCAGCACTTGTTATTTTTGTCTTTTTAATAATAGCCAGTCTTACTTGCTAGGGCATAATTTCCTAGTATTTTCTTGAGTGTCTTAAATTAAAAATATAGTATGCAAATGAGGAAAACTCTAATTGGCATATTTACTGTGTAAATTGTAGGGTAAAATGTGATGTTTTGATATACCTATTATATATCATGGAATAATTAAATCAAACTAAATAGCACATCTATCACATCACAATTTTACCACTTTTTGTTGTGAGAACATTTAAATCTGTTCTTTTAGCAACTTCTAAGTGTATAACACATTTTTATTAATTATGGTCACTGTGCTATACAATAGACCACCAGAACTAGTTCTAGCTGACTGTAAATGGTATTTGTCACATAAGACAGAGAAGACACTTAAACACATAAGCTTTGGTCAACATAACAAGTACATGCAGATTCTTTTTTATTTGGAGGCTTTACTATTTATTGGCTTATACACTCAGAAAAACTAATGAATTTCCTCTAAACATTTAAAATAATGCAATACGAAGCAATCCTTAGTGAGAAAAGTAAAGCAGGAGGCATCACAATATCAGGCCTTAAATTATACTACAGAGGTAGTAACAAAAACAGCATGGTATTGACATCAAAAGAGACATGAAGACCGATGGAAAAGAATAGAAGACACAGAGACAAACCCACATAAATACAATTACCTCATACTAGACAAAGGTGTCATAAACATACGTTGGAGAAAAGATAGCCTCTTCAACGAATGGTGCTGGGAAAACTGGAAATCCATATGTAGCAGAATGAAATTGAACCCCTATTTCTCATTCTGCACAAAACTCAACTCAAAATGGATTAAGGACCTAGGAATTACACTAGAGACCCTGCACCTAACAGAAGACAAAATAGGCCCAAATCTTCATCATGTTGGCTTAGGATCAGACTCCCAAAGAACAAGAAATCAAAGCAAGAATCAATAAATGCAATGAAATCAAACAAAAAACCTTCTTCACAGCAAAGGAAACAATCAAGAACGTGAAGAAAGAGCCTATAGAATGGGAGAAAATGTTTACCACCTGCATTTCAGATAGAGCAATAATCTCCAGGATATACAAAGGACTCAAAAAACTTAACACCAGCTCCCACAGGGCCAGCTTCTCAGAGCAGGCCCCCCAGTGAGAGCCTTTCTGAACAGAACCAACTCCAAGTCCCAGAGCCAGTGCGGCGAGCTCCGGCCCGCAAGCAGCTTCAGGGACCAGGACAGGGCAGCCAGGGACTTTCCCAAGCAGCCCGGGCCCCTGCGGCGGGAGGCGCCTTTCAAGGCTAGCTTCTTGGAGCAGACCACCCAGTGAGAGTCTTTCTACACAGAGCCAGCCACATGTTCCCGAGCCAACGGAGAGCTCCGACCCCCAGGCAGCCTCTGGGATCAGGGCAGGGCAGCCAGAGACTTCTCCAGGTGGCCCTGCCCCTTCCGGTTGCAGGCTCTTTCCATGGGGCAATCCAAGATGGCAGACTAGAGGGTGACTGCATCTCCAGTCGCTCCAGAACCCAGGACTCAAGAAGGGGAGGCATTGAGAGACTCAGACTAAAATAGAGCCATGGGGTGAGTCTCCCACACCGGGTGAAGCTCGACCTGGGTGGCAGGCACGGATAGGGGCGGCTTATCAGAGCATGGCAGGGCAGCTAGAGTCTTCCCCAGGTAGCCTTCCACACTCCGGCGGTGTGCTCCTCCCACACGGCCAGTTGCGCAGTACAGGCCCCCCAGTGAGAGCCTTTCTGCACAGAGCCAGCTCCAAGCCCTGGAACCAGTAGCAGACTAGGGGCAGCTTTCTTCAGAAGCACTGCATTATCAAGTTCCTCCAAGACTTCAGGCTACCGAAGGCTGGGAGGTGATACACTGGAAATCTACAGGGACACTATAAGCCAATAGAGAAAATCTGCAATATCTCAGAGTCCCACTGACATCTGACCAATATGAGAAAACAAGGGAAGAAAATGTCCCAAATAAACCTAGATACTATATCAATAAAACCCAATGACAGCACAGCAGAAGAAATGTCAGAAAGGGAGTTCAGAATGTACATAATTAAAACAATCAGGGAAGCAAATGAGGAGATGAAAGAGCAAATGCAGGCATTGAAGGAGGAGATGAAAGAGCAAATGCAGGCATTAAATGATCACACCAATCAACAGTTAAAAGACCAAATACAGGAAGCAAGAGATCATTTCAATAAAGAGTTAGAGATACTGAAAAAAAAACAAACAGAAATCCTTGAAATGAAGGAAAAATAAACCAAGTTAAAAACTCCATAGAAAGCATAACCAATAGGATAGAACACCTGGAAGACAGAACCTCAGACATTGAAGACAAAATATTTAATCTTGAAAACAATGTTGGCCAAACAGAGAAGATGGTAAGAAATCATGAACAGAATCTCCAAGAACTATGGGATATCATGAAAAGGTCAAATTTAAGAATTATTGGGATTGAGGAAGGCTTAGAGAAACAAACCAAAGGAATGAACAATCTATTCAATGAAATAATAACAGAAAATTTTCGAAATCTGAAGAACGAAATGGAAAACCAAGTACAAGAGACTTATAGGACTCCAAATATGCAAAATTATAACAGACCCACACCAAGGCACATTATTATGAAAATACCTAACATACAAAATAAAGACAGAATTTTAAAGGCCGCGAGAGAAAAGAATCAAATTACATTCAGAGGGAAACCAATAAGAATATCAGCAGATTTGTCAAACCAGACCCTAAAAGCTAGAAGGGCCTGGAACAACATTTACCAAGCCCTGAAAGAAAACGGATGCCAACCAAGAATCTTATACCCAGCAAAACTTACTTTCAGATTTGACAACGAAATAAGATCCTCCCATGATAAACAAAAGCTAAAGGAATTTACAAAAAGAAAGTCGGCATTACAGAACATTCTCAGCAAAATATTCCATGAGGAAGAGATGAAAAACAATGATGCAAATCAGCAACGGGAGGAACTAGCCTAAAGGAATAGCCAAATAAAGGAGAAACCAAATCATGTCAAAAAACAAATGTGAGTCAAATGACTGGGAATACAAATCATATCACAATAATAACCCTGAATGTTAATGGCCTGAATTCATCAATCAAAAGACATAGACTGTCAGATTGGATTAAAAAGAAAAATCCAACAATATGCTGCCTGCAAGAGACTCATCTCATAGAAAGAGACACCCATAGACTAAAGGTGAAAGGATGGAAAAAACATACCATGCACACGGACACAGCAAAAAAGCTGGAGTATCCATCCTCATTTCAGATAATGTGGACTTCAAGTCAAAACTAGTCAGAAGGGATAAAGAAGGACATTACATACTGCTTAAGGGAAGCATAAATCAGCAAGACATAACAATCATAAATATCTATGCCCCAAACATTGGCTCATCCACGTACATCAAACAAATCCTTCTCAATTCCAGAAATCAAATACACCACAACACAATAATACTAGGCGATTTTAACACACCTCTCTCACCACTGGATAGATCTTCCAAACAAAAATTGAATAAAGAAACCATAGATCTCAATAACACAATCAACAATTTAGACTTAAACAACATATATAGAATATGCCATCTAACAAAGAACAAATACACTTTCTTCTCAGCAGCACACGGATCCTTCTCTAAAATAGACCATATTTTATGCCACAAAGCTACTGTTAGCAAATACAAGAAGATAGAGACACTACCTTGTACTCTATCAGATCATAATGGATTGAAATTAGAAATAAATGACAGAATAAAAAACAGAAACTTCTCTAATTCCTGGAGATTAAATAATACACTATTATATGATGAATGGATAACAGAAGACATCAGGAGGGAAATAAAAAAATTCTTAGAAGTAAACGAGAACAAAGACACATCATATCAAAATCCCTGGGACACTATGAAAGCAGTACTTAGAGGAAGATTTATTTCATGGGGCGCATTCAACAAAAGAAGTAGAAATCAACAAATAAATGACGTAACACTACAGCTCAAAGCCCTAGAAAAAGAAGAGCAGACCAACACCAAAAGTAGTAGAAGACAGGAAATAGTTAAAATCAGAGCTGAAATCAACGAAATTGAAACAAAAGAAACAATCGGAAAAATTAACAAAATAAATAGTTGGTTCTTTGAAAAAATAAACAAAATTGAGAAACCCTTAGCCACACTAACAAAGAGAAAGAGGGAGAAAACTCAAATTACTCAAATTCGGAATGAACAAGGAAATATCCAACAGACACTATTGAAATACAAAACATAATTAGAAGCTATTTTGAAACTCTATACTCCAACAAAACAGAAAACCTCAAAGACATCAACAAGTTTCTAGAGACGTATGAATTACCTAAACTGAACAAGGAGGACATACACAACTTAAATAAATCAATTTCAAGCAATGAAATAGAAGAGGTCATCAAAAGCCTACCAACAAAGAAAAGTCCGGGACCAGATGGGTTCTCAGCCGAGTTCTACAAAACCTTTAAAGAAGAGCTCATTCCAATACTCCTCAAAGTATTTCATGAAGAGGAGGGAACCCTCCCAAACTCGTTCTATGAAGCCAATATCACCCTGATACCTAAACCAGAGAGAGACACATTGGGGAAAGAAAATTTCAGACCAATATCCTTAATGAACATCGACGCAAAATTCTCAACAAAATTTTAGCAAATTGCATACAAAAATATATTGAAAAGATAGTGTACCACGATCAAGTGGGTTTTATCCCAGGGATGCAAGGTTGGTTGAACATCCAGAAATCAATAAATGTCATTCACCATATCAACAGACTTAAAGTTAAGAATCACATGATTATTTCAGTAGATGCAGAAAAAGCATTCGATAAAATACAGCATCCCCTCATGCTCAAAACACTAGAAAAAATTGGGGTAGTGGGAACATTCCTTAACATTGTAAAGGCCATCTACGCTAAGCCCATGGCCAATATCATTCTAAATGGTGAAAAACTGAAAGCATTCCCCCTAAAAACTGGAACAAGGCAGGGATGCCCTCTTTTACCACTTCTATTCAACATCGTTCTTGAGACTCTAGCCAGAGCAATTAGACAAACCAAAGAAATTAAAGGGATACAAATTGGAAAAGAAGAACTCAAACTATCCCTGTTTGCTGATGACATGATTATATATTTAGAGGAACCTGGAGATTCCACCAGAAAACTTTTAGAACTCATAAGTGAATTCAGTAAAGTAGCAGGTTACAAGATCAATGCTCACAAATCCAATGCATTTTTATACATAAGTGATGAATCTTCAGAAAGAGAAATTAGGAAAACAACCCCATTCACAATAGCATCGAACAAAATAAAATACTTGGGAATCGATCTCACAAAAGAGGTGAAAGACCTCTACAATGAGAACTACAGAACACTAAAGAAAGAAATTAAAGAAAACCTTAGAAGATGGAAAGATATCCCATGTTCTTGGATAGGCAGAATTAATATTGTCAAAATGGCCATACTACCTAAAGTGCTATACAGATTCAATGCAATTCCAATTAAAATCCCAATGATGTACCTTGCAGAAATAGAGCAAGCAATTATGAAATTCATCTGGAAGAATAAAAAACCCAGAATAGCTAAAGCAATCCTCAGTAGAAAGAGTGAAGCAGGGGGTATCGCAATACCAGATCTTCGACTCTATTACAAAGCAAAAGTAACAAAAACGGCATGGTATTGGTACCAAAATAGACAGATAGATCAATGGTACAGAATAGAGGACACGGACACAAACCCAAATAAATACAATTTTCTCATACTAGACAACGGGGCCAAAAATATGCAATGGAGAAAAGATAGCCTCTTCAACAAATAGTGCTGGGGAAACTGGAAAACCATATGCAACAGAATGAAATTAAACCCCTATCTCTCACCCTACACAAAACTCAACTCAAAATGGATCAAGGACCTCAGAATCAGACCAGAGACCCTGCATCTTATAGAACAAAAAGTAGGTCCAAATCTTCAACTTGTTGGCTTAGGATCAGACTTCCTTAACAGGACTCCCATAGCACAAGAAATAAAAGCAAGAATCAACAACAATTCAAACTAAAAAGCTTTCTCTCAGCAAAGGAAACTATCAGTAATGTGAAGAGAGAGCCTACAGAGTGGGAGAATATCTTTGCCACTCATACTTCAGATAGAGCACTAATCTCAGGAATCTATAAAGAACTCAAAAAACTCTACACCAAGAATACAAATAATCCAATCAACAAATGAGCTAAGGAAATGAACAGACACTTCACAGAAGAAGATGTATAAGCAATCAACAGATATATGAAAAAATGTTCAACATCTCTGGTAATAAGAGAAATGCAAATCAAAACTACCCTAAGATTTCATCTCACCCCAATTAGAATGGCGATTATCAAGAACACAAGCAACAATAGGTGTTGGCGAGGATGTGGGGAAAAAGGTACACTCATACATTTCTGGTGGGGTTGCAAATTAGTGCAGTCACTCTGGAAAGCAGTATGGAAATTCCTCAGAACGCTTGGAATGGAACCACAATTTGACCCAGCTATCCCACTCCTTGGCCTATACCCAAAGGACTTAAAATCAGCATACTACAGAGATACAGCCACATCAATGTTCATTGCTGCTTAATTCACCATAGCCAGATTGTGGAACCAACCTAGATGCCCTTCAGTTGATGAATGGATAAAGAAACTGTGGCATATACAATGGAATATTACTCAGCCATAAAGAATGATAAAATTATGGCATTTGCAGGCAAATGGATGAAATTGGAGAATATCATGCTAAGTGAGATAAGCCAATCCCAAAAAACTAAAGGATGAATGATCTCGCTGATAAGTGGATGAGGACATATAATGGGGGGTGGGAGGGGTTAGCGTTAGGGTTGGAGTTAGGTTTAGGGTTAGGGATAAGGAGGGTGGTAAGAATGGAGGAAAGAAGGACTGTATAGAGGGAAAAGAGGGGTGGGAGGGGTGGGGGGAAGGGAAAAAATAATGAATCAAACATCTTTGCCCTATGTAAATTTATGATTACACAAATGGTATGCCTTGACTCCATGTACAAATAGAGAAACAACATGTATCCCATTTGTATACAATAAAAATATATATATATATATAATAAAAGAAGCTTTAATTTCTTCAAAAAAAAAAAAACTTAACACCAAAAATACAAATACCCCAATCAATAAATGGCTTAAGAAACTGAACCAACACTTAACATGAGAAGAAACACAAATGGACAACAAATATATGAAAAAATATTCAACATCTCTAGCAATTAGAGAAATGCAAATTAAAACTACACTGAGATTTAATCTCACTCTAATCAGAATGGCAATTATCAAGAATACAAGTAATAATAAATGTTGACAAGGATGTGGGGAAAAAAGTTCACTCATACGTTGCTGGTGGGACTACAAATTGGTGGAAACTAGAAAGCAGTATGGAGATTCCACAGAAAACTAAGAATGGAACCACCGTATGACCCAGTTATCACACTCTTCAGCATATACCCAAAGGACTTAAAATCAACATACTACAGTGACACTGCCACATCAATGTTTATAGCAGCTCAATTCATAATAGCTAAGTTATGGAAGTAACCTAGGTGCCCTTCAACAGTTGCATGGATAAAGAAAATGTGGTATGTATATATACACAATGGAATATTACTCAGTCATAAAGAAAAATAAAATTGTAGTATTTGCTAGTAAGTTGATGGAACTGGAGAAAATCAAGCTAAGTGAAATAAGCCAATCCCAAAAAAACAAAGACCAACATGTTCTCTCTGACATGTGGATGCTAACACACAATAAGGAGAGAGGGACAGAAGTTAGATTAGACAAAGGGGAATGAAGGGAAGGAGGGGGAAGGGAATAGGAAAGACAGTAGAATTAATGGAACATAACTTTGCTGTGTTCATATATGAATAACAACCAGTGAAACTTCGCATCATTTACAGAGAATGGATTATACTCTATATAAACATAATGTGACAAAATACACTTGTCACGTATATATAAAAAGAACAAATTTTTAAAAAGAAAAAATATTTGTAACTTAATAAAAAAAACTAAACTCACATTTTCCATTGTAATATCATTTGAGGCATTCATCAGATTCACACTTTTGTCAACAGCTACAATCCCAACTACTGAGTCTGGCTGTGTAACAGAGACCCTGAGAGAGACTTTCTCAGAAGGTTCAGCATTAACTTTGCTCCAAAACAGCTTTATCTGAGGGAGAAAACAGGATTGATTGATTTTACTTTTTAAAAACATTTGTTACATACCTTACCAATAACAGATTAGTAACTCAAAATCTAAAAATCCTACATTTGCCTTGGTCCAGGGATAATTCTAAAACATATATAACTCTTTCCAAAGAAAAGAATAAAAAAGATTTTTTTTAAGAAAGGCTATTCCCTCATGTTTGCAAGCCATAAAACTTCTTACACTTGTACAAATGTGAATTATCCTTCACATCTCTCTTCCCCTTCTCTCTTTCTCCCCTCCTTCATCCCCCGCCCCCGAGCCAGTGCTGGACAGGCAACGGCAGTGTCTAGCACAGCTGAGAAGGACAGCATCCGAGAGGGGGCATGCAAAAGAAAACAGGTTTCCTATACATAGGTGACCTGGACTTGGGAATGAACACAGAGAGCTCCCTGAGGACTCACCAAACTAGGTAGGCTGTGAGATATGAAGGTTCTGTCCAAGACACCGTCCGTGCTCTGTGTCTCCATGGCTACCTGACTTCCTGTCATCATACTCAACAAAGCCTAGTCCTACTACTTCTCAGAAACCATCAGTCATCTCATCACTGCTGTACAGAAGGGCTTCTCACGAGGCCCCTTCCTACAGGGGACTCTCATTTCATCTAGCATCTATCTCTACACTCCCCTGTACCAGCAATGGCACCGTCTGTCCAAGATGGCCTTAATGCCACCCTAGGCTTGATTACAGTTTGGATAGGCTCCTTCCTGACTATAGCCCCCTTTCCTTAGAGCACGTGCTTTAGACATCTTGCAATTCAAAGTCTTTCTCTGACTCTGAAGTGTAAAACTTCTCGTGGTGGAAACCATCCTCTCAAAGTG
Organism: Sciurus carolinensis; assembly: GCF_902686445.1. Lineage (NCBI taxonomy): Eukaryota > Metazoa > Chordata > Mammalia > Rodentia > Sciuridae > Sciurus > Sciurus carolinensis. The sequence goes on from NC_062219.1 coordinate 86,818,009, forward strand.
TAATCATCAGGAAAGACAGAGCCCCAACTGTTTTCCTAGTCTCAGTGGGAAAGTGGGAGCCAAATTCCATAGGTGTCAATTAGCAAAAAATGAAGGTCTAATCACTTTAACCAACCTTCCCACAACAACCTCCGGTACTTTTATTTTAACTCACCCCAGTGCTTTAACAGTCTCCTACCTTTTGTTTCAATAGACTTGAATTCAAACTCTCTTATATTATAGAATCTTGAGTTAAAATCATCCCCTCCTGCCTATCTGGTCTGGTGCAATTTTTCTCTGATACACTTCTCAAGTCATCTTATCTGAGACTGGAACTGAAACTGATTTCCTATCTCATATGTCTAAGAAATTTCTTGAAATAAGCTATCAATACACTCTGCTTCCTCAATGTCGATGACCCTATACACTTGTTACTAATTTTAGAGCTTGATCTCACTTTCAGAAATATGTCTCCTAGGTTAAGCCTCAGTCCTACTTTAAAATTCACTTTTGTCAGCTATTATCATTAGAAGTAAAAATTGTGCTCTGAAGCTAACAAAATATAGTGTCTTCTTTTTTAAAAAGAAAAATGTCTTATGTCTTTTCATCAGACAAAAAGTAGAAGTTTATATTGTGATAATGAAAGTTAGGGTTAACAATTCTCAACAGAAGAAAGCATGGAAGAACCCATACTCTGCAAACACTGCTTTAAAACAATGAGGACCAGAGAGACAGCGAGTTTTAGTGAGAAGCATGGCTCATTCTGATATATGTGAGAAGATTCAGTCATGTTTCTTTTCAGAGTTAGGGGCCAAGGCAGCTTCCTACACAAGCGGATTACTCAGGCTACAAAAAGCACTGATGCATCTGGAGGTCAGACTTCACACAGATCCTCATGTGCAAGGTAACCAAGTATATTAAAAATCTATCCCAGGTTAGTTTTCAGCTAATGTAATAGATAAACCAAAGCCCAGCTCTGCCTCTTAAATTCATCTCAGATGGCCTCACTCCCTCACTCCAAGGTAAGGTCAAACCACACATATACTACAGTGCCAATGAATTCCACAACCAAGCTACATCAACTCAACTATTTTAAAAGTCCTTAAATGGTTGTATGTTTTTACATACAGCCAAGAACATTATCTCACAAATAAGATACATAAAGTCAAATAATTCTACATGCAAAAATACACATGTAGTAACTAAATATGAAGAGGTTTGACCATAGTTCTAGAAGGGACTAATATATCATCCTAACCAATTTGGCTTAATGATACTTTTTTAAAGAAATAGCATATATCTCAGACTTCACTAATAGAAAGTTTTATTTTAAATATAATTACTTTAAATCTTACCTTATTTTTAAAAATAAGCTGAACAGGAATTTTTAGGACATCATTTATAATTTCACCATCATCTTCAACATAATACACAATTATACAAGACTTTGGTGCCCAAGAACTTTCCGGTATTAAAGAAAAGGTTGTGGTGTTCTGTTTGCCTACAGCCACCAACTGTCCCCTGGATATTACCTGAAAAAAAAAAATAGTAGATGAATTTAATTTTTTGCAAAAGTTAGTAGGATCTCAATTGAAGCTATATTTATCGTAATTTTAAGCAAAACCACAAATTTTTGACTTAAATCAGTCTTGACACCTTTTCAAATACAAGAAAACCAACTTGACAGAGAATATAACCTAAGAAATAGAAATTGAAGATTAAAGCAATGCTGATTGGAATAACAGTAGATTCATAATCAAAAATTAATATTTTTAATTCTCAATTTAATTTATTGCATTTTTAATTTTTGATTGACATGTAACATTTGTGCACACTTGTGGGTCATGGTGTGATATTTCAATACATGTACACAGCATGTAATGACCAGATTAAGGTAACTGGCATATCTATTCCCTCAAACATTTATCATTTCTTTGTGTTGGTAAAGAATCTATTTTTGATTGGGAGGAATACAGGACTCTACTGGGACAGTTGGATTTAAAAAATTACAAAGTCATGATGTCAATTTCTATTTTTTTTTATATTTTACAAATTTCTACCAAGAATGTATGTTACTTGTCTAATAGAAATTTGAATTTTAAACATGATGCTAAAATTAATTAAAGTATTTTAAATTAGAAATGAAAACACAGGTGGAAAAAGATAAAAGATACTTTGATTCAATATGAAAGGGACAGCCTAATTTCAAAAATTAGTAAGTTCAGTGTAGATATAAGGTAGATACCATTTAAGATGATTCTATAATAGATCATAAATTTAAATTCTGTAAGAGATTACCATATAGCTAAACTCCTTCAATTGCTTGTTGCCACTGACCACCAGTTCAAAAGGTGATCCTACCTAGAAGAAAAAGATCTCAGTTAATGTGCACATATCGATGGCAAGAGAGTCCAATTGTACTTTGATTATCAAGTGAGTTATATGTATTACCTTTATATTTTCATCTCTTGCTTTTAGCTGGATGTATGTCTTACTGGGAGATGTAAACATGCCATGAACTGCCATGCTACTTACACTGGTCAGAAAATAAGCCTACAGCAAAAGAAAGAGAGCTGAAAATTTTCATTTTGAGTAACCCTGAGAAAAGATGCTACCTGATGAATAATTACTAAAAGTCAAATTCACTTTACTTTCTTTTTTTTTTTGAGCAGTAAAAATACATTCACCAAACACTGGTCTTCATCATTTTATAGTTATACTATAAAGAACCTGATAATTTAAAAACACAAAAGTCCTTGCTATCATAACCTAGGGGGGAACAAAAAACACAGCTCTTTTTCAGAAACAAAGGTTATTTTATCAGGAAACACTGTGAGAAGAGAGAATGAAAAGGAAAAGGAACCTTTCTTTTCTCCACAACACACAGCTCACCAACACCTCTTAATCCATCAATGTTCAGAGTGAAAATCAAAGAGGCGGACTAGGGGTATGGCTCAGTGGTAGAGCCTGGTACGTATGAGGCACTGGGTTCAATCCTTAGCATCACATATAAATAAATAAATAAAATAAAGATCCACTGACAACTAAAAAAAATCAGAGGCCCCAACTGTGGAGCACCCTGCTCAGCCAAGGCCCTGACTCAGGCAAGACAGAGTAACCAGAGGGAAGGTAGCAGGGATGGCTGAGAATTCTCAGACAAACCACTTTGAGAAAGGAAGCTCAACAAAGGTGTGTATGTAAAAACAAATACATAATCTTCTTTGATTCCAGTTCCTCCCAAAATAAATCCACTTTTATTTTTATTTTCCAGTATTAGGGTTTAAAGCCAAGTCCTTACTCAGCCTAGGCAACTGATCTACTGCTGAGCTATAACTCCACCCCTTTTCTATTTTATTTTATTTTGATATGACTCTCTAAGTTACCCAGGTTGTCCTCCAACTTGTGATCCTCCTACCTCAGCCTCCTGAGTAACTGGGATTACAGGTGTGTGTCACTACACCTGACTGAAAATAAAATTTCGAATGACTGAAAATCAACCTAGACCCAGGTTTTGAGGAGCTTCTCCCTCATATCTTCACATTGTTATATTTTACTCTGCTCTTCAAAATGAACTTACAAGGAAAATTTCAGGCCAATCCTCAGTCACTGTCATCAAATTACTTCTAACACTTTCTCCCACTTTAAAACACAGAAACGTGTCCACTTCCTATGCACTTTGAGCTCTGACAGGTTGAGTGTCTACATTGTTACAACTGAGATGATGGTGTCTCAGAAACATAATCGTGGGAAACAGAGGGCACCTTCAGCTGTAGCTCATTGGAGTTTTCCAGGATTGGGAATTCAATCTTAAAGATTCCATTTTGGGGAACAGTATAATTCATGATCTGGACAGCTTCCATATCCTGATTTCCATGATTCTGTCTGCTCCAGAGATTGGTATTGTTTCTCTGCGTCACTGCTATGACTACATTATTACTTCTTTCTTCAAGAGTCAGTTGGTTGCCATCAGAACGGCTTACTTTCACCTAATTATCAAAACAAGATATTTTTAAAACAGGTAACAAAAAAAGCAAAGAATTTAAGTTCAATTGGCTACAGTTTCCATCTGTAATATTCCCATTACAGTAAGTCTCAACAATTACTGGTGGCACTCTCACTTCCAGATTCAGTGGCCTCTCTGTAGGAGGCATCGAGAGCCCATGGTCCCTGCCTTCTTAACACTATGGCTTCCTTGCCTTCTGTTAAAGTGTTCTTCTCCCTTCCTCAAAGGTCTCAGTGTTCCTATGCCTTAGTTTGTTATTTTGGGGGGATTATACGGTAAATCCAAAACCCCTATCTTTTCTTTGCACTGCAGCTCATACCCAATACCTCCAATTCCCTCCAGGAAGTTCTCACCTGAATACCAGTCACCTGGAAATCAGCATATCTAGCACAGAGTAACCATCTTGCCTTTCCTGTTTTCATTGATACCACAATTCTGCCAGACCTACCCTCCAAATTTTCCCTCCCTTGCCCTACCTCCCAAATCCAGTGAACATTAAGTCCTATATTTCTCTGTTGCCTTCCACTCTCACAGCCACCACTATGAGGTCCCTGTTGCCCCTCGCCTAGGCTGCTTCCGTCCTCCAGCGCACAACCACATGGCCCTACTCAGTTTTCACCATAACCCTCCCACATTCTGGAGGTTCCTAGGCTTCTCACTGCCTAGAGTATAAAGTTCAAACCATAAGGGAGAATTCAGGACCCTCCTGTCTTATCACTCCCAGACATGAGCCCTCAGCTGGGACTGCAATTGTCCAGTCACTATCTTCTGAGTACCCCTGAATTTGCCATCCAGTCTCCCACTTTTTGTCTCAACTCACCTTGCTCCCCACCTCCCAATCTCATGCCCAAACATTTAAAACCCTACTAATCTTTTAACAAAGCATTCAGAACTTCCTCTTCCATAAAGTATCCCTTAACCCCCATCCCATCCCAAACCCAAACCTTCCTTCCTGAACTCCACTGTTTCACTCATCTGGAAACAAATATCAGCAGCCTCGTGATTTTTACCTTTCAAATTGCCTGAATTATTGAGATCACTGAAAACAGTAACTATCTAAAACTTCTCTTCACACATTCAACAAGGATCAACCCCTCCTCTTTAAACAAGGATTAGCTAACTGGAAAGCAGGCATGCCTATCCAGTATGTTTGTAAATAAAGTTTTATTGGAATATAGTCATTCTCCTTTGTTTACAAGTTGGCGGTGGCTACTTACATAGGACAATGACAGAGTTGAGTAGATGTGACAAAGACCATATGGCCCAGAAAGCTAAAAATATTTACTATCTAATCTCTGCAGGAAAAGTTTTGCAATACCTGCTTTAAATCCCTATAGAAACTAACTCATGATTTAAAATCTTATGCTGCCTTGAATTACATTTCTGTGCATATTTTCTTGTCACCACCACAAAAACTTTGATTTCCAGGGTAGCCCTGGGTCTTTCTTTGCTCCATAAGCCCTGCCTAGCCCTATACCTTGCACTCTGTCAAAACATACTAAAGTAATAAGTGTTAATTCAACATTTTTTGAAAAAGAGATATGATGTTAAATTTTAAAGTTGTATCCTTTCTAGAAATAAAATTGTCATTGTAAAAATCAGATTTAACTTAAAATTTTGACCACCATCAAATCCCTTCAATTAATAAAATCTTCAATGTAGCAAATCTAATTTAAACTATTAGCTAAATAAATTTCTAGGAAGATATTTTTGTTGTTGTTAGAAATGACTTTTAAAAACTTGAGATCCAGATCATTTAGAAACAATTCTACTTATCTCACAGTTCTAAAGAGGAAAAGTAATATATCTAATTTTGGTTTAAATTTTTGAAGAAACACTGAATATAGTATTTCCCATTCTGTTTTTCATTCAACCAAACTTACTGCTATGGACTAGTAATAAATATACCAACTTACAGTGGCTGTGAAGTTCAGAGATGGCTTCAAGATAGTAGCATAATCAAAAAATTCAATGATGTAATCATGTTGCTTGAAAAACACATTGGAGCTTGCATTTCTTGAGATGCCTATTTTGGAAGTTGCATCATTTAGAATGAAAAAGAAATAATTTCCTACCAGCTTCTATCAACCAAATCTTCCCATCTAAGCTACTTGTGAAAAAGACTGAAAATATCAGGACACATAAGCTTTACTTCTATACTGACATAGCACACTACAAAAATCATATGACTCTATGATGTTTTCTGTGGACTGCTTTTAATTAAACACCACTACCACCATCCTCCGTCAGTGACATGGATACCAGCAGACTAGGGTCACTGACAGAATAGTCTTGCTTTTCCAATAATATTTCCAAAGCTGTTGAAATAATAACAGAAACGTCCAAATAATTGACAATTTTTTATTAAAGGATAAAACTATCTAGAACCAGGTGAGATTTCAGATGATGTTAAATAGTTTTTAAAAAAGGAGGAGGAAGAAGAGGAGGAAATAACAGTTGAAAATGTAGGCCTTTCTGGGTGGTTTTCAAGCTAAAAAGAAAGAGTAAAAATGGGAGGAAAATGCAAATAGCTATCACATGTGATTGAAGCACAAACTCACAGAAAATAAGTTTCACTTTTATTATGAAAACATCCTGCAAGTTAGACTACTTAATAGTCTTGAAAACTTCAACATTAAATAGCATGTTTAAAAAGGAAACTAAATGCCCTCAAGTGAAAGTGCAAGTTATAAAAAGAGAGGACAGAGCAGCAGCACTTAAGTAGCTTTACCTTCAATTCAACATCTACAAACCTGTAAGTGATTCTGTTACTGTGGCTAGAATTTCTATTGGCCCAGGAGTAGAGAGATCCGAGTGTTCAAAATGCCCATCTGAAAAATCCATTACCTTTTTCATCTCTTCATCATTAAAAGAGAAGTTTGCAGATCCATTTATCTGTTTTGTTTAAAAGTTCAATTTTATTCTCACTTTAGCAATTCAAATTCCAGAAATAAAACTCAAACTAAGTTACAACGTGATGGCTCCATATTAATCACTATGTAAGTGGGTAAATTCTCACTTTTCAATGCTGCAAAGCTCTTGATTATCTTACACTCAGTTTTTTGTTAATTCAGTATAAAATCTTATTTTTAGAAAAAATACATATATTTTCCCATTGCAAGTTATAAACTGTTTGCAAAAGTTACCTTAAATTTTTTTGTAATATTTTTCTTCTCTCCCCAGAAGGATAGAGGTAAAAATGTAAGCACTACATCTCCTTTCACTGGCTTCCCATATGTATACCTGAAAAACAATAAACAGGGTTTTTTTTTCCCCCTAAAACTTGATACTGTCAGAAGAACAAAATAAAAATATTACTTTCAATAGCATATACTAGCAATCTAATGTAGAAGAATTATATTAAATACACACTCATACTACAAATTTTTAAAAACTAAGCCAGCGTCTCCCACATACTAGGCAAACGCTCTACCACTGAACTACATTCCCTGATATTTTTAATTTATTTTGAGACAGGATTGCTCCAGCTGGCCTCAAACTTTCAATTCTCCTGCCTCAGCCTCCTGAGTAGCTGGGATTACAAATATGAGCCACACCCAGCTTGAAGATTTTTAAATGTCAGTTGAACTTACAATCCCTGTGGCCAACAGCTGTACATTCCAGTATGAGTCAGGAGGGATTATGAGACCTTAGATTCTGGAGCACTGAATGAACTCACAGCTGCCAAAAATTATTTTTGCAAGAAAATCAAAAACAGTAATTTTTTCAAATCCATAGGATCAAGATTTTCTTCTTGAATCAAATCTCCTTCTCTGCTGTTGGCAGTCTAAGTATTATTAGTATCCATTCTCATCAGGGGAAATTCTCCTCATATAAAGGAGAGGCAATCTTTGAAGAATCATTTTACTGCCAGGAAGTCTTTTAAAGATGTGTTTCCTAGATTTCTTCCATCTCTATTATGAAATTCTGGGTCAAATGTGAAAGTAATTTTGCTTTGCATTCTGTAAATTATAAACTACGACTTCCTGAATACATTGATTAGACACAGAAATAGCCCCTCATCTGGGTCAATTCAGCTCAAAAGCAAATATAGTATATTTCAAATCAAGAAGGAAAAAAAAAATCAACCTTCAATGCACTACCCTTCCAAACAAAAATAGTAAAGGTAGTGGAAACCCTGGTTAGAAACCTTAGCTTCAAAATCACTTAGTCTAAAGAGTAAACCTAATATCGTTTATATCTTGGTAAGTAAATAAAAGCAAAACTATAATAGCAGCACACTATATTTTAAAAGAGTTGTATCACATGCTAGTACAGAGAGTTTTAAAATAATCATTTAAAGTATTTTTGGATGCAAATTTTTAATTTGGCTTAAATGTGAGGTAGACTTAGCTTTCTACCAAGCTGATAATAATCACTGTGAAACAGGATTGCTGACAATTATTATCCTAAATAGAATCTGAAAGCATTTAGAATACATTAATTATTCATAAAATAACTTGGCAACATTTTACAAAGCAAATCAAAGATATTCTAGGATAGTATCATTAAGAAGATAAGAAATTTTTTATTCTGAAAAAAGTCATGGTAAAAAAGATTTATAAAATAATACCTAAAAAAAAATTAACCCTATAATTCATGTTTCTCCCTACCTACCTTTTTTTTTCTTCATGTTATTTCCAGGATACAAATGTCTCAATTCAACAAATAAATACATTTTAATAAACCTTAGATTAAATAATCTTTTTTAATTCCACTGTTCCCAGGAGTTGTAGGAGCAAACTAGACATAGGCTGTGTTATTTTCTTTATAATCCTCTAAAGCTCACTGGGGTTAATGGGAAAGAATCTATTACTTATTTTTAATGAGGTAGAAATAATAAGCAGATATTCACATCAAAGGTAACAGATAAAAACATACTTTTATTTTTTAGTCACCTCAGTTAGTTTTCAAAACCAAATGGAACTTTTTTAAAAAATGTGTTCTAATTAGTTCTACATGACAGTAGAATGCATTTTGACACATCATACATAAACGAAGTAAAACTTCTCATTCTTCTGGTCGTACTTAATAGTAGAATCACATTGCTTGTTTAGTCATATATGCACATAGGGTATTAATGCACCAAATGGAACCTTTTAAGCTTCTCCAAGAAATTTCTAGCAATACCCTGTACATATAAAATAACCTTGATGGAACAGATGCTTACTAGCAAAAAAGATTATTTATCATCCAACTCATAGAGGTGACTATGACAGCTATTATGAAATAGATATGTATGAGATAATTTCTATAATTTAATATCAACCACCTGAAAAGACAGACGACAGAACCCACCTTTTAAAATACACCTGAGGAACTTGATTTCAGGTTCTACTCTCTACTCCCTAATTTGATAAGACCAAACCTACTGCCCATACAACTCAATTTGGTTCACTCCAAATCACAGCCTTTTAATTTGGTATGAAGACCTTGTCTGTGCTACATACAGCTTGGTGCTGAAATCTTAGGAGTCGTGTTGTTCATCCATTGTTCCTTCAGCAAGTATTTCCTGGATGCCTATTCCATGCTGATGCTGTACCAAGGTGCAGTGGTAAGGCAGACTCATTTTCAAAGAAGTGAACTAGCAAACAACAAAGCTGCACAACTAGTGCTGTGAGGACAGAGGATTCGGGGGAGTAGCCACACCTTGAAATCACCTATATAAAGATCATAAAAAGCATTTTTCATTCTTGAAGCACAAGTAAAATTTGGGGAGTAGAGTTTGGGAGAGTGGAAAAAGAGCTGGGAGGTGTCAGGAAATATGTTTAATGGAAACTGCAACAGTGATTAAGAAGAGATAATGTAGGTCTGAATGAAGGAAGTAGCCATGGAGAAAAGTGGATGAACTTGAGAGAGAGAAAGGAGACAGAATCAACAGCACTGGTTGTTGACTGGATATGGGAATTACTGAAGGAGTAGAAAGAGCTTGGCTAACTGGAGCAGCTGCACTGATGGTGGTGCAGTCCACCAAGACGTCAGCAGGGAGGTCACAAAAGAAGCATCAGGTTGTGGGGGGTGATAGGGTTAGTTAAGTACCTATAAGACACCCAAGTGGAGATGTCTAGTAGGCAGCAAGATATGAGCGTCTAAACCTCAAGACAGAAATTAGTGCTGGAGATAGAGACTGGAGATAAGGACTGGAATGACTGGAGAGTCATTCAGTTATATACTATAACCATGAAGGAAACTAAATAAATGTGTCGAGAAGGAAGAATGCGCTGGCCATGGTGGCGTATACCTGTAATTAAAAAAAATCCAGCAGCTCAGCAAGAGGATGGCAAGTTCAAAGTCAGCCTCAGCAACTTAGCGAGGCCCTAAGCAACTCAGTGAGACCTTGTCTCTAAATAAAATATAAAAAAGAACTGGGGTTGTGGCTTAGTGGTTAAATACCTCTGGGTTCAATCCCTGGTACCAAAAAAAGAAAGAAAGAAGAGTGCCAAAGATGGAGCTCTGAGGAATAAGAACTTTTCAAAGATGAGCAGGGAAGAGTAGACTGCAGAGTCTTCAAAGAGTAGCCAAAGGCAAGGAGGAAACCCAGTCAGGAAATTAGAGTGGATAGCAATGCCAAATGCTGCAAAAGGGAAAAAAATCTAAAAATATGCCCCAGAGACTGAGCAGGAAGGAGGTCATTGTGACCATGGTGAAAGCAGTTCCGACCGATTATAGGTAGCTGAGGAATGAATGGAATGTGAAGAAGTGGAAAATGGATCTGTGACTTCCTGTGAAGAAACAAAGAGATAGGCGGTGGTTGGAAGGAGGGATGGAGGTCAGGGAGGGTTTGTTTCTTTAAGATAAAGATGATTAAAAGTGAAGATGCCTCTAAAGAACAAAAGGTTAAAGATACTGAATGGAAAAGTCCAAACTCAGGCCAGAGGAAGTGGCTTGGCACTCTCCTGATAGCAGCCTGACAAGTCCCAAGTGGAGGAATTAGCCTCTGGAGGGAAAAGAACTACAGCTTTCACCATGACAGTCAGTCAGGATGATGGAGATGCAGAGGGGGAGAATGACGATTACGATCATTTCCACCTCTACTGGGACCCAATATTGATGGTGTATGTCTATGCTCATCTTTATAAACTGATAAAAAGCTGGGCATGTGGTGCATGCCTGTCATCCTAGCCATTTGGGAAGCTGAGGCAGGGAGATCGAAAGCTCAAGGCCAGCCTCAGCAACTTAGCAAGTCCCTAGGCAACTTAGTGAGAACCTGTTTCAAAATAAAAAATAAAACATGGCTGGGTTCAATCCTAAGTACCAAAAAACAACAACCACGACAACAACAACAAAAAAAAAAAAAAAACTGAGATTCCTCATAAAACTTGGAATGGACCAACCAGAATGAAGACACCAGATATATGTGAGGCAGGGTGAGTTGAAGGTCTCTGTGTACATATGGGGAAATGAATGAATGTCGATTGCAATAAGACAACCAACCTCCTCTCCCACTTCCATTATCAATGAGAAAAAAAGAATAGGATTTAAGAAAAGTTAAGTTGCCTCAACTCTACATCATCTGAATGAGGAATAAGAATGGATACATATTTTTTTAAAAAATCTAGCAACTTATAATGTATATCCTTGATGTAGTCTTGGTCTTTGGGAAATATTTTAGGACTGGACTGGCTTAGAAACAGAGACATGGATATAAACACCTGCTCATGCTTGATTATTTATTACAGAGAGTTGATCATTGCCCAGTAGGATATTTTGATAAGCAAAACACAGTGCTAATATTCTGGAATACATAATGAGCTTTTGTGTATACAGTTTTATAATGGTTCAGAGTCATATCAAAAGAAACATAATACTTACTTTGCTGTGATGGTACCACTTAAATTCTTAGAAGTCAAAGAACAATATAGTGGTGTCTGCAAAGCAACTTCAAATTTTGGCAACACTGAAAAAGAAAGGCAATTTCTTAAAGAATATGTTTTACCATTATCTTCGGCTGAACAAAATTAAAAAATTAATTCTTCTGAAAGAGTTGATGATTATTATTACTTAAGTTTAGAATCATTAGAATCCAAATACACATTAACACAGAGGACAACCCCTTTATTTTATTCCAAATTAGAAATTCTGAGTTCAGCTTTATGTAATCAAGTATTAAATGTTTTAATTAATACTATTTGACATAAAGCACCCCACCAGAGTAAAAAATGTTTGTTTGCTTTTTTCTGATCTATAGAAAATTTTTTTCTATAACTTCACTGATCAAAGAAATAGATCTAAGTCTCATAACAAAGTATCTCACTATTCAATTAACAGAAGACAAATATCAAAAAGGCCTCTGGGTCCCATAAGGCTAAAGGCCCTCTTCAAGCTCCAAGTCCTTCCTATACCCTGGACCAGTCTAAAACAGGAAACCAAAAAAGTCACATAAGTAAACTACGACTCCCCTCTTCCAAGGAAATTCAAATACCTTCTCCTCACACCTGATAGGTGGGTAATCAGTTTCCCCATACACTGTACCCCATTCAACAATATACAACCACCAAGGACCATCACAACATGATGTGAAAATAGCCTATAAAATTATTGGTCCCCTATGATTTATGCTTCTGGATTAGCACTATCCAAAAGAAATAAAATGTGAGCCACGTGTAATTTCTTCATTTCTAGTAGTCACATCTAAAAAGTAAATCAGTGAGATCAATTTTTGCAATACTTTGCTTAACCCCATATAGACAAAGAAATATCACTTCAACATGTAATCAAAATAATAATTATTACTAATGAACTTTTTCCTTCTTTATCCTCTTCTATTAATTCTTCAAGATATGGTGAATTTTATACTTATAGCATATCTTCTTTTGGACCAGCTACATTTCAAGTGCTCCACAGCCACATGTGGCAAGTGGCTTCATGTTAGACAGCAGAGTTCCAGATGAAGGGACAGCCAACTATGACCAGCAAGAGCTAAGACTGGTTTTTACTATTTTTAATTCATTGGTTAAAAAAAAAATCAAAATAATAATATATCATGACATATAAAAGTTACATGAAATTCAAATTTCTATGTGCATAAAATAAATTTTATAATATCACAATATTTGTTTACGTATTGTCTACAGCTGCTCTCACCCTACAAAGAAAAGTTGAGTAGTTATGACAGAATATAGGACCTATCCTAGGGCCTCAAATATTAACATCTGACTCATTGTAAAAAAACACTTTGCCAATTCCAGTTTTAGGTAATCCTGAGAATTAGATCTGAAAATAGTGTGTACTGAGATTCTGAGTCTGAGCCACAGAAGGGATAAGCACAGTACTTTCCAGAATTTCAGTTGCCTGAACGAAACACAGTCTCAAAATGTGCCACAAATCAAATGAAAAGGTTCATATACAAACTCAAAGTGGCTATTTAAATTGTGAACTAAGATGGAGATCCCCAGCTTTTACTCATTTCTCCTCCATTCATCAACAAACTAGCAGGACCCACTGTTCCCATCTGTGCTTTTAACACAATATTGTAAGTGCTGCACTTACAAGAATATGATTAACCTGAGTTAAACAGGTTCAGCAATGTTAACCAAATAAAAATGTGAAAAATAAATTGACAGCAAAATGGGTTTTCATTTTCTTTTATTTTATTTCATGGTGTGGGGATTTAACCCAGGGCCTGTGCATGCTCGACCACTGAACCCCAGTGTTTTCATTTTGCTTTTTTGGTATAGGGGTGCCTTACCACTAAGCCTTATTCCCAGTTCTTTTTTTCTTTTTCTCTTTTTTCTTTCTGTTTTGAGACAGGGTCTCACCAAGTTACTGAGGCTGACCTTGAACTTGGAATCCCCCTACCTCAGCCTCCTGAGTGGCTAGGATTACAGGCATGTACCACTGCACACGACTAACCCCAATGTTTTGACTTTTAAAAACTCAAAAAATTTTAAATATCTCATGATCACAACAAATAGAAAAAAGAAAAACTGTATAAAAGGAAAAGACTAGCATAATGGGAATTTAGGTAATATTTTTTTCCTACTTTTCTTTTACAATAAGATTTTAGAACTTTACAAAGGAAAATACTTGTTTAGGCCTAATAAGGAACACCAGAATTTTATCTCCATTGGGATTTTTACTTTAAAATAATATCTCTTGAAAATTTCTCTTATCTCTGTAGAAAGTAATAAATGTGGGGTTTTTTCTTCAAAATAAACTGAGGCACTCTTACCATACTCTGAGACTTGAAATGATTGATAATATGTCTGGTCCTATTGGGAGGAAGAAGAAAGACAAAATATGAGTTCTTATTCAATTATTTTGCTTGCTTACTTACCTGCATATAAAGGTTTAGAAAATGAACTTTAAGTTACATTTTATATGATTTAATGAACCAAACAGTTTATCTTAATTTATGAAAGCTTATTTTTAGACAATTGCAATAATAAGCTTGTGAAATTTCAGAGTTTTACTTTCCAACTTGCTTACATAAACAGATGACCTATCTCTTTGCAGGTCATTTAAATAAAACTGTTTAATATGGTTCATCATTTGCAAAATAAGATTAAATATGATAATCAATAAATTTCATAAAGTAAGGATAACACATATCAAACTAATTATGGATTTCAATTTTGTTTTGAATATCACTATCAAAAAAACCAATGGTTAAAATAAAGCTAAACATAATCAAAACTTTCTTTTTTTTTTTTTTTTTTTTTTTTGGTACTGAGGATTGAACCCAGGGGCACTTTACAACTGAACTACATTCCCCCTTTTTCATTTTTTTTATTTTGAGACATGGTGTCACTAAATTGCTCAGGTCCTCCCTAAGTTGCTGAGGCTGACCTCAAATTTGTAATCCTCCTGCCTCAGCCTCCTAAATTTCTGGGATTACAGGCATGAGCCATCATGCCCAGTTCCAAATTTTTATACATAATCTAGGATACAAAATCATCATGAACCAACATCCTTCACCTTTCTCATTCCTTAAATTATTATCTAGTTAACCATTAAATCTATACATTCTATCCTACTTTGATAACATTATTTCTTTTTCTAATATCAAGAAAGCATGTGGTTTATTATATCATTTTTCTAATTCATATTTCTGCCTATTCTAAATTATAAGTAACACATTAAGTAGAACCTTTTCAAAATAACTAAGTAATTCCACCAAAGAAATTTGTGTTCTAAATCTGATTCCCTAAACTTATCAAAGCAAACACACAGATGTGATTATGAAATATTAGTGTTTCCTAAAGTTAATCTAAAGCATCTGTATATCAAGAAGTTATTTCTTAATCTTAAAGAAAGGATATAAAAGACCCTAATAACCGAAGCAATCCTGAGCAAAGAGGGTACTCTGGAACTATCACAAGACCTGATTTCAAATCATACTACATAGCCACAGTAACAAAATCAGCATGAGACAGGCATAAAATCAGGCCCACAGACCAGTGTAATAAAACAAAGGATCAAAAAATAAATCTACACACCTATAACCATCTGATTCTCAACAAAAGAGTCAAAACATACACTGGAGAAAAAAACTGCACCTTCAACAAATTGTGCTGGAAACCTCAATGTCCACATGTAGAAGATTGTGTATTCCTATCTATCGCCCATACAAAAATCAACTCAAAATGGATCAAAAGCCAGGCACAGTGACACACGCCTGTAATCCCAGAAGCTCCAGAGGCTGAGGCCAGGAGGATTGCAAGTTCAAAAGCCATCTTCAGCAACTCAGCGAGGCCCTAATCATCTTAGTGAGACCCTGTCGCCCAAAAAGAAAGAAAAAACAAAAACAAAAATAGGGCTGGGGATGTGGCTTAGTGGTTAAGCACCCCTGGGTTCAATTTCCAGTACCAAAAAAAAAAAAAAAAAAAAAAAAAAACAAATAAATAAATCATTGTCTAAAAGTTGACTTTAATATAGTCATTTAAAGAGTATCCCAAATAAGTTGTGCAGTTCTCATCAATATTAATCATATCTGTGATGTGTGACTTAAATTGTTTTCTTGTCAAATATAGAAATTTTATAAATTAAATGTATTTAATTCATTTGTAAGTTCTAATTTGTCACCTTGAAAATCAAATCAAGAAGGTAAAGTACTCAAGTACCTATATTACCAGTTTTACTGGTAAACAAAGTGTTCTGGTCTTTTTATTTTCAGGGGTTTTTTTTTTCTTTTTTTTTTTTTTTTCATTGTACACAATTTCTCTGGTTGTACACAATGTAGAGTCACACCATTCATGTAATCATACATGTTCATAGGGTAACGATGGCTGTCTCATTCCACCATCTTTCCTTCCCCCCACACCCTCTTCCCATCATCTCTCTACACAATTCAACGTTCCTCCAAGAATTCAAGACTTTAAATTAGTTTTTGTTTATTACTGAGGTCAGCACAGGTAAAGCTATGGATAAGAAATTAAATAAGGATGATGTCTCTGCTAAGTTAAAATTACATAGCAAATATTCATTAAGTAGTACATGCAAAACACCATATGAGGTTCTATAAAAATGAATTCAGGGGCTGGGGATATAGCTCAGTTGGTAGAGTGCTTGCCTCGCAAGCACAAGGCCCTGGGTTCAATCCCCAGTACCCCCCCCCCCAAAAAAAAAAAATGAATTCAGTCCTCAGCATCAGTATATTCAGCCGTGGGGAAGGACAGAGTCAAAGGCTTTAACAGCCATGCACTACATAACAATGGGCATAGTACCATGGTGGCCAACCATACAGTCTACTGTATAGGAGGATGTACCACCTCAGTGTTGAAAGTGTACTCCATGATGCTCATACAATACAATCGCTTAATGATGCATTTCTCACACTATGTTCCCTCCATTAAGTGAAGCATCACTGTACGTGATTGACAGCGTCTTGGGATTTCATGCACTGTGCTTCTGCTCATACTTTTTTCTATGTTTAAGTCACTCATACTTCCACCTCTACCCATCTTCCAAGGCTTAGCTCAAACTTTTTCTTTCCCTGTTCCCCAAACGAAAAGAAATCTCTCTGTCCTCTAAGCCTTCATGTTTTTTAGCCCTTCCTTCACTTCCTGTCACTTTTTGCCCTGTACTGTAAATATTTAGATATGTGCCTTATCTTACTGCAAGTTCTTTGAGGTTTAGATTCATATTAAATGGTTTCTGTATCGTTCATAGTTTATCTCTGGGGTTGCCAAAAAAAAAAAAAAAAGAAAAGAAAAAAAGAAAAACAAAATGTGCTCAATAAATATGTTAGATTAAATAAAAATTACTGACTTTTACAAATGTAGGAAATCAACCCATTTATTTGGGCCTACTTTAAACAAAAGCCTTAAAGCCAAGTGTTAGGCAATTATTTACTTAACAGGTAAGTAATTACAGATTGTATTTTAAGTAAGTTCTGTCTTCCCTACTGCCCCCATATTGCCAATCATTCCTGATGACTCTTTTCTTTTATGGGGGGTTTTATTTCATGTATTTATTTTTATGTGGTGCTGATGATCAAACCCAGTGCCTCATACGTGCTAGTCAAGTGCTCTACCACTGAGCCACAACCACAGCCCCTCCCTCTTTCTTTTGTCTGTCTTCCCCTTAAGTCTTTTGTTCTCTTGGTACTCCTAAATATCTTTCTGACTCCTGTTTCCTTTATGTGCTGTCTTTCTGACTCTTGACTGCTGGCCCTTCACATATGAGCCCAATGCTCTCCCAACCCCAACTTGTAGGTGAGTTCAATTCTTGTGTTTTTAACCATCATTTCTATCTTATAGACTCTTAAATCTTTATCTCTAGTCCACATCTCAACTGGGGGTTTCAGGTTCGAATCCACCTGCTGGACATCGCCACCCAATGTCCTACTGAATGTCCCAGATTTCTTTATCTGGATTTAGCCCCTTCCAAGTAGTCTGTCATGATGTGCTCTCCCGTGTCATGTTGAATCCCCTTCTCTCCCATACTGCTCTGTGAATTATTCAATCATTTTCCTTAATACAATATATTTTAAGTATCTGCTCTACATCATCTCCTATAAATGACTATGAAATCCTGTGGACAGCACCTCGTCAACAAACTCCCAACATTTGTTGAATTCATGTATGTATGAATGAGTGAAAGTTAATTCTTTTGTCCCCAGGCTGATTCCGATGATGCTCATTAGATTAGCCTCAGTTATCAGATAGTATCTCCTGCAAGACATTAAAATAACTCTTGAGAAGGACCAGGTTACACCAAGGAGGCAAATTACCCTCAGAGTAACCTTATATCTGCCCTTTATTTGGAAGGAACATAAATGCCAAGGAGTAGAAGAGGCCACTAACAAAAAACTGAAGGAAAAGGAAAATGCTTCTTTTCACTGTCGTTTTAATTATTTCCATAAATCAAGAAATCATCTTGCAATCAAGTGCTGACAGCACACTTTGCACCATACCATGTCTTCCCAGAGAGTTTACAAGTGGTAAATGCACATTAAGAAATAGATTTTTTTTAAAAGATTTTTAAAATGCTACTTAAAATAAAAAAGAAAAATTATTTTACCATTCAAAGGATTTGGACAAAAGCAAAAATGATCTTTGCAATATTCAATTTACTGTTTACTAGGCACACAGGATACTTATCTTCAGAATGAGTTTAGTTATTTTTACAAAAGATGTAATCCAGAATGGTAGAAGATACTGAAATATTTTAAATTAATAACAATTCATACAATTAGTAGCCCTTTGTATCATATATAACCACAACAACATTGATATTAAGTATTTTCATTAGTCTAGAACAGGGATCTGCAAAGACCAGGTAATAAATATTTTAGGCTATGCAGTTTATATGGTCTCTGTCACAACTATTCAACAATGCCACTATAGTGCAAAAGCAGCCAGAGATAATATGTAAGGGAAAAAAAGTATATATGTTCCAATAAAACCTTATTTACAAAAACATGGATCTGACTGAATTTGGATGAAAGGCTTTGCTGCCTCCTGATATAATAAAAGGAATTAAATTTATTTCCAAGTTTTTCTGTTTCTTCTAGCTGAACTAAACAAAACCTGACTGAATTTATTTAAAAACATGAAGAAAAAAAACTGATCTTTTTTATGAAGTACAAGTTTCTTTTACTGAATGATTTTCCTTCGGTTTCAAAAGAACTGAATCTACTTCAAAATGACTTGATACATTAATTGCAAGTCATCAAATAGGGCTAAGCTCATTCACTCTGCCAGCAACTGGAGAAAGCAACCAACCTGAAGGCTTAAATACTTGGACAGCCTGTCTTCTAAACAAACACCTTTCCTGGCAGGAGAATACATAACTCATCAATGTCTTCTGTGCTCTTCTTACCTAATATGGTCACCATTCCATGGGGAAAGCTCTGCCTTAGAAGTACCCATATTCACTATCTGTTTGCATTAGATGCAAGTCTTCCTCAATTAGATTTTCTAAACAATTTCTAAGGCAAAAATAGAAAAGAAGAACCAGTGGGTATTCTCTTTAACTCCTACAGCAATCTCTGTAGCTTCTCTAAATGTTGATCCTGCGTATTAATTTATTATAAGGGTATGTGTTGTATAAATCAGTCAAATGAAAGGGAAAGAGAGAAAACATTATTTCTTTTAATTTCTTTTTAGTTGTTGATGGACCTTACTTTATTCATTTATTTATATGCAGAGATGAAACTCGAACCCAGTGCCACACACATGTGAGGCAAGCACTCTACCACTGAGCCCAACCCCAGTCCTATTATTATACATTTTGAGTCAAGGTCTCACTATGTTGCTCAGGTCAGCCTCAAACCTGTAATCATCCTACATCAGCCTCCTGAATAGCTGGGACAACAAGCATGTACCACTGTGCCTGGTTGGCACATGTAAAAATTAAGAAAGTCACTAAATTTTTTCAAACTACGCATTATCAGGATATTAAAATGAACTACTTCAGACTTAATTTTGGCTTCGGTACCAAAGAAAATAGATGCCACCTACATACATCTTCCAAAAACAAGTACAAGACTACCATGCAGGACTTGTAAAGGGGGTTTCCAAAAACTAGTTTTGAAACAACCCCTCAGTTCTGTGGAGAATATAAAAGTGTTAAGATGAAAATAAACTAGGAGGGAATTTTGGGAGAAAAGTCTCGATGAGTTAGGAGTGACACACACCTCTACCTCCCAAACTCAGGTGGGTGTTGCTTCAAACCTAGAAAAAGGGACTTTAGTGGGAAAATCCAGAAAGTTGGATATGTATTCCTGGGAGCATCTTCAAGTTGTCAGTGAGCATGTTCACATACTTGAAAAATCTAAAAAGAGATTCCTGGAACGGATCAACTAAACTGACAATGGAGCTAGCTGAGTGCTTTGTTGGGTTAGTTTGCACCTCCCAAGTGTTGAAACAAAGAAAGCACCAGCATTTTCTCTCAGTGAGACTGCAAAAAAGAGTGAGGCATCATGGGACTGTTTTCTATCTTGACCGAAAGTGCTGGAGGGGTAGGCTGGAGGTGTGCACCCTGGATGACCAGGAACTGAAGGCAGTTATGAGCTACCAGAGGAGACAGATGCAAAAGCATTCAAGGCTCTTTGGATGAAGAAGATCCCAGCAGTGATAGGGATGTGCCAAATAAACAACAAATCAGTTCTAAAAATGAAAAAGTGCTAATTTTAAATGACTTCTAAGCCCAGAAAGTTCTGATGCCAGATGACAACAGTATTTCTGTGAACCATATTTTATAGGATAAATATTGGCAAACTCATATGTCTCATCTTTGTACAGCACATAAGAATTTTTTACAGCTTCTCTCTCTTCCCTTCACCCAACACAACCTGGAAGAATTGAAGGCAGCCTAGTAAGTTGGAGACAGGGAGCCACACCAAAGAAAAGCTGAGCTGGGAGAAGGGAGCACTTTATGTTATGGAGTTGTACATATGAGTTACTGAATGTAGACTTGTGTGAGGGGAAGAGTTGAATGTAACCAAAAATGATTAATTAGTCCCAAAGAACAGGACTAAATGGCAAAAGAATAACATTGTGGGTTTTTTTATTATTACTATTGTACCTGTTGAGTATTAAATTTTCAACCTCACCAACCTCACAGTTATAAAAAATAACTGGACACAGAAAACTGGGCAGCTGTTCTTATAAGAAAGGTTGAGGATGAAGAGGGTAGTCAAATTTCAAACTCATAAGATGTTTTTCCACAACAATCAGTTCTAGGCTGAGTCACAAAGGTTTACCTAACATAAGTACATCAAGCATCAAGGAAATCATGTGGTCTTTTGCTACTATCCTCACCATATGCCCTATTCATTGTCTCCTTAGAACAAAAGTTTCAAATGAGGCACTCTATGACACCTGGAATCTGGATTTTGCCTCTGCCATATCACAGCACCAGTGGATAACCAGAAAACAGCACAGCTTGCCTCTAATTGCCCATCCTTTCTCTCCGCTTATTCTCATTGATGCCTCCTCAACACCTGACACTATAGCCACCCGTTCTGAATCTCTATCCCTCTGCTTTGTGCCTGCACTTTCTTGGCTCTTTCTTCCTGAGTCTAGCTATCCTTTCTCTATTGCTCTGAGTGTCTCCTCTTCTGAGCTCCTAAAAGTGGTAATTTCTGATAATTCAGTCCAAATATGTTTTGCTCAGCTCTCATCCCTAAACTGGGCTTCCATTGTTTACTCCCTATAGCTTTAACAAGTGATTCCCAAACACCCATAGGTGAAATCTCAGTCACCTTCTACTCCTCTTTCTCTTTTGCCCCAATCATGATCCAGTCAGTCACTGGATGATTATTCTTTTAAAGTGTCTCTTGAATTCAACCATTCCTCTTTATCTCTCTATATCTGCTCCCTTGATATAGTCCCTTATTACCTTCAGAATGGACTATTACATCCTAACACAGATGACATTCAGATATTTCTTAAACAATTATACTAATCCTCAGACTTCAGTTTCTCCCTCTTAATCAAAACCACACTCTGCCACAAAAATGATTTTCCTGAAATGCTACTCTGATCATGTCAAACTGCTACCTATGGCTTGGGGCCTAGCTTAGTGGTAGAGCACTTGCCCAGCACGTGTGAGGCACTGGGTTCAATCTTCAGCACTGCGTAAAAATAAATAAAAATAAAAATAGAGATATTAAAGAAAAGTTCTTTAATTGTTACCTAAAAACTTTCTACAAAAATCAAGAAGAAGACAACAAATGTTAATGATTTTCTGCCTGGGAGTTTATCATAAGGGTATTATACTTTCTAATGTGTAATGTTTAGATGTTTTTACCTTAATTATGCATTACTTTGCTAATCAGAAAAATTGAAAATGTAAGATTTTATCATTTATAATTCAAGACACTCGTTCACACACATTTTTCTTTCTTTGTCCTCAGAAATTTATATGAAATTGTAACACTTGTTAGCATGCAAAAGAAAAAAAGAAGAAAAAATCCTTTTAGAGTTTCCTTTCTATAAAATGAAATCAAAAACTTAAACCTGGTATCCAATACCCTCCACAGGTCAGCCCTCAAACTCTTCCGACTTTCTCTTGGACTACTACTGTCTACAAGCCCTCCATTCCAGGCATGCGCCTGCTCCCAACACTGTGACTCTGTCACCTCACTCAGAGCTCCATTCACCTCTACTTCTGCACACTCCCATCCAAGTCCTGAGCTTCCTCCAGCCCCATCTAGTCACAAGGACTTTTAAAGCCGGGGAGTTCTCTGATCCAGGGCTTATATTTTATAGCTGAGGAAACAGATTCAGAGCTGAAGTGACTTGCCCACAGTCCCTCAACGGGGGCCCTAGGATCCAGATCTCATGACTTCTAATCCAATGCTCTTTGCATTTACTACATAAAACCTCCTAAATTTAAGCTCCTTGAATATAGGAGTGTCTTATCATCTTCAGATGTTTACTGGCTGGTGATTCTTTTGATCCAGCACATGAGAAAAAAGTTCCATCGTTTTGGCTTTTTTCAGATCCTTACTAACCTTGCTGTGTTTAAAATATTGCCCATATAACACTAGTCATGTAATAACCTGTCTTTTTCCCTCTTTTATTTTTACCATAAAATTGGCAAAGAGTTTAAAAATAAACAAGAAATCACAATGAAAATATCATCCTATAAAAGCGTCAGTAGATGTATATTTTTTAAAATGCCTTTGTTTTATTTATTTTTTATGTGATGCTGAGGATCAACCCCAGTGCCTCAAATGTGCTAGGCAAGTACTCTACCACTGAGCTCCAACCCCAGCCCCAGTAGATGTATATTTGCCTACCTAGACAAATGACAGAGCCAACAGGATTTGCGAAATGACTGGAAGTGTTTATTAACACTTACATTGTCCTTTCCTATTTAGAGCCTAAACATCTGTGGTCTAAACTATAGTTACAACCTACTTCTCTAGGGGTTTCAACCTAACTGAGCAGCAGAATCAGCTATGCTGGGCTTAATATAGAGAGATCCTTGGTTCCCACCCCAGAGTTACTGAATCAGAACCACCAGGGCTGAGGCCCAATACAGAACTGCCTTCATCCATCTACTCCTTCAACAGCACTGTGCTGGGAGGTGAGGATAAACCCTCAATGAATGGAGATTTTGTTCCAGTAAAAACAAAGATATTTATCAAATAATCACATACATAAGTACATGATTAAAAACTATGGTAAAGGCTGTGAATTAAACCTATAAGAATTAAGACATCTGGAGATGAGATGGGGAAAGGAGATCCAAGTCAGGTAAGGCCTTGTGTAGGCCATAGTAAAATATATGAGCTTTACTCTAAGAGCAGTGAAATGTCTTTGGAGAGTTTTAAGCTAGAGAATAACATGAGCCAACAAATGTTTAGATTCCTTTTACTGCTGAGTAAAGAACTGGCTGCAAGGAGGGAAAGAAAATTTAGAGAGAAATAACTCAGACATGGCAACCAGAAAACAGAGAGAGCTCTGGTCACCAAGGACAAAATATAAACCCCTAAGGCACACACCCAGTGACATAGTTCCTTCATCCACAACCTACCTACCTATCTTTAACACCCAGTTAATCCATTTCAGTGGATAAACTCAGTGATTAGTGTTGGGACTAATGACACGTTAACTAACTCAAGCTGACTCCTTACTTCCTGACGAGTGAGCAAGATCAAGACCTCAAAGGCGATTTCAAAAGTTAATGACGAAAGGTGCCAAAAATATGCAATGGAGAAAAGATAGCCTCTTCAACAAATGGTGCTGGGAAAATTGGAAATCCATATGCAACAGAATGAAACTAAACCCATATCTCTCACCATGCACGAAACTAAACTCAAAATGGATCAAGGACCTCAGAATCAAACCAGAGACTCTGCAGATTATAGAAGAAAAAGAAGGTCCAGATCTTCAACATGTCGGCTTAGGACCAGACTTCCTCAACAGGACTCCCATAGCACAAGAAATAAAAGCAAGAATCAATAACTGGGATAGATTCTAACTAAAAAGCTTTCTCTCAGCAAAGGAAATTATCAGCAATGCGAAGAAAGAGCCTACAGAGTGGGAGAAAATCTTTGCCAATCATACTTCAGATAGAGCACTAATCTCAGGAATCTATAAAGAACTCAAAAAACTCTACACCAAGAATACAAATAACCCAATTGACAAGTGGGCTAAGGAAATGAACAGACACTTCACAGAAGAAGATCTACAAGCAATCAACAAACATATGAAAAAATGTTCAACATTTCTAGTAATAAGAGAATTGCAAATCAAAACCACCCTAAGATTCCATCTCACCCCAATTAGAATGGTGATTATCAAGAATACAAGCAACAACAGGTGTTGGAGAGGATGTGGGGGAAAAGGTACACTCATACATTGCTGGTGGGGCTGCAAATTAGTGCAGCCACTCTGGAAACAGTGTGGAGATTCCTTAGAAAACTTGGGATGGAACCACCATTTGACCCAGCTATCCCACTCCTCGGCCTATACCCAAAGGACTTAAAATCAGCATACTACAGAGATACAGTCGCATCAATGTTCACAGCTGCTCAATTCACAATAGCCAGAGTGTGGAACCAGCCTAGATGCCCTTCAATTGATGAATGGATAAAGAAACTGTGGTATATATATATACAATGGAATATTACTCAGTCATAAAGAATGATAAAATTATGGCATTTGTAGGCAAATGGGTGAAATTGGAGAATATTATGCTAAGTGAGATAAGCCGATATCAAAAAACCAAAGGACGAATGATCTTGCTTATAAGTGAATGATGACACATAATGGGGGGTGGGAGGGGTTAGTGTTAGGGTTAGAGTTAGGGTTAGGGAGGGGGCAAGAATGGAGGAATGAAGGACTGTATAGAGGGAAAAAAGGGGTGGGAGGGGTGGGGGGAAGGGGAAAAAATAACAGAATGAATCAAACAACATTACCCTATGTAAATTTATGATTACACAAATGGTATGCCTTTACTCCATGTACAAACAGAGAAACAACATGTATCCCATTTGTTTACAATAAAAAAAAAAAAGAATGGAAGAAAAGAGGGGTGGGGGAAGAAACAAATAGCAGAATGAATCAAAAATTATTACCCTATGTAAATGTATGATTACACAAGTGTTATGCCTCTACTTCATATACAGAGAAATAAGATGTATTCCATTTGTTTACAATAAAAATAAATTTTTAAAAAAGCAAAAAAAAAAAAAAAAAAAGTTAATGACGATAAATCGGACCACCATCAGGGATTGGTTAACAGTTCCGCAAACGTGATCAGCTTGAGCTTGCCATATAGTCCTATGGGACTCTCACCTGCGTGAACCCCCAATGCCTTGCTGACCTTTAAGCTGATTGGTTCCCACCTAGCCCCCACCCTACATAAAAGCTGTGCGACTTCCTCAATAAACGAGATTCCTGCTGTGCCTCTGCGCTGACAGACCTCCCGGCTCTGGTGTGTTTCCTTTGCCGCCCACACTCATCATCCTGCTCCGCCCAGTATTCTCCTCAGGCCGGCCCTGAGGAGGTACATCTGACCTTGTTGCCCGACAGGGAGCAACAGATTAGGTCATGCATCTCACGATCTACTCTTTTCACCTCTGAAAATTCTTGCATTGTCTTATACATGAGCTTTTGGGGGATATCTAATATCCAAACCATAACATTCCACCCCTGATCCTCAAAAGTTCACATCTATCTCACAATTGAAAATACATTTAGTCCATTTCCAAGAATTCCCATTGTCTTAATGGTTCTAGCATTGCCCAAAAGTTTAAGTCCAAAATCTCCCCTGAGATTCAAGGAGAGCTCTTAGCTATGAGAGTAAACATCAAAAGCAAGTTACATATATCCAGTATATATAATGGCAAAGAAAAAATATTTCCATTCCACAAGGGAGAAACAGGGCCACAGAAAGAAGAGATGGAACAAAAGCAAGGCCAAAATTAAGCTGGGCAAACAAGTCACATAGCTCCAAGTCCTGCATCTAGGGCACATGGCATGGTGATATTCTCTGCAAAGGGCTTGTTTAAGTAGGTTGATCTGAAATATATTTAGGGGTAAACATTATGGGAATGTGTAATGGCCTGGATATGGGTAGGAAGAGCATGAGCTGTCAAACAGAGCTCCAAGGCCACCCACTCGCACAGCTGGATGGATGGGGAGTACGCCGATAAACTGGAAACTGAGGAAGCAAAACTGGAGTGAGTTGGAAAAATGAAGGCAGAGAGATTCTTTTTAGAAGACTGGCTAGAAAGGGAATATGAAATCACTGGAGAGGTATATAAGGTCAAAGTGCTCTATTTTTCTTTTTTTGATTTTTTTGTTCGTTTATGTGAAAGACTTTCAACATATTAGATTTTGTGGAATGATCTGGGAGAGAAAGGGGTCCAAGTTGATGATCTAGGAGAAATAAGAGGTTATCAGTATTGTAAATTTTGTGAGAGAGTGGTAGAAGGGAGAAGCCAAGGCAGAGTAGAAGTATTGGTCTTAGATATGAAGAATGACACCTTTTCTGTAGGAGAATAAGCATGAGACGGACACAGAGGCAGGTAGAGAGGGTTGAAGAAATACCCATCTGATGAGTTCTGTTCCTCTGTGAAGTAGAGTTGGAGTGAATCTACCTAGAATGAGGAGGAAGGAACCAGAACTTCCTATAACACAGACTTTTCCTGAGTCCCTCGTCAGAAAATATTGTAAGTATTCTGGTGCTCATGAAGACTGAAACTAACCGTCTGAAGAGCTGAAGTCGTTCTGGACCTGACAGTCAATCTTAGTGATAGGACTTGGGGAAAACAGGGCTAACCCATAAGCCAGACATAGACTGTGCAAGGCTCCAGTAAGAAGGACAGTGGACAAGCATCCAGTGGCACAAGTACACTCATTCCTAAAAAGTTTTCCCATTTGCTGTTCAAGTATATTGTGCTGTGCAAGAAAAAACACTGGCTTCCCTGATGGAACAGTACTAAAGAGAAACATCCAAACAAAAATCACTCACACAGCCCTCTCTGCTCCAAAGAATTAAGGTTTTTAAAAACACATAACATGACTACCTTTCTTGGAAACTGTCTCAAGCAAAGCTTGGAAAAAGCAGCAAAAGAGCCAAAGCTTCATGTTTAATGGGAACATTGCCCCTGAAGTAACAGAATTCTGTTTCTTAGTCTTTCCTCCTCAATTCAGCCAGGGAGAGACAAGCACTCCTCTTCAGCACCCCACTTGGGTACCCAAAGCTGTCACCTCTAGTCATCACCAACAAGTTATAATATTCCAAAATTCCCTCTATGTCATTGAAAATTAAGCATCATAAAGAACTATAAACATATATCCTACAAATGTCAAATTCTTGGTTTTGATGTTGTACTACAGTCATGTAAGATATCACCAATGGGTACCCTGCATAAAATGGACACAAGACCTCTCTGTACTGTCTTTGCAACTTTCTATGAATCGACTTCAAAATAAAGTTATTTTGAAAATTAATCTTCTTATGCCTTGTATGACCAAGATTATAAGGCTGGCTAGATGATAGCTAATCTCTAATAATATATTAATGGATAATGGTTACCAGAAAACCTATGTGCTACAACCCAAGTCTCCTAGGCTCAAATCCTCACTCAGAAGGCACAGCTCCTGCAGCCAGAATCCGAGACACTTTGGGAACAATCCAACGTATGAGGAGGGGATCCATATGACACCCTCAAACCACAGAACAGAGCTATCATCTTCTCCATCAATGGATATAGCAGGTCCTGATGAAATCTAAACTCAAACCAAAAGGGTAACCATTTTAAAACAGCAATAGCTGTACGTTTTAACTTTATAGGATTGAAAGTGTCAGGAAATCTAGCTTCTCACTCAAATCCTTCTACAACACACTGACTGGGTGAAGCTCACCACATCACACCTCTTCATTCAGATTCTTTACCCATAAAATGAGATGGATCTAAGTGATGTCTAAGAGTCTCTCCAGTTCTGAAACCCCACAGGATATGCCCAGATTTCCTCAAATTCTCCATTTCACTGATGATCATGACATACTTAGGTCTGATCCTAAAATTTTCTAACTGATGCTAAAAAGATGTTATGTGCAGAGAGGGATAGGGACAAGACATTTGAAAGGAAGGCAATCCTAAGGCAGGTTTCTGGTGGGAAAGAACAACACAAAGAATTCCTCCCAAAAATTCACATCAGCTGGGTGCAGTGGTGCGGGCCTGTAATTCCAGCAATTCAGTCTGAGGCAGGAGGATCATAAGTCTGAGGCCAGTCTCAGCAACTCAGCGAGACCCCATCACAAAATACAAAAAAAAAAAAAAAAAAAATTTAAAGGGCTGGGATAGTTCAGTGGTAAAGTGCCCAGGGGCTTAACCTCCAGTATCCAAAAAACATCACAGAGATTCCAGAAATTAAAATGCACACCATCAAAGAACTGGCAGTAATAGATCAAATGGCTCAATCATTAAATCACAGGAATAATCTGGCAAGAAAACTGTGAGCACAGTTTAAATTTTGTAAGAAATTAGAATCATCAGTTATTGACTGAAATCTTTTTTAATTTTATAAATCAGAAAATCCAGGAATTAATCCAAAAGTCCCTTTTCCCATTGGCTAAAGCTCTCGAAATGAAAAAACATGAACATGTTCTTTTTAAGTTGCAGTACCATACAGCATAGAGGGACTATAAATCAAAGAACATGATAAATGATAATAATTGATAGCAAGAGCTCAGGAGAAACAGTTCCTTCACTCCATCCTTGCATTCTTTCATCCCACAAACATGAATGAGTTCTCACAATAGGTCATATGCTATATCAGATAGAATAAATACGAAAATTTATAATAAACAGGACTCCTGCCTTCAAGCATCTCACAGTCTAATAAGTGAGGCATATTTTTTTAAAAAACTATACTGATCACAACTTGAGAAGATAAAATGAGTTGGAAATGGATCATGTTGGCACCACAATATGAAGGTATTTGATGTCACTGAACTGATTAAATGGCATATCCTATGTTACATGTATCTTATCACAATAGTTGTTAAAAGGGGGGGGGGGAAAGACACTGATCAATAAGTGCCGTCACAGAGGTGTCTCTAAAGGCCCTGAGGAATGGAGAATAAAGTACTGCACTTTTGCCAAGAAATCAGCATTCTAAAACCAACTCCTCTCTTCCTTTCTCACTGCACATGCAAGTAAGAACTTGAGTTCTTTCCCCTACAAACAGCCGTCTTCTTACAAGCAGAGATCAGCAAGAGTATTTTGGAAGCCATGTCAACTTTCTAGAGAAGATGCCACTGTTTTCTACCTGTCACCATTTGCTCCGTGCTTCCTGTTAAGTTGTCACCACAAGCCAGAGGGGTTACCAGATGCTACTTGTAGAGTGCTTCAGGGATAAGAGCTGTCCAAACAAAGATGTGCTCATTTGCAAAGGAAAAACAGCTCCAGAGAAGCCAGACAGCTGAGAGGAGCTGACCTAGTAGGGAAACACGAGGAAGCAGTGACATATTGGCAGCCCTCTCCCAACATTTCTACAACTAACTCTAGTGAAAGTAGATGTGATGTTATGAGGAACAATTCAATGCAAATTGTTTCTGAATTACAAATAATTTGACACCCACAATTTATTGTGCAGTACCCCAAAAGAGAGATTTCAAACCTTAAATCTGTTTGAGTTTTCTGCATTCTGTTTCTTGTTCCCCATTCCCAACACTGAAGATTAAGACATGGGCTGAGAAACTTCAGTGATAGCTAGAAGAGACTACAAGATTATCGGGATCAATCGTTCCCAAGCTGGCTCACCAGAGAAGCTATTGTAAAAATACAGATTGTCGTAAAAATTCTGATTTAGTGTGACTAAAATGCCAGGGAGCTCTACTGAGCTGATCACCTAGAGAGATAAAGTAAATAACTGAGAATATCACCACTAGAGAATTCAAAGAGTAAATCAGATGACCTTCCCCAGTTCCACACACTGTTCATTACACAACAATGTCTCTGAATGGAATAACTACTAAAGATGCTTCCCTATGGGCATTTGTCAGTACTTCTCAAAATATGATCCAAAAAAAAAAAAACAAATAACACTTCCTAGAATTTCTTTGATACAAGGTACTTAGAGTTCATCAAAATCAGAGACAGAAAGCAGAAAAATAGTTGTTGTGGATGGGGAGAATGAAGGAGAAAATTGGGAATGATTGTCTAATAGGTACAGAGTTTCAGATTTGCATGATAAAAAGAGCTCTGGAGATGGATGGTGGCTATGGTTGCACAAAAATATGAAGGTACTTAATACCACTGAGCAAAATACTTGGAAATGGTTAAGATGGTGAATTTTATGTTGCATGTATTTTATTGAAACTTTAAAAACAAAGGAAAACTGCAACTATTTGGGAGAGGAATCAATATCACTAAAAAGATAAAATGCCTAGAGAAGCATTGCAAAATAAAAATACAAGCAAGGTCTAACTTTCAAAACAAGTTATCTTCCCATGGTGTATCTGCACATTAATTCAAATCAGAACATGTTTCCCCACTTAATCTAGAATGTAACTAAAGCATGAG
Organism: Sciurus carolinensis; assembly: GCF_902686445.1. Classification (NCBI taxonomy): domain Eukaryota; kingdom Metazoa; phylum Chordata; class Mammalia; order Rodentia; family Sciuridae; genus Sciurus; species Sciurus carolinensis. The sequence goes on from NC_062219.1 coordinate 86,848,932, forward strand.
AGTCCAATAAAACATGCTTCTATGCAGAGATGTCACAGCTAAAAATAAACCTTTTCCTTCTGAGGGGAAGCTTGGTGTTCAAGAAAGCTGAGGGTGAAATGACAGAAGAGAGCTGAGCATTCAAAGTATGGAAGAGGCAGAAGAGATGGTGATTCTTCTAAAGAGAAGTACAGTCCCCAGAGCAGCAAAAACTACACATGTTAGATGTAGGTATGCAAATTAGGCATATGCATAAGTAACACCAAAATGAGTCAGTGTTCTTACTAAATTTTACTAATTTTATGAGGGCTTTAAGATAATAATCATCAAGAGGTGCTCTCCAGTTAAAACAGCATTGGAAAAAAATCATAGGTTTGTGAATATATAAACTTTCTGTGTCCTACCACCATATACTACACAATGAAAGACATAAAAAATAAGAGGAAAAATCTAGATCAAAATAAGTACTCAACATTTCATTATTCATCATTAGAAATCCTGAAGGTGAAAGTAATACATGAAGGCAAATGCAATTTAAGTTATTCCAGAAAGGTCAACAGTAAAATAAATGACTCATTATCTTAAGGTTCTACAAATTAACTTATTACAATTGGATAAAAGTCACAGAGTTCATCAAGTCACTAAAGGGCACTTTCCTCACCTAGAAGAAAGTATAACTAAAGAAAGTCACTTTCTGATTATCTGCACAGTCACTACAACCAAAACTCTGATAAGTCCTGTATTTTTAATACGCTGTCCTTCTGATGTTAACATCATTCTATATCTTTTCTACAGACAAATGGGATTTCCAAAATACTGTACTAAAAATAAGTTTCCCCTCCCTGAGTTTTATACTGAGAATGATCATAGGCTCAGGAAAATTAAAACGTGATCTATGATGGTGGACTACTTAATATTTCCTCCATAGTCATTATTCACTGCTAAATACAAAAGCTGATAGTCCTTTAATGCTGTTCAGGAGTCAAAGGAGGACAAGAACCAGAGATGGAGGCGGGTCTGGGTGGTGTTTCCAAATATTTCTTTGACTGTACTGACCCCTGGTGGCCATTGAAAATTTTTTAAAGGGTGGCTTCCTTTTTTCTTAGTTGTGGGACACAAGTTAACATTTCACAACAATAAGAAGTACCTGATCAATATGCTTGTCTTGAAAAGGACAAAGACACTTAATAAAATGTGGAAAGGGGAGAACTGCATTTAGTGCAGGACATTTAATAAACATCGACTGCTACTTATATGCAAACCACGGTGCTAGGTCCCAGGGATGGAGGGGTGAACAACAGCTGCTACCCTTATAAAGATCACAGTCTATTCGGAACTGTCAATTAAAAGGACATGAATGCAGTGAGAGAGGCACAGAATGCGAGGGGAATGTTTGGAGGGGTCTGGCCGCATCACAGAATGCCTATAAGAGCAAGTAGCTAGAATACAGGGAGCAAAAACAGCATCGCAGGCATGAGGAAAAGCTCTGGTGTGAGACAGACTGGTGAGTTTAAGAGATGCCATGGATATAATATTCTAAAGCACAGAGCTCAAAGGCAAGGTGGCAGTTAAGACCAAAGAGGTGGACAAGGGCTAGATCTTGTGAATATTTTTAAATTTTTTTAAGCAACTAAATTTTCTTAAGAGTGTTTTTCCCCCTACCAAAGCTATAGGACAGTTCAAGTCCACAGCTGCTACGTAAGAAATTCTGTTGCTCTTTCTTTTTTTTTTATTTATTTTTATTGTAAACAAATGGGATACATCTTGTTTCTCTGTACATGAAAAAGAGACATACCATTTGTGTAATCATACATTTACCTAGGGTAATAGTTTTTGACTCATGCTGTTATTTTTTTTCCTTCCCCCCACCCCTCCCACCCCTCTTTTCCCTCTATACTGTCCCTCCTTCCTCCATTCTTGCCCCCCTCCGACCCCCCATTTTGTGTCATCATCCGCTTATAAGCAAGATCATTCGTCCTTTGGTTTTTTGAGATCGGTTTATCTCACTTAGCATGATATTCTCCAATTTCATCCATTTGCCTGCAAATGCCATAATTTTATCATTCTTTATGGCTGAGTAATATTCCATTGTATATATATACCACAGTTTCTTTATCCATTCATCAATTGAAGGGCATCTAGGCTGGTTCCACAAACTGGCTATTGTGAATTGAGCAGCTGTGAACATTGATGTGGCTGTATCTCTGTAGTATGCTGATTTTAAGTCCTTTGGGTATAGGCCGAGGAGTGGGATAGCTGGGTCAAATGGTGGTTCCATCCCAAGTTTTCTAAGGAATCTCCACACTGTTTCCAGAGTGGCTGCACTAATTTGCAGCCCCACCAGCAATGTATGAGTGTACCCTTTTCCCCACATCCTTGCCAACACCCATTGTTGCTTGTATTCTTGATAATTGCCATTCTAATTGGGGTGAGATGAAATCTTAGGGTGGTTTTGATTTGCATTTCTCTTATTACTAGAGATGTTGAACATTTTTTCATATATCTGTTGGATTGCTTGTAGATCTTCTTCTGTGAAGTGTCTGTTCATTTCCTTAGCCCATTTGTTGATTTCTGTTGCTCTTTCAACAAACAATTTACCTCTCCCACAAATTTCCTACACTCTCTTGCCCTTCTTACTTCTGGTCCTTATTCTGTCCACCACTTATTGAACAAATTAATCACTTAGGACCTTTCATCCAGCTAAAACTTCTCTTGCTGGTCACTGTGCAGAGGTGGTTTATGAATGGACCAGCAAAGGATACGCCGACCCAAGGGCACCCCACCAGCCACCCAAGAATAGGCTTGCTTGTGGGGCACTGGGCCAGTGTAACCAGCCCCATTCATATCTAGTTGACAACATCTCAAAGGTTGGTGGAAAAGTGAGAGGAGAATGAAGTAGACCCTAAGATGTGGAAACAGCTAGCCCCAAAAGCACTGCTCATCCTTAAAATAAACACTCTTTAACAACAAGGTAGCCCAAACACCTTCCAGAATCCTCTGCTATTACAGTGCCTTGTGTTCCTCTATCACCCTCGTGACATTTAACAATGTTATTCATGTCACTTCAGCTATGATATTTGAAAGTAGCTATCACATGTTTAGCTTTCTTGCACTGTAAGCCCTTAACACATATTGGGTGCATGGATGGATGGATGGATGGATGAATGAATGGATGATGGATAAACAACAGAGAACTGAAAATAAAATCCTAACTCCTTAAAACTTACAGTATGCTTCCTCAGCTCCAATTTCCATCCTTCTCCACATGCTTGAGTAACACCAAACTTCTCCCAAATTCCCAGACACACGGGTACTCTTCCATTTTCCCTGCCTCTACACGAATGCTTCCCTCTCCTCTTAGTCTCACAAATGCCTACTCTTTCCTCCTTCTCTACAAACTCAAGTGCCCTCTTCCCCAGACTTCATCACGCCTGCTCAAGGCTTCCATCCTCCCTCTATTATGCTTATAAGCAGATGATGACACATAATGGGGTGTCTCTATGCCTCCTCACTTTGCATCTGCCCTCCACCCTCACCCCGTACCACAACCTCTCCACAGGTCAAGTGTGCTCTTCAGCTTTAGGCAGATAAAAGAGCAAGTGAATAGTTGGATTGCTGCTTTTAGCATGTAGCCCCACAAAATGTGAACTAGGGGGAAAAATTAAAGAATTTAGTACCTCAGTTTAAGAAAAGAACTGAGTCTACAGAATATACTTACTATATATATCTGTAGATTTGTTGACATTATGAAGTTTATTGCTCTAATATAGAGAATTTGAGAATCTTAAAGCAATAAAATGCTCAAAAAACTAAAGGACGAATGATCTCGCTGATAAGCGGATGAGGACATATAACGGGGGGTGGAAGGGGTTAGCATTAGGTTTAGGGTTAGGTTTAGGGTTAGGGATAAGGAGAGCGGTAAGAATGAAGGAAAGAAGGACTGTATAGAGGGAAAAGAGGGGTGGGAGGGGTGGGGGGAAGGAAAAAAAATAAACACCATTGCCCTATGTAAACGTATGATTACACAAATGGTATGCCTTGACTCTATGTACAAATAGAGAAACAACATGTATCCCATTTGTATACAATAAAAAAAAAAGAATATATAGAATGAAAAAAAAAAAGCAATAAAATGAAATAGAAAGCTGCTATTTAAACTGAACTAAAGATCAAAGAGAAGTCAACAACTCCTGCTTACTTAAGAAGTTCCTCTATGTGGTTGGGTCAGGGTATTCTCATCATAAAATGGGCATAGTCATTCCCAACTCATGGGATTATACAGTATGCACAATAAATATGAGAACATATCTAAAATACCTGCTACTGTGCCTGGTCAACCTTCTCAAAATTCATCATAATTACATGACATTACAGAGAGGATTACCTGATAAAACCAGAGTTTGGAGGAGCCATCTTGGAACTGCAGTGTGGCGGAGCCTACAGAAACTGAAACCCAGATTTGTGAGGTACTGGAAACCTTCAGGGACACTATAAGTCTACAGGGTAGAAACTGTACTACCTCAGATCCCCAGGACCAGATGGGAAGACACACAAACAAAATGAAAAAAAAGGGAATAAAGCACTCCAAACAAACCAGGATGCTCCAATTATAGACTCCATTGACAAACCAGTAGAAGAAATGTCAGAGAAGGAGTTCAGAATTTACTTGGTAAAACTGCTTCATGACTTTAAGGAGGATATAAAGAGAAATCAGAGGTATGTTTCAGGAGAAGGAAGATAACTTAAAAAAAGAGATAAAGACCCTGAGAAGAAATCTTTGAAATGAAGGAATCAATAAACCAAAATAAAGATTTGATGGAAAGTAGCAACAACAGAGGAGACCACTTGGAAGACAGAACTTCAGGCAATGAAGTCAAAATATATAATTTTGAAAATAAAGGTGACCACATAGAGAAGATGATAAATTGTGTGATGTTCCCTCACCCAGACACAATGCCTGAACAGCAGCTGCTGAAGTCAACTGAGTGGAGCTACCGTGACTACTTCTGGGCTGATAAGAAAGACCCTCAAGGCAATGGCACTGTGGAGGGGTTCCAACTGCTGCTCCAAAAGCAACTGAAGGGCAAACAAATGCAGAAAAAAATGTCTGAATTTGTCTGAGAGAGGATAAAGATTGAAGAAGAATATGCAAAGAACTTGGCTAAGCTCTCTCAGAACTCGTGGGCTGCACAGGAGGAAGGCTCCCTGGGAGAAGCATGGGCTCAGAAGAGCCTGGCAGATGAAGCAGAAGTTCATCACAAGTTCTCCGTCAAGCTTCACAGTGAGGTAGAGGAGCCCCTAATGAACTTTCATGCAAACTTCAAGAAAGACATGAAAGAGTATGACCACCATATCGCTGACCTCCGCAAGCAACTCGCCAGCCGCTATGCATTGGTGGAGAAGGACGGGAAAGCCTTCACAGAATGGCAGAGAGACCTGGAGATGAAGACCTAGCAGCTGGAGATCAAGCTGAGCAACAAGATGGAGGAGGACATCAAGAAGGCCCGGAGGAAGTCCACACAGGCTGGTGATGACCTCATGTGCTGTGTGGACCTCCACAACCAGGCCCAGTCCAAGTGTTTTGAAGAGATGGTGACCACCACTTTGGAGCTGGAGCAGCTGGAAGTGGAGAGGGTGGAGATGATCCGGCAACATTTGTGCCAGTACACACAGCTGCAGCAAGAGACAGACATGTTCAACCAAAGCATGGTTGAGCCTGGTGGACCAACTGCTTGGAAAAGTGAACCCGGCCAAAGACAGAGAGCTGTGGGTCAGAGAGCACAAAACGGGCAACATTCGCCCTGTAGACATGGAGATCTAGACACGCCTGTGTAGCCCCGGGAGTCCTGCCCAGGAGAAGGGCTGGGTGACCCACAGAGAGGAGATGGTGTCTCCTGCTGGGTGAAGCTACCCTCCCACCCACTCTCCTGTCCACTGAGGACAGAGGAGAGAGCTTGCAATTCCAGAAGGATGATCTGGATGGTCCAGCTGGGGGATCCCAAATATTCCCAGGCCAAGAAGACAGACCTGCAACCCTACTCTTGTCTCCAAGACTGAAGCCCCCAAACCTCATGCCATGCGTGTTGCTCTGAGAACAAACTGAGGCTGGAAAAAAACAAAAACAAAAAGACAGAGTATGAAGGCCCAGTGTTTACACCATAAGCAACCCCTGAAGACCAGTCCTTGTCTCACTGTTAAATGGTGACCCCATGTCTTCTTTAATTTTTTATTTGTCTAACATTTTGTTTTGGTAATTACTGAACTGCATTATAAATAAAAAAAAAAAAAGTTAAGACCTCAGACGCCAATCCTACAAACATGTTTTCAATAGTCACCTACAACATTTGTCTCTACAAGTTTGAAACTTTTTATAACACTGCCTCCAATATTCTTTAAAACCATATTGTGCACTCAATAGAACTGCTAAACTAAAAAGGATAAAATTGGTAAACACATCAAGTAAACATCCATAAAGGTGAAGGCTATCAAAAATAATAAGAGACTCTGTATGGAATAAAGAAAACATGGAATATATACACAAAAGAGTTTTATTCAGCCAGAAAGAATGGAATTATGTCATTTGCATGAAAATAGATTATCTTGAGAACATTATGTTGGGCAAAATAAGCCAAATCATAAGTCAAGGGTCACATTTTTTCTCTTATGTGGAAATAGGAAAAAGGAAAAGAAAGGTGGGGCATATCATGAAAGTAGAAAGGAGATCAACAGAGTAGAGGAAATGATCTAGGGGGAGGGAGGAGAAAAGGGAAAGAGGAAATACTGGGAAATTATATTGGTCAAATTATGTCATTATATTGTGTGCACAAATGAATATGTAATAATACCACCATTATGTATAATTATTATGCATCAAAAAATATGGAAAAAAGCCAAAAAAGGAAATAAAGTTTTTCAATGTTCATGGTGAGTGGGGAATAAAATAGACTCCTAATAAGACCCTAACACAGTCTTTTTTCATATAGGTCAGTTCCCACAACTGGTTCCCACACAAGACTCCAAACTACAATGCATCATGCAAGCAAGCTGTAATTTCATGCATCTCATTTTTACATATCACTAGATTTTTACATAAAGAAAAAATGATAATATGATATTTTCTTTATTTGACACAAAGAAAAACATATTTGTACGTTTTTAAAAATACATATTATAGAGAAAAATCAGTGTTTATCAACTCTACACCTAATGATCAACTTATATCCCATTACTTTTTAAATTTTTTTATTTTTAATTATGGTAAATTATCCATAACATAAAATTTCTTAGCCCTTTTTAAGTGTACTGTTCAGTACCGTTAAGTATGTTCACATTGCTGTTCAGCGAATCTCCAGATCTTTTTCACCTAAGAAAACTGAAACTTTACCATGAAACCACCTCCACTTACCCCGTCACCCCTCCCCTTGAAACTATCATTCTACTTTCTGTTTCTATGATTTTGACTACTGCAGATGTCACACAACATTTGTCCTTTTGAGACTGGTTTATTTCACTCAGAATAATGTCTTCAAGGTTCATCATGTGTCAGAATAGCCTTCCTTTTTAAGGAAGAGTCCATCATTTTTAAATAGAGCAAAAGTAAGGACATAATTTTGAAGAAAGAATTAAGAATATAAATATCTTAAGATTTCAAAGTACTAAGCTAAGTTCCCTGGGTGTGCTGCTTTTTTTTTTAATTTATTTTTATTGTAAACAAATGGGATACATCTTGTTTCTCTGTTTGTACATGAAGTAGGGCATACCATTTGTGTAATCATACGTTTACCTAGGATAAATAGTTTTTGATTCATTCATAGTAAATTTACCTAGGGTAATTGTTTTTGATTCATTTTGTTATTTTTTCCTCCCCACCCCACTCTTCCTACCCTCTTTTCCCTCTATACAGTCCCTCCTTCCTCCATTCTTGCCCCCCTCCCACCCCCCCATTATGTGTCATCATCCTCTTATCAGTGAGATCATTCATTCTTTGGTTTTTTGAGATTGACTTATCTCACTTAGCATGATATTCTCCAATTTCATCCATTTGCCTGCAAATGCCATAATTTTATTATTTTTGTGGCTGAGTAATATTCCATTGTGTGTGTATATATATATATACCACAGTTGGTGTGCTGCTTTTTGGAACAGAAATTCCTAGAAGTAGAATCACAATTCTATGATAAAAATCATGTATTTCCATTTGTTTGCTGAGGTTCCCCTTATCAATAATAAGTGTGCCTGGAGGAAGGTTATCTGTTAGGTTGAACTACATAAAATTGCTGATATTAGGCACTTTTGACCAAAAAAAGAACAATTTCATGTCCAAACTAATAATTTATCATTTTTCTTTTAAACTCATCTAAAAGATACTGCTTTGAATATGATTAAAGGTGTACTACATCTTATATCTTCTAACCAGGGTCCAGACTCAAGGTATTTTTACCATGGTGCTTCAGTTACAGAATTTCAGGGTCAATTTGGAGCCCAGGCTTTTGGCTCCAATCTTCCTGGCAAATTGCTAAATTTCTCTAAACTCCACTTTCCTCATCTAAAAATTGAGTTTAATAAAATCTGTTTTCAGAATTATCAATTATTGTGACAATGCAAATAGAAAGTGGGGCACACCTGGGGTTGTAACTCAGTTGTAATGCACTTGTCTAGCATGTATGAGACCCTGGGTTCCACCCCCAACAGCAAATAATAATGATACCTAAAAGTGAGGCACCTATTAATTACTGGGTACTCTTATCTTATGTCAGATCTTAGGCTAATGAATGATTACTCTTTCTAATACGGTAGCTCTCAGTGGTACAGGAGGAGGGTATTTCCCCCACAGGGAACTTTGGCAATGACTAGAGATATTTTTGTTTCACAACTTGGGGGAGGGGAAGCTGCTACTGGCATCCAGTAGGTAAAGGCCACAGATGCAACTCAATGTCCTACAGATCAAAGGACAGTGCCCATGAGAAAGTTTTTGTCCAAACATCAATGGTGAGAAGCCCTGTACTAAGAGAACTATTGTTTACAGTTCTTATTCATACATATATTTTTTAGTTCCAAAGAAAAATGGGAACACCTGGAATGAACGTCCAAGTATCATGCAGCAATGCACAAGAGAAAAACTGAGGCAGAGAGATGGAGGCATTTTAATGCCTCTGCCCTGTTAGATCTCAGAACTACACAAGTTGGCAGCCAATGCAGGAAACAGGTAAAGGCACTGGGGAGAGAAAAGGGTCATGAACGTGACTGCTTCAAGTCATTATTTCTTAAAGCAGAGACCAAGTACGTGAGTCCAATCACTCATCAGGAATTATTCTGAGTCACAAAATTTGGCAAGTAATAGCTATATAGTCATTTCTTAATTTTAACTCAATGCATGATAAGTAAGCAAACACTTATTTAATCAGTTTCATACCCAAATGCTAAAAGGTTTTAGCTTTCAAACATTATGTTACAGAAAAAGACAACAATGATTAAAATGTTGTAGTGATGGCCAACCCATTGATAAACACAGTAAATTAAGAATAAACCACTTAAATTGTCTAGATGTTCATATTAATTTTTTCCTACTTGTGAAATAAGTGACTTTGGAGATACTTTCCCACCTGAATGATTTCAATAATTTTAATATTCCCCCCCCAAAACAAATTCATACTTACATTCACTTGAACTTGAATGGACCAGTCACCAAGTATTGGATGTGAAGATAATTGAAAAGTTTTGGAAATGACTCCAAGCTCACTTTGTTGTGACAACCACTGCTGGATCAAATTGGATTTGGGGTCCTAAAACAAAAACCACACATTAACTATGTAAAGGCTGCCCCTATACATGGGGATCCTATTAGGTTAGGAATGATGTTTGCAGCACCCACAGACACATCCAGAACATTCCCCAAAATAAGAAACTAAGATAGGTTTTGGGAAATGTCAGTTCTATACTACTAAAGAAATCAAATCAAAACTTCTTTCCTTGTATTTCCCCTGAGATTCCTGACACCATATTTCCTTTTACAACATGTACATCACCAAACTGAAGGTGGTATCAAAAGAAAATTACTGTTACTGTAGAAGTAACAGGCCCCAATTATTAGAGACCCAAAATGTCAAGCACTCTGCCTTGTCTCTAGTGATTCTAATTCTGCAGAACTGCATTGTCCTCACCTTAGAGTTGAGAAAACTGATGCCTGGCGAGGTTTGGTAAGCACTCAACTGTAAGTGTTGGCATGGCCCAATATTCTAGTACCAATACATAATGCAATTGAAGACTCAAACCCAGGTCTCTTTACTCAACCAAAGCATATCAGAGAGATGTTTAAGCACAGACATAAATGACAATCACTTAAGTCTTCCCATCATCTCCCAGACTTACTGTCTCCTCATGCGATATTCATCCCAGGCACTCCAGCAGCCACCCCGGATTCCTCTCACATTCCCAGTCTCCTCAACTCTGTCTCATTCCCTCTCTCTCTCTCTCTCTTTCTCTCTACTTCTATTCATCCTCACAGTTTGCCACCATCTCCTGTTTTCTAACTACTGCAACTGATCTCCTCCCTCCAATCTTGCCCACTCTGATACTTCTTCCCCACTGCACAGTGTGATCCATCTGAAATAGAGATCTGAGAATGAAGCACATGGTTGGAATGCTGAGCATAGTTCTTGGCATGTCGCAAGCGATTAGTGAACACTGGAATGATCATTCTAATAGACGGGTGGGTACTGATGGTTTTAGTCTGCAGAATGGACTCTGTGCTCTTTTGCATAGTTTACAAGGCCCTTAGTCATCTGACCCCATCTGCATTTCTATGCTCATCTTCTTTCTAACATATAGATTTGTTTACAGTTCACACGGAAGTCCACACATCTAGACCTCTGCAATTGCTGCATGGAATGCTCTTCCTTCTTTGATCACCAGTGAAATGAGCTCCAGTTTATTCTCCATACACATCTCCAACAGGCAAAGATGACCACTTGGGTACTATTAAGCCCCCAGTATATCTGGAGTTTACTCCTCTTGAGTATATCTTATGGCTAAAGGCAGTAAAAAATGTTTATTATATATATTTTATTTTACAAAAAATATTTTTATTCCCAACTAGATTTGAACTCCTAAGAGCAGAGAGCAAATAATTTCTCTGATTGTTAGTCTCTGTCCTTTGACTAAAAATTAGTGAGTTGTCTCTGTTATTAGAAACCAAAAGAAACTTCTCTGCCAATGTAGGGAGATGAAAGTAAGGGTAAACACAGTGCTGAGAACTAAGTAGGCAGTAGCTAATCAATTGAGAGTCAAGCAGTAAGCTAGAAACTAATTGTTAAAACCAGGGACTAAAGGCAGATCAAGAAGAAGCAGGTCACTGTACCCTTGGCCAACTCCTGAGACAGGTATTGTAACTAGCAGCTGGCTCTACTGGGCCTGCCGCAGCATGAAACATGGAGAAGCTGTGCAGTTTAAAGGCTCAGAAAGAAATATAAATAACCAATAAATATGTGCTGTCTAGTAATTAAGGGAGTGAAAATGAAAACAATAAAGTACTGTTTTTCTTCTCACAGATTGACAAAGACTTTTAAAAATCAACAATAATTCTCAGTGTTACCTAAAGTGTAGGGGGAGGGAACACCCGTATTCTGCCAATGTCTTATGGTGGTGAAGGTGTCATGCTCCAAACAGGACGTCTGAGCTGACGTCTTCGGTGATTTTGTACCTGGAAGATCTCAGTTGAGGGGGTGCATGAGAAAATCCCTCTGGTTTCCCAAACTCATCTTGGGCCCAGATCTATCCATCAACAATAAGGAGGACATGTAGGCAATACAGAACCACCAGAAATCTTTACAGAACACAGTGGGATTTGAACAGGCCATGCATGGCACCATCACAGCAGAATCCAGCATTTGTGCATGGTCATCTCCTGCTGAACCCACAGAAGAGGCCATTTACAGTTGAACAGTGCCCCCATCAGAGCCACAACAGTGTGTGCCAGAGACACTGGAATGGTGGCCCTCATGCCCTTCGAGTCACCTCTGGATGGCTTTGGATCTCCATCACATGCATAGCACAGCACAGTACCCTCTGCCTGCACCAGACTCTTGAGCAATAAATTCCTTGACTGGAAAATATGTCTCCAAGGAGTGTTTATGGAATGCTGGATTATACGCAAGATATGTGTCTGTCCGGCATGTAAAAACTCAGAGAAGTCAAGTCACTCAGGATTTGATGGCCCCCTCACCTGACCAGAGCGAAGGTTCTGAGGTTGCCTTAGCTGCTGCAGAATGTCAGGGCACAGTCAGAGGATATACCCCCCAGCAAATACACCTGTTCCCACACAAGGTCATTCACCTATACCAGGTGTAACAACTTCTTAAAGACAGAGGTCAGGGTAGAAGCCAGCCATGTCAGCTGCCTTCACAGTGTCAAAGGCCCTTATATCCATAACATTAGGCCATACTGACAGAGAGGGATCAAATTAAGGCATGTTATCCATTGCCAAAAGGTCTCTGAAGCCCCTTTCCTTCCTGAGGCCAGTGATTGAGGCAGGCAAAATGAATAACACCAGCAATCTCCACAAAAAAACACTGATGATCCCTGAATATGCAGTGATGGTCAATAACTAAGTTATGTTTTACAGCCATTCTTGGCTGGGTAAAATAATTCCCAAAAAGTCAGCCTGCTGACTGGGTGGGGTGCTTCTGCACATCAGCCTGCAGGTGGTATTGCTAGGAGTATAATAACCAACCTAGGTGCTGGGACTTTAGCTCAATAGTAGAGCACTTGCCTCAAATGTGTGAGGCACTGGGTTCGATCCTCAGCACCACATAAACATAAACAAATAAAATAAAGGTATTGAGTCAAACCACAGCTAAAAAAAATATTTAAAAAAAAAAAAACCTAGTCAGGGGCTTAGTTTCACTAATTCCCATTTTTATCTTGGAATTTTTGCCCAGAAACCAATTATTCCACACTAAAAAATACAGAAGACATCACAAAGTCCTGTACCAAATGACCGTTTTCAGCTGAAGGAATGCAACAGTGTGGACATTCAGATCACTGTCGACCTGGCCTCTGCAAGTTACAAGAGGGAGACAGCTAGACCTGAGTCCTTACCCAACCTTACTCCCCAGGTAAAGAGGGGAATATGTCCACTCCTCATGAACTGACCCCAAACACTTCACTTCAGCCCAAATTCCGTCCCCTGGGCAAGAGGGCCACACATTGGCCAGGCCAGTAGAACCCCTTAGAATTTCAAGTGTGTTAATCAGCTTTTCATCACTGTGACCAAAAACCTGACTAGAACAACTTAAAGGAGAAAGAGTTTATTTAGGCTCATAGTTTTAGAGGTTCAGTCCATGGTCAGCCAACTCCACAGCCCTGTGCCTGACATGAAGCAGAGCATCATGGCAGAAGGACATGCCAGAGGAGAGCTGCTCAGCTCATGACAGCCAGGAAGTAGAAAGAGAGAGTGAGGTGCCAGGGACAAGATGTAATCCCCAAGGGCACTCCCCCAGTGACCTACTTCCTCCAACCATGCTTACAGTTACCACCCAATAGTGCACTTAAATTATTCATCCATCAAAATCCATGAATGAAGTCATAATTTAACCATTCCACCTCTGAACACTGCCACACAAATTTTTGTGGGGATAGATCACAGAGCTAATATAGAGCTAACAGAGGAAGGTCTCTCTAAGCCCTTCTAGGGAAGCCAAATGTGAGAGGTGAAGCCCAAAATTGGACAGACGAGTCCAAAGAATCCACGAATCTAAGGTTTCAAAGACAGATGCTGAAGTGGAAAGACAGAACTATAAAAATGCAGAGGCCAGGACTGGGGGTGTAGTTCAAAGGCAGAGCAATTGTTGAGCATGTATGAGGCCCCAAGTTTATTCCCCAGTACCACAAAAAATAAAAATAGGAAGGAAGGAGAAAAGGAAAAAGAGGCCAGTTGTCCAGAATCAGCAGTGTTAATTCTGATTTAAGGTCTGGAACAAGCTATTTCTCTAGTACTGTCTTTTTTTCTGCCTGTGGTAGATAGAAGAACTGGCTGAAAACAGCCAGAGAGAGGTAACATTCACCTCTAAACCATCTTTTTTACATCAATAGTAAGTTCTCAGGGTATGTGAATAAGGACAGATGATATGAATAGAGTCAGTTCAACCCTGCTCAGAGCCCCATGAACTTACTAGTCACAGTATCAACATGCTTCATGGACATTTCCATACCTAGCAAAAGCAGAAATTCACAGAGCTGCAAACTCAAAAATAATACTAGTTCAATTCAAGAAATATGCATTGAGCACCATGATAACCAGCATGATACTTGCTACAGACATATCTTGGCTTGAATTTTATGTACTTGCTCTTTTGATTGTTTGTTGTTGTGTTAATTAATAATGAGAATAAACTAAGAATAGAAAAATACCAAACTAAATAGCCTGGGTTTACCTTCCACTCTGTTATTTATTAAAACATTTAGAGTAACAAATGTCGCAGGATTAAAAGATTCCCGAAACAATTGACTCACAGTTTAAAAATAAGGAGCATCCCAGGCCAACTGCAAAGAGCTGTTCATGTGATGACCAAATGTCTAGTATGCTCCTCTGCTTAAATGTAGAAAACCAGGCCCAGCTGGATCTCAACTTGACCGTCACAGGGAAACACCCAATCTGCCAGCCTTGCTGCCTCCAGATAGCAGAGCAGCACATACCAAATGAATTCCTCTCAAAAAGAGTTCTTCTCACAATAGTAACAGCTAATCACAGGTGAGCACATACTGTCCTCCAGGCACGGTTCGAAATGGTTCACTTGAATTATCTCATTTAATCCTCACAAAAACATTGAGAGGTTTTACCATTACTACACATTTTATAGACAGGGAAACCAAGGTTTAGAGAAGTTAATCTTTTCAAGGTCACACAGCCAACATCTATTTTTTTCAGCGTTGATGGTGATCCTTTCAAGGTGAGCCTTTTACAACGTTAAGTCAGATCATGTCGTGCCTCTCCTTGAATTCTCCAATGAATCCTCATTTCACTCAGGGTAAAATCCAAAATCCATATGATGACCCCACATGGACCCAACCCCCAACCCACTAATTGTGTCTGATCTCATCTCCCAATACCTATCCCCTCACTCCCTGGGCCCCAGTGCATTGTCAGCTAGTAAAACAAGCTCCCACCTCAAGGCCTTTGCGCATTTTGTTCTCTCAGCCTGTATGGGCTCATTCTTTTATTTCCTTTGTATGGGCTCTTTTTTTTTTTTTTCTTTCCTTTTATTTCCTCTTCTCAAATAGTTTCCCCTGATAACTTTATGGAAAATAGCAAATATAAACTAACTTGCCTCCTCTCTCCCAAACACATACAGGAATACCTACATAACTGTTTTATATATATGCATATATACATGTATATGCTATATATATATATATAAAATATATTTATGTATATATAAAATATATATATGTTTCTTCACTACCTATAAACTTGATATGATATCAAGAATAAACTTGATATAAGCATGAACTTAGTCTGTTCACTGCACTGCCCTGTGTCCGTGCCTGGAATACAGAGGTTCAGTAAATGTGTGACGAATGAAGAAATCAATGAAGAAGCCAACAGAAGCTGAACAGGCTGACTTTGAAGCCTGAGCTCTGAACCCAGGCCTCTACCACCTCCCTTCCTCGGCAGAGGACCATGTTGAGAACAAAGCTTAGCTTAGGTAAAATTCTGAAATATTAGTGTCAGTCACATGAACAGAACTGGCTGGGAATGTAGCTCAGTGGTAGAGCATTTGCCTAGCATGCATGAGGCCCTGGGTTCCATCCTGAGCACCACAAAAAGTCATGTTCGAAATCATATATCATTGCTGAACATGAACAGAACTTCCAAGAGAGCTTTGGTAAGATAGTTTGAACTACTCACTTTAATTTTGTTTGCCTCTTACCTTAATTAGAATGTTTAAAGAGGTTTTATAAGGTTTGAAATCCGAGAAGAGTGTAACAACCCGAAACTTCACTTCTTGCTTTGGCTTGTATAGCATCTTGTCCGTTTGAATAAAGACAGATATTCTCTTGGTCTCAAATGATAAATGCGTACCATCAGAGAATAAAATCTCATCCTGGGCACGCCCAGTTACACGTAGCTCATAAATCTCATCGGCACTGTTCAGAGGTAGCTGTGGGGGAGAAGAGATCAGATATATCAGGGTCTCAATTTTTACCTCAAAAATGTCTTAATTACAAGCTAGTATAGAAAATTTAAATACATAGTATTATCAGAAGTAATTGCAATGTTGAAAATTTTACTCCTCCTGGGCACCAAACAAATTTGTTTTCCTCTTTTAACATCCAGTAGTTTGCTCTCCAGTTATACCACAGGGTTTCAGGAATAGAGGACACACCCCCCGCAGCACTCTCTCTCTCTCTCTCTCTCTCTCTCTCTCTCTCTCTCTCTCTCTCTCTCTCTCTCTCTCTCTTTACCAGTCACCTTGCTGCTTCCAAGTCCAATTGCAAATGATCCTTCCCATCAGTTACTAGGGGTCTGAATCCCTCAACAATCCGCCAACATCCTGTACTTGCCCTATTTGAGACAGTCCACCCATGAAAGGCACATTTGCATTGTCTTCCTGCATTTTTCTCATCATGTGTCAGTCTCAGTAAGGATGATGGTGCTGCTACTTGCATTACTATTATTAATAACAAAAATTCTACCTTCTAGCATTAACAGACAAGAAACCGTACTAAACAGTTTA
The DNA here is from genome assembly GCF_902686445.1 of Sciurus carolinensis. Classification (NCBI taxonomy): domain Eukaryota; kingdom Metazoa; phylum Chordata; class Mammalia; order Rodentia; family Sciuridae; genus Sciurus; species Sciurus carolinensis. The sequence continues at coordinate 86,865,644 of NC_062219.1, forward strand.
CATGCACTATATATCATTTTACATTAATCCTTTAGAAGATTCTTATACTAAAACAATTCCACAAGTAAGGAAACCAGGGCTTAGAGGAGCTAAGGAGGTTACTCCAGGTCGCTAGCCCAGACACAAACCCAACATGAGCTATACTACTCTAAAAAGAATTTGATTGTGGAGAGTAGTGGCACACACCTGCGATTCCAGCCACTCAGGAAGCAGAAACAGGAGAATCACAAGTTCAAGGGCAGCCTGGGCAACTTAGCAAGATCCCATCTCAAAATAAAAAATAAAGAGGGATGGGATGTAGCTCAGAGATACAGCACCTCTTGTTTCAAATACCCAGTACTTTAAAAAAAAAAAAAAAAAAAAGGAAAAGAAAAGAAAGAAACCTTCATGTGATGACTTAAAAATATGTCTCAAAGTCTCTGAGTCTCTGACAAAAGGTGGAGCCTAGGGCTCAGGATGTGACTCAGAGATATAGAGCCTGCCTAACATGAGCAGGGCCTCGGATTCAATTCCCAATATGGGAAAAAAAAAAAAAAAAAAAGAATACACTATGAAATTCTTTAAGGTTTTATGTATATTTGAAAAGTAAATAATAAAATGTTACAAAAAATAATAACGTCACTTTCAAAAAACCTCTGGTACTATTTACTTTTCTTCAATAAATAAATATTTATTGAGCCCCTCCTATATACCAGGTTGTCCTAGGTCCTATATACCAGGTTGTCCTAGGTATTGGGATACAACTTGAACCAAAGACCTGTGCCCTTGAGGGACTGAGAGTCTAGTCTTGCATTCTTATATTCTATTTTCTCAAGTAATACTTTAGTTCTCTGATTCTTTTAATCAGTCAGATTCCTCAATACTATAAGCAAGAAAATACGCATGCTAGGAACCTGGATATCACAAGCTTATAACTGGCATAGATTTATAAATATTTCTCATGCAAAAATGAGATATTTGAGCCAGGTATGTCATACAAGCCTGTAATTCCAGTGGCTCAGGATGCTGAAGCAGGAGGATCACAAGTTCAAGTCCAGCCTAAGCAACTTAGCAAGGCACTAAGCAATTTAGCAAGACCCTTTCTCAAAATAAAAAAATAAAAGACTGGAATGTAACTCAATAGTAAAGCAATCTTCTACACATATATACATATATATTCAATGGCATTGCTCTTTATAATTTGGATACAGTTTGATTGTTTTAGGGGCACAAAGGTCTGAGAACAGATGGCAGATTGAATACTAACATTAAATTAATGATGCAGAGGTGCAGAGGCTTCTTTAACCACAAGAAAGCCAAAGAGTCAGAAAATTAGAATTAACATGAATGCACCCCAAAACATTTTCCTCTGCTCCCTTCTCCCTCCTCCTTCAGGGAGCTCCATTAGAAACTCCACCCATCCAAACATAAGACTTAGGTAATTTGGCATACTCAAAGACTCAGTGCCAATCCCAATGCTAGGAAATCAGAATGATGACAGAGGCCTAGGTGCATCAGTAGACCTAGGTTCTCTCTGTGAAGAACAGGCAACATTACTTTCATTAAAGTGTCACCAGGGACTCTGCATGGTGCTGCACAATCCCAAGGAATCAGTACAAACTTTGACTCTTCATCATTAACAGTGGGACACATAATGAGAAAGATGGAGAATACTGTGGAATCTAAGCAATCTTTGCAACAGTTTCTGTGTGTCAGACCTGGGATGGGTTGTAACCTGCTTCCACAGCAGAGTGGACACCCTGGGGCACAGAAGCTCCTGCATCTCTACTGGTCAGTTGCCTTCTGTCTTCTTGGGGCCACTTACTGAGAAAGGGTTTCCCAAAATGGGTAATAGTGCAGTCCCCTGATTAAAGACTTCCACCTCTTATGTAGGAATCAATATTTTCCCACAGATATTTTGGACTCCTGTTTCTTGACCCGAGGGGACAGAGCTGGAGGAAGGTAGAGGCACCACAGTTGGAGACTATATGTCAGCCAGACAAAGTCTAGGAGTTGACAGTATCAAGAGGTCTTTATTGACAAAATATAAGCCTCTGAGTTGAATATGTTGATTCTCAATTAGGCTAAGCCTATTCTGTGCATCCATAAATGCAATCTTTCTGAGTCAACGACAGCCTTCTTCCCAGAGTACATAAGAAAAGAAAGCTCAAAAGATCCTTGGTGGACACTAAATAAGCATGATTCATTCTAATCTGAGCTCTTTCACCTCCTCTGACAGGTTCATTCCTCTAAGGAAACTTGAAATGACACAAGAGTGCTTATCTTCATTTATACCCTGGATAACACCAGTTACTAAAGAAATGGAAGATAATTTTTTAAGTCAAATTGATAAATTTAGGATGACAGTTTTTATCGACTTTATTTAAAATAAATTTTAAAAACATGTCTAATTAAATAAAACCACTGCCTCATTTTAAGTTGGATTCCTTTACCACAAGAATAAGAGAAATCTCTCTACCATATTTTAGACAAAAAATAATAATCTTTATATTAAGCATCAATTATGATTTTTACTTTCTTCTTATTGAAGGCTATTTGTATTAAAAAAGAAACAATGACTAAATCAGATAAGACACATTTGTTTTAATGCACTCTTAAAATACACATGCTTTGCAATAAAAAGTCCTAAGGACCTTAAAAAATAATTTAAAATACTACATTTACAAACATCAGGATGCAAATACACTTTAAAAGTTGGGTCCACTTAAACTGAACACCCATGAAAATACAGACTCTTCTATTTTTGCCATGAATTATCAAAGTTGCCCAGACATTTTATGACTAAGTCTTTAAAAATGTCCTTTACTAAAAAGGGAAATACTCCTAAATATAATCTCTGGTAAAGCTTTTAATAAATAGTCACTATAGCTACATAGAGTTGAAATGGCATATGTAATATTAAAAACAAAGGGTTTGTCATTAGTATTAAATTTTAAAAAAGAACTATAGTGGCCAAATTACTAGCAGTGACAGCTCAGACAAGCGGTTTAAACCGCATGGAGACCTCTCATGCCCTGCTTCCTCCTGTTTCCAGCCTTTCTACACTTCCAGTCTGTGAAGATGCAGACTCTTGAGGAAAACAAAGTTTACTGGACCTCAAGTTATGATTCCTGAACTTGACTCCCACTCTCCTGCTGCTGTAGAGCAATTACGTTACATAGGATTTGTTTTAATTTCACCACTAGCCTACCCTCTCAACAGAGTCATGCACACAGAATCTATTGTTTTAGGTTCTATTAACGTTAGTCAGCTAATGATTTATTGTCACTAAGACTGTAGTGGAGCAGGGCATCCCACTTTTGCCTGCTCATTCGTTTTTTCCCCCCTCTACTTTCTATTATTAGCAGGTGTGTGTGTGTGTGTGTGTGTGTGTGTGTGTGTGTGTGTGTGTTTCGGTGCTGGGAACTGAACCCAAGGACTCACACAAGCTAGGTAAACACTCTACCACTGACCTACATCCCAGTCCTTTCTTTGTTTTGTTGTGGTTGTTTGCCTTCTTCTTTCTTCCTCCTCCTCCTCTTCCTCCTTCTTTTCTTCTTCTTTTCTTCTTTTCTTCTTCTTTTCTTCTTCTTCTTTTCTTCTTCTTTTCTCCTCCTTCTTCTCCTCCTCCTTCTCCTCCTTCTCCTTCTTCTTCTTCTTTTCTTCTTCTCCTCCTCCTCCTCCTCCTCCTCCTCCTCCCCCTCCTCCTCCCCCTCCTCCATCCTCCTCCTCGTCCGTCATTGTCTTTTTTTTTTTTAATGACAGTGTCTTGCTAAATTATCCAGGCTGGCCTGGAACTTGCAATTCTCCTGCCTCAGCCTTCTGAGTAGCTGGGATTACAGGTACATGCCACAGTGCCCAGCTAGCAACTACATATTTCTCAGTAAGGCAAGTACAAACACAACATGTTAGAAACTTAATTGATAAGAAATAAAAAGTAATTTTTATAAATACTATTTGGGACACAATATTCTGTTGGAACCCCCCAAAATGAATGTAGTTTCTGAATATGCTTAACAAACAGCCATCAAGAGGTAATAAGTGAACTGGTTCATGAGGTAATGCTGATCCTACTCAAGTACATATTATTGTCAAGGCCAAAATCATTAGTCATTTATTCTCAGAAAATTATCAAATTGTGCCTCTTGTTGGATGATGAAGTCTACTCTACCATACATCAACCGCCTGAAAATCCAGAACAAAGCATAGTTATTAAAACACAGACTTCCAAATCAAAGCCATGGGAAATAGGATTAGTTCACAAACAACATATAATAATAAGGTCTGATGGCTCTCTCAACAATAACCCCTTTGCATTTCTACAGTAAATTTTACAATACTTTCACATCTTATTTCACTCTAAGGCATCCCTATGAGCTAGAGACTATCTTTATCCCTCTTCTAGGGCCAGGGATAGTGAGGTAAGTCAGGCACTTGCCTCAGGGGCAAAATTTGAGGGGCACCAAACAACTGTAATCAAGAAAATAATATTTAATATTTTAAAATATCAAAACTAATACAAAGAAAATATTATGACACCCCAAAATTAAAACTTTAACAAAGACAGGACGAGTATTACTGATTTCTTTTACCTCAGGTTCTAATATGATTCAGCGTGGCATAGCCCTCTTCAAAGACAAGGAAACTCAAGAGCGTAGTATTTATTACACATTCAAGACTGTAAAGCTCATTAAGGCAAGGGGGAACAAACACAGTGAACTTCTTTATTTTACAAAAGGAAAATCCCTGCTAAGAGTTGGAAGACCCTAACAACCAATATCCCTGAAATAGCAGTTCTCTTAAATAATCCAAAGGCTAAACTTAACTCAAGACACACTTCCAAGAAATGTAAATAGACACAAAAGCCAATAAAATATTAATTTATTTAGCTCATTGAGGCAATGTATTTCTAAAACCAAAAACCACAAATGAATACTCACTGCTGGAAGAGTAAGTGTCCTGAAAGAACCTAAAAGAAAAACAGGGAAGAAAAGAGATTTGTCATAATCTGAATGTGATACTATAACACAAAATTTATAAAACTCTTAGATGTAGATGGGATTATAAATGCATTTGGTTAAACCAAAACAATTTCATTAATGCCCAGAATATACTAGAAATTATTATAAATACTTGTGTCAAAGATCTAAGGATCGTAATTTAAAAAATATCAATGAATGAGCACCCAAAACAGGAAAATTTGCTTCTCTTTGCCATTATTATTTGTTCTCATTGTTGCTACGGCTCTCATTGCTGTTCTAAGGCATATGTTTTTTGGGGTTTTTAAAAATATTTTTTAGTTGTATTTTATTTATTTACCTTTATTTTATTTTTTTTTTTTTTTATGTGATGCTGAGTATTGAACACAGGGCCTCACACATGCTAGGCAAGTGCTGTACCACTGAGCTACAACCCCGGCCCCAGATTATGTTTTTAAGGGACACTCCGTAGAACATAGGGGAACCTGCGGTTTGGGAGTTCAGGATGGGGGGTGTTTTGCTGTTTAGGGACTTTTCATTTTGTTTTTTCTTTGTTTTATGTAGTGCAGGGGATTAAACACAGAGTCTAATGAATGCTAAGCACGCACTGTACCACTGACCTACCCTCACATCAAGGTCTATTTTTTATGTTCTCATACCCTCATGATAAAGGAAGAAAAGGAAGGCATTAGTCATGTCAAGGGGGAGCTGGGAGTCATAACTGACTCACGAGTATTAGGGTCGTGCAGATGTTTTTGCATACAGTTTCTAAACATAGGATTGCTACTTTAATTCATGCCAACTTCTCATATGCATTTATTTTGAGGGAAAAATGGTTTCAAGTTAAAAATTAAAAAGTACTTATCTGAAGTTCCCATCAGAAGATAATAGAACCTCCTTTCCTTGATTAACTTGAAAATTATTTATTAAAGATGCCAAAATTAATAAAAACAAACATGGTCCCTCTCCTCCTGGAAGCCACATGGGTTTATCATGTGGGATCAGAGAGGCACCAAAATGTGGCACAGTACACAGCAGGAGTTTTAAAAGTGGCTTCTGAAGTCAGATCTCACTGGTTCTATCATGAATCTGCCACATTCCAGCTCTGTCTTTGAACAAGTTACCTGATTCTCCAGCCCAATGTTTTCATCCATAAAATGAGGAAATTGATAATCACCAACCTCACAAGATGGTAGTGAGGTGGTACTTGATGCCTGTAAAGTGTACAGAACAGTTCCTGACCCATAGGAAACATCTGATGTGTTAGCCATCACAGTGCCAGAAAGCTTGAAGAGTTTTCCACTGGGAATGTCAGTATGCCTCTACAACAATAGCCTTCAAATTTTTATGATGAAGCACTCCATAAATAAAAACATTTAGTACACATTCCTAATGTCAAATTAGTCATAATGTTATGTACATGTATTTTCTCAAACTATCAAATATAAGAAAACCTTAGTTTCCTAGTTTTTCTCAATTACAAAAATGAAAGTACCTTTTCTACCTTCACTCTTGTAAATAATCTTGTATATCTTATTATTAATAAATAATCTTGTACAGATGGCTGCACACCACCACAAAGACCACAGCTTCAGCGGGCCTCAAGGAAACTCGAATATGTTTCCAGGAGCAGATAAGCAAGTCATCACCATCATTTATCACCCAGCATAAATCAGCTTATCTAACACCTATCAGCATAGAAACCAAAGAGTGGGAGTTTTACATAAGAGGACGGTGGACAAAACATGTTTTGAGAAAGTGAAGAAGAGCAGTTGAACAGACATAGAAAGAGGGGGGAGGGGGAGCACATAGGCGGACTGGAGGGACAATGCCTAGAGAAAATGAAGCCAGCCTCTGCCAATCTAAGACAGGAGAAATTAGCCAGGTGAGGAAGGGCAGGAAACATGCTTCAGGCGGAGGAGCAGCAAATCCACAGAACAGAGGTCATCTTCAGTCTACCCAAGCGAAGATCCGGTTGGGCCAAGCCACTGGCCAGGAGAGGGCAGCAGAGATGAGACTGGCCCAAAGTTCAATAGGCTCTCTGCACAGGGTGAGCCCTTGACACCAGTATCCCAGTTGACCCTGTTATGCACATTCTGATTTAGCATTTGTCCTGGATCTTTTGTTGGTTAGCAAAATGTTATTATGGGATAGGCTCAATCTGCATGTTTGAAATAGTTCATTCTTTTTTCATAGGTAAAAATTGCACATATTTATGGTGTACAATATGATGCTTTGATATATAATTTGTGCAGTGGCTAAAAAGTTAATTCACATATTCATTACTTCACACATTTCTCATTTATTTGTGGTAAGAATACTTAAAATCGACATTCTTAGCAGTGTTCAAGTATATAAAATGTTATCCTTAATCACCATAACCATGATGTACAATAGATCTCATAAACTTATTCCTCCTGTTGAATGGAAATTTTGTCCTTTGACCAACATCCCCTCAAGCCCCCAGCCCAACCTCATTTTACTCTCTGATTCTCTAAGTTCAACATTTTAGATTCTACATACAAGTGAGATCATATGGTATTTGTTTTTCTGTGCCTGGCTTATTTCACTTAATACTCTCAGATTTATCCATGTTATCACAAATGACAGAATTTCGCTTTCTAAGGCTGAACTGTATTCCATTGTGAGTATATACACCATCTCCTTTATCCGTTTACCTGCTGATGGACACACACAGGTTGAATCAATGTATTGGCTATCACGAGAAATGCGCAATGAACAAGGGAATGCAGAGGTCTTTGCCATGCTGATTTCATTTCCTTTAGATATATACTCGGCTGTGCTTTGGGAATATCTCAACTGAGCTGGGGGGCTCTTTTCATTAAGGTTTTATTTTTAACAGGACAGATATATTCTACATTGAATTGAAATAAAATTGAAAAGCCCTATGGTGCTGCAGCAACTAAACTTGGTAAATCCTTAAAAAAAATAAAGTCAATTTACTTACCAAATTCTGTCTTATAAAAATATTTGTTGGGTTAGAAGTGGGGTGCTTGCCCAGCATACACAAGGCCCTAAGTTCCATGAGAGAGGCATAGAAATGACAGGACCTGTGAATTATTTGGGCTGAAATACTTGAACATTTCAATATGGCAGGAAAAATAAAATTAAGAATATTGTGTCCCTATAGCAGAATTTACTATATAGACAGTATTTCTTACCAGGTACCTCAGTACATGTAGAAAGAATGTGTTCTCAATTTAAAATATTATGGCCAGACAACCTGAGCATGGACCATAAATAATGGGTTATATGAGTTCATGCTGGCTATATAATTAAATAAATGGTTAAATGACAGAGAATAAAAGTTCTTACTTATCATAAAATTCATCTAACAAATATAGACAGAATCCTGGAATTAGAAAATTTCACAACTATCACACAAATGCTTAATTCAGGCAATAATCACCAATCTAGTATGTACGAACAAGCAAAGAACCACTGTTGTTTTAAGCTAATAAATTTGGGGGTGGTTTATTTCATAATGATAGATAGCTGGAATACTTTTGAAACAAGATTAACTAGCAGTCTCTAAAGCTGGGAGGTCCTGTGAAATAGCCTCTAGCCACATGTGGTTATTGAGTCATTGAAATACACAGTAATTATAAAATACACCCATATTTCTAAGACTTAGAACAAAAGAAGAGTATAAAGTACCTCATCCATAATTTTATTCAAGTTGAATTGATATTTGTAGACTACAGGATTAAAGTATATTATTTTACCTTTTTTAATATGGCTACTAGAAGATTTTCAATTACTTATGTAACAGTGGTCTACTTTATGCTTTGAATGTAGCTCTTGCTGCTCTGCCACCTTTTTTTTTTTTTTTTTTTTTTTTGCCGTGCTGGGGATCAAACCCAGGGCTTTGTGCTTGATAGGCAAGCACTCTACCAACTGAGCTATCTCCCCAGTCCTGCAACCTATTTTTTAAATGGACATGTTTCTTTCTCTTCCTCTCTCCCTGCTCCTCCCTAATCTCTCCCCCTTCCTAATCTCAGGGGAAACAGGATTACCTTTTTTCCCCATTTTAGACAGATTTATCAGTCCTTGAGTACACACTCACCATTAGAATGAAGTTTCCAACAAAGAACATGTGGAATGTAGCCTTTGAACAAGCTCTTTTAAAAACCCCTTGTTCATGTAATTTGATTATCCTATAAATTTTGGTAGTCTCATTTTGTCTCTCATTTTAATCGATTACTAAAGTGTATTTTATTTTTGCCCTTATTGAGTCATTTACTGACGTGTACAACTGTTCTCTTGTAAAATTAATAGACTATTCGTTGCATTTAAAAATAAAACCTTGTTCCCCCTGATGGGCAGAATCACAGACTCTGGGGCAGGAGTCCCCTGTTTCTCCTTTGTTCGCAAAGTAATAAACCTTCTTTTTCCTTTTTCTCAAAACTGTGTCCTCATTACTAAATTGGCATTGGGGAGAAGGACCGAGCTTTTAGCGACACTTACATAGTTACTAGACTTCCATTGGACAGCCCTAGCCTAGAGGATATAACACTTAAATTTTTACTTAGAAACAACAGAACCTGAAAGAATTCAATTTTTTAATTTTGTGAAAAAAATAATCATAGTATTTATAGAGTGTTCTAACTGGTTTAATCCTCCCAACAATTCCATTTTATAAATGAGAGCCTTGAGTCAGAGACCTGAAGAGACTCACCCATGGTCACAGACTAGAGCGATGGGACCAAGGCTCTGACAGGGCAGCCGGCTCCTGGGTCAGAGCCCTCGTCACTGCTCTGCCCTGATTCTCAGCAAGAAGCAGTTACACTCCACAGCCTGCATAGCCTTTGTTGTGACAGGCTGACAGATTTAGCTCCATGGAAATGTTATAGGCCAGGCTACATGGACAATGACTAAACAGACTCCATTTTGCTCCGAGACTCCATGCTTCTCCTGTGGGAACATCCCACCTCGGTACCCATCAACAGTTGTTAGCTTCTCCCATGGGAACACCGGCCTCTGTACCCATCATCAGTTACTTAGCATGACATGTTTGGCAATACAAAATGACAAAATGACAATTCTTATATAATGAAAAATTATTCTCTTTTTGATTCCTATTTTTCCTAAACAATGTACCCTGTTAACAGTGATGTCAACAGTAATTATTTAGATGTTAGTAACCATTCTTTAGTTTGTACCTAAGTAAGGTCATTTTGACCCACTTCCCTCTTCTGCTAATGATTTTAGATCTCATGCTGTTAGTTTGTAATTTTAAATCATAGCAACAGATACTTATGATTGATGTACTGACTTATGGTATTAAAAACCCCTGCAATCCTATGGTCAGGGCTGTTCTCCCAACAGCCATTTTTGGGGCATTGTGTGAGACAGTCAGCCGGCCGGCTTCATAAAGACTCTCAAATTTGAACTTGTCAGTGGTGAATCGGTCTGTTCTTAAGTTGCTCACTATAACATTGTGAATGCTGTCAGCCCCACTTCCTCAATCATGGAGGTTAACAGTCTCATTCATCCTGAACTCTTCTCTCCTCAACTCTATGTTAATCAGTCATCAGAACCCGTAGATTCAGGAGCCTATGCCAGCCATTCCAAAGAGGGAGTCAACCTTGGGTCAGGTGACTCTTTAGTACCTGCAGGTACCAGAAGGCACGGCTCTGAGAGCAGCAGGCTGCCAGACCCTCAGCAGCTTGCAGGAAGAAGTCCTTCACGCCTGATCTGGGTAGTCCAGCACGGCGTCTACCAATGTCCCACATTAGAATAAAACAGAAAAAAATTAAATTGCAATGAGCTACACCAACAAACCAGTGCCTTCCATTACTGAGAGGTACTTATTTTTCTTTACTGTGGGATAAATCACCAGGGGTTGACTATTTTGTCAGCTCAATGACTGGAGGAAACAATGTGCTTCCTTTCTCCCCTGGTCTGACCCACAGTCTGCCTCCCACTGCCAGCAAATTTACAAAGATAAGGAGGGATGAGGGGTAGGAGTTTATTTTGGTCCAAGTGACATCAAGCAAGGAGAAAGTGGAAAAGAGCTGGGAGTCTACAATTCATTCAAATAGATCTCAGATCTCGTGGGTTGATTAAGTGGAAGGCAAGCATTTTAGCAATTCAAAACAAGTTCACCAGATTTGAAGTACAAGAAATCCCATTTCATAGAACTTTTTTTTTTTAATGTGGTTTTTAGTTTAGTCAAACCTTGGAAGGGTTTTCTCATTAGAAAGAAGTTGAGAGAGTTGACTGACTACATACCTGGGTCCCGTGCAGACACATGACCACATCTGTTCACAGAACCAGGAAACACATACAGCCAGAAAGAGAAGTTCCATTCAAAAGTAGAGTGCAGGGACAGAGATGTTTCACCCATCTCTCACTCTTGTGGGATCCAGGGAGTGGCTCAGACAATGCAAAGAAAAATCTGACTTATGATACTCACTGGTCTCCAATATTCTTATCTAAAGGTCAACTTTAAATAATAATTTTTTTTAACTTGCTGTCTTGCCTGTAAATTTACGAACACGGCTTGGAATTTCCTAGGTGTTTATTAAGTCCAAACATAGAACTTTTTGAAAGTCCTAACATTTTAGCAATAATTTATGCCACCAAGACATAAAACTAGGAACACTGGGGGTGGGGCAGTGTAGGTGAGGAATAATCATCTCTTTCTCTGCTGTTGCTAGGTTAAGAATTAAATGGATAGTATTTGCAAACTGTTGTGAATATTTTTTTCCCTTTTGGCAGGCTCCACTCAGACATGGGAACTAGTCACCATCTCTTGAACAGGGGCAGGGCAATCTTTGAAATCACTAACTAAAGAGACACTGTTACTAAAGTCCTTCTGAGCGTTATTCTGGCTAACTCTGTAAAACTGACCATTTTCGTGTATGACCAGAGATAGTCAATCTGAAAACCCTCTCAGATGGTTTCTCCTTCCCCACATTGCCTAAGCAACTCAAAAGAAACCTTGTTTTAAGACTTAAGCTTGGCACAGCCTGAGAACCGGCCATTTGATTTACAAATAGAGTCAAAGCTATTTTTAAGTTGTGTAATAAGCATACACAAAAACTAACCTTCCCTTAACTTTTTAAACACACTCTGTAATACCAGATGCTGCCTCTTCTGACAGCTGTCCTGGAGAATTGCTGAAGGCAAAGTGTGTAATTGGAAATCCAACTAGGTCCAGAAATACTCTCTACAAAAAAAAAAAAAAAAAAAAAAAATTGATTTTCCACTATATATATGGCCTGACTTAGTGTTTGCTTCTTTAATTCTTGTTGGTAACCCTTTGCTTTTCAGTCATAAGCAGTAATAAACTTTATTATTACTCTATTCTTAGTTGAAATTTTTGACCCCTTTATCAATGTATTAAATGTTCTCTCACTAGGCAGCATAGTCTTTGATCAGCAGATGGACAAACTGAGAAGGAAGAGTTTCCACCACAAATCTATGGAAGGCAAACCTTAAAATACAATGTTTCTGCTTTACAGTTTAATGTCATTTAAAGGTGAAACAACCATCCAGTGAACTGAATTTATATAGAAAGTACAAGTCAGCAAAACAGAACAAAATATCCTATGGTCTCTTACATCCTCCTTTTGCTGTCTGTTTGTTCCTTTTGCTTACAAACACCTCAATAAATAAGAGTTTCATACATAATGTTTGATTCCATTTAGACATCTCAGTGAAATTAGATCAAACAAAAACCCACTAACCATAAAACAAACAAATGCACAGTATAAATGAAAAACCAAGAGGCAAGGTTCTTGGCTGCTACATGGCAAGGTTGGGAAGCTATATCCTCCAGAGCAAATCTGGCCCACACCTATGTTTTGGTACAGTCCATGAACTTAGCATGATTTTTCACTTGGAAACAGGTGCGGAAAATCAAAAGAAGAATGATATTTCATGATAAATGAAAAGTATACAAACTCCCAATTTCAGCATCCATAAGGAAAGTTCTCTTGGTACACAGCCACACTCGCTTGTTCATGCAGCATCTACAGTTGCTTTCAAACTACAAAGGCAGCACTGAGTAGCTGCAATAAAAACCACAAGGTCAGAAAAACGACAGTATTGACACTTTACAGAAAAAGGTTACTACCCACTGGTATGGTTAACCTTTTAGAGATACCACCTCCTTTCTCAAGAAATCAGGTTGAAGGCCCACTCCAGCCAAAATCAGTCATGAACAGATAGCGTTGGACTCATGCCACAGGTTTGTGCTCCCTCCAAAGAAAAGCATCAGTGTTAATATCCAATTCTGAGTGCCAACTAACTAACATTCCCTGTTTACTACACACCAGGGACTGTGATAAATATTCTGAGCAATGCACTAAGAAAAGAAAAAAGAAATGGGCGAAATTAATTTTAATTATGTATTGTATTTAACCCAAAATGTATGAAATATTATCATCAAATATATAATCAGTACAAAAAATTTTGAGTATTGTTAAAATTTTGTTACCGAGTATTCAAAAATCCAGTGGATGTTTTATATTCATAGCTCATTTCAATTCATATAAGCCACATTTCAAATACTTAAAAACCACTAACTGCGCTGGGGTCATGACTCAGTGGTAGAGCGCTTGCCTAGCATGTGTGAGGCATTGGGTTCAATTCTCAGCACCACATAAAAATAAATAAATAAAATAAACGTCTATCGACAACTAAAAAGAAAAAAAAAGAATTTGCTCTAAAAAAAAAAAAACTATATTGGATGGTACAGTTCTACAGAATTCTTTTTTAACACTCACAACAATGTTGTGAGGTAGGTACTATGATTTTCAGGTGATATAAGGATTCGTTTTCAATGTAGCTCCAGAACTTCCATTCTGACCCATGGTGCCTCCCAAACGTACAGGACAGACCCAGCTATTCCTTCCAAAATAGTCCAAACACATCCCCATCCTCCCTCCCTTTACCTCTTCCATAGCTTACAACACTCTGATATAAGTAGTCGGATACACCCAGTCTTTCATCTTTTCTCTTGCCCACATTATTCTCAAACTCAGCCACATAGATAACCATGCCTCTTCCATCCAGCAGAATCATCTGCAGCATTTGTTCCACTCTCCCCTCCCACTAGCACACACAGCTAATTCATCTAGTTCTCTAATCCAGTAAACCCAACTTGACTTTGAAACAGTCCACACAGCACTCCAATTGGCCTTTACCATCAACTCCAGTTGGCACATGAAATGAGGCTTACTCGGCTTCCCTGGGAAGAGCACAAGGACAAGAACTATGCGTGGTCACAAAGTGTATCATCTAGCATTGTGCCATGGCCAATTTGATGCAAAATAAATGTCTGAAATGCTCGCAGTAATAGACAATCTATCTTTATATGCCTGAGGAAACATCACACATATTTCAACAAAATTATAAGTTTTTAACACAAAATCATTTCTGCCAGGTACAGCCTCATAAATGTAAATTCCTAACATTGCCCAACCAAATAGAAGCTACCAGGTGGTCTTAAAAAAAAAAAAAAAAAAAAAAAAACTTTGCTCCCTATTTATTTCAAACCTCTTTACCACTCTGGTTTTTAGATTTTAACTCTTGAGTCATTTCCTCAGAAGTAAAGACGCACAGACCTGCCCACTAGCTACTTACTGCTACTCCCCCCACTAAATCTTTGACCAACTTCACCATGAGCCTGGCAAGGGGTGAAAAGCCAACTCAGAATTTTGCTAAGGGAAGTAAAGAGTAGAAGAGATAAACAAAGGCCAGGATTCACTATAATCCTCCTCCTGGAATTTTGTCACTATAACTTTGGTATGATGGTCATCTTAGCCCAGACCAAGAAATAGTGAGTTATAATGCCACCCCTTACACTGACAGCCATGACAATAATCAAGTAACTCTACCTATCCTCTCACACTTCAGGTGAGGCACAACCTCAGCCTAAACAGTTCTTTCCTTTTTATTCTCCCCTTGCTGCCTCCCTAGATACTAATCAAGTCCTAGTCCTTGCATTCCAAATTTCTCACAGTCCAGCAGTGAGCCAGTGCAGGGCACCACCAGGGAATATTTCCAATTCTGTGTTTCTTTTTCTGACGTGCCACTACATTTATCCCCATTTCCTGCCCAGAGGAACCTCTGTACAGGCCAGATTTGTATAATTTAGAGGCAGATAGATAACTGTAACAAAGTTTTCCTAAAATTTCATTTTAAATTTTTCAATTTTATTTTTTCATCTCAACTATATGTCAAAATGTTTCTTTCCTTATATATGGGGGTCTCTCAACCTGGATAAGAAAAGGGTTAACTATCAGAGGAGGATGTTGGCTGTTTTCCAATCTATTACTCAAAAAACACACAAGAGCCAATACACTTTTTAAATAACAGGGGACATGAAGGGTCTTGCCATACCAGCTCTGGCCTCTAACGACAATGACCTGGAGTAGCCCAACTCTCTTTTATTTGTAGACATGCAGGTAAAGGAAGGACAGGACCAAGAGGAGCTTCTTCTGTGATGGACAGAATAGGGTGGAGTTAGGGGAGCCATTCTCTTAGGGGGAATATTCCAGAAGGAGACAGGGAACCACTCCCACGCAGCGTCACATGCTTCCTTGCAATCTGGGATAGACCTCCATGGCTGTTAGTTCTTGGGATCCAGGCCTCTGTGTCCCATGGCTCAACCTAGTCTGATTCTGCTAAATAAGGATGATTTCTCACACTCATACATTCTCTATTTCTTTCTTTCATCAAATAAAAAAGTACAACTTTATGGTTAATCCAATCCCCCATGCTCCTGATCCTGATCCTGATCCCACCTCTTCTGACCCATGAATTATCCACCCCCACCTTTGGTCACTTTTTTCTCTCTACTGTGCCTTTTAAGAGATCATCTGCCTCTCTCCTTTCAAGAGTGGATTCACTTTTCGATTTATTTTCTTACCTTCTGTTCATTCCTTAAAACTTGCCTTTGCTCCCAACATGCAAATTTGAGCCATTCATTTATGGTTCACAAATGTCCTTTCCTCAGTACTGACCTCTTCTTCTCCAGTTTTCTGGACTCCTTGGCACTGCCAAAGCTTCCTTATCAGAACTTTCTCTTCCCTTGGTTTCTGAGACACCTGACCCCTTCAATCTACCCACCTCTGACTGCTCCTTGGCTATTCCTTTCATGGACTTATTTTCCCCCTCCAAAGCTTCTGCCCTCAGTCTTTTTCTTCCCTTAAGTTCTGTCTCTCTTGTACATCTCACGTATCCTCAGGATTTCCAACATTGTCTGTCTCCATGGAAACAATGCCTTAAATTCCCTCCCCAACTATGATTTCAAAACTATCAGCTGAGTATCTCTACCTGGATGCATCATCAAACTCATGTCCAGTGCAGAATGAAATGTCTCTTCAGAAAACACATAGAAACCCCTATCGCCTTCATGACCACCACTCCCAGCCATCAGTTCTTTCCTCTGGCACACCCTTCCCTTCTTTGGTCTGTGAATAACCATGGGACATTTATGAATGGTCATCTGTATCCCTCTGGAAGTAAAAGGTAACTACCATGCACAGTGTCAGACACAAGAAGCACTATTTGCAAACCACAGTGCATTTTTTACACAAACAAAAAATGAAAATTTTCCAGTCTACTGCACTGTGTACGTATGTGTTACTAGAATTTATCCAGTCTCTCAAGTCAGAGAACTTTTTTTTAAGTTATTTTAACTGACGTACAAAAACATAAAAAGTGTGCATATTCATGGGGTACCATGTGATATATATATAATGTAATTTTTAAGTCAGGTTAAACATACCTATCTCCTCAAACATTTATCATTTCCTTATGGCGAAAACTTTCAAAATCCTTCCTTCTAGCTTTTTGATATGCAGTATATTATTGTTATCTGTCGTCACCCTACAGAGCAATAGCACACCAGAACACCTTACTTCTAACTGTAACTTAGTATTCATTGATCAACCTCACTGTACTGTTTAAATATTATATATTATTCTTCTGGAACCTCCAATGAAATCCTTTCCTTTGTCCTACAATCCCCATTCACTCATGCTTCACACACAAGAAATAATCCATGAATATTAAACTAACGAAGGGAAATGTCTTTGGATAAGCACTCGTTTCAGCATTATAAAGCTATCTTAACAGAACACAAGGGATCAACAGTAACCCAGTCCAAAGTTTTATAGGATCTGATTCCTATTTCCACCACAACCCTTCAGTGAGTCACAAAGACAGTGACTCATTCAGTGTTAGAAAAAGAGCAGCACATGTTTAACTTAAAGTTTAAAGAATTAATGTGTTTACTTTCAACTTTACCCACTGATTCACAATAAAGCCCCAAGATACATTTCTCTGCTGCTGAAAATTGGCACCAATGCTTAGGGCTGGGGGCTGCTCCGAGGGCAAACACAAAAGTCCAGGAGGGGCCCTCTCAGCTGCCATGAGTCATCACAGGCTTGCAAGGGCATGCCACTCGCTCTCAGGCTTTCCAGTATTTGGTCAAGTACAATTTGTGAGACACTAAAGGTAGTTGTTCTCACTTTATTGTGGCTAAGATGGTTGTGATGGTTGAACTTTAAACTTAGATTCCTGTACCTTACCCATATCTGGAGGTTGGCCTTTAATCTGCATCTTTAGAAAATACAATTCAAACTTTGAGAAATATGGCAAAAGAATTTAATGTTTTAAAGATCGATGATGCTCCCAGCCCAGTCCCCACCCCTTAAGCTGAAGCAGTAGTCCATAAAAGCAACTCCACCTTGAGATGAAACAAAACACTTGCACAAATATGTAAGTAATCATTTTCAAACTCCCAAGTCTTATTTTCTTCCACATCAGAAGAATTAATATTTGCAAATATATTATAGGCCTTACCCAGAGTTCTCCATATGTTAGGAAAGTTTCTTGAAGGATAATGGAAATAGCAGTGGACTGAAAATATGGAGACATACAATATGTTTCCAGTTTTGCTACCAATAAGTGATTTAACCTTGACTAAGTCCTCAGACTAAGACCATACCTCTCCTCAGTCTCCTCCACCATAAATTAGGTGATTGGGTTGGCTTATCTTTGAGGTCCCTTCCAGCTCCAAAATTCTATGAAGCACATAATAAACTAAAAGAAGAGTTGGGATTTCATCTTGAAATTTTTTAGATCCAAATTAAATTTAATTAGTTCCAAGTCTAAACTATAAGCAAATGTGAAAATGATTTTAGAGAAAGATGACTATACAACACTCCGTCAATATCCCAAAATGAAGCAAATGAAAAATCTTTCACTGTCTTCCAGGCAGCAGAAAACCTTATAGTTTTTATACCTCAAACAGAACTAACTTAAAGTCCAAACTTCACTATTTACTAATTTGGTTAACTCAGGTATATTAACTGTTCTCCTTGGTTTCCTCGTCTCCAAAATGAAGATAATAGTGCCTATTTCAAAGGGTTATAGAAATCAACTGTTTTGCATAAAGTCCCTGGCACTGTGGGGAAACATAATATTTAATATGCTAAATACCTTCCCATTCTTTGCTAGTGATGTTTCTTTTATAGAGTTCCCAGTTTCAGATCACCCCAATAGGTCATTAATAAAACTGCTTTTGACATGAATTGTTGCTGTTCTCTTATAATAACAGTAGCTACCAATTTCTTAAGCAATCCCTATGTGTTAAGTACTTTAAATGTTACCTCATTTCATCCTCACAATAAGCATAACATTGTATGAGGCAGAAACCACTATTTTTCAGATGATAAAACTGAAACCATGACTGCCCACAGCCACACAAGCATTAAGTGGAAAGGCCAGCACCTGCATCCAGGTAGACTGACTCCAAAGCCCAAGCACATCTACTACACTATGGTCCTTTATACTCAGGCTCCACCTACCTGTTAATATATATCTCACACAATAGCAAAGATACGTCAATGAATAGCCTACACCCTTTAAAAATAATTCTCACGTAACAACAGGTTCAGACTGAGTTCCACTGGCAAAGCTGCCTGTGAAAACCTGTCCTGGGAGATCTGCCCACACACTACACCAATTAATCTACTTTCATAAAAACCATGGGACTGATTTTGATCTATGAAGCATGAAATGTACTTCAGTAGCTTTGTTTTCACCAGAAAACTGTTCTAAATGAACCGGATGGGTTTTTTAGTTCGTCAGCTAGTATCTCAAATATTAAAATTTTCTTACCCTTACTGGCACATGATAGAAAATAAAATGCCCCATAGTCAAAATAATAAAGCTAATGAAGGACCAAAAAAAAAAGATTTTAAATACTAAAAAAAATAGAAAGTGAACATGCTCCATTAACTCTCCAAAATTTAAGGCAAAAACTAAAAGCAGGTTATCAGAGGATATAGACATAGAGAGCCTCATCCCAATACCTCAAGGGAAAAATAGGAGTGGGCCTGGCAACACAAAAACCTAACAGTGCCGCCAGCCAGTAGACACTCACCAGCCCTTGCAGAGTTCCCCAATTTTCAGCTAGCATTTTAGTTCAGGTTTTTTTCCTTAAATCAAATTTACAAAACCAGTGAAAACTAATTCATTAATGGGGAGAAAGACTATGCTCTTTTTTATTTGAAGTAAATCTTGTTCCAGAAAACTAGTGAAAGTGTATAAATGAAACTTTCAAATTACAGAACGAGAAGGGAAATAAAATGGAGATTGTGATTTCAATGATATCAAAATAATTCAATGCTTTTATATGCCTTAAGAGTTCTCATTTACAACTGGTGAATCTCAATGTTCTTAACTTTTTTTTCCTGATTGGCATGGAACTCTAGGACAAGACTAGGGAAGAGAAAAGGGAGCAGACTCACTCTCCACCCAATATTATAGACTGATTCCAAGCCAAGGGCTGCTCCATCTTCTCTCCTCTGGTGTTTATTACCTGTTGAACTTTTACTATGTCTTTATCAATTATGTTTATTACTAAACTACCTCTATAATTGTTTTCACTGAGAGATGATGGTGATAACGCTACCAATGATGATAGTGGTGGCAGTGACATGGGGATGACCACAAGCACTCTTAGATTAGATTTAGATCTAATCTAAATCTTCAAGGAGACATTAGGGGTTGGGGTTGTGGCTCAGTGATAGAGCACTTGCCAACCGCGTATGCTGGGCCCTGGGTTTGACCTCAGCACCACATTAAAAATAAATAAATAAATAAATGAAATAAAAGTATTATTTAAAAAAAAACGCTGGGCATAGTGACACACACCTATAATCCCAGCAGCTCGGAAGGCTGAGTCAGGAGGATCACAAGTTCAAAGCCAGCCTCAGCAACTTAGTGAGGGTCTAAGCAACTCAAAAAAACCCTGTCTCTAAATAAAATATTAAAAAGGACTGGGGATGTGGCTCAGTAGTTAAGTGCCCCTGGGTTCAATTCCTGGTACAAAAAAAAAAGACTAATATACTTTACAGAACTCCATAAAGTTTAGTAGAAACATTTTTTTCTAAAGGGTTATTATTCACAAAAAAATAATAATAATAAACAATCCCCAATAAGTATAGGACTAATCTATTTTTAAAAAAAGAATAATTGTAATGCAATCAATGCTGCTGGCCTCAAGTGTGGAAATGTAAATAAAATTTTCTGTATATCTGTTGATCAAATAAATGAACTCTCCCCTGAAGAAAAGACATATTTTACTGCCTTTATTAAAGCACATTCTACAATCTGAATCCATTAGTTATTACTATTTCTAATAAAAATTAAGCCACAAATACATTTTGGTTATGGTAAAAAAAAATATCCCCACTCCCACCCCACGCATTTCTAAAAAAGTCAAGGACCGTTGGAATTGAGCCACTCAAAATCAGTCCCTCTCCTTAACTCTGCTGGAAGATAAATCTCTGTTACGATCATTCTTTTCTTGGGGGCCTGCAGAGAAAGCTGATGAAGCTATCAGATTGAAAATGTATTTGTTTGTGTTTACAGTAGTGGGGAAAAATTACAAAACATGAATTTTATAAAGATCCAGACCCGGATTTAGAAGTCCTCATTTATCTACAAATTGTTACATAAACAAAGGCTGTAAGAAGTTAGATAAAGGATGTTAAGGACAAGGAGGGAGAAATGTCTTGATCCTTAAGTCCTAACTTTACAGGAAGCACCTGCTCTGAGAACAATACTCACAGTTCTGATAAAAGAATAACTCTTTTTTGAAAGAGAGAGAAGCTCCTAGCAATGGCAGTTTCAATGAAACTCCATGTTGACAGTCAAAAACTGCCCAAGAAAGCAGCAGCATTTTCCTTCTTTCCTTTTCAGAGATCAATTCTGTTCCCTGGGCAGGGTTTTCCAACCTAGTCTTGAGCACTTGATCCTTCCCAGGAATACATGAGGGACACTTCTCCCAAAAGAAAAAAATCTAATCAAGTTAAAAACCAAGCCACAGTGCAGGTACTATTTGTTGCAAAAGAGAGACTGATAAGGCTGTGGTTGTGGCTCAGTGATAGAGCACTTGCCCAGCAAGTGTGAGGCACTGGCTTTGATCCTCGGCACCACATAAAAGTAAATAAATAAAAAAAGGCATTGTGGCCATCTGCAACTAAAAATATTTAAAAAAAAAAAAAAAAAGAGAGAGAGAGAGAGAGAGACTACAGAGAAGACAACAGCAAGAGAAATTCTAGAATAAGAGTATGCAAATGTCCAAGCAAAGACCAAACATTTCTCAAAATCATCTGTTATTCTGTAATTCTGCATTGTAGTAAAATTGCCATAGAAGTAGAGCCAAAATTATAAATTTTTAATGAATAAATAGCAAATTTGGGACTACCTTAAGTATCATATCATATGATTCAATACATCAATATTTTCTTTAGCTACTAATGTAAGACCAGGTTTCATTCATTTTCAGAAACAACAGTTCAATAATCAAAATTGAGGTCTGACTCCAAGTGAAGAAGGAAACTATGCTTTCTGCATCTTCTTCAGTATTATTATTAATAACATTAGCAGTTGTTCTGTATTAAGTGCATAATAGGAATATCACGTGCTGATTTCAACTTCATAACTCCCTGGGGAAGTTGGTTTTATTATCTCAGTTTTACAGATAAGTAAATGGATGCTCAGAGCAGTTAAATAAATTGCCATGATCACATAACTAATATCAGATCAGTTCTAGAACTTCAACTCAGATGTTAAGAACTAACCTACACTTCCTCTCCAGAAAAACAAGGCCCCCCACCTCCCTAAATTGCTCCTTCAGTAACAAAGTGACCTGGCATCCCACACACATCCCTCTCCTTGATTCTTAGCCCAAATTTACCCACCCAGTGGGTTACCTTCCACTGGAGAGAGATCCACAAATGCAGGTAAACTTTTATTTTATCTCATTTGATAGTTTTAATTTCTCTATGCTGGTAGAGGATAAACATTTCTATAAAGAACTATTGTATCTGGGTGCAGTGGCACACCCCGGAAGTCCCAGTGACTTAGGAAGCTGAGGCATAAAAAGGGCTGGAGATTGGGCTCAGTGGTTAAGCACCCCTGGATTCAGTCCCTGGTATAAAAAAAAAAAAAAAAAAAAAAAAAAAACTATTATAGAATCCCATCCATCCTTCACCAAGTTCCCTTAAATGATTTTTTGAAGATAGTTCTTAACATTATAGGAATTTATGCTTCAAATTCTGGCCTCTAACAAATATCTAAATATGCTTCCAATTAATTGTGCTTATATTTGGGTGGCATAATCATGGGTGATATAGGTTTACTTTTTTTATTTCTAGTATTAATCAAATTGCAAGTGCTGAGAATATATTGCTTTTGCAACTAGGAAAAAAAATACAGTAAGGGTCCATTTTAAGTATTTTAAGTATTGACCCCCTAAATTATTTTTCCCTTATACTGAAAAAGAAAACATTTACTGGGCCAATATAATCATGAGCCAGATTAAAACCCAAACTTGAAACAAGAGGTGTTCATTCCTTTAAAATGGCTCTCATTTCTCTCTCTTTTTTCTTGTTACTTTAAAAAGTTTTTTTAATTTCATAAAACTTGATTTTAACTGTTGTTTAGCTCTTCTTTTCCTTCCCACAGTTTCATTTAATAAAAACTCTCTGCATCCAATAACCAGGGTCTGCATCAGAGACAAGCTTTTAGTTACCTGAGTTCCTCTTCTGTGGTATTCCATCACCCATGTTTCCCAGCCTCCTTTGCTAAATGAATATGGACAATGGTAGCATATCCCATTTCTAGGCCTAGCCCAAAAAATCCTCCCAGATGAGAGACTACATGCTCTTCCCTTGCAGATTGTGGAGCCACATTTTGATGATGATGGAGCTACATATGGATGGAACCTGGGTGTCTGAATCTCCACTAGGATGAGCTCTGGGAATGCCATTTTGGATCCATAAATAAGAATTAAATGTGTCTTATGAAAGTCATTGTGAATTTGGGGTCCTCTGTCACACTATTTAATACATGGCTTTATTAACATATTCCAATGTTTACTGCAGACGAGTAAGAATCCACGCACCTTTTTCAAAGATTCCTTCTGCTTCCAGGACAGAGACAGTTAGGTTTGACACCGTCTTGAATACCTCAGCCTTGACTGTGACCTGTGAGGGGCTGTGTTCCAGAAGCTCCACCCCAACAGTCACATTTCCTCCAGGCCTGATGATCCCTGGGGCTGTCACCAGAAAACGGGGCCTAAAGAGTTCCCAAGAAAGGAAAAGTCAAGTTTTTTATCCTCATATCTCCGTTCTTTTGTGACCCTCCAACTTCATAGACAGTGAGACAGACTCTCCATACTGCGCTTATTGCAGTTTTACAATTAACGATGGCCCACTGGTTCATTTAGCAATGCAGTTAAATGCTACTGAAACAACAGTAATTTCCCAAAACACTATTATAATGCAGTAATTCATGTACCACTATTAAAGGAAGGCTTGTTATTATTTCCATGTTATAAACCACAAACAGCACAAGCAGAGCTATGATGTGAAAGGCTTACACTGGGTTATGCAGAACTTACAGGCAAAGTAGAAGCCTCCAAATTTCTACTTTACAGATAACTTCATCCCAGTGTGATTGCTTTTCTGGGCTTAAAAAAAAAATTGACTAGGATTTTGCCTGTTTCTTATTCAAAGCTTTATACTTGGGCATCCAGCCAAGAAAAAAAAAATCACTGATAGAAATATACCATCTGAAAATAAACTACCAGTGGTGAAACTTCCAGGTGAAACAAAGTATTAAAAAAAAAAAAAAAAAAAAAAAAAAAAAAAAAACCTCACTAAGGTAACACTTTCTTTGCTAAGGCTACAGTTTAGGGATCGACTGCGAAAATCTTTAGGAATGGGGCACTATTATCTAGAAGTTCTTATCTTCCTTATGAACCCATGCTTCAGGTAACTTGAGCCCCACTTTGACAACTCCAAAGTTGAGACTTGCTGTTTAGAAAAAAAAAAAAAAAATCATCATGTCTTTGAGAGAAGGCAGCACATTACTTAGAAGTATAAGATTGAGAAGCAAAAGGCAGAGGCAACGTGAACTAAAAATAAAATTACTTTCTTTAGAAAGTTGTTATGACCAGAAAGACGCTTAAATATTACGGGTGGAGAAAGCAACTGTCCCATGGAGTGCCACCCTGCAGCGACCTATGGTCAAACATCCAGGCCAATGTCAGGCTGGGGACTGCCGCCGCGCGGCCGCTGCCACTTCCAGAAGCCGGGGCCCAGGCCCATCCGCGCAGCGCGCCCTCCCCGCGCGTCCTCCCCGCGCGCCCGCGCTCCTACCCGGGGCCCGCGGCCAGCGCGGCCGTGCACACGCAGAGAAGGTGGGCAGCGGTCAAGAGCGGCGGGCCCGGCATCTCAGCAGCTTCTGCTCGGGCGAAAGTCGGTTGCTGGGGAAATTCGCGGGCACTGCGGGGTGTGGCTTGCCACCTCCTCTCGAATTTTATCCCCCGACTAGAGTTAGCGATCTGAAATGGGCGCGCCTAAAAGCGGAGTGAGAGATCTAAATTGAGACAGGACTAGGTGGCTCCACCCTTCCCAACCGCATCACAATGGCGCTTCTCGCAGCCCTGGCAAACATCGCCAATCCAGGGGGTTAGAAAGCAGTCTCTAGAAGCGGTCAGCCCAACCTAGCCCCACCATCCCTGCTCCCCGCAGAGACCAGAGGGCGCCCACTTCCCCCGTCCACCGGGTTCCTCGGACTATTTACACTAGCGCTCTACCAGCGGTGCCCAGAGTGAATAAACAAGCCCATCCTTGTGAGGAAAAATTCATAGCAACTATGTGAAGTGGAAAAAAATCAATCATTGTCCTCCAGACTATGAGTCAGAATTTGAGAGAAATGCAAACGCACACGCGCGCGCGCAAGCACGCCAAACAAGTATTTTTGCCGGGTAGCTGTGTGATGCATGGGAACAGAGAAAAACGTTTTCTCCTTAACACAAAAACTGAAGTATATTGCTTTCCTCTTTGAGAACGTGTTATGGTTCCTACCCTTTGAAGGAAGGTGGGGAGGGGCGTGTTTGCTCAGTGATAGAGTACTTGCCTAGCATGCGTGTGGCCCTGGGTGCCATGGCGGGGGCGGGGGGAGGGGGGGAGGTGGATCCCCAGTTCGTGCAACTCTGAGAAACAATTATCTGGGAAGAAAATTTTATACTTACAGATCCCTCTAGACATATTTACTTCAGGAAGTATTCATTAGAACTGTAAATCCTGGGGTAATTTGTCTAAACACAATTAGGGCCTGTTGGAATGAAGGCAGGAGGCCAGTGGTGATGATGCTCAACAGTTATTGATCCCCAGCTCTTGCCCTCCTGGTTTGTCTGCAGCTCTTCCCCAGCCACTCTCTTTGGCACTGCCACCATCTTCAGATGACTCAGGTTTCACCATGACTACACCATAAAAGCAAGGGAAACTGCCAGAAACTGCTGGAAAATAGCACATTCAGTCTCTGACAATTTAAACTTTCTAATTCATGGAAAAGTTTTAGATGGTGACATTTTAATATGGGGCAAAATGCAAACGGAAAAGAGGTCAGCAAAAGAATGTCTCATGGCACAGCTATGTGCTAAATAAGGGAGAAAGTAGCACCTAGACCAACTGTGGTTTACAGAGTCCAGGAACTTGCTTTCCTCCCTTTCCTGTTCCACCCTTTCTCACCCAGCTGAACAGCCTGCAAGCATCCCTTATTCCTCTCCCAGGGCAGCCTATCTTTAGTGACTGACCTCCTGTGCATGCTGGATTTGGGTATAGTCAGAAGTGTCTCAGAGGGTACTGTCCGAAGTGTCAGAAGCTGCTTGTTCCTGACACCTCCGTTACTGCAGGACTGGACTCACCTCTGTAATTCAAAGAGGAGGGTCAGGTGCAAGTGTGGGCAAAGTGTCATGGTCTAAATAGGTGCTTCTCACTCTCTGATGTGTATGAGAATCACATTAAAATGCAGATGCTGATTCAGCAGTCCAGGATGTGGACTGAGATTCCTGCTTCACAACAACAGACAGTGGGTCATGGAGGTTCTACAGGTAGGGACAATTCAGGGACACTCTGATGAGAAAATGAAGTTGAGATCATAAAGATACTTCTCAAGCTTTCAATTCAAAGTAGTAGACAGTAAGCTCAGGCAAGCAAATATAAGAGGGACTCTAAAAGACTTGTTGATAATGTTGCATTCCAAGATGACCTACAGAAAGGTTTAGAACCACCTAGTTATTTTATGAAATTAAATATGTAAATTTTGAGCTGATGCACCTTCCCAATTTATGCCTTCCTTCTCACAATGCACATTTGTTGAAAGGTTTAAACCTACAGAAATTTAGGCATTTGAATTTGTATAAAGATGAGGCTATTTCAAGCTTGGTACAGAATAGCTATACACACACCAAAAAAAAGGTTTATGAAAAATGTTAATCTCAGAATTTTGATTTTCTTAATTAAGAAAAACTCAAAATGACCTGAACATCTAACAATAATAGGTTGGATTAAATAAATGACTATATATCCATGTAATACAAAATTGTGAATTAAAATTATGCTGTCAAATTACAAATATTCATGATATTGAGTGGGAGAAGTCTGTTCAATAAACCAGAATTTAAATGGGATTTCACTTTCATAAAAACAAAGTGTGCATTCTCATAATAGTTATACATATTAAAGAAAGATTTGAAAGGTGTTCACCAAAATGTTATCAGAATCATTATGATTGTCTGACTCTGCCATATTTCTTATGATGAACATGTATTATTTTTTCTCTAAGAAGAAAACATAAAAATGCTGCTGCTTTTGTTAATAGTCTTTGAGGATGCATCCTAGAAACTCGTGAGTAAAATTCCTTTCTTATTTTTATTTTATTTATTTATTTATTTATTTGTTTATTTATTTATTTATTTATTTATTTATTTTGTACTGTGGTCAAACCCAAGGATGCTTAACCACTCAGCCACATCCCATTATTTGATTTTGAGACAGGAGCTTGTAAGTTGCTTAGGGCCTCACTAAGTTACTGAGACTGGTCTTGAACTTTTAATCCTCCTGCCTCAGTCTCCCAAATCACTGGGATTACAGGCATGCGCCACCATGCCTGACAAATTCATTAATTTTTAAATCAAAAATATTATGTATATTCTCCCACGAAAACTGAATAATTTTCAGGATAACAACCCCAAACTCTTCCCATGTCCCTTCAGAGCTATCTTTAGGTTGTGGTTCAGTGACAAAAGCAGACTGGAGTGAGACAGACACTAAGAAATCGTAGGAGCTGCTGATACAGGTCATACAGGTCATTGCCTAAAGTCACCATAAGTTACCAAAAGCCTAAAGTCACCAAGGGAGAAAAGCTAAATGTAGATAACAATGAGGAAAAATTGACAGAGAACTGAAACTCATGCACCTCTTACCACCTCCAACTTCAGTGTCATGGGTAACCTGCAGGAGAAGCGTTTCACTCAGAGCTGCACATGTGCTTGGACCACATTAAAATCAGAAAAACTGGAGGAGATCCTCCGAGAACTTGAGCAGTTGCAGGCCTGATTACCACCCCACAACCAAAAAGTGAGCTAGCACTTGCTACCAGCAAGTGTTCCTACCTGCCTTGCTCTCCATCCTGCCCTTGAGAGGGTAAAAAGAATATTACTCTGCTTCACTGCTGGCTTCCACATTCACACAAAATGTCCTGTGGCCAACACGATCTAGAATCACATGTGAAGGGAAATCTGAGTTGTTGAGCTTAGTCTTACAGAAGATGGCACAATACAAAGCCACCAAAGCCCATGCCTCATCAGCTTGGCATCCACATATATCCCTTTAACTATTTAGCTTCAGAAAAACAGAAAAATCATACTTTCACCTAATGTGATGCAAATATTCCTTTACCCTCTATTATTGTTTCTATTCTTTAATCACAGGACTTCTGAATACCCAAAAATGTCCCCGGGGCTTTCCTCTATATTCCAGAAATACTCTCTATCTCCATGACTGGTGGCGACCCCTTGATGATAAGGATCATTTAATCACTCCAGCCAGAGTAACCCCTTCTCTGGTCGTTGACTCACGGGCAAGAGGGACCCCAAGAGGCAAGGTAGCAGTCTTAATTTTTTTAAATTTGACAGAACCATCACGGTGTCCCCTAGTGGAAGCTTTTCTGTCTTGAAATTGAGATTTCTAAACTAAAAGCCCTATGTTGCAGGAATGGGAAGCAAAAGTTTCACCAGCAGATCACAAGAGGTAACAGAGGAACCCCTTACTTCCATCCTTTTCGTCTCAGACCAGGGAAGTTGGCATTGGGAGAAACAGTGAAAAAAATATTCATTACTGATTTTGAGCACATGCCACAGGCTGGAAATTTTTTTATTATTTTTACAGTTCAAATTTTATAAATTTCAGAAACATAAGTTGGGGTTATAGCTCAGTAGTAGAGTGCTTGCCTAACAAGAATGAGGCACTGGGTTCAATACTCAGCACCACATAAAAATAAATTAATAAAATAAAAGTATTGTGTCCCTATACAACTAAAAAATGTTTTAAATTTTTTCAGATATATTATATATTGAATTAATGTCTACAAATGTCCATCTTCTATTTGAGATCTAGTTTAGGACTACTTAGATAGATTTCTGCACAGAACACCAGAATATACCCTGAAAATATTTTTTTATCTAGAGGCAGAAGGCAGTCCCTGTCCACTGGTAGACAAGGAATGATATTGAAATTAACAAGTGATAATAATAGTGGTGCATGTCCTTAATATTCTATATGAGGGTCCAGAATTTAAAATTAGAATTCCATATCCAATCAAAATATCAAACAAAAACAAAGATAGGATAAAAACATTTTCCATAAGTGGAATGGTTCAGAAACTTTGCTTTCTATGAACTGTTTTTAAGAAATTACTTTAGAAGGACATATTGAACAAACCAAAGAAATAAGCCAAGAAAAAGGTAGAAGTATGTATAATCCCAGAGAGCAAAGAATTTCCACCAGGAAGAACCCCAGGAGTAAGGTCCTGAGGGAAATAAAGAAATCCTAACAGTATAGATGCACAATGGAAAATTGAGACCGTGATAAAGTAAAATAGTGCAATAAAAGGGAAGGGAAATTAAAAACTCAAGGGAAACAAAATGCTGAATTAAAAAAAGAAAGTGTAAATATGATTCATTAGCTGGTTTTGCAGCAAAAATATATATATATATATATATATATAAAATCTTGTCATTGTAAGTATTGTATATTGATTTATAGCTTATAGGATAAAACACTAATAAAAGTGAAG
Source organism: Sciurus carolinensis (assembly GCF_902686445.1). Lineage (NCBI taxonomy): Eukaryota > Metazoa > Chordata > Mammalia > Rodentia > Sciuridae > Sciurus > Sciurus carolinensis. The sequence goes on from NC_062219.1 coordinate 86,895,304, forward strand.
TTGGATGTGATGGCACATGCCTGTAGTCCCAGCTGCTTAAGAGGCTGAAGCAGAAGGATCACTTGAGCCCATGAATTTAAGACCAGCCTGGGCAACATAGCAAGACCACATCTCAAGTTTTAAAATTTTAATTACAATGTTTCATCATGACTAAAATAAACAAATTGCACATTTTTAACATTTCTGAACTTAAAATCAATGGCACTTTATAATCATAACTAGAAATTTATTTTTTCTTGGTAATAATACATAGAGTAAATGATGTATCTTAAAACTGATTGTATCTTAGATGAAATATGTGAAATAGAGTGTGTTTACAGAACAAAATGTGAATGGCGTTAATATTTTAAAATGGAAAAAGTTCAAAAGACTAGGCTTGGAACCACCAAACATCCCAGCTATACCACTTCTACGTGTTTATCCTAAGGATTTAAAATCATAAGACTATAGTGATACATGCATATTGGTGTTTATAGCAACACAATTCACAAAAGCCAAACTTTGGAACCAGCCCAGATGTTCATCAATGGATGAATAGATAAAGAAAATGTGGTATATATACACAATGGAGTTTTATTCAAGCATAAAAAAGAAAATATAGTTATGTCACTTGCAGGAAAATGGGTGGAACTTGAGTTATGTTAAATAAAATAAGCCAAAGTCAGGTCAAGGGTCATATGGTTTCTCTTACATGTGGAGGTTAGAGAGGAAAAAGAAAAAGAAAGATGGGGGATGAGGGTCTCATGAAAATCAAAGGAAGATCAGCAGAGGAAAAGAACCATTGGGAGTGGGAAGGTGAGGAAGCAGTACGTGCTGGGGAGTAATATTGGCCAAATTATATTGTTCTATTATGCGCATGTAGATAATAAATCCCATCATTGTGTACAAAAATTTGTGGAAACAGAAAAAATGGAAAAATAACAGATGACAAAATTTAAGAAGTCAAACTGGGCTGGAGAATCCAGGCACAGTGGTGCACACCTGTAATCCCAGCAGCTGGGGAGGCTGAGGCAGGAGGATCCCAAGTTCAAAGCCAGCCGCAGCAAAAGCAAGGCACTAAGCAACTCAACTCAATGAGACCCAGTCTCTAAATAAAACATAAAATAGGACTGGGATGTGGAGGTTGAGTGTCCCTGAGTTCAATCCCTGGTACCCAAAAAATAAAAACTGGGATGGAAAATTCAAGGAATGACTGAGAAGCTAAGAAACTTATGAAGTAAAAAATTATGTGCCTACTGTTTTTGGATCAAGAAATAAGGCATAAGCATATTAAAGTTAAAGGTAGTATAAAAATAGAGGGAAAACCAAACCAAAGTATATTCCTATTCCCATACTCTCACTTCTATACACTTCACCTCTGATTAATGAAATGTATGCGGTTCCTTCCTCATACTGACAAAGCAATCGGCGCGCGGAGGGCGGAGGCGCTCAGAGGGCGGAGGGCGCGGGACCACCAGCCGCGCCAGGCCTGAGACCTATCAGCACCCAATGGATGACAAAAAGAAAAAAAGGAGCCCCAAGCCCTGCTTGACTCAGGCAGCCCAGGCCCCAGGCACACTACGCAGGGTCCCTGTGCCAACCAGCCACAGCGGCTCTTTGGCCCTTGGACTCCCTCATCTGCCATCCCCCAAGCAGCGGGCCAAGTTCAAGAGAGTAGGCAAGGAGAAATGCCGCCCAGTACTGGCCGGAGGTGGGGGCGGCTCTGCCGGCACACCCCTGCAGCACTCCTTCCTGACCAAGGTGACCGATGTCTTTGAGATGGAGGGGGATCTGCTGAACCTGCTCAATGATTTCCACTCAGGCAGGCTGCAAGCCTTTGGGAAGGAATGCTCCTTTGAGCAGTTGGAGCATGTTCGAGAGATGCAGGAGAAGCTGGCCCGGCTGCACTTCAGCCTGGATGTATGTGGGGAAGAGGACGACGAGGAAGAGGAAGAGCATGGAGTCACTGAGGGGTTGCCTGAGGAACAGAAGAAGACCATTGCGGACGGCAACCTGGACCAGTTGCTTAGCAATCTGGAAGATCTAAGTAATTCTATACAGAAACTGCACCTGGCGGAGAATGCTGAGCCTGAGGAGCAGTCAGCTGCATAGGTCTAGGACTCAGGCCCACGCTGCCTCTTTCATTCTCTTCAAACTGTGACTTCCGTTCCTGGTGGGGCACACCTATACTTCCAGCTTCCCGGGAGACTGAGGCAAGAGGGTCTCAAATTCAAGGCCAGCCTGTGCCATTTAGCGAGACACTGGCTTAAAATTAAAATTTTAATAAAGGGATAAGGGTGTGTAGCTCAGTGGCAGAGGGCTTGCCTAGCACATGCAAGGCCCTAGGTTCCAGCCCCAGGACCGGGGGAAAAAAAAAACTGACTTTACGAACTCACTGGTGTTCCGCAGCCCCCCAGGTGCTATGAGGTTGGGGAGCGTTGGATGGAATTAAACCAAAAATAAAGACGTGAAACAAACAAACAAACAAACAAAAAAAACAAAGCAATCAATTCTCCAGCAGGTACTCCAGTGGACAACAGTTAGTTGTTCTCTGAATCAATTTAATTCTTACACTAACTGGAAATAGCATCAGATCCTACAGGTTGGGACTCATTTTAACAAGACTGATTCTCCAAGATGCCAATGGCAAACACAGCTTGTAATCTGTGATTCTGACACACCAGTTATAAATTGGGGTCTCACAATCCTCTCCTTGGATTTGGTCAATTTGCTAGAGCAGCTCACAGAACTTGAGAAAACTGTGTCAGTCAGCTTTTCATTGCTGTGACCAAAATACCTGAGAAAAACAATTTAGATGAGAAAAGATTGATTTTGGTTCATGATTTCAGAGGTTTCAATCCATGGTCTGTCTGCTGGCTCCATTGCTTTGGGCCTGAGGTGAGGCGGAATATCATGGCAGAAGGGCATGGCAGAGGAAAGTTGCTCACTTCATAACAGAGAGAAAAAGAGTCAGGAGGGGACTGGGGAAGAAAATACAGTCCCCAAAGACATGCTTCCAAAGACCTGCTCCCATCAACTAGGTCCCACCACCTAAGTTTTCATCACCTCCCAAAAGCCCATCAAATTACAAATTCATTCGTGGATTAATCCATAAGGTTAAAGCCCTCATGATCCACTTATTCCCTAAAAGCTCCACCTTTGAACATTGCTGCATTAAGGACCAAGACTTCAACACATGAGCCTTTGGGGAACATTTTAGATTCAAACCATAAAAGAAACACTTTACTTGTGCTTACCAGTTTATTAATAAAGTATATAATAAAGATACAGATGAGCATCCAGATGAAGAGATACATAGGGCAAGGTCTGTAACGTTCCAGAGCACAGGAGTTTCTGCACCTATGGAGTTCAGATGCACCATGCTTCTAGCATGCAGATGTGTTCAACAACCCAGAAGTCCTCAGAAGCCAATAATTGAGGAATATTTGTGGAGGCTTCATCATATAGGAATGTTTGATTATTAACTCTATTTCCAGCCCCTCTCCTCTAACTCACATGCAGAAGCCCACAAGAGTCATCTCATTAGGAAAAAAATACAATCCTATCACTCAGGAAATTCCAAAGGGTTTAGGAGTTGTATGTCAAACACTTCTATTCTTAGGAGCTCTGTGCCAGGAACCAGGTTCAAAGACCAAATACAACATAGTAGCACCCCTACCCTCAGGAAGTTACAAGGGTTTTAAGATCTCTGGCAAAGACTAATTTGTGCATTTAGTATTAGTCCACAAATTAGAAATTAAAATATTGATATAATTACCATAAAAATCGCAATAAAACTAAAGAGTATTTTCCAAAAAAATGATGTACTAAAGAAGACAGAATCACAACTAATTTGAGTTCTTACAAAGTCCCCAGGATGCTAGTGCATGGTTCCCCATTATAATATTTTTAACAATATAATATCTGGGGAAGATGATCTCCACCAATACTATCTTGGAAATTGATAGATATCACCCAACAGAATGATTTATAAATAAACTAATTGACTAATTAATTATCAAAGAAACAATCTTGAAATAATATCAACAATAAACTTTTTTTCAGATCACAAGTCTGTAGCCAACTTAGGCAGCTTATAACTCCATGTTTCTCATTCTCCATGGTCAAGGACAGAGTCAAAAATAGGTGGTGGCATGCTCTACCTTTCTGTTAGAAGAAATACAAATTTAATTATATGTTAAAGATATGGATGGGAGAAAATTTGAAATGATAATTCAGTCTACCAAAGCAGTTACCAAAGTTTGATCAAAGCCATGTTCCATTCGTCAGAACAATATTTCCATGAGGACCAATCAGCCTATCAGGGAAAGAAGGAAGAGAAAAAGAAGAGGAAGAGGAAAGAAAGAAAGACATTTTTAAATGCATGTATCAGTAATGATTTTCAAAGTAATTATTTCTAGAGAATGCTATACCATGAACTCATTAAAGGGAAAGAATTAAGCACTATCCTGACTTTCCTATATGAACTATGTCACTGGATAACCAAATAGTAGATTTGGGAAAATTTCTCTTTATAAAAGTTTTCCAACTAGTTAATATAAAATAAATGTAAGAATAATACAATGACACAACTATTCATGAATTAATAAATCTAGAATAGTGCTGTGCAATACAACGTTCTGTGATTATGAAAATGCTCTGATTATGGAAAACTTAGTACAACATCCATGAACAACGAGTTTATTCAGCATTTGAAATATGACTAGCTCAACTGAGAAATTGAACTTTAAACTTTAATTATTTTACATTTACAGAGCCACATGTGACTGTAACTACCATATTGGATTGCAAAGACCTCAACAAAGATCATAAGTAGCTCCTAGTATCACAAAAGAAACAACCAGATACCTTATGTCTTCCAATAGAACAACACAGCCCCACTAAGAAGTGGGATTTGCTTCAAAATAATAGAAAACTACTCTAGACCCATTAGGATGACTATTATTTAAAAAGAAAGAAAGAACAAATGAATGAAAGAAGGAAAAAAGGGAAGAAAGAATGAAAGAAAGAAGGAAGGAAGGAAGGAAGGAAGGAAGGAAGGAAGGAAGGAAGGAAGGAAGGAAGGAAGGGAAGGAAGGAAAGAAAAAAGAAAAAGCCAGGTGTCATGGCACAAACTTGTAATCCCAGTGATTCAGGAGGTTAAGGCAAAAAGATAGCAGCTTTGAGGGCAGCCTAGTCGACTTAATGAGACTCTGTCTCAAAATAAAAATAAAAAGCACTGTGGATATAGTTCAGTAGTAGAATACTTCTGGGTTCAATTTCCAGCAGTGCAAAAAGAAAAGAATTAAATGTACGTATTTTTCAAAGGGTGTAGAGCCAAGACTCTGTGTCTAGATTTTTAAACCAGGTCAACATTACCCACACATAAAAATTGTCACATTGACCTAATACTTTTGCTTTGCTCTGTTAACTACATTTTAACTTCTTGGCATCTCCTACTTTTCTTCCTGCCCCACCCCCTAATTTTTATTGGTACATTATAGTTGTATGTAATAATGGGATTTGTTGTTACATAGACATACATGCACACAATATAGCTATTTAATTTGGTCAATATCACTGGACATCTATTTTTCATTTCATTGTTAATTCTTGGGTTTTGAATGCCTTCTGTATAACCACCAACTTACCTCAAAATAAGCACTATAGAATGGCTATGCATTGCCTTCCTCTGCTGTGTATTCCTTTGCCAGAGTGGCTGGAAGTTACAATAGAAAAATTTCTAGGCTCAATTCAGTCATGAATGGCCACGAGACATAATTCTGGACAATGAGATGTAAAAAGAAGACTACAGGAAAGTCTTTCCTCCTGAAGAAAAAGAAAACCTCAAGGGAACCTTGGCCTTTGATTCTTCCACTCATCCTACCCAGAGCACAAGCATTATACTTTGCAACTCTTAAGAAAAAAGCCAGGAAGAATGAAAAGAAAGAGAAAACCCCGATTGCTGAATGTACAATTAAGCAGGTAGAGCAGCCCTGGTTTGCTCCAAATGTCCCCTTTTCTATCAGTCCACCTGCTGTTGCAGGGGACTCCTGAGTCAGTGCCAGACTTTCAGACTTTCCCCCCAGGACTCTCCATATGGGCAAGCTTAGCCAGCTATGCAGTGAGCCTACTACTACCTCAAAACTCTGTGCTGCTATTTATTTCCCTTTCAGGACTTGTCCCAAATATGAAAGTAATTCCAAACATCCTGTCAGCTCACACAAAATACAATGCACCCTTGAGGTCAATGATTTCAACCAGCTTAAACCTTTCTTGGCACAGAGCAAAGTCTCCACCATTGTGTGTGTGTGTGTGTGTGTGTGTGTGTGTGTGTGTGTTTACTGGGGATTGAATCCAGGGGTTCTCTACCACTGAGCTACATTCCCAGTCTTTTTTATTTTTTATTTTGAAACAGGGTCTCGCTGAGTTACTGAGGCTGGTCTTGAACTTGGGATCCTCCTGCTTCCGTATCCCAAGTAGCTGGGATTACAAGCATGCGCCACAGTGCCCAGCTGTACACCCATTCATACATATTTTTTCTTTTGAATATGGCATACCCTTCCACAGTCATGTTTAAGTCATAAGTATCACCCAATTATGCTGCATGGCTGTTGTAAGATTATATTTACTTTCTTGCACTAAAATGCATTTTCCTGTTACACGTTTAGAGAATCACAGATTTTTTTTCAAAAAGGAATTGTCTGAAGAAAAAGAACAAAAAATAATTTAAATATAATTATATAAATCTGTACCTATTATATTTAGAAAACAGTCAATGTACAAAAGTAAAATGGCTTCGATTGGAAAGAAACAAAAGAGAAATTATGATTCCACTCAAATTACTGGGTTTGTGGTTCAAGCTTCACTCTTTTCAGTTATCTGCCTGTAGATCTTGAACTCAATTCTTTTTCAGCTGTATATAGTTTTATTTTCTTCTGATAAAGCACTATCTTAAATTTTTCAAGTACTACATGGTTCCCAAGAATACAACTAAGCCAGGCATGGTGCCATGAACCTACAGTCCCAAGTACTTGGGAGGCAGAGTCAGGAGTATTGCAAATTCAAGGTCAGCCTAGGCAACTTAGTGAAATCCTATCTTAAAATTAAAAAAATAAAAATAAAAAGGGCTGGGGATGTAACTCAGTGGTAAAGTACTTGCCAGCAGTCATGAAACCCTGAGTTCAATCCCCAGTAGTGAGTAAGAAAATGCAACTAAAAAACATTTACAACGTTTTTCTCATGTTTTCCTTACTGTTGTTAGTATTGAAATATAAAATGCTGCCTTTCCCTGTTTGATAAAATACAAACTTTTTTTTTTTAAATTAACCAAGGGTAAAGAACTTGGAGTATTTTAACCATAAACTACAGACACTTTTATTTTTAATTAATCTTCTTTATTGGTGTATTATGATTACACATAATAGTAGAATTCATCATGACACATTTGTACTTGCACATAACATAATTTGATCACTTTCATCTCCACTTCCTCCCCTTTCCCTTCCCTCCTCCTTCTCCCTGATTCCCTTCCTCCACTCTACTGGTCTCCCTTCTGTTTTCATGAGGTCCCTTACTGAAGAAACTTTGAGATGTGAGCTTGATAAACTCAGAATAGTTAAGTCCATTCTTCCCGAAAATTATCTTTAAATGGTGATTTGTTTAAATTCCACATGACCTTCTACCAGCAAAATATGCTTAATCTGTCTGATATTATCTTATCCATCTAGGCTTGATTTGTTTTGTCATACAGTTTCTGCTTTATAGGCTCCCCATAAGGGACTTTGTTAAGAATTCCTGTCCCAGGATGATATCCTGCCAAGAAAGAAAGAACAAATTGATTCAGGTAGCCTGTATGCCTCCCAGAATCAGAGAATGGCACAAACTTGTTGCAAGATTAGGAAACGAGCAGGTATCCTGTTCAAAAGTCAAAATAGGTTCCCTGTGTTTCCCTTCACAGAGATATGAAAGCCATGAGAGGTAGAGCCAGAGGGTGTCTGCCTGAATAGTGGGCCACCTTCCTCAGCCAAGTCTTGGTAAAGATCAAACACACACAGTCATCCGGGAGGGAAAGTGCCCTAACACTTCAGGCTGTCCCCTCTCCTCCCAGCATGCAGCTAGGAGGCTCACAGGGGCAGCCCTCAGTGAGCCCCATCCAAGAGTATGCAAATAAAGCTTAGGGAAACCAGTAAGGTGTTATACCTTAGGTTTGTTCCTTTCTCTGTTTTTCTTTAACTAAAGACCAGCAGTTATCTAACAAGTTAAACTCATCTTTATTGCCTCTGCCATTGCTTTTCTTCTCCCTCACTGGATTCTTGGTATTGTTAAGTCAGAAGTAACCATCACTGGAATTTGATAGGCATCCTTCCAGTCAATGCTGTTACTAGTAATGCATTTCCATGTATTAATTGTCATTCTGTTGTCATCTTCCATAAATTGCCTCAATAAGATTTTTTTAATTTTTTTTAAGTTGTAGATGGATGCAATACCTTTATTTTATTTATTTATTTTTATGTGGTGCTGAGGAGCAAACCCAGGGCCTCACACACACTAGACAAGCACTCTACTACTAAGCTACAGCTCCAGTCTTCAATAAGATTTTTGTCCAGTTTGTATTGTCTTTTCCTTATGGATTTGTAAGAAATTTATATATTCTGGATTCTAAAATGTTATCTCAATATATATTCAAAATGTCTTTCTCAAATTTTCTTGTTTTTTGTTTACTTTGTCCTTTGTGGTACAGAAGCTTTTAATGAGGACATAGACAAATTTATCAAATTTTTACTTAAAGAGTTGTGCTTTATGTCTTCTGCTTTAAAAAAACACTTTTCCTATGGCAAAATCTTAAAGATATATATACATATATATGTATATGTGTGTATATAAATATATATATATATATATATATATATATATATATATATATATATTGTACTGGGTTTGAACCCAGGGGCACTTTACCACTGAGCTATATCCACAGCCCTTCTTATTTTTTATTTTGAGACAGGTTCTAACTAAGTTGCCGAGGCCTGCCTGGAATTTGTCATCCTCCTGCCTCAGCCTGCTGAGTCACTGGGATTACAGGAATGTATCACCACACACAGCTATATTTACTTCAAGTAGTCATAAAGTTTTGTTTTCCTCATTTAGGTTTTTAATCCATCTAAAATTTTTTACATACAGTGTAAGGAAGGAATCTAATTTTATTTTTCATGTGAATTCACTGTTCCAACACAAGTATTGAATAAATCTACCTGCCATTGGTTTATATTGGCATATGTAACACGATCATCTAGTTGTTCTTCAGTATCCCTTCTTTTTTTTCCATTGGTAAAAGGTGCTCAGAATTGACTTTATTTCCCATTCTTACTTGCAGCTGGCTGTGGTCCTGTTCTGGCAAAGGAGTTGTTAGTGAAAGTAGTATGTCCATCTTTCAGGAAATATTTTCAGTTTTCTACCCCTCACAGAAAAAAATTCTAACTAATATACCACATTTATGTCAATTTTCATGTATGCTTCAATTTGTTTACAAGCTCTCATTTCTCTTCTATTGATGTGTTTATCTATCACGGGGTCAGATACCACATTTTAATTAATATAATTTTTGTGAAATTCTGATATCTTATAGGCAAATTCACCCTCTAAGTTCTTTTTTAGAATTTTTTTAGGGGGAGCTGTTCTTAGACTACTCCTCCTTCTTATAAATTTATATTCTAGTGCTAAGGGGAATAGCATGATGGCAATAAAAATGCTTCTATTTAATTTATAGAATCAACACCTTTATGCATTGAATGTTCCTATATTTGGGCATGGTATAATTCTATCTTTATTTTTTATGTACTATAATAACACTTTGTACTTTTTCTCCATAAGGTCCTGCATATCTTACATCAAATTTATAGACCTTGATGCTATTGTAAATGGCATATTTTTCTATTACCTAATGAGTTGTCAATAATATCATTCATTGTTTCATATCTATTATATTTAGTAACTTGCTGAACTCTTATTTGTTCTAAGAGTTTGGCTATAGTGTCCCTTCAATTTTCTGTTACTTAACTTCCATAAAACAACCATAAGAAAATGGAAAATGCAGGGCTGGGGAGATAGCTCAGTTGGTAGAGTGCTTGCCTCACAAGCACAAGGCCCTGGATTCAAATTCCTGGCACCACAAAAAAAAAAAAAAAAAAACCCAGAAAATGGAAAATGCAGATGGTGAACAGTCACAAGAGACTTGAAACAGTAGTAGTTATAAGTAAGAAGTTCAAGAGCTAGCAGTGGAGCCTGGTCAGTAACTTGGCAACAAGACTAACAAGGCAGGGGTGGAATTGTGATCAAGAATACAAGCTTGCACCACAGAGGAATGCACTGGACTGGAACCACAGGTAAGGTCATAAAAGAAAAGATCTGGGTGGTAGGAGGGAGAAGAAGGAAGAAATCAAAAAGATTGAGGCATCAAAGGCAGTAACTGAACCATACAATAACATCACTCCCACAGGGATCATTTAGGTCAGTTCAGTTTGGGATAAAAATAGACTTTCTGCAACCTAGAATTGGCTTTATAGCCAGGCACAGTCGTGAACACCTGTAATACCAGTGACTCTGGAGGCTGAGGCAAGAGGATGGAAAGTTCAAGGTCAGCCTTGGCAATTTAATGAGACTCTGTCTCATAATTTAAAAAAATAAAATAAAATGGCCAGGGATGTAGCTCAGTGGTAGAACACCCCTGGGTTCAATCCCCAGTACCATGAAGGGAAAAAAAATTTTCAAGTTGCTTTATTTTGGCTGAGGCACTGAACCCTACTACTGGAGAAAAAAGGCAGAAAAGAGTAAGGTAAAAGAGAAAAGAACTGGATCACAACCAGGGGTGGGCCACAGGAAACCAATTTAGACTGAAACCCTTTTGACTTCTCATAAACAGTGAAAAGGGAGGTAATTTTGTGGGGCTGCAGCAGCTATCCAGAAACTATAGTTAATAAATTCTTCTTTACAGTTTCTGTCACCTCTTCTGGGTTCTCTTTGGACCTTGTTTTTAAAATATTTGTTATATGGTTATATGAGCTTCCAGAAAGGACTCAAAATTCTAGATTGCGAACTCTCTAAATCCTAGATATCTGTCTGGAATAACATTAAGGTAATGTTAATGTTTCTATTATCTGAAATAGGATCCTTAGTCTTTCATATGTTTGAAGGTTCAAAGCAGAAATGAACAATAATTGAATTTGTAGGACCATAAAGTGAGAGAAGCTTGAATTCATTCAGACCTTAAATTCTGAATCCAGGAAAAGCATGCTGAAAACAGTCACCATCATGCCAGTGCCCACAAAAGACCAGTCAGACATGGAACACTGTGGTTTCCCGGCAGCAACCAGGCTGCCACCTACTGGTCACAGAAATTGATGCACCATGTTACCACGGTCACCGCACAACTGTATATAATAACTTCATCATTTTCTAGGCCTCAGAGTCCATGGTTATTCTGTAAAATCAAGGGGGAGAGGAGAGTAGAGCTTCCTGTTACACTTTTTCTTAGCCCATTTGAGCTTCTATAACAGACTGAAATTTATTTCTCCCAGTTCTGGAGACTGGGAAGTCCAAGGTCAAGGTTTTGGCACTTTTAGTGTCTAATGAAGATCCCTTCCCTGGTTCACAGATGGTACCTATTCTCCATGACCTTACATGGAGGAAGGGGAAAGGCAGCTCTCTGGAGACTCTGTTTATGAGGGTATTCATCCCACCCAAAAGCCCCATCTCAGAACATCATCACATTGGTGATTAGATTTTAGCATGAATAGAGGCGGGGAAAAATAAAACAGCACAATGTGACAGCAGTAATACAGTTGTTGAAATAGTTCATACAAGAAAATGCTCCTAATGATAAAGAAATGTAATTCTTATTTATTTGTAATGTAATTAGGAATCTACCTGAGATAATTGTATAATGTCACCTGCTTAAACATCAGTGAAACAGATCATGAATAATCTCAATTTACCCCACAGTTCAATGGTCGTCTCAGTCTTACAAAGATCTAGGAAGAATGAAAAAAACAAAAAAGGGACTCTAGGGACTTCAGGATTACCATCATAATCATAGGTGGCCTTATATTGATTACTGTAGGCATCACTGTGGACAAAAGAATATCAACTCCCTTCAATAAAACATGACGATGGCCTCAACTAAGTGCCAAATTCAACTTTAGAACAAAGTCACCATTCTAGAAAAACCTTTCACACATACTTCCTGGAGAATGGGTTTTTCTAGTACCTTTGCTGTGAAAAGGAGTTACTCTGGGCCAACCCCAAAGATTCTCAGGGTAAATTTGAATGATCTTACAATCACAGGTATCTCCAAAAGTATCAGCTGTGGAGGACAGCAAGCCACTGGGCAGACTCTGGAGGGGTACTGAATAGCAATGTCAAGACAGGCCCTAAGGTTGGAGCCCTATACATGCAAAGCCAGCATCACTCACCCAGAATTCCATGAAGATGCTAATCTCTGATTTGGAATTAATCATTGTTCTAATGTATTGGGATTTTTGTTTGTTTGGTTGGTTGGTTGGTTGTTTGGTTGGTTGGTTTTAGACCAGAAAAGGTTTTCATCTCTTGTTGACTATATATTAATACAGATATATATCATATATATATATAATATATATCATATATTAATACAGATATATAATATATATATCATATATTAATACAGATCCAGTATAGGACAATGCTCAGTAACAAACTGATCTTACATATTTAAAGGCAAAAGAGTAGAAAGAAGAGAATACACATGAAGGAGGAGGGCATTTCTTCTCCGTGGTCTGGGGAGAAAGGAGACAATTACATATTCACGGAACTCTACAGTGCTCTAGGTATATATCAACTTGTGCATCACTTAAACTTTCGAACCTAGAAATTTGAGAGGATAATACTGCACCTAGATTAAGATCCTTCCTCTACTACTTACCATCTCTGTCCATAAGCAAATTGCCTACCATCTCCAAGCCTCAAGATCTTTGTCCGAAAGAGGGAGCCATAAGGATTAAATGAGATAAAGAGTCTGGCACGGAGTCACACAATAAATGAGGTAGCTGTTAAACTGAAGCAAGATATTCGTCCCAGTTTATAGATGATAAAACATCAGTTCTAAATTGTTTCAAACACACTGCAACTTAAAACAGAGAAGAATATTTGAAATATACAAGTAGAACCACATGCAGAAACCATATTAGCAATCACTCCACTGATTACCACAGAAAAAGAATCAGAAAATAAAAAGCTAGTGCATTTTTTTCCTGTATTCACTTTATTTTTCATTTGTTCTTTTTAGATACACATGAGAGTAGAGTATATTTTGACATATTATACATACACGGAATGTAACTTATTCTAATTAGGATTCCATTCTTGCAGTTGCACACCATGTGGAGTTTCACTGATGGTGTATCCATATAAGAATATAGGAAAGTTATGTTTGATTCATTCCACTGTATTTCCTATTCCTGTGCCCCCTCCCTTCCTTTCATTCCCCTTTGTCTAAATCACTGAACTTCTATTTTTCCCTCCCCCTCTCTTATTGTGTGTCAGCATCCACATATCAAAGAGAATATTTGGGGCTGGGGATATAGCTCAGTTGGTAGAGTGCTTGCCTTGCAAGCACAAGGCCCTGGGTTCAAATCCCCAGCACCACAAAAAAAAAAAAAAAAAAAAAAAAAAAAGAGAGAGAGAGAGAGAGAACATTTGGCCTTTGGTTTTTTGGGACTGATTTATTTCACTTAGCATGACATTCTCCAGTTCCATTCATTTACCAGCAAAAGCATAATTTCATTCTTTTTTGTGGTTGAGTAATATTCATTGTGTATATATACCACATTTTCTTTATGCATTCATCTGTTGAAGGACACCTAGGTTGTTTCCATAGCTTGGATATTGTGAGTTGAGCTACTATAAACATTGATGTGGCTGCATCACCATAGTATGCTGATTTGAAGTCCTTTGGGTATATACTGAGGAGTGGGATAACTGGGTCAAATGGTGGTTTCATTCCAAGTTTTCTGAGTAATCTCCATACTGCTTTCCATAGTGGTCAGACCCATTTGCAGTCCCATCAACAATGTATGAGTGTATCTTTTCCCCCACATCCTCATCAACGTTTATTGTTACTTGTATTCTTGATAATTGCCATTCTGACTGGAGTGAGATTTAATCTACTTAATATAGATTAATATGATTTAATCTACAATCTACATTAAATCAGTGTAGTTTTATTTTGCATTTCTCTAATTGCTAGAGATGTTGAACATTTTTTCATATATTTATTGACCAATCATATTTCTTCTGAGAAGTGCCTATTCATTTCCTTTGCCCATTTATTGATTGGGGTGTTGTGCAGAGGGTTGGTGTTTTTGAGTTCTTTGTATATCCTAGAGATTAGTGCTCTACCTGAGGTGAACGTGGCTAAGATTTTCCCTCATTCTGTAGGTTCTCTCTTCAAGTTCTTGATTATTTTCTTTACTGTGAAAAAGCTTTTTAGTTTAATACCATCCATTTATTGATTCTTGATTTTTCTTCTTGCACTCTAGAACTGTTATTGAGGAAGTTAGTTCCTAAGCTGACATGATGGAGATTTGGGCCTACTTTCTCATCTAGCATGTGCAAGATCTCTGGTCTAATGCCTAGTTCCTTGATCCACTTTGAGCTGAGTTTTGTGCAGGGTGAAAAATAGGGGTTCAATTTTATTCTACTACATATGGATTTCCAGTTTTCCCAGCACCATTTGTTAAAGAGGCTATTTTTTCTCCCATATATGTGTATGGCACCTTTGTCTATTATGAGATACCCGCATTTATGGGGTATGTCTCTGTGTCTTTTCCATTGGTCTTCATGTCTGTTTTTGTGCCAGAAAATGAAATGCTGGCGTGTTTTTAAAATCCACCTCTCTTTTTGGATTACACAGAGGGGAGTGAGGAGAGGGGTGGGGCAGTAGGGATGGGAAGGACGGTAGAATGAGACAGAATTATTACCCTATATACATGTATGAAAAAAATTTTTTAATTAAAAATAAATTTTAAAAAATCTACTTCTCTTGCAACCCAAGTTGTTTGTATGGATTTTTTTTTCTTTGTTTTTACATTTATGGGATTTATAACAAACTATTAGAAAATATTTGGGTCTGTGAATGTAGCTGAGTGGTAAAATGCTTGCCTAGCATGCATGAGGCCCTGGGTTTGATTCGCCCAGGGCCTCATGATTGTGATGAGTAATCACAAATAATAAGAAGAAGAAGAATGATTTGTCATTTCTCTACCTTTCCTTAGTCTGTCAGAAAGTTTTAAAGGTTCCCAAAATTTGAGGAAATAATAGCTAGTTCAATACTATTCCTTCAAGATATTGAACACTAACATCCAGCAATTCCATTTAATTCCCAGATAAGGATCCAATAATAGACATGAAGTTTCCTTAGGCAACACTGAAATTCCAAGTTTATTTCTGGAGCAGAATGAACTATTTCCATCATTTACAATGGGGTAAAGAATTTAAGAGATCCCCCCCACCTTATGAACAGGAATGAATCTGAACAGCATAAACAAGTTAATCTAGATTTAAGGACAGTTTCCATAGAAATATTAAACATCTCAATAAAAATTTGTCAATCCCTCAAAATATATATGACATGGGAAGTTTAGTAGTAACAATGAGCATTATAATTCATGGTTTTCACTAAATTAAATCTTTATCTTTAAAATCATGTGTTGCGTCTTAACAAATAATGTGTATTTTTTTTAAACACAAAAAATGTGCTTCTTTCAACTTTGTTATGTTCATCGGTTCATAGATTACCAACAATACTAACAATTTTTTCCACACTGTTGTTTAAGAGGAGGAATTAAAAGAGTAAGGAACCATAGAGCATAGATCCTTTACTTTAAAAAAAAGTTCTATTTGTCAAGAGAAACCCTTGCCTCACAAGGCAGGAACATCATGACCAAGAACTACAAACCAGAAACTAGGAAGTAAAACTCTAATAGAATCCCCTTGAATCCATTTTAAATCAAACACTTTACTGAATTCTCATTATTCCAGAAGAGAGCTAGAATATCACTCTTCTAAAACATATAATTAGTCTATGGCATTTTTATAAAGTTATATTTTCAAAATGCTTTTTATTGTGCACCTAAAGTTCTAGAAATAAGTGTCATTGAATAGACCTTGAGGAACTTTAATTCAGCATTGACCAGAGATTATTTTTTTAATCTCTTTTTTGACAGAAAACCAGAAAAATCATACAAAAAGAAAACTCATCTAAAATGTATGAAGTGTTCCAAAATAACATAATGTCTCTCTATCCTTATGTAAGCAAAACATTTTTAAACATTAAACTTACATGCTACCATGTAAAATACCATAGAATCTTAAGGGTTTTTAATCCAATAGGATCTCTTTTCTGTGGTTGGTTAGTTGTTTTGTGGTTCTTGGGATTGAACCCAGGGGTGTTCTAACACTGAGCTACATCCCAATCCTTTTTATTTTTTATTTTGAGACAGGGTTTCAGTAAGTTCCTGACGCTAGCCTTCAACTTGCAATCCTCCTGCTTCAGCCTCTTGAGTTTCTGGAATTACAGGTATGCACCATGGTATACAGTTCTTCTGTGTCTTTCAAACATGAAGATGGGGCTGGGACTATAGCTCAGTGGCAGAGCATTTGCCTAGCATGTGTGTGGCACTGGGTTCAATTCTAAGCGCTACAAAAAAAATAAACAAGTAAAATATAGGCATTCTGTCCATATACAACTACAAAAAATTTAAAAAAAAAAAGAAGATGACAATACTAACCCTCTGTCAAAAAGGTAATTTTACACGATTCCATTAAAATGTAAAAAAATCCTAAAAATCAAGTGACCTGATTTCTTTGCCAAAGAAATGGTAGAAAAGGGAAGAAAAGTATAAATTTTATAGGTTAAAAGAGACTTAGAATATTCTGTATCATAAGTCATTAGGAAATTATATGTTAAAAAATAATGAGATATCAGTACAGTTATTAGAGTTGTCAAACTCCAGAGCACTGGAAACACCAAATGCTGGTGAGGATATGAAGTAATAAGAACTCTCATTCATTGCTGATGGGAATGCGAAAAAACACAGCCACTTTGGAAGATGATTTGGCAGTTTATTACAAAACTAAATATTCTCTTATCATGCACTCTAGCAAAAACACTTAGTATTTGCCCAAATGAACTGATGTCCATGTAAAAATCTGCATACAAATGTTTACAGCAGCTTTATTCATAATTGCAAAAAGTTGGAAGCAACCAAGATGGCCTCAATATCTAAATCAATAAACTATGAAATATCCATAGAATGGGACAGTATTCAGCAATAAAAATATATGCATTTTTTTAAGCAACAAAGATACAGAAAGTAACCTAATAGGCTTATAATTGCTAAGTGAAAGAAACCATGTTATGTAGAAAGTAAGCTTCTCCCATGGGAACACCCCACCTCTGTACCCATCATCAGTTACTTAGTGTGACATGTTTAGCAATACAAAATGACAATTCTTATGTAATGAAAAATTGCTCTCTTTTGATCTCTATTGCTCTTAACCAATGTACCATGTAAACGGTAATTGTGTGGATGTTAGTAACCATTCTTTAGTTTGTACCTAGGTAAGGGTCATTTTGACCCACTTCTCCCTCTGTTGATGATCTCATGATGTTAGTTTGTAATTTTGAATCATACCAACAGACACTTATGATTGATGTGATTTTTAGTATAAGAACCCCTACAACCCTATGGTTGGCACTGTTCTCCCAATAGCCATTTTTTGGGGCATTGTGTGAGACAGTCAGCCTGCTGGCTTAATAAAGACTCTCAAATTTGGATTTCTCAGTGGTAATCGGTCTGTTCTTAAGTTGCGCCCCATAACATCATGGAAACACACACAAACATATATACTTCTTTTTTCTTCTTCTTTCATTTTATCATTTTCCCAAGTGTTTGTTATTTCACTGTTTTTATCATTAGGAATTTTTGTTTCTTTCTTTGTTTTTGTTTCTCTTATTACTCTTTTATCATTTGTTTGTTTTATAATAACCCCATGGTCTTTGTTCTGCCCCATGGTGTTCCACTGAATTACATTCCTGACCCTTTAAAATTTTTATTTTGATACAGGGTCTTGCTTAGTTGCTGAAACTGGCCTATGAACTTGCAATCCTCCTGCCTCAGACTCCTGAGTTTCTGGGATTACTGGTGTCTGCCACTGTGCCTGGCTCTTGTTAGTCTTTCCTCCTTCCTTCTATCTCTAATAACCAGGTTATCTTGTTCTCTTTCTCTATTTTATTTCTTTTTTCCTCTCTTCTTTATGGCCATAACTTACTACTTCTCCTCTGCTTTCTCTCTGTTCACATTTTGAATATTCTCAACTTTCCTTGACTTTCTACCCTATTTTCTTTTCTCTTAATGAACTGTACTTTTACCATCTTTTAGAACTATTTAGTTTATATAATTCCTGCCCCCACCATTCACATTGTTGTAGTTATTGATACTGTGGTTAATGTAGTTGACATCTGCCATTTACATTAATGCTAGATCTAGGTAATGGTTATTTATTGTTATTAATTGCTGACCCTGGTAACGCCTACATTAATCACATAATACTCACAACTCAGCCGCAGTCTTTACCCTGTGAACTCATAGCTTCCGGTAGATTCCCAGCACCTCTCAGAAAGGGGAAAACAAACAATAGTAACAAACAATATACAACATTAAAATAAATACTCAGTACCTACTATGACATTTACAATGCCAATCACCACAAAAAGAGGTGTTACCAGGGTCATCAATTAATAATGTGAATGGTGGGAGTGAATGTGAATGGAGTCTCAGAGCAAAATGGAGTCTGTTTAGTCATTTCCCTTAGAGTCTGGCCTATAACATTCTCATGGAGTCAGATCTGTCAGCCCATCACACATGATCCAATCAACACAGCAAGAACACACATCAAAAAAAAAAAAAAAGAAGAAGAAAGAAAGAAAGAAATAATGAAAAGAAAAGGAAAGGAAAGGAAAGGAAAGGAAAGGAAAGGGAAAAAGGGAGAAAAAAATCCTTGATGAAAAATGAAAGGACCATCTCCACTGAGGTGATCCAAATTGTCAACAAGGATGGGCGTTCACTGCCTATGTCGGATTGGCCTTCTTTCCATTTCTTCTTGGGCTATGTACCCCTTAGAGAGAGCAAAGTCTGGGTGTTGTTGAATCCTTCCTCTTTTTGTGTTACTCACCAAGCTGACAGCTGAAGTGTCCTGGAACAGAAGCTGATTGAAATAGCTCTCAGCTTCCTGTCTTACCAGTATAAACCAGGACAGAATGGAAAGCACTATCAATTGGAGTTTTGTCCAGACAGACTAAATCAATGCACTCCCAGGATGGGGCTGATACAGAGTTCTAAATGAGAAGTTCTAGCAGAAAGGGTTTAGCTCTCATCACACCCCTGGAATCTGTCAGGTAATACTCCTAGAGCCATGCAGATGTTGGTTTCTGCTGGGCATCTAGATCTAGGGGCCTCACAAGAACTCCATTTGTTCTACAGGTTAACCAAACTTCCACAGGTTCCACACGCTTACAAACGTAATCTTCCCAGACTCAGTCTCCTAGGGCAGTTGTGCCCACCTGTCCAGTTCCTGGACCCTCTTCAACTGGTCATGTGAGTCACCAGACTCAAAAGGAAAGCAAGTTGCCTTCTCTTCCATATGCTGAATCTGAATCACCCTAAGTACAATCCTCTCTGTGCCCATTTCAATTGCACTCTACTAGGCACAACCTAGGCCACAGGGTAGGCACTTGCCAGGATAGTATAGCAATAATCATTTTGATCTCCTGAGTTCCCACAGCAGCATGGCCTCCTCCAGATGGCTCCCACCCCAACTCTACACATGCCAGTCAGGAAACATGGAAGAAACTTTCAAACACCAGCCCGCTGTGCAGCCTCTGATTCAACTAAGACTACTTTTCTGTTCTACAGGTTTTCCTGTGCCAAATCTGTTCAATGTGTTTCTCTTTGTGTTACCTGTAAGTACAAAACAAAGGATGCCGACCTCAACAACAGATTCAGAGAAGCTTTTATTCATTCGAGGACTCAGGCACCATCGGGGCTCATTTGCTGGATGTGAAAATGGCTGTCAGTTACAGAGGGGATTTTGGTTTTATGGGGTACAATGAGGATGGTTAATCATTGGAAGCCGTGGACATGCAGTTTGGACACTCAGGGGCTAGTTGTACAGGTTAAAACTTTAACTTAGGAAAGGTACTTGTAAAAAGGTTGAAACTCATTATTATCTAGGGAGAGAGAAGTCCAGATCCCAAGGGATGAGTACTTAAATCTTGCCCATTGCTTTTCTTTCTCTGGGATCCATTGTTTCCCAGAGTTTCAATATTTGCTGTGCCTCCATTTAGGACTCATTTGCAATGAGGGAAGGTCAAAGTTCAAAGCCCAGCATTCAGTGTTATTAGGAAAGGATTTACTGGGAGGTTAATCCTTGGCTAGTTTCCCTTCCCTCCAGTTTTCTTGGGGAGCTGTCTTGCAGTAATATTATTTTCCATAATTCTTCATTACCCCTCCCCTCTGCAGTGAACTAGCACCGCTGCCCCACCGGAATGGTTCCAATATGCTCTTTCTTGTCCTCTGTTCAAAGCACCTGAATTGCTGGGTCTCTGTGGTTCTCTCACTCTCCAATATTGAATGTCAGTGAGTTCCCTGTCACCCTCCTTGCTGAGGAGCAGTATTCCCGCTGCTTGACTCTCGAGCCATGGAGCACCTGGAAAATACACCCTTCCTCTAATCTGCCTTCTTCAATCTCCCTCCAAAAAGATACTTTTTTTTTTCCTTATCTCACTGATGCTCTTCTCTTTGAAAAGTATTGTATAGGGTCTGCCTCTGTTGACATCACTAAAATGAAGCTGGCAGTTTAGTTATATAAGAAAAAATAGTGCAAAAATAAAGCAAAAGGACTGTTGGGACTTTTTTCCCAGTAAACACAAATTAAGGTCAAAGAGAACACAAATTTTAACAGACTAAATACCTTTTCTCTGAATGCTCTGTCCTTCAAAATACTTTTGGAACTTTCTTTCCTCCTACAACTGTATTTAGAGCTAGTACTTGAATCTCTCTCCCTCACGCACCTACTTTATACCCACACTTTGTAAGTTAAAACTGAAACTACCTGAAGTGTTTTCCTTTATATTTGAAAGAATGATAGTATATGCATCATTAATTATGTGCCTTACTGTTATTGGTTTTTATTTGGGGTTGGAAAAGAAGGCCAATTAACCACATTCTCTGAATAAGTTTTGGGTTTCACTGTTGTTAGATTTTTGTTCAGTGGTTTTGTTTGTTTCCACAAAATTGGAACTATTGATAAGGATTGGGGTCATTTCACAATTGATATGACCACTTAACCACTTTTTGGCAGATTCTTTAAAAACAAAGAATGGAAGATTAATATTCTGATTCATTAGCATTATAATGTTATTATTTCTTGAATTAGATTTATAAGATTGCAATTTTTGTTCCTGAAAATTTTCAATTAAAAATATAACCCAAACATTACTTATATATCTCTTTTTACTTAAATTGCTAGAAGGGCAAATCCAGTATAAATGTGCCCCACTAAAAGAACACAAAAAATGAAAATTCGGTTAAACTTTTTCAAAATGATTAATCATAGCTTCTCTATAGATAGTAATCTCTCATATGTTATCTTCAATTTGAATTTATATAAAATTTTAAGAATATATCGGGGAGCTGGGGTTGTGGCTCCCTGGTAGAGTGTTTGCCTAGTGCTGGTGAGGACCTGGGTTCGATCCTCAGCACCACCTACAACTTAAAAAAAAGAATATGTCATCAGAGCTGGGTGTGGTGCCACACACCTCTAATCCCAGTGACTAGGAAGGCTGAAACAGAAGGATCACAAATTCAAGGCTAGACTCAGCAACTTGGCAAGACCCTGTCTCAAAATAAAAAAGTAAACAGGGCTGTGGAAATAGCTCAGCAGCAGAGCTACTGCCTAGCACATGTGAGACCCTGAGTTCAGTTCCCTCAATGTCAAAATTCCCTTGATTTGAGGACAGGCTTCAGTAGAAAAGACTTTTACCAATTGGCCTCAGTAGAAATTCTAGGAGACTTTCAAATATTTTCTATGAATATGAATGTTCATTCCTTCTTTCTCCTAGAGGAGAAGTTTTAGGGTATTTTCCTCCCATCTCATGGAGTCACGAGGCTCTATAAACCATTTAGCCCTCTTTTCCAGGATGGTGCCCAAAAGACAAGAACATTGGTTCTATAAAACTCCTAGAAGAAAATATAAAGAAAAAGTTACTTGACAGTGATCTTAGCAATGATTTATTTGTGAATGGACCAAAAGTACAGGTGATAAAAGCAAAAATAAATACATCAAACTAAAAAGTTTCTGCACAGCAAATAACAGAATGAAGAGACACCAAGAGAAACCTATGAAATAGGAGAAAATATTTACAAACTATATATGTGAAAAAAGAGTTTAAATTCAAAATATACAAAACTCAAACAACTTAACAGCAAGAAAATAAATAATCTAATTAAAAAATGAACAAAGGACCCGAATAGACATTTCTCAAAAGAAGACATATGAATGTATGAATGGCCAACAAGTATATGAATAGATGTTCAATATCACTCATCAGAGAAATGCAAATTTAAACCACAAGGAGATATCATCTCACCCTTGTTAAAATGGCCATCATCAAAAGACAAAAGTTAACAAGTGTTGGCAAAGATATGGAGAAAAGGAACCTCGGTCCACTGTTGGTGAGAAAGTAAAGTGATACAGTCACTCGAAGAGTCTGTTTTCTTCAAAAACATTAAAAATAGGGCTGGGGTTGAAACTCAGTTGGTAGAGTGCTTGCTTTGCAGGCACAAAGCCCTGGGTTCAATCTCCAGCACCACAAAAAAACAAAAAAACAAAAATATTAAAAATAGAACTAGCATATGATCAAGAAATTTCACTTCTAGATGCACATATCCAAAATAATTGAAATTAGGATCTTGAACAGATATCTGTACTTCCTTATTCATTGTAGCATTATTTACAGTAGCCAAGACACAAAAACCCAAATGTCCATTGACAGATGAATGAGTAAAGAAAATGTAGTATATTCATTCTATGAAATATTAGTCTCAAAAAAGAAGGAAATCTTGCCATTTATAACAACACAGATGAACCTAGAGGACACTGTTTAGAGAGATAAGTCAGTCATAGAAGAACAAATGCTGTGAAATCCTGCTTATATGATAGTTAGCTTTACATCACTGTGACAAAATACCTGAGATAATAAACTTAAGGAGAAAATATTTTGGCTCATGGTTTCAGAGGTTTCTGCCATGGTGGTTGACCCTGTCCTTTGGCATATGGCAGCACAGTACATTGTGGAAGGAGTGCTTGGCAAAGAATGCCTGTCTACCTCATGGTGGCTGGGAAGAAAAGAGAGAAGAGAGACCAGGCTCCTAATATCTTCACCAAGGGCACACTCCTTCTACTAGATCTCACCTCCAAAATGTTCCACAATCTCCTAAAAGAGTCATGGGTTGGGTACCAAGCCTTCAAACCATGCATCTCTGGGGGACAGTTATTAGAATCCAAGTTATAACATGAGATATGTAAAAAGAACAAAATCAAATTTATAGAAACAGAGTATGAAATAGAAGTTTCCAGGGATTGGGGGCAGGGTGAAAGGGAGAGTTGTTGAAGAGTTAGAAAATTTTGTTTGGGCAAGATGCATAAATTCTAGAGATCTGCTATATAGTTTAATATCTATAGTTAAAAATATTGTACTGTGTGCTTAAAAAGAAGGCAAACTTCATGTCAAATGTTTCCACAATAAGCACAAGGCCCTGGGTTCAATCCCCAGCACCCCCCCCAAAAAAAATGTTTCCACAAAACAAAAAGAGGTACAAGGAAACTTTTGGAGATGGTGGACTGTCTATCACCTCAACTGTGGTTTCATGGGTACAATCTCATCAAATCGTGTACATTAAATAAGTGCCATTTTTGTATATCAATTGTGCCTCAATAATTTTTGTAATTACAGTGATTTCAGATTTTCTTTTGTTCTAAAATGACAATTCGTTTTTAAGCCACTACACTTTTCATTAGTCAGAAAATATGAATTTATATGTAGAAAGAATTCTGACCAAAAGTGATTGTCAGGAAGGTCTGAGTCATCAGCACTGTGGCTTCACATACTACTTACTAGAATAGATCTGAACCTTAATCTTCTAATCTACCTGAGTCATTCAATTTTGAGTTTCTTTGCATGCACTTACAGCTCATTTCTGAAGGTCATTCTGTTTCTCATGCTTCTTGTAATTCTCCCAGCTGATTTACTATCTATTCCACTGGTATTTTACCACATTTGAATTTTTTAATTATTTAAAACTCCCTCAAGTTGAAAAGATAAAACTTTAGTGTGACTTCTTAAATGTTTCAGTATGTTTAAGTTTCAGATATCAGTCTCTTCCAGGCTCTTCACAGAGGCAGTGTTTTTATGTTTGTTTTTTTTTTTCTTTTAACGTGGCCATGTTTATGACTCCCCTATATCAAGTAAATGAAAGGAAATTAACAAAGAAAATTCTATGTAATTCATAAACAACAATTGACAACCTCACTTATTATATACTTACCATTAAGCTAAGTAAAATTTCACTAAGTCTAAATGAAATTTTGCTCAAAAGTTTTAATATTCAGGGCTGAGGTTGTTCCTCAGTGGCAGAGCATTTGCCTAGCATGCATAAGGCCCTGTACCACAAAAAAAAGAAAAAAGAAAGAAAGAAAGAAAAAAGTTTTAAGATGCAAAGGTAAAAAGGGAACAGAGTATAGAAAATTAAGAGAATTATGAAGAAGCACCGTCCTATGATTTAATATAAGAAGAGGTAATAAATCTTAATTGTAATAGTGGCTCCCACTGACCTTGGACAAATTACTTAATTCAACTGCCATCTATGAGGTCTCCTCTTTAAAAGAGTTATAATACTCACATGTTTGTATGTCGCAAGAATTACCTAATTTTGAAGTTGTAAAGCACTGAGGAATTTCAAACTCTGCCATGAAAATGATGAAACTGTGATATCATATCCATGTGACAGAAAACTGTTTACATTTTCCTATCTTATTTTTATGTTGATTACTGTCTGAGAACACCTACCATACAGCTGCCTAAAGAAAACAGGATATGGGAAAGCACATTCAGACTATCCATTTTTGAGACTCTTTCCTAAAAATATGTGTACTCTTCCTCTGGAATACATTAATCACACAATACCTGCTCTCTAGAAAAATGGAAATTAAAATATATCTTTAACTTTCTTAACTGTTAGGAAAATATATTTCCCTTGGACAGTATTAAGAAATATTTCCTTCACAGTACATTTCATTTGTAAGCTCCCTGAAGGTAGAAACCATGTTTATACATCTTGGATATCTCTATGGCAACCAGGACACTGACTAACACAAAATATAGAACTCCATAAATATTTGTTCTGTGCTTAGAGCTGGGAATGAAAGATAAGTCAAGGTCCCTCTTTCAAGGAATGATTCTTATTAAACTGTCTTAGATAACTAACACAATGTGCCACAATAACAGTTATTGCAACATACATAAGAGCACTGAGTAAGGGAGAGATTATCAAGGAATCATTAAGTTGAAGGTGACATTAGACTGGAAGGACAAATTGGAATTCACCATATACCAAAGATCCAAATAGGTGGAAGGAACAAGACAAGAACATGATATGTATAAGGTTCAATGAGTAGATAATGCATAAAGCACAGAGAATGGCAGGAATGGTGGAAGATGGGATTGAAAACATAAATTGGGGCCAGATGGTAAAGGCCTCATATTCTATACCAAGGAATTTGGATTTTATTCTCTAAAAAAAGGGTCTCCAAAGTAGGATGCCCTCACTCAAGAACATTTGCAAAATGATCCTGGGAAAACCAGATGTAAGCGCCCAGAAACCACTCTGGATGTGGGAACTCACGCAAGAGAGTTTATTAAGCAAACAGGCAGAGTGTCTCCCTCTAAGGTAAGAGAGAAAATGAGAGGAAAAGAGAAAGAAAGAGCACATGTACAAGAGAGTGAGTGAAAGCCAGGGGGCGAGAGCATGAAAGCAAGGAGGAGAGAGAGCATGAAAGCGAGGAGGAGAGAGAGAATGGTGGGGGAGCCATTCTTAAGCAGTGGAATTCTGCGGGCTAACAAGGGACCAATAATGAAGGATACTTGCAAACTGACTGATGAACCAAGCTATTGAGCTAGCTAGGATGTTCACAGACTGACAAGTTAGGTTGTAAGTTGGGAGACCGGGAAATGACTGCAGTGTAAAGGGCAGGGGAGCAGTTTTATATCGTATTATACCGGAACTTACGTTTATCTTTATATTTTGAGTGTTTGAGGAGGTGTGTGTGTAAGTTATAAAGAAATAAACACATGTTGGGTGCATCTTCAAAACTTTTATTGATGGAACTGAAATCAATTTCCATGTATGTATGAGTTTGTCAGGATGAACCCAACTACTAAATATAACCACTAAGCAAAATAAAATAAAAACTTTTATTGATGGGATACACAATCATAAAATGTGAATACGTAAACAAAAAACTATATAAAAGGAATTTTAAAAAGAGATAACAGTACTGGGTCCATATTACTAAGAGCATTTTCACAGGAAGAAGTATTGCAAAATGCATACACTAGAGTGGAGGGAAATCTTAAGACTTATTTTAGCTTTTAAAAATATTTTTAACATTCTATCTTAAATAATTACATTGGGTCACTGTTTTAGTTAATCTGACGTGTGGTGCTTAAAGTTTTAGTATATCTCTTTTGCATAAATCTATTTTCTGAGTAAATATTCTTGAGGATTTTGGTTTTTTCTTAATAGTTCTGTAAAAGTTGCAATAACCAGTGCAGTGGCACCTGCCTGCAATCCGAGAGACTAGGGAACCTGAGGCAAAAGGATGGCAAGTTCCAGGCTAGTCTCAGCAAGTTAGCAAGGCCCTGTCTCAAAATTTAAAAGTTAAAAGGGACAGAGAAATGAAATTATGGCATTTGCCAGTAAATAGATGGAACTAGAGACTTTTGTGCTAAGTGAAATAAGCCAATCCCAAAAACTAAAGGCTGAATGTTCTCTGTGATATGCAGACGCTAACTGAAAATAAGGGGGTGGAGAGTTTTAAGGAAGAATAGAAATACTTTGGATTAGACAAAGGAAGGAGGGAAGAGAGGATGATGGGAATAGTAAAGATAGAATGAATCCAACATTACTTTCCTATGTTCATATACGAATATACAACCGACCAAATGTCATTCCACATTATATACAACCACAAGAATGGGAAGTTGTACTCCATGTACATGTATGTATAATATGTCAAAGTACATTCTTCTGTCATGCATAACTAAAAAAGAACAAATAAAATTTTTTTCTTAAAAAGGAATAGGGATATAGCTCAGTGGTAGAGCACTTTCCCTGGGCTCAATGAAGGAAAAAAGATTATAAATTATGTTGAGAAAAATGGCCAGAGGAACTTGGAATTCTAAGAGGGAAGGACCTGAGAAAGATGAAATATTTCTGCCCAAACACAAAATTTGAAGAAAATAGGTTCTAAATCCCAAAGATTCAAAACCACTAAGACAATAAGGAATTTAAAAATTAACCTGAAAGAATCAATTCTCAGATGATTAGCTATAAAGTTTGATAAAAAAGAAATAAGCAAAAATATTAACTAAAATACCTCAATTATAAAATTCATTTTAAAGGAAAAGCTAGGATTTAAAAAAGGATGATTTTATAAAACAACATTGTTCATCAAAACAATCTTTTACCAACTTTGTCACTTCTAAATTAATGGTTAGAGTATTTGTCCTCCATTCAACTTTTTACTCCCAAATGGTCCTGTCTACCTGAAATTCTCATACCAGTCTCACCAAGGCCAACAGGATGAGATACTGTAAAATATAACAAGCACAGTGAAAGGACCAGTGTCAGGAAATGCTCAGGTACCAAAAGGAATAAGATTTGGTCCCAGTGCCTCCGCAACCTACAGTCATAAAAGGGAACTAAAAGAGATACATAACCAACCACCAACTATGTAATTTCACATGTAATGTAGTATGTGTCTTAAAAGAAATACAATGAAAATCAAATGGGCATTCCTAAGATGTGAAGCTCATTTTTTAGAGCAAATTTGGTCAAAATAAAAAATTAATTGCTAACTTACTGAGACTTACTAGCCAGCAGGCACTATAATTTACATGCATTATCTTATTTGATTATTTAATCCTTAAAATAACCCTATACAGTTGTTTCTATTGTATTCATGTTAAGGAGGAAACTGAGGAAAGCAGATAGAGACTTTTCAATTAGGTATCCTGCCAAAAAGATGTTCCTTTCCCAACCAAGAACAGGATTTGGAGGGTGGAGAAGAGGCAGGGAGAATAAGCTATCACAAGGTATACATCTGTTTTGTCCAGTATGGCAGCCTGAGCCACAGTGGGGCTAGAGTACGTGGAATGTGGCTGGTCCTAATGAGAGATGTGCTGTAAGTACAAAATACGCACAGGTTTCAAAGACTTAGTACCAAAAGAAAGAGCATATCTCACTAAGTTTATATTGGTTAGATGCTGAATTGATACTTTTTGGATATACTGGATTAAATAGTGTATGTTATAAAATTAATTTCACTTTTTTGTTTTTACCCTTTTTTTTAAAAGATACTTTTTTTTCTTTTTTGGTAACAGGGATTGGACCCAGGGGCACTTAACCACTGAGCCCTTTTTTTTTTTTTTTTTTAGTTGTAAGTGGACACAATACCTTTATTTTATTTATTTTTATGTGGTGCTGAGGCTCAAACCCAGTGCCTCATGCATGCTAGACAAACACTTTACCACTGAACCACAACCCAAATCCTGTTTTTATACTTTTTAGTGTGGCTACTAGAAATTTTTAAGTTACATATGTGGTTTGCTTATACTTCTACCGAACAGTGATAGTCTAGAGTATTGGCAAAGGAAGAAATTACCAAACAAAAAATAAATAATATTAACATAACAACAATCTTCTATGGTAATATGTAATCAGGAAGTAAATGCCAGACTTAAGGAAGAAAAAGATGTCATCTTACACTTTTTTAAAAAAATCCTCTTGGGATAATCATTTTTTAAAATATACTATAATAAAAGTACCTCCTCTGGGCCTAGAGTCAATGACACCTCAGTAGAAAGAAGAAAACCCAGTTCCTAGATCTTGATTTCTAATATCATTCTCCTTGGAAAAATGGCAAGAGCAAAAACATACAAGATGAACCTGGACCACTTCATTGTACCAGAAAGTGAGATATTGCTCAGAAAACATTACAAGGGGAGCATTTAAAAGAGAGGGGCCAACAGAAAGAGCTCCCAGTCACCAAACTGAAACAGTTGATAGACAAAATAAGTAACATAGTGGCGAATTATAATCCAAAGTATAAAATAACAAGAAGTCTGTAGTAGTATAAATAAATAACTGGATGAGTAAATAAATAGCCAAATCTCACATACAAAATAATTTTGCCCCTGAAAGTGGTGGAGCATAACTGCCCCCCCCACATGCACACACTTTAAGTGTAGGTTGTACATACTGACTTCCTTCCAAAGAGAAAAGTTATGCAAAGGGGGGTTAAAACAGTAATTTTGTGGTGGAAAAACCTGACAAACACTAAGTCAAGCATGTAATGAAGCTTAACATCGTCAGCGATAATTATCAGTGATAAACTGTGCTGCCAGCACATTCCCTTGAAATTATATGATGAGAATGGCACTTTGCCTCTCTGGTCTTTCTCTAAACAATTTCATATCCACAGTTTAATTATAAGAAACTAAAACTGGGAGACTTTCTATTAAGTTTACCAGTACTCTACAAAACTATCAAGGTCAGCAAAACAAGGAAAATCTTGAGAAACTGTCACAGTCAAAAGGCATCTAAGGAGACCAAAAAATCTAAAGAAATTCCCAAAAATGTATGAACTTCAGTTAATTATACATATAATTAGTTGTTATAATATACCATACTAACATACTAACATAAGATCCTGACAATAGGTCAAATTAGGCAAAAGGTATGGAGAACTTCCTGTGCCATCTTTGCAACTTTTCAGAGAACCTAATTTTTTAAAAAATAAAAGGTGTATTCAAAAAAAAAAAAAAGGCAAGGACCTCCTCTAGTTTAAAATCTTTCAAGACTATTAGAATCAATTCCCTGACCCAAGATGTTTTCAACCTTGCTATTCACCTGGAGCTTGTTAGCTATATGAAATCTCGGGCCCATCTCAAACGTACTGGGATTCTCAGAGAAACAGAACCATTAGGAGAGAAAAAAAGAGAGAATATGTATAAAGTACAGGCTCAAACAGCATAGGCCTGAAGGATCCACACCTAGGAGAGAAATGGTACAGAACCCTGGAGGCCTAAGGAGGCTGATGGTGCAGATGAAATCTGAAGAGGGCCAGACCTTGTGGAACAGGCCTGTAGCCCCAGTTAGTCCAGAAGTTGAGGCAGGAGGATCACATCTTGAAGGCCAGTTTCAGCAACTTAGTGAGACATGACTAAAAAAATAAGAACCAGGGATGCAGCTAGAGACTCCTTGAGTTCAATCCCCAATAAAGTAGTACAGAGCCCCTGGGTTCAATCCCCAATACCATAAAAAAGAAAGAAAAAATAGAAATATGAAATAGTCTGGAGGATTCCCTTTTGCTTGGGGTGAGGGGAGGGAGTGTTCTATTTGTTCTAGTTAGGCATTCAACTTATTAAATGAGGTCCACCCACATTATAGAGGGCAATCAGTTTCACCAATTTAAGTGTTAACTTCATCCCAAAACATCCCCCAAGTTGACAAACCACCACACCAGACCTGCTGAATCTGAAGCTGTATTAAAAAGGATCCACCAAGTGATTATATGCATACTCAAACAAGGGTGGCACTATCTCTACAACCCAGTTTGAAATCTACATGGTAATTTTAGTCACTCAGAAATAAGGTCTAATTTGTTATCCTAACTTGAAAACTAGCCTAGAATTTACCGATCCGGAAGTTAAGGATGCCTTCAAAAATCCTCACCCTCTTCTCTGGACAAAGGAACTTCACCTATCTCCAATTATTTTATCTGATTTACTGAATTATTGGTTTTAGTCTTCCGGGTTTGCCCTGAACACTCCGAGGGCATCTACACATCTAATTTATCTCTCTCCACAGAGATAGCCTTTATTACCCACGACAGCTGCTGAACTGAAGTCTATGACTAGGACAGTGGCTCCAGGTCATTCCGGCCTACGTCGGCATTTTCCTGGTTCCCTCTTTCTTAGAGTCAGTAACTATGAGAATCTGTCTGAAAAAGAGGTGCGTAGGGACAAAAAAAAAAAAAAAAAAAGAAATGCATCGAGGATTTGATAGCTTGAACCATATGAAATTGCTTACATTGGGTTATTTTTGCCTATAAATCGGCAGACTCTTGGTACAAGGCCTGTAATCCCAACCGGCTCAGGAGGCTGAAGCACAAGGATCGCAAGTTCAAAGCCAGCCTCAGCGGTTTACCGAGAACCTGTCTCAAAATAAAACATTAAAAAGGGGCTGGGGATTGGTAAAGCGCCCCTGAGTTCAATCCCTGGTACCCTCCCAAATCGGCAATCTTATTGAACAATGTATTTCCATTTGCTGTTTTTCCACTTCAAAAACAATTTAGGGACCGTACACTGTCACGGGGTAGACAGTACAAAGGTTGCCAACACTCGTGGAAACTGTAAACACCGCCCACTTCTCTAGCTCGACTTTAGTCCTCCCCATCATTAGGCGCGCTTCAAGTCCCCGCTGTCGGCGTCTGGCTTCCACTTATCCTCGCACAGCGGCCGCACCAGAGCTTGACCGGGGATCGCTGGCAGAGGCACGTTCCCCAGAACACGGGCTCTGGAGCGCGCAGAGCCGGCGGGGCGGGGCATCTCCACACCGACCTCTCCCCACCGGGCGGAAGTCCCGGGACTCAGCCTTCCCGGCCCAATCCACGCCAGAGTTGCCCAAACCTAAGATGGCGACAGGGAGGAACCGGCGCGGCCGCCTCTGGGCGGAGCAGCGGTGACACAACGTGGTCAGGGGGCGGTGCCAGTATGGGGGCGGTACCAGAGTCCGCGCCACCGCCCCGCCCCGCCCAACCACCGCGGCCGGGGGCTTCGGCTGTCGGACTGGAGAGCTCCTCCCCGCAGAACTGCCTGCTCCCTGTAGGCATCATGAGGTCCTCGGTTCGAGGTCCGGTGGTGAACGATGGCGAGGACAGCACCGACAGCACCCCGCTCCTTCAGGGCGCCCGGCAGGCCGAAGCCGGTGAGCAGCCGGGTCGTCTAGGGGCTTTAGGCCCGCAACATTCCGGGGGCGGGCGGTGGTACTGGGGCAGAAGTGGCCAAGGTCCCGGCACCCTCGCCGTCTGGTCCAGAGTTGTCCGGCGCGAGGGGACTTGAGGAGGGAAAGCCCACTCAGTCCCCATCAGCCCCGCCTGTCCCCGGTGCCCGGAAGCCCCTCCGGCGCCCGAGGGTCTGGCGGGCAGGGACGGCTACGCTGAGCTCGCGCTGGGCCTCGGCAAGTGCCTCCCGGCGGGGCGGGAGCGGGGAGCAGCACTGTGCGGCAGGTGCTTGAGCTTCTGGCTATTTTCAGTAGTGCAGAGCCAGAACCGGGTGAAAAATCCAACTGAGCCTTCAAATCAATGGGCAAAGGCCAGGCGGAGGGCTAACTGAGGTCCCTGGGGTTTCATCCCCGGCACCCAAAAAAAAAAAAAGAAAAAAAAAAAAAAAAGAAAGAAAGAAAGAAAGAAAAGAAAAAGAAGAAAAAGGAGAAGAAAAAGAAGAAAGAACAAACTGAGGGAGAAGCTTGCAAATCGGTGAGCAAATGTCCAGGCAGACTGATTCTCCTGCCCTGTGACCTCCGGGTTTCCGCAGCTGCGTATCAGCCAGCATGTGAGCTGGTAGCCTCTCAGGGAGAGGAGACAAAAGGATAGGGGATATAATATTTCTGAGTATGAGAAGAACAAGTGTTGCATAATCCAGCAAATATCTTGATCTTGTGCTCTAAGAGACTAAAAATATTGCAGACATTTCAATTTTTTTTCTGTCTAGCAGTGTACAGTTTAAGTTAGGAAACAGTTTGGTTGTCATCAAGATAAGCTATCTACAAAACTGTAAGGTAATTTGCCAGAGGTCTTGCAACAAAATCAAAAGGGAGGTATTTCAAAAAGCACAGTCCCTGAATTTAGGAAAATAACAATATTTTGCTATTTGCCACTTTTATAATGTGGCTTCTTCAGAAGTAATGGAAACTAAAAAATAAATCCGTTTGTATGCATCCTGTAGTTTCAAAAATTCAAAGTATTTGAGTAGAATTGGAAATTTGACTTCTGTTGACCAAGAATAGTATTTATTTTTAACATTACCAGATGGTGGCAGTAGAGATGGCAACATTGTAGCTCTGACCTGCATCTTGGATCTTATTTTAGTCAATGCTAAGTGTATACCAAAGTGGTATTTTACCTGAAAGTTGTACTTGATTCCATAAACTGATCTTTTCCCGTGGTTTGTAGCATTATAATTATATACCTTCCTCTGTAAAATAATCTATCAGAGAAATACAGAAACAAATGATATAATACAGTCCCTAGAGACTACTGTATTCTGTTGTAATTAGAATATATGTGTGTGTGTATGTACATATACATATATATATCGAAATTTAGTTCAAAGGTCAACCACCTTTAATTTTCAGGAAAATGAAGATTCAAACCACAATGCTCACTAAAATAGCTAAAACTTAAAGGCTGAGAGCCAAGCACAGTCCCAGCAGTCAGTAGACTGAGACAAGATGGTTGCAGATTTGAGACCAGCCTGGGTTATGTAGTGAAAACCTGTCTCAAAAAACACAGAACTGGGGATATAGTGGTACAACACCCCTAAATTCAATCCCTAGATAGAAGTTAGAAATACCAAATGTTGGCAGAGATATGGAATTACTAGAACTCTTGCACATTCCTAATTACTGTGTAAAATAGTACAACTACTTTGGAAAATTGTTGGGAAATCTTAAATTTATGTATTACCATATGACCACATAATGTAGATAGCTGTTTTATTCATAAAATAGTAAAAAACTGGAAATAGATCAGTTTAGTGGATGAATACACAAATTATATATGAAAAGGGACAAAATATTGTTGTACATAACAACATGGGTAAATTTCAAAAGCATGCTGAGCAAAATAAACCACCATATTAATGTATGATCCCATCAATATGAAGTTCTAGG
This sequence comes from Sciurus carolinensis, assembly GCF_902686445.1. Lineage (NCBI taxonomy): Eukaryota > Metazoa > Chordata > Mammalia > Rodentia > Sciuridae > Sciurus > Sciurus carolinensis. Next base: position 86,929,671 of record NC_062219.1, read on the forward strand.
ACAAGCAAAGGTAATGTATAATAGAAAACAGATCAGTGATTGACTGGAAACTCAGGCAGGACAAAATTGTCTTCAAAGAGGCATTAAGGTACTTTTTGAGGTAATAGAAATTTCTACCTCTTGATCTTAATTGGGTTGAACAGATGTGTACATTTGTCATGTAAATTAGACTTTGATAAAACCAATCAAAAATGATTAGCTCATATTATCATTTTTCAAAATATTACCCTCAACTGATTGGTTGAATATATAGATCTTAAGGTATTAGCTCTGTTCTTGATTTCAGGTAACTGCCTTCATTACGCTATTTCACTTCTTATTTCCACTCTTTACATACTCTCAGGAAAACAATTAAAGTGGAAGTAGTAGCAACATACAACAGAATATTACTTAGCCATAAAAAGAATCACTTTACAACTTTTGCCAGCAAATGGATGGATCTGGAGACTATCATGCTAAGTGAAATAAGCCAATCCCAAAAATCCAAAGGCTGAATGCTCTGATATGTGGATGCTAACACACAAAGGTGTTGGGGGGCAGGGAAGAATAGAAGTTCAGTAAATTAGACAAAGAGGAACAGAGGGATGGGAATAGGAAAGACAGAATCAATGGATATAACTTTCCTATGTTCATATATGTTTCTTATGTTTCACCAGTGAAACTCCATATCATGAACAGTCACAAAATGGGATCCTAATTAGAAAAAGTTATATTCCATGCATGAATAATATGTCAAAATATACTTTACTGTCACATACATCTAAAAAGAACAATTTTTTTAAAAAGTAGTAGCAACACATTATTTTTGCTATTTAAAATATGATAAAGGGCCAGGAGTAGTTGGGCACACCTTTAATCCCAACTAATTGGGAGGCTGAAAGAGGAGGGTTCCAAGTTTGAGGCCAGCCTTGGCAACTTAGTGAGACCCTGTTTCAAAATAAAAATAAAGAGGCTGGCATTGTGGCTCAGTGGTAGAGTGCTTGCCTAGCATGTGTGAAGCCCTGGGTTCGATCCTTGGCACCACATACAGATAAGATAAAGGGGTTCTGTCCACCTACAACTAAAACAAAATATTTTTTAAAATAAAAATAAATAAATAAAAATTAAATAATTAAATTAAATAAATAAATAAAAATTAAAATGTTGGAAAAAAATGCTAGAGATGTAGTACAGGGTAAAGTGCCCCTAGGTTCAATTCCAAGTACTAGAAAAAAATATGTACGTACATATATATACACATATATATATGTGGTTTTAAAATGGTAATATATATGATAAAGGTTTTATAGAGGTCTCCTATATAGTTAGGCCTAGGATGGTTGCATCTATACTGAACCTATATAGACTTTTTTCCCTATCATCATTCTCTACACAATACCATATAACAACTATTTGCATTTTGGGCAATCTAGAAATAATTTAAAATCTACAGGAGGATGTGTGTAGTTATCTGCAAGATCACCATCTTTTATAAGTGACTTGATCTGCAGTTTGGTACCCTTTGGGGGTTCTGGAACCAATCCCCTATGGATGCCAAAGGACCTGTGTTTTTTTGCTCCTAACACAGGCCCCCCTGCCCACTGTGAAACCTTTCTACAAAGATAAATACTAAGACATCCTCAGATTTTTTACCAAACTCTCTTACCACTGGTACCTCCTTGCTCATCAGAACCCTGGCTTTAGGTAGCACATTGGCACATACTGGCAGCTACTCCAGCAGCTGAGGCAGGAGGATCACTTGGGACCCAGGAGTTCAAGATGAACCTGAGCAATATAGTAAGAATCCCATCTCAGGGCCAGGCTGTGGCTCAATGATAAAGGGGTCACCTAACATGTGGGAGGCCCTGGGTTCAATCCCTAGCACCACGAGGGGGATAAAAAAAGACCTAATGATAACCCCATCTCAAAAAGGAGCAGCAGCAACCTGGCTTTCTGGAGGTATCCCTTCTGTTCCCCACTGATCTCTTAAAGAGGTAATTTTTTTTTTTTTCATGCTCATACTAATTGATGGAGTTGAGGACTTCTTGTTCCACATTGATGCTTCCTGACAATTACTCCCCACCCCAATGCTTTGGGCTAGACCACCTTTCCATTACATCATTGCTATCATCTACCCTCCTGCCACATTTTGCTTCATTCACCACAGACTTTGCCACCTGACTCATGTCCATCCTCTGCATTCCAGTTCCTGCCATTATCCTTAGTGACTTCCTATCCAACACCATGTCCCTCAGTTCTCTGCACTCCTACATGTCTAATGACTTCTTCCCTCCTCTGGTCATCATTATACCCTGTCATCTCCCATAACTGCTTTGACCACAGCTAAGTATCTAGGTAGCCTTCCTAATTGCCAGTGTAACTGCCCTACTTTGACTACTCTCTGACTTCATCTGAACCTTTTTGTTTTGTTTTGTTTTGTTTGAGACAGGATCCCACTAAATTCCTGAGGCTAGCCTTGAAGTTCTGATCTTCCTGCCTCAGCCTCCCAAGTAACCTTCATTTTTTTTAGTGGAAAAGTTCACCTATATAGGGGCTGGGGTTGTGGCTCAGTGGGAGAGCACTTGCCTAGCATGTGTGAGACACTGGGTTCAATCCTCAACACCACATAAAAAATAAATATATAAAGGTATTGTGTTCATTTACAAATAAAAAAATTTTTTAATTCACACATATGCCCATATACAATAAAAGAAGTGTATAATGAACCCCCATGTAACTAATACTTCATGGTCAATCTCGTTTCACTTATTATTATGTTCATACATGATTTTTGAAGCAAATCCCAGATACGTCATTTCAAGAGTAAATATTTCCATATGTACTTCTAAAAGATGATACTTTTTTAAACATAATTTCAGTACCATTATCACAATAAATAAAAATAATTCCTACCCAGTGTTCATATTTCCCCATATTTGTTATAATTTTTGTAGTTTGTTCAAATGAAGATCCCGATAATGTTCATCCCTTCCAAATGATTGAAATGTTTCTTAAATCTTTTTCACCCTTAGGGATGCCTTGCCCCATCTCTTTCTTTCTTGCAATTTATATCCCTGTGTGATCATTTAACATATTCTTCTGCCCCCCCCCCACAATGTTTACTATAAATTGGTAATTGGTGGATATAGAGATTTGGTCAGATAATGATTTCTGTCTGCCTTATCTACTGTCAAGAGATCTTCATAGGTAGAATTGTATACTACCATCAGGAGACACCACTCCACTTTTCAGCCACAAAAAAAAAAAAAAAAAAGTTTATATGCCAGTTCTACTAGGTGCTGGTTTAAGCACTGGAGATGAACAGAACACCAAAAGGAGTTCCCATCCTCATAGAACTTTTATGTTCCAATGTATATTTTCCTCAACTATTAACCCTGTGCATTTTACCTTCTTTGGGGGTTAGAATCATAGTCCAAAACTTTATTTTCTTTCCACTACTCTAAACTCTCTTGCCCTCTGCTTTGTCATCACATCTGAGTGCCAACTATCTGTTCTCTCAACACCTACTCCTGAGCACAGACATGCAGTGCTTAAAGTACTGCCTCTACCAGTTCTTTATGGGAATCCGCCCATTGGGCAAATCTCTCTGTTTCACTTGGAACCTTATATCCCACAAATCCTAATTTCTCACAAATGATTCCTAACATATGACTTCAATTTCTAATATCTAGAAAAAGCAATATTTTCAACAGTTCAATTACTGGAGGGATACTATGTACTAAGCAGTATCATAAGTATTTTACATATACCAGCCCAGCCAATCATTATAATAACCCTAATACAGACAAAACAGATTGGTAACAAGCACATAGTAAGTACTCAATAAGTATTAATTATTATTTTTTTAAACTGAGTACCTGCTATCAACCCCCTCAATAGTGTCCTCTCTCTCTCCTTCCCCGCCCCTTGTACTTGGGATTGAACCTAGGTGCTTTACCATGAATCTGTATCCCCACCCCTTTTGAGACAGAGTCTTACTAGTTTAGGGGGCTTGCTAAATTGCTGAGGCTAGCCTCAAAATTGCAATTCTGCCTCAGCCTCCAAAATGGCTGGAATTACAGAATTACAGGCATGTATCACCATACCTGGCAATTGTGTTAGTTCTTAGAGTTGCTACTGTCCCTTGTCCAGCAGCCTCAAATCATTTAGAATTTCCTGTTCTCCCTGTGCTTGCCTTTCTCATTTTCATACTCCTGAAAATGCTGCTGCCTTCCTTTGGATTGCTCTCCCTCCTCTGGATCATTGAGGAAGACAGTCAAATATTTTTTCTTTGAATGACCTTCCCTGACTAATCCCAACCCCAGGCAGATTAATAGGCCTCTTTTGCCCTTGTTACACACATGTACATAACATTTTATCTGATTTGTATAACTTTCTGTGAGGCAAAAAAATAGTGAATTCACTTTTACTGAGGGTATACTATAATGTCCTGTGGTTTTTCATTTAATCCTCACATACCCCAGTAAGGTGAATGTTGGTCTCTTCGTTTTAGAGCTGAGAAACCGGAGAATTAACACTGTTAAGCAACTTCTACTAAACCACAAGCCAGTGAAAGTGAGAACTGAGAGTCATTCCCAGGTCTGCTTCATTCTAAATTACCTGTGTTCTTTCCTTTACACCCACTCTACATTCCTAAGTTTAAAGCACATTTTAGAAGCTGATGTTTATTTTGATGGTTGCTTTGTTCGTTATGCAAGCATTATTTTGCTTTGAACTTGATTTCAGTGTGGTGGTTGCTCCATGAACGTTTTCTTTCATGCAGGCATTCTTTTGTTGGATCAACTTCAGAGATTATCTAAATTCATTAACATGTTTTACCCTACCACTATACTTTTTTTTCTGACTAAATAAGTTTATAATCACAACATGTTTTATAAAGCAACCATTTTTGTATTAATATTTCTAAAAATTTCATAGTCATATATTTTGTGGTATCTTTGTAGGCTATTTTCTGACTACCCTCAAAATGTAAAATTGCCTGACCCATAACTTTTACATCAGATGTTGAGTCATTGTTATGGTTTAGATACGAGGTGTCCCCTAAAAGTTCATTGGTGAAACAATGCAAGAAAGTTCAGAGATGAAATGATTAGATTATAAAGATGTGATCTAATTGTTGGATTAACCCACTGATAAGGATTAACTGAGTGGTAACAGTAGACAGAGAGAGTGTAACTGAAGGAAATAAGTCACAGAGGGTATACCTTTGGAGTTCATATTTTGTCCCTGGTGACCTCCCTCTCTCTGCTTCATAGTTGCCATGTCAAGAGCTGCTTTCCCTTCCATTCCCTTATGCCGTAATGTTCTGCTTCACTTCAGACCTAGAGCTCTGAAGTCAGCCAACTGTGGACTGAATCTCTGAAACCATGAGCCAAAATAAACTTTTCCTCCTTTAAGTTATTCTTATCATCAGGTTTTGGTCAGTGACAAAAAACTAACTAAAACAGTTAATGCCACTTGTCATTTGAAATCACTTTACTTACATTTCTTTCACTTCTCAAGCTTCTACCCCTACAACTTCATCACATGATAAAATCATAATCCAAGCCAAACATCACTTGGAGGAAAAATTAATGACAAACAGTAAAATAAGGTAATAGCAAATAAGGATAGACCAGAATAATGACATTACAAGCAAGAGTAGCATAAAATAAAGTTGTTTAGAATAAGAATTGCTGATAACTTCATCTCTCCCTTTTACTTTCTCCACATCTGGCAGTTAGGCAAGATGTTATCCCTTTAACCATACCTCAGATCTGCCTGTTTCTCTCCATTGACTCTGCTTTCTTCACAGGTTAAGGCATTCTCATCTCATCCTGGAAAGCTACAATAACAGTCCCTGAATCTACATCCCCCCCACCCATTCACATTTCTTCCTTTAGCAGTCTTCACGCAGCAGCCAGATAAGCTCTTTAAACCAAAACTCACATCTTGTCACTCTTATGATATAGATAGTGAACTTTTTAAATAAAGACTGTAGTGAAACAGACTTAGCACATGAATCCAGATTTTTCTTGCTCAAAATTAATGTATTTTAATTGCCCACATTTGATGAGATCATAATTCTCCCGTCCAGACTTCCATGTAATATTGCCTGACAAAGTGTAATAAAGTGTTCTGTTATAGACAGCATCCAAACTGTCCTTAACTGGACAGCTGCCATTTGATTGGAGCAGAGCAAATCAGTGTAAATTCAGCTAACAGAGATAGCATAAATTGAGCCTTAGAAACAGAGTTCTCACAGATCTGAATCTAACAATGGTAGTAGCACCATAATTCTTGTAACTATACCCCTGAAAAAAGGATTTAAGAATATCAAATGACAAGCTTTCTGTTAACCTGGAGAAAAAAATTGATCATAGTTAAGTGTATGAAGGCTTATAGAAAAGTGAGTGGGATCATAGTAGGGCTGTGAATGTAGCTCAGTTGTAGAGTACTTTTCTAGCAAGCCTGGGGCCCTGAATTCAGTCCCTAGCACTGATCTAGTTGTATAGTTGTGCCGTATTTATTAACATTTCAGTCTGAAACAATCATTCTGAATCAGTCCCAAGACCTTTATACTCTGAACAGTGCATTTTTGTATGAAGTCAGGTCAATGAAAACAAGAGAATTCCCAAGTAGGGTGAAAACACACACACATTAATGCATGAAAGCACACATTTTCGTATGTACATATATAATTTAATTTGCATTACCTAATGAAATCAGCATTCATGCCTTTGTTGCTGGAGATCAAACCCAGAATCTTATGCATGCTAAACAAATGCTGTACCATTGAGCTACATTCCCAGCCCAGGATTTTTTTTTTTTTAAGTGACAGGATCTCATTATGCCCCAAACTCCTGAGTTCAAGTAGTCCTCCTACATCAGCCTCCCAGGTAGCTGGAACTATAGGTGCACACCACCACACCCAGCTTTTAAACAGTTATTTATCTAAACACTCAACATTTATCAAACTTAAAGGTGTAAGACCATGAATGAGCCAATTTCTCCTTGTCGCTAAAAGGTGGAACACCCTTAGTTTACTGAATTCTCTCTCCAATTCTGCAACTCAGTAAATGAAGAAAACGAAAATCTAAAATTAGAGTAAAGATTAGGTCAAACTCCTCCTCCCACATGATCTTTCTTTCATTGGTTCCTTCAACTTACTCTGCTGTCTGGTACATTCACTTATTTCCTTTCCACTGTGGGCCCTTTAAGCATGTTACATACCGAGCAACTGTCACAGATGCTGCAACTGTCATAGATTCTGCAAGTTTGTTTCTGGATTCTTAAGTACCTTTAGTTTAGGAGAGACTTATTAATCATGGCTTCTGATTTAAACCCAGCCTCTGAGGATATTCTTCTAGGTAAGAAATTGAACTGAAGAGGGGTTTTGTGCCTATACAATAATTTTTTTCTGTGCTGCACATAAGTGGGATGGCTACTAACCCATAGTCAGTAGCTTATATGTTATATCATTCTAAGTATCCAAGTACTTATTGACCATGTTTGAGATAGTGTTTTAGGAATTGTGATGCCATTAAACTCCCTTACCTATTTTTCTCATGCCAGTCTTTGACAGCTGACTAGAATTAGGGAGGGGTTCAGTTTAACTATAGAACCGAGATTTTTCTGGGCAAAGTTGATAAAGCTATCCCATATTTTAATGAGTTGTCTTATAGTTCAGACTCTCACATGTTAAATTTCTGTTAACTAAGAGGAACAAATAAGTTTCTATGAAATAAGAGGAACAAATTCCCTCTGATAAATCTTTTTAGATATGCTTGAACTGAGGCTATTCTTAGAAAATATTCATGAGTATTAATCTATCTGGGGACTTCTAAAAAATAAACTTCTTTATGATTTAGGAAACAACAATTTACCCTTATAATTAGTTTTCTCCTAATCTTTATTTCAGCTCCAGCGTGCTGCTCTGCTCGTTACAACTTAGCAATGTTGGCCTTTTTTGGTTTCTTTGTGCTTTATGCATTACGTGTGAATCTGAGTGTTGCGTTAGTGGATATGGTAGAGTCAAATACAACTTTAGCAGAAAATAGAACTTCCAAGGAGTGTGCAGATCATTCTGCTCCCATAAAAGTTCTTCGAAATCAAACGGTAGGTACTTTTTTAAGAAATCATAATCCTAAAACGTTTCCAAGTAAAAATATTGAAAATCTTTCTTTTTCTGAAAGAAACCAAAACAGTTGTTTTCATACATACTCTGAACTGCTTTATTTTTGTGTTTTCCCAGGAACTGGTTGAACAATAACTTTCAACTTTAGCTACTGCTATTGTGCTATCATATGCCTTTATCTGTGTGAAAAGTAGCTCTTCAATTTCCTCTATAAACATACCCTCCTTGAAGAGAATTTGGAGAAACTTGTTTGATCTATCAAAAAATAAGCTTGTTTTAAATATTACTAAATAGTTGTTATAGGACTATTATTTAATAGGTGTTTGACTTCTAGGATTACAGTTGCAGGAGACCATAGATAATCTCACCTGCAAGTTGAGAAATATAAACTGGTCAACTTCTTAGGTCAATTTCTTTTTGAAAATTTATATGTACCTAATCTAAGCTACTTAAGTCATTTTTCCTGCTTTCTGTTATAGAGGAATTGGTGAATGTGTGCTTAATTTGTTTAGAATTATATTTTTTACACTTTAAATATTTTACTTTATTTAATGTTAATAATACTGCTGAATAAAACATTTAAGCACACATCACCCTATATCCCCACTCCAACCTCCATGACCTCTTTGTATTGGGCAGTTCATAAAATCTAGGATTTCACAAATAAGCTACGAATTAAACGGAGATTTGTTTTGTATCTTTCCCTTTGGTAAGTGCATTTGTTGAGTTATCTTTATCTGCCTTATATAGGCAGTGAAAAGAAATTCTGGAATGGTTCTTGACATAATGACTTGGTTATACAGCTTCATGCATTAAAAATATCAACTATTTAGATCATCACTAAATCTTTCTTTTGAGGGGTGGGTATTGGGGACTGAACTCAGGGGCACTTGACCACTAAGCCACATCCCCAGCCCTATTTTATATTTTATTTAGAGACAGGGTCTCAATGAGTTGCCTAGTTCCTCACTTTTGCTGAGGCTGGCTTTGAACTCAGGATCCTCCTGCCTCAACCTCCCCAGCTGCTGGGATTACAGGCTTGCGTTGTGCCACCTCACCCAGCTCATCCCTAAATCCTCCTTACTATCTTGCTATGTGCTGCTCCTAATTAAGACGGGTCTTACTCATATAAAGTATATGACTTGGTTTAAATTCTTGCTCTTTTGTAGTGTTACACGAGATTGTTCAAGTACTTGATCTGAAATGGGGAGATATTATTATATTTGTGCATTCTAATAACCAACATTAAGTGAATATTTAATTGATATTAAATTTAATATTCCTAGATCATATACCCAATAAGTGATAGAGCTAGACTTTAACCCAGGCCTGGCTCCACAACTTGACTCAGTCACTACAGTATTGTGTTTAATAGTTTTCTAGATTAAGCCTATGGCTCTTTTAAGGGCCTTTTTGATCAGGAATATTAGAAAACCTCTACAGCTCATCCTCTCGTCTACTTCCATAAAATAGCAAGCCACTTTAAAGTTTATGGCTTTTAGTTCTTTTGGTCTCACTTTAATTATTTTCCAGTTTTCTAGAAACTGCATGTTTGTATTGTGGTCACTCACCCACCTGCCAAAACATTTGCATGTTCTGCAGTTCAGATGAGTGGTTCACAATTTTATTTGCATTTACTTATATGCCAACAAGAGAAAACAACAGTTTAATCAGGGTCTTAACGGATTGATTTTTTTTTTTTCCTCCTACTTTTTACAGGGCAAAAGGTACCAGTGGGATGCAGAAACTCAAGGATGGATTCTCGGTTCTTTTTTTTATGGTTACATTATCACACAGATTCCTGGAGGATATGTCGCCAGCAAAGTAGGGGGAAAACTGCTGCTAGGATTTGGGATCCTTGGCACCTCTGTCTTTACCCTGTTTACTCCCATTGCTGCGGATTTAGGATTTGTAGCTCTCATTGTACTCAGAGCACTAGAAGGACTAGGAGAGGTGATTTTATTTATTTATTTTTTTCTTTACTTCTTTATTTTGTCTCTTGTTTTATTTCTTAGCCTAAATCTCTTTCTCCTCCTTTTAATATGAACCAAGAAGTAACACTGGACAATAACAGATTAGAAAAAAAAGATTAACCAGAAAAGAACCTGAGTAGTAGATGAAGTCATTGAGTAGGAGTACTCCAAAATCAGACAAAGATTGGAGAAAACACTTTCCAGGGGAGACTTTATAGCTCAGACTTTAAGAGATAAGAAAATTAACCGGGGCTGGGGAGATAGCTCAGTCGGTAGAGTGCTTGCCTTGTAAGCACAAGGTCCTGGGTTCGATCCCCAGCACCAAAACAAAAAACAAAAAAGAAAATTAACCACTGTTAAAATGGTTATGATAGGTCATCTTTACCTCTGGTACTTTTTTTTTTTAGAGCTTTATAGTTATACATAGTAGATGGGTTCATCCCAAGTAACTCATACAGGCATGGTATTCAATTCAGGATCTCTCCTTATCCCTCTGCCTTTTCCCTCCCCTTATCCCTTGTTCTCCTTCCTCTACTTTACTAGACTTCCCTTCACTTGTCCATATCCTCTTGTACTTTTGCCAGATTTTACAAAATAGACTGTTAAATTGTTTTACTTTATTTTTCAATTTGTTGTTATTCATGAAACTTCCTCTTTATCATTTTGTTTTTTTTCTTTTTTCTGGTCTTCTAACTTAGAGATAAATAATTTATGATTATATGTCACTATCCCAACTTAGTTCTATGATTCTTCTGGACTTTTATCCTGTAAAAATTGTTAGCATTAATTTTTTTATCTCCTTTTCCTCCTAAGATGTTTATTATTTATTTAAATTTTTGTTTTGTTTTTGTTTCAGTACCAGAGATCAAACCCAGGGCTTTGAGTATGCTAAGCATGTGCTTTACCACTGAGCTATATCCCAACTCCATTTTTAAAATTACTTCCTTCCACTCTAATTCTCTTTTATATACCCCCATCTTTAATTATCTCATCTTGTAACTTTGAACTTCCACCTTTGTAACCCAGGCATAGGTTTATTTTTCTGTCATGCATTTTTTCAATTCAGGCAATATAGTGGTCCTCTAGGTCTGACTTATAACATGAAGATCATGTCAAGTAGCATTTTGTCATGCTTTGTTGGAAAGGACACTTGATTAAAGTCAGAAAATCAGAGTTTGGCCAGGCACAGTGGATTACTTCTGTAATCCCAGCAGTTTGGGAGTCTGAGACAGGAGGATCTCAAGTTTGAGGCCAACTTTAGCAACTTAGTGAGACCCTATCTTAAAATGAAAAATGAAAAAGACTAGGATTGTATCTCAGTGGTAGAGTACCCCTGGATTTGGTACCCAAAACTGAAAAAAGGAAAAAAGAAAAATCAATTTAAAAACTCTACTAACAATAAAACTTTGAGTTAAGTCCTAACCACTAGACCAAATTGACACTAAAATACCTGCCCATTGTCAATCACAGGATAGATATAAACCTTATATATGGTAAGGTTTGCAAAGTACTTTGGAAATTGCCAAGTACTATTTAAATTTAATGTTTTACCGTTCATTTGAATGTTATTTCGTCCTTTTCAATAGAAATATATTAAATAAAACCTTCCTGATTATAGAATAAAAATTGCCACTCTACTTACCAGGTTTCTCTTCTGCTTATCAAGGTATAATATATTTATTTGTATACTTTCTCTGATCCATGTACTAAATATCCTTGCTCATGCATTCTCATGTTTTAGCTTCCTGTTTATGCCATTAATTTAACATCAAGCATGTTGCTTATATTATTTGTACTACCGAGATGACCATTTTATTTCTAAATAGAATTTAAGTTGTGTATACTTAGGTTCTCCCATGTTTCTCTGTTCTTCTAATGTGTATTGCATACTTCATCCATAAACTTTTGTCAATATCTTTCATCCTTACTATTTGATTTACCATAAATATGCCTACATTATCCATAAAAAAATTTATAGTAAAGTTTTCCACAACATAATCTCTGTGGGCATTTTTAAACATCTCAAGTTTTATCCTATAGTGATTCATCCCATGAATGAAGATTTCTATTGATTTGCCATGTAACCCAAATGATCTTAAGTTTTGTTTTTTTTTTTTTGTGGGGTGGGGGCAGTACTAGGGATTGAACTCAGGGTTACTCAATCACCGAGCCACATCCCCAGCCCTATTTTGTATTTTATTTAGAGACACGGTCTCACTGAGTTGCTTTGTGCCTCGCTTTTGCTGAGGCTGGCTTTGAACTCACAATCCTCCCACCTCACCCGCTCTAGCCGTTGGGATTACAAGCATGCACCACCATACCCAGTTTAGTCTTCTCTTGATAGTTCTTCCTTTTTTGTTTTTGAAGAAGCACAAATTTTTAAAGCATTTATTTTTCTCTCCTAATAATATGAGCTGCCCTTGATATTTATGATTATGTAACGTAGGGAATATTACCACTGTTGTAAAAATGAAGAATGGAAGTTCAAGAAGGTAACTAGTCTTTCTGAGATTACACAGCTAGTGAGTAGCCAAGAACTGCAAATCCATTGATTTGATTTGGAATGGGGGTAGAGTTTTTTTGTACGTTTGTTTTAGGTTTTCTGTTTTGTTTTGTTTTTGCTTTCAGTCCTGGAGATTAAACCCCGGGCTTTAAGCATGCTCTCCCACTGAGGTATAGTCCAGGCACTCAAATCTATTGATTTGAATCTGCCCAAAACTATTATCTCATACTCTTCTATGGTGTCTCCTCATCCACAGGAGAAATTTGGTGCCTCCCTGCCTCCATGTTCCATTACCTCTCCATTATCAGTAATTGGCATTTTCTGATACATTATCACTAGGAGGAAAAAAAGACGATAAAACACTCTCATTGAATTTATCCTTTTTCTAATAGGACCATTTTTCCTATTGATTTTGGTCAATCTCAGTATCCTCTAGTATCCCAAATTATTACATCAGTGTTTTTTAAAAAGTAATAAATTAGCACTATTCCTATATCATCCAGGTCATTAACAAAGTAAATGAGTAAAATAAACCTTGAGAGTGATTCCTTTATGTCACCACTCAGTAGTACAGATTTATTGTAACCCTTAGATTATAGCCCCCAAATCCATAAATTGTTGTCTGTTTTTGAAAGTGCTTCATTATAAGATATGTTCACTTAATACTGTAAAAACATCTCACTTAATTGAATCTGATTCTGGTTTGATTTTTATCTGGAAAATTCTTTTGTAACAAAATACTCAATTTAAGACATTAACAAAGTCACCTTATATTTCATCAGAAATGCTCTTTTCCCCACTCCTCAGGGTGTTACATTTCCAGCTATGCATGCCATGTGGTCTTCCTGGGCTCCCCCTCTGGAAAGAAGCAAGCTTCTTAGTATTTCATATGCAGGTAAGGTAACAACTCTTATAAAAAGTTTGCTCACATTTATTAGGTATATACCAATCTTGTGGAGAAAGTGCCTGCATACTAGAATCATGAAATACTGGGTGCTTCTTTGTGGGGAAAATAAACTTCTGAGGGTACAACTGCATTATTAATTTTTCTCTTTGACTCAGCAGCATATTGTAGTGTATCTTAGTTGACTGATATTTTCCCCTCTGCCACCATTTATTTCAAAGTGTATTTTCTTTTCAAATGTTGGTATACAGGATATAAAATCAACACACATAAATTGAAAGCATTTTTATACATAAGTGATGAAACATCTTAGAGGGAAATGAGGAAGACAACTCCATTCGCAATAGACTCAAAAAAAGTAAAATACTTGGGAATCAATCTAACCAAAGAAGTGAAAGATCTCTACAATGAAACTACAAAACATTGAAGAAAGAAATTGAGGAAGACCTTAGAAGATGGAAAGATCTCCCATGTTCTTGGACAGGCAGAATTAATATTGTCAAAATGGCCATACTTCCAAAGGCACTATACAGATTTAACGCAATTCCAATTAAAATTCCTATGACATTTCTTATGGAAAAAGAAAAAGCAATCATGAAATTCATCTGGAAGAACGAAAGACCCAGATAGCCAAAGCAGTCCTGGGCAGAAAGAGAGATGCAGGAGATATCACTATACCAGAACTTAAACTCTACTATAGGGCAATAGTAACAAAAATGCATGGTACTGGCACCAAAATAGACAGGTATAACAATGGTACAGGATAGAAGACACAGAGACATACCCACATAAGTACAGTAACCTCATACTAGACAAGGGTGCCAAAAACTTAAAATGGAGAAAAGATGGCCTGTTCAACAAATGGTGCTGGGAAACCTGGAAATCCATATGCAGTAAAATGAAATTAACTCCCTCTCTCTCACCCTGTACAAAGCTCAACTCAAAATGGATCAAGGATCTAGGAATTAGACCTGAGACCCAAACAGAAGAAAAAGTAGGCCCAAATCTCCGTCACATTGGCTTAGGAGCAGACTTCCTTAACAAGACCCCCATAGCGCAAGAAATAAAACCAAGAATCAATAAATGGAATAGATTCAAACTAAAAAGATTTTTCTCAGCACAGGAAACAATTAATAATATGAAAAGAGAGCCTATAGAGTGGGAGAAAATCTTTTCCACACACACTTCAGAGTGTGACAGATGAGATATTCTCCAAAGTTTATAAAGAACTTAAAAAACTTTACACCCAAAATACAAAGAACCCAATCAATAAATGGGCTAAGGAACTGGGCAGACACTTCACAGAAGAAGATATACAGGTGATCAACAAGTATATGAAAAAGTGCTCATCATCCCTAGTAATTAGAGAAATGCAAATTAAAACCACCCTAAGATTTCATCTAACTCCAATCAGAATGGCTATTATCAAGAATACAAGCAATAATAAGTATTCACGTGGATGTGGGGAAAAAGGCACACTCATACATTGCTGGTGGAGTTGCAAATTGGTACAGCTACTCTGGAAAGCAGTATGAAGATTCCTCAGAAAACTTGGAATGGACCCACCATTTGACCTAGCTTATCCCACTCCTCGGTTTATACCCAAAGGACTTAAAATCAGCATATTACAGAGACACAACCACATCAATGTTCATAGCAGCTCAATTCACAAAGCTAGATTGTGGAACCAACCTAGATGCCCTTAGATTGATGAATGGATAAAGAAACTGTGGTGGGCTGGAGTTGTGGCTCAGTGGCAGAGTGCTTGCCTGGCATATGTGAGACACTGGGTTCGATTCTCAGCACCACATATAAATAAATGAAAAAAATAAAGGTCTATCAACACCTAAATAAAAAATTTAAAAAAAAAGAAACTGTGGTGTATATACACAATGGAATAGTACTCAACCATACATAAGAATAAAATTATGGCATTTGCTGGTAATTGGATGAAGTTGGAAAATATCATGCTACGTGAAATAGGCCAAGCCCAAAAAACCAAAGGCCAAATGTTTCCTCTGATAAGTGCATGACAATATATAACAAGGCGGCGGGGGGAAGAGAAGAATAAAGGAACTTTAGATGGTGTAGAGGAAAAAGGGATGGGAGGGGGTGGGGATGGAAAAATAGTAGAATGAAACAAACAATATTACCCTATATATAAGTGTGATTACACGAATGGTGTGAATATACATTGTGGACAACCATAGAAATGAAGTGTTGTACCCCATTTGTATACAATGAATCAAAATGTGTCTGTAAAAATAAAAAAAAATTTTAATAAAAAAAGTTGGTATAGAAAATACTATGTATTTAAAAAAGAAAAGGCCATGAGCTGGAAAATTGAACACTTTCGTTCTTTAATTGTCATTTCTAATTTGATTGTGTAATGAACATATCATGACTCTCAACTCTTTTCATACATCTTTTTCCCATGCACTTACTTTTACAATTTTGAGCTACAGTTGAGATAACATGAGCTTTAAATATGTGAATTTTAATTCTATCAGATTACATAAGAACTTCTAGCCTTTCTTCTATTGACTAAATGGAAAATTTTCCACCTGACTAATTTTAAATATGTAGTAGAAAGGCCTGTCTGTGATAACTTTTAAGCCAAAATCTGAAGGATATGAAAAAACCAGTCATGCAAAGAACAGAGAGAAGAGCATGCCAACCAATCAAAACAGCATGTACAAGGGCTCTCAGGTAGAAAATAACGAGATCAAAGAAGTGAAAAACCACTGTGGGTGGCTAGAACATAATGAATAAAGAGGATAATGGTAGAAAATGAGGTTAGAGAAATAGACAAGAACCAGATCATATCAGACCTTAGAGGATGCAGGAAGGAATGTAGATTTCCCCCAAATATAGAGTGGAGAGACATTAGAGGTTTTTAATCAAGTGAAAGACAAGATCCAGTTTACTTTTTAAGATCGTTCTTAAAAGATTGTTCTCATAAGGAGATGGATGTGAGAAATATGGTGACAAATTCAATGATAGGTACTATATTTCCCCTTTACCTAATGAATAAAATCTGAAGACCTAGGGTATGAAAACTTTTTTACAATTTCTATCACTTCATTACAGCCAGCCTAGGCCCTGGCACATAGTATCTGTGATGGAGTTAGGTACTCAGTAAGCCTTCAACTTATTTTTCTAAGTAATGTTCCCAAACCTACTCTCTTTTCCACCTACTCCCACTCCTTTTCTGTTCCTTTAACATTAGCATATATCTTCTTTCTTATCATGTTTCTATGGGATCAGTCTTAACCAGCTTTTCAAAGTCTAGTTGCCTGCTACACACAACTTCACTTCACCTCTGGAGCTTGGGAATAACATCTGCCATGTTTGAACTCCACATTGCTCTGTGAAACTTAACACTTCCTAACATGTAATATATTTACATATATTACCTAAGACTGATGTTTGGGACTAGAAATAATATCTGATTCATCATTTTAGCTTTTATTGCATTTACTAACATGTCCACATTTAATGGTTAAAATATATTTTATAATTTATTCATCTGAAAAAATTGTTTATAATGTGTTATTCTTATTTCAACAAGTATGGTGCAGTAGGCTATATATAAATATATATATATATATATTTTTTTTTTGCCTTGGAAACCGTCTTTGAACTGGCACCCAGACACCTGGATTTCTAAAGCATGGGGCATTTACTTTGTCATATTGTGATGAATCTTCTGTTGGTTGCTGGCTTCTAATTCATCAATAACTACATAGTTTCAACTCATATAACTACATATTAATGTATATGTTTACATATTATAGGTTTTCTAGAAAGGGATCCCTTAAGAAAAGTAGATTATTTATATTTATGTGTGACTGATTCAGTTCCTTCAGATTTTAGTCATTCTTTCTGTTCTTTATTATCTATTCCCCATCCCCTTTTAGCAGTAGCTCTGTCCCTGCTGTGTTCATCTCTCTCCGAAATTTATGAAGTCTTATATATTTTCTAGGAGCACAGCTTGGGACAGTAATTTCACTTCCTCTTTGTGGAATAATCTGCTACTATATGAATTGGACTTATGTTTTCTACCTTTTTGGTAAGTTTAAAATTTAATCTGCCAGGAGGCTACTCAGGAGGCTGAGGCAGGAGGATTACAAGTTCAAGGATAGCTTTAACGAGTAGTCAATACTTTGTTTCAAAACAAAAAATAAAGACAGGGTGGTGGGTTAGCAGCTCAGTGTTAGAGCACTTGCCTAGCATGCATGAGGCCCTATGTTCAGTCCCCAGAACCGAAAAAAAAAAAAATTAAAAATGTAATTGTAGGGGCTGGGGTTGTGACTCAATGGTAGAGTGCTTGTCTGACGTGTGAGGCCCTGGGTTCAATCCTCAGCACTGCATATAAATAAATAAATAAATAAATAAAATAAAGGTCTATCAACAACTAAAAAAATACTTTTAAAAATGTAATTGTAGTTTATTAAAAATATATATTCTGACTCACTGAAATAATCATCTTCTAAACTACAAAATTCTAAAACACTGGTAGTCTGTTTTTCATGTTTATGTGGTTAAAAAGTTCTGAGTTATGACCTGATGTTAGTTTTGGAATCCTGGATTTAAATGTCACACTTTCAAAAGTTACTCTCTTGGTTATTATAAAAATGTGTGTTTTTAAAATATTTCTTCTTAAGCAAATTAAGATGCTCTCACTTGGTAATTTTAATATTTTTATTTTTATTTTTATTTTTATTTAGTCCCAAGATAGGTTTTCTCAAATTCATTGTCAGGATAACACAAATTTTTTATGAGTACATTTGCACATAGACATTTCATGCAGAAGGTATATGTACATCAAAACAAAAAAATCAAATAAACAAAACAGACACCTACAGAAATATATAGATTATGGAAATTTATTTTCCAGAAGATTTGTCTGATGGACACTGATATGCAGAATCATGTATTTAAAAGTTGTTTCCTTCAAAATATGTAGGAAATAATACAGTTATAATAATTATTCCATTAAAGAATTGAAACTTAATTTTACATTGAATTTATGGTTACATAATTTTTAAGACATGGAAATTGCTGTTGGTTCATTCTAATTTTATTTAACTTTTATTTTTCTATTTTAAGGTATAGTTGGAATATTCTGGTTTATTTTATGGATGTGGCTAGTTAGTGATACACCAGCAACTCACAAGACAATCTCCCATAATGAAAAGGAATACATTCTTTCATCCTTAAAAAATCAGGTATGGACTTTGACAAATGTTAAAAATAATTTTAAACATTTTTCTGTCAAAAATAAGATACCAATTGTTTAAAATAGATATTTCTATTGTGCATGCCTTAAGCAAAACAGACTGGGCAAATGAAATATATAGCAAATGAAATATATATTTACAAAACGTTGTTTGAGCTGGGCATGGTGGTGCCTGCCTGTAATCTCAGTGACTCAGGAAGCTGAGGCAGGAGGATACAGATTCAAGTACAGCCTCAGCAACTTAGTGGGACCTGACCTCAAAAAGTAAAGGTGGGCTAGGGGTGTGGCTTGGTGGTACAGTGTCCCTGAATTCAATCCCCAGTACCACAAAAATAATAAATTGTCTAAAAAAAATTCCAATTCTTTCTAGATTAAAACCATGAAAAAATTACTTTTTAAAGTTATTTTAGGGGTGTGGCTCAGTTGTAGAGCACTTGTATAACATGGATGAGGCCCTGGGTTTAATCCCCAATACCAAAAATAAAATAATAAAATATTCATTTTAAACCTTTTAAAGTAATGATTATCAAGTGAGTCTTAAGTTTGTTTTTCTATTCTTAATTAGAACAAAATAAAGTGCATTATTTATTAAAAGAATCTCCTAGTACATTGTAGTCATTGATTGTTAGAAAACCAGCTTCCTTTGGTGCTGAGTATCAAGATAACCCAGGGCATCATGCATGCTAGGCAATCACTCTACCACTGACCCACATGCCTAAGCCCTATATCTGTGTTTTAAATAAATGATTTAATAAGGAGAATAATGCATTTATTATGATATACTATGATGTGTACTTGTTCTTCTAGAGTAAATTATCTTTAGAAAAAAATTATTAAAACTTGATTTGGGGGCTAGAAATATAGCTCAGTTGGTAGAGTGCTTGCCTAGCATGCACAAGGCCCTGGGTTCAATCCGCAGTACCACAAAAAAAAAAAAAAAAAAAAAGATTTGTATCACTTAGTGGAACATGAAAGCATGTCAGACATAAGTCTGTCATAATTCAATATAGTAAATTCTCAAGCCATAGAAACAAAATGTTTGTCTTTTAGGTGGAATAAAAGGAACATATGAATATTAAGAAAGATTATAAATATATAGTCTATTTTAGCATTCTTACTGCCTTCAAAGTTGTTTTATTAAAGAATAGTAAATATTTCATATAAAACTTTTCTTGTCCATTATGATAAACATTTTTAAATTTTTTATGTAATATAACAAGGTAGTAATTAAAAATGTATTCATTCACATCTCTTTTTGAGTTTTAAAACTTAAAAACCTGGTGGTCTTTGTCAAAGATTGGCAAATACCTAGAAGAAATCAGCAACATAATAAGGAGAATTTCTTTGGGAGTTTATTGCCCTCTGAGTTGTTAATCGAATGAATCACCAACTTTTTCCCCTTATGGAACAGATAAAAAGAATTTAATGCATTATAAGCAGGTCAATGTAAAAATGTTTTATCACATTTTTTCAGAATTAATAGTTTATTGCTTATTCCCTCTACTTCAGTTTTATATATTTTTTAATTCTTTTTTTTTTTTTAACAGTACTGGGGATTGAACCCAGGGGTACTCTACCCCTGAGCCACATCACCAGCCCTTTGATATTTTATTTTGAGATAGTGTCTCACTAAGTTGCCCCAGCTGGCTTCAAACTTACTGTCCTCCTGCCTCAGCCTCCCAGGCAGCTGGGATTACAGGCGTGGGGATCTGTGCCTGGATATAATTATTTTTATGAATTTGTGAAACTTCTTAGTTTATTAATATTTTTAAAAGCTTTCTACCTTGATATATGTCTCAATCTGTCTAATAACCAAATCTAAATTGTTTTTTGATATGCTTCAGAAAATAGAATTCATAGACAAGAGGAGTTAGGAGGATTGTTTCATGGAGCCCTAGTTTGCATTCTTAAAGCAGATAGTGCAGTTGAAAACTTTATAAAATAAAGAGGCAAGAATGTGCCTGTAGTCTCAGCACACAGAGACTGAGACAAGATTACTTCAGCCCAGGAGTTTGAGACCAGCCTGGGCAACATAGCAAGACCTTCTCTCAAAAAATAATAATAATCATAATGTGTTACATGAAGCGCCACCTTTAAATCTTGGATCCAGTTAATCCAAGAACAAATTGTACTTCATATTTCTCTCTCTCTCTTTCTCTCTTTCTCTCCCTCTCTCTCTTTTTTTTTTTTTTTTTTTTTCTTTGTGGTACTGGGGATTGAACCTAGGGGCACTCTACCATTGAACTACATCCCCAGTCCCTGAAATTAGAGGCATGCACCACCCTGCCCAGCAATCTTTATTTATTTATTTTTTTGGACTTATTATGTCCTAGGTTCTTTGTCAGGTACTGAGGACTTTAAGATGAATAAAGAGCAGGGGGGAAAAGAAGACATTCCTGTGAGATTTGTGGTCTCCAGAAAAAGACTGGCATGGAGGAACAGAATTTTGGTATGATGTAGCCTGGCTAATGCAGAGCTCTAAGGTACACAGAAGGTCTTTGGAACAGAGAAGGCAGGGTCCTCAGCTAGCCTGGGACAGACAGGAAAAGCTTTCTGGTGTCAATGCCTTCTAGCCAAAACTATCAGGAACACACTTGTAATTGAGCTGAGTTGGGTTTCTTAGTTGGTTGCAGTGAAGGAGAAAACCAACATGAGGAACCATAGAGCACCTCACTGACAGAGTTGTAAAGAGTTTGTTATAGTTTAGACTTATATTAGGTAACTTAGGGGAGAGTTTAAAGAACCAGTGTTTTGCTCTTGACTTGGTGCTTTCAAAAAACAATGCAATTTTTTGATTATCTTAATTTCTATCTACAAGGTAGAGTTAAAGTATAATTGGTAAAGACACAGCAGTCACTCACTGGGAGAAGGTGTTTGCTATTTTGTAGTTTCTGGCTTTCTTATTTTTGTTCATGCTCAGACGTGATTATGGAATAGTCCTATTTTTGTCTCATTTTGTCACGTTTGTATAGCAACTTTTATTAAATTCAGAAGGAAAACACCATGGCCTAGCTTTTAAAACCACACAACCTAGCTGACAGGAACTGCATTTTTTTTTTCACTAATGAAAGCTGTATCTGAATGAAGCCTTGAAAGAGAGAAAGAGAAGTTGTAGTTAAGTAGAGAAATTAAAGAAGTGAGAGAAGTGCAACACTCCAGGCCAAGGATATGATATGAGCAAAGGTATATAGAAGTTAGGTGTTTCTGACATGTACAGAAAGCAGCAGGAGCTGGGAGTGGTGAGTGGCACACACCTGTAATCCCAGCTACTTGGCAACCTGAGGCAGAAGGATCACAAGTTCCAGACGCCTTGGCAACTTAGCAAGACCCTGTCTCAAAAATTTAAAAGGAAGCAAGAAGGGGGCTGGGGATGCAGCTCAGTGACAGAGTGCTTGACCACATGTGCCAGGCCATGGGTTCACAAACACACATACACAGAGAAGATCTAGGAGGCAGGCGAAAGTCAGATCATAGAAAGCCCCCTATGTCCTTCTCACTAAGGAGTTTGGATTTTATATTTTAGTCACCTGGATGCCGTGAAGAATTTGTAAACTGGAAATGACAGAATCAGGTCTGCTTTATGCTAACAGTTCTGTGGAGGGCAGAGCTGAGTGGGACCAGCATGAGTTCAAGTTAGAATGCTTTCTCAGAGCTGAAATATAGCTGAGTGGTAGAGCATTTGCCTAGCATGTGGGAAAGAATGTTTTCTCAGTTATCTAGATAAGTCAAAACTTATAGGGAAAGATGATTTCATTCTTATAATAAGTAGATTATACAATTATGACAGCATATGTAGTTCTTTTTTTTTATTAGAGCTTTACAGTTACATAGTAGTTGAGTTCATCCCCAAAAACTCATACATGCATGGAAATCTATTTCAGTTCATGATCCCTCCCTTTTTCCTGTTGTCCTCCCTCCCCTTTCCTTTTCTCCTTCCTCTGCTCTATTAGACTTCCTTTCACTTATGTATTAATTTATATTTGTTTCGTTCTTTATGTTATCCTGTCTTTCCTTCCCCCTTTCCTTTTTTTTTTTTTGATATACCAGGGATTGAACCAAGGGGTGCGTAACCACTGAGCCACATCCCCATCTTTTCTATTTTTTATTTTTTATTTTGAGACGGGGTCTCGCTAACTTGCTCAGGCTGGTCTCCAACTCTCAATCCTCCTGCCTCAGTTTTCCAAGTCACTGGGATTACAGGAATATGCCACTGTACCTGGCATACCCCTTATATCTCTGTTTCAGACTGGGAAACAAAAGAACACATCTACTAAGATATCAAATAAAAAGTCCATATGAAAAAGGCCACAAGAAGGTTAATACTGATTCTTCCTCTTTTTGAAATAACAGTGAACCATGGAGACAGAAAAAAAATGTTCTTGTTTTTGAGCAAAGAACCACAGAACCTCAGTGTATAGAAAATATAAAAATCCAATACCCCAGACTAGTGATATCCAAGCTTTCTTGATCATGCAACCCATCCATAAACAGGTAGGGGGCTCACAATCTGAATGTATTTATATTTACTCAGAAATTACCCAAATATAATATTGTACTTACATACATCATAAAGTATATGCAAAAATAGACTTTTGTGTGTGTGGTACTGGGGATTAAACCCAGGGCCTCAAACATGCTAGGCAAGCACTCTGTCAGCTACATCACTGGCTCAAAAATAGACCTTTAATGGGTGAATAAGATGAAGTAAAAACTCTGTATACATTTTTTAAATTTTTAATAGGAATAGTCTTTTTGCTATCACTTTAAAACTTAGTATTAATTAATTAACAGTGCTGTGTATTGAGGGCAATGTGTTTGAATATGCTGTATTTGATGATCTCCTGTTATTTTGCTTGGTGAGGTAGTAACAAAGTACTCATGAGGAAAAATGGCAGCTTTGATACTTTCTTAATGTTCATTATGCTTATATTACTGATTCTCTTCTAATGACTATTGCTCTTTAGGAATCGTTTGAAGATATGGCCCATTATATGAAGTTTGTTTTAATTAAAACTGGCTAAAAAAAATCATAAATCCACTTATATTACTTACAGTATAAACCTCAAAATATGTCATAAAACACTGAGGGCAAATAGACAAGTGAGGATGCCATTATTAACCCCTCTGAATACATGATTGTCCAATATATCTGGGGCCAACCTATTTATTAAATATTGATAGAGTTTAATTTCTTTTTTAGAAAAAAAATTAAATGTAAATGTAAATTCTAATAAGTCTTTCTTTACCCCAAGTGGATCATCTTACATATCTCTGGGGTGCTTATACCCTGCTTTGAAGACCACTACTAAGTATGCTGTATACAAATCCCTTCTATTACATAATTTATTTTTCTTTTTGAGATGGGGTCAGACTGTGTTGCCCAGGCTGGTCTTGAACTCGTGGGCTCAAGCAATCTTCCCACCTCAGCCTTTCAAGTAGCTGGTACTAACAATGTGAGCCACCATACCCAGCTTGCACAACTCCTATGAATCATTTCAATTGAATATAAGATTGAATAATGAAATGTGAATTCTAACTGGATCTTCTGACCTCTTTATCCTTATGTGAACTTTTGACTGTGATTTTGAAACTATTCTCTATTTTATAGAGAAATTAATACTGAAGGTGATTTTGACATTCATAAGGAGTGTTTAGGGTTGACATGATAACTCTACAATTTTATTGCCTTTTTTTCCTCTAATCTGAATCCTGGACTTTCTAGTTTATATCTATATATCTATATGTCTATATATATACATACATGTGTATCTATATATAGATATGTGTGTATGTGTTAAAATATATATTTTTTTAATGAAACAATTGAACATTTATCATGTATCCTGCTATTTAATATTTCAAAGGAGTTGATTTTTAAATGTGGAATGTGGAATTTACTAATCAGGGCTGATATTCTCTATGTGGTCTAGATTGAGTCTTAGCTCATAAGGTACAGGTCTCAACATTAACATGGCTATAACTTATCCTAGTTTTGTCTGTTTTCTTCAGCTTTCTTCACAGAAGTCAGTGCCATGGATACCCATTTTAAAATCACTACCACTTTGGGCTATTGTAGTTGCTCATTTTTCTTACAATTGGACTTTTTATACTTTATTGACATTATTGCCTACTTATATGAAGGAGATCCTAAGGTTCAATGTTCAAGAGGTAAGAAAAAATAATCATCTGCTTCTTAAATAAAATATACATTTTATAATTACACGCAGAATTTATTTTTGTCTATTATGAAACTCAAGTTATTTGTGCCTTCCCTTTTACTCTGTTGCACTAAATTTTAGGAACTTCTCTTTTTTGTCTCTACTGTTGTTCCTTCTCTATGTTAACTTTTTTTTTTCGGTGTTGGGGATTGAACCAAGGATCTCACGCATGCTAAGCACGCACTCTGCCACTAATCTTTACCTCAGCCCTGTGTTAACTCTTAATTTACAGTATATTTTGTCTAGAATCCCTTTACCTATAAAGATCTTACTAGTTCCTAGTAATACGCCAGGATATCAGATGACAAATTTAAACAACATCAGTACTTCTAAAAAGAATGGTAGTGGGTCTTTACCTGTGCCCAGCCTGATTTCTTAAATAGACATTAAAATAGACATTAAGATTTAAGCAGACATCTCTCCAATGATACACAAGTGACCAGTAAGTACATATAAAGATGCTCAACTCATTAGTCTTGGGCTGGGGATGTAGCTCAGTTGGTAGAGTGCTTGCCTCACATGCACGAGGCTCTCAGTTCAATCCCCAGCACCACAAAAAAAAAAAGAAGAATCATGAGTCTTTAGGGAAATGCAAATCAAATCCATAATGAGATACCACTTCATACCTAATAGGATGATTATTGAACACACACACAAATAAAAGTGTTGAGAAGGATGTGAAAGAATTAGTTTGGTACATTCTCAAAAAGTTAAACATAAAGTTATCATATGACCCAGTAGTTCTATTCCTAGGTCTATACCCAAGAAAATTAAAAACATAGATCCTGCCTGGGGCTATGACTCAGTGGAGGAGCATTTACCTAGCATGCATCCATGAAGCCCTGGGTTTTATCCTAGCCCTGGAAAAAAAAAAAAGTATATGTGTGTATTTAAAAGAAACGTGAATAGAATTTGAAACAATTCTAGTGTATGGAAGCCTATTTTTAAATAGATTTTTTCCTGAAAGTCAATATATTATATTCATTAAATGATGTACATTTGAAATAAGGCTTGCTTTTAGAAACAAGGTGTTTAAAATTTTTAAAGCTCTTTACCTTTCATTATAAGCTTGCTTTTACCTGTAAGTCTAGTTTCATTTGTTATATTCACTTTTCTTTTTTCCTAGTCTTTTCCAATTCTCCTTATTCCTTAAAATTCAGTGAGTTAATATCTTTTGCATATTAATATTTTTGAGTCAGTTTTTTTAAATAAATGAATATAAGGAATCATATCCTTGAACAGAAAACTTAACTGTAAGATACCTATGGAATGTGTAAATGTTGAATATTTTAGTAGTTTTTGGTTGCTAAAGGAGTTTTTTTAAATATTTTTATTAGTTATAGATGGATACAATACCTTTATTTTATTTGTTTATTTTTTTATATGGTGCTGAGAATAGAACCGAGTACCTCACACATGCTAGGCAAGCACTTTACCACTGAGCCACATCCCAGCCCTGCTGAGAGAGTTTTTAACATCAGAACTTTAAATGAAAAAATTCAATCTCTCTGAAAAATTATTGTTCCTATCCCACTAGGGAACAAGACCAAAATCAGAAAATTTACCTCTTTACGGTTGTTTATTCAAGTGTAGGATTCTGCCACAAATAACAGTAGATGTGATCCCACTACATAGAAGTCTAAATGGAATAAAATTTATAGAGGAAATATTCAGCCTTGTGCATGTGAGGCAAGCACTCTACCAACTGAGCTATATCCCCAGCCCAAGTCTAATGATGTTGAGCATCTTTATATGTCCTTATATGTAGCTGAATAAATTTCCTTCAGCTCAGAAGTAGAACTAGGAAAATGTAACATCTGGATGTGGAGGACCACAAACCATGATGAAAAAAATTAAATCTCAGTTTCTTAAACTTGCTTAAGTTTAAAACTCATATTCACCACTAGGAAGGAAGTGTTAAGGATGGGCAGGCAAAAGACCTTGTGTGAAAAGTCATCTAGATGAGGTGGTGAGAAAGAACCAGAGAGGGGGGAATCTGCCTGGCCTCATTGAGGCCTACTTGGGTTCATGAACATGAAGCTGAAGAAAAACAGGTAAGCATGGTTATATTTTTTGTAGCCAAGTTCAGCTGTTCAAGTGCAAGTGCAGAACAGAGTGAGTTCAGGTTAACTAGGCTGTTGGTTTTACTAAGGAAATAATGAAGTGGGAGAGGAATGAGGGCACCAGGGGCCTAGGTAAGGTAGTGTATAATGATTAATCATAAAATCGATAGTTGAGGGGAATGGGAGCAGTGAAGAGTTGAAGGACAGCAAGGTGCTCAAGGTGCTGTGGCACATGCCTGTAATCCAGCAGCTTAGGAGACTGAGGCAGGAGGATCGCAGGTTCCAAGCCAGCCTCAGAAATTCAACAATACTATAAGCAACCTGTCTCAAATTTTTTTAAAAAGGTGGGGTGGGAAGGGTCAATCCCTGGCACCAAAAGAGTTGAAGGACACTAAAAATGTGGCAGAATGAATGGATTAGGGTTAGGTACTAGAGGAAATGAGGTAATCAGACAGTGGGAAGCATGAAACTAAGATAATGAAAAAGCTGAAGTTATTAGTAATAGAAATATCTAAGCAGAAAGTAGGAGACTAGAGCCATAGTCCAGGCAATAGATGAGCAATGCCTCATATGGGTAGAGGAAGGGTAGACAACAGAGAGAGAAGCAGAAAGATTCAGCTGGTTGGGTTTTTTTTTTTTTTTTTTTTTTTGGGGGGGGGGGTTGATTGAACACAGGGGCACTTAACCATGGGGCCACATCCCCAACCCTTTTTTGTATTTTATTTAGAGAGAGCATCTCCCCAAGTTGCTAAGTGCCTTGCTGAATTGTTGAGGCTGGTCTTGAACTCATGATTCTCCTGCCTCAGCCTCCTGAGTCACTGGGATTACAGGCATGCACCATGGCACCCGGCAGATTAAGCTTTTTGTAAATGAAGTAGAATAGACAGTATTTGGTAACTGGAGGCAAAACACATGGGAAAAGAAACTATCAAGAGCCCAGGTTCTGGGAAAAAAAAAAACAAAAAAAACTTGTATGTGTGTGTGTGAACATAAAATACATTTTCAGCTCTAAAACAGTTCAAGCTGAGCATAGTGGCACATACCTGTAATACTAGCAACTTGGGAGGTTGAGGCAGGAGAATCACAAGTTTGAGTCCAGCCTTGGCAACTTAGCAAGACCCTTTCTCAGAATAAAAAAACTAAACTATGTTGTCTAGGAATGCACATCTGTAGATAACTGTGAGTATGTGATTACTGTATGCTGTAAACAGGATGATGCTTTCTTATAGGGAAAGGAAGATGGTTATGATTGGGCCAGAACTGTGGAAGGCCTCTGTGGTGGCTGGCAAAGTTCTATTTCTTTATCTAGGTGGTTCTTAGAATAATTCATTAAGTTTTACATGTAATTCATGTGGTTTTCTTTGTGTGCATTTTATTTTATAGTAAAAATATATATATTTTTAAACAAATAACTAAAAATTGCCAGGAGTGATGGCACACACCTGTAATCCCAGCAACTGGAGAGGCTGAGGCATGAAGATTCAAATTCAGGGCCAGTCTCAGCATCTTAGTGAGGCCCTAAGCAACTTAGTGAGACCCTGTCTGAAACTAAAACAATAAAAAGAGTTGGGATGTAGTTCAGTGGTAAAGTGCCCCTGGTTTCAATCCCCAGTAGCAAATAAATTAAAAAGTAAAAAAGCAAAAATTGAAGGCAAAAAATGATCAGTAGAGAGAATCAACGGGCTAATAGGAAGACTTATCTTCTTCCACAAACCGTATTCCAGAGTAACAGCCATAATTGCCTTGAGCAGACAGGACTATGGTGAGCCTTGTTTCCCTCTGAAACAGGCTCTTAGGGAACTACGTTGGAAAAAAGTCCCATAATCCTTCCAAAAGCCAAATGTGTTTACTGTAACTATATCAACATTAACAGACTATTGCTGCCTATTTCTTTGGTTGTCAATTGGTGGAGGTTGGTTGTGATGTGCATGTATTTGTGTGTGTGTGTGTGTATGTGCTTTGTTTTTTCCTTCCACCATAATTAATCTGTATCATCTTATTCCTTCCAGAATGGATTTTTATCTGCATTGCCTTATTTTGGCTGTTGGTTATGTATGATCCTGTCTGGTCAAGCTGCTGACAATTTAAGGGCAAAGTGGAACGTTTCAACTATATGTGTTCGCAGAATTTTTACCCTTATCGGTAAGTGAAGTGAATCAAGTTCTGTTTTGGGTTACAGTTATTGGAGATGGAGGTGGGAGAACAAAGTATTTTCCCATGCTCACACATAGTACTCCACACCAAAACATTTTACCTCTGATCACCAATATGTGTGTGAGGGTTTTTCCCACACAGCCAGTTCTGCAGTGAATACCAGCTGAGTGTCCTGTATTTCAATTCTAACACTATCTACGTATGTATACTGTAGGTCCCACAAGTTGAGAGCCAAGTCCCACGAGACTCCACACACACACACACACACACACACACACACACACGCACACTTCAAATGCTAATCTCAAGTCTCAGGTTGTTTTTTTGTGGGTTTTTTTTTTGTGTGTGTGTGCGTGGTTTTTTTTTTTTCGTACTGGGAATTGAACCCAGGGCACTTTACCATTATGCTACATCCCCAGTCCTTTTTATTTTTTATTTTAAGACAGGGTCTTCACTAAGTTGCTTAGGGCCTCACTAAATTGCTGAGGCTGGCCTCATACTTGTGATCCTCTTGCCTCAGCCTCCTGAGCCGCTGGAATTACAGACATGGTTCATCATTCCCAGCTTGTAACTTATACTTTTGAGTAACCAGCAATAAATGGGTGTTCCCATGCCCCCCTTGTTATGTTCAATTAATTTCCTAGAGCAGCCCACAGAACTCAGTAAAACACTATTTATGTTTACTCATTTAAAAGGCTATTACAAAGCTTATGGTTGAATGGCCAGATAGAAGAGATGCTGAGGGTCAGGTTTGTGGGAAGGGCCAATGAGATTCCATGCCCTCTCAAGGAGCACTGTCCTCTAGGAACCTTCACATGTTCTGCTGTTTGAAAACTCATCCAAGCCTTGTCCTTTTGAACTTTCATGTAGGTTTAATTATGCAGACATATTTGAGTAAATCACTGGCCACTGATGAACAATTCACGTTCAACCCCCTTCACCTCCCCAAAGATTGGAGGATGGAGCTAAAAGTCTCAATCTTCTAATCAAACCCTGATCCTTCTGGTCACCAGCGCACATACAGAAGTGAGGGGCACTGGTCCTAGTAGCACCAGTCATCGTATTAGCAAACAAGAGACAATCTTATCACTCCAGTAATTCTTAGGAGCTGTGTGCCAAGAACCAGGGGCAGAGACCAAATATATATTTCTTCTTATTATATCAAAAGAGTGCAAGGCAAAATTAAAATGATAATATCAGTCATTTATTTTGTTCACATATTAAAACACACTGACATATTTAGCACATTTAGTACACAGTGGTTTTCTTTGAACCATACATTTTGAGGATTAAGATTTATAATTTCTGTTATCTCCACCATAGTTTATGGTTAGAGAAGTTGCTGAACATCATCCCCAGAATTTTGTATTCACTTTGTTTCAGCTATAAATTGGCAATGAAAATATTATTCTAAGTAAATACACTTTCAATTTCAAAAATATTTACTAATATCATTATAACACATGAACTCTAAATCAAAGATCTCAAAGGAACCTTAAGTAGTCATGTGTTTGAGACTCTTTTCAGAAAGGTAAATTTTAGAACTATCTGAGACAGTTATTTAGTTTTTTAAAGGTCTCTAGTAATTACAGACCCTGGAAGTTATTAATGGCTATACTTCAGTAATTACATTTTAAAAGGACCCTATTCATATTAATTCTGCAAACATCTGCCATCTAACCACTGACACATACTGTCCTGTTCCACAGCTTACTTACTTTGACTCTACATCTACATATGATGTAAATCCCTTGGATTTAATCTGATTTTCTCTTTTTTTTTTTTTTTTTTTTTTTTTTCAGTTTTCTATGGATGGATCTCCTCCATTCCATACAATACAATAACTACTAACCATTTCAGTTTAATTGGGCTATTTAAATTTAATTGAAATTTCAAAATAAGTTCCTCAATTGCAGTATATACAAATATGACATTCCCATTATCACAGGGTATTAAACAGCACTGCTGTAGACACAGAAAAACTGACAGCCACTATTTGTATTTTATGCTTACTTGCTTGTAATGACCTATACATACTGTTATTACCTGTTAAAAACAAGATGGAGATTTTTCTAACTTTATGCAACAGAGTTTATTTTTTATCTTCTTTTATTTGAATTTGAAATCATCACACTCTGTCAGCTATGACTTCTCTCTGCACTCATATTTTTCAGTCATTCTCTTCTTGATCTTTTTTCTAACACTGTAGATCTTTAGCTGAGTTCTGATCACATGCAGATTGTATAATGAGGTTTGGTTAACCTCATTATGGTTAACTATTACATTAATTGTATTATACCCGTATGTTTTTTCTTTAAAGTGCTAGGGATTAAACCCAGACCCTCATGTATGCTACTAGGCAACTGCTCTACCACTGAGCTGCATCCCCAGCTCTGCCCATAGTTTTCCAGCAGTTTTTGGTTTCATGAAATTCATATATATCACTCAAGTGTTCCAGGCAATTCAGTGTTTCTACATTAGGTGGCAGCAATATCAAATTTCAGATTTACACTGTCTGAAGGTAGAGCAAATATTAATGTTGAAGCTTTTTCTTTTATGACTTTTTAACTCTAGGAATGATTGGACCTGCAGTATTCCTGATAGCTGCTGGATTCATAGGCTGTGATTATTCTTTGGCTGTTGCATTCTTAACTATATCAACAACACTGGGAGGCTTTTGCTCTTCTGGATTTAGCATCAACCATCTGGATATTGCTCCTTCGTGAGTACAGATATAAAGATTTACTGTAATTGACTTTATATTCTTTTTTTGTAATCATGTTAAAACATACATAACATAAAATTTACCATTTTAGACATTTTTAAGTGTCAAATTCTGTGGTATTAAGTACATTCACATTGTTGTGCTGCTGTTACCACTAACGATCTCAACAACTTTTTTGTCTTCCCCAACTGAAATTTAACACCTATTAAACACTAATGCTCCATTTCCCCTTCCTCCTAGTTCCTGACAATCTTCATTATATTTTCTGCCTCTGTAAATTTAACTAGTATAAAAAATTAGTTTAAATTCTTCACAAGATTTTAATTTACACAGTAATTAAAGCATGAAGTTTTTTTGTTTGTGGTACTGGGAATTGAACCCTGGGGTGGTACTGTCCCCCCAACCCTATTCATTAATTTATTTATTCATTAATTCATTCATACATATATACATATGTGCATTCTTATATATTTTTATTCTGAAGATTGAACCCTGGGGCACTCTACCACTGTGCTGCATCCCCAGCCCTTTTTATTTTGAGACAGGGTCTCACTAAATTGCAGAGGTTAACCTTGAACTTTTGATCCTCCTGTCTCAGCCTCCCAAGATGCTGGAATTATAGGTGTATGCCATTGTGCCTGGCTATGCAGTTGTTTTTAAAATTTGAACTTTTAACTATCATCACCTCTGTCCACAGAGAAATGTTTGTTGTTTATCGAGTATACGTATAGGTGAAACATGAACTTTAGATAATAATGAAAGAAAAGAATACTTGGAAAGCAAAGTAATTTCAAGGCAACTTTGTTAAATTTAAAGATAATTTGAAAAATTGGATAACTTGAAGTAATAAAGAAACCCTTCAAGTTGAAAGGACTAAAGGAACAAGAAACCATCTCTATGGGAAAAAGGGCAGATAGATGTCTACTCTCCTAACTCAGATGCACAGTGACTAGGGGCATGTATTTGAAATTTATGAAGTAGGAACTAAGCCTAATTACCCCAAAATGGATTCAAGGAAATAGTAAATAAGTAAAGAACTGAAATAGGTTAGTTTATGCTAGTAAGGCAAAGAAAGAAATCTTGAAAAGATTTCACTTGAAGTTAAATGAATTATATTGTTCAATTATGTAGCTTTTAGAATTATAGAAAGTTAGAACCAGGAAGGATTTAGAGTAATCTCATCCTATCAGTATAGTCCATGGGCCAGAGGCCTCAACATCACCTGAGAACTTATAAGAAATGTAGAATCTCAGGCCCCGCCATGGACCTACTAAACTAGAATCTGCACTTCCAGGCATGGTGTCACATACCTGTAATCCCAGCTACTCAGGATGCTGAGGCAGAATGATTGCAAGTTCAGGGCCAACCTAGGAAGCTTAGTCAGACCCTGTCTCAAAATAAAAAACATAAAGGGCTAGGGATATAACTCAGTAGTAAACCTAAGAATTAAAACAAGGTCTTCTAGCTCCAGGGCCCAAGGATCTTTCAAGTTGCCTCTCAGTCACTTACAGTTGTTCCTCAATATCTACAAGGGATTGGTTCCAGGACTCCCATGGCAACTAAGATACAGGGAAGCTCAGATCCCTTATATACAGCTGAGCAAATGGCACATGCCTGTAATCCCAGCCACTTGGGGGGCTGAGACAGGAAGATAGCAAGTTTAAACCAGCCTTAGCAACTTAGTGAGGCTCTAAGCAACTTAGCAAGACCCTAAGCAACTTAGCGAGACCCTGTCTCAAAATTTAAAAATTTTTAAAAAGGACCGGGGATGTGGCTCAGCATTTAAGTCCCAACTTGGGTTCAATCCCCCATATCAAAAAAAAAAAAGAATCCCTTATATAAAACTTCACAGTATTTGCATATAACCAACACCCTCCCATATACTTTAAATCATCTCTAAATTACTTATCTTACTTAATATAATGTAAATGCTATATAATAGCTCTAATACTGTATTATTTAGGGAATAATGACAAGAAAAATTGTACATGTTCAGAATTTTTAAAAATATTTTTGATCTGTGGTTGGTTGAATCTACAGATGTGAAAATCTTAAAGAACTGGTTGTTTAGAGGTACTAGTGGTTATTTTTGAGAACTCAGGGGAAAGAACTCATTGCAGAGACACATACTCTGGTTGCTTCAGTTGATGTAAGTGTATTGTAAAACTAAGTAAATAAAGATAAGAAGTAAAAATTATAGAGAATATAAAGTTGGCTCAGCAACCATCTAGTCAGAAGGAAGGTAGTAATCCACCTACTCTATTTCATGGAGCAGAAGTGTAGTTTAGGATTCATTAGGTTCCTGAAGTCTATCCAAAGTTCTAGAATCAGATAAAACCTGCTTTCTTGAGCCAGAAATGGAAAAAAAAAAAAAATCAGATCATCAAATAAAAATTAGGGCTATTGTCAAAAGAAAATGAAAGTGGATGCTGGAGAAGAAAAAATGTCCAAGTTACCTATCCTATAGGATAGGATTTTCAACAGTTAATGCCACAGAATTCTAGTACTGCAACAGCACAGAATCCAGACTGAGTTCAAACAACAATGTTTTCTTCCAAGCAGTCATCAGTCTTTCATGGCCCTTCCTGGCCAAGTGTAATATAAATACTTGAATGAGCTTCTTAGTGCTGACATTGAGAATTTCACAGCATTCATCTGCACTTAATATCTGTCACCGAAAAGACCTGGCAACATCACAGGTTCCTCATACTGCCAAGGTGCTAATAGTTTTTTAAAAAAGAGAGAAAGAGACAGGGCCTGCCAAGCTTGGTTAATTTAAGATACACTCCCTAAAGGGGATAAGCCAAAGAGATCGGTGCCTCATAGTTTTGTTATTGTATTATGTATGGATGTATGGGTTTAAAAAAAAATAATGTGTACAGATAACTAAATTCGGTTCAGGAGGATTTTTTTTTTTTTTTTTTTTTTTTTTTTTTTTTTTTGCCTAGGAATTGAACCAAGGGGCATTCTATCATTGAGTCACATCCTCAGCCATTTTATTTTTTATTTTGTCACTGGGTTTCTAAGTTGCTAAAACTGGCCTTGAACTTGTATTCCTCTTACCTCAGCTTCCCAAGTTGCTGTGATTACAAGCATGTGCCTCCACACCTGGCTAGGATTTTTTAATTTAGGCACCTTTCCATTCCAAATGAGGAGAGGAATTTCAGATCAGTAGTCTATAGCCTAGGTATTGAAGATCCTAAACCCTAATAGAAATTGCACTATCCCACAATAAGACTACATGGGCTAATAAAGCATCAAACTTCTTTATTTTGACCAGAATTTTATTTTATAATAACACCTATTCTTTTCCAAAAAATTGAAAGCTCTGATTGTATTTTGTATATGTCTAGGTAACCATTATGAAAAATAAATTAATAAATGTCATTTATGTGCTAAGTACTTTTTTTAAATACCTTTATTTATTTATTTATTTATTTATTTTTATGTGGTGCTGAGGATTAAACCCAGTGCCTCACATGTGCTAGGCAAGCACTGTGCCACTGAGCTACAACCCCAGTCCCTTAAGTACTTTTTTTAACTGAACTCCTGTATCACCTTGCTAAAATATTAGCCCTAAATCTAATGAGTTCTCTAGCGTCTAGAGTCTTCATCCTTCCAGTGTGCTGAAACATTGAGGATATAAAAAATTATGTTAAATGACACTTCAGGGATATAACCTATAAAATCCAAAATTTAGAAGTATGTATAGGACAAACATCTCAGTTTCTTCAATCAAAAAGAGACAGCAAAACAGGAATGGTACACATCTATAATCCCAGCTACTTGGGAGGCTAAGGCAGTAGGCTAAGGCAAGAAGATCACAAGTTCAAACCCAGAGTAAAATCCTGTCTCAAAATAAAAAATTAAAAGGGACTGGGGATGTAGTTCAGTGTTAGAGCACCCCTGGGTTCAATCCCCAGTACCAAAATGGGGGCGGGGTTGGCAGTAATTTTTAAAAATGAACTAGTTGATACCCAGTTTGGTTTTGTTATTGTTATTACTTACTTGCAGTAGTGAGGATTGAACTCAGGGTGCTCTACCACTGAGCTACATCCCCAGCCACCCCCTACTTTTTTTTTTTTTTTTTTTTTTTGTACCAAGGATTGAACACAAGGGGTACTTAACCACTGAGCCACATCCCCTGCCCTTTGTTATTTTTAATTTTGAGACAGGATCTTGCTAAGTTGCTTAGGGCCTCACTAAATTACTGAATCTGGCTTTGAATGTGCAATCCTCGTGCCTCAGCCTCCCACGCCACTGGAATTACAGGAGTTCACCACCACACCGCCCCAGAAATTTGCACCTTTGGAGCCCATGCCCAGGGGAAGGGATTACTAATCTTCATGCTTCAAAGCTCCCACATTCAGTGTAGTCAGAGCCTCATGGCTCTGTGTTGTAGGTCACATGCCACTGTTCATTAGTAACATATATTGAATGAGCACTTGTGTTGTACTGGGCACTAGATATAATAAAACATGCGTTTGAAATGAGATTGCAGAGTCAGAATCAGCAAACTTGAATTAGAACAATTACCTCATAGAGAAGAAAGATGCTGATATGACTGGTCAATATGAGAAGGAGTATGGATTTTAGGATATAGTATGAGTAAAAATAGGTAGCAGGGATGAGCATGGCAGATACCGGCAGCTGGAATGATCTGAATGTGTACAGCCAAGTAAGGCTGTACAGATGGGTGAGGGCCAGGTCATGGCAAATCCAGGCAAATGACCAGTCTTCTTAAGGTAAGTGTTAGACCATCCTTGCGGGTACTTAAGCAGAAGAGGAGTGACCTGACAAAATCATTACTATTCAAATTAAAGTTTATATAGTCTGAGAGGCAGATCAACTATATGTAAAATGTACTTAACAATGTTTATTCCCTGAGGTTCTGTTTCTTGATCAGGTGTTGGTGACATTGTTGTCTTCAGTTTGTGAAAATTCAGTAAGCTGTACATTGGTGGTTTGTGTATTTTTTCATATGTATGTTATACTGAAAAAGATTTCCTTGCCAGGTGCAGTGCCACACACCTATAATTCCAGTGGCTTGGGAGGCTAAGGCAAGAGGATCACAAATTCAAGGCTAGCTCAGCAACTGTCTCAAAATAAAAAAATAAAAAGGGCTAGGGATATAGCAGTGGTAGAGCACCCCTGGTTTCAATCCCCAGTACCACCAAAAAAAAAAAAATTTTTTTTTTCTTATTACACCTTGGTAGGGTATGAGGGTGCTCAGCAGGGACCACTGGACATTATTATATGTACACATCTGTGAACTCATAGATAAGGGAAATAAAATTCTATCACTGACATGCATAAGGTCATACATATCATTAATAGTGGAACCAGGTTAGAAATCTTTAGGTTCCTAGCCCAGTGTGGTGGTGCACACCTGTAATCCCAATAGCTTGGGAGGCTGAGGCAGAAGGATTGCAAGTTCTAGGCCAGCCTCAGCAATTTAGTGAGACTCTAAGCAACTTAGCAAGACCTGTCTCAAAATTAAAAAATTAAAAGAGTTGGGATTATGTCGCAGGGGTAAAGCAACACTGGGTTCAATCTTCATTTCCCAGTACAAAAAATATAGTAAAAATAAGCTAAACATACCAAACTTCCTTTCTAGATAGAGTCATGTATGAAAATCATATGTCAGCACTATTCTGCATCAGGATAAAAAGAATAATTTCACTGATTGTGTTCCTCTATGTAATGTTAGAATGTTAACTAGCTATTGAAATACAAGTTTTCCACCAGCTAAATATAAAATCCTAGTTCAGTAAATCATTTCATTGAGACATAAAATCTCATAAGAAAGCAACCTGGAAGTAGAATAACAATCTGTTGAAAGAAGCTGCTTCAATGTGTAATACACTAATAAACCTCTATGAAAATATGTCCCCAGGTATGCTGGTATCCTCCTGGGCATCACAAATACATTTGCCACTATTCCAGGAATGATTGGGCCTGTCATTGCTAAAAGCCTGACCCCTAATGTAAGTAGACATTTTGCTTGTAAACTAAAAAGGTTTGGAAACTATACATCTGTGTCAGAGTTGAGTATACTTTAGTGGAGAGTTCTGAATGTTTGTTTTATTTTTTTTTTTTCTTTGTGGAGTTAGTGATTGAACTCAGTCCTCATGTGTTCTTCTAAGCAGGTGCTCTATCAGTGAGCAACTCTGCAGCCCTTGAATGTTTATTCTTAAGAGATTCTATATAGCAACAAGATCTATAAGACTGAATGAATGAGAAAGTATACATTTTCAAAGAATACTTTTTGGGTTTTAGAACAATATAACTAAATTAAATGATAATCCTGTGATCAAAACCACACAAGTATTTAAAAGTTGTGATAGTTTACCATAAGTAATTTATGTGCTTGGTCTGGACAAATAAAAATTGGCAATGTAAAATGATTCAATGAACCCATCAGGGTAAGTGAGGTGTCATAAAATCATGTGAGAAAGAAGGAGGAATAATTGAAATATTCAAGAATTTTGAAAGGCCAAGAAAGTTGAGAAGATCTGATGGGTGTCTTCACATACTTGCAGGGCTACTGCATGAAAGATGGTGACTTATTTTCAGTAGTTCTACAAAGACAGATGGAGAGAAGTTCTGGGAGACATTAGGAAATTTTCCTGCTCAAAGCTTCTACTTTATGAAATGGGCTGTCTGTGAGTCAGTAAGCCCTGAAGCAGTAGAACATTTATTTGAAAGGCATTTCTGGGGTGTTTATTCACATGCTAGATACTGAGGATTCAAAGGCAAAATGACAAAGTTCTTCTTACTTCTGAAATATTCACTATTTAAAGATTATATGTAATCAATTCAAGTGCCGTTTGATAGATGCTACAGAAAAAAAGATGTATGTGGCATGCTAAGGAGAGAAAGGAGGAGACCACCACTCTTCCTAGTGGGGAAGGAGCCCCTCAGGAGTGAGTCACGTGGGTGTTAAGGGTCTGGCACACAAACCTGCACAAGGACACTGAGCACAGAGAGGCAAGGTGTACCCAAGGTTGGTCAGGTCTTAAAGCTGGAGGGCAGCATGAGGCCAGGTCGGTCAGCAGAGCCTTTTGAAACATTACCTGTGCTCTGCAAGAAATCAAACTTATGGACCACAAAGGCCCTTTCAACTCTAGTTTTCTGCAGTTAAATGTATCTCAAGCCAGGTACAATGGCCCTAGCCTATAATCCCAGTGGCTCAGGAGGCAGAGGCAGGAAGATCAGGAGTTCAGAACCAACCTCAGCAACTTAGTGAGGCTATAAGCAACTCAGTGAGACCCTGTCTCTATAAATAAAATATAAAAAAGAGCTGGGGATGTGGACCAGTGGTTGAGTGCCACTGGGTTCAATCCCCAATAAAAAAAAAAAAAAAAAAAATGTATCTCAAGGAATGGTGGGATAAGCTCTTCAAGAGGCTGACTTAAACCTTGCAGAGAGACCTAATTTTCTGTTTTCTCTTTTGATCCTGTCAATGTCGTATCTAATTTGTTGAATTTCAATACATACAAAATTTCTTACTACCAAATATCCTGATTTCAGACACGTGTTCACCATTCTATCCACTTTCGCCATTTCTAATTCCTTACTTAAAAGTTCTGTGTCTCAATATGGACATGTCAGAACTGTTTTACCTGTTCTCTTGGAGCAGTGTGACAACCCAAGAACCTTATCTACACACTGTCATGTATTAGTTATTAATACCATGTATTATTGTTGATAATTTTAGCACCTCTGCTAGAGAAATATTGATTCCTAACTGAAATCCTGAGTGTCTATAAAGTAGGAACTGAGCTAGATTTTGATGATGATGTAGCTGGCTGTGGTGGCATGCACCTGTATAGTCTCAGCAACTCATGAGGCTGAGGCAGGAGGATTACAAGTACCAAGCCAGCAAGAAAGACCCTGTTTCAAAATAAACAAAAGGGCTGAGGATATAGCTCAGTGCTAAAGCATCCTGGGTTCAATCCCTAGTATAAGGGAAAAAAAAAAAAAAACAACTAGGAGCCATATGAGATTTCTGGTATAATTGATTGATTTTAAATCACTGTAGCCCACAGAGAAGGTTTGTCTTAGGGAATCCTAAGAGAGTATCTTAAATATTTCTCTCTGGTATAAGATATAATTATTGATTAAATTCTCCATGATGACACATTATTAGTGCATCTAAATTTTAGTACTAAAATTAGTTACTAAATTTTAATTACTAAATTTAGTTGCTAAAACTTATGATGGATTTCTAAGGTTTTTTTTTTTTTTTTTTTTTAATTTCAGACAAGCATGATAGCCACAGGTAGCTCCCTTCTTTCCCATGTTTTCCCTTTTTTCCTAAATAAAATGACTTTATACTGGCTTCCTAGTGCTTTCCCTTTCTCTTCCACATTGCCAGCACTACTATTTAGTTTTTTGTTTGTTATACTGCTGCAAAGTTAGCACTCTGGTTAGATTGAAATTATCAAAATTTTAATATTGGTTGTTAAAGGTAGAAATTTAGATAACTTTGATGTTTTTATACTACTAGGTTATACATTGAACAATTGTTGATTTCTTATAGACAAACCCCACGTATGTCCTACTTTGTGCCAGTCAAAACCTTTCACAGTGGCCAGACCTCCCTGCAACATCACAGATCCTCAAACTTGAACTTCAGAGTCCTTCTGAACTTATGCTTCTTTGATCCACCAAACAACTCCCACCTAAGAATTTGGGAGATAAATGCAGAGGCATAAATTGCCTAGTAACACATAATTCAAGGCCATGCTATATCTTTTGTTTTTAGTAAGCTTTTTATTGAAGTATAACATATATTTTAAAATAAGCAAGTCATAAGTGTACAACCGAATCAGTATTCAAAACATTAACATATCTGTGTGGCCTTTATCCAATCAATAAATAGATCATTGCTCCCTCAGCAAGGGAATTTTGCCTCTTTGACATTCCTGCCATTCCTTCCTCACCCCTCACAGGAGGAACTATTCCTGACTTTTAACCATAAATTAGTTTTATCTGATTTTTAACTTTATATAAATGGAATCACTCCATAAATACTGTCTTCTTTTGCTTTACACTTCATGAAATATATCTGTGTTGTAACTCATTTATTCTCATTGCTATATGATATTTCATTGAACAAATACACCACAGTCCTACTACTGATGAATGTTTGGGTTGTTTCAAGCATGGATCTTTGATGAATAATGTTGCTGTTATAACAGTTTTGTGACACCACCTTTTTTATGAACTGGACTACAAACAAAATTTTTTTCATTGCATTTTTCCTTTTTTTCTCTATAGAACACTGTTAAAGAATGGCAAATTGTTTTCTGTATCGCTGCTGCTATTAATGTATTTGGTGCCATTTTCTTTGTACTATTGGCCAAAGGTGAAGTGCAGAAGTGGGCTGTCAGTGATTACCATGGACACAAAAACTGAAGAAAGCAGTAAATAATCCTGTCTCTATTAATGTACTTTTATTTATCATGTAACCTGAAAAGTGCCTTTGATATTTTACTGTGTAAGCATTCAATATATTAAAAAAAGTACTTGTATTAAATTTTTAAGGCTTATAATCATGAAATGTCTCTAGTTGCCAGATTAGTAAAATTTGCTCTTTTTTAATAATTAATAATATATATGCAGGACCTTAAACTTTAGGTTCATATACCTGGCTGCAAGTCAGGCAACATGAAATAAGGGAACTCTACTTATTTTTAAGGTCCACATTTAAGGGAATAGAATGAAATGAACCCTCTTAATACTGCTTAATTAAACTAGATAGTAACCTCAGGTTTTGGTAAACACCTGTTTTTGTTCACTTTCCTCATGAAAATTATTTGTTATTAGCTCTCCCTGACACTTAGCTTCAAATTTCAGCTTTTCCACAGAGCTGCTAGCCACTGTATAATTAAGCCTGGCAACTAAACTGAGTGAAGCATGCCCAGGCAGCTGCCAAGTATTCCCTCCCTGGCATCAGGGACAGAGTGCCCAGCATTTATCAGAGGCAGCAACCAAGTCCAGGACCAATGCCAAAGTCTTTGGATGGTGTTCTCCTTCTGGGGCTGTTAGTGTGTAGATGAAGCCCTAAGCAGACAGGAGCAGTGAGATCCACAACTATGGTCTTGATGCAACTTCACACTTTCCCTTCCCAGCACCTTGGACTATCTACTCTCATGGAATCTGCAAAAAAAAAAAAAAAAATGAGATGACCAGTTAATCACAAATAATAGCATCCTTGATTAAAACTAATTTCATGTGAATCAGAGTATATGTGAATACAAGTTATGTTTTTTTAATTCCATCAAAATAAGACAAAAATTTTTTTTTTAGATCTGGCTTCATGTAAGCTTCTGGTTACAGTTTAAAGTTAAAGTGACTTTTAGAGCTGGGAATGTAGCTCATTGGTAGAGTGCTTGCCTAGCATTCACAAGATCCTGGGTTTAATCTCTAGCACCATAAAAATAAATAAGTTAAAAATGGCTTTTTAAAGACTGCAGGGCCTGTGACCCATGTAATCATCTTTACTGTTGGTTCCTGAAATCCCATATTTCTAGTTTTTTTCCTGATTCATCTTCTGGTGGTTGTTGAGTATACTTTGAGGATATGTATGTTTAAAATTTGGTTTATGTTTTGTTATTTGTTCAGGATTACCTGTAACATTCTAACTAAAGTGATTTAATGTAACATGTTTATGTTATGAATGTTTATGTAAATTAATTTTTAATGTGTAAATATAAATTAAGTTGCTATAGTGATGTTTATTTTATAAATCATCAAAATAAACCTTCTTGATTTTTCAATCTGACAGTTCTATGGTATTTTCTCGTGTCCACAGTGACATCTTCTGTGTATTCTCCTGAAGTCATCCATCTACCTTAAAATGTATCTCTGCCACCACCAGGCTGAAGAGACAGACCATCTAAGTGTTACAGCATCAGAAATCTCTATTGCAATCCATCTTCCCTTCATAGTTCTGAGAGGGTCCACCTGCTTTATAAAGTACATAAGGACATCACTGATTCTGTCCCCTCCTACCTCCTCTAAGAACTTGCTTCAGTAATTCCTCTAATTTGCTTCTTCCATCTGTTTCTCTGATCCTTTCCCTTCTGTCTCAAATATATACAAGTCTTCTCTAGCCTTAAAGAAGTATACAAAAATCTCCCAGGGACATGAAAAGCATATATATTCAGAATATCTCTAGAATAATACTTAATAAACTAGAAGCAGTGGTTCTCTCTGGGGAGAGAAAACAGGCCACCAGAGGTAAGAAGGGGAATTAATTTTTTCTTTACCAAATATGGCAGTATAATCTATTCAAATAAATACATCGTTTTAAAAGCAAAACACTACAAGGCACAATGGTGCATACCTATAATTCCAGAACTCTGGAAGACTGAGGCAGGAGGATGGCTAATTCAAGGCCAGCCTGGCAACTTAGTGAGACTCTTTCTCAAAATAAAAAATAAAAAGGGGACCAGGTACAGTGGCACATACCTGTAAGCCCAGCAGCTCGGGAGGCTGAGGCAGGAGGCTCCCAAGTTCAAAGCCAGCCTCAGCAATGTAATGAGGCTCTGTCTCTAAATAAATAAGTAAATAAAAAAGGACTGGGGATGTGGCTCAGTGGTTAAGACCCTCGGGGTTAAATTCCCAATACTGAAAAATAAATAAATAAAAAGGGCTGGGAACATAGCTCAGTGGTATAAGTGTTGTGGATTGAATCCCCAGTCCTACCAAATAAATAATAAGTAAATAAATTTACCTCTTGCTCAAACTGCTGTGTAATCATCAGGTTTTCAACTGCCTACTAGACATCCCCAACTGGCTATCCCTTTTACTACTGAGACTAAGTTCACCCTCACTCCCCTCCCCTCCTCAAAACCAACTGTTCCTGCCACCTTCCTGATTCCTGTGAAAAGTACTATTTCCCTGGTCATGTAGGCTTGGACCTGGAGTCCTATCTTGTTCTTCCTTAGTCTCCCATCCCCAACCCCATATCTAATCAACTGCCTATCTTCTTTACATGCTAGTTTTTTCATGTCTCTGGAAATTTTTTTTTTAAGTCCTTCTGCCATCTCCTAAAAAAAAGAGAGGCTCATGACTTTTGTTTCCCCTGGAATAGAAAAGGTAAATGGTCTCAGTCCTCGGCGGGAGGGGTGGGGTGGTGTGTGCATGCCTGCAGTCCCAGCAACTCCAGAGACTGAGGCAGAAGGATCTTAAGTTCAAGGT
The DNA here is from genome assembly GCF_902686445.1 of Sciurus carolinensis. Taxonomy (NCBI): domain Eukaryota; kingdom Metazoa; phylum Chordata; class Mammalia; order Rodentia; family Sciuridae; genus Sciurus; species Sciurus carolinensis. Next base: position 86,973,782 of record NC_062219.1, read on the forward strand.
TCTAAGCAACTTAGTGAAACCCTGTCTCAAAATAAGAAATAAAAAGGGCTGGGGATGTGGTTCATGCCTAGGTTCTAGAAGGTTGTTCTTCAGCCCCACCTCTTTCATGACCCCTGATTTGTTCTCACCCTCCCTGATGGAGATGCAATCTCTTCCTTTGATCCACTAAAGCACTATAAATCATTTGGGGTTCTTTAGGTGTAACTCAAGGATCGAGGTTCAGTTATGAGGAAGAGATAAATTATTCATTCAACAAATATTATTTCCCCTTTTTTGCTAGGTAATAAGGATACAAATAGGCTGTTGATGTGGCACTTTCCCTCCCCGAGGCTTGGTCTGGTTCCTGATCACCTTTCTCTTCCTTTATCATACTTAAGAACACGTGTCTGTGCCCTTAGGTTCTTCACAAACTTTTTATTTTATTTATTTTTTTAATACCAGAGATTGAACACAGGGGCACTTAACCACTGAGCCACATCCCCAGCCCTTTTTTACTTATTTGAGACAGGGTCTTGCTGAATTGCTTGGGGCCTTGCTTAGTTGCTGAGACTGGCTTTGAACTTAGGATCCTCTTCCCTTAGCCTCCCTCCAGAGCCACTGGGATTACAGGCATGTATCACTGAACCCAGCTCCTTAAGCATCTTAAGGACAGGGTCCATTTGATTCTCACAAAATGGCCTTCCTCACAACATGTGCTTAGTCTGTTTTAGGTGTTCAATAAATATTTTGTAAGGTACTCTTCAAATAAACTGTAAGTTGAAAATTTTCAACTCACATTATTGTTTTCTTTTTCTTTTTTTGATACTGGGGATTGAACTCAGAGGCACTTAACCACTGAGATACATCTCCAACCCTTTTCATTTTTTTATTTAGATATAAGGCCTTCACAATTTAGGAGGCTGAGGCAGGAGAATCCCAAGTAAGCAATTTAACAAGACCTTGTCTCAAAAAAGAAAGGAGGGGGCGCTGGGAATGTAGCTCAGTGGTAAAGTACCCCTGGGTTCACTTCCCAGTACCAAACAAAAAAAGAGAGAGAGAGAGAGAGAGAGAGAGCTAATAAATGCGACCTTAACTCTTATAAAGAAAAAACAATGCCTTATAGTGAAGATACGTAAACCTCAAAATAAGTTATAAGAAGCAATTATTTGTAAATGACTTTGAAAGTATTTGAGAATAGCTAAACTCTATATAGGCAAAATATTTTTTAAGCATTCACTGGGTACTAGGCATTGTTCTTTGCACAGGGACACAGCAGTGGGGGAGGGAGGGAGTCCCTTTCTTATAGGGTTCACATTCTTATTTATCAAACCTTTTTCTTCTTCTTAAGTTCCAGCCTTTGAAAACTTCCATGCAAAACATTGCTATCCACCCAACAATCAAATCCTGTGGGAATGAGTGTGCTGACTGACCTTGAGAATCAGATTTTTAAAAGAAATTAAAACAAATCAGTCATAATGTCTTTCTTCAGCATTTGTTTCATTTTCAAGAAAGCAGAGAGAGAGAGAGAGAGAGAGAGAGAGAGATGTTTGACTTTAGTCCCTGTTGCAAAGTGGATTATCAAGCCTCCTCTCTGAGGGCGGCAGCACATTACTGTTCAAAATAAAATTGCCCTAAACAGAAAAATATTACGTAGTATTTAAATTTGAAGACAGGAAAAGCATCAGGAAATGGCCTGGTTCCTCTAAATGAAAGCATGTTACTGCCTCAGATAGACGGACATGGGTAAATGTCTAATTTCTGTTTTTTAAAAATTGACTTTCTTGTAGAAATATAAATCAAGATAGATTACAAAGCCTTTTCAGATGCCTATGCCTTTTAGAGCAACCACAGCGGAAAAGCCAAAAGTTCTTACTCATAAAGGATAATATAGAAAATTGTTTCCAAGAACTCTGCAATAGAAAGCTGAGTACAAGCAAAACTGAAAAAAAGAAAGAAATGTAATGAATTTTCTGTCCTCTCTTCTCATGTGCCTTGAGGAGGAAGAACACTAGTAATTTTCCAGAGTGCCTGTTTACTTTCACTTTATCTTGATGTTGGGGGAGGAGGAAACAAAAGTTCTCAGTCACTGCCAGTCCTGTACTAATAATGGAGTAGCCACTGTTGCCCTACTGAGCTGAAAAGTTTTGAACTATCCCTCCCCCACCCAGACACATCCTCAGCCAAAACAGTCTAGACTTTCATGGGGTTATGAGGAGATCGAGATAGAGATATATAGATACTATTAAATATACATATACACACATATACAGCACTAAATCTTAAGCACTCTCACTGGCTGAACAACTGAAATATGCTCCCATTTTTCAACTGTGTCATCACCTCTCAGGATCAACTGTGCATATTGGTCCCACTCTTCTTTCAGCATACCACAAATAGCTCCTTGGAAGAATTTTACTGTTTCTCTCCAGAGTCTGAAACTTGAGCTTTCTGGTTGAGATCGAAAGCAATCTGGGGAGGTTAAGTAATTGAGATCGAAAGCAATCTGGGAAGGTTAAGTAATTGAGTCTTTTTGTGTGAAGTATTGTGATGCTGTTGGAGAAAATTCAAGTCTCTATATTGTATAAATCACCCATACATACCTACTATAATGCACTTTTTTTTAATATTAAAAAAATTTTAGGGGCTGGGGAGATAGCTCAGTCGGTAGAGTGCTTGCCTTGTAAGCACAAGGCCCTGGGTTCGATCTCCAGCACCCAAAAAAAAAAAAAAAAAAAAAATTTTAGCTGGGCATGGTGGCGCATACCTATAATCCCAGTTATTTGGGAGGCTGAGGCAGGAGGATCACAAGTTGGAGGTCAATTTGAGTGATTTATTGAGACCCTGTGTCAAAATAAAAACAAAAATGTCTGGAGATAGAACTCAGTGGTAGAGCACCCCTGAATTCAATCCCCATTACAAAAAAATAGACATCTCACCCCAATTAAAATGGTGATTATCAAGAATACAAGCAATAATAGGTGTTGGCATGGATGTGGGGAAAAAGGTACATTCATACATTGCTGGTGGGGCTGCAAATTAGTGCAGCCACTCTGGAAAGCAGTGTGGAGATTCCTTAGAAAACTAGGAATGGACCCACCATTTGACTCAGCTATCCCACTCCTCGGCCTATACCCAAAGGACTTAAAATCAGCATGCTACAGAGATACAGCCACAACAATGTTCATAGCTGCTCAATTCACAATAGCCAGACTGTGAAACCAAACTAGATGTCCTTCAATTGATGAATGGATAAAGAAACTATATATATATATGTATATATATATTGTGTATATATATATATATATACAATGGAATATTACTCAGCCATAAAGAATAATAAAATTATGGCATTTGCAGGCAAATGGATGGAATTGGAGAATATCATGCTAAGTGAGATAAGCCAATCTCAAAAAACGAAAGGAAGAATGATCTCGTTGATAAGTAGATGATGACACATAATGGGGTGTGGGAGGGGGGCAAGAATGGAGGAAGGAGGGACTATATAGAGGGAAAAGAGGGGTGGGAGGGGTGGGGGCAGTAAAAAATAACAGAATGAATCAAACATCATTACCCTATGTAAATGTATGATTACGCAAATGGTATGCTGTTTACTCCATGTACATACAGAAACAACATGTTCCCATTTGTTTACAATAAAAATAAATTTAAAAAAAAAATAGATGACTATAGTGCTTGGAGTTGTTCTACCATCAGTGGAAGGAAGTTTACCCTGGGGCACACCCAAGCCTGCCTGACCATCAGAGAAGCAAGCATATGCTAATAACATTTGTATACCACTCTCAAATTCATTACCTCTGTTTTTTCTGGGCGGTTTTCTCAGACAATAATCCCATTCTAAAATGAAGCCTATGGATGCTGATGAGTAGTAAGCTTCTCTCCAGGGTTAGAGAGGCCAGAGGTGTAGCAGGCTTGGGCTACATTGTATTGAATCTTCAGAGTCCCAGTTCCTCTACCCCAAGTCTGAGGAGACTGAGAAAGAGGAAAGAAGGAAGAATGGATTATACCAAGACTATCTGAGATGGTCAAGTGAGTAAAAAAGGGGTGAGGAAATAGTAAACAGATGTGTTCAAAACTGAATGTAGTAGCAACTTGTGGTATATTTGTACATTAACAATATTCAAAATTTCCCAGAAAATTGGTGCCAAGAACTGTACTAGAATCTGCCCTCAACATTTATTTAATGCTCATCCACAGCCCTGTCACACAGGAATCAGGATGAAGAAGCTGAGACAGTTACACAGCCAGTACTAGAGACAAGATGCAACCAGTTCTCTCAGATGTAGAGCAAACTCTACTCCCATGCCATACCAACTCCATTAAATGCTGTCATTATACACTGTTGATAGTCATCAAAATCACTACAGTATTTATGGAGGATAATTTGTATTCTTTATATGCCAATTCTAAATACAGTAATTTATTCTAAAAACAATTGAATAAACCAGATGTAGTGACACCCACCTTGATCCTTGGGAGGATCAGTTGAGCCTAGGAGTTCAAGACCAGTCTGAGAAACATAGTGAGACCCCATTTCAAAAAAAAAAAAAAGTGCAGCAGCATTACAAATTCATTCAAAGCCAGCCTCAGCAATTTAGCAAGACCCTAAGCAACTTAGTGAAACTGTCTCAAAATAATAAATAAAAAGAACTAGGAGTGTAGCCAAGTGGTAAAATGCCCTGGCTTCAATCCCCAATACAAAACAAAAGCCCCAGCCATAATGGTATATCCCTGTAATTCCAGCTACCTGGGAGACTGAGTCAGGAGGATCACACATTTGAGAACCTGTCATAATTTTTTTTTTGCTGGGGTACCAGGGATTGAACCCAGGGTCATTTAACCACTGAGTCACATTCCCAGCCCCCTTTTTAAGATGTATTTTTTATTTTGAGACAGGGCCTCACTAAATTGCTAAGGCTGGCTTTGAACTTGCAATCCTCTTACCTCAGCCTCCTGAGTTGCTGGAATTACAGGCATAAGCCATCATGCCCGGCATAAAGTCATAATTATTAAAAGGGGCTAAAAATGCAGCTCAGTGGTAGAGCATTTGCCTAATAGTAAGAGGCCCTCAGTTCAATCCCCTGTATCACAATAAAAAGAAAGTACGACAAATTAGAACAAATTAAAAAAAAGAAGGAAAGAAAATTTGATATCATTAAGTGTTGGCAAAGGATGTAACAAAATGAAAACTCTTGTCCACCAGAGAGAAGAGAGGATTGCAAACTGGCAAATCCATTCCAGAAACCAAATTTTTTGTATTTAAATTAAATGGGCCTGGCACAGTGGTGCACGCCTATAATCCCAGTGGCTCAGAAGGCTGAGGCAGGAGAATATCAAGTTCAAAAGCCAGCCTCAGCATCTTATCAAGACTCTAAGCAACTTAGTAAGACCCTCTCTCTAAATAAAATATAAAAAGGACTGGGAATGTGGCTCAGTGGTTAAGTGTCCCTGCATTCAATCCCCCATACCAAAAAAATAATAAATTAATTAATTAAATGTGATTATGCCTCTTGGTTTCATATATATATATATATATATGCCACATGGCTAAATTTATGTCCCAGAAAAATTCTCCCTCAAGTTCATGAAAAAGCATATGTACCACACTGTTTATTATGACACAGCTAGAGGCAACTCAGGTGTTCATCATTAGGGAAATAAAAGTAAAATGTAGCAGATGTTTATTAAGGAATGATATAATAGGGTAATAAAAAAAAAAGTATTTAGCAAGAAGATTTATAGTTCAACACCACTTCCAAAAATTAACCAAAAACACAAAAAAGTGATATTTTTCCAAGGATACTTCAGAACTTGGAACATAATACACACATTAGAGTGGGTAGTAATGCAGGGGAGGAGAATGAGTAGAGCTGAGGACTGCAGGAGGGTAAGTAAAAATAAGACTGTGGGCCTGCCCTGAACATAAGTTTCTATAAACAGAAGGCGATGAGATAAAAATAATTCTTAAGTGGGTACTCCAAATGTGTTAAAGTTGGCCACGGGGAAAGTACTTCCTGATTCTCACTCTTCTGTATTTAAAAAAAATTACAAGGAATGTGTATTTCTTTAAAATGCTAAATGTTTAAAAATTAATTAAATTAAATGAAAAACGCTGCAGAAGACGTTATTGGGAATGTTGGGTTAATGTTCATATGCTCATAATATATATCTTATAGTGTGATTGATTTTTTTTCTTTTTAATACCATGGCACTATACATACTAGGCTGACTCTCTGCCACTAGGCGGTATCCCCAATCCTTGTAGTATGAATGTGTGTGTGTGTGTGTGTGTGTGTGTGTGTGTGTGAGAGAGAGAGAGAGAGAGAGAGAGAGTGTATGGTACTGGGGATTGAGACCAGAGGCACTTTACCACTGAACTATATTCCCCAAAACCCTTTTATTTTAAATTTTGAGACAAGGTCTCACTAAACTGCTAAGGCTAGCCTCCAACTTATATTCCTCCAGCCTCAGCTTCCCAAATTGCAGGAATTAGATGCATGTGTCACCACACCTGGCTTGATTTTTTATAATGGCTTTATTGATTTATAACTCACCATAAAATTCACATTTTAAAAGTGTACAATTCAGTTGGGTCCAGTGGCACATACCCATAAACCCAATTTTTCAGGAGGCTGAGACAAGAGGATCACAAAATCAAGGCTAACTTGGGCAATGTTTTATTTTTTATTTTTTTGGTACCAGGGATTGAACGAGGGCTGCTTAACAACTGAGCCACATTCCCAGCGCCCATCCTCCTTTTTAAAATATTTTATTTGAAGATGGGTTTTCTCTAAGTTGCCTTAGGGCCTCACTATGTTGTTGAGGCTGGCTTTAAAGTCCTGATTCTCCTGCCTCAGCCTCCAAAGTCACTGGGATCACAGGCATGTGCTGCCTGGTATTATTAACTTGGGTAATTTAATGAGACCCTGTCTCAGAACAAAATTTTAAAATTAGTGCTGGCGGAGGGATATGTAACTCAGTTGTAGAGTGCTTGCCTAGCATGTCCTAGGCCTTGAGTTCCATCCCCAGCACTGAGACAACAATAATAAAAGTGTGTAATTCAGGGCTGGGGATTTAATTCAGCGGTAGGGTGATTGCCTAACAGGACCCCGTCCCACAAAATAAATAAGTGTGCGATTGAGTGACTGTGTGTGTGTGTGTGTGTGTGTGTGTATGTATGTGTGTGTGTGTCCTAGAGATTGAACACAGAACTGTCTACCAGTAACTACATTCCCAGTCCTTTTTCATTTTGAGACAGTCTCACTAGATTACCCAGCCTGGCTTCAATTTTGTGATCCTCCTTTCTCAGTTTTTCGAGTGACTGGAATTTCAGGCATTGCACCACTGCAACTGGCTGGTGACTTTTAATATATTCACAGAATTGCACAGCTAACAAATATCTAATCAGAGCATTTCATCACCTCCCCACCAAAGAGAAATGCTACATCCATTAGCAGTCACTTCCCATCCTCCTCAACCACTAATCTACTTCCACCTCTTCCATCTGTCTTTTATTTATTTTTTTGTACCAGGGATTGAATCCAGGGGCACTTTACCACTGAGCTGTCTCTCCAGAATTTTTTTTTTTTTTTTTTTTTTTTTTTTTTTTTTAAAGACAGGGTCTGGCTAAGTTGCTTAAGGCCTCTCACTAAGTTGCTGAAGGCAGCCTCAAACTTGCAGTCTACCTGCCTCAGCCTCTGGAGTCTATGACCTCCTCCTCAGCTCAACTTTACTGGCTCTAATTTCCATTTCTATAGATATGCTGATTCTGAACTTTTTAAGTAAATGGATCATATACTATGTGGTCCATTGTGATTGGTTCATTCCCTCAGCATGTTTTCAAGATGTCCTGTTGTAGCAGTATCAGTGTCATTCCTTTTTTGTGTGTGGTACCGGTGATTGAACTCAGGGCCTCGAACATGCTAGACAAGTGCTCTGTCACTGAGCTACATCTCTAACCTTTTTATTTTTCATTTTGAGACGGAGTCTTGCTAAATTGCCCAGGTTATCCTGGAACTTGCAATCTTCCTACCTCTACAGGCATTACAGGCATATATTATCTCACAGGGCAAATGCATTTCTTTTATACCATTTTTTGTTTTAACCATTCATCCTTTTTTTGTTTATTCTTTTTTTTGGGGGGGCGGTCATTCTCACTGGAGTCATGTCTCTTGGAAACAATTTGCTGATAGACATATTTGGATTGTTTCTATTTGGGGGAAGTTGTGAATAATGTTGCTCTGAACATTTGCTTACAGATGTTTTGCATGGGCACAAGTCTTTGATTTCTCTTGACTTTAGTGATACCACTTTTGTTTAAACAAAATAGGCACAGGAAAAAAAAAAAAAAAAAAACTGAGCACACACCAAAATGTTAAGTGATTATTTCTGGATAGTGGATAAAAGACAATTTAATTTTTTCTTTATTGTGCTTTTTAAAATTTATTTTAAATTTTTGAAAATAAAAAAAAAAAATCATTTAATCAGGAGAAAAACGCATCACTGAAACAAATACAAAACCTCAGGGTCAGCCCCTGAACTCCACCCCCGCTTTCGCCCCTCTGGTCATTGGAACTGCGGGTTCAGGATCTCTGGCACAGGCGCTCCTGGCTGCGGTGCCCTGCCCCTCCCGACTTCATCCTCAAATTTCACACTGCAGGGAGGACAACTGAAGAGGCTTCCGTGGCCTACAAAGTGGCTCTTGTCGATATTAATGTCAGCCCACAAGCCATGCCAAATGACCCATATTTACTTGCCAAAAAACCAAACTGCCTCCCCTGGAGGATGTCATTCAGTCCTCCTACTTTCTGCTGCCTACCACGGTGTAAATGTCCATATTTTTATATTTTTAAAGACACTTTTAAATTAATAACAGATTTTTTAAAACGTACAAACACGCTCCTCTCTCTTCAGGCGCTTGGTATACACCGCAGTTTCACTGCCCTAAAAAAAAACACCACTCAAGGCGCGGATCATGTTACACCGAATTCGAGAGAAATCCTCCAGATTGGAGCCCTTCGGTGGCGAAGTGAAGTGTGGCCGTTTCCCATCGGGGCGGGGCAGGCCAATATTTATAACTCTCAGGAAATTTGAGTTTGACTCATATTTTTGCAAACTCATGAATCAGAACTATCAAAGACCAGATTTCTTTTGTCTAAGGAAAGAAGGTGACTGTGAGAGCCACCATCTCTGCGCACTCGCTTGCGGAGAGAAAGCACAAAGGAATTTAGAATGACTCAGCCCAGCCTCGGGCGGAGCGGGCCACACGCATAATGGAAAGTCACAGCGGGGTCTCAGAACCCGCGTCTACACCCGCCCGCGCCCTGGCTGCTGACCGCTGGGGCACGGCAGGGACACCAGGCAAAAAGTGACTTTTTTTAAACCCTCGTTTCTTGATTTTTAGACTAAAATGCAAAATTAGCTCTTAAGACTACAATTACGATTTATTTATTATTTATTTTTTTAGTCCTGGGGCTTGAACCACAGGGGCATTTCATCACTGAGCTACATCCCCACCCCTTTTTGCTTTTTAGAGACAGGGACTCGTTACATTGCTGAGACTGGAGGTGAACTCTCCATCCTCCTGCCTCAGCCTCCCCAGTTGCTGGAATTACAGGTGGGCACCACTGCGCCCTGCACAGTAGTTTTCTGGTGAGTTAAGAAAACATGTTTAGGCGGACACGGTGAAGTATTTCTGTAATCCCAGCAACTCTAGAGACTGAGGCAGGGGGGAATCACAAGTTCAAGGCCAGCCTCCCCCAATTAAAAGGGCTGGGGGATGTAGCTCAGTGGTAAAGTGCCTCTGGGTTCATTCCCCAAGAGGGAGAGAGAAGAGAAGAGAGGGGAGGGACCTTGGTGAGTGGGAAGAGAAGAGAGAAAAGAGAAAGCAAGAAAGAGAAAAAGTTCCTGAAAGAAGAACACGAATGTCTGGGAATACAGTTCAGTGTCAGCGCTTGCCTAGCACGTGAGGCCCCGGATTCCGTCCTCAGGAAAACAAGAACAACAACAAAAGTTTGAGAACCCCACACTAAACATTTGCTTCCAGCCCAGGGAGGGATGAGGGATTCACAAGAGCGGGAGGAGGCCAGCTTGGACTTCACTGGATACGAATTGGCCCTTTCTGGCAGGAGCAGAAGAAATTGGCCTGAGGCCTGGTGGTTAGAAGAACATTTCTGAAAATGCAATCACCTAACACAGAATCTATTGAGCTTGGGGTTTCATTTATGGGATTCGGTTACTCTCGAGGAATCTAGAGAGTGCAGCCAAAATGTAAAACATCAATAGAATAATGTTGCAGAGGGGTTTTTTGTCTGAGATGTATTTGCTGGTGCGTGGGATGAAAAGGAGTCTGAGGTGGGCTGGAAAGTTCCACCAAGGCCCTTAGGGAATCTGCCCTCAAGTCCAAGGCAGTATGGATCCTCCCTGATACCCAGGCTTTGAAGGTCACTCTGGAGCATTAGCCCCGCTGAAAAAAAAAAAAAGAGGTATTGTGGGCTGGTAAACTTCCGTTTTTGGCACCCCCTGCCAGTCTTGTCTGGTTTCCCGGGAGACCTGCCCATGATAGCTCCTGGCCTGTTCCCAAGTTCAGGATATCATCTGTTATGGTTTGGATGTGAGGTGTCCCCCAAAAGCTCACATGTGAGATAATGCAGGAAGGTTCAGAGGAGAAATGATTGGGTTGTTAAGAGTCTTACCCAATCAGTGAATTAATCCCTGATGGGATTAATTGAAGTGGTAGGGTGTGGTTGGAGGAGATTGGAATTGGGGCGTGGCTTTGGGGTCTATATTTTGTATCTGAAGAGTGGAGTCTCTCTCTGCTTCCTGATGATGTGACCTGCTTTCCTGTGCCACGCTCTTCTGCCATGATGTCCTGCTTCACCTGGAGCCCCAAGGAATGGAGCTGGCCTTCTATGGACTAAGCTCTCTGAAACCGTGAGCTCTCAAATAAATCTTTCCTCCTCTATAATTGCACTGGTCAGATCCATTTAGTAACAGTAAAACTGACTAAAACATCATCCAAATTCAAAAATCACCCCCCTAATTCTCCCTTATAGGCCCCAGGGATACACTAATACTCACAGTCCCTGATATGCTAATTTATACATGCCAAGTCTGTCTTCACTATCTCCTTTTCCTACAGATGAGATAACCATATAGTTTACCATCCAATTCAATACTTTTTAAGAGGGAAAAGGACCTACCACAGTGGTGCATGACTATATGTAATTCTAGCAACTAGGGAGGCTAAGGCAGGGGAATCACAAGTTGGAGCCCAGCCTGGGCAATTTAGCAAGACCCTGTCTCCAAAATAAAAATAAAAAGGGCCGAGGATGTAGCAGGGCAGTAAAGTGCCCCTGAGTTCAATCCCCAGTACTGGAATGAGGGAGTGAAGGGAAAGGGGTGCTATTAATACTTGTGCAACAGCAGAAAACCTGTCCCAGGCTAGGTGGGGCACCAGTACACACCTTCACCTTGGAAAACTTGAGCAATTATCAAAATTCAGGGGATGCGGCAGTGTATGCCTGGAATCCCAGTGGCTCAGGAGACTGAGGCAGGAGGATCACAAGTTGGAGAACAACCTTAGCAACTTAGTGAGGCTCTAAGCAACTTAGTGAGACCCCGTCTCAAAATTAAAAAAAGTTAAAAGGGCCAGGAATGTAGTTCAGTGGTAAAGTGCCCATGAGTTTAATCCCCAGTGTCAAACAAACAAACAAATAAAAAACTCTACCGCTAGAGTCTATGCTCCTAAACCCTACATTATACTGACCTGATCTGAAAATACTTCCTAAGGGCAATTGGAGAGCTGCAAACCGGCTTGATTATACTTATTTGCTAAAGTATTTAAGATGTATTTTACTGCTGCCCAGACCTCTAATAAATGCTCCCATGAGCCATGCCAAAATAAAAACTGCTACTAGGACTCACCCCAGTGCTTTAAGACTATTAGCCAGTGTGACCCCATCTTCTCTCTCCCCAATCCTCAGCTACAGCTACACTGAAATTCCATATTTTCCTGCCTCAGCATTTTCTCCGTGCTTTTCCCTCTACCTAGAATGTCTCCCAGGTCATCCCTCTCTACCCAATTTCTTTTATTGAAACCCCATTTACTTTCAAGGCCCAGATCAAACTGGCATTCCATTGTCACACAAGACAGAATCTTTCCAAAGTCTGAAATCCTACAGCCTTTATCTGCACCACTCACAGGCCCACATATCTCCTCTACTCAGTCAGCAATTTCTCTTCCACACAACACTTAGCACAGCACATTTCCACATAAATAGTTCTCAGTGAATGTATAGCCCTACATTGTTTGCCCTTCATCCATCCTCTCTGCTAAATATCTGCAAAGAAATATGAAGCATTGATTATAAAAAGACCTCCTTCTTCAGAAACAAAACAAAAAAAAGTCTTTTATTTTTTTCTTTTTATACTGGGAATTGGATCCATGGGCACTCTTTCACTGAACTACATCCCTGGCCTTTATTTTATTTATTTATTTGTTCATTTACTTATTTATTTATATTTTGACACAGAGTCTTGCTAAATTGCCAAGGGCTGACCTTTCAAACTTCTTATCCTCCTACCTCAGCCTCCTGAGTTGCTTGGATTATAAGTGTTTATCACTATGTCCAACTTTCTTTTTCTTTCTTTTTTTGTTCTTTCTTCTCTCTCTCTCTTTCTTTCCTTTTTTGTTTTTTAGTACTGGGGATTGAACCAAGGGCCTTGCACATGCTAGTTAGTGCTCTACCAGAGCTACATTCCCATTAACCCTTATCCCACCCTGCCAGTTCTTTTTTAAATTTTTTTGGGAGGAGGGTTACCAAAGGTTAAAAACAGGGGTGCTTAACAACTGATCCACATCCCCAGTCCTTTTTATATTTTATTTTGAGACAGGGTCCCACTAAGTTGCTGATGCTGGCTTTGAACTTGCAATCCTCCTGCCTTAGCCTCCCAAGTGGTTGGGATTACAGCATGCACCACCACACCCAATTTTTGCCAGTCTTTTTTATTTAAATTTTTAATTTTAATTTTGAGACAAGTTTTCCCTAGAATGCCCAGGTTGGCCTTAAACTTGCAATTCTCCTTCCTCAGCCTCCCAAGTTGCTGGAATTAATTAGCACACCAAGAAAATGATGATTTTGTTCAGGAATCTATTCCTATCAAGTTCTGGAAAAGTTCTAGTGGCCACATTAAGAAAAGTAAAATAAACAGTTGAAATTAATCTTAATAAAATTTATTTAACCTAATATATCCAAAACAGGAGGGATCCAAGATGGCGGACTAGAGGGAGGCTGCGTTCCGTGTCGCTCCGTAACTCTGGTTTCAAGCAGAGGATATCTGTTTCTTGGTGAGGCAGTTTTTGCTGCTTATCGATTCCCTGGTATTTACCCCATTTGTCTGCTGTGATGACCTGCAGTCTGCCAGCATATCGACGCCTTTTTTGAGTGCAGATTGCTCACTGTCAGGCGCCTATCATCCGCCATTTGCCTGCCTCTCGCCTGTCCATCGCCTGCCTTACACCTATCCATCAACCAACGCACGAGGTTCACCTCCTAATCGTCCGACAACAGTCAGCAAACTAATCGCCAACCGCCAGTGGAGCGCCAGCTGCCTGCTGCTGCCTGGAAGTTCACTGTTACAGTACCTGCAGGTTTGATTACACGTGGCTGCTGCCATTTTGAGACAACAGCCAGGCCCTGTAGGACCCCTGGCCGGACTGACTGAGCCCCATCTCCAGGATCCCTCAGCCTGACTGATCACTCCCTGCCTCTTGGGCCCTCACATTGACTGACTGTTCCCTGCTGCCAGGACCCCCAGACCAACTGACTGCGCCCTAACACCGGGACCCCAGACTGACTGATTGCAACTGGCCTCCAGGATCCCACAACCACACCAAACACACCGGACCTCCAGGACCTCCAGCTGACCACGTCCTCACCCTGAGCTGCAGCTCCCCATTTGCCACCACATTTCGAAGCCAGAGCGGCCATCTTGGATAATCCTTGAAGCCGTAGCTCCCATCTTTAGGTCCTGAGACGCCTGCTGGAGGCTTGAAGCTCACTGTCAGCTACCTCTCATGCATCAGGCTACTGAACACTGGGAGATTTCATTACTATAGGACTGTTATATTGTAGGTTTTCTTTTTTCTCCTTATTGAAAAAATTTAAGTTTTTATTTCTTTACTTTTCTTGCTCTCTTTTCCTTTTCTTTACCTGTTCCCTCAGAGTCTCTTTCTTCCTTTTTTGCATGCTAACATCCAATTTCTTTTGATTACACTCTTACCCTTTCTATTATCTAGAACTTCTGTATATTCTTTTCTTATCCCATTAACAGCCACATTCTACATCCCTCTGCATCTTCTTTGTCCTCCATTAGAAACTGCAGACCTTATTGCAAATCTGTTTGTTTTATTGAAGATAATATTTTAATGCATTCTGTTTATTATGACAATTTTGTTATTGTCCTCATAGGGGCCATTTGGTCTAGGATTGCATAGTGTCTGAATTGGGCACTGCTAATATTGATCTCCCCTTAAAGAAAGGGTTTTGGAAACCTATAGGGCCACTATAAGCCTAAAGGGGGAAATCTGCAATACCCCAGATCTGCACTGCTACAAGGGAAGATACATGAACAACATGAAAAAACAAGGGAAGAAAATGATCCAAACAAATCTAGATTCTATATTAATAGAGTCCAATGACAGTATGTTAAAAGAAATGTCAGAAAAGGACTTCAGATTATACATGATTAAGAAGATTCCTGAAGCAAAGGATGAGATAAGAGAGCAAATGCAAGCAATGAATGATAATACCAATAAACTGAAAGAGCAACTGCAGGAAGCAAAAGATCATTTCAACAAAGAGATAGAGATTCTCAAAAAAAAAAAAAAAAAAAAAAAAAAAACGGAAATCCTTGAAATGAAGGAAACAATAAACCAAATAAAAAACTCAATGGAAAGCATCACCAAAAGACTAGACCACTTGGAAGACAGAACCTCAGACAATGAAGATAAAATATTTAATCTTGAAAATAAAGTTGCCCAAACAGAGAAGATGGTAAGAAATCATGAACAGAATCTCTAAGAACTATGGGACATCATGAAAAGACCAAATTTAAGAATTATTGGGATTGAGGAAGGCACAGAGATACAAACAAAAGGAATGAACAACCTATTCAATGAAATAATATCAGAAAATTTCCCAAACCTGAAGAATAAAATGGAAAATCAAATACAAGAGACTTACAGAACACCAAATGCACAAAATCACAACAGATCCACACCAAGGCACATTATAATGAAAATGCCTAACATTCAAAATAAAGATAGGATTTTGAAGGCTTTGAGAGAAAAGCATCAGATTACATATAGGGGAAGACCAATACGGATAGTAGCCGACTTCTCAACCCAGACTCTAAAAGCTAGAAGGGCCTGGAACAACATATTTCAAGCTCTGAAAGAACATGTTTGCCAACCAAGAATTCTATACCCAGCAAAACTAACCTTCAGATTTGAAGATGAAATAAAATCCTTCCATGATAAACAAAAGTTAAAAGAATTTACAAATAGAAAGCCTGCACTACAGAATGTTCTCAACAAAATATTCCATGAGGAAGAAATGAAAAACAACAATGTAGGTCAGCAAAGGGAGGAACTACCTTAGAGAAAAACCACTCAAAGGAGAAACCAAGCCAACTTAAAAACCAAAAATAAACCAAATGACTGGGAATACAAATCATATCTCAATAATAACCCGGAACGTTAATGGCCTAAACTCATCAATCAAAAGACATAGAATGGCAGAATGGATTAAAAAGAAAGACCCAACAATATGCTGCCTGCAAGAGACTCATCTCATAGAAAAAGACATCCACAGACTAAAGGTGAAAGGATGGGGAAAAAACCTACCATGCACATGGACTCAGTAAAAAAAGCGGGGGTTTCCACTCTTAAATCAGATAAAGTGGACTTGAAGCCAAAGTTAGTCAGAAGGGATAAAGAAGGACATTTCATACTGCTTAAGGAACCATAAATCAGGAAGACATAACAATAGTAAATATTTATGCCCCAAACAATGGTGCATCCCTGGACATCAAACAAATCCTTCTCAATTTCAGGAATCACATAGACCACAACACAATAATTCTGGGTGACTTTAACGCACCACTGTCACCACTAGATAGAGCTTCCAAACAAAAACCAAACAAAGAAACCATAGAACTCAATAACACAATCAATAACCTAGACTTAATAGACATATATAGAATGTTCCATCCATCAATGAGCGGATTCACTTTCTTCTCAGCAACACATGGAACCTTCTCGAAAATAGACCATATGTTATGCCACAAAGCAGCCCTTAGGAAATGCAAAAAAATAGAGATACTGCCTTGTGTTCTATCAGATCATAATGGACTGAGAGTAGAAATCAATGACAAAATAAAAAACAGAAATCACTCCAACACCTGGAGACTAAATAATATGCTATTGAATGAAACATGAATAACAGAAAACATCAGGGAGGAGATTAAAAAAAAATTCTTAGAGGTCAATGAGAATGACGAGACAACATATCAAAATCTCTGGGAAACTATGAAAACGGTACTAAGAGGAAATGCTCCATTCATTGCATGGAGCGCATTCCAGAAAAGAATGAAAAGTCAACAACTAAATGATCTAACATTACAGCTCAAAGCCCTAGAAAAAGAAGAACAGAATAACAGCAAAAGTAGTAGAAGATAGGAAATAATTAAAATCAGAGCTGAAATCAATGAAATTGAAACAAAAGAATTCAAAAAATTGACAAAACGAAACAGGAGTGGGAAAGATAGCACAGTGGTAAAACACTTGCCTGGCATGCTTGAGACCTTGGGTTTGATCCCCAGCCATGTAAAACAAAAAAAAAAAAAAAAAAAAAAAAAGAGAGAGAGAGAGAGAAAGAAAAGCTTAGTCTATCCAAAGTATCATTTTAACGTGTAATCAGGCTGGGCGCAATGGTGCACATCTGTAATCCCAGGTACTCAGGAAGCTGAAACAGGAGGATCAAAAATTCAAGACCAGCCTTGGCAACTTAGTGAGGCCCTAATCAATTTCGGACACACTGTCTCAAAATAAAAAAGTAAAAAGGGCCATGGATGTAGCTGTACTCACCAAAAAAAAAAAAAAAAAAAAAAAAAAAACCCATGTAATCAATATAAAAAAACCTTAGAGGTTTTTTTCTTTTCTTTTCCTTTTTTTTTTTTTTTAATAATTTATTTACTTTGATTCATTGTAAACAAATGGGGTACAACTTGTTTCTCTGGTTTTACATGAAGTAGAGTCGTACCATTTGTGAATCATACATGTACATAGGGTAATGATGTTTGTCTCATTCTGTTATTTTTCCTTCCCCACATCCATCCCACCCCTCTTGTTCCTCTATACAATCCATTCTTCCTCCATTCTTGCCTCCCTCCCACCCCCCATTATATATCATCATCCGCTTAACAGAGAGATCATTCAGCCTTTGGTTTTTTGGGATTGGCTTATCTCACTTAGCATGATATTCTCCAACTTCATCCATTTGCCTGCAAATGCCATAATTTTATTGTTCTTTATGGCTGAGTAATATTCCATTGTGTATATATACCACAGTTTCTTTATCCATTCATCAACAGAAGGGTATCTAGATTGGTTCCAAATCTAGCTATTGTGAATTGAGCAGCTATGAACATTGATGTGGTTGCATCACTGTGGTATGCAGTCCCTTGGGTATAGTCCAAGGAGTGGGATAGCTGTGTCAAATGGTGGTTCCATTCCAACATTAGAGGTTTTACTTATGTGTATTTGTATATGAAATTTTTAACATCTGAAATGTATTTTACACTTACAACTTATATTAATTCAGACCAGCCATAGTTCAAGAGTCCAACTGCCACAAATGCCTTGGAACTGGCATATTGGACAGGGCAGGTCTGAGCCCATCAGCACAACATTCCTATGGGGGCCATTATTGGTCCAGTAGTGATTGACTGGAGAACTAAGTTGGGCCAGTCAGACAAAGCACCTAATTTATTGTCCCTGTTTGGGAGAAGTTTCCACCTGCTGGTAGTGACTGAGGGAGCCTGTAGCTCTGATTGCCACTGGCAGTCTTAGTGGAAATCATCTTGGAACCATGAGAAAACTAGACAGGACTAGCATTAGGATGATGCAAATGCTTAGGATGGAAGGAGTAGGAGGACAGAAGAACCCCTGCTTCCTTATTAACATCACCGATCAAGTAGGGTCTGCAGCTCATCTTACTTCTGGTGAGGAAAAATAATAAATTTTCCTTTCATTTAAACCAAACCAGTAAGAGTTTTCATAGCCTCCAAGAGCAGCCTCAAATAAGAGCTGAGTCTTAAGTCCAGATCTACAACCTCCAATGCCCAGGTTCCTCTACCAACATTACTCACACGATTGATATTTGGCTAATTCTTTTGGATCCCTCTTAGAGTCTTTCTGTGGCCCAGTCATGGTAACTGCCAGTGAATTGGAAGTAAAGATCCCTCATTCAGCCGGGCACGGTGGCCCATGTCTGTAATCCCAGTGGCTCAGGAGGCTGAGGCAGGAGGATGGAGAGTTCAAGGCCAACCTTAGCAAAAGTGAGGAGCTAAGTAACTCAGTGAGATTCTGTCTCTAAATAAAATACAAAATACAGCTGGGGATGTTGCTCAGTGGTCAGTGCCCCTGAGTTCAATCCCACTACCCACCCATCCTCCCCTCCCCCTCAAAAAAGATCCCTCATCTACCAGGTGCATCAGCATAGCTGCACTGTCATCTTGGAGCACAGGAGGGATGGAAGTCCCTTTCCCAGCAGCTGTGATTGCATGTGCTCTCAAGCTAGCCAGTGCTTGCACAATCTCCCAGAGCAGACATTTGTCACAGCCCTTAAATACCTCTCTAAGATTGTACCGACTTGGGGCTGGCCCAAAGCTGAACAAACAGGTGCCCTTTGCCAGGAGACAGCCCAGGAAGCCACATTTTCTGCTGTGATAGGACAGTCTTTTCTGGCAGGGGTACTAAAGTTAGAGTCCACTTGTCCTAGACCTACTGCTCGTGTGAGTCATTTGGAAGAAAGGCCAGAAAGTCTGATGAGAGAATTGACAAATGCAAGGCCATAGATTAAAGAGTAGCAACAACTAGAAAATGGACTAAAGAAATATCACTATGTGAGTGAGAGAAAAGTGTTCATAAGCTCCAATCAGCATGTGTTACAAGCAGCTGCAGTGTGTGCACAAACCTGCTCTAAGGCAAACAGACTTAATGGTTCACTTAAAATGTACAGGTCTTATAGCCCCCAAACTGGAAGGGAAGGCAGAGCCACAATGAACAAAGGCATTCTTCCAGTCTGTCTTGGAGAATACATCATGCACCAGTCAGTCAAATGTAGTAATATGGAGGTCTAGAAAGGTAGCCCAGTGATAGAGCACTTGCCTAGTAAGTGTGTGGTCCTGGGTTCAATCCCCAGAGCTGGGGGCAGCGGGGAGTAGTAACGTGGTATAGAGAGAATAATGTGACTTCTGGACCAAAGATCTGTCACTCAGTGCTGGTACAATTGTGGGCAAGTCACAGGCCTCTTTAAGGCTCTGTTTTCTAGTCTCTAAAATGCCTTCTTATATCTCGCAGCTTTGTAAGGGTGATTTTCTACAATGTAAAACCATTAAATGCTATAAATGTTTACCATTATGACTTCTTTCTCTTTTTTTTTGGTACTGGAGATTGAACCTAGGGATACTTTAAATGCTGAGCCACATCCTCAGCCCTTTTTTGTATTTATTTATTTATTTTTTCCTTCATTGTACACAAAAGGGGTACAACTTTTCATTTCTCTGTTTGTACATGATGTAGAGTCACAGCATGACATCATAATCATCATGTTCATAGAGTAATGATGTTTGTCTCATTCCACCATCTTTCCTTCTCCCTACCCCCTCCCCACCCTTCATTTTCCTCTACACAATACAACATTCCTCCATTCTTCCCTCACCCCCTCCCCTGACCCTCGTTATGTACCAGCACCCTCTTATCAGAGAAAACATTTGGCATGGCATTTGCAGGCAAATGGATGGAGTTGAAGAATATCATGCTAAGTGAAATAAGCCAATCCCAAAACATCAAAGGCCAAATGTTTTCTCTGATAATGGATGATGTATTTTATTTAGATCAGAGTCTCATGGACTTGCTTAGGGCCTCACTAAATTGCTGAGACTGGCTTTGAACTCACAATCCTCCTGCTTCAGTCTTCGAGCTGCTGGGATTTCATGCATGCACCACCATGCCTGGTTTATGACTTCTTTTTATAAGGAAAAAAAATGCTCTTTCTTTTTACTTACTTTTCTTTCTTTCTTTCTTTCTTTTTCTTTTTCTTTTTTTTTTTTTTTTTTTGTTTTGTTTTCTGTTTTTTGTTTTTTGAGAAGGTCTTGCTGTGTTGCCCAAGCTGGAAACTTTCAACTGTTGCCAAGCTGGCAACTCTTGAACTCAAGCAATCTTCCTGCCTTAACCTCAGGAATAGTTAGGATCGTTCAAGGTCAGCCTCAGCAACTTAGTGCGTCCTTAAGTGACTTAGTAAGACCCTGTCTGAAAATGAAAATGAAAAGGGCTGTGGATGTGATTCAGTGGTTAAGTGCCCCTGGGTTCAATCTCCAGTATCAAAAGAAAAAAAAAAAAAAAAAAAAAAGACTGCATCTCCTCTCCTTTTCTCTTTTGTACTAAACATAAATGCACCTACCTGAATGTTGTAAGGAAATCTGCCGAAGAAGACTCTGAGGACTAGAGCTGTAGCTCAGAGGTATAATGCTTACCTATCATGTGTGAGGCACTGGGTCCAATCTTTAGCACCACATAAAAATAAACGAATGAAATAAAGGTATTGTATCCACCTACAACTAGAAATATTTTTTTAAAAAAAGGAGACTCTAAGCCAGTCTCAGTGATGCCCACCTGTAATCCCAGTGGCTCAGGAGGTTGAAGCAGAAGGATTGCAAGTTCAAAGCCAGTGTCAGCTATTTAGCAAGCTCTTCGGCAATTTAGCAAGACCCTGTATCAAAAATAGTAATAATAATAATAACAACAATAGCAATAATAATAATAATAATAATAATAATAATAATAATAATAAAGGACTGGGGATATGTCTTGGTCCCCTGGGTCAATCCTGTACCAAAAAAAAAAAAAAAAAAAAAACAGGGGCGGGGATGGAAATGTAGCTCAGCAGAAAAGTACGCCTGGATTTAATCTCCAGTATGGAAACAAAAAAAAAAAACTTGATAACTACATATCAGAGAGTAGCTGTATGACTGTGCTTAGGCTAAAGTTAATTTATACTAAAATTATAAAAGGAAAGAAAATTTTGGTGAGAACATCACTCTTTCTATAGATAGTCAAGACTATAAATATAAATTTGAGAAACCCAGGAAATTTTAACATTGATAATCGAATCAGTCCCAAATCAGGCAAAAGGTGTACAGACTTGGAAAATGGATATAGTAGTGCATGTCAGTAATCCCAGCAACTTGGGGGGCTGAGGCAGGAGGATTCAAGTTCAAGTTCAGCCTGGGTAACTTAGCAAGATCCTGTCTGATAATTAAAAATAAAAAGAGCTTAGGATGTAGTTCAATGTTAGAGCACACCCTTGGTTCAGTCTCTAATACCATATACACAAAAGAAACCTGTACAGACTTGGAGAAAATTTATATCGTTTGGTCTAATGGAAACAAACCCCTTCTGATAAAAGTCTTACCTTTTTTCTACAATACTGATAATATTCAATGTGATAGTCTTTAAGGTTAATAGCCTTCAAAGTTAAAATTAATATACTAAAAACCCCAGATATTTATGTCATACTTTCTGAAATTTACCTACTGTATATTTAACCAGTCTGTTCTGAATGATGTTATCCAGGGCGAAAGCTGGTATATCTAGTTATGTATGCAATTGCTTTACTTGATGTCACTGCTTACTTTTCCAGTTCCATCTGCTGCCACTCCTTTGCCACAAGGCAGCCATGAGCAAGTCGATTGCTTTCTTACCTCCTTGTCTTTATACACATTGTTTCCTTGCCCTAGATTAGAGTGTTCCTACTTGGGTGCCTACCCCCAAAACCCAGGTTCATTATCATCTCTGGAGAATTTTGGGGGGCTCCATCAGTCACATATTTCATACATATCTGTATGTCACTCCTTATATCTTTTCAGAAATTATCTGCTTCCACATTTGTCTCCTCTAGTACCTGGAGAGTCCTAATGATCTGACACTATAACCTACTTTTTTAATAATCTAATCTCTTCTTTTTTTTTTTTTTTTTTTTTTTTTTTTAACGCAGAGGCACTTAACCACTGAACCACATCCCCAAACCTTTTTATTTTTATTTTATTTTATTTTTTTTTGCGGTGCTGGGGATTGAACTCCGGGCCTTATGCTTGCAAGGCAAGCACTCTACCAACTGAGCTATCTCCCCAGCCCCCCAACCCTTTTTATTTTTGATCGAGACAAAATTGCTAAGTTGCTTAGGGCTTCACTAAATTGCTGAGGCTGGCCTTGAACTTGTGATTCTCCTGCTTCAGCCTCTCGAGCAGCTGGGATTACAGGCCTGTGCTGCTATACCTGGCTCATCTTTGTACTTTTAATGTCAAGTATGGTGCCATACATTGAATTAATGTTTAGTAGATAAATGACTGAGAATGAACAAATGAATGAGTGAATAAATGCATTTGACCCAACAACACTATATGTAAAATCATTTGTTTGTGTGCTACTAGGGAATTTACAGAAATGGTTAAGTAAGATAAACATACCCAAAGAGGAAGCACTTAATAAGTATGTATTTAGTAAAACAGACAGACTCCTGATTATTTGTGGAACAGAACTGAGCTTCCACAGTGGGTTCTTGGTTCATCTGACTCCCTACAGCTGTGTGCCTCTGCAGTCTGAAGCAATCTCAGTACAGAGATAGTAATTTTTCCAACAATAAAGGATATTCCGGGTTGAAAGTATCCTTACTCATCATACCTTGTCCAAATCCTGCCATTTCATTCCCAAACTGCTGTTCCCACAAGTTCTCCAGATATTATGGCCAGTGTATATATTCAGGTGAGCTGAGGGGATAAGGGCAACACCAAGGGAGCCAGAAAAAAAGAGTAGGTTATATAATATGGAGGCACCAGCAAGGTTAGCTACACAGGAACTCTAGAGGCCCACAGGATTTGACATCTTTCCAAAGATAGTCCAACCTCGAGAGCATTCATTTAATAAACATGAATTTGTTGAAATTATCCTATGGCCTATGTGGTGGCAATTCTGGGTTTTTTCCCCTCCAGGTACTAGGGATTGGACCCTGGGCCTTGTGCATGCTAGGGGAGTGCTCTACCACTGAGTGAGAACCCTAGGCCCCGTAGTGGCATTCTTGATTTACAGTTCTAGTGGCATTCTTGATTTACAGTTCTTGTTCACAAACTGGGAGATTATACACACAAACTGGGAGATTTGTAACACAGGGCAAAATGACTGGGAAAGAACCTCCTCTAAACTGGTTTTGTAGCTGGCAGAATGAGACTTGGGAATGTGCTGAAGTAACTCTGGAGCATCTCCATGATGGTAGCAAGTCACTGGTTCTTTTTTTTTTTTTTTTTTTTTTTTTTTTTTTTTTTTTTTTTTGTGGTATTGGGGATTGAACCCAGGGCCACTCTACCACTGAACTACAGCCTCAGACCTTTTTATTTTATTTTAAAATGCAAAATGTTAAATCTGGGTGGGACTCAATAATTCACAAACTCTGTGATGGCATTGTTTTAACCTGGACTCCAGATAATGTGAATGAATCCAAAAGTATGACAAACACTATTCTAAAGTATCAGGGGCTCCTGCAGTAGCTCCAGGGTAAACACCTTGAACCAGTTCTTTCTTATTCTGATTTGCATGGAATTTGAAACTGGGCATCCTCTGTAGCTTGTTGAATCCATGGCCACTCCAAGAGCCTACTTTCTACCTCATTTTAATAATCCTTGGCAAACTAAATCCAAATCCTTGGCTGCTAGTCTATTCCCTCACTTTTCTTCACAATTTGCCTTCATACCACCACAGCATTTTCTAGAAAATATACACAACAGGCCGAGTGGACACAAACTGAAGCATGGGTACTTTGTACCCAGCTCTTTTATACAACCATTTGCCACGAAACTTGCTGGTGGGCTGAGAATATGCCAAGGACAGGACAAAAACACAGCAGCAAGTTTCCTTTTGTTGCCGAAAGCTTGATCTTTGTCCCCAATGCCAATCCAATAACAAGGACATGGTTTTGAGAAAAAGGAAAAAGAGGGTTGGTGCTTTGCTAGCCAAGGAGAAACGCAGGGGTCTCCTGTCTCAAAGACTGTGATTCTGTCCATCAGCAGGAACAGGGGGCTTTTGTAGAGGTGATTTAGAGAAAATGAGGTCAGGGAGGAGAGATCAGGAAGGAGAAGACCAGGAAAAAGAAGATCAGAGAGGAGAAGGTTAGGGAAAAGAAGATTAGGGAGGAGAAGATCCAGGGAGAAGAAGATTGAGTAAAAGGGAAAAAAATGCAAGTTGGATGGACTAGGGATGTAGCTCAGTTGGTAGAGTACTTGCCTTGGAAGCACAAGACCCTGGGTTCTAAACCCCAGCACCATAAAAAAATATAAGTAAAAATGTAAGTTTCAAAGCCACAAGGGATAGAGTCAAAGCATCAAGTGAAGTAGCTTGGAGATATTTCAAACTACTCTACTGTTACAATTCCCCACTGTCAATTTCTTGCTTCTATTTCTATGGAAAGTGGGTGATGACATCTCCAAGTTACCTATTACTGAAAAGGGGTGAAGTTGAGGGATGTAACCCAAAGCACTTGTTATCTATCAGATGGGTCATGAGCAGTTAAGGGTAGCCAGCATCAGAGCAGTCCAGAGGTCCACAATGGCAGATGGCAAGTGACTGGACAAGGCATACATAGGGCAGCGATCATGCTTTAAGTAGACCAGGATCTCCTTACTATCTTCCAAAAAATGCATTTAAATTCCAATTCCAATATGAAGAGTAACACAAAATTGTAAATATAACTTATTGACAACAGGGTACTTTATCCAGCAATAAAACATCAAATGATATGAATAAATACCAACCCAATTTGTTATTTTTATACAAGTCCAAGACTTTTGCTATAGATAATTATAGTTTAGATAACACAAACTTGGCAAAGTGCTCTTCTAAGCTTTACATTTAACTTTTTAACTTTTTTTTTTTTTTTTTTACTGTTTAACTTTTAAAGTCCTATTGGCATCAGATCTGCTATTTTGCTGCCACCATTATTCTGCCTCTCCCACACCATTTTACAACCCAGATCGTCAGTCTTCGAACATCCTAGCCAGTCACTGGTCCACTCCTCAGCCTGCAAACATTCTTGGCAGTCATTGGTCCAGATTGTTATTAGCCTGTGGAATTCCACTACTTGAGAATGACTCCCTCACCATTTTCTCTCTCTCTCTCTCTCACTCTCCCTCACTCTCTCACTTTCTCTCTTTTTCTCTTTTCCTCTCTCTCTCTCTCTCCTCACTCTCACTCTCACTCGCTTTCTCTGTCTCTCTCTGTCATCCTCACTCACTTGTTCTCTCTCTCTCTCTCCTTCTCTCTCTCTCACCCTGTGGACAGACACTCTTCCTGTCCGCTAAATAAAATCTCTTGCATGAGTTCCCACGTCCAGAGAGGTTTCTGGGTGCTTTCAAGTACAATTGAGAATCCAGGGTGTATGGTAACAATCACAGGTCTACATGGGTTAATGAAAATCAAAGAATAGCCTTAAATCTCTTATACATTTAGAAAACAGTGTTAATGATCAGAAATTGACTTAGTCAAAGCAAACAGATATAAGACAGGTCTTCAAATAGCAGTAGGACCCTTCTATGTCAGATACAATGTATAAAAGAGCACTTATTGGTTATCTTGCCTTTAAACTTACATAAACATTCATTTTATAAACTTTTACATAACACTTAGACAAGGCTGAGAGAGAAAAAGTTCTCAGATGCATATGTACACTTAGTCACCTATATTTAGAGTGTCAACTGTTGTTATAACCTAAGTAACAGTTGTTTGTTTAACCAGTTATAAAATAATCATTTATGACTTTAAAACAGGTACAAACCCTAATTCCTTTAAGACTTAGTTTCCCCAAGTAGTAAAACCTGACAAATACAAGAAAATTATCCATAGATAAGAGCATCAGTGTTTCAGACTTTGCTTTATATAAGTACATTGAAGTTCAAATAATTTTGTGCTAATTATAGTCAATTTAATCAAACAAGCTTTTTGAGATTTACATTCCACAAACCTTCTGCAACTTACTTAAACATTCAGAACTTCTTTACGTCCTTAGTTTTGCCCACTTTCATCTTGGACTTTAGCCGAAGAATATTACTTCACCAGTTAAAATACTCTTTCATATAGAAACATTTCTTTTACCTTCTAATTTTCCATACTAAAATATATTTCCATACCTATAACTTTCTTCTATCTTTTCTAGTTTTGCACTCTTTCTTAAATTCATACTCTGAAACAATCCTTATGAATGTTATCTGTGCATTTAATTTACACAAATTTCATCCCAGGAGAAGGTTGGATAATCCAGCATATAAAAAAAAAAAAAAAACTGCCTTAATCTTTTTTCTCTCAGGTTGCATTCAAGGGATTGGAACAAAGGATATTTTTGAGCCTGACCTGTCTCCATTATCATTATCATAATACCATCAACTTATGAGTTCCCCACTATCAATTGTACCCAGAGGCTCCTTTTGACCTTTTTCTTTTACTAGGTATATTGATATGCAGTGGAGGAGGCCCTTTCCATCCTTTTCTTTAGGTTTCCTTGAGATCCCTTTGCAGAGACTGCCTATAAAAACACAGAAGAAGGTTGGGAAAAAGAAAAAAATGTAAGTTTCAAAGCCACAAGGGATATAATCAAACTTCAAGTGAACCCCTGGCACATTGCCACACTTTTTATTTTCTTTTGAGACAGAGGCTTGCTAAATTACCTAGTCTGATCTCAAACTGAAGTTGCTATACTCTTCTCTCAGCCTTGAGTAGCCGGGATAACAGGTATGTGCCACAGTTACTTTCCTTGTAAGGGGTGATAGTACCATGGGGAAATAACTGATTAATTACTATCAGGTTACTTCTCTTGTGTAAGAATTGAAGCACAAGCAACTTCATTATCATACCAGTTGAAATTGGCTGATTTGGAATTTGCCTATTTATCCCTTTAATTCTGACTTCTGGGAAGGTCAAATAAACAGCTGTTTCAGTTTGTTGACCTGGAACTTCAGTGTGAGTGATTCCATTTTGATTTCTAGTCTGGTCTGCAAAGGAGCTTAGTTCAAAACAATGTTCTCCTATAATATTTGTCTTAACCGAGCACTACTCTCCCTCAAGGTGTACAAAGACTAAGAAGATAAGCAGGTTTGTTGCCCTCATTCTAGCTAAATGCTCCTTTCAAACTTACTTCCCACAAATACCTATAAAATTCTTTCCTCAAGCCAAATGGTCTGGACTTGCATTTTCCTGCCCTCATGGGTTCAAACCAGTTCCTCCCCTTGGAGGTTCCTTACCCTCTTCCTGGTATAGCCAGATCCAATGTATCCTTCAAAATCTGACCCAAAGAAGCATTGCTTTTCCCAAAAATGTTGTGATGCCTGCCATGTGCTTCAAAATAATTTAGTTGAAGAGGGGGAAGTAGTAGGGTGGGATGAAATAGGACCTCCATGAGTTAATAATAGATGGATTTGATAGCTGGTTAATGGAGAATAAGAGATAAGGGGAGAATTATTTTCTCATTACTTCTACTTTCATGTGTTTGAACTTTTCCGTTAAAAGTACATGTGCCAAAATTAATACATTGAAATATAACAAGGGGGATAATTTGATTATATCTTATTCATATATTTAAATAAAAATATTAATAACAATTAAAAAAAAAAGTACATGTGCCATGGGGTGTGGTGGCGCATGCTTATAATTCCAGTGGCTCAGGAGGCTAAGGCAGGAGGATCATGGGTTCAGAGCCAGCCTCAGCAATTCAACAAGGTCCTAAGCTACTCAGTGAGACCCTGTCTCTAAATAAAATACAAAAAAGGACTGGGGATGTGACTCAGTGGTCGAGTGCCCCTGGGTTTAATTTCCTAGGATGCGCGTGCACGCACACACACATACACACACACACACACACACACACACAAAGTACATGTGCCTAAATAAATATAAATATTAAGTATTAAAAAAATAGTTGATGATGAGATACATAGTACATTGCCCAACATATATAAAAATCATTATAACTTAAAATAATAATGCAAAGTTAATGTTTAAATAAAGAATTTATATCAGTGGTAAAAAGATAGTTGAGAGACATTATATACATATATACAAATGTGTGTATACATTTAACAACATTATAAGTAAGTATATAAAAATGTACGTGAGGGTTTGGGTATTTAGCTCAGTGGCAGAGCACTTGCCCAGCACACTCAAGGCCCTGAGTTCAGTCCTTGGCCCTGAAAAAATAAGATAAAATAAAATAAAAATGTATGTGTATGCATTTACTAGCATTTCCTAGTTAGAATCACCTGTTTCATTCCCTGTGCTGGTCCAAAATGTTGTTTTGTTGTTTACTAGTTTACATATCTATCTTCCCTTTAATCCAGACCCCATTTTGTGTGTGTGTGTGTGTGTGTGTGTGTGTGTGTGTGTGTGTTTGTATGTATCCGTGAGACCCAGCACATTCTCTAGTTAGATAAATGTAAAATCATCCTTAAAAATATATTTTGCTGTGGGGCACAGTGGCACATGCCTGTAATTCCAGTTATCCCAGAGGCTGAGGCAGGAGGATTGCAAGTTCAAGACCAGCCTCAACAAGTTAGTGAGACCCCCATCTCAAAATAAAAATGAAAAAGGGTTAGGGATGTTGCCCCATCTCAAAATAAAAATGAAAAAGGGCTAGGGATGTTGCCCAGTGGTAAGTTCCCTTGTGTTCAATTTCTAGCACCCAAACAAAAAAAATTTACTACAGCAGTGCTTCAGGCCAATTTCTGACAGAATGGGAGCTACTGCCTGTCAGAGAGAAGATAAATTGAATACTGGATAATTTGAGTATCCTTTCGTTAGTTCAAGAGCCCATAGCAGCCAGGCATGGTGGCGCATGCCTGTAATCCCAGTCGCTCAGGAGGTTGAGGCAGAAGGATTGCAAGTTCAAGGTCAGCCCCAGCAATTTATCAAGGCCCTAAGTAACTTGGTGAGAACTTGTCTCAAAATAAAAAGGGCTGAGGATGTGGTTCAATGTTAAGTGACTCTCTGGGTTCAATCTCCACTAAAAAAAAAAAAAAAAAAAAAAAAAAAAAAAAAAATGCCATGGCAAAACACACTTTAATCACAAGCAATGCAGATGGGGCTGGGGATGTAGCTCTTCAGTAGAGAGCTTACAAGGCCATGTTCAAGACCCCGAGTTAGAGCCCCACACTGGAAAAAAAAAAATGCAGATTTGTATGTTAACTTGCACTAAATATGCAGGAATCCCAAAGGCCCGGAGGCAAGAATGTGTGGCTGTCTGTGCACACCCAAATGGCAGACATTCTTTTAATGTCTGTGGACCTTGTCCCTTCTGCCTCTGTCTCGTATTCTTAAGCCACCCAGTGTTCTAGTTGCTAGTCTTGCCCTTCTCCAAACTCTTCAACCAAAGCAGCACAGTACTTTAACAATGCTTCTTATACTAAAGTGTGCATACAAATCATTTGGAAACTTGCTAAAATGCAGACTTGAATCAGCAGGTCTGGGTGGGCCTGAGATTCTGCCTTTCTGACAAATTCCCTTGTTCCTGGTCCACAGACCACACTTTTTAAGTTGCAAAGCTCTATAGCAGAAATCAGCAGACTTTTTTTTCTGTAAAGGGGCAGAAAGTAAAAATTCAGACCTGATGGGCCATACTGTCTCTTTCCAACTGGACAATTGTGCTGTTATAGCATGAAAGTCCACAAACAACATGTAAATGAATGGGTATGACTATGACTTCTGCATAAAACATTATGTATGAACCTTGAAATGTGAATTTTATAGAATGTTCATGTCAAGAAATTTTATTCCTTTTTTGATTTTTTTTTTTAACCCCTACTTTTTTATTTTCTTGTGGTTCCAGGAATCAAACCCAGGGCCTCACACGTGCTAGATAAGCACTCTACCAATGAGCTCTAACCCCATTCTTTTTTTTTTTTTTTTTTTTTAATACTGGGGTGCTCTATCACTGAGCTATCACAGGCCTTTAAAAAAAAAGCACACACACACACATTTTTTATTGGTTCATTAGAGCTGTACATATTGATGGGATTTGTTGTTACACATTTGTACATGCACACAATACAACATTGTAATTTGACAAAAATTCACTCCGCAGTACCCTGGCCCTTTTATGTTGAGATCAGATCTGGCTAGATTGCTGAGGCTGGCCTCAAATATTTAATCCTCCTGCTTTAGCCTCCTGAGATGCTGGGATTACACAAAGGAACCACCACACCCAGGTTCCCCTACCTACTAAAAATATAAAAACTGGCCAGGCGCTGTGGCACATGTCTATAATTCCAGCAGCTCAGGAGGCTGAGGATCACCAGTTCAAAACCAGCCTCAGCAAAAGCAAGGAGCTAAGCAACTCAGTGAGACCCTGTCTCTAAATAAAATATAAAATAGGGGTGGGGATGTGGCTCAGTGGTTGAGTGTCCCTGAGTTCAATCCCTGGTACCCGCCCCCCCCGCAAAAAATATATATATATAATATGTGTGTGTGTGTGTGTGTGTGTGTGTGTGTGTGTGTATAAACTGACTGGGGGTATAGCTCAGTGGTAGAGTGCTCACCTATTATGTACAATGTCCTGGGTTCAATCCTCAGCACTGCAAGAAATAAACAAACAAATGTATGAGAACCAAAGGGGGAAAAAGAGAACCACAGGAAAGTTAAAGAAATGAAGTGATAGAATTAGTGTTTTCTGAGACTTTGATTCCTAGTTGGTTTTGTTTTCTTTGTTTTTTTGATACTGGAGATTCAACTCAAGGCCTTGAGCATGGAGCTACACCCTAGTCCCTGGGTCTTTTTTTGTTTGTATTTTGTTCATTGTTTTTTTGAGATGGTGCCTTGCTAAGGTGCCAGTAATGCCTTTGAACGTGTGATCATCCTGCCTCAGCATCCCAGATTGCTGAAATTACAGCTGTGTGCCACCACACCTGGATTTGATTCCTATTTCAAGTTAACTTTTTTTTTTTCCACTTTTTTCCCCTTGTGGTTTTGTTTTTGTTGTTGCTATTTTGTGATACTAGGGATGGAATCCAAGGCCTCACACATGTGACGTAATTAAGCAAGTGCTCTACCATTGAGTGCTAATCCCAAATTATCTTTTTGTTTACTGTATTTATTTATTTGAGATGGAATGTGGCTATGTTGCCCATGTTGATCCTGAACTCCTGGGCTCAAGAGATCCTCCCACCTCAGTCTCTTCAATACCAGGATCACAAGTGTGTACCATTGCCACCGCCAACATGCCCAGTTACATAAGTAAGTCACTTTCAACTTTGCAAAGAGGATTATGGTACTATAATTGTCATACATAAAATTTGACTCTGCCTACTTCAATGGTGGAAATAGGATTAAAATGGTTAGGAAGGAGGATTTGCTCAATGATTTGTATCTTAGAAACTGGATTTGGGAAGGGAGTTTGAAAGTAGAAGTGAGATTCCTTTGAGAGAGTGTGTGCGGGGATGTGTGAACTCTCTAGTTTCTATTATAGATATAAGCAGTGGCTACTTGCAGTTTTTTTTTTCCTTGTGGTGCTAGGGATCTAAAAATTTTTTGAAAGGGGGGTGTGGTATGAGGACACAGCAGCTCAGTGGTAAAGCACCCCTGGTCTCAATTCCCAGGACCAGGAGGAAATAATTTTTTTTTTCCCCTAATGTTCTCTGATCAGATAAAAACAAGAAAACAGGAGGACCAAGGGCAGCAGTCCTAGACTGGACCTAGCACCTTAATTAACCAAGCCAAATGCCTGCTGCATACTTCAACTGAGAGTTTAAACCAGTACACTTTTGTGATTTTTGTTCAGTGAGAAGACAGGAAGCTGCAGGGTGGGGAAGGAGGGTGGAAAAATAACAAAATTGACAATAGAGGTCAAATTAGTGAAGAAAGAAAAAAAAAAAAAAAAAAAAAAGAGGACCAATCAGCTTCTCTCTTCAGTGGAGATGAGGCACTTCCCCTTCTCCCTAGGGCTACCCTGGGCAAAGTAAGACCATTGCTGAGCTCAGTCCCAGAGACCCACTCCCCAGCCCTCTAGACGTCCTTTCCCTGAGCCACCCAGAAACTTCCTATCTCAAGGGTGGAAGGATATTGAAGACCTGTTAATGCCATACTGAACTATTCATCATTTCCAATTATGCTCAGCCCTCCTGAGGGTGAAGGACCTCTTTTATGTTTCTGGATTACTAAGGACACTGGAATACATACATGAATTAATGGGGCTAAATGGCATCAATGATCATCTACTGTAACACTCACTTCACTAGGTTTTAAAATTTAACTTCTTTCATGGGAAAAAGTCAGCATATAAATAACTTAATTATGATTACACATATGGTATGCCTTTACTTCATGTACAAACAGAGAAACAAACATGTATCCCATTTGTTTACAATAAAAATAAATTTAAAATAAATAAATAAATAACTTAATTAGGAACCTGTTTTTTTACCTAGGGGACCCCCCCCCCCCCTTGTATAAATGAAGCAAATAGTTTCCAAATTTATTTACTTTTGGTTTACCTGGTATATGTACACTGGGCAAATCGAGTTAAAATATTCCTATCAATTTAAACCCCTGATTAAAATTCGCTATTTTTGTGCATCTTACTAAAGCCTCACCCATGAACCTGACGTTTATTCTCTATGTGAAAGAGTAACCAACCCAATTCCAAAGAAAATTTGAGAACAAGTGTAGTCAAAGACTACCATGAAAAGCTTTATTTAAGGATGAGTACCCAACCAATACTAATGAGAACTATTTGAGTTTTTGTTTGTTAGTTATTTGTTTTGTTTTTGGTACTGGGGACTGAAACCAGGAGCACTCTGCCACGGAGCTACATCCCCAGCCTTTTTATTTTTTTAAGACAGGGTCTCTCAATTTCCCAGGTTGGCCTCAAACTTGTAATCCTCCTGTCTGAGCCTCCAAAGCAGCTGGGATGATAGTCCTTCACCACCACTCCTGGTTAATGACAAGTATTAATGTAACTGTACCAACACAGCCATTTATGGTGATGCAAATGACTAAAACATTTTTCCTCATTTTCTGAAAGTCAAGGGACTTCTACTTTTAGTGCTCTCTGAAATATTTTAGTGGGATCTTCACAATTCGGAGAAAACTCAGACTGGAGATTGCTAAATAATCCCCACAGTTGAAAAAACGAGAGCTGCGTCTGGACTCGTGATTCATTTCCCTGTTACCAAACGGGCGACCGGCGGCGGGGGTGGAGGCGGCCCCGCCCGCTGGCGTGAACAGCCCAGGGCCGCAGAGCACCCGGCACAGCCATGGCAACAGGCCGTGCTCAGCGGGGCCTTCTCAGGGGGCTGCTTTACCTTCTCCCTCTGCGCTCACTGGACAATTATAGCTCTGTTTCAAGTACACACTGAAAAATTAAGAGTCTCCTGAGCAATCAGGGAAATTATCACGGCCACGTGGCCCGGGGACTGAGAGTCTGCAGTGCACAGACCCGGGTTTCTTTGGCCTTTGCTGGATGCACTGGGCTGTTTGTTGCCTAAGGTTTTCTTCCCTCGTGCTTAGAAGACAAACTTGAGTAATGCTGCAGAGGGTATAAATGTTTATAAGAGTCTTCCAAAAATACAGAACAAATTCTTTGATTTCCCTGTGACCTTTTAGTAACTGGGAAGTCTGGGCCCAGAGGTGTGCAGGTCAGGGATAGAGCACTTGCCCAGTACAGATGAGGTTCTGGGCTCCATTCCCAGCGATTAAAATAATAACAATAAAAAAAAGGCAGCTGGCGCTGTGGCACAAGCCTCAGGAGGAGGCTGACACAGGAGGATCACAAATTCAAAGCCAGTTTGAGCCATTTAGTGAGGCCCTAAGAAACTTAGTGAAACCCAGACTCAAAAAAAAAGAAAAAAAAAAGAAAAAGAAAATGCATTAAGAGGTGTGACTTCTTTGAGAGTATGGCAAGAAGTCATTATCCAAGACTACTTTCTAAACCCTGGAGGAGCTTTCAGTTCTGTATTATTTGCCAGGCGAACAGAGAGAGGGAAGTGTGACCAGCTCAGAGATGAAAAGGCTGGCTTATTCCTTACCCTATAGGGATGTTTAAAAATAGCAGGCGAATTATAAAGAGGCACCTGAAGCCTGCAGGAGAAAGAGGCCATACAGAAGTGCAGTGTGTGGTTTAAACTTACACAGCAAGAACAGGATAGTGATTCCTTCATTCCAGCAAGTGCCATCCAGCTCCTTTCCTAACAGAATTTACCCTTGGAGAGGGGTGAGAAGATAGGGTCAGCAAGAGAAAGGGGAAAAGAAAAACAAAAAACAGAGCCACAGAAACAGTTCTGATTTCTCCTATTTTCAAAAAATGCACCCACTGATGAAGATACAAAGTAGTCCCTTCAGTTTTTCTCCTCTTACATTAGCCAGTGATTCCTTTCCCTGTTGGCTCCCTTCTCATACAGAAGTGTTTTAGCTTTGCTGACTGACTTAGCATTGGCAAACCTGAAAGTAGAAAGTGGGGGTATGGAAGAAAACTACCCATCCGTAGCCCCACTAACTAGAGACATCTACTGTTAATATTTCACCATATGGCTTTCCAGCATTTTTATGCTGTAGAGGAAAAGTAGAAAAGGAAAAGAAAGAAAGAAAAATGAAAGGGGATGGAAATGATGAAAAACATGTAGCCTGACCTGGTGGCTTATGCCTGTAATCCCAGCAACTCAGGGGGCTAAGACAGGAGGATAGAAAATTCAAGGCCAGCCTCAGCAATTTAATGAGACCCTAAATAAAAAATAAAAATAAAAAAGGAACCAGAAATGTAGCTCAGTGGTAAATTGCCCTTGGGTTAAATCCCCAGTACCTCCCATCCCCCCAAAAGAAAGACAGTTAACATTTACACCACTGTAGCACTAATTGTTAAAAGCTTGGTGCTATCTATATAGGAAGGCCAAGCACATTTATCTCTCAGAAGAGCCATCTGAAGCAATGGAAGGTGAAACCTAAGGAGTTATAGCTATTGCTTTTAACATGTGATCTGTAATTCCTAACTCCTGTGATGATAATTGCATTTCTTTTTTTTTTTTTTTCTCAGTTGTCAGTGGATGTTTATTTATATGTAGTGCTGAGTATCTAACCCAGGGTCTCACACATGCCAGGAAAGCACTCTACCACTGAGCCACAACTCTAGCCCCTGATAATTGCATTTCTAATTTAGGAACTTTTGTTTGTCCAATAACCTAGAGTTCAAGGTTGCCCTTGAACCTTATATTATTCATATTTCTTAAGAACTGGAGCATTTTTAAGGAAAATAATGGAGGCTTATAGTAGAGACTCTTTTTTTTTTGGGGGGGGGTGCTTAAGATTGAACCCAGGACCTCACACATTCTAGACAAGCAGTCTGTACTGAACTACATCTGCAGCCCATTTTAAATTTAAAAAACAAACAAACAAAAAATACTGGTGGGTGTGCACCAGCAGTGCACTGTAGTTTTATTTTAAAATTAAGATCAGGGGAATGTGGCTTGGTGGTAGATCACTTGCCTAACATGTACAAAAGACCCTGGGTTCAATTTCCAGCACTGGAAACAAACAAACAAACAAAACAAAACTTCAAACTAAAGTTAGATGTAAATAAAACATTTTAAAACCTAAACTAAATTTAGACTAAATATTTTAAATTTTCAGCTTAAAAGTTTTCCTATAAAACATATAGAGCATTAAGCCCCATGCAAAATATGTTCCTGTAAATTGGATTATCTGATATAAGCTTCTTATATCAGCATGGCCTTTTTGCCTAAGCACATCTTTGTTATGCTTATTCTAACAATTATCATTATTACAAATCATAAATCAGGAGTAGATTAATTATTTCCCCCGTGTTAACCCCTTATTTCCTTAATGGAGGTGAGTAGAGCAGATAATTTGAGTGGTGGACAGGGAAAATAATTTGCTTTGGAACCAAGCAGTAAAATGTGAGTTGCCACCTTAATCAGGTTTCTTCATTTATCAAAGCCTCAGTTTCTTCATCAGTGAAATGTTTATAATATGTATCTCATTTGATATGTGAGGACTAAATGATGTATAATACTGTGATTTATAGTTAATGAGCGTTGTGGACTTAATGAATCCCTTATGGTTTCTGTACATTCATCTTGTTTT
The DNA here is from genome assembly GCF_902686445.1 of Sciurus carolinensis. Taxonomy (NCBI): domain Eukaryota; kingdom Metazoa; phylum Chordata; class Mammalia; order Rodentia; family Sciuridae; genus Sciurus; species Sciurus carolinensis. Next base: position 87,010,239 of record NC_062219.1, read on the forward strand.
TCACACAGAAGTGCAAATTCCTTAAAAGTAATGGTTTTTTTTGTTTGTTTGTTTTGTTTGTTTTTTATCTTCTGGGAACCCAGCACAGTTATAAAGAGGGAGGAAACCCCAATTGGCAGTGTTACTGCATTATCATCATTCTCCAAGTTAACAATGAGTTTGAATTTTAATAAATGGTACTCATGAGCTGATATTAACTCACTACACTCACACAGTTGCCAAATGTGCCACACATACTGAGTCATGTTTCAGTTTAAACAAACTAACAAACAAACCATTAAAAACCTTAGCTGCTTAATGAGGTTCTTGCAAAACTCTTCTTCCTGGACTGGAATAGCTTAACACTGGTGAAGACAAAGTTGAAAAGTGATCAAGCAAGACAAACTGTGAATGAATTTGTGGGTAAGGGGTCAAGTGTCAAGTGCAGAGGTTTAGATCATGTATGATCAGCAGTGGGAGTGATTTTAAAAAGAGCTACTAGGAAGGAATAATTAGCAAGGCTGTTAATTAAGGTTCAGTTTGTAGTTCTGTCCTAGAGAATACTAATTTGTTAGCCTGAGTAAGATCTTGTTTTTTTGGTTAGTACTTTCACTGTTCAGACATGAGCGAGACTTGACATTAAAGAAATGTTAAACTGGGTGCAGTGGCACAGGCCTATAATCCCAGGAACTTGGGAGGCTGAGGCCAGAATATTGTAAGTTCAAAGCCAGTATCAGCAACTTAGCAAGACCTTAAGCCACTCAGTGAGACCCTGTCTTAAAATAAAAAATAAAAAGGGTTGGGTAGATAGCTCAGTGATTAAGAACCCCTGAGTTCAATCCCTGGTGCAAAAAAAAAAAAAAAAAAAAAGAAGAAGAAAAAAAAGAAAAAAAGAAAAAAGAAAAAAAAGAAAAGAAAAGGAAAGGAAAGAAAAAAAGAAAGAAAAAACAGGGGCTGGGGTTGTGACTCAGTGACAGAGCGCTCACCTAGATTTGCAAGGCACTGGGTTCGATTCTCAACACCACATCTCAACACCACATCTAAATAAATAAAATAAAGGTCCATTGCTAACTAAAAAAAATATATATATATTATATATATATATGTATGTATATCTATATATATATATATATATACACACACACACACATACATATATAAAAGATATGAAAGAAAAAAGAAATGTTAAAGAAGTGAAAGTAGAGAGGACTTGCCTAGCATGCAAGAGACCCTGGGTTTGATTCCCCAGCACCACAAAAAAAGAAAAAAGAAATAAGTTCAAGGCCAGCCTTAGCAATGAATGAGGTGAGTCCTTAGCAACTTAGTGAAAACCTGTCTCTAAAAAAAATAAAAATAAAAAGGACAGTGGATGTTGCTTAGGGTAGAGTACTCCTGGTTCAATCTCCAGTTCCAAAAACAAAATCTTATTGGAATACAGCCACACCTATTCATTTATGTATTGTCTGCGACTACTATGGAACAAGCAGAAGTGAGTAATTACAACAGACATCATACAGCCAGCAAAGCCTAAGATATTTATAATCTGGTCTTTATAGAAAAAATTTGCAAATCCCTTGTAATGATGGCATTAGAAGTTTAAACCAAGTTCAACAAGTAACTGAGAGTAAAATACTTTATTCTTTCTTTTGGTACTAGGGATTGAACCCAGGGGTGCTTTGCAATTGGACTACATCCTCAGTTCTATTTATTTATTTATTTATTTTTATTTTGAGACAGAGTCTTGATAAGTTGCTTAGAGCCTTGCTAAGTTGCTGAAGTTGGCTTCAAACTTAAATTCTCCTACCTTAGTCTCTTGAGTCACTGGGATTATAGGCATGCAACAATGACTGGAAAAATGTCTTTTATGTCTAGATATTTATCATATCTATTTTATTCCTTCCTGAAGATTTGAGTTTCTCTTTGATGTGATTACTCTTCTGCCTAAAGAACATCCTAAAGCATTTTTTTTTCTTTCTATTCCTTCCTTCCTTTATTTATTTTTGTGGTATTGCCTTCTTTTTTCTATTTTTTCCCCAGGTTTTTAAAAAAATATTTTTAGTTATAGGTGGACACAATACCTTTATTTTATTTATTTATTTTTACGTTCATGGCGCTGAGAATCAAACCCAGTGCTTCACAGGTATTGGGCAAGTACTCCACCACTGAGCCACAACCACAGCCTCTTCCCCCAGCTTTTGAGGTATGGTTGTCATGTAATTAGACCACACATATTTGAAGCATACAATTTGATAAGTTTTCACATATCTATACCCATGTAACTACCATCACAGTCAAGATAATGAACATATTCATCTTCCCCAAAAGGCTCATCATATCTCTTTGTGATCTTTTCCCTCTCCTCCCTAGCTCCCTTTCCCATCATCTAGAAACTATTAATGTATTTCTGTCATTACAGATCAGTTTGCATTTTCCAGAATTTTATATGTGTGAAGAATCATACAATGCGTATTGTCCTATTTTGTATGGACTCTTCAATCAACACAATTATGCTGAAAGTATTCAGGTCCTTGCATCAATAGTTCTTTCCTCTTTATTGCTAAGAGGTTTGCTAGTGCATAAATAAACCATAATTTATTTATCCATTCACCTGTTGATAGATGTCTGCATTGTTTCCAGGTTTTGGTGATTACAATTAAAACTGCTCTGAAAATTTTGTCCTGCGTCTTTGTGTAGACTCATTTCTCTTGGGCAAACATGTAGAATTGGAATGGATGGTCATTTTGTATGTGTACGTTTAATTTTTTTTTTTCTTGAGACAGGGTCTCACTGTGTTGTGCAGGCTGACCTCAACTCGTGGGCTCAAGCCATTTTCCTGCCTTAGCCTCTAGAGTAGCTTGTACAACAGACACATGACAACATAGGAGGGTATGTATGCTTAACTTTGTAAACGAATGGGTCAACTGTTTTCCTAAGACATTGTTCCCTTTCTCGTTCTCACCAACTGTTTGAGTCCTAACTGCCTGCCAAGAGTTGGAACTGTCAGTCTTTTTGGGGGTGTGCAGTGGTATCTCATTGTGATTTTATTACCTTCATTTGTAAAGGATATTTGCACTAGGTATAGAATTCTGGGCTAATGAGTATTTTGTTTTTAAAATTTTTTCAGCACTTTAAGATGTTCTTTGGGCTGGGGGTGTAGCTCAGTGTTAGAGTGCTTGCCTAGCATGTGCCCGGTCTTGGGCTCGTTCTCAGCACCAGGTGGAGGCAGAGCATTGTTCATTTATCTCCTTGCCCCTATTTTTTTGTTTGTTTGTTTGTTTAATCTGATTTTTTCCGGTCCTGGGGATTGATCCCAGGGGCATTCTACTACTGAGCTACATTCCCAGCCCTTTTTATTGTTTATTTTGACAAAAGATCTTGCTTGGTTGCTGAGGCTACCCTCCAACATGCTATCCTCCTACCTCAGCCTGCTGAGCAGCTGATTACATAGTCATTTCAATCATTGCTTCCCTATATATAATGTGTAATTTTCCCTGAGCACTTCCAGTTTTTAATCTTTTTTCCAAACATTTTATTTATTTACTTATTTATTTATTTATTTATTTAAAGGGTCTCCCTAAGTTGCTTAGGGTCTCACTAAATCGATGAGGCTGGAACTTGAATTTGTAATCCTCCCACCTTAGCCTCCCAAATTGCTGGGATTACAGGCATGTGCCACCAAACCCAGCTTTAGTTTTTAATGTTGGTCTATGCTTTTCAACAGTCTGACTGATGACTATGATGTGCCTAGTCTTACACACATGGGTTTCTCTGAGTGGGCTAAATATGTCCTTTACCAAATTTAGGAAATGTTCATCCCATATTTCATCATCACATACTAATGTGGGCCAAAGTTTTTTTCCTTTTGTACTAGGGATTGAATCCAGAGGCACTTCACCACTGAGCTACATCCCCCAGCCGTTTTTATTTTTTATTTTGAGACAGGGTCTTGCTAAATTGCTGAGGCTGGCTTTGAACTTGTGACCCTCTTGACTCAGCCTCCTGAGTCACTGGGATTACAGGCTTGTGCCAGTGTACCCGGCTTAATGTATGGAGACCGAATACTTTAAAAGTGTTCTAACCTACAGCTTTCTCTTGCCTTTTGCAACTAAAAAGCTGATGTGAAAACCATCTTTCCACAAAATTTTTAAAAACTTTCTTGAGTCGATTAGTTAATTTTGGCCCAGAGAGGCAGCTTACTCTGAATCTATTAGCTATTCATTTAACAAATATTTATTGTATAGGTACTGTTTTAAGTACAAGGATAGAATATCGAATAAAACACAAAATAAAAATAAATACTTTGAGAATATAAAGAACTTTAAAATATACATACTAATTTATGTAATTCTCTTAACCATTCTATAAATAAGTACTATTATCCACCTTTTAGAAATGAAGAAGCTGAGAGTTAATATATCTAAGGTCACATAGCTACTAAATATCAGAACTAGGTAGCTTTGAACCCAGTTAGTCTGCCTCTAGTACGTGTACTTTTTTCCCCTTATGGTACTAGAGATAGAACCCAAGAGGGCTCTACCACTGAGCTACATCCCCAGCTTTTTTTAGTTTTTATTTTGAGACAGGGTTTCATAAATTGCCAAGGCTGGCCTTGAATCTGTGGCCCTCCTGCTTTAGCCTCCTATATAACTGAGACTACTGGTGTGTGCCCCCATGCCCAACTGCAGAGGCTGTCTCCTCCTTTCCCCTCCCTCCTCCCTCCTCCCTCCTTCTTCTTTCTTCTTTTTTTTGGTATGGGGCCTACCTATGTTGTCCAAGCCGAACTTTAACTTTGGGGTTCAAGTGATCCTCCTGCCTCAGCTTCCCAAGTAGCTAGGATTATAGGTATGTGTCATCTTCCTCACTTCTAGAATATGTATTTTTAATTCCTATTGCTTTGTCTAATGAAGGGAAAAATGGAAGTCAAAGGGTGGGCAGGATTGATCTTTAGTTACATTTATAATGGGCAAATCCCTCATTCTATTTTTCCTCATCTATAAAACTAGTTGTTTTCACTGGATGAAAAATAAAGTCTCTTGCATCTTGAGAGTTTATTATTCTAGAGAGCAAAGGTTGGTATAGCTAAGCGGAAATAATTAAATTAAATATGGAAATAAGTGCTATACAAAAAAGGACAGTGGTAGTGTTTTTGCAGTGGATCCAAAGGTGGTATATATACAAATTAATTGAAAAAACACTGTCCATAGTGGGGGTTTTTTTTTGTGTGTGGGGGGGGTGGTACCAGGGATTTAACCCAGAGGTGCTTAACCACTAAGCCAGCCACATCCTCAGTTCCTTTTTATATTCTCTTTATAGACAGGATCTCACTGCATTGCTTAGAGCCTCACTAAGTTACTGAGGCTAGCCTAGAAACTGCAGCCTTCCTGCCTCAGCCTTCTGAGAGTCACTGGGATTACAGGTGTGAGCCACCACTATCAATAGTCTTTATGTACATAATGGCATTCAGATTCTTTGGTCTGTTTGAATGAGTCTGTTCTTTTAAAAAGGTGGGGGGGAAGTAAAAAAAGACAAAACCATAATCTCAGAGACTCAGAAGGCTGAGGAAGGAGGATGAGAACTTTGAGGCCAGCCTGGGCAAATAAACCAGACCCTGTCTTAAAATAAAAAAAATTTTCTAAAATGGGGCTGGGTACGTAGCTCAGTGACAGAGTACTTGCCTAACATTGGCAAGGCCCTGAGTTTAATCCCCAGAATCACACAAGAGGAAGAAAAAGGAGAAGATGAAGATCTAAGAATTTACCTCGGTGGTCGTCCAGTTATTGAGATCTGGTTTCCCCTTCTCATTGATGATTGTGTAAAATATGTAACAATTGGGTGTTTTTAAAAAACTAAGCCTGCAAAGTTCCTTTGGCAACAGGAATGGTTTGCCAATAGATATGCTGGAAGCAGATGGTAGTAGAAAAACCGACATGACACAGCAACAATTCAAAAGATACTGTACTAAAAATGAAAAAGGATAAAGCACATTTAATCTTAGAAAGTACAAGGCTATGACAGGATTTCGGAATTAAAGTTAATGGTCTATGTTGCCTTTTTTTTTTTCTTTTTTTTTTTTTTTGGTACTGGGGCTTTAACTCAGGGATGCTTAACCACTGAGCTACATTCCCAACCCTTTTTATTTTTTATTTTGAGACACGTTCTCACTAAACTTCTTGCTAAATCGCTGAGGCTGACCTGTAACTTGCAATCCTCCTGCCTCAGCCTCCCAAGTCCCTAGGGTTACAGGTGTGTGCCACAATGCCCAACTTGTTGCCTTTGATTTTCTTTTTTTCCTGTTCCTGGATTTATTTATATAAACAGCACAGGAGGACACCAGTCCCCATAGACAGGGACTCAGGGGTCACACCAGTCCTTCTGTCCTCACATTTACAGAGGTTTTTATTATGGAGCCTTCACAGGGACCTGGGCACCCTTGGGGGCGGTAGCCAGAGCCGGAGCCGATGCTGATACTGGAGCTGGAGTTGTAGCCTGGGTCTTGGCTTAGGCTTTGGCCTTTGGCCAGCAGAACCTGTGTTCCCTGGCCATGTGGCCATGAGCACGAGTCCCATGCTTGGGATGGGCAAGCAAAGCAAGGCAATCAAGTTTGCGGCTGGCACCCTTTGGCATCTTGGGCTTAACCTCCTTAGGCTTTACCAGGGCCTTGACAGCCTCAGCACATGTACTCAGGGCCTTGGCGTTGTTTGCCTGCATCTTTTTCAGGCCCTTCTTGTGCTTCTTGGCAAAACACATATTTCTCAGGAACTTGGGGTCTACCCCCCTAAGAGATTCATATCTCTGTGATCAGGGTTTCTTGATGCCATTTCTGTGCCATTTTTGGGATTGATTGTGCGTGGTGTAGTTCTTGGACTTGGCCATGTCTGCACCTTAAGTTGCTGGTCCCAGAGCAGTTGAGACCAGAAGAGGAACTGTTGCCTTTGATTTAAAAAAAATCTTCATTATAATTTTTTCTTTAGCTGGGTATGGTGGGACACACCAGCCACTAAGGAGACTGAGGTAGGAGGATTATAAATTCAAGGTCAGTCTCAGCATCTTAGGTGAGACCCTATCTCAAAATAAAAAAAATTTTAAAAAGGGTGGGTATGTAGCTCAGTGGGAAAGTATCCCTGGGATCAAACCCAAGCAACCCCGCCCCCCCCCAAAAAAAAAATTCTGAAAGTGAAACTGATAGGAAAATCAATAAGAAAAGAGAAAAAGGAGGGATGTGAAACACAGAACTCAAAGCAAGTAGTCATTATGCCTTTTTTTTTTTTTTTTTTTTTTTTTTTGAGGTGGGACAACTGAGGATTTAATGTAGGGAGACTTAACCAATGAGCCACATCTCCAGTCCTTTTCATTTTTCATTTTGAGACAGAATCTTGCTAAGTTGCTTAGGGCCTCTCTAAATTGCTGAGGCTGGCTTTGAACTCCCAATTTCTCCTTCCTTATCCTCCCGACCCACTGGGATTTTAGGTGTGCACTATGCCATTATTCTTAAAGGAAGTTCATTTTGCTAGGCATGGTGGTGTACGCCTGCACTCTCAGGGGGCTGGGAGGCTGAGGCAGGAGTATCCCAAGACCAAAGTCAGCCTCAGCAATTTAGTAAGGTCCTCAGTAATTTAGTGAGACCTTGTCTCAAAGCAAAAAAGCGGGCTGGGGAGATAGCTCAGCTGGTAGAGTGTTTGCCTCGTAAACACAAGGCCCCGAGTTCAATCCCCAGTACTGCAAAAAAATAAAAAAATAAAAATAAAAAGGGCTGGGGATATGGCTCAGTGGTTAAGACCACTGGGTTCAATCCCTGGTAACCGCCCCCCTCAAAAAAAAAAAAAAAAAAGAAAGAAAGAAAGAAAACAAAGAAGGAAACTTCATTTCTTCGATTTATATCAAGATTCTGGTTAATGAGGAATCTCAAATAACAAAAAAGCCCAAAATGAAATAACAAGCAACCATTAAGATTTATTAGGGCTGGGGATGTAGCTCCACGGTAGAGCATGTGTATGTGTGAAGCCCTGGTTCAAACCCCAGCACCAAAAAAAAAAAAAGAAAAAATAATATTGAATGCTTACCCTAGTGCTAGACTCTGGGTTAAGTACATTGGTTGTTTCATTTAATCCTCACCACATGCTAATGGGGTAGATATTATTTACTACTAAGCTCACTTTAGAGATATAAACAACACATAAAAAACATATAAGCAACATTCTGTTGCTAGTTGTGCTACAGCCAATGGGGATTCCAGTTGAAGACATTCCAGTTTCAGAGCTGTCTCATTCTTAAAGCACTATACAATCTACGTGACGCGTTAAAACAAATGAAGAAGAAACAATTTCCTGCAAATTATTGTTCTGATCTGGTGCAACAAAACAAAAACAAACAAATAAACAACAACAACAACAAAACATGCTCTGTATGTAAGATACTCTTCTCAAATTTCATAGTAATCTTATGGGGCAGGTATTATTGTCTCCTTTTTATAAAGACACCAAATACTTGACCACATATTCAGTAAGATGTGGTACATGCAGGACTTGGACCCAAGCCAATTGGTTAGCGTGCCCCAGTGTTCTTCACAAGCTCCTCAGGGGGTTTCCATGAATACCCCAGGCGGACATATGTTGCTCTCAGTTCCTGTCTGTGGAGGACAATTTTTTTGTAGGATAATCACCCAAAGCACCCACGTCTATGGCCTCCTCTGGCTGACTCCCATTGTTCCTCCCCAGCTTCTCCTTTGAGCTTTCCCTGTTGCTCTCTTCCAAGAACCCCTAGTCTTACTTGATCCAGTATGCTCATACTGCCCTGCTGTCCTCCTCTGTTTCCTTTATTTTTTTGGCGGCTGGGTGGGGGTGGGAGTGGGGCGGCTGGGAATTGAACCTAGAGGTGCTTAACCGCTGAGCAACATCCCAGGCTTTTTATTTTTTTATTTTGAGATAGGTTCTCATTAAGTTGCTTAGGGCCTCACTAAGTTACTGAGGCTGGCCTTGAGCATGCACCACCACACCCAGCTAATCTTCCCTTCCCTATCTGTCCAGGGGTCTGCCACATCACATATATCATCCAGAAGGGACTTGGTTTTGTGTCCCCAGTGCCTAGCTAGTGCTTGGCACACAGCATATGCCCAATAAATGTATGTTTTTGTTTTATTTTTTGAGATGCTGGGGATCGAACAACCAAGGGCCTCACACTCCACCGCTGAGCTACCCCAGCCCCTCAACAAATGTTTGGAGATATAAAGACTGGCCTCTGAAGTCCTGCACGATCACCAACATATACCAAATGCCATAATTTGAAAGTTCCTGCCACTTACAGAACACACACTGTATCACATGTGTTGGTGAATCTATAGTTCTAATACTCAAATGAGATAGACCAAATAGTATTCATTGTTGGGATGTTAAAAATTGGTAAATTTCTCTATTTTGAACAGATTTTTCTTGCTTTTTTTTTTTTTTTTTTTTTTTTTTTTTTTTTTGGTGATGGGAATTTAACCCAGGGGCACTTAACCACTGAATCACTTCCCCCAGTCCTTTTTTTATATTGTATTTAGAGACAAGGTTTTACTGAGTTGCTTAGAACTTCCCTAAATTGATTAGAACTTGCAGTCTTCCTGCCTCAACTCCCCCAGCCTCTAGGATTACAGGTGTGTGCCACCATGCCTGGTGCTTTCTTTTCTTTTCTTTTTTTTTTTTTTGAAAGAGCTAATGAGTATTTTATAACTATAGTGAGCACTGATGTGTAAAAATGGTTTGCATCTTCAGGTAATTATCTTATTTAATCATTATTATCAGTTCTATGAAATAGATGTTAGATCATTTTGTTAGTGGGATAATGGACTGAACTCGAGGGTAATTTATTCAAGATCACATTAAGAAAGAAAATATCTAGGAATAGACTCTCTAAGCTCTTCCCCTTAGTCCAGTGTTTCTCTACTAATTATGAAGACACAAAAATACTGAAAATGAATATTCTATAAAATATGAAGTTATAAGGAAATCCTTTCCTTCATACCACATGAGAAAGTATGTATCCTGCTAGGTCCTGAATTTGAAACCATGAAAGAAGTTGTAGAAATCTTTAGCTTCCTTAATCTTTCTGGTATAGTCTTCAGACATCCCTCCTCCCCCCATCTACTGGTAAATGCCATAATGTCATTCTTTTTATGGCTGAATAAAATTCCATTATATATATGTTGTGGGGGTGTGTATAACATTTTTATCCATTCAACTGTTGAAGGGCACCTAGATTGTTTCCATAGCTTGGCTATTGTGAATTGAGCTGCTATAAACATTGCCGTGCCTGCATCACTGTGGGTATGCTGATTTTAAATCTTCTGAATATATAACAATGAGTGGATAGCTTGGTCATATTATGGTTCCATTCCTAGTTTTTCAAGGAATCTCCATACTTTCCATAGTGGTTGCGCCAATTTGCAGTTCCACCAGCAATGTATGAGTGTACCTTTCCCCCCCAACATCCTTACCAACATTTATTGTGACTGGTATTCTTGATAATTGTCATTCTGACTGGAGTGAGATGAAATGTCAATGTAGTCTTAATTTGCATTTCTCTAATTGTTAGATTGTTGAACATTTTTTCATATATTTGTTGACCATTTGTATTTCTCCTTTTGAGAAATGTCCGTTTTGTTCCTTTCCTATTTATTGATTGTGTGTGTGTGTGTGTGTGTGTGTTAAGTTTTTTGAATTCTTTGTATATCCTGGATATCAATGCCTTATCTGAGGAGCAGGTGGTAAAGATTTTCTCCCATGCCGTAGGCTCTCTCTTCACCCTCTTGATGGCTTCCTTTGCTGTGCAGAGCTTTTTAATTTGATGCCATCCCACACTTTATTTTACTTCTTGTACTTTAGGCATCTTGTTAAGGAAGTCAGTTCCTGAGATGACATGTTGGAGTGTTCGTCCTACGTCTTCTAGTGGGCACATGGTTCCTGGTCTAATTCCAAAGTCTGATGCACTTTGAGTTGAGTTTTGTGTAGGGTAAGAGATAGGGGTTAAATTTCATTCTACTACATATGGATTTCCAGTTTTCTCAGTGCTATTTGTTAAAAAGGCTATCTTTTGCTGGGTGCAGTGGTACATGCCTGTAATACCAGTGACTTGGCAGAAGGATCCCAAGTCCAAAGCTAGCCTCAGGAATTTACTGAGGCCCTAAGCAACTTAGACCCTGTCTCAAAAAATAAAACAAGCTGCAGATGTGTCTCAGTGATTAAGCACCCCTGGGTTCAATTCCTGGTACCAAAAACAAACAAACAAACAAAAAGGCTATCTTTCTCCAATGTGTGTTTTTGACACCTTTTTCTAGTATCAGATAATAATTTATGTGGGTTTGCCTCTATGTCTTCTATCTTGTTCCATTGGTCTTCATGCCAGTACCATGCTGTTTTTGTTACTATAGCTGTAGTATGTTTGAGGACCAGTATTGTGATGCCTGCTTCACTTTTCTTGCTAAAGATTACTTTGGTTATTTTGGTCTCTTATTTTTCCAAATGAATTTCACAACTGCTTTTTCTAAGTTTCGTGAAGAACATCATTGAAATTTTGATGGGAATTGTATTGAATCTGTATATGTAGTATGTCATTTTAACAATATTAATACTGCCTATCCAAGAACATGGGAGGTCTTTCCATCTCCTAAAGTTTTCTTCAGTTTCTTTCTTTAGTGTTCAATTTTCCTCCTTAGAGTTCCATAGTTTTCATGGTAGAGGTCCTTAACCTCTTTTTTTTTTTCCAGGCTATTGTGAATGGGATAGTTTTCATAATTTTTTTTTTTAGCAAATTCATTATTTGAGTATAGGAAAACAATTGATTTATGGATGTTGATTTTGTGTCTCGATATTTTGCAGAATTCATTTATGAGCTCTAGAAGTCTTCTGGTGGAGTTTTTTGGGTCTTCTAACTATAGGATCATATCATCAGCAAACAGACAATTTGAGCTCTTCTCTTCCTGTTCCTATCCTTTTAATCTCCTTCTCTTGCCTGATTTTAGAACATATTTTTAAATGTTTATAATTAAAAAGATATTTATGAGTTTATTTTCTCTACTGACTCAAGTTAGTGTTACAAGGCACACCAACTGAAGGTAGACGTTCTCCAGATAACCTATTGACACACTGTCTTCTTTAGCTAATAAAGTGCTTCTATGTCTTTGCATGTTATTGCATATTAGAATCATGAGGTAGTTTCTAAGTATAAATAATGAGTAGACCCATTTCACAGATGCACTCAGAGGGATCCAGAACTGGTGGCTGTTACAAGATCTATAAGTGGGAGAAAGTGGACTGAATTCTTAATTTTCTGACTCTTATGCCACTGCTATTTTCATTACAGCAGACTACCTACAGCTGTTGGTAAGGGTTAGGACTAATTCTCCAATCAGATTATCTGGGTTCAAATTATTCTCTGCTAAGCTCTAAAAGACTCACAAGAAAAGACTGCCAACATGTATTAAGTGAAAAAAGTAAGCAATATAGTACATTGTATTTTACCATTGTATGCCTAAAAAAAAAAAAAAGGAAAAAAGAAAAACTTTAAAAATAATGTCTCTTTTTGCTTATTGTGCATAAACTATTGCATATCTATAAAATGTGGATAGTAGGATTACATTCAATACTATAAATATTAGGACAATGTTTGCCACAAAGAAATGCCAATTTATTTGAAGTCTGTCCAAATAAGTCCTTGGCTTAATCATATTCTAAAATACCCTTAAAAAAAAAAAATCTTGTTTTAGTTGTAGGTGGACACAATACCTTTATTTTATTTTTATGTGGTGCCGAGGACTGAACCCAGAGCCACACGCATGCTAGGCAAATGCTCTACTGCTGAGCCACAACCCCAACCCTAAAATACCCTTTAAAAATAATTTTCAATTGGCACAAGCAAGATGAAAACGTGGTAAGCTACAGCAAAACTTAAATTACTTAAAACTGCTTTAAGTTAGGCCCAATAGCAAAATAAGCCAATACTGAAAGATGCTTGGCAAATCACAATCATATATATTAAAGAACGGTTACCGTTCACCCTTTTACCATGAAAATAACTAAAATCCTTGTTTTTTTCTTAAAACAGTATGCTGATGCTTACTTAAAATATATTTTAAGTTTGACACTCTAAGTGATTCAAGCAAGTTTAAAGAAAATATCAAGCAAAATAATGACTTCAGATTATAACCCGCAAACACATATGTGAGTCTAAAGAACGTTACTGTTACTATTTTAACATTTAAGTTAGTAAAAAGCATACTGTATCTGCTGTAAAATTGTTCTGGTTATAGTAAAGACAGAGGGCTTGGGTGCTTAAAAAAAAAAAAAAATCCAATATTTGTTTCAGTCCTTTAGAGGATAGGCGCTTAGGCGAGCGAGACACACTAGTCTGTGGCCTCCTCCAGGGCCCTTTCTTCCGCAGTCTTGGGACCGCACCAAGTGACCTCCAGGTGGGGGCGTGTCAAGGGGCGGTCTTGCACTTTGGAGATCTGAGCTGGCAGATCCTGCGGCCCTCAGTGGGACCTGCGGGGCGCACCGGTGTAGGCGCGCTGGACAAGGCTGGCTGCGCGGCCCCGGTACCTGGAGCCGGAGAAGGAGCGCGGGTCCCCGCAGCGTCCCGGAGCTAAGCGGCGCTGTCCCAGGGACTCGCATTCCCATCCTGCTCAAGCCCTCCTGGCCCAACCCTGGCCTCGACCGAGGGCAGTAGTGTGAGCTCTACCCTGAGAACAAATGCACGATAAATGGACCCCGATGGGTCCAAGATATTGGGTCTTAAGTATAAGAATCGAGATCTCCCTTTCCCCAAGGAAAGTCTCGGCCGTAACGGCAACATAAAGAGTACTCAGTGGCTGTGCGCAGGTTATTTATACAGAAGTCAAGGATTCTGGTAATTTTATTGTTTCTTAGATGATATTAAAAAAAAAAAAAAAAGATTGTCTCTAAGGTATTTATAAAGTGTATACTTTTGTATGTAGTTACAAGGGCTAGGGAAAACTTACCTATATTTTGAGATAAATTTTGGAGTTCATATTTAAAATTTTTCCTTTCTCAATCTGTGCATAATAATGAAAATTTGACTACCTTGTCTGTGTTTAAGGAATGCTTTTGAACCGTTTTGTCAATTAAATTTAGAATGTTGGGTTGTTTTCACCATCCAAAGTAGTGGGGTTGAGGTACTAGGAAAAGCTTTGAGTCGCATTTGAATCGGGAGCTGTAGTTGTTGTTGTCTAGTTGTAGATGGACACAATGCCTTTATTTTATTTATTTATTTATCGAACCCAGTACCTCACCCGTGCTAGGCGAGCCCATTACCACTGAGCCACAACCCCAGCCCGGGAGCTGTAGTTCTTGGTTTTGTTTTTCTCTGTTTTTGTAGTACTTGGAATTGAACCCAGGTCATCACACATGCTAGCATGTTAAGGCATGCTAGGAAAGCACTCTGGTAGACAAGCTACATCCCCATCCCAGGAACTGTAGTTTTTATAAATCATGAAAACTGCTGACTGTCATCTCTTAAAGAATTCTAGCATGCCCCTGTAATCCCAGCTCCTAGGGAGGCTGAGGCAGGAAGATCACAATTTCAAGGCCAGCATCAGCAATTTAGCCAGGCCCTAAGCAACTAAGTTAGACCCTGTTTCAAAATAAAAAATAAAAAGGGTTGGGGGATGTAGCTCAGTGGTAAATTGCCCCTGGGTTAAATCCCGTTACCCCTTTCCCCCAAAATATTCCAAAATGGCACCAAATATATATTTCAGCTTAAACTATAGTAGGTCCATATTTTCAAACAGAATAATTCAACTGAAAGCCAACATTTGCAGTTATTATAATTTTAGGATTGTAAATAGTACATTTGCAAGTCACATTTCAATGAATTGTACATATTTCAGATATCGATTTTCTTAATTGAAATTATCAATACTTTTCTCTTTTACCAATATCTTTTGACTTCTCATTTCTTTCTTAGATGTTAGTGGAGATTCTGGATCCCATGCCAAACTTTCAAATATTGAACTTTCATGTCACCAAATAGCCATTTCTTTACATTTTCAAAAATTTGCCATTCCTTTGGCATGGCAGTGGTGCATCCTTATAATCTCAGCAACTTGGGAGGCTGAGACTGGAGGATCACAAGTTCAAAGCCAGTCTCAGCAAATTGGTTGAAGTCCTAAGCAAATCAGGGAGACCCTGTCTCAAAATCAGAAATAAAAAGGGCGGAGGATGTAGCTTAGTGGTTAAGCACCCCTGGGTTCAATCCCTGGTACCAATAAATAAATAAATAAATATTTTAAAAATTCACCATTCCTGTTAAAATATGTGCCTTAGTATTATCTCCAACAATGTACAAACCAAAACCATGTAAGGTATACATTGTTAAAGGAGTCATGGAAAATAATGTCTAGTGTAGTACCCTAACTTTAATCTGAAATAACTGTGTAGTTAACATTAGTGTGATATACTAATATGGTTGACTGTAGAAGTCTAGTACCAAGGAAAAGAATCATTAATGAATATTCCTTTTTTCTAATGAATTTCTTTCTTTTGGTACTGGGGATTGACCCCAGGGGTGCTTTACCATTAAGCCACATCTCCAACCCTAGTTTTGATTTTGAGACAGGGTCTCACTAAGTTGTTGAGGCTGGCCTCAAACTGGCAATCCTCCTATCTCAGCCTCTGGAGCCACTGGGATTACAGGTGTGGCCCACCACAACTGGTATTAATGAATGTTTCTAAGGAAATAAAATGAGGCAAGGTGTTTGCATTATTCTATTATATGTGATTGATTTTCATTGGCACTTCTTACCTCTTTTATTATAAACAGGGATAGGCTATCAAGATAATTTTTTTCCACATGTATATGATTGGCTAAAAACACTAGGAAAATTTGACGCGACAAAAGAATTTGCGAAAGTAGAAATGCTAGTAATAAAAACATTATAGGAAAGGCTTTGTGGATAGATTTCATTATAAATATTTCTAGGAAAAGTTTGCTTCATTAAAATTATTGAAGTTGAAAATGAGAAGGCTAGAAACCTCTTAATGAAGGAACAAAGAAACCCTTTTTTCTGAAAGTTATTATCTACAAGGAGTAGTAAAACAAGATTTAGAAAGGCTAATCCAGAAGACTTTTTTTTTCACTTAAAAATAAGGTGTTGGATTGTGAAAAGTAACTGAAAGCTAGAACTCTGCATTTTTGATGTTGTTGTTGCGTCAATGGACATTTATTTATTTATTTATATGTAGCGCTGAGAATTGAACCAGTGCCTCACACATACAGGCAAGCACTCTACCACTGAGCCACAACTCCAGCCCCTAGAACTATGTTTTACAATGAAGTTAAAAAGCAAATAACCATTATATAAGTTTGCCTTTAATTACTTCCCAATTGTTTTGTTTATTTATTTATTTTTGTGGTACTGGGAACTGAACCCAAGGCAAGCTCTCTACCACTGAGCTATACCCCATCACACCCCGCCTCCTTTCTTTTCATTTTGAGACAGGGTCTTGCTAAGTTCCCCAAGCTGGGGTTGAATTTGCCATCTTCCTGTCTCAGCTTCCTGAGTAACTGGGATGATAGGCATGTGCCCAGCTCCAATTATTTTATATATTAATTTTTTTCTAAACTGTGAGTTCTTCATCAGAAGTACATTTCTTTAGCATACTCCACAGTGCTTCATTTAGCACTGGACATGTAGTAATTTTTCAAATACCTATTAATAGGTTGGTTCAAGAAGCTGGGCAGTGATTTGAGAGATGTAAAGCTCTAGTAGTTACGTGTATTAAAAATATATGTCTTTTAGGCTGGCACAGTGGCACATCCTTATAATCCCAGCAATTTGGGAGGCTGAGGCAGGAGTAAAGCAAGTTGGAGGCCAGCCTTAGCAATTAGGGAGATCCCATTTCAAAAAACAAAGGACTGGCAATGTAGTTCAACTGTAAAGCACAGCTTGGTTTAATTCCTCGTACCAAAAAAAAAAAAAAAAAAAAAATTAAAAAAAATATTTTTAGGGCTGTGGATTTAGCTCAGTGGTAGAAGAATGCTTGCCTAGCATGTGTGAGGCCTGGGTTCAATCCTCAGTACCATCCCCCCAAACAAAGAGATAAATGATTTTTTTTTTCAGTCACCAACACCAGAAAACAAAACAGCAGCAAAAAGTGTTTCTTTTCTCAAAAAAATATTTCCCAGGGCTTGCCCATATAGCCATCCACTAATGCCAAAGCTTAACACGTGATGCCCACCTTCAGTCCCATCTACTAAAGAAGCTGAGAAGGCAGGGGATCACTTGAGTCCCGGAGTTGGGGACCTGCTTGGTCAGGTCTTAAAAAAAAAAAACAATGACAAAAACAACATACACACGCGCGCGCGCGCGCGCGCAACTCCCCCCCACGCACACGCTCAAGGGCTAAATCTCATCCAAACTCGCCTTAGATTTAATGCTACAATGCAGTCACAATCAATAGGACAGAAAAGTGGAAAATAAAGTCATTTATTTAAATAGGCTAGGCCATTTTTGAAAAGCAGTGATTTCACAGCAAGTGTTAGCGACAGAATACTGGGTGGATAAACTTGCTGATGCAGTAGATCTTAGTCTCCACATGAGATCATATGGAAAGACTGAATTTGAAAGATTCTTTTGAAGTTTCTCATGTTTGCAATCAAATGACTGTACACTTAAAAAAATGTACCACGGGAGTAGACAGATACACACTCTCTTAGGATCTTCTTGGTGCAATAAAACTAGATTTGGAAGTAAAGCTAATTGTAGGATTAAAGTCTATTCTAAACTGAAACAGTGGACACCTGGAGTGCCCCGGGAGGTGAAGTATGTTCCAGACTTCGATAAAAACAGCTGATTCTGAATGAACAAACCAAGAAGTCGGCTCAGGAGCAGATTGGTTGCGCTCAGAGCCAGCAAGCTAAAAGCCCTCTAGGATTCCTGAGCCGTGAAGGAAGCCGCCGGACCCCGCCCTCCGCCCCAAGTCCCTCGGGCGGGGGGCCTCGTCCGCGTCTCCAGGCAGCAGGAGCACGGAAGGCGGAGGCGGAGGAGGAGCCAGTTCGGGACCCCGGTGCGACCAGCGGGGGAAGCGGCTCTTAGGGGCTTCGCCCAGGCGAGCGAGAAGGTAAGGTTGAGGACGGGAGGTGGACTGCAAAGTGAAGGGATAGCCCGATCTCGATACAACCTTTGCGGTTAAGCCAGGAATGGTACAGGGAAGATTCTGGACATCCCCTCCCGGCCGCCTCCTCGCTGCCCCACCCGCTGGCTGAAGCGGAGAGTAATTCATACAAAAGAGGACTCGCCTGCGCCTAAGGGAATCCCAGGGACCGTCGTTAAACTCCCATTAACCTAGATGCGAGAGAGATCGCCGCGTCCCCGCCCCCAGCCTCTGGCTCTCAGCATCATCTGGATCCAGAGGAGCATGCGCGGGGAGCTGTGTGCGGTCAGTGGGCTGAACGCACATCGCCCACAGTCCCCAAGAAGTGGAGGGGGGAGGGGATGGCAATTGAACCGGTGCCTAGTGGAGGTGGCGCGGGGTAAGCTGGGTAAGTGGTGTCGTGTGCTGACTCCGCCCTTTTCCTCGAGGGTGGGGGAGAACGGTATATAAGTGCCGTAGTCGCCCTGAACGTTCTTTTTCGCAACGGGTTTGCCGCCAGAACACAGGTGAGTGCCGGGTGTGGCTTCCGCAGGCCTGGCCGCCTTGAGCGGACTGAGGCCCTCGCGTGCTTTCCCCACTGCCATGCTACTGGGCCACTTTACGAGGTTCTTACCCGGAATTTCGGGTTATAAGAGGGTTGGAAGAGTTCGAGACCTTGGGATTTTTTTCAAGAACCCCTTCGCCTCGTGCTCGGGTTGAGGCCTGGCTGGGGCGCCCGGGCCGCCGCGTGCGAATGCGGCCGCACCTTCGCCTGCTGCCCAGGTTTAGGGCCTCCCGACACTTCAGTTTCCACGTGAGTCGTTGGGGTCTTTTTCTCTGCCGCGTCGGTCCTGCCGTGTTGGTCAGGGTCTCGACGGGCTCCTGCTCCGGTTCTTGGCTGTGGGGCGGCGGCGGGGCCCGCCCGTCGGTGGCACATGTACAACGCGGCCTCGGAGAGGCGAGGCAGGGCCTTGTTAGGCGACGGTCGTGAGCTCTGCGGAGCGGGCCGGGTGTCCAGCCCCTGCCGCCCAGTCCGCCCCACCCCGGGCGGCGAGGCCGGCCCGCTCGGCACCAGTTGCGTGCGCGGAAAGATGGCCGCTCCGGCCCTGTTGCAGGGAGCTCAAAATGGAGGACGCGGCGGCCCGGGAGAGCGGGCGGGTGAGTCACTCACACAAAGGAAAAGGGCCTTTCCCTCCTCGGCCGCTGCTTCCTGTGACCCCACGGTGTACCGGGCGCCATCCAACCACCTCGATTTCGTCTCCTAGCCTTTGGAATTCGGCTTCTTTCGGCTGGGGGTGGGGACTTCTGCGTGATGGAGTTTCCTCACACTTGGTGGGTGGAGACTGAAGAGTTAGGCCAGCCTGGCACTGGATGTAATTCTCCTTGGAATTTGCCCTTTTGAGTTTGGATCAAGGCTTATCCTCAACCCACTGGACAGTGGTTCAAAGGTGCTGTTTTTAATTCTGAATACCATTTTAGGTGTCGTGAAAACCACCGCTAAATCAAAGCCAAAATGGGAAAGGAAAAGACTCATATCAACATCGTTGTCATCGGACACGTAGATTCGGGCAAGTCTACCACTACTGGTCATCTGATCTACAAATGTGGTGGGATCGACAAAAGAACCATTGAAAAATTTGAGAAGGAAGCTGCTGAGGCAAGTACAGTAGTAGAAAAAGGAAAGGGTGCTAAAATAGTTTGTCACCAGAAACTTAAAATGGAGGTAGTTTTCCTAATAACTTTCCAAAAGAAAATAAGTTAACTTTTTAATTGTTTAGCCTTGTTCTGACAAGTATAGAATCAAAGGCTGTGAATTGTAAAATGGAACCATTTGTGCAAAATAAGGGGTGGGCATGGGATTTCAAATTATTTTGTGACTGTAACCACTCAATCATTACAGATGGGAAAGGGCTCATTCAAGTATGCCTGGGTCTTGGATAAACTGAAAGCGGAGCGTGAGCGTGGTATCACCATTGACATCTCCCTGTGGAAATTTGAGACCAGCAAGTATTATGTGACTATCATTGATGCTCCAGGACACAGAGACTTCATCAAAAATATGATTACAGGCACATCTCAGGTATGTGGAATGAATAACTTTAGAAATAACTAAAACAGGAGTCTTCATCTGAAAAGCTTTTGTTAACAGGATGTTGTTTCCCAAAGGCTGACTGTGCTGTCCTGATTGTTGCTGCTGGTGTTGGTGAATTTGAAGCTGGTATCTCCAAGAATGGGCAGACCCGTGAGCATGCCCTTCTGGCTTACACACTGGGTGTGAAACAACTAATTGTTGGTGTTAACAAAATGGATTCCACTGAGCCACCCTACAGTCAGAAGAGATACGAGGAAATCGTTAAGGAAGTCAGTACCTACATTAAGAAAATTGGCTACAACCCTGACACAGTAGCATTTGTGCCAATTTCTGGTTGGAATGGTGACAACATGTTGGAGCCAAGTGCTAATGTAAGTGATTTTTCAAGACACTTTAAAAAGAAAACTTAGTGGCGAATTGATGTTAACACTAATTGGCAATTTTGTGTTTTAGATGCCTTGGTTCAAGGGATGGAAAGTCACCCGTAAAGATGGCAGTGCCAGTGGAACCACACTGCTTGAAGCTTTAGATTGCATCCTGCCACCAACTCGTCCAACTGACAAGCCTTTGCGTCTGCCCCTCCAGGATGTCTACAAAATTGGTGGTAAGTTGGACATTAATACAACATCACAGCCTTAGTTTTTGGTAGGCACAATAACTTCACCTTTACAGGATGTATTTGATACTATGCTATCACTTTTTAGGTATTGGTACTGTCCCTGTGGGCCGAGTGGAGACTGGAGTTCTCAAGCCTGGCATGGTGGTCACCTTTGCTCCAGTCAATGTCACAACTGAAGTAAAGTCTGTTGAAATGCACCATGAAGCTCTGAGTGAAGCTCTTCCTGGAGATAATGTGGGCTTCAATGTCAAGAACGTGTCTGTCAAAGATGTTCGTCGTGGCAATGTTGCTGGTGACAGCAAAAACGACCCACCAATGGAAGCAGCTGGTTTCACTGCTCAGGTAACAAGATAAAATTGACATTTCTAACTTGGCTAGAGCCTGAGGTCCTTGAGATCATTAAATACATCATCTTTCCGCCAGGTGATTATCCTGAACCATCCAGGCCAAATCAGTGCTGGCTATGCCCCTGTACTGGATTGTCACACAGCTCACATTGCTTGCAAGTTTGCTGAGCTGAAAGAAAAGATTGATCGCCGTTCTGGTAAGAAGCTGGAAGATGGTCCTAAATTCTTGAAGTCTGGTGATGCTGCCATCGTTGATATGGTTCCAGGAAAGCCCATGTGTGTCGAGAGCTTCTCTGACTATCCTCCTCTGGGTAAGGAAGACTTTAAGTATAATTAGAAAGATTGTATTAAACATCAGGATTGTACCTGTAAACCAATTGTTTCTCATGGTAATAACAATTTGTTTTAATAGGTCGTTTTGCTGTTCGTGATATGAGGCAGACAGTTGCTGTGGGTGTCATCAAAGCAGTGGACAAGAAGGCTGCTGGAGCTGGCAAGGTCACCAAGTCTGCCCAGAAAGCTCAGAAGGCTAAATGAATATTACCCCTAACACCTGCCACCCCAGTCTTAATCAGTGGTGGAAGAACGGTCTCAGAACTGTTTGTCTCAATTGGCCATTTAAGTTTAATAGTAAAAGACTGGTTAATGATAACAATGCATCGTAAAACCTTCAGAAGGAAAGGAGAATGTTTTGTGGACCATTTGTTTTTTTTGTGTGTGTGGCAGTTTTAAGTTATTAGTTTTTAAAATCAGTACTTTTTAATGGAAACAACTTGACCAAAAATCTGTCACAGAATTTTGAGACCCATTAAAACAAAAGTTTAATGAGAAACCTGTGTCTTCTTTTGGTCAACCTGAACTTCTATACAAACGTTAGGCAAGAGTTTCTCAACCTATTCTGGTGTTGAGAATCTGTTAACTTAATGAGTATAATTAAGTTTTCTGGTTGGGAATTTTAGTTTGGAAAGAAAACTGGGAGGGATCTTGTCTCAAGAACCTAGTAGGTATCTGGGAGGGCTTATTGATTACAACACTTCATTAGGGTAGAGAAAACTTTGTAATTTAGAGGGCCAAATCCTGTAATATTAAAGGCTGTTGCTTCTGAAATTGTGTAGCTCCATTAATACTGAATAATAACGTTCCATTTTTAAGTTTCCCATTTGTTAATGCCTTATTTTTTTTTGTAAGGATTGGAATAGTATTAAGAAATGGTGAAAAACATTCCCTATCACAAATAGAAATTAATAGGAATTTTTGTCTAAGGAGCAAGGTTGGTGATAAATTACTGGCATGCTAGAGATGAACCCAAAGTTGGAAGAGGCAGATATAAATTGAGTAAGCTTCCTTTAACCAGGAACAAGGGTTTTGGGGTTAATTGGTAATATTGGGAGTATGGTCATTGTCACAAGGAAAAACAGGTGGCTTTGGCTGTCATGATGATCCATTTAAATAACTAGTTTGGGTCATTTGGTAAATCTGAGTACTAGAATATTTGATACACTTGCCTTAAACTTTTAACAGTAATACTGTACATGGAGTTTTTAACAGTACATGTCTTTCACTAATCTGTACATGGAATAGTATCTCCTAAAGGATATTTTTGTTGTGGGGACACTTTGTTGTAGAATTGTGCTTAGCATGTGCGATGCCTGGAATTCCATCACCAGTACTACCAAAAAGTTTTGCTATGAACTGGTAATTGAGCTATGTCCCTATCATTATTGAAGACAATTTGCAATCATTTGTCACCCTTCAAAATAGCTAGTAGCTAGTTATCTGAAGAACTGTGACACCATCCCCATTTAGAAAGGAAAGTTTTCATTCCAGCTTGGAAAGAAGGGGAAAATTACACAGGATGAAATTTATCAGGCCTGGCTAGTATAGTGAGTGGATTTTAAATCAGACAACTTTTGCCTGTCAACATGAAATGTC
Organism: Sciurus carolinensis; assembly: GCF_902686445.1. Classification (NCBI taxonomy): domain Eukaryota; kingdom Metazoa; phylum Chordata; class Mammalia; order Rodentia; family Sciuridae; genus Sciurus; species Sciurus carolinensis. The sequence goes on from NC_062219.1 coordinate 87,033,330, forward strand.
TTGGGTCAATTAAAAGGGTATCTTGAGGTTCTAGAGAAACATCCTACTTGCCTGTGGTAGAAAGGGAGTAAACTTTAAAGGTGGGTACAATGCTAACTTGGTTCAGGGAGAGGTTTTGGGGACTATAAGTGAATAGTTTTGTCTTCAGTTTAATAGTTTGATTTGCCTGTTTATAGAAGTGCTTATTTGATTGAAAACCAACTGACCAATAAATGACAACTGATAAATGAGATTTACCAAGAGTTGACTGCTGCACTCCCTCAATGAATCAACCACTTAGAAAATCTACCCTGGCGGGACTTGGGAGATAGCTCAGTTGGTAGAGTGCTTGCCTTGCAAGCACAAGGCCCTGGGTTCGATCCCCAGCACCGCAAAAAAAAAAAAAAAAAAAAAAAAAAAAAAAAAAAAAAAAAAAAAAAACTACCCTGTAGGGGCAAGAAGGATAAGAGTAAACCGGTCAGCTTTGGTTCAGCCATTTATATGTAGAGGTTATCGTCCTCTGAAATGCTGTGTATATATGCTTAATGTGATTACCTGGTTTGAGCACCATCTACTGGCAGTTATTTGGTTCAAAGGAATAAATGAATTTTTAGCAAAGAAAGTTTGGTTAAAGGCAAAATATTTGGGATAGACTGAAAAATGTAAAGTTGAGTCACTTAGGTTATATGTAACCTCAGGTATGAATTTACTCAATTTGTCCCTAGAGAATTTGGTATGATTTCAGGATATGGAAGGAAATGGGAAGGACATTCTAGTTTGGAAGTTCAACAGATTGCCATTATGAGGCATACCTCCAATTTTTTGTTTTTTTATTTTTGTGTCAGGGGGAGCAGTTCTGGGGATTGAATCCTTGGCTTGCACACATTATACATGTCCTTTAACATTTTGCTATATGCCCAGTGAACCTTTTTGTGAAAATGTGTTATTCTGAGAATGTAAATTGCCAAGGCTTGAACTTCATCCTCTGCCACAGCCCCCCAAGTAGTTGGTGTTACAGGCGTGTACTACTGTGCCTGGCTACTTTTTCAGCTTTTATGATCATCCTGTATCTATAGTAGTCGGAGATGCAAAATTAACTGGGATTTTGTCAGGGCAGAACTCAAATTCAAAACCATTGCCACACTACTACTGATACCTGCCTTATAAACACGTGCATCAGGCCCCAGTTACTACTCCAGAACTCTTGCTTCTTCCTGTGGGGCACAATTTGTTCTGAACTAACGTCAATTCAGTCTGTAAAGAACATTGACAACGTCAGTGTGCCAGAATTTAAGCACTGAAAAGGGCTGAGTTTGTTTAGTAGTGCTGAAGGAGAGGTGTTTTTTGTTGCTTTTGCTTTATTAACGTGATCTTGGTAATGTTTCAAACAAGATTTTAAGGTAGTATTACCACTTATATCTTCCTGTGGTAATTCCAAATGCTTTGTTCCTTGCTCTTGATTATTTGCAGCTGTCAAAAACTCAAAGCCTTCAAAACATTACTAAAATCATCCAGGCGTGGTAGTGCACACCTGTGATCCCAGTGGTTTGGGAGGTTGAGGCAGGAGAATTGAGAGTTCAAAACCACCCTCTGCAAAAGCAAGGTTCTAAGCAACTCATTGAGACCCTATCTCTTTAAAAAAAATAAAAAGTACAAAATAGGGCTGGGGATGTGCTCAGTGGTCAAGTGCCCTTGAATTCAAATCATCAGTACCAAAACCAAAAAAATAAAACAAAACCCCCACACTTTATTAAAATCAAGCATGCCTGTAATTTCAGTGGCTTGGGTGGCTGAAGCAGGAAGACTACCTTAAAAGCTAGCCTCAGCAATTTAGTGAGATCCTAAAGCAACTTTGAGACCCTGTCTCAAAAATTTAAAGGGCAGGGATGTAGCTCGGGGGTTCAAGTGCTCTTGGGATTAATCCCTGGTATTCCCTGCCCGCCCCCCCCATTCAGTCCCTAGAGTGCGTGTGCATGTGTACACACACCAAAACTAAAATCACCTTAGGTTTTTGAGTATTTGGTACTTAAATTTTCCTTTTATATGATAAAAATTGTAAGTTGTCCACAATTTATGTTTGTTGTAGGAGTCTCAAAGATCAATCGTCAAACTGGCAGATTATAGAAGCAACAACTTTCCCACGAGCACAGAAAATAGATTCATTTTGCATATATTTTTCTTGACACTGGGTCCAGATTTTACCCAACAAAAGCTATTGACGGCTTAAATGGTGAAATGGTGAAGATTTTGTGATTTTTCAATTTTCTATATGGTATGTAAAAATCCTAGAGATTATTACTAGGAGTTTGGATTTTCTTTCATTAAAATTATTAGCTGTGTGTGGTGGCACTTGGTGGTCCTAGCTACTGAGGCAGAAGGATCAACTGAGCCCAGGAGAGTTTAAGGCCAACCTGAATGAGACTTGGTTTCAAAAAAAAGTTATTTATATTGCTAAACTTTTCTGAATTGAGCACTGAGCTGTTGCCAAAGCAAGCTTATGGCCATAGTTATCATCATGATTCTTGAAATGGGGAACTCTCCAGAAAAGGTTGTTATAATTAACAACCTGTGTGTCAAAAGATGACCTTCCATATGTTTTAGACTGGCAGTTAGTTCATTTGTCATCATGGAAAGTTGCAGAAATAAATCCCCATAAGTTGATAATGAAACTTGCATTCTGAAGTTATGACCAGTATCCTGGTGGAAGTGAACTGTATGAGTTCCTTTGATGGGTGGAAAGGATGCTCAGATCAGAGAAGAGAGGAATAATGTCCCCCTCCCTGCACCTTTTATTTTCTTATCTGGTTTTTCTTTTTATAACTTCTGTTCCATTCCTTTTTTACTTCCCAAATCATATGTGCTCTTTTACTGAGCATTGTTTAGGTGGCATCAGTCACTTCCATTATTTGCAGGAGGTCTCTGGGAATCTCCATCAGATTTACAAACCAAAATTGAAGTATAACTCAAATATATTTGCTCTCTCTGGGAACCAATTTAGAAGAGGAAAATGATTTAACTTTAGGAAACTGCTAGGACTACTGAACTGTTTGTTGACTTCTTATCAAATGGGAATCTTAGAGAAACAATATATATTTTGTTGTTTTCTAAAAAGAGGTTGTACTTTAATCCAACCTTCACCAGGGGTTAACAAGCAAAGTGAAATGAATAGAAGGAAAATTATCATTTACTTTGGACTGTCCTTAGCAGTTCATGGATAGTTGAGGGTTTAGAGCTCGTTTGTGGTCTCTATGGGGGACATGAAAACAAAGAATTTTAATGTGGTAATTCTATTCCTAAGAAAGCAAAGAATATTAGAAAACCTTTGAGTAAACAAGAGATTCAAATTTTCCCCAATTTTTATTAATATATTTCTATATATTTCTTTTTTGTACTGGAAATTGAACACAGGGCCTTGCACATAAGTTCTCTACCACTGAGCTACACCTACAGCCCTTTTTATTTTGAGATAGAATTTTGTTAAATTGCCCAGGGTGGCCTTGAATTTGCCATCTTTCTGCCTCAGTATCCTGAATAGCTGTAATATTATAGGCATGTACCACTGTACATGGCTAAAATTCATCCTTTAAAAATATATGGTTCAGCTGGGTGTGGTGGTATTGCCTTAAGAGGCTGAGGCAGGAGGATCCCAAATTTAAAGCCAGCCTCAGCAACTTAGCAAGGCCTGTCTCAAAATAAAATATAAAAAGGACTAGGGATGTGACTCCGTGGTCAAGGATCCCTGGGTTCAATTTCTGGTACAAAAATAAATTAATAAAATAATAAAAATATATAGTTCTGTAAATTCTGGCAAATGAATAGTTACCCCCCCCCAAAAAATCATGTCACCACCACAAAATTCCTATATCCATTTGTAATCAATCCCTATCAGCCCTTTGTAACCACTGATATATTTTCTGTCCTTGTGACTGTTTTACAGGGATGTCCTAAAACTGGACATATAAGAGATAGCCTTTGAGACTGGCTTCTTTCATTTAGCAGGATACATTTAGGATTTATCCATTTTGCATGTATCAGTAATATGTTCCTTTTTAATGGATGTATGACAGTTTTTGTGTACATTTTCAGCTGAGGGACATTTGGTTTTCTTTCAGTTTGGGACAATTATGATAAAGCTGTTATTAATGTTCACATATAGGTTTATATGTAACATACATTTTCATTTTACTTGTATGAATACCTAGAAATGAGATTGCTGGGTTTTATGGCAAATGTTTATCTACCTTTAAAAGAAACTGCCCAATTATTTTTCCAAAGTGGTTAAACCTTTTAGTTGTTAAGAGATTAATTTGTGTGTATGGTACTAGGAATTGAACCATGTGACCAAAGATTAAGAAACAGCTGTAGGAACTGAGTGTTTAACTCAGCCCTAAGGATATCAATTAGTGGCCCTGTAGAAAGGGAATGAAGTCATTTGAAAAAAAAAAAAAAAATAGCCTATATACAAGATTAGAAGTGACCAGAAGGTAAAATTACATATTAAGGGAAAAGATCCATTCATTGAATGTTTTAGGAGAAGCTAACTCCTCATACTTAACCTCTCTATGCTTCAGTCTGACATCTGTACTATGGGTATACCTGTCCCCAATGAAGGTAGTTTTGAGGATAAAATGAGATGTGTCTGCCCTTCGATGTATGACATAACATCTAAGAAGAAGTTTAAGAAAAAAGATTTCAATGAATATATTCAAGGTCGATTTGAATAGATTAAAGACATTTAAGTTTTCTTCTAATCAAATTTTCTGATTTTGTTTGTCACTAGACCAAGGAAAGCCTCATGTATTGAGATGCAAAAAAAAAAAAAAAAAAAAAAAGTACAGCCAGGCATGGTGATGCACACCTGTAATCCCAGTGGCCCAGGAGGCTAACACAAGAGGATCATAAGTTCAAAGCCAGACTCAGCAACTTAGCAAGACCCTAAGCAACTCAGTGAGACCCTGTCTCTAAATAAAATATAAAAAAGAGCGGAGGGGCTGAGGAAGTAATCAGGTGCAGTGCTTGCCTTGCATGTGTGAGGCACTGGATTTGATCTATAGCACCACATAAAAATAAAGATATTGTGTCCATCTACAACTAAATTGTGTGTGTGTGTGTGTGTGTGTGTGTGTGTGTGTGTGTAAAAAGACTGGGGATGTGGCTCGGTTGTTAAGCATCCCTGGTCAATCTCCAGTACCCCCCACCCCCCAAAAAAAGTAACAACTGGGCATGGTGGTGCACGCCAGCAACTCAGAAGGCTAAGGCAGGAGGATCACAAGTTTGAGGTCGGCCTGGGCAATGTAGTAGGGCCCTGCCTCAAAATAAAAAGGGTTGGGGATGTGGCTTAGTGGCAAAGCCCTTACCAAACATGCATTCAGAGGCTTCAGAGGTAAAGCACCCATGGGTTCAATGCCCAGTACCAAACATATAAAATGTTTTTACATTTTCCAGTAACTGGCATCCTTCAGGTCTCAGCTATTCCAGACAAATAACCTTTTGTGGCCAATCTAAATTATCTCCTTTTTACTCTTCTTCCTCACTATATCCTCTTTTCCTTTAAAGCATCATCACAACTTGAAACTACCTACTTGTATTCACTGAGTATCTTCCCTACGAACTAGAAACTCAGGGCAAGAACTGTGTAGACTTTGTTCCCAGCTCTATCCTCTATGCCTAGAATAGTATCTGGCAACATAGTAGGCACAGTATTTTTAAACAAAATAGTTCACTGTCCTACAGAACAGTGTAACACTCACTCAGTCTCATTGTTTCTCTTCCTTAAACAATCTCTTAGCTAGGCCTGCCTTGTGACACACACCTGTAATCCCAGCTACTCAGGAGGCCGAAATAGGATTGGAAAGCTCAAGACCAATCTGAGCAATTAAGAGACCCTTTCTTTCTTTTTTCGCAGTGCTGGGAACTGAAACCAGGGCCTTGCCTGGCATGAGAGGCCCTGGGTTCAATTCCTAGTACCACACTGTTAAATTAATTGCAATCTAGTTTCTGCCAAGAGCAGCTGTGACAATGGATATTTATGGAGGCAAGCCAGTGATTCTCATAGTTGGCTGGACATCAGAATAATTTATATAGCTTGTTAAACATAGATTCCAAGTCCTTCCCAGGCCAGCTGAATCAGAACTGCTTGATATAAGATTGACCATCTACATTTTTTGTAAACTATTGTGAATTTTTACGTGCAACCAGGATTGGGAATCATTGCTCAACAGTTTGCCACTCATACATTATTATTATTATTATTATTATTTTGTACTGGGGATTGAACTCAGGGGCACTTTACCACTGAACTACATCCCCCAGCCCTATTTTGTATTTTACGTAGAGACAGGGTCTCACTATGTTGCTTAGCACCTCACCATTGCTGAGGCTGGCTTTGAACTCAAAATTCTCCTGTCTCAGCCTCTGGAGCCACTGGGATTACAGGCATGCGCCACCCCACCGTGCCTGGTTTATTATTATGTTAAAGTTCTTGGAATTGAACCCAGGGGCACTGAACCACTGTGCTACATACATCCCTAGCTCCTTTTCATTTTTGAAACATGGTCTTGCTAAATTGCCTAGGTGGGCCTGGAACTTCAATCTGCTTGCCTCTCTGAACTCTGAGTAGCGGGATTACAGATGTGTTCTACCACATCCAGCTGGTAGTAGAGACTTAATTACTAAGGAAGGTACACTTCATGAATAAATTTCTCTTAGATTTCAGTAAAAAGTTTTCTCCCAGTCCCCTTGTGATATTAAGAACTATATTACTGCCAGAAAGTTCAAAGCTCTTAATACTCAAGTGTAATTTGCATTTTTCTCAGTTGATCTTTAATCTTGAACTGTTCTGATTTACTTAAAAATGTCTTAATTATGTTCTAAGAAATAAGGAAGGGATAAATTATCAATAAATGAAATAGGTTCAGTGGCATTAAATATATTCAATTTGTGGAACCATCAGCATCAACCATCTCCAGAACTCTTCATTTTGGAAAACTGACACTGTATCCATTAATCAATAATTCCCTATTTTCTTTCCCTATAGACCCTGCCAACTACCATTGTACTTTGTCTTTATGAACTCGACTACTCCAGATAACTCATATAAGTGAAATCAAGCTGGGCATGGGGATGCAGGTCTATAATCCCAGTGTCTTGGCTGAGGCAGGAGGATCTCAAGTTCAAAGACAGCCTCAGCAAATTAGCAAGACCCTAGCCCAAAAATGAAAAACAAAACGGGCTGGAGAGTTCAGAGGTTAAGCACCCCTAGGTTCAATCCCTGGAACCAAAAACTTTTTTTCTTTTCTTTTTGCTATTCATTGAAAAGAACTCCAGTACCGGGCTTCTTCAACTACTAGGCAGCATGTATGACCTGTGGTAAATAAAGGAAATCACAAGTTTGGCCAACTTTTGTTGGAAGCTGACTATTATCAATAATGGGAGATTTTTATAAAGTAACTGGATTAAGACTATGTTAGCTTATTTTTTTCCTAGTAGCACTTTTGGTTACCAGCACCAGAATGTAGACTGTTTTATAATTTTAAAGAGGCAGCTTCTTCTTTTTTTTTCCAATGCTAAGGACAATATTCTACTAAAATAGGTTTTACATCTAAAGCAAATGGCATAACCCATAACCTAAAATAAATATTTTCCATCGAATATTTTTTCAGCAAGTTAATATTGTAATGAATGTTATTATAACCCTAAAGTTCCTCTATACGTGTAGTGTCACTGGGCCCAGATTATAGCTGTCAAGGAGTTCCCAAAGCTGTTGTTATATTCTGTTTAATTCTGCCCCACACCCCATGGTACTGGGGATTGAACCTAGGGCCTCCCACATGCTAGGAAGTGTTCTACCATTGAGTTACATCCCAGCCCTTACCTTCCATTTAATAGGCACCCCATTCACTACTTTACCACCTATATTTAACTTTTTGAAAAGAGTTTAAAACAGTGATTTTACTTCTGAGCTAAATAGATAATATGAAACAGAGTTTAAAACAGTGATTTTACTTCTGAGCTAAATAGATAATATGAAACATCTTTTATACACACACACACACACACACAATATGGTATTGAATTAATAATGTCTCAGTAATCATGATTTTGCCCAAAAGTAGCTATAATGACTAAAAAAGTTACAACCTTTTGAAATTACTAAATCAAGGATCAAAAAGAATTCACCACTTGTAAATGATCTAGGATTACAAATACTTTTTGTTACTTGTTTGCTTTCTGGAAAGACTAAAATTCAATGGAGCTATACCCATGAGGCCATATGCATTATAACAAGATATTTGGTTGCCTCACACCCATAAATCAGGCATAGCATATAGATCTATAGCCAAAGTGACTTTGGAGTCCTTGGAATTCTCCTAATACCTGTTTTAGCCCAAGCGGACACAGGATCACAGAAGCCTCTTTCTGAGCTGACATCAGAGATTCAGTTCAGCATTTCAGAGAAAATCAACCCATTAGGCTCTATTGGTCCCCTCCTCCATCCAGAAAGGTTGAGGTGTGAGGAGCTAGCCAAAGAGCCCAGCTGGTCATCTTACTCTAGTGCTTGTGACCATATACCTTCCAAGCACTGGAGAGGAAGAGGGATACCAGCATTATTCTGGATTTTCTATCAATGGCCACTTCAAAGTAGGGAAACACCACTCAACCAATTACTATGGATTTGCCTTTAGGGTTAAATTATGGCAAGGACCATTTCATAAGAAAATATCTTTATTGTATGATATGAAATAATTACTTTATTCTTCCTTAACTAGGTTACCAAACAAGTTTCCACACTGTGGATGATATGAACCAATGATGATTTCTAATCTTTCTACTTTATAGGTTTTTCATCAATGCTCAAAAGCCATTATTGATAAAGATTTCCTGAAGTACATAAATCTTAGAAGTCAACTTTAACCATACACATTGTGTTCCAAAATTAGAAATTAACTGATTCTGATGATTTTGTATAGTGTCAATTCATAGCTCTGAGGGCTTTATTATTGCTTCCTAACTTCATGGTTAAAGTCCTTATGAGCAGACAGATCTGCAAGTTGAGTTTTTTTTTTCCAGGTTTAGTTTTGTGTAGTTATATGAGTAGGCTGACTATATTACAGCTTCTGAGAGTATAAATTGTTTACCATTTTTTAGAGAAAAAAAAGCACAATTGTAACTTCTGTCCTCTTCATAAATTAATGACAAACCCATAAAAACCTACTAAGACTATTTTCATGGGTATTAGAACAGTTCTTATTTACTATTTATACTCTTGTGTAGGTTAAATTATTCAAATACTTTCTTTAAAAATCTATGGGGGGGAAGGGAAAAATAACAGAATAAGTCAAAAACTATTACTCTATGTAAATGTATTATTACACAAATGGTATGCCTCTACTTCATGTACAAACAGAGAAACAAGATGTATCCCATTTGTTTACAATAAAAATAAATTAAAAAAAAAAACCCAAAAAACCCAAAAAAAAAAACCCAAAAAAAAAAGTCTTCTATAAATTGAAAGCTATAACTCTCTTTCCTGAAGTTTGTCTGTATCACGTAAGTATTCATCTGTTTGGGGCAGTTTATTCATAGCTCCCTGTCTTTGCTGAGTGGTCTTCACAAATCTGAGCAGATTGATGATAGCAGCAGGTGTCACTCCAGGTATGCGGCTAGCAGCCCCGATCTAGGAATCAAAACCACGAGAGAATCATATGTTAGTTAGTTATGTCAAATGAAATTATCCTCCTCCTAACAACCTTGTAGTGAGTCTGCAAAATATTTAGGTATTAAGATGGGGTCTGGCTATGTTGCCCAGGCTGGCCCCAAACTCCTGGGCTGAAGTAATCCTCCTGCCTCAGGTTCCAAAGTAGCTGAGATTATACATTGTAGGCATGTACTGCCATGCCCAGCTCCTGTTTAAAAAATAATCATTGTTTCTTCTTTTCTTTCCTTTTGGTACTGGGATTGAACCCAGGGTCTCACACATGCTAGACAAGTACTCCACTACTAAGCTATGTTCCCAGTCCTTTTAATTTTTTAAAATTGAGACAGGGCCTTGCTAATTTGCTTAGGGCCTCACTAAATTGCTGAGGCTGGCTTTGAACTTCCAATGTTCCTGCTTCAGCCTTCTGAGTCACTGGGATTACAAGTGTGCCACCACACCTGGCTGCAGCCCTTTTTTTATTTTACATTGAGACAGGGTCTCTGTTGCTCAGGCTGCCCTTGAACTTGTGATCCTCTTGCCTTGGCCTCCTGAATAGTTTGGATTACAGGCATACATCACCACTCCTGATAATAATCATTATCTTAATATATCTGCAAAATAATATTGTAAAGTAGATAAAAGAAAGGTGATCATCATTTGTTTTCACCTCAGAGAAGATAAAATGATTTGTACAAGATCACAAATCTAACATGTTAGATTATCTACTTTATCTATCCATTAAACTAAGAAAAATTGCAATAGAGTTCCTTTCTTCAAATATAGGTCCACAGTTCCTTAACTGAAATCCTAGAGGCCACAGGTTTTTGTACTAAGGTGAACTATTGTACATATGGTAATATCCTCAGGAGTGGGTGCAGACAACACCCTGCAATTTTAGTCTCATTAATATTCTTGGCAGTGAGATTTTTCTTTTTTTTCCCTTCTTTTTCTTTTGCAGCACTGGGGATTGAAACCATGGCCTTGCACAAGCTAGGCTAACAGTTACAAATGCAGCCCCTTTTTATTTTACTTTGAGACAGGATCTCACTAAGATCAATAGTATATTTTTACAGACAAATGAATGACTATTCACTCTAAGTGTTTAAAAGACCAAAGAGCTTCATCTTAGTTCTGTTATTAAATGAGTATGGGGGCAAACTTTTTCTTTCTTTCTTTCTTTTTTTTTTTTTTTTTTTTGTGGTACTGGAGATGGAACCCAGGGCGTCAAGTATGCCTGGCAAGTGCTCTATCATTAAGGTACACTCCACACCTGTGGCAAATTTTTGTCAAAGCTTTTTGTGTTCTGGAAATGAGATGTAAACTCCTATGGTAAGTGCTGTCCAGTTGAACTTTCTGTGATGGAACTCTTCTGCAACATTTGCAGTGTAATAATGAATTGTGCAAAATAGTACTAACTAATGACATGGCTCCTGGGCACTTAAAATGTGACTCATAAGGTTAAAGGGCTAAATTTGAAATTTAATTTAATCAACATACATGGCCACACTTGGCTAGCAGCTATCATGTTGGGCACTGCAACCTATGATTACCCATAAAAACATAACCTAATCAATAACATAATCAACGAGAGGGGACGGAGTTGTAGACTTTAAGGCCCATTTATCAAGTTTCCATGATGTCTACTGTTAAGAACATCCTCTTAGCGGGCTAGGGAGATAGGTCAGTCGGTAGAGTGCTTGCCTTGCATGCACAAGGCCCTGGGTTCGATCACCAGCACCGCAAAAAAAAAAAAAAAAAAACAAAAAACAAACATCATCTTATATTGATGAAATCCCTCCTCCCACTAAAAACAACCCACCCCATTTGTTTATATATCATAGTTTAGTAAAATGCCCTTTTATTTTATGAACCATTATGAAAAAATATACAACCAAGGAAACTATGACATGCTATCATTTTTTAAGATAAAACCCAATTCTAGAGATGTTAATATGTGAAAAAAAAGTGCATCTCAGATGTCTTTAAACATTCAGTAGAAGCCCTCTACTATATAATAAAGTAGCTTCTTTGTTTTATTTTTTAACTTTGCTTATGCTCCCTATTATACACACAGAGTAAAGCTGAAGCACAGAGCAGGGAAACACTTGGCTCCCCTTTCTCCTATTTGCTTATAAGGCAACACTATGGAATGCCAAGGGAGGGATCAAGTAATGATTTGAGAACTACTAAAATGTGTTATATTTTAACACAGAGTGGTTTCTTTTAAGTCATGTGCACATGCACACAAGTACACACACAATTACACATATACTAGTTTACATCGATGGTTTAGTTCAGGTAATTTACACAGATGACCAAAACAATTAATAAAATCTTCAGGTAATTTACACAGATGACCAACTCTTTCTACCCTTCTCCCCATATCATCCTGTTATGTGCCTTTTCCTTTTTCTTTCTTTTTCTGTGCATTTTCATTACATAATTTTCCAGGAAAAATCTTCTATCAAAATGCAGAAGCCAATTCTCTGTATTTTTGTGTTTGAAATTTTTTTATACTCTCTGGTTGAGACCAGAGAGTAGTAGCAATCAACATCAAACCAATTCTTGATTACCAATTATTTATTTTAATTAAGCTTTATCATCTCTTCTACAGACATACTGGCATGTCAAAAGTCGGGATAAAGAAAACATGAGGTATGTTTCTTATCATTAAAGAAAACATTAGTTATATGGTCACTGTATCCCCAGATTTAAAGATTAAAATACTAGCTCTTTTATAACTTGTTCCTATTCTACTGCTTGTTTTCTTACCGTCTGTGGGCGACTGAAATGTAGTTTCTCTCGAACTTCATGGGACAAAGACACATCCCTGATAGTCAAATAGTCTAGGTCTTTTGGCAGTTGGAGAGCTTCATCTCGTTGAACTTCCTTTATTTCCTGCAGCTGATGGATCACTACTGATTCATAAGTGGCTGGTGAATAAAATTAGAATTATGTTATATTAAAAAAAATTATGTACTCAGTTATACTAACAACCTATATTGTATAGCCTTTTACTACTTATAAAGAGCTTTTGCAGCATCATCTCATTCAATACATTGCAACACCATGAGACAGGTGGAGAAGGTGTTCCCTTTTTCAGATGAGAAAACTGAGGCTAAAGGGAGACTCTTGTGTGTTAACAAAATTCTGTCTTGCAGTTCAGCGTATATCATCTTCATTTCAAATGTGGAAATTAAAAGTTAGAGAAATAATTTGTGCCAGGAGTAGAGGCACGTGCCTATAATCCCAGTGACCAGGAAGGCTGAGGCAGCATGATCACTGTTTGAAGCCAGCCTCAGCAACTTAGCAAGGTCACATGTAACCCGGAAAGACCTTGTCCCAAAATAAAAATAAAAAGGGCTGGGGATGTAGCTTAGTGGTAAAGTGGCCCTGGGTTCAATCCAGTACCAAAAAATTGCTTTTCCTGTCAGTGCAAATCTTGGTTGAAACATTTCCCTTAATAAGCCATGGGTTTGATTTTTAAGTCTGAAGGATAAGATGCTTCTCCAAAATGGTTCTTGGAACAATCTCTATATAAACCTATTAGAAGAATAATTATTTTTTTCTTTCAGTACTGGGGGGATTGAATTCAGAGTGCAGCACATGCTAGGGAAGTGCTTTACCACTGAGCTACAACCCCAGCCCTTTTAAATTTATTTTGAGACAAAGTCTCACTAAGTTGCCTCAAATTTGTAATTCTTCTGTGTCAACCTTCCAAATACCTGGGATTATGAGCCAGGTATAAGTCACCATGCCTGGATCCAAAACTATAATTTTTTGAAGTGGAACTTCTTAGTTGACAACACTTAACTTATTTAGCAGAACGGGGTATTGAACCTGGGGCCATGTACACTATGCTACATCCCTAGTCCTTTTTATTTAAAAAAATTTTTTGTTTGGTATTGGGGATTGAACCCAGAGGTGCTTTAGCAGTGAGTCACATCCCCAGTCCTTTTTATTTCTAATTTTGAGACAGGGTCTCAGTAAGTTGATAAGAGCCTCTCTAAATTGCTGAGGCTGGCCTTGAACTTGTGATCCTCCTACCAAGTCACTGGGATTACAGGGATGCATCACAGTGTCCATCCAACATTATTTCTTGTCTAGGTCATTTGGAAAAATGATACTAGGATTTGTGGTAATACCACACCATCGACCAACTCTTTCTACCCTTCTCCCCATATCATCCTGTTATGTGCCTTTTCCTTTTTCTTTCTTTTTCTGTGCATTTTCATTACATAATTTTCCAGGAAAAATCTTCTATCAAAATGCAGAAGTTAATTCTCTGTATTTTTGTGTTTGAAATTTTTTATAATTAAAACCTAAAAAAAAAGTAAAAGAAATCTAAAGACATCTGTGTCTTTCACTGTCAGCAAACTGAACAAAAATAGGACAGCACATCATATGTTAAAATGTATAGGGGCAGATTCTGAATTTCTTTGACAAAGTTTTTTTTGTCTGTTTGTTTTGTTCTGTTACTAGGGATTTAACTCAGGAGTGCTTTACCACTGAGCTACATCGCCAGCCCTTTTAAACTTTTTTTTTTTTTTAAATTTGAGGCAGGTTCTTACTAAATTGCTCAAGGCTTCACTAAGTTGCTGAGGCTGGCTCGAACATATAATCTTCCTGCTCAGCCTAAATTGCTGGGATTATAGGTGTATGCCACCATGTCCAGCCTTGTTTTTGTTTTTTACAAAGAGCTCTGCAATAACACTTCCTAATCTTGTAAGATACACCTGAAGATCTTTTTTTTTTTTTTTTTTGTACTGGGGATTGAGCTCAGGAGCACTTAATCACTGAGTTACATCCCCAGCTGTTTTTTGGTATTTTATTTAGAAATAGGGTCTCACTGAGTTGAGTAGGGCCTTGGTAGGCTGCTGAGGCTGGCTTTGAACTCTCTCTCTCTCTCTTTTTTCTTTCCTTTTTTTTATTCCCTCTGGGGCGCGGGGGATTCAAACCACGTGCATGCTAGGAGAGCACTCTCCAAAAGGAGCTATTTCTTTAGCTCGTGGCTTTGAACTCTTGATCCTCCTGACTCAGCCTCCTGAGCCACTAGAATTACAGGCATGTTGCCACCATGTCTGGCTCACCTGAAGATCTTAAATGTAGATTCTCACTCAGTAGGTCTGAAGGGGGGCATCTGTTAAGTTCCCAGGTATTGCAATGCTGCTAGCTGGGGACCACACTTTGAATAGCACAGAGTGAGACACTATGGTGGTCCTACAGTTATGACTTCCCTTGGTATAGACTGATCTGTTGTTCATTCATAATTTGCACAAATGAAGAGTATACAGACATCTTAATTATTTTCTACCTTCTATTTTCAGTCTTTCAGCAAGCTCTCTACATTTAGTATACTTCTTCAAGGATTCTGGAATAGCTTTGGCTAGTAATTCCATGTCAACTTCCTCATACTTCAGAACATCTAGAGCTCTGCAAATATACAGAAGTGTCATTAACATAAGGATCTGTATAGAATCTGTATATCACACAGTAGATTAAGAACAAGATTCCTTGGAATAATACCAAATCTTAGAATCAATAACCAAAAGATACCTTAATTCTTTCCAGTACAGTGAGCAAATACAGCACTATCTGCAGAACAGTACAATTTCAGTAAGATTTACTATTTGATTCTCCCCAAATCCTTATCATGAGAATTAAGATGTTGGATAAGGGTAGCATGGTTACAATTCATTTTTCCTTCCTTTTGTGTAAGAACAGAATATCCTCTAACAAGCGTTTCAATGAAATCTAAAGAACAGGGAACTGCCCTAATATCTAAACTATGCTAAGTCCTAGTACCTGGTGAGTGAGTTATCCTTTTGGATGCTGAGAAGCACAAAGGAAGTCTCCTGCTGCTTTTGACAAAACTCCTTAAGGAAAAACAAGAGAACATTGTATGCTTAAATATATGCAAAACAAACTAATAGAAATTATATGTTTTAAAAAAGTATTCTTCTAACTGATATTTTCTTCTAATTTTATATAATCTTCATTTTGATTTTTACCATAAGGGAACTTTTGACAGTTCATAGTTCTATTTCTACTACTCATCTGGATGGGCTACTATCTCCTGGAAAAAAGCAGGAGAGAAAAAAAAATACACGCTGTTAATAAGAATAATTAATAAAATCTTCAGGTAATTTACACAGATGACCAAAACAATATGCCTAAGTACTAATGCTACAGATAGATCAGGTGAGATTTCCATTAACTTGATTCACTAGCACTTGCTGATATCAAACTAGTGAGAGAAACTTTGGATACATTTAGTCTTCAGAAGTACTGATGTTCCTCTGATCAGTTTAACCCCTTTTATACTGATCTTGGGTCTTCCCTCTTGGTATCACTCACCTTCAATCCTAATTTGATCCCAGATACTACCCTATAACTTCCTGATCTGTTATTTACTTACTTCATCTGCATGTGGCCCTTTTTTTGGTTATAATTTGATTAAAATGCTATGGCCAATGGCATTTTCCACAAAAACATAACTTTTCTTTTTTGGTACCAGGGATTGAACCCAAGGGTGCTCAACCCCAGAGCACATCCCCAGCCATTTCTACTTTTTTTTTTTTTTTTGAGACAGGGTCTTGCTAAGTTGCTTAGGGCCTTGCTAAATTGCTGAGGCCAACTTTGAACTTGAGCTGCTGGGATTACCACTGTGCCTGGCAGAAATAGAACTTCCATCTTAAAATTCATATGGAATCTCAAGGGACCCACATAATCAAAATAATTTTGAAAAAAGAACATGGTTGAAGGACTCATATACTTCCTAATGTCAAAACATATTAAAAAGGGGCAGTAATCAAAACAGTGTGGTACTAGTGCCAGGCATAGTGACAACTGCCTATAATCCCAACAACAGGGGAAGCAAAGGCAGGAGAATTCAAGTTCAAGACATTCTTGGCAATTTAGTGAGACCCTTAGCAACTTTGTGAGATCCTGTCTTAAAAAAGAGAAAAAAAAAGTTCTGGAAACCTATTGTACAACAATGTGAAGATACTTAACACTATTGTACTATACACTAAAAATGATTAAGATAGTAAGTTTTCCAGGCACAATGGCACATTCCTGTAATCCCAGTGACTCAGTAGGCTGAGGTAGGAGGATCAAGGTTCAAAGCTAGTCTTAGCAACTAAGTGAGGCCCTAACCAGCATAGTGAGACCCTGTCTCAAAAAAAAAAAAAAAAAAAAAAAAGAGGACTTGGGTTGTGGCTCAATGGTAAAGTACCATTGGATTCAATTCCTGGTACCAAAGGGGCGGGGGGGGGAAGAAGCATATTTTGTTGTTTACTGAAATGAAATAAAATAAAATAAAATAAAATGTTGACTAAGAGTGGTACATAATGAGTTCCATCTTTACCAAGACTCTGGTTCTATTTGGTTGAGCCCTGACAACTGTCCTTGGTTCACCTCACTCCTATGGTCCCAAGATTGCAAAATATTCTGCAGTTTCTGCTAATTTTGTTTGGTTCTCCACTGGTCTCTCTGATCTGTATAGTTTCCCTGAATTTACTGTCTTAATTCATTTTATTTCTGTTTACCAACTTTGGTATTTTTACCTCTTTTAAAACTGTTATTTTGATGAATTCTGTCCAACCATAACCAATTAATTTAATTACTAAGTCAACAGAATGTTAATACTGCTCTCCCAAAGCCTCCCAGTCAAACATCCTTATAGCTCAATCTATTATTACAATCACATATTATTACCTATGCAGATATTTGATTCCTCATCTGCTTCTCAGTTGAGACTACTCTAAGAAGGTCTCAGAATTCTCTCACCATGCTAGGCAGGGTGGTGCATGCCAGTAATCCCAGAAGCTCTGGAGGCTGAGACAGGAGGATCACAAGTTCAAAGCCAGCCTCTGCAAAAGCGAGGTGCTAGGCAACTCAGTGAGACCCTGTCTCTAAATAAAATACAAAACAGGGCTGGGGATGTGGCTCAGTAGTTGAGTGTCCTTGAGTTCAATCCCCAGTAGACCCCCCACACCCCACACCAAAAAAAGAATTCTCTCACCACAATGGTCAGTTTTATTATACTCTAGTAGACAAAACAGGTCAACTCATTGCAGAAGCCTTATTAAATAAGCTATAACAAACCATAAAACTGAAAGCAGAAATGGTTGTCCTTTCAGAAATTATAGAATACACTGGGGTACATACTTCCTAATGACTAAGCAAGGAAAAAAAAAGTTATCTTGAAATCCTAACTCCACCCTATCCAGTCCATCACTGAAGAAGCTCCTCCAGGTCCTGGCCCCCTTTACCCGTAAGTTATAAATAAAGGAGAGTTGGGTGAGTTATTTTAAGAGGTCAGAGCTAGTATGGCCAGACCCGTTATGCCCCCTCTCATTTAAAAAGAGAGGCTCTTGTGTGTTTATTGAGTAGATATAAGTTTTTTGGGTAATAGATAGAAAAACCACCAATGGGGCTGGGGAGATAGCTCAGTTGGTAGAGTGCTTGCCTGGCAAGCACAAGGCCCTGGGTTCGATCCCCAGCACGGCAAAAAACAAACAAACAAAAATACAAAAACCGCTAACATCCTCTTTCCAGCAGTTAACCCTTTTCTCCTCCATGCAGGACATGACAGAGGACCTCCACAAATCAAGTCTAAGCCTCAGATTCCAGAAGTTAACATACTTCATATGAATCTGAACGAATCTGTGAGCGACCTAACACATCTACAGTACCAACAGAAAATGTGTATGTGCATTTATGTACCTTTCCTGTTAAAAGGCCTATTTGGAATTTGGTTCCAATAACTGATTAAAAAAAAAAAACCCAAAGCATGGTGTTAAAAATTCTTTGTCCAACTTTTCAAATAATTTAAATTTAAACAAATGGATACATAGCTGAAGGGCCAAATACACTGTAAATTGCTCACACTATTGCCATTTTCCAGAGCCACTTAGCTGGTTCTATGGTTTAGACATGGTTTGAGTGTGTTCTCCAATGGTTCCTGTGCTGGGAGCTTGGTCCCTAGTGCAGCAGTGCTTAAGCGGTAAAATCTGTAAGAGGAGGGACTGAACGGGAGGTAAAGAGGTGCTGGGGCGGGGGTCCTCAGAAGGGATTAATGTTGGTCTCATGAAGTTAGTTCTTATGAGAGAGAGATGCTGTAAGAATAAAGGTGGGCCCTAAAGCTCTGGCTCTCTGCCTCACCAGGTAATCTCAGCACATTCTCCCACCAGTGTGACACCATCATCTTCCATGACACCCTCACCAGAGGCCAAACAGATAGGGCTGCCCAATCTTTCAGCTTTCAAAACAGTGAACCAGATAAATCTTTTTTCTCATTAAGTATTTTATTTTTATTGTTGTACTAAAAACTGACTAATATAGCTGGTCAGCAAATATATTGACTGCTATAGCCTGAATACTGGTGTCTCCCACAAAATTCATACTTTGGAATCTCAGATGATAGAGTATCACTAATGTGGTATTATTAAGAGGCAGGGTCAACCTTAATGAGAGAGATTAGTGCCCTTACAGAAGAGGCACAAGGGAGCTTGTTTGTCCTCTCCGCCACATGAGGATGCAGCAAGAAGGTGTCATATTTTTTTCTCTTTTTACATATTTTATTGGTTGTACATAATGATGGAATTTGTTGTTATATATTTGTACATGCACACAAAATAACAATATAATTTGGTCAATATAACTCCTCAGTACTTCTCTGCTCCCTCCCTGCCCCCAACCACTTGGTTGCTTTCCTCCAGGGATCTCCGTTTGATTTTCATGAGATCCCCAACCCCAACCTTTCTTTTCCTTTTTTCCTCTCTAGAGAAGGTGTCATTTTAGAAATAAGCAGCCCTCACCAACATCAAATCTTCTGATACCAGATATTGGAGTTACCAGCCATTAGAACTGTGAGCAATAAATCTGTTGTTCATAAATTACTCAAGACTTTCCTTTCCTTTTCTTCTGAAGTTCTAGGGATCAAACCCAGGACCTCATGCATATTAGATAAGAGCACTACCACTGAGCTATGCTCTCAGCCTTAAGTTTTAATTTTTTAATTAATTAATTTTGGTACCAGGGATTGAACTCAAGGGTGCTTAACTACTGAACCACATCCCCCCAGCCCTTTTTACTTTTTATTATGAGACAGGGTCTCATTAAGTTGCTGAGGGCCCTCCTAAATCACTGAGGATGGCTTTGAACTTGAGATCCTCCTGCCTTGGCCTCCCAAGTCACTGGGATTACAGACCTGTACCACTGCACCCAGCAAGATCTAATTTTAAAAAATCTGCTTAATATCTTGTTATAGTGGTGCTAGTGTTTCGGGAAATTCCCATAAAAATGAAAGCTTGGGAATGTAAGTTGGAAAAGATAAAACACCCTGATGAAATGAAAGTTAAAGAAGGACATATTGATAAATAAGGAAAGAACTTCTGAAAAGATTATAGATGATACAGAGTTGCATTAAAATGAGTATATCTTAAAGTTCACAAAAACTATCACAAGCAAAATAGGGGTTGAAAAAGGGAAAAAAATATACTGGAAACACAGCTGTATAAGATCAATGCCATTATAATATATACAACATGCTTCTAAGCTACAAAGATTGTTGATTTGCGGCCCTTGGGCATCTTTTCCCATGCTAATTATACTTCTTTTTCCCCCAAATGGGAAAAAAACAATGATGAAATATCCAGAGTTTGTATTAAGCAAGATCCTTAGGACTACATCTCTGAAGCAAAAATGTTTAATATATGCCCTTTAGACTCAGAGTCTATACAACTATAATGACAAAAACTATGAAATACAGCATGGGTCTCTTTAAGTCCAAAGAATTTATAATACTCTTCTTTGTTTTATAAAAGAGGTTTTCTTGCTATAGCTAATGGACAAGGTAAGACCACTTAAATTGCTCCAAGCCCACTAAAGAAAGCAGGTAATTATAATTTTTTCTTTAGGTCCTCTAAATTTAGGAAAATTAAAAAAATTTAATAGGCGCCACAGAAAAATTATATACAAACAGAAATAACAATTTGGAAACTCTTATAATATATAAACACACACACACACACACACACATTTAATTTTTGGTGTTGGGAATAGAACCCAGAGCCTCAAACATGCTAAGCATGTGCTCTGGCAACAAGTGACACCTTTAGCCATATGTATTTTTAATACTGAATAAACAGATGTTATATCTAATCACTTAAAATGTACAAGTAGGGGGCCTATTGGTAATGTCTCTCTGAAATGATGACATTTTTCTGCAAAAAGTGGTGAGAGAAATCTATATTAAAAATGCATACCTGACAGGCAGACTTCTTGCAGTACTTATAGAAGCCTGTGGGATTAACTTTTTCCACTTGGAGCTTGAAAACTCAATGGATTTCAACACAGAAATGCCTTCTTCTAAAGAAGACTTCATCCAAGAAGCTCTTTCATATCGTTGTTGAGACACACAGCCAGCTTCCTTATACCCTAGAGAGGAAGAGAGGCTATAATGAGAGAGGTTTTAAAAAACAGTAAACTAAGTTGTAGTACTTAGTGAAGAGTTACCTCGGAATGTAAGCCGGCTGTCAGCATTATCAGGGCGCAGTGACAAACGGAACTCCACTCGGCTGGTAAACATGCGGTATGGTTCACAGGTGCCCAGTGTGGTAAGGTCATCAATCAAAACTCCTATGTAGCCTTCTGTTCGACTAACAATAAATGGTGGTTTGCGACTGACCCGAAGACTGGCGTTGATTCCAGCTATCACACCCTACAAGAGGACTGAAATGTTTAAAAGGCCATTATGAACTGGATGAAGAGCTATCCTATTCAAAACACTACCTGGAAAGAGCAGTATGGGACAGGGAGAAAGCAGACCCATAAGGAATATGTTAGAGGTGGAAAATGTAATCCACATTAAGGAACAGAGTATGCAAAATGTACCATTTTAGCATGTTATGACTTATTATTTTCAGAAATACCTAATAGTTCTAAAAAGTCTAGGGAGGAGGAGCTAATCTTTTTTTTTTTTAGCCTTTCTCACTTAAAGGTAAACCGTTTTCCACTAATAAGGAATACTAATAATTTTCAATAAAGTTATCTTAAAAGAACTAAATTTCTTTTTTTTAAAACTTCAAAGCAATGTAATTCATCTAATCAAAATAGATCTAGGAAGTCAGAAAAGAATAAAGCCACAAATGTTTTAAAAATCCTATTATAAACAACAGCCATCTTCATGTAACCTAAAACACAAATAGTCTTCTATTAGTTATCAATTGTACCTAAGATATATATAGTTAACACAAGCAGGAGAAAAACCAGTTAAATAGTCCCTTTGAGTTTATAGTAACATCTGAACAAGCTCTTACTTGAGCTGCGGCTTCCTCATAACCAGTTGTGCCATTTATCTGTCCAGCAAAGAAGAGCCGTTGAACCAAATGAGTCTCAAGGGAAGGAGTGATTTGACGGGGATCTAAGTAGTCATACTGAACACCATAGCCTGATCAAAGAATAAAGGGCATAAAATAAGTAAAAACGGAGATGAATCTACCTCAAAGTAGAGATGTGAAGATTACCATTAAATGGCCCTCAAAAACTAAGACTATTTTATATGTGTACATCTTGGACTTCATTCACTGAGGCTCTAAGTAACAACGGGAGCAGCTAAGACCTCCTCACTAACCACTAAAGCAATGAACAAAGCCTGAATAGCAGCTGTAGCCCTCTTACCTGGCTGAGTCATTTTAGCATTCTCCAAGCCTCTAATGCACATGATCATTTTCTCCTGTAACTCAGCTGGTAGTGTCACAGATAACCCTTGGGGATAGATGAGGTCAGAATCCATTCCTTCAGGTTCTAACCAAACCTGATGCACACGATTCGGAAAACGTAAAACCTTTGATTCAATGGAGGGACAGTATCTAGAAATTAAAATATATATACATAATATTATGAATAAAAAAGGAGTGACATCATTCCTTAAAGTAATTGAGCACTGATGTTTTGTCCTTACCGGGGCCCTCTTGTAGTTTCCTTAACATGACTATTAAGGTGAAGGTTCTCAAGCACGATCTTATCCACTCTTGGGTTGGTGTGAGTCAAGTAGCATGGCAGCTGATCTTCTGGCTAAAAAACAGTAATCAGATACAATACTCTTTTATTTCTCTACTAGTTTGCCTCTTATCCAAATAAATTCTACTTGATATTTACTCACTTTAATGAGCATTAAATTTATGCATGATGCCCAGCACTACTCACGAAGTACTCTTGCCAAAAATGAATAACCCAAAAGATAAAAACTTCTAGATCTAACTACCAGTTTACAGGAAGGACAGAAGCAGTAGAGGGATGCAATCAGACCCATCAAGAACGTGGGAACTTCTAGAGAATGAATAACTCAACTTCCTCTGTAAATAAATGTTAAAAAGAAAATAGGGAAGTAATTATAAAACATCCTGGGCTGGGTGGTAGAGTGCTTGCCTAGCATGTGTGAGGCACTGGGCTCAATCCGCAGCCGCACATAAAAATAAATGCATAAAAAATAAAAAAAATAAAGAGATTGGGTCCATCTATAACAAAAATATATTAAAAAAAATAAAACGTCCTTAAATCCATGTGTGGACCTGGTTCAAAAGAAAAATGTAAAAATCATTTCAGAGGCTGGGTGCAGTGGTAGGTGCCTATAATCACATCAACTTGGAAGGTAGGAAGATCACTAGTTTGAGTCCAACTTGGTCAATTTAGTGAGAACTTGTCTCAAAATTTAAAAAATAAAAAGGCCTGGGGATGAAGCTCAGTGGTAAAGTGCCCCTGGATTCAACATGCGTGCACCCACACACATGATTCTTTTTGGGACAATTAGGGAAAGTTAACATTGAGTATTAGGTGATAAGAAATTATGTTTTATTAGGCATGATAGTATTGTGGAGTTTTTAAAAAGTTCTTCTCTGTTAAAGAAACATACCAAAGAATAGGTGAAATGATATGACATCTAGAATTGCTGCTTTAACAATCAGCAAGAAAGAATGAAGCAATAATGTAAAAATGTTTTTTGTTGAAGCTTGGTGATGGAGACATAGATTCATTATACTATTTCACTACTTCTGAAAGTTTACAATTAGAAGTATATACTCTAAGATAGTATAATATTGCATTTTACCAAAGCAAAAATATAAAAAGTTATTTGGTTAAAGTAAAAGAATGTCTCATCAGGACATTACCAGAAATTGGGACTATCAATTGTTAATCTTCAATTCTAAACTCACAATATACATCTTTTGGGGTGGCAGTACTGGGTATTGAACCCAGGGTCTCCTGTGTGCTAACCAAGAGCTCTTCTACTGAGATATATTCTCATCCCTTTTAAAAAACTTTAGCCAGAGATGGTGGCACCCACTGTAACATCATCAATTTGGGAGGCTGAGGCAGGAGGTCAGCCTCAGCAACTTAGTAAGGCCCTAAGCAACACTGCAAGACCCTGTCTCAAAATAAAAAAAATAAATAAAAAGGGCTGGGGTAAAGCGCCCTGGGTATCAATCTCAGTACCAAAAAAAGAAAGAAAGGAAAAAAAAATTGATACTGGGGATTAAACTCAGGGTCACTTTGTCACTGAGCCACATCCCCAACCCTTTTTATTTTGAGACAGGGTCTTGTTAAATTGCTTAGGAATGGCTAAATTGCTAAGGCTTGGCTTGGGAACTTACAATCCTCCTGCCTCAGCCTCCCAAGCCACTGGGATTACAGGTGTGTGCCACTGCACCCAGTTTTTTTCTTTTTTTTAAACTTGAAGGATAAGCAAAAGCAGCCAGTATTCTTCAAAACTGTCAGTTTCATAAAGACTGAGGAACTGTTTCTCATTGAAGAGATTAATGAGAAATGACAATTAAAAGCAATGCATGATCCTAGATTGGAAAAAATAAAAAGGTCACTGGATGATATTGGAAAAATCAACAGAATTTGACTATGGATTTTATATTAGATAGCAGTATCGTATTGGTGTTAAAAATCCCCATGTTTCAAAATTGTACTGATGCTTTATAAAAGGATGTTTTTGTGTTTAGTTCAGATATGGCAAAGTTAGAGTCAAAGGCTCATGATCTCAACTACTTAATCTCAAATGTTCTCTAGGGGAAAAATATGTATATATTACTGTTTTATACATTAAACATGCATTAACATCTACATGTCTCTCCTTATGTACAGGGAGATATATAAGGGAAAATATGGCCAATGGGTAATTTTAATGGTTTATAAAGGAGTTTAGTATAATTGTCTTTGCCATTTTTCTGTAAATCTGAAATTGTTTCAAAAAGTTTAATTTACAAAATGTGTAAAGTTATACAAGTAACAAAAATTTAAAATTTATAGGGAAATACCAATTAGCCAAATTAGTTAATACTTTTTAAAATCACTTTACACCTTGAACAATAGTGATGTGAATGGTTGTCAAAAAAGAAGAAAATAAGGTAGTATATCTCCTGCTACAAATGGTCAATATCAGTTAAGTCAAATTTTCATAAATCATCTTACCTTAATCCACACTGTCTCATTGACAAAGCTGAATGGTATAGATGGATTATCTGGTGTCTGTTTATTTAGAATGCTGAAATTAATGGTCTCTTTGGCAATTCGAGGTGGAGTCCCAGTCTTCAACCTTCCCACCACAAACCCCAACCTCTCCAGAGTCTGAGCCAACCCCATAGAAGGCTGATCTCCCAAACGTCCTGCTGGGTGCATCTCCAATCCAATTACAATCATGCCTCTCAGAAATGTCCCAGTAGTCAGAATCACACTCTCTGCATATACTGTGCTTCCATCCACTAAATGAAAAAAAAAGAAAAAGTAAAATTGTTTTCTAATTACCACAGATCAAGATGGAATGTGATTATTTTACATCGGAACTACAGAAAAATTTTCTCTATTTAGAAACTTGAGAATTGTGTGTGTGTGTGTGTGTGTGTGTGTGTGTGTGTGTGATGCTAGGGTTTAAACCCAGAATCTTGCACATGCTGGGCAAGTACTCTACCAATGAGCTACGTCCTCAGTCCTTTTTACTTTTTATTTTGAGACAGGGTATCACTTAGTTGAATATACTGGCCTAGAATTTGCAATCCTCCTACCTCAGTCTCGAGTTCCTGGGATTACAGGTGTGCACCATTGTAACTAGTTAAAAAATCTTTTTTTTAATATTTAATTTTCCTCTGTTTCTTTTCCAAGCTTTACTGAGGTATTACTAATAACTAAAAAACTATCTACTTAATGTGTACAACATGATATATAAGTATGCCTTTGTCATCATTCCCATAATCAAGCCAATTAATATACTCATCACCTCAGAGTTACAATTTGAGAGTATGGTAAGGACATTTAAGACTACTTCCTTAGCAAATTTCAAGTATAAAATACAGTATTATTAATTATAGCTATCATGTATTGTACATTAGATCTCTACAAAGCATTTATCTTTTATTTATTTATGTTTTATTTACAACTGTCTGGCTAAGTTGCCTGGGCTGGCCTTGAACTTTGATTCTCTGGCCTCAGCCTTTTAAGGAAGTGGGAATACAGGCAAGTGTCACCACATTCAGCTTTATTTACTTTTTTTTTTTTTAAGAGTTTTTTTTAGTTGTTGATAAACATTTATTTACTTATTTATATGTGGTGCTGAGAACTGAATG
Organism: Sciurus carolinensis; assembly: GCF_902686445.1. Classification (NCBI taxonomy): domain Eukaryota; kingdom Metazoa; phylum Chordata; class Mammalia; order Rodentia; family Sciuridae; genus Sciurus; species Sciurus carolinensis. The sequence continues at coordinate 87,059,640 of NC_062219.1, forward strand.
CAGTGCCTCACACGTGCTAGGCAAGCACTCTACCACTGAGCTATAACTCCAGTCCTATTTACTTATTTTTAATGTCCCCTGAGGAGGTACACTATTCCTAAAGCTACTGCGATACCAGGTTGCAATCTGGTAGGAAAACTACATTGTGTTATCACTAATACACATATTTCTAAAACCAACCTCAGCAACTTAGCAAAACCCTGTCTCAAAATAAACATAAAAAGGCTGGGGATATGGCCTAATGGTTAAAAACCCTGGGTTCAATCCTTGCTCCCCCCACAAAAAAAAAAAAAAGAAAAGAAAGAAAGAGAGTAGTCAAAAGAATGGTAACTGACTTAGGAGAGGGGAGAGAGCTAGGAGAAGATACCAATAAGAATGAACTAATTTGCCCTGCAAAGGCTCAGAAATTGAAGAACTGAGAATGAGAACTTAAGAATGTAAGATGACTGAGGCTAAAATAAAAAATAGTTTGAAATCTACATACGAAAAATTTGTCTCCAGTCAGATTTGTCTTACAGGAAATGAAACTTAAGCTAATGAGGAGTTATTATTTAATGGATACAGAAATTCAATTTGGGATGATGAAGAAGACGGACAGTGGTGAAGGCTGCATGACACTGTAAATGTACTTAATAACACTCAATTGTATGTTTAAATCATGGTTAAAATAGTAGTTTTTTTTTTTGGTGGTACTAGGGATTGTACCCAGGGGCATTCTAACACAGAGCTATGTCCTTATTTTGAGACAGGGTCTCACTAAATTGCCCAGGATGGCCTAAAACTTGCAATTCTCTTGCCTCAGCCTATCCACAGGTGGGATTACAGGCATGCGCCAGTGTGCATGGTTACAATGGAAAATTTTATATTAATTTACACAGTAAAGTGACAAAAAAATGCATTAGCTGGGCACTAATACCACAAAACAAAAACAAAAAAACCGGTACTGTTAGGCCTATAAAATATAGACAAAAATAACATTTAAGGATATTAAATTAAATAACAGAAGTACAAATGACTTAAAGGTAGAAATGGTCTATAATAGTAAAAGTAATAATTAAATCCAGAGGCGAAAGTAAGTAGGGGGAAGAAGAGGAAATAAATAAAAGGATATAAAGCTAATTTAGTAATTATTCACAGAGGACACTCAGTTAACATCAATTAAAAAATAAATTTATGCATATTAGGTAAAATCACAGTTACTGGGGTGGGGATACAGCTCAGTGATAGAGTGCTGGCCTAACATGAATAAGACCCTGGATTCTATCCCTGGCACCACAAGGTGAAAAAAAAAAAAAAATCATCGTAATTAAGGTAAACTCCATAAAAAAACAAAACCACAAATTTTCAGAAACAAAATCGTCTTCAAACGCAAAACACAGATCAAGTGAAAAAAATTTTTATTTGAAAAAAATACCAGATGAACCTTACAGCCTGGAAATTAAAATTTAAAAAAAAAATCAGGAAAAAGTTATGTCATGAATACATAAAATATATGTTAGAAGTAGCAATAGTCTATTTTATCATTTACTATCATAAAATTTATACAAATCTAGTATAAAAAGTTAAAAATTTATCCAAACATACTCACACACAGATAGGGGTATAGCTCACGGGCAGAGTTCTTGCCTGGAAAATGTAAGGCTCTGGGTTCAATTGCTAGCAACACACACACACACAAACACATGCGCACACACACACCTTTAACACCATATAGAGCAGCATCATTTTTTTTTTTTTTTGGTACTAGGGATTGAACTCAGGGGCACTTGACCATAGAGTCACAGTCCCAGCCTTTTTTTTCTATTTTATTTAGAGACAGGGTCTCACTAATTTGCTTAGTGCCTTACTTTTGCTCAAGTTGGCTTTGAACTCATGATCCTCCTGTTTCAGCCTTCCAAGCCACTGGGACTACAGGCATGCACCACCACGCCCAGCTAGCCTCATTCTTAGTTAAGAGAAATGTAAACAAACGAAGATGCAGTATTAAATCATAACGGAACAAAACTGATTTTTTAGCTATTTCCTATTGCTATTTATTGCAGTGAACTTAGGCTAATCAATTCAGGTGAGTAGTTTAACTTTTTATTAATTGCACTTGGCAATAAAAAGTGACTTCTCATTCTGTAGTTTTCACCATATGTAAAATATATGTAACAGAAAAAATAAGTGTGTATGTGTTAATCGACTGCTTATGTTATCGGTAAGGCTTTTGGCTAACAGTTATAATAAAATTTTGAGAGTCCAAAGTGAGGATAGTCAGTCAGGGGCTATTCAAGGATCAACTGTGTATGCACAGATAAAAAGACCACACAAGAAACTGGTAGCAGCAGATGCTCTTGCAATAGAAAACTGGTTGGTTAGCCAGGCATGATGGTGCCTGCCCAGAATTCCAGTGGCTCAGGAGGCTGAGGAAGGAGGATCACAAGTGTGAGTCCAGCCTTAGCAACTTATTGAGACCCTAAGCGTATAGAGACCCTGTCCCAAAATAAAAAATAAAAAGGACTGGAGATGTAGTTCAGTGATAAAGCACCTTTGGTTTAATCCCTAGTACTGAGAAAAAAAAAAAAAAAAAAGTAAAATGACAAAAAATGAAAATAGAATTATATATTTAATGAAAAACCTAGAGAACCAATCGAAGAAGGAAAAAGCAAGAGAAGAAACCAACAAGGGCATGTATTTATAGATTAAAAGGCAACACTGAGTATCCCCATCACAATGAATGAAAAAAGTACACTGAGGGACACCATCTTAAAATATCAGAACACTAGAGACAAATAAGATACTAAAGCTTTCAGAGAAAGAAAAAAGACATACACATGCAAAAAAATTTAAATCAATATAGCACTGGGTTTCTCAACAGCAAAACTGGAAACCAGAAGACAATGGAGCCAGACTGTCAAAACTCTGAAGAGAGGGCTGGGTTACAAGCGCTCAGTGGTAAAGAGCGCATGCCTAGCACGTGTGAGGCACTGGGTTCGATTCTCAGCACCACAAAAAAAAAAAAACAAAAACAAACAAACAAAAAAAAAACCCAAATAAAATAAACTTATCAAAAAAAAAATTCCAACTCTGAAAAGGTTTAACTCAGAATTCTATACGAGCCCCAAATTAAGAGTCGTACCTGAGGGAAGAATAACATATTTTCAGAATCTGCAAAAACAAGAAGTTTACCTCCCATGCATCTTTTCTTAGGAAGTTACTGGAAGATGTGCTCCAGTAAAAATAAGGTAGTAAGGAAGAGATAGGAGCTCCAGGAAACAAGGGATATAACAGCAAAGCAGTGAAAGCAAGTCTCAAAATACATCCATGCAGGCCTCAGAAACAACAGTCCTGATTATAGAAAAGACGGTTCAGGGGCTGAAGAAACTGATTTCTCCGGGAGGAAGCATCAAAGAAGCAAATTAGAATGGACAGATTACTTGATATTTGAGTATTAACAAAATAATATTTGGACATGATAGTTCATGTTTATAATCCCAGATACTTGAGGGGATGAAATAATAAGATCACTTGAGCCCAGGAATCTGAGGCTGGCCACACAGTTTCCAAGACCCTGTCTTGGAAAACAACCAAGAAAAGAAAAAGGAAAAAAAAAAGAGGAGGAAAAAGAAAACATAAAGCAAAACAATATTATGCAGTGAACAATATTTAAATAATCATAATATAAATACCATATATCAAAAATTATGGCATAATTGTAGCTGTGAGGAGTGTAGCTTACTGGTAGAATTCATGTTTAGTGTAGACAAGGCCCTGGTTAAATCTCCAGCACCAAAAAAATAAATAAATAAAGAGAAGAGAAAAAAAAGGGTCAGTATATAGCTCAGTGGTAAAGTGCCCCTCGGTTCAATTCCAGGTACCAAAAAAAAAAAAAAAAAAAAGGAGAGAAAAAAAATTGAAAGAAAAGAAATATGGAGGTATGTACCAGAAGTGACAAAATAAAAAAGTTGATGTAGCTTTCTCTAGGGAGGGAAGTAGTGGTTTTTCCTATACAAATGTCTAAATTTTATTTAATGAAAAAAATATTTTATGCATTATCTTGGTTAGAAATATTCACATGTAACTTTTAAAATAAAAAATTCAATTGATAAAACATAAATTTAAAAAATTTAGAACCAGAAAAAAATAGAAATTACAATAGAAAGACCAGGAGAAAAAGACACAAATAAGCAGGCTATGAGGTTCTATGCGCTTGAACTTGACTGAGCTTCATGATGGTCAAAATTAAAAAAGAGAAATATGATCATTTATGTAGTTTTTAAAATCCAGGCAAAGAAAACACAACAATGAAACATTTCCACACTTCGCTCCATAATAAATGTCTCACATGGAGTTTGATACACTGTAATTACCATCTAACTAGTACAGTACATACCCAAAACAACACCACTGACACGGCATTTCCCAGTGTGTTCAGGTTCTGGTTCTGCAAGAATAAGATCTTCTACAGCCCCCTCACGAACAGTAAGCAGTGGTGTGTTCAGGATTTCTTTCTGTCAAAAGACAATGCCAGTTGAAATACAGAGGTTAAATAATTACAGTACTCTTTCCTATTTTCATGACCTATTCTTACCTGCATGTTTTGTTTATAGAGTTTCCTATCAATTTGAGCTCTCAGTCCCCACACAGCTGGTCCCTTCCGTCTGTTTAACACTTTGTAATGCACACCAGACTGGTCACAGATTCTAGAACACAGGCCATCCAAGGCATCTACTTCCCTCATTAAATGTCCCTTTCCAATGCCACCAAAGGAAGGATTACAGGACATCTGACCTAAAGAGAACAGACAAAAACAAAATACACATCAGCAGTGTAGGCCATATAGCCCATCTCGTAGAGTGCCTGCATCTCATGCTGGAGGCCCGGGTTTGAGTCCCCAGCACTCAGGGATTGTGGAAATAACAAACAAATGAAACCAACCTTCCAAAATACACATCAGCACCTTGCATACAATGAGCCTTTAATAAGGACATGTTCATAAAGGTGACTAGAATCACCTTATATGAAAAAAACAGAAAATTTGAAACATACTATAAAGAAAATCCTGAGGTCCCAATGGAATGCAACAGTTGTCTAGGGCATCCCAAAAGACAACTCCCTGAACTTTCTTTTGAATAGTTTCCTTGATACACATAGTTATTGTTTCCTTAGGCTGCCTTTTCCTTTAAAACATGGAATCTCATTAAACCTTCCTAAATCAAGCACACTTTTAAGAAGTTCCATGGCCCTGGCTCATTGTTATAATCGATCATATCTCATAAATGCCATCTGCTATTTTCCTTTTGCTCTTATTTCTTAGAAATAATTAAATCATAAGTAGAGACCATATCTTAAACCTTCCCTTTAAATCTACTGTGATTACCTCAAAGATTTTTATAGGAGGTTCTGCCTTCATGGCTCAAGCAATATTCGTAGTTCATATACAGAGTTCAGAGATGGGAAAGTTACCCAACATCTGCACATCAATTACAGTCACCATTGAGCCTTTAAAAAATTTTAAAGTTCTCCATGGGGAGGCTGAGCATTCTGAGTGTGATTGTGAGGAATGTGTTAAAGAGATCTGGCTCAATTTCTAGATCTACTACTTATACTGTGCCACAAAAGTTGAACATGAAGTCAGCATTCATTCGTAATCATCTGGAGTTCATACACAAGATAAGTCTAGGGGCTGAGGGTGTGGCTTAGTGGTAGAGTGCTCAGGGTGAAGGCCCTGTGTTAGATCCCCAGTACAGCAAGAAAAAAAGTCTACTGGTCATCTCTGCTTTTTTCCCTCATATTGGAGACTTAATCCCAGGGGTGCTTTACCATTGAGCTATATCCCCTGTCTTTTTTTTATTTGTAGTGCCAGGGATCGAACTCAGAGGCACTTACTACTCAGTCACATCCCCAGTCTGTTCTGTTTTTGAGACACAGTCTTGCTAAGTTGCCTAGGTCCTCACTAAATTGCTGAGGCTGGCCTCAAACTTGTAATCCTCCTACCTTCTGAGCCACTGGGATTACAGGTATGTACCACTATGCCCAGCTTTAAAAAATTTTTATTTTGAGGTAGGGTCCTGCTAAATTGCCAAGGCTGGCCTCAAATTGCAATCCTACTGCCTCAATCTCTCAAGTCACTTGGATTACAGGTGTTTGCCACCACACCCAGAGGTCATCTGTACTATTAAATATAGCCTGCTAATATCTTAAGTGTGGTATCAGTTTTGGAGGTGGGCAGTGGTGGTAGGAATGTGTAATTCAATTTATCTTACTCTTCTAAAGAATGTAAGTCAGCAATGTAAAAAGCTTATGGCAAAATAATAGCTAATATTTAATACAGACCAGGCATTATTCTAGGTGATTTATATGTATTTTCTGATAAACTTACAACTCATCAGTTTGGTACTATTGTTATTTCTATTTTATGGAGAAAGGATATGAAAGTATGTATGAGAAAGTATGTAGAAGAAAGAAGGATGAAAAAAGAATGCTTAATGGATGGAAGGGTGCAGTTGGATGGGGGAAGAACTTCTAATGTTCTACAGCGCAGCAGGATAACAATGGTTGACAAGTTGTCCTTTGACTAATGCCACATGGCTGGTACACAGGGAGGACTAAATTCAGAATGTTTATCTTTTTAATAGGGAACACCTGTCATGATCCTTTTTTTTTTTTTAAGTTGTCAATGGACCTGTATTTACTTATTAATTTTCATGTGGCGCTGAGGATGGAACCCAGTGCCTCACACTTGCTAGGCAAGAGCTCTACCACTGAACTACAACCCTAGCCCCCAAGAAACTTATAGGTGAAAGGAAGAATAAAAAGACTCAGAAAGTCCTTTTTTTTTTCATTGTGTGAAAAAAAATAGTTTGTCAGAAAGCATTATTTTACAGGTTGGTATGCTGTAAAAAACTTTCTGCCTCTGACTTCAAAAGGAGATATTAATAGATGCTATGATCTAATCATTCCTGCCTTTTGCATTTCTATGGTCAAAGCTGTCCTTCCAAGTTAAAGCTATATTTTGGTTGAGCGTAAGTAGGAATACTAGATTCTCTACTATATCAAATTACCTTAAAAATCAGAATTTGAGGGCTGGGGTTGTAGCTCAGTGGTACAGTGCTTGCCTGGCATGTGTGAGGCACTGGGTTTGATCCTTAGCACCACATACAAATAAATAAAGGTATTGTGTCTATCTACAACTAAATATATTTTTTAAAAAATCAGAATTTGATTTCAAGATAGAATTGTTATTTGCTAAGTTCACCTAAGTTATTAAAATATCTCTGAAATGTATTAATCTGAACAGAAAACAAATCATGCTGTATTGCTATGATAGAGTATGGATTTTGTAATACTAGTTATATAGTCAAAAGACTTACATCTGTACATTAATTTCATGTTTACTTCAGCACTAGTCACAACTGCCAAGAAACGGAATCAAACTAAGTGGTACAGAAAATCCATGCATTTGTGTGTGTCTGTATGTGCACACATACACACAAGCATAAAAAGAACAAAATTATGTCATTTGTAGCAATGTGGATGGAACTGAAGGACATTATGCTAGGTAAAGTAAGTCAGATACTAGATTCTCACTCATTTGTGGAAACTAAAAAGTTGATTTTAACTAATTAGAGAATACAATAATTGTTACCATAGCCTGGAAAGTATGTAAGAGAAAGAAGGATGAAAAAAGAATGCTTAATGGATAGAAGGGTGCAGTTGGATGGGGGAAGAACTTCTAATGTTCTACAGCACAGCAGGATAACAATGGTTGACAAGAGTTACCTAAATATCTCAAAATAACTAAAAGGAAGTATTTTGAATTTTCTCAAAGCAAAGAATAATGTCTGAGGTGATAGATATGCCAATTACTTGATCTGATCATTACACACTGCATGCATGTATTGAAGTATTATAGTGTAGCCCACAAATACTTACAACTACTATGTACTATGTATAAAGTATATATATATTTTTTTCTGTCTACAATACCTTTATTTTATTTTTATGTGGTGCTGAGGATTGAACCCAGGGCCTCACGCATGCTAGGCAGGCACTCTACCACTGAGCCACAACCCCAGCCCCAGTCTGTCTATAAATTGAGTGACTTAGTACTGTTTTTCTTTTTTCTTCTAATTTATTTTTATTGTAAACAAATGGGATACATGTTGTTTCTGTTTGTACATGAAGTAACAGCATACCATTTGCGTAATCATACATTTACATAGGGTAATGATGTTTGATTCATTCTGTTATTTTTTCCTTCCCCCCACCCCTCCCACCCCTCTTTTCCCTCTATACAGTCCCTCCTTCCTCCATTCTTGCCCCCCTCCCACCCCCCATTATGTGTCATCATCCGCTTATCAGCAAGATCATTCGTCCTTTGGTTTTTTGAGATTGGCTTATCTCATTTAGCATGATATTCTCCAATTTCATCCATTTGCCTGCAAATGCCATAATTTTATTATTCTTTATAGCTGAGTAATATTCTTACAACTACTATGTATAAAGTGTATTTTTTAAAAAGAAGAGAAGTAGGAATGTAGTTCAGTGGCAGTGTTTGTCCAACATGAACGAGGCCCTGGGTTTGATCCCAGTACTAAAAAAGGAAAAATAATAGAAGAAGTGTTTTATTTGGCTGAACATGAAAGTTTATCAGCAGTCAGTAGTTGTATTCTTTTTTTTGAAGTACTGGGGATCAAACCCAGAGCCTCGCACATGCCAGGCAAGCACTCTAGCACTAAGCCCCAGTCCCAGGCCCAGAATATGGGTTTTGATGGGGAATCCCTTTATCCCTGAAAGAACATTATTTATACTATGCAATAATCAACTTAGTTCAATAAGTTTTAGTTCATTAGATTTTTTTTTAAAGCAAAGGTGTTACCAGGTCATTATTATTTTTTTTTAAATGCAAACAACACTAAAATGTATAATAAAGTATAATCTTCCTGGAAACCATATAGTCCCTTCTTCCCCCAAAAGAATCCCTGTGAAAGGTGCATATTTCTCCACAGTTATGAGAAATAATTTCTAAAAAGTATTTAAGTATATACAAATATGTGATTCATTCATAATTTTATTTACTATTATTATTTGCAGTATTGGACGTTGAAGCCAGACCTCTCACATGTTAGGTAAGCGCTCTCTCACTGAGCCAAATCCTCAACCCTTTTTTATTTTCTATTTTGAGACTGGGCCTCACTAAATTGCCCAAGCTGACTTCAAACTTGAGAGTCTCCTACCTCAGTCTCCTGAATAGCTGGGATTAAATTCACAATTTTTACCAAACACAGTAAATATTCCAATTACTGCTCATTCCTAAGCAAAAGGCAGGAAGAAAAGCATAGGCATGCATAATTTATAGGACGATGTTTCAGCAATCATCTACCATGATGCTAGAGTAGAAGAAGTCTTGCTTTAAAAGATTTCCTGACCATCCACTCACTACCCGTTACATGGGGATACGGAGTACCATCGGGACCTAAGCACAAAATTGACAAATACACATCCATTAGAAATACATGATGCAGTAAATAGCACTGTTCTCCAAAAGGGTTTCATAAAATTTCAATGAAAGCGCAACTGTTCTTTAATAAATGATGTAGAATAATGTTAATCCACCTTTGATCTGAAGTACCAAGGCAGTAGAGGGTAAACTCTACAATGAACTAAGAAGCTGTCAATATTTCTTGTTTCTCCCTTCCCGGAGGCACCACGCCCTCCCTCTCTCCATCTTCGCCGCAAGTGAATACTTCTGACAACAGCAATGCTCCGCGGGTCCACAGAATAGATTAATGCAGAGTTCTAGGCCAGGTCAGCGTGATCCCTATGACATTACACTTTTATAAAAGCTAAAACCGCCGTGTAATGCCAGCGGCTCCGTAGGCTGAGGCAGTAGACTCGCCAAGTTCAAGGTCAGTTTTCTGCAATTTAGCAAGACCCTAAGTTACTCTGTGAGAACCTATCTCAAAATAAAAAATATAAACGGTTCAGCGGTTAAGCGCTTCTGGGTTTTATCCCTGTACCAAAAACAAAAACAAACAAACAAAAATTACCCCCCAAACAAACAAAAACCTGAAACAACAGGAGTTGGAATTCTCCCTAGCTTTAGGGGAGGGGAGAGCACGCCCACAGAGGGTTCTGGGGTTGGAGGGAGAAAAGGGGTATTGATTACTGCGTCCTATGCCAGACGTCACACTACTCACGCGCCTCACCGATAGTGTCCACGCGGTGCGTGAGAAGCAGGGTCCGGGAGCCGCACCGAGCAGCGGCAGCGGCTGCCTCGGTCCCGGCATGTCCTCCACCTACGACTACCACATCGAAGTGCGGAGAACACGGCGCTGCGCTGTCCCGGCTTAACCCGGCGAACGGAAGGTATTGTTTGGTGAGAGAAATTGCGACCCTGTGGCCACAGCGTCGGAAGGAGAACATGCTGGGAGAAGACCACAGGAAACCTGACTTCGAGCCAAACACGAGCGCGACGCGAAAAACACTAGGCGAAAGGAAATCTGCAGGGCGCAGCCATCTTTCCCATGAGGTCACGGACGTAACGCTCCACGTCCAGCGTCGCCACTGATTGGCTGCTTGGCGCGACTGTACTTTTGGCGACACTGCATAACGACGTACGTGGCCCCGCGGGTGCGTGCGTTCTTTCCCAGTCAGCTCAGGCTTTCTGATTGCCTGTAGCTCTGAGTTTGGGCGTTCCCACGGAAGTTCTTCTTTTGGCTTTTCCCGGAGTTACAGTCATTATTGCCAGATGCCAACCTACGGACAGTAAATTTGATCGTTTTGATTTGCCATGTTTCTTTGTAGGTTATCATCTTAACTTCAGTTTGACTATAAAAACTAGAGTCTGAAAATACGAATAAATTCGAAAGGAGTTAAAATATATTTGTGGACAAAAGATTCATATTGCCAGTTAGTGGAATTAAATGGTTGGAGACTGTCCTGCTTATGAAATGTAATATTCTTAAAACCTTCCTCGGATGGGAAATTTGGGTAGTGAAGCAATCCATGTTGCAGTTTTACTGCTCTGATTATTAAAATTATCAAATATAAAGCCGGGCACAGTGGCGCACGCCTGTGTCGCACAGGCTCCGGAGGCTGAGGCAGGAGGATCCTAAATTCATCCTTAGCAACTTAGTGAGACTCTCAAACAACAACAGAAACCGTGGTTATAGCTCAGTGGTTTAAGTGTTCCTGGGTCCATTTCCCCGTACCAGATAAAAAAACAAAAAAAATCTCAAATATATAATTGTATTATTTTATTGAAAATAAACATTCTGCGTGCAATTTAAACCTTACAGAAATACAAAATTTGTGGAGTTAAATGTCACTTTATTTTGAGGGTGGTATTTGGAATTGAACCCAGAGACACTTCAACACTGAGCAACATCCCCAGCCCTTTTTTATTTTTTATTTTGAGACGGTGTCTCGCTAAGTTGTCAAGACTGGACTGGAACTTGAGATCCTTCTGCCTCAACCTCCTGAGTTGCTGGGATTACAGGCATGGGTCACTGGCACCCTCCTTAAAACTTGGAGAGCTAAAGAAGTCATAACTTGCCTGGCCTCTGCACTCCCGGAGACTCCTGAGGAAGGAGGATCCCATACTGGAGGCTAGCCTGGGCAATTTAGGAGGACCCTGTTTCAGAAATAATAAGGGCTGGGGGTGTAACTCAGTGGTAGAGTGTCCCTGGGTTCAATTCCCAGTAACACTCCCTTCTCCACAGAATAAGGTGTAAAAATCAAATAAATAGAGTACCCAAAACAAATTTCGTGCATTTTCGTACTAGATAAAATCCAAGCTCCACATCAATATTCAACTAAAAAGACATTCCTATTATGACTTGGACACTGGTTGCTGTGGCAAGACTGAGCAAGGAAAGAATTCCTTTTTTTTTTTTTTTTTTTTCCTGGAGTTTTCCTCTTTTGACAGGCCAGCAGTAAAATTGTTTAACCTGGTCTGGTGGATTGTTGCTTGTGCATTCTGGGTTAAGCAAATACGAATGGATTGTAGAGGATTTTAGAGACTGTTGGAAGAGAGCATTAAACTGGCAGTGAAGTCATTTACAGGATTCCATGTGAAGCAGCCCTCCCCTATGGGTTCCAACTTTTGGCTTGGGAGTTTGGGCAACATGGGAAGGTGAGCCTTGGTCCAGCCTGGGTCAGGGCATTCAGGGTGTTCAGCCCTTTCTGGGAAAGGAGTGCACTGGAGTGTTCATCCCTTTCTGGGAAAGGAGTGCACTGGATTGGGGCACCCTAGTACTGCCACCTTCTAGCAGATGACTAATCACCTGCTCTAGTTTTCTTTTTCATCTCTAGAGGATGCATGAATGCTTCCCTCTTTTTTTTTTTTTTTTTTTTTTTTTTTTTTTTTTGAGAGAGGGTCTTGCTAAGTTGCTAAAGCTGGCCTGGAACTTGCTATCCTCCTTCCTCAGCCTCCCCAGTCACTGGGGTTACTGACTGGCTAGTGCCACTGTGCCAGGTACACTTGTTATCCTTCTTCCTCAGCCTCCCCAGTCACTGGGGTTACTGACTGGCTTGTGCACAGTGCCTGGTACTGCCTTCTTTTTTTTTTTTTTTTTTTTTTTTGGGTGCTGGGGATCGAACCCAGGGCCTTGTGCTTGCAAGGCAAGCACTCTACCGACTGAGCTATCTCCCCAGCCCCTGGTACTGCCTTCTTGTTAGTCTTTGTGGGGATCATTTTAGGCAACAGGTCACTCAAAGGGGCTTGATCCACAGGGCTCCCATTGTGGGACTTGGAGAGAGCAGAGGGAAGCCGAAAAAAGAAGAGCAAGGAAGGAAAAGAAAATAAAAAGTAATCAAGGCATTTTTGTCCATTGTCAGATTAAAGGATAAATACAAGGAGATATGTACATACAGTGAAATAGTATTCAGCCTTAAAAAGGAATCATATTCTCACATTTCCTACAATATGGATTAACTTTGTCTAAGTGAAATACTGTATGATTTCACTGACTTAAGGTACTTAGGGCAGTAAAACCTCAGAAAGAGTGGCGAGTGCCCAGAATTTGGGGCAGGGGGAATTGCTTAATATTACAGAATTTCAGTTTTGCAAGACAGTTGGATTCAGATGGGTTCCAAATGGAGATGGATTCATAGAGATGGTTTACAACAATGTAAATGTAGCCACTGAGTTGTACACTTAAAAATAGTTAAGATGATTTTTACACAGTAATCAAGACTTTCTAAACCCAGGGGGTTCCTGTCTAAAATGTATTTTTATAAAGGAGGAAGCTTGGCTTCATAAATAGATATTTAAAAGCCTGCATTGAGATACTCTGGAATCACAACAGCAGAAGCAGTCTGGATGTTGTTGTTTGTTCTGATGGGCTTTAGAGAGTCTGAGGTTGAGGATGTAGTTCAGTGGTAGAGCACTTGCTCAAGCAGGTGCCAGGCCCTGGGTTCAACCCTCCTACAAAATCAATCAATCAACAATCCGAAAAGTCAGCACTTGTAGATAGGAACTTTAAGATTTTGTATGCTTTTTTTTTTTCTTAAAGAATCAAATAAAAGTGAAATACTTCAATCCTCATTCTGTGTTGTAAAATTTGAATATTTTCTATTCCTCATTAAAAACTATAAGATACTATTTACACTGAAAAAGTTTTCTCTGTCGACTTCAAATGTTCACAAATATGTAGTTCTTCAAAATAATTGAAAGCTGTGTGCCAGCAAATGTGTTTGGCTATCAAAGGGCTTTAGGAAGTTACCTGTGATTCCTAAGCCATTGGCGCAGCCTTGCCCGGAGCGCTCCAGGCAGGCAGCCGCGAGCCCGCCACTTCCCGGCGGGGGCGTGGCTCCGCGTGACCTCTCAGTGCCAGCTTCCAGGCCGCAGACGCTGCGTTCGCGCCACATTTTTGAGTTTCATTTCCATCAAGACATTGCTAGTTCCTCCTCCCCTGGCCTTTTCCCGAAGTTGACTCTTCTTTTGAGCAACAGAGAGCACCAGTCATGGAACCCCAACGCGGAAAGGTGACTCGGACTGCTTCGAAAGCCGGAGCTGCCACCCGCAAGGTTTCGGAGCGGAGCACGAGGGTCGCGGTGACCGAGCCCCGCGAGTCTCCCGCTGCTCCCCGGGCCGCCCAGCTCAACGTGGGAAACTGCGGCCCTGTCCGGGAGTCGCGATCCTTGCAGACCCAGAGCGCCCGGGACCCCCAGGAGGAGCTGCAGGAACGTGCACTCGGAGCCCGCTCCAAAAAGGCATCTTTGCGCGCGCAGGGTGCGCCGCCCTCGGGCGTTAGTAGCACCGACAGAGCTGAGGCGAAGTCGGCTCCCGCCGAGGCACCGAAGCCTCCTGTGGTCCCAAGGCCGCTCCCTCCTAGGGCAGGGTCTCGCCGCGAGGGAGGCGCGCGCTCGGCTCGGGAACAGAGACCCGCGCCTGAACCCGCGGAAGTGCCTTGCTCTGTCACGCCGGCCCGGGTTCCGAGTCTGGGCGTGCGGGAGGTGGCGCCTGGCGGCTGGAAGCCCCGGGCTGTGCTAGACAAGTTGAGGCTCAGGCGCCAGGAAATCTCAGCAGCGGCGGAGGTGGTGAACAGGGTCGTAGACCACCTGCTTCGGAGACTGCAGGACTTCGATTCCGAGTTCAAAGGTGTCGAGCTGCTGCGCACCGGGAGCTACTATGAGCGCGTGAAGGTGAGCCACGTCCTTCCCAATCAGTTATTCCCCGCTTCCCTGGACTCGGGATCCCTTACTTCCCTTCCGAGGTAACTCAGACTTATTCTACGGTGGCCCGTGACACAGTTCTAATTAGAACCACAAACAGTTGTCGGTTCATTTATTCATCTGTTCGTTCAGTGGTCATGCAACCAACAGATATTGATTGCCAGCTACTCTCAAGACACTGCTTTGAAGGAATTCGAATTTATAGATTCATTCATGCAAACAGATACATACTGAGTTTCTTTAATAATTCCATGTTTGTTTGGTGTTGATCTGAGGTTCCAAGTCAAATTCCGACTTGAAACATTTGAAGTGGTCTGTGAAAAATTCCACCAAAATAATATAAGAAACTTTTTACTATGAGGTGGAAAAATATCTTCAATATTCCCTTACCCCTGCAGACACCCCATTTCTCTCCAATTTTATTTCATCGCCCTTTCTGGGGTTTGAACCCAGGGCCTCATGCCTTCTGTAGCCCCTATTTCCAATGGATGTAGATGTAGTGGAATGTATGGATGTAGTGGAAAGCTCATATAGAGTGCTGTTTTTTAAAAATTAGGAAAAATGTTCTACATCTACTAAAAAGCATAATTCATAAACACATATCTGATATAATTGCTTTTGATTGTATATTCCACAGTTCCACTTGTTCATGGGTAGTTGAGTCACTAGAGTAACATGTCAGTATAAATTAAAGGTTTGCAAGTTCCTGCCTGAAGTTTGTTTCCTGACCAGTGTCAGATTCCTTTGGTTGTGTTTTTGGTCTGGCCAGTCAGCTTAATGAGTGCTGGGCTGCACACTCCTTTAACTCAGTAAAATCTTTGGTACAGTGTGAACAGAAAGAGAATGATAGTATATGTTTACTGAGTAATCATAATTTATTTTAAAGTTATATATTAGCTTTATACAACTAATTGTTGTCTTCCAGTAGGTGGGGTGATTATAAAAGCTAGATTTAGGGTTTAAGTATTATAAACTCTTGTTTTTCTCTTTGGTGTCTTTATAAAAATCACACAAGAGAGCAGGTTAATATTATGCATCTTTTATATCTAAGCCTTAACACATGCATTTCATGGCAGTGAATGAATGAGCTCAAGAAGAAAGGATGGGTGCAGTCTCTCAAGATTCATACTCATCCTTGAACATCTTACTAAAGATACTCAAAACTTAATTTTTAATTTTTTTATTCTTAGTTATACATGACAGTAGAAGGTATTTTGGCAGACTATACATACATAAAGTATAACTTATTCTATTAGGTTCCCACCTTGTGGCTGTATATGATGTGGAGTTACTCTGGTTGTGTACACAAATACAAGGCTAGGAAAGTTATGACCAATTAATTCTGCTGTCTTTCCTATTCTCCTCCATTTCCCTTGTTTCCCTTTGTCTAGTTCAGTCTATTTCTATTATCCCTCTCCCCAACCGCCTTTGTTTTGGGTTATCATCCACAAATCAGAGAACATTTGGCCTTTGGTTTTTTGGGGATTGGTTTATTTCACTTAGCATGATATTCTCTAGTTCCATACATTTACTGGAAAATGCCATAATTTCATTCTTTGTGGCTAATATTCCATTGTGTATATTTACCACATTTTCTTTATCCATTCATCCATTGAAGGATACCTAGGTTGTTTCCATAGCTTGGCTATTGTGAGCTAAGCTGCTATAAACATGGGTGTGGCTGCATTACTGTAGTATGCTGTTTTTAGTAGACTGAGAAGTGGAATAACTGGGTCTAATGGGTCCATTCCAAGTTTTCTAAAGAATCTCCATGCTGCTTTCCATAGTGGTTGCACCAATTTGCAGTCCCACCAACAATGGGACATCCTTGCCGAATTTATTGTTACTTGTATTCTTTATAACTGCCATTCTGACTGGAATGAGATGGGATCTCAGTATGGTTTTAATTTGCAATTCTCTAATTGTTAAAGATGTTGAACGTTTTTTCATGTATTTTTTGACCATTTGTATTTCTTCAGTGAAGTGTTTGTTCATTTCCTTTGCTCACTTATTGATTGGGTTTTTTATTTTTCTGGCATTAAGTTTTTTGGGTTCTGTGTATATCCTGGAAATTAATGCTTTATCTGAAGATACTAAAAACTTAAACCATACTGAGTAAATTTGAAGAGGAATTAAATAATGGAGACCTATATCATGTTCACTTTTCCTTAGATTGACCTATAGATTTAGTACAATCTCAGTAAAATTCACTCACTTTTCTGTTTAAATTGACAACCTGATTAAAAGATTTATATGGAAATGCAAAGGACTTAGAATACAAGGCAACTAAAGGAGAAAATGTTGGAGGGTTTACCCTACCAGAGAGCAAGACTTACTACAGTCAAAGCTATCCTAATTAAGCAGGTATTAATTGGTGCAGTTATAAACAGAAAGCCAATTAAAAAGAAAGTCCAGAAATAGACCTCTACATATAATTAAATATAGCACACAAAATATACATCAATGTATTCAGTAGGGAAAAGAGAGACCTTTCAATAAGTGGTACTGGATCAATTAGATATCCAAATGGGACAACCATGAAATTTGAACCCTACTGCACATCATATGCTAAAATTAATTTTTTTTTTTTTTTTTTTTTTTTTTTTTTTTTGCGGTACTGGGGATCGAACTCAGGGCCTTGTGCTTACGAGGTAAGCACTCTACCAGCTGAGCTATCTCCCCAGCCCTAAAATTAATTTGAGATGTAACGTAGACGTAAAAGTGAGAAGTAAAAACAATAAAGCTTTTAAAAGGAGGCATAGAAAAATATCTTCTTAATTGTGGAGTGTGAAAATATTTCTTAAACAAGACACTAAGTCCACTACCCATAAATGATAGATATATTGAACTTCATTAGAATTAAAGAAATTCTCATCAAAAGACACCATCACGAAAGTGAAAACTCAAGCCACAATTGGGAGAAGATGTTTATAATACTTAGATTTGACAAAGGATTCATACGAATCAACAAGAAAAACACAAACCAGTCTGGGAATGGTGGCTCATGCCTGTAATCCCAAGCAACTTGGGAGGCTGGGGCAGTAAAATCTCAAGATCGAAGCCAGTCTCAGCAACTTGGTAAGGCCCTAAGCAACTTAGCAAGACCCTGTCTCAGAAAGAAAAAAAAAAAAAAAAGGGCAGGATATAGGGTGCTGGGGATGTAGCTCAGTGGTAAAATGCCTCGTAACCCCCGCCAAAAAGGATAAACCAATTTAAAATTGGGCAAACAAGTTGAACAGACAGTATGCAAATAGCAATAAACATGAAAGGTATGTAGCATCATTAATCATTAGGAAAATGCAAATTGAAGCCATGATGATAGTTAAAATTTAAAACAACAGCAACAACAAAAACTTGAAAATTCCAAGTGTTGGAGAAAATGTGGGAGAAACAGAAATTCTCTTAACACTGATGATGGGAGGGTAATTTGGTACTACCTTTTTAGAAAAATTGGTAATTTCTTCTGAAATTAAAGAAATGCCTACTCTGGTTCAACAGTTCCACTCCTGTGCATACAGTAGAAACGAGTGTCATGTCCACAAAAGATATACAAGAGAATGCTCAGAAAAATATTATTTGTAATAGTTAAAAACTGAATTGACTCGGAGTGTAACTCAGGGGTAGAGCACTTACCTAGCAGGCTAGAAGCCCTGGAATCCATCCCCAGCACCAAAATAAAACTGAAAATGACCCAAATATCTGTCAAAAGAATGAGTGAATATATTCGACCTTACTTCAATGGAATACTATATGAAGTGGAAAAAAAAAACCCAAAATACCAATAAACCCAACAGAATATTGAATTTCACAATGTTGAATGAAAGAAATCAGATTTAAAAGGGTACATACTATATGATTCCTTTCTTATGACTTTCCTAAGGAGGCAAACTTAGTATGGTGTTAGAATATCCCTTGGTGGAGGTAACTGACAGAAAGTGGGAATGAGGGAAGGTTTGTGGTGCTGAGGATAGACATGGGCAAGTTAGAATGCTGCAGAGCGCGCTGTAATTATCGGGATTCTTTTTCTTGAATATATCCTCCTTGGTTTGTTGTAAGCCTTTAGTAGAGTTCTGAAAAAGCTGAATTTGATGATTTCTGCCTGTATTCTTATTGTATTCTTATGGAGAGCAGATCTGTGAAGGCTCTTCACCGTTCCTGCTGATGTCCTCCAAGTGTTTGTTTCACATCATAATATGTTTCAGCTCTGGCTGCCCATGACGAAGTACCATAGATGGATGTCTTAAACAATAAATATAATTTCTTACAGTTCCACATACCAGAAGTCTGAGATATGGGTGATCGCATGGTCAGGTTCCAGTGTGGACTGTCTTACTGCTTTGTAGATGGCTGCCTCCTTGCTGTGTTCTCAGTGCATGTGCACATGTGTGCATGTGATCTTCCTCTTATGAGGCCATCAATTCTGTCATGTTTAGGGTCCCACCCTTATGACTTTATTAAATCTTAATTACTTCCTAATAGTCCTATTTTCAAATAGAGTCATATTCAGGGTTAGGGCTCCAACATATGGATTTTGGGAGTCCATTACAGTATTTCTCATTTTGAATCAGTCACATTTCATGTCATTAGTAGACATGTATGGTAACTTGATTTTGTGTGTTGTGTGTATGTGTGTGTGTGTGTAGAAGATTGAACCCAGTGGTGCTCTACCACTGAGCTCCATCTCCATGCCTTTTCATTTTTTATTTTAGTACCACTGAGTTGCCCAGAATGGCCTCTAACTAGTGATCCTCTGGCCTTAGCCTCTGTAGTAGCTGGGATTATGAGCCACTGCTTCTGGCATGGTTACTGTATTCTCTATTGAACAGTACAGTCTAATAGCATTACTTAAAGCTAAAGACACTAGCTGACTTGATACTTGTGATATTTTCAACAAGGGAAAATAAATATTTATTTATTATGATTGCTGTAACTGTTGTTGTAAGAATGAAAAGAGGATTCTTTGAAGCTCCTGCAAATGCTATATTTCATAGACACCAATGTACTGCATGACTTGGAGCTCACATGCATTTGAGTGACTGGCAGCCATAGAGATAGCCCTTGCTCAGGTGGCCAAGAGGTAATTACACACATTTTTGAGGCCACCATGACAGGAGGGTGACTGCAGTGTGTATCTCATGGTATAAAAGGTAGAACATTAAAGGTTTTTAATTTTATTAAGCTTTAAACTAAATATACCCCAACTGGTACAGATTTTAAAAGCTTACATTATATCATTCAAAATTGTTTTAATTATAAAAATAATGCTTGCTTATGATTTAAAAAAATAGAGAAGAAAGAAAAATTGAGAGTAGGCCCTGCATACTAAATCCAGCAGTAATATTCACTATCTACCGCTAGCTTCAGTAGTCCCACTCCCAGAGGGCATAACTATTATAAATCTTGCTTTTCAAAGTCGGATTCCAAGTGGAAATTTCAAGAAAATATTGTAATTGCTTGGAACATAGTCACAAGTATACATTTCAGTTCTATTTTTATGATTTCTTAGATTTCTGCACCTAATGAATTTGATGTCATGTTTAAACTGGAAGTCCCCAGAATTCAGCTAGAAGAATATTGTAGTAGTGGTGCTCATTACTTTGTGAAGTTTAAGAGAAATCCCAAAGGAAATCCTCTGAAGCAGTTTGTAGAAGAGGAAATATTATCAGCTTCGAAGATGTTGTCAAAGTTTAGGAAACTCATTAAAGAAGACATTAAAAACATTGAAGGTAAGATTTTTGACTTTTGATTCTTAAAGTTCTAATGCTACTCATTACCAACATACATACTTCTGAGTTTTTTTCAACTTCTCTGCAACAGACTGTTGATTACTACTTCCTTCTAGAAATATTTCTTTACTATTGGTTTTCATTTGATGCTTCTTCTTGAAGAAGTGTTAACGGACTCTTTTGGTTTCCATTTAGTATTCATTAAACTGCTGCCTGTGTCACTGGATAAATGTACCTGAATAAAATTGGTGGGATCCCCCTTTGAAACTCACACTCTAGTAGAGACACAGTATAAATAACATAACCCTGAATTGCAGTGAGTGATCTAAGGGTATGAACTGGGAGATGATAGTAATAGAGGTGGAGTGGAACATGACCCTGAGGTAGCAAAAACCTGGCGACCTCAAGGAACAAAATGAGGACCATGAGGGCAAAGGGAAGAATGACAGGCAGGGGCAAGATTCAGGAAAGACTTGGAGATCCTGGAAAAGGAGTTAGATGTTATTCTGTGTTTATTGATAATCCAGGTTTTAATCAAGGAGTAATGATTGACTTTATATTTTTAAAAGTTTACGCTGGCTTCTATGGAGAAGATATAAGAAGGTAAATAGGAAAATTAGAAAGTAATATGTTTTAATACTTGAGGTAGCTTGGATGGATAGGCATGAAGTGTTAGGGATGTAGAGAAGCAAGCAGATCCACGCTGTGGCAGTGCTTGCATCTGGATTAATAGTAGTGGGTGAGAGAGAAGACTGAATTAAGATGGTTCCCAGGTTTCTAGATTGCACCTTTTTCTAGGATGGGAGGAACTGAGGAGGAATATTTTGTTAGCTTTCTGGTATTATAACAGTACCTGAGATTATCAACTTAAAAAGATTAAAGGTTTGTTTTGGCTTACAATCTTCAGTCCCTGTTGCTTTGGGTCTGTGGTGGCACATTGTGGCAAGAGCATGAGGTAGAGCAAACCATTCACTTCCTGCCCAGGAAGCAAAAAACATAAAAGAGAAAGGTAGCAGGGTCCCACAGTCTGCTTGAAGGGGATGTCCCAATGACTTAAGTACCATCCACAAGGTTCCACCACCTAAAGTTTCCACCACCTCCCAATAATGCCATCCTGAACCTTTAAGTATTTGCAAAGTGGTGCATGCCTATAATTCTAGTAACTCAGGAAGCTAAAGCAGGAGGATCACAAGTTCAAGACCTGCCTTGCAATTTAGCAAAGCCCTAAGCAATTTAGCAAGACTCTTTCTCAAAGTAAAATAAATTTTAAAAGGCCTGTGGATATAGCTCATTGGTGGAATGCACCTTGGTTCAATTCCCAGTACCAAAAAAAAAAAAAAAAAAAAAAAACAACAAACAAACCATAGCTAATATATGTAGGGATGTAAATTAAGAGTTGGATTTGGATATGTTAGTCCAGTTAGAGATTCCTGATCCACATCAAAGTGGATATGTTAAATATGTAGTTGGGATTGTCTATATAGTAGAAACCATAGCACTAATTGGCTTCTAGTATATAGATAGTTGTTTTTTCCATTTGTTATTAATTGCATATCCTTACTTACAAGATTATAAGGTACAGAAGACACAGGTCTTCATCTTTGTATTCACTAATATATCCTAAAAACCATTCCTACACCTTAGATAATCAATGAATACAGATTAATGAATAAATGAATTGACCCTCTCTGCCTAGGTGGTCTCACCCATTCCAAATGCCAGCCTTTATGTTGATGATTTCCAAATGTTTATTTGTAGTCCAAATGTATCGTCTGAGCTCCACACTTATATCTTTTTTCTTACAACTGTAGTTTTTCTCCTGACTACATCCCAGCACTCCTGATCCTTCTCATTCTGCAGAATAGGGTCTCATGAGAGGCTAGGGACAGGAGAATGCACAAAAGGAGAATATATTTTGCAGCAGTGGTCATTGTTTATTTGTTTTTGGTACTGGGGATTGAACCCAGGGGTGCTTTACCACTGAGCAATATCTCTATCCCTTTTTATTTTTTATTTTGAGAAAGGGTCTCTTACTTGAGATCATCCTGCCTCAGCTTCTGGAGTTGCTGGGATTACAGGTGTCTGCCTCCCCACTGGACATTGGTCAGTGTTTAGAATGCTATTGACATCTAGATAATCATTGGATTATTTGGTCTTTGGATTTGAATGACTGTTGGTAACTTTGACAAGAACAGTTTCAATGGGGTTATTGACACATAAGAATGAAAGGCCTAGGATGCAATGGAGACAGTGTGTGTAGGCAACTTAAAAGAATTTGGACTGGGAAGGAAGCAGAAAGATGCATGAGCATGGGGAAGAGGAAGATGTAGGATCAAGGGAGGATGTATTTTAGAGTGAGAGATACTGTAATCCTTGTATGCATGTAAGAATGATCCAATAGGGAGGGAAGAGATGGCTGAGGCAGGAGGGGATCATTAAAAAGTAAGAGGCTTGAAAAGGTGAGAGTGTATATACAGGGGTGGCCTTTGACATGTGGAACATGTGGTAACAGAAGAGAAGAAGGATCAATCAGTAAGAGGTGGGCAGGTGCGCAGATTTCTCCAGCATTTTCTCCTTTGTGCTCTACTCCCAGAAATCTAATCTAATCCTTTCTTTTCTTTTTAAAAAGTGTTTTGCTAAGTTGCACTGTCTGGTCTTGAACTTGCCATCCTCCTGCCTCAGCCTCCTGAGTTGCTGGAATTACAGGCATGCATCACTGCATTCAGCTAGAAATTCTACTTGGAAGTAGTCTTCACTACTCAAACACCCACAACTTGAAAAGCCACCTGTACTTCTGACCACCAATAGCCACCTTTCCAGTGCCCATATCCGATTGGGTGCTCATGGTGTCCAAAGTGAATTTCAAGTTGGCCTGATTTTTCTTCCCTGCTTTTTGTTTTGGGAAACAGAATCCACATCAGCCATTTCTCAGGCTGAAATCTAGGATAGAATCCCAGGCTCCTACTTTCCTCTGCATCTCACAGACTCAGTGCATCTATCAGTTTTGTTGATTTAAACCTCTTTATTCTATTTATTTAGAGGTGAGATTTCATTACTTGCTCAGGCTACCCTCAAAAACATTCTTTTGGAGTTTGCTGGGGATCAAATGCAGGGCCTTGCACATGCTGGGCGAGCACTCTACCACTGGTCTACATCCCAGCCCTGATTTGAACCTCTTTAATTGCTCTCACCTCTGTTCCTTGTGTCTTGCTGCTCACTGCTCTATGCCTGACTCTTGGCGTGGTCTGCTCTCGGGTCTCTGTCTTCCCTGCCACTCATGTGGCCTTCTTTTCAGGCTTCCCTCCAATTCTAAATGAAAATTCAATTACAACACTCCCAAATTCCAAAGTCTTTAGGAGCCCCTCCTCATGTATGCTAGACAGAATCTTGACAATGCTTCCCAATCATAGGTATCAATAAATATGGGTTAAACGAATAAAACCCTGCCTTGTGGGGTCATTTTCTGTTCTAGAACCAATATTCACCTTCTACTTAGTACTTCATAAATCCTCAATTACAGTTACATTGCTTCCCCGCTATTTCCAGAGAAAATTGGATTGATAAACCCTTTCTTCCCTTCTGTATTTTTTAACAGGTATAGATGTCATTATGGAGAAGAAAAAACGAGGGAGCCCTGCTGTAACACTTTGTATTAGAAAACCTGAAGAAATATTTGTGGATATAATTCTGGCTTTGGAATCAAAAAGTAGCTGGCCTGCTAGCACCCAGCAAGGTCTACCCATCAATAACTGGCTTGGAGCAAAAGTTAGGAAGAATTTAAGACAACAGCCATTTTACCTCGTACCCAAGCATGCAAAAAATGGAAGTGGTTTTCAAGGTATTTTAAATGTGAAGTTAAACATGAACACATAAAAGAGTTGGTAATGTTTTATGCTGGGGCAGTAGAAGACCCACAGGCAACTAATGCTGTTGGCATTGCAAGAGCCATCAGGATAAATAGGATACAAGACGAGAGTTTGGTGAGAGACAGAATTGAAGAGGGCATAGTTACAGTAGTATTATCAAACAGTTATAGAAAGCTTCAATTGAACTTTTTAAAAAATAGGCTAATGTAAGTGTTCTGAGACTAGGCTTAGCCACCATGTACAGTTGGGAATATTAAATGCATTTTGAATTTATGATATTTTCTGTTTACAATGGTTTTTCTAGACATAACCCCATCATAAGTCAAGGAACATCTGTATTTGCATGAATTGTTTGGGATCTTTCTGCATGGGCAATTTGTCTCTTTTCTACCATTTATCAATTCATTCATTTTTATTGGTTTATCAGTGTGAACTGGGGAGATTTGTTTCATACTTGGGGCTGTAATCTAATACTACTTTATTTAGTTTATTGCTTAGAGTGTTCCAGCTTTAGCCATTAGGAGCTCTTTCAGTTGACTTCTGGGTTCTTTTGACATAATTGCCTCGCTCTTTTTTGAGCACTTTTCACTTTCTAGCACTACAGGATCCAACCTTTTCTTGTATATGACCTGCTGTGTCCTGGAATCCAGGGACCTCTGGATCTCTTTATTGGAGAATGTGCTAGAAACCAAGATCTGGGTGTTAGGTGTGCTTATCACTAGTAGGGTGTCATTTCCTTCACCTAATAAAGCAAGGAAATGTGTTTGTGTACTTTAACCCTAGTATATACGCGTACCTATAAATATTTCTATGTGTAGCTACCTGAATTGTTAAGTTATACTTGAAGTCATACTGATGTCTTTAACTACAATCCTTTGCTGCATGGATCTTTCTAGCCTTTCCTTTTTGTTGTCTATAACCTCTCACCCCAACAATAAAAGCACTGGCCCACACCATGAGCCATTTATTACTTAATTCTGTGATTCTAGTGTGCAGGTATAGTTGTTTCAGAATTGTGAATCCATTCTCCTATGGGAAACAGTTATGACTAGAGTATAGTGCTTATATAGATTCTTTTGCCTTTAAAACTACAGACTCTATTCATTCCCAGAGAAAAGCATCGTTTCCCCCACCTCTTCAAGGAGGTTGTTTTATATATTTAATACAATTAGATCTTTTCACACTCTGAATTATTCTCTTGGCTATCCTGACCTCCTAAGTGGGTTTGTTGTTGTTGTTGTTGTTTTTTGGTGGTGGTTGTTTTGTTGTGCTTTACCACTGAGTTACATCCTTAGTCTTGCCCCGCGACCTTTTTTAAAATTTTGAGACAGAGTCTCATTAAGTTGCTCAGGGACTTGCTAAGTTACTGAGGCAGGCCTCAAACTTGAGATCCTCCTGTCTCAGCCTCCTGAGTTCCTGTTATTTCAGGCATGCACCACTGTGCCCAGCTGCCAAGTGCTCTTTTTAAAAATTTGCATACATTTGGGTTGACCCTTTGTGCTGAGTCAACACAAATGTTGACAAATACATTGGGTATGTATTGGCCCTTATATAATAGTTTTACTTTCCTAAAAAGTCCTGTGCTTTATCATTTCAACCCTTCCCATTCCAAATCCCTGGCAGCCACTGATCTGTTTACTGTTTTGCAAGACGCACATATTACTGAATGTCTATGTAGCTATTCCTGCACTATAATTTGTCCTGTTAACATCTTGGCCTACGGTGGGGTATAGCCCAATGGTAGAGCACAAGGTCCTGGCTTTGATTCCTAGCACCACACACATACACAAAAAAAAACAGAGGAAAAAACCTTGATCTATCCTTGGACTAGTACCATTTTGTCATATATAATATAGCTTTATAATTGATCTTAATATCTGGTAGGGAAAGTTCTACAAGTTTGTGCTTCAGGGGTGTTTTAGATATTCTTGACCCTTGACATTTTCATGTAAATGTAGGAATCAGCTTATTAAGTTCCACAAAAATAATTTTTGGAATTAAAAAAAATTTTTTTAGTTGTAGTTGGACCCAATACCTTTATTTATTTATTTATATGTCGTGCTGAGGATTGAATCCAGTACCTCAGATGTGCTAGGCAAGTGCTCTACCACTAAGCCACAATCCCATCCCAATTTTTGGAATTTTGATTAAGATAACATTGGATGTGTAGATAAAATTATTGAGACTTGTTATATTAAAAATAGTGAGTCTTTAGACACATGTACAAGTACATGTCTCCATTTATTTATATCTTCTCTAGAGCTGCTTCTTTTTTTTGTTGGTACTGGGGATTGAATCCAGGGCCTCACACCTGCGAGGTGTGAAGACACTACCACTGAGTCACATCCCTAGCCCTTTTTATTCTATTTTTGAGGCAAGGTCTTACTAAATGTCCAAGCTGACCTTGAACTTGAACTTGCAAACCTCCTGCCTCAGGCTCTGGAGTAGCTGGGATTACCTGCTGCTTCTAATGCTTTTATTTTTTTCCTTCTGTCCTGGTTGTTCTTATTTTTTTTATATTTGTTTATTTATTTTGATTTATTGTACACAATGGGGTACAACTGTTGTTTCTCTGGTTGTCACACCATTTGTGTAATCATACATATCTAATGCTTCTTAATGAAGTTCTTGAGTTTTCTCTATAGAAATTTTTTTATCTTTAGGCCATTGAGCTATTTAAAGCCTTTTATTATGAATTTTTAAACTAATAGAAGAGTAGGCTGAAGAATATGTTAAACTCACACATATTCCCACATACTAACTTTAACAGTAATCAACTTTGTGGCCAGTCATGATATTCACTTTCCTTTTTTCCTTATCATTTTGAGGCTAATACAAGACATATAATTTTACTTATATCTGAGTTTGTATCTCTAAAGTAAAGAGAAGATGTGAATATAATAATTACATACAAAATAAATAATTCCCTAATGTTATCAAATAGCTTGTTGGTGTTTAAATTTCCACTTGTCTCGTCATACTTTTCTCAGTTCACCTCTTTGGATCAGGAACCAAATAGGCCCACACATTGTGAATGGTTGATATGTCTGCCCAAATTTTTTTTTTTTTTTTGGTATTGGGGATTGAACTCAGTGGTGCTCCACAAATGAGCTACATCCCCAACCCTTTTTACTTTTTATTCGAGGGTCTTGCTAAATTGCCCAGGGTGCCCTCAAACTTGGAATCCTCCTACCTCAGCCTCCTGAGTTGCTGGTCTACTAAATCCCTTTTAATAGACCCTTTTCATCTTTTAATAGATCCCTTTTCATCTCTCTCTCTCTTTCTTTGTCTTTTATTCTTTTGAATTTACTTATTGAATTAATAGGTTATGTGACCCATAGAGTTTTTCATAGAGAGGATTAGCATGTTCTACTTTCTTTTGTATTTCATTGGTAGTTATATCTAGTAGGTAATATTTTTTATGCCATTATAAATAGTATTCTCCTTAAAATTTCATTTTTTTCATTTGTCATATATTAAAATACATTTGATTTTCTTATCTGCAATCTTGGTAATTCTTAAATTAATTCTGTAAATTTATTTATAACTTCTCATATATTTTATATGTACAGTTGTCTCATCTACCAGTAATGATAGATTTGTTTCTTCCTTTCCAATGCTATACCCTGTTTTTCCTTCCATTTCTTGTGTTTTCTGGGACATCCATATTGGCAGAAATAGGGATAGCAGGCCAGGAGTAGTGAAACACTCCTATTATAATTCTAGCACCTCAGGAGGCTGAGGCGGGAGAATTGCAAATTTGAGGCCAGCCTGGGCAACTTAGTGAGATCCTGTTGAAAAATAAAATAGAAGCATTAGGGATATAGCCCAGTGCTTGGTTAGCATGTAGAAGACTCTGGGTTCGATCTCCAGTACCAGAGGGAAAAAGTAGCAGTCATCCTTGCCTTCTTTCTAACTTATATGTTTAACTTTTGACCTCATATTCTCATGTTGCTGTAGTTTTCTAAAATCGACTTTTTATCAGATCATGATCTCATCTAAACTCAAATTGCTGGGAAGTATTTTTTTGCTTTAAATGATGAATGAATGTAGAATTTTATTAGTTATATTTTCTGCATCTCCTGAGAGGATGATGTGATGTTTCTCCTCTATTCTGTTATTGTGACAGGTTATATCTGTTGATTTTCTAATTGTAAACCAGTCGTGCATTACTGATATAAAACCAACCAGGATGATTAGAGTTTAAAAAAGCAAGCCATGCCAGGCATGGTGGTGCATATCTGTAATCTCAGTGGCTTGGGAGACTGAGGCAGGAGGATCACAAGTTCAAAGCCAGCCTCAGCAATTTAGAGAGGATCTAAGCAAGTTAGCAAAACACTGTCTCAAAATAAAAAAATAAAAGGAGCTTGGGATGTGGCTCGTGGTTGAGCACTTTGTGTTCAGTCCCTGGTACCAAAAAAAGAAAAAAAAAAAGTTGACCATTTGACCCTACAAGGTGGTGCATATTTCCAGCTACTTAAGAGGCAGAGGCAAGAGAATTTTGAGTTTGGGGCCAGCCTGGGCAACTTAGAGAGCTCCTGTCTCAAAAAATAAAAAGGGCTGGGGATGTGGCTCAGTGGTTAAGCACCCCTGGGTTCAATTCTCCTGTACAATAAATAAATAAATAAAAGAGCAAATAATCATTCTATTTTTACACAAACTCTTACAAAGAATAGAAGGAAACATTTCCCAATTCATTTTAAATTAATACCAAAACTTGCAAGGACGATACAAAAAACTGAATCAGTTGTGATTCAAATTACTATGGAAACAAACTATTAACAAACAATTTGGTAATATATATATAAAGCGATACGTCTTACCTCGACTAACTATATTAAGCTCCTACCTCTCAGCCCCTCCCACTTTTTTCCCATTTAGGCCATTTCTTTGCTTTACTGCCCTTATTTTAATGTATAATCAAATTATATGTTTGTTCACTTCTTTTGGTCTATCTGCCTCTAGAATTTCTTCAGAATATTATTGTAATAGAGAATCATTTAAATATTGTGTTATCTAGATAGGCTTTTGATAAAGTGCTTTTCTATTTTTCTTTTTGAAATTAAGAACAGACATGGCGGCTCTCTTTCTCTCACATTGAAAAGGATATTTTGAACAACCACGGGCAATCTAAGACATGTTGTGAAAATGATGGGGTAAAATGTTGCAGGTAATGTCCTTATTTTGTTAAATGGCAGATTGTATGTGGTTTGTTTAGTTTTTGTTGACTCTATAGCTCATACATGAAGATGATCATTGATTTGGGGGTCAGGGAAGGGTTTGGTGACCTAGGGAGAGTGTGAGCATATTAATGCCATGTAATGGGAGGAGGCAGAGGGTTACTCTTATTGGACACTAGTGCTTACTTTGGAATGGTTTGACTGCATTGACAGGTAGGAACTGACTGGCTAAACTTGAAACCACACTGAATAGGTAGTAATTTCTCTTGTAGCATACACTCCATAAGGAACTGAGGTGGAAAAAGAATTGTTCATGTGATTTTCTAAAGTTGACTTTTATAAAGGTTATGAGAGAGAAAACATCAAATCATGAATAGCCAAGATTCAGGCACAGAGGTTCTTTAATGTGCACATGTTGAAGCAAGCAATTAGGAAATATATTGCTGATAAGGCTAAGTAATTTTACAAACATTAAATGTTGTCATTGCCTAAATAATGGGATAATATTGTAAATATTTATAATCCAATGAAAGAAGATGATTTTATAAAAATAAAAACAGGGCTGGAGTGGCTCAGTAGTATAGCCTAGCATGCATGAGGCACTGGGTTTGATCCTCCACATAAAGATAAATAAATAAAGGTCCACTGACAATTTAAAAAATTTTTTTAAATAAAAAAATAAAATTTTTTTAGATACTGAAGAAGTAGAGGAGTAATATAAATATTTGTTATTTCTTCATGGTTGAATTAATTCTTTTTTGTGTGTGTGGTACTGGGGATTGAACTCAGGCGTTGCACATGTCAGGCAAGTGCTCTACCACTGAATCACATCCTGAACCCTAGTTGAATTAACACTGATAGAAGAAAATGTCTAAGCTAGGATTGGGGAAGAAAGAAGAACTATGTGCTTTCAAAACTTCAAAGCATATGTTGGAAAATATGATCAGGTTTAAGGTGACTATATTACATTTCATTATATTAATACATCTTTATTGTTTAAATGTTTTTTTTTCTGTAAAATGATGAAGTATTTTGTGAAATAAGTAAGTTGTAAATAAGTAAAAGTAAATGGCTTTCTTTCTTATTTGACAGGAAAGATTGTTTAAAACTAATGAAATACCTTTTGGAACAGCTGAAAAAAAAGTTTGAAAAAGAACTGGATAAATTCTGTTCTTATCATGTGAAAACTGCCTTCCTGCATGTATGTACCCAGGACCCACTGGATAGTCAGTGGCACCCCAAAGATCTAGTATTCTGCTTTGATAACTGTGTGGCATTCTTTCTTAAGTGTCTCAGGACAGAACAACTTGAGCATTATTTTGTTCCTATAGTCAATCTTTTTTCTCGAAAATACATTGACAAAATAAGTAAAGAATTTCTGTCAGAGCAAATCGAATATGAAAGAAATAATGGATTTCCAATTTTTAATGAATTTTGAAATTTTATTTTAAACAAATCAAGAAGTGACCGTAGTAATTGGGATTGTCACAGTAATGATTGCCTAGAATGAATGTAATTATTCAGTTCTCAGTTTGTCATAAACAGCCCTAATATAAAGGATTGTAGATAAAATGTGAAGGACTGACAATCCTAGAAAAGACATTAGTTAAGAAATGAAAAGCACAATGAGTATTTAAAGTCTAACAACTTTACCAGACCAGGCACTGTGATACATGCCTGTAATTCCAACTACTTGGGAAACTGAGGCAGGAAGAGGCCAGGAGTTCAGGACCAGCCTGGACAACTTGGGAGACTCTGTCTCAAATGAAAAATATAATAATAAAATTAAATTATGAAATAAAAACTTTACCAGAGTGGAAAGTGGAAAAAGGATGAAATATATATCCTCTCCAATTAAATTCATCAAGCACTTATTGAATATCAGTTCACACCTATCACAGGTATGTGGAAGGTCGTGAGAGGCAGTAGTAGAAATGATTATTTCTTCCATAAAAGTAGTAGGCTTTGTTTACCTTTAAAATATATTTGGGGCTTTGGGGATATGGGTCTTGCCTAGTGTGCAGGAGGCCCTGAGTTCTATCCCCATCACCACACACAAAAATGTGTATGTGTGTGTGTGTGTGTGTGTACAAACACACATACTGTATTTTGAAGCATTGTCTGGTCTGGTCCTGTATGCTAGGATAAGAAAGAAGGAAATGAAAAAATAAGTTTTATATTGTCTGTACATGTTTGAGGAAATACATAATCTTATAGGAAAATATAAGACATTTTACTATATGTGATTAAGCATAAAATTAACTTATTTTCTTTTATTTATTTTTATTTTTAGTAATACTTTTCTGTGTGTTTCTGGAAGGGTAATACATATTGTACCAAACTCAGAGGAAGGGGCGTGGGGTAAAATGTGACTCTCCTTTGTATTCAAGTAGCACTCATTCTAGAGGCACTGATGTTCGTTAACTTTATTTGCTGGTACATTTTGCACTTTATCTTTTGGGCTGGTTTATCTTTTCCTCATCATTTTGTTCATTGTGTTTTGGATAATTATCATTTGTTCCCCGTGTCACATATGACTTCTACCATGTTGGTTGTCTTCATGTTTTTTTCATGTCTTTTAGTAAACAAGACTTTAAATTTTCATGCATTTGGATATATCAATCTTTTTTATGGTTCGTGCTTTATACTTAACCTACTGTTTTTGAATGTACTAAGATAAAACCTAGGCATTCGGGTGAAACTTTTGAGAAATAATTAGAAAACTTGGCGTACAAGCAAAAAAAATTCAAGGTACATTTAACATAATAAAAAATGTACATAAAAGAGAAAAGTACATGAGGCCCTGGGTTCATTACCCAGTATACACACACACACACACACACACACACACACACACACAAACAAAGAGAGAGAGAAAGAGAAAGAAAAGGAAATCATAGACTGATTTGATAATATTGCTCAGCTTCAGTTACATGCAAAATTGTAATATAACAATTGACTATCTTCTACTGACTATATTAATCTTGACATTATGATTATTACTATATGGGGAAGTTAGGACAATTGGCTGAGTGCCTGTATTGTGATAATATAGTAGATGGAGAACAGATTGTTTTAGTTTCCTATTGTTGCATAACATATTGCCCCAAGCTTAGTGGCTTAAAACAATTCGTGTTTATTATTTCAAAGTTTCTATGAGTCAGGAGTGTGGGCATGACTCTGCTCAGGGTGTCATGAAGCTATAATGAAGGTGTCAGCTTGGACTATAGCAGCATCTGAGACAGGAGAAGGATCCACTCATGTTGGCAGAATTTGTAGGACTGAGGGCTTCAGTTTCTGCTGTCAGCCAGAGGTTGCCCCCATGTTCCTTACCACCTGAGCCTCTCAACATAGGCGGTCCATGATAGTAACTTAATTCTTAAAAGCCATCATCTAACTAAATTTTCTATTATCTTACCCCTTTTTTGTATTTCCCATCTTTTTTTGTCCTTCTGTATTGCAATCTGGATATCTTCCAGCTCTTAGTTACTCTTTGCCTGGCATGGCGGGGCATGCCTGTAATCTGAGGGACTTGGTAGGCTGAGACAGGAGAATTGCAAGTTCAAAGCCAGCCTCAGCAACTTAACAAAGTCCTAAGCAGTTTAGCATGACTGTCTTAAAATAAGAAATAAAAAGGGCTGAGGATGTTGCTCAGTGGTTACACACCCATGGGTTTAATCCCCAGTACAAATAAAAAGAAAAAAAATTTTACTCTTCAGTTGCCTCTAATCTGCTAATAAACTCATCTTTTAAATTTTTACTATGAAAATATTTAAATGTACATAAAGGTAAAAAGGATGATAGCATAGTCCCATATGTTTCTCACCTGGCTTCTGTGATATCATCATTCTACTTCTCTGGTTTTCTGTGGTCATTGAGTGTGAAATTTATTATTATTTTCATTTCTAGAAGTTTTATTTGGTTCATGTTCATATGAAATATGCCATTTTTTTTCATTTTCCAATTTCTGGTAAGTAATTTGAAGTTCATGTTTTACTTAATCATAATATTAAGGATAGTTTATAATGTTTGATAATTTCAACATTTGTAGCTTTTTCTGTTTCTTGTAGTACTTATTTGTGGTGCTTGTTTTTTTTTTTTTGTGTGTGTTTGTTTTTGTTTTTTAGCTAAGTATTCTTGAAAAATTACTTCAAGGATTTTTTTTCAGCCTATGAAGGTGCCTCCCTATGGAGAAGAGGTGTTTAGATGTGTTTGCATTCCTTAGGCTTCTAGGGACATTATCAGTCAGCCAAGCACCTCAAATCAAGGTTACTTCCTAAGGCTTTGTAGACCACATTTACACAATGTGAACCTGGTCTTCATTCACATCTCTGTAGTGTAGATCTACAAGTTCTTACTGTTTTGTTTTTTTTTTTTCCACTTTTCATTTTATCCCATTCTACCATGTGCCAAGAAAATCTTTCTGCAATAAACTGGAAGTGGAATTTATTTTTGGTTCATCCTTAACCTTGTTTCAGTCCTTTGAGGTAATTAATTTAATTTGAGGAAGGTTTTATTTCTGTTCTCCATTAGTAGAGAGCCTTGATTTTTATAACCAAAGTCAAAATTCAAGTTTTCTATATGGGAAGCTGTATTTTTGGGCTTCCCCAAGTATGGACGAGTCCCTTGCAGGGATCTACGAAGCTATGCCTGTGAAGCTTTTATAAGAAATACTGGCTTCCTATGGGCTATGGGGCTCCAATCAAATGTCATGTGTAAGGTGGAAGAACATATCCAGAGTGGATCTAGTCTCTTGTCCCTTTACTGCCACCTGTGGGTCCCAATAAGCATTAACTTTAGAATGGTTATGTGGGCTATAAAGGCTACTCTCATAAAGGTGACAATGCCTCTGGCATGCGAAGTTTATTGTCTCATATGCTCCTGAGTGAATCTGATCCAAGTGTAGCCTCTGGGAGGGCTGTGAGTCTGAATGTCCCTACCCTTATGTCCCTTTGGCCTGATGAAACAGGATTGTCAAATATCCTTAAATTCAAATTTTATTTTGGAGCTGTCTGCATTGCATGGGTATGTGCACTCTCTCTCTTTGTGGTGCTGGGGCTTGAGCCCAGGGACATTTTTACCTCTGAACTATAACCCAAGTCCTTTTTAAATTTTCAAACAGGGTCTCACCACCTTGCTGAGAGTCTTGATAATTTCCGAGTCTGGCCTCAAACTTCAAATCCTCCTGCTTTCCCCTCCTGAGTTGCTCAGACTACAGGTGTGTGCCACTATGCCCACACATTGCTACATTACTCTCTAGGTTCACTCACCCTTAAATTTTAGGCTATTTGTGCCTTACTGTCTTGCCAGTTCTCCTTTTAAGGAGACTTTAAAGTAACAGCTTTATTTAGGTACAATGCACATATCATACAATCCATTTAAGGTGTACAATTCAATGGTTTTGGTATAGTCACACAATATTTTCATCACATTAGAATGAAACCCTGCAGTTAATACCTTTTGTATATCTATGTCTGCACTTAGTTTTTAAAAGGAAGTTTTTTTTTGTTTTTTTTTTTTTTTTTTTTTTGGGTGCTGGGGATCGAACCCAGGGCCTTGTGCTTACAAGGCAAGCACTCTACCGACTGAGCTATCTCCCCAGCCCCTAAAAGGAAGTTTGTTCTTCAAGCTGTTACTAGGGTCCTGATTGTCCTTACCCTATCTCAGTAGCAGGGTATAGGCCCTAACAGGAAGCCAACACCATCAGAAGCTGCCTTCTCAATCCACTGCCCAGGTTGTAAAGTACAATTGTTGCTCTGAGAGCAGGCTACTGTCCCCTCCCTCCATCTTTTTGGTTTTGTATACAATGGATTCCTTATGTATAGCTTGTTTTCCCATGATTTCCACTGGTAATCAGCTTTTCATCCCTGTAACCACAATACCTGACCAGAACAGGAAAAGTTTATTTGGGGCTCATGGTTTCAGAGTTCTCAGTCCATAGTTGGTCATCTCCATTACTCTGGACCTGAGGTGAGGGAGAATGTGGTAAAAACACATGGAGAAGGAAAGCTGCTCAGCTCCTGGCAGCTGGGAATCAGAGACGAGAGAGAAAGAGACACACACACACCAGGGACAAATGTAAGGTCTTGCCCCCAGTGACCTACTTCTTCCAGCGAGGCCCCACCTACCTATAGTTATCACCCAGTTGTCTACAGATTATTAATCCATCAAATGGATTAATCCACTGATGAGGGTTCAGCTTTCATAATCTAACTACTTCTTCTCTGAATATTTCTGCATTGCCTAACACATAAGCTTTATGGGGACATTAAAGATCCAAATCATAACATTATTACCCATGCCCAACCAAGGTCCCAAAATATTAAGTGGGATTTTGGGAAATAAAGAATTTTTGTTGGGCACGGTATCATACACCTGTAATCCCAGTGCCTTGGAAGCTGAGGCAGGAGGATCAAAAGTTCAAGGCCAGCCTGGACAACTTAGCAAGACTATCTGAAAATAAAATATAAAAAGGGCTGGGGGTATAACTTAGTTGTTAATTGCCCCTGGGTTCAATCCCTGGTCCAAAAAATAATAATAAAGAAAGAAATGATTCATAAATTTTAAGTTGCCTGTCATTCTGGGCAGCATGATGAAACTTGCTCTGTCTGATGCCATCCTGTTTTGTCCTGCATGGGACATGAATCATCCCTTTGTCCAGAACATCTATGCAGTATTATGCTACCCTCCAGTAATCACATAGCTTTCTTAGTTATCAGATCAAATCTGTCATG
Organism: Sciurus carolinensis; assembly: GCF_902686445.1. Taxonomy (NCBI): domain Eukaryota; kingdom Metazoa; phylum Chordata; class Mammalia; order Rodentia; family Sciuridae; genus Sciurus; species Sciurus carolinensis. The sequence goes on from NC_062219.1 coordinate 87,095,810, forward strand.
GTATCAATTCTTGTGTTCAAGTAACCCTCATTTTATTTAATAACTGTCACAAAGTGCAAGAGTAGTGATGCTGGTAATCTGGATACACAAAAGAGAAGCTGTGAAGTGGTTTTTTTTTTAAGTGAAAAGGTCTCAATGAGAAAAAATATATATACCTGGGGTTGCTAAGATCTACAATAAGAACAAATCTTCTCTAAAACTGTCATAAAAAATTGTTCTAGTTTTGCTGTTGCACCTAAAATGCAAAGGTTTGGCCACAATGCATGATAAGAGCTTAGTTAAGATGGAAAAGGCATTATTAAATTTGTGGTGGAAGACATGAACAGAAAATGTGTTTCAACATTTGCAAGAGAAAGCATTATGCCTATAAAATGACTTCAGCAAAGGATCCATAAAAACAGGTGGCACCAAGCTAGTTATAGGGGTTAGATAGATTCAGGAATAGATTCGGACTGAGAAATATAAAAATTACTGGAGAGGCTGAATCTGCCAATGAAGAAGTTGCTGCCACATTTCTGACAGGGTTGAAGTTGTTTAAGAAGAAAGGATACCATCCAAGACAAATCTTCAGTAGTTCTACTTCTTGTTATTATTGCTCATCTCTTGTGCCTATAACTAAACTTTATCACAGGTATGTACTATGGAACAAACAGTATATATAGGGTTCAATATTATTCAACTGTAGTTACCTGAGGGTCTTTGCATACTTCCCCTTCAACTAAGTGGTGCATGTAAATGCCAAAATTCAAATGGTACATAAGCACAATAAAAGTATCATTTCCATTTGTTATTCAGCCACTCATTTCTCAGAGGCAATTACCACTTCTTCTTATATCACATTCTGAGTAGATGCTTATATTATATGTAGTCCAATTAAGATAACACATTCTCCTCTTTAGTTTTATAGAATGAATTAGAAAACTCATCTTTTAAAAATTTTTGGTACTGGGGATTGAACCCAGGGTGCTTTACTGCTGAGCTAAACCTCCAGTCCTTTTTATATTTTGCTAAGTTGCTGAGGCTGGCCTTAAACTTGCAATTCTCATGTCTCAGCCTCCTGAGTAGCTGGGATAACAGGTATGCACCACCATGCCTGGGAAAAAACTCATCTTTTTAAGTGTTCTAGCACATAGGAATTTATCCTCTCATTGAAGGTCCTTGGTTACCTTTCATATTTCTTCTGTTTTGTCTGCTCAGTTAACTACCTGAGTAAATTGTGGTAACCTAGAAAATTATGAAGTGGTCAATTCAAAGAATTTTCATATTTGATGGCAAAATTATGTTCAGTGTTCTTATCATTTGATTCTTTTAAGCTCCCAACCCCCAGACTTACAAGAAACTTGTGTACTTGATTGGTCTTACTAAAGAATCAGTTGTTAAGTTTTCACTGATTTCTATCTCTTAAGTCATTTGTTACCTTTATTTCCTTTTCTCTCTTAAGTTCTTATTAATCTTATTGTTAACACCTGGAAACTCATGGCTTGAATGAATAATTTGCAATGAAAGCCTAAACTAATTATGTACAAATATAATTATAAATGCACAAATTCTAGAAATTAATAAATATAAGCAACTCATGTGGAGTAAAAGATAACACAAAACTGTAAGGGAAAAACATAATGAATATGATCAAGGAATGTTCATGGAAATGCCATTTGATTTTCTAGGATGTTAGCATACACCAATGGGCTAAAATGTAACTGATTGTTACATATTTTGTTCTCATAAATAATTCATTTAATTGGTTCATATTTCTAAGTAAGCAAAGCATAATCATTTAAGAAAAGCATAGAAGATGGTGGACTAGAGGGAAGCTGCATTTCTTTTTGCTCCATAACTCGGGATTCAAGCAGAGGAAATACTGTTTCTTTGCAAGGCAGTCATTGCTGCCCACCAATCCCCTGCTGTTTACCCCAAGATCACCTGCCAGCATATTGCCTGCCTTTTGAGTGTGGATCGCTCACTGACTGCCACCTATCATTCGCCATTTGCCCGTTTGCCTGCCTCTTACCCACCCCTCGCCCACTGTGAAGTCTACCCACTGATCATCCACTTTTGGCCTGCAGAAGGCCTGCAGGCAGCCCACAGACCACCAGCAGATCGACTGCTGCCTGCTGTTGCCTGGAAGTCCATTGTCACAGTACCCTCAGATGAGATACTGGAAGCCTTCGGGGACACTATAAGACAACAGGGTAGAATCTGTACTGCCTCAGCTCCATACCACTAGCTGAGAAGACACACAAACATGAAAAAAACAAGGGAACATAGTGCCTCAAACAAACCAAGATGTTCCAACAATAGAATCCGTAGACAACACAGTAGAAGAAACGCCAGAGGAGTTTAGAAAATACATAGATTGATCTTCGAAATAAAGAATGTTATTGGAGAGAAAATACAGGAAGTAAAAGATCACTACAATAAAGAGGCAGCGATTATAAAAAGGAATCAAGCAGAAATCCTGAAAATGAAGGAAACAATAAACCAAATTAAAAATTCAATGGAAAGTATTCAACAGACTAGACCACATGGTAGACAGAACCTCAGACAATGAAGATAAAGTATATATTCTTGAAAAGAAAGTTGACCACAGAGAAGATGGCAAGAAACCATGAATAGAACTTCCAATAAATATGGGATAACATGAAAAGACCAAATTCAAGATTTACCGGAATGGTCGAAGGTGTGGAGATACAAACCAAAGGAATGCACAAACTTTTCATGGACATAATATCAGAAAACTTCCCAAATCTAAAGAATGAAATGGAAAATCAACTACAGGAAGCTTACAGGACTCTTAAATGCACAAAATTACAACAGATCCACACCAAGGCACCTTATAATGAGAATGACTAACATACAGAATAAGGATAGATTTTAAAGGCTATGAGAGAAAAAAAATCAAAGTACATATAGGGGGAAACCAATTTGGATCTCAGCTGACTTCTCAACACAGACCCTCAACGCCAGGAGGTCCTGGAATAACATACATCAAGCTCTGAAAGAAAATGGATGCCAATGGAGAATTTTATATCCAGCAAAATTAAACTTCAGATTTGAAGATGAAATAAAAACCTTCCTTGATAAAGAAAAGAATTCACAGCTAGAAAGCCTGCACTACAGAACATTCTCAGCAAAATATTCCATGAGGAGGAAATGGAAAAAAAAAAAACAATGAAAACCAGCAAAAGGAGGAACTATATTAAATGAGAGGTCAATCAGAGGAGAAATTAAGTCAAGTTAAAAAAAAACAAAAAACAAAAAAAAACCCCAAATGACCAGGAACACAAATCATATCATAATAATAACACTGAATGTTAATGGCCTAAACTCAATCAATCAACAGACATAGACTGGCAGATTGGATTAAAAAGAAAGATCCAACAATATGCTGTCTTCAAGAGACTTACCTCCTAGGAAAAGAGAACCACAGACTGAAGGTGAAAGGTTGGGAAAAATCATATCACTCACATGGACTGTGTAAAGAAGCGGGGGTTTCCATTCTCATATCAGACAAAGTGGACTTTAAACCAAAGTTAGTCAGAAGGGATAAGGAAGGACATTTCATACTGCTTAAAGGAATCATACACCAACAAGTCATAACAGTCATAAATATTTATGCCCCAAACAATGGAGCATCTATGTATATCAAACAAATCCTTCTCAATTTCAAGAATGAAATGGACCACAACACAATAATACAGGGTGACTTTAACACACCTCTCTCATCACTGGATTGATCTTCCAAACAAAAACTAAACAAAGCAACTATAGACTTAAATGATACCATCAATGGTTTAGACCTAATGGACGTATATGGAGTATTTCATCCATCATTGAGTGAATACACTTTCTTCTTAGCAACACATGGATCTCCTCTAAAATAGACCATATATTATGCTAAAGAGCAACTCTCAGCAAATTAAAAAAAATTCAAATACTACCCTGTATTCTATTAGATCATAATGGAATGAAACTAAAAGTCAATGATAAAATAAAAAATAGAAGCTGTTCCAACACTTGGAGACTAAAGAGCATGCTATTGAATGTTGAGTGGATAAAAGAAGAAATCAAGGAGGAAATAAGAAAAAATACTTAGAGTAAGTGAGAACACCAATACAACATATCAAAATCTCTGGGATGCTATGAAGGCAGTGCTAAGAGGAAGTTCATTGCTTTGAGCTTGTACATTAGAAAATAAAAAGTTAACAAATAAATGACTTAACATTATATCTAAAAGTCCTAGAAAAAGAACAAATCAACGCCAAAAGCAGCAGAATACAGGAAATAATGAAAATCAGAGCTGATATCAATGAAATTGAAACAAAAAACATTGAAAAAACAAAAAGTTGGTTGTTTGAAATAAAATCAATAAACCCTTAGCCACATTAACAAAGAGAGAGAAAACACAAATTACTAAAACTCATTATGAAAAAGGAAATATCACAACAGATACTACTGAAATACAGAAGATAATTAGAAACTATTTTGAAAATTTATACTCAAATAAAATAGAAAAAATTGAAGACATCACCAAATTTCTAGACATAGGATCTACTCAAACTAATGTAGGAGGACATACACAATTTAAACAGATCAATTTCAAGCAATGAAATAGAAGATGGCATCAAAAGCCTACCAACAAAGAATAGGCTAGGACCAGATGGATTCTCAGCCAAGTTCTACAAGACCTTCAAAGAAGAATTAACACCAATACTTCACAAAGTATTTACCCTTCCAAATTCATTTTATGTAGCTAGTATCACCCTTATACCAAAACCAGACAAAGATACATCAGGGATAGAATACTTCAGACCAATAACCCTCATGAATGTAGACACAAAAATTCTCAATAAAATTCTGGCAAATTGCATACAAAACATTAAAAAGATAGTGCACCAGGATCAAGTGGGGTTCATCCCTGGAATGCAAGGTTGGGAATGCAACATAGGAAAAACAGTTAACATAATACATCACAGCAGTAGACTTAAAGACAAGTATCAAATGATTATCTCAAAAGATGCAGAAAAAGCATTTGACAAAATAAAGCACTTCTTCATGTTCAAAGCATTAGAAAAACTAGGCATAGTAGGAACATACCTCAACATTATAAAAGCTATCTATTATAAGCCCATGACCAACATCATTCTAAATGGAGAAAAATTGAAACATTCCCTCTAAAAACTGGAACAAGATAGGGATGCCCTCTTTCATCACTTTTATTCAACATCATCCTTTGAAGTCTAGCCAGAGCAATCAGACAGATGAAAGAAATTAAAGGGATAAGTAGGAAAAGAAGAACTCATTTGGAAAAATAAGAGACCCAGAATAGCCAAGGCAATCCTTAGTAAGAAGAGTGAAGTAGGAGGCATCACAATACCAGACCTTAAACTATACTACAGAGCAATAGTAACAAGAACGGCATGCTATTGCCACCAAGATAGACATGCAGACCAATGATACAAAATAGAAGATACAGAGACAAACCCACATAAATAGGGTTACTTCATACTAGACAAAGGTGCAAAAAATATACATTGGAGAAGAGATAGCCTATTCAACAAATGGTCTGGGAAATCTGGAAATCCATATATAACAAAATGAGATTAAACCTCTGTGTTTCACCCTAACAAAAATTGACTGACTCAAAGTGGATCAAAGACTTAGGCACTAGAGCAGACCCTGTGCCTAATAGAAGAAAAAGTAGGCCCAAATCATCATGTCGGCTTTGGACCTGACTTCCTCAACAAGACTCCTAAAGTCAAGAAGTAAAATTAAGAATCAATAAATGGGATGGATTCAAACTAAAAAGCTTCTCAACGAAGGAAACAATAATGTGAACAGAGTCTGCAGAATAGGAAAAAATCTTTTCTACATGCACCTCAGATAGAGCACTAATCTCCAGGATATACAAAGAACTCAAAAAACTTAACACCAAAAAAACAAGTAACCCAATCAATAAATGGGTTAAATAACTGAACAGACACTTCACGGAAGAAGAAATACAATTGATCAACAAACATATGAAGAAGATGTTCATCATCTCTTGCAATTAGAGAAATGCAAATCAAAACTAAGATTTCATCTCCAGTCAGAATGACAATTATCAAGAATACAAGCAATAAGTGTTGGCGAGAATGGGGGGGAAAGGTACCCTCATACATTATTGGTGGGACTGCAGACTGGCGTAACCACTGTGGAAAGCAGTATGGAGATTCCTCAGGAAACTTGAAATAGAACCATTTGACTCAGCTATCCCACTCCTCAGTTTATACCCAAAGGACTTAAAATCAGCCTACTACAGTGATGCAGCCACATCAATGTTTATAGCAGCTTAAGTCACAATAGTTAAACTATGGAACTAACCTAGATGCCCTTCAACAGAAATGGATAAAGAAACTGTGGTATATATACACAATGGGATATTACTCAGCCATAAAAAATAATGAAATAATGGCATTTGCCAGTAAATGGATAGAAGAGGAGACTATCATGCTAAGTGAAATAAGTCAATCCCAAAAAACCAAAGGTTGAATGTTTTCTCTGGTAAGTGGATGCTGATCCATAGTGGGGGGTGGGTAGGGAAGAATGAAGGAACTTTGGATTATGCAGAAGGGAGTGAGGGAAGGGGTGGGGCAGTGAGGATGGGAAAGACAGTATAATAAGACAGACACTATTATCCTATATACATGTATGAAAAATTTTTGTTAAAATAATAATATATGCCCCATTTGTGTACAATGAATCAAAAAATTAAAAAATACATGCATGTAAACATTACATGGAACCCCTTTAGTAAAACAATTTTGTTTTTATGTATTAGTTTAAAAATACATTTTAAAAAGTGAAAAAACAAAAGAAAAACATATGTGCCAGGCACGGTGGAGCAGACCTGTATTCCCAGTGACTTGGGAGGCTGAGGCAGGAGGATCTCAAGTCAAAGCCAGCCACAGCAACTTAGAAAGGCTCTAAGCAATTGACCCTGTGTAAAAATCAAAAATTAAAAGGGCTGGGGATGTATCCCTGGGTTTAATGCCCAGGACCAAAAAGAAAAGAAAACACACACACACACATGCACACACAAATAAAATACTACTTAGGAATACAAAATTAAGGCACTACACAGAAAAACAAAGTTCAACTTGTCCTTTTATCACAAAAATTAACGTTTATTTTGTTAACAGTTATCTGTTACTGCCATGACAACATCTGAACAAGAATTAAACTCTTTAAAGACTGACCTTACTACAGCAACATTACAGATATTTTTTAGTTTTTTTAATAAAAATATTTTAAATAAAGGAAAACCTTCTCCTTCATCCTTAATAAATATCCATGAAAAAAATTTCAACTCAAGTTTTAATACTTTTGATTTTATTAAAGAAAGTATAAAATATTGAAATCTACATTTTTTTGCAGTACTGGGGATTTGAATTCTACATTTTTAAACACTATTATGTTAAGAATCAGCTGTCTCTTCATACTACTGGTATGTTTCAATACTTCTTTCCATCTTGAATAGCATATATTTCTAAAACACTTGAATTCTGAAAAGTAAGCAGAAGAAATGTAAATTGTTATTCCCAACATTGTTTTTAAAGTATAATTGAGATGAAATATACATAATATAAACTTTACCATTTTAACCATTTTTGTGTGCTGTTCAGTAGTGTTAATATTCATTGCCATGCAACAAATCTCAACATTTCATCTTTTTAAAATTTTTTTTTGTAGATGGACAAAATAGTTTGTTTTATTTTTATGTGGTACTGCTGAGGATGGAACCCAGTGCTTCATCACATGTCCTAGGCAAACACTCTGCCACTGAGCTAGAACACCAACCCCAGAATATTTCATCTTAAAAAACTAAAATTCTGTACCCATTAAATAATTCCTGCTTTTCCTGCTTTTCCACCAGTCCTTGATAACCTCCATTTTGCTTTCTGTGTCTGTTAACTATTTATATATCATAAGCGGGTATAGCTTTTTGTGACTGGTTTATTTTATTTAGTATAATAGCCCCAAAGCTCATCCACCTCCCCAGCAGTACACAGCTTCAATTTCTCGACTTGCTTGCCAACATTTGTCATTTATTAGATATAGCATTGTCTTTTTTTAAAAGTTTCTCTAATGATTAGAGATGTTGAGCCTTTTTTCATGTGGTTATTTGCAATTTGTATATTATCTTTGTGTGGTTTTTTTTTTTGCGGTACTGGGGATTGAACCCAGGGCCTTGTGCTTGCAAGGCAAGCACTCCACCAACTGAGCTATATCCCCAGCCCTGTATATTATCTTTGGATAAATACAGATTTACTTGCCCATCTTCTTACTAGGTTGCTTTGTTTGTTTTGTTTGGTACCAGGGATTGAACCCAGGGCACATAACCACTGAGCCTCATCCCCAGCCTGTTTTTGCATTTTATTTAGAGACAGGATCTCATTGAGTTGCTCAGGGCCTCGCTAAATTGCTGAGGCTGGCTTTGAACTTGGAATCCTGCCTCATTCTCCCGAGTGGCTGGGAATATAGGTGTGCACCACTGTGCCTGGTTTGTTTTGTTTTTGTTGAGTTGTACAAGTTCTTTTGGATATTGACTCCTAGTCTGATGTGACTTGAAAATACTTTCTCTGATTACACAGGCTGCCTTTTCATTTTGTGTCTTATCATGCACAAATGTTACCATAGTCAAGAAATTACTAACAAACCCAATGTCAAATTATTCCTGTTTTTCTTTCTTAGGAGTTAGTTTGGGTCTTATCATTTTAGGTCTTTAGTTCATCATCTTGTGTTAATTGTTGTATGTTATAAGTTAAGGGTCCAAATTCATTCTTTTGGAATGTGATTGTCCAATTTTCTCAGCAACATTTGTTGAGGGGACAAATGTATTCTTGACACCTAGTTAAAATCATTTGCTCAACAAGGGTTAAAATTTTTAAGGTATATTTCTGGGTTGTCTATTCTATTTCATTTGTCTATATATCTATTATGCCAATATCATAGTTTTAATTACTGTAGTTTTATAAAATGATAAGAAGTGTAAGGATTCCAATTATATATATTTAAATTTTTGGGAAAATATCTCCCTTTGATCCTTAGGCTAACCTTGAACTCACAATCCTCCAGCTCTGCCTCCTGAGTCACCTGAATTAGGAATTTGCCACTACACCTGGCCAATTAAGTTTTTGTTTGCGCTATTTAGGGGTTCTTTGAGATACCGTTTGAATTTTAGGGTGAATTATTGTGTGCTATGGATTGAACCCAGGAGCACTTAACAGAACCACATCCCTAACCCTAGCCCCTTCTTTGTATTTTATTAGAGACAGGGTCTCACTGAATTGCTGAGGGCCTTGCTAATTTGCTAAGTCTCAGTTTGAATTCACTATTCTGCCAGTTTGCTGGGATTATAGGCGTGTGCCACCAGGCCCAGTGTTTTTCATTGTTGAAAAAAAAAAAGCTATTGAGATTTTTGGTAGAAATGGTATTGATCTATCTATAGATTGCTTTGGGTAGTACTGGCATCTTAACAATATTGTCTTCTAAACCATAAAAATGGGATGTTCCATAAACCAAATATACTGAAGTGAAATCAGAGGACCCAAGTAAAATGATTCTGTGATGTCATGAAGAAAGCATCGTGGAAGACTGGGACAAGAAAAGTGATGGGCCAGATAACAGCAGAACAGGATCTAAGAGTGAGTCTGATACATAAAGGAAAACAGGAAATGATTCAAAAATAATTCTTCCTAGAAAAATATTTCATTTTCCAACAGTGTGGGGAGTTACAAGAAATACAGGATGTTCAAGGGCCTGGGTTAAATTCCCAGTACCACAAAAAAATTAAAAACAACCAACTTTTACCAACTTTGATGTCTGTTGCCTAAATTTTCATAATTCTTGTGTAACTATCAGCATTATCAGCATTTTTTCCTCAAAACATTTGTAAAATACTTCTGCTTGACCAGTGAGATAAGCATTGTGCCAGCATCATTATGTTTGCATATGGTTCAGTAGCAGTGTTTCCAGAAATACTATACATAATAAAATAAACACTGTGGTTTACAAACAGGGTTACTCTTCTATTTATCTTCCAGTTTTCATAGTATCCTTTCTTTGTATCTTTGGTTTGTTTTTGAATGTATCCTTTCCTACTACAAATGGAATTTTCTTAAATTCTAGTCTCATTCATTATTTGTATATTTCAGATGTGCAACTAATTTTTTGTTAATTCTACATCCTACAACTTGACAAATCTTTGTAGTATGTTCAGGACTTTCTAGTCTATGCTCATGTCCTCTATAAAGATACCCTTTTCCAGTTCTGAGGTCCTTGGACTTTCTTGCCTGCTTGCTCTAGCTAGGATTCCCAGTGCTCTGGTGAATGGAAGAGGTATGAGCATGCTTGTCATATTCCTTATTTTTACCTGGCTTTTAAAAAATTTGTTTTTAGATATACATGTTACTAGAGTGTTTTGACATATCATTCATATATGGAATGTAACTTCCCATTTAGAATCCCATTCTTGTGGTTGTATGATTTGAAGTCTCACTGTGGTATACTCATTAACATAGGAAAGTTATGGCCTATTCATTGTCTTTCCTATTCCCTTCCCCCTCCTTTCCCTTCATTCCTCTTTCTAATCCAATGAACTTCTATTCTCCCCCTCCACCAACTGTTTATATGGCTTCATCATGTTCTGGATGTTTCCTTCTGCTTTTTTCATTGTGAGTGTATGTTGAAATTTATCAAATTATTATTCTATGTCTGTTGAAATAACCACTTGTCATGTTGTTTCCCCCTCAACTTTATTAATGTTGGAATGTTTAATTTCTGTACACAGCAATATGTGTATTCCAGGAATAAATCCCACCTATTTACCTTTTTAAAGTACTGCTGAATCATTAGCTAGTATTTTGAGTCTTTTTACACCAATGTTCAGGGATATTGTTCTGTGGTGTTAGTCCTTGGCCTCAGTGTCAAGGTAATAGTGGCCCCCATGTAATGGGGTTGAGGTATTAGCATTAATATTTAAATGTTTGCCAGAATTTGGTGAGGCCATCTAATTCTAGGTTTTCCTTTAGGGGGAAGTTTCATCACTGATTCAACCTTTTTTTACTAATTATAGTTCTGTCCTGATATGGTTTATGATTTAATCTTGTTAGGTTATTCTTGGTTAATATTTTCAAACAAAAGTAAAACCAGGATGTATGGCATAAACATCTCACACTTAGGATTGGTGAGGCAGGATTGTTTGAGCCCCGGGGTTGAGAGGCCATCTGCGGCAACACTGTGAGAGATTGATAAAATGAAATCCAAAAACAAGATGCCACTACTGGTAACTGGTTTTATGCAAAGTCTGTATTAAATGTTATTAATTAGGAGGATACTTTAAATATTACTTCTGAGGGGCTGGGGATATAGCTCAGTTGGTAGAGTTCTTGCCTTGCAAGCACAAGGCCCTGGGTTCAATCCCCAGCACTGCAAAAAAAACGTATTCCTGAGCTTTATTTTCTTCCTTTATATCAGAGGCATTGCATGATTTCCTCTTATCTTGTCACAATTGTTTTCGGTCAACTTAATTCTCTTGAGTTTTCAAAATATTAAAATATACCCAGGATTTCTTTTGAGTCTGAAACAAAGAAGGGTGTCCTATATGAACTCAGTCCATTGTCTGAGTTGAAAGATTTTGCTTTGAACACTACAGACGTCTAAGGATGATTCACATGTTCAACAGCTGGAGAACACACAGGACACTGCACAGTATTTGATGTACCATTGCTTATTCATCTATCCCCTAGTTGGCATGTTAGATTTTGCTACTACAAATATCGTTATAAATTTTAAACTCACAAATGTACATACACACACATACACACACACACACACACACACACACACACACACACTAACAGAATACATTCCTATTAGAATTATGAAATTTAAAGGTATATGTGGGCTGGGGTTGTAGCCCAGTTGTAGAGTGCTTGTCTAGCATGGGTGAGGCCCTGGGTTTGATCCTCAGCACCACATAAAAAAGATACCACATAAAGTTTAAATTAAATAAAGATATATTTATACTTGGTAACACTGTTTCTCAAAGGTGGTTCTGCCTCCAAATCCTTCGCACTCAGTGATATTTCTGAACAACCACAGTTTATTGTCAAACCCAAATTAGTATGTATGTATGTAAATATGTCTATATTTAAATAAAATGTTGAATCTAGGGCCTTGAAAATGCCAAACAAGCATTCTACCACTGTGTTACATCCCCAGTCCTTTTTATTTTATGGACAGGTCTTGCTGTTTTCCAGGCTGGTCTAGAACTTTTGATCTTCCTGCCTTTCCCTAAGGAATAGCTGGGATAAGAGGCCCAAATCTATGTGGACCCCGACTCTACTACATTTAATAAAGTACTAGAGATTCATTAACTAAACTTTTGTTTATAGGTGAAAGAATAACACCTAATAATTCAAAGCTCTTGGAGATAATGCTGATTTTAATAAATATACTAACAAAGTCTAGTTTTAAAAGGCAGGAATTTGAAAGTCTATGTTACATAAATTTTACCTCTGGTAGGTTAGTACCATTTTTCAACATTTATTAATTAATAAAACTTCTGGGGCTTTCCTTGAGGTCTTCCCATTTTTTTCTCCATTTCTCTTTTCAGTTTATTTGCCTTGTATCTCTCAGCCATTAGGACAAGTTCCTCTGGAATACTCTGAAATTATTAAAAGTGTGATTAGGATTCAGAGTTGTATCCTACAATATACTAACACGCCTCCAAGTCATTTCAGTGAATCTACAAATAACATCTTCGCCAAAAAGAAATGTGTTTGCCTATTAAGCCTTAAGCCCATTTTCAGTCTATTAAACTAGTCAGATTTAAAATATACCCATCATTATGCTCCTCCCCTGCTGGAATAACCCTTCACCTTCTTCCCAGTGCCCTTAATATTCCTTTTTTGGGGTATCATTTTCTACACATTGCCTCACCTCTGCTCCTGAATGTTTCCACTGCAGGAACACCTACCCCATCTTCTACAACTTCCATTCCGCCCGGTGGTTTCCTCAGCAGGGTTTTCATTGCTCACTGACAATTTATTTCCCATAGCTCCTATTCTTTGCCATGTTATGAGCCCTCATAACATTTTAGAAACTTGTTTTTATCTGTTTTTCCTGATAAGCTGTGTGATCCAACACCTGGCATAATGACTGAAACACTAATGTGTAGATGTCTAATGAGTTGCATATTCTCACCTGATTTGCTCTTTCCAGAATATTAATCAATTCAGTGGCAACCCTCCAATCATTTCTAGTGATAAGAGTAATTGACATGCCGGTCCTCCTTAAATGTGAAGAGGAAAAAACTTCATGTAATTTCTTTTCTAATATGTACTGATTTAGTTAATACAGAAAATGTAAAAATAGATTCTACTTTTTTGCACAAAGACCAAATATATATTATTCATTGAGATTTAGGGTTATGCAAATAGCATTTTAGAACCTAAATACAGTCATTTCCTCAGTATTCAAAGGAACTTCTGAGGATATCAAAATCTGAGGATAATAAAGTCCCTTATATAAAATGTCATAGCATTTGCATAACATTTACATTCTCCTATATACTTTAAATCATCCCTAGAATACTTACCTAATATAATATAAATGGCAAAAAGAGCTATTATACTCTATTGTTTAGAGAATATGAAAATATATATATATATATTCAGTAGTCAATTCTTTGAAATATTTTAGATATTACCGAATACAATATAAATGCTATACATATAGCAGGGGACATGGCTCTGTGGTAGAACATCTGGCTAATATGTCTAGGGCCCTGGATTGAATCCCTAGTACTGAAAAAAAAAAAAAAAAACTACAATATGTTATTTTCTAATTTAAAGTTTTTAATTTGTTGTTACCCAGGATTGAGCCCAGGGGTGCTCTACCATTGAGCTATATCCCCAGCCCTTTTTGAGCTATGATTTTGCTAGATTTGCCCAGGATGGATTCAAACTTGCAGTCCTCCTCCCTCAGCCTCTGGAGTTGCTGAGATTATAAGTGTGTGCCAGTTGTGCCTGGCTTATTCCATACTACACTAGGCTTACTTCCTTATTTAGAGAATGACAAGAAATGACTGTAATCTACAGTTTAAATTGCACAAGAGGGTATGGTGGTAGGGAAGAAATTATTCTCTCTTAGCCTTACCAATTTGAACACTTTTTTCGGGGGATTGAGATGGAATCCAGAAGCACTTTATTGAGCTGTATCCCCAGTCCTTATTATTGTAATATTTGAGATATGGTTGCTTAGTGCCTTGCTGGCTTTGAACTTGCCATCCTTCTGCCTCAGCCTCCTGAGTTGCTGGGACTATAAGTGTGCTCCACCACACCTGATTCAATTTGAGCAATTTGTAAATGAAGTAATCACTTGTTATAGCTCAGTATTGTGACATTGTAGATATAAAAACTAAGTGTCAGAAATAATTACATGAAGCTAGTCATGGCAGGGTATAGTAGAATCTGGCCAAATGAACAAAGGAGCCAAGCAGGTTCTAAGGAGGATCAGAATTTATAAGGAAGAGAAAAATATGGTTTTCTGGGCAGGAATGGTCTGTGAGGGAAGTGATGAGAATCCAGAATTGACCTCTTCAAGGGTAGATTATGCTTACTTACCCTGCTCTTCCAGTTCTGCCTACTCTGTGTACATATTCTTCAATATTCCGTGGAAAATCATAATTATATACATGTGTGATATCATGGACATCAAGACCTCGAGATGCAAGATCAGTAGCAATCAGTATTCTCACTTTACCTAAAGTGTGAAAGCCAAATAAATATTAAATCATTCTGAAATAAACCAATCCAAAACAAATGAAAAGTGCATGTTCCTTTATTGTTCTTGGCATTGGGGAACAAACCCAGATATTGAGCTATATCTTAGCCCTTTATATTTTATTTTGAGACAGTGTCTTGCTAGGTTGCCCAAGCTGACCTTCATTTGGAATCATTATGTCTGTCTTCCCAGTAGCTGGGATTATAGGCATGGGCCACTAGACCTGGCCCTCCCATTATTGTTTAATCAGGTGAACTATTATTACTTTCATTAAAAAGCTTATTGAAAATGGTAGAATTTTTTGACTGATGGCAGATTACAACACAATAGATGAAATACTTGAGCAAGTGGTCACTGAACCAACTGGCCAATGTCAAAAAGATATATACCTTTAGATAAACTGTGACAGTTCCCTCCGCAAAGTAACACCTGGGTACACAGGTTTTAAATATCAGCATTTTGGAACTTGGCTACTTAGTTCTTAGAAGCATATTAATATTTAGAGCTCTAGTAAGTATATTTTGGAGCAATGCACACTGAAGGCATATTAACTTGGAAATGTGTTCCATGAAAAATGCTGTCATTCAGCCAAGCCCAGGTATAAACTTATTTTAAACTGTAACAGAAAACAGTTATATATATGTACCTGTTTTAAAGTTCTCTAATGCTTTCTCCCGATCACTCTGTTCTCTGTTGCCATGCAGAGACTCTACTGATATGTGTCTGAGAATTAGGTCACTCGATAAATGATCAGCGCTGAAAGACAAGGTAAGACAGAGATGCTTATTCTCACGACACCATCAACTCACTAGCTTTTCTTCTATTAGCAAAAAGTTGAATAACATTGTAAAGGACAAGTTGCCCCCATTTGAAATTAATATAATCCTAAGCAAATCAGTTTGGTTGATTTTAATGCAAGCATGAGAAAATACTTACACTGCTTTCCTGCTGACAAAGACAATGACTTTATCTTTAGGTGACATACTCTCCAGAAAAGTTTGAATATGAGTTCGTTTTTCTTCCTCTGTTGTGATGATTATATTTTGCTTCACTGTATTTACAGCCTGAAAGATTCAAAGATCATGGTATATAAAAATGAAGGAGACACCATTTAGTTCAAAATGCAATTTTGGTTAACTGCCAACAAAAAGCAAAGATCTTAGTAAAATTATTTATTTCCATTAAGCTCACCCTTTCACTTATTTATTCACATTAAGAACACTTGAATACTTGGCAGAGTATGCTGAACACAATGATTACTGCTGTAGGAAAATAAGCTCATGTCAAGCTTTTGACTCCTGAATTCTGGGTACCACTTAAAATGTAGGGTGGTCACACTACAAAAGAGGACTCTGAATTCAGTGAGTATTTTGATATTTTGACCCATTTAATAAAATATTTGGAAATACTACTGTTACCCTTCTTTAACCCATAAAATATTTATTTACATAGATAAGATTTTACTAAGCATTTAAAGAAGGAGGAAAAATCCAGCATTTATAAGGCCTTTCCTGAATGGCTAGTGGTTTTATAAAAGTATTTAATGATCTCCTGCAAATCCCTAATGATATATGGGGCTAGGAGACCCTGCTTTCCTTTTTTGGAGTGCCTTGCACAGTATGGCAATTGTTCTACCACTGGGCTACCTCTCTTGCCTAAGCAATGATCTATTAATTAATGATTAAGTAATGTACCAACAGAAAACTTTTTACCACATTTTTTACTGGCACATTGTTATAGCATAATGATAGGATTTATTTTACATCGTTTTTCTCCCCTTGGTCCTTTTCCTGTACTCTATTGGTCCTTTATTTTATTTTATTTTATTTTTGAGATTACCACTACCTCTCCTTTCCTTCTGGGTCTTTTATTCTTACAAATAAATTTTAGGACTGTTATTTCTAATGCTCTTAAAAAAAACTGTCAATGGTATTTTGATGAGAATTGTGTTCAATCTATAGATTGCTTTTTTAACATTATTAACTGTACCTATCCATGAACATATTCATTTTTCCAAAGGCAGAAACAGGTTTATTTAGGAAAGTCAAGGCACATTCAGAAAGAATGTGGGCTATCTTGAGAGTAAGTCAGTCTTTATCTTCTAATGTCTTTGGTTTATCTTCAGAATTCTATAGTCTTTCAACTCCACGGTTAGATTTATTCCTAGGTTTTTAGACTATTAAAAATGGGATTGTTTTCCTGATTTCTTTCTCAGTAGATTCATTATTGGTACATAGAAAAGTTACTAATTTTGCTATGTTGATTTTGTATTCTGCTGCTTTGCTGAATTTTCAAAGCTTTTTAATGGGGTTTGGGCTAACAATGTTTGAAGTCAATGATCAATTTTCACTTCATAAGAGAACACTAGACTTCCATATATACACATATGTAAACTTGTGTTTAGATCCTGACATACAAGTAAATATGAACAGCGACTTGATAGTTGATAATATTTAGGGATTATTGCAATTTTAAATGTCATAATGGTACTAGTTATTAAAATGAATCTTATTACACATATACACTGAAGAATATGGATAGGATATAGAGATAAAATTTTATGTGACTGTGATCAACTCTGAAATTGAGTAGGCAGAGCAGATAGATATGCCAAAATTGGCTGGGTTTTTTTTTTTTTTTTTTTTTTTTTTGCTTTTGTTTTGGAATTTTTGCTGCTAGGGATTGAACCCAGGGCCTTGTTCATTACCACTAAACATTTAGCTAGGTGTTTTAAATGTCATGAAAAAACCTTAATAAACATAGCAATAGTATTAATAATAAAAACAAGCTTACAACTAGATCCAAAGTACCAACATAGACAATCATTGGTTCTTTCAAATAAGACTGTGCAAGTCGACGGACAGCATAAGGCCAAGTAGCACTGAAAATAAAGATACACCAATATTAAAAATTTAATATAAATACATATTAAATTTATAATTTCTTAAGTTTACTATCAGTCAAGTTTCTGGTGAAAGCTAAGTTTACTATTTCCTATCTTTTCAATAAGGCAGATGTTACAGAACTTTAAGAATTACTGAGCTAAAGGTAATAAAAGCTACTAGAAACATGTATATAGGTTCAATTAAAAGTATTTACAAGCTGGCTGTGGTGGCACACTTCTATAATCCCAGCAACTTCAGAGGCTGAGGCAGGAGGATCTCAAGTTCAAAGCTAGCCTCAGCAAGTTAGCAAGGCCCTGAGCAACTTAGTGAGATTCTGTCCAAAAAAAAAAAAAGTGCAGGGTAAAGTGCCTTCTGGGTTCAATTCCCAGTTTTATAAAAAGTTTATAGATAGGTATGCTATTGCATGCCTGTAATGCCAGTTACTAATGAAGCTGAGGTAGGAGAATCCCAAGTTCAAGGACAGCCTTGTCAACCTAATGAGACCTTAATGAGACAGTAAAAAAGGCGTGGATGTAGCTCTGCATGCATGAAGTCCTGGATTTAATCCTCAGTACCCAAAGAAAAAAAAGAATTTAGTGTTAACCAAATACAAAAAAAAAAAAAAAAAAAAAAACCAACTAGTACTTTTCATACAATGTCAGACTTTTGCTGATATCACATACAAATCTTTTTACTGGGCATGGTGCCA
Source organism: Sciurus carolinensis (assembly GCF_902686445.1). Classification (NCBI taxonomy): domain Eukaryota; kingdom Metazoa; phylum Chordata; class Mammalia; order Rodentia; family Sciuridae; genus Sciurus; species Sciurus carolinensis. The sequence goes on from NC_062219.1 coordinate 87,114,233, forward strand.
TATGCTTGTAATCCCAGCAATTTGGTAGGCTGATACAGGAAGATCACAAATTTGAGTCCAGTCTTAGCAACTCTGTGAGACCCTGTCTCTAAATACAAAAAGGGCTGGGGATATGGTTCATTGGTTAAGGGCCAATGGGTTCAACACCCAGTAAAAAAACAAAAACAAAAAAATAAACATACATCATTAAGTGCAGCAAAGGATATATAAAATTTAAATGTTTCTTCAACCATATATAAAATGAAAGTGGTATATCTTTTCAGTTTTATACTATCCTTAATGCAAATGATGACAAAGTATATAGAATGAGAAGAAATTGTTACATAAGTGTAGAGTATCTAAGGACAGGTGATTCTTTATTCAATGTAGGGCCTTCCAAGAGAAACAAATGTATACAAAGTCCCATCTGTAATTTAGGAATAGTTAAGAATAAAGCAGTCATCTTTATGCTTATGCTGAGTTGCTTAACTTAGTGAGGACATAGTATTCTCTTTCACCTAAAGATCTCAAAATACTTTCTAGTGATGGCTCCAAAATATTCTGGAGAACCAGTGAGAGTGAGATTCTAATCCACTGACTTATTTTACACAAATTAGGCATACCTACCTTGTCATAATAGTCTGTCTGTCAGGGCGTACATCTAACAAAATTTTCATTATCTGGGGTTCAAATCCCATGTCCAACATCTTGTCAGCTTCATCTAAAACCTGAATTCACAATTAAGAATGTACTTGATTAGATGAAATTTAGCCAATACGTATATTTTCTTTACAAATATAATAACCATTTTGCTGGGCATGGTGGCTCATGCCTATATTCCCAGCAACTTGGGAGGCTGAGGCAGCACTGTACCTTCCGTGCCAGTTTCAGCAATTTGGCCCGATAATCAGTAACTAAGACCTCGTCTCATTAAAAAGAAAGTACTGGGAATTTAGCTCAGTAGTAAAGCACCCTGGATTCAATCCCTAGCACCAAAAATCAAAACCCAAGAATTCCTCATATCCCTAGAGATCAAAATAATTAAGCCATTGGAAGTCATAAGAACACTGATTTATTTTTGTTGGCTTTCCAATATCTTCTTCTAAATATATTTAATGAAAATAAATACCTAAATATCCAAGTAGATTTTAATAATTCCTTTTTAATTAACTACATTTTACAATTCTTTTAACATACTAAAAATAATTTACAATATTCCTAGAACCTAAAACCATTATATTATTAACCATTCTAAAATTTTAAGAAGCAGTTTTTTCCTCCCAACATTCCCAACTTCTACATGATTACCAAGTATGTTACACTTCTCAAGTTCACAAAGTTATTCATTTGAAGATCATTCAGTCTTCCAGGAGTTGCAATAATGATGTCTACACCTTTGGAAACATCTTGTATTTGTCCATCTCTATCTCCACCACCATATACACAAACACTTTAAAAAAATCCAGAGGTTCATGTTTAGACAAACAGTATCCCATAACTGAAAATCTCATTAAACCTATACATTCTAGGTATACAATAAGATGAAATTAATATCAAATAACTTTCTAAGAACAATCCAAACCACCAGTTCACAGTGGTGCAAATTAAAGAACCGTGTAACATGACTTAACCATATTACACAGCTATGGTTGATTGGATCAGTAGTGAATAAAGACCTAACCCATGTTAAGCTCTACAGCTCCTAAATATATGAGAAGCAAGAGGATGTATAAATTTACAAATCTCTAACGTATGAATTCTTAATCCTGATGACACAGGAGGCTGAGGCAGGAGGATTGTCAGTTCCAGACCAGAGCCTGCAACTTAGTAAGACCCTATCTCAAAATAAAGGGCTTGTAATTTAGCTAAGGTGTAAGGCACCCTGTGTTCAACATCTAGTATAGAATAAATATATAAATGAATGTATAAATATTTGAGGAAAGATGTTTGCTCTGATATAAATATCATAAAATGTATTTATGTATTGCAATATCACAATGGTACCCCATTAATATACAATTTATGGTCTGGGGAAATAGCTCAGTGGTGAACACTTCCTTAGCATATGCAAAACCCTGAGTTGGTTCCCAGTATCACAAATAGATAAATATTTTCTTATACTGGCACAGAGTTGGCCAAAGAAATTACTTACCTTCGAAGACCTTTATATGAATATTTAGAACATTCAGCTTCAACTTGAAGTGCTAATTCCCGAGTTGGTGTAAGGACTAACATGCCAGGTCCATTCCTTTTCTCTCTAGCTCTTTGGAAAGAAAAAGATTGCCTATCTCACATGTACGGTACACTTAGTACAAAAATTTACAACAATGAGTGTCAAAGACATATGCAGAGACACATTTGCACCTTTTAAGATATGATTATAATATCCTTCAGTATGCTTTGGCGTACTGTTCTTCACATAACAAATAAAATAAGCTAATGGTAAGTTTGTGTAAATTATTTGATTTCAAAAGCAATAGTTACCATAAATTACAGAAATACAGGAAATCATACACATAAAAACTCAATGCTCCAAATAAAGTAGTTAAATTCTGATAGGGTTTTGTCATGGCTTAAATGACGAATGATCAATATACCAGTCTTGCCTCGTCTCTGTACAAAATGAATTTATGTTTAAGGGGTCTTATACTATGAGGGTGGAATGGCTCACTAACTGTACCAATGGCAGAGGCCATATGAACTCATGGGAACCATGTGGCAGCCATTTGCAAGCTTCCAGTACAACTGCTGTGAAGGCATATTCTCTTGTCAGTGCAGATCATAACAGGGAATGGTACTGTATGCATTTTAAGATCTGGCCTAGAATATTTTGTTCTTCCCTACCTACAAAACAGAAATAACAAGAGAATAAACCCAATGTTCCAAATATCCACTTTTTCATTTAACATGGTCTCTTCATTAACATTTTTATTTAAAATATGAAACATTTTCTCACTGAAGAGAGAACTGTATAACATGATAATTTAAATAATTTGAATTCAGTGTTTCTCTATTAAGGCTTTTTGTAGACATTATCTATTGCTTCCTAAAAATATTTTGTCAATTTATACATTCATCAGCACTGTATAGGCATGTACTTGCCAGAGACAAGGCATTCCTTTTTGATTGATGTAATAAAGGAATCTAACATTTTTGGTGTCTAGCTTTGAAACCATAAAGAGAACACAGCCAAAGGATTTCTTACACTGGTTGAGAGTCTAGATGAATAAATCCAGGCATTAAATAGGATAGCGTCTTCCCTGTTCCAGTTTGAGCTACTCCAATAAGATCTATTCCTTGTAGAACTATTGGCCATGCTTGTGACTGAAAAAGAATGATAAACTGTAAAAAACGCATCTCTTCTCATTACATCTTTCCCCAGCTCCATACTTCATTTAACAATTTTGAATGCAAGGCCTTGGTGGGAGTGATAGAACTAGGAAAAAGTTCAAAAGAGACAATTGTTCTATGGTGATTTAATATCAGATACTGCTTGGGAGGAAATATTCAGTAAAACACTAGAATTATGGAAAGCATACCTGAATTGGTGTTGGTTGCTGGAAACCTGCCCTTTTAATGTTTTCCATAACTTCAGGGTAAGATTGAAAGGCATCTTCAAATTTACAGGTAGGATTGGGGATAGGACGCTTCTCACCATCTTTCAAGTCATCACATGTTATATTAAAATTTTCCTTCCTTTACAGAAAAAAAAATAAAAATGGAGGATTAGGAGCTTAGGTCACTTTACTCCCCAAGAAAGAAATTTCTAAAAACAGTTTATCACTTAGAAATTCAACTATGAATGATTAAAATCAGAGTACTAGAAAATTTAGAGTGAAACATTGTTAGCAGCATAATTATATTCAGTTTCTCAGCTTAGTAGTCACATTTAAGTGCTAATAGCTATATATTTCTATTCCAGACACAAATTAAAAACCATTTTCCATCATAGTGTATTTTATTGGATACCAAAGTTCTAAAATATATTTGCCTAAAGAGTTAATGCTAATAACAATCATGCAAAGGCACACTTAAGTTAACAATAAACTACATACCTCCAGATATTTACTTGCACCTCCGACATAGAACTTGTTGTTGGAGATTCAACATAAAAGTTTTTCTTGATTGGAGGTAAATCTGGGATAAAGATGAAAATCCAAACTTTGGTAATATGAATTTACATTTCATGAACATTTATTCAAAGCCACAGAAACAAACTAAAATACCTATTGATTCAACATGCATACAGATAATTTAGATGTTTCTATAGTTTACCACCAAGAGTTATGCCAGTCTAGGAGATTTCCTTTAGCTTTGTAATTTTTCACCCAGGAAAGAGATCTTTAATATTGAAGTTTCAAATAAACTAAAGCATGCTTAAGATAGAAAAACACAATTTATGATGTTTCCTCTCAAACATAAACTTAACAGTTTATATCATTACTTTTTAGGAATTAAATTTTCATTATTATTCTGCTTTATCCAGCAATATCTTATATGCCTATGATACCTCTTCCAAACTTAAATCTTTCCTCTGGTTTCCCATACCAAATCTCTAACAGATCTATTGTTGAGGTAGCTCTGGAAACTTAACGTACAGATGTGCTGACAGTGATGTTAGTCACTTATAATTTGATCATCCTATTTCAGTGTGTTACTTTTTAATTAAATATAAAAGATGCAGTATTGCTACCTCACTCTAATTGCCCAGATTATTATCTGCAACATACCCAGATCTAATATACCATGTGTGCAATTTCATTTAAAATTCAAAAATGGCCAAGTGCATGGCACTCGCCTGTAATCCCAGTGACTCAGGAGGCTGAGGCAGGATCACAAGTTCATTGCCAGCCTCAGCAATTTATAAAAAATAAAAATGGCTGGGGACTTAGCTCAGTAGTAAAGTACCCTTGGGTTCAATCCCCATATAAATAAGTAAATAAATGAATGTTAAAAATGCCTGATGGGGTGGTGCATGCCTATAATCCCAGTTAACTCAGGAGGCTGAGGCAAGAGGATCACAGTTGGAGGCCAGCCTCATCGAATTAGTGAGACCTTGGTGGTCTCATTGGTAGAGCACCCATAGGATCAATTCCCAGTACTGAAAGAAAAAAATATCCAAGAAAAAACCATCTCAATATGTTATGCTTTTTATGATTTAATGGTTTTCCATTTTTCTCAATCTCATCAGCCAGGTCATTCCAAGATAAATTTTTGGTCAACCACCACAACAACTTGTGGTTGGCATGTTTAGTCACTTCACATTTAACCCTTGGGCTTGATTTTCTTCCCTTTTTCTTAACCTTTTTATAGTGAGTTAACTCACATAAGGTATAAGTGTAATATTTAATTTTCCATTCATAAAATAGAAAACATATAGAAATAATCATGACCTAGAGATCAATGACAAATAAGTTTTCTATTTTTCATTTGAATTTCATTACTAAAAATATGGCGGATATCTTACAGAGAAGAACTGAAGTAACTAATAGCATGTGTGAATCTTAGGATGTAGCACGGACCTGCCCACTTTTTTTTTTCCCATTTCACAGCATCCTCTCGAATTTGATCCCAATCTATCAATGGCTGATCTTCTGTAACACTGTCATTTGTGCTTGCATTTCTTCCAGCAGGTTGGAATGCAACGATATCTGTTAAAATATTTATACCAAATTAGTTTTATAATAGTTTGTCTGCACAAAATCCTCAAAGCTATTTTTGTTTTTTAAAAATATTTTAGTTGTCAATGAACCTTTATATGCGGTGCTGAGAATTGAACCCAATGCCTCACACATGCTACCCAAGCACTCTACCACTTAGCCACAACCTCAGTCCCTCAAAGCTATTTTTCTATTCTGTTTAAGGATCAGAAGTGGGGATGTTGATGCACACCTGTAATCCCAGCTACTTGGAACCTGAGACAGGAGGATCAAGTTCAAGACTGGCTTGGGTAACTTAGCAAAACTGTGTCAACATAAAAAAATTTTTTAAATGGCTAGGGATGTAGCTCAGTGGTAGGCTGCTTGCCTAGCAAGTATGAGACTTTGAGTTTTAATCCCCAGTACCAAAAATAAAACAAAAAAATTGAATATGAAAAATAATTCTTGAAATATAAAATTCATTTTTTTTGGTTAACCTAGCATGAGCAAGGAGATCCCAACACCACAAAAAAATAGTGGTGAGAGGGATCATAATATACTACCATGATAATCTAGTCACATGGGTTTTGTTATCATTTATTAGCTTATGAAAATTTTATTTACTAGTAAAATAAATGAGAGTCTCGTGTGTACTAAAATACTATAAGTTATATTACCCCATCTTGACAGATAAAATGATGCCTTTTTAGTTTACATTCCAAGAAACACTAAGGAGGGGAAATGTGGCCATCAGAACTCAAGTTTATACTCTTTTTACTTTCAACTTGCATCTAGATATGGTTCAATAATGGTTTTTTCTCTAGTTTTTGGATTTTAAATATTTCAATGATTAAGCATTTTTCCAAGTCATCCTTGATCTAGGGAAAAGAAGAGTCAGAAGCCCACGATTAATCCTCACCATTATTATTGTTTTAAGTGTATGAAAGGGTTATTTTCAATTGCCTGTAGGTGAAAGCAAGCTAAACTGAACTACAGACTTGACAATTTAATTTGAGGAAAGAAAGTAATCTGGTCTTCTATATAAAAAAATATGACTATGAAAATAAAAACCTATGTCTCAAGAAATGAATCAAATATAATGGCTTATAACAAAGAAATTTTTAAGTTTTTAAAGGGAAAATTTACTTACCAACTCTGCGTTCTGGATTGTAATTTTCTTGTTTTTTAACAAAATTTTCTATCATTGCCTTTGCTTTTATTTGCATTGTCTTGTTGCCAAAAATTTTGACTTCTGCCTCAGGATTTCCTTTTATTATCTGGATATAAGAGGAAGAATAGGTAAGAATGAAGTCCCTTCACACCTATCCCCGTCACTCAACCTCAAATAATATAATAGGATATAGTGTTACTATAGATGAATATCTAAATTTCTCACGTGAAGAGAAGGCTTGTTATATCCACTCTGGGATTTAACTCATGATTGGATGGGGAGTATCAGGACAATCTATAGATTAAAAAACTTACAGCTAGAAAAATTAATTCAGGCTGGGTGTGGAGGTACCCTCCTAATTCTAGGAACTCGGGAGGCTGAGTAAGGAGGATTTCAAGTTCAAGGCAGCCTGGGCAACTTAGTTAGACCCTATTTCTTCTTTTTTTAATACATATTTTTTTGAAATTTTTTATACCTTTATTTTTATTTTTATGTGATGCTGAGGATTGAACCCAGTGCCTCATGTGTGCTAGGAAAGCGCTCCACCACTGAGCAATAGCCTCAGCCCATAGACCCTATTTCAATATTAAAAAATAGAAAGGTCTGTGGATATAGCTCAGTGGTAGAGGGTCACTGGGTTCCATCCCCAGAATGGCCAAAAATAAACAATTCAGCAAGTGTTAGAGGGAAAATTAGAACATTAATCTCACAGGTGATAATACTTTGAAGTCTGAATTCTCTCATCTATGATGGGACTATTTTGGCAGGTTTATTGTACAGAATTGTAGGGCTGAAGTGGATTAAACTGTTATGTGGATAAACATTTACATTCTTTATTATTTTATTGGACCTGGATATTGAACCCAGGGGCACTCCACCACTAAGCTACACCCCCAGCCCTTTTTTCTTATTTTGTGACAGGGTCTAAGTTGCCCAGGTTGTCTTCAATCTTGTGAACCTCCTGTCTCAGCCTCCTGAGTTGTTGGGATTATAGGCATATGCCACTGGTCCCAGCTAGATAAAACTTATTGAACTGCCAGGTTACTTATATAAAATTTTAACTCCACGCATTACATGTATAGACATGTATACCGTTATGGAGGTAACTTCTTTTTCTTTCTTTTTATTTTGGTACCAGTGATTGAACCCAGGGGCACCTTACCACTGAGCCACATCCCCAGCCCTTTTTTGTCTTTATTTTGAGACAGGGTTTGACCAAGTTGCTTAGGGCCTCACTAAGTTGCTGAGGCTGACCTGAACTTGTTTTCACCCTGCCTCAGCTTCCTGAACTGCTGGGATCATAGGTGTATGTCACAGTGCCTGGCTGGAGGATAAATTCAACAAGGCTGATATTATGACATTGAGGATAGAATTTTTAACACCTTTAAACATGCCCAACAGCAGATAACCTCACTGAAAAATCATCTAGAAACTACTATACACTAAATGCTGCCTTAGGCTGGTGAATCAATGCTCATCATCTGCGGAGTTTACAGAAACAACATTGTGTAAGTCCTGAAATGAGGCAGTCATAAGATGTTGACATAGAAAAGGGATACCTACATAGAATGGTGAGCAGGACAGCAGGAAGCCTTAGACCTCCCTGATGTGATAACTAAGCTTACCTGAATGAGTAAGAGTGACTTATAAGATGACACCAATATAGGAGAGTATTTGGAAATGTGTGGTAGTGTTCAGGACAGTAAGGGAGGTTAAACATGCTAGCTCATTGAACCATGCTGAGGAGTCTGAACTTAAAGGCTAAGATACCATGATAGATTTTATGCAGGAAAGGAATGTGAACGTAATTTATGTTTTAGACTGTTCAAACTCCACTAGAGAATTGTTACAGGGGGAGAAGAATGGAAGCAGAATGTATAGTTAAGGGAGAATACTAATGATGACATTTCCCCTTGAGAAGTATGATCAACAGACCAAATCAGTGAAGGAAAAGGAAGTACCACAGAAGATAATCAGATTTCTGACTTCGAACTCAGTAAATGATACCATCTCTTGCACTAACATTGTGAACACAGGAGCCAGGTTTCAGGGGAGGGGCTCAGACAGGTTGTCATTTGGGGCATGATGAGTATCACACAGATAAGTGTAGATCAAATCTAAAGATTTATACCTCTGGCTCTTTCTCCCTCTCTTTTTGCTTCCTGGCTGGCAGGTGGTAAGCAGCTTTGTTCCACTACACCTTCCCCACCAAGAGGTTTTGCCTCACCTCAGGCCAATAGCACTGGGGCCAAGCAACCATTGCCTGAAACCTCTGAAACAGGAGTCAAAATAAATCTTTCCTCTTTGAAAAAAAAAAGACCTATACCTCTGAAAAATCACAAAACCTATGCACGAAAAGACTATGGCACAGGTAAATTCTTAACTATCATTATGAAGAGCTTTAGCAACTTATGAGAATATGTTAATAACTAAGCAGAAACTAGAGTTAGGTCTTCTCTTAGGAATGAACTATATACACTTTTAGGGTTTAAGAACACAGATGACAGCTGGGCATGGTAGTGCACTCCTGTAATCCCTGTGACTCAGGAGGTTGAGGCAGGAGGATGGCAAGTTTGAGGCCACCCTCAGCAAATTAGTGATGACCTCAAATTAGTGAAACCCTTAACTCAAAAAAAAAAAAAAAAAAAAAAGACCAAAAAGCTGACTAAAACAGCCCTTGTGTTTAGTTGCTTATAGGGCTTTTTCTTTTTATATGAAATTAAAGCATATTTTATGTTTTAAAAAAATGAGATGTACCTCTGGTAAAACACCACTGGGTTCAATCCCCAGCATAAACACACACACACACACACACACACACACACACACACACAAAAGATGACTTACCTGTATTCTAGTGTTTGTCATATTTTGGATTTCTTTTATTTTTGACCCTCCACGACCTGTTTTTAAAAGTAAAAGAGAGAAGGAATAGGACTATAATAAAAGGGATTATACATACTTTCCTCAAAGAATCTTGTCTAGCTCTTCCCCAAGATCATTTTATTCCACATTTTCCAAGTATTACAAATTTTTGTGGAGGCTTCTTTCTCAGCAGGGGAGTCCAAGAACCCTACCACAACCTATGCAAAAAACTAATGGATCCACACTGGAACAAGTATGCACAACAAAAATTCAGTTTAAAAAAAAGAAGGTCAATAGCTGGGCATAGTGGAGCATGCCTGTAATCCCAATGACTAGGGAACCTGAGGCAGGATTGCAAGTTCAAGGCCAGCCTCAGAAATTTAGCAAGGCTCCTACTTAGTGAAACCCTGTCTTGAAATAAAAAGGGCCATGAATGTAGCTTAGTGGTAAAGTCCCTGGGTTCAATCCCCAGCACAGTAAACAGTAAATAAGAAGGCAATGGAGTAGACACTTCCCAAAAGGACTAATAGGAATCTAAGATGTTTGATATCACTGATTAGGTAAATGCAGATAGAAATTGAAACCACAGGATGATATATCACCTCATACCTGTTAGAATGGTGATTACGAAAAAGAAAAAATAGTAAGACATTGGAACCCTTGTGCACTAATGGTGGGATTGTCCAACCACTATGAAAAACAGTATGGAGTTAAAAAAAAAAAAAAAGCCAGGTACAGTACTGCATACCTGTAATCCCAATGACTCAGGAGGTGGAGGCAGGAAGATCACAAGTTCGAGGCCAGCCTCAGCAAATTAGTGAGGCCCTCACTAACTTAGTGAGACCCTGTCTCAAAATTCAAAAATGGACTGGGATGTAGCTCAGTGGTAAAGCACCCAAGTTCAATTCCCAGTTCAAAAAAAATTAAAGGGTCAAGGTATATAGAGAGCTTGCCTACCATAAGTGAGACCCTGGGTTCCAACCCCAGAGATGGAAGAGAGCTTGCCTACCATGTGAGACCCTGGGTTCCATCCCCAATAGGGGTTTTGGGGAAGCCTGACATAGTACAGCATTCCCACTTCAGAGTATACATCCAAAAGAGCTGAAGCTGGGTGTGTCAAAGGGATTTTTGCACTCCTGTGCTTATAGAAGCACTTTCACAATAGTCAAAAGCTGGAAAGAACCCCAAATGCTCAGCAATGGATAAATGGATAAACATACAAAATGGAATATCATTCAGCCTTAAAAGGAAAATCCTGTCATGCTACAAAATGGGTAAAGCTTGAGCACATTATGCTAAGTAAAATAAACCAATTACAAAAGACAATTACTTCATAACTACATATTTAAATATCTGAAGTTACCAAACTCAACCAGAACAGAATGGTGGTTGTCAAGAATGGGAACCTGGGAGAGCTGTACAATGGTCATAGTTTCAGTCATGCAAGCTCTAGAGATCTGGGATGCAACTTTGTCCTAATTGTTAATTCAGAACTGTACATTAAAAAAAAAAAAAAGTTGGAGCTGGGTTTGTGGATTAGTACTAGGATTTGCTTAGCATTCATGAGGCACTGGATTCCATCCCCAGCTCTACCAAAATTGAATAATAATTTGTTATGCTTTTATATCAAAGTTAAAAGTAATTGGATCTGGAGCTAGGGATGTATTTTAGTGATACAGTGTGTGCTTAGTATTCACCAAGTCCTGGGTTCCATCCCCAGCATACATGCATAAACGCTCAGATACACACACAAACAGTGTTAGATACAGATTCAACAAAGTCAGTGCACTGTAGTACAGTGGCCTCACTTTACAGCTACTTGTTAAATGCCGAAAATTGATCCATTTGGGAATAAGCTATCTGTCCTAAGACCTGATCGTTTAAAGCATCCCTCTTTTTTCCCAAAGATAATCTAGTCTTCTGGGAGTTGCTCCCCCCAAAACTTTTCTATAAAATGTCAAAACATGCATTAAACTATTCGAGCCCCAGAAAGTTTTAGAAATTATCCCAGAGAGAGATGTGTATCTCATTATATGGCAGCTGATAGGCGGAAGAGCAAATGAGGAGGGGTACACTTGCCCGGACCCACCTATATTCCTCCCTACCCTTGCCCGCCACTCCCATTCTCTTGCTCTCACCGATCACCGCTCCGACCAAGTCGTTTTTGAATCCAAAGCAGAGCGGCGGTTCCCCGCGACCAGCCGCCACAGCCTCAGGGGGGCCAGAGGGCTCTCTCCAGCCGCCACTTCTGCCGCCCCTACTACTTCCCCGACCTCGTCGATTCAGCTCCTCTGCCGCTCTCCTCTCCGGAGCCCGGGGCACAGTCGAGTTTCGCCGGGAAGCAACGACCCAAGGGGAAGCGTTGGCTCCTGCTTCTTGCCGAGACATGGTTCTGCGAAGATTCTGCGCGCCGGACCTATCAGGCTCTGCACCACCCAACAGCGCCGTCGTATAAGTCCTGTGCTAAGGCACTCACGCAGCCGCTACTTAAGGACCCAGCGCGAGGCTCGCCCCGCCCCTGACCCGCCCCGCCCCACCCTTGCTGCGCAGTCATTGGCCTGTGGGCGTTGTGGGCGGAGCCCTGCAGTTTTAGCCAATCGGTCTCTCAATCTTGGGAGCGTGCTTTGACCTAGTCGATGGCGTCGATCGTGTGGGTGTTCCTTTTCAGGCGTGGGACTTTTCCCTACCTCCCTCCGTGCGCCTCTCCCTATTAAACACCCACCTTCACTACTCCGCATCTTAGTGCCTTGGAAACGTTTTCAATTGTGCTTCAAAAAGCTAATCACTTTTATAACGTGGCTCAATCCACGCATTAAAAAATCTGAAAGAATTTATAATCCCAGCGACTCAGGGAGGCTGAGGCAAGAGGATCGCAAATTTGAGGCCAGCCTGGGCTATTTAGGGAGACTGTGTCTCAAAATAAAAATAAAAAGGGTGGGTGTGTAGCTTAGTAGGACAGTGTCCCTGGGTTCAATCCCCAGTACCGGAAAAACAAAACAAAACAAACTTGGAAAAAAAGGCTGTATGTAGTGGTATACACCTGTAACTCCAGCGACCATGGAGGCCATAGCAGAAGAATGGCAAACTCAATGCCAGCCTGGGCAATTTAGCAGACTGTCAAAAATGAACAAACCAACAAATAACAACTGGGGATGTAGTTCAGTGATAGATCCCTCTGGGTTCAAACCCTAGCAAAACAAAACTCTTGAAGCAGAAGGTTAGGATCGTATCCTTGTTATGTAAGCACTGCTTTCATATATTTAAACCTATTTTTAAAAATAATCACTAATAATAAAAAGAACATTTATGACAAAAAAAATTTAGTTTTAAAATCTGACCCTAGTTTTAAAAAATGTATCTGATGACCCACAGTTTTAAAATTATTGGCTTGAAGCGAGGCGCGGTGGCGCAGCCCTGTAATCCCAGAGACTCATGAGGCTGAGGCAGGAAGATCGCAAGTCAAAGTCAACCTCAGCAATTTAAGGACGTCCTAGGTAACTTAGTGAGACCCGTCTCAAAGTAAAAAATAAAAATTGCTGAGTTATGATAGTGCATAACTCAATGGTTAAGTGCCGCTGAGTTCAATCCCTGGTACCCATTCTATCCCCTCCACCTCAAATTACTGGTTTGAGCCCATGGCGGTGACACAATCCTGTAATACCAGCAACTCCCCCGATGGAGGTAGGAGGTTTGCAAGTTCGAGACCAGCCCGAACAGTTTAGTGAGACCCTATCTCAAAGTAAAAAGAGCTGGGGATGTATAATTCAGTAGCCACCTTCCAGCCTGAGTTTAATCCCCAGTGCTGAAAAAAGCAGAGACAAAAGACAAAAACCAAAAATAAACAAAAACAACAGGCTTGAAAGATGTTGTTCAGTGCTTCACACACCATCATTTCAATGTTTGTTCTAGTTTCAGAGCTAACAAAATTAACGACTTTCAGTTGATAATGCTGCATCAGTGTAGCTTCATCCATTGTAACAAATGTACTCTTCTGGTGAGTGATGATGGTTGGCTATGTATGTATGTTGGGAGAGGGGACTGAGAAGAAAATGGAAGATATCACTACTTTCCCCTAAGTTTTGTTGTAAAACTAAAATTCCTCTGAAAGCACCCCCTTTTAAATAAACAGGATTGAACCCCCTGAGCCAAATCCCGAGAGACAGGGTCTCCCTAAATTGCTTAGAGTCTTGCTACATTGCTGAGGCTGGCCTTGAACATGCAATCCTCCTGTCTCAGCCTCCTCAATTAGGGATGGTGGCATTACAGGCATGAGCCACCCCACCCAGCTAAAGCCTTTTCTTAACTGAAAACAAAACTTTTTCTTTTCTTTTCTCTTTTTTTTTTTTTTTTTTTGTACCAGGAATTTGAACTCAGGACATTCAACCACTGAACCATATCCCCAGTCCTATTTTGTATTTTATTTAGAGACATGGTCTCACTGAGTTGCTTAATGCCTTACCCTTGCTGAGGCTGGTTTTGATCCTCCAGTCTCAGCCTTCGGAGCTGCTGGGATTACAGGTGTGCTCCCCGGTGCCTGGCTCGTCTCTCTTTTTCCTTTTTCTTTTTTTGTACTAGGGATTGACACATCCTCAGCCTTTTCTGTTTTTTATTTTGAAACCGGGTCTATCTAAATTGCTGAGGCGGGCTTTAAACTTGCAATCCTTCTGCCCCAGACTCTAGTCGATGGGGTTACAGGCGGGCGCCACCATGCCCAGCATAATTTTGATTTTGTTTTTAATTGAATCGGGTAATTCCTTGTGCTGGCGCAGGGGATGAACAAATGATATTTTGATACTGTTATCCCGAAGGACAAGGAGGGGTGAGAAACGGTATCCAGAACGGTAATTTCAGGTAATACGGATCTTTGTACTCTTCTATATTTTATACTTGTCACAAAATAGAGCAAAATCCAATTCTCCCCAGATCTGTGACAGCAAAACCGTTTGCTAGAAAAAGCGGTAGAATCTCTTATCCCAGAGCAGGGTGGCTGCAGGAATTCCACATTCTTCAACCACCTTGCTTCCCCAACCGGCCCACTCCCGCAACTCGGCCCCGCACTGAAAAGGATTAAAAGATTAAAAGACACTTCGGGGTTCCTTTTGAGCTGAGTCCCCTGAGGCTGTTTTCTTTCACCAGGCAGGCAGAAAGGTGTGCACTCCCCGGTACTTTTGCCTCGGGTGAACTGCAGGAACCTCTACCTGGCTCCCGAGGCAAAAGCTAATCCGCCCAGATCTCGGGCGACATTTCCACTCCACTTTTTGAATCTCAGAAGGTGAGTCCGGCCTTTCGCCTGCTGCCAGGCGATTTCTTTGGTTCATCTGGGTTCCTAGAACTCCGGCTCTGACCTGGCAAGGATTCTCTGGGACCCGCTTTCTCAGCCTGGCTTCCCCAGCAACTCCGGGGCGCCAGATGAAAGCCTGGCCCCGGCTCGCGCGCTTGCTCTAGCGTTTGCCAAGAGTCCCTAGGCGAGCCCCACCTGTCGCATTGGCTAGGGGTGGAGCAGGTGAGAGTGGAAGGTTCCTCTCCTTTGAAAAACTTATTTTTGAGCCAGTCAGGCAAGGAACCACCTTCCCACCAGGGGGCAGCAAACAGTCTTTGGCTCTTGGAGCAGCGGAGTAGACAAGTTCCACTGAAATGTAGGCAGACACTAATGTGTGAATTCAGGGGGACCCTCACTCTGGGAAACACCCCGGACTACCTGAACCAGGGAGGCTGCCACTTTCTTATATTGACACCTATAATCTGTCAGACTCTCTTTTCATTTAATTCTTAAGTCCCCCTGCCCCCCCAAGGCATGGGTAGGTTTATTTAAGAAAGTAGAAAAAAAATTCTTTGGAGAATGGGGGAAATCTCAAAGGAGATGCCTCTGGATTAGAGTAAGGAATATGCACACAAAGGAGAAGGCGGGCTATCTCCGTGTGGAGACAGACTCATTTGATTATTTCAAAACTCTTTTGATGTGGCTGTGGGAATTCCTAATTCAAGGATAAAGAAACATCAGAGAAGCTCTGCACTTGGGAACCCAAAGAGATGTGATCCCGAAGCCAGACCTTTTCTGTGGTACAACTTTGCCATTTAAGTACCCATAGCTGAATTTCTAGTCGGAAGGGGATTTCGGCCTGGATCTGCAGTCCTCTTTTCAACAACAACAACAAAACAAACAAACAATTCTTCTGAATTAGGAGAGCTAATTTAAGCCTGAAAGTGATTACAGAGTTAATGTGTTCATGGATACAATCTGAAAAAATAAAAATATAACCCACAATTTATTCCAAGTTTTTTTGAGGCAAATTTCTGAGATTGTACTGTATATTTAATTTTGCACTAACTTTCCCCCCAAACTTCACAAAATAAAGCATTTTCCATTGTGAGACATATAAACTTTACTATATACATTCTCTTCTGTTCATAACTGTTTTGTTATAAACTTTATTTTATATATATATATATATATATATATATATATATATATGTAAGTGCAATATGTATAAGCTACTGGACTTCCTTCTCTTTTGTTCCTTGAAGGAGACTGGCATTTTTAAATTCTCAAAGGATCACTGCTGCTAAAATAGATTCTAAGGGAAATACTGATCTGGTGGAGTTGTAGCTTACACAATTTTGAGAGTATAAAGAAGCTATCACAGTGGCAACTGATGCTGATGGTTTGGACTGGCTTCTTAGCAGTGGAGACCATGAGAGGTAATGCAGTTTGAGGTGTGTATTGAAGTTAGATTTGACAGGATTGTTTTATGGGTATGAGAGACAGAGGAATAATCCAAGTGAATGATGGTAGACTTTTGAAAGGAACTCTAAGGAAGGGCAAATGTTGGGAGTAGGTTAAATGAGAGATGTCTATTTAGTTTAGCTACGAGGTAGGGAGTTAGGCATGTTCAATCAATTTTGTACTTCATAATCCTCTGTACTTCAACACATATGAAATTGAAAATACTTTTGTAATCTCTTAAAAAAAAGGAAAAAAATAAAAAACAATCTTTACAGAAAATAAAACATGTTTATGATCTTTGCTTAGTAATTCAAAGTCTGATGTTCTTTTCTAATGGAAATATTTATAATGTGCAAGGAAGTTTATGCAGATGGTAATAGTTGACAGTATTTTTGTTTGTTTGTTTGGCATAATTAAGTACATGTATCAACTCACTTCATCTTCACAACTCTGCGACAAAGGTATTATTGTTCTCATCCCAGATTTACAGATTAAAATCAGGGACTAAGCAGTTAGACATCTTGCACATAACACCAGCTAGCAGGGCATGGTGACCAACGCCTGTAATCCCAGTGGCTTCAGAGGCTGGGTCAGGAGATTGAGAATTCAAAGTCAGCCTCATGAATATAGAGAGACCCTGTCTCAAAATAAAACAAAATAAAAAGGGCTGGGTATGTGACTCTGTAGAGACTCTGGGTTCAATCCACAGCACCTGCCCTGTCCCCCAAAGCAGGGGATGGTGGTGTGTATATGAAGAGGGAGTGGAACAGGATCCAAAGCAACTAGTCACTGTTGGTTACAGAATGTTGGAGACAGTACGTTGTGGTATATATTGGATTTTTTTGTGACTTTTTTTTTTCTTTGTATTGGAAATTAAACCCGGGGCACTGTACCACTAAGCCAAATCCCCAACCCTTTTAATTTTTTTCTTTTGAGATAGTCACTAAATTGCCTAGGTTGGCCTCGAGCTTGTGATCTTCCTGCCTCAGCCTCCGGAGTAGATGGGATTACAGGTTTGAGCCACCGCGCTGGGCTGCAAATCATTTTTTTTCGGCGTAGGGAAATATTATGAGCCAAGAATTGTGCTTGGCACTTTAGATGCATCAACTTATTTATTTAATCTTCTGAATAATCCTATAAGTATTACTAGTTTTCATTATTCACATTTTATAGATGAGGAAACCAAGGAACAGAGAAGTTATAAGTAAACTGCCATTAAGTGACAAAACTGGAATCGGAATCCCCACTATTCTTTCTTCATCCCATAAACATTTTGTGCCAGGAGCCATACTACTTGCTGAGAGTACTTTAGCACATAAGACGTGGTCAAATGCTAGGAATACATGAGTACATAAGATGTGGTCGCTGCTCTAAAAGATTTCCAGTCCAATCTAGTAAACAGACCCAGAAGGCGCAATTCGTTTGATCGCGTAGCCCTTTGAGAACTCCCGGTCCAAATAGTGTGAGCACCCCTTTTCATTACGGTGAAGTTCGGGAACACTGATCTGACTACTATCTGCTGAGGGAAGACAAGGAATTCGGAAGCCATCCCGACGTTCAAGAGGACTGTAATTCGGCTGTTCCTGGTGGTCCTCGCTACTAGATTCTGGGTTCCTTGGGCTGCGCTTGGCGTCCCGGCGAGCTGAGCTACCGGGGACCGTACCGGGAAAAGCAGTTCTGTCTGCTATAGGCGCGCCTTCAGCTGGAGACGCAAGCCCACGATGGCATGGTGTGCCTGAGTCTGGCTCATGGCACTGAGCGACAGCACAGGTTTGTTCCGGGGCACTGCCCACACGTGGAGGGTTTCCTAGGTTCCGGCGGACTGAGGCGTTAGAACCAGGAGGCGTCTGCGACGTCTCTCAAAGAGCAGGACATGGGGAGAACCTGACTGTATTCAGAGACCAGAATTGCAAGGACCGGAACATCCTTTCCGACTGATTACAAGAGGAGAACCGGCGGGCTAGGGATATAGTTCAGTCGACAGCACGCATGACACTCTGGATTCAGTCCCAGCACAGAATAAGAGGAGCTTGGGAAAATGGGTAGTGTTGCCCTTATCCGTAGAGTGGAAATGGTCTTTAATGTTCTGAAGTGGCCTATCTTTAGTCAAAACTGCCCAGTCCCTCTACCCTTCCTCCAATTCCAATACAAAAATTCCCACTCTTCCTGCCCAGTCAGGGTCTCCCCCTCCGGGTCCAACTTCCCCACCACGAACTCCCAACCAGGCACAAAAGAACATCACATGCCACCCCTTGGAGCAACTGACCGAAATCCTGCTTCAAGGGTAAATTCTGTACCCCCAAGTCGTGGCCAAGATCTTGAACGTAACCCGCCTCTCCCCCACGGGAAGAAGCAGCAGGCGTAGCTCATAAAAGAGCTGTACTTCGTAAAATGAAGAACCAGGATTCAATCCTGATGGTGGGATTCAATCTGAGTCCCAAGGACTGAGAAATCCGGAGCTCAAAAGTCTAAAGGCAGGAGAAAATGGATACTGCGGCTCAAGTCGCAACTGGGCCTGGTGCGTCACCTACAGGTGGTGCCTACAGTCTCAGTTACTTTACAGGCTGAGGCAGGAGGATCGTAAATTCCTGACCAGTCTGGGTAATTTAGTGAGACCCTTTCAATCAATCAATCAATCAATCAATCAATCAATCAATAAGGCTGGGATGTAGCTCAGTGGTAGAGCAACCCTCGGGGAGCCGGGGTGGGGAGCTAATTCGCCTTTGCTTAGTCCTTTGTTCTATTCAGGCACTCCTTTGCAGAAAAAGGCAGCTCCTCCCGGGTTGGTGACTGTGTGGGCGGGAACAGTAGCGTTTGGCATTGCCTGGCGAGCTTTCCTTTTCTGTTTTCAGCCTGCGCTAAGATCATGTTTCCTGGCTCCTAGGTGATTCTGGCAACTACTTGATTCAGAAAATGTTTTTTGAAATATCAGTTTCACCCAGTATCTATCTTTTCTTTTTCTTTTTGTACTGGGGATTGAACCCAGGAGCACTTTACCACTGAGTTACATTCTCAGTCCTTTTTAGTTTGAGACAGGATGTTGCTGAATTGCTGATACTGGGCTCCGACTTGCCATACTCCTGCCTCAGTTTCCTGAGTTGCTAGGAGTATGTCCACGTGCCTGGACAGAAACCAGTTATTTAATCAAACGCTAATCAAAATCCTGTTGTGAAGTATTTTGTAGATATACAATCAGTTTATGTAAAGGAGATTACCCTCAATAATCTAGCTGGGCTTCATTCAATCAGTTGAAGAGTTTTAAGAGCAAAACAGATTTCCTAGAAAGTGAAATTCTGCCTCAGAACTACAGTATCAAGTGGGTCCTGGTGACTCATAGTGTTAATCCCAGCCAGGAGGGAGGCCAAGGCAGGAGGATCAAAATTTTCAGGTCAGCTTCAGCAATTTAGTGAGATCCTAAGCAACTTAGCAAGAACTTGTCTCAAAATAAAGAATAAAAAGGGCAGAGGATGTGGCTCAGTGGTTAAACATCATTGGGTTCAAGTCTTGGTACAAAAACAAACAGAACAAAACATTACAGCATCAGTTCCTGCTCAAGAATTTCAGCCTACTGGCCTGTCCTAGCGATTTTCAGGCTTGTCAGTCATCACAACTACATAAACCAATTTCAAAAATAAATAAATAAGTAAAATATGTAGAATATTTAATATATCATTTTATATGCATCATACATCTAATTAAATAATCAGACACAACAAACAACCTTGCTCACTCTTTTCAACCAAGCATTACATTTTCAGAGACATTCCTCAACATGCCTGTGACCACCATAAGGAGATTTTGCATTGATTTGCTGGCACTTCAACCTGTTCTTTGCCTTTTGAAGAATTTCTAACTATTTGCTTATTGGTGATCTCCCTATGATTTTTTTTCCCCTCCATGCAGGGGATCAAACCGGGAGCTTTGCAAATACTTGGCAAACACTCTACCACTGAGCTACAATGCCAGACCTTAAGATTTCTATAATCAGTACAGCATATTTCTTTATTCACCACTTAAAACCTTATCTGGTTTATAGTGGGTGCTAAACAAATACTTAGTAAATTAATAAATGAACATATCAGATTCCCAGTGCTTTTATTTCCTAGGGAGGGAAATTTATAAATACATTTATCTGAGTTTAATTTTGAAGCATTTAAAAATATAGGAAGCAATTTCAGATGTCATATACTAATACAGTTTAAGAAAAATTTTGCTGGGCATGATAGCATGTGTCTGTGATTCCAGCTACTCAGGAGGTTGAGGCAGGAGGAACCCAAGTTAGAGGCCAGCCTGGGCAACTTAGGGAGGTTGTTCCAAAATAAAAAATAAAAAGGGTTGGAAGGGTTGGGGAGTTAGGTCAGTGGTAGAACAATTGCATATGGCCTGGAATCAATCTCCTGTATCAAAAAAAAAGGGGGGGGGGGAGGAGAAGGAGGAGGAAGAAGAGGAGGAGGAGGAGGAGGAGGAAAGATGAAGAAGAAGAAGAAGAACAACAACAACAACAATAACAACAACAACAACGGAAAGGAAAAAAGAAAAAGAAAAAAATTTTTTAAATTTTAATTTATTTTTATTGTAAACAAATGGGATACATATTGTTTCTGTTTGTACATGGAGTAACAGCATACCATCTGCGTAATCATACATTTACATAGGGTAATGATGTTTGATTCATTCTGTTATTTTTTCCTTCTCCCCCACCCTTCCCACCCCTCTTTTCCCTCTATACAGTTCCTCCTTCCTCCATAAAAGAAAAAATTAATAAAGCTTTAAATAAATGTATTTCCTGCTGGCGCTGATTTCATTTTAAAACATAATTCATAATTTTCCTAATTATTTTGTCACCTTGAAAAGTCTATCTAAAGCCAAATCATTGTGTGAAGGTCGTCTTCTTCATGATATAAGCTTCTGGACCGTAGTAGCTCATTTTGATTTTTGTTTGTTTGTTTTGTTTTCCACTGGGGTTTGAACCTAGAGGCACTCTACCACTGAGGTACATTCCATTCCTTTTAATTTTTTATTTTGAGACAAGGTCTGGCTAAATTGCCTAGGCTGGCCTTGAACTTGCAATCCTCCTGCCTCAGTCTCTGAAATTGCTGGGATTACAGATGTGTATCACCATGCCCAATGCCACATTAACTTTAGAGTTGTACCACATGACTTTAGAGTTCATATATGGTGCTTAAAATCGTTTCATATAGGTTGTATTAATTCTCTTTTTCTTTATGTACCCAGGATTGAACCTAGGGGTTCTTAAGCACTGAGCCACATCCCCAGCCCTTTTTATTTATTTTGAGACAGGTCTTGCTAACTTGTTTGGGACCTCACTAAAATGCTGAGGCTGGCCTCAACATTTTATCCTCCAGCCTTGGCCTCCCAAGTCACTAGGATTACAGGTGTGTGACAACATGCCCTGCTAATTCTGTTTTTCTGAGGACAATATACATATCATCACTGTATAATTCATCTTTTTTATCACCCCAGTGCCTCCATAAAACTTTGTGTGCTTTAAAAACTTTACATATTGTTAGATTTAAAATTATATTTCTTTTTTCTTTTATATAATTATAACCAAACAACACTTTTTTTTGTACTGGGGATTGAAAACCCAGGGTAATTTTACCAAGGAGTTATATCCTCAGTTCTTTTTAAAATTTTTAGATAGGGTCGGCTGAATTGCCCAGGCTAGCTTTGGACTTGTGATCCTCCTCTTTCAACCTCATAAATCTCTGGGACTACAGGAATGCACTACTACACCTGACTAAAAATAGACTTAAAAAGTGATGAATATGTCACATCCATCAAGACGTGTTTAAAAGAGACAGAAGGACTGGGCTCAGAGGCACATGCCTGTAATCCTGGAGACTCAGGAGACTCAAGCAGGAGGATCACAAATATGAGGCCAGTCTTAGCAATTTAGTGAGACCTGGGGATGTAGTTCAGTGTTAAAGAATCCCTTGGGTCAATCCTCAGCACAAGAAACAACAAAAACAAAACAAAACCAGAGAGAGAGAGAGAGAGAGAGAGATGGAGGGGTTGGGCATGTTGGCTCTACCTATAATTCTGGCAGTGTGGGAGGCTGCAGCAGGAGGATCACAAGTTTGAGACCAGCCTGGGCAATTTAAGCCAGATTCTGTCTCAAAATAAAAAAATAAAAAGGGCCAATGATGTAGTATAGAGGTTAAGTACCTCTGGTTCAAGCCCAGTAAGAGAGGGAGAGAGGGAGAGAGGGAGAGAGAGAGAGAGAGAGAGAGAGAGAGAGAGAGAGAGAGAGAGAGAGGGAGGGAGGGAGGGAGGGAGAGGTATCACTACGTTGCCAAGCTGGCCCCCAAATCCTGGGTTCAAGTAGTCATCCTGGAATTGGTAGTATATCCATACACTACTACACTTGACTAATAAATGTTTTATGAATGCTGGAGATCCTGTCTCAAAATAAATAAAAAGTGCTGGGGATGTAGCTCAGTGTAGAGCATCCTTGGAGTCAATCTCCAGTTTAAAAAAAAAAAGTTTTATGAATGCTTAGACCAGTTATTTAGTGATTCTCTGAGTAATCCATTAGCCATTTGACCAAAAATTTTCTTCAGAAAGTGAGCATTTTGATCTCTTTTCCATGAGGCAATGCCTATTTTTGCTATTTCTTTTCATCAGGAGCCATAAGTGATTTTTAAAATGTTCTCTAGTTTAAATTAATTAGAGGTTATAGACATAAATTAACAATGAAAAGTCAGTAGAAAAAAGCACATATATAACTCCTTATCCTTGAGAAATAGAAAGAAGACAGCACTTAAGACATCTGTTTATTAAAGCTCTCATCGCTTGCTATCTTAAATGACTTGAATTTTTCTCTCCACCAGAATAGAAATGGAAATAAGAAGAGCACTGATGCGGTACTTGGTATTGCCAGCACTGCTGTGAACATTTTCAGTGATTTGGGGCATGTTTTAACTTACTGTACTGAAGTTTCCTCACCTGGAGATAATCCTTCCAAATTATGAACCCATCTAGGACTAAGCATGAATAGTAAATGTTTGTGAAGTGCTGTGCAATGGAACAGAATAACACCACAGAAATAATATGAATCACCTCTTCCATAAGTGACTCATGGAAAACCTATAGATTGTTTAAAGTGAAAAAGTAGTGACTCCAGGACTGGTTGTGGCTCAGTGGCAGAGTACTTGCCTAGCATATGCAAGGCACTGTGTTCAATTCTCAGCACAGCATATAAATAAATAAAATAAAGGTCCATTGCCAACTAATATATATATATATATTTTAAAAGTATTGACTCTGAGGCTGGGGATGGAGCCCAATGATAGAGTGCTTGCCTAGCATGTGTAAAGCCCTGGGTTCAATCATTCCCAGTATCTAAAAAAAAAAAAGTTTCCCAACCACTATTTCAGCCCACTGTGGGTTGAAGACCTCTAGTTAGACCTAAGGACACTGAAGGGAGGCCATCAATCCATATAGGTATGATATTTCCTAAGACAATATTATTTGCAAAAAAAGAGACTTAAGGAGAAGTTTATTCTGTTGCAAAACAAGCATTCTAGCTTATAAGGTTGTTTGACTTAATAATATAATCACTAAAACTATCTAGATTCTATTGTCTACTAGACAAGGGTGCCAAAAACTTACAATAGAGAAAAGATAGCCTGTTCAACAAATGTGCTGAGGAAACTGGAAATTCATATGCAGTAAAATGAAATTAAACCCCTATCTCTCACCCTGTACAAAACTCAACTCAAAATGGATCAAGGATCTAGGAATTAGACCTGAGACCCTTCACCAAATAGAAGAAAAAGTAGGCCCGAATCTCCATCACATTGGCTTAGGACCAGATTTCCTTAACAAGACCCCCATAGTGCAAGAAATAAAAGCAACATTCAATAAATGGGATAGATTCAAACTAAAAAGATTTTTCTCAGCACAGGAAACAATTAATAATGTGAAAATAGAGCCTACAGAGTGGGAAAAAATCTTTTCCACAGACACTTCAGACAGAGGGTAACAGATGAGATATTCTCCAAAGTATATAAAGAACTTAAAAAACTTTACACCCAAAATACAAAGAACCCAATCAATAAATGGGCTAAGGAAATGGGCAGACACTTCACAGAAGAAGATATACAGGTGAACAACAAATATATGAAAAAGTGCTCATCATCCCTAGTAATTAGAGAAATGCAAATTAAAACCACCCTAAGATTTCATCTAAATCCAATTAGAATGGCTATTATCAAGAACACAAGCAATAATAAGTGTTGGCGTGGATGTGGGGGAAAAGGCACACTCGTACAGTGCTGGTGGAGTTGCAAACCGGTACATCCCACTCTGGAAAGCAGTATGGAGATTCCTCAGAAAACTTGGAATGGACCCATCATTTGACCCAGCTATCCCACTCCTCGGTTTATACCCAAAGTACTTAAAATCAGCATACTAGGATCCAAGATGGCGGACTAGAGGGTGACTGCATCTACAGTGGCTCCAGAACACAGGATTCAAGAAGGGGAGGCATTGAGAGACTCGGACTAAAATAGAGCCACGGGTGAGTCTCCCTGACCGGGTGAAGCTCAGCCTGGATAGGGGTGGCTGATCAGAGCAGGGCAGGGCAGCTACAGTCTTCCACAGGCAGCCCTGCGCACTCCGGCAGTGGGCCCCTCCCACACGGCCAGCTTCTCCAGCTTCTTGGAGCAGGCCTCCCAGTGAGAGCCTTTCTGAACAGAACCAGCTCCAAGTCCCGGAGTCAGCGCAGCGTGCTCCGGCCCGCAAGCAGCTTCAGGGACCAGGACAGGGCAGCCAGAGATTCCCCCAAGCAACCTGTCCCCCTCCGGTGGGAGGCGCCTTTCAAGGCTAGCTTCTCGGAGTAGACCGCCCAGTGAGAGCCTTTCTACACAGAGCTAGCCATAAGTCCCCGAGCCAACGGAGAGCTTCGACCCGCAAGCAGCCTCTGGGATCAGGGCAGGGCAGCCAGAGACTTCTCCAGGTGGCCCTGCCCCCTACGGCCGCAGGCTCTTTCCACAAGGCAATCCAAGATGGTGGACTAGAGGGTGACTGCATCTCCAGTTGCTCCAGAACCCAGGATTCAAGAAGGGGAGGCATTGAGAGACTCGGACTAAAATAGAGCCACGGGGTGAGTCTCCTGCACCGGGTGAAGCTCGGCCTGGGCGGCAGGCACGGATAGGGGTGGCTTATCAGAGCAGGGCAGGGCAGCTAGAGTCTTCCCCAGGTAGCCCTGCACACTCCAGCGGTGGGCTCCTCCCACACGGCCAGCTTCTCGGAGCAGGCCCCCCAGTGAGAGCCTTTCCGCACAGGGCCAGCTCCAAACCCTGGAACCAGTAGGGGGCTAGGGGCAGCTTTCTTCGGAAGCACTGCATTATCAAGTTCCTCCAAGACTTCAGGCAATTGAAGACTGGGAGGTGATACACTGGAAATCTACCAGGACGCTATAAGCCAATAGAGGAAATCTGCAATATCTCAGAGTCCCACTGACATCTGACCAATATGAGAAAACAAGGGAAGAAAATGTCCCAAATAAACCTAGATACTATATCAATAAAACCCAATGACAGCACAGCAGAAAAAATGTCAGAAAGGGAGTTCAGAATGTACATAATTAAAACAATCAGGGAAGCAAAAGAGGAGATGAAAGAACAAATGCAGGCATTGAAGGAGGAGATGAAAGAGCAAATGCAGGCATTAAATGATCGCACCAATCAACAGTTAAAAGATTAAATACGAAAGAAGGACTGTGTAGAGGGAAAAGAGGGGTGGGAGGGGTGGGAGGGGTGGGGGGGAGGGGAAAAATAAAATAAACATCATTACCCTATGTAAACGTAAAAAAAAAAAAAAAAAAGATTAAATACGGGAAGCAAGAGACCATTTCAATAAAGACTTAGAGATACTGAAAAAAAAAAACAAAACAAAACCAGAAATCCTTGAAATGAAGGAAACAATAAACCAAGTTAAAAACTCCATAGAAAGCATAACCAACAGGATAGAACACCTGGAAGACAGAACCTCAGACATTGAAGACAAAATATATAATCTTGAAAACAAAGTTGGCCAAACAGAGAAGATGGTAAGAAATCATGAACAGAATCTACAAGAATTATGGGATATCATGAAAAAGCCAAATTTAAGAATTATTAGGATTGAGGAAGGCTTAGAGAAACAAACCAAAGGAATGAACAATCTATTCAATGAAATAATATCAGAAAATTTCCCAAATCTGAAGAATGAAATGGAAAACCAAGTACAAGAGGCTTATAGAACTCCAAATATACAAAATTACAACAGACCCACACCAAGGCATATTATTATGAAAATACCTAACATACAAAATAAAGACAGAATCTTAAAGGCCGCGAGAGAAAAGAATCAAATTACATTCGGGGGAAACCAATAAGAATATCAGCAGATTTTTCAATCTGGACCCTAAAAACTAGAAGGGCCTGGAACAACATTTATCAAGCCCTGAAAGAAAACGGATGCCAACCAAGAATCTTATACCCAGCAAAACTTACTTTCAGATTAGACGACAAAATAAGATCCTTCCATGATAAACAAAAGCTAAAGGAATTTACAAAAAGAAAGTCGGCATTACAGAACATTCTCAGCAAAATATTCCATGAGGAAGAGATGAAAAACAATGATGCAAATCAGCAATGGGAGGAACTAGCCTAAAGGAATAGCCAAATAAAGGAGAAACCAAATCATGTCAAAAAACAAAAATGAGTCAATTGACTGGGAATACAAATCATATCACAATAATAACCCTGAATGTTAATGGCCTGAACTCCTCAATCAAAAGACACAAACTGGCAGATTGGATTAAAAAGAAAAATCCAACAATATGCTGCCTGCAAGAGACTCATCTCATAGAAAGAGACACCCATAGACTAAAGGTGAAAGGATGGGAAAAAACATACCATGCACATGGACTCAGCAAAAAAGCTGGGGTATCCATCCTCATTTCAGATAATGTGGACTTCAAGCCAAAACTAGTCAGAAGGGGTAAAGAAGGACATTACATGCTGCTTAAGGGAAGCAGAAATCAGCAAGACATAACAATCATAAATATCTATGCCCCGAACTCATCCATGTACGTCAAACAAATCCTTCTCAATTCCAGAAATCAAATAGACCACAACACAATAATACTAGGCCATTTTAACACACCTCTTTCACCACTGGATAGATCTTTCAAACAAAAATTGAATAAAGAAACTATAGATCTCAATAACACAATCAACAATTTAGACTTAACCAACATATATAGAATATACCATCCAACAAAGAACGAATACACTTTCTTCTCAGCAGCACATGGATCCTTCTCTAAAACAGACCATATTTTATGCCACAAAGTTACTGTTAGCAAATATAAGAAGATAGAGATACTACCTTGTACTCTATCAGACCATAATGGATTGAAATTAGAAATAAATGACAGAATAAAAACCAGAAACTTCTCCAATAACTGGAGATTAAATAACACACTATTATATGATGAATGGATAACAGAAGACATCAGGAGGAAAATAAAAAAATTCTTAGAAGTAAACGAGAACAAAGACACATCATATCAAAATCTCTGGGACACTATGAAAGCAGTACTTAGAGGAAGATTTATTTCATGGGGCGCATTCAACAAAAGAAGTAGAAATCAACAAATAAACGACTTAACACTACAGCTCAAAGCCCTAGAAAAAGAAGAGCAGACCAACACCAAAAGTAGTAGAAGACAGGAAATAGTTAAAATCAGAGTCGAAATCAACAAAATTGAAACAAAAGAAACAATCGGAAAAATTAACAAAATAAATAGTTGGTTCTTTGAAATAATAAACAAAATTGATAAACACTTAGCCACACTAACAAAGAGAAAGAGGGAGAAAACTCAAATTACTAAAATTCAGAATGAACAAGGAAATATCACAACAGACACGAGTGAAATACAAAACATAATTAGAAACTATTTTGAAAATCTATACTCCAACAAAACAGAAAACCTCGAAGACATCAACAAATTTCTAGAGACATATGAATTACCTAAACTGAACCAGGAGGACATACACAACTTAAATAAATCAATTTCAAGCAATGAAATAGAAGAGGTCATCAAAAGCCTACCAAGAAAGAAAAGTCTGGGACCACATGGGTTCTCAGCCGAGTTCTACAAAACCTTTAAAGAAGAGCTCATTCCAATACTCCTCAAACTATTCCATGAAATAGAAGAGGAGGAAACCCTCCCAAACTCGTTCTATGAAGCCAATATCACCCTGATACCTAAACCAGACAGAGACACATCGAGGAAAGAAAATTTCAGACCAATATCCTTAATGAACATCGATGCAAAAATTCTCAACAAAATTTTAGCAAATCGCATACAAAAACATATTAAAAAGATAGTGCACCACGATCAAGTGGGTTTTATCCCAGGGATGCAAGGTTGGTTCAACATCCGGAAATCAATAAATGTCATTCACCATATCAACAGACTTAAAGTTAAGAATCATATGATTATTTCAATAGATGCAGAAAAAGCATTCGATAAAATACAGCATCCCTTCATGCTGAAAACACTAGAAAAATTGGGGTAGTGGGAACATTCCTTAACATTATAAAGGCCATCTACACTAAGCCCATGGCCAATATCATTCTAAATGGTGAAAAACTGAAAGCATTCCCCCTAAAAACTGGAACAAGGCAGGGATGCTGTCTTTCACTACTTCTATTCAACATCGTCCTTGAGACTCTAGCCAGAGCAATTAGACAATTTAGAAATGAAAGGGATACAAACTGGAAAAGAAGAACTCAAACTATCCCTGTTCGCTGATGACATGATTATATATTAGAGGAACCTGGAAATTCCACCAGAAAACTTTTAGAACTCATAAGTGAATTCAGTAAAGTAGCAGGTTACAAGATCAATGTTCATAAATCCAATGCATTTTTATACATAAGTGATGAATCTTCAGAAAGAGAAATTAGGAAAACTACCCCATTCACAATAGCATAGAAAAAAATAAAATATTTGGGAATCAATCTCACAAAAGAGGTGAAAGACCTCTACAATGAGAACTACAGAACACTAAAGAAAGAAATTAAAGAAAACCTTAGAAGATGGAAAGATCTCCCATGTTCTTGGATAGGCAGAATTAATATTGTCAAAATGGCCATACTACCTAAAGTGCTATACAGATTCAATGCAATTCCAATTAAAATCCCAATGATGGACCTTACAGAAATAGAGCAAGAAATTATGAAATTCATCTGGAAGAATAAAAAACCCAGAATAGCTAAAGCAATCCTCAGTAGAAAGAGCGAAGCAGGGGGTATTGCAATACCAGAATTTCAACTGTACTACAAAGCAATAGTAACAAAAACGGCATGGTATTGGTACCAAAATAGACAGGTAAATCAATGGTACAGAATAGAGGACATGGACACAAACCCAAACAAATACAATTTTCTCATACTAGACAAAGGGGCCAAAAATATGCAATGGAGAAAAGATAGCCTCTTCAACAAATGGTGCTGGGAAAACTGGAAAACCATATGCAACAGAATGAAATTAAACCTCTATCTCTCACCCTGCACAAAACTCAACTCAAAATGGATCAAGGACCTCGTAATCAGACCAGAGACCCTGCATCTTATAGAAGAAAAAGTAGGTCCAAACCTTCAACTTGTTGACTTAGGATCAGACTTCCTTAACAGGACTCCCATAGCACAAGAAATAAAAGCAAGAATCAACAACTGGGATAGATTCAAACTAAGAAGCTTTCTCTCAGCAAAGGAAACTATCAGAAATGTGAAGAGAGAGCCTACAGAGTGGGAGAATATCTTTGCCACTCATACTTCAGATAGAGCACTAATTTCCAGAATCTATAAAGAACTCAAAAAACTCTATACCAAGAATACAAATAATCCAATCAACAAATGGGCAAAGGAAATGAACAGACACTTCACAGAAGAAGATATACAAGCAATCAACAGATATATGAAAAATGTTCAACATCTTTAGTAATAAGAGAAATGCAAATCAAAACTACCCTAAGATTTCATCTCACCCCAATTAGAATGGCGATTATCAAGAACACAGCAACAATAGGTGTTGGAGAGGATGTGGGGAAAAAGGTACACTCATACATTGCTGGTAGGGTTGCAAATTAGTGCAGCCACTCTGGAAAGCAGTATGGAGATTCCTCAGAAAGCTTGGAATGGAACCACCATTTGACCCAGCTATCCCACTCCTCGGCCTATACCCAAAGGACTTAAAATCAGCATATTACAGAGATACAGCCACATCAATGTTCACTGCTGCTCAATTCACCATAGCCAGATTGTGGAACCAACCTAGATGCCCTTCAATTGAATGGATAAAGAAACTGTGGCATATATATACAATGGAATATCACTCCGCCAAGAAGAATGATAAAATTATGGCATTTGCAGGCAAATGGATGAAATTGGAGAATATCTTGCTAAGTGAGATAAGCCAATCTCAAAAAAACTAAAGGACGAATGATCTCCTGATAAGCGGATGAGGACATATAATGGGGGGTGGGAGGTGTTAGCGTTAGGGTTAGGGTTAGGTTTAGGGTTAGGGATAAGGAGGGTGTTAAGAATGGAGGAAAGAAGGACTGTATAGAGGGAAAAGAGGGGTGGGAGGGGTGGGAGGGGTGAGAGGGGTGGTGGGGAAGGGAAAAAATAACAGAATGAATCAAACAACATTACCCTATGTAAATTTATGATTACACAAATGGTATGCCTTGACTCCATGTACAAACAGAGAAACAACATGTATCCCATTTGTTTACAATAGAAAAAAAAATCAGCATACTACAGTGATACAGCCACATCAATGTTCATAGCAGCTCAATTCACAATAGCTAGATTGTGGAACCAACTTAGATGCTCTTCAATTGATGAATGGATAAAGAAATTGTAGACTATATACACAATGGAATAGTACTCAGTCATAAAGAAGAATAAAATTATGGCATTTGCTGGTAAATGGATGAAGTTGGAAAATATGCTAAGTGAAATAGGCCAAGCCCAAAATAACCAAAGGCTGAATGTTTTCTCTGATAAGTGCACGACAACATATAATGTGGGTGAGTGGAGGGGGGAAGAGAAGAATGAAGAACTTTGAATGGTGTAGAGGAAAATGGGGTGGGGGTGGGAGGGGGTGGAGGGCAGAAAGATATTAGAATGAAATAGACAGTTTTATCCTATGTATATGTATGAGTACATGAATGGTGTGAATTTACATTGTGTACAACCATGGAAATGAAAAGTTGTACCCCATTTGTGTACAATGTATCAAAATGCAGTCTGTAAAAATAAAAAAGATTTTAATAAAATAAAAAAATATAAAAAGAACTGGCAAAAAAAGGGGAGAGGAGTGGTTGGGGCTATAACTCAGTGATAAAACACTCCTGGGTTCAATCCCTAGTACAAAAACAAAAACAAAACAAAATGAAAACTTTGATATAGCCTAAAAATAAACATATAATGACTAAGCACATTCAATTCCATTGCTTGGGGAAACAATAAGACCCATTTGGATGTATTTAAAAGGGACCTTGCCTGGTATAGTGGTGCTTGCCTGTAATTCCAGCTACTCGGGATGCTGAGGCAGGAGGTTCACAAATTCAAGGCCAGCCTGGGCAATTTAGGGAGGCCATGCCCCCAAAATAAAACATAAAAGGGCTGTGATGTAATTCAGTTGTACAAAGTCTCTGGGTTTTATTTTTAGTACCTATAAACAAACAAACAAAGTTTCCAGGTTCTGCATCATTTATTTATTTGTTAATGTAATACCAGAAATAGAACCCAGAGAGCACCTTATCACTGAGCTACATTCCTACAGACCTTTTCATTATTTCTTGTGAGACAGGGACTCCCTAAAATTCCCAGGCTAACTTCAAACCTGTGATTCTCCTGCCTCAACCTCACAAGTAACTGAGATTACAGGCGTGGTGTTTTGTTGTTATAGTGTGCTGCAGATTGAACCCAGACCATGTGCATGCCTCGCAACTGCTCTTCCACTGAACTACATCCCCAGCCTATCTTTACAGTTTTCACAGGATTTTATGTTCAGCAAGTAGGACTGCAATAGAGACTTTTTTGGATATGACTTTAAAGTTTTCTAACAAGGCTGGTTTAAAGTTGTAATCACTCTATCTCTGCTATGGTAATAAGATTAGACTAGAGTTCTTCCCAGCATGCAGGAGGCACGGGATTTCATCCCCAGCATCCCCTGATCAACCAACTTGATACTACAAAGCCAAAGATGTGATCAGAGTCCAATTTCAGAAAACAAAATTTGTGAGGCTGGGGATGCTGCTCAGTGATTTGTGAGGTCCTGGGTTTATTTGCCAGCACACTTGTATATAGAAAGAAAGAAAGAAGTCTAAAAAAGTACAGAAAGACAACCTCCCCCCACTTGTATCCAATTGCATGAGGTAGTAAGGAAGGGAAACAAGGAATTTTTGTCTTTGATGAATACACCGTTACCAAGTTGAGGGTCTTGTGCAAACCTTAATAGAACCTCCTTGCCAGGCAGGGTGATGCATGCCTATAATCCCAGAGACTAGGGAGGCTGAGGTGGCAGGATCCCAAGTTCAAGGGCAGTCTCAGCAATTTAGCAAGACCTTTAGCAACTTAGCCAGATCCTGTCTCACATTAAAATGTAAAAAAGGACTGGGGATATGTCTCAGAGGTAAAGTGTCTGAGCTCAACCCCCAAAACCAAAATAAATAAATAAATAAATAATCCTAGCCTTAAAAGTCAATTGTCAATTTAAGATCATTAGGGACCAACTTGTAGTCTGACACATCAAGGTTTATTGACTCCTTCTTGTGAGGAGACTGCATAGCAGAAGAACCAAAGGACATCTTACTGGCAATAAAAACATGGTTTTCTTTTTCATAGGAGTTTGGGAAAGAAAGCTGTTTAAGTGAAGTGTGCATGTGTGTTTCTGAGGATCAAACTCAGAAGCTTGAGCAAGTGCTTTACCACTGAGCTACAATCTCAAACTCCAAAATGAACTTTAAACAGCATTGGACCAGTGGCCTATGCCTGTGGTTCAAGCTACTCCAGAAGCTGAGGTAAGAGGATGCTTGAGCCCAGGAGTTCACGAGCAACCTGGGCAACATTGCAAGGGCAAGTCTCAAAAAAATAGTGTTTCTTTGTGCTGTATGTGTAAGGATTAACATCAGTCTTGTCTGTGAAGTGGACCCAGAAACTCGTCTTGTTGAAAATTACAAAACTGAGATAGATGTGGAATGTTGTATCCAGAAACCCCTTATCTGAAACTTGGCAACCAAATTGTAAATCAAGGCTAATTTGTATCAAAGTGTTAGAGTTTCCTGGCAAGAATGGGATGTTTCATTGTTACTTAGAAATAATTTCAAGTAGTAAAGTTTCTGATAATCTGTAACTTTAGAAAACAAAGTTTCTCATTAAGAATGCAGTAGTGTACCCACATGGGGGAATGTGCCTGTAATCAGTGTCACTCAAAGTTGAGGGGGGGGGGTATCACAAATTCAAAGTCAACCTGGGTTACTTAGTGAGACCCTGCCTAAAAATAAAAGGAAAAGAATTGGAGATATAGCTCAGAGGTAAAGCAGCTGACTTCCATGTATGAGACCCAGGGTTCGGGTCTAGATTCTTGATTGTAATCTTTATTAATTTCTTCGGGATAAATTATTTTAACATACATGTTTTCACAGGTTTCAGAAACTGCTTACTGAGCCTATTGGAAGGACAAACTTAGCCTAATCATCCTCCTCTCCGGGAAAAACCCAAGACCCAATGTGAACTGACCAGAAGGAAGAACTCTCACAGTCCTTTCCGTCCACTTAAGAAGCACCTTGATTAACTATCAGGCTCTGAACCTGACCTCAACTGGATTCAAGCAAGAGTTCACATCCTGCCAAAGTCGGTCACTTTCTCGATTGTAAGGACCCGTTCAAATTGAGGCTTCTGCACTGAAAAACTTTAGTTCAAAAGGGGAATTCTGCCGGGCGCGGAGGCTCACGCCTGTAATGCCAGATGCTCAGGAGGCTGAGGCAGGAGGATCGCGAGTTCAAATCCAGCCTCAGCAAAAGCGAGGCGCTAAGCAACTCAGTGAGACTCTGTCTCTAAATAAAATATAAAATAGGGCTAGGGGTATGGCTCAGAGGTCGAGTGCACCTGAGTTCAATCCCAGTAACCCCCGCTCCCCAAAAAGGGTGGGGGAATTCGGTGACTCCACAACCTGCAGATCAGCTGGGGGAGAGCGCGAGAGGACTCGGAATGCTGCTCCAACCTGGGGCGCCCGGCACCCGCTGGGCGGTGGAGGGAATAGGATGGGCCTCACGTGGGCATCACCTCCTCTGCTCACCAAAACCCATTTCGTTCAGTCCCATTTCCAGGCAGAACACCATCTGCAATTTTCCTGGGTTTTTGGGTCGACGCGCAGGAGTGAATTAAAATCAGACTCTAAGGCCTCAAACCTCAAACCAAAGACCAGCTGACCAAAGTCCTCAAAAACAGCAGGCTACCTAAAGTCTGCAGCCTCAAGAGCCCCGCCTCCGGTCGCTCATTGGCCTGCAGGCGAGGCGGGGCCGCCCAATCCGCACAGCAGGAAGTCGCCGACAGCCGACGCTCGGGGCTCACCGTGCGCAGGTGCGAGTGCGCGAGTGAAGCGTTCCTGGAGGAGGTCGGTCTTCTCCGTGTAATTTCCTGCGATCAGGGAGCTTCGTACCTGAAGTCCGGCCGCAGACTTTCAAGGAGCCAGTAATGCACCCCAGGGTTTACCAAGGGCTTCCACCCCCCAGTAGTTCTGTTCTGACTAGTGCTGGGTGGAGCGGTTCCTGCAGGCTCGGAAGGCTTGCGCGGACAAGCAGCTGTTCACAGAACCCGGGGGGTTGGGGAGGGTAGAATGGGCTGCACGCAAGGCGCTCTGTTTCCTTGGACTTTCCAGCACATACAACGCGGATCCTCCAGCTCCCGGAACCCTGTGTTTTTCTTCCTCCGGTATCCTGCTCCCCACAACCACGACCTAGTCCTTGCTCCACTCTCTTGCCAGGTCTTTTCCGCGCCGTGGAGTCCTGGGTCGCAGAGTATTACCGAATACTCACACAAAACTGAGGTCATGCTGTTCCAATTTGTAACTTGCTCTTTTCATATACAGTTGATCAACGGTAATTGAGGCAGCGTCCTCGTCTTCGAGCCCGAGAGCCAGCGAGCAGATCCTCTGCGCCCGCAGGGACTCCATCCCACGCTGTGGCGGGTTCCCAGGGTTTCTCCGGCCGGCACTGGTGGGCCTCTTGCACCAGCTATTTTTGTCCTTGTTGAGATCTGAAGGGGTACTTAGGTTACGTACCTCTTTGGCCATGATGCCTACTTCACCTCCCCTCTTTGGCAACAGAGACATACAGCAGCCCCCACTGATCCCACAGATAGCCCCATGTAGGTGAACTTCCCTCATTTCTCTCTGCAATTTGGAAAGAATTCCTCTGTGGGAAAAACACCTTTCTAGCCCCACAACAAACTCCCAGCAACCACCTCCTAGCCTCCTATTGAGGTAAAAGTGCCTTTACTGGGACAATTATCTTCCACCCTGCCAATCAACCCTGCTGGCTATGGTCACCTTTATGGATATGCCTACGTCCCCCTTTCTTGTGTTGTGTTCAGGTCTGCCTTGACCATACCCCACCTAAACCACAAAATGAGGGAAGTGGGTACCTAGGATTTCAGAGTGCATACTCTACCTGGTGACCCTCTCCAAATAACCTCCTCCTTGTGTGTGTGGGAGATGGTTCTGTGGAGATAGAAATAAGCAATAAATGTTAATATCTAAAAAAAATTCTTTGGAGTCAACCCAGTCTATCATTTATTATTATTATTATTATTATTATTAATTTTGGTACTGGGAGTTGAACCCAGAGGCATTTTACCACTGAGCTGTATCTCCAGTTCTTTTTTTTATGTTGAGACAGTCTCATTGAGTTGCTTAGGGCCTCACTAAATTGCTGAGGCTGACTCCAAACTTGCTATACTCCTGCCTCAGCCTCTAGAGCCCCTGGGATTACAGGCCTATACCACCACAACCAGCCCAGTTCTTTTTTTTTTTTTTATTTTTGGTACTTGGGATTGAACCTAGGGCATTTTACCACTGAGCTGTATCCCTAGTTCTTTTATTTTTTGAGAGAGGGTCTTGCTAAATTTTTGAGGCTAGTCTCAAACTTGCAGTTGCAGTCCTCTTGCCTCTGCCTCCTGCATGGCTGGGATTATAGGCAGGCCCCACCACACTCAGTCAAATTATTCTTTTTAAAAAGCATGTGTTTTTAAAAAGTTGTGAGGCCAGGCATGGTGGCACATGCCTGTAATCCCAGATACTTGGGAGGCTAAGGCAGGAGGATCTCAAGTTCCAGGCCAGCCTGAACTAAAAAATCATGATTGGTGAAGAGCACCCTCCAGGAGCATCTTGTCAGGAACCTCAAGATGCTGCCAGGTATGTGGGATTGATAAAAGGTTTCTAAATCATTAATTCTAAGAAGCAAGTTGGGAGGAGTGAGATGCTGAATTTGCACTGGAACCTGTAGAGTTTTAATGTCTTGGGGACCTCCTACTTGGTCAATTTGGTAGTACCTGGAAAAAGGTTGTGACTGGAGATGAGGGTTCATGAATAATTTGTTATATGTGATATACCACATTTTGCTGTTGATAAGATGCCTAAAGAGTAAGTGCGTAGAGAGGAGGATGAGAACTAGAGGTACTTCAGAACTCTAAACTTAAAAGAAAAGCAATGAAGTCAAAACTGGTGATAAAGGAGAAGAACAAAAGGAGGGATCCTCAGAAACCAAGGAAGGAAAGAGAATCTGGTAACAGAAAAACATGAAGCAGAATTCAGACAGAGTAAGAATGTAATTTATTTTTAAAGTAATTGGATAGCCATGTGTGGTGGTACATGCCTGTAATCCCAGATGCTTGGGATGCTGAGGCAGGAGGATTGCAAGTTCAAATTCAGCTTCAGCAACTTAGTGAGGCCCTAAGCAACGTTAGCAAGACCCTGTCTCAGAAGAAAAAATAAAAAGGGCTGGGGATGTGGCTCAATGATTAAGCCCCAGTAAAAAAAAATTAAATTAAATTAAAAAATTTGATTCTCAGTTTCTGAATAATGTCATTGTGACTTGTAATGTAGTTTCTTATAATTTTGTCTCAGGTGAAATCAAACAGATCAAATTTTTTTTTTTTTTTTTTTACTATACTGTAGATTGAACCTACCCAGGGTGCTACCACTGACTTACATCCCAATTACTGGTGTGTAACGCAGTTACCTCTTTGGCATAGCTCTGGCCTGAAGCACCTTGCCTTCCTGAGTAGCTGGGATTATACAAGCCTGTTTCCTTTGCTTTTTCTTTTTCTTTCTTTTTTTTTTTTTCTTTTTTAGATTTTATGTCATATTGAAGTTGCTTGTTTTACTTTTTAATTTGTAGAAGGTACTTTTTAAAAACTGTCAAATTCATCAATGCTTTTATTAATAGTCTGTATTTGTGTCTGAAGAAATCTTTCTTGGGCTAGGGATGACACTCAGTGGTAGGGTTTAGTATGTGCAAGGCCCTGGGTTTGACCTCTTCATCATAAATTAACAGGGCTGGAAATGTAGCTCAGTAGTAAAGCATTTGTCTAATATGTGCTAGGCCCGGGGTTCTAACCCAGTACTGGGGAGGGGAAGGAAAAATGAGAACAATCTAGAAGATTCAACATAACAATCAACTAACAGATTTTAGAAAATAAGAACAGAGAAAATGTTGGAAGAAGAAATTATAAGCAGATAATTCAAGAAATTTTCCAGAGTTGAAAAGGACCTGTGTTTTCAGATGAAGAAGTCATACAAATTGCTGAGCCTAGAGGATAAAAGACAAAGAAAAAATCCAAAGCACAGAGACAGAACAAGAAAATGACACATGGAAAGAAATAGGAAACTCCTCTGTATGATGCTATGTAATGGTGGATACATTTGTCAAAATCTGTAAAATATACAGCACAAAATATACAAGAATGTACCCTGAGGCAAAACTGTGAACTTGGGTAGTGATGTACCTACATAGGTTCATTGACTATATTAAGAAGTATATCAGGGACTGGATTGTGGCTCAGTGGTAGAGTGCTTGCCCAGCACATGTAAGGCACTGGGTTTGATCCTCAGCACCACATAAAAATAAATAAATAAAATAAAGTGGTTGTGTCCATCTACAACTAAAGAAAAATTTTTTTTTAGAAAAAAGTAGTGTGCCACTCTCAAAAAAGAAAAAAAAAAAACTATGTCACTCTGGTGCAAGCTATGCACCAGAGTGTGTGGAGACCAGAAGTATATAGGAATTCTTTGTACTTTCTGATCCAATTGTGACAGGAGCCTAGAACTGTTCTTAAAAAATAGTCTTTAGCCTAGTGTGGTGGTACATGCCTGTAACCCCAGCAATTTGGGAGACTGAGGCAGGAGGATCCAAAGTTTGAGGCCAGACTGAGCAATTTAGTAAGACAGTGTCAAAAAATAAAAAGGACTGGGGATGTAGCTCAGTGCTAGAGTACCCCTGTGTTCAGTCCCCATTTGGGAGGTGAAGCAGGTACAGGAGAGAGAAGGACAAGGGATGCAGCTCAGTGGTAGAGCACTTGACAGCAAGCAATACATTTTTAAAAAATATATTCTGGAGGAAAATTTTTTAAAACTCAAGATTATATAACCCAGCCAAACTATTTCACAGTCTTTAAAACATTTTAGACATCCAAGGTGTCAATACACTTACCTCTCATGATCAGAAAAATGTATTCCTTTGAAATAAGTAAGTTGATGAAAGATTTGGTGCAGAATCAATGCAATTCAGTTTCTGAAAGGAGTCACAGTGAGACTCAGGCTCCCTAGTTAGTTAGGTTCTCCCAAATATTTACATTCCTAGCTTTTCTATCTTCATTTCTAGGCCTCTTTATTTGGAACCTGGTACAATGATCCTCTTGAGGAGCCTCTGCTGAGATCTCCTCATGAAGGTACACAGAGAGGAGGTGAAAGAGGAAACCTTGAAGACATTTTCTTTTTTAAAATTTTATTCATTCTTTTTAGATATACATGATAGAATCCATTTTTGATATGATTATGCCTTATTCTAATTAGGGCCCTTGTCTTGTATATACACAATGGTGAGATTCACTGTGGTGTATTCATATATTTACATAGGAAAGTTATGTCAGAGTCATTCTTTTCTCTTTCCTTTTCCTATCCCCTTTCCCTTCCCTTCATTCCCATTTGTCTAATCCACTGAACTTCTATCCATCCCCTGCTCCATTGTGGGTTAGCTTCCACATGTCAGAGAAAACATTTGCCCTTTTGGTTTTGGGGGATTGGCTTATTTCACTTAGCATAATAGTCCCCAGATCTCTCCATTTATAGGCAAATGTCATAAAGTCATTTTTCTTTATGACTGAGTAATATTTCATTGTGTATATATAACATTCATCTGTTGAAGGGCACCTAGGTTGGTTCCGTAGCTTAGTTACTGAGAATTACACTGCTATAAATGTTGACGTAACTGAGTCACTGTAGTATTTTCATACTCCTAGCCTCCCTTCCCTTCCCTAGTCAGTGTACATAAAATCACTCTTACTTGTGAAACACCTTCCATGCCCAAAGTGGTCCACCTGAAACTTCACCTGTGGTTTCTTTTAGCCTCTTGCTTATTATCATTGCAATAAATGATTAAAGGTTGACGCTTTCCTTTTTGGCTTGTTGCTTTATTATTATTATTATTATTTTTATGGTGCTAGGACTCAAACTCAGGTCCTTGGACATGCTGGGCAAGTGCTCTACCACAGAACTGCATGCCCAGCCCCCACCCCTTTAAAATTTTTTTTGTTGTTTTTAGTTGCAATACCTTTATTTTATTTATTTATGTGGTGCTGAGGATCAAACCCAGTGCCTCACGCATGCAAAGCAAGGGCTCTACCACTGAGCTACAACCCCAGCACCCCAGCCCTTTAAAATTTTTATTTTATATTTTGAGACAGGCTTGATGAGGTTGGCCTCCAACATGGGGTCCTCTTGCTTCAGTGTCCTGAATTACTATAATCACAGGTGTGCACCACTGTAGTGATTATTTTCTTTCTTTTCCTTTTTTAAATGGTAGTGGAGATTGAACCCAAGGGTGCTTACCACCCCCAGCTCTTTTTGTTTTTATTTTGAAGTAGGGTCTTCCTAAATTGTCCAGGTTGGCCTCATCATTTGATCCTGTGACCTCAGTTTCCCAAGTAGCTGGAATTACAGATGTGGGCCATCATACCTGGCTCAGCTATTTTATTTTAGCCATTTTTCCTTATATTAGCATTTTTTCCTAACAATCTAAACATATTTTGATACTATGTGGTATAAAAAGATATTATGTTTTCATTATGCTTTATACCTTTTTTCATTATACAAAGATTTCATTTTAGAAGTTAAAGATTAGATCAAGAAGTGATATCTTGATGATTAAAAGTGCCTCAATGAGAAATTACAAAAGCAATTTATTCACATATTCTGTTGCTGAACCCAAAGCCCTTCAGGTTGGTTCTTCCAGGGCTAAGCAGAGGAAGTGAAAGCATATTTGTGCAGGAAATCTTAGTAGTTTTTTGTTTTGGTTTAGTTTTGATAGCGTATAAAAAGTTTAAATAAGTATTCAGTCCCGCAACTAGAAAAAGAAGGAGTCAATATTTAAATCTCCTCCATTTCCAAGATCAAAGCAGGACACCTGGGAGGTAACAGAATGACAAAATTGACTGTTAAATGCTGAAAACATGCTGCAGGTTCTGTTTAAATGCTAAAATCATCTTAATTTTGTTGGCGGCCAGCATGGGAACCAGCAAATAAAATTCAGGACTTTCCCGGTGTAGGAAACAATAAAACTGAGATCCCAAAGAACTATACTCCAAAATAAAAGTAAAACAAACTGCCATGAAGATGAAAATGGCAAAGAAATTTGTCTTTCTCAAATTTTTTGACATTATAGTAATTAGCTTGTGGCTAACTCAAGCTACACGTGGGACTCTGAAAATGGTTAAGTAGATAATTAAAAAAAATTTTTTTTGAGGTACTGGGGATTGAACTGAAGGGTGTTGTACCACTGAGCTACATCTCTGGCCCATTTTATTTTTATTTTGAGACAGGGTCTCAATAAATTGCTGAGTCTGGCCTCCAATTTTCAGTCCTCAAAGAGATAATTTGAAGTAGCTTTAGGTTGAATGCATTCTCAGGAGAAAAGTTCAAATAAAAAATCACTAATTTACCAGGTACAGTGGCATATGCCTATAATCCCAGTGAGACTGGAGGCTGAAGGCTGAGACAGAAAGATTGAAAGTTCAAGGCCAGTGTGAGCAATTTAACAAGACTCTGTTCCAAAATAAAAGGGATTGGAGATGTAACTCAGTTCTAAAGGACCCTAGGGTTCAATCCCAAGTACCACCTAAATAAAAAGTACCTATTTATTTATTTATTTATTTATTTAATGGAGGGGCAGTAACACTATATTTGCCAACATTTTCTATCCTGTTTTTACTTTTTTTAAAGAAACTTTTATTTAAAAATAACAATTTATGAAAAGATGAAATTATATCTTACCTCATCCCTAATTTAAAAGAATTGCCACACAGCCAGCTTCTCCAGGTTCTCGGAACGGAACTGGCCCGCTAGTGAGAGCCTGTCTGAACAGAGCACGCTCCGAGTCCCGGAGCCCCTGCAGTGCAGTGTACTCCTGCAAAGAACCAGCGGAGAGCCTCGATCTGCAGTCAGCCTCAGGGATAAGGGCAGGGCAGCCGGAGACCTCTTCAGGCGGCACTGCCCACTCCGGCTGCGGGCTCTCTTCACGGGGCGATCCAAGATGGCGGCCTAGAGGGAGACTGCACCTCCGGTCGCTCCACAACCCAGGAGTTAAGAAGGGGAGGCATTGAGAGACTCGGACTGAAGTGGAGCCACGGGTGAGTCTGCCCACTGGGTAAAGCTTGGCCCGGGTGGCAGGCCCA
This sequence comes from Sciurus carolinensis, assembly GCF_902686445.1. Taxonomy (NCBI): domain Eukaryota; kingdom Metazoa; phylum Chordata; class Mammalia; order Rodentia; family Sciuridae; genus Sciurus; species Sciurus carolinensis. The sequence goes on from NC_062219.1 coordinate 87,156,654, forward strand.
GATAGAGGTGGCTTATCGGAGCCGGGCAGGGCAGCTAGAGTCATCCACAGGCAGTCCTGCGCACTCCGGCGGTGGGCCCCGCCCACACAGCCAGCTTCTCCAGGTTCTCGGAACGGAACTGGCCCGCTAGTGAGAGCCTGTCTGAACAGAGCACGCTCCGAGTCCCGGAGCCCCTGCAGTGCAGTGTACTCCTGCAAAGAACCAGCGGAGAGCCTCGATCTGCAGTCAGCCTCAGGGATAAGGGCAGGGCAGCCGGAGACCTCTTCAGGCGGCTCTGCCCACTCCGGCTGCGGGCTCTCTTCACGGGGCGATCCAAGATGGCGGCCTAGAGGGAGACTGCACCTCCGGTCGCTCCACAACCCAGGAGTTAAGAAGGGGAGGCATTGAGAGACTCGGACTGAAGTGGAGCCACGGGTGAGTCTGCCCACTGGGTAAAGCTCAGCCCGGGTGGCAGGCCCAGATAGAGGTGGCTTAGCAGAGCCGGGCAGGGCAGCTTGAGTCTTCCCAAGGTAGTCTTCCACACTCCGGCAGTGGGCTCTTCCCACACGGCCAGCTGCACGGTGCAGGCCCACAGTGAGAGCATTTCCGCACAGAGCCAGTTCCAAAACGTGGAACCAGTAGGGGGCTAGGGGCAGTATTCTTCGAATGAGCTGCTTTATCAGATTCCTCCAAGACATCAGGCTACTGAAGGCTGGGAGGTGATACACTGGAAATCTACCGGGACACTATAAGCCAATAGTGGAAAACTGCAATATCTCAGGGTCCCACTGACAACTGACCATTATGAGAAAACAAGGGAAGAAAATGTCCCAAACAAACCTAGATACTACATCAATAAAACCCAATGACAGCACAGCAGAAGAAATGTCAGAAAGGGAGTTCAGAATGTACGTAATTAAAACGATCAGGGAAGCTAATGAGGAGATGAAAGAGCAAATGCAGGCATTGAAGGAGGAGATGAAAGAGCAAATGCAGGCATTAAATGATCGCACCAATCAACAGTTAAAAGACCAAATACGGGAAGCAAGAGATCATTTCAATAAAGAGTTAGAGATACTGAAAAAAAACCAAACTGAAATCCTTGAAATGAAGGAAACAATAAACCAAGTTAAAAACTCCATAGAAAGCATAACCAATAGGATAGAACACCTGGAAGACAGAACCTCAGACATTGAAGACAAAATATTTAACCTTGAAAACAAAGTGGAACAAACAGAGAAGATGGTAAGAAATCATGAACAGAATCTCCAAGAACTATGGGATATCATGAAAAGGCCAAATTTGAGAATTATTGGGATTGAGGAAGGCTTAGAGAAACAAACCAAAGGAATGAACAATCTATTCAATGAAATAATAACAGAAAATTTCCCAAATCTGAAGAACGAAATGGAAAACCAAGTACAAGAGGCTTATAGAACTCCAAACATACAAAATTACAACAGACCCACACCAAGGCACATTATTATGAAAATACCTAACATACAAAATAAAGACAGAATTTTAAAGGCCGCGAGAGAAAAGAATCAAATTACATTCAGAGGGAAACCAATAAGAATATCAGCAGATTTTTCAATCCAGACCCTAAAAGCTAGAAGGGCCTGGAACAACATATACCAAGCCCTGAAAGAAAATGGATGCCAACCAAGAATCTTATACCCAGCAAAACTTACCTTCAAATTTGACGATGAAATAAGATCCTTCCATGATAAACAAAAGCTAAAGGAATTTACAAAAAGAAAGCCAGCATTACAGAACATTCTCAGCAAAATATTCCATGAGGAAGAGATGAAAAACAACGATGCAAATCAGCAACAGGAGGCGCTAGCCTAAAGGAATAGCCAAATAAAGGAGAAACCGAATCATGTCAAAAACAAATATGAGTCAATTGACTGGGAATACAAATCATATCACAATAATAACCCTGAATGTTAATGGCCTGAATTCATCAATCAAAAGACACAGACTGGCAGATTGGATTAAAAAGAAAAATCCAACAATATGCTGCCTGCAAGAGACACATCTCATAGAAAGAGACACCCATAGACTAAAGGTGAAAGGATGGGGAAAAACATACCATGCACACGGACACAGCAAAAAAGCTGGAGTATCCATCCTCATCTCAGATAATGTGGACTTCAAACCAAAACTTGTCAGAAGGGATAAAGAAGGACACTACATGCTGCTTAAGGGAAGCATAAATCAGCAAGACATAACAATCATAAATATCTATGCCCCGAACATTGGCTCATCCACGTACGTCAAACAAATCCTTCTCAATTCCAGAAATCAAATAGACCACAACACAATAATACTAGGCGATTTTAACACACCTCTCTCACCACTGGATAGATCGTCCAAACAAAAATTGAATAAAGAAACTATAGATCTCAACAACACAATCAGCAATTTAGACTTAACGGACATATATAGAATATACCATCCAACAAAGAACGAATACACTTTCTTCTCAGCAGCACATGGATCCTTCTCTAAAATAGACCATATTTTATGCCACAAAGCTACTGTTAGTAAATACAAGAAGATAGAGATACTACCTTGTACTCTATCAGATCATAATGGATTGAAATTAGAAATAAATGACAGAATAAAAAACAGAAACTTCTCCAATACCTGGAGACTAAATAATACACTATTATATGATGAATGGATAACAGAAGACATCAGGAGGGAAATAAAAAAATTCTTAGAAGTAAACGAGAACAAAGACACATCATATCAAAATCTCTGGGACACTATGAAAGCAGTACTTAGAGGAAGATTTATTTCATGGGGTGCATTCAAAAAAAGAAGTAGAAATCAACAAATAAACGAGTTAACACTACAGCTCAAAGCACTAGAAAAAGAAGAGCAGACCAATACCAAAAGTAGTAGAAGACAGGAAATAGTTAAAATCAGAGCCGAAATCAACGAAATCGAAACAAAAGAAACAATCGGAAAAATTAATAAAATAAATAGTTGGTTCTTTGAAAAAATAAATAAAATTGATAAACCCTTAGCCACACTAACAAAGAGAAAAAGGGAGAAAACTCAAATTACTAAAATTCGGAATGAACAAGGAAACATCACAACAGACACGAGTGAAATACAAAACATAATTAGAAGCTATTTCGAAAATCTATACTCCAACAAAACAGAAAACCTTGAAGACATCAACAAATTTCTAGAGACATATGAACTACCTAAACTGAACGAGGAGGACATACACAACTTAAATAAACCAATTTCAAGCAATGAAATAGAAGAGGTCATCAAAAGCCTACCAACAAAGAAAAGTCCAGGACCAGATGGGTTCTCAGTCGAGTTCTATAAAACCTTTAAAGAAGAGCTCATTCCAATACTCCTCAAACTATTCCATGAAATAGAAGAGGAGGGAACCCTACCAAACTCGTTCTATGAAGCCAATATCACCCTGATACCTAAACCAGACAGAGACACATCAAGGAAAGAAAATTTCAGACCAATATCCTTAATGAACATCGATGCAAAAATTCTCAACAAAATTTTAGCAAATCGCATACAAATATATATTAAAAAGATAGTGCACCACGATCAAGTGGGTTTTATCCCAGGGATGCAAGGTTGGTTCAACATTCGGAAATCAATAAATGTCATTCACCATATCAACAGACTTAAAGTTAAGAATCACATGATTATTTCAATAGATGCAGAAAAAGCATTTGATAAAATACAGCATCCCTTCATGCTCAAAACACTAGAAAAAATTGGGGTAATGGGAACATTCCTAAACATTATAAAGGCCATCTACGCTAAGCCCATGGCTAATATCATTCTAAATGGTGAAAAACTGAAAGCATTCCCCCTAAAAACTGGAACAAGGCAGGGATGCCCTCTTTCACCGCTTCTATTCAACATCGTCCTTGAGACTCTAGCCAGAGCAATCAGACAAACCAAAGAAATTAAAGGGATACGAATAGGAAAAGAAGAACTCAAACTATCCCTGTTCGCTGATGACATGATTATATATTTAGAGGAACCTGGAAATTCCACCAGAAAACTTTTAGAACTCATAAGTGAATTCAGTAAAGTAGCAGGTTACAAGATCAATGCTCATAAATCCAATGCATTTTTATACATAAGTGATGAATCTTCAGAAAGAGAAATTAGGAAAACTACTCCATTCACAATAGCATCGAAAAAAATAAAATACTTGGGAATCAATCTCACAAAAGAGGTGAAAGACCTCTACAATGAGAACTACAGAACACTAAAGAAAGAAATTCAAGAAAACCTTAGAAGATGGAAAGATCTCCCATGTTCCTGGATAGGCAGAATTAATATCGTCAAAATGGCTATACTACCTAAAGTTCTATACAGATTCAATGCAATTCCAATTAGAATCCCAATGATGTACCTCGCAGAAATAGAGCAAGCAATTATGAAATTCATCTGGAAGAATAAAAAACCTAGAATAGCTAAAGCAATCCTCAGTAGCAAGAGCGAAGCAGGGGGTATTGCAATACCAGATCTTCAACTCTACTACAAAGCAATAGTAACAAAAACGGCATGGTATTGGTACCAAAATAGACAGGTAGATCAATGGTACAGAATAGAGGACATGGACACAAACCCAAATAAATACAATTTTCTCATACTAGACAAAGGTTCCAACAATATGCAATGGAGAAAAGATAGCCTCTTCAACAAATGGTGCTGGGAAAACTGGAAAACTATATGCAATAGAATGAAACTAAACCCCTATCTCTCACCCTACACAAAACTCAACTCAAAATGGATCAAGGACCTCGGAATCAGACCAGAGACCCTGCATCTTATAGAAGAAAAAGTAGGTCCAAATCTTCAACTTGTTGGCTCAGGATCAGATTTCCTTAACAGGACTCCCATAGCACAAGAAATAAAAGCAAGAATAAACAACTGGGATAGATTCAAACTAAAAAGCTTTCTCTCAGCAAAGGAAACTATCAGAAATGTGAAGAGAGAGCCTACAGAGTGGGAGAATATCTTTGCCAACCATACCTCAGATAGAGCGCTAATTTCCAGAATCTATAAAGAACTCAAAAAACTCTACACGAAGAATACAAATAATCCAATCAACAAATGGGCTAAGGAAATGAACAGACACTTCACAGAAGAAGATGTACAAGTAATCACCAGATATATGAAAAAATGTTCAACATCCCTAGTAATAAGGGAAATGCAAATCAAAACCACCCTAAGATTTCATCTCACCCCAATTAGAATGGCGATTATCAAGAATACAAGCAACAATAGGTGTTGGCGAGGATGTGGTGAAAAAGGAACACTCATACATTGCTGGTGGGGTTGCAAATTAGTGCAACCACTCTGGAAAGCAGTGTGGAGATTCCTCAGAAAGCTTGGAATGGAAACACCATTTGACCCAGCTATCCCACTCCTTGGCCTATACCCAAAGGACTTAAAATCAGCATACTACAGAGATACAGCCACATCAATGTTCATTGCTGCTCAATTCACCATAGCCAGATTGTGGAACCAACCTAGATGCCCTTCAGTTGATGAATGGATAAAGAAACTGTGGCATATTTATACAATGGAATATTACTCCGCAATGAAGAATGATAAAATTATGGCATTTGTAGGCAAATGGTCGAAATTGGAGAATATCATGCTAAGTGAGATAAGCCAATCTCAAAAAACTAAAGGACAAATGATCTCGCTGATAAGCGGATGAGGACATATAATGGGGGTGGGAGGGGCTAGCATTAGGTTTAGGGTTAGGTTTAGAGTTAGGCTAAGGAGAGCAGTAAGAATGAAGGAAAGAAGGACTGTGTAGAGGGAAAAGAGGGGTGGGAGGGGTGGGAGGGGTGGGAGGGGTGGGGGGGAGGGGAAAAATATAATAAACATCATTACCCTATGTAAACGTAAAAAAAAATAAATAAATAAATAAATAAATAAAAAAAAAAAAAAAAAAAAAAAAAATAAAAGAATTAACCCCAGAGCTAGGGACATAGTTCAGTAGTAGAGCATGTGCTTAGCTCTGTGTCAGGCCTTAGGTTTAATGATTCTATAACACCATTAAAAAAAAATAATAAAAACAAGATTGTTTGAGGATTTAAGTGTTAAGACAGAAATTTCAATATTCTTAGTAGAAAGTAGAGGGACTCTCTTTAGAGGACAAGGAAGGACCGACCCCCTCCCCCAATTTCTCTCTCTCTCTTCTTTGAAATGGGGTATTGCTATGTTATCCAGGTTGGCCTGGAACTCAGGATCTCTCTGTTTCAGCCTCCAGAATAGTCAGGGTTCCAGGCATGCACCATCTAAACCTGGCAAAAACACAAAAGATCGCTTAAAGATGAAAAGACAATTTATATTGGAAAAAGAAATTTATAATACACATTGTTAGCACAAGAAGACTGGGCAGGATGCAAACCTCGCAAATTATCTCAGCTGTTTATGCAGGAACAAAGCTTCACACAAGAACAGGGAATGTGGGAATGAAATGGCGGGTGGACCCACTTTTGTGGTGGAAAATGAGTCACTGAACAAAGAAAGGGATGGGTTTATGTAAGTTATTTTGAAGGGTGGTCTAGTGGGCATATCAGTTTTCTTGGGCACTCAGGAATTTGAACTTTCTGGGTGGAGGGGGGTCTGTGGGCAGTGTCTGGAGAGGATTTACTTGAAAGGAAATAAATGCTCCCTAGAGACTTACTTTAGGGTTGATAAAACCCTCCTCCCGTCTGCAGCCTACACCTAGAAAACACTTGTCTGGGGGGATGAAGGCTGTCAGTGCATGGTCTTCTCTTTCATTCCCTTTTTCCAGGCTACATTATCTTGGGGATTTTTTTATTTTCCACACCTATTATACATAATTGAAAAAGGAGTAGTAAGAGCTTGAGGAAGATTATGTATGAGAACTTTCACATGTTACTTTTTATCCTCATGACTTTTTATAATACATATTGTGTTTATTTTCAGAATTAGATAGCCACTAAACTGAGATTCAGTCTGTCTCTCTCAACTTGTGTGGGTGTGTGTATTTGTACTGGGGATAATGGGGATTAATCCCAGGAGTGCTTAACCATTGAGCCCATCCCCAGTCTTTTCTACTTTTTATTTTGAAACCTGTTCTCATTAAATTGCTTTAGGGCCTTAAGTTGTTGAGGCTGGCTTTGAACTTTTGCTCCTTTTGCCTCAGCCTTCCAAAGCAGTACTATTTCAGAAAAGAGAACTGAGGCAAAGGTGGGAAAATGTCCACATCTGTGAAATTGAAGGGTACATGGGTGTGTCACATGATTTTTTTGATTTTGTGAAATCTTTTATGATTTAAAATTAAAATTAAGAACACTGGGAGAAAATGTTTACTGACATGTTTACTTAGGATAGTGGAAATAAATGAAACTTTTCTAACTTGCTATGTGTTGTATAATGACCACCTCTGACGTTGTGTGTTGTGTTGAAAACATGACATAATGGTTTGAAATATTCTGATATTTTCTCTCTGGCATTCAAATCAGTGTAATAAAATTATTACTGGTGAGTAGGATTTGAATTAAGAGATTCCTCAGCCTTGAGTCTGGGTCTTCTCAATTAAACGTGAGGTGGCTAATGACAAAGCAAAGAGTGACTCCTTTGGGTTTTTTCACTGATGAGAGAAGTAGGCACAGTAAGGTCCAACTATGACCTTGAGTCCACTCCCTAGAGAAACGACTGGCATCTGGGCCCTGCTTTTTTGTAACAACCCAAAGGGAACTTTCCAAGTGTATAAAGTATGTGGCTCATTTGCATAGTGACTGAAACCATCTTTCAGGGAAACTCCCTGTGTAACATACAGAATTATTATTAGTTTCAGTAGGGTTGAATGACCAACATTGGTATTGACAGAAAGGAGGGAATGATTTCACACTGGAGAAGTAGCAAGGATTAAGAGAATGTCTCCCTGTCGGAACTTTCCTAAGCTACTAAATATAATTTTATTTGCACCACACTTGATGACAATTAAATCAAATATTAGCTTTGAAGTACTGTATAATCAACCGGAAATGTTCATTTTAATTGCTTGTAAAGGGAATGATAATTGTGAATATTTGCAATGAGAGAATGGCTAGTCTATAAACTGCAGCCAGCACAACAGGAACATTTCTAAATGTAAATTCAAAGAAGGTTGAAAACTTAAATGTTCAAGTGGGGAAAAAAATCTGAAATGGCAGCCATGTGGGCAGTCAGAATATAACAGAGTAGGGCTGTGAATATCTACAGATTTGAGAATCTGCCCTGGGTCTGATCTACGTACTTATGCTTGGAAGGTGATATGCAAACCTTAACCTAGGCACAGAAAGTTCAAGGTTGACTCAGGATCAACAAGGTCATCAAATCAAATTCACAGTTAATGGGTCACCAGTCTTTGAAACTACCTGACACATTCCAAGACGGAAATGAGGACCCCAGGGGCGTCTGAGATCAGAACCCAGTTCAAGTAAAAAGTAGCTGGCTGTCTCAGGCAGCGCAGGAAGACCGGCGTCCATTGGGCCTGCGCTCCCGGAGGGCGCCCGCAGCCGCCGGAAGGGCGGGGTGTCGGGCATTGTAAAAGGGAGCGGGTTGCGGGAGCCTGCGTCTGGAGGCAGCCAGAGAGAGTCACTTGGAGCACGCTGTTTGGGTTGCTGTTTCCATCATGGTAGGCCAGGCTGGTGCTGCTGAAGCCGCTGGGGCCACAGGGACGTCGGCCCACTCACTGGAGAAGCTGTTCGGGTTACCCCTTCCGCCACCACGGATTCGCGTCCGGCCCTGGTGGTTTCCTGCGCAGGAACTGAACGACCCTTTGGTGTTTTACCTGGACGCCTGGGTAGTGGACTCAATGTTTGGTGAGCCACCCTGACTCGGGTATGCTCGGGCTCTCCCTGTCCAGTGTGGGAGAGGCTCCCCAGAGCCTCTTTCTCAAATTCGCAGGCCACGGGAGTTTCCGTGATGGTCAGTCTCCTGCTCGTCCTTTCCCCCAGCCAACAGCCCCTCGAAAGCTAGCTCCTCCTGAGGGTCTCTCCTTACCTGTTTAGGTAAAGACCGATCTATACTCTCGGAAATAGAGTGGATGAGCCAAGCCTTGCTGAGGGTGGACACAACGGACACTGGAAACTTAGTCGAAATCACCGTGTTTGGGCATCCCCGCGTAAAGAATCGGGTGAAGAGCATTCTCCTGAGCCTGGCAACGTGGTACCGAGAACTTCGTGACCAAAGAGGTGAGGGTCCTTGTGAACCTACATGTGGAGGAAGTACAGGTGGTCCCTCTGGCCTTATGGCTTCTTCTTAGTCTCTTTTCTCACAACTTCTTGCAGTTTCTTAGCCCCAGGAAGCTGCAGAGCCCCTGAGATCCCTTTAGCGAAGGATTCCTGGGAAAGAAAGCGGAGATCCCACGCATTCAGGGCCATCATTGCCCAAGTCAGCCTTAGCTGGGGCATATCACAATCGCTAGATCCCAGGTTCATAATCTCCCCTCTCCTCTCCAATCACGGAGTAATAGTTCAAACATTTTTCCTTGTGGATGGTTGTCAGTTGCTTGCCTTCCAGCTAAGAAGATAAAACACCTTGAGGAGTTCTTGAAGGCTCGTGCATCATGTCCAGACGCTCTTAAGCATCCAGTTCAACACAATCAAGATTGCAATAATTAAATCAAGAGGAAAAATCTGCTTTTGCTAAAGAGATGGAAGAGAAGTATTCTTAAATCTCTGCATTACTTTCCCCCTGTCTTTGAATAGTGGTGTATTTTGTTGCAGATGTGTTTGTAGAACTATTCTAATTTTTGTCTGGAATAAAGTCTTTTGTTCACGGGAAATAAAGCAAATTTAGGAAATACTGAGTTTTCATGACTTGATGTGAAGTATGGGTAGAAGGCTGATAGTAATTTTGGACCTTTCCCCTTTCTCTCCCCCTTTATGGTCTTAGAGTTGAGTCCTCAACTGATTTGACAGATTTCACAAATGGTATTTCAGTAGTATTTTTGTACTGAAGATTTAACCCAGGGGCACTTTACTAGTAAGTCCCATCCCCACTCCTTTTTGAGACAGGGTCTCCCTAAGTTGCTGAGGCTGGCCTCGGACTTGCAATTCTCCTGCCTCTCTTGAGTACCTGGGAATACAGGTGTACACCAGAGGGTACACCACCGATTCCCGTTTTTTGTTTTAAACACAATTGCTTCTCAAACTTATTTGGTGCGCAATTTTTTTGTATGTGAAAATTGTACAGAATGACTTTCTGGTTCTCAAACTTTACGGCAAATTAGCAATCACCTTGAGCTTGTTAACAATTTTCCTAGGCCAGGAGGGATTGATTACAGTGGGTGGGGCTCGTTAATTTACAATTCTAACAAGTTCACAAGTACACCTAGGAGCCCTGTTTGAGGCGCTCTCAAACTGCAGTTTGTCTCCCGCGGAGCACCGGGTGTGCGTTCTCTTGGAACCAGTCTCCTTGCGCACAGGTGGCGTTCAAACGCACACTTTAAGGTGTTGGTTGAGATTTCCCACAGAAAATTCAGCGTCCTAGGCCCGTTGTACGCAAGGACGTTCTGTTTGAGTCGCCTGTAGGTTTTCTGTGATGCCACATAGGTGTTTGTCTCGGGCGGGTTGTTTTTCCATTACCCTTTACACTGCAACGACCAGTCTGCCCCAGACATCTCCCGTGGCACCCCGTACTTTCCAGAAGCGGAGTTGTTAGAAGGTGCCAAGAGGGCCGGGGTTGTGGCTCAGTGGTAGAGCGTTTGCCCGGCAAGCATGAGGCACTGTGTTCAATCCTTAACACCACATAAAAAGAAAAAAAGGTATTATATCCATCTACAGCTAAAAAATCTTTTTAAAAAAGTGCCAAGAGATCTATAGTTTCAAATTTGGCTTCTGTTTGAGCCGTGCGAGTCTTCTCCACCCTCCTCACTCCTTGGTAATAGGGAATTACAGATTTGCCACCGGCTAAAAAAGCCTTGTTTTGATCAAGAGTGGAGTTGAGCTCTCGCAATGGCACACCAGGAATCCCAGCAACTCAAGAGACTGAGGCAGGATGATTACAAGTTGTCTCACAATTTAGTGAGACCCTCTCTCAAGGTAAACAAGAGAATTAGCTCGTTGGTAAAGCACTCCTGGGTTCAATCATCAGTACTTAAAATATATATATATATAAAAAGTTTCTTCCAGATTTGTCTGGGCAAGCAAAGGCCTGCCTTTTCCTAACCTGTAGGCAGTGGGGATAGGAACTTCCTCTTCTTCTCTTTCCTTAGTCCTAGTGGGAGGATTTCATGTTTATTACCTTGATTTTTCACTTAGAGGTAGCCAGCCAGATTCTTTCGGACCACAGGCCCAACTACTACTACCCTCCAGTGGATGAACAGTTTTCTGGCTATGGAGTGGGGACTGGTGTGGGAGGTTTCTTCCTCCACCCAGGCAGGGCTGGACTGATCCTTTCCCACCAAAACTAGTTGTTGCTGTGCACTCCCACCCCATCCCCCAACTGAGAGACTCCAAGAGTCAGGAAGGGCTGTGGATGCATGTGCCTTTGGGAGAAGACCTTGCACCATTTATTATGAGACAATAAACTAGGGCTGGTTCCAATAGCTATGAAGTGCCCACCACCCTATCTCCTACTGTGACCCCACTCCTTCAGGATCAGGAAAAGTACTTGGAATGTAACTCAGTGGCTAAGTGCCACTGAGTTCAATCCCTGGTTTCCAAAAGGTGGTAGGTGGTACACGGCTGTAATTCCAGTGACTGGGGAGGCTGAGACAAGAGGATGATGGGTTCAAAGCCAGCCTCAGCAAAAGTGAGGCACTAAGCAACCCGGTAAGACTCTGTCTCTAAATAAAACACAAACTATTAGGGTTGGGGATGTGGCTCAGTGCTGGAGTCCAATCCCTAGCACTCCCCCTCACCCACCAAGTGATGTTTTGTAAGGAAGTGAGTTTGGGAGGGGGAAGCAGCTCTGGAGATTTTGATCTGAGTAAAAACTCTTTTTGGCAGTACTGGGGCTTGAATCCAGGGGCATTTTTTCTATTCTTTTTTTTTTCTTTTTTGGTACCAGGGATTGACCCCAGGAATGCTTAACCACTAAGCCACATCTCCAGCCCTTTTTATATTTTATTTTGATACAGGGTCTCACTAAGTTGCTGAGGCTGGCTTTGAACTTGTGATCCTCCTGATTCAGCCTCTGGAGCTGCTGGTACAGGTGGGCACCACTGTGCCTAGCTACTTCTTTCATTTTTTTTTTTGAGACAGGGGCTTGTTAAAGATGCTGGGGGTCTTGCCCTCAGCCCACCAAATGTTTTGTGCTTTGGCAAGGTTTGTAGTAAGAAAAATAGTTTAAAAAAAAAAACTTACCTATATGCACTAAAATTTGTTTTTTCAAACATGTAAGCATGATATCATTTAAGTTCTACATATTTTCCCCTTGGCTCTGCCCACCTCCACTCAAGGATGTTTAATGTAGTACCATAGTTTTAAATTTAACTATGAAGGTCAGCTATCAAAGCCAAATTTGTTTTGGTACAGGGAATTTAACCCAGGGGTGATTTACCACTGAGCTACATTCTCTCAGTCCTTTTTTTTTTTTTTTTTTAATTTGAGATAGGGCACTGCTAAATTGTTGAGGCTGGCCTGGAACTTGAAATCCTCCTGCCTCAGCCTCCAGAGTCACTGGGATTACAGGCGTTCATCAGTGTGCCAGCCAAACTTGTTCTTAAAGATTAGATTCCCTCTGCCTTCTGCTGGGGATCTAACCCAGGGTCCTTGGCATGCTAGGCAGGTGCTTTACCAGTGAGCTACATCTGTAACCCAGAAGAGTTTGAAAAAATCTTACATCATTCTGGGGGCATTCATTTGCAGATAGGAATAGATCGGAGTAGAAATCAACCAGGTTCTTTAAAGCACGCATTTATATGTGATGCTTCATATGCTGTACAGTTTCCTTAAGGGAAGAGGAATGAGTCGCAAAAGGCCAGGTGGTTGAGGAAATTCTATAAGGAGACCACATCCTCTCGAAAATTCCCTTTCATCTCCATATTCAACTTTGGCACTGTGCCCTCATTCCAGAAAGCCAGTTTGTAGCCGCTGTGCTTTGCTTTCCCCTCCTCAGTGACCACCTCCTCCTTGAATGTTTTAAATGAAAATTTTCATATCATGAAGATCACTGTGTGCTATTGTTAGCTTAATCCTAGTATCCTAGGTAAATATAAAGAAAAAACATCCTGGTATCCTGATTCAAAAGTGTTGATGTATAAATTTCTAGTTTAATGCACAGAAGCCAGGACTAGCATTCCTGTACCACTTGGGGCCCTACAACCCTAGAAGGAAGCCAAAGGGGGCTCAGCTACTACTCAAATCTTCTAGTTGCTGAGTTAACCAAGGAGATTAACCTTGCACTGCCTGTTGGCTGGCTCATGTCAAACTTCACGAAAGCTTTGTTGACCCTGACAAAGATTATGGACCTTAGCATCGCCTCCCAGCTCTCTTGCAGTTTCCCTCTCTTTGGTCAATTGACCAAGTTGGGAAGTGTCAGGTGGCAGAGTGGGGATACACCCAGGTAGGCCTTTTGTATTCAGCTGGGTCACAGTCACTGGATTCCAATTACCCCAGGTTTTTAAATCCCAAGTCACTTGGAGTAGAATCACGGTTTGGAGAGGGTTCCCAATAAGGACTGACTCAATGGACACGGAAGGCCTCTCACCCTTTGCAAAGTCAGATACCCTGGGTTAAGGAGTACAAAGGAAACACCTGACCTCAGCCAGAGACTATTGGTCCTGGGCAGCTAGCAATCCAAGAGGTCCCACCTGCCTCAGGGTAGAAAATAGCACACAGTAGAACTTGGTTGCAGGAAGAATGTATTATTTCCTTTCCTTCTACCTTCCAATTAACAATCCCTAGGGAAATTTAATTCTTTATTAGAACTTTTTAAATTTATGTTTACATTTAATGCAGGGGGAGGGAAGCGAACACATCATATCACACCATTATTTCCCCAGCTTTTAGGGTAGAAGGACCATTAGGAATACGACTTCTTCGGAGACTTCCACTTTAACTCCTGGATCTCATTCTCTGCTCAGAGATGCCTTCATAACCTGGTAACCGGGTCCTCTGCTGCCTTGGTAGGCGGCTGAGTCCCGGTTTCCTGGACTTCCAGGTCCGGAGGCTGCTGGGTCCCGGTCTCAGGAACCTTGGCTGGAGATCCCTGGGTCCCAGTCTCCTGGGTAGCAGCCTTCTCTGAGCCTGGAAGAAAAGCAGTGTGAAGAGGTTGCACCTGTGTTCCCACACCCTCTCCACAAAAGTATAGTCACTCCTGCTGGCTGCGGTTGTGGGGCCCCGAGAGTCCCAGAGCGTTGAGTCAATTTGGCCTTTTAGATACCTTGCAAAGACGAAACCCTCTCCCCGCCCAACCGAGGGCGAGATTGCAGCGGTGAAACTTCAGGATCCCTCCCAAAGAGCGGGGCTTTGAGCGGGATGGCCCTCCCCATTCCCCGGCCCCCCGTACTTTGCATCCGGAGCTGGCGGAAATGGTCAGCCAAGTTCATGATCATCTCGGATACGTCCTGTTGGTAATAAGGCCTGCCAAATATCAAGATCTCAGCCTCGCCGTCAGGATTCCACCGATTCACGTGAAGCAGGGTGTGGGTAACACACTCGACGTGCGGGATGTGCTCTCCGTCCTGGCCTGCGCAGGGAGGCCGAGATGGTAGAAGTGACTCACCCGGCTTGGGAGGGGAAGGTGGTGGGCGAAGGAGGCGTGGCGGCAAGAGCTTGGGCTCCGGGCCCCTGGAGAGGCTTTCCCCCGGACGCGCGCAGACTGTGAGGGGCGTAGGTATAAGTGGCAGAAAGTAGGCTGCATCACCCGCCTGTTCCCGGTGCACTCACCGAATATCGCTTCCACCAGCCACGCCTCCAGGTTAACTGCTTTCGGACATTTTAGGTACTCGGAGTGGAACCAGTTAGGAGGCTGGGTGAGGTTTCCGAAGACCTCAAATAGTTTCCCTTTTTTCTGTTGCAGTTCCACAAGCGTGTGAAACTTCTTGGGTGTGGCCATGCTGCATGAACTTCGCGGCGGGTAAAAGTGTCCCAGGAGACCCTAAAGCTTCCACCCTATAGCGGGTGGAAGTTGCGGCTCCCTGGAGTCTTATTTCAAGGGCTTTCAGCAGGCCCCTCCCCACTCGAGCTCTTCTCATTGGATCCCAGGCCTCGCTTCGCAATTGCTGCAACCAGGCCACTTCTCCAGCCCACGCGAAAGCACTGGGGTCTGGGCTTTTCTGGACCCGCCCTCTTCCCTGCGCGCCTGGAGGGACAGCCGGGCTCTGGACTTGGACATCGGTTGGGAACTCGCTGGAGTCCAATCCGGGACTCAGGAAGGTGAGGACAGTTCCAGTGGGGTAGGAAAGAACCAACATCTAGATAGAGTCTCTTAGGAAAAAACCAACTGATTCTTGTGGGACTAATATTCCTTAAAGGACTAAATGCAGACCTCCACATCCTTCCGAACTTTGGCCACTGAGTTCCCTCCTCTGGCCACCACATTTCTAGATTCTTCTATTACCTTTCTGAAACAGCAGAGCACAGGCAAGGGTTACTTACCTTTAATTCAGTCATACACACACCCAGCAACAGATGATTCACGTGGCTGGGACACCAGAGAGGGAGCGCTTGAAACTTTTCTGATGCCTCCATTCTCTAAACAACGTGATTTCTCTTTCTTTATTTTTCTGTTCCACTTAAAGAATTGTTTATTAACTGTTATTTGAGAAGATGAAGTTATGATTCTGGTGTCAGTAGTAGGGGGGTAATACCCAAACCCAAGTCAAGAGGTCCCTAGAACTGTCAGGCTGCTCCTTGTATTCTCTATGCGAACTCTGTAGTTCAAGGAAGCGTCTGAGAAAATGCAGGGATCTAACAGGATCAAAAGTCTTGAAACCTAAGCAGAATATGAATTAAAAGTCAAAAGGCCAGATGTGGTGACCTGTAATCCCAGCTACACAGTGAGGCAGGAGGGTTTCAGTTCAAGACAGCAAGTTAGCAAGACCCTGTCTTTAAAAAAAACAAAACAAAACAATAAAGGATGGAATAATAAACTTATGTGGGTAGTAGAAGAACAATTAGATGAGTATATAACTGAAACTCAAGGATCTGGTCTCCACAACCATAACCATCCCACCTTGAGATGATGAGACATTGACATACAACTGAAAACTGAAGTTTGAAGTACCATCAGTGTCACCCATAAGAATCGAATTCAACATTCCCATGAAAATCTCTGGTCTGAAATCTATTTCTTATACCACAATGATACAATTGTTCCTTAATTGGCATAAGAGGATACTTACAGTTCTTGGTATGTTATTCTTTAGTGTGTGTGTATTGGCATGTGTAGAGATCTTTCTTTCCTGAAACTTCAGAATAGAGTTGAAATGTTTAAGAGAATAAAAACTGTAGTATAACAAGTTGTGTTAAAATTTTTAACTGATGGAGACTAATGTATAGTGCAGAAACCAGGGAACAATTGACTGGGAATGGATGTGAAGGAATATATAGAGGAAAAAGAGGTACTAGGAAACTCTTGAGGATGATGGAAATGTGCATTGTTTTGATTGCAGTAATTGGTTCGCTGGTGTATCTGTATGTGTCAAAAGTAAAGAATCATACATATTTTAATATAAGCAATTTATTGTACTTAAGTCATTCATCAAATTGGCTATAGAATTCATTAGAAGTAAAATTTTTCATGCTAAGCACAGTGGTCCATGCCTGTAATCTGAGCAACTCAGGAGGCTGAGACAGGAGGATCTCAAGTTCAATGCCATCCTCAGTAACTTCCTAAGCAACTTAGTGAGACTCTTATCTCAAAATAAAAAAGGACTGAGGATGTAGCTCAGTGGTAAATGTCCCTGGGTTAAATCCCTAGTGCCCCCACCACCCAAAAAAGAAAATTTCCCCTCAAAATTTCATGCTTTGATTCATTTTACCCTAACTCCCAGTAATGTTTTTGAAAATTTTGTGCCATTCTATTTTTTGATTTCTAGAATTCTGTTATTCAAAAGTTGGTCCTCTGAGCCAGTGCATGCCTGTAATTCCAGCCACCAGGGAGGCTGAGGCAGGAGGATCACAAGTTCAAAGCCAGCCTCAGCAAGCTTGTGAGGCCTTAAGCAACTTAGCAAGACCCTGTCTCAAAATAAAAAAATTAAAAATTAAAAGGATGTGGCTCAGTGGTTAAGTACTCCAGTGTTCACTCCCCCTCCAAAAAAAGAAAAAAAAAAAAAAAAAAGACCCCCTGAGCTTCCAAGGTGATGTGTTATTTCCAGCTACTTAAGAGGCAGAGGCAGGAGAATTTTGAGTTTGCAGTTAGCCTGGGCAACTTAGAGAGCTCCTGTCTCAAAAATTAAAAAGGGCTGGGGATGTGGCTCAGTGGTAGAGCACCCTTGAGTTCAATCCCAATTTCACCCACTCCACCCAACCCCCCCCCCCCCCCCAAAAAAAAGAAAGGAAAAAGTTGGTCCCTCTGGACTGATATTTTTCTTTTTTATCTCTTTGCTCTTATGTTGTCTCCTAATCATGAAGGCTTGGGAGATTAAAAACAAACAAAAACCTAAACAAACAAGCAAGCAAACAAACAAAAACTAACTGGAAGCTTGGAGCATGTTACTTTGTCTCTACATTCACTAGAGGACCTTTCCTTGAGAGCCCCCATGCAGTGTTATTAGGTCTTTTCATCTATGCACTCTTCTTTGAGGCCCTCTCCAGGATTGTGGAGTACCACCCACAATCCTGGCATTTCTGGGAGTCCTTCTGCCCACTCATGATAGGTCCCTGCTTCTCATGGAGCTGGTGTCTGAAACCATTGTCCAGGTGAAAGTGACGAAACAACCAGAGACTATTCATGACCATGCCCTCAGAGATAGTCTCAGGTGACAAGGTATGGGGCACAGGGAACAGATGGCAGCCTTCAAGGATGGAAGGTGAAGCAAGGAGAGGACAGGAATTGACCTGGATCCCACCTACCCCCAACCAACTTATACCACCAATGGCCAAATTGGCCCATGTTGTAGGTCCTTATGATGGACCTCAAATTCTGACTGCTGCCCAGGCCCTTAGGTGGATATGGTCCATTTAGGAGGGGAATGGGATGTCTCTCTTCCCAGTCCCTTTCTGTTGAGACAGTGGGTCCTAAACAAGAAGTACTGCCAGAGCTGACCCAACCTGAAGCCAACTCAACAATTGACTCTGGAGCTGGAGTGTGAACAGCCTCTGTGAACAGGCTCTCTGGAGGTACAGCTGAAGCTGGGTGCTGATGGGACTGTTCCTAACTTGCCTTGATACTTAATGCCACAAAAGTGTGGCCAATGATTTTTCTTACTGCCCATCCATTTCCTTACTCTGGTCCTTGGGCACAAGCATTTTATTCTAGTAGATATGTTTTCCTTCATTGAGATTAGAAGAAAATCCTTCTTTGTTTTGTACTGTACAAGCAAGTAGTATTTGTCTACCACTCTTAATGGGAGGGTCACCCTAAACTGAGTGCATACTTTACAACTAGGCTCTAAGATGGTGGTCTTTGACAAGTTGCAGGCTATAGGTGATCATCACAGCAGGGGTTTTATGAAGAAACCCAGACAATCCGGCCTGGGATGGGTGGAAGTGGAATAGACTCTGAGGCCTGGCTGGTTCCCCTCCTTGTTGACTGTATCCTCAACCAATCCCTAAACCTAGCTATGGTCTCACTGATCCAAAGAAATTTCTTCAGATGGTGACATTGTAGATCCCCAGTGCTTGGAGACCAGGGACCAGACTTTGGTAGGAGTGGAGGAAGAGCTTATTTTTCCTGAACACTGAAGACATCAGTTGAAAAAAGCTTTCTGTTCAGCAGAGTACTGGGTTACAATACTCATACATGTAGCCTGGGGTGCAGCTCAATGGTAGAGAGTCTGCAAGTGTGAGACCCTAGGCTCCTTTCCCAGCATTGGGAAAAAAAAATTGAACATAACTTGGGAGATTGATTTATGGTGGTACTGGGCATTGAACCCAGGGCACTCTATAACTGAGCTACATTCTTATCCCTAAATCGCCAGGCTGACCTGGTAGCTTGAGATCCTCTTGCTTCAACTTTCCCAATAGCTGGAATTAAAGCCATGGGTCACCATACCCTGCTTCTATACTATGTTTTGAAATCAGGTATTGTAATGCCTCCAGCACTGCACTGCCTATTCAGGGTCTTTTGGGCATATGAATTTTAGAATTATTTTTTCTAGTTTTGTGAACAATGTCATTGGTAATTTTGATGGGGATTGAATTGCATCTGTAGATCACTTTAGGTATAAGGAATGAGATATGCATTGAGGTTCAATATTATATAGTTTATTTTATTTTTGCCGATGGATGTCCCACTGCCCCCATGCCATTTGTTGAAAAGGTTCTCTTTCCTCTATTGAATTTCTTTTGTTCCTTTATCAAGAATCAGGGATATTTGTGGGGCTGATTCAAGGTTCTTTGTTTTGTTCCATTGATCTATGTGTATTTCTTTGTTAATGAAATGGAAAAGAGGCTGGGTTTGTGGGTCAGTGGTAGAGTGCTTGGCCAGCACATGTGAGGCACTGGGTTGATCTTTAGCAACACATAAAAATAATAAGATAAAGGTATTGTGTTCCTCTACAACTAAAAAAAAATGAAGGGGAAAAAAAAAAAAAAGAAATGGAAAAGAACCAAAGTAACATCATTTTGTTCTGACCTGACTCCATCGTATGCTTGCTTATGTTTTCCTTTCAGTCTCCTGAAGCTGTATCTATGTTGACAGTACAGTAGGACCTTCCCAGGTCCCTGACTATGGCCCTGATGTATATAACAAAATGACTCTGAAATGTATAATCAAAACAATTCTCTCATGTAATCAAAATATCTGTCTCAACAGGGTCTTTCTGACCTACATGTGCCTCAGTTGTTCTTGTGGTTTTTGTGATTTTTGCCTTTATAAACTCTGTCATTCCAAAGTTCAGGTGCTGGGAATTCTTCGAGGTCTTAGCCTGCTCCCACCCACAGCTTGCCTGGCATGCTTATTTAAGGAACCCTTTTTTCCCTTTCAATTTGGCTCTATATGGTGGTGGTTTGTAATTCTCCCATGCTCTATAGCAATTAATATCACACAGTTTGGATTACTATAGCTATGTAAAGCATATTCTAAAGTAATCTAACCTCTATCAGGTGTGGTGGCACCAGCCTGTAATCCTAGCTATACTCTGTTGGATTGAAAGTTTGAGGCCATCCTAGGCCGGTCTCATCCCTTCCCAAATCTGACCTGGGAATTGTATTTCTCTGGCTCTTCCAGAGACTGAATGAGCTGTTTCTGGACTTGAAAATGTTAGACTCTTGTCGGTGCTCAGTCTACCATCATTAACAGCAGCAGAGGAAGCAGGTCTAGCCCTGCTGGTCTAGTGATGGCCTGTAGGCACCCAGCGCCATAGTTGCTTCCAGGGTGAACTCTGAGATCTGGGGACATCTCCAATGCAATAGTCCCTGTTAGAGTCTGGCTTCCCTGCTGATGGGCTAGACCCAGGGGCCACTTCCAGGTGCTACCTCCCAGGAGTGATGGAGTGGAACTGCCTTTAGTTTGGTCCCTATTCCCCAGTCTAGAGACACGGATTGCCCCGCGCTCCGGTAATTGAGTCTTGTGCACTCCCAGTGATGTGATAGTCTCCTCCTCTTCCATTAATCCAGGGCCTTGGGCAGGCTAGGCGAGTGCTCCACCACTCAGCTACATCCTCAGCCATATTAAACCAATTTTAGTTTGAGACAGTTCTCATTAAATTGCCCATGCTGGTCTCGAATTTGAGCACCTCCTGCCTCAATCTCCTCAGTAGATGGGATTACAAGCACTGGCTACCTCCCGAGGCTTTTGTTTCTGTCCCCCACCCCATTTTAAATTGGTGAGTTATACTTGTACATGATGATGGGATTTGATGTTACCTATTCATAAATGCATATGCTATAACAATACAATTTGGCCAACATCACTCCCCAGCACTACTCCCTACTTTTGTTTTTGAGACAGGGTTAGGCTCTGTTGTCCAGTCTAGTCTGGAAATCCAGGGTTTAAGTGATCCTCCTGCCTCTGTCATCCACGTAGCTGGGGATTACAGTGGTGCGCAGCCAAGCCTGACCGTGATTGTTTTTTATTCTTTATGTAATTTTAAAGACAGCTTTATTGAGAGATAAATTGCACTTGCATAGTGTACAATTCAATGGTTTTTAGTATTTTCGGACATAACAGAAACCATCACTATTACCAGTTTTAGAACATTTTCTTAAAAAGAAACCCAGTACCATTCAGTCCTCACCCCTCTATGCCTATATTTTTTCTTAACACTACACAACTGCTAATCTGATTTATTTCTATAGATTTGTTATTCTAGTTATTTAAATGGAATCATTTAATAGGTGGTCTTTTGTGACTGGCTTTTCATTTAGAACATTACTGAGGTTCATCTATGTTCTAGTATGCATCATTACCTCATTTATCATGGACAAATAATATATTGTAGGGCTATACAATATTTTGTTAGTCCACTTATCAGGTGATTAAATCTTCTGTGCCTGTACTGTTTTCATAGTGTTTTTCCCCTCAAGAACTGAGAAAAAGTATTAAAATTTCCTACTATGATTTTGAAATTATCTGCATTTATAATTGACAGTTTTAACGGTTCTGATAAAAGCAGTTAATTTCTCCAGATCCTGTGGAGGCTTTATGATGGAAACTCAGCTTTGGTATTTGTTTGTTTCTAGCAGCAGAGCCGCAGCTCACTAGGATTTTCACCCGCTTCTCGGTACCGGTTGACCCAAGAATTAGAACAGACCCGAGATGACTTCTGGATTTTAGCACAACGGGTGGAGAGGCAAGGGAACAAGAACATCAGATGTCTGAGAAGTCGCTACTGAACTGGGCGTGGGGTATCAGCAGCCTTTTCCTGAAGAAATGGCGAGGGGCTTAATGACTGTTGCCAGGACAGCTTTTCCTAAGGCAACGTCCCCAACGATTCCGTACATGGCAGAAGCACGCTGCAGCTGTACCTGGTTGGTGCTCCGGACCAAAGACTGCTGTATGACCACTCACTGTGAGGGCGTGACTGCCTGATGGCTGGGTTAAGCCACCCTATCCCGGCTCTCCTCGAGCCCCACACTGACATCGACATCGCTAGCTTTGCATGACTGAAAGCGTTCGAATCTCGGACTGAATGTAGCTGAATAGGTCGGATCGCAGGTCTCAAAATTCTTGAAGGGGCCCAGGGGACAGACCGGCGTGTTTTGGAGTCTCTGGCACTTCTGGTTAGGCTTACCTAAGGTTTACCTGCTTAGCCTCTTAGGCCTGCGTTGGGGGCTATCCAGGTGCTCCCAGCGGACCGCCCACAGTTTTTCCTACCGACTGTAAGCACTTCACGTGGGAGAGGAGTCTATGGCGCAGCGCCCTATGCTTCAGTTTCCAGTACTCGTCTATGTGCTTCCCCCTGCACCCCGCCCGCCACCGCCACTGTGCTCGTGAATAACAGTCTTACGTGTGCTGCGCACTCTACCACTGAGCTACACCCCTAGTTTCCTCCATGTGCTTTAAAAAATCTTACACTGAACTTGTAATTAAAGAAATGAGAGATGAGGATAACTCTTTAGAAAGTATAATAGAAGTCCTGATTGAAGAGATGTATTATTACATTTTCTCCCTTGGAAAAAGTTTCTTTTTATTAGTTACTTAACACACTATAATACTTAATCTTCTGTTTTTCATTAATAAAATAAGAACTACAGAAAAGATGAAAGACTATAGAAAAAAATGTTGTCAGCTAGAACCAACTGTTAACATTTGTCAAATTGACTCTGTTCCTATATATACATGTAAAGTTCTGGAGGTTATTTATTTATTTATTTGTGGTGCTTGTGATTGAACCCAGGGCTTTGTACATGCAAGGCAAAAGTACTCTACCAACTGAGCCATATCCCCAGCCCTGGAGGTTATTTTTTTACAGGGGATTTAATATTTGTTATTTAACTGCAGATATGCCAAGCCTGTAATTCCAGTGACTTGTGAGGCTCAGGAGGATTTCAAGTTTGAGGCTAGCCCCAGTAACTTGGTGAGGCCTGAATCAACTTAGTGGGACTCTGTCTCAAAATAAAAAATAAAAGACTGGGAATGCAACTCCCTAGTGAAGCATCCCTGGGTTCAATCCCCAGTACCAAAAATAAAAAAAATTAAAATAAATTGCAGATATAACAGTCTACTCTTCATCATTATGCTGCTCCTGAGAACAAGGACTTTCTCTTATATAAGTGGTATAATGCTAGAAATTTCTAAACACTAAAAGACACAACTTTACAATTTAGTCCGTATTCAGATTTCCTTCATTGTTCTGAAATGTTCCGATTCAAGATTACTTGAATCATCAGAACAGTTGGTTGTCTTTAGTCTGTTAATAACAGTCCTCTGATTTTTGTTTTCATGACATTGCCCAATCATCCATTTGCCCCATTACTGATGTTAACCTTGGTTATGGTGGTGCTCTCTAGGTCTTACAAGGGAATGATTTTCTCCTTTGTAACATAATTTGTGGGCTAGGACTTCCCAGATCTTTTTTCCTTTTCACCCCAGATTTTAAAAATATCTAGTCTTCAATATCATCTGATAGCTTTAGCTGTTGAGAATTTTCTAGATAGATTACAAGGTGGCTGCAAAACAATCCATTGTTGTTGTTTTCTCCTTTTCCTACTGGTTGGGGGGTGGTGGTTTACCGCTAAGCTACATCCCCAAACCTTTTTATGTTTTATTTTGAGACAGGGTCTCTTAATTTGCCCAGGTTGACCTCAAATTTGCCTTTTGCCTTAGCCTCCTGAGTTGCTGGGATTACAGGGGTGGGCTTCTGTGCCCGGCTGTTCATTCGTTATTAAAATATATTATTTGAGGCTGGTGCAGTAGCGCAGGCCTGTAACTCCAACGGAGCAGGAGGATTGGAAGTTCAAGGACAGCCTCAGCAAGCAACTTATTAGCGAGTCCTAAGTAATTTGGTGAAACTCTGTCTCAAAAAAAAAAAAAAAAAAAAAAAAAAAAAGGACTGGGAACGTAACTCAGTGGTGAAATGCCCCTTGGCTCAGTGCCAAATACCAAAAGTAAATAAATAGAAAATAAAAACGAATAAACCAAGTTAATTTAGTAAGCCCTCACGCATTTGGGCACTAGTGAGCTTTGAAACAGGTCAGCTCCAGAACAGGGAACAGATCTCAAGGAATGGAACTGTGGGGGCACTTTAGAGCCCCTTTTGCCCCAAGTAAGAAAATGAATTTCCGAATCCCGATTTCCTCTTTGTTAAATGGCAGGAATTATTGCTTCATTCCTGGTAGTTGCCTGGGCCACCTGCACAGTGAAGGAGCGGGACAAGCTCCTTTGGGACAAGGAGAAACGACCCTCTTTTGGAACCTACAAGGCACAAACTGATACCTACATTTTGGAATATGACCAATCTTTGGTTTTCTAGGGGGAAAGCATCTTCTTCCTACTCACTCTCAAACCCTCAGTATTTTCGCGCAGAAGACTCGAGACAATGCAGGTGGAAACCCTAGTTAACTTGGAGACAGCTGGGTAGGAGTCTCGTACCCGCGTGCCAAGTCCAGGAGTTCGGAACCCGGCTGACCAATACGTGGGCGGGGCGGGCGGAGAGCGTGGAGGGTGGGATTGGATCCCAGGCCCGAGGCCGCCGCCCCGCTGGAGACTTTCCTTGCGCGGCCGCTCTGTGCTGCCCTAGGTCTCTCCACTGGAGAGTGGTTGGTTTTCAAGGACTCAAGATGGGTGCGCTCCCGGAACGTAGAGATATCCCGCCGTGGGTGAAAGTTCCCGAAGACCTGAAAAACCCAGAGGTGTTACAGGTCCAGACGCGACTGCTGGAAGCCCTGTTCGGTGAGTGCCCAGTCCTGACCCCGCTGCCCAGTCATCGGCTCTCGGTCTCCGAGACCTGGAGCGCTCATTTCCTTTCCCCGACAGGCCCACGCGGATCTCGAATCCCTTACATAGAGCAAGTGAGCAAGGCTATGCTCCAGCTGAATGCTCTGGAATCCTCAGATTTCACCGAGGTGTTGGTTTATGGCTCCCACTTGTTTAAGCTCCGGACCAAGTGGATGCTTCAGTCCATGGCTGAGTGGCACCGCCAGCGGCAGGAGCGAGGTGAGAGACTCTGTGACAAGGTGCCCTTTCCTCCAGCAGTCCTTTTTGCCTCTTCCCTCTTCCTCGCTGCCCCGAACCACCGCTGTTACCAGGAGCGCCCTGAGGGTCTGGTCTGTTCCTGGAAGTTTTTTGGGAGTTGCAAGCCTGATGGACTGAGAGGCTGAGGCTGGTCTTGTTATCCGACATCTCTCAACTTGGTCCCCACCTCCGACCTAGGTTTCTTGGAGGGTTCGAAACCAGGTCTAGTTTTTTGAGGGTTTGAGAGTTTCAGACCCAGAACTCCTGGTTCAGAAAGTCCACAAAACTACCTTGAAAGAGGTGGAGAACAGCGAGGGCTGTTATCCTTCCACCCTCCCTCCTTCAGCTCCCATACTCGCCTCACTGTTGCTTTTTCTGGTTTAGGAATGCTCAAACTCGAGGAAGCCATGAATGCTCTTGAACTAAGCCCTTGGATGAAGTGAAGCCAGTTTCCAGCCAGTGTGTCTGGGACACGGATGTAGAGATGAGGTTATGGCCAGACTGGAGTGGGTCTGGCGTGGTTTAAAATCTGTATAACTTCTATAGCCACAGGAGTGAAGGAAAAACCAGATATTTGGGGTTCTCTGCCTTGTACTGAGTCCTGATGTGAATTTCTCTTTCCAAGGTTTCTAATAAAGGAATAAAGTTTTAAATAATATTCCTGGACATTGTGGCTGATGGATTGAAAGTAGCACCTTAGATATCCAATGCATTGTGGAAGTGTGGAAACCCCCCAAACTGGAAAGCAGTCCATGGGCAACTTGACAAGAGGCAAAAGGATCTGAGAATCCAGTCCTGAGATGAAGATGTAATCCAAAAACCCACAGGAAGTATGATATCATCAAGCACTGACCAGGACCCATTTAAAACGGCCGGAACATAGGCTTCTGTAATCCATAAGACAAAAAGCAAGTGCTCTCCCAAAACAAAACTATGGAAAAACCAGGACCGACTTCAGTGTGGCAGGTTTGCGTCCCTGTGCATTTCTTAGTAGACAACAGCTGGGTTTTCATCTTCAATCTGTTAAATATTAGCTAGGTTGATGCATGTGAAGAAAATTAGGCTTTACACAGATGGAACAAGAATTCCTAAGGACACTTCCATTCTTCACTAGGCACCAAAAGGAAAGTGGAATTTGAGTGGACAAAGTTGTCATAGGTGAGGCTTGTTGCTGATGGTACTACAATTTTCCCTGGTAGAGAGGAGTTTGATAATTAACCTAAAATGAATCCCACTTGTGGGGACTCTCTGGCCCTATGACCTTAGGCCAGTTGTTTAATACTTTAAGTTCCTCAATTTCTGAGGATAATAACAGCATCTATAATCATGAACTATCTTCAAGAGAAGTCTAGCATGTCTATCAGATATTCCAAATAAGCTGGGCCTAGTGACCCGTGCCTGTAATCCCAGCAACTCAGAAGGCTAAGGCAGGAGGATTGCAGGTTTGAAGCCAGCCTTGGCAATTTAGGTTTTAAGCAACTAAGTGAGAACTTGTTTCAAAAGAAAAGGCTGGGGATGTGACTCAGTGGCACTTGGGTTCAATCTCTGGTACCAAAAAATAATTGTAAAGTGGGGAGCAATCAGTAAGTGAAGGCACCACCATTTTGATCCAGTGGTTAAGGTAAAAAAAAAAAAAAAAAAATGTGGTTCAAATGGTGGTTCCATTCCAAGTTTTCTGAGGAATCTCCACACTGCTTTCCAGAGTGGCTGCACTAATTTGCCACCCCACCAGCAGTGTATGAGTGTACCTTTTCCCCATGTCCTCACCAACACCTATTGTTGCTTGTATTCTTGATAATCGCCATTCTAATTGGGGTGAGATGGAATCTTAGTGTAGTTTTGATTTGCATTTCTCTTATTACTAGAGATGTTGAACATTTTTTCATGTATCTGTTGATTGCTTGTACATCTTCTGTGAAGTGTCTGTTCATTTCCTTAGTCCATTTATTGATTGGATTATTTGTATTCTTGGTGTAGAGTTTTTTTGAGTTCTTCATAGATTCTGGAGGTTAGTGCTCTATCTGAAGTGTGTGTGGCAAAGATTTTCTCCTGCACTGTAGGCTCTCTCTTCACATTGTTGATTGTTTCCTTTGCTGAGAGAAAGATTTTTAGTTTGAATCTATCCCAATTATTGATTCCTGCTTTTATTTCCTGTGCTTTTGGAGTCATGTCAAGGAAGTCTGGTCATAAGCTGACGTGATGAAGATTTGGACCTACTTTTTCTTCTATAAGATGCAGGGTCTCTGGTCTAATTCCTAGGTCCTTGATCCACTGAGTTGATTTTTGTGCAGGGTGAGAGATAGGGGTTTAATTTTATTCTGCTGCATATGGATTTCCAGTTTTCCCAGCACCATTTGTTGAAGAGCCTATCTTTTCTCCATTGTATGTTTTTGGCACCTTTGTCTAATGTGAGATAACTGTTTTTATGTGGGTTTGACTCTGTGTCCTCTATTCTTTTTTTTTCATTTTTATTGTAAACAAATGGGATACATGTTGTTTCTGTTTGTGCATGGAGTAACAGCATACCATTTGCATATTCATACATTTACATAGAGTAATGATGTTTTATTCATTCCGTTATTTTTTTTCCTTCCCCCCGACCCCTCCCACCTCTCTCTCCCCTCTATATCGTCCCTCCTTCCTCCATGCTTGCCCCCCTCCCACCCCCCATTATGTGTCATCATCCACTTATCAGTGAGATCATTCGTCTTTTGGATTTTTGAGATTGGCTTATCTCACTTAACATGATATTCTCCAATTTCATCCATTTGCCTGCAAATGCCATAATTTTATTATTCTTTTTTTTATTGTATACAAATGGGATACATATTGTTTCTCTATTTGTACATGGAGTCAAGGCATACCATTTATGTAATCATAAATTTACATAGGGCAATGATGTTTGATTCATTTTTTTTCCCTCCCCCCCACCACTCTATAATTTTATTATTCTTTATGGCTGAGTAATATTCCATTGTATATATATACCACAGTTTCTTTATCCATTCGTCAATTGAAGGGTATCTAGGTTGGTTCCACAGTCTGGCTATTGTGAATTGAGCAGCTATGAACATTGATGTGGCTGTATCTCTGTAGTATGCTGATTTTAAGTCCTTTGGGTATAGGCCGAGGAGTGGGATAGCTGGGTCAAATGGTAGGTCCATTCCAAGTTTTCTAAGGAATCTCCACACTGCTTTCCAGAGTGGCTGCACTAATTTGCAGCCCCACCAGCAATGTATGAGTGTACCTTTTTCCCCACAACCTCTACAACACCTATTGTTATTTGTATTCTTGATAATCGCCATTCTAATTGGGGTGAGATGGAATCTTAGTGTAGTTTTGATTTGCATTTCTCTTATTACTAAAGATGGTGACATTTTTTCATATATTTGTTGATTGCTTGTAGATCTTCTGTGAAGTGTCTATTCATATCCTTAGCCCATTTGTTGATTGGGTTATTTGTATTCTTGGTGTAGAGTTTTTTGAGTTCTTTATAGATTCTGGAAATTAGCGCTCTATCTGAAGTATGGTTGGCAAAGATATTCTCCCACTCTGTAGGCTCTCTCTTCACATTACTGAGAGTTTCCTTTGCTGAGAGAAAGCTTTTTAGTTTGAATCTATCCCAGTTGTTGATTCTTGCTTTTACTTCTTGTGCAATGGGAGTCCTGTTAAGGAAGTCTGATGCTAAGCCAACAAGGTGAAGATTTGGACTACTTTTTCTTCTATAAGATGCAGGGTCTCTGGTCTGATTTGAAGGTCCTTGATCCATTGTGAGTTGATTTTTGTGCAGGGTGAGAGATAGGGGTTTAGTTTCATTCTGTTTCATATGGATTTCCAGTTTTCCCAGCATCATTTGTTGAAGAGGCTATCTTTTCTCCATTGCATATTTTTGGCACCTTTGTCTAGCATTAGAAAATTGTATTTATTTGGGTTTGTGTCCATGTCCTCTATTCTGTACCATTGATCTACCTATTTTAGTGCCAATACCATGCTGTTTTTGTTACTATTGCTCTGTAGTATAGTTGAAGTTCTGGTATTGCGATACCCCCTGTTTCATTCTTCCTGGTAAGGATTGCTTTAGCTATTCTGGGTCTCTTATTCTTCCAGATGAATTTCATGATTGCTTTCTCTATTTCTATGAGGTACATCATGGGGATTTTAATTGGAATTGCATTGAATTTGTGTAGCACTTTTGGTAGTATGGCCATTTTGACAATATTAATTCTGCCTATCCAAGAACATGGGAGATCTTTCCATCTTCTAAGGTTCTCTTTAATTTTTTTCTTTAGTGTTCTGTAGTTTTCCCCAGCCCTTATTTGTTTTAAGACAGGGTCTCACTAAGTTGCTGAGGCTGGCCTTGAATGCCATCCTCCTGCCTCAGCCTCTCAAGCTGCTAGGATTATAGGCATGTGCCACTATGCCTGGCTTTACTTACATTTTAAATAAATTATACATTCACACAGATCAAAATCCTAAAGTGATAGAAAGGTCTCCCTCCTATCTCCTTTCATATTCATGTGTTTTCTACTCCCCAACAATAGTTTTATTTTCCTATGTGCCTTTCTGAAGTTTTTGTTTTTCCTTTTCTTCTTTCTCTCTGATTGTGGTCTTGCTGTATTTCCCTGGCTGTGCTTGAACTTGAGCTCTTTCAGCCTTCTAATTAGCTGAGATTACTGGTGTAGGCTGCTATACTCAGGTCAGAATTAGTTTTTAATGCAAATACAAGTAATTATAAATGTAGATTATTGTCCTTATTTCTTAGTCACATATTACATTTGATTATTATTTTTTTTAAACAAGGACTTTTGGGGTTATTCACAATCTTTTGCTTTTACAAAGATGTGGTGAATGCATTGAAATGCTTTTGTTTTGTGAAATTCCAATTATGTCTATAGGATGAATTACCATAGGGGAGAATTATTGGTCCAATGGGGGAAAACATAATTTTGCAAGATATTACTCGCTTGCCTTTAGTAGGGGCTGAAAAAGTTTTACTCTAACAGCAATATATGAGATTGTCTGTTTTCCCATTGCCTCACCCCAGAATTCCAATTCTTTCTTTCTTTTTTTGGTACTGTGGATTAAGCCCAGGGGTGCTTAGCCACTGAACCACAGCCCTAGTCCTTTTTATTTTGAGACAAGGTCTTTCCAAGTTATTTAGGGCCTCGCTAAATTGCTGAGGGTGGCCTCAAACTTGCTGTCCTCTTGCCTCAGTCTCCCAAGTTTCCTGGATTACAGGTACGTGCCACCACAACTGGCCCAATTCTTTTTTATTTTTATTTGTGGTACTGGGAATTGAATCCAGGGGCACTTTACCATTGAGCTAAATCCCTAGTCCTTTTAATTTTTATTTTAATCAATTAATTAATTTTAGTACTAGGGATTGGACCCAAGAGGTGCTTAACTACTACGTCACATCCCCAGCCCTTTTTACATTTTATTTAGAGACAGGATCTCACTTAGGGCCTCTTAAGTTGCTGATGCTGACCTTGAACTCGCTATCCTTATGCCTCAGCCTCCCATGCTGCTGGGATTACGCGTGCACACCACCTTGCCTGGCTTCAATTTTTTTCTTTTGAGACAGGGTCTAGCCTTGAATTTACAGTCCTCCTGCTTCAGCCTCCTGCATTGCTAAAATTATAGGCATGTACAACCATGCCCAAGTCTGAATTCTAAGTATGCAGTATGAATCAAACACACAAACGCTGACCTTGCAGGATAAGGGCTGAGGCCTGGGTTTAGTCCCCAGTACACAAAACAACAAAAACTGACTTTACCCTTTTAAGTCAACTTTAGGAGAATCTCTCAGTTGAGGTAACCAAAGTGGGAAATGTAAGCTTGGGGGCAGGGCTAGTGACCAAATAAAATTGGACAGAAAGTGATGGAACCAACCCGCCCCCATGCCCCAACACCCGTGCAGTCAGTGTAGGGAGCCCGGAGAAAATCGCACATGGCTCCAGCTGCCCAGGGTCTTTATAGGCTGGAATAGGTGTGGGGGTCCTGCTGAGTGATAAGTGGAGGTAAGGGTCAGTATTTTTCTGCCTCTGTTCGATTGGTCGTTGTGTGGTGCGCTGCCCTTTGCCTCCGTGGCTCCGCTGTCCCTCATATAGTTGCTCAAATTCCGACCTAATGGTAAATATAAGAATATGCTATGAATTCTATGCATATGGAAGACTTAAGACTTTTCAACGTTCAAAAACAAAAACAACAAAATACTTTTAAAAATATTCAAAGGAAAAGTTGTAGAAGTAATAGTTTGAAAGTTAAAACCAGCGGGGTGCGGTGGTGCATGCCTGTAATCCCAGCAGCTTGGGAGGCCAAGACGGGAGGATCGTGAGTTCAATGCCAGCCTCAGCAAAAGTGAGGTGCTAAGCAACTCAGTGAGACCCTGTCTTTAAATAAAACACAAAATAGGGCTGGGGATGTGGCTCAGTGGCCAAATGCCCCTGAGTTCAATCCCTGGTACCCTCTAAAAGCACCCAAAAAACTCCCCTAAAACAAAGTTAAAACCAGTGTTTGTCTTGGAGTGTGTACACACACTATGGATAGAAACGGAGAGCACTCTGCCACTGAGTTACTTCCCCACCCTTGTTGGTTTTCCATTTGAGACCTGCTGGAGTTTGAGGTCCTCCTTCCTTAGCCTCCCAATCAATTGGGATTATGGGAGTGTACCTCCACACCAGGCTCCTTTTTTGAATTTTAATACCTTTGGTGGAACTCTAATGAAGAGATGAGAAACAAATCAAATGTTCATTGTTGTGGAGATGAAGGGGTCTGCCTAAGGAGGGTCAGATAATGGGACTGAAGAGTTTTGGAGAGAAGGTAAAACAAGTATGAGAAAGCCTTAAATAGTCAATAAAGGAAAATTGAGTCAAGTGAAATCCTTCACACCCAGTCTAATATAATCATGAGAGTCAACGACTCCCTATCATTTTAACTCAGTACCTTCTCCAAATGGTAGCACTTCCCTTGTACAGTTCAGCCGCTTGAGGCCCCATCAGTCACATCACCTTCCCGGGACTTATTTATTCCTATTTGAATGCTATGTAATTTTTTTTGAAGGCCACAGGGAAACTTTTACTCTTGGGGTGGGCTGATACAGTGGGATTGGGGAAGCAGAAGGCTCCCCAGTGAGTGTGGATGCTCCATGGCAGAGCCTGGCAGGTTGCCTATGCCTATCTCTTTCCCCAGTGGGCTCTGTAGACAGGTGGGCTCCACCCTCCAGGGGCTTCCTGCCTGGCTGGGAATTCTATGGATCTAAGAATCCATGAAATGATGACAATACTAAATGTGACAAGAAGCTTGACAGTGCTTGGGAGAGTATAATGTGGACAGGAAAGTCAGGGGGACCTGAACAGGAAGGTTCTGTTGCCGAAAGCTTGTCCCTTGTCCCCAATGCCAGTCCAATAATGAGGACACAGTTTTGTGAAAAAGGAAAAAGGTTTATTGCTTTGTTAGCAAAGGAGAAACACAGGGGACTCCTGTCTCAAAGGCCATGATTCTGCCCATCAGCAGGAACAGGGGACTTTTCGAGGTGACTGGAAGGCTACATTCTACGTGTTCTCTGTTGGAGATGTTATTCACTTGTTAGTTTGGGAGGCAGTCATTTCTGAGACTTTCTAGTACCATCCCCAGTCTGGGATTATTTCATTCCTATGATGCGGGTGTACTCAAGGACAGATAGCTCTGCCAAGGATGGAGAAGAAAGGTAATCCTGTTTCCCCTGAGATTGTGGGGGGCGGAGATTAGGGAGAGAGGAAGAGAAAGAAACATGCCTATTTTAAAAATAAGTTGCAGTATCAGAGCAGCAAGGGTTATATTCAAAGCATAAAGTGAACAACTAGTACAGTTCCTGAGAAAGTTACCTCTGGGTGAGATAGAAATGACCAGCTAGAGAACTTGGGAATGAACCTTTGTCCAGGAGAGGTTGCTTTACTAGGTTCTGTAGTCACTTTTGTAATTTTTGCAGCAGAAATGGAAGCACCAGGTTATCTGAACTTGACTATTAGACTCTAAAACTGAACCTAATTTCATGGGTTTTCTCTTTTCTTTCTGGTTTTAACAGAAGGCATGACTATTGTTGCCTTGGGAGTATATAAAATATGCCTCTACTAAAATGCCAAATAAAACCAGGCACAGTGGCACATGCCTGTAATCCCAGTGGCTCAGGAGGCTGAAGCAGGAGGATGGTGAGTTCAAAACCAGCCTCAGCAAAAGCGAGGTGCTAAGCATCGCAGTGAGCCCCTGTCTCTAAATAAAATACAAAATAGGGTTAGGGATGTGGCTCAGTGATTGAATGCCCCTGAGTTCAATCCCTGGTACCACCCACAACCCAAAAGAAAAACAGTAAAATGCCAAATTAAATAATGTTCAGTTGTATCACAAGAAGAGGAGAAAGTGGAGGCAGAAATAGAGGGAAAAGAAGAGGAAGAGAAGAAGGAAGAAAAGGAGCAAATGGAGGAAAAGAAAGGAGAAGATGATGACAGGGAGGAGGAAGAGGAGGGAAAAAGGAAAGAAGAAGAGGAGGAAGGATGGAGGAAGAGAATGAAGAAGATGAGGAAGAGGATAGTATGCACTACCCTGAACTTCTATCATCATCATGGGACTTTATTTCTTCATTTTTTTATGGTGCATGGACTGGAATCCAGGGCTTTGCACATAGGCATGGAACTTTAATGGAATAAGTAGTGCAAAAAAAACAGGGGTACCCTAATTCCATCACTATACATCATGCACATGTATTAAATTTTCACAGTACATTGCATAAATGTGTTTAATTTTTAAGTATCAGTTGAAAAGAAGAAATGGATAGAGCTAGTAAGGCAAAAGTTAGGGCTTGGGGTCTATGGAAGAAGAATTGGAAGGAGGAACAGATAAAATTCCTGTTTTGAGGTTTTAGTAAAGTTTGATGGAAAGAGGCCCAGCTAATCTTTCTTGCAAAGCTTAAGGGATAATCAAGTGCTGGGATCAGAGGCAATCTCCTGCTTCCAGGATGGTGGCTTCGTGGGTGGGCAGGCCAGCCAGCAGGTCATCTGAGTAGGTTGTTTGAGTGATGAACTGTTGGTTGCTCAGGTTGAACTCTTCACCCCCACTCTATAACTTGACCTTCTAAGATAGTGACTGTTTTGGATTACAGTCATCAGTATCCTCAGGGACTTGTTTCTAGGACCTGCAATGGTTACCAAAACCCATAGATGCTCAAGTCACTCATATAAATTCAGGCAATATTGCTATACATGGTGCACACCTGTAATCCCAGTGACTCTGAAAGCTGAGGCAGGAGGATCCCAAGGATCCCACACTTGGAAACTTAGTCTCAAAAAATCAAAATGGGCTGGGTTTTAGCTCAGTTGAGTGCTTCTGGGTTTAATCTCCAGTATTGGGGGAAAAGGTGTAGTATTTGTACATAATCTGCATACATCTTCTTGTATAGTTCATCATTTCTGGATTGATACATTGTAAATGCTATGTAAATAGTGGTTATACTGTAGTATTTATGGAATAATGATTAAGAAAAAAACCAGTACATACCCAACCATCATAGGCCTACTGAGCAACAATATTTTCAATTCACTGTTCATCTAAAGATATGGAGGGCTGGTTGCACTTGACTTTTCCTCAGGTTCTTATTTTACCATACAAAATCAAGATGCTTTTCCACACTGGGTGATATAACACTGGAAAAAAGTTGTCTAAATTGATTTAATCATTTTACTTTCATCCAACAGGAGGATTATAGTATGATAATTATGTGTATAGTGGTAGAGCAGGCCTGCATTCCCGGCAACTCAGGAGGCTGTGGCAGGAGGATTACAGGCTTGAGGACATTCCCAGCAACTTGAGAGCCTGTCTCAAAATCTAATAATAAAAGGGGTGGAAGTGCAGCTGAATGATAGAGCCCCTCTGGATTCAGTCCCCAGTTGTGCAAAAAAATATATATATGTTTGTATGTATATGCATATATATATATTCATGTGACAAGAAGTTCAAGATATATTGGAGGAAAAGTAAGGTGCAGAACATTAGAGGATGATCACATTTTCATTTAGCATATATTCAAAAGAAATAGGAATACAAATCAACTGTTGTGAACTATAGAAATGTTTTTAACAATGGCCATTTTATCTTATCATCTGGAGGAAAATGAATATAGAATCATTATAATTGAAGCATAAAAGCTTAGAAGAAAAATAAAAATGTTCAAGTCATCACTTATAATCTTAGAAAGGCTTCTATAAATCTAACATCAAAGGCAGAAATTGTAATTGAAAATAGTACTACACCAAAGAGCATAAAAATGGCTGTCTGTTCCACCTACAGTACTGGGGAACCCCAGGGCCTCACACAGGCTAGGCAAGTGCTCTTCCACTAAACTACATCCTCAACCCTTATACTATTGAGTCAGAGTCTCACCGAGTTGCCCAGCTGGCCTCCAACTTGGTGATTCTCCTGCCTCAGCCTTCGGAGCAGCTGAGATGACAGGCTTGTGCATCCAGACCTGCTTGTCTAAAATCTTGAAATCTTATTATTAACAAGAGATGAATTTGGCTTATTTTGTGATATCCCAGAAGCTGAAACAAGTTCCAGTATTTGGAAGTTTATGGAAGAAGACTCTAGTTTAAGGTGGAGAAGAATTTTCTAATTGAACTGTTTAATGTGGTCTTGTGTGCAAAGGGAGATGTAAAGGGAGACACAATGTACTTGCATTTTAAGTTGGTTTAGTTTAAAGGCACTGAGGCAAAAATACAGTGAGTACAAAAGTACCCCAGATTACTCACAGTTGGAAATTTCTGTAAAAGTTGAATATGAAACGAACTAATTTGCTTACATTTAGTGCATGGGTTTTGGAGCAACATGTATCTTCAGTGCAGAGCCTAGTGAGATACTTGTGTAGCTGAGGGAATTCTCACTAATCTTTGATTAAATTAAATTTGTAGATAGTGCAACTCCAATGTGTATATGTGTGTGTGCATATGAAACACTCTTGGATAGACGAGTAAGAAACCTTATTTCACTGTCAAATTGGATGGGGTTTAGCATAGGAAGGTGTTATCCTGTTTTTTCCATTTGATATTTATTCCCTTGTCATGCTCCTGTGTTTGAACATGAACTATAATTGTAAAGTCTGAAAGATTCAAACATCAACATTTCTTTTTTTTTCTTTTCTTTCTTTCTTTTTTTTTTTTTTTTTTGGAATGAGGGATTGAATCCAGGAGTACTTAATTATTGAACCAAATCCCCAGGCCTTTATTTTTCATTTTCTATTTTGAGACAGTTTTGCTAAGTTGCTGAGGTTAGTCTTGAACTTTCGATCCTCCTGCCTCAGCCTGCCTAGTCACTGGGATTACAGGTGTGTGCCACCACACCTGGCACATGAATACTTCTCACCACTCAGCATTAGCATTCACTCCTGAAGTCAAATATGTAACAATAGTGATTGCTAACAGAGTTCCCCTAGTGCAGTAAAAATTAACAAAATGTCAGCTTGTCTCCACTGATAGACAATATCAGTACGTTTTGCCCATTTTGCCAATGGGAAAATTGAAATTGTGATTAAGCATCTTAAGTGGTCCCTGAACTAGTGTGTCACCTAGGAAGTTCTTAGAAATGCAAACTTTCAGATCCATGTCAGATATCTGAATTAGACATTCTGGTATGGGGTCCAGAAAACTGTGGTTTACAAACCCTTGGATTCCTTCTTTTTTTCCACCCTTTAAAAAAATTTGTTCTTTTTGGTTATACATGACTATAGAAAGTATTTTGGCATATCATATATACATGAGTATAACTTCCCATTTTTGTGGTTGTACATGATGTGGACTGATTGTGTATTCATATATGAACATAAGAAAGTTATGTCCCATTTATTCTACTGTCTTGCCCATTCCCATCCTCCCATTTCCCCCTGTATAATCAGGTGAACTCCCCTGCTTCATGCCCATTGTGAGTAAGCATCTGCATATCAGAGAAAACATTCGGCTTTTGTTTTTTTGGGATTGGCTTATTTCACTTAGCATGATAGTCTCCAGTTCCTCCATTTACCTGAAAATGCCAAAATTTCATTCTTCTTTATAGCTCAGTAATATTCCCTTGTGTATATGTACCACATTTTCTTTATCCATTCATCTATTAAAGGGCACTTTTGGTGATCCATAGCTTGGCCGTTGTGAGTTGAGCTGGTATAAACATTGATGTGATTGTGTAACTGTAGTATGCTGATTTTAAATCCTTTGGGTATAAACTGAGGAGTGGGATAGCTGGGTCTAATGGTGATTCCATTCCAAGTTTTCATAGGAATCTCCATACTGCTTTCCATAGTAGTCGCACCAATTTGCAGTCTCACCAGCAATGTGAGTGTACCCTTTTCCCCACATTCTTGTTTATTGTTTCTTGTATTCTTGATGATTGCCATTCTGACTGGAGTGAGATGGAATCTCAGTGTAGTTTTAATTTGCATTTCTCTAATTGCTAGTGATGTTGAATATTTTCATATATTTGTTGACCATTCATATCTTCTATGAATTGTCTGTTCAGTTCCTTTGCCTATTTATTGATTGGGTTATTTGTTTTTTTGGTGTTAAGTTTTTGAGTTCTTTGTATATCCTGGAGATCAGTGCTTTTATCTGAGGTGCAGGTGGCAAAGATTTTCTCTTATTCTGTAGGCTTTCTTCACATTCTTGATTGCTTCCTTTGCTGTGAAGAAGCTTTTTAGTTTGCTAATATCCCATTTATTGATTCTTGATTTTACTTCTTTTAATTTTTCCTAATTAGTTATACATGACAGTAGAATGCATTTTGACATATCATACATAAATGGAGTATAACTTCTCATTTGGCTGGTTGTACATGATGTAGATTTACACAGGTCATATAATCACATATGCACATAGTGTAATAATATCCAATTCATTCTACTATCATTCCTATCCCCATACCCCCTCAGTGTAGTCTAAAATACCTCTGTTCTCCCCCCTGCGTATTGTGAATTAGCATTTGCATATCAGAGAAAACATTTGGTCTTTGGTGTTTTTGGGAATGGCTTATTTCAACCAGCATAATATTCTCCAGTTCCATCCATTTACTGGCAAATGCCATAATTTCATTCTTCTTCATGGCTGAGTAATATTCCATTGCATATATATACACCACAGTTTCTTTATCCATTCACCTGTTGAAGTGCACCTAAGTTGGTTCCATAGTTTAACTATTGTGAATTGAGCTGTTATAAACATTGATGTGGCTGCATTACTGTAGTATGCTAATTTTAAGTCCTTTGGGCATAAACCTAGAAGTGGGATGACTGGGTCAAATGGTGGTTCCAGTCCAAGTTTTCTCAGGAATCTCCACAGTGCTTTCCATAGTGGTTGCAGTAATTTGTGGTCCCACAAGCAATATAACTTTATTTCCCCATCCTCGCCAACATTTATTTATTGTTGCTTGTATTCTTGATTGTCATTCTGACTGGAGTAAGATGGAATCTCAGTGTGGTTTTAATTTGCCTTTCTCTAATGATAAGGATGTTGAACATTTTTTCAAATATTTGTTGACCAATTTTATTTTTTCTTCTCTGAAGAATCTGTTCAGTTCCTTTGCCCATTTATTGATTGGGTTATTTAAATTTTTTTTTTTATTTTTTTGGTGCTAAGTTTTTTGAGTTCTTTGTATATCCTGGAGATTAATGCTCTGAGGTGTGTATGATAAAGATTTTTTTTCCCTTCTGTAGGCTCTCTCTTCACATTATTGATTGTTTTCTTTGCTATGAAGAAGATTATTAGTTTGATACAATCACATCTATTGATTCTTGATTTTACGTCTTGCACTTTAGGAGCATGGTTAAGGAAGTCAGTTCCTAAGCTGACATGGTGGAAATTTGGGCCTACTTCTTCTTCTCTTAGGTGCAGGGTCTCTGGTCTAATGCCTAAGTCTTTGATCCACTTTGAGTGAGAGAGAGGGATTTAATTTTATTTTGCTATATATAGATTTCCAGTTTTCCCAGTCCCATTTGTTGAAGATGCTATCTTTTCTCCAATATATGTTTCTGGCACCTTTGTCTGTATTTATGTGGGTTTGTCTCTGTGCCTTCTATTCTGTACCATTGGTCTTCATGTCTGTTTTGTGCCAGTACCATGCCATTTTTGTTACCATAACTCTGTAGTATAATTTAAGGTCTGGTATTGTGATGCGTCCTGCTTCACTTTTCTCACTGAGGATTGCTTTGGCTATTCTGCAAGCTCTTAGCTTCTGATGTACATCAATGTCTGAAAGCTACTGACTGAACTGAACTTAGTAAATTGGATTCTAGTCCCTTTACTACTTCAAGCTGAGAGACAAGTATTCTCAGTTCACCAGTCTAGGTTTTCTTTAAATGATTCCAACATGAGTAATAAAAGAGTGCCCTGAGTTTGCATTGGTGGAAAGGGAGAGAATTCTTTGCTCTGTGTACTGGGAAATGACTGATTATTATGAAAACTTGGTAGCTGCATGACGTAAGATACACTCTTTGTGGTTACTCCTGCTGAAAATGGGGGATAATAATTGTAGTACCTCATGAAATTGTGAAGATTAAATGAGTTAAGGGGCTAAGAAGAGTATCTAGAAGATAGTTAACCACTCAAATATTAGCTGTTTTGTTAGTGCTGCTCTTACTCTTCTCTTCACTATTTTGCTTATTAAACAGGCTCTGTGTATCTAATAGGTATTGCTAACATGACCAGTATTTTACTGCATTGGATTTGGTTCAGTGCGAGCAAAAAAGCAACTTAAGCCAGCAGCAGTGGTGCACAACTGTGATCCCAGTGACTTGGGAGGCGAAGCAGGATTGCAAGTTCCAGGCCAGCCTCAGCAATTTAGTGAAGCCCTAAGCAATTTAGTGAGACCTAATCTCAAAATATGAAATATAAAGGTCTGGGGATGTGGCTCAGTGGTAAATTGCCCCTGTGTTCAATGCCCAGTACCAAAAATAAAATAATTTAAAAAAATCTACTGCAGGGCATGGTGGCACACCCTGTAATCCCTGTGGCTCAGGAGGCTGAGATAGGAGAATCGTGAGTTCAAAGCCAGCTGCAGCCATGGGGAGGTGCTGAGCAACTCAGCGAAACCCTGTCTCTAAATAAAATTCAAAATAGGGTTGGGGATGTGGCTCAGTGGTAGAGTGCCCCCGACTTCAATTCCTGGCACCCCCACCACAAAAAAATCTCTCAGTGGGGTGCAGTGGTGAGTGCCTGTAATCCCATCAAGTCAGGAGGCTGAGGCAGGAAGATTACAAGTTCAAGGCCAGCCTTAGCAATTTAGTAATAAGACCCTCAGTAACTTAGCAAGAACCTACCTCAAAATAAAAAGTAAAAAAGTCTGAAGACATGCCAAAATACATAAAAAATACATAAACAAGTAAATCTCTCACCATTTCCCATTATATTCGCTCCATTAATTGCTCTGGTATATACCCTGGATGAAATTTCAGGCAGATTCTACAGCCTTTTTGCGTCACTTTCAGATACTAAAGTATCCAGTTAGGTCTCAAATAAGCCAGGGAGTTAAAGGATCGTAAGTGTCCAATCAGAGGACGCTTTATCACTATTTGTGACCTGCTGTCAGAAGGCTGCAGTGCAGGGGCCTCTGTTGAACCCACAGGAGGATGGTGGGAGGCTGGAATGGACCTCCATTCTCCCTGGAGTTCTCCTGGGCTGCCT
The DNA here is from genome assembly GCF_902686445.1 of Sciurus carolinensis. Lineage (NCBI taxonomy): Eukaryota > Metazoa > Chordata > Mammalia > Rodentia > Sciuridae > Sciurus > Sciurus carolinensis. The sequence continues at coordinate 87,197,528 of NC_062219.1, forward strand.
TTTCTTCAGGATGACTCAAGGCCACTCTTTTCTACAGGCCCACAGGAAACATTATTTTTGCCTGGCTGTCAGGGGAAGCAATTCTCCATTTCATTCATTCCCTGTCCTTTGCCATCGAGTAGCTGACTGGCCTTCTGCCTTGAGGCTTTCGGGTATCAGTCATTTACAAGTCTCTATATTCCATCAATTGTAGGAGACTAATAAAATCTATTTATGGTGCTTCTGGATACTCTTCTCTTGGCTTGGGAGGGGGTTGGCTATGTATTTGATGCCCACTCCCAGAGGGAATAGACACAAATTTTCTAAGACATCCTCAGCTGGGCGCGGTGGTATATACCTATAATCCCAGTGACTTAGGGGGCTGAGGCAGGAGGATTGCAAGTTTGAGGCCAGCCTCAGCAACTTAGTAAGGTCCTAAGTAACTGTGAGACCCTGTCTCAAAATAAAAAATGAAAAGGTTTGGGGATGTGGCTCAGTGGTCAAGCACCCCTGGGGTCAATCCTGAGTTGCCAAATAATCCAATTAATAAATGGAAAAATGAACTAAAAAGACACCTCTCAAAAGAAGAAATACAAATGGTCAACAAATATATAAAAAATGTTCAATATCATTAGAAATTAGGGAAATGCTAATCAAAACTACACCAAGATTTTACCTCATTCCAGTCAGAATGGCAGTTATAAAGATTACAAATAATAATGTGTTGGACAGGATGGAGAAAAAGGAACACTTTTACATTGTGGGATTGTAAATTAGTAAAACCTCTATGGAAATCAGAATGGAGGTTCCTCAAAAGACTGGAACCACCATATGACCCAGTTATACCACTCCCCACTATTTATACTAATGAATTAAAGTCATCATATTATAGTGATATGTGTATACACAGTGGCGTTTTATTCAACCATAAATAAAAATGAAATTCTATCACTTGCAGGAAAATGGATGGAACTAAAGACCATTCATTACGTTAGGTGAAATAAGCCAAACTCAGAAGGTCAAAGGTTGTATGTTTTTTCTCATATACTGAAGCCAGAGAGGAAAAAGGAAAAGAAAGGTGTGTGTGTGGGCGGTGCCACAGAGCTCATTAAACCAAAGGGATATCAGTAGGGGAAAGGGATGGGGGAGGAAGGAGAGAAGGGAAAGAGGAAATGCTGGGAAATGATGTTGGCCAAATTATATTGTTACATCATGTGCATATAGAATATATAACAATGAATCCTACCATCATGTACGACTATAATGCACCAATACAAAATATTGGGGGGGAAGGCCACTGATACATCCATGCAGGTCAGCCTTCCAAAGCATACATCAGGGTGGGAAGGAGAAGAGTGGACCAAAGGACAAAATGCTATCCAGCAGAGCCCAAAGCCATGGGGCCAGCTTGAGGAGGGAGGTGGCTCAGTGTATTTTGTTACTGTTTTAGACAATTTGGTTTTGTAAAGGGGTAGAAAGGTCATGGAAGGTAAATGGAGATTGGGATTATGGAATATTTTATTAGTGAAAAGTTACACAACTAACCTGCAAGGTTCTACATTATCTGCCTTCTTTCCTTGTATGTTGTTGTGAGAACTGTCATCAATTTTGTTCAACTTGGTCAAGATCCCTTGACCCTATTTTAATGTTTTGTTGTTGTTGTTTTTCTTTGGTACTGAGGATTGAACCAAGGAGCACTCAACCACTGAGCCACATCTTCAGCTCTTTTTTGTATTTTATTTAGAGAGGGTCTCACTGAGTTGCCTAGTGCCTCACTAAGTTGCTGAGGCTGGCTTTGAACTTGCGATCTTCCTGCCTCAGCCTTCCAAGATGCTGGTATTACAGGCAGGTAATATCTCACCCGGCTTAATTTTTTTTTTTTTAGTGTTACTGACTGTCATACTAATCATTATCCCTGGGAAGCCGTGGCATAAAAACCATCTGTGAACCCAGCAGTATCACTGAAGTCAGGGAGTAACATTGTAAAGTCAGGTTACATACAGGAAGTCAGCTGCGTGTGTAGGGATCTCTCATGCAATGACCAGTCTCTGGAAAGGGAAAGGTCCTGTGGCTCTGGGCTCTGCTTCGTCACTGAAATATCATTTTTTATTTAACATTGGAGTTCTCATGGACATCTCTTTATTTATTTGATTATTGCAGTGCTGGGGATCATACCCAGGGCCTCACTCACTAAGTATGTACTCTATCACTGAGCTACATCCCAGGCCAAACATATGAATCTCTTTTTTTTTCTTTTCTATACCCTAAATATGCCCTGAGTTGACCAAGGATGTAGGTCAGTGATAGAGTGCTTACCTAGCTCATATATGGCCCTGGTTTTGGTTCCTTGACACCACTGGGGTTGGGGAGCCCCATGTTGACTTGATTCAATTCATAGTAGTTCCATGTGAGAAAAGATGGATATGGTCCTAAAATGTCAATCTAGACCCAATAGGTGTCTAGTAACTGCTAAAAGCAAAAGCAACAGCTTCTGAGAGGCACAGAGGAGACTTGTTAGATTTTTACAGGGACCTGCCAAGGATTCCCCGTCACCATATTGATAAGAACATTCATCTGGAGAATCACATTTTGGTGTGGGAATTAGTGACTGGGAGGAAGAAGGCATTGCTTATTTAGAGCACCATATATATGCACACACCCCTATGTATAAAGATCATCTCTAACATCAAAAATCAACAACTTTAAAATCTTGTTATGTTTAAGTATTTGTTCCCCCTTTTTTGGGAGACATGAGCTTTAATGAGGAGCAGACCAAGGAGTTAGCTGCTGACCAGAGCTCAGGGCCATTTTCTGTTGGAAAGGGCTGGAGGAGAGTTCCCACATCTCCCTTTTGTCCATTTCAAGAGGCTGTATTCCCCCGCCCCTGAGATCTGAGATGCCTGGTTAGCAGTCTGATTTCCTGTGTGGATTTCGCCACCTGGCTAATGGCTTTCTGTATGAATCTGTGACTTGGATTTACCACTTGCTGAGTTGTGGCTCTGGTGCTGTCCCTGCCTCCTGGAATCTCCTAGCCACCTGCGGCTTGAGCTTCTGCAAGCACTCCTTGTCATGGCTGTCAGAGATCTGTGGGGTCAGCAAGGGCAGCCGAGAGACATTGATTCTTGCTCACCCTCCCCACCACTTTATGTAACAATCACTCAATTATTCTTGCAAAGTTAGTTTATGCTGGTTTAAAGATTTCAAGCAGAGTAGAAAAGTATGAGATGAAAGTAAAAATAGCACCCAAGTCCCATTACCACTAGAAATTGTCACCACTGACATTAGGTAAGATTCAATTTAATTTTACTTGACTTTTATAGCTGAGAAACATACTGGGTAAAATTGAAGAAATACTTGAATTTCAAGTAAGTATTTTTCATCATAAAAGATATTAGTTCTTAAGTTATTTCTTTAAGGTTGAAAAGGAGAAAAATATGCTAAGTTATATCATTTTAAGTTTATGACATATTCTTTTGTTATAGAACATAAATTCTATATTATCATAATCCACATTTTTTTTTTTTTTTTTTTTTTTAGTATCACACCCCTCCTTAGTTCTTCTCTTTTTATGTTTTTCCAGTACTGGATATCAAAACCAGGAATGCTCTGCATCACCAACCCTTTTAATTTTAATTTCGAGATAGAGTGTTGCTAAATTGTGGAGGCTGACCTTGAACTTGGGATCCTCCTGCTTCAGCATCCTGAGTTACAGACATGTGCCCTACACTGGGCCTAACTTTTATTTTGAAATAATTTCAAACTCATAGTTAAAATAATACAGGGGACTCCTGTGTGCCCTTTTAACGATTTTACAACATGTGTTTTCTCACTTTAATTTGTTCCCCTTTGTCTTCTTTCGAACACACATACAAATATGTACATGTAATACATTATTTTTCTGGTCATTTGAGTGTAGGACTGGGGATGTGACTCAGTGGTAGAGCACTTGGCTAGCATGCGTGAGGCCCTGGGTTTGATCTCCAGTGCTGCACAAAAATAAAATAAAATGATAAAAAAAAATAATCACTCAATTAAAAAAAGATTAACTGCTGAGTGTAGTATGTTGAATATATTATGTTCATTTATTTAAGAACTAGGGCTCCTGTTATGTAAACATAGCTCAGTTATTGAATTCAGGAAATTGAATGAACACACATACTTTTTTTGTCTGTGTGCCAATGCCTTGTGCAAGCCTAGGACAGCTACAGCTGTCCACCTCAGGCTACCCTTCTGTTTTGGCTGAGGGAACACTGAAGCTCCAGGCAGGCAGGCAGACTGATAGAATATTTTAATTTAATATATGGTTTATATTCCAATTTTTTCACTCATCCCAATATTGTTATTACAGTGCTATCTCTTGAGTTCAGGATCATATATTTAGTGTTTAGTTGTTATGGCCAGTTAGTCTCATTCGATCTGAGATAGTTTCTCAGGCTTTCTTTGTTTTCAAGATATGGACATTTTTTAAGAATGAGTTTTTTGTTTTTGTTTTTGTTTTTAAGGGAATTTTTCTTAATGTTGTGCCCTTCTCGGGTCAGCATATCTAGAGGCACATGATGTCCTGATGTTCTTTTGCCCCTCATTGGTGATGTGAAGTTTGATGATCTGGTGAACATCTTGTCTGAGTTTTCCATTGTATAGTTACTATTTTTCCCCTTGCAACTAATAAGTAACTTGTGGGAAGAACTTTATAACCATGAAAATATCCTACTTGTCATCAAATGTTCTCCTTGTATTTAGAATCCATTGATGATCTTGCCCAACCCAATTTTTGATAATGTGCTTTCAAAATGGTGATTTTTTTCCTGTCTGTTTTTTCCCATGTACCATTATACTGTGAGGAAGAACCTGGTCCTCAAGGTTTCCTAATTTGATCCATGGTTTAGAATCCATTACTGTTGGTATTGGTATTGACATTCAGATTTGACCCCAGGAGTCTTCTGATCTGGATGCTATGTCCTTAACTATATGCCCATCACAAACCTTCCCTGCCCTATCCTTGATTACTGCTCTTGGCCTAGAATCAGTGAGTGCTCCAGGGACTCTTGCTTCCTTTTCATGGAGAATAGTATTGAGAAACCAAGATCTGTGTTCTAGGTATGCTGATTTTTAATGGTGTATGTATGTGTGTATGCTTTTTTTTTTTTAACTTAAAGAGATGAATAATGCATTCTGGAAATCACTCTAACAAGTGATCATTCTCATTTTTTTGTTGTTTTATTAAAGTTGTGTAGCATTCCATCATGTAGCAGTAACAATTTATTAAGCCATTCCTATATTTTAGAAGTCCTAGTACAAGGCTGCTTTGATTACTACAGCTTCGTGTTACTATTTTTTGAAGTCAGGTATTGTGATGTCTCCAGCTTTGTTTTTTGCTTGGAATTGCTTTGGCTATTCTGGGTCTTTTGTGGTTCCATATGAATTTTGTGATTGTTTTTGTTCTAGTTCTCTAAAGAATGCCATTGATAGTTTGATAAGGACTGTCCATAGACCATTTGGGGTAGTATGGACATTTTAACAATGTGAATTTTTCCAATCTATGAGCATGGGATGTCTTCCCATTTTTTTTTTTTTTTTGGTGCCTTTTATGATTTCTTTCATCACTGTTTCATAGTTTTACTTGTAGAGAATTTTCATTTTCTTGGTTAAATTTATCTCTAAGTATTTTATTGTTTTTTTTTGTAGATAATGTGAAAGGCATTGATTTTTTGATTTTTAGTCAGTTGATGATGATGATGATTGATTTGGTATTGAAGACTTAAACCAGGGGTGCTTAACCACTAAGCTACATCCCTAATACTTTATTTTTATTTTTTATGTTGAGCTAGTCACTAAGTTCCTTAGGGCCTTGCTAAGTTGCTGACGCTGGCCTTGAACTTGTGATCCTTCTGCCTCAGCCTTCTAAGTTGCTGGGATTACAGGCGTGTGCTACCATGCCCAGTGCCAGTTCATTATTGATGTTTAAAATATATGTTATGTATATGTAAATATACATATATTATGTATATATAAAATGTATATATATAATGTATATTGGTATTGTCTTCTACAACTTTATTAAATTCATTTATCTATTTCAACAAATTTTTTTGGAAGCTGGAGTCTATAGGTTTTCAATGTATAACATCATGTCACTTGCAGAAGGATTATTGAACTTCTTTTCCAATTTAAGCATCTTTTATTTCTTTCTCTTGCCCAATTGTTCTGGCTGCTTTGCCAATTTTTAAATTGAAATGCTTGTTTTCTTTTTGTTGAGTTTAAGATTACTTCATGGTCTTAGATATGTCTTTTTGCAAATAGTTCTTTCCCATCTACAACTTTTCTTATCACTCTCTTGAGAATGTCATTCACAGAGCGGAAGGTTTAAATCTTAGTGTATCCCAGTTTATCAATTATTTCTTTCTTTTTATGGATCATGCCATTGGTGTTGTATCTAAAAAGTCATCACTACTGGGTGGGGTGGTGCACACTTGTAATCCCAGTGGTTTGGGAGGCTGAGGCAGGAGGATCACAAATTCAAGACCAATCTCAGCAATTTAGCAAGACCCTGTTGCAAAATAAAAAATGAAAAGGACCGGGGATGTGACTCAGTGGTTAAATGCCCCTTGGGTTCAATCCACAAACAAACAAATAAATAAATAAATAAGATAAATAAATAAAAGATCATCACCATCTGACTGTGGTGGCCTCAGCCTATAATCCCTGCTACTCAGGAGGCTGAGGTGGGAGGATCATAGTCCAGCACTCAGCATTTTAGTGCAACTCTGTCTCAAAATAAAAATGACTGGTGTAGCTCAGTGGTAGAGCACCCCTGGGTTCAACCTCTAGCACCAAAAAATAAGTCATCATCAAACTCAAAGTCATCTAGATTCTTTCCTATTTTTTTTAAATTTATTTTTATTGTAAACAAATGGGATACATGTTGTTTCTGTTTGTACATGGAGTAACAGCATACCATTTGCATATTCATACATTTACATAGAGTAATGATGTTTGATTCATTCCGTTATTTTTTTCCTTCCCCCCACCCCTCCCACCTCTCTTTTCCCTCTATACAGTCCCTCCTTCCTCCATTCTTGACCCCCTCCCACCCCCCATTACGTGTCATCATCTGCTTATCAGTGAGATCATTCGTCTTTTGGATTTTTGAGTTTGGCTTATCTCGCTTAACATGATATTCTCCAATTTCATCCATTTGCCTGCAAATGCCATAATTTTATCATTCTTTATGGCTGAGTAATATTCCATTGTATATATATATATATACCACAGTATCTTTATCCATTCATCAATTGAAGGGCATCTAGGTTGGTTCCATAGTCTGGCTATTGTGAATTGAGCAGCTATGAACATTGATGTGGCTGTATCTCTGTAGTATGCTGATTTTAAGTCCTTTGGGTATAGGCCAAGGAGTGGAATAGCTGGGTCAAATGGTGTTTCCATTCCAAGCTTTCTGAGGAATCTCCACACTGCTTTCCAGAGTGGCTGCACTAATTTGCAACCCCACCAGCAATGTATGAGTGTTCCTTTTTCACCACATCCTCGCCAACACCTGTTGTTGCTTGTATTCTTGATAATCGCCATTCTAATTGGGGTGAGATGAAATCTTAGGGTAGTTTTGATTTGCATTTCCCTTATTACTAGGGATGTTGAACATTTCTTCATATATCTGTTGATTACTTGTACATCTTCTTCTGTGAAGTGTCTGTTCATTTCCTTAGACCATTTGTGATTGGATTATTTGTATTCTTCGTGTAGAGTTTTTTGAGTTCTTTATAGATTCTGGAAATTAGCACTCTATCTGAGGTATGGTTGGCAAAGATATTCTCCCACTCCGTAGGCTCTCTCTTCACATTTCTGATAGTTTCCTTTGCTGAGAGAAAGCTTTTTAGTTTGAATCTATCCCAGTTGTTGATTCTTGCTTTTATTTCTTGTGCTATGGGAGTCCTGTTAAGGAAGTCTGATCCTAAGCCAACAAGTTGAAGGTTTGGACCTACTTTTTCTTCTATAAGATGCAGGGTCTCTGGTCTGATTACGAGGTCCTTGATCCATTTTGAGTTGAGTTTTGTGCAGGGTGAGAGATAGAGGTTTAATTTCATTCTGTTGCATATGGTTTTCCAGTTTTCCCAGCACCATTTGTTGAAGAGGCTATCTTTTCTCCATTGCATATTTTTGGCCCCTTTGTCTAGTATGAGAAAATTGTATTTGTTTGGGTTTGTGTCCATGTCCTCTATTCTGTACCATTGATCTACCTGTCTATTTTGGTGCCAATACCATGCTGTTTTTGTTACTATTGCTCTGTAGTATAGTTGAAGTTCTGGTATTGCGATACCCCCTGTTTCATCCTTCCTGCTAAGGATTGCTTTAGCTATTCTGGGTTTATTATTCTTCCAGATGAAATTCATGACTGCTTGCTCTATTTCTGTGAGGTACATCATTGGGATTTTAATTGGAATTGCATTGAATCTGTATAGCACTTTTGGTAGTATGGCCATTTTGACAATATTAATTCTGCCTATCCAAGAACATGGGAGATCTTTCCATCTTCTAAGGTCTTCCTTAATTTCTTTCTTCAATGTTTTGTAGTTTTCATTGTAGAGATCTTTTATCTCTTTGGTTAGATCGATGCCCAAGTATTTTATTTTCTTTGAGGCTATTGCAAATGGATTTGTTTTCCTCATTTCCCTTTCAGCTGTTTCGTCACTTGCGTATGAAAATGCTTTAGATTTATGTGTGTTGATTTTATAGCCTGCTATTTTGCTGAATTCATTGATGAGGTCTAGAAGTTTTCTGGAGGAGGTTTTTGGATCCTCTAAATATAGAATCATGTCATCCACAAATAGTGGATCTATCCGCAAAATAGATTCTTTCCTATTTTATCTTCTAGAAATTTTAGATTTTCATTTTATGTTTATGTCTATAAACCATTTGACTTAATTTTTTTCAGTCCTGGGAAATGAATCAGGGCTTTCTTTGTGCTAAGCTCATGCTTTACCAACTGAGCTCATCCTAGTCCCATTTTGAGTTATTTTTTGAGATGAGTGTAAGATGTGTCTTAGTTTTATTGTTCTGTATGTGGTTGTTGAGTTGTTCCTGCACCATTCGTTAAGAAGACTATCTTTTCTCCAGTATGTTGTCTTTGTTCCTTTGTCAAAATCAATTGGCTATATTTTTATGGATCCATTCTTAGACTCCCTATTCCACTCAATCCATCTACTTGTCTATTCATACTGTATTCTTCTTTTCTTTTTGGTATTGGGGACTGAATGCAGGGTCTTGCACTTGCTAAAGATGTGTTGTACTACTGAGCTACAAACACTCTTAGCTCAATACAACAGTCTTGATTATGATAGCAGTACTGTAATAGTTTTGAAGTCAGGCAGTGTCTGTCCCATTTTGTATTGTTTTACTGTGCATTTCCCAATAAATAGGTAGATCATGTCTTACACTTGTAAGTCATTTGTTTTCCCTGTTTGTGGATTGCTTAATCATGTTATTTTTCCATTTTCTTATTGAGATCCTTAACCTATTTTTGTTTTATTTACAAGAAAATGGTTTGCATATCAATATTTCATGGGGACTTTTGGTGTTACAATTACCTTCAAATTTGTCATCAATATAAATTTTGTGATGTCATTTGTTGAAAAGAAACCCTTAAGTTTTAGGTATTTGAGACAAAGAATTGTGTCTAAAATTCAAATTTAATTGAGCATCTTGTGTTCTATCTAAAACCTTAGTTAGGAAGTGTTTTTTTTCCATTCTATAACCTCTTCTTTTCAAGAATTTCCTTTGAAAGATTTGAAGGATTGTTTCTGCTACTATGCAGAAATACTATATATGTAAATACCCAAATTTCTGTTTATCTTAGTGAGGGACCAAGTCCACACTAAAGAGATAATCAGTCAGTTCTCTTTGGTTTTTTTTTTTTTTTTTTTTTTGCAACTGGTGAGATGGGATGGAGGAGACGGGAGGTGGGGTGAAATGGTGGGGTGGGGTTTACTGAGGGTTGAACTCAGGGGAGCTTTACCACTAAGTCATATCCCCAGCCCTTTCTACTTTTTATTATGAGACAGGGTCTCACTAAGTTGCTGAGGGCCTCGCTAAATTGCTGAGACTGCTTTTGAACTTGGGATCCTCTCACCTCTGCCTCCTGAGTCTCTGGGATTACAGGCCACAGTACCTGCTGCTTGTTCCTCTTTTAAGAGCACAGTTGTTTGAAAAACACAAGCACCATTGAAGAGGGAACATTTGACAGTGAGTATTTTAACCCTTTGAACTTAATATTTGGGACCCTCCCCTGTCTCCATTTTCTGTTAGGATTCCTCACATTTTTGAGAATGTGTCAAAGATTCCTAGTTTCAGAGGCTAATTCATTGTTGGCCACTAGGTAGCGCTAGACTCTCATTTATGGTGATTCTTAAGCTTGCTATTTATGGATGTCCCCTTTAAGTGATAAAGAACACTTTGTCTTAGAATTTTTAGAACACGTTTGCAAAGCAGTCTTCATCATAAAATTCCCCAGAGATCATCATATGCATAATAGGAGAAGATGGAAGGGGAGTTTATGTACCAATTGTGTTTCAGCATAACTATCATCGACATGAGGAGAAGCTGGGCAACTCGGGAGTCTGTGCAGTCTGCTTCTGCATTTGGTCTAAGATGTTTTAGGGCACTCGATAGCCAAATGTTAAGAATACTTCTTTTTCTTTCTTTACTGGGGATAAAGTGATTCTTTTTTCTTTTCTTTTTTTTTTTTAATTTTAGTGGTACTGAAGAGAGCCCAGGCATGCTCTACTACTGAGCCACATCCCAAGTCCTTGTTATTTTTTGAGAAAGGGTCAAGCTAAGTTTAGAATTTGTGGTCCTCCTACCTCAGCTTTCTGGGTAACTGGGATTATAGATATGCCACACCCTAGTAATTGCTTCTTTGGAAATATCAGTGAATATAACATTGTAAACTCTATAAACGGATATTATTTAAAAAGAATTTTCAGTGAAGATCTTTTTGACTACTCAAGATGTTATTAAGGGGAGATCAACAGAGAAGAGGGAGGGAATCTAGAGGGAGAGGATAGGGGGAGGGCATGGTAAAGTACTGGGGAATAAATCTACCAAATTATGCTATATCCATGAATGAATGTACCATGATGAATTATGTTTATTTACATGTATACATACATATGTAATTGTAATGCACTACTTGAAATAATAATAATAGAAGGGAGATCAGGTGAGCAGAGCAAGCAGATTGGGAGAGGGATGAGGGGAGGAAATGGAAAGGTAATGGCAAATAAATTGATCAAATTATGTTATACATGTATGAATATGGTATAATGAATCCCACTATTATTAATAATTATAATGCACCAATAAAAAATTAAAAAGATGTTATTAAGTATAGTCAGTTTTACTCACATTGGTTTCTCTTAGCCTTCAGCTAAGGAGGTTTTTTTTTTTTTTTTTTTTGGTAGGTAAATTAAGGCTATTTATTGCAAAATTATACTCCTGAATTATTTTAAGTAGCAGTACATAAGGGCTTGTTGTCTTTTTTTTTATTGTAAACAAATGGGATACATGTTGTTTCTCTGTTTGTACATAGAGCAAAGGCATACCATCTGTGTAATAATAAATTTACATAGGGTGATGTTGATTGATTCATTCTGTTATTTTTCCCCTTCCCCCCACCCCTCCCATCCCTCTTTTCCCTCTATACAGTCCTTCCTTCCCCCATTCTTGCCCCCCTCCCTAACCCTCACTCTAACCCTAAAACTAACCCCTCCCACGCCCCATTATGTATCATCATCCACTTATCAGCGAGATCATTCTTCCTTTGGTTTTTGGAGATTGGCTTATCTGACTTAGCATGATATTCTCCAATTTTGTCCATTTGCCTGCAAATGCCATAATTTTATCATTCTTTATGGCTGAGTAATATTCCATTGTATATATATGCCACAGTTTCTTTATCCATTCATCAACTGAAGGGCATCTAGGTTGGTTCCACAATCTGGCTATGGTGAATTGAGCAGCAATGAACATTGATGTGGCTGTATCTCTGTAGTATGCTGATTTTAAGTCCTTTGGGTATAGGCCAAGGAGTGGGATAGCTGGGTCAAATGGTAGGTCCATTCCAAGTTTTCTAAGGAATCTCCATACTGCCTTCCAGAGTGGCTGCACTAATTTGCAACCCCACCAGCAATGTATGAGTGTACTTTTTTCCCCACATCCCCGCCAACACCTGTTGTTGCTTGTATTCTTGATAATTGCCATTCTGATTGGGGTGAGATGGAATCTTAGGGTGGTTTGATTTGCATTTCTCTTATTACTAGAGATGTTGAACATTTTTCCATATGTTTGTTGATTGTTTGTAGGTCTTCTTCTGTGAAGTGTCTGTTCATTTCCTTAGACCATTTGTCGATTGGGTTATTTGTAGTCTTGGTGTAGAGTTTTTTGAGTTCTTTATAGATTCTGGAGATTAGTGCTCTATCTGAAGTATGATTGGCAAAGATTTTCTCCCACTCTGTAGGCTCTTTCTTTGCATTGTTGATAGTTTCCTTTGCTGAGAGAAAGCTTTTCAGTTTGAATCTATACCAGTTGTTGATTCTTGCTTTTATTTCTTGTGCTATGGGAGTCCTGTTGAGAAAGTCTGGTCCTAAGCCGACATGTTGAAGATCTGGACCTACTTTTTCTTCTATAAGTTGCAGGGTCTCTGGTCTGATTCCGAGGTCCTTAATCCATTTTGAGTTTAGTTTCGTGCACGGTGAGAGATATGGGTTTAGTTTCATTCTGTTGCATATGGATTTCCAATTTTCCCAGCACCATTTGTTGAAAAGGCTATCTTTTCTCCATTGCATATTTTTGGCCCCTTTGTCTAGTATGAGAAAATTGTATTTGTTTGGGTTTGTGTCCATGTCCTCTATTCTGTACCATTGATCTACCTGTCTATTTTGGTACCAATACCATGCCATTTTTGTTACTATTGCTTTGTAGTACAGTTGAAGTTCTGGTATTGCAATACCCCCTGCTTCATTTTTCCTGCAAAGGATTGCTTTAGCTATTCTGGGTTTTTTATTCTTCCAGATGAATTTCATGATTGCTTGTTCTACTTCTGTAAGGTACGTCGTTGGGATTTTAATTGGAATTGCATTGAATCTGTATAGCACTTTTGGTAGTATGGCCATTTTGACAATATTAATTCTGCCTATCCAGGAACATGGGAGATCTTTCCATCTTCTGAGGTTTTCTTTAATTTCTTTCTTTAGTGTTCTGTAGTTCTCATTGTAGAGGTCTTTCACCTCTTTTGTGAGATTGATTCCCAAGTATTTTATTTTTTTTGAGGCTATTGTGAGTGGGGTAGTTTTCCTAACTTCTCTTTCTGAAGATTCATCACTTATGTATAAAAATGCATTAGATTTATGAGCATTGATCTTATATCCCGCTACTTTACTAAATTCACTTATGAGTTCTAACAGTTTTCTGGTGGAATTTCCTGGTTCCTCTAAGTATATAATCATATCATCAGCAAATAGGGATAGTTTGAGTTCTTCTTTTCCTATTCGTATCCCTTTAATTTCTTTGGTCTGTCTAATTGCTCTGGCTAGAGTTTCAAGGACGATATTGAATAGGAGTGGTGAGAGAGGGCATCTCTGCCTTGTTCCAGATTTTAGGGGGAATGCTTTCAGTTTTTCACCATTTAGAATGATATTAGCCATGGGCTTAGCATAGATGGCCTTTACAATGTTAAGGAACGTTCCCACTATCTCTATTTTTTCTAGTGTTTTGAGCATGAAGGGGTGCTGTATTTTATTAAATGAAATGCTTTTTCTGCATCTATTGAAATAATCATGTGATTCTTGACTTTAAGTCTGTTGATATGGTGAATTACATTTATTGATTTCCTGATGTTGAACCAACCTTGCATCCCTGGGATGAAACCCACTTGATCATGGTGCACTATCTTTTTAATATGTTTTTGTATGCGATTTGCTAAAATTTTGTTGAGAATTTTTGCGTCGATGTTCATTAAGGATATTGGTCTGAAATTTTCTTTCCTCGATGTGTCTCTGTCTGGTTTAGGTATCAGGGTGATATTGGCTTCGTAGAATGAGTTTGGGAGGGTTCCCTCCTCTTCTATTTCATGGAATACTTTGAAAAGTATTGGAATGAGCTCTTCTTTAAAGGTTTTGTAGAACTCGGCTGAGAAACCATCAGGTCCTGGACTTTTCTTTGTTGGTAGGCTTTTGATGACTTCTTCTATTTCATTACTTGAAATTGGTCTATTTAAATTGTGTATGTCCTCCTCGTTTAGTTTAGGCAATTCATAGGTCTCTAGAAACTTGTTGATATCTTCGAAATTTTCTATTTTGTTGGAGTATAGATTTTCAAAATAGCTTCTAATTATGTTTTGTATTTCAGTCGTGTCTGTTGTGATATTTCCTTGTTCATTCCGAATTTTGGTGATTTGGGTTTTCTCTCGTCTTCTCTTTGTTAGTGTGGCTAAAGGTTTATCAATTTTGTTTATTTTTTCGAAGAACCAACTATTTATTTTGTCAATTTTTTCTATTGTTTCTTTTCTTTTAATTTCGTTGATTTCAGCTCTGAGTTTAACTATTTTCTGTCTTCTACTACTTTTGGTGTTGGTCTGTTCTTCTTTTTCAAGGGCTTTGAGCTGTAGTGTTAGGTTGTTTATTTGTTGAGTTTTGCTTCTTTTATTGAATGCGCTCCATGAAATAAATTTTCCTCTAAGTACTGCTTTCATAGTGTCCCAGAGATTTTGATATGATGTTTCTTTGTTCTCATTTACCTCTAAGAATTTTTTAATTTCCTTCCTAATATCTTCTGTTATCCATTCATCATATAATAGCATATTGTTTAATCTCCAAGTGTTGGAGTAATTTCTGTTTTTTATTTACTCTTTCATTTATTTCTAGTTTCAATCCATTATGATCTGATAAAATACAAGGAAGTGTCTCTATCTTCTTGTATTTGCTAACATTAGCTTTGTGGCATAATATATGGTCTATTTTAGAGAAGGATCCATGTGCTGCTGAGAAGAAAGTGTATTCACTCTTTGTTGGATGGTATATTCTATAAATGTCTGTTAAGTCTAAATTATTGATTGTGTTATTGAGATCTATGGTTTCTTTGTTCAATTTTTGTTTGGAAGATCTGTCCAGTGGTGAGAGAGGCATGTTAAAATCACCTAGTATTATTGTATTGTGGTCTATTTGGTTTCTGAGATTGAGAAGGATTTGTTTGACATACAGGGGTGAGCCACTGTTTGGGGCATAGATATTTATGATTGTTATGTCTTGCTGATTTATGGTTCCCTTAAGCAGTATGAAATGTCCTTCTTTATCCCTTCTGATTAACTTTGGCTTGAAGTCCACTTTATCTGAAATGAGGATGGATACCCCAGCTTTTTTGCTGGGTCCATGTGCATGGTAAGTTTTTTCCCATCCTTTCACCTTTAGTCTTTGGGTATCTCTTTCTAAGAGATGAGTCTCTTGCAGGCAACATATTGTTGGATATTTCTTTTTTATCCAATCTGCCAGTCTATGTCTTTTGATTGATGAATTCAGGCCATTAATATTCAGGGTTATTATTGAGATATGATTTGTATTCCCGGTCATTTGACTCATTTTATTCATTTATTTGTTTATTTTTGACATGACTTGGTTCCTCTTTATTTGAGAGTTCCTTTAGGATATCTCCCCCCTTTGCTGATTTGCTTCTTTGTTTTTCATCTCTTCTTCATGGAATATTTTGCTGAGAATGTTCTGTAATGCTGGCTTTCTTTTTGTATATTCTTTTAGCTTTTGTTTATCACGGAAGGATTTTTTTTCGTCGTCAAATCTGAAGGTAAGTTTTGCTGGGTATAAGATTCTTGGTTGGCATCCATTTTCTTTTAGGGCTTGAAAAATGTTATTCCAGGCCCTTCTAGCTTTTAAGGTCTGGATTGAAAAATCTGCTGATATCCGTATTGGTTTCCCCCTGAATGTAATTTGGTTCTTTTCTCTCACAGCCTTTAAGATTCTGTCTTTATTTTGTATGTTAGGTATTTTCATTATAATGTGCCTTGGTGTGGGTCTGTTGTAATTTTGTGTATTTGGAGTCCTATAAGCCTCTTGGACTTGATTTTCCATTTCATTCTTCAGATTTGGGAAATTTTCTGAAATTATCTCATTGAATAGGTTGTTCATTCCTTTGGTTTGTTTCTCTAAGCCTTCCTCAATCCCAATAATTCTCAAATTTGGCCTTTTCATGATATCCCATAGTTCTTGCAGATTCTGTTCATGATTTCTTACCATCTTCTCTGTTTGTTCGACTTTGTTTTCGAGGTTAAATATTTTGTCTTCAATATCTGAGGTTCTGTCTTCCAGGTGTTCTATCCTATTGGTTGTGCTTTCTATGGAGTTCTTAATTTGGTTTATTGTTTCCTTCATTTCAAGGATTTCTGTTTGGTTTTTTTTCAATATCTCTAACTCTTTATTGAAATGGTCTTTTGCTTCCTGCATTTGCTCTTTTAACTGTCGATTGGTGCGTTCATTCAATGCCTGCATTTGCTCTTTCATTTCATCGTTTGCTTCCCTTATCATGTTAATTATGTACATTCTGAACTCCCTTTCTGACATTTCTTCTGCCATGCTGTCATTGGATTTTATTGATGTAACATCCAGATTTGTTTGAGGCATTTTCTTCCCTTGTTTTCTCATGTCGTTCAGGAATCAGTGGACTGCAGAGATGTTGCAGATTTCCTCTGTTGACTTATAATGTCCCTGAAGATTGCTAGTGTATCCCCTCTTATCCTTCAGTAGCCTGAAGTCTTAGAGGAAGTTGATACTGCAGTGTTCCCTTAGGAAGCTGCCTCTCTAGGGGTGGTGGTCTTCAGGTGGTGTATATTCCCTGCTAGTGGGCAGAAGTGCTTCTACTTGTTGACCAATGGTCATCCAAAGGGGAACTAGACTGCGGGCTGAGGCAAGGCCTGTTTGGGCCTGTGTCTCTGGTTTTACCGTCCTTGTGGGAAAACCTCACCTGGCGGGGAAGACTCACCCGGTGGGGAGGTCTCGCTGGTCAGTTCCCCTCCTACAGGTTCCTTTCAGTCCACAACTACTGCCTCGGCAGGGCAGCCTTCCCAGGCAACGTTCCCAGGGGCCTGGACCTACCTCCTGGGCCTGGGAGCCCTGCCCTTTGCAGACGAGTCTCTTTAGGTAGCCCCCTCCTCAGAGAAGCTGCCCTCAGTCCTGGAACCTTCGCTCCGCCCCTCAGCTTGTCTCTGTGTAGTTCTTTCAAGAAAAGGTGCCTAGGTCCCCGGACCGTACCATGCTATGCACCTAATCGCCTGGCTATCGACCCCTCCTCTGAGCAGTCACTTGGAGCCTCGTACATATGCTCCAAGCCCCAGTGACCCGTCGCTCGTCTCTTCCTCCAGGCAGCCACCCGGTGTTCTGTGTGGGCGCTTGGAGACCAAGCAACTCACTGCACACCTCCACCTCCTCAGGACAGCCCCCTCCCCGTTGTTCAGGCGGTTGCTGAGTCCAAATAGCTCGCTGCCCAACTCTTTCTCTGGCAGCCGCCGGAGCCCCGGCAGATCGCTCCAAAACCAAGCGCTGTGCTGCACGGCCTCCTCTGCAAAGTTCCCCGCTTTCCGAGTTCACTGCTCCAGCGGGGGGAGGGGTGTCTTGCCGCCTGGGCAGGGCAGCCTTCGCAGGCAACGTTCCCAGGGGTCCGGACCTACCTCCTGGGCCTGGGAGCCTCACCCTTCGCAGACGAGTCTCCTTAGGTTGTCCCTCCTTAGAGAAGCTGCCCGCAGTCCTGGAACCTTCGCTCCGCCGTTGTTTCGCTCCGTTTTTTCGCTCTGCTCTGCTGTCCGTGTTTACCGCTCCAGCGGGGGGAGGGGCGTCTCTCCGAGCCACTCTACTTCACAAAGTTCTCTGCATTCCGGGGCTACCGCCCCATCTGGGACGCCTCCCCAATGGGAGAAACTCACCCGGCGGCTTTGAGTTGGTCCCAAGTCACTCACTATCTCCTATTTTGAATCTTGAGTCCTGGAGCAACATGAAATGCAGCTGCCCTCTAGTCCACCATCTTGAAAACCCAAGGAGGTTTTTTATTGACTTGAACTATTTGTAAATTTAGAAAGCTAAAGATCTTGTTCCTTTCTTAGAAAGGTAGGTCTGTAGGAAGGGAAGTTGGTAGATGGTCATGTTCCAAGCACACAGTCTGGTCATAGATCCAGCGGAATGAGAAGATTGCTTCCCTATGTCATACCTGAGATGACGATAGTCATAACAACAGTTTCTCTCTTGCCAGGGCATCGATGTACTGCTTTTCTTTGAGCTTTAAGAGAATGTTACAAAGTGGTCAGTGATATGGTGATATAGGGCAAGTAAAGATTTTGAAGAACACATAATTTCCTCACTCTGCTTGCCTTCTGCATTGTGGCTTGTGACTTGTGTAAAATTTGGAAGGGAACAAATAGCTCAACACTTTGAGTGTCATGCTCTCTGAGCTGCCAATAGCCACATTCTTTTTCTCATATGGAGAATTGTCGAATGGGGAATGGCTACAGGCCAGCCTGATGTCTGGCTGCTCCAGGGACATCCTGGCTCAACAGTCACTCAGAAGCTCAGCTCTGTGGGAGAGAAGCAGTTCCTAGGCAGCCTGCATAACTGCCGACAAAAGTTAAGCAAGAAGAACACCAGAAACAGCTAATAACAACCAAGAACAGGTACCTGGCACTTTTATTATCCCAGGCAGTTTTATTCTCTCTTAAATATGTATCTGTTGGGCTTTTACAGTTATTAAAATGTCTTCCAAGATTTCACCACGACCTTTATGGATCCCAATTTATGAAGCAGTTAGCTAAGCTGGCAGGTAGGAAGATTTATATATTCTTTGCCTCTAAACATGATGTGTTCCATTAAAAAAAGAAACAAAACAAGGGCTTATTTATTTATTTTCATTCTGTAAGTGTTCCACACTGTTTCAGGGATGTGCTAGGTATGCCAGCTTCACTGCTAAAATGTAAGGCAGGAAGCCATGGGGTTTGCAGTCTGCTGGTTACATAGGAAGCCTGTATGCTGTTGGCAGGATTTAAAGATCCCCGCCCACACCCACCCGGTGGTACTGGAGACTGAACCTGGGACCTTGCCTCTGCTAGGCAAGTGCTTACCACTGAGCCAGCTCCGCCCAGCCCACAGTTTAAGGGATTTAGAAAGACACCTTAGGATTTGGAGAATAAACTGAAAATGTAATCATTGTAATTTGAACATTGACTTTTCCTCTGTTCTAGGAGATGTGCCAGGTTTTCCAAATAATGCTGTATTTTCAAACACACACACATAAATACAGGGCAGAAGGATATAAGATGACAAGTAAAATCCCCTTTCTTTATCCCCTCTTCTTCCTATTCTACTGTTAGACTTTGATTTTCCCTAGCATTTTTGGGTATATAGTTTGAACTCATTCTTTTTTCTTAAACTTTCTATTATAAATGATTCAAATGTAATCCAGGCACAAGTCTGTAATCTCAGTGATTTAGGAGACTGAGACAGGAGGTTGGCAAGTTTGAGTTCAGCCTAAGTAACTCAGGGAGACCCTGTCCCAAAAAATTTTGAGAAAGGGGTGAGGTCGTGGCCAATAGGTAGAGCACTCCTTGGTTCAATCCCCAGTCCAAAAAAAAAAAAAAAAAAAAAAAAATCAAAGGTAAACAGAGGTAGAACAGGGGGAGGATCCAAGATGGCGGACTAGAGGGAGGTTGCGTTCCTTGTCGCTCTGTAACTTGGGTTTTAGGCAGAGGATGTCTGGGTTTTTTGTTTGTTTGTTTGTTTGTTTTGTTTTTGCGGTGCTGGGGATCAAACCCAGGGCCTTGTGCTTGCAACCAGACCAACCATACCCCACCTCCAGGACCCCTGCCTGACCAACCACACCCCACTCGAGGACCTCCAGCCACCACACCCACACCTGAGCTGCTGCTCCCCAATTGCCAACACATTTGGAAGCCACAGCGGCCATCTTGGATAATCCTGGAAGCCATAGCTCTGATCTTTAGGTGGGGCAAAACCCATCCTGAGATGCTTGCTGGAGACTTGAAGCTCATTGTCAGGTACCTCTCATTCATCAGGCTACTGAAGACTGGGAGGTTTGAATACTATGACTGTTGTAGTGTAGATTTTCTTTTTTCTCCTTATTGAACAATTTTAACTTTTTATTTTTTTATCTTTTCCTTTTGTTTACTTGTCCCCTCAGAGTCTCTTTCTCCCTTTTCTTTTGTTTACACTCTCACACTTTCTATTATCTAGAACTTCTATATATTCTTTTCTTATCCCATTAACAGCTACATCCTATACCCCTCTGCATCCTCTTTGTCCTCCATTAGGAACTGCAGACCTTATTGCAAACATATTTGTTATACTGAAGATAATAATCGAACTCATTCTGTTTATTTTGACAATATTGTTAATGTCCTCATTGAGGCTATTTGGTTTCAGGTTGCATACTGTCTGAACTGGGCACTGTGGATATTGATTTCCCCCTTAAAGAAAAGGTTTTGGAAACCTATAGGGTCACTATAAGCCTATAAGGGGGAAACTGCAATACCCCAGGTCTGCACTGCTAGAAGGGAAGATACATGAACAACATGAAAAAACAAGGGAGGAAAATGATCCAAATAAACCTAGATTTTATATTAATAGAATCCAATGACAGCATGGTAGAAGAAATGTCAGAAAAGGACTTCACATTATACATGATTTAATATGATTCATGAAGCAAAGGATGAGTTAAGAGAGCACATGCAGGCAATGAATGATCATACCAATAAGCAGTTGAAAGAGCAACTGCAGGAAGCAAAAGATCATTTCAATAAAGAGATAGAGATTCTCAAAAAAAACCAAATGGAAATCCTTGAAATGAAGCAAACAATAAACCAAACAAAAAACTCAGTGGAAAGCATCACCAAAAGACTAGACCACTTGGAAGACAGAACCTCAGACAATGAAGCCAAAATATTTAATCTTGAAAATAAAGTTGCCCAAACAGAGAAGGTGGTAAGAAATCATGAACAGAATCTCCAAGAACTATAGGACATCATGAAAAGACCAAATTTAAGAATTATTGGGATTGAGGAAGGCACAGAGATAAAAACCAAAGGAATGGACAACCTATTCAATGAAATAATATCAGAAAATTTCCCAAGCCTGAAGAATGAAATGGAAAATCAAATACAAGAGGCTTACAGAACACCAAAGGCACAAAATCACAACAGATCCACGCCAAGGCACATTATAATGAAAATGCCTAATGTACAAATAAAGATAGGGTTTTGAAGGCTTCAAGAGAAAAGCATCAGATTACACATAGCAGGAAACCACTACGGATATCAGCAGATTTCTCAGCCCAGACTCTGAAAGCTAGAAGGACCTGGAACAATGTATTTCAAGCTCTGAAAGAACATGGTTGCCAACCAAGAATCCTATACCCAGCAAAACTAACCTTCAGATTTGAAGATGAAATAAAATTCTTCCATGATAAACAAAAGTTTAGAGAATTTACAAATAGAAAGCCTGCACTACATAATATTCTCAACAAAATATTCCATGAGGAGGAAATGAAAAACAACAATGGAAGTCAGCAAAGGGAGGAACTACTTGAAAGAAAAATCCATTCAAAGGAGAAACCAAGCCAACTTAAAAACCAAAAATAAGCCCAAATGACAGGGAATACAAATGATATCTCAATAATAACCCTGCACATTAATGGCCTAGATGCATCAATCAAAAGACATAGACTGGCAGAATGGATTAAAAAGAAAGACCTAACAATATGCTGCCTGCAAGAGACTCATCTCATAGAAAAAGACATCCACAGACTAAAGGTGAAAGGATGGGAAAAAACCTACCACGCACATGGACTCAGTAAAAAAGCGGGGGTTTCCATCCTTATTTCAGATAAAGTGGGCTTCAAGCCAAAGGTAGTCAGAAGGGATAATGAAGGACATTTCATACTGCTTAAGGGAACCACAAATCAGGAAGACATAACGATCATAAATATTTATGCCCCAAACAACAGTGCATCCATGTACATCAAACAAATCCTTCTCAATTCCAGGAATCAAATAGACCACAACACAATAATTCTGGGTGACTTTAACACACCACTGTCACCACTGGATAGATCTTCCAAACAAAAACTAAACAAAGAAACCATAGAACTCAATAACACAATCAATAATCTAGACTTAACAGATAGATAAAGAATATTCCATTCATCAACAAGCGAATACACTTTCTTCTCAGCAGCACATGGAACCTTCTCGAAAATAGACCAAGCGTTATGCCACAAAGCAGCCCTTAGGAAATGCAAAAAAATAGAATTACCTTGTGTTCTATCAGATCATAATGGAATCAATAATGGATCATAATGGATCTAATGTTCTATCAGATCATAATGGATCAAATTAGAAATCAATGACAAAACAAAAAACAAATTACTCCAAAACCTGGAGACTAAATAATGTGCTATTGAATGAAGCACGGATAACAGAAAACATCAGGGAGGAGATAAAAAAATTCTTAGAGGTCAATGAGATCACTGATACAACATATCAAAATCTCTGGGACACTATGAAAGTAGTACTAAGAGGAAAATTCATTGCATGGAGTGCATTCCAGAAAAGAATGAAAAGTCAACAACTAAATGACCTAACATTACAGCTCAAAGCCCTAGAAAAAGAAGAACAGAATAACAGCAAAAGTAGTAGAAGACAGGAAATAATTAAAATCAGAGCTGAAATCAATGAAATTGAAACAAAAGAAACAATTCAAAAAATTGACAAAACAAAATGTTGGTTCTTTGAAAAAGTAAACAAAGTAGACAAACCCTTAGCCACACTAACAAAGAGAAGGAGAGAGAAAACTCAAATTTCTAAAATTCATGATGAAAACAGAAATATCATGACGGACACCACTGAGATACATAACATAAAGAGAAGCTAGTTTGATAATCTATATTCCTACAAAATAGAAAATACCGAAGACATGGACAGATTTCTAGAGATATATGCTCCTTCCAAACTGAACCAGGAGGACATACACAATTTAAACAGGTCAATATCAAGCAATGAAATAGAAGAAACCATCAAAAACCTACCATCCAAGAAAAGCCCAGGACCAGATGGAGTCTCAGTCGAGTTCTACAAGACCTTCAAAGAAGAACTCATTCCAATACTTCTCAAAGTATTCCAGGAAATAGAAAAGGAAGGAACCCTAACAAACTCATTCTGTGAAGCTAATATCACCCTCATACCCAAACCAGGCAAAGACACATCAAGGAAAGAAAATTTTAGACCAATATCCTTGAGGAATATAGATGCAAAGATCCTTAACAAAATACTGGCAAACCGACTGTGGAACCAACCTAGATGCCCTTCAATTGATGAATGGATAAAGAAACTGTGGTATATATATATATATATATATATATATATATATATATATATACATACAATGGAATATTACTCAGCTGTAAAGAATAATAAAATTATGGCATTTGCAGGCAAATGGATGAAATTGGAGAATATCATGCTAAGTGAGATAATGCAATCTCAAAAATCCAAAAGGCGAATGATCTCACTAATAAGCGGATGATGACACATAATGGGGGGTGGGAGGGGGGCAAGAATGGAGGAAGGAGGGACTGTATAGAGGGAAAAGAGAGGTGGGAGGGGTGGGGGGAATGAAAAACAATAACGGAATGAATCAAACATCATTACTCTATGTAAATGTATGAATATGCAAATGGTATGCTGTTACTCTATGTACAAACAGAAACAACATGTATCCCATTTGTTTACAATAAAAATAAATAAAAAAAATACTGGCAAACCATATCCAAAAACATATTAAGAAAATTGTGCACCATGATCAAGTAGGTTCATCCCTGGAATGCAAGGGTGGTTTAACATCCATAAAAGAATAAATGTAATCCATCATGTCAATAGACTTAAGGATAAGAATCATATGGTTATTTCAATTGATGCAGAAGAAGCATTTGACAAAATACAACACCACTTCATGCTCAAAACACTAGAAAAAATAGGGATAGTAGGAACATACCTGAACATTGTAAAGGCTATTTATGCTAAGCCCATGGCCAACATCATTCTTAATGGAGAAAAACTGAAAGCATTCCCTTTAAAAATGGGAACAAGACATGGATGCCCTCTTTTACCACTTCTATTCAACATCATCCTGGAAATACTAGCCAGAGCAATTAGACAGAATAAAGAAATTAAAGGATATGAATAGGAAAAGAGGAACTTAAGCTGTCACTATTTGCTGACATGATTCTCTATTTAGAGGATCCAAAAAACCCCTCCAGAAAACTTCTAGACCTCATCAGTGAATTCAGCAAAATAGCAGGTTATAAAATCAACATGCATAAATCTAAAGCATTTTTATCATAAATGATGAAACATCTGAAAGGGAAATGAGGAAAACAACTCCTTTCTCAATAGCTTCAAAAAAAATAAAATACTTGGGAATCAATCTAAACAAAGAGGTGAAAGATCTCTACAATAAAAACTAGAAAACATTGAAGAAATTGAGGAAGACCTTAGAAGATGGAGAGATCTCCCATGTTCTTGGATAGGTGTCCCGACCCGCGGGACATCAACGCAGGACGGCAAACCTAAGAGAGAAGGAATGAAGGGACAAGAGACACAGGGAGTGACAGCAAGACAGGAATTCTGATCAAGCTGCAAATTTTTATTGTTCTCAAGGGTATTTATGCTGAGGGAATGAGGGGTATGATGAGACACAGGCTGGTTGGCTGTGTTTTTCTTTTGGGCTCCTGATAAGGTGCAAGTTCACGCCGGCGGGCCATAGGCAGAACTATCAGCCGGGAGTGGGGAGGGGGCGCGTTCCGGGAATCCGTCAGCCTTCAGCTGCAGGGTGCCTGAGTTAGCTGCAGGGTGTTTGTGCAGGGGAGGCAACCGCAAAATGCTCCCTGGGCTGCTGCTTATCATAAAGGTCAGAACGTCCTCAGAATGAGAACTTCTTCTTGGTCCCTGACAGATAGGCAGAATTAATATTATCAAAATGGCCATACTTCCAAAGGCACTATACAGATTTAATGCAATTCCAGTTAGATCCCTATGACATTTCTCATGGAAACAGAAAAAAGCAACCATTAAATTCATCTGGAAGAACAAAAGACCCAGAATAGCCAAAGCAATCCTGGGCAGGAAGAGAGATGCAGGAGGTATCACAATACCAGACCTTAAACTCTACTGTAGGGCAATAGTAACAAAAACGGCTTGGTACTGGCACCAAAATAGACAGGTAGATCAATGGTACAGGATAGAAGACACAGAGACATACCCATATAAGTACAGTAACCTCATACTAGACAAAGGTACCAAAAACTTACAATGGAGAAAAGATAGCCTCCTCTTCAAAAAATGGTGCTGGGAAAACTGGAAATCCATATGCAGTAAAATGAAATTCAACCCCTATCTCTCACCCTGTACAAAACTCAACTCAAAATGGATCAAGAATCTAGGCTTAGACCTGAGACCCTTGACCAAATAGAAGAAAAAGTAGGCCCGAATCTTCATCATGTTGGCTTAGGACCAGGCTTCCTTAACAAGACCCCCCATAGTGCAATAAATAAAAGCAAGAATCAATAAATGGGATAAATTCAAACTAAAAATTTTTTTCTCAGCACAGGAAACAATAATGTGAAAAGAGAGCCTATAGAGTGGGAGAAAATCTTTTCTACACACACTTCAGAGAGAGCACTCATCTCCAAAGTTTATAAAGAACTTAAAAAATTTTACACCCAAAATACAAAGAACCCAATCAATAAATGGGCTAAGGAACTGGGCAGACACTTCACAGAAAAAGATATACAGGTGGTCAACAAATATATGAAAAAGTGCTCATCATCCCTAGTAATTAGAGAAATGCAAATTAAAACCACCCTAAGATTTCATCTAACTCCAATTAAAATGGCTATTATCAAGAACACAAGCAATAATAAGTGATGGCATGGATGTGGGGAAAAAGGCACACTCCACAAAACTCCACACATTGCTGGTGGAGTTGCAAACTGGTACATCCACTCTGGAAAGCAGTATGGAGATTCCTCAGAAAACTTGGAATGGACCCACCATTTGACCCAGCTATCCCACTCCTTGGTTTATACCCAAAGTACTTAAAATCAGCATAGTACAGTGATGCAGCCACATCAATGTTCATAGCAGCTCAATTCACAATAGCTAGATTGTGGAACCAACCTTGATGCCCTTCAATTGACGAATGGATAAAGAAACTGTGGTGTATATACACAATGGAATAGTACTCAGTCATAAAGAAGAATAAAATTATGGCATTTGCTGGTAAATGGATGAAGTTGGAAAATATCATGCTAAGTAAAGTAGGCTAAGCCCAAAAAACCATAGGCAGAATGTTCTCTCTGATAAGTGCATGACAATATATAATGATGAGGGGGCAGGGGGAAGAGAAGAATGAAGAACTTTGGATGATGTAGAGGAAAATGGGGTGGGGGTGGGAGGGGGTGGAGGGCAGAAAGATATTAGAATGAAATAGACAGTATTACCCTATGTATATGTATGATTACATGAATGGTGTGAATCTACATCATGTACAACCATAGAAATGAAAAGTTGTACACCATTTGTGTACAATGAATCAGAATGAGTCTGTAAAAATAAAAAATATTTTAATAAAAAAATATAGTTAATGTAAAAAGAAACAAAACAGAGGTAGAACAAACTGTATAATAAACTCGTTCTATTATCTAGCATTAACAATAATCAATAACCTTGTTTTATCATATGTTCCATATCCAGATTATCTTGAAGAAAATTCTAGACATTTCATATGTAAATATATCCTGTTTAGTTTTTATTAATAGATTTTTAGTTTTTAGAAGTTTTAGTTTTATAGAAATATTGAGTGGATAGTCATGTTCCATTCTGTATCACCCCTAGTTTCCCCTATTTATTAATTCAATTTATAATATATGTACATAATATGTATGTACATGTGTATACATGTATTATGTACATGTTATGTATTTTTTTTCTTGCAGTGCTGGGATCAAACCAAAGGCTGTACACATGCTAGGTAAGAGCTGTGCCATTGAGCTAAAACTTCAAGCCCAAATTCCTTATTATTAAGAGTATCATATACACTTTCAACAAATGCATGATTCTCCACTATAAAGTTATTCTTCCCACCCACTTCCATACTGTGCTCTTTGGAATGAAGTCACTGGACAGAGTGTACTTCTAAGGAGAGAGGAGTTATGTTCCCCCTCCTTTAGGATGTAGTATCCGCAGCATTTATTTGGAATTTTTCTGCACAGACTTGTGTTTTCTGTGTTTATTAAATTGTTTATACAGGTGTGGACTTGTGTGGTCATAATCCAGTACTACTTTATTTTGTTGTTCACATAATTTGAACTCTGGCCATTGAGAGCTCTTTCAGTTAGCTCCTGTGTTCTTTTAACACACCATCATCAGTTTTTTTGTATTCTTATTTTCTGACACTAAAATGTGCTCTAAGTTTCATCTTGTAAGTTTCCTGCCCAGTTCCAGAAACAGTCGTTTCCCTAAGGATCCCTTCTGATGGAGAATGGTAGTAGAACCCAGAATCTGGAAGCTAGGTGTGCTTATTATTAATAGTGTGTTGTTTCTGTTAGGCCACCTCAGCTGATAGAGTGAAGAAACTTATGTGTGTTTACCTGTAAATTCCAACTCTGACAGTGATTTACTTAATTGTTCAACTCTAGTGTGTATATACAGCAGTATCAGTATTGTTAACTTGTACCTCCATGGGAAACAACTTTATCAAATTGAGTATAGAGTTTGTTTACGTGTAGTTTCTTTTAGTCTTATGGACCCCATTTCCAAAGTTGCTTAGGTCAGAACTCTCCCTACCCACATTTAGTAAATTTTTAAATTTTTTTGGTGCCAGGGATTGAATCCAGGAGTGCTTAACCACTAAGCAATGCCTCCAGCCCTTTTTGTTTTTTATTTCGAGACAGGGTCTAGACTGGCTTTGAACCTTTGATTCTTCCACTTTGGCCTCCTGAGTTGCTGGGATTACAGGCTCACACACTGCCTTGCCCTCATCAGCTTTTCTTACTATTATTCTTTGCAAAACTCTGTCATAATTCATTCAGTAGGGGGTAACATTTAAAGAATTTGTTTCAATTTAATCTCTCTTTTTTTTTTGAGACTAAGGATAAAGAATTTTATTGCTTTCTGTATATTTTCAATATTGCCATATTTCTTGCCTTCCAATTTATATCAACAGAGACCAGAAAAAGTTAATACTTATAAATATTCATAAATTGGATCTTAGGAATAAGAATAATATTCATTGTTATTATTTTTTGCATATTTCTGGTCAGATAAACTTCTTTGTAAATATAAGAGAAAGGACATCTTCATTTTTCTAAGAATCTATTTTTTAAATTTATTTATTTTTAAATATTTTAAAGACTGTATTTTGATTCATTGTACACAAATGGGGTACATCATTTCATTGACTTCCTTAACGAGACTCCCAAAGCACAAGAAATCAAAGCAAGAATCAATAAATGGGATGAACTCAAACTAAAAAGTTTTTCCTCAGCAAAGGATACAATCAATAATGTGAAAAGAAAGCCTACAGAGTGGGAGAAAATCTTTTCCACATGCACTTCAGATAGAGTACTTATCTCCAAAATTTTTAAAGAACTTTACACCAAAAATACAAAGAACCCAATCAATCAATAAATGGGTCAAGGAACTGGTCAATTTAATATCTTTAAAAACTTTTTTTGGTCTTGGGCATTGAATCTGGGAGTGTTCTACTACTGCCTGTTTAATTTAATCTAATTTTAAAAATTTGAGAAAGGATTTTGCTAAATTTCCTAGGTTGCCTTGAAGTTGTAATCCTCCTGCCTCAGCCTCCTGAGTCACTGAGATTACAGTATGTGTCACTGAACCAGTTTAATATCTCGATACTTGACTTTGAATTTATTCTATGTTATTGACAAAATCTGCTGTGTTCTAACCTGTACTTATTATTTTGGGGTTGGTAATGAATTCCTTAGAGTTATATTGTCCAATACATGTGGTATTGAAATCAGATCATTTAAAATTAAGTAAAATTAAGAATTCAAATCCTTACCACTAGTCATATTTCAAGTGCTCAGCAGTCCACATGGCTAGTGTCTATTATCACATTGGACAACACAAATATGTATTTCCATCATTGTAGAAAATCTATAAATAGTGCTGTTTTAGTGAATTTGTTGAATGCTAAGCACAGTTGACTGACAAGTGCAGGCTCCATAAAGCTAGCATGGATCTCAGGGTAAATCCCTTGCTTTACTTGGTATACCCAACTTGCTTTGGCATTAGTGTCTGACCTTGAAATGATTGAAAAAACTGAGTATATGAAATTCTATGATCACCCTGAACCTTGGGTCCTAGACTCATTAATCCATGTAATGTCAAACAGTAATCACAGAAAAGTCAGTCTTTGAAAATATGTTTCAGGCACTGTGTGTAGTTCAGTGGTAAAGCACCATGCGAGGCCCTGGGTTCAATCCCCAGTACCAAAAACAAAGAAAGAAAATATGTTTCAGAGCCTTTGGTTCAGGCACACTCTTATCTAAAAAATAGCTATTATAAATGCAATGTGTCAGGGCAGGTATGTTAAGAGGAAAGTGACTTGTCTCTGCCTCCATCCTACCTTATCAGCACAGAGGTGAAGTATGGATGGGGAGAACATTTTCCAGTGAGACATTAAGAGACGAAATAATACCAGCAATAGTTCATGCCTCGTAACCCTCAATACTTGAATTATTTTCTTTAATTCTTGCAAGGAAAAGATGACTATTTTCTCCTTGTATCTGGAAAATGTTAGGCTCATATAAATAAATTGCCCAAGATCACACAAACATGTAATGGCAAATCAGGACTAACCAAAGCCAGCCTGATACCATTCTGCATAATACCTCCCTAATTTGTTCCCAGTTCTATAGGTACCAGCTCTGATGAACTGTGAATGCCGCTGAGGCATCTGGGGCTGTCCTCTTCTATATGTGTGTTAGGCAGAAGTCACCAAATTTAGAGTTGCAGACAGAGGGTTCAGTATCCTATCACTTTTTGTAGCTCAGGTTCTTGAACCACAACATAAATGGTCATAGGGGTAGCAATTTATTTATTCCCTTACCCAAACTGGTGAAGCAGAAGAGTTTGGAGCAACCTAAATGCTGACGTGGTTTCAAAGCACCAGGGACTGGGGTTGGCTATTTTTTTTTTTTTTTTTTTTTTTTTTGGTACTAGGGATGTTGAACCCAGGGGTACCCAACCACTGAGCCACATCCTCAGCCCATTTATATTTTATTAGCAACAGGGTCTCACTAAGTAGCTTAAGGTCTTGCTAAGTTGCTGAGGCTGGCTTTGAACTTGTGATCCTCCTGCCTCAGCCTCCTGAGCTGCTGGGATTACAGGCATGTGCCACTGAGCCTGGCCTAACACTGTTTTTTAGTACCTCCTCTCTTCAGAACTTCTCATCTTTTCTCCTGTAATGCTTGGTCACTGTCCTTGCCTCATCCTTCTCTGAAAAACAGAAGTCACTAGTTTTCATTTCTCTCATCCTCTTTCTGCATGTTGATGAAGTTTTAAAATCTTAGGGTCAATGATACCTTATTCTATTAGAAATATTTTGAATTCATATTATTTTTTCTAGTTCTATCATAGAAAGTGGCTCATGAATATCCACTAAAATCAGTTCCCCATCAACATTATTAGGTTTATTTAGTCCCCAGATTTCGGTTTCTAATTTACTATGAAGAGCAGGACACAGCAGGGTGTCTGTTCCCAGGTCTTTGGTCCTGTAACATTCTGTCATGATGTAAGGAATAAAAACATCCTTTGCAGACAATGTCAGGTTTTGTTGTTTTCTTCCCATTTTTGGCTGGAATTGTGTAACACCTCCATGATAATTTGTTTTCTCTGGCTGATCTGAAGCTGTGAGTGGATGCTGAAGGTATCAGGGAAACTTTGGCAGTCTTGCCTCAGTAGACTAAGACTGTGGGTCACTTTCTTTTTGGGGGCAGTGGGTGCTACCAGGGATTGAACTCAGGGGCACTTGACCAGTGAGTCACATCCCCAGCCCTATTTTGTATTTTATTTAGAGACAGGGTCTCACTGAGTTGCTTAGTGCCTCACTGTTGCTGAGTCTGGCTTTGAACTCTCGGTCCTACCTCAACCTCCCGAGATGCTGGGATTACAGGGGTGTACCTCTATGCCTGGCATGTGGGCCACTTTCTATTTTGATGAATGGGTTTGGGTTTGCTGGGAGCAGACTCTGAGTTGGATGTCTACAGGCAGAATGCCTGTTAGGGATCAACATCCATGGAGGGGAGATCAATGTACCTGGGTTGGGAGAGGGAAGTTGAGACATGATGCAGGCTGTGCAAAGGTGTCAGCTGACCCCATGGGGAATCCTAGGAACTGGAATGGGTGGACTTTTGGAGTTGAACTGAGTTGAGGTAAGAAGGCCCATTGCTTTATATCCCACGTTATTCAGTCACTGGATGTGGTTGCTCCAGCAAGTGCACATGACCTGGGCGAGATGGCTCTCTCTTTTCAGACACGGCAATTCTTGAGACTGGTCACTGAAGGCTCTCTGGCATCTATACCACTAGGAGATTAGAGCACACATCCCACATTTCTGAGCAGAAATCTAGGTGTCATTATTAACATCTACTTTTCTATATAAGCTCTGGGAATGGCAACTCCAGGATTCTAGTGGGCCTCATTTCTGGGATAAAGTTAGAAAGGAAAGGGCAGTGGAATGAGCTAAAACGGGTACTCCTCTTCTTCCTCCTTTCCATTTTAGATTCCTGTCACTCTCACATAGCACCTCGGCGAGTCTCGGGGTCTTTCTTGGTGGTATGACCCAGAAGGTCATCATGAGAGGTCCCTACCCTTGCTCACCACACCCTTTTCTGGTCATGCCTTTTCATTTGCCACCAAAACAGGACAAGGAAGTACCAAGAGGTGTACAAGTAGAACCCTGGAATATACCCTTCCTTACTCTCATTAACACAGTTCTACCTGCTCCTGGTAATCAGGGTCAATTATCCTCATCAAGAATTTGATTCTGGGCTGGGGATATAGCTCAGTTGGTAGAGTGTTTGCCTTGCAAGCATCAGGCCCTGGTTCAAACCCCAGCCTTGCAGGGGGCAGGGATTTGATTCTTTTTCTTGCCTGCTGACAGCTGAACAGAGGAGCCAAAGGGCTCAGTCAGCAACGACCACTTTTAGATCAATGGGACTCTTGCTGTGTCCTCTGAATGAAGTGTTTATCTTTAGAATCTAGGATCAGAAACCAAAGTTGCAGAGATAGGAAGCAGGAATTCCCCGCATGGGTCACTGGGACAGGGTACAACCATTCTTCCTTTCACCTCTTCATTTTTCAACCTTTTATTCTCCCTGTTGGTCATATGGAACCATGTAAATGGCATCGATTTAAGTATTAGACTACTTCCAGGAAGAGGGTATCACCTCCAAGCTGGCAGTTCAGCTGTGTGTTCCAAAGGCTATTCTTGTCACTTCATGAGGCTGGCAGCCGTTTAGTGTATGGACCAGTTATGTGTCCATTCCTGCTTCTATTTGGATAAAAAGTAGGTTCCCTGATCTGAAGGAATATTATGTGGGATCTAGCATTTTACAAGTGATGCTGAATGAGGTCCTGTGGCAGGCAAGACAAATTCATATCTAGAATATGTGTCTGTTTCCATCAAAATTAACACCTGCCTCTTTTAGCAGAGGGCAGGGGTGGGGGGTCTAATGTGGACAAGTGTCTCCTAAGTGGCTGCATGGTCTTCTTGAGCATTGGATGAGGGTGCCTGGGGAAGGGGGCATGTTCTTGGTGAGACAGCTGTCCTTAGTGGAGGCTAGGCCCATATTGCCAGCAACTGAGGATTCCCTGTTTGAAGCTTGCCTCACAGTCAGGAGTTCATACAATTCCTTCATCTGGGACAAAGGCAGGCTTTCAGGCTTGATTAGATGCCACCAACAGAGCCTAGAAAATCTAGATTTATGATGGGCCATGCATGACAGATTGTTTAGACAAGGGGAGGAAAGTGGGAAAGTAATAACACCATCTGGTTCTTCAAAATATTTACATATTGCTCTTTGTCAGGAGAAATTCTGTATACTTGTCTTGGTAATTTTTTTTTTTTTTAACTTTAGAGAATATAAGAGGAGTGGCGTTCAGTGTTTGATTAATAAATAGAAAGTTGATCTTGTGGTACGTCACTAGGTGCTGTGGCACATGCCTGTAATCCCAAAAGTTTGGGAGGCTGAGGCAGGAGGATTGCAAGTTCAAAGCCAGCTTCAGAAATTTAGGAAGGCCCTAAGCAACTTAGTGAGCCCTGTCTCAAAATAAAAAATAAAAAGGGCTGAGCATGTGGCTCAGTGGTTAAGCAACCCTGGGTTCAATGCCTTAGTAGCTCTCTCTCCCAAAATAGAGTTTATGGTACATTTGTCATCTCAGGTACAAAAGAGGGAAACAGGGCACTTCATCATCAGCCTCTCTTTTTTCTTTATAGTTCTGAATTTGATATAGTTCAAGGAAGAAGTCTCAAGAGCAGGAGATAAGAAAACAGCATGGGTAATATTATAATTTCACCTTATGAAACTATACAAGGGACTTTTTAAAAATAAATCCTCTTTGATACATATTTTAGTCAGATTTTCACTGATATGAACAAAAGACCTGATAAGAACAATTTTAGAGGAAGAAAAATTTATTTGAGGGCTTACAGTTCAGAGATCAGAGGACATAGACAGCCTCTACAGTCCAATGTTCTTCATTATAACATAGAATTGGAACTACTCACCAAAACCTGGGCTCTTTGCACTGAGCCCAGCTCCATTCCTTGGGCTAGAGATGAGGCTAAACATTAGGGCAGAAGAGTGAAGGGAAGTAGCTCAGGACATCACACCAGGAAGCCGAGAGAATGAGAGACACTTCACTCACCAGATACAAAATATACACCCTAAAGACTATCCTAATGACCCACCTCCTTCAGCCATACCCTACCTGCTGGGTGGGTATAGGATTCTGATTGGGCTACTCATGGCTCTAAGTCTTGCCTTCTTGAGCATATAGTTTTTCTGAATTATGTGGATAAATAAGCTCAATAGTTATTGCATTTGCACCTTCTCTTCCTGAATATGATTATCTATAGGAAATTTAAAAA
The DNA here is from genome assembly GCF_902686445.1 of Sciurus carolinensis. Classification (NCBI taxonomy): domain Eukaryota; kingdom Metazoa; phylum Chordata; class Mammalia; order Rodentia; family Sciuridae; genus Sciurus; species Sciurus carolinensis. The sequence continues at coordinate 87,231,808 of NC_062219.1, forward strand.
ATTTGCAGTGCTTTGGAAATCACCCTAAAAATGAAGGCAAGAGGCCTTTACATTTTATCTTTTATTTATTTATTTATTTATTTTTTGCTACTGGGGATTGAACTCAGGGGCACTTAATCACTGAGCCACATTCCCAGGCCTTTTTGTATTATATTTAGAGACAGGGTCTCACTAAGTTGCTTAGGACCTCACTAAGTTGCTGAGGATGGCTTTGAACTTGTGATCCTCCTGCCTCAGCCCCCTGAGCTGCGGGGATTACAGACATGTGCCCAACTCCATTTTATCTTTTAAACAACTAGCTAGGAATGGAATTCAGATAAGACTGAGAATCTGGGGGTGTAACTTAGTGGTAGAGCACTTGTGCTAGGCTCTCAGTTTGATTTCCAGCACCTCTCCTCTTCCCTGCCCCCCAGTAAGATTGAGCTTTTCTTCTGGTGGTTAACTTTGGGATCTACTCTTAGAACTATGAACTAACCAAATTTGAAAATATTTCAATTTTCTTAAAAAGTAGCATATAAATCATAATAAGCGTGGAAAATTCATAGAGGCCAAACCTGCAGAGTCAATACCCAGTCTTTGGCAGGATCTGTGGTATTCTTGCCAACACTTTAAAAGAAGATGAATAAAAAGTAACCTTGTCTTTCTGTGGTCAAACAAGTCCTATGGAAAATTAGAGAACGACTTATGATTGACCCTACCTCTATGTCCATGGGTTCCACATGCATGGATTCAACTGACCTCCCATCAAAAATGTTGGGCCTACATTGGTTGCTTTTATACCAAACATGTACAGACTTATCCCTTGTCATTATTCCCTAAACTGTACAGTGCAACAACTTCTTACATAGCATTTACATTGTATTGAGTATTACAAAAAATCTAGAGATGATTTAAAGTATATAGGAAGATGTGCTTAGGTATATGCAAATACTATACTGTTTTATAAAGGAATTGAGCATCTGTGGATTTTGGTATTCTGGATTCATTCCCCTGCAGATACTGAAGGATTACCACATTTACAATGCAAATTAACAGAAACAATCCTTAGTTCTTGAAAAGAAGAAAATCAAGAGTAGTGGAGAAGCCTGATATTCCAAAAGAAAGGGCAGCTATGAGAGCAGATGTGGAGTGTGAAGTCTGAGCCCAGCAGATGGAAATGCTGTTAACCCAGCAGTTTCCAAGGCACCAGAGAGGGATGCCTGAGTGAATGGCAGATGGGAAAGCATTGCCCCTCTTTGTCCTGAAGCTAGAGTCATCCACAGGCAGCCCTGCACACTCTGGCGGTGGGCCCCGCCCACACAGCCAGCTTCTCCAGGTTCTCAGAACGGAACTGGCCCGCTAGTGAGAGCCTTTCTACCAGAACAAGCTCCGAGTCCCGGAGCCACTGCAGCGCAACGTACTCTGGCACACAAGCAGCTTCAGGGACCAGGATAGGGCAGCCAGAGACCTCCCCAAGTAGCCTGGACCCCTGCGGTGGGAGGTGCCTTTCAAGTCTAGCTTCTCAGACCAGACCGCCCAGTGAGAGGTTTTCTAAATAGAACCAGCCAGAAGTCCCCGAACCAACGGAGAACTTCGATCTGCAAGCAGCCTCTGGGATCAGGGCAGGGCAGCCAGAGACCTCTTCAGGCGGCTCTGCCCACTCCGGCTGCAGGCTCTCTTCTCGGGGCGATCCAAGATGGCGGCCTAGAGGGTGACTGCACCCCCAGTCGCTCCAAAACCCTGGAGTTAAGAAGGGGAGGCATTGAGAGACTCTGACTGAAATAGAGCCACAGGTGAGTCTGCCCACTGGGTAAAGCTCAGCCCAGGTGGCAGGCCCAGATAGAGGTGGCTTATCGGAGCCAGGCAGGGCAGCTAGAGTCTTCCCAAGGTAGCCTTCCACACTCTGGCAGTGGGCTCCTCCCACACGGCCAGCTGCACGGTGCAGGCCCACATTGAGAGCATTTCCGCACAGAACCAGTTCCAAACCGTGGAACCAGGAGGGGGCTAGGGGCAGTTTTCTTCGGATGCGCTGCTTTATCAGATTCCTCCAAGACATCAGGCTACTGAAGGCTGGGAGGTGATACACTGGAAATCTACCGGGACACTATAAACCAATAGCGGAAAACTGCAATATCTCAGGGTTCCACTGACAGCTGACCAATATGAGAAAACAAGGGAAGAAAATGTCCCAAGCAAACCTAGATACTACATCAATAAAACCCAATGACAGCACAGCAGAAGAAATGTCAGAAAGGGAGTTCAGAATGTACGTAATTAAAACGATCAGGGAAGCTAATGAGGAGATGAAAGAGCAAATGCAGGCATTGAAGGAGGAGATGAAAGAGCAAATGCAGGCATTAAATGATCGCACCAATCAACAGTTAAAAGAGCAAATACGGGAAGCAAGAGATCATTTCAATAAAGAGTTAGAGATACTGAAAAAAAAACAAACTGAAATACTTGAAATGAAGGAAACAATAAACCAAGTTAAAAACTCCATAGAAAGCATAACCAATAGGATAGAACACCTGGAAGACAGAACCTCAGACATTGAAGACAAATTATTTAATCTTGAAAGCAAAGTTGGCCAAACAGAAAAGATGGTAAGAAATCATGAACAGAATCTACAAGAATTATGGGATATCATGAAAAGGCCAAATTTAAGAATTATTGGGATTGAGGAAGGCTTAGAGAAACAAACCAAAGGAATGAACAATCTATTCAATGAAATAATAACAGAAAATTTCCCAAATCTGAAGAATGAAATGGAAAACCAAGTACAAGAGGCTTATAGAACTCCAAACATACAAAATTACAACAGACCCACACCAAGGCATATTATTATGAAAATACCTAACATACAAAATAAAGACAGAATTTTAAAGGCCGCGAGAGAAAAGAATCAAATTACATTCAGAGGGAAACCAATAAGAATATCAGTAGATTTTTCAATCCAGACCCTAAAAGCTAGAAGGGACTGGAACAACATATACCAAGCCCTGAAAGAAAACGGATGCCAACCAAGAATCTTATACCCAGCAAAACTTACCTTCAAATTTGACGATGAAATAAGATCCTTCCATGATAAACAAAAGCTAAAGGAATTTACAAAAAGAAAGCCAGGATTACAGAACATTCTCAGCAAAATATTCCATGAGGAAGAGATGAAAAACAACGATGCAAATCAGCAACAGGAGGCGCTAGCCTAAAGGAATAGCCAAATAAAGGAGAAACCAAATCATGTCAAAAACAAATATGAGTCAATTGACTGGGAATACAAATCATATCACAATAATAACCCTGAATGTCAATGGCCTGAATTCATCAATCAAAAGACACAGACTGGCAGATTGGATTAAAAAGAAAAATCCAACAATATGCTGCCTGCAAGAGACTCATCTCATAGAAAGAGACACCCATAGACTAAAGGTGAAAGGATGGGGAAAAACATACCATGCACACGGACACAGCAAAAAAGCTGGAGTATCCATCCCTTTTTAGATAATGTGGACTTCAAGTCAAAACTAGTCAGAAGGGATAAAGAAGGACATTACATGCTGCTTAAGGGAAGCATATATCAGCAAGACTTAACAATCATAAATATCTATGCCCCGAACATTGGCTCATCCACGTACGTCAAACAAATCCTTCTCAATTCCAGAAATCAAATAGACCACAACACAATAATACTAGGCGATTTTAACACACCTCTCTCACCACTGGATAGATCGTCCAAACAAAAATTGAATAAAGAAACTATAGATCTCAACAACACAATCAACAATTTAGACTTAACGGACATATATAGAATATACCATCCAACAAAGAACGAATACACTTTCTTCTCAGCAGCACATGGATCCTTCTCTAAAATAGACCATATTTTATGCCACAAAGCTACTGTTAGCAAATACAAGAAGATAGAGATACTACCTTGTACTCTATCAGATCATAATGGATTGAAATTAGAAATAAATGACAGAATAAAAAACAGAAACTTCTCCAATACCTGGAGATTAAATAATACACTATTATATGATGAATGGATAACAGAAGACATCAGGAGGGAAATAAAAAAATTCTTAGAAGTAAACGAGAACAAAGACTCATCATATCAAAATCTCTGGGACACTATGAAAGCAGTACTTAGAGGAAGATTTATTTCATGGGGTGCATTCAAAAAAAGAAGTAGAAATCAACAAATAAATGACTTAACACCACAGCTCAAAGCGCTAGAAAAAGAAGAGCAGACCAATACCAAAAGTAGTAGAAGACAGGAAATAGTTAAAATCAGAGCCGAAATCAACAAAATCGAAACAAAAGAAACAATTGGAAAAATTAACAAAATAAATAGTTGGTTCTTTGAAAAAATAAATAAAATTGATAAACCCTTAGCCACACTAACAAAGAGAAAGAGGGAGAAAACTCAAATTACTAAAATTCGGAATGAACAAGGAAACATCACAACAGACACGAGTGAAATACAAAACATAATTAGAAGCTATTTCGAAAATCTATACTCCAACAAAACAGAAAACCTCGAAGACATCAACAAATTTCTAGAGACATATGAATTACCTAAACTGAACCAGGAGGACATACACAACTTAAATAAACCAATTTCAAGCAATGAAATAGAAGAGGTCATCAAAAGCCTACCAACAAAGAAAAGTCCAGGACCAGATGGGTTCTCAGCCGAGTTCTACAAAACCTTTAAAGAAGAGCTCATTCCAATACTCCTCAAAGTATTCCATGAAATAGAAGAGGAGGGAACCCTCCCAAACTCGTTCTATGAAGCCAATATCACTCTGATACCTAAACCAGACAGAGACACATCGAGGAAAGAAAATTTCAGACCAATATCCTTAATGAACATCGACGCAAAAATTCTCAACAAAATTTTAGCAAATCGCATACAAATATATATTAAAAAGATAGTGCACCATGATCAAGTGGGTTTTATCCCAGGGATGCAAGGTTGGTTCAACATTCGGAAATCAATAAATGTCATTCACCATATCAACAGACTTAAAGTTAAGAATCACATGATTATTTCAATAGATGCAGAAAAAGCATTTGATAAAATACAGCATCCCTTCATGCTCAAAACACTAGAAAAAATTGGGGTAGTGGGAACATTCCTTAACATTATAAAGGCCATCTACGCTAAGCCCATGGCTAATATCATTCTAAATGGTGAAAAACTGAAAGCGTTCCCCCTAAAAACTGGAACAAGGCAGGGATGCCCTCTTTCACCGCTTCTATTCAACATCGTCCTTGAGACTCTAGCCAGAGCAATCAGATAAACCAAAGAAATTAAAGGGATACGAATAGGAAAAGAAGAACTCAAACTATCCCTGTTCGCTGATGACATGATTATATATTTAGAGGAACCTGGAAATTCCACCAGAAAACTTTTAGAACTCATAAGTGAATTCAGTAAAGTAGCAGGTTACAAGATCAATGCTCATAAATCCAATGCATTTTTTTATACGTAAGTGATGAATCTTCAGGAAGAGAAATTAGGAAAACTACCCCATTCACAATAGCCTCAAAAAAAATAAAATACTTGGGAATCAATCTCACAAAAGAGGTAAAAGACCTCTACAATGAGAACTACAGAACACTAAAGAAAGAAATTAAAGAAAACCTTAGAAAATGGAAAGATCTCCCATGTTCCTGGATAGGCAGAATTAATATTGTCAAAATGGCCATACTACCAAAAGTGCTATACAGATTCAATGCAATTCCAATTAAAATCCCAATGATGTACCTTGCAGAAATAGAGCAAGCAATTATGAAATTCATCTGGAAGAATAAAAAACCTAGAATAGCTAAAGCAATCCTCAGTAGCAAGAGCGAAGCAGGGGGTATTGCAATACCAGATCTTCAACTCTACTACAAAGCATTAGTAACAAAAACGGCATGGTACTGGTACCAAAATAGACAGGTAGATCAATGGTACAGAATAGAGGACATGGACACAAACCCAAATAAATACAATTTTGTCATACTGGACAAAGGTTCCAAAAATATGCAATGGAGGAAAGATAGTCTCTTCAACAAATGGTGCTGGGAAAACTGGAAAACCATATGCAATAGAATGAAATTAAACCCCTATCTCTCACCCTACACAAAACTCAACTCAAAATGGATCAAGGACCTCGGAATCAGACCAGAGACCCTGCATCTTATAGAAGAAAAAGTAGGTCCAAATCTTCAACTTGTTGGCTTAGGATCAGACTTCCTTAACAGGACTCCCATAGCACAAGAAATAAAAGCAAGAATCAACAACTGGGATAGATTCAAACTAAAAAGCTTTCTCTCAGCAAAGGAAACTATCAGAAATGTGAAGAGAGAGCCTACGGAGTGGGAGAATATCTTTGCCACCAGATAGAGTGCTAATTTCCAGAATCTATAAAGAACTCAAAAAACTCTACACGAAGAATACAAATAATCCAATCAACATATGGTCTAAGGAAATGAACAGACACTTCACAGAAGAAGATGTACAAGTAATCAACAGATATATGAAGAAATGTTCAACATCTCTAGTAATAAGGGAAATGCAAATCAAAACTCCCTAAGATTTCATCTCACCCCAATAAGAATGGCGATTATCAAGAATACAAGCAACAATAGGTGTTGGCGAGGATGTGGTGAAAAAGGAACACTCATACATTGCTGGTGGGGTTGCAAATTAGTGCAGCCACTCTGGAAAGCAGTGTGGAGATTCCTCAGAAAGCTTGGAATGGAAACACCATTTGACCCAGCTATCCCACTCCTTGGCCTATACCCAAAGGACTTAAAATCAGCATACTACAGAGATACAGCCACATCAATGTTCATTGCTGCTCAATTCACCATAGCCAGATTGTATAACCAACCTAGATGCCCTTCAGTTGATGAATGGATAAAGAAACTGTGGCATATATATACAATGGAATATTACTCAGCCATAAAAAATGATAAAATTATGGCATTTGCAGGCAAATGGACAAAATTGGAGAATATCATGCTAAGTCAGATAAGCCAATCTCAAAAAACTAAAGGATGAATGATCTCGCTGATAAGCGGATGAGGACATATAATGGGGGGTGGGAAGGGTTAGCATTAGGTTTAGGGTTAGGTTTAGGGTTAGGGATAAGGAGAGCGGTAAGAATGAAGGAAAGAAGGACTGTATAGAGGGAAAAGAGGGGTGGGAGGGGTTGGGGGGGAAGGGAAAAAAAAAATAAACATCATTGCCCTATGTAATCGTATGATTACACAAATGGTATGCCTTGACTCTATGTACAAATAGAGAAACAACATGTATCCCATTTGTATACAATTAAAATAAATAAATAAATATTAAAAAAAAGATAATATAACAAGAAGAATACTGAGGAGGCAAAACTTCATATAAACCAAGAAATTATAAGTAAGGTCAAAGTAAATTTATGGAGAATTTTAGTTTGGGTACAGAATAGATTGGTATATTGAGAAATACAGACTCAGAAACCAAAACAAGGGTACGGAGACTGATTTTTAAAGGAAAAATGGGGAATAATGGAATGAGGTGAAATAACTTGTAAAATATTCGATTGGTCTTGTTAGTTACAGAAGTTGTTTTGAAGCAATTTAGATTGGTTGGCATCTGTCCATACTTTAGCTATACATGACTGGTTGCTAGGGGGCTATCTCAAGGGGTTAACAGAAGCAATACGTCTTTGGAGATAGTGGAAGGCCCAGGATTTGAAACTGTCACAATTTGTAGTCTTGCAAGCACATTCTGTTTTTTTTTTTAAATACATATATATATATATATATATATATATATATTTATATATATATATATATATATTTAAGTTGTAGATGGACACAATACCTTTATTTTATTTTAATGTGGTGCTGAGGATCGAACTCGGTGCCTCACATGTGCTAAGCAAGTGCTCTACTACTGAGCCACAACCCCAGCCACAAGCACATTCTTTTGAGACAGTATTCCTTATCTGTAAGTTAAAAACTGAGGTACTTATGTCTGGGAGGCAAACTGCAACCTGCCAAATATGATTTCTGAGACTCACAGGGAAACTTTGTTTTCTCTTCTTGACCAAACTGCAGTCATCTTAGTTTATTTCCCAAGTCATTAAGGAGAAAAACAAGTCCCATGTATGTAACCAGTGAATAATGGATATAAAAGACCCAAGCAGCTCAAGCTGAACATAAGCCTCCTCCCTAATCCTAGCTCGCACTGGGGGTAGTGGAGGTGGTAAAGCAGGGCAGAAGTACCTGAGGGAGAAGTGGGCTTGAGTTCCTGATGGAGATAGAGGACTGTGCTCCTATGCCAGTGTCACCAAAGACAGCAGGACAGAAGGAACAGAAAGAACATGTTCTGTGGTCTGGAAAGCCTCTCACCACCATCCTGGACCAAGAGAACCTCAAGTTAGTGTTCCTCTAAGAGTTTAATCTGGTGATGGTCAAGCCGAATGTTGCAGAAGGAGATTACAAAGAAGCTCGGGGCGCTGTCCCTGGGTAGGCCTGGATGACCTGCCTCTGCAGGTTGGAGCCAGCTGTACAGGCCTAACCGAGGTGAAGCCTGGGTGTGTCTCCTAGAGGACTTCCCCATGTCAATTGGTCTAAAGCCCTAGAGGCCTCCTGAAGCTTTTCCTTCCCCTTCTTCCTTTGGCTGGTGACCAACCCTAGCAGTTCTGCTTATCAGTGTGGGCCCAGGCAAGTACTGCCTAAGGAATTTAATGCCCAGAGGCAAGATTTCCTTAGAAACTCTGTTCTTTAGCCTGAAAAGAGTCTGGGGTTCCATATTACCAGTGAGAGAAAAGGAGGAAAAATGTTTTTTGCAAATCTTCCCAGTTATAACATATAATTTTAGCAGGGACTTTTCTTGACACTGTACAGCATATATAGGGATTCCTATATGGTCAAATGTCCATGTGGTCAGTGTTTATTCAATAATAGGGCTTCCTTAAGTAGGGTTAGTTGATTGGAAAATTAGCAATTACTAAAAGAGTTAATCATCCAGTGTTTAACTATGTACCTAGGGCCTCAGGGGTAGGAGAATATAGACAAATCATCTCTACTGCCAAAAAAGGAGGTTATGGCTTCCTGGGAGAGAGTGTGTTTGCATGGAAAGAAAAGTGACAGAGGCAGGACAGACATTGATGTTCTCCCACTGTTTATCCATTTGTAATGGGCATAAGCTATTTACTTTCATAAGATTATTTTAAAGATCAAAATCAAATAATATGTGTCAAGTACTGAGCAGAGAAACTTGTACATACTAAATGCTAAATAAGTGATAATTTAAAAATTTTAAAAAGGAGGGGAAGAACAGATTTGACTGATTTAGGTCTTGGGACAAGATCCAGAAGTAATTGGTTGGTGAGCTGGATATACATCTTCAATAGGTTTTTTTTTTTTTTTTTTTTTTTTTTTTTTTTGCAGTGCTGGGGATTGAACCCAGGGCCCTGTGCTTGCAAGGCAAGCACTTTACTGACTGAGCTATCTCCCCAGCACCCCCAATGTAGATTTTAAAAGTTCATTTTGATTAGTGCTAATGTTTGAATCTTTAAACAAGTCTGTATGCAGAAGGTGGTAAGAGAGAACACTGAAAACGCTTGTTTCCGTTTGGCTGCGGAGGTGGGGATGCAAAAGGTGGGATTCTGAAGGGCCTCTGAGGTCAAGGCTCCTGAATACAGTCCTACCTCCCTGCACTGAGGTCCTGAGCTCAAAAATCACATTGCTTTGGGAATGGATTCCTGGGAAGTCTCCTGACCTATTTCCAGTGACTACATGGTTTTATTAGATTGTCCATCCCTGTGGCTGAGAGGAAAGCAATGAAATGAGCTTCATCTGTTCAAGAGACTTCATGACTTCCAGCCTGTGCATCTCTATATGTGGAATAAAGGCAGAGAGCAGGTACAGTTCACAGAACCTACAGGATACACAGGGAAAATGACCCTACCGAACACACTGATAAGTCTGCCTTGCTTGTCACCCTAGAGCAGACCACCTGCATTAGAATCACCAAGAATATCAATAAAATAATGATGGCTAATATTTATCAAGCACTTTCCATGTGATCTAAGTGCTTTAATGTATTCATTCTTTAATTCTTGGGAAGAACCTATAAATAGGATGCTATTACTAGCCCCATTTTATGGATGAGAAGACTAAAGAACAGAGAGGTCAAGTAGTTTTGCCAGTATGCTTGACTCCTAGAGGGAGTCATGCTGGGCAACCTGTTTTTACAGTGCTCCTGGGCTGATTCTAAGTCTGAGAACCACTGAGTATAAGACCTTCCAGGCTGGAGTTTTATCACAAAAAGTGGAAGCCAGATAGATTCCTTCCAATCCTTGAAAACAGAGATTTACCTAGGTAGATGGGGGAGAGGCTAGGCTCGAAGATCCTCAAAGCTTCTCCTTCCCTGCATTTTCCAACTACTTCCCACTGTGCCTCATTCTAGAGCTTCTAGGATTACTCAGGCATCCCAGGTTGTGAAGGAGTCCCAATCCTGTGGGAGGGGTAAAAAGTAAAAGAGGAAGGATCCCTTAGCATAGCCCAGATCTGCAGCACCCAGACCCTGGGCACTTAAAACTCCTTACTTCCAAATTGTTTCCTTGAGAATCTCACTGCCAAGTGTGAACCAGCCTTCTGGTGTGCTTCCCGTACCAGTGCCCCCAGAGATGAGACTCTCATTTTGCCCTTAGGTCCTAGACAGAGAAGAACTCTGCTTGGGCCTGTTTGGAAAGGGGAGTTCCTGAGTTTTGACCAAATGAGGTAAGGCTAAAAGGGAATCGATTATGGGGAAGAAGGGAAGGAAGGTCACTGGGATCCTGGCCAGTAGGATCCTAGATACCACCTTAGGTCTAAGGCGGGTAGCTCAAGATGGGGTCTAGGATACAGAGGTGGGGAGAGGTGGTAAGGACTCCAGCACACTTGCCAAGTATCTCTTCAAGCAGACAAACCTCCCTATGAATGTCTGATGTTTTCAGAAAGGATCTAAACCTGCGCCAATGAGACGAGTGCTTGGAAGGCATTTCTTTCTGGAATGGAAACATTCCGGTCTGCTCGGAACACTCAGCACAGGCTCACCATCAGACTGGGCACCATCATTTGCACCCAGGCTGGGATCTGAAATTAGAAGCCCATGTGGATCACAGGCAAGCCGAGACTGTTGGACTAGCCCACAGTGCCAGATGAGATCTTTTGGTAAGCCCTGCCGCCTCCAGGGGTGCTTGCTCTTTTGCTCCTGCAGACCCAATACAGCATCTGAGCAATGCCCATCTTCAGTCTCCAGCTGGTGTTCACGTGGTTAAGGTGAAGGAAACTGGATTGGCCTATAATCCTTTGAGTCCCATTGTTTCTCTAATAACAAATGTTATAAAATTAAGGGATTTTCAAAGGCACATTGTTCACTGACATTTGAAGATTCATGTCTTCCAGTCCTAAACACACTAATATGAAGATTTTTCTGCAGCGTTAACCAGCTAATGGAACTGGGATGAGAATCCAGGCAGTAGGCAGGCAACCCATATTTGCAAAAATGTAAAATGAAAAAAAAAAAAAGTAAAATGACGCCATTATTCTCAGTAAATCTTTTTTTAATTTTAGAATATACAGTTATTTTACACAAAAGTATCCTTTAGGTTCACATGTAAATGTGTCTGTTATTTTTAAATAAATTAATAAATGAGTATTTTAAAATGTCAGTTTTATTTTATTTTTTAAATTTTTTAAATTTTGAGACAGGGCCTCGCCAAATAGCTGAGGCTGTCTTTGAACTTGTGATCCTCCTGCCTCAGCCTCCCGAGCAGCTGGGATTACAGACGTGAACCTCTAAAATGTTAGTTTTAATTTCTAGCACAGTAAATATCAACAGATTTGACTTATAGAAATGATCTCTTTATGGGTTCTCAATTTTTAAGAATATAAAGTTGTTCTAGAATCAGAAAGACTAACAAATACTACCCTAACAGAAAAAATCTGGTGCAAATTTTGAAGTCTTGCTTTGATTTCACCACTTATATTTGAATATTCTCCAGCATTTTTCTTCCCTCACAGCTTCAGTTTATTTAAACACAAATCTAGGAGATTATATTTTATTTCAAAGGAATATGGTATAGTTTAATGAATAACACTGGAGAAAATATAAACTGTTAAGCACTAGATGTCAATATTTAATCTTACTGTATATGTAACCAAAAACCTGGGTGTGCAGCAGAATTCTAAGCCCTGAGTCATCTGTCACTGCAGACTCTAGAGCAGACTGAGCCATGTCAGAAGATTAGATTTTTTTTTTTTTTCCCAGTACTGGGATTGAACCTAGGGTCTCATGCATGCCAGGCAAGTATTCTACTACTGAGCTACATCCCTGGTAGAAGATTAGATTTTAAGTACCTTAGGTCTTATCAAAAACAAAACAAAACAAAAACAACAACAACAAAACTGCCCCCCCCAAACCCCAAAACAACTCTACCCCTTAATTTTAGGAAATTCATACTGCAGTGTTAGGCAGGAAGTATCATGATGTTAGCAACTTTCAAGAGATTTGGCAAAAATATTTATTTTTATACATATGTAGATCAATGTAAAGCAACAGGACAGAAAGGTAATAAACTGTTGAGTGAAGATGAAAAGTTTGTGGATATTTACTGTCACATTTTTTCTACTCTTTTATAAGTTGTTTTCATCATGAAAAATTGGAAAATAACAACAGTTTCAATGCTTTTAAAAAGTCAACAGGTATACTCTGCACAGAAGCTATTAAACTAAGAGGCTTAGCAATATAAAAAAAAAATACAAGAGTATGGTTAAAAACTTAAAAAGATGTGCAACATCACAGATCTTCTCACTCCAGAATTCCACTTCCCACCCAACCGGCAACTATGGGCAGTTTATTGTTTGTCTTTGCAGAAAGGCTGTATGCATATAATATAAACATTTATGTGCATAGCAAGTGGATTTGAATCATATGTGCATTCAAACTTACTAGAATGCAATTACATTATAAGTTACCAGAAGTGAAAGAGGTTAAAGAAAGGAAGGGTAGGAGGGAAGGAGGTAGTTCAAGAAAATAATTTGAATTGTGCAAGTGATTCTTTCTGTTACTGCACTCAATGACCAAGTACGAAATGGGGAGGTGGCTTTGTCCAATCTTGGTTTCTGAGGGCTTAACAACTATCAAGGGCTTAACAACTATCTTAGCTACTACTGTCTTTAGAACCTAAGGCCTTACAACGGTGCCCCTCTATCCTTTACTCAATGACAACACACTGCATTCACTGTTGAACAGCTCTCATGGTTAGAAGGCTTTTCTCCATTTTGAGCTAAAATCTCTGTCTTGAAACCAATTACTGGCATCTTATATACAATCCTTCAATGAGGTAGTTAGCTTTCACACCTTCTCCCACTCACAATAGAGCCTCTTTAAATGACTTAGCAACTATTTCTGATTAATCATTTTTTAGGATGTTATCTAATTAAAATAATGATATATATTTGTTTTTGAAGAAATATGCTCTGAGTGTCTAAGTTTATTATTATTATTATTATTTTGTTTGGCACTGGGGATTTGACCCAGAGCTACCTAACCACTGGGCTATATCTCAGTCCTTTTTAAATTTTTTCCTTTTGAGACAGGGTCTTGCTAAGTTGCTGAGGTTGGCTTTGAACTTACGATCCTCCTGCCTCAGCTGCCCAAGTCACTGGGATTATAGGTGTGTGCCCCTACACCTGACTGGGTAAGCTTAATTTTAATTAAAAAATTTAAAAAAAATTCTTTTGCAGTGCTGGGGATTGAACCCAAGGCCTCACATGTGTTAGGAAAGAACTTATTTTAATTAAAAAAAAATTAAGCTAATGAAACCAGTTATGTGTGTGTTTATGTGTATGTGTGTGCATTTGCACATGTGAGAACAGTACTTTTCTGGTTAGTTGAGTCAAACATGACAACCATGGTACATACACACAATGGAATATTACTCAGCCATAAAGAAGAATGAAATTATGGCTTTTGTGGGTAAATGAATGGAACTGGAGACTATCATGCTAAGTGAAATAAGCAATCCCCTAAGCCAAAGGTCAAATGTTCTCTGATGTGTGGAAACTGATTCATAATAGGTGGGGGTGGGGGGTGGGGGGAAGATTGGAGATTCACCAAATTGGATAGGGGGGAATAGGGGTAAGGGATGGGGGATAGAAATGGGAAAAACAGTAGAATGAATTGGAAATAACTTTCCTATGTTCATATATGAATACGTGACCATTGTAACTCCACATCATGTATAACTACATGAATGGGAAGTTATACTACATATACGTATGATACGTGAAAATACATTCTACTGTGAAGTATAACTAAAAAAGTATGAACAACAACAAAAAGTGACGACCACTTCACATCTGAATCCTAGAGGGTTCAGTTTTCTTATACATTTGTAAAATAACAAACAAACAAAAAATCACTTAACATATAGTGACCATAGATTCCCAAAGAGGGAATCTAGAGGCTTCTTTGCCCTTCATCAGGGTGTATCTCTTCCAGGTAGGAGTAACTTAAAAATTCTGGTCTGACTGACTAGAGCAAACTCTTCCCACATACAGCAAGTGAATGTCTTCAGAAGCCACAGCCCCACCCTCATCCTGTCATTCTTAACCTTGGAGATGGCTTTTATTTTATTTATCATTTATTTTATTTAGTCATTGATGGACCTTTACTGAGAATCAAACCCAGTCCTTCACCACTGAGCCACAACCCAGCCCTTGGAGATGGCTTTTAAATTACAAAACAGGCCTGGAGAGACTGCTTATCCTATCAAGCTCTCTATTGGATTAGGTGGACTCTTGTGGTCTCTGACAAATTTCTGCTTTGTCAAAACGGAAGATAAGTGGTTGGAGAATCATGAGGAAGAAAATGCCACCATTTTATATCTTGATCGCTGCTGCCTGCTTTTATTTAGCCTTTGTAGCCAAAACAAATTTTAACTCTTTTTACAATTGTTTTAAATCTTTTTAACTTACTTGGATTTCTCAGCAGTATTTTGTCAGATTACCTCCCAAACAGGAGCAAAGCTCTAATCTGGGTCATCAGAGTTCCAGAAACTGGACTAAGATTCCAGGCCCACATCCTCCCTGTACTTCAAATAGTGCTGGAAAACTCACAGTGTGAATCAAGGACTACGTTGTTCATGGCTTCTTCAGGTCTGAGCATCCTGTACCCTAGTGAAAGGAAGGATGTAGGGAGGATGAATGTCAGAGAAGAAATTCCACAATAGTTTAGGTAGACCAGAGGCTGTCTCACCCTTTTTAGGTGTCTCCTCTTTTTTCAACATAAAGTCTGGATCTATCTCAGAAGACGGGCTGACCTTGCAGGCATTCCTCCCAAGGCCCACGGGTTTCTTTCCTTTACAACATCAGCTGAATCCTCAGAGCTGTGGAATTACTCTGAGCTAACTAGATAAACCAAAGGAGTCTTCTGGAAAATTGATGGCTTCACAGTGCAAGGCCCACAGAGAAGGAGGTATGGATCACTTTCCCTTCTAGGCCCAGAGAGGAGTGGTTGGGAAGGGGAAATCCAAGTTTTGTGGCTTTGAAGACCATCCAGAAGTTTCCAGTTTTGAGTTCTTGCTTTGTATGGACAAAGAGGTGTCTCTGCATCCATCTTCAGGGAGGGACATTTTCCCTTGGGCTACAGGGGTTGAAACTAGGAATTTTATGTGTGACCCCCTACAACTTTCTGGGAACTCAGGAGTTAGTCTTTTCTCTTAATGAAAAAGGACCTCAAACTGGAAAGGTTAATTAGCTCATTTCTGAGGGATGAGACAGAGCATTAAAGTGCCATTGGTTTGAAGCTTCTGAAGTAATCAGGATTATTTAATGGTCTGAATTAGTGGTTTGGGACTGCCCTGGTCATGCTGACTCAACTCTTCAGGCCCATCCTGAATAATCATCCCACATGAACAGGACAACCTGTTTATAGACATTGACATGACTACCATCAAACTACACCCTACCATAAACGTGGAACAACAGTGTATATCTGAACTGAGCATGTTCCCAGCAATAATAGTTCTCTTCCCTCAACTTTATGCTGAGTAATGACAAAAGGGATTTGAGAGCTGAGACCAACATATTTTCTTGTTCCTGTGCTAAACAATTCTTGGACTATTACGGTTTGAGTCTTGTGTTGAAGCCTTGGTTACCAGCCTGTGGCACTCTTGGGAAGTGATGAAACCTTTAGCAGGTGGGGCCTTGTGGAAGGAAGTTACGTCATTGGAGACATGATCTCAAAGGGGATAATGAGGTCCAGGTCCCTTCTCTTTCTTTGCTTCCCAGCTGCCTTGAGGTAAACAAGCCTCCTCTGCTATGCATTCCCACCATGATGTGCTATATCACCACAGACTCAAAGCAATAGGGCCAAGTGATCTTGGATTAAAATCTCTGAAACTGCAGAATGACAATAAACCTTTCATCTTTTAAGTTTATTATTTCAGGTATTTTGTTATAGTAATGTGGAACTGACTTACACAGGGACCAAACATGTTTTCTTGTTTCTATGCTAAATAATACTGACTCCAGGAAGTATTTGTTACTAAAAAATGAGACCATGAATCAGCTAAAATAATTTACTTACTAAAACTAATGACTTGCCAGTTAAGATAAATTTTAAGCATCTTACCTTATGGTGTCTTCTAATCCAAAACTATTATGTTGTAAATGCTATTCCATCTCAACTAATTCTCCACTATGCAAATCCAAATAAAATCATCCAGCCCAGGTCCCTAGACCATGTGTAGCTCTTTATCTTTTTCCTTCTAAGACTTTACTAAGATTTCTGTCAAAATGGTGTAGGAATTCTAATTGACTTAGATTTGCATGATCAAAAATTCTTTTCTGGGGAATGGATAGAAGTTGAAATTCATGCAATGCAGGATCAGAGGGGTAGGAGCTCCCTGTGCTGACTTGGGGTGCCCACCACCATCCATGCTCCAGGCCTGGGGGACACAGCTGTATCTTCTGGAACCAGATTCAGGAGTCCTTGTTCCTTCAGACCAGCTCAAGCCTGGGTCCACCTACACTGCCCCAGAGGACTCATGCATGAGTCCTGCTGCAGAGGGTGTGTAGCTCTAGGTTTGCCACGTGCTGGGAGGTTCTCAGACCCTAGACCATCTGCTTCTCGACACCTGTGTTTTCCCAGATAGTGACCACTGTAGTTCTCATGGATGTGTTCTGGGAGTGGATCGTTCTGGAGCTGTGTGTATTTTGTGTGCCAATGACCTTCAAGGACATGACCGTGTACTTCTCTAGGGAAGAGTGTGAGTGTCTTGGCCCAGGCCAGAGGGCCCTATACCAGGCCGTGATCCTGGACCACTTTAGGAGCTTAGTTGCTTTGGAATTTTGCAGCCCCCACCAGATCTTGACTCTTACCTGGAACAGTGGGATGAAACTTGGGTTGAGGATTGGGTGAGATATGAATTTCAGGAAGCATGGAGGGGTTTCCACCCAGGGTCAAGGAAGCCTGTTGACCACAAGACATGCTATGATCAGCTGGCCCAGGCTTACAAGAAAGTTCGCCTGTGGAGAAGAACCCAGAAGGGAGTTGGCTTCAAGAAGAACTTCCCCCCAGCTGTGGATAATGTGCAGCTTCCTGGGACCACTGCAGGGAGGAAAGCAGACAAACCCACAGCTTTCCGGGGCCTGCAGGCAGTGGCCAGTTTTCAGGGATCAACTCAGGAGCCCTGGGGAAGATCATGCATTCATCTGTGGCACATGTGGGCTGCCCCTGAACTGCCAAACAGTGCACCCAGGGACTAGGTCCTTGGAGTACTTCCACTGAGGCCTGACCTTCTGGTGGTGTTCCAACATCCTGTGCCACCAGAGGAATGACACTAGTGAGAAACCCTTCAGCTGTAAGTTGTGTGGACAGGCCTTCAACTTGAAGGACCATCTGGCATAGCTGCACAAAGTCCACATGAAGCACCAGACCTATGTGTGTGCTGTCTGCAGAAAGGCTTCCATTAGAAGTCCTTCCTTCTCTGCACCAGCTTGCGCACACTAGAGAGAGGCCTAGGAACAAGGAGAAGCTCAGCCACCACCAGTGAATTCACAGTGGGGAGAAACCTTATACTTGTGCAGAGTGCAGGAAGGCCTTCCGGTGGCCAAAGAACTTCAGGATCCACCAGAGGCTGAACCTGACCAAGAGGTCCTGTGAGTGTGAGCACTATGGGAGGGCTTTTGTCACCTTGGCTTCTTCATGCAGCATCAGAGGATTCACAGGTCAGGTGAGGTAGAGATGCCTTGGTCCTGTTGGGTATTCCACTCTTGCTGGAGAGTTGGGTCTTGGTCTTCCAAGCAGCAGTTCAAAGCTCCCCAAATGCCCTAAGAAATTGTACCAGGTAGCTGTCTGGGGGAGAAGGGCATCTGGAATACACCAGCAAAGCCATCGGAGGCTGCTCCCACAGTGCACATACTGTGGAGACGTACCAAGTGCATGCCTCCACAGAGCCATCAACAGCTGCCTCAGCCCAGCATGTCAGTCATGTGCACTTCAACTTTCTTTCTTTCCTGGATCTCTCCCTTGCTCTTTGTCCATCTGTCTTTCTTTCATCCCTGCAAGATAGCTTTAGGTCTTGCAGAGAAACAAAACCTCTTCTATGACTTCAAGAGGTGGTACTCAGAAATGAGCACCTATTTGGCATTGTTAGCCAGTTAAAAGGTCATAGAGGGCTAGGCGTGGTGGTGCACACCTGTAATCCCAGCAGCTCGGGAAGCCGAGGCGGGAGGATTGTGAGTTCAAAGCCAGCCTCAGCAAAAGTGAGGCGCTAAGCAACTTAGTGAGACCCTGTCTCTAAATAAAATAGAAAATAGGGCTGGGGATGTGGCTCAGTTGTTAAGTGCCCCTGAGTTCAAGCCCCGTACCAAAAGAAAAAAGTCATAGAGGAACCTGAGTTCCAAGCTGGGTGCTTGGCACACTGCATGTGGGAATGCCTGATGGCAGCATAGGACAGGTGGACAGTCACAAGTTTGTTAAAGCCACATCCTCAGCATTCTCCCTTTGATGCTACTCTCAGACTGAAACTGACTTGGGTGTTGGGTCTTTGACAAAGGAGCATGGTGTCATGCTTTCTTAGGATCTGATTGGGAAGGCTATTCCCAGGGTCATGGTGGAGGCCTTTGTCTTAGTGCACAAAGCTGTCTGGCTGGCTGCAAAGAGCCTGTTGGAGTCTCAGCTTCTGAGTATGTGGGTGAGGTCTGGATACATCTCACCAGTCTGGTGTCTGCATGTGGGGCCATAGAGATGCTGCTAAACTAGGACTGTTTTGTTTACCCCTGACTCCTTTACTTTCAGGCCCTGTTTGTAAGCTTTGAATGCTGGACAGCTCCATGCATGTACCTGGTGCTGGGTGGTGGGTGGTGCTGGGCAGCTGGCTAAAATGGGAGTACTGCTGCAGCAGAATCTCCCTCTCTCCATGCCCTCTCTGTTGGTTGGGGGCTCAGTGGGTCATGCCACTGGAGTTTGCGAGTGAGGTTGGGTCTGAGAGCAGCACTAGGAGGCCATGCTTGCTGCAGAATGTCTCCTGGGAAAAAGATGACTCTGTGTTCTGAACTTGGGGTGTCTCTACTTACCCAATCAAACACATAAGCCAGCCAGGTAGAGCTTGCAGGGCAGCCCCATACTCCAGAAGCTGATCAAGGGCCTGAACACTTTTCCCAGCTCTATCTGAAGTTATCCTAATACCTTGTTAGGGTTTTGCTTTTTAAGAATTCCAGTTAATAAACTGAGTGCAGTGGCACATGCCTATAATCCCAGCAATTTGGGAGGCTGAGGCAGGAGGACTGAAAGTTCAAAGTCAGTCTCAGCAATTTAGTGAGGCCCTCAGTAACTCAGTGAGACCCTGTCTCAATAAAAAATAAAAAGGGCTTGGGCAATCTCAAAAATCCAAAGGGCGAATGATCTCACTGATAAGCGGATGATGACACATAATGGGGGGTGGGAGGGGGGCAAGAATGGAGGAAGGAGGGACTGTATAGAGGGAAAAGAGGGATGGGAGGGGTGGGAGGGAGGAAAAAATAACAGAATGAATCAAACATCATTACCCTATATAAATGTATGATTATGCAAATGGTATGCTGTTACTCCATGTACAAACAGAAACAACATGTATCCCATTTGTTTACAATTAAAAAAAAAAAAGGCCAATGAAGGCCTTCATATAAACCCCAGGGACATATTTTTCTTCTTTAAGCAAATAAAAGGCACAGCTCCACTGGAGTGGTGCCTGGCATCTTAAAAAAAAAAAAAAAAAAGGACTTGGGATCAGTTGTCCAGTGCCCTTGGGTTTAATCCCTGGTACAAAAAAAAAAAAAAAAAAAAAAAAAAAAAAAAAAAAATCCAGTTAACAGCTAGGGGCACACTGGTGCACACCTATAATCCCAGCAACTCAGGAGGCTGAAGCAGGAGGATCACAAGTTCAAGGTTAGCCTAGGCAAATTAGCAAGACCCTGCCTCAAAAAATAAAATCGCTGTGGGGTGTAGCTTAGTGGTAGCAAGAACGCATCCCTGTCAGTATCTAAAGCTACCTTAGTTGCAGCCTCCTCCTCCTCCTTCTTTCTATTGGGCAATGAACCCAGGGGTGCTCTACCACATCCCCAACTCCTTCTATTTTTTATTTTGAGATAGGGTTTTGCTAGGTTTCCTAGGCTGGCTTTAAACTTATGATTCTCCTACTTTAGCCTCCTGGGTAGCTGGCTAACAGTTTTCTTAATTATTATTTATTATTTATGGTCTGAATACTCCATATATGTTTCTTACACTTTTTTTTTGACTTGGACTTATAGTAAAAAATTATTTTAAATTACTGCTATGTATCTAAGAATAATAGACTTTTATTCTATTTTATTTGATACAAAGGATATTTATTGTTCTTTTATAGTGCTGAGGATTGAACTCAGGGGTTCATATGTGATAAGCTCATGCTCTAACCACTAAGCTACACTCCCAGCCCCCAAAAGGTATTGATTCTTATGAACTAAACTGACTTCACCATCCTTTAATGGATAACAACCTGCAATATGAAAAACACTGCAATCATTTATTAATTGACCATTAAGGTCAATTAGAAGATTCGTTTGTAATAATGTGACATTATAGTAATTAAAACAAGTGAGACAGTCATAAGAAATATGTCCATAGTTTAAGAAGTCTCGAGGCTGGGGAGATAGCACAAGGCCCTGGGTTCGATCCCTGGCACCGCAAAAAAAAAAAAAAAAAAAAAAGAAGTCTGCCATTGTCAGGTGTGGTGGTACATGCCTGTAATACCAATGACTCAGGAGGCTGAGGGAGGAGAAGTACAAGTTCAAGATCATCCTCAGCAGTTTAGGGGTAACTTGTCTTAAAATTAAAAAATAAAAATAAAAAGGGCTGGGATATAGCTTAATGGTAGCCTGTCTCTGGGTTTAATCCCTAGTACTGCAAAAAAAAAAAAAAAAGTTTTGTATATGATGTAAGGTAAGGATCCAACTTTGTTCTTTTGCATGTAGATATTGTTTTCTTAGCACCATTTGCTGAAAAGACTGTTCTTTCCTCATTAAATGGTCTTGGCGCCCTTGTCAAAATACAGGTGAACTTAGGGCAACTTAATTAGATTCTTCAGCTTATTGGTCAGGCTCTTGGTAACTACTCCTATAGTAAATGACACGTTTATGCAATAGTGCCTATTATTTGATAAGCAAAGACTAACTGAGTTAGTGAAAGTAAAGATCTTAGAAGATCTGGCAAGTATAGGAACTCACATTGGCTATTTCATCATTAAAAATGACAATAGGGTTCAACATTTCTCTTATTTTGCTAAAGGTTTTAACATTTAGTGAATTCCACTTTGCAAGTAAATCAGACTTTTAGGTACTACATACTAGTCACAGCTGATCTTTGGCTTTTTCTTCAGGACAGATTATTCATCCCATTCACTGCTTCAGAGTTTATTTTGCTTGTCATGTCGGTTATTGCACTTAACATCCAAAGACAGTTCTTGGTTGAAACACATGGCACTACTTTTCTACGCGTTCTTCATAGCTAATTAATAGGGCAAAAGAGATGAGCATTAATGCCCATAAAACTGTTCTCTACATTTAGAAGCATTTTTATTAGGACAAATATTTTACTAGTTATTGATGACAAAGATTTTTTAAAATACTCAATTCATACAGTAGAATCAAGATAACAATTTACACCACTTTACACCAACAAATTTCCTCTCATTTCACATTGATTCTCCAAGAGTACTCTCAGGGGGTAGACCTCCTTTGTAGACATGGTGAGGCCCAACTGTCATCCTACATTTTTGTTTGTTTGTTTGTTTGAAACTAGTGGTTTATTTATTACAAAATTAGAGGGAGAGAGAGAGGGAGAGAGAGAGAGAGAGCTCTGTGAATTTATTCATTCAAAAAATAAATTATTGACCTAACTTTGAAATGTATGTTCCATCACTGGCTGCATAGATTATGACATTCTTATGTTTTAAAACAATCTCATCTGATTAAGAACTTTATTGTACTATCCAAAAGTCCATTTGGAATCCAATTAAATAAAATTATTAAAGTGAATTAAAAAATTAATTAATGTGAAATTCAGATTCTGACAAAGACATGATATGAAAATTACAATGAATGCATTGAACCTGCATGTTTCATTTGCTCTCAAACCTGCACACACTATTATTCTGCAAAAAAAGACAATTGCAGCAAAGAAAAAAAACCCTGCCCTTTCACAAACAAGACTAAAAGCATCCCTCCAATGAGGCCAAAATTAACATGTGTATAAAGTGCTACTGCTTACCATAAATGCTATTTCTAGAAAAGTACAACTGCATAGGTTATAAGAAATATGCAACATCTTAAGCCATTAAAGCACCAACATAAAAAAAAAAAACAAAATCATGATGATTAACACACAAAATATTAATCAAAATTCAGGAAGTAAATACTTGACTAAAATGATACCCACTGTTGGGTAAATTTTTCTTTGATTTAGCTGTCTTTTTTCAACTCTAAAAAAAAAAAAATCCTTAAGTGCTTACTTTATATAAAGGGTTCAAATTGTTCAAGTAATTTGTTATTAAGCCAATTTTTAAACTACAGTGATACAGAAGACAGTCAAGTAGAAAAAAGTGAGAAGTGTAACTCGACAAAGTCATAAAATGCTCTTATCCCATCAGGGCCTTCTCATTTCAATTGAATGTGTAAGTAAACAGATTTAGGTATCTGCCGGTTTTACTACACTAGTTACCTTGGATTTGCTAAAATTTATATAATAATCAATAGGTATACATGAAGTTCTAAGAAAAAGGATGCCTCTTAAAAATCTACATTGGACACTAATCAAAGCAATCATAAAATGTTGTTCTACTACTATAAATGACTATAAAAAGTCAATAGTTCTTACAAATGAAGAACTGCAACCTTGTCCAAAATTTAATTACTCCTGCCCTGGAGCAGCTTTTTCAAGAGAGTACACATTAAAAAAACACAAAGTAGGGTTGGAGATGTGGCTCAGTGGTCAAGTGCCCCTGTGTTCAATCCCCAGTACCCAAACAAACCAACAAAAACAAGTGATGATTGAGGGGTTTGCTGTGATCTTTTTCCTTTCTAAAAGAACAATCACAGAGGATACACACAAATCTCCCTCAGTCACTTGGACGGCCAGAGTTTCCTGTGCATCTTTCGTACTAGCTCCTTGTAGAACTAGACTAGCCTCGGGCAGTCCAGAATTGTCACTACTCTCTGACACGTCACGTAGGTCACTCCCATCATAACTGTGGGTGCCTTCATCTTCATCAATTTTTGGGGACCCGTATGCTGCCACAGTGCAGAAGGTGAAGCCAGCACAGGTTTGGACACTGCTTTGTTTCCTTCTAGTGCTGGGAGAAGCAACGGTGAAACTGGTTCTTCAACTGCTGAGTCTTTACCAGGGAGATTCTCTGTTGTGTTCTGATCAGCGTCCATTTCATAGCACAAAACATAGCTGAGTCGGGCTGATGCTTATCATCTAAAGCTTCACCCTCCGAGCTGTTTGAATTCAGAGCGATCCCTTCTGAACACCGGGGGGGCTGCCCAGAGGAAGAGGAGGAGCGCGGCGTGTCGCTTGGTCTAGGAGTGACTGCATCAGAGCTACAGGTGGTTGCCAGAGGAGGAGCGGCATGGCGAGCTGTTTAGACTCAGAGCGACCGCTTCTGAACACCGGGGGGCTGCCCGGAGGAAGAGGAGGAGCATCGCGGGTCCCTTGGTCTAGGAGTGATTGCATCAGAGCTCCGGGTGACTGCTCAGAGGAGGAGGCGAGTAGTGAGTTGTTTGGACTCAAAGTGACCGCTCCTGAACAACGAGGGCCTGCCTGGAGGAGGAGCACAGTGGGTCGCTTGGTCTCGGAGCCACTGCTCCTGAACACCCCGGGGGGCTACTCCGAGGAGGAGGAGGAGGAACAGGGCGGGTCACTTGGACTCGGAGTGACTGCCTAGGGCTATGGGCGGTTGGCGGGAGGAGGAGACGCGAAGTGAGTTGCTTGAACTCCTAGTGACTGCGTTGGAACACCGGGCGGCTGTCCGGAGGAAGAGGTATGTGGCAGGTCTCTGGGTCGCGGAGCTGTTGTACGGGGCTCCAGGTGGCGGCTCAGAGGAGGGGCTGCAAGCCAGGCGATTAGGTGCAGAGCACGGTCCCAGGACCTAGGCGGCTTCTTGGTGGAAGAGCCGCACAGAGACACGCCTAGGGGTGGAGCGAAGGTTCCAGGACTGCGGGCAGATTCTCTGAGGAGAGGCAGCCTAAGGAGACTCATGTGCGAAGGGTGAGGCTCTCAGGCCCAGGAGGTAGGTCTGGGCCCCTGGGAACATTGCAGAGGAAGGCAGCGCAGCCCAGGCGGTAGTTGTAGATTGAGGGGAACCTCTAGGAGGGGAACTGACCAGCGAGACCTCCCCACTGGGTGAGTCTTCCCTGCCGGGTGAGGTTTTCCCACAAGGACGGTAAAACCAGAGACACAGGCACAAACAGGCCTTGCCTCAGCCCACAGCCTAGTTCCCTGTTGGATGACCATTGGTCAACAAGTGGAGGCACCTCTGCCCACTATCAGGGAATATACCCCACCTGAAGGTCACCACCCCTAGAGAGGCAGCTTCCTTGTGGAGCACCACATTATCAACTTCCTCAAAGACTGCAGGCTACTGAAGGATAAGAGGGGATATACTAGCTATCTTCAGGGACATTATAAGCCAATAGAGGAAATCTGCACTATCTTAATGGTCCACTGATTCCTGAACAATATGAGAAAACAAAGGAAGAAAATGCCCCAAACAAATCTAGATGTTACATCAATAAAATTCAACGACAGCATGGCAGAAGAAATGACAGAAAGGGAGTTCAGAATGTACATAATTAAAATGATCAGGGAAGCAAACAATGAGATGAAAGAGCAAATGCAGGCATTGAATGATGAGATGAAAGAGCAAATGCAGGCATTGAATGATCACACCAATCGACAGTTAAAAGAGCAAATACAGGAAGCAAAAGACCATTTCAATGAAGAGTTAGAGATATTGAAAAAAAACAAACAGAAATCCTTGAAATGAAGGAAACAATAAACCAAATTAAGAACTCCATAGAAAGCATAACCAATAGGATAGAACACCTGGAAGACAGAACTTCAGATATTGAAGACAAAATATTTAACCTTGAAAACAAAGTTGAACAAACAGAGAAGATGGCAAGAAATCATGAACAGAATCTGCAAGAACTATGGGATATCTTGAAAAGGCCAAATTTCAGAATTATTGGGATTGAGGAAGGCTTAGAGAAACAAACCAAAGGAATGAACAATCTATTCAATGAAATAATATCAGAAAATTTCCCAAATCTGAAGAATGAAATGGAAAATCAAGTCCAAGAGGCTTATAGGACTCCAAATACACAAAATTACAACAGACCCACACCAAGGCACATTATAATGAAAATACCTAACATACAAAATAAAGACAGAATTTTAAAGGCTGTGAGAGAAAAGAACCAAATTACATTGAGGGGGAAACCAATACGGATATCAGCAGATTTTTCAATCCAGACCCTAAAAGCTAGAAGGGCCTGGAACAACATTTTTCAAGCTCTGGAAGAAAATGGATGCCAACCAAGAATCTTATACCCAGCAAAACTTACCTTCAAATTTGACGATGAACCAAAATCATTCCATGATAAACAAAAGCTAAAAGAATTCACAAAAAGAAAGCCAGGATTACAGAACATTCTCAGCAAAATATTCCATGAGGAAGAGATAAAAAACAAAGAAGCAAATCAGCAAAGGGAGGAATTATCCTAAAGGAACTGTCAAATAAAGGAGGAACCAAGTTGTGTCAAAAAAATAAATAAATAAATAAAATTTTAAAAATGAACCAAATGACCGGGAATACAAATCATATCTCAATAATAACCCTGAATGTTAATGGCCTGAATTCATCAATCAAAAGACATAGACTGGCAGATTGGATTAAAAAGAAAGATCCAACAATATGTTCCCTGCAAGAGACTCACCTCATAGAAAGAGATACCCATAGACTAAAGGTGAAAGGACAGGGGAAAACATACCATGCACATGGACTCAGCAAAAAAGCTGGAGTATCCATCCTCATTTCAGATAATGTGGACTTCAAGCCAAAGTTAGTCAGAAGATATAAAGAAGGACATTTCATATTGCTTAAGGGAAGCATAAATCAGCAAGATATAACAATCATAAACATCTATGCCCCAAACAGTGGCTCATCCATGTATGTTAAACAAATCCTTCTCAATTTTAGAAACCAAATAGACCATAACACAATAATACTAGGTGATTTTAACACGCCTCTTTCACCACTGGACAGATCTTCCAAACAAAAATTGAACAAAGAAACCATAGATCTCAATAACACAATCAATAATTTAGACTTAACAGACATTTATAGAATATACCACCCAACCAAGAGCGAATACACTTTCTTCTCAGCAGCACATGGATCCTTCTCTAAAATAGACCATATATTATGCCACAAAGCCAATGTCAGCAAATACAAGAAGATAGAGACACTACCTTGTATTCTATCAGATCATAATGGATTGAAGTTACAAATTAATGAAAGAGTAAAAAACAGAAACTACTCCAACACCTGGAGATTAAACAATATGCTATTATATGATGAATGGATAACAGAAGATATTAGGAAGGAAATTTAAAAATTCTTAGAGGTAAATGAGAACAAAGAAACATCATATCAAAATCTCTGGGACACTATGAAAGCAGTACTTAGAGGAAGATTTATTTCATGGAGCGCATTTAATAAAAGAAGTAAAACTCAAAAAATAAATGACCTAACACTACAGCTCAAAGCCCTAGAAAAAGAAGAACAGACCAACACCAAAAGTCGTAGAAGACAGGAAATAGTTAAACTCAGAGCTGAAATCAATGAAATTGAAACGAAAGAAACAATCCAAAAAATTGACAAAATAAATAGTTGGTTCTTCGAAAAAATAAACAAAATTGATAAACCTTTAGCCACATTAACAAAGAAAAGACGAAAGAAAACCCAAATCACTAAAATTCGGAATGAACAAGGAAATATCACAACAGACACGACTGAAATACAAAACATAATTAGAAGCTATTTTGAAAATCTATACTCCAACAAAATAGAAAATTTTGAAGACATCAACAGGTTTCTAGAGACATATGAATTGCCTAAACTGAACGAGGAGGACATACACAATTTAAATAGACCAATTTCAAGTAATGAAATAGAAGAAGTCATCAAAAGCCTTCCAACAAAGAAAAGTCCAGGACCAGATGGGTTCTCAGCCGAGTTCTACAAAACTTTTAAAGAAGAGCTGATTCCAATACTTCTCAAAGTATTCCAGAAAATAGAAGAGGAGGGAACTCTCCCAAACTCATTCTATGAAGCCAATATTACCCTGATTCCTAAACCAGACAGAGACACATCAAGGAAAGAAAATTTCAGACCAATATCCTTAATGAACATCGACGCAAAAATTCTAAACAAAATTTTAGCAAATCGCATACAAAAACATATTAAAAAGATAGTGCACCATGATCAAGTGGGTTTCATCCCAGGGATGCAAGGTTGGTTCAACATCAGGAAATCAATAATTGTAATTCACCATATCAATAGACTTAAAGTCAAGAATCACATGATTATTTCAATAGATGTAGAAAAAGCATTTGATAAAATACAGCATCCCTTCATGCTCAAAACACTAGAAAAAATAGGGATAGTGGGAACATTCCTTAACATTGTAAAGGCCATCTACGCTAAACCCATGGTTAATATCATTCTAAATGGTGAAAAACTGAAAGCGTTCCCTCTAAAAACTGGAACAAGGCAGGGATGCCCTCTTTCACCACTTCTATTCAATATCATCCTTGAAACTCTAGCCAGAGCAATTAGACAGACCAAAGAAATTAAAGGGATATGAATAGGAAAAGAAGAACTCAAACTATCCCTATTTGCTGATGATATGATGGTATACTTAGAGAAACCAGGAAATTCCACCAGAAAACTTTTAGATCTCATAAGTGAATTCAGTAAAGTAGCGGGATATAAATCAATGCACATAAATCTAAGGCATTTTTATACATAAGCGATGAATCTTCAGAAAGAGAAATCAGGAAAACTACCCCATTCACAATAGCTTCGAAAAAAATAAAATACTTGGGAATCAATCTCACAAAAGAGGTGAAAGACCTCTACAATGAGAACTACAGAACACTAAAGAAAGAAATTCAAGAAAACCTTAGAAGATGGAAAGATCTCCCATGTTCTTGGATAGGCAGAATTTTTTTTTTTTTTTTTTCACACGAGGAACTTTTATTCAAGCGGACAAAACGTGTCCACTCGGGGGAAAGGGGAAAGGGAAAGAGAGGAAGAAGATTTTGCACGGTTCTTTGTATTGGAATTTCGTGGGCTGGGAGGAACCAATCACGGAGGAGAATTATTACAGACTGACTGATGGACCAATGACATAGTGGAACGTAATGTAGGAGGCAGGAAGGTTACAGCGACGTAAGCCGGAAATTCCTAACATTCCCCCATGTCCTTTTTTATAAAAAAAAAAAAAAAAAATTGGGGGGTACATGGATGAAGGTCAGTCTTCTGTAATTACTTCCTGCAGGGGTGTGGACGTAGAGCTGGTATCATTGTGACAGGGAGAACTGGAGACTTGATAGTTTCTCTGGAGGCACATCTGCAGCCAGGCTCCAATCCTGGAGGCACATCTGCAGCTAGGCTCCAATTTTTGTGAAATCCTAATATTTCTGCAATACAAGTTGATTAATTGACATGGAAGTAAAAGACAGGGGGTGGAAGAACTGAGAAGTTGTTCCCATAACAAGGCCTAGCAAAGGCTAGAGAGGACAGGCCTTCATTTGGGAGTTTCAACATTGTCTAGGTCATCAGGAATGTGAACACAACATTTAGTACTAGCAAACATAGATTAAGCCTATTTGTGTCTGTAGGCCTTAAACTGACTAAAAACAGAAATTCTGACTCTAGCAGTTTCTCTTGATAGTTACTATTATTTTTTAAATGCCCAAGAATGGCTATACTTTGGTTTTAACTGATTTGCTAGGTGTTTAAGATCAAACTGGTCAATGTGACCTGTTCCTGTCTGTTAAAGAGTCAGCTAAGTTTCCACAGGGGTCACTCATAGAGAACTTAAGAGCAGTTTCTTAGCTCCATTAGTGCAATTGGTAAGGCAGGGTCTTTTCGATGACGTGACTTTCCATGACCCTCCTCTGCAGCAGATGCACTGAGTCTCACCAGTCTCATCAATCTCCTTGCTCAGGAGGTTGTGTGACCCAGAGTTGCAAAGCTTTTTGGAGAAGTCCTCTTGTTTCCTGGGTTCAGGCTGACTTTGAGGGCAAGACCCAAATATGGAGTTTTTCTTGGCCTCTGTATTTAATTTCTGTCTTTAAGTTTGATCTTAACCATCAAGCAAGTCAGTCTCACCAGTCATAAAGTAAGAGTACTGGGCTTTAGCTTTAATGTTTATAACTTTACAGTTATTTACCCCCTTTTTTAAATTTGGGTTTACATTATCTGTTCTATAGGTGATGGCTTACTATTCCAAGTTAATTTACGGTGTTCACTCTTGAAGCAGTACTTCTGCAAAATATTGATCAGGCAACAATTAGAGTTTACAAGGAAAATACAAAATAGAATTACCAACAGTAAAACATTCAGTTTGTGCAATAGCTATCTTGAATTTTGGCTGAGTCCCATTTTTGCTACTGCATATTACACTCTTTCTTAAATGTCATTTTACTTATACCCTATTGATGACAGGTCCTATAACAGAATATTAAATGATAGGGTTACCATTACAGACACGTTTAATTTGGAGAACAGCAGCTTGATAAATTTTCTGCTTTAAAGGCTTGCATACCTGGAAAATATGAACACATTTAATATACAAAGAATAATCTTTTTAAGTATGTTACTCCATGGAATAACCTTATAAATTAATTAGATGTCTCTAACAAACATATTTGAGTAATCCCATACATGTTGACTCCAATTCACTCATCTTATTGTAGAAAAACCAAGATATTAGACAAGTGTACCAATAGTATTTGCTGTCTCTTTTCTGTTGAAGAAAATTCCTAGAAAAATTGATGTTAGACATTTTATAAATATTAATATTTTATTAGTTTGACCACTTAGAGACTTGTGAGTTAATTTTAAGGACATTTTACTTTTTTTAGTATACCCAATTTAAATTGAACCTCATTAAATCACGTGAATTAAAAATATTTGAATCCATTTTTTAAAAATTTAATTTTTATGCGCGCTTATATTTAACACAAAAGCAAAGGCCTTGTAATATTTATCTCCATTGCAATGTAACAGATGTTCAAAAATAACTCAAGTTGGATAAAAAGAACTGATCAAAAATCATTAACCTAGGTCTGTAGGATCAAAATTGTGAGCTCAAAAATACAGCATTTAAGAAAAATAAAGTCCTGGAAGAAAAATGATAATGGTTATTAATTAAAGCATGCGAAAATGAGAAGGAGAGAAAAGTTGAAAGGGAGAAAAGTATTCTGGGTTGTGGCCCAGGAGAAATTTCCTTGGGCTTGAAACTGGTCTCCTACTGAGCCTTTCTACATTTACATTTCAATGTAACCCTTGACTGAGATCTGAATCTGAAAGAGGCTAATATGTTCTAGCAGAAACTTGATGCTTAGGACCTTTTAATTTCTTGAATCTGTAGGGAGAGCTAAGAAAAGAAAGAAAAGATTTGAAAATACGAGACCGCATGGTTGGGGAACTTGGAGGGCTGAATGAAGAAGCGGAAGGAGGAACAGAATGAGGTGAACTCAGAAAGGAAAGAAAGGTTAAAAGGTGGGGGAGAAGCCAAGAGAGGTTTAGCAAGAAAGAAAGGAAAAAGAAGAAGGGGAAAAGTTCCTTTCCATTCACCAGGTTGCCCATATATGTACTTAGTTATAACTAGCATAATTAGGCATACAATTTTACTTAGTATAAAGCTAGAATTTAGGGTGTCATAAATAGACCATTCTGATTTACTATCTAAAGGACAATTTAGCTCTGATTCAGGGAATAGGTAAAGGGGTTTGAGATGATTTAATAAGCATCTCAGGGGCGAGTTTGCTGGGTTGGATGTTTTGAATTTCATGGTAAGCTGAGACCCACCTGGGTAGTGGATTTGGCGTCCCAGAATCCACGGTACCAGGCAACGAGAGGTTAAAAACAATGATTAGGTCGTCACCCGAAATCACTGTTTAACCGGGCAAAAAGCCGAGAGAGAGTTTGAAGACCTGGCCAGGGTTTCGGGAGGGAACTGCGAGAGGAGGGGGAGAAAAGCCGCAGAGCGGCGAGAGGGACTAGCAGCGGCAGAAGTAAACTTCAAACCCGAGAAAGAATCACAGCACCATAAAATTCAGACATCCACCCAACAACTAAGACCAATTATGAGGACCAAGGAGGTACCCCCACACCTTGGCGGTTGAGTGGCAGGAGCCACGAGGGGTGAAGCCACAGGGCGGCGAGAGATGAAGCCGCTGGGCGGGCAGCGAAAGGCTGCGAGCCGGCGAAGGAAGCTGGGGACTGGCCGCTTTATAATAAGGAGGGGGCTACAGCGGACTGCAGGTGGAGGTGCGGGGAGCCGAGATGTGTTTAAATGGTCAGGGGCCTGCCTAAGGGGAACTCACCAATTTTGGAGTCCGGTGTTGTATGCAGAAAACTGGGCATCCAGGTAAATGGAAGGTGAGCCTGAATCTGCGGGCGCAGGAGAAATCGGATGGGGTTCCGCTTGCTTAGTCAGCGGAAAAAAATCACCCATCCTGGGTTTCTCGGCACCAGATGTTAGTTAGATGTAAAGGGAGCAGTTTTGGTTCGTCGATAACTCCCAGAAAAGACGCTCCGCAGATACAGGTCTCACACGAGGAACTTTTATTCAAGCGGACAAAACGTGTCCGCTCGGGGGAAAGGGGAAAGGGAAAGAGAGCGGATAGGCAGAATTAATATTGTCAAAATGGCCATACTACCAAAAGTGCTATACAGATTCAATGCAATTCCAATCAAAATCCCAATGATGTACCTTACAGAAATAGAGCAAGCAATTATGAAATTCATCAGGAAGAATAAAAAACCCAGAATAGCTAAAGCAATCCTTGGCAGAAAGAGTGAAGTAGGGGGTATCGCAATACCAGATCTTCAACTCTACTACAAAGCAATAGTAACAAAAACGGCATGGTATTGGTACCGAAACAGAAAGGTGGATCAATGGTACAGAATAGAGGACACGGACACAAACCCAAATAAATACAATTTTCTCATACTAGACAAAGGGGCCAAAAATATGCAATGGAGAAAAGATAGCCTCTTCAACAAATGGTGCTGGGAGAATTGGAAATCCATATGCAACAGAATGAAACTAAACCCATATCTCTCACCATGCACGAAACTAAACTCAAAATGGATCAAGGACCTTGGAATCAGACCAGAGACCGTGCATCTTATAGAAGAAAAAGTAGGTCCAGAGCTTTAACATGTCGGCTTAGGACCAGACTTCCTCAACAGGACTCCCATAGCACAAGAAATAAAAGCCAGAATCAATAACTGGGATAGATTCAAACTAAAAAGCTTTCTCTCAGCAAAGGAAACTATCAGCAATGCGAAGAAAGAGCCTACAGAGTGGGAGAAAATCTTTGCCAATCATACTTCAGATAGAACGCTAATCTCCAGAATCTATAAAAAACTCAAAAAACTCTACACCAAGAATGTAAATAATCCAATTGACAAATGGGCTAAAGAAATTAATAGACACTTCACAGAAGAAGATATACAAGCAATCAACAAACATATGGAAAAATGTTCAACATCTCTAGTAATAAGAGAAATGCAAATCAAAACCACCCTAAGATTCCATCTCACCGCAATTAGAATGGCGATTATCAAGAATACAAGCAACAACAGGTGCTGGCGAGGATGTGGGGAGAAAGGTACACTCATACATTGCTGGTGGGGCTGCAAATTAGTGCAGCCACTCTGGAAAGCAGTGTGGAGATTCCTTAGAAAACTTGAAATGGAACCACCATTTGACCCAGCTATCCCACTCCTTGGCCTATACCCAAAGGACTTAAAATCAGCATATTACAGAGATACAGCCACATCAATGTTCATAGCTGCTCAATTCACAATAGCCAGGAACCAACCTAGATGTCCTTCAATTGATGAATGGATAAAGAAAATGTGGTATATATATACAATGGAATATTACTCAGCCATAAAGAATGACAAAATTATGGCATTTGCAGGCAAATGGATGAAATTGGAGAATATCATGCTAAGTGAGATAAGCCAATCTCAAAAAACCAAAGGAAGAATGATATCGCTAATAAGTGGATGATGACACATAATGGGGGGTGGGAAGGGTTAGTGTTGGGGTTGGAGTTGAGTTTAGGGAGGGGGGCAGGAATGGAGGAAGGAAGGACTGTATAGATGGAGGGGAGGGGTAGGAGGGGTGGGGGGAAGGGAAAAAATGGCAGAATGAATCAAACAACATTACCCTATGTAAATTTATGATTACACAAATGGTATGCCTTTACGCCATGTACGAACAGAGAAACAACGTGTATCCCATTTGTTTACAATAAAAAAAAAAGAATGTACATAATTAAAATGATAAGGGAAGCAAACAATGAGATGAAAGAGCAAATGCAGGCATTGAATGATGAGATGAAAGAGCAAATGCAGGCATTGAATGATCACACCAATTGACAGTTAAAAGAGCAAATACAGGAAGCAAAAGACCATTTCAATGAAGAGTTAGAAATATTGAAAAAAAACAAACAGAAATCCTTGAAATGAAGGAAACAATAAACCAAATTAAGAACTCCATAGAAAGCATAACCAATAGGATAGAACACCTGGAAGATAGAACCTCAGATATTGAAGACAAAATATTTAACCTTGAAAACAAAGTTGAACAAACAGAGAAGATGGTAAGAAATCATGAACAGAATCTCCAAGAACTATGGGATATCTTGAAAAGGTCAAATTTCAGAATTATTGGGATTGAGGAAGGCTTAGAGAAACAAACCAAAGGAATGAACAATCTATTCAATGAAATAATATCAGAAAATTTCCCAAATCTGAAGAATGAAATGGAAAATCAAGTCCAAGAGGCTTATAGGACTCCAAATACACAAAATTACAACAGACCCACACCAAGGCACATTATAATGAAAATACCTAACATACAAAATAAAGACAGAATCTTAAAGGCTGTGAGAGAAAAGAACCAAATTACATTGAGGGGGAAACCAATATGGATATCAGCAGATTTTTCAATCCAGACCCTAAAAGCTACAAGGGCCTGGAACAACATTTTTCAAGCTCTGGAAGAAAATGGATGCCAACCAAGAATCTTATACCCAGCAAAACTTACCTTCAAATTTGACGATGAACCAAAATCATTCCATGATAAACAAAAGCTAAAAGAATTCACAAAAAGAAAGCCAGGATTACAGAACATTCTCAGCAAAATATTCCATGAGGAAGAGATAAAAAACAAAGAAGCAAATCAGCAAAGGGAGGAATTATCTTAAAGGAACTGTCAAATAAAGGAGGAACCAAGTTGTGTCAAAAAAAATAAATAAATAAATAAAATTTTAAAAATGAACCAAATGACCGGGAATACAAATCATATCTCAATAATAACCCTGAATGTTAATGGCCTGAATTCATCAATCAAAAGACATAGACTGGCAGATTGGATTAAAAAGAAAGATCCAACAATATGTTCCCTGCAAGAGACTCACCTCATAGAAAGAGATACCCATAGACTAAAGGTGAAAGGACGGGGGAAAACATACCATGCACATGGACTCAGCAAAAAAGCTGGAGTATCCATCCTCATTTCAGATAATGTGAACTTTCAAGCCAAAGTTAGTCAGAAGATATAAAGAAGGACATTTCATATTGCTTAAGGGAAGCATAAATCAGCAAGATATAACAATCATAAACATCTATGCCCCAAACAGTGGCTCTTCCATGTATGTCAAACAAATCCTTCTCAATTTTAGACATCAAATAGACCATAACACAATAATACTAGGTGATTTTAACACGCCTCTCTCACCACTGGACAGATCTTCCAAACAAAAATTGAACAAAGAAACCATAGATCTCAATAACACAATCAATAATTTAGACTTAACAGACATTTATAGAATATACCACCCAACCAAGAGCGAATACACTTTCTTCTCAGCAGCACATGGATCCTTCTCTAAAATAGACCATATATTATGCCACAAAGCCAATGTCAGCAAATACAAGAAGATAGAGACACTACCTTGTATTCTATCAGATCATAATGGATTGAAGTTACAAATTAATGAAAGAGTAAAAAACAGAAACTACTCCAACACCTGGAGATTAAACAATATGCTACTATATGATGAATGGATAACAGAAGATATTAGGAAGGAAATTTAAAAATTCTTAGAGGTAAATGAGAACAAAGAAACATCATATCAAAATCTCTGGGACACTATGAAAGCAGTACTTAGAGGAAGATTTATTTCATGGAGCGCATTTAATAAAAGAAGTAAAACTCAAAAAATAAACGACCTAACACTACAGCTCAAACCCCTAGAAAAAGAAGAACAGACCAACACCAAAAGTAGTAGAAGACAGGAAATAGTTAAACTCAGAGCTGAAATCAACGAAATTGAAACAAAAGAAACAATCCAAAAAATTGACAAAATAAATAGTTGGTTCTTCGAAAAAATAAACAAAATTGATAAACCTTTAGCCACACTAACAAAGAGAAGACGAGAGAAAACCCAAATCACTAAAATTCAGAATGAACAAGGAAATATCACAACAGACACGACTGAAATACAAAACATAATTAGAAGTTATTTTGAAAACCTATACTCCAACAAAATAGAAAATTTCGAAGACATCAACACATTTCTAGAGACATATGAATTGCCTAAACTGAACAAGGAGGATATACACAATTTATTTATTAATTATTATTTACTTTATTTTATTTTATTTTTTTATTTTGTTGTAAACAAATGGGATACATGTTGTTTCTCTGCCTGTACATGGTGTAAAGGCATACCATTTGTGTAATCATAAATTTACATAGGGTAATGCTGTTTGATTCATTCTGTTATTTTTTCCCTTCCCCCCCATCTCTCCCACCCCTCTTTTCCCTCTATACAGTCCTTCCTTCCTCCATTCTTGCCCCCCTCCCTAACCCTAACTCTAACCCTAACATTAACCTCTCCCACCCCCCATTATGTGTCATCATCCACTTATTAGCGATATCATTCTTCCTTTGGTTTTTTGAGATTGGCTTATCTCACTTAGCATGATATTCTCCAGTTTCATCCATTTGCCTGCAAATGCCATAATTTTATCATTCTTTATGGCTGAGCAATATTCCATTGTATATATATATACCACAGTTTCTTTATCCATTCATCAATTGAAGGACATCTAGGTTGGTTCCACAATCTGGATATTGTGAACTGAGCAGCTATGAACATTGATGTGGCTGTATCTCTGTAGTATGCTGATTGTAAGTCCTTTGGGTATAGGCCAAGGAGTGGGATAGCTGGGTCAAATGGTGGTTCCATTCCAAGTTTTCTGAGGAATCTCCACACTGCTTTCCAGAGTGGCTGCACTAATTTGCAGCCCCACCAGCAATGTATGAGTGTACCATTCTCCCCACATTCCCTTTGGCAGCAGTGGTGATGGTGCCAAAAGTTCCCGTGTGCTTCTGTGTTCCTTTAGAAGCTGGCTCTTTAACAGGTACCAAGCCAACTTCAGTAAGGACTTGCTCCTTCTGTGCCATTTCATTCTGTATGTTGAACTTTTCCTTTCTGTTACCTTTTTGGGGAAAAGTATTTTTGGGAACTGGTTTGTTATAAAGAAGGAGGAAACTCCATCTGAGCTGTTCCATTCTGAACAACTTCTGTGTGAGCAGGCTCTATCTGAGCAGGCCCCTTCTGAGTAGTATCCTTTTTAAAATATGGAATGCCATAGTACAGTGATGCAGCCATATCAATGTTCATAGCAGCTCAATTCACAATAGCTAGATTGTGGAACCAACCTAGATGTCCTTCGATTGATGAATGGATAAAGAAACTGTGGAATATATATATAATGGAATATTACTCAGCCATAAAGAATGATAAAATTATGGCATTTGCAGGTAAATGGATGAAGTTGGAAAATATGCCAAGTGAAATAAGCCAAGCCCAAAAAACTAAAGGTCAAATGTTTTCTCTGATAAGTGCATGACAATATATACTGAGGGGAGGTGGTGTGGTAGGGGGGAGAGATAAATGAAGAAACTTTGGGTGGTGTAGAGGAAAATGGGGTGGTAGGGGGTGGGGGAAAGATAGTAGAATGAAACAGTATTACCCTATGTATATGTATGATGACATGAATGGTGTGAATCTACATCATGTACAACCATAGAAATGAAAAGTTTTATCCCACATGTGTACAATGAATCAAAATGCAGTCTATAAAAATAAAAATTAAATTAAAAAAATATGGAACACTTCATGAATTTGCATGTCATTCTTGTGCAAAGGTCATGCTAATCTTCTCTGTATCATTCCAATTTTAGTATATGTGCTGCTGAAATGAGCACTGTTTTTTTTTTTTTAATATTTTTTAGAATTAGGGATTGACTCTAGGAATGCTCTACCTTTGAGCTACATCCCCAGCCCTTTTCATTTTATTTTTTAAAAATTTGAGACAGGCTCTTACTAAGTTGCCCTGACTGGCTTCAAATGGGTAATCTTCCTGCTCAACCTCCCAAGTCACTAGGATTAAGGTGTGTGCCACCAGGCCCAGCTCAGCCCAGTTATTAAGACTAGGTTGTGAGCACTAAAGACTTGAGATACTTGAGAGAAGCCTAACCTCCTCTAATGACAATCCTTATTCTCCATTCCCACCACCCCCAGACCCAGTTCTAGTGATCTTTTACTTCTTTTCTACCCATTTGGTATCTTCTTTAGTACAGAGTTTATACTTGATTTTTTTCCTCAACAATGTTTTGGGGTTCCTGGGGAAGAGTTCTTACTTCTTTCCATATCTCAGAGGCCTATGCAGAAGAACTAAAAAGGTATTTTATTAAAAATTTACCATTTGACAAGCTTGAACACCTACTTAAATCCAAGGGTCTTAGAAATTTGTTCTGTGCCATTTAATTCAAAGCACACTAGAGCCCTGCATGTATGCAAGAATAAGGGTGGAATGCATCCTCTTGCCATAGAATGAGCTTTTTTCTGGGTGTACAGGGATTCCCCTATCAGTTCTTTGGTGATTCTGCCTCCAGGAGCCTCAGAAGCTAGATGTAATCATGTGTTGGTCTAGTTGACGCTGTAAGCTCATTCCAAAAAACACCTTGCCCACTCAAAGGCCGGGTGTCACTGGCTTCTTTTGTCAGTAGGCCACATCATCTTTGAAGAGACCCATTGCAGATTTTTGACCTTTTAACTGTCAGTGTTGGATTCCTGTCCTGTACCTGGCTGGTCCTGGTTCCTCTGTGGTAACTTGCTTCCCTCCCTGGATTGGGACTTCCTACCTCTGTACCCCGGCCTGGGCTTGCCAAGGGAATGCTCCCAGAGCTACCTACTCCTGTCCTGGAGAACCTATCTGGCACACCCTTGCTCCACAGTCTTCATATCTTTAGGTCTTGGCTGACTAGCAGTTCCTAGTGTTGGGGGCTGTGCCATGCAGACAGTGCCAGGATGGCGCCTGGCAGTTAGCCAGAGGTTGTCGGCAGCGAGGAAGTTAATTGACATAAGCACACCCAGGTGATTTATCGTCCACGCACACAATGCATGTGCATGTGTTCTCGAGCACTCCTAATTGTGCCTGCTTGGACATCTAGTTTCTTGCCTAATCTTTGCATAAGAGGCGTGGCCCTACTCTCCGCCTCCTGGAGGTGATATAAGCAGGCTGTAGGCAGAAGGCGGAGTGTGCCAGCAGAGCAGCAGCTAGCAGAAAGAAGCGGAGAGAAGCCACTAGCAGAAAGGAAGAAGAAAAGGCAGCAAGCAGATAGAAGCAGCTCGCAGAGAGAAGCAGCAGGCAGCGGCAGAAGGCAGATCACAGAGTGGAGAATTGAGAACATACCTCTAGATCACAGATAGGCAGACCGCAGTACGCGGGACGCATCACTAAGAAGCACCTCAGATAGATGCACCCTTAGTTCACAGGATGCAGGACGCACCTTTAAGAAGCAGCAGAACTAAGAAGATATAGATCTATGAAAGTGTAGTCTCTCTCTTAAGCAAAGTCTCTCTTTCTCTCTTATGCAAAGCCTCTCTCTCTCTCTCTCCTCTCAAAGCAAGTAAGCCTCATTTCCTCTATCCTCTATAAACAAGCAAGTAAGGAAGCAGCTCAGAAATAGAAGTAGTTCAGTTTCCAGTCCACAACTGATAAATACCCGCGCAATTGTTGCCACAGGCGGTAATAAATATTCGTGGATGGCAACACCTAGGTGCCCAGAGCCCTTTTTCATCAATGGGAGAAACACAGCTATGCCCCAAGAGGGCAATCTGCCTCCTTGAGCATGTTCTGGCTTAAGACTCCTAGGTTTCTTTCTGAAGTACCTGATATACCATATATCTTAGGATGAAAAGGATACTAAAGAAGTTCTCAAAGTTGGAATTTTAGTGGTGTCTGTGCCCCTCATCAGTGGCACCGACTTGAGTATTCCCTGCTACATTAATGCTCTTACTCCGAAAGACACAGATGTAGAGGTTTCAGGACACCATGCCTCTGGAGAGGGTAGAGTCCAACTTTTATAAATACTCTTTTTTTAAAATTGTTATTTATTTGACAGAAAACTTCTGAATTAATATAAAGAAATGACAATAACTTGTGTACACACTAATTCAAAACATTTTCACTAAGCACCAAGTAGAACAGTTGCCTATCTTTTCACCAAAAACAACTTTATCATTGAAAGACTGCTTCAAACTTAGTTTATTCAGGATTTTAATCAAGAAACCTAAAACTGCCAATTGGAGCTTCTAATTAGCATAAGATGACCAGGTTAAACCCTTATGGGTAAAAAATAACTTTTAAGTTTCGACCTATACATTCCAACCAAGGGGATATGCTGGCCTCAGGCTGATCAACACCCGTCATAGGTCCACAAGACAAATATCATCCTCAAAGCACACACAAAAAAATGAGTAATATATATATATACACACAAAGTGAGAACAAAGTATCATGTAAAATACATTTTTGTGTATATTCAAGGGGAGTAATGCCTATTTTCCATGAGCATACAATGCAGCAAGGGGCACAGAAACAAATACCATACACTGAAAGGAATGAAAGTCCTGTGCCTTGGAATGGAGTGCAGGCTTCTCGACCAGGGGGCATCCAGGCCAGACCAGGAACAAGAGTAGATATCAAAGCGTGTGGGGAAGGATCTTCCTTGTTGGAGAGGACAAAAGAGCCACAGACCTACTGACTACTCAGAAGACAGTGGAGTGTCTATACTGGCTAAAGCGATGTAATCTAAGAAAAGATACAACAGAGAACAGAAAACCTCCTCCAACAAGAGGGCAAATACCTTCCTCAGAGGAGCCGTGTTTTCTCTATGGAGGTGAAGGAGCCGAGGATCATTCTGCAGGTCAACTCCACCCCAGGCCCTGGTCCCTGGCAATCAAATTCATGAGCAAGAATCCTCCTTCATGTAAACTGCCTTTTCTTCAAAAAATAAAACAAAAACACAAGCAAACAACACAAAATTCAAAAGAAAAAGAATCAGACCAAGCTTTGACCCCTCGTACTTCACCTGTGTCCCAGCTGTCGTGCTAGGGACTGGTCTGCTTTGTTACTCACACTGGTTCATTACTGCAAGGCATCTAGCATATCATGCTCCTAGTACAGCTCCCCATCCAACAGGCAACACCACACAACACAAACTCACCTAAACAAAAGGCAGCATCAAAATAAGGATCTGCTGTGATATTACTACACTAACAGCATATTTTAACCCTTTTTTCTGAGTCATTTACAAAAAATTTACAAAATACCTACACTACTATGGAAGCATTACAAACATTGCATTAGATTCTTCTTCTTGAGGTAGTTCAAAGTCTTGAGACAGCAAATTTACATATTTTTCTCTACTATCATGAATGGGTAGTAAATGTTAAAGGACTAAAACCAAATTCCTTCTCCCCTGATTCTGGAGTATTGTAATTTTCCCCTTAAGATAATAACAAACTAACAACTGGGAAAAAAAACTATATAAAAGCCATATAAAATTTTTAAAAACAAGCAGAAAAACAAGAAAGAATCTGTGTCATCAAACTAAGTCTAAACTTTGCTACAAACAAAACCAAACCTCACTTGGTTCACCAAGCCATAAGCATTTTATAAACTAATCAAGTAATTAACAGTTCACAAAAATCAGGGAAAATTTTTAGGTAGAAACAAAATTAACACCAACTAATACCCTGGCAAATAATTCTTCTAAAATGTCATGTCCACACAGAGAGGTTTGGTGAAACTGTCTTCAAGAGGCTACCTTGTAGGCCAGACCCCTCTCAGGTCTGCTTCAGAGGCTCAGGGATATTGGCAGAAACCTGCTCC
Source organism: Sciurus carolinensis (assembly GCF_902686445.1). Classification (NCBI taxonomy): domain Eukaryota; kingdom Metazoa; phylum Chordata; class Mammalia; order Rodentia; family Sciuridae; genus Sciurus; species Sciurus carolinensis. The sequence continues at coordinate 87,273,981 of NC_062219.1, forward strand.
AGGTAGGCCAAGGAGCCCTGAGGGACTTTGGCTGGTTTTTTTGTGCTGCACATTGATGTCCTCCAGCACCTGCTGCCAATGCCTTAGCTTTGTCAAATGCTTCTGCACCAGCGCATCTGTCTGCTGCAGTTCATTCCTTAGTTCTGAGATGTCCTCTTTGATAACTTGCTCCAGTTTCTGGACATGCCAGGGTCCAGCCCTAGCAGAAGTCCATGGGTTCCACACAGGTAAACAGGGTGCGGGGAGACAGCGTCGGCGATGGATGGAGAATGAAAGACACAGACTGTCAGGGGCGGGCTCTGAGGGCCCCAGAGCCGCACCGTGGCCTGATCTCTAAGATGGCGCCTGGCAGCTTGCCAGACATAGCTGCACTCATATACGGGTTTTAGGAAGTAACTCTGGTTGGCTGTTGTACATGAGGCGATCCTGGTATCTGCCTGGAGACTGTTCCTTGATAGGCTGACTTTCCTGGTAGTCTACTCTCTGATAGGCTGATGTTCTCAATATAAGTCTGAGACTTGCGGAATAAACTCCTTTTGGTTCCTGTGCTCAAGAAGAGCGTACGCGTTGTGACTGTCCCCGCGGGCGGTGGGTGATCATAAGTGGTGCCGAAACCCGGGAACTCGAGTTACGAAGAAGGAACTGATCAGGTAAATACAGGGTAAGTAAAGTACAGTCTGGCCAGGTTAAAGTTCGCGGGATAAGCGACGGAGACTAAGTGTTTGTGTGAGCTTTCGTTTTTGTTTTATTAGTTAAAGTGGTCTGCCTTTTGGTTTGTTTAGCGGTAGCTAATGGGCACTGAAATGTCACGAATGCGCATGGAAGGTCCCTTAAAGGATTTGCCCTACAGATCTAAAAGGTCCCTTACCTCCTGATACTGTTGGAATTTTATTAGGTAGGAGCTCTAGTGCACTCAGGGAACTTAGTTATCCCTGGAGTTATTGACTCTGATTTTACAGGAGAAATTAAGGTTCTTGCACATTCTCCTCTAGGAATTATCTCCATATCACCTTGGGACCGCATAGCTCAGCTTTTGATTATTCCCAGCCTTCATAATAATTTTCCATCAACCACAGCAACCAAGGGAACTGCAGGTTTGGGATCTTCTGGGGTTGATTTTGCCTGTCTTACCATGGACTTAAAAAATAGGCCAATGCTTAAAATAAAGATTAAAAATTGAGAATTTTTGGGACTCCTAGATACAGGAGCTGATATTAGCATTATTACATTAAAAGATTGGACAAAAGAATGGCTCTACAAGTAGCCGAACAAACCCTGAGGGGATTGGGTGTAGCTTCTAGCCCACATAGGAGTAGTTCTATATGATGAGGGCCAACAGGGAACATTTCAACCTTATGTCTTAGACCATTTACCTGTTAGTTTATGGGGCAGAGATATTCTCATGCAAATGGATTTAGTACTCACTACAGAAGGCCATTATAGCCAAAAGGCTCAAAATCTAATGGTAAAACAAGGTCATAAATGGGACAAGGGGATAGACCGCTATGGCCAGGGAAATACCCAGCCAATTAGTGTTAAGGGCAATCAAGGTCGACAAGGCTTGGGTTTTTCCTTGGGGCCACTGAACAAAAGTATGTAAAAATAACTTGGAAATCCAATGCACCAGTGTGGGTCTCTCAGTGGCCCCTAACATTAGAAAAACTTAAAGCGGCCCAAGAACTGGTACAACAACAATTAGAAGCAAATCATATTAGACTTTCAACTTCTCCTTGGAATACCCCTGTTTTTAATACTCCAAATATATTATTATGCCACTCTGAGGAAGATATTTTAAAGGATATTTACTCTGAATTAATATTACAACTCAAATTATGGGGACTCATTGTAGCCCCTGAAAAGGTTCAAGTTGGTACTACACAAGAATTCTTAGGAGCCCAATTAATATCTTACAAGGGGATCCCCATCCCACATTTCCCAGAGAGCTCACTCCTGAAGCGCATCTGGTTTTGAATATTATTCAAAAAAAGATTAGATGAGGCCCAAGTAGATCATATTGATCTCTCTCAGCCATTACAATTCATTGTTATTCCTAACAAGAAACTACCCACTGGAGTCTTTTGGCAGGAGGGTCCCTTGTTTTGGGTCCATCTAGCCTGTTCACCCAATCAAACTCTCTTACCCTACCCTGAAGCAGTAGCTCAAGTAATCTTAAAGGCACTTAAATCATCTATCACAGTGTTTGGAATTCATCCAGCTACTATCATTATTCCCTATGATAAGCATCAACTTTCTTGGTTTTGTAATTTCATGGATTCTTGGACTGTTGTTAGATGCTCCACTCAAGCTAACTTTGATATTCACTATCCTAAACATCCTTATATACAATTTTGTAGTAATAATTCTGTAATATTCCCAAGAGTTACCTGACAACAACCTATTCCTAAGGCTCCTGTGATTTTCACTGATGGATCCAAAACAGGGACTGGAGCTATTTGTTATCTAGATAAAGTCCAAACATTCCTTTTCCTTACTAAGATAGTTTATATATAGTTCAAGCTCTCAGTAACTTAGAATGTGCAGGGCTTATTGCCCCAAACACTACTATTTTTTATCCTTTACAGACTTTACAACAAATGATTTGGGATTGTTATAATTCTTTCTTTATTGGACATATCAGAGCTCATACCAATTTACCTGAACCTTTAGCTCTAGGGAATAATGTAGCAGACGTAGCAACTAAGGATTCCCACATTTTTTCTGCGTTTGAGGCAGCAAAAAATTATCATCAACAATTCCATGTTAATTCTACAACATTAAAACTGAAGTTTCCCATTACTAAAGAAACTGCACGTGCTATTATTAAATCTTGTGGCCAGTGTACAGTCCTCCATCATCCACCTTCTATAGGAGTTAATCCTAAAGGACTGTTACCTAATCATCTATGGCAAATGGATGTTACTAGTCTGCATGGTGGGGAAACTGAGGAACCTTGCAGGAATAGGGCAAGGGAAAATTCAAGATCCGCCTCCGGGAATAGGTACGGCAGGAAAAGTAGGAACCTTGCAGGAGTCTCTGGCCAGAGCAGTTTAAGGGCAAGGGATAGTAAAAAGAAATAGGGTCAATCGAAAACTAAAGGTCGCAAAGGACACTACAGTTGAAGTGTAAAAATGCGTGTATTTTGTGTTTGTGTGTTTGTCAAATTCAAGATTCTTGCTCTAAGTAGCGAGGTAAGCTGAGGACCCTGTCTCTTCCTCTGAGGCAGTTAGGCACTCAGGATAGCTGGCCAGGTGGTGAAATATAAAGAGGATCGATCATAAAGGAGCTCCGGAGTATGTGTATTGAGTGTTGTTTGTGTGTTTGTACTGCTGTTAGTGTGGCCTTTGTACAGTGAAGGATGGATTCAGAAATATCACGAAATCAGTCTGAAAGGATAATTCTAAAAGGAGGCATGAAAAATATATTACAAGGAGAAGAAGTGCTGGGAGAGATGAAAGAGGAAGTTAACTGGGGTAACCAAAAACAGGAAAGTTCTGGGGAAGAAAGAAACACTGGGGAAGAATTAGAAAATAAGGAAACCAGTGTATGATCATATGTTCAAACTCTAGTAGAAATAAGCCCAGGTTTATAGAAGAAAAGCTGCTCAGTGTGCCACAGCAGGATCTTCATAAACAGGATCTAATAGCAACAGAAAAGAACTCTTAAAGAGAACAAAGTGAGGAAGGATTGAGTGGTAGTAACCTAGAAAACAATTACTCAGAAAATTTAAGAACAAGGGAAAAAGGAGAGCTAAATCTAATACAAAGAACCCCCAAAAGAAATAACCAAGTGGTAGTGAAAACTTAAGAACAAGGGGAAAAGGTAGTAGAAAGCTAAACCTAATATAAAGAGCTTCAAAATTTGTAGAACCTGCCCATATTTGAGGACCAAAATAGAGATACCATCAACCATTAGAAAAACTTTAAAGAGGCAGTTAAGACTGATTGGAAACAGGTATGCAGAGCAGTGTTATCTGGAGGACAATGTCTAATTGGAGAGCTCAGTGGCAAGAAATAGCTGTTGAAACTGCTTGCAGAAACGTAGTAGCAAGGTTTCCTGGTAGAAATGTTGATATGCTAATAGAAGGCTAATATGATACTCAAAATCAATATGATCCTGGAGTGTATGCACAAATATACAGCAGCAAAGAGACAATACCCTAACAAAAGATAAAAGATAACTATAGTAAAATCTGTTACACCTTATGCCCCCAGGTCTTTGTCCAAAGTGTAGAAAAGGAAAACATTGGGTTAATGAGTGCAAATTACTGATGTTGAGGGCAAGATGTTACCAAATCATTTAAGAAACAAGGCACAGGGCTCTTCAACTCAAGGCTCACAAAATGGAAGCAGCTGTCATAGCTCTTGTAGAGTTTAAGGAGTAACAGATCTTTTTGCTGAGAGTGATTGCATCACTCAGGCAATTCCCAAATTGGAATTGGTTGGACCCATAGCCCCTCATAAGCTGATTTAGCCACATAGATGATTTTCATCTTTTTCTCAGTAAAGCAAGCTGCTTATTTTCATCCTATGTAACTTTTTAATTCTTCATGTTGGTACCTCACCTTTAAGGAGGGTTTATAAGAAAGGGAAGTGCACTGATTTGAAAGTTAATGGAGTTAATATTGAAAAATGTAGAGAGGGTGAAATAGTTTTTTCAGCATAATTTGGCACCAAATTTTGGGGATTTTTAGGTTTTACACTAATAGGCTTGGGTGTGCTTGTATTAATTCTATTCTGCATCTACAAATGCCTCAAAGCCAGTCAACAGGCTTATAATGTGATCATAAGATAAGATTTCTGAAAGTGTAGTCTCTCTCTCTCTTAAACAAAAAGTCTTTCTCTCTTATGCAAAGCCTCTCTCTCGCTCCTCTTAAAGCAAGCAAACCTCAGTTCCTCTATCCTCTATACCCACGCAAATTGTTGCTGCAGGTGGTGACAAATTGCCATGGGCGGTGACAGTTACTCACATTCCTGAATTTGGTAACCTTAAACAACTTAAAATGGACAATGGCCCTGCTTATACTTCAACCTCTTTTAACCAATTTCTCATTAAATTTGAAATAACTCTAACCACAGGTATACCTTATAACCCACAAGGACAAGATATTGTTGAACGTGCACATCTCACCCTCAAAAATACTCTTTATGAACAAAAAGGGGGAATAGGGGAGACCTTCAGGTCCCCTAAAGATAAACTTTCTCTTTGCCTCTTTATTTTGAGTTTTTTAACTCTGGATAATGAGGGTCGCTCTGCCGCTGAGAGACATGGCAATCATAAACAACATGATAGAGTGACGGTGAAATGGAAGGATGTTCTTACTGGACAATGGAACGGCCCGGACCCGGTGCTTTACTGGAGCCGTGGCTTGGTTTGTGTGTTTCCACAGGATAAAACGTCACCTATCTGAGTTCCTGAACGGCTGACTCGACCAGTGGCAATGCTACCAACAAGTAATTCGGATCAACAAAATGAAGACACCAAAGACACTCCTGACGATCATGCTATTGACAGTTTTTCACCCCTTAGCCATGCTTTCTTTTCACCCAGGTGAAAATGGTTCTACATTTCAAGAATACATAAAAAACTTAACAGGAAATGCTGTTTTACTTTCAGGATGGGTACCTTGCAGACATAATGCTACAGGAACTACTTTCAAAACCCCTAAAATCTTCCCTCCTTGTAATCCTAAACATAGTACACTTCCATATGGACAGGTTGTCAACATGCAGGACCAGCAACTCCTGTACAAATGGATTTTTTTTTTCACTCCCAATTTCACTTCTTTCACTGCTAATGATAACTTCACTAATAATGTTCAATTAGGCATGAAACGTGTCAACCCCTTTGACAATTGGATGCTTTTCACTGCAGCTTCAGGATATACTAACTTACAATCTTTTTTCAGTCTCTTAGGAGGGGCATTTCGGCTATGTACTTGGAACTCCTCTACATGGACAAACAGTTCTAGGTTCACTAGTGCTGCCTCACAATCTACGTGTACCTGAAATATTACCTTTCCACCTACCTCAGTTTGTGTGTCCCCCCCTTTTTTATGTTTTTAACTTCTTCTCTTCTCAATTGCACCTCAAGCAAATGCATATTCCTACCTTCCTACGTGTTCCAGTCTCTGTTACAGATAACAGAACTGCCAGTACTACTATCTAGAGACAAGAGAGATTTTGGCATCACAGCGGCTGTGGTCACTGCAATAGTGGTTTCTGCAACAGCAGCACTAGCAACTGCCATACCTACAGCAACAACAGTCAATCACTTGGCCAAAAATACAGCTACAGCCTTACAGACTCAAGAAGCTATAAACAACCATTTTAAGGCAAGCATACTCCTTGTAAATCAAAGAGTGGACTTACTACAAGAACAAGTGGATATCTTGCAAGAACTTTTGGGACTGGGATGTGTTTATCCTTTAAGAGCAGTGTGTGTCACCCCTATTGCTTATAATAACCTTAGCTCTGTGGCTATGTTATCTAAAAATCTCTCTGTCTACCTTACTGGCAATTGGTCATCTATGTTTGATAATTTAACCAGTCAGCTACGAGCTGAAATACTCAGAGTCAATGCCACCAGGGTTCAAGTTGCATCGGTATCCAAGATGTTCTCTTTGTTATCTAAAGCCCTGGGATTGACAAAACAGTGGGCTGGAACAGTAGCTGTTCTGATTATTATCTGCTTAGGGATAGCCTATGTTATACGCAGCCAAATCAGAGCTCGCCAAGATGCCCGACGTCATCGACGGGCTGTAGTACAGGCTTTGACAGCCATTGAGACAGGCACATCCCCCCAAGTATGGCTAAGCATGCTGGACCAGTAGTCAAAGACGGGTAAGATCCGTGGAAATGCATACCAACCTAAGACAGGGTTCTGACGCCTGGAGGTCAGAATTCCAATGACGGGTAAGGATGTAATTTGCCATGGACAACCTAAGACAGGCATGGTCCCAAGTCATCTTTTCTTTATTTAAAGAATAAGGGGGAGATGTCAGGGCCGGGCTCTGAGGGCCCCAGAGCTGCACCCTGGCCTGATCTCTAAGATGGCGCCTGGCAGCTTGCCAGACTTAGCTGCACTCATATACAAGTTTTAGGAAGTAACTCTGGTTGGCTGTTGTACATGAGGCGATCCTGGTATCTGCCTGGAGACTGTTCCTTGATAGGCTGACTTTCCTGGTAGTCTACTCTCTGATAGGCTGATGTTCTCAATATAAGTCTGAGACTTGCGGAATAAACTCCTTTTGGTTCCTGTGATCAAGAAGAGCATACGTGTTGTGATTGTCCCCGTGGGCTTTGGGCGATCATAACAGACTCTAGTTCTGGTGCAATAAATCCCACTTTATTCTGGGTAAGACTGGGTTTATATACATTTTTCTTCAGGCTATACTGGCAGTCTTATGGTTAATATTAAAGAAGTTTCCAAAGCATAGGCAGAAAACAACAACCTTACAGATTATCCTTACCTAATCACAATTGTTTTAAGAATATCTAACTATGTCGATGAGCTAATACAATATTTACTTCCTTAATATCTAAACTCTATGTGACCTAAGACTATTCTTATTATTCTCGCGGTTAAAACAATAGACAAGCAATCTCATGTGACCATCTGTACTAGGTCCATCTGGTTAATATCTAAATTGCTGAGTTAAGGGTTACAGTAGGGCAGCAGTCCCAATTGTAATTGTGTACCAACATTTATTATAGGGGTGACATATTCTTTGTAGGAAGGAAGGAATGTTGTGAAACCTTATTCTCTTACCTCACCACCACACATGAACAAAACCATTGTTAAAATTTAACCAGCCTGTTGGAGACAAAGGCAGATCTACAACTATTTTCTCCAGAGGCTTTCAGGGACTCATTGCATGGTTGCAAAATTATTTTTAATTTTGTTAGTGGTAAAGACCCATTGTTTTTCAGATTGTAGGTAATATTTTCTGGAATTTTTGTTGTATTCCCCTCAACCCCTTAAGCAATCCGTTCAGACTGAAATGAATAATATATTATCAGAAAAACACAGAAGAAAAAACACCATGCTCCGGAGCAAAACATCCGGCAATTCCTTTTAGGATGAGCCTTTGCAATCATCCTCCAGAGGATCTTTGTCAAGCACTGGATGGAATTCCGGACGCCCCCGCATGGACAGACAACTGCAATCTTTTTGTAGAAAGAAGCATTCTGTCTGTCTTGCAATGTCTAGAAACTTCTGGATACACTGATCAACACCAGTTGGAATTTCTTCCTGATCGGTGCCATTGACATAATCTTGACTCATGAGAGAAGCAAAGCAAGCCTCGAAAGATGACTCCAACTCGTCCACCAAGGTGCTGCTAGAAGTTCTGGAGGCGCCAGGCGCTGCGTGGAGAAGGGAAGCGTGCCCCCCCCCCGACCCCCGTGAGTCCCGGCTCGGGTGGCAGTGGCCCCGGAGACTGCCCGGAAAACATACCGTCCAGTGGAGCCGACGTGTTTGGGATGGCGGGCCGGAGCTGGCCCACTCTATACTCTTGACGCATCATCCAAATGGAACTGAGGAAAAGTATCTCCCTCTCTATACTGCCAAGCAGGGGGAAATGTGCCATTCATTCAATTCTTGTGCTTCATGTTTGAGGCCTTGTACAGAAAGGGATAAAATGAAACCCACAGGAAGAAGTGACAGTGACCCAAGGACACGCATTTTCCCCGGCCTTCGTGGCAGATGGCATCCCACAGACAACTGGTGGACACACAAGAGGCTGTCACTGGGTTGGCACATGCCGGCTGAGGATGGATCCAGCTCATCCCCTTCGGAATGCCGCAGGCATTTTTCCCTAGGCTACTGCCTGGTCAGGCTCCCGAGGGCCCCTAGGATCTTTCACCAATTTTAGGGGTGAGCACACAGCGCGGGGAGGGGCAGTTTGTCAGTCTGGGTGCCCAGGACGCTGCCAGGAGGCCACTGAATGCGCAGCTCTGCCAACCCGGCCTCCACGGGCGTCCGGGTTTTAGGTCCAGCCGCAGACTCTTCTCTCCCCACATGGCCACTTCCCGGGCTCCAGGGAGGCTGGGCTCCTGGCTTGCGGGCAGTGGCTCTGCAGGCGGCGGCTGGCTGCACCAGCAGCCCGACTCCCGCACAGAACACGCTCCCAGAGGGTCCACGTGACGCCCTGCGCCGCAGCCGGGCACTTAGGCGGGATCACGGCTACAACTGCCTGGGCGCCCTCTGGAAGGTTTGCTGGAAGGTTCCGGCACGCCTCCGGAGGTGCTGCTGTCCCCTCATTCCCCGGTTGGTTGCCGCCCGCCGCCACACTCTTCTCCTGTGTTACCAGTCACCAAAATTGAATTTGCGTGCCCGAGGTGCAGCAAACAACAATCACCACAGAGCACTGGGGCTTGGAGTACAGAAAGTTTAATTGAAAAGAAAGCGACCAGTGCTCTGTGGTGATTGTTGTTTGCTTCAAGAGCGAACACCATAAATTAACTTGGAATAGTAAGCCATCAGCTATAGGGACAGATAATGTAAACCCCAATTAGATAAAAGAGGGTAAATAACTGTGAAGTCATAGACATTGAAGTTAAAGCCCAGTACTCTTGCTTTATGACTGGTGAGACTGACTTGCTTGATGGTTAAGAACAAACTTAGAGATTGAGATTAAATACAGAGGTAAGAAAAGTCCATATTTGGGTCTTGCCCTCAGTGTCAGCCTGAACCCAGGGAACAAGAGGACTTCTCTAAGGAGGTTTGCAACTCTGGGTCACACAACCTCCTGAGCAAGGAGATTGATGAGACTGGTAGAGAAAAAGCGACTCAGTGCATCTGCTGCAGAGGAGGGTCAAGGAAAAAGGGAGATATCCCTGGTGCTTTCAAGGGAAGCCACCTCATCAAGGAGACCCTACCTAACCAATAGCACTAAGGGAGCTAAGAAGCTGCTCTTAAGTTCTCTATGAGTGACCCCTGCGGGAACTCAGCTGACTCTTTAACAGACAGGAACAGGTCACTTTGACCAGCTTGATCTTAAACACCTAGCAAAATAGTTAAAACCAAAATATAGCCATTCTTGGGCATTTAAAAGAAATAATACTTAAATGTAACTTAAAATGTACACTTGTGTTAGCCTACTAGAATAAAGACTAAAAGCTACAAAAGAGAGATTCTTAGGCAAATGTGCCTGATAACTATCAAGGAAGGAGAGAGAAGATGAGATCTAAAATTTTCTGGTGGAATTTCCTGGTTTCTCTAAGTATATAATCATATCGTCAGCAAATAGGGATCGTTTGAGTTCTTCTTTTCCTATTCGTATCCCTTTAATTTCTTTGGTTTGTCTGATTGCTCTGGCTAGAGTCTCAAGGACGATGTTGAATAGAAGCGGTGAAAGAGGGCATCCCTGCCTTGTTCCAGTTTTTAGGGGGAATGCTTTCAGTTTTTCACCATTTAGAATGATATTAGCCATGGGCTTAGCATAGATGGCCTTTACAATGTTAAGGAATGTTCCCACTATCCCTATTTTTTCTAGTGTCTGAGCATGAAGGGGTGCTGCATTTTATCAAATGCTTTTTCTGCATCTATTGAAATAATCATGTGATTCTTGACGTTAAGTCTATTGATATGGTGAATTACATTTATTGATTTCCTAATGTTGAACCAACCTTGCATCCCTGGGATGAAACCCACTTGATCATGGTGCACTATCTTTTTAATATGTTTTTGTATGCGATTTGCTAAAATTTTGTTTAGACTTTTTGCGTCGATGTTCATTAAAGATATTGGTCTGAAATTTTCTATCCTCGATGTGTCTCTGTCTGGTTTAGGTATCAGGGTGATATTGGCTTCATAGAATGAGTTTGGAAGGGTTCCCTCAACTTCTATTTTATGGAATACTTTGAGAAGAATTGGAATGAGCTCTTCTTTAAAGGTTTTGTAGAACTCGGCTGAGAACCCATCTGGTCCTGGACTTTTCTTTGTTGGTAGGCTTTTGATGACTTCTTCTATTTCATTACTTGAAATTGGTTTACTTAAACTGTGTATGTCAAATAGAAGAGGAGGGAACTCTCCCAAACTCATTCTATGAAGCCAATATCATCCTGATACCTAAACCAGACAGAGACACATCAAGGAAAGAAAATTTCAGACCAATATCTTTAATGAACATCGACGCAAAAAGTCTAAACAAAATTTTAGCAAATCGCATACAAAAACATATTAAAAAGATAGTGCACCATGATCAAGTGGGTTTCATCCCAGGGATGCAAGGTTGGTTCAACATCAGGAAATCAATAAATGTAATTCACCATATCAATAGACTTAACGTCAAGAATCACATGATTATTTCAATAGATGCAGAAAAAGCATTTGATAAAATGCAGCACCCCTTCATGCTCAGACACTAGAAAAAATAGGGATAGTGGGAACATTCCTTAACATTGTAAAGGCCATCTATGCTAAGCCCATGGCTAATATCATTCTAAATGGTGAAAAACTGAAAGCATTCCCCCTAAAAACTGGAACAAGGCAGGGATGCCCTCTTTCACCGCTTCTATTCAACATCGTCCTTGAGACTCTAGCCAGAGCAATCAGACAAACCAAAGAAATTAAAGGGATACGAATAGGAAAAGAAGAACTCAAACGATCCCTATTTGCTGATGATATGATTATATACTTAGAGAAACCAGGAAATTCCACCAGAAAAGTTTTAGATCTCATAAGTGAATTCAGTACAGTAGCGGGATATAAGATCAATGCACATAAATCTAAGGCATTTTTATACATAAGTGATGAATCTTCAGAAAGAGAAATTAGGAAAACTACCCCATTCACAATAGCATCGAAAAAAATAAAATACTTGAGAATCAATCTCACAAAAGAGGTGAAAGACCTCTACAGTGAGAACTACAGAACACTAAAGAAAGAAATTAAAGAAAACCTCAGAAGATGGAAAGATCTCCCATGTTCTTGGATAGGAAGAATTAATATTGTCAAAATGGCCATACTACCTAAAGTGCTATACAGATTCAATGCAATTCCAATCAAAATCCCAATGATGTACCTTACAGAAATAGAGCAAGAAATTATGAAATTCATCTGGAAGAATAAGAAACCCAGAATAGCTAAAGCAATCCTCAGTAGAAAGAGTGAAGCAGGGGGTATCGCAGTACCAGATCTTCAACTCTACTACAAAGCAATAGTACAAAAACGGCATGGTATTGGTACCAAAATAGAAAGGTGGATCAATGGTACAGAATAGAGGACACTGGACACAAACCCAAATAATACAATTTTCTCATACTAGACAAAGGGGCCAAAAATATGCAATGGAGAAAAGATAGCCTCTTCAACAAATGGTGCTGGGAGAATTGGAAATCCATATGCAACAGAATGAAACTAAACCCATATCTCTCACCATGCACGAAACTAAACTCAAAATGGATTAAGGATCCTCGGAATCAGACCAGAGACCTTGCATCTTACAGAAGAAAAAGTAGGTCCAGAGCTTCAACATGTTGGCTTAGGACCAGACTTCCTCAACAGGACTCCCATAGCACAAGAAATAAAAGCAAGAATCAATAACTGGGATAGATTCAAACTAAAAAGCTTTCTCTCAGCAAAGGAAACTATCAGCAATGCAAGAGAAGAGCCTACAGAGTGGGAGAAAATCTTTGCCAATCATACTTCAGATAGAGCACTAATCTCCAGAATCTATAAAGAACTCAAAAAACTCTACACCAAGAATGCAAATAATCCAATCGACAAATGGGCTAAGGAAATGAATAGACACTTCACAGAAGAAGATCTACAAGCAATCAACAAACATATGGAAAAATGTTCAACATCTCTAGTAATAAGAGAAATGCAAATCAAAACCACCCTAAGATTCCATCTCACCGCAATTAGAATGGTGAGTATCAAGAATACAAGCAACAACAGGTGTTGGCGGGGATGTGGGGAGAATGGTACACTCATACATTGCTGGTGGGGCTGCAAATTAGTGCAGCCACTCTGGAAAGCAGTGTGGAGATTCCTCAGAAAACTTGGAATGGAACCACCATTTGACCCAGCTATCCCACTCCTTGGCCTATACCCAAAGGACTTACAATCAGCATACTACAGAGATACAGCCACATCAATGTTCATAGCTGCTCAATTCACAATAGCCAGATTGTGGAACCAACCTAGATGTCCTTCAATTGATGAATGGATAAAGAAACTGTGGTATATATATATATATATATATACAATGGAATATTACTCAGCCATAAAGAATGATAAAATTATGGCATTTGCAGGCAAATGGATGAAATTGGAGAATATCATGCTAAGTGAGATAAGCAATCTCAAAAATCCAAAGGACGAATGATATCGCTAATAAGCAGATGATGACATATGATGGGGGGTGGGAGGGGGGCAAGAATGGAGGAAGGAAGGACTGTATAGAGGGAAAAGAGGGGTGGGAGAGGTGGGGGGGAAGGGAAAAAATAACAGAATGAATCAAACAGCATTACCCTATGTAAATTTATGATTACACAAATGGTATGCCTTTACGCCATGTACAGGCAGAGAAACAACATGTATCCCATTTGTTTACAACAAAATAAAAAAATAAAATAAAATAAATAAAGTAAATAATAATTAATAAATAAATTGTGTATATCCTCCTTGTTCAGTTTAGGCAATTCATATGTCTCTAGAAATTTGTTGATGTCTTCGAGGTTTTCTGTTTTGTTGGAGTATAGGTTTTCAAAATAGCTTCTAATTATGTTTTGTATTTCAGTCGTGTCTGTTGTGATATTTCCTTGTTCATTCTGAATTTTAGTGATTTGGGTTTTCTCTCGTCTTCTCTTTGTTAGTGTGGCTAAAGGTTTATCAATTTTGTTTATTTTTTCGAAGAACCAACTATTTATTTTGTCAATTTTTTGGATTGTTTCTTTTGTTTCAATTTCGTTGATTTCAGCTCTGAGTTTAACTATTTCCTGTCTTCTACTACTTTTGGTGTTGGTCTGTTCTTCTTTTTCTAGGGCTTTGAGCTGTAGTGTTAGGTCGTTTATTTTTTGAGTTTTACTTCTTTTATTAAATGCGTTCCATGAAATAAATCTTCCTCTAAGTACTGCTTTCATAGTGTCCCAGAGATTTTGATATGATGTTTCTTTGTTCTCATTTACCTCTAAGAATTTTTTAATTTCCTTCCTAATATCTTCTGTTATCCATTCATCATATAATAGCATATTGTTTAATCTCCAGGTGTTGGAGTAGTTTCTGTTTTTTACTCTTTCTTTAATTTGTAACTTCAATCCATTATGATCTGATAGAATACAAGGTAGTGTCTCTATCTTCTTGTATTTGCTGACATTGGCTTTGTGGCATAATATATGGTCTATTTTAGAGAAGGATCCATGTGCTGCTGAGAAGAAAGTGTATTCGCTCTTGGTTGGGTGGTATATTCTATAAATGTCTGTTAAGTCTAAATTATTGATTGTGTTATTGAGATCTATGGTTTCTTTGTTCAATTTTTGTTTGGAAGATCTGTCCAGTAGTGAGAGAGGCATGTTAAAATCACCTAGTATTATTGTGTTATGGTCTATTTGGTTTCTAAAATTGAGAAGGATTTGTTTGACATACATGGAAGAGTCACTGTTTGGGGCATAGATGTTTATGATTGTTATATCTTGCTGATTTATGCTTCCCTTAAGCAATATGAAATGTCCTTCTTTATATCTTCTGACTAACTTTGGCTTGAAGTCCACATTATCTGAAATGAGGATGGATACTCCAGCTTTTTTGCTGAGTCCATGTGCATGGTATGTTTTCCCCCGTCCTTTCACCTTTAGTCTATGGGTATCTCTTTCTATGAGGTGAGTCTCTTGCAGGGAACATATTGTTGGATCTTTCTTTTTAATCCAATCTGCCAGTCTATGTCTTTTGATTGATGAATTCAGGCCATTAACATTCAGGGTTATTATTGAGATATGATTTGTATTCCCGGTCATTTGGTTCATTTTTAAAATTTTATTTATTTATTTATTTTTTTGACACAACTTGGTTCCTCCTTTATTTGACAGTTCCTTTAGGATAATTCCTCCCTTTGCTGATTTGCTTCTTTGTTTTTTATCTCTTCCTCATGGAATATTTTGCTGAGAATGTTCTGTAATCCTGGCTTTCTTTTTGTGAATTCTTTTAGCTTTTGTTTATCATGGAATGATTTTATTTCATCGTCAAATTTGAAGGTAAGTTTTGCTGGGTATAAGATTCTTGGTTGGCATCCATTTTCTTCCAGAGCTTGAAAAATGTTGTTCCAGGCCCTTGTAGCTTTTAGGGTCTGGATTGAAAAATCTGCTGATATCCATATTGGTTTGCCCCTCAATGTAATTTGGTTCTTTTCTCTCACAGCCTTTAAAATTCTGTCTTTATTTTGTATGTTAGGTATTTTCATTATAATGTGCCTTGGTGTGGGTCTGTTGTAATTTTGTGTATTTGGAGTCCTATAAGCCTCTTGGACTTGATTTTCCATTTCATTCTTCAGATTTGGGAAATTTTCTGATATTATTTCATTGAATAGATTGTTCATTCCTTTGGTTTGTTTCTCTAAGCCTTCCTCAATCCCAATAATTCTGAAATTTGGCCTTTTCAAGATATCCCATAGTTCTTGGAGATTCTGTTCATGATTTCTTGCCATCTTCTCTGTTTGTTCAACTTTGTTTTCAAGGTTAAATATTTTGTCTTCAATATCTGAGGTTCTATCTTCCAGGTGTTCTATCCTATTGGTTATGCTTTCTATGGAGTTCTTAATTTGGTTTATTGTTTCCTTCATTTCAAGGATTTCTGTTTGTTTTTTTTCAATATCTCTAACTCTTCATTGAAATGGTCTTTTGCTTCCTGTATTTGCTCTTTTAACTGTCGATTGGTGTGATCATTCAATGCCTGCATTTGCTCTTTCATCTCATCATTCAATGCCTGCATTCGCTCTTTCATCTCATTGTTTGCTTCCCTGATCATTTTAATTATGTACATTCTTTTTTTTTTTATTGTAAACAAATGGGATACATGTTGTTTCTCTGCCTGTACATGGCGTAAAGGCATACCATTTGTGTAATCATAAATTTACATAGGGTAATGTTGTTTGATTCATTCTGCCATTTTTTCCCTTCCCCCCCACCCCTCCTACCCCTCCCCTCCATCTATACAGTCCTTCCTTCCTCCATTCCTGCCCCCCTCCCTAAACTCAACTCCAACCCCAACACTAACCCTTCCCACCCCCCATTATGTGTCATCATCCACTTATTAGCAATATCATTCTTCCTTTGGTTTTTTGAGATTGGCTTATCTCACTTAGCATGATATTCTCCAGTTTCATCCATTTGCCTGCAAATGCCATAATTTTATCATTCTTTATGGCTGAGTAATATTCCATTGTATATATATACCACATTTTCTTTATCCATTCATCAATTGAAGGACATCTAGGTTGGTTCCACAATCTGGCTATTGTGAACTGAGCAGCTATGAACATTGATGTGGCTGTATCTCTGTAATATGCTGATTTTAAGTCCTTTGGGTATAGGCCAAGGAGTGGGATAGCTGGGTCAAATGGTGGTTCCATTTCAAGTTTTCTAAGGAATCTCCACACTGCTTTCCAGAGTGGCTGCACTAATTTGCAGCCCCACCAGCAATGTAAGAGTGTACCTTTCTCCCCACATCCTCGCCAACACCTATAGTTGCTTGTATTCTTGATAATCGCCATTCTAATTGGGGTGAGATGGAATCTTAGGGTGGTTTTGATTTGCATTTCTCTTATTACTAGAGATGTTGAACATTTTTCCATGTTTGTTGATTGCTTGTATATCTTCTTCTGTGAAGTGTCTATTCATTTCTTTAGCCCATTTGTCAATTGGATTATTTACATTCTTGGTATAGAGTTTTTTGAGTTCTTTATAGATTCTGGAGATTAGCGCTCTATCTGAAGTATGATTGGCAAAGATATTCTCCCACTCTGTAGGCTCTTTCTTTGCATTGCTGATAGTTTCCTTTGCTGAGAGAAAGCTATTTAGTTTGAATCTATCCCAGTATTGATTCTTGCTTTTATTTCTTGTGCTATGGGAGTCCTGTTGAGGAAGTCTGATCCTAAGCCAACAAGTTGAAGATTTGGACCTACTTTTTCTTCTATAAGATGCAGGGTCTCTGGTCTGATTTCAAGGTCCTTGATCCATTGTGAGTTGATTTTTGTGCAGGGTGGGAGATAGGGGTTTAGTTTCATTCTGTTACATATGGATTTCCAGTTTTCCCAGCACCATTTGTTGAAGAGGCTATCTTTTCTCCATTGCATATTTTTGGCCCCTTTGTCTAGTATGAGACAATTGTATTTATTTGGGTTTGTGTCCATGTCCTCTATTCTATACCATTGACTTACCTGTCTATTTTGGTGCTAATACCATGCTGTTTTTGTTACTATTGCTTTGTAGTATAGTTGAAGTTAAAAGCATTATTCTTTGTATATTAAATGTGTTCATATTTTGCAGGTATACAAGCCTTTAAAGCAGAAAATTTATCAAGCTGCTGTTCTCCAAATTAAACTTGTCTGTAATGGTAAACCTATCATTTAATGTTCTATGTAGGACCTGTCATCAATAGGGTGTATGTAAAATTTGTTAAATGTATTTCTAAAACTTACTGAGAGCCTGATTTGTTTAAAGGTTAGGCATGAAAGCATTTTACCACTTTGCCACGCAAAAGGAAACTTAAAAGCTGTCTCAGCCTTTCTTTAATTCATGTTTTAGATATAATATTAAATTGTGTTAACTAATGTTCACATAGACGCAGAAGTCAATACCTATAAACTTCTTAAAGATTGCTGACATAACTCTTTAGATCTGCATTTCCATCAGAGAATAGAGCTAAAAGCCCCACCTCACCTGAGATAAGACTCTGCCTCACAACCCTGCTGCATATTAGAATGACTCCAAAGTAAGCCAGTCTTTAACTCATTTAAAGTTGTGTTTAAAAAGTTTGATGTTTGTTGTAAAGATTACTGTGATCTCAAACAAGGGATATAATGAATAACTAGGCCAAAATTCAAGATAGCTATTGCACAAACTGAATGTTTTACTGTTGGTGATTCCATTTTGTATTTTCCTTGTAAACTCTAATTGTCACCTGATCAATATTTTGCAGAAGTACTGCTTCAAGAGTGAACACCATAAATTAACTTGCAATAGTAAGCCATCAGCTATAGGACAGATGATGTAAACCTCAATTAGATAAAAGAGGGTAATTAACTGTGAAGTCATAGACATTGAAGTTAAAGCGCGGTACTCTTGCTTTATGACTGGTGAGACTGACTTGCTTGATGGTTAAGATCAAACTTAGAGATTGAGATTGAATACAGAGGTCAAGAAGAGTCCATATTTGGGTCTTGCCCTCAAAGTCAGCCTGAACCCAGGGAACAAGAGGACTTCTCTAAGGAGGTTTGCAACTCTGGGTCACACAACCTCCTGAGCAAGGAGATTGATGAGGCCACTAGAGGAAAAGTCACTCAGTGCACCTGCTGCAGAGGAAAGTCAAGGAAAAAGGGAGATATCCCTTTCAAGGGAAGCTACCTCATCGAGGAGACCCTACCTAACCAATAGCACTAGTGGAGCTAAGAAGTTGCTCTTAAGTTCTCTATGAGTGACCCCTGTGGGAACTCAGCTGACTCTTTAACAGACAGGAACAGGTCACTTTGACCAACTTGATCTTAAATACCTAGCAAAACAGTTAAAACCAAAATATAGCCATTCTTGGGCATTTAAAAGAAATAATACTTAAATGTAACTTAAAATGTACACTTGTGTTAGCCCACTAGAATAAAGACTAAAAGCTACAAAAGAGAGATTCTTAGGCAAATGTGCCTGATAACTATCAAGAGAAACTGCCAGAGTCAGAAGTTTTAGTCAGTTTAAGGCCTATAGACACAGGTAGGCTTAATCTATGTTTGCTAGTAACAGAAGTATAGAGATCTCTACTAAATGTTGTGTTTACATTCCTGATAACCTGGATAAAGTTAAAGTTCCCAAATAAAGGCCTTGTCCTCTCCAGCCTTTGCTAGGCCTTGTTATGGGAACAACTTCTCAGTTCTTCCACCTCCTGGTGAGGAATTATTGACTTCTGTCATCTTTATGATATTCATTGGCATGTTCCAGATTCTGCAGCATTTATATTGTATCCATCTCATTTCAGTACTCATGTCTTTTTGTTCTTCTCTCATAGAAGCACCCATCCCCAGATGCCTTTACAACCTGCTCTTCTCAACCGGACTTCTACCATGGACCCCTCAATTGACCCGATTTCTAAAAAGGGAACTCCAAACTGCTTGCCCCACGCTGCCCCTTTCCAGCTCGATGAAGCCAGATCGGTCATCACCCCCTTTCCCTACAACAGTGAAGGAGTTCCTAGAATTAGAGGGGTAAATGAAGTCAGAATTGGGGACAGGCAGTTAGTGTAGAAATAGGGAATCAGTCAAATCGAGGAAATGAAGTCCATGAAAACCATCTGCCTTTGGAAGTCTGGAAGGAGAATGGACTTTTTACATCTCACCTGCAAAACCAGCCCCAGTCACTTAGGCAGGAAGGAGAGAGAAGGCTTCAGAAAGAACTGGAGAGCAGAAGATTTTCTTATAAAAAAACAAATGGGGGAATGTAATGTATAAAGCTGCTCCCTGCCCATCAGGTGCAGTCATTTTCCCCGCCTCCCAACCACTTGTAATCTGAACATCCTAGCTAGCTATTAGTTCATCAGTCAGCTTGCAAGTATCCTTCTCCGATATTGGTCCCCTGTTAGCTCGGCAGAATTCAAATGTTTACCATAGCTTCCCCGCCTTCTTTTCCCATCCTTCTGTCTGTCCTCACTTTTCTCTATCCTCCTGGCTTTCACACTCTCTCTAGCGTGTGCCTTTTCTCTTTCCTTTCTCTTTTCCTCTCATTTTCTCTCTTACTCTGCAGGGAGACACTCTGTTTGCTTAATAAACTCCCTTATGTGATTTAAAAAAAAAAAAAAAGTCCAAGTCCAAAGTCTCCTCTGAGATTTAAAGCAAACTCAACTGTGAGAACCTGTGAAACAATAACAACAAAACAAAACAAAAAATAAGTTTTTTGTTTCCAAAATACAATGACACAGAGTAAACATTCCCATTCTAAAAGGGAGACACAGGGACATGGGATGGAAGGATCAGACCAAAGCAATATGGAAATCCAGCAGGGCAAACTTTAGATCCTCAGTTTCCATGTTCTACATCTGGGATGTAAGTGGTGGTATGTGAGTTCTGAAGGGCTTGGGCAGCCCCACCCCTGTGACCTTGCTGATTGCAGCCCACATGGCCATTATCTGTACCAGTTTTGCTTGCTACCTGCAGTTTATCTCAACAAGGAATCCACCTTCCTGGTATTACCCTGCCAGGGTCTAGTTTTTTTGTTTTTTGTTTTTTGTTTTTCCTCGTTTCTTTGTTTTTGGTACTGGGGATTGAACCCAGGGGCACTTTAACACTGAGCACATCCCCACAGTGCCCCCCCCCACCCCTTTTTAGGCAGCATCTCACTAAGTTGCTTAGGACCTTGCTAAGTTGCTGTATCTGGCCTTGAACTTGCAATCCTCCTGTCTCAGCCTCCAAAGCCACTGGGATTAAAGGCATGCGCCACTGCTTTAGGCTCAAACTGGTTCTCCTACCCTGTGACACACTGCTTCCTAGGCTTTCCTTTGAAATCTCAGTGGAAGCCTCCAATGACCCCTCAAGTCTCGCATTCTGTGTGCCTGCAAAACCAGCATTATGTGGATGACACCAAGTCTGCTGCTTGTGTGAGCTGCAGGGGGCCCCTGGAACCATAGCTGCAGTGGCCTCTCCTAGCCTCAGTAGCTAAACACAGGAAGTGAATTCTCAGGAAGCCCTTCCCTAGGTGAATTAACTATGTAGGCTGTTGTTCATTAGGTTGCAATTGATTTGTAGTACCTCTTGATATATTATTAAAATTCATGCTTTATTTGTAAAATGAGTTGCAAATATTTCTTCCAGTTTATCTTTTTTTCCCCTTTGGTACTGGGGATTGATGCTCTACCACTGAGCTACCTCCCCAATTTTTTTTATTTTTAATTTTGAGATAAGGTCTCCCCTAATTGCCCAGGTGTCCTTGAACTTGCAATCCCCCTGCCTCGGCCTCCTGAGTAGCTGGGATTATAGGTGTGCACCACCATGCCTGGGTGTTGTTTGTTTTTCACTCACTGTGGTGGTGTTTGTCAGGTATTTGACTTATAGTCAAAAATTACTAGGGCTGGGGAGATAGCTCAGTTGGAAGAGTGCTTGCCTTGCATGCACAAGGCCCTGAGTTCAATCCCCAGCACCGCAAAAAAAAAAAAAAAAAAATTACTTTTTACTTATAGGCATTGGACTTTTTCATTCTTGGAAGGACTTCTTCATTCCATGACTAGAAATATTTGCTTAGGGTTTCTTTTGCTCTAGTTTGGGTTCTCTTTCCACATTTATATATTTGATATGCTTGAGATGTAATATGATTTAGCTGCAAGGTATGGTCTAAATTCATTTTTTAATGGTTTATCTCCTTATCTCAACATCATTGATTAAGCCATCTTTCCCACACTAATCTGAACTGTATCCTTTTAAAATATTAAGTTGCTATGTGTACATTTGAGAATATTTTTGGATTTTCTACTCCAATTCATTGAGATGTCTCTTTGTTCCTACATCAATAAATGCAGTCTTATATTTATTGAAGTTTTGTAATATTGGGTACCTGGATAGGATTAATTATTTTTCATGTACGGTCTGTGAGTTAGTAATCATTTTTACATTTAAAAATTTTTTTGGTGGGTACTGAGGATTGAACCCAGGATACTCTACTACTGAGTTATTCCCCCAATCCTTTACTTACTTATTTACTTTTATTTTGAAACAGGGTCTCACTACGTTACCCAGGCTGACCACAAACTTGTGATCTTCCTCCTGTTTCTTGAGTTTTGGGATTACAGGCATATGCCACCATGCCCAGTTTAGTTTTTTAAAAATCCAAAGAATGATAATATTCCATTACACATAAAATTATATAAAATTCACTTTGTGTTTATAAATAAAATTTTCATGGCCCAAAGTTGTACCCGTAATTTATGAATTATCTTTGACTACTTTTATACTGTATAGCTGAGTTGAATATTTGACAGAGACTACATAAAACTAAAGCACAAAATATTTTCTTTCTGGTCCTTTGTAGAAAAGTTTGCCTGACTATTGCTCCAACTTACCAAGAAGAACTAAGTTCTTTGAATAAATTGATATATGTAAAAAAAATTTTTAACAAAATGATTGCTTATGTAACTTAATTAAAATTTTATTATTCAAGTTTGTGCTTCCTTGAGTGCAAAATATCTGAATCTATGGCTTCAATATATATATTTATAATGAATTCAATTTATTTAAATATAAGTTTTCTCTTGATCAAAATAGGATGAAATGACTTTGAAACATTTGTCATTGATTATGTTTATAGAGTATTTTTTCCAGTGTGCATTTGGTGATACTTAATAAATTGAGATGGTACTGAAACTTCCAATGGATTATATGTAAAAGTTCCACCCCCCCATATTTAGGTTAGAAGAGAAAATTGATTTTCCATATAGATTACCTATAATATTTTCCTTTATTATAGGTTCTCTGATTTAGCAACAAATATAGTGTTCTTTTTTCTTATTTTCATTACATTTATTGGACTTATCCTCAGTGTAATTTCTGCAGTGGTTCTTTTTCTTTTTCTTTCTTTTTTTTCTGAGGACTTAACCTCTGAGCTGTACCTCAAGTTCTTTTAATTTTTTATTTTGAGACAGGGTCTTGCTAAGTTGCTGAGACTGGCCTTGAACTTGCAATTCTTCCCTGTCAGTCTCCAGAGTCACTGGAATTACAGCCATGTGCCACCACACCTGGCCCCAGTGTAAGTTCACAGGTTTGATAGAAATAGGACTGAAGTTTCTCATTCTAATTGCGTTAATAGAGTTTCTCCCCAGCAAGATGCACAATAAAAGAATTCCAACTCAACAGCTTCACCACTTAATGTTTAAGTTGAATTTTTCTATAGCATTAGTTTTCTGGTGCTCAGTAGGGCCAGAACTACATATGCATTTCAATTGTGAGTTATTTGATGCTAATGTTATATCATTTTGGAAAGTGCTTCCAAATTAAAACTATCAAGATGCACTGTACTTTTTTTTTTTTTTTTTTGCAGTGCTGGGTATTGAACTCAGGGCCTTGTGCTTGTGAGGCAAGCACTCTACCAACTGAGCTATATCCCCAGCCCCTACACTGTACTTTTTGATCTTAAGATATTATGTGAAAAAATACTGGTTACCTATAGTTCATTCTCCTTCCTTCAAAAAGTAGAATATTGGTGAGCCCAGTTATCAAAATGAGAAGCATGTAAAAGGAACTACTATCAAGTAACATAGTTTGAACTGCACCTAACAGAAAATATTGGTCAAACTGGATGTCAAGAAAGTATTATTGCTGTTGGGCGTGGTGGCATATGCCTGTAATACCAGCAATTAGAGAGGCTGAGGCGGGAGAATTGCATTTCAAAGACAGCCTGGGCAACTTAGTGAGATCCTGTTTCAAAATAAAAAATAAAGAGGGCTGGGGATGTAGCTCAGTGGTAGAGCACCCCTGGTTCAATTCCACTACCAGGAATAAAAAGAAGAAGAAGGAGGAGGAGGAGGAGGAGGAGGAGGAGGAGGAGGAGGAGGAGGGGCAATTATTGCCAATAGAGGGAAATCCAGGCATAGTATGTCAAGGGCTCAGATTTAGTTTCTCTACCTGTGTTGGCTTCCTCTTCAGACTGGTGGTAGCAAGATGCTTCTTGTTGTTTACAAATTCACATCCAGTCACAACTACCAGGAGAAGAGAAGAGGCAAGTTCTTTTCTTTCTCTTAAAAAATCTCTTTCAGAAATGAAAAAATCTCTCTAGAAGACTCCTCCAGGTTTTACCTCATTTCAAAATCAGGATAGTTACCATTTCCTAAACCAATCACCTGGCAAGGGTAATAGGATTACCATAATCAGTCTAAACTAATCATCTGAAGTTGAAATGAGATTGGAAGTTACTTTCCATTACCACTATAAGAATCTTTTTTTCTATATTTTCAAGACATCTGAGCATTGAAAAATTTTTTGTTTTAAATTATTATTTTAGAGAAAACATTCAGCCTTAGGTCTTTTTGGTTTGGTTTATTTCACTTAGCATGATATTCTCCAACTCCATCCACTTACCAGCAAATGCTGTAATATATATATCACATTTTCTTTATCTATTCATCTGTTGAAGGACATCTAGGTTGGTTCCATAGTTAAGCTATTGTGAGTTGAGTTATTATAAACATTGATGTGGCTGCATCACTGTAGTATGCTGATTTTAAGTCATTTGGGTATAGACTGAGGAGTGGGATAACTGGGTCAAGTGGTGGTTCCAGTTCAGGTTTTCTGAGGATTCCCCATACTGCTTTCCATAATGGTTGCACCAATTTGCATTCCCACCAGTAATGTATGGATGTACCTTTCCCCCCACATCCTTGCCAACATTTACCGTTGCTTATATTCTTGATGATTGCCATTCTTATTGGAGTGGGATGAAATCTTAGAGTAGTTTTGATTTGCATTTCTCTAATTGCAAGAGATGTTGAATAATTTTTCATGTATTTGTTGATCGATTGTATTTCTTCTGTGAAGTGTCTGTTTAGTTCCTTAGCCCATTTCTGCCCCCTTATTGTAGGTTAGCTTCCACATATCAGAGAAAACATTTGACCTTTGTTTTTTGGGGATTGGCTTATTTCACTTAGCATGGTAGTTTCCAGTTTCATCCATTTACTGGCAAATGTCATAAAGACATTCTTTATGGCTGAGTAATAGTCCATTGTGTGTATATATACCACATTTTCTTTATCCATTCATCGTCATAGGGCACTTAGGTTGACTCCATAGCTTAGGTATTGTGAACTGTGCTGCTATAAACATTGATGTGGCTGCATTACTGTAGTATGCTGATTTAAAATCCTTTGTATATACAACAAGGAGTGCAATAACTGGGTCAAATGATGGTTCCATTCCCACTTTTTTGCGGTCTCTTCATATCACTTTCTAGAGTGGTTCCACCAATTTGCAGTCCCACCAGAAACATATGAGTGTACGTTTTTCCCCACATCCTCACCAACATTTATTGTCACTTGTATTTTTTATAATTGCCATTCTGGCTGGAGTGAGGTGAAATCTCAGTGTAGTTTTAATTTGCATTTCTTTAATTCTAGAGATATCGAACATTTAAAAATTTATTTTTTGCCCATTTTTATTTCTTCTTTTGAGAAGTGTCTGTTTAGTTCTTTTGCCCATTTATTGATTGGGTTATTTATTTTTCAAGTTAAGTTTTTTGAGTTCTTGCATTGAGGATTGAAAGCTTTTCACTGTCATCTAGAGATTGACAGAGTGGTAGAGCTATGGAATAAGAATTGAACTTCTGGGGCTGGGGTTGTAGCTCAGTGGTAGAGCACTTGCCTAGCACATGTGAGGCACTGGGTTCAATGCTAAGTACCACATAAAATAAATAAATAAAATAAAATTATTGTGTCCATGCACAAATAAGAAAAAATTTTTAAAAAAGAAGACTTGGACTTCTGCATGACCTGAAAATCTGAGAAATCATACTAAATGAAACCTGTAAATTGGAAGCTGTTTCTCATAGGTGGTCTGTTTATTCTCTCAAGTATAAAGAATCATTTGAATATCATGGAGGATGTAATAGAAACTCTATTTTATTTGTGGGCATATTAATTAGCATATTTTCCTACTATCAGAAAATTATTGAGAGTTTTGGTTTCAGATGTGCCTGTCTTGTTGTGAGTCCACATCCATTAGGAGACAGGTCAACCCAAGAGTATTAAGGATCCTGTACTTTTGTGTGTGTGCACATTCATAGGAGTATATTAAATAAAAACATTTACTTACTCAAATTTTAGACTTGCAAGTCTTGTTTTTTATGTTCTAAAATATGAGGTAACAAAGATTGTGCACAATTATCATTAGGTAACCCACTGCACACTATTTTTGACTGTGTTTCTGGTCCTATTGTGGTACTTTGGATTATACTAATTTTATAATTATGCATGAATAAATTGGTAAGTGATTTGCTATCCCTGAAATAAAATTTTTCTACATTGATCTGATTATTTTTAGCTTCAACACAAAAGTTAAACAATTTCTATATCAATATGTGCACTATGCTAACTAGAAGATTAGTTTTCTTGAAATAGAAATTCAAGTCTCCTGATAACACAGGTGTCACTTATACATATTTTGAAACTTTACCTTTTTTTTTTCCACCTCCAAACATAAAGACCATCGTAAGGAAACTTAGGAAAGTAATACTTTATTTCTGATTTTTTCTTTATTCCAAAAAATACCTCAAAATTTCATCATTAACACTAACATGCAACACCAAATATCCTACAGGACAGATGGAAACAGAAAGTCAGATGGTTGGTACTTAAAAGCAATAGCAGTCAAGCACATTCAGGCACACCTGTATTCCCTATGATTTGGGAGGCTGAGGCAGGAGGATCACAAGTTCAAGGACAGCCTTAACCACTTAGTGAGGCCCTAAGCAACTTAGTGAGGCTCTCAAGAACTTATGGGACCCTGTCTCAAAATAAAAAAATAAAAAAGGCTGGGGATGTGGCTCAGTGGTAAAGTGCCCCTGGATTAAATCCCCAGTACCATAAATAAGTAAATAAATCAGTAAATAAATTAATAAAATGAAATAAAATAAAAACAATAGCTATTAAGTAGTTAAAAGTGGATCAGATTGTCACTTAGCTTTTGTACATTTGAAAGACTTGAGTGGGAGACGTGGCTTTGGCAACAAGATCAAGTCAAACTGGATGCTTCCTCTCTGACAGCAGGGTCTGGATCTCATCTGCCTCAACAACTTCCCATTTTCAATTTAAATTCTTTTTTTTTTTAATTTAAATTCTTTATGCACTAATTTTCTCAGGGGATGTATTCATTTTGTTTTTCCTCCTGAGCAGAAAGAAATCTTTGTCTTCACCCTACTTCTTTCCTCTGAGCAAACGTAATGCTCTCCAGGAGGAGGAAGGCATCTTGTGCTGCACTTAAGGTGCAGGAGAGGAGGAGTAGGGGGTCTGGGGTGGGGTGGATGGAGGGGAGAGAGAAAGGGAAGAAGAGAGAGGGAGAGACTGATTAACAGAATGAGATTGGGAAGAGAGATAGAAGAGGGAGCAAGAAGAAGGGAAAAACTCCAGGCTCTAAATATCTCCAACACTGTTCAAAATACTTTTCCAGGAGATGCACATGTGACCTCAGGAAAAGGTCACCAGGGGATCCCTTCTCAGGTCTCAGTCTCCCACCACCAAAACCTGGGTATTCTGAGAAGCACATCTTGTGGATGGATTCAAGCATACACACCACTGAGGCGGAAAGCCTCACTGTCAAACCTGGAGGGAAGACCAGGAGGTAGTGTCAGAGTGTGGATTCTCTGGCTGTCTCCACTCTTAGCCGAGCAGCCTGCAATGCAAAGTGAGGTGCGGGTGTTTCGGAGATTTTCCAGGGCCATCAGCTGGTCCCAGCTGGCTGCCCAACTTCCACCATTCAGCTGAGTACCTCCCATAGGGTCCCAGGAGTGGCCTCGAATTGCTACTCTTGCTGCTGTCCGGGGTTCTGCAGACGGAAGCAGAAGAAAGACACCAAGGTGGTACGGCACTCAGTCTCTAAGTTTTAGAAACATTTTTTGAGCCACTTGCCTCGAATCTTGAAATCAGAAATTCCTGCTGGCTCTAACTTCAAAATACATCTCCATTTCATACATTTTCTACCATTTTAACCCACTAGCACTCTAGTCTGAGACATACCTTTTTATTTAAGGGTGGGGTGGGAGGGTTATAGCCCAGCAACTGAGTGTGAGGACCTGAGTTCAATCCCCAATAGCATAAAAAAAAAAGTTTTTATTTTGTTTTCTAAAATCCGGGTACCAAATCCAAAATCATCAAAACATTAAAATGTGCTTTATTGGGTTTCTTGGAATGACCATCATTTACAAAAATATTTGCTCTGATAACTTATAAAGGAAAGGATAATAGAAATATTCAGGTTTGTTGACATTCTCCAAATTTTGAGAAATTCAAACATATTGTGACTGTTCTTTTGGTTATCAAACAGAATAACATAAAAAAAAAAAAAACCTTGTTCATTCCAAATTTTGGTGATTTGGGTTTTCTCTCATCTTCTCTTTGTTAGTGTGGCTAAAGGTTTATCAATTTTGTTTATTTTTTTGAAGAACCAACTATTTATTTTGTCAATTTTTTGTATTGTTTCTTTTCTTTCAATTTCGTTGATTTCAGCTCTGAGTTTAACTATTTCCTGTCTTCTACTACTTTTGGTGTTGGTCTGTTCTTCTTTTTCTAGGGCTTTGAGCTGTATATACAATGGAATATTACTCAGCCATAAAGAATGATAAAATTATGGCATTTGCAGGCAAATGGACGAAATTGGAGAATATCATGCTAAGTGAGATAAGCCAATCTCAAAAAACCAAAGGAAGAATGATCTCACTGATAAGTGGATGATGATACATAACGGGGCGTGGGAGGGGTTAGTTTTAGGGTTAGAGTGAGGGTTAGGGAGGGGGGCAAAAATGGGGGAAGGAAGGACTATATAGAGGGAAAAGAGGGATGGGAGGGGTGGGGGGAAGGGGAAAAAAAAAAAAAAAAAAAAAAACCCTGACAAAGTAAAATTGGGTTTTCTGAGGTTAATTATAATATGATGATTGTGTGGTTCTAAAGTTTAAAAAAATCCTTTTGCAGATAGAATGAAACAATAACTGTCAACACACTGATTTTAAAAAAGAAAAATTCTTTGTCAGTTGTCAATTAGTGACATTTATAATATACTTACTTTAGGGTATAAATTAAAGCCCCTGGATGTTAGTTGTTAGTGCTCTCATTAAGTGTTTTTATTTCTGTTGGTTTGTTTGCTTTACATTGAGAACAGGTACTGTTCTATTAACTGTCCAGATTACAAAGTAGATACTGTAGTTCATTCTTCTAATAAGCCTGTTGTTCTGGTCTACCCGGTGGCTAGCATCTCCACCTTCTACAAAATGGGTGGTCTTTTTCTTCATTCCACCTTTTGGAGAACATCATTTGAAGGGCCACAGGAAGTTAGTTGCTTCTTTGAAATGTTTTCCAACAGTGTAGGTCTCATGAATCAGATCCTCCATGCAGACAATGCCATACCTACCAAGAGATCAAGCAATTGAAGTGTTATCTGTCAAGGCAATTCGTTTCTTACTGATTTTGCTATATCCACACTTGTAGATAGTTTATTCACTGACTTCAGGTTTGGATACCCACACACAATGCATGGTTCCACAGTCCTCAACATGTTAACTGAAGCCTTGTTGAGCTTAACAAAGGGGGCACTGAAGATCTGGGCGAAGGAAAAGAAGTTGTAACAAAGGTTACCTTAGTAACCTTTGAGCTCACAGCATTGATACCTCTGATTGATGACAAATGTCAATTTGGGTTCTACAAGTACATAGAAGTTGCCAGTTTTTCTTGCCATCCTAGTCATTTGAATCTCCGTTCTGTACATCTGCCTGTATTCCTTGTGGAAATGCTTGGCTTTTTCACAGATAAGCTTCCTCTGTGATGGGCTGACAGATCTGACTCCATGAGAATGTTACAGGCCAGACTCTAAGGGAAATGACTAAACAGACTCCATTTTGATTTGAGACTCCATGTTATGTAGGAAATAAGCTTCTCCCATGGGAACACCCCACCTCTGTGCCCATCATCAGTTACTTAGTGTGACATGTTTAACAATACAGAATGATAATTCCTATGTAAAGAAAGATTGCTCTCTTTTGATCCCTATTGCTCCTAAACAATGTACCATGTGAACAGTGATTGTGTGGATGTTAGTAACCATTCTTTAGTTTGTACCTAGGTAAGAGTCATTTTGACCCACTTCCCCCTCTGTCGATGATCTCATGATGTTAATGTGTAATTTTGAATC
Organism: Sciurus carolinensis; assembly: GCF_902686445.1. Taxonomy (NCBI): domain Eukaryota; kingdom Metazoa; phylum Chordata; class Mammalia; order Rodentia; family Sciuridae; genus Sciurus; species Sciurus carolinensis. Next base: position 87,304,048 of record NC_062219.1, read on the forward strand.
ATAGCAACAGACACATATGATTAATGTGATTTTTGGTATAAGAACCCCTACAACGCTGTGGTCGAGGTTGTTCTCCCAATAGTCATTTTTTGGGGCATTGTATGAGACAGTCAGTTGGCCAGCTTAATAAAGACTCTCAAATTTGGACTTCTCAGTGGTGATCGGTCTGTTCTTAAGTTGCGCCCCATAACATCTCCTTGCCTTTTGAAGCATCTTTTGAGCAAGCTACTTCTTTCTCAGATGCATTACCTTCAGCTCTGTGAAATTCCTTTGCTTTTCTTTTTTTGTTTATTTTTTTGATCTTTCTAGATATACATGACACTAGAGTGTATTTTGACATATTATACATACATAGAATAACTTGTTCCAGTTAGATCCCATTATAGTGGTTGTATATGATGTGGAGTTACATTGGTCATGTATTCATATATAAGGATAGGAAAGTTATATCCAATTCATTCCAGTGCCTTTTCTATTCCCACCCCCTCTCTTCCCTTAATTCCCCCTTTGTCTTGTTCAATGAACTTCTTGCTCTACTTATTATCATTCTTTGGTGGCTTCCAGAGGTCAACAAGTTTTCAAGAGTCTTTCAGAAATCTTCATATTTTATCTTCTTAAAAAAATATTTTTTAGTTGTAGATGGACAGAATACCCTTATTTATTTTATTTTTATGTGGTGTTGAGGATTGAACCTAGTGCCTCACATGTGTGAGGCAAGTGCTCCACCACTGGGCTACAACCCCTGTCCATATTTCATCTTAACTCTACTATTTTTCTCCACCTAAGGAAAGGCAAAACCAAAATCTTCTTGTGTATTTTTCTTGGACTATTATCTATTGTTTTAAAACTAACTGATTAATAAAAATTTTCATCCTGCATCTGTTTTGACTAACGAAAATCTAATAGTTGTTCCTTTCCACACTTTAAATGGCAGATTTTCTTTTGTGGGCCCCTTCTGGAACTTGAATTTTCCTGAAGTTTAATTTTAACCTTTACTTCTATCAAAATTGGACACTGACCCCAAATAACAACATACTTCTACTGACATTATTGCAACAACAGATGGAGATCATCCTTGCGGTATTAGTGTGTTGCCAGGGGTGCTTAACTACTGAACCACATCCCCATCTGCAGCCCTTTTTATTTTTTATTTTGAGACAGAGTCGTGCTTAGGTACATAGGGCTTCTCTAAGTTGCTGAGGCTGACTTTGAATTTGCCATCCTGCCTCAGCCGCTTGAGTCACTGGGATTACAAGTGTGCACCACCATGTCCAGTACCCCAGTCACATTGTGATAGGTGACAATTTACCCCCATACAGTTTGTGTAACACTAAGCTACCACAGTTCATGCGGACATCAGGTTTTCACCTAATCACTATACAAACCTATCTTGTGTGGTATGATGCAGCTTTTTGAATATTTATTAATAAATATTAAAATCATACTATTAACTTTAAAAATATTTTCCAATTTTTAATCACCTACTCCTATTAGAAGCTGTATTTTCTGAGAAAGATACTTAGAGACCTAAAATGAGGCAAGCCTGGACTGTGGAGGAAAGCTCCAAGGACAGATGATTGGCTCCCTCTTCCTCTATACTCAGGAAGCTCCAATTTCAATGTCAGGAATAGTGCAACTAATGTGTTCCACAATGTGTCTCTGGCCCTCAACAGAAGTTACAAATGACATGACCTCTACAAACTAGTTTCAATTTAAGTTTCAAGGCGACTATGAGCGATTGCAAATCCTTTGACTGGCCGAGAACTTTGGTCACAAACAGTGCTTACAGCACATCCTTAGAACATTATTGGTCAGGTAGGATAGTTTTGTGACTCTATTAAATAAAGAAAAGGCACCCTGGATCTCTAGAACAGATTCGGATGGATTTTGGGATATGATTTCATGGGTTTGATGTCTGTGCAGTCTTTTGATAGGATACACAGTCATTTAGTTTCTAATGATTGCCTGCATTGTGTATGACAGTGTGTTATGTTTAATATGGTGGATGCTACCGTGCAGTCATTGACTTTTCAGATCACTCAATATCTCATTTTGCAACAAATGGCCTATGAGAGACTAACTGTATGCCACTGTAGGCCGTATGCTCTGAGTAACCTTGTTAATGAGTTCTGACGATGGTGTGGATCTGAACTGGGCAAATTCAAGTCCTGAGGGCTGACTTGTTTTTGGCCAAAAGGGGAGGGTGAAGAGTGAAAAAACACTTAGGAGCTTATAATCTGAAACTGATAGATAAACCATAATCTTCCCTACTAAATATAAACATCTCTCTTTTTTTGAGTACTGGGATTAAACCCAGGGTGCTTTATCTCTGAGTTACATCCCCAGTTCATTTTATTTTTTGTTACTGGGAATTTAGCCCAGGGGCTCTTTGCCACTGAACAACACCCTCGGCCCTTTTTTTATCTTTATTTTCAGACAGGGTCTTGTTAAATTGCTTAAAGCCTTACTAAATTGCTGAGGCTGGCCTTGAATTTGCGACCTTCCTGTCTCAGTTTCCCAAGTTGCTGGGATTACAGGCATGTTATTCACCACACCCAGCTATTTTAAACTTTGAAACCAGGTCTTGCTAAGTTGCTAAGGATCTGTTTAAGTTTCCCAGGCTGGCCTCAAACTTGGGATCCTCCTGATTCAGCCTCACGAGCCGTTGTGGTCACAGGTGTGCACCACCGCACCTTGGCTCTTAAAAAATATTTTAACCGGTCAAGGCCATTCAGATACAGTGATGGAAACTAATGGACAAAGGCCACTCTGAAACTATTTGAAACTAGATAAAGATAATACTTTACAATTCAGATCACATTCATCTCCCTACCGCTTAGATGAAGATTGCTAAGATAATTATCTAATTGTCCCATTTTAGAAAATTGGCTTCTGCTTCCCTAGTGCAGCACACTATATAAACCCAGCTTTGTTTGACTGCACATGTGTAGTTATTGGTTAACTGCCAGAACCTGTCAAAATCCAGGGAGCCTCTGCGAGTCTTCCTGCCCTAGCACCTTCCTTTCTGCCACCCCTGACCTGGTTGATGCTCAATGGATCTGCTCCAAAATCCTTTGAAATTAGAGTAAAGAAAATTTTGGATCCCTGGGAATTGTAAGGGCAAGCACTGATTATCTCATCTAATATGGAATGAAGGGATTAAGCCCAGAGTAGAATATTGCTGGATTGGATTATCTTGAGAGGGGGTTACAGGAACAGAAAATCCCTAGGGTGTGTCAGAGGGTGGGTTGTTTGAGTGCCCATATATAACACAGGGCCGAGGCTCTTTTTCACATTTTCCAGCCAGTTACTTGGACTTGCCCTGCTTTGAATCAAGTAAGAGCAGTGCACCATTTGGAAATGAGCACTCTTGGCAAGAAAGCGTGGTGGACCTTGCCTGCAAACTTTCATTCTCCGCTGGTATTTTACATGGAAGAAGACCAGGAGAAGCACATATTCGGTAGGCGACCTGAATATCTCCTCCCCCATCCCTCCCTTCCAACCTTTCTCTCCCCTCCCCAGTCTGCCCCAGGTCCCTACCCTCAGGGCCACCTCTTTGTCTCACCAAGTGCTGGGGTTTACTTTTCCTTTCTCTCCCCTCTTATATTCACAGGTCAGGGAGACACCTACCTTCGCTGCATTGAGTTGCATAGCCACACCCTCATTCAACTGGAGCCGTGGTTCACAGCCACAGGTCAGACTCGAGTTACTGTCGTTGGACCACAGAGAGCAAGGCAGTGGTTGCTGGCCATGATTCGGAGTGTGGGGAGCCAGAATTCTTACTATAAGTCCCAAGGTAAGTATCTTTACCTGAATCGTGGTTAAGAACAAAGTGACAGTTCTGGTAGATTTGTGTGGCATTCAAGGATTGCTCAGGTGGCTGGGAATCTAGGTGCTCTGCAAAGTCCATTGCAAGTGGAGGGCCAAAACCACACCATTTTTGTATCCTGAAGTCACTGAGAGAGAAAAGGTATCCGGGAGTCATGAATGGCTCATCTGACAGTGCCTGGGTTGGAATGGCTGTCTTCCCCACAATGTCCCTGTGGGGGGTCCCTACCTGCACTGCAGCCTCCTAGTCGTGAGTTGTGTTTCACTATTCCTGGTCTTTCCCTTCACAGGCCTGGAGATGTTGAAGCGTGTCCGGAGCCAGCCCCTGACCGATGGAGACCTGACTGGCAACACCATGGTGGAACCAGATACCTGGAGTATATCACTGGCCACAAGACTGAGTAGGATCATCTCTCTTGAGGCTCCTCAGGGTTCCCCTTACCAATTGCATGGTTGTTTTCAGTTGCATTGGAGTTAGCTCTATCCATAATAAGGGAATGCCCTCCCGGGCAGCTAGATGAGAGAAGTCTAGTTTAGCCCTTGTTGAGAAAAACGTGAAAGACCTGATAGAAGTTTGAATTTGTGGCCCATTTAATCTCTCAAGCCTTCTAGACATGTGTCTGAAGGAAGTTTCCTAAATGTTGAAAAATTTTTCACTGGCAAAGATATCTAATAAAGCATGCTACCTAATATGTAATGCCTTTACTGTGTCGGCCGCTTTCTTTTGGATAAGCTTATCTAGCCCAGAAAGGTATTTTAGGGCAGCCTGGTGCTGAGATGTGGGTGGTCTCTACAGCCTCTGGGGAGGCCCAGCCCAGTCATAAGACATCTCTTTAATGAACTGCTTTCCTCAGACCAGAAGCTCTTAGATTAATGAAAACAGGGGCTTCTGAATAGAAGGGATCATCCTAGGAGGTTGAGGCTTCTCCTGAAATTAAAATGCAAATAAAAAGGAAGAGTGGGAAGTTGGGAGGTCCAGATGGAGACGGAAGGTGGTACTCATTTTTACTGCCTGTGAAATAGGTAAGGAGGCAACCCAGCTGAGTCTGAACATGAGGTAGCCAACCTTGTCCCTGATTGCCAGAAGTTTTGAAGGTGGGCTTTGAGGGGGTGGTTTTCTGGGAGCAAAGTGTCCTGAGATCCTTTAAAGCGTGAATAAGATGATCAGTAAATCTTCTTGAATTTTCACTTCAGAACATTCTCTTGAATGCCAAACATACATTTGGATTTCTTCATCCAATATTATGGCAAACTACACAGGCCCTTACCTTTGAACACTTCTTCAAACCCGTATCTCCAGGAATCTGTCTTGTAGTGAAGCTGAAGTCAGAATTGGGGACAGGCAGTTAGTGTAGAAACAGGAAATTGGGTCAAATCCAGGAAATGGAGGCCGTGAAGCCATTGCATCTGGAAGTTGGAGACTGCCCCTGGGAGAATGGAATGTCAAGTATCTCCAGAGCTCATTGATTACCAAATTTACCTGCCCTTGTCAAGGACTACAGGCAGGGAGCTGCTAATTAATGCCCCCCCTGCCCTTACCTGCCTGAATACTTTGACCCTCCCCCTGCCATCTGCTGCTTACCTTTTTGCTATGTCACCGCAACTACTGGGCCTAGTCAGTAGGCAGGAAGGAGAGATAAGCAGGGAGAGAACAGAACAAAAGATACCCTAACTATAATAAAAGGTGTAGGGCGTGCTCACTTCTTGGGACTCTAGAACATCAGCCATGGCTCCCTTCTCCCTCCTGGGAGAAGTCTATATTATTACCTTTAAATAAAACCTGCTTAATATGCTTTACCCTGGTGTGCTTCTCTGATGTTATACTTCAGCACCTGAGAAAGCAGAACTCTTACCGTTAAAAGGCGGTATCAAAGCCATTGCAGTACTTGGGAGAGACATGGCTGTCCTGGACCACAGTGGAGTAGTAGAAATGTCAGGAATTTGGAATATATTTTGAAGTTAACAAGAATGCTAACTGTGGGTGGGACTGTAGCTCAGTGGTAGAGTACTTGCCTGGCACCTGTGAGGCACTGGGTTTGATCCTCAACACCTAATAAAAATAAGTAAATAAAGGTATTTTGTCCATCTACAACTAAAAATATTTTAAGAAATTCTAGCTACATGATTTATTTATTTAAAAAGATTATTTATTTTTGATACTGGAGATTGAACCCAGAGGCCTTTGCTACAACCCAAGCCCTTTTAAAAATTTTATTTTGAGATGTTTTTGCTAAGTTGCCCAGGCTGGCCTCATTTGTGATCCTCTTGCCTTAGCCTACTGAGTAGCTGGGATTATAGGTACATGTCACTATACCTGGCAAACTATATGATTTTTACATGGCCAGTTACTAAACAAAAGTTAGATCAGATTCGCAGTTAAAAAAATTCACGAATCTGACTGGAGGAAGAGAACAACCAAACCACATTATTCTCAAAGGAAATGTCATATTTACCTTTTTTTTTTAAAATATTTTTATTAGTTGTTAATGAACCTTTATTTATTTGTCTGTGGTACTGAGAATTGAACCCAGTACCTCACACTGGCTAGGCAAGCGCTCCACCACTAAGCCACAATCTTTGCCCATATTCATTTCTTAATTGACAATTTAAAATTGAGAGTTCACAGAATAGAGGGCAAACCTTTTATTAAAATAAAACAAAACAAAACAAAAATGCCTGAAGCTGGGTAGGGTGGTGCACTCCTGTGATCCCAGTGACTCAGGAGGCTGAGGAAGGAGGATCACAGGATCCAGGCCAGCCTCAGCAATTCAGTGAGGCTCTAAGCAACTTAGACCCTGTTTCAAAAACAAAAAGGGCTGGGGATGTGGCTCACTGGTAAAGTGCCCCAACATTCGGTCACCAGTTACAAAAAAACAAAAAGTTTGCCAAGAGTATTTCTTCCTTCAGTTAAGTTTCAAGCCAGTAATTATCAAATTAGCATTTACTTTCTCCAGGTTGTAATTCTGATTTCTAAAGGTTTCTGTGATGTCAGAGCCCAGGAGTCAACCTAGGATTTGATATTTCCAATACTGAAGTGAGACTACATATAGTTTAAATATGAACTCTACTGCTAAATAACTTTGTGATCTTTGGCAAGTTATTAATTTCATGGAGCATTGATTTTCTCATCTAGGAAATGAAGCCATAATAGTAACTACCTCAAGTGGTTTTTTTTTTTTTTTTTTTTTTTTTGGTACCAAGGATTGAACCCAGGGACACTTAACTACTGAGTCAGCCCTTTTTAAAAAAAAAAAAAAATGTTTTTTATTTAGAGACAGGGTCTCGACAAATTGTTTAGGGCTTCACTAGGTTGCTGAGACTGACCTTGAACTTGTGATCCTTCTGTCTTAGCCTCCTGAGAGGCTATATATAGGGTAAGAATGTCTGTCTCATTCTACCGTCCTTCCCATCCCCACCACTCCACTCCTCTCACTTCCCTCTGCACAATCGAAAGTTCCTTCATTCCCCCCACCCCCACACACTCTATGGATCAGCATCCACTTATCAGGAAAAAATATTCAGTCTTTGGGTTTTTGGGAATGGCTTATTTCACTTAGCATGATATTCTCTAGTTCCATCTGTTTACCTGCAAATGCCATAATTTCATTCTTCTTTAAGACTGAGTAGTATTCCATTGTGTACACGTACCACATTTTCTTTATCCATTCGTCTAGAACTGGGAATCTTGATGATGTAATCGAGCAAATTGTACTCTGCCTGGACTTCTAGTTATGTTAGATAAGAAAGTCTCTAGATAAGAAAGACTGACTAGAAGGGCATCCTCGTAGGACCAAGGACAGAAGGCACCATCTGCCATGTAAGGTTCACATTTCACCTCCAGAGTCATGTGGGGCCACGACCATTCATTGAGCATCTTCCGCATGCCAGGCAATGGTGTCCTGCTCCAGTGTGCTCCTGGCCATGCCTTCCTCCCCCTCCAGGTCTCAGTTAAAGCTTGCCTTGACTCCTTGGAATAGGTCCTAAGTTGCCCAGGCTGGCCTTGAACTTGAAGTTCTCTTGCCTTAGCCTCCAAGTCACGGGGCTGACAGGCTTGTGCTACCATACATGTTTTCAGCCAGGGTTTTCTTAAACCTATAGCCAAATCCATCCCAACTGGTGCATTACTTTTGGTAAGATGGATCAAGTGAGATAATAACTGGGAAGCACATATTAACATAATACTGGGCTGTCACTAGGCATGGGTTGTTACTCTAAAGCCAAGACTCTGTAGGAAATAGAGCAGGAGAAGGGGGAAGCAGGAATGTGGAGATCCAGGGCTCAGGGGTGGGGGAAGGGAGAAGAGTCCCTCTTTTCCTTTAGAATCTATAGCAAAGTTGGGGGTAACCAGTCTTCTAGATAAAAGGGCAGAGTCCAGTCTGGGTGTCATCTGAGGGATCTGTCAGTTGTTTTGGGGGCTGGCGAGGGGATGGAGGTGGAAGACGCTGAGGCCCGGGCGGAGCCTGAGCAGGGCTACTGAGCCAGGTGCTCTTCCCATCTTGTGGACACATGATTACTGGTTATTCGGCGTAGATTAAGTTCTTCCTGGGTCCTTTTGGAAAAGTAAAGACCTCTGGGGCAAGTAACACATTCAGTTTGTGACACGGGGTGAATGAAGTTGGTAATCACACTCTCCTCTTGGTTGAAAGGCTCCTGAACTTAGAGTTTGGAAGTGGTTGGGAACTGCATTAAATGCCCAGAGCAAACAAGATACTTTTATTCTTTAACATAAATAGTTCCTTTTGCAGGCACAGTGTGAGAAGCCAAGAGGGACCTTGTGAATATGATGTTCTTGCCCTCAAATTTTCTTACCCTAGGGCATTAAAGGTGAATTTAGGGCTCAAGTGAAGTTATGTAGATGTGATGAGTAGGAGGGGATCTGGGTTGGAGACACGAGACAGGGGAGACCACCTTGTAGTTGAGGTCATGGGTGAGACCCCTGGGGAGAGCATGAGTGAGGAGGAAAGAGAAGAGGTTGAAACAAAATCCACTGCAGACAGTTATGTGCCAAAGATCAATAAGGAATTTGGAGAAGTCAAAGATGAGCAAGCCAGAGAGGTAGGCGACATGCAGCTCCTGAAACACTGGAATCTCCACAGTGAGAAGTGTCGTTTTTTATTTTATTTTATTTTTCAGTACTAGGGATTGAACCCAGGGGCATTCTCCTACTAAGCTAAAGCCCCAGCCCCTTTTATTTTTAGAGAGGGTCTCACTAAATGCTGAGGCAATCTGCCTCAGACTCCTGAGTTGATGGAATTACAGGCTGTGCCCTGTAGTATGTGTTTTTTGTATGCTAATGAGAAGATGAAGGGGGTGGGTTAGATAGCTTCAGGTAGGGCGCTGGCCACCAAAAAGGATAAGGAATGATTAGTCAGATGGGATTTTTAACCTCAATCTCCCAGCCCCAGGGAGGGGAAGGGACTGATGGTTAAATTGATAACCAGTGACCATTGATTTAATCAACCATGTCTACACAATGAAGCTTCCATAAAAACCTAAAGATTGAGTTCAGGGAGACTGCAGAGAGCTGAGCATGTGGAGGTTCTTAGAGGATTTTTCCTACCTCGCCACATAATCTGGCCCTATGCATCTCTTCGAATTCTTTTTAAGATCCACTAAAATAAGTTGGCAAATGTAAATAAAAAGTTTCTCTGAGTTTTGTGAGTTGCTCTAGCAAATTAATGGAACCCAAAAACAGGGTAGTGGGAATCCCAGTCTACAGCAGAGTGTACGTTTCAACCTATGCTACTATTACTGGTGATGAACGTCTGAAGTTGGGGCAGTCCTGTGGAACTGAGCCGTGAGCCTGTGGGATCTGATACTATCTCCAGGATGATTGTGTCAGAACTAAGAACTGGAAGAGGCACAGCTGGTGTCCAATGTAGAATGGATTGATTGGTTATTGGCGGGGAGAAATCTCCACGTGCTTCTTGGTGATCAGAGGTCACAGGAGTCTTCTGTGTGGATTGTTGAGTGAGAGAACAGAAAAGCATTTTTCCCCTTTATATATTTTTTTGGTACTGGGGATTGAACTCAGGGGCACTCACCACTGAGCCACATCCCCAGCCCTATTTTGTATTTTATTTAGAGACCAGGTCTCACTGAGTTGCTTAGCAACTTGTTGCTGAGTCTGGTTTTGAACTCGTGATCCTCCTGCCTCAGCCTCCCGAGCTGCAGGGATTACAGGTGCGCGCCACCACACTCAGCTCCCCTTTATATTTAGAGACAGATTTTCATTTGGGAAGATGAGAGTGTTTTAAGGTAAAGAGTAGTTGTGTCAACTTGTCTTGCTCTTTCTTTCTTTCTTTGTTTTGGCAGTACTGGGAATTGAACCCAGGGCCTGGCACATACTAGGCAAGTGCTCTACCACTGAGCTATATCCTTAGCCCTTGTTGTGGTGTCAGCTACTATAGAAAGACCACAAAGGATGCCGACTGAGTGTCCATTGAATCAACTCGTGGAAGATCATGGATGAACTCATAAAGCAGTTTTTCTGTGGTGGCACATGAGGGTGAGTCTGACTGCCATGGCTGGTTAGTATGTGAATGCTGTGGAAACGAAAGTACCTTATACCCTTCTACAATTTATTTTATAAGCACAGTCACAGATAGCTTCATGATGGGATTTTTTTTGTTTTTTTTGGGTACTGGGGGTTGAACCTAGGGGTACTCTACCACCGAGCTACATCCCAACCCTTTTTATTTTCTATTCTGAGACAGGGTTTTATTAAGTTCCCAGACTGGCCTTGAACTTGCAATTCTTCTGTCCCAGGCTCTTGAGTTGATGGGATAAGTTCTAAGAAATGTGTTGTCAGGTAGTTTCATCATGCAAACATCACAGGCTGTGTTTAGGTCAGTCATTCCATGTGGCCATTTGATGCAATCAAAAAAGATGGTGAACATAAGATATTTGAGGCTGCTGCATTATCACACTGCAGTGTTTTACAGTAAAAATTTTTATAAATAGAAGTACATGCCAAAGTAATAATAAAAAGTATGATATAGTAAATATATTAGTAATGTAGTTGTTTTTCAAATGTTATTACTATTCCTTATTGAACGCACCAACTTTTGTATCACTGGCAGTGCAGTAAGTTTGTGTATACCAGCATCACCACGAACATGTGATTCATTGTGCAACCACATTATAATGACTGTGATGTCAATAGGTGACAGGTATAATATAAAGCTGCTTCCCCGCCCTTTACACTGCAGCCATTTCTCCCTCTCCCATCTTACCCTAGATTGTCAGTCTGTGAACATCCTAGCCAGTTATTGGTTCACTAGTCCGCCTGCGAGCCCTCTTCTCAGTAATTGGCCTGACTGTTGTTAGCCTGTGAAATTCCACTACTTAGGAGAAGCTCCCCCGCCATTTTCTCTCTCTTTCTCTCCCAGCCCCGAGAGCGGAGGCGATTGTCCGCCTAATAAAATCTCTGGTGTGAGTTCCCAGGTCCGGAGTGGCTTTCTGGGTGCTGTTGTTGGGCCGCAACTCAGATCAGGGCGCCCCAGAGTGCTTACTCCTCTGGATTCAAGGGTCTGAGCTGCCTTGGGACCCAAACTGAGCCACACTTTTCTTACAATAGGAAATTTTCCAGCTGCATTTTAATCATATGGGTTCACTGTGGTATATGTGGTTTGTCATAATTGAAATGCTGTCACTAGTTCCAAAGCTGTGTGAAGATGAGGTATGGAGTACAATAAAGAGGAAGAGGAGACTGGAAAGTTGCTGGTAATGAAAGAGGTGTAAACTGTTTATGAGGGGAAAGAGCGAGAGCTAGGTGCGGCAGGGGTGGGGATGGGGAGGGCTAATGGGACAACCATGGTCTTGGGAACCCAAGAGCAGAAATAGTCTCTTCTAAAGACAAGCAGCTCCCATCCTGGAGTGGTGGTGTTGGCCTCCCCTCCCACCAAGCAGTGGGATCGCTGGGAACGGGAGAGGGCATCAAGCACTGCCCTGAGGGTTCAGGTGAGGCAGTCCATTGGTTCTCAAAAGCATCTCTGCTTTTGGAGTCTATGTGGCACGCTCTTCTAATAACTTATGTCAGGGTGAATGGCCCTGTGAGCTACAGCAAGGAGAAAGCGAGTGTCTAGTTACTTGAGGGCACAAGAGTCTGCAGGGATTGGAAATCTAGGAAGCCAGTCATAGCAACATAGGCAGAGAAGGAAGAAAAAGTTAGTATGCAAAGTCACTAAAGGTAAGAGAAGAAACATAAGGTGGACAGATTTAAAAGTAGGAGTGGGTGCTGTCACCATGTATGGGAACTGTAGAACACTGACATCTCTCCTAGAGCATATCCTTCCACTAGTCACCCCAAATTATGGCAGAACTGACACGAATCATGAGTGGTAGACTAACATATTAAACCAATGTGCTTCGGGGTTTTTCTATTTATCTGAAAAGAAAAAAATTGTCATTTGAGTTTTTGGGCAGTGCCTGTATCTACAGGTTGCATATAATGTATTTGAAAAGTATCTGCTTTGTAATATAATAAAACCTTCAATAATATGGAATTAGGTTGGTTAGAGGGAGTGTTATAGCTAATGAAAATTAAAATTTTTTTGAAGAAATAATTGTATCTGATTATTGAAACACTTGAAACCAGGCTAGTAAGCTTTGCCACTTTAAGGTCCAGGAAACTATTTTTTAATCCATGGTCGGGGTAAAATAATTATAAATATATTTTGCTTTTAAGAGCTGGGGCTGGTTACTGCTTACCAAGTAAAGTACTGCTTACAAAGTAGTTCTAGAAATGTTTGGAAGCAGTTTGCATTTACAAGTTGGTCAAGCAAACCTGTCCTGTACACACTTTCATTTTTACTCGTTTAGAGGTTGATAAAGCAGGCACATCTCCGATCTTTTAAGAGCCATAATAGGAAGCTCCCTCCTCCTTCAAGGTAGCAGTCCCTCGTTGTTCTTCCCCAGGTCTAGAACACCAGTTAGGGCTTTCTTGCTTTGGATTCAGAATTCCACCGTTTTGGGCCTTCTTGAAAATGATTTCACTGGAATTAATCCTAGTCATCTGGCAGAAAGTTGCTAGCAGAACAGAAGTAATAGAATTTTTTTTAAGGAACAAGGATGTAGTACATTTGGAGGAGGAGCCCTTTCCTAGTAAGGCAGGGCTAGGTACTAAAAATAGTTCTTAGTAACCAGAGGCGGCAAAATTTGGGCACACACCTGGTTTCCATTTCTTATCACTTGTTTAACAAACCTTTTTATTCCACAGGTTAAATGTCCCTCATCTGGCTGACTGTAGTGGCACACAACTGCAATCCCAATGACTCAGGAGGTTGAGGCAGGAGGATTGCAGGTTCCAGGCCAGCCTCAGTAACTTAGGGAGGTCCTAAGCAACTTGATGAGAACCTGTCTCAAAATAAAAATAAAAAGGACTAGGGATGTGGTTCAGTGGTAAAGCATTCCTGAGTTCAATCCTCAGCATACCCTCCACCCCCAAATTCCTAATCGGAAAACCTGAATCCAAAATATCCCAAATCTGAAACTTTTTGAGCAATTATATGACTACCACAAATGGAAAATTCTATATCATGAAACCTTGTTCAGTTCTCGAAATTATTAAGAATATTTTGTAAAGGGCTGGGGTTGTAGCTCAGTGGAAGAATGCTTACCTAGCATTTGCAAGGCCCTTAGTTTGATCCTCAGTACAAAAAAAAAAAAAAAAAAAAAAAAAAATTGTATAAAACTATCTTCAGGCTTTCCATATAAAGTATATATAAAATGAATTTCATGTTTAGATTTGGATCTCATCCTGAAGATGTATCATTATGTATATACAAATATTCCAAAATCTGAGAAAATTTAAAATCCAAAATACTTCTGGTCTCAAACTTCTTAGATAAAGGATACCTAACTTGTAGTTAACACAAAGCTCATATGATCTATATCAAATGAATTTTTCTTATAATACTCTAAAGAGCACATGAAAATCTCCCCCATTCTCAAATTATCAAAGATTTCTTTAGCAACATTGCAAAAAGCTAATTTTTATATTTCAGTCTCAAAACTGTCAGTTTAGTTGACTTGGATCAGTCAATTCAGAACCAACCAGTTAGTTTCAGATAAAATGTTTATATTAGTTGTTTATAGATAGCTTTTTACTGTTTTACTTTAAAACGAATAATCCCAGTAAAAGAGAGCAAAGGAAATAACATTTTAATGATAGCTTGAAATGGATACCATATTCCCGATTTATTTGTTTTCAGGAAATAGACAATTGCATTGTCGTACATGACTTTCAGAACTGCTCACTTAAATGCACATAATTATATTAAGTTTCTCTTAAAAAACACAACCATGTCATTTAAGGCAAAAAATATCAGCTTCTGGGGAGTTAATATTTGTGATATTTCCTCAATCTGCTTGAATGAAGAGATCCATATATTTAGTCACCCAGGTTTCTTCATTCTTTATGGTTTTGCTTTGCACATGGGTAGGAGACTTAGTCACTTTGTGCCTGATTTCCTCCTCATTATTAGACTTGTTTGATTTTCAAATTAAGAACTTTCAGAATCACTGAGTCAGTGGGAGGTGAGAAAGGCACCTTAGAACAAGAGATAAGGACTTAGAAACTCAGGAAAGTATTTTACTTTAAACAAAACTTGCAATCTACAGATATCAATTTAATTGAACAAATGCAAACATTTAGATAAGACATAGCAAAAATTTTTAATTAACCTCATACATGGGATATTTGCAATTAATTATTAGCTTGATCAACCCTACATATTGAAGAAGGCGAACAAACCTGAACTGAGAGAGCTTGTGACTACTCAGTACTCAGCTAAATTGTGCTTCAAGACACCACCTGGGATTGACCAATGGGGTTTTAGTGTAAATGGGAGACCCCTCTTATTTCCATAGAGAGTGACATGACGAAACCTACAGTTTTCATACCATACAACTATCTTAATTTTAACATCCAAGAGATTTTTTTCTTTGTGCAAGAGTAAGATAGACAAAATGGTCATGGCTTAAATGTATAAAAGTTTTCCACAATACAATTTATCACATTTTGCTATGATTAAGACCTCAGTGATGTGTTTAGGCATTGTTCCTGAATCGTCAGTCTTTAGCAATGCTGGACCAACTGTACTGTATTTGAGGCCTAAGAAGGGGTCCCCGATACATTCAGAATTCCTGCTGCCAGTGGGGTTCGACCTGGGACAGAGTATGTCCAAGAATCAGTGCTACCTGAAAGGCGCTGCCTCCTTCTTCTTCCTCTGCTAATATTTGGAGAGAACCTGCCGAGTACAGGGCAGGTGTCTGGCTTTAGGTCTGTGGAGGGATGTGCGTTTGGGTGCAATGTCAGAACTTTGGGTTGAGTAGAGACAAGGGTAGATGAAAATTTGTATTTAATAATTGACTAACATTCTATGTTTGGAAAATGAAAATAATAGCCTTAAAAGCTTGACAAAATCTTTTTAACTGGAGTGTAAAATTTAGATTCTAGACTGTGTATCTCCAGCAGCCAAGAAGGTTCTGAATAATACACTGCAGGTGATAGTATTAGGATCCAAGTGGGGTGAGAAGAGGAAGCTTTTAAAATTTATCAAAGGGACAAAAATTTTTTAAATGTTAAGAAAAACATTTTAGGTAGAGAGAAGAATTGGTTGGGGATGGAGGATGGATAAGGTCTAGTGAAATTTCAGAGCAAAATAGTGGTAGGGAATCAATAAGCAATCCAGGAAGAAAAAAAGAAAGGTAGTGATAGAGACTGTCTGCTACGGGGGAATTGGAAAGGGTCACTGGATTTGGGGGCCTCTTTTCTTTGAAGGGCCAGTTAATATTCCTGGTCATTATCCCTGGCTGCTGGAGAAGTTTGGCTGGAGGCAGCTCAGAGGTTTGCCAAGGGAAAAGCTCTTCCTTTCTTGAGGTTTAACTTATTTGAAATGTTCTTTTTCCTTTCCTTGCCTTTGGCCCAGGTTCTGACCATCTGAGAGAGCTCGGTTTCTAAAAACCAGTCTGCATTTCTTTCTTTTGTTTTGAACTGGGAATTGAGTGAGGCACTTTACCATTGAGCCACATCTCCAAACATTCTTGTTTTGATTGTGGCACAGGGTCTCATTGAGTTGCTTAGGGCCTCACTAAGTTGCTGAGGGTTGCCTGGTACTTGTGACCCTCCTGCCTTAGCCTCTTGAGTTGCTGGGAGTACAGTGCTCCACAGCACTTGGCCATTTCTTCCTTTCTGATAAATACATTTTTAACTTCTTTCCCTTGGTCTTTTTTCTGCCATGATATATTATTAAGCATTGTGATTAGTGGACCCTGCAGTGCTATCTGGCTTCTAATTGTGAATGTTTCTATGAGGAAATCGAACTGGTAATTTCAGATTTGGGACAACATTCTTGGGGAGAATACCAAGTGTTCACTATAGTATAAAAAGTAAAGGAACCTTTAGTTGTAGCCTTTCATATGCAAAAATGTAAGACATAATAGCAAAAGACATTCAGGGTATATTAAAAAATAAATAACTTGCAAAATTCTCTGTTTCTATATAAGAATAAGGGATGCTTAGGCAGTTGAATTCCTTAGCAATACTCGTTTTCCAAAAATTTGATTTCTTTTATTTTGGTTTGTTTCTCTCCCTCTCACTGCCCTTTGAGGGAGAAGTCATTTTCTGGATATAGCCTACTTCCTGGTGTTGTTTCTGGCTTCTTTTGAAGCCTTTTGTCTCTCAGTTCCACTTAACTGTCCCGCTCCCCAGGGTCCTACCTGTGTGTTGGCTAAATGGCAATAGCTTCTCACACTGGCCCTTCATACGGCCAGGATTGGCAAACCTGGGCTTGGTGCCATCGCAGAGATGCCCAATCACACTGGCTGTTCTACCCATCAGTGTTTCATGCATGTGTATAGAAGCTGACCACTCATAGAGTTGATTCTGCCATCAGGGAATACGTTTCCATAAAGTCAAATATGTCAGATAGTGAGTCTATTTGCCCTGCTGGCCCTGAATTTCATTATTTGCACATTTTCTAAATGAAAAAACATTCTTGTCATAAAGGACAACATGAAAATGATGTGCAAAATTGCTTGCCACAGCGCTAAATCACCAAAAGCATACAAACTGACAAATTACATTAATAATAAAATGACTGAATAGAAATGGGTTGGCAAATATATCTTGAAATAAGCAACCATTTCTGTTATTCCCAAATTCTGTTTTACTTGATACCTTGTTAGCAGCTATGAGAGCCATTGTGTTTAAATATACATTATGGCCTAATTTTGAAAACGTATTTTGTATTTAGTTACAAAGCAGAAATGCCTGAAATTTGAAGGTGTTTTCTTCCACAATTTCAAAACACAGTGTCGAAATCTTCTAGATCACCTAATCTTGATGTTTTCATATACCCTGTAGCATTAGCAGTGTTTGGTTTCTGATGATTTTAAACTCAAGGTACATTACTAAATGAGTGGGTTAATGTTGATGCACCTTGGAATTTCAGCCATCCCTAAACATGCATTTTCATGCAATTAAAAGATAACGGGCTTATAAACTGCCTTTCATGTTCTTTCTGATTCTTGCAATTTCAACTTTTTAGAAGGGCTTTCAAAATAGTTCATGCAATGATATGTATGGCTAAAGGAACTGCTATGCCTAGAAATAAAACAAAGAGCTTATTTCAGTTTGACATGAGGCAAGCTGAGGGCATCTGTACTTTCTCCCGCTTTACAAATGCTCTGAGATGATCGTGATCTTCCAGTCCTTAGAGAGTCTGATGCAAAAGCAGCTTCCCTGGCCGGCTGTGGGGTGGCATCAAAAGTGTCTGTCTCTATCTCTTCAGGACCCACCTCTTCATCAGTTATAAACAATTTGGATTCCCTCCACTTGGGGTAAAAATCTTGGCTGCCTCTGGAGCCACTTGACTCACTCCCTGAAAGCTGTAAATTCAGTTCCTCTGTCGACCTGATCAGGTTTTGTACAGACAAAGATTTGCCCAAGTCCTTGGGCACCATGGGGCGAACAGACAACAGAGTTTCTCCTCCCATGTCAAAGCTTTTCCTCAGGGAACGGTCCTTGATCAGATTTGACTGTGCAACCTGAACGTTTTCCTTGGAGGCAACAAGGCAGGTGGTGGCATCAGAAATACTTTCCTGTAAGCCTGCGGGGTTTGGGTGCAGGGTCTCGGGCCTGGTCAGATGCTTGATGGCTGGGAGAGGAGGCGGGATCTGTAAAGTTGTTGGGGCTGCTGGCTTGGGTGCCGCATTTATTTGGTTTGCAATGTTGCTGGTGGCCGCCACTGCGGAACCATCACTTTGACTCATTGGCACCTGTGTTGCTTGACTGTGCATAGTAGGGCTAAGCGCATAGAAAGTCTGAGCGCTGAACTCATTTGGCGTCAGAATGAACTGCAGACCTCGCGAGATGTTGGCACTAGCTGATCTAGTTAAGCAGCCACTGTTCTGCGCGGAACTGGACAGGTCTTTGCTATCCACAGGGCTTTGATAGTCAGATGTCTGTTCACATTCAAAAGGTGGGATCTGGAATGAAGCCAAAGTAAGGGCTGAGGCAGAGCCTTTCCGGAGGACCTGTTGGTAGATGTCCAGCAGGCAGTCCAGCTTAGACTCAATGGACTGGACCTAAAAGGAGGGAAATGGTAACACATGAGGACAACCTGCTGTGAAGAATGAATTTCACTTCTGGAATTAAAATTATGGTCAGAGTGTGTCGATATAGTTAAATAAATAGAGTGTAAAGTAACATGCAGTTTGGACTCAGTGAATGTAGTAGCATCTGACAGTGATGAAGCAGGGAAGGTTATTAGGGGAGAGAGCTACTTTGGTTTCTATATAATCCCCACTGGCCATCCCCCTCTGCTTCTTTATAATGGATGACTGGTGTTCTGAAAAGGCACATAAGTGCTATAAAAATGCAACTTTAAAGCTCCCCATCCCAGTTAGATTGCCTTTCCCAGTTCCACTGATGGCCTTTCAGGAACTCGATTGCATTTTAATAAGGAACTTATTCTATAGTGAAATTAAGACCTACGTATCAATCCAGGTGACCCTGAGTTTAAAAACAAAGGTACCAAATGCTTCAGAATTAATACTTGGAATATTTATGATTCTTTTGGGAGAGCAATTTGATTTCTGGAAAATTGTTTTCGTATAAGAAGATTAACCTGGGGTTACCAAAAATTCAACATGTTGTCATGATTATCATAAGGTTTTGTCTTATTTTTAGGAAGAGTGACCTAAAGGACAACAAAAATAACCAAAACACAAAGGGAAAGTAGATCTTTGCTATTTTACTACTGAAAATCTATAGTTGCTTCCAGTTAAGTATTAATTGATGAGATAAAATTCTATATTCTTTATATGGAAATCCAAAGATGTTTTGGAGAATACTGTCAGAGGAAATTTAATATCATTCACTCTACATTTTATTCTTTAATTTTTCCTTTATATACATGTATATGTATATAAACATATAAATTATATATTCCATACTGTGGAAAATGTATATAAAATAATATATAATATATGTGTTATATGTACTATATAGATTACATTATATATATATCCCTTATCCCTAGGTGCTGGGGATAGGACCCAGGGATTCATGCATCCTAGGAAAGTGCTCTACCACTGAGCAACCTCCTTTACCCTATTTTCATTCCTTATATATATGTTAATTATTAAAAAACATCCAATTGTCTGTAATCAATTTTCACAAAAAAAAAAATCTGACTAAGAAAGAAGTTAATTAGCAGTGTTGAGTTGTACCTGTTTTTCAACTTTGACCACCCGGCCAAGCATACTGAGGTCGTCTGTGGTCTCATGTTCTGCTGTTATTTTCTCTCGGCTCTTCTTATCTGATGTGATTTGCCCTTTTCCAAGAATTTGATCAACACTACCAGAGAAAGAGAATATCTGATTATTAACACTGAAGATGGAGATTGTCCTAGGTCAGACCAAAGTGTTTTGAATAGAAGAATTAAATATAAGTATCTTCAATTTTTGTGAATTGAGTGTGTTGTAGATGATGTGCTTTTTTTTTCCCTTTCTTTCTTTTTTTGGTACTGGGAATTGAACCTAGGGGTCTTTACCACTGAGCTACATCCCCAGCCCTTCTTGCTTTTTATTTGAGACAGGCTCTCACTAAGTTGCTTAGGATCTTGCTAAGTTGCTGAGGCTGGCCTGGAACTTGTGATCCTCCAGCCTCTGCCTCCTGAATCACTGGGATTACAGGTATGTGCGCTGTGCCAGACTGATATGCTTATCATCTTAACATGTGGTTACATATGAGATTAGTTTTCTCATTATTCTGGTCCATGTTGAAATCACTTATGGGTAATCTTCTGAAGGCAAACTGTTTTAAACCAAGTAACTTGTTCATTTCCACCTTGGACCAGACAGTTCCTGAATCCAACCATTTTGAAATATAAAAAATCATAATTATGATGATTTTTGTATTAATAGAACAGATTGTCAATAAAGATTTATTGTATTTGGATGATAAGAGGATAAGAAATCTACAGTCGCTTTGTTTTAGAATATGAGTGAGAGAATATACATGAGGTAGAAATTCTAGGTTAGTTCTATAAATTCTGTAGCAGTGAAATTTTATAAAAACCATCAGAACGTTCCATTAAAGGAGTTGGAAGACCATGGCTGCCTAGGCAGAGATTATAACACAACCACAGGATGAGTTAAAGTAATTTCCAAGGAGGCTTGATCAACTGAAATGGAAAACTTGATCATTTTCCTCTTTTTTTGTATTTTAGACTTGAATTATCAGGGATACTGACTCAACTTTCCAGTTTACTTTGCCTGCACAGAAACAGGCAGTGCCTACTTTCTGCTATGATATCTAATGTATTAAACCATAAGCTCTGCAAGGACTGGGTCATTATTTTATTAATCACTGAATGTCCAGTAGGCCTGGCACACATAATGGGCTCAATATTTATCTGCTGAATGAATGAGCAAGTTGTGATTTCTATAACAGATCAGCAGGCATTTTATGAAAGGCCTAGTATATGATTCACTCTGGGCTAAGTGCGCCGTAGGGATGCAAAAACAATTTAACCCTTGATCCTTGCATTTTAAGAGCTATTCAATCACAAATGCTGTTTTATCTGAATATAAAGCAATATGCTTTAAAAAACCTGAATTGACTAAATATTTGGCTTGAAGATGCCACAATCAACCCCAAGTGGTTGGAATTAACATATTGAACTCACCATTCATTTCAATCATTCAAGAAGATGCTCACTGGAAGAAAAGTATTTATCTACCACTGTACATGACAGCAATGAAGAGAAGGCCCTATCTCAGTGGAGAGGAAGGGGGAGTACACTTGCAACCAAAGAACAGTACAGGGGCTGAGTCTCAACTCTCTGGCCTGTCATACCAAGATTATGAATGGGCCTTGGCTCTGTAGTAGACTTTAGTGCTGCAAGAGGTCAGAGAAAAGAAAGGTCTGTCTTCCTGGGCTAGATAGTTGGGTAAAGTTTAGTGTAGGGGAAAGGCTAGCTTAATCCTGATGGGTTTTGATAATAACAAAAGTGATTGCAACAGCAGGAATAATTCATATGTCAGCAATAGTCATTGATTTTTATTGAGCACTCAGTGCCAGGGTATTACATACTACGAGTTACATGTATTAACTCATTCAATCCTCAGGACAACCCCAGGAGGTAAGCACTAAAATTCTCTCCATTTTTACAGATGAGGAAACTGAGATGGCAGGAGGTTTTAGTGACTGATTTACATCTATGTTAAAAGCAAAAATAAACTATACATTAAAACAAAAGTCCAGTTGCCCACTAAAAATGAATTAGGAATATGGAATCCAGAGGTTTTTTTCTGTTAAAGAGAAGTTGCTCCCAGATGGTTTCCATGCCTGCTCCTTTACAATGAATAATGTTTTTGTTGCTTACCGTGTTTGAAGGCTTTTAATTCTACACAGCATGTCCAGGTGACCAGCAGAATATTGTTCAATGACATCTTTTACATCATATGGGCGTAATGTTTCCTTAAACTTCCGTTTGGCGACATGAAATTTCATAATTCTGTATGAACAACATATGATGTATTAATCTTCATGACTTTGCTAAAAGAAGTGACCAAAATAGTTTACTGAGAAATCTAAGAAACACTGGAAGGAAAAGTTCATGCATCAAATTATTTTAAGCTCCTACAGAAATGTAATATAAAAGTCTGAGATCACAGAGGACAATCTAAGAACATTTCCTATAAGACAATACACTAAAAATAGACTAAGCATTAAGTATTGTACTTTTTTACTGTCCATTGAAACACCAGATTAAGACTATAGTTGAAATGTCATCCCACAAGTCCAAGATGTAATACCCAGGCTATTCAAATGGACTTTTATGTAACTACATGCATTTCTGGGACACAAATGTGTTTTCAAAATTCTTTTATTCTCCTGAAGCAATATACAGTAACGCATAGAAATTTGTGAACTTTTTTTTCATAAATTATTTCTGCATTATATTGCTTGATAAGCTAGTTAAGTTCTTTTATGTTAAACACCACACACTTAGTAACTAAGCTTGCTATCTAAACTTTTAAGAACCAGAGGTCTTTTATTATAATGCCTACCCTAACAGGAGCCGCAGGTTTTGAAATATTTCATCAGTAACCTCCATGATGCTTATGATAGCTAATCTGCTTAAGATAACCAGTTACAGCAGTAACTTCATAAAATTCCTGATGAAAGCAAAGAAGCATTGTCAACTTAGCCTGTGCAGTCTCATTGCAGGAAAATGTTATATATACCTATTGGTGTTGTTTAAGTATTTAAAGTTTCAAAGATTCAAAGAATTGAAGTGACTTGCACCCAAACAAGCAACCAGCATCAGGTAAAGCCAATATCCCACTCACACCTTTCTGGTTTCCCAGAATGACCTGGCTTCCCATGCACCAACTCTGGAGAAGTGAGAAAGTGCCTGGGACCTTCAGCAGTTCCTTCTTTCCCTCTGTGGTAGTGGAGGGGCAAGCGGCAGCACTAGTCAGTGTTCCCACTTACTGTAGCTCCGGCATTTGTGGCACATCTGCCCAGTGGCAATAGTGAACCCCCCACTCCTCTAGACTGAATTACCTTTTTTTTTTTTTTTTTTTGCCATAGAAGGGTCTCACACTTATTCTTGGTCAGCTGTTGTGTGAGTTCTCTATGACAGTGCATTTCAAAGTTGCATGTTGCTTTTCTCCCTTTTATTTACTTTTATTAAAATTATTATTATTATTATTTTATTAGAGCTTTATGGTTATACATAGTAGTTGGGTTCATCCCAACAAACTCATACATGCCTGGAGATTGACTTCAGTTCAAGATACCCTGTCTTTCTCTCCCTCTTTTCCCTCCCATCTGCCCTACTTCCCTCTCCCATTCTCCTTCTTCTACTTGACTTCCTTTTGCTCGTCTATTAATTTGTTTGATTATTTATACTATCCTGTCCTTCCCTCCCCCTTGCCTTTATTTTCCTTGAGCTTCCACATATGAGAGAAAACATTTGACCTTTGGGTTTCTGAGCTTGGCTTATTTCACTTAGTATGATATTAAAAATTATTATTTTAATTGTACAGATTACTAGTATGATGTGATAATTTGATACATGAATACAGTGTGTAATGGTCAAATCAGGATAGTTAACCTTTCTGTCTCCTTAAACATTTAAAGATGTTTTTTGATTAACATGTAATGATTGAACATATTTGTGGCATACTTTGTGATATTTCAGTATATGTACTGATCAAATCATGGATATTCATGTTTCCATTTCCTTATCATTAATTTGTGTTTGGAGACTTTTAGCTCTTCTCTTCTTGTTCTCCATAAAACACATAATAGGTCATTGTATCACCCCGCTGTTCTGTAGAACACTTATTACTTCTCTCTACTTGTTTTGTACCTGTAAGTCAACCTCCAATTATCCACCCTCCTTCCCACGCTTCCTAACCTCTAGTAGCCACTATTATACATTCTAATTTATTTAAGAAAAAAAAAAACTATTCACATGTGAGGGAGAATGTGTGGTGTCTGTCTTTCTGTGTCTAATGTATTCCACTTAACATAATGTCCTCCTGTTACATTAATTTTGCTGCAAATGATGAAATATTCCTTTTTATGGTCAGATAATATTCCCATTGTGGACCCACCATTTGACCCAATTATCCCACTCCTCAGTTTATACCCAAAGGATATAAAATGAGCATACTACAGTAACACAGTCACATCAATGTTTATAGTAGCTCAATTCACAATAGCTAGATTGTGGAACCAACCTAGATGAATGGATAAAGAAACTGTGATATATATACACAATGGAATATTATTCAGCCATAAAGATGAATGATATTATGGCATTTTCAGGTAAATGGATGGAGTTGGAGAGTATAATGCTAAGTGAAATAAGCCAATCCCCAAAAACCAAAGGCTGAATATTTTCTCTGATAAGTGGATGATGATACATAATGGGGGGAGAGGGGCTAAGGGAAGAATGGAGGAATGTTGGATTGTGTAGAGGGAATTGAGGGGTGGGAGAAGGACAGATAATGGAATGAGACATACATCATTACCCTATGTACATGTATGATCATACAAATGGTGTGACTCTACATTGTGTACAACCAGATAAATGAAATGTTGCACCCCATTCATGTACAGTGAATAAAAAAAAAGATAATATTCCATTGTGTTTATATGCCACATTTTCTTTATCCATTCATCCATTGATAAGCATCTGGGTTGATTCTATATCTTAGCTATTGTGAACAGCAACAAACATAATCATGCAGGTCTCTTTGCTATGCTGATATAATTTCCTTTGAACATATGTATCCAGAAGTGGGATAGTTGAATCATAGGGTAGATCTACTTTTAGTTTCTTGAGTAATGGTTCTCCATAGTGGCTGTACATTCCCATCAACAGTATGTGAGAGTTCCCTTTTCTTTACATTCTCACCAGTGTTTATTACTTTTTGACTTTTTGATAACGGTCATTCTGACTGGAGTGAGATGATATCTCACTGTGGTTTTAGACCTGCATCTCCCTGAAGGCTAATGGAGTTGAGTATTTTTATATAAATTTATTGGCTTTTTGCATTTTTTTTTGAGAAATGTCTACTCATATTTTTAAATTGGATGATTTGTTTTTTGTTATTGAGTTTTATTATTATTTTTTTCAGTATTGGGGGTTGAACCCAGGGGTGCTCTACCACTGCGCTACCTCCCCAGCCCCTTTAAATTTTATTTTGAGACAGGGTCTCATTAAATTTCCCAGGTGGGTCTTGAACTTGCAAACCTTCTGCCTCAGCCTCCTGGGTAGCTGGGATTATAGGCATGTGCCGCCACACCCAGCTGTTATTGAGTTTTTAAAGTTCCTAATGTATTCTGGATACCAATCCCTCGTGATATGAATAGTTTGAAAAATGTTTTTCTCTTTTTCTTTCAGAAGCTTAATTTTGAGCTGTTTGACAGGCAATATTTCCCCCTCACTCAGTCATATTTTATATAGCCCTTAAATAATTTCACTTTTACTTACAGAACTTATTATTCATGTGCTAGCCAAATTAATGAAAGTCCATTTTTACAGTTTTGATCAATATTTGTCATTTTGATCAATATTAAAAAGGAAACTGACTACCTTTTATGTTATTTCAGTATAGGCATATGATGATAGTTACACAGAGTTGATTTAAAAATTCCTAATAAGCTTACTATTTTTTACACATCATACCATTCTTCAGGAGGTACTGCTTTCTCTTATGTGCTTTATTTACAGATTTTTGTACTTCATGTACCAGAATGAAACAGTGAAAACTGGATTAATAAATATTCCAATTTTTTGGAAAAGAGAAATATATACAGTAATGGGCTGTAGTAGGCTGGTATTGGCTCCTAAGAGCTGACTCTTAAAATTGTTAAGAATTTTTATGACTGTTAAATACATCCAATATTAAAATTTAAATCTTATAAACTTACAGTCAAATATGTTATACTAAAAACAAAGACAATACTTACTCAAAACTCACCACTTCTTAATTATTTTATTATTGTGTTGCTCTTTTACAGTCTTGCATGTTCCATCTATGGTGTCACTGTCGGGGGAATCCTATCTAATGATGTAATGCTGTACATCTCTTTTCAATTCCAGGCTTAGGGATGTCTCATTGGAAGCTTGAAACCAGTGATTTTAGTAAAAGTATTTACAGTACAGAAATTGGCAAAGATGCAAACCACCACTTTGCTTTCCTGCAGAGCTGGTTGTTAAGCATGTACTAGTGCGCTACAGAGGGCGTAAGTCCATCTTACGAAGGATTGAGCTTTCTAAGATGGTGATCAAATAGGTTTTCTTAGCTGGCTGTATTGTGGGTTGACAACAAAAGCTGTAAAGAAGGTTTGAGGTAAAACCAGCCTTAGTGCCATGGACCAATAGTCCCAGCTCCTTGAGAGGCTGAGGTGGGAGAAGCCCAGGAATTTGAGACCAATCTGGGCAATACAGTGAGACCCTGTCTCAAAAAAAAAAAAAAAAAAAAAAAAAAAAAAAAGTATATGTATATACACATATACGAGAAGTTTGAAGTAAGATGAAAATACTAAATCAGGTATTATGTTTTATAGTTTATATTTTTTGTTATAATAGTTATATTTTTTGTTTGCAGAGGGAATGTTTAAAGGCATAAGTATTTTTAAAATCAATAATTTATATAAAAAATAATGTCCCTGTCATTTTACTTGCTAAGTAGGGAACGATGAAGCATGTCCTAATAGTTCTCAAAGCTGTCCCCTCCTTTGCATTTGACCGGCTATAGCCTAGAATGAAACTTTCAGAATGTAAGTAAGATCATGTCACCCCCTCCTAGAATCCTCTGTTGAATTCCAAGTCCTACTGGGTAAACATCAGACTCCTCAGCATACTTCAGAGGGCTGTCTGTGGACTGGTGGTCTCCATCTATCTCTTTTACCTCTTCACCTTTCACTTCCTCTTTGGAATGTAGGTTTCAGCAAGTATTTGCAGGTCCACAAAAACACCATTTGATCAATTATACACTTTATTTGCTGCTTCTTTTCTTTTTGATTTTCTTGTTATCTAAGTGCTCATTCCTTAGGATTCTCTCAATGTATTCCACCTAACTATTCCAGATTCGGCTCAGTCATAAGTTTCTTTAGGAAGTCTTTTCCATTCTCTCCCACAGGGGTTAGATAGTCTTTTTCTGTGTCCTCAAGTGGGCTATTATGTAGTTAAATATGTGGAAGTGTATTCAACCACTGGAATTTATTAATGTCAGAGACTGTTTGTTTTGAAGGTACTGGGGATTGAAATCAGCAGTGCTTTACCACCGAGCAACATCCTAAACCCTTTTTGTTTTTATTTTGAGATAGAGCCTTGCTAAGTTACCCAGGTTGGCCTCAAACTTGGAATCCTCCTGCCTCAGTCTCCTAAGTCACTGAAATTATAGCAGTGTGTCACTGTGCCCTGTTTGGGACTATGTTTTTAATCTTAGCATCCTGCACAATCCTGGCAAGTATGCTAGCTGAATAAATGAGTGAGAATTTATTATTGCTTACTTGTTTAAAGCTTGTGTTCTGTGATAAGGCAGGCTCTTGTAGAAATCTTCTAAAAAGGATGCCTTAAGATAGATTCAAGCTCTTCAGGCACATTTCAGAGATAACATACCCTTTGACTCTCCTCTACAGGTGTAAGAAGCTTCTTAAAACAAATGCTTATTTGTTTGATAGCCAGGAACATGCTAGGGGCAGGAAAATAATTTAAATAGAACTGCTTCTGAAAAATCATGAAAACAATAATATTCTTTTCTCTTAGATTACTACTGTAATTGGGATCTCACAAAACAATTGAATCACAAAAAAATAAGATGTCATTATAAGGAAGTAAAGAGAAAAGCCCAAAACAAGTTAAGGTTCAAATTAATGAACAAATGGTACTGTAACCCGGTAAGTAGCAAATGCAAAGAGGAAGCTAATGCAAACTGAAAAGCAGCCTAATGTTAAGCAGTTAGTAAGTGTGGAATTAGGAACTAAACTAGTTTGGTTCCAGTGTTGAGCTCTTAATTATAATACTCACTATTGTCTTTAGATACTCTTTGTATTAAGATGCTTTGATATACTAGGACTTCACTCACATGAGGCTGACACAAGCAGGTGCTTAATAAACCTTTGTGAAGTGTATGGCCTGTTCTGCTGGAATCATTAGATGGTCTGTGGTAGAGTCACCAACAGGCTGAGGAGTTACTGACACACTCACTGGCTTATTTTTTCACAAGGGTAAATAGCATCACCTGGTCAACAGAACAATAAAAAGCCAAAGTTCACTACTGTCAAGTCTCCTTCCATGTTGTTGATAACTAAAAGGATAGGAGTCTAGTAACCTATTGAACAAAACTGACATGCCCCTGTAGTACCACTAGAGGGTGGAAAAGATTCATCACAAACCCAAACTGTCAACTTCTTGAAACTGAAAAACTGCTCATACAATTTTCTGAGTACGAAGAAATAACTAAAGTTAAACTCTGGGGAGAATATATCTATATATATACCCAAACACATGTGCACTTCTAAGGAAATGTAGGTGCATTTGTTTTGCTGCCATGAGTTATAAAATCTTGCAGAAGTCTTGTTCCAGTCCTCTAAATCAGGGCAAAAACATTGCATATGAATATGCAGAGATAAGAATGATGAGAAAACAGAAGCAGCAGTGACTGCTGCCACCACCTACCAGATGGATGTGTCCGTCCAGCAGCCAAACCATGTGCAGGGTGGAGAGGGCTGCGCTGACTGTGCACTGAAGAGGCAGTTTGATTGACTGTGAAGACAGCAGAACTTCCCAAGCTTGGCTGCTCATTGGGATCACCCACAGACCCTAGGTCTTACCTCCAGAAACTCTATTTGAATTAGTTCAGTGTGTAGCCCAGGGATTTTTGTAAAAACCCTCGAGATATGCAAGTCTTCAGTAAAGGTTAAGAGCCACTGAGGAGGAGTGGGACTGGGGTAGTGGTGGAGGTTGTTGGGGGTGGAAAGTCTCTGCTCCCATTTAAAGAACTGATCATAACTTTGCCAATTTGCATAAATCTTCTAAGTCACACATGTCACACCAATGGGCCAAGTGTTAACATCCATTGACGTCAGGTCTCTAATCAGAACCCAAATGCTTCCTGCCTTCCACCTCCTTGATGAGGTCTGAAGTTTCATGCAAGCAGTGAAGAAGTTCCATTAATTTTTCAAAGGATTGTTGGAAAGGAAAGGGAGTGCCAAGGTGACTGATTCATACATTCTTTTAATGCATATTCATGAGCACCTACGCTGTTGTGCTGGGCACTGGGCTATGTTGGGAGGAGCACCAGCTCTTCCAGGAGGGAGTGGGCAGAGTTGAGGAAGCCTCCCACATGATGTCAATGAGTACTCAGTCTCTGCTCTCTTTCTTTCCATGTTCATGGTGCAAGACAACAGTTGCTGCAACTATGAGTTCTGATAGGATTTGAGAACCTCATGTATCCAGCCTGGAAATTCCAGATGAGCTCACTGTGGCTGCTTCTCCAAGCGATGGCAAATATGTGCCTGATGAGAAGGACTTGGTCACCCATCCATTCATCCATTCATTCACTCATCCACCAAACATTTATTGAGTGCCTACTCTACACCAGTCTATGTACTAAATGGCAAGGATACTATGATGAAGAAATAAATCTTGGAGCATTTCCAGTCTTGTGTGGGTGCAGGACTATGGGAAGCATAGGTTAATGTAGGGGTGCAGGAAAGGAGGATTTGGTCCATATTGGCAGAGGTGGTAGGGAACCACTTCTGGAGGAGAAGACTGTCCTTTATCAGCTCTGCACCTTCATCTCTGTGGGTATTACTAAGTGCAGAGAGCCCTAGGATGGTGGCTGGTGTTGAGCCAAGAGGTGGCGCATAATTAGTGTTAACATCGTGATCTACTTTTGCCTGATTAATGTCTCTTCTGCGCTAGTGGTCAACAGATGTTCCTCATTCTTAATTGGTACCAGGGCGCATGCTCCAACCATCCTACTTAATCCTAAGCTGATTGGCTGCCTTAGTGTATATAAGACATTCTTTTCGCCTGGAAGAAGATCACAGAACAGAGAACTAACGAGACACCTATAGATCACAGAATGAAGGTTACAGATCGCAGAACGCGGGATGAAGAACGCACCTCTAGGTCGCAGATCGCAGATCACAGAACGCGGGACTAAAGCCACACCTCTGGGTCGCAGGTTGCAGGACACAGGCAGCATGCTGCACCCAGCACCTCCCAAGAAGTGACCCACCTTTAAGAAGCAGTAGATCTTTGATAAGCGTAGCCTCTCTGAAAGAGTAGCACCTCTAAAATTAAGCAAAGTCTCTCTTCCTCTAAAACTAAAAGTAAGCAAAGCCTCTCTTCCTCTATAAACTAGTGAACAAGCAAGTAAGCAAGGAAGAACCCCAGATAAAGAAAATAGAAGTAGTTCAGTTCCAGTCCACCTCCAATAAATACCGCGGGATTGTTGCTGCGGGGCAACAACTAAGTTTCTCAAGGCTACTGAAATGGTCTTATGATGCCAGATCTTATATTTTGGGTGGATGTGGGAATCTTCCCCCAGACCCTCTCCTATTTTGTGTTGGTTAGTTGGGCTGATATACTTTACCAATATGCATTCCATATTATTATTCTCCCATTTGCAAAACTCTATCTTCTGATTTCTGACTCTTCAGAAGAACTCTAACTCCCTTAAAACCAGGGGTCCCAGGTTTTTTTCTTGAGGTGACCCAGGGCCTTTTCATCACCGAATCTTCCCCATATAATCTTAGTCAATTTTTAGAGATTGGTCCAAGGATATTGATCATAGAGCAAATTCAGCAGACAACTAGGACTACAGAACTGGCTGATTTGTGTTACTCTTGAAGGCATGTGTGTGACTGGTTTAGAATATGTATTAATATTTTTTTCCCATTAATATATAAACATAATTTAAAAATACAGATTTGCATTTGTATACACAGTATTTAGACCCTAAAAATAAGCTACAGAATTATACAGCAAAAACTGGGCATGATGGCACATTCTGGTAATCTCAGTGACTCAGAAGGTTGAGGCAGGATGACCAGTTTGAGGCCAACCTTGGCAACTTAGTGAGGCCCTAAGTTGCTTAGCAAGATCCTGTTTCAAAATGAAAAAAGGAAAAGGGCTGGGGTGTAGCTCAAGTGTTTGAACCTCTGGGTTCAATCCCTCATTTCTCTTTCTCTCTTGCTCTCTCTCTCACACACACACACACCCCAAAACCTGAAGAATTATATAGCTGAGACTCCTCTACGCTTCCTTCATCTCAGACTGGGCTGCTAGCCAGTAACTAAGGAACCCCAGGGGTTGCTGAATCTGCTGACCAGTCTCATTTTCTTGCTTTTAGCTCTTAATAGAGACATTTGCCCCAATGCTATAGTCTATCTGATGTCCTCACTGCAGGGTTAAGCAGATACCCCATTTGTCTGATTTAGGACATTAGGACAAGTTCTGTGGCTGCACTGTTTCCACCAGTGGAAGTGGAGTTGTTATTTTCATGCCTGTTATTATTGTCCCTTATTTTCAGGCTCTAGTAGGTTCTCCTGTAGATTTTGTTAGATTTTCTTTCAAAAGGGTAAGAGTTAAGAAAGACCCAAGCAAAAACTTCTGGATCCAAGCAAGTCTGTAAAGGGTTAACTTTCCCTCTAGGGTTTTGTGGTAACTAAATTTGTGAATTTTGTTCTCTCAGGAGTATACAATCCTTCATACATTTTAAAGTGTGAAATGAATAAGTAAATAAATAAAGTGCCCATACATGTTAGTTAGTCTTAAATATTTTTAGTCATGGCAATGAAGAAGAGATTCATTTTAAATTAAAGCCAATTGAAAGGTTAAAAATCTCAGATGCTACCAAGTGTGTCTACAGTAGTTTAATGTAGCCTCAGAGAAAAATGTGGCTACATGTAATTATCTTCAAAACAAAAACAAACAATAAGAATCTTCCAGGGACTATATTAACTGATTTAAACAATATGTGCCAAATGATCCATAATGCTTTTCTAGCAGCATCCTTTACTGTAATACACCATAGATCTGGCTGTCAAGAGGGTCTTAATAGTTACTTGCAAACAAAGACTCATCACCTCTGTTAGAATAGCAGAAATGTCATCAGCAAAATTAAGAACTGGCGATGATTAAACAGCTTGTAGATTTAACAGAAACATGTGCAAACATGTGCCTCTTCTCTATTTGTGGAATATTCTTGTCTGAAGTATAAAATGAGATTCAAGAAGGAGTCAAAGTTGAGATCATTTTAAGGAAGGGTCAAGACAATGGTCTCAAGCTTGCCTTTCAGAGTAAGAACAGTAGGGTAAGAATACTGGAAAACCTTATCACCTAACACATGATTAAAAGCAGGGTCTGATTAGCATATCCACCTTGGAAACTCTGAAATGTCATCAGTGATTCTTCAGTGTGCTGATCAGATCTGAGCTATTTTAGAAGAGTAGATGAGTCTTCCCTAGTTACAAAGAAATTCTTGACACTTCATCCATGTTCATATTAGAGTGAAAGTTTCTGATAATTTTAAAAAGTGTTCTGTTTATTGTCTGGCTTCAAACCCTTTCCCCTCTGAATTTTTCTCCAAAGTCCTGATGACCTCCTTGTTGCCACTTTCAAAGAACATTCTTATTCTTTGTCTTCCTTGACCTCTTGGCAGTGCTTAATGCAGCTGACTTCCATCTTCTGCTTGAAACATGCTCCTCCTCTGGGTGCTCTTCCACCACATCTTCTGATTTCCACCTGTCTGCTGCTTTGAGTTGGTCTCCTTCAGAGCCTCCTTTTGTAGCTCCTTCCATGTCTGTGAGCCTTGGCATTCTGTGTGGACCACCTTCTCTTCACTTCCTGAGGTGAGGCTTCTGTAAGCCATTTATCTTTGTGTTGATGGCTACCATGTTTGTCCCCATTCCATAATTTTCTGTCCTACTCTGCCATTCCATCCTTTCCCATCAGTATATATCCAAATTCTATAATTTTTAATGTCCAAAATGCTCTGAAATCCTTCCTCCACTATTCTCCATCATGACTATGTGGTTCAGGTTCCAGCAGATCCAGGCGTTGGGACAACAATGTCTCTTTTGATCTATTCTTTATTCTATAATTTGGAAAGACAGCTGGGCATAGTGATGCATGCCTATGCTTCCAGTTGCTTGGGAGGCTGAGGCAGGAGGATTGTGAGTTCAAAGCCAGCCTCAGCAACTTAGTGAGGGTCAAAGGTTGCTTGCAGTGATACTGTCTCTAAATAAAATATAAAAAGAGTTGGGGATGTGTCTCAGTGGTTAAATGCCTCTGGGTTCAAATTCCCAGTATCAAAAAATAAAAAAAATAAAAAAATAAAAAGATGACTTACTGCAAAGTAAAAAATGGATTGCAGTGCAATGTACCAGTCTGATAAATATACTTCTGTACTCAAGATTTCCTTACATCCCTGCTCATTATGACAGTCCTCTTTTCAGCTTCACCTCTGCTCTCCTAGCCTTCCAGCATCTATTAACACATACATTCTAATGCCACCTTCACTTCTGCTTTTTGCAATTGCAATTCCCTCTCTCCTTAATTATTCTCTTTAATAACCTCCTAGTACCTATGAATCTACCAGATCTCTATTCATACCCTCCTTCCAGAAAGCCTTCCTGAATGCCACCTCTCACATGAGTGCTGATTTATGTTGACCCAGAACATCCTGGACTTCTATCATTGTAGTGCTGTGTGGCTCTGCATCAAGATTGACTCTGTACTTTTCTGCTAACACCTCATGACTCTAAGTGGGGCTCTCTCTCTCTCTCCTGCTAATGTTTATCTCTGTGACTGGTGCAGAGTAGAAGCTCCATACATATTTTTTGAGTGCATGCACTGACTTCCTGGGAGGAACTTCAAAGAGTCTGTAGTCAGGACTCTGAAAGGAGAGTCTCTGGAGGAGAGACAGAGAAGAGGTAACTTCTACCACTTACTGTCCTCTGACTTCTTTAGAAGGCGAACGGGAAGGCAGGAAGTTCCTCCCTGAGTGGGAAGGAGGAGAGATCTGATTGGAACACTGCCTCATGGTTGGGTGAAAACATTGCTCTTTTTTGCTTTGAGTAATTTATCAGCTCAGGTGGTGGAGAGATAATTTGAAATGCTCCTTTTACGTTACTTGTCATTGGAGCAGGTGGAGAGGCAAAGGTCAAAATCCCCTTTCCTAGCAGATGATGAACAGTGGAGGTGGCAGCATACTAGGGAGACACCAAGTAGCCTGAACAACTCAAGGGTGGTAACAACTAGCACCTACATAGTACTTAGCATGTGCCAGCAACTGCTCCAGGTGCATTGCAAATGTTAATTTTTTTAATCTCTGCAACAGTACTGGGACACTATAATTGCCATATCCTTCTCACCTATGAGGACACAGGCCCAGAGGGGTTATGTGAGTTACTCAGGACCCGACAGAGGAGGGTAGTGTTCGTGGACCACTTCTGTGCAGCACTGGGGAGGCGGACAGGCAGAGTGGAATTAACCTGTGGTGTCAGGGTAGTCAGCTGCAGCTTCAACTAAAAATTTCTTTGAGCTGGGCATGGTGGTGCACACCTATAACCCCAGCAGCTCAGGAGGCTGAGGCAGGAGGATGGTGATTTCAAACCAGCATCAGCAACTTAGTAACTGCAAGTAACTTAACAAGAACCTGTCTTAAAATAAAATACAAAAAGGGCTGAGGATGTGGCTCAGTGGTTAAGGGCACCTGGGTTCTGATATGCCACAACCCACAATTCTTTGAGTTTTCACCCTAGACCTTTATTTATTTATTTGCTTCTCTAAAAGGCTGGTTTGACTTGGGAAATGAAATGTTACATGCAGAAAAACATGGGAAGCATGATGTTCATTGCATGAAGGTACTAAGAGAAGTTAAGAGCCTGATATAATCAACAACTTCTCTTTCATTTCCCTTGAGAATAGTAAGTATCTGTAGTGGGGTTTTTGGACTGTCTTCACAAGGAAAATAGGTTGCACAATACTGTGATCTTGAAGGCTGATGGAAAACATGGCAGTAAGTATAAAGCAAACTGATAGGAGAACCATTGTCATTGAAGTTCTTGTTAAGAGTGGCCTTGATCCTAGATGTAGCAATTCTGTGAAAACAGAAGTGGTAGGAAACATATTCCACTGTCTTTTTGTTTGTTGTTTTTTTGGTGCCAGGGATTGAACTCAGAGGCACTCAACCACTGAGCCACATCCCCAGCCCTATTTTGTATTTTATTTAGAGACAGGGTCTCACTGAGTTGCTTAGCGCCTCACCATTTCTGAGGCTGGCTTTGAGATCCTCCTGCCTCAGCCTCCAGAGCCACTGGGATTATAGGCCTGCCCCACTGCGCCCGGCATAGTCCATTGTTTTAACAGAAAAAGCACTTCCTCCCAATTGCCCTAAACATACTAACATTTTGCCTTGGTGTACATATCTGAGAAACTATCAGTTTAGTATAGGAAAACTAGTTACCCAGTTTCTTTTGTATTTTAAAAAGTCATTTTTGGACTCTTAAAAATAGTTAATTGTATTGGACATGACTTTCAAAACTTGTTATCTCAAATTTAAAAAAAAGCATATTTTTTTTTTTGTATGAAAATTTGCCCAAGACTCATACTTACATGGTGATCTATAAGTCCTAGCACTAACAGTCATAGTTAGTCTCCACTCAGAGAATTCAGAATCTTTGGGAAGAACACACCCAAGCAATTTATGGACTATATTTTTATCAAACTGTGATAGGAAAACTGTTGTCCTATTATAAGATAGGGAAAAGTGAGTATGATGAATGCTCTAGATTTGTTTGTAGAATGTCTAGATTGATTTGTGTACTTCCCTGCTAATTTTCTCTTTCCATTTAGATACTAATTTCTAAGAATGGAGGAAAACAAACTTAACATTGTTTGAATTGAGTCAATAACAAGACATAGAGAATTTATTAAAAATACGTATAAGCCAGGCACGGTGGTGCACGCCTGTAATCCTCCCGGCTCAGGAGGCTGAGGCAGGAGTTGGAAGTCAGTCTCAGTAACTTGGAGAGGCCGTAAGCAACTTAGTGAAGCCCTGTCTCAAAATGAAAAATAAAAAGGCCTGGGGATGTGGTTCAGTGGTTTAGCACCCTTGAATTCAAGTTCTGGTACAAAAAAAAGTAAATTTCTAATCCCAGTGGTGAATTTGAAGACATAGTCCAGAAAATTTGTGCATTTCCATGAAATGTTATTTTGAGAAAAATCTGTGATAATTCTAAAGGAATTATACAAAAATAAATTTTTTTCTGTGTAAAAGACATCTTGGAAATAGTCTAAGAAGAGTAATTATTCTATGTGTACTGTAAAAAGTGGCATCATTCATTAAAAAGCCAAGTGTATTTGGATAATAGAATCCAGACAAATTCAGACAAGATTGAATGCATTCAGGGTGGTATGGTGGTACTTAGAATCCAGACAAATTCAGAGTGGTCTTAATTGTCTCATTTCCTGAGAATTTTCACTCTTAAAAGTAAGTAGAAAATAGTTACTTAATAAATATTAATAACTGAAAATGAGAATTCTTACTTTGCTCTTTGTAAATGTAGTAATATTATTTTCTATACTGTCCATCCTTGCAGTAGAATACATATTTTCTACACATTTTATTTTTAATTTGGTTATTAGGAAAACCTATTATTGTAAGAGCTATTGGGATACAAAAAGCATATCCAAGCATTCATATTAAGTATTCAAACAACCAAAAATAACAAGAAAAATGCCAAAGCAAAGTTGTTATTTTAGAGATTGATAATATATGGTTCACACTTGAATTCAGTAATGTATATGTAAAATATTTCAGGTGAGTTGCAAGAGGTGGACATATTCTGGCAAAAAATGTTTTAGCCAACTGATGCTGAACTTATTTATGCAATCTAACTTCTCAAAAAAAAGAACACTTTTTTTTGCATATGATTTAGGAACTTATACCTGCAAACTTCTTTTCAGAACTGCTAATTATATGGGTTGGTCTTTTAATTACATATCTTTAGAAATTAAGTACCACTGCAAGTGAAAAATTTCCAGTTATTATACTATTTAGTATAGCTATTAGATTTTTATAGAATCCAATAATTTCAGATGAAACTTGAAAATGATTTAAAAAAAAACCCTGCTAAGCAAAATCAGGATATGGCAGAGAAAAACATCTCCCTCAAGTGTCACAAAGTGCTACACAGAAAGTTTCAGAAATCCACACAAGGATAAGACAGATAATAATCCAATTAAGTTAAAAATAAGGACCAAGAAAGAATTCTGAAAATCAAGGGAGTTCTACAAAGGACATTACAAAAATCAGTCAGGTTTCAAGAAGAAGGTAGAGCAAAGTGAATCTTAAACTGTTGCTAAAGTGCTTAGCTAGCAGAATAAACCTATTTCATTTTCTTTCTTGCAGCTCACAATCCATTTTACAGGTTGTGAAGCAAAAGCAGAAAGCTTCAGAAGGTCTTGG
Source organism: Sciurus carolinensis (assembly GCF_902686445.1). Taxonomy (NCBI): domain Eukaryota; kingdom Metazoa; phylum Chordata; class Mammalia; order Rodentia; family Sciuridae; genus Sciurus; species Sciurus carolinensis. The sequence goes on from NC_062219.1 coordinate 87,341,404, forward strand.
AAAATGACAGAAACCAGGTTAAATATGACTTTTAGGAAACCTAATCTGCTTCCACTAGATAAGATTTTTCTATTCTTGTTGCAAGTTAGATTAATTTGAGGAGTGAATTGCCCCCCCAACCCCCTTTAGGATCTTTCATGGATATAATCAATGCATGTAAAGAATCTCAAGGTGACTTGTAGACCAGCGATGTCCAATAGAACCTCCTGCAATGAAAGAAATGTTTCATATTTCCTTTGTCCAGTATCGTAGCCAGCAGCCACCTGTGGCTACTGAGCACTTGAAATGTAGATTGTAAGACTGAGCAACTGAATTTTAAATTGTATTCCAGTTTAATCAGTTCAAATTTAAATAGTCTCAGGTGACCAATGGCTACTGTGTTGGACAGTGCATTTCTAGATCCTCTCCATCTCTTTAACTTAAGTAAGGCTTTCAGACATAATTTTGCTACATATTCTGAGTTTTCTGGGCTTAAATATCTTCCAAGATTTTTAGTTTTCCCAGGGTAGGATATTGATATAGGTGGTTGACCAAACTGGGATACTTTGAGAAAGGGAATATTATTAACAAGTACAAGGCAAGAGGCATAATCAGAGACTGGCCAGGCCAAATATGAGGTGTGATCTCCTGTAGGACTTGATACTTGAATTGTTCCACTGGGAAATAACTAGGCTTTACTTTATTTTGTTTTAGGTTGCTGTTAAAGATAGCTTGAGCATAAAAAAAAAGGTGTACTACATATTTTTACCATACCATGATTTTCTTTGTCCCCACAAACATTCGCCAAAATCTTTTCACACATTTCTGCTTTCCTAGTGACTCCCAACCATAGAGAAAGCCATGTGCAACATGTTGCTAACTGACCAAATAAACACAGATATAATCAGTCATGCTGATATGAGATTAGACCAAGCATCTGAATAGTTAAACTCTTTTGAATATTTTAAGTTTTTTCTCCTGCTTTTTGATAAGAGGCAGAAAGTGCCAAAAAAATCAGAGGTGTTTTTTTTTTGCAGTACAGTCACTCAACATTCCCTTACAGATATAAATTCTCCCAAAGGGATTCAACTAGACAGGCTGAGCATGCAGCAGTTCATTTAGTCCACATCCTGAAATTCTTCTTCATTTTTTTCTTTTTTTGTGATGGGAATAGGGGCCTCAAAAATATAAATATAAATTTAAGTTTCTTTTGATGCATTCCTAGCTTTCTTTCAGCAATAGAAGAAGCAAAGTTAAAGACTAATCATTAACAATTACATTTCAGAAGACAGGACCAAGTCACTGCATTTTAATTTGGGTTTCCCATTTTCACAACTCATTATCTTAAAATAACCTAGAGGACTGTATCTTTGATACAAAACACAAAACGTAGATTGGAGCATCACATCATAAGAGTAATTTAAAAATCCAATTGTATCAATGAATTATCCTTAAAGCAACAAATACATACAGCATGCTGATTCCTATGTAATTCTCCAGGATGGCCTGGTTTTTCACCTTTTAAAACATACTTTGTGTTGAACACTGTAGAATTTTATATGTAGAAAAAATATTTCACAACTTAATAGGCATTTGGATGAATCAGAAAAGGGAAGGTAGTTATTTCAGGAGATTTACCTGCTAAAAAAAGAACTTAGCAACATAGTAATTCAAATAATCAGAGGTATGCCTCTGAATCATTTGGTTTCAAATTTTCACCAACCTGATAGCTCTAATGACAGTTTTAAGTGGTGGGGTGAGGTCTTCTACTGATACATCACACTGGCATCCTTTTTCATCATATACATCATCTGTGCCAAGTGCGGTGTCAGCTGCAAGAGAAAATGCCAGTCAACACCAACAGCAGCAATTGAAAACACATGGCTGAATTATCTCACGGGAATAGTGGGTACTCACAGATTAAGCTTATAAACCAAAGTGTATATAAGGTAGCCGATTCTCTACCCAATGTTATTCTTTCTCATTTTTCTACAGTCTCACCAGTTTCGAGTGAGTCGACATGAATACTTTTCCATGGGAAGACAGTGGCGAGTATTTGTGTTGATCTACCCATGCTCTTTTGCACAGTTCCTTGGAAACTAACAACCAGAGTTTAAACAACAGCTGTTTGGAGTTAGGGAAATAGTCTCTGGACACATAACTAACTGGCCTGCATATGTAGAGCTCGAATCCCATGACATTGACCCCATTAACCCTATGCCCTGAACAAGTGAGCTAAGCAGCCAGACCCAGGAATGCTGGCTACTTGTTACTGCACACAGGCAGCTGTAGCCAGGAGAGAGCCTGCTTAAGACAAAGCTGAGAGCAGATTCTCAGACTGGATAAGAAAATCAGTTCCTCATAAATCAAGCAAATTTACTTTTGGGTTCATTGCAACACTGAGAAAAGAGGAAGGGTTATATTAAATAGCAAGCCATTAAGGGTTTATAAGATGAATCAGAAATAAACTCATACATTCACATTTTTTTTTCACTGACAAAGTATTGAAAACAAGTTGAAATTCCTTGAAATTTTATCTATTTAGGGATGGGCTAAATGAATATTGGTAGGTTTATATAATGGAATATTAGGAAGCTGTCACAATACATTGTTTTTTATTATAATCATTAGCACATTAACTGTATAAAACAATGGGTTTCATTGTACAATATATTGTTAAAGAAAAAAATTTACATATCTCTCTGGGATTAAGAATGATTTTGCTCTTTTTTCGAAAGTTTCTATAATGAATGTGTATTACCTTAGTAATAAGCATGTAAATGAAATAATACAAATGCACTCATGAGAAACAAGTTGTGTGACCTCTAAATGCTAGATTTACACAGTCTAAGCCTCTACATGTTGACCTGCACTATAGTACTAAAACTACTTTGTGTTGCCTTTGCTCTGTGCTGTGTTCATTGGGTAAGCCAAGAAAGGGAGAGACTTTGCCATGCACTGTCCTGGCTGCTTCAAAATCCAAGGCTACTGGATGTTCATTTTTTGAGACAGCTTGTATTTGGAATGATGTTGGTGTGTCATTTATTTCCTGTGATATTTACTGTGGGTTTAGTCCATTTACTTTTTGCTGGAGTGGAGGTGTGTAAGGGAAGAGATGATGGGATATATGTGAATGAGTTTCCACAGCTCTTCTTCATGGTCCCTTTGGCCTTCTGGTCTAGTTAAGGGGGAAAGACGGAATTATCACCTCACAACAGTTATAGTAACTGGGATATTATCAGAATTCATCCCCTAAAATTTTTATGCTGAAATTTACTCAACAATATGATAGTTTTAAGAGTTAGGGACCTTTGGGAGGTGATTAGGTCATGAAAGCAGAGTCCTCATGAATATTAGCAACCTTGTAAAAGGGCTGAAGAGAACTAGTGAGGCCCTTTGGCTCTTCCATCTTTTGCACTATGTGAGGACACAGGTTCATCTTCTCTGAAGAATGCAACAACGCACCCTCTTGGAAGCAGAACCCCAGTCCTCAGCAGACTTGGAATCTGTTGGTGCCTTGATCTTGTACTTCTAGCCTCCCTAACTGTGAGCAATAAGTTCCTGCTCTTTATAGTACCCCATCTCAGGTGTTTTGTTACAGCAGCACAAAAGGACTAAGGCAAATATCAACCACTCACTGAGATTTATGCCAGTCCTTAGGTGAAGCTCCTGCATACATTATTTTCTTACTTGGAAAAGTTCCACAAGTTGTGGTAGTGTTGTGCAGAAATTCAGGCCTGGAGAGGGTAAATGCCTTGTCTGAGGCCATGAAGGTGGGTAAATGAAGCTAGTACATCAAAGAACATGGTATTACAATCCAGTTCTCTAAAGCTCCAGAGTTCCTACACTTTGCATTGCATCACCCAGTGTCAGAATGCATTCAGGGTTAAATAGTGACACATTATAGGTTAGGAAAAACAGAGTAAAGAGCTTATAACATGTGTTGTCTGATGAGTTGCCGCCTGTCCCTGTTGGGTACCTTTAACTTTTCTCCAGAGAAGTTTGCCACCGTTTAAATGAGAGCACATGATTAACTCTGTTTGACAGCAGGTATCTGACTCAGAGATGACCTTGAGGGTGGCTGGCTTATTTTGCTTGATTGACCACCCATGCAACACAGCCATTACAGCCCTGAGATATCATGCCTATGGTGGGATGACATTCTTTTAGGAACCATTCATGGTTTCTTCCTCCAATTCAAACTCAACTTGCTTAGTTGCTATAGTGGAGTGATTAGCTTTGCTCCCAAATTTATGTCCAGAATATGACCTTATTTAGAGTGTTTTGCAGATATAATAAAAGTAAGATTTAGATAAAAACATACTGAGTTGGTTGGACTCTAAATACAATGACATTGTCTTTATAGGAGAGGGAAAAGGAGAAGACATAAGGATACAGAAAAGATAAAGACAAGAAAATAGAGTGATGCCTTTGCAAACCAGGGAACACCAAAGATTGCTGGAAACCCCCAGAAACTAAGGATTGTTTCTCCCCTGGAGCCTCTGGAAGGAACTAGTCCTAGGAATACCTTGATTTTGGACTTCTGGACTCCTGCATTGTGAAACTATATTTCTGTTGCTTCAAGCTACCTAATTAGTGGTAATTTGTTGTGGTAGCCTGGGAAACTAATACATTTGGGAAACTTTTCACCATGGTTTCCAATTTTTCACTTCAGGACAGAATGATTATTATAATAATAGTAATAAGAGTTTTTTTTTAGAGAAATCTAATTATAAGCCAAGAACTTTAATTGATTGCTACAAAACCTCATGAGGTGTGTACTATTATTGTCCTGTTTTACAGATTGCAGAAATGAGGTACAAAAGTTAAGGAGACTCCCTAAGGACAAATGGAGAGTGAGTGATAGAACCAGAATTTAAACCCATGCAGTTGGGGTCTGGAGCTACCTGACCCTGAACTTCATCTCCGACCCCTTCCAGATTTGCTCTTGTCTCTTTTTTTGGCATCTAGGTTTTCTTCTCCTACATTATATTTTCCTTCACATGACTATGTGCACCTGGCATAATGTGGCCCACCAGCATCAACAGAGGATCCAATTTGGAGAAGTATGGTTACCATGCACATGTACTGAGCCAGTCCACATCCCAAAGGATCCCTGGAAATACACTCTGGAACTTCTAAGAGAGTGTGTGAAGGGTGGAAGAGGAAAATAGGTAAAGAGGGGACTCACAAGCTGGGTAGGCGGCAGACAGAGCTGGGGCCACTGGCTGCCATTATGGAGCTCTGTGGGAAGCCCAGATATTAGCTATTCACAGGAAATATCAAAGAACACTTTTTGAGGATTCTATATATGAACACAGAATTCACGAGAGTGTTCTATGCTGTCCTTCAAAATAGACGCATGTGACTGATTTCCCTCCTCTGAACTCTAGCAAGAGGTACCTCTAATAGTCCCATCTTATACCTTGGGAAATTGGGGAACACTAGAGAGGGTTCAGGGAAGGCAGATCCTACAATACCTATATTGATGATCTCTTTCCATGAAAACAATATAACCAAACATAACATGATGATGAAGATCTCAATGGCTAAGTAGGGTAAAATGCAGGGCTTTTTAATTGTAAGGTTAATGAAAAACTGGCTTTTCAGCAGGTGTGTACTGTAACAATAAGCACTATAGTGAGCACACTGAAACTGATGTTCACAACTGATAGTAAATGGAACTGGGAACATGCCATATGGTTATGGGACAGCTGCTTGCTAGACCAGTGCTGCACTCCCTTATTCCCAATAGAAGATTCATCTATTCCTTTTGTTTAGAAACAAGGCTGCACAGGAATGGGAGTCAGACACCAACTGTATTTTATTTAAATGCATCTTATTGGGCAGTTTTATTTTAACAATTTATAATTTCATTATTCAATGCATAAATTAAACTCAGTCCTGCTTTTTTTTTTTTTTAATTTTTGTAGGTTTCATTAGAGCAAATGAAGAGGAAATGTGTTGAGGCAGAAACTGAATTAGAAATTTTTGTCCTCCTTATTTCAAAGCCAGGAAAATGGGAAGAAGTTGCTATCTTTCTGTTCTTAAGTATCTTGAGATGTCAATATTCTTTTCAGTGAGGTTAATAACACATTAAATGTCTTTCTTATGATTCCCAGGGACTTAAAACCTTCTATGAATACTAAAAAACCTGGGTGGAAATAAATTTTCAGCTGAGACTGGCTTTCTGCCCCCCAACCAGATGTTTGGCTCTCTGCCCTGGCATTTTGGGAGATGTGGGTTAAGGGAACATAAGCTCATGTGAGCACAGATCTGTGCAAAGTCTAATCACCAGTGGCAAAATGACAGTGGAATAAGGTGCTCCCTTTATTCCTGGTGGGCCTACCCCATACTTGGCATGGGGGAGTAAAAGAAGAATAAAATGTAACTCTTTGCCTCCTCCATTACTTCCTTTTTCCTCCCTCCCTCCCTTCCTTTTCCTCCCTTCCTTCCCTTCTTTTTTAAATTAATTAATTAATTAGCACTCCTGATGGAACCCAGGGCCTTATACATGCTGGGAGAGCACCCTAACACTGGGCTATACTTCCAACCCTGTTTCCTGTGAGTTGTTAGTGTTTTGGAATTGTTTCCCAAACCTCCCCCTGCTACATTTTAGAAAATCTAAAATGAATTTTGGAAAATGCTACTTAAAATTGCTAATTCTCATAGTGTTTGGAAAGAAACACTTGGTCCTTAGGTGATAAAGGAAGAAGGCGGTAAAGAAGACATGCTAAAAATTTCTGCTGTGTCCAAAGGTCATTTTTTCTGTTTCCTTTATGAAAATTTGTCATCAAGATGCATTTCTGAAAGCAGGACAAGAGCTTTCTAGTTCTTTCTTTTGGACACCTCCTCTTAAAGATTCTTTTTTTTTTTTTGGCATTTCTTGAAATGACTACGGTGGGTTTCAACCTTGGATGCACATTAGAATCACCTGCAGAGTGTTAAAAAAAATGCCAATATCAGGATGCCCTCAGGACCAGCGTTAGAAACTGAAGAGTAGACCCAGGCATCAGAGTTCTTTTTAAAGCTCTCCAAAGTAGTTCAAGGACAGCCAACAGCAAGGACCATGATGGTAAGTGAAGAAATGACATCCCCTGGTTTCTCTCAACCAGAGTTGAAGAGTGTTTAATCTGCTGCTATCTTTTTCTTGGTGCTACTGGTGTATTTTGAGAGGAGCAATGACCTCTGGACATGACCACATCATTAAAAAAAAAAAAAAAGAAGAAGAAGAAGAAATGTCCCCAGACAAATTGATGATAATAAGAAAAAGTTTGTCTATCAAGATATCCTAATCATTTAATTCAGCTTGAAGCCCTCAGTCTTCAGAGTTCCAGGTACTGTCTTCCTTCCCACTACTGTCTGAAACCTCACTCCTTTTAGGTTTTGGCACTCTTCCTCTTTTAAAGTAGTCACTACTGTTTTTATACACAAGAAGTTTACATTTGCACATACCAAAGTAAAATAACAATTTTCCAAAAATGGCAGAAAATATTTTCTTGCCTTCTGTGGAAAAATGATAGTGTGCTCAGGTTTGGGGTAATAGAAGAAATTATAAAGGAGAGAGATGACATTTTTGATCAAGAATACGGAAAGTATTGTTACCCACAGTAACATCATAATGCCAAAAAATTCAATTAGGAAAAAAAATCACAAAGTATGAAAGGGCTTAATACCTATACATGTATAAGAAGTTTATTTGAATGAATTATGATATAAAACATAGAAGTATGAATAAGTTAGTCGAGAGAGATGAGTAAAGCTCAGGGCATAGCTCAGTGGTAGGGCACTTGCCTAGAATTTAAGAGGCCCTTTGCAATCCCCAGGACTGCAAAGGAAAAAGGAAATCATCCTAAAGAGACTAGGAGTAACAAAAAAAAGGATTTAAAACTATTCAACTTTAGTATATATAAAAATCTATAAATTAGAAGTGTGGACTTAGAGCTATGTAGTTTATAAAGAATAATAATGGCTAATAACAAAATTGATATGGTTCTGTACATTTTTTCATAGCCTGTGACAATGCAAATTGAAATGAATTTTTATGGCAATAGAAACTTTGAAAAAATTGTATTCAGTAATTATATAATTTTATTCCAGAGAAATTTTCTTTGAAAAATAATTTTGAAAAGGTTAGTGCAATAATGTTTATTGTATTGTTGCCTGCTGTAGAAAATTGTCATATAAATTTCAATGTCCCAAAGTAGAAAACTATGAATTATCATAAATTATAGTATTTGACCATGAAGGTGTACTGTGCAGCTAAAAAAGATAATTATGGGTAGTATATAATAACATGAAACTATTTAAAAGTGTATGATTAAATTATAATATGAAACTACTCATGTTGATTATGTACAATGATGTAAAAAATAGCTAGAATATGTAAAAATGAGATTTTATGTTGTGTGCATATACCAATATGTCACAATGAACCCTACTTATAATATATGATTATAATACATCAATAAAAATGAGTTTAAAAGATTAAAAAAACAAAATAAATTATATTACTGGGGCATGAGATTAAAAATGATATGTATTTGCTTTAAAATTCCTTATAGAATTTAAGAACCTTTTTCCATCATGAAAATATGTATGCTTTTCTTGGGGGCATTGCTAGAGATTGAATCCAGGGTCTCATGGACACTAAGCATGCACTCTACTACTAAGCCACACCTCTGGCCCTTAATAATATGTACTTTTTGACAGAGTATTTTAAAACTAGAAAATAATCAGAATGAAGAAAAATACATATCAAAGTTCCAGAACTTAAAAGCAACCAGGATTATAATATTTTTCTTATAGTAAGAGTGTGAGGGCCAGAAGCTGACAATATATTTTTATTTTAGGAATTTAAATGAAGCATGCAATGATTCTGTTTCATTATGCTATGGGGAACACATATTAAAATGGTTGCTATTAATGGCAGTGATGACTAATTTGTTACGTTCTTTCATGAATTATAATTTATTTTCCAAGGATTCCTTCCTCTGCTGCTGGTTGTATCTCAACTACTCTACACCCCACCTCACCCCACCCTCTGCTATAATTTCCCAATACCTTAAATATTCTAAATTTAGAAATTTCATTTTAGACATGTGCTAGTCTAGTTGGATTAATTTCTTTAATCCAAATAGAGTTTAGAGTAACTGCTTGGACCCTGATGCACTAGCACAGTTTCATTTCACTATGTTCTTGGCTAAGGTCTTTTTTCCTGTTCTGTGATAGATGCTGCTAAGTCACCAAGAGACATACTGGGTTCCTGAGGCACCTTTTATAAGAAACCTAGAAAAACACTCTGGACAATACATTTTTTTTGCTGTTGTTGTAGACTTTTCTCCTTTTAAATGCTTTTTATTTTAACTTTGTTTTTCTCTCATTATAATAATATATACTCATTGTAGAAACTTTGAAAATTTAAATTTCAATATTTTAAAAATAATTTATTTTTTGATTGATCACATAATATTTGTACATTTTAATGAAATACAACATGATATTTTTGATGCATGTATAAAGTGGATAAAGATCAAATCAGGGTAATTACTTTATCTGTCACTTTAACTTTTATTATTTCTATAATAAGTACATTTAATAATCCTCTCAACTATTTTGATATATGGTGCATTATTATTAACTACATTCACCCTGCTGTGCCACAGAGCACCAGAACTTATTCCTATTTAACTGTAACATTGTACCTGTCTATCAACCTCATCCCATTCTCCCTCCCTGAATTTTAAATTAAATCATAAAGAATGAGAAGAAGTTTGCCTGTAGTTCTAACACTCTGAGGCAAATCCTATTAAATTTTAGCATATTCCTCTGCATCAGCGGATGGTTAATGTCAAAGTCAATTTCTCAACAAAGATTTAAAGTTAAACATTTGAGTGCCATGTAAGAGAAATTTATTTTGATAGCTCAGAGCTCATTCAGCCACAACTTATTATGGCCTTTCTGTCCCATGGTCCAGTCACACCAAGCTACAAATGGTTTTTCAAGGTGCTGCTAAGCATCAACACCATGGGAAAATGTCCCAAGGGTTGTTGTTTACCCACCCCCATCCATTCTTTCCTTTTTGTTTTACTGGCAATCTCTGGGAGCTGATTTTTTTTGGTAGGATTTATCCACATTGGCCCATGAAAATACTTAAGAGGAAAAAGATGTTTAAAGTAAAAGAATGAATAACTTCTATTGCAGAACTTAGAAAATATGTATTGAATAAATATTGTCTACCACAACTTGATTTTTAGTTTGAAATGCTACCTGTAGGTATACTTTAGATTCTTTGGTCTATAAAGTTTATAATTAGTAAATAGTAGATGAATTTTAACATTAGGGTCAGGTGTAGTGGTGCATGCCTGTAACCCCAGTGGCTCAGGAGACTGAGGCAGGAGGATCACAAATTCAAAGCCAGTCTTAGCAAGTTAGTGAGGCTCTAAGTAATTTAGCAAGACCCTGTTTCAAATTAAAAAATTAAAAGTGTTGGGAATGTGGCTCAGTGGTAAAGCACCCTGGGTTAAATCCATTTTACCAAAAAATAAAAAGAAAAAAAAAAAAAAGGAAAGAAATTTAATATCAGTACGAAAAGCAAGAGGAATCTCTGGGAGCTAGTGAGCTCTCTCTCACTAGTTATCATTCATATTAAGATAACAATGAAGGCTATTCAGAGTGATTTTTCTCTTTAGGAACAAGGTGACACTGATGAAAACGTAAATATATTTCAGTGAAATAAGGTGTTACTTCGTATATCACTTTTGGATAATTGACTCTGTGTCTTTTTCCAAATGTGATATTTATTCCAGGATTTATGTTGTTGGGACTATGGGACAGTGGGGACAAACTGAAATTTCAGTCATGTGGCTATTGTTTTCTCGATTCTGAATCTGATTTGGACTGAATATATTATAAGTAAGTTCTTATTAAGAGTTAGGAAATCATCTCACTGAGCTCCTATAGATAGATATAAAAGATAGTGCTGTAAGGGAATTTTTGATACAACTGTGAATGTGTTTCCATTAACTTTTCTCTAGGCTGTAGAATTAAAATAACCCAATATTTGAAAAACATTCTGGGAAGTGGAGAAAAAAAATGTTTTTATTAAAAAAGCTAAGCACTCATATATGCAGCAAATATTAGTTTAAAAATAAAATAACCTTTCAATCTTTTAAAGCAATGTTCTAGTTAAAGAGCTAATTTTAATATTTTAAGAAGGTAACTGCATTTTCCTGTTATGTTTTTTACCAAAGTAGATGCAATTTAAATACCAAACATTAGCACAATTCAAGGTTACAGATTGATAGAGATTGTGTGACTTAACTGGACTTCCTGTTTATTTTATTTTTTAGTGTTATGACGTTCTTGACAAGGAACAGAAAATTTGGAACTCAGAATAACAGTCCTAGTACCCGAAACAGAAATGAAGAGAAGCATTCAAATACACTATGAGAGGAAGTATAGTTTACCTTGGTAACAGAGATTTAACCCAGGGGTATTTTACCACTGAGCCACATCCCCAGCCTTTTAAATTTTTTATTTTGAAACAAGACCTTGCTAAATTGCTTAAGGCTTTGCTAAGTGACTGAGACTGACTTTGAACTTATGATCCTCCTTTTTTTTAAAATTTATTTTTATTGTAAACAAATGGGATACATCTTGTTTCTTTGTTTGTATGATCCTTGTCTTAGTCTCCCAAATCACTGGAATTACAGGCATGCACCACCATGCCTAGCACCTCCCCCTACCCCCTTAAAAGAGTTAGGCCTAGAATTTCCTGTGAATGCCACTTTCTGAAAAGTGACCTTATATATCTCTAAAACTCTTTTAGATCTATGGAACACTTTCATACTAAAGAGAAAATATGATTAATTTTTGATTGAATTTGACTATCCTTTCTTGGCTTGGCCTAGTAATAACTTTCAAACTTTTTGAATTCCATACACAATATGAAAACATTTTACATCATGATCTTGCACACAAAAAGATCTGCAAATACACAAAAAATTAAGATATAAGTTCCCTTCCCATGGTAGGTTGAATGCACACCTAATTTTGCTCCCTCTGAAAAACTAAGTAACATGAAGTGACAAGATAAAAAAGATATAAACCCATAAAAGGACAGAATAGAAGAAGAAGCAGCAACAACGTAAGTTTGGAAAAGGGAAGCAGGTGGATAAGTTAGGTAACTGACTAGTTGATACCAGAGAGAAAGCCCTATGCCAACACTGGGGAAAAAAGATTTACATATTCGAGAACTCAAACATCTTGGAAATTGGCAGGATTAGGTACCTCTGGATCCAGGGGGAAAGGGATGATACTATGATAAGGAAGACTGTGTGTAATCCTTTCTGGACTATTGGCTGTATTGTCCTGTTCTTTTCTAGGAGAAGATAGAAATCTTGGATGAGGAGTCATCAGCCACAGTTGAAGGAGCGGTATTAAAAAAATGCTATGGAATTAGGTGACTGTATGTAGTCTGAATTCTGGGAACACACGACTACCTGCTCACCAATGTAACAAGCCCTTGATCCCCAGGTAGGAGTTTGGATAAGTACTCACTAGGGAACCTGACCAGCTTCAGAAGAAAGTGCTAAAGACACTAACACTAGAAACTCACCAAGAAATGGCAGGCTCAGATCAACCTGTGGTGAAGATCAAAGTTAATAAGCTCCTGTAATGAGCTAAAAAATTCCAGCCACCTCTGCAGTCTTTCATACTTCATTTATGAAGAAGTGCCCAAGGGTTTATATACTAGCTGAGAAAAACTTCCCATACAAAAACAGAGAGCAAGAGCAACTAGAAGAAACCAAGGAAAAGAATATTTCAAACATTATCACAATTATCTTCGCAGATACAAGGTGAAATACTGTGTCCAAGCAAAGGAACTCTCAGTAAACAACAAAAACAACAAAGAACCTTTGAAAAATGGAAAGGTAAACTGAGAGAGAGGAAGACACAGGTGCAGAAGGCATTTGAAACACAGTGGGAGCCAGGGACAATGGAGAAGGACATCATTGTATGACACAGGGCAACAGGTGGGGTGGGACTCAGCTCAGGTGGAATGAGTGTAAAGGAAGGAACTGGCTGCTGGTATCTGTCATCATGTGCTTTCTGTCAGCACACCATCTTTTTACATGAGAAAAGTATTAGAGGTTTATGTTCCAATATAGTGGATGGAGTAGATTTAAACAGACAAAAATAGAAGAACCTAGCAGTTGAAAATTCATTTTTGGGTTTTTTTTTTGTGGTGCTGGGGATTGAACTCAGGGCCTTGTGCTTGCAAGGCAAGCACAGCAGTTGAAAATTCAATGTAGAAGAAAATGAAATTGAAAAGATAATGGCTATACAGTAGGCTTACGAGCAGCCTACTGTGCTAAAAGGAGGATAGAGGTTTCCAGGATGGGTTCCCAAGAAAGGTCACATGAAACTTGTTGGTTCCAGATGCAAGTGACCTTGAAGAAATTTAACTGAGCGATTACAGGAACATGGAAGAATTATGAAAACAGCAATAACAATAAATGAGGTATTACTAGTGCACTACAAGAAAAGCAACAGGTAAATAATCATAGTGCAATACATTGACATAAGATAAACTTTGCATTGACTTATTAAAAAGTATCATATCTTATATTGGAAGGATGGGAGGGTCTTCAGAACAGAAAAGTGAAAACAGAGCTAAATTCTAAGTTATAAGAATAGGGAGCGAATACATAATGTTCAAAATTGATTAGTGTTATGGTTTGGATGTGAGGTGTCCCCCAAAAGCTCATGTGTGAGACGATGCAAGAAGATTCAGAGGAGACATGATTGGGTTATGAGAGTCTTAACCCAATCAATGATTAAATCCCCTGATAGGGATAACTGAGTGGTAACTGAAGTGGTATGATGTGGCTGGAAGAGGTGGGGATTGGGGGCATGGTTTCGGGGTATATATTTTGTATCAGGCAAGTGGAGATCTCTCTCTCTGCTGTTTAATCATCATGTGAGCTGGTTCCCTCTGCCACACTCTTCCACCAAGATGTCCTGTCTCACCTCAAACCTTGAAGAATGGAGCCTGTTGTCTATGGTTTGAGACCTCTGAAACCGTGAGCCTCTAAATAAACCTTTCCTCCTTTACAGTTGTTCTGGTGGGGTTCTTTAGTCCAGCAGTAAAATAGCTGACTAAAACAATTAGGAATTAACAGTATACACTATTATTGGAAAAACATAGAGATATGTAAATATCAGAAGAAATAGCTAAAACAAGAGTTGCCTCTGGAAAGGAAGTCTGTGGGTAGAGTGGGAGAGTTGGGAAATTGAGCCATCACATTCTGTTATAAAGGGTTTATATTATTTGACTTTATTTATTATTTATTTGTATTTACTTTTAAAAGCTTGAACAGATAACATGTATATATTTATTGCATATAATGTAATGTTTTGGGTCATGTATATATTGAGAAATGGTTAAATCTAATTAAATGCTCTGTCATTTTTGTGGTAAGAGAATACTTAATATCCCCTCTCTTTGCATTTTTCATGAATACAATAAATCATCAGTAACTATATTCATCTTTCTCTAACTACATTTGTTGACTTTGTTCTTGTCTAGTTGTAATTATGTGTCCTGTGACCTACCTTTCCCCATAACTCTCTCTGGCAACCACCATGTTACTTTATATTCTATGGGCTCAACATTTTTAGATTCCACATATGAGCAAAATCTCTCTGTCTGACTTATTTCACTTAAGATAAAGTCCTCTAGGTTCATCCCTTTTGTTGCACATTTTCTTTATCCATTCATCTGTTGTTGGACACTTAAGTTCATTCCTCAGTGTGGTTATTGTGCATAATCCTGCAATGAACATGAGCATGGAGATATCTTTCTACATACTGATTTCATTTCTTTTGGGTTTGTACCCAAAAGTAGTAGGATTGCTGGATCATAAGGTGGGTCTATTTTTAGTCTTTTGAGGAACCTCCATACTGTTTTCCAGAGTGGCTGTACTAATTTATATCTCCACCAACAGTGTAAAAGAATTACCTTCTTCACATTCTCACAGAACACTTTTTATCTTTTTTTTTTGATACTAGCCATTCTAACTGGAGAGAGAGGAGATATCTCATTGTCGTTTTGATTTACATTTCACCAATGATTAGTGATGTTGATTTTTATTGTGTTAGTTCTCAGGTTTGCCAATTAGCAACATTCAGAGATACTAATTCACACTAATGAGGGGATATATTATGTAAGATAGTACGGCACTTGAGTGTTTTCTCTTAAAGATCAAAGATGCCATTTAGGGATAATTCATGCATCCTCAGCATCTTAAATTATGTTAATTATGCTATGAAATTCTCTAAGCTTCTCTATTAAAGATTGTCAATTAACCTCACTGGCTAGCAGAAATGCTGGCAAAATTTCATGGAATAGTTCTTGGTGCTTAATTAAAAGGAGTCTTTCTGCTTTGATTGATGATATGAAGCACTAGAGAGTTTTCAAAAACAATTAATATGGTCTCTACTGTTAAAATTGCTGATCACACCATAAAATGGCTTAGTAAGTGCCTACAACATGAAAGGGAAAAATATAAGAATTTGTTTTCTTTTTAATTGCATGTTACTATATTTTTATATTTTTCAAATAGGAACACTAGAGTATGTTTTTATGTGTTCTTTAAAAATTATTGCAAATTGAGCAATACAGGAATTTCATTATTTTCTTAAAATCACTCCAATATCTTCTTATGGAATACCTCAGCATTCTGTGGTTCAGCAATAACTTCACTAAGACACCCTCTGACTCAGCAATGCAGCTCAGTTGTGTGTGGGCTTTTTATAACCCCAAAGAAATGTTATCAATAAGGTTTAAATAATTGAATATTATTGAATCAAATAATATTGAATATTGAATCACTTATTTGTTTACAACCTGTTCATTATTTATTTGCTCAAAATTTTTTTCTAAGTAACCATTATGTGTCATGCACTATTCTATCATTTTGTAAGTCAACGTCCCCTCCCAGAGTGACAGAACTATTCCTGCCAATTTTAATAAAGTCAATGATTCCTGATAAATAGTAAGATAATAGGATATAATAAAGATAATTTCATCCTTTCTGTGATTATATTAATTATTCAATATGAGGACTGTTAAAACTCACTCTAAGGAATAAAAGAATAAAGTTTGTATAAGCTTTTACATTTTAACCTTCCATTTACCATAGATAGGAAGAAGAGGAAAATATGCAAATTAATTAAATTTAGGACTTCATTCATCAATATTAGTGAAGAAATTAACATTAATGAATTAATAAATAATAACCATATTCAATTTATTGAGCACCTATACTGTGCTGGGCATTCTATGAGAATTTTATATACGTTATGTTGCATTACAACTCACACAACCCTGCTAGGTAGGTATTATTCCTGTTAGAAAGACGGAAGAAAGAGAAAGTACAGTGAGGTAAGTCATTTGTCTTATCTCACTCAAATTAGTGGGGTCCTAGGATTTGAAACAAGTTCTGTTTTACTCTAAATCCATGATCCTAGCCACTGTGTCTGATGAATTCAATTTTCATAAAAATTCCTTGAGAATTCACAATAGCCATGAGGCTTTCCAAATGAAAAGAGATGAAACTCACAGCTTTATGGAAACATTTTTTACTCATGTATACAAAACTTTTTTGTTTTCCTTTTTCTTTGACACTAGGCATTGAACCCAAGGGTGCTCTTCCACTGAGCTATATCCCCAGATCTTTTTATTTTTTATTTTAATACAGGGTTTCACTAAGTTGCCAATGGTCTCTCTGAGTTACCCAGGTTGGCCTCAGACTTGTGATCCTATTACCTCAGTCTCCCGAGTTGCTGGAATCACAGGCATGTTATGTGATAGGGAACCTGCCACAAAAATCAATTTTGCAGATTTTATAGTTTTATTTGCAAATTGTTTTAGTCAGTTATTTTACCACTGTGATTAAAAGATCTGACTAGAACCATTTTAGGGGAGAAAAAGTTTATTTGAGGGCTCATGGTTTCAGAGGTCTCAGTCCATGGACAGCATGGCTCCATTCCTTGGGGCTTCAGGTGAGACTGAACAATATGGTCGAAGAGTATGGCTCAGGGAAGCAGCTCACAAGATGATCAGAAAGCAAAGACAGAGAGAGAGAGAGAGAGAGAGAGAGAGAGAGAGAGAAAGAGAGAGAGAGAGAGAGAGGAAGACTCCACTCTCCAGATACAAATATATACACCAAAGCCACACCCCAATTCCCACCTCCTCCAGCTACACCCTACCACTTCAGTTACCACTCAGTTAATCCCTATCAGGGGATTGATTCATTGATTAGGTTAAGACTCTCACAACCCAATCATTTCTCCTCTAAACTTTCTTGCATTGTCTCACACGTGAGTTTTTTTGGGGACACCTCACATTCAAACCATAACACAAATTATCAAGGTGTTTGTAACAAAAGCAAGGCAAATTCATAGTCTAGAAGGAATGTCTTTATTAGATGGAATGTTGAGGAAATCCTGGTAAAGTGACCAAATACAATAGGACCACTGAAAGAGTTGTTACTCCATGTCTGAACATCATATGACAGTCCCCTCACACAGTCAGGTGATGGAGCTAGGTCACACTAGAAGACACCAATGAATTGCTTTTACCATTCTACACTTAAAAATTCCAGAATGTTTTACCATAGCAGAAATACTGAGTTAATGGCAAATGACTTACAGGGTCTTATTTACTCCTATCTTTATAAGCATGAGATCTGTTTTCTTTGAATCATATTCAAAGGTATCCAACCTTAATCAAAGTAGTCATGCTTTATAATTCACACCCCCCCCCCAAAAAAAAAAAAAAACCCTGGAATCACAAAGCAACAATATTCTTTCATCAGTTCTCTTAAGGAATTCTAAATAGATCTGATGATTCTTCTCAAATTTCAACTCTTATTAGACTAATATGATATTGTTGGGAAATGCCAACATATCACCCTAATATCATTTGAACCAGCTTGACCAGGCATGGTAACAAAACTGTTGCTTTAAAAAAATAACAGAAAGGTTGAGGATGTAGCTGAAGGATAGAGCACTTGCCTAGCACGTGCAAGGCTCTGGATTCAATTCCCAGTACTGCAACAAAACAATAACAACAAAAAGAAAATTACTGGTGTATCATCTTAATTGACACATGTAGGGGTAAACAATGATAAAGGGGCATGGATTGAGCAGATTTGCTATATTTACTGAAAAAGAAGACAAATTGTTCCACTAACACTACATAGATAGTATGTCTACATCAACTTTCATTCATTCATTGATATGAATTATTCAAAGAAAAGATGCCAAGCAGCATGATAGAATATACGAGGGTTTGAGACAAGACCTAGGTAATTTCAAAAACTCAACTTCGGCCTTAAGACTGAGCTACATGGGCAAGTTATTTGCATTTTCTGAGTCTTAATTTCCTTGTCTGCTAAATGGCTATGTGATTGCTACATGAACCAGTAGAAAATATCTAGTAAATTCCTGGTTCCCCAATGCTATTTTCCTTCTTAGGTTCTGAATGTGAAGGAAACTTTCGGGAGGACTGCAAAATATATCAGATACTAACACTGTCTTCATAGAACAAGTAGGATTTGAAAATACTAAAAGTGAGTCAGCTACATATGACTATGATGGAGACTCCAACACTGGCCAAGGCATCTGTAGTTCCTCTCCTTGTTTTATTGTTTTCCTCCCTTTGCATTAGCGCTGTCTGTCATTCGCTTTGATCAACAGGATGCTTCAGATTGTATATTGTGATGGTTTTAGACTAAGTATCAAGGAGTTTTGCAGGCTCCATCTGTACTGCTCTCTATGTGAACCACCCCAGCCTGATGGAAGGTGAGAGAACATGTGGAGTAGAGATGAGTAATCCCAAATGAGGCTCCCTTTGGCCAGGCAGCTCCCCAGCCAGCTCAGCAACTGATCACAGAGAGTGAGCAAGTACAGCCAAGAGCAGAACTGCCTAATAGAATTGAAGTCTAAATGAATGGTTGTTGTTTTAAGCTACTAAATCTGGGGGTGGGGGGGAAGGGGTTGGTTATGCAGGAGCAGACAATTGATGTGAATGTGAGGAGATATGGGGCCATGGCCGTTTTTCAGCTAAAAGAAAATCATGGGAACAGAAGGTTGAAACAATTTTGGAAATGATTAGTTACCAATTGCAATGGAATGGTGTGATATACCAGTTGCTACCGCTCTAG
Organism: Sciurus carolinensis; assembly: GCF_902686445.1. NCBI lineage: Eukaryota > Metazoa > Chordata > Mammalia > Rodentia > Sciuridae > Sciurus > Sciurus carolinensis. The sequence continues at coordinate 87,360,618 of NC_062219.1, forward strand.
TTGAATGAAAGATGCAAATCACTCACTAGTGGGGATTAAGGGTTTCATGTGCAATTGATTCTTTGCAATTGGAGGTACAGAGATTAATTTTCCCCAGGCAATGTTTTCTGAGGGTTCTATATTTTTGGACTCCAGGAACTGTTGTACATGGCAACAGAGGATAAAGATGATGGCAAGGGAAGAAAAACCAGGAAAAATTAATGTTGAATATAAAATAAAAGGGATTTGGGACAAAGTTTCATAATGATGATAGCAAAAAGCAAAGCCCAGGCAACTTATCTTTTTCCTATGTCAGTTGGCCATTACAGAAAAAGGATTCTGGCCTTTGCCTAACTGTTTTTTCCCCCCTCTTTACCAAGTAGAGCACACCACAAATGTGATTAAATATAGTTTTAAAATTGTGTCATATTGGTTTCTCTTTGTGAAGCAGAAAACTAAGTGTGCCTTTGAAGGAAATAGTTTGAGACAGATGAATGAAAAATCACCAGTGCCTTTCCTAAATATGGACTAAATTCTGTGATTTGTGTAATGGTTAACTTTGTGCTTATTTTGTGCGAATTTCAGAGGTCGTGCACAGGTTATTTCTGAAAAGTATGACGTTTGAGGAGTGAGGAAGGTGCCTTTTGTTCTCCCCAGTGCCAATCAATACTGTAGCTGAGGTGGAGTCAGGGCAGTAAAACTTGTAACAAACAGCATGTTCCTTGAGGTGGCAGTTGTCCTATTTACTCCTGCCCTCTAAGTATCTAGGAAAACGCTATCCCTGAGCAACACCCCTTAAGTACTTGTTGATTTGGGTTGAAATCTGCAAATTGAGGGCTTATTCAAATTTTATGGATGATTCACTATGGGTCTCACACATCTACCTCAATGGTAGATGGGACACACTTTCACACTTCACAGAATATTATGGATTAGCATTAATACAGGAAAGGAACTAAAATAAAGTGGGACTGGTTAGAGGTGGGAAGTAATGGGAAGCACTTTTCTGTATCAGAGTAACCTGAAACCAGGGTAATAACAGAAAAATTCCTCAATCAATCCTTCATTCCCTCTTCTATTTCTCAATTTGGAAGGATAAGAGGTAATGACTAAGGAACTTATTTTCTGCCAGACCAGAAGAGCCTCTTATAAGAACTCAGGCCTAAAAGAAAATTTCTTAGAAGGTTATCTGGTTTGATCTCAGAAAAGGTCTAGAAGTTCTTGATTATTCAAGTCTGACTTGCTTCAATCATGGAACTCATTCTATTGGTGCAGGGTCTCTGATTGCTAGGCCATCATTATAATGCACTAACAATTAATACCATACAGCTATTGGTTCTGGTTCTACACTTTCAAGTTACCCAGGATTACATTTAGCCTTTTGATGTAGTTGAAAAGGGGCTGTACATTGTTTAAGAAAAGGTGCTGGCTTAGAAGTTAGAATACCTTGGTTTGCAACCGAGTATCTAGTTTCCCACTCCCTCATTTAATTTTATTTATTTATTTTATTATACTAATTCTATGCTCAATATTTTGTTACTATTACTTTCAAAGGAGCAACTAAGAGTCAAATATAATTGCATAGCTATTATGTGATCCAGGTTGAGGGCCAGGGTGTGGTTGATTTTTTTAAGATAGAATAGAAAGAATATTGAACATGAGATCACAAGCTTCAGTGCTTCTAGAGGGAGGCAAGTAATGCAAATATTTGAAAGGGATGAGGAGCTGATGGTTATGATTCCTGGAAAACAACAGGGAATGGTGAAAGTCTGTGACTTGAGACATACTAGATTACAGGGCATTTGTGATAGGTAGCCAGCCTGTAAGATGGTCACCAGCAATCCCCACCTCCTAGTATTTTCCTGTTGGGTAGTCTCCTACATTGTACCAGGGTTGGTTGCATGACTACCTCCATGTGGAAGGAGTTCTGGTGGAGTACTTCCAAGGCCAGGTTGTAAAAGACTGCAGCTTCTACCTGGGATACTTTCTCCCTCTCTTGGGAGAAGCCAGCTGCATGTCCTCTGAACACCCAGGCAACCTAAGGAGTGGCTGATGCAGTGTAGAAATGAATCCTGCTAGCAAATGCTCGAGCGAGCTTGGAAACAGACCTTGTCTCAACTCAGCCTTGAGATGACTGCATCTCTAGCCAAGAGCTTGACTGCAAACTCATTGAGCCATAGTCACTCACCTAAAATGCTCCTGAATTCCACACACAGAAACTGTGAGACTACATATGCACGTGTTAAATCACTAAGTTGGGGGAAATTTGTTGTGTAACACTAGATAACTAATACAGCATTCAGATTTATTTTGAAGCAGCAGTATACACATGCACACATACATTTTGCTGGGGAAACAAGATAGTGAGCTCCAGTTCACAAATCTGGGTTTCTCTATAAAAGCCAGAAGGTGTGACGTAAGATAAAACTTGGAGGTCATTAGGGAGCTTAGCTCCTGCTGGAAAGGAGGAGGTGGAATCCATTCACACTTCAAACAGGAACAGAAAATAATTTCCCCTATCACTCTAGGGTGACAACAAACACTGGGGCAGAACCTAGAGAAATCTGACAGAAATCCTGTTCAGTAATACAAAGAACATTTGAATGAGAGTAGAAAGCCAGGAGGAAATTTAGCCCAATCAAAACAGAAAAGATTTCCCTTATAATTAAGAGCTAGGAATAGGTGCTTTACAAAAAGTAACATATACTATAAAGCATGAGTTGCTTCTTTCCTTAAAGAAGCAACTTGCTATGGTGTGAGTGCTTGTGTCCCCTCCCTACAACCTCACATACATTCCACAGGTTGAAACCCTCACCTCCAAGGCGATGGCATTAAAAGGTGAGTTCTCTGGGAGGTGACTAGGGAATGAGGGTGCAGCTCTCATGAATGGGGTTTGCACCCTTATAAAAGAGACCCACGAGGTGCCTTTCCTCTTCCAGCATGGGAAAGTAGACCCTCATCAGAAGAAGAATCAACCAGTAGCATGATGTTGGACTTTCAGCCTCCAGAATTATGAGAAGTGAATGCTTGCTGCTTATAAACCATCCAGTCTACTGCATTTGCTATAGCAGCCAAAAGTGACAGACACACCCTTCTCAGAAATAACAACAAACACTTAGTCTTTGGAATCTATAACTAGAGATTGAGAGGCCCTTCCCCCATCACAATATCAAAGCTTCAGAGCTCTGCTGATAAGCTTAGGGGGCGAGAACAGTTAGGAAAAGCAGGAGAGGACTAGGGGATGTCTTAGAATAAAGAAAAGGCTAATAACCAACAAACCAAATGAAGAACCTGGATAATTAAAACCATCACTACCACCACCACCAACCCCCAAACCAAAACACCCATAGGCCAGAATCGAGACAATTCATTCAGGCAATGGTTTCCATTAATAACTTAGTGAAGAACTGAAAGTGTATACTGTGTACCCCTTGTGGGCTTTTGCATAGAATTATGGTCCCAAGTTGAATATAGAGAGAAATGTGGGGTGTAAACTGTCAGAATTTAGATCCGTCATTCTCAATAGGCCACTTGGTCCTTATCATTAAAGAAAACCCTCAAGTTTTGTTATAAACAACTGACAGGAATGAGTACACTCCTCAGTCAGAATCCCAGACCAGGAATGTGTATAAACTGGCTCAGTAGAAGTCCTAATAGAATGCTGCTTGAACCAGATTGTTTCCGTCATCACAATGTAGAGTCATTATTGGGCAGTTTCAGAAAGTGCCAGGAAATAACATATACTGTAGAAAGTGGTAATCAGGGTCTGGATGAAGTTGGACCATCATTATGGAAAGTCAGGGAAAATGTTACATACAGTAAGTACAGAGACTGGCATTTTGTGGGAACACCAAAAATGTCACCTGGGGAGACTAAGAAAAGCATGAGGGAAGAAGATGCCTTTGGAAAACAAATGTAAAAGAAGATTATAGAAGATCAAAGCCCATGTGCATTAATCAGACATGTGAAGTGTTGATATCTTGTAATTTATGCTGCTTGAAAGAAAATATCCTAGTATGGATGTAGGAGACTGTCAGTTCAGATACAAGAGTTGTCAAAACCATTGTGCTAAAATGCCTCCTTTTGTTCAGTATTCTTAGTTATTTTAAACTGATAGTTTCAGGCAAGGGTTTTAGTAGACCAGTGGACCTGAGATCAGAGAGAAAAGGATGAACTGACCATCTTCCAGAGGATTTGAGGGTTCTTATACCCATTGTGTACTTCTGTTTGCTACTTTTAGGTGAGATCTGGATAGTTATCACTAATGTCAAAAAGGAGAGTGACTAAGGGAAATACCCAGGAGCTAGGTGTGGTGGTGCACACTTGTAATCTCAGCGACTTAGGAGGCTGAGGCAGGGGGATTGTGAGTTCAAAGCCAGCTTCAGCAATTTAGTGAGGCCCAAGCAACTCAGTGAGACCCTGTCTCTAAATAAAACACAAAAAAGGGCTGGGGATGTGGCTCAGTGGTTAAGCAACCTGGGATTCACTCCCAGTACCAAAAAAAAAAAAAAAAAAAAAAAAAAAAAAGGAAATAGCTGGAGGAGTGGGGTTTTGAGGGGCTGCTAAGCAGGTGGAGAAGAGGCATATGAGCCAGCTTTCCCTTAGTGATGGCGAAGCAGACAGGAAATGGATGTGTTGGTCACATGGGAGAAGGGATTACATGATCAAAATACTAATATTTATTTTTGTCTAGTTTTTGCTTTACCTACTCTGTCCTTCTTTTGAAATTCAAGGAATAAGAACAGTATGTTCATTGTCTTGTGGAAATGATGTGATGAAAGAATACAGGAGGAAAAACAGGATTCTAAATTTGGCTTTTTGTTTTAAAACCTAGAGATGCCTAGCATAGTGTTGCATGCCTGTCATCTCAGTGATTTGGGAGGCTGAGTCAGGAGAATCACCAAGTCTGAGGTCAGCCTGGGTAACTTGGTAAGGCCTGGTCTTAAAATAAAAATAACAAGGGTTGGGGGTGTAACTCAATTTTAGAGAGCTCCTGGGTTCAATCCCCAGTACCAGGGATGGAGTGGGTTTTATTTTTAAATCTATGTGTGAGTTACATTTTTAAATCTATGAATATTTCTGAAACTAACAAATGCTATTTACTCTAGAACTCTCAAGTTAATATCAAATTACTAAGCACTACAGAGTGGACCTACCTCAACTTACCTCCTTGTCCTTCTCTGTCAAAGTTATTGTGTTCTTTGAGTGCTGTTCTGAAAGGCATTCGCATGTGCAGCAGGGTCTGAAAAGCATGGCTCTCCTTGACAGCAAACCAGTCACCCAGAATCTGAAAACTTTCCCCAGCTCTACCTTAGTTTCACTCATGTAGATTTCGGCTTGATCTTTCTTACTTGCAATCTGCTACTTTCTACTGGCTCGTCTGTTGACAACAGCTGTCCATCTCCCGCTATTACTTTTTGCATCTTGAAACAGACCTCAGATAACCCCATCATTTGCCTGCCTGCCTGGGTAAATGGACACAGACCAGCACAGCTATTATCCTGGGTCTCTTCCTAGATACCTGATCAAAACAGAGAAGGGTCAACAAAAGGCCACTTCCCCAATTTGCCTAATCTAGCTCTGGCATCCTTTGAAGATGATGCAGTTAAGAGGTATGGCAGCTGGGACTGGAAGACAGCCTGGAGCACTAGCAAGGTAAAATGGCTTGTATGAGATGGAGGATCTGGACCAACTGAAGATGGAAGAGTGAAAGGCAGGCAGGTAGGAAGGGAAGAAATGAAAGATGCTGAAGGGAAATCGATGTGACTGACTAGAGCACAACTTACAACGTGTCTGAAGGAGGGCTATGAAATTAGATGGCCCAGTGTGCACTATGGCTCCTTGACATGGACACCTGGCTTAGCTCTAGATCTCAGTTTCCTTACACATGAAACGGTATAATAATGTCACTACTTCACAGGAGTACAGGGAGAATTAAATGAGATAACAGGGATAAAGCATTGAGAACACGCTGTCACAGAGGAGTCAATACAATTTCATCATTATTCTTATGCACTCATGATAAAATATCACTTCTGTGCTACTTAATTTCTAAAATTACACAACGTGGCCCAAATACTTAAATATTGACTTTCTAATTGTTCTTATAGAATTTACAAACTAAAAATACCAATCATATCATATTGGTCAAAATAAATGTGCTATGGTAATACCACACCAGCCCTTAAAGCTGACTTTCTTCTTTTGCCATGTTTACATTTCTGGTTTTTCATCATCTTCCTGCTACTTTCTACTTCTCTGATGCACATGAGTATGGAATATTAGGAGATAATTGTGTCCTTTTAAAGTGTGACATATTAATCTCATTAAAAGTTACAATGAACAAAGAAAAGCAAGATGGATATTTAATAACCTTTTGAGAGAGCCATTAAATTACAAAATACTGCCATCTGTGGTAAAGAGTACCAGATTTAGTTAGAATTAATAAAATTTATAGATTAACTCTGAATTTGTTTTGCTTTTCCTTTATAGTATTTTTCAGTTACAGGCCCATTACTTTTGAAATGTAGCTTTGGTTGTTAACTTACAGGCTGATCTGAATTTCCATTATTCTTTTTTTATTCATCCAATCTGCTTGAGCATGCTAATGGGCAATGAAATGCCTAAAAATATATAAAGAAAAGAGAGAAGTGGAAGAAAAGAACCCCAGAAGTGAATGAACTAATGGACCTGGAACAACTGGGAGTTGACTGTAGTGTTCTATATTATTTTCTAAGGATAGCAAGTGGATTTTAGAAATACTTAAAGCCTGGAGAGGCACTAAAAATAAGAATGTATAATTGAAATCTATGTTTACTTGATAGCTACTTCAGATTTTTTTTTCTTTTCTGTAAAAAGGAATTTCCATTGTTTGAAGACCCAACATCATGTTAATTAGAGGTAAAGATTCTGGACTATTGGATTAAATGAGGAGTCAGGAGGTCCATCTCCTGCAAGTGTGAAGCCAAAAGTTACTTCAGCAGAATAGCAGTCAGTCCTTTCATCACTTGGGGAGCTCAGAATCCATCGAGATGACCATTGGCCAGGGAAAAGTAATTCCTTTCTAACCAAACAGAACTGCACTTGTATGAAATGATCTAGAAAGTGGGTGACAGGAGACCTTTCCAATTTGTGAAATGGTAGAGACAGGACATCTGCTTTTAAGTCTGACCTCGGAGACATCTTTGCAGATACTGGGAATACTGTGATAGTTAGTGCTGACTCTGTCAAGTCTTTGAAATTCTCTTTCCCTCTGGCCAAACAGTACTAGAATTCATTTTCCATGCTTGGAATCCACATTCTATGAATTCTATATTTAAATATGCTCAGCCAACCATAAGGACCTCACAGCAAGAAGTTGAATGTTTTCTGAAGCTCACATTAGAATACAGACCCACTGTAATGTGTGATTAATGAGTTTCTAGTACATTATGAACCCAGGGTCAGGGTGAAGCTATGGACGCACCTTAGCTTACCAGGGATGCTGTGGTGTGGTGAGCAGGAGTTCTGTCACGGGAGGTATTGTGACCCCCTTCCCCAATTCATGTGCTGAAATCCTAATCCCCAGTACCTCATAATGATCTTGTGTTTGAAGTTAGGATATTTAAAGAGGTAATGAAGTTAAAAATCACTTATTATGGTGGACCTGAATCCAATATGCTTAGTATTCTTATAAAAAGAGGAAATATGGACACGAACAGGAAAAAGAGGAAGATTGTGAAGATGCAGAGAGAAGATGGCCATCTAAAAGTCAAGAAGAGAGCCTTTAGAAGGAACCACCCTAGCAAGAACTTGATCTTGGGCTTTTAGACCCAGACTGTGAGAAAATGAATTTTTGTTGTTTAAACCACCAAGTCTGTAGAGCTTTGTTACAACATTCCAAGTAAACTCATACAAACTGTATTTGTTGAAGAAGATGTCAAAACTCATCTGACAGTGCACACCTGCACTCAGCACAGGCTGGTCCCCACATGGGAGGAAATCAGCTTAAGGAGAAGGGTTTGTGAGTATACGTTGGTCCCAAGGCCCTAGAGCACAGGGAGGGCGAGAGGGGAGTGTGTGAAAGGAGGGACTATTTTTGAACAAAAAAAATATTCTTTTGCTTTCTTATTACAAAAGATTTACAAGTTCATTGTAGAAATATTAGGAGATATAGATGAAGAAATGCATAAATGGTATATAACTGGGATCTCTCATCACTTCGAGATAAGTATTCATACATTGTTGTTAGTCTTTCCAGACTTTTTCCTGTTAACACACAAATCTAAATATGCAATACGTACATGTATATAAGCAAAATGGAATAGTTTATTTTTCATGTCTGATATAATATAATATTATTATATTCTAGAAGTGGAATCAGTGGGTGATATGGGTCTAGGATTAGGCATATACTAATCCTAATATACTTTGATATACTTTGCTGAATTACCTTCAGAAAGGATGCAGCCATTTATATTCAGTGAATCTATTTCAAGTACAACATAAAGCGCTATTACCAGTAACTCTACACTCAGCTGCTTAAGGGCTGTTAGCCAAATTCCGAGGAAGGAAAGTGTGGAAACTAGAGGACACTGAAAATCTCTGCCACCAGTGACTCAGGGCATTGCAAGTGGTCTGATGGAGGAGTGTCCAGTGTTGAAGGAGGAGGCATTTCCCACCTTAGCAAAGCAACAGGTGGAAGCAAAGCGTGGCAGGAACAGCATGTACCGAAGCTGAGGTGGTAGTCGCAAGCTCTGCCAGGAGGGACCACATCATGTCAGCAGTTAGGAGTCTGGATAGCATACCCTTATGGGGTTGTGGGGAAAGGAGAAGTGTGAAGAGGGGACTTGCATAGCTTAATTGAGGGTGGAAGCATAGCCCCAAGATCTCAGGAAATTGGATGAGGCCCTGGGCTGAGGTTCCAGGGGTTTCACTACAGGGAGCCTGAGATCACTGTTGATTATGACCCCTGGTTGTTGATTTTATCCCTTGAGTTTTCAGGGCCTGGGAAAATACAGGTTATTCTAGGGAATGAGAACACAAGGACTGATAGCCTTTGCAGTTTTTATGCATTAATGGCAAATGCTATTTGATTTTGGTTCTTTGCCCAGTATAAGAGATCCCAGAGGGCACACTTAAAAGGGAAAACAAGCTAATCTTTAAATGAAAAATAAACATTTTATTTCATAAACATGAAAATTATGTGGCACTCAGTAAAGTGGGTTAGCAAGTAAACTTCTGCTACATAATATGATAAATAAAATAGGTTAATTGTGCTTGGGAGAAGAACTTGAATTTCACTTATCATTGGGAGATTTCAGAACTTTTCAGCAGGAGTCTTTCTGAGGAAGAGAGGCAGTGGTCTGACTTAGTGGTAAACGGAGCATGTGAGGAAGGGGAAGAGCATCTTCTTCACTGACTAGAAAGGAGCTGTCATCCTCTGCTTATGTTTCAGCATATTCAGAGCACCCAGTTGTCCTTAAGCCTTTGTTGGTCAGACATAACTATATGTTGGAAATAAATATATTGTAGATATGAGTGAAAAACTAATAAAAATCTTATTTATTTTTTGTTGTTGGCTTTGGGGGTGGAACTCAGAGTCTCCACCTATGCTAAACTCTACCACTGCACTACGTATCCATTCCCTTGGCTTCTTTGAAATGTGAATTTAGCTGCCAAAGTTGCTTCCAAAAGTTAACTTATATTCTGTACATTTGCCCAAGGCATTGAATAAATTTACAACAAAACAAACAAGCAATTTCTTTCCCAGGAGTGTTTCCTTCTGTCTTCAAGTGGTACCATGGAGAATTAATTACTTCATAATCTCACTCACTATAGCCTATCAAATTAAAAGTGGTTATGGAAAAGCAGAGCTTACCATCTATCACTGGTTTTGGCTGAGAACTTTTGAGGCGTAGCGAGGGCCGGAAGCGGGTTCGGTCATTGAAGCTCCAGCTCTTCTGAACTTTGGTGGGGCTGCCCTCGGCTGTGATGTCGGTGCTTGGGGACCTCCTGTCACCTACTGAGGCTTGTCTGCTCTTAATACTCTGGCCCCTCGGGCTAGCCATGCGCACTCGCTCCTTAAAACTTAGCTTCTGACTGTGGAGAACAGAGGCATGATTATTCCATTTCAAGCAGTTTCTTTCATCTCACTTGGGTACATAATTGGATGAAATTGTATATGGTCATGTATAGACAAAGTGTTTTCAGCAAGTAGGAACATAGAAATGTATTTTATCCTTATTGAAAATTTGAGCTTCATTTAATCTGTTTGCATTCATGTGAGTTCAGTCTCATTCCATAGACATACACACACTTCTTGTATTCATCATAGAAAGGACTGCAACCAGGTACATTTTGTACACAATTACACTGGAGATAAACAAGAACTAGTTTGGAATTCACTTTAAAACTGTTGGGTGATTTTAGCTTTAACCTCAACTTTAAATTAAAAAGTTTCATTTATTTTTTGTTTGGGAGCATATCTCTTTGTAATTTCTAAACATTTCTACAGGAAAACAGGGATGACAGTTACATATATACCTACATTCAGCATGCATTTTTTATTCCAGGCAAGATTATGAAATTCATACATTCATGCAATATCATAGCATTTGGTAGAACTGCATACACAATACTAAACATACAACACTTAACATTACATTTCTTTTATGCTTACATTCATTCTTGTGAGACAAAACCCACCAAGATAGAACAGCCTCAACATATAATGAATGACATGACTGATTAACGGAATGAGATGTAATGTTCACTAACACAATTTCCTGCTATTAAACAGGCTATTGATTTGCTGTGGCAGCTACTGGTAAATTATATTTGTTCAAACATTCAGTTCTCTGGTCCTGGCCAGGATTAAATTGTTGTGGACGGATCAAGGAAGCATTAACAGCAAGAAAATCCCAAATGCATCTTCACACATTCCTAATCAAGAGATGTGGTGTGATGTGCTGGTAAAGGGAAGGTTGAAACCAAAGAGACATGGCTTTTGGAATCTGATCTCTGACATGGAGATAAAAGCAGCAATGTGGCTAAAGGATTTTTGTGGTAATCAATTGAACTGTAGGAAGCTTTGCATACGCATTTTGTTTGTTTTCTTGCTTCTTTAAGTAACTTGTGCTAGTCTTTAGAAGGCAACGCACTGTTACCAATGTGAGAGGCCCAGGACTCAGCAGGGACTGAAGAAATAATGGGCAATGGGTCTATGGGAGAGTCACCCCGAGCAGCTCTTCTGAGTCATGCTGCAGCCCTTGTGGGGGATGAAGGCAGTGTTCTCATGGATAGGGATTATTTGAGACAAAGTGGATGCCTTGTCTTTTCCACTTACCGCAATGTCCACTGTCCCCAACTGCAGCATGCCAACAGCAAATGTGTTTAGTGGATATGTGTTTTATAGCTAACAAGAAACAATAACATTTATTTTTCCATGCCTAGTTGCTTAACAAATGATATTCTAAAAATGCACTGCATTTTATGTGTGTTTACATGGAAACAAATTATATCATGAATTGGGGTGGTCAGAGAGTTCTGGTAACAATAAACAAGTTGACCATGCAACTGACAGCTCCCCTCTGAAATGCAGACACAGCAAAGTCCAGCACGGCTAGCTGAAGGCACATGCAGAGAACAGGCTGGGCAGTTTTGTGATGAGGTCGGGTGAGTTCAAGAGTTCTTTACGATAGTACCACCAGTCGGAAGGTTTATCTGTACTTGACAAATGTGTGATTAAATGATAGATTACATTAAACAAGAGCAACAATAACATCATAAAACTGCATCTTTTTATTCTCAGACTAGGTTCTCCGTGTCATCCAAAAATCTTTAATTATTTAAACAAATCCATCAAAGGGATAGTGCCCAAAATGTATATTTTTCTTAATTTTTTTTATTGTAAAATTTCAGATCTCTTCTTGATTTCAACAGACCTGCTCCACAATTTAAATTTACAATGATCTGGTTCAGGCACCATATGCTCCCGTCTGCAACTTTATTCAGATTAGTGAAGGAAAAGCAGACGTAGCTATCATTACAGGAGTCCTCACTCTTCTTGATCTTATCTATTACCTTTTCTGGAACCGACAGAAGCTAATTCTTATAGAAGGTTGGATTTAGTAAATATTAAAGTATTTTCTCACACTTTCAAGATATCTCTTTCCTGTGCCAACTAAATGAGCAGGAGACTAATAAAAGTCATGGAACTATTTAATGTGAAACTCATTTTGTTACTTTTAAAACATTTCAATTTCTAAAAAAGTTAAAAAAAAAAAAAAAAACCCTAAAATGAAAGTATCAACTTCAAATCCACCATGGTCTATTTACAATAACAAAATATTTAAAAATTGCTCTGACAAAATATATTAAAAAACTGTTCCTCTGAAACATTTTGGGATTATCTCTATGGATTCATGGAAAGTGGGAACAATGTTCTCTAAATCTTAATTTTAAGTTCTATTCAAATGACTTAAAGTTGGTATAAATGAATTCTGGTTGCCATTTCCCATTTTTACCTCTAAAATACATGAATATTTGCTTAAGTCTAATATTTTAAAAATTTTCAAGAACTATTTTAAAATAAACTCAGCATATTGCATAGTAGAGAAAATGTAATGTTTTCATTTTTTCTTTTGACAGAATTGTCTGAAAGGTAAGAATAAGACCCTAACCCAGAACTTTTTAATAAGGCAATTTTTTTTCCCCAAGGCAAAGATGTGTTCTTGTGTTCTCTCACAAAAAGCCCATTTTTATTGGTTGTTCTACTTCATTTCCCCTTTGGAAAACAACAGAGCATTTTGATTTGATGACAAACTGATTAAGTAGCTGTTATTGAAAACACACATTGATTAAAAATATAGACTCTTAACTGGTACATTAAATTTTCCATTCTTTTCCTGCTTTCTTGTGACATTTAGAAGCATCATTTTTGAGGAAGATTTATGTAACAGTATTTTTAGGAAGAATGCCAAGAATGATCCCCAGGAGATCAACAAGTAGGTCTCTTTGGAGAAAGTAACCAAAAGGTTGTTGTGGTCATTGATTGGAGCATCCTTCTTAGTATATAATCCCACATTCCCAGCTGAGGACCATGCTCAGGGGAGCCTGCACAACTGCTCTGGAAGGGAATTTTTCCCTCTAGAACCAGATGTACAAGTTATTCAAATGGCCCAGCATGCAGTTAACTACTGGATGCTCCCTGCCAGGGAACTGTGTAGCATCATATCCCACAGTAATCCTCTAAGGCTTAGAATGCTGTAGTTATTGTTATACTTAATTAGGGTTTTAGCCCTTCATAGGATAAGCATTCTACAATTTCTCGCCTCAGGCACAAGATGGCAACTAAGCCATAGCAATCCAATGCGTGCAGCAGCTCAGCAGTTGTCCAACCACAAGGAGGCGCCAAGGGGCTGACTGCCAGTACTATGTGGGACCCTGCCTATTTGTCCCAATAGTGAAGAGTATCAAAGCAGGCAACAGGCAATAAGGAAAATGACAAGCCGGCTGAAAACCTCATTCAAGAAGTCCCTAGGAGTAGTAAGTCTGTGAACAGGGCTCAGGTGGGGTGGCGGTGTAGCCTGGTCATGCACCTGAGGTTAGTTGGCATTCTCAAATCTCATGTCAATAGCTGGGATGCTGGGTACCTCTGCTTCCGTGAAGTGTACATTCTGAAGAGCTTCTGCTTATTACTACAGAACTTACTAGGAGTGAGGGAAATAGAGCAGCACATTACTAAGCATTTTACCACCAGGAAAGTGCTTAGGGATTTTTTCTTTCTTTTTTTTTTCTAAAAACAAAGCCTTTTGGCTTTATCATGTTTTATATATAAATACATAGACTATTTAAACAGTAAATACTATGTACTTTAATTGTGCTGCTTGAAATAAATTCAGTGTTCTTAATTGTTAGGTTGAAATAATTAGGTTTGAAATAGGCAATATAAATGATGGTAGTCTATGTGTTAGCATCTGTTTCATAGGAAAAGAAGAACACAGATATTTTAGAATATAGCAACCCCTGTAGTAAATATCAATGCAACACAGTATAAACGATTGAGGAATAAAATATTTCAGAAATTTTAAGAATAAGTATTTATAGAAATCAATGAGGTAGATAACATTAATCGCTTTGAAAGGTAAGAACAGAAATTTTTGATTTCTGCAAAACACCTGCAGTTAAAATTAATATAAGTAACTGTCAAATAACTACATTAACAAAAACAAGAAAAGAGTCTAGATTGCTAGTCTGATTAAAAAGTTTCTTATTTCAAGTCCTATGGTTTTTTAAAAGATTAAATCCTTTCCCTCTATCAATAAATATGAACAGAAGGAGAGATGGTTTTAAAAAGATTTTTTTTAAGCAATTGAACATTTTCCCAATAATGATTCAAGTTGACAATGCTGGCAAAAATAAAGTCTAGTTTTACTGAGCTTAGTTTAACAAAACATGCAGATCATTCATTGCACACAGAAGAAAGAAAATGTAAATAATGGGAAATAAATGCAGAAAATAAATGCAGATTTGTGAGGATTTCTTCCACAAGTGTTCTAGAGTTCTGTCCCAGGAGCCACACACTCTCAGAACCCAATAAAGCAATCATGCTGGAGTTGTTTAGACAAAGCACTCAGTGGATCACAGCACAAGACTATCATGTAATCAAAGAACATTATTTGTGCCTTAACTTTTAAGACAAGCATCTTTATAAGTCTCACAAGTACCTGTGAAAGCAAGTTTGGGTAATGTACTGGCTGAGAAGTCTGAGGGGGTTCTAGTGTTGCTTTGTAAACAGCTACTAAGGAAGACAGTGTAACTATAAAGCAGGCGCCTGCCCAACAATTATTGGCTGAGAAGAGAGGTAAACAGACGCAGAGGATGGCAGGTAATCCCCACATCTCAGATGGCATGATTTATTCCTGTAGCAATAAAAAGCCAGGTAAGAAGAGGCACAAGTTTTCTTATTTCAATGTGGTGACGACTCACTGACCATTATTTGATGACTTGGTGAAGGAGGAAAAAATGTAGGACCAGGTAAGAATCCTGTGCTAAAGTGGCCAGAGAGGTTCACAAGTAAATTCCATTCTCTGAAAATGTCAATTTACACCATACAGAGAAAAACTGTCCCATTTAAAAAAGTGGGTTGGAAAAATTATTAATGAGATGATTAATTTGAATAAAATTAATAAACACACTTGCCATTTCATATCTGAGATTAAAACTATTTTCCTTAACCTGTTTATGGATTGGGTTATTTGTATTCTTCATGTAAAGTTTTTTGAGTTTTTTATAAATTCTGGAGATTAATGCTCTATCTGAAGTGCATGTGGCAAAGATTTTTCTCCCACTCTGTAGGCTTTCTCTTCACATTGTTGATTGATTGCTGAGAAAAAGTTTTTAGTTTGAATATTGATTCCTACTTTTATTTCTTGTGCTTTGGGAGTCATGTTAAGGAAATCTTGTTCTAAGCTGACATGAAGCAGATATAGGCCTACTTTTTCTTCTATTTGGTGCAGGGAGTTGGAGAATATCATGCTAAGTGAAATAAGTCAGTCCCAAAAAACCAAAGGCTGAATGATTTCTCTGATAAGTGGATAAGTATGAGGGAGTAAGAGAAAGAATGGAGGAAGGATGGATTGTGTAGAGGGAAATGAGGAGTGCGGAGGGGGTGGGGGAAGGAAAGATAATAGAAAGAGACAAACATCATTACCCCATGTACGTGTATGATTATGTAAATAGTGTGACTCTACCTCATGTATCACAGAGAAACATTGTACCCCATTTGTGTACAATGAATCAAATAATAATAATAATAAACTATTTTCATGGGAAGAAAAAGAAATGAGTACTAAAATGATGCTCAAGAAACTGTTTTCATGGTCTAAGTGAGGAAGAACAGAGCAGGCTCAGCTGAGACCCACAATAATTTGTACCCAACGTTGTACCAAAGGGAGCCAAAGAAACATGATTTTCACTATTGCTAGTTGAGCTATATTTAAAAAGCTCTTCTTGGGATGGATGGTTTGTACTTTTTTAAAAAGATTTTTGGATCTGTCACAAACAATAAAACACTGTTTCTTAGCCTGGGACAATCACAGATGAATTTTGTTTGACATATCCTAATTTCAGTGTAGAAAGACAAAACTCTGTTTTTTTTTTTTTTTTTTTTTTTTTTTTTAATAACAGAAACACTCCAAAGCAGGGAATATAATTAAGTAAGCGTTATGCGAATGTGTTTGACCTCCATCCATTCTGCAGAGAGAAGAGTCTCTGTGGATGGCCCAGGCTACAGTGCTGGCTGTCTGTGGGTGCCAGGTGCTGGAGAGAGGGTACTGGTTGCTGGGTGGAGCTCATCTGCACTTGTGTTAGTCTGTTTCTGACACAAAGAAAAATCACAAGGAAAGACTGAGGAGATTCCAGGCTCTGAGATATTTGAAAGATAAAAAATTTGGCTCCTACTTGGGCTGAAACTTGTCTATTCCTTTTACCTGAATTGCTATCAATAACCCACTGGCCCCAAACAGTAACAGACTCTGCAGCTGGGTGATGCTAATTGGTTCATTGAAATGGGTCAAGCATTAATTATCAATATTCTGGACCCAGAGCTGCTCTTCTCTAAGGGAGAACTCTCATTATAAATGCATTTTTCTTTGTGCTTATTTTGCTTGGATAAGGACAAATGTGTTATTTTCTACGATGGTGCTATTGCTATTGTCATTACAATAGTCTTTCTGCATTCATTATGCAGCATTATAAATTCCATTGCCTATGGAGCACAAGGTGAAAGCTAAGGCAATATTCAAATGGGAATTTCAATATGTACAAATTTTTTGTGTCAAAAAAGTGGGAGCCTTTAGCTTCTTTCCTTCAGATTATTTCAATGTTTTTAATTTATCATTTTCTATTTTTTTATATTTCTCATTTTCCATGTCTGTTTGTGTTTTCTCTCCTCACATAAACTCCTTGAGGTCAGGGACAAAATACTACTCTATCCAAGAATTATTAATTGAGCACATTCTCTGCATAACTTTACATAGGTAATATGACAGAGTTGGGGGTAGGAGACTTAAATGTATGAAGAATGAAGCATGAATTAAGGTGTTCAGGCTAAGTAGTAGTATAAGATTTGTTTCAAGGTAGTTTTGCCAGATGTCCAATGACTGGGAAGTAAGAAATTTTCTAAGTCATAAATTCAGTTCAATGGTTCGGTACATATTCAAATTCCTGGATGAGTTATCCATCTTTGACAACCTCAGTCCCAAACATGCAGAATAGATTTAATTATTTTAGATACACGTGAAATTTAGAAAATTCGATTGTAGTCCTTTTGCAATGCTGACAAGGAGGCTCATTTTTGGATTAGTGAGCAGAAGCTCAATAGTGACACTTGAATTCTCTTTTCTTTGTTGTCTTGGAAAGCTTGTTGGCCCGAAGTGAATGCCACTAAGCTCTGCCATGGAGCTCACGATCATTCACTCACCTCCACAGGATTTACAAACTTCCCCTCTGGGAGTCAACAGTTCTATTTTGGAGGATGAAAGCAAGATAGGTGATCTTATTCTCAAATAGTGTTGTAATTCATGCCAAAGGTGATCTCTGCCCTTAGAATTTAGAGACAAATCACCCTTGGAGATAATTTGTAAGTAGATAGCTCCTGAGACAAGGGAAGCTTTAAAAATGTCACAGAGAGATTAAAACGGCTTATAGGGGCCATGATTTGTTTTGTGTAACTTTTTTTTTCACAAGTAAATTTGTTACAATAGAAGGATGGAAAGGTCTTCATAGAAAAGCTGTGGAAAAGGTGCTATGGGGTTGGAATTGGTCTGCTGGTCACTTCCAGTGTTTGTGCAAAAATGTTTTGAGTCTAATGACTAGAACTCTCCTTGTTCAGAAATAACTCTAAGGTGGAGGAGAACAACCCTTCAGGCAGTTAAAATTTTCTGGAAGTATCACTCAGGAATATCCAATGACCATTTCTCTAACTCTACGGCTATCAAGTAAGAGAGGATCCTTAACGCCATCCCTGTACAGGCCTGTGTACCCAGGAGGGCTCACAGATGAATGCATTGGTGTCTTGGTTTGGGAATCTTCTTAAGTGTCAATGCTGAAATGAAAGCCTACAGTCTTCTTATCCCAAGTGAACTTTCAAGACTAATTTCAATATTGCATAAGTATTTTATGATTAATGTCATTATTATAATACTACAATACACAGTGGCTCCCACCTAGAAGCCAGCTCTAAGTTGGGGGGATGCCTTTGCTTCCTGTATCTTGAAACGAGTGGCAATGATAGGAAGAAAATCCCTCCCAGGCACTTGTTCAGATTTGGGTACTTGTTCAGACTCGGCCACTCCTTACACCATCAGTATGGGGGTCCACTGGCTCTATCCTTCAGGGTTTTACTCTGGAATCCTGGTACTCATTAAGACAAATAAACATTTTCTCTTTTTACTTTCTGTTCCCTCTAGGTCTAATTCTACACTATTTAATCTGATTAGGCACTTTCTTTTGGAGCACAAAAAAATGAACATTTGTTATTTGGAGAAGTTTTGGAGGACTATCTTCTTCCTGAAAGATGGAAAGGGTTCTTCTTTTGAATTAGAGAACCTAAGTAAACCTCATTGCTCAATGCACTGGAGATATCCTAGAGAAATGGTTCTCACCTCTTGTGCATAGTGTTTGTCTAATAAAAAAAAAACAAAATAAAAAAATTTTCACCTCCAAATAAGCACTCTGATGAAGGAAAGTGTATCCTAGACTGTTTTCTGAGCCCATAACAATCATAATTTTCTTCTTCTTTTTTTTTAGACTGTCTATATTTCTGTATTTGAATACTTGAATTAGACTGGGAAGACGGCAGCAAGGAGTAATCAAAGATCGTAATTTTTTTCTCCCCAGAATGTTCTATGTCCTGCAGATTGTTAAAAGCAGTGAGTGGGTTAGGGAAAGATGCTTCTGCTCCCAAGGGGAGAATAATCAATAAAAAACCAGCAAACTTTGCAGGCAATCTTGTGAAAGGTCACTTTTAATCATCTCGAATTTGTTGATCGATATTACTCATGAGGCACATTTAAAACATCTGTTAGGCATCAGATTTATAAACAAACATGTAGCAAAAGAGAAATCACAAACCTGCTTGATGCTTCCCCTTGTTCTTTCCTTCAGGTGCGTGCAGACAGAAGAGAAACGATGATAAACCGGTGAATACATTTACAGCACTTGATAATGGCCAAATTGGAGACTGGGAAATCAAGTACCTTAAGTAGCCCTTTTCAAGTACAACCCACAAAGGCAGTATCACTTATAATAAATATACCCAGCTTTCCAACATATGTTCTTTGTGGTATAGATCTGAGGTAGCACATTTACTTGGCAAATCCAATACTGCCCACATATAGCCCAAAGCTCTTCATTAATCAAGGTTATTCATAGGTAAGAAAAAGTAGTTCTGATCCAACTGGCATTAGAAGGTTGCTAATTACAAAGAAGCTCCAGTCTCTGTGTCTTAGGCAGACTTTTGGGCTCTAAATCAGGATTCATTAATCACTAACTGTGGTTTTTTTTACTTCAGCCACTTGTTGAGGTAGATTTTTTTTCTATAGGATAAAATAAGAATTTGCTTGGAATAAATAAGGTACATAAAAATGCATTAGAGCTCATCCAGTCTACGGTTGAGTAGCATTTTTAACAAGTTATGTGAGCAAACTCAGGTCACAGCAGCAAGGTGCTGGGGCATCACTCTTAGCAAATGAACCGTGGGACTCTGGTAGTAGGCCCCTCACTTCCCTTTGGGTCTTGGTGTTTCTCATGACTGAATGGAAAGGCCTTATGTTAGACAGTCTTCAACTTCTGACTTCTTAAGGAACCTTGTGGCATCCCTGGAGTTTGATAATTCCTTGCAGCTTCACAGAATATGTCTGACTCATCCTCTAAAATAGCACATTTACCCACGTTTCACCCTTTGCATAGCTTTCGCTCACTCAGAGAAGAAAACTCAAGGCAAACCTTTCCCTCTATAAATCCTTCTGTCTGAACAAAACTTCGAAGTAGCATCTCAGATTTGCGAGGTGTATATAAGAGACAACTAGGCCAGAAAAGAGAGTAGGAAAATGCTGGTTAGCACCTCTGGCAGGATGGAGGAGATGTGGCATGTCCCCCTGCCTGCCTCTCTCCCCAACACAACACCTCTGTTTCTTAGACGCTTTCATCCTACTCTGGGGAGGAGTCTGTGGAATCACAAAGTCCCACTGTATTTCTAAAACTGTGGGGAAGCAGAGCATGGGGTTGCGGTCTTTTAGGGATAACTCCATTGCTGCTGCTGATGGTGATGATGATGTTAGTAATGTGTTCTTTCCCCTGACCTCCTACTTAAAATTGCAGCCCCAATACTCCCTAAATTCTTTATTTTTCTTTTATCCTTAACACTTTTTGCTGTCTAACATATTTTGCATTTTACTTTTTAATTTATTTCCAGTATCTATTGCATATAGACTTCCTGAGCCCTGAGGTTCAAACGTTTTTGTTTTTCTCTCTGACTGCTGCATTTCTGGTGACTCAAACAGTGCCTGGCACCCAACAGGTAATCAAGGAATGCTTGTTGAATGGATACATAGAAATATTATATTTCTCTCCAGAAGTTCTTGCACTCTGATAAAGGAAATGCACTATAGAAATAACAAAAGCTTTGCTCTTTTTCTTACTACATCACTCTGCATTCAATAAGCCATCTAATTATAAATATAAAAATATCCCTCTAAGTCACTGCAAATTATTCTTCTCACAAACATAGAAGCTTGACTAAAGTAGGTTTTCTTTCTTAAGCAAAGGTTCTGAGTTCATTAAAATTGTGAGCAAGGTTTTGAGTTTTATTTGTGCAATGAATATTATTCTTAGGGAAAAGCTCTTAAGTTCCATCACAACACTGATATAAAGAATAACAATAATACCAATAGCAAGAACCATGAGAGTCATGAAGTATCACTGGAAGGAGAGATGTTCAGATACCCAGGTTTCTATGGACTGCACCAGGGACTGCTGTCATTCTGGACACATAACTTCTCTTCAGTAAATGGGGCTGAGACACAGAGGCCAATGAGGTTGCAGGGAAAGGTGAGTGAGGGCATGGCTGAGGGACACAACAGGACAGGGGGAAGGCAGGCACTCACATCTGTCAATCCTTCTCCATCTCCACCCCCATTTAAAACAGGGACAATATCAGGAAAAGAAAGAAAATGATGAGTCAAATAATAACTGATTGCACCGTGAGAATTCGATTCATTATTAAATGGGTTTTCCAGGCTTCAGAATGACTTTTAATCTCAAACTGCAGTGAGTGGGATAATCACAGATGGTACTTGAGAACCCCAGTTTTCCTACCAACCTTATTATTTTACCTTTAGATTCTTTAAGATAAGAAATATAATTTCTGTGTAATTCCCATTTTTATTCATATACCAAGGAATAGATGACAACAAGAGTTAAGTTCTTTTTGAATTTCTATACCAACACCTTGAAAGGATCTACTATTCAATAAAAGGAATTCAACGAAATTCCAAGATCTAAATGAAGAATGGATTCTAATCCACACATTCACTCAACAGCATTCAGACTTCTGTCCTTGATAAGGTTCCACCTTCTCTAAAATCCTGGAGCTGTTGAGGTGTTTCTATGAATATCTCTGTCCCAGGTGCTGATAGTTTTGGCGACTGACCTCTAGGAAATGTGTTCCATTAGCACTTAGGAACCATCTTGACAGCTCTTATCATTTTCTTTGTGGATAGGAAGATTAAGGCCCAGGGCAATTCAGGGAAGTCACTTAACAAATCCTGTTAGTTAATGGTTGGTTTGCTGCATCCCAACACTGAGCATGGTGCTGCCTTACAAAGCTCCACACAGTAGCCATGCTGTGGGGTAAGTCATGAAGGTTTCTGCAGTCCATCTCCCTCCCAGATCAATAAGAATAAGATGGCCTTTCTGAGTCACAGTGGTGAGACCTTTGAATCCCACAAAGTCACTGAGACTGAGGTTTTGTCAGGCTAAGAAGGGAAATGGCCAGTGCACTAAAACTCTAAGCCAGATAAGCAACTTACTATCTTTGGAACAATCTGAAGGACTGACTCCTTGGATTGAGCTGAGAGACTCAGAGAGTCTTTATCAGGACAAACTTGCTTTGGTGCCTCAGTGAAGGCTTCTTTAGTAAGATTGCAATTATGATTTAATGTGTGCTCTGTGAGTTGAACTGGAGTCTAGGATTCTAGGACTAAGGATTTTTTTTTTTTTTTTTTGGTGCCAGGGATTGAACTCAGGGGCACTCAACAACTGAGTCACATCCCCAGTCTTAGTTTGTATTTTATTTAGGGTCAGGGTCTCACTGAGTTGCTTAGTGCCTTGCTGTTACTGAGGCTGGTTTTGAATTTGCCACTCTCCTGCCTCCCAAGCTGCTGGGATTACAGGTATATGTCACTGTGCCTGGTTGGACTAAGGACTTTTTAAAATTAAAGATCAGTATGATAATCATTACTTGTGTTCAAATGTCTTAGGTTCTCTCCTACTTCTAGGTACATGGTAGGATTACACTTTCCCATTCCCTTTGAATGGCATGGTTGAATGATTGGCTCTGGCCAATGAAATGGGAATGGAAGTAATAATATGATTTTAAAATCTTGATTATTCCAAATTTTATTCTGATTAGTCCCATTGCCTCATTGTAAACTCTAATTTTATTGAACTTCAATTCTCCTTCTCCTCCTCCTCCTTATTTTTTTTTTTTTGCTGCTGATTTTTTTTTTTGCTAAATAACCACCCTGTAAGACACAGATGAGCAATGACTTTGACTTAAATGTGTGAAGATACATTGCTTTCAAGGCACTCCCCTCCTGAAGTTAGGTGATGAGTAGAAAATAAGCAGGAACTGTGGTGCTTCCCTCTAGGGTTCTGGTGGCTTTTATGAGTTGAGAAAGTATGAATAGCAGAAAGAAGTCTATATAATAGTTTACATTCCTGTAATCTTTAATCCTGGCTTGTGGGTGATGGGGAATGACACTGATTCCATTTAGTTTTGTGCTTAAGTTGCTAAACAGGTATAAATCTCTTTAAGAGCAAAAGAACCACAAGCCAAAATTGACACTGTGTGTGCATGTGTGTGCATGCACGCACGTGTGTACAGTTTCTTTAACAAACTTGAAATGACTCACTACAGCACCAGCTGTCACATAGATACCTACTTGGTGGGGCTGCAGGTGTGCAAGGCCTTCAAGTGGGGCTTCCAGGTTGCAATGGAAACAGATTTCTCATCAGCTGCATAACTACGCCAAACACACTGCATGTGGCACACGTGGGGACATGAAAAAGAAAACAAAAGAGAGAAGGAAATAGAATGACATAACAGGGGGAATATTAAGTTATGCACATTAAGAATCTTTTCTTCAGGGCTGGGGTTACAGCTCAGTGGTAGAGCACTTGTCTAGCACTAGGTCCAGCCACAACTAAAAAAAAAAAAATCTTTTCTTTGTCATACTTAGCCCTGATAAATGCCCAAAGGAAGAAGAAGAAGTCTACTTTGGCATTTTCAGCTGACACACAGATTCTGCTACATCAAAATCATTTTTCAAAATAATTCACATCAAAAAGCAAAAGTACCAAAAAGTATAGCATAACTCAATTTTTGAATTGGTTTTGAAAAAATACTATATTATCTAAAACAAAACCAGTAATGAGTAACTGATTCAATATACTAGTTAGATATACTAGTTAGAGAAACTTCTTGAGCATGGACATGCATTCCAGGGTGTGGTCTTTAAGCAATATTTGAAAGGATAGAGGCAAAGAATTACCAAAATCCACTGTGCAACTAGTGAACTAACTAGTACACTAATGGTATGTTAATGATTTCATTAGTGAAGTCCCTGAAGGTGAACCATAAAGTAGTTCTAATGATAAAAATGAAAATAGTGATAACCAGAATAGCACTAAAACAAGATTGGGAGGGATGTATCTGTAGGAATATAATTGGAAAACACCTAAAGGTTTA
Source organism: Sciurus carolinensis (assembly GCF_902686445.1). Classification (NCBI taxonomy): domain Eukaryota; kingdom Metazoa; phylum Chordata; class Mammalia; order Rodentia; family Sciuridae; genus Sciurus; species Sciurus carolinensis. Next base: position 87,384,610 of record NC_062219.1, read on the forward strand.
ATATCATGAACTAAGAATATATTTATATCTCTTTGATATAAAATATAAGCTTGGTCTACTTAATGTAATCATACCTGACATTCATAATATTAGGTATTTTCATGAGATCCTTACAATCAAAGTGTGGATTAAGACCCCCATTTTGTAGATGAGAACAAAGTGCTCAGATAAATGAAGAGGTTTACACAAGCTTGGAGGGGTTGAGACAGCACCTCCAGTTGCCTGGCTCTTGGTCACAGCCCCCCAGTGGGGATTTTACTGACTGCTTGATCACTGTGGTTGAAAGAGCTTCCGTCTGAACTGTCTATTTGAGAGATTGCCTGAGCTTACTTTCCATGTAGAGTTTGGTAAACGTATCCCCTTGCAATGGGGCTGCAAACATCTCTAATGATCAAATGTTTGCTCCAATTTCCTCAGAGAAAAGTTTTTATTATGATTCATTACTCAGAGTATTCTATTTTATGTGGCAAATTCATTTAAATGGGTCATCTCCCTACTATATAACCATCAGTCATGATTTTGAAACCTACAATGAAGGAAAAAAGTGATCTAATTATATTTCCTTTCCTGAGCATATCATTGAATAAATCTGAGCTGCATAAAAAGTTAAAAATTGGCACAACTACTTTGGAAAACTGTCTGGCAGATCTATTAAAGTTGAACATACACAGTTCCTATGATACAGCTATTCAACCCTAGGTAAATGACAGAAATGTTTATATATGTTCACCAAAAGATATGTACTAATTTCTTAATAAACTAAAGCTAAAAATGCCCAGATATCCATCAGCAGTAGCAAAAGCAGGAAACTCGTGGTGTGGTCATGTAAGGGGACACTACATGGTAATAGTTCATTCTAACTATGCTCAAAATATGGATAATAATAACAATATGCTAAACTTCATATGAATAATGTTGAGTGAAGGAAATAAGACAGAAATGAATACCTTACCATCATGTACAAAACCCAGGGAAAACTAAACTATCCTTAGAAGGCAGCCCAGAGTTACCCTTGTGCAACAGTGATTGAGAAAGTGTACACGGGAGGTCATACTTTGCTTATTGGGGTGCTGGTTAAGCAAGGTGCTGAGTTTTGTACAAAGTGTGCTCTTTGCTGCATGCACATTATACTTCAGTAAAATGCTCAGGAAATGACATGAAAAATTAGAAAAATATATAGTAGAACCTGAGGGACTTTTTTGTTTGTGAGAAAGATTTTTATATTTTCAATGAGGATTCCTTGCCTGAAGCCTTACTCACCTGGCTCATGTTGATTTAACCAATAAATCTGTGGAAATTTGTGGTAAGCATCTTGACATCTTATAGACAATAAAGCAATTACTAGCCTATCATCTTGAAATGCTAATTTTTGCAACCACATATATGATTTTTAGAGTGACCTAGAATAATCAATGAAAATTCATGAATTTGTTATTGCAGCTTCTGTAGTGATAAGGCCTAGAGAACCTCTGATGCTGTGAGGGAACAGATGGTTGCTTTACTTAAATAATTTCTGTAGAAGGTATGATAAATATGTGAGCTCTTGATACCCTGAAAGCAAAGACAGCAGGGTGTGTGCATTATTTGAAACTCATGGGGAAAAAAAAAAATCCCAAACAACAATACAACAAAAAATGGAACCAGGGCACTATCTGTTAATGTTACAGAGAAGTGGGGGCAAAAACTATGCTGAGAAAATTGAAGATTTTTTTCTATTTTCTTTCTTTCTTTCTTTTTTTTTTCTTTTTACAATAGGACCTGGCTTCTTGCTCTTTTTCATAAAATTGATCTCAGCACCTAAACTCCTGTTCCCTTCCTTACTCTTCTCCTAAAAATGCCTTGTAAATTAGAGGTACAGAAAGAGCAAGTGGCATCTATTCCAGGGATAATATTAGTTAACAGTTGAAAAGGCAGAGGGAAGTGTAACTCCACTACTCTAAGACCTCTTAATAACTATGTCCTGCCTTCCATCTCAGTTAATTGCTTCTAGCAGTTGAAATTCAAGTCCACATTCGCATGATCCAGTACCTAATGTTCCTACATTTAAAGTCCAAATCGCATAGTGGTTGGCAAGAGGAAAACAACACCCCAGAGGGATTTCCCAAGGCTAATTTACATGGTGTATCTACTCCAAAGGACAAATTAACAAGAAGCAAAGTGAGACCTAACTTTTCTATTTGTCAGGTGAGGGGTGGTGCTCTAGACAGCCAAACAAATTTGAACCTTTTTCTATGATCATAAATACAATGTAGTATAATTCAATTTTGGAAGTGTTTAGTTGCTCTATGTGAAGTAGCCTATGGATGGCAAGTTTGACCTTTTCTGGAAACAGTCCAGAAGGTTTCAGATGATCATCCAAAGATATATTAGTAAGGAAGTTATTTTTTTCTTTAATCTTTGTTTTTCTTTCTTTCTTTCTTTTTCTTTTTCTTTTTCTTTTTTTGTTTTTGGTATCAGGGTTTGAACCCAGGGGTGTTTAACCAGAGACATATCCCCAGCCCTTTTTTATATTTTTTATTTAGAGACAGGGTCTTGCTGAGTTACTTAGGGCCTCACTAAATTGCTGAGGCTAGCTTTGAACTCTCGATCCTTCTGTCCCAGCCTCTTGAGCTGCTAGAATTATGGGTGTGCGCCACCAAGCCTGGCTGTCATTTCTGCTTTTTAAGAATCCCAATTCTTAAAGTTTACGCTCATATTATTATTTCTTTTTTTTTTTTATTTATTTTTAACGTTAAGAATTTTTTTTTTTTTGGGGGGGTGCTGGGGATTGAACCCAGGTCCTTATGCTTATAAGGCAAGCACTCTACCGACTGAGCCATCTCCCCAGCCCTTTATTATTTCTTGATTTTCTATTTTTGGGCATCATTAATTAACTTCCTACCATGAAAGATACTAACATGGCCCATTTACATGCCCCCTTCCCCTCCTCTCATCCTTCCAACATTTTTGTATCACAATTTTAGTTATCATTTAGTATTTTCATTATTATAAACATGTAACTACTGTTCCCAGTTCAGCAATGTAATATACTATGACTACTCATTCTTTTCTATATAATTTTTTTTTGTTTTGCTTACAATTATCACTGCCCTATTTAGTTTATTGATTTGCCTTCATGTAATTATTATGAAGACATTCCTGCTCTTGCCTACAGAACTATAAAATTTTTCTCATCAAAAGCATCATGGAATCTGTCAGTTCTGTTTTTGCATGTCCTTGGAGATCTTTCTCCTGAATCCCTCAGCCTCCTGCTCACTCTGCTATCCAGCCTGCTGTGCCTGTTGCCCGGGGACTTCCCTTTCTTATCACTGTAGAGATGGAGCTCTTATTTCCTGAATTTCATATCTCTTCCTCTCTTGGCTTATCCTCTTTTGGAAGGGCGATCCTGTCCAGGTAGCTTCTTGAGTAAAGGAAAATAGTAGGTAAGTTTTTGAGATCTTTATGTCTAAAAATGCCTTTGTGCTCCATGACTGGTTTGGCTGTGTGTAGAATTCTAGGTTAGAAGTAATTTTCCTTCATAATTTTGGATGCGTTATTTCACTGTCTTCTAATTTTAGAGTTACTAATGAGATAGCTATCTAATGCCATGCTGATTCTTGTTCCTGGGGATATGTCCTGTTCAGAAATCATTTTGAATCTCCTTTGTTGCAAGCATTCTGATATCTCATTATGATAATCTTGGTATGAAGTTTTTGGTTCACATTGTTGGGCATTTGGTACACTCATTTACTGTGGCCACTTCTGGAGAATCACAATATATATTTATGTGGTAAAATCTCCCCTCTTCAGTTTTCCTGTACTCCCTTTGGAGATTTTCACAACTTTATCTTTCCTATTATTTTTCTCTACTGTCATTTTTTTAATATACAGGATTTTTTTCTGATTCTGTTCTTATTTACGACTGAAGCACTAAAAAAGATGTATAGTCTGTATAAGTGACTTGAACTTATGGATTGGCAGCCTCACTTTAGGATAACTTGGTAAAAGTCAAGTTATGTCATTAGAGGAACCCAGTTTTATATATATTATATATAAAAAATATATTTTATTATATAAAATATATAATATATATAAAACGTTTCCTTTGGGTCAGTTAGCATCCTCAAAGCAACAGCTTTTAATTGCCTCCTTTAAGGAAATTAATTCTATCATCATTGATTTCTCAAACTTTCATTTAATTCCCCTGTTTCTGTTTCTAGGAAAGCATCTTGGCTACACCCTGAACTGGTCCATCCTCTACAGAGGTAAACTTCTGATGTGGAACATTGGGACAACCCTTAAATGTTAACCCCAAAGTTCAGAAATGCCTGTATGAAGGTGCAAGGGTGCTTTTCCAAAGGAGTAATGGATTTGGATCTAAACATCAAGAATTTTAGTCCAAGCTCCTCCTGGGCTTGTCTTGAGGATCAAGTGACATTGTGTATTAGAAGCACTCTCCAAACTAAAAAGCACTTCATGAGTCTTAGGCATTATTAATAAAAGTTGTGACATTTGGGCAGGTATTCAAAACGTTACTGAGAGCTGATTTCTTTTCCCAGACTGCTCCACTTGAAATGAAAAGTTAATTTAAATGAATCATGCAAAGATATTGACACAGCTAAATTTACTGCAAGCTGCTGGGGTTTTAAACTTTTTCCTAAAACCCTGAAATGCTGGTTAATTTAGTTCTCTCACCAACCAAATGACAAAGCAATTTGGGCATCTCACTTGCCCTTGTAGGAAGAGAGTGGCTCTGGCTTAAAACAAATGAGATTGCTTTGGGTCTTGATACTTTGTATGTTCAGCAAATCAAGTCAGGTTTATTGGGTAAGAAAATGAATGGATCAGCAAATGAGGCTTGCTTTTCAATCTAGTGCATCCTTAAAAATAAATTTCTACAATATATAATCAAGGTCTAAAGCCCTGAATTCTGTCCAAAGACTACATCATGGAGAAGTAGTGAATGAATTAATAGTCATAGTATTCTTATGTATAATAAATAAGTTGCATTTGAATGAGGGAGCAGTTGCTTTTTAAATTAGTAAATTCTATTTCGATTTATGAAACTATGATTAGATTTTAAAGGTGTTCTTCAACATTTCAAGTCCTGTATTTTGCATTATTTTCTGCTAAGAACAACATATACTTTGGAAATTTGAGTAAAAGAAAAATTCATGATTTTGCTCTATTTTTACCTACATTTTTACAAGTTCAATGGATTGTGATATATGTTATATAACCAAGTTCCATAAAATAAAATTCTAAGCCTCCAGGCAAATCTGTTCAATCAGCATCTTCTCCACCTTTTATAGGTTACCTGTGATGCAGACCTTGTCTTAGGCTGTGGATATATAAATGCCTTGCTTCAGTGATTTAATGCAGGAAAATCGCAATTTATTTTAAGTTCAATTGGAAATTGTTTTTGCACAATTTAGTAGTTAATAATGGTAAGTCAGATCAGAAAAGTTTCTGCTATTTTTCTCCACATATGTCTTATGTAATATGGTAGCCAATAGCCACTAAAAGCAACTGAACACTTGAGAAGTATTTAGTACAAAGGAAGGGATTTTTTATTTTAATTAATTTTTGTTTAAGTAGCTACACAGAGCCTGTGGTTATGGTATTGGGCAGAATAGCCCTATAGCATCACAACTGATACATGCATAAGAAATTCCTACATGGGCTCACTTGCTAACAGAATAGCTGATGTTCTAAGAAGTTTTAAGATGTAAGAGGTAAGATATATTATTGGCTCTTTGCATAGACAGGGTTTGGTGCCCAAATGGAATCAAGGAACCCATCAAATAACCTTTCACTCACAGGTTGGAAAACATTTTTCTAGAGTGAAGGAAAATTAAAGAGAAGAATAGTAAAGAGAAGGTTTTATTAGAAGCGTGGAAACACAATCAGCTAAGTGCTAAAGGATGAAAGGCTTGGAGTACAGGGCCTCAGGGTGTTGTGTGTGCATCCTCCTTTCCTTTTGCTGATCTTTGTTTGGCATCAGACCTTATACTCTTACTACTTAAGGAACTTTTCCTTTAAGTAAAGTAAATTTTCTTTCTTTTGTGCTCTTTTAAAGTCTGGAAATTAAAAAAAAAATAGGGACTTTGTCAGTGATTTGCATTGAAAGTCATATGCAAAGATCCATTTTTTTTGTCAATAGTTGCAGAATAGATTTAAAGATTAATGTCCTTGTCTAGCCATTAGACATGAACAGATCTCTTTCATGGTGTACTCCTCTTGCCTTTCCCTAGCTCCTCTTGTGTTGGACATACTGCAAGGCTAAAGGTTCTGGTGGTTACTTCCTATTAGGTCAGCCATTCAAATCTACGATGTAAATTAAAGCCATGTGCCTGTTACTACAGCATGAAGACAAGCCTCCAAGTACCTGGGACTGCCATCCCAAACACCTCCAGTTTAGAAGTTCTGGAGCTTCAACTGCTTGACAGAATGGGAAAAACTTTAGAATGTAGAATTATCTTACCCATAACTAAATGCCAACTTCACATTATGAATCCAGCAAAAAATATATTTTGTGATTCTCAACCTGATTCTAGGATAGTTCCACACCCAAATGATATGGATGGCAAAAGGATAGCTCATTTCTTTTAGTCCTAAGGCAAATTTTGAGTTATTGAAAAGAAAATGAAATGCTTAATAACATCAATATATTATGAGCTAGCCTCAAGTAATATGCTTATTATTGCATATCCTCAATCACGGATACATCCCATAATCCCACCAGCTCTTAAAATAAGATAACTCTTTCAAGTGATTACCCTAGATGACATTAAAAGCAATTTCACGGCACTAAACTTTGACACCCTAAACACATCTGTTCTTCAGCATGGACATACATCTGGCTGGAGAAGTTAACTGTCACGCAGGGAACAATGCCATGTTCTGCTCCATCACTTAATGATCAATTACATTTCACCAATAATTCATAAGACACATTAGGTCATTCCAGGAGAAACATAACAGCTAATTTCTATATGGCTTTGTTAGTAGAGTTAATTAGTCTGAACAAGGCTCAGATCATTTGCTGAAAAAATATATTTTTCTGTTGGGAGAGAGGAAATACCTGCCCAAACCCAAGACTGTTCATTAAAAGTGCTGACTTTATTTTTAAAAAGAGACAAAATAGTAGCTCTACAAAGCAAAGAAGCACAGAGATTTGAAAATGACCCAACAAGCACTGTGGAGACCGATGTTGTGGTCTACCTATTGCACTGACATTCACCTGAATGAGGTTGGCAGCTGGGTTCCTTCTTTTCTCGAAGTGTTTCTGGCGGTGCTGTTCCTGTACTTTTAATGCAAAACCTGAGCCAAGAATGCCCTGGAACAAAATATAAAAATAGCACTTTTAAAAACAAATTTCAAAAGTACTGTTAAATAATACAAATATTTTAAAAACTGCTAAAATGGGTCTGAGAAGATAAGCAGGGTGTCACCTGTCCAGAATAAATATGTTACTTACTAAAACAAACACTATTTATCTCTATTATAATACCATCAGCTAATGGCAAATTGTTAGGCAACATTGTCAAGAGATATAATTTCTGTCCTTTAGCAAATCAACTAGGGATTGTCATTTCTTGTCTTTGCTGGTATAGTAAGAGGCATCATAAATGCAAATATAATTTGCTATTAAATTGTTTCTCATGTGACCTTCTCTGTGATGTTTCTTTATGTCTAAATTGGAGTAAGTGGTCTTATCCAGTGATAGCATTTTGAGGACATGAATTCTGGATTTTGACTTTGAGAGAAGTAAAATCTTGCTGCTATGGACATGGTGACCCTCTAGCCCTTTGACATAACTCTAAAGTTGTATATTCTTCATCCATGAAATGCGGGGGAGGGGTGTTTCAAATCTGTCCCAGTTATAATCTTTCATGATGCTGTAATTCTACATCTACCAAAGTAAAGTAAAATAGAGGGGACGGTTATTCAGATGAGACAAACAGGCACTCAGTTTTGATGAAAGAGGTTTTCCATTTTGCCTGTCTATACAATAGAGACATGACTATGGGTCATTGCAAAGTACATTCCTGTTTTCCTGTTTTCATCTCTCACTTTTAGCAATCCTTACCTTTTGGTTTTGGCTCACCTATTCAGATTTTGCAGTTAGTAAGATTTGTATCCCCTCTTATGTTTACATTAGTTTTTGGCTAGTTTTCTTTCCTTCTGCTTATCATCTTGATCAGCCCCAATCCTAGTTCTTTGATGTTCCTGTCTCCTTTCAGTTTGGTCTAACATTTGTGGAATCAGAGTGCTTTTTGTCTCAGTCTTGGGTTGGCTTTTAGAGGTTGCTACATTCAAGTCTCTGGGTTTTGTCTGTATTCTCAACTTTATTGGTATGGTACTTGGAACACCACTGCTTTCAAGTTTGTGGATTTTATTTGATGGCTATAAATTATTAGCTTTTCATTAAACTTCAAGGAGTCTAACCCTTAGGTTAAAGATGGACATCTTAGAAGTACTAAGTCATTATTTGCCATAGGTAAGGAATGGTTGCTTTCCTTTTCTTTATATTTTTAAAGTAGTTCAAGGATAGTACAGGCTGCCTGGAGAGGTGGTGGGTTTATTTCATCTCTGGGAGGTGTTAGTTAAGTCTTGACTGGGTGACAGTTTGGCTGAGGTATTTTTGGACTCTAGATAGCCTTTAACCTTCCTTCTTATCTTGAGATTCCACAATTCTGAGTACATCTGTGACAATAACCAGACAATCAGTAATGCAATCATGTTTAAAATACACAATTATAAAATAATACTATTTGCTACTAATGAGCAATGATCTACTCCATTACTAATTAGATAAATGACTGTCCCATGTAATGAGCAATGACATCATAGGTTCTGCTTTCCATCTCTTTTTTTCAGTGCATGCCTCATGCTGTCTAAGATTTCCATCTCATACAAGTTGTGATTATACAAACTAAGCTTTATAATAACGTGGTTTCTGTGATCTGGTTTGCAGATTTAAACAATATTTACCTCCACTTGGAGTTTATAAAAATGGCTTTCTACTTCTAAATCCAGATCAACTCTAATCATTCCTAATTCCTAATTTTTTTTTGTTACAGTAAGTTCTTTAGGAAAAATTGATTTATTTTCCTTTTAATGTTACTGTCCATGAAGTATAAACATATAAGAGAATATAAATCCTCATAACTTACAGTACTTATTTATAGTATGTATTAGATGTACATTATGTGTACATTTGTATATAACTGACTCTTATGGAACATAATATTCTGTGGAAATTGAATTAATGGCCGTAACTGCCAGTTTTGAACACTTGTGTGGTTATGAGTTTGGAAAATGAAGACAGGCCCTATATAGCACAACCTATGCATCTACCAAACACTACAATTTGCTGAAAGTCGTGTTGGTTTTGTTTAGAAAACTATATTAGTAGATGGCAACTATTTGCTACATATCTTGTGCGTCAGATTGTACATTACAGCAGTTATTAAACCAGGTCTGCTCATTGTCTCATTGTGGCTCCATTCCAACTTTCTTCCACCTCTCTCTTAGTATACAGCTCAGTGTACCTAAATAGAAGTCTGTTAAGTAAAGTCTGTTATGATATATACACATACAACATGGCTTAATCTTTCAACATATGTGTTATCCCTGCAAATATTGACACCAATAAATACAAATTCTTAGAAACCGAGTTTTGTTTTCATTCATTTTCTGGGAAAACAAGGCTTAATTTTAAGGTTTTAAGTTTCAGTACTAGGCTGAGATGTGCTACATAAACACTAAGTAAAAAAAAAAATATGTTCTGCTAAACATTTTAAAATATTTACCTTTCCTTATCTTCCAGATTAAATGAGCCTAATTTGTATACCACACTTGGAAAACAAGTTCTGCCAAAAGACTTTTTAATAGTTGTTAATATTTTACTATATATAATAATTACATTTGTTAATATTGTTAATGATTATGGATAGAGGCTAATATTTATTTTTTGAGTGGTTAATGTCCTGAATCAAACAGAACTAGTCCTTGCATTGAACTTATTAGCCCAAGGTTTCAAGTAATTCAATCTGTAAAAATTTCTTCATCAGTAAAAAGATACCTGTAGTAGAAGTATTAGCAGGAGGGAGGGAACACCCCAAAGAGGAGAGAGACCTTCTTTCTCATCAGGGTGATCCCGGGATACTGGGGCTGCTTCTGTGAGCTCTTTAGTCTAGGTGAGAGGGCCTCAGAGGAAGTCACACAGTGTGACCTGTATGACTCCGTGGTGTGCAAGATAATCCTTCAACTTTGAAGGTAAGATGGGGAATCCCTGGTCTTCAAGTTTACTGGATGGGAGAAACCCGAAACCGGACTGATCACAATCCATCTCTAACTTTTTCAGCAAAATGCCAGTGTGTCCACCTAAATTTCAATCAGACAACACTGTTGACTGGTGGGTACACATGACAAAATGATAACTCAGCACCTCCTGCAAGGTTACAGTAAAAAGATCCATGACAAAGGCTACTTTTCTTGGCTTTGTTAGGAAATGTTCTGTTCTGTGCAAATTCTTCAGGTTTCCAGCATGTGTTACTTTGATTTGCATATAAAATGTAATCACTTTATTGGAAACATACCCAAGAAGACTAGTCTCTGACCTTTAACCTAACAGCAACACAACTTAAACTCCCTGCAACAGTCCAGAGTTTCATTATGGGGCACAAAGCATTTCACTGTGCTGGAGGCAGCCAGTTTCTAGGGGCAGGTTGACCCTAACACTAATTGGCTCCAGGTCTTTACACACCTTTAACAGTTAGGTCTGCCATTATTTTAGGAACAAAAAATTGCAAACTGTTTTTCACTGTTCTTATACTATTTTCCTGCAGGAATCTAATTGTTCAGTGAGTCTCTGCTCTGTTCTAGGTTGTTCAGACTGCCAGATGAGTTGACTTTGGATAAGTGAGAATTTTTTTTTATTCTCTTTGATGTCATCATTTTGCAGGAAACATGTCTTTTTATATTCATGCAATAAAGGAAAGTAGCATTTATTAAGTTTTCTTCATAACAAGTCCTTGACTTACATTATCATACTGTTTTTTAAAATTTTTTATTTGTTCTTTTTAGTTATGCATGACAGTAGAACGTATTTTGACATATCGTACATACGTACATACATACATACATACATAAAGTATAATTTCCCATTTTTATGGTTGTATATGACATGGGTTTACACTGGTTGTGCATTCATAAGTGAACATAGGAATGTTATGTCTGATTCATTCTACTGTCTCATATTGGTTGTTCTTTACAAAATTTCTCTAGGTTCAACAATTCTTCCTCCATTGTATTGATGAAGAAACATACTCAAAGTCACTGAATGGAATTATGTTCCCCAAAATTCATATGTTGGATTCTTAATTTCTAAACCTCAAAATGTAACCTTATTTAATAGGGCCCTGACTGAGGTAATAAAGTTACAATAAGGTCATTAGAGTGGGCTCTAATCTAATATGACTGATGTTCTTATAAGAAGAAGAAATTTGGACATGGAAGACATGAACACACAGGAAGAAGATGCTATCCTCAAGCCAAGGAGACAGGCGTGGAATAGATGCTTCTCTCATGGCTCTCAGAAGAGACTAATCCCTCCAACATCTTGATTTTAGATTTCTATCCTCCAAGAACCATGAGACAATAAATTTCTATTATTTAAGACAACCAGTCTGTGGAAACTTGTTATAGCAGCCCTAGCAAACTAGTCATATAGTATGTGACAAATAATTCAAACTCAGGTCTAATGGCTAAGCACGTGTATAGTCTTTTAAATCTCTTTTCTGTGATTTTGAGTGTTCTGAGAAAGAAACAGCAGATCAATATGGAGCTGGGCTGGCTGTGAGAAGGATGAGAATGTCATTTGAATTCATTAATAGGCAGGGAGGATCCCCATGAAATAAACTCTGTGGAGCAGGAAAGCCCCATCTGACTCCCACTCCCTTGGCTTCCTTTGGAGGGTACGCTCAGGTTTCTCCTTGGCAGAGGCTCTGCCATGGCATTTGTGTGTGTCTGGAGGACACAACTGTGTTCCTTAGGTACACTTGTGACCACCACCTCAACACTCCATTACACTGACTGCTCCCCACCCCCCAGGCAGAGGGGACAAAAGTTAGAGCTTTGAAACAGGGACAAACTAATATTTTCTCCAACTACCAACAAAGAAACAACAGGATAAAATGATCAAAAAAATAAACTTCATCCATTAAGTAGAAAATAATCAGAAACTTGGGGGAAGATAAATGTGCTCTTTATTCTGATAAGATGCAGAAACTGCTCATTAAGAAAAATCAATGACAGTGACAGAGAATAAATCACTGGACACATTTAAAACCTTTTAAGGTCATATGTTTTTCACTCAAATAGATCTGAAGAGGAACGCACTCCACTTGTGCATATCCATCTCTTTAGTAGCACATGTTATAAACCAAATTGGAACAATCAGTTTAAAATGAAGACTTTTTAAAATTTTCACAAATATTTAAAATGTATCGAGAACATGCTGACTGAAAGGTGATACCATCTGAATTATTATTTGGTCATAAAGACCTAGCTGGTATTAAAGTCTAACTGCTTCCAAGGGAAGACCACATTTTATAAATTATCCGTCTAGATATATTTAGAAAAGTCAACATTATATTAGAAAAATTATATTTGTCAGTGACACAGATATGTTCCCAAGCATACCAATGTGTGAAAGCTGACTCCACTAAACCTCTAAAAACTGATTGAAGCTGCTTTATTGATGCAAAGATACTCACGGCAGGAAGTGCAAAGAAAGAAATGCCAAGGAGCGCAAAGCCTGCAGAAAGCAATCTTCCCAGCCAAGTTAGGGGAGTTTTGTCTCCATAGCCAATAGTTGTCAATGTAATCTAAAAACAAAATAAACAGAACTTTCAGCTTAAGTACTTGAGAGGGAAGTTAGGACCCATGAACAGGAGACAAAGCAACATTTCCACTAAATCATTACTCAACAAGTCTTGTTGGCACATTTTATTACTGTGCTTTAATTTTCCATGACGCATAACTGAACTTCTCTTTGTTTAGGGAAAGGAATAACCTACATAGTTGTTTCTCCCGTATAACAGCTCTCCCGTATAACAGCTCTCCATCTTTTCTAAGTGTATTCAAGGAAAGGTTATTTAAGTAAGTAGATAGTCATCAGTGATACAGAAATGAGTACCATGAATTTAGGACCGGATCAGTACCCCAAACAATAATTAATGTTAATTAAGGCTGTCCATTAATTACCTTGGCAGGCACTTCCTGAAGTCTTGGTGTGCACAAGGTACATGTCATGATTTGTAGTGGAACAAATATGAGAGGTACATAGTTTTTGGCTTAAGATATTAGGGGAGGTGTGTCACACACAAATAATTAAAACATAAAATAGGGCAAGGCAGGGATGGGGATGGAGGCCCAAATAACCTGCTGTAGAAATATAGGAACAGATTGATTGTTAACAGTTTGGAGGTTGAGCAGGCTTTACTGGGGAGATGTCATCATATTTAGGTTTTGAAGGAGGGGTAATATTTTGAGAGGCAGAGATGATCAAGCGTGACCTCTGGGGAGGGGAAACAGGTGACCAGCAGCACAGCAGTGAGAACATACAGTAGATTCTGAAAAGTCTAAGTGGTTCAGCTGAGCTGGGGCATGGCAGATTTGAAAAGGGTTAGTGGCTTCCTCAATTTCTTCCACTATTATTTTATAGTTTTCAGTGAACAGGTCTTTCACCTTCTCATTTAAAAACTTGCAAGTTTTTACTTCATTTTTTGGTGTCTATTGCAAATGGGATCATTCTCCTGATTTCTTTTTCAGAAAGTTTTTCGTTAGTTTATAGAAATTCTGGGGACTATTGTGTGCGTTGATTTTGTATTCTGCAACTGGACCGAATCTGTTCATTCTAACAGGTTGTGTGTATGTGTGTTTCATCTTTAGCGATTTCTATGTATAAGATCATGTAATCAGTAATAAGTGATAATTTCACTTCTTCCTTTCCTGTTTGGATGGCTTTTATTTCTTTCTCTTACCTAATTGCTTGGTAAGGACTTCCAGTGCTGTAATAAATAGAAGTGGTAAGAGGAGGGCATTCTTATTTTGTTCTGGATCTTAGAGGAAAGACTTTCAAATTTTCACTGCTGAATATAATGTTAGTCATGGGATTGTCACGTTTGATCTTTATTGTATCAAGGTAACTTTCTTCTTCACCTAATTTATTGAGAGTTTTTTTTTTTATCATGAAATGATACTGAATTTTGTCAAATGCTTTTTCTGCATCAAATGAGATGTTCTGAAATAAATGAGGCACAAAAAGACAAATACCACCTGGTCTCACTTATATGTGGAATCTAAAACAATTGAACTCGGAAGCAGAGAGTACAGTGGTAGTTACCAGAGGTGCAGGGTGGGGAGAACGGAATGACTTCTTCATCTTCTTCTTCTTTTTTAAGATTTATTGCACAATGTTGTGAATATGGCTAATTATAGTGTATAGGATATTTTAAAATTGCTGAGAGTAAATTTCAAAATTCTCGCCCCAAATGATAAGTGTTTGAAGTGGTAGTTACATGAATTAGCTTTACTGGATTATATTTTATATTCATAAATCATAACATCTCTTGTACCCCATAAATATATACAACAAAAAATTGTCAACATATAATAAAAACAAAGAGCACTAATGGAAGAGGAGGTTAAATAGATTTACTAAAAGTATCTTTTTATTTTGGTTTGCCATCCTGGGAATCAAATCCAGGACCTTACACATGCTAAGCAAGGTCTACCACTTAGCCACATCCCTAGCCCCTCAGGGAGTGTGTTTGAAAATGATAATCAGAGGGTGTTCTCTCTCATTCTTAGTCAGCTCCAGAGGCTTCCTATATTCCTAGAACAAAGTCCCAGCTCCTCCTCAAGGCCTGCAGGGTTTTGCAAGATTGGGCCTCTGCCCACTTTTCAGGTATCTTCTTCCACCACTCTCTATCTCCTACTGCTTCCATGGCACCTGCCTTGCTGCTCATCAGTATGACAATCCTTTGCTTGCCTCTGGGTCTTTGCACTTGCTGTTTTATTTGTGGATTTCTCTTACTCCAAGGTCTCCATTCAGGTAGCTAGCTGCTCAATTGTCAGCTCCACAGAAAGACCATATATGATTGCAGGTACAGGGGTGCAGTTGAATAGGAGGAGTAACTTCTAATGTGTTATATAGCACAGTCGAATAACTAGAGTTTTCAATAATCAATCAAAAATTTTAAAACATTAGAAAGGATTTTGTATGCTTCCAACATAAAATATGATGTGTCTGTGACAATAGAAATGGCAATTACCCTGCTCTGATTATTATACATTGTATGTGTGCATGTATGTGCGATTGCTATGTGTCAATTAAAAATAAAAATAAATCTAACAGACTATCCCTGGTCACCTTATTATTCCCTGACAATTGTTTCCTAAATCTTTAATCTGTTCATATTTATTCATAGATAATATAAGTATCTGAAATAGTATTTAGTGATTAAATTTACTTGTTCACTGGCTTCCCTGCTAGAATGTAAACATTATATGGGCTGTGGCTGTGTCTTACTTACTGCTGAATCCAAGTACAGTGATTGGGTGGCAGTAGTCACTCAGTAAATATGAACTGAATAAATGAGTGAAAACCTTAAGTGGTGAGATAAGAATTCTGCTTCCTGTCTTATAGCAAGGGAAATGCTTATGAAAGGTTTTTAAGGTAGTGTGCATTGAAGTGATGATTATAAAAATTGAAATTTTAGCAGATAATGTTTAGAATGGATTGAAACAGGGAGAAATGAGAAGTGGAGAAACCAGTTAAGAGACTGTATGGAAATGACAAGTAGAGAGACATGTTTAGGAAGTTCAATAGAAATACATTTATTGTGTGTCTGGGGTAAAGGGGAAGACTAAGTAAAAAATGACTTTAAAAGTTCAAGTGGCAAGATGTTTGTGGCGTAAATAAAATTACAACAATGGAAAAGAGAAGGTTTTAGAGTAAAGGTGAAGAGTTTGTTTTTGCAAATAATTTTTTTTAAATGTCAGTGTGACTGATGTAGCCAAGTCTAGCAGGAATTTGAGAATGAGAGCTTGATTTTGAGAAAGATTGGGTTTGGCATGATATTTGGGTTTTGAAATCAGGCACAGTGATTGTTGAAGCTTTGTGCAAAAATGACATTACAAAGAAAGCAAAGAAAGGTCCAAGCACACCTCAGAAAAGAGATATTTAAAGGATGGAAAAGGAAGTCAGAAGAATGTTGTTCTTCAATAATAGAAGAACAATTTAAAAACTGCTATATGAATGCAACCCTACTAAAGAAGAGAAGGACTGTCACAAAGGATTAGGAAATTCCTGATATTGCAGAGTAATAGGGAACCAGGAGAATGAAGATTGAGAAAAGGTACCAATGTGGTGGGGATAAGTGGCCGTGGGTAATCCCTGAGAGTGATTACTCAGGTCACGCCATCTTAACTGGGTGTTATGGTTTGGATGTGAGGTGTTCCCCAAAAGCTCACATGTGAGACAATGCAAGAAGGTTCAGAGGAGAAATGATTGGGTTATAAGCGTCTTAACCCAGTGAATTAATCCCATGATAGAGATGAACAGAGTGGTAACTGAAGTGGTAGGGTGTGGCTGGACGAGGTGGGATTGTGGCTTGGCTTTGTGTATATATTTTGTATCTGGAAAGTGGAGACTCTCTCTGCTTCTTGATTGAAATGTGAGCTGTGTCTGTCTGCCACACTCTTCTGCCACGATGTTCTGCCTCACTTAGAGCCCCGTGGAATGGAGCCAATCTTCTATGGACCTCTGAAACTGTGAGTCCTCAAATAAGCCTTTCTCCTCTATGGTTGTTCTGGTCAGGTCTTTTTGTTACAGCAACGAAAAAGCTGATGAAAACACTGGGCGGGTATCATTCTGAGAGGTAGAAATGATAAAAGGAGAGACTCTAGCATCAGACCTTGCAGAAGCATTCATTTGAGTGGGCCATCCTTCCTCAGAGCACTTTTCTCTCTTCACTTCCATGGTTTCCCTGTGTTTCTGGTAGCTCATTATCTATGGGGTCCTCCTACTCCTTCTAATCTTTGGACATTGGATTCCGAAGGTTTGACTTAGGTCTTTTAAAAATTATTTTTCTTGGACTTTCTTTTTCCTTTTTTCCTTTCTCTCTCTTTTCTCAGGTGATCTTAAAAGTTCTTGTGGATTTAGATATCATTTTCATGCTGAACACACCAGATTTATACTTCTAAGCCACGCTACTCTTCTGAGTTTTGAATTCACACATCTGCAGTTCATATTTTTATTTGGATATCACAGAGTCATTTAAGCTGAACTCCTGTTTTTTTTCCAATCTGTGAATTCCCAAATGTTTCCCCTTTTATCTTTTTTCCTTAATAATTGTTTTAGTTGTAGATGGACACAATACTTTTATTTTATTTATTTATTCTTATGTAGTGCTGAGGATCGAACCCAGTGTCTCACATGTGCCAGGCAAGTGCTCCACTACTGAGCTACAGTCCCAGCACCCACCTTTCATCTTAATCAAGAGTACCACTATCCATTCAGGGGCTCATGTCAGAAGCTCAGAAGCATCCTAATTACTCCTTTCTCTTGCCACCACCTCACTGAAACAATCTGCAAGTCCTATTGATTGTATTTATTTCAGTTATTGCAAATTCATCTCCTTTGCTCTGTCTTCACTGCCAGCCTGGAAGACCAGGGTGTTACAGCGGTCTCTTAATTGCTCTCTGTTTGTGTTCTTGTCTTCCTCTATTTCCTTCTTTACACACATTACTCTCCTCAAAAAATATTTTAATGGTAATCTGTTGAATTAAGAAGAAATTCTAAGCTTCTAACCATGACATGCATGATCTGATTTCTGCCAACCTTTCCAAGATCATCCTGGAAAAGGGTTGTAAGGCTGAGAGGGCATCAGGTACAAGTCGACAAGAGGCTTCTGGAGTAGAAGAGGTCATCCATGGTCAGAGTTGGAATTTGCCAAGTTAATAATATGTCACCAGAAGTGTCAGTATGACACTTGATTTCTTGAAGAATGCAAAAAAAAAAAAAAAAAAGGACAATTTTATTACAGATTTCTAATTTTAAGTATGTGGGAAAGATTTTAATGTACTATTATTTTACCTTTTCTGCAAAATATCCTTTATAGTAGTTTATTAATAATCATCTACTGAAGGTGAAATTTGATGTTTTGGTCACAGCAAAAGTGTTACCTTTCATGGTTTGCTTTACATTCCAATAACACATTTGAATTATTCTTCTTGGTTCAAGTGCTGACAGTGTAGCAGTTTAGGGTCCTGCTGGCTGGGTGAGGACTCTTCCTACCTTCTCCCTGCACTCTGGGTCTGGCCTCTGGGATGACCACATTTCAGAGTGCAGGGACCTGAAGAGCTAGTACTGATCCCCTGATCTCTACAACTTCCTCTGTTCTGATGTCAAAGTAGCACAGGGAGTTTCTTGGTTGGCAGTAGAGAGACTTTTTTGTCTCCAGGGTAGGCCTGGGAAGGATTTGGTAACAGGTGGCAGTTTGTTTCCTCCATGCCAAGGAGGGAGGTGGTGGGAGTTACCTTTGTTTTTTGTCCAGAGAGCGCATCACTTCTGTGGATGCAAGTGAGCAACTGGACTCCACCATGTGAATTGAGAGAACACCAGACAAAATTATGAAGTCTCTAAGGTGCACTCAGAATAAAAAGATGCGAATCTTCTCCAGGAATTCACGATGGCTCATCTGGTTGATCTGGCTGCTAGCTTTCTAAGGCAAGGGCCAACTGCATTCAATAAAGCCATCTTTGGATTAAGCCCTGCATAGAGATGATTGATTTTCCAGACTTTCAGGTGAAGCTTCCCTTGAACTACCAGCGAGTCTCCTTGGAACAGTACAGCTGCACAGTAAAGCTGTTTCTTTTCTTTTCCTAGCACTGGAAATGTCTTGCTAATGTCAATCAGTTGATCCTTCACAAATGAAGGTGAGAAGCCGAAGCCCCATTGGGACTGCCTCTCCTATGCTTATGCTAAACAATAAAACACTTCTGTCTTCCAGAAATCTCGTGAATCTTACTTTGGATGTACCCATTAATGATTACTTTTATGGAGATTCAGAGTCAGAGAGAGGTAGGCCCCTGTAGGACCTAAACACCCTTCAGGACATTGGAGGAGATTCTGGAACAGCAGTTTGTTTCAGAGAAACTTGAGGCCACCTCTGAGCTCTTCTGGGGTTGAGAGGAAACCACACCTGGACTTTACAGTTGAACTGGGTGATAATGGGGCAGTTGATTTGTCTTCTGGAAAAACTCTTTGCAGATCTGCAAGATCCTGGAAGTATCCTGATGGTTTGGCATGGTAAGATGAGTTTTATTGTATCTCATCATCTCTGTATTGTAGCAGCTCCCACACCAAGTGTATAGGTAACTCCCAGTCAGAGGACAGATGGTGATTATTAATTACTGTATATAGTTAACATAGTAAGGTGAACTGCATGAACTTACAGAGAAAGTGTTGATTTTGATTAAAAAGAAATCTAGTAATGGAGTACTATTGTAACAAAAACCAAATCCCTTGAAACACCAGTTTCTTTAGGGATCCAACACAGAAATAGAGTAAGTAATATAGTTGTTCTTTGAAGATTTCTTCATCAGCCCTGTGTTAATTACTTGCCAGTTCTACATGTGCACACGACTTAGGGTGCAAGGGTTGAGTCCAGTGGGTAGTGGTACTGGAATCAAGTTCAATGCCTCTGTTCATCTTGGATGAGCCTGAGGATGCTTCATGACTGCACATAGGCTGGCTGGGTGGGAATGACAGGGACTGGGTGGGCTCATGAAGACAGAAAGAACTGAATTGTAATTGTTTAATGTGTTCTCCTTTTACTAATACATTTTGATAATCCCTGAGTCAAGGCATTTAATTCCCTTCTAAGATATAGTGAATCACCATACAATAGACTTTTACTCTGTATAGCAAATGTATTTCAAGGGAATGAACTGAACCACAGTGCAATTGAATTAATGTAAAATAAATGTTCTTATGAGACTCCTGTTATTTTTTGTAGGTGAGATGATTTTCTGAGATTATGTATTAATGCATGATAGTATAAAGAGAAGCTTTTCTGATTGAAACTTCTGTGATGATTAATTGGCCACTTAGTCAGAAATTTGATTAAAGTACATAATCACAAAGAGATAAATGTTAAATATTTTATTTTAACCTGAAACACACAAATGTACATTCATTTCCTAATATTCTTGATGAAAGGCATAGTTTGCAGTTGGCGATATGCTTCATTTTCCTTGCATAAACTTCACCATAATGAATCATTTTTCTTAATTTTAATGTTTTTTTCATAAGTTGTATTTTTAGTGAAGCAAGAACACAGTGGAGACATCTGAGTATAGAGTTCTAGATATTTAGGATTTCCCCCTGTGTAATTGTATGCTCACTTTTGGTTTCACAGCAACACAATTTTTAGAATTTTGCATTTATTGAGTTTTTCTAAGGCATTCTATTCCATTTTAATAGGACCATCCATCTTTCTTTCTGTACCATATATCATAAGCTTATGCAATAATATGAAATGAAGCATGCCATTATAATTTCAAATACGACGGCCATAAAATACTTTGGAATGAACACATTGAACACTTTGCAAGCATTCAGACAATGGTGAGAACAGAATCCTGTGGATACCAAAGAGCGTTTGGTGTGCCACAGGCCTCAGTTGGTATATTTCCTAGGAGGGAATTGATGGCTGGAAAACTTACTGCAGGGGAATGAAAGTGCATATTTGGGATGTCAACTTGTTGAGTGCATAGTGCATTACATTACACATACAGCTTGCTTTGAGATTATAAGGATTTTGGCATGAATTCTGAAACTAAATCTCGTTGATGTAAAATTTTTCTATATGAGTGAGGTAATCATAGTCTCACATAGTCTCAAGTGGAGTCTGTATGCAGATGTTTGCTCAAGATCAGATTTACACTATCTGCTGCTGCATGCATCTTTCTTTTAAACCAACAACACTATTTTAATTACAAGAATAGCAGCAAATAGAGAGAAGAAGAAAAAAAAAACTGGTTTTCTAGAACAGTTCGTTACCAGAAAAAAATTGCTTCAGGAAAATCCAATTCCAAGTTATTTTAGAATAAATTTAAAGAAAATCAAAAGGAGAAAAAATAATAACAGGAAAGGAGGGAATAATAATAGAAAATAACTTCAGGAAAATTCATTCTTAAATGAGTTCAGAATAAATCTGAAGCAATTAAGAGGGAAAATAACAGGAAATAACATTAAACGGAGCTCCACCTAGCACCCAGAAGATTCTCTTTTGCAGGAGCTACCAGTGCCTCAGCTGGCAGTCACTTCTGCTCACCCCTCATCCACTGTCTGTCACAGGCCCTTTTAGTTACCCACTTCAGATCCCAGAACATCTTTTCATCACAACCTTCAATTCCCAAGCCTCCTCTGTGCTTAAATGGTGGGTCTGCAATGAAACCCATGGTTCTATTTTGTCTCTTTGGTTGTAAAGATCCCTCCAATGAACATCCGCAACAGTGATGTCTACACCAGCAATAGCTGCCATCTTTGGGCACTTGCTATATGTTCTTGGTACCAGGCCTCTTTACCTGTTACCTAAGTTAATCTCTGAACTAGATGCCTTCATTCTCTAGTATGGAGCTGTTTTCAAGGATCTAAGTTCTTGTTATTTGCTGTGAGCGGGGCTGGTCACACCATAGTACTCCCCAAAATTTGTCTTGGGGACAGTTCTCATAATCTTAATGGAAGGAGCTTATATTTAATACTTGGAATTCACTGGCAGCCTGTATCTGTAGAAAATGAAATACATTTTGGTACTTTATGTTGATACTTTATACTCTTTTAATAAAGTTTTTTTTTTTTTTTGCTAAAGCCAAGTACTTAGAAATACTCCAACTCAGGATGTTTTCTTTCATTTTCCTATTTAATTTGATACTTCTATAGTTATTAAGGTGCTCATTACATGCAAACTAGACTTTTTTTTTTATATTGAGCATGATCTCAGGAGTACTTTACTACTGAATTACATACCCAATTCTTTTTTTGTTGTGTTTTTTATTTTGAGACAGGGTCTCACTAAGTTGCTGAAGGTCTTGCTAAGCAAGGCTGAGGTTGGCTTTGAACTTGTGACTTGTGATCCTCCTACCTAAGCCTCCTGAGTCACTGGGATTGCAGGTGTGAGTCACCATACCTGGCTAATCTGGACAATTTTAATTAAAAATTATCTAGACAAACCTTTTATGAATGTTTTATTTACATAAAATAACATAAGATATAATAGTCTAAATTTATTTTAATTAACACTATGACCTAGTATATATTCTTCTTATAATGAATAGAAATAATAAGTCCTCTTTCTTACTTCTCATGTTTTTTTAGGCTTCAGAAAATTTCATTAATGACTCAGTATCAACAAACCTGCTGTGTACCAAAAAGGTTTTTTTTTTTTTTAAGAAGATTGATATATAAGAAATTTTTACTCTCATATCAAGGCTAGAGTTTTTAAACAGAAACAAATTAAGGCATTTAGATACCTGTTAAGTATAAGTTAAATGTCAGTCAAAACAGCACTGCTGAAATGGAAATCATTGAAAACATGTTGCTTCCCCCTGAAAGTCATAGATTATGACCTTTGCAAACCTGTTATGTGTGTTACTCTGGCAGAAGAAAGTAGTTGGTAACTAAGTGAGAGGTATAGAAAGAGTTTCCCACACACTGTTTAATACACAGTACAGCACTTCTTATTAGTAATAAGGAGAAAGAGAAGACTAATGGAAGGAAGCACAGAGAGCTGCCAGGCTGAACTCCCCAATAACTGCAGACCAATGCAACAACCTAGGACTCAGAAAATACTATTGATGATTTAGAAATGAACCTTTGTTGGACCAAGTGGGAAAGGTGCACATGAATACTTCTGTAGTTGAAAGACATTAGAATTATCTAAGAGAAGCAAAAACTAAGCTTGAATTCAAGCCATTGCTTCAAAAACTGGGAGGATACAGCTTTCCCTTCCCAGGCAAGAAAAGTCTCTGTTTTCTCAGTTTACACAGTTAATCCTACCACGAGTAACAGATTTTCATTTGCTCTCTACTTATAAAAAGTATTTTAAGAATGTCAGATGACTGCTCTCTTTTGGTTTTCCACTCTTCTCCTTTCAAAATGTCTATTACTGCTTGTGGGTGGGGAAGAGGAGTTGGAAACCAAATTATTAATGCAACAGAATACTTTGTTACCAATGACACAATCTTGTAAACATTTGCTCAGATAATTTTAAGAAGTCCTAATCTTTAGGTGAATGTATTTTTGATTTTTATTCATTTTATTGCTTCTATGCAACCCACAAATATGCCAAGTTCTGCTTAATTCAGCCCTGATACATTTTCTTTGTTGCAGGCAGGAAGTCCTATGTTTTGCTGTTGAACCTGTGATGGTGGCCTAAGGAACAATTGGTAACTTCAATCTGTGCTCCACAAAAAACAAAACAAAAATCAAAAAATGTTTCCATCACTGTTTATGAAAGTGGTATGTTTTTATTTTGCAACAATCTAGCACTCAAAAAAATGTTATTGATGATTTATAAAAGAACCTTTCTTTGATAGAGCAAAGACAGTGGAAATTCTTTACAAAATTATAAATGCTGTATATTTCCACATAACTCCCCATTGGAATGTCTTAAGAATAAAATCAAAAGAAATGTAATTTATATATTGCATAAAGCACTCCTATATCCTGTGAAATTCTTGTTAGGGCACAAGTTCAATGACTGTTTTATAAATTCTTTATAATGTAGGGAAATTTTTTGCTTCAAAGGATAACTATGTGTTGTTTAGTTATTGGATCCAGTTTATTAAATTTTGATTTTATGGGGCCCTGCACCTTTCATGGTTTTAGCTATTTTACAACTCTGTAAGTTGTAGATAACAGGTAGCAATGCAAAATAATTTTTTTCTATAGACATATAAATAAATTATGTCTAGTGGAGGTTCAACTGGCTTATTTCCAATAGTATAGAAAAAAACAGGTTTGCTTCTATTTGTACATCATTTCAATTTTCCTGATCTTTAGATGTCTTTGTTCTTTGGTATTTGAATTAATTGTAACATCTTACAACAAATGTTGTAATGACTTAAAATTTTTTAAAAGAGTTGAATACAATGATTAGCATTTGTTTATTTTCTATCTGTATCAAGATTTTACTTTGTTTGGAAAATTATTCTCAATAAAAATGTAAAGGAAAAGTAGGATTTTGAGTTTGAAGTTTTGAAATCAATTGTATGTAACTGCTGATCTCACAGGTGGATTTTCAGCTTCTTTTTTTTTCTTTCTTTCTTTTCTGGTGATCTATTTTACGCTTCTAACTTTCATTCAGTAACCATTTACTTTTTTAACTCCTGATAACCTTTTAAAAAATTTTTTTTTGGTGTTGATAGACCTTTATGTTATTCATTTATTTATATGTGGTGCTGAGATTCGAGCCCAGTGCCTTTTTTGATGAGTAGAAGATCAATGCAACAATTGACAATGTATATCTGTGCTTCCTAAGGTTAAAACACAGAAATAAGACTATCAATTTTTAATCACCATTGAAAAAATGATATATTTTATTTTGGCAACAATCTAACCCTCAAGAAGCATTAATGATTCCAGCTAGTTGGGAGGCTGAGGCAGGAGGATCACAAACTCAAAGCCAGACTCAGAAACATAGTGAGGCCCTGTGTCAAAATAAAAAATAAAAATAGGGCTGGGTATGCCTCTGGGTTCAATCCCGGTACTGGAAAAATATTAATGATAAAATGATAATTTATGAGAGAACTTTGTTGGATCAGAGGCCTGGAAGATCTCAAGACAATTATAAGTAATATATATATTTTCACATACCTCCCTTTTGGAAGTTTATATTTTCATTGAAACCATTCATAGGAGCCATTACATAGTATTCAAAAGAAACATTTCATGATATCCAAGAAATAAAAACAGATTTTTTTTTACTTACTGTGCCCCACCAGAGAGCATCTGCATACGTAGAAAACTCTTTATTTGCATCCTTTTCCACCAGATAGACAAGGAAAGATGAAAATATAAGAACCAAAAATCCTATGTACCAAGCTGTGATTAATTCCTAGATATAAAAGGAATGAAAGATTTTTTAGAGGCAAAAAACTGAAAAAAGGGGGAAAATCTACGCATAATTCCGCTCACTTTACTATTTCTTGGATATTTAGGATGTTCTTTAAATAATCTACTACCCACTATGTCCCTAAATTGCTTTAACTAACTTCTGAAATGACTAAGCTTGCTTGTGATAGGTTTATTAAATATTACAGTTATCAACAAAAATGTTTCAAGAATTTTGTTCTAAAACTCAGAAAACAAATCTTACCTTGCTATGTGCATAAACCACTGAACCTAGTAATTTCCAAGTGCCTCCCCTCCGGTCCATGCGCACCATACGGAGGATCTGTAGGAAACGGAGACTTCTGAGTGCGGACGTGGCAAAAATGTTACCCTGAGTTTTTGCAGAAACAACTGCTATTGAAGCAATAAGAACAATGGTATCTGAAAGAAACAGGTTGAGAGAGCCATCAGTTGCATGACATTTTAATTTCTCAAAACAATAGTTCCAAAAGGTTCTCTTGGATCTGTTTGAAGCACAAATAAACAGATCTTGAACCCTAGTCTCGCCTACAGCTACTTGGGTTCCCTGATGATTGAAGAGTGAAAAGGCAGAGAACAGTTCTGACTTTTGGTCACTTGGTGCTTTACCCATGGAATTTTGAACTACATACTATGTAACCTTTAATGAACTCGACAATGGCCTTGAGGAAGTTCAGTGTTTCCAGAAGCTGAGTCTGCCAGGCAGTCTTCCTATTAGCATTCCTTTCTGCAGAAAGGAGCTCCTACATCAGCCCCCAATAATGCAGCTCCCTGTTTTATGTGGTAGAGGCATCACAACCCACCCAGGTGTAAAAATGCTGCTTACTTGGTATAATGTCTCTTATTTTTTTGCCAAACAGTTTGTATCTCTTTTATGTCCCAAATTCCTAATGTTGTGAAGTCTGCAGTTTTGCATACTGTTAAACAAAGGCCTAGACTAAACTGAACACTCAGACTTTCTCAATACAGTACTCTTTATACCTGGTCTGTTAGTGTGTGAAAGTCTGGTGCACAAATTGAATAATATTACATTTGTTATAATAGAGTACATCATTATAAACACTGCATTGCATGGGAATGGATGTTTAATATTTGACATGTTGACATTTGGCTTAAAGATATTGGCCCTTTTGTAAGCAAAAAAGAGACAAAGAACAGCTAATGAAAGCATAGAAAATTTAAAAGAGGACTTAATCACTCCCTGAGTAAATACCTGAGTGATGTGAAATAGATTTTGAAGTGGAAAAATGAAGTGGGGATGAATGACCTCCTGTAGCTATTTTAATTCCTTAGCTTGACCTTAACATCTTCAAATAAAATTTCTTTCCTGTTTCAAGAGAGTTGTGCATGACTGCACTTCCACTCTCCAAAGAAAGAGTTCCACTTCAAGGGTGTTGCATTTGTCATGTTTCCATGATTCTCAGGATTGGCTGTTGTCTGAACATGTATAATTCATTCAGCTCATCCTTCTACCTGCACTCAGAAACATCTGGTCTCTTGGTGCCAATTGCCAAGATCTTCTGAATCACTCTGTGGGTGCCCCTTTTTGGGCCAGTGCATGGAGGAAGAGGGTCTGTGATTGACAGTGCATGCATCAAAGGGCTTTTCCCAGTCAGATCTAAACTACGTAATATTGTGGGTAGATACCAGAGAGTCCCAAAGGCATCCTTGAGTTCCTGCTCTAGGCAACTGTTGGAAATAATAAGGAACTAAATGGGTTGATACAGACATGGAGAATATATTTTAAAAGAATAAAAGTCCTTTTTCTTTGTTAATGACATGATCTTGTATGTAGATGACCCAAAAAACCTACACCAGAAGACTTCTAGAACTGATGAACAAATTCTGCAAAGTTGCAAGATACAGGATCTTATGGGTTAGATATGCAAAGTCTCCCAAAAGTTCATGTGAAACAAGAATTTTCAGAGGTGAAATGATTAAATTATGAGAGGCATAATCTAATCAGCGGATTAATCAAATGATATGGATTGACTGGGTGGTAACTGTGGGCAGATAGGGTGGGGCTGGAGGAGGCGGACCACTGGGGGGTGTGACTTTGGGGTTTATATTTTGCCCTTGGTGAGCACAGCCCTCTTTCCACTTCCTGGCTGCCATGTTCTGAGCTGCTTTCCTCTGCCATGCCCTTCTTCTATGATGTTCTGCCTCATCTTAGGTCCAGAGAAATGGAGTTAACCATCAGTGGACTGAACCTCTGACCACGGGCCAAAACAAAAAATTCCTTCCTCCTCTACATTATTCTTGTCATTCTTTTGGTCACAGTGATGCAAAAGCTAATTAAAACACAAGATCAACATACAAAAAAAAAAAATCAACAGCTTTCCTATACTTCAATAATCAATCTGCTGAGAAAGAAATCAGGAAAATTATTCCAGTTCACAATAATCTCAACAAACAAACAAACTTGGGAATCTAACCAAGGAGTTGGAAGACCACTATAGTGAAAACCATAGAACATGAAGAAATAAATTGAAGTAGACCTAAGAAAATGGAAAGATCTCCCATAGTTATGGATAAGCAGAAATAATATTGTCAAAATGGCCATACTACCAAAAGCAATATACAGATTCAATCCCATCAAAATACTAATGACATTTTTCATAGAACCAGAAAAAAACAATTCTAAAATTCATTTGGAAGGATAAAAGATCCAAAATAGCTAAATGGTACTGAGCAAGAAGAGAAATGCAAGAGGCATCACAATACCTTATCTCAAATTATATTAAGGAGTTATAGTAATAAAAACAGTATGGTATTGGCCTCAAAGCAGTTATGAAGGCTAATAGAATAAAAGACATAGAGAAAAATCCACATAGTTAAAGTCTTGTCTTACTTGACAAGGTGCCAAAACCATATGTTGAAGAAAAGATGGCCTTTTTAGCAAATGGTGCTAAGAAAACTGGATATTCACATGCAGAAGAATGAAACTAGATCCCTAGTTCTCACCCTGCAAAAAAGTCAAGTCAAAGTGATTAAAGACCTAGGAATTAGACCTGAAACACTGCAACTGCTAGAAGGAAACAGGTTCAACAGTCCAACATACTGGTGCAGTCACTGACTTTTTTCTTAAAGTTCAAGAAAAAAGCCAAGGATTAAAATGTGGAATGGCATTAAATCAAAAAACTTCTACACAGCGAAGGAGTATTAAGAGAGAGCCTACAGAATAGGAGAAGATCTTGGCCAGCTAACTCCTCAGACAAGGGATTAATATTCAGAGTATATAAAGAGCTCAAGAAACATAACACCAAAACACCTCAAATAACCCAATCAATAAATGGGCAAAAGAAGTCAACAGATATTTTTCAAAAGATGGAAAACAACCAACAAATATTTGGAAAAAATGTTCAACATCTCTAGCAATCAGGGAAAGCAAGTAAAAACTACACTGAGATTTCTCTAACTCTAGTTACAATGACAGTCATCAAGAATATAAATAATAAGAAATGCTGGGGAGGAGGCAGGGAAAAGGTGTATTCATGCACTATTGGCAGGTCTACAAATTAGTACAAACACTTTAAAGCATTAGGGAGAGTCCTGAAAAGACTAGGAATGGAACTGTGGTATGACCTAGCTATCCTACTCCTTGCTATTTATCCAAAAGAACTAAAAGCAGCATATTATAATGATACAGGCACATCAGTATTTATAGCAGTGCAATTCACAATAGCCAAGTTATGGAATCAGCCCAGATGCCCAGCAATAGATGAGTGGATAAACATATGTACACAATGGAGTTTTAGTCAGCCAAAAAGACAAATAAAATTATGGTATTTAGTAAATGGATGGAACTGGAGAATATCATGCTAAATGAAATAAGTAAGACTCAAAAAGTCAAGGGTCAAATGTCTTCTCTCATATAAGGGGCTAGAGGAAAATAAGGGGTGGGGAAGAGGGTGGTTAATCCCATGAAAACAGAAGGAAGATCAGTAACATAGAGGAAGGGGATTGAGGGGGAGGAAGGAGGGACAGGAAAAGGGAGGAACTATGGAGTGAGATTGACCAAATTACGATAGGTACATAAATGAATATACCACAGTGAATTCTATCTTTATGTATATCTATAAAGCACTAATTTAAAAAAAAAACTGTAAATAAATAGGATACCAGTAATATAGAGGAAGGGGAACAGGGAGAGGGAGGAGGGCAGGGAAAGAGGAAGTACGAGGGACTGAGATGTAGCAAATTATATTCTATGCATGCATGAATATGTCAAAATGAACTCTCCTATCATGTATAACTATGATGCATTAATAAAACATTCGAAAAAGCCAGTTGCAAAACAGAATATACGATGTGATCTTATTAAAACATTTGTATTAGTATATGACTAGGAAAAACAAATGAGAATATATACAGATTATTACCATTCTTTATCTGTAGGGGTAGAGGGTTAGGGTGATATGTAGAAAAAAGGACTTTTCGCTTTCCACATTATTAATTTTTGTTGTGTTAGAATTTCATAACAATGAATATATCTTTGGAAATTAGAAACAAAGTTAAAGAGTTCTGTGTAAATCAACTCATGGTTTTCATCATTTGGAGGAATTTATTCCTGAGACTAGTGACTTGCATACAAAAAAGGGTTTTTTATATGGCCTGCTGGATATATATGTGTGTGTGTGTGTGTGTGTGTGTGTGTGTGTGTGTATCAGTATATATGTGTATACACACACATATAAAATTTAAAATTTTATTGTAATATTTCAGCCTCCCAAGCATACAAAGGAGAGAAAGAATTAAAATACTTCATTTACAATATCAAAATATTTGGAACAGTAGAAATAAGTAAATAGCTAGTAGAGGTGCAGAAAATGTAGCACTGAAAAATTACTATTGTGCCTGGCATTTTTCTACAGTTCTAAGACATTATCTTTCTTAATCCTTATAAAAACCTAGTGAGTTAAGCATTCTATAGGTCCACTGTGTAGATTAAAATAAAAAGAGGCATACAAAACATATATTGTATTATTATTTTAAAATAAACTTTATGTGATAGATGCAAGAGAAGAGTGCTATGAAGTTAATTCATTAGAGAAAAACTATATAAAGTAAAAGAACAATGTTAGAGACAATTTAAGAAATTATTCCTGTAGTGAATCATAGTCTAAATATCTGAAGTCACAGCATATGCAGAGGTAACAACAGATTTGATTTAATACCCTCATTGTAATTCAGATCAGAGAAGAAAGTCAGAGTTCAGTAAAATGAAAATCATAGATGAGCACCCAAATGGCAAGTAGTGAATGCAGTTGCAAAAATGTTTCCAGTTGGTTCCAGTCGTTTACTGGAGGTTTGCTATCAGTAACACCTAGAGTGTTTCCTAGGCTAATATTTTAAAAACTATGAGTAACCTTTACTTTTGTGTTTATATATTTATTGCTTTTGTGGTCTGATACTTTAAACAATACAGGTATGGATCACTAAACACTTGGATCCCAAGGACCTAGAATAGTCCCTGCAATGTGAAAGTCATAGAATGAGTTTAGAGAGCTTGAGCTTTGTTCTCTTACCACATATATGGTTTAATAACTGGGGTATCAACCTAAAATACTTATGTAAGTTAATTAAAGAATCACCTCAACATTTAGTACTAAATTTTACTGAAATGTAAGTTATGGTTATTATTCATTAATATATAGAGTACATATATATTGAATTGGGAGGGTAGGTTATAATGTGAAAATAGTTAATCATCTAAAATATTTTTTAAATGTAGGAGCCTTGTGTTTTGTGAGGCTATTACATTTTAGTATATGGCATAAACTACAGACAGCACTTGCAGCTCACCTAATAGTAGATGCTTTTTGTAGTACACAACTTCTGTTAGAAAGCTCTCAGCTTCTCTGAATGGCTTCCAGTTCATTTGTTTATCTATTTATGTATTAAGTAGTTAACACAGAGTGGCAACCATTATATTAGACCCA
The DNA here is from genome assembly GCF_902686445.1 of Sciurus carolinensis. NCBI lineage: Eukaryota > Metazoa > Chordata > Mammalia > Rodentia > Sciuridae > Sciurus > Sciurus carolinensis. The sequence continues at coordinate 87,415,765 of NC_062219.1, forward strand.
TGTTTCAAATGATCATTCATCTATCCGACCATTCATCAAGTCGCTGCTATGTACCAGGAAACATATTAAATGTTTATGTACTTCAATGGTTCTGGAGGGGTACAATTTTGCCTTTCAGGGTCATTTGGCAGTCTGAAGACACATTAGGTTGCTCTAAGTGGAGGGGGAGTTGCAACTGGCATTAGTGGTCAGTGGCAAGTGTTGTTGCCGAATAACCTAGAATGCCTAGAACCATCCCCAGAACAAAGAATGACTCAGCTTCAGATGTAACTACTATCAAGGCTGAGAAACCCTGATATACACTATTTCATTTAATCCTTCGGACAACTGTATGTTGCAGATATTATTAAGATTATATCCTTCTGGGGCTGGCGTTGTAGCTCAGTGGTAGAGCACTTGCCTAGCATGTGTGAAGCACTGGTTTCAGTCCTCAGCACCACATAAAAAAATAAATAAACAAAATAGACTTATAAAAAACCTATATCCTTCTCACAAATGGAGAAAGTGAGGCTTGCAGTGGTCAAAAAATCAAGGCCCAGCATCCATAGACCATCAGGTTGGCCCTTACCTGACTCCAAAGCTGTGCTTTTAAGAGTTATCCTGTTCCACTATGTGGATAGAGAGAATCCAGGGCAGGATGAATTGGGGGAAGAGAAAGGAGGAGGCTGTGAAAGCAGGTGGAAAACAAATCAAGAATAAATTGTTATCACATAAAGCATTTAGGGAAGAGAGAGTGCAGGGAGAATAAAGCAGAAATAAAACGATGCTAAGAACAGATGGTACTTTTATAGATGTATCAAGAGAAAATGGGGCCAGAGAAAGAAATAGAACTGCTAATAAATAAGTAGGAGCACTAAATTGCATAAAAATCCATGCAAACCTTGAGCCCTAAAGTCTGCCTCTTCCAAAGGAGACAGTAGTGAACAAGTTGAGAAATAGTGAAGAAACAGTTATTGATTTTAAGCAGCCCAGAGGAAATGTGAAATACAGTCTTGTAAGGTATTAAGAAGTAGACTCACAAACTTACTGAATCACTTAGAATGATTTCTAGAACCAAGTCAAATTCTGCTGTCATTCAAAGTCTACAAAATGCAACTGCTCTGCCTAGAAAGTGTTTCCCTTTGCTGTCTGTTTAACTTGTATTTGCTTCTGGAACTCAGCACAACTCATTGAAGAAACCTGTTTTCACATCACTAGTGCCCAGAGCTCTGAGGTACCCTTTGGTTGTAACACTGCTCACTGTTGTTGTAGTAGTCTATTCACTTCTGGTGTCTTCTATAGTAGACCATAAGAAACTGACAGCATGAAGAAGTGCTTTATTAATTTTCTTATACCATCACTGCCTAACTTAGTAATTATTATACTACAGTTGTTCAGAACATCTCGAATGGAATTATTTGATGACTTGTTTTCTTATAGTAATAAGCAAAAAACTAGAATATAATTTTTTTTGCATTTTGCAGTTGCGAATCTAAGCCACAAATATGGGAAAATTAAAAATTCTCTGTGTTAAAAAAACCCACACAGACTGAGATGCAAAAAATAAACTTGGAAAAATTTTTAATATATATGATAACAGATAAAGTGTTAATATATGAAAAAGGTGATAAGAAAACATGGTAGAAGAAAATTGTATAGAAGGCATGAACACAAATTTATCTTAGGAAGAAGTAAAAGCGGCCAATAAATATATAGAAGTTTATAGTTTCTAGTTTTGAAATTTAAAGTAGTAATAAGTTACCATTTTACTCTATCAAGCTAACAAACTTTAAAATCATGTTAATATCGGAAAGGAGGAGAATAGAAAGTTCTTTCATGAAGATTTTCTATAATAATAAAGTGTCTTTTTTCTTTCTTCTTTCTTTTTTCTTTTCTTTTCTTTTTGGTGTGTGTGGGAGCAACTTGGCATTATTTGCCAAAGGTATTAATGTGGATATGTATTATTTTGGTAATTTTAATTCTAGGAATTTATTCTAATGAAAAATTGTAGATGCCAAATAAAGGTATGCATCAGCATGCTTATTACACTATTATTAATAATATAATAATTAGAACCAACTTAAATTTCCAATAAAAGTGTATTAATGGAAAACAATATGGTTTTTCTTTTTCAGAGCAAGGACTGTAGAGTTCTGCCTGAATTCTAACCCTCTTATTAGCTGGGCACTTGAGTTAACTGAATCTCTCTGGCTTACTTTTTCTGTAAAACGAGGGTAATAAAAGTAACTATGCTGTTTTGAGAATTAAACAAGTGCTAACACATAAATTTTTGCTAACTTATTATTACTATGACAAAACATCATGGTTTATAAGAATATTGATGAGATAAAATGTTTCCAATATGTCACTGTGTAAGAGAATTGATTATACAACTGGATGCATAGGATGATTTCAATTTTACCCCTAAAATGAATTACATATTCTTATAGTACATATAAGAATGAATGCTATAAGTACACATTTTTTCATGTTAATGGTGATTGTCTTTGGGTGGTGGGATGATGTAAAATTTAGTTTTTTTTTTACATGTATGTCTTTTGCCCAAAATTATCTACAGCAAGTTTGTACTACTTTGTAATGAGAAAAGGGAGAACTATTATTTCTTTAAAATGAGAAGCTGTGGTTCTGGAAGGTTAGCATTGGCCAAGGTAATTTATTTAGTCAGTTGTGGGGAGAGAGAAGGGAAATAGGCTACACTTTTTGAGTACTTCTGATATAGGAGGCCTCAAGGGTCCTCAGTACACAGACTTTATTTCATTACTTCTCCATAATTGCCCTTCAAGGAGGCAGAGAGATTATGATTGTGGAGTTCATGTGAGACAGCACAGGAGTTCCTAGTTCTCTCCTTTGCTAATTGTTTGATCTTAGGTCTATAAATTGTGCTGAGCCTTGGAGTTCTCACCTATAAATAGAGAGTAGAACCATTTTTCTCATAGGGCTATGGTGAGGATTAAATGAGATAATACACATGAAGTCCTTAGTCTGCTTTAGTGTGCCTCACATCATGTTAACTTCTCAATTAAAAAAAAAAAAGAATTATCCATATTTGTATCTACCTCTCCCTACACTTTTATACATCTGAAAATTGATACTAAGAAAGTTCAAGAATCTTATCCAAAGTCATTTAGCTAGTAAAAGGAGTCCAGAACAAAACTCATAGCTGTCTGATTCCAGAGTACTTGCATTTCATTCTCTTTTGGCAAATTTCACCTAAGATAATGACCAGCCAATAGGCATGTAGGCGGGCAGTAAGGCCAGCCTCCAAGAGGTGAAGTGTTAATAGAGAATGTGATTACTTACAAATGGTTATTACTCAAACAAAAATTAGTAAAAATTTTATAATTAACACATTTTTATATTTTAGGTTGTCCCAATGGGACATCAGAATGGTCAATCTCTCTCGCCTATGTGGGACCACTTCTGCAAGAATTTACAGTTTTGTCATGTCCCCTGGGTATCATGTGGCAGATGTTATACTACCAACAGAGCAGCAGGATAAGGAGGAATTGAAAATTTGTGGTCCTATTATATTTGCCTATGTATAAATGATTCTAACCCCCTGAAAGAAACAGAGATGTCAAGTATGGAAGCATAAAGAATATTGACCCATGTGTGGTTTAGCTATCACTTCCTCCATTGTCTAAGTTCTCCACTGCTAATCTCTCAGGGTTGTTTTCATACTTTAAAATGAGATGGAGTGAACTGGAAAGTGGCAAGGATCCTTTCTAAATATGAATTTCTAGAATTCTAAGTGTATATTCCTTATTTTTGACACTGGTTGAATGATAACATCAGCAAGAGTGTTTTGTAAATAATTTTTCTCAAATAAATGGTAAGACAATTCATTCATTCATTAATTCATTCAGTCATTAGTTCATTCAAAAAAAGTTTCTGTTGTATGTCTGCTGAGAGCCAAGCACCTGGAAGAGGGCAATGAATAAAGAGAAAAGTTTTCTGCCTTCCTGAAACTTATGTTCTGAAGGGTAAGGATGATGTTGAACTAATATATTGAGTAGTAACAAGGGCACTGGAGAAATACAATGAAGGATGAAGGAAGCAAGTGGATCTCTCTGAGCTGGAATGGTCAGAGAAAACATTTCAAAAGAGATGACATTTGAGCTGAGATCTAATGAAGTAAAGGGGTGGCTGTGACCACATCTAAAGGGAAAATGGTTCCAGGCAAAAAATTCAAAGACTTTGAGGCAGATGCACCATCTGTGTGTATAAGAAGAGGAAATATCAAGTGAGCTTGAGTGGAGTGGAAGGGGAAGAGTGGGTCAGATCATGGAGATTTTGGTAACAGCTTTAGATGTACTTTTTCTTGCTTTCTTTTTGAGACAGGATTTTACTATCTTGTCCAAGTTGGCTTCAAATTCATGACCTTCCTGCCTCAGGCTCCAGAATAGCTGGGATTATATGTGTGCCATACTCAGCTAGATGTCCCTGTAAGTGTGATAGCAGTCATGGACGGTTTCCGGGTAAAGTCAGAATCAGATCTGTATTTTGAATCATGGGGATTTTTTAGCTTTTGAAAAATAAGCATACAAAGCATTAGAAATAAAGTCAACTTTATTAGCCACAAATTAAATCATTAGTGTGTACTTAAAATTTAAGACACACATTATCTTCTAAAACACAGACCTTAACACTTAATTTTATAGTAAGAGATAGAAACATTAATACATAAACCTTGACCTTGACATTTCCTAAGGCTCTTGAAAATAACTTCTCATCCTGTATGTTTGACTTTAGAGTATGTCACCTGATTCTCCTTTAGGAGTTAATCATTCAAAATGATGAAATCAGCATACTACAGAGATACAACCACATCAATGTTCATTGCTGCTCAATTCACCATAGCCAGATTGTGGAACCAACCTAGATGCCCTTCAGTTGATGAATGGATGAAGAAACTGTGGCATATATATACAATGGAATATTACTCTACCATGAAGAATGATACAATTATGGCATTTGCAGGCAAATGGATGAAATTGGAGAATATCATGCTAAGTGAGATAAGCCAATCTTAAAAAACTAAAGGACGAATGATCTCGCTGATAAGCGGATGAGGACATATAATGGGGGGTGGAAGGGGTTAGTGTTAGGGTTAGGGTTAGGGATAAGGAGGGTGGTAAGAATGGAGGAAGGAAGGACTGTATAGAGGGAAAAGAGGGGTGGGAGGGGGGGAAGGGAAAAATAATAGAATGAACCAAACAACATTACCCTATGTAAATTTATGATTACACAAATGGTATGCCTTGACTCCATGTACAAATAGAGAAACAACATGTATCAGGGCAGCTAGAGTCTTCCCCAGGTAGCCTTCCACACTCCGGCAGTGGGCTCCTCCCACACGGCCAGCTGCACGGTGCAGGCCCCCAGTGAGAGCCTTTCCGCACAGAGCCAGCTCCAAGCCCTGGAACCAGTAGGGGGCTAGGGGCAGCTTTCTTTGGAAGCACTGCATTATCAAGTTCCTCCAAGACATCAGGCTATTGAAGGCTGGGAGGTGATACACTGGAAATCTACCGGGACACTATAAGCCAATAGAGGAAATCTGCAATATCTCAGGGTCCCACTGACAGCTGACCAATATGAGAAAACAAGGGAAGAAAATGTCCCAAACAAACCTAGATACTACATCAATAAAACCCAATGACAGCACAGCAGAAAAAATGTCAGAAAGGGAGTTCAGAATGTACATAATTAAAACAATCAGGGAAGCAAATGAGGAGATGAAAGAACAAATGCAGGCATTGAAGGAGGAGATGAAAGAGCAGAGGCAGGCATTAAACGATCGCACCAATCAACAGTTAAAAGACCAAATACGGGAAGCAAGAGATCATTTCAATAAAGAGTTAGAGATACTGAAAAAAAAACAAACTGAAATACTTGAAATGAAGGAAACAATAAACCAAGTTAAAAACTCCATAGAAAGCCTAACCAATAGGATAGAACACCTGGAAGACAGAACCTCAGACATTGAAGACAAATTATTTAATCTTGAAAACAAAGTTGACCAAACAGAGAAGATGGTAAGAAATCATGAACAGAATCTACAAGAATTATGGGATATCATGAAAAGGCCAAATTTGAGAATTATTGGGATTGAGGAAGGTTTAGAGAAACAAACCAAAGGACTGAACAATCTATTCAATGAAATAATATCAGAAAATTTCCCAAATCTGAAGAATGAAATGGAAAACCAAATACAAGAGGCTTATAGAACTCCAAATATACAAAATTACAACAGACCCACACCAAGGCACATTATTATGAAAATACCTAACATACAAAATAAAGACAGAATTTTAAAGGCTGCGAGAGAAAAGAATCAAATTACATTCAGAGGGAAACCAATAAGAATATCAGCAGATTTTTCAATCCAGACCCTAAAAGCTAGAAGGGCCTGGAACAACATTTACCAAGCCCTGAAAGAAAATGGATGCCAACCAAGAATCTTATACCCAGCAAAACTTACCTTCAAATTTGACGATGAAATAAGATCCTTCCATGATAAACAAAAGCTAAAGGAATTTACAAAAAGAAAGCCATTTGTTTACAATAAAAAAAAATGATGAAATTTGTGAAACTGTAAAGGTAGAAAATACTCCTTCGTGTTTCAAATCATTTACAGATTTTGGGTCTTGCCAAGACCATACCTATCTCAAGTGGATAATATGTGATTCTCAATCAGCAGGCTCCATCATTAGGAGCTCATGATGGCTCCCAAGTACATTCATTTCTACTCAGGACACTGTTAGCTGAGGACATACAGAAGGAGTAGCTGTGTCTGGGTATGTATAGCAGGAGTCAGGCATTTCATCTGCTCCTAATCTTGACCCTCTCAGATTTGTATTGTACAAGATCATGTTGGTTGCCTTATGGAACAGATCAGGAAGGGGCTGGATGCCAGAGAGGGAGCCAAAAAGTCAGTTAAGAAGCCACTTGCTGTTGTCTGGTCAGAGGGTGAAAGCAGCTTTACAAAAGTAAGGAGAAAGTGGGTGGTTGGATTTAGGACGTGAAATGAAGATGGAGAGGTCAAGATTTGTGGAAGGACTGATTGTGAGATGTGAAACTAAGAAGGGAATCTAAGGTTGACTTTGGGGCTTGGGGTCTGAACAACTGTATGAACAAAGTGCTGTTTTCCGAGATGGAGAAATTCTGTGAGTAGAGAGGTAAGAAAGGACTGCTGTTCCAGGGGCAAAATTATCAGTGTGTTTCAGCATTAAGATGCCTACTAGACATCTGGTAGATGGTGCCTGAGGTTGGAGTTCAGGGGAGAGGTCAGGGCGGCAGATTCAGGCAATAGGTTTTTTACCACCCCACTCTCTTTTGCCCCCAGAACTGGGATTGAACTCAGGGGTGCTCTACCACAGCACTATATCCATGGCCCCTTTTTAGGGTTTTAGTTTTGATGCAGGTCTAACTAAGTTGTCCAGGTTGGACTTGAACTTGTGATCCCCCTGCCTCAGCCTTCGGAGTAGCTGGGGTTACAGGTGTGTGTCACTGCATGTAGCCAGGCAATATATTTTTGTTTTTTTTAATGCTCAGAATAATCCCATCTAATATCAGTGATCAACTGAAACTATTGCTTCAAGTGTGATTCAAACATTTAATTTCAGATGTGTGTTACAGACTGGAGGATGTAAGGAAGCTGTGTTTCTGTATTTATAACACAGGAAAGAAGTGTTTGTCCCCTGAGAATCATTGTGAGTGAGTCGGAGGCAAACTCATTCTCTTTAAAGCACCATATAGCATCCTGAGCAAATTACCTGGGTGTAATTCCATCAGTCCTCAATAAATCGAAGGGATGAGAAGTCATGTATACTTCTCAATGATTTGAAACATGGTTTAGGACAATGACATGGCGGCTTTACATTACATTCTTTTATACAGAAAGTACAAGACAGGCTTTCAGAAACAGCAACTTCGTACTTCAATGTCCTCCTTTAGTGTCCAGGTGTTTAAAATTTTCTCTTAGTACTTACTTTCATACATACCAAATGACAAAACTATAGTCAGTTTTGATTTCTAAGTAGAGCCCTCAACTAGTATTTGACTACAGAGCTAAAAAAAGATTTGGATTGCTACCAGTGAATGATCAAAGTCGAAACTTCTACTGGAAATCCCCTAACAGCGTATGATGAAATTCAATGCTTGGCTATCTCATTCTCAGGGTCATAACCTGAATGTGTCTATACCAACAGGCAAACATTATCACAAAGGGTTTAAATTTACAGAGTAAAACACAAATTCCTCACTTTCAATTCTCCCTTTTTGCACTTGCACTTAGCAGTTGAATAATTAGTGACTCTGCATCTTGGTGGCCAGTTGTGTTTAGTAGTGTTGGAATATGTAATATTTCTTTGAGAAACTTGACACTTACTTTCAGGTGACATGCAGGTTATGATTAATCACCACCTACCATTAAAAGTTTTTAAAAGGATATCTTCAGGAAATTCTTTGATGAGTTGCTATTAGGGTCTTGCAATGGAGGGGCCACTTGAGCTCAAACGCCTCTAAGTGAAGGGAATGTATGGATGGGAATTTATTTCTAAGTATAATCTGGGGAAATTGAGAATTACCTGGTTCACCTGGCTCTCTTAATCTTTTCCAATGCACATTTCTTATTTTTAGAAATAAGAAATAGATACAATTTAGGCACTCGGCTAATCCTTTGGGATAAACACTGGGGTGTGAAAATGGATTCTTCCTTCTGTGAAGAATGAAAAGATAGTGCTTTAAAAGAAGTTAATTTGAGTAAATACAAGCAACAGATAAATACTTGGCACTCCTTATAATTTTGAAAATCCTACTTGCTGCCATTTGGCAACAGATAGGTTATATCTACCTATTTTTAATGTGATTATTAACCAAATAGATCATGGTTAATTATACATTAATGTTCCATCTTTATTTATAAAATCCTTGCCAAGATTTTCCATCTTTGACACTGAAGGACAGTTTTTAGAACTTTCTAATTTCATAATTGCTTTCATGCACTACTGTTTATGAAACCTACAAGGGTACTACTGTTCTTATCTGTGCTTAAAAGGAAAGAAACTGTCTCAGAGAGGCTTTACAAGATAATGCAGAAAGTTGCTTCCAGAAACAGTGTTAGAATTCCTGGTAGCCAACCCCTGAAGCAATAGCTCAGACTGAAATATACTGTCATTAAGAAATCCTAAAGCTACGAGGAAAAATCCTCCTTTGGACACATTTTTCATTATCAATTCCTTTCCTACCATTGTGAGCTTTTAGAATAAGACACGCTCTGTTTAAAGGAGAACAAAAAACAAGGTTTATTGGAAACATGTGATAATAAACCTAGGAATCCTTTATAAAAAGACTGGAGATGGCCTAACGGAGTTCAGTACCACTCAGGAGCTGGACATTTTCCCAATAACTAAATATGGAAAAGTAGAAAGAAAACGTAATTCAAAAATAGTTTCAGATGTGCACATTTTAACATTATGATTGGTAAACACTCCAGAAAACCACAGAAACTTGATAAGAAGTGGATTCTTAAGTCACAAGATGGCAAATGTCCTAAGGATTAGCTACAGTACTTTGATCTCCAAATTTCAAGTGCAGATTTGGAGTCTGTAGTAGGGGCTAAAATCAAATATTTAAAGCATTTTGCAAAAGACAGAAATGAAAAAAAAATGAGAAAAAGACTGTATAGGCAGAGAGCCTATTGCAAGAGTCTGAAAGTGCCAAATAAACACTTTATTTAAAAAATCACATTCACAAAACCAAATTAGAGAGTTGAAGCAATTAGATTACAAAAAAGTAGGCAAACATTGTTTGCCTGAAAACTCCTGATGACTGAGGTGAAGTGAAGGTGCTGTTTTTCGCCTTGCACTGCTTGGATAGCTGCCACAAGCTGTTCCTTCATTCGTTCTTGCTGACTGTCCTTTCCACACTGTGCTTCTGGGGGTTGCGATGGTGGGTGGGGGGAGAGGTTCTTCAAGTGAATTCTTAGTAGCTGACAATTTTCTAATATTCCAGTTCACCCACTATACGTTCATGTGGTAGAAACTGCTAGGACCTGAGTATACATAATGGAAAAGTGTTTGGAGAAGGTGTGCACAAGAGAGATGCTGTCCATCTACACAGGGTGATAGGTCAGGTGGCAGAGAAGACACCAAAATGTGCAACCACAGTCATGGTTTATGACAAGTGTTATGACAGAAGAAATTCCAGGAACACACTCCAAGGGCAGTTAGAGTCAAGGGCCAGGGAAGTCCTCCTAGGAGAAATGTGGGTCAAGCTCTAATTAACAACCAGTCAAAAACAAAGCTTCAAAAATCCTCTAAGTAACCCAACATCTTTTAGGTACAATACACACCATTCCTATAATATAATGTTATGGTTTGGATGTAAGGTGTTTCCCCAAAACCTCACATGTGAGACAATGCAGGAAGGTTCAGAGGAGAAATGACTGGGTTGTAAGAGTTTTAACCCAATCATTGAATTAATCCCTGACAGGATTAATTAAAGTGGTAGGGTGTGGCTGGCGGAGATTGGAATTGGGAGGTGGTTTTGGGGTATATATTTTGTATCTGGAGGGTGGAGACTGTCTCTCTCCGCTTCCTGATGATGTGAGCTACCTTCCTCTGCCACACTCTTCTCTTCTGCCATGATGTCCAGCCTTACCTCAAGTCACAAAATGAAGCCAGCCTTCTATGGACCAAGACCTGTGAAACTGTGAGTCCTCAAATAAACCTTTCCTCCTCTATAATTGTGCTGGTCAGATCATTTAGTCACAGCAGCAAAACAAAACAAAACAAACAACAACAACAACAACAAAAACCCAAAAAACAAAAAAAACTGGCTAAAACAAGTAATAATAATAATAATAATAATAATAATAGTAATTGCAGTACTGGGGTTGAACCCAGGGGTGCTCTACCACTGAGCTACATCCCCAGCCCTGTTAAATTTTTGTTTTGACACGCGTTCTTCCTAAGTTGCCCAGGCTGTCCTCAAACTTGCCATCATCCTTTTCAGTCTCCCGAGTAGCTAGGGTTACAGGCATATGCCACCACTGCGTCTGGCTTCTTTTTCCTTTACTTATGTCTTGGGATCCTTCTGTAGCTACAAGAAGATCTTCTTCCTCAAGTTCCATTGTGTAGATGTAACTTGGTTTATTCAACTATGATGAACATTTACTATAAATGGATGGAGTTATTAGGAAGTGGGATTTCTGGGTCAAAGAGTAAATACTTATGTTATTTTAACAAGAAAGAGCACATGATGCCTATTTCCACACATTTTCACGAAAACATTGTGTGGTCAAATTGCGGAGTTTTGTCAGTCTTATAGGTAAGAAAATGTTATTTGCATTTTTTTTAAGAGTGAGACTGAGTATGTCTACGAGCCATGCAACTGTTTCTTTTTGTGTGTATGTGTATTCTCTGTTCACTTCCACTTCTCATCTTTTTTTTTTGTACTGAGTTTTGGATTTCCCTTGATGTTTAAAACTCCTTCTATCTTAGGGTGATTAGTTCTTTGTCTCTGGTAGGAGTTGAAAATATTTTCCCACCTTGTTCTTTTGACATTCCTTGTTTTTGTTTTGCTTATCAGGCAATATTTTTTTTTTAATTTGATAACCTGATTTATCAGTGTTTTCTTTGGTATTTTTAGTTGTAGTTAGAAAAGGGTTCCTGGTTCCAAGTTTACAAGAGAGTTTACTTATTTCTGCTTCCTCAGATTTTTTGGCTTTATTTGATTTGCATCTTTGATTTTTTTTTGGAATTTATCTTAGGATAGGATAAGATAGAAAGGTATCTAATCACTTCCAAACGAGTAACTGGTTTTTCCAATATTACTGCAACCAGAAAGTGGATGAAGTTGAAATTCATAAATTTGGCTGCATAGGGCTACTATTAAATTTTGAAAAAAAAAAGACTTTTGTGTTGATTGTGATGGAAGATCCACTGAAAAATATTAAAGAAAATTTTGGAGGAAAAGTAGACTTTTAGATATAAGACTAGGGGATTCTTAATTTTAAAAGAATAGGAGGATTTCTTAGATATGTTGGATTGAGGAAAACAAATGATCTCTTTTTTGATCATATGAGAACTATGAATATTGGGTCCAACTCTCCATAAAGCACCATCGGGCCTTGGTGGCAATTTCCAACATGTTACTCGGTTGGAGTCCAACTAACAAATGTGATTATGTGTATCCGTTAGCAGGCAAGCATAATTAGTATTGGTCTCAGTAAGGTTTGCTTGAATAAGGACTTTCTACAAAGTAAAGTCAGATTTAAGCAATGGTCCTTCAGGAATTTGACAGTATTGACTTTTTACATTAATTGGTCTCTCAACAATTCATCTACATAAGCATCGAATTTACATTCATTTATCAGAGCATGAAGAACTGCTCCTTAATGGGCTTTATTTTTGTTTGTTTCTTGACTCGAATGGTGAAATATGAATTTCATCAACTTTTGCTTATTAAAATAATTTTCATAGAAAAACAGAAAAAGCAGCACAAACATATTTTCTATGAAAATAAACAATGTCATTGAAGGGCTGGAGGTGTAGTTCGGTAACAAGCATGCCTGAGGTGCTGGGTTTGATCCTCAGCACTGCAAAAATGTCATTTAAATCATCATAGACATAATTTACTACCATCAAATATTCTAAGCCTATGTTTAAAAGGGATCGGCCAGATTCTAGAAAACAGTTTGGCAGTTTTTGGTAAAGTTAAACAAACACGTACCATGTCACTCACTTCCCAGTAATTATCCCAGACAAATAAAAACATGTTTATACAAAAACCTCAACACGAGGGCAGGGGGTGTAGCTCAGTGGTAGAGCACTTGCCTAGCACGTACGAGGCCTGGGTTCATTTCCCAGCACTGCAACAAACAAAACAAACCTGTACATGAGTGCTCAGAGCAGCTTTATTTGTTTTAGCCCCAAATCTAGAAGTAAACCAAATGACCTTTAGCAGGTAAGTGGATAAATGGATAAACAAATTCTGGTACATCCATATCATGGAAAAATATTCAGCAATAAAATTTGAAGCACATGACAACTTGGATGGATCTCAAGAGCATCATGCTGAGTGAAAAAGCTAATTTCAAAAGATTACTTCTGTATGATTACATTTACATGACATTCAAAACATAACAAAATTATAGTGCTGGGAAACAGATTAGAGGTTCTCAGGGGTTAAGACTCCAGGGAGGGAGTGACTCTAAAAGGCTAACATTAGGAGTAGCTTCCCAAGTTTCTTTAGGGCAATGGAAAAGTTCTGTATCTTGATTGTGGTGATGGGTAAATGAATCTGTATATGTGATAAGATTTCATAGGAACATATGTAAATATTGAGTGTGTGTCAAAACTGATGAAATCCCAGTAAGGTCTGTAATTTAGTCAACTGTCTGTATTCACATCAGTTTCCTGGTTTGGCTAATTGCACTATGCTTCTGAGATATTATCTATGGGGGAAGCTGGATGAAGGTTACCTTGAACATGGTAATCTCTGTATTATTTTTATAACTTCTAAGTAAGTTTAAAGTTATTTCAAAATAAAATGTTAAAAAATAGGCCAGATCTTGGGAAAAAGACTACTGAAGGAATCACTTTTTTTTTTTAATGCTGATATTTACTTTTAGAATTTAGGTAATGTCTCCTAGAGGGAGGAGTGAGATTTGGTGAATAAGACTCAGACTTCATCATATGGTTTATTAATTTGTTCCTGTGCTGCACATGGGTGGTGCAGAGAGAGAATGGGTGTCATGAGGAGAAATCAAGATATGACATGAGTAAATCTCTTTTTCTTTCCTGGCACTTCAGTTTAGATAGTGTGTGGCCTTTGACAATGCTCTTAATCCTAGTCTTAGTACTTTACAGCATAAAATAGAATCATAATATCTTGCATGTTTAATAGAATTGTTAGGAGAAGTATGTGAAGTAACTTATAAATATGGTTTACAATTTAAACCATGAAATTTTACTGCTGTTGATGTAATACCAGGTAGCTCAACTCCTAACCTTCTGTTTTACTCAGTTTCAAGGGAAAATTTCTTATTTAAATATGTTTTTTAAACTATAGTCCTTTCTCTAATGCAGGTATAAGAAATAGACATTGAATGAACTGGCATGTACACGGCTACGGGGAAATTATTAGAAAAATGATCAAAAGTCAAAAAATTGAAGAAAGGCACACTCATCTTGTTCCTAAAAGCTGTGAGATGAGCATTTAACTCTTTGTAGTTCCTTCTTTTAACTCAGGAGGGGTGGTAGAGGGGAATTACGCACCTTTCCTCCCATGATATTTTTATTTTTAATCAGGTTTATTTCTCACAAAGAAGATGGTTCTGCAGCATTTTCAAGTGAAACATTTACTTATGCTTCAAAGTGAGGAAAATCAAGAAGTTCTTTACCAATTCTGGCCAGTGGAATTAGGATAACCTCTTTCATGGCATTGAACATTTTCTAGAAAATGCTGAAAATCTGGATACTAAAAAGAAAGCTGCATTCAATGTAACACTAATCTGTTAATAAATTCATTTTTCCTGCTCCCTCATTATTCTTCCATGTGTAGATTAAACGGATTACACTGTAATTAAATTTGACTCTAACAAGAGGCAGTGCTTCAGAGCAGTGAGCTCTGGGAGGCCAGCCTTCTATTCCTAGCTTCACTGCTGCTTATAGCTGAGGACAAAGCACCCACTTCATGGTGCCTCAATTTTTCCATCTATAGAGTGAGATAAACAATGTCTCAGAGGGGCATAGTTCTGCTTTATGAGCTCCATTTTCTAATTGAGCTCCAAATTCCTTTATAGAAAGGTACTCTTTGAAGAATTAAAGATGTATTTATATTGTTGTTGTGACTCTTAATAGAAATGAAGCTTTAAAATCTAATTTTAAAAGCCTCCTACTGCACAGTACATTATCCACGTTCTTAAATACTGCAATCAGCTGTGCACTGTGATGTTTATTAAAGAAAAAAAAACATCGCAAAGACATATTATAGAACATTTTCAAAGCCTCATGCCGCAGTTTAACTGTGGGACTTTCACTGAAGTTAATGGGACTCATACTGGCAAATTCCAAGCACCACTTTGAAAATTTACCCCATAGTGACAGTTTAATGCTTCTTATTGATCATAAGTTTTCAGACAACACCTCAAGGCAAAAAGGGACAATTTCTCAAAGGAAATAAATAATCTTTAATGAAATAAATCTGTATTGCAATCATTATAACTAATAAGAATCTGAAACAGTTTTTTGGTAAGAAGGCTCTCAGGAATTGTTTTCTGGTGATGGTTAACCAATGGGGCTGTAAAATAGTTTCTATCACATTATAATTCCGGTAGCTCATAGGAAATAACACATTTTATTTTTAAATTTGAAAATTCGTGTTTCTAAGGGCAGAAATAGAGATACATGGAAAATTCAGAATTATTATTCCCTTATAACTTATGCTTCTATTCCTCAGAATGGGTAATGCATTGTATATTGCCAATAGGAAGTACAAGCAGGCATGCTTTTTGTTGCCTAAATATATATTCTTGTTTTTAAACCACATATTCATACTAGACTTGGCAGCAACCTCCTGGAGCTTCGCATGGTGATGGGTCTCCAGAAGCTGTCTTGCATCTTGGTGGACATGACCCTTAGGGCAGGACCTCTGCCTGTCTTCTCTCTCTTCATAATATTCTCCCCGCTCCTCACTGAGTTCCTCTGTGTACAAACCAAGCTTATCAGGTTTTAAGGATTTTGGCAATTATTCTTTCTTGTCCTGGAAATATATGTGCCTAAATATTTTCATAGCTGGCTCCCTTTTAAGATTGAGGTTAACTGAGCATCCACTCTTTAGAAAGACTTTGTCGGAACACCCACTCTAAGGTAGGGTTACCTCTACTCACTGTTTCATCCCCAGCATCCAAAACCATGTGTGCACATAGTAGAAATTGTGTAAATTTTTTTTTTTATGATCGATCTCAAAAATTGAGAGTTGTCTTTTGTTCCTTTGTCTTATGCAATGAGTCATGAAATTCTAAAGCCTTTCCCCCATCACTACTTCAGCATCTATCACTTATCCTCTGTATCTCCATAATTGGCATTCTCCTCTCTGGTTTTGCCTTTCATTAAGGACACAAGAAACTGAACTCTTACAGGTGGGGACCATGTTCAGCTCTTTTTTGTATCCTCTACACCATGATTGCGTTTGGCACATAAGTACTCTGTGAATGAATTTTCTAATATAATGTGACAGTGCAAAATATTAGTAAAAATAGTTTATAGAGGGAGTGGGAAATAATCTTTAGTTATTAATTTTCCTCTAAGAGTACTCTCTGTATGGTCAAAATATATCAGTTAATCAAACTACCTTATAAGTTCAAGTTTGTGTATAAGGTCAACCATGTCTTAAAACAATTACCTGAACTACCAATAGTCTATTAGTGTTAAACATCTGAAGGTATTTCTGGGAGTAACACTGCTTATCCTTGTATGTGTTTTCAATTTGAAAATAGCAAGGGAATTTCATGATAACATTGCTCAAAAGCATATGCAATTTGATGTAGGACACATAAGTCTATTTTTTCTCCAATTTCCCCTTCAGTTTAGAGAGCAATAATAATTAGGTTGACAGTGGCTATAAATAAGGCTGGTATTGCTATTAATGTTATTTTGTTAAATCTGATTTCTTCTCAAACATCTTGAAGTACATAAAAGTACCAAGTTTTATATTTATAAGTTGGTGGTAATGGACAAAGTTCAATTAAATTTAATTTTAAATTGCTAACAAGAAATAAGGGCAATATTTTTCCATAGCTGGGTTGGTTAAATTTCATAGAATGAAATCATGCCATCTTCTGCCACTCACCTTTCTAACTTTGGGAAAGTTTCTCAAGCCCTACCTTATTTCCTGATCTATAAAATAAGATATTATGATACTTACATAGTGTTAGATAAGATAATATTGATAAAGTACTTATAGCAGTAACTAGCATATAGTAGTTCCAGCAAATAGCAGCTACTGTTCCTGAAAGGTAGTGAAATGGCTTAATGTTCTGTGGTCAATCAACCAGGTTTTATTGTCCTCATATGGTCTGGTCCATCGTCTGAGGGAGTCTATGTGCACAGAAGGAATTTGAACACTTAGTAGTTAAGAGAAGTTGTAGAAGAGAGTATGGCTGGCAGGAAATAACCTGTTTGAATATAGTTCTTACTAAAGGGGAAAAGAGATTAGAGGATGTAGAAAATGACCCAGTTGAAGAGCAGATCTCTCAGAACAGAAGATAGAGAAGGCAGAGAAGTGGAAATACGATGTCTCAAATCTTTACAAGACAGTGGCAGTTCTGAGAGCCTCTGATCTAACTTTTGAACACATTAACAGCTAAAGTTTCCTTTTAATTAGATGAAATCACTACAATGGAATATTAATTAGCCATAAAAAAGAATGAAATCATGGCATTTGCTGGTAAATGGATAGAACTGGAGACTATCATGCTAAGTAAATAAGTCAATCCCTAAAAAACAAAGGCCAAATGTTCTCTCTGATGTGCAGATGCTGTTATGCAATAAGTGGGGAGGGAAGAACAGAAGTTCACTGGATTAGACAAAGGGGAATGAAGGGAAGGGAGGGGGTTGGGAATAGGAAAGACAATAGAATGAAACAGACATAACTTTCCTATGTTCATATATAAATAGACAACCAGTGAAAGTCCACATGGTGTACAGCCACAAGAATGGGAAGTTATACTCCATGTGTGATATGCCAAAATACTTTCTACTATCATGTATAACTAAAAAGAACAAATAATAAAAAGAAAAATATATATAATGAAATCATAGATATACTAGTGCAGCCTCAGTCATGTGGTTGATCTCAATAAAGTCTTTGATTTTCTTTTAGCCAAGTTAGAAACTGGCTACATTTTCTATTAAAAAATACACTTGTTGGTACTTTCCTGAGGAACCGTTATCTCAAGTCAAAGACATCTGTGCTCAGTTCACGGGGGAAATATCATGCTGTGGTTTGCCTGCTTCATCCTCTTGTGGAAATACTACACTGAAGGGAAACTTAAAATAGCAATAAGAAATCAGCTTACATTTTGCATCAAATACAGATCCAAGATTAATAACAGGCTGGTATTTTCTGCTTCACTGAGACACATTGCAAGACTGAAAAAATATGGCCCTGCTATATCTGTCTGTAGAAGGAGTCACCAAGGAATCCAAAAAAAGCCACTGTTGAAAGTAATTTGTTGGCTTTCTGACATCTCAGGCTCATAATTGTGATCTAAATATCAGTCCTTGGTACTATTTGCAGTTTCCGGGTAGGTCATTAATGAAAAAGGAATGGAAAAAACAATGACTATGAAATCAGGTCTTGAGACTATTCATACATTCTTGATACTGATGTTATGGGGTGAATGACTTGTGTTTGGGTATAGAAAAATCACCCAGCCTAGGCAAGTGAAAGGCAGTTCAGGCAGTCATTCCAAAACATATTCGACTCTCCAAATTAGTAATGCAGCGGTCACTGCCTGCAGATGTAGCAATGTTATGAAGAATACTAGGGGGGTTATGTAAATTGAACACACAGGTATAAGGAAAATTTTTATATTCTAGATAAGGTTTTACCAATTTTCAAAGCAAATATTCAAAACCAAGTAGAAATAATTCAGTATAGTAATGAAAGAAAGTTCCTAATTAAAAAGGAATCAAAAGGACTTTTCCCTTAGGTTATAGGGGTTTAAAATATGTTTTCCTTTGCTGAGAGAAAGCTTTTAAGTTTGAATCTATCCC
The DNA here is from genome assembly GCF_902686445.1 of Sciurus carolinensis. NCBI lineage: Eukaryota > Metazoa > Chordata > Mammalia > Rodentia > Sciuridae > Sciurus > Sciurus carolinensis. The sequence goes on from NC_062219.1 coordinate 87,434,550, forward strand.
AGTTGTTGATTCTTGCTTTTATTTCTTGTGCTATGGGAGTCCTGTTAAGGAAGTCCAAAGGACTTAAAATCAGCATACTACAGAGATACAGCCACATCAATGTTCATTGCTGCTCAATTCACCATAGCCAGATTGTGGAACCAACCTAGATGCCCTTCAGTTGATGAATGGATAAAGAAACTGTGGCATATTTATACAATGGAATATTACTCCGCAATGAAGAATGATAAAATTATGGCATTTGTAGACAAATGGTCGAAATTGGAGAATATCATGCTAAGTGAGATAAGCCAATCTCAAAAAACTAAAGGACGAATGATCTCGCTGATAAGCGGATGAGGACATATAATGGGGGGTGGGAGGGGCTAGCATTAGGTTTAGGGTTAGGTTTAGAGTTAGGCTAAGGAGAGCGGTAAGAATGAAGGAAAGAAGGACTGTGTAGAGGGAAAAGAGGGGTGGGAGGGGTGGGAGGGGTGGGGGGGAGGGGAAAAATAAAATAAACATCATTACCCTATGTAAACGTAAAAAAAATAAAATAAATAAATAAATAAATAAAAAATAAAATAAAATATGTTTTCTAAACACAAGTATATGATGATTTTATGATTTTTTTAAATCAATGAATTTTTGAAATGCCCTTGGTTTGGCTCAAGTTAAGGGGGTAAGGAGGGTGAGCAGTCCAGAAGGGGGCCTCTATCGTACAAAGGATGATGCTGGCATGCTAACAGAAAGCATTTCCCACATTGAACACATAACATCCAGCATACTACAGTCTTTTCTATGTTCTTTTCTTGAATCCTCAAGAATTCTAAAAATATTTGGGTGTGTATTTTGCATGTTCAAAGTAATCAAATCTTACAAATAGATGAAATCTTAAGAAGTTTTAGCTACATTTCCAAACTCCCACTCAGAACAGCTATTATAGACAGATGAGAGAGATGTGCTATATTCCTTTTTTCATTTTGCCTGTATAAATTTGGTCAAACAAGGGCTCACTTTACCATTTTTACCAGTTAATCAGGGATTTTTATGGACCAACTAAACAAGCCTAGAAAGGACCTCGACAGTCATCTAAGTTAAATCTCCTGTCTTCAAACAGGTGACGTTTGATTCATCTGTTTGGAAAAAGGTATGGTTATTCCAACTGTAAGTACATATCTGATCTTTGTTTTAATGGAAATTCATTATTTATTTACCTATGGAATTTTCTTTCAAAGCAATTAATTTACTTGATATAAAATATCCAATGGAAGAAAAGGCCTGGAAACTTAATAAAATTGCAATTATGCCCAAGCCATGTCATACTAAATTTGTGAGGTCACTACTGATAGGTGCAAAAGCAAGTAAGATTACAGATAACATCATTTTTAGAACAAGACCTGCAAGGATCTGAGGCAGGAAAAGAAAGATTAAAGCACTAGGATGTTCTTATATACCCATCTCTGAAAACAGCTATCAAAAGGCTGCAGGCATCTGGGAGAGAGCTTTCTTTTTAGCTTGGAGGCCAGAAATACATTGGCATTGCCTCTGGAATTGGAACAAAATCAATTTTTAATTGGCTTTAAAATCTGGAATGGAACATTCCTGCAGCCATCCATGAACCGACCTTATCCTGTAGAAGTTGAGTGAATCTTGGCCAACCATCTGCCTTGTGAATTGTTTTGTTTGAGTCCCTCATGGGACAGACAGTACTTGTTGTGCAGTAGTTTTACATCAAGTTTCAGTCCTTCATAATGTTGCCTGAGTGGAGAATTTGAAAGAGAAAAAATCTCTTGGGAGAAAAATCAAATGCCTTCAGCAATATGCCTTGGAGCTGGGTGGACCCACAAGACTGGGAATTACCACCTGCTTTCCTCCATATCTCAGCACAACGACTTCCAAAAAGAAGTGCAGCTTATGCTTGCAGATGAAAGACAGCTGAGCAAATAGACTCCTTTAATGAAGGCCAAACAATGTATTTTTAAGATTGATTTAACTTAGAATTTCACTATATTCACTATTTAAAATCCAAATTTCCATAAATTCTGGTTGCATTCTCTTGAAGTGTGCATACTGTGAAGCAAGTATGGAATAAAGGTTTATTTCTAATAGTGCCCATGAATGGGGAGTCACTTTCCTTCTTGAATCCATCTTGTCCCCACCACAGGGAACATGAATAAAGGAGAAAACTAAGAGGATGAACTACCAATTTGTAAAACAAAATGGAAAATCTATTGTGGATGAGTAAGATAGTCTAAACTACATTATAAATTAAAACTCCACATTCTCAGCGTGGAAATAGTTGATGTAAGTAAGCCTCAATGGAACTTCTAGCATTTGAGTTTGAATGACTGCTTAAGAAGCAAGAGAGAGAGACAAGAGCAAGAAAAATCAAATTTAGCAGTCTAATAATAATAATAGATTTAATATATAGGGTTTTCAATTTCATGATGTTTTAATATCTGGTTTATATTCTTGGAAGATGCAAGACATTAACTCCAGAGTGCTCTGTGGCATCTTCATAGAGAAGTATGATTTCAAGTCACAACCCAGCAGAATGGAGTCCCTCTGGAATGACAGCAGCAAGAGACATGCAGAGATCTGCTATTTATTTGGGAACTGTGGGATGGAGATGAATCAGACACTTAAGTCTGAAATCATCAAAGCAAAAAGTAAATCATACTTGTAATCTTTCTTAAAGTATACTAATTTATACACATTATTAGGACTAATACAATCGTATCCATTCCAGCCTATCAAAAGCATAACCTGGTATCCTATTTTAGACCTAAAATAATTTTTTTCTCTTTCCACATTTTCTGTTGGTACATTATAGTTGCACATAATGATGGGATTTGTTGTTACATATTTATACATGCATACAATATAACAATATAATTTGGCCAATACCACTCCCCACCACTTCCCCTCTTTCCTATCTCCCTCCCTATCCCTTTCCTCTACTCTACTGATCTCCCTTTGATTTCCATGAGATATCCCCACCCCCATCTTTGCTTTCCTTTTTTCTCCGTAGCTCCCACATATGAGAGAAAACATTCAACTCTTGACCTGAGTTTGGCTTATTTTGATTAACATAATGGTCTAAAGTTATATCCATTTTCCTGTAAATAACATAATTCCCTTTTTCTTTATAGCTGGATAAAACTGAAAATTTTTTTATACTTACTGAAGTCAGTTCTTCCCCTATTCAAGGAAACCCTACTTGAATATGAGTTATTAACGTAACTTATTTGATATGAACGTGTGTTCTAGAGTAAGATCACTTGGCTCCAATCCAAGCTCTACCTGTAAGTCTTTCTGTAACTTTCTTTGCCTCAGTTTCTTCATCTGTAAAATGTGGATAATAAAAATATCTACTGCACAGTGTTGTGAGGAGAATTAAATGAGTCAAAATATCTGGTTCATGGGAAGTACTCCACAGGTATGAGCATTTCATGTTAAACAAGTGTTACAGTACAGGAGGAAAGTATGCAGTGTCATAAATCCAGGCTCTAGGTCTTTCATATTCACCTATAACACAGAAGGGCTTTCGGGCAAACCTCAGTCTTCCTTGCCATCCTCTATACCGACAACAGCAACCTGCCGACCAGATTCGAATGATGAACTCCAAGCCAAAGACGACAATCATCACGAACTCCTAAAATATCAGATAAGACACATCAGAGAGAAGTAGCATGGAGAAAACCCCAGTAAGAATCTCTGTAAATATTTCTGGGCAGATTCTCCAAACCCAACTAAACATGAAAAGCTTTGAATCCTCGTATTCTCTGCATTTACTATCACGGGAAACTATTCCTTTTCAAGTCAACTAACACTCTGACATTTAAGAATCAGTTTCAACACTAAACATGCAGGCTAAATAATGTTTCTGTCTCGCTGTAATATATGGTGTAGCTGATGTTAGTTATTCAGTAACATGAATATTGGAGTCGAAGAGTGGACCCTAAAATATAATTGCAAGTTCTACTGAAAACAAAGATTCATTTTGTGCAAGGAATGACACAATCCTTAAGTTTTTAAGAGTTGTTCTCAGAGAACAAGAAGTAAATATTTAGGAGTAACTGAGCTCTTTTGTTACAGTGTCAAAATCTCCTTATAAAACTGATTGTTCTAAAGCATCACCATGTGTGTGGCCTGCATATCCATTGCCAGAAATAAGACCCTGAATCCTCTGAGTCTGAAGCCTGTTAATTATTATGCTGCCCTTTGGCAACAGCTGCCTGAAAAACAACACCTGCGCCAGCAAAATGACTTTGAGATTATTTAGGAAGAGTTGTGAGTGAACCCTGGGGAAAGGCCAGCTAAAGTGGCTCATTAAACAGTCAGTCATAGAAGGAAAAACCAAATGGAATTTGAAAAAGGGAAATATCTCTGGGACAAACTTAGCAGAGTCACTTGTCCCTATAGGGATAGGTACCAAATTTATTAAAATTGTTTTTGTTAATAATTCCCTTCCTAGTTTTTAAACAAGGATTGATTCAGCATTTATAATGCAGACAACATTTGTTAATTGATTTTTATTACAATGGCTTAATTGTTAAAGTGGTACATGCTCTTTACTGAAACTTCCAAACATCACAGACATACAGAGCATTATATAAAGACTGCAATCCACTCCTCACTCTCTCATCCCACTCCCAAGATGAAAACTGTTACCAAATTTATAAAAATGGCATTTTTGTTGCAAGTTTCAGGCAAATGTCTGTTTCTTTAGTTAGAGCATGTGATGATGTGCTGCACTTTTGAAACATCCAGTAGAGACACATCATTCTGTCCTTCTGTTATTTTGTACTAAGTAATCTGCAAATATTTCTCATGGGAAATAAATCTTCCATATCATCATTCCTTACTCACAGTGACTTAGAACTTCTCACAGGATAAATCTCAGAAGACAACTTTAGGCACAGATCACCAAACTCTGGTCAATACATTTAGTGATTGAGAATTTGAGGGTTTTGATTAGTTTTGGCTTTCTTTTGGTTTTGAATGCATATCTGAGTAATTGAGTCTATTTATTTAATAAGATTTCAAAAATTTCAGATCATCTATTTTCATCCAGCACATCTTTCCATATATAGAAACCATGCTAAAGAAAACAACAACAACAACAACAACAAAAAAAAAAAAAACCAAAAAACAAAACAAAACAAAACGAAAAAAGAAACCGAGCTAAGGCCTAGAATGTCCATGTAGCTGTACCTTGGTCCAATATAAGTTTCGTGGAAGGTCCATTTTTTCCTTAACCCTGCCCTTGACTCCCACTATGCGAGGAAGTTTAGTACCGCTGTTGTGAGACATTGTGTTGTGAAGGATACCCAAGAAAACCTGAAGTGCGACTTGAGCCCCCCTAGTACTACCATGTAATGATTTTTATTTTTCATGGAAACAGACGGTACCAATAGATGGATAACCATTGTTCTTAAGAAAAGTATGCCAAGGGCTCTGTATTATTTCTATGGTGCAGTGAGGCAGAATAAATTCTATTTGCAACTTATTTTCCTGAGGCCCATTGTACAAAAATACTGCTTGCTACTGCTTCCCCTTCCCCTCTGTTTTTTTTTTTTTTAATTCGACCTTTATAGGTTCATCCCGGCAAACTCACACATGCATGAAAATTGATTTCAGTTTATGATCCCTCCGCTTTTCCCTCCTATTCTTCCTTCCCTCTCTCATTCTGCTTCCTCTGCTCTACTGGAGTTCCTTTCACTCAACTATTAATTCATATTTGATTGGTCCTTTCTACCTGTACATAAAGGTGATATTCCCTAGGGTATATTTATATATGCACATGACATGATTTTTTAAGAATTCATTCTCTGTTGCCCCCTTCCCATCCCTCCTCTTTGCCTCTCTGACTCCTTCTATGATACTGATCTTCTCTTTATAATATCCTATCCTTCCTTCCCCCTTTTCTTTATTTTACTCTAGCTTCCACATATGAGAGAAAACATTCGATCTTTGAATTTCTGACTTTTGTTATTTCAGTTTTGAGGTTGTTTTTTGGTTTTGTTTTTAAAAGAGATCACAAAAAAAAATGGCAAGTGCTTTTTTTTTTTTTTTTTTTTCCACCTCAGGAAGCAAAACCTGGTAGAGTTGAAAGGAGAAATATAGAAATCCACAGTTATATTTGGGGAATTCATCACTTCCCTTCTCAGAACTGCTGGAATAGAACTAGTGGAAAGAAAATCAGCAAGCTTATATAATATTTGAATAAAATAATAACTTATAGGATCTAATTGGCAAATATAGAATATTCCACCCAAAAACTGCAGAATATCGAATTCTTTTCATTCTTGCTCAATGTTCTAAGGAATATGTGCCAAGATAGATTCTATCCTAGGTCATAACAAACTTCAAAGGGTTTGAAAAAATGAAATCATAGACTGTGGTCAAACCACAATGAAATCAAACCCAAAATCAACAATGAAAGGACACATCTCTAAACATGTGGAAAGTAAACAACACATTTTTAAGTAATTCATTAGTCAAAGGGAAGTTGTGAAGGAAATCACAAATGCGTAGAACAGGAAGAAAATGAAAATATAATGTATCGAAATATAGGGGGTGCAGTTAAAGCAGGGCTGAAAGAGAAATTTATAGCACTAAATGTTTGTATTAGAAATAAGAAGAGGTCTAGCCAGGCCCATCAGGGAGGTAAGGCAGGAGGATTGTGTTTGTGGTCAGCCTGGGCAACATAGCAAGACCCTGTATGAAAAAAATTTAAGAAAGAAAGAAAGAAGGTATGGACTTAAACGAGCTAGGACCCTAGTTCAAGAAATTAGAAACACAGAGTAAATAAACCCAATGAAAACAGAAAGAGGGACATAAAAAAAAGCACAGATTAATGAAATAAGAAAATAAGCAAAAAGAAAATTCATGAAACAAAAAAATTGGTTTTGTGAAAAAAATCAATAAAATTGGTAAAATTCTTGCAAGCTGACAAAAATCACCAGAATACTACAGCTATTAAAAATAATAAAGAGATACTATGACTAAATTTAAGTATATAAATATGACAAACTTGAAGACATTGACCAAATTCATAAAACCCAGCAAAGAAGAAATAGATAATCTGAATAGTCAGTCCTATAATCTCTAAAGAAATTGAATTTTTAGTTAAGAAGCTTTCAAAAAAGAACTGTCCAGGCCAAAAGATTTTACTGCTGAAGTCAACTAAATATTTAAAGTAAAATTATGCCAATTTCACACAATTCTTTCCAGAAAATAGTAAAGGAAAAAACACTTCTGGATTTACTTTTCTTAAAGAGACAGGGTCTCATTATGCTGCCCAGACTGGCCTCGAACTCCTGGGCTCAAGCAATCCTTCTGCCTCAGTGTCCTGAGTAGCTGGGACTATAGGTGTGTGCCACTACACCTGGTTAAAAAATACAAAACAAGGCAAAACAAAAAATGACAAGCCAGTATCTTTAATGCAATTAGATGCAAAAATCCTCACAAAATTTCAGCAAACTGGACCTATCAATATATAAAAATATATATTCCACAAACAAGTAAAATTTATTCCAGGAATTCAAGTACAGTTCAATATTTGCAATCAGTGAATATAATGCATTATATTAAGAAACTAAAGAAAAAAATATAATCTTATAAATTGATACAAAAAAAAGTTTTGGACAAAATCGAATGCATATTCATGGTAAAAACTCTCAATAAATAAGGAATAGAGAGTGATTACTTCAAGTTGATGAATTACATCACAAAAATCCTACAGCTGACATCATATTTAATGGTAAAAGACTGGTTGCTTCCTCTAAAATCAAGAACTAGGCAAGATATCTACTTTCAACACTTTTATTCAACATTGTTCAGTAAGTCACAGTCCTTGCAAGAGGCAAATAAAAGGCACACAGTTGGGAAAGGCAAACATAAAATGGTCTGTATTTGCAGATGATGTGATTGTCAAGAGAAATTCTCAAGGAATATACAGACACTCTGAGAACTAATAAGTGAGTTCAATAAAGTTGCAGGATATATAACCAAAATGAAAAAGTCAATCACATTTCTGGGTACTAACACTAAGTATGTGGAAAATTAAAAATATGACATTAATTACAGTTATTCCAAATAAAAATAATAATTAAATTTATGCTTAGAAAAACAAGTGTAGTTTATGTATTCTGAAAATTACAAAATGCTGATGAAAGAAATCAAAGAAGACCTAAATTAGTGGGTGAAATACCATGTTCACAAATTGCAAAATTTGAATAATTAAAGTTGCTAATTATTCCCACACTGATCTATAGATTTTATGAAATTCCTCTCAAAATCTCAACAAAGCTTTTTTGGAGACAGAAATAAACTTATTCTAAAATGATATGGAAATTTGCAGGCCCTAGAAGAGCTAAAACAATCCTAATAAAGAAGAATAAAGCAAAAGGAATCATTTTATCTGATATTAAGGTCTACTACATAACTCCTGTAGCCAAGATTAAGTGGTACAGGCAGAGGGATGGACATATAGAACAGTGGACCAGAAGAGAGAACTCAGAAATTGGGCCATGCAGACATGCTGATTTTTGTTAAAGTTGCAGAAGGGATTCAATAGAGGAAGAACAGCCTTTAAAACAAATGCTGGAGAACTGGACATTCATACGCAAAAATAACAATGATGACAAACAAACAAACAAACCACCCTCCATCCAAACCCCTCAGTCTATACCTTACACTGTGTACAAAAATCAATTAAGGTCTCGTACTGTGTCACATGCTTGGAATCCCAATGGCTTGGGAGGCTAAGGCAGTAGAATGGTGAACTCAAAGCCAGCCTTAGCAACCTAATGAGACCCTCTTTCAAAATAAAATATAAAATGGGCTGGGGATGTGGTTCAGTGGTTAAGCATACCTGGGTTCAATCCCCAGTACCAAAAAAAAAGAGTATCATTTAAGAAGGATCTTGGGTTTAATTATTAGATAGAAAACAGTAAGTTTTTAAATGAAAAGTATAAGAGAAGATTTGGGGGACTTGGGCTAAGCAAAGAGTTCTTAGACTTTACACCCAAATCACAATTATTAAAATGAAAATTTGACAGATTAGACTGCATCAAAATTAAAATGTTTTGCAAAAACCCATGAAAGCCCATGTACAGAAGATAAAAAGAGGAACTATAGACTAGGAGAAAATATTTGCAACCCACATATCTGACACTAGTATCTAGCATATATAAAGAAATCTCAAAACTCAACAGAAAACCAAAAATGCAATAACAAGATTGTCAAAAGATACGAACAGGATATTTTTAGTAAATGTGAAAACAAAGAGAATATATTGCTGATGAGTAAGCACGTGAAAAGATATTTGACACCATTAGCCATCAGGGAAATGCAGATTAAAATCATAATGAGATATCACTACACAGTTATCAGAATGTCTAACACAAAAAATAGTGACGGAAAATAGTGACAACACAAAATGCTGAGGAGGATGTGGAAAAGCTGGATCACTCAAACATTCTGGAGGGAATGTAAAACAGTAGAGTCCCTCTAGAAAACAGTTAAGTGGTTTCTTACAAAATAAAACATGATTGCCATGGAAGTCAGTCATTGTATTCTTGGGCATTTATACTAGAGAAATAAAAACTTATGCTTGTACAAAAACCTGTACATAAATGTTCATAGAAATATATCCATAATGAACTCAAACTGCAAACAGCTCAGATGTCTTTCACCATGGAGTGGTTAAACAAGCTGTGTGTGATACATACATACCATGGAATACTATTCTACAAAATGAATGAAATACTAATACTCACAATTGGGGTCAATTGCCCATTATACTGATTGAAAGAAAGTCAATCCTGAAAGTTATGCACCACATTATTCCATTTGTATCACATGTTTGAAATGAAAAAAAAAAAACATTTAGAAACAGAGAACAGATTAGTGATTGCTGGGAGCTGGTCTGGTGGGAAGAAGGGGTAGACCAATGGGATGGAGGAGATGATCAACTTGAGAGATTCTTGTGGGGATGGAATGGTTGAGCATCTTGACTCTGTTATGTGATAAACTTGCACAGAATTAAACACACACAAGTGTACAAGTAAAACTGGAGAAATCTGAATAAGCTCTTGTGTATTTTGTCAATATTATCATCCTGATTGTGATATTATACTATAGTTTTGCAAAAGATTATCACTTGAGGAAATTGGGTAAAGTGTACAGACGATATCTCTTCATTATTTCTTACAACTGCTTATGAATCTACCAATTACATCAATAAAATTTTCAATGAAAAACCATCACCAGTGATCTAGCCAAGGAAATATGTTCTGCTTCAAGTCCAAAGGCTAAATCTGATCTCATCATGTGTTGGTTTAGTTGTGCTCTCTAAATCACCTTTTGCATAGGTCTCCTTATTTTCTTTTCAAATGAGTTAAAGATCTGTGTGTTCAGTTGAAATGATTTAGATTAGTGGTGGTTATTCTGATCCTTATTTGGTCAGAAACGAGATAGATTCTGGTGCTTTCATTGCTATTCCTTGGGATAAATCGGTTCACTTCTCTCACTTGGTTCTCATTGAACTAGAAATTGCATAGTATTACTTAAATGACTGCTGAAGAGATTAGTAAATTATACTCAGAGTACTTGATCTACTTGGAGGAAAGCTGTAATGTAAAGTTAATGGTTAATATTGGTTCTATCCTTCTATTACATAGAAGCCACTAGAAGTTAGGCTTTGGTTAGAGGTATAAAACCAAAGGCAATGCTTGTTATTTTTATTACTAGTATTGAAGAAATTGTAGTGCTTCCTCATTAGTCCTCATATAATTTTGGGAAAACATAGAACACTTTACTATTTTTAAAGACTAAGGAAATTCATATAGAAATTAAGAAATCTAAGAGGCCGTGGTAGAGTTAGTCCTGAGTTCTATCTAGAATATCTATCAAGGCTACTAATCAAGCATTAAACATCTTTTCTAGATATTACATAAGCCTCTTCATACATCACACCAGAGAACTTTGACACTATTTCATTGGTAGATATGACTTTGTTGTATCATTTGAGATTTGAATTCCATTCTTGAAGTTATTTTGTTTTTTAGTTACTTAAAGAGGTTTTCAGGTAAAAGATTGATTGATTCCTTTGTGGGGTACAAATTCACAATGCCTAAAACCACATGTTCTAGTTGTTTTCTCATTAATTAACAGCACTGTTCATTAAAACACAGTGACCTTTGTCTAATCTACAAACTGTCGGCTGTGACTATTAGTTTTTTCCTGTGTTATGCCATCAAATGGTATTTTTGTGAAGATGAAATGCCACCATTACAAGCTCTGTGACATTTGCACCAATTCTTGAAGAGCTGTGGCTAATTAGACACACAAAATTGGAACTATTGCCTTTATCCACAATATCAGCGTAATCAATTTCCAGCTATTTTTGCTCCTTTTTTGTGTGTGCATATATTTAAAGTAGCACAGGGCTAGCAGGCCAGCATGCCACACAATACCTGCAGCAAAAGACTTTGTAATGTAAACCATATTGTAAATTGCAAAGAAAAGCATCAGTCAGAAGAGTTGCAGTTGTAATTCTTCATAATTTAGAAAATTCTACCAGTATAATACATATTAAAGAAATGAAATTAAGATGCAGAAATGGTTCCTCACTTAAATCAGAAAGTGGAAAGAGATGTATAAAAAAGTAAATCATCATTTTGTATTTTATCTTTCTGAAGGGCAGAAAAATATCTCAAAACATGCACTAACCATTACTTAAAGGACATCACATACTGTCATCAATCTAGTTTTCAAAATTTTCCTTATTTTTTTGGAAGATACATTAATTATTAGTGTATCAGAAGAGATTTGAAAGAATGATTTGCATTGCTGTTGCAGACACATCAGTACTTTCAGAATCATGCCTGTATGATGATGGTGGTGGGAATACCAGGGAACTTTACCAAGGTGCTCAGCAGGCACTGCAGGAGGTGGTGTAGGTTGGAGGATATAGACGTAGGAGCAGGGTAGAGATGGGGAAAGTAGAACACAGTATGAAGGGGCATCAATGCTTCATATCTTCAGAAGCAATGACTGAGAGTTTGGAGGACAGTATAATTGGGACTAGCCCCTGTGGGCTGGAAGGCTTAGGAAGACTTGGGTGAATTAGTTTAAGTAGCACCAGAAAATCCATTGCCTCTGTAGGTCTTCTGTATTTTTGTTAGTTGATTTTTAAAAATTTCCTAAACATGATTTATCCTTTCAAGATTTTCACAACTGTTAAGTGGAATTCTCCTTCTGAAAATCAATTTGCTTAACCATATCTATATGGCAATGTTCATTTGTCCCAGAAGTCCTTCAGAGAAGAAAACGAAAGGGAGAAGTTTGAAAATGCCCCATTCCAAATGACTGATTTACACTTTGTTACTGAGGAAGGATCAGGGCAGATTTTTAGCAGGTATTGGGGCCACATGTTAAGAACATGTGGGTCAGGGGCAGGAAGAGGTGCCTCCCTTTTGGGGAGAAGGATAGCACTACAAGATATGAGAATACTGCGGCATTCCTGGTCCCTGCCCCTACCCCAGGAGTTGATCCTAGTGTGGTCCTGTGCATCTCAGTTACCAGTTGGGATGTTACTAGGAGGACTTCCATCCTCTCTTGTAGTTATTTTACACAGTTAGGTTGGTTAGTTGCTGGTAGATGCCATCATGCCTCCTTAGTATGTGTTAGCCACATAAGGGATCCTTTCTATGCTAGTCACATCAGCATCACAGTGGAGGGTGTCCCAGGCCTTCACCCACCACAGGGAGGATCCATCCATGAGGCAGTCTGTGGTGGTGCCCTTTGAGAAGGAGCCTCAGTTGGCAATGCACACAATGGAGATTCTCACATATTCCTTTCTTCTCTCCACAAGAATGGAAGCTACCTGATCGTGTTCTTTTTGGTGGTCTATCCCACCCCACAAACATAATTATATCTTAACTGGTTTGCAGTTGATGTTATGGGTGTGTGTGTTTGTCACATGTGCATACAGAAGGATTGGAACTAAATCTCTGTAGCTGGAAGAAATTGACAACAGGTTGCTGCATCTTGAACTGAATCCAGATAATCTATTCTGTCATAATTTTGTGAATTAATCACAAACTAACCAGTTCAACTTAGAACAGTAGCTGAGAACCCTAAATCAGATCAAAATGGAAACACCAAATGTCTCCAAAATAAACAAAATCAAATCAAGTTTTTGTTTGATTTAAATTGCTGATTTGTCAATTTTTCATTAACTTGTCAATCTTTCATTAGACTTTTCTTTCTCTTAAGAGTTATATAAGATTTCCCCCATATTATATGATTGACAATTTAAAACTAACACTGCTGCCAAAAATAAAATTAGGCCTTTCTTTTTCTTTGTTTTGTTTTTTACAGTAATGAGGATGGAACCCACAGTTTTGCACATGCTAGGCAGGTTCTCCACCACTAAACTATATCCCCAGATGAATATTTTTGTTTTATAATAAGGTACATGCAAGGCTAATGGGTTTTTCTTATTTATAAGGATTTAAAATTAAAATTTAAGATATTTACACAAATTTAAATAGAATTCCTTAAACCCAACAAATGATGTATTTCAGTTGAGAAACATCTCTGGGTTTAAAAAAACTGGTGCACATCAGCCAACTGACTATAAAGCAAACCTTGTCTTCTCCTGTTGGTGATACTTATCCCAGGGGCTGAGGCAGATACCTGTGACAAGACAAGAGGTAGGACAGCCTTTGAGCTCCTGAGGGGCTGAGTCAGGTCAGGGCTGGGCCTGCTCTTGGAGACTTTCAGAACTTTCTACTTTTCTTGCTTGGGAGTTACATCTCTGTGCTTAGAGCTGCCCTTTCCTGGACCAAAGAAATTGCTCTTATACTTCGAGTTCCAGAAAATCTGTCCTTCCTTTAGGGTATTTACATAGTTTAGTATAATTAACTGCTCTGCAAGGTTCATTTTATTTATGGGTGTTCTACTTCTCAGGAATTCACTTTGAAAATGTATGCCTTTACCATAAACAGGCGGGATGAACACAGTGTTCTACCACCCTAGAGGAGGGGAAAATAAGACATACAACCAGAAAACTCACGAAGTTCAGTGTCCCGAGTGCTGCTGGGGTAGTGGTTCTGGAGAAATCCCTTTCCCACTGTTGTGGCTCCTCTAACTAGGGCGGGCACTCACTGGGTGTTGACCCTTCCTTCAGTTCAAGGCTTTGGGTTTGGTGAAACTCAATTAACATACTGTTTTATTAATCCATTAAGATCAAAATTCTGAAAAACAGCTAGCTAGACATTAAAAACTGGAACAAGTTAATTGTTCTGCAATTTTTTTAACCTGCTGCTTACTTCATGTTATTGACACTGATTACCACAAGGTGTCTTGGTATCAGTGTGTGCCTATTTTAATTAAGCTATAGGACAGTAATTACTGAATATTCCTCATATGACTAATACTGCTGACCAATTTTATTTCCATTTGGGGTCATTTTTTTTCTTTTACTTTTTTTTTACTAGAACGAAAGGAGTTTTCACCAGTGGTTATGCTTGTGTTAAGGAAGCCCAGGGAAGGAGGAAACAAAGTAAGAGATATTTTTTCTTTTTATTTGTGCATGTTTTAGGAAGAATCTCCAAATGTCTTGGTTTTGGAGGAAATGAAGATTCAGGGTGGAACCAAAGTGAATCCTGAAGGTTAAACAGGAGCAGTCTGTATTTTGTTACACACTGTCTAGGAAGACTGAGCCTGTGTTGGCGGGTCCAAGGCCTAAAAACCTCAACTGTAGGGCTGTCAGTTGGAGTTATATTTTGCGTGTTAGTAGAGTGGGAAAATGGCAGGCATAGCCTGGAAGAAAGAGACACCTGGGTTTGTGGCTTTCAGAGAAGAAAAGTCTATGGGCTATGTAGTGCTGAAGTGCTGCATAACTATCTATATACACACTTGCACAAAAGCTTTCAGAACCTGATGTTGGGACTCAGTTTTTCTATATGGGTTCATATACCCATATAGAGAGGACAGATAAATCATGAGTAAGTCAGGCCTCATAGGAAAGGGAGCCAAGGGTTACCCAGGGAATGCTTGGGGGCGTGTCGCATATGATCCTGTTATCCCACTCTTCGGTAAATATCCAAAAGATTTAAAATCAGCATACTACAGTGATGCAGTCATATCAGTTTATAGCAGCTCAATTCACAACAGTTATAGTATGGAGCCAACTGAGATGCCCTTCAACAGATGAGTGGATGAAGAAAATGTGGTTTAAGTACACAATGGACTATAAGGTCACCCCCGACCCCCCTTTAGGTGCCAATATGGCGCTGACTGAGCTTCTCTTCCTGATTTTACTCCTCATAACTTCTTCCCGCCAGCGCAAACTTGCACCCAATCAGTGCTTGACACCCCACCCAGACTGCTAGCAACAAGGCTCACCCAATCAACCATCGCCCTGCTCCCCAGCAACAAGCCTCTCCCAATCAACTCTCAACCCGTTTCATGCCCCAACCAATCAGCCTCTTCCGGGACCTATATAAGTTTGTGCATTTTTAAAATAAAACAGGACTTCTTCAGTGATTTGCTTTGGACTGTGGCTCTGTGCACTTCTTTCAATTCTGCCATAAAGAAGAATGACTTTATGACATTTGCCAGTAAATGAAAGGATCTGGAGGCTATCATGGTAAATGAAATAAGCCAATTCCCAAACACCAAAGGCAGAAGGTTCTCTCTGATATGTGGATACTAACATACAATAAGCAGGGGTGGGGAATAGAAAGTCAGTGAGGTAGACAAAGGGGAATGAAGGGAAGGGAGTGGGGGACAGGAAAAGGAAAGACAGTGGAATGAATCTGACATAACTTTTCTACATACATATATGAATATACCACAGTGAATCTTACCATCATATACATCCACAAGAAGTTAATTAAAATAACGGGTAAATGGCAGAAAGGTCAATAGAGAGAAGGGAGCAGGAGTGGGGAGAAGGAAGGGAAGGAGAGGTACTGGGGTCTGAATTGGAATAAGATATAATCCATGCTTATATAATTATGTCAAAATGGACTCTACTGTCATGTATAACTAAAAAGAACTAATAAAAAGGAAAAATGGGAGAGACAAAAATTCATAAATGAAAATCTACAGGTGTCCCTAGTAACAGTACACACAAATAGAAAGTGCATTTTATCTCTCAGGGAAATCTCTGATTGACATAAAAAAGCTTATTATCCCCAAAGTACATACATGGATGTTGTTGTATCAATATTCCATTAAACCATTAAGTCCCAAGTTTTTGATTCTTGGGAATGACATAGATACATTAAAACAGATTAGAAATCATAATCTATAGCTTATATATATATTATATTATAATATAATTTTATTATTATTTAAGTATATTATATATTACATGCTATGTTTAAGTTTTTATAGGTATTTCACATCTGGAATGATGGGAAAAAATGGGTTAATAACATTTTCTAAATTGAAGGAACATTTGAAGCTTTCTATCATTTTGAATATTAAGACCACAAAGACATTTCAAATATATAAAAGATAATTTAAGTTTCAATTTTATTAACTATGGGAGCCTTCACTGTATATTCCTTATGAAATCTGTCATGATTCTGAGATATCTATTTATATCTCTAATTGTTTCTAGTCATCCATCAAAGTTATTCAAGACTGGTTATGCCATAAATCAAGTATACTCTTAAATTGAATAAGATGAAGGACCTGCTCATAGATAATCTAGAACTAATAAAATGAGTTATTTTGCCTGTTGTTCATTTGAATCATGAAATAATAGATTAAGAGTAAATATGTCTTCTCTATTTACTATTTAAGAAAAACTGAGATGATATTATAAACAAGAAACTACCTGGGAATTTTCAGGTGTTTTGGAGTGCCAGGTTTGGTTATCTCTAAATATAAGATACAGCACTTAGCAAATATTTGTCAATTTAATTTAATGGTGAATTATTCTGACAGAAGAATCCAAGGAACACATGGGGTGTGCATTGTTTCAATCACAGTCTATTTCTCTATTATGTTATTCAACATATCACTTTCTGATTCCCATTTGTTTTTCCAAAGTTTCCTTTTTGGAGAGAAAATGCCTCATCTTGCTATGTCTAACTTTTATCTGAGGCAGAGAGGACTCTTCTTGTATAGAAGCCATCACTCTTATTTGCTCATAATAGTATTTGGGATGTTATTGCTGCCAAACTCACATCACCAACATATCTTAATTACTACACCACTACCCACTTGCACCCATTATGAGCACCTGCCAAACAGCCTCTGATGGGAGATGGCCTCCATCAATAGGATGAATTGCCATCATTTGGACTGATTTGGAAAATCACTTAGTGTAGGAAGGAACTGATCTGTCACAGTAACTTGAAACTCTGTTCTGCTCCTCTGCTCTTTTATTTGGTTGTAGGCTTATTCTGAGCTGGCAACCTGACACTTGCTCTGGAGACCAAAGTAGTAGTATAATGTCATATGAGAGGACTGATTCACAGTTTTGACTAATAAAGCATCCAGTACACAATTAGAGATCAAAGCCATGGAAATATAGACACACATACTGACTGACTTTACAGGACATTAACAAGAGGTAGGCTCTGGGCAAAACTCTGTTTAGAAGTGGGAGTCTGCCCCAGGAAAGAATGCACTGGAGAGAAAGTGCACTTCTTAACATTTCCTAAGCAGCCTGGATGTCTGAATAGAGGTAAAATGATATGGCAGTGTCAAGTTGACCTTTTGTAAAATCTAGACAAAAGAAGTCCTGGAACAATGTGCACTGGAAGTAAGTTTACAGCCTGCCTAGAGTTGGTGGGGGTGGTGGGCTGGAGGAAAAAGAAACAAGGAACTTACAGGGTTTGTTCTCCTCTTGAACCAACAAGGGTTTTGGGATTTCCTTGTTTGGGAAGGAAAGAGCTCTCACCTCTCATTTGTACCCGCCTTTTCCATCATGACTTCCTTTTACAGACCAGTTCCTGAATCCTTTCTGGAGGAGATGGGGTCAGGCTCACTTTTGGTAACCTGCCTGTGCAGCTGCATTCATTGTGGTAAAAGAAACCCCAAGAATCTCTACACAGGTGTGGGACTGGGGGAGACTTTTCCCTGCTACTTCTGTCTCAGTCCATATCTTCACAGGCAGGGACTAGAATTACACTGAAGCCCCACCCTATGATAAAAGAGTGTCTGTGCGTTACTAGAACACAGTGTTTAAAGACTAGCTTTACATTCCAAGATTGGTATTTCATCCGAAGGTCTGAACTGTCTATACTGTTGAAAGTTCCCTTTCTATCATCCTTCCACTATTTTACTCTGCTTGTTTGCACAGTAAATATGGTTTCAATGGAATCTTATCTTTTTCAAGAGCACAAACACAATTAATCACTTCCATTCAGACACCACTAATTCAGAATTTGCAACAATTCCATGATAGTTTCGGTAACACATTTTTGTACCATTTCTTAAAAGAGGATTCACTATGAAAATTAAGAGCAGAAATGAAAGGACAAGGGGAAAAGTTTCATGTATTTGAGAGGAAACATTTCTCAAGATCCCTAATAGCAGTTATTTGCATTTAAACAATTAATGGAATAATTACTACCAAGTCATCTCATTAATTAAAGAAAACTCAGCAGGATCTTTATTTGGCAACAGTTTATTAGCAGAGATTCCCTAAGTATCAACTCAATGGAATACTGGTAAGAGATATTCCTCCTCCCAAATTCTAATTACCCCCTTTCAATCATCTTAAATATTTTCCAAACATTGAGGTTATCATTTCAATAAATTACAGCTAGCTGCATAAATTAGAATGCAGATGTGTTAGTCTGCCCCACAGGTAGCTCCAAGGCCCCTGTAATCTGTGCCCCCAGCCTAGAAAGAGCATGACAAGCTGGGCCAGAAGGAGAGACTATACTAATTCAAGGGGCTTGAGACTCATTTCTAAAGCTCTGTGTTCATTAGTTCCTTCCACTGAATTTGAATATTCTGTTCTGATATTTTTTTCATATGTCTACAAAAAGATACACAGCCTTTCCTCAGTAGATATACTTCCTTGCCTCTCTCCCTGATACTGGCCCCTGGATGATTCGCTGCAAGTTTCGGGGAAGCAGAAGACCAGCATGGTGATCAGTCTAGGTTAGTGTCAAACAGTGGGATCTGGTCATAGTAGGACACTTAGGACAACTTTCAGAAAATGGAGATTCCACTGTTTCATTCATTTAGCAGAACCCAGGGGTAAGGAACATAGAAAGGCTATGAGGTATGTACAATTTAACTTAACCACTCTGTGCCTCGATTTTTTATTCTATAAAATAGGGATGAAAATCCCTTATTAACTGGGAGCAGTGGTGCTCCCAGCTAATAGTTCCATCAGTTCAGAAGGCTGAGGCAGGAGGATTGGGAGTTCAAAGCCAGCCTCAGCAACTTAGTGAGACCCTAAATAACTTGGTGAGCTCCTGTCTCTAAATAAAAAATACAAAAAAGGGCTGGGAATGTGGCTTAGTGGTTAAGTGCTCCTGGGTTCAATCCCTGGTACCAAAAAAACCTCTTATTAATAAAGTTGTTACCAGATTTTAAATGTTAATGTTTGTGTAGCATTTAAACCAATGTCTGATACATAGAAATCACTTTATAGCTGTTAAATAAAATAAGTGCAGTCATTAAATATTTACTGAGTCCTTTCTAGGTGTGGGGTACTTTTCTAGATTATGGGCATAGAGTAGTGACCAGAGTGAAAAATCCCCGCCCACTTGGTACTTCTAGTGGAGGAAGTAGATAATAAACGAGTACATTTTACAGCACACTGGGAGATGACTACTCTAGGGAATGATGAAAGAGTGGTGCTGGAAAGAGCTGGCAGTCTTAAATAGGAGATTCAGGGTAGACCTTTCTGGAGGCAATTGAAGTTGTTAAGGGAGTACGTCAAGCAGCTCTCTGATGGAAAAGGTTGCAGCAAAAGCTCTGAGGTGGGAATGAAGAATAGGAGACCAGGGCTCTGAGGTGGGAATGAAGAATAGGAGACCAGGGTGGCTGAAGGAGGCTGAGTAAGGGAGAGGGGCGGGGGGAGATAGATGGGAATGGAGGACAATGGTCTGTAGGGTTGCCTTGTTTTTTTTTTTTTTTTTGCGATGCTGGAGATTGAACCCAGGGCCTTGTGCTTGCAAGGCAAGCACTCTACCATCTGAGCTATATCCCCAGCCCCTGCCTTGTGAGAATTTTGGCTTTTACTCTGAGGGAAATGAGGCGAATGCCCCAGGACAAAGGTCTCAGGCACCAGTTTGGGTTCTCTGTTTCCTCACAGCTGCTCTTCCCCTCAGTAGGGGGCAACTGGGAGAACACTCATATGTATGTCTATTCTGGGCAGGAGAATAGAGTCTCTGAGCTAAGAACAAGGCATTCCCCACACATGCTAAAAGCAGAAGCTCGAAAATATATCATACCCTCATTAGTTTCCATAATTGTTAGTACCCACTAATCTGCTCACTGCCAAGTGCCAACCCACAGTTCCTCAGTCCTTGTCTTTAATGTGGTCCTGAACTGACAAGCTTCCAAAGAGCGGCTCTGAGGAAATGGGAAACAATGTTAGACTTGATATTGTTTATTGGCAGTAAAGGAATGGGAAACAGTAGCTCAGGGAAGAGTCCTCTTATACTTGATTTTTACATAATTCTAAGATAAATTTAAATGGAAATTCAGAACACTTTAGAAGTTTTTTAGTTATAAATTTGTAGGATATAAAACCCTACAAGTCCTGCTTATCCTATACTACTGCTCACATTCTTCTTGCTGGTGCCAGGGATGTAGCTCACTAGTAGGGTGCTTCCTAGAAGGTATGAGATCCTGAATTCCATCCTGGGGACAGGGGGAGAAAGAAAAAAAATATTATTCTGGAAATTTAGAAATATAGAACATTGATTATATTGCCATAGTTTGGGTAAATCATTTTTAATCCAATTTTTATAATAGCAGGCTCAAAAGTCTGAGTAGCATGAAGGCTGTGAGAACATTATTCTCTCTCCTTTTGGAAGCTAAGGCAAAGTTGGGGAGAAAAAACTTTGAGATTCCCTTATTGTCTGACTTTGGGGATGCATGTAAAGGAGTGCCCACATAGTGAGAACACTAAAGAGGTCAGGGATAAAAAATTCCTACCTTTCCCTGCCTCTCAATTGAATGCTGGGTGCTCAAGGTGCTAAGAAAAGCCTACGGCATGCATTGATACTATTACCTAATGTTGAGACCCTCTAGTGCCCAGGGGAGACAGTCTTCCGAGTAGCTCTGTGCTGTGGGGAGGAGGCTGGGCTGACTTGTCACATGGAATGCACTCAACATTCATAGGCCAGGACCTGAATCAGATAAGCTGAGCATGCTTATTTCTATGGTAATAGTTTGTCAGTTGGAAACAGAACCTACTGTTTTTGTTTGTCTGAAATGTCTGTCTTATGAAAAATGGCTAGTCACTGTAGTGGTTGCAAACTTCCATCTTATAATTTTTTGAAAAGTTGTTGGATGTTGACAGAAACAAAAATGAATCCTGGCTCTGGCTAGCTTAAATTATGTTGAAATTGTATTTCATCCCTCTATATATCTGAACATTACTGAGTCAAGAGAAATAGAAATCCCTCATTTCAGATAGATTTTGTTTTTTCTTGGAGATTTTTCAGAGCAATTAATTCTCTTTGCCTTCCTGCCCCTGTCTCCTGAAAATCCCAAACTTTGATGTTTTTGTCTCCAGCATATCAAGATAAGTTTGTATATGTAAATAAACTTAGGCCTTTTTCTTGTTTGTTTCATCATTTTATCCTCTGCATCACTCCGTCTTTATGATGCAGATGTTCATGCTGGTGACTGAACTCATACTGACATTTGCTGCTCAGATATAGGACTAGACCTATTTTTCCCAGAGACATAAGGATAAGGACTGACTTCTTACAGTTCATAACAACTTAGGTGAGTGGTTCTTAAAGGGCAGGACCTTCTTCTATCTATGATATGTTAGGAGTTAATTTTGATTGACCCAATGATTATGGGAAAGAAAACTGACTTTTAAGGAGGATGTTAAGATTCCTGAAAAGCACTGATCCCACCTTGAATGTTTAAACTAAGCTTTCCAAGGTGGTCCATTTCTTGGAGAAGTCCATCCCTCTGTCCTGCAAGAAAATGGGCAGCAGCATGTGATTTCAATCACCTAAAACTTTGTCAATTTCAATCCTAGATTTAGGTTAAAGAAAGGTTCTTGGTAAATCCTTTTTAAAAATTTGCTTTAAAAAAATTAATTCCAGTGGGTCATCAGTGCAGTGTTAATTCATCACTTATTCATTAAGAAAGACGACTATTCCTAATTGTTAATGGTTTAGATGTGGTGTCCCTCAAAAGCTCACATGAGACAATGCAAGGTTTGGAGGAGAAATGATTGACCTATAGCCTTAACCTAATCAGTGAATTAATCCCTGATGGCATTAACTGAGTGGCAACTGGAAGTAGGTGGGGTGTGGCCAGAGGAGGTGGTTCATTGGGGGCTGTGGCTATGGGGTGTATATTTTGTGTCTGGAAAGTGGAGTCTCTTTCTCTCTCTGCTTTCTGATCATCAGATGAGCTGCTTCCCTCTGCCACACTTCTATGCCATGATGTTTTGTTTTACCTTGAGCCTCGAGGAATGGAGCTGGCCTTCTATGAACTAAGACCTCTGAAACTGTAAGCCCTCAATTAAACTTTTCCTCCTCTACAGTTGTTCTGGTTAGGCCCTTTTAGTTACAGCAGCAAAAAAGCTGACTGAAAAAGAAATTGGTATGGTGAAGTGGGGGTCGTTGCTCTGACTAACCTGACTCATAAATTTTTGGGGCATTTTGCCATTGGTAGGAGGAATTTTGAGATGCTTGCAGTACACGCTGGAAATGCTTTAGATTGTTGTAAGCAGAGCTTAATGGCTGATTCTGGTGGGAGCTCAGAAGACCAGAATGGCAATAGAACCATGGACAGTGAAGACAGGGCTCAAGAGGGTTCAGAGAAGGAGAACTCTATTGGAATTTGGAGTAGAGGTCATTTGTGTTATGTTCTGGCTGAGAAGTTGTCTGCATTTTTCCTGTGTCTCAGGACTCTCTGTGAAGCCAATTTTAAAAGTGATGGACTTCTTAATCTGGTGGAAGAAATATCTAGGCAGCATAGCATTCAGGAAGTGGCAAGGGTATTGCTGGTGGCTTTTAGTCAAGTTTATTGTGAAATTCAGGAGCAGAAAGCAAAGCAGAAATATTTGAAAAACTTGAACTTGAAAGGCAGGAGTAAAACTGGAGCTAAGGAAGTTGTGATTTTTAAAGACATTACTGCCACTAAAGAAATGCTATAGATTTTGTCCAGAGACAATGAGAGAGATGGCTTGAGGGCATCTCAGGAGCTAGAAAGAACACACCCATCTCAGGCTCAAGGTAGTAAAGGTGAAAATTCTCTTGAGAAGAGACCAGTGGGGTACCCTTCTTTCATGAAGGGGCCTAGGAAGTTTTTTCAACATGCTCAGCCAGCTGGACACTCAGAGGCTGCTGCATCCAGGGTCCCCGGAGGTTATACTACTGCTTGAGATGGTGACAAATCTTGGCATCAACCATGTGGTGCTGGTTCTGAAGGAATGCAGGATGCTGGAGGTAGGGGATCATGGAGGCAGGGGATCATGGAGGCTTCCACCAAGATTTCAAAGGAAGGCCTTGAAGGCCAGGCAAAGTGCAGCAGGGTCAGAATCCCTGCGGGTATATCCTGAGAAAGCTAAATGTGGAGATTAGAGGAGGAAGCCAAAACTGCAGTGGAGATCCCAAGATGAAGAAATACCAATAATGTGGGACATTGTCCTGGGGAAGCTATAGGAATTGATTAGAGACAAGCCAACAGAAAGGTCACTTGGGCTGCAACCAACATGGTCACAGGAGTGGAGCTACACAAGTCCATTGGAAAGAACATCACCATGCCATGTGCCCCAGATGCTGGACATGGAGCTACAGGACATGTTTGTCTAGCTGGATTTTGGTCTAACTTTGGTCCTATCCCATTTTTCTATATCCCTAATTTCGTGAATGGAAATGTTTACTCTGTACCATTGATATATTGGTACTTGTAAACTGCTTTTAATTTTATAGGAGCTCACAATGTGAGACTGTCTTGAGTCTCAGAGAAGACTTTGAATTTGAAATTTGAGCAATCTCAGAACTGTTGAGAATATGGACTCTTGGGAATGGACTAAATGTTTTTGCATTACCAGATGAGTGTGAGCTTTTGTAGGCCAGGGGCGAAATGTTACGGTTTAGATGTGGTGTCTTCTCCAACTTCACGTGTGAGACAATGTAAGAAGGTTTGGAGGAGAGATGATTGGGTTGTAGCCTTAACCTTATCAGTGAATTAATCCCTGATGGTATTAACTGAGTGGTAACTGGAGGCAGGTGGGGTGTGGCTGCAGGAAGTGGTTCACTGGGGGGTATGGATATGGGGTATATCTGGAGAGTTGAGTCTCTCTCCTTTCTGATCACCATGTGAGCTGCTTCCCTCTGCCACACTCTTCTGCCATAATGTTCTACCTCACCTCAAGCCCTGAGGAATGGAGTCAGCTTTCTATGGACTGAGACTTCTGAATCTGTGAGCCCTCAATTAAGCTTTTCCTCCTCTAAAATTGTTCTGGTTGGATCTTTTAAGTCACAGCAGTGAAAAGGCTCACTAAAACACTAATTTTGCTTCTATCATATAGGACCCCAAGAGTTTGGATGAAGACTGCTGTAAACTGGCATTGTAACAAGTTGAATGGCCAGGACTGAGATGCAGGTGGTAAGCCATGTTCTGGGAGGGACTTGATGAAGTGTGAAAAGTCTAAACATTAACAGAGGAGGTGTTGACACTAGGTTTCTAGGGGCATGACATGAAGAAAAAGAGTGTTAATTTTGGATCTGTTTTTAGAGTAATTTGCTTGTTATATGGGTGGTTGCTACTTTCTTATCCAATTTTTTCACTCTCCCTTCTCGAGTTTCCTTGATTGCCCCTACATAACCATGACCTATACGTACAAACTTCCACAGCTACTGGGTTATAGATAAATATTTCCAGTCTTCCCGATGATCCCCAAGTGGGTCAGGTTAGTGTATCTTCAACCAGTCTGAATCCTTCTGAACCTGTTGAAGGTTCCATGTTCTCAGTCTTGGTAGATGGCATCACTTTCGGATTCCACTTCAAAGACAGAATAGAATAGCTAGGTATCCTCACCCTCAGTCCCCCACATCCGTATCTCACTACACAAGCCATTGCTTGTTGGCTCGGCTTCTGATCTCAGCCTTTCCTCTCAACTTCTCTGCCTCTGTTTTAGAGCAGATGCTAATTAAGTTGCTGCTGGGCAACGTGGCAGCCTCCTTTCTTTCCTGTCTTCCACTGTTCCTTCTCTATTCCAGCTATTCTCCAAAAAGGAGTCAGAATTATCTTCAAAACCAAATTTGAACAGGTTATACTGGAGTATCTCCTTTCAATTTCCATCACAGCATAAAATAAAAATGACTTGACAGTAGTCCTCTTTACCCTCTGGAAATGTGTTCCAAGACTCCTACTAGTTACCTGTAATTGCAGATAGTAGCAAAACTTATATATACTGTTTTTTTCTCATACTTGCATATATATGACAAAGTTTCATTTATAAATTAAGCACAGTAAAAGAACAACAAAACTACTAATGGAACAACTATAACAGTGCACTGTAATAAAAGTTACATGAATGTGGTTCTCTGTCTCTTTTGCTCTTTCAAAATATCTTATTGTTCTCTACTCTTCTTTTTTGTTGTGATGATTTGAGATCATACAATGCAGGTGTGATGAGATGAAGTGAGGTGAATGGAAGGCACATGGCTTTAGCATGTGATTTTTTTCTTTCCTGATTAAGTCAAGAACTTTAACCTTTTCACTTAAAAGAAGCAGTTCATGACTTCTCTTTGGCGTATCTGAATTCCCAGTGTCACTACTCTTGTGCTTTGAGGTCATAATTTAGTAAAATAAGGGTTTCTTAAATATAAGCACTGTAATACCATGAGAGTGGATCAGATAACTAAGAAAGGTAGGTAGCATATACACCGTAGACACACTAGACAAAATGATGGTTCATGTCCTGGGCAGTCAGAGATTTCATCATGTTACTCAGAATGCCACACATTTTAAAACTGATGAGTTATTTCTGGAAATTTCCCATTAAATACTTTTAAACTGGTTGATGTGGATTACTGAAACCACAGAAAGCAAAACTACAGATAATGGGGGGTGGGGGAGATTACTGTACTTAGAAACCTAGGTTCTTCTAAGTCTGGTTCAAACAGTTCCTCTAAGCTTCTGTTCAACTACATGATTTCCTTAAAATCTAGCCAGACTGATCCAGATCTTTGTGATGCTTGATCCTGCTTAAATGTTCCCACCTCTGGAAGTTTTTCCAACTCCTAGTGAACAATGAGTCATTTCCTCTGTTGTAACCAATTGGTCTTTTTATACATTTCTGTCATGCCATCATATTTATGAATCACATAGCCTCTAATTCAACTTCTCTTGATTCATTTAAGTGTGAATAAGATCAGGAATGAGATAAGGCATTGAGCCTAGAACAGAGTAGGTACTTAAGACTTGTTTGTTTAATGCATGGTTGAATATACATCAAATGTGAAATTTAATAAAGTACTGCATGAAGTCTGAGGAGGGAGTGGTAACTACATCTTACTTTGATTAGGCACAGCTAATCTAAAATGTTATCACAGGAAGTTGTTTGGAGACTATTTTTTTTTCCTCTAGAGATCATTAGTGAATGATTTAGTCATTACTAAATGACTTTTTAATTAAAATATATTAGTATTGAATAACTGGCTAGGTCTTTGCAGTAATTACTGTTATATGATCCTGTTCATTTTTAATTTTGGCTGCAGACTTATGTTCTACTGTTATTCTTTAATGTTAATGATCAGACAGCTTTGATTTTAGATAAGAGTATTTGCCATAATAACATAAATGCTTGATTAGCCCAGATTCAGAAGGGTAAATTAAACTCAGAAGAAAATGAGAAAGAGGGAAATAAAGAGGTAAAAATGAGCAAATAATCACTTCATTTTAGATTTTGAAACTTATGTTCCACATTACTTAATTATACTTGCCTTTATAGGTCTTCCAAATGAGTGAAAAATTATTTTTGGAATTTAATACTGCTGAAATTACAAGATTAATTGAAACCAGAGTATTTTAATGTCTCCATGGAGGCAATGAACTTATATAGTAATTTATGAAAAAGCTTGCTCTTAGTATAGGAGAGCAAAACCTGGATCTAGTCATTCATTTCATCCAATTGAGAGTTTTATTTCAAATTTCTTTTTTTCCAGACTCTGAGCATTTATTTTATTTTAGGCATTGGTGATAAAGTGGTTAACAAAACAACAAGGGCTGACTCTTAAGGAGCTTGTATTCTGGTGACAGAAACCAATAATGAAATGCAATAACAAATACATAAGAAAATACCAAGTAGTGGTAAATACTATAATGACACCAAAACAGGAGTACATGCTGGCTTCTTTAAATTAGATAGTCAAGTTAGGGAGCTTATATCTGGCGAAAGAATACCTTTCACATGTTTATTATATTCAATATGCTAGGCACTGTGATATATACTAGAAAATAAAGACTACTAACATACAGTCTTACATAGTTTTCAGTCTAGCAGAAATAAAATGTGTATGGAAACCAGCAGTGGTACTAGAGTGCAATGAATGCTTTTATAGACCATCTGCTGCTACAGACCATTCCTTCTGAGCTGTGTTGGACCCCAGAAGACAGAAAAAGTGTAACAACTTCTGGAGAATCAGGGAAAATTTTCAAGAAGAGAAGGCATGAGCTGAGAATTTAAACATGAATAGGAATGACCAAGGTGACAAGGGGAAGTGGGGGAACTGAGTCTTCACTAGAAGGAACATCACTGAAGGCACACAGGTAGTGTATGTATAAAGTATGAATGACTTAGTACTGCTGGAGTGTAGTAAGTGGCTGTGAATGTGTGTGTGTGTGTGTGTGTGCACCCATGCACGTACTGGTGCATGCGAACATGCAAGGGAAACTGGTACAAAACTTAGGCCAGAGATGTAGGAAGACCTGGACATGAGAATCCTGCATGTGGCAGAGTAAGGAAATGACCCTTTTATTTCTGATAATTGTTTGGAATTTTACTTAAGGTTAAAAACAAGAAAAAATAGTATAACCTAAATGTTATGGGTTTTACACACTGAGAAGATGTCAAAATACTTAAAGTGAAAAGGGTAGTTAAAAATTATTAAATCAAACTATCTTATAATTTTATTAAAATATTATCAATTTGCTCTATGGAGTTTTAAAATTTGTTTCTAACT
This sequence comes from Sciurus carolinensis, assembly GCF_902686445.1. Classification (NCBI taxonomy): domain Eukaryota; kingdom Metazoa; phylum Chordata; class Mammalia; order Rodentia; family Sciuridae; genus Sciurus; species Sciurus carolinensis. The sequence continues at coordinate 87,462,926 of NC_062219.1, forward strand.
TCAGTATCATATAACATTATTTTTTAATCTAAGCTACCTAAAAGTCGTCCTTATTAAAATTTAAGCTAACTTAAAAAATGTAAATGTTTGATGAATAAACTTGTAAAGTTTAAATGTTTCTTTGACACAGATTGATAAGGGGAATGTAGAAAAGTTTGGTTAGGTGAATTGTACTCTAAACCATGATCTGATATAAGCTTTTATTCTTTTGATTTATTTGACATAAGGATGACAACCCCAAACTTAATTTGTGTTGCTAATCTCTTTCTCTTAAAAAGACCAATGTCAAGAGAATACAATGTAGGTTTTTGAATAAGTAGGATGGGTCAATTCTATTTAAACACTGACACTGTGCAATATATGCATCACTGAAAAGCATATATATATATATATATATATATATATATTTTTTTTTTTTTTTGTACTTGGAATTGAACCCAGGGACACTTTAGCACCAAGCTATATTTCTAGTCCTTTTTAATTTTTAGTTTGAGACAGGGTCTTGCTAAATTGCTTAGGGCCTCGCTAAGTTGTCTAGGTTGGTCTCAAACTTGCAATCTCCTTGCCTCAGCCTCCCGAGTCACTGAGATTACAGGTGACCATCACTGTGCCCAGCAGAAAGTCTGGACATAGGCAAAATTTCACATAAGAAGCACAGGGATTATGATAAAAATAGGGCAAATCACTCTAAACATTTGGAACTTCTAAACAGAGCTATAAGAAAAACAATAAAAGTATGGTCAAATAGAGATGTCAAATTCTAAAACAAAATGCACAGCAATCCTGGCCTTCACTTAAGGTGAAGAAGGCATGATGGATCGGATGTCAGGAAGTGTCTAGGCTGCTGGGTTATGGAGTCAAGGGCACCCTGTCATGTATTGCAGGTAGAGGGAAATGCTAACTTGGCACAAAAATGTAGTGATGCTAAAAATGGATCATTTCTGTTTATCATCTTATGTTCAAGTCTTTTGCACAAAGACTGGGGGAGGATGGTTTTATCAGTAAACTCCAAAGCAGAGCAAGTGTCAAAAATAGAGAAGATGGTCATACGCAGTACTCTACTTCTTGAGTATGGTTGCATTCAGCTAGGGTAATGTGCTTTCTGCTTAGTTGTTGTAACAGGAGAAAAAAGATAATTCCTAACTCCCATGTTACATTGACATCATTATCCTATTGACAGTTACTGAAAGGTAGTAGAGGCCTGTGTTTGCATAATATTGCAAACTGTTTAGTTGATTTAAATAGGAAAATACTTTTAAGATCCATCACAGGCAAGGATGGGACCATATGAGTATCTCAGTGCACAGCTGCTATATAATGTGTGTCATGCCTCTGGCCACAGGACGTTTGGTAGTTACATAGTGAAGAATGAATAAATCAATTGCACAGTTGCATTTGATGTCCATTTGTCCATAAAAGAATGAATGAATCAATGAGAAGCTCAAAATAATAATAAAAAACGGCCTTTACTCTGCAAAGGTGACTGAAGGAAATGTTTGTCCTTACAGCGTTGGACTTCTGAATGGATTGCCTGATGTTTCACATTGCTGACCTCTGACCTAGCGCTCTCTATAACTCTTTCCAGGATTGTGAAAATGGACAAGCTTCCTGACCTCATCATACCTCCCACTGACCTCAGCTAGTTTTATGCCAATCCTTGCCTGGCAACAGTGACCCTGGGCATCCAATTCTCCCCTGCTGTGGACTACAGGTCAAGACCAGAGAGACTCAGCATGCTTGAGAGAAGGTAAGGACAGAAAATCTTCCAGATTCATAGATGTGTGACCAACTTACAACTGCTCTAGTCAATATTATTATTAATTCAAAGAGAATGAGAATTCTTGCCAACTCCTTTTCTGTATAACAGCCCTTCTGTTATCTTTTTCTTTTCTTTTTTTTTTTTGTGGAGGGAAGTATCAGGAATTGAACCCAGAGGTGCCTAACCACTGAGCCACATTCCCAGCTCTTGTTATATTTTATTTTGAGACAGGGTCTTGCTAATTTGTTCAGGACCTCTTGAGTGGCTGAGGGTGGCTTTAAACTTGCAATCCTACTCCCTCAGCCTCTGGAGTTACTGGTATTACAGGTGTGTGCCTCTGCGCCCGGCAGAATTTATCTTTCTTTTAAAGTTGCATTTGATGTCCATTTGTTCTTGATTCCACATGATTTGAAAAGTAGTGTTCAGGAGAGTAAGGGTAGGGAATGAGAATCAGAGTTAGTCCTCCCCTGCCCTGCAGCCACTTTCCATGCATCCCCTGAGGACTGTTACTTCCTACAGTTTCCATTTCTTTGTTAAAGCTGTTCTTCAGTGTTCTTTTGTAAGGAGGGCTTTCCAGGTTTCCCATGTTGCTGAGATTTTGCAGCCCTACATCTTCCTCAATCAGTCTTCTGTGAGCCAAGGCTGGAGGCCTGTACCCTTAGACAGACTCTTTTCTGTTCTCCATTTTCCAGTAATGTTTTGTGGATTCATAGTGATTTATAGTCCTGGAGGAGGCCAGGTCTGCAGCATTTTCATTGAATCCAGCCTGTAATGTTGTTTGTCAAGCTGCCATTTACAGCTTGGAAAATTCTTCTCTAATCTACTTTGCAGAGGCCTGGTGTGTCTTCTCACCTTAATTGTGACTCTGGTGTCTGTCTGCATGAGAAACAGTGGAACCCACCCTACCTAGCTGTTGGTTTTGTATAGTACCAAACCGAAATTTAGTAGTAGTGACCTAATTGAAAAATAGTTTTTTAAAATCATCTTATTTGTAATTTTCAGGAGAAAAAGATGATGAGATAGGTCTATTTACTTGTGTGGATATGTTTTTAGGGAATTTTTAAAAATGATAAACTAATTTCTCTCTCATTTCCTAATTTCATCATTTATATATATATATATATATATATATATATAATTTTTTTTTATTGTAAACAAATGGGATACATTTTGTTTCTCTGTTTGTACAGGGTGTAAAGTCATACAATTTGTGTAATCATAAATTTACATAGGGTAATGTTGTTTGATTCATTTTGTTATTTTTTCCCTCCCCCCCACCCCTCCCACCCCTCTTTTCCCTCTATACAGTCCTTCCTTCCTCCATTCTTGCCCCCCTCCCTAACCCTAACCCTAAGTCTAACCCTAACACTAACCTCTCCCACCCCCCATTATTTGTCATCATCCACTTATTAGCGATATCATTCGTCCTTTGGTTTTTTGAGATTGGCTTATCTCACTTAGCATTATATTCTCCAGTTTCATCCATTTGCCTGCAAATGCCATAATTTTATCATTCTTTATGGCTGAGTAATATTCCATTGTATATATATACCACAGTTTCTTTATCCATTCATCAATTGAAGGACATCTAGGTTGGTTCCACAATCTGGCTATTGTGAACTGAGCAGCTATGAACATTGATGTGGCTGTATCTCTGTAGTATGCTGATTGTAAGTCCTTTGGGTATAGGCCAAGGAGTGGGATAGCTGGGTCAAATGGTAGTTCCATTCCAAGTTTTCTAAGGAGTCTCCACACTGCTTTCCAGAGTGGCTGCATTAATTTGCAGCCCCACCAGCAATGTATGAGTGTACCTTTCTCCCCACATCAACGCCAACACCTGTTGTTACTTGTATTCTTGATAATCGCCATTCTAATTGGGGTGAGATGGAATCTTAGGGTGGTTTTGATTTGCATTTCTCTTATTACTAGAGATGTTGAACATTTTTCCATATGTTTGTTGATTGCTTGTAGATCTTCTTCTGTGAAGTGTCTATTCATTTCCTTAGCCCATTTGTCAATTGGATTATTTGCATTCTTGGTGTAGAGTTTTTTGAGTTCTTTATAGATTCTGGAGATTAGCGCTCTATCTGAAAGTATGACTGGCAAAGATTTTCTCCCACTCTGTAGGCTCTTTCTTCGCATTGCTGATAGTTTCCTTTGCTGAGAGAAAGCTTTTTAGTTTTAATCTATCCCAGTTATTAATTCTTGCTTTTATTTCTTGTGCTATGGGAGTCCTGTTGAGGAAGTCTGGTCCTAAGCCGACATGTTGAAGCTCTGGACCTACTTTTTCTTCTATAAGATGCAAGGTCTCTGGTCTGATTCCGAGATCCTTAATCCATTTTGAGTTTAGTTTCATGCATGGTGAGAGATATGGGTTTAGTTTCATTCTGTTGCATATGGATTTCCAATTCTCCCAGCACCATTTGTTGAAGAGGCTATCTTTTCTCCATTGCATATTTTTGGCCCCTTTGTCTAGTATGAGAAAATTGTATTTATTTGGGTTTGTGTCCGTGTCCTCTATTCTGTACCATTGATCCACCTTTCTATTTTGGTACCAATACCATGCCGTTTTTGTTACTATTGCTTTGTAGTAGAGTTGAAGATCTGGTATTGTGATACCCCCTGCTTCACTATTTCTGCCAAGGATTGCTTTAGCTATTCTGGGTTTTTTATTCTTCCAGATGAATTTCATAATTGCTTGCTCTATTTCTGTAAGGTACATCATTGGGATTTTAATTGGAATTGCATTGAATTTGTATAGAACTTTTGGTAGTATGGCCATTTTGACAATATTAATTCTTCCTATCCAAGAACATGGGAGATCTTTCCATCTTCTAAGGTTTTCTTGAATTTCTTTCTTTAGTGTTCTGTAGTTCTCATTGTAGAGGTCTTTCACCTCTTTTGTGAGATTGATTCCCAAGTATTTTATTTTTTTCAAAGCTATTGTGAATGGGGTAGTTTTCCTGATTTCTCTTTCTGAAGATTCATCGCTTATGTATAAAAATGCCTTAGATTTATGTGCATTGATCTTATATCCCGCTACTTTATTGAATTCACTTATGAGATCTAAAAGTTTTCTGGTGGAATTTCCTGGTTCCTCTAAGTATACAATCATATCATCAGCAAATAGAGATAGTTTGAGTTCTTCTTTTCCTATTTGTATCCCTTTAATTTCTTTGGTCTGTCTAATTGCTCTGGCTAGAGTTTCAAGGACGATATTGAATAGAAGTGGTCAAAGAGGGCATCCCTGCCTTGTTCCAGTTTTTAGAGGGAATGCTTTCAGTTTTTCACCATTTAGAATGATATTAGCCATGGGTTTAGCGTAGATGGCCTTTACAATGTTAAGGAATGTTCCCACTATCCCTATTTTTTCTAGTGTTTTGAGAATGAAGGGGTGCTATATTTTATTGAATGCTTTTTCTGCATCTATCGAAATAATCATGTGATTCTTGACTTTAAGTCTATTGATATGGTGAATGACATTTATTGATTTCCTGATGTTGAACCAGCCTTGCATCCCTGGGATGAAACCCACTTGATCATGGTGCACTATCTTTTTAACATGTTTTTGTATGCAATTTGCTAAAATTTTGTTGAGAATTTTTGCGTCGATGTTCATTAAGGATATCGGTCTGAAATTTTCTTTCCTCGATGTGTCTCTGTCTGGTTTAGGTATCAGGGTAATATTGGCTTCATAGAATGAGTTTGGGAGGGTTCCCTCCTCTTCTATTTTATGGAATACTTTGAGAAGTATTGGAATGAGCTCTTCTTTAAAGGTTTTGTAGAACTCGGCTGAGAACCCATCTGGTCCTGGACTTTTCTTTGTTGGTAGGCTATTGATGACTTCTTCTATTTCATTACTTGAAATTGGTCTATTTAAATTGTGTATGTCCTCCTCGTTCAGTTTAGGCAATTCATATGTCTCTAGAAACCTGTTGATGTCTTCGAAATTTTCTATTTTGTTGGAGTATAGATTTTCAAAATAACTTCTAATTATGTTTTGCATTTCAGTCGTGTCTGTTGTGATATTTCCTTGTTCATTCCGAATTTTGGTGATTTGGGTTTTCTCTCGTCTTCTCTTTGTTAGTGTGGCTAAAGGTTTATCAATTTTATTTATTTTTTCGAAGAACCAACTATTTATTTTGTCAATTTTTTGTATCGTTTCTTTTGTTTCAATTTCGTTGATTTCAGTTCTGAGTTTAACTATTTCCTGTCTTCTACTACTTTTGGTGTTGGTCTGTTCTTCTTTTTCTAGGGCTTTGAGCTGTAGTGTTAGGTCGTTTATTTGTTGAGTTTTAATTCTTTTATTAAATGCGCTCCATGAAATAAATTTTCCTCTAAGTACTGCTTTCATAGTGTCCCAGAGATTTTGATATGATGTTTCTTTGTTCTCATTTACCTCTAAGAATTTTTTAATTTCCTTCCTAATATCTTCTGTTATCCATTCATCATATAATAGCATATTGTTTAATCTCCAGGTGTTGGAATAATTTCTGTTTTTTACTCTTTCATTTATTTTTAACTTCAATCCATTATGATCTGATAGAATACAGGGTAGTGTCTCTATCTTCTTGTATTTGCTAACATTAGCTTTGTGGCATAATATATGGTCTATTTTAGAGAAGGATCCATGTGCTGCTGAGAAGAAAGTGTATTCGCTCTTGGTTGGATGGTATATTCTATAAATGTCTGTTAAGTCTACATTATTGATTGTGTTATTGAGATCTATGGTTTCTTTGTTCAATTTTTGTTTGGAAGATCTGTCCAGTGGTGAGAGAGGCGTGTTAAAATCACCTAGTATTATTGTGTTATGGTCTATTTGGTTACTAAAATTGAGAAGGATTTGTTTAACATACATGGATGAGCCACTGTTTGGGGCATAGATGTTTATGATTGTTATATCTTGCTGATTTATGCTTCCCTTAAGCAGTATGAAATGTCCTTCTTTATCCCTTCTGACTAACATTGACTTGAAGTCTACATTATCTGAAATGAGGATGGATACTCCAGCTTTTTTGCTGAGTCCATGTGCATGGTATGTTTTTCCCCATCCTTTCACCTTTAGTCTATGGGTATCTCTTTCTATGAGGTGAGTCTCTTGCAGGCAATATATTGTTGGATCTTTCTTTTTAATCCAATCTGCCAGTCTATGTCTTTTGATTGATGAATTCAGGCCATTAACATTCAGGGTTATTATTGAGATATGATTTGTATTCCTGGTCATTTGGTTCATATTTAAAATTTTATTTATTTATTTATTTATTTTTTGACACATCTTGGTTCCTCCTTTATTTGACAGTTCCTTTAGGATAATTCCTCCCTTTGCTTCTTTTTTATCTCTTCCTCATGAAATATTTTGCTGAGAATGTTCTGTAATGCTGGCTTTCTTTTTGTAAATTCTTTTAACTTTTGTTTATCATGGAATGATTTTATTTCATCATCAAATTTGAAGGTAAGTTTTGCTGGGTATAAGATTCTTGGTTGGCATCCATTTTCTTTCAGAGCTTGAAAAATGTTGTTCCAGGCCCTTCTAGCTTTTAGGGTCTGGATTGAAAAATCTGTTGATATCTGTATTCGTTTCCCCCTGAATGTAATTTGGTTCTTTTCTCTCACAGCCTTTAAAATTCTGTCTTTCTTTTCTATGTTCGGTATTTTCATTATAATGTGCCTTGGTGTGGGTCTGTTGTAATTTTGTGTATTTGGAGTCCTATAAGCCTCTTGGACTTGATTTTCCATTTCATTCTTCAGATTTGGGAAATTTTCTGATATTGTTTCATCGAATAGCTTGTTCATTCCTTTGGTTTGTTTCTCTAAGCCTTCCTCAATCCCAATAATTCTTAAATTTGGCCTTTTCATGATATCCCATAGTTCTTGCAGATTCTGTTCATGATTTCTTACCATCTTCTCTGTTTGTTCAACTTTGTTTTCGAGGTTAAATATTTTGTCTTCAATATCTGAAGTTCTGTCTTCCAGGTGTTCTATCCTATTGGTTATGCTTTCTATGGAGTTCTTAATTTGGTTTATTGTTTCCTTAATTTCAAGGATTTGTGTTTTGTTTTTTTTCAATATCTCTAACTCTTTAATGAAATGATCTTTTGCTTCCTGAATTTGCTCTGTTAACTGTCGATTGGTGCTATCATTCAATGCCTGCATTTGCTCTTTCATCTCATCATTCAATGCCTGCATTTGCTCTTTCATCTCATCGTTTGCTTCCCTGATCATTTTAATTATGTACATTCTGAACTCCCTTTCTGTCATTTCTTCTGCCATGCTGTCGTTGGATTTTATTGATGTAACATCTGGATTTGTTTGGGACATTTTCTTCCCTTGTTTTCTCATATTGTTTAGGAATCAGTGGGTCATTAAGATATTGCAGATTTCCTCTATTGACTTATAAGGTCCCTAAAGATTGCTAGTATATCCCCTCTTATCCTTCAGTAGCCTGAAGTCTTGGAGGAAGTTGATAATGCGGAGCTCCACGAAGAAGCTGCTTCTCTAGGGGTGGTGACCCTCAGGTGGGGTATATTCCCTGCTAGTGGGCAGAGGTGCCCCCATTTGTTGACCAATGGTCATCCAACGGGGAACTAGGCTGCAAGGCCTGTTTGTGCCTGTGTCTCTGGTTTTACTGTCCCTGTGGGAAAACCTCACCCGGCAGGGAAGACTCACCCGGTGGGTGGGGAGGTCTCGCTGGTCAGTTCCTCTCCTAGAGGTTCCCCTCAATCTACAACTACCGCCTGGGCTATGCTGCCTTCCTCTGCAACGTTCCCAGGGGCCCGGACCTACCTCCTGGGCCTGGGAGCCTCACCCTTCGCAGGCGAGTCTCCTTAGGCTGCCTCTCCCAGAGAATCTGCCCACAGTCCTGGAAACTTCGCTCCGCCCCTAGGCGTGTCTCTGTGCGGCTCTTCCAGCAAGAAGCCGCCTAGCTCCTGGGACCCTGCTCTGCACCTAATCGCCTGGCTATGCGGCCCCTCCTCTGAGCCGCCACCTGGAGCCCCGTACAATATCTCCGAGACCCAGATACCCGCCACACACCTCCTCCTCCGGACAGCGGCCGGTTTCCGACGCAGTCACTAGGAGTCCAAGCAGCTCACTTCGCATCTCCTCCTCCCGCCAACCGCCCATAGCCCTAGGCAGTCACTCCAAGTCCAAGTGACCTGTCCTGTTCCTCCTCCTCCTCCTCGGGGAAGACCCCCAGGTGTTCAGGAGCGGTGGCTCCGAGACCAAGTGACCCACCGCGCTCCTCCTCCAGGCAGGTCACTGGTGTTCAGGAGCAGTCGCTTTTAGTCCATCAACTCACCACTCGCTTCCTCCTCTGGCAACTGCCTGTGGCTCTGATGCAGTCACTCCTAGACCAAGGGACCCGCCGCACCTCTCCTCTTTCTCTGGGCAACCCCCCAGTGTTCAGAAGCGGTCGTTCTGAGTTCAAACAGCTCGCCACGCAGCTCCTCCTCAGGCAGCCGCCCGGAGCCCCAGTGGTTGCTCCGAGTCCAAGCGCTGTGCTGAGCCACCTCCTCTATGATGATCCCAGTTGTCCGTGTTTACCGCTCAAGCAGGGGGAGGGGCGTCTCGCCGGGCAGCTCTACTTCACAAAGTTCCCTACGTTCCAGTGCTACCGCCCCATCCGGGACGCCTCCCCAACAGGAGAGACTCACCCGGCGGCTTTGAGTTGGTCCCAAGTCTCTCACTATCTCCTCCTTTGAATCTTGCGTCCTGGAGCAATGTGAAATGCAGCCGCCCCCTAGTCCGCCATCTTGAAAAACCTGTATATATTTTTTTATAAACTCATGATTTGCTCTAGAATCAGAGGTTGGAGATAGTGACGTGGTTCAGATAATGAATTCTCCCAGGGAAAGGCAGTGTCTTGCTCCTATTTGTGACACCAGTCCCCAGCACAGGGGCTGGAATGTAGGAAACACTTAACATATTATGAATTAAAATCACAGTGAGTTAAAGACCTGGTACTGGAGAAATTAGGGAAAAGGGTAGGCAGGAGCCAGGGAAATAACTAAAATTGATGGAACTCAATAGGAGCAGAGACTAACTTGGAAATCCAGTTTGGATACACAGGTCAGAGCATGATGGTGGGTCTCAACCACAGGGGCAATGAGGAGATGGAGCCACAGAGAAGACAAGCAGCCTCTCGAGCAGGAGGCAGTGAGCTGTACCTGGGTAGTAAGCAAAGGGGCAAGATAATTCAATTCTGAGGAGAGAAGCCCTCCCGACTCTCTGTAAAGCGCAGATCAATTAGACAGACTTACAGCTTTAACTTTAGCTTTAACCTCCAACCTGCTGACATTGCTCTACTGTGTGGCCTCATTTTGGTTCATGCTTGTTTGTTTGGTTTAGGGCTCCACTGAGTTTTACAGGAATGACTTCAACTGTTTCCTAAATGACATCCACCCTATAACTTCCCTACTCAGTTCAGGTTCTACATCTTGTTTTAACTTTTTTTTTTTTTTTTTTTGTACCAGGGATTGAATTCTAGGGGCACTTCACTACTGAGCCACATCCCAGCCTCCCTCAACCTTTTTAAATTTTATTTGTTCTTTTTAGATATACATGACAGTAGAGTATATTTTGACATATTTGCACAAACACGGATTCTATCGCCCAGCTCTTTTTATACTTTATTTTGAGACAGGACCTTGCTAAGTTGCTGAGGCTGGCTTTGAACTTGTGATCCTCCTACCTCAGCCTCCAGAGTTGCTGGCATTACAGGCATGTGCCACCATGCCTGGTTTGTTTTAATTTTAACACCATAACCATAATACTGTGATGATCTCAATATTAATGCTGGCTAATTTAAAATTGGGTATCTTCTTTCATCAAGAATCTATTGGCAATTGCCACCCAATATCCCTGTATTAAATGCTGACACTAAATCAACTTTGGATTCTATTCTCAAAAAGTTTACAGTTCAATAGGTGCTTCATTTTTTTATCCTCTCTGTGCTGGCTCACTGTTCTTCAGTTGCTGTGGTCTTCTTGTCTCTCCTTGTTGCAGCAGGTCCAATGTTGCCCAGGGCTTTTCTCCTTGCAGCTCCATCTGCCGACAAGGTTCTTCCTAATCACTGCAAGTCTTATTGCCTCACTTCATTCAAGACTCGGCTATAATGCTGCTCCTTTTCAGTGGAATTTTCTAAGCAGATTATGAAATATGCCCTCATAATCTCTACTTTTTTCTTTCTTTCCTTTTACTTGTAATTCCTGATTTATTGATTTGCTTGTTTACTGTATAGCTTCCCCACAAAAACGTGAATTCCCTGAGGAAAGAGATTTTGATTGTTTTGTTCATTGTTTGTATCCTCAGCTCCTAAAAGATGCTTTGTCCATATTGGGAACTGATTACTCACAAAGAGAACTGCATAAATCTTGTTAAATAAATGAGGAATAAAAGAGATATAACATAAAATAGACAGTGCTAAAGAAAGTTAGAGGAAAGAGTTCTTGGAAGGAGGAGGTATTTGGAGTTCCCAGTGGTGGGGATGATTTAATGATGGAGTGGTAGTAAGGGAAGGATGTTCTTCCTATTGCCAACTTTCTTGCATTCTAATTTTTTTTTGTCTGTGTGGTGCTGGAGATTGAACCCAGGGCCTTCGTGCATGCAAGGTAAGCACTCTACCAACTGAGTTATATCCCTAGCCCAGGATTCTAATTTTTTTTAAAAGCAGTCTTGTAAAGTTTACCAACCTACTGTTCCCCACCCACCCTCAGCTGAATATACTTTTGTCGAGCTCAAATGGAGCTAAGCATCAATGTAGACCTGGTTGAGGGTGGCTTATTGATTATGCTAAGGACGTCTGCTGGGCTGTTCATCATTGAAACAAATATTATGGAGAAATATTGTGATAGAATAGACCATTCGGTTAGATATTAATATTTGCATCATAAGTGTGGAAGTTTTTCTTTCCTTATCTTTAAAAAAAAAGACTTTAAAATATATTATGCAAAGTTCTCTTTGTGAGTAATCAAGATCATTAATTGGGAAGAAAAAAATTCAATACAATGACATGCAGAAGCCCAGTGTAAGGAAAGCACTTGATATTGCCCCTTCTACCTGGAATGGCACAGCACAGACAGGAAGTTTATTTCCTGGTCCCAAACACATTCTGCAAACAACAAAGCATAGGTTTAAGTATTTGAAACATGAATGAAGGACCCCTTTCAAAATGAGGAAGTGGAAATAGGTCAGCTCATCATGCTTGGCCTTGCTGGTGTGGAGGCAGACAAGGTAAAGGGCTTGCTTCCATGATGGAGACTTCTGAAGACCGTGAGCATTACCAACCCCATGCTCAAGGAAGACATTTGTCCCTGCCACCACCTGGCTCTTGAATGACACACCCTTACACACAGGGAATTTCTGTTTTTTGTTGTCTTAGAGCTGGAACTTCACCTGGTTGGAACATCCAGGTCTTGGTGGGGGCAGCTGCGTGATGCATCATGCAGGAGGCATAGCAGACTGTGAGCTGACGGTGTGGGACCAGGCAGCGGTGCCAGTCCTTGCCTTTGTCAGACACGATTTCATTTTCTTAAACTTGAACAGCTCTTCCCTCTAACATCTAAAGTACTTTTCACAGGGAAACTTCCTTACTATATTATTATCCTTCAGTTAAGATTCAGTGTAGGTGTTTAACTACTCCTGCCTTTTCTTTTCAGTCATCAGCAGATTGATGAGGGTCGTTAGTCTCCATGAATCATTTTAAGCTTATTTGCATTTTCCTTGATGAAAGAAAAGCAAAGGAAAATAATTGCAGTTTTCAATGCTCATTGGGATATTCTGAGAGTTTTCTACAGTAAATTATAGGGATGTGAGAAACCTAAAGAAGCATCACTCATTTCTCATGTGATTGCTTAATATCTCAAACTGTATCATTTCTATTGCAAACATAAGATTTAATACCCTTGAATGGATTCTTATCCTTACACTCTGTTATCCTGTCTTACAATGTTTAGCATCAGGAGCTTTAAATGTAAAGACTAATGTAATCATATTCTACATCAAATCAGTACAATTCCATATGCAAACTTCCCTACTTTGCAAGGACTGGCAAATAAATGTGTTTGTGGCTGATTCCTCTCTCCCTTCCTCCCTCTAATACTGGTAAACAGGAAATGGCAACAATATCTTTAGGTCTTCAGTACCATGTTATATAGTGTATAGTTACATAGCAATTAAAAAAAAAACCACACTCACCCAATTAAAAAAGAAAACAAACATGTAACAGATTAATTATGTAGTTGTTTTAGCTATTCAAGGGAACTCTTCATTTTACAAAGGGATTCACTACAGATTTTCTAGTGAAAATCTAAGCTCTACTAGTGTACTTAAGATATAATTAGATCTGCCTAAATTGGATTTGTACACATTTCAGGAACTGATTCACTATGCAAGGAAACAGCAAACCCATGTTTGCTTTGCTACATGAAGCATAAGCAGCAAATATGCATATGTTATATCCAGAAGGTGTCAAACAACCAGATGTTTGGGAAAACCTGGGTATCTGACCATGCATTCAAATACCAATCCAAATGCTTAGCATGGTATATTTGGGTATGAAGTCTTTCTAGCATAACAGGAGGAGCACATACATGACATAATCTCCATTGTACTAAAACTGATAGTGCACCCCTTCTATTACTTATGGGTGGGCAAATTTTGATGAAAATTTTGCAAATAATATCCATCACTTTTATTAAATGAAGAAGTTGTTTTCTATGTGATTAACAATTTGCATTTAAAGGTCTAAAATAAAATAAACAATAATAATTATTATTGATATTAATTATTATTATTATTTTGATACTGGGAAGCAACTACTCTTTCAATGAGCTAAACCCCAGCCCCTAAAAGTAACCTGAAAGTCAAGATGTAACCAACAGAAAAGAAATGCACTTGAAACAGTATTGTTCTCAAAAAGACAGGAAATGAAATGCTAAAATATACAACCTCATGCTAACAAAATCAAAATAGCCACAGCAAAATTTTCCACAACAGTCTAATCTGGAAGTAGAGGAGTTTACTTTACTAGATTGATGCTCACCTGAACAATGTGAGCTGGGACTAGAAGACAAAACTTCACACTGTGGATTAGGCTGTTGAGTGCTTACAAAATAGTATTTAGAATACCTGATACAAAGAACATCCAGTGGTCTAAACTGATATACCCCTTTGTGATAATTTTGTAAGTGGATCTCTTTATGAAAAAAGAAACCAACTTATTCTGGGTAAAAGTGTTGTAGGCATCACTTGAGGATTAGGGGACCAAAAAAAAAAAAAAAAAACCCTTAGAACTTAGTGCTTCACTGGGTGGTGGCAAATGCATTCGAAGGAACTAAGAGAATAAGAGGTAGTTGAATGTCTTGAAGATAAGTCTGGGCTTTTAGTCAGCAAGGCCTGTGTAAAAATCACAGCTCTGTTTTATACTTGGTATATTATCTCACACAATTTATCAGGCCAATTAGGTAAAATGGGCATGGGGTGGGGAGGATAATACTTAACATTGTAAGGTGTTTTTGTTCGTTAGTTTAAACAAGAAATCAGTAAGTCTGATAAATAAAATATACTCAAATGCTAGCTCCCTTTAGGTTTTGACAACTTTGCAAAATATAAGACATTAATATTAGCTTTAAATTGTCCTTGGAATTTGGATACACAGCCTCAGACATGTTCTTAAGTTCATAAATTTTATCTCCAGAGGGAAGGTAGAGCAGCGACTCTGTCAGATCTGGAGTGATCCCTGCCTAATGCTCCTCTCAACAGAGGTAGACATTGAGAGAAGAGCTTACAAAGCCATGAGCACTGTCATCAGACACATTTACCACAAAACTACAACAATAAAAATTCATTTCATTAGTCACTAGAAATAAGTGGTTATTGTGAACACATCAAGTCACTTTTAGTTAGATAAATATGTTTGTGGACAAAACTGCCACAATTAAGAGAGTTTGATTGTGGCAAGAAAACTCTTACAAAGATGCTTCCACTATAAAAGTATAATATTTTCTCCCATGTAGCATTTAAAAATATTCCACAGTTCACTTGCTCTTGTGTTAAGTCCTCATACATGAAAAAGTCAGTGATTGTAATATTTGCTAGCTTTCCAAGTATTTTCTCTGTGCAGGGCTCCAGTTCTAAGAGCTTCAATTTATCTAATTTTAGTAACAAACTTATGAAATAAGGTATATTATTATCAGCATGTTTTTGAATTTTTAATTTCATTTAATTTTTAAAATTTTTTATTGTCATAAAATACTTATAAAATATACCCCTTAACCACATTAAAATACATTTCAGTGGTGTAATCATTTCATACATTTCATAATGTTGTGTAATCACTGTCATACAAATCCAAAAGTCTCTTCATCTTAATAAATTGAAAAACTATGCATATTAAACAATAATTCCCCATTCCTCACTTCCCCCAACACCTAGAAACCATCAATCTACTTTACCTCTCTGATGTTTGACTAAGTCATCTCATGTAAGTGGAACGATATATTAATATTCTTTTTGTAACTGAATTATTTCACTTAGCAACAAGGTCCTTGAGGTTCATCTATATTATAGCATGTCCCCATTTCCTTCCATTTTTAGGGCTGAATAGTATATTGTTGAATGTTTATAAAAATATTGCTTATTTTTTTTATCTTTCAATGGACACTTGTTTTGCTTCCACATTTTAGCCCTTATGAATAATGGTACTATGAACATGGGCATACAAGTATTTCTTCGAGATCCCGCTTTCAATTTCTTTGGCTGTACACCCAGAAGTGAATTTGCTGCATAATAAGGTAACTCTATTTTTAGTTTTTGGAGGAACTGTCATACTCTTTCCTACAGTGGCTATATCATTTCATATTTCCACCAATAGTGCAAAAGGGTTCCAGTTTTACACATCCTTGCTGACATTCAATATTTTCTTTCTTTCCCTCCCTCCCTCCCTCCCTCCCTCCCTCCCTTCCTTCCTTCCTTCCTTCCTTCCTTCCTTTTTTTGTAATACTGGAGATTGAACCCTGGGGCACTCTACCTCTGAGTTACATCCTTAGCCCTTCCTTATTATACTTTGAGACAGTCTTGCTAAGTTGCACAGGATGGCCTTGAACTTGGAATTCTCCTGCCTCAACCTCCTGAGTGCCCGGGATTACATGCGTGTACACTATGCCCAACTGTGATTGTTTTGATAGTAGCCATCCTAATGGGTGTGAATGGTATTTCATTCAAATTTTGATTTGTACTTCCCTAATAATTAGTGATGTTGACCATCTTTTCATGTGCTTATGGCCATTTATATATCTTCTTTGAAGAAAAGTCTATTGAAGTTCTTTGCTTATTAAAAAAAAATATGGTAGAAGTTTGTCCCTTGGAAAATAGTCTGCAGTTGAGCAGTTCAGTGCTGTTTGGGTGTCTTTCTCATTTTTAAATCAGGTTGTTTTACTATTATTGAGTTTTAGGAATTCTCTACATATTCTGGATATTATTCCTGTATCAGATTTATGATATGCAGATGTTTTCTTCTTTCTTGTGAGTTGACTTTTTACTCTGTTGATACTGTTTTTTATTTATTTTTATTTTTAGTTATAATGACAATAGAATGTATTCTGGTAGAATGAATATACATACATAAAGTATAACTTATTCTATTAGATTCCCACTCTTGTGGTCATACTTGATGTGGAGTTACCCTGGTTATACACAAATACAAGGCTAGGAAAGTTATGACCAATAAATTCTGCTGTCTTCCCTATCCTCCTCTTCCCTTTGTTATCCTTTGTCTGTTCCAATCTACTTCTATTATTCCCTTACTCAACCTCCCTTGTTTTGGGTTAGCATCCACAAATTAGAGAGAATATTCAGCCTTTGGTTTTATTTTTTTGGGGGGGGAATTGGCTTATTTCAATTAGCATGATATTTTCTAGTTCCATCCATTTACTAGCCATAATTTCATTCTTCTTTATAGTTGAGTAATATTCCATTGTGTTTATACCACATTTTCTTTATCCATTCATCCATTGAAGGACACCTAGGTTGTTTCCATAGCTTAGTTATTGTGAGTTAAGCTGGTATAAACATGGATGTGGCTGCATCACTGTAATATGCTGATTTTAAGTCTTTTGGGTATAGACTGAGGAGTGAGATAACTGGGTCAAATGGTGGTCCCATTCCAGGTTTTCTAAGGAATCTCCATAATGCTTTCTATAGTGATTGTACCAATTTGCAGTCACACCAACAATGTATGAGAGTACCTTTCTCCCCACATCCTTACCAACATTTATTGTTTCTTGTATTCTTTATAATTGCCATTCTGACTGGAGTGAGATGGAATCTCAGTGTAGTTTTAATTTGCGTTTTTATAATTGCTAGAGATGTTGAACATTTTTCATATATTTTTTGACCTTTCATAGCTCTCCTTTGAAGTGCCTGTTCGGTTCCTTTGCCCATTTATTGATTGGGTTATTTATTATTCTGGTGTTAAGTTTTTTGAGTTCTTTATATATCTTGAAAATTAATGCCTTATCTGAGGTATTGGTGGTGAGGATTTTCTTCCAATCTGTAGGATCTCTGTATATGTTCTTGATTGTTTCTTTTGATGCGAAGAGGTTTTTCAGTTTGATACCATCCCATTTATTGATTCTTGACTTTTCTTTTGTGCTTTAGGAGTCCTGTTGAGGAATTCAGTTCCCAAGCCAACATGTTGAAGAGTTGGGCCTAGTTTTTCTTCTAGTAAGTGCAGGGTCTGTGGTCTAATGCCTAGGCCTTTGATCCACTTAGAGTTGAGTTTTGTGCAGGGAGAGATATAGGGGTTCAATTTCATTCTATTACATATGTATTTCCAGTTTTCCCAGCACCATTTATTGAAGAGGCTATCTTTTTTCCAATGTACATTTATGGCATCTTTGCCTAGGATGAGATAACTGTATTTATGTGGATGTGCTCTATGTCTTCGGTTCTGTTCCATTTGTCTTTATGTCTGTTTTGGTGCCAATACCATGCTGTTTGTGTTACTACAACTTGGTAGAACAATTTAAGGTCTGGAGTTGTGATGTCACCTGCATCACTTTTCGTGCTAAGGATTGCTTTGGATATTCTGGGCCTCTTATTTTTCCAAATGAATTTCATGATTGCTTTTTCTATTTCTGCAAAGAACATCATTGGGATCTTTATAGGAATTGCATTAAATCAGTTTAGTGCTTTTGGTAGTATGGTCATTTTGATGATGTTGATTCTGCCTATCCAGGAACAAGGGAGATCTTTCTTCTGGGGTCTTCTTCAATTTCTTTCTTTAGTGTTCTGTAGCTTTCATTATAGAGGTCTTTCACTTCTTTTGTTAGGTTGATTACCAAATATTTTATTATTTTTTTGTGGTTATTGTAAAGGGGATAGTTTTCCTGATTTCTCTTTCAGCTGATATGTCTTTGGTGTATAAAAATACAATTGATTTATTGGTATTGATTTTAAACCCTGCTACTTTGTGGAATTTATTTATGAATTCTTGGAACTTTCTAGTAGAGTTTTGTGGGTCTTCTAAATATAGAATCATGTCATCAGCAAATAGGGATACTTTGAGTTCTTCTTTTCCTATTGGTAACACTTAATTTCTTTCTTTAGTCTGATTGCTCTGGCTAGGGTTTCAAGGACTATGTTGAATAGAAGTGGTGAAAGAGAACATCCCTGTCTTGTTCCAGTTTTACAGGGAATGCTTTCAATTTTTCTCCATTTAGAATGATGCTGGCCTTGGGCTTAGCATAGATAGTTTTTACAATGTTGAGGTATGTTCCTACTATCCCTAGTTTTTCTAGTATTTTTAATACTTTCTCTTAAGAGTTTCATACTTTTAGACCTTATATTTAGGTCTTTCATCTGTTTGGTGTTAATTTTTGAGTGTGGTTGTTAGGCAAGGGTCCAACTTCATCCTCTTGCTTATGGACTTTCCCAGCACCATTTGTTGAAAAAATAGTCCTTTCCCCATTGAATTGCCTTTTCTCCCTTGTTAAAAATAATTTGACAATATATGCAAGGATCTATTTCTGAACTCTCTGTTCTATTATATTGGTCTGTATGTGTGTCTTTATGCCACTACCATACTGTTTTTATCACTGTAACTTTGTAATAAATATTGAAACTTGGAATTGGGAGTCTGCCAAGTTTGTTCTTTTTCCAAATTTTTTTGATAACATAGGATTCTTTGAAATTCTATTCAAATTTTAGGATGGCTTTTTATATTTTTGCAAAAAAAAAAAAAAGCCAAAAAAAACTTCCTTGGGATTTTAATGAGGATTACATCAATTCTGTAGACCATTTTGAGTAGCCTTGACTGCTTAACAATATTAAGTCTTCAAAACCATGGACATGGGATATGTCTCCATTGATTAAAGGCTTATTTAATTTATTTCAGCAATGTTCTGCAGTTTTCACTGTATAAATACTTGTAAATTCCTGTATAAATACTAAGTAAATTCCTAAGTATTCTATTCTTTTTGAGGCTGTTGTTAATGGAATTATACATTATAAATGGAATTTTCATAATTTGCTTTCAGATTGATCATTGTTAGTGTACAGAAATGCAACTGGTTTTTGTGTGTTGACTTCATATACTGCTATTTTGCTGGATTCACTTATTATCTCATAGTATTTTTTTAAGACATTGATAGACCTTTATTTTATTCATTTATTTTTATGTGGTGCTGAGACTCGAACCCAGTGCCTCACACATGCTAGGCGAGTGCTCTACCACTGAGCCACAACCCCAGCCCTCATACTTTTTTTTTAGTGGAAGTTTTTCTGCATATGAGATTGCATCGTCTGTGAACTTAGATAATTTTACTTTTTCCTTTTCAATTCAGATGCCTTTTATTTCTTTCACATGTCTAATTTCTTTAGGTAGAACTCACAGTACTATGTTGAATATGAGTGGTGAAAGCAGGCATTTTGTCTTGTTCCTCATCTTATGGGAAAAACTTTTAGTCCTTCATTCAGTATGGATGTTGATTGTATGTTTTTTGTATAAGGCTTTTATTATATTGAGGTAGTTTCTTTCTATTCCTGCTTTGTTGAGTGTTTCCTTTTTATCATGAAATGGTGTCATGCTTTGCCAAATGCCTTTTCTGCATCTATTGAAAAAAATCACATGACTGGTTCCCTTCATTCTGTTAAATGCCTTTTCTGCATCTATTGAAAAAAATCACATGACTGGTTCCCTTCATTCTGTTAAAGGTGTGTATTTGACAGTTTGAACCAGGCTTCCAGTCCAGAATTTAACCCCATTTGGTCATGGTGTATTATCTCTTTAACATGCTGCTGAATTTGGTTTACTAGGATGTTGTTGATGATTTTTATATGAATGTTCACAAGGGTTATTAGTCTGTAGTTTTCTTTTCTTGTAGTATCTCTGGCTTTGGTATCGAAGTAGCAAAGGCCCCATAGAATCAGAAAACATTACTTCATTTTCAAATTTTTAAAAAAGTTTGAGAAGGATTGCTATTAGTTCTTTAAACATTTGTTAGAATTCACTAGTGCAGCCATCAGGTCCCAAGCTTTGTTTTTCAGGAGATTTTTGATTATTTACAGAATTTCCTTACCAGTTATTGATAGGTCTATTCAGGTTTTATATTTCTTCTTGATTTAGTCTTGGTAGGTTTTGTATTTCTAGGACTTGGTTCATTTCATTTATTAAATTTGTTCACAGTATTATCTTATAATCCTTTCTATTATTGTAGAATCATTGAGTTTCTGCTGAATCCTCCCTTTTTCTTAGTCTATCTAGCTAAATGTTTATTGATTTTGTTGATCTTTGCAAAGACCCTGTGTTTTGTTTCACTGGTTTTATTTTTTTCCTGTTGTCCATTTTATTTATCTATGTTCTAGTTTTTATCATTTCCTTCCTGTGGCTAGCTCTGGGTTTGGTTTGTTCTTCTTTTACTGTTTCCATAAGTTGTAAATTAGGCTGTTGAATTGATCTTTGGTGTTTTTTTTTTAACCTCTCAGTATTTCCTGATTTTCCTCATGATTTCTTATTTGGTCCATTGGTCATTTAAGGGTATTTGTTTAATTTTCACAGATTTGTGAACATCCCAATTTTGCTGATGTTACTGATTTTTACCTTCATCCCACTGTAGGAGAAGATACTTTGTGTGACGTCTATCTTTTAAAGTATACTAAGACTTAATTTGTGAACTGACATATGGTCTGTCTTATAAAGTGTCTATGTGTACTTGAGGAAGATGTGTGTGCGTGTTGTTGGGTACGGTGTTCTGTTCATGTCTGCTATGTCTAGTTTGTACATTGTGTTAGGTCGTCTCTTTTCTCATTGATCTTCTGACTGATTGTTCTATTCATGATTGATTGTGTAGTGTTGAAATCTCCAACTATTATCGTAGGAGTGTTTATTTCTCCCTTCAATTCTATCATTTTTTGTTTCATGTATTTTGATGGTTTGTTATGATGGATGTAAATATTTATAATTGTTATATCTTCTCCTTATATTGAAACTTTTATTATTATATAATGGTCTTCTTATCTCTTAAAACCACATTTGATTTAAAGCTTTTTTTGTCAGATTTTGGAATGGTGGCCACCTCTGCTCTCTTCTCCTTTTACATCCATTTTTTTCTTTGGAGCTAAAGTGAATCTCTTGTTATCAGCATATAATTTAAGGACGTTTTAATCCACTCTTCAAATCACTGTCTTTTGATTGGAAACCTTAACCTATTTATCTTTAAAGTTATTAATGATAAGGAAAAAATTTACTTTTGTCATTTTGCTATTTCTTTTCTAAATATCTTAAAGCATTTTTTGTCCCTCATATCTACATTACTGTATTCTTTTATGTGGCAGTGAAATGTTTAAATTTCTTTCTGATTTCCTTTTGTGTATATTCTTTTTACCATAGGGTTTATTAACATCTTAAAAGTTATGTCACTCTAATTTGAATTTATACCAGCACAACTTTGATAACATGCAAAAACTCTGCTACTTTACATCTTCATCCCCACTAATCTCAGAATTTTAGCTTTGTAGACTGTGTTTCAAAAGGGGGAAAAATAAAAATAAAGAGGAGGGTCGGGTCCATCAAGTTCCATAAAAGTTCCTTCAGCTGGAGGAGGATATTGTAATACTAGGAGGTATAACAAGAATGGCTGCCACAGTTTGTCTGAATTTTTGTGATCAGATGCAGTAATCAGTAATCATAGCACAGTTCTCTGATATTTGAAGGACAGGGCCCTTTTGCACACCCTGGCTCCTGCGAGCGATGTGAAGGCTGTTTCAGGAACACAGGCACAGATGCCTGCCATGGGCTGGCATGAGGGACCAGTAGCTGTTACTGTGCTAGAGCTGAAATTGACTGAAATTGACTATAATTTACTGTCCAACCCTTCCTCTAGAAATTGAAAGCAGTCAATAGATCCCAGAGTTCCAAAAATAGTTACATCAGATTCTGCCAGTGCAATTGTTGTCTAGGTAGGGAGGCCCATTCCTCGTGCTGTTTATTCTATCATCTTCTCCAAATCCTCCTATCCACTTTTCTTTTTACTTTTTTTTTTTTCTTTTTTGGTTTTGGGGATTGAACCCAGGGACACTTTACCACTGAGCTACATTCTAGTTCTTTTTTTTAAAAAAAATTATTTTGAGACAGGATATTATTAAGTTGGTGACAGCCTCACTAAATTGCTAAGTGCTGGTCTGCACTCCTCCTGCCTCAGCCTCCTGAATTGCTGGGATTACTGGTATGTTCCACCACCTTAGGCCTCATATCTATTGAACCCAGTGGCTCTCTACCACTGAACTACATACACCCCAACCCTCTTTTAAATTTTTTTATTTTGTAACAGGGCCTTACTAAATTGCATAGGCTAGCTTAGAACTTGCGATCTTCCTGCCTCAGCTGCCCAGGTTTCTGGGATTACAGGCATGTGCTACCACATCTGTCTCCTATCCACTTTTAACAAATGAGAAAACTAAGACACAGAGAAATGATTTCCCAAATCACAGAGGTAAAAAGTGGCAGAAATGGAATGGGACACAGGGTGCCTGGCTACAGAGACTATATCACATTCTTGAATTATAAATTGCTATTTCTGTAGAAAGAAATAAAGGGAGTGGGTATATAGCATGAAATCTTAGTTCATCCTAGTTCACCTAACTGAAAAGAATGAAAGAGTAAATTAGCATAGGTATTAATCTGGCTTGTAATTGAGGTAAATATGCAGCTTCAAGTTTACAAGTAGTTTTGGAATATAATTCTGGATGAGGATGACAAGAGCCTCTCTGGTCTGTGGGATAAAGAGCTGAAGTCTTCATGGGGCCTCAGGAGGTGAGCAAGACAATATCCAAATGGCTTGCATGCCATACCTTGGTGCCCTCAAGGAAACACTTTAGTGGAAAAGAGCAAGTGTTAAAGAGGCCCTGGGAGGTTTGTCTGGGGGCCAGGTTTGCTTGTAGTGTGCTCCCTGCCAGAAGTGTGGGTTCCTTTTACTTGACCAGAAATGAATTATAGGAAATCTCTGAGCACATTTAAAAATGTTTTTTAAAAACCTAAAAAGGACAAGGCTATGAAAAAATGCACAATTATGATGTGTGATTTATATGTCATTCTAAATCACTCCTCTGGTGGTGTATTTGTTCACAACAACATACCCCAAAGTATACAAAAGTGACTTTAATCTCAGCCTCTTGGGAGGTTGAGGTGGGAGAATCACTTAAGTCCAGGAGTAGCCTGAGCAACATAGCAAAACCCTGTCTTAGACAAACAAATTGACAACGTCTGTATTTTATCAACTAAAATGTATTCTAGTTACTAAATTCTGATCAGTTGTCCACTGCTCATCATGTTTAAAAATTCAAGGTTTTAGTCAATTTTGGTCTTTGTGGTTTTATGGGTTTCTTTGGTGTCTTTAGAAACTAAATAGCAATGATTAAATATACATTTCAGAGATTTGGAGGATGCAACCTAACATTTTAAATTATTTTTTCATATTTTTTATTGGTACATTATAATTTACATAATGGTGGGATTTGTTGTCATGCATTTGTACATGTGCACAATATAACAATGTAATTTTTCCAATAGCACTCCACAACTCTTCCCCCTTAGTATTTCCCCTTTCCTTCCCGTGCATTTTGGATTCTTGATTTATGAAAGAAACCTTTTTATGAAATTCCTAATGATGATTTATTCCTAATATATATCAATGGTCATACAGGGGATCCAGTTTTTCATGTTCTCGAGTCAGAAAATGTGATGTATTTTCAGTTTAAATTCTTGTTTGTGATTCTGCATGTAGACATAAAACCAACTGTGCTTGAGATCTTTGGCTCAGATCACTTGTTGCAGTCAAAGGGGTGGACAAACCTAAAAGCCCACTTGCTACCCAAATGTAAACCTTGTAAATGGAACAATTCTCCAGTGTGCTCTGTGGTCTATCTGTTCTCTGTCTTGGGTTTTGAAACAGTAACCATAACATTAGAAATATACTGCTGAGCACAATTTTTATGGAAACAAATTGAGATAGATTTGTTTCAGACTCAAAAATATTTTCTCCCCTAATACTGAACCCAAAGACTTGATGATTTCTTGGCAACCTCAAGCACAAACTAGTCATCTTTTTAAAAGCTAAGGTAAGAAAAGCATCTGCCTTCCTCTCAGGTTATGTGAGTTGCAATCTTCCAGTTCTCACCTTCATAGCAATAACTTTTATTTCCAAAGTAAATGCTTATTGCTGTGTATAACCAATCTCTGTTTATTAGGGCACATAAACCATCTTAATTGGGCTCTCCTCCATCCTTCATTTTCCACTAGGTTTTACAGAAGTGAGTTGTTTCAGTTCATTCAGACGGTTCTGAGACTGTCAATTCTGATAATTTCGGACTAAGTGAGCAGGCCAAAATGGATGTAAATGAATCAAACTTTCAATCATATGTGATTTGAGTACACAGAGCTACATAGTTCAGTTGTAATAGAAGGTATAAGAGCTTAAAAGACCCAGAATAATTCATACTAAAATATCTTGAGGTCTTTTTCCATTTTAAAGTGAATTGAATAATTCTGTGTGGTTGAGGATTGACAGCAGAATGGAAACAGAGCAAACTGTAGAATTTTTCACCAGGTAACTGCATTAGCAGCAAAACTCATAATATAGTCTGTCAGTTGAAAAGAACATGAAGGAGCCTTCTGTTTTCTTATGAGGTGCCATATTCTCACAGTTCCTGGCCAATTATACTCAGCTACTGCTGAAATGAGGTTATTAGAAAATGCTCTCTTCCCTTGTAGCTTTTAGCAATAATGAGAGACTTCATGGATACTGACTCTTCTTATAATTTGTTTATTAGCATAGGTAAACATAATTAAAACTACTTTCAAATACTGCTTTCTAATTATAATGTGCCTATAACATAAGCTATTGTTCTATAATATCAAGACTGAATTTTAAAAATACATTCCTAAGGATTGACTACAAGGTTAAACTGGTGGGCAAATGCTTTAGTGATCTTTGAAACTTTTATATTTCATAGTAATATTCTTTTTTTTTCTAGATAGAAATTTCTGTGGGATAAAATGCATACCATAAATGTTATAGACAATTATTACAAAACATGAATTTTATGCACATTTTTGTTCATGTATTTCACTTACCAGAATTAAGAGGCAACTTGAGGCCAATTTTGTGTGTTCAGGGATGGTAGAAAACACGGACAAAATCAAGCAACCAAAGACAAGGAGGAAACTGTAAAACAACAATAAAAAAGAGGTATTTGATAAGAAACTTGCCTTATCATTATAGAAAGAATAAAACACCAGACCCACTTGAATAGGCATAAGGTCAAATCATAAAAGCCATAGTAGACACTAGCCATTTTGAATATCAAAATACAGTATGATATAAGGTGTAAATGGGGCTCCTTACAATTTGATTGATGAATAAAAGTTTGCATGTGTGGGTTTGTGTGTGTGTGAGAGAGAGACAGAGAGAGAGAGAGCGTGATGCTGTGTTTAAGTGTTTACATTTAAGAATCTACAAGTTTCCAATATAAATCTTTCCTCAAGCAGGGATCCTGAGAAAGATCCAGAAAGTGGTCTTGTTCTCCTACTGGAGCAGACTGCAGTCACTTTTCTTTCAAAGAAGCAGAATCCACCTCATGTTTGGCAACTTTAGTAAACTGTCAGGTATTTTAAGTCACGGTTACCAGGACACTGGCCCACTGTTAGTGTCTGATACTGCTCATGGATTCTCATTTGTCCCTCTTTTATATGAATAAGAATAGAAATGGGAAGGGGTGATCTACTCTGCTACCCATGCATCTCAATTTCCATGCAGTCAAACTGCCAGAGAAATGACCTCTGTGCTCTGTCTCCTCATATTATAATGATAAGAAGTGGAAGTCAGGAGCAACAATTTCTTACCTATCCATCTATAGACTTCTTTATTTCAAGAAAGGTGGAACTTGCAGAATGAAGGGATGAGTGAAGTTCCCACGGAACGTATAATAAAAGAGAAGACTCTGTTTCAAAGTCAACTTACAAGATGACAAAACAAAACACCTGAGTTACCTGCTTTGGAAAAATTTCAACTTTTACTTATTTCTGAGAAACTCATATAATAAGGTCCTTTAAAAGATCAGTTTTTGTGTTCTTCTGTGTAATAGTGGAGTTAATCCTTGCCTCCCCTTGGCTTGCCCTGAAAAGTCTTACAAATCTTTCTACTACCCTTCACTGAGAGTGCCTAAGGGCTTATAGCCAGGGATTGGCTAATATGGTCTGGGAAACAAATTCGGTCATAACACCTATTTTTGTAAATAAAGTTTTATTGGCACACAGCCATTGCTACTCATTATGTATTGTCTGTGACTGTTTTCATGTTACAACTACAAAACTGAGTAGTTGCAAAAGAGACAGTATGACCAGCAAGACAAATATTTACTATCTGGCTTTCCAGGGAATAAATTTGCTGATCCCGACTAATACCATCTATTCCTAATTTCTTTGTATCTGTCTCAACAGATAACTGGAGGGGAAGCTCATAATTGCTCATATTCTGCATTATGATAATAATTACCAACATTCACAGACCATTTCCTATAGGTTGGACACTGCACTAAACTTCCTTTACCTGCATTCTCCCACATTATCCTTACAAATTTGTGGAGTAGAATTGTCTCCAGTGTACAGACGTGAAAACTGAGAGGTAAGAATCTTTTGTAAGTAGTCCAAGGTTTTGCAGCAGGAGGGTTTGAGCACTGTGTGCAGTCAGCCTCCACACAGAATTGCTGGATGAGCTTCAGTGTGCCTGATGAGAATGATGATCATGTTCTTGGCTCAACAAGACATTGGGGGCTACCTCTCTATTACTTTAAATCAAGAGAGTAGTAGTTGCTGTTCCAGATAGAAGATGTTTCTAAGGGGAAGGATTCTACTAGTGATACAAATCTAGCACACAATGTTAATAATGTCACATGATCCTTGACTTGTTCATCTAATAAATCAGGATACTTTGGATTATATATTAAATTCATCCTAAATGAACTAGAAATTATAAACCAGTGGTCAAAATCTAGTGCATCTACATGACTACCAAACTACCAATGAGAAAATAAATCATTAAGGTGGTTGAGAGAAAGATGTGGCATCTAATAAGGATGATGACAGAGGTTTCCTCTCTTATGAGTGAACATTATCTGGATATACTCCTTGAATCCAGTTTTACCAAAAAAAATTAGGAAAAGTGAGCTAGTGATTTTTTAATCACAAAATATCAACCTTCTCCAAGAGATCTCAATTGTAGGCTCATAATCTCTTATGTCTGTATCCAAAACGGAACTTTTTGCTAGTTCCTTCTTCACTTCACTTACATTTGGATCTGTTTAGTCTTTTTTCATTATGTCACCACTTTTCCCATTTTCTTTTTTGAATTAATACTAACTTCATTTCTAATGAGAGTAGTTTCTGTATTAGCATTCTGTCATTGCTACAGAGGCCCATCTGAAGACTGAAAGACAAAGACCGCTGTTGCTCTGGTTGCCCAAGAAGCTATGAATGGACAAATATGTTCATTAGTTTATCCCTTTCTCTCCCTTCCCTCCACCACCTTCAACCAGTTATCCATTCAGTAAATACTGATTAAGCATATAATGCTAGTCTGAGTGATGATTGCAATGTCAGGGAAAGTACAGGGGATGACAGGAGCAAGAGTAGATGACAGATTAGGCAGGATTGGCTGCCGCTGGATTTGTGAATTCCTATGCAAAATAAAAATATGTGGATTTTGGTAAAAATTTATTAATAATTTCATGATAGAAACAACAGAGCATGAATCCAATTTTAGCACCCTTTAAAGTGTGGGATTCCATGGAACTATACAAACTGCACACCCATGAAACCAGAACTGAGGTTAGGGAAGATTTCTTGGAGAAAATTCTGGACAAACTAATCCTAAAGGTCTAGCAGGAGTTAGTTAGGAGAATGGTTGGGAAGAAAGAGTACTCTAGTTCATGAGACCATGTGCATCAAGGTCAGATGCAAGCAAAACATCACCAGAATTTACTAATTAATCAATAAATTAGAGTTAGTGAATGTCTGTTAACTTATTTTATGATATATGAAAAGAATCAGACAGATCAGTAATGCAAATCCATTTTTTTTTTTTTGCATACAGCTCATTTCAGTTCAACTGAAAACATGTATTGAATTCTCTCCTTATTGTGAAAGACACTATGCCAAGCATCACAGGGGTACAAAGATAAATTAAGCAGCACCACACTTAGGAACTGTATATCTAGTGAGATGGACAAGGTGAGCATATTGGATCATAACAAGAGGCAGAGGCAGATAAGCACTAAGAAAAATGCTTCAGAGACTGAAAGAAGGGAGGGATTTTACTCAACTGGGAAAGGTAGCAAAGATAGCAGCACACTCAGAAAGTTTCCCAAAAAAGGTGGTGTTTGAGATGGTCTTTGAAGTATAGGATTTCAATATGAGAAGTTTTTTGGAAAAACACATTCCAAAGTAGGGTACAATATGAGAAAGGCAGCAAGCCAGAAAACAAATGAGAGGCTTGTAGAGCAAAGGTCTGTATCTAGTTCAGTAGACAATGGGAACCATTGAATAAATTTTGACAGAGTATTAATATCATTAGGGTTTCTAATGAAAGGAAACTCTCCCCAACATGGCTCCAGACTCCATTTCAGCTGCCTATTTCACCCTGCACTGCAAGCTTGATTACTTTGTTCCATGAAACAGGGAGCAAATATTTTGCCTTATTTGTTTTCTGGCTTGCTGCCTTTCTCTATTGTACCTTCTTTCTGGAATGTGTCTCCAGAAACTTCTCTTGTGGAAATCTACCCCTACATGAGCAAAGTGGACATGAGAATAGAACAGAGGCAGCTTGGAGGGTTTCTGCGAGCTGGTGAGTGGAGATTGGGAAGGGGGCATGGCAGCTGGGAACTTGCAGGTTTTCGTACGTAGTTATTAGTGATGCTCCTAATAAGTTAGGAGGAGAAAAATCAGTAAAGTCAGGAGGAGAAACTGATTTTGGGGACAAAATGACAATCCCAGGTTTAGACATCCACATGGAAATGTCAATCAGAATCTTGGGTACTGAGTTAGGAGGAATGTACATATATTTTTTCCCCAAAGAACTAAATGTGTAAAACATATTATACTGAGAACAGTACAGACCAAACGTATAAGGTTTTGGTAAATAAGCATAAAGGATATTTGAGGACTACTTTCTGAACTTGGTGAATGACATCATACAGAAAAACAGCTCATTTTGCTATGAGCTCTTGGTAGCATTGTCAGAAGCAGATTTTCTGACTTCAGAAAGCACTGATTTGAAACAGTGACCCCTTTGAAGTGACAATCAGACATGCAATGCTCATTGGTAGTGACATGGTGTATTACTGGGATGTGACTATGCCTCTACTGACATCATGGATTCTGAAGGTCTCATGCATATGTGTATGTATGTGCATGCTAGTGACCTGCCATCACCCTGCTGCACCTCTCTGGTGGCTGAATACAAGTGGGAACAGTGGCAAGAGTCTCTGAACTTAGGGTGTCTTATGTTGGATTAATAGGTCTCCAAGGAACTGGTGCATAGAACTTAAGAGTGTTGTGAACTTGGGTTGGAAAACCATGACTTTATCTTGCACTAACCATGGTCACAAATCCTGATAGTATTAGTAGTACTTGTGACTTTGTCACTGATAGAAATTAAATATTTTTATATCTCATTTTACAGTGTAGATAAAATCATAATTTTCCTCCTGAATAGTGATTTGGCTCATCATTATTTTGAGATTAGTGTAGTCATTAGACTTCCTGCTAGGGGCTGTTTTTAATGCAGTCAGAAAGAAGGATATGCTCTACCATGTAATAAATTTAATATTTCAATGATAAATTTTCAAAATAAAAATTTCTTATGTGATCACATGTATTTTATGCATTTAAAAACATTATTCTACCTGGCGTGGTGGTGCACACCTGTAATCTCAGTTACTCAGGAGGCTGAGGCAGGGGGTCACAATTTAGTTAAACTCTTCCTCAAAATAAAAATGAAGAAGGATTGAAGATGTGGTTCAATGGTTATACACCCTTGGGTTCAATCCCTAATACCACCAGAAACAAACAAACAAATAAAT
This sequence comes from Sciurus carolinensis, assembly GCF_902686445.1. NCBI lineage: Eukaryota > Metazoa > Chordata > Mammalia > Rodentia > Sciuridae > Sciurus > Sciurus carolinensis. Next base: position 87,493,314 of record NC_062219.1, read on the forward strand.
AAATACAGCATTATTCTGAGAGGTGGTTCATAGGCTTTACCAGACAGCTGAAGGTCTGTGGCACACACAGCAAAGGTAAGATGCTTTGGTGGAGTATTAGGAAGTCAGTGTTGGAAGCTGGAAGATGGGCAATTTTGACAGCCATCAATAATTTACCCACGAAAGTTTTATGATCAGTGTTTTAAATGTAGCTATTTTGTCTTTTATACATAAATCCTAAGGTATTAGATGATGTATATTCTTTCAAAGTCATTCTGTAACAGTTATTGGTCTTTATTTTACCTAAAATATTCATTCATATTTTGTTTCTGAAGACATTCACTTTTATCCAAACCTTCTTTGGAAGGTACTGACTGTTGCAAGAAGAAAAGAAGTCCATGTCCAAAAAAAAAAAAAATATTACCAGTTCAGAGGTGATATTTAGTCAAGAAAACCATCATCAACTTTCTTGTGGGTTAATTAAGAATCGGTCAGGTTCAATTTTGTAAGATGTTTGACTTGGAAAGATCACTGGTTCTTGTGGATCAGAAGATGTCTATCTTCCAAAGCTTGTGCCTCAAGCACAGATTCACTTAGCTAGAATTAAAATGTCTTGAAAATAGAGCATTAGGAAAAGCTCTGGTGATGCTTCATTAAATGAATTGTGGCAATTTTCATTGTTGTCATTCACATGAACTCACAACTCAGCCATCTTCAAATAATTGTGAATGATGCAATGAAGAAAGAAGAGATAGAGCTGATACTTAAAGTGACCATCCTCAGGTACAATCACAAGACTGGAAAGTTACACTTCATGTAGGTATGATATGTCAAAATACATTCTGTCTGAATAACCAAAGTGAACAAGTAAAAAAAATTAAGTGATCATCCCACCGAGCTTAACTAGAAGTACCCATACATTTCTACCCAGAAGATGCTCTCTGCAATATTTTGGTGAACTATAAGTTTTGCATGACACAACTGTAAGTCAGTTATACATACTGAGAGGAGGGGGGAGATCTTGAGTGTCTTCAAAGGAAAGGAATCATGGGATTAAAATAAAGGATACTAATAAGAAGTAAATACAGAATCTTTGAAGAAAACAAGTCTTTTTTTTTTTTTTTTTTTTTTTTTTTCAGTGCTGGGCATTGAACCTAGGGCCTGGCACAGGTTAGCACATACTCTACCAGTGAGCTACATTTCCACCCCTTGCAGAAAATGATTCTTTAGAAATAACTTCCAAAGGAAATTCAGCCTGGCCTCTGACTTTTCATAAATTTCCAAGTATTGCTTTGATCAAGTATGCACTTTAGAACATTTGATGGGAGACCTTGCTAGTGTACCACAAATTTTGCCAGCTGGAGTTGGTGTTATGCATGCTGGTGTTGGTGACCAAAGTGATCTGCTGACAGACATGCACTGGCCTGGAAGACACCCTATCTGATGAAATAAAAAGTTCATCATCAGAGGAAAGGGCTTCCTGCGTCCTAAATTTATCTGTCTTTCTAAACTTGGTAGTTTGTAAATGTCCTTTCTGAGTAACTTTTCTATAAGATAAGTGCATTTTACACCTGAAATCTATTCACAGCACACCCCAGCTTCCATCACAAAGCAATAAAATTTTAGCACGACATTTTTTTGGCATCTTCAACAGTGATTTAGAATATTTGACTGGAAATGCTGTACAATTCTGCTTAAGTACAATGAACCCTAAATATTAATAAAAACTCTACTCAATAAAAATTATCAGTGAAGTCTTTGTGAAGTTTTAAAAATAGGGTAACCAGCTGACAGTTTTAAAAAATGAAATGTTGCATTTTAGATGTGGTGTTAAGGGGAAATTAGGTGTGGGAAATGGCAGTTTTCGCTTACTCAGTGTGTTTCTGTGGAAGACAAGGCTAAAGTAACTGAGCTAAAACATGGCAAGAAAATCCTTAAGCAGTATGAGAGGCTTCCCTCTGATTGCAATTGGACTCTGCTGACATCAGCTTAGGACGTGATCTGCCAGATTCCTATTCCAGGATCAGGGAATCTACAGGCTAGATTTATTTCTGACTGAGTCTCCCTTTTCAAGACAGGGATTATTTTAAAAACATCACAGTCAGTTGAACAGTTTCTCTTTGAATCTTTCCAGTGTCTAGAACCCTCCTACCACTTTAAGGCAGCACAGGGCTGCTATAGACAGCTGTACTGTTGGAAGGCTATTTTCTCCTCTGAGTCAACTGTCCTTATCTGGGACCTTACTCATTGGCCCTCCATCAGGCTCTGAACCACAGAGGACATATTCTCCCACCTCCCTAAGATAGTTCTTCAAATAAATGATGTTCGTTTTTATCATGGCTTTCCCATCAGTCTTCAGATAAAATATACCAAGCCTAGTTTGTTGTCTGCTTTGCCTCTGAAACAATGTCCAGGTCTGTCACTCTCCTTGTCACTGCTCTTCAAGTTTGCCCAGTTTGTTATTGTATCCTTCCAAGTGAGACTCCTACCCATCATCATCCTCCAGTGTAAGCAAAAGATTTGGCATTTAATCACCAACATAAAATAGCTGCACTGTTGATTCTTGCCAGGAAACACAAGTTCAAACTTTCCACTGCCCAACTATTAGCAAAAGTTTGGTTTCAAAAAAGGACTATCTCCAGCATATGCAGTCACTTATTTTCTTTACTTTTCCTACTACACCACAAGGCCTGGAGCAAACCTAAGCACTGGGCCTCCCGACCTTGGTCTCTAAAGTAATTACCTTCACAAACTGTCTTTGATTCCTGCTATTTTTTCAGTGCTATGACAGTGTTCTACTATTGAGTTACACCCCAGCTCTCTGCTACTACCTTGAGAAGGAGGGAGTATTCAGCCAACTCATTCGACTTTTAAGAGCTTCTCAGTATTTCACTTTGCATTTACTGACTGAGGCCTCCATGGGGAATTTGTCAGTATTTTATTGAAAGAAAAATTTGTGTCATATCGCTTCAGGAAAAAAAATGAAGTTTTAGTGTGAAACAGTAATCTTTAACATTTTGTTTCCTTGTCTGGGTTGTTAGGAAGCTCAGAGGTGACTCTAATCCATGTTAATGATGACTTGAATCCATTACTAACACAGTTGTATGAGTTCATGGTGAATTTCATTCTTGACTTCTTTTTACTAGTCTATCATTACCTTATCTTCCCTGTATTGTATTAGTCATAAATATTTAGAGACACTGTGGTGGGCACTGGGAACTCAGACATTGTCTGTATTCTGACAGGGTTTTCAGTACCTTTGATTATTTTATTCATTTGTAATATATTATATATATATATTTAATATATATTTAATATCCTCAAATTTTTTTCTATGATACAGAATATACAGGATATGCTTGACTGAATGACTAAGCACAAAAGCAATAAAGATATGCTTTTGTTTATCACTACTCTTCCTTGAGAGTATTAATGCAGCTTAAAGTTGCATTCTTTTAAAAGAATCAAATGACACCTTTGGGTTGATTTAAAAAAATTGTTTTTTAGTTGTTGATAGACCTTTATTTTATTCATTTATTTATATGTGGTCTGAGAATTGAGCCCAGTGCCTCACACATGCTAGATAAGTGCTCTACCACTGAGCCACAACCCTAGCCCCTTCGGGTCAATTTTAAAGTAAACTAAAATGAATTGATTTTGCTTACTTAGATTTCTGAAAAATCTTATATTTATTACTTTTATGTATTATTATGCTTATTCTTTTATTCTTAGCATGAATTACCAACTCCCTACTCTAAGAACCTCCAAATGTCCTGTACTTGTCTTCAGGATTTTTCTTGTGGTATGTCTTTGGAGAAGTTGTACTAGGTATGTATTCTCAGGACTACCATCATTCCTGCCTAATTTTGTCTTTTTACCCCTCAAGGATGCTATCAAACATTTCCAGTACTTTTCTGAAATGAAGATGTTTCACTTACTCCGTAGCCCTAATACAGCAAAACTGATAAACCTATTCAAATAAGAAACAAACATCACTTAATGTTTCTTGCTTTTGGCAAGCTTTTTAGTAACTACATTGTTTGTTTACATTTATGATAAACCATTGGCTTAATATTCTTTCTGAAATATTTTTAGGAATTGTTATTGAGCTTACCAGTATACAGAGTCCAGAACTCCCTATTGTACTGTTTTTTGACAATCAGTATATTTTCTTCTCTCTGATCATTTGGCAACCATTACACTTTTTCAAGATTAATTAATGTCTGTTAATAACAGTTCTTCAATTTATCTATAAAAACTTCAGTGCCTTATAATGTAATAAATGTAGGTTCAGAAATATGAACTCGTTAGGTTAAGAGTTTGCATATATTATATTTTCATTTTCTCTTAATCACATTTAAAAAAATAAACCCCTTTCAGTTTGAAAATCATGCTTTTTGATGGAAAAGAAGGAATAGGTTTGGGTTTAAACAGCTCTGATTTCTCTGTGTCACTGTAACAACATTTACTCTTGAAGTAGAATCACTTATCATTTCTTCTCTAATCCTGTTTTCTGTTTTTAAGAAAAGGAGATTTTTGAGGTAAGTGTGTTGTGGTTTACCTGGCTTATAGCCCATCTGAAATTGTTCTTGACAATTCTGTATTTTTTTTTTAACAAATATGTTCTTGGTTAAAAGAGCTTCCAATTTCTATTTAAAAATACAGAGAAAAAAAAATCTGAGTATCTGAGTTCTTTGGAGAATTTCTGGGTAAGACTGGTTTATTTCTATGCTCCTTCTTTCCAGTTCCTCTTGTTAGTTTCTGTCCAGGGTTTCAAATCTCTTGTTTTTGCTTTTTTTTTTTTTTAATGTTTTCCTAACCTCTTTATTTCTTTATCTCTGTGCTTATTCTGTCTATATCAGTCTGAGTTCTTGAGAAGAGTCCTTGGGATGGGTGTTGGGTATCTGTCACCAGTCTGAGCTTCTTGAAGACACAGTCTGAATGAATTGGATGGGAAGTGACCTTTCAAAATTAAATTGATCACACAATTTATGCATGTAATGAAACATCACAAGTTGCACCATTAAAAGTATTTATTTTGTGGCCTTATGAATCAATTAAAAATGTCTAATTTAAAATTAAACTGAAAATCCCATTTTATGATAAGGATATTTTTTTTCCTTGTGAGGCAAGTGCTTTGCCACTCACTGAGCTACATTCCAGCCCCCAGTTTTGTTTTTTTTTAAAAGCACATTCTCATTCTGCAAGATGGCTGAATGCAATGATTAGGAATGGTCTTGTTGACTAGAAAAATACAACAGAACTATTTCTTAAAGGGCCTGAGGTCTGCAGTTTAGAAATCGATCACAGTCAGGGTCTTGCCTTTGCAAGCGCTCTGTTTTGGTGCCCTTTCCCAGAAATGTAACTGATGTTGAAAACCAATGCATATTGTTCAGAGATAATTAACTTAAAATGAAAAATCTTTCCTATTGTCACATATTAAATGCAAGCAACAGTAAAACAGTCTGCCTGCTGTTATATATTCTTCTTACCCTGTTGTGTATTTCTCTGAGCACATAGTACCATTTGGAATTACACATGTAATTGTGTAGGTAAGCTCTAGGAGAGCAGGGACTTTGTCTCTCTTTTTTAATCACCTTACTTCCAGTATCAAGAACAAGACCTGGTACAGGTACTAGTTAATTCACTTATTCATGTAACATGTATTATTCAGTAGCTACTATGTACCAGGCAATGTTCTAGGTGCTAAAGTTCTAGTAGTGAATAAAGTTAACAAAATCCCTGCCCTTATAGAACCTGTATTCTAGCAGGAGAGGTAGGACATAAATAATGTAAATAAATAATATGTATACTTTGTTAGAGAGTGATAACTGTGAAGGAGGGGAAAGTGCAGCAGGGAAGGATAAGATACAGAAGTGGACAGAGTTGAAAATTTGGATAGAGTGGTCAGGGACTATCTCACCAAAAAGGTGACATTTATTGAATTTCAAAACTGAGGTCCAATTAATCTATGAAGTCAAAGTACTTCCTGCACAACCTGCATAGTTCTTGCATACCCTGCTCCTCAAGGGACCGCCTTTATCATGTGAATTCTTTGTTTAAAAACTTGTGGCCCCCCTCTGTTGCTTTCTTACTCAAACTTTTTTTCTTTAGAGTTTAAGATCTGCTCAAGAACATTAATTCTTCCATTTCTTCTGAGTAGACCCTCAGGGCAGGCCTGTCTCTTTTCTATTTTCTGTGCTATATCATGCTGGTACATATAATGCGATGTAATTATGGAAGTTCATGATTCTGTGTGCTGCGTCCCCTGCCTGCAGTCACATCAGCAAGTCAGATGTCAGTTGATCCCCACATGGCAGCTCTGTCTGTTGCTGGCACGTGCACACAGCCTCCTCACTGTGCTCCTTGCCTCTCCTGAAGTGTTTCAAGGAAAAAATGAGAGAGCCTCAAATTGATAACCCTGTCTTAACATAGTAGATACCAAATGGAGTGAAAAATGCTAATTGATACATAATCCTTACAAGTTTTCATTAACACAGGTCATAATTATGACAATGAATTAAATGGAGATATCATTTAGAATCTCTGTAAAGTAAGACATTTAAAAATGTAAAATATGAAACAAGTCTAGCAAGATCAGAGATGCTCAGATAATGACTTGGTCTAAGCAAAGCTGCATGAATGACGTCATGACAGCTGTATTTGTGTGTGCTGAAGTGCTGAAGGCTGGCTTGTCCTATCTTCTCCATACATAACAGCTTGGGTGAGCTGGACCTGCATTTAGCCTCTCCTGACTATTGGCCCTGAGAAACTATTTGAGCTGCCCTAACTGAAGCTGCTTGGTGGCAGCCATTAGGTGGGAATGAGCCTTGGTTAAACTGACCAGGCAGATATTCCAATTCATCATTAAAATGACCCCTAGTGATTCTGCTGACCTAGGCTGCTACGCTAATGAACTGATAATCTGCCCATCCGAGGTGAGAAAGGGGCTGCCTCAAAGCAACTAGGCTAATTATGCCATGAATGAAATAAAAGTGAGGGTGAGGAAGAGACATTTGTAGAATCTTTGTGTTTCCATTAAAGTCACCTTCTAAAGAGATTAATGTCAATGCCAACACCATAGAAAATAATCCAGTCTGATAGTTTTGATAATATGAATCTCTGCGGATTAAATTTTCCATATTTTGTTTTTAAGGGTCTGTGTATGCCTGAAAGTAAGCCATAGTAAGTGTTGAAAACATGTTAAAAGATGTTTGCCAATAGTTGTCTAGCCTGAATCATTTTTCCTTAAAAAGGGTTGGAAATTTATTAGACAAATAACATCTTCATCGTTGTAATTTTTTAATGACTATATGATAACCATATATTATCTGGAAATTAAAATTCTAAAGTACATTTATTTAAATATAATTGGAAACAAAAGTAAAAGGGGATAAAATAGGCTTAATGTTATTTTTATCTGGGAAAAAAGCTATTTTAAGGTACTAAATTTGGTAATAAAAATCAATTATGAATTTGGTTACTGCCAACTGATTAGATCCATATAATCCACATGCTTTAATCCACATTTTCCTTGAAAGGTTTTCTGGGAGTATTCACAACTCATGGAAAATCTCAGTGCAGCTCTGTTATGCATATATATAAAAAAATCCTCTCATGAAATGGGAGTATTTTAAAGCTGATGAAAAGCAAGAACTTGTAACAGGAGCAAGCCAGGTTAAGCTATGTATATGGCCTATGGAGTGTGGAATTGCTACTGATTTTCTCCAATTTCTTTGGTCTACAGAAATAAAGTAGTAAAGTGACTAAAACAGCAGAAAACAAAATCTTGAAGAGTTAAAGTGCTGTTGGCAGAAGACTTTATGATGTGGTACATCAGGAAAAAATAAACCCAGCAGACAGATGTCTCCAGAGAGTAATAACCATAAACTCTGAAACTACTACACATGTCAGAACCTGCCCATAGAATAGAGATGGTAGATGGTTTTCTTGGGACTGACCTACCATGGCACCTGTTGATCTCAGTGACCAGAGTTGAAAGGAAGCTGAAAGTCAGCTTTCGTGTGTAGAGTCACTGAAGTATTTTGTAGACCAGAGAAACTGGCAAGCAATGACAGGCACCAGATAACACGTACTTCCTCTGTCCAAAAATATATTCACGGTCAGCTTAAAAACCGTAGACACTCCTTGGAGGTCTGGTAGGTAGGAAAAAGGGTGAGTTTTCTCCTGCTGCTGTTACAGTGATAGACACCAAGAATTCCCTGTTCCCTTTTTGTTCACCAAAATATTGAAGTTGGTGATTCCATGTTAAAAAAGGGAAGCAAAGCACTATCTTACACTTTACCATTCACTGAAAATTCTACATGTGTTTAAATGTTTTTTTTTTTGTTGTTGTTGTTATTGTTTCACATGCATTGACGAAACTAGAACATATTAAGTATGATAGAAGATGTAAAAGTAGAAAGTGCTAATTGTCTGGATATTTTGCTCTGAATTTTCAGTTTTCATGAGCACTTATTTTTTTGTTTTCATTAATTTTTCTATCTTTAAATGGAAACATAAGTCGGTTTTCTTATCAAAGCTTCCAGGGATGCACTAAGTAATACCTTAATGTCTCCATCAGTTAAAAATTCAGTTTTTTTGGGGGGGGGTTCTCTGCTATCTTTGCTTTTAATCAGAGTTGTGGCAGAAAGACCCTGCTGTTGAAGAACCATAAATAGTTTCTGATTCCTGGGTCCTTCCAAAATGCACGTGAATGGCAAAGACCCAGAAATATAGCCTGTATAACCCAGGGGGAAAAATGTTATTTTCCACTTCTTGCTGTAAGAGTCTGGGTTATGTCTTTTCTCACTAGTTACTAACATTTGCAAGAGGAGAAAGATTCACAGCAGGTGAGGGCAATTTTTTTTTCTGCAAAGGACTAGACAGTAAATATTTTAGGCTTTGTGAGCTGTATAGTCTTTCTTACAGTAACTCATCCCTGTAGTTAGAGTGCAAAACCAGCCCCATAGCTTGTAAATGAATAGGTGTGACTGTGTTCTATTAAGACTTTATTTATGAAAACAAGTGGAGGACCAGATTTGGTTCAATGCTGTAATTTGCCAGTTCTTGGTTTTAGAGTATTATAAAGGGCAAAAATACGATTTCCACTTTCATCTAGTAAGACATTGGTTATTCTGCTTTATAGTTCATTTATTTCCCTGAAAGACATTTGAGTGTGTATTTCTTCCTACTTAAGTCCTGTGAAAGAATCCGGTAAGAACATATTCTTTTATCTTGCCATTTATTGTGGATTTAAAGATAATCATTCAAAAATAAAATATAGGGGAAATGTATGTTCTTTTTTGTCTTTAAATTAAAAAAAATTAACCAAAGGACAAATAACAGCAGGTTGAGAGATGTCGTGTATTTGGAAATATCTCTGGTAGGACTAAAGTTCCCATTCTTTTCTGTTTTGTCATTTTTATTAGACAAAATGATTTTGAGTTGATCCGAGGAGTAGTTGGTCTTTGTCTTCTTTGTTTAGTGCTGCTTGGTAGAAAAAATCTTTGAAAAGCAATAGGAATCTATGACAAATCCATAGCCACATCATAGTGAATGGGGAAATGCTGAAAACATTTCCTCTAAAATCAGGAATGAGACAAAGATGTCCACTCTCACCATTCCTATTCAGTATAGTACTTGAAAGTTAAGCCAGAGCAATTAAGCAAGAGAGGAAATAAAAGGGGATTTAAGTAGGAAAGGAAGAAGGCAAATGATCATTATTTGCAGATCATATGATTCTGTACTTAAAAGACGCCCCCCCCCAAAAAAAAACCAACTCCACCAAAATTCTTCTAGAGCTGATAACAAATTCAACAAAGTAGCAGGATACAAGATCAACATACTACAACCAATAGCTTTTCTATACGGAAATAACGAATCCACTCAAAAAGCATGCAGGAAAACAATTTCATTTACAACAGCATCAAACAAACAAAATACTTAGGAATAAAGCTAACCTAGTGAAAGAACTCTACAACAGAAATTATAGGGCACTGACACTGCAAGATGGAAAGACCTCACATGTTCTTGAATAGGCAGAATTAATTAATTAAATAATTAAAATGATCATATTTCCAAAAGTAATATACAGATTCACTGCAACCACCCGCGTCCCCCACAAATTACTAAGGTCATTATTCACAGAACTAGAAATGAAGTCTTAAAATTTATGGAAAAATAAAAGACTCAGGATAGCCAAAGGAATTCTTATAGGAGCCAGAATGGAGGTATTACAATACACAGTCTCACATTATACTACAAAGCTATAGTAGCAAAAACTGCATGGTACTGGCATAAAATCAGTAGACATAAGACCAATGGAATAGAAGACTCAGAGAAAACCCCACAAAACATACAAAGTTCTGATCTTTGACAAAGATGCCAAAAACATTTGTTGGAGAAAAGACAGTCTTTTAAACAAATGGTAGTGGGAAAACAGGATATCCATATGTAGAAGAATGAAACCAAACCTCTCTCACTCTGCAAAAATATCAACTCAAAGTGGGTCAAAGACCTAGGAATTAGCTGAAACTGCTAGAATAAAACACAGAGTCAACACTCCAACATATAGACATACATTTCAACTTCCTCAATAGAACTCCTAAAGCCCAGGATGCAAAAACAAGGGTTAATACATGAGATGGCATCAAATTAAAAACCTGCGTAGCCAAGGGAACAATTAAGAGCATGAAGATAGAGAGCCTATGGAATGAAAGAAAATCTTTACCACCTTGTCCTTTGACAGAGGATTAATATCCAGAAAATATAAAGAACTCAAAAAACTTAACACCAAAATAAAACAACAACAACAAAAAACCCTAACAAACAACCCAATCAATAAATGAGAAAATAGAGAATGCAGACATTTCACAAGAGAAGAAATACAAATGGACAACAAATATATGAAAAAATGTTCAACACTTTTAGCCATCAGGGAAATGCAAATCAAAACTACACTGAGATTTTATCTCACTTCAGTTAGAATGGCATCCATTAAAAATAATGGCAAAAAATAATAAAGGCCAGTGAGGATGTGGGAAAAAAGGAACACTTACATACTATTGGTGGAACTGTAAATTAGTACAAACAATATGTACGTTCCTTGAAAAACTAGAAATGGAACCACTGCATGACCCAGTTATAACACTACTTTGTATTTATCTTAGAGAATTAGCATACTATAGTGACACATACATACCTATGTTTATAGCAGCACAATTCACAATAGCCAGCTTACAGCACCAAACTAGGTTTTCATCAGTAGTTGAATGGATAAAGAAAGTGTGGTGCATACACACAGTGGAGTTTTACTCAACCATAAAGAAGAATGAAATTATTGGGTTCACAGGAAAATGGATGGAACTGGAGAACATCATGATCAGTGAGATAATCCAGACTCAATGTCAAGGGCTATGTGTTTTCTCTCATATGCAGTAGATAGGAAAAAGAAAGAAGGAGGGGGAGAGAGAGAGAGAGAGAGAGAGAGAGAGAGAGAGAGAGAGAGGAGAAGAAGGAAGAAAGAAAGAAAGAAAGAAAGAAAGAAAGAAAAAGAAAAGGAAGAAAAGAAAAAAAATTAAAGACAAGTAAAACCCATAGAGTAGAGAAAGGGGATTTGGAAGCGAGGAGAGGAGGGGAATGGGCTATATGGGGGACTGAAACAGAACAATTTATGCAAGTACAAATATATCACAATGAATCATATTATTATGTAAAACTAGAATGCACCAATAATTTTTTTAAAAGAAAGAACAAAAAGGGAAAGAAGGAAGAAAGAAAAGCAATAGTAAATTAAGAAGGTACTACTATCTGTAATGAGTGTTAGGTAAGTTCTGCATCACTGTAAAATTCTAAGTGCTTGAAAAATTTTCAAGAGCATCTTTTTCCATGAAGTTTGGTAAGAAAACAATTCAATATTCTCCAGTTTCAAAATAATTTTTCATAACAGTTTAGTCTTTTTTAAGGATTTCTACAAAATGCTTTGTCTCCAGTTGAAAATGCAAAGGCTTTAACACACACACACACACACACACACACACACACACACATTCATACTTTTAAAATGCTTCTGAGAATAACTTTCCAACATTCAATGCTTGAAAAAAAAATTCATGGCATCTCTAAAAAAGTACTATTGACCTCAAGTTTTTTTTTTTTCCCCATGCCTTTCTTTTTTTATAGCCATCTTAGGTTCACACCAAAATTGAGAGGGAGGTATAAAGATTTCCCATGACCTCAAAGTTTTAGAATTTTCTTTTAACTGAGTAACATAAAAAATTTTAAAGATAAAGAACTATTTTACTTGTTAAAAAACTTATAACCCTGTCAATACAATATGACTTTGGTAACCAGTAACCTATCACTAAGAAGCTATTAACTGAGGGACACATATTGCAAAAAGTAGGAAAAATTTTTCAACCCATTGGGGGCATTTGTGAGAGAACAAGTAAGTGTTCTTACTGTCTTCCGTTAGAGTACTTCTTTTGTATTTTTACTTTTGGTACTGGGGATTTAACCTGGGGGTGATTTACCACTTTAAAAAAAAGTTCTTTTTTAGATGTTGACAGACCTTTGTTTTATTCATTTATTTATATGTGGTGCTGAGGAATTGAACCCAGTGCCTCACACATGATAGGCAAGCACTCTACCACTGAGCCACGTTTCAGATAGGATCTCAAGTTGCTGAGGGTCTCACTAAGTGGCTGAGGCTGACCTTGGATCTTCCTGCTTTAACCTCCCACGTCATTCTGTGTGTGCCACCATGCCTGGCTAGAGTCCTCCTTTTTGTTTGATTTAGTAAGCAAGAGCAATTTGGTGGAACTAGCATTATATGAGGCATGAGAAGTCCTGGAGTTCAATTGAGCCTCATTACTTCCTACATGGAACCTTTGGGAAAATCTCTTATCTTCTCTCAGTTTCAATTTCTTCATTTGCAAAACGAAATCTAACGCCTGCTATGTGTTGATAGGATTTGATTATGTCTGTGATGAAATGAAAGCTTTGCACAAACACCTGGCATTCTTGTGAGAAAATTATAATGTCCCCGGGAACAGGTCTTTGTCTTATTCCTTTGAATTTAAGAAAAATTCATTGAACACCTATTAAGCACCAGTATTAACCACCAGGGCCTTATACAAAGAAGTAGTTCAATGATTACTTGTTGACTTGTATTGGGTTAAATGCTATTTTTAATGAAAAACATATTCATCTATTCATTAATAAACAGAAAATGCAAATCCGTATAAGACAATGTCTATCCATTAGATTTTTGAAAGAAAGAATATGAAAACTGGCTTTCTGGCATGGCAGATGGTTTTCAGACTGACAAAGGGAAGGGTTGTGACAAATGTTGTTAGAGAACGCCTTTACCAGTAGCTAGAGAGGAAGTGCAATTTTTGACACTATCAAAAAGCCATAAGAACAATTGTGTCCTGAAGCGAGAAGATGGTGGATTAGAGGCACCGAGCACTTGCTTCCTTCTCCATGAGATAGAATCACAACAATAGGCGAGCAGCTGCAAGTCGAGACAGGTGCCTGAGAGAGAATGCGGCACGCATAGTGGACAGAGACTTGGGATAGTGGACTGAACAGAGGTGAAATAAGTACCTCAGCACTAGTCACATGGAGGGGTGGCAGAGGAGGGAGGGGAAAGAGGGAGAGTCCCTGTGAGCACCACTGGTGTAGGGATCAGCATCTTGCTGAAATAAGGTGTAAAGAGACACCAGACCTAAACGGACAGCATAGTAACTGACTCTGGACAAGTTTTCTGCACTTCTCAGCATATTCTCATGGTGCTGTAATAGGGCGTCATTTTGAAAAGATCCTGTATGAGCTTATGGCTCTGGGAGTCAAAGGCCTCTGCATTTTTCTGTCTCTAGGTCCCCAAGGCAATATTACTACATTGGCTCGGGGATCAGCTGTCTTGAGAATCAGTTTGGTCCCAGGGGACAGCCTCTCACAAACCCACTAAGAATTTTATGGTGTGGGAAGCTGGACTGCAATGCATAAGGGAATGGAGGATCCTTCCCCTTTAAAACTGGTGGTTCAAGAAGCCAGCTGCAGGAATCGGGGAATGTGTGTGGGGTCTGCTTCCATCCCTCTCAGCATAGGTAGTTACAATTCTATATCATCTCCCAAACTTGGAGTAGAGTATGTAGCACAAAGGGCGCCAGGGTCCTTGACACACTGCAACACAGTACCTACTCCACTATGTGACTGTGCCGCCCAAGTAGCTCTGGAGTCAATCTGCCTGGGGAGCTCTGGGTTTTTCCCAAGCTTGTTTTTGTGTGCATTGAAGGCATTGGCAGGCATTCCAAGTGGCTCTGGCCACAAATCCCTCCCATTGGTCACCTGGTGAGCACAACAAACTAAAGAAGAAAGGAATGAGTAACTGTTTTCAAGGGCACACAGCCTAAGAAGACAAGGAAAGAAGGTCTGATCAGCATATGCTGCCATTATCCATTCTTGCCCACACAATTGAGCAACTCAGTAAAGTAAAAATTTTTATTTTTTATTAACAGCTTTCTTGCTATTGCTCTTTTGTGTGTGTGTGTGTGTGTGTGTGTGTTTGCGTGTGTGTGTGCGTGTGCGTCTGTGTCTTTCCTTTCTCATTTCTACTTTAAATATTTAAATTTTTTCTTTACTTCTGTTTTAATTTTTTTCAATTTTAACTTTATCTTTCTCTTTTTACTTTCAAGATTTCTCCCCTTTCCCATTTTTCTTCCTTTTATTTTTTTATAAATTAATTTACTTTATAAGCTTTTCAGTTTATGCTATATTATTTTTGCCCCTGTCTTTTCTGTTGTTTGTTGCCGCCTGCGGCAACAGTCCCGCGGATATTGTTACCACCTGCAGCAACAATTGCGCGGGTATTTATGGGAGGTGTACTGGAAACGAACTACTTCTATCTTTCTTTTTAGTGGGCTGCTTCTTCCTACTATCCCTCACCCTTAAACCTCTCTGTCCAGAGACTCCCGCGAGGTTCCTACTTTCCCTCGCCCTACTCCTGCGAGGCTCCTACTTTCCCTCACCTTATTCCTGCAAGGCTCCTCAGTTTCCCCACCGTGCCAATTTCCCTTTTTCCCTTTCTCCTTCCCCGTAAGGGCCACCATTTGTCGCCGCCCGCGGCAACAATCTTGTGGTAATTTGTTGCCACCTGCAGCAACAATTGTGCGGGTATTTATTGGAGGTGGACTGGAAACTGAGCTACTTCTATTATCTTTCTCTTTAGTGTGCTGCTTTCTTGCTTGTTTTTTCCCTAGCTTATAGAGGAAGAGAGGCTTTGAGAGGAGAGAGAGAGAGAGAGAGACGCTTTGCATAAGAGAGAAAGACTACACTTTCAGAGATCTATATCTTCTTAAAGTCCTGCATCCTGCAAACTAAAGGTGCGTGCTATCAGAGGTGCTTCTTCTGTGATCTGCCATCTGCCTTCTGCAATCTATCAGAGGTGCTGCTTATACGTGCTTATCGGGTTATCCGTGGTGCTTCCTATAGGTG
This sequence comes from Sciurus carolinensis, assembly GCF_902686445.1. NCBI lineage: Eukaryota > Metazoa > Chordata > Mammalia > Rodentia > Sciuridae > Sciurus > Sciurus carolinensis. The sequence goes on from NC_062219.1 coordinate 87,508,791, forward strand.
TGTCTTATATACCTAAGGCAGCCAATCAGCTTAGAATTAACACAATTGAGGCATGCCCCTCGGTACCAATCAAGAAAGAATAAAGAATATCTGTTGACCACTAGCACAAAGGAGATTAACTAATCAGGCAAAAGTAGATCACGCCATGTTAACACTATGCGCCACCTCTTGGCTCAACGCCAGCCGCCATCTTAGGGTTACCTAAACATGTCTTCTGCAGTTGTTGTAGTGGTGGTTGTTTTATTTGGATTTATTTCTTCATCTGTTTTTTATTGTTGTTGTTGATATTGCTGTCACTTGTCTTCTTTATATGCAGTGCTACAGACTGAACCTGGCCCTTTGAGTATGTAGTGTGGGTGCTAGGCCCCTGAGCTATACTCCCAGTTCACTTCAGAGAAACTGTACCTTATTCCAGTCATGACCGAACCTTGTTTGAGCATTTTAAGATACTTCAACTTTAAAAATAGGAGAGATAAAAGTTTCTAATCATTGAACTATTCCCAAGCAGGTAGATGGGAGCGGGGGAGGTGTTGCGGTCCTGTTTGTGAACATTCATCCCATAGCAATAACAGAGAAACATAACAGGAGTTATAGACACAATATTTATGAGGGACCTCAGCATAGGTTTCTTTCAAACCCCATTAGACCTCATATTGCTGGAAAGACTGCAGGAGTAGTCACAGAGGGTGCACCCTGTATATTATGCTGCCTATATCACATCTGTCTGAACTACCAGAGGGACCTCACTCTGGTGACACCTACAGAAAAAGTGGGTCTTTCAGGCTCTGACACATTATACATTGTGTCAAAACCTACTAATTATGGCTAAAGGAGCTTCAGGGAAACTTCATTATGAAGTCCAAATGGAATTAAACTCAACACTACACAATAACCTGATATTCAAGGTCATATCATTAAGAGAAGACCCTCATATTAAAAAGACTAAGAAGGCCCTCATATAGAAATGGATGAGATAGGCATCATAATAGATGCACAAATAGCAATATAGAAACACAAGACATATGGAAAATATGACATCTGCTAATGTTCATAATTCTCTAGTAACATCCCAAGGATTGAAGTGCATGAAATTCTGGGCAAAGAGTCCAAAAGAATGATTATTCTAAAGTTCAGTGAATTCTAAGAGGATACAAATAAACAGCTGAATTAATTTAGGAAGACAATGCAGGATATGAATGAGCAATTCAATAAGGTATTAGACATTTTGAAAAATAACCAAACAGAAATCTTTGAAATGAAAAGTTCAGTAAGTCAGATTTAAAAAATCAGTCGAAGGGCTCACCAACAGACTAGAATAAACAGAATAAAGAATATCAGGGCTTGAAGACAAGTTGCAGGAATTATCACATTCAGATAACAATAGAGAAAAAAGTAAGAAGGAATGAGCAAAACATACAAGATCTATGAGGCACCATTAAAAGACCACACATGCTGCTAATCAGAGTAGAAAAGAGAAAAGCTATAGGCTAAAGGCATAGAAAACCTATTCAGTAAAATAATAGCATAAAAATTCCCAAATCTTAGGAAAGACATGAACATCTAGGTGCAGGAGATATTCAGAACCCAAACACACAAGACCAGAAAAGAACTTTTCCATAGCACATTATGTTAAATTGCCGAAAGTACAGAACAAAGAAAAAATATTAAAAGCTGCAAGAGTAGCACAATTCACAATAGCCAAATTGCAGAATCAACTAAGATGCCTATCAAAAGATGAATGGATTAAGAAACTGTGGTATATATATACACAATGGAGGTTTACTAAGTCATAAAGAAAAATGAAGTTATGGCATTTGTTGGTAAATGGATGGAAATGGAGAAAATGATGCTAAGTGAAATAAGTCAGTCATCAGATCAAGGATCAAATGTTTTCTTGGATATGTAGAAGCTAGAGTAAAATAAAGGAAAGAAGGAGGGGAGGATCAGGCATCATAGAGATATAGGGAAGATCAGTAGAGCCAAAGGATAACCAGAGGAAGAGAGGAGGGATGGGAAAAGGGAAGAAATGGAGAATGAATTTTATTGCTATGTGCAATGTAAATTACCAGGGAATCTCACCTTTATGTATAAGTATAAAGAATCAATCAAAAATAAGTAAGTTGATGATCAAAAGGAAGAACAATAGGGTAGAGGAAGGAGAATGGAGGAGGAAAGAGGGGAGAAAAAAAAGGGGTGGAGAATGTGAACTGAAATAAAATTCCATGCATATATGATTTTGTTGGGACAAACCTAACTACTTTGTATAACTATAATGATCTAATAAAAAATCTGTGAGAGAAATTCAAGGTCACATTTAAAGGCATAGAATAACAACAGATTTCTTAAGAAAAGCTTGAAAGGCTAGGAGAGCATGGAATGATGTATTTTGAATCCTGAAAGAAAATATTGCCAACTTTTTACTATACCCAGTAAAGTTATCCTTCAGAATCAAAGAAGAAATAGACCTTCCATGCTAAGCATAAACCTCTAAAATTCATGACCGCCAAATCAGAATTATGGAAGATACTTAAGAGAATTCGAAATTCGGAAGAGGAAGAAATCTAAATATAATAATGAAAACACAAGAAAGAATAAATTTCACTTGAAGAATAGATAAGCAAACAAGAATTAGAAAAGAATTAACATTATTAATACAGAAAACCACCAAACTTCTAAAACAAGTAAGAGAGGAAGAAACAGAATATTCAAAGCAACCAGAGAAAAACAACAAAATGATAGGAACTTATACCTTTCAACAATAGCCCTGAGTACAAATGGTCTTAATTCACAAATTAAAAAATGCAGACTGGCAGTCTGGATTGGAAAACAAGACCCAAAAATATTCTGAAAAGACATACGCAGACTCAAAGTTTAAGGATGGAAAATAATATTCCAAGCAAATAGAATCTGAAGGCAAACAGGAATAACTAGTTATATCTGACAAAATGAACTCTAGGAAAAATCAGAAGAGACAAAAAAAAATCACTATATACTGGGAATGATTCATGGATGAGATATTACAATTATAAATGTACATGTGCTGAATATTAGCACACCCAATTTTAGAAAGCTCACACTATTGGACATAAAGGAAGAGACAGGCCCCCAAACAATGATAGTGGGTGACTTCAGTACTCTACTTTTGCCAATAACTAGATCATTCAGAAAAAAATAATGACAAAGAAACATTAGAATTAAGATACACTATATATCCAATGAACTTAATGGACATCTACAGAATTTTTATCAGCACAGAACTTTTCCCAAAACAGAATATATATTTGGTGATAAATCAAGTCTAAAAAAATTCAAAACAATTGAAATAATTTCTCTGTACTTGTCAGATTATAATGGAGTGAAAACTAGGAATTGGCAGCAAGAAAAACTACAGAAATTATACAAACACATGGAAATTGAACTATACACCTTTAAAAGAATAGTGGGTCACTGAAAAAAATCAAGGGGGGAATTAAAAATCAAAATCAAATTACAATGAAAACTGACAAAAACTGTGGGATTCATTGAAAGAAGTCCTATGAGGGAACTACAATTATCTGCATTTGAAAAACAGATCTCAAATAACATAGAGATGTATCTCAAAGTCTTAGAAAAACAAGAACAGACTAAACCCACAATTAGTAGAAGGAAAGATCAGGGCAGAAATAAATGTAATAGAGACTAAAAGAACAATACAAAGGATCAATGAAACAAAAAGTTGGTTCTTTGAAAAGGTAAAAAAATTTGACAAAACCTTAGATATGCTAACCAAAAGAGAGAGAAGATCCAAATAAATAAATAGATGAAAAAGTGAATATTACAACAGGTACTGCTGAAATTAATAGGCTCATTAAGGAATATTTTGCAAAATGATATGCCAATAAGCTCGACAAATCTAGCAGAAATGGACAAATTTCTGGACATGCATGACTTAAAACAATTAAACCAAGAGTTTGTAAAAAATCTAAATAGATCAATACAAGAAATGAGATTGAAGCATGTGACCAAAATACCTGACAAGAAAAACTTAGAGGAGGAAAGGTGTCTTTTGGTTCATGGTTTAGAGGTTGAGTCCCCGGTCAACAGAACATCATGGCTGAAGGTTAGGGTGAAGGAAACAGCTCACCTCATGGTGGCCAGGAAGCAGAAAGGTGGGTGTAGGATGGGACCCAGGAAAAATGAACCCTTCTAGGTCATGTCCCCAGTGAGCCACTTCTTCCAGCCACACTCCACCTGTCTAGTTATCATCCAGTTATTCTCTTCAAAGTAGGAATGATTGATTAGGTAACAGCTCTTCCAATTCAGTCATGTCTCCTCTGAACATTCCTGCATTAACACAGGCCCTTTTGGGGAGATACCTCATATCCAAACCATAACAATTTCCTAACAAAAAAAGCCAAGAACCAGATGGATTCACCATAGAATTTTATCTGCTTTTAAAGAAATAATACTGTCTCATCAAATAGAACGAAAAGAAACCCTTCTAAATTCATTCTATGAAGGCAACATTACCTGACACCAAAATTTGATAAGGACACAACAACAAAAGAAGAAAACGATAGACTAATGTTCTTGATGAACGTAGATGCAAAAATCCTCAATATAATACTTGCAAGTAGAATTTAGTAGCACATTAAAAAGATCATAAAGCATGATGAAGTTGGTTTTGTTCCAGGGAGGGATTCGAGGATGGTTCAATGTATGCAAATCAAGAAATGTAATATAGTACATAAACAGAAGCAGGATAAATGTTATGTATTCATCTCAACATAGTCAGTAAAACCTTTCATAAAATTCAACATCCCTTCATGATAAAAGCCCTGACTAAATTAGTTACAGATGCATCATATTTCAACATAATAAAGCCTACATATGACAAATCCAAACATCATACTAAATGGGGAAAAACTAAAAGCATTTCTTCAAAAATCAGGAACAAGACAAGGGTGTCCACTCACCACTTACACTATTTTATACAATGTTTGAAATTTTAGCTACAGCAATTATATATGACAAAGATATGAAAGAGATACAAATCGGTAAGGAGAAATTCAATGTATCTCTGCAGATGATACAACTCTACCTACAAAACCCTAAAGACTACACCAAAAAACTCTGGGAACCAATTAAGAAATTCAGTCAGGTGGAGGGATAGAAAAATCCACATTTTGCATATGACAGTAACACAGTCACATCAATTCACAATAGCTCAATTCACAATAGCTAGATTGTGGAACCAACCTAGATGTCCTTCAACAGAGGAATGGATAAAGAAACTGTGGTATATATACACAGTGGAATATTATTCAGTCATAAAGAAGAATAATATTATGGCATTTGCAAAGAAATGGATGGAATTGGAGAATATCATGCTAAGTGAAATAAGCCAATTCCAAAAAACCAAAGGCTGAATGTTTTTCCTGATAAGTAAATGATGATACATAATGGGGGTTGGGGGGTTGGGTTGTGAGAGAAGAATGGAGGAACTTTAGATTATGTAGAGGGAAATGAGAGGGAGGAGGGGGGCGGGAATATGAAAGATGGTGGAATGAGACAGACACCATTACCCTACGTACATGTATGATAACATGAGTGGTATGAATCAACATCATGCACAACCATAGAAACAAAAAGATGTACCCCATTTGTGCATGATGAATCAAAATGCAATTTGTAAAAATAAAAAAAATAAACTAACAAAAAAAATCAATAACTTTTCTATAAACCAATAATGAACTCATTGAGAAAGAAATCAGGAAAGCAATCTCTGTCATTCATTATAGTCTCAGAAAGAATCCCCCTGACAAAAACAATAACAACATCATCATCAACAACAACAAAACCTAGAATAAATCTATCCAAAGTGGCAAAGAATTTTCAAAATGAAAATTACAAAACATTGAAGAAAGAATTTGGAAAGACCAAATTCTAGAAGATGGAAAGATCTCCCATGTTCATGCATTAGAAGAATTAATTTTGTTAAAATAGTCATACTACCAAAAACAATGATAAGACTCAATACAGTTCCCATCACAATACCAATGATGATATTCACAGAACTAGAAAACAATCCTAAATTCATATGAGACCACAAAAAACTTTGAAGAGTCAAAGTAATCCCAAGGGAGAGATAAAGAAGAAGAAAGAAAAAAGAAATGCTGGAGCATCACAATACCTGATTTCAAAATACAATATACCACAGAGACATAGTAACAAAAAAACATGATTTTGGTATAAAACAGGAATGTATACCATATAATAGAATAGAAATAAACTCACACATCTACCATCAACTGATTCTCAATACGGGTGCCAAAAACACATTCGAGAAAAGATGGCTTCTTCAACAAACGGTGCTGGGAAAACTGACATTTACTGCAGAAGTTTGAAACTAGACCCCTATCTTCCACCTTGTACAAAACTCAACTCGAAATGGATCACAGACCTTAATGTAAGATCTGAAATTTTGAAACTACTAGAAGAAACAGCAGAAACAATTGAAGATATTGGTACAGGCAACAATATCCTGAATAGGACATCCAACATCTCAGGAAACAAAGCAAGAATTGACAAACTGGTTTATATTGAATTAAAAAGCTTCTGCACAGCAAAGGAAACAATCAACAAACTAAAGAGACAACCTACAGAAGGGAGAAAATCTTTTCCAGCTATTAATCTGACAGAGGATTAATATCCAGAATACAAAAAGAACTTAAAAAACTTAACTAAAGAATAAGTAGTCCAATTAATAAATTGGCAAATTATCTAAATAGGCACTTATCCAAATAAGTATAAATGGCCAAAAAACATGAAAAATGCTCAATATTTTTAGCCATCATGGAAATGCAAATCGAAACTACATCAAAATTCCATCTCACCCTAGTCAGAATGATTATGATAAAAACATTAATAAATTTAATGCTGGCATAGATGTGGAGAAAAAGAAACTCTTATACACTGTTGGTGGAAATGTAAATTAGTACAGCCACTATGGAAAACAGTATAGAGGTTCTTCAAAAAACTAAAAATAGAACTGTTATATGATCCAGCCATACTATTCCTGGGTATTTATCACAAGGAAATGAAGTCAGCATATGATACAGATGCCTGCATGCTCATGTTTATTGTGTCACTATTCACAATAGGCAAGATATGGACTCAACCTAGGTGTCCATCAACAAATGAGTGGATAAAGGAAGTATGGTACATATGCAATGAAGTATTACTCAACCATAAAGAAGAATGAAATTATTTGTAAGTAAAATAAATCAAACTGGAGAATGTCATGTTAATCAAAAAAAGTCAGACACAGAAAGACAAATATCTTAAGTTTTCTCTCTGATGTGGAAACAAACAACAAACAAACAAACAAACAAATGACCTGGAAGTAAAAGTGGGACATTTAAGGAAGGGGAAGGAGGCTGGGGAGGGGGGAGTCTAAGAGGGGAAGAGAAGAGAAAGTAAAAGGGAGGGTAAACATGATAAAAGCATAGTAGTCTGCTTCCTTTTTGCTAAGTCCTGTGGTGCTTTCCTCCACCATGCCCTCTACCATGATGCTCTTGCTCTGCTTGGGCCCAGAGCTATAAAGTCAACCATCTATGGATCTGAGACTTCTGAAACCCAAACACACTTTTCCTCCTTTTTGTTTTCTTGTCAGGTCTTTAGGTCACATCAACAAAAAGACTAACTAAAATAGAAATGGGTACCGAGAAGTGGGGTCATTGCTGTGACTAACTAGACCATGTGGTTCAGAACCTTTTGGAGCTGGTTTCCATGGGTAGGAATTTTGAAAAGTTTAGACATGCAGGGTGGAAAGGCTTTAAAATGTTGTATGTGGAGCTTAATGACCAATTCTGGTGAGAGGTCCAAAGACCAGAATGCTGAAAAGACTGTGAGCAGTAAAGACTGGACTCGAAGTTTCAGGGGAGGAGGACTCCACTAGAAACTGGACTAGAGGCCACTCGTGTGGTGTTCTGGCAATGAAGTTGTCTAAATCTGGCCCATGTCCTGAGACTTTCTGTGAGTCTGAATTTAAAAGTGATGGAGTAATTTTCTGGAGGAGGAAATTTCAAGGCAGCATAATATTTGGGTGGTGGAATGGATATTATTGGCAGCTTTTAGTCACGTTTACTGTGATAATCAGGAGCAGAAAGCACAGCAAAAGGATTTGAAAAACTTGCAATTTGGCCAGAAAACTGTGTATAAAACTGGGGCTAAAAAAGTTGTGGTTGTTGAAGACATTATAACCTCTAAAGAGTTGGTAAGTTCTTTACAAATAAATAATAAGAAAGATGGCTTGAGGACATCCTAGGGACTGGCAATACAACATTTGTCTCAGGCTCAAGGGTGTAAAAGTAAAAATTCCTTTGAGAAGAGACCACTGGGTCACCTTCCTTGCACCGGGAGACTAGGATGTTGTTTCACCAAGTTCAACCACACAGTCACTTACAGGCAGCTGCAGCAGCCATGGTCTCAGGAAGCTTGGCTACTGCTCAAGATGCAAGCAGACCTTGGTGTAAACATGAGGTGCTGGTTCTGCAGAAATGCAGGATGCTGGAGTAGGGAGGCATAGAATTTTCCATTGAGATTTCAAAGGAAGGCCTAGGAGACCAGGTGAAGGGTAGCAGATTTAGAGTCTCTGTGGGCATCCCCAGAAAGGACAATGTCTGAAGACATGAGAAGGAAGCTGAAGCTTAATCTTGAGATTAAGAGATCTGGGTAACACGGGACATCTGCTAATGAAGCTGTAGGAATTGAGCAGAGACAATCCAAGAGGTCATGTGTGTATTAAGCAGAAAAGTCATAGGGACAGAGTTTAAAAAAGCCCTTTGAGAGAACATCATGATACCATGTGTCCCAGATGCTGGATGTGGAGTTACAGGACTTGTTTGTTTAGCTGAATTTCAGTTTTGCTTTGGTCCCATTCCTTCTTTCTATGCCCCTATTTCTCCTCTTTGGAATGGAAATTTTACTCTGTGGTTTTATATAACATTGGATATATGTAACTTGTTTTTGATCTTTACAGGGAAAAACATCTAAGAGTTTGCTTCGAGTCTCAGAGGAGACTTTGGGCTTGACTGGACTTTTGGGCAATATTGGAACTGTTAAGACTCTGGGGCTCTTGGAAATGAACTAAATGTATTTTTTATTATGAGACTGGCACGAGCTTTTGGGGGCTAGGAATGGAATGTTGTGGTTTCTATTTGAGGTGTCTCCCAAATGCTCATGTGTGAGACAATTGCAAGAATTTTCAGAGGTGAAATGATTAGATTATGTGAGTTACAACCTAATCAGTGGATTAATCCATTGATAGGGATTAACTGGGTGGTTAATATAGGGAGTAGGGTGTGGCTGGAGGAAGTAGATCACTGGGGGTGTGACTTTGGGATTTATTTTTTGTCCCTGGTAGTGGAGTTCTCTGCTTCCTTGTTGCCGTATCCTGAGCTGACTTCCTCTGCCATGCACTTCCACCGTGATGTTTTGACTCACTGTGAACTCAGAGATATGCAGTCTGTCTATGGACTGAACCTCTGAAAGCAAGAGCCAAAATAAACTCTTGCTTCTTTATGTTATTCTTTGCCAGGCATATTGGTCACAGTGACACAAAAGCGGACTAAAATATTTCTTTTTTTTACTCAAAAATATCAGCTACCAAACACATTAGATCATATTTAGCATCTCCTATAACATTTCATTCTCCTCAAATTGACAATTAGATTTGGTTTCACTGAAAATATGCATGGAAAACACATTTTGTGATTTTTAAAATATTTCCAGATTATTGTGAGAGTACTGTATACATGTACATGCTGACAAACTACTGAGCAGTCGGGTCAAGGCTCAGATACCTAATCCATGAAGCTGGTGTTTGTTTTGATCTGTAATCATAGTGGTGGGGGCATCAAATAATGAAATACAGGGAGCAAGAGAGTAATAAGCATGCTTGATTTATGGGGGGAGTACTGTTAGCATTTGTCAGGAAAAACCATTTTCTATGCAGGCCTTAGAACCCTGCCAGGCAGGGCATCAGACAAATCAGAGGTTGTCATCCAGATAGAATCCTGTTAGGCACCTGAACTTCTGGGGTCAATGAGAAACTCTTGGACAGTATCAAGAGTAAAAAAAATAGGGATTGGCAATAGAGGAAGGGCAGCAATAGTTGACTTATTCTACACATGTGATACTGAACTCAAGCAGGGTCTTTCTTTGATCGTTACAGTCTGATGTCTGTGAATTTTCCAAACAAGAGATGAATAAACATAAATAATCAGTCTGTCTGGTAATATGTAGGAGAATGAAAGAACAGAATGATATACAAGCAGAAAAGGCAAAGAGAGAATTCTGAATCAAATGGGGAATGTGATGAGAATCAAAGTACTACCCTAATACAACTGGTAAATTCTCCACACAAGGGAGGAGGGAGCACTAACTAATTAGTGAGCTAAACCACCTGGTTCAGCTGTATGAAATCGTCATTATTGGAGGTCAGAAACAGTCACTTTTGAGCAATTTTTCATGATTTAACTATGTGGGTACTGGCATCATGCTACTTTGCTGTGTATATATTTATGTCCAACACAAAGGTCATGTGTATCTTCTTCCCAGATTCAAAAAGAATAATTTCTTAAAGAGTTGAGCAGGGAAATGGTTTTCTAAGGTCATATTTATAAAACATCTCTTTTATCTAGAGTTATTTCTAAACCTGGTTATATTTTCACATTAAAAACATCATGTATTTTGGGCATATATAATTTATTAACTATTAAAGAATATCTAAATTCTCCATTTTAAGAAACAAACATAATTTAAAAACTCAATACTCCGAAATTAAGGTACGATTTAAAAAGTTCTTACACAAACTGAACTATAGTTAAGACATTCAAGTTGGCTATTTTCAGCTTACTCCTCAACTCCTTAGTTTCAGGCATAAAGTCAGCACATACCCATGAGGTAACGAGCCAAAAGGAAACTTAGTACACTGTTTATTCTCATTCCTGAAGTCAGTCACACTTGAGAGATGAGCAAACAGCAGGTGCGGCTCAAGCTCACAACACAGGTTGACCTTGATGTTTCAATTTATTTTTGGCCAAGATATTGTACTTGCACATTATTTGTTTGTAATTATTACACAGATGTGTATTAATTATGAAAATAAAGAGCTATGGATATTATTAACTAATCTGATAGACAAACTTAGTGAGTTTTAGAAAAATATCTCCTAATTATAATAAGCCCACTTTCTGGAAAAACTAACATGTAAACAAGATAGAAACATATAACTTAGTCAAAGTCCCCAGTAATCATTGTCTGCACTTTTGCCCCCACTAATCCAAATAATCAGTGTTAACAATTTGGGAAATATAACATCTGTTTCCCCCTTGTTGGACTAATATTCTGCTTTTTCTCAACTACACTTTTATTTCTTCTAAAGTCTAACGTTTGAGATTCTTTTCTTCACCAGTCCAGATCATAGTGATCTTTCTCTTCTCTGCACTTTCAATACTTTGAATTTGGACTCAAAATGGTAATAATAAAATTTCACTCGTGGTTCTCTAATTTGCATTTCCCCCAACCATTTCCCATAGGATGCTGATATCCCAAGAGAATTTTATAGGATCAAAGAAAAAATTGCCTCATCAAATACATGTAAGGAGTACTAGATTTAATGCCAGCCACTGGGTCTCTTTATCACAGGATTTCTGAGGCACCTCTAATACCTAATGTGAATGGTGAAGGCTTAGGGGAAGACTTTAGTGTCCCATGTTTCTAAAACTTGGATTAAAGAATACCACCCTATTCATCCTCTTATGATATTTTAAATGACACTTAATGTTTCTCAGACATTAAGAAACACTACATTCTTGAAAACAGAGACTATGTTCTTCATTCCTTTGGAGACCCTGGTCGTGCATAGGATAGTTCTGAAAATGTCAAAGTACTCAATAAATATTCATTGATTACTTCATATAATTGAGGGTAAATAAGAAAGGAATGAGACATATATTGAAAGATAAATATACACAAATCATTCACCATTTTTGTCACTGATTCTTTATCTTTAATTAAATAACTTGACACCTTTTGTTTAGATGTACATCTTAAAATTACACAAAGCCATTATCTTTCACTATCCTGATAAATCATTACAGAGGAAGGGTCTGGGCACTGGAGATCAAATCACTACAAAAACTTGAAAATTTTACTGATTAATTTTTTATAGGGTAAGAAATGTTTTTATCCTAAAGAGGGTTATAAAAAAGGTCAACATAAAACTCTCAGAGAAATACCATTACATTTATGGAAGTTCATTTCCTATGTATGAATAGAGTGTGATGGAAAACTTCATAACTGTGGGCCTTCTCCTTTGTCATAGCTGAGGGAAGTCAAACTGAAATTTTGTTCCATATAATGAAATGTACAATAAAAGAAAATGTTGTATCTTAAATACAACTTTGTGGCTGGGCATGGTGACACATGACGGTAATCCCAGCAACTCTGCAGGCTGAGAAAGGAGGATCACAAGTTCCAGGCAGCCTCAGCAATTTATATCTTTGTATATCTTCCTCTGATTTCTACGAGACATAAAATTAATCTTATCTAATTCCTTAATGTCTCCATCTCCCTCCATAAGTCTTCAAGGCACAGTAGAGAGGGTTTTATTGAAATCAGTGACTGGTAGTCCTTGCTAATCATTTGTGCTATTGTTGAGTTACAGAGGATGTGTGCAGCTCCCAGGTATGTGTATATGGAGGAAATTCTTCTCAAAGCATGTGTCCCTATCTCACACTACCTCTCATCCTCCTGCTCAAGACCTAGTCGTGAGTTTCAGATTGAACAACTTGAATGTATGTTTTCCTAATGCAAGCTCAGTTTAGTATAAATATTTGAGTGTTACCATAAATTTAAGAGAAGGTTTCCTTTCAAAATATTGCTTTCCTTTTTATAGTAAAAAGATGAAATAACATTTCTGATTCTATGTTTACTGGTAATATTTGACTTCTCTTTACAAATATGCCTGAACTAACGAAGAAGGAAACATATATTTATGAGATAACAAGAAGAAATTCTAGTAGGATTGAGCTAATATTTCAAAGTAGTCCAAAAGTATGTTGTTTTCTATAATAGTTGTCAGTACTTCACAGGAAAGGTGATCTGATGGAGGGAAGTACTCACACTGAACTGGATGGTCATATCTCCCCACTTCTGCCCTAGAAGGTGGCCTAGGGCAGGCACTTAACCTCCCTGTGACTGGCATTTCTCTTCTGTAAAACCAAGAGTTTGATCTGCATAAGCTCAAACAGCACTTCCATATAAATCCAAATCCATGTATTATTCCACGTAAAAGTGTGCTGTAGATTGTTTCACACATAGGCAAAGCAAATTACTCTCTATTTTTTTTTAAAGCATATTGTTAGGTGCTGCTAGTTCTCAAGCAATATGATTGCATTATAGTTAACCCAGTTATGAGTCCTTTCTAAAATTTTAAATGATACTGTCTATATCTAGTAAATTCGACCTTAATAGCAGGCTAACTGTTGAGATTTGGGTTTGAAAATAAAATAGATGAGCCTCCAATGGTTAATAACTCTGGAGACTTTGGGGACACTCTGTCTATAAATTGTTTGATCCTTAGCATCAGTGGATTCAGCAATAAGAACATCTACTCAGGTCACACATTTTTCATGTTCCCAACCAGGCCACAATAATTCATGATGACATATTGGGAAAATGACTTCTAGAAAAGAACATAGTTCATTCTCATTATTTGCAGTAGTTATGTTTTATAATGCTGTCACAAACACTGAATTAGCAAATACCAAACCACTATTCCTAGGGAAAATACAGAGGTAGGCCCTTGTGATCTTCTGGCCACAATAGTTTCGTTAACTGATTAATTCATAAACTTGTTTAATGTGTGTTTATGTTCATTAAAATACCTTTTGCTAATATCTTTGTTGACACAGTAACATTGAACTCCCAGCCAAAAGTGAGCACTCTACTCATGGTGAAAAAAGTTTACCTAATCCATGTATTTTCTCCATGAAGCACACCACAGCCTCTGGTGCTTAGGAACATTATATAGCATTTCAGCACTGCCCTCAGGGATCATTTTACATAGTGAAATTATCAATGAAAAGCACAAAAATGCAAAATCATGGCAGTAACTAGACCTAAAAAAGAGAAGCATGTTTACAGTCTGAGAGTTGAGACCAGAAGATAAGGTATCACTTTCTTTCAACTCACTTGGAAACCTGTGTATTGCGAGACTAAAATTTTTTTCACCACTCTGAATGATCATGAAGATTCCATGAATATTAATTATTTTGTTTCACAAATTAATTAGTGAGTTTTCACAAATAAATTAGTGAGTTAACAAATTTGTAAATATAGAATCCATGAATAATGGGTTATTCTAAAAGTAAGTAATGGTATTGCTGTTTTAAATGCGTAGAAAATATGAACTTCTAATACTTTCTTATAAACACACAGTAAGAGAAATTAATAAAATAGAATTCACAAAAATAATTTTTCTATATCTTGCTGCACATTTTCACTTGATAAAGGGAATTTGTTTTAGAATCAAAAAATAAAGATGAATTACAACATACAAAAATAGGAATCTGAGAGTAATGAGGCCTTCTCCTAATATTGATTAACACAAATCCTTTGACCACATCCTTAGAATAATCCATGTATAATTGCAAGGTCTACCAAAAAGAGTAAAATGAACAGTTTAGGTGATGCTGTCATTTTTTTTTTTTTTTTTTTTTGATGCTGTCATTTTTAACACTTCACAGCTTATGTTCAAAAATCTATCAGGACACAATTACGAGTACTTATTTATTGATTGAATAAATACAAAGCTGCCAAGGCATTCATGAACTCGAGAACTAACATAAAAGCACCAAAGACAACATCATTGTAATTCATTTAAATTAATATCTATTCTTTCTAATTTTCCTGAACAATGAAAAATTGTGGGAGCTCAAATGAGGCACTGAAACTCATCATGACAGACTTGACAAGAAGTATACTAAGCTCTCCATCTTAAAAATAAAAGCCATGATTAATAGCTATAGCAATCTAAATGAAGGTTTCAACTCAGGCTTTAAAATAAACGCTTTCTATTATCATTTAAGTAAGGTATTTTTTGCTAAAACAGTACTCCTTCTAGATTTTAGGCATTTTCACATATCTAATAATGTGAAAGGTGTCACATTTTTTGTGGCATTCACTAAGAAAGAATAGTCATAAATTAAAATAAATAAGAAATTTAATTCCAATAAGCCTAAGGTTTATTCTGTGAAAAACAGAAGTGAAAATATATTAGCTAAATCCTGTTTTTATTCAAGTTTTAAATAGACCATTCACAAGTGTGAAATCCCTATATGCAACCCAAGTATCGCATTGGTCAACCAAATTTTCTTTCCATCTCCATTGATTAACTTTCTGCTTTTTAGTTACCACAGGTAAAGAACCTTTAAACCTTTCCACTTTGGATTTTAAAACAATATCCTGTCTCCAAATGATGTTAACTACCAAATGTCTGAAAATATTTCAGTCATATAAACTCAACCAACTCTGGAATGTTTTTTGCTTTTGTAAATATCTAAATTAACTCAGATGCATGTTTTTTGTTGTTTTGTTTTGTTTTGTAATATGCATATTGTTTTAGCTCACAAAAATTAAAACTTGAATGAAACAATTTTTTCTCAGAAAAGTGTGATACATAAATTTGCTTTAAAGGGAACAAAAGAATCAATAATGCCTTTAAAATACATCTAAATTCTCAGATAACAAGATTTTTTAATGCAAGATAGTTATTGGCTATAGTTGGGTATTACATAATAAAAAGCTTAAAGACCTTTGCAGATGGACAATGTGTGACCCTGAGAAACAATTAAATTGTATCCATCTAGTGCAGGCTCTTAACGGTCTCACAATTTGATGTTGTGATTGGCTCTTTACTATTCTCTTTATTATGCTCCCTGGTTCCACTCTTCTCTGCTGCCATATAGCTTACAAACTGCTCCTATATTTCTCCTTATTTCAGTTCACTTTCTTCCTCTGACAGTCATCAATGGTTCCTATGGCTTCCAGAACTGAACATTGTTGCAGTTGCCTTTCAAGGTCATCGTGCATGACCCAGATATGATCCTTTTCTTTTCCTCTGACCAAATGCAAAATGCTCCGGGTGGGTCTTACCATTTTCAGGTTCATTTTGGTATTCCTCAAGTTCATGCCTAAAATACTTTATCCTTCCATTATAGCCTGTTCAAAATCCAATTAGCCTTGCCTCTTCCAGTCTATTTCACTTCTCCTAAAACATACCTGTGGTCTTATGGTTCCACATGCAATTACATACATGTATTTTTTATTGCTATTTAACTTTTCATTTCTAATATTCTTGTCCACAAGTAGATGATGTGAGTCAGAATGGTATATTTTCAGTTTGCAAAATTACATCAGCTTCAGAAATGAATTGAATTATTGATGATTTAGAATAGTCACTTTTTTGTTTCACTATGCTGATATTTTTGTATAAAAATAATTTATATAGGAGCACTGAAATAGACTATTGAGGGAAATATTTAAGTATCTATCAAAAGGTCAGAGAAATGAATAAAGAAGTAAATTTGATGAATACATATTATTATAATTTTGACATCATGAAATGTTTAAAGTTGCCTACTGTTAGATCTTGATCATTTGTGCTAGTGATAATGTGGTTTAATGCCATGAGATCTTTTGGGCACTCTCTCCCCATTTAATCATGTGCTTGTAATTCTCCTTACCTGACAGTATGTTATATGTCATATGTTATGAAAATGCCAACAGAAGGGTTGTGTTGTCAAGCTTCTTTCATTGTAATCCCAGTCTATCACAGAGGAAGATTCAACATACACAATAGTGTGTATCAGACCATTCCTTTTCACTCTGAGCCACAGATGGCATGCTTTCAAAAATCCTTAGCAGCACAAGATCACTCTGTATTATATTTATTCATTTTAGAGTGTGTGTTAGCTTTTGTTGCTATGAGCAAAACAACTAACAACAATGACTTGACGGAAAAAATAATTACTTTGGCTCACAGATTCAGAGGATTCAGTCCATGGTCCCTGGCACTGCTGCTTTGGGCCAGAGATGAAGTAGAACATCATGGCAGAGAGTGTAGTAGAGGAAAGCTGCTCAGTTCCTGGCAGCAGAGAAGGAGAGAGGAGGAGAGGAGGTGGGCGGGAGGTAGAAGGGTTGGGGGAGAGAAGTGCTGGGGACAGGATAAACCTTTCCAGGGCATATCCCTAGTGACCTACTTCCCACCTCCCAGTGGTCAGTCTATTTGAATTATTAATCCATCAAATGGATTAATTCACTGATGAGGTTAGAAACTTCATGATCCAATTCTTTTTTAAAGCTCCATCTGTGGACCTTGTTCATTGAGGACTAAGCCTTTCAATACACGAGCCTTTGGGGGACCTTCCAAATCTAAACCACAATAGTGTGTTAGATGAAAAAAGTTATTGCTAAAAGTATAGTTAAAAAATTTAACATATTCAACATACTTCCTATACCCTTGTGCTCTAGGACGTCATTTCTGTAATTAGATTTGAATTGTATTGTGCATCTCCTAGATCTTCAAGTGTATAAATAAACGTTTATTCACCAACAATTTCAGTCTGAGTTTCCTCCAAAGCAACTTGTTTAAAAAAAGAAAAAGAAAGAAAATGGAAAAAAAAAGCTATCATTTTGTATTTTGAACTCTGAAATGAGCAAGTGTGATTTATTCATGCCTCCCATTTATGGGGAAGAATTCTTGTTTTCTTTAACAAGTCTGAATCTCAGAGCTATCCAGCACATTATATAACCAAAGGAATATTGCTTGTTATTCTTTAGATTCACTTATATTGTACTAAACTATGTATCCTAAAATATTTTAATTACCTCCTTAGTTGGTAGTACAATTTCTAGAATCAAGGGTGTATGTTAAAAGTTTGCAGGTAACTCATATATTGTATATGCATGTTTCCTAAAAATACAGAAACCTGAGACCTCAAATAGGAATTGTGCTCCTTGAAGAGTTCCTTGGAATTCTTTAACTCTGGTAACTTATAATACTCTTCCTTTTCTTTCCCAATTATGAAAGTTAGTGTTAATTTGATGTATTAAAATGAAATAGCAAATATGAAACAGCAAAAATGAGAGCCAAAAAGGCCCTGGGCAAGATTCCCAGGCAGAACATCTAGAATTCTAGCCCTCATTTGGAGGATCATTATTGTCCAGGCCTACAATGAAAGCTAAATGCAGTTTATTCTGCTGATGGATGCATGTTCTGCTTCATAACGAGACAAGAGATTACTAAACTCATTTTTTTCTGCAACAGAAAATCTGATTTAAAGTTCACATTTTCAAAAGGGAAAGTGAAGAGTACTGGCTGACTAGTATCATCACAAGTATTAAAATACAACTCAGAAGCATATAGAAGAAAAGAGAAGGATAAACACTTTCCAAACCCTCTTTACTTTATAGTAAATAGGTAGCATGTATACAGGATTTTATGAAGATTTACATTCGTTGGAGATGTTAGGAAATGGGTCCTAGCGTCTTATAGAAATAATAATACCTCTACCTAATGTGGTACTAATGGATGGTTGCCACATGTTTTCCTGTTTTCAGATAATGTACTGCACTTTAAAAACGTAAAAAAGCATGTTCCAATGGTACCAATTAGGGCAATTCTCCTATTAATGTCATTAGAATTATTACCTGATTCCTGACATTAGTGTAAGGCCTGTTTAACATCAATTGAACACATATTTATTGGGTACTCATGTGTGAGGCCTCATATGGTTTTGATATTTTGTTGTCCCTTAATATATCTGTGTAAAATAATCTAAATTCCCTTACCATATTATTCAGTATAGAGGTAATGTTTGACTTTAATAGCTTACAGAAAACTTAAAGTGAGAACTTCAAAAGTAAGCATGCTTTTGAAAGAGGAAAATGCTTTGTTTGTGCTAGGGGATATGTTGGGAGGGAATACAGAATGGGCTTCTGGGGCTAGTCTGGCAGGATATTAAACCTCACATAAAAAACAATTGTGAAATAGTGTTTATAAATTGAACAATAGTTTTGTGCCTCTACTGGTGATGTATTATAAATAGGCTTTTTGAGATAACCATATCCTTGGTACTGTTATTATATCAAATCAAACAATTATCTGACCAACCAGCAAAATTGGGAAGGGGATAGGGAGACTCCAGCATGACAATTTCAATTGCCCATTTATTTTATATTATGGTCAAACTGTTCTCTTGTAATGGTCACTTTGAGGCTTCATAGGGTAACCTAATCATAATATTATTTGGCTTTAAAAATTCCATTGGTTAGAATTGGTCCCTTTCATTAATTACAAAAAGAAAAGAAAGAAAATAAAAATAAAAATGAACATAAACACAACAAAAATGGACAACTTATTATGTGCCAGGCACTCACTGTGTTAGGTACTGGGGACACATGAGTTCATAAGATACAGAACTTGCCCTAAGGAATCTAGTAAAACACTGTAGTCATTCTGAGAGAGGGCTGGAATTTTTCTTTATCACAGTATGTGAGACATAACTTTTAAGAGTGATTGTTAGAAAACATTGAAATGACTTGGGAAAGGAAGATGACAACACAAAAGAAGCATTTTCCTGGGGAACCCCTTGAGATATTAGCCTTCCTCTCAAGTTTTCTTTGGAAAAGGACAGCCATGTGATTAAATCTAGTCCACGAATAACATGGACACTAAGGAGACTGAAATTCGTAAGAATGACCTTCCTTAAGCTCCTAATGCTATGAAATAGGATGGATGAGATATTTGAGAATTGACTCATTAGCATTCCAATGACAAAGATTAGTTTAGAAATGGAAAGAAAGAGAGAGATCATTCTAACCAGTGTTTCTCCATGCTGGTTATACATTAAAATCATCTGGGGATCATTTACAAAACAATCATGTCCAGGTTGCATCCAAAGGTAAAAGTAAATTGGAATCCCTGGAAGTAGGTGTTTTTTTAAAAGTTCCTTATATAGAGAGAGAGCAAAAATTGACCTGAGTGTCCAGGTCAACCTTCACTCATCTCAAAGCTTAGAAAACCCAGATCCACAGGGTTAAGTTGGGCACTCAAGGTCATGCTCTAGATGCGGAGCTGAGCCTGGACTTGGGGAATCTGGACACTGTCAAGGGCCTGAGCACCTAGTACTCCAGACACCTGCTTCTAGGCATGCTGACTTTTGAGGAAACTTTGTATAGTCTACTCAGAGTAACTATTTTATTCCTTTAAGAACATGTGACATAAATTGTCTAAGATCTCAAAAGCCCATCATGGTGGTAGGGAGAAGGCAGAGTTTCGGCGGTTCAGCCTGACCTGCTCCTTCCCTCTTTTATCCACAGTATTCAGTTTTAATCTGTTGAATATATTAGCTTTCTGTGTAAGATTTCAGTCAAGAAAAATGTAGAAAGGGGCTTCGAAATACACCAATTTAAAATCTTCCCCCAACACTCAAATATAGTGACTTGAGTTTTTGTTTAGATATTATTTGAAGTATCTCTCCTATCTTTGAGGGGGATCTACACACAAAGAAGGGGTAGACACTGAAAACAATTTAACTCTGAGGTTGCTACAGGATTAGGGCTCTATATTGGATCATCTTCTGGCAATTGACTTGCTGTATGGTTTTTAGCAACTTTTTGGATCCTTAGGTTTTGTTAAATATGTAAAATGAAGATACAGTTATTACAATTATTATGCAAAACAATGAGTGTAGTAAAAGATTTAGCACAAAATACAAAAGCAAAGCACAAAATGTATCCAATGTGAAGCATTAGTTTCACTCTTTTCTTTTTTCCCTTTTAGTTGAGAGCAATGGAAAAGTTTCAATTCAATGATGATGTGAGATTATAGGGTAAAGAATTTAGCTACTAAAAATTTTTTAAGGTGTGCTTTATTTTGAGAACTATTGTTTTGGCATCACACTTTAGAAGACATAATCACAGAAGATCCATTTTTCATGACTTTGGTGGATCACAGTGCTTCCAAAACTCAAAAAGTGAAATAATCCTATTTCATATTTGTCAGTATATAAGACATTAACCAAAAACTGAGACCTAATTCCTTCTGTTCTACTTTCTATGTAATTCAACCCATATGAGGTGGACTAAATCATCTGGAATATGTGTTTTCTTCTTTACATTAGAGGCATTAAAGCTCCTACTTGTAGCTATAATGGATTAGAGTTAGCATACAGTTTGGCAGTACTCAAAGCAATTAAAAATGATTTAAAAGGCAAAAGAATAAAATTACTAGAGATGAAATACATAAAAGTAATCTAGTTGTTCAATTTTTTATTTAATCAAAGACCTGAATTTGACTCTTTGTATTAGTTTTAAAGAGGTGTAAACTGAACAATTCAGAAGGCCCTTAGATGATTTATTCATGCTTTGCCATGTTTATGTATTCAATTTAAATTTAAATTTCAAAATTACTCAGACTACACAATGATAAGAATGGACTAGCGGGTTCACTTTGGGAGGATGCTTGTGAATGATTATGCTAACTGCTAAAATAAAAGGATAAAAAAATCATGGAACAATTGCCTGTGAAAATAACCTAAATTAATGTTTAGATCTGCCCTAGTCCTTAGCTCACTGCCAAATTTCCATGATGCTACTGACTTAACCGCCTTTGAAGAACTCTGCCAAGAGACTTCTCCTATCTGGAGGAAGAAAACAAAGGGAGACCTTTTCCATGAGCTAAGAACAAATCTCAAGTTAATAGGATCCAGATAAAAAGGTAGTAACAGCTGACAAGGTTGGTAAACTGTATGAACTTGTGGACTTGCACACACACACGAAGAGCTATGACCCCCAGATTCTGTCACATTCAATACTGAGGGTTGTCCTTCTTTTTCAAGCATCATGTGCTTATTTTAAACAGATGTCAAATACAATTTTATCACACAGATGGAACCAACCATTTAAATCCATGGACTGTGCCAAGTCTGGGAAAGAGCTGTATATCTAGAAAAGCACATTTTGTAGCAGTATCATGCTTTTCAACTTAAATTCTTGCTACCCTTGACTATAGCGCGACATTTTATAACCAATGAAAGGGATCAGTAAGTGAGAGTTTTTATCAATACACCCATCCATACAAGTCTCAAGAAACTCTGAGACTTATACACCAAGTTAATTTCTTCTTCACAGAAGTGTAACAGCACCAACGACACTTTCTTAAGTGGGTACACAGGAATGCTACTTTAGTTATCTCAAATTGTTTTCCTGCTACATTATTTCATACTCATTTTTACTCATTCTTCTGCATCAACCTCCAAATCCACCAAGCACCTGGATCTTTCTCTCCTTTTCCTCTCAAACCCTCACCTTCAACACATAGTTTCTTCTCTAACAGAACTAGAGTCATATAGATCTGTATGTGACACACTCGACTCTTTAGGTGAGACTCTCTACACAGATCAATAGTTGGAACCAGAAGCTCACATGGTCTTAGTGTCACAGATGAGGAAGATGAATAAGGTACTTGGATATGAACTCGAAGATAGCATATTCTTACTTAGTTGTACTGAGATCTGCCAAAGAAAAATTCTGAAAGATTGCTAAAGGATTTGAACATAGGTGGTAAAAGCTTTGGTTGGTTCAGTTTTGCTACTGATGTTTGTTGGTGTATGACTGATTGGAATCTCAAATCAACCCAGAGAATCATCTGGGGTCCAGAAAGATGATATAAAAAAATAATGACTATGGGTGAAATATTGACTGTGGTGCCAGATATTTTAATTTTCTCACCATTCTACTTCTCTTTATCTTCTTTATTTTAAAATTGTAATTCTGGTTTGCTTTTGTTTTGAATGGATAATATATTTTCAGACTTTAGAAGTAGCAACTCTGTAACATGCCACTCCTGACTCTCTGCTCTGCTCCTTTCTCCACAGGTAACTGAAAAATTGAGAGTCCCCTTTGTTTTTCTTGAAGCAGGTACAACCTGTCCAAGATGTCTTAGTTACAAGAACAGATGGGCATGGAAGGGTCTTACAGGTCCAGAGGGGCTAGAAGAGGAGGCCACCCTGAGGGAGAAGCTCTTACTCTGTAGAGAGGAAAAGAAGTGACAGATTGGTATGATTCATTTGAAGTGGATTTAAGTGTAATAGCATTTCAGTTATATTTAAACATTTTACAATTTGTTGATGTTATTTCCTACAATATTAGAAAGCAACTACAATACATGTGGGCCCAATATAAATGGCCTTGGTCAAAATTCAGTTAATAACCTCTACTTTGAGAAACAAAGGATGAATTACTAGCTCTTATTCTGGGGGCTGGAAAAATCTTATTCACCATCTCCAACTGAAATTGTTATTCATAAGAAGAAAATCTTGGTGT
Organism: Sciurus carolinensis; assembly: GCF_902686445.1. Taxonomy (NCBI): domain Eukaryota; kingdom Metazoa; phylum Chordata; class Mammalia; order Rodentia; family Sciuridae; genus Sciurus; species Sciurus carolinensis. Next base: position 87,532,227 of record NC_062219.1, read on the forward strand.
ATAGTTAGTTGTTACAAGTCAGGCTAAAGTCAGGCTAAAGTCACTTGGGAAAATGTCAGTTAATCAAAATGTTTATATAAATACATGTGTCACCACTGGATAAAATGTGGGTCAGGAGAAATTCTCATTTTGTAAACTTCATCACAGGACAAGATCCATGAGGGTGGGCACTAGGTTGTTTTACTCACCTGTTTTTTCTACAGTCCAGAACTATGCACAGAGCACACCAGGTACATAACAAATAATCACTGGCTAGATGAAAGGATCAGATGAAAACAGTCTCCTGGAAAGTTTTCAAGAGGCTTATGTTGCATTCAAGAGACATTGTTGGGTCCTTAGAAGAAACATAAAAATCAAGAAAGAAAGCAGATTCCTGTCTCTGGAATTTACAATCTCGATGTAGCATATAGATTTATGACTTTTGACTTAAAACAACAAAATTGAGCTATTTAAAGAAAAAAAGTCCTAGTTAAGGAATGATTTTGGCAGGGGTAAAACAGGGAATGAATGGAAGGGAAGACTCTTGAGAAAGGTCTTCCAAACCTTTGCTAATTAGAGAATTACCAAGAAGTTAAGCAGTTACTGTGGGAGATAGGGAATTTCAAATAAGGTGGAATAAAATAATTTGGCTTTGCATCTCTCAATGTCTGAATTCAGTTGAAGTTGTAAAATAGTTTATGAAATGGACTAAGGTTTAGTATTAAGCATTATAAGGAGCTACAGTATTTTGTTACATTTCCCATTTTATTAAGGTGATTTCATACTACTATAATATTTTTCTTGCTTTATAAAACAGTTGCAAGGTCTATGCAAGGTCCACGTCTTCTAGAATATTGTGGTCTAGAATAAGAAGTTATGAGCTATGTGTCAAAGAAATATACAATGCAAGATCCTGTCCTGGATCTAGTATCCTGGCTTATAAATTTATTTTCACAATGATGCAAATGATGATACATACTGAAAAGAAAAAAAATTTCTGAGACTAAGTGAAATGGAAAAGTTGGCACAAGGGAAAGTGAGAAAACACTGAGTACATGTATGTGCACAGATGTGTTGTTGAACTTTGGTTGGCTCTTTGATATATCAAGAGTACTTAGCTGATTTCCTTGAACGGTTCTTTCCCTTTGCTTCCATTTAACCACCTACCCTTTTCACCTCCAACTTGGCAAACTAGCAATGGCCCTTACATGCACAGATTATTCTTAAGTAATGACTTTGGTGTGCTAGGCACAACCACTATCCTTTCACATCTAACTAGATTTATAACAAGTCAAACTAATTTCAGAAAAATTATCCTAATGGTATTTGGTAAAATGTTAATTACTTTTCTACCCAGTTCCTTCAATATCTCTTTTAATTTGATGGAATTGCATAGACTATGAAGTTCTAAAAGTACATTATTTCTCACTCTTCAGGAAGGAGATCAACTTTAGCATGAACTAAACTTTGCCTTTTGTTATAGGGGCATAATATTCATCCCTAAAAATATTTTGTTATCTGGGATATTGAGAAATAGTCTGAGGGGTAGAAAAAATAAAATAAAAACCAAACATAGATATAAACTTTCAGGATTACTGCAGATTTACCTATTTTAGGGGACATTTCTATAGTAGAAGGCTAAGGTGTTAAATTGAGGGGTGGGGAGGAGAGAGAGACAAAGAAAAGGAGGAAAGGAGGGAAGGAGGGAGGGAGGGGGAGAAATATTTGGGGGAAAGAGGATACGAGGAAAATAAGAAAAATGAAAATTCTGATCATTGGGAGAATATGCACATTTTTGCTCTATGTTCAAATGCTTCCTTTGCATGTAAAAATATTCAAGTTCCCAACATAGATTTTTCAGGATTTGAGGAGAAGTCAAGGAACTGGAAATCAGGCTCTTTTCAGAAAACAATTAGCCTTCTCAGATCTAAGCAGCAGCAATAGAAAAGGCTAGACAAGATTGTTTTGAGGTCTTGGGATCAAATATGTAATCTAATCATCAGTAAGCAACTTGATTTCACATGACCTTTCACAGAGCTCAGAAAGTTACATTTGGGTGATTAATCCTTATGATATCACAGTAGGCAAAAGAGTCAATATTTGGGTTTCCCCCTTCCACTATATGGCCCTTCTCCAAATCACAGATACATATCTTTAGAATGCAAGACCGACCACACTGGATTGGAACTTTTCTAGTGCTCTGTGCTTGGAATTCACCCCTCCTTCAAACGCCTCCAACACACACAGAGTTGTGAATTCACAGCCAATGTCAGTGTGGTTTTTGCTGCAGCAAGAGACTATCTCAGTCATCACTGTCACCAGGTGAGTACAGGGCATAGCAGCTGGCCTATGCCACCTGAGGCAGTGACAGCTGAGAGGGTCTGCTGCAACGTGTGGTTCCTGTGACTCATGAACGGATACCATACAGTTGGATTCTTACCAACCAGTTGAGCTTTTCTTTCATATATCACACAAGTTGGCAATAATTAGTGAGGATTTTCTGCCTGATTTTCAGACAACAATTTTAATTTTCTCTGCGGTGAAACATTAGTCTCATCAACTCCATTCAGTGACTTCAGACTGCATCCTGAATCTAGACAAGTGAATCAGTATTGGGAATGATGAAACTTGGATGACAGATCATCTTTTAATTGGTTTGTTTACCAAGATTGGCTGCTACTAGTATGTCATGAAGAAATAATACTGAATATTCTACCAGTTATTATAACAAACTATGATCAAGAGAGATTTTAAAAAAGCAATAAAGGCAATAAGAGACAAATTTCTAGAGGACCTTGCAAACACAATTCTTAGTTTTCCTTAACTATTCTTGAGTTTTAGTGATGTGGATAACCACAATCTTTGCTAAAAAAATATTCAAGACATTTCTATGGTATTTTTAAACCAATTCTGCTCCTAAAAGAACAAATACAAATTTCTTGCATCTCTTTTGGGAATTGAAAAGGGTAGGAAATTTTGAATAAAATGATTGTGCACAAGAGTTTTGAATAAAAAACATTTGAGAGGGTAGACTGTTTAAAAAAGAAGAACTTTTGTTTTCCCTAATAATTAAATATAGCATTAAATTTAAAATCATTTTCAAAAACAAATTTGATTTTTTGGAGGAGTTGGAAGGGTAAAGCAGATATTTTGTTCTCTAGTGCAACTTTGTTGAAAGTAGCAATTTGACTTATTCCTATCACAATTTATGAAAAGGAATAAAAAGACTATTATTGAAGAAATGTCCATAGTTAATTGAGAAAAAATGCTGAAACTGAATGTTCTCATTTTGATTTGTGCTATATATGAAAATGAATGCCATACGAATACTTTTAAAACTATGTTGAAGAAGTTTCTATACAGATGGCAATATTAACACAGTTTCCATATGAAATCTGAACTTAGAAAACTCACACTAATCGATGCTGATGTTTCATATCTATTTTAAAGAAATGAAAGATACAAAATACAAAGATATTTACAGCTGTTCTTGCCCATCACTATACCCAAGAGGCCTATGCCAACGTGGTGGATCCAAGTGTCCTGTTCCACTTGACATGTTTGGAAATGCTATTTGCCACATGTAATTCTATTTTGTACTCTTTGGCTCCAGACCATGAAAATCAAGTGTCACAATATCTCCAAGAGAGGAAATAATACTTCCATTATTCATATTTCCAATGAGACAACACAGGCAGACAATTTGCATGGTGTCATTGAGAATGCTAATTGTAAGCCAGGGTTCAACTTTTCAGCCTTGGGCACCCAAGGGGTCAAAGATCTGTGTCTGAATTCTGCCTTAATTTTAATGTGACCAAAATAAGTGTTCTTTTCTGCCTTATCCTGAATATGTAAATCTGAACATAAATATGAACATTGATAGTCAAAGAACACTTCTTTGATTTTTGACCCAATAACAATACTAACCAGAAAAGAGAAGGGAAAAAAATGTAAAAAGTTTTTTTTTTTTTTTTTTTTTTTTTGGTGGAGGTGGGTAGAGGCCCTAACAACATGAATATGTGCATTTGTTGGTTGTCAAAACCTACTTTGGTCCACAGATCTGTTACTATCCTCCCTTAAGGAGGACATTGTCAAGAAGACAATGTTGTTAACATTGATTATTAAGGTCAACATACATAAAATCTTCATTTCTTCATAAAACTCCTGCTCTTTCAGGCTTTCCTTCAAATCTATGTAAAGAAAAGTAAAATGAACTATTGGCATGTGTTAATCTATTAGCATAACAAATAACTGAAACACACAAAAAAATCTTAAGGAAATATTTTTCAAAAATGTAAAAGTAAATTACATGGGGAATAGATTCAAGTATATAAAGATAGCATAAAATGAGTTTCCAGTTCTCTTTTCTCATAATACATATAAGGAGAAGAAAAGTTAATAAATGTAGTAAAAAAGAAAAGAAAAGAAAAAGAACTGTTCATTTCACTAGAGAAAAGAACTCAAACCCTAATGAAATGGTGCATACATGAATCAGAAGAGATACCAATGCTCACTCCATGCTGGGGGTTGGCTGGAAGATGCAGAACAAGTTGTTCTCATAACTCTTAACTATATGGTAACCACAAGTCAGTTGAACTTGTAAGCCAGCTGGTGTAAAAACATCTTGACCTTTTATATACATATAAATCTCATAAGAATGACCTTAAGGATGTACAACCATAGAAATGAAAAGTTGTACCCCAATTGTGTTCAATGAATCAAAATACAGTCTGTAAAAATAAAAATAAAATTTTAAAAAAAGGAATGACCTTAAGGAACCTTAACAAAATTTCTACAAGTAAATTCATGGTATTGTTAAACAAAGATCAGTCCAGGAATTATTTTAAAATTAAGTATTTGACTACTATGAAATCTGCCTCTGGGTTGGTAAGGAAAGTTGATAATTGCTTTTTAAACTAGTGATGCTATGTTAACTTTTTTTTAAAAAATATTGGGTGATCTTTGAAAACACTTGTATGCCGGTACCTCTTTATAACATTGTATAGTTGAATTCCTAAGAGTCATGAAGTTGTTATTTTTTAACTGGTTTATATTTTTACTGTATCTAAATTATACAGAAGCTAACTATAAGATAAAATAAATTACCAACTATCTCCATGTCACATATCTGCGTAACTTTGCAAGTAGCTTTATCCTTATTATTGGATATATTTTTGGATATATATATATATGATATATAATATAATAGGATATATATTATTTGTGGTAATAATAAATCTCATTATTTAATATTTGTCAGAAAAATGTGATCATTGTGTACAGGTGGATAGACTATGAGATATAGGCCATGAGAACTGTAGAAAAGACAAATTGCATTTTTAGTTTTAAAAAATACAGAAAGATAAACAGGTAGTGTTTCTGGACATGGAGTGGTCAATATTCCATCAGGATTTTATTTTGAGAGTCATGAACCTTTTAACACTTCCAACAGTGTTTCATTAGCAGTGTGCCAGTAAGTTTCAGATTTTTCAAATCAGTAGACAAGAACATACTTAACCCCTCTACATTAAATGGCTCATGATCTAGTAAATAAACACAGAATCTTGCTTATATCTAAGATGTATTTACCAGTCAAAACTTTGCCCTTCTATGAATCATAGTTTTTAGTAAATATTTTGATGATGATGATGATGATGGTGATGATGATAACTTCAGATAGTCTAAACTTCCTCTCTTGATTTGGAATCAAAAACATAAATTAAAGACTGCCTGACTGCAGGTTCAGAGTGTGGATGACACCTATTTCATGTTCAAAGCGCAGGAGGACCAGAATGTCAAGTGAAGAATATAGATCAGTTTCAACACTGCATTTTTTTCCCCTCTAAACATTATCATTTAAAAATGTTATCCATAAGAGCCTACATACAAGGTCCAATAGACTACGAATACAAATAGAATTAGTGTTGAAGTTCAAAGGCTATTGTGGTGTTAGTTATCTAAGGATATAATTTAAATATTCACTGGTGGAAAACTAAAAGTGCAAAGCCTAGGAATATGAACAGCTGAAAGATTCAACTGCAAGACCATCAGACTGAAATTTGGGCAGTTCTGCCACTCACTGTGGAACTCTGCACATTACCTGGTGGTGCTTTGTTTTCCTGGGGGGAAATGACAGCAAGGAAACCCCCTCTCCCATACCTTATGAGATAAACACACTTGGAATATTTTATGACTTCTGTATGCAAGTTCCTTTATAGACAAGATATAATCACAACAAGATAAACCACTTTGCCAATAAGCAAGTCCATATTTATTTCCTTTTCTTCTTGCTGTTCCAATTAGATTTAATAGATGTTTAGGTAAGAAACAAATCTATATTTGGCTTCTCAGTAGAAGAAAATTCAAAATTGTTCAAAAATATTCATAGACTTCTGATTTTTCTCCATTCTTTTTATAAATGAATGCAAAGATTTTTCTAATGAGTACATAAAATCGAGGCATTTCAATTGCAGTTAATGGCTCATGACCTATTAAATAAGCAGTAAATCTTGCTTGTATCTCAATTATGGCTTCCTGCTCTTCTAGGAATTACATTGTGCATTGATGATGATGACGACTTTAAAAAGTATATAATAAAATGAATGGGGAAAGGTACTAATATCATCTACCCCGATTATTTTTATTCCTTTTAATGAAATCATCAAGTAATATTTGAAGTGTTGCACTTCATCTGAGAGGTGCAATTGATTTAAAATTGCTTCACGTGCCTATTGAGTCAATATGTTTAGATGGATCACATGAACATATTTAGAGGATTCTTCATGCTAATATTACCATAATATATGTACAATAGAATGTATAAAAGACTATTCAGAATCACTTTCTCTAGAACAGTGATGGTCTTATAGTCATCTGCATGACCTCTGTTAATTAGAACACTGATTTCATGGGAGGGACATGACTTTTGAACACAGCTGGTCTAGTTCTGGCTCTGCTGTGTCAGTGAACTTGGATCAGTTACAGCCTTTCCTGAATCTCTATTTGCCCTGAGTTAAGTGGGGGTTAAACATTATTACTTATAGAGTTGTGAGAATTATATGAGATTAAATGTATTAAATTTGTGAGTGGTCAGTATATGTAACTTTCCTTTCTTCTCCTTAATCTCTTGAGAATAGACTACCAGAATTATAGAATAAAGAAACATGGATATGTTAATTGCTCGATATAATTTATCCACAATGTATACATATACCAAAGTATCACGTTGCTCCTCATAAATATGCACAATTATTAGTGGTCAATTAAAAATAAAAATTAAAAAGAGAAACATATGCTCTTCCTTTAAAATTTTAGGGAGCTATGTCTTTTTTTTTTGTGCTATGAATTTTCAAGGAACATTTGGCTTTCTTTATTCTCCTCATATTATATTTGTTTATCTATTTTATTATATCCCATCCTTTTTTGAAAATTTATTTTTATTGTAAACAAATGGAATATATCTCATTTCTCTGTTTGTACATGGAGTAGAGGCATACCATTTGTGTAATCATACATTTACATAGGGTAATAGTTTTTGATTCATGCTATTATTTTTCCTTCCCCCCCACCCCTCCCACCCCTCTTTTCCCTCTATACAGTTCCTCCTTCCTCCATTCCTGCCCCCCTCCCACCCTCCATTATGTGTCATCATCCGCTTATCAATGAGATCATTCGTCCTTTGGTTTTTTTGAGATTGACTTATCTCACTTAGCATGATATTCTCCAATTTCATCCATTTGCCTGCAAATGCCATAATTTTATCATTCTTTATGGCTGAGTAATATTCCATTGTGTATATATATATATATATATATATATATATATATATATATATACCACAGTTTCTTTATCCATTCATCAATTGAAGGACATCTAGATTGGTTCCATAATCTGGCTATTGTGAATTGAGCAGCTATGAACATTGTTGTGGCTGTATCTCTGTAGTATGCTGATTTTAAGTCCTTTGGGTATAGGCCAAGGAGTGGGATAGCTGGGTCAAATGGTGGTTCCATTCCAAGCTTTCTGAGGAATCTCCATACTGCTTTCCAGAGTGGCTGCACTAATTTGCAACCACACCAGCAATGCATGAGTGTACCTTTTTCCCCACATCCTCGCCAACACCTATTGTTGCTAGTATTCTTGATAATCGCCATTCTGATTAGGGTGAGATGGAATCTTAGGATAGTTTTGATTTGCATTTCTCTTATTACTAGAGATGTTGAACATTTTTTCATATATCTGTTGATTGCTTGTACATCTTCTGTGAAGTGTCTGTTCATTTCCTTAGCCCATTGTTGATTGGATTATTTGCATTCTTGGTGTAGAGTTTTTTGAGTTCTTTATATATTCTGGAAATTAGTGCTCTATCTGAAGTATGAGTGACAAAGATTTTCTCCCACTCTGTAGGCTCTTTCTTCGCATTGCTGATAGTTTCCTTTGCTGAGAGAAACCTTTTTAGTTTGAATCTATCCCACTTATTGATTCTTGTTTTTATTTCTTGTGCTATGGGAGTCCTGTTAAATAAGTCTGATCCTATGCTGACATGTTGAAAATTTGGACCTACTTTTTCTTCTATAAGATGAAGGGTCTCTGGTCTGATTCCAAGGTTCTTGATCCGTTTTGAGTTGAGTTTTGTGCAGGGTAAGAGATAGGGGTTTAGTTTCATTCTGCTGCATATGGATGAGCTACATCTTTTTAATAAACTCAATTGCCCTCAAATAAATAAAATGATTGAAAAAGGTACATTGGATAATTATATTGTTATTCAATGTATGGTAAAGGGACATAAACACATATGAAAATCTTTCACTAATATAACTATTTTACATAAAATCAATAGTAACAGGACATGAAAAATTTGTTTAAAAAGATGACTCTGCAGTTCAAGCCAGCTTCAGTAATTAAAATATATTTTTTAAAAAAAGGGTTGAGGATGTGCCTCAGGGGTTAAGTACCCCTGGGTCCAATACCCACTACCAAAAAAAAAAAAAAAGACAATGAAGAAATAAGATGGAGTCAAATTCTGTTCTCGGGAAAGTGAAAGCTTAAGCTTCTGTTTGTGACTCTGATGGCTGTTCTCCATGCAGTAATGAGGTGGCTTATGAAGACGCCACTGGTGTACCACTGGAGCAAACATACTGGTGCATCTTTTCTGAATGGACTTTATTTACAGACACAGTTCTCAAGGTCCTAGAGTGCCTTTGCTCTGACCCCAAGTTGCTGATTTGAGGGAGTCTGGCACAGGTGGGAGGAAGGTTCTCCAGAGGCTGGCTCTGAAGCAGTTTTCTTAAGTGTATGAGGAAGAGTCAGTGATAGACAGGACTGTGGCTGTGTAATACTTTTTCCTGCCAGTGTCCCAAGGTTTAACAGTGGAATATTTCAGTTCTAATTGTGCCATAATTTTCCAAGATTAAAGGCTCAAGTTTGAATTGAGTTGTTGACAAAATTATTGAGTAGGAAGTGAAGTCTGTGAAAACAGGATCTTGTCTATCTTAGTCTCTACTGTCCTAGAACAGGTCTTTAAATAATACCAGGGATATAGTAGGTGCTCAGTAAGTAGTTACAGAGAAAAGTGAATACTTTTTGAAAATTCACCTTTATCACTTCATATGAAATGATGTATGAAGCTACCAGAAACCAAAAATGAGTGATGTCTTTTAATATGTGTTGGCTCAAAGATAATCTTATGAAATCCCACAAAACATATCAAAAGATGGCATAACAAAAAGAAAACTTTAGTGGAAAATTGAACATTCAATGCAACAAAAGAACATATAGTAAAGTATGTATATAAATTTTTATGAACTACTGATAGACACAAATGTTCATTGAATATTTAATAGAACCACATAATGGTTTAAGAGGCTTGTGGGTATAATCTCATTAAATAACAGCCCCATAGTGTTGTGTATATTAGGCATTGTAGGGTAGTGACTGAGGATGCTTCAGGGATAGACAAATGTTGGTCTAAATTCAGGTTCTGAAACTGAGTTGCCTCTGGGAAATAAGCTCATGTTTCCTGGTTTCCTTCTCTATACAAATGGGAAAATAATCCTTCTTGCCTCATACAGTTCTTGAGAAAATTAAATGCATAACTGATCTTAGAATATTAGAGGCTTGCAATCTCTCTCTCTCTCTCTCTCTCTCTCTCTCTCTCTCTCTGGCAAGCATACTTGGAATGGTGCCTGGTGTAAAGTAGGAGCTATGTAAATGTTAGCAATCATTATGCGTTACTATTGTCCCTGTTTTACAGATGAGGAAACTAATGCACAGAGAAGTAACTTGCTCAAGTTTGCACAGCTAGTAGGTACTGAAACTAAGGTTGGGATCTAGGTTGTCTAATTCTAGAGCTTATGCTGCTAACCTTTAGGCTACTGTATCTCCCCAGCATGAATATACTGAAAAGGTATTTAAATCACTCTTAGTAATAAACTGCTCCTAGAATTTATTCAAGAATTTTCTAATGATAATTTGGCCTTCTTTGGCTAGAATATCATTTTGAAGCTTTCTGATGAATAAGCACAGGTGTTTTTGTAGGTTAATAATAAAAATATGCTATTATTAATCCAGGCTCCTGATTAATTTTAAGAGCCAAGGCATTAGATAATGATTGCTATTTTCTGTAATTTAGTCTTGAAAAAGTGTTAGTAACTAAAAATAAATCTTGTCTCAATGAGACCAGCTTTGCATTTATTTGACACTAACCCATTCTTTGAATTCTCCATTGGAAGTGGTGGAGCCTCAACAAGAGCTGTGGTTTAGGATGTATTCATGCAGATTTTATATGGCATAAGTGAGGTCAACATCATTGTTCTCTAGATACATAAGAGCTTAGTGCTTTTGAAAAATACTTGAACATAATTAAAAAAAATAGTGTGGGAAAATAACATGTATTACTAATAGTGCAGACTATATTTAAATAGTAAATGAGAAGAAACTGTTTGCTTTTTTTAAAATTTATTTTTATTGTAAACAAATGAGATACATCTTGTTTCTCAGTTTGTACATGAAGTAGAGGCATACCATTTGTGTAATCATACATTTACATAGGGTAATGGTGTTTGATTCATTCTGTTATTTTTTCCTTCCCCCCACCCCTCCACCTGATTATGTTTCACAGGCTGTTTAATCTCACAAAGTTAAGTTGCTTGGAGGGAGACCTTTGGAAATTACATAATAATTTTTATCCTTTTCATAGACAAATGATCATAAAAATTATTATTATGTAATTCCCAAACGTCCCCTCTGAGCAACTTAACTTTGTGAGATTAAACAGCCTGTGAAACCTAATCAGATATGCCAACTACACTATAAAGTAGAAGACTGAAACTATAAAAGGGTTATTTTCCATTATACTTATAATTATTTTCCCTTTTGAAATCAAATAGTTTGATACACATAAATAAATACAGGCCAAGGCTGACATGAAGCTTTTTGGTGAATTAAACTGGTCATTTTAGGTCTCAATGCTTCCTGCCTAGTGCACATTCCATGTCACCTGAGAAGCCCCTCAGCACTATAGTGAACACCTGAGAAAAATCACTTTGAAGAGACTGTATTTCTACTTACACTTCTGAAGCATGAATCCTATATTCAAATTCCCCTAAAGAATCTGAAAAGTTAGAAGGCAATTAGCATACTGAAAGAATTTCTCTGCAACTGAGGTTATGATTTTCTTTTAACTCTTTTATCTGTCAATTTCTTTAATTTTTTATCTGTGAAATATATTTTTGAGCTTTTCTCTGGTATACTCCTGACAGCTACAGAGCAGGCGTGTCAAGAGAGATTCTAATTCTGCTTTTTAAGACAATCATAAAATCTTCGATGAATATTTGGCTGGGCATGGGGATAATTATTAATCATTATGTTAACACAAATTTATGAAGAATAATAGAAATAGGTTTAATTTGGTATTTACTGAAGTAGATTTTCTGTAAATGGAAACTTTTATTTAGAAATAAATCATATGATACTGTTTGGTTATCGGTAAGGCAGAGCAACTTTTCACTAGATATTACTGTATTTCCCCTTTATCTTTCCAGTGAGAGCTGCAGCACTGCTGTGTCCCTCCCTGAGCACCAGTCACATTCTCGTAACGTCTGCTCTGACCTCTTCTCTGTGAACTACTGCTTTGCAGAGAATGTCCTCCCCTCCTTTGAGCCTGGAGCCTGGTCAGCTCACTCATGGTCCTCACCCTCTCGCAGGGCAGGTGCTTCAGACACATGCACTTACAAAGCAGTGTTCTATTTGCTCAGGATACTTATCTGAAGTTTGTGTTTATGCATCATCAGTGGGATGATCTGATACACTTTTCTCCTTCATTAGACTACAAGAGGCAGTCAGAATTATGTTGGTTTATTCTCCAGTTTTATCATCAGAATCCACAGACTACCTGATATGGAGAAGGAAATCAGTAACCATTAGTTAAGGTGGTGGGGGTGGGGTTGGGTGGGGTGCCGGGAGAATACCTTAGCCTAGATACTTTATAAACACGTTAGTCTCTTGACAATCTTATTCCAGGCCCTTCATACTATATTACATTTTCTTCACTCATGTAAATGTCCTTTGTGGTTTAATTTCAACTCTTTTCCCACCTGCGGGTATAACAGAGAACTCCCAGATAATTAAATTGAGTGTTGATTATGTGCCAGGTACTTTTCTAAATACTTACCTTATTTAATCCTTAAAACAACCCTATTGTTCTTTCATTTTGCCATCAGGCAACACCGAAGTTAAGAGCCATGCAGAAACTGTGAATCAAATGGAGGTCAGTACTAACCACTCCCTTACACTGTCTCTTCATAGAGCAAACAAATAAGTGATTCCATCTAAAAGTTCATTATTCTATCTAAAAGTTTACCTGAACATACACACTCACACCATCTCTATCCCCATATGGAATGTCAACTGACATCCCAGAATCCTGGTCTGCTTTCCCACAGGCCCAGTGTTAACCACCAGTTGCTGGAAGTGACTGTAGTAGCCCCAGCTTGGGTATGAGCTGCAGAGACTCTCCAGTCAGACAAGATTGAGGCTGAACTGGGTGACAGTCATTCTATGCATGAAAACGACTCTCAGAGCTAGGTAAAAAGTTTCCTGCTGAAACTTTAATAATTTGACTGAAATATTCACCATTTCAACAATAATGCATAAGTAATGCAGTTGGATAAAATATTTCCTCTGGTTGAAGTGGTCAAACTATTAACTTTTGTTGTTGGGAATAGTCAGTCCCATTTGGCTCTACTTCAAATTTCCACTTCTCACTGTGAAACTAAGGGCTGAATTTTGGGTATGATTCAGAGTTTCAAAAAACGTTCAAGCTTAAAGAGGCCTTGGGGGTCATGAATGCAATGCCCTCATTTTATAAGAGACAAAACTGAGGCCCAGAGAAGCAGTTTAAGAAGGATGAATATTCTTTGTAACGGTAAGATGACTCAGAGAGAAAGACACCATGGAGAATAGCATTTTTCCTGTGCTGCCATCCCCATTAGTTACCAAACTGAGAAAACCAGTCAGTAAATGATGGTTGTTTTTGATTTTCCTCCTCATTTTCAACTTTTACTCATCTTCCACTGGAATGAATGTAAAGAAATGGGACCTCTTTCTGCCAAGGAAACACACGCTTGAGGGGTTTCCAGGGGTAGAACATCAGGGGCTCCGTCCAGAGACAAACACGTAGATTTATGTGTTGGTACGATATGCAGTCTGATTTCCAGACTTGGAGTAACTTGAATTAGATAAGAAGGCTTAATAAATATTTGCTGAGTGAACGAAAGAATGCACAACTGTGTCAACAGGAAACATGTATGTATCTACTCTCATCTGAGGTGTACGGATCAGGTTGGAAGAAGATAATATCCATTACCTGTTCAGAGAGGCAGACGCTAATAGAGATGCCTCTCCAAGGAGGACCTGTCTGAAAGTTGAAAAAGCTGTTTGAGGGCGTAGGATTTAAAGCAAGGCAACTACTGGAAATACAAGAAAGTTTGGATGAGTTGGGATCCAAACTTCAAACCCAGAGCAAAGGTGTCCTTTACACTTCCTTAGTGCACAATATCGTGTGCTGGGATAGAAAACCTGGGTTGGATTTGCCGACTCATTCCTTGCGAGTAGAAGCAGAAGCCCGGGCTGTGGTGGGTCTGCAGTCTCTGTTCTACCCACCCCTTCCATCCTGCTTGCTGTGATAATCTGGGAGCTGGGCCAGTCAATGTCCCTGAGGGGCCCTGCTCAAGAGCATGAGAGTGCCAGGGCTCAGCTGTTCCTCTTCAGCCTGGCTTCCACCCGCTCTCCAAACAGCACTGAGGATTCTGTGATGATCAGAGAACATCACATCAACAATACTGGCAACATTTCTAGACATGTCAAGGCCTTGTTTCTTAAAATAAAGTCTCATACATGCCAAATTTGGTACAAGGATTAATGAGTTTCTGCAAATTTCAGATATTGTTTATCTCTATAGAGTATAAAATCTGTCCTGGGTTTGAAACAATATTACTAATGTGAGTAGTATTTAAATGTTTGCTTTTTAATCATAGACCATTTAAAATTTTGGTCACGTCAGCCAACAACATCCTATCTCTCCTCCCTCACAGCTCTCCTTAGTTTACATATTGTTTTTCCTCATTAGACTATAAGCTTCTTAAGGGTAGGGGTGCATTACATTTTAAAAATGCTTTATTGAGGTATAGTATACATATCATAAAATTCACCTATCTTAAATATACAACTATGATTTTTAGTTGATTTATGGAATTGTGAAAGTTACTACAATTTTATCTTAAATCATTTCTATCAATTCAATAGAAATCTCATAGTCTCTTGATTTCATGCAGCTACTAATTTATTTTCAGTCCAGTTCATTTTTGAAGCCCCAGTTGCCTTAAGAAATTCTTGGCACCTAGTAGGAACTCAATAAAGGTTTATTAAATCAATGTCTAAATTAATTGGATACTAGAAATGCAGCACTTTCTGCTCATGAAATCCAACCTTCCATTTGTATATCAAGCACTTTAATCTGGCATCATCCCATTTCATCAAAAAACCTGTGAGATGTTCAGGTCAGAATGATGCTTTCTGAAAATGATAAAACAGACCTAGAGAGGGTGAGTGACATGATCAAATCTAACTGTAAGTGATACAATTATGCTTTTTGAGTACATAGCTGGTTTCATTCCATATGGTCAAAATATGATGATAAAATATTGAGATTACTGAGGTTTACATAAATATATTTGGACTTTTTACATAGAACTTAGAACTTTCATTACCTTTAAACCATGAATTTATTTGATATAGAACAATAAAATATTTTTACTTTACAATGATATGTATACAAACATAGTAACATGGAGAACTAAAGAAATTCTTTGGAGTTTCCAAAAACACATGTTTTCTCCTTCTATTTGGAAAATCTGAGAGCACATAGCTTTCTGAGGACCCCTTTTTGTGGCTGGTTGTTTAATCTTGCCCTTCATTGTGGGCAACAATGAGTGACTCACTCGCTTTTATATAACCAAAGTGACATGGGAAAGAATTACTAACAGGGGTACAAAAGAAAAAGAAATTACTTTTTATTAAAACATACTTCAACTTGATCTACATTATCTTTATTTTGGCAATGTGTGCTATATTCCACGGACATATGACTCTGGTGAAAGCAAACATAGCTTTCCTTTAAAAGTGGTTCTGGTCGGCACATGCCTCTGAAGGCTGGTTACCCTGTCCCTGAGGGCAAATTCTTGTTGGTTCAAGCAAAGGATGACATAGTTCCTTAGTGAAATGGGCTTCAGTTGGCAGCTGAATTTGTCCTGGACTTACAGAATATCATACAAGACCTTCAAGTCCTGTTACCCTTGAATACCTAAAAAATTGAGGAGAAGGGGACTGTTAAAGAATTTTAAAGTTTCTCTGGATATCCAAAGTGATACTTCCTTTTTATGGAGCATTAGTTACAAATTACTATAATAAAATGTTCCTTTATTCCTTTAAAACCTTAACTCATATGTAGAATTTGTCAATGTGAATAGTTGTTTTATGGGTTAGCTATCTTGTGTGTACTCTTAGCTCTCTGGGGACTCTCACAGTTCTAGTTCCAGTCACGGTTTTACCTCAAAATGTACAAGTGGAACTGTGGGGGAGTTGCAGAAACGAGCAACACATGAATGAAAATACATCTGATGATGGCAGAGTTAAAATGGAGCTAGAGTTCACAAGAAGGAAGTCTCCATGCTCAGGAACTAGGAAACCATGTTCTAGGCAGACTGAATAATGTGGAAATGTAATTGGAGTAAGAGAGAGGGAAGAAGGAGTGTCGAAAAAAGCTGAGAACTGTCTATAGAATTTATGTTTTAATGAATTAAGTATATTTATTAACTAAAAAATTAGATAAGTGGCTGGGGGGTGTAACTCAGTGATAAAAGCAGGTGCTTATAGTCCCTGGGTTCAATTTGAAATCCCTAACAAAATCAGATAAGTTAAAATATACTAATTTTGAACTGAGCTATAGAATACCAAATGTGGTGTTCCATATTTCACTTGTAAGAGGAAGTAAAAACGATAAATTTCTCAGTTCCAAATTTTGCATGTGACTCATTTTAACACAACATCTAATTCTACGTTACCTTTCCTTATTTGAGGAAAACCCCTCACACAGATCTTTGAATTAAGTTTCATGTTAAAGTTGAAGTTTCCAGTCTTTATATCATTCCTTTTCTCAATGAGTTTGCAGTAATTATTTGTTGAGTTTCTGCTCTGAATCAGCATTGTGTTGTGTTCTGAGACTGAATCCAGAATAAGTCAGATCAACACCTTGCCTTTGGAGCTTACATTCCTGTGGGAAAGCAGATTATGCACAAGAAAATCAATAAATGAGTAAGAATTTCTGAGAGTAACACATAGTGAAGGTAATGGGATGGAAAATAGCCAAGGGGATGATTTTAGATAAGGTGGTCTTGCAAATCTTTCTATGGAGAGGACATCTGAGTTGAGACCTGAATGGAGCAGATGAATTGAAGAAAACCAAGTGTGAAGGGCCTTCTGTATGAAATGCTTAGCGAAGACTTAATGTGTTTAAAACAATGTGTTTGAGGACTAGATGGCTAGAGATTAGTAAGAGAGCGGGGAAGTGGTGGAAGACCATAAAGAAATAGCCAGGAGCCACCAGGTGCTTTTATTTACAGGTCATGATAAGGAGTTGAGATTTTATTTTAAGGTCAAAAGAGAGTCAAGAGGAATTTGAGCAAAACAGTCATAGTCTGATTTATATTTCTAAAGAGTTATCTTGGCTGCTGTTTGGAGAATGGATTATCCAGAGTATCTGTAGAAGTGGGGAACAGTTAGTATGCTGTCTCAATAATCCAGGTCAAGAAAGATGGAAGCTTGGGACGGCAGTAGCGGGGAGGAGGCAGTAGCAGACTTAGAGAAGTGGACTGACTCAAGTACCATGACAGAATTTGCTGATGGACTGGGTGTGGAGCAAGGAAAAGAAAAGAAACAAGAGTCATCAACGATGATTCTCAGTGTAAGCAACTGCGTGGAAGGTGCAGTTTCTGAGAAGGGCATTGCTGGAAAAGGAGTTTTTTTGGAGGTGATGACAGCATGAACTCTGTTTTGGCCATGCTACATTTCGGGTGACTCTCAGAAAAGTAAGTGGAAATGTCAAAGAGGCTTCTAGTTGTGTGAGCCTGGATTCAGGGCAGAGTTCAGGGTAGCAAATGAAAAGAGTCAGTATCTGCATACGGATGGGATTTGAAGGCACAGTATTTAGGGGAGACTATTTAGGGGGCATGCTAAGCCCCGGGACTATTCCAAGTATAAAGTAAGTTAGAGAACAGAAACCATTAAGGGGTCTGAGAAAGGTTCTTCCAGGAGTGAGGAGAAAACCAGAAGAACATGGAGCTTTAGAATGCAACAAAGGAAAATTTCAAGAAGGAGGCTAATTGTTTGTATGGAGTAGTGCTGCAAGACAAAGGGACAAGAGGACAGAAGAGGTACAATTGAATTTGGTATTGTGAAGATTTTGAATTTGGCCAAAGCAGTTTCAGTGAAGAGGTGAGGACTTAAGTTTACTTTTTTATTTTTATTTTTATTTTTTTAGGACTTAAGTTTATTGGAAATGAATTAGAATGGAAGGGGATAAGAAGGGGAGACAGCCCTTTGAGAAACTGGCTGTGAAGAAGAACAGAGAAATAGGCATAAACCAGATGGGGATAGAAGATCAAAGTGTTTGTTTTCAGTGGGAAATATTAGATAATGTTTAAATACTGATGAGAACTATGTAATAAAAGAACACAGCTAATATGCAAAGGACAAACCTGAAGGAGCTCTCTCTGAGTGCTGGGAGAAACACTTTGAAGAGGAGTGAGGACTCATCTATGACATATGGTCATTAATTTAAAGAGAGATCAGCAGCATGAGATTTTTCATATGCGGTCTAACTTCTCAGGGACAAAACAGAAGAAAGTCAGTTTATGGGTTTAGTCAAAATTGGAGTCTTGCTGAGAGTGGGGATTGCAAGTGAGGGTTATAGTGGAGGTACATGGAATTTATACAAGTTAGATGAAGAGAATGAGCACAGGAGGGCACTGATGAATACATTCTTAGGGTTCCTGGATTAGAGGTTTCAATGAATTGAAGATTTAGTGTGATTGGGAATATCAAAGTAAAGGTGCAAGGGTGGTAAGTGATTTGCTTAAAATCAAGTTTCTGGAGTTAGTAACATTGTTGATCAGTTAGGTGAGACAATATGGCTGAGCTATACAGGTCATGAAGATCCTCCGAAAAGAAGAGCAACTTGCAATCAAGTTGAAGGCATTAGCTTCCATAGTTTGGGAAGGCTTAATAAGGAGTTTTGAAATTAAGGGTTTCCTATAGAGATTTGCCAATTCTGCAAGAGCATTTCTAATAACACAGCCAAAAGATGAAAGTTCAGGTCAGTTTTGCAATTTCATTGTCACTAAATACTTTGGTTTGGAGGGCTATATAATTTACTCATTGTGTGACCATGGGCATTTTATTGAGTTTTGTTGAACTTCATTTGCAATAGAAAGGTATTCCTACTACCACCATCATTATCAGCATCATCACTATTGTCATCATTGCCACAACCAAGGCCACTACTATCTTCCTCCTCCTCACCATTATCAGCATCATCATTGCTAAATATGTAGTTTGCCATAATTAATTAGGACCTTTGTACTGGCTCTGTCCCCAGAAATTTGCTGACTGGGTTATTTGGTCTCCCTTTCAAATGTCACCTTTTCCAAGAAGTCCAACCACTCAAACTAAAGAAGGATCCCCCTGGACTCTGAACATTTTCTAGTCTGAAAAAGCAGTTTTATTCCTTAATGCACTCAGACTACCTGGGCTTATCTTTGTAATGGGAGATGTTATACATTAATTTATTTGCTTGCTTAGTTATTTTTAAATTGATTACTATTATTTTAAATTTTTTCAAGATCAGATCTCACTATGTTGCCCAGGCTGGTCTGGAACTCCTGAGATTAAGAGAACCTCTAGCCTCAGCCTGCCAAGAAACTGGGAATCCAGGTGCATGCCACCTCACCCACCTAATTGTTTATTGTTTGTATTGCCTCTTTCAAGAAAAAAATTCTATGAGATCAAAAACCTTGCTTCAAAAACAAGAACACTGATTGGCGTATAATAACGATGAATCAATATTTGTGAATGAAAAGGTAAACTGTGAAATTCTGTATGAATGGTTACTGTTTTTATCAGGAGGAGATGCATGATCTCAATGCAATCACTTTAAAGAAACAGTTTGTAACTCAAAGATGAAGTAAATTTTACACATTGTATTTTTGAAGCATGACAATTTTTTTTAATCTCAAGATTTAGGCTTATAGAGAAGACGACAAGTATGGTCAGCTCATTAGAACTAACTTGAAACAATCAAGTAGAATTAATTACCTGTGACAGATGACAGAAGATCACTAATTAGTACTCACAGCAAAGACTAAAAGGACTAAGTTCACACAACATGGCCAGTGGTAAGGTACAAGTGTCCAGAAGGAGATGAGTGCCACTTTCCAACCCACCCACCTCCTCCTGAATACCTGCAGACTGGGATGTTCATCATGTAAGAATTATAGATGTGATTCCACCAAAATCAAAGGACTCTCATCTATAGTTTAGGTACTCCTTAAGGTAAAATCTTAATGTGATTTAAACTTTAAAATTATTAAGATAGTAAATTCTGTTTAGAATTCTTTCCAATCTGAGCATAAGATGGTTATTTCTATTTAATATGTGAAAATACAGTGGCTTATTAAAAATTTAGATTTTTTTCCTTTCTGCTGCTTTATTGAGGACAGCTAAGAACGACACTAAATTTTCATGTTCAAACTTATTTAAAGCAACAGAGTAAATTTATGTTTCATATAAATCATATTCAATTGACAGACTTACATTCTTTGTTAAGGCACTGTTATACACTAGTTTATGTGAACTTTCATAAACAGTTTTAAAATCAGTTTTAGTGTAAAATAAAATATAGAAAAGCCAATAATGCTAACAATTCATATAGTAGATGAGTTCCTTAAATCAATAATATCTTAAAAAGCAAAATTATAAAAACCTCAAATTTTACACTACATCTAATTTATCTTTAATACAAGATATAGATGCATTTTAAGCTATTTGATATGATGTAGGATAGGGCATCCAAAAATCATAATTCCTAGGGCTGCACAGGTTTTAAAATAGCAGAGTCAAGAGGATCCACATGAAATTAAGCATAAAATATCAAGTCTAGGAAACTGGTAAAGAGAGAAAAACAGATTTTTCTTACTTTTTTTGAAGTTTGTTTATCAAATGAGAACTATATAAGTGTCTATTTTATGTAATCTTAATTTAGTCTTTATTTTTTGTCAGTGTAGCATGTATATAACAGAGTCACATAGTTCCCTGCTCTTGAGCCAACTGCTTTCAAGTCTCATTTAATAGAGAAAATTTAAATTACATGCCTATTTTCTGTTTCTTGGTTATTTGTGTAGGTATCATCTATCGACTTCCTGTTAGGAAGATGGGGACGTAGCTTTCTTTCTCCCTGCCACCTTCCTCTCCCTTTCTTTCTCTCTCTTCTCACACACACACACACACACACACACACACACGCATTTTCCATGCCCCAGCTCTTACTCTCTCAATAGAGTTATGACATATCTTGGGTAGGATCCATGTTCAATGTTTCTATTATTAGGAACCATATAATTTCTATCCTCTGCTGAGCCAAGTAGTGAGGAGTGTAAAAGCCTACTGAGAGCTTAGTGAGTTAGATGGAATTTGTTTGGTGTCAGGAGATCTGGCAGGGTCTTTTTAAGATTTTTATGGGTTTCCCCCTGTTCTGTCCCCAGCCTTATATCTGTGGAGGCAGGTCTTTGTTCTTGAATTGCAAAGATTCCCCAGAGAAGGTTCTGAGTGCCCAGAAGGTGGGCTCTTCTTTGTGCTTTGGGAGTCATGTGGGGATGAGCTCACTTGTAATGTATTGACCTTCATTTTATCTGCCTGCATTGGTCCAGTATTCCCCACTCAGCTAGCCTGGGGACCACAGTTTGGAAGCCCTCTCTTGTAGTCTCTCCAAGAGAATGCACTTCCAATTTTTGTCAAAGTATGGGAGGGTCAGCTACCTGGTCTTGTGAAGTTGGGGAGGGACAGTGGGGTCTAACTGCCTCTAAAACTTTCAAGAAACTTCTTGTTAGCGTCCCCATTCTCGCCCTTCCACAGTCACCAGTTCGAAGTCTTTTGGTCTGCAGTATAAATCAGGTTGCTTTTTGGCTTTCCCAGCTGCTGACTTAGGAATTAACTTTCTAGGTTTTGCTAAGTCAGGTACCCCTTGTCTACATGCCGTCCAGGCTTGTTTTGTGTTCTTCTTATTTCCTGTGTCCCAGTGATTTAGGGTCTTTGAAAAAACTCATTTTATTTGAGTTTCAGAAGAGGATCAGAGGGAAATACAAGTGTTCAAGCCACCACTTTTAACTAGACATCCTGAAACCTGATTTTTAGCGAAAGCTATTCAAAGGGTATTTAAGGAAAATACAGTTTTTTGTACGAGATGTTCTGGAAGTAACTCATCATCATGCAACACTGGCCAACATGGTGCAGATTCAGGGAGCCAAACTGATGTAATCAAAAAGTAAACTTTGGTTTTAATAAAAGATAAGTTCTATTATTTAAAAATGTCATTTGTCTATGTGAATGGTCTCTCTAAATGCAAACTTTAGTATCTAATTAAAGTGGGCCATAAAAAGATATCAGGAATGGCAGTTTGTATATTTCTGCACAAGGAACAGATGCATGTCCGCTTATATGAAAGTACAAATCAATTCCATTACAATAAACGTAAGCTGTAGTCAATGATGACCCAGTTACCTACAGTGAGCAGAGGCTAGCTAACAAACTAAAGGTTCGATGCCTCTGTTACTTAAATAAGTAAGACTAAACAATGATTAAGTTAGAAATTACCTGATCACTGACTCTCAGGTGTCTTTTTTATGTATTAAGACATAAGACAGCTTGAGATAGCAGGTTTAATTTAAACAAGTAAACCAATGGCTTACTCATTCATTTATTGCCTTCAATCACTTCCACAGCTGGCGTGAACATTTGCTACGTTTCAAGTGAACAGAAGCCAAAGTGTGTTGAAGTAATTAACTTATGAAAGCAATTAACGTAAGCAACATATGCAGGAACATTATCACGTAGTAGTGCATATGGTTAATTAAAGTTTAACATAAATTAGATCTATTTAACCTTATTTCAAGGACCAGTGGCACAGGTTCTTTGTAAAATGCCCATATGTCTTAACTAAGGTGATTAACTGAATTACATTAATGACCTCAAAAAATTAGCCTAAACCCTCGAAGTTTATTGCTTAGTTAACAGAAAACATGGCTCAAATGTTCTGTTTATTTTCAAGATGATTTTAAAAGTCAAGATTGGCTAACATTCACAAAAGTCAAATGAATCTGACTTTCTGGAATAAAGGGATACACTTTATATTTGAAGAAAAACTTCTCTTTGTTTTAAGGTAATAAAACATAGCTGCTCCTCTCAGATGAACTTGCTTTGTTGAAATATTTTAATTAATTGGTTGATGTCTTTTTGTCTTTATTTACTTTATTATGAAAGATCTGACTAATTAATTAATACTGTGGTTAAGGCATGTCAAACTCCTACATAAGAAATGAACTCTGTTCAACTTTATAATGATACAAACTTGTGCATGTTACCTTTTGCAAAGATGATTTAAGAAATTTTTTTAAATGATCACTTATACCCACTCCTCAGTTTATATCCAAAGGACTTAAAATCAGCATACTACAGTTACACAGCCACATCAATGTTTACAGCAGCTCAATTCACAATAGTTAGATTGTAGAACCAACCTAGATGCCCTTCAACAGATGAATGGATAAAGAAACTGAACCACCATTTGACCCAGCTATTCCACTCCTTGGCCTATACCCAAAGGACTTACAATCAGCATACTACAGAGATACAGCCACATCAATGTTCCTTGCTGCTCAATTCACCATAGCCAAATTGTGAAACCAACCTAGATGTCCTTCAGTTGATGAATGGATAAAGAAACTGTGGCATATATATATACAATGGAATATTACTCAGCCATAAAGAATGATAAAATTATGGCATTTGCAGGCAAATGGATGAAATTGGAGAATATCATGCTAAGTGAGATAAGCCAATCTCAAAAAATCAAAGGAAGAATGATCTCGCTGATAAGTGGATGATGACACATAATGGGGCGTGGGAGGGGTTAGTTTTAGGGTTAGAGTTAGGGTTAGGGAGGGGGGCAAGAATGGGGGAAGGAAGGACTGTATAGAGGGAAAGAGGGGTGGGAGGGGTGGGGGGGAAGGGAAAAAATAACAGAATGAATCAACCAACATTACCCTATGTAAATTTATGATTACACAAATGGTATGCCTTGACTCCATGTACAAACAGAGAAACAACATGTATCCCATTTGTTTACAATAAAAAAAAAGAAACTGTGGTATATATACACAATGGAATATTATTCAGTCATAAAGAAGAATAATATTATGGCATTTGCAAATAAATGGATGGACTTGGAGAATATCATGCTAAGTGAAATAAGCCAATCCCAAAAAATCAAAGGCCGAATGTTTTCCTTGATAAGTGGATGATGATACATAATAGAGGTGGAAAGGTGGGGGTAAAGAAGAATGAAGGAACTTTGGATTATGTAGAGGGAAATGAGAGGGCGGAGGGATGGGGGTATGAAAGATGGAATGAGACAGACATCATTACCCTATGTACATGTCTGATTACATGAATGATGTGAATCTACAACCATAGGAACAACCTAGGTGTACACCATAGGTGTACAACCATAGGAACAAAAAGTTGTACCCGATTTGTGTACAATGAATCAAAATACAGTCTGTAAAAATAAAAAAAGATCACTTATAAAATATCAACATAGAACAATAAAACAAATATAAGAAAATGAGAGCACAAATAGTTACCAGTTACCATGACTGAGCATCAGTCATATTTGATGCAAAACTTCCTGATAGCTATGGCCAAAAGAAAGCAAGTTTAATTACATGAGTTTTGTATAAATAAAAAATAACATGCAGTTCCTGCCTTTTGTATTTCATATCATGAGATTGTGTCTAATATTAACTATCAGTATTTCTCAATCCTCTATTAGTTTTATCAATAATTATATTTAGCAAATTGTACTCATTTAAAATCATCCTGGAAAAAAATGAGCATTTTTAATGCTCTGGATTTTGTACATTCTTAGAGTATTTTTCCCTATACTATTAAATTTCTGGTCCAACCTAATGTATTCTATGCATTCTATTTGGCACAACTGCAAGCTTATAAATTGACAACTTTGCAGTTTAAAACCACATGAAACACATGGAATTGGTTTTATAATTCCAAACTACAAGGTTCTTAATTAGTATATTTAGGACTTTAATGAATAAGAGACTATGCCAGATATTTCCTTGTGCCCAGACAGCAACTAAGAGTGCATTTTCTGGCAACCATTTTATGGGTCTTTGCAAGGCTTAGGAGGAGTGAACAGTTCACACTGTCCATTTGGTCTTGTTCCACTGAACTTCACTTCCTTTTTCTTTGGTTAACCCACACAATCTTTTAACTCCTTTCCTTATCTGCATCGACAGGGCATTTAATCAGTGGTCACTCTCAGTTCAATGCTACAAATCCAAAAGGTATCTTAATTTCATTACCGTTTTTTTACAAATCAAACTCCTCAATGCATTGAGAGGTCAAAGGACTCATTTATGGCTTTACAACTGGTTAAAGAGCCTCCATTGTGAGTAAGCATTGATGAGGTTAGGGTTTTGAAACTAATTTGTAGAACTGATTAATTACATAATCATAATGACCTGTTGTATTTCTGGACACATGACTCAGGACTGAGAACAAACCTTGGGATGCCTGTGAGTCTTTAAACACAGGAACAAGGCCTACTTATCTTTCTCCAACACTTGACAAAATGCTTGGCACAGAATGTTTAATAGATGTTGTTGACTGGGTGAAAAATCAATGAATGGAAAATTAATAGTTTACTGGTACCTGCAGGATAGGGAATTGTGCTGGGTGTATAAGCAATTTATTCTAATGTCGATTTTCATGGCAATTCATTCAAGAATAACCTATCTTCATAGAAACACATATAGACATATTAGATTCTATACCTGTTTACCTCAAGCTGTATCTACTTCGTATCCAGGGACTTCATTGTTCTAAATGGAGGCTTATTTGGAAATAAAACACAGATTTCTCAGGCTACCAATATGAGACCTTCTGTTTATATTCTTTCATATTAAAATTTAATTTTAATAATATACATAATTAGCTTTTATCCAATTATACTTCTAATTGAGCCAGTTAAAGTGATACAAACTGAAAAAAACTTCACAATCTGTTGTGTATCCAAGGACCTACTACATATTAAAGAAATGAACATAAAGGCATCAGTTTTTTCTCAAGTAAGCTTTACCAGTCTGCTTTTAATAAATACTTTTATTCCTAAAAGAGTTCTCAAACAGTACACATTTTTAACATGTGCATTTTCTGTTTTTCTTCTTTTTCACAAGTTTGCTTCCTGTCCTAAATTTTTCAAAGGTCACATTTTGTTCCTCCAATGCTTAGACGTTCTCAGAAGAAAGTATGGGAACTAATGTTTTTTGAATACCTTTTGTGACCAGGAATAGTGCCTAGAGATCTGGGAGTTCAGAATTATCATTTGTAAAAGCAAGTGAGAAAACACTTAAATCAGTAGCTTAGAAATGACCCTAGAAAGATATAAATACATACTTAATTAAGACAATAAAAATTGACAAATTCGATACAATCTTAGAAAATTCAATGAAAAGTATGCAGTATTTAAGAAAAATACGGTGTGGTTGAGTTGGCTTCCATACTGTTTACATGATGATCTTTAAAAATTTTCTGTTCTGATAGGAGGATGTTAGTCAGATTTTCATACCTTTCCTATTCTGTTTTCTCATTTCTCTGGACTGAAATGCCTTTGTTTTGAGACACCAAATTTATCTAAAATTCTCATGTTAGTCTCATTGTCAACCATATTCCATTAAAAGCCTTTGTCATGGGAATCTCTAGGATCTGCAAAGTCACAGGAGATCACATGACGTAAACAATTCATCGTAAATGAGATGACTTGTCTCTTGGATTTGCAGTACAATCAAGTCAAACATTTTCCCAAGTGAGATATGAGCAAGTCATATTTTCTGAAAAAAAATTTTAAGCTTGTCATAGTTGAAGTATTTGAGAAGCTCAGTGGGACTTAGTCCAGGGATATTTGCCACATATTAAAACTACAGAATTCTGGTTGTAAAAGTTTTAGCATTTCCACATGGCTAATAAAGAACCACTAAGTACTACTGAAACAACCATAAATTTTTCCCCGGTGGGAACAAAGTTAGCCAACTTTGTAAAATTTAATTCCTTGTGTCAATGTTTTGTGAGGCTTTGATTTTTATTTTTTTAAGCAAAGCCTTTGGATCTCAATTCTATCTCAACATGAATTGAGTATTAGAAATGATTTGCTGCACTTAAAATGCAAGAAGTCACCATGGCAGTGAGAAACTTATCAGAGCCTGTCATTTGTACCTACTTGTTTTTAATAAAAACACAAGTCTTTTTAGCACTTCCTTAAAATATTATATGAAGATTTTGAACTTTCACAATTACAGCCTTTTTTTTTTTTTTCCTGCAAAGAATTAAATTGAGAATTCTAAGGAACATTAGGCTTGTTGGCTCCTTTAGATATTGTTCTTTGTTGATAAAATTCGAGGTTTGGGGAATCCTTAGGTATACTGCTTACATAGCCAGCTACATGATCAGAAGTAATGACTGAGTTAAACAAAACACTGCCTTCTAGAAATCAGAATGAAATGCCAGCGAGGAGGGAAGTGAGGAGAAGTGAAGCCTCAGCAAAGGCTGTGGACAGATGTTTCCCATAAACAACGTAAGCATGTTGGTTTTTAATATTGTGTAGCTTTTCATGAGCTGATAATTTCTAGCAGCTGTAATATTAATTAATCTTTTCTAGCCAGTCCTGTGTCCCAAACCAATAAAATTCTGTGGGGCAGAGCACTTTATCATTTTCCCTGGCAGGCAAGAGGATGAGTGAGGGTGGATCCCTGAAGGCAAGAGACCCAGCAAGCAGACCATCTCCACTTTCAATCCCCACTGCCCAACCGCAGAGGAGAATAATTCCTGGACTCATCACGTTGCTGAGATGCAGACTTTTTCTGGCTCCCTGCTATTTTTCTGGCATTCTCATGTCTATTTTCACTGAGGCAGAGTATTCTTTATACAACATCAACTGGACCACATACCTAGGCATCTAAGTCTAAAACTCTTAGATGGTTTCTCATTACAATTCATGGAAGAGGCAAAGCCTTTGCCTCCAGCTTTCAGAGTCCTCTGTCATCTTCAGCAGTAGCTTCCCTTTGCTTGCAATGCTCTAGTTGTGTTGTCTCCCTAAGGTTCCTTGAATTACTCAGCTTCTCCCTCAGACACATTGTTCTCTGTACCCAGAATCATCCTCTGCCTCCATGAAGCCAGCCTTCATATTTCAATAGGGTCACCTTTTTCCCCTCCCCACAACCCATTATTTGTACCTTTTCTCTCCAAAGCCCTTATCATGAGTTCTTAGTATGTATTCATGTAATTACGTTTGTTTTATGCTACCATTGTATTATAAATTTCATGAGGCCAGACACTGAATCTGTTTTGCTTAGAGTATGTCTTAGGAGGGATTGGTATATAGTGGATGCTCAGTTGTGAAATGGTTAAGTACATAAATGAATGACTATTTGTAGATTTATTCCAATTATGCAGGCCTCTTTGGGATATAATTACAAGATTCAAAAGCAGCTAGTTGAGGTATAAAGCTTTTAATTAAGTGGTTCAGATGCAAGATAGCTGTTTTGACTGATTTTTATAAACATCTTTACTGAGTCGACATATTTGGATTGAAGAGCTCTGTTTGGAAACTCCTCTAGATTTCCAAAGTTCTGCATGCACTGATATCTCACCACCCATTCACAGCATGTTATGGGAGAACATCCTTATCCAGAATTCTGGACATACTTATTCACATACAGTTTTGAAAAATTGTTTAATCATTCCCTTTATTAAGAGGTGCTAATGTTTTAGTGAAAGATAATTTTCAACAGTAGTTTCCTCTGTTCCTGCTGTACATTATCAGATAAAAAATTCATTGATGAGGAGGGAGGAGAGAAGGGAAAAAGGAAAGGTATTGGGGAATGAGATGGATCAAATTATGTATGTTCATGTATGACTATGGCATAATGAATCCCACTATTACAATTATAATGAATCAATAAAATTAAAAAAAAAGAAAAAAGAAAGTTTATCATAAAATGGCTAATTGATAGATTCAGACTCATGCTCCAAAATAATAAATTATGAGTAGAAGCATTTGAATATTAAGAACTCTTTCTTCTATTTTCATATGAATATCTTTCTTCTATTTTCATATGAATATGTTTTTAGAGACAGAGCCTCTATGTTGCCCAGACTAGTCTCAAAGTCCTGGGTTCCACTGACTCTCCTGCCTCAGTCTCTGGGGTGGTGGGACTGTAGGTGTGCACAACTGTATCTGGCTTTCAATGAATATTCTTTTAAGGAACAAAAGAAATTGAAATTTGGTTCAGACATGAGCATAGGTTTGTACAATACTGGGAGAAAGAAAGAAAGATGAGGGACTGCTCATGAGGGTCTCCCCTCACCACCTCTTGCCATGAAACCGATCATCCTGGTTTTAGTACTGAAAATGTCATATCCAAGGAAATATTTTAGCAGAATGGTTGCTCACCCTTCAAGGGAGGCTAGTGGGATGAAGGTGTGTGTGTGTGGTCATATGGGAGGAGGGAAGGGGAGAGAAGAGAAGGATCCTGCATGGCCTGGGAAGGGAAGACAAGGCTCTGCCATCAAGGTTCTGAGCATGAAGAAAAAAATCACACACTGAATTGATCACAGAACAGGAGATGTGCGGTTGATGACCATTTGGCTGTAGGGTTTGAAGGACAGGGTAATGCCCATAATCAAGGGAATCAACTTAAGAAGCCACCTATACTAATTCTTCAGAGAAGCAAAGACCTCAACATTGAAATTTTGAGACTCCAATTTTGACTTTTATATAAAATTATTGACTTGATAGTTCTAATATTAATTTCTGTTTAGAAAAATTGCTATTTTTGGCTTTGTAGTTTCCTGTGATAAGTTCAGTGTGTTATTTTGAAATCTGTTCTTCAAGTTCAAAAACTAAAAGAATCTGCATGAGTTTCTCTCTCAGCTACACTGGAAGATGTCATGAAAATGACTGGTAGATCTCAGATGAGTATGCTATGATGTATAATTATTAGAAGAACATGAGCTATAATAAAACTTGTTTTTATATTAAAAATTATTTTTAAAAAGGAATTAAAATGGAAAATAGTATAAAAATCTACCAAGTTGAATGTTATTTATGTGACTCATGAAATACTAGCAAAATGTTCTCTTTTTTATTTAGTAACTCCTATTGAATTATTTCAATACCTTTTTCCAGACTCAACTTGAAAAGGAAACCACTGTCTGCAAAATTATTCTCAAATATAAGGGCTACATTTATATTTCTCTTTCCTTTACATATTATATAACTCAAACAACTCAACATCAAATAAACAAATAACCCAATAAAAATAGACAAAGGATCTGAATAGACATTTCTCAAAAGAAGACATACAACTGGTCAGGAAGGATATGAAAAAGAAAATGCTTCCTATCAGGGAAATGCAAATTAAGATCACAATGATATGTTACCTCACATCTATTAGAATGCCTATTACCAAAAAGTCAAGAGATAATAAGTGTTGGCAAGAATGTAAATAAAAGGGAGCCCTTGCATGCTGTTGGTGGGGATGTAAATTAGCATAGTCATTATGGAAAACAGAATGAGGATTCATAAAGAATTAAAAATATAACTATCACACCATCCAGCAATTGTACTTCCTGGTACGTATCCAAAAGTTTTGAAATCAGTGTGTCAAAGAGATATCTGCAGTTCCATGTTTGTTGCAACTTATCCACAATAGCAAGATATGGAGTTAAACTAAGTATTATTCATCAGTGGATGAATGGATACAGAAAATGTGCTCTGTATATAAAAGAAGGAAAATCTATTATTTTCAACAACACAGATGAACCTAGAGGATATGATGCTAAGTGAAATAAGTCAGGCACAGAAAGACAGAGACAGCATGATCTCACTTAAAAGTGGAATCTAAGAATGTTGAACTATTAGAAGCAGAAATAGCTGGTAGTAGGGAGTTGGGGAAACATTGGTCAAAGAAATAAAATTTCAGTGAGAAGGAATATGTTTCAGGAGATCCATTGTTCAACATGATTACTATAGTTAGTAACAGTATACTTTTAATATGATCAGAAATTACTAGGGGCAGATTTTAAATAGTTCCCGTGAAAAATGATAATTATGTGAGGTAATGGATATGTTAATTATTTTGATTAGTCACTCCACAATGTACATATATAAAAAACATGTCTTATACCATAAATACATGCAATTTTATGTCTATTAAAAATTAAATTAAAAATAAAGATCCCATAAAATATAGATTGTTTATATAATGAAATGCTCTTCTATTAAATAATTCACTAGAATTGGATGATTGTTTGCTCTTTGCTTGGATTATTTAGGACATTTATGCATAAAATATGGTCAGAGATATAAGTCAGTCTTAAGGCAGAACTGGGACTGGTACCTCTGATTACTTTGGAGTAAATTGGTAGTTACATACCTCTGTCACTCTTTAGTAAGATGTCAGTACACAGACGTTCGTGGTATAGTCCCCCACTGCCCCTTCAGAGGAACATTCTTTAGTGTATGTATATGTGTATGGAGGATACAGGGAACTGAAGCCCTTGTGCTCTACCACTGAGCTACACACAACCCTTTTTTGTCTTTTATTTTGAGACAGGATTTTGCTAAGTTGCCCAGGCTGGAATAGAGCTTGTCATCCTTCT
This sequence comes from Sciurus carolinensis, assembly GCF_902686445.1. Lineage (NCBI taxonomy): Eukaryota > Metazoa > Chordata > Mammalia > Rodentia > Sciuridae > Sciurus > Sciurus carolinensis. The sequence goes on from NC_062219.1 coordinate 87,563,826, forward strand.
GCCTCAGCCCCTTAGGAGGCTGGGATTACAGGTGTGCACCACTGCACTGGTTAGAACATTCTTTAATAGTATCAAGGGTTTCAAGCTGAGGGAATTGTGTATCTTAAAATACTTCCTTACATCCTTAACTGACAAAGTTACTACATTAGAGTCACAAAGCCAAGGTAGGTTTGGGTTTAGGGATTCAATGAGTCGTGCATAATTGATACCCAGTTTTCATTTGAATCATTGAGAAATTTTCTGTCAAAATGTACAAGATTTTAGAGGACAAAAGAGCAGATAAAAACTAGTGAGTATTGTAGGATCACAAATGTATTCTACAGTCATGTATAACTATTAGAACAAATAAAACAATTTTTAAAAATAGTATTTTTGAGAACTTCACTTGGTTTAACTCACATAATTTTTACCATAACCTAGTGAAGCAGATTCTCTTATTTTCCTAATTTTATAGAGAGAGAAAAAAAAAAGGAAGCTCTAAGATTCAAGGTTATACAGTTGGTAAGTAGCACAGCAAGGACTCTGACCCCAGCATTCCTGGCTCTGCTTTCTTGCTTACTGTACAGTGGGCTTTCCAGCAATGTCCCTGACCAATTATCTCCAGTTTGATTTCTTACTCTCCCAGCCCTGCCCCTCAGTCAACCTGCTGTTGAGCCCAATCAACCTTCATAGCACTCTAAACTCACCGTGTGTGTTTCTGTTTCCATATCTCTGTTCATATATTTGACCATTTGGTCCTCCCTTCCTGCACCTTGTCCTCCAGTGAAAGTTTTCTGGTGCATTTCTAATATGATGTTACTGCTGTTTCCTTTCATCTCAAGCATTGGTACAGTGATCTTATAACATGTATATCCTTCCTTAAGTTATAAAGTCATCCTTAATTTGGACCCTGGACTGATTACTGTGACACTTGTCTTGATTTCCTCTTCTATCCCCTCTCATTCTAATTTGGCTCAAGCCCTTCATGGCAGGCTTTTCCACTATTCCTTGAGTCCACTAAGGCAACATCACTGTGATTTTTCATGTTTCAGGTATTTCAATAAATGTTTGTTAAAATGAGTTTAATCAAAGGCATTCTGAATAACATTTAAAGGAAAATTGTGTCTCGCTTGAATGCAAATCAAACATACGAGTTTCAGGTAACTTCTTTTGAAGCCAGATAAATAGTTGAGTAAAAGTATAAGTCTTTGACTCTAAGTTAAAGAAGGTGGTGGATTTACCTAAATTTTTGTGTGTAGCAGTATCACTATACTTAAAGAATCAGACTAAGTACCAATAAGAAAAAGGATTTAAGACTTTATAAGAAAAATACTTTTGAAAGACAAACTGAAATAGGGTGAGGGATTGGGACTATTAAAATTATTCTAAGAAAAAATGTAGAGCACAGAAAAAGAAAAGTGCATTGACCTTTTTATTTGCTGGAATAAATTTCAAGAAAATGTTAAAGGTTAGAGCTACTTGAATCTGAAATAACACCCGAGTGGCAGAAGTCTTTCAGGAAGTAGCGTTAATGGCCACCCTATTGATAACAGAGCAAGCCTTGGGGAATATAAGTAATCTGCATGAGATCATTGATCTTTCTAGGTGTATATTCCAACATCCTAGTTCAGAATGATCCATTTAAAAGGATCAAATCTTTTTTTTATATAATTAATCATAAAGGAGAGAGATTAGCTCAAAGTCTGTCTTCTGATCTTGAACCTATGATCCTCCTGCCTCAGCCTCCTGAGTAGCCTGGGCTACAGTGAGTGCCACCATGCCTAGTCCCCTCTCTCTTACATAGGTGGAGATGAAGAGAGCACTGCCATGAACAAGCTGCAGTGAACAGCTGGCACTCAGTTCTGGTTTGTGCTAGACGGTGGCTGGACTTTAGGCAACAGACAAACTCTGAGGTAAATAACTGGGGAGCTCCCATAGCACACATCCATCTGGGGCATGGGAATTTAGACTTAAATTTCAAGATTGATCTATAACTATAAGCATGTTTAATATTGGCTGATACTTTTTCTGAAACATCAGTCCACACAAGATAGTTTTGCCAAAGTCAAGGTATTGGATTGTCTGAAGTTGTATTTTATATTTACATTTTTTTCCAGAGAGGAAGTTAAGTGGTGTAATTATGAGCATAGATTCTGAGGTTTGAATCCTGGTTCTGTCATTTATCAGCTGTTTGGGAACTAAACCTTTCTGATCCTCTATTTCCTCATCTGCAAAATAGGAAAAATAATTCTATCACCCCATATGTTGTTACAAGAATAAATTGATTAAATGACCAAAGAGCACTTGGGAAAATGCCTCACACACACACACACACACACACATATATATATATATATATATATATATATATATATATATATATATATATATAGTTAGCAATTAACCAATGAATGAATGCTCGTTACCATTATTACTATGGTGCGTGTCTGAACTACCACTGTAAACTACAGAGCAATGGGTTGTGATAGATGTGTTTCAGGGTTTCTGTTTATCCAGGACTTTTCTTTACAAGCTGTGTTGGTTCTTACAGACTGTCGAATGGGTAGGTTCTTTGACCCTATAAACAGTTTGTGACTGTCTCCTCTTCCCTGGCTTTAGATCACTGAACCACAGGTAAACATTTGATCTAGGACCAGCTAGTCCATTGGTTGGCCATGGATATTCAGGCCACTTGAAAAATGTCATCTAGATTTTGGACCAAAGTTAACCCCAGGGAAGAACAAGTCACTTGCTCACTTAAGTTATGAGAACCAAAACCACCAGGAAGTTAAAGAGTCTGTCTATGGAGAGGGAAAAAAAAAAAAAAAAAGAAAGAAATAGGGGGGGAAATGCATGTATATAGAGAGATGGGGATGCGGGGCAGGCAGGAGAGTGAGGAAGAGTGAGAAAGAGAAGAGAGAGCACTTCAGCCTCCAGATCTTCCGGTTTCCAGCTCTAATCTCTATTAAGTCATTTCTGAGGTCATACTTGTTACTTGTTTGCTTGAGTTTATTTGCATGACTGAGTTTATTTTATTTTCTTTTGCTCTACCATATTATAGTATGATAAAATGCATAGGGATTCCCAATTCATAGATAGGATCCCAAAGTTTTCTTTTCCTTTCTCTCCATCCCCAGTGTTGGGTACTGAATATGCTAGGGAAGTGTTCTACCAGTGAGTTATACCTCCAGCTCCAGGACCCCAAAGTTTTATTTGGTAGCCATCTAGGCCAGGTATTGTCACTTATCTCCCTCTCATTGTACAATTTGTTTGGCGTAGTGTGATTTTCTGTATGTGAAAGGAATGTAGGGCAGCCAGCACTCAATTTCTCTGGATATCACGATCAGGGACTTTACGATTAGCTCCATCTCTTTCTCTTCTTGATTCCTCTGAGAGTCTCCTACAAATTCTTAAAGTTCTGGGTGGAACAAAATTTATCTCTCTTCATAAAGACCCCTCTCTCATGACCTTCAGACACATTCACAAAAATAGTTACCTTCAGGTTAAGAGCTTTGGAATACATGAACTGTTAAAAGAATCAAATCATTCTTCCACTAATTTCCATACTAATCAAAGCCCATTCAAAGAGTATTTCAAAACAAAAGTTCCATAAAATACTGATAGATGTTAGTAGAAAATAAGATTCCTATGCTTAAATGAATTTGGCATGGATTTAAACAAAGTCAAGCAGGGGGTGGAGGACAGAAACATAGTAGAATGAAACAGACATCATTACCCTATGTACACGTATGATTACATGAATGGTGTGAATCTACATTGGGTACAACCAGAGAAATGAAAAAGTCATACCCCATTTGTGTAGAATGAATCAAAATGCAGTCTGTAAAAATAAAAAATATTTTAATAAAAAAAAAGTCAAGCAGGACTTCTGAGATACTTAAATAGGCTGATGTGCTGAAGAGATCTTTAAGAACAGGAGAGAGCATTTGAGAGTTTCCATGGTGTTAATTTTTCAAGTAGCACACAGACGTAGGGAACCCAGTTTGGGAAGTTTAATCTGTATCAGTGGTTCTAAACTTGATACAAGATTTTCCTTATCAGTCCCCTTCATCCTCCCCCCACCCACCCAATGTGACAATATCTGGAGAGATTTTTGGTTGTCACAACTCAGAAGTGGGGGTGCTATTACATCTAGTGGGCCAAGGCTGGTATGCTGCTGAACATCTTGTTTTAAGAATAACATCTTATAATAAAGAACCACCATAATGAAGAATTAAATCCTGATTCAGCTTGTAGTAAGTCGATGGGTAATATTAGTGGGAACTTGAGGGGTGGGTCAAGGAATGGGCCGCAGGCTTCCCTGATCACATCCTTCCTTCCCAGGCAGAACACTTCATGAAAATGGAGCTCTTAAATCTCCCAGAATCTGTACTAGATTAAGTTCTCTGCAGGTCCTTGATGTTCCCAGTTTAACAAAAAGCTTTTTTATGTCTTTCAGTCTTATTATATCCATTCTTTTTTTAAAAATACTTCAAATTTACAACATAAAAGGGAAAGTAAGAGTGAAATAAGTATTGGTAATTTTTTCTAGCCTCATGCTTTCTCACGATTTTCTCGGTCTAATTTATTTGTACCACATGTCGTGGAAGATAAGCAGCAGCAGAGGTGTCCCTGGTTAGACTGTGAGGCAATTTTAACAACTGTCCCCTCCCTACCTTCTTTCTGCATCAGTTCTTTCTTCAGCATCCTGGGCTCTTTTTGCCCAGCCTGTCTTCCCGAAGGAAGAATTCATTTCTGTGAATGCATAAGAACACTAAAATCTCATTCCTCCATGGTCAGGGAAGGGGTTCAGGGTGCAGGAGAGAACGTTCACATGGAAATGTTAGGTATCTGCAGGAGGTGCTTCAATACAGCGCCTGCTTCACAAATCCACTCTATAGAAGTGACTATAGAAGTTGAGCATGACTTTGGAGGCACTGAGAAATACTGCCAGAAGCAGAAGCGGTCCAGCAAGCATAGAGATGTGGATTCCTTTCCTGTTCTCATCGAGCAATGTTGGGACACGCCCTCCTGCCTCCTCCTCTACATCCCTAGTCTCCCCAACCCATGTTTCTCCCAGTTTGTCTTGGAGTGGTAACTCACTCTCAGGTGCCTAGGGGGAGCACTTTGCTGCAGTGAGAGGCCCCCTGCCCAATATGACCTACTGTACATTTCTCCTGGTTCTTTGCTTGACCACTGGAACTGGCCCACTATTGAAAAGCAGTACCAGACAATGAGGGTACTGACAGGTTACATATTTATGTCATGTTTTTTTCAAGTTTAAGTGAAATAGAACATTTCTTCAATCTTCTCATATGTCATCATTAATATAATCACTAACCTCAATATTTATTTATGTATTTATTTAGTACCAGGGATTCAATCCAGAGGTGCTTAACCACTGAGCCACATCCCCAACCGTTTTTCATTTTGAGACAAGTTCTCACTAAGTTGCTTAGGGTCTCGCTAAATTGCTGAGACTGGCTTTTTAACTTGAGATCCTCCTGTCTCAGCCTCCTCAGCCTCTGGAATTACAAGTCTGCACCACTATGCCTGGCTTAGATCAACCTTTTTTGTAAATAAATCAACCTATTTTTTGTAAATAAAAGAAAAAGCATTAAATCAAATAAATGCAGAAGACTGTACTGATGTAAGAAAACTCTTGGATTTACTTGAGAGTGAGATATGAAAGGGAAAAATTCATTTCCTCCTCAGTGAAAGTGAGAATAGGAAAAATGTTTTCCATTTCATATTTGAGAACATGGATTATTCCATCCATTTTTTTCAGGATTGAAAGGGGAAACATGGATGGAATAGTCAAGCTGAATGCCAACATGCTTTTTCTCTGACAGTGTTTAGGAAACTCCCAACTGTAAGTAGGAATGAGTTGGCATTGTTGGCATCTCAAAGGAATCCTCCTCCTTCTTTTATTTCCTCCTGTGGTACTAGAGAGTGAACGTGGAGACTTGCTAGGCAAGTGCTCTACCACTGAGCTACACCCCAGTCTTTTTCAAATTTAATTTTGAGATGGGATCTTTCTAAGTTACTGCAACTGACTAAAACTTGCTATCCTCTTGCCTCAGCTTCCCAAGTTACTGAGATTAGAGGTGAGCAACACCAGGCCTAGCCCACCTCCTCTTTATTATCAACACAATCCCAATTTTTCATTCTCCCTGAGACAGATTTTTTTCTTCTGTACTTCCCTGAAAAGTCTAAGGTATATGAGCTAGTATCAGTTGCATTTTAAGGCAGGACCCATATACTGGTAGGTATTACAATTTTTAGTAGTGTCCATGTATTTCATGGATCTCACCTTTCAAGCCAGCTCTTTAATGTGTTAGTATTCAAATACAGGATTATACATAAATAATTATATAAAGGTTAGATGTGAAAAGAGATGTACAATGAATGAACCTGTTATTTTTCTAATGGCTGGAGACTTTTTTTTAATTTATTATTATTGTATACAAATGGGATACATGTTGTTTCTCTATTTGAACATGGAGTCAAGGCATACCATTTGTGTAATCATACGTTTACATAGGGCAATGATGTTTGATTTATTATTTTTTTCCCTTCCCCCAACCCCTCCCACCCCTTTTCCCTCTATACAGTCCTTCTTTCCTTCATTCTTACCACACTCCTTATCCCTAACCCTAAACCTAACCCTAACCCTAATGCTAACCTCTCCCACCCCCCATTATATGTCCTCATCCGCTTATCAGCGAGATCATTTGTCCTTTAGTTTTTTGAGATTGGCTTATCTCATTTAGCATGATATTCAGCAGGAGACTTTTGACAGTACTTAAACCTCAGTCATTGTGCCTTACTGTGATTGTGTGTATGTGTGTGTTTGTGTATAGGCGAGGCACACACAGTAGAGAAGGTCTGCTATCCTTTAAAGATTCAGGTTCTTGGCATAGACACATATATTTCTTTTAAAATTACATTTTACAAAATTTAAGCCCTTAAGACAAAATCTGCCATTTTCAAGGAGATTGATGGAATATTTATTTGAGGGCAGTTAAGGAAAATTACTCAACGTGGAAGTCATTTGCCTAAATTTTCTGAACCCTTCTGGTGGCTTTTCTAAAGGAGTAAAAAATACAGACTTTTATATTTTGGAGTAAAGATTCAATAGTTGTTTAAACTTTTAAAAATAAGAAGCAAAACATCTGTGAAGTCAGGCCACATCCTAAGCAGTCAAGCTACACACTCCTTATAATTAGAGTAGACACCCCTTATGACTGAGAAGTCCTTCTTCGTATCTAATCTAAATATATCCTACTTCAACTCTTGCTACTTCTCCTTACTTTGTCTTAGTAGGAAAAAATAGATCTGCAGCTTCAATGCAACACATTTTTTTTTTTTTTTTGCTAAAAAACCATAATTAAGTTAGTCTTTTTGGTATCTCTTCTTCTTGACCAAATAACCTGAATCCTTTCACTTTTTCAATTTATGGGCTCTCTTTTCTGATTCTTGGACATTCTTATAACTTTCTACCCACACTTTTTTTAAGATACAGAGCAACAGAAAAGGCAGCCTTCTCTAAGAGAGGTCTGTAGAGTCAGAGTCAGGCAGCAGTGTTTATTTGGTCTGACTTTTGCATATTTCCTTGACTAGGAGATCTGCTGAGCTTGCATTCTTCCACCACCACCCCCCAACCCCCAAGTCTATAAATACACTGCTGTCCAACTCTCTGGCTTGAGACCTATGTGTAAAGACTCAGCCAATGACTCTTCCAGTACCGCTAATGGCTGGCAACCCCCTCCCCGCCCCCACACACACACTGACTTTGCCTCACAGGACCCTTGGTACAGAAACCAAGATTTATTCTTCATCTCTTTAGGGTTTTGATGCTTCTTTTATCATAGCAATAAAAAATTCTCCTGTTGTATTTTACTTTGTACAATCTGCTTTTATTGTGTTTTACATTTTAGTTTTATTTTCACATTTAAAATGGGTAAGAGAGAGCCCCTGTGGCATGGGAGATGTGTCAGTGCTCCCTCAAAGCAGGAGACCAGCTCTCTCTCCCTCACCTACCCTTCCTTATTAGTGCTGGGGAGGTTGAGTTCACAAGGGTGGCCTGGTCCTGAAAGACCAGGTCCTGGTCCTGGAAACCCCACTCCTGCACTGCCCCATTCTAGTAATTTAATATATCAACACATTTGCAGGCTGAAAATATATTTCCTTTCCCTTGCCAATAAAACAACCCTATGCAACCTTCCTCGTTTGTCTCCAGGATCTTCATTATTCTCTTTTATCAAATTCTTGGTTACATTCTTCTCCAGCTTGGACTGAGTCAGAAACCTTGCCAAATGCCATCTGGATGTACCAGTTGGTTTCTCCCTTCCAAGTTGATAGATCCATGTGAATAACTCCCAGCCCCTGACCTTCAAGTACAGAACTTGAAGTTCAAGTCCACTCCAGAATATGGTACACTGGCATCGGACAAAACAGCAGAAGCATAAGGTTGCTCTCCCCTCTCCCTTGCCTTTTTATGCCAAAGCAGACTATAAAATATAGGAAGGTCACTCTCTGACCTTCTTCTGCTCTTCTCTCCTGAAGCAGATTGTAAACCCCTTGTTCTGGAGCTGCTCTCCCTGTAACCAGGGGAAAGGCATGGTCATTTTTGAGGACATAGAGACAAGAAGAAACATCCAGACAAGCCTGACTTGCTCCCGTAGTTCATACCCTTATATTGCCCACTCTTTACCTTCCAGTGATTTCCCCATGACCCTTCACTCTTCATCAAACCTAAGCATAAAAATACACAACTTTATCTATTTCTTTGGTTCTTCATTTTCATGTGAAGGCATCCATACCAGGAGAACTTATTTTAAATAAATTTATATGTATTTCTCTGTTATTTGTTATGGGAGCCTCAGTCATGAGCCTAAGATGAGAAGAAAAGGTATTTCTTTTCCCTTACACCATTTAAAATGCCCAAAGTTTTCACATGGGAGTAGACAGATTTTACATAACTGTTAGTGGAAAAAGTATAAAACAGAACCCTACTCAAATTCAATAATGCCTTCTGATGAATTTCTGTTCTTCTAATCACAACTGCATCTGTGTATTTTTGTAAAACAGCTGTACCCCTATATAGGGTACTTAACACTGATTATCTTTTCTAATCACACATAATATGACTTTCCATGGACACAACCACTCCTCGTCATGACTTAGTCTCTCAGGGATCTCTAGGTTACAGTGGGAAACACTGCTCTAAGGACTACCTAGCTTGACATGATACTGTTGTTACTCTAAACCCTCATAATGATCCAGTGGCCTTGAAGGTTTATATTAGGGCTGAATTTCCAAAATTTTACTTTAAGGCAACCTTGAGTTTCCTAGGCTTGTTTAACATCATCAATGCCACTGAGTAAAATCAAGCTGAAATCTTTGGTGGTGAGAAAACAGAAAGGGGAAAAATATACCAGGAATTTTAGATGGCAGCCAATACACCAAACATCATTAGTATTTTTACCTAAAACAAATTAGACTTCATACACACACACACACACACACACACACACACACACATTTTGCATTCTTTATTCATGGTATATATATAATATAATATATGATATTATATTCAAATATATATTTGAATTCTATAGTACTACATGGAATATTTCATTAAATTCTTTTTAAAATGACACACACTTTTGCATTCTTTATTCATGGTATATATATCATATAATATATGATATATTATATATAATACATATTATTATATGTATTATATGTATTATAATACATATAATTGTTGTGTCCATGGAAAGTCATAATATATAATACATATTATAATACGTATTATATATATATAATATAATATATGATATATATACCATGAATAAAGAATGCAAAAGTGTGTGTCATTTTAAAAAGAATTTAATGAAATATTCCATGTAGTACTATAGAATTCAAATAATACCAGTGTGGGTCTTTCTGAGATTCTATTATTTTAGTTCATTTGATGTTTTTAAACACAACAAAGATACAAAGATACCTTTTGCAAACTTTTTCATTTGAAAGAAAGGTCATGAAAGTTCATTCCTTTATGTGTCTGGCATTGGGCTAGACTTTAAAAAAAAACCTAAACGATTTAATTAAACCTCTCAAGTACCTCTTTAGATTGTGCTTATTATAAGAGGAGAATATCAAGCTCAGAAGAGGTTAACATTTGACTACCATCACCAAACTGAAGCATCCTATGACTTTTAAATCCTTATTGGTAAGATGATAAGGCCTGAGCATTTTGTGTTACATTTTCTGAGGCTACAAAACTCTCTGGTAAACTCAGTAGAACGGGAAACAGTAGGTGCCAGTATTGGAAAATCACAAACAGCTCTAAAACTAATAAAAAAAATTCTGGATTAAAAGATAGTAGAAAGCTTTGTTGGCCAGTGGAAGTTTTCTGTAAATTTACTAAATACATCTAATCCATTAATACTCACTATGAAAAAGTTATGGAATAATAAACCCACTAAGTCTTTTCTACTTGCCTCTGTGTGCACGGCCTTGGTTGCCAGTCCACATGATTTCTCCCCAAGTAATTAGCTATTTTCAGTAAGAGTGAGTATTTTGGATCCTGTCCAAGCTCAATCTGTCAACACTTGGGATGGATGATAGCACCACTGATGAAGAGAAAAGCTGCTCTTGTGTAAACTCACCTGGTGTGCATCTGTCTATCCTTGCTTGTTTGTTTTCCAGTTTCTTGCTCTCTTGGTTGTTAGTAATTAGAAAGCTTGTGTATTTGAACCTTACAGTAAAGAATGAGGGCAGAAATGTGCACTGCCAAACAGAGAAGTGGAAAATGAATGGGCAAGGCTTCCAGAGCACAGAAGCCATCAGCAAAACTGCCAGCTCAGAAGTAATGCAGCTTCAGCAGTGAAAGAGCACAGGATCTTTAAGAAAGGAAAACTGCTAAAAGTGAAATGCTATTTTGACAAACAAAACCAAGAACTTTTTCTTTACTCTGGATTCAGCATATAATATGAATACATACGATGTTCTTAGTTTTGTAGCATCACGTTGGACACTTGGTGAACTCTTGGTGACAGCTATCAGGTGGGCCCAGAAACTCCTCTCCTACCTGGCTTTCTGGAACAGCATCATAATGGATCTTCTGCTGCCGTACAGACTCAGCAGTATTTTACCTATCACCTCCTATTTGCCAAGCACCATGCTAGGTGTTGGTCTTTTCATCACTCAGCGGCTCACTACTGGTCTTTTCATTCAGGCTATTATAACAAAGTACCATAGACTGAGTGGCTTAGAAACAATAGAAACTTATTTTTCATAGTTCTGGAGGCTGGAAGTCTAAGATCAGGGGGCCAGGATGTGTGTGTGTATGTGGGGGGGATTCTGGTGAAGGCCCTCCTCTGGGTTGCAGACAGTGACTTCTCATTTAATCATTACATGGTGAAAGAGCAGCTCACTCCCTGGTATCTTCTAAGGGTGCTGATACCATTCAAGATGCTTCCCCTCAGAGGTCCTAATTACCTCCTAAAGGTCCAGCTCCTAGTACTATCACATTGAGGGTAAGGGATCTAAAATGAATTTTGTGTGGTCACAACCATTCTATCTATTGCACAGTGAATTCTCTGTTTCTCACTTTGAAGTTAGGAGGATTTTTTTCCAAAACATAAATCTGGCCTTATCATTTCCCTGCTTTAAACCTTGCATAGGCTTTCTATTGTTTTGGGGATAAAATTTAAAACTCCTTAGTACAGCTAACAAAGTTGTGAGCAACCCTGACCTTGGCCTGTCTGGAATCATGGGTACAGATCCTAATGTGAGCTTCCTTCCTTATTCTTCTCTTACCTTTCCCCACTTGCAAATGTCTAAGAAAATGACTCTTCCATCTGTGGCTTCTTCAGTTGGTAGCCTGATATGAAGCTGAGGAATCTTTGTACCTGCTTCAGTGCTGCTCTGAGTGAGTACTAAGTCACTCATGCTTACCACTTCATATACAAATTACTACTCATATTAATTTCATCCTCCTTCAGCTTCTCATTTAGCAAGTTGTCTAGAGACTCAGAACAATAAAATTTAGAGTTCAAAGCGTATTTGAGTCAGATGAGTAGGAGGTCTAGACAAGAGACGAAAACATATTTATACACGGGGACAATAATTAATCAACCTCTCACACACAAATTCCTTTCTAAAGGATTATAAAGGCAAGGGTTTAAATTTATGTGTGTTTATATATTAATAGCTAATCGGGTGAAGAAGAATAGATGAGGGAATGGTTTACAGGTGACAGCAAAAAAATTAATTCTTAAAATATTCCATGTAAGTGTCATAGGCACTGGCAGACAGTTCATTTTTATGTCACTAACTTTCATGGTTTTATTTCTTCAATTGTAATATGAGGAGGTTTAAATCAACCAACTTTAATGTTCTATCTCAAAATTCAAGAATTTGTGTGGGGGGGTTGCATTCAAAATCTTAGTCTCCACATTTTGTTTTGTTTGGTTTTGGTGTGGGAATTGAACTCAGGTCTCATGCATGCCGGGCAAGCATGCTATCACTGAGCTGCACCCCAGGCCCTCTTAGTCTCCATCATCTTACTCTTCTTTCTAGCACAGACATTAATACTTCTTCCTCTCTAGGACCTACAATCCATTGATTCTAGAATCATTTCACTATCTACCAAATCCTCACATTTGTCCTTAACCACTTTCTGTCTATGCCAAATTCAATAATTTGATTGGCATTTTCTCAGAAATGTGGATAAAATCATAATGAATTTTAGAGCTTAATGTTATAAATAAGAATCAGACTAGCAAATCATTTTCCTGCAGTTAGATATATCACAAACAGGTGGCAGGAATGTGCTGTACCATGCAATTCAAATAAAAACAAAACAAAAAACCACAAAGTTGTATTTGATAAAAGGATTCATATGTTTTCTTACATTTTATTATTCAAGATGTAACTCTGCAAAGAAATTCAGTAACATTCAGCAAAAAGGAATAACCTGGGTCTATCCTCACTGATAAATTACCTTTTATCTAGTAAACATGAACCAAGTGTCTAAGCTTCTTTTGAAGGGATGTCCCAAATATTTAATCCTAATTAAGGTAAAATTGCATGTGTTTATCCGTTTGTAATGTTTTCTTTTCTGCATTAGTTGTAGTCCGTCTATTCGTTTAGAAATCTCCCTGATCAGTGGATGATGGCACATAGTGGGGGATGGGAAGGAGATAAGAATGGAGGAAAGAGGAACTGCATAGAGGGAAAAGAGGGGTGGGAGGGGTGGGGGCAAGGAAAAAACAACCGAATGAATCAAACACTATTATCCTATGTAAAAGTATGACTACACAAATGGTATGCCTTTACTTCATGTACAAACAGAGAAACAAGATGTATCCCATTTGTGTACAATAAAAATAAATTAAAAAAAAAAAGAAATCTCCCATATATTCCTTTAAGTATCTTTGCTTAAAATTCTGTCTTCTCCGTTGAGAAGGCTGAGAAGTCTCCTCATAGGGGCATAAAGGCCCTATCTGCTTATTTTAGATATTAATTCTCCCCAGTCTTCGGGTTTCCATTAGGAGTAAAGAGTTCTGAGTTGACTGGAAAGCATCAGGGTGGCTCTCAACCTAAGCTGCTACAACATCCACCTTTCCTGAGCTCGAACCATGGAAGCAACACAACCGATGCTGGCCAAAGATCATTGCTCTCACTTTGGAAAAATTTACTCTTGGTGCTTTAATTTCCCATCAGATTTATCAAAGAAAAAGTTTTGGAATTACTTATATACTACCCTCTGATTTAATCTTCTCTTCAATTCTTTCTTTTTCTCTGCTATTACTGTTTCTGTTTCTGTTATTGTTAAAACCTCACTCACTATCACACTTCATTTCTCTTGTCTGCCCTAAAGCTATTTTCTCTGGAGAACACTATTAGTTTTTGTCTATTTCCCACAACCATTAAATCTTATTACCTGTAACTTTTTCCCTTACACATACATTTTTCTTTCAAGTGATTTAAGATCTGCCTGTGCCTCTATAGCTTTACCCTTTGAAAACTTCTCCATTAAAATATTATTGTTTCAATTAAAAAAAACTGGAGATTTAAAATATCACAAGATTGGTCACTGAATAAGGTCAATGTCAAGATTTTTCTGTTTTACGTATTTAACTTTGTAGGATTATATGCATACATTTCTAACTGCAGAGAATGGGGACTATTTGTGAAACTAGATGCATTTTTCTCAATTTATAAAAAGAAATTATTGAATTTTGGAGTAAAGAACAGGTAGCATATTTGAATCAGCAGATATCTTTAATTTTATAAAAGAAGATAGAAATATTTTTAAGAATTTCTCAAATTCATTTCATTCTCTTCCAGACCACAAAATTAAATAATTCTGCACATCATCATATATCAATCTACAGAGCTTTGCTTCCATAGCACAAAATTGTTTCCTCTATTCGGCTGATCTCTTGTTTTTAAATAATTCACTATAGCTTGTTGCATCCAGCCCTATTTGAAAAGTCTCTTCAAGTGCCCAAAAACTTTTCTTAATTTTAGAAAGTCCATATGTTTAGTTTGATAAATGCTTTCTGCAGACCTAGTTTAAATGGGTATGGAAAATGTGCATGTGGACAAAAGTATATTATTTCATATGTTTTTAGATGCTTAGGGGAAAATAAAGATCAAAAATGCAAATTCTTGGTGCTAGAAATGTTGAATTAATGCACATACTTGGTGAAGATAGTTGTGGAAGAAATAGTCTTTGCTTATTAACACATTTCTATTTGTATTACTGGTTCAGACTGGGTCGTGAAATATTTTTACTTTCCATTACAAGAAAAAACATGAATAATGATGATGTGAGGTAATGAAATGATAGTTCAGAAATAGAGGAATGTTGTGAGAACAGATTTGAAAGAGGATTGAGATGGGATTCAGGATACATGGACTCTTCTTGGATTTGTAACCCAAACCTAGCTCTGTGTAGAACCCTGCACCCTGCACACAGAGGCCTCCTCTCCACAGACAGATACAACCTGCTCTCAGCTACATTTAGAACTAACTTGAAGGCTAAGTAAAGATATATATCATTGAAAAGATTAAGGAGAAAACAATTTAGGAGATTGTTCTAAAAATAACACTGTGGCAATGTTCTTATATATTAAAATTTCAAGGGTCATGATAATTACTTGTCATGGTTCATTGTGTGCACTAATCACTCAGCAAAAGAAAAAGCCTACATCTCTACTGGTTCACAGCATGAGAAGGGGTTAGAAATAATTAACAGAGGAAGGTACTACTAAGCCTTTTATTCTCTTAATGATGTAGGTTTGGAACACTATATCTTTGAAGTGACCTCCTTCTCTTT
This sequence comes from Sciurus carolinensis, assembly GCF_902686445.1. Lineage (NCBI taxonomy): Eukaryota > Metazoa > Chordata > Mammalia > Rodentia > Sciuridae > Sciurus > Sciurus carolinensis. The sequence goes on from NC_062219.1 coordinate 87,579,166, forward strand.
AAAAACAAAAGTACCTACAATTCACTTTTAGGAAAAGTCTTTACTGAATTGCTAAGAAATGTAAAGTAATATATTTTGCAGATGAAGTGTGGTTAGAATTTCTTCACCCAGTGAAGCAAAATCATTTATCCTGATTTGTAATAAACTGTTTTGAAAGTTTATTTTTTATCAAAATATAAAATTTAGTAGTGTAGATAGTACATAATGTCATAAGAATAGGTAGATATGTGAAGGGAGTAGATAACCTAAAAAGAAACACAAAACTCATTTTACCTATAATGAAAGAAAGAAATATCATAGTTAGTGGAGAAAGGAAGGAGTCATAAATTATTACAGGACAAATGGTTATCTATTCATGAAGAAAAAAATGTGAAATCTTTGTCTCACTACATTTACCAGGTAATTCTCTATTTATTGTAGTTAGCTATAAAGATTAAGTCCTTCCCAAATTTTAAAGAAACATAATATATTAGTTATAAAAATCAATTCAAGGGTGAACTTTAAAAAGCATGTGCAGAACAACAGAATAAAAATAATAAAATTTTAAAACATCTGTGTAATCCAAAGGAATACACAAAAATATAAAAGGTTCACCACAATCTAGTTGGAATAAATATAACATAGTCAATAATATGATAACAGTCATAGACTATAAAACTCCAAATTTTTAAGAAAAACATTATGATCCCAATTAGCAAATTCGTAGTAACACACTAGAAAATTTACAAAGGAAAAATTATGGGTAAATATATTTCATCCGATTAGTAATCAAAGCAAGATGAGAAAAAGATATATAATATTTTACTGTCAAAATAAACTTGTGATAAACAATTTTCTACACTGCTGAATATGTGTAGAGAGTAAAAATCTATTTCCAAAATACTTTGAAAATATGTATCACATGCCTCAAAAATGCTCATGTTGCTTGGTTCAGTCATTCATACTCTTCTGAGCCTATCCTTGGTAAATGATCTGAGATGAGGGAATAAACAGTGACACTCAAAAGAAAAGAACCTGAAATCTATCAAGGAAGGGTGATGGTTGCTGGGAAATTGTGGTGCTTGCATAAGTTAAAAGAGCATATTGTTATTAAAGATGACTTTTGAGAACACCAAGTGTCAAGAGAAAATGCTTTTGTTAAAAGGTAAATGAAAAATCAGGACACGAAGTAATCTACCCAATAATGTCTGGGTAGGTAAGTATATAGACATTTTCCATTTTGTGTCATTACCCATTAACAAACAGGAAACAAACTGTGTACACATATTAATTTAAACGGCAAATTGAACACAGTATTGGAGAAGAATATTCCAACCTTGCTCAGTTTTTGTAGTATGGATAGGATTGACAGAAATTTATAGTGTATACAGGGTAATAACAAAGCCTCATTTAGAAACTTAAGCTTTTTTTTTTTTTTTTTTTTGTACTAAGAATTGAGCCCAGGGGCCCTTTACTACTGAGCTGCATCCGCAGGCCTTTTTTATTTTTTATTTTGAGACAAGGCCTTACTAAGTTGCTAAGGTTGGCCTAGAACTTGTGATCTTCCTGCCCTAGACTCCCTGGTCACTGGGATTACAGGCATGTGCCACCTTACCCAGCTAAGGCATTATCAATTATAAGATAATCATATTTCTCGGGAAGTTCATTTAATCTTAGTCTTAGCCTTAGGAGTGTTTTCCCTTCATTCCCCAGCAAAGCCATGAGTTTTAGGCTTATGACCTCTACTTTCTTCCACTGTCAGGCCTGTGCTGACATCTCTCCTACTTTCTCTTCTCCTTTTTGTTTTTTATTTTGCTATCTCTTCTTTTGGTTCTATTTTTCTTGAGTTTCCAGTGACCCTGATAATGGTTCATAAGCCTTTACTGTTAATCAGGTATTTTCATATGAGTTCTCTTTAGTTAATCAAGAAAAAGGAAGTCAATAGTTTCAGGCCTGATTGGGTGTCTCATTTTCCAAATAAATTTATTTTCCAGGGATTCCTAGATTCCTATGACAGAAGCAGTGTAATTCCAGTGTTTTTGTTTTGTTTTGTTTTGTTTTTTGTCATCCTGAGCTTCAAAGTGTGCCAGTCTACACTTTTACCTCTTCTCCTTCTACTCCTAGAGGACTCTGCCCATCTCATCATTATTCCAGTGTGTTCTGCTGTCTTTGTGACTCTCTTACTTTCCACTTTGCTCTGAGTGACCTCCTAAAATGACTTTAATACTGGAATATGATAGATTAAGGAGAACTTCCTGAAAAGCAACAGGTCTCAGAATTCTCCAGCAAGAGACTTCCTTTACAGTAGTTTCTACATTGTAGTTTCTGCAATGCTTACATTTCTGACAAATGGATATGAGTCTCACTCTGAGTTTTCAATTCCGTAGAATGCTTCGTGACCACTACATGGGGAAGGTTCCAGTGCCTGTGGAAGGAGGGTCTTAAGAATTCCAAGAGCATCACTTTTTACAACCTGGGAGACTTCAGGAAATTCTCGGTACTCTAAACTTGAGTTGACCATAATTATATCATCCAAGCTAGTACACTGAGACTGGAAATGAGTGTTATTAAAAATTGTAGGACAACTTTTACAAGTAAAAAATAGAACAGTTGGATGAATTTTTCCTGCTTCTTATTGTATATTTATTTGTAAAGAATATAGACTCCTGGATTTCTGACCTTCTGAGTTTGAATCTGCAATTACAGCCTGGGATCTGCATGTTAAACAGGTTCCTCAGTTGCTTATTAATTAAGATTTAAGAACCACAACATTTAAAGAATTTTTAAAAAATACCTAAGTATTTCTTTGTGACTTACTTCAATAATCTTCCTCTAAACATTTAATGAAAATCATCTTTGATACAGTTTATGAGTAAATAATCAGTATCAGGTGCCCTTATGGTAAGTACACATATAAAGTTAAAACTCGCTTTCCAACTGATGTTTCTAGTAATGCATTTATATAAACTGTAGATACCCAGTTCAAAGACTTAGTTTAAGTACTGTTAAATAATTATAGAAGTATTGTTCTTAAGTATTTTTCAGGGCAAATACATGACATTGTAATTACCTTATAACCTCTTTACAAACTCTCATTGGTATGGCATTATAATGTATAAATATTTTTGTTATAGTTGAGTACACATGCTAAGAAATGAACTTTTGTAACTCAACCCATTGTCTATATTGAAACTATAAAGTTTTATAACTTAAGTTTTAAACAAAAATTTTAAACTGTTTTAAAACAAAAACTTTTCCAATAATGTCAAATCTCTAGAGTTTAGTTGTTAGACCTACTAAAGATCTCATTGACTTTTAAGTAACTAAATTTTTGGAAGTAGATATAAAAACTTTCTGACCTGGATGTAAAAGAAAAGCCTCTGAAGTCCTTCTTCCATTCTTTAAAAAGACTATCAGTGCGTCACTGCACATAGTTAAACATTAAATATATGCATTAGGGGCCTATTATGGATAGGTTATAAAAATATCCTCAGTGGTTGAATAACATGTAAATTGAGTTCATTGCACAGTATATGGTAATGAATAATTCAAAGTCTCAGTGAATGTTCCTCCTAACCCTGCTTCTCCTCAGTTTTGTATTCTCTTAAGGAATCCATAAAACTGCATGCTGTCTTTTTCCTCTTTAAATGGGCCCATTAAAAAAATATATGTATGTGTGTGTGTGTGTGTGTGTGTGTATACATATACATATATATGTATCAATGTTCTGAATTGTTAGCCTGAATTTATGATGGGCATTCTTGTCATTTCACTGTCCAGCTTAAGTTAAAGAAATCTATTATGTACATGGGGATTCTCAACTGGGGATAAGCATCTGAATCACCTGTGGAGCTTTTTAAAAATGCAACCTCTAGGGCTCCACCTTAAACCTACTGAATCGAAATGTGTGAAATGTGTGTGTGTATGTGTGTGTTTTCTCCTAGGGATCCCCAAGTGACAGCCACTGTGTGTCTGTCCTTCCCCATTACAAAGAAAACCACTGACAACTAGAAGTCTACGTCCTATTGTTTTAGAGTTTGGGCTTTAGTTTCTGGGGAAGATCTAATTCAACTTTCTGTCTGACCATATAATAAATGTGTGACCATGTTACTTATTCTCTCTGACAGTAATTGCTCCTCTAAAATAAGGGAATTATCTCGCAGAATTCAAAATATGATTTTCAGTAATCAAAATAAGACAACCAAGGTAAAATGCTCAAATTTCCCTTTATGTAACACAAATTTTCGTTAGTCCCTAAAAGGAATGATTTTATATGAATAACATCCATTATACAATCTCCTTATGCTAGTTTTCATTTAATCAGACAGATCTGACAAGTCTCCAGGAGGAATTATAAAAATAATCCACATTATCCCAGAAGAATTGTCAACCAAGACAAAAGCTAGAGGGCAATTCATTTTTATCACCTTTTAATATTTGATTTACAAAGAAATTTGTTTTGCAGCTTTTCTTGCTTTCAGAATAAAACGCTGAAACAAAACCTCTTGGAAAAATTTGCATATCATTTCTAACAAAGATGTTATGACCTTCTATCAAAGCTCAATGCCACTCAAGTTGCCATACAAGACCCAAATTCCTAAAAAGGTAAGAGTGACAGCTGTTGGGTTGAATGGCTGTAGAAATGGGAAAACATCAAGGCAGTAGGGAATTGTGCACATTTATGGCTGTTTTCTTATACTTCCTCTTTAGCTGGTTCCACATGGGGTACGGGTAAGTACAAATGATGTTTCCCAGGAAACGTTAAAAGTAAAATTTCAAGTGTCAGAATAACTACTTTGACTCATTTGAGTCAATAGAAATGATAAATTTAAAGGGACCCAGAAAAGACACTTTTTTTTTCCCACAAGATTATTTAAATTTCAGTATTTGAGAATAATTTTAGTTATCCTATAGGCTACTACAGAGTTCTAAAACAAACTATTTCCAGTTCAATTTGTAGGACAAACACTTAAAAAATACTTTGGTGAAAGCGTTTCCCAATCTTGATACTTACATAAGATTGGAACTCAGGAAGGATGGGAATCACTGCTTTATTAACCAAAGCAGGAGGAACAGATGAGGAGGAGGAAAATCTCCGAAGGGCAGAAAATGTGCAGTTACAGGAACTTTGGGTTAGGGTTCTGTGATGACCTGGAAAAACTACGCATCCTTGCTGCAGTTTCAGTAAGTAAGAGCTTGAAGGATATGTGATATTTTTATTTGACTGTGCTAAGCGCTATGACTGGCATATAGTAGATGCTTAATTAAAATCCATTAAATGAATGATCCTGGGTTGCCCACTTAGCCTTAATAGGCTACCTCAAAAATGTCTACCAGGGTAGCAAAATTGTGTGTACCTTGGTAGCAAAACTCCGACAAATCTATCTGGGTACCAATCTATCTGGTACAAATGTCTACGTGGGTAGTAAAATTGTGTGTACCTTAGTAGCAAAACTACAAATCTATCATCGGAAAAAAAAAAAAAGTCCTCCAAAGAACACTGTTACTGAAGGTGGGCCAGTAGAACAAATTCACATGCAGAGGATAGCATTTTTCTCACAAGACACAAAGTCAATGTTTACTTAGAGAAAAAAAAAAAAAGTACGGTATTTGTTTTAAAGGATGCTAACATGGTACCTAGTTTCTCCTAAAGCATTACATTTCAGATTAGATTGGGGAGAGTATGTGGCAAAATTTTCTCTCAGATTTCTTGCAAACGCATTTCCTCAAGTCTCCCTTTGATTCCTACTCTCCAGGCTCCCTGTCCATAGACATAGATGCCCACTTACTAGAGGAAACAGTCTGCCACACTTTTTCTTTTTTTTAAGTCTTACTTTTACAAAGGAAAAACATGTATAGAATTAGTCTTCAAGAAAGAAAGAAAAGTACAAAAGTAAAGAAAAATCCTGATATATTCACTTCAATGCCACTGAGAACAGAAGTCTCCAGTATTTTCATGACCCACATTCAAATTTCCATGTGCTCTGACTCTACACTGCTTCCCAGCTTCCCTCACATGTAAAAGCAAGTTACACAGCGCTCAACCTTACTTTCCTCTTCTGTTTGCACTATGCTCAGACAGTAGCTTTACAATTCTTATTTTCACTTTTCGGAGATACACAGGATGGAAAATTGTGCTCAATATGGAAAGTTATGGTGTAGGCAAAAAACCCCAAAACAGCAACAACAAAACAAAAAACAAAAGCAAACCAATCTCTCTTTCCCATCATAACTTTACAAGTATGTTATTCATATGGTTCCATTTGAATCATGCATTCCATCAGTGGTTATGATTGATAACCAATAAATTTGTCAAAGGCACTGTACTTTTTCTTGCATAAATAGAAAAAAACCCCAATCCTGACATTTTAATTCAGAGCAAATGAAGTTCAGAGAGCAAATATTTTCTGCTATTGATATTTTGGTTTCAAAATATAGACAAGCCATAATATAAATACGTTGCCTTTTTTTTTTAAAGGCAGGTTCCACAAAGTACAAACTTGCTGTGGCATGCATGTCAGTCTGCAAATTATGTTTTTAGCTAAAGAAGCTCTGCTTGTCTTTGAGTAATAGTTCCAGATATTTCAGCTCTTAGGATTGGTAGAGGAAATCCTCCTGTCCCTAGAGTTTGATACATTTGCTCAAATTCTTCAATTCTGCCATAGAGTCTCCACTGCAGTTAAGCCAATGGCCTAGCTGTTGGCTACTGTGCCCGGTGTGAACTTTCATCACAGGTGTGAATTAGCAACATTCTTCTTTACAGCTAGAGGGAAGCCCTATGTTTGCCACAGGGCTTTCATTTAAAGCCAAAGCTCTGGCTACAATTTACCTGATTAAACTTAGTCTACACTAAATCTACTAGACCTGTCATGCATAGAGGATTCACGTTCCTGACTCTCTAAGATAAAGCAGCATGAGTTTAAAAGGGGGATTTCCAGGTGTGCAAAAGGGGATGCTGCCAATGGAGATGAGTTCTGTCCTTCTTGAAGAAAGCCTCTGTGTTTTTAAATTAAAGAACACAGAGACCCTAAACATAGTGCCCTCCATAGAGCAAGCACCTAGGAAATGTTAATGTTCTCTTTGTCAGAGAAGGTGAAGACTATTTTCTGTTATTCCTTGACAGTGTATATATGTATACATATGGTAGAGTAGAACCTAATATGGAGATTAGGCTGTAAATCTAATGAGAAAGATAAACCATTAAACACAGTAAAAAAAGATGTTTAATTTCTTTTAACTTGACCATAGAGTATTCATGATGTTAACATAGTAATAATTACTACTGCCCCCAGGCCTGAGAACTCCTTAAAGTTTATTTGCAAATGTGTGGATATCCAGACCTGTTTGCCTTTTAGATTACTACCAGATTCTGAGGTGAATGGGAGATAGGCAGAGAATTCTAGAATGTTCTTGCTTTATTATAGGAATTACATTATTCTGCTTTAATAAAATTAAGCCTCTAGAGACTTTGGGCAGGTTAATGTAGTTCATCATTGTGGCAAGGACTGGACAAGGTAGTGGGATTACATGTTCGATCAGTGCTGCAGTCTAACATAAGTGGCTACATTTTACAAATTACTTATTTTTAAGGCATTTATTACATAACGGTGGATTACATAACCACATTGAAGGTCATGTAGAGCAGACAATTTCAGTTACAGGTGTCTTGTTAAAATCACTTTAATTTGTCACCCTTTTAGAGATTTTTGCCATGATTAAGAGTGATAACATTATCATTAGGTAAGAAAGGGTTTTGGAATCATGGGTTATCTGAGTATGGAGTATGCTTTATCCAAATATCCTCATTCAATCTTGATAATTCTCTACAGTATCTGAATTGACACTTTTTAAATATGTTCATCCAACCATTTATACATATTGTTAATTATAGAACTAAATAACTGAACATTTTCTGAAGACTTATATGACCAATTTTGCCATTTGCTGAAATATATTTAACTAATAATACCATAGTTATAGTTCTAGTAAATCTATCAAACTGGGAAATAAACAAGCTTGGGGTGATTTATTCTTGGTGAGCTCATACAATATCCTGAGGACACTTGATTCTCAAAATACTTATGCTCATCTATTAAATAATACATTCTAGAATACTGCCTTTGATCCAATGAAGCTCACTGGTTCTTGAAATTCCCAAAAGTAAAAGCAGTAGCATTAGCCTGTCTCTACTACTCCCATTTCCCCAAATTCTTCCAACTGTGAAAAATCATTTATCAATCTCACCCAGAAGTTTTATACTAGGTTAGAGTTCATTCTATTACAACTACAGAATTCCCTTAGGAGAACTACATGTTCTCTTACAAGGGCCAGATGTTTGGTGTCAATCTTGATGCTCAGCAGTCTTTCCAGAGTCTTCTGATGTGATGTGTTTATGTGATGTGTTTTCCAAAGCTGGTCCCTGGGACACCTAATTCACTTTTGCCTAAGACATGAAGGTCTCTATCTGACAATTTCTGAAATACAAAGCTGTTTGCATCAAGAATGGGAACTGAGGCAAAAGGGTTTTGATGCTGGGACATCCTAGCATTCCACCCATCAGACAGCAGCAATGATGGCACAGTTAATGATGGGGGGGGGGGGGGAGCTTCAGCCTCCCAGGGGGCAGCCAAGGCCACAAATTCACACCCTGCTGTGCTTGGCAGTGTTTGTTTCTAATGTCACCTAACCCTGCCCCTCCCCTTTCCCACCCTCTCCTCCCCACAAAAATTTTCTCTAGAACAGGGAATTTTCTGAGAAAAATTCCTTGAACAGCCTGGGATGCATAAACTTACCCTCTACTTCTTAGCATCCTGGATTTGAAAATTCCTCTTGTAGTTCTGCCCATTTTTAATGCTTCATTTTCTGTATTAACCATCTCTTCCTTTTTTTTTTGTCTTAAATTTTATTTTGTCTGTTTTTAATGAAGCTGTACCAACTTCCATTTGTTTAGTTTTCTTGGTGCATATTCTATGGATTGCATATGGTGAAAATTACATGAGAACCACGAGAGATGGCTTTTCACTGCAATCTACCTGGAGTCACAGGCTATCTTAAGAGGGTACTCCCAACACTTGAGCTCACTGCAATAGCAGCAGGATGTGGCTACTAAATCATTACAGTAGTAGTAGTAGGTGCTAGCTAATTTTATGCAGTTATGATTTAATACTGCATCTTTACCTTTGTTTACATTTCTCTCAACTGCAAATGGTGCCAAGTAGGGTCTGGGTGTGCAAAATTTTGATGTATTAATGTATATTTAATGTTGGTAAGTACTACCTATGTTTTATGCATTCAAGACATATCTAACTTTTGCTTTCTTAGCTTTCCCAGTATTTCTGGGTTACATAGTTCATCTGCAAGTTTTTTTTTTTTTTTTTAAATCAACACATCAAAAGAACTGCACAGTTCAAGCCTATGTTGTTCAAGGTTCAACTGCATTTTTTATTGTGGCTCTTTTAAACATAATAGAGTTAGTTAAAAATCTATTATCTGTTGATCTTTATTTTTTAATTTGACTATTTAATCTATTTTCACTTATTAGGTAATCAGTACATGTCTGCTATTTCTAGCACAAATTTTCATTGTCATTCTTTTTCAGCTAATTGAATTTATCTGTCTTCTGAATTTTCCAATCTACAAGTTTTGTAATTGTATTTATTCATTTATTTATTTATTTGGTACCGGGGATTGAACTCAGGGGCACTCGACCACTGAGCCACATCCCATGCCCTGCTTTGTATTTTATCTTGAGACAGGGTCTCAATGAGTTGCTTAGACCCTTAGTTTTGTTGAGGCTGACTTTGAACTCATGATCCTTCTGCCTCAGCCCCCTGAGCTGCTGGGATTACAGGTGTACACCACTGTGTTTGACTTGGAATTGTATTCTTTAATTCTATTAGTTTAGAGTTTACTCTCATTTCCAATATGCATAATTTAACTTAACAAGGTTTAACCAATATATTTTCCATCTCTTGGAATTATGACCTTTGAACATGTTATCCTGAGGACCACCACTAACAACTGAAATGCTGTTGCCCCACTTTTCACTTGTTTTATTGAGCATGCAAATTAAATATTACTTCCAATCATTTGTAATCAATGTTTAGATTTATCTATATGCTAACTCTTTTCTTTGCTCATCATACTTTCTTGCATTTCAGATCTTCCTTTGAGGAAATTTTCCTTCTTCCTTGGACCATTTTTATTCTGATAATGTCCACAAAATTATTAGCTATTATTTTTCAGTAGTTTTTTTAACACCATGATAATTCACTTCTTTTCCATTTATTTGCTTATATTTACAAATTATGTTCACCGTTCTTTCTTGTCTTTCAGATAAGATAGGATAATTTGCTTTTTTTTTTTTTTTTAGGTACATCTTTTATGAAAATTACTTGTTTGAGGGTTTCTTGGTAATAAATTCTTTAGTTTTAGCTTTTCATATTTACTTTTTGGAATGACTGAAAATGAAATTGTTTTGCCCTTGTTCTTGGAAGATATATAATTACACTTGTCAGTAATTTAACTCTCAGAACTTTAAAATAATTATTTCACTGTCTTCTGTAGTCCATTGTTGCTGAAAATTGAGAAGTGAATTTTTATTTTAATAGTCTTTCTGTTTTAGGTTATCTGCTTTCCTCTCTGGTTTCTCATAAAAATTTCTATTTCTATAGTATGTTTATAGTTTGCATGGACTTATTATCATGAGATACTTTGGAATAAATTTGGCTGCTTGAAATGGCTAATTGATGTCTTTCAATTTTGCAAATTTCTCAACAATCCCATTCTGGAATATTTCCTCTTCTCTATGTGCTTTATTCTTTCTAGAATTGTGATTAAATGTGCTCTTAGCCTCTTTCATATTTTTTCATTCTTTCCCCTTGATACCTCAATTGTGTGTAACATGCTCTGAAGTTTACTATACACACATACACATATTCACACTCACTACAATTTTTAGAGGTTATATCATTATCTTTCAAATATGATGCCTAAAAAATGTTCCCTTTTCCCTCAGTCATATGTGGAATGATCTTTTATTTCTTTAAACAGATTTTATTTGCCAATCGAATGCTCTGAAATTGCTTGACACTATGACACAATATTTTTTTTATTGTAAACAAATGGGATACATGTTGTTTCTCTGTTTGTACATGGAGTAAAGGCATACCATTTGTGTAATCATAAATTTACATAGGGTAATGTTGTTTGATTCATTCTGCCATTTTTCCCTCCCCCCTACCCCCCACCCCTCTTTTCCCTCTATACAGTCCTTCCTTCCTCCATTCTTGTCCCGCTCCCTAACCCTAACCCTAAACCTAACCCTAACCTTAACACTAACCCCTCCCACCCCCCATTATGTGTCATCATATGCTTATCAGAGAGATCATTTGTCCCTTGGTTTTTTGAGATTGGCTTATCTCACTTAGCATGATATTCTCCAATTTCATCCATTTGCCTGCAAATGCCATAATTTTATCTTCTTTATGGCTGAGTAATATTCAATTGTGTATATATACCACAGCTTCTTTATCCATTCATCAATTGAAGGACATCTAGGTTGGTTCCACAATCTGGCTATTGTGAATTGAGCAGCTATGAACATTGATGTGGCTGTATCTCTGTAGTATGCTGATTTTAAGTCCTTTGGGTATAGGCCAAGGAGTGGGATAGCTGGGTCAAATGGTGGTTCCATTCGAAGTTTTCTAAGGAGTCTCCACACTGCTTTCCAGAGTGGCTGCATTAACTTGCTGCCCCACCAGCAATGTATGAGTGTACCTTTTTCCCCACATCCTCGCCAACACCTGTTGTTGCTTGTATTCTTGATAATCACCATCCTAATTGGGGTGAGATGGAATCTTAGGGTGGTTTTGATTTGCATTTCTCTTATTATTAGAGATGTGGAACATTTTTTCATATGTTTGTTGATTGCTTGTAGATCTTCTGTAAAGTGTCTGTTCAACTATACTACAAAGCAATAGTAACAAAAACGGCATGGTATTGGTACCAAAATGGACAGATGGATCAATGGTACAGAATAGAGGACATGGACACGAACCCAAATAAATACAATTTTCTTATACTAGACAAAGGGACCAAAAATATGCAATGGAGAAAAGATAACCTCTTCAACAAATGGTGCTGGGAAAATTGGAAATCCATATGCAACAGAATGAAACTAAACCCCTATCTCTCCCTATGCACGAAACTAAACTCAAAATGAATTAAGGACCTCGGAATCAGACCAGAGACCCTGCAGATTATAGAAGAAAAAGTAGGTCCAGGTGTCGGCTTAGGACCAGACTTCCTCAACAGGACTCCCATAGCACAAGAAATAAAAGCAAGAATCAATAACTGGGATAGATTCAAACTAAAAAGCTTTCTCTCAGCAAAGGAAACTATCAGCAATGTGAAGAAAGAGCCTACAGAGTGGGAGAAAATCTTTGCCAATCATACTTCAGATAGAGCACTAATCTCCAGAATCTATAAAGCACTCAAAAAACTCTACACCAAGAATAACCGAATCGACAAATGGGCTAAGGAAATGAACAATCTTTAAATGTCTGATTGTCATTTGTCACTGACCCTCATTCATGTCAGGTCATGTTCACTGGCACTTATTTGTGAGACTTCTTGGGTCCTGGGGTAAAGTATATGCCCCCAGAGAAAATTCTTTTGCTTATGTCAGGTGTGGAACTTAGGTTTTGGGGAGCACTCAGTAGTGAGAACCCAAGGCACTCATGGGTGAACTGGCTTGCAGTTCTCAGTGGAAACTTCTGTCCTCTCTCCAGTGAAGGTAGAGGCATAGTGCTTTCTTTGGTCTCTCCCTTTGCGAAGTGGTTCCCCCACCTCATTTTCCTGTTCAACCATCGCACTTGCCCTTAGACAGCTTTTGCTCTACTGGGACACTCACTAGCCCCCTGAGGCTCTTTTCCCTGGTGCACTGGTGTTCTAAGTTCTGGGCTGCAAGGCATTAGCAAAGGCTGTCTTCTCTATGGAGTCTGGATTTTCCCTCCTCTTTTGACCTTTGAGGAGCTCCATTATTTTCTTGTCACCTTGGTTATGCATTTTTTAGGTGATGTTATAAGAGGGATTTTTAGGGTACCTGTTTCATTATATTATTAGAAAGATATGTTCCTCTTACAGTGTTCCAAATTTCTCATTTTATAACATTTAGTACATTCTTTAATACATGTCAGTTAAATTTGCTCTCTCTCCATGTTGACTGCATTCATCCTGAGGGCAGGAGCTGTTGTTTTACCATGTACTAATTTATTCAGACAAAAATATTTTCAGCTTCTATTATTTATGATGCACCAATGAGTTAGTTGTACAAACAGAGGTGATCTAAATTGAAATGATACACTACGAAGCTGATAAATTAAACGTAATAAACACAGTCATTTCTTGAATCATTCCTAGTCCAACAAATTGCCTAGTTCTTCTCATAAATGCTTTATGTTTATTGTCTGACATTAATCTTCAAAATTACCCTGTGAGTTTGCCACTATTCTTATTTCATTTTAAAGGATGAAGAAACTGAGGTTGAGAGAAGTATCTTATATATGGTAAGAGAGTGGTGTAAAAATTATGATAAGCTACCCATGACATAATCTTTAAACATTTAAATAATCGTTCTATTGAATTCCAGTAATGGTTACTTTTTGCTATAGACTTAATATTACACATGACTTCAGAGATTCACTTTAACATACCTAAAGGCAAGCGAGGAAGGCATCCCTGAGGATGGAGCCAATCATAGGCTCTAGACTACATCCTGGATTGAGAAGGAAGTATGTTGAGGTAAGAACACCATTGTGTGAAACCTTTTGGCAAAAGAATTCCAATCTTAGTGGGTTTTATGTGTCAGACTTTTTAATGGAGTCACGTCTTCAGATAGCTACTTGGTGTGGCAGTGATTCATCTCATCACATAAATTCTGAGAAAATAAAGACAACATACTGTATGTGCCCTTGGGTATTGATTCTTAATATGAAGCAAGCAATAGTAGTCACTATGCAATATATAGTTGCATTTAATTTTACCAGTGACATCTTTTCAGCATCAACTTGTACTTTTCACCTTATTGTGCTTCTGTGACATTTTAAGAACCCCCTCCACTCCTCTTATTCGGCCTAATTTTAGGTTCTAGCCTTTTGTCTTCTTTGTTCTTTCCATTTCCTTATCTTTCTGGGCAGCCCAGGCGGCTGCCTGGTCTCCTCTTATTCTCACTTGCTGCCAGCTGTGTGATGAGCTGCAGGTGAGGTTTCCTGTAGGCAGCAATGGGAACCTTACTGTTCTGTTCTCCTGCACCCCCAGCCTCTATGCACACACAACACTCTTTTTGACATTGGCTCTCACTGTTGCTTGCAAATGGTCTATTCTGATCACTTCTTTATTTCCATGTCAGCTCCATCCTAAGTGCATTTATTTCATGTTGGACTCTTCCTTCTTTTTTTCTTTCTTTTCCTAAATGCTTTAAAAAGTTTTGGTTCTGAATTTTCAAGAGGAATCTATAAAATCCAACAGTGGTTGCTTCAGGGATTTTTAATGGAGCATGAGCTCAGCAGGTAAGGTAGTCTTATGGGGCTTTTCACATTATAATTTCTTACTTAGCTTTACAAAGACAGTACACCCAAGAAAAACACAGTGTTCATTTGGGAACGGGAGGCAGCAACTGTTCTAAAAGGAAATGGTGTTATAAGAAAATAGACAAAAACAGTGTAAGAAGAAAAATCATCTTGTTAAATGTTTTGAGAAGCGCAGAGCACAGGTGGTGTTCTTATTTTCAGCAGCTCTGGTCAGACAATGATTACCTGACACACCTTGAGGGTAGAGAAGGAAGATTGGTGAGTCTAAGGTTTAAAACTGCTGGAAATCTCACAGAAGAGTGGGTTTTTGATGGATTTTAGGTCTATGATTAATTACAGACCAACACCACATGAGTCATAACTTGTTAGTCACATTAAAACTCTATCTAAATCAAGTCGAAAATAAAATGGGATATAGATTTATTTTTCCTACATGGAGAAAAAGTTGCTTTCAACATTAAAGACCATAAAGCTCCTGCAATGACACATACAGTGTTGTCAAACTTCCCTTGATTGCTTGGAAGGACATCTCACACTCAACATCAACCCAGCAGAATGCAGAGAAATGAAATAAAACATCCCTAAAAGTGTGTGTTGGGAGCCAATAAAAAGAAAAGAATAAATCAATATGCCTCGATATGTACGTAATTACTTCAGATCTCTCAAAAGAAAATTTTAAAACATTGAATTTTTAGGAAAAAAATGAATGCTTGAAAGTGGAAGATAAGCCAAACAAGAGTATCAACATTTCTGCACTTTTAAATTTAATTCTTTTAACTTTATGCCTTGTTGGAGTCTTGAGCTTTCCCTGAACACAAGACCAACAGATGAATTTTCATATTTTGTTCCACTGAAGTTAGGGACATTTTTGTTTATTTTTAGGACATCTGATGTATTCATGCCTTTTATAATTTGATTATGATTAGGATTATGATTGTGGCTCTGGGGATGGAAACCAGAGCATGGTAAGCACGTGCTCTACCACTGAGCTACTACACCTCCTGCCCTTCAGACCTTTTAAAAGGAGTATTTCCTAGTTGATGCCTGTACCCGGATCTGCACTACTAACAATTATGCAAATGAATCCCAGAACCACCCACGTCCACTTTTAACACGATGCTCTCTTTGTATAGCAGACCAAACTTCAGAGATTAAACATATCTGTATGAGCACTGGTCTTTTAAAATTGAATTTGAGACATTTTGCCTTTCTAAGTGGCAATTATACATTTTATAAAATTATTACTAATGGGAAAGTATACTCTTTTTCTCTGTTTTGTTCATTAAAAAAATCAAGTGCTTGAGAAGCCTTCAGATAAATTCATCCATCTTTATCCTTTACTTCCTTTTATCAGTTAGTACACTATAAAAAGTGTAAAAATAAAGATCGAACTTCAGAATCACCAACTGGGAAGGATCACAAGAGGTAATCTAATCTATTCCCAGGCCTTTATGCCAAGCAACATTTGCTTATACTTTTCCTCATAACATTTCTTTTATTGTGCCTGATATTATAGCTGGTCATATCCTCCTTTGTCTGCTATAATATACTGAATCTCTTTGAGGAAATTTTGTTTCAGTTATCCTTGCCCGCCTATGATTAGCGCATAACTGGTGCTCAATAATTAAGACTAACATAAGAAACATGGTTTTCTATCCTCTATTTTAAAATTTCCAGAGAAATAAAGGAATGCTTGAGAAAGAAGTGAAAGGGGGCTTAAAATCATTTATGTTGAAACTGAAATCCATTACCTCTATTCCCTCACACTCCAATTCCCAACTTCTTTTCTTCGTCTCCCCTCCCGGTTTTCCTTCCTTAGTGGGGCTTTGTTATGTTGCCCAGGCTGGTTTCAGACTCCTAGGATCAAGTGATCCTCCTACCCCAGCCTCCCAGGTAGTTGGGACTGCAAGTGAGTGCCACTGTACCTGACACATTGCATGTATTTCTGTCCTTGGTAGAACTAAGGAACCATGGATGGTCTGATGCTGAGAGTTATAGGGGCGTGCCAGCACTGACATCCTATATCTGTTAAGTGCTAACTGCAGCACCATGAGCAAGTCTTTAAACTTCTTTAGGTCTCATTTTCTCATCCTTAATATGGTGATAATAGTAGTTACCATCCTCATATGATTTTCCTAAGGATTAAGTTTGATATAAATATTTAGCAGTCTCTAAAATGTAGTAACATTCATGCACTAAATGTTAGTTATTCTGGTCATTACCATAATAAGAAGCAGCAGGGGCAGTACCATCCAGTTAGATTATCACAGCCAGCAGTTTCAAATATAATCTTATCAACACCTTTAACTCCCTCTGCTCCCACAAACTTGGATCAATCCAACTGTTGCCATTTGCCCTTTGAGAATGATTAGCGCTACCATTTAGCATTGTACTGAAGGTTCTAGTTAAAGGAAAAAGACAAGCAACTGAGTTTTGGTAAAGTAGAGAAAAAGTTGACATAACGGACTTGATCATCTATATTCAAATTCCAATATAATGTAAACTATTAAGACTAATAAGGCAATTTGGCAAAGTTGTGGCATATAAGATCAAAATATAGAAAGTCAGTAGTATTTTTATATGACAGCAATAGTCAAACAGAAAAGAATGTAGAAAAAAAGTACTGCACAAAATGGCAACAAAACCTTTAGGGTACCCAGGTATAACACAGAACGCATGTGTCTATGACTATCATTCTTCACTCACGGAAGATCAAACTTAATAGCAAAATAGGATGAACGAATGAATAGAAAGTGCAATGGTTGGAATGTTTGTGTCTCCCAAAATTCACGTGTTGGTATCCTAACCCTCTAGATGTTGGTATCCTAACCCTCTAGATGAATCTATTAGGATGTGGGATCTTTGGAAAGTGACTAGGTAAAGGGGGTGGAGCCTCATGAAGGAAATTAGTGTTCTTATAAAAGAGACCTGAGGGAGACTCTTTCTGTGATGTGAGGATACAGTGAAAAACTGCCATCCATAATCAGAAACAAGCACTTAGACTGAGTCTGTGAGCGCTTTGCTCTTGGACTTCCTCATCTCAAAGTAGTAAGAAAAAAATTTCTGTTGTTTATAAGCCACAGTTTGTGGTATGCTTTATAGCAGCTTAAATGGACTAAGAAAAGACACTATTATTTGGATATCAGTTCTTTAAAATTCTTCTATAAATTATGACAATTTAAGTAAACTATAAAAAGTTATCTTTTTGGGGGGGGCTAGGAGGAAGAGTAACAAAATGATTTGATTTTCATATGGAAGAGTAAAGACCCAAGATTAGACCTGATTAAAAAGAAAAGAAAAGAAGAAAAGAAATTTAAAAAGAAAAAAGAAAAAAAATAAAAGAAAAGAATACTGGACAAGAATACTGGACACAGGGATAGATGAAAATATCATCTCTGCAAAAGACTGTATGTCCCAGAAATCCACTAGAGCTTATAAGGATCTTGGTATAGGATAAAGAGGCATTAAAATTTAGCAAAGAAAACAGGAAATGGACTAGAAATAATTTGGGACCATTTGCTTCTAAAAATGAATACAAAATCAATTAGATTTGCTTTTTTAAAAAACATGTTTTTAGATGTTGACAGACCTTTATTTTATTAATTTATTTATATGTGCTGCTGAGGATTGAACCCAGTGCCTTACACATACTAGGCAAGTGCTCTACCACTGAGCCATAACCCCAGCCCCTAGGGTTGCTTTTATACCATACGTAAAAATAAACTCCAAAATGATTTGAAGATCCAAGTGTGAATAAAAAAACTTGATAAATCTCAAAACTCTTAGAGAATATCCTTACATTAGAGCAAGAAAGGATTTATGTAAGACACAAAACACAAGATAATAAAAACCTGATGAATTGGCTGTATAGAAACATACAACTTCTCTACAATAAAAAATACTGCATTTTAAAGTGCCTGGGAGATATATATTAACACATATAACAAATGGCAAATATCTAGAATATATAGCATCATTTAGAAAAAGATACAAAAGAAAGAAATTGGCAAAGATGTGAACAAGAAATTCACTAAACAGAACTCTAAATTGCAAACATATGAAGAGATATTCAATCTCACTTGTAATTAAGGTACTGAAATTAAAAACAATGAAGTTGAGCCATTTTCATTATCAGAAGTAGCTAAAATTTAAAACCACCGATGATACCAAGTACTGGTGAGAATGAGGGGAAATTGGAAATTTCATATGCTTCTGGTGAGAATGCAAGTTGTCAATCCATTTTAAAGAGTGCTTCATCAAAATTCAATGAAGTCAAAAGTAAACAGAATCTAAAACCTAATAATTATACTTTCTATCAGACTCTATCCCAGAGAAATTCTAGCAAATGATGACAGAGATTTATACAAGCTATGTGTTTATAGCTTTGTCTCTAAAAGTCTAACTATATGGTATAACAGGAAAAGGTCTTAAAAATCTAATGCTCATCCAAAAATGACTGTTAAATTACGACTTATACAAAGAAAGAGAAGACCCAAATTGTAGCTGAAAGAGTTATAAGATCTAAGCAAAACACATCTAAACACATCTACTCATACAAAAGTTAGACATTCTCATAATCTAATCATGTAATTTAATACGACAACTTATAAAATACTATATTCAGAGTGGTAAAAGAATGATAGAAAAAGAAACAAATGAAATAAGAAATTTTATATTAGAGCAAAAAATTTTAACAGACTTTAAAAAAATTGAATCTAAAAGTAAAATGAACTACATGAAATGGACATGAACGTCAAAAAAGTTGGCTCTGTTGTTAAATACTCTGGGAAAATATCACAATGTCTATCACAGTCCTCATGCATCACAATGGGATATGCAGCTCTGCTGTCCAGAGTTTGGTCTGTGTGTTCCAGGGACCCAGAACTCCTTGAAGAGTAATTAATTCCCTGTCATGAAGTAGAAAAAGAAAATCGTATTGAAAAGAAATAGTTGTTACCAGAAAGTAGACTTTGCCTCCAAAGATGTCTGGGAGCAGAGAGGAAAATGTCTCCTGGGGATGTGACAATCAGAGAACCAAAAAAAGTGCATAATGATTTTCTCCAAGACCACGTATTTAAAATATTTCTCAAAATGGACAATCACATGAAGTATGTGGAAACAAAGTCATCTATAGATTTCCAGTGTTGTCTACAGAACACACATTTATCAACTAAAACTAAGTATATTGCATTTTATTTGCATTTGCCCCATTAGGAAAAATCAGATGGTAAAAATTTAAGGAGGAGGTTATGGGAAAAGATGTGTATGAGATGTTGAAAAGGAAAAGGGAGAGGATGACAATTAAGAGATGTCCATGGGATAGGCAGTTCTTTCTTCCTGAAAGAACAGTTAACAGAGCAGCAGATGGTATTGTGGAAAAAAAAATCACATCTCAGAGATCTGCCATATAACTAATAGACCCAGGTTCCTGTGTTCCAGTCAAATCTCTAGCTAATGAAATCAATTTATGCCTTTACTAGGGTCTTAATTCTGTAAACCGAACTCAATCTCAAAGCGACTGTGAGATGGTCATTTTGCTTCCGTGGCAAATGACTTTGGCACTTAATGTATACCATGAGTGTATATATATAGATGATGAGGAAATAAAATAAATGCTTAGGGCTAATACTTCTGTATGAAGTGCAAGTGTAGTAATGACCTGGAATTATTTTGTTAGTTTGTATTTGTGCTGCTTTTTAAGAGAGGCATTTAAAGGATTCTCACTTAAAAGGGTTTTTTACTGAAACAAATAGAAAGATCTAACTTAATTTTAAAGTAAAAAAGTGTTTAAATTTCCAAGGCAATCTGATTCATCAGAATGTTTATTTAGGTGTATTGTATTTATAAGCAGTGTTTCAGAGTTTAGGAAGATTTTGTTGTTCTTGTGTGTATTGACTCTGTCTCCTGGGTATCTGAAGTGCCAAAATTAGATATATCAAATTTGTGTTTTTAATTATATGTTTAAGAGAGATTGACTAAATTTTCTTTAAATATTTTCAAATATTTGGAGATTCTAACGTATTAAATACATAAACAAATTGAGCATTAATTCAGGAACAATAAAAAACTATTTTGTTCATTAAATTGCTAGTTTTGAAAAATAGAACTTGCTATGTTGAGACTCTCAATTTTAAACCTCCTGACTTCCAAAACTGTAAGGAAGAGATCTCTCTTCTTTATAAATTACTCAGTCTATGTGATTCTGTTATAGTAGCATTAATAGACTAAAACAATGGATATCAAATATTTTGATCTGGTTCATTATTGTAACATAGCCTAACTCTGACAGATACAAACAAGGTATAGTGAATGTTACAGTAAACAACCACAAAATTTCAGTGACTTACTAAAGAATTTTATTTTTCCTTCAAGAGTTCAATAAAGTGGTATTTGGCAGACAAAAAAAAAAAAATAGGACTTGCAAGTTTACTTGGAAATCTTTTGAAAAGTTAAGTTTTAAAATTAAAACTCTATTAAACAAGATAGTAATTTAAAGAATAATTATTAAGCATCATACTATTTTCTGTATTAAAAATAATGCCATCTCTCCCATGACATAAAGGGGCAATCGATTGGGTTAATTGAAAAAAAGCAAGCTACAGAAAAAAATATACTATATGATATAATTCTTACAAGTGAAGAAACATAACATGAATAATTCTACACATTATACATATGTATATATAATGTATGTATATATATGGATTGCCATAAAAACAGGAATAGAAATATAAAAATGTGAACTGAAGTGGGAAATAAAATTTTATCTGAAATTTTGTCAAAAAACTCAAATTATCATAACCAAAAGTATTTGTTAGTTAGTATCATGCACATTGGTTGTTATTATATTATTTATTATATTTTAAAAATTAATATATTTCTAGTGTAAAGAATTAAGTAAAAATAAATGAAGAACTTTTGGGACCAAAAGATACAGTAAATTGGACATAGATTTGAGTGCTTTAAATTAACTGTGAAGATGGTAGCTGAGTAATTATAATTTATATAATAAATTTTGTTTTGAGTGAATAATTTTCACTCAAAACAAAACAATCTAAGAATTAAACAAGTTTCTTCCAAGATGTCTCACTCATTATGAATGACGAGCAGAGTGACAACTTGACAATTACTGTATTCTCTCAAGTGAAATGGACAAAATAATGTGAATTTGAGAAAAACAGTGCCTGGAAATATGTTGTTTCCAACAAAACTTGGAAATAAACCCAAAAGTCTGCAGTGAGAACTCCAACATGGAGAAAAATTTACTTGCCAAAATCTAAGTTAAACGAATATTGATTTATTCCTGTAAAATCAATGATATTATTCATGGAGAATTCATATTATTGAGTCACTTAATCAGATTTATTGTGAAGGGGAACTCGTGATGCACCTTTAAACTGTGTAATACAAAGCCAAGGGATGGCTGGCTGTGGCTGACTTCACCATGATGTGGTGGTTTTTTCCAAGGGGTTTTGAGTGATACTACATTTACTGCTTTAATCATCACCTTATGCATAGAACAAGATCCAAATGCTTTCAGGCTGCTTCTAAAAATGAAATTTATCCCTACTGGACAAAAATTTTTCCACAGTGAAGATAATCAAAGGGCCATTCCAGACCCAATTCACAAAACGTTTTCATTAATGGTAATGTTATTGGCAGGAATATGTACAGCATCATTTAAAGAAAATAATATTTGCCTGACGTGGTGGTGCACAACTGTAATCCCAGTTGCTCTGGAGGCTGAGGCAGGAGGATCACAGATTTGGGGCCAGTCTCAGCAACTTAACGAGGCCCTAAGCAACTTAATGAGAACCTGTCTTAAAATAAAAAATAAAAGGGGCTGGGGATGTGATTCAGTGGTTAGGCACCTCTGGGTTCAGTCTCCAGTACACACCCCCCTCAAAAGAAAATAATATTTGACTATTTAAACACAGCTATGCTTTTCTGAGAAATTTGTTTTTCTGTCTACCTTTTTTTTTTAAGTGAAATTTTAAATACAGATACTTCAGAGCAGTTATATCTTAGTGAAGCACATGAACTAGGGATTGAATTCTTATTCTGCTGTTTAGTGTAGACGACTTGATTTTTCTGTAAAATGAGGACAAGGGGCTCACATTACAGCCATGAAGAATGAGGATGATGTGGAGTACCTTCCAGTGTCTGGTTTGTGGCAGCCGCTCAAAAGGGATCTGTGACAAGTGTTATTAGGAATACTATTATTATTCATTTGACAAAAGGCCTATTGGTTCTTTTTATTTTTATTAAGCCACTTCCATGAGATTTGAGAAAGAATCGTTTTTTTCTGGTTTGGTTTTGGCTTTAGTGTATATACACTGTTTTTTTCTCTCTCTCTTTCTTTTTTTTTTTTTTTGGTACTGGGTACTGAAGTCAGGTGCACTCTACCCCTGAGTTACATCCCCAGACTTTTTTATTTTTAAATTTTTGAGACAGGGTCTTATTTAGTTGCCCAGGTGGGCTTCAAAACTTTCGATCCTCTTGCTTCAGCCAAGGTGTTTTTAGTAATTTTGGTAATAGAAATTGATTTAGTCAGCTTTCTTTTACTGCTGTGACTAAAAGACCCAACAAGAATAATTTTAGAGGAAGAAGAATTTATTTGGGCGTTCACAGTTTCAAAGGTCTCAGTCCATAGACAGCAGGTCCATTCCTCACAACTGGAGGTGAACTGAACAGGATGAGAAGCAGAGAGAGACGCCACTCATGGTATAAGAGTCATATACCCCAGAGACACGCCCTCAATGAGCCGTCTCCTCCAGCCACACACTACCCACCTTCAGTTTCCACTCAGTTAATCCTGTCAAGGGATTAATTCACTAATTGTGTTAAGGCTCTCATAACCTAATCATTTCTCCTCTAAACCTTCGTGCATTGTCCCACACATGAGCTTTTGGGGGTCACCTAATATCTAAACCATAGAAGTGAAAATAAATTTCCCTGGAAATCTCATTATGTGATTATTAAGTCATTTGCAATAATATTCATATTGATAGACCATCTAGGGCCCAGAACTTTATTTCTCCCCATTTCTACAACTTTATTGCTTTATTTATTCTAAGCAATTCAATGCACACGTCTTTCCTCTAGGTAGATAAACAAATTCACTTTATAAAATTTTTTCTAAAGAAATATACAGGAACTACCTTATCTAACCAGTTTGGTAAAATTATTCATAATAAGCTTTCCAGAAAACTAAAACTATGATATTACTTTATCTTCCCACTCTGAATACAGCAAAGACAAATTATCATAGCAAAATATTTTCCTTTTCATATTTGGAGAGGCATTCTCATTTGTGAAATAAACTATGGTGTTTAATCCTGAAGGGATATAATAATTAATACATTAAATATAGTGTCAGTTAGATTTACGTTTACTCTTGTGTAATACGGAGCTTTAATCCAAAGATATATTTTAAAGTCCATGCATTTCTGGGTTTAATGGTTTATACAGTCGTTTCTCAACTTTTATATCAACATCCTTGTTGTCATCAAAGTTTTGCACCTACATAGGGTAAGAAATTAAAAATATAAACATGTTCCTATTAAACTGCTATCATACTTGGCTCATACCAAGAAGAAAAAGGGTTTTTCTAGATTATTTTTAATGTACTAAAACACTGTTCTGTTGAGATGCTCTGAAAATGTAATTAAATACTAAAACGGCTACTAACATGATTAAGAAGAAAGTACAGCTAGGCTTTTATAAGCCAGTTAAAACCATTGTGCGGCTGCTTTACTCAGTAATAAATCACATCTAATATCTGGAAGCAGAAATACCATGTAAGCAATTCTGTTCTTTCCCTGTCCATAAAAGGTTGGAGGACTGTATTAGAGTAAGCTTTTTGATGAGGTCAAATGAATACTCACCCAGTCTGTACAGGTACCTGCAGAACTGCTTTATTTACTGGGGTTTGAGGATTTGTAAAATCAGTGGTATATTTTTAAGAAGAGACATACCATGTTTGTGACAGGTGTAATAATCATAAACTTCAAAAATTATTCTTAAATTACCCTAGGTGAAATGCTTACTTACAAATTCCAAAAAATTAACATAACCAAAACATTATACTTGAATATCATCTTTAATCAGTGCATTTTACTTAAGTTTTTGTAATGTTAGTGTCAGACAGAAAAGATAAATAGAAAAATTATCTGAATATAAACTATTGAGAATAAAAACCAGATGTCATTGATTAAAAATATACTGAAAGATATAATTAAGTTTTAGATTAAAAAGATTATTTCCCTAAGTGTATATGACATGTGAGGGATCTCTAAGAAAAATTTGAGCATTTCTTATTTCTGAAGACTTTCAGAGCAGAAAAGTCATACATTTCTTTCAGATCCTGTTTTATTAGAAGAGCTATCTGGTTAAGTCTATAAGGAATAGACTCTTCAATATCTGCATGAGTGAATAATTCTACATAACAATAATTAAATGTAAAGTATGAATACCAATTGCAAGGTTTACTTTCCCAATTTTTATCATAGAATACATATTTTGAATAGTCCTCAGACACAGTAGTAATGGAGAGTATTTCATACTGTATACCTCCACATTTTTGCACAAATTGGAAATGAAAACATTTCCTCAGTGAATAGTAGCAAAGCAAATGTCGCAGCACACAAGGCCTGGGTTCAAATGCCAGCTCTGTTATAGCTCTTTGAATGGTCTTGCTCTAGTTACTTAACCACGTGAAGCTACACAGGAGAGAAAGCAGTACTACCTGTCACAGTTTTTGAGAACATCAAGTGAGATAGTACAGGTGAAGTTCTTGGAAAAGCATCTGGCATGTAGAAATTATTCATATTATGCAAGTATCAGCTTTTATTATTATTATTACTCTAGAGTAGTTCCCAACACTTTTTTTTCTTCTGAGACTCTCAAGACAGATAATGTCCATATGTTAGAGCATACCTACACTTTTGGTCCATTTTCTATGAGATGCCCTTCTACTCTCTCATGACAAATATTCTGGAATCCAAATAAGCAAGAGTGACATTATTATAGAGATAGCTCTGAATGTTTCAACTTTAAATAAGAAGTGATTTTAAAATTTCAGGACTTAATTTTAGAAGCAGGTTAACAACACATTAGATCATGACTCAGACATGTGCAAAAGTACTTCTTTCTGGAAGTAAAGGGAAATGGAGAGAGAGGTATACAGAGAAACAGAAACTATACATTTAGATACCACTAGTTATATTAAAATTAGTTCCTTTTCTATCCATCCATCCACCTGTTCATTTATTCATTAATCCATCCATCTATTTGTCCATCCTTCTAGCCTTTAAATATTTATCGAAGATCTATTTGGAATTGCAAATAGATACTGGGTCAGGTAGATAGACTTGGGGAAACTTTAACAAAAAGCTTGTGCCATTTCCTGGAAACCTAGGTTTGTTTGTTTGTTTGGCTGTTGTTGTTCTTTTTTTAAATTTTTTATTCTTTAGGGGAGCTTCTCACTTGAGGCAGAGAGAGAAAAGTTTAAATTTTTTCTCAGAATGAACAATACTCTCTTCAATGACCCTGTTTGAGGGTGAAACAAAGGTGTGGATGAGTACTGGGTTAGTCCCCAGATTCTGCTAGGTGGAGAGAATCCCTGGTCTCATACCTAGTGGAGTGGAACAAAGGGAAGAGGCAACTTCATTTACAGAATCAGAGTGTACTCCATGGAACCTAGGGCAGTATCTTTGATTTCACTCTGGCTTTTATTATTCTGTATTTAATGAATTAACAAAGTGACTTTTAGTTTACATTTATGTTAAATATTGTTCTGCTTGGATTTATATGGCAAGCAAAATTGTGGACTTTTTGTTTCATTTTGCTAGTTATTACCACAGGGAAGTTATACCCAAGTAAAACAAACCTTCAAATTGAGTGAGTAGCTATTTCTTTATCAATTTATTCTAACACTCTTGTTTATTTAACAGATTCAATGATGAGGGAGTTGGCAGCCATATCATAACAGTATTTACAACATAAATATGTAAATACATTATAAAGAGAGGAAAACAGCAGGAAAAAATAGCAGCTAGCAATCTACTTCTATTTGTTTCCTAGAATTTCCTAGTCGGCTTGCAGATTCAGAATCAGAATATTTTATGTGGTCAAATGAAAAAAATTAAAGTCAAACTAAATATGTGATAAATATTTAAATGATCTCTTCCTCTAAATTAAAAACAAATTAATGAAGAAGTTCCCCAGTAAGCTGCAGCTTACTGTCTATAAAATGTGGATGATAGTTCTTGTCTCTCAAGTGTGTGGTGATGACAGGTACATGGCAGACAGAGTACTTAGGCTAGGGCATAAAGGCTGCTCAAGTGCACAAAGTCAGTCCACTCCTGGCCCCGTCTATGGATGTTCAGGCTTACCTACTTGAAAAGCACTAGCTTTTCTATCATCCCCGAATCATTAAAATGTAAAAGGAAAAATTAAGCAGCAAAGAATAACCATCATAATTTTCCATTGAGTATTTAACTTTTAAAAGCCCTATGCATTAAACATAAATTATAGTCATTATGATGATATAAGCAAGAAATCTTCACTGTTGGATTATTTGTAGTTCATATAACTTTTTTCCCTGGGTATAAAATTTCTGATTACATGTTAGATAAAAGGGCAAAGGAGTAATATATTTTTTTCAGAACAACAGAATTATGATAAATTGGTTTTAAAATTGAGTGATGGCTTCAAATATCGGGATGAAGTTTAATTGGCATAAGGAATTTATGGTTTTTTTCTTTCTTTTTTTTTTTTTTTTGCCAAGCTTGAATATCAACATGGAGATATTAAGAAAAAAAAAATCACCCAAATAGCAGGGCTATTCATCCTGATGTCATTTTAATTACAACAAAAATCTGATTACATGAGGTAATAATTTTACCATGATTCTAAATTTTAACATTTTAATAAAATGTAGTCAAGTAGAATTACAGTAAAAATGCCAGTACTTCAGAAATAGTGGTACTTTAAAAATGTGCAGGTGAAATTCTGTTAGGACCATTTTGATGGTGTGGACTTTTCAATGCAGCAATTTTGGCAAGAGAACATTTTGATATGCCCCAGAAAGTAAGTCACTGAATTCTCGACTTCTTAAAATACTGAGTTTTTTTTTTTGACAAAAGTCATCACATTGTCCCTCTGACCCTCATGATAGCTCTGGCTTGTGGGTGTCCAGAAGTTGCTCTGCAACCCATGTCCAGCCTTGACCTGATGTTGGGCCTCACTTACATCCTGGAGCATATCCTGAAGGATGGCACAGGGGTGACACATTTCCTCTGTGCTTATTACTTGAAAACACCACCCCCATGAATTTTTTAAAAAGAATTTTACATCTTGAAGTGAATGTCAAAAAGGCTGTGTCAAAATGTTCTGTCTTTGTAAGGGTTATGCTTGTAAAAGGTGAGCAAGGAAGCCTACAGAAGGAAAGGAACTCATGGGTTTGCCTGAAGTAGATGTAAAAATGGAAAAAAACAAAACCCCACCCTCAAGTGCAGACAAATCTGTGTATCATTACAGAATCAGAATATTTAAGAGTTGGAAAACATCTGAAAGACCATTTGATCAAAATGCTAACCTACATATTAGGAACTCCACGTTTCCCAGTGCCCTGCTCTCTCAAGACTGCTCTCTTCAGGTAAAAGCCACCTGACCCTTACCTGCAATGTCTGTCTACCCATGCTTAGATGCCCAGATGAAGAGGATAGAAGGAATTCTGGTTTGGGAAGACTGAAATCTTGCTCTACAGGTAACTACTAATCCTAACATGGTGTTTCTTATGTGTCAGACTAAGTCCTGATTAGAATTTAGCTCTTGACATTGCATCTTATACTTGAATCTCTATTTTCATTCCCTATTTAGGAAGTGAGGGTGGCCTCCTTCTCTCAGGACATCACCTTTTTATGGGGGCTCTGCTGCCTCCAGACATTGTTTTTCTGATGTGGGCTGTCAGAGCTTGCAGGTTCCTGTCTGTCCCCTGACTGTGCTCCACCTTCCTGTTACCCTGGCCTGGTCCTCTTTGATGCCACCTGCACAGTCACCAGTCACTTGTCACAGTACTCACCAAAGGCATTTTGGCACCCATTTCAGTAAGACTCACTTTCTCAACAACTGCTGCTAGTGTCAGATTGAAGCTCATCTCTGTCTCATGACTAGAAAGAAATTTCTCTCAAGTAGTTATCCAATTTCTTGGGGTCACAGAAATTCAAGAACCCACAGTTTTTTAAGGAAGTTGATTTTATCTTACAAAATTAAGGACCTGCTGGGCACAGTGTTGTGCATGCCTGTAATCCCAGTGGCTCAGGAGGCTTAGGCAGGATGATCCCTAGTTCAAAGCCAGCCCCAGCAACTTAGAAAGGGCCTAGGCAACTGAGGGACACCTGTCTCAAAATAAGATAAAAAGGACTGGGGATGTATGGCTCAGTGGTTAAGTACCCCTGGGTTTAATCCCTGGAACCCAGTCTCCCACCAAATAAAAATAAATAAATATATTAAAAATAAAATTAGTGGCCAACAGAAAGATTTTTATTCTGTGAACTAAAAAAAAAAAAAAAGGGGGGGCAATATAACACAGTACTTTTGTACAAGTTATAAAAAGGCAAACCTCTAGATAGACCAATTTTAAAAAGGGCCTCTATATCCCACAGCCCAATCCAGGTCACAGAGTGCTGATATAATTTCTGCCCATTTTTCTCCATGGCTGGGCATTCTTGTGCAGGACGCAGTCTATGTAACTCCTGAGGGGGGTCCATGGATTGGTCCTGGCTTAGCACTCAGATTCCCAGATAACAGGTCTAAACAGACATTCTACATGAAATTTCTCCAATTATTTGATAATAGTTATTATATTCGTTCTGCAATTTCCTTTCTTTGGGTTACACATATTGAGTTTCTTCATTTATTCTTCTTCATGAATTATTTTTAAATCTCCTATTGACCATTCAGAACATACTTCCATTTATCTATATTTTTCTTCAAATATCTAAATGAAATACAGCATTAGTCCAGGCTGGTTTCACCAATGTGAAATTATAATTTCCTTTGTTCTCTACCATTCTGTTTCTTTTAAAGCACTCTAAGACTGAGGAGAATTTTAATAACTTAGTAAGACATCCTCTGAACTTTATCAAGTATTCTAGGTTAAATAACTAACAGAACAAAACCAAATTTGTGTTTTCTTAAAGATCACTTTTTAAGAAAGGATTATAAGGAAAACTATAAGGAACTCTGATAAAGCAAAAGCTACAATGATTTTGTGAGATATACTGAATTCCGTTGGGGTTTAGTAGCTTATTTCTTTCTGTAAAGCTAATTCTGATTCACAGACATAATTTCAAACTATCTTTCTTCAAGTCTATGTATACACATGTATTTATCATTCAATTATTAATTAATAAGCAATCAATAACTGCATCAGCTATAGAAGTATCAGAGCTTAATGGATTAGAATAATTTCTTAAAGGTTAGATAGAAAAAATATATTTTGGGAGCAAATAATTTGAATTCATGCAAACAAAAGGGAGGTGGTAAAAATGGAGAAGCTTGTGTATTTTCATATTAAGGAAGGATGTTCTAAATATATCTTGAGAGGTATTGAGGATGTCAATGATAAAGGTTATAAAGTTCAAGGTCTTTAGCAGTACAGTTAGATCATAGCACGGTCTGAAGTCTGAAACTTTTTCCATGCATTTAAGTTGATCGACTGACAATGTGGTTGCATGGTAAGAATTAATTGGGACTAAAGGGTTTGACTACTGTGTGGTTTGGAGACACACATTATAAACTACTAACACACATCTGGATCATCTATCTTGGCTTTGTTTTGTAGATGAGACTACAACCCTCATAGAGGAGGGTCCTCATAGAGAAGTGGCTTTTCTCCACAGTAAAACAAAATTCCTCTTCTCATCACTCTATGTTAAAGATTGTAAGAACTTAAAAGCATCCAATAAAGAGCAAAATGATTGCTACACACTTGGAATCGGCCAAGTGTGTAGAGGACATTATTAGTACATATGTGTACAGGACATTATTAGTAACTTCTAGTTGTCAGTTGAAAAGTATGCAGCCAGGACTATGTAAATAATATGCTCTAATTTCAACATAGTTGGTTTTGGAACTGGGGCCAAGCTTTCATGACGTATCTCCTGCTGGCATCCCAGTGGTGCTGGTTTTCTGAATGGCAAAACATCCCGTCCAGGATCCCTTATGATCAAAAGAGCTCAGTAAAGGGATTATCTTATCAAAGGGATAATGCACTGGGAGTAGGGTGGTGACAGGACCATTTATATGACCCTGAGACAGGTTCAGTATTGTGTACTGAATCTACTAATTCCACTTAGAATCTTTCATGATGGTGAATAAAGGAGATTATGTCTATGAAGTACTTTACATATCAATTTTCTGTATATTGGTCAAGACTTTTTTTCAATGTACATTTTCATGATGACTTCTGGATATATTCATGCTTGGATTATAATGGAGTCTGTATGGAGAACATTAAAAAGGAGTGTGAGGATACAATAATATGGAAAGGAGTTGAGATTAAGATCTGGAAGATTTGGAATTCAGACCCAGATTTCTATAGACAACTTTCAAGTATGGTAAAGTTATTTCACTACTTTAGACTTTAGTAGCTCATCTGCCAAGTGAGGTTTATCATATCCACCTTCAAATATGCTGCAAGGATCTAATGAAGAAATGCAACTCATGAACTGTAGGTCCTCAAGAAATAAGGTTCTCAATAAGTGCTTAACGAATGAAGGACACAAATTATTTCTCATGGGGATAATTCTCCAAATAGCAGAACATATTATTAGATACTAATTAAAACAATGTTCAGTCAGGCACGGTGGCACACACTTATAATCCCAGCTGCTGGGAGGCTGAGGCAGGAGGATTTTGAGTTCATCACCAGCCTCAGCCACTTAGTGAGGCCCTAAGCAACTCAGCGAGACCCTGTCTCAACATAAAATACAAAAAAGGGCTGAGGATGTGACTCAGTGGTTAAGCAGCCCTGGGTTCAATCTCTAGTACCAGGAAAAAAAAAAGTTCAAATGTTGACTCAGTTGTGAAAAGCTCTATGTAATTCTTGGGATGCTAGTTTTACCATTTCCTTGGAATATATATCATATCCTCTTACTGAAGGCAGCAAAAGCCTGAAACGACAACGAAATCAAACTAACAATTTTATTATCAAGACTCACTAAAGTTAAGTACATAAGAAAGAAGTCCAAGTAATAAAAAACTGCACTGCATTAACACTCTTGGTGAGTATGTGTGTGTGTGTGTATGTGTGTGAAATTAAATTATGCATTCATGTTATTATTGATAGAAATGAACACTTGCAAATAATTCTGCATGGCTTCAAAAAATCAAATCCACTCAAACTTTTGACAACTGTTAACATTTTAAGATTTAATAAAAGTCACCTTTGTAAGAATATTAGGTTATTTGGCAAATAACAAGGGGAAAAATGAGATAAGAAAAGATATGTAATTCCAGTGACTTGGGAGGCTGAGGCAGGAGGATCTCAAGTTCAAAGCCAGCCTCAGCAAAAGCAAGGTGCTAAGCAACTCAGTGAGACTCTGTTTCTAAATAAAATACAAACTAGGGCTGCAATATGGCTCAGTGGTTGAGTGCTACTGAGTTCAATCCCCAGTACTCCCCCCAACTCCGCACCAAAAAAAAAGATAAGCAGCAAACTAAAATTGTGTGTTCACCCAAATTTTCTTAGTGAAAAATGCTGATTCTGGGAAAAGAGTCTGGGATTTGGGGGTTGGCATGAAGTTAGGCTGCTAGAATAGTATTTAATAGTTGATTATATAAGTTCACTAGGGAACTTTGTGTCCTGAGTAATACTGATGGTTCATTATTACTTTACTGATTACAAAAAGAAATGCAATTGTACAGGGGTGGGGGCAGGCAGCATTGGAAGTAGCAAGTCCAACATGGATAAGGCCAGCGTGAGTGAAATCAGGAGTAGAGTACCAAGAAAAGGACGGAGGAATAAAAATAGTGTATATAAAATTAAAGCAAATAGTAAATATAATATAGATATATTGAGATATTTATGATACAGCAGAATCTAGATATAGTTTTGATATTTGGGCATTGAGTTACTTTGCAGAGGGCATCTGCAATGCCAATCAAAAGGTGAAAGATAAGGATATAGGGAGTCATTATACATCAAGTAGGAGAAAGTGGTAGCTCTCCCCCCCCCAAAATTCATACTTGTACTATTTACCTATAATATGTGATACTTATAATTATTTGTATAAGAAATTAAATACTTAATATTTTCAGTTATAATTTTTTGTTATCCATTTCAATCATAGTTTTAAAGAGTTTATTTTCTGAACAAATAAAACACTCTAACAAAAAAATTCTGAAGAAATACTTGTTCTCCAAATAACCATATCTGAAGGCTATCAATGCCCTATTTTGTTGTCCAGGTAGAAACTAACTTTGTTTGGGTCTACGTACTCCTCCTTACCTACCACAAACTCTTTTAAAAAACAGTTTTTGTTTATTTTTTAGATCAGTAGTCTAGCTGGCTTTCTTAGCAGTTAAGAAGGCCCTCTGGGGTCTTTTCAATAAATTTTCATTTAATTAAACAAAAAGTACTACATAATCACATGTAAAAATAGGAATCTAAAAATGTGAATTTTAGGAATGGGTTTGTTATGGTTTAGGTATGAAGTGTCCCCCAAAAGCTCATGTGTTGAGATAATACAAAAAAGTTCAGAGGTGAAATGATTAGATTATGAGAATTATGATCATTGGACTGACAGGGGATTAACTGGGTGGTAATTGTAGGCAGGTAGGGTGTGGTTGGAGGAGGTTGATTACTGAGAGTATGCCTTTGGGTTTATATTTTGTCCCAGGTGAGTGAAACTCTCTCTTTCTGATTCCTGGTTGCCATGTCCTGAGCTGCTATCCTTTACCATATACTTCTACCATGAAGTGCAGCCTCACCTTGGGCCCCAGAGTAATGGAGCCTGTCATCTATCAACTGAGACTTCTGAAACCATGAGCCCCAAATAAACTTTCCCTCCTCTATGTTGTTCTTGTCAGGTGTTTGGTCATAGGGATGAAAAAGTTGACTAAAATAACACTATTGAAACAAAGGCAATTGGTCAAAGAAATTCTTATTTGTAAAGTGTGATTTGTGGTGTTAGGATGGCACTTCTTGCCTTCTGAGACTTTTTGACCTCGTGTTTAGTAACCTGGTAACTTGCTCATAAGGATTAACGTTTAAGAGTCTGAAAAGACCATAGTCTCTATGTGGCTGTTTGGACATACAAACAAGATGAGAAAAAGGCCCTTTTTCTTAAAAGTCTGCGTCATGCTTTTCCTATACACATTACACACAATACTGCTTGCTAAGAAATGCATCTTTTATATGTTATAGAGTTGTTTATACACATAGTATCAACCCAGTCAATTAGTCTGTCATAAACTGCTTCCAGTTTTCAGTCCATGTTCTCCAGAAAAAAATATATATCATTTTTCTTGTCTGTATTCCTATAAATAACAGTGCAAAGGTATTCAGCTTAGAGGAAAACAAACAAAGAAATGTGCTATCTTTAGATATTTAAAAGATATTGTCTAGGCTTTCTCCCCCTCGCACAACAGTCACTGGTAGAATGTCTTGATTATAAGGACGGTAAAACATCAGAATGAGCTTATGAGTATTCTACGAATTTAAAAGGGATCTGGAAATTACTTAAAAAATATAAAGAAAGAGACAGCAGGAGAACCATGGCTTCTGAGCACTCTGTGAATCATGATAAGAAAGCAAGTCACTTGCCATTGACCCTCCCTGTTCAGTTATTAGTATATCTTGAGTGAATTGAGAATGCTGAGTCAACTTCCTTCTTAAGTACAGGAGACACCACATTCATTGCCTCTTCTCTCAGGCCTCCTTGGAGAATTTTCCCTCCCATTCCCTTAAGAACAGTTCTCTTAGCCTCTGATAGGACTCCCCTGAATTAGCACAGCCTGGGCTGACTGACCTGAGCTGGACCATCAGGCCCCACTGCAGAGAATTTAGAATGGGGAAGAAGAACAGGAGTCAGTTACTTTGGTTGGTTTGAAAGTTCATATAGAGTCTGAGCCAGACTTTGCATCCACTGCCAGCCAAAGATTTAGTAGAGCCAGGAGGCTACTGGTAGGCTGAGAAAATGTTTTGCAGAGGGCAGGAAAATGGTCTACACCATTTTCTCATGGGGAGAGAACCTGAGAGAAAAGAGTTACTAGAGTTCATTTAAAGACATTTGTTTTTATTCTTGACAACAGGGCCTGGCTGCAAATTTTATGGACCTGGACCATATATAATTTGAGAGCCTTCATTCAGGATAAGAATTTGCAATTTCAACAGAGAATTCTGTACAGGGAACCATGAAGCTTCAGTGAGGGGACTTTTAGCTTGGGTTCTATTGCTTTATTTTCACCTCTGCTTACAACTGTGTGGTTTCTGATGAAGATATTAAAAAATACACCAAGAGGAACTTTTGTAGTAGGTCGGAAGGAATCTGTATTGATTTTTTAAAGAAAAGGTTTTCTAGAAAATTTGAATTAGGAACATTCTGGTAAATTCTTTCTTTTGGCCAGTTCATCTCTGGAGGCCTCAATGTTCTCCTGAAATTCTGTAGGCTATACTCATAACTCATTCTCTGATTTTCTACACACTTCACTCATCCTCCTATTATTTCAGTTTTGGTACTGGCCTTTTGGAGAATTTATTTGTGTTTTAAATTCTCCTTTAAAGAAATCTTTGATTTTTTTTTTTTTTTTTCTGTATTTGGAATTGTGCTGGTTGGTCTGCATCATTATAATCATCCTATTTTCTTCTTGAGTCATTATCAATAAAGAAGAAAATTCACAAGGTACATGTTGCTTCCCTCTTTGGCTGGACTTCTGCATTCTGGCCCTGTTCTTGAAGGGTTTCAAGTTGCCTGGTGGCCAGTTCTCCAATCCTAGCAGCTTGGGAGTCTAGGTAGCAGTACTCATGTTGCTATCTAAAAATGTGAGCTCTCAACCTCAATCTGCACAGGGCACTTCAGATAGAGCTTCTAATATTGTGTACATCAATACTAATGTCCACAAAAAGGGCAAAAAGTACAGTTCAAGCATTTCCACAATTTATCTCCCCAACACACACACACACACACACACACACACACACACACACCATAGCAGAACTGTGTTGAGCCATAAATAC
The DNA here is from genome assembly GCF_902686445.1 of Sciurus carolinensis. Lineage (NCBI taxonomy): Eukaryota > Metazoa > Chordata > Mammalia > Rodentia > Sciuridae > Sciurus > Sciurus carolinensis. The sequence continues at coordinate 87,614,983 of NC_062219.1, forward strand.
CTTAACAGCAAGACAAAACAAAAAATAAGGATCATAGGAATTAAATTCATACCCCAAATGTATAAAGTATAACGTTTCTGAAGAAGGAAATATTTCTGGGGCGAATAGAGTTTTACAAAGAAAATGGATATTGTGTGATTAAATTTATGATGGTAGAAAATGAACTGATTATAAGACATTGATTCTGATAACCTACAAAGGAAAAAATAACCACACATTGTGCTGATTAATTTATTTGTATCATACTTAGTGCTTTCCATGAATTATCTCCCATATGCCTCAGAAGAGCTCTTCCAGTCTTATATCCCATTTAGTTATCTTTTTCCATTATTATTACTTCCATCATTTTACAGATGAGTAATCTGAAGCTTCCAAAGGCTAAGGAAGCCAAACTCACCCACCTCTTTGGTTGGAGCCAGGTGCAGCCAGGACTCTGATTCCTGAGTACCATGGCCTTTAAAACCACCTCCTGCCAACTCCCCCAAAAAACATTTAGTACTTTGCAAAGGTTCTGTTGAAATGATCAGATCTGGATAAAGCTTAAACAGGATTGAGGGGTCACCTTAGAGAAAAGACTTCAGAGGAAGAACAGAATTAGAATAAAACTGGGAACAGAGCTGGGAAAATGTCACCCATGCTTGTGACTTTAGGAGTAGGACCCTCATGTCCTTTGTATTTGAATATCTGAATCACTGCACCTGTGTCTTTTATCTCTCCATTTGACCTTGCTTTTTTTTTGGTTTGTTTGTTTTGTTTTTTTAAGGAAAGGGCATTGTCTTTCCTTTAGTGTCCCGTCCAGTATCTTAGAAAAGAAAGTGAACAATTGCTTATTGAGGACAGAGACAACAAAAGGAGGAATTTTTTTTTTAAATATAAGATTGCATAGTTTTAAGGAAACAGAAGAAGAGGAACACAAATGGGACATTGAATAGGTAAGGATTTTTTTTTTTAAAGATCAGGTAAGCTCAGGAAACAAAAGAAAAAAAAATAGATTACATCAAACAAAAACTTTTCCACATAGCAAAGGAAACAATCAACAGAGTGAAGAGACAACACACACACACACACAGGAGAAGATATTTGCAAAGCATACATCTGACAAGGAATTGATATCCAGAATACATAAGGAGTTCCAAAAACTCACAGAAAAGCAAATAACCTGATTAAAAAATAAACAATCGACCTAAATAGTTATTTCTCAAAAGAAGACATGCAAATGGCCATAGGCACGTAAAAAATGCTCAACACCACTGATGATCAGAATTGCAAATGAAAACTACAGTGAAATAGCACCTTACCCAGTAAGAATGAGTATTATTAAAAATAAAACATAACCAGTGCTAGCGAGGATGTGGAGAAAAGGGAGCTCTTGCCACTGTTGGTGGAGATGTAAATTAGTATAGCCATTATGGAAAATAGTATGGAGGTTCCTCAAAAGATTGAAACTAGAGCTATAGTATGATTCAGCAATACCACTATCTTGTATATATCCACAGGAAGTGAAATCAGTTCACCAAAGAGACACCTATACTCCCATGTTCACTGTAGCAGTATTGACAAAAGAAATGGAAACAACCTAGGTGGGTGTTAACTGATGAATGGATACAGAAAATGTGTCACATGTACACAATGAAGTACTATTCAATGGCTGAAAAGAAAAAAAATCCTGTCATTTGTGTCATCATGGAGGAAGTTAGAGATCTTTATGTTAAGTGAAATAAGTCAGACAGACAAGTTCTGCATCTCACTCATATGTGGAATCTAAAAATGTTGATCTCAATGGGTTCTAACTTACAGTTAGATGGAGGAAGAAGTTCTGGTGTGCTATGGTGCAGTGGGGTGACTACAGATAAGAGTACTGTACATTTTAAAAAGCTGGAAGAAAATGTTCTGAAACTTTTTACCATAAAGAAATGATAACTTGTTGAGGAGACAAATATGTTTATTCTGATTTAAATATTATACAATATACAATATAAAAAATACACAGGTATCAAAACATCACATGGGGGCCGAGGATGTGGCTCAGTGGTAGAGCGCTTGCCTGGCACGTGTGAGGCACTGGGTTCGATCCTCAACACCACATAAAAATAAATAAAATAAAAGTATTATGTCCATCTGCAACTAAAAAAATATTTTAAAACTGTCAAGAATATGATTTAAAAAACAAATCACATGGTACCTGTTATATTTTTATATTTTTATGTATTAGCTAAAATAAATTCAATTAAAACAAAATAAAAATCAGAAGTGAGAGAGGCAGGCACAAAGATTAAAAAATGAGTACAGAGTTTAAATTGAGGAAAACAGAAGAATATGACAACTGGAAAAAGTGATGTATGACATAGACAAATGGAAAGAAAAACAAAAAATGTGGGGAAAACAATTATAAATTGTTGTTAACCATTTCTACATATTGAAAGAAGTTTAATTAATCTTTGTTGTTAAAAAAGCAGTATTATTCTATCAATAGATATTTTAAATGCCTCAATGGGAATTTTTTCTCAAAGCATTATGAAATAGGAGGGCATGTATATAGTTAAAAGGAAAAGTTTTATTATTATTATCATAGGGCTTTTATAATAAAACATTATTATCATAGGGGAAAACTTGGAAATGTTTAATGAGGAAGTTTATATGGTCATTATATAAATCTCTTGTGTTTACATTGCATAAACAAGCCTAATCTGCAGAGAGATAGGAACTAGAGAATACCTTCTAAGAAAGCCTTTTCCTTTTGAGCTATGTATAAACTTTACAAGTTGCAGAACTAGAATGGGGTCCTCTGTGCCCTTCATCCAGTTTCTCTCAGTGGTAACATTTACATAGTTAGAGTATTTTTATCACAACCAGAAATTTGCCATCAGAACAATATAATGAACTAAACTACAGAACTTACTCAGATTTCACTTTTTGCAGTTCTTTGAATGTGTGTGTAGAGTTTTATGAAATTTTGTTACTTGTGTAGATTTGTGTAACTACCACCACAATCGAGAACCTTAGAAAGGAAAGGGACACATGATACAGAACTAGAGGGTGCTCTGGAAGGGAGCACCCTGGGAAAAATGTCAATGTAAAGGATGAAGTCAAATGGAGACATGAGGGTGATGTGAATGATGGTCCTGACCAGAATTTTTAAAAAGTCGTGTATTTTTATAGTTGGGAAAACTGATATTATCTTTCAGCTAATAGAGATACACTTTATATAAGAAAGTTATTCTAAGAAAGGTAAGTATATGGGATATAGGACCAGATGATTTAAAAGAAAAAAAAATTAACTATTAAGGAAAGAAATATGACACACTGAAAATATAAAAATAAATGTTGCTAAGCAAAAAAAAAAAAATCACACTTTGAAGGCTATAATTTTCAGTGACTTGAGAATATATAAATATATTAGAATGATATGTAACACAATGAAAGAATGGTATCCACGCTCAAGGCCCAAATTTACATGTGTTAGAGAAGTGACTTTTTTTGGTCCTTGTTGTTGAAACAAGAAGTGTGTGTGATGTATGAAACAGGGGAACATCTAATCTCACTGTGAAAATTGTACAAAAGAACTAGTATTTCTCTAACAAACTTGCATTCTCTAATAAATTTATGTGGATGTAGAGATATAAATATTCAGGGAAAATGTATATAAAGAATAAAGTCATTTGAATGGAAACAACAGGTAATATGGACTATAGTCTATGCCAGTGCTGAAGAGAGTATCCTTTTTCCAGGCTTCTTTTTTTCCAAACAGAACCCATCTCCTGTGACAGAAATTGAGCTTGCTCTGTCAGTCTCTCGCAGCAAGACATTGATATAAAATCCATTCTGGCAGATGGAACTTGAGGGAAAGCATGCTAGCAAGTCTTCCAGGAAATTCTTGCTGGATTGAAAAAGAAGAACTGAGATCCCTTCTCCCACTTCGTGTTATTGATATTCTGTGAAAAGAAGGTTCTTGGATCTTCTGTAGTCATTTTACAAACATAAGGCAAGGACAAGAGGATTACAGAGAAGGTGAACAACAGTTCTTGCCATTGAATTAATGCTAGATAAACCCTGTCTCTGGGCTTTCCAGTTATGTGATAAAATAAAAGCCTATTACTTTAGCCAGAGTACAATAGCATCCTAACAATCATGAAAGAATGCAGTAGTCACTACTAACTGCCTACTATGTGTCCAGCTCTACACTACAGCCTTTACTTTAACACCTTTTTCTAAAGAATTATCTGTGAAAACATGGAACAGAAATGACCAGAAGCCAAGAATGGCCAATGGAGGTCAATGTTTTCTTGAAGATGGAAAAAAAATCTGAAAGGAATTTTATTTTACACAAAGGGGTTATTGGTGTTGAAGGTAGGTATGAAAAGGGAACTAGAGTAATAAAAAAGAAAAATGTATATGTACATTATAAGAGTGTTCCTTTGTAACATATTTGATGACTAAATATATTTCTCAATTTCAGAACTTGGAAATCTTAAGAGATTAGGTCTAATTTGGTAAGAGAAAGGCTATTTTGAAGATTTATGATTATGAATAATTCTATCTGTATGATATATATATATATATATATATATATATATATATGTAAAATGTGAGTCTGTGGTATTTTCTCTTTCTTGAAAGGAGAAACATTTGGAAATGTAGGAATTAGAGTTTTCTCTAGGAATTCCATTCTCAGTTTTATCAAAATTACACATTCATCTAGAGAATGAAGTTGTTTGTCCACGTTGAGAAAGGATGATTTAAGGGCATCAGCCTTGAACTATACCTTTTGAAGGGGAAGAACTTGACCAAGAGAAATGATTTTGTTTAACGGTTGTCACGAATTTAATCAGCAAAGAAAACTTCATAATATCTACCTTACTAGAAATGTTGCCATATATACATATTTTAGAGCTATATATTTTAATCTAAATATAGAAACAACATTAAAGTATAATTTTAAAGCATGCAAATTTTTTCCTCTCTCTCTCTATATATATATATATGAATTTTTCAAAGCTAAAGACTATTTTAAAGTTAAATGCCACGGGAAAAATTTAGAATAATTTTATTCAAATGTATACTCCATATATAGTTCTATGAGCCATGATTCAGCTTAAATTCTACTTTCTCAAAGACTTTTCTCAACCTCTGAAGCCTTTACTATTTGTTTCCTGTTTTGATCCATATCATGTCTTCCTTCCTCTATCTTTTTTACCATTAAGGAATGCAAGTTCTAGAAGGTTGAATTCTTTATGCATTTTGTTTTCTTATGTATCCTAGGAGCTTGCTTAATTCCTGGTAAATAATAGGCATCAAGAAACGTTTACTGTGTAAATTAATGAGCATATTTTTATTCTCCAGTTAAATTGTAAACGCTTTGAGAGTAAGGTCCATGGCATATACTTGTGTATCCTCTCTTGCATACATAGGGGTCTATTAGCAAATAACTTAATAACCAAGTTGGATGATACAGCACATAATAAGAAGTACCATTGTTTCAGTTCATGAGTTACTGTCTTGGGTCAAAAAAAAGCCACTGCCGCTTTCTCCCCCTTGACTCGTAAATATGTAATACATACAAATTATTTTAATGTACAGAGGCTCATGTATATTCTGAGGTCTTTTAGTTTTGTGTTTAATCCCAAAGACAGAATATGAAGGCCAGTGTTGAGGCAATTATAAAGGCTTCATTTTGTGAACTTGTTCTGTATGTAAAGATGTCCTTTTTGTAGAAGATGGCAGTGTTAGAAGTAGGCAGGCAGTCTTTGCTTTGCATAGTAGTGAGGAACTGTGAAAATGATTGCAAACAGAAATCATGCAACATGATCTTAGTAATCAATGGACATAATTATGATTGATCCATGAATTTTAAGTTTTTTAATAAAAATATTAAAAGGCTACTATAATCAGTCATAAATGTACAATAAATGAAAAGAGTAAAACTAGTATTTGTTAATTATGCTGCAACTTAAAATATTAAAAACACTGAGAATAAGAATGTTTTATTTCTTTGAAAAAAATCTTAATAGAATATTTTGATTCCACATATAAGTGAGATTATGCAGTATTTGTCTTTTGTGCCTGGCTTATTTCATTTAATAAAATGTCCTGACTTGATCATTGTACAATGTACACATGAGCATCACATTATCTCATAAATAAGTGTAATTATGCATCAATCAAAAATAAAAATGAAAAAAACAAAATATTTTGAATAATGTTTGTTTTCCTCTAGTCATATAGTTTACTATTAAGAAAGACAGTCATGCACAGCTTGTTGCTATTTGCACGGTCACATAAGATTGGCTTCAGGCCCAGAACATTTCCTAACTGGGAGATTAAGAACCTTCAAAGCCTTTGCTGGATTTGCTGCCTTGTGAGGGAGTATCATTCCCTATTCTGGGCTTGATGTATATTCCTTTGTTCTGCTTAGGCATTTGTGTCTATGGCCCTCAGGCATGCCATGAACTTCCTGCATTTCAGATCCCACAGGGAAGAGGTCAGAGTCTGGGGTCCTTTTATTGATGCTCAAAGAGGGAAGTGTACTACTACATCACACAAATTGGCCAACAAGTGGATCCACTGGCCAATGGGACCACCATCACAATGGTGGGGGCTAGATCTTGTACATTCTTTTTTCCCTCTTGTGTGTAAATGTGGTACCAGTTGAGCCTGGTGTTACTCATTCTCAGTGACCATGAATGACACACTGGTCTCTTTCCTGGGAGGTATGTGACTGTCCTCTAAACTTGGTCACACAGTTTGGTCATTGTGAATGATGAGTTATATGGAGCAAGAAACTTTTATGTCTTGGAAAATCGTCATTCTCCTAAGTTTGGATTGGCTTCAAACGTTTTGTCCTTTGCACTTCCATGGCATGCAATGCCTCTGAGAGTTCTTTTAATGTGAAATTTTTTCTTCTGATGTTACTTTCTCTGGAACATTGTTATCCTTTTCATCATGATCAAGTTCCTATGTGTGTTAATAGAATAGCCATCACCAAATTCTTCTGGCTACATGTCTGTTTCTTCCATAACTCCATATATGTTTGATTTAAATTTCATTTTTGGCATTATGACTTTTTGTTTCTTTGCAGCATTTTCTTTTTTATTGAACATGGTGCTCTTTGGATGTTCCATTAGCATAAGAAGTAGCATGGTTTAAACATGGGGAGACAAGCAGACAACAAAGCTATACTTCACTGTATGTGTATGAACTGAATGACAGAGTAGCAATGACCAAACTGAAATTGGTTACTGATGGTGCAAATTTGTTCTTTATGTAGTTTTCAGTGGACAGAAGAACTACCAGTGAAGTTTTTGTTTGACTCAATTACTCATAGCTCATATACTATGGTAACAGAAATCTGATCCTATATATGGGGTCTGCTATCATTTAACCAAACTTTAGTAATTGAAGTTTGAGAGTATTAGAACTATGTAAAGTGAGACTTGCCTGTAGTTTGGCTTCTTTTTTTTTTTTTTTTGGTGGTGCTGGGGACTGAACCCAGGGCCTTGTGCTTGCAAGGCAAGCACTCTACCAACTGAGCTATATCCCCAGCCCTTGGCTTCTTAATTTTAAGAATTTCCATGAAAAAACCTTTGGAAAATCAGTTTATTTCAAAGAAGGGATGAACTAGAAGTGAAAAGTCTATTCATCTCTCAAATTTACCTTATTAATTTACATATTTCAAGTATCATCCATCATTAGAATAGCTTTAAAAGACTGATTTATTGACCATACTTAATACTATTTAGTCATCCCTTAGTATCTTTGGGGTACTGGTTCCAGGACTCCTCTTTCCTGTGGATACCAAAATCTGCAGATGCCTAAGTCCTTCATATAAAATGGAATGACATTTGCATATAACCTACATACTATATACTTTAAATCATCTCTAGGTTATGTGTAATATTCAATACAAAAATTATATAATACAATGTAAAAGCAATGTAAAGAATTTTTATAATGCATTGTTTAGGGAATAATGACAAAAAAGTCTATACATGTCCAGTATAGGTATTAAAAAATATTTTCCATCTGTAGTTGGTTGAATCCAAAGAAACAGAACCTATGAATTTGGAGAGTCTGCCTATACTGACAAATCTGATCCAACATTTTTTTGTTGAGATTTTCAGAAAATGGACCTTTAGCTGAAGTCTAATTTAAAATCTCATTTATACCAGAGGGTGAAATCTGCATGGTGGATTTTATATCTCAGCTGGTAGCACTCATTATTTCTACCACTTAATATGCTCCTGACTCATAAGTCACTTACTTCCAAGCCCTTGATTTCCATAATAGTTCTTTATACCCCTAGTCTAACATTAGCCAAAATTTCATCAGTGTGCCTTTCCAAACTATATTAAGCCATGTGAACATCATTTCCTTGGTGTCTTATTAGAATTACTGAAAGTCATTTACCAAACTGAATGAAATGTTTGTATGCTAGATTTGTCTACAAATATAATGGACTGTGGTGTATAAAATTAAGACCTAGTAACTTTTACTTAAATCATTTTAAGGTCATGTAAGACATGCATATGCATACTGGCATAGAAGCATTGATTATCTTTCTAGATAGCATTGCAATTTATTTTAAAAATTGCTTGCTTTAACCCAGCATTTTAATAAAATAATGCATTTATTGTAACTAAGACTTGATGGTCATTTTTACTTTAGTAGCTAGTTGATTTTAATCAGGGGTTTCATGTTCCTTAAAATAAACATCCAAATTTAAAATAGTTTTGATTTATCCTGTTAAAAAATGCTAGAATTGATTAAAAAAAAGATTTCAGCCTATAATGGCATAGGTTCTTATCTTCCTATCAAAAGTGTGAACTTAATTTGAAAGCTTGATAATGGCAAGGCTTGGTGAGAACATAATAATTTGCACTGGGTAAAGCTTGGTGCTGCTTCTTCTCTCATATGTGATAATTGATAAAACAATGGCCATTGATGAGTGATGCTTGCACAGCACTGCTTGTTCCTCTGAAAGAAGGAAAAGTGTTATTATCTATGGTACAAAATGTCAGTTGAGAGCCGGTTGCTCAGTGAGGCCATACAATCACAATAGGAAAACTGGGAACCCATAAAGGACACTTCTCAACTGGCATGATAAATTAATCCATTTGCTCTAATAACCCATGTGACATGGTGTATATGTTTGTGAGTATGTATGTGTGTATGAGAGTATATACATACAGAGAGACAGAGAGAGACTGTTATCAACTTCTTAGCAAGTCTTTTAGTATTTTGTTAATATTTTGTCAGTATAAAAGAGGTGAATAAAAATACAACATCTCAAAGGACTAAAGAATTAAATATAATAAAAGGATCCTTTAACTTATACTCACCTCTATTCTTTTTTAAGAATTAATAGTAGATATTGTAAACTTTCTTTGAATTACTAAAAAAGCTATGACAGAGTTTTAGAGTAATACTGAATGTTTTTTATAGAAGTGAACATATAATTAATAGCAAAAGTAAATTTTTCATCAAGTAGAGCTACCTAATTTCCTAACAGTTTTGCCACACCAAATAATAATAGTATGATCATTCCATATTTAGTGTTGCCTAAGTGAAGTGATTGTATTTTATATGTAACATTAAGTTAAAATTTCAATATAACCAGATTATAAAGAAATGATTTATTCACTTCATGCCCCACCTTTTTCTAACCTCATTAGCTGTGATAAGCATGGTTTTCTACTGTTATAAACATCTGTGCTGTATTTTATGTCACTAAATAATCTAAAAGAGCTGAACATAAATATAAAGAAAACATAAACATAAAACATAAAGAAATGATGAGCATTATTACCCTATGTGAATATGGGAATACATCTCCTGTGTAACTCTACATCATGTACAACCAGAAGAATGAGAAGTTATACTCCACTTATGTATGATATGTCAAAATGCATGCTACTGTCCTGTATAACTAATTAGAACAAATTTTTAAAAATTCAAAAATTTAAAAAGAAATGTTGAGGACAGAGAAATTCTAGTGACCCTGATTTGATCATCACAAGTTATAAACATGTGTACACAGGAACTTATTAATATATGCAATTAACACATGTTAATAAAAACAAAATCACAAATACAAGGGAGTACAATAACAACAAAAACCAATTTAAATCTTTTTTGGAGCAGGGCATTCTGCCTGGGTTTTGTTCTTTTTTTTTTTTTTTTGGTATTAGGGATTGAACCCAGGGCACTTTACCACTGAGCTACATACCCAGTTCTTTTTATTTTTTATTTTAAAATTTTGAGACAGGGTCTCACTAAGTTGCTTAGGGCATTGCTAAGTTGCTGAGGCTGGCCTTGAACTTGCAATCCCCCTGCCTTAGCCTTCTGAGCAGCTGGGATTACAGGTGTGTGCCACCACATTTGACTTGGGTATAGCTTTTTATTTTAGGAGTTTTTATGGTTTTACTGGTGCATTTTATTTATATATAATCTTGGGACTCATTTTGACATAATCATACATGCATGGAATATAATTTGCCCCACTTCAGTCCCCAGAATTTCCTTTTTCCCTTCCATTCTCTCTCACCCTGTTCCCCTTCCTTTACTCTACAGGTCTTCCTTCTATTTATTTGTAGTTTTTTAAATTGGTACTTTATAGATATAAAGGTGAAATTCACTGTGGTATGTTCATATACGTACATAGCATAACTTGGTAGATGTCATGTAATGCTGCATGCAGAGTTTTAAAAAGCCTTCTTGTGGTGTTTCCCTTAATTATGTCCTGGTAACCTTATTGCTGACACTTCACTAAAAGTATGTACTGGCATGGTCTGGACTATTGTGGCCTTCTTGGAAGTGGTTTACATGAAAAGAGAAGTTGTTTACATCCAGAAGGTGTGGAAGTCAGTCATAAATATGGCTTTACTTTTAAGGGTTCAGTGTATACATTCTTATTGCACATTTCTCTAAATACAAGAAACATGATAATATGCTACAAAATAAAAATGGGTGGAAACTGAATTGGCAAGACTTGGGGGCATTGCTGGAAAGGACACTACTGACGAATTACTTTGGTGAGTTACATTTAGACCAAGAGTCTAATGCTTCCTCATTTCAGTGGATGTCAACTGAACTTCTTTCCTGCTTTTAAAGACAGGACAGGCTGTTCAACCCTGCTGCACATCAGGCAGGGCTGTTGGAATAGAAGGGAACAAAAATATCTGCCAATCTACACTTGAGGTGAAATTTTCAGTGTTATCTAAGATTCCATCTGAAGTTCAAGTTTAGTAAGAGGGCTTGAAATCACAAAATCTCAAAGTACTTTTAATAGAATGTAATGCAAATGCATAGTTCATTAGAATATAAAATACTGTCCTTTCCCCACTTTGACTAAAATGTGCCAGAAGGAGTAGGATAAATCAATACAAAGAATCAACAGAATTAAATATTTATCCAATAATTTCATTAGGATAAGTAGGTAGTGTGCCAGTGAATGTTTGCTAACTCACCAAGGTTGGGTGGGCAGGGGTGGTGGTATGTCAGAGTGGGGATTCCTCATGTGTAGCATTTGTTGATTTCTGTGGTGTAAATATTTCCATCATGGCTGATTTCAGGCTTCCAATGAGGTGTCACTGAACTTGACCTTGGAGCAAAATGCTCAGTAACTCACTATTTAATTAATATCTCTATTATGCAGATACAATACATAATTCCAAGAATGTAAATGAAATTAGAGTGCTGAAGTTTGACTGTTCTGTTCTTAATGTAATTTATTTAATTATAAACTTATACAATTAATAATTCAGTAATGTGTGGGACTTACACCTGGCTCACAAAATTCCTGAAAATTTTACATCCAACTCTCATAAGCTGGTGTGAGCCACTTCCAGTACATTCCTAAGATATGCAGACTTCTATGTTTCTATAAATATCATGAATATGTCCTACTTACGCATACTTAAATTATTGTTTGTGTTCTATTTAATATTGTTAAAGAGTTCATTTAAATATTATTAGGAAGGCTGCAGAGAAGCTTGTTACTTAATAACTGGTTTTACTGGAAAAAAACTGAGAAATGGAAGGAGTAGTTCATTATCAACTAATACTACGTGTATGTGTATTTATATATTTGTAATGGAATATCTTCATCTCTATCTTTGTATTTATATTACCTACCTTTTTCTATTTTAAAATGGTTAAATTTATCTGTATTTATTTACATATGAGTATGACTGCATTCTGGAAGAAGTACCTCAATTATTTTCAGGAGAAAATTAGTTTTACTATAAAACTAATCATACATATTCTTAAATTCATTAATAAGCATAGATAATTATTGATGTATTACTTTACTCCCATAGTCTTTAAAGAATAACTTATATTTTATGTAAATGACTGTAAAGAGGTGGGTGGAACTTAAAAAAGTTAAATATATATGTGTATACATATGTGTATATTATATATATGTATACACACACACTCACACACACATATATCCTGAAATCCACTTAAGGTAAGATTTTTTATTTTGTTTTCAACATATAAAGTTCTTCAGAAAGTATCTCGTCAGTAAATTGCAAGCAATGATAGTTTTGGTATTTAAAAAATGTAAATAAAGCTTACCCAGAAAACTATGACATATTGTAAATTGAAGAATCAGTATCCAGACTCGTTTAGATCATAGGCATCTTTGTTGAGTTGGTCCCAGATTAACAGCTGGAAATGAGCTCAGTTCCTGACTGCTAAGTGCTAATGAATACTGCTAACTGTTGACACACATTACAAGAGGGACAAAATTGTATTTTTCAGAAAGTGTCATCAAACTAATAATTTCCAATATATGTTGGCAAGATTAAATAGCAAAGAGTTTCAGTTAAGATGGTCAGTGTGTCCACTAAAGTCTTCATATGACTTGTTTTCCAATGAACTATTTGAAAAGGTGGTAACAATATTTTCCTTAATCTGATAGTACATTGTCTTAAAGAAACGTCTTCTTAAATTGTTTTTTAATTCAGTAGAACTTTAGAAATTATTCTTTTCAATTATTATTTATGAGCCAACTTCTAAGCAATCACATAGTTTGGGTTTTGAACACCTTTGCAAAAATTTTCCTGAACACAAGGGATATGTGTTAGTCAAAAACCAAAGTTCTCTCTCTTTTTAACATATAATGAGTCACAAAAATTTTTCATTTAGAAGTAAGGGAAGAGATTAGGAGACATTTAGTCCATATTTGAGGAAAATATAATTTGTTCTCTATATCCTTGTCTCCCATGGGGCCATGTGTCAGGGATACAATGTAATATAAGGCATATACCTCGGAACAGGTGAACTCCAGTGAGTAGCACCCATCCAGGAAAACCAGGCTGAAGAGAGGCTCCAGGCACTGGCCTGGAAAGGCAACATTCTATTATGCTTATATGACACATTCATCTGAGGATTTCACACACTTCCTAAGCATTCACTTGTCAATTTTCACAGCATCTCCAGGAACAAGATAAGTGTGAAAAATTATTATTCCCACAGGAGAGTTGGGGGCAAGAGTCATACAGCAGATGTGTTTGCCAGGAGTCACAATGAAGCTGATGGAGTGCTGCTGCTGTGCCTTTAGTAGGCTTGTAACAAATACCATTTCATGGATCTGAATCAGAGCCTGAGTGTAGAGGCAATGGCTTTGCCACCTCTTTACACAGAAAGTGGACCTCAAGCAACTCTGAAATAAATGTCATTATAGGTCCTGCCAACTGTGCAAGCCACCTCAGATAAGTAAACTACTTTAGATCAGAACAAAAGTCCAGACATTGACTCATATTTCATCTGAATGTAAATTCTCTTCTCTTCTCTCTACAACTGGCTGTTTTAGACTGAGCCAGCCTTACATCTCTCACCTGACCATAAACCTCCTTAGAAATCACAAGTACTTCTAAATAAATATTTTCTTACTTGGGTAACTAAACCTGATGTTATACAATTTCTTGCCATAAAGAATCATAAATTGATTAAGCTCACAAGAAGAAAACCAGCAAAGGTTGACATCGTCAAAAAACATACCCTATACACCAACACATTTGGATAAAGAATATGTTTGATACAGAAATATGTTTTTAAACATCAGAGTGTTTAAGATTTATTTCTGAGTGTTTATTATAAATTCCAAGGAGTTGGAGACTCTGGGCTATTTGTGAATTACTAGAAATAAATCTCCCACAGAGTGGGGAAGGGAAGGTTCCTGAGCAGAATGCACAACAGAACCAATGGTTCCAAGACTCCCATTGCCATGAGACACTCAAAGACTGTCTCTCCCTTTTCAAACATGGAAGGCTATGTAAAAAGAAGTTGCTGAAATTGTTCAGGCCTCTCCCTGCCCCTTCCTCTGAAGATGCTTGGTAGGCTTTCAGTGTCTTGCCACGCCATGGCTCTTCACATGCCAGCACGAAGCCCCATAGGTCTAGATCATGACTCATCTGTATTTCTCATACCTGTTTTAGAATAGCTCCTTTTGAGGAATCAGAAATATCTGTCTTCATCTTCCTCCACACCTTAATAGCACTGATCATTGCTTTTGTCCTCCTCTATTTACTTGACTATTTAATGATCACTTTGGGGTCACTTAAATTTAACAATTTCAATTTCAAATTCTGATGCATAGCTGGTTAGTTAAGTCAGTATGCCACTCCTTTGTTGTCTTTATTGGCTGTTTTACAGTGGAACAGAGTTGGACAGTGTTTTGGTTTAGATATGAGATATCTCCAAAAGCTCCTGTGTAGACGCAGGAATGCTCAGAGATGAAATGATTAGATTTCAAGAGCTGTAACTTAATCAGTCCATCCTGGTTTGAATGGACTGACTGGGGGGGTAACTGTAGGCAGGTGGGGCTTGAGTGGAGGAGGAGGACCACTGTGGGCATACCGTGAAAGGGTGCATATTCTTTATGACCCTTTGCCCCACCACCCCCTGCATTCTGGCTACCATGAGCTAAGAAATGTTCTTCCATTGGACCCTTCCACAATAATGCTCTGTCTCATCTGGGGCCCAGAGAAATGGAGACAGTTATCTATGGACTGAGATCTCTGAAACCATGAACCAAAATAAACTTTTCCTCCTCTAAGGCATTCTTGTCAGGTATTTTGGTCACAGTGACAAAAAGCTGACAAATACAGAAGATATGTTTAATGTGTCTATCAGGTATCTTAAGACTGGCCATATCTCTTTTAAGTTAGATAGGTTTTGGGGGTGAGTGAAGAGCTATTTGAGAGACAGAGCCAGATCAGAATCTCCCTGTCTTCATTACAAATTGCACAGGAAAACTTTAATCTTGTTAACTGTGAGTACACTTGTTATTAATCAGCATTCATCAATGTTAATGTCTATCAATGTAACATTTTACTGATGGTAAATTTTATCAATATTAGAAAGCTGTCCTGAGAGTTTATTCTGAAGCTAATACACAAGGAGGCTGGCTACTGATGGCCTTTCAAGGGTCTAGCAAATATCGTAACTGTAGAACACTTGCCTCTTTTGTGACATGGACTGGGCTGGTTTAAGATATTTCCTTGGAAACTGGATGATTTCTGCTGGAGTTTTCTTTCCTAGCAAGGTTCTCTTTAGATATTTACAGCTCCGGATGTATTATTCTAATTATATCATCAAGTTTAATATAAATCTTGAAGCTACTTGGCTTTCCTCCTCTAACGAAGGTCGTTGATGACAACCTTTCTAAGTTTCAGAGATGGTTTGGTTTGGAAGTCTCCATCAATTTCTGTCTGGTAAAGAGAAGTGGGTGCAGAGGATGGAGGCTTTTCTCCCAGACAGAGTTGGGCTGCTTTTCCTTTTCTGAAAGTTTCTTTGTAAAATGCAAATATAAATGGTTGGTCATAAATATAATGTCAAGCTGGGGTAGGGGACAAGCTCATTAGAAGAGGAAATAGAGATGTAGGAAGGACCTAGTAAAGGTTAAAAAGTCAAAGTTTTTAATTTTAAGCTTTGCCTGAGGCCAACTGTCAATCAAGATCCTTTACTCTAACTCTTTGGGTAAATTGCTATTAACCAGCCTTCTGTCATCATTAAAAGACTCTATTGGAGAACAAAGAATTTTTCCAAAGACATCAATCTCATATTGTTCTAGAGAAGGTCAGTAGCTGTCCTCCGTATGCTCTGTTCCACCCTTATTCTCTACCACAGGACAAAGAACAAGGCAGAGGTTTTCACATATAAATTTAAAGGCACAAGTTCCATTTTAAGGTCTTCTAAGGAACCCTTTTATCTAAATGAATAGGATTCTCATTTAGGGCTTCCAACTCAGAAGACTGCACATTTATAATAATACCTTCATTACTCAACATATTTTTTGGAATTGATTAAAATAAATTGCAAAAGAACCTTTTGAATACTTTGACAGTTGACACATTTTTGCCCTTTCAGAGTGGATCTAACTCTTTTAATGACCAAATGTCATTCGGAGACAAGTCTGGTGAAGAAGGTACCTACTCAGGCAGGGAAAGTCCCCTTATGAAAAGGTAGTAGGGCTATAAAGCTATCAAGTTGAGTTGTAAAGACTGTGGCTTGTATTTTTTCCACGTTATGGTTTGTATTTTTAACTTAATTTATGTATTAATCTATTTACATGCAGTACCAGGATTGAACCCATGAGTGCTTTACCACTGAGCATCATCCACAGTCCTTTTTACTTTTTATTTTAAGATAGAGTCTTGCTAAGTCATCCAAGCCAGCTTCAAATTTTCTCTCCTTTTGCCTTTGCCTCCTGGATTACTGGGATTATAGGTGTCACCAACATGGCCCAAAGGCCATGTGTTGAAGACTTGGTCTCCAGGCTGTGGTACTATTGGGAATGGTGGGACCTTTAAGAGGTGGTCATAGTGGAAGGAAATTAGGTTATTGGGAACATGACCTTGAACCCCTTGGGATATCTGGACCCCAACCCACTCCTCTTTTCACTTCCCAGCTGCCACGTGGTAAACATACCTCTGCCACATGTGCTCTGCTGTGGTGTACTGTGCCACCACAGGCCCAAAGCAACAAGGGCCAGTGATCGCGGACTGAAAGCTCTGAAACTATGAGCCCCTAAAAGTTCTTCTCTCTTTTAAGTAGTGTATGTCAGGTAATTTGTTGCATTGTCAGAAAACTGACTAACATGAAGACTGCCTTATAAACTGCTTCTAAATTCAGTTCCCAAGAGTAGTAACAGAACTTTGTTGAGAAATGGTGGTGTCACTAGTATATGATGAGAATGCAGTTACATACATACGAAACAAATACGGATGTTTGCTTAACAGTGTCTGTTGCTTTTCTACCATATTCTGTTGTAATTTTATACTCTCCTCTAAGCTAAGGATTTTCCTATTGTTAATAGAAAGTCTCTGAAAATGTACTGGCTGGGTACAAATCCAATTTATGATACTTCATACTGTGTCAGACTAGACGGGGGTTCCCTAACTTCTCTGTCCTTCGGTCTCCTCATCTTACTAGAACTGCTGTAATATTAGTGTTGTGAGATTCAGTAAGTAAATGCATGCATTGCCTAGTGCCCACAGTAAGTACTCCACAAATATCATTATCTGCAAAGCTTTACTGACAGCCCACATTATGCCACTCATTGTGCTGCCCAAATTTCTAGTTTGGGATTTAACTGAATCATTAAAATAATTTTAATAAATTCATATAAAAATGAAATAATACTGCCTTGATTTGATTATTTAAAATTGCATGGAGGGCTGGGGTTGAGGCTCAGTGGTAGCGCGCCTGCCTAGCATGCGTGAGGCCCTGGGTTCGATCCTCAGCACCACATAATAATAAAATAAAAGTATTATGTCCACCTACAACTAAAAAATATTTTTAAAAAATAATAAAATAAAATTGCATGGAACCATATGCAGTGGCAAATGCCAATAATCCTAGGGGTTTGGGAGACTGATGCAGGAGGATCACAAGTCCAAAGCTAGCCTTAGCAACTTAACCCTGTCTCAAAATAAAAAAACATAAAAGGGGCTGAGGATGTGGCATGGTGGTTAAATGCCCCTGGGTACAATTTCAATCCCTACTCCATAAAACTAAAAAAATAAAAATTGCATGGGTATAAAATCTTCTAAACATATTCGCATGACCAGAACATGACTTGCTATGGTAACAGTAGCTAGATGACACTTATTTTAAGATGATATATGCTAGTGGCCCTAAACATCCTCATTAAAGCAACTAATGTTTTCATGCAAAAGCTCTTAGCATTTAAACTATAATAAAGTATATTACCTTCATATAATAATATTGGAAGTGTGAGCTGTATAGAAATATTCTGCCCAGTATTAAGTTATTATGCTTTTGAAAATGTGGCACACCTATGGAAATTTAATAGTTTTGGGATCAAGTTATAAGTGAGACCTCTTTGGGTTGTTTCTAATAGCTGAATTCTATGGCAAAGACCCACATCTCACCTACAGGTACAAATACATCTAAAATTCTGCTTTAGAGTTCACTGGGACAAGACTCTGGAGGTTTGTTCTCTAATCACAAGTGGCCAGGGTGTACAGTCACTCTTCACTTGTATGTGTTTACACACTTTCTGTATTTACTCCTGCATAAACAATGTGCCTGAATTTGTCATAAGGTGGGTAATATTAGAAATAGCCTTCTATTTAAGAGGGTGTTGAAGAATAATAAGGCCTTTCCATAAGGTTTTCCAAACAATAGTTTTAGTTTAAGATTGATCCCACCAAAGGTATGATTTCCCAGTTATTTTGGCAGTTGCAATTATAGTTTCTTGGACTTAAATCCTTAATTAAGAGCCTTTGGAAAGTTTCATGTCAAGCTAAAAATATTTCTAATGTACACTTTTGCTTACTCAAAGCTGCATGGAGCTGTAATTTACAAAGGAAACTTGTTTCCTTAATTGTTGTGTCAGTCAGCAAAAGCACAGGGAGCAGGCACAGAATAATCTGTTTATATTTAGCTGTGCCAGTGACCACAAAATGTCACAACCTTCATGTAATTTAGGAAAAGGTTAAGCATGTCATTTCTATAGGAGAGATTACTTTACAATTTGTTATATTTTAAAAATTCTATACTTAATGAGATTTTTATTTCAATCAGTATAATTTTGTTTTTATGCAGTACTTGAAAGTAAAGACTTGAATCAGGTTTATTAGTTGATTCCTACATTTTCCTATTGTGGTTAGTCCTTACAGAAAGTGAGATTGATAGAAAAGACAGATTACCATGTAGAGTTGGAATTACAGGGGTTTATTCTATCATAATTCTATTGTGTTATTCTGTCTTCAGTTACCGAAGAATTTGTTTCAATATAGAATAGACCTTGAAATGAATAAACTAAAGCAAAGTGCACATTTTCAGGATGACTCATGTATTTACCAAGTGTGATGAGAGAGAAAAAAGGGAAAACAAAGGAAAAGGAGCCAACAGGAAGGAACAATGCCTCGCATCTCTGCAGCAGCATTCTCTTGCTTTCAAAGCTTTTCCACATCTATAACTTGGACCTTTGCAGACAGCACTCACAGGGTGTGTTCTTATTAGATGAACTCATCCCCTCTGAAAGGCATTGTCACACAGAGGTTACCGGCTCAAGACTGAGAATTAGATTGATGTGTGTCATAATCCAGTCCTGCCGGGTCCATCAGTGTGACCTCGGGTAAACTACATAGTGTTTCTGAGCACCAGACACCTCCTCGAAAAAGGAGTTATGATAACTGTGTTGCAGGTTGTCTGGCCTCACGAGTGAGCACACTGTACGTACACAGTGTGCCTTTAATGAATCCTAGTTGTCAGTTCTTGTCATGGTGATTGAGATGCAGCCCTGTGGGCAGAGTGAATGCTTTCCAGCTATTGTAGGAAGACAGGGGCCAAAGCAGAATGGACAGCAGAGACTTGACAATGGACTTATTAACAGAGAAAAGTGTTTCTCTCTCTTTCTGGAAGTCGTTTCCATAGATGATGTCAAGATACTGGCACTTTTTTCCACATCACATCAACTTTGAAACATTTTTTTCTTAGAGTTGGCCCTCCTACACCACAAAAGTTTCCTCGGGAATCCTTGCTTCATGATGTGTGAAAATCTCCAGTTAATATAATTTGCTAACCCAATGATATTTCTTATTTGTTCTATTCCTAAATTATTTTTGATTTAAATTATTGATTTAAATCTAGAAGTAATATGCTAGCAATTAGGGACCCCTTGACAATCAAGATTCACAAAAAGTCTTTTAAAAGTCATGTAACATTGTCATAATTTTAGTGTTTATGTTTTATGCTGTATTTGATTTTATTATCAACATTCCTTAAGTGTTTTATAATAATTGTAGTAAATGTATAGAACTAATATGTTATTGATACAAATAGATGTATGCATTTCAAATCTTTATTAATAAATAATACTTATCATTACACATCTAAACAAGAGAAAGGACATTTTCACACATTTATGATTTTTAAGGAATAACTAGGTATAATATTGGTGTAGAAAAAGGAGCTGTGAATTTATGGTGAATAAAACAGCATTGAAGAAATATAGCACTATATTAATTAAAAATTACACTTATTTTAATACATAAAAATAAAAATTGTGCATATGAATTTGGTAACATGATGTTTCAGTACATATGTATGTTGTGTAATGTTTAAATCAAGATAAACATATATAGTTTCTCAAACATCTATCATATCTTTAAGATGAAAGCTTTCAAAATAACATTTTCTTGGATTTTTAAAAATGCATATACTATATTACTGTTATCTGTAGTTACTATACTGTGCAATAGCTTGCCAGAACTTCTTGTTTTTATCTAATTGTAACTTAATACCCATTTATCATACTTTCCCCACCACTCCCTCTGCTTTCCCCCAGTCTCTAGAGATCAATGTTTTTAGATTCTACATTGGAGTGAGATCATGCTGTACTTGTCTTTCAGTGCCTGGCTTATGTCACTTAACAGAATAATCTCCAGACCCACCCATGTTGCTGCAAATGACAGGTTTTCATTTTTTTTATGGCAGAATAGTATTCCATTGTATTTATGTACCCCATTTTCTTTATTCATTTATCACTTAGGTTGTTTCCATTTTTTGGCTAATGTGAATAGTGGTGCTATAATCTTTGATAATCATACTTTTGCTAGGAATAAATATTAGAAAGAATGCAGAAATCTAGAGGTATTTCCTTCAATATCCTAAGCATAGCAAAAGTCTGGATGCAGAGAAATGTGGTTATATCCATGACAGGATCAACAGGGCACAGGTATGAATTTGAGTATGCCCATAAGGAAGTTGGGAGGATGAGGTAAGATTCAGGTCAACGAGGTCCTCTGAAGTTAGAAACAAGTTTTGACTCAACATGTTAAGTAACAAGAGTCACTATGCTGATCTTCACCATCAAAACTTCATGATCCAAATAGTGCTTTTGTAAAACTAATGGAATTATGACAGTTTTACAAAAAATTATTGTTGAGCAATATGCAGTGATACTAAAAAGGGGGGATGTGAAGAGGTTTAGGATTTAGTTTGTAAGTTGTGTTGGTGACTGGGGCGGTAGGCTGGATTTAAGTTAGAGTCTCTTGGCAATTCTGTGTTACGTATTGCAATGGCTTACAATGCTACAGAAGAGCACTCTCTGCAGTTACTTTGAGCAGGACTGATTTGCAGCAGTCTGGGTACTTTAGGTCTGTGTCTCAGTGGAGGCAAAGATGAGGGATGAATGTAAAACACAGGCCTACACTTGGGATGAATCAGTTGCCCACAGGCTTCATGGTATGACTGTATCACGTAGCTATGTGTGCGTGTGACATCACACACCCACATGATAAAGGCAGCTGTACATGGAAGACCATGCCCTGTCTAATCCTAGAGTGAGCCACTTGAACCACAGACCATGTTAGTATCTATGTTATTGCAAGGTGTTTCTGGTAAATAATGGTGAAATGTTTTGATCTGTAAAATCGATATAAGTTTCTACCTTTGGTGTAGAAGAGTAAGTCCCTAACCAAATTCGTGAAAATGTCAACTATAAATCCTGGTTAAACAAAACAAAACAAAACAAAAGAAAGAAACCCCTATCTATCTGAGGACATTGCAGGGTAAACAAAAGTAAGACAGTTTTGAAGAGGAGTAACTATGTGGTGTAAATGACCGGCATGGGTTACGTGTCAGATTTTCAATTTTCCCCTAAGGGTAGCTGGAATAACCAAGAGATACTGGGGAGTGAGACAGAGAAAGGAAAAAGCCTGATAAATAGAATTCCAAGGTTTTTGTATATATACTCTGCCGAAGTCTCTTGCTAACCCTCAAGGACACACTAAAGGTTTTATGGAAAATATGGAGGTTCTTCAAAACAATAAACATTGAAGTACTGTATAACCAAGAAATCCCAGTTATGGATACATATTCAAAGAACTTGAAATCAGCATGTTAAAGAGTAGCTGCACACCCACATCCAGTATAGCACTATGCACAATGGCCAAGTATGAAATCAACAATGGAATAGTATTCAACCTTGAAAAAGAAAACTATTATTTACAATAATATGGATGTATCTGGTGGACATTATGCTAAGTGAATTAAGCCAGGCTCAGAAAGACAAATGCCATATGATCCAACATACATATGGAATGGAGAACTCATGAAAGTAGACAATGAATGGTGAATAACAGAGGTTGTGAGGACAGGAACATGGGAGATGTTGGTCAGAGAACACAATCTCGGGAAAATGAGTTTTTGAGATCTACTGCATGGCATGGTGACTATAGTTGATAATGTGCTATATATTTTGTAAAAAATATTTTTAGTTGTAGATGCACACAATATTTTTATTTAATTTGTTTAGTTTTTATGTGGTGCTGAGAATCGAGTCCAGTTCCTCACACTTGCTAGGCAAGCACTCTAACACTGAGCCACAATCCCAGCCTGATAATGTATTATATATATTACATTCTCTCTCTCTCTCTCTCTATATATATATATATATATATTCTCTCTATATATGTATATGTATATGTATATGTATATGTATAGAGAGAGTAAATTTCAAATGCTGTCAACATAAAAATGGTAAGTATGTAAATTGATGGATATGCTAATTAACCTTGACTTAATCATTCCATATTATAGACATATCAAAATGCCACACTGTATTCCATAAAAAAATACATTCACAACTTGTCAATTAGAAATAAAAAAAAATAAACAATAAAATAAAAGCAGTATGAATGGTGACTTGAGTTTCCAAAAATGGGAGGGGGGACAGATTGCAGTTTGATTCCAACATGGACAATTACCCACAAAAGTAAAAAGAAACACCTTTTAAAGTAATGTAAGAGAATCTAGAGTCTTCACAACAAAATCCTCACAGTGTCCAAGGTAAATTCAAAATTATTTAGCACAAATCCAGGAAGACATGATCTATTTTCAAGGAAAAACAAAAAACAAATGCCAACTCCAAGATAACACAAACATGGGAAGTACAAATATTTTAAAGTACCTATTATCATATGCTCAATATGACCAGATAAAATATGCATATGGTGAATAAAAGATACAAATTGACAGCAGAGAAAAGAGTATATTAAGACAATCTTCAAACTCAAATGGGAAAAATATCTGAAGGAAAGGGTATCATTTAATTTGCACAAAACACTATGTGGAGTTATTGGTCAAAGATACTTTCTTGAAAAATAACTAGAACCATTTGCTTTTGAAGGCCATACCATAGTTTAAATTAACCCAAGAAAAATTCCTTTTAAGTTCTTGAACTCAATCCTATATAAAAAAATGAACTAAAGCATATTTTAAAACTCTGGGTGAGAACAGAAATATGCAAATTTCCCACTCAGCTCCACTTTCTATCAGGCTTCCAAGATGATACAATATACAATACCCTTTACTAAGGGAATAGCAGCTATATAAAGTTGTGTGAAGGTAGAATTTTCTTACGGATTTCTGGATTTCCGGTGTAACTATTTGGTGTAACTATGTTGGTGTTTCTTTTTTTTTATTTTTAGTAAACCCACTCTGTGGTTTATACCCAAAGGACTGAAAATCAGCATATTACAGTAATGCAGCCACATCAATGTTTACAGCAGCTCAATTCACAATAACTAGATTGTTGAACTAGCCTAGATGGCCTTCATCAGATGAATGAATAAAGAAACTGTGGTATATATATATACAATGGAATATTATTCAGCCATAAAGAATAATAAAATCATGGCATTTGCAAAGAAATGGATGGAATTGGAAAATATCATGCTAAGTGAAATAAGTCAATCCCAAAAAAACAAAGGCCAAATGTTTTCCCTGGTAAGTGAATGATGGTATATAATGGGGGTGGGGACATGGGGGGGTGAGAGAAGAATGGAGGAACTTTAGATTACATAGAGAAAATGAGAGGGGGGTATGAAAATAGGTTATATAATACAAAGTATACATTTCATTGATGAAAATGAAAGTTATACAATTTGTAAGCAGTGTTAAGCTACTGTCATTAAGTTATGTTCCACATGTGTTAGTCATAGTAAAGATGATAGGGAATATTTGTGGATAATTACTGAACCTCATTTATCTACTTCCTTTTACAAAATACTCCCCACTCTCCCAGGGAGTATAGAGATCTATTCTGTAAACTACTTTGATGAGAAGTTTCTAGCATACTTCAACAGAAGCAAAGGAATTATTCAATCACTAATGGCGTGGGTAGGAAAAGAGCTAGTGAGATATTGGATGGAGACACTCTATTTAGAGAGTTGGTGATAGAGACCGATGTGTGAAGAAATAGTGAAAGGGCTAATCAAAGAATTGCTGCCCATAATATGTATATTCAGGTTTCTGTTTAGCCCCATTAATTCAATCTGTAGTATATTCTCTAATCCATTTTGTCAGGAATGATAATATGGATGCTTTTTACTTGTGAAAGGAAACTATACTGCATAGGAAACTCAACATTACTGACAAGTAGGCCTTTTATATTTGTCGTTTGTCTGTGTGTGTGTGTATGAATAGATACTCGACTTTTTAATGTAATAGTTCCCATGTGCCTTTTTTCCAATAGGGCTGAATGTTCTTCAATATTCATACCTATAAGACATGTTTTTCTGACCTTCCACAGGACAGCTGTTAAACATAGAAGAAGGGTACTAGGCAACTTGTTGCTCATAATTAAGAAACAATTATTCAGATCTTTTGAACTTTCCAAAAGATAGATTCTTTATCTTTTAAATAGGAATAATAATAAGAACTACCTTATACAGTTTTTACAGTTTTGTATAGGACAGACTATCTAAAGTGTGTATTTTAGAACTTGGTGCTTAATAAATAGTAGTTAATATGCTTAACTATTGCACTCCATCAAAAATTTGTTGAATGAATGAACTAATGAATGAATGACATAATTTTATCAACTTGAAAATCTTATCTCATACTAATCTCCAGGTGGTGCTAAGTGGTTAATTTGAGGATTAAAAGGTGAATCAAGACATTATTTAGCAATACTAGGTGAGAATAGATAATTCCATTCGGTTCCACATTCTAAAAGAATTGCAGGGAATACAATACACAATATTTATAAAGGGAGTACCAGTTCTGAATCTTATGACCACATAAATTCCAATTATTTATTAGTATCCAAAATTTATGATGCATTATCCAGAAGGAATATAAAAGACAGAAGAATTGGAAAATGGAAATAAAAGGGTTAAAAAGGCACAATCCCTCACAACTTTCCCTTAGAAAATAAAACAATAAATTTCCTCATACAAATCATAGTCCCATTCATTGTAGATAGCTGGAGACTATGAATAAATCATCACACTTGTATAAAAATGGATTTATATTCCAAATTTGCAAATATCCTTCAGTTTTGTTTTAATAAATACAATCTAAATTTCAGATACTTACATGAGGGTCACAAAACCATGAGTCTATGCCCAGAAGCCCTGTTTTCTGTATTTTTATTGGTCATCTATTAATATTTTTTGTTTTTAAATTTCAGGCTTGTTTCATTAGTAACATACGTCTTGACTACAGAATCTAATGAAGCTAATCATTCTCCCTTTCTGATTACATGCATCCACCAAATGCTTGACTCACACCCAAAATTATGTTATTAGTGAGATAGTGAGGAAGTCAATGAAACTACTACAAAAATAAAAAAAAATAAACAAGAACAATGAGAATATACCACCACTAAAGTACTCACTGGTGTGCTGGTAAATGTTAAAAGACTGGCTCCCAAGAAAACAAAACCAAACCCTGATTTTTAGCATTTGCCAATTTTTGTAGCATAAATTCTCCATCCATGGGCTGATTTCAAGTTATAAAAGTGATATCCCTGAATATGGGAAGAGAAGCATAGTAATACAACATTATATATTCATTCCACCATGAGGACAAAAGAAATGTAAATAACTTGAAGAATTGTAATAGGAAAATGGGGCCAATAATTAGGGACTGATGGGTTGTGAGTGTTTATGATCTTTTAAAATGTATGTAATTTAAATTTCATATAACTTAATTTTTAACAATGGTCAAGCTTAACAACTGGCATGCAAAATTCCTCAAAATTCAGCAGGTTGGCTCTTATGAGCCAGCAGGAGCTGACTCCAGCATTACACTGACCACAGGGTTAAAGGTAAAGGGCCTGGTACATGGATTTGAAGCTGGACTCTGCCACTTTCAGGTATTACTGGTCAAACTACCTAATCTTTCTCAGTCTCAGTGATCTCATGTGTATACCTACAGAGTACAGTCATTACAAAGATAAAAAGAAGAATTACATGCCTGACACCACAGTGTCCAAAAGATTATAATAACAGAATTCACATAATAATTTATTCCATCCTAATTCATAATAATATTTCCTTCCTTGTGTGATTATAAATTGTTACTACCACAATATGTTGTTGAAAAAATTGCTCCTCCTGAAAAAAGTGAAATTTTATTGATGGAAAAATATAATTATTGTGTGATGTAAGAATCACATAAGTTTAGTCAATTTTACTTCCTTAGACAACTGAAGGTAATCTACTGCTAGAAATTGCAAGGGGAAAAGTGGTCTCAACCAATATGATTGATGCAATATTTAATTAGTTGGACTATGGGAGCAGAAAGGGATTCCATACATTCTGGAATACATCTGCAGGAGGATTAAATAGGTTTCTTCTTATGTATTAAGTCTGATTAACAGATTGTCATGTTGAGAAAGGTTCTGAGGCTGTTTCTAGGTTTGGCAGGGAAGAATACTTTCATATGTAAGGTATCATGACTATGGTTAGTGATGGGGAGAAAGAAATCATTGTATCTATTGACTATCCTTGATCTGGGTCTATGCTTACAGCATTTGAAGAAAATTCGTATGGTACCTTAGCTGTAAAGAAAAAGAAAAACATCTTCTGAACACATTCCTGGGTTTGGGGATATCACACTTTTGAAATGAAGTTTGAGTAAGATATGAATGGCAACTTTGTAAAAAAATTTATGTAATATACAGTCACAGAGCCAGAAAACAAAACCGACTTAATTATTTCGGTTTTTGTTTGTTTGGGGGCAAGGGTTGGTGGGGGAAGATGGAAAAGGTTATAAACTAAATGGAACTTGGGATAAAAAAGAAATCATCTTTGGCTATTTTTTCATATCCATCTGAAATCATATAACACAAATAGCAATGCTAGAATATTGTTTGGGAAATGCATTAATGAAGTTTATATATGCAAGTTAAGAAAAGATTACAGGTCTTGCCTTGGTTTTCCAAGCAGTATAACAACTTAATTTCCACATGAGAAACAAGTTCAGACAGATCTTGCAACAGAGGACCAATTCTAAAGTTCCTTAAGTAAAGAGAGTAGGATTTGTTTGTGCCTTGACCTTACCAAGAGGCATCTTATGCTCTGCTAAACTGATTGTGTCACACCCTTGACATGTGTCAGTCTACGTACAATCAGGTTTGCTCAAATTATAAAAATCATCTCCTAGATTCTGCTAGCATTTTCTGGGGTATTCTTTTTAGAGTCTGTCCTCAAAAAGCCCAAATCTTTTCCTATTTAGGTATGTGCTTCCATGTCAAGCGAACATTATAATATTCAATACTGAAGTTCTTACAGAACTGAGAATAAGAATTACTTTTGAGAAATATAGGTCTTGGCAAATTAACCTAATTTTAGGGTTACTTTTTATGCAAGCCCCATTTAATGAAATACACTTTTCTTTTTTAAAGCTTAAAAAGTACAGAAAAGTACAAAGAATAATTTAACAAACATTTATGTATCCAACCTACCAGTTCACAAATGTTCCTATTTTGTCATTTTATTTCCTATATATTCATTTGGCTTTATAAAAGAACTACAAAACTTTTGATAAAGTCGAAGTTTCTCTCTTCTTCCCCAACCCATTCCCATACTTTCTTGCCAGATACATTTGCTATCTGTAATCCATTTATAGTATTGTATAATGTTTCTTATTACATTTACAAATGTATGATAATTTCGTAACTTGCTTGTGTCATTAACTCATTATTTTGTAACTTGATTCTTTCATCCAACTTTGCTTGAGATCTAGTAATGTGGAAAAATACAGACATGCCATTCTTTTAAATTACCATATAGTTAATCCATCAGATGATGATGTCACAATGTATTTTGTTTTTTTTTTTAATTTTAATTTTTTATTTTTACAGACTGCATTTTGATTCATTATACACAAATGGGGTACAACTTTTTGTTTCTATGGTTGTGCACGATGTAGATTCATATCATTCATGTAATCATACATACATAGGGCAATGATGTCTGTCTTGTTCCACCATTTTTCCTACGGATGAATTTTAAGATTTTTTTTCTAAAACAAAAAGGTGCAGTATGTCATCTTTAAAATTTTATTGCTTTTCAATTTCTAATTTAAAATTTAATTCCCATGCAATTTAGAAACAGACAACACAAAAAATCCCAAATCTTCAATCTCATTATCTAGAAACTTAAGTGAAAATTAAAATTCTATCAATACTTTCAAAATGGGGCTCCCTACACACATGTGCACACACACACACACACACACACACACACACACATTTGCAAAATGATATCCCAGTGAGCAAGCCTCTTTTTCATGCTAAGCAATATTTAATGATTTGTGTATGTGTGTGTGTGTTTCACAGAGATCTCTCTATATGCAGGGGAGTATGTGTTTGTTTAAAGCATAAAATATGACAAAATTTGAAAATTTTGGCTTGGTGACAGGCTAAGCAATGCTGAATAATGTCATTCTGATGGTTCCACCTCTTTCAAATTGTGATTAACAACTTATAAACTAGGGTCTGAGGACTATTTAAATTCTTGTTTTTTAGCTTTGATAACTTACAACCACATATAAAATCATATAACTTCTAGAATTCTAAGGACAGAAGAAAACTGAGATAATACTTCTTGTTGTGGGCTTGCTATGTTTCAGATGCTTTCTCTTTTAATTCTTACAACTAGCCTATTAATCATAGTCATCCTGATTTAACTGTGAATGCCAACAACAACAAAATGATCTCTCATATCCCAGGTACTTGCTCCATTCAGGCCTCACAATAGCTCTGACAGATGGGCATGTTCCCATCCTCACATTTCATGAGGAGACTGAGGAGGAGATGTTAGGTGACTCACTTTAATAACAAGTGTGACTGAGATGTGGATCTGGACAGAATGGGACACAAGTTCCTCCCAGCAGCACGGCACTCAAGTGCTCTCATGCAGAGAAGTTAAGTGGCTCAGGGATATTTTGACTCCTTCCCATTTACCTATTGTTCCAATTTTATCCAATGAATCAAGTATCTCTTAAGGAAAGTCACAAAAATAAAATCTTTCTCTCAAGTGAAAAGCCCTAGGATCCTGCATGATGAAGCACAGCCCCAACACAGCCTGTGTGAAGTGATGCCACCACTGGCAAGAGGCAGGGAGGCTCACAGGCAGGCTGCGTGGGGCTGCTCAAGCATACAGGCATGCTATTCATTGATCATGCGTGTTTCTGAATACTCTGAACGAATAACAAATGCGAGCTTATTCCTATCTTGTTTCCCAGTGGTTTTACCATATATAGATGTGTCCAGTTGAATTTGTTTGCAAAAATGAATGAGTTCTTGCTTGCTTTTGTGAAAATTATTTTTTCCCTAACTATCATCCTTATGTTGAATATATAGGTTTTTATTTATGGGGAGTGGGAGAGAAGAGTTTTTCATTTACAGAAAAAAGTGATGGAAGAGTTGGAGACCTTTATAGGACAGTTTATTTCATTCTAAAAGGATTTCTATTTTCAATTCTTATAGGAGACAAGTGCATTTGGGAGACAATGTTTGTTTGACTAAACAACATGTTGAAGGGATTTATTTTTGCAAACACAGAGCAGAGGTTCTCAACCTTGGAACTACTGACAGTTGGGAGTGGATAATTCTTTGCTGGGGAGGGTTGTCCTGTGCATTACAGGATATCGAGTGGCATCCCTGGCCTCTCTACCCGTTGGATGTCAGTGGCATTGCACTTTCCTTTCCCCACACTGGTAACAACATCAATCTCAGTTGACAGCTACTGATATAGTCATCCCAAACAGGAAGAACAGAAAAGCTAGGTATGGTCATTAGAATTTAGGTAAAAACGAGTAAGATTCTGCTCTTTTACCCACCTTTCTCTCATCCTTTCCAGCATCTCATCCCCTGCCATATCTCATCAATTTTCATCCTCTGAGGGACTCCCCAGTACGCCCTTCAGCCCGGATTCTCTCCTGTGCCCCAATCCTGTCTTTTGTGCTTCCTGCTAGACATTTTCCTATGGACAACTTGTCATCTATAGAAAGCTGAGATGGTCCTCTTTCTGATTTTCTGATTCTATTCAGCACCGTAATAAGTCTTACTGGACATTGGAGTTAACACCTTTGGTTACCCTTGTTTCTTACTTCTTTGTTAGCCTCACCTTCACTCCTCACCAATTCCTTAGGATTTTCCTGCCCTTCACTTCTTGAAGTCAGTTCTACGTTACCTCACTAATGCAACAATCTTCTCTGTATATCAGCTTAACCCTACCAAAGGACCTTTGACGTCAGGTTACTTCTATAGAGACATCCTGAATGGCTCTTCCTACCTCTCAATACATGGAACTAAAGGCCCTCTGCCCAGGTTTGAGATTGCCCATGATCTGGCCATCACAAATCTTCCTATTCCCACTTTCCCATCACTTTCTTAGGGAAAGCTTCTGTTTCTCTAAGAACAGAAAATGTTCATTCAAACTTTGCCTGGTCTCAATCATCTACTGCTTCTCCTACAAATAGACCTTTTTTTTTTTTTTTAACTCTGAGATGAGCTATATCCCAAGTACTTTTTATTTTTATTTTTATTATTTTTTTTTTTGAGATGAGGTCTCATTAAGTTGCTGAGGATCTAAGTTGCCCAGTCTGGCCTTAAACTTGCAATCTTCCTGCCTCAGCCTCCTGAGTAACTGAGATTACAGGTGTGCACCACCATGTTTGGTTACAAATGTGCTTTTAATAATGTTTTCCCTTCACCTTCTCCTCTGCTTACTAAACTTTAACTTATATTTATTGACCTTATGGTCAGTTCAGATGCTACCTCCTCCCTGCATGCTCCTCCATGCTTTGGGACAGAAATTTACTCTTTTCATGAACTCTACAATACCTGTAGAATTATCAAATTATTTACATGGCCCATGCATACTGCCAAGCATTAGATATGTGTCTTATGGATGTAAAACTTCTTCTAAAGTTCCTAGTACTGTGCCTTGCACATAGAATACACTCAATAAAAATGTGTTATATGAATGAATGAAAGAGGAGGGGGGGGGAGAGAGAGAGAGAGAGAGAGAGAGAGAGAGAGAGAGAGAGAGAGAGAGAGAAAGAGGATTTTAACATTATTGTGAAGTCATTTATAAATGGAACCAAACAGGCTCTTTTACATGGCATGAGCTACAAAAATGCCTTGGGGCAAAATGATTTCTCATTTACCTAATGACAGCATGAAATTCTACTTTAAAAACAAATACATTTGCTGTCTTGTTTTTTTAAGATCTCATGCACGTACTGCAAGAAGCGATAGTTACTTGGTAAGAGTCTCTCAACATGAGGTCCTATGGAAGAAAGGGACACACATGGGATCTCTGGGAGGTGAGTATGTGAGAGCATTTCTGGATAGTCAGTCCTCAGACTATGGGAAAAGACATGGGCAAGCAACAAGCAGACGTGGGCCACACCATAGTTGATTTACGTTAACACACACACACACACACACACACACACACACACACACAAATTATCTGCAGCATAATGATGGTCAATGATGGACTGCATATGTAACAGTGGTCTATAAGGTAAATTGCTTAGTGATGTTATAGCCATCATAGTTTGTATAAGTACACTCTATGATGATGTTCGCAGAAAGAAAAACTGCCTAATGACATAGTTCTCAGAATGCATCTCTGCTGTTGAGCAACTCATGACTGTATAGATATATATCTATGTAAATGTGTGCACATATTTATACATATATATGTGTATATATGTGTACAAATACACACATATATACTCACATCAGTTAATTCTGTTGATTTTATTACTAGCAGGAGCA
The DNA here is from genome assembly GCF_902686445.1 of Sciurus carolinensis. NCBI lineage: Eukaryota > Metazoa > Chordata > Mammalia > Rodentia > Sciuridae > Sciurus > Sciurus carolinensis. The sequence continues at coordinate 87,647,549 of NC_062219.1, forward strand.
CTTCCAAATTTTTTATGATCATGGTAGGTACCCTTAGGAGATAATATTGAACAGAAACATGATTATATTTAAACAGCATATAGGAAGCTGAAATAAAATCCATTTTTTCAATTAGAAGCATATAATATTTCTATTCATTGTTTCTTATAATTTTCTTGTAGATTCCAAGGTGAAAAGACTGACAGACTGACTTTCACTATTTCTAATCCACAAAAATGACTGCTGTTTCTAAGTTTAGCTCATTATAATTATCTGATTTTCCACAAGGCATTAACAAGGCTAATCAGGGGATATGATGACTAATCTTACAGGAAGAATGACTAGTGACTGAAGTATTCTTCATGTCATCTATGTGTATAGGTATCTTTTGATGGACAGAGAAGATTGAATTGGTATCTTTTTCTTGTGAGCTCATAGTTTTGCTCAATTCCCTCAATTGGTATGTTCAGCATGCACTCTCTGGGGCTAAAGTTCTTTGCTATGGATCAATGAAGGCAAGTGTGGGATAAGAGTAGCTTTACAGCCAGGGAAGTAGGATCACTTACTGGTGTAACATGTAAGACTGACCCCAGGAAGGCAGCTACGATTGGACAACTGGTTAGCCTACTAGATCCCCAAATCCCCTGCTTTATTTGCTGACTTGTCTGAGGCTTTCACTGCATAGTTATAATGAAAGCATTCAATGACACTGATTTACTTTAATATATAAACGACTGGTTTCATGCCTTCATTATTCACTCATTCAAAAATACAACGCTTTCTTGTGTGCCGGCGTAAGTAGACAAGTAGGAATGACCCTAACACTTGCTTGTAGGGTGCCCAGGAAAGGACTGAAGAACACCCTTTTCCTGAGCAAGTGGCTTGCTCCCAAACTCAGCTTACTAAGGGCCCTTGAGGTTTCCATGTTGCACAGTGGGGTCCCCTAAGCTTCTGAGAGGGCTGATACCTAAGGCCAGACTGTTATGCTAGGATGAGATGTCTTTATCATGCTTTTAAGACTCTTCTCACCTTCACCTGTGAACAGGAGATAACTTTCCTAGTGCAAACACCAGCTGATGGATCTTGCACCTAGTTCTAGTCTGCATCCTGTGACTCAAGACTCAAATGGGCATTTCTTCATGCCCTTTGCCATTGCTCTATGTTGGTGCTGGGGAGATATGTATAAAGCAAATGAAAATTTTAACTCTCAAGGAACATACATTCTAGTTGGGATCCAAATGACAGATGAAATACATAGCACATTCAAAAGTAATAAGTGGTTGAGTGCGGTGCCTATAATCCCAGCTATTTGGAAAGCTGAGGCAGGAAGATAACAAGCTCCAGGCAAGCCTCGACAATTTGGTGAGACCCTCAGCAACTTAGGGAGACCCTGTCTCAAAATAAAAAGGGCTGGGAGTGTAGCTTAGTGGTAAAGTACCCCTGGGTTCAACACCCTGTGCAAAAAAACAAAAACAAAAAACAAAACAAAACAAAAAACACAACCAGAAGTAAGAGCCGCAGAAAAGGAAAGAAGACAGCAGTAAAGGGGGACAGTGTTGTGGATGGAGGGTAGGTGTCATTCACTTTGCAAAATAGTGTTTTGAAGGGTGATGAGGAAAAAGACAGTTGTCATAGGACACATGAAGGCGAGGGTGAACATTATGCCAGAGGGAAAAGGGAAAAGCAGGCAGGATATGACAAATGTGCACCAGGTAAATGCATTTTGCTGCTTTGTGTTTTCTCCTAGTCTACTCCTAGAGCAAAGTTCACACAGGTTTGGTGTGATCTGATGACATTACCCAAGGTCCTCAAAGATCCTATAACTTGAAGAGGTCTCCTCGTGTCAAAAGGGGAATATTACTCTATCTCCTGCCCAACTCTTGGAGCTGCTGTAAGGATCAAAGGAGAGAATGGCTACAAAGGTGCTTTAAAAATAATGAAAGTTCTAGATGCTGGCAAATGATTATTATTGCAGGATCGTCTTGGAAACAAGTGGGGTGACTATCCTCTACCCCAACATCATTAACCATAGTATAAAGATGGGGGAGGTGCTGAACACAGGTTTGGGTTGTAATCACATTTATCAAGCTATCTGCAGACTATATCTAGGTGAAGTGACATCCTTCCTTCCCTGCCTGCAGAGCACTGCTGCTGGTTGAAATGGCTTTGATCTTCTGAGATCTCTTTGCTCCTCACCATTAGACTGCAAATCACATGATCAATTCTAGGGCAAAAATATTGATTTTACCCTCATAAGTACATGTGTAAATTGAAAGGCAGATTAATTTTTCAGACTCTTTAGTTACTTAGGCAACAGAAAATATCAGTAATTGCCTAATAAAAAAGATAAAACTTGAAAAAATTAAGAACACGTAATAAAAGTAAAACTTAATTGAATATATGTATTTGTGTGTGTGTGGGTGTGTGTGTGTGTGTGTGTGTGTGATTTTTTTTTAAAGATGGGGTTCTCACCGTGTTGCCCAGACTGATCTCATACTCTTGGGCTCAAGTGATTCTCTTGCCTAAGCCTCACAAGTGCTGGGGCTATTGGCATGCACCACTGAATTAAATATTTTGATATGAGAAGTAAAACTAACAATTTTCCAATTTAGTTACAACTTTTTTCTTTTTTTTTTTTTTAAAAAACAAGATTTTTTTCTTCATCGTTTCACAAACTCCCTTTCTTGATTTCATGTAGGTCAAAAACTGATCAACTTGAAGACCATTTGTTGCTATTGCTCAATTGTTTCCAAAAGGGTAGTAGTTAAGGAACTAGCAATTAGTTTTTGATTCATAATCTTCAAATGTTATTAATTATATAAAAAGGGAGACAAATTTTCTTAAAACAACATGGAAGCCAAACTTCTAATGTTTAATTTCTTCTTGTTAGAATACCGTGATCCTGGATAAAAGCAAAACTTTCAGAGGAAAAAATTTAAAATGGTACTTATTAATAAAAGTAATTTGTAAATATTAAAGTAAATTTAATAAAAATGAATTAAAATATTTTTTATCTATGAACATTATGAAGAATATAGTGGATGAAGCAGATCACACTATTTGATTTGAAATTGATCAGAATTCATGACATGAACTGTTTTTAAATGTGGTGTCTTCATCAATCCACATTATCTATCCCTGATATTTCTGTTCATAAGGTTAGTAGAAAGTTTTTATTCCAATGTTCTTTATTTCTGAGCCCTTATCTAGCACACAATTTGGAATATAAAGTGCAACCTCAGGGGTGTGACGTGATGCTCAGTGCCGGGAAGTGTGAAGCATCTGGTAGACTCTGAAAAGACCTGGGTCAGGGGCTCCAGCCAGGCCAGTACCTGCCAACAACCTGCAGGGCTCCCTGCTGAGCTGTGATTGGCTCAGAGGTTGTTACAGGGCAGTATTTATGTCCAAATAGTAGTGCTACAAAAAAGGATAGGGAGTAAGAAAAATGTAACTGGAGAGAATTTTTCAGAAATGTGACAGACATATTCTTACATGTGAAAATTCTAGGAGTTTCCCATAAGTACTTGTACTGAATGAACTGTGGCAAATTTAGGTCTTGTTCATTTTAATGCCACAGATTATCAACATAAAATAATTAGCAAAAAATAATTTCATATATAACCAGCATGGTACATTAAGAAAGGCACCATCAAGCATTATGTACCTGCTTGCTGTGATCTTAAAAAAATTTTCCTCTCCTTGTTTGAATATTAGTGAGTCTATTTTCAATTAAATATATGAAAAGTATTATGCATAGGCTGAAATTTATAATCATGTAGAGTGGGATAAGCACTCTACTTATCTACTTGTGTTCTACCCCAACACATCCAAGTTCTAATTTCTGGAACCTGTGAATATGCTATCTTATATGGCAAAGGGACTTAAGATGTGGTTAAGATCTTGAGATGGAGAGATTATCTTGAATAACCAGGGTGGACCCAATGTGATCACAATAGTTCTTACAACTATGAGACAGAGTCAGGAAAGATATACCAATGGAGTTAGAAGTCTGAGTGATGTGGGGTCATGAGTCAAGGAATACAGGTAGTCTCTAGAATCTGGTAAAGAAAAGGGTCTAAATTATCTCTGAGAGCACTGAGATGGAATGAAACTCTGCATAAATAGGGAATTAAGCTTCATATGACATATTTTAGACTTATGATCTCCAAAGCTATAAAATAATATGTATTGTTTTAACCAACTAATTTTGTTATAGCAACAATAGGAAACTAACACATAAGAGTTTATATCTTGATTTGTTGTCCTATTCAGAAATGCAAGAGGTTCAATAACAGAATATAAAATTTATTTAAGAAAAAAACCAAATAAATTGAAATACCTGCAAATTTCCATGTGTACAGATTAAGAAAGCATGCTTTCTTATATACAGAATCATCCTATGGACATCTTTCCTCTTGCTGCTTGGTGATTTTAACCCCTTGTCACCATGGTGCAGACCATCCTTATGAACAAGCTCAGAAGACAAAATACAAGGAAAAAGGTTTGGAAAAAAGTTCTAAGGAAAACATGCACACTGTTCAATTTTATCAATCAGTAAATCCTCCAGTGTTTATTACAAACATCTTTTGTATCTAGTGGAAGGTTTTTAGAAATGCAGTCAGATGACTATGTACATAAAAAGAAACTGACTGGGAAACAACAAGGTTTCACAGGAGGAAAACACAATGTTTCACAGGAGGAAACACTAAATTGGTATTATGACATGGGAAGGCCTGAGAGTTGCACTCTTAGTCATTTTGGGTATTTGATAATGTCCTGTTGGTCAGGGAAGGATATATGCAACAGATAGATTTGCCCTTAAGGGAAAAAGGAGGGTGATATGGAGCACACTATGCATTAAGATCCTTGGGAAAAAGACTGACTGAGAGCAACAGCAAGGAGACAGGGCCTTTCCAGGGCTGCGATTAGAGGATGATTACAGACTGAACTCCTTGTTCCTGGTTTAAAAGGCATTGAGAAGCAGGGCAAAGCGGTCTGGAAAGAAACACTAGAAGTCACCAAACAGTTCATTTTGGTAGTGATATGGGGCAACACAGTGAGAAGATACTTGGGACCCTGGTTCAACAAATGAAACAGAACAGGAGTAAAATAGCTTAGGTCAGAAATTATTGTCTTTTCTTAAAAGGCAGAAGAAATGGAGATGGATGGAAGATTGGAGGGGACAATGAAGTCAGAAAATTACCAGATGTGGAGAAACTGCTAATATATTTTTTAAAAAATCTTTTGAAACATCATGAGTGACCACCTTGCAATAAACACTGTTTAGAAGAAAAGATAAATGGCTTTGGCATTTCAGTCGAGATTGAATATTTAGCTCAAAATGCCTTCCACAGTGACAGAACATAATATGTGAAACTCAATGAAAGGCAATTTGGGAGGCAGACAAGTAAATTTGTCTCTCATTTATATGCATGCTGCAGTTGAGCTCAAGGAAAAAGATCATTGTCTGTAAGTGTTGAAATGTTAGAGAGAAGAGAATTAGAACACACGATGGATAGCTGGTATCCCTTCCTTTAAATGGCTCTTCAGGGGGAGAGGGAGGAGTTTGTGGAATGAGAGTTTTCGTGGAAAGTACCTTTTGTGCACAAATTTCAAATTGCTTAGGAGAACACTAATCTTAAGTAGCTATGTTGAATATCCACTACCATTTACAAATTGTTCCAATCCCTGATCCATCGCTGGCATCTGTCCCTCACAGTTGGTGGTTTTATCAGTCTTTTTATCTCAGCATCTCATGTCTTCACTCTTCTGGCAGCCCATCTGAGGTCAGGGGGCACTGGTGGTGACTGCCACTTTCCTTTCTCTGCCCTTCTGCTTATGTCACAACATGGATAGTCATTATCTGAACATCGACTTCTCTCCAGAATCCCAGCGAATGTCCAGTGAGACAATTTATAAATGTTCTCGTAAAATGTTCTACTAAGCACAAGATGAACGTACACAAAATGCTATTTGGAAAATGACAATTCTTATAATGCATCTATAAAACACTACATCATAAACACTACATGTGTTATGGCCCTAAGGCTCTGCTGGTGAGCAGAAGCAGTTCCTCACTATAGAGAGAAATGATAAATCTCACTGATTATCTCCAGAGTTGCCTGTTTTTTCTTTGTGAGTCTCTGATTTGATGTCAGAGAGAGCCAAAATCTGCCATCTTCTCTGGGCTTTCCCCCTAGGCCTACTCTGTCTCTCTGTTTTAAATTTATTTTATTCTTCCTACTAAAGGAAAATGCAAATACATTACTTATTAAAGACTATGCTGACATTTTGGAATTTATATTTAAACTCACAATCTATTAAATCTACTTACAAAAAAAAAAAAAAGAAAGAAAAAAAGAAAAAGAAAGGCCTGTTGATAACATGGAAAGAGTGACTAGATTTGTTAGTAGACTTCTTCAGATTCTACACCAGAGCCTACTCAAAGTCAAGGTAAGTGTTTTTAAGAGCCCAGACTTGTGCATTGTGTGACTCTCTAGGTTTGAATTTTAGCTCTATTTCTTACAGCTGGGTGGCTTGTCCAAGTGTTTTAACTTCTTGTGCCTCAGTTTCTCCAAATACCTAGTTCATGATAATAATATCTGGACCCTCACATGAGAACCCTGAGGTCCTCCACTGGTCTACCTAAACTTCCACACACCATGACAAGAGAAGTTGACAGGTATTCCTAGATAAAAGTGATCTGAGACATGTTTTTCATGGCTTACAGTGAAAGCACCAGCCTCTAACGGGCCTGCATTGGTACATTGGGCTCAAGGCCAAGATGTGTAAAGTGAGAAAAATGGAGGAGTGCAATGCTCCACTGGAAGAGGTTTCATAAAGGGGGGCTGTAAAGTGATAGGCAGAGGAATGAATGGGAGCAGAGGAGATCAGAGAGGAAGCACAGAAAGGATTTACATGCAGAAAGCAAGTGTGGGACTCTACCCTTAAGACAACAGGCTGCCCAAGAAATGGAAATCAGGAAAACAGGCAGACAAACAGGAAGCTTAGGTCACCTTGAGAGGAGCTCTAGAGTCACTGGGCCAAAAGCTGAGATGACAAAACATGATAGGTAAGAAGTTACTCCAGGGAGTGAGATGTGCCAAAGAGGAGTGATAGCTTATTGCAATTTGTTAGTCAGGGAGTCTCTGGGGCATTGGGCTAGGAGCTGGGAGGAGAGGGGCAGCAATCCTACCTGAAGCAAGGGAATTTACTCTCAGGACTCAGTATTAAAATGCATTCACTTTAAATACTCATTCCTTGGGTTCTTTAGGGAATAATAGATAATTCTTAATTTAGGATATTCTTGGAAGAAATGCTAAACAGTTTTGGATTTTAGTAGCAATTTTATTTAAAAAGCTTTAGGTTATGAAAAATGAATCAAGATATAAAATATTGTGATTTCATTTTAAATTCTTATTATTTTTATTCCTAGATTCACTGATCTTTAAGTAGCTTTACTTCTGGACAAATATTAATTACCTATATGTATTCCATATTTTACTAACTTCTTAGTTTTTCAAATTATAAAATAATGCCCATCAGGGTATTGACAGTAGTAAGAACTTTCTACTTCAAGCTCTATTCAGAACCCACAAGCTCTATTCAGAGAACATGCCATTCCTAACAAGTGTACACATGAATCAAATGAAGAATCACTGAAAATCAGGAAATTATACTCTAAATCTGTTATTTAAAATAATTCTTTATTAAATAATTGCAATAAACATTATTTAAATATAAAACATATTTAAAATACCTTAATAATTATGTATTAAGACTTACTGCTTCTGTCAGCAAAAATTCCAGAATATGTCTCTATATTCCAAATTACAATTCTAAAATAATTGTTGATTTGTAAGGATTAAGAGTCTCCCATATGCATGATATTTATACTTCTATAAAAATGTCAGTAAAGTATGACAAATATTTAAAGTAATGCATAGATTTTAGTTAAGTATTAATAGCAAATTTTATGTAAATTTCAAGTTAGCTGACCTTAACTTTCACAAAACCAATAATTATAATAGTTACATAGTCATAAACACAACTAACATGTATAACACTGGAAAAAAAAAACCTTTCCTAGCAGTTTTCTTCTTGAGTGTGCCTACTTGTGTAATAAAAAAGAGCAATTTCTTAAAATTATAAAAATTTCTTTAAAGTGCTCACAATAATGCAGGCCATATTAATAAATGTTCATAAAATTTATTGAATTGGATTTATGTTCTAATAAACAGAGAAAGCAAGTTTATTAGCAATACTGAAATTGACATATAACTTCTCAATGAACTTTCTTTATATTAATCACTATTTCTTCACACCTAGTACAAGTCTAAGCATGTGCTAATGCTTATTCACAAATATTTCTTTGATATTGTAAAACAATTAATTATGTTGCTTATAAATCAAGTTTCATTCAAACTGAGTCTAGACATGTTTAAAAATTTAATCAAACATAAATAAATAGTATCTGTCACAATTTAATGTGTCATTGTTTGTTGAAGAAATTTTGTTTGATTAATCTGTAAGAATTCATTTAAAGGTCCTGGAACACCATGGGCCTCAATTTCCTTAATTGTAAAACAATGAACTTGTCAGAGGAATCTTCAAGGTGCCCAGCTTCAGTTTTAGTTTCATGATTGCACTGAGTAATCCTAATCTTCTCAATATTAATGCATTTTTCTGAAGAATTAGTCCAATTTCAAAACTGAATTTTCAGTTGCCTTTGTATTTGTTCCAATACATCATGTCTGTTTAATATTTTTAGAATCTAATTTTGAATAATAAGCAGTAAAATGAATGTTGTGTCTAAGGCACCTAACAAACATACCATGTTCAGTTTTCTCATGTTGAACCAGGATTGAGACTTACCTCTATGGTTTCTCAGTTTGACATAGTAGCAAGTAGAAAGATATGTTTTCACCGTTTCTTTTTTTTTTTTTTTTTTTTTCTTGTTTTTATTTGTTCTTTCTAGATATACATGACAGTAGAGTATATTTGGACATATTATACATTCATTATACACATATAGAATAACTTGTTCCAATTAGGATCTCATTATTGTGGTTGTATATGATGGGAGTTATATTGGTCATATATTCATACATAAGGATAGAAAAGATGTCTGATTCATTCTACCATCTTTTCCATTCCCAATGCCCCCTGCTTCTTTCCCTTCATTCCCCTTTGTCTACTCCAGTGAACTTCTAATCTTCCCTTCCCTTGTTGTGGGTGAGCATCCACATATCACAGAGAACATTCGGCCTTTGGTTTTTTGGGACTGACTTATTTCACTTAGCATGATATTCTGCAGTTCCATCCATTTATTGGCAAATATCATAATTTCATTCTTTATGGCTGAGTAACATTTCATTGTGGGTATATGCCACCTTTTCTTTATCCATTCATCTGTTGTAGGGCACCTAGTTTGGTTCCATAGCTTGGCTATTGTGAACTGAGCTGCTATAAATGTTGTAATGACTGCATCACTCTAGAATGCTGATTTTAAGTCCTTTGTACATAAATCGAGGAGTGGATAACTGGGTCACATGGTGGTTCCATGTGCACACCTGTAATTCCAGGGGCTTGGGCAGCTGAGGCAAGAAGATCTCAATTCTGAAACCAGCTCAGCAACTTAGTGAGGCCCTATCTCAAAATAAAAAATAAAAGAAAACTTGTTTTCACCATTTCTGTTAGTGCTGATGATTATATTATTAATAGTAACCATATAACCATATTAATTTTTAGCATTTGAATTTGATTTTATTTTTGAGATGGTATGCAGCTGCCCATGGTGGTGCAAGCCTGAAATCCCAGTGGCTATGGAGGCTGAGGCAGGAGGATTGCAAGTTCAAGGCCAGCCTCAGCAACTTAGCGAGGCCCTAAGCAACTTAGTGAGACCCTGTCTCAAAATAAAATTCAAAGGGCTGGGGATATGGCTCAGAGATAAAGTACCCCTGGGGTCAATCCTCAATAACAAAAACAAAAGTAGAAATGGAGACGGAGTCTGTATATATTCTTTTTTCTTGTACAAGATGCAAATCTTTATATTGCCTAATAACATTGATGATAAATGCATCCAAGCAGAACCTAGACAACACCCAAAATATCCTTCTGCATTTCTCAGGTCAGTGAAATACCTGTCCTGACTCCTATCCTTCACGTGCCTGGCAGGTTTTAGGACTGTTTCTTCCTACTCCATGCTAAATGCACTACTGAGAGTCTTATTTCCTTTTCAATTTGGAGGAACTCTCTTGTGGATAAATTAGTCTGTTCTCTGATATTACTAAGATAATGGTAACAGAGAGATCAGGTAATTCATCCTTGGGAAGACAGGCTACATCTTTGGGTGACCACATGGCTGGATCATAAAACGGCTCATTCATCCCTAGGATTCTTCTTCTGGCCAGTTCTGAGCTGTTTTAGATACCACATTAATTATGACAAGAATCTAGATAAGTAACATGAATTTTATAAAATGGGAACATGTGAGTTTGACCTTGATCCCATATTTCCCATTTTCTTTGTTATCCCCCACCCCACTCTTACTCTCTCCAGTGCACTGAAGTCCTTCTTCCAGTTTACAGGCTTGTTGAAATCTCTCTGTTCTTAGGAAGTGACTTCAATTTTACTAGCCCATTAATTTTCCAAGTGAAGTTGTTGACTTTTAAGGAAATTGTAGAATGAAGATAATTCTAAGATCTTTTTTCTTTTATTACCAAACATCCCCAAAGTCCTCTATGCTCATTCCTTCTACCTCCTCACCACATATTCTCTCCCTAATCAAAGATAGCACGGCTTTGGCCCTCACTACTCTTCTGTGCTCATGAAAGGTCACCAGTTTCCTTTTAGTCACCAAATTTGGCATCTCTTCTCAGATTCCACATTTATTTGCAACAATAAAATTCTTGTCTGGTCTTTCCTTTCTGAAACTTTCTCTCCCCATGACTTCTCTAGCACTCCAAGGTGTTCACCTCATTTCTTGCCATTCCTGTTTGTGTGTTTTTGCTCTGTAAATGGGATGTTCCTTAGGGAAGTGTCTTTAATCCTCTGTTCCCAGGCACTTTCTCTTTTGGTAATTCCAAGGCTTCAATTATCACCTGTATGTGACTGCTCTCTCCACTGGAAATCTGTCATGAGTTCCAGTGTTGAATATCCTGCCAGCACTTTCAACTTAATATGCCCCAAGTTCAACTCATCATCTCCCCTGTAAATCCAGCTCTCTTTTTTTGGTTGCCTGGCTTTGCTAATGGCACCATCATCTGTTGCTTGGATGCTCGAAATGAGTCATATTAATTTTATCTCCTAAGTGTCCCTTGCACTGGCCTTCTAATTTCTAAGTTCATGGCCAAATGGTTCAACTCTCACTATCATTGGATTCATCACTGAAATTTGCTGATTCATTTTAATGTTTTGTCCCCCGAAACGTCACTCTTATCAGGCTATTACCCTGATCTAAAGTCTTCCTTGAGTCCTCATTTCCTACAGAATCAAGTCTAAATTTCTAAGCCTAACTCTCAGGGTTTTCAGTCAACTTACTTTTCATTCTCCCCTTTTCCTTTTAGTCAAACCGAGCTACGCACTGTGACTTGACACTTCCTGCATCTTCCCACCTTGCTCACAGCTTCTCTCCCACAAAGCCACAGACCCTGAACATTAAGGAACACCCAGCTCAAGTGTTTGCCCTTCCATGTCTTTCCCCTATCCCTCCATTTTTTTCACTGCTTGAACCTTAAAGCTATCTTAGGATGCTTATAAAATGTGTTTCTAACCTTTTACTACATTTTCTTATTTTGTTGTGTACTGTGGAAAAAAGCAAACAACTTGTCATTCCCAAGTACAAAGTGTGTATAAGGTGCTGGGGTTGTAAAAACCCCATGTACAAGTCATACACCACAAATCTGACTCTGTAAGTCTCTTGAGAGCAAAACTGTCTGATTCTTCTTTTTATCTTCTAGAACACCAAGCAGTGACACTTCATGCATTTGAATCTATGTTAAAATGCACAATCCCAAATTGAATACCATATTTCCTGACCATGGTCCATTTTTCCACCTTTTATCCATGCACTCCCCTGTCTGAGATTTAATCTTTGTTTTCTGAATTCAGTTGACAAGATTCTATGTGAAAACTGATGTAAAATTATGAATAGTACACTAAATTGTTTCCTACTTAAAATTCTAATTCAGGGCTCTGTTCTGTCAAATTGTCTTCTAACAACCTCTAAGTAAGGATATTCTGTTTCAAAGGAAAGGCACACAAAAATACTCAAGAAAAAGTTGCTGTTGTTACTGTGCTCTGGATTGGTAGTGTTTGCATCCACTTTGTCAACTAACAAGGTGAAAAAAAAGGAAAAACCAGGATTATAACTCTACATTGAGGTATGCCACATGAGATGGTAGTAAATGGAAGGAAGAGTCACATAGAACTTCTCAGAATTTAATGGCATGCACTTGCAGTTGCATCAGACAGTATAATGCAAAAATACTTAACTTCCTGTGTCAGGTATGGCTCTTTCAGAACTGAGTTACAGTATTTTATATTATCAAGTAATCCTCACAGACATCTATGATATTGCTAATGGTTATGTAACCCTTATTCTACAGACAAAAACAAGGGCCTGGAGAGCTTGAGTAATCTCCCTAAGGTGGCATAATTAGTAAGTGGTAAAAATTTAAGCCAGGAAGTCAAATTGTAGAGAGTGAAATATGACATTAACACTGCAGTAGACAGGTGCAGTGGAATATAGCTCATTCATCCTGACCGGGCCCAGGCATCCTCTTTCTGTGGTGAACAGAACCACCACCTTCAGGGATGACGACTCCGCCTTTCTCACCTGGGAACCCACCACGTTTTTTGCCCTTTCAGCTATTGTGTAACACCAAGTCATGTTTTGTCTTGTCTTCTACCTTCTGTACTTTGCTTCCATTCTGTTCCTCACCCTAAAGTGTATCAGTGCCTTGGGCCTGGCTTTGTGCTGAGCTTGCTCTTATTCTGGCAGCAACCCTGCCTGCCCTTTTTCCTGCTTTGCCCTTTTTCCAGCTTTGGCTCTTCCTGACCCCATAGACTCTGGTTAACAGTGGTACCAATAAGGGCTCCATAGAGTCAGAAGCCAGAACAACTTATCAGCAAGTCCAGTGACTTTTTCTAAATTCGTGATCCAAGGAGTACAAAGTAATTCAATTAAGACGTTCACTTTAAAAAGTGGTACGTGAGATAATGTCTATTAATTGTGGGACGTAAAGGAAGAGGCTCATTTGAATACAAATAGTTATTCCTCTATTCCCAGATATGTGCAGCATGCTAATAAACTGATGAAAAACCTTATAAATTCACATCACTGTTACCAAGCAATAAACCATATCTGAGTAGGCTTTGAAAATACGTTTCCCTAGTAGGCTTAACATATATTCTGGGTAAGGCCGTCAGGCTGGGAGAATTCTGGAAACAAGTCTTTTGTTTAAATCTCTCTCACCATGTTCATTTTAGTCATAGGTAACTGATGGAAACAAATACAATAAATTGCAAAAATAAAGGGGATGAAACATGCAGTTCCATACAGGTGAAAAAACTGCATCTCAAGTTGAGGAATAAAAAGGAAAAATAAGAATTAGTGTTTGATTTCACCAGGAAATCAATCTCCTGTGTAATTTCCCCCAAACAGTATATGCTACATTATAATACCATCTTTCAAATAAAATTTCATTAGATTATAAATCACTCAGGGAAATGAGAATTTTATCCTACTTAAATTAAAAAAATTAATGCTTCTAATTTAAAATGCCCCTCCTTTTGATTTGGTAGTTGTCATGAAGAAATATACCAGGGTAAGCCTCAGTTTGCCACTTATTTTGTAATTTGCTCTCACTTGTTCCTAAAACCTTTGCAATATTTCCTTACAGCTAGAAATAAAGCTTGAGTGTACTTAGTGTGCCACTTCTTTGGTTTCTGAGTAGTTCTAGTTTTGAAGCCAGTCCAGTTCACCTAGCTCTATTCCACACAAAGTCAATAAGCCTCTCTGCCTCCATCTCTGGCCAGGAGTGATATTCCTCACACAACATAGCTTTTTAGCTCCTTTGCAATGATTTTTATCAACACAGTTCCAGTGTACTATGTGTACACAATTTTATCAAGAGGTTCATGAGAGAATACAGTGGTTTTGCCATGAAATTGGTTCTGACAGTAAATACTTTTTAGTAAGTGCATACATGATATTCCCTGTTCAGTATGATTTTATTTAATAAACATAATATTGTACCTACTGCTGGTAAAATGCTGTCCTATGCACTGTAGGAGTATAAGGATGAGCAACACTGGATCTTAGCACCCACAGGTTCCCAATCTAGTGGGGCAGAAAGAATCATCCTTAAATAACTCTAACACATGCTGACCGTGAGAAATGCTATTACTGCCATAGAGCTGTGGGAGTAAGGAAGATTAATTTTCAGAAGAATCTCTTTAAAGAAAATTGCTCTTGGAATATAGCATTCTTTTGTTTTAGAAAAGAGATGCTTGCAAATATCATTTATAGTATATTTATCTATAAACATATGGAAAATAAATCATGATCCTTTCCTACAAGGGGATGCAAAGAACTTGAGCAACAGATGACATCAAATGAATCTTCATGATTTATCCTCTGGAATTCTGAATTTATTAAACTTCTTCTGATTCAAAAAGCATAAGCAAAGCATTCTGGGAGAGGAGGAAAGAATAAAATCTTCCTCCACATTTCTTCCTTTCTACCAGAAATATGCTCTTCAGAACTGACCATCAACAGAATTTTCCTTTGCAGCAAACCCGGCACAGGAAATAATCGACATTCAGTGCCAACCTGGCAACTTATTTTGCACACAGGCTCTGACCCTGGCAAGTCCTAACTCCCCCTGCATTTTGGAGCCACCGGGAGAGACTGGTGCTTGAGTGACGCCACGTGCAATGATGCTCTGCATGAGTTTAAGACAGGAAGGCGTTTTCCTGCCTTCCATGAAAAACATCAATTTACACAAGTGAATATTCAGTACCAAGGAGAACCAGACACAGCGTATTCTTAGCACCTCTAGGTTAGCAGCATAAAATGTTACCCTACTGTTTTAGAAAAGAGACAGAGTTGTAGCTGTGGAAAACAATGTTAACGCTATATGTCAGAATAAAAAACACATGTTTATGTTTCAGGTAGTTTTTTTTTTTCTTTTTCTGTTTTCTTTTTTAACCCCAAAGTAGGGACTAAGCATGTCCAAAGAGGCACTTTATTTTTATAGCCATGCTTTGGGAAGCCAAAATGGCACCTGAATAACTTTTCCCCTCTAATAGCTCACAGTCATAATTTCTAGTACTAACATTATAGTAGCTGGGAGTGTTGTCAAAAGTGAGCACTTCCTTTTTCATTTCCAAACACAGTAGAACAAACAGGAAGGTTCCTTGCAGAGCTGACTGCAGGAGAGGTGGTGGTGATGAGAAATTTTGATACTCTCACTATTTTTACATTGGAAAAAGAAAATAGGTTTCTTCTCTGATCAGACACTAGAAATCCTGGTTCTTCAATCTCTGGAGGAAAACTAGTCCTGGAGACATATCAGAATAAAGAATCATATACCTGCATTATTCACTTTCCTTTTATTCTCTGGAAAAGATTTTCTCAACAAGTTAGAGAAAATTATTGGAAACGGCTACTAGAGTGAGGGGCAAAGTCCATCAAACAGTTCAGAATGCTCACTCAAATACTTCTCTGAGGAAGCATGCATAAATGATATGACATCACTGTTAAGGAACATTTAGCTGTAGGAACCTAAAAGGAATAATCTGCTCTTTCAGACACAGGGAAATGATAAACATGTTCAAGGGAGTAACAGCTATGTGCAGGGAACTGATTTAACTGGAACACGGTTTAATGACACGTTAGCTTGAGCCCAATGCATAGTAAACATTTACAGCCCATAGTATGTAATAAAGCAGTAGGGTAATGCCTTTTATCAGAGGCTGTTTCTTAATCATTCAGAACCCATTAATAGTCACAACAGAGGCAAACAGAAACTGTGACATGTGCCTCTAAAAATACTGCTTATTGGCAACTGTTCTCTGGAAGAGGTATTTTGTGTTCATTGGAACCACTAGTGTGTGAGCGAAATTTTCCAGCAGTTCACAAAAATACCCAGACCACATCAAGGGCACATCTTTGAACTTCAGAAAAAAGTGAAAGTGAGAGGAAGCATTAGAAAGCAGTATGTCTCTGATATCTAGGCAGACTGTCACTACATGCTGCTTTGCCTTGACATTATTAGAATCAAATTGTAGAGAAGTGTTCAGTGTCGAGTTTCCATCAAACATGGTCAGCATCCAGCCTGCTTGGATCAGTATATTTATATGTGTTCTGTGTTCTAGGTTTCACTAGTTAACATGGATATGACTCAAAAAATGTGTTGCCACTTTTACAGTCATTCCTCACTCACCACCTGGCTTGGGAATAGCTCCTTATAAGTGCCAGGGCACAAGACATCAAAATAACATATAAAAAGGGCCTTTTATTTTTTCTAGCTTTAAATCAATTTATTTTAAATAGATACAGTGGATCATCAGAATGAGTAGCATAATAAATAGGATAAAATTTATGGCCAATTAAAAGATAACAAGCTTTGATGATAGTTACACCTCACACAGTGACATGGAGACTAAAAGATGTTTTTGATTTGACTAATGTACTTATAGACGTATTAAGTGAATATTCCAGACAAACAAAAAGAAATCAACCCAGTTTCTGCTTCTTTATGTTGTATGTCTCTACTTTTCCCACTCCCAAAGTGGTTATTCTTTTTATATTTCCTGTCTGGACCATATATTTAGTTGTCTGAGGTAAAATATTCAAAATTCTCCTCAATTACTTCTTTGTCCTTAGATATACCTAAGCATCTCTCAGATCAGTCCTCTTCTCTCCATTTTCTTTCCCACTAGCCCAGATATGACAACCATTTGCTCTGTCCTTTGATTTTGGTACCCCAGTCATTCTTCTGTCACTTAAACATACATTTGATCATGTTAAGAACTTGCTAACGCTTCTGCAGCAATTAAATGCCCTAAGGGTGAAGTGTGAGTCATTTAACCTGCCTGCCTACCTTCCTTCCTAGACAACAGCCACACTGTACTTCTTCCAGTTAACCACAAAGACCATGTCTCCTGTTCTACAGGCCTTTGCACTTAGGATTTTCTCTGTTTGGAGCAGTTTTCCACATCCTATTCCAGCCTCTAGAATGGAGCAATATTTTACTATTTATCAGGTCTTATCTTAGATGCCACTTCCTGTGAAGTTGATGTTGGCAAGGGCCCAAGAACAGCAAATGGCATGTTAGAAACTTAACACCACTAGCCCATACAAAAATGCTTGGCAATAATGATATGCCTCAGTGGTCTGTGCATTCTGGCAAGCCTCACCATTGCTAAGCCTCACTATTCAACGATTTGGGGCACAGCCTGGGCATTTATTTGGCAAGCTCCCTCAGGTGACTGTGATGTACCCACACTTGGAGAACCAGAGTTTTACTCCAAAACAAATCAAGGTAGAAGTTAATAAGTATAGAAATAATTTCTGTAAAATAATTTCTATGATAATATGCTGGTTGTAGATGATAATTTATCACTTAGAGTCTAATCATCTTTAATTCCCTTGAGAGTAAAGATAACTTTTGCATAAGTCAATTACATCTTTGAAACATCTATTGTATTGATAAACACATAGTAAATGTGAAGTCATCATGGGGAGGTAAAAATGAACTTATGGAGTACTTACTATGACTCTTATGATGTGAAGATTATATGTAATAGGAAGGCATAGCTAGGGTTGAACACAGACATGCTGATATCAAAGCTTACACTATTTCAATACTATTATGTCCACTGATTAAATAATTCAACACATAAAACCAGAACTGTAGGTATAAAAATGTATAAATAAATAATTGGAATAGAGATCCTTACCACACCGATTTCTCATTGACAAATATCTGTGGGAAGTGAAACATAATAATAAGACAGACAAAGGCTGTTTATATTCCTGAATAACATTATTCATAGAAAAACAAATTATTATAAAATAATGTTGATCATTTTCAAATGATAAAGCTATTTGTAGATCTTATTCCCCATAAACGAAAAATAAGACTGAAAGTTAACATATGAAATTCAAAAGAAGAAACTGAATCCTTAAAAAGATTATATATGGAGTTAGGGTCAGTTCAGTCAAACTCTTAAGAACCCAAAATTGGAGGGAAAAAATTAGCAACAAACAAAATAAGGCAATATGCAGAGAATAATGATGCTCAAGCAATCATTAGAGGTTCTCTTGGGTGGCCTACATGAGAGGTAAAGTTTTGTCCAAACATTTCAAGACTCTGAGATGTTTGGCCAATACACCTGTAACTAGGTAGTTAAATGGAGGTCCTACATTTTCCATAATTTTGATTTGGCCTCTGACTTTAGTCCTGGGCTTCCACTTCTATTTCCCCAAGTTAGTTCTTTTTCTGCTTCTTGCACGGTAAAACCTGCACTGGAGCTCACAGCCTTCCTCAAAGTCTAGAGCAGCATGTGAAAAATGATTAATGGCTATGGACGAACATTACAGAAGAAAAAAGACACATGCTTTATCCTTTTCTCTAAGAAGCTTAGAAAAGCGGTACTACCATTAATATGAAACGGAAATGAGTGACAAAAAGTGGATGAGAGAGCTATTTTTCATTAATTGGTACTAAATTCTTCTAGCTTCAGAGTTCTATCTATGAATATAATGATGCAATTCGCTAATGATAATCAGTGATATTTAGTCATTAATTAGTGCTTCTTTTAATATTAACATTTCCAAACTTAACATTATGTCATCCTGGAAGGGTACACCAGATAAGTTTCATACTACCAAAGAGTTCTTAGGCAAATTCTTCCCTTTTAGAAACCACATTTACGTTGTACTTGAATATCTATCCCCAGTCTCCTGCACAGATAGATTTTGTAATTAAGCCACCAGTGGAAAGAATGGAGATAGTGTAATGGAGATATTTTCTACAAATGTTTGGTCAATTTTATAATATGAGAGAGAAAAAGCATTATCTATCAATAATTTCTTTTCTGGAAATCTATTCTTAGGAAATAACCTTAGGTGCTCTCTCTCTCTCTCTCTCTCTCTCTCTCTCTCTCTCTCTCTCACACACACACACACACACGCACACACACACACACACACACAAAAATAGTTTTAATGTAAAGTTCTTCACTACTATGCAATTTATAATTATAAAAATTTGGAAATCACCAGATCATTAGGGAACTTCCACATGATGACTTATTACCAAGACATTAACAATAAGTTTTGTGAATAATTTTCAGCATTGCAACCAGATGATAATGTTGAAAATTGAAGTGAATGTAGACAGAACATGTGTGACCAAAAATGACAAAACACATACATTCTAGAAAGATTATAAGGAAATACTAACATAGTGAGAGTGGTGGTACTCAGTGGGATCACTGGCAAACCTTTTTCTTTCTACTTTACTAGTTTTTGAATTTTTTGCCTTTTTTCCTGCCTTATTTCTTGTGACAACTCTATACCAACACATCTGAATTGATGCTTCTATATTCTTTTAGTGTTTTAAATGTCATTAAGAAATTAATATTCTATGATGAGGACCCCAATCAATAGGAGTCAAAGAAAACACTTGTAAGCTTCAGTTTCTATATAGACACACTAAAACTTATTCAGCATCATGAAAATTAATAAATTAAAACTGCAACAGACCATCAAAGAAAGAGATAAAGTCAAAATCCAAGGTATTTCTGGGCTTCCTCTGTGTCTCTTTCTTTTAGTCTCTGTTACCAGTTGCAGATTTCAGGAACCAGGAAGAAGTAACTAGTAATGTTCTTGAAAACACAGAAGACAAAGGTCATATAAATTTGACCTAGAAATGCTTTTGTTTGTGTTTTATTCCTTTCTTAAAAGGTACCTATTTATATCTACTCAAGTTATTTATTCAATGGAAGATTATTGGGCTTATATTACTCAGAAACAAAAAAGTGGTATTTCTAAGAATAAAGAATAATCTTTCACAGAAGATCTCTGAAAAGCCACTTCAGGAAAATTTTTTTAAAAAGGTAAGAAAAACCATGGCATTAAGCATTTAGTCAAAAAATCAATTAAGTAAAAGGTTTCTAGTGACAATGCATAGGAACAAGTCTTTCCAGTGGTGGTGATCTGTGATTCTTAATATTAGTAATAACTCCTATTTTTCTTGAAAATATGTAAAACAGTTAAAGCTTTTATACAATGTAACCAAAATTTTCAGGGGAAATCTGGTATATGACTAATTTTATAAGATACATCCAGAGTCTGTAGGTGTGGAGACACTAGGCAGAGCTCTCTGGTATAACCTCCCCTTTTGGAAACTGAAGCCATTAAACACAGTCTTGGAAAAGCCTAAGATGGTTAAGGTCCTTGGAAAAATATACATACTTGGCAATCCCCATACCAGACTTTGGGAGGCACATATCTAAGGACTTAGCAAGGAGATCCTGTGGTGACTTTTTCTCCACAAAGTATCTGTTTCGGGCCCAGTCTAATATTCAGATTTTCACATGCAAAGATTAAAGTGTTGAGAAAAAACCTTATTGCAACGACAATCCATACCCCCTTTCATTGCTGAAATGAAGTTGCTTTTAAAATAGAGAGAGTCTGTGGGAGTAATAACAATAGGAACAAAGATTGTGCCTAAGACAAATATTGACCGTGGTTGGCCTGAGAATGGACTGCATATTTGTCTCAAGAATAAAGTCAGGTACTGCAGTTAGAGCCCAGAACAAATATCCATGTGCAATTCCTCAGCAAGGGTCCCTAATTATCTACAGAAACAATGGCACTGGTGCAGCCTAGGGAAATAGGGTCCTTCACTGTCATATAGAGGTCATGCTGTAGTTCCTGAAGTTCAATGCAGTGATGCACATTCATATGAGTAAAGAGCTCATAAGGAGAAATGGATTTTATAAGACTGGGCTCCAACAAGACCAGAATGTGGTATATTGACTGGGCTGCAGCTGGTGTAGTGGGTGGGGAGTCTGAGTTCTGGTTTCAGCTTTGCTTTCAACTAGTAACAGGACATGCACTAGTGGACATGAGGATTATTGTACGAATGCTGAGGCTTTCTATGCCATGTACCTTTCACTCGGGAGAACACAAAAATCTCATCTTCAGAGATGTCTTATATTGATCTTTCTTACTAAAATGAAACTACAGCTAACACATAGAAAATTCTTTAGAAGTTAAAATAATCATATGAGGTTGGGTTTTGCTTTGACTATAAGCAGGAGAGAACCGAGTCAATTGCTGAATTCTTCAACAGATTAAGTAAACACAGATTTATTTATTTTGTTGTATAAAAATGTTTAGGTGATAAAAAATTGCTACTGTTGTTTTGCTTCAGTAAAGAATGAGAGAGGTGGAATAAGATTTCATTAAAAACTGTGCATGGTATGGCGGGAATAAAGGTAGGTTTTCTCATATAATTATTTATTAGTCTGGTTATTAAGAGTGTGTGATCTAAAGTGCACAATGATAAGGTGATGGTAGTCAAAGTAAATTGGATTTTTACCTCTTGCTTTAATTGGGATTATTCTGAATGGCTCCAAACATGCAGTAATCAGAACATTTTGATACAGTAAGAATCTTCTGGAGACCAGAAATCTAACTCTTTGTTACATTCTTTGGAAGCTATACTCCATGTATGTATAATATATCAAAGCACAATCTACTGTCATGTATATCTAAAAAGAACAAATAAAAAATAAAAAAGAAGTATCTGGACATATATGTGAACTTTGAGACACCTTCTACTGATCTGAAGCATATTCATTTCTCAAGATCTAGCTCAGTTCTCATAATGATCTTGCTCTGGTTTTGAATTATTAGAGTATTCACTCTCTAAACCACACAATAAGTATCACAGAATGCTTTATGCTGTTCCTTGTTATTTTAAGGACTGTGTATCTTGTATCCATCTCTTTTAGACTATAAATTCTTCAAGATTAATGGTTTTTTAAAAACACAATTTCCATTTAATTTTTATTCTTCAGAGGATAGTTTTTCTTCTGTCCTTAAGGACCCAGTTTTTTACATGGGTTTTGGTGGATGTCAAGGGGTAGCACACCATGGGGTAAGGTGTTTGTCCTTCCTGGCTTTATGAGATTGGTTCCTGGCCACCTTGCTGTGAACAGCACCTGTCATACAGTAATGCAGTTTTATACAGAACTTGGGAAGACACTTGCTTCAGAAATGACTCTGACAGTTGTGGTCCCTACTAAATTTCCAACAATGAACTTGTTTACAGCCTTGTCTTGGGTGTGCACGTGGGGCAGTTGGTGCAAAAATAGGCTGCGCATGGTCACAA
The DNA here is from genome assembly GCF_902686445.1 of Sciurus carolinensis. NCBI lineage: Eukaryota > Metazoa > Chordata > Mammalia > Rodentia > Sciuridae > Sciurus > Sciurus carolinensis. Next base: position 87,669,946 of record NC_062219.1, read on the forward strand.
CACTTTTGGGCACAATCATCTTTTTTGTCATCTTGGAAGTAAGAACATAAGACCAAGATCAATGATTTTTATATTTGTTTCCCCATAGTGACTGGCTTAGAATCTTATATATGGTCACACTCATACTTCTGGTACTTGAAAATTGATTAGTGATGACTAATACTGAATATAAAAGGTATAATTCTAAAAAGAATTGAGAATTAAAAAATTTAAATGGGATTTTAATGATTTAATATTATCTATATAGTATTTAATATGTCGATTTTTTTTCCTGCTAGAAATATTATCTGTTAGTCAGCTTTCTGTCACTATAACAAATACCTGAGGTAATTAATACATAAAGAGAAAAGTTTTATTTTGGTTCACAGTTGTTAAGGTTCCAGTTCATGAATGGGCAAACCCATTGCTTTTAGGACTCCAGTAGGGTACAGGATGACAATGGCAGGGAGTATGTGACATAGCAAACTGCTCACCTCAAGGTGAGGAAGCACAAAAGCAAGAAGAGACCAGGATCCACAATCCTTTTGGAGGACACACCTCCAATGACCTAATGACCTCCTGCAAGGCATCACCTTCCTAAAAGTTCCACCAGATCCACCCATCCCAACTGCCATCCCGAGACCAATCCTTTAACACATGGGTCTTAGGAAACACTCAATATCCAAACTATAGCACTTGTCAAAATTTGATCTTTATTTTAGTATTCCTTATTCATACTGTAAGTCTATCTGATAGCTAATGTAGTAAGTCACTATACTATAAAAATCTAATTAAATCCTAATTTCAAAGGTATCTTATTCATACAGTTAAAACTTCATTTGTACTCAATAGCACTATAATAACCTATTAAAGACTACATTAACTTAATTGGCTGAGCTCTGATGGCATATTAGGAGTACTTGTCAATGTAACTATTACAAAGAGAACTTATATTTAAAATTCTGATAAATCAAAAAATGGTATAGTTCAAGACCATTATGAATTTTTAATTTATATGCTATTCTGACTATGATATAGTTAGTTATTATAGATATGTTTAGATTTAAACAAAAATTTAGTTACTTTCATGAAGTTTTCTTGAGACTATAATAAGTATTTCTGCTTTCCAAAAATTAATCAGTATTAATATATATTAGCAAAACATAGAGGCAGTGTGTTCATGGAAATGGCAATATCTCATCTCTACTCTGTAGAGCTCATTTTCTTATTTAAACTAAGGACTCATCTGCCTGAGAATAATCTCATCATATTAATGAACAGATTCACCATCAGCTCTTTCTACCCTTTAATCCTATTATCATATCTATTCGTGTTTCAGTTTCGACCTTTGGAATTCTTAAAATCAGTATTTCTTGCAGACTTTAATATTACTGTCTTAAGTATGACAAAAACATGTAATTATGTTAAAAACTTAAATAAGCTTCCATGGGTCAACAACAACCCTTGTCATCCTGTATGTCTGCTTTTTGATGTGAATGTTTTTGGGATGAAGAGTGTGGCCCCCAGCACAAGAGAGTAAGCTGTGTAGTGTGCTCCTAGGGTTGAGGGATGTTCTGCATTGCTTCACCCACATTCTTCAAGTCTTTTCCCCTAATGACAGAGACGTTGCTATTGTCCATGGCCTCAGATCCAGAGTGCTTAGGGCATTCTGAGAGAGGTCAAATTCCCGACCTTGGCCTCATTATCACCAGCTATATTGAACTGAAGTGACCAGATGCAGACATAAAAATGGTTCTTCTGGCTCCCTGTGGTCCTGGCTGGCTGTGAAACATGGCACCTGCTTCACATCATTGTCAGGGTTGGGCAGAAGGATTATAGACTGTCCACAGATTTTTCAAATGTGGGGTTAAAACTGATGATGATAAAACCTTGAATAATGGGAGATTATGAGTTTGGGGTCAGTTATCTTTTCCTTTGTACAAAGTACTCAGCAATTACTTCAGAATACATTTAAAACAAACAAATATATAATATTTAAAAACTGCTTCCATAACTATATTTATTAATGGCTTGCTTATAAGAGTAGACTTAATTACTTATATACTCAGGTACACTGATCGAATGATTATTTTCTGTAGCAGAGAGATCATACCCACTGTGCTTGTCTGCAATAAGTAGGACAGATATTAGCCAAAGCAACCAAAAATATAAGGGGAAAAAACAGAACAACTTTTCAATAAACATTTTAAACTAAGTAACAAGTTCCAATAATAATAGAAACTTTAGAAATAACATAACTGAGAAGGGGAAAAGATGGCTTTTTATAGATATGGTTTAATATTTTGTTAATAATTCCTAAAGTCTACATCAAATTGCAATTCCTAAAATGTCTTTAGGATATATGCTAAATACTTTTAATAAAATTTTGATTCACATTTTTATACTACTCTCCTCAAGTATTTTGCATAGATATAAGATAACCAGTTCTTGCAATCAGCAAGACTCAATTTAAAGATGAACATACTCCCCTAAAATATTTAAATTGATGATGTTCAACTACAAGGTCTTTTTTAGTTTTAAAATTCTGTCATTCCCTAACTATGCCTTCTTACACCTGAAGAAAAAGAAGAACAAAATTAGAATCTATGTGACTGTAATATATGTAAAACAAATTTTCTCAATACTGGCTGCTTCCTCCAAGGTTAGACGGCCTGCAGCCATCAGTTGAAAGGTACTGAAAACTCATCTCCTCCAGTGTCAGTGGATTTGGTTCAGGTTCTGGTGGAGCTGACACCACCCATTCCTACCTAAAAGGCAAAGGACCTTGACCTGACCAGTCAGCATCCCCCACCCCTCAGCACTTACTTCATGGGTGTTTTATCCACCCATTTTTACAGTGCTGTGACCAAAGTACCTGATAAGAACAACTTAGAGGAGGGAAAATTCATCTGGGGCTCATGATTTCAGTAGTTTCAGTCCATTGATGGCAGACTCCATGGCTCTAGGCCCAAGTGAGGCAGCACCTTACCAGGCAAGGGCCCCCACTGAGGAAAGCTACTCAGTTCAAGACAGAGTCAGGAAGCAAGGTAGGGGCCACAGGGAAGGTGTACTCTTCCGGGGCAGCCATGCCCTGCCTGCCTAGAATTACCACTCAGTCATTCAAACTAGGATGGACTGATTAATTTAAGACTCTCACAGTCCAATCACTTTACTTCTAAACATTCCTGCATTAACACGTGAGCTTTTGGGGGGACACCTCACTTCCAAATCATTAACAATGGGCATGTTACCCAAATTGGCTGGATAAAACACGTCCTACTTTTTGTTTGTTTAGTTTCATTCTGCTTGGATAAGGATAATTTAGGCACAGTGCTTCTGGTGACCAACATGTTGAGTCTATTTAGGGTGAAAAGTGAATTCAGAGAGAACAGAGAAGGTCAAGAAATGAAGGGTGAGAGAAAGGAGAGAGAGAGAGAGAGAGAGAGAGAGAGAGAGAGAGAGAGAGAGAACTGATAACAAAATTTGAGTCATCTAGCTATGCCTGAAGCAAGCAATGTTCTCAGCCTTTTTGGTTAGGTGAGCTCTCTCCCCCAACACTCCTCTCTCTTTTCTTGCTCAAACCAGTTTATTTGGGTATCTGCAACTTGCAACCAAAAGAAACCTAAGAAAAAGAGTTTCAATTTTGTTGCAGTGGCTGCAAAATGACACCTATTCAACACAGGTACCTTTTCTCCAAACTCAGCCTCTCCTACTTTGTTTAATTCCTTCTTGCAGCAATACTCTGGTCAGTTAAAAATGAGATGCACAGACAGACACTCCTCATTAAATACTAATCTCTAATTTTTAAAAGAGAAAGAAATCTGTCACTTATCCAAAATTATAATACATTTAAATTAACAACTCTGAAATGTTATTTAAAAAAAAAGTATATTCAAGGATAAAAAATGCAGAAGCAGTATCTGTATAGCAGAAAGGTCCTCATGTCAGTCTTTAAGAACTACAATCGGCCCCCTAGTGAGAGCCTGTCTGAACAGAGCACGCTCCGAGTCCCGGAGCCCCTGCAGTGCAGTGTACTCCTGCAAAGAACCAGCGGAGAGCCTCGATCTGCAGTCAGCCTCAGGGATAAGAGCAGAGCAGCCGGAGACCTCTTCAGGCGGCTCTGCCCACTCCGGCTGCGGGCTCTCTTCACGGGGCGATCCAAGATGGCGGCCTAGAGGGAGACTGCACCTCCGGTCGCTCCACAACCAAGGAGTTAAGAAGGGGAGGCATTGAGAGACTCGGACTGAAGTGGAGCCACGGGTGAGTCTGCCCACTGGGTAAAGCTCGGCCCGGGTGGCAGGCCCAGATAGAGGTGGCTTATCGGAGCCGGGCAGGGCAGCTAGAGTCATCCACAGGCAGTCCTGCGCACTCCGGCGGTGGGCCCCGCCCACACAGCCAGCTTCTCCAGGTTCTCGGAACGGAACTGGCCCCCTAGTGAGAGCCTGTCTGAACAGAGCACGCTCCGAGTCCAGGAGCCCCTGCAGTGCAGTGTACTCCTGCAAAGAACCAGCGGAGAGCCTCGATCTGCAGTCAGCCTCAGGGATAAGGGCAGAGCAGCCGGAGACCTCTTCAGGCGGCTCTGCCCACTCCGGCTGCGGGCTCTCTTCACGGGGCGATCCAAGATGGCGGCCTAGAGGGAGACTGCACCTCCGGTCGCTCCACAACCCATGAGTTAAGAAGGGGAAGCATTGAGAGACTCGGACTGAAGTGGAGCCACGGGTGAGTCTGCCCACTGGGTAAAGCTCGGCCCGGGTGGCAGGCCCAGATAGAGGTGGCTTATCGGAGCCAGGCAGGGCAGCTAGAGTCAGCCACAGGCAGTCCTGCGCACTCCGGCGGTGGGCCCCGCCCACACAGCCAGCTTCTCCAGGTTCTCGGAACGGAACTGGCCCCCTAGTGAGAGCCTGTCTGAACAGAGCACGCTCCGAGTCCCGGAGCCCCTGCAGTGCAGTGTACTCCTGCAAAGAACCAGCGGAGAGCCTCGATCTGCAGTCAGCCTCAGGGATAAGGGCAGGGCAGCCGGAGACCTCTTCAGGCGGCTCTGCCCACTCCGGCTGCGGGCTCTCTTCACGGGGCGATCCAAGATGGCGGCCTAGAGGGAGACTGCACCTCCGGTCGCTCCACAACCCAGGAGTTAAGAAGGGGAGGCATTGAGAGACTCGGACTGAAGTGGAGCCACGGGTGAGTCTGCCCACTGGGTAAAGCTCAGCCCGGGTGGCAGGCCCAGATAGAGGTGGCTTAGCAGAGCCGGGCAGGGCAGCTTGAGTCTTCCCAAGGTAGTCTTCCACACTCCGGCAGTGGGCTCTTCCCACACGGCCAGCTACACGGTGCAGGCCCACAGTGAGAGCATTTCTGCACAGAGCCAGTTCCAAAACGTGGAACCAGTAGGGGGCTAGGGGCAGTATTCTTCGAATGAGCTGCTTTATCAGATTCCTCCAAGACATCAGGCTACTGAAGGCTGGGAGGTGATACACTGGAAATCTACTGGGACACTATAAGCCAATAGTGGAAAACTGCAACATCTCAGGGTCCCACTGACAACTGACCATTATGAGAAAACAAGGGAAGAAAATGTCCCAAACACACCTAGATACTACATCAATAAAACCCAATGACAGCACAGCAGAAGAAATGTCAGAAAGGGAGTTCAGAATGTACGTAATTAAAACGATCAGGGAAGCTAATGAGGAGATGAAAGAGCAAATGCAGGCATTGAAGGAGGAGATGAAAGAGCAAATGCAGGCATTAAATGATCGCACCAATCAACAGTTAAAAGACCAAATACGGGAAGCAAGAGATCATTTCAATAAAGAGTTAGAGATACTGAAAAAAAACCAAACTGAAATCCTTGAAATGAAGGAAACAATAAACCAAGTTAAAAACTCCATAGAAAGCATAACCAATAGGATAGAACACCTGGAAGACAGAACCTCAGACATTGAAGACAAAATATTTAACCTTGAAAACAAAGTGGAACAAACAGAGAAGATGGTAAGAAATCATGAACAGAATCTCCAAGAACTATGGGATATCATGAAAAGGCCAAATTTGAGAATTATTGGGATTGAGGAAGGCTTAGAGAAACAAACCAAAGGAATGAACAATCTATTCAATGAAATAATAACAGAAAATTTCCCAAATCTGAAGAACGAAATGGAAAACCAAGTACAAGAGGCTTATAGAACTCCAAACATACAAAATTACAACAGACCCACACCAAGGCACATTATTATGAAAATACCTAACATACAAAATAAAGACAGAATTTTAAAGGCCGCGAGAGAAAAGAATCAAATTACATTCAGAGGGAAACCAATAAGAATATCAGCAGATTTTTCAATCCAGACCCTAAAAGCTAGAAGGGCCTGGAACAACATATACCAAGCCCTGAAAGAAAATGGATGCCAACCAAGAATCTTATACCCAGCAAAACTTACCTTCAAATTTGACGATGAAATAAGATCCTTCCATGATAAACAAAAGCTAAAGGAATTTACAAAAAGAAAGCCAGCATTACAGAACATTCTCAGCAAAATATTCCATGAGGAAGAGATGAAAAACAACGATGCAAATCAGCAACAGGAGGCGCTAGCCTAAAGGAATAGCCAAATAAAGGAGAAACCAAATCATGTCAAAAACAAATATGAGTCCATTGACTGGGAATACAAATCATATCACAATAATAACCCTGAATGTTAATGGCCTGAATTCATCAATCAAAAGACACAGACTGGCAGATTGGATTAAAAAGAAAAATCCAACAATATGCTGCCTGCAAGAGACACATCTCATAGAAAAAGACACCCATAGACTAAAGGTGAAAGGATGGGGAAAAACATACCATGCACACGGACACAGCAAAAAAGCTGGAGTATCCATCCTCATCTCAGATAATGTGGACTTCAAACCAAAACTAGTCAGAAGGGATAAAGAAGGACATTACATGCTGCTTAAGGGAAGCATAAATCAGCAAGACATAACAATCATAAATATCTATGCCCCGAACATTGGCTCATCCACGTACGTCAAACAAATCCTTCTCAATTCCAGAAATCAAATAGACCACAACACAATAATACTAGGCGATTTTAACACACCTCTCTCATCACTGGATAGATCGTCCAAACAAAAATTGAATAAAGAAACTATAGATCTCAACAACACAATCAGCAATTTAGACTTAACGGACATATATAGAATATACCATCCAACAAAGAATGAATACACTTTCTTCTCAGCAGCACATGGATCCTTCTCTAAAATAGACCATATTTTATGCCACAAAGCTACTGTTAGTAAATACAAGAAGATAGAGATACTACCTTGTACTCTATCAGATCATAATGGATTGAAATTAGAAATAAATGACAGAATAAAAAACAGAAACTTCTCCAATACCTGGAGACTAAATAATACACTATTATATGATGAATGGATAACAGAAGACATCAGGAGGGAAATAAAAAAATTCTTAGAAGTAAACGAGAACAAAGACACATCATATCAAAATCTCTGGGACACTATGAAAGCAGTACTTAGAGGAAGATTTATTTCATGGGGTGCATTCAAAAAAAGAAGTAGAAATCAACAAATAAACGAGTTAACACTACAGCTCAAAGCACTAGAAAAAGAAGAGCAGACCAATACCAAAAGTAGTAGAAGACAGGAAATAGTTAAAATCAGAGCCGAAATCAACGAAATCGAAACAAAAGAAACAATCGGAAAAATTAATAAAATAAATAGTTGGTTCTTTGAAAAAATAAATAAAATTGATAAACCCTTAGCCACACTAACAAAGAGAAAGAGGGAGAAAACTCAAATTACTAAAATTCGGAATGAACAAGGAAACATCACAACAGACACGAGTGAAATACAAAACATAATTAGAAGCTATTTCGAAAATCTATACTCCAACAAAACAGAAAACCTTGAAGACATCAACAAATTTCTAGAGACATATGAACTACCTAAACTGAACGAGGAGGACATACACAACTTAAATAAACCAATTTCAAGCAATGAAATAGAAGAGGTCATCAAAAGCCTACCAACAAAGAAAAGTCCAGGACCAGATGGGTTCTCAGCCGAGTTCTATAAAACCTTTAAAGAAGAGCTCATTCCAATACTCCTCAAACTATTCCATGAGATAGAAGAGGAGGGAACCCTACCAAACTCGTTCTATGAAGCCAATATCACCCTGATACCTAAACCAGACAGAGACACATCAAGGAAAGAAAATTTCAGACCAATATCCTTAATGAACATCGATGCAAAAATTCTCAACAAAATTTTAGCAAATCGCATACAAATATATATTAAAAAGATAGTGCACCACGATCAAGTGGGTTTTATCCCAGGGATGCAAGGTTGGTTCAACATTCGGAAATCAATAAATGTCATTCACCATATCAACAGACTTAAAGTTAAGAATCACATGATTATTTCAATAGATGCAGAAAAAGCATTTGATAAAATACAGCATCCCTTCATGCTCAAAACACTAGAAAAAATTGGGGTAATGGGAACATTCCTAAACATTATAAAGGCCATCTACGCTAAGCCCATGGCTAATATCATTCTAAATGGTGAAAAACTGAAAGCGTTCCCCCTAAAAACTGGAACAAGGCAGGGATGCCCTCTTTCACCGCTTCTATTCAACATCGTCCTTGAGACTCTAGCCAGAGCAATTAGACAAACCAAAGAAATTAAAGGGATACGAATAGGAAAAGAAGAACTCAAACTATCCCTGTTCGCTGATGACATGATTATATATTTAGAGGAACCTGGAAATTCCACCAGAAAACTTTTAGAACTCATAAGTGAATTCAGTAAAGTAGCAGGTTACAAGATCAATGCTCATAAATCCAACGCATTTTTATACATAAGTGATGAATCTTCAGAAAGAGAAATTAGGAAAACTACTCCATTCACAATAGCATCGAAAAAAATAAAATACTTGGGAATCAATCTCACAAAAGAGGTGAAAGACCTCTACAATGAGAACTACAGAACACTAAAGAAAGAAATTAAAGAAAACCTTAGAAGATGGAAAGATCTCCCATGTTCCTGGATAGGCAGAATTAATATCGTCAAAATGGCTATACTACCTAAAGTGCTATACAGATTCAATGCAATTCCAATTAAAATCCCAATGATGTACCTCGCAGAAATAGAGCAAGCAATTATGAAATTCATCTGGAAGAATAAAAAACCTAGAATAGCTAAAGCAATCCTCAGTAGCAAGAGCGAAGCAGGGGGTATTGCAATACCAGATCTTCAACTCTACTACAAAGCAATAGTAACAAAAACGGCATGGTATTGGTACCAAAATAGACAGGTAGATCAATGGTACAGAATAGAGGACATGGACACAAACCCAAATAAATACAATTTTCTCATACTAGACAAAGGTTCCAACAATATGCAATGGAGAAAAGATAGCCTCTTCAACAAATGGTGCTGGGAAAACTGGAAAACTATATGCAATAGAATGAAACTAAACCCCTATCTCTCACCCTACACAAAACTCAACTCAAAATGGATCAAGGACCTCGGAATCAGACCAGAGACCCTGCATCTTATAGAAGAAAAAGTAGGTCCAAATCTTCAACTTGTTGGCTCAGGATCAGATTTCCTTAACAGGACTCCCATAGCACAAGAAATAAAAGCAAGAATAAACAACTGGGATAGATTCAAACTAAAAAGCTTTCTCTCAGCAAAGGAAACTATCAGAAATGTGAAGAGAGAGCCTACAGAGTGGGAGAATATCTTTGCCAACCATACCTCAGATAGAGCACTAATTTCCAGAATCTATAAAGAACTCAAAAAACTCTACACGAAGAATACAAATAATCCAATCAACAAATGGGCTAAGGAAATGAACAGACACTTCACAGAAGAAGATGTACAAGTAATCACCAGATATATGAAAAAATGTTCAACATCCCTAGTAATAAGGGAAATGCAAATCAAAACTACCCTAAGATTTCATCTCACCCCAATTAGAATGGCGATTATCAAGAATACAAGCAACAATAGGTGTTGGCGAGGATGTGGTGAAAAAGGAACACTCATACATTGCTGGTGGGGTTGCAAATTAGTGCAACCACTCTGGAAAGCAGTGTGGAGATTCCTCAGAAAGCTTGGAATGGAAACACCATTTGACCCAGCTATCCCACTCCTTGGCCTATACCCAAAGGACTTAAAATCAGCATACTACAGAGATACAGCCACATCAATGTTCATTGCTGCTCAATTCACCATAGCCAGATTGTGGAACCAACCTAGATGCCCTTCAGTTGATGAATGGATAAAGAAACTGTGGCATATTTATACAATGGAATATTACTCCGCAATGAAGAATGATAAAATTATGGCATTTGTAGGCAAATGGTCGAAATTGGAGAATATCATGCTAAGTGAGATAAGCCAATCTCAAAAAACTAAAGGACGAATGATCTCGCTGATAAGCGGATGAGGACATATAATGGGGGGTGGGAGGGGCTAGCATTAGGTTTAGGGTTAGGTTTAGAGTTAGGCTAAGGAGAGCAGTAAGAATGAAGGAAAGAAGGACTGTGTAGAGGGAAAAGAGGGGTGGGAGGGGTGGGAGGGGTGGGAGGGGTGGGGGGGAGGGGAAAAATATAATAAACATCATTACCCTATGTAAACGTAAAAAAAATAAAATAAAAAAAAATAAAAAAAAAAAAAAAAAAAAAAAGAACTACAATCAACCAACAAAGGATAACTAATGAATTCTGATACATTTTATTTCTAATACAGTTCTCTTAAAAATTTTCTGTCAGATTTACTATTGCTGTATATATCAGTTTTTATTTTTTTCTCCTTTTCTTTCTCTATGGTTCATCTTAGAAATTTTAAATTTTTTGTTCTTTCCAAATGCCTGGGATTTGGCTCAGTGGAGATAACACTTTCTGAAACAACTCCATGGCTAAAAGTGGATATAAACATATGTGTAGTGTTTCAATGTTCATTTATCACTTGCGGATGTGTCCCGAAAGCTATAAATAGGAAGCACAAGCGCACCAACGTGCACTGACATTCATATGCATATGAATTCCTGTGTGCATCTACTATGATTTTTTTCAAATTTCATGATAATACTTCTTTGTGAAAATTTCATTAACTACCATAAATCAGGCTCTGAGACTGCCACTGATTTAATAGAACTTTTAAATAATTCTAACATTCCAGCAATGTCAAGAATATTCATCTACTCATCTTTTATTCTCTGCTCTCCAAATGTCAAGCACTCAGCTCTGAATGTGGCACTACAGGGCCATGAGATTCAAAGCACACATGGCATTTCTCAGCACTGTGCACAAGAAATGAGATCATGGATTGGAAGGGCTGGGCACAGGGCCTGACACACAATAGGGGCTGAAACCAATGAAAATTCTCTTGTCTCCCTTTCCTTCCCCCCGTTTTTTTTTTTTTTTTTTTTTTTCTTCTGAAATGCATGTGTGTACACCAAATTCTCCTTTAAAACATACTTATTTTTTCTAATAATGCCCCTCTGATATCCTGGAAAGAAATTCAACAATAATTTGCCTAGGCACACAACCCCCTCCCTCCCCCACAAATCTACATGTAATATCAAGGAAAAATATAAGGAAACTCATTCATAATAAAACATATTTTGGTAGGTAAATGTTTGGGCATGATACACTTTCTTCATTAGAAGATGATTAAATTGTTGGATGAGGGTCCCTAAACACAGAATCCTCTCAACTGCAACTGCTGCAAATGTATAATAATACAGGCATATTTTATTGGCAGCTCAAAATACCACAAGCTGTGCTGCCATCCATGGTATCATTTTTTTTTTTTGAAATGGTGAACAACTCTTTGTAAAGTTCTTAACAAAATTAACTACAATTGTCTGTTTAAATCTTTTTATTTGTTCTTTTCAGTTATACGTGACAGTAGAGTAAATTTTGACATATTTAGACTCTTGGTTTGTATACTAGTTGCATTCCTACAAAACTCAGTGGGTATAGAAATTATGCAAAAATATTTTGTGTTCATTTGCAAAATGGAGTTAGGTTTGAATTCAGATGACTGTAAGCAGAATTTCTAACTACATATATGTCCAATTGAGTGTTCAAACTGTATTGCAGACAGTGGCCTCTAACAGACTACCTGAGAACAAACATCTCACCCATTTAAAAAACTCTCCCTGATGATGTTGATCCTATTCTTATGGAGACTTCTTAGAAGTATACGTTTAATGTCAAATCACATCTTTAATTATAATAAAATATTTGCAATCCATGCTAACATATACCATATACTTCCAAAATTCCTCTGACATTACTGTCTGCTGCAATGAAGACATCAAAGGTGTTCCTATGCATTCCCAAATATGTATGGATAGTCTTTGGGCTTTTGAATGTGCTGAAATGGCCTTGAAATAGAGACATTAATTACATGCTTAGTCGGAGACAATGTAATAAGGTTTCTTTGCCAGAGTAATTGGAACCCTGCAGCTACTCTCTCCTAGTTATTATACAGTAGCAACAAGTTTTAAGGCACATAAAATACCAGAGGCAAGTTGAATTGTAACAAAATCTCAAAGTCAATTAAAAAAAATGCAAATTAACATAAAAAACTTATGACCCATTACTGAAATGCTCTAATTCATGACTTTGTGATTACCAGTCTATAGCAATTTTAAGGGCCGCATTCATTTAAAGATCTTTTTCATTCAAGAGTTGATTTACCAGCTAGGTGTGATGGCATATGTCTGTAACTCCAGCTACTCTGGAGGCTGAGGCAAGAGGTTCACAAGTCTGTGGCCAGCCTTAGCAACTTAGGGAGACCCTGTGTCAAAATAAAAAATAAAAAAGGTTGGGATGTAGCTCTGTAGTAGAGGGTCCTGGGTTCACTCTCCAGCACCAAAAACAAACACACGAAAATAGTTGATTTACTTGTAGAACACTTAGAAAAACACTAATTCCAAAATACTCATACAAGACAATCTCTGTATGATTTTATTACCTGGCAAGATCTCCCCTACCAAACTAGAAACAACATCAATAATAAAAAGCTTGAATTTAAAAGAATATCTTGGAAATGTTATGAACAGTGATCTACGGAAATAAATGAATGTGATAAAACAAACAGACCAGAAGATGAGATGTTGAAAAAAAAGAAAAAACAATAAACAAATTGAAAGGTTGGGGATGAGCTCAGTAGTATAGCACTTGCCTAGCATTGTGATGCCCTGGGTTCCATCCCAGCACTACATAAATAAATAAATAAATAAATAGATCTTTCTCAATAATTAAATAGTTGCATATGTATTGCTGCCATGAGGAAGAAGTGAAGCTCAAAACAGGCTTTAGTACTCATGGCATCTAAAAGTCATTTATTGGGAGTCTTGATTTAGACAGTGTGTTATATTCATTTTTTAACCCCTTTGAAAATATATCCTGAAACATTTTGAGTGACTTCCAAATAGATGAATTTATAAAAACCACCCTTCGACCAAGCACAGGCAGAGGGCATTTTCTATGATATTCTGAACTAGAGATAAAGATGTGTCTCTCTGGAGGGTAATGTTTTTAATTCTTCCCAAGTTAGATGGGTATATTTTGGATGGAGAAAGGGGTATATTTTGGATGAGAGAGAAAAGAGTGAGAATACCTTAAAATATCACATTAAGGAAATATATCCATCATGATTTCTGGATATTGATCTAGTTGTTGCTTTTTGTCATCATTCACATCATTGTGTGTATACATGTGTATTTGTGTGTGTGTGTGTGTGTGTGTGTGTATGTTTGTGTGTGCAATGTGTACATGTGCCCAAGTACTCTTAAAACACACAAAGCTGCTACCACTCCCTCTGCCTAAGATGGCCCTCCCCTAGCTTGTCCTGTGGCTTCCACAGACTTAGATTTCATCTCCAATGCCACCTCTTCTGGGAATCCCTCCCTGACTCTATGGAAGGATTCATTCTCACCCACCATTGGCTGTGTGTGGTCCTTCTCAGTCACTCTGTTATGGTTTAGAGGTGGTGTTCCCCAAAACCTCACATGTGAGACAATGCAAGGTTTGGAGGAGAAATGATTGGGTTATAGCCTTAACCTAATCAGTGAATTGATCCTTGCTGGGATTAACTGAGTGGAGACTGGAGGCAGGCCGGGTGAGCCTGGAGGAAGTGGTTCATTGGGGGCGCAGCTATGGGGTACATATTTTGTATCTGGAGAGTGGAGTCTGAGTCTCTCTCTCTCTCTCTCTCTCTCTCTCCCCCTCCCTCCCTCCCTCCTCTCCCTGCTTCCTCAGCTGTTTCCCTCTGCCACATTCTGCCAAGATTTTCTGCCTCACCTCGAGCCCCAATGAATGAAACTGGCCTTCTTTGGACTAAGACTTCTGAAACCATGAGCCCTCAAATAAACTTTCCTCCTCTGCAATTGTTCTGGAGGGGTTCTTTAATTACAGCAGGGAAAAAACTGACTAAAACACTCTCCAAGATCATACCCTGTTCATTTTCTTCAGAGCACTTAAAAAACTACAATCTTCTTGTTTATTGACTCAATGGTTGTTTTTGATGTCCTCCCTCCACTGGAAAGCAAGCCACTTCAGGGCAAGGTCCTTGTCTGTCTTGTTTATCATTCTTACACCAGATGTAGAATAATTTCTGCCATATAGAAGATGCTCAAAAATTTTTTTGTTGAATAAACAAACACTGAATATAATTCTTTGGATCTAAACATTTTGTTCTTTATGCTTAATTCTTTGTAATTTATTCACTTAATTCCTTAGCTTTCTATATGATTAGTTTTCCGAACAGAAAAAAAGTTATACAAATTATTTTTCTACTTTTAATCTGTAGCTCAACTTGATGTTTTAGCCACTAAATTCACCTCCATGGCCTTCTAGTTTGTGCAATGCTCTCTGCAGCATCCCTGAACTTCCCTGGCCTCTTTATTTATATGGAGAAATTTTTGCTACTGTGGGAGCTTATCTTGTGATTACTAACATTCTATAGAACACAAAAGAACTAGATTTCAAGAAAACCTAAAGAAAAATTTATTAGTGTAACATTTTAAGCACCAACCTATTGCTTTAAGAAAGTGTTGATGTTTAAATCAACATTTTAAGGAGTTCTGGACAAACATGCAAGTTGTATCAAGTATTTATTTGACAAGTCGAGTCTAGTTCTGATTCTATTTGGCCACTTCAGAATCCCCTCATCTCAATACTACTCTTTTTCTATTCTCTTGTGTTGGGATCCATCCAAATTCATTATGAAATGGCCCTTTGTGAAATGTAAGTACACTGTGCTCATCATTCCTATCCAACAACAGGTCCTTTCCACTGAACTTCCAAAAAGCAAAGCAAAACAAAATGATGCCTCCCTATCCCTGCCACTCACTACGCATATCAGGGAAATGGCCTACAGAAGCCTACTGAGCTGTCTTAGATGAATCTTAACCATGTGGTGCAGACTACAACATTTACAAGTTCACCTCTTCATGTATCTTCATATCTTTCAGTTTGCCATTAAACTAAGTTACTGACTCAAATAAATTAAGATATTAATGTCTTCAGGGAAAAAAATCAGAAAAGGCAAAGGATTGTACAAATTATATTTTCTATTTTTAGGAAGGGGAAAGGAAGATGGGACTAACTATTCTATGATTTAGGTTCATTTCTTGACCAGAAGTCATGAGTTGTCACTAACTTACCAAAGTCTATTGACCTTTTTGTGTATCCATTTCCTCATACTGTCCCAGAGAAAAATTAGAATGAAGCTATTCAGAGAACGAGGAAAAAATGCTGGGCCATTACAACAAGAGAGACAGCCACTAGGACAGTTTTTAATAATGGAATAGCATTCAATGGTGCGGGATAAAATATGAAAATATATTAAATGGATCCAGTTTTAACTGGAAAAAATGGGAATTATATTTACCTCATGAAAGTGACCTAAAATGAAAGTCACCCCACCTAACACATAAAATGTGCTGAACTGAACTTTAGAAATGAATTAAACACATATACTTTAGTTCTTCTATCACTGATATTTTCTGTGTATTCACACATTTAAATTAATTTAAGCAATATTCCATATAGTGATGCTTTTATATGCATCAAGAAAACTATTCAGTCTAAAATTCTTGGCTTAGAATTTTAAGCCTGGGGAGGCAGAGCTGGGTTTTAGTTCCAGATCATCTGAGGGGCAGTGGGCACATCACAACCCTCATATGTTAAACACAGGGGTTGGGATAAAGTAGTGGCCTCCAGCCTTGGCTGACCACTGGCCTCATATGAAAGACTGAGAACAGGTGATGCTCTGGCTCCACTCTCAAAGTCTGTGACCCTGCAGGGGCTGGGCCTCAGCATAAAAGCATCTTCTCAGATGGTTCCAATATGAAGCTAAGGTCAGAAGATTTTGATCCTTCAGTATGTATGACTATTTTAGAACCAACAGATAGGAGATTTTTTTAGGTTGAAATATACTTTGTCTAAGTATATAAAATACATGACATGGGTGCAAATGAAGTAAATTCCCATCTCAAAGTTTTAAAAACCTTTTAAGAAAAAATAAAATGTAATGTTTCACAAAAAGGAACAGGGCCTACAAAGTGAATAGATTGTGTGATATTTTTATTATGGAAAAAATCAATTATTAGAGTCATGGTTAATTACAGAATTTTATTATCTGGAATTACTTTTTAAGTTGCACTATAAAACTTATGTACAAATTATAAAATCTTTTTACCAAGTTATATTTAATAATATTGCTATCAGCTGCATAATTTAATAGATAAGGCTGCAAACTGTTTATAACTATAACAATTAGGATATTTTAAGTGCAAAAGGATCCCTCAGCTCAGCAAAAACAAGAAGGAGCAGGATGCTTTCCATTAAAAATAGGTCAGCCACTACACGGGGTGCTACAGTATTTGGTAAAGACTCTTTATACTGTCTTGTCAAGTAGGTGTTGCTCTCTCAAAGCAACCAAAGCTTTGTTCTCACGAAGGCAAAGGATCTTCCCACAGGACATCTAGGGGAAAGTAGCAGAGATGACATTCAAGTCTGGACATTCTGTGTGTGCAAAATCCCTCCATATATTTTCCTAACTTTTCTCCCCATTCATTCATTCCTTCATTGAACAACCAATGAACCCATCACCAAACACTTAAGTGGCTTAGTATATGTCAGACTGAAGACTCAAAAATACCCAAGTAAAGCAACAACTGAAGTGGAAGTTGTCTAAGGCACAGGCACTGAGGCAACCAGGAAACATTTGGGAAAAAATAAAATAAAATAAAAGGAAAATCGGGTTGGTCTTGAGCAAGTTACAAAGGTATCTAATAGCTACTCAGAACAGACAAACAAAATCATGTTGGAGAGAAACAATGGCCCCAGGCTGATAAGACTGGATTAAATGGTGAATGCACAGGAAGAATGTGTCAATCAGCAGAGGAGTTGGTTAAGCCGGAAGTGTAGGAACATCGAGGTCATGGAGGTGAGTACCAACAGGCTGAACACTGACTCAGAAGAACGTGCCTTGGCATGCTGGCTCAGGTGGCCCCACTGCTGACAGGTATAGACTGATGGTGAGGATGAATACTCAAGCTACCTTTCTGACTCCTTGTCCTGAGGCCATGCTTTCCATATAATCTGTCTTTGAAATAAATTGGTTAAAATATTGGGATTATCAAGAATACAAGCAACAATAGGTGTTGGCGAGGATGTGGTGAAAAAGGAACACTCATACATTGCTGGTGGGGTTGCAAATTAGTGCAGCCACTCTGGAAAGCAGTGTGGAGATTCCTCAGAAAGCTTGGAATGGAAACACCATTTGACCCAGCTATCCCATTCCTTGGCCTATACCCAAAGGACTTAAAATCAGCATACTACAGAGATACAGCCACATCAATGTTCATTGCTGCTCAATTCACCATAGCCAGATTGTGGAACCAACCTAGATGCCCTTCAGTTGATGAATGGATAAAGAAACTGTGGCATATTTATACAATGGAATATTACTCCGCAATGAAGAATGATAAAATTATGGCATTTGTAGGCAAATGGATGAAATTGGAGAATATCATGCTAAGTGAGATAAGCCAATCTCAAAAAACTAAAGGACGAATGATCTCGCTGATAAGCGGATGAGGAAATATAATGGGGGGTAGGAGGGGTTAGCATTAGGTTTAGGGTTAGGTTTAGGGTTAGGGATAAGGAGAGCAGTAAGAATGAAGGAAAGAAGGACTGTATAGAGGGAAAAGAGGGGTGGGAGGGGTGGGGGGGAAGGGAAAAAAAATAAACATCATTGCCCTTTGTAAACGTATGATTACACAAATGGTATGCCTTGACTCTATGTACAAATAAAGAAACAACATGTATCCCATTTGTATACAATTAAAAAAAATAAATAAAAAAATAAATAAATAAATAAATAAAATAGCCTTCACAAGAAAAAAAAAATATTGGGATTTTTCTTTTCTGTTAAAGACTGACAGGTAGGCTGCACCAGAGACTTACTAAATCAGAATTACTTGGGGGTGGTACTAGATGTTTGTACTTTTTAAAAACTCCTCAAGTGATTTACATACACAACATGGGGTTGGCAAACATTTTCTGAAATGGGCCAAATAAGCAAATATTTCAAGCTTTGTGGGCCATATGGTCTCCATTGCAATATTCAACTTTGCTATTGTAGTACAAGAATCGCTATAGATAATACTTAACTGAATGAGTGTGGTCGTGTTCCAATAAAATGTTTCTATAGATGAATTTGAATTTTGTACATTTCTTATCTATCACAAAATTTTGTTCTTCCTTTGCTTTTCTTTCAAGAATTAAAAAATGTAAATGAATCATTCTCAGTTTGCAGCTACACAGAAACAGATGGGAAAGGAGTTGGATTTATCTCACGAGTCAGGGCAGTCAAACCAGGGTCTACAGAAAGGACACAAATACACAGACCTCCTGACATATTTCATTGCAAATGGATTGGGATTCTTTTTTTTACACACCAGTCTCTCAGAATTTGGTCACCAGGAGCCAGGATTCTGAAATAAATCAACTGGACAACTTCGAATAAATCAAGTTTTCTAAACCCATGTGGCTGAGACCTAGACTCTGGGCAATGGTGTAATCACTAAGACAAATGCCTTCCATGGGGAACTGACAGGGAAGCAGCTGGATTTCTTCACATGAGACAGCTTCGTGCTTGACCTCATGCCATGAACTCTGTTAGGCATACTTAGGCATAGCTAAGTAGTTTTATAGTGAGTCACTGTGGTCTGTGGGCTCTAGAGTAGTGCCTTCTACTATGGTAGCCACTGGCCACATGCAGCTCTTGACTGCTGGAGAAGTGACTGGTCCAAATTGACAATATTAAAACGCATACTGGATCGCTAAGATGTGCCATGAAAACAAGACTGTAAGATAAATCACTAATAATTGTTATATATAATAATAATCATCATGTCAAAGTGATGGCATTTTGGATATACCAGTTTAAGTAAACGATATTATTAAATTTAATTCTCCCTGTTTCTATTTGTCATTTTTAAAAACACGGATAATAGAAAACTTAAAATAACCAATGGAACTTCAATTACATTTCTCTTGGGTAATGCTGCCGAATTTGCCAAATGGGTGAGCAGACCCTTGGCCAGCAGGTAGAAGACTGGAAGCAGGGTGAAATGGCCACCTACACTGTGAGGCAGGGTGGGGGTGCAGCGCTACCTGTGTTAGAATGCCAATCTCATCTCCCCATTTGGTAGGCCCTTGGGCGCTCTGGGACCTATTTCTCTATGAGCTTCACGGCCTTTTGTGTTCTGTGGTTAAATCCACACAAGCCTTGTCATCCCAGCAAAGTCATCAGGCTCTCATTAGCAAAGCATTCCTCCCCACAGATAAGAAAAAGAAGCCTCCCTCCAAAAACAGCCAAGTCAACAAAGGAAAATTGAAAAGACGCCCAGACAACAGCACGAGGACATATGAACTCAGAAAAGGAAAATGTCTTTTTCCCCCGGAGCTGTTTATTCAGAACTTTTTGATGTAACTAGGTGATACTGGGTAATGTTGATACAGCTACAGTTTTCTACTTTTCTTTCAATACAATCATATCCTTGACTTTCTTTCACAAATTTCTTCATTTGGCAATAAATACATAGGATACTTTGGGTGAAATAAGCCTCTCCTATTTCCTGCATAAAGCAGCCTGCCATCAGAGGTACAGAGGACAGGCAAAGGCACATCTCATTGCCAGGTAAATAAATACCTGAGGAGTTGCTTGAGTGTGTCTCATTTATTTTAGTTTGGTTAAATTCACCTCAAAGTACAAATTAAGTTCTTTTTTTCCAGCATGCTATTGCACTGCACACCAATGCTATATTATAATGTCATGTTCCATTGAGTATTTATATGTAAGCAGGAATGTAGAATTTTTAAATGTATGTTCTTCCTGTAAAACCCCTGAAAATGGTGCTTAGGAATTCATTAATTTCCTCTTCTGAGGGTGTTATTTACTTGTCACATGTTAAACAAGCTCTAGAATTGCTCAGTTTACATGCCCCTTTCTCCCACCTCCCTGTATAACCATGTGAAGGACACACCATTTTGATTTGACCTTTCACCCCCCACTGGCTGCCACTTTGTACTCTGAATGCCTCCCTTCTTTTTCTCTGCAGACTACAAAGTCAAACCCTTCTGCTCAGGACCCAAGGTTTCTTCCCTGGATCTCAACAGTCTCTTCTACTACTTTGCTGCAGATCCTGCTTAGTGTCTATTACTGCTCCTTTCTTTGAATCCTTACTCCTCAAGGTTCCTGGGATACCTAGGCTGCATTCATTAAACAAACTTTTGATTAACAGCAGGCATAGTTTTAGGCTTTATAGAAGGTAAAAAAGCAGATAAGAGTCAGTGAGTTTGAAAAGACAGAATAAATTTAAAAATAACAAAGCCAGGTAAGTGATGAAATAAATTAAAATGGTTGGCAGAGGGACAAGGGATCACTGTGAAGAGGGGACATTTCAAATGAAACCTGAATGTCAAGAAACTTCTCACTGACCCTAAGATTTGCATCCTATGTCCTTGTTAATTCATCAAAACAGCCACAAAAACCTTTAAGAGTGAATTTCAGGAGGAAAGTGGATCATGCTTTGTGTTAGTGTATTTGTGTTCCTGGAAAATAGGATAATCACTTCCTTGTACACATGTAACTTAAAATACTCCTATTTATGGTGAAGCATAGAGTGAACAGCATTGTATGGGGTCAGGATGGCAGGTGCGGAGATGTTCTGAGCAGAGCTTCTCAGGTCACAGTCTCCCATTTTACCCTCAGGGTGTATCCCATAGCCCTGGTGGGGCTTTGTGAGTGCACACAGTTGTCTTTGTGACTGATGAGTCTGAGTGGGCACCTTAGAAAATCTCAGGCACATTTTTGTCCAGCTTTTCTTTGTGAAAAATGAATGGCAAAGAGAAGCAAACCTGGAAGCATTTGCGAAGTAGGTAACAAATGTAAGTGCCATATCAACAAAGTGGTTGGCAGAGAAAAGGACAGATGACGTTGGACTAAAGTCATCAATGCCACTATTTTGGTAGAAACTTAAAGTGATTTTTGACTCCTATTCATTACATGTCAATTTGATTTGGCTAGCTCTAAAATTCTATAGTTCTATGCTGTGAAAACTCAGGTCTCTAATAAGATGTGAAAAGACTCCCTTCCTGTTGCATTGCTTGTCTGGTTTATCGTACATTTTGCAAACTGCTCCTGATATTTCTAGTCATGAAAAAGGGTAGACCATCAGCTCCTGGTGAGTGTGAAAGCCAACTCTAAGGCAGGCTTGAGCACTTTTGTGTCTTTTTTTCAAGCTCAAAGGAGGTTGTTCTGGATATCAAGTAAGTCTTAACTTCGTGTTTCTGCCAGGGTAGGGTGAAAAGAGAATTCTGTTCTTGTAATCCAAAATGCTTAAAGTGTGGGTAGCAGTATCAATATACTGGTGAAACCCAGATTTGCCCCCAGGAATCCAAGTGAGATTTATCTATCAGGCAAAGGGCAGTGAACAGCAATAAAGATAAGGGTGGTGGGACCATTAGACCATCAATGGTGAGTGAGCTCTCCCTCAAAACCATATACTTATTTGTATGTGATCATCAATACAAGAGAATATAGCTCTAACTTGAAGTTTAACTTGAATAAAGGGAGGTTAAATGAGTTCCTTAGGGCTGTCATAACAAATGATCACCAAGTTGGTGTGTTCAAACAACAGGAATTTATTCTCTCACAGCCTAGGGGCTATAGGTCTGAAATTAAGGTTTCCTCTGAAGACCACAGGGGCAGATTCTTCCAGGCTCTTCCTAACTTCTGGTGAGTCCTGGCATCCTTGAATCTCCCTGGCTTGTAGCTGCATCTTTCTAGTCTCTGTCTCCTTCTAGACATTCTTTTCTGTGTGTATTCTTCTCTTCTTATAAGGACATCAATCACTGGATTTAGAGCCCATTCTCTTCACTCAATATGAACAACCTATTACATCCACAAAGACCCTATTCCCAAATTAGAACATATTCTGGTGTTCTGCACAGACATGAATTTGGGTGGAACTCTATTCACCCCACTACAGATGTCATAAGATCTATTTTCATATCTAAATAAAACTATGAAAAATAAGAAAACAGTGGAAAGAACACTAGCCTCAAGGCTAGAAAGCTGAGGCTGGTTCTTTCTTTATTGGCTCCACTGATATTGCCTTCATTCAATCCTTGGCATCTTTTAAGGCCATCCTAAAATCCTCCTAACCAAGACTGTGCCTTAGTCAGTCTGCTTGGGTTCAAGTTTTGCCTCATCCACTTTTAGCTGTAAGTCCTTGGGCAAGTTACTTAACCTGTCAGGGCTTTGGTTTCTACACCTGCAAAATGGAAATAATCATACTTTGCTCATAAAGTTTCTTTGACTAAATCACTGAATCTATGAAATTCACTCATCAGTGCCAGATTCAGAGTGGCAGCTAATAATTATTGTAATTATTAATCCCCTTGTTCTGGAACCCAATCTGCTGATGACCGCTAGGGTCCTATCTCTAATAGTCAAATCTGATGTAATTCTATTCTATAAAATCTTACACACCATCCAATTGATTATTATTAAAGTAAGTTCTCAGTAGACACAACACCTCTTATTATCTGATCTCATCTTTCCCAAGTCCCCCACTCATCACCCAAAGTTCACTCCATGCTCCAGCTGCAATAAGCAAAAATGTGTGCCTTCTCATGATGTCTCTTTGCTGTCACACACACAGTCTCCAGATCTGGAATGCCCAGACTCCCTGTGCACTGGCAAGTACGGACTCATACCTGGTCAGGACTGGGGTGTTGGCTCCCTGAAAAGGCTTCCCTGAAAACTTAGTAAGAGCGATGAACTTTTATCTTTTGCTTTTTGAGCATCAATACTCATCACATATGCTTATGATTATTTATCAGCATATTTTCTTTTGTGCATTAGGAGTTCCCTGAGGTTAGGCAAAATGTCTTATCAATTCTTCAAGCTCTAATTCCTTGGAAGGAAATGTAACATATGGTTAACAGCATATGTTTTGGAGTTGGACAGACCTGTGCTCTGCCTTTTAACCAACTGTGCAACCTTGGAGATGTTACTTAACCTGTAAACTGGAGTAATAAACGTGCCTGCCTACTGGGATTGAAGTAATGCTTGTAATGCATAATGCCAAAAATACAGTAAAGAATTCTTAACAAATGCCTTCTTAAAATTCCAGTAGCTAATGACAATCAAAAGAAAATCACACAAGCCCTCAGACTGCTGCTTCAAATTGCGAGTCTCCCACTCTTAAAAGACTCAGTTTAAACTTCTTATTTTTTTAACTTGGTCATTCCCTTGCCCACTCTTCTCAGCTTCACCCAAATACTCATTGCTCTCCTAGGACTCTATTCAACAATATTCTCAGCAGATTACCTTGCTCCCTGCTAGAAAAAATATGAGTAACTAAGTGAATAACAAACGAAGTCTTCAAGCATGATCTCCAACTTCCTAGTGCCCCAGTGCCCTATTTGGTGGACTCACTCTCTCTCCTTTCCCCTCTTCCTCCCTGCCCCCACCAAAACTTGTCCACATACCCATTTTATGCTGGCTACGTCCTTCCTTTCTGGGTTTGAAAAGGAAATACCCCTTCAACTGCTGGATGCCAGCTCCTCTTCTTCATGCCCTGCCCCCGGTGCTGCAGGACTCTCTGTTCCCACCGTCTCTCATCAACACCTGCTTTCCAGTAGACAGCTCTCCTTGTAGCCTACAGATGTACTAAGCATCTCATTCCAAATTAAACAGACAAGAGTCTCCCTTGGCTCTCCCCGTGGATACTTTCTTGCCTTTTTCCTGATTTTATACAAACCTTCACTTCACCACCTGCATACACATCAACCCACCTCAGTGCAAATAAGGACAGCTATTGCACTGAAATCATTCTCACTAAAGTCACCTACATTCTGTTCATTGCCAAGTTTAATAGACATTTTTATAGGAACTGTTTTTAGAGGCTCCTCTTCAATATTCAATGTAAGTGAGCATTCAAAAATGATATAAACCTGTGTTTTGGAATAAGACTCTCCTAGTTTTTCTTCTAGATTTCTGACTCTTGTTGAATTTTTTTTTTCAAAAATATTTTACAGTTTTATTGAGGTATAAGTGACAAATAAGAGATATGTACCTTCAATGTGCAATGTGATGTCTTGATACATGTACACATTGTGAAATGTTTACTATAATCAAGTAATTAATATATGCAATAGCTTGAGTGTGTTGTGTGTGTGTGTGTGTGTGTGTGTGTGTGTGTGTGTGTGCACATGGTGAGATTTAAGATCTACTTTTGGGGGCAATTTTCATGTACAGTTTAGAGAAATCTTCCTGCACTATGCATGGATAATCAATAGAGATCATTGAGGTGATTTTTTGAAGAGCTGAGAGAAATTGCTCTCAATGATGTTTCTTTTCTCCTAAGTCCACCCTAAATTTCAAGTATACTCCATAAGGTGTGCCATCTTGGATTCCTACCTGATTCCAGCCTGTTTTAGTCTTTGGTGACTGTGGATGATTGTGCTGCCTACCAAAGAGGGAATATGGGAAGAGAATCATATTTTCTGTGCATTATTTTATCTCTTCTACCTTTGACTCATGTGATGAACTGTTGTTAGAGTATCTATTCCTGGCCTTTCACCTGGGCAAATCCTGTCCATCTTCCAAAGGATCAGCTAATGCCTAAGCTAATCAAGTGATCTGCTCCCTCATTTCCCAGGCACTCTGTACTCATACCCCTTGGCTTGCTTCCACTGTATTCATCCATCCAATTCCCTGCCCTTCCCTGCCCCATCTCCTCCTGCTGAAGGATGAAGTTTTACTGATTAAAAGAAAATTTCTAACATCTATCACAGTTCTTGAAACATAATAAAACTCAGTAAATGCTTGTTCAAAAGAATAAGTGAATTCCAGTTTTCCCACCAATTTATTATGACCCTGGGCAAATCCCAAATTCTCTGGCACTCAGTAACTTCATATAAAGTTAAGGAGCTGAACTAATCTCTTAAATGTCCCTTTCAGTTCCAACATTCATGATGCTTCTATTATATTTGTTGAAAGAGTGTAATGGAGTGAAAATTAATTTTTAATAGTCAGTAATTACTAACAAAACATTCTCTATTTCATCACTCAGCTCTTCTGCATGAAGTTTGATATATAAAGAGTTTAACTTAAAATATCTGTAAGTAATAGTTCATAAAGTTTCCACCTTAATGTGTTGGAGTAAACAGAAGTAATTCATATTCATACAGTTTAATCACTAGAAATCCATTTAAACTTTCAGAGAAGGCAAAGAATAATTACTGCATTATAACTGGCTATGGGGTAATAAAACTAGTCCTACCCTTACATTTTATTATCATTAGTAATTTGATGTTATAGGTCATGTTTTCCAGTTTAAGGGTACTCAGTACTTATTATGTGGGTTATTTTTATTTTAAATAAACTTTTAATTTTGGAATAATTTTATATTTACAGAAAAGTTGAAAAGATATTACAGAGAGTTTAGTAAACCTTGTCCTAAGTTTCCCCTGTTCTTAGCATCTTATTTTAATAGGGGCCATTATTGTAATTATTGAAACAATATTGACAGATGATCATTGACATCCACACATAATTTAGATTTCCTTCATATTTATCTAATGTCCTTTTTATCTTCCAGATCTCCATCGGGGTACCACATTACATTTAGATGTCACATCTCCTTAGACTGCTCTTGTTTCTAACAGATTCTCAGGTTTTCCTCATTTTTGATGGCCTTCATGATTTTGAGGAGTGCTATGTCAACTATTTTTGTGGAATCTCTCAGACAAGAGAGATTTTGTCTGGTATTCGTATGGTTAGACTGGGTTTGTGAGTTTGGGGAGGAAGACCAGACACACAAAGAGCCATTTCATCGAGGTTGCATGTTGTCAGTATGACCTATTAGTGATGATGCTGACCTTGATCACCTGGCTGAGGTAGTGTTTGTCAGGTTTCACCATTTTAACATCACTCTTTTCCATCCTTTCTATACTGTACTCTTTGTAAGGAAGTCACCACATGCAGCTTGCCCTTAAAGGGTAGGTATATGCTCCCTCCTTGAGGGCAAAATATCTAAAAGAATTATTTGAAATTCTTTTGCATGGGAGATTTGTCTCTTCTCTCCCCTGTATGGCTTCATCCAATCATGGATCTACAGATTGTGAATTACTTTTTAAA
Source organism: Sciurus carolinensis (assembly GCF_902686445.1). Lineage (NCBI taxonomy): Eukaryota > Metazoa > Chordata > Mammalia > Rodentia > Sciuridae > Sciurus > Sciurus carolinensis. The sequence continues at coordinate 87,696,694 of NC_062219.1, forward strand.
TAACACTTTTACTTTAAACAGAAGTAAAAGGAGACAAAATTAACACAAAACAGGAATGGCGACAAGGAGCCAAGAACCATTACTCTCATCATCCTGTTGGTAATCTAATTCTCTTCAACTCGTTTAAGTCCCTGTACAGAAAACAATAGCAGAGTACAAAATACACAGAAAAGTGCACTAAAATATGCATTTCAACTCATTTTCAGAAATGACAATTTTGTGGAAACAGTAACGAGTTAAGGAAACGAAACATTACAGGCCACCTGAGAACACTCCTTGTGCTGCTGCCCTCCCAGTTATTGTGTCCTCTCCACCTCAGTGCTTCATGAGTCTCTATTCTAGACACAAAGATAATTTTGCCTTGTTTTGAACTTCATACAAACATAATTTTATTACATGTATTCAATTGTGTCTGGTATCTTTCACCCTATGTGTTACGGGGATTAGAGTTGGAGAGAGATTCATCCGTGTTGCTGCATGTCATTGTAGATTACTCTTATTGCTATGTGGAAATATACCACAGCATGTTTCACTGTGTGTGTAGTGTAGATCATTCTCACTGCTGTATAACTGAAGGTCTTTTAGTGTGAATATTCCACACATAAATGTAGATCTAAATAATTCACAGTGTGAATATACCACATGTATTCATGTTTTCTTTGTTGATGAGCATTGAGATAATATGGATATTGCCACTGTGGACATTCATGCATGTGGCTTTTACTGAAATAAATATTATGTTGATTTTATATGAAAGAATGGAATTATTATCATCGGTGTATCCTATGATCCAAGTAAGTACTGAAGATTTGCAATGGAGCTGTGCCCATTTGTACTCTGACCAGCAGGGCAAGAGAGTTCTATTTGTTCTACATTCTTCACAATCCTTGGAATAAGGATTTTCATCTGTGTATATTACACTATGTCATTGAAATTTCATTTTTTAAATTTTCCTGACATTAAAACTATGAACCTTTTCATATGTTAAGGACTACTTGGATATTATCGTTTGTGGAGTTTCTTTTGAATTTTTATTCTTTTTTCTCTATTGGAGGACTGTCTTGTCAATCTGTAGTGCGTATGTTATATGTGTATATGCACTTATACATTATGGATATGAATTCTTGGTTGAATACCCTGTTTCAAAAATCTCCTTCCACTCTGTGGATTTTGCCTTTTCACAATATTAATAGTATCTTTATGAACAGTTTTTACAATTTTAATGTAATCTATTTTATCAAATTTTATTTTTGATTATTGCCCTTTGTTTTCTGTTTAAGAAATTTTTGCTTACTACAAGATCAGACAGATGTTCTAGGAAAGGGGTTGGAAAATGATAGCCTTTAAGTCAAATGCAGTTGCCATCTGTTTTTGTAAATAAAGTTTTATTGGATAACAGTCTTACTCACTCACATATTGTTTATGACTTGCTTTTATGCGACTATTGCAGAAAGTTGAGTAATTGCAACAGAGATTGCATGGTCGCCAAAGTAAAATTTTTACTGTCTACCCCTTAAGAAAAGTTTGCCTACCCCTATTTTAGAAGGGTTTTTTATAAGTTTGTACTTGAATTTTCCATTCCCCTAGAATAGACTTTTTTGTAAGTTTTGATGAAAGATTAAAAGATTCATGATTCCCTCCTTAGGCTATCCAATTGAACTTTCAGCTCTTATTGGGAAAAAAATCCTTTCTAACTATACCACAGTGTCACCTTTCTCATAAATAAGGTGACCTGCATGTGTGGATCTATGTCTCTATTCTGTTACACTGATTTATTGCAGTCTATTCTTGTGACAATGCTGGTATGCATCAAGAAAATAAGAAGCAGAAGTTGTCAGGATATTGATGATATTTAGCAAAGAAATTTAAGAGGGAAAAATATAGTAAAGTTAGTTTAGTGATAAATTTTTAGTATAATTTTTGATACCAGTGTAAAAGTGAATTCTGTAAATAACGATATGGGTATATTTATGGGAAGAAAGCTCAGAATTTTCTGGCTCTGGTTTGTCTTTAGAACTCTGCACGGGGTCCACAAGGGGCATTGCTGGCCAGTACCTGAGTCGTAACAATTTATGTCTGGGGCAGGTGGGCTAAGCATGTTTCCTCTGTGTTGCAGAATAAAGCCCTGCTTCCTGATGTAAAAAAAACAAAAACAAACAAGAAAAACATACTGCACTGTCTCAAACGCTATACTTCTGTAATAGGCATTACATTGGGTAGTGTAAATCTATCCAAAGACCTTAGCTATTCTTGGTCCTTTACATTTTCTTATGCATTTTGGAGAGTTTAATGTTACTTTTGCAAAATATCTTGACCGTTAGGGAAGTAGGAAAACAGGTTTCCCTTTTTAAAATACACTTTTTCACATATGAAAAGAATACTTAAAACTAAATATGTCTGAAATTTAAACATGTAGAGTAGCAAGTAGTTTCCATAAAGTACCATCTTTGTTATTATTAAATTCAATATTGTGTTTCATAAAGTGCAACAGATAAGGTAAAATGTAGAGGATACATGGTATTGACGTAAAAGATATTCTTGGTAATTGAGTTCAATTTTAAAATACCTGTTGGAAATTCCTAAGGTCACCATCACAATTCAAGTGTAGCTGGTGTGCACACATTATCCTTTCAACAGAGACAAATTTTTTGGTAGCTGTTGAGTTCTCATGAAAAAGCTCTCTCTGTACCTTCCTCGGTGGTTTCAGGTTAGAGGGGGCCTCACTGTCATTTATTTATCTATTTATTTTTCTGAAATCTGTTGTTCAGTGAGGTTGATTTTAAAAGAAATATTGTCTTCTTCCCCAACAGGCAACTGATAGGTTAAGCACAGTAGGGATGCTGTACACCTCTTCCATAAATCTAGTGAGATTTAGTGGAGTTTTAAATTGTTGGATAACACACAACCTGCACAGTACTTTCCCTACCTTATCTCATTAGATAATTAACAACTCTGGAGGGAGGCAGGTGGGGAGTGGCCAGTTTCCTAAGCAGTCATTTTGTCAGAATACCAATGTCTTTACAGAAGCCATTTTCACTTCTATAAAGCCATTTACTTTATTAGAATAAGAAAGAATTTTGCTGCTTAGTGTCTAAAACCATGTAACATTTTACAATGAACTATGCACATGTTATGAACTGGTATCCACTTTCTAAATTCTGTTAATTTTTCCTTTCAACAATTAACTTTAAGACTTTTCTCATTGCACTTTACCATTAGATAGGCTATTAAAGGCTTCTAAAATAGCTGATTATAAGTTAAAGCTTACATTGGAATTTTGTGTATGATCTTTTGCATCAATGTATTCTCTACAGTGAATACTCTAAAAGATGTATGTCATTTAAAAAATATAAGTATGTAAAAATATAAATGTATCAAAGAAAATAAATCTCAAGATATATAATTTACTAGCTTAGGGCCAAATTATATAGTGCAATACATTTTGCAGACTCAAAATAAAAGATACTGAATGAGCAAAAACTCCACATCATAAAACATATAAAATCAGTCTTATTTTAAGGCAAAAATATTAACCATTTTGAAGATATGAATCATTTTACTATGTGTTGGAAACTATAGGCTATCTACACAGATAAATAAAACTTTTTGCATACAATTTTTCCTACCCATACATATTCCATGCATAGATTCTATTCTCTACTCCTTTATATGCACCTCCGCTGCTTCTTAACTTGCAGGGACTACTAAATCTGTTATCAAAGTTGTACAACTGAAAAACAAGTTCTCATTTATAAATTGCTTTATCATCAAAAGCAATTTTTGCTATATGCATTTAAGGTGTACAACATTATGTTTTACTATATGTATACACTGCTAAATGGTTACTGTAGTCAAGTCATTTAATCCAGCCATCATCTCACATAGTTACCTTTTGTGCATATGTCAAGGAAGAGCCATATGCATAAAAATGTGCTCATTACCACTAATCTCAGGGAAACGCAAATCAAAACCACAATGAGATAGCACCTACCGTCTGCTAGGATGGTTATTAGCTAAAAGACAAGAAATAACAAGTGTTGGCAAAGTGTGGAGAAAAGGTAATTGTATTGGTGGGATTATAGAAACCATTTTGAAATTACTGTAAAATATTTTGGTTTTCTAACAGGTTAAATATCCTATCATTCTTCAAGTTCTTTATTCCAAAAAGTAAGTCTAAATTTAATGCAAGTCAAAATATGTTGCTATTTTCCTAGCTAGAATAATTTAATACTTTTTCATCTGATCTGAGGCTTGAAAAATCTACTGCCACCACACACACCATTCCCCTCCTCCTGGCCACACTTAAACCCACACACATGCAGCGAAGCTTTTCCTCACTCTTCCATTCCCACCTGCCCTCCCAGGAGCTTTCTACTCCTTTATCTGCTCCTTCTTCAGATCTGTAAGAACTTCTTTCAGCACACTGGATTTATTGCCATGCTTTGATTTTAAGTCCTTATCCACATGTCCACTTCTAGTCTGAGGGTCAGTTGAGGGCTGAGAGGATTTCACATTCATCCATGTATCTGAATGCCTGATACAGCATTTGGTACATTAGTGAGCAATGAAAGTTAGTGGATCAATAATTGAATGAAGGGATCTTTTCTGTGGCATATTTACTTTGATAAAGCTCATTTAGGGGCTAATATTACTAATTTTATAATCATATACAAAACATAGTCCTTCAGTACATATTTTGAGCTTGTCAGCTTATTCTATGATATTCAGATAGAAGTACTAAATGAATCATAATTATATTCAAGGAATTGTAATGTAATGAATTGTAATGCCCACATGAGCACCCTAAAGATAAGGAAAATGAGATGACCCACATATGTGGTTCTTTACTACTTGAAACAATTATTTAGTTCATAAGGTACATTGTTTATTTGTAAATAAGTCAGGACATTATACGTATACTCTTTTTAAAAACAAAATTTTCCCCATATCATAATATTTAGTGTATTGTTTTAGTGCTTTCAAATATTATAATATTTAGAATGTTTTTATTATTCCTTTTAGATTCCTGAAGTATATCTACCTGTTGTGACATCACTGAAAGTCTCACAATCATCTACTGAAGCTCTAATATACTTAAGGCAAAGGCAGAATGGAACCTTGCCAGTCATGTTTAGAGTTAGATCCTCTTATCCTCTGCCTCTTTCCTCTCTTCTCATTTCCTCCATTGTAAATTATTAATAAAAAATATTTACCTAATATATATATATATATAATGTATATGTGCATACGCACACATGAACTATATATATATATATATATACATACACACACGCACATATTCTACAATTTATTTCTCCCTAAAATAACTTTTAGTCAGATGAACCATTAAAATCCATTATAAGTCATAACTCCCATTGAGTTTTTTTCAAATGTAGCTTGATATAATATTGAGAGGGTGTCCATGCTGTTGCCTCCATTTATAGATTTATAGGTTTCTGTTCCTTTTGTTGAATGTAGTTTTAAATTTTAGATCTACTCTAGGCAAGCCCTTTCCAGGACAGTGTGATAGAAGGTATAACACTTGTCAGCACAGTGCCTAAAAACAGATCATAAATAATCTGGCTGACTTCCCACTTCATTCAAATTAACAGCTGTGTAGTCCTTTGCATCTCTGAAGTCTGCTGAATTTTTTATTCTACTTCCCCATCTTGAAACAAACCCATAAAAAACTATTGTTTTAACTTCTTGTCTTTTATACAAACTAATTCCAAACAAAGCTATGACACAAAAAGTTTCCAAAAGTGTAGGATTGATTGTAGTGTTGTTTTCCTTCCATATGTCAACAGTAGTCAGTTCACAGTGTCCAGAACACAAGGTCAGACAATAGTGTTGAGCATTCTTCAAAAAACTCTCAGTGATCACTCTGGGCTGCACATGGAATCTGGAGAGGAATTTTTTTTTTTTTAAATTATGCTCAGGTACCCCTCCAAAATTCTAATTTAATTGATTTTGGGTGAACCTTAGACATTGGCATTTTATTTAAATAGCTCCCAGGATGATATTAAGAGTTGACAAATATATAGAAAGCTCTTCATATTTTTGGATATATCTATGATTTTGCATTTGATCATACTTAGATTTACTTGAATATGGTATAATTTTATCAAACAACCCAAAACAAAACATTTATCTTAAAGGTATTTTCATTAAGTGCATAGCATTAAATATTATATCACTGATTTTGTTGCCACGTTGCTTTCAAAAACCCAAAATTGCTTTTGAAAAGATGAACAAACCTGTGACTGTGTGCATTTGCTTCCCTGTCATGTGTTAGCATGGCACAGTGTATCTGTTTTGCCTTAAACTTCTTTAACTCTGTTCTGTATTTCTACTGGTACTTATCTTCTGAGTACTGCATGAGTAGAACTAGGAAAAGAAAAATATTTGGGGAAAGGAGAGTATTTGGGGTGTTCTGGGATAGGGTAATTGGTTATTTAGAGAGCAATTCTTTTCCACATGATAAAATGCTTCTCCCTTCTGCACTGTAAGAATTGTTGACTGAAGTCCAACACAAAGCTCCAACAGTGAGGTGGATAGTGAAATATTTATAAATGTAAGCCAAGCAGGATAGTCCCAGATTGGGACATGAAGAAAGGGAACCACAAATTGGGTTTTACAACTGAAATATACTAAAAGGACATACATGTGCATTCATGCACACTTGCATGTGCGCGTGCGCACACACACACACACACAGAATAAATGTTTTAAAAAACAAGACAGCCGTGAAAAAATCCACTAATTTTCATGTATCAAATTGTGATGTGGTGACTGTGTCACTCATTTGTACTCACAACCTGCTTTCCTTCAATTATGTTGGCTCAGTGGTCTCATTACTATCCAAGGTTCATCTATTTTCCACCAGAATTATGGATCTCATTCTCTCTGAGACTTTGCTTTGGCAATTATTCTCTACCTCCCTTTTGCAGCATCAGTTTCTTTTTCTTCATTAGAACAATCATATAAGAGAACAAATCTTCTCTAAAACAAAAGAATTACAGCCCCTGTCCTATGTCTTTCCTAACTTTAAAAGCAAAATTTCTTGAATAAGCTATCATCAATTATCTTCCCTTCCTTACCTCTTTTCTCTCCTTCATCCACTCCAGTTGGATTTTCTTCCTCTACTGCAGCAGAAAAGATCTCCACAAATTGCTGCCATATTGCGAAAGTTAGTAGTCAATCCTCTGGTCTCCTTACATTCAACTTCCTTTGCCACGTTTCACCACATTGACCATTAACCCTAAGAAGCTTGTTGTCAATAGCTTTGATGATGCATTTCATTAGTTCCCCTCCCATCTAATTGTTCCCCACTTTGTTGCTCTGCTTTTCCTCTCTTTTGGGGAGTAATTTTTTATTGAGATATAATTAATATATCCATTAGTCCACCCATCTCAAGTGTATGATTAAATGTTTCTTTTTCCATATATTCAGAGTTGTGTAAGCATCACTGCACTCCATTTTCAAACATTTCATCAGGAATAGAGGAGGTTACAATCCTGACTGCTCTGTTGCATGAAACCAAGAAAGCAGACAGGTAGCTTCTCAGCAAGGTGGGTGGAGAAAAGAAAAAAAAGTGGGGGAGACTTTACTGGAATCTAAAACTGAACTTTCAAAACAGATCAGGGACTCAGGAGGTTGATGAAATAAAATAAGGAAGAAATCTCCAGTGGCACAGTCACTGCCATGTCTGGGTCAGAAGCATAAACTGGAGTGGTCCCTCTGAGAGCAAAGTGGAGGGATAAGGAAGGGATTTAAAGGAATCTGCATTTTCAGGAGGCCTGAGGTGTGTCTGGTATGGAGCATTTAGAGATCAAGGACACTGACTGATTAAACTGAAATGTTGCTGCACAAAATCCTTCTGCAGGAAAGAAGCTGGCATCCCTCCAGGAAGTGTGCAGAGGAAAAAGAAAGGAACCATTTTGCAGCCATAGCACGGGGGCCAGCAGCTGGGAGAGTCAATGCCTGGCAAATCTGACTTTGGCCCGAAATACAGGCCCAATAAATACACATTACAGGACATAGTGACCAGGAGAAAATCAAACGTGGAGAGAGATTTATACAGGGGACCACTGGTCATGGAAACTCACCTGGCTCTACCCCTCCCCTTCTAGTCCAGTTGCTTATAGGACCTGCTGGGAAAGATTCTGGCCAGGAATTTGGAAGGGCAGGGGCAGGAACGATTGAGTTTGGAGACTGAACCTAAGATCAGAAAATGTAGGGTATACAGGTGATGTAGTGAACTAAGAATTGGCTGCTCCACCACACAAGTGGAACCCAGGATAGATCCCTGGGGTACACAGTCTTCCAGTGCAGACCAGCAATTGCTAAGCCCCAGAGGTGGGCTGATTTAAAAATCTCCAGACCAACTGGCATTCAGTAAAGAGCTTAGAGCCCACCTAAGCCCAAACCCTGCCTCCAGTAATTTTGCCTATGGGATGACCTCTCTCACTCCAGCAATCCAGAGGGTGGAGCATCACACTCCAGATGACCCCACCCAAAACTGCTGAGAAGAGAAACTGAAAATCTTTGGAACTTGAAGTGAAAGAATTCTATAACTTTTCATCAAGTTGTTTTTTCTTTCTTTTTTTCTTTTTTCTTTCTTTCTTTTGTCCTCTGTTTAATTGTGACCTTAATGATTCATAGACATTTATACATACTCATATTTGGTTATTTTTCTCAATTCTAGCATTTATTAGCCAGTTATTTTTTATGGATCAGTTTATGGAGGAGTAGGATGTTTGATTAGTATATTTCACTTTTGTTTTGTATTCTTTTTTTTTTTAATTTTACTTTATATATATTTTTCTCTCACCTATTTCCCTTGATTCTTTCTCTCTTTTTTCCACTAACCGACACTATAAGTCTACAGGGTAGAAACTCTACTGCCTCAGATCCATACTGTTAGATGTGTAGACACATAAACATCATGAAAAAGAAGGGAACAAATCCCCCCAGACAAATCAAGACACTCCAATAACAGAATCCATGAACACCTCAGTGGAAGAAATGTCAGATAAGGAGTTTAGAGCATACATAGTGAAATTAGAGAGCAAATACAGGAAGTGAAAGATGACTCCAACAAAGAGATGGAGATTCTGCAAAATAAACAAAGTAGATTTTCAAAATTAAGGACTCAATAAACCAAATTAAAAATTCAACTGAAAGCATCACTAACAGTCTAGATCACTTGGAAGACAGTTTTAGGAAATGAAGACAAAATATGTAATCTTGAAAGTAAAATTGACAGTGGAGAAAAGATGTTAAGAGATCATGAACAGAACTTCTAAAAAAATATGTGATAACCTGAAAAGACCAAATTTAAGATTTATTGGGATAGATGAAGGCTCAGAAATACAAATAAAAGGAATGTGCAATGCTTTCAATGAAATAATATCATAAAATGTTCCAAACCTAAAGCATGAAATGGAAAATCAAATACAGGAGACTTACAGGAACCCAAAACTGCACTGTTTGCAGTGTACAAAACTGCAACAGACTCACACCAAGGCACATTATTATGAAAATGCAGAAGTATAAGGATACAACTTTAAATGACGCTAGAGAAAAATGTCAGGTAACATTCAGAGAGAAACCAATCTGGATCACAGTTGATCTCTCAACCCAAACCCTCAAAGACAGGAGGTCTTGAAATAATATATGCCAAGCTCTGAAAGAAAATGGATGCCAGCAAAGAATACTACACCCACAAAAATTAAGCTTCAGAATTAATGATGAGATAAAATTTTCCCATGATAAACAGGTTAAAACAATTCATAACTAGAAAGCCTGTACTACAAAACATACTCAATAAGATATTTCATGAAGAATAAATGAAAAGTAAAAGTGAAAACTAGCAAAGGGAAGAAGTACATGAAAAGAACAGTGAATCACTGGAGAAACAAATTCAAGTTAAGAAATGGAAATGAATTGAAATGACAGGGAATAAAAATCACATCTCAATAACACTGCATGTGAATGGCCTAACATCACCAATCAAAAGATATAGACTGGCAGATTGGATTAAAAAGCAAGACCCAACAATATGCTGTCTCCAAGAGACTCACCTCATAGGAAAAGATATCCAGAGATTGAAGGTAGAAGGATGGGAAAACATATCATTCACATGGATCTCATAAACAAGCAGGGGTTTCTATTCTCATATCAGATAAAGTGGACTTCAAGCCAAAGTTAATCAGAAGGGACAAAGAAGGACATTTCATACTGCTTAAAGGAACTATCCATCAATAAGATATAAAAATTGTAAATATTTATGCCCCAAGAAATTGAGCATCTACAAACATCAAACAAACCCTTATCAAATTCAAGAAGCGAATAGATCACAATATAATAATACTGGGTGACTTTAACACCACTCTCTCACCATTGGAGGAATCTTCCAACAAAAACTAAATAAAGAAGTTATAGAACTAAAAACTGCAATTAATAATTTAGACTTAACAGACATATATAGAATATTTCATCCATCAGTGAATGAATACTCTTTTTTCTCAGTAGCACATGGACACAGGGATCTTTCTCTAAAATAGATCATATCTTAGGCAACAAAGGAGTTCTTAGCAAATTAAAAAATAGAGATAATACTTTGCATCCGATCAGATCATAGTGGAATAAAATTAAAATCAACAATAAAATAAAAAAAGAAGCTACTCTTAACACCTGGAGATTAAACAATATACTATTGAATGATGAATGGATAGTAAAAGAAGTCAGGGATGAAATAAAAAAAAATAATTTGAGATAAATGGGGATAATTATATGACATATCAAAATCTCTAGGACACTATGAAGGCAGTGGTAAGAGGAAAGTTCATTGCATTGAGCGCATTCATTAAAAGAACAGAAACTCAACAAATAAATAACCTAACATTACACCTAAAAGCCCTAGAAAAAGAACAAATCAACACCAAAAAACAGAAGAAGGCAGGAAAAAATTAAAACCAGTTAAAATCAATGAAATTGAAACAAAAGAAAGAATCCAAAAAATTGACAAAACAAAAAGTTGGTTCCTTGGAAAAACTCAATAAAATTGATAAACCCTTAACCAAGTTAATGAGGAGAAAGAGTCAGAAAACTCAAATTACTAAAATTCATGATTGAAAAGGAAATATCACAATGGCCACTACTGAAATACATGATAATCAGAAACTATTTTGAAAATTTATACTCTAATAAAATAGAATATCTTGACAACACTGACAGATTTCTAGAGACATATGACCTACCCAAATTGAACCAGGAAGAGAGAAAATTTAGAGAGATTAATTTCAAGCAATGAAATTGAAGACATCACCTACAGAATGGGAGAAAGTCTTTACCACATGCATCTCAGATAAAGCTTAAGCTCCAGGATATATGAAGAACTCAAAAAACTTAACACCAATAAAAATAAATAACCCAATCAACAAATGGGCTAAGGAACTGAATAGGCACTTCACAGAAGAAGAAATACAATTGGCCAACAAATATATAAAAAATGTTCAACATCTCCAGTAATTAGAGAAATGCAAATTAAAACTACACTGAGATTTCATCTCACTCCAGTCAGAATGGCAATTATCAAAAATACAAGTAACAACAAATGTTGGTGAAGATGTGGGGAAAATGGTACACTCATACATTGCTGCTGGGAAAGCAAATTGGTGCAACCACTCTGGAAAATAGTATAGAGATTCCTCAGAAAACGTGGAATAGAATCGCCAATTGACTCAGTTATCCCACTCCACAGTATATAATCAAAGGACTTAAAATCAGCATACTATAGTGATACAGCCACATGAATATTCATGGCAACTCAATTCACAATATCTAAGCTATGGAACCAATCTAGGTGCCCTTCAATAGATGAATGGATAAAGAAAATGTGATACATCTACACAATGGAATATTACTCAGTTATAAAGAAGAATGAAATTGTAGCATTTGTAGGTAAATGGATGAAACTAGAGACTATCATGCTAAGTGAAATAAGTCAAGCCCCCAAAACCAAAGGTCAAATGTTCTATCTGATATGTGGATGTTGATTCACAATAGGCCAGGAGGTGGTGGAAGTTCAACAAATTGGACAGGGAGAATGAGGGAAAGGGAGGGTGATGGTAATGGAAAACACAGCATAATGAATCAGACATAATTTTCCTATGTTCATATATGAATATATTATCATTGTAACTCCACATCACGTATAATCACAAGAATGGGAAGTTACAGTCCATGTATCTATGATATGTCAAAATACATTCTACAGTCATGTATAACTAAAAAGAACAAATTATAAAAAATGAAATCTTTAAAAAAATTCATTGCCCCTTTATCTTTTAGCAGTGACTCCCCTTTTTCTTTTAACTACACCTTGCCTTCTGCCACAGATCTAGGCAACCACTTACTACTTTCTGTCTCTACAGATATGCTTATTTTGGGTATTTCAAATAAATTTAATTATGCTACATGAGGTCTTTTGTGATTTATTTTAGTTCAAGGCTCATCCATGTTATAACATATATTATTACTTGATTACTATTTCTTGCAGAATAATATGCTATTGTATGGTCACACAACATTTTAGTTATCCATTCAACAACTGATAGACATTTGTGTTGTTTATACTTTTGGTTATTATGAATAATGCTGTCACGAATGTGTTGAAGTTCAAGTTTTTGTGTGGACATATGTTTTCATTTGCTTTAGGTATATACCTAGGATTATAAATGGAAGACTGTATGTAAAACTTTAAAGAGCCATGATACCAATTTTCAACATCACTACACAATTTTATTTTCTCATCAGTGTGCCTGAGTGTTCCCGTTTCTCCATATCTTCCCAACACTTGTCTTTATCAGATTTTTTTTTTAATTGTAGCCATTGTAGTTGGAATGAAGTGGTATCTTACTGTAGTTTGGCTTTGCATTTCCTTAAAGCCTAATTGTATCAAACATATTTTCATGTACTTATTGCTCAAGATGTTTTTATGTGTGGCAAGTAAACACCTGAAAATATATATCTTTTTTGAGGAAATGTCTACTTACTATTTATTCACTTTTTAAGTTGGGTTATCTTATATTATTGAGTTGTGAGAGTCCTTTATACAGTCTATATACTAAGCCTTTATCAGGTAAATGATTTGCAAATTTTTTTTCCCATTTTGTGGGTTGTCTTTTCACTTTTTTCCATCATATATTTTGAAGTAAAAAAAAGTTTTAAATGTTGATAAATCCCATTGATCTGTCTTTTCTCCTGTTACTCATGCATGTGGTATCATATCTAAGAATTTTTTCTTTTGCCAAATCTATAGTCATGCTTATTAACCCTTATGTTTTCTTCCAAGAGCTTTATACTTTCAGATCTTATATTTAGGTCTTCATTTTCACTTAATTTCTGCATATGGCATGAGGTAAGGGTTCAACTTCATTCTTTTGCATGTGGTTATCCAGTTGTCCTAACATCAATGCCTGATCACCCCTTCTTGGTTTTGAATACCTAATGCGCATTAACAGGTTACTCTGCATGTCTAACAGACATCTCAAATTTAAAAAGAGAACTTCTGATTCCTTTCCTATAAAGTGATGGCTGCTTCTTCTCCAGTCTTTTCCAACTCAGTGATTGATACAATTATCCAATCAATTGTTTAAGCAAACAGTTTAACTTTGATTATTTTCTTTCTGGTATTCATCAGCAAATTATTTTGTCTCTACCTTCAAAACACATCCTAAATTCATTCTCTTCATATCCTCTTTTCTTTCTTTCTTTTTTTTGTCATAAGAGGGTTTATTACACAAACAGAGTGTCTCCCTGCAGGGTGAGAGAGAAAATGAGAGGAAAAGAGAGAGAGCGTGCATGAGAGAGTGTGAAAAGTGAGGAGGAGAGAGAAAGAAAGTGAATAGGAGAGAGAAAGCATGAATGTCTCATGTCCTCTTTTCTAACTTCACTTTTTTAGGTGAATTCACCCAGTTCCATGGCTTAAATTTTATCTGCATGTCTTGATAACCCAATTAATTTCTCTAGTTCCATCTTCTACTCTAAACTCTAGTTTTATTTATACAACGCCCTGCTAGATATTTCTTCTTGACTATTTAATAGATATCTCAAACTTAGCACATCCAAAAGCAAACATTTAATCAGTCTTCAAATGGGTCCCACTGCTTCATTTCTGTTACCCACACATCTGCTGTCTTCTCTTCATAGAGCAGTCAGAGTAATTATTTTAAAATATAGACCAGATCAAGTCATCCCCCCATCCAAAACCCTTCAAGAACTTTTCATAGAATTAAAAACAAAATTAAAGTGTCCTTAATGTGGCCTATGTAACCCTGCATGACCTGGTCCTTATTTGCCCTCCAGACCTTGACTTGGTCACGTGCCTCCTATTCAATTATGCTCCAAACATAGTCCCATCCTAGAATCTTGATAACCCCCTGCCTGAGTCTTTTCTCCAGGCAGTTGTCAAGCTTGCTCCCTTGCTTAGGTCTGTCCAGAGGTCTTCCCCAAAATCCTGTTCAAAAGTAGCTCCAGTGCTCTTCATTCCCTTAATGTCTATATCCTCCACTGTATTTAAGCCACAGGAGGGCAGGTTCTTTGCTTTAGATTTTTACTGCAAGCATGATGCCAAGAATAGAATCTGACATTTGGCAGACCACTAGTAAATATGTGTCAAATGAAAGATTGAAGGAATGAATGTCTTTATTACCACCATCCTAGCTGAAGTCACTGTGGTCTCTTGCCTAACAACTTAAGAGTCTCCTAATAAGTCTTCTCCTGTCCATACTTGTCTCCTACAGTCTAATCTCCATAGAGCAGATAGCCTTATGTTTTATATATACTACTCAGATCAAGGCATTCTTCTGTTTAAAACTCCCCAGTGGTAACTCCTCATGCCTATAATACAACTCAATCTCTGCATGTCTTAGGAAGGTCGATAGGAGCTGTCTCCTAGGTATTTATCCGTATCTTAGTTCTCTGTGGCTCATGTTTTTTTTTTTTTTTTTTTTTTTTTTTTTTTTTTTTTTTTAATCCTTCCTTCTTCTTTTCTTTCTTTCCAGAGCTGATCTTATTGCAGTCTCTACAGGGCTAGCTTATTTCTGGTGACTGAGACTTAAACTTAAATTTCACCTTATCAGAAGGGACTTTCCTGACCACAGTGTAAAGAAGACACTAGTCATTTTGACTCATCACTCTGTTTTGGTTTTCTGAATAGCCCTTATCTTTATCTGATAGTTTGCTTACTTATAGATGATTGCTTGTCTACCTTTTTTGTCCCTATCCCTGACTCAAATACACTAGAATATAAGCCCCAAAGGATCAGGCCTTGTGTTTTCCTTATTAAAGCAGCACCCCTAGAATTTTCCATAGTAGGCACATAGTGGATGATTAATATTTATTTGTTGCATCAAATGCTTTATGTTCTTTCATCTTACCTGATAGCAAACACTAATTTCCAGCTAAAACTATAACATCAGGGGAATATATTCTGATAAAGTCTTACAAAGCTTTTTGGTTTTCTTGCTTTTGTCATTCCAAACAAGAGCAGTTTTCAATTGGGCCTAATTTTTCAGATAACTAGCATAGTGTTTCCTCATGATCAGAAGTCACTAATGACATTTTCTGAGTATTATCTTGGAAATTCAACTTTCACAGTGGAAGGTTTACTGAGATTATCTACCCTTTTAGTTAACCAAAATAACTAGAATCAGCATACCACAGTGATATAGCCACATTAATATTTACAGCAGTGCAACTCACAATGGCCAAGCTATAGAACCAGCCCAGGTGCCCATCAACAGATGAACAGACAAAGAAAATGTGCAATATATACACCATGGAGTCTTTCCATGCCATAAAGAAGAATAAAAATTAGGGTGTTTGCTGGTAAATGGATAGAACTATAGAACATCATGCTAAGTTAAATAAGCTGGACTCAGAAAGTCTACAGTGGAATGTTTTCTCCAAGTGCAGAAGTTAGAGCAAAATGAGGGGGAAAAAAGATGGGGGAATTACATGAAAAGAGAAGGGAGATCAGTGGAATAGAGGAAGGAGAGAGAGGGGAGGGAGAAGGGACAGGAAAAAGGATGAAATGCAGAATAAAATTGACTAAATTATGATATGTACTTATATGAACATACCACAGTAAATTCCACCTTTATGTATATCTATAAAGCACTAATGAAAAAAACTGCAAATAAACAGAATAAAGACCAATAACATAAGAGGAAGGGGAACCGTGGGAGGGAGAAGGGGAGAGAAGAAGGAAGTACTGGAAACTGAAATGGAGCAAATTATATTTTGTGCATATATAATTATGTGAATATGAACCCCAATATCATGTATAACTATAATACACTAATACAAATGTTTTTAAATAATGAACATAAGACCTTATGCTTACACAATAACTTAAGAGTTTATAATCACTTTATAAAACAGAGTTCTGGATCTGCTAAAAAAAAAAAAACAAAAAAACTTGTTTTCATTAGTGTTGTATACTAAAATGGAGACAAAAGTGAAAAAAGATTGAATAAATTTCCTAAGGATATTAGATAAGGAAAGAGTAGATCCAGAATTTAGTTCATTTTTTTTCTCTCTTCCAAATGTCTTACTCTTCCACATGACCCCTCAAGAAGCTACTTGGAAATATGAAACATTAAAAATGTTCTTCCCCCTCTTAGGACTCCTGTCTCCTTACTGAGCACACCAGATCCAGAATACTGTAGAATTAAGAGAAAGAACTAGCTGATGTCCTCCTTTAGATTAAAAATCATGCTTTATATATACTATTTTTTTTTACAATAAAACCTATTTTTTAAAATAAAACCTGTGTTTTCTCCAATAAAGCCTCAGACTTGTAGTGAACACCTTTCTATTGATAGCACAATTTGTTCTGGTACTAACATACTAGAATCATAAGAATTTGTATTTTAAGCATTCAGATATGAAGGATCTTGACACAAGACATTAAAGGGAATCAAGAATGACCTGTAACTGATACTTCATGCATTTGTTAAAAGGAAGAATTTATTGAGAAACACTGGAAATTTGCAAACTTTTGGGAAAGAATATGATAGGAGATGAGTATATGTGTGGGAGAAAGACGAAAAATAGGTTCTTGAACCTGTAATTTTAACTCCCACACTGTTTCTTTCAAATGTCTACACAGATAGTGTTTATAATAACTCATCCCTTTAAGGCCAACACATCCTGCCTGTGGGGCTATTAAGCCTGTTTAAAAAAATAATCAAGGTAAGGTTTGTTAATACTATTCTATGTGTTATGGAAGTGACCTACCTAGGGCCTAAGGCAATAGTACTTTTTAAGAATAATAGTAAGAAGAGATATATTTATAAGAAAGTAAATTTTTATCATAATAAATAGGTAATATATTACATTGTTCATAGTTTATAGGTAAACTAAAATCTACCATTTATGGAAAGATTTTTATTATTGTATGAAAACATCTGATTCTGGGTAAAAACTTAGCAATATAATTGCATAGGATTGTGTGTGTTTGTGTGCATGTGTTTATATTACAAGCATCATTAAAATGGCTCAGTGCTACTCAATTGCTTTTATATCTTGAGATGAAACTAAATATTTAAATTAGATTCAAATGACAATGATAGGCCAATTTAGCAGAAAGCACAAAAAGGAAATTTGACTAAAATGGATGAATGTAATGTACTTAAATAATCTGTAATTCAAAGCAGTAAATTTGGGTTATTTAAAGAGTTGGAAACAATGCGTAGTATTATTTTCTCATTTAACCATGACACAGTGTCATCCTCTTATTTGATAACAGTTTGTGTTTATTTTATTACCTAGGAAACACTGCCTAACTTCAGATGTTATTCCAAATTAACTTTATAGTAGATGACTACAATATCATAGTTTGGGCCACCGATGCCATCTTTTGGTCTTGATGTTTTCAAAATCATTCAGTGCTCAAGCCATATTTGACCATTGTGAATACTGAGGCCTGAATAAAATGATAAATGGTCATATCTCATATTCTTAACTGTGTTGCCATCAATCAAAATGTATGTAGGATCTGAATTCCTTAAAGAGGATCCTAGGGTCACATAGCTAGTTGGTAGCAAAGCTGTGTCTCAAACATAGCTTTGAATAATTCCAATAGCTGCACTTTTTGTACCGTGCACTCCTTCCTCACTCCTAGTGCTTTCTGGCAAAACTAAAAGTGTGTGTGGTTTCATCAGTTTTTCACTGCTGTGACTAAAAGACCTGATAAGAACAATTAGAGGAGGAAAAGTTTATCTGGAGATCACAGTTTTAGAGGTCTCAGTCCATAGAAGGCTGGCTCCATTCCTCAGGGCTCGAGGTGAGGCTGAACATCATGGTGGAAGAGTGTGGCAGAGGGAAGTAGCTCATATGATAATCAGGAAGCAGATACACCAGATACAAAATTTATACCCAAAGCCATGCCCCCGCCCCAAAGCTCACCTCCTCCAGCCACATTCTACCCACCTTCAGTTACCACTCAGTTCCCCAGATTAATTCCCTCATTGGGTTAAGGCTCTCCTGACCCGACCATTTCTCCTCTAAACCTTGCACTGTCTCACACACAAGCTTTTGTGGGACACCTCACTCCAAAGTATAACAATGTGACCATAATTCGAAATCTGAAAGTTGACACTGAAGCATTATTTCTTAATTGTAATAGCCTACCATTTATTTTCCCACAAACATTTAATATGATTTTTAAAATTCTCATATATGGAACACTTATAGGCATTTCAAACAGGTTGGAAGTTCTATTTGTAATCCCTTGGGAAACAGTGAATAGCTCCTGAAGATGGTCCTGAGAAGAAGGAAACTGATTCCTGGATGTGTCCCTCACCCAGCTCTAGTGATAAAGGAGGGCTGTGTGTGGGACTCACAAGCTTCTCTGCATAAGCCTCTTGGCCACTGTGACAGGAGAGAAAAAACAGACCTTTTTAGCACCTGGCCCTGGAAACTGGCAGATGCAGTCTGGGAATCTTGGTGACTTCCACCTCTAAAAGGCTTGTTTCTAGCTACTACTGCTGATATTTGGGGGTAAGAATAGCTAAAATAGGGCTCTATGATATATTGCGTGAGTTGTGATATTTCAGGGTATTGCATCCCAATGTTTATTTGAAGATGTAAATATTAAGACAGAAAACATTCATATTGTAGTTACTGCAAAAATATCTTGTAGATTTATGGGTTAAATGATGTTAACCAAATGAGGAAATAAAATGACATCTTATTTTAATAGAACAGTTATTTTATAAATATGGAATAATTATAAAAATTATAACTTTATAACCTTTTTAAGTTTTACATTTATAATGATTAAATCTGGCTTATATGGAAGTGTTTTGTAGGTTATTAAGGACCATGTATATATAGTAATTATCAATGTGGCTTATAAAACACATTATTAGAAAGTAAAAGAGGAAAAGAAAAAAATGAAATAATACAGATACCAATTTTTAAAAATGACTGAAATTAGCCATTAATTTAGTTGTGATTTTTATATTGAAACTTACATGGAAAATACTGCTGTAATTTTATTTATATTTTTGCTTTGGAAGTTTTGAAATATTTAAATTCTTCATATTTCTGCATTTTTACAATGATAGTTTTAACAGATAATTATTTTTGTTTAAATACATTTTCCAAAGGTGTTAAAATTCCTAGAGGAAAAAAATAAATTGATCATTCTTGGCATTTAATACGTTTTGAAATTCTTAACCATCATCTGAAAATAAGGAAAATAATAAAGACTGCCCAAGGGCTTACTTTGCAAGGGGTCCCCATATACCCCCCTTCTCACCACTAGAGCTGGATTAGGGGCACTGCTATGAGATCAAAAATATGGGTCCAATAATATAAAAATATAGTTACAAACTAAATCAATGTGAAGCACATGCACTAAATATAAAGCAATATAAAGCACATGCAATAAATATAAAGCTTTTTTTCTACAAAGCTTTCCTGTGACAATTTTGAATTAAGTACAGCCACTGCTGTACCCTCTCCTTTAGATAAGTAGACCAGATAGGCAGTTACATTTAGTGTTTGCTTCATCAGTTTCTACGTTATAGAAAATGGGTAAGAGTCATTTAACCAATAACTGGTGAAAAACTAATGCCCTCCCCTTCTAGCCCAGAGGGTTTCCATGGGAATCCTGTCTATATTAGCTTTGGCAGAGAGACTTGTGGCTATTTTTAGAGGATTTGAAAGCAACCAAGAATGCCTTTCACTTTTATTCCAAAGCTGACCTGTATCTATGTTTATCAACCCTCTCACCCCACACACATGCTCCACATACACATACACACACTCCTGAAAAACCAATTGTATGCAACTTTAACTTGGGTGCAGCTCAAAATCAAAAGCCAAGTTACTGGCTTTTTTCCCCCACATTGTTCAGGTGCTGACAAGCCTGTCTTTTTAATTAGCTTTAATTGCTCTTAAAACTTTACCCAGGAGACCTGAATCTGGAATACTAATGCTGCTCTTCCAACTAGATCCTTTCCTAGTATCACAGGAATTGCTGGACTTAGTTTATTAATAAGAGTTACCAGGTATAGATGAAGTCCAACAGTCATACACTATGAAAAGAAAGCCTGTTTTCTGGAAAGGGGCTCCTTTCTCCATCATATGAAATCAGTTTCTCAGGAGTCCTGTTTATCCTGGGGCAGAAGTGCTGAGTGTTTCAGTGTGTTCTGTTTAGTAAGAGCTGCACTTCTTGTCCTTCTGCCCTTTTAGAAAGGATTGTCTTATTTGCACATCTTTTCTTTTTTCTTACTATACTGTTAAGATTCATGGGTACTTCAATTTGGAAAAAAGATTGCTGAATGGTGTATATGTGCACGTATGTGAAGCTTTATCCTTTTCCTTATATTGTACCTCTTTAGTTCTTTTAATGTGACTGTAAAATATTTAAAGCTCTCTTCTTAGTAATATTTAATACAATCTGTAGTTAAGTTCTGATACTTTGTTTCCCTTCTGGGGAGAACCCATCTCTAGATGAGTGACTCGTTTAACAGAGTGAACAATTACATTTGCATCCAAACCATGATATTTTGAAAACAAATGGGGCATAAACTAGTGCTCTATTATGTAAATTGCAAGACATGGTTATAAGGACACTGTGTACAGGTAAGGTCAGGGCAGTGCCTCTACTAGACATAGTTACTCCAAAATGTTCTGCTGCATAGTCTATGGAGAGCTAAATAAAAACAGGAGGCAGGCTCTTATAGTATGAAGCCAAACTTACATACTGTCCTCTTTTAACCTGAGCCAAAATCAACATGAACTGATCACTCTTCTACCATAATAGTTTTTTGCTTCTAACAGGAGTGGGAAAAAGACTGAAAAGCTTGGCGACAAGGAAATTTTTTGCTAAGAGTTATGTCTTCTTACCTTAGACTTAAAGATCAAAATATTTATGGGTTAGCATCTTCAAGAGGTCATTTATCTCCTAAGGTTTGGAGTTCTATCCAACTCTGCTGTTCAGTGTTGTTTCTGACTCAAGAACCAGGTATACAAAGCTTAAATGTCTTCTTTGGTATGTGGATGCTAATTCACAATAAGTGTGTGTGTGTATAGGGAAGAATAGAGGTTGTTTGGAATAAACAAAAGGTAGTGAAGGGAGGGGAAGTGAGGGGCTATGGGGATACGAATGATAGTACAATGAACAATAAATTATTACCCTATGTGCATATATAACTACATGACTGGTGTGATTCTACATCATGTACAACCAGAATGAGAAGTTATACCCCATTTATGTATGATGTGTCCAAATGCATTTTACTGTGATGTATAACTGATTAGAACAACTTAAAAAAATAAGAATAGGTTTATCTGAAATAAGAAGCATCACATGGCACCTCTGGTTTTTTATTGGCTTTAAGGTGTTTTATCAAATACAGAGTTCTCGAAGGCCAATGGTCTCCTTTTCTCACTTCCTAAATCTCTAGATTCTGTGAATTCTCTCATAGTTATTCGTGTGAAATTTCTGAACACCTTGGGTGATATTAATAATCACTTCTTTCTAATAGACTTTGATTCCTTAGATTCTATCCTTTAGGTTAATCAAGTTAGAAAGAACTGTGGGCAAGACCTAGCTTGACATGGCTACTTCTTACAGACACATAGTTTGGTATTTTCTCTATAATAACAAACTAAAATAAATATGAATAAATAAGCAACAGAAAAAGTACACTTTAAATGAGCACATTCAAAGGTGATTAAAAGCATTGAATAAATATGGGCCCACATCCCTGATGAATACAGATGTAAAAATCCACAGCAAAATACTAGCAAATCAAACTCAATGACACATAAAAAAGATCATACAATTTGATCAAGTTGGTTTCATTTCAGGGATGCAAGAATGATTAAACATATACAAATCAATAATGTAGTACACACATAAATTGAATCAAGGATAAAATATCACATGATCATTTAATAGATGCGTAGTAAGTTTCTGATATATTTCAACATTCCTTCAGGGCAAAAGCCCTGGACAAATTAGGCATAGAAGGATCATATCTCAACCTAACAAAGGCCATATATGACAAACCCATAGTCAACATCATACTGAATGGAAAAAAATTAAAGCATTTCCTCCAAGATCAGGAATAAGACAAGGATGTCACTTTTGTTGCTCTTATTCAATAAAATATTTGAACTTTCAGTCAGAGAAATTAGGTAAGAAAAAGAAGTAAAATGCATAAAAACAGGAGAGAAGGATAAAATGATCATGAGAAAAATGCAAACAGGAAATTAGAGAGAGGTCCTTGCTGTGGTAGAGGCATGTAGGAGGTGACTGAATGCTGCTCTATGACAGGTACAAAGCCAACAGACCTGTCCTGTAAGAAAAGTTCATCTATATGACACCAGATGGAAATTTTGAACTATACAAAGAAATAATTAGTACTGAAAATGGTAAAAATACAGGTCCATATAAAAGATATTTTTCCTTACTTTTAATCATTTTTAAAGATAACTGGCTGTCTAAAACAAACATAGTAATAATGTATTGTGAGATGTATAACATGCCGAAGCAAGGTAGATTAGAACAGTAGCACAAAGGATGGGAAGGAGTAAATGGAATGTGATGTAAGATTCTTATACTACAGATGAAATAGCATAAAATTACTTGAAGGTAGATTATGATAAGTTAAAGATGTATACTGTAAGCCTTATAATAACTACTAAAAGTTTTAAAGGGATAATAAAATAATAGGCCAATACTAGAGATAAAATGTAGTCTCAAAAATATTTAACCCAGGACAAGAAAGAAGAAAGGAATAGAGAACACGAGTCAATAAACAATTAGCAATGTGGTAGGTTATAATCTACATTGAAACCTGCCATATAAATAATCGCATTAAATGTTAATGCTCTATACACATCAATTAAAAGATGAAAAGTTTCAACAAGAGTTTAAAAATTTCCAACTCAGTGATCTACACAATCAGCATACTATAAGGAGACATAGTTTAAAAATTAAAGGATTAAAAAAATAAGCCACATAAGCTCTAACCAAAATAAAGTTTGAGTGCCTATACCATTAACAAAGAAAGCAGGTTTCAGAAGAAATTTTACTAGAAATAAGAGGGACATTACATAATAATAAAGAATTCTTTATGAATACACATAAAGTTGAATGTATCTAGCAATGCTGCTTCATAACACATGAAGAAAATACTAATCAAAATGAAAGCAAGAGTGAAAATGCTCCATTATAGTTTCAATGCTCTTCTCTCAGTAATCTGTAAAGAAAGCACAAAATTCAATAAAGATACAGAAGATTTGAACTCTACCAGTTAACTTGACCTATGGACATTTATATAATATTCCTCCCTACATTAAGAGAATGAACATTCTTTTCAATATGTATTGAACATTTACCAAGATAGCTTCTGGGTCACAAAATAGTAAATCAAAATAAATTTAAAAGATTTAAAATCCTGTAAAGAAAGATTTCCTGAAACTTGGCAGTATTGATAATACTTTGCTGTGTGGAGCATTCTTATGCAATTTAGGATATTTAACAGGACCTGGTCTCTACTTCTAGATGCCAGTAGAAAATTCTCCCCCTTTCTCAGATATGACAACCAGATATCTCTCCAGATGTTACCAGAAATCTTCTGGGGAGCAAAGTTGTCCACAGTCAAGAACCACTAAGATAAAATATGTTCACAAACCACAACAAAATTTTAGGAATGAAAATTAAGTAATAACAGAACAAAAAGAACACATCATGACCAAGTGAGTTTATCCCAGAAATTCAAGGTTGTTTCAATATTCAGCACATTTGACAAAACTCAACATCCTTTTTGATAACAAAACTTTGGCAGACTTGGAATAAAAGGAACTTCCTCCACTTGAGAAAGGGTATCTAAAACAAACCCACTACTAACTTCACACTTACTGGTGAAACAATGAATGCTTTTACCCAAGACCAGGAACATGGTAAGACTGTTCTCACTACTCCTATTCAGCATCATGATGGAGGTCCTAGACAATGGAAAATGAACAAAAATCAAATTATACACATTAGAAAGGAAGGAAGGAAGGAAGGAAGAAAGGAAGGAAGGAAGACAAAGGGCAAGCAAGTAAGCCATTTATCTTCTAATTATAGACTAGTATGAATGCATATGCAGGAAATATCAAAGTCTACACAATTTTGAATGATACTAAGAAAATTAAAAGGCAAGTCACGTAATTTGATAATGTATTTTCAAAACACATATCTCATAAAACACCCTTCCATCCAGAATTTATAAAGAACTATTACAATTCAACAATAAAAAACAAACAACTCAAAAAAAGTTCAAATGAGAAGAGTATTCTAAATATGTATACTTAAGAAGAGATATGAGTAGATAATAACATGAAAAGATGTTATCATTAGGTATTAGAGAATTGGAAATTCAAATTATACTTAGATACCATTATATCTCAATAGGAGTGGCTAAAATTTTAATTTATAAAGTTAAACACATATTTACCATACCAAGGATTCCCTCTCCTATATATTGATCTGAATCAAATATCCACACAAGGACCTATTTGGGGATGTTCATAGCAATTTTATTTATAATGACCCAAACTAAGTATCTGTCAATTGGTTAAAAAGTGAATTATTGTACACCTATAAAATAGGATTCAATTTGAAAATACAAAGGAATGAAGAAATGATACAACATAATGCATAAATCTCAATAAAATAAAAATATTATGTAAGTGAAAAAAATCAGTCACAAAAGTCCATATATTATATATGATTCCGTCTATTTCACCTTCTGAAAAAGGCAAAACGACGGGACCAGAAATCAGACCAGTGATTGCCAGAAATGAAGACTGGGAGAAGAGGAATAGAGAAATTTGGAGGATGATGGAAATATTCAATGGCTCAACTGTGGTGCTGGTTAGGCTTTTATTTTTTATTTTAACAAATCTCAGTAAGTAAGAAACTGCACTAAATTTTAATTATTAAAGTTATTAATAACATTTAAACACTGACAGGGCCACGTGACTTTTCTCTACTTCCTCCAGAAGCATTCTAGAATCTAGCAGAATCTAGAATGACTTTTCCTTCACTTCCCATCCTTTGTTAATATACTTGTTCACTATGCCCTGTTTCTAATAAAAAAGTAGTTATTATTTATCAGGTATTAAATTCTGTAGTATCAATTCCCATAAAAAACAGAAACACAATATTATAGGTTGTTAGGAAAGAAACAGAGCTTTGCAATAACCTAGTCCAGTCTCTTTATCTTACACGAACTGGATGTTACAGTTTGTCAGTATGAACTTTGCACAGTTTAGGACTTAGTAGGTCAGCAGGGTATAAGGATCCTATTTGTGCAATGGACTAAAACACGAAGACTTTGCAGATGAATTCCCATATCACTACGTGGGGGGCATAGCCTGAGTGAAAGTATGTTTTTTAAGATCCTGGTTTTTACTTTAAGCTAACTTGAATTGAGATATCTCAATTACTCAAGGAGACCAAAATCTTTACTAGGCCATTTTCTTTGCCTAAAATCCTTTCCTCTCTACTATCAGTTAACTCCTACTCTCTTAAAGGTGTTAATTTAAATATCTAAGGTCATTCGTCCTGCCCTGGGAGTCAAGTTCCTCCTCTTATATACTCTTATACACAATTATATATTATTTCATTGCATATAGCACAATTTTAGTGAAAACTTAGCTTGTAATTAGTGTTTCCTATCTGTCTCTGAACTCAAATATGAGTTTATAAGAAAAAGGATAATGTCTGTTTTGGTGGCCACTACAGTCACTTGCTCAACAAAAATTTGATTTTTCACTGGAAGATTTCTGGTTACACTATAGAAACAGCTTAACTCCAATGTGAAGCAGTGGAGCTGTAACACAAACCAAAAACAAAACCTAAAACAAAACCAAAACAAAGATACTTGAAACTAGCTAATGACTTAGTGAAATTTGTGCAAATATTCTGAGCTTCATTCTTCTTCAAAATCATTTACTTGTGGTGTTTTGGGAAAACAAAAGCTTTCTGACCTTCACTAATTCTTAAAATGTGTCTAATAAAAGGAAAGAATCAAAATATTTAATGTGCTTTACAATGATTTGCTTAGGAAATGGTAGGTAGTCAAAAAATTGGAGAATTGATCCATTGTTTTTTGTACTAAACCACAGTGATGATTATGTAACAGTTTAAGAATATCTACTCATAAAACAAGTCAATAGCAAAATATACATTCTGATTTCAAGATCGATTATGAAGGTTGACCATATAAAACTGATGATATTTCATTGTTGTTAACTTTCAAAAATAGCAATTTCAAGTAGTGTAAACTATTTAATAATTTTATATTCTAAATATGTATATGTGTTTTACACATCTCCTTTTTACTACTAGTATGAGCGTGAATTGGTAGCAGAAAAACTCACAAAAAAAATTTTTTTTCTTGTTGCTCCATTATCTAAAGAATAGCATTAACTTCATAGTGTATCATTCAAAGTTTCTCGAATCTGGCTTCAAGCTATGTTGAATGATTATTTTCTATACTGAGCCCAAATCTCATCACTTGGTTCACTAAATTCACCCAGCGGTTTTTGAGACCAGGTACACTGTACCTTCTCCCTGAAATTATCTTTCAACATTTCTATCAAAAAGTATTGCCTATCCTCCTAAGACTCAGTTCAAATGCTATTTCTTAATTTCTCTCTCTGTCTGTCTCTCCCCACAACTCACTTTGAATAACTCTTCTTGTATCAAAGCTAATTTTGGACAGATTTTTCTCTTCAGCTAAGTTATAGGCTTCTTAATGACAGGAGCTATATCTTAGTCTCCTTTTTAATTTTTTTTTTTTGCATTCTATTACCAACTTAATCTAAGGTAAAATCTAAAATAAAATCTTTGGTTAACTGGCATAATTAGAAAATGTTTCATAAATTTAAAATGTCATAAAGTGATGAAATTCACTCAATGTATTGTTGAAGGAATGGAGGTGGAAGGATTGAACAATTAAAGTTCTTTTTGAGGATAACATCACCAAGTGTAAGGACTTATTCTGGGCAAATTACACATAGCATCATTATAGTTTTGCTTGTAAGATACAAAATCAATATGCATGACCAATTAACTGGGTGTTTTTTTATTATATATATTTAATTTTAACATCAAATTCATTGTAATGCATGAAATATAATCATATTTGACCATATATAGTAACATATTATGAAACGTCAGTATTGTGACTTTTTAACCAAATGAGCTTATAAGCATTATGTTATAACCGTTTGAAAACTTAACTATCTTTTCAAAAAAACTCATGGTTCTGTAACTCAGTCTATAACCAAAATATACTGTCATTTGGTTTTATCATTGATAAAATTAACAAATCACTAAGGACACTGATAATTCATTGAGAGTTCTCTTACCTGAGTAATCTTTAAGGTAGCCTGAATTTCCAAATAATTTGTTTGAAAATAGGATATTTTCTTATTTGAAAATGAAATTTCAAAATGACATTGTAGTTGTTTCTAGAAAATTTTTATTTCTAAGTAATTATTATTTATCAGATTTCACAGGTTATCCAGTCCAGAGCATTTTTTCACTCTGGATAGGAGTAGTGCATTTGAACTTACATAATACTCTTTTAGGCGATGCACTTGGGAGTTCCCTTCCAGGGTTTGCCAATGACTCATGAAGGCCAGCTTATGTGCTTCTTTGTTTCTTAAGTTTCTCCATATATTAAAAAGAATATAAAATTTGCCATGTACTAATTTGGATAGCATTTTGCCACCAGGATTTAAAGAACAATGTTTCATAAAATTCAAATTTCATGCTACTTACATTTCTATTAAAAATTGTAATCAATGAAATAATTATGGTTTTAAAAAGATTTTACCTTTTTTTTTTCTTTTTTTTTTTTTTTCTTTTTTTGACAGCATTGTCACTATAATTTGGCCCATGAATGGTGAATACTTCTTTGACAGGCTACTTTAATTTATATGTTTATTTTTAATTAGATAATGCTTCTGAAGAAATAAAGAAGATTCTATGAAAAGGAAAACCAAACATCCCAATGGCAGGTCAAAAACAACCCTAAGTTGATTGCATAAATGGAAATAAAAATATTTTTAAAAAATATTGTCAGTGGCTGTTCAAGGCAGGATTATTCCCTATGTGGGCTATTTGTGCCTTGTATTTTTCCATCCACCTACCTGTGGTTGGACCTTTTCCCTGCCCATTTTCTGTGGAACGGAAAGCAGAGCAAGGCAAGAGAAATAAAATGTAATGAAGTTCAAATCCTTCCTTTTGGCTACTTATGAGCAATTGGAGGCAGTGGTTCAATATGAGATTTAACAGCAGGTATTGCCTGAAACTGGTATTAATGGTTTTAATTTGTCCACACTATTCCATGGCTAGATGTATCTAAGGATTAAGTGATTAATCAATGGTATCTAAAAGCACACTTATGAATGAGAATAATTCCTACCCTCAACTAAAAAATAAACACTAAGTCAAGATGCCCCATAACCAGGGGGCTTTAAAATGTAAATAAAAATCACCTTTTCTAGTTTGACTGGCTAAATTAATTCTCTGTCTGAACTTTCAACAGTATTTCAATCTAAATACCAGAGTAAGGATTTGCCTTTAAATGAAAATGCTTTGGAGTGTTAAGAATTCTTCTTGTAGTTTATTCAAACTTCTCTGAATTGTAAGGTTCTATCATAGCAATGAGCAGTGAAGAGAAATATGAGGAGGAAGAAAATAAATATGTAATTTAGAGTTTGTTCAGGATCCAAGAGTTAACTCCCTTTATTCAAGAAAGTTGAGTCATGGGCAAACCACAGGTGGTCAGGGAGTGGGTGAACCATGACACATCTGTTTCTCATAAAACCCGACTGTGCCATTCTACAGCCTTTACTTTTTCTGAATGAAATACATTCATGTGTGAACATGTCAGAGCCAGTGCAGGAAAAACATTAGTTTTCCCTGGCACACTATGCACTTATGATTTGCCCAAGTGCAATATATTTGGGCCTTCTTGCTCCCTCGGAAAGTGAACTTTCCTGGGGCGTCTATGGTACAAACAGGGGTTGATTTTTCTCATACATGGTGCTATGGTAAAAATCTCTTCATAAAATCTTTAGGAACAAATGGCCTGATTTCATGAGATTTTCATTCAAAGTAATTATTAAATGCATTTTCATTAGTATGACTCTCAGATCCCTCCATGAGGGTAGAAACAGTAGCTGGAAATTCCTTACATGATAGAAGATCAAGTTGTGAGAAATGTAGTCATTTCTCAGTTAAAGTCATCAGTGTTTCTCAAACTTGATAGTGCAATTGGACTACTTGAGGATGTTAAAATACAGATTCTGATTCACTAAGTCTGAGGTGAGCTCAGGATTCTCATTAATAACAGGCTTCCAAGTAAGTCTCTAACAAGCTGTTAGTCTATGAAACATTTCCAGATTTCAAAAGGACAGACATAGAGCTTGGGTTCTGGACAGGAAGATACAACCAAGCAGCTGATACTGAAGCCAGTTTCTGTTTACCTCAATTTCGTTCCATATCTTTTCCTAGTTTTTGTGACAGCGGTATTTGCATTTAGGAATAGGTCAAGATTTAACAAACAATGTCAATAACAAACTTTTGCACATCAACTGTATTAAAGTTTATGGTCTGTATTACTTTTCCAGTTCCAGTATGGTTTCCAATTCTTCTCTATTCCCTTCTGAGATATACATGTCTTACATAATCAAGCACTTTATTCCTAACAAATTATCTTACTATGTTTAGTAAATGTGACGATTACATACTCACACTGGAAGATATGGAGTGTTTTCTGACAAAGAATTTTTTCTATGGAAACAGTCATGTGAAATGAAAAGTTCCACCAAACTACAATTTGAAGTAACTGATGATTTTCTTGCTTCATCTCTCCCGTGTTGAAAGGAAGTCACTTTATTTATTAAACTGGTATGATCTTTCCTTACCAATTTAAAAAACTGTTGATGATATCCACTGAGTTATTAAGTAGGGCAGCATTCTGAGAATATTTTTAAAAACATTAAACAAATATAAGAAATTATTTTAATATATGATGTAAAAAAGAAAATTCACAAGCCGTGCAACTAACTAGACTATAATGTCACTGAAGACGGGAATTATGTTATACTTTGTTTTTGTAATCCTGTGTCGTTAGTTATTTTGTCCACTGTTAGTTATCATAGGATTATAAAAAAAAGTTCAGTTGATTAATGAATTGGCTAAGTGAAAAAGAAATAAAAGTTGTAATACTTAATGTCAACATTTAAACCTTTTAACCTGTCACTATGAAATACAAGGTACTAAAACAAGCAAAAGATTCTTATTTAGTTTTATGTCATGGGCCATTTTGGCAATCCTATGAAGCCTAAGGAATTATTCTTTATATAACCCTTTGGGATGCATAAAACATTACAATGAAATAATTATATGAAAACAATGAACAAAATATTAAAATAATTCTTTGCTAATGTGTTAAATAACAAGGTCTAGCCTCAGATCTATCTAGTAGTTAACATAATTTTGAAGCAGTGCTGAGTATATATTACATTTGAGATAAGTTTAATACTTGTGATGTAATTTAACTAAGACTTTTATTGTTGATAATGCAACTTTGATTTGTAGCTTGTATTTATAATTGAGGGGATATCAAATATCAGAGTTAGTAAAACTAAAGATGTAATTGTTTTTGTCTAAGTTCTGGACCTTGGGTAATGAACCCCTAAAGACAGATAAGTATTAGAAGTATGAAATAATACAATCTATAAGAAACCTCAAAGTCCATACCCTTATTTCCTTCTAAGCAAGGTTTACAGTACAACATATTATCTTTTGTTACCATCATTAAAAGGCTTGAAGTTCTGCCAGATAGAATCATGTTTTATTTTTATTATGTTTGGTAACTACTACATTAGTATATATAATTATGGTATGTCTTAATTTAACAAAGGAATGCAGTATAATATAAAAGGATGCTGTTGATTCTTGATTTATTATCTGGTGTTTGGATCTTAATATTTTATCCTTCATGGCATTTTCTAATTTTTTCCTTCTTCCTTTGCTCAAAATTGCTTTCTTTATTCAAAATTATATTATTGTTACTTTGAAAGAAAAGATGGTGATGTGAGATTTGGCTTAGTTTTTTTTTAAAGCCTTTAGATAAATATATCCAAAGTAGTTGGAGAAGAGCAAGAGGGAAAAATTCTAAGTTATCTTTGTTAAAAGTGTTACAACCCTTGATTTCTTTCACCATTGCTTCAGATTTAGTTCAATGACAGAAACCATTAGTATCTGTCAGCAAATCCTTGACGGAGGAGGGAAAGAGTGACTCACCCTTGATCACTAGCATGTCTACTCCACTGCATCCGAACTGCCTCTCAAGACTTTTTTAAGGAAGGCCAAGTTTAACAAGTACTAAGAAAATCATAGAAAAAGAAGAGCTGCTATCAAGGAACCAGGTCCTAGGGCAAATAAACAAAGATGCAGATTTATAAATAAAGTGATGATCAGAAGCAAACAAAATGATATTGATGACATTAGTATTTGGGGACCGAGAGGGTAAATATTCCACAGGATTCTACAAATGATTGCCAGAGAATTACAGAAGTATCAATAACACTGTCATTGCAGGTTGAATTGTATTCCCTAAAAGGATACGTTGGAAGTTTTAACCTCTGATACCTGTCAATGTGACCATTTTGGGAAATAGAGTCGTTGGAGATATAATTAAGATAAGATCATGTTAGATTTCAGTGGACGCTGTCCTTTCTTACCCTTGTGCAATGTCCTTATAAGGAGAATGAGATGTCTGGAATCAGAGACAGGCGTAGAGGAAAAACAGCCACGTGATGACAGAGACAGAGACTGGAGTGACGCACTGTAAGCCAAAAAATGTCAAGGATTACTGGGAACTGCCAGGCGCTTGGAAGAGGCAAGGACAGAGTGCTTCCTCTTGTCTTCAGAAGGAACAGGACCTCTGACACACCTCTACTTCAGACTTCCAGCCTCCAGGACTGTGAGCACATACTTTTCTGTTGTTTGAAGCCACTCAGCTCGTGGTAATGTGGTGTGACATCCCAGAGCAACTCGTACAACCATCTTCCTTAAGAAGGTTTAGAAATTCACAACTACCATCATTTTCGTCTCAAAAAGCTGCTTTAATCTTAAAACAAAATATACACTGAATTTAAAGAGCACCCCGCTACATTACTGTTCCCATAAATACAGGTTAAACTTTGGGGGGGGAAAAAAAAAAGTAAAAGCTACAAATTCACTAACCCGTCCTAGCCTTGATTGATGCTGTTGTCAAATGACAATCTTGAACCATTTGGGGTGGCTCCTAGAAATTGCAAGATGTGTGAATGCTATGCACACTCACTTGATTTAGACATTTAATCGTTACTGATTTGATATTATAAGAATAGCTGAATCTATAAAGCCCAATTCAAGTAGAGGCAACAAAAGAAGCACAAAGGAGCCAGTAATATCCGAATTGATCTTTCTACTTTTAAGGAGTATTCATGCACATAGAAAGGGACATAGTTTCCAAAATTTCTTTCATGGTTTTTAAATGGCAAAGCAATGAGACAAAGTGCAACAGAAACAGAAATGCAGAAAAGCTGACTCATTAGATTAAAAGGTCCTGATATTTTAGCAAAAAAACAACATAAATGTGCTCATTAAGAATGGCACAGAACCCAGAATTTATGTGTGAATTCTACTTCTCTGTATTATCATTTTTCATATCCTCTCTGAAAATCCATGTCCCTCCTGTTCTTCAATATCATCTTTAACTCATGTTTCCCAGTAACCCTTATCCAGTGTAACTATAGGATTCCTCTGGAAGTCAGGTGTCCCTGTCTTTCTTACCACTTTTCTACTTCATTTCTGTATCTCTCTCACCTTATGATTCTCATAATAGGAATATAATAGTGCATATGCCATGAAAATAGTATTCAGATCTTTCATACCAGAACATCTCCCCTTCTCAGATATTGGCTCACATATCCATAATTGATAGCAGAAAGTCCTATGATTTGCAAGGCAAAAATAATTTCTTCACTAAATTCATC
Source organism: Sciurus carolinensis (assembly GCF_902686445.1). Taxonomy (NCBI): domain Eukaryota; kingdom Metazoa; phylum Chordata; class Mammalia; order Rodentia; family Sciuridae; genus Sciurus; species Sciurus carolinensis. The sequence goes on from NC_062219.1 coordinate 87,730,345, forward strand.
TCAAAATAAACAGAGTACAGTTCCACAATGATACACCATGATAATGATTAGGGTTCATCAGAAATGTGCCCAACTCTCTCATAAGGCACAGGGTAGAACAGCACTTCCCCACTTGCTCTGAAGTTAGGTGTGGCTGTGTTATTTGCTTCGGTGAATGACATGTGAGCTCAATTAGGGGTGTCATTTCTGCAAGAACATTTTAATTGCCAGGGTGTGATTCGTCAGCATCTTTCCCCTGACCTGGTGATTGTGGAAGCACACGCTAACATGGAGCTTCCACTGGCCTGCATCTCACCAGGATCACAATGAACCAAGCACCTGCAGATATGAAGCATGAGAAATAAACTACCTATGGACTAGGCTTACGTGCACTGAGATTTGGGGATTGTTTTTCCTTTTGTTAATGTAGAAAGACCTAGTCTATCATGAAACGTACAGTAACAAAAAACTTATATCACATCCAATACTTTATTTTCACCTCAGTTAATGCTGCTTTGCATAAACAAGACACAGATTAGCTACTCCAGTTCACCAAAGAGAAAGTTAAGGCTCAGTGGGAACAGATCTGGTAAGAAGACAAATCAGAAGTTGAATCTGGGGCCACATTTTTGCCTTAATTAGGTTGCCTATAATAGATATAAAGTTATATAAGCATAGTCCTCACATAAGGAGGGAGATGAATTTAAGAGCTTATGTTTATTGCAGGATAAGCTTGGTATGGTCACTACTGGAGACATTAATAAACTGAATCTGACAAATTACTCTTATACTCTATTTTCATCCACTATAATTGTGAAATGAAAAATGAAAATAAAGTGGATTTTTATTTACTATGAATTAAGTTTAAAATTCAAATTATGAAGCTGCATGGTAATGTCTTTAATCCATTCAAATTCTATTAACATAATTAAATTACAGTTCAATGACTAATGTCATGAAAATATTTAATAAAATGTATTAGTTATATTATAAAATATTTTATTAGTTAGGTTTAATAATATTCAGACATTACTAATAGACAAAAATTATAGCTTGCTTATTTATCAGTGCTTTTATTTATATAGTTAAATTTCTACTACCATTCCACACTTTGATCTTCATATCTTGAAAGTATTTGATGACTGCTGTCACATTACCTAAAGTCAAGGGTGCATTTTTAAATCAAGATACATCTAAAATGTTTAAAATGATCAAAGATTTTTTAAAAAGTCTATGTAGAAGCTAGACTGAATTGCCTTTAACATGGGCAATTTTAAACTAAAAAATATATTGGATATTTCACTCCTAAAAAGGAAGTTCTATATTATACCTTTTTATCTGATTCTTTTTCTCAAAGAAGCAAGAATATTTTGTGTTTATTTTAGTTACAGTGTAAGGGGCATGAAAATGAACAGGTGCTCACACTTTCTAGGTATGAAAGATATCATAACAAATGGACAAATCAGACAGCTGCACCCTATTGAGTCCATCATGTTCATTTCAGAATCTGGATGTCATTCTTAGGGAAAAGTCCAACTCAAGGGCATAGCCTCAAAGACCACCACTGTTTCTTGTTTCTGAATGTACCTGCACTATAAAAACTCCACTATAGTGACATTTTTTATAAAAACATCATTGAGGTCAGGTGCAACTTTTATTGCATTTTATATGCAAAGTATTAATTTATGTTAATAACAGAAACACATCAGTACCAAATTATGAATATAAATAACCAGATATTAGTCCAGATGGAAGTCTTGAGTAGATCATACCTAGAGAATTGTGGTTATTTATATCAGATACTGAAAAGAAAGCTGATCTCCTGTAGAACAGCTGATATAAATAGCAGTAGAAAGAGGAGTAGGGAAGAAACATTTGCATGTGTGAGCAGATCCAGTAGAACTTTTGCAACCACTATAAACTTTGAAAACTATTTTCAAGCTCACATCACAAAATCTTCTATTAATTCAAGGGAAGTTTCATTGCATCAAGTTTTAACAGAAATACAAAATTTTGGTGAGCCTTGAATTGCATTACATTAAATATTCAAATGACTATTTTAGTAAAGAATACTGAGCTACCTTCTAACCAGCCCTCCACCATCACTCCATCCCTAGAGAGATTATACCTTCTCCCTGCAAAAATCAATCATTCTAGAATACTTGAGAGCTAAGTCTTGAATTCATCCCAAGCCAACCTGCAGTTGCTAACTTACTGTACAAAAGCGATCAAGAGTCAGTGGTAGGTATAGTTCAATGGCAGGACAAGAAGAGGGCAGGGTGGGAGTAAGTTGGGGTATGGGGGTGTGGAAGGCAGAGTTCTTTAACCAGCTAGCATTAAGTGACCCTACAACTTAGAACAGAAGACCATATCCTTCAGAGTTAGGGAATAATAGCTGTAGGTCTGTCTACTTCTCTAGCAACTACCTCATTTCTTCTTCTTTCAAGACACATTCTTTAGTGAAGACAAAAACTGGCTTCACAAATTATTTGTGTTTTGAGCTTTCTTTTCTTGTAGGTTTCAGGTACTCCTGAAGAGTTCTATAATTCCTACTTCGGCTGCATAAGTTGTTTCTTCTACTCCTGTAGCTCTGTGGTACGTGAAAACCAAAAATCACATCATCTAAAGTATGTCTTCCCTATTCTAATGCTTAGTATCTGCAATATTTGGTAACTTAAGAAGTACACATTCTCCACATTCTTAGCCCCCTCTCCCTCTCTAACCTATTGCATCAGAACCTGCATTTTAATAAATCTCCAGGTGATATATATGCTCATAGACATTTGAGAAACATGGCCCTAGGAGGCATTCGTATCCTTACTCCTTTAAGTGAGAAAGAGTCTCATTTACTTTACGGGCTCTCTTATAGGCTAACATCTAAAAGTGGTAGAAAGTCAAGGGGCATCATCCCTTTAACTGAACTGCAAAGTCTTCTTGGTTACTCATGATATTTAGACGGGTCACAGAAAAGCAAACAGTGTTCAATCTGATGTGATACTTGAGACTTTAATTAGGAACTCCCCTTAATAATCTATTTTCTGGGCAATCTGACATCAGAGCTCAAGCCAACTGAGGTTCAATTCATTGCCTGTTCAGCTCCCTCTCCCACACTCAGGGAAAGGACAAGACATCAAAGCCTTGACACGAACTCCCACTGGGCACTCTCCTCCCTCATTTATGAGTGGCCAGGGTCACCCTCACCCCTTTAAGCCCTCCCGCAAAAGAGAGCCCATTAGAGCCCCTTAGTACCAAAGTTCATTATACTGCAAGCACTGAAATGTGACCTCCATAATCATCCAAATCAAAATAATCTCTAGGTTTCCCTCCCCAACTATACTGAACCGCAGCATCCATAAAGTCATAATTAGAGGCACAGTAAAAGGACTGGACAAGTAAACAAGAGCTGACAGGACTCAGGTGAAATCCTTAGGGTTCTATCTAGGACTCAAAACATAAAATGGCACAAAAGTTTCACATAGCATACAATCCAATTTTCTAGACTCTTTCAATCTGCATAACTATGCTTGGAAAAGTCATCAACACTTTGATCAGAATTTCATCTCCCTTATGGGTTCTGTAGACATCTCCCTAAAAGTGAGGTATCTCCTTAGCATTTCCCTGATTTGCCTCAGTTCTCCCGCTAGCATCTTCAATAGAATCATAAAATTGCTGCTTACACTTGATCTTTCACTGAGAATCTTGTTTTAGCTTTGCTGTTTTGTAGTGACCTCTGTCAACTCAGATGACCTCTGCAAACTGCTTCATAAGTGTCCCAATATAATAATAGCTTTTCATAGCAAATCTATCATCTGAAGAGAATTTCCAGTTGCTCACTAGTAGGGAAGTTTCTCTCTCAAGACAAATTAATCCTGGCAGCCACTCTGAGTTCCCTTCTTCCTCTCAAAATGATTCCAGCTTGGTCTCCCTTAACATCTTTCCCCAATCTGCTTCACTAATAGATCATAGAACCTTGTACTCTTCTCTTATTTCCAAAGCCTTGAACTGGAAAATAAGAGGTACTTAATAAATATTCTGTAACTGAGGGTAGTTGGAAAATCTACTGTGGCTTTCTTCAGACATCACTATTCAGGGAAGACACTAAAATCTACTGAAAAAGCTAAGGGATTACTGTAATAAAAATTTTGGAAAAACAATTGCTTTTGTAAGGAGCTTGATTTCAACAGAAGGTCACAGAACAAAGAATCCAAGTCTTGCCTAGATACCTGATCCACAGAAACTGTGAGATAATACATTTAGGTTGTTGAGAGCCACTGTTTACCCAGTAATAGGTAACTGACATAATAGTCTAAACATCTTGTGCTGTAACATTCCTAAAATATAAGAATCGACTTTACTTTTTCATGTTATAGATTTATGCTGTATGAAGCATACTTTGAATGACATTAGTTCCTGGGACCATGAAATAGTGGAAGAACTGCTGTGAAAATTAATAGCTTCTCAGTCCTAGATTCTCAGCTCACTGAACATGCCATCTGTAGCTCTGTTGCCTTCTCTGATAGAGAAACAAATTATTTAGGCAACCATGACTTTCTTTAAATGTGTTTGTAAAAGTGGTGTATGTACTACCATTTCTAAAAAAGAAAAGGTTTTAAAATGAAATTTAGTGAAGTGGCAAAAGCTCAGCATTTCATTTATGAAATGAAAGAAGTTCATAAGCAATAGTGATGAAGCAGAGTAAAACCAAAACGAGTAGCTGGTGTGAAGGCAATTGATAGACTGTAGTAAATGTTAAGATTCTTTTTCCCTGTCATATTCGTTGGCCCCACACAACCCATCACGAATGGCGGCTTCAGTCCTTACGCTGCAGCACTGCTGTCAGACTTTCACAGAGGTGCTCTGTAGAATTGCCCAGCAAAGAACTCATTTCTAGAATGCCCACAATTTTATCCTTTTCATGATTCTTACACTAATCTTTAACTTCTTTTAAAAGGTTTAAAAAATAAATTCTATTTTCCAGACCAATTTTGGTTTTATAGCAGAACGGATCAGAATGCATAGAGGGCCTACCTACCCCCTGTTCACAGTATCCCCACTGTGATGATTTCCCCATCCAAGGGGGATGTTTACTGTAATCAGTGAACCTACATTGACACACCATTATCACCCAAAGGCCGTAGTTTACATTAGGGTTCACTCTTGGTATGGCCCATTTTATGGGTGTGGACAAATACATAATGACATCTATCCACCATTACAGTATCAGAAAAGTTGCACTGCTCTGAGAATCCTCTGTGCTCTGTTTAGTCAGTCCTCCCTCCTTCCTCGCCCCCAAGAACTGCTAGTCTTTCTGTCTCTATAGTTCTGTCTTTTCTAAAATATCATGTAGTTGGACTCATGCAGTCTGTAGCCATTTTGGATTAGCTTCTATGCACTAAGGCTCCTCTGTGTCTTTTCATGACTTGATAGCTTATTTATTGCTGACTAATATTCCATTTTCTGTGACAAATAAACCAGTTTATTGAACCATTATTTTACGGGAAATGGTTATTCTAATTCCTTTTAAAAATGTTTTTTTTTTCTATACTACCATGTAAGTTCTTATAATTGACCATGGAAATAATGAAATAAGTCAATACAACAATAGAAAAGGCAATAAAAAAAGAAAAGAAACCAATATAATTCAAGGAATATGTGAACTGAAAGTCTTACCACTTTATTTGCATATTACATTGGATATTTTTAAAAATAATCTGAAGCCTAACAAGATATTTTGCTATATTTATAGTCATTAAAAGAATAAAATTATTTTACAAACTAGAGTATCTGAAATCTATAAGGAAGTCTCTAAGAATTGAAAGCTGCCCCAGAGCCCCTCCAGGTGAGTGAGGCCACCAGGACCTGAGGCTGTTTGAATCCTAGGGATTTGTAAAGTCAGCTTTTTCAGCCCTCTCCTGCCAACAGATGATTTCTTTCCCCTCTAAGGTAATATTTTTCCAACTTTTTCAGCAGACGATGAGTAATACATTTCATATTCTCTCTCCTTCTGTCCCTCCACCTTCTCTCCATTTCTGTCTCCTCTACTTTCCTTCACAAATAAAATGAAGACAAGTTTCATGAAACACTACTTACTTAAAAGAATCATAAAACCATAACAGAGTCAATAGGGAAGGTGATAACATTTAAATAAACTTTTATGAGAAAAACTCCTAAAATAAATGACACTACTGCAAATTTAAAAAAGCAAATATATAGTCCACTATGCACAAAATTAATACCAAGTCCTACTAATGGTTCAGGATGAATAGGATGAAAATCACCCCCAATGCTCCCTCGTGCCTTCTCTTAGGCATTGTCAAGATGCTGGCAGTGACTCTCAAAGAGAAAAATATCAGCTGTATCTTCTGGAAGTGAAAATACTCACTTCTTACTTTGTACATCATCGGGCTGTTAGAGGCAGTGTAAACCTTATTAGTTTAATGTAACCATCCATTTTTTTCCTTTATTTATTATAAATATTCCATTAATAATAAATAACGTGATGAAAGCTGACCACCACTTGAGTGCTTATAATCTCCTAAAATGAAATTAGTAATCTAAAATAAAACTCCTTTTATTTACCACTCAGTTTAACATTCTTTAAAAGCTCTACAATATACATATACTTATCACTGCAAAAGTTTAAAATATTAAAATAATAAAATGATAACAATTTCACCTTTACATATTGCTTAATTTTTTCCCTAAAATTTTTATCTACATGCAAATGTGCACAACTGTAATCCCAGCAACTCCAGAGGCCAAGGCAGGAGGATCACAAGTTCAAGTTCAGCCTGGGTCACTTAGCAAGGTCCTGTGTTAGAGTGTTACTGAATTCAGTCCCTAGTATTGAAAAAAAAATTCTAACCTATGTTTTTTCTATATTTTCTCATTTAATATTATTTTGTAAGCAGATTTGCATATTCCCTCTTATTAATTCTATTATCATCTTTTTTTGCCAATATATTAACCAACAGTACACTATACTATAATTTACTTAGTTATGTTCCTATTGTTGGACATTTAGATTGTTCTTATTTTTAACATTATCAATAACATTGCTAAAATTCTTTGTACACAATTTTTTCTCCTTTTGCATTATTTCCTTGGAGAAACTTCCTGGAAATGTAATTTAAGGGTCAAAGATATTAGGTATTTTATGGATTTTTGGTATATTCTCCAGTGTCACAAACCATATGCTAAAAATTTCAACTGTGTGTGTGCACGTGTGAAGTAAATCTTAAATTATGAATTTCATGTTTTTAAATTATTAACAATAGAAGGGAAAAATGTCAGAAATATATTTTTATTTCCTACATTGAGTATATACATACTACCATATAAATTTTTTGTTTCTTATAGTTTCTTAGCTTAAATAGATACAAAAAATAATCTTCAACTAAGTACTATTATACAGTTATATAAAATGTGGCAAAATTAGTTAAATTTCTACTTGCTGCATTATATAAACACTTTATATAGATTAAAACATATATAGAAACTTCTTTATTTTTTAAAGCATCCAAAGAGACTCTTTTCATAAATTCCCTAAAACTAAAAATAGTTTAGTTTAATTAAAATAAGAGGACTCTAAGTTATCAACAATAAACTGAATTCTAAATCTAAAGGATTGACAAGTTGTACTGTGCTTGAAATTCACAAGTTCAAAACTTCGAGTTTAAAAAAGAAATGAAAAAGTTACTTATGTGCAGTCACTTTTTTTAAAAAGACAAGTTTAAAGACACTTGGTGTTTACTAAGACATTAAATATAAGAGCAGTAACCATTCTACAATAAGAGGAATAATTATTTTAAGAGAAGTCATTTATTATAACAACACTTTTAACCTAGTCTTGAAAAAAAATATATATGGAAATCTTAAATTTTGAATAAATAAAACTATTGAAATGATCTAACAGTATCTAAAGTCATTATAGTATATGATGTGTCAATTGTAATTCCAACCACCAATTTTGCTGGCTCTATTGCAACCAAATCTTATACACCTATGAATGAAATGATTGATACTGCTTATCAAAAAGGGAGATTCTACACCAGAGCACACAGCTAAATGTTTCAAACATCAAATAGAATCAGCTGTAATTGTTAGACTTGATTAAAATTTTGTTTTAAGTCATTTAGAAAATACTTTAAATATAAATTTCTTATGGTAGTATTTGACTATTTATATTTGAAGTGAACTAACTTGTGGAACAAGCTATGACAATTTAACATTCACTTAAATATATCACTTTTCAGTCTTGAACTTGAGAAAGAGATAAAAGTATTGTAAAGCCCCTGTAAAATCATTCATCACCTTGTACTAGAAGTACTTCTTTATCTATCTACCTTCCATCCTAGATTATACATTACTCAAGGAAATAACTATGTCTTAATCATCTTTGTTGACTCTGTAAAACTGTCTTTGGGGACTGAATTTTTACTGAGGTTCCACAGTTTTAAAGAAGAAGAGAACATGCTATTTATTACTCTTGAAATATTTTTACACTGAGAAACTATAAAATCAAAGTAGCGATTTCTTTTTTCTCCCATATTTTTTATCAGTGCATTATAGTTGGACACACTGATTAAATCTGTTGTCATATATTTGTATATGCACATAACACACAATATAACCATATTATTTGGCCAATATCACTCCCCAGCACTTCCCCCGCCTTGCCCATCTCCTCTCAGTTGCTTTCTTCTACTGATTTCCCTTTGATTTTCATGAGATCTGTCCCCATCTTTCTTTTCCTTTTTCTTCTTTAGCTTCTGCATATGTGAGGAAAAACAGGACTCTTAACCTTCTGAGCTTGACTTATTTCACTTACTATCATGGTCTCTAATTCCATCCATTTTCCTGCAAAGGATATAATTTCATTTTTCTTTATGGCTGAATAAAACTCCATTGTGTACATATACTACATTTTCTTTATCCTTTCATCTGTTGATGAACACCTAGGCTGGTTCCATAGTTTGAATATTGTGAATTGTGCTGCTGTAAACATAGGTATGCATATTTCACATAGTAGGATGCCTCTAATTCTTCAGGATAGATACCAAGGAGTGGCATAGCTGGGTCATATGTTGGTTCCATCCCTAGTCTTTTGAAAAACCTCCATACCAAAGCAGTAATTTATAGCTCAGGTTTTTCTAAGCCATAGAATGTCATAAAGGATCCAAAGACTTGAAAAATAATTGAACTGTACTCACTTTATTTATTTTCCCATTTTCTTCTTGGTATTTTCCTTATTCCTTTTTAACACACTTCAGAAGAAAATGAAAAAAAAAATGTTTACTCCTTATGTCAAGAACTGAAAGTTGCCATCCTGAAGTTCATTCTCCCCTTCTTCTTACTATCAGAATCTCTATACCACTGTGAGCAGCATCTAGAGTATTTTAAGATAGAGGAGTGAAAAAGAGGGAGACCTCTGAAAAGCCATTAGAAGAAGGTTGGCTTAACTTATTTGTTCATGCTATTAATTTGTTTGAGCTCCTTATATATTTTGGATATTAACCCCTGATCAGTTGTATGATTTGCAAATATTTTCTCACAATCTGTGGGTTGTCTCTTCATTCTATTAATTGTTTCCTTTGCTGTGCAGAATCATCAGGGAAATACAATTAAAACCATAATGAGATACTACCTATTCCAATAGTTATTATCAAAACTACAAATGATAAGTGTTGATAAGGGCATAGAGAAAAGGGAACCCTCATATACACTGGTGGGAATGTAAACTGTTATAACAATTTTGTAAAATAATGTGGCAGTTTCCTCAAATACTAAAAATAGAATTCCCATATGATCTCACAATGTCAATACTGAGGATATATCCATAAGAATTATTGAAGAAATATATTCCTTCCCTGTTCTTTTCAATATTATTCACAAAACCAAGATATAGGAGCAACCTAAATGACAATGGAATACTAAACAATTGTGAATAAAAGGAAGAAATTCTCTCATTGGTGGCAACATGGATGGAACTGGAAGACACTACGCTAAGTTAAAAAAAAAAAAAAAACCCAGTCACAGAAAGACAAACACTGTGTTGTCTCACTTATCTGTGCAATGTTAAAAAGTTAATCTCACAGAAGCAGAGATGTGGTTACCAGAAGTTGGGGAAGAGGAGGGGACAAAATAAGGGCAGGGGATATGAGTACAAGTTTCAGTTAGACAGGAGGAAAATGTTTTAGTGACGTATTGCACTGCATGGTGACCACCATATATAGATCAAAACATTACATTATGTCGCATATATGTGCATAAGTATTGTCAATGAGAAACAAATAAGTTGCTGGGTGCGGTGGCACATTCCTGTAATCCCAGTGGCTCAGGAGGCTGAGGCAGGGGGATCGCAAGTTCAAAGCCAGACCCAGCAATATCGAGGCACTAAGCAACTGAATGAGACCCTGTCTCTAAATAACATACAAAATAGGGCTGGGGATATGGCTCAGTGGTCAAGTGGCCCTGAGTTCAATCCCTGGTACTCCCCAAAAAAGAAACAAATAAGTTCATTTTTTTAAATGTTTTTGGCATGTTTGGCTTTATGCATTTACTCTGTCTTTTGCTGTGAAATCATGTCTCATGTAGCTCCTGGTCCAAAGATGAATAAAGAAAGGTGGAGAGGATCTAGATGCAATCTGCAACTTAAAGTCAATTCCCAATAAATGTAACCTTGATCAGCCAAACACCAGCCAACCCCGAACAACCTGTGAGGAAGAAACAAATGCCTAAATGGCCTTAGGTTTATGTAAGCTATTAAGCATTATTATTGGGGCAATAGCTAACTAACATAAAAATCCAGGAATCTGAAAAATTACTGAGGAATAGAAGTTGCTAGATATTGACTCCAACTTATTTCAGAGGTATTTGTTGGAAATCATTTCTATTCAATTAATATGTGTCTATAAAAGTTCAAAAAGATCTAGAAAAAATATGAAATAAAGGGACTACCCTCAGAAAATCATTTCTCTGAGAGGGAGGTATGTTGAATACATAAATACCATAATTGAATTTTATTTTATTTAGTAGTAAGTGTAATGTTTAAATATTATGAAATGAAAATCTTACACAAAATGGAAGCCAATACCTCAGAGACGGATTTAACATTTTCTGTTTATTTTCCCACAAATTTTTATCAAGATGAAAAGTAGAAATCTCTATTCTATGAGATAAAAGTAACTATATGAGATGTCACTGCTCAGAACAAAGCACACTGCTCATCCCTCCGGCATCCATGGCAGTTCACACCAGGATCCTGCTGTGCCACCTAGGAAACATGGTTCATCACAGTTAAGTATTAATGGTTATTGGCTCCATCTCAAGAAAATATTTCAGTTTAAGTACTCAATTAACATTATAGTAGTTAACCAACTTACTTATATATATATATATATATTTTTAAATCACTTTCTTGAAGGTCAAAACTAAGTGTGATCTGAAAAGTTTATGTTTTATAAACATGCCTCAAAACCTAAGGTCTTCCTCTGTGTCTGCTCCTCTTTTGGCATTCTCTCTCTGTTTCTTCAGTTTCCTTCATTCTTTTAACTACAAAATAATACTACAGATTAAAATGGAGAAATTATGTTATATGCATTCATTAGTATGTCTAAATAACACCACAATTATGTAAAATGACAATGCACTAATAAAAATGTTAACAAGAGAGCACTGAATTTTCTTTGTATCTGTTCAATAACATTTCATAATCTGTTGTACATTAATATATTTTTCTAATCAATTATCTGCCCATGTTTTTAACCATGCATTAGTAATCACTTTGACAAGAATTTAAAAGGTGGCTGCCTATGCAGAGAAGAGTGACCACTCTGTGGTCCCTTTGGCTCCCCCGGCAGGCCTCCATCTTGGGAAGCTCCAGCCACTACCATGGCCCCCACCCATGTAGTAGCCTCCACCTCAGGACAACAGACAGGGCCTGGAGGCAACTGTCCACCCCAACAACATCCACTACAGTGCTGCATAGCCAAATAGGCCACCCAAGGCCACTGCTCATCCCGCCCTCCCAGCCTCACTACTTAAAGCATTCACATCCATCCTAGGTCACTTCTGCAGCCATCTTGAGTTACGTCTGCTGCAATCACTGCCATCTTTAGTAGGGACAGCCTCCACTGTGGGACACTGGAAGCTGGGTCCGGGAAGCCCAACACCAAGATAACTACAAGTTTTATATTGCTTCTGCTGCCAACTAGGAACATGGCTACTTCCATCTAGGGACAACAGCCAGGTCCTGGAAGATCAATTCCAAGGTCCCTAAAGGTTTGGGACCTGAGAGTCCCTTTCTCTCTTCTCTCCTGCTAACACTCAACTTCTATTGATTCCTCTTTCACTCTTCCTATGATCTACCTCTGTAGTCAGCCTCCTACCTCATAAACATCACAGCCTACAATCCCCTGTTCTCTCTTTGTCCACCAATAGAAACTGCAGACACTATTGCAAACCTACTGTTTATCTTGTAGATAATAATCAAACACATTTCTGTTTATTGCAACAAAACTGTAAATATATTAATAGGGGCTAATTGACTTAAAACTGCATATTATTTGCACTGGGTGCTTGTTAATATTGATCTCCCACTTAAAGGTGAGGTATTGAAACCTTCAGGGACACTATAAATATACAGTGCAGAAACTAGAATACTTTGGATCCGTATTGCTGGAGGGGAAGAATCTTGAACAACATGAAAACACAAGGGAAGAAAGTACCCCAATCAAACCAAGACACTACAATAAAATAATTCATTGACAGCACAGTAGAAGAAACGTCAGAGAAGGAGTTCAGAATGTACGTAATTAAAATGATCTGGGAAGAAAAGGATGATATAAAAGAGAAAATTGCAGGAAACAAAAGGTAACTTCAATGAAGAGCTAAGAGAACAAAGGCAAGAAGTAAAATATTCAAGAAAGAGAGATTCTGAAAGAAAAAAAAAAAAAGAAACAGAAATCCTTGAAATGAAGGAAACAATAAACCAAATTAAAAACTCAATAGAGAACATCACCAACAGACTAGATCACTTGGAAGACAGAACTTCAGACAATGAAGACAAAATATATAATCTTGAAAATAAAGTGGACCACACAATGAAGGTGGTAAAGAACCATGAACAGAACTTCCAAGAATTATGGATAACATGAAAAGACCAAATTTGAGAATTATCAGGACAGAGGAAGGCCCAGACACACAAAACAAAGGAATGCACAATCTTTTCAACAAAATAATATGAGAAAATTTCCCAAATCTGAAGAATAAAATGGAAAACCAAATACAAGAGGTTTATAGGATACCAAATGTACAACATTACAACAGATTCACACCAAGGTACATTATAATGAAAATGCCTAAAATACAAAATAAAGATAGAATTTTAAAGGCTGCAGAGAAAAGTATCAGGTTACACATGGGGGAAACCAATTCGGATCTCAGCAGATTTTTCAACCCTGTCCCTCAAAACTAGGAGGTTCTAGAACAACATATACCAAGCTCTGAAAGATAATAAATGCCAACAAAGAATCTTATGTCCAGAAAAATTAAGCTTCCAATTTGCAGATGAAATAAAAGTCTTCCATGATAAACAAAAGTTAAAAGAATTTACAACTGGAAAACCTGCATTACAGAACAATCTCAGCAAAATATTCCATGAGAAGGAAATGAAAAACAACAATGAAAAACAGCAAAGGGAGGAACTACACTAAAAGAAAAACCAATCAAAGGAGATACCAAGTCAAGTTAAAAACCAAAAATAAACCAAAATGGGAATATAAATCACATCTCAATAATAATCCTGAATGTTAACGGTCTAAATTCATTAATCAAAAGACACAGACTGGCCAATAGGATTTTTTTAAAAAGACCCAAAAATATGCTGCCTTCAAGAGACCCATCTCATAGAAAAAGACTTCCACAGAAAAGTGAAAGGATGGGAAAAAATATATCACTCTCATGGTTTGTATAAAAAAGCAGTGATTTCCGTCTTCAGATAAAGAGGACTTCAAGCTAAAGTTAGTTAAAAGGGATAAAAAAGGACATTTCATACTGCTTAAGGGAATCATACATCAATAATACATAACAATCATAAATATTTATGCCCCAAACAATGGAGCATCAACATACATCAAACAAACCCTCCTCAATTTCAGGAATCAAATAGACCACAACAGGGTCAAACAAACCACTATAGGGTGACTTTAACACACCTCTCTCACCACTGGATAGATCTTCCCAACAAAAACTAAACAAAGAAACTACAGAACTCAATAATACAATCAATAATTTAGACTTAACATATGTATAGAATATTCCCTCAACAGTGAATACACTTTTATTCTCAGCAGCACAGGACTCCTTCTCTAAAATAGACCATATGTTATGTCACAAAGCAACTCTTAGCAAATACAAAAAAAGAGAGATACTACCCTGCATTCTGTCAGATCATAATGGAATGAAATTAGAAATCAATGATAAAAATGTAGAAGCTACTCCAACACCTGGAAACTAAATAACATACTATTAAATGATGCATGGATAACAGAAGACATCAGGGAGGAGATTAAAAATTCTTAGAGGTAAATGAGAACACAAATACAACATATCAAAATCTCTGGGACACTATGAAAGCATTACTAAGAGGAAAGTTCACTGCATTGAGCGCATTCATTAAAAGAACTAAATGTTAACAAATAAATGACCTAACATTACATTTCAAAGCCCTAGAAAAAGAAGAACAAATCAACACCAACAACCAGTAGACAACAGGAAATAATTAAAATCAGAGCTGAAATCAATGAAATTGAAAGCAATAGAAACAATTGAAAAAATTGACCAAACAAAAAGTTGGTTCTTTGAAAAAATAAATGAAATTAATAAAACTCTAGCCACACTAACAAAGAGAAGGAGACAGAAAACTCAAATTACTAAAATACATGATGAAAAAGGAAGTATCACAGTGGACATTATTGAAATATAGAAGAAAATAAGAAACTATTTTGAAAATTTGTACTCCAAATTGGCTCATCCCAGGGATGCAAGGTTGGTTCCACATACAGAAATCAATAAATGTAATTCATCACATCAATACACTTAAATATAAGAATCATATGATCATCTCAATAGATGCAGAAAAGATATTTGAAAAAATACAGCACCCCTTCATGTTCAAACCACTAGAAAAAATGGGGATGGTAGGAACATTGTAAAAGCTATCTACGTTAAGTCCAAAGCCAACATCATTCTAAATGGAGAAAAACTGAAAGCATTCCCTGTAAAAACTGGAACAAGAAAGGTATGCCCTCTCTCACCACTTCTATTCAACATAGTCCTTGAAATTCTAGCCAGAGTAATCAGACAGATGAAAGAAATTAAAGGGATATGAATAGGAAAAGAGAAACTCAAACTATCACTGTTTGCTGACAACAGGATTCTATATTTAGAGGATCCAAAAAACTCCACCAGAAAAGTTCTAGAACTAATAAATGAATTCACCAAAGTAGCAGGAAATAAAGTCAACACCCATAAAACTACACCCATAAATCAACAGTTCTCTACATCAGTGATGAATCCTCTGAAAGAGAAATTAGGAGAGCTACCCCATTCACAATAGCCTCAAAAAAAAAAAAAAAAAAAAAAAAACTTGGGAATCAATCTAACAAAAGAGGTGAAAGACCTCTACAATGAAAACTACAGAACACTAAACACTAAAGAAAGAAATTGAAGAATACCTTAGAAGACAGAAAGTTCTCCCATGATGTTGGATAGACAGAATTAATGTTGTGAAAATGTCCATACTACCACAAATGTTATCCGGATTTAATGAAATTCCTATTAAAATCCCAATGACATTCCTCATAGAAAAAAGCATGACACTCATTTGGAAAAATAAGAGACTCAGAATAACCAAAGAAATCCTTAGCAAGAAAAATGAAATAGAAGGCCTCACAATACCAGACCTCAAACTATACTACAGAGCAATAGTAACAAAACCAGCATGGTATTGGCACCAAAACAGACATGTACACTAATGGTACAGAATAGAGAACACAGAGAATAACCCACATAAATATAGCTATTTCACACTAGACAAAAGGGCCAAAAACATTCATTGGAGAAAAGATAGCCTCTTCAACAAATGGTACTGGGGAAATTAGAAAATCCATATGCAGCAAAATGAAGTTAAATCCCTATCTCTCATCCTGCACAAAACTCAATTCAAAGTGACCAAGGACCTAGGAATTAGACCAGAATCCCTGAGCCTAATAGAAGAAAAAGGTCCAAATATTCATCATATCTTCCTTAACAAGACTCCTAAAGTGCAAGAAATATAATCAAAGAATCAATAAATGGAATGCCTTCAAGCTAAAAAGCTTTTTCTCAGTAAAGGAAACAATTAGTAATGTGAAGAGAGAGCCTACAAAATGGGAGAAAATCTTTACCACACACACACATCAGATAGAGTACTAATCTTCAAGATATAAAAAGAACTCAAAGAGCTTAACACGAAAAACACAAATAACCCAATCAATAAATGGGCTAAGGAACTGAGCAGATACTTCACAGAAGAAGATATACAATCAATCAACAAATATATGAAAAAATGTTCAACATCTGCAGTAATTAGAGAAATGCAAATAAAAACTACTCTAAGAGATCATCTCACTCCAGTCAAAATGGCAATAATCAAGAATACAAGCAATAATAGGTGTTGGCGACAATGTGGGGGAAAGGTACACTCATACACTGCTTTTGGGACTGCAAATTAGTGCAACCACTCTGGAAAGCAGTATGAAGATTCCTTAGAAAACTTGAAATGGAGCCACCATATGACCCAGCTATTCCACTCTTTGGTCTATAACCCAAAGACTTAAAATCAGCATACCACAGTGATGCAGCCACATCAATGTTTATAGGAGCTCAATTCACAATAGCCAAGCTATGGAACCAACCAAGATGCCCTTCCATAAATGAATAGATAAAGAAACTGTGGTATATACACACAATGGAATATTACTCAGCTTTAAAGGACAATAAAATTATGGTATTTGCAGGTAAATGGATGGAATTGGAGAATATAATTCTAAGAAAAATAAGCCAATTCCTCCAAATCAAAGGTCAAATGTTTTCTCTGATATGTGAATGCTAATCCATAATGGTGGAGGAGCAAGGGAAGAATGGAGGAACTTTGAATTGGACAGAGGGAAGTGAGAGGAAAGGCAGGGAAGTGGAAACAATGGTGGAATATGATTGACATCATTACCCTACATAGTTGTATGATTACAGGAATAGTATGACTCTACATCATATACAACCAAAGAAATGAAAAGTTGTGCTCCATTCATGTACAACAAATTGAAATGCATTCTGATGTCATGTATAACTAATTAGAACAAATTAAAAAAATACTTGGTAGCATATTTTAAAAAAAAAATTCAAAAGATGTTCTGTTTATTTTCAAACATTAAACTTTATGAAAAGAATTCATTTACTGTGAGAATGTTGCAACATTAAAAATAAAATTCTGTCTATAGTTAGTAATAACCTGTTTTTTCTGACACACTTATAGTATCCTTTATTCTTGTCAGTTAATTTATTTTTTATCAAAGATCAATTCTTTTTCTTACATTATGTGAGATAAGAATTTTTAAATAGATTCATTCTTGCGTATAAACTATTTTGAGAGTTAGGAACTTTGGGAAATGATGCTAAGAAAGCTATGACTATGATGCATCTGTTTGTGTAATACAGTAAACTATGTGATAAATGTATGGCTGATTTCATAGATTATTTTCACTGTAAAATTCAAATATCCTCTTCCAAAATGGAGATTTGTAATAAGAAAAAAAAAAAACTAGATTATATTATCTTTGGTGATTAAAATAATTCTTTTTTACTTTTAATTGACAAAGAATTTTATATATTTATGGGGTATAATGTCATGTTCTGAGACATGTTTACATTGTGGAGATGCAAAAATTAACTAGTTAACAAACCCATCACTTCACATATGTAACAATTTTTTTGTGGTGAAAACATTTAAATCTACTATTTTAGCATATATTCTACTTTTAGAATATACAATGAATTATAACTACAATAAATCACTAAAGCTTATTCCCTCCTTGTCTAAACAAAATTTTGTACTCACCAGATCAACATCTACCCTTTCCCCGTTTTACCTCCCAACCCACCATTCAGTTTACTCTCTACGTCTATGAACTGACTTTTAAAATAATTCTTAAAGGACATTTTTTCTTTCCATACTTATTAGAGAAAAGTTTTGCCACACCAAATAAGCTACTTCTATATCAATTTTTCCTCAAAATATCAATTAATATGATTAGTTTTTGAGAAAATGATGGCTATTTCAATGCCTTTAAATATATTAAGAATTTATAGATTTAATACACATAAATATTCTAAAATTATCTCTCTCTATATATATATTGTGTGTTTGTATACACACACACACACACACAGTATAACTCAATGTCATTTTATCAACAGACTTTAATTTGTTAATGCATTAAAATGTCTATTTGAAAAAACACCATGATTCTCCATTATAGGATTTCTAAAAATCATGTTTACATGAAAAATAAGGAACACTACGATTTAAAAATCCCTAGTGGGAGGGGAAGAATACATGTTCAAAGGATTAGATAAAGGGGAATTAAGGTAAGGGAGGAATAGAAATAGGAAAGACAATGGAATGAATCTGACATGTTTCCTATGTACATATCTCTTCACCACAATGAATCTCCACATCATGTACATCCACAAGACTGGGATCCTAAGTAAAATAACTATATTCCATGTTTGCATAAATATGTCAAAATTGACTCTACTGTCATTTATAACTAAAAAGAATTAAATAAAAATACATCTTTACTCTAGCAAATAACAAATCAATTTTTGGTATATTCTTTAAGATAGGTTGTTAATTTCATTGTAGGTTAGTCAATGCATTAGGATCATATTGAGTTGTTTACATTGTTTTCTGTCTCCAGTATGATCATGTTATAAGGTAAAATATAACTTGTATTTCCGCACTGATGTTTATGAATAAGCTAAACAATATATTTTCTATTGGTTTCAAATGCCTTATTTTAGGCAGAGAGATACAGTGAGAAAGCACATTTTGCACAAGCATGAGCTATTGCTTATTCATGAGTAAAATCATATGTCACCAAGTCTATAAAGTAGCACAAGTTTCAATGGGCACTCTTACTTCTCTGCGGTGGCATTCATGCACGATGGCCACGGAGAAACACAAGAGGCATAAATCTTTCAACAGAACAAATGAGTCCTCCATTCCTCTACTAAAGACATTTGTGGTGTACATCTGAGTCCAGAGTCAGAATGTCTCCTCAGAAAAAAATGGACAATTTTCGAATGCATTGAGCTCCTAGGCAAAGTTTCCAGGGAGAGCCTACGACCACTGTGATTGCTGTTTTTGTATTCTAGGAAGAATACCCAGAGAATAGTCTATCTCAACAGATCATAGGGGAAATCCTCAGTTGCCTTTCAGGCAAATTTAGTCCTCTACATTATTGATTAAATTATTACTTTGAATAAAAGAGGTCAATGGAAAAAGAAGAGAAAGTAATCTTTCTTTGCTTTAAATGTAATAATAAAGAAAGGGTAAATTCCAAAGCATTAATTTATTATATGCAAGTATATGTTTTCTTATTCTCAAAGGTATTAGCTTGATTTTTGTCTTCCTTTTTTCTAATGACAAAAATAGTCATTACCACCATTTTTTCCTAGCATTCTTGCATCATGTGACCATGATTGCATGTAGCTATTTTATATGGCTTAAAAATGAATAATTCCAAGTCTCTAAAATAATTAGAGAGTCAACCACAGGGAAAAAGCTATGTAAAATATAGAAACATCTTTAGAGATAAAAGACTTACAAATAAGCCCAAGTTTCTAAATAAAAGCATGTCAAAAAAGTAACTCAATTATTTAAAAATCATATTACAACATTAGCAGACAAAGGAAGTGCAGAAGATATAACAGACTTTAATTTTAGCATAGGAACTCATGAAATCTCATTTGAAAAATGAAGTCAAATTAGCCATGATAGGAGAGCTCTCATCTGCACTAAAATAGCATGAAGAGTTGTAAGAGAAGGTATGATTAATGGCAATGTATTGAATCACAGATTTTTTTTTGCAAAAAGTCTACCAAAATCCAGTATTTCAAAAGTACTTTAAATACCCAACTATTCATACAACCACCTGAGATGAAAGAGAAGAAGAAAGGGACGGAGGGAGGAGGAAAAGAGGGAAAAGAGACATTCAGACAGACTTCGTGTTTCCTATACAGTTTTGTATAGGAAAACTACTCCAACAGCAAGCCCTAAAAGCCTGAGAGATTCATATCCTATAGCACATGTAATATCCCTACCAATTATACCAAGAATTCAAGGACACAATAACATGATACAGATGAGAGACATGGAGTTAGCAAAAAAGTTTTTGGCAATAGGCAACAATTCACTAAGTAGATTCAGAAACTTAAGTGGATGCACTAGTTCATGGAAGAGTCCTTCCCTGGGAGCCTTGCCTTCTCTTATTTTATGTACAATCTGCAAAATCCATGTAAAATATCATCCATTCCATAGCAGATTAGAAGCAGTAAATCTACTAGAAGGTTAAGACAGTTGTGCACTTATAAAGGAAAAAGCAATGCAGAAGGCAGCAAAACTATTAAAACTTTAACACAATGCCCCAACAGCAAAATGTTTGAAGTTCCTCACGAGGGACAAAGGGTAGGATGATAAGGAGTGCTACCTTCTGTGTGGACAGGCAAAGACAACGTCTCGAATACTGACTCAACATTTACTGAGGCACCACCAGGGTATAGTTACACATCAGGTATAGGAAGCATTGGGACGAAAAATAGGAAATTCTCACCAAATTCTTTAGGAGATAGATTCTGGATGTATGGTATCAAGACAGGAATCTCTGAGTCTGGGGTGTCAGTACTTGAATAAGTGCCTTGAGAGAAATCCAGAGAACTGCTGCTGGTACTAGGGCATTCTGTAGGTGTTACCAAGAGGGTAACAAAGTGATGTCCAATCCCCGAGGAGTTGTTTGAGGGAGACAAGAGAGCAACCTGAGAGCCATCCACAAAGGGCCTGCTGGGCTCCCACTGCCAAAAAGAGATGGCACCTTCACAGAGAAGGACCTCTAAGTAGGAGGCACCAAAGTTATGGCTTTAAAAGTGGATGGCCCTGGAGTCACACGGACATGGTTTTGAATCCTAGCTTAGCTTGAACATTCAGTACCCAGGGTTTTCACCAGTAAAATCTCTTTATCATCTCATTGCATTTATAATTGAATAAGATTTTGCTAGTATATTGCTGGACAGTGACTAACTGAAAATCTTTTCTGTTGTTTTATTATTAGTTATGAAATCTGAGATGTAATCAGAGGAACCCATTAGAGGGTCTTCTGAGTGGAAGCAGCCCCTCTTAACTTTGGAAGCAGCAGGTAAAATGGAACCACAGGGGTGCCAAACGTCTTGACAGATCTCTGCCTCTGTTGCTCCCCTCAATGCACACCATGCTACTCTTTCCAAATACTCCTTACAGTGAAAACAGAGTAACACTTGGCATAGTAGGGGTCTAAACATCTGAGTGGGAGTTCAGACTCCTGCTGGTTCAGGGCAAAACTATAATTTTTTACATCTAGATTGCATGCTCTAAGGAAACGGAGTTATGTCTTACTCATAATTTGTGTTCCACCTATCCTAACCAATAGGAGTTGCTCAATCAACAGTTATTCAAACAGAGAATAAATAAACACTCAAAAGACACTCTTCTCAGGCTGGGGTTGTGGCTCAGTGGTGCAGTGTTCACCTGGCATGTGTAAGGTGCTGGGTTCGATCCTCAGCACCACATATAAACAAATAAAATAAAGGTATTGTGTTCACCTACAACTGAAAGAGAAAAAGAAGAGACACCCCTCTTCTCTGATCCCCATAGCATGTTTCTCATTGAAAGCGCTTTAATTCATCCATGTTTGAACAATTTCTTAGGAGTTATTTTTAGAAAACAAAGCTAGAATTTTTCAGATTTCAATTCAAAAAGAGCAACTGATGAAATATGAGCACATACAAAACCAGGTCTAAAAAATGGGACTTTTATTGGGGAATGAGGAGAGACTGTCATTCTTTTTGGTCCTTTTCCTCAGCACCCCAAATATGTAAAAGGATTTCAGATAAGACCATAAGAAGAAGCAGGAGGGAAGAGTCTCAAGACCTGGCTTACCTCCCAAATCTGCAAGTAGAAAGTGAGATAAAGAGAAGGCAGCTGCAGCTTAATGCCACCAACTGCTGATGGAAAACTGGCAGGCAGACTCCTCGGCCAGGAAAGGACGAGGCATACATTCAAAACATGATGAACTATTCTTACCCTCGTAGAGATCAATTTGGAAGAATTTTCTTGCAAGATCATGGATCTCTAAAGGAATTCAGAAAAAGTAAGTGCGGGCGGTCAGGGCAAACTGTGTTACTCAGAAGAACCACTCATGGCAAATTTTTAATAACATAAGGCAAAGAGGAGAGGGCTCTTCATGGCTTCTCTCCAAAGTCAATTCATAAAGAGGCAAGAGTGCTCTATGTATGAGGCATATACGCTTTGAGGTGGCCACAGAGAGTGGAAGGGGGACACACATAAAGTACAATCCTTGCCCTCGTAAAGATGCGCAGCTAGTGATGAGCAGCGTCAGTTTTGACTGGGAGAAGTCATGTCAGGTCATGCTGGGGAAGACTCCAAGGCAGGATTCCAACTACTGTTGATACTACTATGATATAAAACCTGAGTGAACACTCTACTAAACAAATGGCTTTTTAAAAATGAATAAGTCTTAAATATCTCCTTAGTGCTATGGATCTTTTTCATGCTTTTGTGGAAACTCATTCAAGAGTACAAACAAAAATATTCACTAAATTTTTATTTCTGTGGTTTAGACGAATGGTAAAAAATCTAGAGGCAGCCTCATGGAGAAGAATTTTAAAGTAATGACTTGATTGATGTTGTGCCTATTACCCTTTAAATATGTGGTTAATGCTAAAACCACCAACCCCAAGACCCATTGGCTTTATTAAAGATGAACACCAAATAAGGGTTGATACTTTGCATACTTTATTTTCTAAAAGCACATATCTAAAAAAGAATTCCCCTATATTATTTGATAACTTCTGAGAAATCTAGGGTGGTCAACTATTCTTCTTAACAGTCAATTTACAACATCAGTGAAAGAATATTAGGTATTAGGCATCCAACTTATCTAGATTTGCTCAAAATTGGATAACCAGTACTTCCTGCTGTGACACAGTTACTGAAGCTCATCAAATTATGCCAGTGAGACTCCACTACACAGAGACCATTACTCACATTTTGTCAATAACCAGAAAAGGTGCTCACAGCCGCTCATAGTATCTTTGAGAATCATTGTCATTCTTCCTTACAGAATGAAAAACCCATAGGACCTCTGTTTTCCCAGTCCCTAGAACACTCTTTGGCATGTAGTATGTGTTTACTAAACATTGCGATAATCAAATGCACAAAGGGATTTAAGTTTCTTCTTTGAGATGGCACTGGGATAACAGTGGCTAAAGTGGACAAGAGGTCTATGTGTCACTTATGAATGAGTAACCCTGCAATCTGTTCTCTGAAGATGGCTTTTGTTAGAATGCAATTTTCTCTCCTCTCACCAAAGTTGAACACTTCTCTCAAATTTCAGAAAATCTAAAAATGACAGAATGAGTGTCTGACATCTAATATCTCTCGAGAAGCAGTAATTAAACACCTACTCTATACAGCTAGTGAAGCCGACAGATGTGGACTTATGACATAAAGTTCTGAAAATAAAGTTAATCCTGTAACTATAGATGCAGCTTTTACAATGTGATAACCTAGATCAATTGGTTAAAAAGAAAGAAAGCTTCTGGATGAAAAAGCAATTAAAGATTAGGGCGAAGTCCCTAAAATAGAGGTTGATCCACTGCTTTTGTGACTGCAAAAGCCAACCAACCAAATAATTCCACCAAGTTACCTTAAAACAAACTAGAACATTTTCAAATGTCTCCTTTATGTTGAGAATAGTTTTTCACGTTACCATAGTAGTTCATTCAAAATTGATGGGTACAAATGTTATAACTAGACATACCATAGCCTACACATGCAAACAATTGCTTTCCTTCATGAAAAGGTTACTCTGTGAGATGATACATTTATTCTCATAAACTGTCATTTAAATATTTCAGAATCACATTTTAATTTCCTTCAGAACTGTGTTCTGTCCTTTTAAATAAATTCCTAAGATGTTAGGAATTCTTATGTGGTTCATAATTTGATTGTAAGGACAAATCCAAAAAAAGAGTTAGCTGTGCTAGAGATGGAACATAGGGTCTTGTGCATGCTAGGCAAGTACTGTATCGCTGAACTACACCTTCAGCTTAGAGTATCTTTGAATAATATCAATACCATTTGAATAACTGGAAATTTTATTAGGTTGATCATTGTCAAGATAAATCCCCATTTTCTAATTTAAATATATTTGCTCTACTATCTCAGTATTTTGTTCTTAGTCTTTAAAGATGAATTTCTAAAGGATAATCTTATTTCATCAACTTATTATATTATTATTATCTCCTAAAGAAATCACACATTAAGACAGTGCCAAAAAGCTTGAAAACTATATATCCTGAAAAGAAACATAACTTTAGTGTAGTACTAAAATAAACATGGCAGATATCATGTTTTAAAATATAAAATACAATGGACATTATATCCCCTAGATGGTCTAATGGGAAGGAAGATTTGACCCATTTGATCTCATCTGTGTCTTTAAATTTAATGTAGTAAAGTTTTACCCACAGCTAATTCTTTATATCATTTTCTTTAAGCTGTAGGTCTTTCTTCTAAATAGGCATACACAGTTTGTTACCTAATTTGTTTCTATCAAATCTCAGATAGTACATCTTGATGTTTTAATATCATTTGGATGTTCCTTAGAAAAGAAAAAATTTTTAGGTGACGTTCATAGAATTATTGTAATCAATTATTAGAAACATGATATCATTGTATTTGAATAGGTGCTTATCTGTTATAGAGTGTTTATATTAAATAGAAGGTCGGGAAGGATATGGAAAGTTCAAGAACACAAAAGTTTTGAGAGCAAATGTGTTCAAACATTAAAATGAGCTTACCACCTATCCATGTTGCAAATCACTTCACATAAAACTAAAAATGTTCTTTGTGAAATATCTATTTTTTCAAAACTTTAAAAAAAAAACTCCATGTGTTCTACTGCATTACTGTGTCTAGGCTACACATAAACATGCTTCTGAATATGGATTCTAGTTTTATGAGAAAAATATTCTCTCATACAATTTATTTATATAAAAATCACAATTTCTTGGTGCCTTGAAATAATTGTTCAGTTATGATCTCAAATATATTTTCAAAATTTTACGTAAAACCATAAAGTAATTACATCCTAAATATTAACCACAAACTTTTGAATTTTGATATATATGCTGGAGAAAAATCATTTTATTTAGATATGAGATTTCTTAACACAGATAAAAATAAGATGATGTTAGAATATTCAGATGTGAAATAATTATTCTTTGCAAGACCCTAGTCAGCATTTAGAATATCACTAAAAATTTATAGTGTCAGATTATTAGCCAATCATCATTAAAATACAATAGCATTTTGTAAACCAAATATTATTTAAAGATACTTTATAAAAATTATTTTTAAAAATGTAAATGCTTTCACTATATTTCGAAGTAAATTACATATCTGTCCTTTTTACGTTTTAATGAGGGACCAAGGATGCTCAATGTTATGTGAAGGCAAGAGCTGACTTCGACCAAGTTTAGAATTGACTGCTTCTGCTCAGGCCTTGGTTTTCAACATATACTTCATGATCCTGTCTGAATCTCTGTACCAAGACAGGCTTTGTAATAATCAAAAAGCAAATATTTTTATTAAGAATATACACGCAGTGTACAAGGCTCTGTAACTGTGCTTAAGAGTCAAAGTTTGTCAGGCCTGGATTTGGGATGTGTGTTGCACCATAAACACTCCTCGGCACACGGCCATACTGCGCACTACAATCACCAAGCAAGCTCTTCAGTGATCTCATTACAGGTACAGGGATTGGAGTTAATCCTCCACACCCACCCTGTAATGACCTGCCTGAAACTGGCTCCTCTAGGGATGAATCATACTTATTTCAATCCAGTTAAAGAAATAGTCACTAGCAAATAATCTTGTGAGTGCTTCTTTGTAATAAAACACATTTAAATATCAAATTTGGCTTTAACAGAAAGACAATTATTTAAAGATAGGAATAAATATTTAGCCAGATTGCATAATTTTTAAATTCTTGCCTACGTTTAAAAAGTTCCATCCAGTTTACAAAAGAAGAAATAAAATCACTAATCAGCTCACAGAGACTGCGTTTCTCCTTATTGAAACGTTGATTTTTGTTTGCCCATTTCCTTATTATCTCCTGTTAGAAAACGGTTTTCTAGCATTAATTTGTTTATTCTAAATCTGATGGCAAAATCTATCAGAATTATTGCCCAGACTCCCTGGTGCCCGTGAATATGATTCTCAGGATATTAAGGAGAAATCGAGTTTTTGCTATTTTTGAACTAACTTGACATTAGCAGTTTTCATTTAGAAACTGTGGGAAATTAGCCAGTATAAGAAGGAGTTCTAAAATGTAGCAGTTGACAATTAAACTCTGAATCTGATGGTCATTAGTGAAAGCACAGTAACTATCAAACAACACCCAAGGCAACACTATCCATAAATATCCATAAAAAGATATTTTCATGTCCTTTTGTAACCCACACTATATTAAGCACGGAATACACAGGCGACTGCTCCTGAGCTGTATCAGAGAGGAAAGGGAAAGCAAAGCATGTAATGATATTACATGGACTGTGCTATGAAGATTTCTTTTTCAGTTTAGTGGAGGATTCATTTCCATTTTGAACTCCAAGAAGGGTGTGAACCTTTTTACCAAATGCATTGCAGAAAACTCCTTCCGTGTTATAGATCAGAGGCAGAGAACTTTAGAGAAAAAGAGCAAAATAACTATTGCATTGCATAACCATGGCTAGCACTTCATAGAGCATACTGAAGGGAATCTAGAAACTCCTTAGAAATGCAGTCATGGGTATGAGTTGGATACCTCAAACAGGTAATTAGGTAGAGATTAAGACTTAGTAATAAGAGGCCTTAAACAACAACAACAAAAAATGGACTTAGAGCATGTCTCTCTAAGGCACTTAAAATCTATTCCACAGATCTAAATGCTGTCACAGAGGAATAAATGAAGTCGATGAGAAAACAGAAAAGGCTTAATTTTGCCTAGGGTAGCAGGTGAGGGCTCACAGATAAGCTGACACTTGATCTGAGCTTCCAAGAATAAATGTGATTTTTTTATGTGTGTAAAGAGAAAAGGAACTTCATCCCGGTTAGGGGAATGAGAAGAAAACAGGCACAACCCAGGATGAAGTTCATACCTCTCTGGAAAGGACACAGTAGTTGGGTAGAAATTTGTTTTTAGGATTTTGAGAATGATCTGATTTGAAGCTGGGAAAGTAAGAGGATTCCTACATAATGGTCTGGAAATATCAGAGTTAAGTTTTCTTCCACTGGAGACAAGAAGTCTTTGAACAAGTTTGAGAAGGGCATTGACATAAGCCTATCGAATCTCTGCACTCCTCTGTAAGACAAGAAGCCCTGTGTGAGCTTGGAGTATTTATTGCTTAGACCTAGAATAGACACATAAAAGGGACTTGCTTATTGATCAAGGAACATCACATCAACTAATTATCATATAATTTTAACAAATCTTGGCTGACAATATGGAATATTGACTGGACAAAAGACAGATTGAAGGCATCAGAAAGAGATGTCACCTTGTGAACCAAGACAAGTGGTTTGGAAGGTAGATATAAAGACATTGCACAAGCAGAATTAACAGAATTTGGTGACTAGGCATGTGAAGGAGAGGAGAGAAAAGAATTTTGTAACTCAAATGAGCAGGTTGAAAGTGACACTTTCCTCAAAGGTAAGATAAGCCTTGAGGAGGAAATGATGTCAGAGTTTGAGGTGAAATACAGGAAAAATTAAAGAACTGCATTTGGAATACTTTGAGTTTGGAGTGCCTGTTCGACTTTCATGTGGAAACATCCAGTGTGAGGCTGGAACAAGTCAGCTAGAGGTTAGCAAGCAAAGATGTTTGTTTGGCTTTCAAATGTCTGACTTGTTATTAGGAGCTGCATCTCCAACTAAATTGCAAACCCAATCAACATTTTTATATTTACCTCTTGCCATTAGACTTTAAGCATCTATTCCTTTATTTGTTCTATAAATATTACTGAATACCTACAATGTCAGGCATAGTTTTGGGTCTGGGGAAGTAGCAAATGAGAAGAGACAGTATTCCAGTTCTCATGCAAATTATTTTGCAAGGGACAACTGACCAAAGCCAATTAAGTAATAAACATGTAATAAAATATTAAATAGGAGAACACTGTTGAAGAAAAATAAAGCAGGGAGGGAGATGAAGAAGTATTCTTTAAACTAAATATTTACGGTACAGTTGAGATTTAAACCAAAGACTAATTAATGACTTTTCTCCTAGTCTCTCCATTGCAGATAATAGTATTTAAAAGCCAAGTGGATTCTCTATCTCAAGGAAGAGGCCATTCAGATGAGAGGGGCTGGCAGGACTTTTTAGTAAACATCCTTAATCTCTAGGTTGAGAACTGTGGCCCCAATTTATTTATAAGATAAGTATGCTCATGAGTGTGCAGAACAGTCCCCAGAAGGACCCACAACTATGCTGCAAGGCAGAGAACTGTATGAGAACAACCAGGGTTAGAAGATTTACATTCACAACCTTGAGAATTAATTACAGTCCTTACCAGAATATCATTTTTTCTTTTAATCAGTTCATCTGTTTTAAAAAAAAAAGGTACATGGGTGGCAAAATAAGATTATTTTTTACTTCTCAGCCATAACTTAATTATGATTTATCACATAGTTATACATGAAGTTAATTCAGGTGCAGAAACACAGGGAAGCACAGAGTGAAGTGAAAGGACAGGAAAGGAAAGGAAAACGTTGCTGTTTCATCCAGAGAGAATACTCCAAGTGAACTTGCCAAGAAAAATGATCGGTATTCTATTAGTTGAACACACTTTTCCCAACTGTCACTGAAACCATAATTTAATACAAAGAATGATGATGTAATTATGTATGCACCCATGCTGGGAATGTGTCAGAGATGTGTTTTCAAAGGTAGTTCCAAAGGGCTATTATCTGAATAAATCTTGCATACAAGAAATCAAATCTTCCTAGACTCAAAGACTGACAACTGTGATAAACAGGTTTAAGTATTTTAAAGTCGATCTAGCTGTTTGGATTCAGAAGTGTTCATTCATGTCCTAGGCTTGCTGCTGTATGTCACTCATTCCAAACGACAAATTCTCCTTCCTCAAAACACTATTTCCCCGGCTTCCTAAATGTCAGATTGTACTGATTTCTTCCTCTAACTGTTCTTTTGCTGTTTCTCTGTAAAGTCATTCTCTTCTACCCATCCTATAAATGTTGACATTCCCCCAGGTTCATTCTAAATCTGCTTCTTTTTTCATGTTAAGCTCTCTTTAGGTAGTGGGTTCATTCATTTGTTCATTCATTCATTCATTCAATAAATAGGTATTGAGTGCCTTCTGTATGTCAGCACTGTTCCATGCATTTGGGATACATCCGTGAAAAAAACATAAAATTTCCTGTCTATGAAGAAGTTATACTGTAGCAGATTTTGATGACCAAAATACACTTTTAACCCCCAAGTTTGTATCATTAGTCTCAACCTGTTACTCTGAGTTCCAGATTCTCCACTTGGATGTTTCAGTTGCATCTCAAATTCACTACATTCCATATGGAACTGGTCAGGTTGCAAGTAAAATTATAATTACCCTTCACCTCAAGAATGTCATCACCTTCCTTCTATCTGAAAAAAACAGAAATGTGGGAGCAATCCTTGTTCTGCCAGCTTCCTTCATAGTTACCAAACCATTCCTCTCCAACTCCAATACCACCATCTCTACCTAGACTGCTTCAAGTCTCTGCACCCACTCGTTTCCTACTCAAATTCTTCACAGTCAGAGATGTTTTAAAATGCAAATCTGATCATGTCAACCCCTTTGGGCTCATGAACGCAAGCCTTCACAGAGCCCATGCAGCTTGATATGACTTGGCTTCCTTCGCCTCTTTCCTCTTTCCACATGCTGCTCTCATGATTACTCTTCAATTTTTTGACAAGTTTTCCATTCAAATTCTCAAACATGCTGAACACTTTCCAAATGTAGATCCTTTACACACGGTCTTCCCTTACACTTCTTTACATGGGATTAGCTCCTATTCAACCTTCAGTTTTCAGCCCAAAGGTCACCTCATCAAAGAAGTTATACTTCTCTGCTACTGGTATCACAACAACTACAAAAAAAATTAATAAATACATTAAAAAAAAACAACAACAACAACAGTCTGGGTGCACCAAACAGCACACATTGATTTTTCTCACAGTTCTGGAGGTGAGAAGTCCAAGATCAAGGTGCAGGCAGAATTAGTTTATCTCGAGGTCTCTTTCTTTGATTTGCAGATGACTGTCCTGTCACTGTGTCCTCACATGGCCTCTTCTCTATATAAGCACATCCTTCACATCTCTTCTCTCTAGAAATGCATACCAGTCTTATTGGATTAGGGCTCTACCATTACAATCTCATTACTTCATTCAATATACTCACACTGGGAATTAGATAAATTTTTAACTTGGGGAAACACAATTCATTTCATAAAAGAACCTTCCCCTGGCTCCCCAGGTCAGGTTATAACCCCAGTTATCTTTTCTCTTAACGTTCAGTGTTTGTTGCAATACACTCTCCTCAGTTTTAAATAATCAACAGTATTTACCATGGACAAGACCTGGACCCTTCCTATCTCTATGATCTCATCTCCTTCCATTCTTCCCTCACTCACTTCATTCTTCTTGCAAATATGCCAATATGTCAGGTACGTCCTACCTCTTCTCATAGCAGGACAAGAGCTCTCTTCAACCAGGTCTCTGTTCAAATATCATCCCCCTGGTAAGACCTTCCCTGACCACTGTGTCTCTAAACATTATCCTAAATACTAAAACTTTCTATATGACCTTGCATGGTTTTATTTTTCTTCATAGTATCCCATGGCATGAAAATATCTATTGTTTGTCTATGTGCATATTATCTTATTTGCTATCAGAATAAAAGCTTTAATGGGTTCAGGCAGTGTATCTCACAAGTCTAGTCCAGATACAGAACTCAAGGAGCACTCAATACGTATCTTTTGAATGAATCGATGAATGTGTTTATTTTTATGGTTAGTTGGTTCCTATTTGTTTGCTCCACCAGACTGTAATCTTCATAGCACAGGAAGAATATCTATTTTGCTCACCAATGTCAGGCACTTAAGACCTAGTGGCAGGTACATGGTTGGTTTTCAGTGAATATTTGCTGAATGAATTTTTTTAAAAAGCAAAAATAGTGCAAGTTTATCGAAAACATCTTGAAATAATTTGTAGAACATGAAGAGAAGTTGTAGCATTTCTAGCTATTTCACAATTCATTTTGGTTTTGCAGGGGTACGCCCTCAGTTTAAGCATGTCTTTTCTGGGCCAAATCTCTGTTAGAGACCATAAAACTGCCATCAGAGTGCTATGAAAATTATAGGAAAGACAGAATAACAGTATTTTTATTTCTAGAAATATTTCCCCTCCAAGGACCAAGTGTAATCCCAGATTATTATTTATATGGATGATACTAAAGTTCACCAATCAATGGGATACCAGACCAAATTATTTGAATGTTTTGTGTAGATTGAAATAAATGTGTTAAAAACAAAGCAATAAAAGTACAAATTTGGAAAGTTTCCTACACTAAACCAAGTATTACTAAGAAAGTGGATGTTTTCTATGTCTGTTTTATTTTTGGAAAATATTAAAATAAGGAAAGCTGATCAATATTATAGTTAATTTATTATTTTGGTACTGGTCAAAAATAGATGCAACTCAATAAAAACTATGTATGTTACATTTGCAAATTCTTACAGAATTGTGTTTGTTCTCTTCCAAAAGATCCTCGTAGGAATCTGATTACTTGTTGAAAAGAGCATGAGCCAAAAGGGTAACAACATGTATTGCCTTTTGATTTATTTCTCCACCTAGAGGAAAGATAGTGAGAAAAAGAATTTGCTTTGTTAAACAAATTAGCTCAAATATAACTTTTTTTCTTTTTGCCAAAGGGTAAAATTCCAAATTAGTTCTTGTTTTTAAGAACATATAAAAGAAGTTTCAAATTTTTTCCATTTTTTTTCTCTATTTCTTTCCACTGCACATCTTAATACATGCAAAATATGTCTTAATATGAACAACTTGTTTGGGAAGAAATCAAATTCATAAATATTTTGTCATTTAGTTGTAATTAGAATTTAAGGATCAACAAATACATTTGCAAAAAAAATAAAACCACAATCTTATAGCAGGAGATTGTATGAATAAGAAAGAGTAAAGACTGATGAACAGCACAGATTAAAGAGTAAATTTAGCAAGAACAGGATAGCTGCTTATGACAGGATTAAGGTGGTCCCTTGATATTTTGATAAATATAGTATAGAGTCAGTTTGAATTTTTTGTGTTGGAAATCAAATGAAGATTTAAAGAACTAAGTATTCAAATCACCTGGAACATTTCAAATCTCTGCAACATTTCTCTGATCTTCCTTAAGAGAGAAGAAGGAGGAGAAAGGAGGAGTAAGAGGAGGAGGTAGAGGAGGAGAAGGGGAAGGAAGGGAGGAGGAGGAGGAGGAGGAGGAGGAAGAAAATATATAAGATCTTTGATTGCTTACACTCAAATTATTAAAACAGGATTTCTTAACCCTGGCACTCTTGACATTTTGGGGGTTGGGGATAATTGTTTGTTGTGAGGTTGTCCTGTGCATTGCAGATGGTCACCTTTAGTAGCATCCCTGGTTTCTTTCACTAGATGCCAACAGGACCTCAATTGCCATTCTGATGACCAAAAATGTCTTCAGACATAGCAAATGTCCCCTAGGAAATCAAAATCATTCCTGAGAACCACTGACATATAATCTTCACAATGATCTTCGTAATCTACTCATTTAATGTGCATTACTGAGCACCTGTGTCTCTTTGTTTTCTGTGGGCAGCAACAGAAGACTAAGTCATGGATTCTTCTCTTAAAAAGGAGGAGTCTACAAATTTAAAAAGAAAAAAGGAGTCCATGGTAAGTAACAATATTATCAGAGTATAGTGGAAGGCCTTCTCAATGAAACCAGATGTCCTATATTGATAATAGATATTTCAGGGTTTCATAGACTGTCCAGAGTAGTGAAGAGCCCTGGGGCACATAAGGGAGGACATACCTTGAAAGGGGACTGAAGGTGAGACAGGTATTTCAAGAACATTTCATGCAACATAGAAAACATACTTTTAAAGGCCTAAAGTAGAACTGAGTGAAGCAAATATGAGAAGAACCAATAAAATAAAGGAAGATGAAAGTTTTAGGAGCAGTTTTAGCTAAAACTGCTAAAAATTTAAGTAGCTACTTTGGAATTGTAACCTATATCAGTTGTGGGGAAATAAAACATTTGTTCATCTAGGAGGTAGGTTTCTTGAAAACTAGAGCTGGAACTTGAAAAGATGGGAGTACTTTTCTCAAAGGGAACTTTCTAAGGTCCTGGATTAGCAGTTGGACAGCAGATGATGGGAATAATTAAGGATGGGGCTATATCTTTAGGACTTCTGAAAGAGAAATGGAGGGGAATTTATGAATCTTTTTTAAAAATTTTTTCTTTTTTAAATTTTTTATTACTTCATTATAGATGTACATAATATTGGGGTTCATTTTGATGTAATTATACAAGCACGGAATATAATTTGCTCCAGTTCGGTCCCCAATACTTTCCTTCTCCTTCCCTGTTCTCCTTCCCCTACTCTGCTAGTCTTCCTTCTATTTATTTATCATTATTTAATTAGTGCCTTGTGAATATACATGAAAGTGAAATTCACAGAAAAGCTTGGTCAGACTCATGCCACCATTCTTCACTTTTCCTGTCCCTCCTCCCTCCCACTTAATCCCTTGTCTCTAATTCACTAATCTCTCTGATATTTTCATGGAATTTCTTTACCTTACTTTTATTTTTTCTCCTGCCACCCTTATTTGGTCCAACTTCCACATATGAAAGAAAACATTCAACCCTTGATTTTATGGGTCTAGTTTATTTCACTTAGCACGATGTTCTCCAATTCCTTGGATTTATCAGAAAATGTCATGGCTGAATCTGAATCTGGAATCTCTGAATCTTAAATAGAGAAGAAATACAATTTGGGAGTTGAGTTTGGGTAGAAGGCCAGGTCAGGGCCAGATTCTTGAATATGTTGACTGATTAAAAAATGCTTGAATGCCAACTGTGGATCTTCAAGACACATCCACTTGCTCTGGATAGCTAATAGAAATAAAATCTTTATCATTCAGATTTATTAAGATGTTCTATGTCTGCTTAATGATTAAACATGCACATATAAAATTATAACTGATGTCCAGCTAATGTTCTATCCTAAATTAACTATTATCAGGCCAATGTATAATTTAAATTTTAGGAGATTCAACAATCATGGAATAAATTGAACACTTAAGCATTTTATCTTAGCTATAATTTTTCTCAAGAACTATTTTTGGATGATTTTCAATATTTTTAATTTCACTTAACAAACAAACTTTATATCATTTCTTACTGAATCAAAGCATAAAGTACGTCACTTTAAAAATAATTACCAAATATATATATATATATATATATATATATATATATATATGTTTATATATACCAGTCCCCTGTCTCTAATTCACTGATCTCTCTGATATTTTAATGGGATTTCTTTACCTTAGTTTTCAGAGATATATGTATCCCAGAACTGGATAAAGCATGAAGATAAGACATCAATGTTCACATACAGAACACTTCTATTACCAAGTAAATTGATATTGATCTTTATTAATTTAAGACTTCCTGCCTTTATAGTTAAAGGAATATTTATCAACACAGTCCTCTAGTGGGATAGGACACATTTGTGAGATTCAAAAATTTGCATTCAGTAATGCAAATGGTTAATACATTTAAAAATTCAGTGGCTTTGTGAATATGCATGCAAATCTTAAAAGCTTTTATGAAGCAGATAATTGTCATTCCCAACTGGAGACACTGATGGATATACATATCTAACAGAATGTTCACACATGCATACATACTCATAGTTTGCATGATTATGTTAGGTAGGTATCTCTGTCCTTCACATGAAAGCCAAGAAACAATTAACAATTTTTACCTAAAAGTATCTTAAGTACGCCAGGCACAGGGGTGCACACTTGTAATCCCAGCAGCACAGGAGGATGGCAAGTTCAAAGTCAGCCTCAGCAAAAGTGAGGCACTAAGCAACTCAGTGAGACCCTATCTCTAAATGAAATATGCAATAGGACTGGGATGTGGCTCAGTGGGTGAGTGTCCCTGAGTTCAATCGCTAGTACCTGAACCCCCAAAAAAGGTATCTTAAGTATAATATAGGTAGAAGGATTATGTTGGTGTGGGTGTCTTCATATTATGAATATAAACAAGCATATAAAATTATTGCATGTGGCTCTAAGAGGAGTTGTGTTTTCTTTTGACAAGAAGGGAACAGATATATATGCACTTTATAATCACTGGTGGTGTGGATTCCTGCAGAAACCTATTCTGTAATTTTCTTTTTACAAGCATTTGCAGTGGTCAGATTTCCCTTCTGGTTAATTATGCTTTGGCTTAATGCATCAAGGAAGGCACCTTGATGCTTTCAAGGCTAACATGACACCAATTTAGGTTGCCACATGAGGAATTAACTAAAATAGAGCACCTATTGCTTAAAGGAGTTAATATGTTTTCTCATTTACTTAATCTAATATCAAAAAGTAATTTAGGCATAGAAAGAATAAGAACCAAATGGTTATATACTGATATTCATAAACTGATTAAAATATGTTAATATATATACTTAGATTTTTCAATTACAAAGATACACATTCATATGACTATATTAAAACATATATATAAATATTTTAGAACCCACTAGAAGTTCATGGGCAAAGTAAAGCTACTCTCTTTGTGCTTTTGCTATACTCCTTATGCACATCTATACGTTAATTACTTCTATTGCACTTATTCCCTTATAACTCTCTTTACTCTCCCTATACCATGAATCTCTGAGGATTGAGAGTTAAGATTCATCTCTTCATTCTGTCTACCACAGTTTTTGGGAAAGAGGAAGCACAAAGAAATCTCTAACAGATGAATGATTACATTTATTTGATCTAACCTTAGAAAAGGTATATTTTAAATTTCAATTGCAACAAGATATTTGAGAAGATATAAAATTTACCAGACTCTTGAAACTTACATAGGAAATATCTTTTCCGTTTCACAGTTTGAACTCACTGTATTTATGCTTCTGCTTAAAGAAGATCATAACAGCTACATTTACAATGAACAATAAGGTGTTTCTGTTTTGAACCATTCAATAATTCATATAAAAAGAAAATGCAACTACACCATGAGTGGCATTTTAACTAAATAATATTTTTATAATGTTTAATATTTCTGATTTCTGCTACCTTAACCTAATTTCAAATTAAATTAAACAAGTTCCTCATACAGTAAACATTTGTCAAATATGTATTTCAAATCAATTTATGCAAACATAATACTTCATTTTAATAGTTTTCTATTCTTTTGTTCAACTTTTCACACTAACCTTTTTTTGTAAGACAATATCTAAAAGAATAAAAAATTTTATCTTGAACTAGACTTTGTATTTTGATAATATATCTCAGCGAATTTGAGACTGTCAACACTATAACAATATAACAAATTACCTCCCAGATTGGAGCAATTTAGGTATAAAACCTGACAAGTCTTTTATGTTAAAAATTAGGTTTAATAATTGCTTTGAAAATTCTCCCCTACCTTATTTTTTTTAAGGCAACACAAAGTCTTATGGGAGAAAAAAGGGCATTTTACAAATTTTCATTTATCTTATTGGCTATATTTTATTAAAAAATCTTTCATCAGTAAAGCTTCTAGGCATGTTTTTAAGAATTGTTACATAAAAATGCATCAATACTTCAGTTTGCACCTACTTAAACTTTCCTACTTTTAAGAAGGTAGTCTCCATAAGGAAGCAGTTAGTGTTTCTTTTACTCTACAGAGGCAATTCTACAATCTATACCTTGGCAAATGAAGTCTGTCCTATTCATACTTGTTAAACATTGAGAAAAGTAGTAAACTGACTGTATACAAGCATATTTATATTCTAGCTTTAGCATCTGCTGTTTAGCTTAATTGATGACAGACCCGCAAGGAATTCTGATGAAGCAGAATATCTATATTCACAATTTGACCTCTAGAGCAAAGTGAATAAGTAAGTAATACACCTCCAAAAGGATGTAACAAGAATATAACCACCTCTCAATGAGGCTGAAAGGACTGATGTGGATGGGATTGGACTCAGAAACCAACGGAAGCATATCAAGTGGAAGAAATAAATCAAGCAAAGGCAGTAAGGAACAGAAATCGCAGGAGAAATACTGACTAGTTGAGTTTATTTGGAACAAAGGCACCATGAAAAAGTCAATCCAGAAACAACATGAAAGGCAGGCTAAGCTATTATGAAGGCAGTGGGTTGCATCTGAGTTTCTGAACTGAGAGATGCACAATAAAACTCCTATAATACATTCTCTGTAAATCATTTGTAGACTGAATGCAATAGCATTATAACTATTTTTAAAATTCAATAAGATTAGTGGGGTAGAGAAAGAAAAAGGGAAACAGATAGCATAGCATGTTCTAAGTATCATCACTGAATCCAGAGGCTTACAATGGGATAAAGATACATAAAGACTGAATAATAGCATTTCATTTTTTAAAAGACTTCTAGTTACAGAATGGACAACCCAATCAATAAATGGGCAAAGAAACTAACAGACACTTCTCAAAAGAAGAAATATGCTGTTTTAGTCAGCTTCTTCATTACTGTGACTAAATGATCTGACCAGCATAATTATAGAGGAGGAGAGGTTTACTTGAGGGCTCACAGTTTCAGAGGTCTTAGTCCATAGACGGCCAGCTTTGTTCCTCAGGGCTCAAGGTGAGGCTGAACATCATGACAGAAGAGGGTGGTGTAGGGAAGCAGTTTACATCACCGTGGTCAGGAAGTAGAGAGAGAGTCCACTAGCCAGATACAAATATATAACCCAAAGCCACGCCTCAATTCCAATCTCCTCCAGTCACACCCTACCACTTCAGTTACCACTAGTTAATCCATATCAACACTGATTGGGTTAAGACTTTTACAACCTAATCATTTATCCTCTGAACCTTCTTACATTGTCTCACACTCGAGCTTTTGGGGGACACCTCATATCCAAACATAACTTATGCACAGTCAATAAATATATGAAAAAGTATTCAACATATCTAGCAATTAGAGAAATGCAAATTAAAACTATATTGAAATTTCATCACCC
This sequence comes from Sciurus carolinensis, assembly GCF_902686445.1. Lineage (NCBI taxonomy): Eukaryota > Metazoa > Chordata > Mammalia > Rodentia > Sciuridae > Sciurus > Sciurus carolinensis. Next base: position 87,769,056 of record NC_062219.1, read on the forward strand.
CAACAAGTATGGCAATTATCAAGAATACAAGTAACAATAAATGTTGGTAGGATGTGGGAAAAGGACATACTCATACATTGTTGGTGGGACTGCAAATTAGTGCAACATGAGAAACAGTGTGGAGTGTGAGTTCCTCAAAAAAACTAGGAAAAAAACCACCTTTTTACCCAGTTATCCCACTGCTCAGTATATACCCAAAGGACTTAAAATTAGCATATTACACACCACATCAATGTTTATAGCAGCATAATTCACAATAACTAAGCTATGAAAACCAACCTAGATGTCCATCAACAGATGAATGGATAAAGAAAGTGTGGTATACATACACAATGGAATATTATTCAGCCATAAGGAAGAATGGCTTTGTGACATTTGTCAGTAAATAGATGGTTCTGAAGACTATCATGCTAAGTGAAATAAGCTAACCCCCAAAACCAAAGGTCGAATGTTCTCTCTGCTATGTGGATGCTAACCCACAACAAGTGATGGGGGTAGGATTTCAGTGGATTAGATAAAGGCCAATGAAGGGAAAGGAGGGGGGTAAGAATAGGAAAGACAGTAAATGAATATGACATAATTTTTCTGTGTATATATATGAATACAACACAGTGAATCTCACCATTCTGTACATCCACAAGACTGGGATCCTAATTAGAATAAGATATAAAAATGCATGTATAAATATATCAAAATAGGTTCTCAATGATAAAAGATATTTAAATGATATTTTAAAAACGCTAAAAGATATTTTAAAAAGCCAAGAACGAGGTGTATGGACAATTTAAGCTCATATTATATTTTCTTTTAATTAAGAAGGAACCTCTAAAATTATAAAATTGCTATCATCAGATTTCATTTTACATGTGATTTTGTTTTTTGCAAAATTCTTAATATATTATACTAAGTGAAGAAAGTCATTATTACACTTGCCTAAAAGAATTTATTAAGCATCTCTTGTATGCATACATGCAGGGTTTAGTCTTTATGAGTTTTAGAAACTATTTTTAAAAATTAAATTTCACATGATTCCACTATCACTCCATAAACATACAAAGTAATAGTTATCTGAAGATTTGTGATTATGTATGTAAAAATAAGAAAATAGGAAGTTATCTTCTTACAAACTGAATTATGATAATTAAAACATATCTGAAACTATTTACTAGAAATTTAAAAATTTAAAACACCTCATGTGCAATTATCAGAATTCAGAGAAGTAAATAAGAATTCACTTTTATTTCCATAGAAAAGTATATTTTGGACATATTTTTTAAACATGCAAAAATGGAGCATAAAATATTAGCATTTAAAAGCAGACACAAAAATCATTTATTGAATTTTCCCTTTTTAAACCTTATTTTAAGAGGAAGTCTCTTAGAATGAGCAGTTTTACAAGTTTCATAGGAACAGTAAATATATCAAATGTCCTCATCCTAGGTAATGACTTCCTTTTCAGGGCCTTGTACATTCTTGAAATTTAGCTGAAAATTAAAGCACATATTACAAATAGAATTGGATAAATGGAAAACATGTTTTTAAAAAATCAGACCAAATGAACAAATACCTAAAAATGCTGACATACAGTATATCTAAACCACCTGAACTTGCTGCTTTATAGACTGAGCTAAATTCTTTGCAAATGCTTCTTTGTAAGAATTTTAAGTCTGTGTACCTTATCTCTGGCCAAATAAAATATTTTTAAAGTAATGGTTTAACTAGCTATTTTCAGTACTTTTAGTTTTCTTGGATTGGTACAACATAATTCTTATCCCTAAAAAATTAACAATCTCCTGGGGAAAACAGACATTTAACAAATAATTACAAAACAATGTAGAAGTGCAATAATCAAGAGATGTCCAGGGCACAGGCAAGAGCTACCCAAGTAATGACTGCAGGAGGTGATATGGGAGCTGAGTTTAAAGGAGAAGTTAGGATAAACAGAAAGAGAGATTTAAAGGGCAGCATGGGGAAAGGCAGATACTGGGAAGAGCAGTGAATGGAGAAATGAGGGCTGTTCCTGTCCACAAGGGGTATAGTCTGAGCAGATTAGAGCTTGTCCTCTGCCTACTGGTTGCAGGGGGCCAATGCATGTCTCTAGAAGCGGGGTGACATCCATAGATCTGCATCCTAAGTAAGACCTCTGTGGTTGCACAGAGGACAGAATGGAACAGAAAAATCCAGTAGGAGAATATTTGGGAGAGAGTTGAATAGGGCCTAAAGCAGGTCAGTGATGGCAGCAATGGAGAAGAGGAGAAAGATAAGTAAAATATTTTTTAAAGTAAATTAACACTGTATCCAAGGAAGGGAAAAGATTGAACTCTTGATAATGAACAATTATTATTTTTATTATAATTGATATTATGAATGATTTTACCTGGATCTGCCAAAAATGTCGCTTCATGGAGTGAAATCATTCTGTAAAGTCACATTTTTTTTTTTCATTTGCAGTGAATTCTAGGAAATTGTACACTACCTGATAATTAGAAGCTATGTTTGTGTTTGAATGTTCTGTATGAACAGGTCACATGTAGAGGACTGGGGTGAACAACATCACCACTTATCTGATGCTGTGAAGTCCTCAGGCTGGATTTTAAAGTATTTCCACAGACAGTGGAACAAAACAAAGGGAGTTTTGTTATTTGAAATTTGAAAACACATCTTTCTCTACTTGAACCATGACTATTTATTGCAACATTCCAAGAATTTAATACTTTTTTATCAATTGCAAAAAAAGTACCTGTTTCCTAAACCTTTTCATGCACTCCTGAAGACAAAAAAGAAAAAGGAACCTGTATTTCCTCTACCTTAGCCAATAACTCAAAAATGCCCATGTTATTTCTCTTGAGCCGCATGACTTGGTGATTATATTTGGCTTCTACCTTTTATCTCAGCAGCCCTTCACACTGCTAAACAGATTTTCGAATTTTATCTTTGTTCAACTTCACCCTCGTAATGTATTTTTTTGAAAAGTCATTTGTTTGTGCATGTTAACGTTCTTCTGAAAGGGTATTCTAGGACATATACAAACTAAGAAGACTGACCAAGAAAATAATATGCAGGAAGCAGAAAATAATTTCTAGCTATGAAATTTATAATACTATTTATAAAACTGCCAAATTTTTAACTAATTCTATGATGGTATTTTTTTTGTAAATGTGATATTATTGTATTTGGAACTTACTTTTCAGAAGTTAAAAAAAATGGCCTAAAGCAGTATTTTAGAAATTAAAATAAGGGAATTGTTCCATAGTGTCTGAAGCTAGGGTATAAAGCCTAAACTCTTATGTGCTTTTCATTTAGCCTTTGCTCAACTACGTTAAAAAAAAGAAATGAGTGATTGCTTTGTTAAATTTTCATGATATGAAAGCTTTAATTGAAGATCTTTTTACCTTTATCTGATATTTAACAAATAGCCTTCTTACAAAGTGCACCAAAAGTAATTTATTAATCTCTCAGAGAGTCATTTTAGTAACTGAGGTTACTAAAATTTCCCTTCATATTTTTGACATCAGAGTATAACCTGGAAATTTTGTTGCTGATGTCCTTGCTGTTATTATGTCTGAAATGAGTGAAACTATGAATGAATTTAGTAAACAGTAAGGTAGTCATATGATAGAAGAGTGAAAACAATATTCTTTGTTCCTGAATTTATAGGGTATAATTCTAGATAGTACTTTGTTCTTATCTGAAAAACTTCACAGAGGTTTAACTGAGGGTTGGTGGGTCAGTCTTTCAACCTGACAATTATGATGGATAACATGCAAGACCCTCTCTGGGGCATGTACAGATTATTGGTCTATGCCTTGTGTAAGGTTTCCAGAGAACTGGTTGCAACTCTACTCTTGCTTTCCTTCTCAAGGAAGTACATAAGATTGAAAGAGAGTGAATAGAAGTTTGTTTAGGAATAATCTTGGCTCTGCTAGAATTTATATTTTAAAAGCCATTTGTAAAAGTTAGCTCTTTATGGTACTATTTTGCTGTTATGAGTAAAAATAATTGGGAGGCACTTAGCAATTGGCACTGGTTGAAAACCACATAATCAGATATGGTAGTGAAAGTAGACACTGCCTCAACCTGATAAATCTTAAAAGAACAAAACAACAACAAAAAAAAAAAAGCACTCAGTGGGAGAGAGCTGACGGGGCCTGAGCAAGAACTGTGATGGTAGGAATGGGGTTAATCATGGCAGAAATTGTTTGAAAAATTTGGAATATGTTAAACTGAAGCAAAATTGTTAACAGCTATTTAGCTCTTGGAGTACAGGTAAGGAACTGGACCCTGAAACCAAATAGAAATTGATTTGCATCTCAGATCTGCCAGTTATTAGCTGCCTGAGCTAACTGTACTTTAAAGAATTAGGAAAAGAATAATAATGTCTAAACATAATAACAATATGACAAATATAACTGTGCTGATTATAAAAATAGCTGGTATTAATATCTTACATTTACTGAGTGTTTAAGCTGTTTCAAGTGTTGTATATAAATGATTTCATTTAAACAAGCCTTTGATATGGATCTAGTTCTTATGCCCTTTTTACAGATGAAGAAGCAGAAATAAGGAACAACTAATTACACATGAAAAAGTGTGATGCATGGAAAGTACGATGCCTAAAACACAGATTTAATAAATGTTAACTATTTTGCTCACAGAAATTTAAACCAATAGTGTAAGTAATGAGTAGAACTCCAGAATAAGAGTACTTAAGCCTGATCAAAATTAAGCTAAATTTTCAAATTAATGAATGTTCAAATTAGTCATTTCATCCCAACATAAACCAAAGTAAGTGGTAAGAATGAAAATTATTACATTAAATAAAACTTCAACCCATCAAATTATAAATTCTTGAGATTAACAGAGTTGTCATTTGTTCTTCAGTTGTGATGTTTATATAATTCACAATGAAGTGGGAGATCTGGCAATCTTCTAAGTAACGTGATATAAGCAGCTAAGAAGGATAATTCTCATAACAAAAACAAAATTTTTCGCCTAAATCATTAATTTTTGAGATCAAGAGAAAAAGAAAGTTCTTACTCAGCATGGACAAAGAATCATAAAATCCATTTTGGTCACTGGAACAGTTTGTAAATTTCTAAATGACAGTTTGTCAGCATTTAATCATGATCACATGTTAATTTAAATGCAGGTTCATATTATCTGATAAATACTACTTCATACTGGAAAGAAGTCTAGAGCAGCTTTTCCTTAATTCCCTTCTGTAAAAGTTATTCCTTAAAGGTGAATCTGAATCTAAAATTTCAGAGATTCTACCTGATTTCTTTTTCAATACCTGATCTAGATTTTTGACCATTCATTCGCCCTCTTATCTGTAGTTTTTCCAAAGAGCCATCCTTATCTACAAGTTTTAGTCAAAACATGTTAAAATGGGTACCTTCTGGCACTTCCATTTAGAAATCAATATGCTCTTTAATTATGACATTGTGTTATTATTAATTTTATTTGATTTTTTAAATTACAATAAACACTAAAAAACCAGAAGTCTATTCCCTGATTGTCATGGAATATTTATTTTTTCATTCATATAAACATCTGTCAACATGTTCAGATAGTACCTTGAGAATCCCCTAATTGCAACATAAACAAAAACAAAAAAATGTAAATGTGTTCATTTTTAGCAATGCCTTACATATTAGGGTTATAAAACAAAGACTAACTTTTTCCTGAAAATACTGACTTGATTACTTATTGAGTGGAAACTGATTTACAGGTATCTATGGGCACACTTTTCAAAGGATTTTGCTTTATCAAGAACCTCTTTGATAAAATTTATACATATTTAGCAAGTACATCTTCATATTTTGATATATGTACACATTGTAAAATAATTACCATAAGAAAACCAATTAGCATATACACTTGTCAACTACATCTCAATAAAGCTGAAAGGGACCCCTTTAATAAAACAAAAAAAAGGTAACAACTTTGACTAATAAAATGGTTTAAAATGCAAACATCAATATAAAACTGCAATAACTATATCCATATCTTAAAACTTTATTTTGTGTTGATACTTTAAGCAGTCAGCATCAAATATTTCTTCATTACTTCCTGCTTTATTTTTCACACAAGTCTAAGGAATCTTATCTTATTTTGTTATAAGTTTTTGATTCTTAAATTCAACTTGGATTAGTTTATTTTACCACCCTCAGTTTCTTTGCCTATAGTTTAGAGAAAAGTGCTTTAAAAATATCTAGAATTTCTATTCCAAATTTCAGCAGAAGAAACCACTGAAATATAAACCAAGTTGTGATCCACCATGAATTACTAGATTCTATAACTATCTTACATGGCTCTCCCCAAATCCCTGTATCCCATTTTCCCCCTCCACAATTCAAATAGTGCATAAAAATGCAGAACAGGTAAGATCTAGTGTGAAAGTGAAAGATCTGTTAGAACAACCATCCTATTAGAGCTATGGAATCAATGTTCTCTGAAATACTATTTTACAGGGGAAAAGTAGCTCAGTGATTCTGAGTGGAATAGAATCAAAAAACTAAACACCAGTTAGCTAGGGTAGTACACACCTGTAGAGGCTGAGGCAGGAGATACACTTGAGCTCATGAGTTTGAGAACAGTCTGGACAACATAGTAAGACCCTGTCTCAAACAAACAAGTGACAAGAAAAAAACCTAAATCCTGTTTGACTTGTATGACTACCTGATTTAACAGTTTCACAAAATGAATTAAAACAATATTAACCTCAGCTTCACAGTGATGATCTTGACAAAATATGGAAGTAAATCATGACACATGCTTGACTACAAATAAGTATCAAGCTTTGGAAGCAGAATGGTAGCCTGCTTATCCTCAGCTTCAGTAGATCTTATGAAGTTATTAATATCTGGTATCAGAGTGTCAATAAGTATTCAGCACTAATTTTATTGACTTTTGACCTGCAGACATACCTTTCTTCTTTATGCAGCAGATGTACTTTTAGAGCATGAGAAAAAATAAATTTAGCAGACTGAATCGTATTTAAGGTACTATGTGTGTTTCTAAGCAAAGGTTTTTCCCATTGTAAATCCAAATATACTCCTATTTTGGAAAATCTCAAATATGCTATGTATTTTTAAGTCCATATTTTAATATGCCAGATTTTTCTAAAGCACAGAATTCCCTGGATAACACATATTTATTTATTTTTTAATCATGTGGAATTATATTTTGTGGAGGATACTGGGGATTTAATTCAGGGGCACTCAACCACTGAGCCACATCCCCAGTTCTATTTTGTATTTTATTTAGAGACAGGGTCTCACTGAGTTCCTTAGCACCTCATTTTTGCTGAAGCTGTTTTTGAACTCAAGATCCTCCTGCCTCAGCCTCCCGAGTTGCTGGGATTACAGGCGTGCGCTACCTTGCCTGGCATAAAATTGTATTTAATATATTAATGGAGAATGGTTTTCAACATTCTATATTATGTGACTATTTTGCATCTTAGAGCATCAATCTTATTTTTTCAGTAAGAATTAAGAAATTATTAGCACTATTGCTGCTCCACTGTCACTAGTGTTCCGGAAGTCAAGCAGTCCCGAACACCCTATCTGGGAGCTCAGCAAGAATAGGAACCATGCCTCCTCATTTTCCACTGTAGAACCAGCACTCTTCAGGGTTTCTGGCCCTGATAAGATCTCTCCACAGTTATTCACCGAACAAATGAATGAATGAAGACTGGCATGTAGATAAAGCTATTGAAACAGATTTTAGGTGGAAACTGTAAGATCTCTTTTTATTTTTTTTACAGATTTAATGCAATTCTTATTAAAATTCCAATGATGTTTTTCATAAAAATAGATGAAGCAATCAAGAAATTCATTTGGAAAAATAAGAGGCCCAGAATAGCCAAAGCAATTCTTAGTGAGAAAAGTGAAGCAGGAAACATCACAACACCAAAACTTAAATAATGCTACAGACGTACAGTAACAAAAACAGCATGGTTTTGGCATCAAAACAGATATGAAGACCAGTGGAACAGAATAGAAGACACAGAGATAAATCCACATATAAACAGTAATCTCATACTAGACAAAGTTGCCATACACTTAGCTTCTTCCACAATGGTGCTTGGATAATACTAATTTAAAAGACATTGATTGTGGTCCTCAAAGAGCTAGTACAGAGTTACCACCTAGCATTGTATAAAAATAGAATAAAACTACAAAATAGATCTTGCCTATTTATTAACTTGAGTCACTTTTGAAGATATCTTCTTTTATACTGAAATTATCCCATGTAAGTGCAATACATTTGTTTAAAACAGAAATAGATTATGTAAAAATTATGATGAATCAGGTATATAATAACTTGATTTATAAAGTGTTTAATATTTAAATTTTTCACACCTATATTTTATCAAGTATTCTTAATAGATCTATATGTAGTTAATAGTCTTACTAATTTTTTCTAAGATTACCATAATTTGCTTTATAATAAAATTATTTTAGCTGTTGCACAGGATTCTGCTATTTGTCCATTTCAATGATGAGGGACCCATAGATTACTTCCACATTTTACTCTTAAAGTCATTGCTATGAACAACCTTGTATCATCTTTGTACACATATGAGAATTTTTCAAGATTACACAGAAAAGAGGAATTGCTGGGTCACAGGATACACATTCCTTCAAATTTGTCCTATATTTGCAAATAACTTTATAACTTTATGCTCTGTGTTAGTCAGCTTTTCATCACTGTGACCAAAAACACTTGACACAAACAACTTCAAGGAGAAAAGGTTTATTTTGGTTCAAAGTTTCAGAAGTTTTAGTCTATGGTTGGCTGGCTTTGTTACTCTGGGCCTGAAGTGAAGCAGAACATCATAGTGGAAAAGCTTCTCAGCTTATGGCAGCCAGGAAGAAGAGAGAGAGGGTGGGACAGACAAGGAGGAAGGGGTCAAGGACAAGATATAGTCCCAAGGGCATATTCCCAGTGACCTATTTCCTCCAACCATGCCCCACCTGCCTCCAGATCCTACCACCTCCCAGCAGTCAATTCAACTATCAATGGATTAATCCACTGAAGAGATCAGAGTCCTCATGTGCCAATAAATTTCCAAAAGTCCCACCTCTGGATACTGTTGCTTTGGAAATCAAACCTTCAACACATGAGCTCTGGGGGAACAGTACAGATCCAAATCGTAATATCCTTCTAGCAGCAATTTTAAATCTCACATTCTCTTTGCCAATTAAAATAAACTAAAAAGGTATGTATCAACTTACATAAATCTCCAAAAACATTACTTTTGAATGCAACAAAAATTTAAATGACTTTACATCCCCCCAAAGAAGTAGTGTATATGTATGTATGTGTATATGCACATTATATTTATTAAATAGTTTATATAAAATTCACATGTAGTGAAAATACAGAAACATGCATGTGTGGTACAGACATCCATATAAAGATAATGATGACATTCAGAGAGGGAAATGGGAATGGAATGGGGAGATGGGACCTCAGCAACATCTGTAAAGTCCTTTGTAAGAAAACCCAGAGAAGAGAAAATGTGGCAAATGTTTATACCATTTTATACAAGAGGAAGATAGAAAATATCTATTTTCTGTAACTGAGATTGAAAAAAATTAATGAAAAACAAGAAATGAAATATTGAGTTCATGTAGAAATTGATGTCCTTTTGAAATGGCACCAAAGTCATGAAATGCAAATTCAGGTTTCACAATAATGATCACTGATGTGTACAATTATCTCAATAACACTTGTCCCAGAACAGAGAACAGCGAACATTCAATTTCCAGGTGCTCCCTCCTCAGATTCTCATAGTCAGTCTGAGATAAGAGTGGCATGAACCCATCATATAAGTGAAGAAATTAGACTCAACAAGATTCACAGACATGCCCATGAGCAATTATAGAGTTAATCTGGGCCCAAATCAGCATCAGAACCCAGGAATACTTCCTAGGTGAAGGCACTTTCTCCTAACTCTGCCACACAAACTCCATATCTCTCAATCCATGAGATGAAAAGACAGACACAAAAGGAGAATGTATGTGTTGTTACCATGTCAAGCCTTCAGAACAAAATAATAGAAATTTTAAGGCATACAGCTAGTGTATCTGCAGACTGAATTCTCCTGCCTATGTAAGGGGTATAACTGGTGCAGGCCTTTCTAAAGGTCACAGGGTGGATACTCCACCTAAGGTGCACAGATGCTGCAAACTTTCTGAGTTCTATTTTTCATGGAAATAATATGCTCCAAAATACGGAAAAGGGTAATCACCAGAAAAATTATCCATATTTTACACAATCAAAATGTATAATTTCTCACTACTTCCTCAGTAACCCTGCAGCTTAAACAAGGTAGCCTGGAATGGGGCTGTCCTAGTTTTTGCTTGGCAGAAGGCAGCTGCATTTATGTGTAATGGCCCAAAGGAAGAAATTAAATCTAAAAATTTAAGTTAATCAATGTTCTACAAAAATCAGTGAAAAGGATAAATAAAAGAAAACATGGATTTCTGGTATCTTCAGAAGCTAAAACATCTGAAGTTATATTTCTTTCTTTATTTCATCAATTCTACTTTCAAATCTGAGAATATTTCAAATATGTAAATATCTATGGTTTTGAGAAGAGCAGAAAGAAGTCTTAAAACCAGCTAATATACACGTCGCTCTCAGAATTAAATCAGTGGGGTGCTAGTTGTAATACCTCTTCTTATTAGTTTATAATTACAATTCAATATAAGCAATTAAAATATTCACCTCTCTGGAGCAGTTTAGGCAGGGTCTCCGCCTGTGGTGGCACAATGTAAGCAACCAGTCATAACCAGTTCTACAATTTTATGATTAGGGCTTCTTTTTACTGACATATTAGTTTCATTTTTCTATAATCTGTTCCTTTTTTACCTCCAAACTTTTACTCCATTAATTTTCCTCCCCTCCCAACTCTCAAAGAATTCTTTATCCGGATACTAACAGTGTTTTATTTCCTAACAAATGTCTCCCAAGACGTTATGAAGTGAACCCAAACAGCACAAGGGTTCAAACAACCTACTTGTCAAATCCACTGTACCTTCTTAATTCTCATCCTACTTAACACTTGGCAGCACTTAGTGTTCCTTATCAATTCCTTAATCTTAATATGCTCTCCTCATTTCTCTCCTAAAACATCTTCCAATTCTCTAAACAGAACTTCAGTCTCCTTTGCTTGTTCCTCCCCCTTTTTTCATCAATCACACATACTTCTGAGAATTCCTTCCTTCTTCCTGATTTTATTTTTCTTGTTCTTCCTGGGTTCTCTCGTCATTTCCCATAATTTTAATTATAATCTATAAGCTACTAGGCCATAAATTTATATCTCTAAATTCAGTCTTTGTCTCAACACCCAAACTAATTCTTCGCATTGCTACTAGAATTATTCCCTTTTAAAAAAGAAATGACTCTGTCTCTTGCTGAAAATACAATGGTTCCTCTGATCTAGATTTTAAAGTCCAAATTTCTTAGTGTTACATATAAATTCATCTATTGTATGTCCTTATATAGTTTTTTAATCTTATAAACCCTGAAGCATGTCACAGCAGAACCTCTCCAACCCTTCTTCATTCATCTGTATCTTTATTATAGTGCTCATTTTTCCAGGATCAAGTGCATCAGGACCTCATCAGTCTGATAAGCAGATTTTTTTAATACCAGGATAAAAGGTCTCATTCAGTCAATACTGTCTTTGACAAGTCTGGAATATAGGGTCTTTGCTTTCCTGCAGAAGCTATTCCTAACTGCCCACAGGGTTTATTCTCTTAGAAAATGTCAAAAAACATTCATCATGTAGAATGCATTTACAAAGTCTTGTGTAGAAGAACCTATGTTCTAGAATCCCCACTTCAGGAGGAAGACTCTTCTCCGAGTTGAATTACTTTCCTTAACTCACAAGTAATTTTCAGAATGGAAAGGGAGGAAAGAGACATGAAATAGAACAGACCAGTGGCATGAAGCCTGGTCACTGAGGAAGCAACCCTGCTGCAGGCAGATGGCTCTCATATGTCCTGCAAATCCCAGCTAAATTTGCAAGCTAAATTTGACTTATTCTATGATTGTTTTCTTTTTCTATATGTCTATAAAATCTAGTTTATGGTTTGACTGTAACTTATAGCATATTTATCTGTAATTACTTCATTTTATTTCCATCTTCCCAATCAGTCTATGAGCTCCTTGTAGACAAGCAGAACACCTGGCATAGAGCAGATGCCAATAAAGAAGGAATGAACTCATCTTTCAAGAACAGTAATGCCTAGGATACAATGAAGAAAAGTTTTTTTTTTTTTTTAATAATTCTTGTAATTATAGAAATGGCTACATTAAAAATAGCACAATTTGGTCAAAGAAATTATGACATAACATAATTTCTGCTGATATAACATTCAATATGAAGTCTCTCTCATTAAAGCAACATGTTCATAAAACAATCTAAAATACAATTACACTCTAAGTTTTCAGATACCATAAAGTAATTGTAATGACACACACACAAAAAAAATTCTTGAAAATCCAACCTAAAAATGTTGTCCCTATGTAATCTCATAACAATATTGTTTCCATTCTTCCACATCCACTAAGAACTAAGGACATAAATTCACATTACAAAAAAACAGACTTGCCCTAGTGAACAATGTTAATTTGATAGCTGTGACAAGTGGAAATACAGAGTGCCCTAGAGATTAGGACATCTGTCCAAAATGCCAAGCAGTTACCAAAAATGTGCCGATAATAATTCTTTTTCTTATTTCCACATCTCTAATATACCTGTTTCTATTCCTTCTCTGAAATTTCACATTAATACAACTTTCTTCTCTACAATTTAGCTCTTTATTTAGCTTACAAAGTAGGCATTATACTAAGAAGGCAAAGTATTCATCTTTTGGCGTCAATACTAGTTGCCCTTAGCAACTACCACTTGAAGGGAAACTTTATTTTCATCTGGTTACTCAAAATAGGACTGAAGGGTCAACTGCAGAGCAATTGTAAAAGGTAGGTCTTAAATTGGCAAATTGATCAATATAAGACCCTCTTTCGTTTGGATCATCTGAATCACATTAGGGCTTTTGTTCAAAAATATTTCATAAATCATGGGGTTTATAAATTGAGTGTCTAAGTGACACATGAAAAAATAGAACTTATACATTTATCTGTAATTAGTTATTATTATTATTATTGAGGCTATAGTGACGAACTCCTTATTATTGAGACTATGGTGATGAACTACCTAACTGATACAAATAGACTATAAACAGAGAAATAGGTGAAGGAAATAGTAATCCTTTCAAATGTTATGCCACATAACCTCGAAACTGTAGCTCCTTTTGAATTCACTGGTTTTTAATTTAAGTTCAAGTTTCTAAGAACTGATCCCAAGAGGTAGAACAAATTTGCTATCTATTCTTAAATTAAGATAGTAAATGAAATAATTAAAAAACTAAAGACTATGAATATTTTTGAATTATTATCTGAAAATAACATTTGTTAAGGAAAATGATTAAGAAGAAAGGGATAAATATAACTTTATTCTTTTACATTCTTTAAAACCCATTTTTATATAATTTATGTACAGTAAGCAACATTTAATATGTACCATAAACTTTAATATCCTTCCTATGAAGAACGAAAAATACTAGATGAAAACACCTACAGTAATACACTAATATTGTATCTTAATAAATCTAAGATATTGGACCATTAGGCTTTTTTGACAACAGATTGCAGGTGTCACAGGCTGACCAATGTCAGAGCCCTGTGTGTGCATGAGGAATGAATGCTGATATCAGGATCATTAACAGCACCCCTTATGTTGATATTTCACAAGATTTGCCTCTTTCATTATAAATCTTTTGTAGGAAGATGCCAAGTAATTGGTAACACCATTGTTTTACATTGTTTAAGTCCATTCAGTTCAACAATGAAATTTTATTAGAGCTCTGTCCACAACTCTAAATAGGATATAAGCCTTCCTTTCATAGAACACACAATTTAGTCAGGGAGATTATTTTAACTATCTATATTCAATGTTATTTATTTTAATGGAGGAGTGGAACCAAAGTACAGAGAATAAAAATAGGTCAAAAAGGTATGGAAAATAACTTGTAAATATGAGGATGATCATAAAATTATATTAATAAACCTGGGACAGCAACTATATATGATTGTATGAGAAAAGGATTCTGTGGAAATAGCCTGTTCTGTAGCTATTCCAATTGTTTTGAAATTCACATTATGAATTTAATCTTGTAACCTTTAACTCTTAATAAACTCCTCAAAAAGAAAATCTGTTACTGAATCAGAGTACTGACAACTTACCATGTGGTTTTGCTTTATTTTGTTTTATCTTTTTCCTGCACACTGAGGTTCTATCAGAACCTATTGTATTCAACTAGAAAAACTAAACATAATTAAACTAATTTAAAACTGCATGCAATGTCATTGAGTTGCAGTGTATTTCATGAATGTAAATTTTATTGCTTCACAAAAATACTTAATGTAATGACCACAGACTAACATTTGCTTAATACTTAACATGCAAGCATGAGTATATTTAATGTTCAACTTTATTTAAACACAAATTGTCAGTTCTGATAAAGTCTGTCACCTCTGAAACGTGTTTTCCGAGGATCTGAAAACTGATGTGGGTCTACCACAAATGCATTTTACTCTTAGCAAGAATGCTGCTCTGGACCCACATTGGCCGGATGCTCCTTGACCTTCTGGGTCGATGCTCTCTCACCCAGTTCTCTCTGGACGAATGCTCATGTTTGTGAGAGGGCTGGATGAGTTGGGGATGTTGCCTGAGATTGCAGAATGTCTCTTGTTGGAGATTTTTCTGTTTTGTTTTTCCTGTGTGAAAGCCAGCTCTGTCCATGGGGAAGCAGACTCGTGACTGAAGGTCCACTCCATTACTCACTTCCCCTGTCACTGCCCTCACTCACTCTGTTCCTATTGCTTACGTTAGAGTTCCACACGTTTGCAGAGAGATGGAGTAGCTGCGTGGTTTGTATTCTAACCAGAGGGCTGTCTCTATGAAGCTCCTTCTAAATTTCAAAATTAGTTGTACACAGATCATAAGTAAATTCAGTTCTCAATTGCAAGAACTTTAAATGAGAAAAGGATGCTTAATGACAATGTGACATTTCTATTGGTCAAAACTCTTTATTTTTACAAAGTTTTTCTCCCTCTAAATTTGGGGGTAAAGGGGCATTCTTGGGATCAAACCAGGACTTTGTGTATGCTAGGCGAGCACTCTATCACTGAGCTACATCTTCAGATCCTCCTACCCTTTAAGTTTTATTTTGAGACAGGCCTTGCTGAATTGCTCAGCCTGCCCTCAAATTTGTGGTCCTCCTACCTCAGCCTTTACAGGCATATGCCACCTCATCCAACTAAAATTTTTACTTTTATATGTGCACCATTTTGACAAGAAGTATTTTGGGAGGTAGTAAGATTTTCCTAATCTTATAATTTTTATAACTTGGATAATTTTTGTAATTCTTGTAACTTGGATACAACAAAAAATAATGCAACACAAACTGACCCTTTGAAAAACTAGTTTTGTTTTTTTACAATTATAGGCATTTTATAGCATTAGATAACATTAAAATAAGTTGGATAACTATGATAAATATTGTCTATCAATAAATATGCGATCTAGGGGGTTGGGGATATGGTTCAGTTGGTAGAGTGCTTGCCTAGCATGCACAAGGCCCTGGGTTCAATTCCCAGCACCCAAAAATAAATAAATAAATAAATAAATAAATAAATAAATAAATAAATAAATATGCGATCTTAATCAGGGTATAAAAAATGAACTAAATGTCCTCTGGAAATCTTTTAAATTTTATTTTTTATATATGACCATACTCCATCTATACCCAGAAAACTTATCCAGATAATTCAACTGTTTAAGCATTGCTAAGAAATAAACAACAACTTAAAGAGATTGGATGAAAGTTAAAACTGGCTGCACATGTTCTGTCATGAAAGCTCGTTTTGTTATTTGTAAGAAAAAATTCCATGCTAGCATAGAGATTCTATAAATTCTTTTTTCAGATATAATTCTGACCCGTTGCTTTATCTGATTTCCCCAACAATACACAATAGGAGGCAGCAAATGAGAAAGGAGAGATGTGAAGAAATGCTTCAAGTGAACGTGGAGCTAGTTTAGCCTTAGGACAATGGGGATGAAGAAAAACTCTCTAAAAAAAAAAAAGAGTGAACTTTGACGACCCCATCACTCAGGGGGTCTTGAAGAGTCCCTGACAGGGTCATACTGTACAAAAAAATGTTTTTTTTTTAATTGTATACAAATGGGATACATGTTGTTTCTCTATTTGTACATAGAGTCAAGGCATACCATTTGTGTAATCATACGTTTACAAAGGGCAATGATGTTTATTTTTTTTCCCTTCCCCCCCACCCCCCCACCCCTCTTTTCCCTCTATACAGTCCTTCTTTCCTTCATTCTTACCGCTCTCCTTATCCCTAACCCTAAACCTAACCCTAAACCTAATGCTAACCCCTCCCACCCCCCATTATATGTCCTCATCCGCTTATCAGCGAGATCATTCGTCCTTTAGTTTTTTGAGTTTGGCTTATCTCACTTAGCATGATATTCTCCAATTTCGTCCATTTGCCTACAATGCCATAATTTTATCATTCTTCATTGCGGAGTAATATTCCATTGTATAAATATGCC
This sequence comes from Sciurus carolinensis, assembly GCF_902686445.1. Lineage (NCBI taxonomy): Eukaryota > Metazoa > Chordata > Mammalia > Rodentia > Sciuridae > Sciurus > Sciurus carolinensis. The sequence goes on from NC_062219.1 coordinate 87,785,770, forward strand.
ACAGTTTCTTTATTCCATTCATCAACTGAAGGGCATCTAGGTTGGTTCCACAATCTGGCTATGGTGAATTGAGCAGCAATGAACATTGATGTGGCTGTATCTCTGTAGTATGCTGATTTTAAGTCCTTTGGGTACAGGCCAAGGAGTGGGATAGCTGGGTCAAATGGTGTTTCCATTCCAAGCTTTCTGAGGAATCTCCACACTGCTTTCCAGAGTGGCTGCACTAATTTGCAACCCCACCAGCAATGTATGAGTGTTCCTTTTTCACCACATCCTCGCCAACACCTATTGTTGCTTGTGTTCTTGATAAACGCCATTCTACTTGGGGTGAGATGAAATCTTAGGGTAGTTTTGATTTGCATTTCCCTTATTACTAGGGATGTTGAACATTTTTTCATATATCTGTTGATTACTTGTACATCTTCTTCTGTGAAGTGTCTGTTCATTTCCTTAGACCATTTGTTGATTGGATTATTTGTATTCTTCGTGTAGAGTTTTTTTTTTTTTTTTTTTGCGGTACTGGGGATCGAACTCAGGGCCTCGGGTAGAGTTTTTTTAGTTCTTTATAGATTCTGGAAATTAGCGCTCTATCTGAGGTATGGTTGGCAAAGATGTTCTCCCACTCCGTAGGCTCTCTCTTCACATTTCTGATAGTTTCCTTTGCTGAGAGAAAGCTTTTTAGTTTGAATCTATCCCAGTTGTTGATTCTTGCTTTTATTTCTTGTGCTATGGGAGTCCTGTTAAGGAAGTCTGATCCTAAGCCAACAAGTTGGAGATTTGGACCTACTTTTTCTTCTATAAGATGCAGGGTCTCTGGTCTGATTCCGAGGTCCTTGATCCATTTTGAGTTGAGTTTTGTGTAGGGTGAGAGATTTTATTAATGGTATTTATGAAAACTTAAATGAAGTATGAACTCTGCTGAGTATGGATAAAGAAATCAAGGTAACACACATTTAGAACATTTTTAAGGTCATCAATAAAAAGGCTTCAGTTTTATAAATCAGAACTTACATGTGCATTCTTTTCAATTCTCAGGGGAAATAATTCCATTTCTTAGTCCCAGAAAACAAAGCCAGATAAATGAAGCAACAATCTATAGGTTTAAAATATAATGCTTATAATATAAACAGAAGTAAAATGTTAAGGATTTTCCTAAACTTACTTTAGATCCATCATTTGCCTAGCACTCAGAGTCAAAATATTTGAAAAAGATGCTTCACTTTTTATCTCCTCAAGTAACTTCTCATCCTTTCCAGTCCAGTTTGGATGGCCTTCCTCTGAACTTTTCAGGATGATGTAAATATATTACGGCTGTCACACGTATTGACATTGTGGATGTTGCTGTCTGTGTCTCCATCACTTTGTGTGCTCCTTGACGGCAGGGCTTACATTTCTCTTCTTTCCTTCCTTCAACCTCAGGACAGTGCCTGGAATATGGTAGACACTCAATAAATGTTCGCCAAACAGATTAAATGGAAGTATGAGACATAGTCTCTCTGCTAAAAACTTCATAGCTTTCCTGAGGAAGGTAGATAAAGATTTACAGAATACAAAATTATACAAGGAGGAAGTTGATCTTCCACTCAAGTGTTTGGTACAGGCAATAAATGTCCTGTAAACAGAGCAGGGAGCAGTATTGGTTAAGTATTCAGCAAGGCTTCATATACAGCCTTGAAGGTACAACAGAATCTCACTGTTGGTGACACTCTTAGCTGCTTGAGGTAATTCATCTTCACTATTTAAAAGCAGTTTTAGATTATGTAAATCAAGTAGAAGAGTTATGCAATTAACTGATAAAGACAGGCTTAAAATATATTTAATTACAGTAATTAAAAGGTGTGTGAGTGCACACACACATATCCATGCATACACATTCTAAGCCTGAATTATCTATATTGTCCTTACAGTAAAAAAAAAAAAAATCAACAGGTAATCATAAAGAATCACATCATTTTAGCACTGATAGGTCTTTAGAAGATATTTGATAGACTAACCTATTTTTTCTGAAGAAATAAACTTGTGAACAACTGAGTAACAAACATTAAAAGAACAAAATGATCAATCAAGTAAAACAAAAATATTCGTTATTATCTCAGAATGTACAACATAATAATCCCACATGTACCCACAACTTAAAAGTGAAAATAAAGTCATAAATATTCTAAAAATAAAGATGGGAGCAATAATTTGTAATCTCATGCTGAATAGGCATTACAAGAAAATAATTCACCATAAAAAAATCCCACCATTAACAAAAATCAAAATATATCAAAAAACTTGCAAAGGTATTTATAGTTTATGTCAGTGACAAAGGACACATTTTTAGTAAACATGCATTTCCTAGAAAACAAGAAAAAGATAAGTAACACAACCGAAACATGAGCAAAGACCATAACTGGCTGATTCTCAGAAAAGAAAGTACTGATAGTTACTAAACATATTATATGTTTTTCAACCTCACATATTAACAAGAAAAATGTACATTAAAACTATACTGAGCTACCATTTTGACCTATCAGCTCAAGGAGCACCCACAAATCTGATAACACACTTTTATTGGAAAAGTCCAAAAACTTACTCTCACATTGATAGGACCCGATATGGAGCAATGGAAAAACTCTAACAATATTTTACATTGTTTGATCCAGTTGTATCATGGATTCAATGTTGGCATCCCCTCAAAATCCACATGTCAATCCCTTCAATGGGACCGTATTAAGAAATGGGGCCTTTGGGAGGTAATTAGGTTTAGATGAAGTCATGAAGGTGGAGTCATTGTAGTAGGGTTTGGAAGAGATATCAGGGCTCTGAACACACACAATAGAAAGGACTTGTGAGCAAACGAGTCATTATATGGCCATCTGCAAGCTAGGGAGAGGGCTGATACAGAATAGCATCTCAATCCTGGACTTTTCTGTCTGTAGAACTATGAGCTATAAATGTCCATTATTTAAACCTCCCAGCCTATAATGTTTTGTTAGAGTGTTCTAAGACATTTTTGTTTTGTTATAAAACACTTATATGCAGTCATCCTCTGGATATATTACCACAAAAGTGATATAACATTCATCTAAGTGTTTTTATCAAAATAATATATGTAATCTTAGAAATACTGAAACCTAGTTAAATGAACTAGTATATATCCATTTTTAGTATATAACCATTTTTTGTAGTATAAAAATGAATAAAGCAGTATTACATGTACTGCTAAGGCAAAAGTACAATATGTATTATATGCTAACATTTATGAAAAAAAGTAAAACATCTCTAATGATAATGCAGAGAGTATCTTTTTTTTTTTGGATGCTAGGGATTTTACCACTGAGCTACATTTGCCTTCCTTTTTTTATTTTTTATTTTGAGACAGGGTCTCACTAATTTGCTTAGGGACTCCTTGCTAAGTTGCTGAGGCTGTCCTGGAACTTGCAATCCTCCTGTCAGTCTCCTGAATCTCTGGGATTACAGGTGTGCCCCACCACACGTGGCTTTTATACAGCATGTCTGAGGGACATCAAAAATGCCAAGACAGTGGTATTACTGGGAAGGAAACCAGTTGTCAGGAGGGGTAGGAACAAGTAAGAGACTTCCCAATATTAACCAATGTGTTCCTTTTAATATTGTGTCATGTACATATGTGTGTGTGTGTGTGTGTGCGTATGTGTGTGTATACACATATGCACAGTCAAAAGCAAAAGAGCAGTATATTAATGGGATGCATATCATTTTGCTAACCAAAAACTGAGCTTCATCTAAAACAGTATATTTCACTTCATTGAGGGATTTATTCTAAGAAAACTAACTTTGTGTATCTCAGACAGAAATTACTAGATTAATTTCAACTCTTTGGGTCAAGTTTTTAAACACAGATTACTAAGGCAGATAATAGATTTTTGTAAATCAAATCAGAATTTGTCTGAATTCAGTTATTCTGTACAATGTACACCCCATACTTCCACACCTCACCTCATATTTATCACCTTTTATCTTTTTGTTCTGTGTTTACTGTGCTTGTTTGTTTGGGGCTCAGTGTATAAAGAATCTTCAGAGGGAAGGATCATGTCAAGAAATGCAGCCCAGTGCAAATGCTTTTAAAGAATTATGTAAAGGAGGAACAGAACAATACCTATAAGCCTGATATTAACATGTGTAGAAAGGCAGATCTGTCCAAAAGACATGATTAGAAGTTTTTGTACTTCTACTTTTACTGTCACACTGGATAAAAATTTTGCAGACAAATGTCAAGTAACACACTGGGAAGAAACCAAAATACTTTGTAAGTATAGGCTCTCACTTGGTTATGCCTTGAAATTGATGAGTGGTTAGGAGCCTGTCAGTAGTAATCTCCAGTGGCGGGGAGTATGTGGTGTGGTCTTTGTTCCTGCAAACAAAAGATCAAAGATATGACCTAGGAAGGATGCTGAATAAATAACAACTTTGGTGCATATGGCTGGAGGGATCATGGTCACTCAGAACAAGGGGCTGAGAAAGTCACAGTGGGTTTATTTTCTTTGCCTTAAAGAGACCAGGTGATCATGCCACGTGCATAATGGGTGATAACACTAGACATATACAAACGAAATTTACTTACAGTGTTTAGAAGCCTATGTATTGACGTTGATCATGTAGATGAGTAAACTCTAAGACTCAGTCTCATTACCAGAAAAATAAAGATACTAAAGTTTCTCTTACAGGTAAAATTTTCTATGAGATAAGGACAGAAAATAATGATTTATATAGAAACATTAAAGAAATGCCTATTAAGGATTATATAATTAAGCTCCCAATAGTGCTAATCTGAACACTCTGACGTATTTTCTCATCCTAACTGGGTAAGCTGGTAAGCAGTTACACTAAGAGCATTCTTAAGAGACAGCTAAAGCATGTACCTGCTCGATTACTGGGCATGTGATGCATGTGCATAATAAGCTTTCTTTAAGCTCCCACAAAGTCCAGGGTCCAGGAGTGCTTGGGAGTGTGTAGATTTCTCCCTCTTCTAACCATAAATATGTCAACAACAGTATTTTCCATCTGCTGCATCTAGGGCAGACACTGAGGTACCAAGTCATGCAGAGCAATCCTTACAGGAGTGGGCATGCATGGTCCAGAGAGGAAGGGAATAGACCTCTGTAAGTGAGGCACTAATCAGCTCCTCCTTCCAACCCAGAATGGCCAAGAGACTCTTGGAGGTGGGTGGGGCCACAACCTCTCTTTTCTCTCCTTTCTTTTTTGAAAATGTTAAAAAAGTACCACCCTGGCCTTCCACGAATGCAAGATTCACTGGACTTCCGATGCATCTCCTCTTCCATATCCAAATCTCTTCCTACTGGTAACAAGAGTTACCAGGAGTTGTCTACTCTAAGAATCAGTTTCAAAAACAATTTAATGAAAAGTAAAATGGAGGTGCATGAAGAGTACCTAGGGAGCTGAAGCACTGAGGGAGGGCAAGGTGTGTGTGAGGGACTGTGGACGGACCTTGGAGAGCCCACAGCCACTGGGTGTCTGAACACGGAAGGAAAGGCAGGACGAATGGGATGCAGGGGGAAGCAGGGGAGTGCAAGTGTGGGGCCAAAGGGGAAAACCTGGCTCTACTGTTAGGTAAACTTGAAATAGTCAGACAAGCAGGGAAATGGCAGAACTGGAAGAAATTTAGATTATCAGGTTTGGGAGGCTCTAGAAGCAAATGCTTTCGGAGATCAGACACCAATGTTAACCAATGTTAGTCAGGGAAGTTGGCCAGATGTGATAAAAATAGATGTACATTATTCCTAAAAACAATGTTTGTTGTTTTAAAGAACTGAGATGAAAGCCCAGGGGGCTCCACCACTGAGCTACTTCCCCAGCCCCCCTTTTTTAAAAAAATTAGAGCTTTATAGTTATACATAGAAATTGGGTTCATACCGACAAACTCATACGGGCCTGGAGACTTGATTTGTTCCCTCCTCCTTTCCCCTTCTGTCCTCTCCTCTCTCCCATTCTCCTTCCTCTACTCTACTAGACTTCCTTTCACTCAACTATTTATTTACATTTGGTTGGTTTGTTTTACTTATGCATAAAGGTGTATGCATAAAGGTAGTATATTTATATATGCACATAACATGATTTTCTAAGAATTCATTCTGCATTGCCTCCCCTTACCCATCCCTCCACTCTGCCTCCAGATCTCTTTTCACATTACTGACCTTCCCTTTATTTTTTATGTTATCCTATTCTTCCCTCTCCCTTTCCTTTATTTTACTCTAGTTTCCACGTATAAGAGAAAACATTCAACCTTTAAGTACCTGAGTTTGGCTAATTTCACTTAGTATAATATTGCCCATTTCCATCCAGTTACCGGCAAATGCAGTAATTTCATTCTTCTTTTATGACTGAGTAGAACTCCATTGTCTACATATGCCACAATTTCTTAATCTGATCATCTATTGATGGCCTCCTGGATTTATTCTATAGTTTATTGTGAATTGTGCTGGCATGAATAATGAGGTGACTATATCACTACAGTACACCAATTTTAGATCTTTTAGGAAAATACCAAGGAGTAGGAAGGCCATCTCCAGTTCTTTCTATGTTTTATTTTGAAACAGGGTCATGCTAAGTTGCCAAGACTGGCATCAAACTTGTGATCCTCCTGTTTCGGCCTCCTGAGTTGCTGAGATCAAAGGTGTACACCACTCCACCAGGTTCAATGTCTTTTTTTTTTTTAATAAATGCTGTGCTGAGCTAAAGAACATAACTATGGGAGCAATTTGTCCAATTCCTTTATGTTACAGATAGGATTGCTTAAGTATTAAAATAAAAGGTGGTATTTTATAATGTGTCTATGTGTCAACTGAGGTTCTTTTCTTCAAAGATTGAAATCTGGGTCACTGAATCTGAAGGAAGTTAGTTCCTGACACTCAGGGAAATCCTGAAATCCTGGGAAACTCCAGGAATTTTCCAGTTTTCCCCTTAGCTTCACTGGAGGATAAAGGAGTTATTCCTTTATTCTCCAATGAAGCAAGGAGCAGGTCTGGGGTACAAGTGAAAACTGACTTCTCAAGAAATATTTTTAAAATATTGTAGAGTGATTCAAGATTCTGTAAGTCAGACAAGGGCATTGAAAGAGGATGGTTCATGAGTTAATTCCATTAACACTTAATCACGTCTTCTGACTGTCCTCAGGTCATGCATGATGATGATAAGCTATGGGGATAAGCTTAAAAGGGCACCTGTGAAGGTGCAAGATCCATGACAAAGTGTGCCCAAGTGTTTATTTAAGGCAGATGTGCGATGTCTGTCTTCGGGACCATGCAAACCATACTATCATCAATGTTGCAGGTATGTGGTGTCTATATAGATCTGATGTCAAACACTCATCACCCATCTTTACTAGTTCAAAGGGAGAACCTTTGGATTAGTATTTGAATTCCTACTCTGCTACTTATTACCTTTCTGAGACAGAGGAAAAGCACTTCACTCTTCAGTTACTTTCCTTGTCTATAAAATGTTGATAATAAAACTTATCTTGGAGGGTTGTGGAATTAAGAGGTAAAGTATAGACCCAAAGCACCTGGCAGACAGTAATTATTCAAGGAATGACAGCCACTGTTATCTCTTATCTTTCTTGTTATTGTTATCCTAAGAGTCATGACAAGCATCGTCACACAACAAGCCCCATGTTTATTTCTCACAACTTCAATGTTGTAATTTCCTAAACATGCAGGACCTGTGTGTTTCCAGAAGACCTATGATAAACCTACGGGTCACTCAACATGTATCATGGTTTATAGAAGCAAGTAACTGGGTGAGCAAATTATTCACAGCCAGTTCACACTTTTCCAATCAAGCTCTTTAGTGTACAATCAGTAAGCAAGCAGTGTTTCTAGCAGCTTGTGATTGGCAGTACGTACATGCAGTCTAGAGATCTCTCTTCTGTTGCCACTTGCTAAATGCCCACAGAAGTCAGGGTTTTTCTTTCTAAAAGTATCTTCTTTTCATAGGCTATGATGCTGTTTAATATGAGAGAGAAGTCACGAATTTTAATTTTTGCCTTTTCAGTAGGAAACTAGGATGAATTCTATTCTCCTACTCTTCATAATTTTAATATGAATGAAATATATTGATCCAAACATTCATCACCTAACTAATGAATAAAAATGTGATATGTCTACACAGTGGAATATAATTTAGTAGTAAAAAGGAATAAAGTATGGACACATGCTCTCATAGATATGCCTTAAAAACATCATGTAAAAGAAAAGGTACAAGAGATCACATATTATATAACTCCATTTTTATTAAATATCCAGAATAGGTTAAAACACAGTAATGAAAAATGGACTGGGTTGCCTAGGACTGGGGAGTTGGTGGTCTGGGATGAACAGTGACTGCTTATGGGCCAGGGCTTCTTTTCTGGGGTGATAGAAATGTTTTGGAATTATGCAGTAGTGTTGGTTGTACGATTCTTTGTAGGAAAACACACTGAGATTTATACTTTAAAAGGACGAACTATATCTGTGTGAATTATATCTCAATTTTCTACCTAGAGAATTCTTGCCTGTCATCCTCATCATTTCCCCAAACATTCCCATGAGTTTACCTTGTGAGGTTCGGTGAATTCCTGAGTTGACACCACATTAGCAAAACAAGTTTCAAAATCCCTGTAAGTTAATTTCAGTTTGGTTTCCACAATCTTATAAACAAAATTTCCTGTCAATTTTAAATTGTGGGGAAAAAACTACTTTAGGTGATTCTTTTATTTTATCAGCTTTTGTGATAGGATAAAAGAAGTGCATCACATCTTTCATTTTTGTCTTGGGGAACAAAGTGGAGGCAAAATGGGATTAAATAAGAATTACACTTTGTGGCTCCTTGAAGTCAGCAGAATATCAAACATGAAATATACCCAAAGTGGTGAAGAAATAATTACTTAATTGAGCACATTAATAAAAAAAACTTGCAAATTAAATGTTGTTCCAAAGACATTGTAAACACTTATTAGAGCATCATACACATTTGTTGAGAAAATGCCAAGTTTTATATTTTGGTCTTCTAATAACCTAATGCAATGGAAATTTCCAGAAAAAAAAAAGAATAATGTAATTTTTATAAAAAATGTATACACACATTATAAAAAAATGTATACACAAATGTTCTTTTTTCTTTATTTTTTTAAAATCATGCATTTGGAAGTGGTATTAACACAAGGTTTTATTTAATAAGTGGACAATAATGTGTAGCAATATGGTCGTTAAGACAAGTCCTGGAGTTGGACTATCTGATTTGAATTCTGATTCTCCTAGTGATGCTCTTCAGAAAGTTTCTTGATCTCCCTGGGCCTCAAATTCTCCATCCTTAAAATAAGAATGATAATATAGGGATCTAAGAATTCAATATTATAATGTATTTAAAGTTTTTAATATGATGTTGGGCACATGATAAACTGATATTATTATCATCATATCATCATTGTTTTTTTAGTTCGGTTTGATGCAGTTTTGTAGGATCATTGCTTATTCTAGTGACGCTTTTTTTTTTAGTTTATTTTTATTGTAAACAAATGGATCTCAGTTAAAGAAGCAAGGTCACAAACCAGTTCCGCCTATAGTAAGATATTTTTTGTCAGTTTCTCTCAAAATATTCAAATTATAATTCCAAGAAACCATTCATCCTTTTTGCTAACAGGCCTCTAACCACAAGTTCATAAAATATCTTTTTTTCCATAAACAAAGCCAAACACAATATCTTATTCAGCTGCTTATAAGCAGAATAGCTTCTACCTGAGTACTGCTGTATCACAGACAATAATGGCAATAATTGTCAGCCACCCGGAAAAAAAATCTCCTACAAAAAACATGTGGCATCCATCAGTGTAATGAAAAATGAAAAGAGGCAAACAAGTCTGCTCATTCAACTTTGCTTGATTTACTGTTAAGTGACATTACATCTATTCTGTAAGTAATTCTGGGTACTCACTGTGTTTTGAACATAGTTACACAGAATGTATTTCCCATTCAGTTGAATTCCCTAGTATTGCGTGAGGTGTTACAGACCACAAACGAAGGTTAAATGATCTGTTACCTAAACCTGAAAACCTTATTCTGAGACATACTGTATTTAGAATTAGAAATAGACAAGTCTTCAATTACAAGATAAGTTTTAGTGAAGGTCAGGTTTACCATCAAGAAAATGTTAATGCCAAATGCACTTATTCTCTGTGACATTAGATACAGATCACATTCAAGATGAGTTAAGTAGTTTAGAAAAGTTCATGGTATGGCAAGCAGTGATAGTAATCTTAAACACAAGATCCCCCACCCCCAAGGGGAAATGTTATCTTATGTCATCCTATTATACACCTTCCATTCCTGAGGTTCCCAAACTGTCTGGGCACTATCCCACCTGCTCTATTCCTGGAGAAAACCCCACCAGTGATCTCACGGCTGAACACTTGTGCTGGTGTTTGTGAGAGATGGCGTGTGCAAGGCCCAGGGCTTCACCTTGGTTACCGATGTGTCTGACGTGAGTGAATGGTGTGAACGAGCCCTGGCTTACACACAAGGAGCAGGGCGATGGCAGCTTCAGAGACTCCTGTGACAGGGTATGCATTGTTTCTGTGAATTGAGTTTTGACTGACCCATTTTTTGGAAGACGAAATGAACTGTGACCACAACTACTGAACTAATTTGATTTGGAAGTCCAAGACAATAATCCTTAAAATCCAAAGCATGGTATGGAAGCACAGACACACACACCACTACCCAAATATTAGCTGAAAAGAAAGGTACTAACCAAAAAAACACCCTACAGTCCTACACACTCCCAAAAACAAAGCTTTGGATTTAGACCATTCAGGACCTCTAACATATGGCCCTATATTATTCTACAGTAGGTTTTTGAAGAAAAAAAAAATCTAAAAAAGTCTAGATAATTTGATTTCATCTCCACTAAAGAGATTTTTAAAAATTATCATTTTATAAAGAATCAGGACAAAATTAGTAATAATAAGGATTATACCCAGATTGCAAAGATAATATCAAACTTATGGGAAAAAAACTAAAGTAGGATAAAAACAAAAATAAGTGAAAGCATTTTTAAAAAGTAATATTGATCAGGGTAAGGATAGAGCAGAGTGTTAGAGCACTTGTTTAACACATAGGAGGCCCAGGGTTCCATCCCCAGCGCCACACACAAATAATAATAATAATAATAATAACAACAATAATAATAATGATGTTGGCCAATTATGTTACAACTATAATAAAAAAAATAAACAATTTTTTTTTCTAATTACCAGAGTCTTTTTTCTATCATTTCCATACAGGAATCTTTATATTCTCCCTTCATTTAGAAAAGTTTGAGATGCTTCTTCCAAAAATTCACTCCAAATCTAGGGATGTGGTTACCAACCTGATTCATTATAGACTTACCACACAAGAGGAAGACACTGTCCCTCTATATTAGCCCTAGACACATTCTGACTTGCTGAAATTGAGTTTATATGAGGGTGAAATACTTTATGATGGAACTTTTATTCTATTATTTTATGAGGGCAAACAAACCATATTTAAACAATCCAGGGGGAAAAAAAGACAAATTTTTCAGTTTTTCTGGAAGGACTGCATTCCTACACAAGTCTCACTCTCAGCTCACATGCCCAGAGGTATCTTTATATTCAAGATAAGAGTAGAAAGTAACCAGTCCTTTTCATGGATTGGTAAATAGGATATAGAGCAGATGAGGGCAGTTTAGCTGTCTCACAGAGGCAACCCCAAAAAGTCAGAAGGTCTTTGTAAGAATTAATAAATTAGATCTTATGATGATAGCTCCAAAAATATAATTTCAGAATTTACTTAAACAGTTAAGTAGGAGCAGTACACTATTTCAAAATCAGTAAGAGGTTCAGAGTTTGTATATGTTATAAACAAAGACAAGACTATTATAGTAACTAGGTGAAAATGTCTAGTTGTTTACTCCCTTAATTCTAGAATGGATCAATTTTTCTAAATCATTGTTCTCATCTCATAAAATCACTTGAAAATCCTGAAAATTAATAGTACAAAGCTTCAGGAACATAAAACCTGAACGCTTAGTTAATGCAACCTTTAGTGAAATAAAGGAGATGAATTCTATGAAGGCAGTGTTTTACTAGGGGTCATTCTGGAAAACTGTGACATATTCTTTCACAAATCTGGTATGAGAAGCATGCCAAGGAAGTTCATGGTTATTATCTCCCTGGCAGTTCTCACTATTGTCCAGTCACTTGGTCTTAATCACTGGTGGTTAATCTCAAATGGCTGTTGTTCGTCTGTATAAGAAGCAAGACTGCAGACATCGGGGCCAGCATCAAAAATTGAAATCAGGGGCCACAGACAAACACTGGTTTTCCACAATAGAAATCCAAGCCACAATGTTTTAATTTAAACATTACTTCTATTCCAAAATAAAATAATTGAGACTGCTTTCTCTAATTTTCTCTAACTTTCCCTGGGAATTAAACTTTCATTTACACAGACAATAATTTTATAATTTCTTGGAAAGCTCTTGCATAGAAAGTATAATTAACTTGATAATTTAACAAGTAAGTTCATGACTAAGCCTTACATATCCCTAAGATTATTTTGGATACTCAATTTTGAAAATCAAGTGGTCCCCAGGTATCAATATATAACATCTTCTGGGAAATATAAACAGAGAAGGTTTTAAAAAATAGTTTGGTTTTGTCTCTGAAAGACTTGAGCAAAGCAAAAATAACTACTGGGCCTTTTAAAGACTGACCTACAGTGGTAATGAAAAATCTAAAGTACAACTTAGCAAAGAACTTTCTACAAAATAGTCCTTATGTAATAATTATATTACATAAAATAAGAGATTAGTGGGATCCGCACAGTTATGCTCACACACATTATTTCCTCACTGAAAAACAAGACAGAGTTATTCCATGAAGTGGAGTCAAAACTAGTGGATAGCAAAATATTTCTTAGATTATCAAAAGACAATATGCTACTCCTACTTCCAACTTGTTAAGAATTTCCATCAAGCATTATCTCTTGAGTCCATTCTCTAATTCATCTACCTAAGAAATGTAATTATTATCAAGACTTTTGGAAAGTGAAAAATAATTTCTTCTGAAAAAATAAAACACTGGATGATAGATGGCAGGAGAGAAGACAAGGTAGATAAAAAGATGAATGGCTGATAGATGACAAATGAATAGGTAGATAGATGATAGATAGTTGAATAGATATATGCAGATTTTTCTTCCCTCATTTCAAAAAAGAATCAGCGATGATACTTTATTCACTCTACAGCTTCAATTTTTAAGTCTTTAGGGTTAGAAGTCTAATTAATAAGATGATGCTTCATTAGAATAAAGTAAATAATGTGTCAGTGCTTTTGGTGTAACACATTGTTTTATGACTGGTTGAAATTCTAGAAACATAAAGTGACTCATGCTCACCTCTCCTTGGGGCTGAAGTGGAGAACTTCCTTCTGGTTGGAGAACATTTGGTTTGATGTACTCTGGATAAATCTGCCTTGACACTGCTGCCATGGTCTAGAAAACAATTTCCAGTGTCCACTCTAGTGACCCTCTCAAGTTTTATTAAACCAAAGTAAAGTGTCAGAGGGTTGAAGACCTGAACCTAGTGGTTAACCAGCAAACTCCTGGTTTTGTTAACCAGCTAACTCCTGCTTGCAAAGGCAGAACATGGATGATACACTTCCCATCCCCACAGTATGCATGAAGAATGGGGTGAGCCCTGCACTAAACCTCAAGTGCTCCCACACCATGTCCTCCTTCTGCTCTCCTCCTCTAGACCACCCTGCTAGCCCACCTGAATCCCCACCCCTGCCCAAGCTCCTTTCCTTCCTCCTCTCTCTTCCTACTCCACTCCCTTGTTCTTGTCTTCCTTCCCATCTCAATCACCTTAAATGAACATAATTTTGGAAAGAAGTATGTTCTACTCTTTAAACTATTTAATAAATAAAATTGCTTTCAATATTTTAAAATAAAAAATTAGACACTTTCTCAAAGGCCATGTTGATGCCATGTATTTAGTTTGTGGGTTTCCATAATTTGCTTATTTTTCTTTAAACCATCATGCCCAGGAAATAAGAAGTTCCCTTTTCCACTATCACAGTACCCAAGATCCATATGTAAGTGTAGGGCACAACACTGAAAGGGAGCTCTGGGCCGTCACAGTCAAGTCCCTGACACCAGCTCAGGCTGGTGTTGAGCTGCTCTCATACAATGGGGGAGCCATCACAAAATGGGATGTTACAGCCCCAGAAGCCCATTATACTTTGTGGGTTCTTTCACTATTGGAAAGTTATCTTGTTTAATTAGTCTAAATAGCTCATGCCGACCTTTTCCATTCTGCTCATCATTATTCTCTCTCAGGAGTGCTTGAAGACAATTATTGGATCACCTGTTGGCATCTCTTCCTCATGCATAATTGCTACAGCTCATTTAACCTTTCACAGGTGCTTTTTATCACTTTTTCTTATTATAACACTAATATCTCCAGACTTTTTCCTATCACCTTTAATTATGGAACTTAAAAGTAACAAATATTATAAAGTAATAATTAGTGTGGTAATGAAATTACACGTGAAATAAATACAACATCACAAAATCTTTCCTTGGTGAAAGAGAAATTAGGAAAACTACTCCATTCACAATAGTCTCAAAAAAACTAAAATACCTGGGAATCAATCTAACAAAAGAGGTGAAAGACCTCTACAGTGAAAACTACAGAATGCTAAAGTAAGAAATTAAAGAAAACCTTAGAAGATGGAAAGATCTCCCATGTTGTCAAAATGCCATACTACCAAAAGTGCTATATAGACTCAGTGCAATTCCAATAAAAAATCCCAATGTCATACCTCTTGGAGAAAGCAATCGTGAAATTCATTTGGAAGAATAAGAGATCCAGAATAGCCAAAGCAATCCTTAGCAGGAAGAGTGAAGCAGGGAGTATCACAATACCAGACCTTAAACTATACTACAGAGCAATAGTAACAAAAACAGCATGGTACTGGCACCAAAACAGACATGTACACCAATTACAGAATAGAAGACACAGAGACAAACCCACATAAATACAGTTATGTGATACTAGGCAAAAGGGTCAAAAACATTCATTGGAGAAAAGATAGCCTTTTCAACAAATGGTGCTGGAAAAATTAGAAATCCATATGCAGCAAAATGAAGTTAAATCCCTATCTCTCACCCTGCACAAAACTCAATTCAAAGTGATCAAGGACCAAGAAATTAGCCTGGAGATGCTGTGCCTAATAGAAGAAAAAGTAGGCCCAAATTTTCATCATGTCTTCCTTAACAAGACTTCTAATGCAAGAAATAAAATCAAAGAATCAATAAATGGAATGGAGTCAAACTAAAAAGATTTTTCTCAGAAAGAAAACAATCAACAACATGAAGAGAGAGCCTACAGAGTGTGAGAAAATCTTTACCACAGGCACTTCAGATAGAGCACTAATCTCCAGAACCTAGAAGAACTCAAAATTATAACAAAAATACAAATAACCCAATCAATAAGCGGGCTGAGGAACTGAGCAGGCACTTCACAGAAGACATACAAGTGATCAACAGATATATGAAAAAATGTTCAACATCTCTAGTAATAGGAGAAATTCAAATCAAAACTACCCTAAGATTTCATCTCACCCCAATTAGAATGGCAATCATCAAGAATACAAACAACAATAAATGTTGTTAAGAATCTGGGGAAAAAGACACACTCATACATTGCTGGTGCAGTCACTCTGGAAAGCAGTATGGAGGTTCCTCAGAAAACTTGGGATGGACCTATCATTTTGACCCAGTTATCCCATTCCTCTGTTTATACCCAAAGGAATTAAAATCAGCATACTACAGTGACACAGCCACACCAATGTTCACAGCAGCTCAATTCACAATAGCTAAATTGTGGAACCAACCTAGATGCCCTTCAATAGATGAATGGATAAACAAACTGTGGCATATATGCACAATGGAATATTATACAGCAAAAGAAGAATAAAATTATGGTATTTGCAGGTAAATGGATGGAGTTGGAGAATATCATGCTAAGTGAAATAAGCCAATCCCAAGAAACCAAAGGTCAAATGTTTTCTCTAATAAGTGGATGATGATATGTAATGGGGGGGGAAGGTCAAGGAAGAATGGAGGCACGTTGGATTGTGTGGAGGGAAATGAGGGGTGGGGAGGGGGCAGGGGAAGGAAAGATGGTGGAATGAGACAAACATCATTACCCTATGTACATATATGATTACATGAATGGTGTGAATCTACATTGTGTATAACCAGAGAAATGAAATGTTGTACCCCATTTGTGTATAATGAATCAAAAAAAACTAAAATCCTCTCTTGGGAAAATTGTCTTTTGATTCTGATGAGTTTGTAGGGTAGGTATGGCAGGGGATGGAATGTACGTTTTCTTCAGATTAGGAAATGGAAACCTCAGGAGGTCCTAGTTTTCTGAAACACAAATAATGCCAAACTAGAAGCTAGAACTCAAATACCCAACTTTTCTCATTTATTACTAAAACTACTAGTTGGCATATTCATGTCTATGATGCAATCTTAGTGAACCTTAGTGGATCTTCTGATCTTTCTTATGTTAAAAAAACTTATTAACATATGTACATATACATATAAAATTTTCTGGTGATGTGCGTGCATGTGTGTGTGTGTGCGCGTGAGAGAGAGAGAGAGAGAGAGAGAGAGACAGCCACCACAGACAAATATTTCCTGCCAAAGATCTGCATGCAAGAAAGCCTGTTGTCATGGTTACTTTTTTGATAATTCTCCTATACTTTGTTATGTATAAAGGTGAAATTACTACATATTGTACAAAATTGATGCCATTTCTTGAATAAATGATATTAGAAAATTTAAGCTCAAGAGGCAGCACAATTTTAAAGTGATGAATAAAAATGTATTCACTGCCGTTATCTTCTCTCTCTAGAAAACAAAACTCAAAAGAAAAAACACAAAGGCATTTGGTTTGGGATAAAGCTTGTAAAAACTCAAGTATTTCTAATTACTGAGACTATCTAAATAATGGAGACTCAACTGTGGGAACCCCTTCTGACTATTCTGACAAGAAACACTTCAAGCCCTCATGCAATCCTATGAGCCCTCACCCAGACTCCCTGTGAGACTCAGCAGTATCCCTATCCCTTGCTCCCTCAGCAAATGATTCATTCTACTTCCCCAAAGTAAAGGCTTTCTGCTGTATGAACTTAATATGTGCATCCTTCCAAATTCCGTATCTTGAATCACTAACCCCAATGTGATTGTTTGAAGAAAGGGCATTTATGGAGGTAATTATAGTTCAAGTAAGTCACAAGTTGGGGAATCCAATCAAGTCCTTATAAAAGGAGATATGAAAGATATCATACTCTCTCTTTCCCTGCCATATGAATATACCATGGGAAGTTGTCTACAAGCTAAAAAGAAAGCAGGGGTTGAATTGGCTGGCACCTCAGTCTGGGTCTTCAGGCCTATGGCACTGTGAGAAAATAAATTTATGTTGTTTAAGCCACTCATTCTACTGTTTATTACCACTAAGGTATTCTGTTAAGGCAGCCTGAGCTAACAGACAGATTGGGGGATGGCTTTAGGGCCAATTCTCTTCCCATCGAACCCCTCTATGTCAACTTCCCTTAAAAAAAAAAAAAAAAAAAAACACTTTAAATTTTGAAATCATTCATTCAAGAATTACAGGGAAAAAAATTCAGGTGTGGTGCATCCCCAGCTCTCAGGAGGTTGAGGCAGGAAGGTTGCAAGTTCAAGACATACACAAGCAACATTGTGAGAGACCCTGTGTCAAACATAAAATTTTTTTGGAAAAGGTCCAGGGTTATAGCTCAATGGTAAAGTGTTTGCCTAGCATGCATAAGACCCTGGGTTCAATCCTCATTACCATACATACACATACTTACATACATACATACATAAATAAAACTTACAGAGTCAAAAATAATATGCCCTATACCACAGGACATATAAGAGTGATCCTATGTGATCCTCACCCAGCCTTTCTAATATATTTTATATAATTACACTACATTTATCAGACCCAGAAATTATTATGCTAGTAGTCCCTAAATTAGAGATTTATTTGAATTTCACAGTTTTTCTGCTAATGATCTTCTGTTCCAGAATAAAATTCCTCATTTCATTTACTCCTCCAACCTGTGATAGTTCCTCACTCAGTCTTTCATTGCCTTTCATGACCCTGAAAGTTGTGAAGATTATTGGTTGATTATTTTGTAGAATATTGCTCATTTTAGTTTATTTTCTGATATTTTCTCATTGAATTATATGTGACTAACATGAATGCCATCATGTGTAAGGCTACATGATTTCACTGTCTTATTACATCAACTCAGAGGCCTGATAGAGCTATCTTATGAATTAATGTTGATCATCTCACACAGGTGCATCTCATTACTGGTGACATTATCTAGATAACCACATGGTTCCTGTTGAATTTCTCCGCTGTAAAGTCACTGTTTTTTTTCCTTTGTAATTAATAAATATCTTGGTGGAGATATTTGGAGACTATGCAAATATTCTGTTTTCTCCTTCACCTTCTATCCACTTATTTTACCATATATTGACAGCTTTTACTATCAATATTATTTTGGTGGTATTTACCTAATTGTGATTTTCAATTTTCCTTATTCCTTGTACTGTCAACTTTCAAAACAAACTGACCAACTGCGGTCTCCTGTAGAGAAACCAAAGGCAAAGGCTAGACTTCCCTGGATAATGAGATGAAGGTGAATTTGGGACAAGAATCTGAGGAATCAACAACACAACTCTACAATAGGAGATTTAATGGTGCCCAAATCCAGCATGGAGGCAGATGTCAGACTTCAGTCTGCTTTGATGTCTGACTTGACTTGACAAGTCTAGCCCATCCCACTTTTCTTACTTGATGAAATCAATTTTTGAGCTAAGCTTGCTTAAAGGTTTGCTTTACAGACAACTGAAAACAGATGCGGAGCAGAAGATAGGAAAGTAGTTGCAAGCAGCAAACATTTCTGAGAAGTTATTCTGACATCTTTTTAAAAAACTTTTATTAATTTCTTTGCTAATATCATTTATCTTCTAAAACTTGTCTAATTAATATATTTGGTGATTAATCATGACCAATACTTTGAAAATGTTTATTGCAATATCTATAAACAAATGGAACATACAAATGTAGAAAACAAAAATAAGAACTTACTCATTGTATATGTATTTGGAACTCTAGGTGTTAATTCACATCCATATCATGAATATACCTAAAAAGTTTTTATTGGACTTTTCACTATATTTTTAATTTTACAATAATACACTTTAAAAATTAAGTGTAAATATTCATAATAAAAATTATATTTTATATTTTACTTGTTAACATATTTTTCATGACTTGATATTAATGTTGAACAAATCTGTATTTCAGATCACCTTCTGGCATATTTGTAAGTGTTTTGAATCATGTAACTATACATTAATCATTATGTACAATTTTAATCTTCAAGTTATTCAAAAGGAAATTAAAGAATTTTTTTAAAAAAGCACAAATGAAATTCAAAGTTACAGATTTAAGTTGATTAAAAAGAAGAGAATCATCTATCAGTCTATTAAATTTGTTGAAAAGTTATTAAATACTTAATTTTTAAGGGATTCTGTTTCATGGCATTGATAAAACTGAGTTCATAATATAGTGACTTTGAACTAAGGCATGACTTCCCCACAAAATAAATATGTGAATTTATCCATTTGTAATTTTCTTTTTATACACTGGTAAGACAAATACAAGTTTAGAGATAGAACGTTTTCATTAACAACATTAAAGTCCTTTTTAATATCATAATTATGCCTCTACTTTTTATTTATTGTTGCTTCTGAAAAATAAATATGTAATTTTATGTTTTGAAGAGTAGCAATAACTTCATCAATCTTTGAAGGCTGAAGTCCTCTACCCTCCCTCATAGGAACAGTGCTATCAGATGGAGAAGCTGTGAAATTACTCCTGTTGTACTCCCACTTATGGAACTTAGAGCTCAAATTTTTTTTTTTATGGGAAGAAATACAAAATCATTAAAAGCCAAGAGTGCTGAGTACAGTGGGACACAGGTTTGGGGTAATTTCATTCATGACCAGAAGCCCAACGATTGAAATTCTTATGCAGCTCATGCAGTGACTCTGAAGGCAATTCTAATGTGGTTAAGAAGTAGCCTCCCAGTAACGTTATATACCTGTGTGGCTGCCTGGATAGTACCTCAACAACAGTACTGTGTAGGTTACATAACTTCTAGCATGCCATAACCACCCTCACATAGGCAGTTCTTCCAACACGTAGAAATGTGAAAAGGTGAACTACCCATGAAAAATCTGATTACATGGAAAGGAAGCAGCTTGATTGTTTTGGGTGAAGTTAACATGCTTCAGATGACCTCATGAATCCTGATGTGGAAAGTGATTTCTCACTGGCAATATATAATATGAATAATTCACACAAAGCTAGCTAGAGGTTTGAAAAAAATGGTACTGATTCTCTTTCCTGAAATTCTTGGCATTTATTGTGTGACACAATAAATGGTGACAACAGAGATTTAGATCCTGGTAATTTTAAAACAACCTATTATACATATGGATTTTTAATTTTTTTTTCTTCTTAGTTATACATGACAGTAGAATATATTTTGAGACATTATACATATATGAAGTACAACTCTCCATTCTTCTGGTTGTACATGATGTAGAATTACATTGGTCATGTATTCATATATGAACATAGGAATGTCCAATTCATTCTACTATCTTTCTTACTCTCATTCCCCTCCCTTCCTTCACTCCCTCTTTGTCTAATCCAAAGTACTTCCATTCTTCACTACCCACGTGTCTTATTGTGAGTTAGCATCCACATATCAGACAGAACATTTGGCCTTTGGACTCTATCCTCAAATCACAGCCATAAAATTGAAATTTTAATTGTTATTGCAGGTAATATATGAATACTATCATAGTTTTATTTATAGACAAGACATGGTCAGATATTTAAAATGACTGTATTTTATTCTCAAAAATTACTTTAGGGCTGGGGATACAGCTTAGTTGGTAGAGTGCTTGCCTCATGGCCCTGGGTTCAATCCCCAGCATCACCAAAAAAAAAAATTACTCTAAAAATATATTTACACATAGTAAAGGACAATCTGGTTATCTCCCTGATAAAAGTGTATATCTAACTACCTCATGTTGTGTGCAATTCAGTACGGGAGATTTATGAAATTAATAACAAATACAAGTTATAATAATAACAGAAGTAAGAGTTTTAAATAGTAGGGGCTGTGCATGTGAGGAACGATAAAACTAAGTTTCATTCATTTTGTGGTAAATTTGCCTTTATATAAATGCTTGGAAAATGTACACCTTCTGTTATTTTTCTCCCCACAAAAATGGTCTTCTATAAATACTTAAGTGTCAAGTATGAAATCAAAATATGCTTGGTTGTCTTATGCCAACTACCTACAGGGTAATATGAAGCCACATTCAAAAGTTATTGCCATGTACTTTAAGGCTTCCTCTTCCGGGCCTCACATGAAGCATTCAAACAATACTGCTACCTGAAGAGTGATATTACTGTTCCATATAACCCAAAGCAGTGTTTTCCACAGGACCCATCATTAGAGACCTGTACTTGCCTTCTTACACTATTCAGGGGTGGTAATGACTCATGAGGCTTTCTTTTGGTTCCACTTTTGGACTGTGATGAAATAATGCAAGGCAGCCCTCCAATGAGAGCCCCTTGTTCTTCAGAAGAGAAGAGGTTTCTAAGAGTGGATCTCAGATAAGTTGTAAGATTCTTTGGAGAACCATGACATTTTGGATCAGTATTAATGGGTCATCTGATTATAGAATACTTCTAGGAGAGTCCAGAGCATCATAACAGGAAATGGGTGGAAAAAAGGGGGGGCTTAAATTTCATAAAAAATGTTGCTTGATTCTGAAGGTGCCAAGGACTTGCCGTCCTGAAAATGTCCTCACTCCGCTGTTCTGTATCTTCTGCATGGGAACCAAGTCACCTTCATGCTTGGAACAGCCACTGCTGATAGGACAACAGAAAAGTAAAGTGGAAGCCATGGGTAGTGAATAGTAGAAAAGGGAGAGGACTCAGAGAAATACAGTTTGGCACAGTTCAATGTCCTCATTTATATACAGAAGATAAAGTATTTTTAAACTACTGACCCAAAAGGATATCCCTTAAGAAGTAAATTATGCTAAATACCAACTATGATTATAATTACAGTATGTGATGCTTCAATTCTTGACAAATCTTAATGAAATGAAACTTTAAGCCTCCTTGGAAATAGGACTATTTTAATGATCAGGCAACTACTACTGTACCATGTGTGCCATTTCCTGAAGACCTTTAAAATATCTCATCTTGGAAGGTTTTTTAAAGAGCAACACAAAATTCACTGATGTTATTCTAGATGCCCTTATTAGTTCAGAGATTGTTTGGTAATTATTGCAGATCATCTTACTTTTAGGTTTAAGCTGTCAAAATTGCTTTCCCTATTTTTCTTTTACCAATAAGTAGAGTGGTTTAAACAAACCAGAACAATGACAGCAACAACAACAAAGTAATCCCCTAGAAAGATGAAGAGCAATTCAGTTTTTAAATTGTTCAAATTCTTACCTTTGCTAAATGGCATTGAGAGTTGAAAAAGAAAATTATCCCCTTCAGTTATTTCCCAGGAGGTAACTTACGTTTTTGATCACTTTGATATTGCAGTTTGATTATTCGTAAGCATTATTTAATTTTTAATTTCTTTTTTGTTTCTCATGGGCATAGTGTAAGGTTATCTATCTAGTAGCTGTTCCACACCTGCTTTTCAATAAATAAAAACATTTCAGACAAGTTATTTATGTCATTACACTACTACCATACTACTGAGACTGAAAGAATAAAAGAGAAACAAACTATAGATGTCTTACTATGCAAAGAAGTTACAAAATTTTACTTATTTTTTCTCTTACTCCTCAAATGTTAATATCTATATTCATGCTTAGTACTTTAAATCATTAAAAATATTAAACAGTGACTGTGACTAAAGTAAATGTGCTTATATAGTAAAATAACATTATTCTCAGCTGCACCAAAAAAAATAAATAAAATAAATAAGCCTTAGTATATAAACTGTATGAAGAGGAAAGCATGTGATAATAAAGATTGCTTTCTAAATAGGAATTAGGCATGAGATGAGGAGAGATATAAGAAGAAGGATCACATGAAAGGAGAGGTTTATATGAGGGAAGGAAAAATGAAGCAAGCACTGAATGAACAAAGACTGAATGCATGGGAAACCACGTGCATGGCGGCACTTCTGTTCTTATGTCCATTTTGAACATGGCACTCTGTAGTACATCAGGTTCTAGTGGTGAGAATAAATAAATACTTTGGGAGCACTCCAGTCCTTCATCTTAAGAAGCTCATTCCGGAGCATGATATGATTCTACAAATCCAGAAAAAATAGTTCATTATTAGCCAAGTAGTATGTCAAATACTCTACATACATGAACCCATGAGGAACAAACATACAGAGATTAAAGAATCTGACCAAATAGCAAA
Source organism: Sciurus carolinensis (assembly GCF_902686445.1). Classification (NCBI taxonomy): domain Eukaryota; kingdom Metazoa; phylum Chordata; class Mammalia; order Rodentia; family Sciuridae; genus Sciurus; species Sciurus carolinensis. Next base: position 87,809,406 of record NC_062219.1, read on the forward strand.
GCCAACAAAACTTGCTATATCACAGACCTGCCTTTCAAATCTTCATGTCTCTAAAGCTCATCTTATCACTACTCAAGTGACTGACCCACAATGGTGTGTGAATCATTCAAAATACAGAGCAATACTTTAAAAATTTCCAAGTATAAGTCAATATAAAAAATGAAGCTAAGTGAGAAACATATGTAAAGAAACCAACTCCTATGAAAAAAATCCTTTATGTGCTTTTAACTAAGAGTAATTTGATGATATTATTGATGGTAAGTAAACTTGTATTGTTTTAAGAGCAACTCGATTTACAAATAGCACCTCCAGGCAGGTATTCTCTTTTTATTATTTGATTATATAAATCTGAAATGAGGATTATGCTAAAAGAGTTGATAAGCCTGCATAGAAAGACTAAAAAACATTAGCCAAGTATTAGAAATACCTTTATATGTAGTGTCAATTTTATTTTGAACTCCAATCAGTAACCTCAGGATGTGTGATTATTATAATTCAATATAAATAATAATAAATTATGTAAAATTTTACATTCCTATGAAAATAAGGATTCAGCAACACATTAGTGACTTAGGTTTTGGTACGAGTGTTAAATCTCCCTATACATAATGTTTGCTCACTATTTATGTTTTTCCTTTGGACAGTTATTCAGACCAGGTACTTTAAAAATATCAGAAGTGAAGAAATATATTAAGACTGGATAGGAAATGAAATTTATACTTGCTTAAATTCATGAAAAAATAAATGTGATTTAAAAAATTTTGTCAACCACAAAAAATTAGCCTTTTATATATTTAATAGTGTTTTGTTATATGTTTATATTATGACTTTGGTTACAATCGCCATATTACCCTGATAGTATATAATAATACTTCCCAATTTGGTAAATTCTTTCTTTGCCTACAATTACATTCATTTTAATTCCTGCTGATTCTCATAAAGAACAGAGTTTAAAAACGCAATGTAATGAAAATGAAAGAAATAATAAAATGTTTGAGATGGAAGTACTGATTACTCTGAGTTGATCATTACACATTATATACATGTACCAAATTATCACACTGTAGCCCATAAATATGTACACTTATTACGTGTGAATTCTGAAAATTTTAAGACATATATAGTGCATATTATTTTCAATCCTTCATCTGTAAAAATGGATTATAAGATAGACTTCATTTATAGTATGTCCCATTAAGAGATTAAATAGTTACAAAGAAAAGAGAAAAAGCACACTCAACTACTGTACTATCCAAGTGATCTTGAGAAAGTGATTTAATCTTGCTGTAGCTCAGTTTTCTCATGTATAAGCCAGGAATAACAAAAGGTTGTGGTAAGGATAAAATGAGAATAGGTTTGCATGCTTTTAACATAGGCGCTGCTATGTAGTGAGTGATCAACACACATTAGCTAAGTTATTATTACCAGTGCTCATAACATTTCAGTGATACTGCAAGATTTCCAACAGAGGATATATATGATCTATATTGGGTTTTAAAAGGCACACCCTAGCTTCAGTATTAAGAACAGACTGTAGGGAACTAGAATGGAAGCAGAAAAGCTGGGTAGGCAACCCTGACAGTTACTACCAAGGTAAGAGTGGTGGGAGTGGTAAGATGTGGAAAGGCTAGAAAGACAGCATCAAAGATGCTTTACTGACTGGACCTGGCATTTGTAAGAAAGGTCAAGATAATTCAAAATTGAATTTTCTTGTGGGGGATATTATGGTCCAAATGTGATCCTCCAAAATTCCTGTGTTGATAGTCACCAACAGGAAAACATTAAGCAGTGAGTCCTTCAGGAGGTGATTAAGTCATAAGGACAGAGCCCTTAAATCAAGATTAGTGCTGGTGATGCAGGTCAGTGGTAGAGCACCTGTCTAGCATGCACAAGGGCCTGGGTTTGATTCCCCAGAACAGCAAATAAAGAAACAAATCATGGTGTTATTCTTACAAAAGAGTTGGAAAAGAGCATTCTAGTTCCCTTTTTGCCCTTATGTTCCTTCTGTCACATGAAGACAGAGTTTAATCCCCTCCAGAGGACACAGGAGCAAAGCATCATCTTAGAAGCAGAAAGCAGCCCTCAGCAGACACCAAATCTGTTGGCACCTTTATCTTGGACTCCCCAGCCTTCAGATCTGCGAGGAATACATTTCAATTATTTACAAATTACCCTAGTCTATGTTATTTTGATATAGCAGCAGAAATGAAATAAGATGGGGGAATGTATTTGTTAAATTTTTAATGAAAGATTTTTTTTGTCTTGTCTAAGTGACTGGAGGACAGATTTTGGAGTGACAGGACACTTAAAAAGAGCTGATAATACAGTTGTAGATTTGGAATGAGGAAATTCCAATGTGTACGAAAATGGGAATTTGGGTTCATACGCATTCCAGTAGAGATTCCTATGAACATCCTTGGAGATGTCAAGGAAGTAGTTGCAGAAACAAAGGGAGAGGTCTGACTGGAGGTTTAAAAGCAGAGTTGCTATTGATTAAATTATATTGTGCAGAATGGGGTTCAAATGTGATATGGTAAGTTGAAAGAAGATACTTAAAAATGAATAGTTAATCATAACATAAGTTATTTTTCCCCAATGGAGATTTTTTAACCTCTTAAATATCTGAATAATTGCTAAGTTGTAAGTGCATCACAATTCAACATTGTCTAGATGTTGTTAAATGTTGAGAAAAATCACACTCCTTGAATACACAGACTATAAAAAAATTTACTATTCCCAGAACTGTTTATCATGGAATATATTTGGGTGAGAACACAGGAAGTGGTCAATACTGGGGAAGAGAGTTTAGTGCACACATCTCAATTTTATGTCCAAGGCACACCCATCACCACTTAATAGCAAGATTCAAACATGGAAATAATTTCCTTGCATTTTAAGTTAGCATACAGTTATATTCTCTAACAACTGAGCATTTATTCAAATGGAGATTCAGTCATTTGACACTGGGAATAAAGAGGAAAACACAAAGCCTGAGTCCTGAGGAGCTTACTATGGGAGACATTGTTAAGGGAGAAATTCCCATGTGCTCTACCAAACACCTTCCCAGGGTGCTGAAGAAGCACATCAGTAGAATCAGTCACTGACTAGATAAATTTTTTGAATGAACTTTGGAAAGAAGATGACTTTACAAATGGACCTACAGGAATCTAGGTACTTAGAAGATTGAGAATATGGAATGGTGAAGCATGCTGGAAGAGGAAGTGTGCGATGAAAGACACTTCCTCCTGGGACTCACGACTTTCTTCTCAGCCCCCAAATCTGTTCCATATATTCTTATTTTTTAAATTGAGCTGTCTTTGCAACATTAACATAATGTAATTGACCATTTAAACTGACAAAAATAAAAGTATCTGATCTATAAAACAAACATGCTTTATTTCCCAAGGTTCCTACTTTTCACAACACATTTTGGAATGTAAACTGAATCTTCATTCATTTCTAAGGAAAAAGAAAAAGATTTCAGGCATTTCAGGAAAGCTTCTTGTTGCCCATCATACTTCATGGTCTTCAGATACCTAGGATTCCCAAAATAGCCATGACTATGGAATCCAAAGTTGTGGATTAAATTATAAACATGTGAGCAGTTTGATGGTCATTATATCTTAATGTGGCTGGAGAGTATCAAATTCTGAGGATCTTCCCCCAAAAAGTGAATTTGAACAAGTGGTGAAGTAAAAATAATAACTGATAACGAGCAGATTTAAGACTATCAAAGATAAACCAATGTAATTTTAGAGGCTGCATTAAATTCTTACACAAGTTAGACAAATATAAAAGTTAACTGTAACCATATAATAACACCATTTGGAAATAAGTTATGAATTTCTATCTAGAAAGGCTTTAATGTGGGCTTTAATGTGAGGAAAGAATTTTAATAGTCCTGGCACATTCTGAAACTGAGTAAATGTCTCTAGCATCTCCCAGGAATTCCTGTAGGTGAATAAGACCTTGTTTCTTTCCTTAGGCATGAACAGTCCGTAAGCAAACTCCAACACCTTCAGAAGTAAAATAACCTCTTTCAGTCTGAGAAAATACATTATAATATTTAAATCTGAAAAGGTCTTATTTATTAAATGGGTGAGTTAATCAAGGGATTGATTTTGAAAGAGGATAAGCAAAAATGGTAAGTTACTCTCTTGAATACTGAGAATTATAACCACATTTCTAAGACTTCTCTCAATTAAAAAATATGACTTGATTTCTTATTGTATTTGAGTAGAAACTAAAACAAATTTGTGGGATGGATTTTGGAAAGCAGGGTCTTCCCCCACCCCATTATTCTTTTAGGCTAAAAAAATGTACCTTCATTCACAGGATTTTGGTTAAAAACAAAATAATATTTTTATGATATTATGTAATGTCTTGAAGCATTTAGTGACAGAATCAAATAAATTCTAGATGCAATTAGTCAATGAAAATGATTAGGTTCAGGCCAAAATGTGTAAAAGCAAGAGATAAAAACCTACAGTACACATACACTTGTATGGTGGAGGTAACTTCATGGAGTATAAATCTCAGGAAGTTGAGTCTATGATATTTATTGCACTAATAGATGAAGAATACTAAATTGATTTTTATTACATGAAAAGATGGAAAAAAAGCAAGGCTAAAGTGGTTGACATAGATTCTTATTTCATAGTTATTTGTGTTAAAATTTTATTCACAACTGAATGTATTTCAATATTGAAAATATGTAACAGATGAATAGACAACATGATAACAGTAACTGAAATGTTCTTTACTCAGAGCTTATTCTGTTAACTGAGTAGGAAACTGATCCTTATGAAAAATAAATAAAGCAATACACTTTCAAACATACCAGTTGCTCCCAATGGAATACCAAGTAGAGATGCACTTGAGGACTGAGCACAGAGGGCAAACACGGAATGTCCAAGTCATAGTGGGTGAGGAGAGCAGCTGCCTTTCTAAAGTAATTAAGAAACCTCTAAAACTCCCTGGGAAAGCCAGTTCATAACACCATAATATTTTGTATGGTCCTGAATCCCTGATGAAACTTGACTGTGTGCATGTCCAAGACAAGCAGTGTAGAAGCGGTGACTAATTTCACTTATGCATCCATTCTGGTGGCCTTATAAAGTTGAGAAGACACCATTAATACAGGACAAAAGTGGTGTTCTGCAGCTGAAGTCATCTGTGCCAAATCACACCACAGTTCAATCTGCCAAACATCTGAGGGCAATGTGAAAATTTAAAACACAGACATATGCTCTGAATATATGGAATGATTCCAAATATTAGCATTTCGGAAGACCTATATATAGATCCTTTCCTTTTCTTTCCATTCCACTCCATTTCATTAAATGTGAGGCCATAACAAAAGGTTTCCAGACAGTTTCCCAAATTCCCATTTGTCTTCATTCCAGAATAAATTATGCACTGCTGTCATATCAGTCTTGTGAATTGCTGCTCCAGTAATATTATCCCCCACTTAGAACCCATTAATGGCCTCTCATGTCTACCAAATCAATCAGAATTTCCTCACAACAGCACTACCAGTATGTATTCACACCTCATGCTGTATCCGAATCTCCTACTACTTCCCCACTTTTATGTCTGTTTTTCTCCAGCCAACAGGATGATAATGCCTCCCAACACCACAGTAGTCTCCAGATCTTCACTGAGGCCCATCATTCCTGCAGTGGGGAATGTGCATCACTCTGTATCCCTACTCCTCTTTCCTCTCCAACTCTACTTTCACCATGAACTTTTTCTTGCTCCATCAACGTATTTTATACATGCTCTCTGTGGATCTTCACAGTGCTTCAGAAATGTCTTATGGTGATCAACAAACTCTCTTTTGTGTCATGACTCTTTACATTATTGTCTCCTTACACTTGAAGATTGTGAGCTTGTGGTTAGCAGAACCTAACATATTGCTCAAAAATGGGTGATCAGTACTCATTTGTTTCTTTGAACTGAATCTAGCAGTATTTGAGGTTTCCTTTAGTGACTGGGTATGGGGTTCTAAAGCTTGAGGTTCATCACGGTTTATTCTGAAGACTTTCCCCCAATTTTCCCCTTTTGTTTGCATACATGCACCAAAAAACTAAAACACCCAGTTTTCTTTTTCTTTAAAAAAAAAAAAAAGGCATCCTGGATATTAATCATAACAACAAATAAATTAAAAGCATTATTTCTCAGAAATATGACTGGTTGCTACAAATTGTGCAGAAAATTTGCAGAACTAAGCATCTTCCAATATCAAGCATTGTCTTAATTAGTATTTAGACAATGATACATTTTTCATTATTCCTTTAGTAACTGCTTCAATACCTTTAATTTTATGAAATTAATTATTTCATACTGGAATAAATACATGTAGTCATTTTGTAACTAAGGTATATAAATGCCAAGAATAATCTATTTATCTTCATTTTCCATATGAAGAAAGATACTAAACTCTAAAAAGCATTCAATTCATATAACAGTGATTCTTCTGAGCAGCTACAATTATTTGAAGTTATCTTCTACCCTGACAGCACTTTCTTGGTATGTTCACAGTCTCATATTTTGCCACCTAGGGAACTTCTTCCTTCTTCTCTTGTATTGGCAATCGTTAGCCATGCCTACTACATTCTTCCCCATGTCTAACTTTCTTTCAGAAAATTGACTAGCGAACTGACTTATTTCCATTCTAGGTTTCTCACCTATGCATAATATCTGCTAAATAGTTGGCCCACAATAAAAATCTTTTGAAAAATCAGAAGAACAACAACAGCAGCACAGAAGATCTATTTCAATTCATGAGATGGTTACAGTATATCTTCACCACAGTGACCTCCATTACCTTAAATTCAGTATATACCAAACACAACTTAGTGCTGCTGCTTGTCTTCCTAACCCCCAAACTCTTCAAGTTTCCTTCCCCTGGACTCAAATTCCCTTCTGCTCCTGTTCTGTATTGCATGATCTGAAACACAATGAAATCATTTATCTCATTTCTGTTTTCTTTTATTTAAATGTTAATTATTCCTATTATTATGTCCCTAGGGTCTTATTCTGGGCTATGTTTATAACATAATATTTATTATTCACTAAATGCTCACCACATGCCAGACACTGGGCTAAGTTTCATGTGCTTTATTTTTATTGATTTTCAAAGTAACTCAATTAGAAGATGCTATAGTTATTTATATTTTACAAATGAGAAGTCTTTTATATATAATTGTATATGAAACTACCTTATGTCCAAGTTTCTATAAGTTTAATCTCAGAATTAAGTACATATCTATAATTTAATTTTTCTCTAATAAACTTATAATTTTATCAGAAAAATATTGAGATAATATTACTTTAATTTGATAAATGAGTATCATTAGCAAGAGAATTAACTATATAACTACATTTAGCAACACAAACTGTTATTTAGAACATGTTTTTTCTCTTAAAAGAAAATGTTATGTTGGCAAGTATATATTATTCAGAGATTGAGATCAGTGCAGTTATTTTGAATAACTCTTTTTAAATAGGCAATATGAATGACCATAACTAGAAACTAATGTGGTTGCTAAAAATCACCAAAATATTTTAAAAATGAAAAAAGGCGTTACTTTAGCTTCTTGTTTGGGGTGTGCCATCCATTATCCTTTCCTTTCTGAATAGTATTGAAAGAAAATTCACATCTATAAAATAAATTTCATAACTAGAAGTGGAGATAATGCAGGCAGGGATGAAGAATCTATTCAAATGAAGGAGGATCCTTACAGAAGAAAACTGAAGCACTAGGGAAAGAGAGAATTCTTCTTGTATCTAAGACAAGCAGTAAATGGTTTGCTCCACTGATTCTGACAACCTGCAGGTTGGTTATGAAACACCAACACAAAGGCTTCAAGACATGGAAGTTTCAGAAAATGTGGCAGATGAAACACATTGTAATGAAAACCCAAGGGACACATCTCTCTTCAAAATAAATCAAAGTCACCCTGAGGAATAAACCAACTATCTTAAGCAACTGGTAGTGCGATTCTGCTTATGTACGGGTACCCATGATTGAGTGACTAGTACCCACTGAAAGAGGGCGCGCACCCAGACTGCTGTTGTGAACAGCACCGAGGGCAGGAAACATGCACAAAGCTCCACTCGGGAGCCTGGCCCGTACATTAGTCATTTCGTGTGATCCTCACCACACTTGTCGGATGTGGCTCTTAATCATTCTCATGTTATAGATGAGGAAACTGGGACCTGAAGATTTCCTTGTTTAAAATCTGAAAGTAACTTGTGAGGTTGAATTGAACTCTTTTCTGACTAGGATTGAATGCTCGTTCTTCTTTAGTCCAGGGTTGAACCAGAATACAGAAATATAATATATTTGATATTAATAAATGTGTCTTCTGCCTTTCCAAAACCCCTGACCCTGGCCAGGTGAGGGGAGAGGTGGGCTGTGACATAGATCAGGAAGCCTCCAATAATACCCAGGGTGGATAAAACAGGGAACAGAAGAAAGAGAGAATGGCTCCTACCTAGCTCAATCCTGCTCTGTTCTAGGGCATAACCATCAAGAAATCTGGGCTTTTTGTGAAAAGAGAGAAAGAAAGGAAGGGGAGGGAAGAGAAAAGGAAGAGAGGAAAGGAGGAACTGGGGTGAAAGAAGAGGGAAAGAAAAATGAGAGTGGGACTCAAAGTTGGAGAGAGTGATTCAGAGGAATTAATATCCCACTCTTCTAAGGAAGTACATAATTAAAACTTCTTCATCTTCTGAAACATCTAACTAAAAAAGTCACAAGCGTAGACAGCCTCTCTCACTTTTTTTTTCCTTTTCTTTTTTGCTTCTGTCTCTGCACTTAGAGTTGCCTACACATTACAGAATGTTTTGTTTGATTTCCTTTTAATGTTCCAGTGAATATTCAGAGTGTTTCCTAATTTATATGTGGTGTGGTGCTGTTTACACATAGATCCCATGAAAAAGAAAAATAAAAAGGTGTGAGTGTTCGTGTGTGAGTGTGTGCATTGAGACAGGAGGAGGAGGTAATTAAAGGAGGTAGAAGCAGCTTACAAAAGCCTGTTTCTTACACTATCCACCATCATCAAAAAACAAATCTGTAATTCATGAGTAAAATATAATCTGAATTTTACATCAGCACTATAAAGGTTCTTATTGAGTGTAAGTTTTTAAAATGTTATTGTGTTATAAAATTTAATGGAAAATTTTTCTTTCCCTTAAAAGTAACCCAAATGCCACAGACATTTCCCAAAAATTCCAGCTGTCTGCTTGCTCTCCCTGTGTCTCCAGAGCTATTTTATTTTTCCTTCATTGGTAGTTTAAAGGTGTACTCTTTGATATGTAATAGCATTTTAAGGGACTTAACAGAATTAAGATTTTTCCAATGAACTAAGCAATGTATTTTCAAATAACTGAAGTGCACAAAATCACAAATTAGTGTTTTAATTGGAAGACTTTCATTACTGGTTAAAAAGAGTCAACTCAATGAAAGAATAGGCTTCAAAATCAATCGAGATGTTAGTCCAATAATTTAACAAGTGTATTAGTATATGCATAAATGTGAAATTTTGGAAGGTCCAGTCATAGGAAGAAAAAATTTCTAATTTATAATAAAGTCCCAGAGTGCTTCTAGTAAAAATTCTTTTACATTCTACCACACCCCATGTGTTGCAGTTTTTTCCTATTTCCTATGTTGTTTTTTCCACTGAAGCCGTCATAGCCCCAGTACATTTCTTTCTAAATACAGAATATCTATCCATCCATCCATCTGTCCATCCATTCATTCTTTCAATCATTTATTCAGTTCGACCAAAAGAACAGTCGTTTTTCAACCACAGATGCCTAGTCTAATATAAGACACTAGAGAATACAGACAGACAGAATGTTCCTACTCTTGAGCAGATTAAAAGGTAATCAGATGATTCCAGTACAATGAAGGGACAGCCACATTAAACAGATGAGCAAACGTAAGAGAGCAAGAGCCTGTAAGGGCAGAAATTGTGCCTCTTACCTCACCTCTACACAGAAGGTGAAATTTACATTTCACAAATGCAGTTGACAAAATATTCTCTCTTGCATTTGGCCTGTTTCTGTTCCTTCCCACCTGTCTCTCAACCAGGCTGACTATTCTCTCCCTCGTGCTCCAAGGAATTAGTGACTGCACACTGCATTCTCTGGCACCTGTGTAGTGACATTACACTGTGTTGTGTCCTAAAGTTTCTCCCTTAGGACTGAAACTACTTGAAGGCAAGCACTGGTTCTTTCATCTTCATGTCACCAATATTGATTGTCTAAATGAATGATAAATGGAAAAAAGAACAAAAATACAGTGGGTCCACCATTTGTCATTCTGCATATTGTGTTCAATTAACCCCTGATTGAAAATATTAGTCAAAAATCACATCCATACTGAATATGGACAACTGTTTTTTCTTGTCATTATTCGCAATACAGTGCAACAACAATTTATATGACATTTACATTGTAGTAGCTATTGTGAGTAATTTAAAGATTATTTACAGTACACAGGAAGATGTGTACAGGTTATATGCAATCACTAAGAGACTTAAGCATTAGTGGATTTTGGTATTCATTGGGTTCCTGGAATGAATCTCCAGTAGTTACTAAAAGACAACTAGTACCAGTACAGAAAACCCTAGACTAGCATCTTGTACTGTGTCCTCCCATGAGCACATATAATCTCTCCCCCAACTACTAAGAACTACTCTTTTTTCTTTTCTTCTACAAAGGTAAGAATTTAAAATATTTTCTCTTTTAAATGGATTTTTCCCCAGAGGGCAAACCACTCATTTACTCTCCTGGCAGAGAAAAACAATAAAGTGTCAAGATGTCTTAGCCAGTTTGAAAATATTCTGGAATTTCTGGTTTCTTTTCCTTGTTTTTTACACAGCTATATAAATGTGGACCTAATCTGAAAGTCAGCTTGAGACACACACACTTCAAGGTATTTGCAGTATTTTTTTTTTTATATTTCACTTGACTAGGAAGTTGTTTAAAAGGTGGCATAACCAGACTGCGCCTATTTTATATTGGTTATTTCAAAATATCCATGAATCACTATTTTTATATACTTTAGCTAGCTAGTCAGCCAATTCAGAGAACAAAATATGGTTAGGGTAAATTATTAGAATAACAAGTTAGCAGTCGAATGATCTAATGCAGATTCAATCATAAGAAAGAAGGTCAGAAAAGAAAACTTGGTTTCTATCTCATATAAGCACATTTTATTCATTTGATCAAAACAATAACAACACAAATATCATTTCAGAAGAGTGGAAAATTAAATCTACTATTATAGACTAGTCATCAAATGTCTGAATCAAGACAAAAATATGTAAGTCAGGAAAAAGGCACAGCACTTGCAGAGAAAGGCAGTCTGTATTAAATATACTTGGATGTGTCAGTCAGTGCAATATTTATTTAACGAACCAAGCTTCTGGGATTTCATTTCTATTTGCCACCTGGTGAATAAAAATGTGTGAAGTCCATGTTGTCTGTGACCTTTCACTAAAAGTTTCATTCCTTAGTCATATTCTGTATTGGTGGTCGGGTTTGAAGCCAAGAATTCACTTGTCATCCAACTGAGTTTCTTTTTAACATGAAATGCTTCAGCTAAATTATACTATCCTAAATGGCTGCACATGAGGTGACAGAAATGGTTGAAGGATTTTCTATGCCCAACATCTCCATCCCTTAAGGAAGCATTCAAGTATTACAAAACTACTATAGTAAGGGCAGTTTCTATATATTTTGGTCATTTGTGCTCTAAGATGGATAGTGGTTAATGGGGTATCTAAATTAATTGGTTCATGAAGTCTCCTTGGGTTGAACAGACTTCACTGAGTCTGCAGGTCCCTCTCCAGAGTCCTGAGTATATTCACAGAAACTTCATCTTTAGTTATCTCCACTAGAATACTTGACCAAATTAAGGCAATGTGTCTATACATGAGGTTCTTAATCAAGGTTCTTAGATCGGGTGGTTTATGGACTTGCAGAAATGTATGCCACCAAGCATCCATGTGCACACAAGTGTGAATGACTGTTTAAGGTTCATAAGTGTGTTTTACTTTTCTGAAAGGGGCTGCGACCCCCCCAAAATTATAAACTTAGCCTTTGCACCAATAATTACTGGCCAGGGATTCCCAAATTATGTGCCACTCCGAGTTCTCAGCATCCATCTGCTGCTGCCCACACACGTAGTAGTAACCCAGTCAACAGGCCAAGGTCAATGCTCAAATAAGGTTATCTCCAGGATCTGATTATTAGTGTGACCACAGGAAACGCTGCCTTGTCTCCATTATAATGTTAATCTTGACTGATCAGGACACAATAAAATTGGGCACTCAGATGTAGAACAGTATCATCTAGTTCAGGTGATCGAGTAAAATCACCCATGCTTCCCTTCTTTGGGATTTCCTCCATATGAACACACACAGGCTTTTCTTTTCTTTCTCTTCTGAGATATTTCAAACAGAGAATGTCTGAGAATGATAAAAATGAATCTCCATGTGTCCCCCATGTATTTTGCAGTATTTCCTCAGGCTTAGATCACTTTTGAAAAAAAGAAATTGTTCAGATGTAGTTTGAACCACTGCATAACTCTCCTCAGTCACATTTTCCTCTTCCCACCCCTGGATTTAAGTTAAGTTTGTATTTATCAATTCTTAACATTAAGAAAAACGTTTATATAGCATATGCATGCTAATCTAAGCAATATACAGTATTGGTTCCCATGTTTTTGAACATCATATAGTTTTCTCACACTATAAAAATGCTTTTGCACCTTTATTTTTGACTCAACATTAGGTTTGATATGTATCAATATCAACTTTCATTCCTTTCAACTACTGTGTGATGTTTTACTATATGACACTGCAAGTTCTTACCTGTTATTTTTATGAATATTTTTTCTATTATCTAAAGTGTTGCAATGGGCTTTCTAAATATATCTCATGCCTATCTGCCCAATGCCCCAAGATGGCTTGCTTGATCTCAGCAGCAAGAAGTGATCTTCCATTCTCCTCAAACACAGTATTACAGTATCTCCAATGTCAAACATCCAGCTTGGTATCCATAGTGCCTTGTATTATGCTTTAGTGCATAATGAGTCTGCTATAAATATTTATTAAGAGTTGTTGGTATACCTGTCTTAACTTTCTTATGAAATTGGTTCCTGGGAATGGAACTTGTTATATAAATGTTCTCATCCAGTGAGCTGTTATGTAAGTTCTGTACACTTAGTGGGGTTTCAATACCTATGGAGTGAATGAACAAATCAAAGGGAAATATAATTTAATTACATGATGTGTGTGTGTGTGTGTGTGTATGTGTGTGTGTGTGAAGTATCTTAACCATGATCAACAATGCATTTAAGTTTTCTATCACCATGGTCCTTGGTCTACTACACCAAGTAGCTTTTCTACACATATGATTTATTCATGCTTATTATCAATGCTGAGATCTAATGGGGATAGTCATTCCCATAGCAATAAGAGAAACAAATTTGCCCCATGATAGTAAAAACATGTCTATTTTAGTTGCTCTCTTTTGATTTCAAAAAAGAGTTCCTTGCTTTGTATAGACAGAGTTGTGTAAGTACACCTGTGGGCTGGACAGCTGTCAGAAACCCAGGGAGCTTGAGGAACAAGCTAATCTTTGTCTCAGGCCATCTGATCTTTCCCTAAGGCACCAATGCATTTTTCCTGATCTTTTCTACTCCCCTCTATCTCCAGACTAGTTTCTTCTGCTTAACTTTTAACTTCATAACTTCACCTTGCACTCTCCCTCACTTAACCATGATTCTAATTCCAACTAGTGGCATTCTTCCTATTTCAACTCTACTGATGATCCACTCACCATGCTCATTTATTTATCTCAGCTTTCCATAAGTCACCTGTCTACAGCATAAACACATATGATAGAAAATGTAGTTTTTTGGCCTTGGTCAGACAATAAACATTTTCAGCTTTGGGGGTAATAGGTCATTATTTTAATGAGGAGGAGTCCCTGCTATTGTGGCATGAGAACAGTCACAGAAAACACATAAATGAATGTGAATGATGGTATTCCAATACAACTATTTATAATGAACCCCAAACCTATTAGACTTGACAAGAACCTGATTGATCTGTGCTTATGTTTACCCAGTCACTATGTGGTAATGGTTCAGTTTTGTAGATAGCTCTTCCTACTAGAAAAGAATAGAAAAGTCAGATGGATTTGAGGATTGTAACTCATTGAAGAATTTTATAGGGTTACTAAACAAGAAGAACACTTTCAAATGTGAGTAAACCATACACAATAACATCTTAGTGTTCATAGACATGGCTCGTTGGTGGTTTATAAAGGAGACAATGCTCTGAAGATGAGCACTTGTCTTTGGGCAGAAGTACACCTCACAGTGCATACTCATAGAGAAACTGACACAAAATCAGTCACAGAGAACTTGGTCTCAGTTGGAAGGCACCATTAATCTAAAGCAAGCCTGGACTAAAGGGGCACACAGCATCCAACACAGGTTTTGATCTGAGAAGGTCCTTTTAGTTTTACTAAAGACTCTCTGTACAGGTGCAACAGTAAACTATGTGGACACATAGATACCCATACGCTTCCCCCAAGAACACTTGTGGTTTTTCAGACGTAAGATCAACAATAACTACAATCTGGGTTACTTGTGGGTAACTGTTGTATTCAGTTAGGAAAATAAATGCTTTGGAAATTTTACTATTTTTATTTTTAGAAGAAAATACATTTACAAAGTTTATTCTTAAAATAAACTCACCATTTGTTGCTGAAGTTATTCTTTACAAGTCTTGTTGATTTTTTTCCAAAGGGGTGTTTTCATACATTTTGATTATGTATGTGTATATGCACACAAATATTTAAAAGACAGTACTCTCAATATTTGAGAAGAGAATGATAGATGAATACTGCTGTCAAAAACCCAATTACAAAAAAATTGAATTATTTTAGATTACAGACTAATAACTAACAATTCAGAGAAAACCATTAATATTAATGCATATACTAGCTATGATTATATATGGGCATGTCTTATATATTTTTTTCTTTATTCACTATCAGCTTAGCTTTGACTTGCTTTTAATCAGGGGTACAGTACATCACAGAAAGTACCTGGGGGGATATGGAAATTTATACATTGGGGAAAAAAGTCTTTCAGGGAAGCCAGAATTTGCTTTCTATTCAAGCTTGTCTTTCAACAAAAGAAAAGAACACCGTAACATATGCAAGGAAGGAAACATTATACAAAAATTAAATCTTTTCTAAAGTTATGAGTTATGAATGGCAAGATTTCAAAAATAATTCAAGACACTACAATGCTGAGGCTAGAAATGGATGTTCTTGAATCTGGTTATCCTGGGAAAGATGGGACTCAAAAACCCTTGATTGAATAACTTATGAAGTCAGTGTAAAGGGATCCGACCAAGAGAATCACCACCTCTTCTGCCACTATGAGAGAGGCATAGGGAACCCAGACACTGGAATTTACCTGGGAGAATTTCTATACCATATTTTATATATTACTTCACCATTATTACTGTACCATTAATAGCACTCATTTCCTATTTATTAAGTTTCCATTCTGACAACCAGTGGTAAGAATTTAAGCAAGTGTATTTGAAAGACCTGAAGTACACCAAAGTTCAGATCTTTCCAGGATCCTGGGATATAGGGAAATATTGTGTGAGACCATAAGGGCTCATGTTCTAAATATCATTCTTAGTCTTCATTTGCAAAATTTTATAGCCTGATTTTTCAAGAGTTTGATTCAGTGTGTAGTCACTATGATCAATTTGGCTCAAATAAAACCTTGTCCCTGTAGCACCCCAGAAAATGTGCAAGTCTGGCTGTAAGAATGGTTACAATTGTGGTGGTAGAGAGGACAGAAAATAAGAAGGTATATGTGATTCACATGATAAAGGAGTCATGGAGAACAGAGAGGACAGTAACAGGTACATCTTATCTCTCTCGCCTGAAGTCCTACTCCCCAAAGGTACTTTCATGGAGTAATTTCTTTTATTCATTCCAAAAATATTCCACTTAGGTACATGTATATATGGTATATGTGTGTATGTATGTGTGTGTGTGTGTGCACGTGTGTGTGCGCACACTCTCACTATTCAGATTCTTATTTGCTACTTTGTCTATTCAAAACTGATTTGTAGCCCTAAGATTCAATACTGTGCTTTTGAGGTCATTTGTAGCATGTACAGAGCAGTCAAAAATTTGAGCTGCTGTTGCACATGTTCCCAAATAACAATAAACAAGGCTGAAAGGCTTTGGAAAGTTCCAAACCACAAGAAGGCTGGGATGTGTCTTCTGGAGAAAATACATGTAATTTAACCTTCTCACTCAGGTATGAATTACATTAATAAGTTCACAGTATGTATTAAATAATTGTCTTTAAACAGAAACATAAATAAAACAAGTTATGTATTGACTGATTGTTGAAAGTGTTATGATCAAAGGCTTTCAAGACCTAACCCTGTATTTCCACTATGAGTAAAGATTCAGCATCCATTAATTCATTGTTTGCAGGGATTTTACAGAATATAACTACCCTGAATAACAAGAATCTACTTTGTGTTTGTGTGTGTTTTATCTACAAAAGTGGGAACTTGTGTATGTATACTATATGCACTATGTTACACCTTGATTCATTTTAGAAACCAGACCACACCATGTCATGCATATCTACCTCATTCTTTTCAAAGGATGATGTTTCCCTTGGATAATTTTGCTACTGTCAATTTAACTACTTGCCAATGATTTTTGTTTTGCATAATTTCTGGACATTTTAAATGACAAAACAAACCTTCAAGGAACATTCTTGTGCTTATATTATTGCAAACGACACATCTCTGAATTAAAGAAAATTCTAACCTTAGCAAATATCCAACTGCTATGGTTGTCGTAAAGAACTATTGAAGATTTTCATTAGACTAATATTACTATACAGGGTATAGATTTGGCTGATAGGTTTAATGTTGTTCAACAGCAGCACCATGCTGAGGATGTCTAACAGAGGTCAAATAGACTTTCTTTGGTGGATAAGGTCAGGTTTAATAACAGCAGGGTTCCTCTTTGTCTCAGACGGCCAGTGGTCAGTGTTCTGTTTGTGTACAAATCTGTCCATGAAGAAGGGAAGTCCTTTTAAAGTGCTCCGTATCTAGTAGTGTCAAACTAAGCCTCTCCCTTAAAGTAAAAAGTAATAGCCATGTGCCAAAGAGAATTGTGCCTCTTCTTCCTTACATTTCATCTGCCACCAGCCAAAGCTGTTTGAGTAATGAAATAGCTCAGAACCATCAGGTGTGGAGCCTATGTTGACTGAAAGAAAATCTCACAGGTATTCAAAAATCAAGGGACAAATAGGGCATACTGAATTATTCATATAAACAACTGGGAGCACTTCAGTTTCTCCAATCATTTCCATGCTTCAAAATTTTCCTAGATTGGAGAATATCATGCTAAGTGAGATAAGCCAATCTCAAAAAACTAAAGGACGAATGATCTCACTGATAAACGGATGCGGACATATAATGGGGGGTGGGAGGTGTTAGCGTTAGGGTTAGGGTTAGGTTTACGGTTAGGGATAAGGAGGGTGGTAAGAATGGAGGAAGGAAGGGCTGTATAGAGGGAAAAGAGGGGTGGGAGGGGAGGGGGGGAAGGGAAAAAAAATAACAGAATGAATCAAACAACATTGCCCTATTAAATTTATGATTACACAAATGGTATGCCTTGACTCCATGTACAAATAGAGAAACAACATGTATCCCATTTGTTTACAATAAAAAAAATTTCCTAGATAAAAAGATAATGCCTGAACAAGTACTAAATGTATAGTATACTTCAACTTGTCTATGCATCCAAGAGAACCCATGCAGAAAATGGCATTTAGAGACTAATGATTTTAAACCGCCACCTAACTCTTTTCTTCCCCATAATTCATTAATAAAACCATTACCTTTTAATGACAATATTAACAATAAAAGCATATTAAATATGTACAATGAAAAACCAGGAGCATAGAAACCCAATTCAAATTAATTTTAACCATCACACACAAGAGAGAAAGGAAGAAAGAAAGAAAGAAAAAGAAAGAAAGGAAGGAAGGAAGAAAAGAAAGAAAAAAGAAAGAAAGCAAGCTAGCTAGCTCTGCTGGTAGCTCCTGCCATGTCTAACTGTTCTGACCTAGGCTCTGAGAGCATGTAAATAGGATATTAGGGTTACTTATCATGGCACATTTAAATACAGATGTCTATACTCACTTGAATAAACTGGATAAATTCACTTGCCTTGCCCTAATGTATTTATGAAATGAAATGAAATTTGTGTGTGTGTGTGTGTTTATAATACTCTTTCCCACTCCAACTTGTTTGAATTCTGGAGATAATTCTCACAAAATTTTCATACCTAGAAACAAATCATAGTGCTGTAACTGAATGGGTTGAATACTGACTTGCGGCTTCTTTGATCTCTTCACTTAGTAAAGAATGAGCTCTTATCCATGCATTCAAAAATAGAGATTATATTTCCAGATTTCTGGGGAAAAAAAGTCTGCTCAAGCTCAGGGAGCTTGTACACACAACAGTAAATGTGTGGCTATCTAATCTTGGCACCAAATATAGAGTTGTCATAAAATATATGTGAAGTCTATTCATTTATTCACTTATTTATTCATTGCACACATTCTTTACATGTGCCTATTATTACAGTATTTTCTCCTTTGGTTATTAAGACTATTTGGTTAGGGAGTATGAAAACTAAAAATTTTTGCATCAGCAATTATATTAATGAGCTTTAACACCTTGTCTCATTATTTCCACATTTATCAGATGGTCATAACTTAGAGAAGTTCACAATTTGTTCAAGGTCATACATGTTGAATGTGTGTGTGACTTATATGGTATTGTCCTTCCCTTGGTGGCTGCACTGTTGTGATTCCTGGGTTGTGGCTCCATCTGCTTTTTCAAATTTCTCCCTCATACCACTGTTAGAGAAATTCTCAAAATTTCATACACTAGTCTTCTACATGGTAGTGCCAGAGCTCCACCAGGGTCTTTGCTGTTACCAACTATGATGTTATATATCACCCAGCATGACCTTTAGACAAGCCCCAATGCTGCCATCCCAAACTTTTTTTTTTCTTTTTTCTCACTCCAAACCTTTAGGCATCTTAAACCCCAATCTCTCTTCTTCCACTATCTTGTTCCTCTCAATTACTTTAATCTTTCCCCTTATAGGGCAGCCTTTTTAAAGGCTTTTATGTTTGCAAAGACCTCCAGCTGCTTGGAGAAACAAAAAAGGTTTAATTTTACCGTGCAGCTTCTTAATCTACCATTCTCCTTCTCTCTTCACCCATTTAATTGTGAATTATGCGGCCTAATCTCTCTCCTCCTTCCCTCCAACACTGTTTGGTGCCTTATCTTAAACTCTTTAGAACTGTTTTGCACTTATCATCATCTCTCTTGCAGACTGCAGAACTGCTTTCTCACCAGATTTCCCTGCTTACAGGAGAGTGTCTGTATCACCCTCTCTCCTAAAGTCCCCATTCTAGTTACACAAGTATACCTTAGGGGACATCCTTCAGCCTACGGTGACTTTTGAGACTCTGATTGCTCATCTGTACTCTACCTACTTGCAAAGTTGTTTTGTTCCATACCCCAACCATGGACATCAGGTTTGTTTGTTTGTTTTTTCCTGTGAAGGTGAATGCCCTAATACATGGGACTGTAGATGCTCTCCACTCCTAGATGGCCAAGTTTTCCTCTAGGTTCTGGCCTCTCCTCTTTAATCCTGCATTTCTGCATTATTAGTTCTTTCAATGCACACATCTTCATTTCCCTTCTTTGTAATGCTTTCACCCCATCAAGAGTAGGTCCTTCTACAGATGCTGTATTGCACTAGTTTTTCTCTTCTCTCTTTTCCTCTCATCTCCAAATGCGTTCATTCCCTAAACTTCTATCCCTACATTCTTTGCCCAACACTTTTATTATCTCTTCATTCATCAACTCTACCTTGGTAACTGATGACCTTCTGTCCTTTCTCAAAGCCCAAATAGGCCACATGTTTACCTATGTATCCTGTCTGTACAAAAAACAGGATTAACAACTCTTCATGGTCACAGGTACACTTGCTTGAAATCTTTAAAATTTTTATTCTTTCCTTTCTTCTGCCTATGAGAAGATATTCAAGGACAAATAACTCCAACTCTCCATTTGAACTCTTTCCCATCATCCCTTCCTTCATATTCCCAGAGTGAATGCTCCAGGCCAGGCTCTTATGCCATGTCACTGCCCCACTGCCAGATGGTATTCCAAAGTGACCACTCACTAACTTTACATGTGGCCCTTGGCAGCAAGTATAAAAACACATAATAGATTTATTGTGAGTTGGGCTCTTAAGTATAATACCATGTGCTTTGAACATGTATATTAAGAATGCGATGTGGAAAGGGACTTAAAACCACCAAACAGCAACAAAAAAAAAAAAAAAAAAAAAAAAAAAAAAACAGGTCTTTGACCTTTTTTGGAGGGGGAAAATCTATGGTCTCTCATTGATGATAACTGTGAATTAAGCTATCTATCTTTGATTTAGAGGAATATTCTGTTCTCTCCTGCATGATGTGATAGTTTGACTATTCTTGTTTACGGTTGTCTAGGCTACCTTGCCTACTGCCATCTATAAACTTATTTTTATTATTCACTTCCTGCCCTGAAGCCTGGAATAAAACTCCATACCCACAAGCTCTGGAAAACAGCTCTCTGCAGCATGACCCAACTAGTTTAAGAACAGTAATTTGTAAAGTAACTCATCAAGGCCAACACTAGAGGCAACAGTTGGAACCATGTAAGGGAATCTTTCTTGCTAGACATACTGTGAAACTCTCACTTCCATTTTCAGAGGAAAGACTGGTACCATTCTACAGAGAAGACAATAGGAACTACTGAGGATGGCGAAACCAAACTGGTGACTTTAGTGAGTTTCTAGAAGTCAATATGATTGACACAAATATGATGACTGGATACTTTCCTTTCCTATTCTCTTGATGTCCTAATTTTGGAAGAACTTCAAGACCATCTACCTCAGTGCAAGACTAAAGTAGGACTATGTTAAACTAGAGTAGTTGGCTCCTTTGAGAAGATTCTAACCCTTCTCCTTCTGTTTATTCCTTGGTGGGTCTGAATCTAAAGGAATTTACCTGGCTTTCTTCTATAGAAAAATATTTGATGACCATCTGAATGTTCAAGCATGGTAAAAATGTTGTCCCTAAATAATGTGTCACTTCTTCTTATCAAGGATAGCATGAGTAATAACAAACTATTCCTGGGTTCAAAATCCTATCCTAAAGGTGCTAATGTATTCTCCAAAACTCATTTGTGTTGTTTAACTTCTTTGCCTTATCCATTTAATGTAGCATAATAGACAAACAGAATTTCATCATCTGGCATGACAAATTTAAAACTAATCTTACTTTGCAGTTCTTTAAGTTGACTGATGATCTAGTTCAAAAACTCCTTTGAAACTTAAGGAGGTAGTTTTAAAGAGATGGAGAAAGTGAACATTAGGGTTTGCAACGAATACACATTCCTGATACTGACCTTTGCTGCACTAGGAAGTGCCACCGTCTAGCTGGAAGGGAAAAAATAAAGCCATTTTCCACATCCCTGTAGGTAGCTGAACAAATGGGGAGAAGTATTTCCAATGTGTTCCAAGGACAAAGTATGTGTTGGGCACTCAACTATTAAGTAAATGAATGAGTGAATTCTAGGCCCTCTGGAAAGAAATATTTTCCTTTTTGTGTGCAAGAATAAAAATGTTAACCATATCAGAAGCTTAAAAAGTGTACAGTGAAAACAAACAGGCATTTGACTCAATTTTTTCTTAAAAAAAACTTTTGGTTTTTATTATTGTTCTTAAGCCATTTGAGGGAAAAAATATATATAACATCTCCAACATAGTATTATGATGTGGCCTCAGCTTCTTTTCTATTTTTAAAATACTTTGGAGCAAATTGAACATATTCAGAATGTTTTATTAACTAGAACATTTAGTTTAACTAGTTTAATTACTACTCTTTAGAAATTACTATGATCAGCGGGAACTCCTGTGCCTGGTGTGTGTGTGTGTGGGAATGCCCTGAGCGGAACGCCCACCTGCAGAGGCAGCGCAACACCCGGCTTCAAAGTTTCCCAAGGGTCAAGAGAACTGTCAACCAGTGGTTTTGTGTGTGGCATTCCTGGAGTTTACTTTATAAATCCTTTCAATAGGAGCAGTAGCGAAATGTCGCTGGAGAAAGGCCAATCTTTTCTTTTATCCTAAGTCAATTCATAGAGATGGTTTTTGTGACTCAGTCAATAGTAAACTAATATCCTTCTAGAATAAAAATTCCATGAGGGAATACACCAGGTCTTATGGATGTTAAGTCCCTATAGTTCCTACACCAGGGCCTTAAACATAGTCTGAGTTGAGGTTGTTGAACAAACACTGAAGAATTACATCCTGGTTTTACAAATCAGAAAGCTGCAAAACATATCCAAAACCTGGAGAAGAAAATCTAAAATATCAATCCTATCCAATCCCCCTGATGCATTCAAGTGTGAAAGAGAACCAGATAAGAGAAATGGGAGCCCTGAAACTTCTTTCCTATCTACAAAAGCTTATGGGAAGAGTTTTCAAGGGTCTATGTTTCGAAAAATTTCCAACTAGAAAAGGGAACAGGTGGCTTTCTATCTGATAGGTTCTCCTGTGTTACACTTGCATTTTGGGGTCATTCTCTAACTTCCCAATTACACAGGAAAAAGTGCAGCTCACTGATGCCAGATCACAGATCTACTTCTTGAGTCAGGGAACAGGAAACTCCTAACTACTAGAAAACTCCATGTGGTAAGTATTTTTTTTAAGTTAAGTGCTATTCATCTGTATGTTACAAATATATTTGAACTTTTTAACATTCCTTTTTCTAAAATAATTCCATCTGAAATAAAGTTTGATTTTTAATTTCTCTACCGTATAAAGTAGTCAACCTTCAAAATGCAAAGCATGATCTTTAAAAAAAATTACTTGCTAAATATCTAAGTATTCATATATTTCAGAAATAATGGATCAAGCAGTATAGAGATTCCTCAGAAAGCTTGGAAAGGAACCACCATTTGACCCAGCTATTCCACTCCTTGGCCTATACCCAAAGGTCTTAAAATCAGTATACTACAGAAATACAGTCACATCAATGTTCATTGCTGCTCAATTCACAATAGCCAGATTGTAGAACCAACCTAGATGTCCTTCCTTGATGAATGGATAAAGAAACTGTGGCATATATATACAATGGAATATTACTCCACCATAAAGAATGATAAAATTTTGGCATTTTCAGGCAAATGGATGAAATTGGAGAATATCATGCTAAGTGAGATAAGCCAATCTCAAAAAACCAAAGGACGAATGATCTCCTGATAAGCGGATGAGGACATATAATGGGGGGTGGGAGGGGTTAGTGTTAGGGTTAGGGTTAGGTTTAGGGTTAGGGCTAAGGAGGGTGGCAAGAATGGAAGAAGGAAGGACTGTATAGAGGGAAAAGTGGGGTGGGAGGGGTGGGGGGAGGAAAAAATAACAGAATGAATCAAACAACATTGCCCTATGTAAATTTATGATTACACAAATGGTATGCCTTTACTCCATGTACAAACAGAGAAACAACATGTATCCCATTTGTTTACAATAAAAAAAACTGAAAAAAAAATCTGGAAAAAAATTATGTCTGTACTGAATATGTATGTATTTAAAAAAAAAAAAGAAATAGTGGATCAATATTAGGAAAATTTGAGCCTAAATGAAATTCCAAAAGCAACAACAACAACAAAAAGTAGTGGCCTCCCCTTTTACTTCTAACCCTCACAACTTTCTAGAAACCTCTGTTAATTATTGCACAGTGATGTGTAATTAGGTAGCTCAGTTTACTTAGGCAGTACACTTGGAAGATGTGAGTAATTAGAGGGTCAATGCATCTCTTGATTAAGAGCAGACAGCTTCCAGAGGAAGAGAAATCAAACTATACAACATAACAAAAATAAATAAGGAGAAACACCATTCCAGAAAGGCATATGCACAGAGAAGAAGAGAAAAAATCTACTACTCTTAAGGTGGTGGGGGGGATAACAGTGGGACAAATGAGAAAAAGAAAGAAATGTACAGGGAAACTGTATTTAGTGAAGGGGAAAGAGAAAGCATAAAAAGTGAATATTTCTACTAGTGTGAACAAAACATGAGCTAGTTGTTATTTTACAAAAAGACAGAAAACCCTGTGAAACTGGTTTGAAGCAAATATGTCCTACATTCAGTCATTTTGAGACATATTTAGAGCAACTGCTACTATTTTTAAATGAATCCTAGATATTTTTCAACAAAAGTAAAATTTTGAATTTAACATTCATGGAAATGGCATTAAGAAATTATTGCTAGGATCATCAATACAAGTTGTCTTACAATTTAAACTTGGAAAATGTAAGGAAATTCTTGTTGGGAAAAGAAAATGTTAA
This sequence comes from Sciurus carolinensis, assembly GCF_902686445.1. Taxonomy (NCBI): domain Eukaryota; kingdom Metazoa; phylum Chordata; class Mammalia; order Rodentia; family Sciuridae; genus Sciurus; species Sciurus carolinensis. The sequence goes on from NC_062219.1 coordinate 87,833,966, forward strand.
AACATTATGATGGTCCAAGTGGTGGTAAGATTGAATTTTGATTACAAATATAGAATAAAAATCTAGCTAGATACTGTAGAAGACACAAAAAGAGTATTTTGGTTTATTTATATACAAACTGTGAAGAATTAGGTATCCAATTAAAGGACAATGCATAATGTAAATAAGGACTAAAATTCCTGATCCAATTAATAAAAGCTACAGGAGGTTAAAAAAATTAAAAAGGAAGGCAATAAATCAGGGAAAACCTTAAGGAAAAATTGGATCTTAGGCAGTTAGAAATTGAGGGAAGAGGAACAAACATTCCTAAAACTATTCATTAATGAATAATAAGGGATTTTTAACTAGCATTCATTTATTCAATGAATATTTATTGATTATACATTACACTGCTAAGAGTTACACTGGAACAAAAGTAGTCTGTAATTACTCTATCCATCTGACATAAGGATGTCCTGGGTCAACAAGTACCAGCTTCAATCAAGATATAAGAAGCAAAGAGCCAGGTGTGGTGTCGCACACCAGTAATCTTAACAACTTGGGAAGCTGAGGCAAGTTCAAGGACAGCAGTTTTGCAAGACAGTGTCTCAAAAAAAAAAAAAAAATCAAATGACTGGGGATGTGGGTGCTAAAGTAGCTCAGTGGTTCAATCCACAGTACCAGGGGAAAAAAACTATGTTGGCTAAAAATGTAGGCTCCCAGTCAACCTGCCTTTTTTCAGAGCTTTATACTGCCATTCACTCAGTGACTAACAGTGGATATGATATTGAATCTCTTCCTACCTAAATATTCATTCTTTTTTTAAGAAAGATTTTTTTAGTTTTTGATGGACCTTTATTTTTATTTATTTATATATGGTGCTGAGAATCGAACCCAGTGCCTCACACATGCTAGGTGAGTGCTCTACCACTGAGCCACAATGCCAGCCCCTCAATATTCATTCTTAAATGGAGAAGACAATAGTAATAGTACATCTTTTAGTTGTTCTGAAGATCAAAAAAGCAAATGTGTATAAAGCATTTAGAATAATATTGATTATATAACCCATAATCAAAATGACTATTACTACTGATAATAATTTCTTTCCTATAATGTTATCCTTTCTTGATCTTCCCCCTTAGTCTTATCTTCTAGCTGGTGTCCAATCACCCTTTTATCTTTTTCAAATTATCTAAATATATGGCCTGAATTCACTGTTTCCCTCTTTTTTTCTGATTCATTTCACAACTAACAGAAGTCTGGCTTCTGTCTTTATCACTTCACTAAAGACTAACATTGGTGAGGTCAGACCATCACTGAAAAATTTCACCTTGTCAGTTCCAATGGTAGACCCCTGGCATTTATCATACTTACCTACTCCCTATATTTCATAATTGACTATTTGTGAAACTTTTTCAGCACATTTGGTTTCCACAACCACCTGAACATCTTTTTGTCTAGTGTTTCTTTGTATACTGCTGTCTATATAATTTCATTCCCTATTTTCTATGCTCACCCCTTAAATTCTGGTATTCTCCAGGTATCCATTATTGACCCATGGCCCTTTCTCTTTCATGCTCTCCTTGTGGTTTAACTCTTATATTTCAAATCACTGTCCACAAGATGCTGAACACATACAACTGGAAGTTCCACAGGTACTGATAGTTCACTATCTCCAAAGTTCAACTCAATCTACTGTTCCCCTCAATCTATTGTTCTACCTGTACTGATCTAAGTTATGGCTCAACTCTCCATAAAGTCATTCAAGTAAAAAAACTGGAAGTAAGAAATCTGTCCCTCTTCTTCCTCTCCTCCATTCAATCATTAATACATTTCAACTGTATCGCTGTGTTTATTCTCCTTCCTTCCTACCATCATCCTAGTCTATGTCCTAATTATCTTCTGCTTAAGTTGGAACAACAATTTCAAAACTGATCCACAACCTCCAGTTTGGTCCCTTTAAGTCATCATTAATAGAGCTGACAGGGTAATAAACCAGAAATGAACATCCAACGACATTACTACCTAAGTCCTACCTTTCTCCAAGATTGTCCATCACCTACAGAATAAATTCTAGAATTTTAACATGGAAATCTATCCCTCTACCATATCATCTCTATTTTTCTCTCCATTTTCAATCAACAGCCACTATGGTAAGTATGAATATGTATAGATAAAAGATATATGCATACATTTCATATATCCTGTAATACTGTATACCATATACTATAATATCTTGATGTAATATTTTATTCCTACCTTGAAAATTAAGAAACTAGTGTTGCAGTAAACTTGCTCATAGAAATCAAATCAATAGAAATGAAGTTGAAAATTGAATCTGAACCTAATTATATTTCCAAGTGGAATTTCCTTCAGTTCATGTCATTCCCTATTTGGAACCACCAGCATTTAACAAATTACCTGGTACATATAATAGCTGTTAATTAAATGTTAAACTGAATTGACTGTTGAAAACAGGAGAAAAGATGGATTACAACATTATAATTATAAAAAGAATCATCTTGCCACTGACTGAAGAAGAAATAGAGATTGCAGAATTACCTCATAGGTATATAAATAGGAATAGTGGCCCTTGTGGCTGAGTTTGCAAAAAATGTGTCTCTTCTTATCCACTTAAATTTAAATATATTTAATATGAGATAATCTTCATATTATCAAAAGTACATTTAAGACTCCTTTTATTTTTAACTAACTTACTTGAATATCTTATTCCACTGTTTTCCTTATTTTAAGAGGAGCAAAACAAAGGGAAATATAAATATTTACATTGACATAATTTCTCTGTTAAAGTATATAGTGTTTACATTGTGTATTTGTGCATGATTATGGAAGATATATGCACTAATATCATAAATATATGTGTAATGGAAAATGCTCAAACCATTTTCAAATTTAGGAATTGATGACTTCACTGATATTTAAGAAACTCATTCTTCAGACAGAGTCATTGCAAAGGATTAAAAGGATCACCTGGAAACTCTGAGACTCATCAAAGAATTTCAGTAATTATGAAAAATGTAGTTGTGTGGCTAACATGTATCCCAGGTTGCAACCACATAACACTTCAAACAACATACTCATAAATGGTTGAAGAAAAGGGGAATTAAAATGGAAACATCAACAAATCATTAAACAAAACTATGAGCTGTGGTTATTCAACAACTGGGCTTCTAGTAGTTTCACACCACTGGGCCAGGATAAAACATGCTCTTCTGGCATTTTTCATCTGCCAAAATAGCCATTTGCAATTAAAAATTAAAACCGGCATTACTTCTTTGCAAGTAATTATCAAAAGCTACTGGCTGTCTTCTTTGTTTATAGTGTTTCTTGTATCAGGACTTTTTTTCAGTTTGAAATTTTTTTCACGTTTTTTTTCTTCTAGGCCATAATATTCCCAATACTAATATCTTAACACTTTTCAACATTTATAAATTCAGTGTGGTCCCCAAAATTGATTGGTTTGAAGGATGTGGAGCTTCTTATGTTCCTATATGAGTTTAATAGAAAGTTGTATAAATTGTATAAGACCTCTCTTCACTCAAGGAAAATCAGTGATTGGTAAGGAATGTGGGAGCAAAAATAAAATGCAAATACCAATTTCTATAGATATACACATAATTCAGAACAGAATATATACGTAAATAATAAAGCTATTCATTGGGTCTAATGCAATCTGATAGAGTAGCCAATAGAGTAAAATTCCATCTTCCACAAGGGACTCAATAGCGTATTTTAGAGATCTGGGGTGTCCATCAGTGGATCAACAGGCATGCATGAAGCATCTTCTATGTGGCAGGCACTGCTCTGAGTGACAGTGGTACAGAAATGAACAGAGAGACCCTGCCTTTAATGAATGTGTGTGTTGGTGAGGAGAAGCAATAAACAGCTTTCTTCCCCAAGAAGAGAAGCAATGTGTTCTTCTTAAGTCTTTGGAAAGATCATTTGTCTACTACGTGGCATAGATCTTGGGGAATTAGGAGTGAAGTTAGAGTAACTGGTTAGAAGGCAACCCCCAGCTCAGAGATAAGGAGGGGAAATACAAAAAACATCAGGAAACTTTTAATTCCAAATGCTCATTTCATTTATTGTTCATTTATTGTTAGACTCAACAGTATCTTCCACCATCTCAGTTGGACCATGGACACTGTTGTACCCCTGCACAGGTGAAGATAAGGAGGCCCAAAAGGCTAAAATATCTTATTCCAAGTCACAAAACTACTTAGTTGAAAAGCCAGAAGCAGGATACTGGTCTCCTATTTCTAGTCCCATATCTTTTTCCTTTAAATGAATCAGCAGCAGCTTACCTCTAAGTAAACTGAAAAGACTGGATAGTTCCTTTAGCTTAGCATCATCCTGAATCTCTTTTGTGGAAGGCTTCCAAGGAAAATTATTTACTTACTCATTAAACAAGTATTTGTTGAGGGTCTACTAGATACAGGAGGACTAACTAGGTACTTCAGATTCAGAGATAAGTAGGAAATTGTAGTTCAGCCTCCTGCTAGAGCGACAGAGAAAGTAGCCCATGATAACAACACAAGAGATGAGAAACATCATTATAGTGACACTCCCAGAGTGCCATGGAATCTGAGTCAAGAGGCACCTAACCCATCCTGGCAGATTATCTGGAAGTGTGCCTAAGAGGAAGCCATTCTCTCATTTTGTTTAAAACAATCAAACAACAAGAACCAAAACAAATAAACAAACAAAACCAGTAGGAGTTGGAAAGCCAGAGTGCAAGAAGTGAGAAAGGTCCAAGAGCATAGATGAAAAAAGGGACAGAAGTGAAACATGGGAGGGAGCAGTTCAGTAAGTCTTGGGACCAAGGTGCATATGAGAGGGGAATGGTTGGAATGAGGCCAGGGAGATGGGCAGAGGCCATAGCATGAGGTTCTTGTGAGTTGTTCCAAGAAACCTAGAGTGCAACTGATACTACTATGTCTATTTTTCCAACTCTAACTACCCCTCAGTCCACTGAAATCATCATATTCCTTTACCACTCCACTTGCTGTCTCAAAAGCCATCAGTGGCCTTCTTTGAAAACAGTCTATTGAAATCTTACCCAAATTTCTAGTCCTTTCTGCAGCAGCAGAAACTGCTGCTCATAACTTCATTCTTGTATATATCTTCTGTTGTAATCTGAATATGAGTGTCACCCAAAGACTCACGTGTTCAAGATTTGGTCCCCAATACAACAATGTTTAGAGGTGGGTATTTTGGAGAGTGACTGTACCATCTGCTGTGCTCTGACCTCATCAATGAATTAATCCACTGAAGCAACATCGTTGACAGTTTTATTGAAACATGGTAGAAACTGTAGGAGGTGGGACTTAGTTGGAGGGAGTGGGTCCTTGGGGGCATACCTCTGGAAGCTATACCTTGTCCCTGGCCCCTTCTTCTTTCTCTGCTTCTCAGCTGCCATGAGGTAAGAGACCTTCCTTCACCACTCCCTTCTGCCATGCCCTTCTGCCATGATGTTCTATCTCACTTTAGGCCCAAAGCAATAGAGCTAACCAACCAAGGACTGAAACCTCTGAAACCATGAGCCAAATAAGTCTTTGTCCTTTAAGTTGTCTATGTCAGGTATTTTGGCCACCACAATAAAAGGTGAACCAACATTTCCATTGTTTTCATAAAAATAAGGTCTCCTGGCTTTTTCCTTAGCATTTGGGTTGCTTTATTATGGGTTTTCCAGGTTTTCCTGTGGAGTCTTACTCTTTCATTCACTACTTGATTTTGGTGTCCCCAAGACACTGTCACCAGGGCATTCCTGGACTATTTCATATTTTCTGCTCATTACCATGAAACTGCTACAGGTTTTCAAATCTAAATATCTGATCAGATATTTAGGTTAACCTCCAATTTTAAATGCATTAATTCATTCAAAATTATCTTTATTGCATATCCTCTACATGCCAGGAATAGTTTTGGTTGCTGATCCAAGACTCATTGGAAAGAGACTGGTTCACTGCTATGTTCCCTCAACTAACAATCTCCACCTAAATAACTCAGAAACATCTATAATTCATGACCAAATGTGAACTCTTTTATTTTCATGAATATGTACCCTTCATCCTTGTTCCCATATATTAGTGAATGGCACTTCCACTCCCCAAATCACCCAGATCAGAATAATAATCATCCTGCTCAAATCACAGATCAAACTGGTGAAAACAATCTGCCAATTCTGTATCTTTAACATTTCTCTTACTAAATCCCTCTTTTCTATCTCCATAGTTACTGCCTTGGTTCTTATGCAATTATCTCTCATATTTCTAGGATAGTTCATGGCACATACTAGAGAGCCAAGACACATTTGAAGAATGAATTTATGAAAAAGGAATGCAAGAATGAATGGAAATTTCAAGGCTGCTACTATCTAATTATACGCAGTATCAACTCCATTTTGAATCCTCCAATTCAGTTTCCAAACTGATAAAATGCAATGTTTCCAAAATTCATATTTAATTATGTTGGTCCCATGATTTTTACCATTCATTGACCACTGCTGACTATAGGATAAAACTAGACTCCATGCCCAGCATCTGAGACTATCAAACGTCATATATGTGCCTTTCCCTATACCCTCTTTTCTTGCAGCTGTCCTCAGCTTGCACATACTTAACAGTAACTGGGTTGATTCACAATTCCATATCTCTGTTCCATCAAGGTTTCTCATTTCCCCCCTGCTTTACCCACCTGAAAATTAACTATTCATTTGGTCAAACTTGGCTCATGCCTTGTTTCCTTCGGTGACTATGTGGGCCTTTCTTCCTCCGATCTCCTACACTTCTTTCCCATGAAGCTTTCTAACCTGTCTCCTCTATAATGACACCAATAATATTTTGTTTCAAATTTGTTCACATGTTTGTAATCACCCCATGCTGAAATTTTTCCCTTGACAGTGGAGGCCTTTGTCTCATTAATTTGTGAATTAGCACATTAGGCACTCAAATATTTATAGATGGATAAATAAACAAATGAATAAACAAATAATATAGGGTCACAGAAAGATTTTAGAAAAAGCAATAATATGATATGATTTGCATTTTAAAATTAAGACTATGGTGTCAGAGGGGAAAGCAAGCGATGAACGGATGCCAAAAGATTAGACAGGAGAATATTACAAATCATCCAGTGGAGAGGTATAGAGAAACAGGAAGAGAGATAGTAGAAGTAGCAAGAGAAAGACGCAAATATATTTGAAAAATATTACTGAAGTGAACAAACAGAATTTAATGGTTATTTGGATGGCCAGCAGGAACAAATATGAGAAAAATTATTGCTCTGGGGTGCTTAGCCTGGGTGGCTCAACTATTTCTTCTAGTTTACTCATAAATTACCTCGTGGTATAAAACCAGGCAAAGATAAATTTGACAGAGTGATAAGTTAGATATCTGTACAACATTGTTTCCTGTGTAATTTCTCAGAACCACATTGGCTGTATCAATGTAAATTTATATATGGAACCCCATCATGTATTTCTCTGCTTCCACAGGTATTCTTCTAAAATCTTCTTTTAAAAGTAAAAAATTACAAAGGGACAACAACATTCAAAGAAATAACCTCATAGTTCAATAGCTCATCTATGAGGAACAGATAGGAAACATGGCTGACCAGTAAAGAACAGTAAGGGTATAGATCTCCTAAACTCTGCTACTTTATAGATTGGAAGAAAATATTTAAATTAGGTCATCTCTTGTAGTCATGCTATCAGTAGGCTAAGAGTGGATTCTTGGAACTACATTCTATACTATTAAAATATAATAAAAATGATTTTTGCACATCATGAGAATTTTTTCCTTACCTGAAGTATAACTTTAAACATACTCCTCTTGTTTCTTGGCAATGAGAACACTGGTCTACCAAGTAAATTCATCCCTGAAGTATCTCATTAATCACAATGCACTTGTTCTTGGCAGGAACCTTAATATGCTCCAAACACTGTTATTAAAGTAAGATTTGGGGATTCCCAGTCTGGCAAGAATAAGTTAGCTACACCTCTCTAGAAATTATTTTCTTATAATTTCCAATATTATTAATGATCTTATTAGACTTACAGCTCAAAGCAACTTTGCTTTATTAATTTAATATGTAAAGTCCTGTTATTCAAAACTCATTTAAGATCATAAGCAGCAATTGCCAAAGATGCCCACTTTTCCTCAGGGTCTGCTATAGTTGCATACAATCTCCTAGAATATGACACTATCTATTCTCTCTGTATGCTAATGTGGATCTAGCACCCCTATCTAACTGCTCAGACATTACAGTTTCAGTCTCTAGAGGTAACACTGAAATTTACATCAGCAACATCATATTAACAATTTATTCCCTATCTACAACTAAAGACACAGCTAGAGTGATAAAGTCTGATGAGTAGTGTCCAAATTTTAACCTTTTAAAAATAATTCAGCAAAATGTAAAAATTCTGTAAGTCCATAAAAACCTGTTAAGCACAGGACATCAAACAGAAAATGTTGCACTATGAGGTGTACTCATGTATGTTGGGAAAAAATGCTTAGGAGATACAAAGTAGGAGTTCCAACTAAAGTGGTCTCTAACCCTCTCTGAATTATAATGTGCATAATTTACCAAAAATGAAAGGCTATAAATGGTATCATACTGAGAATTCAAAGCAATGAACACTTCGAACCTATTCTTGTAAAAAATCATTTCCAAAGTGTATATTTGCTGCCAAACTGAGCATCATCATTGCTAAAATTTTTAGTGTATCTTGAAACGTCAGAATAATTTACTAGTCTCATTAAGAAATAGGATTAATTATATATCAAACTGGAGGTGATGAACATGTAAAGTGTCAGTAGTGTTTCTTTGTCTATCATTAAATAACAGTATTCACATATAAATCAACATGAATTAGTGAATAATGCAAGTTATACCTTTTGATGTAATAATGATGCAACACAACATTCTCCTTGTGTACCTTGTAAAATGGAAAGTTGGCTGGAATATTCTACCTAATCCTAACCATTCGTATCAGTCTGGGACCGTAAAATTTTCCAGACACCCAGGCCCCACAGATTGTAGACTCCACCAATTTCCTGATTCCTACGTGGTCATATTCCAGGTTCACCTATTTACAAAACCAGTCCCTTCTTCCATGTTATTAAAAAATATTTCCAATATTGGTGCCAATGCTTCATCCCAGATGAGGGATATATATGGATAACACATCTCATTCTAAAAGAAACGTAGTTCGTGTATTCCAAACATATTTTATTAGGAAACAATGAATGAATCAGTGAGTGCCTGCAACTTTCTCTATGGGTCTCCTAAGGCTGACATTTATATATCATTTTAACATAAAGAACTGGGGGGCGGGACACTAAAAAAGAAGAAAAGAGAAGAAAAAACAGGAATGAATTAGAGTGTAAAGGCATAAAAACAACCATAAAATGTGCAGATAAATCTAACTCTTAACAGGAGATGGAATGAATGGACATTGTGGGAAAAACAGTAGTAAACTTTAAAGCCACTGAAAGGTTTTAAATGCCTAAGGGAAAAATAAACATTTGCTTCCAATCATTTTCTCATTAAGCATTCTCTGCTAGATGGCAAAGGCTTACTTAAAACACAGACTTTGACTCGGCGCCTTAAACCCCAACCTAACACACTGCCTGATCCCGGTCAAAGACCGCTCATTTGCGCTTCTGGTAATAGCACCTCCGCCCGCGCTACCGCACCGCTGATGTCCCACCGCCCGCGCCACCAGCCCCCGCCGCAACGTTGCTTCGCCGGTCCGCTAGCCTCTTCTAGGCCTTTGACCACCTTCTCTGTGGCAAGAAGGGCTACATACACTGACAGATTTTCCGTTAGTGGTAGCTGTGGTGGTGGTGAGGCGTGTTTCCGGGCGCACTTAAAACCTAGCAGCTCTCTCCAAGTAGCAGTTTCCCCTGCTCCGCCCCGAGGACTTAGGACCCAGCCCTCGCTGCCTCCTCTTTCAACCCGGTCCTGCCCTGCCATCAACTCCCAACCTCTCCCATATACTCTCAAGCCTCACATGGCTCAGGTCCTCCCGGTGCATATCCCAGCTCCCGCGCCTGACTCAGTTGAAGTTTTTGTATCTCAGGACCAAATTGCTGCCAATTACTCTTGAAGCTTAAGTCCCGCATCTGCCTAGCTCCCGCCCCATGCCGGCCCGAAGCTGCGGGGCACTTCATTGGGTGCCCTCGGGGAGAAGGTTCAAACTGGGAGATGGGAGAGGTGGAGCTGAGGGAGGTGGAAGGCTCCAGGAAGAAGACCACAAACACGTGCAAAGAAATAAAAACCACCACGTGTGCGCGCGCGCGAGTGTGTGTGTGTGTGTGTGTGTGAGAGAGAGAGAGAGAGTGTGTGTGTGTGTGTGTGTGTGTGTGTGTGTGTGTGTGTGTGTGCGCGCGCGCGCGCACGTCAGGTCAAGGCGCGGGCGCCAAACCCTCTGCAGGGGGCCAGGCGCAGGGGCTCCCTGGAGCAGGCGTGGCGGGAGCGCGCGGGGGGCGCGGGTACTTACACGAAAGCGTGGTAGATGAACGCCCAGCCGCGGGGTCTCTCCAATACGTTGTAAAGATAGTTCTGCACTCGCCGGTACTTGACGTTTCGCCGGCAGCTCTGGCTACTAGTGTACGAGAGCGGCTTCCCCAGCAGGCTCATCCGGGCCCCCTGCTTGCCCCGGCGGCTCTCCCTCAGGCCGCCGCCGCCGCCGCCGAGCGCGGCCGCGCGGGTGCCCAGAAGCAGCAGGCCGTCGCCCCTGGCGGCCGCGGAGTTCAGCAGCACTCTGCTCCGGCCCGACTCCACATCCTTCATGCCGCTGCCCAGGCGCCCCCCGCCCGCCGCCGCCGCCGCACTGCTCTTCACCCAGAGCCCGGCGGCGCCGCCCTCCTCTCCTCCCGCGTGGTGGCGGGGCATGGCATCACCACGGGCACCGGGAGGGGGGTGCCAGCGCCTGCGGCGGGGGCAGTGGCCTCATGTGCGCCGCCGGGTTTGAAGGAGGAAGCCGGCGGCCGACGGGGCGCCCGCCCGCCAGCGACCTCCGAGCCGGGGGCGGGAAGCAGGCAGCCAGCAAACCACCGGGTCTTTGGGGCGGGGGCAGAGGGGGGCGTGCGGAGGAGGCCGAGGAATCTCAATTTCTAGCAGCTTTAGCTTCGAATTCGAAATCCGGAGTGTTTGGGCGTCACTTTGAGAGGGCTTATCTTGCTCCCTCTTATTCCCGCGACTACCACTCCCTCCTTCCCGAAGCGGCCCCAGGCCTGAAGCGGGGATGTGAGGGGCGCTCCTAGGCGCGCTCCCACGCGCGCACACCCAGCCGCAGGCTCCCCCTTTCTTCTCTCCTTCCACTCCCCACGCCCAGATTGTCTTCCCCCTCCCCCCGCGGAGAACGGGCCTCCTAAGCCAGTCTCCGGGGCAGGAGTTTGATTTGGTTCTCCCCAGGGATTTGGAGCTGTCCGGAAGGTTAAGTCCGCCGTGTGCCCTGTAGAGAAACTGGAGACGCAGGTCCTGCGCTCACCCGCCGCTACGCCGCCGCGCCTGGTCCTGCCATCCTTCTTCAAGAGGTGTGAGCAGGAATAGCCCTGTCCTGCCTCCAGGTACTAGCTAGCCGGTAGAAGGAGAGCGGGGCAACGCTGCTCCGGGCAGTGGCGCCTGGGTTCCCGCGCAGGGAGCGAGTCTTCGGTATCTCAATGGGCACAACCGAAAGACGCCGTTGCCGAGTCCGCCAGGCGGGGACCCGACTTCCCTCGGCTCACTCCAGCCTGCAGGCTGTTACTTCCCATCCTAGCATCCGACAGCATGCCCGCGAGTAACTGAACATCCTTCCCATCCTGGGGGTTGGGTGTGGGGAGGGCGTGAAACTCCAAAGTGGCTTCTCGGCCGTGAGCTAGTGGCCCGGGGCACTGCCTGACAGGGAAGACTGAGAGAATGAACTCAGTTCCCTCCGTCAAGAAATTTCCATTTTAATCCGAGAAAGTCATAAAACTGCTAAATCTCGGCAGGGGCGACGGTGGCCCCAGTGTCTGGGAAAGGAGATCCAGAGAGTGGGAGCCCAGGGTGCGTCACCTCACTCCCATACGCTGTGATGGACATGCTAGAGACATGTAGCGAGGAGCCACGGGTTAGGTCTCCCACCACCTCTGGCACCTGGGCGCCCCAGCACCCACGACCTTGATGGAGTGGAGGCCACGGTTCCTCTGGCTTTCAAAAACAGTGTCAGTAATAAAACATCACATTCAGCGTGGGGAAACGGTAAGGATGCCAAGCTTGGGGACTTCTTCCAAGAGAGTAGCTTTCCTCTCAAATATGAAAGAAAACATTCACCAAGTTAAACCCAACTAAGCTTCCACCACAAAGCCATGGCACATAGTTGCAAGGTGTGTTGTTCCCTGTGATTTCCTTCTTTAAATCTAAACCAATAATAAGGCAAAAGTCTTACTTCAGCGATCTCCGCCCCTCCTCAAGATAAATACTCTACCAATTCCCTCCTGTACAGACACCCACGCCTGCGGCAACTATTTTCTGCCTCTGGTAATAGCTTCATTTAAACGCGTTGCTTTTATTTTTTATTCTTATTGCTATTATTTATGGGAAACCTCGCTGGCTCCTGGTCACTGCAAGACCTCGTTTCCCACCACTCGCCCCCCACCCCCAGCTTCTGAGCAGCAGGCACTAGCTCCCAGCTCGGTGCAGCTGGCAGCGGTGACACGTGACTGTGAGCCAAGCACCAACACCCAGAGCCACTCTTGCTTTCCCCTAATACACTTCACACCCACGCTCTGTGGAGGTGCGAGAGAGATTGCTCCGTGCCCTGCCATTGTAGGCAGATGCAGAGCGCGTCCTGGAACGAGTTTTCCAATCCTAGAGCTGCGCGGGGACCCCAGCTGAAGGCGGGGGGAGTTCGCTGTTCCTATATTTAGTTTCCCCACGGAGTTTCTGTGCAGGGGTTTTCAGGGTGAAAGATCTAGAGACTTAAAATGACTCGTGCACACGCTGTAAACTTGAAAATTTTGGCTTTTCTGCAGGCAGTAAAATGAAAACCACTTCCTCTTTACCAAACTGTTTTCCTTGCTAGACTCTTCTACCGCGGTCAGGTTACTTCCATCTCACCTCGCGGTTGGGCCCCCAAGTGCAGGCAGGAAGTCTCAGGAACGTTAGGCACAAGGACATATTTTGCCGAGGAGAGCCAGCGGCTTTTTCCAAATAATGCTTTCCTAGGGCGCAACAATACTAGTGAAACTGTGATGTTGGTTGAGTAACTGCCCATAAACCGTTAAAAAATTAGATCCCACTGATTGGTAGGGATTTAGAGCTTAGACACACAGCGCTGACATGGGAATCCGCCCATGTATTCACCGTATTCACCAGTACTTAGTGTGAAGGTTACTAGGAACCCAGCAAACTCACTTCCTCTTTCAGTGTCCCTTCCATTAGGTCTGCATCTCCACAAGAGGATGGACAGACACAGCGCACAGTTTGGTATCAGACGTCCCTGCCTGCTCTCACTGGGGAAGACTGGTCTAGCTACAAACTATAATCATCCTACCAAGTCCCAGGAAAGAAAGGCCAAGTGAGGTTGCTTCTAGAGATTCTTTGTGCCATGTTTTCTTTGCCACCCACTAACTTTCCTGGATAGACAGGAATTAACTTTGAAGAAAATAAAGTGTTGGTGATTAAGCTTTTGTTGTTGTTGTTCCTTTGAACACAGATGTTGCTAGGAAACTGACTTTTATTCTTTTTGCTGAAATCAGTAAAGAGGGTAGGCATAGTGATCCATAAGTAAAATAATATATTTATATTCCATGCATAATACTGATACTAGAGCATTACAAAGAAGTGAAGGTAAAGGTAATGAAAACCAGATTTTTCAAAGGCAAATGTTAATTGCTAGTGTAGAGCATGTGGGTCCATGGGCCTTTCCCATCCTTTGAGATGGATCTGCTTTTAACCATTCCTTTTCTACAAATGTGTGATGCCTGCCCGAAATTAATGACATTGGAAACTTTTCTCTGAAGTCTGCATGAAGTTGATTTCAATTGAGCATCATGATTAGAAATATTTTATTTCAATCTGTTTCCTACCCCATTGTATTTTTTTTTCTGAAAGGTACTGTAGAATAGTAATATTGAAAATTCAATACTTAAGCTAGAGATGCACAAAAAGACTTTCACTGCCTGCAAAGAAGACAGAATAACTAGATCTGGATTGGGTTCACAAAATGTCAGTGACCCCCTTTCTCTCTTTCTTTCTTTTCTGTGCCCACCAATTTTCCCCAGTCCTTTCAACACAGTGTACACTCCCATCAAGTCATGTTCATGGTTCTGATGAATAGGTGAATTATGTAAGCACCACTGTTAAGTCATATGGATGCACTTTGATACAGTGTGAGATTCCTGGGCTAATCAGAGCAGTAAGAATAAACAAAATTGTTAAAATTTAGAGCAGAAAGGAAATTTACTGATGCAAAAATGGAAATTCAGGGTTGGTTACCATTCAATAATTTACCATGTAGACTTGGAATAGAACTAAAGATTCTAAACTTTTAAATAGAGTGTCCTTTAAGCTATATCATCCTTGTTAGTCTTTCTTACCCTTCTATCACATCATAAACCAATAAGCAAAACAGATATACTGTCTTCTTTATGTTTTTATTAGTGCATTATAGTTATACATAATAGTTCAGTTCATTTTGACTTAATCATACGCACATGAAATTTAAATTGCTCCATTTCAGTCCCCAGTATTTCCCTCCTCCTTCCCTCTGTTTTTCTTCCTCTACCCTGCTGGTATTCCTTCCATTTAGTTATTTATTTTTAATTGGTGATTTATAAACATACATAAAGGTGGGATTCCCTGTGGTATACTTACACATGCACATAGTGTAATTTTGTCAAATTCATTCCACATTTCCTCTTCTTTCCTGTCTCTCCTCCCTCCCCCTCAGTCTTCTACTCCACTGGTCTTTCATCTACTCTTATTCACCCCCCCCCTTTGCTCTCCTTAGTTTGTTGTAGTTTCTAAATATAAAACGTGTGATTTTCTGAGTCTGGCTTATTTCACTCAGCATGACGTTCTCCAGTTTCATCCATTTACTAGCAAATGCCATAATTTCATTCTTCTTTATGGCTGAGTAAATCTCCATTGTGTACATATATTTTCTTAATTCATTCATCTATTGAGGGCACCTGGGCTGGTTTCATAGCTTGGCTATTGGAATTGCACTGTTACAAACACTGATGTAGCTGTATCACTATATATGTGCATTTTAGTTCTTTGGGGTAAATACCAAGGAGTGGGATAGTTGGGTCATATGGCAGTTCCATTCTTAGTTTTTTAAGAAATCTCCATTCTGTTTTCCAAAGTAGTTGTACTATATTGCAGTTCCACTAACAATGTATGAGTTTACTTTTCTCCTCACATATTTCACCAGAATTTATTATTTGTATTGTTAATGATTGCCATTCTGACTGGAGTGAGAAGAAATCTCAATGCAATTTTGATTTGCATTTCCCGGGTTGCTGAGAAAATTGAACATTTTTTCACATTTGTTAGTCATCTATGTTTATTCTTTTGTGAAGTGTGTTTAATTCTTTAGCCCATTTATTGATTGGGTCATTTATTTATTTATTTTGCTTTTAAGTTTTTTGAGTTCTTATTATATTCTGGATATTAATCCCCCATCAGAAGATTGGTCATCAAAAATTTTCTCCCATTCCATAGATTCTCTCTTCATGCTCGTAATCATTTCCTTTGTTATGCAGAACCTTTTAAATTTGATGCTGTCCCACTTGTTGATTCTTATACTATGCTTTGTAGGTATCTTATTGTAACCATTTGTTTAGAAATCATATTCACTTCCTAATATTTTAAATGTATCAGTACAATATACCAGAATACCACTTTTTTTTTTTTTTTTGGTCAATCAAGAGTTGTTATCTTTAAAATATATGATACAAGCTTCACCATGTGTTTCTCCAACAAACAGAATCCAGGACAGTTTCAGGAATCATCTGAGGCTGGCCAGATTGAACGAAGGTGGTAACACAATCAGACTCTTAGGCCTACATTACACAGTGAATGAGGTATGACCCTTTAAGAACAGCATTTACCATAAGGATACAGAAAGGATGTAGGTGTGAATGTGTACAGCTGTAAGGAAAACGCTGGTAGGAGAGGAGAGAAATAGTGCTTTAAAAAGAAAGTGCTTTGAGCTGGAGTTGTGGCTCAGTGGTAGAGCACTCACCTAGCATGCATGAGGCCCTGGGTTTGATCCTCAGTACCGCATAAAAATAAAATAAAGGTATTGTGTTCACCTATAATTAAAACAAAATTTTAAAAAAAGAAAGTACTTCAACAACTTAGTGAGGCCCTGTCTTAAAATAAAAACCAAAACCATGTGGGGATGTAGCTCAGTGGTAAAGCACCCTTGAATTAAATAGTCAGTAACAAGAACTTTTAGAAAGAAAGAAAGAAAGGGCTTCAAAAGTTTTTACTGTTTTATTTCAGTGACTACCAAAATTTACTTGTCTAAGAATTACAAAAATATTATGCTGATCACTTTTGTCAAAGCAAAATAATAGCATACACTTAGTATATGGTCAGAATGTGGTGGGCTCTTTGGCTTAAATAATTATTTTACTTGATTCTGACAATAACTTCATAAGTGTATACTACAATCATACCCAATTTATAGGGGGAGAAACTCACTGGAAAGATAGTTTAATAATTTTTGAAACTATTAAGAATTGAACCTATATTTAGGACAAAAATAAAACAAAGTTTTAGTACAAAAACAAAGCCCAGATTTTAACTACTGATCCTATTTTAACTTTTGAAATTAAAAAATAAATAACTGTACCTTTGTAGTTCCTCTTTATAAATGAAAAAAAAAAAGTATTGGAAAGTTTCTTTGGGTTATTTTAAAGCAAAATTTAGGGTTCCATTTCAAGTACAGAAATAGCTTCAATTTCCTTGTCGCTTTTCCTGTGGATGTAGGGGTTTCAGTGTATTGATAATTTTTTTTATTGGTATTTTTAAAACAATCCTGGGTCTCATAGTATGAATTTCTTGAAATTATATTCACATTTTATTTTTCCTAATGCTGTCTTCTGTTTTATTAATAAAACCCTGTTTATTGTATTCATCTATACCTGATTTCATTTTTTTTCTGGCATGTTAGTATGACAGTATGACTATCTTTTAGCAACTAAACACATCATTCAGAAAGTAATTTGAATATAGTTATTTGATCTTTTTAAGATCCATATATTTAGAAACTGAGTAAGTTGATAGAGAAGGAAAACATCTCCTCTGAGCTAGTGTCCTGGAAAATTCTGTTATAATTCTGTGCCCTCTAGTGGTACTTACATTTTACCATTATTTTCCAAGTAGAATTAAGGAAGCATCCTTTATGAGGCTCCCAAAACATATTCATTCCTTTAATGGGCAATCACCAATCACCAGGGGCAATACTAGCTGGAGTGTTGTAGAGGTGGAAAATATTCCTGATCCTTATCATGTTCATGAACTAGTGTGAGAGGTGGATAAATGAGAAAGTAATTATAATTTGGTGATGAGTTCAGAGAGGTTTATGCAAAATCTCATAGGAACCTGTAGAGGGTTTCCTGAAGGATATAATAGATGAGCTAAGTCTTAAGGAATAACTAGACTAAAGAATACTGAAGACAGAGCACACAAAGAGAAAACATTTGAGGAAAAGTACAATCTAGAGAGCTGATCATGCTTTGAGAATAATGAGTAGTTGGATTCTACTGGAGTGCAAGTTGCTTGTTAAAATGTAACTGTAAGCAAGAGGAAGGAGTAGTAGGGCAGGAGCTCTATGGCTAAGAGTCTGGGAAAAACTTCGAATTTTCTCCTGAAAAACTGAGAGCCATTGGAGAATCTTAAGCAATAGAAATGACACATTCCTATTTCTACTTTCAGAGAAGGAGTTGATGAGGATTGAGCACCCATGAGTGGTACACACTCCTCTAAGACAGAGGAATCAAAGATAAAAATGATACAGTGTTTATGTTGGAGGTTAGTGAGAGCTCCCTATCAATCCAAGCCTAGATCCTAAACCTAACTTCCAATCTTCAGGCCTAAGTATCTGAATGGGTAGTGGTATCACAAACATAATTAGGAAAGACTGAAGGGGAGGTCATTTGGGGAAGGAAAAGATACTGAATTGAATTGGCTTTGAGTTTGATGCCAATTGGTGGTAAAGATGTGTGATTGGTGGTTGGCTAAACAGATTTTCAGCTTGCAGAGGAGTGAGGAGTTTAAATTTGAGATCATTAACCTATATTTATACGGTGAAATCAAAAGGTTGGTATCAGATTTTCTGGGGAAGCATGTTTTAAAAGAAAGAAAACTGAAGTCTCTTCACACAAGCACAAGCACTTAGGGTATGAGAAGAGAAAGAAGGAGGGAAGGAAAAGGAAATCCACCACTGAGCTCTACTATAACAACTTCAAAAGAAAAATTCTGGAAAGAATTTGGCATTTTGGATTTATTAAGAAAAATGTCATTTGAAGAAGTTGCTTTTGTTTTATTGCAGAATTATATAAATACATTAGGTTAGAGTAGAGAGAGAAAGAATTTAAAGATGAGGGAGTGAGGATAGTTATTTTGAAGGTAAGGGAGAGGAAGTAGCAAGCAGAGGGCTTGAGTTTGAGGAAGACTCTAGACAAAAAATGCAATATTCATCCACCAAAGACCTGAATGACTGCTGCAGTCCTCTTACAAGTCCTGAGGCTGTGTCAGCACAGGCATTTGAATAACTGAGCTAAAATTTTGACTGACACTATTTCACTTTTAATTGTGAGATCTGAGACAACTTGAATATCTTCTACTAATTTTACATGGCATGATATTTTTAATAAAAACCACCATATTTTATTTCTAACATTTTCAAAAAAGTTCAATTTGATGAAAACACATTATTATGTTTAAATTATCATGAAGAAAGATGTGTGATGAATAAACTATATATTTTTGCTTAATTTTAGCATAATGAAAGGCAGAGGAACTAACTGGATCATTCAGGGAAAAAAATTGCTCATCATAGTTTTCAAAATGTGTTGCTGAGAACTAGCAGAGATATTCTCAGGTAGGTCAGGAGTTGGCAGAAGCAGGGAGTTTCAAGTTCCTGAAGTTTCAATTAAAGTTTATTTTTTCCTTTTATATATGAAGTTTCTTTTAAAATTATGTTAATAGAAAGATTGTTAAAATTATGTTTGAAAACTACTCAACAAAACAATGTGCCTGTATGTTGGGATACTTAGAGTCACACTTCCTGCCATTTTGAGTCATGACTCATAAACAAAATGACAAGATCAATAACCCACTAACAGGCTTGTGATTCTGGCCATCCTGGCTCCACAGCATTCTGGTTAAGCTGTAGATTATAGGAAGGGTTAGAATCAAAATGCTACAATAACATATCTTATAAGAATCTTGTTAGTTGAAAGAGTTAATTAGAGCAAGAGGCAAACTGTCCTGAAGAACAGAGGAAAAGTGGGGCTGCTACCGACTTGCAGTTTGCCTATCTGGTGTAAAATTTTGAGAAGATACAGAATAAGGACAATGAAGTAGAGGGAGTATTACTTCAATGTGTTTTTAAGGTAATTGGTTTTGCTTTTGAATGGTATTTTGCATGTGAGGCTGAAGCATATTGAGAAATAGAGTGACAAAGTTGATCATTGTTTTAAGGAAGATGATGTTTCCTGATGTGAATAGGAAGATCAAAAATGAGGAAGAAGCTTGAGACCACAAGACTCAATATTGTTTGGGGTAATGAGAAATGAAAGTGGAGCAATAAGTAACAATAAGTGTCTAAGTATGCTTTTAAATGTATTTGTATTAGTGCATTACTTTTTACATAATATTGGGGTTTGTTATGCCACATTTGTACATATACAAAACATAATTTTGGTCGATCTCATTCTCAGTACCTTCTTTTTCCTTTTCCTCCCTTCCCCAATCTGACTGATGTATTCTGCTGATCACCATTATTATTAGTAGTCATATTAATCTTATTATTTTAATAAATGCATTAAAGATGTTTTTAAATATGCTCAGCATAAACTATGGGACCTGGTTCCTAAATCTCATTTAGTATGCATTTCTTCCATGTTTACATAATAATAATATGTAGATCACAGGGATTTTGTGAGGATTAAGTAGAATAGTTTATGGAAGGGCCTTAGCAAAAATGTGGACACATGATAAGTGCTCAGTAAATGTTGATGACTAATACTAATATTCATGCTTATCAAGATTTATTTTAGGTTCAATTATTGACTAGCCTGCAATATGAAATAACAGCTGATTAATTTTTTAAATGTTAGATTTTGTAATTGTTAACATTTGGCTAAAACCTAATAGTCACAAAAGATTAGAAATATGAACACGTAAAAAAAATGAGTAAACTGAAGATAATCTAGAAGTGAAACTTAAATTTTTGCAGAAGATTGCTTCCAGAGGACTATGGTGAAGTTTGAAAACAAATGAAAGCAACAATACCTAATTTTATACCAGGCTATACATTCATGGATATATATTTTATTAAAGACTACCAGGCACAACAAAATAAAGGAAACCTTAATATATATATAGTTTTGGGAAGTTACCTATTTCTAACAACCATATTCAAATGGTAATCCTTTCTCTTTAAAATATATTTTTTAGATGTCTGACAATAGGTATTGAATTCATTACTCCAGAATATCTGTGAATTTATGATTCTACAGTTTCTCTGGATGACAAAGTTTTGAGAATTTGGTGAAATCCTTAGAAGAAGTAAAAAAGCATGCTTATAATTTTGCATATAACTTAGGACATTCACTGACCCTTAGAAATAATTAGTAAAACCTGATGTTTATGGTTCTTAGATTATGAGTCTTTACATTATATTCTTCTTAAAAATATTTATTTACTTATGTTTCATGTTTGCAATGGGGATAATAACACCTCGATCACAGGAATTTTGTGAGAATTACATGGAATATTTTATGTAAGGGCTGTAGCAGAAATGTGAGACAGGACCCCATGATGTTGTCCAGGCTGTCCTCAAACTCCTTGGCTGAAGCAGTCCTTCTAACTCATCAACCCAACTAGCTAGAACTACAGGCATGTGTCACCATGGACACCTCTCTAAAAATATATATATATTTTACTTTTTAATTAAATTAAAATTTTAACAGACACATAAAAACCCAAAGATTATACATATTAATGAGGTACAATGTGATGTTTTGATATGTACATACTGCATAATCAGGTTAAAAATATTTATCTCCTTGAACATTTATTAGGTCTTTAAGATGAAAACATCCAAAAGCATTTGCTAAATATGTGACACATTTGCTGTCTATAGTCACCCAGCTGGGCACTAGACCTTCTTATTCTTAATTGCAATTTAGTATCCATTTCTCAAACTTTCCCCATCCCTCTCTGCTCCCTATTCACCCCAGCCTCTGTTAACAGGCTTTCTACTATCAATTTCCACAAGACCAACTATTTTATATCCTACAAATGAGGGAGATCATGCAGTACTTTTCTTTTTGTGCTTGTCTAATTTCACTTAACATAATGATCTCCAGTTTCATTCATGTTATTGCAATGACAAGATTTCATTCTTTTGTATGACTGAATCCAAACATCTTTGGATTATAACAAACTATTTTGAATTATAACAACTTAATATAATTGTAAAAATAAGAAAAAAGAAAGCATTCTAATAAAAATTCTAGGCTTGTATTCCATTCTTTCTCATGTTAAAATTTCAATATCCTACTTAATATCTTTCCATATTGCCAGTGTAGTCATTATTATTACTTTGAATAGTTTTGTTTTTTAGTCTTCATACTAAAGATATCAATGGTTTATGTACCATATTTACAAGATGAAAGCATTCTGTATTTGTCTGCATAGTTATTCTTACCAGTGAGCTTTGCACCTTCCAACATTTTCTTCTTACTGATTGCTTTTTCATTTCAGTTTGAAGAACTCCCTTCAGCATTTCTTTTAAGACAGATCTGGTGGAGATATATTCTCTTAATTTTTGTTTGTCAGAGAATGTCTTTGTCCTTCATTTTTAAATAGCTTTACTGGGTATAGTATTCTTGGTTGGCAGGGTTTTTTTTCCCCTTAAGTTCTGCAAAATATCTCATGCCACTCTCCTGGCCTGTAAGTTTCTTCTGAAAGTCTGCTGTGAAGCAAATGGGTACACCGCTATGTTTTGTTTTGTTCTGTTTTGTTTTTTCCCTCTAGCTGCCTTCAGCATCTTCTCTATCTTTCATCTTTGAGAATTTTATTATAATATATAAAGTAGACTTAGTTGAGCTTAATTTTTTGTTTTTTTTGTTTTTTTCTATCAGGGATTGAACCCAGGGATGCTTAACAACTGACCCACATCCCCTGCCCTTTTTGTTTTGAGACAGGATGTCACAAGGTGCTGAGGCTGGCTTTGAACTTGCAATCTTCCTACCTCAGTCTCCTGAGTTGCTAGAATTATAGGCACCTGTCTTCGTTGAACTACATTTGACTGACTTTAGACCTTCCATTGATGTCTTCTGTTTTAAATTTCACCTAGCAGGTATTTAGTTTAAGGATTCCAGTTTCATTTCATAAAATTTTCTCCATTTCTAAAAGTTTCTCTGTTAGAGTAACAAATTATTTTGTGCTTTTAAGCTCATTAAGTTTCCATAAAACAGCCATTTTAAATTATCCATCTGAGGATTCAGATCTACTGGTTACTATCCGGTTTCTGGCACTGTATTTTTACCATTAGGTGAGATCACGGTCTCCTGAAAGTTCTTGCTTGGTATGCAATGTCCTTTGGGCATTTAAGGATTGTGTATTTATTCCAGTTTTTGTCATTTCTCTTCATGCTGTCTTTCCAGAAATTTTAATCAAGCTGTTTATTTTCTCTGAATATGTAGTTATTTCTGCTATTTCAGCACTAGATTACACCCTAAGTCCTGGTTTGCCATCAGTACATGGTTGGAATGTTGTCACTATTTCACCACCAAAGAATGACTCAAACCCACATTTATCTCAAATCCACAGTTGGTGTGTTTTGCCACAAGACCTGGGAGAGTACCTAAAAAGGATGGTGGATCCCCCAAGCTTCTCCCTGGGGTTGAGGTAGGCCCATGTGCCTCATCCACATTCATGGTGTGTGGTTAGACACTGTGGGATTCTACTTGACTCTAGGCAGAATCACCATCGATGGACCAGCCACAAGTTCCTGTACCATTCTTATGGCCAGCAATGCTGTAAAGTTGTATTACATCCTGAGTTCACAACCTACCAAGACATAAATTGCTCTGGAGCAGAACCAAGGGCCACACTGCTAAGGAGTGCCCACTGTTGAGATGGACTAATGGCCAATGATCCCTGAAACCAGCCATATAAATCCAATTGCGTGGGCCTGAACAGAAGTCCAATGGACTGGGACTGCTTGTCTCAGCCTGGCTCAGGGATGTTTCAGAAGCACTACCCTGGGCACAGGGTTCATTCAGATCTGCCCAGTGTTGAGTTTTATTGTCCTGGCAATGCTTTACAAGGCAAAGTCTTGGGCTGACTATCCCATCCTACTCCCAGGAAACAGAATCTTGATCCAGGCCCTGCTGCCTAAGGTTGGGGTAGTGATGGTGAAGGTATTTTCCTGGACAGTAAAGCTAATGCTGGTGTACATATGGGTATAACCTGTATGCTGAACCAGGTTTATGCCCAAGTATCACAAATTCAAGGACCTATAGTCTCAGTGACACTAGACCCACCCCACAACTGATGGTAATGCAGGCTAAAACATAAGTCTATTCCACCAATTATGGGATGGTCTAGAGGCTTCATTTGTAAGCACTGGCCTGGGGATAGCTTTGCTACCCAAGTTTGGGGGACTAGTGATAGATAGAAATAGTTGCTTGGTCACCAAGGCTGATGCTAAGTTTGGTCAAACCTGAGTCTCATAGTCCCAGGGGCTAGTACTGTTTGGGGAAGAGAGCTGTGTCCCAGGCCAACTACAAGACTAGCAATGATATAGAACATAACTCAAATCTGTCCCACTAGGGTACAGGTCTCTGCCAGATGCTGGAGCAGATCTAAAGGCTTTTTTGGAGTAGTTTGACCTAAATATGGAAGACTTTGATTTCTGCCTGGTCCTGTATGGCACCACATAAGATGGGTGTCTGAGCTCCAAGACAAAGTCCTATGCTTTCATTCAAGGCCTGTTCCTCATCAGGTGGAGTCTTGTTCCCTGCTCTGCTGCCTGAGGTTGGAGGAGACAGTCAACTGCCTCACCAGTCAGTTGTGGTGACTTAGTGTGTGGGTATTGGCCTGAGGGAAAGTTGGGCTCTGCCCAGCACTGTATTTCATCATGGTGGCTTAATGACTAATTTCATATCTAAGACCTGGACTTAATTTTCTTCTCCTCCCCAAGTGAGAGGCATCTTTCTTCAAACTGTTTGGAGTTGAAAGAGGAGTAATACCAGAAACTCTGTACTTTCTGTCTTCTTCAATGCATCTTTTCTTTCTGTTATGCTAGTACCAGACATAGGGGTTCTCATCCAGCTTCCTTAGCTCTTGTGAAGGTAGTATGGTACATGAATAACTCTTCAAACTTCCTCAATCTCCATGGAATTGCCAATGCTCTTTCTCAGACTTTAATCAGAAATACTTTCCTGACACTTCTATCAAGAGGGTTCTGCAAGGTTGGTGGTCACCATAAAGTCCTTGAATTGGTAGAACTGAGATTCTGGATCTCTATTATGACTCTTCCTATTCCTACTATCTAAAATGAGTCCTTGAGTTCTTATTACTCACTGCATTTGGTTATATTATGGGAGTACATTCACTGAGAGCAATGATATTCCTATTCTGAATTAATCTTCCAGATTTTGTATATTTTAAATTTAAGTAAGTGTGTTTGTGTTTGTGTGTGTGTAGTTTAGTGTATAAACATATATACATATTTATTGACATAAGTGCTGTTCAATACTTTAAAATATTGTCCATCAAAACTTATAAACCATCAGGAATCTATTCATGTAATATGATGGAAAAGGGCCAGCCAGGGTCTCATCTCTGTTAAATGGATTATAGTCATTTCTATGTTTAAATTTTTGCACTGTTGTCTGACTATTTCACTGTCATGGAAAATTCATCTTTGTTCTTGTCAGTCATCCTCAGGAGTTGGCCCTTGATCCCACATTGATGACTATAGTCCTACTACTAGAGTCAATAACTAGAGTTATTGACTTTAACAATGCAAACTGTCTGCCTGCGCACCCACTTGAACCTCTGGATGTCATCTTGACTCTAGCACCATGTTTTATAAGTTGTGTGTGTGTGTTGGGTAACCTACTGCATAACTCTATGTCAAAAATAAAACACACCCTTCTGCCTAACAGACTATTTCCTCTCCAACATCTGCCAATGAGGCTGTTCTCCCCAGCCCTTACTTGAGTTCCTAAAGATGGACCTTTCAGTGTTCAATTCTAAAGTGGTTAGCTGGGTCATGAAAAATTATGCCTGAGTTTAGACCAGACTCATATTTCATTCTTCCAGTGAAAATTTATTCATTTATCCATTCATTAATTCAGTCAAAAATTATTGAGTTCCTACCATGTTTCAAAAGTATAGAACAAACATTATTCCTAATGTGGTCTTTTGTTTACTGTAATTTTAAGCTTGAAACTCCTTTCAAAGCAAACTTAAATACATAACAGAATGATAAAAAGATTGCCTCAAGCTGGATAATCCAAAACCAACCTGTATGTTTTATAAACTTCCATTCATCCAGAGTTAATTCTTCATGCTAGTGTTGATTTGGGGATATCTGCACTGTCTAGAGATGAATTTGCTTAGCACTGTGCAGGGTAGGTGTGAGGGTGTGGGGAAAGCAATACTACCAGTGTCCAGTGAGTAGAGACCAGGAATGCTGCTAAACATTCTACAATGTATAGATTATCTTCCAAAGAAGAGTTATCCTGCCTAAAATGTTAATAGTGTCAAGGTTGAGAAACCTTGTTAACTTTTAAAGGAATTGAGATGGGAGTTTTGCTTGCCATCATTTGGCAAAATATGTTGGTCAGTATACTATTAGTTTCAGCATTTAGAATTTTCAATGTTAGTATTTGCCCAGGAAAATGTGGTAGATATACATATGAAAAACATTTTTCTTACTCAGAGAAAATCCTTCAATGTATGATACCATGGAAGGCTGACAAGTACCAGATCAGTCTCTAATATTCTAGAATGTTAAAACAATATCAGTATTCTTTCTACCTAAAAATTAACATATCTTCCTGCCTTCTCCATATGATAGAAATGAAAGAAGCAGATCATCCGGGGAACAGATGAATAGACAGTTTGTGAGGGTTTTGAGGGCTCCTTGAGACATTATTTCTTGATTGCATTAGAATGTAGATCCTTCAAATAACCCTATAGCTTTATTCGAACTTATCTAATTCCATATAAATTTATACAATAGCTCTTGAGATAAGAATGGTAAGAAAATGCCAATCACCAAATTAGAATAACTATGATTTATAGCTGTCTATTCACCAATTCACTAGAGATATTTTACGAGAGATTCAATCATGGGCATTTGGTTTGAGTGTAATTTTAGTGCAAATATTTCCATTTTGATTACTGTATTTTTTTTGAGAATTTTAATGAAAAAAATTTCTTGTGGTAATCATAATCTTTGAAGAGTTACATCAAACCCACAATATTTGTTTTTTTACTTTAGTTAATAATATATGAATGTATTATAGTAGGTAACAATTTTCATGCATAACAATGGTCTCTGGGTTAGAAGGAAATCTGTTAGAACTGGAAAATATCAAAAGAAAAAAGTGGGTTAATACATTTTCTTATGAATAAATTTACCTACAGTTGTATAACAAAGCTTGTTTTTAACCTCTCTTGCTAAATTTAAGATTATTTACTATACTCGTTTATTTTTTGTGTATACACAATTTGGTTATAGATATATGAGCACATAGAACCTCCAAAATATTGGATTTATTTTTACTTTCACTTGCCTACCATACTCCTTCAGCCTCTTTGTTCTAGAAAAGAAAGTCATTACTTTAAGGAAAATAAAACTACTTCTCAAATTTGAATTACAAAGGCTTTCCTATTTCCTTAATATTTCTTCATCGATGTTCCAATTTTTGCTTTCAACAAAATTATTAAACCTGCATTAGATTGTTTTCTGTTATGAATTCTACTGAGAAAATCAGAGATTTTACAGTTTCCTTATAATCTAATAACTCTATTTAACTTATGAGCAAACTTGGATACATTGTTCAGTCTGTACGCTCCACAATTTTCTTATTTTCAAAATAGAAGACAATAAAGGGTTCCTGGAAAAAGAACTAAGTTCTTACATAACACACACAAAGTGCCTTACCCCAGTAGGTATTCTGTAAATGCTAAATAACACTTAAAGATGCCTTTCCAGTTTTGTTATTGGTGGCAGAAGGAGTACTGTTGAAAAAAATTAGGAGTCACCACATGTTGGTATCATTATGTATTTAAAATGTTTTCTTGTAAAGGAACATGATTAATTGGTAAATTCAACATTACTTAGGCATACAAATTATTAAGTTTTTACTAGTTCCAAAGCTAAAGTAAACATTAACATAAATATACAAAAATACTTATATACGTGAATCTAAATAATCTCAAATTTTTATTATTTTTTTTTGTTGTTAAACTTTTTGTTCTGAGTCTCCTACTCCTGTAACACAATCATCACATATTTAACAGCCATTGAATTTTAGGGTTGAGATGGAGTTTAGGATCCTTTCAATCAATGCAGACATTCTAAAATATATTCTACATTTGAAATTTTAACTCTTTGTGGAACAAGTCAGTATACACTCTTCTAAATGTTTTCTTTCATTTTGTTCTACAAAATCTATGTGATGTATTAGTACTCTTCCTATTTTTGAGATATAGAAATAAGCTCAGAAATGTTGAGTAATTATTCAGGCTTAGCAAACAGTAATGGGAAAGTAGGAACTTAAACAATGACTGACTCCAGAGATTGTGTCTTAACAATTAAACCAAATTTGAAAATGCTCTTAGGAATAGGGTATTGTCTGTTTGGGAATTTTATTCTCGGCCACATTAGAAAGAACAAAGAACATAACTGCAAAGACCCAAAATCATTGATGAAGGGCTTTAAAAACCAGGAGAGAATTAGTCACTTCCCAGTTCAGATGTATTGCTCCTGGGGGATTCGGTACCTAAGATGATGAGTATATCTATTAAGAATATATTTAGTTGAAAATAGAAAACATTCCTGAAACAATAATTTAAGTACATTTAATTTGGTTCAAGCAGAGAAGTCTTGAGTAGGGCAAGTGACACTCTGCTAAGCCATCAAGGCCTCACCTTTTCTATCTGCCACTTTTGTCTTCTTAGCATGTGTCTTTGATGTCTTATGGTCATAAAGATGGCCTTTCTATCTCCAGACATTATGTCTGATTTCCAGATGGAAATAATGGGGAAGGATCAAAGGCAAAATGCATTTTACCTTTTATTCAGAAATAATGTCCTCCTGTGGGATTTCTCATAGGCCAGAATTACCACATGGACATCCATAACTGCATAGTAAATTATTTTATTTGAATTCATTGAAAAATAAAAATTGAAATTCATTTAATTAAAAGAAACGAGGAATGAATACACAACCGGTACTGTCTACAATAGTCCACTCCTTCACCCATAGCCCACCCCTTTGACTATTCAACATCATCTGTATAACACTTCATGACCACAGAGCACACCCTCCACCAAAGCTCATCAAAGTACTGAGTCTACCTTAAAGTGGAGGTCTCTGGATGAGGTGCACTGTGCTTTATTAGGTCTAAATTTGGATTCTGGTGGACTGATGACTTAGACACTCCCAAATAAGTGCCCTTCCATATAATGCCACACATCATATGGAAGTGTTAAGACATAGTAATAATAATAATAATAATAATAATAATAATAATACCTCCCATTAAAGAAAGAGGAAGAAGGAAAACACAGAGTGGCAGAAGCAGAAGAAAGTAGAATTGGACAAGAAGAGAAAATTTCTTGTTTTGTAAGTACATTAACTCTTATTACCCTGGCCTCTGGCCTCTGGAGGAACAAGTCATTTCTCTAATTAATTAACATGCCCACACTAGGGATGTCACACTCAAGGAGGATGTACTCATGGAAGGCTACTCCACTCCAGTAACCCAATTCCTGTTGATGTAAACTTGGGTGCTGGGATTGCATTAAGGACTGAACAACCACAGGCTATTGTCAAGCATAATTACTGTGGCCAGTATATTAGCTTCCAATGAATTCTGTGTGATAGGAACAAAAGGGAGAAATTGTGTCTACACCATTAGTTCTGAGGCCAAAAACCATGAAACTTTTCCATCATCCTTTTAGCCCTTTGGCTATACTTAGGTCAATATATTGAGGCAGTTTAAAATACTAAAAATTCTTCCTCTGATCTTTGCCAGTGGCCAACCTGTTTTATTTGACTGAGAATTTCTACCAGAATTGATTCCAAAAGAACTGTGAACTTGGTTTATCTAGTCCTAAAGTTCAAGTCTCAGATTGTGAATTCTAAGACCTAAGGGCAGAATGATATTCAATGTCATCAGTCTCTTGGAATCAGGACCAGAAGATCATAATTTACCAAAAAATCAATGAAAAAAGGATAAAAGATCTATTTTATTTATAAAATTATTTGCAGATAATGTCAGAAGAAGATTTGTTGGTGTTACATATGTTGTAAGTAATTCAAAATGCTTGTTAACTGAACAATTTGCTTTCTAAATGAATAGTAGAGAGCAGATATTTTTATATACACATACATATATATCTGATTATAGAAACACATACTAACATAATAAAGAAACATAGTATTGGCATTCTGTTCCTGGCCTTGTAGAATAAAATATAATAATCTAATCTCACTCAGAAGTAAAAAATAATAATAAAAAAGATAATTTTGACAGGTAAGTGAAGCACCTGAAAATATTTATTAACCATTGTAAGAATGAAAAATTTAATTTTCAAAGGGTGTTGAGACTGGGGGTAGATAGTGGTGGGAGACAAAGTTATTCAAGTTGGGATCTAAGGAATGATTCTCCCTGCTCAGAATCCCAAGAGGCTGAATTTTCAATTAAAGGAAAAGAATGTTGGAATAATTTCCTGTTATTAAACTGCACTAGATTTATGGAGAAGGGATGTATGCTAATTATTCTTAATAGGTAAGAAAATAAACATTTGTAGATTGAATTCATATCATCTGGGCCTAGTATTTAGGGAAATGCAAATCAAAACTACATTGAAATTTCATCTCACTTTAATCTGAATGGCAAGAATACAAATAATAATAAACGTTGGCAAGGAAGTGGTGGAAAAGGTACACACATACATTGTTGGTGGAACTGTAAATTGATGCAACCACTCTGGAAAGCTATGTGGAGGTTCCACAAGAAACTAGGAATGAAACCACCATATGACCCAGCTATCCTACTGCTCAGTATATGTCCAAAAGATCTAAAATCTGCATACTATAGGGATGCATCCATGTCAATGTTTATAGCAGCACAACTCACAATAGTCAAGCTATGAAACCAACCTAAGGTGCCCTTCAACCAATCAATGAATAAAGAAGAATGAAATTATGACTTTTGCCTATATATAGATGGAACTGGTCACTATCATGCTAAGTGAAATAATCCAAATCCAGAAAGTCAAAGGTTGATTTTTTTCTCCTATATGAAAAGCTAATCAAAATAAGGGAAATCAAAGAAAATAAAAAGGGGGATTTCATAAAAATAGAAGAAAGATCAGAGGAGTAGAGAAAGGAAATTGAGAGGGAGAGAGAAGAGATGGAATAATGGAAGAACAGTGAAATTAATCTAACCTAACTTTCCTATGTTCATATGTGTATATACCACAGTAAATCTCACTATTATGTACATCCACAGTATACTAATTACAAAAAAATTTAAAAAAAACCTGGAAATAAATAGCAGAAAGATCAGGAAGAACAAGGGGAGGGAGAGGAGAGGGAAAGAAAAAATACTGAGGACTGAATTAGAGCAAATTATATTCTGTGCTTCTATAATTATGTCAAAATTAATCCTAATGTTATGTATAACTAAAGAGAACCAATAAATAAAGATTCTTCCAGAAGCAAATCTTCTCATTATACTTTACAATGATCATTTTATTCACATTGGTTCATATTAGCTGACATTTAAAAAATAAATTGAAGCACTACTTTGCAATAGCTAATAAATGAACTATGTGATTGAGTTCAGAGTTTTTTTCCCATCTTGAATGTGAGTGATATATGATTTTCTCCGAATTTAAATGAACTCTACTAATGTCCTTATGGAAAACTTTATTTGGTTAGAATCAGTTAACTTGAAGTTTAAGGAAGACTATCACCTATTCTTTACCCCATGCTTTTGCATTAAGAATATCTTTTATATATTTGTTCTTATACAACAAAGACTATTTTAAAGCTATTTTAGTAGTATTTTAGTTTGACATTGTCCAGATTGATAGTAACCTCAGAAACTGAGAAGAGGCAAATGCAAACACTCTATCCAATATCAAGTCAGGCTCCAAGGAATACTTGGGGATAAAGTTCTAGTGAATGGGATCTTATTGCCAGAATCAGCCACCCAAAGAAACAGGGCAACATGAATGAGCACCAGCAGGGTAAAGAAACAACTGAATTGAATGCTTAAGACTTTTAGATATGAGATTTATCAGACTATAAAATGGCTACACTTAGAATTTTTAAAATATTTGCTTTAAAAAAACTGAACTAAAATATAATTATTGGTGGTATAAAATTATACAAGACAACTTGAAAGAAAAAGAAATGGAAGTTTCATAGTGAATAAACATTGAAATAAAATAATGGTTAGATTTAAGGGCTCATGAGAAGTTTAAAGAAGTAGGTGAAGGATCAAAAAATTGATCTGGAATGTGGCACAATGAGAAAAAAGATAAAATATGGCAGAAAAGCAATAAGTAGAACAGAATCTAAATAATCAGTGTTTTAAAAGTAGAGAACCAGAGAAAGGCATTATTGAAATTGAGTAAGAAATTTACTTATCTGATAAAAACATCCAATAGAGTCATGAATCATAGCAGAATAAATGAAAACAAGTGAACATAAAGCTTTTCTAGTTTAAACAAAGGAATGCTATAGATTAACCAAAAAAATTTGCAAACACAAACACTAGAGAGAAAGAAACTCTGTTTAGATTGACAATTGCCTTTTCAACAATAGCAATGAAAACCAGAAAACAGTGGAGTATTGTGATGAGAGAAACACCTGTTAATCTTGTATTATTACTTAGCAAGAATAACTTTCTAGAATTAAAAAGAAAAAAGACACAGATGAAGAAAAACATAGTTTTTAATAGAAAGATATTCCCTTTAAAAATTTCAAAAACTGTACTGCAGGCAACATGAAACCAATACCACATGGAAAATGCAAAAAGGATTGAAGAATAGGGAAAGTAGTAAATGTGTGGGTAAATGTTAACAACATTGAATGCACAAAAATATGTCTTTTTTGGTTTAAAACAGGATAGATGTATGATATCCAATAATTACGTATAAGTTAGGAAGCACTGGTTTAATATAATCCGTGTGTAATGAAGCAAAACTTGTATTTTCACATTTTAATAAATTACCTAACATTCTGACAATATTAAGGTAACCAATTAAAGAATATAAATAGAATATTTTAACTTTTAATTTATTATATTAGAGAGAACTCCAATAAATTTTTAAAAAGCAAAACAAATAATAAATAAACCAAAAAAAGAGAAAGAAATGGTGATACAAATAGAAAGTATAAAAATAGAAAAGAAGAAATAAAATCCAAATAGGTATGTCCCTCTCTTCTGAGCTCTTAATATTTTAGATATTTGCAATAATGATTTACAAATGTTTTACTGAAGATTTACTATCTTTACGCATCAGCAAAAATGTTAAATTTTATGTATGTTCATAAGGAGGTTTTCAAATTCTTACAGAAGGATATCAGCTGTTTTCCTGATAATGTTTTGTCTTTTGCTAATGTTATTTTCCTAAAGGTTAAATTTCTATATTTGCTTCTGCCAGTTATTTTGGGACATTAACACCTAGATCAAATTTAGATAACACCCCTTACCATATTAGCATACAATTTATTTGCCTGTAGAATAGTACATATTTGTTATTATGTATAGAAAGTCAAATTAACTTGCATCCAATACTCATGGAGTAGATACTAGACACAGTATTGTCAATAAAGACACCATTAAGAAAAGCATTAAAACTTTTGACAAGTTGGGTTTTCAATGTTCAATATAATGCAGAAGTGTTGGGGACGTGTTATATGAGTTTTAGAGTGTTTTAGTGATATATGGGGAAATTTATCTGAGTTTTTATATGATTACTATTGTATTCCCTAATTTGATTTATAAAACTAAAAAACATAATTAGTGATCCAGTTAAAAGACAAAGAGTTTCTCTCTTGATTGAAAAATGAAAACCC
This sequence comes from Sciurus carolinensis, assembly GCF_902686445.1. Taxonomy (NCBI): domain Eukaryota; kingdom Metazoa; phylum Chordata; class Mammalia; order Rodentia; family Sciuridae; genus Sciurus; species Sciurus carolinensis. Next base: position 87,867,534 of record NC_062219.1, read on the forward strand.
TATCTGAAAATTCTGTTTACTGCCTGAAAATGGAAAGATGAAACACAGATACTTTGGGCCTGGAACAGAATAAAAGACACAGGGACAAACAACACAAATACAGTAATCTGTTTCTTTCTCTTTTTTTAAACCTTTTTTAAAAATTCATTTATTTTGATTCGTTGTACACAAATGGGGTACAACTGTTGTTTCTCTGGTTGTACATGAAGTAGAATCACACTATTTGTGTAACTATACATGTATATAGGGTAATGATGTTTGTCTCATTCTGTTATTGTTCCTTCCTCCCACTCCTTCCCTACCCTCTTTCTCCTCTATACAATCCGATACATAACAGGGGGTGGGAGGGAGGCTAGAATGGAGGAAAGATGGATTGTACAGTCATCTGTTTCTTGATGAAGCTGCCAAAAAACACACTGGAGAAACGACAGCCTCTTTAACAAATGGTGTTGGGGAAATTGGATATCCCTATGTAAAAGAATGAAACTAGATCCCCATCTCTTGCTGTGCATAAAAGTCAACTCAAAATAAATCAAACACCTAAGTACAAGTCCAGAAACTGCAGCTATGAGAAGAAAAAGTAGTGGAAACACTTGAACATATAATACAGGCAAATACTTCCTGAATAGGATCTCTATTGCTCAGGAAATAAGAGGAAGTAAGACTTAAAAAATGGGACAGCAGCACATTAAAAAGCTTCTGCACAGCAAAGGAAACAAGAGTGAAGAAGTAACCTACCAAATGGGAGAAAATATTTGCCAGTTACTCTTTCAACAGAGGACTAATGTACAGAGTACATAAAAAACTCAAAAACCTCAACATTAAAAAACCAAATAACCCAGTCAGTAAGTGGGCACATGAACTAAACAGACATTTCTCAAAAGAAGAAATACAAATGACCAACAGTTATATAAAAATTTGTTCAGCATCTTTAGCCACTGGGAAAATAACGAATAAAAACTATGTTAAAAGATTCCACCTCACTCCAATTAGAATGTCAGTCATCAAGAATACAAACAACAAGGCTAGTGAGGATGTGGGGGGGAAATGAGCTCTTAAACACTGTTGGTGGGAATGTAAATTAGTACAGCCACTATGGAAATTAGTATGGAGTTTACTTCAAAAGTTAAAATTAGAACTGCCATGTGTCACAACTATACCACTCCTTGGTATTTATTCAAAAGAATTAAAGTCAACATACTTTAGAAATACATGTATGCCCGTGTTTATCACAACACAATCACAAGAGCCAAGTTATGGAAACAGCTCAGGTGTCCATCAACAGATGAACAGATAAAGAAAATGTGGAATATATATACACTATGGAGTTTTATTCAGCCACAAAGAAGAATGAAATTAGAATATGAATGGAACTGAAGACCATAATTCTAAATGAAATGCCAGACTCACATAGATATATATTATGTATTTTTTCTCATATATGGAATCTAAAGGGGGGGGCGGACCAAACAACAACAACAACAACAAAAAAACAGAAGAAAAAGGGTGCCATGAAAGTAGATGGCAGACTATTCGGGCTGAGGATGGTGTTCAGGGTGAGGAAATAGAAGAGGGTGAGGCTGGTATTGATGAAAATACATATTTATTTATATACAAATATATCACCATGAATCCAACCATTCTGTATAATTAATATGAAACCAGTAAAATAAAAAGGTACATTGGATAAATAAGAGTAAAAAATGAACAGCAAAATTATGTAAATACCAACCAATTTTATCTGAGTACAAAAATCAGTGGAGATAAAAGGGAAGCACAAAGTGAAAAAAAGTTCCAATTTATTAGCAGTATCTAATAATTTTAACTCATTTTGGCATCTAATTAAGTATAGTCTTTGTATGTATATGCATGAAACCAAAAGAATGAAAAGATGAATACAACATCAGAGTGGGAGATTTTAGCACATTTGTCTAGTAGCTGAGGGACCAGACACATAAAGTCAATAAGGGTATAGTAGATTGGAAAAACACAATTAACAAATTTAACCTAATGGTTCAATGACAAAATGCTCATTCTATTCAAAGAACACTTACAGCCTTTACCAAATTAACCGAACATTGTACCATAAAGAAACATTAACTAAGCTTAAAATTACTGGTATTATACAGAACACATTTTCTGGCCACAGTGAAATGGTTAGAAGCGATTAAAATACTCAGCAAAACTCACTTTTTGGAAATTAGATATTTCTTAAAACTCATAGGTCAAAGAAGAAACCAGTGAAAATTAGAAAGTGCTGAGGAGAGAAAGATAATGAAATTGGTGCATATCAAACATGTGATGAAGCTAAAGTGATTCTTAGAAGGAATTAGCTTTAAATCATTGTATTGGAAACATTTTTAACAACTCAAAAGGATGGGCTTAAGAAATTGAGCTAATACAATACAAAACTACAACTGAATTCACTGTCCTTAAAAATTGAAGGCAGAGTAAAAAACAACAAAATAAAAGGAAAACAGAAATACAATAGAGAAATCAACAAAGTGAAAAAATTATTTGAAATGAATTGTAAAATGAACAAACTCTCATAAGACTAAGCAATGGGAAAAAGGTGAAAAAATACATAACTAGATATTTTGCATAGTTTTAAATGATATATTATTGTTATCACTTCATGCCAATGAATTAAAATGAAAAACATTTAATTGAAGTATAACGAAAATGAACTTAAGAAGAAATAGAAAAAAATCTGAATATTGATTTCACTATTAAGGAAACTAAATCAGTAGTTAAGTCTTTCCTCTTGTATACCCTCCCAAAATGACTCAAATACTTGTAAATTCTATCAAACATTTAATAGATTAATTAATTCGATCCAACAAACTATTCTTAAATGTAGAATTAGAGGAAATATTCCTACATTTTGTCATGTTCCAGAATCTGAAAGGACAATATAAGACAATTACTGCCCAAACTATCTTGTAACATAACCATTGATATCTTAAAGAAAATATAAGCATTGTTTAAAAGTGATTAATATTCTGACAAATGTGCAATCATTTGGGAATTTAAGGTGGTTTAAGATAAGATTAGTTTCACATATATACCATATTAACAAATTAAGGAGACATAGATAATTATCTAAGTGAATGCACATAAAGAATTTGATAAAATTAAACGTTCATTTGTGTTAAAATTCTTATCAAGTTAAAAATTAAAAGTAAAAGACTTCTCTAATTGGAGATATTATCTAAAGCCCCAGAACATACCTAATGATATAACTGACAGTATTTCTTTTAAGATAATACAAAAGAGTTTCTGTTCTTATCATTTCTATTGGACATTCCATCAGAGCAATGAGGGAAGAAAAAAGTATAATATTTGTAAGTGAAAAAATAAAACTAATATTTTGCACAAGATGGCATAATATTTTAAAAGGCAGAAACCTCTAAAGAATTATTGCACAATTTATCAAGACTGCTAGACACCTGAATCAATAAAAAAAACTTCATGTTTTACACATTAGCAACAAAGAGTTAGAAATGGACTCAAATAAAACCTTTAGCATGGTACTTTAAAAATTACCAATTATGAATTGCACAAAAGTAGCTAAGACCTTAATGGAAAAAGTTATAAAACTAACTGAACATTACCAAGTAAGACCAATACCTAACTAAATGTAGAGACACACCATGTTTATGGATTAGAAGATAAAATATTATAAAGATAATTCAATTCCTTTAGTTATATTCAATACAATTCTAGTGGAAATGCTAACAAATTTTGTTGTTTGTTTTTTATTCTGTTAAGGAACATGACACACTCACTGATTCCAAAATGTATATAGCACTGTACTGAAGAGCAAAAAGACCCCAAATAACTGAAATACTGCTGAAAAAAAAAGTGCCTTTGTAAATCATGAGGAATAATTGTAAAGCTATAAGCTACAATAATTTAGTCAACAAACCCAAAGAGTACCCTGAAACAGAATTAAACAAACTCAAATGATGAATTGCCATTTCATAATAATTCTGATAAGGAGATATTTTAAGAAAAAGCACTGGAACAACTATGTGGGAAATTATGTTGGACTTAAATCTAACCAAAAAATAATTTCTGCATCATAAAAGTGACCAGAGAAAAAAGGAGAGATCTCCTTTCTTTTATTCTCCATTGTTGTGAAACAAAGGATTCCAAGACTTAGTTACTTGAGATAATAATGGTTTACCATTTATCACACACATACACAAAAAGAGAACAGAGAACAAAGATGGGAATACTAGTGTAGCTAAATCTCAAACAACACTGAACAAGATCTGCTCATTTTGGTTCCTGTTGATAAGAATTAGTATGGATTTTTCTTAACCCATGGCAATACCAGAGGAACAATCTTTTTGCCAATCCAGAATTTGGAAATCTGGACAGGTTCCATGTTTGGTCCTTCCAGCAAGTATATGGTAAGCTTTAAGTTAACACCTCTACAAAGTCTTTTATTTCCTTATCATTCAGGAACCACTTTTGCTAAATAATTTGCTTTATGGAATTTTAAGTGACCCTGTATCTTGCTCCTATCATCTATTACCTTTATCATCATCCACCAGCAGATCTGAATCCAAGGACACTGACAAGAAGCCTTACTTAGTCTCACAGCACAAATCCACCTTGTGCAAATGGCAGTGGTACACAGAATTTGTAGCTCTGATAAAGAGGAATTCTAAATAACAAGCTAACTCCAGAATACTGAACAAGTTTCCCAAGGGAGCTTCCCAATCCAACATCTAGGCATTGGATCGTATTCAAGTTATTCCACCCAACACATCATTCTTCTTATTCCCCAAGGCATGTCTACCTCCTTGTGAACTCTGCACAAGGTTGCTCCCTTCCTTGTTAACTTCGAGACTCTTAGTTGCATATAATGCCTGCTGCATAAGCATCATTTCGCTGTCCTCATTTTAAATCCAGAATTTTTTTTCATGTTTGCTTTTTGCCCCTCTCCCTTCAGAATCAGCCCTCTTCTAAGACTTGCTCCAGCCTGTCATTCTTATCACAGTACTGAAGCATCTCTGTTTATCAGACAAACTGTAGATTTCACGAGCCCTTCCCTGTGACACATATGAGGCAGAACCCCAAAGTGTCTTAATCTCTGCTCTTGGGGCATGTGAGATCTTCCTGAGGAAACAAACACATGAAAACTCAAACAATTTGAAACAATAGAAGAGGTAACACAAAATACAAGGTTCTTTGTAACCTGCTGGAAGTCAGAGGACATCACAGTTGACTAAGGTGATGAATCTATTCCCTTTTCCAGTTCTTCCCCAATGTCACTACACAGCATATACTCAAATAAAGCAATAGTTCCTGGGTGCATACTGCTAAGATCAAGAACAGAGAAAATGCAAATTCAAATAGCTAGAAAATAAAGCAAAAGAGTCAAGTGGTGAGAGAAGCAGAAAGTATACAGAATATAATGACTTTGTACACTTCATGGTTGTCATGAAAAAAAAATCTGTACAACTGCTCAAAATTGATGGAGATGAAGTCACAGAGAACCTCAGTGGAATTTGCTTTGGTTCTCTTTGGTTCCACTAAAACTTAATGGCTTAAAACAAACAAAAAACAATTCTGAATAAAGTAATGACGGAAAATATCTTTATGCCCATAATATAGAGAATGTTTTCTAAAACAAGCCCTCCCAAAATGTATTAATGGGTACTTTGAAATAGAGAACTTCTGCTCAAAATATCTGTAAAATAAATAAAAACCCACTAATTTGGAAGAAGTCATTTGCAGTATATATAACTGATAAAGAATTAAGTCTAGAATATATCTACAATATCACAAAAATCTACAAGAAAAAATATAAACAATCCAATGAAATGGGACTAAAAGAACAAAGAGGGAGGGGATCCACTCGAATATTCATTTCACTGGGAGAAACAAAAAGCCAGAAAATAGATAAGATGTTCAATCTCATCAAGGATTAGGAGAATGGAAATTGAGACATGATGAGAAGTTGATTCATACCTGCTACGTGGCAGCAATTTCAAAATCTGAGAATGTTATATTTTGCTTCCAGTGTGAAGCCACCAGACCACTGTGTGTTCTTGGTGGAAATGTAAACTGGAACCATCACTTAAAAAATAGCTGAAGTTTTCCAACTGAGCAGAATATGCACAAATCCTTTGACTTAGCAATTCCACCCTTGCCTATATTCCCGAACTATTTGCTCATGGATACCAGTAAATATGTGCAAGAATGTTTTTCGAAGTATCATTTGTTAACAGCTCCAAACTAGAAACAACCCAATAGTAGACTGATTAAATATTCCTCCAGTGGAATGGTAAATGGCAGTAAAATGAATAAATCAAAACCATATACAACATCAACAAAACTCAGGAGCAAAAAAAGAAAACCAAATTCAAGATTTTGTTGTACTTGACGATTCCATTTATATACAGTACTAGACCATCCAAAAGTAAACACTATGCTGCTTGCATATACAAACATATTTGGTGACTATTTAAAAAAAAATTCAGTAACAAAGAAATGATACAGAAAATATGATTATGATTTCTTGGGATGGTGATGAGGGCCAGGAAATAGGATGAGATGGGAGAATGGTGTTTACAAGTCAAAGTGATAGGAATACTGTATTTCTTAAACTGGATTGCAGATAAATGCTTTTTGAAGTGTTGTTTTTACCATTTTTGGTATTTTAGCCATATTTTACATGGTTTTTTATATCTACTCAATATTTAATGAAAATAATTGAAAAATCATCTTCAATAAGTGCTATAGGGAAAACTCACATTTATAATATGAAAAATGGAGAAACCCAATAATTTATATCCTATGAGACACACTAGGGGCTATCAGAGCAGGCCTGATTTTGTATGTCAACCATGGTGTAATTTCTTAAATACTTTTTTTCAATGTAGAAACCCTTAGATCTCACAAAGCCATAAAAATAAATGCTTTTATTAGTGCATTACAGTAATATGTAATATTAGGAATCACTTAAACATAATCACACATGCATGGGATATAGTGTGCTCTACTTTAGACAACAGTACTTCCCTTTCCCTTCCCTCCTCCCTCCTCCTGTTCCCCTTCCTCTATTCTACTGGTCTTCCTTCTATTTATTTATAGTTTTTTTATTAGTTATTTATAGATATACATGAAGATGAAATTCACTGTGGTATATTCATATGTGTACAAAGCATAATTTGGACAATTTAGTTCTACCATTCCTCTTTTTTCCCATCCTTTCTTCCTCTCCTTCAATCTTTCTCTGCTCCACTGAATTCAGGTCTATTTTCATAGGATTACACCTGTGCTCCTTGTGCCCTTATTTGGTCTGGTTTGCACTTATAAGAAAAAATATGTAACCACTGACTTTCTGAGTCTGGCTTATTTCACTTACCATGATATTCTCCAGTTCCATCCATTTACCAGCAAATGCCATAATTTCATTTTTCTTTATGGCCTTGTCCATGTATACCACATTTTCTTTTACCCATTCATCTGTTGACAGGCACCTGGTCTGATTCAAGAATTTGACTATTGTGAATTGCACTACTATATACAGTGATGGGCCTATAGCACTATAGAATATTATTTAAGTTTTCTTGGATAAATATCAAGGAATGGGATAGCTGGATCATATAGTGGTCTATTACTGGTCTTTTAAGAAATCACCATACTGCTTTCCAGAGTGGTTGTACTAATTTGCAGTCCTCAAAACAAAGTATAAGTGTAACTTTTTCCTTATATCCCACCAGCTTTATTAGTAGTAGTATTGTTAATAATTGCTGTTTGGACTGGAGTGAGATGGAATCTCAATGTAGTTTTGATTTGCATCTCCCTGATTGCTAGAAATGTAGAACATTTTTTCATATATTTATTGTTCATAGTATTCATTCCTTTGAGAAGTGTCTGTTTAGTTCTTTTGCCCAAATAATTGGAATATTTGTTTATATTTGTATTAAGTTTTTTGAGTTCTTTATATATTCTGAATATTAATACCCTGTCAGAGGAATGGTTGAGAAGGATCTTTTCCTATTCTGTAGCCTCTCTCTTTATGCTTTTGTTTGCTTGGCTTTAGAGAAGCTTTTTAATTTGATGCTGTCCCACTTATTGATTGTTGGCTTTATTTCTTATGCTTCAGGAGTCTTGTTAAGGAAGTCAGTGCTTGTACCAATATTGGAGTATTGAGCTTATGTTTTCTTCTAGCAGTTGCAAAGTTCCTGGTCTAATTCCTAGGACTTTGTTTAACTTCAAGCTGACTTTCGTGCAAGGTAAAAGGGAACTAGTTTCACTCTGCTAGTTGGAGCATTTTAATAAATTTGTTAAAAAGCCTCATTTGTTTAAAAGATCATCTTTTCTCCAAAGTATGTTTTTGACAACTTTGTCAAGTATCGGATGACTGCATTTATGTGCCAATACCACACTGTTTTTAATATTCCTCATGGTATAATTCAAGATCAGGTATTATGATGCATCTAGTATCACTCTTCTAGCTCAGGATTGATTTGGCTATTTGGCATCCCATTATTCCAATTAATTACAATTTTTTCTAATTGTGTGAAGAATGCTATTTGTATTTTGATGGGGATTGCATTGAATCTGTATAATGCTTTTGGTTATATGTTCTTTTTTGACAGTTTTAATTCCATGACAAGAACATGGGAGGTCTTTCCATCTTATAAGGTCTTCTTCAATTTTTTTCCTTTGGTATTCTATAGTTTTTATTTTTGAGGTCTTTTATCTCTTTGTTTAGATTTATTCCCTAGTATTTTATTTTATTGAGGTTGTGAATGGGATAGTTCTCCTGTTCTTTCTCAGCAGAGTCATTCTTGGAGTACAGGAAAGTGATTGAGTTATGAATGTTAATCTTTTATTCTGCTACTTTGCTGAATTTATTTATCAGCTCTAGAAATCTTATGGTGAAGGTTTTTGGGTCTTCTAAGTATAGGATTAGGTAATCAGTAAACAAAGATAATTTGACCTTTTTCCTAATTGTTTCCCTTTAATTTCTTTCTTTTGCCTGATGGCTCTGGCTAGAGTTTCAAGAACGATGCTGAATAGGACATCCTTGTCTTGTTCCTGATTTTAGAGGAAACAATTTCAGTTTCCTTCATTCAGTATGAGGTTGACCTTGAGTTTGTCATATCTAGCCTTTATAATGTTGAGACAGTCTCCTTCTAGCCTTAGTTTCTCCAGCATTTTTAACATAAATAAGTGCTGGATTTTATCAAAGCACTTTTGTGCAGGAATTGAAAATATGTGATTCTTGTCCTTAATTCTGTTTACATGGTGAATTACATTTATTGATTTGCATATGTTGAACCAATCTTGTTTCCCTGGGAATGAAACCCATTTCATCATGATGTATTATCTTCTTGATGTGTTCTTGAATGTGGTTTGCTAAAATGTTAATTTTTGCATTTGTGTTCATCAGGGATAGTGGTCTGTAGTTTTCTTTCCTTGATGTGTTTTTGTTTGATTCTGATATTAGAATTATACTGACTTCATAGAATATACTTGGGAATGTTTCCTCCCTTTCAATTTCATAGAATAATTTGAGGAATATGGTGTTAGTTCTTCTTTAAAGGTCTGGTACTATTCAACTGGGAATATGGTCCTAGCCTTTTCTTTGTTGGAAGATTTCAATTGCTGCTTCAATTTCATTGGCTGATATTCATCTGTTTAAGTTTTCTATATCCTCATGGTTCTCTTTGGGTAGGACATATGTGTCTAGAAATTTGTCATGTCTTCTAGATTTTTCAGTTTCTTAGAGTTTAAATTTTCAAAATAATTTCTAATGCTCCTCTGAATTTCAAAGGTACTATTAATCCAATGGACTTAATGGACATCTATAGACTGTTTTATTCATCAGTAACAGAATTCACTTTCTTCTCAGTGGCATATGAATCTTTCTCCCAGATAGATCATATTTTAGGGCACAAAGCAAGTGTTAGCAAATGCGAAAAATAGACAATTCCTTGCATCCTATTGGATCATAATGGAATTAAATTAGAAATTAACAAGAAGAAAAATAAAACAGAAATCATTTTAACTTGTGTAGATTAAACAATGCACTTCTTTTTCATTTTAAAAAATTTATTCTAGGGTTCCGCTCAGACCCTGGCCCTGGCTCTGGCCCTGCGATGGGAGCTACTCTCCCAGGGCTGAGCTTATCATCATCCTCCACAGATTCTCGCCCCTGAAGTCAGAGAAGGACCCTTGTCCACCCACACTATTTGCCCCTTTTTGGAGTAGCCTCCATCTGTTGGGTCTCAGGCCTACTGACAGCCCAGTCAGACAAAAGAGCAAGAGGATGATACTCTTGCTCCCCAGCGTCAATGCTGGGGAGCAGCCCTCAGGCTGGGCCTTCACTTTGGCCCCTTGTGGGGCCCTCACTTTTGCTATGGGCCCATTCGACATCTGCCACGGATGCACACCATGTGGAGATGGCACGGGAGTGCTCCAAGACGGTCACTTCCTTCTACAATCAGTCGGCCATCGACGTGGCAACAGAGAAGCCCTCAGTCTGCCTCACTCCAACCATGATGCTCTATTCTGGCTGCTCTCAGGATGGCAGTCACCTTCTGAAAAGTGGTGGGTACCTGCAGCAGGAGCTACCGGTGAGGATTGCTCACCATATCAAGGGCTTCCGCAGCCTTCCTTTCATCATTGGATGCAACCCCACCATACTGCATGTGCATGAGCTGTATATCTGTGCCTTCCAGAAGTTGACAGACTTCCCTCTGATCAAAGACCAGGCAGATAAGGCCCAATACTGACAACTTGTGCGACAGCTGCTAGATGACCACAAGGATGTGGTGACCCTATTAGCTGAAGGCCTGTGTGAGAGCCGAAAGCACATAGAGGATGAAAAGCTTGTCCACTACTTCTTGGACAAGACACTGACGTCAAGGCTTGGGATCTGCATGTTGGCCACTCATCATCTGGCGCTACATGAGGACAAGCCCGACTTTGTTGGCATCATCTGTACTCGTCTCTCACCAAAGAAGATTATTGAAAAGTGGGTGGATTTTGCCAGACGCCTCTGTGAGCACAAGTATGGCAATGCACCCCGAGTTCGCATCAACGGACATGTGATTGCCCATTTCCCTTCCTATGCCGTTGGACTATATCTTGCCTTAGTTGCTCAAGAATGCCATGAGAGCCACAATGGAGAGCCACCTAGACACTCCCTACAATGTTCCAGATGTGGTCATCACCATTGCCAACAATGATATCGATCTCATCATCAGAATTTCAGACTGAAGTGGAGGCATTGCTCATAAAGACCTGGATCAGGTCATGGACTACCACTTCACTACAGCTGAGAACAGCACTTAGGACCCCTGCATCAGCCCACTTTTCAGCCACCTGGACATGCACAGTGGTAGCCAGTCGGGACCCATGCACAGCTTTGGCTTCAGGTTGCCCACATCACAGGCCTACGCTGAATACCTCGGTGGTTCCCTGCAGCTGCAGTCCCTGCAGGGCATTGGCACAGATGTCTACCTGAGGCTCCACCACATCGATGGCTGGGAAGAAAGCTTACGAATCTGACCCCACAACCTTTGGCCTGCTTTCCTGCCCAGGCTGGGCCACGCTCCTTGCCAGGACCTTTTGAGTCAGGCAGGATTGCACTCGGCTCCACACACTGCGGCATCTTGGGTCTTAGGGCCCCATGCAAGACAGATGGACTTACATGGAACTGGGTGCTACTCCTTCTCAAGAGGGCTCACTTCTTCCTTGCCTCGAGGGGGAGGAAGTGGGGACCTCTGAGGCCTCTCCACCAGCTCCATCATTCTTGTTCCTAGGGAACCCCTGCTTTAACATGTTTTTGTTATTAAAGTTCACACTTTGAATGCCAAAAAAATTTTTTTTTTGTTCTAATTAGCTATACATGGCAGCAGAATGCATTTTGATTCATTGTACACGAATGGAGCACAACTCTTCATTTCTCTGATGTAGTCATACCATTCAGGCAATCATACATGTACCTAGGGTAATAATGTGCATCTCATTCTACCATCTTTCCCAACTCCATGCCCCTTCTCCTCCCTTCCTTCCTTCTGCTCTATTCTTCCTTAGCTCCCCTTCCCCAGCTTTATGGAGCAGCATCCACATATCAGAGAAAACATTTGGCCATTGGTTTTTTGGGATTGGCTTATTTCACTTAGTATGATATTCTCCAGTTCCATTCATTTACCTGCAAATGCCATAATTTTATTCTTCTTTAATGCTGAGTAATAATCCATTGTGTATATATACCACAGTTTCTTTATCCATTCATCTGTTTGAAAGAATGCTGAGTTGGTTCCGTAGTTTAGCTATTGTGAAATGAACTGCTATAAACATTGATGTGGCTACATCACTAGTATACTGATTTTGGGTATAGACCGAGGAGTTGGGATGATGGGGTTAAATAGTAGTTCCATCCAAGTTTTCTAAGGTATATCCATACTGCTTTCCAAATTGGTTGCACCAATTTGCAGTCCCACCAGCAATGTACGAGTGTACCTTTTTCCCCACATCCTCATCAACACTGACAGTTGCTTGTATTCTTAATGATTATCATTCTGACTAGAGTGAGATGAAATCTTAGAATAGTTTTGATTTGCATTTCTCTAATTAGTAGAGATCTTGAACATTTTTTCATATGTTTGTTGATTGATTAAACAGTACCCTTTTGAATGAGGAATGGATTGTAGAAGAAATCTTGAGAGAAGTAAAAACCTTAGAAAAAAGGAGAATGGAGATAAAATGTATCAAAATCTCTGAAACAATATGAAAGTAATTCTAAGAGAAAAGTTTATAGCATTGAATCACCACATTAAAACAATAAAAGGATTGCCAATAAATAATTTAATGTTAAAGCTAGAGACCCTAGAAAAAGAAGAACAAACTAATTCCAAAATCAGTAGAAGACAGGAAATAATTAAGATCAGAGCTGAAATTAAGATTAAAAAGCAATACAAAGGATCAATGCAACAAAGACTTATTCTTTGGAAAGATATACAAGATTGATAAACCCTTAGCCAAACTAACCAAAAGAAAGAAAGAGAAGACACAAATCAACAAAACTGGAGATGAAAAAGGAGATATTATTATACCATTTTTGAGAGGAGAGAAGAGGCAATTATTCTAATATTCTTGACCTTCTTAACCTAAACGATTCTGTAAGCACAAGGTTAAAACGTTTTGAAGATAAAGCATAATTTAATATGAGTTGTTGTCTTGGGCTACTTTAAATGGGATTTACTTATAGACTTTTTATATTATCCTTTGTCTTAATTTCAATCACAATTGTTTTGTGTGAAAATGCCTTAGTGTTTTGAAGTCAGTATTGTTAACTATCTAAGGTTGCTATCTTACTTGACAGGGTTTAAACTGGAACATCTTTGTCAAGTATGTAGCCTTGGGGTTTTTTCCCTTCCATCTCATGTGATCCTCATATCTTTTCTTCTTAGTGTTGTCTTAGTATTGTTATGAGCTTTTACTCCTTGCTGAAGGCATAATTGCTGACCAAGGAGGCTCCATTAGTATCCACTAAACTACTGCAGTTTGAAGTTAGTGGTGCCTTGTAAAGATCTGTCTTCAATTAATTGTAGATCAAGGCATGAAGTTTCTGGGGTAGGACAATCCTCTTTCTCTCTCCTCTCCACAGATACCATTTGGTAATTTTCTGGAACTCAGCATGCTACTGAAGACACATCGAACATAACAGTAGCTATTATCCCTTTCCTTTTAGCTAATTTGAAGGCCCAATTTTAAAAACTAAAGCAAAAAATAACTGTTAATCTATTTTAAAATTCAATTGCTTTAGAAACTTTCAATAGTAAATGAACTTATGTGATTAATATGGAAAATAAATCTGTTCTAGTTCACCCCATGCTCCATTCTGTTTTACTTGTATTTGTGCCAAGACATTTTGGCAATCTGTACATCTTTTTAAAAAAAACCTCAAAAGTAAATAACAAAACACAGACTCCATGCATGGATAATTCTGAAAAACATTCTCCTTCAAAATTTTCCTTCTGTCCTACAAATGCATCTCTGGAATTCTTCCACTAGGTATGGGTGTGTGAGTGTGTGTGTATGTGTGTGTGTGTGTGTGTGTGTGTGTGTGTGAAATATTTCTAAATAGATACTATTTTACATGATTTGGACTTTCAAAGAATGTAAAATATTTAATGAGCCCTCAGCATTCTAAAATGACAGTTAACAAAGCCAAATAAACTATTTAAAACATTTTTCAAACCATAAGTAAGCTAAACTGAGAGTCAGTTCTTACCTAGAGAAAACCAACAATCAACTGAATATTCAGAGGGTTAAGTCCAAAACTAAAGCAGCTTTTTCCCAGAGGGTATTTGTCTATTGAAAGAAACAGGTATGGAATTGAACTATGGTTCAGGCAGCCTCTTGGGTCTAGGGAAAAGGCTTCAAAAAATCATTTTCTCCCCATCTGCAGTCTGAAGAGAGCAGAACTCTCACATCAAGGGTGAACCAGAAGTAAAGAAGTCATTGCTTGAAAATAAGCCATTACTTGAAAAGAGATCCGTAATAAATTCAAATATTTGAATTAACAGACTTATTTTAAAACAACTTATGAAACAAGTCATAAATATATATAAAAAAACAAGTTTAAGAAACAAAAAATTGTAAAAAAAAAAGATAGTTACTGATTAGAAAAAGAAAATCAATCTTCTCATCCTAAGCTATAACTAAAATTAAGAAGTCAGTGGAAAAAAATTGACAATTGACTAGAAATAGCTAAAAAGAAAATTAATGAGCTATAAGATAGGTTAGAACAAAATTTTCAGAATGCAGCATGAACTTGACAAAAATATGGAAAATGCAAAAGTCAATGCTAAGAGAGATAGAATTAGACTGAAAAGATCCAAAATAACATAGGCACAAATTGATTTTTGTAGTTTGTCCCTCTAAGGGACTAAAGGAGGAATATGAATGTGGTTATAAAAGTACAGCATGAAGGATCCTTGTGGTTTGGGAACTTTTTTTTTTTGACTGAAGTAATGAACATGGAAACCTACATATGTAACAAAATGTTATAAAACTACCCACACGAATAAGTACAAGTAAAACTAGAGAAATCTGAATTAGATGAGTGGATTATATAACTGTCAATTTCTTAGTTGTGCCATTATACTGTCATTTAAAAATTGTTTTTAAATTAAGGAAAACTAGGGAAAGCATACATGTTCTGTATTTTTTCTTACAATTACATGTGAATCTACCATTATCTCAATAAAATTTGAATTAAAAAGAGAAACAAACATGTAGACACATGATACTGAAAATTCAGAATACCTAAAGCAAAGAGGAAATCTTACAAATGACAGGAAAATAAAGGTGAATTGCCTCCAAAGAAGGAACAACTTGACTGACAACCAACTGCATAATAGCAACCAAAGATGCTAGAAGTCAGAAGAATGCTAATATCCTCAAATTTCCAAGAGAGAGAGTGATGATATATTCAAAACTGAAGGTAAAAGAAAGACATCTTCAGATAAAATGTCAAGTGGTCGATCATCTCAAAACTGCATTAAAAAGAAATTCTAAAGGATTTATCTAACAACAATAACTACACATGGAAGATTTGAGATGAGTAAGGGCATAAAAAGTTAGCCAAGTGATACATATGTGATACATATGTTAGTTTATCAAATGAGATGAGTGTGTATCTCTATGAGATATCAAGACTTAGGAATATTAACATGGTATAGAATAATTAAGATAGTTGATAGAACAGAAGAGGGAGCCTAGAAATGGAGTAAAGCATCTTTGGACATCAGATTAAGTAGTAGCAAGCACTAGAAAAGGACATTTTAAAAATAAATGATGTGATAGCTGGTCTCAGAGGCACACGCCTATAACCCCAACAGCTTGGGAAACTGAGACAGGAGGATCTCAAGTTCAAAGCCAATCTCAGCAAAAGGGAGGTGCTAAGCAACTCAGTGAGACCCTGTCTCTAAATAAATACAAAAAATGGGGCTGGGGATGTGACTCAGTGGTTGAGTGCCCCTGAGCTCAATCCCAGTACCAAAAAAAAATAAATAAATAAAAATAAAAATAATTATTATGTAAGAAAAAATAAAATGGATTTCTATGACACAGCATGTCATAGGTGGATGAAGTACCTGGCATTGGCAAAGGCAAAGTGATAAAGCTTTAGGAAGTATGTTTAAATAATTTATTCTGGGAAGGGAGTTATTTTTCAAATAAGACACCAAAGTACTAACCATGAAGGAAAAAGACCAATATATATTATTATGTTAAAAGTAAGAATTTTGTTCATCAAAAGGTACTATAAAATTATTAAAACATAATCCCCACAATAGGAGAAGGATTTGCTAAAAATTTAAAAACTCATCTGTGTGAAACACAATGAGCTCCTATAAATCAATAAGAACAAAAAGAAAGAAAAATCCAAAAGTAAAAATGGACAAAATACAACAAGAGTAGACGCTCTTGCAAAAAAGGGAGAAGAAGGAGAAGGAGAAGGAGGAGAAGAGAAGGAGGAGGAGGAGGAGGAGAAGGAGGAGGAGGAGGAGGAGGAGGAGGAGGGAGAAGAAAAGACTGGTATACATTTGAAAAAGTTTTCATGAAATAACAAGACTTTATTGTCATCACTGGTTTTGTAAAATATGAACCCAAGAAAGCCCAATAATAAGAAAAATTGCTTAATTTTAAAAATGGGCAGAATTTTTTAAGACACTTCACCAAATATATTCAGATAGTAAATTAGTACACCTTTATTTTTAAAAATCCACTATACTAGGTGTTGGTGAAGTTGTGGAGCAACTGGAACTCTTATATACAAGCTCTTATATACAGCTTGTAATAATGTAAAATAGTTGTTTTTAGGCAGACTTACATGAATCTTGAGTCTCAAATATATTTATCTCCTGTTTTCATTAAAAATGTCAATTTAGGTTTTTATTTTTATTCTTCTGTTGTTTTTTAAAGTTATTCTGTAGAAAGTGAAAAACTGATCTTCTTATCCATGTTTATACTGGAATCACCCCTTATATTTTTTTAGGCATATCAGTTAATAATTTTCAAAGTCTGAGTTTAGGTATCTTTTAATACTAAAGTTTATTGACTTATATAGTGCTGTATTGTAACAAAACAGTGAGAGTAGTTTTCTATTCTATACTACTTCTTATATTATGAAAATCTGATCCAATTTATTCAATAAGAGTGAAAATTGTGATAAAAAATGTATCATAAAGGAAATCAAAGCAACTACACCACCCTGAAGTAATATTCTCTATAATCATAGATGAAAAAAATATACAGAGGACCTCACCCTTGGCATGGTGAGTGTTTCAGCATTGTTTAATGAACAGAGAATATTTATCCTGCTACATATTGACAGAGGAGTTTGATACTTACCTGGCAAGGTAGATCCTGTGGTCACAGAAGGGTTTGAAACTACTTACCAGTCTCCTGAGGGCTGAAGACTCCTTTCTGCAAATTCTCTGGGTAGAGCTGAGTGTAGGATCTTGTGAAACAGTACTCAATTTTAAATTTTGGATGGAACAAAGAATGAAGGTTTCTGTAGTGCCATTTCACTTTCCTGCTGATAGATTCTAGATATTTTATACTTGACAAAATATTGAAAAGACTTTCTCAGAAGAAATTTTTTCCTGTGCTCCTGGTGGTATTCAAAGGTACTTTTGGTTTGGTGAGCCGATTACTTAGAAAATGTCCAAATCCATTCTTCAATCAAAACAAATTCCACAACTTGTTTTCTATTTTATCTCAACTTGTTTCTGCAAACTTTTTGTATTCACCTCACTTGACTGAATTTGTTACTAGAACTTTTTATGTCTTTTGTGTTGGGAACGTTTTAAGACTTTCCTCTTTTTGATATTTGGAAAAGAAGTGTAAGAGAGGAGTTGGCATGATAAAGGATGTAGTGATGAAGAGTTTTTCAGAGGGAGGGCTTTGAAGGGGGAACAGGAAAGAAAGACTGAATTCAGGGTTAAGATAGGGCCTAGAAATGTTATAACAGTAATGTTTGTGGATAACACATACAACAATTTAGGTTAAATGTGAATTATGTCAGTAAAGAAGGCAGGTGACTTAGTCAAAGGACAGCTTTAAGGAGTTAAGTGAACGTGCAGGTGGAAAACTAAAACTAATGGTGGGTTTTTTAAAAAGACTTAAATCTTGACCAGGTATCTAAACAGAAGAGGCTAGTTCACTGACAAACTCATGAGATATCCTGGATCCGTTCCTGGTTTTTATAAAACGCTCTTTATATTTGTAGGTACAGTTCTCCCAAACAGGAATATGTTTTGGAACCAAATGGATTTGGGTTCAAACATCAGTTTAACTATTAATTTCTCATGAGCAATTATTGGGGTAAATAATATCTAGTGAAAAGACCTGATTATTGTATGTACAGCACACATAACTTAAGTAGACTGGCCAGTCTGCAGGTGCAGTTGTTTTGCAGGTATTGCTCTGTCTGAATGTTACTCCTTACAGTGTAGTTTCCCATGAAGGGAAAGACATCAAGAGAAACAAGTTCATCAGATTACTGATCTAGAAGAAGAGGCACTTGTAAAGCATAAAACCTGGGACTTTGAATGGGATATGAGAAAGAGAAATTGAGGACAGAAAGCAATAGTTATCTACTGGTTTTATCTGGTAGTCCCAAATTAAAGGGTGATCTTGGAAAGAAGTAAAGTACATATTGTAGATGTTCTAGGAAGAGAAGTACTCCTTTCCTAATCATGTTAGAGAGGATAAAGAATTTCTATGAAGGAACACACTTCATACTGGTATTAAACACTGTGAACATCTTTGTACACAAAATAACATTTATTCTTAGTAAGTAAAAAAGAAAAATCTACTGCTTTATTTTCATAGTGATTTTGATCAAGCCCAATCAATTGACTTTAGGAACAAAGACTGATACTTTCAAGAGTTCTAACAATCTGAGCAGTTTTGCAATGTATTTGTTATTAGGTTGCTGTGCTTTTGTTCATGGTTGTCTTTGCCGTCTTTTACTCCAATGCTTCTAATTTCTTCATGATTTTGCAACTATTATTTGTTTTATACATAATTAAATACCTCTTACATTATCACAGAGCCTGCTTCATTTCAATATTGAGGAAATGGCTTGTGTACTTTTTAGTAAGCTCTGATCTTAGAATTCTACAAGGAGTAGAATTCCTGAACATTTTAATTGTCTGACAGATAAGAACAGTATGCAGACAGGGGAAAACAATGGTATAATTCTCAGGGACAAAAAGAATAACTAACTCAGGGGGTTGTTATAGAATAACAGTTGGGAGAATAGATAAGGGGGCAGTCCTCTTCAGGCATTTTATACCTAGATATTTGAAGTAATAAACCAGTCTATTAGGATTAAATAATGAAATTATCTTAACAGAACACACTCCATCATGTTTATTACAGCAAGGAGAAAAATGTAGCTGTGATTGCCAAGCCCCTTGCAGGTAATCTAAAGAACCACACAGAAGGTGAGGCAATACTGCAGCAGCATTCATGAAACAATGAAGTTACTGGAGCCCACACAGTTTCTTTTATCTTAAGGAAACTTAGAACACCAAAATTAGAACAAGGAGACAGGTTAGAACCAGGACAGACACAGGAGCATGGCAGTAACTGGCAGCCATTCTAATACACACCAGCTCTTACAGTAATGGATGTGATCTCAGAAAAAAAAAAAAAAAGCCTAAGTGAGGAAATAAAGTAATACAGTTATACAATCAGTACCCATCTTCAGCAGAGTTGAAGAACATGTCTGCAAGTGGTGTGGTTGCCTAAAGAGTCAGGGCTTCCCACTTGGGTATAAGTTTCACTACTCTTCAAAATAATCTAAACACAAGCAGTTTTTTTTTGCCTCATTTGGATCATAGTTAGTTATCAACAGGTACCTTTGGAAATGCTCTTTAGAATAGAAATGGTTTCATCTGCTTTTTAATGTCTTTCTATATCTGTCCTATTTCTTTTTTAAGTAAAAAGAAGCCCTTCAGTTAAAAATGTGAATATCCCTTAATAAACTTTATTATTAGTGTCACTAAATTATTTTTGCTGCTTCCAAATACAATAGATTTATTACTTATCTGAGGAATATGAAAGATAATAGCTTCACTTTAGAAGAGCTGAAGTTAATGCTAAATCACTTATTAGATGAAATTAATACATATAGACATTTTTCATAGGGAAAATAGAGTGCATTAAAGATTTATTTTTAGTGTAAGAATCACATAGTGAATCATTATTGTTAACTGTTTCAAAATAGATTAAAAAGTTTTCTGTGTCAGAAAGCTATGCTAGCATTACTGTTCCTTCTTTCCACACATGGACTAAAAATTAATAAATATGACATCAGTTCTTTCTAGTTTCATGAACTCCTATTAACTGTAGTAGTCCCCTACAGTAGCCGGAAGCATGCAGCAGATGGCACTAAGAACATTCAGCAAAGCAGCCAAAAGTTCTTCCATAGTTGCTCCAAAGGGTCAGAGAATTGCCTGAAAAGTGAGATACACCAATTAGATAAATACCACCTTGCCAAGCTATAAAATAGAAACTAAAAGTTTCACAGAGAGTACTTTCCACTCAGAACAACTCCCAATCTTCAAAATAAGCATTATAGTTAATACTATGTTGAGTAAACATATAGATAATGCCATGTTGAGCCTCTTCCAGGAATTAGGACATTGAGAAACTTTCTGAAATGGGAGCTACCATAGTAATTACTTTTTATTTTTAATTATGAGGGTAAAAGTATTCAAGTGTTTTAATTTTGGCGACATAAAATACAATGTATATAATTTTCTTCAAGAAAAGAAATGATTCACACAAAAGATGGCAAAATAACTGTTTCTCAGTGTGTTGTCCCTGCTTTCACTTCACAGCTCCCTTCTCTGTATTTCCTCTGAAGCAGTCCCAGAGAATTTTTTTTTAGACAGGCCACTAGTCTCTACCTTGTGATTTTTTTCAGCAAACTAATATTTGTTGCAGGATTGGATTGTTTGAATATGATATATTTAGGTACCAAATAATATACAATTAAACCATAGAAAGAGACTGAACAAGTCTAAGATGTGCAATGGAAAATAAAAATCAAGCAAATTTCTAAATTAGTGCTCTGCATTTTAAAAAAATATTTCTTTGTATCCACAGTGCAAATTTACATCAATTTTTCATCCACAACTTTTATATACTTTTGCTTACATCAACAGCATACATTTAAATCAAAACCAAACAACTCAATTAGTTTTGGAAATATTTATTGTACAACAGGAAGATAGCTTTTACAGTCCTTTTTCAGTACTTAAAATTTTATTTAAAGAAAATCTATTAACTAGAGGATATGAATATACAAAACCAGGAGCATTTTGATGACCATGCCTCACATAATGACCTTCTATTTATGAATGATCTGTGGTCCCAGTACTCTTTGTGTTCTACTTGACCCCTTAGAACTACCATGCATATTTTCTAAAACTAATGGTTTGTATGATTTTTGTCTTTATTTGAACATTTTAATCAAACTAATTTTTATATACAATATGAATGAAACTAAATATGACTTAATGTAGAGATATATTCTTGTTCCCTTTCTTCATGTGGAAAATATTATGTCCAGGATGATTGTATAAAAGGAGGAAGGAAGTCATTAGTTGATCAAATAAGAGATCCTGAGAACCCCATCTATCAAATATAACATATGGAGTATTGAGCTGTGAATTTAGTATTCTTCATTTCTTGAGGATTACACATCTTTAAGAAGAAGAGGTTAAATACTTTCAGCCAACCCTAATATGTTTTTAATAAGTAAAATATGTTTTATATATAGCTCTGTAGTAAAATTTGAAGTCTGACATTGTGATGTCTCCAGTATTGCTCTACTTGCTCAGGATTACTTTAGTTATTCTGGGTTTCTTATTCTTAATGAATTTAAGAACTTTTTTTCTAGTTGTGTGAAGAATGTCAGTGGTACTTTGATGGGGGTTGCATTAATCTGTATAATGTTTTTGTAGTGTGACCATTTTGACCATATTAATTCTGGCTACCCAAGAACATGCTATGTCTTCCCATTGTCTAAGTTCTTCAATTTCCTTCTTAAGTGCTCTATAATTTTCATTGCAGAGATATTTCACCTCCTTGATTTGATTACTTCCCATTTATTTTAGGTTATTGAGAATGGGATTTTTTCCTGATTTCTCTCAGCAGAATCACTGTTGGTGTATAAGAAAACTACTGATTCATGGATATTGATATTGAATTCTGCTACTTTGCTGAATTCATTTATCAGCTGTAAAAATCTTCTGGTGGAGATTTTTTGGGTCTTCTAGATATAGAATCATGTCATTGGCAAAGATAATTTGACTATTTTCCTATTTCTATTTCTTTAATTTCCTTCTCTTGCCTTATTGCTCTGGCTAAAATTTTGAGAACTCTATTGAATAGAAGTGATGAGAGTGAACATCTTTGTCTTGTTCCTGATTTTAGAGGAAATAATTTCAGTTTTTCTCTGTTAGGTATAGTGTTAGTTTTGGGTTTGTCATATATAGCTTTTATAATGTTGAGGTAAGTTCCTTCTGTTCATAGTTTCAGCATTTTTAACATAAATAAGTGCTGAATTTTATCAAAGACATTTTCTGCATCTATTGAGATGATCATGTGATTCTTGTTCTTAATTCTGTTTAAGTGGTGAATTACATTTATTGATTTGCATATGTTGAACCAACCCTACATCCCCGGAATGGAACCCACTTGATTATGGTGTATTATCTTCTTGATGTG
Organism: Sciurus carolinensis; assembly: GCF_902686445.1. Classification (NCBI taxonomy): domain Eukaryota; kingdom Metazoa; phylum Chordata; class Mammalia; order Rodentia; family Sciuridae; genus Sciurus; species Sciurus carolinensis. Next base: position 87,890,331 of record NC_062219.1, read on the forward strand.
TTTTTGAATGTGGTTCTATTAGGAATTTTTGCATCTATGATTTCATCAGGTATATTGATCTGTAGTTTTTTTTCTTTATATTTTTTTTTCTGATTTTGGTATCAGGATTATATCAACTTCACAGAATAAATTTGACAGTGTTCCCTTCCTTTCAATTTCATGGAATGGTTTGAGAAAGACTGGTGCTAGTTTTTCTTTAACAGACCTTTAAAGAAATGAACTCTGCTGAGAATTCATTTGGTCCTGGGATTTTCTTTGTTGGAAGGCTTTTAATTGCTGTTTCAATTTCATTACTTGATATTGGTCTATTTAAGGTTTCTGTATCTTCCTGATTCAATTTGAGTATGTCATGTGTCCAGAAATTTGTCAGTGTCTTCTAGATTTTCCAGTTTCTTGGAGAATAAATTTTCAAATTAATTTCTAATGATCCTCTATTTCAGAAATGTCTATGGTGATATCTCCTTTTTCATATCTAGTTTTATTTGGGTCTTCTCTTCCTCCCTCCCTCCCTCCTTCCCTCCCTCCCTCCCTCCTTCCTTCCTTCCTTCCTTCCTTCCTTCCTTCCTTCCTTCCTTCCTTCCTTCCTTCCTTCCTTCCTTCCTTCCCTTTTTCTTTTTATTTTTTTCTCATTCTCTGTTTCTTTCATCAATCCTATTTATCTTTTTGAAGAACCTATTCCATTGCATTGATCTTTAAGAAACTTCCCAATAATTTTATTAGGAATGAAAATTCCTAAGGAAATAAAAGGAGGTAGCCCCCTAACCATACTGTTTAGTCAGTGTGCTAAAGTTGAGGCAGTAGTCACTAATACCCAGGGATTGGAAGATTGACATTGACCATCAGCTCATGTGATATCTTCTGATTTTATCCTTTAAGTGCACAATGATAATCTTTTGAATGTTTAAGACACATTAAATATTTATAGATTAAAGAGTTCCTCTTGGGGATCTGCCAATATATAATGATTAATGAGTTATATATAAAGATTAATTATTTCCTACTGGGGATCTGACATTATATAATAGTTTAAAATTGTTTCAATATCAAATAAGTTTGAAATATGTAAATCTGGACAGTAATTTTACAGTTGTCATTGGTCCATGAACAAAATGTCTGCAAATTAGAAAGAGAGAAATGTGTATATGAATTTTTATATTATGTGATAAGCAGATTTGTATACATTTTCTAAAGCCATCATTTTCAAATTTATTTGATAATATTTTCAATTCTTAAGTTCAAGTCTACAGAGAATAACTGAACAAATCTAGACATGCACAGACTTCTCCACCATCGACATGTGCCATGATAGTGTACATTTGGTGAAATCATTGAACTTACACTGATACATCATTACCCAAAGTCCATAATATACATTCCTCACTTTTAGTGTTTTACCTACTATGGGTTTGCACAAAAGTAAAATGACGTGTATACACCATTGTAATATTGTGCAGAATAGTTTCACTTCCCTGAAAATCTTCTGTTCTCCTCATATTCATCCCTCCCTCCAACCTAAAGTCCTGCAACCAGTTATCCTTTATTTTCTCCATTGTTTTGCCTTTTCCAGAATGTCATATAGTTGGAATCACATAGCATGTAGCCTTTTTGGATTGACTGTTTTTCACTTAGTGGTATGCATTTAAATCCAGGAATGTCTTTTCATTGTTTGATAATTCATTTATTTTTACTGCTGAATGATGTTCTTTTGTCTGAATGTAGTACAATTTATCACTCACTTACTGATGGACATATTGGTTGCTTTCAAGTTTTGGCAATTATGAATGAAGGTACTAGAAATATCATTATGCAGGATTTTGTGTGGAAATATGTTTTCAATTCATGTGAGTAAATGTTGAGAAGTGTGGTTGCTGGATCTCATATGAGTATGTATAATTTTGTGAGAAGCTGCAAAATGTCTTCCAAAGTAGTTGTACCATTTTTGCATTCCCATCAATATTTAATGAGCACTCCTGCTGCTCTCATTTATACATTGTTCGATTTGATTTGCTATTATTTTCATGAAGAATTTTACATGTATGTTCATAAGAGGTATTGGTCTATAATTTTCCTCTCTTGTAATGAGTTCTAGTTTTTGGTTTTACCCAGTGCAATAAATTAGTAAGTATCCCTCCAATTTTATCATTTGGAAGAGATTGTAGAAAATTGATATACATTCATTGTTAGATATTTGGTAGAATTCACCAATGAACCCATTTGGACCTGGTACTCTTTGGAGGCTTATTGATTATTGATTCAGTTTCTTTACTAGAAGTAAATCTATTTAGATCATTTTTTCATGATTGAGTTTTGGTAAAAAGTATCTTTTGAGGAATTGTTCCATTTAATCTAGATTATATGATTATGGGCATAGATCTGTTCATAATGTTCTTTTACTACCCTTTTAACATCTATGGAATTTTTAGTAATGTCCTTACTTTCATTTTTGATAGTACATGTCAAGTCTCTTGTGTTCTTAGCCTTTGTGGAGTCTTTTGAATTTACTGATCTTTTATTTTATTTATTTATTTTTTTTACACACACACACACACACACACACACACACACACTACATTTAATACATTTAAAAATAATAAATACTACACTTAATATCATTGTGAAATGGTAAAATACTGGTACTTTCAACTACTTAGTGATACTTTGTAGTACTCTATGAGCAAATATTGAGTAGTCAGCCCTCTCAATCTGTGGGTTTTGCATCCTAGGATTCAAGCAACATCAGATCACAGATATTCAGAAAAAAATAATGTATCTGTATCAACATGTACAGAATTATTTTTTCTTGTCATTATTCCCTGCATAATGCAGTATAACAACACTTCACATAGCATGTACATCTTATTGGGTATTATAAGTCATATAGAGATTATTTAAAGTATACAAGAGAATATGCATAGGTTATATGAGAGTACTGTGTCATTTTTTTTATTGTAAACAAATGGGATACATGTTGTTTCTCTGTTTGTACATGGCATAAAGGCATACCATTTGTGTAATCATAAATTTACATAGGGTAATGTTGCTTGATTCATTCTGTTATTTTTTCCCTTCCCCTCACCCCTCCCACCCTTCTTTTCCCTCTACACAGTCCTTCCTTCCTCCATTCTTGCCACCCTCCCTAACCCTAACTCTAACCCTAACACTAACCCCTCCCACCCCCCATTATGTGTCATCATCCACTTATTAGCGATATCATTCTTCCTTTGGTTTTTTGAGATTGGCTTATCTCACTTAGCATGATATTCTCCAATTTCATCCATTTGCCTGCAAATGCCATAATTTTATCATTCTTTATGGCTGAGTAATATTCCATTGTATCTATATATACACCACAGTTTCTTTATCTGTTCATCAATTGAAGGACATCTAGGTTGGTTCCACAATCTGGCTATTGTGAACTGAGCAGCTATGAACATTGATGTGGCTGTATCTCTGTAGTATGCTGATTTTAAGTCCTTTGGGTATAGGCCAAGGAGTGGGATAGCTGGGTCAAATGGTGGTTCCATTCCAAGTTTTCTAAAGAATCTCCACACTGCTTCCCAGAGTGGCTGCACTAATTTGCAACCCCACCAGCAATGTATGAGTGTACCTTTCTCCCCACATCCTCACCAACACCTGTTGTTGCTTGTATTCTTGATAATCGCCATTCTAATTGGGGTGAGATGGAATCTTAGGGTGGTTTTGATTTGCATTTCTCTTATTACTAGAGATGTTGAATATTTTTCCACATGTTTGTTGATTGCTTGTAGATCTTCTGTGAAGTGTCTATTCATTTCCTTAGCCCATTTGTCGATTGGATTATTTGTGTTCTTGGTGTAGAATTTTTTGAGTTCTTTATAGATTCTGGAGATTAGTGCTCTATCTGAAGTATGATTGGCAAAGATTTTCTCCCACTCTGTAGGCTCTTTCTTTGCATTGCTGATAGCTTCCTTTGCTGAGAGAAAGCTTTTTAGTTTGAATCTATCCCAGTTATTAATTCTTGCTTTTATTTCTTGTGCTATGGGAGTCCTGTTGAGGAAGTCTGGTCCTAAGCCGACATGTTGAAGCTCTGGACCTACTTTTTCTTCTATAAGATGCAAGGTCTCTGGTCTGATTCCAAGGTCCTTAATCCATTTTGAGTTTAGTTTCGTGCATGGTGAGAGATATGGGTTTAGTTTCATTCTGTTGCATATGGATTTCCAATTCTCCCAGCACCATTTGTTGAAGAGGCTATCTTTTCTCCATTGCATATTTTTGGCCCCTTTGTCTAGTATGAGAAAATTGTACTTATTTGGGTTTTTGTCCATGTACTCTATTCTGTACCATTGATCTATCTGTCTATTTTGGTATCAATACCATGCCATTTTTGTTACTATTGCTTTGTAGTAGAGTTGAAGATCTGGTATTGCGATACCCCCTGCTTCACTCTTTCTGCCAAGGATTGCTTTAGCTATTCTGGGTTTTTTATTCTTCCAGATGAATTTCATAATTGCTTGCTCTATTTCTGTAAGGTACATCATTGGGATTTTAATTGGAATTGCATTGAATCTGTATAGCACTTTTGGTAGTATGGCCATTTTGACAATATTAATTCTGCCTATCCAAGAACATGGGAGATCTTTATCTTCTAAGATTTTCTTTCATTTCTTTCTTTAGTGTTCTGTAGTTCTCATTGTAGAGGTCTTTCACCTCTTTTGTGAGATTGATTCCCAAGTATTTTATTTTTTTCAAGGGTATTGTGAATGGGGTAGTTTTCCTAATTTCTCTTTCTGAAGATTCATCACTTATCTATAAAAATGCATTAGATTTACATGCATTGATCTTATATCCCACTACTTTATTGAATTCACTTATGAGTTCTAAAAGTTTTCTGGTGGAATTTCCTGGTTCCTCTAAGTATACCATCATATCATCAGCAAATAGGGATAATTTGAATTCTTCTTTTCCTATTCGTATCCCTTTAATTTCTTTGGTCTGTCTAGTTGCTCTGGCTAGAGTTTCAAGGACGATATTGAATAGAAGTGGTGAAAGAGGGCATCCCTGCCTTGTTCCAGTTTTTAGGGGGAATGCTTTCAGTTTTTCACCATTTAGCCATGGGTTTAGCATAGATGGCCTTTACAATGTTAAGGAATATTCCCACTATCCCTATTTTTTCTAGTGTTTTGAGCATGAAGGGGTGCTGTATTTTACCAAATGCTTTTTCTGCATCTATTGAAATAATCATGTGATTCTTGACTTTAAGTCTATTGATATGGTGAATGACATTTATTGATTTCCTGATGTTGAACCAACCTTGCATCCCTGGGATGAAACCCACTTGATCATGGTGCACTATCTTTTTAATATGTTTTTGTATGCGATTTGCTAAAATTTTGTTGAGAATTTTTGCGTCGATGTTCATTAAGGATATTGGTCTGAAATTTTCTTTCCTCGATGTGTCTCTGTCTGGTTTAGGAATCAGGGTAATATTGGCTTCATAGAATGAGTTTGGGAGGGTTTCCTCCTCTTCTATTTTATGTAATACTTTCAGAAGTATTGGAATGAGCTCTTCTTTAAAAGTTTTGTAGAACTCGGTTGAGAACCCATCTGGTCCTGGACTTTTCTTTGTTGGTAGGCTTTTGATGACTTCTTCTATTTCATTACTTGAAATTGGTCTATTTAAATTGTGTATGTCCTCCTCGTTCAGTTTAGGCAATTCATATGTCTCTAGAAACCTGTTGATGTCTTCGAAATTTTCTATTTTGTTGGATTATAGATTTTCAAAATAGCTTCTAAATATGTTTTGTATTTCAGTCGTGTCTGTTGTGATATTTCCTTGTTCATTCCGAATTTTAGTGATTTGGGTTTTCTCTCGTCTTCTCTTTGTTAGTGTGGCTAAAGGTTTATCAATTTTGTTTATTTTTTGGAAGAACCAACTATTTATTCTGTCAATTTTTTGTATTGTTTCTTTTGTTTCAATTTCGTTGATTTCAGCTCTGAGTTTGACTATTTCCTGTCTTCTACTACTTTTGGTGTTGGTCTGTTCTTTTTCTAGGGCTTTGACCTGTAGTGTTAGGTCATTTATTTGTTGAGTTTTACTTCTTTTATTAAATGCGCTCCATGAAATAAATCTTCCTCTAGGTACTGCTTTCATAGTGTCCCAGAGATTTTGATATGATGTTTCTTTGTTCTAATTTACCTCTAAGAATTTTTTAATTTCCTTCCTAATATCTTCTGTTATCCATTCATTATATAATAGCATATTGTTTAATCTCCAGGTGTTGGAGTAGTTTCTGTTTTTTACTCTTTCATTTATTTCTAACTTCAATCCATTATGATCTGATAGAATACAAGGTAGTGTCTCTATCTTCTTGTATTTGCTAACATTAGCTTTGTGGCATAATATATGGTCTATTTTAGAGAAGGATCAATGTGATGCTGAGAAGAAAGTGTATTCACTCTTCGTTGGATGGTATATTCTATAAATGTCTGTTAAGTCTAAATTATTGATTGTGTTATTGAGATCTATGGTTTCTTTGTTCAATTTTTGTTTGGAAGATCTGTCCAGTGGTGAGAGAGGCGTGTTGAAATCACCTAGTATTATTATGTTATGGTCTATTTGGTTTCTAAAATTGAGAAGGATTTGTTTGACATACATGGATGAGCCACTGTTTGGGGCATAGATGTTTATGATTGTTATGTCTTGCTGAATTATGCTTCCCTTAAGCATTATGAAATGTCCTTCTTTATCCCTTCTAACTTTGGCTTGAAGTCCACATTATCTGAAATGAGGATGGATACTCCAGCTTTTTTGCTGAGTCCCTGTGCATGGTATGTTTTTCCCCATCCTTTCACCTTTAGTCTATGGGTATCTCTTTCTATGAGGTGAGTCTCTTGCAGGCAACATATTGTTGGATCTTTCTTTTTAATCCAATCTGCCAGTCTATGTCTTTTGATTGATGAATTCAGGCCATTAACATTCAGGGTTATTATTGAGATATGATTTGTATTCCCGGTCATTTGGTTCATTTTTTAAATTTTATTTATTTATTTATTTTTTGGACACAACTTGGTTCCTCCTTTATTTGACAGTTCCTTTAGGATATTTCCTCCTTTGCTGATTTGCTTCTTTGTTTTTCATCTCTTCCTCATGAAATATTTTGCTGAGAATGTTCTGTAATGCTGGCTTTCTTTTTGTAAATTCTTTTAGCTTTTGTTCATCATGGAATGATTTTATTTCATCATCAAATTTAAAGGTAAGTTTTGCTGGGTATAAGATTCTTGGTTGGCATCCATTTTCTTTCAGGGCTTGAAAAATGTTGTTCCAGGCCCTTCTAGTTTTTAGGATCTGGATTGAAAAATCTGCTGATATCCGTATTGGTTTCCCCCTGAATGTAATTTGGTTCTTTTCTCTCACAGCCTTTAAAATTCTGTCTTTATTCTGAATGTTAGGTATTTTCATTATAATGTGCCTTGGTGTGGGTCTGTTGTAATTTTGTGTATTTGGAGTCCTATAAGCCTCTTGGACTTGATTTTCCATTTCATACTTCAGATTTGGGAAATTTTCTGATATTATTTCATTGAATAGATTGTTCATTCCTTTGGTTTGTTTCTCTAAGCCTTCCTCAATCCCAATAATTCTTAAATTTGGCCTTTTCATGATATCCCATAGTTCTTGGAGATTCTGTTCATGATTTCTTAGCATCTTCTCTGATTGTTCAACTTTGTTTTCAAGGTTAAATATTTTGTCTTCAATATCTGAGGGTCTGTCTTCCAGGTGTTCTATCCTATTGGTTATGCTTTCTATGGAGTTCTTAATTTGGTTTATTGTTTCCTTCATTTCAAGGATTTCTGTTTGTTTTTTTTTCAATATCTCTAACTCTTTATTGAAATCATCTTTTGCTTCCTGTATTTGCTCTTTTAACTGTCAATTGGTGCGATCATTCAATGCCTGCATTTGCTCTTTCATCTCATCATTCAATGCCTGCATTTGCTCTTTCATCTCATCGTTTGCTTCCCTGATCATTTTAATTATGTACATTCTGAACTCCCTTTCTGTCATTTCTTCTGCCATGCTGTCGTTGGATTTTATTGATGTAACATCTAGATTTGTTTGGGGCATTTTCTTCCCTTGTTTTCTCATATTGTTCAGGAATCAGTGGACCATTAAGATATTGCAGATTCCCTCTATCGACTTATAATGCCCCTGAAGATTGCTAGTATATCCCCTCTTATCCTTTAGTAGCCTGAAGTCTTGGAGGAAGTTGATAATGTGGTGCTCCACAAGGAAGCTGCCTCTCTAGGGGTGGTGACCCTCAGGTGGGGTATATTCCCTGCTAGTGGGCAGAGGTGCCTCCACTTGTTGACCAATGGTCATCCAAAGGGGAACTAGGCTGTGGGCTGAGGCAAGGCCTGTTTGTGCCTGTGTCTCTGATTTTACCGTCCTTGTGGGAAAACCTCACCCGGCAGGGAAGACTCACCAGGTGGGGAGGTCTCGCTGGTCAGTTCCCCTCCTAGAGGTTCCCCTCAATCTACAACTACTACCTGGGCTGGGCTGCCTTCCTCTACAACATTCCCAGGGGCCCGGACCTACCTCCTGGGCCTGGGAGCCTCACCCTTCGCAGACGAGTCTCCTTAGGCTGCCTCTCCTCAGAGAATCTGCCCACAGTCCTGGAAACTTCGCTCCGCCCTAAGCGTGTCTCTGTGGGGCTCTTCCACCAAGAAGCTGCCTAGGTCCTGGGACCCTGCTCTGCACCTAATCGCCTGGCTATGCAGCCCCTCCTCTGAGCAGCCACCTGGAGCCCAGTACAGTCACTCCGAGTTCCAGCGACCTGCCACACGCCTCTTCCTCTAGATAGCCACCCAGTGTTCCGACGTGGTCACTAGGGTCCAAGCAACTCACTTCGCGTCTCCTCCTCCCACCAACCACCCGTAGCCCTAGGCAGTCACTCCGAGTCCAAGTGACCCGCCCCATTCATCCTCCTCCTTGGGATAGCCCCCCGGGTGTTCAGGAGCCATCGCTCCGAGACCAAGCGACCCACCGCGCTCCTCCTCCGGGTAGGCCCCTGGTGTTCAGAAGCGGTCGCTTTGAGTCCAAACAACTCACCACTCGCCTCCTCCTCTGAGCAGCCACCCGGAGCTCTGATGCAGTCACTCCTAGACCAAGCGACCCGCCGTGCTCCTCCTCTTCCTCCGGGCAGCTCCCTGGTGTTCAGAAGCAGTTGCTCTGAGTCCAAGCAGCTCGCCACGCAGCTCCTCCTCAGGCAGCTGCCCGGAGCCCCAGGGGTAGCTCCGACTCCAAGTGCTGTGCTGAGCAGCTGCCTCTACGATGTTCCCAGTTGTCCATGTTTACCACTCCAGCGGGGGGAGGGGCGTCTCACCGAGCAACTCTACTTCACAAAGTTCCCTGCGTTCTGGGGCTACCGCCCCATCCGGGACGCCTCCCCAACAGGAGAGACTCACCTAGAGGCTTTGAGTTGGTCCCAAGTCTCTCACTATCTCCTTTTTTGAATCCTGAGTACTGAAGCAACATGAAATGCAGCCACCCTCTAGTCCGCCATCTTGAAACCTCTTGATCTTTTAAAAGAAGCAGGTTTAGATTTGTTGAGTTTTCTCTATTTCCCATATTCATTTTCATTAATTTTGTCTCTAATTTTTATTATTTCTGTGCTTTTCCTTACATTAGATTTCATATGGTCTTCTTTTCCTAGTTTCTTAAGGTAGTTGCTTAATGACCTTAGCTTTCTTTTCTAATATATATACTCAGTGTTATTGATTTTCCTCAATCAATAGTATTGAATGCATTTATTACAAGCATTGTTAAGCCTCATTGGTAAACATTGTTTTCACTACATCCCACAGGGTTTGATATATTGTATTTTCATTTTCATATAGTTCAAAATATTTTAAAATCTCTCTTGAGATTTCTTCTTTGACTCATATGTTATTTAGAAGTGTGTTCAATCTCCAAGTATTTGAGATTTCCCAGCAATCCTTCTGTTACTGATTTTGAGTTAAATTCCATTAACGCCTGAGAACATGCTTTGGATGATTTCTATAATTTTAAACTTGTCAAGGTTTATTTTATGGCTCACAATGTGGTCTATCTTGGTGAATGTACCATGTGAGCTTGAGAAGAATGAGTAATTTCCTGTTATGGGATGAAGTAGTATACAGATATCAATTAGTTAGTTGATTGCTGATATAATTGAGTTCACCTGTGTTACTGATTTTCTACCTGATGTATTTCTTCACTTCTGGAAGAGAAATGTTAAAGTGTCCAACTACAATAACCAATTCATCTATTTCTTCTTGCAGTTTTTGCCTCATGTATTTTGATGCAGGTTTTTTTTTTTTTTTTTTTTTTTTTTTTTTTTGTTTTTTTTGGTGGTGCTGGGAATTGAACCCAGGGCCTTGTGCATGCAAAGCAAGCACTCTACCAACTGAGCTATTCCCCAGTCCCTTGATGCTGTTTTTATATGCATACATATTAAAGATTGCTAATATTCTTGGAGTTTTGACCCCTTTATTATTATATAATGCTACTTCCTATCTCTAACAACTATCCATGCTATGATGTCTACTCTATCTTAAATTAATATAGCTACTCATACTTCATTTTGAGTAATGTTAGCATGTATATTTTCATTTATTCTTTTAATATTTATTTTTCTTTATCTATTAAATGGGTTCCTCATAGACAGCATTTAGTTGCCTCTTGTTGTTTGGGTTGCTCTAACAATCTGTTAGTAAATGTATTTAGATCACTGACATTTAAAATTATCATTGAGCTGGGTGTGGTGGCACATGCCAGTAATTCCAGCTACTCAGGAAGCTGAGACTGGAGGATCATGAGCTCAAGGGCAGCCTGAGTAACTCAGCAAGAAGCTGTCACAAAAATAAAATAAAAACCATAAAGTAAAGAAATTATTTATATAACATAGTTAATTTGACCATATTTAGTACTTTTTAAAAATTGGTTGCCCTTATTCTTTGCTCTTAAAGATTTTTTAAGCTGCCAATTGTCACTTTTTCTTTAATGTTATGCTTTTAAAATGTTGTTGGAAAGCATTAGTCATAAGACTTAGTTTTTGAACTATTTCTTTATGGCAAAATTTTAGATGCTATGGAAATATTTAGACTTAGTAATTTGTTTAAATTTCCCAAAGTCACAATTTGTTTTAAAGAAAAAAAAAAAAAACTAGATTGATAAAAATGTCAACTACCCATAAGAATTTTGAAAAAAATCATGGTTCCAAGAATTTAAGGTAAAGATATTTTATCTGAACTAGGTATTGGTTTCTCTCTAGTTATTTAAAAAACTAGAATATTTTGGAATTCTTTCAAAAGCAAAATGAAGTTGTTTTTCAAGTTTCATGCTTTAACAGCTCCCCTTGAGGAACAAAAATAAAATAAAAATGATCTCTTATGTTTCACTTTTTTTGTATTGGTGTATTATGGCTGTACATAATTATGGGGTTTGTTGTTACACTTTTGTACAGGTGTACAATATAACACTACAATTTGGCCAATATCAGTCCCAGAACTTCCCCCATCCTCCCTGCTTCCCACTCCTTGGTCCCTTTCCTTGACTGATCTCCCTTCAACTTCCATGAGATCCTTACCTCCCCACCACCTTTCTTCTCCTTTTTCCTCTCTAGCTTCCAACTATGAGAGAAAACATAAGACCCTTGACCTTCTGAGTTTGGTTTATTTGACTTAATATAATGTTCTGTAATTCTGTCCATTTTCCTGCAACTGACATAATTTCATTTCTTTTATGGCTGAATAAAACTCAATTGTGTATACATACCACATTTTCTTCATCCATTCATTCATTGATGGATACTTAGGCTATCGTGAATTGCGCTGTTATTAACATGGGTATGCATGTATCACTATACTACGATGACTTTAATTCTTTAGGATAAATACCAAGGAGTGATATAACTTGGTCATATGTTGAGGAACCTCCACACTGATTTCCATAGTGATTGTACTCATATAAAATCTCATCAAGAGTGTAAAATTGTTCCTATTTCTTCACCTCTTCTCCAGCATTTATTTTTATTTATATTCTTGATGACAGTCATTCTAAATAGTGTGAGATGAAATATAGTTTTTATTTACAGAAAATGAACTTTTCTTAACATGAAGCTGGTCAGATATTTTTAAGCACAGTAAATTTATGGTACTTTAACCTTAGAAATTTTATTTCCATCTTTGCAAGTCATTAGTCTTTAGATTTATGCACCATACATTTTGCTCCACCATTTTTATGTACTGATAAGTTGGGCTTATTTTGGTTAAAATCCAAAGCCATTTTTATTTTAATTTGGAATGTTCTTTTGTAGGTTCATTCAAATTATAGTATAGAAGTTGTACTTAGAGGAGATAAAGAGAGTAGTGGCTTCCCTAATTTCTATTTAACTATTAACCTGTTCCAGCAGTCCAACTGCATTGTTTCTGTATTGATATGAAGCTATGCATGAGAGTAGAATGATATTTTCACTCTAAATTTGAAGAGATAAGCTATATTCTTTCTTGAAATGGTTACTTTACTTGCTTTAATGGACTTTCTTAATATTTCTCCATAAAGATTCTATTTATGTAAACAAATTATTAGAATCTTTGGCAAGATTGCCAATAATTTTTTAAAAATCAAGTTTCACCAAAAATAAGGATTGTTATATTTTTTTCATATCCAGGAAGTGTAATTAATATTCAAATTTCTATCACTAATGGAATTGACCTCACTATGATTATTATGTTATGATTATCATGAATTATTTATTGTTTTCATGTTTTAGAAATATAAGTTGGATTTGAGTTAATTTATTTTTGTATCTTGAGAATTGTATTGCTAAAGTCTTGAGTATTTAATGATCTCTAAAGACCAAAGGTGTCTTTTTGCTATTTTTTTCAGGAGGAAAAAAAAAGAAATAAATTTAAAGATGACTTACTGATATTTTATAATATGCTCTGCATAGTCTTTGAAAAACAAAATTCAAGAGTAAATATGGGTCCTAAAAGAACACTCAAAAGCTGCTGCTTCCAAATGTGATACTCCAGGAGGGCTCTCAAATGCCCTGCCACTTTTCACTGTGGCATTTCTATAGAAAATCAAACAGAATGTCTGACCATACTTTTCTGTCCCTCGTGGCTCTCCAAATACCAACTAACATCACTGGCAGAAAGATTCTCAGTATTTGTTTTCCCAAAGAATGTATTTTAAAACTGTTTTTACACTGTTAAGTTCAATAAAGACAAGTAAGCCATGGTCTGCTCCCTTAAGGAAATACATGCTATAAAAGGAGAGAGACATACACAAGCAACCAAAGATAATAAATTGCATACTGTGCTCTTTGTGGGACTACTAGGAAGAAAGCTAGTAATTCTTCTGGAAGGGTTAGAAACATTTTACAGTTGAAATGTGATTAAAATTTTCCCTTGATGATTGAATATTTCACAACAAAGATAGCATGGGAAAGTGAGGGGAAACTAAAGAGACAATTCATGCAAACCTTTCAACTTACAAAATCATGCACTTGGAATAGGAGGGACCCTCTAATATGGTTATTAGAAAATCAAGCAGGGATAGAAAGGAAGTCACAATTTAGGATATTAAGGTAAAAGGACTCAGTCTCTTCTCTCCCAACTCCATTGTTTACTAAAAAGTATAAAAATCATCAAAGAATATAAAATTACTGCAATCTAACTACTATGTAAATATTTATTTTATGCAAAAACATAGTTTACTTTGCACATGAGCTCTCAATCAATTCTGTCAGCAACTCTTACAGTTAGGTATTATTATTTCCCCTTTAGAGCTGGGGGAAATAAAAACCCTAAGATTGGTAAAGTATAAATGTACTTCCTGAAGTCACTTGACTAATAGGTGGTATGATAAAGGTTCTATGTTGAGTGACTCCATAGTTCATTCATGTTCTTAGCCTCTGTATCGTACTATCTCTATTGTACAAGGAACGTGCTGCAAGGAACATCAAGAAACCTAGGTCATCCAGGTGTGGTAGCACATGCCTGTAATCCCAGTGACTTGGGAGGTTGAGGCAGGCGGATCACAAGTTCAAAGCCAGCCTCAGCAACTTAACAAGGTCCTGAACAATTTAGCAAGACACTGTCTCAAAATTGTAAAAATAAGAATAATTTTAAAAGTGCTTGGGATGTGGCTTATTGGTTAAGCACTCCTGGTTTCAATCCCTGGTACCAAAAACAAGCAAACAAACAAAACAATACCCCCTGTATCAACCTATCAGAAAGACGTACCTAGGCTGGGGGCTTAGCCTGGAGGTAATCTACAGAGATTGAATGCAGAGTACTCACCTTCTTCTTGATATATTTTTTAAATTAATAGAGGTCTACAAATACTTGTCTTTCCTCCCAGAAAACTAAGACCTTAGTAATCTCAATGTTTGGTTTCATAAATAAGGGGTATATTATGCCTCACATCTTTTAGTTAGAGCTATAGGATCATCTTTTGATGTTCTATTTCCTTATTACATGACTACAAGATTCTAATCTGTATACACCTAAATACCAACACTCTTCACCTTAACTCTTTAAATTCTGTTGTTTTAATTATTTAATTCTGTTGTTAATATTTGCTCTCTGTATCTCCATTCTTAACTTCAGATTGCAATTAATAGGGTATTGTGACAGGGATAGATATGGGATACTATTAATTTCAGATGAGTATTCCTGCTACATAATCAAAGAGAGAAGTTGCAATGACATCTTAGGGAATTTCTGTCTCCACTGGCCTTTCTGTGGCCTACAGTCTGCAGGAAAACAAAGTGACAGACTCCTCCATAGTCAGTGCAAATGTCTAGGTCATAGAAATCCTGGTGGGTACTGATCAAATGCCTGACTTCTGAGATTGACAGAGCTAACACACAATAGATAATTCTTATTCTTTCCTAAAACCGTTACTCAGAAATATAACTGCAGTCCATTAGTCACATATATCACACGATTTTTTTATTTCACATATTAGACTGTGTTTCCACTTTGTAAAGACATGTTAATTCCATTCCTAACTCACCTATAACATACTTGGTTGAGTATATAAATAATATTCCTAGTGGTGAGTTGTCATTGGAAACTACTTGCTTCTCCCAGTTAATTACCTATTACAGAATAGTACTGAAACAGGCAATAAATTTAAAATAAATATAGATCCTTGGCTCAAATTAGACTACAAATTATCTGGCGAGGATGTGGGGAGGAAGGTACACTCATACATTGCTGGTGGGGATGCAAATTAGTGCAGCCACTCTGGAAAGCAGTGTGGAGACTCCTTAGAAAACTTGGAATGGAACCACCATTTGACCCAGCTATCCCACTCCTCGGCCTATACCCAAAGGACTTAAAATCAGCACATTACAGAGATACAGCCACATCAATGTTCATTGCTGCTCAGTTCACAATAGCCAGATTGTGGAACCAACCTAGATGTCCTTCAATTGATGAACAGATAAAGAAACTGTGGTATATATATACAATGGAATATTACTCAGCCATAAAGAATGATAAAATTATGGCATTTGCAGGCAAATGGATGAAACTGGAGAATATCATGCTAAGTGAGATAAGCCAATCTCAAAAAACCAAAGGAAGAATGATATCACTAATAAGTGGATGATGACACATAATGGGGGGTGGGAGGGGTTAGTGTTAGGGTTAGAGTTAGGGTTAGGGAGGGTGGCAAGAATGGAGGAAGGAAGGACTGTATAGAGGGAAAAGAGGAGGGGAGGGGTGGGGGGGAAGGGAAAAAATAACAGAATGAATCAAGCAACATTACCCTATGTAAATTTATGATTACACAAATGGTATGCCTTCACGCCATGTACAAACAGAGAAACAATATGTATCCCATTTGTTTACAATAAAAAAAAATTGACAGCTAAGAGTTTTCCTTGAACTAGGAAATAAAAAATTAAAATATCTTGAGAATCTCTGTCTTCAAAGGCAAGTTTCAACAAGTCTTACATGGAACAGCATGAAAATGCTGTTTTATATTAACCTCATGAAGCAATGGTGGAATCTGTTGAATGTTATTATATCCAGGATGCACAGTTTGCATATTAAATTGTAAGCAAAAAGAAATTACGACAGACATTGATTTAAAAAGTTGACATAGGGGACAGGTTTTTAATATTATAAAGTTTATATGTTGAGTAATGGAATGGCCAGATTTGCAAATGTCTTAATTGGATTTTTGTCTAGTATAAATTACAAAGCACTTTCACTTTACTATAAATGAAATGTTATATCTATTCCATATGATTATCTCTTAATATTGAGTAAATACCTCCTGTGTTTGTAACTCATATAAATCTGGACTTCAATTACTGAGTTGAGACGCTTAATTTATATATCTTCAAGTTATTACTCATTCATAACGCTAGTAAAAATAAAGAGTTGGATGCTGTGACATATTACAGATAAAAATTTTATGATGACCTCTCTAACAATAGGTAATATAAATTAAAAAAAACACTAAAGAAAATGGCTTACCTGTTATTATAACTATTATCACCCCTGTCATGACTATAAAGCATAATGCTATAAAATTAAAAATAACTAATAATAAAATGATTCTTTCAGAGTAGTATAAGCTTACCTAGTGAAATCAATAAAAATTAATTTATCTTAAAATTGGAACATGTAACTAGTGATTTGTCTTTATTGAAGGCAGTATGTTTTAACAAGTGTGATCTCAGAAATGAGGGAAATGCAGGAAAAGACATCAACTACATATAATTAATTGGGGAATAAATTATATCTCCTTACATAAATATTCAAAGTGGAAAAAACTGAATGCACAAGTTTCAGTTTGCAGTAAAAAGAGTCAGAATAAGGAAAAACCACAAGTCAACCATGAGTGTTAGCAATTTCACCTTGGGCTTGTGGTTTAGTAAAAAAGTTGTGCATAGAGGAACCTGGAAGCAGTCAAAGGATCTAGCAGGATAAAATTCTCCTAAATTATACATTCTCAATGTTTCCATTAAATAATGTTCTTTAAAAGAATTTTGATTTGACATCAGCAGGACAAATACCCTCTGAGATTCAGGAGGTGAGTTTGGGAGGCTGGATGGGTTCACCTCACTCTCAGGAGCTGAGGCAATGGTGATTACTCTGCCCCCTACACCATGCTGAGGACAACATGCATGGCATGGAAAAGTAATTCCTTGTTCCTGGGCTATAACCACTGAGATCCAGGCACCGTTGGTCTCCAATGAAGCAGGTGAAGATATTCTGAATACTCAGGTGAATATTGGAATTGAGGTATAGGAGAGAGACTGGGTTGCAAATTAAAATATGGAGTTTTGTTTTTCATTGAATGGAATTGAAAATGTGGGAGTTGGTTGAGATAATTGCAGAAATGTAAATGTATTGAAAGAGAAAGGTAGATGGGAAGAGACACTGAGTTACTGGAAGGAGTCAAGGAAGAAAATCCAGCAGGGATAGTAGAATTGTTCCATAGATGGGATATTTTAAAAATGGTAAAGAGAAATGGTTTCAGGAATGATGCTGTAATCTCAGTGTCAAATGATGCTGGAAAATTGAGTATTAAAGGACTGTGGTTTTGTCAGGTAGAAGTTAACTGGTTGCCTTAGCATGTTGCAGTTTGAGTGGATGGTGAACTTGGAAGTCAGAGTGCTACTTTCTGAGGTGAATTAGAGGTGAGGAAGTAGTGAAAAGCCAGCTCTGTCTCTACTCGTATTGATTTATGCTATTATTTCTACCCAAAAAGGGTAAGAAGAGAAACAGAATAGCCTAGTGTGATAAGCCACAATGCTAGATACATATTACAGTCACCTTGAGAAAGGTTAATTTTATTTTTTACTTTTTAAATACTAATGCCTGAGACTTACTCTGAACCAATTAAATCTGATTCTCTAGGGATGACATCCAGATATTGGTATTTTAAATCACACTCCAGGCAATTCTAATATTTAGCTAGAATTGAGAACCACTAGATTAATCAGACAAGAATGTGACTTTTCCCATCAGCTTTAGAATAAATGTCAGTCTCACTTTCTGCTGACTGTGTGATCTTTCAGAGCTTGAATTTCCTTATCAGATAAATGGGGACAATAATATCTTCCTCATTTTACAAAGCACTAAATGGTATAAGGCCTGTGAACCACTTGTTATGGCAATTATTGGTTGATATTATTACTTTTATATCACTAAGGCAGGCAGCTGATGTCCTTGTTTCCTGCAGTTGTCTCTTTGTACCAGGAATTGAATCTGGGGTTGCTTAACCACTGAAACATCCCTACCCCTTTTTTATATTCTATTTTGAGAGAGGGTCTCGATAAGTTGCTGAGGGCTAGCCTTGAACCTGTCATCCTCTTGTTTCAGCCTCCCAAGACACCAGGATTAGGGGTGTGCACCACCAGGCCTGGCTCCTCCAGTTCTTTGATACATACTTTGTGTGTGTGTGTGTGTGTGTGTGTGTGTGTGTGTGTGTGTATTCCCTGTGGTGATAGCATACTAATCAGGAGATGAAGATAATCAAACTCTGACAGTCTCTCCATTGCTTATATTCCATGTCACCTACTCAAAAACTCCTCTACTACTTATGCCTGGTATTTGGCTCTTGCCATTCTATTAGCATAACATGGAAATTGTTGTTGTCAGGTGGGTTCTTTGTCTCACAAATTTGAAGAATGAAATCCATGGACACAAGGATGAGAACCAAGTAACAGGATTTATTAGAATAAAAGAAAGATAGAAAGCAGAGCTCCTAAAAGAGAGGGGTCCCAAGAGAGGGTGCAATGAATGTCTGTTGTCTAGGGGTTTTTATGGGCTTGATTTGTCCCTATAGTTGATTGGTGGGATGAAATATAAATATAGGATTCAGAAAGAGGCCAATCAACTCTATTTTATTTGCTTCAGCAAATCTGAAGAAAAGTGTTTTCTAAGCCTTTATTATCACAAATGTGGGGATGAAGTTCTGTTGGCACAAGAGGAAGCAACTTTTCCAGCTGGTCATGTCTAGGGGCTGTTAAGGAAGTGTCCTTCTGGCTGGGAATATGTGGGGTCAAAAGTTTGATTTTCTTGCAAATCAAAACTACACTGAGATTTCATCTCACACCAGTCAGAATCAAGAATACAAAAAATATTAAGTTCAGGAGAGGATATGGAAAAAAAGAACATTTTACATTGTTGCTGGAACTGTAAATTAGTACAACCAGTATGGAAATCAGTATGGAGACTCCTCAAAACACTAGGCATGGAAACACCATGTGACCCAGCTATACCACTCCTTGGTATTTACCCTAAAAAATTAAAGTCATCGTACATACGTACCCATGTTTATAGTAGTATAATTCACAATAGCCAAACTATGGAACCAGCCCAGGTATCCATCCATCAATGGATGAATAGATAAAGAAAATGTGGTATATACACACAATGGAGTTTTGTTCAGCCATAAAGTAAAATGAAATTATGACATTTGCAGGAAAACGGATGGAACTAGAGACCATAAGTTTAAGAGAAACAGGTCAAACTCAGAAGATTAAGGGTTGTATGATTTCTCTCATATGCAGAAGCTAGAATGGAAAAGGGAAAACAAAGGCGGGGGTAGATCTTCTAAAAATCAAAGGGAGGTCAGTAGAGAAAAGGGACCATGGGGTTGGGCGTGGTGGCACATACCTGTAATCCCAGTGGCTCAGAAGGCTGAAGCAGTAGGATCATGAGTTCAAAGCCAGCCTTTAGCAAAGATGAAGCACTAAGCAACTTAGTGAGACCCGGTCTCTAAATAAAATACAAAGCAGGGCTGGGGATGTGACTCAGTGGTTGAGTGTCTGAGAGTTCAATTCCCATACCAAAAATTAAAAAAAAAAAAGAAGAAAGGCAAACAAGGAAGGGGTGAGAGGTAAAGTGGAAGGAGGAAAATGCTGGGGAGTGATTTTAGCCAAATTATATTGTTATATGGTGTGCATGTACAAATACATAATAATAAATCCCATCAATATGTCCAAATATAATGTACCAATTAAAATGTGGGAAAAAAAAATCTTGATTTCCCAATCCTTTCCTCCTCCTTTTTTTCTCTGAGTCCCTTTTCCTGGCTGACTATGCATGACCTATCTTCCTGTCTCATCATCTGTGTCAAAAGTTTCTTGTCTTACTCTTATTGCTGTTTCTTGGGCCTTTGGTTTCTCACATCAGCCATAAAACTTTATAATACTTTCATAGAACTTGATGAGTTTTCTCAAGCCATTGTTCATTTTCAACCCGAAACTAAAGTCATTTGTGGTAATTTTGTGGCGAGATGCCTTATTGTATATTTACACTGTACTAACTGCTATGCTTCTTGCTAATAGGCACTTGGAAATGTCTGTTTGATGATGGCGTCTGCACAGACCTTGGTTTCTTGCCTGGTTTTCTGCCCTTTGGACTTACTTTGAGGCCTCTGGCAAAATAAAAATTGCACTGGAGAAAGTTAAACAGGTAAGGAAGTTTTTATTCAAGACTATTGCAATATAAGAGAGACCTGAGTATGGACTACATTTTGCTAAAACAAAAGACTAGAGGGTTTTAGGCCCAGTAGTAAACTATTGGAAAAGTACTGTAGGATGTTAGGGGGAGGTTGATCAATGGGATATGTTATGCACATTAAGTTATTTATTCTTGAATTCGCAAATGTTCTCTGTGATTAGGCTCTATGATTAGGCCATCTGTGTTTGCTAGTTGATACCTCCCTCCCTCCAAAACAGGGAGAAAACATCATTATCTTGATGACTATGTTCCACAGGGATGGCTCCCTGGTCCTTGACAAAGACATTCCTGGGTTGTAAAACTGACAAGAGGCTGGGAGAACATTTATATCTCAAAGGGGCAAAGAATTTACAATTGAAAGTTTTCTCAAGTAAATGTTCCAAAAAATGGTCAGGGCCTAGAGTCAGAAAGAAGCCTGTCTAAAATTTAGTAATCAGAAGGAACTTTAAGACCATACTGGTAAACATATTTGATTTTTCTGTGAGTAATCTTTTCATCAACAATACTTTTTCTAAGTGCTTCCCCCTTTTTCTTTTCTAACTGCTGATATTTATTTACCATACTTTGGTCATTAGTAAAATTCTTTGCATACTTATAAAAATTTCATGCAGTATATACATATTAGGTTAATGAACAAATTATGGTATTCAAGTTATTTTATGGCATAACATAGATATAAAGCATCCCCCCCAAAAAAAGCTCATATGTGAGATAATTCAATGAAGTTTAGAGGTGAAATGATTGGGTTTAAAGTCTGATAAAAATTAACTAGGTGGAAAGTACAGGCAGGTAGGGTGTGGCTGTGGTGGGTGGGTCATTGGGAGCATTCCTTTGGGGTATATATTTTGAGAGATGAAAATTTTCTCTCTCTGCTTCCTAGGAAACATGTCCTGAGCTGCTTTCCTCTACCACATTCTTCTACTATGATGTTCTGCCTTACCTTGGGCCCAGAGCAATGCAACTGACTCTCTGTGGACTGAGAACTTGGAAACCTTGAGCACCAAATAAACTTTTCCTCCTCTAAAATTGCTCTTTCCAGGTCTTTTGGTCACAGCAGTGAAAAGCTGACTAAAACAAGTTATAACTTTATCTTGCAGCTTTCCACTCTTACAATTATCTAAAAGAAAATTCTAAAATTTCCAGGGAAAATATTTTAATACTAATTTCACTGTGATGTTGTGAATTAAATATTTTCTTTTTGTATGCATTAATGTATTTAGTATAAGATTGTGCTATCAATAAAAAACATTGTTACAAATGAGTATTTTAATTAAGTTCTACATTTTTGATTTTATATATATGTATACATAGTTTATAAAAAGTATTTTTGGAATTTCAACATTTAAAAAAATCTCGATTAGCATATAATAATTGTACATATTTATGGGATATAATGTGATATTGTAACACATATGTATAGTATGTACTGATAAATCAAGGTGATTAGCATTTTCATCTCATCATTTTTTTTTATGTTTGAGATTTTGAGCTTCCCTCTTAGGCTATTGTGAACTATAGTCATCTCAGTAGATGGAAAACTAGAACTTACTCCTTCTGTCTATTTGTGTTTTGTATCCATTATTCCTCCATCCCACTCTTCCCAGCCTCTAGATTCTTATGTTTAATCTGCCTTCATGTTCTGGTTTAAATCAAAATTTTATTGAGCTAACACATTTTTTATATCTTGGAAAAAATATTCACTGGGAAAAATGCAAAAATTGAAAATAACGTATATACACATATACATTTAGTTATAGAAATAATTCTAAATTAATCTAACATAAATTTGTATCAAATATTTGATTCTCCTTTGCCTCTGCCTCAGTTTATCTCCAGAGAAGAATGTGTTAAGTAATGCTTCCCTCCTTTGTCCATATCCTTACCCTCACAGACAACAATGTGAAAAATCAAATTAATTCCTTATTCCCACCAATGTCCTTGAAATAATTGTGCATAGTGTTGTTGAGCTTTCATCTTCCCTTCCTTGCCACATCTTCTCTGTTTAAATAGCCATCATTCCACATATGATGTTGATTTAAGGCAATTCATCATGCTGGTTGTTTTCATCAACACTCTTTTAAAATATGGCATTTAGAAATGAGTACAAATTTTCTACATATATAATGAGTTTTTAACTCCTTCCTTATATTCTACTGTGTCAAGACAGATAGAGATCAAATTCACTTTTGGTAACTTCTTTGATTTTTCATATATGTTTTTCTACTACAATTTTTAAACCTAAGTGTTGAACTTACATTAATTTTCATGGTGATGGGGTCTGTTTGATCACTGCAGTTTAACAAGATCTTTTGGGATGTTGACTATACCCTACATTTTATTAATGAGTTTTCCCATTTTACTGTAATCTGCTATATTAGTAATGATTACTTTTACTTTACCCCTTGAGTCTGAGAATAGGCCTGGATCCCACCATCCACCAATGAGTCCACACTTTTAGGACAGTCATTCAGCCCATGCTGAATAAACTTATTTCACTGTTGCCCAGTTTCCATTTTATTTTGTTCACATCCATATCCTAAGATAATTTCAAGTATGGTGACAAAGCACCAGTTCAACAAACCTTTGCTATTTCTCTTTGTTTTCATACATCTAACTTTAAAAAATCAAAAAGATTTAAAAAGTTACAGGAGATCTTTTACTTCCTTCTTTAATTCCTGGTCACATTTATAGAACTAAAATATGTAGTGCCCTAAGAACAGCATTTCATTTTGAAGTACATTCCAGATTATCTGTAAAACTTATACTTTTTCTGGGGAAAATTAATTATGAATTATTTTTGGAAAAAGTCAAAATTATCATTCCAACATACATTGATAGCCAAGAAACAGAAGGGCCAAGTGTCCTTTGTTTGACTTCTTTGTCAGAATGATATCTTTTCTGCTTTCAAATCAATAAGAAAAGTATTGCAAAGCATAAACCTTCTTTAATCTCTGATAAGGGCCAAAATGGAGATCTCTGTGACTGGCTTCTCTTAGAAGATCACTGGGCTGCACACAAGCAGATCTACTTCTGTTTAGATTAATCGTTAGATTTAGAAATGTCCTCGAATATTGTATTAAGGGTCATTTATCCTATATGAACCACTTGACAAAGCATTTCTTTACTTTTGTTTTTTGAAAAATACTTAGAGTCTACGCAATAATTTTGCGAATGCCAACAGAATATTGGAGAATAAAAATATAAACATAATATATTAAAATATAACTCAAATGTTGATATAATAATGATTTTGGACATTCTACTTAAAGCATAGATATGTACATTCATAACTATTTTATTTATAAATGATTGACTGTAAAGTATAATTATTCTATTTATTTATAAATGATTAAGTTAACTGTAAACTCTAAGTACTAAATTTCCCAGATCATACTTAATTGAGATCCTTTTTCTAGATCTTGCAATGCCCTATAGTCTTTCTTAAAGGATCTTTATTCTGTCTGATCTGCTAGCTTTCTGCTTATGTATGTACTGATTCATTTCTCACCTAATTGGATTTTGTCTTCTCTTGACACCTATCATTTCTGCACTCACTGTTGTTTGGCATCTGCCTTCATGTCACGTCTGTCTGTACAAGTCTCTCATTCCCCTTTTGTCCAAGATGTGGAATGAATTTAAATTCTGCGTGCTAAGAGTCCAGATTAGAACTTTCTGAAGAAACTGTGGCCAGATCTAAAATAAGTTTTGTGATCACAAGGAGAGATTTGCAAAACCTTCAAGGATGGAGTGACAGATACAGAGATGGACAAGGAAAAAGTGAGATGTGGAGACAGGTGGTGGTAAATCTTTAGTATAAGATAAATAATTGGAAGATTTTGAGATCATAAGCAAAGCAGGGGGTATCACAATACCCAGATCTTCAACTCTACTACAAA
Source organism: Sciurus carolinensis (assembly GCF_902686445.1). Classification (NCBI taxonomy): domain Eukaryota; kingdom Metazoa; phylum Chordata; class Mammalia; order Rodentia; family Sciuridae; genus Sciurus; species Sciurus carolinensis. The sequence goes on from NC_062219.1 coordinate 87,914,741, forward strand.
GCAATAGTAACAAAAATGGCATGGTATTGATACCAAAATAGACAGATAGATCAATGGTACAGAATAGAGGACACGGACACAAACCCAAATAAGTACAATTTTCTCATACTAGACAAAGGGACCAAAAATATGCAATGGAGAAAAGATAGCCTCTTCAACAAATGGTACTGGGAAAACTGGAAAACCATATGCAACAGAATGAAACTAAACCCCTATCTCTCACCCTGCACAAAAATCAACTCACAATGAATCAAGGACCTGGGAATCAGACCAGAGACTCTGCATCTTATAGAAGAAAAAGTAGGTCCAAATCTTCAACATGTTGACTTAGTACCAGACTTCCTCAACAGGACTCCCATAGCACAAGAAATAAAAGCAAGAATCAACAACTGGGATAGATTCAAACTAAAAAGCTTTCTCTCAGCAAAGGAAACTATCAGCAATGTGAAGAGAGAGCCTACAGAGTGGGAGAAAATCTTTGCCAATCATACTTCAGATAAAGCACTAATTTCCAGAATATATAAAAAACTCAAAAAACTCTACACCAAGAACACAAATAATCCAATCAACAAATGGACTAAGGAAATGAACAGACACTTCACAGAAGATCTACAAGCAATCAACAGATATATGAAAAAATGTTCAACATCTCTAGTAATAAGAGAAATGCAAATCAAAACTACCCTAAGATTCCATCTCACCCCAATTAGAATGGCGATTATCAAGAACACAAGCAACAACAGGTGTTGGCGAGGATGTGGGGAAAAAAGTACACTTATACATCGCTGGTGGGGTTGCAAATTAGTGCAACCACTCTGGAAAGCAGTATGGAGATTCCTCAGAAAGCTTGGAATGGAACCACCATTTGACCCAGCTATCCCACTCCTTGGCCTATACCCAGAGGACTTAAAATCAGCATACTACAGAGATACAGCCACATCAATGTTCATAGCTGCTCAATTCACAATAGCCAGATTGTGGAGCCAACCTAGATGTCCTTCAATTGATGAATGGATAAAGAAACTGTAATATATATACACAATGGAATATTACTCAGCCATAAAGAATGATAAGATTATGGCATTTGCAGGCAAATGGATGAAATTGGAGAATATCATGCTAAGTGAGATAAGCCAATCTCAAAAAACCAAAGGAAGAATGATATCGCTGATAAGTTGATGATGACACATAATGGGGGGTGGGAGGGGTTAGTGTTAGGGTTAGGGTTAGGTTTAGGGTTAGGGTTAGGGAGGGTGGCAAGAATGGAAGAAGGAAGGACTGAATAGAGGGAAAAGAGGGGTGGGAGGGGTAGGGGGGAAGGGGGGAAAATAACAGAATGAATCGAACAACATTACCCTATGTAAATTTATGATTACACAAATGGTATGCCTTTACTCCATGTACAGAGAAACAACATGTATCCCATTTGTTTATAATAAAAAAAAATAAGTCCAGGATGGAGCCTAAGAAGCTGCCTTTCTAGAAAGCTCGCAAGTATTGTTCTCTGCAATTTTGAGGATCATTCTTTGACTAGAACAATCCTAAGCAGTTATGATTAGTCAATGATTAATTAAATCCAGAATCTGGAATACTTATATGAATATCCATGACCAAAGAATGGGTCTCTAGAGGACTGTCCACAGACTGAAGAGAGAGAAAGGACACACCTGACTCACCAGTAATCTAGCAATTACCTCTGGAAATCCATGTGCTGGTAGTTGGCACAGTTGGATCAACTTCCTAGGTAGAAGTTGGTAATAATATAAGTGGAGAAATGAGAGATGTTTGCTAGCCAGAATAGGAAACTTTGTCCATAGAACCCAGTAAATCAGGGTCACACAGGCTGTTGCCTTGGGCTATGTGTGACCAAAAATTTCAATCTGGGCACAGAGAAAATCTTTTCATAAACAGTTGTGATCAAGACCCAAGTTTATGAGTAAGGAAACTTATGGTAGAATCCCTGAACTACCACTTAGTTTTGTTCCTTGGTAAGTTACTTAACATTTCTGGACCATAGTTTTTCCATATGAAAATAGAGATATTAATAATTCTGGGTTTTTCTAAGATTATTGTGAAACTTATATCAAGAAACTTATCACCACACCTAATGCTTAAAAAGTACTCAGTAGAAGTTAGTGCTTGTGACTCCAGCAAGATAATTATTTCTTTGAGGATATCTAGTGAACTTCATTAGAATAAAGACATACTTATATATTTTAGCATGACAAATGCAAAAAAAATCACATAGGAGCTGGAGATGTTTTGAAAAATTATTTTGAACACAGTATATAATTTATGCTGTTAAGATGGTTCAGTTACCATTTTCATTTTGATAACTAGGCAGTAGCCAAACCTATCTTGGGTCATTGCTTTCAATTTGCATTCTAACTTGGGGAGAATTTTATCTCACAAAGTATCAAATTCTAGAAAAAACAGGATGTGGATAATTTCTGATAACTTGACTCCTATGTATCTCTTCCAGTGCATCCTTATTACCGTTAGACTGATTCTGAGCTCTCAGAGTATGTGTTGTGTTTGTTCATTATTCATTCATTTCTTCCACTCTTTAGTGCACGTGGTCTGTTTCTATTACCATGGGGTTATCCACCCAATGACAGTACCCTCTTTACTTCATTTCAGTCTTTTACACAATGATTATTGTATAAGGTTTATTCTGGTTTGGAGACTGATGAAAAGGGAAAAAGAAACAGTTAATAAAGTGATTTTTTTCTGCTCAGTTTGCTTTTTCATCTCTTTTTCTGTGTCTCAAATTTAGCAAGAGAAACATTTGTTTCAGTGGATTATCTGAAATACATCATTGGCTGCCACATGCACAATTGATTTTAAATGTGTGCCTGAGTCCCTCCTACCAGACTAAACTTCAAGGAAAGCAAACCACATTTACAGTATAAAGGACTTTTCTGTCATTGTCATCTTTGACTAAACCCTCATATTGTAAACAAGTAGCAGCTGGCTGGAGATTGAAACAACAAATTATGTCTCTTTTTTCCATTCATCTCACCGGGGAGGTAACCTAAGATATCACTCTGTTTCATCCTCTCTTGGTTCTTGGCTCTTTTTGTAACTCGTCTTGTATCCCATATTCAGTTTCCCTGTATCCATTTTGATTCAGTCTCAGTGCTTCTTTGGTTACTGCAGCTCAGCAATGAGTCATGGAAGCTCCTTAAGTCTTGTCTATCCATCCTTTCAGTCAGATCCTGTTATTTGTCTGCCTTTCAGCTGCCCTTGTGTAATGAGAAGTTTTTTTATTTTTTTTATTTTTTAATTTATTTTTATTTTTATTTTTTATTGTAAACAATACATGGGATACATGTTGTTTCTCTGTTTGTACATGGAGTAAAGGCCTACCATTTGTATAATCATAAATTTACATAGGGTAATGTTGGTTGATTCATTCTGTTATTTTTTTCCTTTCCCCCACCCCTCCCATCCCTCTTTTCCCTCTATACAGTCCTTCCTTCCCCCATTCTTGCCCCCCTCCCTAACCCTAACTCTAACCCTAAAACTAACCCCTCCCACCCCCCATTATGTGTCATCATCCACTTATCAGCGAGATCATTCTTCCTTTGGTTTTTTGAGATTGGCTTATGTCATGAGAAGTTTTTATACTTGCCTTCTTCACTTTTACTTTTCTTGTTTAAATTTTCATCTTTGAATTGATAGCCCTCATCACCATTTTTTCTTTTAAACATATTATTATCTTTGATATAATTTTGTTAAATGACAGTGTTTCTGTCTTATGAACTATGTGATAATACAATATGTTAAATTTAATTAGTTTCAGTTAATGTTTCAAACACAAAATATCTTATATTCTGTCTCATCTTTCTTAATAGCAGAGGCATACAGTAAAGTATTTATTAAAAATCCTGATTTACATTTTCCTTAACAATCTTGTTAGTTTGATGATTCCTGTGAGTTCAGTTATATCCAGTAAAGTTGGACTGATTTTCCTATAAGTTCAGTTTAATGTCACTGGAATATCATCTAAATGCCAGTTGGGTTGTGACATTGGTTGAAAAACTAAAAACTGCGAGTCAAATTTAGTCCAATGCTTGTTTGTGTAAATAAAGTTTTATTGAAACATAGCCATTGGCCATTTTATACTACAAAGAAGAGTAGAACAGTTTTACAGAGACTGTTTGGTCTTTAAGACCTTAACTATTTGCCATCTCATTCTTTGAGAAAGCATTTGCCTTCTGGTAACCTATACACTCTTGGGCAAGTTTCTGTGTTTCTGTGTCAGATCTTGAAGTAAAGCTTATGGTATGGTCACTCACGGAGTATCTCCTCCAAATACATGAAAATTGCACATTAGCTCATAGGAAAGGCCAGATTAGCTTTAGAAATAACTCAAAGATATTTGCATATAAGCAGGTTTGCCAGATTAAATATAGGAAGGAATGTCCAGTTAAATTTTAATTTCAGAAAAACATCAAAGAAAAATTTAACAGGAGTATGTCCCTCACAATATAGGACATCTTGTACATTTGTTTTCTAACTCTGGCAACCCTACATACGAGGGAATGCAAAGAAGAAGAACTGAAGAGAAGTTGAAGCAACATTTGCGGGGCACTGTGTGAGGTTTTTAGTTTATTAGCACCTTCCAGTGGATTGTCTGATAATATTCCAGATTTCTCCAATTTTATATTCATGTTTTGAATCAATAATAAAGGGAGGCTTCATTCTTTACACCTAGGTGTTTGGTGCAGAGATGGTCTGCTTTCCAACCTAGGAATCCATGCTGTTTATTTGCAGTTTGAATTGTTCAATTGTTCATTGGGTTTCAGGAAGATGAACACTTTTCAATACAAGATGAAAGGGAAGTTTTCAGTAGGACTTCATAGGTTTGATTTAGTCACAGGAAGAGGGCAAAAAATGGAAAGTTTACAAAGTGAGTTATAGGGAAACTGGCAAAAGACCACTTCTTCAAATATGTCTCTATTTGTAAGAAATAGCATTAGAAATCTAGTTGTAATTAGGAAGCACTGGGTGATTCTGCCAATTAACCAAGAGAAAGCCAGGTTTGTTCACCAGGAAAATAAAATATAAAAAAATTCTATCTTAGAAGCAAGCATTTGCTTTGGTATATTCTAAAATATTTAATGAACTCCTGTGATGGCTACCTCTCTCACAACCATTTTAGTTTTCTTCTTGATTGCATGTAAGAAAATGTATTTATATATGTTGATCAGCACATTTGTACCAGTTGAAGTCATTACAAAGTTGCTGAGTGACTTTTAGTCAATAAAATTACCTTTAAATTCTTGGTTCATGTGAAGAAGCTGAATTATAAAATTTCAAAGATTCTCTTTGGGTCTAAAACTGGTCCTATTACTTACCTATGCACATTAAATTAGATTGATATCCAGGTTTCACAGCAATGGCATTTGATGAAATCCAGTTAAGGAGTTACATCATTAGCACTCTTTGTTCTTATTTATATTTAAAACCTATTTATAATGTGTTTAAAATACCAGAATTATCAAAATGAAGTGAATTCTAGTCATAACTTGGTGAACATGACAGATAGTAATAGAAGTTGCTATAGTAAATGAGACTTGTTCCTATCAAATTATCACAGACAATTAAATTAAAAGGAACTGCTTCAATATCTCAAGTTTGTCTACCTCCAGAATATTGTATGAAATATTTGTATGTCTGAAACTCTATTATTTTATTCCTTTATAAGGATTTTAGTTTTCTGATTATTTATAAATTTTTCAGAGAAAATAGCAACTGTTCCATTACATGGTGCTTGTTTTTGTAATATGTACTGAAGAAAGAAAAATCTGTCTTTTATGTGGCTTGAAATGCAATAATCTATGAATTAGAGAATATACACAGGAAGCTATACAAAAATTGAATGGTAAAGAATGGACCCTTCCTATGCTTGATCACAAAATTTATCTGGGAGATATTTATTGTGTTCTCTTAAGCATTTTTAGAAATATAAATCTGAGAAAGGAAAAAATAGTGTGTAAATATGTGAACATTAACTTATGTACCTTCTAAAATGCTATTCTTTAATAGTTTATTTTCCAGGTAATTTTAAGTGCATTTTTGCACAGAAATTTGATTCTTTGCTCTTCACATATGTACTAACAAGATTAACCAGCTGTATTTGTGAAAACAATTGCTTCTGAAAGATCTTTTTCACTGGGCTTAACAATAAAAGTTAAAATTTAAGTGAGTCAGGGATGAGTCACTTTAGGGACAAGATATATGTGTGTGTACATATGTGTGTCTTGAAGGTATTTATAAATTGGGTTCAAAATGTTCACAAGCCACTTTACACCTTGATTTCCTTATCTGCAACCCAGAATGTGATCATCAGTAATGTTTTGTCTAGCTCTCAGTTTCTATTGACCTATTATTTTCAGTGCGAATAAAACAGTTGCAAAAATTCTGTCCTTCCCCATGATGCTTAGTTATAATTTCTGTGAATGCAACAATTATTGTTTGTGAAAGCTGATTAAAATAGATTAAACTCATCCCTGGTTCATATAGGCCAGGAGGGAAGATCCAGCAATGTTAGTTAGCCTTTAATAGCATCTCAAGATTATTCCTTATGAATTTTACACAAGTCTATTGGATTTAATCACATCAAATTTACCTCTTTTTAATTGTTCTGAGTATCTCTGCAATCCCCCATCATACCAAATTTGGTGAGCAATGCAGATAAACTGTATATGATATTCTCCTATCTCTTATTTTAGAACCACAAATAAGATTAGTTTCTATATCCTTTCCCCTTATATCTCACTTCCTATTTCTGTCTCACTGCTATTCTTAATAAATCATCAGTAAGTCACTTAAAACCATCTTTGATGTCTGTAATCTCTCTTTCATATGAAGTTGTGAACTGTAATCAGTTTGTGTTCTCTATTGGATAAATGTTGATGATATTATTATCTAAGCAATATCATACCTTTCTAAGCTTTGCACCTTGGCCCTGCATCAACAGCATGAGGACTTTGTTGTACTTATTACTATTTTCTTACATTTCTTAAGTCTCCCTACCCAGCCAGATTTGCTATTACTTCCCACATCAAATGAAGCCTGGCAGATAAAAGGTCTGGCAGAATGAAGTGAAGGATTCATGCAGAGAGCTGAACACAGAACAATGCAGTAAGAGTTCACTGCTGTGGTTTCAAAGCTATAGGACTCATGCAAAAGTGAACAGAAATAAACGTCATTAAAAATATACATTTATAATTTAAGAGTCCAATGGAAATTACCTTTTGTAAATTTGTAAACCCTTTATAAGTATGTTATTATTAGCAATTTTGAGCAGCCATATTGCCAATTAACCAGAGGTTTTCAAAATAGGCCTGAATAAAATTCTACCACAAAAATAACATTCATATGTACCCAATGTCAGTTGCCACTTGGTTAAGATATCTTTTCTCTAATTTTACAGGTGTCAGTATCTTGCTTGCTTCAGCCAGCTTCTCTGCCAATTTTATTTCACCTGTGATTTCTAGTTAAAACTTCATCACACAGAGATGATTGGAAAGCAGTATAGACATGTGAGGAAAAGATTCACCTTCAGAGGCACAAGCATTCTTTAATAATTACCAAAACATCTCCAGAAGGAACATGTTCAAAAACAGAATGAAATGTTTCAAGTCAATGAGAATTTAATGCACTTATCTTGGATTTAGTTTGATTTTACATGATATTCTTCCAGTGTGTTAAAAGACAAAGTTAATATGTATTCTTAGGTGTTGAAACATATTGCTTTATATATTTAGATGATTTGAATCTTGTTCTAAAGAAAAGTTTTGTTTTAATTAAATCAGCAATTCCTTTGAGCTTAAGGAAGACAATATGAACTTATTAGTTCATGACTTTTTATGCTCCTAGAGGTTTGTGGTAATATAAAGCTCAGATATTTTTCCAGTAATTACTTTTAGATTTTACGTGAGTGACTTTGAAAATTTTCTAGAGATTGTCTAGTGCTGGCACTAATTCTCTAGGGTGCTAAGAAATAATGTTTATCTTTAATTTCTGTGCCCATAGGTGAAAAACACTGTTGTTTAGAGAGATGTATTGAAGAGAATTGCAGCTAAAATGATTTTTCTAATACTAATTTTCTCAGTTTCCTAGATCCAATTTTTGTACCTGTAATATTATAATATTGATATCTTCTTTTCAGTAAGTGAAACTGTGTCTCCCTGAAGTAAGTGATACTAATGACAAATAAGCATGACATTTTTTTCTCTCCTGAGGTCAGCGAGATAATTTTGATCAGTTTCCTTGTCTTTCTGGATGGACTTGCTTGTTTTTAACATTGAATACATTAGTCAACATCTAGTCTGCTCTCAAGTGACTGTGCTTCTAAAATAATTTCAATAAACTATGTAATTCTCTGGGTAATACATATAATTTCTCTTCACTGTAGTTTAAGTCTATCTGGTAAACTTGAAATATATCTTTTCTGGTGCTGCAAAATTTTAGGGCCATTGTATTGCCAAAAGTTTGGCTATAATTTTCAATACAGAATTATATGGAAAATTTAGTGATGTAGAGATTATATTAAGAATTTTAGAATTATACACAAAGGTTGAATTGTAGACAGAGTTAATGGGAAAGTAAATTCTTCAATATTTCCCCATATGGTAGTCTTTTCTATATTAAGAAACTTCATTCCCTTGTTTAAGTCAAGTAAGTATCCCTTAATAATTTATTCTTTCTTTCCTATATATGTTAAGTCAACATATTAATAACATGTACATACTCATATAAGAGAGACTGTTTTTTTCTTTTTAAAATTCAAAACCTATATTTTAATTCAGAAACTTGAAAACATTTTTTGTAAAGGGCCAAACAATAAATATGTTCATCTTTTCAGTAATTATTCAGTGTTACTGTTCTATTTCAAAAGTAGCCACAGGCAACTCACAAAGCAAAGGGTGTATTTGTGTTCCCATAAATCTTTGTTTACAAAAGCTGGTGCTAGTCTATGGGCCTTAGTTAGCTGATCTAGTAGCTTTGGTATCTGACATGTTTTAGAAGCTTATAAACTCCTAAGATGAAGTTTCAGGCTATCTTATTAATGGTCATATACTCCTTTTTAGGATAATTTTTAGCATGTAATAGTACACAATAAAAGTATACTGAGTAAAAAAAAATAGTTTCTGTTCCACATTTACTCAAACACACTTTATACACACAGGAAAAGCAGTTAAAAGTATATTAAAAAGTGATGTCAGCAAAAAGGATGGAGTAAGGAACTCCAAGAACACATCCTATCTCCAAAACACTGGAAAACGTGGCAAACACTGCCAAAATTAACTTTGTTAGAATTCTGGAAAAGAGTCAAAGATTTAAATTTAAATAAAGAAAAAGTCAACTGAAAATTGTTGAAAGGTCTTGTGACGTTTTAACTACATCTCCACTTGGCATAATGCCCCTCTGCCTTCCGGTTTATTGGGGGATCCCAGGGAAGTTTCCACCTCTTGACTTTTGACCAACAGTAGAATTGCATCTAACTTCCAAGCTCCCACTGGCCCATGCTGATGGATTCTAATTGCAATTTGTTCTTAGAGATTTTATGGTTACTGGGAATTCTGGAAACTATCTATGTAAAGTCACAAAATTTCCCTCCTTTGGGGTAACTTATGTTCTTTTTATTGACATTTTTGGTCTTCATTTCTTTTGCAGATAACATGTTGTTTGCTGAGGAATGTAACATATCCTATTGACTTAAGCAAGGCAGGGCTATAGGTAAATTTTTGATCCAACAATAAACACATAGAGCCCAGTTGCTAATTAAGTCAGAATTGGGCACAGGCTGTTAGTGTAGAAATAGCAGATCAGGTCAAATCGAGGAAATGGAGGCCATGAAAGCCATCTGACTCTGGAAGGCGGAGACTGCCCCTGGGAGAATGGAATGTCAAGGATCTCCAGAGTCCACTGATTACCAAATTTACCTGCCCTTGTCAAGGACTACAGGCAAGGAGCTGCTAATTAATGACCCCTGCCCTTACCTGGTTGAATCACTTAGGCGCTCCCCCTGCCCATCTCACCTGCAAAACCCGGCCTAGTCATGTAGGCAGGAAGGGAGATAAGGGGGGAAAGAACTGGAAAACAAAAGAGACCTCAATCTATAAAAGATGTAGGGTGTGCTCACTTCCTGGGATTCTAGAACATCAGCCATGACCCCCTTCACCCTCCCGGGAGAAGTCTGTATTATTGCCTCTAAATAAAACCTACTTAATATGCTTGCCTTGGCGTGCTTCTCTAGTGTTCACACTTCAACATTAGAGGAAGTGAACTCATCACCGGTAAATGGTGGTATCACTAAGACTAGGAGAGTCCTTTCTTTTTTTTCTTTCTTTCTTTCTCTCTCTTTCTCTGGTTCCAGGCATTTAGAGACTTTGGTAACTACATGCAAACCTAGTATGTAGTCTTTAAAAACTAGTTCAGAAAAGTCATTAGACAAACAAATAGCAACTCATAACAAACAATGACAATGAACTCTGGGGAGAGCGGAAAATCTGACTTTCTAATTTACTATATTACAACCTTTAAAACTTCAAGTTGTCAACAAAAATCATGAGATATGTAAAAAAAAGAAGAAAATATGACACATTGATGTTTAAAAATTTTTTCAGTAGTAAATGGACACGATAGCTATTTTATTTATTTATTTTTATGTGGTATTGAGGATCAAACCCAGTGCCTCACACATGCTAGGTGAGCACTCTACCACTGAGTCACAACCTCAGCCCTGAAAATGACACATTTATATACACAAAAAGAACTTAATAGAAACTGTTCCTGAAGAAGCCCAGATATTGAATTTACTAAACAAAGATTTTAAATTGACTCTCTTACATAAATACAAAGAGCTAAATGAAAAAATGGGGGAAAACAAAAAAAAAACTAGGGAAATTATTTATTTTCAAGTACAGTTATCAAGAAAGAGATAGAAATTATAGAAAGCAATCAAACAGAAGTTCTGGAGCTGAAAAAACATTCATAGATACAATGAAAAATTCACTGGGTGGTATTAACAAGTTTGAGCAGACAGAAGAATGAATCAACAAACTTGAAGATAGGACAATTGAAATTATCTTGTCAAAAGAGCAGAAAGTAAACATTGATGTGGTTGCGTTACTATAATATGCTAATTTTAAGTCCTTTGGGTATAAACCCAGGAGTGAGAGGACTGGGTCAAAAGGTGGGTTCATTCCAAGTTTTCTGAGGATTCTCCACACTCCTTTCCAGAGTGGCTGCACCAATTTGCAACAACACCAGCAATGTAAAAGTGTGCCTTCTTCCCCACATCCACACCAACATCTATTATTGTTTGTGTCATTCTAATTGGAGTAAAATGAAATCTTAGAGTTGTTTTAATTTGCATTTCTCTAATTACTAGAGATGTTGAACACTTTTTCATATATTTGTTAATCTCCTGTATGTCTTCTTCTGTAAAGTGTCTGTCCGGTTCCTTGGTCCATTTATTGATTGGGTTCTTTGTATTTTTGGTGTAAAGTTTTGTAAGTTCTTTATAAATTTTGGAGATAAGTGCTCTATCTGAAGTGTGTGTGGAAAAGATTTTCTCCCACTCTGTAGGCTCTCTCTTCACATTCTTGATTGTAACCTTTGCTGAGAAAAGCTTTTTAGTTTGAATCCATCCCATTTATTGATTCTTGTTTTGATTTCTTGTGCTTTGGAAGTCTTGCTAAGGAAGTCGTGTTCTAAGCCAACATGATGAAGATTTGGACCTACTTTGTCTTCTATTTGGTGCAGAATCTCTGATCTAATTCCTAAGTCCTTGCTCCATTTTAAGTAGAGTTTTGTGTAGGGTGAGGGGTAGAGGTTTAATTTCATTTTATTGCATATGGATTTCCAGTTTTCCCAGCACCACAATGGAATATTATTCAGCCATAAAGAATAATAATATTATGACATTTGCAAATAAATGGATGGAATTAGAGAATATCATGCTAAGTGAAATAAGCCAGTCCCCCAAAACCAAAGGCCAAATGTTTTCCCTGATAAATGGATGACGATATATAATGGCGGTGGGGATGTGGGGGTGAGAGAAGAATGGAGGAACTTTAGATTATGTAGAGGGAAATGAGAGGGGGGGATATGAAAAATGGTGGAATGAGACAGACATCATTACCCTATGTACATGTATGATTACATGAATGGTATGAATCTACATCGTGCACAACCACATAAATGAAATGATGTACCCCATTTGTGTACGATGAACCAAAATGCAGTCTGTAAAAATTAAAAAAATTAAAAAATTAAAAAGAGCAGAAAGTAAGAAGAATTAAGAAAACTAATATAAAGGCAGAGGAGGATAAAACATTTCTTAATTCTACAAGTCCAGCATTATCTTGAAACCTAAACCAAAGCCATCAGAAGAAAAGAGAATGATAGGTCAATAACTTTAATGAATACAGATCAAAAATTTTTCAACAAAAGACTTGCAAACCAAATTCAGTATTGTCGGAAGCTGTATATGAATTATGGGTTTATTGAGTCAACATAAGGCAGGAAAGCTACTTTTCTGGGAACTCCTGGATGAAATTCCCGGTTGGAGAAAGCCCAGATCATGCTGGTACCCTTAGCTCACAGCCTTAGAATCGAACACACTGGAGATGGGCATAATCTGCCAAGCACGGAAACAAGACCCCTCCCACACTGAAACCTTATCCCTGCCATTGTGTACTACCCCTTAAATAAAGAATTGGGGCCTTTTTCCATTCATGCAGTTGCAGTTCCAGTTAGGGCTAGAAGACACATCAGGTGCCTGGCTTCCTAAACCTACTCTCTGGCATTGTCTTTATTTCTTACTGATTGTTTCAGACTTTTTATCTTCCCAGACAGCCTACCCCTCCTAGCAGGAACCTGCTCTGCTGGGGTGTTGGCTACCCTGTCACAGTATCATCTAGAAGGTTATGAATCACAATGATGTGAGACTTATCAACATATAAAAATGAGTCAATATAATACATCACATTAATAGAAGGAAGAAAAAACAATCATGTCAATTGTCACACACACAAATATTTGACAAAAATCCAACAAACGTTCATGAGTACGACTCTATAAATTGGGAATTGAAGGGAATTTACTCAAAATGATAATAGGTATTTTGAAAAACGCACAGTTAATATCACATTTGCATGATTGAAACCATTCTCCATAAGATCAGGAACAAAGGAAGGAGGCCTGTTTTTACCATATTTATGGGTTTTATAGGACGTTTTAACCAAAATGGTTGGGCAAATACAAGAAATAAAAGGCATTCAGATTAGAAAGAAAGAGGTAAAAAAAAATCTCTTTTTACAGAAGGCACAAACTTATGCAGAGCATATTGTAAAGAACACACACATACACACACATACACACAAACACACAGCTATCAAATCTAATGACTTACCCCAAATTGTGGAATATGAGATCAATTCACAATCAGTTGTACTTTAACATATTAGTAAGGAATGATTTAAAAATAAGAAAAATAATGATTTTAGAAGAGCATCATAAAGAATAAAATCCCTAGGAATAAATTTAGTCAAGTAGGTAAAATGTATATACACTGAAAACTAAAATATAATGTTAAAAGAAATCAAATAACAACTATTAAAAGGAAAAGCATTCTTCATTCATGGATTAGAAAATTTAATATAATTAAGATATCTTCAAAGTGCTCTATAAATTCAATGCAGTCCCTGTCAAAATTCCAATGATTGTCTTTTTCTGCAGAAATGAAAAAACCCACACTAAAATCCACATGAAATTGGTAATTATCCTGAATAATCAAAATAATTTTGAAAAATAATGAAATTAGAAGCTTCATATGCCTCAATTTCAAAATTCTCTATAAAACTATAGTAATTGAAACAATTTGATATTGACTCAAGAACAAATATGTTGATGAATGGAACAGAATTAAGAATTCAGAAACAAAACTATCTTTGCCCAATTGAATTTTGACAACTCAAGATTACTCATTGGGGTGAGAATAGTCACTTCAACAAGTGGTGCCAAAACAACTTGATATGCACATGCAAAAGAATAAAGTTGCGGGGCTGATGGTGTAGCTAAGTTGTAGAGTGCTTGTCTGGCATGAACCAGGCCCTGGGGTTAATCCCCAGCACTGCCTAAAAAAAAATGAAGTTTGACTCCTATGTCACATCATATAATTAATTCTCCCAAATGGATCAAAACTCTGAATGCAACTTCTATAACTTTTAGAACATAGGGGTATATCTTTATGATGTTGGGTTTGCCAATGACTGCTTAGAGATAATACCAAAAGCATGAACAAAATCCAAAAGAGTGGATATTTTTGACTTTATCAGAATTTAAATCTTTTGTATATCACTGGACACCATCAAGAGACGACTCACAGTTTGGAAGAGAACATTTGCAAATCATGTATCTGATAAGAGTCTAGTATTAAATATATATAAAGAAATTTAAAAGTCAATAGCAAAAGGACAAACCACCTAATTTAAAAAATGGTGTAGATTTAAATAGACATTTTCCTAAGGAAGATAGACATGTAGGGAACAAGCACATGAAAAGAAGTTCAGTGTCATTTGTCATTAGGGAAATGCAAATACAGATCATAATGATATACAATTTTACACTCACTAAGACGGCTGTAATTTTTTAAAAAGGGAAAATAACAAGTGCTGATGAGTGTGCCAAGAAATTAGAATCTTGGTGCATTGCTGGTGGCAATATAAATGATACTGAGACTGTGGAAAGAAACAGCTCTTTGATAAGTTAAAAAAATTGAACAATAATTTCCATATGACCCAGCAAATTAGTGACAGTTAGGGACTGGAGGAAAGGCAGAATGGGAAAGGACTGTTTGATAGGTACAGGTTTCCTCTTTGGGCAATAGAAATGTCCTAGAACCACACAGTGGTGAGAATTGCCCAACAGAGCAAACCTCCTAAAGTGGTTAAAATGGTGTGTTGTGTGTACTTTACTACCAAAATAAAATAAAATAAAATAAAATAAAACAAAATAAAATAGGTGGCATGATTATGAAAACCACACGCATATGTGTCTATCAACTCTAAATTTCTACAATTCAATCTATGACTCCACTTTGGTGTTGTCTCAGAATAGCTTTGAGCATCAGAAAACATTTAGTTTAGTGCTCCCAATACTTTGAAATACTTACCAATCTATAAGTAGGCCTAAAATTAAAAGTTTCAGCAACATCAATCTACATCAACTAAAATTTGAGTTAGCAAATAATATAAATAATTTTTTTTTTAGATTGGAAGGGATACTGGCGATGACTCATCCTGAGAGAAGCACAGTCCTCAGGAGATTTTAGAGAAAAGCCACCAACATTATTAAAGGATTAGAAGACTGGATTTTTGAGCAGAGATGAAACAAAGCATAGGAATAAACTAGCCTAGTGAAGAACAGACTAAAGACTGACTTAAAAGCCGAAGTTAAGTACTTTATTAAATGTAATAACGTGGGGAAATAAAAGAATGCTAAGGTATTGAAAGCACAGAAAAAAAGCTGGATTTTTGTATCTGTCTTGATTTTTTTTCTCAGACACATTTTAGTGAACTTCTTTAAAAACACATAAGCCAGTTTTGGCAGATGTGAGGGTTTTTCCTTAGTACATTCCATGAGAGTAACAAATAGCAAAAAACCATGTCATCCTTATCTCTTATGGTGACAATCATTTTGAATGTTTAATGGTCAAAGACAGGAAAGGGAATTATTCTCACTTTTTCCTAAATATTTACAGCTATCTTTGGCATTTCTCTTCAGGTAGGTCAGAGAGGACTGAGGTAACTCAGAGGTAGGACAGATGGACTTGAACCTATCTGCGAAAAGAAGCTTTTTTAGCATCAGAGACAATAAATTTTACGACCACATCTCTTAAAGTGTGATTTTCTCTGGAAACCTTTATGGAGAATATATTCTCATGTATAAAACACGATATCATTGTCATTGTGCTTGAGAGAGATGACTGGATTAGATGACCACTCAAGTTTTCTTTCATTTAAGTGAAGTGGTCGAATCATGTTCTTATGATCACAACCCTCTCTGAACTCATAGATTCTTAGAAATGCTCTTGAGATAAGAGTAATTTAATCCTTTAACAATCTGTCCTAATTTTAGCTATTTTTATAGATAGGTGGTACCACTAACATAGTTCCAAGAAAATCGGTAACATGACTATAGATGAGAAACACATTTTATCAGTTCAGAGAGGAATAAAAAATCCAGCATCAGCCTGGGAAACTATGGAAACACAGCCATAGTGCTAAATTTCTTCTTTGCACAGTGTAAATGCTGATAGCCTGAAGAAAACCCCCAAGGTCCTTTCTTCTAAGCACAATAAATTGTTTCTCCCACAACTTTGTCAACACTTGGATTAAATGTAAATGTAAATAGATATTTAAGAATAAATTATTTGGGCTGGGGTTATAGCTCAGTTGCCTAGTACGTATGAGGCGCTGGGTTCAATCCTCAGCACCATATAAAAATATATAAAATAAAGGTATTGTGTCCATCTACAACTAAAATTTTTTTTTGAAAAGAATAAATTACTTAAAACTAGAATAAAGATCTTCGCTTTCTGACATTATATATTAGGTATGCTGAAATACTTTTGACTTATCAAGCACTTAAATACTGGCTTTAAAAAAATGCATCTTTCTAAATGACCAGTTGAACTAGGCAGGAATTGAGGAAAAGTCAAAAGTCAAAAATCATGGCAAAATATAAATTTAGTGAAGTATGCAGTTACTTGACACATGGCTGCTCTGAATATCATCCATTTTTCTATTTCATGGAAATGCCCCCACGCATGGTGCTGGAGATGGGAAGAGACAAGCTCAGGAGATAATACTAGCACCTTTATAGGAAGCCCTACTATAACACTAGAACCCCTGAAGGGAAATACCCAGGCTTAAAGGGCGAACCACATAAATAAACCAGTCTCTTACAGATTTAGCTCTATATGAAGGGCAGAAAACTTTCCATATGATTTGAAATCAAAATTCTCACTGCTTAGTTCTTAGAATTTAGTTTAAATTTAGTTTAAACAAAGTTGAATTGGGGAATCATTTTCTATGTCTAGCCCAAACAAACTGAACACTGAAAGTAAAACAAGAGTAAACTGAATCTTTTTAGGAAAGAATATTAAATGCAGACAAAACTCCAAGTGCAAAAATGTACCAATAAATTTGAGTACATAAAAAGAAGAAATTTATTAATAAATATAAAAGGCAACAAGAGAGAAAGAAGAAACAGTAGAACTATAATATATTCGAGAATCAGAATGATCAAGTGAAAATGGAGAATTTATATGCTTGATTTGTTTAAAGAAATAAAAAACGGTCAAGATATCATCAGACATTAATGTGCACAGATGCTGCTTCTGGTAAAAGTGGATTAGCCTGATGTGTTCTGACTGTGTTGTAAATCACGATTTAAAACCCTATATAAAATAATTCTTAAAAACAATTATTTGAAGGCACAGGAGAAGAAAAGACAGAAACTTGAGGGGAATCATGTTTGAGAAAATAAAACTGGGAAAGATTCCTATTTATATGTCGAAGAAGAGTTGTAATTCTGGGAAGATAGTGGTGTGGGAAACAGACTGGTCGAGAAGCAGCAAGCTGCACTCAGAGAAGAGAACTCCAAATTTTATTTTATGCCAGCAGGCCCAGAGGAGATCAGACTCCAAATTCTGAGTGCCCATCACCAGTTTTTCACATTTATAGCCTATCTAGTGTCATAAATTTTCTGGTCTAAAGGATATATAGTTGTGCACGGGGTTTCAAGCTGGAAGCATAGAGTGCGATAAGGAGAAGAACTAGCTTCTTTTACAAGGCCTTCCATAAATCTCTAGCCTTGCGTCTGGAGCCTCCATGGGGGTATTTACACTTCAAAGGAAAGTAGTTAGATCCTAGGGGAAGTCATTTACAATCCAAAAGGTAGAAGTGGAGGGTGCTAGTCAAACTCCCCGAAGAGGAGCTGACTAGAAAGGGGAGAGAAACTCTCCCTTTCCCAGGCACTAATTCTCAGGACAGTATTCTTAGTTCATTTTGCATCCAGCTTGGGTTAGTTACCCATTACAGTAGAACTGGAACAGAAATCCAATTCTTATTGGCTACAGGGGTTAAAGGATGGAATTTGATACTGCCATCATAACTAGGGAATTTGGGAAACATGCTAAAAAGGGATTCACAAATGAGGAGTCCTGAAAATATATACAATAAAAAATGTCTGAGAAAATAAAAGAAGTCTGAGAAAAGTGAGTTATTTTAGTTTTGACAATGCAAGGAAAATGAAGTTTGTAGTTTGAGCTCAGCATAATTGACCCCAGGCCAAAACAGAAATCAATACTCTTAAGAAGCCAATGATAGAATCCATCTATGATGGATTATCCAGAGTATTCAATATATAATTTTAAAAAATTTATTGTACCCGTGAAGGAATAGAAAACTGTGACTCCTAGAGAAGGGAGAAAATAGTCCAGAGCAAGTCTCCAATATGATGCAGATGTTGGAATTAGTAAAGTAGAAGTTTGAAGAAGTTATAAATTCAAGAATGAAAAGGAAACCAGTCAATGAATTTATGGGTAGGGAATCTTGGCAGAGAAATGGAACCTGGAAAAAAAAAAGAAAAAGAAAAAAGAAAAGAAAAGAGTCTAAATGGAAATTTGAGAACTGAAAAATAAAACAATATCTAAAAAAAAATCATTGATGGGCTTAACAACAGATTGGAGTTGACAGAAGTAAGGGTAACCTGGAAATTAGAGGCAAAGAAATAATCTAACATGGAAAAACAAAGAGGAAATGGTAATAATTTAAACAGCCTGAATGACTTATCAAACGATATCATATAGTTTTTTCTCCACATTTTAATTGATTCATTATAATTATACATAATAGTGGGATTCCTTGCTACATATTTGTACATGCACATGATATAAGTGGGAATACTTGGGGTCATATGGTAGTTTCATTCCTAGTCTTTTGAGGAAACTCCATACTGATTTTTTGATTGTACTAATTTACAATCCCAACAATGTAAAAATATTGTTTCCTCCCCATGCTCTCTAGCATTTATTATTGTTTGTATTCTTGAAGGCTACCGTTATAACAGAATAAAATCTCAGTGTAGGTTTGGTTTGTATTCCCTTAATTTACAAAGTCTTTTTAAATGCTTTTTCATTCATTTGTTGGCCTTTTGTATTTATTCTTTTGAGAAGTGTCTGCTTACTTCATTTGATCATTTATTAATTGGGCTTTTTTTTTTTATTTTGAGGTACTGGGGATCGAACTCAGGGCCTTGTGCTTTCAAGGCAAGCACTCTACCAGCTGAACTATCTCCCCAGCCCAATTGGGCTTTTTTTGATGTTAAATTTTTTAAGTTCCTTATATATTCTGGATAATAATCCTCTGTCTAGCAAAGATTTTCTCCCATTATGTATGTTTTCTCTCTTCACATTCTTAATGATTTCTTTTGCTGCACAGAAGCTATATAATTTGATGCCATCCCATTTGTTAATTCTCGGCATAAGTTCCTGAGCTTTATGG
This sequence comes from Sciurus carolinensis, assembly GCF_902686445.1. Lineage (NCBI taxonomy): Eukaryota > Metazoa > Chordata > Mammalia > Rodentia > Sciuridae > Sciurus > Sciurus carolinensis. The sequence continues at coordinate 87,934,333 of NC_062219.1, forward strand.
GTTCTATTAAGGAAGACACACTGCCCATGTCTCTGTGTTAGAGTATTGACTCTATGTTTTCTTCTAGCTGTTGAAATGGTTTGTGTCTAATTTCTAGGTCTTTGATTCATTTTGAGTTTGACTTTTGCACAGGTTGAGAGATAGAGATTTCGTCTCATTCTTCTACAAATGGATAATTAATTTTTTCAGCACCATTTATTTAAACTACTGTTCTTTCTCCAATTTATGTTTTTGGTATCTTTGCCAACGCTCAGATGACTGTGTCTGTGTGTGTTAGTCTTTGCCTTCTTTTCTGTTCTGTTGGTCTACATGTCTGTTTTTATACTGATACCTTGTATTTTTGTTACTGCAGTTCTGTAGTATAATTTGAAGTCAAGTATTGCAATGCCTCCAGTTTTGGTTTTTGGCTCAGAATTGCCTTGGCTAGTCTTGATCTTTAATTTTTCCAAATGAATTTTAGTAACTTTTTTTTCTAGTTTTGTGAAGAATACCATTGGTAATTTGATAGTATTGCATTGAATCTGTATATCACTCATGGTAGTATGACCATTTTAACAGTATTAACCCTGCCTATCCATGAACATATGAAGTCTTTCCATCTTTTAGTATCTTCTATTTATTTATTCGGGTTTCTATAATTATCAATATAGAGGTCATTTACCTCCTTGGTTAGATTTGTTCCATTGTTGGTTTTTGTTGTGGTTTTTTTTTTTTTTTTTTAGATTATTGTGAATGGATTATTTTCCTGACTTCATTTTCAGTGAATTCATCATTTGGCATTTGTTTTGAATACTTTTTTTATTATTGTAAACAAATGGGGTACAACTTGTTTTTCTGGTCGTACATGAAGTAGAGGCATACCATTTGTGTAATCATACATTTACATAGGGCAATGCTGTATAGGAAAGCTATTTGTTTTTGTATGTTGATTTTATATCCTGCTACTTTGATAAATTTCTTTATTAATTCTAGCAGCCTTCTGGTGGAGGTTTTTCTTTTTTTAATCTCCTAAACACAGGGTTTTATCATATATGCAAATAGTGATAACTTGACTTTTTCTTGCCTATTTGTATTTATTTTATTTCTTTTTTTTTTTTTTTTTGCCTAATTACTCTGGATAAAATTTCTAGTACTATATTGAATACAGGTGGTGAGACTGCACTTCCTTATCTTGTTCTGAATTTAGAGGAAATGCTTTCAGCCTTTCTCCACTCACTACTGGGTTTGGGTTTATCATATATAGCCTTTATAATATTCCAACTCTTTTTATTTCATTGTATAATTTGAGGAGCATTACAATTAGTTCTTTAAAGTTCAGGTGGAATTCAGCTAAGGAGCCATGTAATTCCAGACTTTTCTTTATTGGAAACTTTGCATTACTACTTCAATTTCATTACTTATTATTGGTTTGTCTGGGTTTTCTATATCCTCTGCTCAAGTTTGGCAGGTGATACATGTGTAGAAATGAATCCATTCTTCTATATTTTCCTTCTATATTGGAGTATAATTTTCAAAATAATTCTTAATGATCCTCTGGATTTTTGTAATGTTTATGGTGAAATCTCCTTTTCGTCTCTATTTTTATTATTACTCTGGGTTTTCTCTTTTTCTTTTACTTAGTTTAGCTAAAAGTTTATTAATTTTTTTCTCTTTTGAAAGAACCAATTCAGTTCATTAATTCTTTGTATGGTTATTTTGTGCTCTATTTCATTGATTTTTGACTCTGATCTCAATTATTTCTTTCCTTCTGTTGGTTATGGAACTAGTTTGTTCATGTTTTTCCAGGGCCTTGAGATGCATTATTAGGCTGTTTATTTGAGATCTTTCTTATTTTCTTATGTAGGCACTCCTAGCTACAAACCCCTTAGAACCATCTTTATAGTGTCCCAGAGGTTCTGGTATGTTGTATCAACGTTCTTGTTTGATTCTAAGAATTTTAATTTTTTTCCCTTCTTTTCCCTTCTTTTATCATCCATCATTGTTCAAAAATGTATTGTTTGATCTCCTTGTGTTTTTATATTTTCAGTAGGGTGTTTTTGGTGTTGATTTCTAATTTTATTCATTTATGATCAGATAAAATGCAAGAAAAAAATTATGTATTTAATTTGTATTTTCTAAGAGTGACTTTGTGGCCTAAAATATGGTCTGTACTGGAGAAGATTCCATAAGCAACTGAGTATAATGAATTCAATTGTTGTTGATTGAAATATTCTATAGATGTCTATTACATTCATTTGATTTATAAACTAGTTTAGGTGCAAAGTCTTTACTGAGTTTATGTCTGAATGACCTTTCTATTGGTGAGAGAGTTCGGTTGAGATTACGCAATATTATTGTACCAGGATCTGAGTCTTTAATTCAATATACCACAAACCAATCAGCACAGAAAGAATAACCCCCCCCCCCAAAAAAAAAAAGACTTAATAAACCAATGAAAAAATGATCTCCACTGAGGTAGGCAAACTGTTGATGAGAATGGATGGTCATTGTTTAAGTCCAGCTGTCTTTCATTTCATTTCTTCTGAAATGAAGAAGAGTACACACACAAGACTGGGTATTGTTACATACTACCAAATGAGTGTACTAAAATTGGAGTTGATTCAAATATCTTTCAACTTCCTTTCTCATCAGTATAAAGTAGAATGAAATGGGGAGTACTGTTGATTGGAGTTTTGTCCAGACAGACCAGATCAATGTACTCCCAGGATGGGGCTGTTACAGAGTTCTCAGTGGGGAATTCCAGCAGTTGGGGCTCAGCTCTAATCAGGCCTTTGGGACTTTGTAGGGTGATATCTTTTCTAGAGAATCAGACCAATATACAGCTAGGACTAGCAACTGCTGATCTCTTCTGGGAGTCTGGATCTCAGTAGCCTCCTGAAAATTCTACTTATGGGGCAGGGGAACTGACCCTCCACACATCTCACATACTTCCCATGAATATAGCTTCCAAGGCTTAGTACCTGAGTATTTTCAGGCCCATCTATTCAGTTTCTTAATCCTCCTTAACTGGTCACATTAGTTGCCAGACTCGAAAGGAAAGTGAGTTGCTGTTCCTTTTGTATCTCTGACTTGAATCCTTCTGGGTACAAAATCTTATCTATGCCTGTTTCACTCACATTCTGTGAAGTACACCCTAAATTACATGGTAGGCACTTGCCAGGACACTATGGCAGTATTTGCTGTGATCTCTTGGGTTTCTGCAGTAGCAGCTGCAGCAGAACAGAGCCTCCTCAGGATGACTCCTTTCTCAGCTCTCTGCTGTCATGTGAGAAACAGAGCACTTTTTAAGCACCATGTTATGGTTTGGATATGAGATATCCCCCAAAAGCTTATATGTGAGACAATGCAGGAAGGTTCAGAGGAGAAGTGATTGGGTTGTGAGAGTCTTAACCCAATCAGTGAATTAATCCCCCATAGGGATTAACTGAGTGGTAACTGAAGTGATAGGGTGTGGCTGGAGGAGTAGGAATTGGGGTGTGGCTAAGGGGTATATATTTCATATCTGGAGAATGGAGTCTCTCTCTGCTTCCTGACCATCATGTGATCTGCTTCTCTCCACTATCCTCTCCCACCATGATGCCCTGCCTTACCTCGAGATCTGAGGAATGGAGCTGGGCTTCTATGGACTACCACCTCTGAAACCCTGAGCCCTCAAATAAACCTTTCTTCCTCCACAGTTGTGCTGGTCACAGCAGCAAAAAAGCTGACTAAAACACACCAGTTCATTGTACAGTCTCTGGATCAGCTAAGTTCAGGTTGTTTTTCTGTTCTACCTTTTTTTTTTTTTTTATGACAAATTTGTCCATTCTGTTTTTCTCTGTTGTCTCTCCCTCTGTCGTGAACCAATACTGCTGTCACTGTTGCAACCACCTTAGCTCCAATATACTCTTTCTTATTCTTTATTAACTGCCCCTGAATTTCTGATCTGTAAGAGACTCTGACTGCCCATTATTAAATTTCAATGAGTTCCCCTTTCACCTACTTTACTGAGAAGCAGTACTCCCACTGCTTGAATCCTGAGCCACATAGTAACTGGAAATGCAGTCTTCCTCTTATCTGTGGTCTTGAATCTCTAGTTTGCTACATTCTTTATGAGGGAACATAGATAACTTATTCTGATATTTTCTTCTTTTCTAATTGTGTGCATTTGAGGGCTATAAATGTCCCTCAGGACTGCTTTAGCTGCATATGACAAGTTTTGATGTATTATATTCCTTTTCTTCTAGTTACATGTTTTAACTTCTCTTGATAGTTCCTTCTTGACTCCAGATTGTTTAGTGCTTTGTTTTTGAATTTTCAGGTTTTTCCATTATTTTTGTTATGTAATTCTTTGTGGTCAGAAAGCATACTCCATAAGATTTCTATTTTTAAAATGTGTTGGGTTTTGCTCATAGCCAACATGTAATCCATCTTGGTATGTTTTATGACCACTGAATGAATTTGAACCTTTTATTTTGGGTGGAGTATTCTGTAAATGTCTATTGTATCCTTTTGGTTATTGGTGCTCTTTATTATTGTTATTGTTTTGCTTTTGTTTGTTTGAGTTTTTTAAATTATTTTGCATCCCTACTTCTAGTTGTGCCATCAATTGTTGGAAGAGGGGTGTTGAAGCCTCCACTTGTAATTTGTAATTGCTGATTCATCTAGTTCTTCTAGTAGTTCTATCATAATTTGTTTCATATATTTTTCAGCTCTACTTTTGCATACATATTTAGGATTGTGATATATGGGTACATTGACCCTGTTAGTATTATATAATGTGTTTTTTTTCTGTCACAATTTTCTTCCCCTGAAAGTCTACTTTATGTAATGTTATTATAACCACTACTGCTTTATTTTGATTAATGTTTACATGATATAAATTTTATTTTCTCTTGCTTTTAACCAGCTTATATCATTGCATTTGAAATGAGTTTCTTTAAAGTATATATTTGTGTCATGTTTTCAACTCTACTTTCCCAGTCTTTTTCGTTCAGTGGTTAAATTATAGCACTTACATAATATAATTATTGATATATTAGGACATATATTGTTATTTTATTTAAAAATTATTTTTATTGTGCTTTTGATTTCTCTATGCTCTTTAAACTTTTAAAATACATTTTCATTTGTAAATACTTTGAGATTTATAGAAAAATGTGGAAGGTAATACCTACTGTTTCTATATGATGTGAAGTTACATTGGTTGTGTGTTCATATTTAAGGATAGAAAAGATATGTCCAATTCAATCTACTATCTTTTCTACTTCCATTCCCCTCCCTTTCCTTCATCCCCCTTTTTCAAGTCCTTAGTTTTTACCTAGTATCTTTTTCTTGTTCTATTATAACATCCAAGCTACTAATTATATTTAATTGTCATGTCTCCCTTGTATTCTCTTTTCTATGATTGGTTCTTAGACTTTCCTTGTTTTTGTGTGAACTTGTAAGTTTTGAGAAAACTGATCAGGGATTTTGTAGACTGTCACCTTAATTGGAAATTATTTGATGTTTTTCTAATTAGACTGGAGTTTTGTTCTTGGGAGGAATATCACAAAGGAAAAGTATCATTGTCTTCATGTCACAGTAAATCTACATCTGTTGATGTTGAACTTAATCACCTAGTTGAAGAATTATTTTTCATGGTTCCCTACTGTAAAGTTACCAGTGCCCACATCCACAAGCTCATTTCCATATTGTGTTCTAATGAATAAAATGGCTATACACACTCCATATTTAAGGAGTGGGGAGTTATGATCCAGGTCCTTGAATATGTAGTATCGATACTGATGATGAGAATCAATCATGGTCAAGTTCTGCTACCCCAGTTGTTGAAGATTAAACACTTGAGAAACATCAAGGCAAGCGTAGAAAGCAAGTTTTATTTAAGGATAGAAAAGAAATGGACTTCTCAGCAGACTTCAGTGTCCCAGGAAGTGTGGGCATCCTGCCCCTTTTATACTTTTTAGAATTCCTTTGCTCTTATGCTCTGTCCTCCTGCATCCTGCATGACTAGCCACCAGAAGGTGGGCCAAAGGTGGAGTGATCCTGGTCAGAAAGGAAGGGAGAAGCCCAGGGGACTTTCAATCATTAACAGCTCCTTATATGAAGGAACAATTCCCTGCTGTCAGATCACCTTGGCAACAGGTGGAGAAGGGGGAAGCATCCTGATGGCATTAACATTTTATTTCCTCCTGAAACAGCCCTCATCTTTCATCCCAATCATTTATTTCCTACACTGACATTTTGTCCCATAACCTCTGTATCTACATTAATTATTTGGAGTTTGTCTGACCTAGAGATTTGTATCTTCTTATATTTTATTCAGTCTTTTATTTATTTGAGTATAGATTAATGCTTATTTTTTAATTTTAAATTTTGATTCTTTGTACACAAATGGGGTCCAACTTTCTTTTCTCTGGTTGTACACAAAGTGGAGTCACACCATTTGCATAATCTTACATGTACATAGGGTAATGATGTTTGTCTCATTCTATTATTTTTCCTTCTCTCCACTCCCTCCCCACCCCTCATTTTCCTCTATAAAATACATCCTTCCTCCATTCTTGCCTCCCCCTGACCTCCCATTATGTATCATCATCCACTTATCAGAGAAATCATTTGGTCTTTGATTTTTGGGGAATGACTTATCTCACTCAGTATGATATTCTCCAACTCCATCCATTTACCTGCAAATGCTGTAAATTTATTCTTCTTTATGACTGAATAATATTTCATTGTGTATAAATACCAGTTTCTTTATCCATTCATCTGTTGAAGGGCATCTAGGCTGGTTCCACAATTTAACTATTGTAAATTGAGGTGCTATAAACATTGATGTAGTTGCGTCACTGTATTATGCTGATTATAAGTCCTTTGGGTATAGGCCAAAGAGTGGGATAGCTGGGTCAAATGGTGGTTCCATTCCAAGTTTTCTAAGGAATCTCCATACTGCTTTCCAGAGTGGCTGCACCAATTTGCAACCCCACCAGCAATATATGAGTGTACCTTTTTGCCTATATCCTTGCCAACACCTTTTGTTGCTTGTATTCTTGATAATCGCCATTCTAATTGGGGTGAGATGAAATCTTAGGGTAGTTTTGATTTGTATTTCTCTTATTACTAGAGATGTTTAACATTTTTTCATATATCTGTTGATTCCTTGTAGAACTTCTGTGAAGTGTCTGCTCATTTCCTTATCCCATTTATTGATTGGATTCTTTGTATTCTTGGTGTAAAGTTTTTGAGTTCTTTATAGGTTCTGGAGATTAGTGCTCTTTCTGAAGTATGAGTGGCAAAGATATTCTCACACTATGTAGGCTCTCTCTTCACGTTGTTGATTGTCTCCTTTGCTGAGAAAAGGCCTTTTAGTTTGAATCTACCCCAATTATTGATTCCTGTTTTTATTTCTTGTGCTTTGGGAGTCATGTTAAGGAAGTCTGGTCCTAAGCCAACATGATAAAGATTTGGACCTACTTTTTCTTTTATTAGGTGAAGTTTCTCTGGTCTAACTCCTAGGTCCTTGATCCATTTTGAGTTTTGTGCAGGGTGAGAGATAGGGGTTTAGTTTCATTTTGCTGCATATGGCTTTCCAGTCTTCCCAACACCATTTGTTGAAGAGGCTATTTTTTCCTCTATTATATGTTTTTGGTACCTGTGTCTAGTATGAGATAACTGCATTTATGTGGGTTTGTCTCTGTGTCCTCTATTCTGTACCATTGATCCACCTGTCTATTTTGGTGCCCAATACCATGCCATTTTTGTTACTATTGCTCTGTAGTATAGTTGAAGGTCTGGTACTGTGATACCACCTGCTTCACTCTTCCTGCTAAGGATTGCCTTAGCTATTCTGAGTCTCTTATTCTTTCAAATTAATTTCATGACTGCTTTCTTTATTTCCATGAGGAAAGAAATCGAATTTTAATTGGAATTGCACTGGGTCTGTGTAATGCTTTTGGTAGTATGGCCATTTTGACAATATTAATTCTGCATATCCAGGAACATGGGAGATCTTTCCATCTTCTAAGGTTTTTAAAATCGTTTTCTTTACGATTCTGTAGTTCTCATTGTAGAAGTCTTTCACCTCTTTTGTTAGATTGATTCCCAACTATTTTATTTTATTTTTTTGAGGTAATTGTGAATGGGGTAGTTTTCCTAGTTTCTCTTTCAGAGGATTCATCTCTTATGAATAAAAATGCATTAGATTTATGAGTATTAATTTTATATCCTGCTGCTTTGGTGAATTCATTTATTATTTCTAGAAGTGTTATGGTGGAATTTTTTGGCTCCTCTAAATATAGAATCATGTCATTGGCAAATAGTGATAGTTTGAGTTCTTCTTTTTCTTTTTGTATTCCTTTAGTTTCTTTAGTGTAATTGTTCTGGCTAGAGTTTCAAGGACAATGTTGAATAGAAGTGGTGAAAGAGGGTGTCCCTGCCTTGTCCAATTTTTAGGGGAATACTTTCAGTTTTTCTCCATTTAGAATGATGTTGGTTATGGGCTTATCATAGACAACCTTTACAATGTTGGGGTATGTTCCTACTATCCCTATTTTTGTAGTGTTTTGAGCACAAAGGGGTGCTATATTTTATCAAATGCTTTTTCTGCATCTATTGAGATGATCATATGATTCTTGTCCTTAGGTCTTTTGATGTGGTGAATTACATTTATTGATTCCAAATGTTGAACCAATCTTACATCCCTGGGATGAAACCCATTTGATTGTGGTGCACTGTCTTTTTAATGTTTTTGTATGCAAAACATTGCTAAAATTTTGTTAAGAATTTTTGTATCTATGTTCATTAGGGATATTGGTCTGAAGTTTTCTTTCCTCATCTAGTTTTGGTATCAGGGTGATACTAGCTTTGTAGAATGAGTTTGGAAGGGTTCCCTCCTTTTCTATTTCATGGAATACTTTGAGAAGTATTGGAATGAGTTCTTCTTTGAAGGTCTTGTAGAACTTGAATGAGAATCCATCTGGTCTCAGACTTTTCTTGGTTGGTAGACTTTTGATGACTTCTTCTATTTCACTGCTTGAAATTGATTTATTTAAATTGTGTATGTCATTCAGACTCAGTTTGGGTGGATCATATGTCTCTAGAAACCTGTCGATGTCTTTGAGATTTTCTATTTAGTTGGATTATAGATTTTCAAAATAGCTTCTAATTATGTTTTGTATTTCAATAGTGTCTGTCATGTTATTTCCTTTTTCATCACAATTTTAGTAATTTGAGTTTTCTCTCTCCTTCTCTTCATTAGTGTGTCTAAAGGTTTATCAATTTTGTTTATTTTTTCCAAGAACAAACTTTTTGTTTTATCAATTTTTGAATTGTTTCTTTTGTTTCAATTTCATTGATTTCAACTCTGAGTTCAATTATTTCCTGTCTCTACTACTTTTGGTATTGATCTGTTCTTTTTCTAGGGTTTTGAGCTGTAATGTTAGGTCATTTATTTGTTGGCTTTTTCTTCTTTTCTTGAGTGCACTCCATGAAATGAGCTAAGAAATGTACTAAGAGATACTGCTTTCATGGTGTCCCAGAGATTTTGATATGTTGTATAGCTGTTCTCATTTACCTCTAAGAATTCTTTTATCTCCTTCCTGATGTCTTTGTTATCCATTCATCACTCAATAGCATATTATTTAGTCTCCTAGTGTTGGAGTAGTTTCTGTTTTTTTATTTTATTATTGATTTCTAATTTCATTCCTTTGTGATCTAACAGAATACAGGTAGTATCTCTATCTTTTTGTATTTGCTAAGAGTAGCTTTGTGGCATAACATATGGTCTGTTTTAGAGAAGGATCCATGTGCTGCTGAGAAGAAAGTGTATTTGCTTGTTGATGGATGGAATATTCTATATATGTCTGTTAAGTCTAAATTATTGATTGTGTTATTGAGTTCTATAGTTTCTTTGTTCAATTTTTGTTTGGAGGATCTGTCCAATGGTGAGAGAGGTGTGTTAAAGCCACCTAGTATTATTGTGTTGTGGTCTATTCATTCCTGTAATTGATAAGGATTTGTTTAATGTACATGGTCGTGCCATTGTTTGGGACATAAATATTCATGATTGTTATGTCTTGCTGATTTATGCTTCCCTTAAGTAGTGTGAAATGTCCTCCTTTATCCCTCTGACTGACTTTGGATTGAAGTCCACTTTATCTGATATGAAGATGGAAATATCTGCTTTTTTACTGAGTTTGCATGTGTGATATGTTTTTTCCCCATCCTTTCACATTTAGTCTATATGATCATTTTCTATGAGATGAGTCTCTTGAAGGCAGAATATTATTGGGTCTTTCTTTTTAATCCAATCTGCCAGTCTGTCTTTTGATTGATGAGTTTAGGCCATTAACACTCAGGGTTATTATTGAGATGACTTGTAATCCGGGTCATTTTGGCTAATTTTTGGTTTTCAGCTTGACTTGGTATCTCCTTTAATTGGCTATTCCTTTAGGGTAGTTCCTCCCTTTGCTAACTGACATTGTTGTTTTTCATTTCTTCCTCTCAGAATATTTTGCTATTTGTAAATTCTTTTAGCTTTTGTTTTTCATGGAAGGAATTTATTTTGTTGTCAAATCTGAAGGTAAATTTGCTGGGTATAAGATTCTTGGTTGGCATCCATTTTCTTTCAAAGCTGGAAATATGTCATTTCAGGCCCTTGTAGCTTTTAGGGTCTGGGCTGAAAAATCTGCTGTTATCCATGTTGGTTTCCCCCTATATAAAATCTGATGCTTTTCTCTTGCAGTCTTTAAAATTCTATCTTTATTTTGTATATTAGGTATTTTCAATATAACGTGCCTTGGTGTGGATTTGTTGTAATTTTGTATATTTGGTGTCTTGTAAGCCTCTTGTATTTGATTTTCCATTTCATTCTTCAGATCTGGGAAATTTTCTGATATTATTTCATTGAATAGATTATTCATTTTTTTGGTTTACATCTCTGTGCCTTCCTCAATCCCAATAATTCTTAAATTTGGTCTTTTCATGATATCTACTATTGGAGTTTCCATTTGTGGTTTCTTAGCATCTTCTCTGTTTGGTCAACTTTGTTTTCAAGATTAAATATTTTGTTGTCATTGTCTGAGATTCTGTCTTCCAAGTCATCTAGCCTATTGGTTATGTTTTCTATTGAGCTTTTAATTTGGTTATTGTTTCCTTCATTTCAAGGATTTCTGGTTTTTTTTTTTCAGAATCTCTATCTCTTTATTGAAATGATCTTTTGCTTCCTCCATTTGCTCTTTTAACTGTTTATTGGATCATTCATAGGTTGCATTTGCTTTCTTATCTCATTGTTTGCTTCTCAGATCATTTTAACTATGTACATTCTGAACTCCTTTTCTGACATTTCCTCTGCCATGCTGAATTTATTTTGTTGTCAAATCTGAAGGTAAATTTGCTGGGTATAAGATTCTTGGTTGGCATCCATTTTCTTTCAAAGCTGGAAATATGTCATTTCAGGCCCTTGTAGCTTTTAGGGTCTGGGCTGAAAAATCTGCTGTTATCCATGTTGGTTTCCCCCTATATAAAATCTGATGCATGGGTTCTATTGATATAGCATCTAGGTTTGTTTGGGACAGTTTCTTCCCTTGTTTTCCCATTTTGTTCATGTATCTTCCCTCCAGCAGTGCGAATCCAAGGTATTGCCATTTCCCCCCATAGACTTATAGTATCCCTTCAGATTTCCAATATCTCATCTTGAAGTGAGAGATCAATATTAGCAGCACATAAGGCAAACAATATGCATCCCTAACCCAAATAGTCCCTATTAAGATATTAACAATATTGTGTTAATAAACAAAGAGGATGAGTTCAATTGTTGTCTACAGCATAACCAATAGGTTTGCAATAAGGACCACAATTTTTTCTTTTTTTTCTTTTTTTAGAGTATAACTTCTATTTATTTATTTATTTATTTGCAGTGCTGGGGATTGAACCCAGGACCTTGTGCTTGAGAGGCAAGCACTCTACCACCTGAGCTATCTCCCCAGTCCAGACCACAATTTCTAATGGTGGACAGAGGATGGGGAGGGGTGTTGGATATAACATTAATGAAATAAGAAGTGAGTCTACAGAGGTACTATGTCATAGGAATAGTGAAAGCAGAATTAAATGAAATGGTTGTTAGCATGAGAAAAGGGAGAAAGAATCTCCAAGGAAACAGAAGATAAGAGGAAAATAGAGAAAAATATTAATAAAAGAAAAGTAGGAATAATAGTAGGTATAATAGGAATAATTATAATACTACTACTAATAAAAAAAAAGTCTACAATAAAACTATACTGTACTGCTCAAACCTCCTAGTCTTTAGTAACCTGATGCCTGAGAGGAACTTGATAATGTGGTGTCCAAAGAAGGGAGCTGCCCCACTAGGGATGGTGGCCTCCAGGGCAGGAATAATCCATGCTAGCAGGCAGAGGCGGTCCCATGTGTTAATAGATTCAGCTGCTGCATGGTGGTAGACCAAACGGGGCACAGGCAGGCACTAGACTGTGGGGGGATGAGCGGGGGCACTGGAGACCACAGGGGCTGGGTTCGGTGCCTGGGCTGGCAGATTAATGCTAATTTAATTTATACTTTAGGTTGTACTCTAATACTAATTTAGTTATTTTGTTGCTTAGCTTTTTCCAGGTATGTCCATCAGTATCTCTTTTATTTGGCTGCGCCCCTTGGACAGACCACCTGTATTAGTTTTCTAGAGATGCTGAAACAATAAATTTAACACTGTGATGTTGGTATGGCCATGTTCCCTCTAAAGACTGCTGGAAAAGTTCTTGTCCCTCCGACTTCTATTGGTTGTTGTAATTCCTTAACTTATACATTATTAACTATCATCTTTATTTCTATTTTCACAAGTTCTTCTCTCTGTGTGTTTATGGGTTCACCTCTTTTGTAAGGACACTAATCAGGATATAGGACCCACCTGTTCCACTATGACCTCATCTTAACTGTTTCCATATAGGCAAAACCTTACTTCCAAACAAGGTCACATTCTTAGGTACTGGGGGAACATTCACTCAGAAGGGACTCTATTAAACCCACTACATTCACATTATTGTAGAAAATTTGGAGCATTTTATAACAATCCACTATCATCTGGCATATTCTCTTCCCCCGTCCTAGATTCAGCCATTTCTCCTTGGAGCTCTGGGTTCCTTTATTGGAAACTGTAATAGAATCCAAGGTTACCAGCCTCTAATAAAAGTTTCTGGGTTAGTATTTTTTCTAGACCTTCTTAGATTATGGCACAAAAAATCTGTATATGCTGACTTGTTTATCAATGTATACAAATATTTCTGTGTTTAGCCATCTGTATGCATATTAAACTGAATGTGGATTCATGTTCATGAGTCTCTAACACTAATCCTTTGCCACATAGATCATGCTAACCTTTTTATCTTGCTTTTCTATAATCTTTCATTCCAATAACAAGAACCTAATTCCTACCATTCACCATCTATTTTTTTAAAGTTCAACTTATATGTACATGTACAGTGGTCTCAGAATTGTTAACCCATACCCCATGAGAAACAAGTTTATTGAATCATGTACAGTGCTTATGCTCAATTTCTTTTGTATTTAGTCTTAAAGGTACTATTCATTTCCAAAATTACTTAGGTCAACACCTTTTCCCCTCTCCCTACTTTTTCAGCAGAATTGTTTCATATATTTTTAATACAATAACATGGTATTAAATGCCCTGGGATCTTTTGACCCTTGAAATGTTTGCATACACTGAAATTCTCTTTTTGTGGTTTTATAAATGCTTAATGGCATGTATCCACCACTACAATTTCATACAGAGTAGTTTCACTGCCCTAAAAATTCACATTTGACCCTCCTACCTTATCCTGAACTTCTGAAAATCACTGATAAAATACCATCATTCTATTTTGTCTTTTTCCATATCATCATTCTATTTTGTCTTTTTCCATTGTCATATATTGACATACTATATCATATAATATAATGTCATATAATTTCAGTATGTCACATAATAGATAGTCTTTTCAGGTTGACTTCTTTCATTTCAGAATATGCATTTCAGATTTACTCATCTTTCTTTTTGTGATATAAGTTTTACAAGTCATTTAAATATAGTATCTGAATAATATTCCTGTCTTGGTTCATTTTCTGTTGTGATAGCAGAATACCTCAGACTGGGTAAATTAGAAATGAAAAAAATTCATTGGTTTAGCCTCTTGGTTCTGGAGGCTAAAATGTCCACAAGCATGACATCAGCATCTGGAGAGGACCTTCATGCTGCATCATAACCTGATAGAAGGACATTCGAGCATAGACAAGATAGAGAGAGAGAAAAGGGGAATAAGCTCCCATGATAGCCAAACCACTTCCAGGGAAAATAACTAATCCATTCAAGAGGGCAGAGTCCTCACGACCTCCTCACCTCAAAAGGGCCCCACTTTCCAATATTACCACATTGGTAATTAAATTTTGGGCTGAGTTTCAGAGGAGACATTAAAAACAGCAATTACATTGTATGACTACATCACAGTTTATTTATTTATTCATTTATTGAAGGAAATTTTGGTTGAGATTTTGGTGATTCTTTATAAATGAAGCTTCAGTAAATATTTCCATGACAGGTTTTGTGTGGATTCATGTTTCCAAGTTAGTTAGATAATACCTAGGGAAAATGGTTGCTTCATTATTTGGTAAGGCTGAGCTTAGCTTTTAAAAATTTCCAAACTATCTTCCAAAGTGGTTAAACCAATTTACATTTCCACCAGCAAGAATGAGAGTTCCTGCCTGTTCTTTCACATCCTGCAGCAATTGCTATTGTCAGGCTTTTCCGGTATAGCCACTCTAATAGGTATGTAGTTGCACCTCATTGCTGTTTTAATTTGTCATTTCCTAATGACAAACGACTTCAAATAAAACAGTAATTCAGAAATAGAACTAAAAAACATAAGACACACAGAAAAGTCACATTAAATGTAAAAGGCAGAAACTGGCCGATCAGACTTATTAGAAAGATGATTCAAGGTAGCGTTATAGCTCAGTGATAAAGTGCATGTTTATACAAGGCCATGGGTTCAATTCTCAACACCAATAACACAAGATAAAATAAAACAAAAAGAAAAAAATGACTCAATTATATGTTATTTACATTTAGACATATTTGGACACATCAAAATCAAAGGCATAAATCGTTTGAAAGTAGAAGGATGGAAAGGTATGTTATGCAAACTGTTAGTGGGTATATTAACATCAGACAAAATAGACAATGTTAATGAAACTAAAGACATTTATAAAGATGAAAGTGATGAAAAATGATCAAGAAGATATGATGTCTATGTTCACCTATGAAGAGAGTACCAAAATGGAAAAAAAAAAAAACTGTCAAAACTGAAAGGAGAAGAAGAGAATTCAACAATAAGAGTTGAAGATCTCAATAATCCACTCTCAATAATAGAACAACTATTAACTAAATTCTGGTTAGAATTAACAGACAGCTATAGAACACTGCACTCAACAACAGCAGGCACACATTTTTTGAAGTGTGCATGGAATATTCTGCACGTGTTATGGTTTGGATGTGAGGTGTCCCCCCAAAGCTCATGTGTGAGGCAATGCAAGAAGGTTCAGAGGAGAAATTATTGGGTTATACCCTTAACTTAATCAGGGATAAATCTCCTGGTAGGGATTAACTGAGTAGTAAGTGAAGTGGTAGGGTGTGACTGGAGGAGGTGGGAATTTGGGGCATGGCTATGGGGTATATATTTGTATCTGGCCAGTGGAGTCTCTCTTTCTACTTCCTGATCACCATGTGAGCTGGTTCCCTCTGCCACACTCTTCCACCATGATGTCCTGCCTCACTTCGAGCCCTGAGGAATGGAGCCTGCTCTCTATGGACTGAGACCCCTGATACTGTGAGTCCCTAAATAAACCTTTTCTCCTCTACAGTTGTTCTGGTGGGGTCCTTTAGTCACAGCAGTGAAAAAGCTGACTAAAACAGCAAGGTATTTATAAGTTTGGTCATAATATCAATAGGTTTTAAAAGTTGAAAATCATGCAATGTGTAATTTTTTTTATTAAAATAGAAAATATAGAAATCACTAACAGAAGGGCATTTTAGACATAATCAAATGTATAGAAAGCTAATAACACACTCCTAAATAACCAATGGGTCAAAGAAGAAATCAGAAGGGAAAATGGAAAAATAGTCTGGAATGAATGAAAATGAAAACATGATATATCAAAACTTTTGAGACAGAGCAAAAAGAGTGTGCACTAGAGCATTTACATCTGTGACTGCTCATATTAAAAGGAAAACTATAAATCAACAATTTAACTTTCTAAAGAAAATAAAAGAAAACCATGCATGGTGGAGCATACTGGTAATCCCAGCAATTCCAGAGACTAAAGAAGGAGGATGGCAAGTTTAAATAAAAAAAGGACTAAGGGTATAGGTGTAGTTCAGTGGTACAGTGCTCCTAGGTCCAATCCCTAGTAATACAAAATAAAGAAATAAATAAAAAAGAAAAGAAGAAAAGCAAACTAAATCAAAGCAAGGAGAAAGAAGAAAAAGATTGGTATGAAAAATTTAAGTACAGTATAGAAAAGCAAGAGAGAAAAATCAATGAAACTCAAATTGGATTCTCTTAAAAGAAAAGAAAACACAAAAGAGGTAACACACATTTAGCTAGGATGACCAGAGAGAGAGAGAAAGAGAGAAAGAGAGAGATTATTAAATTACAAAATCAGAAATGAAATAGGAAACATTAATATCAATCTTCCAGAAATAAAAGAGATTATAAGTGGATACTATACTACAAGCAAGTGTGTGCCAGCAAATTAGAAAACTTCAATGAAATAGACAAACTTCTAGGAATGACATAAGCTATCTATCTCCGCCTCAAAAGAAAAAGAAAGTCCAAACAAACCCGTAGCAAGTAAAATGCTTAAATTAGTAATCAAAACTTCTCCCAGTGAACTCCCAGGTTTTGCTAACTTTATTGGCATATCCCCAGATGTGCACGATTTTTGACTCCTGGCAGGTTACACTTCCTCCTGTGCCTATTTTACACATCATCCTATTTTCTCAGAGCTTCTTGCCCATTGATTGCCAGTGTCTGCAAGCCAGCAGTTTCCCTCTGAGAGACCCTCCAGCCACTCAGAACTGTCTTTCTATGCTGTCCAAACTGTTCCTGAAGGTACCAGGTGCTGATTATCATTTCTCTTACTGCTACAGTACATAGTGCTATGAGACACAGATTTTTGACTGTCTTAGCTCTAGTTTTTCCAATAAAACTTGCTATTAGTGTGTAACTC
Source organism: Sciurus carolinensis (assembly GCF_902686445.1). Classification (NCBI taxonomy): domain Eukaryota; kingdom Metazoa; phylum Chordata; class Mammalia; order Rodentia; family Sciuridae; genus Sciurus; species Sciurus carolinensis. The sequence continues at coordinate 87,951,601 of NC_062219.1, forward strand.
TGCAAGCATGGGTTTTTTCCCCCAGGACATATGTTGTACCATAAAAAGATGCATTTATCTATTTCCTAAGATTTTTGTGAAGGTTCAGTAAGCTATTAAATATACAGTACCAAAAACATCCCTGGTATGTAATAAGTATTATTTAAGAGCTTGAGGTTATTAATGATAATTTTTTTCTAATGTGATTTTTTTGCACTCCTATTTTCTGGAGTGAAATGCATGTTACTCAAAAATTATTAAAAAAAATAAATCCATAATTTAGTAAGTCTTTATGAAATCTCTGAATGTTCAAAATTTGATTTAAGGCAACTTTATTACAAACAAACCACAAATAGAAGCCCAAACCAAGATTTGTGATTGATCAGTAATTGAGATCTGTGTATGAGGGTAGGGGGCAGAGTCTGAAGTAGTCATTATGCCCAAAGCAGCTCTGACATCTAGGCCTGAAATTGGAAAAGTGAGAACCCCATAGGTTTTGGGCTGCATCACAGAGGGAAAATGTCTTCTTCATAGAAGAGAAGATAGTTCTGAAAATATAAAAATCAGTGAAACAACTGGTGTCCTATTAGGAAACATGCCAGGATTCAGTGATGAACTGTCATGGTCAAGAAGAAACTTCCTGCAGCCTCTGGAGAAACCCAATAACATTTTCAGGAGTGGAGAAAATGTTCTCCGCAGGAATCTTTATGAATTTTTATTGGACATTAGAAATGAGGAAGAGATGTCAAAAGGCTTCACATCCGCCACACTGAAGGACAAGGCTTGGTCCTAGCTACTGATGTTCAGATGCATTGGTCTTAAAGGAGAACGATCAACTCAAAAGTGTTCTGTGATTATCACAATCCCTTAAGGCAAATATTTACATTTTTCAAAGCCAGTTAGGCAGGTAAAAATACATAATCAATTCTCTATTTTTCCAGTAAAGTTTGTTATTAGTGTGTAACTCTATAAGTATGAGGTTTTTGTTTTTGTTTTTGTTTTTGTTTGTGAGGGTTCAGTAAGTTAATAAATGTGTAGTTCTAAAAACATTCCTGGTATATAATAAGTTTTATTTAAGTAATTGTAGCTATTAAGGATGCAGAGTCAAGTCAGAAAAAAAATAGAAGAATACCAGAGATCATGTGCCAGTCTGCACTTGGTAATTACTAACAACCCAGGCAGTGAAAACCTATGTTGGATTCAGAGTTATTTACAGGGAGCCTACATGCTGATATTGAAACCATATTCGGAAAGTCTATCTGTACAATCACAATAAGAGAAATGTAATGGATACTTAAGATAATATGCAAGTAAACACTCAGAGAACTGCAGTGGGTTCCAATATTCTTAGGAGAAGAGATGAGCGTGAGGACTCAGAAAGTTTCTTGTTTACACTTGCAGGTGTAAACTGGAAAATCATAGCACTCATATTAGCCTCATGCTCTCAGTTCTACTAGCCTTCTGAGAAATCACCCTCCACCTCTCTCTCCCACCACCTTTTCCCACTCTTCACCACCTACTCTTCAAGAATGAAAGTCAGAGAGATTGGTTACATTGTTGGGACAAAATTTGAATCTGGCTTTGCTTTTTCAATCTGCCTCCAAAACGGGGTTTGGTTCTTTATCTAGTATTTATTCCCTTTCCTCCACTTTGAGAGAAAGGATCTAAAGATGCCCGACTAACTTTAGGGGAAATCAGGTGATAAAAAAAATGATGGGGGAAGATAAATGGGAGCTGGGGGAACGGAACAAAATAAAGGATTGCAAAGATCAAGAGGCAAAATAGGCTGAGGAAAGAGCTGCTGGAACAGGATTTGGAGAATTTGGAGGGAAAGAGTGCAGCCAAGTATGAGGAAAAGAGCAAGAGAGATGTGGAATCTAACCATGCTCCTTAAACTCCATGTAGCTGCATTCTCTTCATGGTTATAAAAAAAGGCAAGCAAAACCTTGTGCCTTGTATCAATATTAAAATTAAAGAAATATTTGCTCACAGTTTTGAGCTTTCTTTGATCAGAACATTGCCTGGGATTGAGCCATATGATCTTTGAGTTCACAAGTTGACAGACAGGAGACAGATAATGAAGACCTGAATTTGGTTAGTGATCAGCGAAAGCAGCTTAGTGCCACTTTCAGATGTCCTTCAATACTGTTTTTCCATGTCTATAACCTCTGCTTTTATTTATGTCTTCATCCTGTTTCACCCAGAATATTGCAAAATCCTCCTTGTACATGTTGTTGTTATTCTATCCTTGATCAGTTCATCCTTGGATTTGCAACTTGAAGTCCAGATTCTCTTCCTTGGCACCTCAGTGGAGCCAGAGATAAGGTGCCAACACTATTTTAGCAGATCCTAGAGCTGTTTTTATGTCTGTCCTAATATCTCTCATGGGAGAAACTTTGGATGACAACTCTTACTTCCTTTACAAACAGCACACACACACACACACACACACACACACACACACACACACACACACACACTCTCAGCTTCACCTCTCATGATTTTGGAGATATATAGAGAATCTCAAACTACTGTAAGCCTTAAGAATATGGTACTGAAGGAACACACATAAGAAGCGACTAACTGAATGAGGATGGGAGAATAGGGTGACATTCAGAGAGGAACTAAATTTCATAAATAAGAGATCTGAGGAATGTATTGATGTTGGAATAGCATGAGAGTCTGTGTTATCTGCATAGTATAATTTATTATTGAAGTTGATTTCATGTTATATATTTACATCTCTTTCTTCACTCTTGTGTATATTTTTTCAAATGGTTTTCATCATTTAATATTGATTGTCTTTGATGTGTCCATATTCATGGTTTTGCAGTGAAAAAGGCAATTGTGATTTTCATGGGATCTACAGGATCTATAGGGGCAAAAAGTCAAATTATACAAATAAGAAATCACCAAGGGGCCGTGAGTGTGAGCTTTTGAGTGGCGGTTAGAGTTGCACACCCAGCTGGCATGAGCTACCATCGTGCCATCACCATCTTCTCGTCGGACAGCCACCTCTTCCAAGTGGAGTACACACAGGAGGCCGTCAAGAAGGGCTCCACTGCAGTTGGTGTTCAAGGAAGGGACATTGTTGTTCTTGGGGTGGAAAAGAAATCAGTGGCCAAAGTACAAGATGAAAGAACAGTGTGCAAGATCTCTGCTTTGGATGACAATATCTGCATGGCCTTTGCAGGCCTCACTGCAGATGCAAGGATAGTTATCAATAGGACCCAGGTAGAGTGCCAGAGCCACCTGCTAACTGTGGAGGACCCTGTCACCGTGGAGTATATCACCTGCTACATCGCCAGTCTGAAGCATCGTTATACACAGAGCAATGGGTGCAGGCCGTTTGGCATCTCTGCCCTCATTGTGGGTTTTGACTTTGATGGCACTCCCAGACTCTATCAGACCGACCCCTTGGGCACATACCATGCCTGGAAGGCCAACGCCATAGGCCGGGTTGCCAAGTCAGTGCGTGAGTTCCTAGAGAAGAACTATACTGAAGAAGCCATTGAGACAGATGACCTGACCATCAAGCTGGTGATCAAGGCCCTCCTGGAAGTGGTCCAGTCAGGTGGCAAAAACATTGAACTTGCTGTCATGAGGCGAGATCAGCCCCTCAAGATTCTAAATCCTGAAGAAAGTGAGAAATATGGTGCTGAAATTGAAAAAGAAAAAGAAGAAAATGAAAAGAAGAAACAATATAAAGCATCATGATGAAGAAATCTCCCTTGCTTAGAATAGCTTTTAAACTTGATCACTGATGAGTCTGTGGGAGCTTTTCCATCCATCCACCTGTCTGGGATGTCAGAGTACCCAATAAACTTCTGTATTTTTTAGCCAAAAAAAAAAAAAAAAAAAAAAAAATCAGCAAGGTGTACCACCATAGGAATTGCTGGAGATATTTGGAACCAGACCCTCTGTCCAAAAGCAGTACAGTTCAGATTATTAAGCAACACTGTGAGGGCAAAGCAAACATTTGCAGACCAGTAGTAACTCACCATATATCAACTGAACGCTACTGAAATATCAAGAAAGGCAGTTGCTCCATACTTTAAAACATAGAAGGGAAGATTCTTTGATCCAGTTTCTGGAGAAATTTGACAGTAGAAGGGAGACATGGGTTCTGAAGCCCAGACAGACATTTCTGTGGCTAGCTGTGAAGCATCCAGTTAACACCCAAGAAGGTGTCACTGTGCCATCTCTTTCCCATTTCTTATTTCTTTCCACTTCTTTGCTAATGTTACATCCCTAGAAAGCTGAATTAACTTTACTTTCCTTCATCAGTCTAGTTTAGGTTTCCAGTGAAAGAAACAATTCAGAAGACAAAAAACACAATTAGATTATGATGCTGATGAGCAGCTGGAGGCAATCATAAAGTAACAGAAAGTAATCTCATGGTAGCAGCATGAGGAAAACCAGCTATTTCAAATTTTGAGGTCAAATTTGAAGGAGAGTTCTCCCTAGCTCTCTTCAGTAGAAAGGAGGCACAATCCCTAAAATATGAGGAGAAATGATGGGCAAATTTTCAAAAGGTCCAAATTCATCTTGGAGCAATGTCAAGAAGAGGCATCCCTTTAATGAGGCAGACTCAGGATGAAATTCAAGTCTTAGCCCTGACGAGTGGTTCAGAGAGTACTACAAGAACAAGCTCATTGTTACCTGAGGAAGGTGAGCATCCAGGTGGTCAAGTGTCAGCAGTGTGCCATGAGGAGCTAGAGAAGCTCTGAGGGAGTGGCAGAGCCCTGAGCTGTGAACTGAAGATGTGTCCCTCAGCAGCACTCATTTTGGCCACCGTGAGAGGCAGTAAAAATACTAATAGAAAGGATAAGAAGCTACAGGGCTAAGAGCAGAGGTGAGGTGCCTTTCTGGCTTATGACTGTGACAACAAAAGGTTTCAGGGTCAATCTACAATAGGCATGGTGCCATTGTGAGCCATGATGGACTCCAGTATCAAAAGAGGGATGTCAGGACACTAACTAGTATTGTCAGTTTTACTGCCACCCCTCGATTAGGGATGGTAATATGGGAAACATTGCTTACATATTCTGTCCTCTACAAAATCCATATGAAAAAGACAAAACACGGGATAACATTTGGAGAGTGAGCACTTTTCTTCACTTTTAGAAAGTCTCCTGGAAACTTTTATATCCCTCCATGTCAGGGTAGCATTACCCAAGCTGGTCATATATTCTTCACTCCATCTGGTAGTGATAAACTTCCAACTGCCTCCCACTTGTGAAGTGGAAAGAGCCAACAAATGTTTTTATGAATAATTGGTCTAATAGAGCATCTTGAAAAGTAGCCACATATTCTATTAGAATAATTACAAAGCATTTGCACAAGAGTAACACTTTGGGTGAATACATAAAGCTTAAGATCAACTAAAGTATCATTCTGTACAATACTGCCAAAGAATGAAAATTTTCTAAAAATAACTAGACACAAAGTACAGCTTTATACAATAATGCTTTGGGGACCAATAGGGTTGTTATTGGTGCATGTATATGTATTGATTTGAAAACCAAAAATGTGGGTAGTTTACAGTCAGAATTCAGACTTTAAAGAGAGAGGCACATTCCTCATGTGGTTATGATATCATCATTCTGTTAAGTAAAAGTGATATTAAATAAACATATGTCTACCTTCACTGTCCCAAATGGTTCTTTAACATTTGCTTCCATACCTTGTTCATTCTCTCCCTAGCATAGTCTTATAGCATTTTCTGTTCCTTTGCAAAATTGATCAGCGTGTATGCACATAATATTTGGAAACCAGCATTAAAATTTATCAGGAAGGATTTGTCAGGAATGATAACATCATCTATCCCACCTTCCTTTCTTGAAAATTCTTAAGTGATGACTAAAACAATTTATAACTAGAGTTTTTTTTTCCTGTGGTTGAACAAGAGTAACTATAAACTGCCTTGGGAACATCTTTCTCCATACATTTATATAGTCTCTATTATTGAATACTAACTTACTCTACTTTGCTGAGCTTCTTCTCTTAATATATTCATCATATTTAACACTTACAAGTTGAGTAATTACTGAATATATATATATATATATATATATATATATATATATCAACTGTCTCAAGCAAGCAGTGAACAAACTTGCTACATATGTTCATCTCACCACAGATGCTTTCCCCCCTGGTTTTTTAAGTGCATCAAATATTAATAAATGCACTTGTGAACACTCTTACATATGTCTCTAAGATAATCTGACTTTGTACAAAATCCATCTTTACTAGGTTTACAGAGTCTTTATATAGGCAAATCCCCTTAGTCAAAAATTACTGAGGGTAGCATAGTACTATAAACAGAGGCTGCTAAAGGTAGCAGAGAAAAATAATCGATTGTCATGGTGTAGACACTAAATTGAACAGTATGCAGCCAAACAATAGCTATTTAGGAAATTCACAAATTCAGGCCAAGACTGTAGTAGTATGGGATGCTGACTAAAATGATGCTATGGCTGCATATCTGGTAAATTGTCAGCCAAGTCCATTGTGATCATCAGTAAGGCTAATCTTATTACCATCAACTTAGAATCTGCTAAAAACTTATGGGTAGCATAAAAATCAGAAGGGTTTCCTTTACTTGGATTAGGGAAATGGTGTTCAATCATTAAAATGATTTTAACCAATAAAAATCAATTTTCAACAACCAATTTTAAAATTAAATGGTCTTACTCATTAAAAAAATAAAATCTTCTACATATATGCTGTCTTCCTCTGAGAAATTTAAAATCCCATTTCATTTAGCAGTGTCAATCCACTATGAGTGAAACACTGTGGAAACAATAAAAGTAAAGTTAGACTTCAAACAAGTGATTTGTGGTAAGAAGTGAAAGTAGTGAGTGGCTATAAAAGTCTTGAAGTTCAAGCCTGAATTTATAGACCTAAGTTAGAGACCACAGGTTCACATTTCTTAGCTCAGTGATCTGGGCCAACATTTGACTTCTTCACCTATGGTCGAAGGCTCGTGTTACCCACTCTATCTAAGACAAGTTATTGTCAGGTTTGGATGAGAAATCACATTATTGGAGATTTTAGGTTGTCTTTCTATGTGATGAAATGACAAATTGACAGCATAATACTAGAATCACTTAACTAGACCTGCTGGTTCTTGACCAATGGTGCTTTTTACTTGTTACTATAAGGGTTCTTCAGTGATGCTTGGTTTATTTTACCTTTTGCCCTTTTTGTGTGTGCATGTGGAGTTCAAGCTTACATGTAATGGAAGCAGCATGGTATGGGGAAGGGTTTGGAGTTCAGAGTGAAAAGGTTTGCGACCCAGGGCAAGTTACTTATCTAGCTGTTGAAGATAATGATATTGATGAGAATGAAAAATAGACTTTCCAAAGTGCTCTCACACAGAGGAGTGGCTAACTCCCATGATACCATTATCAATTCTCCAGGCCACCTTACTAACATCCCTGTTTTATGAAAACTTAGAAAACTTACATGACCTGCCAAATTAACCAGTATTATAAACAGTTAATAACTGGAACTCACAATCTGTTTCCAGATTCTTGTTTATCTGTTGCCCTGTCACAAAATGGGGGGAGTCTCCAAGGTCACTGTCAAACACACTCACTGCTTAACTGTAGACGTACTGAATCCTCACAAATAAACCTAAAGGCCCACAGAAACAGAGCTTTTGGGGAATAAAAATTGTGAAAATCTCATCTCTAATTCTCTTTGGGATCCCAACTGAGTTTGAGTTTGAGAAAAGGATTGTGCAGGATAGCCTAACAAGGGCTTCCAGGTACAAGATGCTTTAGAGGAGAGGAACTACTCTTTGCTGTCCAACAGCAGTAGGACAACCAAAGGGGAGTTTCAGAGGAGGACTGGAGTTCTCCATCTTGACTAGAGGAATTCTTTCTAAACAGCAGGAATGAAGGTACCTGTGGGAACTCTGGATTGTGAAATCTTTTCTATAAATCTCCTTACAGTACAACAAATTAGAAAAAATAAAAACATTAAAAAAAATCTCCATACAGAGGAAAGACTACTCATCTTAATGAGTTTAGCTTTGGCTTAAGTGTATAGAGTTAATAGTTTAAGATGGTTTTTCAAAATTCCTTCTAAATTTTTAATATACGCTTATACTATACATTTTTTAGAATTTTTTTTGTTTTTTAAATTTTTTTTCTTTTATTTGTAGGTGGACACAATACCTTTTTTTTAAAAAATTTTTATGTTGTGCTGAGGATCCAACCCAGGACCTCACCCATGCTAGGCAAGCACTCTTCCACTGAGCAACAACCCCAGCCCATATACTATACATTTTTAATGATAATTCTTTCCTAACAAATACTTGATGCACTAAGAATGAGAACACATGCCCGTAATCCCAGTAACTCCAGAGGCTGAGGCAGGAGGATCACAAGTTTGAGGCCAGCATCAGCAACTTAGAGAGACTCACAAGTAACTTAGCAAGACCCTATCTCAAAATAAAATGTAGAAAGGACTAGAGCTGTAGCTCAGTGATGAAACAGCCCAGGATCAATCCCCAGTACACAAATAAGTAAATAAATAAAATCACTTGATGCCAAGCCTCAAAATAAGTCTTTTCATTGTTAAACTTGCTGATGCCATAACATTTTTAGAAACTAATAAAGTTTTTCCAAAATTCATGTGAACAATCCAAAAATACACTTGTATGCTTACATAAATGTATGTGATCTAGTTTAATTTCAGTTAACTGAAAAGTATCATAAAATATTGAAGATCTGGGATGAAATCCATCAATCATGAGGTATAACCTTAACATGTTTTTTTATTGCAGTTTTCTAATATTTTATTAAGAAATTTTGCATGTATTTTCATCAAATATATTGATCTATAGTTTTCTTTATAGTTTATAGTTTTGGAATCAGGGTGGTATGCTTCATAGACTGAATTTGGAAGTGTTCTTCCCTTCCTATTCCATGGAGTAGTTTAAGGATGATTTGCATTAGTGCTTCTTTAAAGGTCTTCTATAACTCAGCAGAGAATTCATCTGGTCCTGAACTATTATTTGTTGGAAGTCTTTTTTTGTTACTACTTTAATCTCATTATTTGATATTGGTCTCTGTCAATATATATAATTCATCACTTAAATAGAATCAACAAAAATTTTTAATGATCACACAATCATCTCAATACATACAGAAAAACAACCTTTGACAAATCCAGCATCCATTCATGTTAAAAATACTGAAGAAACTAGACTTAGAAGGAATGTACCTTAATACCATAAAGGCTGTACATGACAAACCAATGGCCAACATCATATTACATGGAGAAACACTGAAAGCACTTCCTCTACAATAAGGAACAATATAAGGATGTCTATTTTCACCCTTCTTATTCATTATAGTTCTTGAAACTTTAGCAAGAACAATCAGGCAGGAGAAGAAAAAGGGATACCAATAGGAAAGAAAGAAGTCAAACTATTTCTGTTTGCTGATGATAAGATCCTATACTTAGTAAACCAAAAAACTCCTCCAGAAGACTTTAAGAGCTAATAAACAAATTCAGTAAGGTTGCAGGATACAAGAGCAACACATGAAAATCAATAGCTCTTCTGTACTTTAATAATGAATATACTGAAAGAAAGAAAACTATTCAATTCACGATAGTCTCAAAACAAAACAAAAACAAAAACAAAACCTGGAACTAAATCTAACTGAGGAGGAGAAAGATTTCTTTAATAAAAACATTGAAGAAAGAAATCAAAGACCCTAGAAGATGGAAAGAACTACCATGTTTATGGATAGAACATGTAAAATTAATAACATCAAAATGTCCATATTACCAAAAGCGATCTACAGATTTAATTCAATCCCCATCAGAATATCAATGATACTCTTCACAGAACTAGAAAAAATAGTACTAAAATTTACATGCAAGAATAGAAGATCCACAATAGCCAAAATAATCCTGAGCAAAAAGACTGAGGCTGGAGGCATCACAATACCTGACCTCAAATTATACTACAGAGCTACAGTCACAAAAACAGCATGGTATGTGCATAACAACAGAATTGAAGACCAATGGAATAGACTTGAAGACCCAGATAAAAATTCATGTAAGTACAGTCATCTGATCCTTGGCAAAAATGCCAAAAGCAGAAGTTTGAGAAAAGTTAACCTCTTTAACAAATGGTGCTGGGAAAACTGGATAGTCATATGTAGAAAAAAACTAGATCCCTACCTTTAATCCCACACAAAATTCAACTAAAAGACAAAGGAATCACACCAGACACAGTGAAACTGCTAGAATAAAAACATTGGATCAATACTCCAATCCCTTGGTATAGACACTGACTTCCTTAGTAAGACTCCTGCAGCTCAAGAAACAAACCAAGAATCAATAAGTGAGATGGTATTACATTTAAAAGCTTCTTCACAGAAAAAGAAATGAAAACATGATGAAGGAATTTATAGAACCAGGAAAAAATATCTTTTCCTGCTACCTTTCAGTAGGGAATGAATAACCAGAATATATAAAGAACTCAAAAAACTTTAACACTAAAAACTCTAATACCAATAAATGGGTGAAAGATCTAAAGAGACATTTCTCAAAAGAAGAAATACGAATAGCCAACAAACACATGAAAAAGTGTTCAATATCCTTAGCAATCAGGGAGATGCAGATCAAAGCTACACTGAGATTTCATCTCGCCTGAGTCACAAAAGCAATCATCAAGAATACAATTAACAATAATTGATGGTGAGAATTTTGGGGAAAAGGCAACATATATTGTTGGTGGGACTGTGAATTAATACAACATCTTTGGAAAGCAGTGTAGCAATTCCTTAAAAGACTAGGAATGGAGCCCCGACATGTTGCTTTTATCTCACTTGGTATTTATTGCAAAGATCTAAAATCAACATACTACAGTGATATGGGCAAATTAATGTTCATAGCAACAACCAACTTATGTAATCAACCTAGGTGCCCATTGATAGACAAATTTTTTAAAATGTGGTATATACAGACAATGAAGTTTTACTCAGACATAAAGAAGAATGAAATTATGTCATTTGCTGGTAAATGGAAGCAACTAGAGAACATTATAGTAAGTGAAAAAAGCCAGACTCAGAAAGTCAAGGGTCAAATGTTTTCTCTCATATGTGGAAACTAGAGAGAAAAAAGCAATGATAAAAGGGGATCTCACAAAAAACAGAAGGAAGAGTAGAAGAGTGGAAGTAGGAGGTCAAGGATGAGAGAGAGGAGGAGGCAAAGGAGAGAAACTGGGGAATAAAATTGAACAAATTTTTCTGAGTACCTGTATGAATATATCACAGTGGGTTCTAATTTTGTATGTAACTATAATGCATTAATTATAAACAAACAAACAAACAAACAAATGGAAGGAAGACCAATAGAGTAGAGGAAAGGAATGGGGGAAGTGTAGAGGATAGTACTGAGTATTAAAATGGAGAAAACTGTTGTATGTATTTATGAATACATCAAATGTATCCTACTATTATTTATAACTATAATGCACTAAAAAATAAAAAAATTAAAAACCATTCAATAAATATCTGCTAAATTTCCATGTGGGAGCAGATATTGTTTTGCCAATTTTAAACACTGGGTTACATTTTAATGTAGAGATGGGTGCAGCTTCAGAGGCAGTATTTGAGATTTATAACAAAAGTTGACATTCAAGTCTGGTTGCTACAGTACCTTAGTAATATCGGTGCTATTACTATTGTTTTGGTGGATAATTACTTTTTGAGTATTGCTTTTGAAATCTTTCTAGCATTTTTTTTTTTTCAGTTAGAGTGTTTAGATGAAAACTAAACTATAGATGAAAACTGAACCTTAGAAGTAATAGTTCTTTACTTAACCAGGTAGGGTTTTTTCTAATTTTTTAACTTTTATTTTTTTTTAGATGTTGATAGATCTTTATTTTACTCATTTATTTATACCTAGTGTCTCACACATGCTAGGCAAGCACTCTACCACTGAGCCACAACCCCAGCCCCCAATTTTTTATATTTGATTCTAACTGGAAAAAGGTTAACGGGGCTGGTTATTAAAACTTTAAATGAAAATAAAGATAACAGTCAGTTTTACTTTGGAGGAGTCACCTACACACAGGTCAGCTTTCCAACCTCACGTGACTCTGGTTTCATTACTGGCTTTGCATGTCAGTAAATGAACATCACTGTTTTCTTGTATAATGTAAAGGTATCTGGGGGACCTAAACCTTTAATGTCTGTTTCTTTGGTTTAGGACACTGACATCCTTTGTTAAAATGCAAATATGAGTTGGTGTATTGTTATTTTAATTGTCAACATAACCACCTTAATTCAAAAGCACATATGATTGGCTTAGTAAAATGCTCATGTTTTAAGAGAATATTAAACATGAGCTATAAGCACTTGATTTGTATGTCTATAGAGGAAGAAAGGTCTGGAGCATGAGACAGTTTCTACTGTTGAGGGATTAGTGTTAGATATTGTGGTAGAATGGTTGTTTTTGGAATGAGGATCCCTGTTCATTTTCTTGGACATGGGTTAGATGCTATGAGTAATATAATGCACAGATAAATAGCATTGAGACTATACTTTGTCTACCTTCCCTGAAATAATTCAGTATCTAAGTATAAAAACATTATATTACCCCTGTCTCCACCAAGGATGCTGTCATTATGTTATCAATGATCACATCTCATGGTTAGCCAATGTCTTTCTTCCTAAACTTGAAATCAGTGATTCTGTCTTTACCTCTTTAAGCCACACAAATTTTGATTTAGGGTCATATATACCTTTTTAAATTCCTCATACAGACTATAGGCAAGGTGGGATAATACATGTACAGGACACACCATGAAAAGGCTCTGGAATCAAAAGAAAAAGTTCTAAATATATTCTTTTTGCTCTTCATAAATGGTATAAATTGGTTTAATCATTGTTGTGTAGGTCAGTATGGCTTTAAATACCTGGAGTAATTTACAGTGTGTTCCTAAAAACTTGGTGAAGTCTGATGTATTTTTTTTCTATTTCTTCCCTAATTAAAGGAAGCAACAAGGAGGAGTGCTTATTTATAAGGGTCGTGCTGGAGTAGTTAGGCCACAGATGTAATGCCTAAGGAGGAAGATCAGTGGATTGATGTCAATGTAGCTAGGTTTCTGCAGAGACACATCAAAATACTCTTTCATCCTCCATTCAAAAATGGACTTACAAAATGTATCAATGAAATATCAATCAAATTCAAAGATTAAAAAATTTTGGAAGAATAACTAATATATCAGATAAAGAACTAGGAATGAAATATTACTTTAAATACCAGAATGCTGAAATAAATATAGTATGAAGAAATGTTGAGAGGTCTAAGTGCAAAGTTACATGTTTGGGCTCACAAGTTAAATTGCACAATTCTGGGTAGAGGACATTTGGTTTAGCTGATTATGAACTCAAAGAATAAGGAGCAGATGTCTTCCAAGAAAGTGCCTGTGGTTTAGGCTAGGTTTATAGAAAGTGTCCAAGTGGTCTTGCTGGATTGTTTGTTGATTAGACCTCACAAGGAATCATCTGTTCAATGATAGTTTAAGAGATTCCTGAAGGGTAGCCAGGGTAAGGTGTTTGGAATAGCTAGTGGTCTACAAACCATGTGACATGGCTGTAGGAGAATGGGATGTTTACTTTACAGAGAGAAGACCTGAAGGGGGTTACATGGTGGGTGAACTTTTGGCATATGGTATTTTTACACAGAAGAAGGATTAGATTTCTTTGGTGTAGTATAATAAGGTAAAGCTAGAACCCATGGGTCCAAGTTTAAGAAGAACCATATTGGTTGACTACAAAGAATGATTAGATAGTATGTGGGCATTTTGGGTGGCAGCAGCAGCTAGCTGGTATGTTTATACCTAGAGACTCTAAGTGATTATGGGAATGACAGAAATCCAAAGAAAAAGGCAGTCTTTGGAAATAGTGTTTTCAGTTGCTAAAAGTGCTTTTAAAATTGTATGGAAGATCAGTTTGCAGGGAGCTGGTTATATCTGGGGGTTATTTAAGCATTCACTTCCTTAATTTCTATGAAGTTCATCAGTGTAAATTTTGAAAAATAGTTTATATTCTCCTTGGAAAGAGAAAGAGTAAATGTCCCTTTTGTGTAATTTGTTCATTCACCTCCCAATTTCTTCTAATTAGTGACCATAATTTTTCTGTGTAAATAAGCTTCTCTTCGACTTTTGAATGCACAACTATATTTCTCTAAATATATGTAGATATTCAGCATTTGGAAATTCCTGCAGTTTTCTGGGCTCTTCCTACACCATCCAAACATTATTTGACTTTTTGTAACTATGCTCAACTAGAAATAGAGTGTTGAAAGGTAAATTGTAAGAATAAAGTTAACTTCACAAGTGGGAAAGAATCTGTGTAGTACACATCTTGTGACAATGGCTTAATTTCAATGAACAGCATTTCATTAGGGGTTGAAAAGACCTTACCACCTGGCACAATGAAACAATTTTAGAATTCCCTCTCCATGCAGAAAAGAAGGAAACAACTGTGGGAGTGATATTTCTTTTTGACAAGGGAAGAAAAAGCAGAGGGTGAAGAAAAAAATAAAACACTTCTTGGGAATTAAGAGAACCAAGAAATACTCAGTAAAGCACAAAATAAAATAATAAGAATCCTGTCTGGGGCTGAGCAGCACTTAAGCCAGGAGATAGAGCTTTCTCCTCATTGCCTTTCAAGATTCCCTTCCAAGAGGGATGTGCTTTGAGATCAGTCTGTCTGGTTCTTATGAAGTATGATTGCTTAGATGAACAGATCTCTTACATGTAAAATGGAAGAGAAGTTTTGGTTTTAGGAGTCTTATATTAAATGTACTGAATGTCACTCTAACTTAAAGTCTGTAAGTAATCAATTCTTCTGAGAAGCCATAGATCAAAATGTTCTTTCAAATATTCTGTTTGTTTTGCTGATAGCTTCCTTGTCATAATTGCCATTATAACTTTCTCTAGAGACTGAGGAAAGTGGAAGAAAAAGTATGTGGGAACTCTAGATTCTTTTTCATACACATTTTCTAGCTTCTATTAATCATAGTCACATCCTCTCAGCATCCTGAAATTAGTTCAGCTCTCACTGCAAATGAACACCTATAATAAGCTTTTGGTGACCAACTCTTCAGAAGATAAAAGACTGTTGCCAAGACAGATTGTTTATATTCAGCATTTGCCTCAACATACAGTTTTTGATTCAAGTCACTGGGAAAAACGTGTAGATCAGGCAGCACAACCAAAGATAAAAGTAACCTGTTACCTGGGGAAGATTGAACATGGGTTTTGTTTTCCCTGTTAGGTTGAGTCACTGTGCTGAACCTTGAACTGGTAAGTTCCTGGGGACTTGCGACTTTATAGCAGTGAAAGGTATTCTTCTCTTAACCTAGGAAAGTGAACTTGTCTCCTCAGAGATAGGCAGGGTGAATGG
This sequence comes from Sciurus carolinensis, assembly GCF_902686445.1. Taxonomy (NCBI): domain Eukaryota; kingdom Metazoa; phylum Chordata; class Mammalia; order Rodentia; family Sciuridae; genus Sciurus; species Sciurus carolinensis. The sequence goes on from NC_062219.1 coordinate 87,967,029, forward strand.
AGGTAGGGAGAGGAGTGGGGACAGAAAGAGACAGAGACAGTCAGGAAGATAGAGACAGAAAAACGTGTAAATGTAAATTTTGGGTTACATTTGTATGACACCTTGTATGGCAACAGCAGTGGTAGGTAGCATCCAGCTGAAAGCCCACAGGACCCTTTGGATGAGAATTACTACATAAGCCTCTGGATTTGGAGACAGTTTTGGGGAGTGGCGGACATTGGTTTAGACCGAGGAAGTCCTGGGCTCCTGCCTAATTCAGCAAGGAGATAATTGAGTTGGTGTGCATATACTTTGGAGCTATTGAAGAATTGTGATGATACTGGCACTATGAATGTTCTGGAGCTTCTTAACCCTGCACATGTTTCCTGTGCAGGATGAAGGGCATTGATCAAAACAATATTTTTTAAAACTATTGACCACGGGGCTCTTTATTCTCCTCCACCAGATGGGACAGGGAAATAGGTGATTATTATGTTTTTTTCAAAATGCTTGCAGTTTATTAATTTTTCCCCAATCCCTCAACACCCTCACATCCTTACATGGATGCCTGATGAGGTCACTCAGTCTTGGGATGTCCTCCATGTCCCCCCAACTCCTACATCTTCCTGTTTACATCAAAGACAGGCAGTTCATACTGATGTAAATCACCTCCTCATAGGGGCTATCCTAGGTCTGGAAGTATGAAAAATACTCCTTCCAGGAAGTCAGGTGGGAAACCTGTTTCTGATACATCTCAATCCTAGAGCAGACATAACTCTCTGGTGGCTTAGCACGTTTTAGCAGCCTATAGCCCCGATAGCAATTGTAGGGTTTGTGCCTACCTCACATGTGAGTTTGCTTTTTCCCCCACTAAGGAAACAGATGTGTTTCCTATTTTCAAAGAGTTTTTTTATTATAATTATTATTGCACATTAATTGTAAAAAGTAACTTTTCATCCATGCATACCATTTTATCCATGCTTATGATGTATTTTGATCTGTTTCTTTCTCCCCCACAGTCCCTGCTTCCCTTACCTAATAGTTTCCCTTCTACTTTCATGTCATGTTTTATTTTTTCCTCTAGATTTTATATGAGAGAAAACATGTGATACTTGTCTTTATGAGTCTGACTTATTTCACTTAACATAATGTTCCCCAGTTTCCTCTGTTTCCCTGCAAATTACATGCTTTTAGTCTGTATGACTGAATAAAATTCTATGGTGTATATAGGTATGTATGTGTGTATATATAATCCCATTTTCTTTATTCATGTCCCTTTTTTATTCATTCATGGTGTGCCTATCTAGGCTCCATTGATTCCATAATCTGGCTATTGTGAGTTGTATCGTGATAAGCACAGGCAGGCAGGTGTCTAGTAGTATGCTGACTTTTTTTTTGTTATTCTATTTACTTATACATGACAGCAGAATTCATTTCTATTCATTGTACATAAATGGGATACAACTTTTCATTTCTCTGGTTGTGCACCATGTAGAGTCACACCTTTAGTGATATCATACTTGTACATAGGGTAATGATGTCCATCTTATTCTACCATCTTTCCCCCCTCCCTTCCCCCTGCCCTGTCCCCTCATTCCCCTCTCCCCAATCTAAAGTTCCTCCATTTGCTGATGATATGATTCTATATTTGGAGGATCTAAAAAATTCCGCCAGAAAACTTGTAGAACTAATAAATGAATTCACCTAAGTAGCAAGATATAAAATCAACACCCATAAATTAAATGCATTCCCATACATCAGTGATGAATCCACTGAAAGAGAAATTAGGAAAACTACCCCATTCACAATAGCCTCAAAAACAAAAAAAAAAAAAAAAAAAAAGAATCTTGAGAATCAATCTAACAAAAGAGGTGGAATACCTCTACAAATGAAAACTACAGAACACTAAAGAAAGTAATTAAAGAAAACTTTAGATGATGGAAAGATCTCCCATGCTCTTGAATAGGCAGAATGAATATTTTCAAAATGGCCATAGTACCATGTGTTATACAAATTTAATGCAATTCCTATTAAAATCCCAATACCTTTCCTCATAGAAATAGCATAGATAGCCTTTACGAAGTTGAGGTATGTTCCTACTATCCCTAGTTTTTCTAGTACTTTAACATGAAAGGGTGCTGTATTTTGTCATACAATTTTCTGCATCTATTGAAATGATCATATGATTCTTAACTTTATGTCTATTGATGTAATGAATTACATTTATTGATTTCCAGATGTTGAATCAATCTTGCAACTCTGGGATGAACCCTTCTTGATCATGGTGCACTATCTTTTTAATATGTTTTTGTATGCAATTTGCCAGAATTTTGTGAAAAATTTTTGCATCAAGGTTCACCAGGGATATTGGTCTGATTTTTTAAAAAAATTTTTTTTGATGTGTCTTTGTCTTGTTTTGGTATCAGGGTGATACTAGCTTCATAGTATGAGTTTGGAAGGGTTCCTTCCTTTTCTAGATTATATATCTCTAGAAATTTGTCTATGCCTACAAGATTTTCTATTTTGTTGGAGTATAGGTTATCAAAATATCTTCTAATTATCTTTTGTATTTCAATAGTTTACATTGTGATATTTCCTTTTTCATCTTGAATTTTAGTAATTTGAATTTTCTTTCTCTTTAGTGTGGCTAAAGGTTTATCTATTTTGTTTATTTTTTCAAGCAACCAACTTTTTATTTTGTCAATTTTTTTCAATTGTCATTGATTTTACCTCTGATTTTGATTATTTCTTATTACTTCTACTTTTGATGCTGATCTGTTTTTTCCTAGGGCTTTTAGATATAAAGTTAGGTCATTTATTTGTTGACCTTTTATTCTTTTAATGAATGTGCTCAATGCAGTGAACTTTCCTCTCAGTACTGCTTTCATAGTGTCCCAGATATTTTGATATGTTGTATCAGTATTCTCATTTACCTCTAAGAATTTTTTTTTATCTCCTCCCTAAAGTCTTCTGCATCATTCAATAGTATATTATTTAGTCTTCAGATGTTGGAGAAACTTCTATTTTTTATTTTATCATTGATTATTAATTTTATTCCTTTATGATCTGATAGAATTTAGGGTAGTATCTCTATTTTTTTGAATTTGCTAAGAGTTGCTTTGTGGCATAACATATGGTCTATTTTAGAAAAGGATCCATGTACTGCTGAGAAAATAGTGTATTGGCTTTTCAATGAATGGAATATTCTATCTATGTCTGTTAAGTCTAAATTATTGATTTTATTATTGAGTTCTATAGTTTCTTTGTTTAATTTTTGTTTAGAAGATCTATCCAGAGATGTATTAAAGTCACCAAGTATTATTGTGCTGTAGTCTATTTGATTCCTGAAATTGAGAAGGGTTTGTTTGATGTACATAGATGCTCCATTGTTCGAGGCACATATATTTATGTTTGTTATGTCTTGTTGATAAATGATTCCCTTAAGCAGTATGAAATGTCCTTCCTTATCTCTTCTAACTTTGGCTTGAAGTCCACTTTATGTGATATAAGCATGGAAACCCCTGCTTTTTTATGCAGTCTGTGTGCATGACATGTTTTTTCCCATCATTTCACCTTCTATCTGTGGATGTCTTTTCCTGTGAGATGAGTCTCTCGAAGGTAGCATATTTTTGTTTTTTTTTTTAAAACCCAATCTGACAGTCTATGTCTTTTGATTAATGAGTTTAGGTCGTTAGCATTCAGGGTTATTATTGAGATATGATTTGTGTTCCTGGTCATTTTGGCTTATTTTTGATTTTTAACTTGACTTGGTTTCTCCTTTGATTGGCTTTTCCTTTAGAATAGTTCCTTCCTTTGGTGAATTTCATTGTTATTTTTCATTTTCTACTTGTAAATTCTTTTAATTTTTGTTTATCATGGAATGTTTTTATTTCATCATCAGATCTGAAGCTTAGTTTTGCTGGCTATAAGATTCTTGGTCAGCATCCATTTCCTTTCAGAGCTTTGTGTATTTGTTCAAGGATCTTTCAGTTTTTAGGGTCTGGGTTGAGAAATCTGCTGAGATCCAAATTGGTTTCCCTGTATATGTAATCTGATACTTTCCTCATGCAGCCTTTAAAATTCTATCCTTATTATATATGCTGGGCATTTTCCTTATAATGTGCCTTGGTATGGATCTGTTGTAATTTTGTACATTTGGTGTCATGTAAGTCTCTTGTATTTGATTTTTCCATTTCATTCTTCAAGTTTGGGAGATTTTCTGTTATTATTTCACTGAATAGATTTTTCATTCTTTTCGTTTGTATCTCTGTGCCTTCCTCAATCCTGATAATTCTTAAATTTGGTCTTTTCATGTCATCCCATAACTCTTAAAGGTTCTGTTCATGATTTCTTATCATCTTGTCTGTGAGGTCAACTTTATTTTCATGATTAAATATTTTGTCTTCATTATCCGAAGTTCTATCTTCCAAGTGATCCAGTCTATTGGTGATGCTTTCTATTGAATTTTTAATTTAGTTTGTTTTTTCCTTCATATCAAGGATTACTATTTGTTTTTTCAGAATCTCCCATTGTTGAAATAATCTTTTGCTTCCTGCATTTGCTCTTTTAACTGTTATTGGATTGTTCATTCATTGCCTGTATTTGCTCTCTTATTTCGTCCTTTACTTCCCAGATCATTTTAATTATGTATATTCTGAACACTTACTCTGATATTTCTTCTACTTTGCTGTCAATGTATTCTATTCCTATGGTTTGGGGCATTTTCTTCCCTTGTTTTTTCAAGTTGTTCATGTGTCTTCCCCTCTAGCTGTGGAGATCCAAGGTAATACAGTTTCCACCCTTGATATTGTGCTTCTAGCCTCTGGCAGGTATCCCAAGATGGACACTGCCCCAACAAAAGATGGCAGTGGTGGCAGCAGGGGTAACCATGATGGTGGTAGAGGTGCCCCTATGTGAAGACGACTGCTTTCAGATATGTGGCAGTGAGGATGGGCCATGCACTGGTGTTAGGCAACCTGTTCAGAGATGTAGCACTGTGGTCGGTGATGCTGCATCAAGTGGCTGTACCCAGGTCCTGTCTGGTATCCCAAGGTGGTGGCTACCACATGGAGGGAGGGTATGGAGACTGCTCTAGTGACCCAAGATGGAGGCCACCATGTGTTGGTAGATGAGGAGCTGCCTCTGCACCAGTATGTTGACTTTGATTGACTTCAGTTATATGCACAGGAGTGGAAAAGGTAGATCATATGGTAGTTCTGTTTTTTTATTTTTTGAAAGACCTCTATAATGTCTTCCATAGGAGCTGGACTAATTTATATTCCCATTACCATTGTGCATGCAAGGGTTTCTTTCTTTCTGCGTCTTTACCAGCATGTTATTGTTTGTATTCTTTATAATAGCCATTCTGGCTGGAATGAGATGGAATCTTAGTGTAGTCTTGATTTGCATTTCCCTTATGGCTAAAGATGTTGAGCATTTTTTCATATATTTATTGGCGATTCATATTTCTTCTTTTGAGATACGTCTGTTCAGTTCTTTGTCCATTTATTAATTGGATTACTTGTTATGCTGTTCAATTTTTTTAAGTTCTTTATATATTCTTTGTGTTAAATCCCTGTCAGATGAATAGCTGGCAAAGGTTTTCTCCCATTCTGTAGGTTTTTTGTTTATTTTGTTGATTGTTTCATATGCTGGGCAGAAACTTTTTAATTTTATGTAATACCATTTGTCAATTATTGCTAGCATTTTCTGTGTTATTGGAGTTTTGCTTAGGAAATTGTTGCCTATATCTATATCTTGAAGTGTTTCCCCATGTTTTTCTAGAGTAGATTTCAAAGGTTTTCAGTGTGTGAGTTCCCCATGTGCCACAACACATGGTTTCAGCATGGTCCTGATCAGACTGGGTTCACTTACGTGTAGGACTGGCTTGTAAGCTGCCACTCAAAGCAGTACTCCATGTAGACCTTTGTCCTTCACACAGGTGGTTAAGCCCTGGGAAGAAATAATAATCACATTGGGGACTCCATAGCCCAGGTTACATGTACTCATAGGGCTTTATGTTGTCATTTCTCTACTAGTTCTGAGCGGACCCACTTACTGTTTGTGGTGGTATTCCTTTAAGTTTTAAATGAATTATGGGATTTATTTACATGTCACCTTTTAAGAGCCAGAACACAAAAAATTTCACTTTCTGGGAAGTTGTGTAATTGAAAATACATGAAGCACAGTCAATATAAGAAAATAACTCAAATTTCTCTGACCATCATCAAGATGGACAGGTGTTTACAAGTTCCTTGAAACAAAAATTTCCTCACATTTTCATTGAAATATCTACAAAGATGATCTTAACCGAGGGAGGTTTGAAAGAACCTTTTCCAGAAATTGGAGTGAAGATGACCTTACCATTTTGGTTAGAAAGAGCTATTGCCTCTAACAGGACCAGTCTTCTGTAGGGGGAGTGCCACAGCAGCAGGGCACAGTGGACAAGCTCAGATCCCTCTTTTCATTTGCACCGTGGGCAGTGGGACTAAAAGAAGATACATGTTCATACTTACTGTATTTCCATTGAAGAACCTGCCCTGGCTCTGTATTTCATTTGATCCATATTCCTTTTGGAGAGTTGGAGGTAGAGTTCTGACTTGGGTTTTCCAGGTCTTAGGTTCTCTTTTGCCTGTCTTATATGTCCACATACCCTTGGAAGTAAATTATAGAGAGGACAGAAAAGACAGAATGCTTCTGATGATTGAATTCTGACCCTAACACTGCAGTCTGTCTTATTTTGGCATTTTAATCTACCTTCAAGAGCTCCTGGATGACCTCTTCTCTCTCTTCATTGATGTCATCTCCATTAGGATAAGGAAAGGTGACCTTGGGTTAAATTCTATGGGTGATTTAAAGGCATGAGTCTGCTCAAGCATGGTGTGAGTAGTGCTTTTTCATTTGGAGACAGTGAGAAATTCCAGAGAAAGTAAAAAATCCAAAACCTAGGCATGACATGATGGGTAACCCAAGGATCTTATAAGAAATGTGAATTGGAAAATGGAAATCAGATCTCCGCAAGGTAGTGTTAGTTGGGTTAATCTCAAGTTTGGTGTGTGTGTGTATGTGTGTGTGTGTGTGTGTGTGTGTGTGTGTATGTGTGTGTGTTTGTGTGTGTTAACAGAAGAAAGAAGGTGACTTTCATAAACTTATACTGTAATGTTTGTAAAAGTGTTAATTGGAAGGTTTCTACAAGTGTTATCATAGAGTACTGTCCCTGTCAACAGAGATCTTGGAATGTTTGGGGCTGTAAGTCTTTCCTCTGTGGTGGGTCTGCTGTGTAAACTTACACTGTCCTGACTGAGGGCTATGGTATTGGCAGGCATTCTCTGGAGATTTGAAGAACCGGCAGGAGAAGGGACTACAGTTTCCCTGAGTCCAGAGTTTGTTGGTTTACGTTTTCCAGAAAGTAAAACGTTTTTATCAATTCACTAAGTTTTAGTTTCCACTTGTATATTTTGAGACCTTTGAAAGGATGCATTTATATTACTTTGGCCTTTAAATATGATTTATTGATGTATTTATCCCAGCAATTATAAAATTATGTTGTTGGATACTTTTTTGTTATTCTATTTTTCTCTAAAGACTTACTTTAAATAAGCTGATTAATTTTAAATAGCAAAGTTTTTAAAAGCACCTTAATCAGATTATTATTCTTAAATGACTTCAATATTTAAGTGTAACAATTACTTACCTGAACTTCCTGTTCTGTGAAACTTGCAGAAGAAGAAAATAGCCCAGCATGAATAAGAAGGCCCCCAAATTCTTACAGATGTTGTCTTGCTTTATATATCATGGTCAAATCTTAATAGAGTGGATAAAGTTGTGTAAAATAAATGTCAAACAATTCCATCAAATGAAGGTATTTTAATTTAGTAGCAAACTCTGAGTTTTTGTCCTAATTTAATTTTTGAAGTAAAGTTAAACATGTTTTAATGTGATTACTCCAATGTACAAGTTTGATTTTGGTTTGGTAAGACAAATTTAATTCTCAAGAATCTTGCATACAGATTTCGTCACTGTTGTTGTGTTTGAGTATAGAGAGATACTGGATCCACCAGCAAAACAGCATCATAAGAAAAGTTCTAGGATAAGGATACAGCAAGAATTGGTGCTAAGAAACACATTCTTTGAGTCTTCATGAAAAGCAATAATAGTGAAAAACATGTATCTGCTAGAAACTAAAAATATAAATCAATTATATTCTCAAATTTTTTAGTGCCTTCTTTCTCCATCCATTCGAGTATTATGTTGCAGTAAAGCAAAGCAAAGGCCAGGGTAGACTTCACAATCCATAACAATTCATTTCCTTACCTCAGGATGGAGAATGAAACTCTGAAATCCAGATAATGGACAGATAACAATTTTTCATATGGATTTATTCTCCTTTCTTCTGGGGTTTAGCTCCATTGTAAAAAATATCACTAGGTATAAAATGAATAAGTACTGATTCATGCACCTTGCAATGTGCAGTCATATCAGAAATAAATTTTTCTTCTCAGTAACTGTTAAAATGTGGAAGGATTATTTATACTGGATTGGAAAGTATCAGCTCATCCAGGTAAAGATACTTGGTAGATAAGACAAATAAATTTGTCTTACCTAGTCAAGATAAAACCTGTGCATTGGAGGGCTCTCTTTCAAACCTTTATTTCCAATTTATATTTAACAATTGCCTGCTAAATGGCCTGGCACAGAAGTGCTACTCAAACTGGGACAAATGAGACCAACTTGGTTCTTTCTTGGAAACCTAAAAATGGCTAAGAAAAACATAGCTTAAAGTTAATTTTATCTCTTTCTTTTTACTTCTTAAATATGGCTACTAGGAAATTCATGATTCTACATATTAACCACCAAAAGAAATCCTATTGTTTGTTAGTATGTAGTATTTATTATTTATTTATTATTTTAATAGGGAAAAGAAGGCATATTCAAAGATTGACTATTAAACAGCTTAATAATTATCCAATTATTACTCTATCATAGATCATTCATTATCCTCATGATCTTGCATGTAAAATAATAAAATGTTAATATGAGCAACCATTGCAAGGGTATGCTTGATGAAACAACAGAGAAAGGCTTATGACATCATACAAATGGAGGTTCCTGGTTAGACCCTGGACTGGTCCAAATTGTTATTCCATTCCAGAGAAGGTTTCAGAACAAGGAGAGAAAGCCCAGCCAAAGAATCCAGTAAATGAGAAGGTGAAGGCAAATTGGGGCAGGCACTCAAAATTGCCACACCACGTAGCCAAATGCATGTGTAGGGTCAAATGTACATGCAGAAGTGAATATGGCAATGTACACTAGACGTGAACACCTACCACATCCCAAGTAGAGAAAGCAAATGGGACAAGTAGAGAGATTATTTTAGCCACTCTGTTTAAGCATCACCACTAATTTCTAAATGAGGAGAATTGGGAGACACATAGCTAAAACCAATGTATATCTGGAAACCCCAATTACATATACATATATGGAATATATTATTTATGTAGATCCCTAATGTAGAGAGTCCAACTAGCTTCAAAATGTTAATTGCTTCATATGCTTTCAAGAGAAATAGTATTTCTGGGTATTGTTGCAAGCAGTTATCTGAAATGATGTGCCTTTTTTCATTGTTTCTTATTTAATTTTTATTGGTGCATATTATTTACACAGAATGGTTGGCTTCCTTGGATCATATTCATATATACATAAATAAGTATTTTTTATAATAATATTCTGGTACACAGAAAAGAGAAAATCACTCCTCACTCCCCTCTTTGAGAATTTTGTTCCTGGGAGGCTTATTTCATAGGGTGGTATTACTCCTCTCATTGAAAGAAATTATTAGCTGTGAGGGACCTGTCTCATTCTGAGGAGAATGTAAAGAACATAAAGCCTCTAGAATTAAATTTAATGGAGGAGACTAGATATCACATGTATAATGACTCACTGAAAAAAATATGAAGGGATCAGTGAAGTAGTGTACCCATTCCTGGCAAGTTTGGAATATATTTAAAGTGGAGAATTACTGAATTAATTTGTATTTTAAAATTTCAATTAGTTTGTGTTTTTACATCTGAAAAATGATTTTAATGTTCTCTGAAAAAATGAATACAAAACTAAAGACAAATTTTTAAAAGGTATTATAAGTGCATTAATAGCAAATATTAAAAATAATATAGATTTCAATAATTAAACAGTGGTGCTTGAGTGAAAAAAGTCTCAGAAAAAATTTTAGTATTTGTATAACATAAAAATAGGATTTCAAAAATAATAAAAACAAATAAGAAAGAGGGTTTATTTTCTAAATGGTTCAGGAATAAGTGAGAAGAAATAGGAAGAAAACCTATTTATAGTGTCTCATACCACATCAGAATAAATCCATATGAATTAAAGACTAAAGACTTAACTGTTAACATTTTTATTCCACATTTATCTTTATGGAAAAAAAGGAATCTGTAAACATTTAAATTTATTATTTAAGAAATATCTGGAGGAGAAAGGACATGTAAGTTTTAAAATATAAGTATGAAATCAGAATAAAAAAGATTAACACATAATTGTAGATGTCCAAAATTATCTTAGTGCAGTTTAGGGAAAAAAAAAATTTATCTGAGCACAACTTACAGGTGCATACATAAATGAGTTACATTTCAGTTTCTACTCTCCTTCTCTGTAGGATGTTCTAGTTCAGTGTACAACCTGAACACCGTCACCTGTGACCCCAATGAAGGGTCAGTGTCTTTCTTCATAGCCTCCTATTCAAAAGACAAGGGTCCAAAAATAAATAGGAAAACTCAATACACAAAATTAAAAACAATGGGTTAGTTACTATATGAAAACATATTTGCCATACCACTTAAAATTATTTTTCTAATTAAAATATCAGAATGTATTCACCTGTCATAACCTTTGTGATTTTCATATTAAATTATTTTTAAAAATTCATCTACCTATTTTGTAACTTATACATAATAATATACATAGTTAAGCAGCACAGTGTGATAATTAGATATGTTTGTGTGTGTGTGTGTGTGTGTTTGAGAACAGTAAACTCTTCATGTCATTTGGTTTAGTTTATTTCTTCACAAAAGATTATTATAATACAATAGAATTATCTTCATAAACTACCCTTAATAACATGAAAAATGCTCATGTCCTAAAAAATTCTTAAAGCAGGTTATAATTCTGCTTAGGAGGCCAAAAACTTTGCAAATACTAAAGCTAGAAAGGAATAAAGTATTTTCAAATTTAGGTTGTGGGATTATGGGAACTGTTTTCCCCTGATTTTATTTTCTAATTTTTCAGTTATAATAATCATGACTTTTATTATTTGATACTGTTATCATTATAAAAGGGTTTTAATGAAAAGTTAAGATATCATATATGATTTTAAATTTATTTTAACATGATGCATAAAACTATTAAATTCATACATACTAATGGGGTACACTGTGATGCTTCAATACATGTATACATGTATATTGTTTAAATCAGATTAAGCACACTTACCTCAAATATTTATCACTTTGTTACAGTGAAAACTTTAAAAATCTTTTCTTCTTGTTTTTGAAATGCACAGTACATTATTCTTATCTGTGAGCATACCAGACCTTGCTCCTATCTAACTGTAACTTGGTATCCATAGATCAACCTTTCCCCATGGCCCCACTCCACCCTTCTGGCCTCTGGTAATCACCATTCTACTCTTGACTTCCATGAGATCAACTTTTGAGTTCACATTGAGCGAGATCATGCAGAACTTACCTTTTTGTTCCTGACTTATTTCACTCAATATTACGATCTCCAGTTCCACCCAAGTTGCACAAATGGCAGGATTACATTATTTTTTTATGGCCACATAGTAGTCTGTGTATCACATTTTCTTTACCATTCATCAGTTTATGGACACTCAGGTTGATTCAGTATTTTGAATATTATGGATGATGCTGCAATAAATAGGGAACTGCATATGTCTCTTAAACATACTGACTTCATTTCCTTTGGATGGGATATTCCTCCATAATAGAATGATTGCTGGATCACATGATAGTTCTATTTTTAGTTTTTTTCATACTGTTTTCCATAGTGGCTATACTAATTAATATTTCCACCAGAAGTTGGCAAGAGCTTCCTTTCTTCACCTCCTCCCCAACACTTGTTCTAATTACTCATTTTGATAATAGACATTATTACTAGTGTGAGGTAATGTATTATTATCTTTATTTTTTGCATTTCCTTGATGATTAGTGACTTCAAGAATTTTTATAACATACCTGGCAATCAACTCTATGTATTCTTTTGAGAAATGTCTGTTTAGATTCTTGCCCGTTTTAATTGTTTGTCTTTATTTGCTATTAACACTTCGGAATTACATATATATTCCAAGGATATATGATTTTAAAGTCCAGAAAGCAGAAGGTATAGACATTGTTGATTTGAGAAAACTATGCAAATCACATGAGTTGTCTCCAATATATAAAATATTATTGAACAGCAAGGTTTAACTGGGGTTTTTCAGTCTCTACAGATTCTTAACTAACATGAAAGAAATCAAGTTATTGCCAAAGAGAAATGTGCGAAAGAAAGGACTACCTGGGGTTCCGTGAAACTCAAAGTCACCGAATAGCACCAGACATTAGACTGAGAAGCGATGACAATGTCAACTGACATGATAGCAGTTGATATTTTTAAAGTACTTACTGTATGAGTGCCAGACAGTGATCCAAAGTGCTCATATGTTTTAACATTCTAACTGATAGTATTACTATATGGTAATTCTGATGATTATCCTTCTGTGAGAAATGAAGAAATTGAGATCTAAATAAGTAATTTCTAAAGACCATATATCTAATCAATGATGGGTGTCCAGGTGAGCAGTTTCAGGACTTGTCTTCTCTTTTAGAAGACTTATCTCCTAATGACTATTTTTTTATCCAGAGATTTCTAAGCAAGGGCACTGAAACACATCTCTAACAATTCTACCTGATGTATGTTTAATTAAGGAGTATTTATAGAAGACTTTTTAATCATCTGAGCTTTTAAAACTGTTATAAAACTATTTTCATCAAAGTTTATAACTTCAGCTCTGTGAAAAACTCTGGTAAGAGGATGAAAATTCCAGCTATGAACTGGGAGAAATCATTTGCAGACCACACATTTGACAGAGGGTGTGCTTCTTGAAAATACTCAACAATGAAAAGAAAAAAAAATCCAATTAGAAAATAACAAAAGACATGGTAGACTTTACCAAAGAGACTATGAAGATGGCAAATACATGAAAAGATGTGCTACATCATTAGAAATTAGAGAAATGCAGTTTGAAAGTATAATGAGAAATATGGTTGAGTTGTGGGGACAAGATGAAGTAGATGCACATCTCCTTATTCCTCCTGATAAGTAAAGTTAAACACTTTGGGGAAAAATATATATACACACATACATACATACACACATACTTTTATGTCTATTGTACAGTTACAACTGTGTCAATTTTATGTGTGTTTATGTATACACACATGCATATATGAACTGATAAACATTGAAAGCATTTGAAAAGTGGAGGTAAGAGAGAAGATGAGCTAGGCACTTTGAGTCCTAAGAAATGAGACTGGGGTGAGTTCCCTGGGTTTTCTTTTCATTTCACATCCCTCACTTTGTGCTGGAGAAGAAGGAACCTGGAAACTCCATTGTTTTTCCCCCCTGTCCTTGGACCCAAGAAGTGTCACCATTCTTAAGTCAAAGAACAAGAAAATGGACAGCCTACCAAGAGAAAAATCTCTCAGACAGTATTATCCCTCTCTATATCAGCAAACACTGTGGATGAAATTTTAACTATACACACCTCCAATAGCAAAGGCAGAGTGGGAGCTAAGATCTTTGCCCTTGAGAAGCTGCAGCAATTTGTCCCCTTCACCACTGGGTTGGGGTCAGGGAAAGTGGATAGACATTCCTACCCTCTAAGGCTAGCAAGCCACTTGCCACCCAGTACTCACAGTGGCAGTGTGAGCCTTACCAAGAGCAGTAACGGAACATTATTCCTCCACCAAATCAGGGTGGCACCAGCACAAGTAGAGCAGGACACTGAACTTCCCCCCAACCCAACCGCAAGAAATGATCCTCCTTTGGGGGTGTCTCCTGCAGGTAGCTGGGAAACCTTGACTTTCACTCCCACCCGGCAGTACTGAGGTAGTGTCCCCAATTTGCTGCTTAAAGACAAGAGGGTACCTGCTAAAGCAAATTATTTAAATAAGATTCAGGGACTCATGACATAATGAGTGAAATGTCCAGATAAAATATAATACAGAAACAGAAAAAAAAAAATCTCACCTTGAATGAGAGACAATCACAGAGGACAACACTGACATGAAGTCAATGTCATAATCACATGAAAAGAATTTTAAAGCAGTCATCATAAAAATGTTTCAACAAGATTGAAGTAATTGAAAAAATAAGAAGTCCCATCCAAGAAACAGAAAGACTGCAAAAATAGGAAAATGCTAAAAAGTCAAATTGAAAATTTAGAACTATAAAATAAAATAAAATAACTGGAATTTAAGAAGTCAACAAGAAAGCTAAACAGCAGAAAGGATGTGACAGAGGAAAGAACCTGAACACAGAGGATAGAAATAGAGAAATGGAGATTACTCCATTTGAAAAAATAAGAGAATATGAACTGAAAAGAAAGTGAAGAGTGCCTTCAGGATTTGTGGGAACTCTATTGAAAGATCTAGCATTTGTTCTATCAGAGTCCTAGAGGAGGAAAAAAAAAAAAAGAGTAGGGTTGAAAATGTATTCAAATAAATAATGGATGAAATTTTCTCAGATTTGGCAAAGGACATAAACTTACAGATTCAGGAAACTAAGAAAATGCCAGACAGGAAAAATCAAAGAAAACTATGCCAGGACAAATCATAATCAAGTTTCCAAAAACTAAGAAGGAGGGGAAAAAATATCTAAAAAATATCAAGAAAGAAAAACCTTACTTACAGGAAACAATTCAAATTATGGTGGATATCTCATCAGAAATCATGAGGCTATAAAAAAGTAAAACAATATTTTCAATTGCTGGAAGACAGTCAACCTAGAATAATTTTAGATAAATAGAAACTAAGAGAATGTGTTGCCAGAAGGTCTAACCTAAAAGAATCATTTGTATTTTTCAAACACAAAGAGATGATAAAAGAAGGAATCTTGGAACAAAGGGAAAAAGAAAGTGTAAAATTCAAGTAGGCTTTCTTTTTCCTCTTAACTTTTCTGAATTATATTTGATGGTTGAAAAAAAACTATAATGTTGAATTTATGTATTGAGAAAAGAAAAAATATTCAAGACATAAACATTATAAATGAGGGAGAATAAAGGAAAGTCATGTTTCAATAGTCTTATTAGAACTGGTGAAAGTATGACACAAATAGACTGATAAACTATTATGCATAATTTACTACCTGCAGAAATCACTAAAATTTTAAAAAATTAATAAACTTAAAAACACTATAGGTAAATCAAAATTGAATTCTAAAGAGCATTCAAAGAAGGCATAAAAAGAAGAAAAAATGTCAGATTTAAGCCCTAAAAGGTCAATAGTAACACTGAATATAGACTTATAAATAAATTAACAAAAAGACAAAGATTAGCAGAGTGGATTAAACATAGCTTTATGCTAACTGCAAGAAAATATCTTCAAATACAACACTATAGGTAAATTGAGAATACATGAACAGAAAATATATATCATATAAACACAAATCAAAATAAAGCAGAAATAGATTGGAGGTGAAGCTCAGTGATAGAGCACTTGTCTAACATGTATGAGGCTATAGGTTTGGGGCTGGGGAGATAGCTCAGTGGGTAGAGTGCTTGCCTTGTAAGCACAAGGCCTTGGGTTCGATCCCCAGCACCAAAAAAAAAAAAAAAAAAAAAAAAAGCATTCTAAGGCTGTAGGTTTGATCAACAGCACTGCCAAAAAAGAAAAGAAAAAAATAGAAAGTCAGGAATGACTTTATTAATATCAGATAAAGTATCCTTCATAGCAACAAAATTTACCAGGGAGAGATGCAATCATTACATAATGATAAAAAAGTCAATCTTCTAAAAAATAAAATTAAAAACAATTGAAATCAAATTTTTTTCTGGTTGTGATATAATCTAAATAGACATCAATATCATAAATAGAATAATCCAAAACTCTTGGAAACTAAGCAATGCATTTTTAAAATTTGTTCTAATTAGTTATATATGACAGTAGAATGCATTTTGACACATCATACAAAAATGGGGTATAACTTTTCATTCTTCTGGATGTACATGATATAGAATCACAGCATAGGGTAATAATGTCCAATTCATTCTACCATTCTTCCTACACCCATGCCCCCTACCCTCCCTTCACTCTCCTCTGCCTAATCCAAAGTACATTACCTTTCCTTAGCCCACCCCTTTATTGTGAATTAGCATCTGCATATCAGAGATAACATTTGGCTTTTGATTATTGGGATTGGCTTATTTTGCTTAGCATGATATTCTCCAGTTCCATTCATTTACCTACAAATGCCATAATTACATTCTTCTCTAAGGTTGAGTAATATTCCATTGTGTATATATATCACAGTTTCTTTATCCATTCATCTATTGAAGGAATTCTAGGTTGGTTCCATAGTTTGGCTATTGTGAATTGAGCTGCTATAAACATTATGTGACAGAATCACTGTAGTATGCTGATTTTAAGTCCTTTATGTATAAACCAAGGAATGGAATAGCTGGGTTAAATGGTGGTTCCATTTTAAGTTTTCTGAGGAGTCTCCATACCACTTTCCATAATGGTTGCACCAGTTTGCAGTCCCATCAGCAATGTATGCATGTACCTTTTCCCCTACATTCTCAACAATATTTATTGCTTCTTGTATTATTAATAATTGCCATTTTGACTTGAATGAGATGAAATCTTAGAGTAGTTTTGATTTGCATTTCTCTAATTCCTGGAGATGTTGAACATTTTTTCATACATTTGTTGATTGATTATATTTCTTCTTCTGTGAAGTGTCTGCTCAGTTCCGTAGTCCATTTATTGATTGGACTATTTGTTTTTTTAGTGATAAGGTTATTGAGTTCTTTATAAATCCTGGAGATTGATAATCTATCTGAGGTGCATTGGTAAAGATTTTCTCCCATTCTGTAGTCTCTCTCTTCACTTTATTGATTGTTTCCTTTACTGAGAAGAAGCTTTTTAGTTTGAATCCATCCCATTTATTGATTCTTGATTTTACTTCTTGCTCTTTAGAAGTCTTGTTAGGGAAGTCACTTCCTAAGCTGACATGGTGAAGAATTGAGCCTACTTTTCCTTATTTTAGGCACAGGGTCTCTATTCTAGTGTCTAAGGCTTTGATCCACTTTGAGTTGATTTTTGTGCAGGGTGAGAGATAGGGGTTTAATTTCGTTTTGTTATATATAGATTTCCAGTTTTCCCAGCACCATTTGTTGAAGAGACTATTTTTTCTTCAATGAATGTTTTTGGCCCTTTTATCTAGTATGAGATAACTGTATTTAGATGGGTTTGTCTCTGGATCTTCTACTCTGTACCACTGGTGTACATGTCTGTTTTGGTGCCAATACCATGCCATTTTTGTTATTATGGCTCTGTAGTATAGTTTAAGGTCTGGTATTGTGATGCCTTCTGTTTCACTTTTCTTGCTAAGTATTGCTTTGGCTATTCTGAGTTTCTTATTTTTCCAAATGAATTTTATGATGGCTTTTTCTATTTCTTTGAAGAATGTCATTGGACTTTTAATAGAAATTGCATTAAATCCATATAACACTTGTGGTGGTATGGCCATTTTGACAATATTAATTCTGCCTATCCAAGAGCATGGGAGATCTTTCCAGCTTCTAAGGTTTTCTTTAATTTCTTTTTTAGAGGTTTGTAGTTTTCCTTGTAGAGGTCTTTCACCTCTTTTGTTAGATTTACTCCCAATTATTTTATTTATTTTTTGAGGTTATTGTGATTGGAATAGTTTTCCTAATTTATCTTTGAGTGAATTCATCACTGATCTATGGGAATGCATTTTATTTATGGGTGTTAATTTTATATCCTGCTACTTTGGTGAATTCATTTATTATTTCTAGAAGTTTTCTGATGGAATCCTTTGGATCCTCTAAATATAGAATCATATCATCAGCAAATAGTGATAGTTTGAGTTCTTCTTTTCCCTTCACATCCTTTTACTTTATTTCATCTGTCTAATTTCTCTGGCTAGAGTTTCCAGGACTATGTTGAATACAAGTGGTGATAGAGGTTATCTTTGTCTTCTTCCTGTTCTTAGAGGGAATTCTTTCAAATTTTCTCCATTTAAAATGATGTTGGCCTTTGGTTTAGCATAGATAGCTTTTATAATTTGAGGTATGTTCCTACTATCCCTAGTTTTCTAGTGTTTTTTAACATGAAAGAGTGACTATTTTTTCAAATGCTTTTTCTGCATCTATTGAAATGATCATATGATTCTTGTTGTTAAGTGTAATGATGTGATGAATTATGTTTATTGATTTCTGTATGAAGAACCGACCTTGCATCTCTGGGATGAACCCCACTTGATCGTGGTGCACTATCTTTTTAATATGTTTTTATATGCAAATTTCCAGAATATCAATGAACATTTTTGCATCTATGTTCACAAGAGATATTGGTCTGAAGTTTTGTTTACTTGATGTGTCTTTGGTTTTGGTATTAGGATGATACTAGTCTCATAAAATGAGTTTGGAAGTGTTCCTTCCTTTTCTATTTCATGGAATAATTTGAGGAGTATTGGTATTAATTTTCTTTGACGGTCCTGTAGAACTTGCCTGAGATTTCATCTGGTCCTGGGCTTTTCTTGGTTGGTAGGCTTTTAAAATAATTAGGTCAAAGAGGAAATCTCAAAGAATAAGAAATACACTGAACTGAATGCAAATGAAAAAATTTTCTTAAATGTTGTGGGATGCAATTAGAGCAATCCTATGGGAGAAATTTCCACTACTAAATGCTTACTTTAGAAAAGAAGACATCTCAAATCAATAATCAATGCTCCCATATTAAGAAACTGGAAAAAGAAGGGAAAAATAAACTAAAATCAAACATTAGAAGAAAACAATATAATTACAGTACAAATTAAAGGTAGGGAAACAATTGAACAAATCAATGAAACAGAAAGTCACTTCTTCAAAAAGAAATAAGATCAGGCCTCTAGTAAGACAAATAAAAAATGGGACATAAATTACCAATATCACGAATAAACCAAGGAATATCACTTCAGACCAATAGCAAATGGATAAAACAAACAAACAAACAAACAAAAAACATAGGAGAGCTCCCTCTATACCTGTCAGAAGGACTAAATTAAGATATCCCAAATTTTGATAAGGATGCAGAGAACTTATCACTTATATAGTGCAGGTGGGAAAGAAAAATGGTCTGGCTATTTTGGAAAACAGTTTGCCAGCTTCTTACAAAACCAAATGTGCACATACTTTACAATGAAATAACTATATTTTTGATCATTAATATCAGAGAAAGGAAGAACTAAATTGACACAACAACCTGTAAATGAATGTCCACAGCAGCTTCTTTTATTCATAATAAGTAAAAAACTTGAAACAACTCAAATGTCCTGTCAAATGGTTAAAATAGCTGTGTAACCTCCATGTCACATACACATGCATTGACATACAACTTGGGTGTATTTCAAGGTATTATGTCGAGTACAGAAAGCCAGTGACTAAAGGTTATAAATGGTGTGATTCCAGTTATATAACATCCTTGAGCAGAGATGAAGTAAGATTTCATGTCTGTGAAATGACTAGACATTGGGAATTGGCAGGGAATGTGTGGACAGAGAGGGATAGCACAATGGAGTCTTATAGTAGAGTCATCTTGGTTGGCTGTATCTTGATTGTTGTGGTACTTACACACCCTACACAGGTGATAAAATTCCATATACCCGTACATGCTCACATATACACACCTACACACATAAACATATGCAAATCTGGAAAAATCCAATCACACTCTGCGGATTGTACCAATGTCAGTTTCCTGGATTTGATAGTATACTACAGTTAGGCTGTTACTATTATAATCTGAATGAAAAACTCACAGGACTATTTCTTTTAACTTCCTATGTATTTACTGTAGTTATTTCAAAATTAAAAAAAAAAGTTTTAAAGGACTTGAGTAAAGTCAGAGTGAGGAAGCTTTGCTTCACATTTTAAGTGATGAGCCAGACACTATCTTTTTGGGGATAAGTACTATCAATAGCTAACAGCTATTAAGCAGTAACTATGTCAGGTATTCTGCTATGATATATACCTGCAAATTCTTACATTATTTAATAATTGACAAATTTGGAGTGTTTTAGTCCATTTTTGGATGACAAAAAAGAAGATCAGAGTTACATCACTTTCCTGTGCTTTCATAAGTAATGCAGTGCCACATCCCACAAAGTTTGGTGAAACTTGCAGTGCTCTCAGGGGCAGTAGGAAAGCCTCCTACCTCTTTAAATACACTTCTCCCTCATCACAGATGCTTATACTTTTGTCAGTATTAAGACCTTTCCATTTCTGACTAGAAACTTGTCTGATTCCATGAAAGAAGGAAAAGGGACACCATACAAAAGGAAAAATGAAGATAAAAATAGGCGGCTATCTGGGGACATACTGGATCCACTTTGTGATTTTGCACAAGAAATGTTATCATCTAATCCAAAGATAAAACAAATTTTATACTGGAAAACTTCTCTTAAGATTGGCCTTCATCTTGGTACTTAAAATTGTGGTGCAGGAAATTTGATTAAAATCAGTCAATCCATTTGAAAGTTAATAGGAAACAAATAGATGTGAAACATTAAAAGGTCCAACCGATTTCACTCTGTTCAATCAATACTTTTTTCATTCCCAATTCAGCAGGTAGCCTTCTTTTAAACATCCATGTAAGCCAAGAATGACTGAAAACGGGGTTTGATTTTTACCACATCCTGTTAGCTGAAAATTAGCCACAGGAAGGCAAAAGATAGACTATTCAATAGCACATTTATTTATCTTTCATATTAGTAAAGTTCTCTTCATGTACACCATGTAAATATAAAGAACTCTGTAATTTATATATTAAGAGCTTAAGTGCATTTTTTTGTTTGATTTTTAGTTTGTCCTATATTCAACTGATGACTCTTGGGTAAGAGTGATTTTGTGATTGAACTTCAAAAAAATAGTATAGATAAAATTATTAATGTACTTGACTTAAATGCTGACAGTTTAGTTTCTGATCTTAAAATTTTTTTATCTTATACCATAATAATGGATCCTTTTTAAAATTCCTAAATCATATAGATTAATCTCAACTCAAACATCAAGAGTAATAACCTCCTTCCCTTTTGGGGCAAGATTATTCAATCTTTTAACAACACATTATCCAGCATTGAAGTGCCAGGGTATTATGTTTAGTATGGGGTATATCAAATTATCCAAAATTGTGTTTGTGATCTGGCTACACAAAATTAGCATATGGCATAGATATTTTTAAGTCAACAACCATTTCATTTCATTCAATATAATAGAATGAATACAGATTCTTCCATAAAGACTTCACAATCTAATAAAAGAAACTTTCCAATGAATGAAATTATAAATTGGAAGATTTGGGAAGATTTCCTTGAGGAAGTGCTCAAGCTGATATCAAAAGGATGAGTAAGAGAAACCTGGTGGAAAAAACACATGGGAAAGCAGAACTTTTCAGGTAGAGGAGAGGAATTAACAGAGAAATCTAGACTCTGGGAGACAATGGGGAAAATGTTGAGTCTTGACTGGAGAGAAAGGTAAAACCATGTATGAGATTTTTACTGAGGGCAATTGGGAAATATCAAATGCTAAGGAGCAAAAGAATGAATGGGAAATTTGCCTTTTAGGAAGTACACTCTAGAGTCATATAAGTTGTAGGAGAATTTGGACCTGACTGTAGGCTGGCTATTGCATCATAAGAGGGGGGAGGTAATGAAAGGGCTGAACAAAAACAGTGATTTAGAAACAGGAGGAGCTAACCCAAGGGAAATCAGGAGTGTTCTTACTACACTGATCTAATGTAAAGTGGATAGAGAGAGAAATACAGATGGAGAGATATGATGTGGGAAAACATATATAAAAATAAGTTAGAAAATGCAGAGGAATTATGTCTGCACGAAGGCAAAAAGGAAGATAATAAGTCCACTTTCACACATCCAAGGGGACATATTTGGTTGGGAATTTCCATTTGGCTTTTGAGACCACAAAAGCAATCAGAACAGAAAATACAGATGCAGTCAACAACCTACAGTAGGTAAATTAGCTCATGGGAAACAGCATACAAATGGTTCAGCTTACCGGACTAGAAGGGGCTGTCCAGGAAGAGTGGAAACTTTTTTTCACCTGCTAGAATGGAAAGATTATTTTTTCTATTGCTCATGTTTGAAATAAAAAAAAAAATTCTACTGGTTCACTTTGTGCAAGCCTACATAACTGTAGACTTGAAATAATGCTCAGAGTTCCCATGACATTTTTTGATGTCCCTAATACCAAAGGAACAGGGCAAAAGTGGCAAGTCCAGAAGAGAGGCACTTAAGATATAGCAGGAAGGAAGGAAGGGGAATGTAGGGTCGGAGAAGCCGAAGGAAAAGAGACATTAAAGAATAGGTGAGTAATTAATAATACAAATGGCAAGAGAAAATCAAATGATAATGTGGCATCCCTTAACTTTTGCTCCTAGAAAACCATTTGGTACCTTTGTAGACAATAATTTTTATGAAGAATTGAGGATAAAAACTAAATTGCAGAGATCTGAAGAGTTTATGAAAAGAATGAAAAAATGGAGGCAGCATATGTAGACTACTTAAAAGCGAAACCAAACTACTACCAAATGTTTGTGTCTTTACCATGAAAGGTAATGTATATTCATTAGGAGATGCGGGAGAGAGTGGGAAACACTTGTAATTCCAGAGAAAATGCCATTGTACCATTGATATTTAAATTTTAGAGTATAATCTTCCAGAATTTTTCTATGTATGATAATGGAGAAAGAAAGAGAGAGAGAGAGAGGGAACACACACACACACACACACACACACACACTCATTATACTTATTGGCAAAGTATTTTGTAATCAGTTTGTTTTTAAACATAAGTCACTATGAACATATCAAGAATAGTCTTGGATGACATTTATCAAGTTCTATGGATGTACCGTGATTTATTTAATGCTTCCATATCTCTGCACGTTTTAGTTATTTTCTTCATAGATACATACATTCTTATGTTTATCCTTTAGCTACTGTCCACACTTGTTCTCTGACTCTGATACACATATGGTGTCTCAGAACTTCTTTTCACCTGCTATTTTGGAATGTATTTTTCTATTGCCCTTATGTCTGAAAATTTATAAAATTCTATTGGATCCCTTTATACAATGTAAGCATTCAGAGCTGTAGGCCTGAAACAGTCTCTCTTGGAGCTCCCAGGATGTTATTTCATTATCTTTCAGTTTTCACTATCACTAATGATACTGCCCTTGATGAAAATCAATAAGGACCGAGTTCTGTTTCCCCAGATGTGAAGATTTAACCTCCCAGAAATGCCAAGGCAAGTGTAGAAAGCAAGTTTTATTTAAAGGCTAGAACAGAGATAGATTCTCTTCAGAGAAGGGATCCCAGAGCTGGGGATCCAAAGAAGTGGGGGTGTCCTTCCCCTTTTATACATTTTAGAGTTCCTTTGTTCTCATGCCTTCCCTCTCCCCTTATCTTGCTTCTCCCATCCTGCATACATGACCAAAAGGGTGGGCCAAAAGATAGATGAGCCAAAAGGTGGGAAAGAAGCCTTTCAGGTGTACTTCTCTGTCTCTGCCCAAACAGACTTAGAAGGACTGCTCAGGAGGTGCTTCATTAACAACCTTTTGGGAGGAACAGTTCCCTGTAGGCGGGCAACCTTGGTAATGGGTGGCAGAGGAGGGAGAAGGGCTCTGGAGGTATTAGCATTTCATTCCCTCAGAGTCGTCTCCATCTGCCCAGACCCAAATCAGATTCCATCTTCCGGATCTGACCAAATTATCTATTATTTATACTGACTGTATTTTTCTCCCTCGTCTCACTAATGAAAATAACAACCACCAAAAATATTCATACACAGCATTCTCTCATCTTTGATACACCATGACTTTTTCCTCTCTAGTTTTAATAACTTATCTACATAGTTAGTGCTCCAGAATTTCAGAACCGAAGAATCCCAATAATATTTTAATTAATTGTCTTGATATTTGGTAGCCTCTTTCAATTTGGAGACTTTAATCTTCTAACTCTGGAGATTTACCTTTAACTGGTAATTTAATCATTTCTTTCATCTATTTTTACATGCTATTGATCTTTAGAGACTCTATTCTAGTAATCAAATGCTTAACCTCCTGGACTATTTCTTCATATTTTTAGTCCCTTTGTTTTGTAGCGGTAAGGTCTGAAAGATTACTCATTCTAAATCTTCCAGGGCTTTAAATTCCTAAATCTTTAAAGGCCTTTTTGGTAGGGATGTATTTCACATGTTGTTCTTTTTGTACTTTCCTATTCTTGTTTTGTGTGCCTAAAATTTTCTTGAGTCTCTGGGAATAACAATTAGAAATATTTTGTTTTTTTTTTTTAAATTAAGTTAATTTTGATGTTTATTTATTTTGGTCACTTTTATATTGAAGGCTTTCTGTGGTTTTCTAGTGCATTTTGATTGTTTCTATTTTACAAATAAGCTGATAAGAATCTGGTATTTCTATATCTGTGAACTGTGATAATTGATAGGCAAACACTTTAGAAAAGAGAAAGAACACTACATCCAAGAGACTTATGTTCTGTTTTCCTCAGTCCATTGCAGTTTGATCCACCAATACCATCATCTCCAGGAAAGTTCAAAGCTGATTGTGGCTTAGTTAGAAGGGGTCCTGGGGTCCTTCTAGCAACCCTGTGTTCCACATGCTGTCAACATCTGTTCAGCCCTGCTCTCTGGGGGTCTGTGCTGCTATTCTGCATCCACACCTCTGCTCCCAGGACTGAAGCCCAAGTGGTCACACAGCCCCAGGCCCCAGCACTTCTCCTATCTTCTCCCCCTTCCTGCTCACTGTCATTCCAGTGCTACTGAGTGCCTGAGGAGCTTGTGGTCTCTGTTACAAAATTAAGTGTTGCTTTGCCTATGCTGGTTTTATATAGCTGCTTACCTGGCTGCATATTCACAAATCCTAAGTAATTTGCTTTGTAAATGGTGAGTATTTCTTAGATATTTAATGAATGAATGAAGAATTAATGAGAATGAATGGTAAAAGAACTAGGGATACAACACTCTGGAATCCATGATTTAATGACCTGAACAGCTAACCTAACTAACTGTGGGCAAATACTTGGGAGCCAGGCAGATGGCAACCAGGATATCTGAGCAATATACAGCTATGTCTCGCCATTTTAAAGCATTGATTTATTTAAGTGCTTTAGTTGGCAAAATCATAAGTTCAAAATCTAGTGGAAAAAGGGGATTGAGAGAAAAAACGGTGAACATAGCATTTGTTATAAAGTGATAAACCATTTTTGTCACTTTTCTCCTGCACAGGAGCACACACACAGTAAACGTGAAGCCTGAAGGGCAGCAAGTCCCACAACAAGCCACCTTGCCACTCTCACTTGCTGTGCTATTGCCCTGTCATTTTTCAAAAACAAGTCACTGAGGAAGATTTTCAGATAAAATCAATTACATTAGTTTATTGTAAGGCAGATTATCTCTCTCCTTACAATTTATCCACCTGGATTAAGATTTAATGGTTTAATTTTTGAATTTTCACATTCTCTTGTGATATTTTCACAAGTCCTTATTTCTCCTTCAGCAACTATATTGCCAGACATTATTGGATATTACAGAAATAACTTCTAGGTCTACATCAGTGAAAACATTCATAATCCCTACCTTCAGGAGTTTATTAACTAGCAGGACAGAATTAACCTGTACTTAAAGAAACACTTGGTCAAAGATGCTTGAAGTCTCATCTCCAAACAAAGACTCCCACAAAAACTTTAGAAAGCCACTCTTTAGAAAAAAGAGATGGGTCATCAACAAATGAGAGATTTAAGCATATTTGTGGAATTTATAAAAGAGGTGAAGAAAATAGTGGGAGCTGAAGAATATCATGCTAAATGAAAGGGTTGTGGCTCAGTGGTAAAGTGCTTGCCTGGCATGTGTGCGGCCCTGGGTTCGATGCTCAGCACCACATGTAAATAAATAAAATAAAAAAGATCCACTGACAACTACAAACATTTTTTAAAAATAATAAGTCAATCCCAAAGAACCAAAGGCTGAATGTTTTTCCCGATATGAGACTGCTAATTCACAATAAGTGGGTGGTGGGTGGCTAGGAAAGAATAGAGGTACTATGGATTAGACAGAGGGGAATGAAGGGAGGAGAGAGGGTCCTAGGGTAGAAAGGACAGTAGAATGAATCAGACATTATTTCCCTATGTTCATATATGATTACACAACTGGTGTAATTCTACATCATGTACAACCAGAAGAATGAGAAGTTATACTCCATTTATATATGATGAGTTAAAATGCATTCTACTGTCATATATAACTACTTTGAACAAATAGAACAAAAAAAGAGGTGAAGAAGTGGTGTCTGGCAAATTAGATCAGAGGAAATCTCCAGTCTATAATATGCAGAAAGGCTTATGTCTAACTTTATCTGCAATGAATCTAGGAAGAACTTGGAGCTGAAAAATGCTAGATTTAATTAAGGGCTAAGTCAGACATGAGACTAAAAGGAGAAGGGATAAAAGAATATCTGTTTTGGAACAGTGGACTGCCCCCCACACATACACCTTCCAGCTTCCATAAAGCATGCTGGAAAACAGGATTTTGTCTACCAGCCAGGAAGAACTTCTCTAAAGAAGTTTAATTCCTAGACAACAGAATTTAGGTGAGATTTGTGTGTACTTAGTCAGGTAAGTAGCTATATAAAACCAGCATAGGCAAAGCAACACTTAATTTTGTAACAGAGACCACAAGCTCCTCAGGCACTCAGTAGCACTGGAATGACAGTGAGCAGGAAGGGGGAGAAGATAGAAGTGCTGGGGCCTGGGGCTGTGTGACCACTTGGGCTTCAGTCCTGGGAGCAGAGGTGTGGATGCAGAATAGCAGCACAGACCCCCAGAGAGCATGACTGAACAGATGTTGACAGCATGTGGAACACAGGGTTGCTAGAAGGACCCCAGGACCCCTTCTAACTAAGCCACAATCGACTTTGAACTTGGCTTTCCTGGAGATGATGGTGTTGGTTGACCAAACTGCAAAGGAGGGAGAGAAGTAGAGCAAAGAAAACTATAATAATAAAGGGATACAAAAGATATTAAATAACAAAAATGGCATTTTTGGTCTATGTTCTTAATAGAAAAGAGAGGTTACACTTCTTATTTCTGATGTTTAGAACTCCCTTCAGTAATTTTGGTCTTGGTTCACTAGAGGAATGAACTGAGGACAAATTCAAGCATGACCTGTATTTGCCAAGGGTATTAACTGTGGAGTTTCAACTAACAAGGAGGAAGGTGCTAAAATGCCAGCTCAAGCTCTGGTTAAAGGAGCAAATTTTAACAAAGAAATCTATAAGTTAAACATTACGGGACCTGGGCTAGGATATGGCAAGAAAGAAACCTAGGATACAAAATTTAAGAAGGCATCCATTCCCAAACCCTGCTTTTGCAAGACCTCCTGAAAATTTGTCTTCAGCCTCTCACTTGCCTTACCCTAGCTCTGATCCTGATATCTTAAAATGTTTTATGGTCTCCACTTATTGCACTTATTGCAGTCCTTATTCTCTCACCACCTCAGCTCATATCTCAAAATAACTAGTAAAGGAAATGGCAAGAAAAAATAAGAAGACGCATGCTTGGACATGAAACCTTCACTCCTGATCTGAAGATATTTGTCCTTACATGTCTCATTTGGTGGTTTTTAACCTCTTTTCACTTCTTGGAATCCTGTAACAAAACAGCACATGCCTGTTAGCCATTTTTGGTGACTTATGTGAGGATGGAGAACATAAGTAAGTCGCACTTGACATGAATTTGGCAGAAAGAGTGAATAGATTGCATGCCAGAATCAAGATTCTGAAAGATCTTGACAAGCTGAAATGATGGGCCAAATGTAATAAGATGAAACTTCCCAGCGATACGTGTCTATACTTTGGTCAAAATTCTAACTAAATAGATGCAGACTGAGAGGTGTTGAAAGGCAACCTTTGTGAAAGTCTCAAAAGTTTCAATCTAAACAGTTTCAATGAGTCACACAGTGTGTTCAATCTAAACTAAATGCAATTTTAGGCACTTTTAAGGAAAATGATAGCTCTCTTCAGTTCAAATGGGTGACTCCCCAGCAAGGAGGAGTAGACAGCTTTTTTTTTTTTTTTTTTCCAAGCAAAACCTATTAGTGACCTCTTATGAATGAGATATGTGAACTTATTTAGGGGAGAAAGTGCACTTCAAAGTAAGCTACATTTTTAAATTATAAAACATGGGAAGGTTCTGGGAGAAAGATCCCTATGGGTAGAAGTACGGGTCTTGAAATGTAGTGGAAGGCTAGAGAGAAAGGATAGTGAGAACTTTCTTTCTGGGCAAAGTCTGTGACCGTTCAGAACTGCTATTCAATAATAGTTTGCTTTCTCTTCTGAAATATACTTTCCCCAAAATTCCCAAATATTCACTAAAGATCAGTTATATAAAATAAGTTTGCGTTTAGTAGAAGGCAGGGCATTCTTCTGTGGGGGATAGAGGGCAACAGCCACAGGAAGACATGAAAAGACCAGGAGTGGAACTTGGAGCAGGATTTGGAGAAAGAGGTAACAAATGCCTTCTGAAATGAATCACTGCTATCCCCTGATGAATTCCGAGCAAAATCAGTAAGGTGCTAAATTTCATTTGGCTTTAGAATTATTTTATGTGCGCAAAATAAATAGTGATCCTGGAAAGTTGGCAACCCAGGAAAAATGGGTCACAATTCTCTGTCTGGAGTCTTTCCCGGTAGAGTGTAAGTTTTTCTTATGGGACTGTATTCTTCTTACTTGTATCCATAGTACAGTCCCATGAATATGGACATAGCAATACTTGTTGAGTAAATTAGTAGGATTACAGCCTTGTAGCTAAGGATGACACCACAAAACCAGAGAGTAATGAGATAATGCCTGTTCTTTGGAATCCTGTAACCTTATGGGGAGTCATTGCTGCAAGAAATTATTGAGGTGATTTTCTTGGCATTTGGGCTACTTAAAGAAGAGGGCAAACAAAATCTATTTTCTCCTGTAGTTTATCCTCTGGCTAAAATACCCAGAGAAAACAAATTAATAATTAAAAAAAATATTCAACAGTGCTGATCACTATGTAAAGAACTAAAAGGATGTGGACTGACAGAAGCTACGGTAGATTGGGTGGTCAAGGAATCTTTATGCTAAGACGATATTTAAGGAAATGTATGAAAGAAAGAAGGTGGTGATCACATGAAGACCAGGGCTTGCAGGCAATCCACAAAATGAACACCTTATACCTGAGGACCAAGAGGCTAGCTGCACCTCAGGACCCTGGGGGATATAGAGAGGTACTATATGAGTAGGAGATTTAGAGAGGAGTCAGATAAACTAGAGTTTTGTGAATCAAAGTGAGGAATTGGATTTTATTCTGAGAGTTGTACAGAACTCTCAGAAAGGTTTTAGGCTGGTTTAGAGGATGGAAGAAAATAATATGGTATGATAAGTATTCAGATAGAAATGAGCTAATCAGGATTCTGAGAAATGACCTAGTGACAGAGGCACTGTCAGGGAAGGCTGTTTGGAAAATGTGTTGCCTTTTAATTAGCCTGACAGGTAATGAGGTGAATAAAGATAAAGCAAATGAAGCCAGAAGTATGCTCCAGTCTGGAAGCTGGATGAAGTGTGACTTCATCATGGAACTTCAAGGGGCTTGGCAGTGATGACAGGGAATGAGAAGAGGTGAAGCTGGAAAGGTGAGAAGTATTGGGATTGCGAGGGATTATGCACCTTGCAAAAGAGTTTGCTTTTTTTTTTTTGCCCAAAGATAAAAAGGGAAAACAACACAGAATTTCAACCAGAAGGTTTTCATGGCACAATTGACAGTTTGTCATTGCATTATCATGAACACAGATTGGGGAAGGTGAAAATATCTCTAATGTTGTCCAGGGCACCAAATATGATGTTGAAATCCAGAGAAGAAGTATTGGTGGTCTGAATCATTATCAGCGGGTGAGGAGAGAAAGAAATGTATGAATCTGATCAATAGTCAGGAAGTTAAAAAAAATCCTGTCTGCTTGGTTATTAGGTAAATGGTGATGCAATTCACTGAGAGGGATTAAACAGACAAAAAAAAAAAAAAAAAAAAGAAAAAGAAAAAACCCAGCTCTACACTATTTGGGGGACTTCCAGGAGAACAGGATTTGATGATGAATTCAGTTTTGTACTCACTTTGAGACACCCAAGATATACAAATGTGTATGCATCTATTAGGCAGTGGGCTCTTCAGGTCTGTGCTTGGGAGTGGTGCTTTTCTGCTATAGAGATTTGATGCTGGCAAGTGACTGATGATCAAGACATTGAAGAGATGACTCAGGAAATGTGTGCATTGGGGGACCGGATAAGACATGAGATTAGAACCCAGAAGAACATGGACATTTTAGGGACTGTCAGTGGGATAAGAGTCTATGAATACCACTGAGAAGAAATTTCTGGAAGAGGGCAAGGAAAATTGGTCACAGAGTCAAGTGACATAAAGATTTTAAGGAGGCAGAAGCCAAGAGTATATTAGGTTGCAGAGACCTTGATTAAGGATTGAGAGTACTTAAAGATAATGCAGAGAGAGATGGTAACAATTACTCAGGCAGTTTCACTGAGGTGGTATGGAGTGTGCACCACACAGGAAAATTTCTAACAAAGGAGACACATCCAAGGGGACAGTGGGGATGTCTTCCCTGTGAATAGGTATATTCAAGTACCATTACTTGTTAAGTTTTGTGCAAAATACAAATTCAAACCTGAGAATGTTTTTTAAGATTTAAAAAAATATGGTAATTTATAAAATAAAAGGGTTGTAGTAACTACTGCCATTTCACATCAAAATGAACAGACGTGTGAGATAAGATAATATAGGGAAAGAACTATATTCTTAAGGAAACATGATATTTCTGATTGCCAATGCAATAAAATATTCACATATTTTAAAAGAACTTACAATATGGAGAAAACTTTAAAAACCAGAACTAAGATTCCCTTCCCCTGAATTTGAGAGTAAGATGGTGATCAGCCCATCAACTCCAAGTACTTTAATGAGTATTTCTTATAAATGAAGACATTACTTATATTACCACAAACCATCAACATCAGGAAATCAACACAAACATATTACTCTCATAACTCTCAAACCCCATTTATATTATATTAATTATTCAAATAATGTCCTTTTCAGAAAAAGACCCAGTTCAGAATAAAATGTTGCATTTAGTCACCATGCCTAGCCTCTTTGTTCTCCTTCAGTTTGGAAAAGATCTTCCATCTTTCCTTGACTTCATGACCTTAATACTGCTGAAGATAAAGATTGGCTCATTCTGTAGAATATCCCTCAATGTGAGTTTGTTTTGTATTTCTTCATAATGTATTTTATTTCTCGTGGGAATACCATAGAAGTATATTGCCTTTGTCTCTTTGCATTCAATCAACCAGTACATGATTTGATTTGTTCTGTTACTGTTGATGTCAACATTTATCACTTGTTTAAGGTAGTGTTTGCCAGGATTCTCCATTGGAAAGTTACTGTTTTTCCTACCGCAATCAATTCGTATTTAGTGGGAAAGTACTTTGAGATTATGTAAATATCTCATCTCTCATCAAAGTTTTAATTAATTAATGATCTTAGTATGGGCTTGTGGTTCTTATTACATTTGGTGTTACACTTTGTTACTCTTATTAATTGCCTTGATGTTCACATTGTCCTGGATTTGGCCAGTGGGGAGTTTCTTGGAGCTGGTTCCTGTGTCCTTTGGACATGTCCTCATCATTCCTCAAGCACTTTTTATGGCATAATAAAATGTTTCAGGCTCATCTGGTACTTTCCCTGCCCAGCCATGGATTAAGCCATTTCTCCAATTCCTTTTAAGGTAGGATAGTATTAGTTACCAATATCTGGGTGCTAGGTATTTGAAACATGGACACAAGATCACTCACATTGTTATACTAAATTTTATGTGTCAATTTGAGTACAACAGGGTTTTCCCAGATTTTTTTTCAAATATTGTTCTGGGAGTGTCCATGAGGGTATTTCTGGATGTGAGTTGACTTCACATTGGAGGACAGCGTAAAGCAGTTTGCCATCCTGAATGTGGATGGACCTTATCCAATCATTTGACAACCTGAGTAGAACAAATATTCTGACCCTCCCATAAGGACTGGGTAATCTCATCCTGTCCAGTTATTTTTGATCTAGGTTAATTTTGCCTTCAATGTGTAACTGAAACATCAGCCGTTCTTGGGTCTTGAACCTCTGACCATTGCACTGGAAACACATCAGCTATCTTGAGTCTCCAGTTTGCTGACTGCAGATTGTGGGACTTGTCAGTCTCCATAATCTCATCAGCTAATTCCTTATGATAAACTTTCTTGTTTTTGTTTCTGTGGAGAACTCCAACTGATTGATATAAACTCATATACATCTACATTTATTTCTATGTATAAACAAATGGGAAAACAAAAGTTCACATTCACATCTCTGCTCGTATCTCAGGATTCTTTCTAGTTTTCTCTCCTTCCCTTTGTACCTCCCTCTTCAACCATGACAAACCTGTCTCCTGTCAATCATAACACATTTTCTTATTTGGTCATCATCCACATAACCAATCCTACCCTGGGTCTCATTGCATGGATGGCTTCCATATTCCACTCAAGTTCTGATGCCCCTTTCTAGGCCATTGTCCCTGCTGTCCCCTGAGCAGTCCTCTACATCCCTGTAGCTGCCACCCTCCTTGTCACTTTCACGTCAGACACCTGCAGTCTGTGTTGGGCAGTAACTACTGAAGATTTATACCCCTTTCTCCATGTGAATATGCTGCTCATCCTACTTGTTCTCCCTGCCCATGTGGGGTTGTCTTCCTCACTTGGTTTTTTTAGTACATCAAACAAAATGGAAAATCTGCAATAAATAGTTTTGACATTTCCTAGTTTAAACAATCCTCCAATTCATCAAATGCATTTAGAAAAATACCCATATGAATATGGATATTTCATAGCTTCCTTCCTCTGCACCATTCTCAAGTTTTCGGTTTTAGTATAACTACTAAATGCGGGAAGGATATTCATGGCCGTGAAACATGTCAAGAGGACCCCGAGTTCTACTTGAGAAACGGCATTCCATGTCCCACTTATACAAGTTTGGCCTTCAAATATAGGATTCATGGCAGCTGTGCTACTATACTTAGAAGAGGGTAGGGATAGAAATTTAATTTTGACAAATTTCTTAACACAGCTTAAATCTTATTTTGAAAAATGAATTATTTAAAAACAAAACACTTATTTATATAAGCGAGCTTTTCAAAATCTCAATTTAAAATATTCACAACTTTAGTTGTGAAGGCATATATCATGATAAATATCCCAATTTCTGGTATAGTTCCTGTAACAGATTTTTTTTTTAAAGAGATGAATGTTTCTAGAGCAAAACATTGGCAAAATCTCTCCATTTTTCTGAATCTTTCTGAAATTTTTTGCTCTTTCATTTTGGAAAACAATGAACAAGCTCTCCTTTATAGGGCACTGAAGTGCTGACATATGAAGTGTAATATTTATTACTTTTCATGAGGCAACATAAAATTTGGCAGATATATGCTCACTTAGCTGATTTTTAAATGTTGCAAATTTCTTTGCCAAATACTGTGGCTATAGGAGATCTATCTGTAATTTATTCACAGTGATAGAATTATCCAGAAATAGGAAAGAAAGGAAGCAATATTATGGAATAATTCCTTATGTATCTATTGAATTAATTTTTACCATTCACTTCAAGAAAATTATTCCCTTCTCACATTTTAAGCAATTTTTTGAAAAACAAATAAACATGAAAGAAACCACACCTAGTAGAAACAGCATTGCCAGACTGCTTTAAGTCCTTTATGATAGGAAACGGGAGTTCAACATTTCAACTCAACACAGAAGATAGAAAATGGGAACTGATCAGTTCAGTGATTACAAATCCTTCTTCAGTCATTCAGCCTACTTCCAATGATTTTGATGTTGTGAAATACATCAGAACTAATCATAACAAGTCATTTATTATTTTTAAAAGAGAAGCCCACTTAGGAGGTATTGGTAGTGAGGATCACATATTGCTGAGTTTGAATAGCCCTAAAATTAGCAAAATTGCTTATTTGCTTTTCAAGTATGCTTAACTATTTACAGAAATTGTAAGACTGAAAACTTGTATAAATTAAATATGGTTAAAAGTACTAAAGCAGTGTTTTCCCAAATAAGTCATAAAATAAGCTTTAATGGACTTCAGCCAATATTTTAGAAATAAAATAGTTGCAGAAAATACTAGAGGATATGAATGTAGTAAGAGTGAAGATTGATTTTATAAAAAGTTTACCTCCATTATGTATGATTGAATGGTGAAGTTTCATGACATGAATGTGTTTTGCTATTGGTTGGGTAAAACAATACTTGAAAGTGATTTTGTTTACAATGTCCCATAATGAGTTTTTATATTTACCTACTCATTTTCTCACTCAAGCTTTAATTGTATGTGTGTGTGTGTGTGTATGTGTGTGTGTCTGCATTTCTTCTAAACTTGTGAAATATTTTAACATATACTAAGTACTACTCAAAATTTTCATTATTTTTATTGATGCTTTAATACATAATATTGGAGTCATTACAGCACTACCTATTTTTAAGTTTTATAATTGTCAGCATGAATTGAATAAATGCTTGTTGAATACTTTATTGCCTGTCATGCTCTGTGGTAAATCCTAGAGGACAAAAAGATAATCTGTGCAGGAAGATTTGGTTGAGAATGAGGTGTGAACAAATATTTGCAGGAAACTGATCTGAGTCTTCCTGTACACAAATGGACAAAGTACAATGGCAGGAATATATGTGGGCTTGATGCTGAAAATCCTATGCTGGGAAATAATATTAAGCATTGACTCTTGAAAGTGAAGAGTCATAGTAGAGGCAAAAGAAGGGCAAATGCATAGACATAAACACTATCTAACTGCAGAATAAGGAGTCATTTGTAAGTAGATTCTGGGGGAGAAAGGTGGTGGTGGTGTGATGTAACTGAAAGATCAAAGAGCACATTTCTAAGGATCCTGTTTGCTCTACTGAGGTATTAGTGTTTTATCCAAAAGGCCACAAGGAAACAACTACCTTGAGATTTACAGATACAGAAGTGAGATAATTAGATCAGTCTTCCTGACAAATGGCTTAGATGGGAAGGGTGGATTGACAAGAGAAGCCCAATTAGAGGAAAGGAATCCAATGTGAACTTGGTGTACCAGAACTCACAAGGTGTGAAATGAGTCTCTCAAAGTGAAGGTAGGAAAATGGGATGGATTGGAGAGAGGTCTGCCAATTACGGTAGTAAGACTTGTGACCGAGTAGAAAGAGCCAGGGGAGATGGGGCAGGCACTGAATAAAGCAATGGGTTGTCCAGCTTAAGCAGGTCCATTATGGTAACCTTGGCTGAAATAGTGAACACTGCAAGTAAGGGGACAGATCTGATAATTAACTTGGTTTCAGATATGTGGATTTGGGTTGTTGGAGGACAGTGCCTTAGGATATTTAACATTTGGATAGGCACTTGGATAGAATTAAGCTCTCAGAGATATTTGTTAATTGAAGGACAGAAAGGCAAAAGGCTCAGAAGTTGCATCATGATTTGGGGACCGCTGCTTTGGAATAAGAGATAGTGACCCATAATGAGACTGGGGAAAGCCGATACTGAAGGAGGTAGGGAGGAAAAGCTGAAGCAGGAAGGGAAGTTTTCAAAGAATATAATCACTCCAACCTCATTTCAGCTTAAATTAGAATTTTAAATTCAGGACATAGCATTTGCTTAAGAAAAAATATCCACGCAGGATGTTAAGTCAAATCAGCTAATTTTGCTGGCTTTGAATGTAATTCAGATCAGGTTAGGATGACAAATTTAGGAATAAACTATGATACGATTGAGAAAATTTTAAAGCACACGAGCACCCTGGATTGTTACCTTTAAAAACAACAACAACAGCAACACTCTGAAATGTTTATGAGTTCAGTCAAGGGTAAAGAGACTTGAATTTACAAGATGGGAAATTCAGGCTAACCTCCAAAGGCACTGGGAATAAGCGGAAAGTTGTAGGGCATGGGCATCATGTTCCTGGAGATATTTACATACCATGATAAACAAAGGAACATGGCTGTCAGGGAATGGCAGTCTTTATTGAGTCTTGTTAGGAACACTGACACGGTTTTGGGATCTTTCAGAAAGTACACTGAGGCAAAAAACAGCTTTCTGGAACTCGGTGACTCTTAATTTGGTGAGAGCCAACACATCCTCTTAGTTTTGTTTTGTCTCCCTTTCCAATTGGTGATGTCGCTCCTCTTCAGCTGTGCCACTGAGAGCAAGCCACTACCATCATCCTCTTTTACTGGAACCACTCTGTTAGCTTCCTACCTGTCCCATATCATTTTTACACCATCTTCACACCTGTTCTCTACCCATAGGGTGACTTTTCAAATGCACATCTGATATGTCATCCTTTATTTAAAGATATTTTAAGATAAATTTTAGGGAAGTTTCGGATAAAAACTAGTCTTTGCAGTCTAAAATGGCGTACATAACCTGGCTCCATCAAAACTCCTTCATCTTGCTCTGTGCTCTAGGTGTGCTGTTATCAGAGCCTGCAGAATATGACACAGCTCAAACTTTTATCCTTTTCTTATTCTTTTTAAAAATTCTTTTTAGTTGTAGATGGACACGACTTTATTTTACTTGTGTGGTGCTGAGGATAGAACCCAGTGCCTTATATGTGTTAGGCAAGGAATT
Source organism: Sciurus carolinensis (assembly GCF_902686445.1). Lineage (NCBI taxonomy): Eukaryota > Metazoa > Chordata > Mammalia > Rodentia > Sciuridae > Sciurus > Sciurus carolinensis. The sequence continues at coordinate 88,004,130 of NC_062219.1, forward strand.
TACCACAGAGTCATAATCCCAGCCACCTTTTCTTATTCTTAGCTCAAAGACAACTTCCCTACACAGTGGCAGACAATATAACAGGGGTACTGAAAATTTCTTTTAAAATTAATTAGAATTTGTACTGATGAATACTTTCATGCAATAAATAGTGGGTTGATGTCTGTTGCTTTCAGTAGAGCAGGAGTATCATGTGGTGATAGGTCACTTATCTTGTCCATCATGTATCTCAGCGCTTTACACAGTGCTAGGAATGTAGAGAGACTCAATGACGCTTGGAATCAATGAAGGGTCTGTGAAGGAATTAGCCCAGTTGAAGTGCAGTTTCTTCTACTTTGATGAGCAGAGAGTTCTTTATAGAATAGCCCCAAATTAATCTATTTCATAGAGACATGTTGATGTAAATGATGTCTTCCTGGCTGTACTATTTTATGGAGAAAATGGTGACAGTGAATTGAAAAAATACGTTCATAAGGAAACTTTAGTATTAAATGATCTCTATAGTTCTTTTTGTTCACAAAATTAGTATTTAATATGATATTAAATATGATAACACTTTAATGCAATATTTGAAGTGTTTGTATCTACTAGTGTGTTTCTTTTCCTTTCACTCATATTTTTGAATTAATCCTTTGTCTTTCTCTATTTTTATCTTTAATGGAAGAAATTAAATGCAGTATCATAATTATTTGTATGGAAGGGAGGAAGGAGTTTAATGACTTTGCTCACATAAGTATAATCCCAAATTACCCTAAGTGTAGCTTCTGTCTCAACTTGAATAAAATAAAATTTTAATTCTGAATACAAGTTGCAAATATTTGTGCATGGCATTATGAAGAATCCACTTAAGGAGAGTGAACATTGAATTCAGTATAGTTAATCATTTACCAATTATTTATTGTATTAGAGAGTATGGCTTTTTAGAACTATGATGTCATACTACCATCTCTGACTTTTTAAATATCCTTGATAGACAGGTTCTAGATGAGATGAGATTGTGTGAAATGACCTGACGGTAAAGGGTTGCAAGAGGGTCAGTTGGTGAACACTGTAGTTTCTTTTCCTGGCAAAGGATTTCAGCTTTAGTTCCATTTCCCCCTACTCTCTTCTCTTTAGTCTGAATGGGCCTCGATCTTCAGCTTTCGCTATGGAATATGTGGCTAAGGCTAGGTCTAACAGTGTGTCAATTCTTGTATTCTCCAGGTCGCAGTAGTTGATTGGGCAGGTGGTCACAGTAGTGAATTGGGCAGGTGATGCAAGCAGAGCGAATCAAACACAATAGAGCTCTCAACTGGGAGTACTAAAGCAGAGTTAGTACTCTTCTGTTAGACTTGGGGTTGGAAGGATGTGAGGCTACAGATGCTGCAGGCATCTTGCTTCTAAAGAAAACTCCCCAGGAAGTATGAACTAGAGGAAAGGTCTGGGGGATGTCCACTGCCCTCTGTACCAAGCCACTTCTGACTTTGACTTTTTTAGTTTTCTGAACCAGTGAATTTCTTTTCATTTATTTATTTTTGCGTGATTCACTTTGAGTAGATTCTCTGTCACATGTAATTGAAAGTTCTAATGCAAGTGTTTTCCAGAGTTTCTAGAAAGAGCTGAATCCATACCATGGAAATATCCATCAGTTCAGGAGACCTCTGTTATTTGTAAGGTGTCCCATCTACTCATTGGAAGATCTCTATAATTTTTAAAAAATTTTTTTGAGTTGTAGATGGACACAGTGCCTTCATTTTGTTTTATTTATTTTTGTATGCGGTGCTGAGAATCAAACCCGGTGCCTCGCACGTGCTGGGCAAATCTTCTACCACTGAGCCATAACCCCAGCCCTATAATTTTTTAAAGAATAAATTGTTTGGGGATAATTTTTCCAAGAGACAAAAGTTTTTTATTATTTCATAAAAGTTATTGAACTGTACAATTGTGATGGACTGACAGATCTGGCTCCATGAGAATGTTACAGTCCAGACTCTAAGGGAAATGACTAAACAGACTCCATTTTGCTCTGAGACTCCATGTTATGTAGGAAATAAGCTTCTCCCATGGGAACACCCCGCCTCTGTGCCCATCATCAGTTACTTGGTGTGACATGTTTAATAATATACAATGGCAACTCCTATGTAGTAAAGAATTGCTCTCTTTTGATTCCTATTGCTCCTAAACAATGTACCATGTGGACAATGATTGTGTGGATGTTAGCAACCATTCTTTAGTTTGTATCTAGGTAAGGGTCATTCTGACCCATGGTCCCCCTCTGTCGATGATCTCATGATGTTAATGTGTAATTTCGGATCATAGCAACAGACTTATGATTAATGTGATTTTTGGTATAAGAACCCCTACAACCCTGTGGTCGGAGCTGCTCTCCCAATAGCCATTTTTTGGGGCACTGTGTGAGACAGTCAGCTGGCAAGCTTAAAAAAGACTCTCAAATTTGGACTTTTCAGTGGCAATTGATCTATTCTTAAGTTGCGCCCCATAACACAATATGAGTCAATTTAAATTAGAGAATTCTCTGTCCAAGTGCATTTAACTAGACCAAATAATTTTTTTGCAATATTAGCTTTGTATGGTACAATTTGATACCACATTTAGACAAATTCTAAATTGCAATGCCATGGATCTGCATGGTTGCTCTAAAGCAGTCAGAACTAAAATTCAAGTACCTCAAATTCCAAGGACAACCATTTGATGTTTGCTTGTCTATCCTTTTCCAAAAGGCGTAAGTGAAGTATTACTAGTCTTGGTATGCATTATGCCTACTCAAATCTATGATGAGTCAATCAAGATTATATTTTTTAAGTACAAGCAAAATCTGAATGTGTAACAAGACACATCTTTTTGTTTTGGGAGAGAAAAGCAAATTTAATCCAGTAGATAAAAGACTACAAATAAATTTAATCTAGATAGGTATCTGTTAGCTATGGGGTCTGGTTGTAAAACAGAAGTAATGTGGAAGTGTTGAGAGGAAAAGATGACTTTCAATTGTTCTTTCGAAATAAGAAATAATTATTAACTTTCTGCAATAAGCTGTTCGGAAGGAAATTGTGTTTTTCTGAACATACGAGTTCTTTTGGAGGAATTACCTCTGAGATTAAGGACCAGTCTCCTACAGTGTCTGACCTTGTGGCTGTCTGCTGTGTAATCCTAGATAGGGCTTGCCAAGACTCCAAATGCTTCTACTGAGGTTACCCTTATTCCCCAAACAGCAAAGAGGCAATAGCTAACTCTCATTAGTCTATCTTTGCATTGTAACATTTTGTTTCCATATGGTAAGAGGAAAGTTTCCACCAAAGGGCAAAAGCAAGGAATAATTGTGTTGCAAGCCTGAAAAAATTTGATGTTCTCAAGTGGTTGTTCTTCTGTATGTATGCTACAGTATCTATATTTTCACATCTATAAACACAGCAGATACAAAGGATAAACTGTCCTGCACAGAATCTCTTGCATCAACTCACACCACTCCCAGCCTCAGTGAGGCTGCCAGGACCCATTCCAAAAGTTAGTTCTAATCTTACCTTTCCCTGGTGCCAAGACACTATTTATACAAACTCTCTCAAGTATATTATTTATTGACTGGCCCATGAGGAGGGATGGAAGTAGGGATCTTGTAAATCATCTAATTAAGAATTTTATTAAATCCATCATTTTCCTTGGTATATTTGTTTCACTTTTTTTTTTCAATTTGACTTTTTTCCGTAAGTATCACTAGAAAAAAATATAAAAACCCACATAAGATATTAGATATTGGTTGTTTCCTAAATTCAAAAAAATCCTATTTCAGAAATGAGTGTATGTTTTATTTTTCATCCCCTACTTTTAAATATTCAATCAAGCTTTCATTCCATGTTTTTCTGGAGCATAAATATTTAGACACCAATATTTTCATTATTAGCAGTAATGAACATACTGTCATTTATATTTTTGTTTTATATATGAAAACACTGTCAGAAGCCAGTTTAGTTATTTTCCATAACAGTTCTCTGAAGAAGGTTAGCAAGAAATCCTTATGCTAAGTTTTAGCCATGTGAGAAATCATTCTTGTTATTTTTATTTTCATTTGAAGAATTCAATTATAAAATTGAGTTGTATGTAGGGGGTGTCATTTTTATGCTATTTTAAAAACTCTCTTCCACTCAAGAAAATTTTACTTGAACAAAGAGAAAATAAGTGTACTCACATGTATATTCAGGGCTGCTTATAATTACTTTGGGCTGGAAGAAACTGTTTTGAGTAATGAAACAGTTATCAAAAATTTTTAAGTGAACTTTAATTTTTCAAAACCTGAACAATAATCAAGAGGAGATACTTACTACTATTAAATTGTTGCTTTGTCCTTTTTTCTGATTCATATTTAATCGACTAGGCTTTTTGATGCTCTTCCTATTATTTATTTAGTGATTTATAAGTAGTGTTACAAAGATGCAACTGAAAGGGACTTTGTGTCCTTTTTCCAATGTGAAAAATTCTGTTGAATAATGGTGCTGTCTAATTTATCTGTTTACAAATAAGACACTCAAGTACAAATGTTAAATATTCTGTTTAATAATTTAAAATGCTGTCTCAGAGAAAGCTGGAATGCACATCTCTACAGAAAAAAAAAATTCTTAATATCCTCCTATCCTTCTGGAGGTGGATATAAAATATATCTAGAGAGAGATGCGTGTTTGCTTATGTAACTAACCACACACACACAATGTTAGAGATGCAGATGTATGTTATGATATAGTGGTTCCCAAACTTACAGAACTCAAAACCACTTTTAATAGAAAAAAATTTCCTTTCACCCACTTTTTTTTTGATAGAAGTTGAAATCTATATATTCTTGATTAAGAGGATAAAGAAACCAGATGGCATTGACTTGTGGTGTTAAATACACACACGTGTCCTCTACTCACCACCACGGTCTCTGTACACATTTGAATAGCCATTGTCTACAGGCCCCTGAGATGTGCTGTGCCCCATCATTCATTCATGGAGTCACTGTCCACTTCAGAGAGCTCTCAGTGCCCCTAAAGTCCATGGCATACAAGCTAGGGACAACTACTGAGGAGGAACACTTGTGGAATTCTTTTTGAGCCCCATTTGAAATGACTCCCAAGGGATCTCATAATGGAAAAAAGTATACACTCATAAAATAAATGTGAACACTGTGTGATCTTTTACATTTCTAAGAATATATTCCTTAGCATGTCAGTTACCTAGAAAATCCTGAGATACTTTCCTTTTTTACACTCTGACTCTTATGGAATTTCATCAAGAGTATGTAGAGAGTTATTCTTTGAACTGAAAATGATTGAACTGGAAGGAGAAGGGGATGTGGCATGGGAAGGAGGAAGGATGAGACATGGGGGACAAGGGAGAAGGATAAGTGATACAAATTTAATGCAGATTCTTTCTGTGACTTTCTGGTTTGTAAGCTTACATTATTGATATAGATTTCACAGAATGCTAGTCATCTTCCAAGGGCTAAAATAACACAAATCCATAATTATTAATAGAAAAGAAATGAGACATGCCCATCTATATTAGTCAGCTTTTTATCACTATAATGAAATATCTGGTACAGACTACTTAGAAAGAAAAGATGGTTCGTGGTGTTGGAGACTGAATGTCCAAATGGCATGCGCAGGCTCAGTGAGAGCTGCCACCTTGGTTTTATCACCTGTGGCAGAGATAGCAATAGCAGCAGCATGTGCAGAGTCAAGCAAGTGATTACATCTTGAACCAGGAGCAGAGTGAGGACAGAGAGGTCAGACTTGCTCCTTCTATAACAACCCTCTTGTAAGTCACAGGGAGAACTACTTTCAGAGAGCACATCCCCAATGACCTAAGAACCTCTCTCTAGTCTCAAATTCTTAAAGGTTCCAGGCACCTTCCACACTTATCACCTTTGGGACCCATACTCCAATCACGTGAACCTTTCAGAGGACACAGTCAAATCATTTGTAGACCACAGCACTATCAAGATCGTAGTCCCCACATTGCTACCTTCTTCATTCTTTATTCATCTCCTCCCCATGCTGATTTTCTTATTGTCCATACAAATCATCTATTTTTCCTATTTTAATAGTTCAACTCTGAGTAATGCTCTGTTCTTTCTATGGGGTTAGTTTCTTGGTTGAAGTTTTTTTTTTCTTGGACTGGGTGTTGAACTCAGAGGTTCTCTAACACTGAGCTAAATCCTACAGCCCCTTTTATTTTTTATTTTGAGACAGGATCTTACTAAGTTTCCCAGGCCGATCTCAAACTTGTGTTCCTTCTGCCTCAGTCTCTTGAGTTGCTAGGGTTACTGGCATGTGCCCTGACACCCAGCAGTTAAAGCAATTTGAGATTAACCATACACAATATTCTTAATATTTTTTTAAAACTTTTTTTTCTTGGTTGTAGATGGACACAGTACCTTTATTTTATTTATTTTTTTGTGGTGCTGAGGATCAAACCCAGTACCTTACACATGCTGGGCAAGAGCTCTATCACTGAGCCACAATTACAGCCACAATTGCAGCCCATGATATTCTTTTATTATGCTTAATTTACACTCAGGAACCCAGACTTTACAATTCAACAGGATTTTGCCTTTGTTTGTGTTACAGAATGAAAAATATTTATAGTGATTAATTAAATTTTTAAAAATTATCAATTAAATAAATCTAACAGTAGAGTTGAAATGTTATGCACACTCTGAGATCCATTAATCCTCTCCCATGTATAAGTGCTGGAGAAATTATTGCATGTGTGCACCAGAAAATAGGTAAAAAATAGTTTTTAAACAACAAAAACAAAATAAAAGGCCCCAAACAAAACAGAACTAATAGATAAGTTCTCAGCAGACAATAGAATGGATACATAAATTGTGGTATGATAATACCACAGAATATTATTAATCTGTGACAAAATGCCAACATTACATACTCAACATAGATGAATCTTGAAAGAAAAAATGGGAATATAAATAGAAAGTCATCAGAGAAGGCAAATAGTATGATTGTTCCATTTATAGAGTTTATAAAGTTTGAAAACAAGCTAAATTAAACAGTACAATGTTTGTACATACAATAAAAGAGCAAGACATAATTCATACATACTCTCTCAGTGCATATTAGTCCATTTGAAAGACTGTTCAGGAGGTTGTTGAGTTGTGATCTGAGAGAGGCACAGGTGAATTCAAAGGTGCTGTTAACATATTCTGTATCTTAAGATGGGCAAGGCACACACATTGTACATATATACACAAAGCTCATCTGTATATATTTCAAAATTTGTAAAAATAAAATGTGAGAAGAAACATGCAAAATTATGCTTCGTGATTTCTACAAACGGCCAACAACTTGGATAATGAGAGTAGAAGGGAACTGTTCTACTTCTTATCCAAAATTTTATATATGAGGGAAAGTTCTGAATTTGATGTAGGTTCTGCCATCTTCATTCTGCTTTTTAAAGAACTCATAATTTTAAAAACTTCTTATTCCAGATAGCATTATACTCCCTCATATAAATTCCTAAATGTGCACAGGAAGGTAACCATACAGAGTAAGTCAGGAGTTCTATCAATCTTTGTGTAACAGGTGTCAAATCAGTGGTACTTCCAAAATCAAAACTCCACATGAGGTTTAAGTTCAGAGATTGCTGGTCATGTCTTATTTTTCAATGAAAAACAAAAGGTGCACTAAATCTGTAGGGTATTGGCCTTGTACATTTGAGATTGCATCAGGCTGGGGAAATTCTAGAATGTTAAAAAAGGTGGTGGGGGGGAATCTTCAAAATTCTCTGTCCCCACTAGTTAATTTTACAGAGGAGAAAACTGAGGTCAAGAGAAGTTAAATTAGTTATGAAATTCTCAGAGAGTTTGTAGAGGACCAGCTGAGACCTCAGCTTTCCTTTTAATTGAGCATCTGGCATTATGATGGTTAAGTGGGCTATTGAGTCAGAGAACCTTCAAATTCTAGCTCTCTCACCTACTAACTGTACCTCTTGAATAAATCAAATTCCTTAACCTCTCAGAGTCTTGGAAATGGAGATAATAATATTTCTTTAAAAATTTTTTTTAGTTGTAGATGAACACAATACTTTATTTATTTATTTATTTATTTATTTATTTACTTATTATGTGGTGCTAAGGATTGAATCCAGTACCTCACATATACTAGGCAAGTGCCTGAGATAGTAATATTTCTTTTTTAAAATTTTTATTTATTATTTATTTATTATTTAATTCATTGTACACAAGTGGGCTACAACTTTCATTTCTCTGGTTGTACATGAAGTAGAGTAACACCGTATAATCATATATGGACATAGGATAATGATGTTTATCTCATTCTATTATCTTTCCTTCTCCCACCCCTCTTCACCCCTCATTTTCCTCTGCACAATCCATTAATCCTCCATTCTTGCCTTATTCCCTCCCCACACCATTATGTATTATCATCCACTTATCAGAGAAAATATTTGGCCTTTGGATTTTTTTGATTGTCTTATTTCACTTAGCATGATATTCTTCAACTCCATCCATTTTCCTGTGAATGCCATAATCTTATTCTTCATTATGGCTGAATAATATTCCATTGTGTATATATACCACAGCTTGTTTATCCATTCATCTGTTGAAGGGCATCTAGGTTGGTTCCACAATCTAGCTTTTGTGAATTGAGCTGCTATAAACATTGATGTGGCTGCGTCACTATAGTATGCTGATTTAAGTCCTTTGGGTATAAACTGAGGAGTGGGATAGCTGGATCAAATGGTGGTTCTATTCCAAGTTTTCTAAGGAATGTCCATATTGCTTTCCAGAGTGGTTGAACCAATTTGTAACCCCACCAGTAATGTATGAACTTACCTTCCCCCCACATCCTTGCCAACACATATTGGTGCTTGTATTCTTGATAATAGCCATTCTAATTGGGGTGAGATGAAATCTTAGGGTAGTTTTGATTTGTATTTCTCTTATTACTAGAGATGTTGAAAATTTTTTCATATATCTGTTGATTGCTTGTAGATCTTACACTTCTGTGAAGTGTAATTAAAATCCCAATGATGTACCTCATAGAAATAGAGAAAGCAATCGTGAAATTCATCTGGAAGAATAAAAGATCCAGGATAGCCAAAGAAATTCTGGGCAGGAAGAGTGATGTAGGATGTCTCACAATAACAGATCTTAAACTCTACTATAGAGCAATAATAACAAAAATGGCATGGTATTTACACCAAATAGACAGGTAGACCAATGGTACAGAATAGAAGACACAGAGATAAACCCACATAAATACAGTTATCTCATACTAGACAAAGGTGCCAAAAATATACAGTGGAGAAAAGACAACCTCCTCAACAAATGGTTCTGGAAAAACTGGAAATCTATATGTGGTAAAATGAAATTAAACCCCATCTCTCACCTTGTACAAAACTCAACTCAAAATGGATCAAGTACCTCTGAATTAGACCAGAGACCCTGCACCTTATAGAAGAAAATGTAGGTCCAAATTTCATCATGTCAGCTTAGGATTAGACTTCCTTAACATGACTCCAAAGCAAAGAAATAAAAGCAGGAATCAATAAATGGGATGGATCCAAACTAAAAAGCTTTTTCTCAGCAAAGGAAACAATCAACAATGTGAAGAGAGCGTCTACAGAGAGGGAGAAAATATTTGCCACATGCACTTCAGATAGAGCACTAATCTCCAGAATTTATAAAGAACTCAAAAAACTCTACACCAAGAATACAAATAACCCAATCAATAATAATATTTCTTACTGCGAAATTTTGTATAAAGATTAAATGAGATCATATACAACATAATATTTTGTACAATGCATGGCTGTCATTAAGTGCTAAATGGTAACTATTTTACTATTGTGAGTAAAAATTCACAAAACAAAAATCAATTTGTAAATGTATTTTGAAACTGGTACTGGTTCTTTTTTAAAAAAATTAAAATGCATATTAATTACACATATCAATGGGGTTAAATGTGCTATCTTCCTACAAATGTATATGGTGGCATTGGTTCTTAAATGTCTTATAAAGCATGCAGCAAACTATTCAACTTTCCCAACTACAAAGGAGGGACCTTTTAACATCACCTTCTAGAATCTTACATGTGACATACAATAAACGCAGATAGACCTGGAGTTCAATTCTTGTTCTGTCATTAATTCACCTATTAACTTTTCTAAACTTCAGTTTCTTTCATTATACAATAATGTGAATAGAATGCTTGTGTGAACATTAAATAAAATAATAGATAATAGTGCACATTTTTTTTATTTCTTTCTTCATAAAATACTCTCCAATTATAGTAAAAGGAAGTGGAAAATTGATCTGGTTCCAGGGATGAGGGAATTTTGAGGGTACAGTCACACTATTAACAGTGGAGAAAGGAACTTGTAATCAAAGCAAAATGAAAACACCCTGGATAGAGTGGTTTCTTGTCTGATATGTGTGTAGTTCATCATTTAATCCCTTATTTGCTATAAATATTCTTGCCAAGTTATTGGGTGATATTTTCCTGGAAGCCAAATCCTTTACTTTAAAGTGGAGGGCTATAGGAAAAGAATAATTCTTTCCTAGCTAATATTCCCCTTGCAATGTACAAAATTAGTACTCTTAGCCATTCAAACATCAGAAGTCTATATTGACAGAGAATGTACTAAATATTCCAGAATGCATATCAGTGTCAAATCATCTTTACAAATAGAAGAAATACATATGGTCCTATAACTGTCACACAACAAGATTCATTTTGGTGAAACATTTTTCATTGCAGAGATTCACAAATTCTTTCTAACCTTAGAAATCACCTGACTAAAATTCTGCTTTTTCAAAAAGGAAAACTGTGAACCACCAAAGGTAAAAAGACCTGTGCTAGTCACACAATAAATTTATGGAAGAATCAAGTCTGTACCTGGAACTTGACACCCTGCCTATAAGGCTTCCAACAGCCTCCAGAGCTCATGGCAGAAACTATGCCATAAGATGTCCTTTCAGACATTGGTCTTTATGCTGTAGTGTTTTCTAATCTTTTCAAGTTGTGAGTTGTGCAAGGGATGGATGTAAAGAAGAACAGAATAGATATCAGACATCAGATAGGTGACCAATATTGAACTGGCCCTAGACATATATTTTCCCCTAATTTAATCCTATAAACTTTTGTAGTAAGAGAAATTTCTAGGAGAACCACAGAATTCGTCCACACTTCTAATGGTGACTACTGATATTTGTTGTTTGATAACATAGGAGAAAAGTAATGAAACAGATCAGTTGTTGAGTGCTGGAGCTTTGAGATAAGGAGACATATGTAACTACCAACAGAAGTTGAAAGACGAACAACACCTATTGTTTTAATAAATACCTACTGAGTATCTATAATTTGCAGGCCAGGTACTATACTAACTATCCATAATGGAAACATGGATATGAAAATGGTATATTTAACTACCATTACATGTTTAACTAAAAGAAATTTCCTCTGTAATTTGTGAGAATAGGAACACTTGTTTGTGGATTTATTTCCTCATTCACAAGTTTATTGTTCTCCCTACACATCTCATCATGTCTCTTTGAAGACTGACATTTCTTTTAAACATCAATATTTTAATCTTCAGCACAGTATGCTTCTGCTTTATTTCATAACAAAGTCCTGCAGCATGAGGTAGGGGACTCAGGTGGAGACTCCTAAACCAGCATCAAATTAGCACTCTTTACAAGGCAAAGTCTAGAGGCTGAGTCCTCAGTCCTGCTTCAGCACAGCAACAGAAAGAGCACCTTGTTGTTTGTTCCAAGCATGGTGTCCCTGTCATTCGTTGAGATCTCTCTCCTGAAAATTATGGAATTTTAAATCTGCAAAGCATTCAGCAAAGTACTCTCACACTAGAACAAACAGAGGTGAAGTCAGGAGTGCTCCTCTTCCTCCCTTCCTCAACTCCTTATGAGATTAATCTAAACTCTCACAGAAGGTAAAGGGGCCACTGAACCAGAAAAAAGAATGCCTAGCCTGGGAGTTCAAGAAAGGTCCAGTCCTGGGACTACAGGTGACAACCAAGCCAGTTCTTCTCATTCTCATTCTCGTTCTCCTCCTCCTCTCCCTCTTCCTCCTCTTCCTCCTCCCCTTTCCCCTTCCCTTCTCCCTTCTTTCTCCTTCTTCTTCTACTTCTTTTTTAGAAGACATGTTCTTGCTATATCTCCCAGACTGGTCTTGAACTAGTGGGCTCTTGCAGTTCTCTCATTTCAGCCCTCCAAATAGCTGCAACTACAGACACACACCGCCACCCCCAGTTCCAAATCAGTTTTTGAAAGATGATTAAGATGTAGCTTAAGAATATACTACAGTGAACCTTACCACTATGTGTATCCACAGGACACTAATTTTTTTAAAAAAGGAAATAGATCAATAGAGTAGAGGAAAGAAATAGGGGGATCGAGGAGTGGGAGGGTAAGGTTAAGTACTAGGGACTGATTTGGAGCAAATTGTATTTATAATTATGTCAGAATGAATCCTAATATTACGTGTAACTATTACAAACCAATTTTAAAAAGATAAAGCCTTGGACTTAGTCCTACAACTGCAACACAGCAGATGAAAAATCTCTGCATGTACAATAAATAGAAAATAAAATACTAGAAAATGTGTCCTGTCTTTCCAGAGTAGTAATAACAATATCCACCTTTTCAAGGTTGTCATACAAATTAGAGAAAATGTATGACAAGTCATTAGCAGAGGGTCTGGTGTATATTACCTGCTCAAGAAATAAGGACTGTTACTGATATCAATAGCATTGGATCAAAGTTTATCTAAACAAAATCACCTTCACATGGTTGCTTCCAATGTACAAGTTGATCTTGTTTAAAAACCTTGCATGTGTTTATCTCATTTTCTCAAACTCTGTAGAGGCCAGTATTTATATCTCTGCTATTAAAGGTGAGTAAACTAAAATTTTGGAAATTTAAGTGACTTGTCCAAAATTACACAGGCATCTTCATTCCAAATCCTGTGTACTCTGGCTTCCATGGCTGCAACAGTTTTCAAGTACCTGTTTACTATGGGTTACACCTTGCATTTGAGCTGTCCAGACAGGCACTCCTCCACACTGTCTGCCACTTTCAATTGATTACTTGAAGAGAGATTTGTGTAATGACATTCTTTCAATGTGTTGTATTCCCTCTTTTCACAGAGATAATTTAATTCTTATCCATCAACACAGTATTGAACATGTTGCTAAAATAGACAATTCTAGATTTGTTATTTTAGAGTGTAGAATGTAATAAATAAAGGTTAATTTAAAAAAAAACTATATTTGTGTTTCTAAATAAGATTTATATGCTTTCTTAGCATTCTATACTTTTACATATTATATAATTCTCCCAATAGATACAAAATTCTTCTTCATTCACTGGACTCTGTCTACTTTTGTGTGAGACACAAGTGATGTTCTGAGTACTTTTCATCGATTGCCAACTTTTGGCACTTACTTCATCTCCCATTACTGCCTTTTTCATCTTCATTACATTTTAGGTAGTGATTATCAATTTTCTGGCATTTCTAAAAATGTTACTGGTTCATACAATGAAATAATTGCTTTAAGTGAAGGCTCTAACTGAACATGTGAGTGGAAATTAAAACTTAGAGGAATTACACTTGAAGAAAAGTTAACCCACAGTTACAAGTGAATTCCTAAATTACAGCATTGTTGGTTGTTCAATTACTGTAAACTATTGTGAAAACTGGAATAAGACCTCAGAACGATAAACTCAAGGCCAGGGAAGTGCTAATATGAGAAGAGATCTATCAGGTTAAACCTATCCAGATAGTTAAGAGCAATTTACTTGTTTCATCAAAAGGAAAATATTTTTCTTTCATTTTTTTTCTTTTCCAAAATTCAGGAAATATGGAGCTATATGCAAGGATAGAAGATAGCAAGAAAAGTTTGAATGAAACTTGGTGCAGCTGCTCAGATTCAATAAACTAAAACAATGAATTAGGGGAATCAAATCAAAACCAGAAAAGCCACAAAGCTAAGGTAGTGAAACTGCAATGGCTAAGCCAAGGGAGCAAAGCAATAATGTGCTGCTGGCCCCAGAGCAATAGCTGTCCCTGAAAGTAGCGTGTTCTGATTCTGTAATGCCAGGTAAACCCCAGAGAGGCATTGTTCAGACATCTGGAAGTCCGACTTCCAAGGTGTAGAACTGATCCTTTGATTTAAAAAGGAAAAGATAAATCCTAGTGATGTATACTAAAATATGTTCAAATTGGTACATCCACAGGGCTCTAAAGACCCAAGAAAGACTGTCATGTTGAAGGACAGAGAATGGCTCCCTCTGAGCTCTGCGTCTCTTCTCACAGCAGCAGTGGTTTTATTTGCTCATTTGATTTGTACTGTGATGCCAATAAATACTGCATGCTGCCATGGAAGCCTAAAGCCATTTAGATTGGTTCTGTTTTCTCGATCTGTAGGGAATCACAAATAAAACCAGACACCTCGAAAGGTCGTTTTTCCTCTTCTGTTTATAGCACTCTGGTGCTATAAACTGAACTTCATATATTTATCAACTGAGATTGTTAATTGGACATTGTTTGAATGGAAATATCATAGATCTGTCATAGAAGTACCTTGAAAAAGGCATTAGGAACACTAGTCATGAGTGTTCGAATGTATTTAAAGTCCCAGATTAGGGCATGGAAACAGTAAGCACTGCTCCTTGAACTCCAAAAGGGACATTAGGTCACCAGAATAACTTAAAACAAAGTATTTGCAAATTGGGGCACTAGCCATGCCCTTCCATGTTTTCGAATTTTTATAATTATTTTCTATTCTGGATCATTTAAGGTAGCCTTTTTGCCCCTTCTCCTGCAAAGAACAGTTCCTGTTATTCTCTAAGGTGTTCTTTAGCTAACATGCGTTCATCCATTGCCTGCCTCACTATAAATAGTTCAGTTTTACATGCCTGCCAGAAAGAAACGCAAACAGCCACACATTCTGTAACTCAGTATGTTTCCTCAAAACTTACAGGGATTTCAGGCCCACACTGGGTCCTTTCAGGTATTGTTTTACTTACCCATATTTTTCTGCATAATTTGAAAATCACATACTTTCAGGTACCATGTGAGAATTTTGGCATTACTGTCACAGAACCCAAAACCTTGTTAAAGGAAACTTTTTGCTGTCTGTTAGATATTTTCAGGCTTAAAAAAAAAAAAGGTGACTCTTGAGTTCTTCTTTCAAGAATGTTGTTAATCCAGGTTCAACAACATTTTTCTATAAAGAGCCAGGTAGTAAATATTTTTGCTTTGATAGGTCATTTGGTTTCTTTTCCAACTGCTTGATTCTGCTGTGGTAGCTTAAAAGTTGCTACATAAATAAATGTGTGTGACTATGTTCCAGTAATACTTCACTTATGGACACTGAAATTTGAATTTCACATTATTTTCATGTGTCACAAAATCTTATTCTTCCTTTTGATATTTTTCCTACAATGAAATATATCTTAAAACTATTTTAGATTATTTTTAATCCCTACAAAAAAAGGCAGTAGACCAGAGTTTGCCCATGGGCTGTAGTTTGCTGATTCTTGCTGTGAATTTAAGTTTTGTTTTGTTTTTCATTTGGACAGAGCCTGCACTATATGAAGGCACTAAAGACACAACAGAGCAGCTGTATGGGGAAAGTATTCCTTTGCTGTGGAAAACCCATAAGATCGCCAATAAATACTTAAGGATTATCTGCAGAATATCAAGAAAGTAATACTTTCAGTCTCTTGAACTATCTCAATGATGAGTGTGTATTACTTGAATTAATCAGTAGGCAACATTTATGGGATTAAAACTAGTGAGTAACTTTATTATGTGAAGAGGTTTTTAAATCAAACTGGAAGTTCAATTTAAAATCAAATCTGAAGTTATGTTCAACCATAATGATTTGGTAAGGAGGGAAAACTTTCTGCCAATAAATCAGCTACTTCAGCCTTCCTGTATCCTCACTTCCAAGGGTTTGGACTTTAGGGGAAAGGAATCTACCTTTCACCGATGGCATCTTTTATCTTACTTGACCATATAAGAAGCTATCAGGGGAAACATTTATCTCAAAGACTGATGGCTTGATTATAGCATGATTACCCTAGTTATTCCTATGAATAATAATATGCATTTTATTTATAATTTTTCAATTAGTCTCATAGTTCATGGCCAACAGATGTATTTCTTGATTCCAAGGGGCAATACTTTTGGAAAATATTTCTGGACTACTATGCTATAGTTCAAAATAATGTCTCAAAACAAGTCCATACTGAATCAAACAAGCACAATTCATGATTGTTATTATACAAATAATGAGACCTTTTAAAGAAAACAGACTCCTTAAAATAAGGCAGTCTGTTTCTAGATGGGATTTACTTAACCTTTCATAATTTGCACTACACGTCATCTTTGCTCTGTTCCCAAGGGGAAAAAAGAAATTGATATTTAAACTTGAGCAAGGGTGAGTACACATTTCCTAGTAAAAGCCATTGCTGTTGGTGTCATGGAGCCAACCAAAATGGGCTCTGTGTCTGTGATATATATCACTTACTTTTGTTTTTTCTATGATGTAAGGGGACATTTAAAAAATTAATTAATTAATCCTTTTTTTCATTATTAGGGACTAAACCTAGGAGCACTTTACCATTTAGCCACATCCCCTGTTGTTTCTATTTTTTTATTTTGAGAAAGGGTCTTGTTAGTTGCTAAGCCTGGTCCTGAACTTGCAATCTTCTGCCTCAACTTCCCAAATTGCTACAGCTATGGGCCAGCTCTTCTTTTCTTTTAATGGAAAATTGTTATACATTCTTCCCCCCCATTTTCTCTATTTAAAGTTAATCAATTATTTTTTAAACTCATAGGTCTTATATTTTCCTTAAAATCCAAGTTTGATCATAGTATTCTTCTGCTCCAAAATTCAGCAATTACTTAAATGAAGATAGAGTTCACATACTTTGGCTAGTTGCTCAGTATCTCAGTAATTAGATTTCCCAATTAACATCTTTAAATTTCACAATATCCCTCTCTTTCTGTCCTCTCACAATTATTAGCTCACTTTCCATCCCACTGCCTCTGTACATTTGACCCACCAGATTATGTCAGGGATGCCTGCAATGCTCTTCCCTTCGGTAGTCGCCTGTCAAGGCGTAAGTCAAAACTCAACTTGTCCACGAATTCTTAAAAAATCAAAGTTATGTTCTTCACTCAGATAAACTTAATTATTCACATAATGCCCTGGAATTGAATTGTCTATATATGAGTATCTTTTTTCTCACATATGAGAAATAAAGATATGGAGGATACATATCTCCAAAATATGATGCTTTACAAACATTGGAACAAAGGGCTATGGTTTCCAACAGGAGGATCCATCATTTCAGATTCCACAGTCATCATGAAGATTTAGGTCCTTATTCAGGAACTTGTGAAGAGAGAAGAGACTATGAAGAGAGAAGTACATAGTAGCTTATAAGTAGTTTTAATTAGACCAAGAGGCTTAATGGGATTGGGGTATGAACTAGAGGAGGACCTATAATTTCAAAATTTATGGCTATTTTCTATGTACAAGTGATAGAAACCAGGCATCTCTTTTGCTTTGGATGTTTTAGTTTAGATAATATATTGCAATATTTTGTGTTTGTGAACAGGGATTGAGAAGGTTGAGTTGCTTTATTTGGGTAATGCATAGATAATGGAAAGTGCACAGCTGAAACTGAGGTGCCAGTGCCTTTTTCACTTCAATGAAAAAAAAAAAGTTTTTCTTGTAGAGAAAAATAACTTCACTGGAGAGAAACTACCTACAATGGAGGGGGTTTTGAGCTAGTGAGAAAGATAGATGGTGGAAGAGTATTTCTTTCTCCATAACTCTTCAGAGAACCCTCAGTCTAAAGTCTGGCAGCTTTGAAAACTTCCAGGGACACATTTTGATGTCTATAGAGGTCTTTTCATAATGGTCAACTGACATTTTTCTTGGTCTGCTTGAAGTTTCATAGCCAAGTACAATGGATAAATTGTACTTGGGGTCGAAGAGCAAGACAGAAGCCATCAAATATGGATACAACTGACAGATGAATTTTAGTTTCAAACTCAGCCTTCTTTTGGAGACTCTAACCATTAAATATCCAGCCCTCTGAAGAGGCTGACATTGTGTTACCTTGAAATAGGACATTTGGGTCTTAAAAATTCATCTGAAATCATCTCGTATACATAGAGTTGTTTAAGAAGTTTTATTTAATAAAATTTTGTCATTGATTAGAACTCTGAGTGACCAGAATTACCATTTCAGTGTAATTGTCTTATATAAGAAGTTTTCATCCATCATATTAAGACAGACTATTGAGACATCCATCTGTATTAAGGGGTATTTTTTGACTTAAGAACTGAAGTCTACAAACTCATCCAAGAATGCAAACTTAGGCGATTTTGACATTTGAAAAGTAAATATCATACTCTACTTAATCTTAAAGTTTGCACAAAGTGCTCTTAGTACTGGGAGAAGGAGTGCTGTAATGACTACTTGTAATGTGTGAATTTATACTCTACCCCATCCCACCCGCACACATAGTCTGTGGGTGAGCTGGCCCTCATCTACTACTTCAAGTGTAGACCTGAAATTCTGAGGAACAAAGCATTGATTTAGCTCACAGCATCAGTTAGGCAGGGTGGACCAAAGAGAAACAACCTCAGTTGCTAAGAAATTGCCAAGAGCCTAGGGCCTGTCTGCAAATCCATATTTTGGTTTTAAAGTTCTGTACCCATCAGATACATTAGACCGTGAACTCATTTTCAATTTTAAAATTCTACCCTTCACTCCTCCCACCAAAGCAAACATGTTGACAATGCAGCATATTGTTTTATAGAAGAAGAGACAATTATCTAAAATGTAGCTACTTCTCAAGCCTCTTAAATGCCTTTTTACTTCCATTTTCTTGCCACTAGTCATCTAATGACAAGATGAAGAATCCATTAGCCGGACCTATCGGCCTATTCCAATATACTTTTGACTTGAATTTTAATTAGAGTCCATACATCTGCATGTATCTTTGCTCTAATTTTTTTCTCTGTTTTTATTTTAACCATGCTTTTGGGAAAATGATGTTTTTTTCTTTTTGACAGAATATTCTCACACTATGAGCATTCTCTTTGCACTTGAAGAACAATTTTTTAATCCTGTTACATCAATGCATTCTCATTGGTCATTATATATAGAGTAGTTTTGGAGGACTGAAGAAAAGAAGTCTAAAGAACAATGCTGATTTTTATGATTTTTAAGCGTTTTCCCCTATATGTTGAAAACAGTCGTTTTTCTCTAAGGGCTAATTAAGGAAAGAGGAAACTCTGCATTTTCTCTAGTTCACTGCTCAATAAGTAGTCTCTTCTAGCAAGGAAAACACAGCTTTAGGGCTGCAGTGATGTGCAAGGGCGTCTGGCCTACCTTCCGCAGCAGGACTTGTGCAGTGTGTGGCAGCTATGGTAGGTGCCCTTCCTGTGCAGTATGTGGCAGATCCCTAGGGTCAGAAAAGCCCTGCTCTTTCTCCTCCTTGTCTTGGCCACATATTTCTGGATGAGGTCATTAGTAAACAGGATTCACCAATAGGGTGTTGAGTGCAACCACTTTCCAAAAGCTAATTTGAATGACAGGCTTTGATGAGCACAGTGGCATTTTCAGTATGGGTCCCGATTATCCCCTAAGTCTGAAGTTGCCTTTAGAAATGTTGTGCTTACAAGGAGTGTTGACACACATGGGATGGAGAGAAATGCCAGCAAATATTTTTACTTTCTCCCTCAAGAGCATGAGTCACGGTAGTGCAAGGGAAGAGAGACTTCATATTCCAGTATTCTCAATTATGTGCTTGTGGCACTCCAGCAGTGCACTTGGCCTTGATCAGCAGCTTCCAGAGACCCAAGGTGGAAGAGCTCCTCAGCCATTCATGGCTTGGCTCCCACAAGTCAGTACTAAGGCATGGCCAAGCCTGATGCTGGAAATACCAAAAGACAATGAATACAGACAGGAAGATAAGCAATATTCCCCCAGTGTTTAATACATGTCTGTACATGTGTTCGTAAGTAGAGCTATACATATAAGCAGAGGATTCCCAGAGGATTTGATCTGGGATTGTAATTTGGATTTAGAGTAAAATTAGGAAAAAAAAAAAACTGTTAGAATGATTTATTTTATAAAATATGGAGGTAGGACCTATTGATTAAAAAGCAATAAAAGGGAGAGAAAAAATTGTGAGAGTGGAAAAACTCATCTTGTTGATAACCTGCAAGGGAGGGAAAATCATTTGAGTTGGGGGACAGAGAAAATCCCTTAGGAATTGCAGGAAAGTCTGAATTAAATTTGCAAAATTGTAACTGATAGAGAAAGAGGAGATCTCTACTTAGCCAAATGTTTATTCAGAGTGACTGAAAACAATGAGATATTACTGACAAAGGATACTAGAACCAATGTTGATCACTGTTTTGTCACTTCTGCCAGACACTGATTTTGACAGCTTAGGTAGATGTTTTGGAGATTTGAATTTCCTATTTATTTATAAATCCTCCAATTTTGTATTGTGTTGTGAATGTCCTGCACACTAACAGCTAGTTTCCTGAGTTAGTTTCATGCTTCTGAAACAATCCAGATTTTTTATTTCATCTTGTTACCATAGGTTCAGTAGAGAAAGATATAATCAACTAGATTATTGAGAACAAATTGCTAGAATAGTATTATAATTTTCATGGGAAAATTCTGAGGCTTCAGGGACTATTCCAGGATAAAAGGGAGAAGAAAAATAATATGTGTAATTTGGATAAACTCAACTTGAAGTAGAAACAATCCCTTTATTTGTGAAGAGGGAGCATGTGATAGGAATTGATTTCATGGTTTTTGAAGGGATTCAAAATAGAAAATAAACATGCACATTCATTTGGATAATTATCTGGTGGTACTGGTAATGATGTTTATTTAGCAGATGAAAATAGAGTTTCAGACATTTGAATATAAGAGTTCGGAATTCTAGAACATTAGAGCTTAAAGAGAACTTGGGGTATTTTAACCATCCTGAAGTCCTGGGAAGTCAACTGACATTCAAGTTCACATAACTAGTAGATAAACAATGTGGAGTCATTGAATAATGTGATTAGAACCCATCATTCAAAATATGAATTAGCAAGTCCTTTTCTTCTTATTACTTTTCACTGGTTGCATCTAACTTTAAAGGGGTAATCAGGAAACATTAAGACAAACTAAGTAATGTGAAAAGTTCTGCACTTTGCTAGATCTATTAGCGGCACCTATGTGTAGTTTGGTGTGAAAAGAGATTGCAACCGGAAGGTAAGCCAGAAGTTTGAATTCTCTATCCATTTAAAACTAATGAAGAGTTTATTATGCAACTACTTGTAGAAGATTGTGTTTTCCAAAGATGGCAGCAAGAGCTCTTTCACCCCATGTGTTCTTTACATTATGACCTCGCTAGAATTGGGGCCTATTTTCCCACTTCTCTTACTTCTCACCTTCAACTCCTACTGCCACCCCACTTACACCCCAGTGGTCCTTTTTGTTTGGTGAAAGCGGTGCTATGTAACCTCTGAGGCTGAGACAGACAGCCTTTATTTTGGGATACTTGCCCTGGGAGCAAGCCATGGTGCTGTGAGGGAAGCCCAGGACGCCTAGAAAAGCCATCTCCAGGTGTCCAGCTGGCAGTCCTGCTCAGCTTCCATAAAAGAGCCATGTGTGTGAGAAGCCTTTAAGATGACTCCAGCAGCACCCAGCTGATTATAGCTGCAGGGAGCTAAGCCACTTTCTCTGATAAGGAACTGACAAAATAAAAACAAACGATAGCTGCTATCTTAAATTATTAAGGGTTTGGATTGGTTCATTAGGAAGTAATAGATAAGAACACAACTCCAAAAAAAAAAAAAAAAAAAAAAAAAAAAAAAAAAAAAAAAAAAAACCAGAAAAATAAAAAGTGATTATTATCCCTTAAAAGGCAAAATCAATTTGAAATTAGTCAGACTCACATTCTATCACACAGATACAAATTGATTTCAAAGAGAATGTGAACTATAAGCAAAGTGTAAGTTTCCAATAAAACCCATAGGTAAGAGTACATATAATGAGGGGCAACAACATTCTCTAAACTTAAAATGGGAAGTTATGTAAACTCAAACATTAATGCGCAGACATCTTTGTATTTGTCAAAAAAAAAAAAAAAAAAAAGGCAAGGTGACCTTATACATCTTTTCCACCTCTAACTTCTGTCATTCCATTTTCATTGTGTGGGTGTTCAGTTTGCTGAAAAAGCCAGATTTTAGAACAGCTTTCTTTAGGAAATGATGTTTTTAAAGTTAAGAAAAAAATCTTGCCACACTGTAGAAGTGGCAGATATAAAAATAGATAAAAAAATAAATTGAAAATTCATAACAATTGTGCTGCAAAAGATGTGTTGAGACTGAATTACAAAGTAAAATGAACAAAGTGGGCTTTTGATTAAATGAGTAAGCCAAAGTATTTACAGTATGATAATATGTTGGAAATGACTAGAGAAATCATAAAATAAATGAAAAGGCACATGCGTACAAGGCTCAGATTGAGCTAGCATAAAATGAGAATTTTAGAAAGTATGGTTTTATAGTGTAATGCAGGGGCCAGAGAGCTGGTTTGATTCCTAATTCTACAGAAAGAACACTCAAATCTGTGCTGAGAAAATGAAGAAAATGGGAACTACAATATGTCAGAAAAGTTTTATATTGGAGGAAAGATACTAAGGTAGAAAACCAAAGGATTTGGACTGGGTCGTGTAAGATAAAAGTACATTCCTTCCCTCTTCTGCATCCCACCCCCGTTGTCCTCAGACACATATCAACACCATCCGTTTTTAAAGAGCGAAAGTGACTCCATGTTCCTCACTTACATCTGCACAGATGGCAACAATAATTCATCAGTTTCCAAACAATTCATCATCACTTTCTAAGTGAAGGTTGAGGACCTTGTTTGGATTGAAGTTTTAATAAGGCTAAGGGCTTTTTTGAAGTTCTTCTATTAATAAGTATCTTTATTCATTTAGCATCTACTCAGGCTGATAACAGATCCACAGGTTAAAAGCCTAAAGTGGCTATGACCCAATTGAGGAGATAGATCTAAATTGATAAAGAATATTGAATTCTGGGGAAGTCCAAGCCATGCTAGTAAAAATGAAGGAATGAGTATGAGGTTTGGAAATATTGGTGAGAACTGACAAACAGTAAATCATTCTTGAACAGCCTCTAGTTTTGTGCCTAGTGCATACTGGGTGCTCAAAAAGGATTTCTAGAAAAATTGAGCAAGAAAGGCAAAACATGTGAAAAGAGGGTTTAAAAATGTGATAGGGAGGTGTCGGTCCTGGTTAGTGATGGGATGGCAAGGTTGGTTATGGGGGACAGAGATCAAGGAGACCTGGAAAGAAAGTGATCCATTCATTTTCTGAGGTAGAAAAATTAAAATTGATAAAGCTACCCAATATTCAAGAGGGATTACTCTGATAGCAGAATGAGAGATGGAACAGAAAGAGAAACTCAAGTGAGATAGCATCAATTTCCATTCTTCCCAGTCCTAGAGGCTTGTTTCAAATGTTTGTTCTTTGTGTTCTGTTGAATAAAACAACCTCAAGCAAGATGTGTTGTGTTTATGTGTGTGAGTGTGGTGGGGGAGTTCTGCAAGAATATTATGAGGCACATCTGGATTTAACTATGTGGGTGATGAGATGTGGGCAAGTCAGTCTGAACCAAGACATGTAGAAAAAAATAGTTTATGAGAAGGCATACAGAATGCAGCCTTAGACCTCAAAGGATGGACCACACAGAAGCTACACTGTCTTTAGGTCATGATGAGTACAGAGAACTAGATTTTCTTGTCTGAAGATGAAAGAAAGTGACCATATATCCACCTTTGCTTACATGAGGAACATACCTTACCTTAAAACAAACAAATTCTTTGGTAGAGTAATTCTCATCTGTTTTGGTTTAGATGTGAGGTGTTCCCCAATAGTTTGTGTGTGAGACAATGCAAGATGATTTAGAGGTGAAATGATTGGGTTATGAGAGCCTTAACCCAATCAATAAATTAATCCCCTGATAGGGATTAACTGAGTCATAACTGAGTCAGATAGGGTATGACTGGAGGAGGTGGGTCACTGGCGGTGTGCCTTTGGGGTATATATTTTGTAATTGTCCAGTGAAGTCTCGCTCTGCTTCCTGATCATCAAGTCTTGAGCTGCTTTCCTCTGCCACACTCTGTTGCCCTGTTGTTTTGCCTCATCTCAGGCCCTGGAGAATGGAGCCAGCTGTCTATTAACTGAGACCTCTGAAACTATGAGCCCCCAAAAGAACTATTCCTCCTTAAAATTGTTCCTGTCTCCTCCTTTGGTCACAGTAGTGGAAAAGATGACTAAACCACCACTCACAAGTTTGGCACCTTTATTGACACACTAAATGTCTGACTTAGGAGGTGAGACCTTTTATTTGTCGTTTCATTGGACTAGCAGCAAGGTATGATTGTGTGGACCTGAGACAGATTGTTTGAGTTTGAATACACTAATCACTAGTTCTGTGACTCCGGGCACATTATTTAACTTTTCTGTGCCTCCATTTTCTCACTGGAAAATGGGGAGACTTCTATAAGTCTCCCTGTAGGGATGATGTGAGATTGGAATATTATTAATTACTTAAGATGTGCTTGGAATAGTACTTGGCTCACAGGTATTGATCAATAAATATCAGATATCATTTTAACTGTCCTATCTTTGCCCTTGTCTCTTTTGCCTGAGGAAAAAACTGATCGTTTCTATGAGTTTTTCTACAGTACTATGTCAGCGAGTGACAACTTAAATGGCTTGTCCTAAGTAACACAATGAATGATTTGATGGCATTTAGACACTATTCTCAAATCCTTCTGATAAAGAGAGCCACATTTTTATTTTTCTAGAACAAAGCTAAAAAATACCCTCCCCAAGTTGAACAAAACACAATTATGAATAAATTAGTTGCATTTTACTTTTCCTTTCTGAAAAAGCCTGAAAAATAATCTTTTCCATGTGAAAGGACATCTAAAAAGAACCAGGCCACACAATGTCACCACAATGTCTGTACCAGAAGTAAAATGAACCACAGTAAAAAAGAATGATGTCTGACAAGAGGCTGAGGATGCTGTTTTGATTATCCAGATATTGCCTATGTAAAAGCCACTAGTGTGCTGAAGTGGACCTTGTCATTTGAAAAGCACTTCATCTTGTATTTCTGAAGATTTAAATGGAAATTGTTGCTTTTGGGAAATTGCTATCAGGAGAGACTTGGCTGTGTTTAAAAGCTCAGATCTATTTGCTTCTTAATCCCTAAGTCCTTCCCTTATGTCACAGGTTTGGTTTCCTTCAGGATCTAATACTAATCTAGAAACCATAGAAATAATTGATCTTCAAAGCTTTGTGTGCATAGAATGGACCAAATTTTATTGTATAGTTACATGTACCAATGCTCACATGTAAATGAATAGTAGTTTTGCAATGTAGGTTTGATTTTCCTGCACAGAAGAAGAAACTGAGACAACAGAGGTTGAGTCCCTAGTTCAAGGTCATACAGCCACAAAAGAAAGGACTATGAATAGATATTTTCACTTAGCTTTTTTTTGTCTCCACCTCTCAATTACTACCACCTGCATAGCGGATATAGTTCAAGACCTGTCATTCAAAATAATAGGAAGTATAATAAAAAGTGGAGCTAAAGTCTTCAGGGATTACTACCTGAACTTGAACAACTTTAAACGACATTCAAAGAAAAATTTGTCCTATCACTATACTTTGAAATGCCTGAACATCAATGAATGTCATGTGTTTCATGTACTTCTAGTTCCATAAATTCCCTGGAAATGCAACATTGGGGGGTGGTTTGATTTCTTGACTTTTCTTTAATACAACAGTCCCACTCTTTTGACACCACTGTGTTCTTGAAATATTATTAATACAAAATGAAATAAATTTTCCTCTGAAAGATTCTTAGAATATTAGGTGGAAAGTAAAACATGTTATCTGCAATAGTGTTAAACTAAAAATGAATGCCCAGGTTAAAAATAAGATCAAAGAATACCCTTTGAGATGCCTTCCTGAAGAATAGCATCAAATTCATTGTTATTCATTATAGATTAATTGGTATGTGTTACTAACAAGAAACTTTTCTTTCCCAGATGCATTGTTTATTTACTGACATTTGAAATTCTAAAAATAAACTCTCTCTTGGCTCATGGGAGAAAAATAAAACAAAAATTGGACATAACTACAGGGCTCTGAGCCTCTCTACTGAGAAAAGTTGAAAAAACGATATGCAGATGCAATTGATTCCTTTCTCATCTCATTCACAGCTTCTTTAAAGGACTATAGGAACTTAGCACAGTAAAAACAAGAAAGACTTAACAATAGTTTGGGTAACTCATTTTTTTTTTTCTTTGATAGTAGTATATGACATCAGGATATATTTGTTAGTCCACTCTTTTTTGTTTATACAACTAACTTCAATATTCAGTTTCTTCAAGCATTTACTGAAACTTAAAAAGGTTGACCATTTATTAGTCATAAAACATAACTCGATGTCTAATTAATTTAAATATCATGAGTTCTGTTTTTTATCACAAAGTGATTATGTTAGAAATGGAAAGCATCATAAAACTAGGAAATATATATGTTTGGGAATTAAGAAATAATCATTAAATAGTATATGGTTCAAAGAAAACATTATAATGGATCAGACAATGCTTTAAAATGGAAGATAATGAAAATATTACATTACAAAACATAGAGTATTCTGCTAAATCATTACCTGGAGAACATTTTAAGATATTTTTTCTCATTGTTTGTATTTATCATTACAATATGTTTTGAAATATGTAATATTATGGAACAGTTAAATGAAACTAATATGCATTTGCCTAATATATTTATCATTTTTTGTGTGTGGTGAGACCACTTAAAAAATACTCTCAATGATGTTCAAGAATAAAATACATTGTTTTTAACTGTAGTCACTGCATTGCACAAGAAATTTTTTGAATTTATTCCTTCTAATTGAGATTTCCTGTTTTAACTAACATTCCCAGCTCCCATTCTACTCTATTTTTCTAAGAGTTCAATTATTTAAGTTTCCACATATGAGTGAAATCACAGAGTATTTGCCTTTCAGTGCCTGGCTTATTTCTATAATGTCCATCAGGTTCATTCACGTTATCATTAATGACAAGATATTCTACATTTTCAATACTGAATAGTATTCTACTGTGCATAATACATCTTCTTTATGTATTCCTCCATTGATGAAACCTTAGGTTGATTCTGATTCTTGTCTATTGTAAATAGGGCTGCAATGAACCAAGGTAGTGTAGATATCTCTTTAGCATACTAATTTCATTTTCTTTGACACATAGCCAATAGTGGAACTACTGGATCACATGGAAGTTCTATTTTTAGTTTCTTGAAGAACCTCCATACTGTTTTCCATAATGGTTTTGCTAATTCACATTTCCACCCACAGTGTGCAAGTGTTCCCATTTTTCCACATCCTAATCAGCAATTCTTATTTCTCATCTTGCCTATACTAACCATTCTAACAGGATGGTATTTAATTATGATTTTAATTTGCATGTCTCTCATGATTAGTGATATGGAGCAATTTTTTTTCTCACATACCTGTCAGTGATTTGCATATCTTCTTTTGAGAGATGCTATTCTGGTCCTTTGCCCATTTTCAAATTGGTCTATTTGTTTTCTTACTATTGAGCTGTATGGTTTCTTATTTATTTTAAGTACTAACCCTTTATTAGATGTACAACTTGAAAATTTACTTATATTTTCATTGAAAATACACTTGTTAGAAATGAAAAATGCTGAAAATAGGTGAATTAAGCAACCTTCTCAAGAACTTCTAGAAGAGCAAATTAAGCCAAGGAAATGTAGGTCATGAGATAGAGGTCATCACACGACAATGAGAATTGAAGGATTCAAAAGTCAGTCCAATACAATGTACATGTATGATTACACGAATAGTATGAATCTACATCATGTACAACCATAGAAACAAAATGATGTACCCCATTTGTATACAATAAATCAAAAAGCAGTCTGTAAGAAATTTAAAAATAAATAATTAAATAAAAAATTTAAAAATTTAAAAAGTGTGATATAACTTACCAAAACTGTTATGAGAAATCAAACTTGAATTATTTATCTACAACTATTTAAAAATAGCAAATAAAAAATATTCCCACAAAGAAAACTCCAAGTCAAAATGACTTTGTCAGTGAGGTCTCCCAAACATTTAAGGAAATAACATGAATCTTGCTAAAACTCATCTAAGTAGTAAAGAAAAGATTATAGACTTACCAAGTCATTTTACGAGAATAACATAACATCGATTATAAAACCAGGGAAACAAAATTGTATAGACCAATCTCACCAATAAACACAGACTGTAAAAATCCTTTATAAAAACTACCAAAGACATGAAAATATATAAAAGAGTAATATACATGACCAAATTGAGCTAATCCCAGGAGCTGAAGATTAGTTTGACAATCAAAAATCAATCAACATAGTTTCCCATATTAAGATATTAGAGGAGGAAAATAAAAATATCATTTCAACAGTTGCAGGAAAAACATTTGACAAAATTCAACATTCATTAATTCTCAATTAAAAATATGAAAATAGGAAAAAAAAAACTTCAAGTTGAAATGAATGTCTCCAAAAAAAAATTCTATAGTAGACATTGCACTTGATTATTTTGAGAAAAATACAATAATTTCACTATTGCCACTTCCTTTCTTCTGAGTACTGAGGAGCTAAGCAACTGCAATGAAACAAAAACAAACAAATATATATACACATTATTACATATATGTATGTTATTATATATAATACAAATATGTTATAAGAATCAGAAGGGAAATGTTTTTAAATAAATTATGAATTTCAAAAGAATTCAGTTGAATATACAGATAAATTTCCAGTTTTAATAGAATTTATCAAAATGACTACATACAAATGACTGCATATTTATATACCAGAAACAAATATTAGGAAATTAGAATAGAAAAAAAATTAAAAATTAAATTAAGAAAAGCAAAAAGAATACTATATGCTAATATATATTTTATATATATATTATATATTTTATATATATATATATACCCCAAAGTAATGAAATTAGGAAGATATGTCTAACACTTCTCTATAAGAATTCATGAACATTTAATAGAAGAAATTTTTAACAGTAAATGAAGACACATACATGGATTAGAAGATTTAATATTGTTCTCCCAACACTGATTTACAGATTCAATATAATCTCAGTTCAATGCCATATAAGTATCTCTGGACAAGGCAAGTTGAATCTAAATTTCCATAGGAATGCAGAGTGCCAAGGGTAATAAAGACACTCTTGAAGAAGAACAGCAGTGTAAGGATGGGTTCTAAATGTTATTAAAACTTATTACAAGGTAAAGTTGAAAACAGATTTACTGTGGAGCTTGAACAGCCCCATTTCAGGACCTTGAAGATATACTAACACTGTGTTCACATGATTATGTACTTTTAGAAAATTTCTTCCTTCTACATAATCTAAAGTTCCTCCATTCTTCTCTCAATTCCCATCCCCTCTCCCCACCCCTCCACCCTCACTTATCAGGGAAAACATTAGGCCTTTAGTTTTTTGGGATTGGCTTACTTCACTTAGCATGATAGTCTCAACAAATAAAAATGCAGTCTGCAAAAAATAAATAAATAATTTTTAAAAAAATTTGTTAAATAAGGTAATTAATCAGAGTCAGTTAAGATTGCTGTCTTTCCTTGCTGAATTATGTTCATTGTATATCCACTTAAACTGGCCATCTTTGGAAGGGTTATAGACATTTGAGGAATTTGAACAAGGAAAAGTTGAGTTGTGGTTTTATTTAAAAAATTTTTTTAAAATTTTTTATCAGTTCTTTTAGTTATATAAAACATTAAGATTTATTTTGTCAGGAGTATAAAACATGGAATATAATTTGCTCTAATTCAGTCCCCAGTACTTCCCCTTTCCCATCCCTCCTTCCACCCACTATTCCCTTCCCTTTACTCTGCTGATCTTTCTGTTATTTACTTATATTTTTTTAAGTTAATGTCTTGTGGATACAAATAATGGTGAGATTCACTGTGGCATATTCATATATGTACATAGGAAAGTTGGGTTACATTCATTCCACTATTCTTGCCTTATTTCACCCCTTCTCCCTCCCTCTCAATCCCCTTCCTCTACTCCACTTATCTTTCTTCTATTTTGATAGAATTCAACTCCTCCCCTGCTTTTTCTTTTCACCCTGCTCCCCTTATTTTGGACTAGCTTTTGCATATCAGAGAAAACATTTGACCTTTGACTTTTTGAGTCTGGCTTATTTCACTTAGTATGATACTCTCCAGTTCCATCCATTTACAGGCAAATGCCATAAGTTCTTCTTCTTTATGGCTGAGTAATATTCCATTGTGTAAATATACCACATTTTCTTAATACATTCATCTGTTGAAAAGCACCTAGATTGGTTCTATACCTTGGCTATTGTGCTGCTATAGATATTGATTTGGTTGTATCCATTTATTAGATCTTGTGACTATGTACTGAGGAATGGAATAGCTGGATCATATGGTGGCTCCCCATTCCTATGTTTTTGAGCAATCTCCACTCTGCTTTCCAGAGTGCTTTCACTAATTTGCAGTCCTATCAGCAATGTATGAGTGTACATTTTTTTCCCACATCTTCTCCAGCACTTACTATTATTTGTATTCTGGATAATTGCCGTTCTGATGGGAGTGAGATGAAACCTCAATGTAGTTTTGATTTGCATTTCTCTAATTGGTAGAAATGATGAATTTTTTTCATATATATATGAGCATTTGTATTTCTTCTTCTGAGAAGTGTTTGTTTAATTATTTTCCCCCTTTATTTATTGTTTTTTTAATGTTAAGATTTTTAGTTCTTTTTATATTCTGAACATTAATGCCCTGAAGAGCAAATTGCAAAGATTTTCTTCCATTCTATAGGCTCTCTCTTCACACTCTTAATTGTTTCCTTTACTATGCAAAATTTTTGGAATTTGATGCCATCCCACTTACTGATTTTTGGTTTTATTTCTTGAGCTTTTTAGGAGTCTTGTTAAGGAATTCCGATCCTGTGCCAACATATCCAAGTGTTGGGTCAACATTTTATTTTAGTAGTTGCAGAGTTTCTGATTTAATTCTTAGGTCTTTGATCCTCTTGGAGTTGACTTTGTGCAGGGTGAGAGATAGGGGTCAAGTTTCATTTTTCTATTTATAGATACCCAGTTTTCCCAGCACTATTTGTTAAAAGTCTAACTTTTCTCCAATGCATGTTTTTGGCAACTTTGTCTAGTATCAACTGTGTCTTCTATTTTATTCCATTGGTCTTCATGTCTGTTTTGGTGCCAATACCATGCTGATCTTGTGACTATAATTCTAGTATAATTTGAGGTCCGTTATTGTGATGCCTCCAGCATCACTCTTTTTGTTCAGTATTGCTTTAGCTATTATTTTTCTGAATGATTTTCAAATTACTTTTTCTAGTTCTATGAAGAATGTCATTCAAACTTTGATGGGGATTGCACTGAATCTGTATAATGCTTTTAGTAGTATGGCAATTTTGACAATATTATTTCTGCTTATCCAAGAACCTGGGAGGTCTTTCCATCTTCTAAGGTGTTCTTCAAAACTTTTCTTCAATTCTGTAGTTTTCATTGTAGAAGTCCTTTACCTTTTTTGCTACATTGATTTCTATGTATTTCATTTTTTTTAGATTATTGTGAATGAGGTAGTTTTCCTTATTTCTTTTTCAGCAAATTCATTATCAGAATATAGGAAAGCAATTGATTTATGTACTTTAATCTTGTTTTCTGCTACTTTACTAAATTTGTCTAATAGCTCTAGAAGTCTTCTGGGAGAATATTTTGGGTCTTATAAATATAGGAGCATAACATCATCAGTAAACATAATTTGAGGTCTTCTTTTCCTATTTGTATCCCTTTAATTTCCTTATCTCATCTGATTGCTCTGGTTACTTTCAAGGACTATGTTGAATAGTGGTAGTGATAGTAGACATTCTTGTCTTGTTCCTGATTTTAGAGGAAATGCTTTCAGTGTCTCTCCATTTATTATGATGTTTACCTTGGGTTCATCATATATAGCCTTTCAAATGTTGAGGTAAGTTTCTTCTATTCTTAGTTTCTCTTGTGTTTTTAACATTAATGGATATCATTGTATTTCTTGAATGCTTTTCCTGCATCTATGGAGATAATCATGTGATTCTTATCCTTAACTTTATTGATGGTGAATTACATTTATTGACTTCCTATCTTGTATCCCTGGGATGAAAACCATTTGATCATGGCACACTATCTCTTTAATGTGTTTTTCTATGCAGTTTGCTGATATCTATTAAGAATTTTTGCATCTGTGTTCATCAATTATATTGGCCTAAAGTTTTCTTTCCTTTTTGTGTCTGGGTGATACTGGCTTCACAGAATGAATTTTGCAGTCTTCCCTCCTTTTCTATTTTATGGAATAATTTGAGTAGGGTTGGTATTTGTTTTTCTTTAAAGGTCTGGTAGAACTCAGCTGAGAATTCATCCAGTCCTGGGTTTTCTTTGTTGGAAAGCTTTTGGTAACTTCTTCAATTTCATTACTTGATATTGATCTGTCAAGTTTCCTATACCCTCATGGTTCAATTTGGGTGAGTCATATGTATCTATGAATTGGTCAATATCTTCATAATTTTCTAGCTTATTAGAGTATAAATCTTCAAAGTAGTTTCTGCTGATCCTATGAATTTCAGTAGTTTCTGTGGTTAAATTTTCTTTTTCATTTCTAATATTGTCAATTTGTGTCTTCTCTTTCTTTTGGCTAGTTTGTCTGAGGGTTTATCCCTCTTGTTTATCCTTTCAGAAAGTCAACTCTTTCATTGATCTTTTGTATTGTTTTTTATTCTCAACGTCATTGATTTAAGCTCTGATTTTAATAATTTCCTGTCTTTTATTGATTTTAGTGTTAGTTTGTTCTCTTTCTGGGTATTTAAGGTGTAAGAGTTTAATGGTGCAATATTAGATATAATATTTTGTAGCTAATTTTTTAGGGGGACATACTAGGAATTTAACCCAGAGGAGATTATCACTGAGTTGCATCATCAGCCCTTTTTTTATTTTTTATTTTGAGCCTGGGTCTCACTAAATTGCTGAGGGTCTCACTAAGTTGTTGAGACTGGTCTTGAACTTGTTATCCTCCTGTCTAATTCTCCTGAGTCACTGGTACTACAAGTATGTGCTAGAGTTCCTAGCTGGTATCTTTTTACTTTTTAAATATATAAACTCAACCCTATAATCTTTCCTCTTAGAAATGTCTTTATACTGTCCCAGAGATTTTGATATGTTTTTTTCTACTATTCTTATTTGTTTCTAAGAATGTTTTTATTTCTCTCCTAGTTTATTCTGCTATTAGTCATTCAAAAATGTATTATTTAATCTCCAGGGGTTAGAGTGGTTTCTGTATTTTATCTTGTCATTGGCTTCTAATTTCATTCCATTAGGATGTAAGGAATCATATCTCTTTTTTTGTATTTGCTAAGATTTTCTTTGTATTTGCTAACATTTTTTTAGAAAATGTTTCATGCACTGTTGGGAAGAAAGTGAATTTAGTCTTTGATGGAGGGAACTATTCCTGCTTTGCTTATGGAAATAGTAAAAACCTTCTGTGATTCAGTTACTCAGGATGAAGATGTTGATACTACTCAGAACCCACCCTCACTACCTACTTTTGTCTCCAGACCTATAACTAGTTCCAAATCTAAGCAGGTCCCTAGAGGCGAGGTACAGAGTTTGACCCATGAGGAGGTACACTACACTCTGAAAGAACTTCTTGAGTTTTCTAATTCATCCATCATTATAGTATTCCATACAGCATTGCTTTGGACCAAGAAACTCACTTCACAGCCAAAGAAGTGAGGCAATGGGCTCATGATCATGGGATTCACTGGTCTTACCATGTTCCCCACCATCCTGAAGCAGCTGGTTTGATAGAAGGATGAAATGAACTCTTGCAGATGCAGTTACAGTGCTAGATAGGTGGCAATACCTTTCAGGGCTGGGGCAAGGTTCGTCAGAAAGCTGTCTATACTCTGAATTAGCATCCACTATATGATACTGTCTCTCCTATTGCTAGAATTCATGGGTTCAGGAAACAAGGGGTGGAAATAGGAATGGTACCACTCGCCATTACTCTTAGTAACCCACTAGGAAAGTTTTTGCTTCCTGTCCCTGCAACCTTACACTCTGCAGGCCTAGAAGTCTTAGTTCCAGAAGGAGAAATGTTTCAGCCAGGAGATTTCATTAAACAGTGATTTCATTAAACTGGAAGTTAAGACTTCCCCCTGGCCACTTTGGGCTTCTCATACCTCTGAGTCAACAGGCTATGAAGGGAGTTACGGTGTTGGTGGGGGTGACTGACCCAGATTACCAAGGGGACAATGGACTGTTACTCCACAATGGGAGTAAGGAAGTGTACTCCTGGAGTGCAAGGAGATCCCTTGGAGTGTCTCTTGATATTACTCTGTCCTATTATTAAGGTCAATGGGAAAGTACAGTATCCCAATTCCAGCAAGACGACAAATGTCTCAGACCCTTCAGGAATGAAGATGTATGTCACACCTCCAGGTAAAGAGCCAAGACCTGCTAAAATGCTTGCTGAAGGTAGAGGGAATACAGAACGGGTAGTAGAAGAAGGTAGTCATAAATACCAATTACGTACACATGACCAGTTACAAAAAAATGTGGATTGTAATTACCATTGATATTTCTTCCCTGTTCCATTAGGAATATGTTTATGCATACTCACACATGCATTAAGAGGAAATGTTTTTTATTCTCCTGTTATTCATCATGTAATGTACTATCGATTGACTTAACCTTAGTAATGTTTCTATGTTTTTCTTCTGTTCTGGGGAGAGAAATAGCATGCTTTCAGTTGTATGAAGGATAGTTATGTTAGGTGGAATTATGAACTGTTAATGTGTTGATTTGGAGATTAAGTATGATGTAAAGAGTCATGTTTGGATATCAAGTTGACAAGGGGTGAACTTATAATGGTTAAATTTGAATTGTCAACTTGATTGGATTAATAGATACCAATGATTAAGAAGCTTCTGGGTGTGTCCATGAGAGCATGTCTAGGATTGCCTGGAATGTGAGATAGGAACTGAAGTGGAGCCCCTCCCTAAGCATGGGCAGCACCGCCCAATAGGATGGATAAAAACTGGAAGAACAAGGAAGCAGATGCAGATGCAAGCTCCACTCTTCTTGAACAGGTTCTTGATGGCCGCTTCCATTATCTGAGAATATCGGACTCTTGCTTCTTCACTCTACCAAAGGGGACTCTGCTGGTGATTCTCCAGGTAGTTTCCAGAAGCCTTGGTCTTGGACTAGGGTAGCACTGTTGATCTTTCTTGTTCTGGGGTTTCCACTACTTGGACTGCACAGCTGCTGGTTCTTCCAGTTTTCCAACTGCAGGTGGCCATTGTGGACTATCCAGTTTCTGGTCATGTAAGCCAATCTAATAAATTCCCTTTTTTTGGGGGGGGCGGTGCTGGGGATTGAACCCAGGGCCTTGTGCTTACAAGGCAAGCACTCTACCCACTGAGCTATCTCCCCAGCCCCTAAATTCCCTTTTTATAAGCATACTTCCTATTGATTCTGTTCCTCTAGAGAACCCTGACTAATACACTGGGTGACAACTATCAATCAAGATTAAGAGTGCTATATGTGATCAAAGTTGACATTAGATTTATTTATAGCAAACCCTGCCAAGGTGAAGAAAGTTCTTGTTGAATCTTGGTTTAGATTTCATTAGGATTTGGGATGTTTAGAAGTTGTCAATCATTATTTGGCATTGGATCCCTCCCTAGTACACAGAAGTCATTTCCCTAGTTGCTATGGACCTCCCACTGACTGGTTCTGGTTTGTCAGCTCAGGGACCTATGGCTGACTCCTCAGAGGGTATGGTGTTGTGTGTGTTGATTGTTTCTATTGTGTGCGAGAGTTCAGAAGCAGAGTTCTGGGCTTTTGCTGTATTGCTGTGGATCACCATATACCTACTCCCTTCTACAGGATCTTTTCCAAGGTGGCATAGAGCCTGATGTTTGTCTACAAGCACATGTCCTATGGTTGTGGATTCTCTGTGGGTGATTTATGGTACTGAACTATTTCCCCTGGCTGACACTCAGCTGGTTTGCCTGAGTTCTAGCTTCCACTGTCCCAGGTTATGAACAACAGGCTCCACTTCCCTCTGCTTTGACTGAGACAACATCCAACCAGTGTCCAAACAGTGCTCTAAAACTCACCAGTTGTGACCATGGACCAGAAGGGGTACCACTGCTCTCTGCTGCCTTGGACCCAGGCAACTTTTTACCTTGACCAGCCTCCCATTGACTATGGTAACAATGAGGCACCTTCCCTCTAAGCTTTGTGGGACTTAGGCAAATTCTCAGTCTTGGTCTTTTACCAGTTGCTCTGATAATTCAGGGACTGTCCCTCTATGCCACTGCTCTGATAATTCAGGGACTGTCCCTCTATGCCACTGAATAAATATCCTTGGCAGCTTCCCTTCTGGATAAGCCCCACACAGACTGCAGCCATGATCAGGGATACAGTTACTGTATGCATTTTAGGACTCAGGCAGTTTTCCACTGTGTCCCCCTACCCCGGTGACAATTACCAGTGGTGGCAGCAATCCTAGTAACTTTCTTTTCCTCCCCTGGGGTTCCAAACTATTTTCCCCCTGGATTTGAGCTCTCACTTCCCTCTGCCAGAATTGTGGGACTTCCTCTCCATCTCTGCTGGGCTCCTACAGAGGCTGCACAGAGCACTGGGTTAGGAGACCACTTCCCAGGTAGGTTGCTTCACCTTTTTCCTCTTGTTCCTGGTAAGGGGGAGGGCATTCCAGCAACTTTCAATCAGTAGCAATTCCTCTACAAGTTATTTCTAGATGGATTCTTAAGATATCCCACTGCATCTATCTGGAGGTGAGAAGATGCCATATTGATTTAGAGGGTTACTGATAAGCTATGAGATCCAAAAATGGCTGTGGAGCTGACAGGGATTTCTGTACAGGATTTGATTTTAAACTGCTTGATCTACTTCAAGGACACCACTGTTTTTGCCATGCTTTAATTTTGTCAACTCTTCTTTGCAGTTGTTGTTAAGGGGGTGAGCTTATGTGTTTTTCCATTCCCTCTATTGTTCCTCCCCACTTCCCTCATTCTGGCCCAGTTTCAAGGTTGGGGAATACTGTTCTTATTTTCTACTCCAGTAACCAATCTTCAAGCTTCTCCAGGTCTCAGATTTTGTAATATTGGGTTTTAGAGCATTTATTTTGTCACCCACCTCTCAGATCAGTTATTCTTTCATTGCCTCCTTTCTCCGTATTTAGGAAATTGGGAATAGCTGCTCTGGAATACTGATTTTATTTAATACTAGTTAATTGTGGCATACTTTTGGGAATCCATGTCAATTTCATATTTGGTTACTTCATTCCTAGCCTTAAGTTGCAAGAATGACTTTCAGGAACACTCCGAAGTCCATTGTGCTGAGTCACCCAGTGTGGTGACCTGAAGGAGTAGGATCAGTGGCCAGATCATACCAGGAATGTGCTTATGGTCCCTGGTACCAGAAGTTTGCAGGTGGTGGAGGAGAAGCAATGTGTTAAAGTGAAAACAGAAGCTACTCTGGAACTTTTCCAATCCCATATATAAAATATTAAGGGGAAAATTCATTTGTTTTGATGCTTAAGTAAAAATGAAATTCTCTTGTTTCAGCAATATGCTGGAAAATTCAGTATTCATAATGTATTCATTATTATTGGAAATAATCCAGTATTCATTATTTTTTTAATGGGAACTATGCCATTAACAATTATATTAGAAATTATAAGAATTATTGTGTTTTTAGGGCACTACTTGCAGCAGTACACAAATGGCAAGTATATCTATACCTTACCTATGAAAAAAATGGGTTGAGATTAGTACAGATTTGACAAAAATTCTAAATTATTCCAATCATTAGCAATGATGAGTCGAAAAGATGAACAAAACTTTCTAAATTTACAAATATAAAAAATAAATTTTGATTAATTCTGCTATAGGATTTTATTTTTTACTAGAAAATAGTATTACAAAACATCATTATCCATATATGGAGACCATCAAATAAATGTAGCCAAATATTTTAGAAAAAAATGTTTGAGATATATGAAGCAACAATTAATAAATTCATATTGCTTTTCTGTATCTCATGATTTTATAGGTTTCATAAGCTTTCTATGGTAATTTGTTGTAGTTTCTCATTTATTTTTGTATTTAATTTTAGATCCATCATTATTTACTAATTTTTTTCTTATAGAAGGGCATAAAATTGTATAAACTTTGTGCTCCTCAATGCCTAGATCTGTCCATAGTTCTAGCAAGTAAGAATTAAAGCTGTACATGGTGGTACATGCCTACAATCCCAGTGGCACTGGAGGCTGAGACAGGAGGATTACAAGTTCAAAGCCAGCCTCAGCAAAAGTGAGGTGCTAAGAAATTCAGTGAGACCCTGTCTCTAAATAAAATACAAAATAGTGGTGGGGATATAACTCAGTGGTTGAGTGCCTCTGAGTTCAATCTCTGGTATCAAAAAAAAAAAAAGAGAAGTAAGTATGAAATAAGATTAGATGAAGAGCAATGGTCTATGATAAAGCACCTAGAAAAAGATCCCTAGATATATCCACCTGATTTATAATAAAGCAGCATCCTGAGTAGATGGAAATGATAATATTTTCAATAAATGCAGTTGGGACAGTTGAGCATGTATGGGCAAAAAATTGGGCTGCTTACTTCTCAATATGCACAAAATTAAATTGTAGGTATATCAGATTTAAATGTGAAAATCAAAATTAGAAAACTTTTACAAAATAATGTAGACTAGTATCTTCATAGTACTGGGCATGTAGCTCAGTGATAGATTACAGAAGACCAATAAAGTAGAGGAAGAGGATTGGGGGACAGAGGAGCAGAAAGAGAGGGAAAAACTGGGGATTGAAATGCAGCAAATTATGCTATATGCATTTATGACTATGCCAAAAATGAATCCCACTATTATTTATGACTATAACATACCAAAAAAAAATAATTGAGAACTAAGTTGAACTTTTCCTGTAGAAAACTATAATATAGTCTCAATTATTGCTATCAAGGAATAACCTACTTCACTATGATGTACAAAGCAAATTGCCTTACAAAGTAGTATGCATGCAGTTTTAGAATGTAGTATTGATTCTGTAGCAATGAAAAGAAATGTTCAGAAAATATAATTTTTTAGAAAAATAAGCATGGAATAAAGATGATTTTAAAAGAAAAAAGAATAATATCTGTATGATGTTAGAGTGAGGAGTGACCTTTAAATAGGACACAAAATCCACTAACCTTATAATAGACTGATAAATTTAACCTCATTAAAATTAAGAACATCTGATCATCAGAAAATACCATTGAAAGGCAAACACAAGGGAGAAAATACATATGCAGTACATATAATTGGTTAAAAGAGCATACCAAGAATACATTGACCTAGAATTCATCAGAAACAAAGAAAAATGGGCAAAAATCACTTCACAAGTGGGGAAATTTAAAAACCTGATAAACGAATAAAATCATTCCCATCCTCATTAGTCATGGGGAAATGCAAATAAAAACTGCAGTAAGATTCTACCAACATCCAGAATGTTGAAAGATTTTAAGAAGCCATATACTTCTGGGCGTTGATGAGGATGTACAGCAAATAGGAACACTTTCCTAAAGCTGGTGGAAGTTGGTAGGTATGGAAATTAGTACAGCCATTATGGAAAACAGTATGGAGTTTCCTCAACAAAATTAAAAATAGAATGACAACGTGATCTAACAAAGCTACTACTGAGTAAGTAAACATCTAAAGGAAATGAAACTGGTATGTCACAAAGACATTTGCGTTCCAAAGTTCATTGCAGTTTTTATTCACAATAGTCAAGAAATGGAATTAACCCAAGTGTCCATCAACTGAAGAGTGGATGAAGAAAATGTGTACAATGAGGTAGAGCGGAATACTATTGGGTTATAAAGAAGAAGGTAATCTGAAACTTATGACAACATGGATGGATCAGAAGATCATTAAGTTAAGTTAAATATAACAGACATATAAAGACAAGTACCTCATGATCTAACTCATATGTTGAGTTTGAAAAGGTATATCTCATAGAAGTTGAGAATTGAATGCTGGTTACCAGAGTCTGGGGAAAATGTGAGGGGAATATTAATCAATGGGTATTGAGTTACAGTTAGACAGAAGCAAGGATTTCTGGTGTGCTATTGCACAGTAGTGTGGTTATAGATAATAATAATGTACTATACTTTGTTAAGACTTGGATATGAGATGCCCCCACAAAAGTTCATATGTAAATGCAGGAAAGTCCAGAAGTGGAATGATTGATTACATTATGAGAGCTGTAATCTCATGAGTTAATTAATCCATTTGATGTATTAATAATTTGGACTACTGGGTAGTAACTGCAGACATGTTGGGTATGGCTGTAGCAAGTACATTCCAGGGGCATGGCCTGAGATTATAAGTAATCTTTTCATTTTCTAAGTTGTCCTTGTCAGGTATTTTGATCACACTGATGAAACACTGACTAACAACTTCAAAAAAGGATTTTCAAAAAAGGATTTTGAAAACTTTACTGTAAAGAATTAATTATTTAGGGAGATAATACGCTTAACCTGATTTAAACATTGCATTACATGTAGATGTATTAAAACAACATGGTAACCCATTAATACTATGATTTTTATGTTTTTATATGTTAAAATAAATTTTAAAATGTTTTTTAAAAGGAAATATAAATTGGCAAAACCATTTAGACAAATGTTTGAGAGCTGAATATATTATTAAATAATTCTCAGTACATATTGTGCTCAAGTACAATAAAATACCTGTTAAAGAATATCCATAGCAGCACTGTTGGTGATAGACCCAAACTAGAAACAACGTGAATTACCATCAGTTATCGAATGTAGTATAGTTTTTCTTGCATAAATGACAGACTCAATTACACATCCACATAACAGTCGTAACAAATCTTTAAGGCATACTATCAAGGAAAGTACATAAGAGAATGTATACTGCATGATCATATTGTTATAGCAATTTGAAAAAATAAGCTACACTGCTTAGTGATATATAATTTAATAATAAATTTTTAAAGAAAAATCAAGGAAGTGATTACAATAAAATCCAGGATAATGGCTCTCACTGGGTGTAAGAATAACAGGGAAGGGACATAGAGGAATTTCTAGGATGTTGGTAATATTAAATACTTTTTGACCTGAGTGAGTTTATAGGGATTTTTTGGTTTTCTCTTTCAAGAAACCACAAATTTATGCCATAGGTACTCCTAGGTACATTATTCTGCTTCATCATAATTCTTATAATATATGAGCCGGGCGCAGTGGCAAATGCCTATAATCCCAGTGGCTCGGGAGCCTGAGGCAGGAGGATCGCAAGTTCAAAGTCAGCCTCAGCAACAATGAGGTGCTAAGGAACTCAGTGAGACCCTATCTCTAAATAAAATACAAAATAGGGCTGGGGATGTGTCTCAGTGGTTGAGTGCCTCTGAGTTCAATCCATCCCCCCCAAAATTATATATATATTTTTAAAAATTATTTAAATATAAAAATTATATATATATGATAAATAAAATAAAACCTCATACTAAATAAATGCCAATTTAGGAAAGAATGTTCATTATATCTGCTAAAATGATAATCAGAAGCTTTAACTTGACAATTTTTAATAGTACTTTGCCCTTTATAAAAATACTGTTTGGTGTCCTATGAGGGATAAATGTAATTGAACCCCCAGAGTTCAGCTTTGTTGAATGTTTCCACTTTGGTAATGGATTGCCTATGATGATAAGTGATAATAACATTGCCAAATGATAAGTGAAATAAAATATTTTATTTAGAGAGATTAAGATTATAATATTAAGGATTCAGATCTTTCAATTAGGGCCTTGACAAAGAATTAGGAAAAAGGCAACAAAAAGTTAAGCTCTAGAAAATGCTTAAGAAAACAATATATTTTAAGTAGTAAAAGTAAATATTAAGCATTCATTGGCATTTACTCAGAATGCCATAAAAGCTAAATCACTTCAGCTAGCTTTCTGCTTCTTCCCAGATACTTAATAAAGCTGAATGAATGACTACTCACTAGCAGAACTCACCAAAGTTTTTTTATTCATTTATTCAAAAAGTATTGAATGACTTCTATGTATCCTGCACTCTTCTGTGTTCTGGGTTGAAGCAATGGACAAAACAGTGACAAGAAAAATCAATGCCTTCTTAGTTTTTCCATACTGAGCTGGAAGACAGATCATAAACAAATAGTTAAATCAGGTCAGACAGTGATAAGTGCTGTCAAGATAAATTAGACAAGGTGGAGGCAGAGAGTATACAAACTCAGTCAAGAAGCACTGCCGAATGCTGGTCTCCATGGGGTCAGTTTGCTGATTTGTGGAATGAATGGGGAAAACGCCTCAGAAAGCAAAGGGATTTCTCAGTGTTGGAGGGCATTCTTCAGGTTTAGGGCAGCTACAAAATCTACAGATAGGGAACATTTCTATGAGCTCCTCGAAAATACCTGGAGAAAGAATCCCCCTTTTCCAGTAAAGTGGTTTGAAATCAAAGATTGCGGGTTTCATTTATATTTCACATATGGTCACAAAATTCTTACTTCATGAGAAAAGCAACTTACAAGTCAGATCAAACTTTTGTTTTTGTTATAACTCTAACTATTGAGATACCTTTTAAGACAAGTTGTTTTCTTGCTCCTGACTGAAAAAGAATAGTAAACTGAGACAGCTGAATATTTTATGGATGTTTGGACATTCATATGCTATAACATTACTGCTTTAAATAGCCTTCAGCAATCTTTACCTTTCGATATGATGGGGCAGTTAGCTTAATGAGTAATGGTGCTAGAACTTCCTCTGAAAATTATCAATAGAATCCCTTTGATAATGTACTCCTTTCTCCTAAAACTATAATATAGAAAACAAAAATATTCCAAAAATCTGATTTAACAGAGATATCTGTAGCCCTAAATTTAAACTTGATGTGGGGCCTTGGAGGTAATACATATACACATTTAATAACCTTTTAGGTCTGATCTGAT
Source organism: Sciurus carolinensis (assembly GCF_902686445.1). Taxonomy (NCBI): domain Eukaryota; kingdom Metazoa; phylum Chordata; class Mammalia; order Rodentia; family Sciuridae; genus Sciurus; species Sciurus carolinensis. Next base: position 88,047,468 of record NC_062219.1, read on the forward strand.
TTTTAAGGAATATTCAGATTGGCATCCCTGTATCTTTCTTGGATATTTTTGTAACTTGATTGAAAATCTCAACTAAACTAAATTCTTCTAGATGAAAATAAAATTATGAATTAAATTAAGCATACTTTTTTGATACTAATGAATATTTATTGTAGAAAATCATTTTTAAAAATTGATAGCAATTGAACAGATTCTTGAATTGTTTAAAGAAGACTAACTTCTATTTTCTTAATTGTTTCCCCCAAATCACCATTACTTGGTTTCCCTTTTTAGTCACTGAGTTTGTTACAGGGTTTGGGTCCATGCTGAGTCAAGGCAGCTGCAGAGCTCCTTTGTGGCCCTATTCTTGTGATCATGACAAATATTTCAGACCTATTGCTCAGAGTAGCAGGGATGAGTTTATTAGAAGGATAAGAAAAAGGATGCTCTCAAAGGAGAGCAGGTCCTCAGAAAAAAGGATGGCACACCCTTCCCACCCTCCAGTTTTATTGGGGGTCACAAGGAAGTTTTCAGAGTCCTATCCAGTTTTACCTTTTGACTTGATGGTGAAACAAGAGTTTTGAGCTGCGACTTAGAGTCTCTGTTTTACCAGTTTCTTTCTGGGTTCTTGTCTTGCAAATTTGAAGAATAAAATCCAAGAGAAATGGAAGGGAAGAGTAAACAGAGTAGAATTAAATAATATTTAAGTGAGAAGAGACCATGTGGGAGTGAAACTGATAGCAGGAAAATTCCATTTTTGTGTGCTAGTCTAGAGACTTATTTGGTTTTGGGGTATGAACATTGAACAAAATCTATGTTACAGAGGCACTGAAAAAGAGAACACAGCGGCGCTGGTCAGAAGGCTCTGATTCAGGTGGATGCTGTTGCTTCCCTGGTCTGAGGGAAGCCTCTGAGCCCCCACCTTGCTTTCATGCTTTCAGTGCCAGTACTGTGAGTTACAGTCCTGAAGAGTTCCCCCCTACTCATATTTTACCCCTGCAGAAATGAATCTCATTATGGAGAGTATAAAGTTTTACAAAGGAATAAAATTTGAATTTTATGAAGTGTAATTTTGTGTATGAATCACATTTTTAAAATATTGAGTTTTCAGAAAGAAAGTTAGTAAATTCTGGTACAGTCTGTGTAAATAGTAATTCAACTGGTAATATGTTGTTAGACGTTCGTGATAACAAAAGAGCTGTCTCTTGATAAATTGGTTCATCCATAAATTACAACATGACGATACCATATCTGAATGATCCTTAAATGATGGTCAGTTTATTTAAATTTTTTAATGCAATATAGACAGTGTTTGCTGTGGAAATTTTATGGCTAAGTTTAGGGAGAAAATACCATTAGTTGACCAGGTAAAATAAAGAGATGCAGAGTTAGGAAGAAAGACAACATGGTACTGCAGGAAGTAGAAACAAATATAATGTTTAGCAAAGGTAGAAGAGTTAACAGTTCATGAGCTTTAAACAAAATTAATTTGACATTATATATAACAGGCAGAGGTACAATAAAGCTTTGGGTGTTGGCTTCCCCAAAAGTTGTTAGCTGAAGCTAATATTACCCACTTAAGTCAATTCTGTGATAAACTGAAAATAACTTTTAAATAATGTGACCCTTTGAAGATTTTAATTATTCTTATTTGCTAGAATAAGATGGGATTATTTTGGATGTCATGGTAAAGTGCTTGTAAAGGCAAAAAAACCCTACATTTAACTCTACTTTTGTGGCATAATCTTTAATTGTCCTAATATCTAGTCTTCATAACTTGTAACTAAAAGCAAATTAAAGGCATTATTTAGGTATTCTGTAGTTACCTAGAATTTTGAGAATATAAACTTCTTTGAAAAAAAAAAGTTCTAATATTTTTAGAAGTGCATAAACTTTTTTCAGGTCTTTAAGTCAGTTATTATAAGAAATTGTGAGCAAATAGCATGTGGGTTACTTAAAAGTGTTAATATAATCCCAAAGTGCTCAAAAGTATTTTGGTAATTTAGGAGAGATATTCATCCCATCTGAGTTTAAACTCAGATATAAATCTAGTAAAGAGGGTGTAGTTGTTCAACTAAATAGGAGTAAAAAAAAAACTTTTTTTGTGTGTAAAAAAAAGTGACAAGAGAAATTTTATGTGAAAGTTTTAGCCATCAGAAAGTACTTCTACCTACTCAGGCACAAAACCATCTCCAAAGAGTTATCTAAGACCCTTTGCATCAAAAAATAAGGAGTGTAATGGAAGATAACACAATCCTGTCAAATTGGACAAAGGGCAACAAACAAACAATAAAGTATGACTTTTCATGTGAGCTCTACAGAATCTCTATATATTCAACCTTCCTCATCTGTGTTCCTGTTTCAGAAAGGAGTCTTGCTCATGCTGGTTTCTGTTACACTGGTGTGAATGACAAAATCAGATGCTTCTGTTGTAGCCTGATGCTGGGTAACTGGAAATAAGGAGACAATTCTATTGTAAAGCATAAACAGCTATATCCTAGCTGTAGCTTTATTCAGACTCTGGTTTCAGCTAGTCTGCAATCTACTTCTAAAAATACCTCTCCAATGAGAAACAGTTTTTCACATTCATTATCTCCCAGTTTGGAACATAGTGGCTCATTTGGTGATTCTTATTCCAACCTTTCACCAAATCCTCTTAATTCCAGGGCTGTTGAAGACTTCTCTCCTTTGAGGACGAACCCCTACAGTTAGGCAGTGAGTACTGAAGAAGCCATATTTCTTACTTATAATACGATGTCATTAACCTTTTTGTCACCATTGGAATTGGTGAGAGGTGACTTTTACTACATAGGACCTTGAGATAAGGTAGTCTGCTTTACCTATGGTGGGAAGCCAAGTAACTGGGAAGCAAAGAATGATGCTGTGTCAGAACACAGGAAACATTTCTCCAACTGTCAATTTTTGGAAAATTCTCTAGAAATGCTGAGGTTTAGTATTTCAAATCTGAGCATGCAGACACATATAGCTTGAATGAGAACATTTATGTACTGGCCATCTAGTGTTCCAGTTCAACCTGAGCAGCTTGGGAGTGCTGGTTTTTATTATGTGGATCACAACAATGATGTCAAATGCCTTTGCTGGGATGGTGGCTTGAGGTGTTGGGACTCTGGAGATGATCTATAGGTAGAATATGCCAAGTGGTTTCCGAGCTGTGAGTTCTTGATATGCATGAAAGGATAAAAGTTTGTTGATGAGATTCAAGCTAGATAGCCTCATCTTCTTGAACAGCTGGTGTCAACTTCACACACTCCTGGAAAAGAAAATGCTGAACCAATTGTTCATTTGGGACCTGGAGAAAGTTCTTAAAAAGATGCCATATGATGAATATACCTATGGTTAAATCTGCTTTGGAAATGGGCTTTAGTAGAAGTCTGGCAAAACAGACAGTGCAAAATAAAATCCTAACCACTGGAGAGAAGTATAAAACACTTCATGATATTGTGTCAGCACTTCTTGATGCTGAAGATGAAAGAAGAGAAGGAAGAACAAGCTGAAGAAATGGCATCAAATGATTTGTCATTAATACGGAAGAATAGAATGGCTCTCTTTCAACAATTGACATGTGTCCTTCCTATCCTGGATAATCTTTTGAAGGGCAATATAATTAATAAACAGGAATATGATATTATTAAACAAAAAACAGATACTTTTACAGAGAACTGATTGGATACAGATACCAGCAAGATAACTGATTGGTACCATTTTAGTTAAAGGAAATGCTGCGGCCAACATCTTCGAAAACTGTCTAAAAGAAATTGAGTCTACATTATGTGGAAAAGAATATGAAGCATATTCCAACAGAAGATGTTTCAGGTCTGTCACTAGAAGAAGATTGAGGAGATTACAAGAAGAAAGAACCTGTAAAGTATGTATGGACAGAGATGTTTCTATTGTGTTCACTCTTTTTGGCCGTCTGGTAGTACACAGGAATGCGTCCCTTCTCTAAGAAAATGGCCTATTTGCAGGGGTATAATTGAGGGTACTGTTCATATATTTCTCTCATAAAAGAAAAATGGGCTATACATTAGTCTTTACCAAAAAGTCCTTAAGCTGTTGTTGAACATTTGAAGCATTTAAAATAAAAAAAAAGAGGAATGGTTGGTTCTTCATTTAGTAACATTTATGTTCTACTCTGTTTAGGTATTAATAATCTTGTTTCAAAAAAGATAGTATTATATATTTAATCTCAATCCATTTAGTTGCAAGAGAAGATTTGTGTTTCATGAACTAGATCAGAATATAAGTGTGAATGTAGGAAGTATTAAAGGAGTAGTGTCAGTGCTTGTTACAGGTCATTTGGGGATTCTTTTTAAAAGTTTTTAATACTAAACTACAGTATAGTTTAAAAGAACTATAAATTAGTAACACTGGAATTCATCAGAGTTGTTGCCTATTATTTGGTGCTTTTCACTTATTTTGTAAAATAAGGATTTTTCTGTTACTAATAAACAATACTTTCCCTAATTTGTTGGAAAGAGTAAAATGCTTTACAAGGAAAAAAAAAGAAAAAGTGTCAAAATCGTTGGTCAAAAATCTCTGTTAAACTGACAACGGAAAAATGTTAAGGCATTGACTTGGTCCTTTTACCTCTGAGTTTTACTTCTTCTGATAGCTTCCATCTGGGTTCACCCCCACCTTCCATTTTCCCCCAGCTGCTCTGGGAAGAAGAGTTGACTGGACTGTCCCCCCAGGTAAGACTCTGGTCTTCACATATGAAAAAGGCCTTAATGAGGCTGATTGATGTTTCTACTCTTATTCTCCTGGTATGGTCTCTGCATTTGAACAAGACCTCAATTGGGGCCCATCACCCTGATTGTTGATGATTGACTAGTCAAGGTTCTCTGGAGGAACATAATCAACAGGACATATGATTATAAAAGGGGATTTATTAGAATGGCTTACATGACCAGAAGTTGAATAGTCCACAATGGCCGCCTGCAGCTGGAGTGCTGGAAGAACCAGCAGCTGCACAGTCCAGGACGCAGAAGCCCCAGAACAAGAAAGATCAACAGTGCTACCCTAGTCCGAGACCAAGGCTTCTGGAAACTACCTGGAGAATCACTGGTAGAGTCCACTGAAGAGTGAAGAAGCAAGAGTCCGATATCCTCAGATAATGGAAGCAACAGTCAAGAACCTGTTCAAGAGTGGAGCTTGCATCTGCATCTGCTTCCTTGTTCTTCCAACTTTTATTCCATCCTATAGGGCAGTACTGCCCACGCTTAGAGAGGGGCTCCACTTCAGTTCACTATCCCACATTCCAAGCATTCTTAGACATGCCCTCATGGAAATATCCAGAAGCCTCTTAATTATTGGAATCTCTTAATTCAATCAAGTTGACAATTCAAATTAAGCATTACAATGATTGATTATCCTTATTCCATAGCATAGAAACTGTATTGATTGCAGGGAAGAGTGGGTGATGTGGTGCTCAGAGTTTGAAGATTTTAAGGAAATTGAATCCCTCTATTTTTGCCTCACTCATCTGCCCTGTTCATTGGTTTATCTCCCTTTTAATAGCCCTTAGCAAGCTTTTTTTGTAAGGGTCTTAATGTTTTGATTGCCAGGGTGACTAGGGTTTGTGATATAGTTTCTGTGATAAGGGAGCTTCCAGGTCATGTGGTAAGGTGTGACATGATCTTGCAATAATAGTTTTTCTTAAGGGGATATAAATTATGTCTGGGGGAGGTTTTGACATACCAAGCCCCCATCTTCCAGGTGCTTGTCTGTCAGATAGCTTCCTGTGGTTTTCAGTGACCTTTTTATCCTTTCCTTGTTCACCATTCATTTCTGACTAGCCACTTAACAAGCTCTTTATTTTTTTTTATAGAGCATTATGGTTATACATAGTAGTTGGGTTCATTTTGACAAAAATCATACATACATGAAATTTGATTTACTCCATTTCAGTTCCTGTCCCCTTTTCCCTCTCCTCCTTCTTTACCCTGTTCTCTTTACTGATACAAGTCCATTTTTTGGTATGGAAGATTTGTAATTCAAAAAAGAAGTGGTTACCAATTTCAGTTAATATTATCTGTTGTGTGATTTTGAAAATTATCAAGTTTCTTTAATTAGCACCAACATTGTTATGGTTTGGATATGAGGCATTCCCCAAAAACTCACATGAAAGGCAATGAAAGAAGGTTCAGAGGAGAAATGATTGGGTTGAAAGAATCTTAACCTAATCAGTGATTTAATCCCCTGATAGGGATTAACTGAGTGGTGACTGAAGTGGTAGGGTGTGGCTGGAGAAGGTGGGAATTGGGGTGTGCTGTGGGGTATTTTGTATGTCCAGAGTGGAGACTCTGTCTGCTTTCTGATCGCCATGATCATCATGATTTGAGCTGCATCCTTTTGCCACACTCTCCCACCGAGATGTTAAGCCTTACCTCAAGCCCCGAGAAATGGAGCTGGCCTTCTATGGACTAAGACCTCTGAAACTATGAGTCTTCGAAAAAACTTTTTCTCCTCCATGGTTGTGCTGGTCAGTCCTTCAGTCACAGCTGCAATAAAACTGACTAAAATACACATTCTGAACATTTATTGGAGTCTGGGGGTAATAGTGAAACTGATCAAAGTTGACAAGCTGGAACCCAAATAAGCTTTCCTGAATCAAATTATGGAAAGAGCAGTTGTGCAGGTTGTTCACTGCAGATCTTTAGGGATCTATTAACTTGTATATGGGTTCTTCAACTTGATCAGAATCCTTGCACCCAGAAGGAAGTCTGCTGAGATGGAAAGAAACCAAGTAGCCATAGTTTTTAGCATAAGAATATATTTCCCAGCACAGAGACTATTTCCTGGGGTGTAGAAGATTGGGAACTCTGCAGGCCTGGGGAAACTGCAGTATCTGCCTATGCAAAGCAGTTCCATTTTAGCACCAGTGAGCAGGTGATTTTTGCATAAATTGCTACAGCCTCTGGATACTTTGTCCACGTTGGTTCCCCACTGGCAGCCTCTGTGGGATCACCTTTTCATAGTTCAATACCTCAAAATGGCTCTTTAGTCCTCAGACAAAGCTGCCTATAGGGGAGAAGAAATCTTCACTCATAGCTTCTGCCAACAGACTGGGAGGTGAACAACTGCAAGTGAGTAGATTAATTTGCAACCAAGAATCTGAAAATTTATCAGCTTGAAATTCAAGATTGTACTGTGAATTGAATTTAAGTCTTACATTCTGCTCACACCTACAAATTAAAACTCTCAAGTAAGGCATTTGAGGATAATGGAGAACAAAATCCATCTGAAAAGAAATAGTTATTTTCCTTAGCCTTAACATTTGGCATATTATATTGGACAATGAATTTGGCCCTTAGCGTTCTTATATCCAGGAGAGGCGCTGAAGTTATAGAGTTGTTGGCAATAATAAAACATGTATAAGTTCATCTGTAGCAAAAATATCCTAAGTTAATATGGCAGCAATAATCTGTCCTATGTACAGCAGCATCATAGGGTCCTACATAGGTTCAAAAAACATTTAATTCTACCTATGTGAAAACAGTCACTTAAAGAAATTAATGAATAATCAATCAAAATAGTTATACATGTTCTTGGCTAGTTCTCTGTGGGACAATTTCAAGGATGTTTGCAACAAGAAAAAGCATTGATTTACTAATAAAGTGAAGAAAATTATAGGATTGGGATGGGTATTATGAACTAGATTGTCAAATAACCTCGATTTCTCAGATGAAGAAACTGAGACTCAGGTTAAAATAATAACAAGAAGAAAAACACATCAGGAATTATTAGAAGATGTGAGAAGAATAGAAATGTAAAAAGGGCAGGGAGAATGAACCCTGAACCCAGATCTCTCTTGAAGTACCTCAAATCCTCTAAGAATATTAAAAAAAATAAAATGAGGATTAGGATATTGGTTAACTTTTAAAGATGCAAATAAAAGACAGAGGACAATTATTAAGCATATTACCATCACTTAAGTGATCAGTAAGAAGTTCATTTTAAGAGTTTAAATTTTTAAAATAGGCTATTGACTGCACAGAACAAAAAAAATATAAAAGGATTGGAAAGATGCTCTGGACAAGAGGAAATTTAGAAATTGAGAACCATGTCACTTAGCATAAGATTGAGAGAAAATGGCATTCTAATTAAAGCCTTCATTAGAATAAATGAATTTCATATCCACACAATTATCTCTATGTAGCTGCAGCTCTGCAGGTATATAAAAAGGAGGGAATATCACAAAGGACTGAAAAGGAAGAGATAATTGCACTAATTTCTATTAAGATCGGGCTTGGGAGAGAGAGAGAGAAAGAGACAGTGAGGCAAAAGATGAGAATAAGATGGAAACCATAGGCCTGGATTATATGGATTCATATAAAGGCCCACTGAGAAAATAAAAACCTCTTCCTTCATGACTATTTAGTGTTTCACGTCATTTAAAAAAGTCACATAAGGTAAGAAGGCTGAACAACAATGGTCTTTCTGCATCATAATATGAATGAGCTATAGGCTAAAAGATGGTTGATTTCATGTTTCCTGCTTTGTTCAGAGACTTCTGATTTTCTCTTATTCTTAACAAAAATTCTAGTTCTCCTGGAAAAGATAACACCACCATAATTTTCATAAATGGGGAGAAATGGAAATGTCTGAGAAAGATTAGTATGAACTGAGCACATCCTTTGATAATGCTGATTTGAAACTCCTCTTTCTGTGAGTCTCATTTCTAAGCTCACACATGAACACCTTAATCCTAGGTTGGGAATCTGCAGAGAGGCTAATAAAACTTAATGATGGGGTTCTTTCCATCAAGTTATATGATGTCTTGAACTTAGCCTGTTCATACAAATCATAGCTACCTTCTCAGGGTCTCTGAGGCTAAAAGGAGGGCTCCCTAAAAATTCTGAGTGGATAAGGAGCAAATAGCTCTTATGAGTGAAATAAAGAGAGAATATTATTTTTTAGGAGGAGTTTGTCTCTCATATCAAGTCATGAAACTTCAATTGTTGGATGCATATTTGAAATAAGTACAAGTTATTGCCTATGAAAGTACCTAGGACAATACCCATCTAGTTAGAAAAGTAGGTTATAGAAAAATGTTCTCATGTTTTAAATTCATATAAAATAATTGATCTCAAATAATGACAGAATTAAGGGTATTGCTTTTCACACATTTTTATTCCCATATAAAAGTTGACCTAGGAAGGAAAGAAGTTTCAAGTTAAAAAATCAGCAATTCGATTTTGGTTATCATTCAAGCAAACATGGATGACATTTTACTGTGAATCTACAATTGGCAGAGAGCCTCAGATGAAAAATTGAGTACAGGTTAGCATTCTCATGCACTTTAAAGTTCAGGATGTTTGCCAAGAGTCAGGTGCAAAGTACTAGTAAGTACTAGTAAAGTACAAGGTAAGCTACTAATGCCTAAGACATGAAAGTGTAAGAAACCAGAAAATGTATTTTTGAAAGTGGAATTACCAGCTGTGTGTTTTATGCCTCACACATTCTTGCAAGAGACAGGTCTACATGAGAAAAACAAAGAGGCAGACTGCTATGTATTAATTGCTCAAAAAATAGTTTAAGAGTCCCTAACTCAAAGAAGTTATAGACATCTGAATTCTATGGGGCCAGTGAAGACTTTCCTTCACCCCTTGATTTATAGGAGGAAGACATTTGAAGGGAATGAATGATAAACAGTGATCCTAAGGCCACTTGTAAATAACAGAAATATACTACAATGAACTTATAAAATGAAACATGAAGGGGTAATTAATCATTAGGATCTAAGGAATATGAGATCTTGGGGTATAGAAACAAGAGGAGGAGATCCTTAGTGGGTCTCACTCTCAGAGTGCACACAGCCTCCCCTCACCACTGCTTTCTGTGGGCCACCTTTATTCTCTTTTCTTTGTCCAGTGATTTCCTTTCCAACATAGTCTTTCTAGCCCACTTCTATGTCATTTCCTGGTTAAGAGTCCAGTAGAGAATAACTAGTTTTTGTCTCTCCAAATGGCTCAGATTGTTCAGAGTCCCCTTAGGCAATGGACAAAAGTTATGAAATTTAAACAGGAGCTCAGGGTTCATCTATTTGGGTGAGTGAGCAGGCCTTAGAATAGGCTGGCAAAGCAACCAGAAAACATGTCTACCTCAATAGGAAGTTAGCAAACTGTATCACATGACATCAACATCCAGTTTTCACATTGCCCTATTTTCTCAAGCTAAATACACTTTAGAAAATGTCATAGACTGGTTTCCATTCACAGATTCCTAAGGAAGGCACTTTATCCTTGTATATAAAAAGATGTACTTAAAGTTAATGCTCAGATTTGTAACTCTTATTATATCAACCTTTATTTGAGAACAGCACGTTTAGTTTCCACTTCTTTGCATTTCAGTACTGGAGAAGAAAATATAACTTCACTGCATATAGTGTGAATTTTTGCCTAGGAAAGAGCTGTCTACAAAGGGACTGAAAAACCTAAGTTCCAATTGCCCTAGGTATCTTCGTTCTTGCCAGTGCTGATACACAGTACTACTCTTAAAACCTCTTGTTAAAGATGGTAGCACCTCTGTCAGCATGGGTCTCTGAGTGTCTGTTGGACTAGAGGCATTAAGAAAAAATATTCTGCTATAGAAAATGGCTTAACCATATTTCTGAAATTTATTATTCTCTAAAGCAAGAAAATAGTTATAACATACAATACATTTAGCAGAAGTGATAATTTGTCCTAAAATCATATTAAAGTATAAATCAGTGTTTTCAGATTATGTTCTGAAAAATCCATGAGAACAGTTTGCTACCGACCAGTGAGGGCTAAAAAGCTCGCCCTGGAATGTAAATCGACTGCATCACTAAGCACAGTCTACTTCAGCAGACATTATGTTTTCAGAGGAAGACTATTTGGGAATGGAAGCAATGTGTTGATTTACATTCTGACACATTTACCTGAGTTTGCCATAGATCTGTACTTTGAGTAACCCTGGTATAAAAAACACATATTAGAAAGTAGGTTTATTTTATCCTTTGAACCAAAGTAACATATAGACATACTAAACAAATGAACAACACAAAACAGTACAGAAAAGCATGGAATGAAAAGAAAAAATTTCCTTTCTCCTCCATTCCCGAGTCCACTTAAGTCCTTCTTCTCAAACAGATCCTTATAAGCAATTTTTTGTGTATCCAATCAGAGAATGTCATTAGTGCATCTGCACAAATAAATATACAATTTAAAAATGTACACAAAATTTTGGCATACTCGCTCCTGGGTACTTTGCTTTTTCACTCATTAATATTTCTTAGAAAGATTTACATATTAGCAAATAAAGGTGCTTGTCATCCTAGAATTGTAGAGTGCATACAAATATTGCATTGTATGTATGTATCATAGAGTGACTAACTAGTCATCCATTTGTGGATATGTACCATGTTTCAAATTTGTTTTTTCTACTACAAGCATTATTACAAAGGATAGAATAATGCATACATACTGTTGATGGTATGCAACACCAAATCTGTGTCAATAGGAATGCACATATGAAATGTTCACAGCTATTGCCAAATTGCCCTTCAAAAAGATGGTGCCCATACACAGTCCTTACCAAATGAATATGAGAATACTTGTTTTCTACCTTCTCCTGGAAGCTGACAGTTATTGAACAGTAACATTTTAGCCAGTCCAATAAGTAAATAATGTTTAGATTTGAACTGCCTATTTTAAGAGTTTAAGTACACATTTCCCTAACAAAGTCTTAGAGGATTGGACCAGGTAAATAAATTGTGGAAGAACATCCGAGGAAATGAACTGAGAACTGGAAAACCAATGGGAAAATCAAACTTCCTCTTTCATCGACATAACGATTCTTGTTTCTGTTTATCTTTAAAGGTTTGCATTCTTTCTCCCTCCCTACTGCCCTCTCTCCCTTCTCTCTCCTCTCCTCTCCTCTTCTGTTAGTTTTCTTCTGTGAACTAGGCATAAGGCAAAGATGATGATGCTCCCGGGTAACAGAATTCAAGCAAGATGGAGTAGCTGATATTCTGGTTTTAGATCCATAAGAGTAAGAAAATGATTTGGTCTGCTTGGTCAAGGGTGTCACACAGTATCATCTATATCATCCTGCCTATTGTGGTTTCAGGGGTAAAAGAAAGAAACAAGTAATGGATTAGAAAAATACTTGAAATGCCATCTCTCTACAGCAGGGATTTCCTACCACGGTCATTTGCAGTACTGATTCATCATCTAGGATTGCCCTGGCTCTTAAATATCAATCTTTAATATTCCAGTCTCTATCACAGGCTGTCTCTCTAGCTTTTTTTACTTCCTCATTACCATTAAAAATATTTTCTTCAAATTTATTAAGACTTCATATTATGTGACCCTTCTTCTTCCTTCCATCTATCATTTTCTTCCACTACATCTCTTCTTCAAATCTACAAAAATTCTCACCCCTTTTTGTCTAAATAATTTTCACATGACAACTGTGAATTAATTCAACCATCATCTTTTTTCTGCTGTGCAACTTGCTTCTGAGAACTGCTAGAAAAAGTCCTCAAAGCAAATGGATTATTTAAAGCATGAAAGTTTTAAACCTGCTGCAAGATGTTTAACACTGCTTGATAATCCCATGTCTTATCCTTGTTCATGTTCCTTCTTTATGCCAGACTCAGCCTCTGCTTGAGTGTATGACTTCAGAAAACCCCCATTTTGCTGCAGAATGATCTCTCTTAAGCATAAACCCACTCATGTCATTTCCCTTGCCTAAAAGCATCTAAGGGCTCATTTCCACACTGATGCACGAAGTCAAACATCCTCTGCCTTTTGTTCAAGGCCCCTACTGGAGTAGTTTTTGCTTACCTCCCATCACATCCCACATCTCCATATGTACCCCATATTCCAGCCAAACCAACAACTGAGAGATCTTAGGAGGCACCAGGTTCTCACATCATCATCTTTGCACATCCTATTTAATCTTGTTGAATGCCATTTCTTCCTTGCTTTGCTTAATGAGCTCCTCCTTATCCTCTCTATTCAGTTCAGATGTAACCTCCTCTGGGAAACTTTGCCTGCCTCCCCTCTGCACCCACCATTTACCTTACCCTATTAAGGTTAAGTTCTCTTTTCTCCCTTGTTTATTTTTCTGCTCCCTTCTGAGTCCCAGTCCTACAACTCTGTACCCCAGAGCAGAAATTTTATGTCTCAAAAACTGAAAATCACAGCTGCCCTATAATAAACACTCAATAAGTGTTTACAGAATGAATAGACAGATGGGCTTATAATATGAAGAACAGGACATTCAGTTTAGTAATTGGGGGACTGGAAGAGAAGTGGGGATGTCTATTACTCAGTATTCTGCTCTCCTCTTTGGAAATTTCACTAAAAACAATAACCTAAAAGCAGCAACAAAAATGTCTCAATCCTCTTAATAGAGAAGAGTCTTCTCCAGTTCGTTATCTTCAATAATACTTTACTTTAAAAAAACAAACTTCTTTTTAGTATTTGCAGGCGTCACTTGGGGTTAAACTGTGGTGTCCCTCCCCTCTGCCTTCCATTCCCAATGAGGAAGTGGAGGATATATGTTGATGTTTTGTTCAAGTGAAAATCAACAACCATACATTAGTTATTACCTAAAGAAACCGATTTTTCCAGGTTGTCAGGCTTTATTGGAATCCCTGGAGGTCCAGAGAAAGTCTGTTAACCGGAGCAGGATTGCTCAGAGCCCCAGGGAAGCAAAAGTGCAAAAGCAGATGCAAAGTATCCATGGGTCAGTGTTTTACCAGCACCTGGGATGTTTGTTAAAACTGTTGATTACTGGGTTTTACCTCAATCCTACTAAATCAGGATCTCTGGGGAAAGAGACCATGAATCTGATTTTAACAAGCTCCATTAACTGGGAACACTAATTTAGACATGACTCTCCATAGAGCTGGTTAGAGCAGGGGAAGGGCCTCAGTGTGGAGAGGGGTGTGTCAGGCTACACAAACACTGAAGCCCTTCAAACTGTCAGATCCCAAGTCCTACTTCCCTGAGACATCAACCTCACGTTCACAAGTACCCTCTGGCGATTTAGCTTCCTTGTGGCTACACCACTGGAGAAAGCTGCAGAGAGAGCCAGTCTGGACTGTGCTTCTTTTCACAAAGATGCTTTTCATTGCAAATTAACAAATTACCATTATTGTTCTTATTTAATACCTTGTGAGCTTTGTTCTTGTGAATTGGAACTCTGAATCTGATCAATTTTTTAATAATTCTTTGAAATATATTGAGCTTCTGGACATGTTGGATTACTACTATGAGAATCTTTATTAAGGAACATCTCTGGTCTCCCCTTCCAATCCCTTCTGCCCCACCCCAACTGTCTCATTTTCCTAAAACATTTATGATACGTTTATTGGTTTTTATTAGGTAGGAGTTCAGGGATGCCAAGATGGCAGAGGCAGAGTATAAGAAAGATGCCTCTGGAGGAAAAGACAGGGATATGAGTCACCATTTCCCTATTTATGATAAGTCCTATTATCATGACAACCCCTTGTCTGCAGTATTCTAATTGGGTTTCGTAAAGCAACCAATGGGGGAAAATTGGACAATATTCTAATCAGGTTTCATAAGGTAAACAATGGAAACAAATGGGGTAAGGTCTTCAATCTGGTCCAGATAAAAAAGAGACTGTTTCACAGCTCAGCATATAAGACACTAATTTCCAGACACTGGGGCCCTGAACCTCTCTTTCTCGCTCAGTCCACTCCTTTCTACCTTACAGAGTTGTACTCTCACCTTCACTTTCAGTAAATCTATACTTTTCCTGTTACTTGTGTGTGTCTTGTTCAATTCTTTGTTCGGAACACCTAGAACCTGGACCCCAACTGAATACCCCATGATAATATCTTCATCTGAAGAAATCACACATTAACAAAATATCTAGCTGGGTTCTATGATTTTGGTCAAGCAAGGATAAAAAATAATACCTCCTTAAGAGACTGGAAGACAGAATCTAGCTTCTCTCTTTCCTATGGGGGTAAGGCCAACCTGAAATAATAATTTTCAACCAGAGGTGATTTTGACCATGAGAGGACATTTGGCAATGTCTGGTGACATTCTTGGTTTTCGAAACTGAAAGATACTCCTGGCATACAGTGGCTAGAGGGTAGGGATGCTCTCAAGTGTTTATCTTACAATGCATATGACAGCTCCCTACAGAAAGAATTATCAAGTACAATGGTATATAGGAAAGGAATCCTATGTGATTTCTGCTCAATTTTTAAACTTTTCTAAAAATTAAAAAGAAAAAAAAACTATCTAGACTATTAAAAAATCATCTAGTCCAAAATGTCAGTAAAACCAAATTTGAGAAACCTCTCCTTGAGGAAGTCACAATTTTTATGCCAACGCTAGACATTTGTTGTAAAGGATAGTAATTTTGTATAAATTGCTTCCAAAATGAGTTCAAGTGTGCAACTCTTTTATTTTCAAATTAAAAGATGATGTTATAATTGAATAGCATATGCTCCATGATGTCATCTTTAGGATGAAGTCACTTGGCTACACTGAAAATATAAACTGTGCTGAGGTGAGAATTGAATTCACTTTTTAAAAAAATACACTTATGTCAATTGAAGTAGATTAAATTAGAAGTATGAGATGAGAAATTTGGTCTTAAAATTTGATTATGAGGAATGACCTACTTTGTAAGGGGTTTCATTTTGGATTTCCAGAATCTGTGTTTCCCTCACCACATGAGTCTTTCCATACCCACGCATCTTGTAGGCCATATGGTGCTCTTTTGGAATAACTTCCATTTCATTTTTCCCTTCTTTGGAAATATTTCTTCTATTTTCACCCTTTTAGAAAGTGCTGATGTCCTTGAAGATGGGTCTTTTGTCTAAATGCTCTTCTTGCTAATGATGTGATTATTCTATTAAGACTCTTATCTGAACTATATGTATTCTGGAACAAACAAGAAGGATAGGCCTACTGGTGATGTTTAAAAAGCATTTCATGCTATTTGGATAAATTAAAAAACCCATTCTTCATTTGGACTGAGGATGTCAATAGTTACTTATGGGAAACGTCAGCAGGTTTCCTTTGGGCAGGGTTGTGTGGTGCAGAAAATGGACAAGCAGAGGGGTAAGTTAGGCATTTGGGATAGGAGAATACAAAGGCCACCTCCTAAGGAGTTACTGAAGAAATATCATAGGACTATGGAAGAAAGGCACTTGAAAATGTCATCTGTGACTTCAGTAGTTCAGTAATAAGAAAGGTAAGAGAAAATGGCCACCTCTTACAAGGACAGCCAAATACATGGTGAAATTTAACTATCTGTTACTATGAAAAGATGCCAACAAGACAGCAGGAGAGAATCAAGATTAATTAAGTGCAATTAAGGAATGGAACTCACTGTACGAGGAAGAACCTGGTCATTTCCCAGAAAGTCAGCACTTCCCTGTGACTTTTAGTTTTCCATCCTCCAGCTTCCCTTGGAAGTGGTTCTTCAGTTTCAGACTATATTCATTTGCTGATGAGGCTGGCCTGAGACCATCTACTCTGTTTCCTTTTGGTAGGGTGCCCCACCTTTGAATTATGCATATTTGCCTAAGACCTTTCCATCATTGTATCTGCCCCAGAAAGCCACACTTAGTGAAACTCCTTATTAGAAAATTGCGCCTTCAGAGTTATCATCTGCAGGATGACATCTTCTCCAATGTTTAGGTTCAGATTAGTGGAAGAGATTTCCCAGTTGATGGGTTGGTACCACCTGGGTAAAGTCAGACAGTCTTTAAGCCAATTTCAACAAGCTATTTGCAGCCAAAAAAAAAAAAAAAAAAAAAAAAAAAAAAACCAACCCTCAAATCCTTTGAAAAGTGATTTAAATCTTTACTGCAATGTTAAAAAGAGTTTACGTTCATATTAAACAGAAGAGAACTTCCAAGCCTGTTTCCCCATCTCCCTCCAATTATCAAATCAAACACACAGCTCTTGGGAAATTTCTTCTTCAACCTCTACGCTGTATCTGAACTATCTCCATGTTAGGCTGGGTGTCTCCTACTGTCTTAATCTCTTAAACTCCATTCTAATCCTGATCAATCTAAACTTTCAAAGTCTCTTTCAATTCTCTTTTCTATACACTACATGGATTGACAAAATTAAATGTCCACATACGTTCTAAGCAACAAAGACATGCTCCTTTTGAAAGTGATTTGAAAGTTGAAGTTTAATGCACCCGTATTTCCTTTATAAAATCACATGCTCATGCACACAGTAACAAGGCATCATGTTCTTCTGGAAGAATAAAAGACTCAATTCTTATGTCAGATTGTCAAAAGTACATCTACAGAGGATTAGTATTTTGGTTGCCCAAACAAGGGAAAGAATTTCAGCAAGTTCCTTAGAAAGAATTATTTCATCCTATAAACAGGTTCTTGAAATGTTCTGATTGATACTGACTATAAAAGCCATAGAGTTAATCCCTTTCTTCATGTCTTAATGAAACCAATATCTAAGTAAAAATAGAGGTATATCTAGAGGTTTCTTTCAAAAAGAACCTTTTGCCAAATCTTCAGTGAGTTAACTCTGCAAATGAGTTAACCCTGAAAATAAGGAAACATTTCTCTTGAGCAAATTGTTCATTGAAGCCTTTGGGGGATCCAGCCTGCAGCCCTTTTCAACTCAGAGATAGTCCTAAGCTGGTTGTGGTTTTAGAGATAATGATCAGAACCCAGAAATAGAAGCAGATAATGGAATGTATTTTGTCTTGTTAAATGTCATGAAGAACAGAATGCCATATAACTGTGTGTGTACATGTGTGTATGCATGCACATGTGTGTGTGTGTGTGTGTGTGTGTGTTTCCCTGATATTTATAATGAAGAAGTCATATAATTTTATAAATGTATCTTAGTTTGTTGAACTATGTGTCTTTCCCATAATTGTATTAAAAGCAATATAAAGTTAGGGTAAACCTTGTATGGTATTGCAGAATCAACCTATTAATCCAGGAATAATTTTCTACATAGACAAGTATGTAAATTTATAAACCCTTTACCCTTAAAAAATAATACAAGTCTTAAATGCTAAATTAAGTGATACATTGAAGGTCATGTAGTTTGTGTAGCTGGGAGATGAGAACAAATTGAATTAGTCCTGAAAAGAGGAGAGACAAACTTGGCCTTGAATAATGAGCCAGGAGAGAACTAAAGATCTAACCATAGCTCTACTTTAGGTATTTTCCATTTCTTAAACTGAAGAAATATATCCAAATATTTTAAAATTTTCTCTTTGCATATTTATACATTTTTATGAGTATATAGTTTCTTTTATAATGGGGGAAGAAAGTCTAAATCATTCTTCAGACAACAGTGATTGAGATCAAGAGCTGGACTCTGTAGTAGTTTTGCCTGTTTTCAAACTCTAGTACAGGCTGTTACAACACCTTCAGCAAGTTGTTGCACCCCTTTTATCTCAGTTTCTTTATGTTTCTTTCCATCTGGGATATTACTAGCACCTACCTCCTGGTGTTGTAGGAAGTGTGTGAGCACATGTAGAACACTTGGGAAAGTGTCTGCATGAAGATGGCCCTTGAAACATATGCAAGGACTGAGGAGCAGGAAGAGGAGGAGCTGCCTAAATGAAAATCCAATTAACAGTTCAAACTGAAAATGTTTTCTTCTTCTTAATTCCAGTATTTGCAGATAATTGGTAAAGTACATTGCAAGGAATCAAGATCTGTTTGCTAAATTATCAGGTCATGCAAGTTTTATGTTTATCAGTGTTCATAGAGATTTTAATAAAGATTCAAAAATGTTTAGCTATAATTCCAGTCCCATATGTTTCCAATGAAGAAGTTTTATCATTCATAGATATTTCCTAGTTTGTTGAACTAGGTATTTTTCTTTTCCATTAAAGTATTGTAAACACTTTAAAGTTAGGGTAAGCCTTGACTGGTATTACAGAATCAGCCTATTGGTACAGGAACAATTTTCTACATACATAATTTATTTTTTATTTTTATTATTTATTTTAGAAGCATTTATTTTTTGTTCCAATGACAAAGGGAATACAGGTATTCCCTGACTAGCAATACTTTTAACTTAACAGTTTTTCAACTTTACAATGGTGTGAAAGTGGTAAGCATTCAGTAGAAACCACAGTTCAGATTTTGAATTTTGAATTTTCCCCCAGCTAATGGTATATCCCATACTCCCTTGTGACACTGGACAGTGGTAGCAAGCCACAGTGTCCAGTCAGCCATGCAATCATGAGGGTTAACCAATGCTCCCCAGTGTACTGTGCACTGTGCTGCTAAGCCACGATGTTCTGCAGATTAGGTGACTTAATTGCACTTTTGACTTAAAATATTTTCAATGGGATGTAGTCCCTTTGTTATTTGAGGAGTATTCTGTACATACAGTATCAGAGGTTGCTATTCACCAAAAAAAGTGAAGTAATGAACAGCAGAAGCTATTTATAGATATTCATTGTAAAAAATTTAAGTTACTGAAAACAGCACCTGCCATTCCACCAGTCAGAGATAAGTTTTGTTGACATTTGATGTTATTTTCCTTTAAGTTTTTTTTTTTCTGAAAAATGACTCCTAATATTTTGGTACTTTATCAAGAGGTTTCCTAATATTTTGAAAATGTTATTATGAAACATAACCACCCGTAAATATAAAAGTAGTTAGTCCTTCTCAGGCTGAAATCACATGACTGCAAAGTTCTCTGTTGAGCTGTGGTCCTGCAGGACTTCTGACTCTTTACAGTCTGACATTCTATTTTTGCCATATTTGCATCTCCCAAAACCTCAGAAGAATTAGTAACTGAAATGGTGACCTGAAGAACGTGAAAAGCCACTTGCTCTTATGAGTATTCTGGAAGTCATTCCCTTTTCCTTCTCTTCTTGCTCTTTCTGTTCCTCCTCCTTTTTACAACCTCTTACCGCAAGTCTTTCTGAAGAATACTTTTTTTTTTTTTTTACAGATAGGTTGAGTCCCTATTTTAACCTCAATAGATATGTTTCCTCACAAGACACAAACCTTCCATTAACCTTACATTTAAATGTAAAGACTTGTTTTATTTGCTCATTACTCTATTTCCACATGTTAAAAGAATGAACATTTAAAACAAAAAAATGAAGTTATAAAAACTAGTGTACTTGATAATACTGTGTTTACTAATAGGGAATTTTAATAATTACATAGCATTCTGAAGACATTCATGTTGTTCTTCTTTGCTCCTTTGGAATCATTGCTTTCCCACATTTCTCTAAACATCAGAGATTTATTTCTGGAATGGTATCATGCAGCTCTACCACCCTCTGGTCACAAGCAATGTAATCATGCACAATTCTTCAAGTCATTCATGAACACACTTTGAGGATTTTAATATCTAATTCAGTCGTCATGTCTCCCCCAACTCCTGCCATAAACTTGGAGGAATCTAATTTCCAAAGGAAATAAGTCATCTCAGAAATGAAGCTCAGTTTCAAGATCATTTTAAATGAAATTATCTTTATCTTGATATTAATCAATATTGTTTCCTCTGAAATGTTAAATTAAAAACAATAACTTTGATATTTTTTTCTATACCACACTCTCCTCTTTCTGTTCTACTTCCATTAAATCTACTCTTTAATTAACAGAGTCCTCTAGGTCTTTGATTGTTCTCTTTAATTCCAATTGATCTGTGAGGATTAGCTTCCTTCCTTCATTTTATGGCTTAAATACTATGTTTTTTTCAATTGCCTTTCCTAACAACTCAAAGCCTTGCCAATTTGTGCTTCTTTCCTGCCTGTGAAAACACAGTTCTGCCTTAATCAGCATTTTTTTCTCCTCATCCATGAAGACTTGGGAAGCCTTCTAAAGTCTCAAAACTTTTCAGATTGGAGTTTGCACAAATGTCTGATTTCAATGTCAGCTGAGCCTTTTGTGTTGCTTTGTGCTCTTCTCTTGAAAAGATCCCTTTCCAGGCCCCACTCTCTTCAGCTCAACCCTTACCCCATCCTTCCTGGCAAATGGCCTTTCCAACTCTGTTCAAAAGAACTATCTATCTCCCTCTATTTCCTTCTTCCTTACTTTCCAGTTCACAGGAATAGGTATTTTCTTTCTTTCTAAAACAAATCCCTCATTAACACTATAATTTTTTTCAAATATTTTCATCAATTTTCTTTTAGGTTTTTGTAAATGCCTCTTCCTCCCTTAGTAAATATGCTCATATCCATTTCTTCTGAGCTATTATTAAAGTTACAACCTATACTTTTTATGGTTTTCTATCCTTTCTGTGATTGTGTATAATGCCTTTGACACCAGATACAAAACCAATCCAAGGTAAGATTTGTTTCTTTCTCTCTTCTTGAACAAACACCTTGAAATAATGATGTCATTCTACATCCTCTATTTCAACTTTCTCACTTCTAATTTGCTACTCAGTCCTGTGCCACCAAATCTGTGTCACACTGTTGCCATCCCTTTACTCATATAGTTACCAGTAATTTTGTAAATAACAAAAACAACGTCCTTCTCTCCTCTTTCTTACTCACCTTCCCGATGTCATGAATCATCGTTTGACTCCTTTGTTCACTCTCCTCTTATTCTATATGGTCTTTCTGGAAGATGACATCCACCTCCATCACTTCCAAGTATGCCATCACACTAAAGGTATCCAGGGATCCAGGGTGGGTGTTTCACTTAATCTCCCAAATTAGATCTCAACACTCCATGAATGTCTCTACCTGCCTGTGTTACACAGACATCGGGCACCTCAAATTCAAAAGGTTAAGGGCAGAACCTATCTTCTCCTCCAAACCTTCTCTTCCTTCCCTGTTTTCTATATTAATGACAAGTAATTCCATTATCCCATCTTCTAAGCTAAAGGGGCTATTCTATTTTACCCTATTTGCTTCTCATATCCAATTACTTACCAAATTACATTGCTTCTAACAAGTATATGTAGAATATTCTATACTTGTCCTCCTTAATTTCGAGCACTCCATATTAGTATAGAACAATTGCTTTTAATTTCTTTGTTAAGTGGCTTTATCATCTCACAGAAAGTCTCTTAAAAGCTCTAATAGGAAAATTAATGGTCATTTCACTATCAGCTAGTCCATCTTTTATACATGAATGATTGATCCAAGCTGTGCAGATCAAATCTGAATTATTCATTCTTGGAATAGAAATCAAAGTGATCAAGAGCTGGTAGAACTGACTTACATTAGTGATATCACATAAGGAAACTGTTCAGGACTTCTGTAGCTCTTCTTGTTCTGCCCATAGTCTTGGCTGTCTAACAGTTTCTCCAATGAAGTGAGATAACACAAAACTTTGTAGCAAATTCCTGTTTTAGTTAATTTTGGTCCATTTGTTCCTGTTGCTCAAAACACCTTTAAATTATAGCATTTCTAACACTGCCATTGAAGTTATCTTTCTGAAATACAAGTTTTATCTTATTTCTCTTTTTAAATTTTTTTTTTTTTTTTTTAGTTGTCAATGGATCTTTTATATATTTGTTTATTTATATGTGGTGCTGAGTATCGAACCCAAGGCCTCACACATGCTAGACAAGTGCTCTACCACTGAGCCACAACTCCAGCCCTTATTTCTCTTTTTAAATCATTCCAGACGGACTATCTTTCCTGATGTTTAAAACCCAAATTCCATAACTAAACATAAAAGAAAATCTAAAATCAAGGGTATTTTTCCTTCCTGGTGTTCTCTGCCAATATTTCCCTGAATATAGAAGGGATTTCAGCTTTATTACTTGTGGTTCTAGGGTTTTTTGTGTGCTTCAGGCTGCCAAGGCTTGCCCATGTTTCTCTCTCTGCTTAGTATTCTGTACTGCTTCTTCTGGTGGTCAATGTCCTCACTCACCTCTACTGACACCTTTAGATAAAATCAGCACCTTCTTGCCCTCTGTTCCCAGAGTACTCTTTATTTCTGTAAGTGTTTACAATGCTGAGTCTAAGTATTGGTTTACAGACCTTCGTTCTATTAAACTGTAAGCTCCTTGATGGTGGAGGCTCTCAAGGTAGAACTGGCCAAAGAGACCATCAGCCTCTGGAGACCATCTTCTGGGAAGAAGGATAGCAGAACACAGGAGACCCTTAGAAAGACTGGGGAATTGAGGGTTCTTAAGCTTCCCTGGCAGCTTCCAAGATGAGATAAACTCCAAGAGAAGAGATTTCATGACCTGATAGAATGAAGTAAAATAAAAAGAGTTTCAACAGTAGAGGTGTTAAGTGAAAATGGTGTCACCCTCATTTGGCCCTAGGGGTTAACAACATAGGTGGGAAAAAATCTCCGTTCATGTCAGCATGGAAATAGTAAGAATTCAGGGATTTGTGGCATTAGCATAGTGGGTTTGAGGAGGACCAGATAGCAACTTAGGGACACATGGGAATGAAACCAGAAATGGCTGAACAGAAATGAAATGACCCTTGGAGCTGAGTCCCAGATCTAGACACCAGAAAATCTTTATTGTTACTGGGCCTTGTTCATAATGATTGCTGAGGTGATTAAAGAAGAGGTCAAAATATCCCACAAATGATGTAAGAACAGTAATAGCTGTTTGGAGTTAGGACCTCTATGGTTTAAGTGTTTTGAGAAACTGGTCAAGGATGCTGAGCGGATGGGTTGAGTGAGTCAGTCTCATGCACGTGAGTGTGAATATGTGACTAAGAAGGCGAGGAACAAAATATGCTGAATGGGGGTTAATTAAAATGTAACTTGGCAAGCACTGAAATTTTGGACAGCTTTAAAACTTTAAAAATGTTGCCACTTTAATATGCCCTTAGGTTTCTACTGATTTCTTTAATTGCCATCTGTTAAGTGAACAGTGATAATGAAGTAGAATAAAGTTTTCCCAATGATTTTGGTATTAAATCTGCTTTAAAAACTCACTCACTTGTGAAGATTTACTTTTCTTTCTTTTTTTTTTTTTTTTTTTTGGCTATTGTCCTGTCTGAGCCAACTATACTTGGTTTTATGGCTTACACCAATATTCTCAGCTTTATCATGGTCACCATTACCACTGTTTTAATGTTCCTTGAAGTTGCAAATGAAAACCCCAAGTCTCTTTTACCTTGTGAAAATTGTGTGCTAGATTTGATGATGAAAAGGAAAATGCTTTTAACTATGAATGTTCTCCTGATTATAGCATCTTAGTGTCTACCAACTGTGAATTTGGTTTGACAGAACACACTGTCACTTGTACGGATATCTCAGTAGGGTTTGGTGATTACGTGATTGGACATTATTTTCTCTACTATTACATTTGTTAAAAAAATATTTAAATGAAGCAATCAGAACGTTTACCACAACTCTATTATATAAAAGGTAAAAGGAGATTTCAAAAATTTTTTTCTACATCCCAAATAGTAAATAGAGAAATATGGGTGCTTTCTGAGATGTCTAATTTTCTAGAGCAGATTTCCATTCATCTTTTGTCCCCTGAGAACCCACACCTAACAGAGGTAAAAGTGATGTAAATGCAATGTAATCCGATTGTATTAACTACATAGAAAACACTAGAAATTCAACACTTAGTAGTTTCAATGTAAACTAAGAGATCAGCTAGCTACTGAGGAAGTGAAATGTGACATCCATGCAGACATGGAACTATTCTGCAGAACATGCCCACTGTAAGGTTGAGATTTAGGTAAAATAACTTGTCTTTCTGCCTTTCAGGAACCTTACTGGTTTTCCATTGACAGGCACTTTTTTTCTAGGTCCCAAATCTGTTTTTCTCAGAATATCAAGATAATTCCTCTTACTCAGAGTCCAATTCAGTCCTACCTCAACTGTGATTATCTGGAGTCTCAATGCTTTCCTTTCTGTCTGAATTACTTCACTAATTGGTAAATTGGATATAATAAGTAGTTACATATATGCACTACAATGATTGTTTAGTGTTAAGGCATATTTCTAAGTCTATTTCCTATGTAGATTGTGAACTTTGGGAAATAGACACCATGTTTCATACTTTTGTGGTATTCATCCCAAGAAAATTCTGAGCACATGTTCAACACATATTTATTATTTATCTACAGTTTCCCACAGGCCTGCCAAAGGGGAAGGAGGAACATAGTGAGGGCATAACCTTGACAAATTAATTGAAATCTCCAAGCACAATGGGCTGTTAACTGCTCAGGCAATTCATTTGCTGATACTTAAATTTGTGGAAAACAGGAGATGGAGATACTGGTGGGGCTATCAATCGAAAAAATTTTTGTATAGACCTTCATTAATTCTGGTTACTTTTCCTTACGAAAGTTCTTTCTGTTCTAAATATGATTTATAAGATGCTACATACTCACTGGTATATGAAAGCACAGCTTCTTCTGACAGCTGACTAGTAGTGCATTGAATTTTCAATTTGCTTCTATTTTCCCTTCTTTTTGGCCAAAGCAAATAGTTGTTATTGTCTCTATTTCCTCTAACTGTTATTGCTACCATTAATCTCTCCAAATCTCTCCAATGAATTTTATAGAAAGGCATAAATCTACCCCTAATACCAGATAAGACAGACACTCAAAGAAATATGTATACACTTAAAAATGTTGCAATTTTTAAGCAGAGTTGTAGCCTTTAGCTAATTTTTAAAATTTATTTTTTAAATTGCTAAGATAACTGAAGATCACAAGGGCTAAAGTAGTCAGTGGATTACTTAGATTAATCTTAAAAATATAAAAATGAATATTACCATGGGTATGTTCAAAAGAGCATGTGAACAAAATATATAAAGCAAAAGGCACAGAATAACTGACTAATGAATATTATTTGAAAATATGCTATAGCATGCTTAGAATTTGCATGCTGTCACATGTGAGTGCAATAGTTCTTGTCTGCTGTCTTCCTTGTAGACTCTCCTCCTCCAGTTTGAGTAGTGAATGGACTTTTGAGAGAAAATAAATGTGTATTATTTTATCTCAAGGCAACTTGTCAAATTTTCAAAGACATATCCTGACTTTCAGCATTTTAAAATACTTTTAAGAAAATGAATAAATTATTACTGATGGTATTTTAGGCAACTGAAATTAGTTTTGTATTATTTAATACTTTTTAGGTACTTGGTATATACCAGACACTGACAAAATGAGTTTACAAGCATACCAACAGCACTTATTTAACAAATATCTAATGGGTGCCCACCAAATGCCAGGCACTATCTTATTTGTTTCTCACTATAAATCCACAAACTAAGGGTGCTTATTATTGACATTTTCTGATAAGGAAACAAATTTTCAAGCTTAATAAAATTCCCAATGGCCAAATAATTAGAAAGTGACAGAGCCAGAATTCTGACTCAGATCCCAAGCTCTTAAATGGTATGCCATACTGCCTCATATAATATATCAAACCTGAAATTATGAAGATATATCACAATTTATTATTTTGTTTTTATATATGGAAAAAGCAAGGAGATAAGCCAAGTGAGAGCTAAGGAAAGTGAAGAAAACCAATTCACTCCATTTTAAAAGTTATGCATTTTTTGCAGTATTTAGGTAAAATATTCAAAGTTTCATTTACTTCCCCCTCTCCCCATTCTACCTTAACAAGGTTTGAATTACTGATTCTCTGGCTTAAGGGGAAAAAAAAAGTCTTGATGAATAGCAGTTGCCATTTTCTGTTGTGTAACTACACTCGATAGATGATTTCAAGTACCCTTGTGAATTGGGAGGAATATTGAATATTCAGATTCATGAAATCCAAAGGATCTCAAGCAAGATCAATCCAAAGAAGAATACTCCAGGGCACAATTCTAATCAAATTGTCAAAAGTTAAAGACAAAGAATCCTGAAAGCAGTTAGGAACAAGAGACCCCTCCACACAGAAGGGAAGCTGCAGAAGACAATAGACTTCTCAACAGAAACTTCACAAGCCAGGAGGGAGCAGAGATGATATACTCAGAGCGCTGGGGGGAGTGGGGGAACCTGCCAACTACTGGAAAGTTGTCCTTCAGAAATGAAGGAGAGCAAAAACATTCCCAGACAAATAAAAGTTAAAGGAGTTCAACACTTCTCTACCTGCCCTATAAGAAATAAAGGAAGCTTCTTAAATTGAAATGAAAGGATGCTAATTGACATGAAAACATATGCTGGTACAAAACTCCATTATAAAAATGGTAAAAATAAAGTAAAATCAGAATACTATGTAATGATGGCATAGAACTCGCTTATATCTCTGGTATGAAGGTTCAGACAAAATTATTATAATTAACTACAACCACAATAACTGGTTAAAGAATATGTGATATAATTGTGACAGCAAAATCAAATTGTGACATCAAAAACATAAAATGGAAAGGGAAGAAAAGTGTAGTAATTTTTTATGTGATCAAAATTAAGTTGTTATCTGCTTGAAACAAATTATTGGACTATGCAATGTTCTCTGTGAGCCTCAGAGAAGAGGCTCTGTTCTTATAAACTGGTTCCAGCACACCGCTGCTTGAATCCCATCACAGTGGGCACTTAGGAATTGATAAATCATGAATTTCTGAGGGAAACTATTTTGAAGCTTGAGACATTTAATCTCCATAATGTTTTTGGTACATTGGTTTCATTCCTCAAAAAAAGTCTGGAGAGAAGCAGCAATTTTCTTCGGTAGAATTTATGGTGTACTATTCAAAAACTAGGAGGACCTGAATAGTTCTTTAGGTTATGAGCTATTTCCAAAACTTGGGGGTTGAATACGAGTCTATCAACTGAACACTGAGAGGTTAAGGGTAGATCTTTGACATTGTTGTTAGATGATTTGGTGAATGATTCCTCCTATGGGCCAATTAGGGAAGAATACATAATAAAAATATGGTATAAAATATTCCTAGAAACTCCTATGTGAAGAGCTTATAATACATGATATATATCAAGGGTTCCCAGTGAGAGCTGATCCTGGGCAGAGTGCCACACCACTACTGGCCTCCGTATGCTGGCACAGCAACCCTTACTGGAAGGAACTACTGTCTGCAGCAACTTTTTTCTCTGCTTTACATAGTCAGAGGGTTCAGCCAGCCAGGAGGGGTCCAGGTCCAGAGAGCATAGACATCCTGAAGTGATGACTTGCATGGAGGAGAGGTCTTCTTTGAGCAGCATGAAACTCAATGAGGCTTTGCCCCCACTCCATTAAAATAAAAATCAAAACCACCTACTCTTCACTTGACTCATTCAAGAGACAATTTGGATGCCTGCCATGATCTCCCCAGAAAGTGCTATTATATGAGTAATAAATCTTTTCATACCCTTTGGGTGCATGTAAGCCACCGTTCATCTGAATGCCCTAACTGGTACTGAGTAGGGGATTGAGAACTCCCCTAACTGGGCATCCACAAAACACTGAAACAAGACTATTTGCTAATGTTTGATAGACACCAGAAAACCAACAAAACTTGAAAAACCACAGGAGAGAGCACCTCATGCTTGCTACTGGGTAGAGCAAAGCTTGCTACTCACGGGAGCAGAGGGCCTGAAAGTCGCCAGTGCACTGACATCAAAATGGAGTCTTTATGTTTAGGTGTTACAAGAGACAGTGCAGTCGTGTTTCCAGTTAGTATGTGGAAGGGCACGAGTGGTCATTTGTGCTGGGTGATAAGGACAAGGAAGTTCTTTTGCTATGTTTGAAAAGTCCCTTAAGTTTTCGAAAATCCAGCCCAATCTAATAGTAAGACTTTAACCTCTCATCCAGCTTATGCTTCTCATTCTTTACTGATGTGGGCCTAATGCAGGCTCAGAAACCTACAGTTGAGATGGGGAGTGTGGTCAGATGACTCGGTTTTCTTCTGTTCCATGCATTTCTCAACTCCTCCTCACTCTGTGCTGCTTCTAGCTGCTGCAGGGCTGTATTAAAAGCTGGGAGGAGAAGGAAGGGCCTGAGAAGGGTACAGTCTGGCAGGGGTGCTCTCCTGCATGTGGGAGGTATCCAAATGAAGAATTCTGCTATGTTTATTTTCATGGATTCACAGGCTTTCAGAATCCTGCGCCCTAATTTCCAGGGGAAGTAATGCCAGGTCTGAGGCGTCATTAATGACCTTGTCAATACACATCCCCTCTAAGTGCATGTCTCCAGTCTTTTTATGTTGAAGTTGCTCCACTCCTGGAAGATAAGTCTTCTAGGGTAGAGTCTTTAATGACACAATCCAAGACCAGTAAATTCGTAGACAGCCCTCTGCTGCAGGGAGACCCATAACAGGAATGAGCTATGGAGCCCTCTCTGTTCTCCTTACCTTGAGGGAATCTACAGAATTCCCCAGGGGAGAGTCAGATACCAGACCATAGGTCACTACATGTTAGCTAATGGGCCCTTACTTGGCCTCCCCAGTTTGGGCAAGTGTCTGCTGTCCTATGAACAGCTCTCTGGAAGTTCTCCTTACCTGCTTTGCTGTTGGGGAAAAAAAAAAAAGAAAGTTCTCTGTCCTTATTCTGAAAGGGTGATACTGCATTCTAACCATCTCCCCAGAGAAAATCTTTACTCCTAAGCTTCCACAGTCAATCTCCTCTTTTTGTTAATACCCTAGATTGACGAGTGTGGAGTTAAATGTGACCAAACTGTGTTTTGGATTACCTCTCAGTGAGTGTTGCCTCATTTCTCTGGTATCTCCTTTTAGAATATATAGATATTTAACACCCTTCCCTATGAGCTTTGGAGTCTCAGCCAAAATCCTAAAAGAACAGGGAATTCACAGTTAGTTCTTCTTGTATTTGCAATCATTTTAAGGCAATGTTACCCATGATATTTCAGGGAAAAAGGCAAATATATTACAAAATGCTCTTGTTGGTTATTTTTTAAAACCTCTTAGAATTCAATAAAAATCACATTTTAGGTGATAGCAAACAGTATAGATGCTTAACACTGATAAAAAAAAACATGGAATACTACAGGAAAAGACTGACAATTTCTATCTACAAATATTAGCCTCAAGTAATTTTAAGGACTGAGAGCCAAAGAAATCAATGGGAATTGGGGAAAGGCTACCTGTTACAACTCTGCCTACTACTGCCTAGAAAAATCTTTGTTAAGTCACAATACAGAACCCAAATTTTTTCATACTTGATATAGAAAACAAGGACAAAAATAAAAGGATTGGAAGGGAAGAAGCCAGTGCCCAGCATTCTTTTTTTTTTTTTTTTGGGGGGGCGGTTGCTGGGGATCAAACCCAGGGCCTTGTGCTTGCAAGGCAAGCACTCTACCGACAGAGCTATCTCCCCAGCCCCCTCCCAGCATTCTTTTTTTTATTTATTTATTTATTTATTTTTTTTATTTTTTTACATTTACATAGGGTAATGATGTTTATTTTATTTTTCCCCTCCCCCCACCCCTCCCACCCCTCTTTTCCCTCTACACAGTCCTTCTTTCCTTCATTCTTGCCGCTCTCCTTAGCCTAACTCTAAACCTAACCCTAAACCTAATGCTAGCCCCTCCCACCCCCCATTATATGTCCTCATCCGCTTATCAGCGAGATCATTCGTCCTTTAGTTTTTTGAGATTGGCTTATCTCACTTAGCATGATATTCTCCAATTTCGACCATTTGCCTACAAATGCCATAATTTTATCATTCTTCATTGCGGAGTAATATTCCATTGTATAAATATGCCACAGTTTCTTTATCCATTCATCAACTGAAGGGCATCTAGGTTGGTTCCACAATCTGGCTATGGTGAATTGAGCAGCAATGAACATTGATGTGGCTGTATCTCTGTAGTATGCTGATTTTAAATCCTTTGGGTATAGGCCAAGGAGTGGGATAGCTGGGTCAAATGGTGTTTCCATTCCAAGCTTTCTGAGGAATCTCCATACTGCTTTCCAGAGTGGCTGCTCTAATTTGCAACCCCACCAGCAATGTATGAGTGTTCCTTTTTCACCACATCCTCGCCAACACCTATTGTTGCTTGTATTCTTGATAATCGCCATTCTAATTGGGGTGAGATGAAATCTTAGGGTAGTTTTGATTTGCATTTCCCTTATTACTAGGGATGTTGAACATTTTTTCATATATCTGTTGATTACTTGTACATCTTCTTCTGTGAAGTGTCTGTTCATTTCCTTAGCCCATTTGTTGATTGGATTATTTGTATTCTTCGTGTAGAGTTTTTTGAGTTCTTTATAGATTCTGGAAATTAGCGCTCTATCTGAGGTATGGTTGGCAAAGATATTCTCCCACTCTGTAGGCTCTCTCTTCACATTTCTGATAGTTTCCTTTGCTGAGAGAAAGCTTTTTAGTTTGAATCTATCCCAGTTGTTGATTCTTGCTTTTATTTCTTGTGCTATGGGAGTCCTGTTAAGGAAATCTGATCCTGAGCCAACAAGTTGAAGATTTGGACCTACTTTTTCTTCTATAAGATGCAGGGTCTCTGGTCTGATTCCGAGGTCCTTGATCCATTTTGAGTTGAGTTTTGTGTAGGGTGAGAGATAGGGGTTTAATTTCATTCTATTGCATATGGTTTTCCAGTTTTCCCAGCACCATTTGTTGAAGAGGCTATCTTTTCTCCATTGCATATTGTTGGAACCTTTGTCTAGTATGAGAAAATTGTATTTATTTGGGTTTGTGTCCATGTCCTCTATTCTGTACCATTGATCTACCTGTCTATTTTGGTACCAATACCATGCCGTTTTTGTTACTATTGCTTTGTAGTAGAGTTGAAGATCTGGTATTGCAATACCCCCTGCTTCGCTCTTGCTACTGAGGATTGCTTTAGCTATTCTAGGTTTTTTATTCTTCCAGATGAATTTCATAATTGCTTGCTCTATTTCTGCAAGGTACATCATCCCTTCATGCTCAAAACACTAGAAAAAATTGGGGTAGTGGGAACATTCCTAAACATTATAAAGGCAATCTACGCTAAGCCCATGGCTAATATCATTCTAAATGGTGAAAAACTGAAAGCGTTCCCCCTAAAAACTGGAACAAGGCAGGGATGCCCTCTTTCACCACTTCTTTTTAATATCGTCCTTGAAACTCTAGCCAGAGCAATTAGACAGACCAAAGAAATTAAAGGGATACGAATAGGAAAAGAAGAACTCAAACTATCCCTGTTCGCTGATGACATGATTATATATTTAGAGGAACCTGGAAATTCCACCAGAAAACTTTTAGAACTCATAAGTGAATTCAGTAAAGTAGCAGGTTACAAGATCAATGCTCATAAATCCAATGCATTTTTATACATAAGTGATGAATCTTCAGAAAGAGAAATTAGGAAAACTACCCCATTCACAATAGCATCGAAAAAAATAAAATACTTGGGAATCAACCTCCCAGCATTCTTAAGGTTCTTGTCCTAACAGAAAATGTAGGACCTAATAAAGGCCCAGGTACTTTTACTGGCAAGAGATGAAACAGAAATGCACCTATTTCACATCATTCTTATTATTAATAAAAGGACTTTTATGTAAACTTACATGTAGCTCATATTTTGTATTTATTAAGAGAAATAGCCTGTTTTAATATAGTTGCTTAGAAAGTTCAAGGCATTTATAGGTCTATTTAAAAAATCCTTCTTAAGTTCTACCTGTCAGCCATGAGTCTTAAACCACTTAAACCACTCAGTAGTAGGATTGGCACAGGATTTCTCTTTTCAGTGCCATCTGGATGGCAATGTTCATTTTAACTCTGGCAATCAGAGGATGAGGTGAACCATCTGGATTCCGCTCACCCTCCTGGTAATGTGTTAGAAGGCACTTGGCACAGAGGACAAATTGGCATGGAAGGAAAAATAATAAGGTGAGACATGAGAGACCCTAAGAAATCAGACCTTTGCTTCAGCCTTGCTCAACAGAACATATAGGACCTGGCCTTTGGAGGGCCTGCAGCAGAAGTGTTTTTCACCTACCTACCACAAACATCATTCTGTTTTTTTAAAAAAATTGCTTTGATAGGTTACACTGTTGTTAATTTCCACCAACGAAAGCCTTGGGTGGGAAATAATAATGGCAACAGTAATAATAATGATGATGATAATATTAACAATGTTTAATACCACTAATGTGGTTCAGTTGTCTCCTGTCCATGGTGGGGAGAAAGATTCTAAAGGAGTGAGTGATTTACCCAAGCCTGTGGCAGGCTGGGTAGGAACCCAGACCTCCTCACCACCAGCAGTCCAGGCTTGTGTGACACTGCTGGCTGAACTCCTAAGGGACCATGCCAGCGGTCCCTCCTCTCCCATCCCTCCTGCAATGCAGGGACCCACAGGAACTGTATCCTCTGAGGTGAGCATGCTGCTGCGTTAGTCGTTCTTCCTTCATTCTGTCTTAATCCCTTTGAATGTCAGCAGAAGCCAGAAACAAGCAACAGAGTCTCTTCCAAAACAAATCTCTCATGTGCTGTCTTCTTTTCCTTTGTGTATCTGTCACTGAATAATTCTTACTGAGTCTGCTCAGATTACTCTGAATCCCTGAGCTCCTGTCAAGAAAAAAATAAGAGAGCAAAGCTACCTTGTGCACATGGAGAGGTGACTTTTGGCACTTTGATGTTTCAGAAATGGATCCAAATTGAGATCTTTCCAGCTGAGATGTGAACTCCAGAGGCACAAGACAGGGAATTGTAAATCAGTTCAGGATGCTTCCATTTCCCTTAATAGGTTGTTATATAGAAATCAATGTAACGTGTGCAAATCTAATGTCTGTGAACAGTTTGAGCCATTTATTTATTCTAAAGCACACACAAAATACAAGAGGCTATAAGATAATGGTGGCAATCATACTGGGTTTAACACCTGGGTTCTGGACATTCCTCGGCCACAAACTATGAGCTTCAAAATCACATTACCTTTCTAGACCTAGTTACTTACTCTGGAATGAATACCTCCTTCTAGCTTTAGCATTTTAGATTCAATTGCATTCAGGGAGTTAAGCTAGATTTCTGGCACTGCTATTTTGGATGTCTGATTTTGACCTAAGCATATGCAATGCTAAATATAATGCTTTAACTGCATTTCTGTCTCTGTTTATGGTTCTTTCCCTAAGCCAAGATGAGCCTGTATGATTCAAAGCTACACAGCCTGGATATGCTGAGCACGTTCAGACAATTCTGTCTATGACTGCAGCCCTTCTGGAATTGCCTATGGAAAAGCAGCAGGAATCTCAAGCAGGGCTGTAATCTGAATAACTGAATAACTGGAAAGGTAAAGGTTGTGTTAATTGAGTGAAATGAATGACTATTTGAGCTGAAGTATCTCTGTTTACACAGATCCAACAACTGAAGAACATTTGGGAGCAAATTGCATTAACGCTATAGAATGAAAATCAGCAGTCTCAAATAGCAGCAGCCAAGGAGCTATCAGGAGGCCACCACTGGAAGGGGAATTAAATTGTGTTCTGTGAATATAACAAAGAAGTCTAATTAAAATGGACATTGACAGTGGCATCCACAACAACATGTCCTATGACAGCCAGAATAACAGTAGTAGCCAGAGAACTGTTGATCTGCCCTATGCCATTGTTAAGCAGAAAGAACCAGAGAGGCTTATCTGAAGAGGAGGCAGAGACTGGGGCAAATACTACTACAAACTGGCAGTTAGGGGGCTCCTTCTTAGCAAATGTTGATCAGCTCTAACCATGACCTACAGCAATTAGTAGTTATGGAGTAACCAGCAAAGTGTGTTTCTCAGGCTATCAAATTACACATAGAGAGCTTTCCAGGTCATGGAGAATCCTCTACTTAGGAAGATATGGATTAGTGTATAGCAATGAATTTATAGAACTAGAAAAACCACCAAGAAACATAAAATGCAAACTATGTCCTTAAAAAACTGAAATTGAAAATGAGTTCCTTGGAAACTCATTTTTTTCCTCTCTGGGTCCCTGAGAACCTGGTGGGGACAGTAGAAAGGTGGGGAGACTCAAAAGAATTCCAAGCTGTTCATGTTAAATAGGGAAGAAAAACCAAAGAGATCTTGTGAATTTTAATTGATTAACATGGAAAAAGAACTGCTTTACGGTACCTTTTAGTTTTCAAAGTGCTTCCACAAATTCTCTTTTACTTTTACTACCTTCCTTCACAAAGGTGGAAAAAGTGTCAAATAACCTTTGCAAATTCCACAATGATTTGCTGGCAGGCTGAAATGGAAGTATCAACTGACCAGACAGAATCCTCTCTCTTCTCCTGTGTCTTCTCTAAGCTTCTCTTATGTCTTCCTTTGTGTCTTCTCTAAGCTTCTAAAGAAGTGATTCTGAAATGATACCCATGATATTTAAATCTTAAAAGGAAAACCCACTTTGGGGCTGAGGGTATAGTTTAGGGGTAGAGCATTGTTTAGCATGTGTAATAACCTGGGTTCAATCCCCAGCACCATGTGCGTATACATGCACACATGTAGGAGTGCACACGTACACACCAAAACAGCAGAAAATAAAAATACCGTTTTTACAATAAAAGAGTATCTATAATTAGCATGGATGTATTGGTAATAAAGATGATAATAATACTCCATTAAGCACTTACTATGTGTTGGGAATTGTACTAAGCAAGTTTGCATATATTGTCTAATTTAATTCTCATAATTTGTCCTTTTAGGAAAGTAATATTATTTAATCCCAGTTTGAAGATGTGGTATCTGAAGAACAGTGTTCAAGTTATTTCAAAGGCTACAGAGCTAGTGATTGCTAGAGCTTGGATTTGACCCCCAAGGCATCCAAACTGGCAACACTATGCACACATCAGTAGGTTCTAGTTGAATCCTGCCCAGCCTGGAACCTAAGCTCATTTCCTCTCACCTAGAATGGTTTCACTCCCAAATGAGGTCTGTGTTCTTCATGCTCTAGGGAACACCTTATGCAAGATGCTACAAGGTCTGTCTCACAGTAGTGAGATGGTCTGGTGCAATGACTAAGAACATCGCTTTGCATCAAATAGATCAGACTGAAATACATGCTCAGCAATAGTCTAGTTGTGACATATAAGTCACTTATTTAATTTTTCTGGGATTCAGTTTCTTTTCTGTAATTGTGGGCAATATCTCCTACCGTGTAGGAGTGGTGGAAACATTAAAACCAGATGCAATAACTCTAAAATGGTGTCAGCCAGTAAGTCTTTAATGTCTTTTTTGTTTTGGCTTCAGTGAGGTTTTCTTGAAAATCTTATGGTTGCTTGACTGTCTGTTCCACCTTCTTTCAGTTTTCACTGAGGGAGGGTGATTTACTCAAATCATAATCGAGGATCTGCTATGTCATGCACTATGCTGGGCACTTGCAGTAGAAAAAATAAACATAACCTTGGACTGGTAATAGTATGAGATACCCCAAAAATAACTACAATAGAATGTGATAATAAAGGCCTGAATATTGTACCATGGGAGTAAAGAAGAAAAGCAAATTCCACTGGGGAGCAGTGAAGAAAAGCTCACAGATGTGCATGAGCAAGGCACGCCAAACACATTCCTTCCTCTAGGGGAAAGGGAAAAACAGCATTTCTCTGGTCCTTAATGATCAGTGTGCCAGCTAAAGGCAGGAATGTCACCTGAAGCTGGACTAGTCATTTCATTCACAGGTTTGTCTGCAAGAGACAAAGTGGGAAGACTTCTCTGTCCAACTAAGATAACAGCTCTCCATATGGCACATATGTTCAGATTTAAGGTTTCCAAGTCCCGTTTGCTGTTCCTGAGAAGGCTACTTCCTTCTTTGCTAAGAGATTCCAGCCCAATGAGCTCCTTTGGAGGAGAAGATGGGCACGATCCCTTCCAGGAACCATGATTTACTTTTGTCCTTGTCACTGAAAATACATCTTTCATGTGAGATTCTGCTTTCAGCTCCACCAGTCAACCAAGAACCCAGACAGCCCCAATCGCTCCTGCAGCAGTTTCCTTGGCAACCAGGGCCTGTCCAGAGAACTCAACAACCCACAGTGGGACCATGTGAGGCACTGTCAGGCACTCCTGGCTTTTAAATAGTAAGAGACCACACTGGAGACTCTGTGTCCTGGTCAAATATCAACCCAGCTGCCATCATTTTGTAATTGTAGAGTACCTTTCATCTGAGTGCCTCAAAGTAGGAATGCTTTCACACATGGGTCTTACCTTGTTGGGATGAATGTCACTGTTATTTACACCAAAGAAAAATCAAAGGATTCTCTGATGGGCTTTTTTGTCCTCCTTATCTCCCCACACCTTTCTTTTTTCTTCTTCTTTTTAAACAGATACTCCTGGCACTCTCTTGCAGTTTCTCTTTTCAGTTGCCTGAAAATGCTACACTAAAGAGCCATCGTCAAGATTTTACGCAGGATTTTATGCAGTTCTCCAATCAGTGCAGTCCCACTGATCTTCCATAGTCATCCAAGCTGAGCCAGACTAATGCCCAAATAAGGGTCAGAGTACTTCTCTCCCTGCGACAACCACATTCATAGCTGGGGTGCTCTTAAGAAGCAATAATGAAAAAGTTGAGGGTCCTGTTTAGTGAATAAAATTTGCCAAGCAAGGGTCATTTGGAGCAGGACATCTCTATTTGTTAGTGTGTCCTCAGGGACTATGTTAAACAGTGAATTTTGATTCAGTCAGTCTGGAGTGGGGCTTGAGGTTCTTCTGTATTTCTGAAAAGTTCCTAAGCTGCTACTGCCACTGCTGCTGCTGCTCAGCAAGGCAGAGGACTAGTCTTTGATTAAGAAAGGCTCAGATCTCCCTCTGTACACGTCTCTTAGTTTCTCTGTGTCGCAAAAGAGAACGAGAAGGAAAAGTACATCTTTCCCTCAAAATAATCTAATTAGAATGTCATTATTATAGTTCAAGCTAGAATATTATTGTTGTGACTGTGATTGATGCATAAGTACACATACACACACATATATACTAGAAGTTATCGAGTTGCAGAAGGGTTCACCAAGACATCTCTGTGGAAAAGGCCTTTCTTTACCAAAGAGTCCTCTTCAGAAACCTCTACATTCATAATCAAGTGGACTTTGCTGCTTTGACCTGATATTTACTGACTTTTGTCCAGAATGACTGACATTCTATAACTCTGATGAAAACAGAGATGTCAGGGAATAACCTCTCTCCAAATCAGTCTACTTGGAGTGTCAGAATGTGACCTTCTGTGGGAGGAGTTTCTTTGTAGACATAGTTAAGGCAAGGATCTTGAAATGAGATCATCCTGACTTAGATCGAGCCCTGTGTCCAATGATAAATGTCCTTCTAAGAGACCAGATAGGAGAAGACAGAGGAGCACGGGCAGAAATGCATGTGAAGATGGTGGCTGAGACTGGAGAGATGGCGCCACAGCCAGTGAAGTTCTGGAAGCTCCAGAAGCTGGAAGAAGAAAGGAAGGAATCTTCCCTATCGTCTCTGGAGGGAATGTGGACTTGCTGACACCTTGTTTTTGCATTTCTGGGCTCAAGAAATGTAAAATGATAACATTTTGTTGTTTTAACCCACAAACTTTGTGGTAATCTGTTGCAACCCTAGGAAATAGTACATCGCTCCTCACGAAACTTCCAGTGGTTAAAATGATCTGACCTTAAGAATCTTCCTCAGTGCTGCTGACGCTTGAACTCTGGGCTAGTGTTCAGACATTTGGCCTCTGCCTGACGGGGTTATGTGGTGTCTGGGGTTGAGCGACATTGATCCTGGGAACAGGAAAAACTTACTACTACATAAATGAACTAATAAGGATTCTCTGACAAGACATATTTGGGGACTGAAAATGAACTGCTCTATTTTTAAGGAAGGAGAGTCAAAATTCAAAATTCATTCAACAACATAAGGACTTCTGACTAATTCTTTATTTTATTTATTTATTTTTAGGAGGTGCTGGGGATTGAACCCAGGGCCTCACACATGCTAGGCAAGTGCTCCACCCCTGAGCCACAACCCCAGCCCCTGACTGATTCTTAATGGAGATAAAGATGAAAAATATTTCATGTTCATAATTATGGAACATTTAGACTCTAAAACATATATTTTATATCATGAAGAAGAACACTTCCTGTAAGTTTGTCTTGAGCCTTAAGGCTTAGTCCCATCTCATTCTTCCACACCTAAGATTTCCACAGTACTATTTCTCCCCGAGGTTAATCAGTATTTGGAGTATTCCAGGAGCTGCATGAAGTGCTGCTGCCATCTTGTGGCCTAGGAGCATCACTACACTGGTTAATTTTCTATGGTACTAGTTCTCACCAACAGAGGGCAGGGACTGAGAAACCTTCGTCTATAGTTTTGAGTGTTTGGCATTTACTTAGTGTGGCACAGAGATATTTCTTTTGAAACAGAAAATTGAGAAAAACAATATAATGACAATTATTATTTGTTAATAAAGCAGTGGAGGTGTACAAAAATTACACAACCTCCAGGAGGTGAAAACATGCTGCTAAATATATTACTTTGAATTTCTAATTTGTCTTCTAGTCTATGCTCAGCTTGTGCTGTACTGGTAGCTGATGGGCTCCTGGGGTGGGAGGATGACAAGGGTCAGAATTTTAGGAAGCTATCTAATAACCAACTTGCTGTTGAACTTCCTTTTACCTTTGGAGAAAAGAGGCCAACCAATCCCCATTGTGTGGGCTTCTGTTTAATTGTTTAACTCTCTACCAACCTAGGTTTCTGTTAGTCTAATTTCCTGGGAAAGAGGATTTATACAGGCCAGAGTCATATTGGTTCTGTGGGTGGTATTAGATTTAAAAAATCACTTTTAGTTTCCACCTAACTTTTCACAAAAGTGGAATTTGCCTGACTGACCCACATCTATTTCTATCTTCCCCAAACCTCAATAAAAATGCCAAGCAAATTAAAGTTCAGAACTGTGGTTAGAGCAAAAGTGAAGGTTCTGGGATCTGCCTGCTTACCCTCCATTCTCCTCCTTCCACCACTAGTAGAGATAGGCTCAAAGACTATTCCTTAGTTCTTCAGAACATAATCTGGAAAAGCTCTCATCAAGAGTGTTTCAAAGAAGAAGAAATGAATTCCTCAGATGTTACTGAAAGGGTAACAAATTATCAATTTTAATCAAATAAATCAGAAATCTAAATGGATAGGAAAACATGACTGATTTCATCTGGGTATTGCTCTTGGGAGATAGAAGTCCCTGATGCAGCCACAAGGTTTTCCCCTTGAGCACGGACACCTTCCTGCTCCACCAGATGTGAGTTCCACCAGATGCTAATACTTGGCACATAGATTCCCTCATTCCTTCAATCACTGTGACAGACTCTGCTAATGGCATGTTCATTTTTCTGGGCATTCACACCCTCCCTCACACTGAGATAAGGCTAAGTGACTGAATTCTAGCTGATGGAATGTTAAGATATATCACTTCAGACCTGGTCCATAATCATCCTCTGAGGGTGCTCCTCTGCTTTCTTAGTCTAGATGGCTGCACTTAAGTCAATTTCTAGGGAGCCTAGAAGTCACATATTAGGGACACCAGGGCCCACATCATTCTGAGCTCCCAAATACTGTGTAAAAAAGGGCTATTTCTGTTCATCTGTTCACCCTCCCAATTGCGTTAGCCAGGAAGAAATGAATTTTATTGAGCTTCAGCTTATGATACATTTGGGGCCCTACTCTTTATAGTGGTTACCCTCCCCCGACAAATTCATCTTCCTAAAAATACCAAGTACCAAGTATGTGAGAAGATAGGTACACACTTACATTAAAGGAGTTCTGTGATATGAGCTATAGAGAGTTGCAAACCACCCCTGCACCCGGACTTTCAGAGAGGTGAAAAAGAACATTGCATGGTCTGCCTTTGCCTCCTTTTCTAGAGTCTTTGATCTCAACATTTCATTCACAGTGGCCTCCTTTCAATTCTTAGTGTGCCACATCACCTCCTGTCTCACCTTTGCATGGACTTCCTTTGCCCAGAACATCATACACTCCTGGATATCCTATGGATCTCAACTCCAACTTTATTTCTTTAAGAAAGTCTTCATAATCTAGTCACACCAATCTCTCAACTTGCAGGTTCCTTTGGGGCAGGGCTTCTTGTCATTTCCTGTGACATTATATGGTCAATTATTTGGTGATTTATTAGTATAAAACATTCAATAAAAATTTGTTGAATAAACAAGTTGTAAATGGGACCCATTCTCATCCAACTCCTCATGGACTTTCCTTACTTACTCTGTCACTTCTTTTATCATCAATCTCAAGAATAACCAAACATAGTCATATGTTGCTTAACGATGAGGATATGTCCTGAGATATGCAATTGTTAGATTTTTATCTTTGTGCAAACATCACAGAGTGTATTTACACAAAACTAGATGGTATACACACCTAAGCTGTGTGGTATACACTGTCAGTTTTGCAGTTCATTGCTGATCTAAAATGTTGTTTTGTGGCACATGATAATCTTTTGAAACCTGGAAAATGATGGTGCATAACAGAAATAAACTTAATTTGGGTGTATGTGATCAACAGTTTGTTTGTATTTGTTCAATCTGAGGTGTTGGATCATTGGGAGATGTCCTAGAAACAGTTTGGCACTTAGGTCTGTTGGAGAATTTGCAACAGACCTGCTGATGAAGATAGAGACAACAACTGAAGTCTTGAGATAAATAAAATGGGGAAGGAACAGAAAAAGGTGAAAAGGTTAGAATCTTGTGGTATAAGCAAACATAAGGATCGTTCAGGAATCTGCAACTTATTCAGCTTTGTATCTTACTCAGTGCCTCACACAATTACACATAGTGGTTGCTGAAGAGGATCTGATAAGGAAGGACGGCATAGTAGTTTTGCTATAGTATTGCTCTGTAACAAACCTCCACATCTCAGTGATGCTTGACAAAATATTTTTATCTTGTCCCCAGATCTGGAGATCAACTGGGGCAGCTCTGATTTAACCTGGGAGTTTAGACTCAAGTCTGTTCCACATGCTCTTCACTCAAGGTCCAAGTTGAAAGAGCAATGCCTACTTGCCCAAAGTCCTTTCATGGAGAATGGCCTTTGCTTATACATCCACTAACTTTCCTTGAAATGGTGAAATACACCATCTGGCCAAGTGTCTACTCTACTGAGGTACTGCAAAACAACATGCAACCGGTATGGATGTAGAATCCTGTTAGGAGTACAGATTTTGAACAAAATCCATTCTCCTTTCAAGTTAGAAAATAGGACAATGAAGAGAGAAAATTTTCCAAGGAGGAAAACTTCCATAGTAAATACATAGTATTCAATAACTTTGCTGAGAAAAGGCATTTTTGGCATTCATCAGCAGTTAGATAGCATTTAGGAGAGCATTTCAGCAAATGGTGGGGACACAGATCAGATGGGAACAGGGTTAAGATTGCCAGACTTAGCAAATAAAATCTTGGATGACCAGTTAAATTTCAATTTCAAATAAACAATTAACTTAAAATTACATTTAAAATTAAGAATTTGTTGTTTGTTTAAAAGTCAAAATTTAATGGGCACCCTGTATTTAATCTGGTAAATCTAAGGCTGGGGAATAAATGAGCAGCAGATGGGGCACCGGATGCCGGGTAGGAAGACCACTTTGGAAAAGTCTGTGGTGCAGGAAGGAGAGGGATAAGCTGGAAGGTCTATATAGTTAGGAAGAGTTCTATTAGCAGTGAAGACCTGATCCTGGGTGCCGGAGACCATCACACACACTCAAGGCATGTGTGCGAGTGGAACACTTCCCATACTGAGAGTTCATGAGTAAGACACAGTTTCACGTATAATTGGGGACAGCAGCACAATAGCATCTTTTTACTCTTTTTCTGGTGATTACACAACGACAATTAAAATTTGGACCCAAGGTTTGAGTTTAGAGTCACCTGCATAAATAAGGCAACTCACAAAACTGTCATTATGCTATGGCCATGACATTGGTCATGCTTTGCTTACACTTGGGAAGTGTGCAGACTTGGGTGTGTGGCTCCCTGTAGAGAGGTCTCTGAGTGTGCAGGTGGCACTGCTAGGCAGGCTGTGTAGGGGCCTTGATGTCTGAATGCCTCTGGGGAGAAAGAAACCTGCACAGAGATGAAGAGTGGTGAAGTCTATTTTGGAAGCAAATAACTTAGAAATTGTAATAAACACCAAGAACTTCACTGGACTAGAATTCCAGCCTGATCAATTCAAACCCAGATGTAATTAGTGAGAGAGGCAGAATTGAAGGACACTGTTGCATCGGGACAAGGAATCACATAAGGGTACTCAAAATTAGAACTTAAACCAAAGGATAAGGCTGGGACCTTGATAAAATAAACTTTATCTCCTTTATTCATGCTGTTCCTGCAGCTGATGTGTTTTTGATAGTTGGAAATGCAGTATGGAGAGAGAAGGACACAGAGGAGAAAACCCTTAGAAAGGGGATTCAGGAGATGAAGAAGAGTCCATCAACCTTCTTTCCCTACTCTCACACCCACATGGTGATGGTAGATTCATTCAGGTAACACGTAGGAGACCAGGTTAGGCCACAGCTGCCTTATGGCAGAAGGAT
Organism: Sciurus carolinensis; assembly: GCF_902686445.1. Classification (NCBI taxonomy): domain Eukaryota; kingdom Metazoa; phylum Chordata; class Mammalia; order Rodentia; family Sciuridae; genus Sciurus; species Sciurus carolinensis. The sequence goes on from NC_062219.1 coordinate 88,090,763, forward strand.
GGGTGTGTTAGGTTCAGATTGTTATCCTGCAAGTTATTCCCACCTGGCAGGTTTTTCATTCTTTAGATCTAGCTCAACTGTCAGAAGTTAGGGAAGGGCACAGGATAATAGGTAGCAGACAGGCTCCTGAGTTGGTCAGACCAGCTGTTACCGGTCAGCAGTATGAACTGTGATCCTCAGCTTCTCTATGCTGCATATCCTTATGTGTAATGTAGGGGTCCTAATAGTGCTGATATCATGGAACTTTTGTGAAGAATTAAACATAACCCCATTGTCCTTCATATAAAAATTAAGTATATCATCTCATCTTAATTATTTTTTATATAATGATACCCTTTAATAGGGAGCTTAAGACAGGCTCATTTTTTTCCTCATTTTTATATTCTGAGCACGTAAGTCCTTAATAATATTGGCTAACTATAATCAAATCATATAGCTCAGGCTGAGATTTCAAGAACTGAGTCATCAGCATAAGCAAGAAACTATGAAGACCTAGAAAACTGAGACCCTGAAATCTCAACACCATGCAGCTTCCTCTGATTCGATGAGAGATTACTGCTTTTCTGTTCCTGTCTAGACATTCTGGAACTGTCTGTAGTAGCCCCCCATTTCAGTGGCAGACATGCCTCCACCCTCTTGGTTACATGCCATCTTAATGCATATGTACTTCACAGATTCACTCTGACAGTTTTAAACTGAACAGATCAGTTGGCTTTTGCCTCCCATTGACCCAGCCTTGAAGATAATTTCACATCTTATAGACCAAACAACTGGATGATTTCATGGTTAAAAGTCCAGTCAATTGTTTTAAAAACTATAAACAATGAGTGGTGTCATGTCTCAAATTTTTGCTTTGTTTCAAATTTGAAACCAACATTTTTATGTGATTATGAAACATTTGAATAAACTTTTGGAGAAATTTAGAAATTATGAAATAAATCTAATAATTTAACATGTTACTTTTAGAGACTTATCTACCTTTGAAGATATGTTTTATTCCCTAAGAGTCTATTGAAGATGACTTAGAGTAAATGCATTGATCATTTTGTTAAGCTAACATACTCTAAGTCAGGGTTCTATATACTAGTTAAGGACCAAAAGGAATAGATTGAAAGGGGAACCAGGTACTAAGACGAGAGGTGCAGGAATTGACATTCAGATATGTCACATCACCTGAAATGATTTAGCAATTGGACAACAGAGTGGTCTCTTTTATTAACACATTCAGACAGCAGCAGAAAAACAATCTTCCATTTGATTCTTACTGAGATTTATTGTTTTTAATAATGCCACTTTTCAGAAGTATAGTCATGTGCTCACTTAGACAGGCTGACAAAGTGAAAACTTGTATGTGATGCAAAGTACCTTTTGGGCCATAAGATTAAGACATAGATAGTGCAGTGACAAGTCAAATGCTCGCAGCAGACAACACATCCCAGCCTCCCCTTCCCATGGTCTGGCTCCCATTTTGCACCATAGAACCCACAATGGAAACCTGGCAAAACATAGAACACAGATGGCTACTGACTGACATGAAAAGTAAATTTTATTAAACATGTTTACATACATGAGTTGGAAGTTCATTTAAAAGCACAGGGGAGTGTTAAGACAAGTGGTCAAAATAGAAAGATACTATCCAATTATTATCATTTGATTGTTGGCCACTAAGACAGAACGGAATCTAGTAGAAGTGCACCAATGCTTCAGCTCCTCCTGCTCAGTCTGTTGAGCAGTGGTCAATCTGTGCCCTGTGGAATGATGGGCAGATAATTCTGGCATGTGTAAATAATAATAAATAATTCACTTGGTGCAGGCAGTATGTCTATGGATTAAAACCTAGTGTGTACACAGTGTCTACATGTGTTACAGCCCCACAGTAGGAATCTACACCAAAATATTTATTAGAAGGAATTTGGTCCGTACTACATCACGTTTTCCAGAGGGTAAAAAATAAAGTCCATCTATAGACATTTCACCCCAGACCCACAGATTGAGTCTGGCTAAAACCTGCAAAATGTCTATAACAAAAATGGATGGCTTAGATTTCTTGGTTATTTTAGTATAGTAATTAACGAGCAAACTGTACAAGTACATGCAACATACAAGCTGGCCTATGTGGAACTAACATACATTATTAAATAACCTTTTGTTTCTTTTCTTTTTTTTTTTCTTTTTCTTTTTTTTTTTTTTTACAAAACACGCATGCAGCTTTGAACAGTTCCAAGTCATGCTGCTCTATTTGTGTAATCACAAAATTGAATGACTCATAAAAGGAGGGAGAACATATCTATGCACCTGCAGAGTCTGCAGTTTGTAGCACATATACAGAATGTCACAAAGGAAAGTCAAGGCCAAGAAAAACTCAAATGAAGGAAATGCAAATTGAAGTTTGACTTTGTTTTATTTTCTCCCAAAAAAGTAAGATACTTTGCATTAAAAAATCAAGCTTTGTGCTTGCATCGACCTCAAAGAAATGTAAACTAAAATTCAATAAAAACATTAGTTTAGTGCAGAATATTTCAACTGGAATTTCCAGTGGCATATTGAACAGCTCATACCGTGCTCCTTCCAGGGTAGATGAAGGTGTCTACACTGAGGCATGGCTGAGAAGCCTGGGTGTAGCTGACAGTGTCTTAGGCTCAAGTCTATTCCTAGTCACCTTTCTGGGAAGTCAAAAGTATGCTTTGTACACATAAGCATATTTTCTTTTGATATCAGGAAGAAAAAGGCATTACAAGGAGTATTTTCAAAGTACAATTATGTGATAAGTTTTAGTCCCCAGCATTAGCTGCAGATTGACTTAAAAGTTTTCCATGCAAAACAATGGAAAATGCAAATTAATTTTCTGGAATGCAAACAGATATGTTCCTCATTTAAAAATTAATTCTGTGATTATTTATTCTGGAAGATAACTTTTTCTTTTGGGTTTCCACACATAAGACTTTGAAGAATTATAAAATTAAGGTCAATGAAACACTTAATTGGCCTCATCTCATCTATCTCTTGAAAACTTTGGGGAGATGCTACAGAGACTGCTTCAGCCCTTTTTTTGGATACTTTTGGAAAAAGAAAGGAAGGGTCTCTGTTAGCATCACAGAGCCTATTAGGATATAGTCAAAAAACTAGTGGAAATAATAAAAACAGTGAGGACAAAGCAAAATGAAAACTCAAGAAACCCAACACCAACAAACAACACACAAATAACCAAAACATACAAAAGAACAAAAACCTTCTTAAACACCAGGGAAATAACACTGCATGTGGTCTGTGTAGAAATGTGTAAAATACAAATTTTCACAGAGTGAGAGTTTCCAGTTTATTCAATTTGGTGTGTGTGCATGTGCGTGTGTGTTTGTGAACTTGAAATTTCCTCTTTTTCTGTTTGTTAGAAGCATCAGTGACTCTCACTAGCACGTTGATTCTCACTGTAATTTGATAGATTGCCTTGTTCTGTCATATGAAGCCATGTTTGAAACAACGATTGGGACATATTACTGAAAAACTACTACAAGCAAAACACAAGTTGATTGTCTGTCTCCAACAATGCTTTTGATCATGAAATATCTGGTTCAGATTATTATCCTGAAAGGTAGAGTTTTATTGGAATGACTCTGGTATGAGTTCACTATGATCGAATGCAGGGAGGCCCAGTTGAACTTTCCAGAGATGATTGGGAAGCCCGGCGGGTTAGAGGAGTGACTGTGGGATCCACCAGTGATGAAGGTGGGAACAATTTGTACCATCCGATGACCATGCTGGAGAGATCGAGTTCTTCCAACAAGATTTGAGCCACACCCATGAAACATTTATGGTCCATTCTGCCATAGTCTCCCCAGACAATCACCTGTAGAGACAGAGAAATGCAACATAACCATAACTTGAACTTCTTTCTCTTTCACATGGTTGATGGGTTCAACACATCTATTCTGTAAATATGGGCCAGTTAGTGAAGGAGAGGAAAGATTTAACACCAAGGAGGAGGCAAGGATAAGAAGAATTACTAATGTTACAGTGCTCAGAAACAGTTTGCAATAATTTCAAACTTGAAAGAATGTGAGTATTATTACCCTAGTCAGTGAGGGGTGTTATCTAATATAAGCTGTGCTAAACAAATAAAGATGTCTATTAAAATCAGCATACTACAGTGACACAGCCACATCAATTTTATAGCAGCCTAATTCACAATAGCTGAATTATGGAACCAACCTAGGTGCACTTCAACAGATGAGTGGATAAAGAAAATGTGGTATATATACACAATGGAATGTTACTCAGCTATAAAGAAGAATGAAATTATGGCATTTTCTGGTAAATGGATGAAACTGGAGAATATCATGCTAAGTGAAATAACCCAAAAAACTGAAGGCTGAATGTTTTCTCCAATATGCAGATGCTAATTCACAATAAGGGAGAGAGTAGGGAAGAATAGAAGTACTTTGGATTAGAGGGGAATGAAGGGAAAGGAGGGGAATGGGAATAGGAAAGGTAGTAGAATGAATTGGACATTACTGTCCTATGTGCCTATACGATTACTGATCAATGTAATTCTACATCACGTACAACCAAAGAATAAGAAATTATGCTCCATGTAGGTATAATATGTCAAAATACATTTTAACTAATAAGAACAAATATATATTAAAACAAGTAAATTCAATATCTTTCTTGTTAAGTACTATATAATAAGCAATGTAAAGGGCTATATAGAGTTCTAAAAAATAAAATTTTGAACCTTGGCAGGTAAAACAAACAATTTAATTCAAGGTGCCAGCAAGTGCATGTACCATGGGTATGCAAAAATAATGACATTATTTACTTCACTTTTTTATATTATAGACTTGGTAGTAAAGGGGTAGGTTGAAAAATGACTGTGAGCTGGTGGTACCTTTTGAGGACTAGCCTGACGATTTTGATTTGATAGGGTGGTTAACAGCAGTCAGCTCATTGACAGTTATCACAGTCTGGGCCCCTCCCATTGGTGTTGGATGAGCTTTCCATCACATGTAATGCTCAGGCTCTATGTTCCAATCCTTCAGTCATCCATCAAGTTTCTCTACTCAATGTATTCACCTGCTTTCAGGGCAGGGCTGGTGAATCTTGCTCTTCAACTTACTAACTTTTTTGAATTAATCTCTGTGTTCCTCAGACATAGTCTTTTAAATGATAATAATATTTATTGTACATGTAGTTACAAACTTTAAAAAGAGGTAATGGTATATGAGTACCTAGCAAATACATCTGGGGTTCACTAAGGTACCTGTATGATTCTATTTTCTTCTTTCTTCTTCTTCTTTATAGCTCATGCCTGATACACAGTAATGGCTAACCATTATCTATCTATCTATCTATCTATCTATCTATCTATCTATCTATCTATCAAAAGGGGAGGGATGAGGCAGGGCAAAGGTAGAAGGAGAGGATCAAGAAGAGGGAGAGAGAAAATAAAAATTTTGTTTTCCACTTGATCCATAGATATTGTTAATACTATGTATTTTTGTATTGAAAATCAACTACTTGTGGTTATTTTTCCTATGCAAGGTTATACAATACTACCTTTACTGAATTTTATTCTCCTCATGTTTGGCCATGCCTTCAATATTTATATGGTTAACATAAATATTAAAATGTAAAAGACCAAATTATTACTGACCTGAAGAACTTTACCCTGTGGACTTTCATCAAAAACCAGGGACTGCTGATACAAAGGATCAAGTGTTTTCCGTGCAATTCTTGTCTTCTTCTTGGCTATACAGGCTCCATTTTCCAAAAGATAAACTTTCACATATGGTGCTAAAAAAGGCATATTAACAAAAAGAATTCACTTTTTTAATTAGAAAATACCTCATGAGAGAATTAGAGATGCTTATTGAATGTTGCCCATCAACTCTTTAGATCACTTTAAATATCCATTGCTCTACAAAGTCTACTTCTAAAAACCTACCTATTACCACGACCGTCATTTTCCTCATTTTAAACCAGTGTCAACAAAGTTATCTTAAAGATTTTTGATATTCTTTGTTTATGGCGGGCATTACAATGCAGGTTTATGTCTTAGAGCTCACTGTTCATGATTAGAACTAAATCCTTTTTTCTTTTTTGCCTTTGCAAATGTATGAAAAGAAAATAATTGCTATGACTTAAGAAACAGCTGTAAATAAGCTTTTAAAAAATACAACAATACTCTTCCTAATACCTTCTAACAGAATAACCATGCAAAGAAAACTCAGGTCCACTTTTATGCAATCAGAGATCACAGAAAAGCTGCCTTTTTACTCAGCTGGATGATGCACAAGAAAGCATATCAAACTCAAATGCAGCACACATCTCAGGGTTCTGCCTAATATGCAGGGGACCGTACTTTCATGCCTTCCCTGTACTTATTAATGAGCAGGAGTTTCCCTCACCAGGTGTAGATTTGGAGCCAGGTTTTTGCGTCAGACTTCGTGCTCTAATAACTTCAACTTCTAATTGGCCCTTTTTATCCTCCATTCCAATTTGTATATCACCTGCAAGTGGGGCAAAGAAAAATGTCTCAGCTTCTTTGCAGTTATGAGCAGTTAAAACACAGAGGTCCCTAACAAACTCCAACTATCTTTATGATCTTGATAAGAAACTAATATTTAGGATGGCCTGCCATAACCCATTGTTCTTTCCTGGTTTTCAAATCAAATTTTGATGTTTCTCTGTTACTAATCCATTTTAAAAGATTCACAAATTAATGGGAAAAAAATCATTAACTATAACCCTGAAGTATGCACATGATTCTTGTACTTTAATGAGATCTTTGCTTTATGTCATCCATTGCTTATTGATGAAAAATCTAATTATTTGTTTTTCCATTATTTATAGAAAACTTCTATTAATATTTTGGTGAATATCCTAGTAATTTCATGAATACTTTTTTCTATCTATCTTTCCATCTACACATCATCATCTACGTATCATACATTGTCATTTTATTGACGAAAAGGCCACTGTGAATAGATGTGTCTTTACCTATTTAAACAACTCCCTGTTGATGAAAATATGGGTTATTTATATTGTTATGATTATAAAAGCACTCCGATGAACAGTTTTAGAGGAATTCTTGTACACTTGGTCAGTTATTTTTTGGACATTAAGTTCCCATATTTTAAATGTGTGTATCTATGGACTCTCATAAATTCACGTACAACAGCAACCATCCTTTAGATAGCTGTAACTATTCTTTAGAAAGGCTGTACCAGTTTTCCTTGCTACCAGAAATATCTGTCTTCCTATTTCCCATGCTCATATTGGTCTGAGGAATATATCTAATTTTTGTCAATCTGATGGTTTAAAATTTATATTAATTTGCATTTCTTTGATTATTAGGGAGGTAGAGGCTTATGTATAGTATGATAAGAAATTAGGTTAGCAATCAGCAGGAGTGGGAGATAGGTCCCTCATTTTTATTTCTTTGGTATGTTTGTTCCAGAATTTTCATGTATCCTGCATTCATACGTTTTAGAACTCATCTGTGAAATCATTTGGACCTATCCCCAGCTGATATGTAACCTAGCCCCATTACATATTAATGCTTATACTTCTAGGTTTTTCCTACCTTCTGTTTCCTCTTAAATTACTTTTGATGGTTTATATTTTTAGAATAATCATAGATCCCAAATTTCCAAAGTTTAGACATTTGTGTAAGCAGTATCATCTAGCCACTTTCTTTCTTCACTTAATTTTTCTTAGACAACCATCCAAGTTGATGTATACAGATCTAGATCTTTCCTTTCAGTATCTATATGATAACCTGTTGTGTGACTATTCCATATTTTTTTTGACTAATCTTCAGTTAGTGGTCTTCCCCTCCCCCCATTGGGGCCATTATAAAAAAGTGCTCCAAAGACAGTTATGAGGATATATAATTATAAGTGGAACCGACTGGTTATAGCGCATATACACATTTTCATTTTTACTAAATATTGGCATGTTATTCTAACTGGGACTAAATAGTTTTTAACTTTAACAATGGTATTTGAGGATGTGTATTTCTAAAAGCATTTGTCTTTATACTGAAATATTTCATTTTTTTGGTCCAATCTGATGTGTATACATATGCACAAATACATGTTTGTAGAAACTATCAGACTAAGTAAGCTTCATTCTATTCATAGTTTACTGAGATTTTTTAAAAAATATTTTTTAGTTGTAGATGGACACAATACCTTTATTTTATTTATTTTTATGTGGTGCGGAGGATCAAACCCAGTGCCTTGTGAGCTACAATTCCAGTCCTGAAATTTTTAAATCAAAAATGAATACTGAGGGGACTGGGGAGATAGCTCAACTGGTAGAGTGCCTGCCTCGCAATCACAAGGTCCTGAGTTCGATCCCCAGTACCGCAAAAAAAAAAAAAAAAAGAATACTGAATTTTAGCAAACATTTCTTCTGTATGTATTAAGATAGTCATTTTTAGTCTTCAATTATATTAGTGTGGCAAATTATATTAGTTTTTCAAATATTAAACCAGCTATGTGTTTGTGGAAAAAAATATAATTTGGTTGTGATATTATCATTTTTAATATTGCTGGACTTTTTTGCATATGGTTTATAGGGACTTTGGAAAGTATGACTGATGTTTATTTCAGTTTAGAAAATTTCTCAGTCATTATTTATTTATTTTTGGTACTGGTGATTGAACCCAGGGGCACTTAGCCACTGAGCATTATCACCAGCCCTTTTTATATTTTTATTTTGAGACAAGGTCTTGCTAAGTTGCTTAAAACCTCTCTAAGTTGCTGAGGCTGGCTTTGAACTTGGAATCCTCCTGCCTCAGCCTTCTGAGCCCCTGGGATTACTGTGTACTTGACTGCACCTGACCTCAGACATTACATTTTTCATTGTGTATTCTGCATTATATTCTCCTCCATTGTTCTGGAACATTAATTGCACATATGTTAAACCTCTCCTTACTTTCCATTCTTAACTTCTTATTTATATTTTCCATCCATCTATAGCTGTGATTAATTCTAGATACCTTCTTATGGCTTATTCTCTAGTTAATCAATTATCTCCCCAGCTCTGCATAAACTACTGGGAACTCAAGTATTCAGTTCTTAAGTTTAGTTATGTTTTTCAAGTCTAGAATTGTCATTGTGTTCTTTTTAGTGGTTTTTATTTTCTGGAGTAAATCTCAATCTTTTTTTTTGAAGCTCCTTGAAACATAGAATTATTTTTATTCTGAATATTTAACTCTAATCTCTGGAATCACTTTGAGTTTGTTTCTAGTGTATGCTGTTTCTGCATTTAAAATTATTTTGGTTTTCCTTTCTTGTGTGCCTGGTATTTGTGCTTGATGTGTGTTAAGTTGTTTTTAGAAAAAAAAAAAAAAAGCTGTTACTTAGGATGTTGTCTTTTATCAGAAATGATTTATTTTTGTTTTGCAAGGTGTCTGCAGTCTTGGATCACTTTAATGAATATCAAGGACTAAGGTGATTAGAGCCCTAGCTCCTACAGAGTCCCACCTACTTTCAATTTGCACATATTTTCAGGGTAGAGAGAACTTTTAGCTCCTAATGGAGAGCAAGACAGATCAATAGGCTAACTCAAATTTCTTGCCTAAGTTTTATAAATAAAAAGATACACAGCTCAGTTTCTCAGGTCCTCTGCAAGGCAACAGAAAACAGCAAATCCCTCCAGTAGAAGAGAAGCTGTAGACATAAGGCTCACCCTTACCCAAGGCATCTGCATTCCCCAGGAGCCAGGCATTGAAGCAAACATGTAGATATTCTAGGTATTTTCAGTAGGAGGTTTGGCATGAATTACCTACTTCACCATTGGTGTAGCCACATTCTCTGTATCATTTTTGTTAACCTTTACATTATTTATTTCCAGACATTATGTCTGGTGAACATATAGCTATTTTTTTTTTTGTTTCTTCAATATCATTGATCCATTTATGTTTGAGAAAATCCTATTTCATGTATTGTGATTAATTTTAGAAGTAAATTTATTTTGTATTTTTGTTTTAAATTGACCTATTTTTGTTCCTTTCCTTTTGTCTACTATCATATAAGCATATTCATTTATTTATGTCTATCCTTTTACTAGCATAGAATTTAAATATTTTATTTCTATTATTTTAGAGGCTCTTATTAAATATTTAACATACAGATTCCCATTTTTACATTTATACCAAAATCTAAAACCAGTTTTTCTACTTACTCCCCAAAAAGACAAGACTCTTCAAGAACTCTCATATAGAATTCGACCAGCATCTTCATTTTATTTTGTTTTATATTGCTTTCTCCTGGGTGTTTTTTAAAACATACACTGAAAACCTTATTTTATTTAGTTTATATAATAATTATTAATTCATTTTATTAATGGGTCGTTTCATTCGTTCTTTTCATCTTTGCTTCTTCATTCTTTTTAGTTTATTTTTCTTTATGAAGTACATCTTTCAGTAAAGAGCAGTAAACTTTGAGTCTGCACGTGAATGTATATGCCTCTAGTTCATCTTTATTCCTGAATAAAAGCTGGTAGTTCTTTTCTTAAGCATTTTGAGAATTGGTTCTTTTTAAGGCTTTTTATTTATTAATTTATTTATTTTGCATTGCTGAGAAATTAAAGCTGTTGATTTACTTCATTTATTGGTGAAACAATCTTCCTTATCATCCTCATGACTCTTCTTCATGACTTGGGATGAGGTCCTGAAATAATAAGTGCAAGGTCCTTGTTTGTTTTCTAATATTCTTCATTTCAGCACTCAGTAGGTTCTTTCAATCTCTCAGATTTCATATTTTTCTTAACTCATTCTGCCACCATTATGTTTTTTCTAAAAAGTATCTCTATTCTCTCTTTGGGATCCTATTAGCGTAAGTTTCAATTTGTTAGTTTATTCTTCCTACATCTTGAATTCTCCTCTATTGTTTAAAAATAAACAATTTGAACAGGCTGAACTTGTGATGATTTTTCTACGGTCCTCCTTGCATTTCACTAATTCTATCTTTAGCTACATTCAGTAAACCCATTTAATTCATGAACCAAGCGATAAATATTAGTCGTTAGTTTTCATTCTCCAATTCATTTTATTCAAACTATATGCTCGTTTTTAACAATCTCTTTTTATTTATTTATTTATTTTTGTGTGTGGTTTACACATGAAGCTTTATCTCTGAAAATGACATTATAATTATTTCGAAGGTATTTTTAGTTGGCTTGACCAGCTTCTCAGGTGTGAATTCTATTTGCCAGATCAGTTGATCAACTTCATTGTTCCAGACTTTCTCATTAGCTTCATAATTCTTTTAGATCCTAGCTCTTAGAGGTCTCTCTCTTTTTTTTTTTTTCATTTAAACTTTTTCAAGGTTTTATTAATCACATGCACAGAGTATACAGGGTCAAAGAACTGTAAAAGGTCTATTATTCGTATAAACAACAGACAACTATTCCCTCTCAACTTCTGGCCTTCTAAAAGTCACTGCTCAAAATTTTCAATATTTTTATCTGATTTTTTTTTTTACTTTTTGGCATTTTCCTGTTTCTAAACACCATATTTATAAAGTGTTTTTCTTTTTTTAGTTTTAAATATTACTGAACTCCCATTTTCATCTCTTTCAACTGCCTTCCTTCTCACACCATATACCTGACAATTTCTGTCATTTGCGTTCTCCCAATATTTAACATTTATATTATTATGATTATGTAACCTTATTTATAGCTGTATGAACTAGAACACTATGATTACTTATTTCTTGTGAAGATCTTCCTTTTTCCCTCACTTAATAAGTGTCTTTTTATAAAGCATTTGCTTACATTTTTATCACTACTTCAAACCCTTATTCTCTCCTAGTTGTTTGTCTTCCATAAAAGCAAAAACATTAAGTATCCTATAGATTTTGCCTTATAAAACCTGACATGCTACAATTTGTACAGATTGTATTAAAACCTTCTTCTGCTGTTATCTTTAGATCTTTAGGCTCTGTCATGCTGGGTATCTCATAATTATCTCCTTTCTGTGAGGAAGAATTTACTTTCTGGATCTTGTCTTCCTCTTTTTTGACTCCCAATTTAAAAAATTTACATAGTTCATTTTGTTAAAATAAATCCTCCAGTAGATTTCTGATCAGTGCTGGATATAAGGAAAATAACTTGAGAACTTGCTTGTCCAAAGATGTATTATTCTATCCTCAAACTTATTTGATAATTTGACTGGATCTTACGTTCTAGCTGGAAATCAGTTGTTAGTCAGAATCTTGAAGATTAGTAATGCTTAATAGTCATCTGGTTTAAGGTATTACTGAAGAGTCCAGTAAGAATCTGGTGTTTTGGTAGATTTGTATAGCATTAAGTTTTCTCTTAGGAAACTTGCTGGATTTTCTGTTAATTGCCAGTGTTGTAAAATTTCATGATGAAATATGTCTTTTGGTTAATTTATTTTCATCTAGTTTGCTGGGTACTCCATGGGTCCTATCAAGCTAGAATCTCATGTCATCCAGGGAAATATCTGTTGTACATGTTACATACAATTTTTGCCATTTATCATCTTTTTTTTGAAAAGCTTACTTTAGAGTATACTATGTTAGTATAGGTTGAATGACCTTATCCAAAATGCTTGGAACCAGAAGTGCTTCAGATTTCATATATATTCAGATTTTGAAATATTTCATAATATTTGCATAAATAATAAATATATTCATTTATATTCAAGTATACCTTATATATGTAGCCTGAAGGTACTTTTATACAATATTTTTACTTTGCTTGTGTACTGACTGAAATTATAGATATGGGATGTTCAACCTGCAGATGTTTTCTTTCCTTTTATTTATGTTTTGAAACCTAAATATTTTAACTGAGAAAAAAACAAAATCTAAAAATATACACACTAGGCCACAATTATTTACAAACATATACATTTCCCAACTTTTCTATTTGAAGCAGCAATTCTCAAACCACAATTGTCTAGTACCATCTTCTGTGGCATGTATGCATCCTCCTTGCAACCAAAGGTAATTAATTATCTCTGAGTACGTGAACCTAAAATTTGTATTTGGACTACTTAAAACCACTGTGGTGGTGCTGAGACCACCACACAAAAGGAATGAGCACAATACCACTGTCTGTTGTTTAGTATAAACACCACCTTTTCAATTTTTCCAACTTTCTAACTTCAATTTGATCCTTTGGAAGTTGTTGTCCACTCCAAGATGAATTATTTCCCAATAATCTTTGTCCATTCTCCTTTTTTAAAATTTACAATGGAGTCTAAAATATCATACGTTTTTTTTACAAGTTGTGAAGTAGCAAGGCAATTTCTGTAATTACTTTTCACTCAGTTAAATAATTATGCCAACATCCTTTTCTGAGCATTTCATCTCTTTTTCTGCATGCTGTGAAATGGCATCTTTATCCTACATTTGGTTCTATTGTAGAATCTGTCTTGATAGAGTTTTATGGTAATTCAAAGATTTATGGCTCATTTTATTTATTTTTCCTAATTTCTCAAATAAGAAAAATGCACTAGAAATTAGAATAGTCAAGTGTAACCAAGAACACTCTAAAGTATTGTTCCTAATTTGTATTACTATTACACTATTTTATATGATTGTGACAATCATGAAACTCAGCTTTACTGTAGGAAAATGATCCTTACCCATTGCAGGGGTGGCAAGGGTTTGGCGGCCAACAAGCTGGGCTGGTCCCAGTCCATCAAGAAAATCGCTGAACTGACTGTCAGCTCCTAGTCGCACTCCAGGAAATATTAAACTATTAGCAAAAGGACAAAAACAAAAACAAAAACAAAAACAAAGATGTTAGATCTCCCACATTTTTTTTTTTTTTCTTTCTGATCTGTGGTGCTGGGATCAACTCAGGAACTTGTGTATGCTAAGCAATGGATCTACCAGATTGTCTTTATTAGTTTCCATGTGACTAATTTTGGGATCACGAAACATAAACACTACTTAGACAATCTATTTATTTGCAGACTATTTTCACTGTCTGTAAAAAAAGGTCTAAAGTCTCAATTTAAGATCTGATTCAGGATTTTTTTTTTTTTCTTTTGGGTACTGGGGAATGAAACCAGGAGTTACATCCCCAGCCCTTTTTATTTTTTCTTTTGAGACATGGTCTCACTAAGTTGCTTAGGGCCAAAAAAAATTGTGGCCTCCTGAGCTGCTGGGATTATAGGCTTGAGTTACCACACCTGGCAGGAGAATTTTTAATATATTAGGTGAACACTTCTAAAACCATATCCACATTTCTACATAAATGTATTATTGGTGTATAAGATGCAAATTTTAATATTATCAACCTTACATAGCTAATTGCTCATGAACATTAAGTAACATGAATGCTAAAATTTAAAACAGTGGTTTTATATTATAGCACAGTACAAGTCCTTATTTACAAATAAAATATTTATTCTTTGAATGAATTAGTTGTTCAAATTATCTGAGGGTTTTATTTAGTACAGATGAAAATTAGTTGGCTAAAAGATTTCTATTTCTTACCACTGACTGAAAGTTGTAAACCACTACAAGAGTGGTGATTGTGTTCTTTTTGTTTACTAATGCATCTCTCTCTGAGGAACAAGAACCATGCTTATTACATAGCTGGTTTCAATAAGTACTTTTTGAAGTAACATTTCTTTATGGCATAACTTTCTTTTCTCTTTGTGCTTTTACACATTACTTCCCTACAACCAAAAGAATTGGACAGTACACAGAATATTATCCCATTCAGAGGCTAAGAAATCTTTGAGAGTTTAAGTGGCTTACACATGGTGATATAAATTTTCTTTCTTATCTTTTGTATCAGAAAACAATGTCTCTAGTCTTTCATTTGCACACTGCATTATACAACATTATTAAACTGGTATTTTTTAAGCAAGTTTATCTCAATAACTTTCATATTTGTTGATTTTTGTTCTTAGCTACACCTGAAGCATGCATATCAATCATTTGATCAAATAAACAGGGGTCAACTAGTTTCAAAAATGGGAAAGAGTATTATAAACATTAACTTGCATAATTTTATTTTATTATATAAGCAATATACAAAGTTTCCAGCAAAAGAAAATAAATTTTTAATAGTAGATTGGGTACAAGTGATTCCAATAGTAATGAATGAATAATTATGAAAAATTTGTACAGGGTGAACCTCCAGGTAACCCACTGAAGCATAATAATTATTTAATTGCGAGATGTACTACTACCCAAATAATAGTTTTTTTAACCAGAAAAATTCTTAAGCCTAGGAAAATGCAGGTTTTGTGTATGATCCATATAAAATGGTTAAAAACTACATAAACAAACCCAAATTACATTTTTTCATAATTAACTAATTTCAGAACTAAAACTTCAACCAGAAAAATAATGAGGTAGATAGATCCTGAAGTATATTCCCCCAAGGACAAACATTGAGTTAAGGATGTTTTAAAATCAAGAAACTGTAAGTTGCTTACAACAACGCAGGGCCCAAAATAATTTGGAGAAACCTAGGAAAATCACAAATCAGTTCCGTACTATTGAATTTTAATTTAGATTTTGGTGACAGGGCTATACTATGAGTTTTCCTTGAGAAAGAATCCATTAAATGTAGCATTTCTATACCATAGGATCAGTGAAAGATTAGTCTAGCAAATGTTAGCTTTACTAGATGATGTAAATCGGCTTATTTATAGTAACTCAGTTTTTTTTTTTTTTTTTTTTTTTTGGTGCCTTTGATAGGTTTGAGTAACGAGGGGCAGAGGTGTGATCCTGGTGCTTGAAAGAGGTCAGGCTGGTGTAAAATGGATGGCCAAACTCAGGTTACATAAAGCAGCAGCACAGTAACCCTAGGGGCCTTTGCTGTTTTGCTGATCGACACACAGTGGGTAGTCCCAAGGCCACTGGATTGCTGACTCACTTACTTTCCCTCCGAGCTGTAACTGTTGATGCTTCCATCAGTGGACTCACGACTGGGCTGTCTCACCATCTTCCTCATTTCTGCTGCCATTCCTGTTTCTGTGCTTCTCTGAATGGTACTTTTTAACTTCTTGTGGCCCGACTCTGACAGGAGAGAGTAAAAAAAATCCCTAAGTTCTATTTAGATAGTTTTTCCCCTGAATTCATGAGGTTCTAAAAGCACCAGAGTGAATTTTCTTTATGATTAAATGTTTAAGCAGGAAAGTAGTAGTGTCAATAATAATTTGCTGAATTAAATCTTTTTATTAAATTGTGCTTTGGCTAAGGTACAGCAGAAGGTGGACCATGGCTATAGTTCCAGAGAGGACCCTAATTTCAATGAAACAAAATGAACTTGCTGTATTATTGCTTCTGACAAATACAGTGAAAATTCAGATTTATCTCTAAACAGTTAGGTGGAAAGATAATATTGAACAAATTATTGGGTTTCTCCTAGTCTGAAACTCTCCAAACATGTGAGAATAGACCTAAAGAAATGGGTCATGTCCTTTAAAGAGAAGAGATACTTCCAAGTATGAAGAATAACAGTTTGGTACCATGAGGTATTAGAAATCCTCAAAAAGTGAAGCAGTAGTAATTTCTTTGATGACTTTCACAACACTTTAACATACACTAGGTGCATATGCAAATAGGTAACCTAATTAGCTACAACAGGTTTCATCCTAATTCTAAGGCAACACAGCTATCTCATGGCCTTTTGGTGTAGCTGCATGACTTCTGACTGGCAGTTTTGGGGTGTGATTCTCTATTTGCACTCTGAATTATGCTGGTTGATCATTTTAACTTCAGTTCTTGATGCAATCTTTAGGTTCAGAGCAATTTCCTCAAGCCCCTATTCATAGCATGGAGATGAAACTAAAACTTTTTGATTATACATATAAGCAGTACCAATAGTTCAGACAAACTGTGACACTATTTTCCATCTAAACATTCTACAAGCATTTCAGGTTTACTTTCTGTTTTCTGTATCATTCAATAATCATGAATAACATGAAAATGCTCTATAAATGTTAACTACAAACATACAAATATAAATGTCTTTCCCCACAAATCCTCTGTAAAGTAGGTGCTTAAGTATACTCTTAAGATATGCCATGTGAAAGGTAGCATTTCTTCCTGATTTTTGGTCAGTGAAATCCTTTTGTAAATTGTCTAGTCAAATATATAATAGACTCCGTACTGATGCTTATATATTCTTTTAGTGGGCTTATTAAGTTTTTACTGCTTCATTGTTCTTAACCTTATTGTTGCCATTTTTGTTTCCAAAACCAGTATGTGTATCAAGTATTCAAATATTACAGAAATAGAAAATGTTGAAAATTGCTTATAATTTCATTCCTCTAAAAGAAGATGATGCTTAATAATTTAGAAGCTATTTTTTTCTATGTCCATGCTTGCTTTTCACTTTGCTTCTGTGATCAGTACTCTTATTTTTTGTCTCTTCTCACTGGGTTGCTCCATTTCAGTCTCTTATGTTAGAACTTCTTCCTCTAGAAGACTTTCAGATAGGAGGACTGAGCATTTAGACATTTGCAACTTTTTTTACACTTGCTTCCTAAGTGATCCCCGCAAAAGCTTTCAGGCCTCCTAAATATGTATCTACAGTCCTACCCTTTCTCCTAAATGCCAGTCATTAATCTGACTGCTTATTACCTCCATTTAGTGGTCTAACAGATATTCCAACATTAACACAAAGTGGGACTTTTCCCCACCTCCATCACCAACTATTCCCTCAGCAAATGGCACCTCCACTCATTTATTCTCGCCAAATCCCTATGATCATCCCCAATTTCTCTTTGTAACACAACCTAGGTCCAATCCATCAGCTAATCCTCATGCTTTTATATTCAAACACATCACAAATCTGACACCCTTCCTCCTCTCCACTGCTCCAGTTCCACTTCTAACCATTCTCGTCACTCAGACGACTGCAAAACTGACCACACAGCCTCAGGGCTTGCATTCCATTCTTTTCTTCCTCAGAACATTCTCCACAAAACAGTTACTGTGATTCAAAAGCTGTAAATCTTAACATGTCACTTCTTTGCTCAAGATCTTATAATGGCTCATCATCAAAATTAAGGAAACCTCAAATTGTCATCATGGCTCACAAAATACTAAATAATCTGGCTTGGGATACCTCCCAGATTTCACCTTCTTCCTCATTCCATGACTTTGTTCTCCAGGCACACAGCCTTTCTTGCATGTCCTTAAACACTCCAGCATGCCTCCTCAGGGCCCTTCTTACTTACTGGCTGTACCTTGTTCTTGCCCTGCTCCCTCACTTTACTCAGATCACTGCTTCAATGTCTCCTCAGAATGGCTTCTTCTGATCCCTATCACTCTTTGTTCCCTTGTGCTTTGTTTTTCTTCATAGCACTGCTTTGTCTGCCATTAAACTGTCCTCTGTTTGTTGTATGTTTCCCAGATAGGATCTAATTTCCATGAGGGCATGTGTATTTTGAATATTGCTTACTGTTAACCTGAGTACCTGGAACAGTGGTTATAAACTTGATAATGGGATCACATCATATACTCTACTGTGCAACTTTCTCATTTCATTCAATATAACATAATACAAACATTTCTATATTTACTCTTTATAATGATTGTACTGCTCCATTATATGCCTATAGTTTCAAAATTAAGCCACCTATTTGTTGATGGGCATTTGGATGTTTCCAGTTATTATGAGAGTTTTTATAGAATAAATTCTTAGAAACTGAAATGCTAGTAAAAGGGTAGAAATCCGTTTAATATCAATAGGGATTTCTAAGTTGCCGTTTACAAACAGTGCAACAATTTATACTCCTACCAGTATTCGCATGGATGTCTAAATTTTCCCACACGACTCAGGAATTCTCTTTCTTTATCCTTTTTGGTGTATACTGCCCATCTGACTTGCCTTCGTAGAACATGTATACTTACTGAAGATAAGGGCTTCATTTATGGTCATTTTTAAAATGCCTTTAAGGCAGTTTAGTTTTGGTGTTTATTCACTTGTATATTATGCCTTCTTCATAGATGTAGTTCACTTAAGAAGTCACTGTGGTAGAGCAACATTTCATTCATGTCCATATATTGGTGAGACTTCACTTGAGAGGGCAAATCCTATGTATATACAGATTGAGCATCCCTAATCCAAAAATCTGAAATACTACAAAATACCAACCTTTTTGAGTGCTGACACAATGCCACCAGTGGAATATTCTATACCTTATTTCATGTGATCAGTTGAACTGAAATGCAGGGGCCCTGAAAATACTGTATATTACCTTCAGGTTCTGAATATATGGTATATATGAAGGATAAATGAATTTTGTGTTTAGATTTGGGTCCTGTCTCCAAGAACGTCATTTTATATATATATATGCAAATATTTCAAAATCTGAAAAAATATAGAAGCTGAAAAGTTTCTGATCCCGAGCATTTCAGAGGAGGGATGCTTAACCTACATCACCAAAGTACTGAGCCAAGTACAGTTATAAAAAATTTTTATCAAAGGCAATGTGAGGCAATACATCCAGGGTGGAATATCAATTCTTACTGAAAATAATAAGAATCTTAGCTAGAAAAATCCACCCACCCAATAATTATTTGGGAAGCACCTACAATGTGTCATTTACTGTCCTAGGTGCTGAGGACATATAAATGAATGACAAGGTTCCTGCTATTATAAAGCTTCCATTCTATAGGAAAGAAGTGAACAATTAATATGGGTGGTAATAAGTGATATGCAGAAATACTGGGCAGGATAAGGGGGTAGAGCATGATGGGTAAAGCAGCAATGGTTTTATTTAAAAGGAGTCAGGGGTCATTGGGTAGGAGTATGGAGGAAGTGAGGACACAAGCCATGAAGCAGGGAAGACGCAAGCACCGCGCTGCAGGACAGGCGAGGTGACTGGTGGAGAGGCCTGGAGGTCAGGAGGCGGTGGTCATCTTGCAGTAGTGCACGGGGTTCCAAGCTTCCTCTCCAGTTTTTCTAATGTCGTCGATGTTGACTCTGGCCCAGACACTGCTGCCAGAGATCTCAGGGCTCTGTGGATGGCTGGCCGTCCAGATGACCACAGAATGTAGACTGTCAGGACCTGATTTCTTTTGCACTTCCTAACACAAGTTTCCAAAGGTTGCCATTCACCACATATTTGTTCAATGAATGACAAGAAACACTCTAAAACTGAATAATCTTTATTAGTGTGTGTGTAATTTTAAATTGAGATATCCAGCTTCCTTAAAGAAGAGTACCATCTACAGGGTGTCCTAAAATTCTAAGGGTATGTTTTATGCCTTAATATTTTCCAAAGTATACATACTACATGCACTGAAGGAACCACCATTTGAGAGGTTAGTTATTAAACTTTCTTTTGTACTTACCTAATTTTGTGAATTTGAAGACCTTTATAATTTTAAAGTTTTTGTTTCAGTCTGGGGGAAGATGGCAGATGTACTTCTATCTAGCTGTTGTCTTATTCATATAAATAAATATTCAATGAAAAGAGCTTCAACAGACTAAGCAATGTCAAGGCCCAGGTAGAGGTTGCATAAATAGTTCCAGCTTTGAATGTGTTTTATTTAAATTGATAAGAGTTCTAATATTAAATTGGAATGTGAGGGTTGGAAGCAGTGCTGTTTTATACATGTTTTGTATTTGTGAAAACTGTAAATCTGGATAAATGTAATTCATGCAACAAATCTGTTCAGCACTGTTTATGGGTTCAGTCTCTTCTAGATACTGATGATAGAGCAGTGATCCAACTGACAGAAACGCCTGCCCGAGTGGAGCTTACATTCTAGTGGGTAACACGACTTGACATCATGTTAGCAGCAAAAGCAGGATTAGAAACAAGATTTTCCTGAATCTCAGTCTTGTGATCATTCCACCACTGTTTAGGAAAACACAGACTGGTCTTTTTACTTTGCAAATGGAAAAATGTTTTAGTCATACAAATATTGTCACGTATACATTCATATACAGACTTACAAGCTCACTGCAAACTTTGCTAAAAATCACATATGATCCACAAATACAGATGTATGTGATTATCTGCATCTGACTCCATGAGCTATAAATGTAACAAATGTATTAAACATGCAAAATTAATATGATATAATGTGTTAAAGTGTTAATACTTGGAAAAGATGTTTTTAAGAATACCACCATTATTAATTAATTTAAAAAAGAAGCATTAACCTCAAAAAGACATTAAGTCTACTATGAAATTATGACATGAAACCTTTGATTTGAAAATGCTATACCAAGTATTCTACAGAAAACTGAAAGATTACAAAAGAGCATTTTGATATTTTATAGTCACAAACACATGAAAAATCAGTAAAATTCATGTTTGGAGGTTATACTTTACCTATGATATAGAAAAGCAAACTTACTCTCAAAGAATGTTTCAAAAAGTATCATATTTACATATGAACTCTTTCTCTCTCTGCACAGTTGGAGGCATATGTTACATTTAGAAACATTCCAGTGACTTGATCCACTTTAAGATACTCATTAAGCATCAAAAGTCTATAATATAATGTAATATGCATCATTCCAGGGTTAGAGATATAATAATAACAAGATGCAACAGGGCATAAAAAACATGTAAATATGCATTAAGACACAAGGAAAAGATCAGGCCTAGGGATAGATACACAGACACACAGATAGGAGAGAGATAGGACACAGCAACATGCAGATGTAATTATAATTAATGGTGCAAAATGTTACCACTTAAGGAGAAAATAAAAGATAGAAATAAAAAGAACAGGCAGAATGAATCCTGAAATATTACCATATTTAGAGGTCCAGAAGGCAATCAAGATTTAAGGAAGAAGAAAAAGAGGACCTTTTAAGGTAAGGAGGGGAAATCAGAAGAAAGTTTTTCAAGAAGCAAAAAAAAAAGAATGCTTGATTATCACTTAGATGTTTTGTAAGTGAAAACACAGAAGTGATGGTGGTACTTGGCACCATGGAGATTAGGGACTTTGAGAGGAGTAGACTGAGTGTAGTAGTAGGAGCCTAAAAAGGGTGGCTGGTCAAAAGAGTGAATGAGAAGTGAGAAAGGGAGACAGTTCTTATGAGTATTTTGAAAAAGTCTGTCATGACTGAAAGATGGTATTTGGAAAATCACATTGTATTTCAAGAGGTTGTCTATTTTTTAGGCTGTGTGTTAGTGAAGCTTGATTGTATGTAGACGGATAGGAAAAAGCACATTATTGAGACTAATATTATTGGTTGGGGAGGTAATTGAAGAAAAATAATTAATCAATCCCATCAATTAATTAGAAAAATCAGTAAAAGAATAACACCTATCTGGAGGCTGAGGCAGGAGGATCACAAGTTTGAGGCTAGCCCGGGTAACTTAGTGAGATCTGCAGCATTTGAGCAAGAATGACCTTGTCTCAAAAGAAAACATAAAATGGACTGGGGATATAGCTTAGTGGTAGAGTCCTCCAGGGTTGAATCCCCAGGACTCCCTTCCAAGAAAATAATATCAAATTGATTAAATTTTAAAAATTAGGTTCAAAAGACAAAAGTAATAATGTCTTACTGACAAAGTATAGACTATGTGATCTTCTGATTACCCTAAAATAGTACTATGGAGACAGGAAGAGAAGGGAAGAGAGAGGACACCTGGAACAGCAAGTGTGAGACTGTTGCCTGTACTGCCACTTAAGGAGCAGAGAGATCAGGAGGCGCCAACCGCAGGTCTCCCTTCCTTGGTTTCCGTTCCTGAAAGCCACTCTGATGTTTATGATTCCTAAAGTACACACACCATTGAAAAGCAAACGAATGACTGTGTCTGATGTTCAAATACAACTAATTAGAACAAATAAAAAAAAATTTACTAAAGAGAAAGAAATAATAAAGAATATTTCATTAAAAAAAAAAAAAAAAATAACAGCAACAGAGCCAAAGTGTGAAATCCTACAGTACTGGATTTGCTGAGGGACTAGATTATATCCAAGTGCTTTGCAAAGGAAATCTTAATTGTGCGGATAGTGAAGGGAAGGGGAATTGTGTGGCTGTATTTCAGGTCAGGTGAGCAGCATACTTAAGGGCCCTGAAATGAGAAAAAGGACGTCCCTTGAGATAACTACATTTCCTGAATGACCAGAGTTAGTTTACGCAAGTGAAGACAGTGAGATGTGAAGCCAGGGAAAGTCAGCAAAGGAGGGGCCCGATGAGGCCTGTGATCCAATGCGCCAGGGTGCATGGTGACCTATCATTGGGCTGCTGTTGGATTATTATTAATGATGATCCCAAGGTCTTATACCAATACTATCCATATCAAATTGTGCATATTATATCATGTGCAGTATGGTACAGTACTATTATTCCAACTTGCATCAGTTTTGTGCCTGCAGACAGCTTGTGGAGTCTGTGCAGGCCTCACTTTCCTCAACTATGAAAAGAGATGATGATGCTTAGCTCATAGGGTTATTTTGAGCATTAAATGAGATAACTCAAGGAAAGTAGTGAGGACAAAAGAAAAATGAAATAGAATGCCAGCAGTTCTCTTTGCTGATGTCAGGCACTTTCATTGTGATCCCCTAAGAGTGCCACCATTTTTTTTGGCATTTAAACAAATAAACAAAAATATTCTTTTTGTGTCGTGCCAAGGTTTTGTTGTTGTTGTTGTCAGTGTTGTTGTTACTGTTTTTACTACATTTCATTCTAAGTCAGATAAGTTTAATTTACAAAAAATATCATAGGTCTGAGGATTATTTTAAGAAAATTGCAGGAAGGTCCTTTGACTTTTATAGTTTTCCTCATTTTCTCTCAACTTATTCTCCAGATTATTCCTACAAACCATAAAGTTCACTATTTTGCTTTTGTCTACACATTTTCAACAGAGCTCAACAATGAAAGAAACCTAGCGGTGAAGTAGATAAAAATTGTTTTATTTAGAATATTTTTGTGCAAAATGGATGGAATAAACTCCCTTGATTTTTTTTCTTTTCATAGAATACTTCAAATCTTTTTCAATGATATGCTCATGCTCTTGTATCCTCTCCTGTAACCCATAAGAGAGGTTTCCTTTTGCTGTCATGAACCTTTAGTTGTCTAAGGAGACTGCTTGAGAAAAGTGCCGAACACCCATATCCACTCATTCCTGCTCTGCTTCAACTAACTACTGCCCTCTGGTAGCAGACTGGTATTGTTATGTGTCTATTATGCCTGGCCAGGCATGTCTTCTCAGACCACTCAGTCACACTTATCTTCCCTGCAAAACATTTGCTAACGTGATCTTGACTCTTCCTCTCAACCAGCTGGTGAAAACATAAGCAGTGGCAAGTTCAAGATTGCCTTTTAAGTGTTTTAAGTAATGTGTACATTAAATTAACAAATCTTCCCTCAAACATTCGAGTAAAGAGGTTTATAGCTGCTGAAATGCACACCTGTACCACATCTGGTTTTGGTCAAACCCAAGTCAGGGAGGAGGAAACATAAAAGTGATGAAGTTCTCATCCCTGCGGGTTGTTTGATTTCACAGCCGCCACATTTCCTACGTGTTTCTAGTGCTGTTGGCTGAACTGTGTCCTCTAAACATGTATGTTGAAGCCTTTATCACTAGTACCTCAAAATGTGACTGCATTTAGACAAGATGGACTGGTATCCTTACGAGGAGACTAGGACCACAGAAAGGGGCACCTGAGGGACTGACTACCTTAGAACAGGCAGAGGACCAAGAAGAGAGTCTCTGAAGAAATCAACCCAGCAGAAAACCCATCTCAGACCTTCAGCCTCCAGAACTGTGAAAATACCTGTCTGCATCAGTCTGTCACATTTATTACAGCGTCGCTAGCAGACTAATACACCTAGGGAATGGAAATGTTATTTTAACATGCCAAATTTCTCTTTTTATTTAATAAATGTGATGATTTAAATACAACTTAAAACCTACAAAGTCTGAAGATGAGGCTCATCCTCATGGGCTGGGAGAGCCTTGTTTCTCAACTGGCTTTGATTACATGTGGTCTAAAGTATTTTTATATAGGAATACCTAAATCATATTAACAACTCTTGATGTTCAGAAAGTTAGGCCTCAGATTTATTTGCCCAGGAGTAAATAAGTCACATTTAGTTCAAATCTGTTTTCTTCAGCTCCTTTGGTCTAAGTTGCTACTTGGCATGCAGCTGGAATCCATTTATTAAGAATCAACATGAATATATCCTTATCATCTACCACTCAGACTTTAAAAGCAAAGAAATACTTCAGAATGAAGTCCAGAAAAAAATAACAACAATATTTCATAGTCTAGTTCAGATTTTAAAAAATTATTCAAACTCAGTATACTGCTCTTTAGGGACTCCTTCCTCTTTATCTAATCTTCAGATAGGCTGATACCCCAAGTGGGTTGATAGGAAGTGGTTTGAAGACTCTGGGATCAGAAGGCCTGGATTCAAGTGCCAGGTCCATCACTTACTAGCTTTGTCTGCAGAAGCTTAGCTCTGCTCTGCCTTGCTCTCATTCCCTGTGAAAACGGTGGATAGTGGTGCTTAGATCAGAGGGTTATTTTGAGTATCAAATTAGATAACCTATTCTGTTTACACAGTAAGATCTCAAATTATTTTGTACAGATCAGGTCTTCAAACAGAACCAGGCCAATTCTCCTCGCTCTACTCACAGCACTGCTTCTTTCTGTGCCTTATATTTAATTTAAAATACTATTTTGAATGCAGTAAGATTGTGTTGTAACATTCACAGAGACTATTTGTGTTTCCAATGTGCCTTCTCATGCTTTTAGTGACAGAGTTTCTAACCTCCTAGATAGGGGGCATGATGGTGGGAGCTGCAGCAGTTACTTTGGTTCTCAGGCTGAAATTACTTATCGAAGTAGACAGAGCCTTGGCCCTTGACATGTAAGAGTCACCATGAAAGAGTCACCCCAGAGTAGACTGTTAACTTGGATAATTATGTGTGTCTTGATTAAGTGAGTGTATCTGTAGGTGTTTTGTTACAATAGTCTATCATATATCATAGTAGATAGTATTTCGAATAAAAAACAATGCACATTTTTAAAATGAAAATTGTAGCTTTTCCAAGAGTACTGTCAATTCCTTAATTTTAGCTATGAGATATTTTTTTTTTTTTACCTAATTTGTGTTCTGAAGCTTCATATTTGGAAGACTAAGTTTCCTCTTCGGCAATAAAGTCAAAGGAATTATTCTTATCCATACAGTCTCAGAGAATGTAGGGTTAGAAGGGAAGATTTTTAGCAACAACTGATCTTCATTAAATATCCTCACTGTCTAAGGTAAAATGCAGAGTACAATGAAGAGGAATCCTTTCCTAGTAGTTCAATATTCTGAAACAAGCATGCATATGTGAAGTCCCTGATTATGGTTTAGCAAAGACTGTATGGCACAAGTGATTACAGACAGAAGTTTTAGATCACAAAGAAAATGAACAAATTTTTTTCTATAGCTATCTCACTGCTTATCCAACAGAACTATATCTGTAGTTTATAGTGATACATCTACATCAATGTTTATAGCAGTGCAACTCTCAACAGTCAAGTTACAGAAGCAGCCCAGGTGTCCATCAACAGATGAATGGATAAAGACATGTGGTATGTATGCACAATGGAGTTTGGCAGTTCCTGGGAAATGACTGGAAATGGAGAGCATCATGCTAAATTAAATAAGCTGGACTCAGAAAATCAAAGGTCAAGCAAAAGCTAGAGCAAAATAAGTGGAGTAAAAAGGATGTTATTCCATGAAAACAGAAGGGAGATCAGTGAAGTAGAGGAGGAGAGATGAGAGATGAAAAAAGGTAAGAAATATGGAATAAAACTGACCAAATTATGCTATGTACATATGTGAATATACAACAGTGAATTTCACCTGCATGCATATTTATAAAACACCAATTTAAAGAAAGTTATAAAGGACTTAAAATCAGCATATTACAGAGATACAGCCACATCAATGTTCATAGCTGCTCAGTTCACAATAGCCAGATTGTGGAACCAACCTAGATGTCCTTCAATTGATGAATGGATAAAGAAACTGTGGTATATATATACAATGGAATATTACTCAGCCATAAAGAATGATAAAATTATGGCATTTGCAGGCAAATGGATGAAACTGGAGAATATCATGCTAAGTGAGATAAGCCAATCTCAAAAAACCAAAGGAAGAATGATATCGCTAATAAGTGGATGATGACACATAATGGGGGGTGGGAAGGGTTAGTGTTGGGGTTGGAGTTGGGTTTAGGGAGGGGGGCAGGAATGGAGGAAGGAAGGACTGTATAGATGGAGCGGAGGGGTGGGAGGGGATGGAGGGAAGGGAAAAAATGGCAGAATGAATCAAACAACATTACCCTATGTAAATTTATGATTACACAAATGGTATGCCTTTACGCCATGTACAGACAGAGAAACAACATGTATCCCATTTGTTTACAATAATAAAAAAAAAGACAACAAAAAAAAAGAAAAAAGAAAAAAAAAATAAAGAAAGTTATAAATAAATAGAAGGAAGACCAGTAGAGAAAGAGAAATGGGAACAGGGGGAGTGAGAAGGGAAGAGAAATGGAAAGTACTAGGGACTGAAGTGCAGCAAATTATAATCCATGCATAGATGATTATGTCAAAATTAATCCCAATTTTTGTATAGTTATAATGCTCTACTCATTAATTTTTTTCTATATTCTATAAATAGAAAATAGAGGTTTCTCTGCCCTTCTTATCACATTCCCAGAAATGAATCAAATGGCTTTTCCACAAAATTAGGATGGTCTAATTTAAAATATAGGCTAGGTGGTACATATGAAATTCTTTTTGGGAGACCCAGAAGGCAAATCAAGAGACAGGCAGAAGTTTTTGAGAGAATCTGTAACAAGAGAACAACCAATCTAGAAGAGACTTGGCATGTGTCATTAGTCACCACTGATGGAGGTCCTACAACTAATCTCAAAGTCACAGCATCAAGCAATCTGGATGGGGGAAGTGGGGTAACTGGGTAGTTTCTTGCTTGGGGAATTCAATGTATCTTGAACCAGTAGCAGAATTGGAACTTATTTATTCTATGAGGGCTTATGATTTTCCTAAACCACAGTGGGCTTCCATTTATTGTTCAGGGACTTGGGCAAGCCTAGAATCTCTCATGTATATAACTGCCCCATGCTTCATAAGAAGGAATTATCTTTAGAACAAATCTGTTGGATGATTCTGTTTGGAGCTTTGTGAGGCTTGAAAATATGTGACACATTCAAGGAAATTCTACAGGAATAGCAAAATCCTATTCTTTCTTATAGATCTTTTCCTCCTATTAGGTCAAGAAATTTGAAAGCTGACTAGGAAGGGAGACAATGTGTACAAGTACCAGTTCTACTGGATACACATATCTCTAAGGATCCAGTCCTCCTCTGTCTCTTTGAGGGACAATCTTCCATGATGGCACACTGAGGACCTCAAAACCCATAGATGTAAACAGATCTTTTCTCATGGAAGTTGAGTGGCATAACAGCAGGATAAGGTTGGTGTAGCCATTTCTACTGCATAAAATCAAGATGTGCTAGTACGTATTATAATGGCTAATTTATGATCCTATGTAATGGAGTGCCTCTATACATGTTTTTAGTAGAATGTGAAAGCAAAATTTGCTAAGATTTATTTGAGCAGGGATTCCAAAAAAAATTGAGGTAGTAGAGCACTCATTTCAAAATTCTAAATTTGAAAATCCTATAGTCTTTTTTAACTTCAAAATTTTCAGGAGAAAGAGTAAATTCAGATGGGCTAAAAACTACCTTATTTCTCTTGCACTTATATAACCAAAAGGCAAGAAGTTCAGGTCACAGAAACATCTTTACCCCTGGTAACTTTAAACTAACTCAATTTCCATTTAATAATGACATTTTCCTTAGGAGTGACATTGGGGACTTTATGGGCAGACAGAAAACTTTTAATTTAGTAAATAAAAATTACAAACATGTTCACTACAGCAGAACTTCCATTTGGGCCAAATTTTAATTATAAAACAATCCAAACTTACTGTCCTATTTTACCCAAACCTGTCCCATATCCTCCAAAGACCTGTGTGCAATCCTGGGAGATTTTGGGTGACTGTAGAAGAAGCAAATTCAAGTGAGAAAAGGAAGAGCTACTCTAGGTGGCTACAATTTCCCAAAATATTATCACTTAGAAATGTTTCACTCTCATTTGTTCTATCAAAATTAAAGGTTTGTGTGGATTTACAGTTATTAGCTACAAGTGTTTTGCACAAGTTAGTTCAGTAAATGAATTTCTAACATCCAACAGACATACCTATTTGAAAGGTATGGAAGTTGAAATAAAAAAATAGTAGTACTGAGCTATCAGAAAGATGATTATGGTTTAAGAGGAGGGAAAATATTATTTAGCGCACTTATAAAGAGTTAAGTTTGTAAATTGAGTAGAAATTTTGCAGAACCTAGGAAGAGAATGAATTAGAGACAGAGAGCAAACTTTAAGAGGCAAAAAGATCATGAGGGTGTTTATTAGCACCTAGTGATTCTGACCAGTAAGCAAAATGTTTTGACTACTCCATGTCAGGCTGGAACTGAGATCAAACTCACCTCAGAGTACAGATATGACAAGGAGAACACACATGGAGAAAACCCTACTATGTAGGCCTGGCAGCGGGTTGTGGGTCACCCAGGAAGAATGATCCTGTGACCGGCAGGAAGGTACCTTATGTGTAAAAGGGTTGATTTGTGCCTCTGTGCCTATGAGATGTGAGGGGCTGCTGGCTATTGCTTTTTCACTGCCTGTAGTAAGAACAGGTATGAAATAATAAAACATAAATTTGCATATCCAAAGACCAAAATAATACTCAGGAAGCAAGAAGAAAACACTTGGTGGTGAGAACTGGTGTGACAGAATATGAAAGTGTTAGTTATTTAATTTTAATCCTGCAACCTTCATTTTTGAAACTTAGGTGAACAAGAACTTGATATACAATTAAAGCCTAAAAAGAGAAGGAAACACATGATGGATTAAGATTCATCAAACTCCAGTACTATATCACTTTTCTCTTAGGGACTTAATGAAATTATACAGTATTTGATTCTGTGGGTGAACCAAGGAATGTGCCTAAACAAGTGTGTAAGCATAACAGTGAAAATGTTAACAAAATGGGATGAGTGATGTACATGTTATTGATGCTAATTTGACATCCTTAGAGGGGTCTCAACTGTTTTCTGCCTTTTTTCTTTCCATACTTTGATTATGACTCTCAAGACACTGTCTTGATTTGACTGACACACTGACAGTCTGGTACTTGGAGGAGTTAACGAAATGTTCTGTGTTAACTACACAGGAATGTTTGATTTTGGATTAAAGTACACTTAAACAAGTGGGAACAAATAACAAGGCCCAGATTGTGGAGCTGGTTACTCTTCTCAAGAAGGAAAACACTAAGGCACACACCTATAATCCAGGGGGTTTTGGAGGGCCTCAGCAACTTGGTAAGGTCCTAAGCAACTTAGCAAGATGAAAATTTTAAAAAGGGCTTGGGATGTGGCTCAGTGGTGGATTGCCCCAGGTTCAATCCCCAGTACCATAAATAAATAAATAAATAAATAGAAATAAAAAAGGAGGAAAATACTAAGATGCAAACTAAAAACAGATCTGACATTTTTTCATTAGAGCAGATTAAAATTTATAAAAAATATTAAGTGGTTTTCTTTACTTAATGTGTTTTGAGGCTTATGTACTATTAAAGCAGTATTAAAAGTAAACACCATGCTGAAAAAACCTGAATTGCAAATGATAGGTAAATTAAATTGGTCCACTTAAAGTAGAACAGATCTGAAACCTAGCACTGGGACTTTAAAAACAGTGACAGCATCCAAACTATTTAAGGACCCAAAATGCAGGAAGGTTGAATCCTTTGCTTCTGGTCCCACAGATTCTTACTAACACGGTCAAAATTAGAGGCTGAGTCTTTCTATTCCAAAGTCTCTGGTCTTTACTGTAGATGAAAGTTCAATTCTCATTCTGTTAATAAGGAGAGTCTTGTTATATAAGCAGTGGACCGTTTGTCCAGCATGAACACACATTATCACGCTCCACTTGCTCACACATTAACAGGCCAAGTCCAACTACCATTGACTTCAGCATCTTCCTGCTTCAATAAATCATTATGCAATGGGTGGGACAACCTGGCTGCAGCCAGTGTCCTGAAATGAACAGGAAACCAGTTGCTGCACATTAACACAGTCCAGAGAAGCCCCTCTTAGTTCTGCAGTATCTTTAGAGAAGGAAGACTTTGCTTATAAACCTAAATCTGACGTATGATAGTGAAAGCCTCTTATTAAAGCATCTTGAAATTGCCCTTAAAAAGCACAAAAGGAAGAAAAGTACTGTAAGTGCTGGTACCTTAAATTTTTGAACAAAATAAGTTCAGATTTTTTAAAAGAAAATAAGCAGTCAGGTTCTAAATCAATCTGAGGGGGAAAAAAGGCATTTTTTTGTGGGTTCGAAAGCATCATCTACCTTTTGGTACATTAAACACACACATACACACATACCAAAAAAAAAAAAAAAAAAAAAAAAAAACTTAAAAAAAAAAAGAATTCCAGAAGTTACAGAAGGAAAGAATTATCTCAAGAATACATTACAAGATTCTGATGAGAAATGACGGCTAATTTTTTAAGGGTTAAATACCATGGAAATATAAACCAGCAATTTCAACTGTAGAATGAGAGCCTTCTGTTTAAACTTTGTATTTTCTCTCAAGGCCACTGCAATATAATATCGACAAGGAAAGTCATTATTCCCAACACATATCAACAGCACATCCAATATGAACCGTGAGGTCTGCTGTAGTGATTTCAAAATGGCTTCCAGAGCCATAAGGGTCATTGTCCTTGGTCTGGGTATTTTACCTGCTTGTTTTGGAACAGCTGTAGAGCTTGCTGCCCTTGTTCTAACATTTCACTGACTGACCGGCTGTGGGCCCAGGACAGTCTAGACTGTCTTTTGGTTATATTGTCACCATAAAATAACAATTATGCTATTCAGAAAGAATATTACTATTTGCAAACTATTTTCAACATGCTGATGAGCAAATTAAGGATGAGATGTTAACATATTTTGCCACAAAAATTTACAGACAGAGTAAACGGCAGGACCAGAACTCAAATACAGGGGTTCTAGCTCCAAGTTAGTAACTGCTTTGCACTCCACTCAGCCCTTACCAGGTGACAGTTAAGGAGCTCATCTCTGTATACACCAACTGGTTCAGTCCTACTAATTGTCTTTTACTGCACCTTGAAAGTCATTCAGTGCTTCAGGACTTGCATGACCTCAACAGAGATGTTTATCTTCTAATCCAGGCTTCACCTGATTTCTGACTCCTTCTAGCTCTCTAGTATCCTTGAGAGAGAACTGAGTCAACCACTGGAAATATCAATATTAAGCTTCAAATATGTATACAGACAGGGCCCAACTAGAATAAGATAAATTCCATGCTTGTACAATTATATCCAAATGAATTCCACTGTCATGTATAACTAAAAAGAATCAATAAAAAAAAGTTAATCCTGTACAGAGCAAAAGTGATCTTTGCTATTCCCTTGGTAACTCTTATATTTATTCCAGTACACATTTAATTTTACCAGACTCTTTCTCTTTGAGTGAAGATCTATAGCTATTTCACCCTTTTATTTCTTATAGTATGTTGTTTAGTGCTTATAAATGCTAAATAAACATTTAATGAATGAACAAAGACAGAACACTGACCAAAATTATAGATGCTTGAAATACCACTGCAATATGTAGTTTCTTTTCATATAAAACTAAAACTTTGAATGAAAAGCAATGAACTTAGTTCTAGTTTTACCATAAATAGCTCTTTGACTTGAAACAGATCACCTATGAATTTTAATTTCTCTTAACTTTAACATAAGGATGTTGAACTAGGTGTAATGGAATGTTTTTTCCAGTATTAACCTCTTATGCACCAATATAAGGGCAGATTTATGCTAATTCATGTTCAAATTTTTAATCTTTCTTGAGAAAAGACATGTTTTTGAGCAGTGGCATAGGGATCAAGGTATTCCCTGTGACCAAGAATGAAAGAAAGCTGTTTTGAGATCTTAAAAAACCCCAAAAATCATGATATTGTAAAATTCAAATATATGTGAAGTTTCAAGTCTTAATTAAAGTTGTCATAATAGTGTTCTATTGGAGAAAGAGACAGAATGAGCATTTGTTTTACACACCCCAGCACGTGCAGAATACACTTTTCCCCAGGAGAATGCTTTTACTTAAATGTTTTAAGAGAAACAACAGAAATAACGTGAGCCCTTTGCTAGGACACATTTTTTTGACTTATTAGTACTTGTAATTAGCAATAGGATAGCATATGGCTGGGGGCAGAGGTGAAATACTAATTAAACAAATTTGCATGTAGACCCCTAAAAGGTTCTTCGGATTATACACCACACACTACACACACAAGAAAATAACAGCTTTTGATTTTGTCACAATCACAGACTTAGCAAGTGCCATGACCAGAACTCAAACCCAAGGGTTCTAGCTCCAAGTTACCAAATGCTTTGCACTTTACCAGGCCCTTACAAGTGACTGTTACAGGGCTCATTCATCTACATACCCATTAGTTCAGCCTAGCTCATCGCCTTTTACTGCACCTTGAATGCTGTCCAGCGTTTCGGGATGTGCACAGCTTCAACAGAGAAGTTTACCTCTTAACTCTGGTCTTTTAGTGCTTTATTTTTTTACAAGCACTTTAAATGTGTTGGATCACAGTTAACAGAGTTCAAAAATTTCAAATTTTTTGCCTTAAAAAATCTCATCTTCTTAGGAGATGGCACATTTTCTCTCACACCAATTTGTCTTTTATTTCCTGGGAAGACATATTACTTCCATCCTGTCTCCCTCCCTCCTTATCTTCACCAATCCACTCCTTCCCTTCTTCTATACCGAGAAAATGCAAGTCCTCCTCCTTTGCAGCATTCCTCTCATACTTACCCTCCTTCCCTTCTCTGCCTTATTTTCATTAATTTTACTCTTTAAACTCCAGAATCCACAAATTTCTCCTTCCTCCTTCCATAAGCTGTAAACATACACACACACTCTTTCTATTATACTCTTTTCTCATATACATGTGTAAATACACAAATCTTCATTTCCTAAATACATATTAAGCACTTAAATGGTGGTGCTGTAGGTTCTGTAGATTCAAAATTAAAAGTAGCACAGAACCTGGTAGGGGAGGAAAACTTGTAAGCCATTCTATTTCAGGAGGATCAGAGGCATAAAATATGCCTAAGGGAGTAATGGTACAAAGGACCAAGTTAGCACTTCTGCTAGAGTGAGTTAGAGAACTTCCCACAGAGGAGGAGATGCTTGAGTTACCCCTTGTGAGTACAAACATATCTGCAGACAGATGACAAAGGTAAAGGGCGTTCAACACTGTGACACAAAGGTTGCAGGAGACCTTCTCATTACACAATAAAAATCAAAATCCTCTAACTTCTTGTTATCCACTCTATCTTGAAATATCTGCACACCAGAGTCATTCGAATCTTTCTCACTTCAACTGGGCTTTCAAAGTTCACAATAAAAACCACTGGCTTTCTTTTAGTGCAAACTGTTTGGATCTCTGGCAACAAGATCCCCAAACCCAGGATGAAAATCAGGGGAACCATCAGCAATGCCCCTGGTCCACTGGAAATCTTGGAAAGCCAATGAGAAAGCATGTTGAAGAGAGGGCAGATAAGGCTCCATGCTATTATGGTTCTTTTCTTACCTTTCTAATCTTCTTCCCTTATTATTATTATTTTTTGGTTAACCTTTCTTTCTTTTGCCCCTTAAAAAGGTTTTCTCAGGGCTGGGGTTGTGACCTAGTGGTAAAGCACATGCCTGGCATGTGTTAAACACTGGATTCCATCCTCAGCACCATATAAAAATGAATAATAAAATCAAGGTATTGTGTCCATCTACAACAAAAAAAAATTTTAAAAAAGGTTTTCTCCCCCGAATTTATCTTTGATGGAAAATTTCTATCATTTTTTCTGACAATCTTCTCAACTCTCTTAACCATATGAATATCATTTCTCCATGGATAACTCGTATGCTTGTATCTCTCATATCGCCATTAAGTTTTCCAAATTTCAATTCTGAATGTTCAATAGATTCCTGACCACTTTAACCTGTAAATTTCCTATCAGCATATTCAAGTTGATAGCACTTGGGGATTTTCAGATGTGTCAACTTTAACTAGGCTACAGTCTCTGGTTGTTCCATCAAAAACAAATTGGGAAGACAACTTGTAGATGTTATTAGAGTGCAGAAATCAGTTGATTTTAAATAGGAGTCTTATTTCAGATCATCTAGTTAAGGATGATTCATTCAGGTGAAAGTCTGAAATGGCAGAGGCAAGACTTCCTTGGTGAACTAGACCTTCCACCCTGGACTGCCGTTTCAGTCAGTGCCTGAGAGAGCTAGACTGCAGGTCTCTCATGCCCTGCTCCATGAATCTCAGACTTGTCTAGCCACTTCCCAGAACCATGTAAGCCCATTTCTTATAATAATCCTCAAAATATATATCTCCTACAGATTCTACTTCTCTAGTTGACCTCCACTAGAGATTTATAACCCAAACTGGCCTTGTACTAATTTCCCATTTTGTTAAAGGTATTGCTATTTTTTTACTGTGAAACATGATTGTTATTTTTATTGCCTTATCTCCTCTACCTATTTCTTCTTTTTTATTCCAATTCATCTCCCCACATTGAGATTCTTGCCATTTCAACTGGTTTTGTGCTACCAGGACAGATTTTCACAGAAATGCCCTATTGGTCCCCTGTGCCAATTTTACTGGCTCTCTCACAGTCTGACATGCCATTTACAGGGCTTCTAGATTTAGATCACGTTCACCTCTTCCTACAGGCTGGTCAGAGACCTTTAGCTCCAGCCAAACTTGTCACATCCTGCTCCCTCTTCATCTATTGACATTTCCTATATCCAGGACTCCCCTTATTCTTCCTGCCTACCTGGGAGAACCTTCTTGTCTTTTCCCAATCCTTTATGACTACCTTAAAGTACCTCTTCTTGCCACCTAGTCTGACCAGCCTAAGTTATTTGATTCTGCTCTCTAAACTCCTATATCAATTATTCCCCTGGAAATACATTGATAACAGACTATGAACTATTCTGTGAAAATACTTAGATTAATGTGATAGACTTATAACCAACTCTTTTACTTATTTACAACTTTTCTTCTGAACACATATGCTACTAGATCTTTCCCCATTTCCCCTTTGTGTCAAAGTTCTGTGAAGCATGGTCATCAGCAATGTTTGCTGCATAAATGAGCACACAAATTTTATAGCTAAAACCTAGGGTATTAACTGGGTGTGTATCTTCATAGATGCCCAAAGTGCTAACTGGTCACTTAGGTAAAAGAAAAAGTTCTAAACAGCATTGGTCCTGTACCATTGCTCTTATGCCAAGTTTAAAGTGTGGGGGAGAAAAAAAGGAACTTATTTACTGAGGTAGAAAAATCATTTCTTGCTGCCAACATATAATAAGCACAGATAAGAAGCAAGAGGACATTTCACCGAGTTAGTTAAGCATGAAGATGGCATAAAACTAAACAGATGTTAAGATTCCTTTTAAGACAAATGACTGAAACTAAATCGGGAATTAGGGGAGGGAAAGAAATAAATCACAAATGTATTACAGTCATCCGCAGTATATTTATGCCTTCATTCCATGCATAATCCCTGCTTCTGAAGTTAAATGTTAAGTGTTAAACTAGAAATTAGGAATTCCACAAAGTATTACTCAGAATATAAAATGAAAACATAAGCAAAATACAAGTTACATGCAGAAGACACTCGGATAATTAAAAAAAAAAAAACCCTTCATATGCAAAGAGTCCTCCATCAGATTCCAATTTGGAGTACTCTGAGGAAGAAGTGAGAAAGAAATTACTGTTAAGGATTGGTGTTATCACTCAGGGTCACACTGCTATTGAATGTGAAACTGTCCTTTACAGAATATTCTCAGAGTGGTTGGCACAACTCTTATGATGATGATAAAACACCTCTTTTTCATCTGAACTGTGGCATCAGTATGTGAGTGAATAATAAAGGAGTTAGAGGAAACTACCTTGGTACACTTTTCACCATAAATGATCTGAAAGCATGAGATAAATCCATATTTTGAAGTTTCATCAAACTCTTAACATGTATATTTTCTTGTGCTCTTAAAAGTTACATTTCTCTGGTCCTTGTCTGAACATAACAAAATTAAAGGCAAAAATTTGGGAACCTAAGCTAGAAAAATGTGATTTATGATTTTAAAATGCAAAGTAAATAAACTTTTGAATTTGCAAAAGCAATGTCCATATAAAGTTTAAAATTTTAATTGAATACAAAGGGCTACATTTATGAAATATACCTCACATTTTTAAATAGAAATTAAATGGCTTTAAAGAGAAATATAACCTTGTGGTAATATTAAGATGCATGTTTTGGAACTAATGCGTTCAAGCAGTGCTCAACTACAAATGCAGCTTTTAAATCCTGTAAGTTTAGATTTAAAGTTAATCATATTTGGACATTATAATTTTGCAAATACATCTGCAGCTGCAACATTCTTCTATAAGCACTTCATCCACTGCATAACAAATTTCAATTCTTCCTCTTTGATTCAATTGTTAGTACTCTCAAGTATAACAGCATCTTTCAAAACTGCTACACATCACTGAAATAATAAAGAAATTTGGCTTTGTTTTTAATTTTATGAAAAGTTATAAATTAACCACAAACTCCTGCTAAGATCTCCTTAATACATGCATGGAACATTGACTTACCTTGTTTATCTTGAAAAAATAAGAATCGGCAGTAGACTGTTCTCAGGGGAAAAGTGAATGCCAACGAAGCTTTGACCCGGTTTAAATAACTTGTTCTGTCTCTGGGTGGAACACCTATCAGGGCTCTCTGAAGTCTCTCTCTGCCTTTCCCTCTCCCTCTTCCTCTTCTTTTCCTTCTCTCTCCCTCCCCCTCTCTTTCTCACACAGACACTCAGTATGATTAAAGCACTTCTGTCAAGAGTTTTTTTCTATAACTTATTATAGTAGAAAACTACGAAGTGCAAAATCATTGAGTGAATTTGCCACGTATCATCTCATAAATTTAAAAATTGCTAAAGAGCCACAATTTGAAAACTGCTAACCAACCACAAAATTTAAAACTATATAATGAAGACACATATAAACTAATTGTAATGAAAATATGTTATTAAATACCATATAGCTTCTCTGATTATGTAAAGACCCATCAGAGAAGTAAAGCTCAGGACTAATATGATTTCCAGTGTAAACCTATTTAAAGTGCTTATTCACAGAGACAGGAAGGTTTCATATCAATTTCTTGCACAAGCCCACTTGGCACTTGTAATACACATTTAATGCACTTAAGCTGTCAAAATTATCACTTTTAAGGTGAACTTAGTAAACACTCCTGGGATTCAGCTGCTTTCCCCAGGTCCTTTCACATCCCTACCATCCTGCCAGGCACCAAGCAATAAAAAGAAGAATCCCAACTTTTGTCAAGCAGTGCTTCATACACATTTCCAGTGATCCTAATCATAATTCCCATTATTGATATTATTGGTATTGCTATATTCTACAAGCATAGAAAATGAGGCTCTGAGAGTTCAGAAGTAGTAGGTGGTAAAACTAACCAAAAAAACCAAATCCTCCCAAAAGCAAATTCATTCCCCCGCCCTCTAAACAAAAGCAAATTCTAAGCCTATTTCCTTTAAAGCTTATGTAAGCTTCTGAAACTCTTTTCATGATGCTTCTTTAGGGAGGGGAAATGGCAGGAATGGGACCTTTTTATCATAATGGCATTTTCCCCTATGGCTCCTCTTCACATCTCTATGGGGACTGAAGAATTAAGAAGATTCAAATCCAGATTGTTCTGCTTTTTCTTCTTCTTCCCTCTAGGGCTGTGTCAACAGTATGAATAGATGAAAAACAGAGTGATGGTATTTCAAGCTTACTTCAGGACAATTCCATTTTATGCCTGTTGTTCTGGGATATTATTAATTTTGTTTTCTTTATACTCTCTAAGATATGCCCGTTTGGATGATAAATTTGATCATACATATAAGAGGTAGAGCCATACAAGTTAAAGTAAACTTGTCTCAAAATAATTGCAAGTGATATTTTGAATTTTTTCAATTAAGACTGTTATTAAAATGGAAATGGCAAAGGATGGAAGTCTGTGTAACTCAGAAGTTCTGTCTGATGCCACCTTGGTAAACAGGGAATCTGCCTCTTAGAACTTGGAGAAATTATCTTTGTTTACTGAAGGCAGCCATATCCATGTAGAAAATCATAGTGGAGCACCCTAGACAAGGATGAAATATTAACAAGGTTGAAGTCCTGCCAGAAGACCCTAAGAAAAAACAGAGGGCACAGAAAGAGGAGAAAAAGAAGGGTTTCCACAAGAGGAGGTAAAAGAAGGGCTTCACAAGCACAGACTGCAAATCTGGACAAATTAAAAGTGAAAACAATCTCACTGTTCGAGGGTTGGCCAAGAGTGCCTTTATGGTGTTGAGGTCCCTTGCTGACTGGGCACTTTTGTGTAGAGCCCAAACTACACAACTCTAGGAGGAAGCCCTGGCTAGAAAGCTACAGAGGCAGATGCTATTGGTGTTTTGGCTATATCCTTTTGACACTCACTTTCCTGTATGCAAGGATGCTGAATGACTGTAGGCACCTGCAGCTCTCTGCTGAGGGCTCCTTCCAATCGTAGTCACTTGGACCCATAGAGGAAGCAGGACTAAATGTCAAGAGTTAAGGATTCCACAAACACTCCTCAGCCAGTGGCAAATGGGAGTTGCTATAGCTTCCTCAACCCCAGGGGAAACAATTTTGCAGTGTCCCGTAGATCTCCAATGGGATCAAGCCCCAAGTCCCACAGCAGTAATATGTTAAATAATGCACCTAATACTGACATCCTTTCCCTGTCTCACTGCCCCACAAACTCAAATAAACTACTTCAAATCTTTGTCTTAGGGTTTTTGAGGGGATCCCAACCAAGTTTCCAAAGAGAATCTTACTGTACTTTGTAATACTGGAGAGCTATGTGGTTTGGCCAATATTGGGGAATATGTAGAAAAATTCTTTATTGGTCAATTCATTAGTATCTTATAAAGATTAAAATGACATAGTTTTCTGCTTTTTAGAAGGAATGCTTTCAACTTTTCTCCATTTAGAATGATGTTGGCCTTGGGTTTAGCATAGATAGCTTTTACTATGTTGAGTTATGTTCCTACTATCCCTAGCTTTTCTAGAGTTTTGAACATGAAGCGTTTAGTCAAACGCTTTTTCTGAATCTATTGAGATGATAATACAATTCTTGTTTTTAAGTTTATTGATGTGATGAATTACGTTTATTGATTTCCATATGTTGAACCAAACTTGAATCCCTGGGATAAATCCTACTTGATTGTGGTGAACTCTTTTTTAAAATATGTGTTTGTATGCAATTTGCCAGAATTTTATTGAGAATTTTTGTGTCTATGTTCATCAGGGATATTGGTCTGAAGTTTTCTTTCTTTGATGTGTCTTTGGTTTTAGTATCAGGGTGATATTAGCTTCATAGAATGAGTTTGGAAGGGTTCCCCTTTTTCTATTTCATGGAATACTTTAAGGAGTACTGGTGTTAATTCTTCTTTCACAAGACAAGGATGCCCTCTTTCACCACTTCTATTCAACATCATCCTTGAAACTCCAGCCACAGCAATTAGGAGAAATAAATACAATCAATCAATAAATATAAGAAAAAATGTTCAAATCTTTAGCAACTAGAGAAATGCAAATTAAAACTACTCTAACATTTTGTCTCACTCTAGTCAGAATGACAATCATCAAGAATACAAGCAATAGTAAGTGTTGGTGAGAATGTCTAGAAAAAGGTACACTCACATATTGCTGGTGGGGATGCAAACTGGTGAAACCACTCTGGAAAGCAGTATGGAGATTCCTCAGTAAAGTTGGAATGGAACCACCATTTCAACACTCCTGTTTATGCCCAAAGGACTTAAAATGAGCATACTACATTGACAAAACCACATCAATGTTTATAGCAGCTCAATGCACAATAGCTAAATGATGGAACCAACCTAGGTACCCTTCACCAGAAGAATGGATTAAAAAATATCATATCATATATATATATATATATATATATATATATATATATGAGATAGAATATTACTCAGTCTTACAGAAGAATGAAATTATGGCATTTAACAGTAAATGGATGGAGCTGGAGAATATCATGCTAAATGAAATAAGCCAATCCCCAAAACCAAAAGCCAAATATTTTTTCGATATGTGGATGCTAATTCACAATGAGGGGGTGCTGGAGCTAGGGAAGAATAGAGTTAATTTAGACTAGGTTGAAGGG
This sequence comes from Sciurus carolinensis, assembly GCF_902686445.1. NCBI lineage: Eukaryota > Metazoa > Chordata > Mammalia > Rodentia > Sciuridae > Sciurus > Sciurus carolinensis. Next base: position 88,132,155 of record NC_062219.1, read on the forward strand.
ATTGAAGGGAAGGGAGGGGATATAGGAATAGGAAGGATAGTAGAATGAATCAACATTATTACCCTATGTACATATATAACTATATGACCCATGAGATACTATATCATGTATAACCAGAAGAATGAGAAATTATATTCCATTATATATGATATATAATGTGCATTCTACTGTCATGTATAACTAATTAAAACAAATAAAAATATTCTTTAAATGACATAAATTTTACTTGACATGAACTATAAAATCCTAATATTTCACAGGTAATGTGGAAGAAATACACATATCATAGAGCCTCCTTCAGAAGAGCATCTCTACAGAGTGATAATTCTTATGTGACTAACCATTTTGACTATTTTTAAAGGTGGGAGTATATCTCTATCCATGTGTCATTGGGATACATTTCCTTCTACTAATGTAGCAAACCGAGGTAGAAATAATATTAGAAGGGGCAATTAAGTGAGTACAAAAAGATTGTGACAAAGTTAAGATAGGCAAAATCATACAGGAAACACAAATTATGCCAATGGCAGTCTTAGGGTAGAAAAACAGGAAAGGCAGAATTGAGTTGTATTACCAGGAGTAGGAGAGGAGCATGGTCCATGGCCAGGCTTCACAGGAGAAGAAAGTACTTGAGTGCAAGACATGATGCTAGAGACAGGTATATTTGACGGAAGTTGGAGGAAGGCTCTGGGAGCCTCCAGGGCCTGCAAGTCTTGGAGCAAGGGTGAATCCACAGGAATGAGAAGCTGCATGGCGTAGGGGTGCCTCTCCTCTCCCACACCAACACCACATAAGCAATCAGAGAACCTCTACAACTGGCTAAAGAAGGCCTGGTGTGATTTGAGAAGGATCTTTATCTCCCCAACTATTCTCTTAATCAGCTTGTTGACGCCTGAAATGGCTGTATTTGGGGAAGCTGGTTCATTACACAGTGAGAAATAAAATGCAAACACCTGGTCAAACAAACAAGAGTATAAATGAATCTCAGCACACAAGCAGTCAATCAGGTATGCATTCTTCCTTTTTGTATGTGTTAAATAGTGTTTAATGAGTGACATTTTTTTAAAAAAAGGAGTCACTGTCAATGAAAAGGCACACACTCCAGAATCTTTCTGAGAAGACAGCTAATAACTGAAGTCTTCATATTTCAACTCTGAGCACTTCTCGTCATCCAAACTCATTTCCTTGCATCCACTCTTGCTTTGTTCCCCATTTCTCCAGCCTCATTCTCCAAAACAAACAGACAGGAAAAGTTTTAAATCTACTAATCAGATCAAGTTGCCTCTCTTTTCAGAACCCTTTACTGCAATTAAGACTAAATCTAAATCTTAAACACGATCAAAAGGCCTTCCTGGACCTGGTCCGACTTTCTCTGACGAAAGTTTGGCATCACTCTCTCCTGTTCTCCTTATACTTCTTACCTTCTTTTACGTTCTCAAAATCAGTATCAGCTTTCCCACTATAGATATTGCCCACTATATTTGTCTGAGATCCACTTCTCTTCCCTATACTTCGCCTTTCTATCTCAACATTCAGGTCCAAGGTAAACCTCATTGCCACTAGGCTAGGCCTCTCGGCAGGCTCCGTAATCTTCACATTCAGTGTACTTGAGATGACCATCCTATCTCTGTCCTTTTGTTACAATGTAAGACCATGAAGGCAAGGATCACATCTAACTTGCTCATTACTCATTACTCCAAACTTATCATACCTAACACATCAGATCTATCTATCCATCCATCATTTTGAATGAGTGAATACACAATTTGTTCCAAAGTTTTCTAGCCCCTAATTGCACATTCTTTTTCTTTTCCAGAACAAAAGGAAATGGACAATTGAACTGATGGAGAAAAATGATACACATAAAGATGAACTTAGAAACCAAACTGAAAACATAAGTTTGGAAGGTGCACCTATTTCTCTTTAATTTATTCAAAACATTTATAGATGTGTTGAATAAGACATTTTTATCAGTTTATTACATGGATATGTTAAATAATGGAAATAAAATCAGTTTGGATCAAGTGTGACATATTTACCCAGTTTTTCGTTTTGTAAAATTTATTTGTTGTCATTGTTTTTTTATCATTATGCATGTTCTAATTTTATAACTGTTTGTTCATTTTCTTATAGAGGCTTTCCATAAACTTCATACTTTTCAAAACCTAAATCTGTCTCTGGCAAGTAAAAACTAAACCTACCTCCCCCAAAATTGTTCATGCCCTCATTTCTATAAGTGGAAATATGCTGTGCTAAGGTACATGACCAGGGGAACTGTGCAGATGAACTGCTAATCGACTGACTTTAAAATACAGTTATTGTCCTGGATGTTCTGGAAGAAGGCAATATCATCTCAAGGATCTTTACACGAGGGAGAGAGGTAGAAAAGAGTCAGAGTGATGGGATATGCTGGCTTTGAAGATGGAAGGCACCGTAAGCCAAGGAAGGTAGACAGGCACTAGAGACTGGCAAGGGAAAAAAATGGACATCCCCTAGAACCTCTAGCAGGAGCATTGCCCTCTGACACTTCAACCTCTATTGGACTTTTGACTTCTGGAACTGTACAATAATAAATTTCTTTTGTTTTAGGCCACTAAATCTGTGCTAATTTATTATAGTAGCAATAAGAAACCAATAAAATACCCTTAATAGGATGTTACTCAGAAGTCATCATTTTACAAAAGGGACTTCCCTAAAATTCTTTTATTTATAAGATGATCTCATAATAATAATAGGAAGTTTGCAGATAATTTGAAAAGAAAAACCCTACCTTTTAAATGGAGATTTCTAAGGCTAGAAAATACATCTACTAAACATGATTAAGTTCACACATATGAATAGAGTCATTTGTCATCAGAATCCATCGAGTTAAATCTTCATTAGATACCTAAGAAACACACAAAAATGATTTTTATCCTTACTTTGTTTAGGTCCTTGATTTCTCTCCCTCCCTCTCTGTGTATGTGTGTGTGTGTGTGTGTGTGTGTGTGTATGTGTATATATATATATATATATATATATATATATATATATATATATATAAAATTTATATATATATATATACATACAGCAAAAGTACATATTTACATATAGTAAATACAAATTATAGTGTATGTGGGTATATACATACATATATACATACATTTTTTTTCTTTACCAAGACTCTACAGAAACCTACATTTAAATTCAGATGTGAGTACCAATAAGATTTTTGATGTTACATTTCCTATTAAGTAAAGTAGAAATTGCTCAGGTTGTTGGAATAAATGGAAATGACATAACAAAATATCCTCAGGACAGGATATGACACCCAAAAGAGCAGAAGTTATTGCATTTATATTATAACAAGGTAGTATTTATAGATTCATACATTGAATAACATTGCAGATTCTCTGCATCTTCTCACAAATAGGGATTTTGACTAGTAATATTTACACATATGCGTAAAAGTAGTAGCTAATATGATGACTATTTTAGATGATGAGAGTATTTTGATGAGAAGGTAGGTAATAAGTAGTAAAATATATTAATCCTATGAAGAATGGAACTTGAAATTAGCATTAAGTATGATTACTGAGAGGGTGCTTACATCCATTATATGACACCAATAGTTGGAAAACCTAACAAAATGATGCTACTCATTACTTCTCAGGGTATGGAGAGGAGGCTGGGTGAAATGTATGAGAGCTGCTCTGTACTTAGGTAGGAACTAATAATCCTCTGCTTGGGAATCTGGAATGGCTATAAAATTTGAATTTGGAGGGTGAACAAAACTCTGACTTGTAAATTGTTCTCTTTTAGCCCAGTCACTCCATTTAAGGCAAAGAAACCTACCTGATAAATTTTATACAACTTGTGTTAGAAATCTATGAAAAACAGTACACATTAAATCTCTGTAAAGGTTCATATAATTTCGAGAAAGTTAGGTAAAAAAAATATATGTTGAATCATTTTTATTATTTTAAACAATTTTTTAGATATATAGTCATAAGAAAAAAGTTAGTTTAAAACATAATAACATACATTTGAAAGAACCTCAGCATGTACTTTGTGATCTATGTATTATAAATATTATTTCTCTCATGTAACCCTTGAAAGAAAATTTCTTTCAATTGGACAGGAAACATTTGTTATTTTACACATTAATGAATATAAACATGCATCTAAATATAAATAAATATACTCATCTAAATATACTCAATTAACTCTCCTGTCCTAGGGAAGTTTTGGTGATTCGCTGGGTGCTAAATGCAAATTTAATGAACCTTACTATTGATGCTTCAGCCTAAAATGTTCAATATTAAGAGCCACTGAAGATGTGTCTAACCAGCTCTGGGACATTTGGGAAAGTCATTTCCTTGGGGGTGGGGAGGTAAATTGCTTTCCAATGATGTAACTTCAAGTGGAGAGGAAAGCTTAGAGAACAGAGATGAGTGGGTAGTGAGAAGGACCCTTAGGTGGCCTCCTTTATGTTTGTGATGCCTCCTCTGATCTGGTATTCCTGGTTGGGGCTCTGTTATGTACCTGCAGGTGGTCAGAGTGTTATTGGAAGACCTAACTAGGGACTTAAGTAGAACATTAGGCTGAATCTGATGTGACCAAAAACCAACCAAACCTAAGATCCTGAAACTGCCCACATCCATCCATTCCCTCCTCTTCTCCTATCCCAGTGCAAAATGGTAACTCCTGCCTTTTCTAGGAACATGCTGTTAATTAGTTTATTAATTACTCTTCCTACATCTTTTCATCTTAAAATCTCCCTTTCTAGATTTTAAGTATTTCAAGACCTATCATCTTCCTTGACAAACTTTCCAGCCTTTACTGTGAATGACATTTAAAAAAATTTCTTCTTTATCTGTCCTCACATAGTCTCTACTAAAATGAATATGTTGCAAACAGGAATTGCTTTTGAATTTATCCAAAAAGACTTTGCTAATCAGAAATTCTGGAATTTCAGCAGTTGCTTCCAAATATTTATTTCAGTTCTCATATAAACTTAGAGCTTTACTCTGCATTAGAAAAAGACTCGCTGAGCTCATATAGAGACAAGAATTCTCATACCAGAATTGTAAAGATTTCACCATCACTTCCATTCATTAGTCTTGAGTCCTAGGTATAGTCTTCAATTATATTTTAAGCTATATTTTATAAAACTTATACTTCTTATCTCAATATCAACTCCTGGTACCAATAAATACATAAATAATATTTTCAAATTCAAATATATTATAACACTACTATTTATCATATTTGTGCTTCACTTACTTCCATGAAGGGCAAAGGAAAGATGAACTTGTATGATTGTATAAACCCAGCAACTGCTTCAGGACTCTACTGTGCTGTATAGACAAGGTGGTGATACTGCTGAAAACAAGCTGTTTTCTAACAGGCAGCTGCTGTGTTTTAGGGAAATCGATACACAATGTGTGAAAGTTAGGGCTGGGTAACAGTGAAGCATAAAGGAGATGAGCATCATCCTTTAATAAAACAGTTAATGATTTTTCTTTCTTTTCTTTTTACTTCTCAATCTCAACACATAAACAGACTCGATATATTTTTCTATTTGGAAAAAAATTAAAATCTAAATGATACCTTTCGTTTAGTGGTTGTGAATTAATCATTTCATAAGAGTAGGATTATATCTGAGATACAGTTTTTAGCACATTTAGTTCTAAATTCATAAAAGTGCTAAGTGTTGAATATTACATATATGTAAGTATGTGTATACATACACACACACATATCAGAAAAGGGGATTTTGTTTAAAGTCATTGTTATTCAAAACAAGTTGTAGAACCATAGACTGAGAAGCTCGGGAGCATTAAACGTCTTATATAACAGAATCCTATTACTGTTGCTGAGACTAACTAAAACCGAAAGGGTGAAAAATGATGCCAAAGTCACACAGCAGCTTCTGGCAGACAGCCTAGAACCCAGTTCGGTTGACCCTCCATACAGAACAAATTCTAAAATAGGCAGATGTGAATATCTACAGAACAATCCCATGCATTTATTTTTTATACTTTAAAATGTTCAATCCACAAAGCCCTCCTATCCCAGCACAGGGTTGTAGAGTGGTTCTTGTATGTGCACTATTCAGCAGCATAGCTGGTCCTCCATTTGAGCAAAGGAATGACAGCTTTATAAGATTCCCTTGGGCTGCTATGAGAACATTCTAGCTCAAAGTGCTGGTCCTATTTGCCTTAAAGCTGAGCTTAGTTGAGCATTAAGCATCAAAATAACCTAGGACATGGAAGCCTAAAGAGAAATCTTTGCTTTAGAGGTTCCACAGAGCCTCTATTATTATCTTTATTCTTTAGCTTACAGGCTAAACTGAACTCTGTGTGAATCGATGAATTAGTTCAGCCAGGCAGATTTTTGTGCTAGATGAAAAGTCTGCTATCTCTGTTGTCCAATTAGTTGTGTGCATTACCCTGTAGTTGCAGATGACACTGAAAAACCTCCTGTTTCACCCACAGGTAGATATTCTGGCCTTAAAAATCTGGGTGATGTTCATGGGAGGAATTAAACAGTGTTTTAGGAATTACTTTAAGATATAGAATACTTTTCTACATGCACTGAAAGATTCTGGAGAAGTCTGTAGTAAAATGAGCACATGATAAGTGGAAAACTTAATTTTATCTCACGATTTTCAAGACATGATTCAAGATTTAAGAGAACCTTTATTTGGCTGCTGTTTCAGGCTATATCCTCTGTCCTCCTGAGGACTTGCTCCACTTTCCTTTGCCATTATAGAGTTTGGGAAACAGAATTGTTTTTTTAACCTACTTAGAAGTATACTTCCTCGTTCCTGAAAACAGACCATAGAATTTCAAGTGATTTGTGGTTAAAGTAGTTCTTAGTTCATACATTCTGTAGATACAAATCAATTATGTTCTAAAGATAGCATTTAGGTCTGGAGTCAAAATAAAGCGGACAAATCCCAGGGATCCCTGTGTCAGCTGACTGGGGTATCACAGGACAGTTTAATACTAAGCTTGTATCACCTTCCAGAATATGGGAAAGAATTATATCAATGATGAAACCCAATATTCTTTAGATATTTTTGAGGTATTTAAGTCAAAAAGGTACTTAGAACATATCAATGTGTTATGGTTTGGATGTGAGGTGACTCCCAGAAGCTCATGTGAGACACTGCAAGAAGTTTTAGAGGAGAAATGATTAGATCATGAAAGTTTTAATCCAATCAGTGAATCAATTCCCTGATGGCATTAACTGAGTGGTAAAGGAAGGTTGGTAAGGTATGGTTGGAGGAGGTTGGTTCCTGGGGCATGCCTTTGGGCATATTTTGTATCTGGCAAGAGGAGTCTCTGCTCTCTGATCATCATGTGAGCTGTTTCCCTCTGCCACCATGTTCTGCCTCACCTTGAGCCCCATGGAATGGAGCCAGCAGTCTATGGATTGAGACCTCTGAAAACATGAGCCCCCAAATAAACTTTCGTCCTTTAAAATTGTTCTAGTCAGGTCTTTTATTCACAGAAGTGAAAAAGCTGACTAAAACATGATGTAATCTTCCAGAATCATTACCAGGAGTTACTATGTATATGACAGGAATGCCAAAAACGTGTTTTATCAGCAAATCTGATATTTTGCTCATTATTGCTCAATTTTTTTTTCATGGGGTGAGGAAGGAAAGATGTATATAAAGACGGGTATAAAAATAAAGATATAAGAATATGAGCAGAGAGCTCCAAGATTCATTTAGCCGAAACAGTGAAACCATAGATGACAGACTTATTTATTAATACATCATGAAGTCAATGAGGTGGAAATATTTAACCTGGGAACATAACTGCTGAGCAATTTACCAGTTTGAAAAACTAATTGTTTATTATAAGTTTTTTCAGACATCTTCATATGCTCAAAAGAATAACACAAATAGGCTCTTGCATATACTGGAAAAAGAAACAAGTAACAATAATAATTTTTTAAAAATTAAAAAATCTTTTCAAGGGTGGAGCATGGTGGTAGGCCTGTAATCCCAGGGGCTTAGGGGACAGAAGCAGGAGGATAGTGAGTTCAAAGAAAGCCTGAGCAACTTAGGGAGACCCTAAGCAACTTAGTGAGACTTTGTCTCAAAATAAAATATAAAAAGGGCTGGGGATGTGGCTTGGTGGCTTGGTGGTTAGGCACTCCTGAGTTCAACTCCTGGTACCAATAAATACATAAATAATATTTTCAAATTCAAATATATTATAACACTACTATTTTCTAGGTAGTTTTTGCTTTAGTAATTTAGCATGCAAATACACATATATTTCTTGTTTTGAAAAGTTAAGTTTTAGTTATAATATTGGCATCAAGTAAATCCTCTATGATAGACTGTTTTTTGAAAAAAAGTATATGCTAAATTCTAATACTTAAAGCTATTGTATATCAGTATTGAAATAGGTAAACTTTATAGATAACATAAAATCCATTATAGATTGACCAGAAAATAATTTCATGTTCCTTTACCTCCATATTAGCTTTTTGTCAAAAACTATAAAGTGACATAACTATTGTTTAAACAGCAAAAATAAAATTAGCTAAGAATACAAAGTGAAATTATTCACTCTTAGTTCCACATTGTATGGTCTACCTGATTGGCTGGCAGACCTTTGGTGGCACATAAAATGATTCCACCTCACCCCAATTTGGCTATGTAGGTCTACGACCTTTCTCACATGTTTAATATTTGAACATGCTACTGAGCAAAAAAATAATGAATTTGAGAGGAGTGTGGAGGACGAACAAGAGAGAGAAAGAGAGAGAGAGCATGTACACACACAAGCCAACATTGGCAGCTGTGATCTGTGTACAAAGCAGCGGGGCAGCCTGCAGATGATGTTTGGATTTATTTCTTGGCCTAGCCTTCTGTAACAAGTCCAAAAAAGGTCTAAAGAACTAAAAAGGTTGCCAAGTACACTGGGATGTGGCTACATGTTTTAAGAGTATACAAATATAAACAGAAAAAAAAAAATCTAAATATGTCCACCAAATCCTTAGTTTCTAGATAACAAAAGAATGCTAGAAAAATTATGAGTAAATCAAATTCCCTATAATTAAAACTATCAGTGGTAACTTTCTTTCTCAAGAACTAATACTGAGCATGGGATACAGAGCTTCTAAGACACAAGATATAAACAATAGCCAATGCTAGATTGCATAACATATTTTACTTTTCTATTGAAGAAGTACTACATTAACTATTATAGTTATACTAATAACAGATGCTGAAAAGCTAGATTAAAAACTGGACTAGTGTCAGAAATAAACTTAATGAAACAGAGTTTCTATCTCATGAACTGGCATTAGAATTTTCCTTAGTGAGAAAACTATCTCCATTGAGAGGTAGAATAACTCCATGGCTAAGAGATCAGACTGTAGCCAAACAGTCTGGGTTTGAATCCTAGCTCTGTTGATGATGATCAGTTACTTAATCTTCATAATTTAGTGTTATGGTTTGGATGTGAGGTGTCTCCCAAAAGCTCACTTGGGAGATAATGCAAGAAGGTTCAGAGCAGACATGATTGGGTTGTAAGAGTCTTACCCCAATCAGTGAATTAATCCCCTGATAGGGATTGATCAAGTGGTAAATGAAGTGATATGGTGTGGCTGGCGGAGGTGGGAATTGGTACATAGCTTTGGGTATATATTTTTATCTGAAGAGTGGACTCTCTCTCTGCTAGCTAGTAGACTCTCCTCTGCTTTCTGATCATGATGTGAGTCACTTCCATCTGCCACTTCCGTCTACCATGATGTTCTAACTCATCTTGAGTTCCAAGGACTGAAGCCTGCTATCTATGGATTAAGACCTCTGAAACTGTGAGCCCTCAAATAAACTTTTCCTCCTCTACAGTTGTGCTGGTCACAATATTTAGTCACAGCAACAAAAAAGCTGGCTGAAACATTCACTTGTAAATAGGAAAATGACAAAGGACCTAGCTCATAGGTGTGTTTTAAACATTAGATGAATTAATATTAATAAAACAACTTGGAAAAGTACAATGATATATAATTGTACATGCTAGTTATCTGCAGAAACAGATAAGCCAGAAAAGATAACTAACCAGCAGAGGGAAGAAAGAGAGGAAAGAAAAAGAGCAAAATATTGTGTCTTTTCTGCCAGGACCACTTCTCAATCACCTGCTTCCCTTCAATCTCATTCAAGTCTAATAACTCAGGAATTCCAGATATGAGCATTTTGTTTTGTTTAAGCAAAGAAACCAATCAACAAACAAAAAGAAATGGCTGAGCTTCATCCAGTCTATGTCTGTTGAAACTGAGGGAGTCAGATTTCAAGGGTCAGAAGAGACCAGGGGAAATTTAAAACAAAAGAAGAAACAGAAAACTTGGACCAGTTCTAGAATCTGATAGGCTTTGAATCTAGAATAAGCAGGTTACCAGATTACATTGACAGTGCACAAATTTTATAATAACATAAGAAAGTACCAGTATTTTCAGACTGTATTTTAGAAAATACTATAAACTCTTAATAACCGAATTAATTATGTCATGTGTGTGTAAGATCTAGCTGGAAGTGTATACCTCCTTCCATTGTATAGAATTGATACTAAATTAATCCCTGTTAAACCGGGAATTGTGATCTCCCAGTCCTCACCTTTAGCATCTAGACACAGCCAGCAATGTGGTATGAGTCACTGTCACCGATAAGGACATAAACAAACGTGTGTCACTTCTATAACAAGGTTTTTAGGATTTAGAGCTACTTCACTAGAGCAAACAAACCATGGTGAGGGAGGAGAGCAGTAAAAGGGAAAGCATGGGAAATGAGATTGATGAAATTATCCTAGGTGCATGTACAAAGATGTATAATAAGTCCTGCTATCATGCACTGATAAAGTTTTAAAAATTAAAAAAACTAAATAACATGAGCTGGGACTGTAGCTCAGTGGTACTACACTTGGCTAGTATGTGTGGGGCACTGGGTTCAATCCTCAGCACCACATAAAAATAAGTAAATAAAGGTATTGTATCCATCTGCAATTAAAATTTTTTTTAAAAAACATGATCTAATTATTTAAAAAAACAACACACTGGTGACACTAAGACAAAGCTAAAAAAAAAAAGAATTAAAGGTACCTTCTTCATTCTTTTTATTCATCTTTGTTCTTCTTGTGCCCACTGACATAATTGAAAATGCATAAAATGTAAAGAACCCAGGTACCTGAACAACCACACAGAGGAAGAATTAATTGGCATCCATCGACACTATACCAAATGGTTAGACGAACAATAAACAGAATTTTATTGTATTTGAGCCTTTGTGCATAATAGGGTTAATTTTATAGCAGCTAGAATTTGTAATTCACACATCAAATTAATTGAGGATGACAGTACAGTATAATGGCTGAGGATAAAAAGTCTAGCACTCAATTACTGAACCTGTCAGTTATTAGTTGTGTGACCCTGGGAAATTAATCTTTCTGAACTTGAGTTTCCTTATGTAAAAAAAATGTCATGTGATAATAATGGTTCCTGTTTTACAGTGCTAGAATTGTGCTAGTCTGGCTCATAGTAAATATACAATAAACCCAGCTTTAATTAATATCTATAATTAGGTTTGATAAACCTGTGGATAAATCAGTCAAACAGAACAAATTAATCCAGTTTTCTTACAAATAAACAAAAGGATTCTTCAAGACAGGAATGGCTTGCTTAGATGCTGTTCCTTCTCTCCCACAGAGCAACTTCTCTTGGCTTGGTAGTATTAGGTGACCCTTGAGGATAACTCCCTGATGCCTTCCCCACGTCCCTGACACCTTCTCCTGGTGCCTTACTACACACAGTTCAGACAACATGGATCAAAGGGAACCTCTCACACCCACACACAGTTTTTAAATCTCTTCTTTCTTCACTTCCCTTTCCAACTCCTTCCCATCTATCCCAGGGAAATCTTTTCTTCTTTTAGTCCTCGGGAAGGAGCCACCTGATACAGAGAAAAACCAGCTCCATTCTGAACGGTATAGACTGTATATTTTAAGGGTTGATCTCTTCCTTATATACCCCCTTCTCCACAGGAAATCCTAGTGGAAATGAATAAACTCACTGATGCTAGACAACATTATTTTTGTTAAATGAGCAGGAAACGCAATTCTATTGTGTTCAAGTCTGTGCACATTCAAAGAAGCTGAGCTTAGTCCATGAAGCTGTTGGGATAGCAGTACAGCACAATGGTCAGAGTCACGACACTGGTTGACACTGCCACTTTCCAGGCCAACTTCCATGACATGCCCTACTTAGATAACAGACTCTACACCCCAACTGCTGGGTTCAAATTCCAGGTCTGCCCTTACTATGTGAACTTGGTCACTTAAATGCTATTTCAGTCTCCTCGTGAGTAAAATGGGAGTAATATAGCGAGGCCTATCCTTGAAGAAGAAAAAATACGAACGGTTAAAGACTGAATCTGGGCGCAGAGAAATTCAAATTCTTTCTCTGTCACTTACTAGCTGTGAGAGTCCCTTGAAAATGCAGAGATAATCACTGCACTATGCCATAGCTTCCTGCAGCAGCCCCACAGGTCTGCTGACAGGACTAAATGTGACAGCATACCTCAACATGCTTTATAAAAGTCTGGTCATATGATGTGGGTTATACAAATACTAGCCACTCTTATTAGCTATTGTTAACTGCCTGACAAATATCTGGACTAAATGACAAATAACTGCCACATGTAACAATTACTGATAAGTAGGAATTAAAAACAGTGGTTACTTAAGTTTTGTGGGGAATAACTGCTGGTTTCAGTCACTCCTCACCTAAAGATTTAGTAGTCAGGAAAAGGGAAAGCTTAAAACAGAAATAATGACTTTTTTATACCTTAAGGAAGTGGGAGGAACATAACCATGAATGAATAAGAAAATGCTACATGATACACCACTGAAACCATATCCTTTAAAAATATCAAAATTTCAGGTGCCATCTATGTAATATTTGAAATATTTGTGCTCCTTAAGAATTATATTTAATTCTCACAATTATTTTCTGGGTGAGAAAAAAGAAAATTAAGAACCTATAGAAATTTATGGAAACTTTAAGGAGTAAAGAGCACATATGTATATAACATTTAACTTTAAAACTCATTTTCTTTACTAAACCTTCCTCAATAATGCATCCCTAATCTTTTCTAATCTGATCAGGCTCTTATTTAAAAAGTGTTCGATGATTTTGCACTCAAGAGTTCAGCATGAAAGGGCTTTGTAATGTCCTAGGGAAAGAGGACAGCTCTTTACTTGTTGACATGTTTAGTAAAGGAGCTTTTAAACAACTCCAGGCAAGGAAAATGCTTTCTATTCCTGTGTACTGAGAAGAGAATTCAGTGCCGTGTTTTAAAGGGCACAGGCTTTTAAATGCTTAGCTAAAGGGTACGCAATGAGTGACAGCTATAAAAATGTAAAAGCAGAACAAAAGAACAGACAATTGGCATTGCCTTTAATAATGTCACCAAGCCATTTACAGAGTAAATGGATGTGCAGGAAACTGCTATATGGGCCAGTGAATCTAGGACATCCTGAGTGTGAAAGGAGAAACACAGGCAGGGGGCTCCAGTGGACACACATGTACAGCACCATCCAAATGGGGCCAGCAGGGTTCAGGGACTTCACAGCCACACTGATTCCACACCCTTGCCAAGGGATCCATTGTCCAAGCCAGGTACACCTAGGAAATTAAAATCAATAGTTGCGCTGCAATTCTGTCATTTACGGCAATGGATGGTCCCAGAGTGAGTAAATCAGGCACAGAAAGACAAATACCACATGTTCTCTCAATCATATGTGGAAGTCCATAGTGTTGATTCCACAGAAGTAGAGAGCAGGATGGTCACTAGAACTCAGGAAGGAAAGAGATGAGGGCAACAGGGGAAAGCTGGTACTGGAAGAGATAAGTTCCAATGTTCTACAACACAGTGATGTGACAATAGCTCATGATTTATTATATATTTTATAAAGAACTAGCACAGAGAGGTTTGGGCTAGGGGTGCAACTAAGTCACACAGAGTGTGCTTAGCATGCACAAGGCCCTGAGCTCAGTCCCCAGGAACAAAAATAAATACAGACATCCACCAATACATAAAAATATAAAGAAAAGAGAAATTTGAAAGCGCTCAAGAAATGATGAATGTTTAAGAATATGGAAATGCTAATTACCCTTACATTATCATTATATACTGTATGTATGTATAAAATTATCACATTGTACCTCATGAATATATAAAATTATTATATGCTAATTAAAAATGGGGCAAATAAATAAAGTCAGTAATTGCAATTAAACTAGGACTAAATTCAAGCATTTCTGGAAAAATTTTGCTTTATCACCTTGGTCATTGCATTTAATGCAACAACACTTGAATTCCATGTTTTTTTCCTTCCTTTTTTTCTGTGTACAAAAGTTAGATAAGAATTTAAATTAAATTCATTACTTCTGATTTCCTCAAATAACATGATGCTTTTGAGTCCTTATTTTGAAAAAGATAATAAAAAATGATCCAAGAGAAGATAGAACTAATATTAAGCATTATGGAAAATCAAGAGAACTTAACTGAATAAAATTATTACTTTGAAGGCAAATTTTTCCTTCTCTGATTTTGCTAATCACAACAATCTTCTCAATTAGTCTCCAATACACATTAAGATTAGTATTTTTTCTTCAGTGATTTATTAAAGATGACAGAATCCTACATTACTCTGAAAAATTTGTGCATGAAATTTCATATAATTATTTCTCAGGAAGTTATCTTCTAATTCTTTTTTCTTTGTTAAAAACAATTGAGTACCTGTTTGGCTGAATTTCCTGAGCTAGAAGCTGTAAATAGGAATTGGCATTTTTAGCAGCAGGCTGGATCACCTGGAGTTGATTATCTCTGGACTTTAATTTTCCTGTGGATTTCTAATCAATATCCTTTCCTCCCTAGAAATCGCCCTCATTAAGGGATTTTCATCTGTTTTTAGTTTCTATAATGCAGGTAGACAATTGACAATTCTTTCTTACAGTTTCAAATTCAGAGTGATAAAAAATTAAGATGTTAATTGATTTTGAAAAGATTCCCAATTCATATACTTTGATATCACTGCATCATTACAAAGTGTTTCAATACAACTATGTTTATTTATAAAAGTTAATTCAGTTATACATAATTTTTAATGTTTTTCACTTGAAACCTTTCCAAGTATAGTATGATTGTTTGCTGACTGCTTTTAAGACGTTTTATAGTTTCAGAATAACAGTAAAAGAAGTGGGGCATTTGCATTTACAAAACATTCAAGGGTTCTGAGTTTGAATCTGGAATACTGAATGTTTTTATTGTCTTTAATAATTTAATGTAGTTCTTGAACATAAAATCTGTTAAGCATCACCAAATAAGACTTATCATTGTGTGTACTACATTACTTGGTTCTAAGAAAAGTATGCTAACAATGTAAATTATTTGTAACAAGTTTCCCAATGTGTTGGCCTGACATCAGAAGTTTACTTCCTAAATATGAATTCATAAGCTTACCTGAAAAGCAGTTATAGTAGATTCCTTGCCTACAAGGATCCTCTGCTTCTACCCACCAATAAATGATTCACAAAAACATATTTTTGCTTGTTTTACAAAAGTATTTTCATAAGGTTTATATCTTTTGATTTTTGTTTCAGCAGTACTGGGGACTGAACTCAGGGGCACTCTACCACTGAGCTATAACCCCAGTCTTTTTTACTTTTAATTTTGAGACAGGAAATTGCTATGTTGCAGACTGGCCTTGAATTTGTTTTTCTCTTGTCTCAGCCTCCCAAGTAGCTAGGAATACAAGTGTGCACCACCATACCTAGCTAAGGTTAATATCTTTATTATACTTATAAAAATCTTTATTAAATGAAGTAACATGTAAAATAATACATGTAGTAACATATGTAATTGAATGAACTGATAAATGTAATGTAAAAGGATGCTGAAGTGAAAGAAGGACTGAACAGCTTATGAAGAATGAGAACACAGAAATATCTTTATCAATAATTATCTATTGTTCCTCATAAATGCAAATTTTTATCTTTCGCAAATTTTCTAATTAAATGTTACTTTGATCTTTAATGCAATGGTGGTTACCATTACCAATTCATTTACTGCCTCAAAATCTTAAAATGGTAGTTATCTACTCTTGTTTACAGAAGTATTAATACTTAAAAACAATAAGGTGGAATTTACTGGTAAAACTAATCTAGATCAATATTTAGGCACTTCTGAAGTGAATTAAAAAAGAAGAAAAAGAGAAAGGAGGCAGACAAATCACTTCTACTTGTTAAACTATTAAAACAGAGGTATTCATTTCTTAGAAATAACAAAACCCAAAAGAGAAGAAAAATTTTCTTTAAAACTTACTATGAACAGCATTTCACAATGGTAAATTAAATATCATAAGATGAATTAATTGCTATTTGAGCATGATTTTCTCATTGAGAAAGCATCACACTCATTTCTCCAACAGATGTTCATTTAGATTCTTTTGTGTTAAAGGCAGTGTTGCACAAGACAAAAACAAAAACAAAAACAAAAAAACATATCTGATGCATGATGCCATGATGCCTGGTTACTCCTTTGAGTAAGTTTAAAGTTCATCTTGTGACAAAACCTTGGTCTTATTTCATGAACAAGGAAGTATTTTCACTCAACAATTTAAAAAAATAGTATTATAATTTAAAAAATTATTTTTCCCCCGGTGGAAAGCTGAGGGAAAGGGCTTGAATGAAGAGATGGATTTTGACAGCCAAGAAGACAGATTAAGAACCACTTAGGTAGAAGGTTGACGCTTTCAAAGATGCAAAGAAAGAAGTTTTAAGGCATGCTTTATGAACCTGAGGAAGGTGTGTGGCTGCAAAACAATAAGAAATAAATCAACATGTATGAGAGATGAGAAATAAATAAGAATCATTTACTTATATCAAAAAAGGTAGACCTCTTTCCCTTTTCACTGTTCTGTTATACAACTCACCAGTTTTGCAAGTGTACTATACCTGCAACCTATACCATAAATTGAATTTTACCCAAATATATTCATCTCTGTGGACTTTTATGTGACCCTCAGGAGAACAGTTTGGGGGAACTGGATGGAACAGGTTGGTGAGAGGACTGAACAGCTCAGGAAGAACAAAAACAGAAAACTCCTGCAAAAGTTTTTAATCATTCAAACAAGTTTTTGAGGGTCTCATCCAGTCAATGTACTAAGCTCTAGGAATGTAAGTAACTTGGTAAAATGAAAGACACAGTCCCTGAATTTCCTATTGGGACAGGGTTGAGGGAAATTCTTATATTACTTTTGTGAGCAATTGAGTCAGGAATCAACTTTTAGAGCAAAGCTGGAGATGGAAGTGTCTTCTTTGGGGGCAAAAATCTTCATCCTGGAGAATCACTACGTTTAACAAGAGATGATGTCAACAGGGACATGGCTAAAAAGTAAACGTGGTAGGTAAATGGATGAATTATTAAAGTCATAGTATTTAGGTAAGTTAGCTTCTGACACTGAGAAGCAGAGAACAATGGCAGAAATGATCATCATTCATTAATATCTTCTTTTACACTGCTGGTACAAAGTCTTTGGTCAGAAGCAGAGGTTATAATACTCTTTTCTGGAAAGGGCCTGATACTGAATGACTTTGGGTCTGGGGTCTCTGCATGTAGCACAAAAGCAGTCACTGACAACATGTAAGTGAAGGGACATGGCTGTATTTCAGATAAAAATGTATTAATGGATGATAAAATTGAGTTTCATAATTTTCACTTATCACAAGTATTACTCTTATTTGATTATTTTCAACCATTAAAAAAACTCAAAAAATTTCCTAGTTCATTGATCATATAAAACAGGTTTTGAGCTATAGTTTGATAATAAAGTTTGGGTAACAGGGCAGGGTGGGGTAGCTAGCAAAGAGAGGGACTAAATCAAACTCTTGTAGATTTGTCTAACTAGAGATGAACAGGCTTCAAAGAATCTATAAACACTTTTCAAGTGTGTGTACAAAGTAGAATGTGTGGCATCAGTCATTTTCCAGGTGACACTTTACCAGGTCCTCAATGACAGACTTGACAAGAGGAACTTTGAGAACAAATTATTAAAAAAAAAAAAACAACTCAAACATTAGATCTCAAGAATCTGTATTCTAACTACTTCACACCTAATAATCAGATAAAAATACCAGCTGGATTAACATGCCCCTGACTGCCATTCATGAAAGCTGTCACTGATATCTGTTGTTTTGACTGCCTTTTATTTGGTTCCTTGGAATTACTAGAATTGCTTAGTCTTATTACTATTGCTAAGCAATTACTATGTGACAAGTAGTTTGCTAATCTGTTTACAAATAGTTTCATTTAACCTTCCCAACTGTCTTCTGAGGTAGGTACTATTATTATTTCATTCTATAGTTGGGGAAACTGAGGCTCAGAAAGGACTTGCATTATTTTTCTTCAGGAATCTCTTCTGGATCTTCTTCTCCCTTATAGTATACACTTACTAAGTAATGTCATTGATTTCACTTCCCTTTAAGGCTAGTGATTCTCAAATTGCCTGAAAAATCTTTTCCATTGACTGTTCCAATCTCCAACCAGCCAGAATTTATAGAATTACAGTTTTTTCTCAGTAATCACTTTTCTAGTAGATGATAACATCATGTCCCCTTACCTACGACATTCCCCTCCACCCTGTCAGTCACTAACTCTGACATACCAAGGATTCATTCTAAGACCTAAGTCTTTCTCAAATTCATTCAATTCCTGCACAAGCCTCCTGCGATGGTGTCCTAAGTAGTCTTCTTAAATAAACTCTTTAAAAAGTTTAAAAAAAAAAAGGCGGCTAATGATTTAATGCTTTTTAAAGTAATAAATAAATACTATGGTTGTTTAAGAAATCTATACAAAAAGTATTTCTGTGTGTACATACACTTAAATGGGATTGTGGTGAAGTGCTTTAGAATAAAAGTTCTACTCCAATTTCTATGTGGCCTCAGACAAGTCATGGAACCTGTGAAATGGGAATAATAATATCACTGTGTGGCTGTGTTTTGAGGACTGCAACAATTAATACATGCAAAGCAATTACAACTCTGGCTGGCATATGAAAATTGCTCAATAAATTATAGCTATTATTGTTAATGATTTTTATCAATGTTATTAATATAAACTCATAAAAGATTAGCCAATAATATACAGTCACAATGAATTTGTAAGACTGTATAAATTTTATCTCCTATTTGCTTTTCTGTGCTAAAAATGTGAAAACATTAATTATCAATAAAATATCTTTAAACTCACTCTTTACTAAATGAGGATGCACTAAAATTGGTCATCTGCTTATATATAATCAGAAACGCTTCTTGTTCAATCTTCAGCTACAATATCTTATGACACCCATTCTGAAATTGCTCTCATACTTAATTATCTTAGTAAGTTAAAATAATTATCACCACATGTAATAGTTGAATTCTTAGTATTGTGCCTTGAAAACACTTAATGAGTTTACTTTCTTCCTCAAAATTCTAAGTTACAAATAATAAAATATTCTACTTAAATCGGTATTTTTCTTTCAACTCAACCTAAAAGTGTATGTACAATTTAGTCAGCCAAACTCAAAATTTATAGTTCAGAGCAAGCAAAAGAACAAAAATAGCAGCTGGAGTATGTTTGAAAATACTACTCCTTATTAGGGCATCAGCTCAGAAGATGAGTTACTATAGCTGAATTGGATCTCTATTAACAGTAGTGAATTCCTACGCCAGACAGCAACAGTAAATAAAAGAACCCATGCTTACATTCATTTGATGGTTTTGCAGACAGGAGAACATTTCTGGCACCATTATTTTGTGCTCAGGAAACAAAGAACATGAAACATTACGTTCCTCAGAATGTTTTTCTTGTGCTGTTAAATGAATCAAATAAATGAAGCACAGATAAGGAATTTAGATCTAAGCAAGATTTTGATCCACAGTAGCTTACACTTTCTAAAAATTTGGGAGTGGGGTACACATCCTTTGTTAAGAATTTTTGACTTCCATTGTTAATAATCAGCAGATCCAAGAAAATTTTCTTAAAATCTTCAGAGACTGCCTTAGTTTTGCTTCCCAGCAGCTATAAACTTATTTTTGTAAAGCTAAAAGTAGAGAGTCTTCACAAAACAGTTCTATGCTTAAAACAGAGAGAGTACCTTGGTAGACTGAGCTGGTTGGAAGGAGGAGAAATAAGTCTTGGGGAGAATGGAAGACGTTCATTTTCCTGAGGTAAATAAAGTGTGTCTCCCTAGCAGGTGCTCACTCAACTTATTTTATGGTTTGCATCACCTGTGTGACTTTTGGGAGGAAAACTGAAAAGAGAGCACGAGAGGATTTAAGATTTGGGGCATTTGGGGCATAATTATTATCTAGGGACAATGAGAATTTTAAAATAATGCCTTGAACTCATGGGGAAATTAGCTTAATTAAGCACTATTCCTTGAGGTGTAAGTGAATTGTATAGTTTTATCAGCGTATGTTATTAAGTGTTTGACAGCAGAACAAGGGTAATATTTTTGGTTTCCACCTATGATTTCATCTTGAGAAGTCAGTGACATGTCTTAGAAATTCAGAAGTTCTTTATTAACCCACTTTGAAATAAAATATTTATCAGCATCCTTCAAACTTCTTAGAATATTTATAATTTTTCAGATATAGCCTTGTAGAAAAATGAACACTATATAGTTTTTTAAAATTTTTATTTATTTTAATTTTATAGACTACATTTTGATTCATGATACACAAATGGGGTCCAACTTTTCATTTCTATGGTTGTGCACGCTATAGATTCATACCATTTGTGTAATGATACATGTACCTAGGTAATGATGTCTCATTCAACCATCTTGCAAATCCTCTTCTTATTATGAATATGGTTCTTAAAAGACATTTTATTTTTCCTTAGTCATTTTTATCTCTATGAGATTAATATGTCTTTCACTATGATCAGGGGAATGAAGCATTTCAGGAGGTCCACCAGTGGACTTAAAAATAGACAGTGGAATGAGACAGACATCATAATCCTATGTATATGTATGATTACACGAATAGTGTGAATCTTACATCGTGTACAACCACAGAAATGAAAAGTTGTGCCCCATTTTGTATAATGAATCAAAATGCAGTCTCTAAAAAAAAAAAAAAAGAAGAGGATTTTGTTCATTGCCTTGGGAAATGGTAATATCAGTAGATTA
Source organism: Sciurus carolinensis (assembly GCF_902686445.1). Lineage (NCBI taxonomy): Eukaryota > Metazoa > Chordata > Mammalia > Rodentia > Sciuridae > Sciurus > Sciurus carolinensis. Next base: position 88,153,394 of record NC_062219.1, read on the forward strand.
AAGAAAGCTAGGGTAGAGCATCAACTTTCTCTAATAAGGAGAATAGTATTTATAATCTAAAGAGTCAAAATAGTAAACAACATTCCATGAGCCAGTGACAGGAAAACTTCTAAAATAAGGTAAAGATCTAGACCATGGTCTGGGGGTATATCTCAGAGGCAGTGATGCTCAGTATGTGTGAATCCCTTAGTTCAATCCCCAATATCATGTATATACATGGCCTCTAGGAGAATGTAGCAATACGCCCTCAAAGAATCTTAGGGTGATTTCAAAATCCTGGTCAGATACTAGGGATGCAGAGAGAAAAGAGAAGCTAATGTGGACTAGATATCTGCAAGGGTGGCCTTGATCCTTAATAAATTTTTTAAATTTATTTTTCAGATGATTTGCATTATCCAAACTCAGCTGGAACTCCAGGCTTTCACAGCAATATTCATGTTCGTTTCAATTAATTTCCTACATTTCTCATCCCATATTCTTACTCTGTCCATTTGTTCACACTTTATGTGCATTGAGAAGATCAAGGGCCTCTGACTCAAGTTCCTTTGGTTTTCAATACTCCTATTTTGATACTTGTCTGTATTTTAACCATTTCTCCTTTTCCATCAAACCAGGAAAAGAATCATCCTTCCATCTCCAAGAACAACCTTGTGCTCTTAAATTATCTGTTCTCTGGAACTTTTCACCATTAACTAAACTTTCTGTATTGCATCATTCAATCTCTCCATCTAGAGGGGTTTTTTCCTACACTTCATCCTGGAAACATTCTCAGACCTCATGTTCTGAGACATACACACAGCTTTCACTTACTTCTAGTACTTCTTAAATTATTCTTTAGAAAATGTCTTAGAATGGAAGAAAGAAGTACTAGTTAACCTTGGTCTCATTTCTTCCTAATGTTAAACTTCTGGAAGAGAAGCTCATAATAATTGCCTCTGTTTATCCATTTTTCCAGCACCAGTCCCATCCATGTAAAAAGCCTTTTAGAGATGGTGGGGCAGACTCACTTTATGCTACTGGGCTACCATGAATAGCATCTTATGTCCTAGTTCCTTCCACCCATGACAAGGGCCTCATCCTGATTCCAAAGTGGAGGTGGATGAGATGGTTAGAGAAGGAGCTGAAGCAAATGACAGGATGGAGAGTGGGATGGGCTCCAGCCATGCAGAGTCCTGTGCTGCTTCCTCACTAGTTTATCCAAATAAAAGGTCAGGAAAAGCGACTCAGTCCCTAAATTCAATGTACCCTTCAATCTTTCTGTAGGATAAATAACCTTCTCTTTAAAATCAATGCCTCCCTTGGAACTGTTTCTCCTCTTTGGTTGCTCAGGCTCTTTTTGGATCCTGCCCCACCCCTTTCTCCATACTCTTTCCTTCTTTCCTCATCAGTTGTTACTGAATATGGGGTTCCAACTTGTCTTCTGCTGGGTCTGCCTCCAACTCATTCCTTTGCCTGAGTGAGTTCATTTCTTTCCATTTCCATAGTGACTTCTTCAGCTCACAAAACAACAATCTGGCATTTCACCCACTGGTATTCACCTCCCCTAGTATTTACCTCCCTTCCTTATTTCCCACACACTCTTCCTTACTGATTTTCTGCAACTGCCTCCAGTTCAAGCCTTCAGGAATGTAACTGCTTTCTTCTATTCCTTTAATTAAAGTATCCCACCAAATGGGGAACAAAGGCTCTTAAAAGGCTTTAAAACCCTTATCCCAATCGTTTTTTTCAAAACCTGTTATTCCTATTATATATTTTCTTTGCTCTAGTCAAATATATTAATGGACTGGGATTAATGTATTGAAAGATATATTTATGGTTTTCTCCCAGTATAATTCCTTCTCTTTTCCATAAAATCATAGCTTTTTAATAATTTCCATAAAATTATTTTATTATTCCTTGTCTCAGGGTATTTTACAGGAAAACAGAAGCAGTCAGAAGGCAGAATTGACCTTTTGTAAATGCCTCAACTCTAAAAGAGACAAAGAGAAGACTTTTCAGGGCATCTAGGCAGTGGGTGAGTGGAGCCTGAAGGGACCTAGGCCCTGCTCCATGCATCTTGTAGTAACAGAAAAAGATGAAACATACATTAGGAGTTTAATGTGACTGGAAGGTGTCTTAGGTTCAGATTCTTCTACCAAGAGGGAATGTGAACTTTTGTTTATCTGTGCCCATATGAGATTTTTCTTTACCTTTAAATATATATCTATTATTTTGCTCATGGAGGTAGCCCCCAAATTTGCATCAGGTGGACAATGAAGTAGGAGACCTCAATCTAGGTAGGCAGAAAAGTGGAAGATTCTGGTAAGTGTTGAAATGATAGGGGACAACTTACAGAGTTAGAGGGTCCCAAGCAGGGTATCAAAGGAAGGGATTTGGAGAGGGGAAAAAGAAATTTGATAGAGAAAAAAAAGTATTGAAAAGATACAGAATATCTATTATTAAAGAATGACAGAAGTGATTTAATACATTCTTATTTGGCATATTATAATTGATTCCTGATGGTTGAAAATTATGAATTAGTCCTGTAAACTTTTCCATAACCAGAGTATAATTGCCAAAATCCTGCCAATAAATAGTAATTTAAAGAATCCTCAGATAAAATGATTTAAAAGATGATAAGCTTGTGGTCAGATGGTTGGCCTGTGGGGGGAGCAAATCATCTTATCAGTTCTGTGTGGCCTCTTCTTGAGAGACTCTGGTCCTTGATAAACTTGTCTTCCCACATAAACTTCACAGGATTTCATTATGTTCAGCATTTTACTTCACATTTGCTCATTTTAGTATTGGCTCATGTGTGATTCAAGTGTGAACGATTCCCTTCCACTACAGATGGTGCTTCTGTTTTCTGAATAATCACCATACCTGGTATAGTATTAGAGATATAGTTTATCCCTAGTATAAGATAAACTGAATATTTTCTAGTTTATGAAGATGATGTATTTACACTGATAGGTATTTCTTCATAGAAGCTAAATGTCCTATTCAGAAATCATGGTCTCAGATGGGTGGTGTTAATTTGATTTAAGATCCATCCTGAGGTGACCTGTCCTTTGTATTCAGGAGGGACATCCACTAGAACCCCAGAAATCTTTCATATAGTTTTAGAATTCACGCAGATTTATTTCCTATGACCCAGGGGTAATAACTCAACATTTTCCAACATGTAATCAAGGTACTATTCCCCTCTGTCCTGGAAGGTACTTTCAGGGTCATTTTCCTGATTTATTATGTTTTTGTAAGGTTTCATCTTCTCAGGAAGGGCCTCTCAGAACTATATGAGAGAGTGAATCACCTCCTTTATGGCTTCCCTGCACCTCTCTGACACTGAACAATTCCCTTTCCTGAGCTGGAATATTTATATGTGACTTGTCCTATTATACTGTGTACCCTTCACTCACCCTTTATTCCCAGCTCTTAATCCTGAGCCTGACATGGTGCCCATTCTTTACGTACCCTATAAGTTTCAATAAATGTTTGTTGAATCTGATTTGAAACTTTTTAGCATAGTGGTTAAGAGCATGGGCTCTGGCACTGGCATCTGGGTTTAAATTCAGGCCCAAGCCAGGCGTGGTGGCACACCACTACTTGGGAGACTGAGGCAGAAGGACTGCTTTAGCTCATCTGATAGTTTGAAGCCAGCTTGGATGAGTCTCAAAAACAAAACAAAACAACAAACCAAAACAAACAAACAAAAAACTACACACACAACAATAAATCTTGACCCAACTGCTTATTACAGACCTTTTTCCAACTTACCTATTCTCTTTATACCTTATTTTCTTCCCCTTCATAGTAGGAATAGTAATGATCCTAAGTTTGTTATGACACTAAGGGAGTGAACTTATATTATAAGCACATATTCACATAGTAACTTAAGAGTGCAAGTGAAGGCTAGAAATGTAGATATGATATTAGTTTTATTCACATAGACACATGAATAATTGTCATTCTTATGATATTTATTATCATAATTTCAAAAGTCTATTTAGGGATGATTACTCACGGATTTGTGGATCCTTCTTAATAATCCTTCACTTAGTAGTGAAGAGAGAAGTACCACTGGTGGAATATCACACAGTTAGTGGCAAATGAGGGGACAAGGTCTCATATTGTATATACAAGTTTGGTCACTAAACTACTGGAAACTAAGATCTCCTTTACATTCTTCAGTCCAAACTTTACCTAAAGCTTAATTCAATTCCAAAATGTTTCTGACTCAAGAACTTTTTCTTAAAATGTCCCTTTCCTTCACTACTTTCACACTTTCAAACTAATTCAGCTATTGTTTGATAGGATTTCAGCTAAGATATTAACTAATATCAACAATGAGATTTACTGTTTGGAAACCCACTTGCTTACACCACTCTTAGGTTAAAAAAAAAGAGTTATTCCCTTGCATTATGAATTGGTGCAGTAGAGGTGATTTAAAAAATATTATTTATAACTGAAATATTCTAAAGCAAATTAGAAATTAAGAGATATGGAAATACTAGCATGTATAAAATGGGACATTCAAGAGGAGCTTTCTAATGGCAATAAAAATGAAGGATTTTTTCTTGAATGATGAAAAATCCAGAAATACAGATTTGAAGGTCACACGCAGAAGCTGAAGCAATAAAAATAAGATTCCTTAGAGAAATTTTGAATTTTGGTGAGTACTTACAGTAGTAATGAATATAATCACAGATGGAGGAAAATAAATTAAATCACAAGTAGAAGATAAGAGAGGAAGAAAAATCAGGCTATTATCTGAAACAAAGGGAAATGATAATGGAGAATTATCAACATTTGTCATCTGCTCTAAAAAAAAACCAAGAACAATGAACAGGCTATCAAATGAGAGGTAAAAATTATGGTATAGAAAGAGAATCATAAAATTTTACATTTGGAAAGTTCACAGGAGGTACCCAGCTCACCCATCATTACATAAGCAAACTGAGTCCTGAGAGACTCAGAGTCACTGCAGGGTAGAACAATTTTGCTATCTTGGCTTCATAATCCAAAAATGTCCTTTTTAAACTCATACATGGCAACCTAATCTCTAACATATGGAAGTATTTAGTCATGCAATTTCTGGGAAGGTGATATTATTTGAAATCAATAACTGGGAAACAACTTAAGCTAATAAAGCAAGGACAGCCGAGTGTTTCCAAAGCAATTATTTAAACTGTTCACCTACAAAGTTGTGCTGCAAGTATACTTCCTATGTAAATCTAAGAGAACTTTATTCTACTCAACCAGTAGAATAAAACCAGTCATTTGTTTCCCTAAACAACTGGAAGGGAAACAGAGGTGTATGTGTTGGGTGGAGAAGACAAGCCATCTCCTCAATCTATGGTATTTCACTTAGGAAGCACTGGTTTCCTTAAGTGACATTAAAGAACATCCCTGCTTTATCTAGGTGATAACATATTTTGAAATCTGAAGTCTGTTTTCTCCACACCCGACACTGCAGAGCATAACTACATCAAAATCAGTAACCAGGAACCACTGACCATAAAACAATCAAGGAAACAACATAAATGAAAAATGTCTCCTACTCCTACCCTAAAGAAACCTGAGGAAGACAAATGATTCTCCTTAACAGTGAAAAGAGAACACCTTATCTTACTGGGGAGCAGAAAGGCAGACCTATCATAGGGATGCTAATTATACTAGGTTAATTCTAACCCTAGGATGAACCATTTTTATTTTATACAGATAAAATGCTATATGCACTAATTCAATTTATAAATGGCTCAAGATTTGCTACTACTCCTAATTTAGTTGTCAACATATCCAGTAGAATGCAAAATTTAAAATATGAGCTTTCCAGAAAGCTGAGAGAGATATAAGAAAGATTTCATGAAGGTTTTCTCACAACTAAATTTTGTGACAAGGCTCTTGCTATTAAGGAACAGAACATGGAACCAATGGTTATAAGAGGAGAAATGGGTTCTGACAATTTAAATTGGTTCACTATTTCACTTACCTTCAGTTTTACAAAGTACTGAGCACAGTAATAAATTATGTAATATATGTGATCAAATATTACATAATTTAAAGCAGTGTTTTATTATATTTTACAATACAAAAATAGCCGCTTCCCTTTTGCATTTATTGTGTGTGTGTGTGTGTGTGTGTGTGTGTGTGTGTGTGTGTATACCTTCAGGACATAAAGCTTTTAAGATTCATAAGCAGCAGAAAACATTTGAAACACAAATTTGTATTAAAACATTTTTCTTTGGAAGAATGCACTGACCCATTTTTCTAAAGTAAAAATCGCTTCTGGGTTTTCACTTGCATTGAAACTATACCAAATACAGTCCAATTATTTTCATACCGTACCTTGAAGACTATATTTCAAGTTGCACAACTGACCTTCTTTTCTATAAAAAGTATAGATATAGTCTGAATTGTAGATAATTGAATCATGGAACATTTTGAAAAGGAGAATCCTGTTGCTTTTCTTGCATATAATTCAATTTGGATCTCCAATATTTCTTTGCATTTCCTTGCATATTTGTAAACATTGCCTTAGTTTCTTTTAGTTTACAGGAAAATATCTGATTACTTTACAGATTAACAAATAATACCTGCTTTACAGAGCTGCATAGAAAAAAAAATCTCATGAATTTAACAGATTTTCAAAGACAAAACAATAAACTTTTTTCACAAAAAAAGAACCAAATACATACTACAATCCCAACACAAGCTATAACATGAAGGTCAATTTTTGACACTCCAGCAAGAACCTGAGATGCTTAAGTGGAACGCACCTCACTTACCTGTTTGGCTGAGTTGAGATGTGCTTCTACTTCTCCGAGACACTATGGCAACAACTTGGCACTCAGGCTGGATCTCCTCTTCTTCCCACCTGCTCCAACAGTTCCCACAGCTGTGTCTGACTGGCTGCCGTCATTATGCTCCAGTGTGTACATCTCTCCACTTACACTGGTGCTCTTCGTGATGGCTCTTCCTGAAGTCCCCATCCGTCTGCCTTGCATTTTGGGGGTAAATGAACTATATTTACAAAGTAAAACATATATGCATCCATAAATTACAGGTCAGTATAACTGAAATTCTAAATCTATTTATTTCTGAAATAATCCAGGCACATTTTTAGGGGGAAAAGCCAGTCAAGTAGTAGATCTACAGCCACAGATACTCAGAGTTCACATCACCATCCCCCCAATGATGGCTTATGACAATGCCGTTGCAACACACAAATGATCTATGGACATTTTAGATGGTGAACAGAAACACAACAAATGCTACCAGTGGGGAGACCAGCGAACCTCTTACTTTTAAGTTTCCTCAAAATATTTGCAAAAACTGACTCACATGACCCTTACCACCACCTTGTTCCTTTCCTTTTCTATTTCTTGTTTCAAAATGCAAAATACACATTAGCTATCAGAGAACCTTTAACAGTGATGATGGCATTCAAGGAGTGAGCAAGAATAAATTCTAATATTATGACAAATAAAAGTTCTTGGAAAAAATGAGAGGAATCTGTGCAGCAAGCATTACCATTCAAAGAGGCTGAATTAAGAAATTATATTGAAATGTTTTTGTGAATAAATTTTAAGATATAATTTTTCCTCAAAAAATAAAATATCTCTTAGATGCTTGAAATCATCCTTTTATGATATGAGGACAAGTATGATTCCTAAAGAATTCTGCACATTATGACATTCAATGTTAAGACATTAAAGCATTTTCAGTTCTTCTGTCTCTCTATACAGGTCATCAGCCTGATTAATATAATAATCCAAAGGTCATGGTTTTAGCACAAATATATCTCCTACTCTTTCATTTCTTAATCTTTATTTATTTTGCTTCTTTTGCTTGAATAACCATTCCTATCATTTATAGGTGCCTTTCAGAGAAAATCCTTTCAGATGAAAATTAAGGCCTTCAAGCTTTATAAAGTTTTCTGGAGCCTTTCTGACATCAAGACTATTGTCACCTAGTCCTTTCTTTCTTATTTTACACTAGTAATTTTAGGATTGGGATAAGATATACTGGTATGCTGTAGCACCCTTTCCATTGCTGAATTACCTGATTTCAGAGTAGGTAATGAATAAAATGATTTATCAGTATACAAATATAATTTTAACGTGGGTTCACTTTAAATCCAAACCAAAAAAAAATCCTATCATCATTCTTTAATCCCCCTTCTCCTTCCAGTTACTAACATTTTTGAAAAGTCTTCTCAAGGAATTAGCTGTACACCTGCTCCTCTTCTTCCCTTCTGAACTAATCTGCGTCACATTTGTCTCTACCACTTCACTAAAACTGCTTTTCATCATGCCACCAATCTAGTAGAGAAAATAACCAACAGATAATGGCTTTATTGATCTGGAGCACATTATCCAGTTTTGAATTTTAACAACCTTATTTTCGCATTTGTATATATATTATACACACACATACACACACACATTTGTGCATATAAGCACATGAGTTTCTCAGATTATCCTTAGAACCACCTTGTCATTCTGTTGGTTTTTCTAATAAGTTCAGTAAAACTTCAGAATTTGCTATTTTTCTGATAATCATGTCTCAATTTTGAGAACTATGTTTTCATGGGGTGGAAGTCCCATTAAAGAAGTTCAAATGGCCTCCCCTCTGCAGTTAATTAAATTGTGTTGTCTTCATAGGCTCAGGTCTCCAAGAACAGATTTGCCTTTTCTTGGCCTAGATTTAATCTTAAAAGGTAACAGAATGGTTTGCTGTTTATGTTTTTTTTTGTTTCTTATTTAAGTTTTTAATGTGTGTTTTATTTTTGTTATGTTTGTTTCTATTTCTGTTTGGCAAGTTTGGCTGTGATTTTGTTTTGCTTGTGCCTAATAATACATTCCTAACTAGCATCATCAACAATAGGGAATCTATCTGCAGATGCAGTCTGTTTGGATGGCAGACATCAGGATATGTTGAAAGTCGGGTGGCATATGACAGAAAATCTGGTGTGTTAGTCTGTTTGCCTGTCTGTTTGTTTACATACTACTCCAGGAAATGTCTTGTACACACTGAATAAAAGCACAGTCCATAAAGTCTGGGGTTAGGTTTCCTTGTTAATTTTGGTCCTACGGCTGAGTGGTAAAATTGAAACTTCTAGTACTCTTTACTAAAAATAGATTTTCAATTGGTGATAAAAAATCTCTTACTATGTGTATATTTTAGGGATAGCTATCAGATGAACAAATATTAGATCCCAATGTATCTCATATTTAACAGGGCTCCTATTCTGAATTGATCTATATAGATTAATAAGTTCCTTTATGATTCCACTGTGAAGAAAAGATCCTCAGAAAAGAAACTAAACTTGTAATACTTTGAATATTTATAAGAAAAATCTATCCTTAAAAAAATTGCTAACTTAGAAGAACTTTAATATAAGAATCTAAAACCCAAAGTACACAAATCCAAGTAGTCTGATAATTTTGGCTGAATGGCATTATGAAAAACACCATAAGATTTCACTTCACATGTACTAGGATAATTATAATAAAAGAAACTTTGACAAGTGTTGATGAGAATCTGAAAAAAAATTGGAACCCTCAACAATGCTGGCTATAGTGTAAAATGATGCCACTGCTTTGGAAAACACTTTGGCAGTTTAGTTAAGTTTAAATATATTGAAACTCAGAGTTACCATGTGATACAACAATTACATTTAAAAGTTAAACATAAAGTTACCATATGACCCAACAAATCCATTCCTAGGTATATGTACAAGATAACTGAAGATGCATATCCCCACAAATACTTAGATATCAATACTCATATCAGCATTATTCATAAAAGTAATAAAAGTGAAAACAACCCAAATGACCACTCAACTGATTGAAAAATAAAATATGGTATACCCATATTCTAGATCAATAACCATAAAAAACAATGAAATACTGATCAACATTACCAATGTAGATGGAAGTTGAAAACATACTATGTGAAAGAAGCCAGAAATAAAAGCCTACGTATGGCACAATTCCATCTAAATGAAATGTCTCAGAGTCAAATCTTTAAAAAAAGACTATAGATCAGTGGTTGCTGATAGCTAGAGAAGGAATTGAGATCACTGTTTATAGGTACAGGTTTCTTTGGGGGGATGAGAATTAAGTTACGTAATTAAATAGTAGTGATGTTACCCAACTTTGTGAATGTACAGAAAACCATCATATTGTGTGCTTTTTGTGGGGGTTGCTGGTGACAGAACTCAGGGCCTTGCATGTGCTAGGTAACATTCTATCATTGAACTACATCCTAAGATCTTTTTGTTTTATTTAGAGACAAGGTCTCGATAAGTTGCTGGCTTTGAACTTGTGATCCTCCTGCTTCACTTTCCCAAGAAGCTGGGATTATAGGCATTTGCTACTGTGCCAGGCCTGGATTATATATTTTAAAAGTGATTTTCTTTCACTACTGGTGATTAAATCCAGGCCCTCATGTGTGTTAGGTAATCACTCTACCACTGGGCTATATGTCAAGATCTTTTTAAAATTTATTTTCAGACAGAGTCTTACTGAATTGCCCAGAATGTCCTCAAACTTGAAGTCTTCCACAGCCTCCTGAGCAGCAGGGATTACAATAGCAAGCAAGTGCCATTACATTCAACTATTTTTTTAAAAAATTGTCTTTTCCTACATTTTGTCAGTATAGCATACATAACCACACAACTTTATTTCTGAAGATTTAGGTTGATTTTCTCATGGACAGACAGGTTAAGCTGGAATTTCTTCCTAACACCTATACTTTTTTTATTTAATAGATAAGCTGACATTTCTTCCAAAAATGTTTAATATTATGGAAAATATTAAGTGATATAATAACTAAGTTGAACTATAATTCTAAAAAAATCCTCCATTATGAGGAGTAACTGAGTTTGTTGGAATGTGCTTTTTCATATGTAGAACCAACTCTTATAAAGTCAGCACATGAAAGTGGCTAAGCATTTGTCTTGTGGATTACAGGACCTTAGAATTACAGGTAGAAAGGAAGGTCTACCCTGAACTTTAGCAGAATTTTGGGAACCTCATACTGTAGTGGAAGGGAAGCCTGGTGGCAGTTAACACTTTAGACCACACTGTAAACTATAGGTATAAAGATACAGCAAAGGCAAAGGTAGAATAAAATCTATACACATTTAATAAAATTGAATATGTCATCAGTATTGTCATTATTATTTTATATATATTTTTAAGAAATAAAAAATACTTCTAAGTGAACTATAACATGCCATTAATGGTAAAATACATACTCATTTAGATGGTTGGATAAAACAAATATTGTATATCTTAGAATCATATGATGGAAATGGACAAGAAACTAATTTCAAACCAACAGTTTTAAAAAGATTGATTAAAAATTAAAACATCATAAGCTCACTTTCCCCAACATAGACTAAAAAGACTTGTGCTGTTTAGAGATATTCAAGTGATGGATCACATAAGACAATCAATCTGCACTTTTAGTTGCCAGATTTGATCTGTTATTCCAAAGTAAGGGAGCTGGCATGAAATTCTGAAACAGGATGAAAATATATGGATCTCAAATGTCTAATTTCATAAAGTTAGAAGAATTTCAGGAAATACCTGAGGGGCTATGTGAAGATGTGTACATTCTTAAATTAGTGATAAATTCAGTTTAAGAAATATTCCAATCAATTTTAATATATTCAGTCCATCCAAGAAACCTAGAGGTCTATCATGTAAACCTAAAGGGGAGAAGTAATATAAGGCATATTAACAGTAACTAAAATACACCAAGGTTCACAATTCTGTTTACAGTATTGCTAGTCCTTCTCATTAGTTTGGATCAATATACAAGTTACTAATCACACATGGAAGATATGAACAGAAACTTTCTAGTCAATATTAAAAGACCACTCTCAGGATTCTATCTCATAATTTTCAGAGGTTATAATACAAGAACAGAGGATTGATAACCAAGATGGCATCAAATACTCCTATAGGTGTCTGGTAGAACTAGTGTGATAACAAGCATCAGTTAAAACTGAGGAACATGTTCAAATAAGACCACTGTTTATATCCAATCCCTTCAAATAGGCCAGAACTTCAGAAGCCATAGTCTGTGTGTAATTTGTATTGAATCTCACTCTAACGAATATACATGTGTTGATTTTTATGTGAGGTTCTAAGTAGTCTTCAGTGTTGTAGTCTTACACATATTTTCTTAGTTTATTCCTAGGTCTTCAATTTATTTCTAGGTGGTTCATGTTTTTAATTATATTAGATTGATGGCATTTTGTAAATTTAATCACCAGAGGTTTGTTATTTGTAAATAAAAATAAAATTATTTTTCTGTATGGTGGACCTTGCATCCAATGAGTTTGTTAAATTCATAGATTACTTCTAACACCTGTTTTGCAAATCTTTTTACTATATGTATAATCATATAAACTGTAAATAATAATGGTTTTAATTAACTTCCAATCTTTAATGCTTTATTTCATTTTACTATATTTTCAAATTGCCAGAATGATCATCTGAATACTGTTCAACAGAATTTGTAAAAGTGGCCAATGGCCTAGGGAGAAAGAATTAAATCACTATTTCACTATTAGGTACAATGTTATTTGTAAGATTATTTCAGATAATTTTAACCTCATGTTAAGAATATTCTCAGTTTGCTAAGGGTTTTTTTTAAGTCATAAATGCATGTTAAATGCTTTTCACTTAACCAGAATAATTAGGTATTAGGAATCTATTGAAATAAACATGATTTCTTTCATCCTATAATGCATTACATAAAGAGAATATAAACCAATCTTGTATGTATGGAGCAAAATCCAAACTTTTTGGTCCTAATGTCTTCTAATCTATTTTCTCTCTCTGTTATATACACACATATATATGTATTATACATATAATAGTTACTATATGTATGCTATATAATATATATTTCACATTATATAGACTTGCTACTTACTTTTCAATTATCCCATGTACTTGTTCTTTTACTTCTTCTTCTTGCCCACCTAGGTTAATTAGGTATTTTTATTACTCTACATTGTTCCACTATCAATATCTGAGTTGCAAATTCTCCTATTATTGAAAAGGTGACTAAAGATTAAAATATGCACCCTGATTTATAATCTTATTTAAATTAGAAATTTTTACCATTTTCAGAATAATGCAAGAACTTTATAATTATTTTAATTCCATTTAAAACCCTTTCACTTTTCATACAGATGTTTTTACATATTTTTAATATATATTAGCTTTAACTACCACAAAATGTTATCATTATTAACTTTTCCCAGTGTTAGTTTTTCTTCAAGTTTAGTGCTTCCAATAAAAGACTTTTTTCAATATGAAGAACTCCCATTAGTATTTTTCATAGTGCACATCTGCCGGTGATGAAATCTCTTAGTTGATCTATCTACCCATGCATTCCTTTACTTATTGTCTGAAAGATGTTTTTGCTGAGTAATTAAACTTAAGATTATAAGTTAGAGGTTTTCATTTTTTCCTTTCAGTCTTCTTTCCTTCAGTTAACTCTACTGAATTTTGGGATTCATGGTATCTGATAAAATTTCAGCCGAAGTCTTATCCTTACTTCCTCGAAGATAATATATCTCTTTTTAATCCCTGTGACTTTTTTAAGAAGTTTTTTCTTCAGTTTTCTGTACTTCAAACATGATATTGTTATATTTTCTTCTCTTCATATACTGTGATATACTGTGGGGTTTTTAAAGTGTTTTTTTTGTTGTTGTTGTTTGTTTTTGTAATGTGATGTCTTAACAGTTTTTTGAAAATTCTGTCAAAATCTCAGTATTCAGGTATAGTTTCTGTGATTTCCTCTCTTCTGGGGCCCAATCAAACCCTTTCAACAATTCCACATCTTACTTTCTCCTCCAACTTCTTTCTTTTCTCTGTATGATTTATAGTCTTTCCACTGACCAGCTAAATCCTATTTTTCTGTTTATAATATTCCATCAAAGATACATATTAAATTATTTTTGTATTGCTTAATTTTGCAATTATCATTTAATGTTTAAAAAACTGACTCCAAGATGAGGATAGTGGTATATTCCTATAATCCCAGCAGCTTGGGAGGCTGAGACAGGAAGATCACAAATTCAAGGTCAGCCTTAGCGACTTAGCTAGACCTTAAGCAACTAAGTAAGACCCTGTCTCAAAATTAAAAATCAAATAAATAAATAAATAAAGGACATGGCTCAGCAGCAGAAGTGCCCTGCGTTAAACCAGGGCCAGAACCAAAACCAAAACCAAAAAAACTGATTCCAGGTCTCTGATAAGCACATATGTTCTCCTATAGTTTCTTGAACATATTAATCATGGGCATTTTAAAGTCCCTATCTGCTAACTCTTGTTACTTTTTAGTCAGTCATTAGTTTTTCTTTTTATATTGCCAAATGCTGTGGATGAAACCTGCTAAGACTCTGAATGGTATTTTCTTCCAAAAGGGGTAAATTTTTTCTTTGTTGACAGTTGGATTTCATCTTCTTTCTGTGTAGAGTTGGTTTAAAGTTTGGCAGTGTTAATGTCACTCCCAGAGTTTGGTCCTTCTCAGATTTGTACAGGAAACTGAAGGTGTTTATCAGGCCCCTCCAACTCTGTGGGATCTGGAGTCCAATATGTCTCCCAGGCACCCTGCAGCTGCTGGAATCTGCCTGGCTCCACAGCTTTCTAGCAGCTGGCTTTTTGGTTTCTTGGAATCTTTCCCTGAATGTGCTTAAATCACTAGTCAATAAATTACTTTAGGGGAATCTGGCAAAATTTGAAGTCCTTCACTCATAATTTCTACTCAGTCATTTCAGTTACTGTTCTCTGCCTGGGCTCTGTTTTTCATGCCACCAAATTGGAAAGTACCTTCCGAGAAAACTGGGGTAAACTTAGCACTTACCTTATGTTTTTCCCCTTTTTTCAAAAACTGGAGTTCGTCAAATTTCTGCCTGTTTTGTTGCTCTCAAATACCTTCCAACAGGTTTTTGTTTATTGTTTCATTTGTCTTTGTAGTTTTATACCCGGGAAAGTTAGTCTTATACAAGCTGTACTGCCAGGCCTGGATCTGTGAGACTGTCATATTATTGCTTATTTTAAATAAAGACAGAAATATCAAACCTGTTACATTGTTTTCAAAATCTTTATAAAGTTAATAATGAAGATGCGTGTGTTATAACTGTGCTACAGCAATTCATTTTTTTGCAAACTATGTTCAACAACTCAAGCCACTTCCATTGATTGCTATGTAGTCCCCCAGTGTCCTGCTTCTACCACAGACTGGCGGACCTGGGATGCTTCTGCTACAGTCCATGGTGTTTGATATTCAACATGGTGTTTGATACTCAAGGTGTATAAACATTTTTCAAGGTGTTCCAGGACTAAATACTTTCCCGGTTGTCACAGATTCTAGCTGGGCAGTTTGGGTTGGGTTTTCAAGGTGTGACATTTATTTCAGAAAACTGAACATTTCTATTCAATATCTGCTTCAAGTAGTCACCTATTTAGGGTATTTCCACTTACTTCGGTCTAGATTACACTGAATTTAAAAGCTGTTTTTATACCATTTGTAATTTAGGGATGTTCCTGGCTCCTAATTTCAATTAAAGGATGTTTTTTGCTATTTCTTACAAATTAAAGAGGATTAAAACATTTGTCATTTGCAATCTTAAATCTGTAGTCATGAAGTCTGTCTGGAAAGTAAAATCAATAGGACTTGACTTATGCGAATTTGTATGCTCAAATACTGCCCCAAAAGAATGAGTATGGATTCGTGGTAGGAGAAGAGAGATGAAAAATCTTAGATAATGTAATGGTTAGTGGTCCTCCAAAGGGTCACAGAGCAGACAAAGTGAACCCATGGTATTAAATTTCAGAGATGGAGGGCAATCATAAAAAGAATATCGACAGGTTCCTTATGCGGTTGATAACTAAGAGAGAGAAGAGAGAGAGAGAGAGAGAGAGAGAGAGAGAGAGAGAGAGAGAGAGAGAGACACACACACACAAAGAGAGAGACAGACACAGACAGACTGAAACACTGAGTTAAAAGGAAGATTGGGGAAAGTGAAAAATTAAGGTGACTTCCAGGTTTTTAAATTGGGAATTGAATAAATAATGGCATGGAAAGAATATCATTCTGTTCATATACTAAACAAGCCAATATTGCATTTATATTTGTTCTGAGAAATGTGTTTTAGAAGTCCTAATAAGGACAGCAGTTGAAAATATATAGTCATGTATAGTCCAATATAAATGCTAGTATAAACACACACATACATATACACATATGTCACATAGACATACATAGAGGTTTTTAAAAGTTGGTGTATAATATCCAGTGAAAACTAAAACATGAAAAAAAATTCTCAAACAACATATGGATCATAAATTGTATAAGTGACTTACAAATGATAAAGTCTTAAAATTAAAGATGACTACACAAAATGTTTTCTTAATTTATCTATTATAGCATACAAAGGAACAAAAAAGAATAATTATTTTAGATGGTTTAGGTAGCTATGAAAATATTTCCCTAATTATAGGAAACCAGCATTTATGTCTTCTTGAGGTCTCTGCCTTCTTGATTCTGCTGCATATGTAATAGGTATTAAGTTAACAAATGTTAATTAATCTGTGATCGGTTACCACACCTATGCTTTAAGACAACTTAATTGAGATCAAGGTAATAATATATTGAAACGAGTAAAAAATAGCTCTAAATGATAATTTTCTAAATAAACAAAATGTTAAGGAAAAAAGTTCTGAAATTTTTACCACACTGCTTTAAGTTTAGAAGATAACGAGAATGGTATGAAGTCTATTAACCGTGAAAGCTGAAGCAATGAGCCTGGAAATAAAATATATTTTTCAGGACAATCCACATCATACTATGTAAAACTAAAACTTCTAGAAGAGAGTGAAAAGTATTTCATTTACCTCAAACACCAAAATACATAGCAGGAAAACTGACCAACTGAGACCAATATAGACCTATATAGTAGTTTTCTTTTCTTTAAAATTATTGTTATTTCTTAGTGTAGTATTCTGAAGACTCATAATATTTTATTATCTTTCAGTCAAATTATGGTGCTATCTGAATTCAAGAAAAGTTTAAAATTAAAAATTAGAACTAGATCTCATATTTTACTTTTTTCCCTGAAAATCATGGCACTAAAATTAATTGTGCCAGATTCTGGCTTGCAATTATGTTTTTAAAGCAGCAATTACTGTGCTTTCTAAAAATAAGCTATTCCATAGACCTTTGATATGTAAAACAATAGTAGTAGAACTGCTTTAGTTGGAGTTGCTGGAGTACTGCATCTAATTGTTCTTATCATCCTGCGGCATTTTCTTTTTCCTCCATGGGTACTTTTCCCTGTCTCTAAGTAACTCTAATAGTACCAAGGCAAAGCTGACCAAACCAAAGATTGGCATCCAGGTTGAGAGCAATCTATAGGAGAAGGCTGGGAGACTTGCACTGTCTTGTCATGGGATATTTGATTGCATGATGCTCTTTATTCAGTTATCACTAACAGCTCTCTTAATCTCAGCCATCCTTCTATACTTTGCCTTTTAATTTCAACATTCTCTGAGTCCCCAGAATCTCTTCCTTAGTTTGAGCTACATCTACCTTTCCCCCACACCTTAGTTCTCCATTACCTAGCTTCCATTACTCCTCATGACTTAAACAGTTCCATTTTTGTAGGAGCATCCTTCTTTCCAGGGAGTTTTGAGCCTTCAGCTACCTTCACCTACCCCTTTTATGTTCCTGATTGCTATTTTTTAAGTACAAGATAGGATGAACCTCCAGTTCAAGACACAAATTGCATGTGCTGTCCTGGCACTGACTCTCTAACTTGAGATAAAGTCTCTTAGATTGTGATTCTTTCCACTTTTCATGAAAATCTACATTTTTCCTACGTATTAATTCACTTCCTTTTTAAATAAATAAAATTTTTAAGTGAGTGTATTTTTAAAAAATCAGGAAAACAGTAACACTTCAAATATGAAGAAATAGAAATTTTTGGCAACGTGGTAGGTGACGTATTCTAAAAAAAAAAAAAACTTCCATTCCCAAATGACTAAAAATGATGGTAAAATTGCAAATAGACTCAGTTAAAATACCAATTTGAGCACATAGGAAAGAAAGACATACCCCTTAACCAAAAGAGCAAAAAGCAGTTGAAAACAGGCTGGTAAGTAGACCATGAATATCTTGGGAGATTTTGCAGATAAGTTTAGAGTTTTGGTCCATGCTCTGTGAGAAGTTAGAGACAAATCCCTGCCTGAGCCATATCCTTAAAGAAAAATAAGAAAAAGCATGTGTCTCAGTCAAAGAACTAAGTCTAAGAACCCTCACTGGTGGAATTTTTAATGAACCATTTTTCAGGAAGAAGAATGATCCCAGAATGAAAGTCTAAGATACATCAGGAACAGTTGCGGGGCGCGGGGGAGAACAAAACTAGAAAATATGTGGGTCAATATAAACATTTGAAATAAAAACAGTAGGCAATAATGGAAGAGAGAAAACAACTTATAATTAAAACACAGGAAAATATATAAATGGTGGAGGACTATCAGTAGAACTAAAGTGTATGATAGCCATACTTTTTCCTCCCTAGGAGGAGTGAAGAAAATTCATTAACTTTAAATTTACTACTTAACTAAATATAGTACTTAAGACACTAAATTAGCCAGTAAAACTTAGAAATAATACAGTTTTAGAGTAATGAAAGGGAGAAATTAAAAAATAATTCCATTAAATACCAAATAGGAAAGAGGGAAAAAACTAGAATAATAAGAAAAATTGAAAGCCGAAAATAAGGTCGCAGAAATAATTCCAAATCCATTGGAAAATCAATATAAACAAAAATTAATATAAGCCAGAACACTACATATTAGAGCTTGTGAAGTCAGAAGAAAAAGATTAAATCCAACCAAATGTTGTTTTCAAGACACAAAATCGACACATTAGTCACAGGAAGGTTGATATAAAAGGTTGATATGTACGATTAGACTGAACACTTTTTAAAAGCTTCTGTCTCTGGAAGACAAACAGATGTAAAGCAAAAAAAAAAAAAAATCTTAGGGATAAAGAGATATACTAGGTGATGATAAAAGTTAAAATTTGGTGGAAGATAAGAGTTCTGAACTTGAAACTGATTATATAATCTTACATAAAGAAAAATAGAATAAAAAGAAGTTAACAAATTCTCAATCATAGTTGAACAGATTTTAACTGAGCATTGTGAGTAAATATCAGATGAAATAGGCATAACATTAGTAAAGCAACGGAAATTTAGAACAACGTAAATGTGGTTCATGTATTGAAAACATAAATAACCATACGTTTAACAATTAGAGATATGCATTCTTCTCAAGCACTTACGTAATATTTGCAAAAATGATCAAAGGTCATAAATCAAACTTCAAAAACTTCAAATAATCAGTGCCAGACAAAACACTGATTACAATGCCAGTAAGACAACCAAGTTAGAGATAAGTAACAAAAATCTATAAAAAATACTCCACACCTTCAGAAATTCATACTTACTTCTAGATAATTAATGAAAAAGGAAATACAATGTGATGCAATTTAAATATATGCAGAATTACACAAAAATGAACATGTTACAAATCAAAATTGGTGAGATACAGATAGAGCAATATTTCAAGAAAAAAGACAAATAATAATATTAGAAAATACAGAAAAATAATTTTATTCCTATAAAAGAACAGAATGCAGAAAATATGAAAAAAAAGACATTTCGTGACAGCATCAAAAATACATGGTATGGAAAACTATCACAACAGTTACTCATGTATAAATTTTTTAGAGAACATTTTAAAACTTCAGTGAAAAGACATTAAAGAAAGTAAAACCTAATAAAGAAATATACAATGGAAGAACTCAATCTTCTAAAGATTCCAATTCCCTCAACTCAATTTATATATTTAATATAGTTCAGACCAAGGGTTTATTGGTAGAACTTAAAGTACTTCATGTAATTATTGTACTTATTATAAAATTATCACAGAACTTAATGTACTTATTGTAAAATTTATGTAAGAACAAAGTACAAAAACAGACTTGAGTTAGAGTAAAAATGAGATGAAGAGACTTGCCCTACCTACTGTGGTACCCATTATGAGTTTACCAATAAACCCTGTTAATTATGGTAACGCATTATTGGTATTGAAATAGATGCTAGGTCCATGAACGAAGGCCAGATACAGACTTAGATTTTGTGAAGATTTAACAAAGAACAGAACTGGCAGATTTCTCCTGACATATGGAGGTAGGACTGGGTGGGGGAAGTAATAGGGATGTAGTCATAATGGTAATACTTGACATTTTAGGGGTGGCATTAGGTCCATGAACATTTACTTTTATTTATACCTTATGTGTATCTTAAATATTACACTATAAATTACTCCAAAAGTTTAGGTTAAATGGAAGAAAGTTTTTTTAGATTGGGCTGGCAGGCTGTCAATTCTGACTCTATTGCTTACTGGCCATGGGAATTAAGAGGTTACTTCAATTTTATTTTATTTGTAAAATGAGATTAATTATATGACAGTACTCTTTCACAATGATGCTACTGCATGTAAACCACTTGTCATAATACTACACATGAAATAAATTTAATAAATTACAGTATTTTAAATACATATAAATTACTGCAAAAATTATGAAAGTGACAAATGAAACAGGTGAAATTTGTAAAGCACTGGTTCAGAGTGAAAGAATAGTCTAGCCATTGTGAATAATAGGTTAATAGTTGCAGGAATATGAATATGTGCCTAAGAAGTAAGTATTTAATGTGGATGACCTAAGTTCATGATAAGATCCCTAAAATGATGACTTATCAATTGATAAAATACTGCTAGTCTATAATTAGCAATCTATTCTCCAATACATAAATAAACTTTCAAATCACATAAAGACTTCCTTAAGAGCCACTATTTGCCTCTTTTCTCTTTGATGTATTCTACTTATAACACAAACCAGCTACATTAAGGATGCTCAATGCCCTATTAGCTATCCTATAGCAGGATGACTGGCTTATGGGAACCTCAAATTGTTACAAAAAAAAAAACTAATTCAATTTTCACAAAGGAAATAAAGCTACAGGGAAGCAGATTTCTAAAAATACTGTACTTTTAAAATCCCACAAACAATTTATAGCAACCCCCCCCAAAGCAGACAGTCACTAAGATCTAATTATTATTTCCACATATAACACCATCTTCATAAGATATTTCTGGTTTGTTTTAAATTTTGAAAACTTTATGTAACTGTCCATTTTCAGTATGTATTGTATAGTAAGTCACTGACTTTTCTACAAACATGTTAGCTAATCTATAAGAAACTGACAAGAGTACAAAGGTTAAAAACAAAGCGGATGGAGCTGTTTCAAACTGTACCAGTTCTGCCTCACTTCAAAATAGTCTTAAATTGTTAGCAAGGAAGAACTTAACCAGCAGTTACTCACCTGTTCCAAGCATTCTGTAACTATTATCAAGATCATTATGTGGCTTCTATTCATAGTTCAAGCACTATCTTATTATGAATATGGCATGGTATGATAATTTAGGTATGTAGCACAATAGCTGATTTAGTGTATGGTATAGCAATAAGTAGGGTAAAGTGATTACTCTATTTACCATAAAGATAGTCTTTTTAGAGGGTACATGTGACATTCCTTCCATCTTTAATTTTCACAGGAAATTAATGTGGCAATGACTTAGCAACCTTAAACTATTAAAATTAAAAACATGATGAGAAGGAAGACACCAGAAGATCACTAAAATATATTTTTTCTCAGATGTTCAATATGCAAAATTTTCACTGTGTTCAGATTCATGTACTCTTTGGCATCTAATTTCCATGATATTTTATTCTCCTTTCCAGTACTTTGTAGATCTTTGTAAACTTTGTTTTTCATAGTACAACAGGCATGCATGCAAAATTAATTCTGGATAGTTAAAGTAAAATAAAATAATCCCTCTTGCTCACTCTGCAGTACATCTAATGTTAGTAGGTAAACTAATTAACACATAAAATTTCATTTATTCATTCTGAGCTATTAAAAGTAGTGTACACCTGTAATCTCAGGTATTCAGGAGGCTGAAACAGAAGGATCACAAGTTCAAGGCCACCCTAAACAACTTAGGGAGACCCTATCTCAAAATGACTTTTTTAAAAAAGGGGCTTGGGTTTAGCTCAGTGGCAGAGTGCTTGACTAGCATGTATGAGGCCCAACATCAAAAAATTCTACAGTTCAGTTTATTCTATATGCAATAATAAAAAACCTAAAGATTAATTTTAAAGGTTATTTTGTATTTCTTCACTGAGTTAAAGAATTATAGTGAAATAAGGGGTGTAAGAAATCATTCTTATACATTTTTCATATGATTTTCAAACGTAATTAACATTTTTCAGAAAATATTAACCTATGCATTTGCCCTCTATCAGCATTTAAAATTAAAAAAATTGTAAGCTATACTGTTTAAAATCTGCCCTCAAAATAAAACATTTCTGCTAGTATATGTTTACTGATTATTACACCTACTGACATCAGATGCCAAATTTTAGTAAATTTATAGTTGTAAGGTTATTATTTGTCCATGGAAGATACCTTCTCCTATTTCTTTCATGTCTTTCAAATTATGAGTGTAGAAAATAAAAATAATTGCTTTGATGATATTCCTTCCAAAGGATAAGAGAAAACAAAACTATTTGCATAAGACTTGCTCTGTGAGTTTGTTTAATGACATCACTTGTGAATACAAGCTAATTTGCTAAAGCACGGAGAACATGTATTACAAACTTAAATGCTACTGAAAAATTGTTGGTTTTGGATAAGGCTTCTAAAATACTAACAATATCCGACAGTAAGTTTAGGTGCCCACATTTGCTTTTAAGGCATGATTTTGTATTAAACACCTGAAATTTGTCTGCCTTGAATGAAAGAGATAAATGATGAAGATGAAAAACAATCAGAACTATGCCATGAAAAGCTCCTTTTGAGGATTAATATCTTCTTTTTTAAAAATATCTTTATATATAAAAATAAACATTCAGAAATACAATATAATTATTTCTGGTTTCTATTATATATGCATTCTATTATCAATTATGCCATATCTACTAACATACACAGTGCATATTTTATAATTGAATGCAAAAATATTCTTTGAGAAATATTTATTTGAGCAAATATTGAATTCGAATTGTGAAGTATATGAAGAACAAATATGTAAAAAAAAAAAGAACTCCAAATCTTTATTGATGCTTATTATTCTGAAGCACCAAGTGTTGAATATATATTATGAGATCATTCTTAAGTTTATATCAATCATTTTTAATCCATCTCAACAATTTTGCAGAATAACTTTTAATTTTTTTTATTGTAAACAAATGGGATACATATTGGTTCTCTGTACATGGAGTAAAGGCATACCATTTGTGTAATCATAAATTTACATAGGGTAATGTTGTTTTATTTTTTAATTTTTATTGTAAACAAATGGGATACATGTTGTTTCTGTTTGTGCATGGAGTAACAGCATACCATTTGCATAATCATACATTTACATAGGGTAATGATGTTTGATTCATTCTGTTATTTTTTCCTTCCCCCCCACCCCTCCAACTCTTCTTTTCCCTCTATACAGTCCTTCCTTCTCCACTCTTGCCCCTCCCCACCCCCCATTATGTGTCATCATCTGCTAATTAGCGAGATCATTCGCCCTTTGGTTTTTAAGATTGGCTTATCTCACTTAACATGATATTCTCCAATTTCATCCATTTGCCTGTAAATGCCATAATTTTATTATTCTTTATGGCTGAGTAATATTCCATTGTATATATATGCCACAGTTTCTTTATCCATTCACCAACTGAAGGACATCTAGGTTGGTTCCACAATCTGGCTATTGTGAATTGAGCAGCTATGAACATTGGTATGGCTATATCTCTGTAGTATGCTGATTTTAAGTCCTTTGGTATAGACCAAGGAGTGGGATAGCTGGGTCAAATGGTGGTTCCATTCCAAGTTTTCTAAGGAATCTCCACACTGCTTTCCAGAGTGGCTGTACTAATTTGCAACCCCACCAGCAACGTATGAGTGTACCTTTTCCCCCACATCCTTGTCAACAAATATTGTTGCTTGTGTTCTTGATAATCGCCATTCTAATTGGGGTGAGATGGAATCTTAGTGTAGTTTGATTTGCATTTCTCTTATTACTAAAGATGTTGAACATTTTTTCATATGTTTCTTGGTTGCTTGTAGATCTTCTGTGAAGTGTCTGTTCATATCCTTAGCCCATTTGTTGATTGGATTATTTGTATTCTTCGTGTAGAGTTTTTGAGTTCTTTATAGATTCTGGAAATTAGCGCTCTATCTGAAGTATGGTTGGCAAAGATATTCTCCCACTCCGTAGGCTCTCTCTTCACATTTCTGATAGTTTCCTTTGCTGAGAGAAAGCTATTTAGTTTGAATCTATCCCAGTGATTGATTCTTGCTTTTACTTCTTGTGCTATGGGAGTCCTGTTAAGGTAGTCTGATCCTAAGTCAACAAGTTGAAGATTTGGACCTACTTTTTCTTCTATAAGATGCAGGGTCTCTAGGCTGATTTCAAGGTCCTTGATCCATTGTGAGTTGAGTTTTGTGAAGGGTAAGAGATAGGGGTTTAGTTTCATTCTGTTGCATATGGATTTCCAGTTTTCCCAGCACCATTTGTTGAAGAGGCTATCTTTTCTTCATTGCATATTTTTGGCCCCTTTGTCTAGTATGAGAAAATTGTATTTATTTGGGTTTGTGTCCATGTCCTCTATTCTGTACCATTGATCTACCTGTCTATTTTGGTGCCAATACCATGCCATTTTTGTTACTATTGCTTTGTGGTATAGTTGAAGTTCTGGTATTGCGATGCCCCCTGTTTCATTCTTCCTACTAAGGACTGCTTTAGCTATTCTGGGTTTTTAATTCTTCCAGATGAATTTCATGATTGCTTGTTCTATTTCTGTAAGGTACATCATTGGGATTTAATTGGAATTGCATTGAAATCTGTATAGCACTTTTGGTAGTATGGCCATTTTGACAATAATAATTCTGCCTATCCAAGAACATGGGAGATCTTTCCATCTTCTAAGGTCCTCCTCAATTTCTTTCTTCAATGTTTTGTAGTTTTCACTGTAGAGATCTTTTACCTCTTTGGTTGTATTGATTCCCAAGTATTTTATTTTTTGGGGCTATTGCAAATGGAGTTGTTTTCCTCATTTCCCTTTCAGCTGTTTCATCGCTTGCGTATAAAAATGCTTTAGATTTATGCGTGTTGATTTTATAACCTGCTCTTTTGCTGAATTCATTGATGAGGTCTAGAAGTTTTCTGGAGGAGTTTTTTGGATCCTCTAAATATAGACTCATGCCATCAGCAAATAGTGACAGCTTAAGTTCCTCTTTTCCTATTCGTATCCCTTTAATTTCTTCAGTTTGCCTAATTGCTCTGGCTAGAGTTTCGAGGACAATGTTGAATAGAAGTGGCGAAAGAGAACATCCCTGTCTTGTTCCTGTTTTTAAAGGGAATGGTTTCAGTTTGCCATGGGCTTAGCATAAATAGCCTTTACAATGTTCAGGTATGTTCCTACTAACCCTATTTTTTCTAGTGTTTTGAGCATGAAGGGGTGTTGTATTTTATCGAACGCTTTTTCTGCGTCAATCGGTATAACCATATGATTCTTATCCTTAAGTTTATTGACATGATGGATTACGTTTATTGATTTACGGATGTTAAACCATCCTTGCGTTCCAGGGATGAACCCCACTTGATCGTGGTGCACAATTTTCTTAATATGTTTTTGGATATGGTTTGCCAATATTTTGTTAAGGATCTTTGCATCTATATTCATCAAGGATATTGGTCTAAAATTTTCTTTCCTTGATGTGTCTTTTCCTGGTTTGGGTATGAAGGTGATATTAGCTTCATAGAATGAGTTTGGTAGGGTACCTTCCTTTTCTATTTCCTGGAATACTTTGAGAAGTATTGGAATGAGTTCTTCTTTGAAGGTCTTATAGAACTCAGCTGAGAATCCATGGGTAATGTTGTTTGATTCATTCTGTTTAACTTTTAATTTAATGGTTATTTACTCTATGCAAACATGATGGTCTTTTGTATTTTTATACTACATCTTTCTCTGTAAACTTAAACTGAAAACCTAGGATATGCTTTGTACCATTCTAAGTGAACTATTCAATCAAGAGGGAAAAACACTGAACCACTTCAAATCAAGCAGTTCACCATGGATGGGTGCTCAATTCAAACAAAATGTTCCTGAGTGGACAAGATGTTTGTTGTAATAACCAAAATACCAAACACAAAACCTTAAAAACAACAATGTGTAGGCTGAATTATTAGGAGGAAATGTAGTAAGCACTATTTAGAAAATACTGGTATTTTGAGCGACTACATACGTTGGTATTATAGGATAAGGATGAGGCCATGTCATATGGTTTCTTTTTACCATCAGTTATGAGAACTGGGTACTAGATTAACTTTTAGAGCATTAAACATCAGCTTTAAGGAATGCTATAACATATTCTAAATCCTTTATTGTCTTCCAAATTACAGTTCATCTAAAGCAATGGATAATAAAATACTTATGTCATGTGTGACATATATAAGACAAGAAACTAGTCCCTAAAAATATTTTTTTTTCATACATTAAAGACAGTATTTTACCAATGGTTTTGGGAAACTGGATATTCATATGTGGAAGAATAGGGTGGGGGGCAAGGAAAGAATGGAGGAAGGATGAATTGTATAAGGAAAAATGAGGGGTGGGAAGGGGGTGGGGGAAGGAAAAATAATAGAATGAGACAAACATCATTACCCTATGTACATGTATGATTATGCAAATGGTGCAACTCTACTTCATGTACAACCAGAGAAATGAAAGTTGTACCCCATTTGTGTATAATCAATCAAAATTAAAAAAAAAACAATCCCTATTTCTCACACTGCACAAAAGTCAATACAAAGTGTATCAAAGACCTAGGAATTAGATCATAAACTTTGCAACTGCTAGAAAAAACACAGGCTCAATCCTCCAACATATAGGTGTAGGTGATGATTTCCTCAATAGGACGCCTAAAGCTCAGAAAATAATACCAAGATTTCATAAATGGGATAACATCAAATTAAAAACTTTGCACAACAAAGGAAACAATGAAGCACATCCAGAGAGCGCTTACCGAAAGGGAGAGAATCTGCTAACCACTCTTTCAACACAGGATTAATATCTACAATATGTAAAGAACTCAAAAAACTTAATACAACAACAACAAAAACTAATAAGCCAACCAATGAATGGGCAAATGAACATTTCTCAAAATCAGAAATACAAATGGTCAACAAATATATGAAAAAATGTTCAACATCATTAATAATCAGGAAAATGCAAATCAAAACTACATTGAGATTTCTTCTCATGAGAGTTACAATGGCAATCATCAAGAATACAATAGTAAACATTGGTGAGGATACAGGAAAAAGTAGCATTTACATGCTGTTGGTGGGACTTTAAATTATACAAACACTACAGAAATCAGTATGTAGGTTGCTCAAAAGACAAGGTATGAAACCATCATATGACCCAGCTATAGTACTCAAAAGAACAAAAAGTCAACACATGAATACCCATATTTATAGCAGCACATTTACAATAGCCAAGTTATGGAACCAGCCCAGGTGCCCATCAATAGATGAATGGATAAAAAAAATGTGATACATACACAATGGAATTTTACTCAGCCATAAAGAAGAATGAAATTGTCATTTGCAGGAAATGAATAGAACTGGAGAACATCATGCTAATGAAATAAGCCAAATTCAGAAAGTCAGGGTCATGTTTTCTCGCATAATGTGGAAACTAAATAAAAAACGCGGGTAGGGGGAAGGATCTCATGAAAACAGATGGGAGATCAGTAGAGTAAGAAGGGGTTAGGGGAAGGAGGAAGGGAAGAAGAAGGGAAGTCCTGGGGAATTAAATGGACCAAATCATGTTTTATGCATGTCATAATGTGCCCCACTATTATGTATAATTATGATGCACCAATAAAAAGTTTAAAATTAGCCAGACAGAGTGACACACAACTGTAATCCTAAGCATCTCAGAAGGCTGAGGCTGGAGGATCACGAGTTAAAAGCCAGCCTCAGCAAAAGAGAGGTGATAAGCAACTCAGTGAGACCTTGTCCCTAAATAAAATACAAAATAAGACTAGGGATGTGGCTCAGAGTTTGAGTGCCCCTGAGTTCAATCCCCAGTACCCAAATAACAAAGAAATACAAAACAAAAAAGAAAGCTTAAAAAGAGTTTTAAACCCTAAAGTAAACTATAGCCTGGTTTAGTATGTGTCTCAAATATTATACCTTAATGTAGTTTTATAAAATAAAGTTCTTACACAGGATGAGAACTCAAAAGTTTACTGTTTCTTATTATGACAAATAAATACATTCAACTTTGTTCATTTTAACCATGAACTTGAATATACAAAATTATAAAACTTATGCAGATGTTAGCTACTAAAAAATAAAGAAATAATACATTAAAAACAATCATTCTTTAAGGTGTTTGGAAA
Source organism: Sciurus carolinensis (assembly GCF_902686445.1). Classification (NCBI taxonomy): domain Eukaryota; kingdom Metazoa; phylum Chordata; class Mammalia; order Rodentia; family Sciuridae; genus Sciurus; species Sciurus carolinensis. The sequence continues at coordinate 88,182,012 of NC_062219.1, forward strand.
GCAGGAGCACTGAGACATAGAATTTTGATGTTTTTATACTGACATCACTTTGTTCTGTCTCTTTTCCCCATTCCAAAACCATTAACTCTCAGTATTTTGCCACAATGTTGATGCTGGAAGGAAAACAGCTGTGTGAACTGTGTGTGTGTGTGTGTGTGTGTGTGTGCGCGTGTGCGCACGCACGAACCTGCATTTGTGCTTTTGCTCCTATGGGCATATGTAGGGAAAAGAATGCACATGAAAGGATAACTAGCCTCTGAGTGTCTGAGACTCATCCCTTCCCATATCTCAATTTTCCTCTATTCATCCTCATTATTCTTAAGAAGTAAAAAGATCAAATGTGTACATACATGGAGAATCAATGACATAAAGTATGGGATTACAAGAAAACTATCTCCCGTCAAAAGAAACTTGTTTAGCTAACAGTTTTAGGGTCAAAATATATATAACCCACTTATATAGAACAAACTGTCAGTTCTTGTGGATTTTAAGATACAGAAAAGGAAAAGAAAGTAGGAAACAGGAACATGCTTAAAGAAAATGGGCTTATCAATTAAAAATTCATTTGTACCCCTTTTTAGGTCTACCTTTCTCTCCAAAACTTTCACCAAACAAGAAAAATCTTGCAAATCAAAGAAGTGAGAGGTCCTCTACCTTGGGCTTCTTGTCATGACGCAGAGGTTGATTTTTTAAGTTGTCATTTTCCCCATAAAGCAATAGCACCATCACGTAGTTTCTTCCTTTTCTCTTTTTGTAAAATCATAGTCCCTCGTTGTTAATCTGCCTAGTTTCTATTTTTTGTTTGGTCCTAAAAACTCAGTTGAAACTTCTTAGGTAGATTTTTATAAGGCCATGAAACTGCTAATGGAAGATGGCTACTTTCAATTTGTTTCAAGAGACGACACACATGTAGGGAAATCCAGGAAGAAGGAGTCTTAGGAATATATTTTAATTGTGCATCAAAATGTGCAATAATACCAGATTTTCAAAGTATTAAAATGGTATTTGTTACTATTTTTAACATCTATATTTGGGACTCTCATCAATCATAAAACTCCTTCTATGAAACTTATATTTCTGAAAACTATTTAAGAACAAATATAAAATATGCTTTGTCCACAATCAGTCTGCTTTACTTTAGACAGTATCTGAAGGTCTGAGGTCTGTTCCCTTTCAGTAGGGTATCTGCCTTGTGAGAACACAAGAGCACCATGGGTGATTTAAAGAGTTGTCTTACAATTCACATAACGGAAATTAGGAATGTGTACTTTGTTATCAGATCCAGTCTACCCCTGAAAGGAGACCAAACATTATGGTACCGAGTAGAGGTGGCCACACTGCAACCAACAGGGAAAATATATCTTGCTCTCTGTATTTGCAGACAGTTAGATAGGAAGGAAGACAGTCATGCCCATTTATTTCTATGATCACACTACAATGACACAGTTGGTAGGTATGACTGCTACTGTCTTGCAAACCTTGATGTATTTACCATCTGGACCTTTATAGAAAGAGTTTCCTGACATTGGATGTAAGGATACTCTGTGGATTCCATCATATTAAAAGAAACTCCTGCAAATGTGACTGAGGAACCTCTAAAGTCATGACTATAGTAATTAACTATATCTGACAATAGAATCTAACTTTTTGTTAGTCATATTACACAGAACTTAATAAATGTTCTACCCACCCAGTTACTTTAATGAGATGTTCTGGCTATTTGAGCTAAACTGTACTCAAGAAAGAATATTCTGGAAGCTAGTCACATTTTATACCGTGTTTAAAGATCCAGTTAATGAATAGCATTGCCAACTCACCTGATTCTACCTCTGGGGCGCTCAGATTGCTCTGACATAAAGCTTGTGCTGCTGAGGCGTGAGGCACTGCTGGTTCGGGAAATGGCGGACACATCACTGACATCACTATCTGATGATTTGGCAGAGACGTTATCACAGCTTCTGTACTGATCTTTATGTATGTTATACTAAAGATTAAAAACAAGAAAGGGTGAGCTCCATCATGAGACCATGGAAAAAAGAGACACAGATGGTGAGGTAAAAGACTACTTAACCCACATCGAATAAAAGTGTGCCTTTGTAAAAGCAGGTGTGAAATCTAAAATAATCCAAACATTAACATGATTTCCAACATAAAAATCTATTATCATTTCAATGATAAATGGCTTATGAAAACTGAACACAAAATTTAAATGCTTGGGTGGTCAATTCAATGAATTATTTGTACATGCTTGAAATCTAAAATTGTATTATTCACTTTTTTCTTGAACATTAGTTTCTAGTTTTTGTTTTCCTTACTACCTCTTGTGTTCATTTTCCACTCTACTCATGGGACAGAGTGCTTTCATCTGCCTATACTTGTTCATTTTTTCTAAAACTACTCAATTTACCTGTGCACTTTCCTTTTAAGACATTATACTCTGCCTTTCAAATTTCTTCAAACAAATGTATCTCTTCACACACACACACACACACACACACACACTGATATTAAAGCTGAGGGGACGTGACATAACTGAGTAAAGCAACAGAGGCAATGACTGGACTTTACCTTTCTATTATGGTATTTTTGGATTTAAATTATTAACTATTAAAAGTAAAATGTGATTCCTATAGTATTTAAACATACACCTATCTGATATTTAAATTTGTCTTTATGTATTTTCTAAGATTTTAGGAATCATCAGGCAAGAGATTAAAACATGCAAAACTATTCTTCTTTCTACTTTACTCTTATTGCAATGAACCACACAATAAATAGCTTATTATTATATATGCATTATAATTATAATAACAAGGTAATATAATTTCAAATAATTTAAAATATTTAATATATTTGTTTTATTAGGTACTAGAAGGTAAGATACTATAACTTTTTTTAAAATTCTTTTTTTAGTTGTCAATGGAACTTTATTTTATTTATTTTTATGTGGTGCTGAGGATCAAACCCAGTGCTTCATATGTGCCAGGCAAGTGCTCTGCCACTGAGCCCCAGTCCCAGTTCGCTATAAATTCTTATATAAATTAAAAGAAAGCATAACTGAACACTTGGGCATTATGTTTCCTGCTAAGAAATTTGATTTTAGATTTATAAGCAATAATGCTGTGAAAATATCAATGTACATTAAACCTCAGAAAAAGTCATCTATCATCTGCTATTCCATATCAGGAGTTTGAAGAAATCTCAACTGTCTTGCTAAAATATACTACATAAGCTCATATTAAAACCTGGATCTCTCTCTATATATACATATACAAGAAGTACAAACAATAACGTTCTTAAAATAATCTTGGAGAAAGGATTCATATTTTCTTCATAATTCCTCATATAAGAATATTTTAGTCCTAAAACACTTATGTTTTAATTCTTCACATCTCATATGTGTATACTGGTCAAAGAATTTTACATCAGGCATGAATATAATTCCCAAATTATAAAATATGCATAAAATTATTTTTAAAGGATTTTTCATGATTGTATTTATCTTTAGAAGCCATATGGTAGATTATAATCCAAAGGAAATTCACTTATGCTACAATGTTCATAACTTTTTAATTTTGTTTCATCTAAAATTAATATGGCCTAATGTACTAAAAGTAATGTGATAATTCAGTCTACCAAACAAGTCTTTCATATCTGATCAAACAATCCTGACTGACTTGAATCATTTTTGATCAGAACTGTTTTTAATTTATAGAGCAGATGTGGTAACAACTTAATGTCATCATAGACTAGAAACTAAGTTTTAATACTTGTTGGGGTACAAAGCTCCAAATTACTGTTTTCTAAAGTTATTGTGATAAAAGAGATGAACTATGTAATAATTATGTTTCCAAATGTATTAGAATGATAGTTTCTCCATGAAAGAAATGGAAATAGGATCTGCCACCCTAAGAATTTATCCAGTCAGAGGAGATTTTCTAGCATTGTATTGACACCCAGAACAGATGCTCCCCTTATTTGGAAATGCCAACATAAGTAATAAGACTACAAAACAAGTATATGTGAGTGTAAATAGAAGTATTTCTCCAACTAAAAAAATTTCCCTTTCTATAAGTCATCTCTTTCTCAATCTCCTTGTATACAGGTCTTTGCATTAAGTGTGGTTAGTGTTTTTCCTATTTAACAATTTAATGTTTTAGTGGAAATATACTAATTATATTTTGAAGAACAGAATCTTCCAAGGAGGAATTTATACTGATCATAGAGAAGAAAAATAACTCATTAATGAGAGGGAAGGTTCTAAATATAGGACTGCTGTTTTTAGAAGTAAGTAATAATAAACACTCAGCAGCTACCCTACAAAACACATCTCATCAGTCTTGGCTGCTGTTCCTGGGTTACAGAAATATAAACAGTCTCTAAAATGTGAATGCCTAAATGTGAATTTACCCTCCAATTATGAATTCAATCCATCATTAAGCATGCAACTCTGACTAACATCAATAAAAAAATAGCATGGAGACACATTTCAAGGATGCCAAAGCAGTTTTATGTCTTTTCAAAAGCAAAGTCAGTGCTAATTCCTTACTCAGGATGGATTTTAGCATTACTTAATATTTTTAAAGAGGTACCACATTTCAAAAATATCTCAGGAATTATATTCATGAGATAATTTTGTGCTCCTAGTTCTGGAGCTTAATTAAAAGAATTTTGAAAAGAGTTAACTAATTTTAACTTGGCAATATTTTCAAATAAGGTGTATTGCTTCATCCAAAATGTCAAGTACATAAAAACAGTATTAAAGGAATAAAGCTCAAAATTTAATTTATAATGTATTTATGATAATACTGGCACTCAGTTTTAGCAGTAACGAAATATTTTCAGAATACATTCAAAATGCTTGGTGCAAAAGTATAAAAAACAAAAAGATAATTCCTCAAGTATATGAGAGAGGTTTGAAGTAACTGAAATGGCTACTAAAAACCATCTTTTAAATCCTATTAACATGTACAATTTTTATTTTCATGTATCAATTAAAAATTTAATAAAAATATTGGAAGCATTAATTCAATATGAATGTACATCTTTTACTTGACACAAATAGTAAAAAATGAGCTAATCATTTGCTATTTTATTTTACATATTTTCCCATCATCTATTTTACAAGTTCTTAAAGCTACCGTAACTTCAATCTCACACTTATTGGCATTACAAGCTATAATAATTTTATTAAGTGCTAGAGTCAATTAATATATTCAGAAAGAGTAATAGTAATATACTTGAAAGCAATGTTAAAAATATTCAAATGCAATGAAAGACAGAGGGTACTTATGCAAAGGAGGGAGGAAGGATAGAATATGCAAATGCGAATTAGGAGTCAATGGGCAACTTTGAACCAAGCTGGAGAGTAACATATGCATTTCAGTGATACAAGAACAAAAAAATTAAGTCCCAAATCACTTCACAGAGAGGCTTTATCAATTTCAATAAGTCACCTATCTTGGGAGCCTCAGTGTTCATAATTTTGGTAAATAAGTAAGTTGAAGTAAAAGAATATTTTGAGGTTTTTTTCAAGATCTCAATTGCCATGAGCCACAAAATGAGTAAATCCCAAACAAGATAAACCTACTTTTGATTTACCATGACTACAAGTATCAGTGATGATTTGGATTTTTAGAGCTCTACATTGCACAAATATTTTGATCAACTCATTAAAGATTGGAATCCTAATTCAGAATGATCTAAAAGGCTGTCAGTATTTTACTGATTCTTTACTTATCTCCTTCCTGCTTGCTATAGGGGCCCAACCCACCCTTGCTGTTCTATTTGACCTTAACCTCTGACATAAAGCTAAGAAATCAATAAAGTATTTTTGGCTTTAATGAAGTCTTTCCAGTTTAAAAAAACCTTTTGAATAAGTGCTTCTAACTGTAGAGAAACAGAAACAAACAAACCAAACCCTAAATTACCCTGACTTCTAGTTATTATCCCATTTGTTATAAAACAAAAGGTAATGATGCTATTCAAGGAGACAGACAAGTAAGCTGATTATGAGGTAATATCATAAAGAATAAGCTGTAGAGAAGATGTACAGAGCTGGAATCTGCAACTCCATGGAAAATCAAGGTATTCTGCTTACCAATTCTGTGTTTTACCTTACTGATTCTACTTTTTAAAAGTTACAAACTCTGGGAATTGGCATCCCTGAATCACAGTGACCCTCTGCATTCTGTTGAAAACCCTTTTTCATCTAAAGTAAGATAAAAAATGACAGACTTTATAGCATGAAAAACTCTGGGTTAGTATGGGTAACAAATCACATTTTGTCACTACATTTACTTTTTATACATCAATCACTGAATATCTGGCTCTATTATTTAAAAAATAAATAAGTTTTTCTAGGCTGGCTAGCTTTCAAGTTTTGAAAATAAATTAATGGTTTTTTCAAAACCATTATTTAAGCTTTAAAAATAAGTAGGCTTCCCTTAGTCATTATTTCAGGCTATCCATATTAATTAAATGTAGTTTCTTTTTATTTATTTTGCTTTATAATCAGTAATTCTTTCCAAAAAGGTTTCTTTATATCAAATTATAACAAAGGTTGACTTGTAATGGATGCTGCTACTTTATGGTAATTTTTAAAAAAAATTTAAGTAAACCAGATAATATACATACACTTACTTCTTAAAGTATAAAATTCTATGATATTTTAATTAAACTTACTAGATATTAACTATCATTTTGTAGACCTCTTAGTGTTTCCTTAGGAAATAATATTGAAATGTAGAAAATGTTATTGGCATTTGGAAGTGTGACTTCAGTTTCTAAGGGTTTGAAATCAGTTATTTTTCTTACTAAAGACTAATCAATAAATCTCACATAATTTTAGTCATTCACTAATAAATCTCCATAATCAATATCAGCTCAAAAAAGTGGTTAAGACTATAAGTATGTATCTTGATATTTTAAATGCAATATTTAAATGATATTCAAGTAACAAAACGGCTTCTCATATCTTCTTATTTTTGTGAACTACACAAATGTCAAACATAAGTGACTTATCAAGTATTTATATATTTTCATTTTAGAAAATATTAAGTCCAAGTTAATAAATCATATTTCATAAAAGTTACATGCTGTGAAAATACAAAGAGGAGGGAAGAGTTTTTTCAGTCTTTAGTAGAAGTTATGCTGCAAGACTGTCATTCTATGATAACTTCTGTAACTCAGTGCTGGCTCATCCTGATTGATGCACAAACTACACATTTCTAAAAGGGAGACTACTGGTTGGATACTACTGATTTTTACCTTGGAATATTGCTCGCGATCAAGTTCTTGACTAGAACCAGACCCTGTTGTCTGCTTAAATCGATGGACTTTCATTTTCATCTGTCTTGTTCGCTCCTCCACTACTAAGCTTGCTGCAAAAACACACAATGGAAGCCTATTAAAACACATGAAGCACCTTTAAGGAACTGAGTGGTTTAAGATTTCAATGCTTTTGAAATGATTTCAATTAAATGAAATTTAGAAATAACATGATAAATAAATTAAAATGCAAAGTATACAATACTAGCAACTGTTAATCTAAAGATGAACATGATTCAAATTACACAGAATGGGGAACACAATGTTAGTAACAAAAGTAGCCTATGTCGTTATCTAAGATGAATTATTTTTAATTCCCTTCATAACTGATTATAAGAAACTAAATTGTGAAAATGTTTTCAATTTAATCAGCTGTTGCATGTACATATATAGGGAAAACAAATATGCGTACTTAACACATCACACATATATGCACATGCTTACATGCATGCACACACTCACTTTACATCCTCAGCTAACAGTAGTCACCTAAACACACTGCTTAACTGATAAACACCTACTCTTTTGAGGCATTCTTAGTAATTCATGAATTTTGACAGCTTCTCATGAATATCTGCAACTCCTACAAATGGACTGACTTTTTATAAAAGATTCTCTGTTTCTGGAGGCTATGTCTGAACCACGTACATAAAATTCATGTTATGGAAGTGAGACATACTATTTTAGCTCCTTGATTTATAACATGCAAAGAAATGTTTTCCATTTAAGCCTTTATTAATCTCCTAAGCAGCGAATGTGACTGTTTAGAGAGCGAAAATTAACAATTTTCAATAAAGTATGAGTTATTTTAAGTCAAAATCCATTGCAAACAACTTAGCTTCAAAACTTTGCCTTTAATGTTTGTGTTTTCATAAATGAAGGGGAAAAAAAACCCTAAGGGTATTGCTGTGTGTAAGGTAAACTATTTAATGTTTATACTTGCACTTGATGACAAATTTATTTATATTTACACATTATTTTTAGTCAAACTCCCAGACTACTTAGTCTCCAAAACAAGTGCTAAGATTTATTTTTAAGTTGCATGTGTGTGTGTGTGTGTGTGTGTGTGTGTATGGTAGAATTTTTCTCTGATGACCATGTGGTGGGGTTTTTGCCAAGTGACTTTATAGGTTTAAAAGTTAATGGAAATGTTGATGTATCTGATTGGCTTGGTTGCTGATTTCATCTCTTTGATGCAGAGTTTATGAAAGCATGTGCAGACAAATTTTTCCAATACAGTGCTTAAATGTGACCTAATATCTTTGATAAATGACACTGACACCCACTTTAAAAATTAAGTAAACAGATAGCTTTTATTATGTGTCCAGGTACAGACTAATAGTCCAAGATATAAATACAAAAAAAACTGATATTATTTATTATAAATTTTATGCCTAAGTGTTTCAATCATACCTTTAGCACCAAATCATTAAATGTTCACTTTGCTAAATTTAGCAAATTAGACAATCTCAATCTCTATCATCATAGTTTTGTGAATTAAGTAATGATACACACTTGCTTTGAAAATGTTGACTTCAGACAATAAATGGTCACTACCATTACAATTCAAAGATGGTTCAACAGAGAGCTTGAGAAAAGTAGTTCATAAAATTATTACTTTACAACAAATAAGGAGTCAAAAGAAAATTATAATGCAAAATGCTACATGAGAGTAATTAGAAACTGAGACAGTTATTGAAAATGTTCATTATATTTATAGAACACCATTAGCAATATAGAAAATGTGTAAATATCTGCTCTCTGCTTTTTGTCTATGGTGTACCACTGCATATACACTCAGCCATTTACTTAAATCTTTGAGAAAATCAAATGAACTATAATCAGTTATACTTTTAATTAAATTTTAAAGCAATTTGAAGTAACCACTACTACCAATAAAAACAAATTTAAGTAAAGTGAGCTTAACTATGCTTACCAAATGATATTAAGTTTTTTAGGAATATTTTGACATTTATTAGTCCATAGTTTTGTAACCTTCACTTCTAGTATCATGTAGTTCTTAGGACTGATGATTACTTAGACAATGAGGATTTCCCAAGAGCTACTGGTCTGAAGCAGTTTGAAACTGTTCCAGTGATTGACTTTTGCCAAAGCAAAACCTCATGTCTAAAAATAGGGTTGTTTCAGCTAACGATATGGTTGCATTTAAGTATTTATTTTGCAAAACTCCAGATCAAATCATAAGACAGTAATGCATACTAAATGACTCTAAGGATAGTTTTAAATGACTTCATTTTTACCTTCCAGACATGATTATTATACTATGTTTATTCCTAAAGGAGTTGAAGCTGACATTTTCTAAATATAGTAAAGAGAGAAAAAGCTCTAAATTAATATTATAACTCAAAATCATGAGTGGGTCCCTTAACTCTCAGCAAAATTGCAGTCGCTACACTATCCTAGAGCTTTTTCTTCAATTCTAACAACAGAAGTAAAATGCAAATACTTTCTCATTTACTTATTCAAATCAGGCCAGATAATTACATAATATTGCATACATTTCTGTAGTGTTTCTCATTTCCTGACAGTATGTATTTAGTGCATATTTAGTGAAATAATTATTTATACAAGTTATCATGTTTCGATAAAAGTTTTTCATAACCACTGAAGAAACTTCACTAAGAATGTGGAAGCTCTAAAGCTAAAGATTTTAATCATTTTCCATTTTATTTCTCAGCTGCCTACTGTGGTTAATATGACATTATTTCTGGATTATAGTGTGTCAAGCTAAATATTAAGACAAATTTATCAAGTAAAACATAATATCACAAATTTGAATCAGAAGATATAATTCCATTAATTTACATGATTTATACAAATAGTAATGATTAAAGGTGTATTAGAACCTTAGAATGTTACGTTTACTATAAGTAAAATTAACCACAAGACTACAGAGCTAAAATAAAAACTTTGAGATGAATGATTGATTACTGTTCAGAATTTAAAATTTTTATATTGTTTTATCAATTTTAATTTTAATAGCAAAATTAAAATATAAAATATTTTCCAACTCTCTCCTAGATCTTAGCATTAAAACCCCAATTTAGAAGCACTCTGAATGCTGGTAGTATTCTAAACAAAGTTATTAAAATGCCTATCACTATTCCTTATAGAAAGGCTAAAAAATTGGAGACTTTGGGGTTTTCATTTGTAAAAAATTTCATAAATGTAGAAAATACAGAGTTAAATAAACTCTCCCATTTTCTGCAATAATGTAATTTCATTTAGTTTGTTAATGAAAATTTAGCTTACATATGACATAGTCAAAAGACATAATGTTTACTATAGACTATATTTTAACTCTAATCCCAAAGAGCAAGATATTTTATTGAACAATTTATCTCCCCTAATCCCTAAAATGTAATCAACACCACAATTTTATAAAAATATATTTAGGAGATTAAAGGATTGAAAATGTTCACTATAAGCCTTCAGTTAAATGAAATGGTTTATGTTGAATAAATTTGACTAAACTGTGCCCTAAAAAATCACATATTGATTTACCAAAAACATATATTGAACAAAATTCCTTTTCTTCAAGACAATTTTATTCACTATTCTTTCCAAATGCTAGTATTTTTTTCAGCTTTTTTAGGAGTTAAAGCCATGCTCATGAAAATATTTCTTATCTTCTAAAACTCAAAAAAAAAAAGAACTATGATTGCAGCAAGCAAAGTAAGAGAAGTAACCAAAATACACAGAGTACTATAATTTATTTAATTTTCTAATGGAAAGCATTAGATAACTTTAAAAAAAAGACTCAGATTAAAATAATTATTTCTCTTTTCAAGTCACACACTTCACTAAGAATTCTTAATCTACAGAAAATTTGCAAATAATTTTAGCCTGTTAATACATTTAGCAAAGATCCATGATCAAAGATGGATTATCCTTGATGAATTCATCAACAAGCTGAAATCATTTGCAAATTTTTTGTCTATATGCATTTTTCTAGATGTCTTTCATAATATTTACTAAAGAAGCCTATGACTAAAAAATTAGTTTTAAAAAGCTTAAGGGTCATTAATAAACATACCCTAACTAATCATTGAAAAATTTCTATAATATCACCTCCAAAGAAACTGGGATTATTTAGTATTAGATATGGAAAATGAAAAATCCTCAAGATAATGTGGCCTGAGAAAAGAAAGTGAAAAGGAAGGCCATATGCTGATGGCTTTCATCTCTTAAGACAAAGGGTATCCAGATGCCAACTACAGACAGGGAAGAAGTGTTTTATCACCTCCGAAGTGACAGTCCCTAGAGGGCATTAACCCCCTTCAGAGAAAGATCCACAGACTCTCAACCCAGAGGGTTGAAATCCTAAACCCTCAAACTGACACATTCCCTGACCCCAAACTTCTGAGTACCCAAGAAAACTGATGTGCTCATTAGACCACCCCTCAAAATAACCTATATAAACCCAGTCCCTTTCTTTGTTGAGTGACTCATTTTCCACCAAGAAAGTGGGTCCATCGATGCCATTTCATCCCTGTATCCCCTGTTCCTATGTGAAACTTCATCCCTGAATAAACAGCTAAGCTGATTCATGAAGTTTATGGTCTTTTTGTGCTAACATTTAGAAATTTCTTTGACTTGCTAGACATTTGTAACTTTCTTAGAAATATTGTAAATATCATAGTCATATGTAATTTAGTACCATTAAAACTTATACATTAAACTTACATAAATCTAATTAAAACATTTTTCATGAATCTACTTATATAAAAATGAATTTGCTCTGATCTCAAAATTCCTAAAATCTTTCAAATTTCTATGTATTGAGAAGTAACATGAATTTGAAATTTCACATGTTTGTGTCTAGAGGGAAAATAATCTATATTAATACATTGTTAAACCTAATATTTTCAAATATTCTTGGTAAAATACAATTTTAAAGAGAATAGAAATAGTATAAACTTCTATACTATTAATTATATTAAAGTAAAAAGATTATGAGCATTTTAGTTTTTAAGAACTTTAATACATGGGTCAAAGGTGATTCATGATAATGTCTAGATAGGATAATTAAGTCCATTTGGTTAGGTATGATAGGCTACCACATTTATGAATATAAAAACTAACATTCCTACTTTCTTTCAGCATGGAAATATAATGAAAGCATTGTGACAGTGAAGCCACACTCTTGCCCCAAGGCATCTCTCAAGAAGAGCAATGGAAATTGTCAAGTGGAGTGAAATAAATGTATGAAACATCCACAGTGTCTCAGTTACTGACAGCAGTGAAATAAAACCCACTCTTTAAAGAACTGTATTTTAAGAAATAACTTCATTGATAGTGGAAAATCAAATAGAAGGTACAAATTAATACAGAGATTAAAAAGTAATAAAAGATGCAAAAGATGTAATTCAATGAATTGCAATCAATATAAACTATACAAAAACTGAATATGAAGACAATTTAATTATAAGCTGGATCTTGAAATATTCTATCAAGATGGTTTGATATTTGTAAACTTTTAAATGTAATACCAGTCTCTGCTTAGGTTATTTTAGGCTCTAAAAGAATAACACTATTTAATATGGACCAATTCTTCATACATCTAGAAAAATGTTGCAAAAATATAAGAACCTAGGAAAGGGAACTGATTGTGTCTAAATTATACTCCTAGGCTCACCATCTTTCATCCATTTGTTAATGTTCCCTCAGTCAATTCCTGCGGTATCCTTCCATTCAGAGTTTTTATTTTTAAAGAGAAGAGATTTCTTAGAGTAATTTCTGATGTTGTAGTCTATCTTATTTTAATAGGCATTTTCAAAGTCTTTAAATTTTTTTCACATTTGCAAAAATGGAAAACTACAATGACTGTCTTTTGCTCTATTATCTAATTTTCCAGCATTAATACACCAATTTACCAAAACTATAGGTATGGAGGAGGAAAATTCACCATTTATATTTTACGCCACTATCCCTATTGTGTGTTTTTTTAATTTAAAAAGTAACATATTCTTTTAATATTCATCTTTATATTTTTATCCCTATTTCTGATGAGTCATACAAGCAAGTTAGCAACTCAGATATCCTTCTCAAACCTTCACATGACAATAACCCCCACACATATATAAAGATTAGTGTTAAAAATATTTTGACTATATTCAAATCCCAAATTCTGGGTCATTTTCTTGGAATCAAATGCATTTCAATTTGCAAGTGTAGAAATGTTTCAAGTTGTTATCCTTGTGCCCTTGCAAATTCTCTAGGATATTAAGGATTATGCAGTAATAATATAAACAATAAAAGAAAAGATACACCTATTTAGTATGACAAACACAAATTGCAACAATAACACGGTAAGCAAATACAGCACATTTTAGGGACATTTTAAAAAAGAATCAGTTTTGTATAGACAACTGAAATGGAACACTGGCTCATGTTAAAGAGGATATTTGCATACACAATTACTCAAATCTTACTTCAGCTAGAACCACAAGACCATGCCTTGTTTTAGCACACTTATTTCAACTGAGCTACCTTAAACAAAGCTCATGAATTATACTCTCAAGTATCAATTTGCCTGTTAAAACTGCCAGACTTCAGAGTAACATCAAAAATTCTAGTCTTGGGTAGATTTAAAAAAAAAAAAAGCAAAGCTCTTAATGAAAGAAACTGTCATTTACCTTGACCTGCTTTGCTATTCTGGGTTAAATAGTTCTTTAAAACACATTTAGGTTTTGAGAAAGAGCACCATTTTCCTTAAGAGGCAGTCCTAATATAATTTTAACAAAGAGTAGCCTGTGTAATTAGGCTTCCATGGGGGAATACCAAGGAAGTCACCTTTCTCCCAAGGGATCTTACTATCTTTATCCAGCACTTTTTATCATTTCATTAACATTAATGGCAAAAGAATCTATCCTGAAAGGCTTGATTTGGCATAATTTTGCTATATTCATATTCAACTTTGATTTTAAGCAATATCTTCCCATGTTTTACATTAATTAGGGGACACATATAATTTTAGAGAAAATACATCAGAGCCTATCCATCATTAGACACCTGCTTGGTATCTAGTTTCTTTTGCACTTTCTCTACAAAGCTCAGGAAGAAAGGGAAAGTGATATACTCCCTTGACGGGGTATATCTTGTAAGTTGAGGGTCATTTGTTATGAGCTAAATCCTGGAAGCTTTAAAAACTATCATGCTATTACAAATAAACATTTCAATCAGCAGAATGAGAAATTAAGATTAAAATCTTAATTTCTAATTTGGGCTGATGTACACATAGGGCCTCAATGCTCAAAGAGAAGGCTAGAATGACTTCTGTATTTATGAGTTTGTGGCAAAAAACAGAAAGGAATAGTCTTGTACTAATGAAGTTCTAAACAGTAGAGCTTTCTAAATAATTTTTCACAAATATTCATAATCACTGTTCAAGAAAAGCAATGCTTTGGAAGAGTAAAATACTTGAACCTTAAAAATGTTTTTCATTTATTTCTTTTGTTTTATGCTGGAAATGGAATCTAGGGCCTTGTGTATGATACATAGGCACTCTACCACAGAGCTATATCCTAAACCTTTGAAGTCTTATGACCTCCAATAAAAGGAAATGTTTCCCCTGGTCCTATATGCTACTACTAAATAATAATAAAATGTAAATAAAATCAAAACACTTTGATACTACCTGAAGATAATTAAGACAATACTGATGCTGAAAACACAAATTAGTTTACTTATTTAAGCAAAATTCAAGTATATAACCTGTTCTTGTATGTTTCATCATCACAGTACACTATTAAAATAAATATTCAAATGTCACCTGTACAATAGCTAATATAACACAATTATTAAAATTCATGTTTTCCACTTTTTAATGTAAACACACCTAATTAAAGTCAATGATCATAGTCTGATAATTTATTTCCACAAGTTAGCATTCCAACTGTTTTGGCCAACATTCAAAGTACAAAAGTACATGTCATTTATTTGAACATCTATCATAGAAAGCTGGTATTTAAAAACAGACAATCCTTAAATAGCCCTTATGATCTGATTACAATGATTATTACATATTTTATTTGTGAAAAAGAAAAAAGCAACAAAATGCATTTACTATTTGTCCCTGTTGAAATAATTTGTCTAATTGACTTTCAATATTCATGTGTATAATAAATTACACATTTTTATAATAAAGGAAATTCACATTTGTAGGAAAGATAATTTGATATTTTGTTAGGATTTGAAACTGCCTCCAAAAATCAAAAAGTTAATGCACTTAAATACTATCTAAAGGCATATAAATTAGAAATTTATTATGATAATAACATTTTTTCTCACCTTGAAGTCATTTAATTTCTGGTTCAGTTTTGATCTTCTTATATCATTATTTCGATGCCCCCAAACTACATTCATGGGCTCTTTAAAACTGTCCAAGAAATGTAGCAGAGAGGGAAAAATTGGCTTACTTTTAGAATGCATAATTTAAAATAGGCCTAAAAGCAGTTTGTGAAGCCTAAAGTGATATATGGTCTCTCAGTTTTCAACATAAAAGGAGTTAAAAGTAAATAAAGTTATATGAATGTTGACTGTTCCTCAGTTAACTCATCAAGTCCAAGGATGTGTTGTCTATTCAAATACACGGGATTTGTTCCTCAAGCTACATGGCGATTTAAGGGCAATTCAGGTATAGATTGTGTGGAGTGGTAAAAAACTGGGTTATTAGGGGAAGGTAAGGATTAATCAGGTTTCTCCAAAATCCTGGTGCTGTGAGAGGTGGATGCTACGGCAACATGGCACAGGGGACAGAACATGGGCTGTGGCATCAAAATCCTCTGCCTCATAGCTGCTTTATTACCATAGGCAATCCACTGGATGCCTTTGACTCTATTTCTGTAAAACATGTGTTCCTATAATTACTCTGTGGTGCATGCACAGTAGGTACTCAAAAAATGCTGTCTGAATGTTGGAGAGCCTCTAACCCAAAGTGGTTAAGGACAAGGTCTTTGGAGGGAGGTTAATATCTAGTTCCCAGTCCTACTACCTACTAACTGAATGATTGATAAGGAGCCAAGATTTTAATCTTTAGAAGTCTTAGATTTCTCAGTTAGAAAATGGTGATATTAATTGTTATGTCTCAGGTTCCTGGGAAAATATAATAAAAAAATATATAGTACTCTTAGCTGAGACATCAAGTTCTACATATTGAAACATTATACTATATTCATAATGTTAACAGCATTTTATACTTCTCTTTATGTGACCTTACAAACATATGCTAGAAATTTAATAAACTGGTTCTCTGCAGTCAGGGTATCCAGTTTGCCTGATACTATCCTGCATCTCAGGAAACCGTTCCATCACTGGCAAACTAGAACCACTGGTTGTCTGACAAATTCATCTACACATCATCAAAAACAAACCCTAACTACTGAGATCCTTGGTCTGTATAGTCAGCTAGGAATAGTGTGCTCCAGTCTCATTTATCCAGGGAGCAAGGACTCACAATAACCTTAATTCTCCAAATGATAGAGGCCAGAAAAGAGGGACGCAGACCAGGACAAGAGGGATTTCTACACTGTGAACCTTCTCATTCTTGGATATATGAGCCTAAAATATGACTGTGCAGAATTTTTTTTTTAATTTTCTCCTTACCTTTCTGGCCTTTACAGCTCACTTTTTGTGGCTGAACTGTGCCGCCTTAAATCTCAGAGGAAAGCTGCGGCCTTCTCTGCTGCTCTCTATCTTGCTAGATGCTTTTGGGGTGTGCCCCTTTATGTTGCTTCAAGTTATGTGGTCTATTCTGTGAGGCATTGCCACATCCTATCTCCAAGGAAGACTTGGCAGGGTGACAGCACCTCTCACACAGGACATACTTACCTTATTTATAATTGTTATAAAAAATAACAATTTACCATGCTCTATAGCAAGGTCATAAATACATATATTTCATGCAAATTTCATATCACTTAAGGACTTTTGTTTTGACTGGCTAATTATATAGCTTTGGGCTAATAATAAGAAATACTGGAAAAACTCTGAATAAATAATTATAGCATTTTTCTGTTGTTTGGATAAATGAATTAGTTTGTGACCTATTAACAATATAAAATTCTAAGGTTTTTTATCACATTAAAGTTTATCTTTGAAACCTAACTTCTGAATCTAAGAAGTACATTGCCCATTTTTGTATTAATAAATATGAAGTTGTTTCTGACACTTCAATTAAAAACTTCAGATGTAAATCTATGCTGCCTATGTAATAAACATCTTGAATGCATTCAATAAAATTTTATTAATATCTATTTATGGTCTAGTATGTTAGACTTTATGCCAGAATACATGATTATGTGTCTGAATATAGATCTAATTATATTTTAATAAATTCAGATAAAATAAGTAATTGAATATTATCTGCAATTTTTCTCTTTACAATTGTGAGACACATAACACATTCCCAGATTCACTGAGTTAGAGATAATATATATTTGGGATTTGTGCTTATTAAAACTGTATATATCCATGTGAAATGAAAGGAGGTCAAAATAAAAGATCACCTTTGTAGTCTACTACTAATCACTAGCGTGAATGGGAAAATTTCTTAATCACGCTGAACTTTTTTCTCATTCATGAAACAGAGATGATGCTATTATCAGCACCAGCTTTGAGGATTACTATAGGCAGCAAATTAAATCAATCCCCTTTCAAATACTGAGTAAATGTATTTATTAAACTATACAGCATATGTAATTTTAAGTATTACTAGTAACATTATTACATTAAACTAAAAACTCATATTCAAAAATTGAATTATCACGCCAACCATAATTCTGAGCAGAACATGGTATGGGCAGTTGCATTAAGTGTGGGTGAGGCTGTAACCTATTTGAAACTCAAGTGCAAATCCCAAACATAAAGTGTGATTTAAAAGGCAATAAAGAGGTCAAGTAATGTATTAATATGGCAAGTTGAGTAAGTTTTTCTTTCCTACATCTCTCAGAAAGAAGGAAATCAATGAGTAGTATAATGATATTGAGGCCAAACGTAATAATACCTAGGTAGCAGCTTTCCCGAGGCATGACTGCAGTGGGGTTAGAACACTCACTAAGGTTCCTGCTACCTGGAAGGTAAAATCCAGGGATTTGCTGCTCCTTTGCAACAGATACTATCTGAAGAGAAGGTAAGAATTAAATCCTTTATCTATGAGAAGAGGGGAATGCAAACAAACAAACATAAGCAAATAAAAAATTTGTTATGTGGTTATATAGTATCAATATATAAATATTATATATTATTCTTTTCTAAAGAGAACTGTTTTCTAGTTGTCAGTGTAGATAAATTTTAAAGCAAAACTGTTCTTAATGTTTTTCTCTTTGATGTGAACTGCACATTATATAAAAGAATTAATACCAAGTACCCTACGAAATCATTTCTGGGAAATAACTACCTGTTGAATAATTTTTCTCATTATTTCCATAAATACAGTTATATAACTCTAGTATATTATCAAAGAAAAGTAACAATATTAAATGTTTAAAAAGTTACATTAATATTTACCTTTGGTGGAAGAGTTATATTTTTCTTGTTCTTCAATGAATTAAATGCACATAATGATGGAAACAAAAGAAAGAAATCAGCAAATTTATAGTTAGACATGAAAATGTGAATTAACACAATGGCATGAATAATAAAAATGCATAACACATAATGTGACATGATCAATTGCAATGATAAACCATGAGGAAACCTCAAATATGGTACTAAAATTAATCAAAGGAAGAATGAACACATCAATTTAAAGATTTAAAATGAAACAAAAATATTGGGATAATAATATGCTTTTTTGAAAACTATGTATCAATCATTTGAAAAGTATATGCCACAGTATTTTTGTTGCCTTTTAAGTATAGCACATTAGCACCAATATTACTAAAACACCTGAACTTAAATCCATTGTGATTTTATTGTAAATGTATTAGAAGAATACTTAGTATTCATAAGAATTATATCACAAATGATATAAATTCATATGATTTGAAATGTCATATAAAATAAATTCTTAGTTTTACTAAAAGTGTGCTTTTTATCTGCACTATGGAAACTATTTTGTAACATTTTCAAGGTGAAAAAAATATATTCTAATTTAAGTAATCCTTTCTTCTTTCTCAAATTAATTATATGAAATTATCCCAAAGTGAAAAGTACTTGGATTTTAGAAACTAAATGTCTTAAATATTTCATCATATCTAAGCTATCTCCCTGTCAGTATACTATTTAGTGTCCTAATTATTTATAAAAGGAAATATCATAAGAGTTTTAGGTAGCAGATGTAATAATGAAACATAAAACAATTGGCACACCACTGTTAATTTATGAATGATCTTTAAATATTTCTTTAAAGACATCCATTTGAGCACACATACACAAAAAAATCACTTGGTTGAGTTCAGATAGCCATACATTTTTTTTTTTCCTCCTGGAGACAGGGTCTCTCTATGTTGCCCAGGCTGGCCTCATATTGTTGGGCTCAAGCGATCCTCCTGCCTCAGTCTCCTGAGCAGTTGGGAGTACTGGTGTGCACCTCCAACACCAGCTAGAAAACTATACATTTTTATATAATGGATTATGTTGGCATTAACCTCCCTTTACAAAAGAATACATTGTATTCTTACTACTTTAGAATATAATGTTGAAATACAACTGAGGAAATTTTATTGAAGTATTCCCACTATATTTTCACATACTAGTAGAGTATCTGTATTACAGACTAGATTTTCTTTATCTTTATCTCAAAATATGTTCTGTAATCATCTCTGCTTTTTCCCTAAATCTACTGTAACAAGTATATTTCATGTAGTAAGCAGGCTAACATTCCCCATTTTTAAAATAAATTTTAAAATGCTTTTATTAAAAAATGAAGCAATCTTTTCAAATGCTAGTTAGCCTTTAAAAGAAGAGATGTTGCTTTTAAGGTACAAGGAGGGCATAGTAAATCTCACTTGTAAGAAAAAAACATACCCAATCAATCAAATTATCTTGGCATACATCCTAAAAACAATAATGTATATAACAGTATACAGAAATCACATGAATAAGGTTATTTTTGAAGTGCATCAAAAAGTTGTATAACTATCCAGGAATATAAACCATTTGAAATATTGGGCCTTAACAATCATTTTTTCATCAACTCCAGTAAAAGAAACAAAAAGACATAAAATCAGGAAATCACCCTTTGTTAAAAATAAAAAAAATTAAAGAGAAGACAAGAAGTCAGTCAAATGCAGTAGAAGATTAATTGATTACAAATAAACTGCAGTTGATGTTAATCTTCATATAAAATAGAACTAAAGTGAACAAATAATAGCAAAAGAAAAAAAATGAGAATAATCCTACAGCCTCAAGAACAACATTGCAATCGATCTTAAATAGAATGTGCTAAAATCTTACCTAGCTCATTAATCAAATTAAAAATTTACTTTTGGAAACATATTTTAGGACAAATATAGCTATCATGTGAGCTGTTCAGATTCAAATAGATCCATAATATGATGGCAGACAGTATAGTATCATTTACCAAAAGTCTACAATACATATTAACATCATAAAGTACATCATAAATATTTTGTTTATAGAGAAAGAACACATATATAATACATACTTCTTATCACATCTTTAAAAAACTATATCTTTATGACTTTTAAGATTTTATATTTTAAGAACTGTAAATGACCAAAAGTGTTCACTAGTGTATGTGATATTAAACAGCAAAAAATTTCCATAATTGTCATTCCCTTCAGTCATTCCCTTCTTCCCACCTCAACTCAATCCTTAAATATTGATGATTTCTCTGAAAGACAACTGTGAACATAAATATCATAAATAGTAACATTGATCTTAACATGAGCTTTTAAAAATAAAAAAAAATTCAACATACAATCCAACCGATTTTGCAGAAGCAATTCTTATTTCTATAGAAGTAACACAATTTATAATCTTGCCACTGAGAATTATATGCAGTACCCTTACATGCTTTTGAACCCGTAGAGTGTTTTACATGCAACTGGAGGAAATGCAAAGAATTTTAGGAGCACATGACTTTTTGAGTATCAATATAACCAGTAACACTGAGTCTGTAACCAAACACCAACATCTGTAGTTCTTTCAGTTGTGCAACAGGAGTTCAGGAAGAATAATTTATATAAACACCAGTTTTTATTTGTTAAAAAGTTAAATAATTTCATCTGGGTTTTTGCTAATTAGAGTATTAATAACATTAATTATTTTTCTCAAAATGTTCCCAGAAAAAAAGAGAAGGCTTGTTAACATGTGAATTGATGATTTCAATAATGTAACTGCCATTTTAGAAAAGAAAGTCAGAGTTCCACAAAGTATCTTATTTTCCAGATTAATTGATACCTTTAGAGCAACCCTAAACTAAAGCATCATATATCAACATGAAGTATGATTTTAAAAAATACAAACTCAGAGTTTATTGTACCAGTATTACTCTATTAGTAAGCCAATACCTCTTAAAGTCAACACTAACATTTCTATAATCAAGTATTTTGTATGGCAAACTATGCCACATCAGTCTCTGAAACAATGCATTTATCTTCACAGATCTTTAACATTTCTGTGACACATTCAGTAAAGCACTTCGAGAAAGTGAGAAAAATGTATCCAGCACACTCAATATGGAGTGAAATGCAAGTTTTACATCAGCAACAATCAACACTGTTGAAAAAAAATATTCAAAATGTTAACCTTTCAGTTGCTTCATAGGGAGGAAGATTCTCAATGCATGTTCAAATATCATTTCACTGCATTTATATTACCACTCAATAAAAATGCTTTCAGTAATTTTAAATCCTTAAATTTTAAATGATAAGAAATAAATCATGTTACTAAGAAATGGGTCATACAATAAATGCTGACTCTTTTAACCCACTATTTAAATCAACTGGTTCATGTAGTTTAAAATTTAGTTTCTACTATCAAATCACACACACACTTATACACACACACACATGCACTCTCTCCTCTCTTTAGAACAATGTATATATGCTCAAAGTAAAAAAAATCTCTAAAATAATCACTCTAAGACAGCTTTCCATCTTTAAACTTATATAAAAAATATAAGATACTGTTAATCAAGGTAAAATAAAAAACACTAGTAAGGCATTCACAATGACTGTCTAATTTTTAAATATGTTTTAAAAATAGGTAAAGGCAAGCCTTCTATTAACATGTAAAATACCATATCACATTGGGGTTCTCCAAAATTTTATTTTCTACCTTTTTACCTTTGAAAAACCATGTTTTCAGGCCTCCACTCCTTCTGTTAAAGGACCAACTAAAATCACTGGTTTACTTGGTCAACAAAAACTAAGTACATGACAGGAAACACTGGGGTGTTGAAAATAAAATCCTAAGAAATTTAACTTCTTAGGATTCAGCAAACTACGTATTAGCAAAATCTTATTCATTTACTAAAAGGTTTATAAAAGAGGAGGTCTCTCAAATCCAAGATTTTTGGACAAGGATCTCTCTTTATTGGATACCTTGTTCTATACTGCCGCTTCTCACTGGCACCTGAGGGAGCTGTCTTCCCCTGCGGCTGCTGAAGGATGTGTCTGCGGGAGGAGACTGGGTTGGACTTCCTTGTCGATGCATTCTGCAGGCAAAAACAGAGGGAGTGATGAAATTCCAATACAGCCTGACAAAAATCTTTCCCTTCTTCCTGTTACTATTAAAACAGACACAAAGTCTCTAACTGGGTCATTGAAAGCAAAATCAAGTTCTTTTTTATGCTATGTGTAAAAGGAATAATACAAAAGGAGCTGAAAGGAACAGATCAATGTCTGCTACACACAGCTTTGCATAATGAATTCCTGAATGAGCTGAATCCACTCACTTCTTTTTTATTAACTTTCCATGAAGTTGTGCTTTCTGGGCAAGTTATTCCTATTTGGTAGTGCTGAAACAACAAATTCGATTACAGCCTTTGGATCTTAAAATATAGAAAAATTAGTTATGAGAGGCTGTTGCCTAAAGTGCTCCTATTAAATTGATCTCTAGAATTACTTGAAACTGACAAACATAATTCTAGTTGGAGATACTTTTACTTGTATGTTAAGTAGAAAACTCTTGAAAGGTATTTAAAATAACCCTGGACATATGCTATGAAATATACTAATATAAGAACTGAAATTACAAATGAGAATTTGAGAAGCATGCAGATACATTACTACTGTCCAGGAATAAGCTGACCTCCATCTGCTGGCATTCAAACATTTTTTTAACTGAAGAACTTTAAGATGCTCTAAGACTTCACTGAACACAAGGAAGGTTATGTTTTTGAAAATTCCTCTTACACTTTTAAAAAGCAAATACATATTTAATTCCAAATAATTTATCATACAGAATTTCACATAATTAATAAATCGTATATGAATATGCCACAAACAGATGAAAGGACATAACACAGTCAAATTTAATTTTCAATGATAGCTAACTGGCAGAATTAAAGATAGATGCAAGTAATAGAGGATGTGGGAGAGGTTTAAGTGCCACAGAGAAAGGATTAAAAATTATGGTGTCATAATGAGTGAAAGCTTCGAGTGCTCAGGAAGGTACAACACCACACCAACACCCGGAGGCAGGACATGAATGCTGGGCTGACACTGAATAGCAACCTTGTCAGAAGCGGAGAAGGTGGCGCCGACCCTCCAGGGGCAAGGTGGTGCATAGAACACAGTGTTCTGACACTAGAGTGCTCACTCGACCTTGAGCGAGCAGGATGTTTTCCCCTAAAGACTGCTTGATCAGTCGCTCTTGGGGCTGCGTGTCCCCTTCTAGAAAGACATGGTGGGAGAACCCTAAAACATTAGTGTCAAAAAAGATCTTCAGTCAGCAGGTTCACATTAACTTTATACCAACATATCTGTGCAAGGAAAACCTGGTTACTCTTATAAGACAGTGATTTTTAAAGAACCAGAAGAAAACCCATCACACAATTACTGAAATAAAATTAAAATCAAACTGACAAGTTATTATTGCAAACGTGAATGTCATAGAGTTTTTAAAGGGTGAGTCTAGGTTGCTCTTATATAATGAATCTCCTGTAAGTTCCATTTCACTGAGCTCTATCTCCAGTGCTAAAACATAGCTGCACACACATTGAGAGCTCAACACAATATTTTGATCTAATGAGTCAGAATAATTAGAATGATGAATATGGGAATACTTCAAGTACACACCTTCAAGAAGAAATAATGCACTGTAGAAATCTGTGTATATTTTTACAAGGTTCATAATGTTTCTTTGCAATAAGCAAGTTTATGGCAAACAGCAAAGGAGGATGCCTTCTGATATTAATCTAAGGAGATTAAAAATAAAATAATATTAAAAGATGCAGAATGTCTCATTAATTCACTTAAGTAGGTGCCAGTGGCTGTTATATGGGTGAAAAAAAAGTTTTTGGATATAATAGTATCTGAAAAGATATCTGTCAATATATTGACAACTCCAAAATGTGTTCAAAATTTTATGGAGTTGATTTCCAAATTAAGGTTTAAGAATAAAAAAAATTATGTTTAAAATATGCTTGCTTAAAATAGACAAATGTTTTTCCTTTTTCATAATTTTTAGTATACTTTAAATAAAATGCATGATTAAAATACCTATTACACCAGAAGGAATGAAATAATATCTTGTTCTTTTAAAGCAATGCAATATAATCCACTTATTAAGTAACTCGAAGTGGATGAGAATAAAGGATACATATTGACTACCAAAAGTATATTAAGGAGTACTTTATTCAATTTGTAATTAGATTGATAATCTTTCTTTTAAGTAAAATAATTTTCAAAGTTACAGTAATTTTGATTCAGGGTGTCTCTTCCATTTCAGAACAGTAAAATGGCAAAATATCAGGTTGCAGAGAACAAAAAAAATACAGCTTAGGTCTTTCATAAGGGTATTTTTATCTTCTTGGGCTATGGATTAATGTTTTATCAGATCCTATTTTATATCTTGAAACATAGACTATTACCTCCATTTCTCAATTAAGATAAAAAAGGAACTGACAACATTCCATTTTATTAGAATATTAATATTAGTGTTTTTATATTAGATCATTCATTCTGAATTGATATTACTCAACCATACAAATTTGATTGATAAGGGAAGGATTACATGACAAAATCCTTTTGAATGATACAGAGTGAGTTTTCTGTTCTTAAAGTCATCATGAGAATAAATTTTAACAATCCTGTTCAAACTACACATACTGAATGATGTCTAAAAAGTGAATCATACAGTTTTCACCCAAGTGCTGAGAAACTCCATGGTTATTATAATTTCAATAAAGTCTTGCTTTATTTCTTTATGCAATTTATAAGTACCAAAAGAACAACTTGAGTGTGACCTAAGATGTGAATAATTTAGGTGGACTTCATGTGGAACCAAACTAAAATAGCAAAGGTACCAAAAGCAACCTCAGGGGCAAATAAATGGTTTCCTGGCTGAATAGTATAGAACTCCAGAATATGCGACTTAAGGTATCATTTGTTGAGCCACAAGGAGGCTTGCAGAGCCTGAAAATAGCCGGTGATATTTGAGATGAATCATTTAGCAAAAGATTTGTTTTTTCTTTGACATCAACTAAAAGACCCTCAATAATGAAACAATTCCTGCCACTAGCAAGTGTGTAACAGGCATGAGAGCACAGAAAAAAAGAATAAATAGAAAGTCACTTTGCCTGAGAAAGATAGGAATGAGGCAGCAAGCTGAATTATAGGAAGGGAAACTGAGAAGAGAGGAAATGCAGAACTGGAAGAGAGAAGAGTAAGATTTTGCAGAAGAGAGATAATGGAAAGAAGTATGGTTTGTTTTAGGCAAAAGGAAAGAAAAATTAATCAAGAAATTCTGAGGTACCAGAGTGAAAAACTTCGAGAATGCAGGCGGTAGTGCCTTGATCTTTTCAATGAAATGGGGTGTGATAAAACGTAAGGATGCAAAAAGAACGAAAGAGGTTTAGAACAACCATGTTATAGAATGTGGCAGGAAGTGAATGATGGATAAGCAAAATGGTAAGAGCTTTTCTTTACTTATCATCAATGTGGGGCATATGTACATGCCAGGCACTGGAAGTGTGTGTGCACTTATGCATGCACACACATGTAAAGACATGTTTATCTGTGAGTACTTTTTTGAATTCTTACACCCTATGAATTATAATTATTACTATGTTATAAATGAAAAAACTGAGGATCATAATAACTTGCAAAAAGAGAGAGAATGTGGTGGAGTCAGGATCCACATGGGTCTGTTGTGGTCCAACACTTACTCTCTTTTCTGCTTACTGAGAAAGGATTTGTTTCTGTACCATGAATCGAAAAATAGTAATTTCTCATCTTGGATATGCTATTAATTTTTTAATATAAAACATAAGTATCAAGTTGTTTTGGCAAGACTTGAAAGAATTATGTTCTGTCAATTTGTAAGGATCAAAATAAATGGAAAATGGCATCTAATGAGAACCCATTCTGCTACATATATAAACATATTTGCTGCATTCTCTACCTCACTACCTCCAAATGCACATCTAAATATTTACTACTGAGTTTGATCCATGTCTACATTATTCACCTAAAACTTAGACTTGTTATACACATTTCTCATCAAAATCTTAGATCTTTAGTCAGATATTTCTATTGTTGAAAATGGAACTTGCAGAAATTGCTTCTACTGATGCTAAAAAATTCCAGTTTTGGGTTTTATTTTTTCTTTTTTTTTTTAATGACTTATCAAAGGGCGTTATACCACATGGTTGTAGTATTTGAAGTCATCAAAATAATTCCTCCTACGATGACCCTTTACAGAGCTGAAGAGGCTCTTTCCAATAGCAAGAGCACAAAATAAAACACACATTTAAGCAAGTCTAAGTAGATGTCTAAACAAAGCATCCACAGTCAGGATGCAGAGTGTTGGTTCCAAAAGAAGAAAAGTCATTAGAACAGAAGGCAGAAATGATGCTAGCAGTTCTCAGAGCTGAATTTACATGGAGGAGAAAAGCTAGACTTTTATGAAAGAGCTTCTTAAGAGAATATGAAGCACCACTTTAAATAGTTAGGCACAGAAGACAGAAATCAGTTCTGCCTGTCTTCAATCTACAAATGGTTATTATATCTTTCAAAATATTTTCTTATGAGCAATTACTCATGAGACCAGTTTGCTGAAGCCAACAAAGGGTCTTTAAGCCATGTCAGTTTCACAGCAATTTTTGCCAGAAACCAATGCATGATGGAGTGATAGGACTCCTTTTGGTAAGCTCTTAACTTCCAAAGGTCAAGAATCAATGTCCAGGCTAGGAGTTTATCTAAGTGGTAGACAGCTTTCCTAGTATGCATAAAGCCCGGGTTTGATCTTCAACACAGGAAAAAAAAAAAGTAAAAGTGCAAAGCATTCATACTGTGACCTCACTTCAACTGTAGCTAGATAGAAACAATTTTATCTTTTGGAGAAATGAAAACTAATGTAACTTAGAAAATCCAAGTCCATTCTTCTGTAACTAACTATTCAACAATTCACTTAAAGCTATGTGTGTAATTCACAGTCTACTACAATTCAATGAAGCGATTTAATTATAACCAAACAAGCCTACATGCATAAAAGGTTAGAGTTGTCTATTTTAGATTGCTGAGCTGAGATTAAAGAATGTGAAAACAGAAATGTAATTAGTATTATTTCATTTCAATCTGTCTATCTAGGTAACTATCAGAACTTTGCGTTTCATTTTCTTCCTCAAAATCCAATTCCTTTTCCAACTCAAGACTTTTTTGAGTCTCCTGCATCCTTATTCTACTGTAAGTTAAATCCTCTAAACAGTCAACGTTTCCATACACCACTGCCAGGAGTACACTTGCTCTCCTTTACTCATTGCTTGGCATGGCCCATATTTTCTTACTTTTCAGATCTTATCTCTTATCGCAGTGGCAATATCCTCTAGGAAGATTTCCTTTTTTTTTTTTTTTTTGGTTGTTGCTCAGGACTTTGATCCTTGAACGTAGCACATAACTTGGTACATACTTGTTAAATGAATGAATCACTGAATTGTAAAGATTCCATCTCAAATAAGCCTGTTGGGATAATCTAGCTGATTGGTACCCTGCAACCACCCTTGGTCCTTTTCATCCACCTTCCAAAATGTTTCCAAGGTGATCTATGATTTTGGAAATTAAAAATCACTCTCCACCTCCTGTGTTTAAAGCACATCGATAGATCATAAAGAAGTTGAGATCCTTTAGCACATCATTAACAATTAACCTCTCAGGATGTCTCTCATTTTATCCCCCCCCCCCCTTTTTTCCACTCCCTGGGTCCTATTCTCCATTCCAAAACTGGTACATTTTCCATAAACTCAAGAAGATATTTCAAGTTTTAGTGTTTTTTTATATTGTCCCTCTCATGGAACAGTCTACTTTTCACAAGTGCTTTTATCTATCCAGACTTAGTTCAATTGATAATCAGTTTATGAAACAGTTTCTAACGTCACCCTGTTTTAACTGTATCAGTGCATACTTCTATAGTAACAGCTGTGATACCTGAATGCACTCATTCATCTACATCTATGCCCTCTTACCTGCTCCCAACAATTGTTGGAAAAATGAAAAACTGAATGAATATGTTATTTAGGACTTTTAAGTATTTTCTGCTATATTGTACCTAGATATAGTTAAAAATTTGTGGAATGTGAGGAATTATACCACAGGTCATTAATTCCTTATAATTTTTACATTAAATCACCATTTATCTATACAGTTATAGATTATCCTTTTGAAGAAAAGAGACTTTTTAAAAGATGACATATTCATATAAATAACAGGTATTTAAAACATTTGCAAATTCCAGGCATTATATTTATGAAAACATTAAATATAATCTCTGAAATAATAAAGTCCCAATATGTATACACAAATGAATGTGAGTTTAATCCTCATTAGTAATCAGAATGATCATGAAAAGAAAAGTGAGATTTTTTTAACTCTTAAGATTTTAGGATGGCTTTCAAAATACCCCTTATTTCTTCAATGAGATTATTCCCACAAAGGGACAGAATTATTTGCATGAAATTCTTTAAACATCACAACCTGTGTTTAAGAAACTACATAAGTAACATGAGAGCGGGGCACCCTGACTATAGGAAGGGAGGACGGCAGCACAGTACAACACCGAGCCTACCTTTCTGCATCAGAGGCAGTGCCTTTCCTAGTCTGTTTTTGGATGCTAGATCTTTCAGACTTTCTGGAGTGCCTGTGGAATGAAATGTTAAAGAAATACAAAATATCTGATGAATAAAGCTACATCAACATCATACAATGATAAAAACAATAGACATGAAAATGACAACTATTTTACCTAAATGGTTTTGTCAGTCAATACTTTTCAAATTAAAAAAAAAAAAATTAAATTAAAAAAATCAGAATTGGTGCTGGGTGGAAGACATGAGTTGCCAACAGGAGACACCAGAAACTGACGTTTCATTAGTCTAGACAAACAGGTCTACAGCAATGATCTAACACAGATCCCTGCTGACAACTCTGCCTCCCTGATGAGTAAACAGATTTAATGGTGAAATGCAATGATGATAAATGTGACCATGGTGGTGGGTTAGGTGCTGAAAGACCACAGAGCACAGAGGGATGATGTGCTTTCTACTTTAAAGTTCAACTTGCTGCTACAAAGTTGCTCTCTCTCTCTCTCTCTCTCTTTTTTTTGCCTCAAAATTATGGAGAAAAAAGAAGGAAAATGCTAAGGTGAAAGATATTGACATAAATCCAAGTATTTAAATAAACTAAGCTATTTTTCAAATCGTCATAAAGATTCTTTGGTATAATGTTGCATTGTAAAAAGTTAATAATGTTACAAATCAAAGAATTAATAAAGTCCCCAATATGCTTTCTAAAAGTACACATATATACTCAATATTTGGAACTTTAAGTTTCTTCATAGAAACAATGTACATATAAGACAGCCTACATCCCTAAGGCATTTACATGTGCCTGTTTAGCCCAAAACATCTGAACTAACCTAGCTATCTAAAATTATGTACATTTAAGGTATGCATGCTGTTACAAGATAAATACATATAGTAAAACAGTTACTATACTGGAATTCATTAGCATATCCACCATCTCAGAGTTATTCATTGAAGACTACATATTTGAAATAATACAAAATATTGTGATCTAGAAACGAATGCCTTTAAAAATTAGACAAAGCATAAGGACGTATATTTTACATTGGTTATTGAATCACTACAATTTATACTTATTTTCTTTCCTGATACACCTTCCTTCCAACATTTAGACTAATGTCTGTCTTCACTTATCAGTGTCAGACATCCTACATGAGTCAAAGAATGAAATAAGTTTTTACAGTATGTATAGTACTGAGGCTTCTCCTTTCTCCCCATCTTTATTCATACTATCTTATTCTTCCAATTCAGGGTTTCAGCTGTGTGTTCTTTACCTGCTACAATTCTGAAATCTCATTTCTGAGGTGAAAAAAAGGGAAGAAATAGAGGAGGAAGTCACCTCTCACTTATCACATTCCCTTATTACTTGGAAAACAGGTTTTTGATATATTGAGAGATAACTGTATGCCAGGCATTAAAGGAATATGAACTCATTTAAAACAATCCTTTAAGAAGGTGATATCTCCATTTTCTCTATTATCACAGATGAGGCAACTGGCTCAGGGCAAGACCACTCAATCATAAAGTAGCAAAGCTGGAACATAAGTCTGTCTGGCTCCATTCAAAAGTGAGTAGAGGAGGTAAATTCTGATGCATGTCCCAGGGGGGCACCCTTCAAGAAGGGAACATGAAATCTCATACAGGGTTGGGAAAGCACAAAGAGAAGTCTCTCCTTCACACATTAAGAGGATTTGGAAGGGGTTTACTTTATTGCTCTATGGTGAGAAAAGACTTCGGGATGTTAGAAGTGCACAGGGGATGGCTGTTATGGTTGTTGGCCAAGGGAGGCTTGTTCTTGAAGCCAGGGAAGGAGGGATAAACACAGCACAAAGATGTGAAGAAGGGGATGAGAGGCAAGTAAGTAGGTCTGCAGCCCAGGAGGTATCTGAGCTCAAAGAAAAATTAGCATAACTTTATGGGTAATTTATGCATGGTCCCAACAGGGCCCAGGACAACTTCTGGGAGAACAAATGTTCCTTTTCTCATTTTCAGCACAGGGAAAGCAGATGTCATTGTCATTAAGGATTTTTCACTCAAGTCTGTCTTTCATTAATGCAACAAATGCTTATTGAACTTGTATGTGAGCCAGGGTCTATTCTAAGTGTGTGGAATATGTCTGTGAATGAAGTAGACAGAGATCTCTGATTTCAAGCAATGTACCTTTCACTGGTGGAAGATAAAAAAATAAAAAAAGAATCTTATACAACTACGTAATACAGTGTGTGAGAAAGTGATAAATGATAACAACAGCAAAAATGTAAATCAGACACAGAGGATCAGAAATGTGATCTGGGGGACTGAGGGCAGCTGTAGTTTACACTTTTAAGCAGAGTGGCCAGAAAAGAACCACTGAGTTAGTGACATTTCAGCAAACCTGAAGGTGAAGGAGTTAGGTATATTTATATTCAAGGAAAGAAAATCTCAGGCAAAGGCAACAGCAAGTGGGTAGGTCCAAAGGCAGATTAATCAGTACAGCAGGATTTGAGGGAGATGCGTCAGTCTGGGGGAGAGGAGAGAGCGGATGGACAGAACACAGTGAGTCTTTGTACAAACTTTCTACCTCTGCCCAATAAAAGGGCTGTTCACATCTCTTAGAACCTGCCTGCATTTCTTCCTATGCCTGGTAAATGTTATTTATTTTTCTAGATTGGAATGAGATTTCACTTCCTTGGTAAAATTTTCAAACTCTTCTTCCTCTTCTCATCTTCTAAAGCTTACTGGAGTCACACACTAAATGGATTATAATTTTTTTTTACATGCATGATCTCATCTAACCTTGCCAACTCAAAGAGGCAGGTATTCTTTTATCTTCTGAAGAATAATGAGACAGAGGCTTGGAGAGGTTAAATATTTTATTCTTACTCACATGATCACTAAATGTCAAGCCAGGAGTTGAATTGAGAGTCTATGATCTCAACAGAAGTAATCACATTACACCTCTGGCATAAATAAAATGGGAACATACTGACTGAAGTATGGACTCTAGTCAGACTGGTTTTCATCTCCATTCTGTTTCTTGGCTAGTTGGGTGCCTTTGGTCAAATTATCCTGCTTTTTCACCCGCAAAATGTTAGGTTTATTAATTCTAAATATTCCAATATTACTCAATATTTGTATTATAGTATTTGTAGTTTTTGTAATTTGACACAGAATCAGCATTTGTAGTATTTTTAGCATTACTTAAAACATGCAAGTGGTTAAATGATAACACATATTTGGTTTTGAATATAAAGATACTTATTTATCTATAAGCATAACTTCCATATAGAGGTTCATATATGTACACTTTTTACATTTGTTTTTAATCTTCTAGTTAAAGACAATCCCTTTTTTTCCTCAAATGCCATTAAAATTTTATTGCATTAAAGATTCTTCTAAATATTCTTACCAAGGATATGTCTTTATAATTCTTCTAACCACTTAAAAAGAATTCCTCAAATAGAACTAAAATGATAGACACATAATTGCAGGAATTCAGTGTCAAGCAAGGCCAAAGAAAAAAATAGGAAATTCTAATATCCTTTCTGTCCTGAATCCTAAATCCTAGCTATGAATACACTGTACATTTAAAACCCATCTATCCCTTGGAGTAAAAAGAGGCTGAAGGTATGTAAAATAGGAAAGGTCAAAAATTCCATCTATATTATGTACTATACTAGTGAAAAGACTGATCATGAAAACACAAAAGGCATCACAGTAGAATGAACTCCCTTATAAATTAATATTACTTTTCATAAGTTTCTTGTGGTCAGAAACCACGTCTGAGTTATTACTGTAATGTCAATACTAAGTACACAGTAGTTCAAATAAATGATGAATGAATGGTTCAAAAACTATTGTCACAAATGACAGGATTTCCTTCTTTAGGCTGAATAGTACTCCACTGTATGTATGTACTGTTTTTTCTTTATCTATTTATTACTTGATGAACACTTAACTTATTTCCATTGCTTGGCTACTGTTTATTTTAATAGTGTTTCAACAAATGTGGGGTCAAAGGATGGGGACAGTGTGTGGGGAGAGCTTGATCAATAGGTACCAAATTACAGTGAGACATGAGAAAAAAAGGTGTGCTATTGTACAGAATATGATCATAGAAAATGACATTTTTAAAAGCTAGAAGAATTCTGATTGTTTTCATCATAAAAAGTGATGAGGAAACAATGTTAACCTGGATTTATATATTACATGCTTTTATATACATATTATTACATATGTGTATACATATATATGTACATACAAATATATACATATATGCACAATACATACACGTATTAAAACATCATGATACCCCACAAATATTTAGTATTCTTATGTTTATATGTATGTATAAATTTAAATAAGTTTAAATTTTAAAAAGTTTTATTTTGGGCCAGGCACGGTGGTGCATACTTATAATCCCAAGGGCTCAGGGAATGGAGACAGAAGGATCTTGAGTTCAAAGCCAGCCTTAGCAATGGTGAGGCGCTAAGCAACTCAGTGAGACCCTGTCTCTAAATAAAATACAAAATAGGGCTGGGGATATGGTTCAGTGGTTGAGTGCCCAAGAGTTCAATCCCTGGTATTCCCCCCACAAAAAGTTTTATTTTGTATGTTATCATTGAATTTGACACTCAAAAATTATAATGGGCATACAATGAACTAGGGCTATAAACTTTAGTTCCCATCTGATCAGTTTAGAAATAAACCTATGCATCATTTTCTGGGCTAAAGAAAAATATAAAATGCCATAAATAATGGATGACCTCTAATTTATTGTCTCACTCACAGTGAACTTTCAGTCATTATTTAGGCTCCAATATATGTTTTATCATAATGCAACAAGGCAGCATATTCTTAGTTTTAGCATCAGATCAAACATTAGAATTCAGCTGGTCCATCTACAACTCGGTACATTTACAGATAAGGAAACTGAGTCCCATAAAGTTCAAGTGACTGATACAAGATCATATAGGCCTTAATTAGTTGGTAAGGACACTGCCTTGATGTTCTTGTGCTCTTAAGTTTTCTGTTCTTTAAAAAAAAAAAAAAAAAATATATATATATATATATATGGTTTTTTTCTATTAATTGTGATCATTATTTTATTATTCATAAAGAATGTTTCTTTGGTTTAAGTAGACGAGAACCAGAATTTTATTTCTTTTTTCATTCAAAATGTTAATAGCTGTATGATTTGGCATTATGCTTATTAATTTGGCTTCTTTTTCTTTTTTTTTCTTACAGTGCTGGGAACTGAACCCAGGACCTTGTGCTTGTGAGGCAAGCATGCTACCAACTCAGCTATATTCCCAGTTCCACATCTACTAGTTTATAGGGTACAGATGAAATTATTTAAAAGCTATGAAGGCACATTGAAATGTAAATATAAAAATTTATGATTAAATTGAAGCACGAGTAAAAATCAGAAATCTGGAAATGTTTCTAATTAAACCTAAATTATTTTGAAACTCAATTTTAAAGCATTTTCCCCTCTTTATATAAACATAATTGTGAAGATTTTTTAAATGTACTAATCAAAAGAAATAATTATTAAAATCCACACAATTTTCCTTTTCTCTTCAATAACTCTTAAATAATAATTTAAGTTAGAGCAAGTTCCTGAATACATTGATAACTAAAGCTTTCTGAAGACATTAAAATTCAAGTACAAAATTAATATGTTAAGATACTAACATTGGAATGTGATTTTCAAAATACTTGAATATGGCCATGATACAAAACATTCAAATTCTGCATATATATTTTCCTGGTTGCCAGTTTCCCAGGATAAATTCAACTAATGTCCATGTACTTATAAATATTCAGCAAACAAAATTCTGACACCATGTTCATTTTACTTAGAAATTGGAAGGAGTTTCTCAATGAGTAAAAAAGCTCCTGGGAGGTGATGTGCAAGTAAGTGCTCATTAAGCTTTATCAAGTGGTTGGCATGGTGACCTGTGAATTTAGCACTAGTTGACTGGGGTTTCTCATTTTTATGGGAATATATCATTTTAACTTAATAAAATTTATTGTGAACTATTTTCTATTCTCTACAATAATAAATCATGGTACCAAGTCATTTCAAATGTATTTCTTAGCCAGGTGTGGTGGCACACCCTGTATTCCCAGATACTTGGAAGGCTGAGGAAGAAGATCAAAAGTTTAAGGCCAGTCTGGAAAAACTTAGTGAGACCCTGTCTCAAAATAAAAATTGAAAAAAAAATGTCAGAGGATGTAGCCCAGTAGTAGAGTACTTGCCTGGCATAAATGAGGCTCTGGAACTGATCCCTAGTACTACACACACACACTCTTATACACAAATAAATTTTCTTTGGTTGAATATAGGTATTATTTATGAAGAAGTCATTATAAAAAAGCAAATGTGCCCAGTGTGATGGTGCACACCTGTGATCCCAGCAGCTCAGAGACTGATATTGGAGGATTTCAAGTTCAAACCTGGCCTCACCAATTTAAAGGTGAGGCCTAAGCAACTGAGACCCTCTCTCTAAATAAAAATATAAAAAAGGGCTGGGGATGTGTCTCAGTGGTTAAGCACCCCTGGATTCAATCCCAGGTACAAAACAAGCAAACAAACAAACAAAAAACAGTAAAATGTATAAAGTTTCACAACTTGATGTTCCCTTTAATAATCTTACCTAAAATGTTCATCTTTGCTCCTAAAAACTGTCTTGCAACACACACACACACACACACACAAACACACACAATCTGGGTAATCAACAAAATTTATATACAAAAAAATTTATGTACCATTAAATGAAGCTTCAGTGTAAAAACTGAAGCTATTACTGGAATTCTATTTGCTCAATCAGTGTCCAGGTAAAATTATATTTATGTATATTACAAATACCATTATATTAAATTGTTCTATATTATATGAAATTGTTGCTTTATTTGTTTAAAATAAATTCAAGGACTTTTCAGAATTATCTTTTCTTGAGGGAAAT
The DNA here is from genome assembly GCF_902686445.1 of Sciurus carolinensis. Lineage (NCBI taxonomy): Eukaryota > Metazoa > Chordata > Mammalia > Rodentia > Sciuridae > Sciurus > Sciurus carolinensis. The sequence goes on from NC_062219.1 coordinate 88,218,525, forward strand.
TCCTAAGTTCCTCCCTGACCTGGATCTTATCTTTCTTATTCACTGCTCTGACTTTAGCCATTAGAATAGTTGCATAGTAGGAAAAAATAATAAGTATTTATCAAATGAATGAGTAGCAATATAGATCTAAATTTTTACTTAATTTATACAACTGCATTACAGTTAGTTTAAATGCAATAAAAGTATTACATTTGCAATAAATTTTAGATTGGAGACTTTACTAATTCTTCTAGTCCTAGAAATTCTAAACCAGATAGTAGCAAAAGCAATTAATTTTAAACTCCAAATATGTAAATATAAATCATATGGAAAGGTAAATGTCTTTAGTGCTAAAATATTCTGAAACCTTCATAAAATATCAGTTTGTGGTCTTTCCCAACATTTGTAAAATGTCGTTAAATTTTTCTAAGTAATAGTGTTTAGTTTTTCTATGAAATTGAAATCACCAAGTTACCTTGATTTGTAGAAACAGAAAGTAAATTACATAACTTTTCATTAAGGTTACAATTACACTGCTATATGTAATCACACACTTAACAGAACCTGTATGCCCATATAACTAGTGGTCATGTAGCTAGGTTTTCTATTTTAGAGATACCATATCCAATTATCTCCTAAATAAATACCACCCATGTGTTGACTGAATTTCTACTGCAGAAAAACATCTCAGACACACAAAAACCTTTTTGTGACCAGCTGGAGAAAATGTTTACAGGTAAGAACTATATATAACAAACACAATAAATAGAAAATTGGGGTTAACTGCAAACTAGAAAAAATGAAGCAATGGAAAATACATATTGTGGTACTTCATACAGACCATCTTGAAGTGAATTCAAAGCACTGATGCTATTTTTAAAGATCTACCTGGTACAACTGACCCTAGCCCTTGAAAATATTTTGTTTAAAACATAATGAAACACATAAAGTGTATGAGAACTGGGTGTCTTACTTTAAACCAGACATTTTTTAATATACCCCAAAGCCTAAACTTCTTGAACAAGCTTACACAGTAATAAATCAAGGAAACTGAGATTAAACTATCAACCAATATAACTAAGAATAGGTTGGGTGACAAAATCTAATATACTCTAAAGCACCTGAGAATTTTTATTTATTCACATATAAGCAAAAATAATATATAAATATGCTTCAATATATGATAGTCAACATTTAATAAATATGCTACAATAAATGCTTATCAAGATAGAACTCTTTCAAAAAGATCCCAACTTTACTGTGTTTAAATTATACCATATTCTATACTATTCTCATTTTAGAAGATATTCTGAGGTGCTTTATTAGAGCTGTGTGTAATTACTGTTGGAATTAACAACATATCTGGTTCTGGCTCCTGAAATCAAGCATGTTATAACCAACATTTCTCTTGGTTATCCTTCCACTTGGTGGCCTAGGAGACTTTAGAAGCTACTCATCTGTTAGGACATGACTAGTACCTGTCATTCTCCGGAGATGCATGCTGGATTTGAATCCTGGGGCTAGGAGGTCGTCTCCTATCTAGGGAGGGGGACCATCTACCCCTGGTTGCCCAGTGAACAAGACAGGAAAAAACAGGACATTTAGTAACTCCTAAAATAAAAGAATATATGGAAAAACAGGACTGGAATAACACCCTCAAAAGACAAAGTATCCATACTTTGCTCTATAATTTAATTTTCATTTTTACAAGCTCAGAAAGATGTTATAATATTGTAAGGAAATAAAACCTTACAAGCGAATACAGAAAAATAATGTTTGGGAAGGTGTTTAGAATCTATGAAGTTTAATTTTGTTTCATAAAAATATGCATGTGTATGTGTGTGTGTATACATATCTCTATATATACATAAATAGGAATATAACTGTTTCAAAAGATGCATTGTTAAGAATCTCACTTATGTTTGAATAAAATAAGTTCAATAAGCCACTATTGCTTATTCCATACCAGAAGGGAAAGTATTGGTGGCAAATGTGAGGTGTGTGAATTTAATTGAACATAGAACATAGTTACGTAGTTATATCATTGTACCTTGACTTACCATATTTATTCAACTATGTGGACAAAGCAGCAAATGTGTCAACTTGTGGCCAGGATATATGAGCTCATCAGGTACTCAATTCTCAAAGCCCCTTGGAAGTCTTTATGCAATCATGCTTACATGGACAGATTCAGTGTAATTCAAGCTGAGCTTTGAGGTCATCAGGATAGTGGAGACATTCAATAATAGAAGTTGAGCAAAAGAAAAAACTGTGTGCCATGTAATCTTACATGTTTTATGCGTTTGTTAAATTTAAAACATTGTGCACTCATTTGAATTATTTAATTATTTTAAATTACTTAAATGATCAATTCAATCTGAATGCTTTAAAATGTTTCTTTACAATTTATTGGCTTTATTCCAGGGATGAAGTAAAGTAAAATATTTCTAAGGAAACTGGAAAATAATTACAACTACAGTGCTTGCTGTACTGAATTATGCTCAACTGTGTTATAACTTATGAAATTATTTGAAAAAATATGAAATTATTATTAAAATGATTAAGATTAATATTTTTCTGTGAAGTAATAATTTTAACTTAACAGGATTATGAGTAACCTTGCTTCCTGAGGCAAAATTCCAGTCCTGTTTTTACTTAAGCATGATAGTAAAAAACAAACAAACAAACAAAAAAACATAGCTATAGTTATGAAACATGCAGTGCAAGCCATAGAGGAGGAAGGTGAACACTCAGAAACTAGCAACTGTGAAACTGTGGAGGCAAACAAATGAAGAGGTCAGTTTTGAACAAATATTTAGCATAATACATATATCTTTATACCCAAGTCCTTCTGAATATGCTGATATATAGAAATGATATAACAAATATATTTGTTTTTTCCCTCATATAGTGGATATGATGAGGGCAGAATCTATTTGTAGCCAATTGTTTTGTCCTAAGAATAGATATCACTTAAGTTTTAATATCACATATTTAAGAATTTTAAACATACTAGCATATTTTATATGCTTTTAAAATGTGTGAAACTTACTCTTTCTCCTATCACATAGAAAGACCAAAAGTAGGATCTTTATGTCCTTCTCTCTCCTCCTTTCTAGTTATGGATAAATATACAAAGCTTCAACTTCAGTTTCTATTTTCATATCTGGCAGTTTATATTGGAAATTTTAATCATGAAGTTGAACTAAACCAATTCTTTCCTGATTTCTTTTTCAAACCATCCTATCCATAGTTATGTTACTTATATTTTTAGTAAATTATTAGTACTTTTTTGTCAAGTATTCTAAATTCATTGACATAGGAACATCTACTTGTCAATTGAGTATTTGAAAATATTTAAATATTTAAAATATTTAAATAGACAATAAGAAGACTTTAAGCTTTGTAACAATCCAGGCAAGAAATGAGAACCCCCCTAAGTAAAAAATTAACAGTGATGATACACACTGGAGACACACTGATGAGATATAAAGCAAGTACAACTCATAAGCCCCTGTAAGCAATTTGCTATGTTGTGGCTTTCCTCCCTAGCACTGATAAAAATTATAGCAAATGTGTATTTAAATGTGCTAATACATGTTTGCATAAATATACACATCCTTTATTGATGCAATTTTCTTGGCAAAACATGGCTAGTAGCTTCATTATCTAAAAGAGAAATTGTATGGAAGTCATTCATTCCATAAACAGCACAAATCAAAAATATTTATGAATTATTATAATAGAAATCAAAGCATATGAGTTAGCTGACTATACACATATGTACTTTTATTGTGTATTCCCATTTAACACATCAGTCCTTCAAAAACATTTCTCCTGATACTGTATTAAATTGCATTTTACTTATTTTAATTAATATAGATACCTATACTTTGAAATGAGGTTTATCACATTTATTTTAATTCAATTTACAACTGATTTTTAGGCAGGAACTTTCTTTTCCTTTAGCCCATGTTTCTGTGTGGAGGGAAATAAGTAATTCTTTTTTTCACTGAACCACAAGGAAGGAGTGGTTTGTATAATAGCTGACTTTACATTAAAGAATCAGGCACATGTGACTTAGCTATTTCTTGATTCTTCTTTGTACAAAAAACAATAGCAAATAAATGTGCAATGCAGCCATGAGATGCGAGGCCTGACCTTGTACTGGAAGTATCTTGTGGTTCACTGAAATGGCTAGTTCTGGGGTTAGTAACTTTCAGGCTCACAGACCTAAAGCCACAGGTTTCAAACTTCTTCACTGTACTTAGGGTAATAATTAGATCCCCCATCTTTCTAGTGCCTGGGTCTAGCTCACAATTAGATCCAAATTTGGGACTGGAAAATCGGAAGTGCTTAAGTCCCCCACTTCCCAACTTAGACTTTTAGGAGGTAAAATGATATTGTTTTCGCTAGAGATGAAAAACACAAACATGATAGGATCCCTGCCCGCAGAAGTTTTATAATATAGTGGAAGAAACAAACACCAAATACCAAGTGAAATAAAATGTGTTTCAATCAAAGTCTACACAATTATGTGGGACTCAGAAAGCATTGTGACTGGCAAAAGACAGAGAAGGGTGGGAGAGTGAATTAAGAAAGGTCTTTAAAAAGATATAAATTTGTCCCGCAGTTTTAAAAAATGAGTAGAATTTTTCTAGCAGACAAAAGACAAACAAATTTAATTTTAATGGGAAGAAAATTTAAGATATGAAGACTAATCCTAGAGCTTATAATAAAGTTAATCAGGACAAAAGTGACAAGGGAACTAGAGAAGGGCTATAATGAAGGTGAAGGATCTACTTTGAGGAAACCCAGAGGATTTACTGATTCACTGAATTTGAAGCAAGAGCAGAAGTGCTTCCAGATTATGTGGCAAGTTACATGTCAAAGCCATCAAATGAGAGGGAATTTTAGGAAAAGGAAGCCATTTGCTGTAAAGGAAATGAGGAGGAAATAATCTAGTAGAGTTGGATATTTTGATGTACTTAGTGTCTTGTCACCCAGTTAGAAACTTGGGCCCAGTACTCAGGAGGAAAGTCTGACCTGGTGGGTCACAATGGAGAGCTGTCTTCACAGGTATTAGAGGCTTTAACAGAAATACAATGTGAAGAGACAGCATATGTGGGACAAAAAGGGGAAATAGTACTAAAAACGGTGACTATCATAATGGAATGGAGGAGGATGAGAAAATTGTGAAGGAGACAGGCATAAGAAAAAGAGGTACTTAAGAAGAAGAGATTCAACTGGCAGGGTGGTTAATGTAAACTGCTACACAATGCTGCTGAGCAAATCCATAGGCAATGTAACCCACAGAAGAATTTCCCCATAGCAATAATGTAGTAGGGGCAGAAGTCAGATCATAGGATTTACTGGAAGGCTGAAAAAAAAAATAGAATCAGTAAGTGCAGTGCTAGGCTTTCACAAGGCTCCAGGAAGGTTATGATTGCCTTGAAAGGTCATGAGAGAATAAAAACATCCAAGATAAGTGGCTCTAAAAATCAATATCTTTGAGCATTTAAGTAATAATTTACTTAAAAATCGGGAGAAATTAGTAGTATGCCTGTAAAACACCCTCAAATGGGGGATTGGAGTAATCAATAAACATTTTTTTCTATTTATGTAACCAACAAAATATAAAATGGAGGAGTTCTTAAACTGAAATGACTTCCCTTCCAAACAATGCTTCTACAGGTATGACTCAAAATTTCTCTGTTAATTTGGGTCACACATCTAATAAGGGAGAAGAGGAGGAAGATCTGAGGGTTTCTAGTTCCTTCAGGAAAAGGATGCCGCTCCTTTATCTTTCAAATCATCAGTAAAGTATAGTCTTGAATAATGAGTCTGTTTTGACAACTTCACCCTTTGTGCTAACATGAGATAGTTTGTTTTAAAAGTTAGTGAGGAGACTGGGGCTGTAGCTCAGTGGCAGAGCACTTGCCTAGCATGTGTGAAGCACTGGGTTTGATCCTTAGCACCACATAAAAATAAACTAACTAAATAAATAAAGGCATATTGTCCATCTACAACTACCAAAAAAAAAAAAAAAAGTGAAGATGTTTCAAAAAGTAGCCATTCAGTTAGTGTAACAAAATTTAAATGCCACCAGGTGTGGTGGCTCATGCCTGTAATCCCTGTGGCTGGGGAGTCTGAGGCAGGAGGATTTCAAGTTCAAAGTCAGACTAAGCAAAAGTGAGGTGCTAAGCAACTCAGTGAGACATTATCTCTAAATAAAATACAAAATAGGACTGGGGACATGGCTAAGTGGTCAGAGTATCCCTGAGTTCAATCCTCATACCACAAAAAAAAAAATTAAATACCAATCAAAACGAGTCAGAATTCTCAAATCATTGAAACATAACACTATTTCATAAAGATGGTGAAACAATGTTACTATCTTAACATAAAATTAAACTTAGAAAAGATTTGACGTTTATCCACTATGTATATATTAGACATTAATATCATAAGTCTTATGGTCAATCAGAGAAATTGAGCAGCTGGAAAGTCTCATATATCTCTTCCTACTCTCTGCACATGATGCCTGGGACTTTAACTGTTCTCCAAAAGGAACAGTCACTGTTTTCAACATTGTTATGTTCTGCTTCAAAGCTTCTCTTAGGTGCATGCACAAAAGGGCATTTGTAGTCCTAACTTTTCAAATCAATAAGCATTTACAACTTCTGTAATTTACTTGATGAAAATTTATCTCACTTATTTTTTCATGGTGAGAAAATGATCTGACTAAATTAAGAATCATTGATAATACCAATTCCTGTCCTTGATTTTTTTTAAATGGAAAATTTCTTTTTATCCAATATAGAGAGTGAGTATATTTTCAATCCATTTTTTCCTCTTATAGTAATAGTAATTACACTCAATGGGACTTCATGGTAATCTGTGTAATATTTGTAGTCAGTTTATTTGTCCAGATTGACCTGTTACAAGGGTTATTGTTGGTTATTATTTGAGAAGTTAAATTCATTGACATACAGATTTGCAAACTTGTGGCTTCAATGAGGGTACATATGCTAGATAGCCTTCCCCATAAGAACAGACTCATATTGTCCAGTACAGTAGCCATAAGAAAGTGGCTAGTCCAAATTAGAAAGTGCTACAAATACACAATACACTTAGCATGTGTGACTTATTATGAAAAAGGAATGCAAAATAGTTCACTAATATTTTTATATTAGTGATATGTTAAAATAATAATATTTTTAATATACTCAGTTGAAGTGTTGTTTTCATCTTTTTAATATGGGTACTAGAAAATTTCAAAGTACACCTGTGGCTTGCATTATATTTCTATCAGATAACACTGATCTCGATGATGTTAAAAATGTTAGGTAGGTTTAAAATCACAAGACTCCACAGACTTCAGCAACTCTATCCATGTTTTACAGTTAAAAAGAAACACATAAATAATAATAGAAAAAATGGTAAGTTTCTTCTACTACCCTTTATTATTGTGGGGGGGGATATATGACAAAAGAGAATAGTAAAACTATTTCAACTGTGATTTTAAAAGATTTTATAGACATTTCAACTAAAGTTTCTATTACAAATGTAAAGGGATGAAAAATATAATTTCATTCTTTCTATGATTAATTTTACAAATACAAATATTACAGAATAAAAGTGTTTTTTAAACTTATGAAGATGCTATAAAATAGGAATGTATATTTGCACCTATTGTTCAATACCAGAAATAAACAACTAATAGATTACAAAAATTGTTAAGAAAACACTTTAAGCCCCTCTGAAGAATAAGTGGCTTCGTTAGCTTCGCTAAATAGGTTTTTCTTCAGGATTTATAAAGAGCTAGTATGCAAATATCCTCTAAATGACTTCTAACTAAAAAGATAGCAATTATAATCAAGACTAGCAATTATAACTAAATTCACTGAAATAGAAGTTCTTTCACAATGGGAAAATGAGATACAATTAAAAGTATAACACAATCACTGGATGTGTCTGAATTAAAATCAGAATTATTATTACTCAATTAAAAGTTTAAAGAAAAAGTATGTGTACATATATACATTATATATTGTATGAATTTATTTTGTTAAGGCATCAATAATCTGATCTACATATGACTGTCCTTGTCAAAATATAATTTAATGCAAACATGATATATAAAAGAGCAAGTCATTCAAAAATGAATATTTTATCTAAATTAGGTAAATACTTTATCTAAATTGAATTCTTATTTTGAGCTTATGGAAGACTGCTCTTAACTCATGGGAAGGTGGTCCACCCCTTGAGAAATTCACTGGACCTTATAATAGTATCAGCATACTGAAGGATCCCTGAGTAGTATGTAAATAAAAGGATTGAAGAGCAACAAAAGTAGAAAAGCAGCAGCCAGAAGCAATTACAAATTACATCACACCCATTTTTAACATTCACAGAAATATGTGTATGTGCACTCTTAGTTGTATCCACATACACGTATCTCTACATAGACATGTGTAATAAGGGTGGAGATGTAGACAATTAGCACAGTGAACATGAATGAATAAACCTGTGAGAGTTACATGAAACAAAACAAAGTGATGAAAAAAAATCACCAGTACAAATGATAAAAAATTAAGAAAGTCTATATTTTATACCTTTCTCGTTCTGGTGAATGCAAACTAGTATCTGGTCTCAAGCAGTTGGTACTAGCACTCCTAGCCCTGTCAAGGGAGGGCTGCAGTTCACTAGTGCCAGTGCATTGCATCCAGTGGTAGAAGAGAAAGACAGAGAAAACAAAGAAAGGAAGACCATGTTAGAGAGTAAAGCATAAAATAATGTTCTCTTTACATAAAATGTAGAATCACTGTGATTCAGTTCATAAGGGTGTGAGATAGCTGACAGGATGACAGTGTAAAATTTTGTTTAGAAAATGAAGCTAAACAAAGATTATGCTTAAATTGATTTGCATAATTTTAAAAAAAGGATTTCAGACTGAAATATGACATTAAATCACACCTACTTATGAAAAAACTGGATACAGGAAGCACTAAAACAAAAATGCCTAAAACTTCATTACCAAGAACAAATGCCACACCAAAACAAAATGAAGGACATCAGAGAAGAAATAATCGTACAGCTCAACTTTGGGGTTCACAACACTAGACAAGTGATTGGAAGGCAGCACTTCCAGATGTTCTTACCTAACCAATATCTGATCAGTAAATCTCAATACTCTTGAGTTAAAGCCTTCGTGATGAAGGGGAATGTCCTGTCTAGTCACTGATTTGGTCTTAGTATATGCAGGCAGAATTGAGCTTCACAAATTAAAGTTACACACAAATAAAACAAAATAAAATTAATTACTGTAATTAAAATCAACAAGCAAAACAACAAATAAAAGACAAAGAAACAAACTAGAATTCTGACAAGAGTGTGCAGATTTCACTTAGAGGATTATTCTACAACTAATTGTTATAATTAAAACAATTTAGATATCATTAATGGTTCTCACTCTATCATTAATTTCAAAAGAGCATATTAAGGCTTTATAAGTTTTGTATTTTTAGTAAGCAAGGGATTAGGGATTAGTCTATAACTAGAGCTCACGTCTATGGCTCTTACCTGTAGATATCCCAGTGAGAGCCGTTCTGTAATAAAGGCATCTTGGGTGGTAATGTTTTACAGTGCTTACCAAGATGTCTGGAAAGTGGCAACACAAACATGCAGGGAACAGAAAAATATTTATGAAGCAAATTTTAATAGGACATTAAGAAAGCAGGATGCTGACAAAGCTAGGTAGATGAATTTATTTTTTTCTGTGAAGAATCACATAATTACTCGAAGGCAAGATTAAAATGAAGAAAATGTGAAATCATAGATACCTGATTTCACCATATTCAATTATAATTTAATTGCCTTATTTGGAAAAGTAACTGCTCATCAAATTCTATGAATTATTATTAACCAGTGTGGAAATTATGATTCTTTTATGGAAGTAAATAATTCATAACTAAAAGTACGAATCAAATATGTAATTTGGGAGTTAAGGTGTAACTAAAAAGAGTAAATATTCTGTTTTAAAAAGAAATATTGCCCAAATATTGGTCAGCATTACAGGAACAAGGATGGACATGGTACAGAGTTCAGTAAAAAAAGGAAAAAGCAAAAGGCACCCAAGAAGTGACTGCTAAGGAAAAAGTTCCATTTATCTGCTTCTGGATCCAAGTCTAATTTATCCCTGGAAATTGGGAGAAGCAGGCATTTGATACAAATCAGAATATGAATACTGAATTGGCATAAGATGGCAGAAACAAGGCCCACCTTTGCCTGAATTCCTTAAAATCTATTAGGGCTTCCGGACTGTATGGGCCAGGAAGAGCAAACCAGTCCATTAATTAATTTTTTGGTAATTAATAATGTTCTACATAGTTAATTACTCATTATGAGAATCCATCACCCATTTTAGTTTAAAGTATGATGACTAGGAAAGGACTAAACATTTACCAAGGACATACTAAATACCAAACACTGTCCTGGTTTAATTGTGGTTATGCCAATGCTCAAATCAAAGAGAACCCCTCAAAACTTAAGTTTTAAAATGTAGCAAAGGACCATTTTCAAGCATACACCAAAGGAAAATTCTGAAACCAAGGATTCTACCAGCTTTACAGAGTTTTCTTTGCTAATCTAATAATGGACAAATATCTGCAGTAATAGGTTGCTACAAAATATTTTTAAGCAGTTGTTTCAAAAAGTTATTTTTTTAATTCAGGAACTTTGTAATCAGAGATTGACATGGGATGGAAAACAATGCAAAATAGCACAAAAGCTGTAGTCTGAATGCTTAATATTTCATAAAAACATAGCACAAACACCACAGCTTTGTCACTTATTGGCTGGGGATAGAAAAATTCAGGTCAAGACCCTAAGCTTATTTCTAAATGTAAATGAGAAAAGTAATATCTATTTAACAAAAGTGTGGTGAGAATTAAATACAAAGTATTCATATCAGCTACAATATTCTACATGAGCACTTCCTGAGGAAATGTTTTATGAGAAAAGTATTTTGTGATAAACAATTTAGGGGAAATGGATTAAAACATGAGAGAGGTTTCTTTAGTGCATGATTTTAATATGCTATGCTTACTAAATCTCCAGGGAGGGGCTTTAATTTGTGCAGTTTCCCAAATATACTTGACTCAAACTCTTGTTGACAAAACATCTCACAAGAAGAACTGTTGTATTCTTGGAAAAACTAATTAGTTGGAAAATATATCAATTTGATTTTGAATCCTTGTTTTGTTATGTATCAAACTTTCTTAGCCTAATCTGTAAAATGAAAACAATATTTACATAAGTGCTGTAGAAAATTGAGATGAAGTACATTAAGTACTTAACATTGTGCTTCATGTGCAATACATTTTATTTTCCTTATGCATACTGGAGAGTATTAAATCCTCAGATTTTATTTTTATTTAAAAAATATTTTTAAAAGTCCTAAGGGAACATATTAGGTATAATTTCATAGCATTTGTTGAGATTCACCCATGAAAGTTATATTAATAATAATTTTCTGTAATTTATATAAAATCAAACTACATTATTGATATATTCACAAAAAATCTGTGGTTATTTTATGTGCACATATACACATATATGCATTTATTCAAATACAGAATAAATTATTTTATAAATACATGAGTACAAGTGCAGAAGAGATTCTATTTATATATAGATGCATATATTTGAACTCATGTTTTCTTTATCTCCATACTTATAGCATTACACATAAAGGAATGAAAGAAAGGGTAGTTTTAGAAAATTCAGGAATAAAATAATAGTGGTTACAATTTTATTTCTAACAAAAATATACTTAACAGCTGTTGTGAAATCAGTTAAATGCGATAATTACTGCTACTATGTAAAAAATCAGGAAGGGATGGGCAAGAGGAGATGTTAGTGACATGTTCTGAACTACACATTTGCTTAGTTCTACTACTTTCTGTATTTTTTTTTGTAGCAGTGTTTTATAGCAGGGCTTTATCTGACTCAGCTGAACATTCAGTTACTTTTATGTTGTACACACATGTGTACAATACATGTATTCAAGATATAAAGAGGCTAACATAAAGCATCAAGCTTTTCTCCTAAATCAAGACATGCAAAATGAATGTACCAATTATATTAAACAAATAAGATATATGGAGTTTGGAATTATTAGTAAAGCATCCATCTTAAGGATAAGATTGTGTAAAATGATGCCTCTAACTAGTATATCATATTTTGCATATCCTGATATTTCAATTTTACCAGTAAAAAATAAGAAAAAGAAACATATTTTTTTCCAATTCTTTTCAGACTACAGGTGTGAATATACTAGGAATATAAACTGGGTGCCAGGTACATACCAGGTACATAAAGAGTTTGTGAGTATATCGGTTTTGAGGTTTTTTTTTGTTTTGTTTCTTTTTCTACATTTGTAGTCACATCAACAAAAATAAGAGAAAACCTCCAGAATTGGCAAACAAAACACCCCTATTAACAAACTATTTGTTTGGAAAAACATCTAATAACATGTTCATATAAGGAACATGTTTATATAAGGAATTTAAGGTGATTTTTACAATATTCATAATTTTATATTTTTCCTCAATTGGCAAGCAGAAATAATTACTTCCACATTTTTTCCTGTGGCACTCCAAATAAACATGGCAATGGTCATAAGAGGAATAATTTTAGACACATAAAAATTAAAATAATTATTCCTAGCCTAGTCACAGCTACAGGATTGAACAGAACATGTGCCCCAGACACAACAAATCTTGCACTTGTCTTTGCATTCAGTTATACTCCTTTCCTCTATTTCCTCTTATTTTTTTTTATCGGCTAAAATACTTGAAAGAGGCTGTGTGTGTGTGTGTGTGTGTGTGTGTGTTTCATTGATTGATTACCTTGTTATATTTCTATTAAAGACTTTAAATTGACAATAAATATTGACAGACTATAATCCATGAGTAATACGGAAGTTTTTCTTTTTGGATTTGAAATTCAAGATATAATGAGACTAACATAAAGCATCAAGCTTTAAGCTCTGATTTAGAGGCAAGTATTACATCTTTTTTTCCTCCTAATTTCTAAGAGGTAAATTGCAAAAAACTTCAAACTTGCATGGGTGGGGTAGTTATGAAGTTAACATGTCAAACATCCTCACTCTTTATCAAAAAGGAAGCAGAAGTTCAGCCATTAAAAATGAACTGGTAAAGACTACAATAAAAGCAAACAGAACATAAACAACAGTAGATTCTGAAAGGAAATATAAAAAGGCAAAATTATAATCATGAAAACAATAACACTGCCATGCACAAATCAGAACTCTTGTGACTAGACAGGTATATGGGGGGTGCTCACAGTGAGCATTTAGAATTTTCATTGCAGAAACTGTTTCCTCAGTTTTATGAACATGAAAACAGTCTCACAGAAGCTCAACAGTCTCTGAATTTTGGAATACACAGTAATGTTGTTTGCCTGGATTAGAATTGAAATATGTTTGGAAACTTTCCCATAACCTCCATACACAATAAAACAACTTTTGGATACTTGGGAAATTTATTTTATCTGTATGTCATAATAACACTAAGGGAGAGATGGAAGAATAGTAGAATGGAGAGAGTCATCACACACAGTCACCGTTACCACTTCCCTGTATTTACCTGGTAGTATGTAGGCATTCTGCACTTCGTCCTCGTTTTGCTCTGGGCAGCATAAGAAGCTCACTGCACAGACAGGATGGGTGGTGAGTGAAACAGATAAATTATGAAGCATTAAATGACATGGATTATGCCAATGGTATGCCAATGGAAACATGAAAGGGGAAGAAACCAGATTGTCTGCACTAGCATATTTGCTTGAGAGGTTAAACAAAAATAAACATGACGGCATTTAAAAAATTTAAACAATAAAGTACAAACATTATGGTTGAAGTCCTAGCTATTGCTGACTTGCTACTTTCACAATGATTTCACAGACCATAAAAGCAAAACAAAAATAAGCCTTCCCCAAATAAGATAAAGGAATAATTTCTAAGTGTAGACATTTGAATATTTATAAAAATACTAATTTTGTCTTTCTGATTCTAATTGGAGACCTAAAACTTTTATTAATTTTTAGCAACTTAAAATATAATAATTTTCTTAGCTCTATGAACCATGGAAAATGCCATATCACCTTTTTTTCTTAACCAATTAGGAATGTACTTCATTAGGTGTTTTTCTTTTAAAATTGACACTTTTCCTTTATTCAAATTAGTTTCACTATATTGATTTCCTCGGTCTGGTAACCCTTTGTTTTTCCTCCACACTAAGAATCACTGAGGCCTAAATCAATGTCAACAAAGCAGCCTTCACTCAACTCAGTTCAAACTAAGCAGTCTGGAATCCTAGTCTTCAGAGCAGTTCCCTGTCCTAGTACCCATGGTGACTCCCCTCTTGAAGGGCATGGCACCACATCCCACAGCTGGGCGACAGTTAGGAAGGTGAGAAGCTCAACTTGGCCTCTGGTCCTTGACTTCATAGCAAAAAAATCATTCAGCACCATCATCATTTCCTTACTCCTTACGGAAAGTCTCCCCACTTTGGAAAGTCTCCCCACTTTGAAAAGCCCGAAGAGAATGTTTCACAAGGGGGGTATTAAAAACTTTAAATCAGATCCTGTGCTTCTTGTCAGGTAATAGTACAAACATGTGGTTACTCTGGGAAGAAAGGCTGCGGATGTATAGAACAACAGATTCATAATGTAGATTTGCTTCCAAGAACTATATGTCATAAATAAGTGCAGAACTAAATTATACATGGTTATTAGAAAGACGCCCATCTCAATATTTACTATTTTACAGATATTTATGAAACAAAATTTCAGAAAAATTGCAGTATATGATAAAAACATACTACTGAAGTTCTCTTCAACACTCTGCAATATTAAGTTCCAGATGACCCATAACCAAAAGGTTTTTAATTACATAAATAAGAATTTTTAGAATTATAAAAATAACATCCCATACACTGTGACCCATAAAAGATAATTATTCGAAACTTGTTTATGTAGGCTCCCTTCTAAAATTTAGGTCAGTATCTACCTTAACAGCAAATTTTGCCTTTACAACTAGATAAACATAAAGTGTGATTTTGCTAAAAAAAAAGTTTTATAACAATATATTGTTGTCCAAATATTTGCTAGAGTTGCATTTTTGTTAGAGTATCTTAACAGTTGTTCCTTGAGAGAAGTTTTGTTCTGAGTGATGACATATGTTTACTCTTTAATGTACTATGCCACAATATTTGTGCACATTAAAATAGAACAAAGAAAAATTTGTCATTTTGAGATCATAATTTGGACAAGTACCTGTCTTGTTCTGATAAATACTGACTATCCACATCTCTGGATCTGTGATCAGCTGGACTTCGGGAGGCATCATGGTGTCTGGTTGGAGAGCGTGATCTTCTTGTTGGATGAATTTCATCTAAGCTCCTAAAAGGATGACAAAAATTCATGACTCAAAGTGCATCATCTTCTCAGACAGACAGACCAAGAGAAAGGACAAATGACATGGCCTGAAAAGTGCTGGCATCTTCCCCCAAACCTGTTTTAATTAATGAGTTAAAAGTATTCATTCTCTAGGTTTCAGCTGTGCTGCATTTCTTCAACCTTCTATTGCATCTCTATCAAATAAAAGGACCACAGTTTTCATCTGATTAATTTACAACCACGGAAGATACTTCAGGGTGAAATAAAACATAGCACTATATTACAGATATTTCATCTACTTCTCCAAGCTTTTAAAGTGATTCAAGGAGATGATAATAAATCTCATAAAATACATTCTGCCTCCTAACCTTACCCCTTGTCACTGCACTGCACGGTTCTTATGATTACTATAAAATTTCTCCTAAAAGGAAAGAAAACTCACAGGTAGAATATAAACAGTTTCTCAAAAGCTCTCCTAGGGACATAAACTTCTTCCATTCCCTGGAAAACTTCTTAAGATTAAAGAACAGATTGCTGCATAGGTGGGGTATAGAAAAAGAAGCATTTTGCCTACAAAGAATTCTGAAAAAATAATTTGACTAACCTAACCATCATTTTGTTTCAGTTAAGAGTCTTGAAGATATTCACAATGTGTTTTAATTAAAAAGTATAGTCAGGGACACTAAGCCTACCTCTGTAATGGCACATTTGGTAAACGTGAACGCGGCCTTCCCTGATCATCGCCGCGATGAGGAGATACTGAACGTGAGCGGTGATGAGTTGTTCTTTGCTGTTCTGGCACAGTTAATGTTGTTGATTTACTTTCTCTAGCACTAGACCTATAACCCACTGGCAAGAGTATACACACAAAAAAAATTGTTAGTACTTTTCTATAATACAAACATTAACAACGAGATACAAAATTATATTAAAGCATTTGCCTACCAATTAATATTAAATGCCATGCAATCATTATCATTAGCCTTACTCCCAAATGTACTAAGTATATGGACATAGAATGTGATAAATACATGCATAAGAACAGGTTGCAATTGGTTCTAAGCTACTATTAAGACTGAATGTGAACATGACAAATGACATTACGAAGAGTTGGGATACTATTTCATTTAAAGAATGAATTAACTAGTTTTCAGCAACATAAATGAAGCACTTGACAATGAATTATAGTTGATACACAGGTCAATGCTTAGAAATTTGATGTCTCTTTCAATTTTAAGTTCTTCATTTAAATTTTTCTTCCAAATAATAAATTATTTTATTTTAGTTAGATTGTAGATGGTCTAGTAAAAAAAAAAAACAAAAACACTAAACTATCATTATCAATTTTAATTTAAAAATGAAAATAATGCCATGCCAATTTTAATTCATGAAGAAGGGCAGCAGATCTTTACTATTATAAATACTGATTATGAACTTTGCAAACCATAGACAAGACTACAATTTTCAAATGTACTGTATGGGTGGAGATGATCATGGCAATAATGCAGAGAAAATCAACCCTTAACAAATTATCAAATCTATAACATGACATGTGAAACTATTCCTAATTTTGTTAATTATTATCATACACTAATATAATTAACACTATTACAATTAAAATAAATTCTAATGATCATTTCTCCCATGCAGCAAAAAGGTTTATATCATCTCTGATTTGATTAAAATAAAACAGTAATTTTGAATCCATAATAAAATTTCTTCAAAAGCATCACTATTTTCTATTAGAGTAAGGTAAATTAGAATTATAATGTGTAGTAAAAGGAAAATATAGTTCTATTTACAACTATATAAAGCATACATGAACCATGAAAATGCTATAACTGGGCAGTTCAAGCTTTTGTTCAGTTTTTACTTGGTAACTCCCACATTCTTTTAAAATATGCCATAAAACATCACTTATAAAGACAGAAAAATAATTTCTCAGCAGTTTATTTGTTGTGACTACATCATCTCATGACTAAGTTTAAAACATCACTAAGGTTTGTAAATGTCTCATAAAGTGAAATATAACAATACTGAGATACAACAAGTTGGAACTACTCCATTATAATATAAAAAACATCATTACACCGACCAAAAATGATACCATAAATGGTATAATTCCTAACTGCATATGTTTTAGTCTGCTGTCAAATAATAGTCAAGCCATTATTTGATATTATTCTAGAATTTTAGGTAGAAAATATTTTTTGTGTTCACATGTATAAATTGTAATATCAAGGTGAGAAACAGACCAGCTAAATTAACAGGTAGTGAATATACTTCACAGCTCATTTATAAAAATGGTGACTATTTTCATGGATAATTAATTCAAGGTTAGATTTACTTAACATTTAAAATATCATTTGGTATCAATTATACAATCATTATGGAACACCAATACTAAATTAGAAGCATGATAAATTTTAAGATTTCAATTAATATTCAAGGTATATACTAGAGGTCGTATAATTCAATATTAAGAGATAAAATTTAAAGAATTTTGGCATCTTGCCGTTAAGTTATATAATTAATTTTTGGAGCAGTTCTTTGTGTTTAAATAGAGATTAATGCCTCTTTTAGCCTATTATCAACAAAGAACTTCAGAAAAACAAATATTACCCTAAAACTTTTCATACTTTAAAATTATTTAATATAACTCTTCCTAGAATTCACTAGAAAGTTCCAAATTTATATAGAGAGTATACTGGAGGCAACATCAACTATTGTAGTGAATCGAAGTCTTTCTCAGTTTCATTTATATGCTATATTATTCAAAATTTTAATGTGCAACTCTATACTCAATCATCTCAGATAAATATGCATTTGTAGTTCTCTGCTTTTTACAGTAACGTGGTTTTTTTTTGTTGTGTCTAATTTAACACTGACAATATGTGCTCTACCTTCAGAAACATGAGTGGGGGGCTGTTATTCAATGTTCATCCCAATATTTTAGTTGGCTCAGAGTTAGAATTTAGAAATTTTTTTTTATTTTCTGAATTTACTGTAACGTTCCAAAAGTTAAGTTGCCAGATGCCTCTCTTCAATTAGGGGCATTTAAAAATATGGTTTTTATTTTTCTTAAGCAGCTAAAATTATTTATTTTAAATAAGACTAGCTATAAAGTTAAAGAACTGTAGCCCTGGAGGTCTCAACTCCTTTCAGAATCTGCTATGCTTCCCCATGTAAAAAAAGATAGTAAATATGTGGAACACATTCTAGGAAACCCGAGGTATTGGAAAGCTTAAGATTTGGCTGTGGTAGAACACTTTGTACTAAGACTTTAAGCTTCTTCAGGTCATACGCAACCAGGAATTACACTGAGTCCATTAAGCATGTAGAACTAGCATCCACATCTACATAAATTTTCTCTTCCTACTCATGCTGAAAAATGTAGAAGCAAATTTGTATCAACTACTAAAAGCATAGGGGAATGTATTACATGTGTTTATTATCTTACCACCTCACTTCATTTTGACTTCTTGACCATTTTATCAATGCCTCATCTTTCCTCTTCATTTAAAATGTACTATATATTACTGTGTGGCTTTACTATATTATTTTTGCCACATATATCTTTAGAAGCTATCATATATTCATACATTGGACCAATTCTAGTATATCTGAAACTAGAATGAATTTCACGATCCCATTTACTAATTCATAAAATGACATCAGAAACATAATTTATTATTTATTGGCTATATGTCATGTAAATCACTAGTTACTATTTAATCATTAGTTAACTATTCTTTAAAATTTCAGTATATTATATTCTTAAATATTAAAAACAATTAAAAATATTATTTGAAAAGAAAAATTAAACACTGCTTCTGTATGATACAAGGGACTATGTGTTTGCTAACAGTATGAGAAATATTCAGTACTGAATATAAGAATATTTAGAATTCAATGTTCTTTGGTGGTACCAAGCACTGATCCCATCTATAGTGTTTTTACTTCTTAGTGCTGATATCCATGTGAAGTCTCACAGAAAAGAGAAGAAATGCAATATTTTAATAAATTTTTATTTCATTATTTATTTATTTATTCCTTAATTCTGTCCTGCCTCCCTATAAAAATATGAAATTACAGGCGAATAAAATGTGGGAACTACTCATTGAAGTAAATTTTACTGATGTAAGATAGTTACAATAACGTTAATGCTGATTAGCCAAGAATTGTGTTATATGATGACTTTCCTAATAGGAATCATCTGATTCCACCTGAATATGCCAATGGTTTTAAATTTATAATCACTTACCCCTTCAATTATATTTTAAAAAGTTATAATATTTTATGTAACATCTCTTTCAAGAATGTGTATAATTTCTATAATCTTTTAAGAAACAAAACAGAAAGCAAACAAAATGCTACCCAATCTTATTCAAAACTCTCACCGATACTCTGATATGAAAATAATATAAATGTATGTAGATCTGCATAGAACTAGGTTTATTGTTTAAACGATATTGGCTAATTTCATACATGATTAAATTCTATATTTTCTCTGGATTGTAGAGAGCAAATGAAATCTGATTTGAGAGAATTTTCCATAATTTTCTCCTAAAGTTGTATGCATCTCTCCAAATTGTCAACTTAGTCACTGGTGTGGAGTCTATTAATTTTTCCTAAATTATTGCCCTCAAATTAAGTGCATTCCTATCTGAGAAATTATGTAAATGAAGAAGACATAAGACAATATTATTCTAATAAACTGCTCTTAATAGTTACGTGTATGTGTTCTAGGATTATCTCTTTAATTTATTCTTATTAGAATATTTACTTCCCTTTTAACAGTAAATTAATGAAGCAGAATAGCGTTAGTTTTACACATTTCCCTGACAAAAGTCAGACAGAAAATATAAATTAGAACTATACAATATCACAAAAATTTTACCAATTTATACAATGAATAAACGATGTCAATTTCATGTGAGTACTAAATCTTTGTAAGGCATTTTCTTATTTAACAACATACACACACATTCTAGGTATAGTCAGTAGTGAACACATCACAAAAGCATTAGATTTATAGCCATGCCACATGCAGTTTTAATCCCTGCCATGCACCTTTCTCAGTATATTCCATGGAAGGCTACAGTGTTCTCAGAAATGGAGGAAGGAGAATCACAGAAATACGATATAAAACAAAGAAGAATGGAATTTTATGTAATACAATTCATCTTATCCTTTCAAAATGAAATTCATATTTTCACTTATGCTAAGAGCATTGTGAAATAATGATTAATTTCACCTAGTTTATGCTTCGATGAATGAACCTGACTAAATTAAGTCAATAGGGATGTTTATTAATAAATACCATTGCATTTTAAACTTTCTTAACAATTTGAAATTCAAGTCACCATGGAATAATAAAATACTGATTTTTCTGTGCTACAGATCTCCAGTTCAGTATCCCAAAAAAGTCTGGAAGTTGACAGCGAAAACAAGCAAGAAAGAAAGCACAGTGAAGCAGAGCCATGCTCTTCACCAACGCACCTGGAGGAACTACTCCAATACCATCATCAACCTCATAATCTGAGATGTCACTATCACTGATTCGCTGAGATCCTGCACAACAGTAAGGCAAACAGATACCTCTGTGTCTGATTGGTTTATGAAATGTAAAGGACATGGTCAATTTTTTTATACAAGGCTAATAAGTACATCGCTACTCAATACTTTTGAACAAGAATAATATAAACACTTGAACTGATATTTGATGACATTAATGCTGCTCCCTAAGGATATTTTCTCAGAATTTCCACACTATAACATCATACAGAAGACATAAAAGCAAAGGGATCTTGTAGAATAAGATTTTTACCTTTCAGATTACTCTTTAATTAAAATTCTACACTAAAAGCCTATAGCAATATATATGCACTGTTTTCTGCACTGCAAAGCACCTTCCTGGGCAGTTCAGGAAGGATGGGGCTGAGTGGAAAAGGTTCAAAGAACCTCCCTCGACTGGAGCTCTGTTGAGCTCATACTACTGAAAGGACATCAGGGCTCTATTTAAAATATTTATGTTCTAGAATTAGCCATTACACTGCATTAAACATTAATTTGGGGGAAATGATTGATCAAGAAAGGACTGACATGAAATATTCAACTGCACAAAAAATATTTGGTTCCAGGTTACCACAATGAGGCTTCTAAGTTCCAGTTGCTAAATAAGAAATTTACTTACAGCTCAAAAATTACTAGATAACTACAGCAAAATAAATTTTACTAACTACCAAATGAGGAACAGTAAACTTACTTTGCAATGTTCAAAAAACATATTTCTTATTAATATAATACTAAAAATATCCATGAACTATAAAGTTATTAATACTTTCATGTAGCCACCCATTAATAATAATGGAAATTAATCTATCAATTGGTCAATCAGCAACTTAAAGAGTCCTGCACAAGAATGATGACTCATGGTTTTTTTAGTTTTCAGCTCTGGAATTCCTCTACTATGTTATATATATTATTTTATTGTGAAAATGCAGAAAATAGTTTCACCTGGCCTCTTTATATAGATGAACAATTTTCTAATAGTTTAATCTCTGATAAAGCAATTGAAAAATTATCTTCCAAGTTAATCTCTAAGTAGATCATTGCTACTTAATTAGTTTCTGGTAATTAAAAAGACCTTGACCTACTTTGAAGCTTTTTGCTAGAGCTTTCTCCATGAATGTGTCGCCTTGGCATGAAAGGTGATGGCTGAGGCAGAGGTAGTGAAGATTCATCGTGTGTCTGAAGTTTATACCAATGTGGCTCGTCATCTAAAAGTGCTGTCTCCAATTCTATGAGGATCTGAAAGGGTGGTTCTCAAATTAAATTAAGTACCTTTACCAAAACAAAATGTAGCAGTAATCATAATTAACACTTATTAAAAAAAACCTCATTAAGCATTTAACTTGAATCTGTACAATATACATCACCTCTCCAAGAAATTCACTTTCTTCTTCTTGCACTCTTGGTTGATCCCACACAGTTATTTCTAACATTCGCTCTCTAAAATCTCTACGATGTACATGTGAATAGACAAAAGTTTGATTCCATTTTGGTTCTAGTACTTTCTTTACTGTTTTGGTCCTCCTTTTACTTTTATCACTGAAAAATAAGGATGTTTTGTAAATGCACAAGCAAAAACAAGTATATGCTGCCACCTACTGTAGTTACATGTAATCCTGCCATTGGTATTTTTATTACTTTTAGAGTATAACATAAAAGTCTGAAAAGACTAAAGAGTTAGAGAGTATTCTAATTTTAACTTGAATGTAAACAGTAGCTATGCTTATAGACACAAACACACAAAGGTATATTCTAAATGATGTGCTGCTAATGAAGAGATGTATAAACAAGGTAATGGACAAGTTTTAAAAACTGCCAGATTATTTTCAAGTAAACAAAAAGTTTGAGGGATTTTTTTTACATATAATGAATTTATTATCTCAGAAAACATTACCTATAATATTTAAAAAATATACTTCAGAAGAGAATAGTCTATCTTTTTCATTAATTTATATTTAATTAACTTTATTCTAAAATTATTCACTACCTTCTATCTGGAAGAAAATACATTTTTACATAAGGATTTCTGGGACGCCCATCTACTCTAGAGGGTAGGTCTGTTGCTTGCAGAACATTTACAATCAGCTGGTGTCCCACTTTATCATACCACAGCTTCACCTAAGAGCAATGCAGAAAGGAATTATTTGTAAAAAAGCATGAGATATTATCATTTTTACATTAAATATCAAAATTATATTTAAAGAAAAACATTTTGAAATATATTGGAATTATAATGGGATTATATTGGAATTATAAAGGAATATAATTGGAGTTATATTGACATTACAATGGAATTTCAGATATTATTTCCGAAAAGAATACCAACTGGAAAGTATAATCATTTAGAATTTAAACTTTTCTCCTGAAGCATTTTGAACATAACTTACAGCTGACAGGCCTGCAGTACTATAACTTATGCACAATTCAGGGAAGAGAGGAATATTGAAATCATCATCTTTGTTTTTAAATGCTAAACCCAGAAGTTTGGTAATTACCAGTGACTTCATTATAGGTCAGCTAATGCATTTTTTAGCACCATGGGTAGATGAAAGAAGTTTCAGTATTAAGATACAAGGGATGAGAAGAGATCAGGAAGCTGCTAAGTGTTTCCTGGCATTTTTCTCATATAAGTTTTATGATTAACAAGCTACTACAAGCTAATTCATAAGAGAAGTGGAAAAAACAAAGGATGGCTCAGTATATAAATTATGCCTTCAAGCCACATGAGGGACAGATGATATTTCTGCTAACCAAGATTTCTTGATAGTTAAACTAAGAAAATGGGGAAACAGCACACTGACATTCTATTGTCAAAGCCCTTGTAATGAGACATTAAACTGACCATGTCGACTTCAAATGTTCTTTTTATTTCTCTAATCTAGAAGTTTCTTTTGATTTTAGAGTTGAATAAGAAATATAAATATACGTGGCTGATGATCACATACTAGAGCATATTTAAGAGTCATGATAACAAAGTAAGATAATTTAATATGGGAGTGTTCTTTCATAATGAGGGGCAGATTAAGCATCTAGATCTATATGACTACAACTCTTTGTAATATCATGGATATGTTTTTTCATAAAATCCAAATAGATTTTCACCTCTTTAAAAATATAGAGTATACACAAACACATTGGGAAAAAAAAGGTTTTGGGAACAGATAAAATAAATATGAGAGCCTATACTAGGCAATTCCATATATTAAAAGTAGGAGTAAAACCAAGAAAGTCTTTGAAAATAATAAGTGAGCTTACATTTATCTTTGGCTAATTAAAATCAAGAAGAGCAAAGATAGAAACAGAAATAAACACATTACCAAAACAGCAAAAATCAATTAATTGTAGAATAATTTGAAGTTAGGTTTTCTTTTTAGTTATTCAGTCACATGTCCCATATTCTGCATCAGTCTACACTGATGTAACTCTTCATAATAGTGAACTACAATGTCCTAACTCTGGTTTTCCCCAGATCATACAATGAGGCAACAGTGAATGAAAGGGCAGCTTTTTTAGAGTGCCTGCAATGATACCATTTCACCAAATGTCTTAGGAACTTACAAAGATTATTTTAAATTTAAGTTTCTCAGGTTCCAGGCTCAGAGGTGATTAAGTACATTGAACATGGCTTTCTATGAAAATTATGTATAAACAATTATTACCTTAGAAACATTTATACAGCATACCAAAATAATGTACATTTTACTTATGTTATCATTTATTAATTAGCATTGAGAGTATCTGGTACATTATAGACATTCAATAAATATTTCCATATAAATATATGAATTAAAGGAATAGCTAAAGGAATGCTTAAAAACTGACAAAATGATTATGGTGTCATATGACTATGTATTTATTTTCGGCTTCAAGAAAAGTCAGGCATTTTTTTAAGACACACTCAAACAGTAACAAAAAATACATACAGAAAGTTGCCCTGGTAAGACTTGTGGGGCATCTTTCAGAGCTCCAGGACTTGTTGGAGAAATAACAGAAATGGAAGGCCTTTCCATCTTTTGAGATTCAAAGGAACTTGAACCTAAAATGAGAAAAAAGAAATAAACATTTTAAGTGTAAGTTTGAAGAATACCTCTTATATACAAAATGTTTAATGTACCTGTTATTTGTATAAAACAATAATTACCAGCATTGATACAGAGCCTACTTTTAAAGGGATAATTATAAAAAGTCATTTTGTTTTCTTTGTTTAAGCTCCTATTTTGAAGATATTTTAAACGATTTAGCAAGATATTGCATTAATTTGTTTCAACTTGAAAGTTATTGATCTGCTATATTTTGGAAAGGTACTGTACTGCATAGGCTCTTATAAATCCACATATAGGTAAAGGCTTCAGGCATTAGTAATAAGGATGATGGTGCCTGTTATGTTAATCGTGGTGGCAAATGGATCATTTATTATAAGGTATCTTAGAAAATTAAAATAAATACATAAGGAATATAATTTATGAATCACATCTAGCTTTATATTACATCATTGTTTTAAAATTTATCATCTTTCTTATTTTTAATCTTACTATGAATCTCTTTATCCTTTGAGGATGCTGCTTCTCATTATTCAGCACAATGATTTGCTTTACTTTCAAACAGAGGCTGGCTCTCTTTTTCTCAGAGTGTACTCTGACACATATGGAAGTAAAGAATGCCTACAGAATATAATTACCCCACTAATATAACCTTCAACACACAGCCATTCAAACTCAGCAGATGTTTCACAGAGAAAAACTATTTTTTGTGGATATTGCCTGAGGTATGTCATGGACACATTGTTTTTCTGTACTCACAAATGAACTCTAAGCCACATGCCATCATTTCCTGGATTCCAAAGGAAACTCATAACTACAAGAAACAGATCTATAAAATTTTTTGTTACTGTGTCTCTTATATCAGGTCTTTTAAGATAATTTTTATCAAGTCTCAGAACAGAAATATTGTTGCTTCTAAAATCAGTTAATTTCTTATATTTTAAGAATCCATTTTTTTTTGTCTTATCAATACTATACTTACACAATTAGTTACTTCCATTTCTCATTTGTTTTGGTCTATAGCTCAAAGCCAAATCTGGCAGGTATGAGAACATGGTGGCATGCCTTTAAGATGATAACCTTGTCTTTGGGTCCTTGCTTACTCGACTCACAGATTTTCTCTCTTCCAATCACTATCACTGGTTTTCCCCTAAATCAAACTATTTTACATTCATATAAGGTAAGTTCAACAATAACACTTGGAAAATTGAGCCCAAGTATTAATTTAATGCCAATCCATGGAAAAATATATTATCAATAAAAATTTTAATATTTATCTCTAGTTTATTGTAGACAATATCATATTAACTCACTCTGAGTGACTTCAATTTCCATGTAGATAATTCTTCCAATCCTCTAGCCTCACAGTAATTTTTTTCTCTGCTCACTGGCTTCCATTATCATACCTGACGCTATTAGGTGGTGGATACAATTATTGTTGGTGTGTCTATTAACTACACAACTCATAAGACTGAGATGCTATCCAATCTAACAGAATAATCCAGTATCACAACTAAGTTTTATCTGCAGAAAACAGATATAATATAATGGTATAATAATTGAGTTCTGAGACAGTCCTGACTTCCGTTATGATGCAGAAAGGGACTGTAGTAAAGATCTTTGTATAGCCACAAAAGAAAAAGTAAAACAAGAAAAATTTTAAAGTAAAACTTCTTTGGATTTCCAACGAATGCCATGGTGGCCAAATTTTGGTATCAGTGAGGACAACCTTAGTCCAATAACACCAATTCATTTATATTAAATAACTGAAGAAAAGGATCAGTCTTTACTCTTTGATTTAGCTCTGTACTTAAAATAACAAAGAAATCTCATACTCACTGGACTCCAGTGGAGGATGGGAGCTCTCAGGAATCCGGGGAATGTCACTAAAAGAAACAGGGTATTGTGAAAATCCCATTAGGTGAGCTACTCTGCCTGAGGCAATCACAGGCCATTTTATTTCAGTGATGTGAAAAATCCTTTTGCGTCTTTACAAATGTAGAAATGGAGGGGAGTTACTATTTAGA
The DNA here is from genome assembly GCF_902686445.1 of Sciurus carolinensis. Lineage (NCBI taxonomy): Eukaryota > Metazoa > Chordata > Mammalia > Rodentia > Sciuridae > Sciurus > Sciurus carolinensis. The sequence goes on from NC_062219.1 coordinate 88,245,628, forward strand.
TAACTACTAATGTACATGAATGTCAAACACCACACACAAAAAAAACTGCAATAAAGTAAGTTTTTATATATTTAACAGCAAAACACTTTAACATGACAACAATCGAATTAATATTGTGGATAACATCACCACAATATTTTTACTACCAAAACAGCAGGTTTTGGAAATAAAAAGTGTTAAAGATAATAATTTACTTCCATTCTAGAAAATCAAAATGACACAAATTTTACAAATCAGTAATATGCTTTACGAACACATCTGAAAGAGTTTACTGAATGAAAGGGATGGAAACATCTCTTGAAATAAAATGATATGGTGAATATCATGGGCAAAGTTAATAAAATGAAAAAGGATGAATCGCTTTGGAAATTAAAGATGGCTCAAGCTTGCAACAGAAAAGCCAAGAAATTTTATATATGTGAATATATAATGCATATGCACATATATATTCTTCATGGAGATTCATATTTCTATACTGTAGTTAGCTAAATATATGTCTGTTTGCTATATGACTAGAAAGTGATTGTGAGAACATCCATTCCTGTCACACTCACAATTACTCTGAAGAAATATGTAAGATAGTCTCAGTTAAGCCATTATTCACTGTGACCTCGAAAACCCTGGACCACCTTGTTTTGAATATTATACTGCATAAGACTACTTTACCTCTCCTTTTACAAAGATATTTTAATATTAATTTGAGGAGATTAATACTATACAAGTATTAACATGACATATTAAAGTAGACTGGAGTTAGCTGTTACCAACAGAATTAACAGCATAAAATTTAAGAATTTCTAGTTACTTACCTTGTGATGTAAACTCCCTTTGATTTTCCTGACACTTTTGGGGGGAATGACAACAATACCAGTTTTCTCTAGTTGATTGTTTTCTTATCCTCTTATTTTCACATTTTGTAAGCAATGTGCACCTACAACTTTTACCAATTTTTCAATTTTTTTTTGAAATTTTACAAATTATGCTCTCTGCTGTGTATCTTAGAAAATTTGTTTTTCTACAAAGTTTTGTATAAGTTGAAATAAATCACTTACATGAATTTGTAATTAAGAGACCTTTTTTAAATGCCTAAAACACAAGAAACTAACTATTTACCCTGTTGGTTTCTTCTAAAATCATCTAAGCACATAAAAGTAAATTGTAAAAAATTCACAAACAAGTATTTTTAAATAGTATGATTTCTTTGAAAAGCAGCTGCATAGTCAATTATAAAACTAGAATTTGGAAATCTAAAGCAAGATATAGACTTTGAATTTTATGCATCATTGAAAGAAGGATAAGAAGGAAGTTATTAAAAATTAAGGTGATTTTGAATCAAAATTTATTTAATGCTAAATGCTTCAGTAACATTTTCACACATATATTTTCCAATGATGTCTATACAAGTCTCCTTAATCAGTTCTATTCTGAAGTTATGTGGTGAAGCAGTTTCCATAACAGTTATAAGCATAAAGGTGAAGGGTATTGAATTTGGCGAATTCCCAAATGGTCAATACCTCAATATACTGTGCCAATCAATGTGCAAATCAGTTGTATTAGGAATGATTCTTGAAATCATTATGTAAATAAATTATGAATAAATATTTGCATTTTGATTTTAATTATAGTTCTGATCAGAACTACATTAGACTTAATTATTAAAATATCTCTAGAATTATTCTAATAATGCAATCACTAGAATGTCAATGCCAGCTTTGATTCTCTTTCAAATATAATCTTTGTATTCTATGTTCTTTTGATTTCCATAATCCACAGTAGCTTAGAGTTTCGCTATGTAGATGATCGTTGCTTTAAGTAATTTTCATAGAAAAATAAAAATAATGTTATTCCAGTCTACTTTAATTGTCTGTTGGTTTCTTAAATAATCATAAATCAATGATATTTTTGCTGATTACTTTTAAACCACTATATATTTTAAAGTATTTGACAAAGTGTGCAGAGCTTAAGTTTTATTTTTCATATAACTTCTGATTCATTTTCCAATTTACTTACCTCATTTCCAGTCTCATATTTACCTCAGCATTAGAACATATGTCATGTAAAACTATCATAAATCATAGTGTTATTTTAAACATCTACATGGAACTGTACGATACTTTTGCAAATGTCTTCAATGTTTACTGTGAATCACCACTTAAAATTGGTTATAAGCTTGCCTTTATATTAGAGTTCTATATATATTAAGATTCTTTGGTATATGATTATATATTTTCATTCCTTTGAATTAGAATAATTGTATTTCTTTTATGTTTTGCATTGACATATATTCATGAGGACAACAAAAATTAAGGTTTAGCAGTCTTCCAACATAAAAAGTCTGAATTAATGGCTCTATAATATCTTGGAGAATAGGAAAAAAAGAATTATTTCCAAGAATACATTCAAACATTAAGCCAACTATATGATGGTACAAAATGCCTCCTCAAAATTATAGACTTGAAAAATAAATATTTATTCTGGACTTCATGGGTTTGCTAGAAAAAGCTAACAATAGGGAACTATATACAGATATAGAATTTTTACTGGTTATTGATAATTAAATTATGTTGAAAAGGTTTTAAAAATACCAATTACTATGATCAATTATTATAAATTCAAATGTCAAAATATTTAATACGTATTGTTTGGTTTTACATGAATTGGGGACCAGCCACTCATAAAGATACAGAAAAAATATTTCGTCCTTTGTAGAATAGCAAAAAGATCATGAAGACATATGAGATCATTAATATTTTAAATATCACATGATGAGTTTGCTACTGACTCTCTCTTAAAGGAAATACTACTCCTTAAATTAGAATTCTGAAAATGAGAAGTTCTGCCTCTAAAGAAAAAAAAAAATTTCAATTTTTATTTCATTTTTGAAAAATCCATATTGATACTTTCGATATTACAACTGTTAAATTATGGAGCTTCCAAAATTTAGGAAAAATATTCAGTAGTCCAGTTTTTAAAAATTGAGAAATTTAAAAAATCTAAAATAAATGAGCATAATTGATGAAAAAACTATCCATGTTAACATGTACTGTATGAATGTATAAACTTCTTTTAAAAACCCTACTAATACATGTAATTTACTAAACTTAAGAAGCAAGTTTTTTTAGCCTTACCCAATAGGCCTTGAAACAATAATTTCAACTTGAGGTTCTGATTTTGATTCTAAAATAATGTTGTAAACTTCTTCATTTGTAGCTCCCGGCAGGGGTTTACCATTCCATTCTAGAACTTCATCCCCTTGAATTTAAAAAAAAGGGTATTTTTTTACCTTATATATTGTTTATTTTTCTTATCTTTTCTCTTTTTTAACAAAGAAATGCAAAACATATACAAATAGTTTAATTTTCTAGGCTCTGCTCTTAAAAGCAAATTGATTGCCATATAATGTGAACTAAAGGTTTTTTAAAACACCTTTATTCTTTTCATGTTTTCCTTTTTTCTCTCAAAAAATTACTGGTCACTGAAAACAGTACAATATAAAACTGCCTTTATCTTTTGAGATATACCAGAAATAAGATAAAAATAATCTCATGCTATGGGATGGAAGTAGCACAGCCTATTTTGGAAACATTAGAAAATAATAATTAGCAGCATGCCCTCTATATAATAAATGTAGGAGACTCTATGTATGATTCTTATTAAACTGTGCATAAATCTTTTATTTTGATAAAAATAGCAATTAACATTTGTTAGCATGAATTTTTCAATTATAAATTGTTTCATTGTCTTCACCAGATGCACAACAGAATAAAAATGCATGAAAGGATTTGAATTCACACCCACAGGGTAACACAGGTAGCTATGGCAAAGTTACAAAGCAAGCAGATGTAAAACTTGCATGACAGTTAACCCACTTCCAGATGTTCAAAACATGTACATTATATACATGATATATAGTAAATATTAAAATACAAATATAAAAATATTTTTAAAAATAAAATAATAGATAGTACTACCTAGTTTATTAAGTAATTCAAGATTCATTAAGAAATATAGTATGATGCTGCATTAAAAAATGGAGGTTAATGTCTAATAGTTATTACTTTCAGTAGAGTTTTCACCATAAATCATTTGGAAACAAAGATTTTATTCTCATAAATACTTAGAGTAGTTGTACTTCCCAGATAGTTCTAGAAGTCTTCAAATGACAACAGTAGGCTGAGCAGATGAGGATAAAATAGACAGTAAAATGACCAGACAGTCAGGATAATGGGCCCCATTCAACCACACCTGGAGTATAACAGGTAGACATATTCATGAGCACCAAAGAGGCCTATTTCAAATGTCAAAGACCTTGAGGCTCACCTGTGGGAACACCTCCAGCCTACTCCTTTGTCCCAGAGGTGGAAAAGGGAGGGTGGAGGTGAACCCAGATGGAAGTTACAGGAAGGAGGATGGGTCACAGAAAGGTGGATGGAAGTGAACCTGGATGGTAGCCAGGAAGCCTTTTTTAATACCTATTTTACATAAAATTTGCTCCACGCTCTGCCCAAAACCATGTATGAACTACTAAGCTGGCACACCAAAGTGGGTTTTTCTGCTACCATGCCCCTTCCCAAATGGCAGGAATTCTATCTCTTCTGGTTTAAATAAATCCTATTCCGTTTACTCTTCCCTTCAGTGATTTTATTCTTCAAAAATTGGAGACAAGAACCCAGAGGAAACTGGTGAATCAGGGAATCTAGTCTCATCTCAAAACTCCTATTTCACAGCTGAACTACCACAGCGCTGGTGGCACCTTGAGGTCTCTAAATGTTCTGATGCTTATTTTGTTGTTCTCAGTATCTAGAACATATTAGGGGTTAAGTAAACATGTGCTTAAATAACTAATCAATATTATTACCCATTTAAAAACTAGAGCTAAACATGAAATCTTTTAGTTTTGGCTAGGTCATTTTTTACAAAAATTTTAAAAAATGTTTTACTAAGACTATTTTAAAATAATTCCTTTTTTTTTTCTTTCAGGTGTTTCATTTACTCAAAAGTAAAAAGTAAACATTGAAAAGCACATTTTATGTTGCTTTGGTTTGTTAAAGAGTATTGTTATTACCAATATTTAAATCATTTCTAATAATTTTCTCAAAGCAGTTACCTATAAAAGTTTTTCAAATAGTCAACGACTCTATTTCATTGTTAAAAAAAAAAGAAAGTAATTACAAATTTACAGAATATCAGGAGTTTTATCAAATTTTTTTGATGAAGGAAAGAAAATTTATATCATGGCTCAGTACACATATATAACAAGAGTATGTATACATGTATGCATATATATATATACACATACATTTACATGCTAAAAAATAGTTTATGAAACAATACTTACCCTGATAGTTCCTATTATATTTTCAATTTAAAAAAATAATACGTATTTCAATTTAAAAAAAATGAATACAATTAAATTAATTTTGCTACCCAATAACGAGTTGCAATCAATATTTTGCAAAAGTACTGCATTATAAAATCCTCCTGTTTATAGGAAGCAACCTGAAAGCACAGCTTTTAATGTCAAATTAAATTAATACATGTGATTATTTATTTACAAATCAACAACTCCTAAAACATAAAGTGAATTCTTCATTGTTATTTAGGTATGAATAATCTTTTCAGCAGGGATATAGACAATGAGGGTACAAAGAGAAAATTGACACTTTTTCTTTTTATATTTGGTGGTGGAGAAATAATATGCAAACAAGTAACTTTAATAAAAATTGTTTATGCAAGGATAGCAGTTCATTTGAGAAAAAGAGATAGAGACAGGTGGAACCAGGGAAGTACTAATTAGTTATTGCTTTAAGTGAATTAAGGAAGCTCTTTTCAATTATGACAATTTGAGATGAGTTTCAAAGAATGCAAAAGATTCCATCGACAGAGCAAAAGAGCAATCACATAGACAAGAGGCACTAATCACATCTTATATATAGGTGGTAACAGCTTGCCAGGTAGACTGACATAGCTGGAAGTTAGAAGTGTTAGTAGGAGACAGTCAACCAAGCTTTGACCAGGAGACAATGAAGAACCTTAATAAGCAGGGTCTCTGTGTCAATTTTGTGTTTTAGATGGTTAAGCCAAGTAGCAGTGAAGTGCATGAACAAACATGAAGGAAAGCAGGGCTGCAGAAAGTTTTGGCAAGATTATAGCAAGATCCCAAATGCCCCAGGGATTACATGAATGAAAAAAATTTTTTTTTAGTTTTTTATAGGCCAGTGATGTTTATATGCAAACAAAAGAAAAATTAATTCTATATTATAAATCAGACTATATGATCAAGTTTACAAAAAGCTTTAGTTTCTTCAAATACATCAATTGCTGAAAGTAAAATGTACCTGCATGTGTTTTAGAGTTATTTATAGTTATAGAGCTTTTAACCTCTCAGCCCATAAGTGTTAAATAAATAAAATTAATCACTAAGAGACATATAGAATGGCCCTTTAATTAACTTTTTCCAAGTAATCATCTACTAAAACACAAGGACAAAATCAAAAGTCATTATGCTTATTATCTGATCTACAAAATTCAGTTTTCTGCAGTTAAAGTTATGTTGTATTAGCCAATCATGGATTTTCACTCTTTTTTGGAGCTTATTTTGAGTTCTGGACAATGATTTGGTTTACTGACATATCATTCCCGATTCACTTACTTTCTTATTGAAGCATTGACTAGTCTCTGATTAGAAATAATGATACACTATACTGCTGTAACATCTTCAAAGTCGTGTAGCAAATGGAAAAAACTCAATTAGGATTTTCTTCCTATAAAATACCTAACATAGAAGGTCCCTATCAAAGGGGAAAAGAAAAACCTGAAATGATTTCGAACTGTTATCAGTTAATCATATCAAAGACTCCTAGAATATTTTTCTAAAGTTCTCAGGATAGAAAACAGGCTGAAAATGTTCTCTACGTACTATAGGTTAGTAATACTCGACTCTGAAGTGAAGTTGACTGGAAGAAATAGGTTAATGTGATTTTAACTAAAATGAACAGAAAACAACTTACCAAAAATATATTTTAAAAAGTGTTGCTACTGGATGCATAGTATATTTGAAAATATTAAATGATTTTATTGTGCCATGTTAAAGTTATAGAACAATACACATTTTCAAATACTAAAAAAGTGACTTTTTTGCATTGAGTAAAATAGGTCACATTTAAATTAACAATATTTTACTGTGTAATATGCATAATAAATGTGACTATGATTATGTTTTATGAAAAACTGCTCCTAAATAATTGTTTGGAGATTCTATGAAAAGTTTTAGTAATTACTGGAAATAATGATGTGGAATGTTTTTAAGAAACCTAAACTGTTTTAGATTTGAAGTCTTGTAACAATGCTATGAAGTCATCTACAAAAAGAATCCTTCAGCATTTTGCATCTCTGTGTTTTACACAAATAAAAATTTTCCTACTCTTAATCTCTCCAGATTGCTACTCATGTGGAGTTACGTATTATGGAAATCTTAAGTGTCTTTGTTAGAAAGAAAGCTTTTCATGCATTAAAATTAATTAGTGGCGTAACTGACTTAATATGTAAATAACTAACCCCAAACTGAATTCTACCAACTCATGCACTGATAACATGTTTCAATATAAAAAAGCCTTACCTGCTCTCAGGTGGCCAACCACATCTGCCAGGCTACCCTTCTTTACTTTGGTGATGAAAGCACCAAGGCGTCCTAAGTCAGTCATTTTTCCTCCAACAACCTGGATGATTACAAAGTTATGAGTTCCTAAGATTCGTACCAGATACAACTTCATTAGTTTGAGAAAGTAAGCCTACATTCTTTTGCAATGTTTTACAATTAAGCGTGGGAACATTAGTGAAGTACAGTATCTTTTAAATTATAGGAACTAGTAGCATAGTGTTGAAAAGAAGACATCTCATTATATTCGTGATGACGGTGTGTCCTAAGGAAATTTGTTTACTGATTTCTTACACTGACCTAATAATAACAGGACACCAGAAGTAATGTATGCACTTGGAAGACAATTGCCACATCTCTCCCTACACCAAATGGCAAGTGGTTGAATTTGTTTAGGATTTTTTTAATCTTCTAAATTCCTGCTTTCTAGTTGAATTATTATTTCTATTTGAAGATAATACCCGATCATCATATCATATTTTTAAAATTATTTTAAAAATATATATATCCTTAGTTGTAGGTGAATACAATACCTTTATTTTATCTTTATTTGATGCTGAGGATCAAGTTCAGGGCCTCATGCATGCTAGGGGGCTCTCCACCACTGAGTCACAACTCCAGCCTATCATATCAGATTTTAATCTCCTTTGTGTATCTGTGGTTTAATGTAGTAGGCCTATAAACATAAAGACTAGTGATTTGTGCCAAGTTCAAGCCATGTTTTGGAAGTAATTTACCATTGTGCAAAGTGTATAGTCTAAATTCATCTGCCCATGTGATGACCTTCTCATCAGAAATATATATCTGTGGTTACTTGACCTTCGAAGTCTGAGCTATAATACTATCAAACACTTTGATCCAGCTTTTCTGTTATATCTGAAATTAAACATATGTGAAAAACTCTAGGTTTAATTTTTCCCGATGCAGAGGCATCAAATATACACAATTAAAAGTGTACTGACATTTTTTTTAACTAGAGAATTTTACTAGATATTTGTCATTTGAGTTTTCATCTGCTTTGTAATAAATATACCTTGAGGGTCACTTTTTAAAATACTTTTATTATAATGTGGTACCATCTCGGCCCTATTTAAGTAGTATTTTTGTTTAATGTCAAATCTTTTTCCAACTAACTGAAACTTGTATATGAAGTATAACTGTCGTATCTATAGTTCTTAGGAATATACCCATTAATGGAGGTGATCACAAATATTTCACAGCAAGAGAAATTAATGGTAATAATATCATCTGAGTACATGAACTTTCTTTTTTTTTTTTTTTTTTTTTCCAGTGTTGGGGATCATGCCTACCAGGCAAGTGCTTTATTACTGAGCTCACTGCCAGCCGTGAACACATTTTTAGTTGAATAGATAGCCAATGGTTTTGAAAAGGTCAAATAATCACACAACTGCAATATAACCTCTTGATGAATAATAGTTTTAAAGCAACATTTTAAAATATTTCTTTAAGTAACTGAAAGCAAAACCATATGATTTAATACACATACACCAGCACACATATAATTGAAGGTACATATGCAAATGTGTGTGCATGGACTTTTCTAGGAAACAATAATCTCTGTAGTCTATCAGACTGTTATATGTTAGAGGACAACATTTTTAAAAGATATATTTTAATCTTTTAGTATTATCATAAATATTACTAATTTTAGAAAATAATTTATTTATTAATGTTTTATGTTGCTCTCAACATATAATAATGGTCCACATTTTATATAAGTTTACTGTTTTCCATAAAAATCTTTTTAATAAAAAAATTATCCTTAAACTTAATATTCAGAGATAATTTTCTTATGTTCTTTTGTATTTCCTAAAACATCTGTATTATATTAATAAAAATGATTGAAAACTACTAATCCAGAAAAAAATTACATCTAAGACAAGCTCTATTCATTAGAGATTTCATTTTGAAGAATACATTTAAAAATCATTGCTGGGCATGGTAATGGTTGCCTGTAATCCCAGCTACTTAGGAAGCTGAAGCAGAAGGGTCACAAGTTCAAGGTCAGCCTTAGCAACTTAGTGAGGTCCTGAGCAACTTAGTGAGACCTTGTCTCAACATAGAAATTAAAAGGACTGAGGATATAGCTCATTGGTAAGACACAACTAAGTCCCATTCCCAGAACAAAAACAAAAAAAATCATTGTCAGAAATTTTGTTGATTGCAGTCTGTATTGTAATTCACTCTTTAAGAAACATTCTAAACAAGCATACTTACTTTCAGACCCAGTAATGCACCTGATTCTTTGGGCATGGTTGTTCTTTTGTTAAGAATAACACGTCCAATTAATCGGTCCCCCTCTTTAGATGGTTGCCACGTTACAGGATGCTGTTAAGATATAAAGTTTAAAAAGTAAACAACTTGTTTTCTACAGACACATTATTCTTAGTTGTACTAGGATGTGATTTCCTCAGTTAAGAGATACCCTAGAGGGAATTCTTTATTCTTGTGGACTTCATTCTTGGCTTATAAAAATTTTCATTTAGAGGTATTTTGTATTTATAAAAGATACTTATACCAAAAGATTCTAAAACTACTTAGTAACTAAGTATATCTCTTAATTGAAATTTAAAAACAATTTAAGTTTTAAAATATGTCTACTTAAATGAAGAAAACGGACTGTTTTCGTTATTAATGCTGATAGTATCCTTAACCAAATACAGTGTCCATTTTTGAATCATTACATTGGTTCATCTTACAAACTTCACAATGATGCAAAAGTGATACCCACTTGGTAGAAACTGGCTTTGAATTTTGATTTTTTTCTAGAACTAGTGATATAATATTGTTCTCTGTTGAGATGATGGGCAGGAGCAGTAAGCTGTAGCTCTCAGGCAGTCACAGGATCACAAGGTAAACAACTGATACTCTACAGTGTACTGTGTTGCTAAACAAAGATGTATGGTAGGTCAGATATATTAACTGCATTTTCAATCTACAATATTTTCGATCCACAGTGAGTTCATCAAGAAGTAACCCCAATGTAAGCCAAGAAAAATCTCTAATATCTCAAACTCATTTACATATATAGTAGTCATGAATTAATAAATGTTTTTGACTTAATTTACAATTTGCTATAATTATTCAGTGACAACTGATTTTTTCTTCAAAACTGTGATGTCAAATCAAATTAACATTTGCTCTCATAAAACATATAATGGTGCAGGATTCATTTCCACCCGTACATATGAGACCATGGACAATATATAGATAGCACATGTAATCCCTGAATTGCAAACATTCAATTCCCAGAAAGCTTACCGAACTAATGGGTGATGTTTCCCGGCTGTGCCACGTGGCAGGATCCAACCAGTAATAATCCAAGTCACCTGCACAGTAGGAAAACAACAAAAGTGTGATAGTTTTAAAGTGGAGAATATATCACTCTAAACACTACCTCTTCAATCTATAAAGTAAAGGGTTAAGAATATTGTAATCTTGACTACGCATCCCAGAAAGATACCTGTGTTGTGAAAGTTGGGACTTGAATTACTGGAATAAACGTGTGCTACAAGTGTACTTCATGCAATAGAAGGGCTACCCACCTCCCTCGAAAATAAGCCTAATAACACTGATAAGTAAACATACAGGGAAGAACAAGGCTAATCTGCTTTTCAATCCTCAAAAACTCTCCATTCCAGCCATAGCCTGCCATCTAGTGGTAATTTCTAAAATTACATTTATTGAACTGATCAGTATTAAAATTTGTCTCCCTTTCTATTCTACTGAACTATAACGTATTTTTCAAAATTATTCTCTTATCTCTATCTTTCCTCATCAACTAAAAATATGACACATATTTAGTACATGGTGCTTATTAAATATCAATAAAAATGATAAAACAGTGCAAATGACACAGTATTCACCAATTTTAATAAAATTAGAAAATCTTTAAAAGTCCTAACTTTGTACACCTGAATTTGTGAATCTTTATTTTCAGTTTTTGACTTAAAATACAATTCCAAAGAAAGCATTTGAGAAAAAAATTAATGGAAAGAGACAATGCTTTCGGTATTTGAATGGGATAAAAAGGCAAGAAAAAAATTGGGTCATTTATAAAAGCACAGTGTATTAAGTACATCATGCACAGCCATAGAAACAAAAAGATGTACCCCATTTGTGTACAATGAATCAAAATTCTGCCTATAAAAATAAAAAACAATTAAAAAAAGAAAGCAGGGGAATAAATGAACTTTTATATTTTAAGTATCAGAATAATTCAATGAAAAATTTCTTTCCATGTATCTCCAATGAGAAAAAAAATAAGTCAGTTAACATTGAGATACACAGCTAGCTAACTCAGGAAAATATGATTGTCCAATACTGTATAGGCCATAAGTAAATAATTTTTTATACATGATAGGGATGGCAGGTACAGGATACAATAGGAAATAATTTTTTTAAATGTATAAAAACTACAGGCATAAAAATCCACACCCTTTAAATTATTAGTAGTTGCTTTTCTTTTCCTCTTACAAATCTTAGAAAGGCTGAAGGCAAATGTTATATATATACTAAATACTGAAATGTTCCTCAAATATTCATGTGAATAATAGTAGTATACTCTCCGCGGGGATTAACATTTGAAATTGCACTATAAAAATTATTTTGTTAATTCTTCTGTTACTTCACATGGAATCTCTATCTTTCTCAAATTCACATTCTTAACATGTATACATGGCTTAATAGCAGAGATTACTTCTAGTGGACCACTTCAGTTAATGGAAAGTAAGGAAGATGCAAAAAGATTTTTCTCCTTGGTATTTATTTGCTGTTTGTAAAACTTTATACAATTATTCTTAAAGTACTTTTTCTTTAGTTTTTCTCAAAAAAAAAAACTACAGAGTAAAAATTGAAATGTTACTAATATAAATGTTATTGTTCAAAGGTAATGACTGCAATTTGTAAAAGTTTCTCCCTAAAATTTCACATACTTAATAAAAAGGTTTGATGATATACTAAATGCTGATTCACTTTGAAACAGTGATAAATTAATAGAACCACTGAGATATTGGTGAGAAATGTGACTATATTTCCCTGAAGAAAAAAAATCACAACTTAAATTGAAAGGTGCTTTAAGAAGTCTTCGAAGCTAAAATAATAACGAAAAAAAAAATCCTATTTTATTCAAGAAAACAATAGTTCATCATATCCCTCAATAATTTGTCTTGGGTTTTAAAAACTGCATTTCTTGGGATCTTCCTCTGGCTCATGAACCCCTTCCTCATATGGTGGTTCAGCTCTGTTTTATTCATATTGTCCTAAATAGATCTAGACAAATATTTGTGATGCAAAAGTGTTCCTCATAGGCAAAGATCCTAAAGCTGAAGTTTCTGTTAAAATTCAGCAATGCTATTCTGCACACCTTATTATGAAAAGACAGGTATCATATCATCTATAAACTTTTCAGGGGAATCACCTAGAATGGAGAGTGTCATCAAATTGGTTTGATGGAAGGAAGGAAGAAAGAAAGGAAGAAGGAAGGAAGGAAGGAAGGAAGGGAGGGAGGGAGGGAGGGAGGGACTATATATAGGGACTATATATAGAGAGATGTATCTATACAGAGTTTGCCAGGTGAATCCAATGTGCATCCAGCACTAGCACTTACACTACCCTGCAATATGCATGCTACAGATTTTGCAGCTAATTTTTCTTTGCCAATTTTGGTCATGCATAATAATGTAGACATCCACTAAATATTGCTAATGAATGTATAAAGTTCAATTTTTAGTATACAATTATACCTCTTACATTCCAGTTTCTCAGTTTTTATCACTAATTTTGTGATATTTCTATTTACTTTATCACCCATTAAAATATAACATTGTTGCTTAAAGTCTTACAAAAATTACATATTAAAATCTATATATGTTGTTTTAAATTATGTTTCTACTAACCATGTAGTTTGAAAGACACTGAATTTTTAATTACTCTAATTTGTCTTCACAATTTACATTTTCCTATTATTAATGGGATAAGCAACACCTAACAAAACCTTCTCCTAAAATATTCATAATCAAATACTTCATTAATACAAAACATTTTCCATGATTATTTTTCTAATAGATGATTAAAGATATTGACTTCCAGTTGGCATAGCTGCAAAATGGTAAATTCATGGTATTTGCTTGTGGAATCAATACAAAAGCATCTTGGCTCTAATATTCAATATTATTTGAAAGGAAGTAATCTATTATCATTAATTCAGAATCAGGAAGCATATCAGCAGGTTGTGTCTACTGAAATGGTTCAACTGCATAATTAGCCATGTTCAAAGAAGCATTACAATTTTGAGCTTATTTTTTGTGAAGAATTTTAAAACAGTTTTATTCCCTGCCCCTGTGAAAAAAGCAGGCTAATAAAACCTGGTTAGCATAGATCTTTTATTCCACAAATTTCCATGCACCATGCATTTTCAATGCACAAATTTATTTTCAATACAAAAGTTAAAAAAAAAAATTACCTGTCAGCTAATGCCTACGAGTGTTCTGTAAAGAGAACTAGTTTTCCTTAACCCCAGGTCACTATGATGAGACTGTTTAACAATGTGTAAACATGGATCTTTATGATTTAAAATTGTCCGTTTTTTGGTATGTAGGGTCAAGGCACGATGAATTTCAATAGGACCAACCAAACCAAAATACCTTCCAAAAAACATAGGTGCTTGGTGGAACATGTATATTAAAACTGTATGCAAATCATGACTCTAATTTCATATATTAAATACTTAAAAATTTACCTGACAGCTATACTTTCCTAAGTGGAGCATATACTTAATGTGCATATAGTAAAGGAAAAGTCACTACACCAAATTAGGGCACTGCTTTAAGAATTAGGAAAGTCAGTCTTGTGGCCCATCTCCAGAAGAATTATGCAGCATATTTTCAACATCATTAAAATGAAATGAAATAAAACAGAATTCATATCAATTCTGATATTCACTCAGTAACCTGTACAATTACTAAGACATAACCATAAGTGAGTTCTTGGTCATCTAAAAATAAGTTGTTCTTCCTACATAAAACATGTTGTCATAAATAAAAAGAAAAGTAAATTTTACACACCAAAAATCAGAACAACCCTTACCATATATTTTCCTAAACCTCTTAAAATTTTTTCCTCTTTTCTTTATTTTTTAGTCCTCTATCACAGGATACATGCTGGGAGTAAGTGCAATTAGGTGAATACTACACCACTTTAATCAGCAAAGTACATATACACAAATAAAAATGTGGAACAAAAATAAGGTATTGAATGTTTGCAACCAGGGCATACACAAACGTCAATTCAGTCCTAACAGGATGTTTTAAAATTTGATCAAGTAGTGTATTTTCAACACCAAGTCCCATGGCCAGCATACATGAGTAAATAACATTCGTCTATATTACATGAAGTATGTGTGTGTAAATTCATTTAAATAATTTACAAGGACATTTACTTCAGTAACACTCATTTCACAGACATGAATTAAACTGAGAAATGAGTTAAAATCTTAACTCGGGATTAATATATGAAAATGTCACATGAAATGGTTTCCTCATTTCTTAAAAATCTAATTAAAATACTCTGTGACTACAAAAGGAAAGTGCCCTCCTGCATAATCTATAACTCTGGAAAAAATCACCAATAATTTACTCATAGCAAAGTTCTAAAAAGCCTAATTTTTGCTTGAGTTAATAGGGAAAAGAAACAAATATTATCTTATGGTATTTGGTTT
The DNA here is from genome assembly GCF_902686445.1 of Sciurus carolinensis. NCBI lineage: Eukaryota > Metazoa > Chordata > Mammalia > Rodentia > Sciuridae > Sciurus > Sciurus carolinensis. The sequence goes on from NC_062219.1 coordinate 88,261,023, forward strand.
CTAAGCATTCAAATAAAATGGGAAGACATAAGGTTAAATTTAAGCATTAGTCAATCTGTGAAATATTAAAAGCATGTTTCACAAGTAAATGGTATGAATATCATTGCAAAATTGGCACACTTTCATTATTAAATTATTATTTCTCATGATCGACTATCATTTCTAAGTTCCTAGTATACTAAAAATATTAGTCTTTAAATACTTTTATGTGATACCATTAAAATTCATGCCAACTTTCACTCCCTAAACATATTTGAGGGTAAAACACTATAAAATTAGGTAACAGAGATTTGCCTGACATGGGCTCAACTTGTTTAACAATTTAAAATCCAATTTCTGGTTTTGGCCCAACTTATAAAAAACAAAAACAAAACATGAGTCCTTCCTTGGAAGAACCAGCCATTAGGGATTCATTAGACCATTTGTTCTCTAAATGCACGTTAGAAATTTCACTTTACATGAAGGTTATGTTCAATACTAAAGGTTGCATCACTAATCATCAGGGAAACACAAATCAAAATCTCTTATCACCTGTTAGAATACCTACAATAAGAAAAAGGGGGCAAATATTGGTGAAGATGTGGAAAAACTTGAAACTTTGAATGCTGTTGATGGGAACATCTATTAATAATGCCCCTACAGAAAATACTATGGATGTCTGAAAAAAATTAAAAATAGAACTACTGATGATCGATCAACACCATTCTTCAGTAGAAATTGAAATCACGATCTAAAAGAAATATCTGCACTCCCATGTTCACTGAAGCACTGGTCACTATAACCAAGATGTGGAAACATCCTAAATGCCCTCTGACAGGTGAATGAATAAAGAAAAGGTAGTGCACATATACATGGGAATAGCACCCTTTAAAAGAAGAAAATCCTGTCATTTAAAACAAAATGTAGAATCCAGAAGACTTTGAGTCAAGTGACACAAGACAGACATAGAAGAGCAGATATTGCATCATGACACCTACAGGAGGAATCTAACAGTCAGACTTACAAAAGCAGAGAGTAGAAGGATGATTTCCAAGGCTTGGAGGAGAGGGAAATGGGGAGTATTAGTCAAAGGGTACAAGTTTTCAGTTATATAAGAAAAATAACTCCTGGAGATCCCTAGGAGCATAGTGTTACAGTTAATGATACTGTACTACATACTTAAAATTTTGCTCAAAGAGTAGATATTAAGTGTCCTTATGACAAAAACAAAATATTGATAATAAGTAAAGACTACTTTAGACATGTCTATGAAATACACTGTAGTGATGATTTCATGAGTGTATATCCAAACTCCTTAAGTTGCATAAAATACATATGTACAGATGTTTTTGAATGCCAATTATATGTAAATAAAGTGATTTTTTTCAAAATAGAAATTTCACTTTTAAAAATGCTTGCTTAATAATGCTCTATTTTTATCAACAAAACCAAAAACATCATTATTTCTGTTTAGTATATGAATTATGAAAATGTGATAATTCCATTATTTATTAAATTGATTCAAATAAATACATCATGTACTATTTATTACATTAATAAAATGACAACATGCTTGTATTCAGAAATTATTCATACTCAAAAGAACCTCCAGAGCCGAATGACCTCTAGAGAATGATTATTTACTTGAAGGCCTGTGGTGCCATCGCTGTTTTATAATTTTAGAGCACAGGAAAGGAGGCACAGTTTCTGGTCCAGGAAACGAGAATTTAATTAACATCTTTGGCAGATGTGGCACTTTCCTGATTATATATATTTGGTGAATTTGAGAGCTAATTTTTCAGATGCCAACACTACCACCATACCATTCTACAAAGCAGTTATATGGAATTCTGAATCAAAACTGACTGAACTCTGCCATTCAGATAATCCCTCAACTCTGAAGATACCTACGGTAGTATCCTATTGCTCTTTTCAAGGGTAGAATGAGATCATGAATGTGAAAATGCTATGTAAACTATAAAGAACCACACAAATGCAAATTTTCATTTAAAGTATAAAAATATGTATCAAATATTATTTCCAATTATTATGCCAAGAAGCACTTCTTTCAATTTTATTAGCTTGCAAACATAATGATTTTTTTCTGCTCCACAATTATAAACTTTGAATCACCACAGAATCTTAGTTTCTCTATTAACACTATATCTTATGTTTATAACTGCTATTTCTTATAAAACTTACAAAATGACACTATTATGTATTAAAGAACATTGCATTTGAAATTGGAGACTTGTGACTCTAAAAACTAAGTCTACATATTAGGTACACTGTCTCATGATCTCTCTACATCTCTATAAACACTGTTCTCTTCTATAAAAGGAAAATAGGTGTGTTGTCACACGTCTGCAATCCCAGTTACTTGGGAGGCTGAGGCAGGAGCATCACAAGTTCGAGGCCGGTCTCAGCAATTTAGCAAGACCCTGTCTCAAAATAAAAAAGTAAAAATGTCTGGGATTGTAGCTCACTGGTAGAGCACCCCTGGATTCAATTCCCAGTAAGGTTAAACAAACAAACAAATAAAAGGGGAATAATGCTACTTTCCTCACTGACGTTTCATGGAGATTAAATGAGCTATGTCATTTTGTGAACTTAAAGAAACTTTAAAAGTAAAGTTTAATATATAATGAACTATACAATATAGATAAAAATAAAATCAAGTGCTAGAGATCAGATTTACAGTTAAATAGCTATAATAAGTAAAATTTGCATAAAATCAGTACTCTTTACAAAATATGATTTTAAATATCTTATAAAAATGTCAAAGTCTGTGAAAAAATTATATCTGGATGGGATTAATCAAAATATCCCTAACAATATTTCACTAGCTTGCATTATATCTTCAAAAATTGCCAAATACATTTTAATATTTATATTCTAATAGGTTATAAGCTTACTAACTTCCTGACATTCCTTTTTTTCAGTCTGTATTCATAACAATATTACCTAAGCAATAACAGAATTGTTAAGAAAACAACCAAGGTAAATTTAAATATGTAACAGGATCACTCTTGACGGGTCTTTGAGAAAGCATAGGAAACTGTAGATTTATGTCAGAAATAAATAGACATTGTAAAATTAAAATGTATTTGAGCTAATGAATATTATGCATTGGTTTATTTTTCCTAATTTTGAAAGTGATATAAATTTACATGAATTTAGATCTTTGAGATTTCAGGAAGCTTCATGGTCCAGAAAGACTCCCCAAAATACCGTGATGAGCAAAGATACCCTTTCTTTTACCTCTGCACTGCCCTGATGATATGGATCCCAGAGAAAGCAAATAAATTAAAATTCCCTAGAGCTTTGAACAACAAAGTACATGCACATGCATGTGCTGGCACATGTGCATTTACACACACAACTCTGTGCTTTAGAATTATAAAAGAATTGTATTCATAGTCTTCAGGAAATCTAGAACACACACTACATTGCATCAATTAAATGGTAATAAAAGTTTATCTGATTAAGTCTCCAAGGTCATTGATTATAGAGAAGAACTTTTCCACACATAATAGTTTAGACAGGAATAAATTTCTTGTGTGGTTATGTCCTGAGGTTCAATAACTGAGAAATTTCTTCCCCCAAATTTAAATACAAAATAGTAAGGTGCCTTGGATTACAAATCAATGAACTGACAATCTTAGGGACACTTTTTCCCCAACACAATGACTCTTCATAAGTAAGAATTTGGAAGTGCTGTACACAGGAGGGAAATATTTTACTGCAACTTTCCAACTGACCAGGCTTCCACATTGACACTGAGTATTCCATTCACGTGGGAGAACAGGTTGTCACGTGCAAAGCCTCGGAATAACCAGCCAGGAAACCCTGTGGAAAAAATTGGGGTTTATTTGTTTTCATTGTTTGGGGACTGGATGTTAACCACAGGTTTAAGAAATTGTAGTGCTGGGCATATTTGCCTCAGAGACATTATAAGAACCATTCTAGATGCAGTATCCTTTATAAAGGAAAATGCTAGTTTTTATCCAGATCCAGGCAACTTTAGCAAAACAGCATTAATTTGCAATAATATCCTGAATGCCAAATCAATTTGTACCTGCCTCTGCATCCCAAAGACATGGAAATGAAATATATGGAGATTGAACATTATCAATGGTTTGTGATATAATAATAGTGAAATGATAATAAAGATGATTTATAAGGTTATACATGACAAAATATAAGTACTTATGAGGTATTGCTACTGCTTATTACTTTTAAATATATTATTTAGCCATAAAAAGTATAAAATTAGTTTACACTACAGCAAACATGTTTAGTACTATGAACAGATGTCTTAAAACCAGAGCTTCCTTGAAGCAAGTTATTGTAAATATTTTTTCCCTTTTTAATTTTGTTGTTTTCTCTTATTTTTTGTTTGGTTTTGGTTTGTTTTTCTTCACTTTTACTTGACCTATGTGAACACATAATTTATAGGTATATAAAAGAACTTTCTTTTTAAGTCGGAAATTCCTTAACTGATAGTGGGAAATCACTAGGCATAAAATTCTAGAGAATATTTTATTTTATGCTTCATCATTGTTCTTGAGAAAACTGCCTAAGTGTTCATATTCATAAAACCTCAGAATTATTGCCATAGGAAACTAGGTTGCAAAATACTGCAAGGTCACTGGTCTAAACCTTTGCTGCAGTGCAAAGGCAGTCAAGCCTGATGAAGGCATGTCCTTACAACTGTACTCTGATCTGGATGACAGAAGTAAATAATTTAAGTCAAAGCACAAAATCAATGGTAGTAAAGAGCAATATTCACAAATGCATACGGATAGCATGTACATTTTATATTACAAAACTATCTAAGTTGAGGTTGGTCTTTGAGGCCTCTCCCCTTGAGGCCTCCACTCACTTCTTTCCACTGCATCGCCCTTCACCATTACATCAAGGCATTTCCCTACATGGACCATGTTGATGATGTTGCTCAAATTATGTGGATTATGCTGCAGCTGCTGATGATCTTATTTATGAAAAGACAGAAGAGAACTATGTTCTGGTGTCAGTGTCAGAAATATCTAGTATGCACTCAAACAACTGGTTTATTTTTGTAATGGATGCTGTACATTTTGTTATCAGTGGCACCTTCCTCAAAGCAAACACATGTATTAGAAATTGTATGATAAATCTGCAGCCTGACTTTCTACTTCTATTTTTCCTTACTACTCTTCTTTACTATGCATGTTAAATTTATTTCATAAGGCTAAAGTTTTATATTGTGGTAGCTACCTTAAATCATTTTCAGTATTGATGAAGGTTTTTAATTCATATTAAGTGAATATATATGTACATAATGCAAATATATGCAAACATAAACAAACTATCCTAACTCCCTTTTAATTAAAACAGATTTTTATATTCATCACTCTCAAAATATCTTTGATACAATGGGAAATATCTAAAATGGAATTGATGTACAGGTATTCACTTAATCACAGCTTAAACAGCAGAATTCAGTAAATAGCAAATTTGCCAAAGAATGAGAAACAAGTAAAAAAAGGCTTCTTACTCATCTGGCAAAAGTCCACAAACAAAATCTAAACTCCTAGACTTGATTCCTTGAAAAAGCCCACTAGGCCCTCACTCATAATTTTACAATCAAAATTATAAATAAGTTTCTCTGGTATTCAACCCAATGTTAAAGATGCATACTGTAAAAAAGCAAAAGAAGTTGGTACAGCCAAGCACACTGACAACAGTAAGAATTCACAACAAAGAGAAAGGGAACTTAAGGGAAAAAAAAATACACACAAACAAATAAAACAAACTGGTAAGGGTCTACCTGCCTTCGGCACCATGATACCGTGAGTAGCTCAATGGACACAAATGTATGAACATAACTATCTGAACAATTATGTAAGAACACAACTGAATGACAGGGCAACATGTTGATGTTAGAACAATATCCATTAGACAACAACTAAAAGAACTAATAGCATATAAGCTTTTATGAAAACAGTGATAAAATCCTCTTTGTAGCCTTCCGGATTTAAAAGAAAAAGGTAGATAAGTGCAAACTTTTCCTAAGAAAATTTTTAATTTAAATAATGTAAACAATCAACAACTATAATTACAATCTAATTGGCAAAATTAGTACATCAGAAAGCTCAGCTATGCAGAATGAGGGGCTCTGGAGCTAAGCTTTTTATAAAATGTTCTCCTCTTACATGTTCTATTTCCTGACATTTTGTGAATGCAGTACAAAAAGGGGGAAACCGGTTAAGTACTCTTCGCATACTTCCCTAGACACAGAGTAGCCAGGTTGTCTTCTAAAGATTCTTAACCAAATTCAATATCTCTTACGTAAGAACAAAGCAAGTGAACAAGCAAGAGAATGGTGTAACTGAATTAAGATGTGAAATGAGGAGATATTTAGTGAAAGAATTGGCACTGATATCCTATATATTCAGGAACATTAAATCTGAAAAAAATTACTCTTTGAAATATTTTATTTAAAATATTTAATGTACTATTATTTCAGTGATATTAAAATTAATAATTTTTCATATACTTTTCCTAATATGACTTTTAGAAATTCATAATAAACCTTTCCCTATTGACACACAGAGTGTCACTGACACAAAGACATAAAAATCTTTCATTCATTTTTCCCAATAAAAATGTACATATTTAAGTTCGAATCAATAATTTCATCATTCTTAACAACATAAGATCATTATACTGCAACTAATTTCCACATTGACTGATCTAAATTTTAGTGAAAATACCTAACTCATCACAAGCAAGACTGAGTTCGAGAAATATGGAACTAAAAAAAATAGCAAATTATTATAGTGTTTATAACAGTTTCAATATTAAGAAAAAATTATAGTTTAGCTTCTAGTTTCACAACATACACAGACATTTATTTTATGTACATATAAATCAAATTAAAGGCTGACCTTCATTTTAAAAATAAAGAAGTCAGCCAACAGCAAGCACCTTCTAAACTAACATCATTTTTATTTTAACTGGCAAGAACGTAAGTAGCATTTACTTTTTAATATAAAATATCTATTGTTCATGTTTGAAATATATTTGTAAAGGATTTGACTTAGGGTTATTGTTTAAACTGCATTCTAATGACTAAGTACTCAACTTTAAAGTAAGAAACTCAGTATTATGCAACCCTGGTCATTTTTCATTATTTACTGTTGACAGGGATAAAATCATATCTTTCTATCTTTTATAAATTCAAATAATTATCAAGAATAAACAGTTCTATTTGTTTTTCAAAGTTATGTACTAACAGTTTTGATGATAAAAATAATCATATACACATACACATCCCAGATCTTTGGGCCTATGCTGATCTTTGATGTAATTATCATTGCATCACATTTTAATCAAAAAATCAGATGTGTACTTAGTTCACAAGCATGAAGACTGTGTCCATTGCAATATTTAGCTTTCTTAAGCCAACCAGGACAAACATGGAGAATAAAGACAGTATGTTCAAAGATGGGCAAACTCAAAGGAGACAACTTCAAGTGGAAATTCCAAAGATATATACTCCTCATTAGAGTTTCTTACCAATATTCTACAGGATATTTCAAATTAAATAGATATGGGGGAGGGTTCTTATTCTATGCTCAATTTTCCCATCATGTTTATGTCCTCAATGAATTGCTCATTATAGTAAAAGCCCACTGACTACATCAAACCTTTCAGAAAGATCTCTGTAACTAAATGTCTGTTCTAAACAAGCCTATCCTAGGGAATTACAATAAATTGTTAAAGAAGCCCACTGTCAAAAAGAACTAATCTCTGCTAAGCTATTCTGAACAGAAATAAGTCCTAGCTAGTTCTTCAGCAACAGAAGAAATAATGTTTGTCCATGTAAAGTTCAGTGCCCTCTTTGTTCAGAAAGCACTCAACGCTATTTTTGAATTTTCAGTCATTCCTGATCTCTTTTTTAATAACAATGTAACTGTCATTTACTTACATCTTGGAATTTTAATCTTTAGGTAGATTTTTTGACTACGTTGTAAAATGGCATAGCCCATGAACATATTAAGTGTTAACAGTGTTGTTAAAGCAAAGGAAAACTGAAGATGTTTTTGGGTTTATTCACAAACCATATATAAGAAATGGCTTACCTTAATGCAGGTAGAACTTTTTCCACCACTGAATATCAAGTACTTTGTTGTTATAATTAAATTTAGGGAATCCAAGCATTTTTTTTAAATTGTAGGTAAAATTGTGTGTGCATAAGTGTTTTTCTGTTAAGAGTCCACTGCTCCCTTAATTTCTCTGAAGGACCCATGATCTCTCCAAATTAAACTCAAATGGTTAAAGGATCTGCAAGAAATGAGTGGCTTAGACTGAGACATTCCAATACTGGCTTGGTGCTCTCCCCTTAGCTCCCAGAATCATGCTCACTTGCAGGTCCTCAACCTCAGCATATGCTTTCATTAAGATCCCTACTTAAGACAGGCACTTAGGAAATCAAGAAACCATACTCTGAGGAAAATTAGCTTTATGACTACATATGGCGAACAAGGGAATTTACCTCAGAAAGCACATTTGTGAGCTATCAAGACTTTAATAAATTATATTTTTAAAAAGCCTTTAATATAGAACTCAAGCATGAGCACTACTATATGAAGATGTGCTAATATCTCTTCTCTGATGAGTGCCTTCAATAATTTCAAAAATGTACTCTAAAAGGAAAATACAGAAAAATAAGTTTAAAACTTTATATAATCTAAATAAGTTATTGGAAATCATTATTCTGAAAAAAGTAAAAATTTGAAGTTGATAAAAAAAATTGGTCTAATTTTGACCTACTTAAAAGCAAAGAACAAACTTCAAGGGCTAAGCATTCCATACAGGAAAGCATTACAAAGCTAACAGCTTCTTGTTCCAAAAAAGAAAAAGAAGAAAAGAAAAAAGACATAACACCTTAACACTATTAATAAGTTTAAAATATGTGTCCTTATATGACATATTATGCCACTGAAAACATGCTTGTTAGAACCCACCAGCTACTGAAATCAGCTCCCTTTTCCAAATTAAGCTTTGAAATGTTTACAGTTCATCACAATAAGATTTTATCTCCCAGGTCTTTACAACTCATGTAAAGTCTTGTCTGAACCAAAAAAATTAAATTAACTGGGCATTCAAAAATTTGGGGTACATTTCTACCAGTAATTGACTAACTCATTATGTGATTATGAGAATTCCCTTCTTGAACACAAAAGATGGTCTACTTAAAGCAGGTAATACATAAAATCTAGACACATTTACTAGCCTACAACTTACAGGCATGATCATCAGTGTTTAAAAGTTATCTCAACTATTAATTTTGTCATTATAAAATAATTACAATTTTTCATTGAATTCTTTACTTTTATAAACAGACATGTTTTCCCCCAATCTCCCTTGCCTTAAAAAGGTGAGATGAGTCTATATTTATTTTATTTACCAAAAGTATCTGTGGATTATCTGGGGAAGTAAAGGGGGAATATATACTTCTTGTTTATTGATATTTTGTCTTTATTTTTTAAAAGAGTTCTATCATTTGGAACTCTTCCCAGGAACACCCACAAGTAATACTTCAAAATGAAAACATCTTATTCTCCTTGAAGATCTTTCTAACCATACACTGAGTGCCACAAAAAATTAAGAAGCTGGAAGATACTTGAGTAGATAATCTGATGATGGAGAATCATTTTACTAACAAAGTTACTGCCTTCATGAATTTATCTAAAGGGACTATCAATCAGAGTGGTTCCTCACAGCTCCACAGAGAAATCATTGTTTTACTTTCATCCCTCTGTGCATATGTGGGAGTCTTAGCCATCACTGACTTGACTTTCTCTTATGATGGTGGCTATCATTAAGAAGACCCATGACCATGAACACAAGATTTGTGATCTTGATCAACTATCAATAATTAGCCACTCTGTAAGACCATGGTTCAATTTACAATAAAATCCTTCTGTTATCACTCAAAAGCATATGCATTCTATACTCCTAAACATTAACTAGCATTAGACAGGCAGCAATCCAATTCATACTTTCGAGAGTGGCAGGTGACTGCTTCTTTTCCAGTCGCCTTGGATCCTTTGGATTTTGAGCTTGCCCTTAGCAGAAAGTGAACCTCTTGAAAGTCATTTGCTGAGAAGGGAAGGCAGGAGCTTTCTTCAGTTGCCCTCAGCAGTACTGGCTGAACCTGAGAGGGAGCAAGTGAGCAGCAAGGAGCTCCTGTCCCTGGCAGGCACTCAGAGGGCCCGGGTGCCTCTCTGCACCCAGGTCCTCATGGGGCTGCAGCATAGCATGTGATGCCTCCTTCCCCTCCCAAGGAGTGCAGTCTAACAGCAGATGCCCTCAGGACACTGCAAATTTTCTATGCTTATTGGCAAAATAGTTACAATGGAGCCAAGGGATTTAGCAGTTTAAATTTTTAAAAAGTCAAAATCTCCCTTCCAAAAACCTCAGCTGTTAAATCACAAGTAAAAGTTCAGGAAACTCCATCCTCTCCTGTATTAAGAAAACTGGATCCTGTAAACATTTAGTTTAAGTGTCTTTTTCTACACAGAAATCATCAACGACAACCTTAAACAACTTAAAAATACTATGCCATTCCCACTGAGAAGAGCAGGACAGTCTTTTTCCAAATAGGCAGAATGGAAACAAGGTCCAGAAAAGGTTAGTTCCTCTTTTTGCCCAAGGTCACACACCCAAATCTGACCCCAAAGGCTACACTTCCCTTTGACTTTTGTGTCTGGGCTCCCTGATCCCCCTACCTGATCAGTTTTCCCTTAAGCTCACAGCTTAACATCACATGAACACACAAGTATTTCCAGAGACGTGCTCTATAATCAGGTGGGTCTATAGGAAAAGCCAAGCCTGGAACACCAAAGTCTACACGTTGGAAAAGAATAATCTATATAAATTATATCTCGCTATTTTTAAGAAGATTAAAGGCTATGAAGCCTTCTAATTTTACTGAAATTCAGTAAAGAGGGAAAAAACACTGATCAATCAAAATATATACTTTCTGAATTAACTATATTATATATAGATGAAATTGAGAGTTAAAATATACTAAAATGTATATAACAACATACTGATAAACACTTAAAGCATAAAAATAACTTCATAAAATGCAACTAGATAATCATCATTGCATTTTAAAATGTTTATGTAATTTCCATTTTAAAGAAAAATATTCATTATTCTCTTCTGATACTCTAAATGATAAATTATAATATCTTAGCCTTTTTGAAAATTAAACAGTAAGTTCCATTAGGTTTACATTTATTCAAAAAAATTAATATTATAGTTTAGTTTACCTGTTCCTGAGTGCAACGTATGAAGTAGTAGAAACTGCAGAAACCCAGCAAACATAATAACAGCAGCATCAGAATGGTTAAACAAATGCTACTGGCATCAAATCACTAAATTCCAACTAGCAATGGCAGCAGATCCACAACACAGTAAAAAAAAAAATCCACCAAAATACAAAATATTTTTTAAAAATTTCCTGTAGTCCTTGCATTCTAAATCAAATGCAAAAGAGCCTGCAGTGTCCAACATTATACAATGGTGACACTAAACAAGGCCATAAGTACTGCTGTCATCAAAACAGATCTCTGCAGTGTACAGATTCTCATTGATCACAGCATTAATCTATAGTGCTCTGTGCTATACTAAAGTGATGCTCAGTATAGCAAACACAAAGGTCCACTAGCCCCAGAGTTAACCATTTCCTAAAACAAGGCACAGACGCTGCTACCTTCCTGCAGCCAGAGAGACGAAATGCTCTGGTCCCTTAAAGCCAGCACAGGAGAAAAGACTCAGGCAGAAGCAGCTCAGGAGCTCCTCTGCTATTCCCCCGAACCATGGCAATTTACTGCAATATCCATGGGCTAAGATGAAAAAGTTGAGCAGACCCTTGTCCACTTGTGAACCCCAGAAAACTCACCTGAAGTGATTTGGTCCCATTATCAATCAGTGGCAGTGGTTCTGCCAAGCCTTGTGTAATAGATCGCTTCCTCTGCAGTTTGCCTAATTGAGGAATCTCTCTCAGCTCAATGACATAACCGGCACTATGAAGCACAAACCAGAAGTACACCAGTGATTATTGGGGACTTGGGCTATTCCTGTGGGCCAGCCTAGTGCTAAAGGTGGCTCATTCCCAGGAACAAAAGAACAGCCTCAAATAGGTTTTGCCAGGAAGGTGGGGGGGGGTGCCTCATATTTCTGATACTTGTAAAAATGTGTCTTTGATCATTATACGTCCATAATTCATAATGCAATATATTTTTCACCAAGAAGTAGGATAAGCATCCTCTCTCTAGGTCACCTTTGTTTACTCTGTCCACCCCTCTTGTATACAAAATGGCAAGAGCTGTTCAATTGATTTGAAATTTTATTTTGCCAATTACGTTTTGTTGTGGTAAATCATTCAGCTTCCAGAAACTGCAATGAACAATGATATACTTCTCTTACCTACTATGGATTATTTACTGAGTAGAAGTAGACTGCTTTTAGTTTGTTTTGGAAAATGAATTAATCAAATGATAACAAGTGAGAATTAGGAACATCTTTTATTAATTTAAAATAAATGCACTATGTTTAAGTGATAAGTGCTTATCAAAAATAATTATCTGATAAGGAAAAAATTAATACAAAACCATGGATCATTGCATAATCACAAAAGCAAGTACTAATATCTCTCTCAAGCAAACAGACCCATTTAAACATTCTTCTCTTTATATTTTTAGTCTCTACTTAGAATCTTTTTTTTCCTTTTCCCAAACTTCCACATATGCTTTAAACTAGCTTTAGTCAAAAACTGATCAAACTATTGTTGGGAAAAGAGAAAAATAACTATAAATCAAAGACTTATTATATAAGTCAAAGACTTATGTGTCAAATACTGTTCTATTAATTTTATTTATCCATTTATTTCTCATAGGCATATGACAAAATTGATATTACTCCATTTGATAGATGAGGCTTAGAAAAGCTAATTAAGCAGCAGAGTGTATATACTCACAGGGTTTACAAGTAGCAGAGGTGGGATTTGAACTTGGCTTTATCTGATTTTAAAGTTCATGCATGAGTTTTTCACTGCACCATAGTAAATACAGTAATTATTTTTGTGGTTAACCACAAAGTTGTGCCAGTTTTTGTTGACCATGGTGGTGACCATGTTGGTGACCTGTTGGTGGGGAAAACTGGCGGTTCAGGAGGGGCCTACAATCATCTCCTTCTATCTTCCACATTTGGAGTTAATGAGTATCTTCCAGAGCAGATAATGGGGCTGAGGTCTCATACCTGCCAAACTGAAATTTCTTCCATTATAGTACACTGTCATAGAAGACACACAAATGGCACAGTCTAGAAATAAGCCCCCTGAACCAGTATGTACAGAAGAGAATGAAAGGAAAGAGAGTCAAACTTTCTAAAACCTCCTTATTCTGCTCCCCTAGTTGAAACTGCTACCACATAATTTTCTTTGATTGTCATTTAAGAATCCATGGATCTTAAAAGCCTATGCAGGCTGAAGGCAACTGAATTAGAACATTTCAAACATTGTATATGGTTATTATGCCTGAGCTTTCAGAAACTTTCATATTTGTTTTCTCCTGTATTTTTTTTCTTATTTATCACCTGGCATAGGCCAATTTTAAGTTATAAAATTAGTTCGAGTGCTATTAATCTAATGTTTATTCTCCATTACATCTCATAAGTTTACACTAATTTGTTATAATTACCTGTGTTCCCTAAAGTGTCTTGACATAAGGAAATGTATTAAGTGGTAACAAATTACCTTTCTAACAGAAAATTCCTAATAAACCAAGCAGGGTCTCTGAAATGGTATTCACAGTTTTCAAAATAACAAAAAGAATCAATATTAGAAGAATCGATCGTTGGTCTTATCCTAAACCATTGTTTCAATCATTTCTAGATACCACGTACTATGAGATTTCATGCAGAGGAACCAATGTCTTTCACTGAAGCCATCATCAACATAGGAGTAGGAGAAAATCCTTCTATTTCCCTTTTATCAGTTCAGAAACTTTTGTTAACAAAATTTACTTACTTGAAATATTTCTTATTTAAAACAACCCTTTCCATCTTGGGCCACACGTGCCCATCTGGACTGTGTGCCTACAGTCACTTGGCTGTGGCTCCACAGCCACTCCAAGACCAGCAGACTGATTTCCCATGGGAGAGAACACATAAAACCTCACATCAACTGCAATTTTGAGCTTGCCATTTGACCTTGTGGCACTGTAGTCTAGGTCAATTTTATGTTTGTGAAGTTTCAGTTCTTTCACAGGAATCTAGGATCCCTTATTTTGAAAAACTGACACAAACTTTCTATTTTTTAATTGATTTCCATAAAAAAGACTTCAATGTGTCATAAGGTTTTCATTCTTTGTCTTAGCATGAGATAGTTTGGCAAGGAACATACTCACTACAAAATAAAATCCATGCATGATTAAGGAACTTATTATTTTTTTCTTAAATCTTTCTTGACTTAGCTATTACAGGAGAATATAAATCATTTTACAATCTTCAGGGCTATATTATAAACTCTATAATCTCATTGTGGAGAAACATATTAAAGACAAAGCTGGTAACTTGAAACTCTGCTCTATTAATAAAACAAAATCACTTTACACTTGGCACAAAGAATGGGAATGTTTAGAATGGAAAAACAGAAATGGTGGGAGTCTTAAGTATAGATTTGGGTACAACTGTAAAAAAAAATGAAGCAGGATTACTACCCCGCAAACTCACTTACCGGCACCTGCTCGGCGGGCCTTGATTGTTCCCACTTCAGAATCAATAGAACTCACTTCTTCCCACCCTTCTGAAGAGACATGTATCCCAGGTGCACACATTACAGCAACCTTGCAAAGAAACCTAGCCTGAGTATTTTCAGTCTTGCAGTTTAAACCACTCTCTGCTGCTCAAGATCTTATCTAAGAAGAGGGTAAAGTGCCTCCTCCATCACTCCGCTTATATCATTGAACAACATAAGCAGCAGAAAATGGACACTGGAAGAAAACATTGGTGTAAGCATAAGAAAGTCTCCTTGCATGACTGACTCAGGTCATTGCAGGCACTGTGCAGCTACCAGAAGGACTGCTTGGATAAAATACCATACAAAAGCCACAGTGGGCCTGATGGTGTGAAGACTGGTAGCATTTACTGAGGAGAAGCATATTGGCATCTCTGTTGGGTTTTAACCAGATCCACAGGATTCAGGAAATAAGCTCTGTGCCAGATGACACTATGCTCCTAGCCATTCCTTCTGTTTACTTATCGCCCAAATTACTCTAACTAGTGTCCTTTTTCCCGCTGTGAGCTTATTTGTGAAGAGGGCTAAATAAAGGATTTTTATGACAATGAAATGGCCTATCGCCCATAAGACAATTTCTGGAAACATAATTCTTCTGCTTTTGTTCAGTACTATTAAAATTAATTAATTGAGATCATTTCTTCTTATTATATCTTTCGTTTGTGAAGAAAACACTGCTTTGATTTGATTCTTCCTGTGAAATCAGGCAGACTTTGTACCGATTACCTGTTCTTTGTATAGTGTTTTCTTTTCTAATGCATAATACTTTTAACAAAGGTTCCCTCTTCCTACTTCAGTATTTTCCTATGAGAGGCAAAAGTTCTTTTACCATATTGGCCTGGGAGTTTTTCCCTATTATATGTGACATGGTACAACATTTCCAGAACATGAAAATCTGAACCTTCAGATAGATGGTATGCATATTCTTACCCCATGAACAAAGGAAATATATTTTGTATTTTCTCTATCATAACTGGAATCTTTTCAGTAAAATAAACAGGTACATGTAATTTCACAATATTTTTCCCCGGGTAATTGTAGCCTTTTAGGATTTTAATACAAAGAATATTATAACTAGTAAAAATACTGCAAAAACATTGCATTCTAATACATTTCATACTTCCTGAAGCATGTTCATGTGCTTTACAACAAATGTAAGAGGTAACCAAGAAGGAGACCATTAACAGGAGAATCAATCACTTATAAAACAGGCATGGAGTACATACCAAGACTACCTTATCCTGGATACAAAACTCCTAAGTGATTAAGCGTAGGCTTTTACTTTATCAAATTTTATTTTCAAATTAAATTTTAGTTATAATATGAGAGCATTAAAATACACATAAACCTATTACACTCAAATGCTGGTAATTTTTTCTGTCTTTTTTTGGTGGGGGTTGGGTGAAGGAGCAATGCTGTGGATTGAACCCAGAGCCTCCTGCACATTGGGCAAGATCTCTACTACTGAGCCACATCCCCAGCCCCCAAAAGCTGGTACTTTTAATGCTGAAATAATAGTCACACATATTTTAGAAATTCCTTTTTTAAACCTCCACAGTCCTAGTAATCGCATATGCAAAGAATTCTGATTTCCAAATCACAAATTTCCTTTAAGTACATTTTGAATTAATTAACAATACTGTACTGATTTTCTAAAGTCCATACATCACCAGCATATTAGGAAATCAGTGTTGAAGCACTCTACAGTAAATGTATATATTATTTCTCAAGTCTCCTCAAGCACTTTAAAAAGTTGAAAACATCTCTACTCATCTATAGCTGACTCATTCGTGTAATGTATTCGGCTGATAACAAACATAACTTGTAAAGAAAAAAAAAAAACACTTCCATGAAGGCATAAGAGCATGTCTACATATTACACCCTTGATGGAATGTAAATCCAGAATCTGATTATTTTATGGAGCTACAGAATGAAGACTGCTCAGACAGAAAAAACATTGCTATTGTATTGACTGGGTTTATCTGTTTTGTGCACCTTGCTATATTGCATTGGCACTTAAGAATTAACAGCAGGACAAATTCTGGCAGAACTGTGTAAAGATATTATCATTTAATCTACACATGTGTGAACCCCAGATCATCTTAGTAATATCAAGTATTATTAATTTTTATAACCATTAAGTAGTGATAGAAAACAATACTTATGAAGGGTTATGACACAAAAAGCAAGTTCAGGGCCAAGGTGTCTCCTCTGAAACATTTCACTGACTAAACTCAGTAAGAACAGATATTTTCACTGTTTTGCATTTCCCTAGAGGTTTTAAAAGGAGAGACCTACACTGGATATTATTCTGTTATTCTTTTTAAGTACTGCACATAGACACTTATAATTTCTTTCGTCTAGTCAAAATTCTGAACATCAAATGTATTAAGCATTCAAGTAAAGACAAGAAATATCTAAACTAGCTCTCTGATTGCAATTTTAAATGCAATTTTTATTTCTATACCACAGATGAAGAAATTGAGGCTTAGATATAAGTGACAAGTCAGTAAGACAGCCAAAATTTGAATTCAACAAATCCGATAATAACCTAAGCTGACAATGATTTAGATCACCACTTCCTCAAATTTTAATAGAAAATTTTACCTCTCATACAGGACAGTGCTCTTGGTGGTTTAAATTTAAAGCAATGAATCGGTCCCAAGTAAAATACAGAATCTTACATTGAAAAGACTCCAACGTACTTAGTTCTGCCATGCCTTGACCTCAAGAACTCCAGTTCATGAAGATTATAGTGAATGGTTTAAAATGAAATGGCCCCTAATCAAATGTATTCAGGACAGCTGCATATTCTATACTTTTCTAGAAAAACACACTGCACATTACCGTTAAAGATGGTGAGAAGTCCTGCCTTAGAAATGTTATTAACCAGAGTGAGCACCTGGCAAACCTTCTTTGATCATAGAAGCCTACATTTGGTAACATTAAATTTATTATTGCTTTATGTTAATACTAGTTAGAGAAATGATTGTATCATTAATATTATTTTTTGATTTGTTAAAATGTCCTAAGTAACAAGAAGGGAGGGAAGTATTGGATCTCATTTACAGACTTAGAATTCATGCTCAGGACCACACTGTTTCTTTGTATAATTGCCATAAAAGGAGACACTGATCCATTCTCTGTCACTGAGATATCTGGGCTTCTGCTTCCACAAAGCAGCAACTTAGCTATTTCCTTCCTGACTCACATGGATATGCTTCTGTATCAAGTTATTCCACTTATTCAACTATACATAATCACACCAAGGCAATTCTCCTGAAAGAT
Organism: Sciurus carolinensis; assembly: GCF_902686445.1. Taxonomy (NCBI): domain Eukaryota; kingdom Metazoa; phylum Chordata; class Mammalia; order Rodentia; family Sciuridae; genus Sciurus; species Sciurus carolinensis. Next base: position 88,279,148 of record NC_062219.1, read on the forward strand.
TCTAAGCTACAGTGAAATAAATATGCTTTTAAAAGAAAAGTTTAACTGACATATCACAGGCAATTCTAATTGTATATCTCTAGACCCAGGATAAATCAATATTCAAAATATGATTTTGTAGAATAACAATAGCATGATAGAAAGCAAGGTTATTCTGAAAACATGAGGTTGCATAAAGTATTAGGATTTGGGGAATTAATTTACTTAGTTCAATTTTTCCCAGGATTGAGGCTTCAATCATATTTGTAATTTCCTAAATCAGAAGATTCCAGCTTAATTCCAACAGGACTTATAAGTTTCCAACAATACTGCTTTGGATACTAGGAGCAATTCTGATTATAAAATGTCTAGCTGGGAAATTTTTGAAAAGTAAAGAAGGTTCAAAGTAATTGATATTCTCAAGAGGCTTTGGATCCAAGATCACTCTGAAATTCAAATAAACTTATAAATATGTGAATTGTTTCCAAGTTGTGCTAATTATATCATTTATAATATACATGAATATGAATACATTATGAGTGCTTCTATTCTTTGTTTTATAGTGTGTTAGAGGACAAGCATGTTTGAAAGGAATCTTCAAGAACTGGTCAGTACAATTTGCCTCAATTTATGTTGTTTTCCAAGCTAAGGAGTCATAGGGTTTCCAGACCCTGACCCAACACATGGGGAAACTGAAGCAATACTGGGTATGGAATACGGGAGTCAGAATAGAAAATATGCCAAAATATCAGATAGTAATAGAATATCTCCCAAGAAGGATATTTTCAGGGGATAGGAGAGAATAACATCTTGGTAGGAAGGAAGATAAAGAAAAAAGAAAAGGTAAGTTGCTAGTGTATTTACTTAAAATCTGACTCTCCTACCATGGAATGTGTCTTTAATGTAAGCTCTCTACTGATCCTAAATGTTTCCTATAGGAGACCTGGCAAAACAATATATTTTGAAATTGAGTACTTTTCATGATAATGAGATACTTAAAGGATAATTGGGAGTTGACCATGTCAGCCTAAAGTCAGGCACAGATGTAGCTATTTTCTGACTGCCTTACTCTCCAAAAGATAGAAAACATGTCAAAAGAAAAAGAAATCCAACAGACCAAGCCCACATATTGGCTCTCAGAGCACCATTTCTTAGCATTTGCTTGTTCTTGTAAGTTAAGTAATTGATTCTAGGGTAATGGGAATGGTTTTGACCTTGGAGCTAGATAGGAAAGGTATTATAGAATGAGGTTTCACTGATCAAAGATCATACATTAAGAATTTTAAAATATGAAGAAGTGTGTGGATGTGGTCTTGTACACACAGCATAGGCTCTGTCTTTTGGTCGCCAGAACTTAAGGCCATTGTCGGTGAGTTATGTTTATAACCCCAGCTAAGCCAGAAGGACAGAAGGAGGACCTCTCTGAATCCAAACAACACTGGGTGAAGAATGCAGGGTAAACCCTCTGATGTCTGGACCTCCTGACAACCCCTCTGACTTGGTGTGGATGTCTTCCCACACTCCTTGAAGTGTATTATTGTGTCCAGAGCATGCACTGTTGTGTAGGCAGGTATACCAGAGGGCACAGCAGCCGTGCCTAAAGCAGGAGCCTCTGAGGACTGCTGGCACATGGGAACTTAAGAAGAATTTGTTAAAGTCAGACAGAGGGACCTGAAACTGCTGACAAATGAAGTGATGCAAATATGGGATTTCTCACTCAGAATACTAAATGAGAGGTTCCTGGAAAGCTTCCAGAAATTAAATATTGGAGAAAAAAGTCTGAAAAGAAAAGAGCAAGAGTTAGAGCAGCTGAAACTAGATTTTAAGAACTTTAAAACTTGCCTGGACACCATGTAGGCCAACAGCATGAGAAAGGAGAAGCTATCTCTATGACTGTGGCTGAATTGAGCAAAGCAGCAGTTCCTAAAGCAGGCAGAACATTGGACAAAAATGGGAGTGGGTGGGAATGGGCCCTGCACCCTCCTGTGGGTTGTCTCCAAAAGCAAGGAAGTTGTCTAAGTCATTCTAGGAAAAGATAAACCTTTGAAGTTTTTTAACACCATGGGTCAAATAATAAGAGAGTTTTGTAAAGTTATTGAATAGGGATGCCAAGGAGCTTGATTCTGATGAAAATCAGCTTGTTTTTGCTTTGACTGGAAAAGCAACAAATGTTGCCATACCTGTGATCATGAATTCTTCCTTCATTCAAGTCTGGTGCTCTGGGACACCATGTTGCAGTTTGGGGAAAATGGAAGCTAGGACAAGGCACCAAACTCAAAGGGTTAATGTTGATGTACACTTCAAAGAGTCAATTTGAAAGGTTTGAAATATGTCAGCAAAAGCCCAGGGTCATTCCTTTGTTCTGATGACTTCTCAAGTGATCCAGATACAGATGTAGAGCTTATATTAGCTTGTTCAGTTTCTGGTTCTGGACCCAAAAGTCTTCTCCATGTCAGCCTCTGAATTTTGGAGCTCTCAACCCATATGACACATGCTGGTGATATCCAAGAACCACAATCCCACCTGCAGATCTTGGCTCAGAAACTCCTAGAAGCCCCACATACTCTGGAACATGATGTGAAGAGGCACAGGGCCACCAAAGAAGTTAGTAGAAATGCCAGAATACCTTCCTCTCCCTAGGTCCTTTGCTTAGTTTTCCCAAAACATCACTGTATGTCATGTGTTAGAGATGACATAATGTGACTGACTAGAGATGGATGTGAGTTGAAATGTATCCCACACTACTTCCTTTAAGAAGTGGCAGTATTTCTGAGTGGTTAGTTAATATTGCCAAAGAGGAAGTCCAAAAAGAATCCATGTTTCATATGTGTGCCACCAAGAAGATGGCTTCCTTAGAGCAGCATCTTTCTGCACATGGCCCATAAAAATGGGAGATTTAATAACCATATATCTTATTGGTCTGCATTTTCCTAAGATACATTTCTTTATAATTAATACCACCAAAATGCAAGTTTACCTCTATAACTGTTTGGCGAATCTGCTATTTCAGGTGGGATTAGGCATTTTAGTTCTATGTCTGTGTGTATTTTTAGTTCTGAATAAAATAAGAAGAAAAAATACAAAAGAGAAAATAAAGAATACATGTTATCTTAACATCCAATATAATTCTATCCAAAATTTGGATATACATCCTATTAGTTCTTTCTCGATGCACCAAAACATTCTTAAAAAATACACTGTATAGTAAACATAGAATCAGCCATGACTTGCTCCCAAATATACCAATTATAGTCTATTGTCAATAAATGTAAGACTATGTAACAGAACTTTTATGACAATACAGTTTTGCTTTAATCAGTGTCATTTAACCAGTATCCTATTGTTGCAAACTAAACAGGCTCTCCAATTTTTATATTATAAATATTGTTTTATAATAAATATTTATTCATTTCATCATGAAGTTTTTATTCTTCCATGGTACTCTTTGCCATATAATCACATTTTATAAACCAAATACAAACAAGTCAGTTAGAGGTAAGACTTCCAGCTATTAAATACATTTGACAGTTGACTCATTTGGGCTTCAAACAAGTTCTTACTTGGGTTTCAATTCCAAACATTAGTTTCCCTCCAGTTTGAGCAATTCCCATCAGCTTACTGATTCAGTGAGAAATACAAAGTTTCTGATGCTTAATTTAACTTGCGTCTTCCCAGAGGTCCTTATTCTATAACCTGACTCATGGTTTCCCACAAGAATAATTCTCTTTGTGGCTCCTACACATAATGTAGAATTCCTATTCTTTGGGGGCATCATACTAATTGAATTTTCAATTTCTTTCCTTTCTAATCATTCAGCTACCAGATGGTTGTCCCTAAATTGTTTTGGTTTTCACTATTATTATTGATGATACTGATATGATGTCTTTATTTCCTAAATCTAAGAACAATTCTTTCCTTCAGTTCATGCTATAGTTTCCTGTGAATAATTAAATTTTTTCACTTTTATTAAAATGTACACTAAGTTAATGTCTAATGGTAGGAACAGTATAATCTTTATAGTTCAAACAATTAATGTCTAAAGTTAATTAAAATAATGAAGTAATTCTGAGAGTAGAAAGAAGGATGTAATTACACAAAAATCAAAGTAAATAATTTCTTGTCACCCAATGAACAGGCACTTATTGACTGAAGTATTTTTTCCATATTCATGATCATTAAATCAATAAAATTAAAAATCAGAATCAGCACCAAGAATCAGAAGACAGGAAAATTTCCCATTTCAAATGTAGCTCTTCTCGATAGCATTTTTATATACATCTTGTTTTCTTATTCCAAAATATAATTTGTTTATTTTTTATTTAAAAAAGAAATATGTAGTGGTGTACTTGACCCAAAAATTACATTTCTATGCATTTAACTGTAAATTGTCATCTTAGTAAGTATATTTCAATAACTGTATTTCTATGGATAATTAAACAATCATATCAGTAAACATAAAACTGAAAAAAATGTAGCAATATGCATTCTCCACTAAGTATACTCAATTTCCCCCAGAAAAAGACAAACATACATAAAAATAGAAGTAATACTAAAACCAAAATTAGATAGTTCAAGAGAACAATGGAGGAAAAAGTGAAATTTAAATCATGGCTAGAGGTGGAGGATTTTTATAAGACAGAACACCATCAAAAAATGGAGATGGAAAAACAGGAGGTGCAGGAGGTGAAAGAATAAATACTAATGAGGAAAAGCAGAGTGCCAGAGAAGTGGGTCTGTGGAGACGGGTTGGAGATTAACTGTGAAGACTAAAGCACTTCCATTTCTGGATTTTGTTCAGTGTGAAGTGAAACTCTGTTATAGGGGTTCTACCACCAAACCAACAGGAAAGACAGTGCAATGGCGGTAAATAATCACTACCTTGTATAATCCTCTCAACCCTGAGGAGTGATTTTCCAATTATTATCCCCAAATAGGCATTACTTTTAGTTTCTCTTCCAAATATTTGCAAAGTAATTTTTCTGTTCTTTATTCCCTCCCTCATTTATAGATTTCCCAAGCACCACAGAGTCCTCCTAAGCAGAATTCACACCTAGTCTGTTACAAAATGAAATTCTAAAATACAGTTGGATACATACAACTCTTTATTTTATCACCCAAATATAAGTTGAGTCATTTTGGATTCTATTTCCAGTCAAATGTGTCCCCAATAATAAGCAACTTTCAAATGAGAAGCTCATCTTTATGAGAACGAAAAAAAAAAAATTCTCATGGAAGAACCAGCACTTCATAATTATTATTTTCAGCTTCTGAAATAATGAAACTTGAGGCTTTGAGAGGTTAAGTAACATTCTCAAAGTGTTTAGTCTCTGAATATGCCTAAAACTATATGTGTCCTCATGGTCGTGGACATCAAACCCTCTTCATAAAGTAACTACTGAATAAGATTCTTCATGGTATTATGTATTTTATAATAAACAAAAATGGAAATAAATACTAAATACCAATATTTGCATGTACATATACAAACATGTATAACCTTGGTCTCTTTCTCCCAATTATATCTCCTTTCATACTCATTTATTGAAGTCTTCACCTCCGTTACCTCAGAATATAACTCTATGTTTAAAGAGGTGATTGGATGAGCAGAATCAGACTCAGTCACAAAGGTCTAGGGGCATGGATATAATCATCATTAGGAGGTACAAATCTGGGACCTTATCTCAGCAATCTGTTAGAAGCTAGAGTGCTAGGACTGGCCCCAGACTGAAGACAGAACAAGGAACTGGACCAACTGACTAAAAACTATTTATCAGAGTGTTTGGTGCTGGGAACAATGAATTCCAAGTTCTTCCAGTTTCAAAGAAAAGGGGCTTCAAGGCAGGGAAAAAGACAAATCTTAACACCCATAACATTTCCTTTTCTGTTCAGCAGTGTGTGAAAAGAGATTTTTGTTTCCTTCCTGAAATCTCTCCCAGGCCTGAGATTCCGTTTTTCTGTTAAATTGAACCAAAAGTAAGGACAACCTTTTCATTCACTGGATAAAATGGGTCAAAAACACTGCAGTATGATTCTGCATTTTAAAAGGATACTAAAGAAAAACTTACTGAGATAAAATAGGTGACAGTTAAATCTTCAATATCAAATCTTTTTCTAAATGGGCTTGGAAACATAAATGTTTCCCCTTAAAATGACCTTTAGTTACACATCTTTTCAAATGTTCTACATTAAAATGGTAAGCACATATTACATGTAAAATCTGCATGATTATTTTTGAAAATGTAGCCCAGATGTTAATTTAGTTTTTCTCTGAGTCAAGAGTAAGAATTTATTTTTCAGATGCAACTAAATGACTAATATTGTAGCTATGGACTAATTTGGAAGAAATATTATTGGGCATAATCATGTTAGATTTACAGATTTAACATCTCTCCTTCTTTTAGAACCTCTTTTTAGTCATAACTCCAATTTTAGACTCAAGAAGGGTTTTTGGCCATTTATATATTAGGTAGAAATTGACACTGAAAATATATCCTTTTGCCATAATTATTTGCAGTATTTTCTTAACATATATTATTAGACATTAGGAATCAGTAATTAGCATCTTATCTCAGAACACACACACACACACACACACACACACACACACACATACACCAATATATGCTGTCATTAGTATTCTCTCAATTTCTTCCCAAGATTTAAATTGCACAGATTTAAACAGCTACTGTCCATTTCACATCAGAACACACACACACACACACACACACACCAATATATGCTGTCATTAGTATTCTCTCAATTTCTTCCCAAGATTTAAATTGCACAGATTTAAACAGCTACTGTCCATTTCACATCCCTGTAAGATAGATCTCCATCTGTCTCTCTATAACATTTAAACAAAAATATCAAACACCTGAAGTCATGTCTCTTGTTGGAAGAATTAAATTCATCTTTCCCTCAGCAATACCAGACAGTAGCCTCCTCATTTATCCCTACCTATTCATATCCCTGTCATTTGTAATACCCAGGAAAATCAGGCCTCTGTTGGGTATTAGTGCTAAATGTCAACTTGTCCCACTGTCTAACTGCTGTTCTATAGTAATCTCTTTCGTCTGCTTAGATTAGTAGGGCAAATTAAAGAGGAGATTATGGAAAGCACTTGGTTGAAGGTGAAGAGGTGGAGGTAGTAGTCTTGAAAACTGTGTTTATCAGCCTGTGTGGGCAAGTGGCCAAGGCAGAAGTGCACTAAAGAGATGAGGTGGGTTCTACTGAGAGAACTACTAAGGGGAGGGAGGCATTGTGTTCTAATCAATAGATTTCCAAAATCAGATAAGGGCCTCAATGAATGATTAATGTATGTATAAAGAGAAATTAAAGAGAGATTAATATAAAAAGAGAAGCCAATGCTGTTACATTTACATGTAGACCCACTGCTTTTTGGAGAAAACAACTGCTAAGATGCCAACTGCAGAAGACCTCATAAAACACAAAACTGGTTATCTGCAAAGTAACAAAAGGGGTATTAAATAGAATTTTTGTAATTTTCTATTTTAATGGATATCAAATTAACTCATGTATATGAAAAAAAAATCAATGATGCTTTGCAATCATGAATACCTACAGTAATTCATTTCCTTTTATGTTCACTCTGCCCACACTATCAATTCCACTTCTCAACATTATTTTTAAATATTTATTTTATTTGTTTTTCCAGTGGAAAACACTGTAATTTGTCTCTGTATGTAGACTGTCTTATTTGGGATGTTATCTATTGGTTTCTAATTTTAAGGTATTATCTATGGCTAAAATCATTAAAAGACAAAACATTAGCTCAGTTGATTTACATCATTTTACCTTCAAAAGCCAATAGTTTGTTTTATTGTTTTTGTTTTTTGGGTGCTAAAGATTGAACTCAGGGCCTTCCACATGCTAAAAGTGAACTACACCCCCAACTCTTTTTATCCTTATACAATCCTTTATTTACATATACTTAACACATTATTTCTTGCCTTAAAACTTGAAGAGAATCTTTTAGTTCTTTAATATTTTAGATGAGGCTTACCTATACCTTCTCTTCCCTCTTCAAAGCCTTTCCATTCCCATATCTGTGAATTTTGCCTTTATTTTGTCATAAACATGATATTTGTATTTAATTGTGTAAACATATTAAGTACCCAATGTAGAAGAGAGTTTATTCTTATACTTGAAAAACCAAAGTCAGCTTTTATATACTTTTAATTTTTTATTTTTATTATGCCACCATTACATGGAATACTCCAGAATCAAGTAAAAACCAAGGATAAACAAAGATTAAGTTTCCTTTTGTACAGATGCACTGTCAGTGTTCTTGTTCACTTAGAGGGAACTGTACCTAGGTTACTACTTCAATTGGCTGTTATCGGTTATTTGAAATAATTTCACATTTTTGATTGCTTTATATTTAGACAATGATTTTCTTTAACATTTTAATTTTTCTCAATTTTAAGTTTGTCCTTATTGTTGAAAGAAGATACAGCCTTCCCTTACCAAGTCAATGATGTCTTGTAACCATTAGTCATCGGACATTTCTTGGAACCTATGACTTTTGTCTCAATGAAGAGCTTCTGTCGGAGTGTCCTAGAAATGACCTCCAGTTTAAATGTGAGCAGATTGTTTTCTGCATACAAGGTCAACCAGGAATTTCTTTGCACTGGATTCCTGGATTAGTTTCACTATTTCTTGATTCTTATTTGTTTCAGTTTCTTGAATTACTATTAGTTTTCTGAGTACATATATTCTTAAGTTCTTTGAAATTATATCATAGCTTAAGACTTATTTATTATTGTCTTAAAACTAATATATTATATCTTAAGACTTATATATTAAGTTCTTTGCAAGTTAGTGACTTAATCACTTGGAACAAGGTAGCAAGGTTCCCATGTTTCTTCACAGAAATGGTACAATTTTTCTATCCTCAACATTGGCACCATCTTGGTCTCTTTCTTTACTAATAAACTTCTGTAATCACTTCCTTAGAGGCATAACTTTTCACTAGACTTTCTCCTAATGGGTTACATTACAGATTTCATTTAAATTCAAAACCTTAATTTGCAATCAATATTTAGTTCATTTTAAATTTTTTCTTCACTGTAGAGAAATCTATATATATATATTAATGTTTACAAGCTAGTAGACAAGAGATGTCCAATTTTTCCCCCTCGACCAGAGTAATATTAATAGCTCTTAAGTTTAAAATGTGGTAATTGACCTCAATTTTTAGATAATCCCAGTAGAATCACTGTTTTTGTGTATGTGCGTGTGTGAACAGAATTGAACTATATATAAAAGATTGTATGTTGAATATAAAGACTGTAATGTCTTTTTTTTTTCTTTTTATTATTGGGGGTTGAACCCAGAACCTTTGTACATGCTAGGCAAGCACTCTACTCTGAGCTAGCTACATCCCCAGCTCTATTCAAGTTTTATTTTTGAGAAAGGGTCTTACTTAATTGCTGAGGCTGGCCTAGAATTTGTGATTCTCCTGCCTCAGACTTCCTACTAGTTAGGATTACAGGCAATTACCACTATGCCTAGCTATACTGTCTTTTAGATGTCATTTTGACCAGATTATCTTTTTTTGTTAAAACATATTTTCAGCACATAGTAAAAGCATATCAACATGAGGGAGAAAGAGCTCTTTAAAGCATTTAAGTTATATCTTATTGTGCAATTATCTTTTATAGCTTATTTTTCCTAACAGAATGTAAGTTCTATAAGGGAAGGGAACATACTTACCTTTTAACCTCAGTATATCCACAGAAAGTGCTAAATACATATGTGCTAGTAAACATAAAAATCAACTCATCAGAGTATTAAAGTAAAAATAATATCAATGAAAAGAATAGTACATATATATTAAATAATTACCACAGACTAGTATTGTGTTAAATGTTTAATTTCTATCTGTAATTGTTAAACAGAACAAGCAAATGCTTGGGATACAATAAAATTTAATTTTTGTTTCCCACTGTCCCTTTAAATTATATCCATGGCCAGGCATAGTGATGAATGCCTAAAATCCTAGCAACTTGGGAGGCTGAGGTGGGAGGATCACAAGTTCAAAGCCGGCCTCAGCAATCTAGAAAGGCCCTTAAGCAACACAGCAAGACCCTGTCTTGAAATAAAAAATAATACTATTAATAACAATAAATAAAAAATAAAAAGGACTGGTGATGTGACTTGGTGCTTAAGTCCCTCTGGGTTCAATCCCTGGTGCTCAATCCCTAGTACTGCAAAAAATTAATTAATTAATTATTTAATTACATATCATAGGGATAAGCTTCCTGAAACTCATAACATGATATCCACTGTTTCCTAAGAAATCACTTTCCAGATCATCTCTTTCCTTTTTATCCCACTGGGGTCCATAAGATATAAAACAGGTTCTCTTACTTCTCTTTGTATTTTATAGATACAGGGGCTAGCTCACACTTATTCCAATATGTCTATGGGATTGACACCACAGGCAAAATCAAGCATGGAAGGATGCTAATTTAGCATCCTATTATATATATGTCATCTCATCCAAACAACTTAACTTTGAGGTAGATTTCTCATCTCCATTGTGTCATCAAGAAATCATATTTAGGGAGGCTGAACTACTGTGCAGTATCATAGGAAACTACAGACTATCAAGGTTGGTTCCTATGATTGCCCTCAGTAGGCAATGGTGGGGTTTAGTAATAAAGTTACTATATGATATTATAGGTCATGGTATTTCTAATTAAATTTGAAGTAGGAAAAACATTATTAAAAGGTATGGTCTTGATAATTAGTATTTCTTTTCATAAATATTAACTTGGGATTGGTTAAAATATCAGAGTAAGAGCTAATTTGATAAATAAAATCAACAAATTTGAGAATAAAATTAACTGTAAATTAAGAGAAAGCAGGGTTGCTATATCAGATAAATGTATATGCAATGAACCTATGTTCCCAGATGAAGAGGTTTAACACTACCTTTAGAGGTGTTTATATCCCAAGAGGTCACCAAAGTCTCTAGAATGATAAATTTCCAGAAAAACAGCCTGCAGAGGCAATAAATTCACCACATCATACCAGTCCCATTCCTCCAATTACCAAAGCCACTATTCAGGTTTTCTTTATTCATCTATTGCTGTTTTCAATAATTGGGGGGGGGGGGTCAATTCTGTCCCCCATTTTGATTCACAACACACTTTAATAAATTTGGTGCAGTGCCCTTTCTTCAAAGAAAATATACATGTCCACATGCATCCAGAGTTCTATTCACAGCAATTAAGTTCATTTATATATTTGTTCAACACCTACTTTATTACTTCTGGGAAAAACAAAAGGCAGTTAACAAAGTCTACTCATCAACTGACTTTTAAAAGCCTGTAGATCCTATGCAACTTATAAAGAATAGTGATCAGAAGGTAAACTAATATGAGAGTCAAACTGATCCCAATACAAATGTTCTAAAAACACCATTTCAAATTGGTTTGCAGTACTAAAGATAGAACTAGCTTTCTTAATTATTTCAACATAAAGCATGAGATTGGGCATATATATGGGGAGTGGTGGAAGGACATGGGCATGCAGTTCAGAGACAGAAGATGAGAAAGAAAAGTGATTTTTAAATAAATGTATCATATCTAGTACATATTTTAGCAGTTACAAAGCAAGCCAACAAATTAAAAAAAAAAAGTTCCCCCAAATACAAATTCATTAAGAAACACATCAATGCAGCAATGATGATATCATTAAAGTGAGAACTCTGGTCAGTTTAAATCTGAGAAAACAGTGAAATGAGAATAACCTTCAAAAGAAGCATTTTAAATTGAAGTATTTTCTAGATAAGCACTACCTAATGGATCTTTTTGCGATTATTCCCCTTGAGCACTTGAAATGTGACCAATGTGATTGAGGAACTGAATTTTTAAGCTTTTTTGAATTTTAATTAATTTAGGTTTAAACAGCTACATGAGGCTATGGTATATTGTACAGTGCAGATTTAGACAGAAAAAAAAAAGTCATAGCCTTTCACACTATGCTCCAAAAACTTCTGGAATGTGAACTTCATACCTCAAAGTTAACTACCCCAAACTCAATATATAGCACTATGTATGATGTAATTTCTGCACAAGTTGTGAGGAGGATTACCTTGAAATTTGAAAAATGTTACCTGTGTGACTGGAATATATACAACTGAAGTTTTCAAAGAAAAAATGCATTATTCTTTGTAGGGCAGTTTTTGTTTTCTAGAAAATGTTATTTTTCCCAAATAAACCCACCCCCAAACAACTTTAAAAACGTGTGCATATTATATTTCCCAAGATGACAGGAACCAGAATCAGTTAGAAAGCCTCCTAACTCAAATTTGGAGCTTGTAGTTGTGTGTGTGTGTGTGTGTGTGTGTGTGTGTGTGTGTGTGTTTAAACCCAGTAATCTATCAGTCAGTCAGTCAAAAGCCTCCATTGGATGCATCGCTGTCCATAAGCATTCCAAATCTCATCTCCAGCGCTGGAACATGTGCACTTCTAACCCTGGCACATGTGCATTCAGACCCTAGCACACTCACTTCTAAACCAGCACGCACCAATTTCTAAGTCAGGCACACATGTAGCTTTAAGCTTGGCACGTGCGTGCGCGCGCGCGCGCGCAGACACACCACTGAGCTTGGCTCACACGCATCTCCAACCCAGCGCTCAAACTTCTCTCATCCTGGCACAGGCACCTGGAGCCTGGCTGAGGTCCCAGCTCAGGGACACCGCCGCGCCCTTACCTTTCTCGCTGACGCTCTCGCTCTCTAGCTCTACGTCCTCGCAGCTGGTGTACTCGGGCGTGGACACGCCTTCTTCCTCTGAGCTGCTCACTGACATCTGCCGCTTCTTGCCGCCCCTCTTGGACCGGTGCGGCTTGGGCGGCGAAGGCCGCACCGACTCAGACTGGTCCGAGCTCAGGGAGTCGTTCCGCAGCATGGTCTCCACCTTCTCGCGCTTGGCCTTCCTGATGAGCACGGCTGAGCTGGGGTCCAGGCGGCTCTGCTTCCTGAGGGGCTCCTGGGCTTTGAGCTCCGGGGCTTCTGCGGGGACCGGCCCATGCCTGGGCGCCGGCGGGCTGTGGTTCGTTGGCGGCTTGGCCCCTGGCGCCCTGGCCTCCGCAGTCCTCTCGGCCGAGTAAGCCCGGGGCGAGTCCGGCGGTGAGGCCCTGGCGGCGGCCGGCGCTCGCTTGCCGACCTTGTTCTCCGGCAGCGCGGCTCCCGCCTCGGTGCGGGGGAGCGCCACGTCGCTGTGGCGCCGCTCGTGCCTCGCGCGGGACACCCGGGCGTGCATGCGCATCTGCTGCTCCTCGGGAGGCGCTTTCACTGGGTACCGCGCCAGGTTCGGGTCGCTGCGGTACCTAGTCTGGTATTCCTCTTCTTTCCTTTGCTTTTCATCCTCGGCCGCTTTGCCATCCTCTCGTTTTTCTGGCACGTCGGGGTAGTCCTGTGATCTCCCTTTCTCAAGCCTTCGGCTTTCCCGCCTTTCTTTCCGCTCCCTTTCTTCCGCAGCCCCCTCCCCTGGCTGCACAGAGGTCTTTGGCACGCGTTTCCGCTCGCTCTTCAGGGCTCCTTTGCCATTCTGCTCAGAAAGCCCTGGAGCCTTTTTCCTGTGATATGCAAAGGAACGTCATGAAGGAAAGCAATATATAAAATTTAAGGATCAGACCTAAGAAACTTTTCTTCTTTGCATTCCAGTCTTGAATCATTCCAAATAATTAGTTAGAATCCCATGTCTAACTGAGATGGTAAAGAACTCCATTAAACCTGTATTGCTTAAGTTTTTTTTTTTTTAATCTAAATGTATGATCCCTTTGCAACACAATATATTCAAAGACTTAAAAACTTGTTTTCACAATTGAAGTTTTGCATTTTAACTGAAACAATAAAACATTACTAAATTAACTCAATCCATGGCTACATATTATCTTACCCTCTGCTTGTGACTCAAAGACTTTAAAATGTCTTAGAAGAAAATAATATAGTTAATATAGGAGCAGGATAATATATACATATCACTTCAAAACCAAATATATATTTGATATATGTGGACAATGCAGTAACAATCTCTAATTAAAGTTTTAAAGAAATGCAAATACAAGAATGTCCATTTCAGAAGTCAAATCTAATAGCACTTCATCAATAGTAGAAAAATTAATTTTTGACTTTGCTCACACGCAACCACTTTTTCAGAATTTGATTAGGAAACCAGAGCTGAACCATATCTTACATTTTAACTTCCTCAGATAAAAATAATAGAAACACTGGCATTTCTGAAAGTATTATTCAAATTCCCTCCATCAGTTTCTACTCATTTCAGAATAGGATCCAATAGAAGATAGTAGTTTAGAGTTCTACTTTTTCTCTCTATGCTATCAAACATACTGGCAAAGGTAAAAGTAAAGGAAAGGAGTTTGGTGATCTTTCAGTCCTGTAAATATATCATTCTGTTTTCCCCCTCAGTATTTCTCTGTACACTGAAGTGCACCTGATTTGGGGAGTTCCAGCTATTATGCCAAAAGCTGTAAAAACTAGATACCTTAGCTATGTGTATTTACATGATCTAATGTGCAATTAAAATGGAGGCAACTCAAAGCTTATTTTGGAATTCTAAGGTCTGAAAGGAAACTCTGTTCAGAGTTTATATCATTGTTTGGAAATCCCAAAGCAGATGTAAAAAAATGAAAATGGAGGAAAAAAACATGCAAAATGGGAAAAGCAGGGCAATTTCTCTAGTGGATTAGCAAAGGTGCAGTCACTAAGTTACGTTGTGGGGAGTGGGGAGGAAAGGCTGGTGATGGTAGAGATAAAAAGTAAAGGGTTTCAATTGGCACAGGAAAACAATCGAAGCATGGCCAGTTCTGCTTGAGGAATTTAGATCCCACTGAACCTTGGAAATGAAAGGAATTTGGATCTGAAAGGAGGAGTGGTTTTTACAGTGTAAGGTATATAATATGTCACATATTAATCATTATCAAATATACCTTGTAAGGTATCTAATATGATCACATATTAATCTTTATCAAATATAGCTTTCATAAGAGTGTGATGCTTGTATACAAATATTTGGTAGCTCCTTAAAGCAGAGATGCTCTTGATAGAAATTTATATTAAATCAATTACTTTTCTTGAAATGCTAATAAATAACACTTGCGTACCTCGCAGAGTTCATGTGAGCATTAAAGGAAAAACCAACTGTGGAGATGCTTTACAGAGCTGAGTGTTATGCAAATGAAAAGAATTCTCCATTTTGTCTCTTTGTTCCACTAATTATACTTTTTTCTCACCTCTAATTTTATTTTGTTTCCACTAGATCCTGATCATTGTGTAAAATACAATCAAGAAATTCTCAAGAATTGAAAACAAATAGACAGACTGGTATCCTTTCAATCCTGCTTCTCCCTGAAGTTGCCAACCCTATACTACAACCCTCCTCTCTTGCCCTGTTCTTATACCCCCAGTTCTTCATTATATATTTATATCATCAGTAAATGTACCTGTATTCAAATTTCATATAAAATGTCAAAACAAAATGCCTCAGTTCTCATTCTTGAAATTTATATCATTTTCCACCATATGTCAAAAGCAGAATACTTTCAACAACTTTATAGCTCCAAATTTTTAGTCTTGTTTAAAGATATCTTCTGACCAATTCCAACCTTTACTTTTAATATTTTTGTTTATCCCTCATCCATGATAGTGTGTCACCAAATACTATTAATTCTACCTTCACTAAGGTATCACTGATGTCCTTCCTATCTTGTCTCGTTAATTTAGGCACTCATTCTCTCATCATGTACTGTCCTCTTCTACTCTGTCTACCTCCCCTACAACTCTTGGATATCTTACAAAGCTTAATTCAGAAATCACTTCCTTTTTCCTGGGACTACCAAAGTACTAAATGCATTTTCTAACTTTGATCAAATCATCATCCTAGTTAACTGCCTAGGTATCTGTCTTCCCTGGGATATTAGGTGACCTCTTCCCCAGAGTGTGTTAGGAAAGGGACCGTGTCCTAATCATTTTCATACCTTCTGGTTGTTGGCACTGTGATTACTTATAGTTAATAAATAATATGATTACTAACTTCAATAATAGGCGTATTCACAGAATGCCTACCATGTGCCTGTCTGGAAACATACACTGTCCTTTAATTCTTGCCACATGCTGTGAGGTGGGTTATTACTGCCTATTATGATAGATTTTTGATGGTTATCCAGATCTGCTTAACTTTGAAGTGCTTAATCATATCGTATGAGCTTTCATTGAAAAGGGGATCAAAAGACTTCCTTGGCACATACTCTTACCTAGTGGGATAAATAAGAGTCAGAAAAAGGCAACTGAACCTAATTCAAATCCTAACAGATCTCTATACTATAAACCTTGAGACCATAGTGGCTATGTCACCCTTCTTAGCACTATTTCCTACTGTACAGCATCATGTCTGGCCATAAATACATTTTATTAATGAATCAATTAATTGGTTGAAATAAATTATATGATCACATTATTTCTTGCTTAAATCTTCACTGGCATGCTGTTATGCTTAGGATAAAATCTATAAAATTAAACCTGTCCTTTTATGTAATAGTCACAGCAATTACCCCACTCCTGTTATCAATTTCTGTTTCAGTTGGCTTTTTGCCTCTGTGCCCAAAAGACCTGAAAAGAATGATTTAGAGGAGCAAAGTTTATTTTGGCTCACAGTTTCAGAGGTTCAATCCATGGTTGGCCAACTCTATAGCTCTGGGCTCAAGGTGAGGCAGAACATCATGGCAGAAAGGATGCACCACAGGAAAGAGCTCAGAATATGATAACCAGGAAAGGGTGGGGGAAGCAGGAGAACTACACAAGCCCTGTGGAGAAAATACCACAATGCCTTATGCCCCTGACACCTAATGCAGAGCTACAAAATTTGTTTGTGCAGCTGGATTTCAGTCTTACTTTGGTCCTATCCCTTCTTTCTGTGTCCCTATTTCTCCTGTTTACTCTGTGACATTATATTGGATTTATGTAGCTTGGTTTGAATCTTTACTCTCACAGCTGAAAGTGTCTTGAGTCTCAGATGAGATTTTCCACTTGAACTTTTAGAAAATGCTGGAACTGTTGAGAGTATGGGGATTCTTAGATGTAGATTAAATGTTTTGTTTTGTTTGGTTTAGTTTGGTGCTGGACTCAAGGGAACTTAACCACTGAACCACATCCCCAGCCCTTTTTTATAATTTATTTAGAGACAGGGTGTCACTGAGTTGCTTAGCGCCTCACTAAATTGCTGTGGCTGGGTTTGAACTTGTGATCCTCCTGCCTCAGCCTCCTGAGCTGCTGGATTACCGGTGTGCACCACCATACTGTGCAAATTAAATGTGTTTTTAATTGTAAGATGGGCATGAGCTTTCTAGGGTAAAGGGTAGGAAGTTATGGTTTAGGTATGAGGTGTCCCCCCAAAACTCATGTGTGAAACAGTACCGGAATCTTCATAGGTGAAATGATTAGATAATGAGAAGTATAACCTTGAGTGAATTCAACTTTGATATGGATTAACCGGGCAGTACTATAGGCAGGTAGGGTGTGGCTGGAGGAAGTAGGTCACTGAAGATATGCCTTTGAAGTTTATATTTTTGATCCTAGTAAGCAGAGATCTCTCTCTGCTTTCTGGTTGACATGTCCTGAGCTACGTCTCTCCACCAGACCTTCTGCCATGATAAGCTGCCTCCTCTCAGTCCCAGAGCTATGGAGTCAGATGATCGTGAACTGAACCTCTGAAACCATAAGCCAAAATAAACATTTCTTCCTCTACATTTTTCTTGTCAGATCTTTTGGTCACAGTGACAAAAAACTAACAAAAACACCTCACTACCTCACAGCCACCTCCTATCACTCTTCTGCTGCTACTTGCACTATACCAATGGATATCCTTGAGTAGGTCCTCACATCAGATTGTTTCCTTCAGACCACATGCCTGTGCAGATACCCGGAGCCTCATCCCACCCTTCTGGTAAATTCCTAGTTAATTTTAGTGTTCTGCATAAAAGAATTGCCTGAATAAAGGCTTCCATGATGTTCCCATACATACGTCAATAGGTCAGGTTCCCCCATCATATTGGTTCAGAGAACTTTTAATTAAATAACTAATTCTAAAAATGAACAATGATCTAAGAACTGTTTTTGAGTTCAAGGTTCAAAATGAGTAGCTCAATCGATTTATGCTTACTTCTGTGTATGGATAGGAAAGAAAAATTTTTCAACAAAGGTCTCTTATGGAACACATATTTTAGGACGAGACAAAGCAGCTTAGGCCTGTTGTTGCCTTCTGTGAAGGACCTGAGAAGTACTTTGTACATAGTCCTCCCAACAGGAATAAAATTCTTGAAAATAGGTTTGTTCTTCAAGAAGAACTTAACTCTTGTTTACAGGATTAATAAACTATTACCTCTCTCTTGGAGGTTCACTTCTAGACCTGGATGAAGCCTGCTTCTGTTCCGGCCCAATGGCTTGTTGTGAGGGCTCAGCCCCTTTGCTCCTGTCTGGTGGTGCACTGGGAGGAGCAGTGTCCAGGGAGGAGGCAGCTGCTGTGCTCAGAGGAGTCTGAGACCTCGATCGCTCTTGGAGTCGTGCTTTCTTTTCTCTTGGTACCTCAGAACCAGCACCTGTAGCTGTATCACTCAAGGTTCCATCCTGACTAGGCTGCTGAGGTCCACTTCCAAAGAACCACGCCCCAGATTTGGTTAAGATTTCTTGTTGCTTTCGACATAAATTGCATACCCACATAACCTATACAAAAAAGAGAGAACAATATAAATTTTGCTATTTGGAAATAGTTTTTGGTACATTAAAATGCATCATAAAGAAAAAATAAAGCTCTTTATATTTATCATTGCAAATTTCTTGTGTAAATGGTTCTTGCACAAGTCACAGTCAAGTATAGGAATGCCTGGACTATAACCCATCTGTAGCCAGAGTGCCTCTGGAAAACCAGAGTAGAATTTTTTTTCACCATCTTTAATTTAATAATTCGGAGATTTCTTTTACCATGTATATGTCTTATATTATATGATTGACTCTGAAGTTTCATTTAAAATATCTATTAGTAAAAATGGTCTGAGGTAGAAATTGATTAGAAAACTTGTATGAAACTCTAGAATCAATATTTATGTACATAAATCTCAGTATCTTAAAGGATTTAGATGTCTTCTAAAAATCACTCATTATTAAATGAAAGAGTAAAAAATATTCATATGGCACAAACAATGATAAAGAACAAAAAAGAAGGTCGAGCTGTATGTTTTCTCTAATTTCTTAGCAATAAACTAACCTCAGAATTACTTAAGCTATAAGATGTAATTTTCCACACACATAATTACTTAAGTAATAAATCTGAGGCTGGGTTTGTTCATGTGACAACTCCAGTGTTAAGCTTCCCCAAGAGAGTTATTTTAGAACAGTCATTTAGAGACATACCCACTGATAAATTATAAGATATCACCACTTACAATAAACTTATATATTCACTTTCCTATTGTAACACTTAAAATTATTATAATAATGAAGACAAAAATCATTAAAAAGTAATGAATAATAATAGCAACAGCAGAAGTCACAGGGGAAAGATACCAGCATCCCTGTGAGCTTCTCTTCAAATAGAAGATGAACAATTCAGTGCATAAGCTTACATAAAAATTGTTTATGGAATGTGGCTTCAATTTAAAATGTATGCCCAGCAAGTCTACATTTTGCACACTGTATCTCATCTTTTTGATCTCATAAAGTCCCTCAGAAGTCCTGAGTGCTTGAATATGAACGTTATCAAGAATAACATTCAAAGGGAATAGTCTAGGGTCAGGATTCCTGTGAATAGTGACAATGAGTTTCCTCTGCCCAGAATTCATGATGGAGACAGGGATGTGTTTCCTCTTTATTATTCTGGTTGCTTCTTTAACTGACAAGACAGTGATAAGACAGTCTGAAATCACCTAGCCCAAAAAGATTGGTATGAAACTTTTGCTATTTTACATCAACAAATAGACATGAAATTTGAATTTCTTAAACTTATAATATGCACATTGTCACCAACCATCAAAAAGGCCCTTTTATACAAAATATTAAGACATATTCATGATAAATATGCATTTCCTTTAAAATCACACAGAAAAACACAGAAAGATTTACAATTATAAAGTTTCCAAAAAAGGGTTTAAGCTAAATAAAAAGGCAGAAAGCATAATACTATCAATAGAAGAACAGAGAAAGGATACTTTTCATTATATATCTGAATAAATTCTAGAAAATTGTCACCACAATCTTTTTGCCTTATGTTTTTAAGTGCTATTAAAATGAGTTAATAAATTGTCAGTGCCAGATTTGCATAAGTTCTAAATTTTGAACTTCTACAGGAGCAATATAAGCAAAAAAAAATGTTATTACTAAAGTTAAACAAAAAATAAAGTTTTAAAATTCACTGAATTTCATTTGATTTATTCAAAGGATGACAATTACAAGATAAGTAAAATCATAAGTGGTACTTTAGATAATAGTTTTTACACGTAAGTAATAGTTTTTACACATTGTTTACTCATTTTCTGTGATGCTTCATTCATTTAATCTGTGTTTAGCATTTTGGAAAAATATTGTGTAACTCCACATTTTTCCTCTCTTATTTCCTTATGTACCACAACAGCTTAAAATCTGTATTTTAAAATTAATTATATGAGACCAATCTGTTCTCCAACTTGAATACAAAATTAACTACTAAAATGTTGAGATATTTACTTTTTATTAAAATACTACTTCCCAATTTCTATTTTCAGTTACAAAAATTATTCATATTATGAACTTTTCCAAAGAAATTTAAAAAAGAAATTACTTGAATGAATTATAAAGTTTAGAGAAATGTATGAGATTACAACAGAATATTGTAATACCTTTCAATATAGTTCATATCAAATATGATGGTCATGTACAAAAATGAGCCAACTACTAAGAAGTAACACAAATATGATTCCCTTTTCAAATCCAGTATTAACTATTATATTTGCAAAGAGCTGTAAATAATCAAAAAGTGAGTGGGTAGACATTCTTAGTAGATTTTTTTTTATAAGAGAATAAAGCATAGTAATTTCAAACCTGCTGCAAAGTGCTATTCATGTAAAACACACACACCTTCTAAAGATTGCACCATGCAGGATTATATCCTGATTAAATACCCTGGGATGTGTTCCAAACTAATCTAAACTAAAGGAGGTCTGTGCAATAACTTATCTTAATGCACAGATGTTAAGCAATCAAATACAAACTCAAATGAAGGATTGCTGTGATGTAACATGCTTTCTGAAACTCCATGTCATACATCAGAAAAATGAACAACTCAAACTTTTATTCTGATCTTTTGTTCCAGCAACATTTTAAATTCTGTTTTCACACTTAGTCATTAAGGAATATAGTAGACCATTTTATAAAACACACAGGAATTTTTTTTTTACCCTGAGTAATAAGAATTACAACAATGCCTCAGGTAATTTCATAGATAAAACCTCAGGTGTGGCAGAAAAAAATGACATTCAGATGGAAAAAGTACTTTCCACATGACTTCATGTGAAATGTTTGCAGACTCAACAAGAGCAAAATAAATGTGACTTAAATTTATTCTTCATGATATTACTAGGATGATTAATCCCTGTGAGATCTAGAATTCATATATTAACATAAATGCCTTGCTTATAAGAATCTAAGGTATTTAATATTACAATATAAAAAGTAAATGCCACTATGTATTTTTTTAAAAAGACAGATTATTGTGATTAAATTTTCATTTTATACTTTTACAGATAAAGTTTAAGGTTAATTTTAATTTAACACAGTATTTTAAAAATATTTCACTACCATTCTGTAATATGTGCGAAAGAAGCCTGGAGATGGTTAACCTCATAAGTTGCTGCATTTTCTGAATACTTGTACTCATTTTCCTTATTTTCTCTCTTCAGAGAAGCATTCACTGAAGCAGAAATGGGGAACAAATTAATCAAGGTTAAGGTTTCACTTTGTGGACAAAAGTAGACAAGACAATAGATAACAGAACAGATGAAAATGAAGGCATCCTCTTTGATTCTGGGTGCACTATGTGTGTAGCAGGGGGAATCTCCAAATCTGTTTGTTATTCTTGTTGATTGATATTTCATAGGTTGATTTTTTTTCCTTTGGAAATTTATAAAATACATTATGTGGGTTTATTAAAGTTAAAAATATATAGAATAGAATGCTTCTATTTAATGAGTAAAGAACTACCAATCCCACTCCCACTTTCAGCATTTTAGTGCAATTTTCTATGTAAATTTAAAATAACTAAGATTTCCTTATAACTTTGTATTCTGTTTATTTATTTATTTAATATCACAGAATAAATGTTTTCATATAATTCTAAAACCTATTAATATCTATAAAATATCCTAGAGAGATGGCACATCATTTACCTTATCCTTAAAGTGGTTACATTTTCTCATATTAACAAAGAAGTCTTTAGTGGAAAACTGTTGATCGAATTGTGTTCATACTTAAGATAATTTTTTAAGGGCTATATTATAAAAAAATAAAATTATTGGGTAAAATTCTTCATATATATTAGAGTTTCTTTTGCTATAAATATTATGTAGTAATACTGTTCTTTTTATGTTTTGCAAATTTGCTTTTAAAAAGCATTGTGTCAAATGGTAACAAAATCTGACAATATCAGTTCTGCATTTTAAAATCTTATGATTTAATAATGCTCCCAAACCCGATGCTTTCACAAGTGTTTTAAATTTAAAATATCAGGGATTCCATTTAAATAATAGTAAATAAAGTTACAGAGCCATAAACCCCACCACAATTTTTTTAAAGACTCTGAAAAAGAGAAAGAGAAACAAATTTCTAGATGTTGCTACATGTATGGAAAAGGGTAGTAAGTGAGACAAAGGGAGGAAGCCATAGCTTAAATCAGAGTGCTGAGGGCTTTAACTAAGAAGGGAGCCCATCTCAAGAGCACCCAGAAAACTCCAGATTGGAAATGCAACTACAATGGCAGGACAAAAGTGAGAAGTAGAACCAAAGGAGACAGTTTAATATCTGTTGTTCTCTTTAATTGCAATTTTTTCAATTGTGAGTTTATGTTCCTGTGAGTTTATGTTCCAATTTTTTCTGTTTTATTTTAGCTCAGAAAATGCTTTGATAAATATTTACTGTTATTTTCATGAGCTATTTATATGATTGAACACTTTATAAGTTTTTCCTAGATCCCCCAGAAATTTTGAAGTATAAGAGTTAGGAATCTACATTCATTTTTTTTTTAATTAAAGTTAACCATCTTGACAGGATTTAGTGGGCAATCCTTCATTTCATCTCTAACTCGCAAGGAAGAATTTGGTGTCTAGAGTTAAATTGCCTGGGTTCTCCCCTCAGATTCACCACGTACGTGCAATTTACTCAGGCTGACTTGCATAATATTTCCTATCTCACTGACTTGGTTTGAGAATTCAATGAGATAATCCATCCAAATTGCTCAGCATAGTGCCTGAAACTTAGTGTTTAATTATGTACTAATAATGTAACACTAATTATTGCTAATAATTAATGATAATCATTATTATTCTAATAATCATACATATAAAATCTTTGGAGGGACTATCACCATCTTACGAAGACAGTAAGAAAATTAATATTTTCCATAGAGATCTAAATATATATGTGCACTTAAGTATCAATTTGATCATATTGATTACAACACTCAAAGTCTCTATCATTTTAATTTGGTTTATAAAACTGGCTAATGATGTGTCTCTCACTGCTCGAATTTCTGTAAGTGTCTAAACATTTTATCATCTTGAATCTGGGCAGGTCATGGCATATTAGAGGCAGCAATGAATATTGACTGATGGAGAAGGGAGCAGGCCTTGTGGTGGATAGTCTGTACTTGAATTCTTTTCTCCTTTCTTCTAAGTATGCTACCTAGGATGGATGATCTCATCTCTCTGTTTCAGTTTCCTCATTTGTAAAAGAAGTAAAATAAAAACGAAAATGATCTAATAGAATCTATGTGAGGACCTCATGAAATACTATATGAAACTGTATTTGAGGCATAAACACTCAATAATATTCATATTATTGAAAACAAATAAAGTTTACTGCTGATATGTCTTCAAACTACAGGTAAATATTCTTTTCATGCAATATAAAATGCTCCCCTCTGTATTTCTGCTTTGGATGAATTATTTTTTTATGCAAAGCAAGGCATTTTTCTAGGCACTGGGGTGATGAAACTGAACAAAATTGATACAAATTCTGCCTGTGAGTTTATGTTCCTGGGGAAAAAGGCAGACAAAAACAAAATATAGTGGGAAAGACAGGTGGCATGCTAAATGGTGGTGAGGATCAAGGAACCGATATTGGGTTCAAGAGAACAGACATTGGATGTTACATGTGGCGGTGGAGCTTAATTTAAAGCTGGTTGGTCACAGAAAGTGATCTTTGAGTAAGAGTGCATTATGAAGATACCACAAGAAAGCAAAAGAAAGCATATCAGACTGCAAAAACAGCCAAAGAAAAGGTCCTTGAAGGATATGGTGGTTTCATGGAACAGTTGGAACACAAAAAGTGAAGGGTCAAGAAGTATAAAAGATTCAGACTGAGCAGGTCTTTGTGAGTTTCAGCAAAAACTGGCTTTTATGGAGAGAATAATGGGCAGCTATCAGAAGGCTTTAGACAGAGAAGTGACTTGATATATCTTAGGTTGTAATAAGATGCCACTGGTTGCTGAAGTGAGAATCGAATGAAGAGAATCAATTGAAGTGAGTTCCAGTATTGCTGTTTTTACTTTCCTTTAACTCCTCTCTGCCATGTTTCCTCATCCCTTTAGGTTATCTTTTGATGTCATTTTATTGCTTATACAGAGCATGGGACTAAATTGTATTTTTTATCCAACTGAGAATCTTTGTGTTTTAACAGCATCTGAAGATGAATGAACCCTTATCCTCTGAGTGCTGTCTAACATTGTAAGGTATCCCTCCACTCATCAAAAGTAGATGCATATACTGCTCACTGGATCCAACTAGTGAGGACTTCACTCCGTCACTGACCCCAAAAGCATATAAAATAATTAAAACTTTCCTTCCAATGGAAACAATTTGCCTTTGAACCTCTAGTCACTGCTTTCTCTGTCCTCTTTAAAATGAGGTACTTGTTAAACCAACCTAAATTCACACCCTCTCCACTTGCTCATACCTCATTTATTGCTCCCTCCTTGAAATCTGACTCCCCTCCCCACCATTATTTTTCTTTCCCAGACAGTAGTGATTTTATCAGAGTGACAATTCCAATTATACACATTTTTTAGCCCTTCTCTCACTGAGTTTTTGGAGTATTTGGAATTTGTTACCAGCCCTCCTTTCTAACAGTTTTCTTTTCTGGTCTTCTTCTTGCATCACCTCATCTCATATTCCTGGCTAAAATCTTTCTTCCTGACTCTTACTAAAAGTTGATGCCACATCAGGGTTCATTCTTGCTCCTCTTTATTTATTATCCAATAGGCACCATGAGAGATGTAAAGATATTCTTCAAACATTTTGATCCCAACCCCTTCTGAAATAATATTTTGGAGAAGGTTTGCTTATATAATACATGGATATTTGTTTAATAAATTATATTCAAGTCTTTTAGATAAATACAATATTTGCATTATAAAACATGCAAAGTGGAAATTTAAATGAGTAAGATAAAAATATAAATAGAATTTTAATTTTAACTTAATTTGCACCCAAATAGATTACCTTATAGTATAAATTGCTGACTCCAAAATCATAATCTCTAGCTCAGACACCTTTTAAAATATTCAAATCCATATATCCTGTTATTTACTACATGGAATCATTTGGAACTCACACAAGAGCTTCACATTTAAAATATACAAAATGATGTGATCATGCTTCTCCCAAATGTGCTCTTGTCCTTTATTGCTCGTCTTAGTTAACAGTACCACCACCCACAGTAACCCAAGATCCTAGTCTACTGACCTCCTTAATATTCCATCAAATCTTAATTCTGACCAAGTGTGGTGGTGCACACCTGTAATCTCAGCAGCTTGGGAGGCTGAGGCAGGAGGATTACAAGTCTGAGGTCAACCTCAGCAACTTAGTGAGGCCCTAAGTGAGACCCTGTCTCTAAATAAAATATAGAAAAGGACTGGAGATGTGGTTCACTGGTTAAGCACCCCTGGGTTTAATCCCTGGTATATATAAAACAATTATTCTTAATTCTGATTCCTGAATATCAAGATTCAAATTTATTCCCTCATATATACTTCCATTGCACTGCCTCAGAAGAGGCCACCATCTCTTTCTACAAGGATTTCTGTAACTGATATCCTAACTGACTTCCTTGCCTCTTTTCTTGGCTTGGAAAAAGTCATTTTCAGATTGCTTCTTGTATTCCACATAAAGTTAAAACTCTTCTGTTTAGCACACTATAATTCTTTCCAACTTTCTGATTATTAACAGCTATTTCTTGACATGTACTCCATACTTCAGTTTTCTGAACACAATGCTAGCTATATTATTTTTAGCTTCATCTCATATCCAAATGGATTATATTCATTTTATAACATTTGCATTATTCATTTCTGATACAATACTTTATACACTCATTGATAATATAATTTTTTATATGACTATTTTCCCAAGAAATATACTACAAAGAAAAATTGGGTGTATTTATTTCAGATAGAATTTCTAAAATTTGATATTTTATTCTTCTATTTTTAATGGCTCCTCCTTCTAATTTCAGTAATAAAATTAAAAAACCAAAATATTACTTGTTTATATGTTGTGTTTAGGCGGGAATATCAAACACAACAATGTCATACATGATGGTAGAATTTAGAAACAAACAAAATTATTATATAATGCCTATAGTTCATTTAAATTTGTAAAGTGAATTATTAGAGGAAAGCAATAACAAATGTTTTATGTTGAGTTATTCAAAATTATATATAATTTTACATGTAATAATTGTAATAATTATAATTTTATATGTATGTTATCAATGGTTAAAACTATTTTATTTAGGTTTCTAAGTTTCTTCTAGCACCACACTAGTACCAGAAATGCGTCCATATTGATCTTTTTGAGTTTTTGACCAAATGCAACCTTGCACATGTGCAGGGCAAGGCCTGGCAGAGTATCGATTGAAAGTATTGAGCTGAGCTGCACAAACAACTCAGAATACTTATTCTTTTTATGTTGAATGGTATATTCACCAATATAGGCTAGAGACTGTCCTAAAAATATTACAGAACAGTAACCAAAACAAAAAAAAGTCTTCCAATTTTTAAAATTTTTTTTCTTTTTATTTCTGCTTTATATTATTATTTTTTATTTTTACAGACTACATGTTGATTTATTTTACAAAAATGGGGCACAACTTTTCATTTCTATGGTTATGCACAAGTAGATTCATACCTTTTGTCTAACTTTTTAAATTGAGCTACATCTCCATATGCCAAGGTGAAAGAAAAAGTCACAAGAGCAATTAAAATCTGTCTTAATCTGAATTATAGTAAAAATACTGTGATACTCATCTATAACATTAAACACTCTGTTGCAAAGGAAACAATTATAAAACTAATGACATAAGTTTCTATCTTTGGGAAAAAAATTAATGCAAAACGGGTTAAAGGAGAAAATAATGATGAGAGTGGAAATGAATTAAATATAAATAAAAAAATCAATGTAACCAAGAAAAAAAATCAATGAAACCAGACATTAACTCTTAGAAGTTATTAAAAATACTGATAAACATACAAATTGACTGATCAAGAAAAATTAATCTAAAATACAATTATCAAGTGAGGGGACATCACTACAGATCTTAAATTCATTAAAAAAAATAAGGAAACATTATAAACAACTTTAAGCCAATAAATTCAATAACACTGGTTAAATGTGAAAAAGTCTTGAAAACTAAACTCACCAAAACTAACAAGAAAGCAAAAGGAAACCTAGATAGTCCTATAATTATTATAGAAGTCAAATTCATAATTAAAAGTCAACTTACACAGAGAATTCTAGAATCAGATATCTTCCCTGGCAAATTCCTTAAAACATATTTAAAAAGTAAATAAGAATTTACATGGTGGCACATGCTTGTAATCTCAGGGGCTCAGGAGACTGAGGTAGGAGGATCACAAGTTCGAAGCCAGCCTCAGCAAAAGTGAGACACTAAGCAACTCAACGAGACCGTCTCTAATAAAATACAAAAAAAGGGCTGGGGATGTGGCTTAGTGGTTGGACACCCCTGGGTTCAATACCCAGTACCAAAAAAATAATAAAAGAAAAAGAAAAAAGAAAAGAAGATGACCATAATATGTGAATTTTTTGGTTAAAAAAGAAGAAGGAAGATGACTTCTATATTTCTGAACTCATTTTATAATGTCAACGTAGCCCTGATACCAAACTCCTGATACAAGAAACCCTGTTATAAAACAATAAAATAAAACCCAGTATCCTACAAAATCCTTTTACAAATTAGCAAATTTAATCCAGCACCATATAACTGAATAAAAATACTACTATATCATAACAAATTAACAATTATCCTTGCTTTGTGGCATATATATGGAAATAAAAATGAGGCACAAATATATTATATAAATATATATTTTATATATAGTTATGAAAAGTATTTGACAAAATTCAATATTTTTTAATGATAGAAATGCTTATGAAACTAGAGGTTAAAAAAACATTTAAGAGCATTTCCTCCATATAATATAACATCTTTGAAAAACCTACCAACAACAGTACAATTAATGATAAAAGCCAAATGCCTTCCAGCTAAGAGGGAAGTATGCCATCTCTCTACCTCTCTATGTACTGCTGTAATAGATATCATGATATAGATAGGCAAGTTTTAGAAACTTTGAAAAACTGGAATGAGAAAAGTACATCTTTATTTGTAGATATTATAATAGTGTACACAGAAATTCTAAAGAATCTAGGAAAGACAACTGGGACTAATAAGTAAGTTAATCAACAAGCAGGATCCAAAGTCAACATAAAATATGTTTCATTTCTGTATACTAACAGCAAACAATTAGAAAGTTAATTTTAATAGCATTTATAAAAATCAATAAACCAGTGCTTAATGACAAACTTGATTTAAAAAAAAAAAAAGGTACAAGAGCTCTACACTAAAATATACAAAATACTGCTCTGAGTACAGTCAAGAAGGCTGCTATGGACTGGACTGTGTCCCTGTCAAAATTCATATGTTGAGCCCCTAAGGGTGGGCTCTACTCCAACAAGATTAATGTCCTTATACAAACTGACATCAGGGAGCCCCCCTGCCTTTCCATATGAGCAGAAGAGAAAAGGCCATGTGAGGACATAGTGAAAAGCTGGCCAACTGCAAGGCAGGAAGAGTCCTCACTGCACATCTTGTGGTATTTTGTTATGGCAGCACAAGCAGATAAATACACAGACCAAATAAATGCAGATATATGCCATGCTCAATGATTGGAAAATAGGGTACTAAGATGCCAGTTCTCCCAAGTAAGAGACACCAGAGGAGAGTTTGGTTATTTGTTTCCTCTGTGTTACTGGTAGCTCTGACAATAATTTCATTCCTCATAGGTGATATCCTCATTACATTTTTCTCCTATGGCCTGAGTAACACCATTTCCCACCTTAACTACTCCAGGTCTAGGTGTGTTCATGGCTTGCCAACTTCAAACCAATGCAATCCATGATTGTATTAAAAATGATCTGCCTATACCTTCACTGCCTGTAAGAAAGAAGCAAAAGCAAATTGTCTCTGATGGATGATAACAGCAAAAGAACCTCAAATTTTATCAATGATTTTGCATAAAAAATAAAATGCATCCATATATAAATCAGTATGTATAAAAGGAGGCAATACCACATGAAGAGAGCAAGATAAAGACAAGGGGTGGTGGGGAGAGAAAATGAGACAGAGAGAGAGAGGGAGAGAGAGAGAGAGAGAGAGAGAGAGAGAGAGAGAGAGAGAGAGAGAGAGAGAGAGAGAAAGACCTGATTTATATTTCAAACTGTTGTTATCCAACATAGTCAATAAGTTAGTTGACAAAATGGAGAGTTCAAACAGAGAATCTGGAAGTATATAAAAGAAGCAGATGAAATTCTAGAACTAAATCAAATGAAATAAAATATTTAAGAACTCAGCAGATTAATATACTTTCAAATTAGACAAACTAGAAGATAGAATTGGAGAATTCAGGTTAGGTTAGGTGGCTGAAGTAGGAAAAGGTAAGGAAGTGCAATACAAGAGAGGGATGACCATATGGAATATGTGGATATAGTGAAAAGTTTTTAAATATGTATAATTGGAGTTCAAGAAGGAGACAATATAGAATATGGAACAGTAGCAGCACCCAAGGTCACAATTTTTCAAAATCAATTGCTAAGAACAGAATTTTTTTGTGTCACCTCCAAAATTCACATGCAATCCCTAAACCCCAATGTGATAGTCTTTGGAGTTGAGGCCTTTGAGAGAAAATTAGATGATGTAATATGGGTGAAACCCCCAGGATGAGATTAATGCCCTTATAAGCAGAAAAGATGAGAGTCTCTCTTTCATCAGCTGATGAACTCAGATCATGCTCATTTCTTAGCTATTGTGATGAATACTATAATGAACGAGGGAGGGCAGTAGTCCCTTCAACACACCGATTCCATTTCCTCTGGATATATACCCCATAATGGTATTGCTGGGTTATCTGGCAGCTTTATTTTTCATTTTCTGAGGAACCACCATACTGTTTTTCATAATGGTTACACTCATTTACATTCCCACTAGCAGTTCCCACATAGTTGTCAATACTTGTTACCTTTTGTCTTTGGTAACAGTCATGATTACTGGAGTGAGGTGATAGATAACGAATTGTGGTTTCAATTTGCATTTACCTCATGATTAATACTGCTGCACTTTTTTTCAGTACCTGTTGGCTATTTGTCTATTTTCCTTTGAAAAATGTCTATATGGTCTATTGCTCGTTTCTTAAACCAGTTATTTCAGTCTTGTTGCTGTTGTGTTTTTGGAATTATTCATACATTACAGATATTAACCCCTTGTTGAAAGTTTTACAAATATTTTTTCTAATTCTGTGGATTTTCTCTTCCTTCTCTTGATTCTTTCTTTGGCTGTGCAGAAGTGTTTTCAGTTTGATGTATTTCTGCTTGTTTTTGTTTTATTGCCTGTGTTTTTCTGTTTAATAAAAAAAAATCATAGCTGAAACCAATTTCAAGGAGATTTTTCCCATTTTCTTGTAGGAATTTTATGGTTTCAAGTCTTACATTTAATTCTTTTATTCAATTTTAAATTTATTTTTGTGTGTAGTATGAGGTAAGGATTCAGTTGTATTTCTTTTTTACATGTGAGTAACTCAGTTTTTCCATTGCCATTTATTGAAGAGAATATCCTTTCTTCATTGCATATTCCTGGTGTCCTTTAACTGTAAGTTCATGAACTTATTTCTGGTCTCTCTGTTCTATTACTTTGTTCTATATGTCTGGTTTTATGCCATAACCATACTGTCCTTTGACATAATCTGTTTTTGTAATATATTTGCAATCAGGAAGTGTGACGCCCCTCTGGTTGGTTGTGGCCTTTTGTGGTTCCATGCCTGTAAAGCCAGTCTGGATGCTGAGTCTCCCATTCTTTTCCCTGGGGTAGTTTCTGAAGTGCTCAGCTTAGTGTGTCTTTTCTCAGTTCTTCAAAGTTGAACTAGCTATCTATGCAAAATACTTGTAGTTGCTCTCTGCATAAACATGCTTGGAAATCCTATCTGGAGTTCCCATGGGTCGATTGGTGGGAGGTTCTCAAGGTGAGAAGTTCCAAGAGTCTTGTGAGCAGGTTCCCTAGTGGAGTCTGCAACCTTTTTTTTTTCGCTCCCAATCTTTCCCAGCCACTTGATTTTGCTGAGTACCTCAGTAATCTAGTGAAACAAGAAAGATGTGGACTTCTTGGAAAGCATCCTACATAGTTGGAGGAGCCAAAGCTCACGCCCTGTGCTCTCACTTTCTCCCATGAGAAAAATTGCAGGTGAAGGGGTTTCTTGGCACCTAACTGTGCTGCCTTGGGAAAATATTATGCAGATAAAATGAAACTGTTCTTCTTAACCTCTTCACTGTGTCTACTCTTGAATTTGTTGTTTCAACAATATACTGGAACTTCCCTGGTGGATTCACAAACTTACACAGAGTTACTTTCATCTGTACTTGTCAAAATAGATACTCTGTAGGGGGAGGACTAGAGAGTTCCTATTCTCCCATCTTACTGATGTTATTCACTTAACTCACTAGATTCTTTATTCTTTGTTATCTTTTCATAACATGCTATTGATATATTTTTGCCTGCATATAATTTTTTAGCTTTTGTGCTATTTCTGTTGTTATCAATTAATCAATAACTCCTTGAAATGTGGACTTTTTCATCCTACATAGATAATATCATATGCTAGACATATTGATGCTCAGTAAATTTCTGGTGAATTGTTGCTTCCTTTGCATTTTATAGATGTACAATTAGTATATCCATTCATGTGTCAGTTGTCAATAAGCACAACAACATACTACTTCTTAGGAGAGGTCAAAAACCTCAAGCAAAAGAGAAAAAGTGGAATGTTTTGCTTTTTTGTAAAACATGTAATTCTTTCTACAATTAAATTATTCTCCTGGGGTGCACATTTATGGCTGTTCCATGTATAGGTGTTAGGTATACACACATACACATATATTTTTCTTTCCAGGAATCAAGCTGCCAAGCAAAGATAATTCATCTTACAGAACAGCAAAGATATTATGAAGCTGTATAATCACTTGCATATTCAAGCTTATAATTAATTCTATGCCTTCATTAAGTAAGATTTATGTGTTCAATAGTATCTCCTCATCTTTCATACCTAAAGGGCAAGCAAACAAACTATGAATTTTCATTTCTTGCAAATTTCAAATTTTGAATGTTTAAAAATAAAAACAGAAGTTTCTAAGAAGTATAACTACCTCTACAAATAAACACATGAATACAACTATTTGTTATACTGATTTTTTAAATTGACATTTAAGTAGATGCCATAGTTAGTCACTATCTATATTCCTCAGAAACATTTTATCAAATCATTGTAACACAAATTAACAACTGGTCATCAAATGAGGTCTGCTTTCTCTATCACTGTTCAGAATCTTTCCAAAATTTCCTCTACAATTTTTCCATTGGTACAGCAAATGCATAAACTCAACTTTTGTTTGATTGCAGGTGTGTTGTGGATAGTTTTATTTGATTAGTTAAATAATATAATAGTATAGATTTTTATTTAATTTCATAATGTATTATATTTCATTTCATAATGTATTATGAATTTACTCAATATTTTTAGAGAGAAGCAAGAATAGAAAGGGGGTGCATAAAATTTTCATTTGTTTATTACTCTATTTTGTCATGAGAATAAAATGCTATTGTGGTTCTCATAAACTTGTGGATTTATCAAAGCACTGGAGTGTGGTTCCTAGTTTACTTTCCTCCATGAAAGGGTATGCTCTATACTGAAGAGAAATGTCCTTACTGGTTGATTTAGAAATCAATACATATCCTGATTCATGTACATAATTTAAAATAAAAATACCAGTGAGTTCAATTCCCTTATTTTGAAAATAAGTAAATTGATTCAGAGGGGTCATGAATTGTCCAAGGTCTCAGATGTAATTAGGTGTTTTTGTAGGGAAGAAATGAAATGAGAAGTTATGTCTTGCCTGCTAATTTAAGATTCTAATAGTGTCATTACCATAAATGATATGAGATCAAATACAAACACAGAAGTATATACATGCACGTACATGCACACATACATGACAGATAGACACTGCCCAATAGTATTATAAATCCAAAGTTGATGACGTAGTTGAGATCTGAGTCATATATAAGTGCCCTTGAAGATTTTAGAAAAGCATGCAAACAATTTCCTGAAAAGGCGCACAGCAAAATGGCTAAGAACCAACTCTGCCACTTACCAGTTGCTGTGATCCTGGACAAACTACCCAACTTCTCTATGACTCAGTTTCCTTGTTTGTAAAGTATGCATACTAATGGTACTTCACCCATGGGTGTGTTGTGAGGGTTAAATGAATTAACATTAGTAAAGTACTTAGAATATCTGGCACATAGTAAATGCTATAAAAATAATAATAAAGTAAAATGGGAAATTGAAAAATGAGCATATTTCCCTCTAACCTATTGTATCTTTTCTGAAGTAAAAAAGTTTTGTCTTATATAAACAGTGGCTTATTATTCAGGGGTTGGAGAGAGAGACAGATAAAGGACAAAGAGGAGGAAGAGGAGAAGGGAAAGGGGAGGAAGAAGAAAAATTGGAATGTGGGATAAATTTAAAACTCTGATACCATATCTTTAGACTTTTTATCCAGATTCAACTGGTTACTTTTGCCATTAAAATAGAATATGTAACTTTCCAACTTTAATTCCTTATGTGCTTTCAGAAATCCAAAATAAAAATGATTTTCAAATAAATTTATGACTGGTACCTGGTCCTTCTAAACCAAAAATAACAAAAATTCTGACCATAACCATTAGGTTCTTAAAGATTTAAAAGCAGAAAAGAACTTCTAATGGCAACAATATAACCTGTCATCCTTCATCTTAGAGCACATGTCCTGAATTTGAGGAAGACAATATGAAAGGAAGCCTGAGAATTGAAATGAAAAGGGAAAAATAAGTTAGACTTAAGAAGACAAAACATGTAAAGAGTGATGAGCAAACAAAAAGAAGAGGCAATTACTAAACCTCATATTTTTGTTTCCTTCAGTTCCTGCAAAATTAGGTTTTGATATCAGGTCACCTGTAAATAAGAATTTCTGGTTATGCTAGCTTGAAAAAATTTCTATATGATAAGCTGAACTTAAATATTAGTGTGGGCAAAGGGGTCAAATATTCTTGAATATTTTTACGCATAAACATGAGAAAAAATCTTCAAGTTCCATATTCTAATGTCTTAATTATGTTTCATATTTCACAATGACAAGTTAGCGCATCCTTTAGACTAACCATCTTTCAAATTCTTACTCTACACAAGAAATAATTAAGTAGACTTGATTCCTCCTTGTTTATAAACACATGTTAGCTAAATTTCTGTAGTTCAGGACCTTTGATGAATTGGTGAGTACTAATTCTGAGTTACAAACTTCTGCAAATATGAATATGTATTTACTAATGACCAACTACGTGTCTAAGAGCTAAAAGACTCAGGCTTGGATATGATTTGCTGCTACAGCAATGTCAGTGTGCATTAGCTACTGTAGGGGAAGTTACCCGGAGGCCATTCAATCAGTTCCCATAAAACTGTGACCTAGGACGTTTATTCTCTATTAAACCTGACCTTCCCTTTCTTCACTTTTCTCTCTTCTTTTAATCACCACTTCCAGGATCCAGTCACTGTTTTTTTAATTGCCAAAAAGTATACATGGCTTAAAAATAGAACTGTATTCAGTAATGTGTTGTTTCTGCTTCTAGCAGAAAAGACATAGAGTATGAAATGTAGATGTGTTTACTGTGTTTGGAAATTTATTATTTCATGCTCTGGAACCATCCTCTGCTAAAACTGGAGTTTTTTTTTTTTTAATTCTTTATTGTAATTCATTGCACACAAATGGGGTGCAACTGTTATTTCTCTGGTTGTACAATAAGTAGAGTCGCACCATTTGTGTAATCATACATGTACATAGGGTACATAGGGTAATGATGTTTGCTCATTCTGTTATTTTTCCTTCCCCCCACCCCCTCCCACCCCTCTTTTTCCTTTATACAATTCATCCTTCCTCCATTCTTGTCTCCCTCCCATCCCTGCTTATGTATCATCATCCACTTATCAGAGAGATCATTTGGAAAACTGGAGTTTTGATCTTTAGAAGCAACACTGAACATCAACTAAACATCTTCACAGAATGACAGAAGGAAGGCTGGCTCACCACTGAGGGTTCAACCCAATATTCCCTCTCCTTTCTCTCAGAGTCATAACCCATGATGACAGAAGTTGTGAAGTACTGCATACACTTGTGCATTTCATTGTCATAACCTCTTGACTCCATTCCCATCTGCACCAAGATTTCTTATTCTTTGGAACTGGTCACTCTTTTCAAATGCATGGCCATACGGTTAAGACTTGGTGAGCAACTGTTTTGCTCTGGAATTTCTTTTTGAGACCAGTTCCCAAGTAATTAAAACTTCTTGTATTTTCCTCTACACCATACACTTCAACAATTTCCTATTTTTTTATGCCTTACTAATTGAAAGAGAGAAAAAAGACCAACTCCACATTCCTGTTTTCTAAAATTTTTTTATCTCCTAAGAATCCACTAATAACCCCTTATCTTCAAAAAAAAAAAGCATATTTCTGCTCATGGTCCTGAGATAAACATATTCAAGAGAATTTTACAACTAGTCTTCATGTTAGAAATACATGGAAACATGTATCAGGAAAAAAAAAAGTGGGGGGGGGCACTGACACACAAACCACCATTAACACTATTCTGCTCATAATTTTACCCACTACATATTTACAAAGCACAACTAGCATAACTATGGTCATCAAAGAACTTGCAGAAATAGCTTTCTTAATAAAACTGTGCCACAGAGAAAGCCATTTGCATAAATTCCCCAATATCTACTAGATTAATATTAGCTCAGTTTTTACATACACTTCATATACTAGGTGAAAATCTCCCCAACTAACTCCATGTGTATTATTGCTGGTGGCAATGCTTGCCAAAATGTCATCCATTTTCAGGGTTTTAGAAAGATTTTGTAAAGAGTTCTCCTGCTGTTTATTTCACACCTGCTAACATAATCCTTCCTTTACGGTGCTCTGTTTAGTTACCTTGGAAATGATATCATAAGATGGTAGAAACACATGTCATTGCAAGATGATTCCTGCTTAATTTTAAGCTGGAGTTAACCTCATTTCTATATACATAATGGAAAATGTTATTTGGCAGAGATTTCACACTGAGAGAATACTGCAACCACTCATAAAAACTATTTTTTTCTTATTGTTTTATATGATCTAGGGGTGAGTCTGACAGATTTCAGAAACACTATATAAATAATTGTCTATTTTCCCCAGGAAATGAAAAGAGGTCATAGTACATACAAGGAATTTACTGTCTAACCTGGTAAAATACATACTGGTTATTTTTAATGTTCTACTTTCTGTCAGAAAATCACTTTAAAATGATCACAAAGTAACTCATATATTTCTCTCCAAAGAATAAAAACTATGCTTTTACTTGAAATGGTACGGTGGGGTAAAACATAGTTTTTGGAACGGGCATACCTGATTTACTGCTTTGTGAAATACAGTTTATCTCTTTAGGCTTAATTTTCCATCTCTATAAAATAAACACAATAATGATTAATGTGATGATGTTTTCGTAACCTGAAAGAGGTAATTTATGTTAAGTGGCTAAGACAGAATGTGATATTTACAGGAAGACTGAATTAAATTGATTTTTCCACTGACAAACTTAATTTAAAAATTTTTTAAATAGTGACCCTCTTATTAAAAAAATAAAAAATCCCCACTAGCAAGTAAGGCAGATGCAGAATGTCACTTTTAATAATTATTTTATAAGTATGACATAAAATAATTTGTTTATATTGCAATTTATTAATATTACCATTATCAGAATGTTAGGATAAAGGAAGCTAATAGGCTACTTAATTCAATACCTACTACTTGTTCACAGTGACATATTTGATTAACAGCTCAATTGAGGAGAGAACAGACCACTTTAATTCAAGTCTAGTGATTTTTAATGCTTAAGACAAGCCTTTATGCCAATGTTGATCTATACACATTAAGTTCTGAAAAAATGTATTTTAAAATATAAAACCAAAGAATTTTTCACTATCCTTATGTATCTATTTTAAATTTTTGAAAATCAGTATTTACTTTCCCATGGGTTGTTTAAATTGCATGGTAAAGTTTAAATAACTTTATAAAATGTCAAAAAGTGAGAAAGAAAAATAATTAATATCCTCCTCTTTTTCCTCTAAGGGAAATTTCACTTTTTTGAGTATTGAAATACTAGCCACCCATTCAACATTATCCTTCTCAGGGAAAGTATTTTTAATGAGATCTTTGTCTCACATTGCACTCTCTAAATTTTCAAGGAGACCAATAATAGGTTGAAAGATCTTGTAGTTACTTGATTTATACAAAATTTGGAAGTATATTCACACCTTTTGGGGAGGGAGAAGATTGGAAAAATTCATAGCATAGAAGCCCTTTAGAACCTCTCTCTCTCTCTCTCTCTCTCTCTCTCTCTCCCTCTACGTGTGTGTTTGTCTCTGACCAGAGATTGAATCCAGGGGTACTCTACCACTAAGCTACATGCTCAGACATTTTTATTTTTTATTTTTGAGACAGAGTCTTGCTAAGTTTCCCAGGTTGGCCTGGGATCCTCCTGTCTCTTCCAGTCACTGGGATTACAGGTGTGCACCACTGCTCCTGGTTAGAATCATTGTCTATTAATGGCAAATTAAGGACCACCACACACTGGCTTGCATTGCACCCCTGGTACAGGGGAGAGTTTAGTATTTTTCCTTAAGTCATCCTTGCCACATATTCATAGGCCCTATCGCTTCTTTTTTTTATTTTTATTTTTGGTTGTTGGTGGACTTTATTTTATTAATTTATTTATATGTGGTGCTGAGTATTGAACCCAGTGCCTCCCACACATGAGGCAAGTGCTCTACCACTGAGCCACAACTCTAGCCACAACCCCAGCCCCATATGACTTCTTAATGAACCTTATTCAAACTCTGTTTATTCAAAGTATGTTTCAAGTACTTTGTTAAACTCTCCATTAGTGAAGATGGTGAGAAATTACTTCTAGAAGATTTGTGGAAATGTGTATTAAACTATTTTTGGCAAAATTGGTATCTACGTGACTCCAAAATACAAGATATATATGATGTACTGCTCCTTACTTGGGTAAGTTACCAAGGTCCCTCTGCCATGCTGAGGGGAGTAATTACTTCTCCCTCCTTCTCAGCTTATCCCCAATTTTCTTTTCTCAACACCAAACTCTTGGGAAGACCTTAGAGATTTTACTGAAAAGAATCTCTTTACATAGATATAGCAATAGAAACTTATACTTGAATATAAATTACATAAATATTAATATTTCTTAGAGACAGAAATGTCAATATGAACTAGGGTGGTCACTAGTCCTTGATAACTGAAGAAGAAAAGTGCAAGTATATGTCTTCATTCCTGGCCTAAATAGCTCTGGACTGATAAGTCCATCAGAACTGACACTCACAGGGGGCTGCATTTTTGCTTGAGAAATGAAGGTGCCTTACCTCATACAGTGCAAAAAATATAAATACCATGATAAAGACCTTACAGCACAAAGTCTTAAATAGAATAATCACACCAGGTAGAAATATTTAACTACCATGTGTCATGCTATATAATTGGAATATTTTCTCTTCCTAAAGCTTTGTAACTTTTTTTTTTTAAGTTTGCTAGGCAAAATACTCAAGTATTCTTTTTGAAGAATCCTGAATGTGCTGAAAGACATTAGAAGAATTAATATCTGAATATGCTTATCACACAAACACTGTCCTGTCTCTATGTTACCCATCTAATTTCTGAATTTCACTTGAATTGCTACTAGGCAGATAGGATTATATATAAATTAGAACAACAGCATTTCTTGCTGGTAATTTGAAAATAGTTTTGTACAGTGAAGAAAAACTTTTTGAAAAAGGTTGATAGTTCAACTGATTTTTTAAAATCAAAATATGCAAATAATTTTTACAGTTAGTTCATTCTTGACACATTAAAAGAAGTCTTTACTGTTTATTTTTAATCTCTGATTCAGTTTGTTAAGTCAATATAGCTATACTTAGTCAGAAATTAGATGACCACAAGAATAGGAGGTTGTTCCCTGTCTGGACCAAAGCTACAGTAATCCTACACAGTTAAATACCAAGAAATTAACTTGCTGTTTTCTTCATGATGATTCATTACTACCTTATCTAAAATGATGGCCTTTGGTTTTTTATAATCTTTGAAATAATATAACTAAAAACATACTTCCTACATTAATTTGAAAAGGTGGGAAATTGATTTGCATATTATCTATAGTTTTAATAACTCATTAAAACACTAGTTTACTGAGGGAAATAAATTCTTTTGATAAACACTAAAAATATACCATTATGTAGATTAAAAACTGAAATATGAAATTTTCCTTTCATGCAAAATGTTAACTACTTTAATCTAGTTCACTAACATTCAACATGCATTATTTATTGCCCATCAGGAGCCAGTCCTAATGTAGCCCAAGACAAGCAGCGATCATCATCAGGGAACCAATTTCCCAATAGAAAGAGGCAGACAATAGCCAGACAATACACACCATATTAGGTAGTGCTATAAGAAACTTGAATCAGAATAAAGAGCTAAGGCAGGGCAGAAGTAATGGATGGGGAGGCTCTTCTGCAAGTTTTTAGGGAAGGCCTCTCTGAACAAAAGTTAAGTGAGCAGAAGCACAAACCATGGGCCAGAGGGATAAAAGAAGGAAGAGTCATTCTAAGAATGGGAAACAGCTAGAATAAAGGCCTGCTTGGTTGGTTTGTGATTAGCCAAGAGATCAATGTGTGGAGAGGAATTATATGAAGAGACTTACACAGGATGAGATCAGGTTGGGAGAGGGGTGCTTGATAGGAGTTCTCTCTCATAGGGTACTGTTAAAGCCCAAATCTCTTTCACATGCATCCTCTCAACACTATACCATGTGGGCTGGGGAGAGAGCTCAGTTGGTAAAGTGCTTTGCCTTACAAGCATAGGACCCTGGGTTCAATCCTCAGCACCACAAAAAAAAAAAAAAAAAAAAAAAGAAAAGAAAAGAAAAAACCTACACCATTTATGTGAATGTGTGGAGGAGTTTTTATCTAACTATCACAAAGTACAACCCTGCTCATATGCAATTTCCTGAAAATTTAAAAATATCAAAAAATTGTCTATGATAAATCCATTTTACATATTCATAGATGTTAACAATTTGCCTTCAGAACAAGTTGTACCAATACACACTCACACCAGCAACTCATGAAAATGACCATTTCTCAAAGTCACCAACACTAGGTGTTATTAGTCTTCTAAATTTTTGTCAATCAGATAGTGGAAGTGATATTTCACTGCTCTTTACAGTTGAGTTTACTTACTGAACTTCTTTGCTACTTATATTTCTTATGCAAAAGTTACTAAGAAGAATCAAAGTGTTTTGATAAATACTAAAAATAAAGCATTACATAGATTAAAAACTGAAATCTGAAATTTTCCTTTCATGCAAAATATGATAACTATGATAAGGATGAGTTTTATATGCATATTGTATCTCAATTTTTTGAAAGAAATATATTCTTTGTTCATTAATTTGCTTTTTGTCAAATAAAAATATATCATGAATACCTTGTAGATATATAGTAGATACAGTTTCAAAGTCTACTCTTTTTGTACTTTCTATGCACACAAACTATACACACAGACTCACAAATGATTTTGCATTAAGACCATAATACCCCTAAGTTTTACATAAAACTTTGCATCTTAATTTTAGAACAGAAGAGCAAAACAAGAAAACTATGAAAGAAAATAAGATTGGGAAATAAAGCACAGAATGAAAATATATTTACAATGTGCATAAAGATGGTTATATACAAAGAATGCTTACACAGTGACAAGAAAAAGACAACCCACAGAAAAGCAAACAAAGGTTATGAATAAGCAATTCTTAAGACAATCAAATCCAAATGGCTCAAGTCATGAAATAATACATAAATTTAATAAAATACAAAGAAATGCAAATAATAATAAAATGTTAACATATGAACTATGCTAACAGGAATAAAAAGTGTTAACATTTATTATTGGTGAACATATGAGGAAAGTGTACTCTTAGAAATTGCTAAAGCATTAAAAGCATTTGGAAAACTATTCTGTGGGGAATTCATCCTGGGAGATAAAACACAAATAAGGATATATACACAAGGATATTTACTATAGTTTTGTTCTTAATGTGAGAAAAAACTTGAAATAAAAAGAACACTGAATATACATATTGGATTTTGTAATTTTTAAAAACATTAAACTACCTAGCTAAATTTCTCATTGATTTTCATTTTGGTTACAATTCCATGGTCAACAAAAAGATTAATCTTTACCTGATTCCTTCTATTATTATCTTAGATATATTTTTTTCATATCATTACATTGACCAAAATGTGCAAAACTAAATTAAATAATAATCATATGCCAACTCCTGATTTTTATATGGTCTTAATGTTTCCTCTGTAAGAATAATAAATGTTATTACTTTTGAATAAATGTTTCTATTCACATTTGAGAGGCTATATTATATTCCTAGATTTCTTAGTGTTTCATTAGAAATAGCTGTCCATTTAACCAAATGTTTTCCAAGTATGTATATATTTTATTATGATTTTCTTCTTTGTTCATACCGAATTAGATATCCTGATAAGAAATCATATGTTCTATGTTCCCATAACATATGTTAACTGATTATTTTGTTGTGTCAACTTTTGGAGTGATTAAGTGTAAATTCTTTGAATATTTTATGTGCAAAAATGTGTTGATTTTGTACTCACAATTAGGTACAGAACTCTAAACTCCAAAAGGTTCTGTTTGTTTCAGAACATGAAAGATATTGCTCAATTAACTTCTAACACCTGTCAGTGATAAACCAGGTGACAATCTGATTTTCATTTCCTGTTTTCTTGTATCTAAACTTTATTTTTCCTCCTCGCTCCCAAATCCCTTTTTTTTTTTTTTTCTTCTGTACTGGAAATTGAACCCAGGGGTGTTTTACCATTGAGATACATCCCTGGTTCTTTTCATGTTTTATTGTAAGGCAGGGTTTCACGAAGTTGCTGAGTCTGGCCTTGAACTTGGAATCCTTCTGCCTCACTCTCCTGAGTTAGCTGAAATTACAGATGTGCTCCACCACACCCAGCTTCCTGAATCTTTTCATGATTCTTTAGTTCATATTTGAAGTAACAGAATTTTTCCAAGGGGTTTCTTTGTATAAATCTTCTTTCAATAATTATGTTTAATAACTTGGGAATATTTCCATCTATTTTTATATTTATGTTCCCCATATTTCTCTTTTCTCATCTTCTGGAGCTCCAGAAGAGTAGCAGAAAAACTTCTTTGAATAAGCAACTAACTGTAATTAACTAATCTAGAATACTCTCTTTTTGTCCTTTTCTCATCATCCAGTGAAAAATATCATGATTACTTTAAAGATCATTGATTCAGTGCCTATTAATCTGTTCCACTAATTTTTAAAAACAATTGTTACAAACATATTTTAATTCCTAACTCTTCTTTTTCCACTCATTGGCCATTTCTTCTGTAGACTGTTTCTGAGGTCTGTGAATTTCCCTAAGAGTTATCTAACATGCTGCTGAATCATCTCTGTTCTTTCTGGGATGAATTTGGCAGGCCACAGGATGACTTCCTAAACATGCCCATCTTCTAAACAGAAGGGATCACCATGGGATAGGTGTAAACTGGTGAATGTATCAGTGACTGGCTTTGCTTTCATGCAGTAGCATAAAACAAATGCAGAGAATAATGACAACCACCAGTCCCTACCCAAACATGAAAATATTTCTCAATTTTTCATTTATCAAAACAAAGTTGACTGGCTCTGTTGAATATCCTTCTAATTTGGCTGTTTCACTTCTTTTCTTCTCTGTCCATGTCAGTTTTGCATATTGTTATTATTTCAGGCCACCTGATTCCCTCTCTGGCCCTGACACCATCCTCCAGTATGTAGATAAAATTTCTTAGAGTACAGGCCACAGCCCTCAAGTGTTAGAAGGTTTCTGTGAAAATAGAGTTTCACAGAACTCTGCCTTGTGCCTCAAGCACACCTGCATAGGAGCAGTGGCAGGCAGTGTGGCACTCTTAATGTCCTTGACATCTTGCATGATGTTCTTGACTAGTTGTACTGACAATTTCCCCTTCTTACATTTACCCTGACTATCCCTAAACATAATAACTAACCTTTTGGCTTTTCCCTTGGTAATGATTTTCTGATTTGTTTTGTCATGGCACATTGCTTGCTTTCATTAGTCCTTTTGGATTTTATATTTTGGAGGAGTATCTAAAATGTTATGTTCTAATAATGACCTCTTCTTACATTCTAGCTCTATTCTAAATTTTATTACATTTTAATTTTTTTGTTTGTTGAAAGAATTTTTTTGCAGGTGGGCAAATTACTTGTATGTCCATTGTTTTTGATTCTTCTGCTAACCCAGAAACACAGGTATTTCTAACTCCCCTTTGCAAATAAGAAAACTGAGGCACTAAGGGTTCAAATTGTTTGCCTGAAATTATCCAGGTACTAAGAACACGGACATTATCTGTGTCAAGGTCTATCTGACTTCACATCTTACTTTCTTTATCTTTCCTGCCCTTGGAAACTAACAAAAGAGAGACTTGGATTTCTCCTACAAGTTAGGTATTCTGCTTGGGAA
This sequence comes from Sciurus carolinensis, assembly GCF_902686445.1. Classification (NCBI taxonomy): domain Eukaryota; kingdom Metazoa; phylum Chordata; class Mammalia; order Rodentia; family Sciuridae; genus Sciurus; species Sciurus carolinensis. The sequence continues at coordinate 88,323,762 of NC_062219.1, forward strand.
TTTGCACACCTGTGATATTTACTCTGTCAAGGGAGGTAGTTGCTGTGATTGCCTCACAGACAAGAAAATCTAGTTGCAGACAATTTAGTGTCAAGCACAGTCAGTAAATGCAGGAACTGGGATTTGAAAACTACTCTGACTCCAAATGCCATATTCTTTTCTCTCCAAGAGTTATCACCTTAAGAAACAGATAAATTTTATCATAGTGCAAACACTGAAAACCATAGTCAAGTCCTACTGACATGCTCAAGTCAGGGGAGTGCACATCCTAAACCCATACTATTTTATTTTAAAATTCCTGTGTCTCTTTTTCTAACTTTGACTGTCTTCTGAAGCTGCCAGATCCTTCTTACCCAAGGTACCTGCTCAAATGCAGCAGCCTCTATTTTTTTTCTTCTAGTGCAATTTTACAAACTAGAAGATCAAACAATAAAATCCAGCTTTCAAGAGTTAAGAAGAAACTAGGAGTACACTAAGCTCTCTCTTTTTTAAAATTTTTATTTAGTTGTAGATGGACTCTTATGAATCAATATTGTGTATTTAATTGTTTGGAAATGGTCAAGTTATTTGTGGGAGTTCATTTTTTTTGTTGTTTTTTGCTTACTCTGATTCTTGTTTGTTCAGAAAGAAGAATTTGATAGAAGGCTGAGTTTTGGATAAATGAGATTTTACTTTACTACTAACTGCACTCTGTGTTTAAGATATGATAGGAGAGTATACAACAATGTTTGTCAGCATAGACTAGATCAGTACAATTCAAGGTGTAAATTGCGAACCATTATAGATATCACTGGTGCACCTGTGAGACTGTTAGTAATACAGATTTCTTGACTCCACCCCGAACCAAAGAAAAAAAAATTTTCTGAGCATGGGACAAGAGAGATTCATTTAAACAAGTCCCCTCAATTGATATTATATGCACTGGGCAGATTTAAATAAGTTTTTCCAAGTAAAGCATGGAGCAAGTCAAGCATTCAGCAGCTGCTATGACTTGGCTTCCTTATTCCATCACATGGAGATGTTAATAAGGTTGCTTTGATTAAGTAAAAATATATGGATGTGTGATACACACCACTGGGAACACTGAAACAATATGTGCTCAATAAATATAAGCTCATAAACCTCTGCTTCCACAATTGGTGATATTTTCAAATGTGAAATTCCAATTGTCACTAAAGTTAACTTGGTCACATTTAGGTCATCATATTCTGGTTGCATCTTTAGGAGAAACACATTTTCCCCTTTGCTTACTTTAGGAAGATTCCCTTGATGTCAGAAAATGAAGATTAATGAACTTCTCTTTGCTAATTACAACTTGTATTATCAGCAGATGTAGAGAATAGTTCTCTCAACACTGAAAGAGAGCAGGAGTCAAAAAGATATATTAAGAACATCATAGGTAATTAATCAATGCCTGAGAAACCCAATTGATCAATTTCTATTTCTTTCTTAGAATACCCTCTCATTTTAACTTTATCCTTTCTGAACCATCTAATTTTTTTGAAATAATTTAGGGAGTCTTTCGAAGTTTTTTAAAAAAATATTTTGCCAATTTCCTTGCTTCAAAAATAAATGTCTTGTCATCTTTCCACTTATTATTATGGATTTATAAATACTCTTTCCTTAAAGAATATTAAATTTTCAGTCCTTCAATCTTTTATAAACTTTCCAAATTGTCCTTGGGTCTGAATTTGGACCCTAAAAGCAGAATGATTATAATATATGTGAAAGAAGGTATATTTAAAAACAATAGGTCGTTTTTGGAAAAATAAATACTAACTGAAATAAAAGTTCTAAGATTAAAAAATGCAGTAACAATGTAATGTTGATGCTTTAATGGAATTTAGTGGATGAAACTGCACGGTATCTCCAAAACACATGTCTCTAAGGAGATTATCCATCATTATGACCTACTTCCATAATCAGTTTTCTACTTTGATATTTTGCTTTAAAAGAGATGTGGAATTTACACAATTTATGCTTAACTTCACAATGGTAGCACTGATAAAATATTGACCAAAAAATAGTCGAACCTCATAGCAAAAAAACACAAGGTAATATGAATTACCTTATGAATATGAATAAGGTAAGGTAAATAAGGTAAATATAAATATGAATAAAGTAAAATATGCTTCTTTCCAGAAAAAAAGTGACATTCATAACCAAGTAATAAATTCAGAAAGAAGTAGCTGGGAAAAAGTAACACTCATTCAAGCATATTAAATAATAAAATTTCTACAATAATCACCTAGCCAGAGTTGGGCTGACACCAATATTGGTATTGGTGTATTAGTGTATTGATATTGGTATTTCTCTCTTCAGAGAAAGACAATTTCAACTTCATAATAGCCAGCAAAATAACAAAGAAAAAACTTTTTTTCAAAATAACAGAAACAAAAAGAAATTTTTAAAATAAAAATTAACTAGATAAAATGGTTTTAAATTCTAGTTATTTTCCAAGACTTAAATGATCTCATCCTGAAAAACACTGTGTAGGAAACAAAACTCATAAAGGAAAAATCACAAAAAAGATACATGTTACAATATTTGAACAGAAATCATAAGCAATAAGCCATCTAGTTTCCCTGTGTGAATTTCCAGGACACATTTTGCTTATTATAATTCATGGATGCTCCTTGAAACTATTTGGTCAGGCAGTTTGAATGTACTAACCATTTTACTACAAACATTAGAAGGTAACAAAGGTGTACTTTCTATTCTTTAGTAGTTTTCAACAGAGTGAGAAAATTTTGGTTTAATCAATTTTAAAAGAAAAAAAAAAAAAGGGCCCAATTGCATTTGATGAGCAGTCTGGTCAAGGTTTACCTTGTTGTTTCTATTCTACTTAGAACTTGTCATTTGCAAGAACACATGAATATAAAGACCCTCATCACATACATTATGTACAACCTCAAAAGTGGGAAGTTACATTCCACGTATGTATGATATGTCAAAATACATTCTACTGTCATGTATAAGTAAAAAGAACAAATAAAAAAATAAAAAACCATAATTTTCCAATACCAGAAATTTCTTACTGTTTTTATCAGCTTGATAGCTTTAAAAAGTAGCGAAAGTGATCAAATTAAGCTATATACATATATGAATATACCACAGCGAGTAACATGTTTATGTATAGTTATAAAGCACTAGTAGAGCAGAGGAAAAGGAACAGGGGGAGGGAGGAGGGGAGGAGAAGAGGAAGTACTGGGGAATAAAGTGGAGCAAATTATATTCCATGCATGTAAGATTATGTCAAAATGAACCCCAATATTATGTATAACTATAATTTACTAATAAAATATTTTTAAAGTAAGCAATTTGCTATAATATCCCAATTTTTACAAGTAAGAAAACTAAATCCAGAGAGGTAGTGATGTTTTTTTAGGTCATAAAGCTCCAAAATAATTCAGCCTCGTGTGTATCATTGTTTTCATGACCCGAAACAAGGCCATTTCTTATAACCAATGAAATCATTCGTTTTATCACATAGTAGAATTAATAGGCCATTTCTTAACACAGATTCACATGCTGTTGAGATATTATGGGATACTGTGATATTCCACAGGTAATATTGTATCATAAGGACAGGTCAGTAAAACTTACTTAACCACTTGGGAACTTCCCATCAGCATACATTCACTTTGCAAAGATCATTTTAAAGCAAGACAGCTAAAGAGTCACAGATTTCCTGGAATTGAGATGGTCAAACAAAAAATAATGAAAACAATTTTGAAGAAAACAATTTCAAACATGGGGAAAACATTTATAAAAATGTTCAAAGGCAGTAATAAAATGAGCAATAACTACACCTATGTTACAGAAACTAAAGAATTAATCTGTTAAAAAACAATTTGCAATTACATGCAATGTAGAAATATTAAAGACAGACTATTACACTCACAAAGGAAATTAAGACCTCAAGGATAAAGAAGAAAGAAATGTTTCCACAAAAATATAGGGTATGGGTTTTGTTTTTGTTTTTGCAATTATTAGTAGGTTCTGTCCAGTTTGGTTCATTTCAAAAAATATTTAAGGAGTTAAGTGTAATGCTATTGGTAACTTAGAAAAGTAATTTAAGATAATAATCTGTGTTTATTATCCCTGGATTCTTAAAGCCATATTCAAATCAGGCTAACTCTTCTCTATTTCTTTGTCTCAGGGGCTCTTTGTAAAATAAGACAGCAATATGAATTTTACCAGAACAATCCTGGAAGACGCCTCAGTCTTAAAGCTGGAGGTGGGCAGCTGGAGGGAGAACAGAGACTCAGTCCTGCTAGCTGGTGAGGGCCTGGGCATGAGATGAAACCTTTAAGGGAAAGGCTGTGTTGTGGGTGTAGGGAAGCTGTGTAAGGACAAATACGAACTTAAAAAGAAAACAAAGAAAAGTGAGATTTAATTCTCCCCGTTGAAAGTAAACTTTTAGACGCCTTCCCTTGGTTTTCTTAGAGCATTTACTATAAAGACTTGTAATTTCTTTCTCTCCCTGTTTAAAGTGTATATAAATCTTTTTAAAAGTCAAATGAAACCAAAGTCCAAATGTTTTCTCTGATCAGTGCATGACAATATATAATGAGGCGGGGTGATGAGGGGAAGAGAAGAATGAAGGAACTTTGGATGGTGTAGAGGAAAATGGGGTGGGAGGGGGTGGGTGATGGAAAGGTAGTAGAATGAAACAGACAGTATTACCCTATGTATATATATGTATGATTACATGAATGGTGTGAATCTACATTGTATACAACCATAGAAATGAAAAGTTGTATCCCATTTGTGTACAATGAATCAAAATGTAGTCTGTAAAAATAAAAAAAGATTTTAATTAAAAAAAAAAAAGTCAAACGAACCCCTACCAGCATTGTTTTTCTTAAGGACCTGGAGTCATTTCTTTGAAATGCAATCATCAAGGAAGATAGCACCCCTATCCCACTAAGGGTAAGGAGCCCAACTTTAGCAGACTCCTTATTTCAGCTTTTTCTTGGCTCTGCCTTGAAAAAGGACTTCTTTTTTCTTTCTTCTTTTCTCTCTCTCTCTCTTTCTTTTTCTCTTTCTTTCTTTCTCTTTTTCTTTTTTTATTTGTTCTTTTCAGTTATAAAGAGGAAGGGAATAATAGAAATCAATTGCATTAGAAAAAGTACTTCTTGTCCATTCCAAGATAGGAAAAGTTTATTTTCCCATTGGATAAAGTCAATGTCTAACACAGATGGTCACCCCAATTACCAGGTGAATTTAAGATGAAATACATATGACAAATGGTGCTGCTTAAACCCTCTTGCTTGAGGACAAGTTACTATGCATCTTCAGAACATGTATGGAATGGGTTGTCTTAATTAGGTGGGAGGGCTGGGGAGATAGCTCAGTTGGTGATAGCTCAGTTGGTAGAGTGCTTGCCTTGCAAGCACAAGGCCCTGGGTTCGTTCCCCAGCACCGCAAAAAAAAAAAAAGAAATTAGGTGGGAATTTCTTTCTGTCTTTGCAATTTCTTAGTAGAGGATCTTTGATGTGTATCACATTCTGGTTTAGTGCTTATTCATCAATACGTGTTTCCTTTCCCTAGTATCTTTGTGGGAAGGATTTTGGGATTTGGAGAACATTTTATTTTTAATTATATTTCCCCAAAAGTTGGATCAGAGGAACAGGACCTCTGCTTCATCAAAGATTTCCAAATTTCAAATATGGCTCAGAACCTCCAGAGTCTTTATGGTAGGCAGTGGGGACTTGGTAACTAGAGAGGCCTTTATAATGCTTTGGAAGTGTACACAAAAGGAACAAGGCAGGAGGTTGTGGGAGGCATAGAGCCAGGAGGATTAACTTCAGTGATTACTAAGATGAAATTTCCTGCTAGCCTCACAGGATAGTTGTGCAATAATAATTAATTTAATGTAGGTAAATTAAAGTGATTCAAGTAACTTTATGTACTTACTACTCAGTACATACCACTAAACATTGAAAGAATATATTCCAGCAGAATATAACATGTGACACAATGTATACAACTTAAGAGATGAAACAAACAAACAAAAAATGTACCAATATTATCTTAAAGAGAGAAAGAATGCAGATCACAGTTGGAAAGTGAAATTGAAGTTCATAAATTAAAAGTTACCTGGTATATTTTTCTTTTGCTAACAAGAGACAAACATAAAATATTAATATCAGAGTGGTTATGATAAGATACCATATTTGAGAGAAATTTATAGTCAAAGAAAATAAGGATATCTAAGTATATTTTCCATCATTCAGAAGCATCTCTCTTACACTTAAAAAAAAGAAGAAGAAATTATTTGACATTTGTGAGTTTTAAAGCCTAGGGACTATAAAAAGATGATTCTTTCCTAATGTGCTCAAGGGTTCCTTCTCTTTTTTTTTCCTAACTTGTGGTAAGTCACAATTTATCAATTTTTATGTAGCTTTGGAATTTAAGAGCAAAAGTCATAGATATGTATAATAATGTATTATTTTTTGATAAAGTACACATATTTTATTTTTTATCCCAACAGAAAGGTCATAAATGTTGATTAGTAGATATTGAGTATTGTCATCTAACAAATACAATAATACATTTGGTTTTAAAATTTTAACACATCAAGTTTCTTAAGATAATTTCTACTGTTAACAAAATGAATGCCAGTTGGATGGCATATTTAGGAATCTATGTTTAAGAAGGCATGTGTCCTCTTAAAAAGAAAAATGTATACATAATATACAATTACACCTATATGCATATACATGATTTCTTTAGGTAATTTATATAATTCATTATATGTTAGAAAATTACCTTATTTTATATGATTACAGTATGTATTAATGTTACATGCATTGTGTAATGGGTATTTTGTTGAAAAATTGTTATTTTGCTAAATCTTTCACATAATCATATTACTTAATGTCATGACCCAATGAAAAATGTATTCTCTCTCTCTTTTAGTAAGAGATGGGGGGAGGAAGTTAAAATTAATACTGTGATGAGACACTGCTCTTTTTGTTCCAGTAAGGACTGATTGGCAGTACTGATAAAAAGAGAGAGTTAATGTACTAAAGAAAGAGTCGGCAACTTCAGGTCATTTTGTATGGCCCCGGAGCTAAGAATAGCTCTTCATTTTTCGACAGTGAGAGAAGAAATAAAAAGTAATATTTTATGACATGTGAAAATTACACCAAATTTCAGATTCCATAAGTAAAGATATATTGGATCATAGATCACATATTTGCATTGCCTGTGGCTGCTTTGAAACCATAAAGGGAGAGGGGGTCAATGGGGTCATTGTGACAGAGATTATCAGATCCACACAAGTTAAAATAGCTGATATTTTACAGAAACATTTTTCTTACCACTGGAGAGTAAGGAAATGCAGAAGAATAAATAGCTACTTAAATGTAATTTGATGGGTTAATAAGAGTAAGTCTTTGATTAAAAATTCTTATAAATTTATCCTGTGCTAAATCAATATGTAGCACTGCACAGGAATGCTTGCCTGCTGCCTTCAGTGAACTTGAAGTTCTCTTGGTTCTGACAATGGCCTCTTGATGTAGTTTTTACTCTTCTCCTTTTAATTACATTTTGACATCCATTCAGAATTATTTTATTTGACATCACTCCCTTCCTGAACATGTGTATTGGCATATCTTGATGACTCTTGCCATCAACTTAACAAGGATCTCCACAGTCTAAGCCAAGTGATAAAGGAATTGGTCTTGGAAACTGCCCAGTCCTCCACAAGACTTGAGATAGAGACAGTCCAAGTGCATAGCCATGGTTAGAAGAAGGGTTGGACTTGTGCCTAAATCCAAACTCTCCAGTGTTCCCCACTCTCCTGCAGACTGCCTCAGTGGTCATCTCAGCAATGCCACAGGAATTACCATTAAGCCGGAGGAGAAAAAGAGTATAACAGCAATTCTGTATTGATGTTCTGTCATTAAAAATAACTCCTGCTAGCAGTGTTCTCAAGTTCTAAAATATGTTTAAGTATATACATTCATACTTGTATCACAATTTGGAAGGAAATACTTTAAACATAATATTATTTTTTGATGCTTTCTGTGAATGCAAACCCCAAAAAAATCAATTTCAAAAGAAGACATCTTAATATAATAAATAATGGACATGAATGATCCTCCAACTGCCATCACTGGAATATTTCATATTGTCTACTATAAATAAGGTGACAATAATCCAACAGTTGAGAAAGATGCAGAAGACTAAATATTTTCTAAGGTCAATTTAAGTAGCAGAATTAACTACAGAGTTTTTCTTTCTGAAATAAATAGAAGTAATGCCGAAAGTTCTAAAAAATCACAAAAATTATATAGTAACTCATGGAATAATAGTATTGGAATATACAAAATTCTATTTAATATTTGTAATTCATTAACCAAAAATCTAAATGGTTTAAAAACTGTCTTACAGAGCACCAACAAGACTAAATAAAGACAAACCCAAATATATGTAGCAAATTTAATCACATTGTAAGCCATCAACTTGACAGTGTACATTCAACTGACTTTAAAAGGATGGCAAAATTTCTGCATACATTAAGAATTTAGGTCACAGAATTCTAAAATTATGTTCTTTCTAACAAAAAAGTAAATTGAAATAAGGGGATGAAATCAGTTTCTAATAATACTACACTTTGTTAATACTGTACTATTTTATGAATATCTAAGAAAATTCAATGCCTATAAATGTTTCACTTTCAAACATGTGAACACTGAAGTTATGAATTTAAATAATTTGTTCCAATTAGTAATAAACAAATAGTCAAGAATTGTATGAGTGCATAATTAAAAGCATCCATAAAACAGAAACTAGATTCCTTGCAAAAGTTAAGTGAATGGTCCAAACTCTATGTCTGCTCCCATCTGTCATGCATGCACCATTCAGTATTGAGGTTGTTCCTATTTGAACATGATTAAACAGAAGGGTTTGTGGGAACTTCCTGTTATTTTGCTCTAGTCAAGAATCATGTGTAAGAGGAGGACTGAACATTCCTGTCACATTATGTAACCTGGATAGAATGGAGAAGGAAAAGCCAGAGGTCATAGATTTGATAAGAGAGTTCTAAACAATAACCAAGAAAATTCTGAAGACTTTGTTTTAGGTAAGAGATATGCTAAGATGCAAAATTACATTTTAGAATTTCAAACATTGGAATTTCAAAAAAAACTTAATCAAGGGAAAAAAGTATAAAGAAATGTCATTCCCTTATTCATTCACTCAAAGTTCACTTTGAAAATTTTTCATATTTGAAAAATACATGCTAAGCAAATCACCAGGAAAACACAGACTATACCATCCAAGAAATTAGAACAAAATGAAGGTTTAATATCCAAACAAAATATGATATTTAACATTTTCTTTGGAATGTTATAAGCAGTGTAGAATTTTTATAATAAGAACTTCTCTTGAAGGAAATTAACCAAATGATCTTATTTTAAGTCACTAGCTCTCAGGCAGGTGCCTTGGATTTTCAACAACATACTGTTAGCATTTTGATGTATAAGAAATTATTATACTTCCCTGGCCTCACTTTTCATCTCTACATGTAAAGACTTTTACTGTAATATGACCCCAGTGTGAATAAAACCCCATGAAATAATGTATCCTGGAAACTAATTTACAGGACCTTTTAAAGTGATATACCAATGTAAAAACAAATTATTAAAGTATTTCTTTAGTTGACTTACATTTACAAATTGTGCCAAGACAAATTGCATTTTTCTCAAAATATCACAATCTCTTACCTTACCAACAAGAAAGCTACAGTTCAGCAATGTGTTTATATAATCTAAAGTTTTTTCTTTTTAAAAGAATTTCAAGGGACCAGTGGCAGAACATTTGTTTAGTATTCCCTTTTAGCATAATGATGATGAGGAGAAGGAGGAGAAGGAGGTGGAGGAGGAAGAAAGGAATTTCAAGATTCACTAGAAAAAAATTACTGTCAGTATTAATTTGATGTTTGACAAAGTAATATTTCAGAAAACATTCCGATTATTGAAAACAACATATTATAGATTAAATTATTTGTTTATGTATTTTATGATGAATGAAATGATCAAAAAATGTCTTGCATAAAGACTTTGCTGATGTAATACTAATTGAAAAATCACTTCAAAACTGCTATTTTCTCACTGCAGTAACAAAGACTCAAACTTATTACTGGATTTCATCAATGGGTCAAACAACCCAGCAAGAGATTAAAGTATCAAGAGCTTCAAGAGAAAAATGTTATTTGGTGCTACATAAGAATGAAATAAAAATACCAAAGTGATTTTTGAAAATATTCACCAAAAAGAATTTAAAATTATTTTTTGCTGACTATTCTAGAAATAAAAAAAAATTTTTTTAATTATTCATGTTGAATTTAGCATAAAGCATAAGTTATTACATTGGAAGAAGGGTTTTTATTGTTGAAGAGGTCAACGTTTTCAAAATTACTTATCTAAAAGTTCAACTTTAATTCAACTTCAAGAATGCAATTTCTTAATCGTCCAAAAGCTATAAAAGTACAAAATAAGAATGAAATCTAGATACATTCTGTAGAACAATGACGAATACAATTAATAACCTGGAAACCTGGAGAAATTTTGGGAAGACATAGTACAGATTAAGAATTGGTTGAGTAAAACAATAATCAGTTCACAGTCCACATAGAATGTCTGGTAAGTAAAAGGGGCACTCAGTGATTCCTGGAACAAGGACAAATGAGGGGAGTAGTGGATAAGAGCAAAGAGAGCCTTTAACCACTGTGCTACGTCTCTGAACACTGCCCTATGGCTGCACATTTCATTCTTTTCATTAGCTTTCCAAGGCAAATACTGCATATGAAGTCCAGCAGGGCGTTTCCCAGTGGGCTTCTCAAGGTAGGAGGACTGTGCTGACTGAGAAGTGGTTGACAGCACTGCTGACAAGGAGCTGAACCCACAAATCCAGAAGCCAAACACTTCTCAGTATTCATCACACATTTTTTTGAGTCTGTGTCAGGTATTGCTGTTGGAATTGGGAATGCCACAGATAATCAAAACAAAATCTTCTTCTTCATAGAACCCATGTGAACAAAGAAACAAATAGCTACATATATATTTTGCAGGAGGAAAGTACTATGGAGAAAAATTAAACATGGCAAATGGAAAATGCTATTCTGTGGTAGGGAGGTGGCTACAATTTTATAAGTAGCGGTAAGAGCTGCTTTGATAATGTAATGGTTGAGCAGAGACCTGAAGAGTTTGGGAGTGTTTCAGGAGAAGAAAGAGCTATGCTAGGAAACCTAGGCAGGTTTTTGTTTAGTATACTGTAAGGACAGGAAGAAGACAGAGACTAGAAGGGAGAAGGCAGGTGGAGGAGTGACGGGAAACGTGTATGTAAGTAAAGATCACACAGAGTGTTGGGTATAACTGTAAGGGTTTTAGCTTTTACTCTGCATGAGACAGGAAGTCATTAAAGAGGTTTGAACAGAGATTGTGGTATTGTCTGGTTTATGAATTACAACATTATTGTAGCTGAGATTAGTCTTTGGTAGTGGCTCAGGGATGCTGAGAGGTTGGAAGGACAGGTTACTTAAATGTTCAATGCAATAATTCAGACAAGATGGTGTTTTTGACCAGGCTGACAAAAGTAGAGGTGGTAAAGAGTTGCATTGTGAACATATGCTGAAGACAGAACAAACAGAATTTCCTAATGGATTGGATACAAGATATGAGAAAGAAAGAGAGAAAGAGAGAGAGAAAAGCTGAGGTCAGGAGGTTTTCAAGATTTTTAGTTTGTGCAAAATGAACAATGGAGTAGCCACTTGCTGCAGTGAAGAAGACTGTGGCACAAGCTGACCTGACTGGTAAAAAGAGGAGTTGGGTTTTGCACATGTTGCAGTTGAGATGCTTCTTGAATATCTATCTGGGAATTACTGGACTGACAGGCTGAGGTTGCCCTGAAGTTCTCCTTTCTATTTACTAGGACAATTAGAACTCTCTCTGTCACAGATATTCAGAAGCTCAGAAATGCCTGCACTGACTGAAGAGAAGCATGATCTGCAGAACAACTGGAAGGAAATGAGTATCAATGCTCTGGATGGTACTAGGGACATGGTCAAAAGCAAGCATGACAGGAGTAGCAGAGTGAAGTGGCACAGAGTCAGAAGGATCAAGAGACTGTGACCTGAACTCCCTGCTGCCTGGAATGCTCCCAATGGTATCTTTACATTTTCCAAGAAATTGGCAGGTTTGACTAATAGAAAATAAAAGTGTTCCTCTTTGTCTAAATTTAAATGGATCAATCTCAAATTTCAAAGATGAAACAATGAATGAAAATTACACTTAAAGAATGTTGAACTTCTTTCTCTGAGGCATCAGAGCAAATGGGTCTCTAAGAAGTAGTCATATTGTATAAAACTAGAAAATTTTTGGAAAATCTTACATAAAAATGAAACCCTGCAATTTATTTGAGATACATTTCTTTCATGAAAACAGAATAATCTGCTTGCCTTTCAGATGATTTAAAAAACTCAACTAAGAGGATAATCATATAAGAACAACTTTGAGATTTTTCCCACATTTTTATTGGCGCATACACACACACACGTATGATAGTGAAATTCAGCTCTGTAATTTCTTCTAAAATATTAGTAATGGAAGGTGGTAAAGGTGAAGGAAAAAGTATGAGAAGAAAATTCCAGGATAAGCATAATAAAAATGAGAGGACCATGTAAAAAAGTGAGAAATGACGACTGAGGGAGTAATCAACTTAGTTGAAGAAAGATTTACCTTTGGATCAAAAGAACACATCAAGAACATAAGTAAAACCCTGACCATTAGCCATGTCTTTGAACAACTTTTTCTTTTATCTTGAGGACAAAGAAACTTTAAAGAAACTCAAAACATACTTAACAAAATTGCATTTTTAAAACAAGAGATGCATCAATTATATAATTTCTTTCTTTTAAACAACCCCTATTACCTTTTCTACACTATATTTACCAATTTATCATAATATCTCAACTTTCATTCTCCATCAAAAATTGAAAATAAAAATAGAGGAAAATATGGATAGGGAAGAATGAGACGTGCGTACACTGTAAGGGCTAGAGGACAGTGTTTTAACTCCTCAGTCTCCAGAAGAGGAGAGGTCTCATGAAGAAAAATAAGAGAACAAATCATACTTGACAGAAATTTAAGACTGAGTCAGGTGAGTGTTGATGTTTCCTAAATATTTCAGTGCTTACTTTGTGGTTTAAGAAGGATAATTACAAATCAACTGAACTGGACTGACGTCAGCAAGTGTTAAGGCTCCTGTGGAATCTCTGACATAAACTGCACAGGAATTAGACTTTCTAATCTAGAGTTTGAGAAAGGCATGCTTAATAAACATTACTTAATTACTGATATTAACACTTAACACACTTATAAAATATCACAGTTGAAGAGAATCTTTTTTTTTTCTTCTATTGGAGATTGAACACAAGGATGCTTTACCGCTGAGCTACAATCCCAGATCTTTTTTATTGTTTGTTTTGAGACAGGGTTTTGCTAAGTTGCTGAGGCTGTCCTCAAACTTGTGATCCTCGTGCCTAAGGTTCCTGAGGCACTGGGATTACAAGTGTGCACCACCACACTCATTTAGTTAACAGTTTTTCAAACATCATTTAATTAACAGTTTTTTTTTTCCAATGAATATGATTTGGATGCATATTGTATGACAAGAAATGTGTATTATTGAATATTCAAGGATGTATTAATATTTCCATGCCTTCGAAAGTTTTACAAGCCTAAGCTGCACATGTTATAATAAAGAAACGTAAACGGTGCAGTAAGAGCTAGCTGCCTGAGATGCTTAGGGAGCTCTCCACATGGCAGGTGGCCTTTGAATTGCTCTTGGTCTTTGGTAGACAGTTCTTCATCAACTGGAAAAATTAACACTGCAATAAATTAAAGAAATGTATGAAAGTATAAAAAAGCAATACACATTCAGGGAAGTTGGCAATTATTATTAGATGACAATAATCCAAACTATATTTGATGATATAAATACCTAAAAGAGTTCCTTGAAATTGTCTTCTGATATCTAATCACACTTTAGGCATCTCCAGCAACTGTAAATTTTAAGAGACCTAAAATATATAGATCTCAGAAGATATATTCTTATGGGGAACAATTACATTAGTCTGACACATTAATTAACAAAGTAATTATAATAAAAATTAAAGTTCTAACAAGTATCAAAGTAAAATATGGCAACAAGGAAAAAAAATCTAAGAATTTGAGTAAAATTTTTAAAATGCTTTATGATCATGTGTCCCAACCACCACTCCAAAGATTGACTTGCTACTTCCCCTAGAAATTTCTTTGATACCAAGTGCATCATGTGCATCTTTTCTTTGTGATTTCATACATGGTTTGGCTTGTACCCCCCAAAAATTTTTTAAGTGTACTCCTGGATCAATGACTCATATGGCTGATTTTATATTACTGTGTAGTTCAAAGGACACAAACATTTTCAAATGCCCTAAAGGTAATTAAAGAGTCACAAAGCATAATATTCTTCCCATGGAAGATTTCCCTTTCTATTTTTACCCCTATAATTTGCTACAAGAGCACTTTATTGGTCAATATAAACACTTGGTTGATTTTTTAAAAATTAAATCTTTTACAATACAGATGTTCATAAACTAAATTCAAAAATTTATTTTTCCAACATTATAAAGCAATTCAAAGGAATTTTAAAAGTAAGATATTTGCTGTTGAAATTTCTGTATGCAAAATATTACATATACATATTATACAACAATAAAACAAATTATCCAATTAATAAATTTATTTATCAAATGTTAGCAAGATATAAAAACAAGGACTCCTTCAGATTTAGATATCTAAATTCAAGTTATGGTGATGCAGTTTAGAACATGTTTTTAAAAAAGTTTTAAAGTATCTGGAAAACTAATAAATTTAAAATATATATTGCAAAATTTTTTTCAAAATTTAAAAATGTCCTCAAAACCGCTGCAATAAAGAGAATCGAGGAATAGTCATGGTCGTAGACTGGTCCCTTATATCAAATAGGCAGAAAATGCTTGTGGCATTAAAAAATTTGAGTAGAAATGTTGGTTGAATTACCAGTCATCATCCTGCACACTAACAGGGAGTTTTAGTGAATTCTGTTTATTCCTTAATACAACATACCAAAAAATTATTATGCATCAATATAGCATTGCATTATGCAAGTACACACATATATAAATGCACACTTTTAAGCTGAATTCATTAATAAATTCATGAAAGATTTTCTTATATACACATGATATCAAACATAGAATTTAACATAGTCACAATAAAATTAAAATCTTTTTGAATAAATGAATGAATGAGTGCATGTTACCCAGGGAAAAGACTTTGCTCTTCATTATCATAATTAATTTTCATGGCTGCTTGGTTAAACAAAAGTGAACTTGGTGATTAAATGCAATTGATTTTTTTCCTGAATACTAAACAACTTTTATATTAAATTGATCAAAAAGCACTTTGCCATGCATCACCATCAAAACTGCATTTACGAAAAAAATTGAGATAGTAATTTTGAAAGAAAAATTATTATATATAAGACTCCTGATGAGAGAAAAACCTACACATAAAGAAGCAAATGAATAAAAATGAATGAGCAAATGAATAAATTAACAGGAACATGAAGATTCTATTTGAGTAGCATTTCTAATGTAACCATATTAGAACCTCTGTAACCACTCTTGAACGAAACAGTCACAACTGATAAAGATTAGGGTTTAGAGCAGCCATTTAAAGTCTCTGGAAATTGTCTGAAGTGCAAGTAGCAAATGGAAAACATTTAAGAAACTCTCTCAAATTTCTACACATCAGCAAGAGTCTGTTGCACTGAACCACAACCAGTTCCCTTTCTTCTTCCCTTCCAGATCAGCAAGAAGGATGCTCCATTCTAGATGGCTGTACTGAAGAACATGGTCTATCTCTCCTCCCAATTGTCTGTTGAGGGCCATGTTCCCTCATCGGGAGGCACACCGACATTTCTCACCCCACATCCAGCTCCCTGTTTAAGAAGCTGTACTATAGGTAGTGCAACTAAGTGGCCAGGACTCTTCCTCCATCCAGTTGCCACTCTTAGGGTTGAAGCTCTCTGCTCAGTGTGGCCAGGTGAGATTCCTGAACCCTAATCATACTCATGCAAGCATGATTATAGTGTGGAGGTTCTTTGCCAGGAAAAGCTAGTCAAGAAGACCAGGGACTACGTATTCTATTCAGTGTCCCACTCATATAGCAGGGATGTCAGAGAGAAAGAGGTTGCTGTCTCTACATCTAGTCCCAGAAAGGGTACAAAGGTTCTGACCAGAAGAAGCAGGTCACAAAAAGAGAAAAATCTCTGTAGCTTTCCTGAAGGATACTGGCTTCATTTGAAAGAGTGGTTCAGATAATTCAGAAATATTAGCATTGTCAAAAATACTGGAGATTTTGTTGATTAGGTAAGAGGAGGTTAAAAGCTCTAGGACAGCAACAAGTCAAAGAGAAGACATGCTAGATGTTTAAGAGGAAGAACTTGGTAGATAGTCAGCTAAGATAAGCCAGGAATTGGAGCAGGCTTTAAATACTGTTCAAAATTACCCCTACAAAGGGGCTCAAATTTAATGAGCTGATTATTGAGTAAATTATACCCAGAGAATTATTGAAAACAATACAAGAATTGGCTAAGTACACAATAACTAAATTATGGAATCAACAGATGAATGGATCAAGAAATTATGGAATATATTTACAATGGACTTCTACTCAGTCATAGTAAAGAATGAAATTATGGCACTTGCCAATTATGGCACTTGCCAATAAATGGACGGAAATGGAGAATATCATGCTAAGTGAAATAAGCCAAATTCAGAAACTCAAAGTACAAATATTTTCTCATATGTGGAAGCTAGTGTAAAATAAAGAAAAAGTGGGAGGGAAGAAAAAGATTACATAAGGTACCAATCAAATATAAACTAATAAATGAGTAAAAGGAAGTCTAGTAGAGAAAGGAGAATGGAAGAGGAGAGGGAGGTCAGGAGAGAAAAGAGTGAGGGAAAGTGGGGGGAATCATGAACTGGAAACTGATTTCCATGCATACATGAGTTCATTGGGATGAACTCAACTACTATGTATAAGCAGAAAGCTCTAAAAATAATAAAATAATAAAAAATAGATACTATAATCATATATGAAAAAAATGGCTAAGTAATTAGTGGAGACTAACAGTTGGAGTGATACTAGCAGAGGAAGATAGAGGTTTAACAGGGGGAGAGGGAAAACAAAACATAGCGTGGTTTAAAAAACAAAACAAGCAAAATAAAACTGTTTTCACTGGTGGGGAGTTGATCAGAGTAATGTGTGCAGCCCAAATTTGTGGCCATGAGCAGCAACATCTGAGGCTATTCACTGTGGGGGCAAAGAGACTTCACTAAAAAGGCACAGCCAGCTCCTAAAGCAATAAAGAAGTGAATCAGTCAACAGAAACAAGTCCTGTGTTGGAGATAGGGGTTAGTGTGCAGGTTTGCTACAACGGTTGAAAAATCCTCAAATTTTATGAAAAAAACAAAAACAAAAACAAAAAAACCCTCAAAACCTAAAAAACCATTACCCAACATCTAAGAAACTGAATGAACTCCATGTAGAATAAAGCACAAAGAGATTCATACCCAGACAAACTTTCATAGTACACACTGAAAGAGAAAGAGAAAAATTTAAACAACATATATTCAATATGTACAAGGTAATCTTAGTAAAATTAATAGCTGATGTCTCATAAATTAACAGTGGAGTCCTTAAGGCAATTATGTGACATATTTTATGTGTGAAAAAGGAAATAACTGTCAACCAAAAATCCTATATCCAGCAAATCTTCTTTCAAAAATAAAGATTAAATAAGGGCTTTCCAAGATAAACAAAAGTTGACACAATTCACTGCTGGAAGGCCCAATTCAAAGTTGAAAGTGACACCAGACAACTAATGTGAATCCTCACAAAAAACAATGAACACCTGCAAAGATAATTATGTAGATAAGTATAAAAGTATAATTCATATTCCTCCTCTTTTGTTCACTTAAATGATTTTTTACACTTGGATAAAACTATGGTCATATGAGTATTACTAAGACTATAACACATAGAAATAAAATGTATTGACAATAACAGGATAAAAATGGATGGGAGCAATGTTATTTGATAGTAAGGAAATGATAATAGATGGTGGCTTGAATCTACAGGGGAAAAAGTGAAGAGATCCAAAATTAATAAATACAAATTAATAAAACTGACCCTGAAACATGTACTTCCTCTCATTTCTTCTCTCAGCTTCTTTAAAAGACTCACATTAGACAATGCAGTAATTGTGACAATGCGTTGTTTTCTTTTTACATAGTTTAAGAATAGTATACATAAGAAGAAAAGCAACACAGAAAAGGGGGGAAAGGGGAACAAGTCATATAGAATCAACCTTCTGTCCCTCCCAGAAATGAAGGTAATATAAATATGAAGCAGATTCATGTCAATCAGTTATATTTTGAAATCCTTAGAGCTATTAGAAAAATAACAAAAAAATTAGTGAAAAAAATCACTGAACGTACTAAAATATGACTCGATAATACAAATTTCATGAAAAAGAAAGCAGTAAAGAAGGAATGGAGGAACAAAAAATGAACCCATAGTGAAACTGGAAATAAAACTACATCAATAATAACACTAAATGTAAATGGATTAAAGAATCCACTCAGCTTGTCAGATTACACAAAACAAAACAAAATGCAAAATAAAACAAACAACCAAAAAAAAGCAATAGACATGTTGTACTTTGGAATAACTCCTGTTTTCAAAGATAGCAGAAAGAAGATACTATAAGTCTGGAAAAGACACTGCTTAAACAGCAACCTTAAGAGAATTGGAATGGTTCTACCAGTCAGTCAAATGGGCTTGTGACTATAATGTATTCTCCACTAAGGGCAACACTGATAGGAAATCTATTCACTGAAGAGATATGCTGGATGGTGAACATCAGGGATATACTGGAAATTGAGTAGTAAATCTCGATTGACAGAAATCTGATTGTCAGTCTTCATGTGCATGCTACTAAAAGCTACTATAACTAGAGAAAACCTTATGCCCTCTGAAAGACAGCCTTTAAAGTATGAATTTAATTTTCTGTGTTAATTTTGTACCTTTGGCTCAGAGAAAACTGAAGTTACTAGTTTTCTTCATGTGTTTAAAAAACTGTCTTTTCAATCAGAGATAAAAATCTCATAGTTTGTTTGCCCTCTTGGGAGAATTAGTCCATACAGGTACTAGATTCAAAGTTATTTCAAATTTCACAGAGCTCATGACCTGATTGACTTAAACAGATTAATAAGAATTTATGTAATTCTAATTTAGGGAAATAAACACCAGAGAGGAAACTGAACTTATAATCTAGTTCCATGATATTTCTAACTAAGAAGTATTGTATGTAAGAATATTAGTTCACTAACTCAAAGTGAATCCTGGGAGATATCAAAGTAGTTTGATAATTTTGGATTAAAGTAGCTTTATGAAAACCACAATGAGATATCACTTCGTTTCACACGCAACATGATAGCTATTAATCAAAATGACAGATAATAGCAAGTATTGACAAAAAAATGGGGAGGGAGTAGATCCCTCCATTCATTGCTGTGCTGCTATTTGAAAAAGCAGTTTGTCAGTTTTTCAAAATATTAAACATTGAGTCATCACCTAACCAGGAAATTCCACTGCTAGGTGCATAAATAAGAGATCTGAGAATTTATAATCACAAAAATATCAGAAAGTTTGTCCACAGTCTAATCTTTAGCTCTGGAAAGCTGATCCTACCACAGCCCTTTCTTAGAAAGGCTCATTTTCTATAGCCTGGTAGCTCTCTTAGCCCTACTGTGGATTCTTGTTTAACATTAATTATTATTATTTCCTTAAACAGACTTTGTAACAATTAAAAGATGATTTGGGGATGGAGAAAAAAACAGCACTAACAAACCAGGCCTATAAACTTCCTAACCATTGTTGAATATTAGCAAACATTTCCAAAATAGTAATGCTAAATACAAGAGATTAAAATTCCTTGAAAAACAGTGTAGCACATTCTGAAAGCACATTTGTAATTAAAATTTCACAGCTTTCTGACTTATCTTGCATAACAGTTTTTTCAACTTGATGTTTTATTCCCCTCTAGGATAAGCAGAACAAAACCAGACAAAACACCTTCGGAAATCTAATCAACCAAATTGCCTAATGAAAGTTCTCTTTTTGATGCATACTAACATTTCTTTATTGATATATTTATCTATATTTATACACTTTTATATATAGACCTAGGTATTGAATATCTTTAGGGAAAGAATCTCTAAGAGAACTTCTGCCAGAGAAATCCATTCAAGTATCTAGGGAAAAAAAAAAAGAAAACATGAAGGTGGGTCCAGACAAATCTTAAAATAACTTTTTTGAGTGAGGGAAGGTTGTAAATTATGACCATATGCTTAATTATGCCACAGACTACATATGGACAACTGAGGAGATTTTTCATAATAATAAATATTTAATGCAATCATTCAAATCATTTTTTAAAATGGTTATGATTCTACTGACTTTCTTGTGTTTATTTAGTCCTAGCAAGAGGAAAAAAAAAAAAGATTAATTTGATGTTTTAAGAGTACAGTCTGTATGGGGGAGATTTTTATGCTGTTAAGATTCAATCATCTCACAAATAATATTGTATGATAAAGATGTTTAACATTTGGCCATTACTGTTTAATTTCATTCAAAACTTACCTTTTATAAGTGTTTTAAATGTAAAAACACATTTTGTTTCATTAATATAATACTTAACATAATTTCTAAAAACAATCACCAATGAAAAGTTACAAGGTGTCAGAAAAAAAACTCTGACTTCATAAACATAATGCCTCATTACCTTGATATAAAAAAGCATTTTTACACAAACTTTTAAAAAAATTATGTTAGGTATTTTCATTATAATGTGCCTTGGTGTGGGTCTGTTGTAATTTTGTGTATTTGGAGTCCTATAAGCCTCTTGGACTTGATCTTCCATTTCATTCTTCAGATTTGGGAAATTTTCTGATATTATTTCTTCAAATAGATTGTTCATTCCTTTAGTTTGTTTCTCTAAGCCTTCTTCAATCCCAATAATTCTCAAATTTGGCCTTTTCATGATATCCCATAGTTCTTGGAGATTCTGTTCATGATTTCTCACCATCTTCTCTGTTTGTTCAACTTTGTTTTCGAGGTTAAATATTTTGTCTTCATCCCAGGGATGCAAGGTTGGTTCAACATCAGGAAATCAATAAATGTCATTCACCATATCAATAGACTTAAAGTCAAGAATCACATGATTATTTCGATAGATGCAGAAAAAGCATTTGATAAAATACAGCACCCCTTCATGCTCAAAACACTAGAAAAAATAGGGATAGTGGGAACATTCCTTAACATTGTAAAGGCCATCTACGCTAAACCCATGGCTAATATCATTCTAAATGGTGAAAAACTGAAAGCATTCCCTCTAAAAACTGGAACAAGGCAGGGATGCCCTCTTTCACCATTTCTATTCAATATCGTCCTTGAAACTCTAGCCAGAGCAATTAGACAGACCAAAGAAATTAAAGGGATACGAATAGGGAAAGAAGAACTCAAACTATCCCTATTTGCTGATGATATGATGGTATACTTAGAGGAACCAGGAAATTCCACCAGAAAACTTTTAGATCTCATAAGTGAATTCAGTAAAGTAGCGGGATATAAGATCAATGCACATAAATCTAAGGCATTTTTATATATAAGCGATGAATCTTCAGAAAGAGAAATTAGGAAAACTACCCCATTCACAATAGCTTCGAAAAAAATAAAGTATTTGGGAATCAATCTCACAAAAGAGGTGAAAGACCTCTACAATGAGAACTACAGAACACTAAAGAAAGAAATTCAAGAAAACCTTAGAAGATGGAAAGATCTCCCATGTTCTTGGATAGGAAGAATTAATATTGTCAAAATGGCCATACTACCAAAAGTGCTATACAGATTCAATGCAATTCCAATTAAAATCCCAATGATGTACCTTACAGAAATAGAGCAAGAACTTATGAAATTCATCTGGAAGAATAAAAAACCCAGAATAGCTAAAGCAATCCTTGGCAGAAAGAGTGAAGCAGGGGGTATCGCAATACCAGATCTTCAACTCTACTACAAAGCAATAGTAACAAAAACGGCATGGTATTGGTACCAAAATAGAAAGGTGGATCAATGGTACAGAATAGAGGACACGGACACAAACCCAAATAAATACAATTTTCTCATACTAGACAAAGGGGCCAAAAATATGCAATGGAGAAAAGATAGCCTCTTCAACAAATGGTGCTGGGAGAATTGGAAATCCATATGCAACAGAATGAAACTAAACCCATATCTCTCACCATGCACGAAACTAAACTCAAAATGGATTAAGGATCTCGGAATCAGACCAGAGACCTTGCATCTTATAGAAGAAAAAGTAGGTCCAGAGCTTCAACATGTCGGCTTAGGACCAAACTTCCTCAACAGGACTCCCATAGCACAAGAAATAAAAGCAAGAATTAATAACTGGGATAGATTCAAACTAAAAAGCTTTCTCTCAGCAAAGGAAACTATCAGCAATGCAAAGAAAGAGCCTACAGAGTGGGAGAAAATCTTTGCCAATCATACTTCCGATAGAGCGCTAATCTCCAGAATCTATAAAGAACTCAAAAAACTCTACACCAAGAATGTAAATAATCCAACTGACAAATGGGCTAAGGAAATGAATAGACACTTCACAGAAGAAGATATACAAGCAATCAACAAACATATGGAAAAATGTTCAACATCTCTAGTAATAAGAGAAATGCAAATCAAAACCACCCTAAGATTCCATCTCACCCCAATTAGAATGGCAATTATCAAGAATACAAGCAACAACAGGTGTTGGCGAGGATGTGGGGAGAAAGGTACACTCTTACATTGCTGGTGGGGCTGCAAATTAGTGCAGCCACTCTGGAAAGCAGTGTGGAGATTCCTTAGAAAACTTGGAATGGAAACACCATTTGACCCAGCTATCCCACTCCTTGGCCTATACCCAAAGGACTTAAAATCAGCATATTACAGAGATACAGCCACATCAATGTTCATAGCTGCTCAGTTCACAATAGCCAGATTGTGGAACCAACCTAGATGTCCTTCAATTGATGAATGGATAAAGAAAATGTGGTATATATATACAATGGAATATTACTCAGCCATAAAGAACGATAAAATTATGGCATTTGCAGGCAAATGGAGGAAACTGGAGAATATCATGCTAAGTGAGATAAGCCAATCTCAAAAAAACAAAGGAAGAATGATATCGCTAATAAGTGGATGATGACACATAATGGGGGGTGGGAAGGGTTAGTGTTGGGGTTGGAGTTGGGTTTAGGGAGGGGGGCAGGAATGGAGGAAGGAAGGACTGTATAGATGGAGGGGAAGGGTGGGAGGGGAGGGGGGGAAGGGAAAAAATGGCAGGATGAATCAAACAACATTACCCTATGTAAATTTATGATTACACAAATGGTATGCCTTTACGCCATGTACAGACAGAGAAAAAACATGTATCCCATTTGTTTACAATAAAAAAAAAGATGCAAAAAAAAAAAAAAAAAAAAATTATGTATGTGTAACTTTCACATTTTGAAAGAATAAGAAAATTGTGGGTTGTTTTTCAAAGTGATGCTGGTGTTTATTATAAAATATTCTTATAAAACCTGACACTTTTGTGAAAATATAGGTAAACTAAAAATGTAACAGATTCATTTTTAGTTACTATATTTAAACCAATCCATCCCACTCAAAATAAATTATTAATGATGAAAATTTATGGGAATCCCAAAGGAATTGAATTTGGATGATTCGATTCCACCGGCTTACTAGCAGAAAAGTGTTAATGTTATCAAGGGAGCTATCTAAATTCAATCCTCTGTCACCAAATAGAGTATAACAAAGATAAAAGTAATTTAAACAGGCTATGGGGAATTTTACAGTATCTGTATATATTTAGGCTTAGAGATGGATTTCAATGAGGTAAAATATAAACATAATTTTACCAATAAGCATATGCACATGTACAAAATAATTTCCTGTTATAACCTATCATATACAACCACTTCAAAGTAATTCATTATGACAGCTATTTTCTTTATATGCAAATTCACAATCTTCCAAGTTATTATTAGACAAGATTTAGGTGAAGGATGAACTTTTAGAGCAAATATTGTTGGCTAAAATATATGACAATTAACACTTCACTGAACTTATTAAAGAAAATATTATGCATTAGCCTTTCTTAGGCCTTCGCTAGTACTTGAATCACATTTCTTTTCCAAGTTAAAAACCAAGTAGAACACATTATTATTTTGTTGATAAAGATGAAGATTGGTTTTGGAAAAGTTTTAGTCACCCTTTTATCTCTTCCCTTTTCAAACAGACACACACACACACACACACACACACACACACACACACGTGGACACACCTTCCTGCAAATCATGACAACCAAAAATAAAAGTGCTCAGAGGAATAAGGAAAGGACTGGCAATCAGGCAGTCGGTACTTTAATACTTGGTTATTTCTTTAACAAGCACAAGACAAAATCTGACTTCAGTTTCCTTGGACTAGAAAGGCAAATTCATTGAACTGCCTCAATAGGCTAAAAAATAAAAATAAAAATAAACTAGTAGATACATGCATTTTAACCAAAGTGAAGAAAATAATTGAATGTGAGTGTATTGTATACAGTCTTTCCATTCTATTCTCAGTCTGAGAACCACCAAATCCACCAGAATTCTCATTATGCTATTAGTTATCTTAATGTGCACAAACCACCTGTCACAGGGGAAGTACTGTCCAAGGACAGCAAGTATGGCCAGTCCTTCAGGAGTGCACAATACTAGCATGTTATTTACTTACACTTTTATTCTTGGAAGTAATTTAAAAGTATCCACATTTCAAATTTAGACTCATCTAAAGTGACAATAATTATGAAACCACAGGTATAAAATTCTAGTTATAGTTTTCTAATACAGTATATTATTGAATGAAAGTAATTTCTCTGAAATGTTCCCACATACCATCAATACTACAGGTAAAACATTTAGTGAAAACAGATTACCCTATATAGTTTGTCAGACTGATTTCTTTTTCATAGAAAAAAAACCTGATGAACACATACTATCATGAAGTTTAAAAGTACAGATTGATAATTAATGTAATGTCATGCTTGCTAATTATGCACTGCAGTACATCATTTGAGCTTTAAAAATATGAACAAAGGCAGCTGAGTTGATATGTGAACTGAAATACTCATTGCTTCAGTCTCATATTAGAAGACTAATGAGTTGTGAGGAAGTCATAATTTACACCAAATGAAGGTGTAAGAAGTGTATACAAAGGAGGGACTGACTGAGGATTCCCCTTGGGTCCTATCTTCCCAAGAACAAAGAGCCTTTGTGGTTTCTATAGTTGATAAGAGTTAAAAGTGACTTCTTATTCCCCTGAGAAATAATTTCTATGCATGACAGGAAGAAAAGGGGGAAAACTGTTTCAATATTATAATTCTGCTACATATGTTTATAGGAAAATAATTTTATTTTGAGATCTTGATTTGAATTTGATCCATTTTCTATACTATTAGAATATTCCATTCGTTCTGCAGTAACGTTTCAAATCACCTGCCTTTGAATCTCACTGGTGTTCAGAAAGGTAAAGCCCATTTTAGTTTATTGTTCCTGAAAGTAGATGGAATAATCCTCAAAGCTAAATGAGCTAAAAACACAAATGAGCTCATAATGATATATACTATATTAAATCTTACTGTCCTCATGAACTCAAACAACCCAGACTTTACATATTAATGTAATATTCTGTCATATTCATATTTTTATTTTCAGGAGAACTGGGAATGAGCTCTTCCCAGCATTAAGTTCATTGTGAAATATAATGACTAACAATAGTAGATGCAACATTCACTTAATAAAATTCACAACAATATAATAACAAATGATAGAAAAGAAAGCATGGATTCTAACCACTTTGTCCTCCTTTGGGAAAGCATCCAAGGAAGCAGAGTAGAGAGAGAAGAAAAGAAGAAGAGAAAAACAAAATGAGCCATATATTAATAAATTGATCTTAATGAAACAAATATGTATTTCTTTAAAGTGTTAAAATGGGTATATTGAAAAGTAAATCCTTCATTGAGAATGCACACATGGATCCTATTCTACATTAGCTACACTGACTAGGCACGATAATCTCCTAAATTTGTAGAATCCAGATTATAAATCCACTTGAAAATATTCTTCAAAATGAAAAGTTGATTTACTACATATTAGCTTACACATGAAAGGAAATATTTTCATAATATTGTACTAAGAAATTTTATCAAATTAATGTTAATATATGTGTAGTCATAATTTAGAGAAATATGAGTGGGAAATGTTTTAAAAAAACAAAAATGTGAAGAGAAATACGTTAACTATTTTAGCCATAAATTATTCCAAAAGCAATATTTATTTGTGATACATATATTTCAACATTTATGTCATAGGAAAAACCAACTTCATACAGTTTTTTTGGTCTTATGTACAAGAGAAAAATTCTAAGTAGAACTTTTAAAAATTTTGGTTCTTTAAATATTTTTTCCAAGATTCGGTGTTTATTAAAGATGGATGAACTACAATAGGCTGAGGGTGAGTATCCTCTTCAAAGCTTAAGAACTATCTTGCTCAACTTTCTTTAAACACCCTTTCCCTTTAAAACCAGAGTTTGACCTTGATGGTTCCAATATATCAGTACTTAGCTGGATTGCTAGTGGTTTGCCTCAGACCTATGATGGGAAGTTAAAAACATACAGCAGTTGTGAGGGCTCATCAGCACTAACACTGCTGGGCTACACTTCACCTCTCCCTGCCAGCACCTTTTCAGACTGAACAGTGTTAAGCATTTTGATTATCAGCTCGTGGTCTCAACTGTGAGAATTCATTCCAAAGTATATGTTTAAGAACACCAGAAAGGGGGAAATAAACAAATAAATCTGGTGTACTTTCTATGTGCCAGACACCATTTTAATACCCAAGCTAGTTCTAGTCAGGATTTAAGGTGGCATATCAGGATTAACTGCAGCACATCACTTTTAGGAGGGGGAAAAAATAAAACTTATGTAGTCACAAGAATTGAACCTAAAGAAATATTAGGTGTATTATAAAGACACGGGACTTAATTATTTTTATTTCATTCTCATTACAACCATACAAGGTAACTATTACTATTCAGTTTTATAAACTATTATTCAGAGGAATTATCTCCCTGAAGTAAAAAAGATAATCATGGTCTTACCTTAAAATATAAAACATGTTTACTACACTCAGTGCTCTAATTCCATTGAAAGAGATTTTTAGAATATCCTGCTTAAAACTCAGATTACCAAAGAATACAAAATCAATTGGGAGACTTGTTTGAATTTTATCTGGGATTTTCCAAATTAGAAAATTATCAAGAGGGCTTATAGCTTTCAAGCTATTTTAAAATATAACTTTATATTAAATTCTATACATGATTAGATAATGTGGGAAATTATTCCAATAAACACTGGAAATTCTTGGTGTATAATTTTCATAACAGTTGTATATTATGCTGCAGATCAATATCAGAGACAATTCTATAAATAATTTCATTGTATTAACATAGGGAATATGACAAAGTACATTAAAATGTATTCTAAAGTAAATGCTTATAAGAATTAGTTTATAATTTCTTAAATAATAATAGTGAGCCCTTAGCATCTTTTTTTTCTCTTTTTTTCCCCTTAGCATCTTAAAGAATCAAAAATGTATATATTTAAAACACTGGCATAACAAAAGTAGCTCTCATTAAGTCAAATAAAGAAACTGTATTAGGTAAGAAAATATATCACATAGCAAAGAAAATGAGAAGTGTAAATCTCAAAATTTTAAAAATGTATATTTTGATATACTTCTTTTATTAAAAAAATTTAATTGTCAATGGACCTCTACTTTGTTTATGTAGTTATTTTATTTTTATGTGGGCCAAGGATTGAACCCATTGCTTCACACATGCTAGGCAAGGGCTCTACTACTGAGCTACAGCCCCAGCCCTTGATGTACTTTTTAATTACCCAAATAATTCCCATAATATAAACTGAACATGATTTTTATATTTCTTTAACATGACAGTAGATCTGAAATTACTATCACAGGGGCTAATCATTGTTTAATGTTCTATCTTGGGTTAAATGTAATGATGCACAATTCACTCTGCATTATCCCTGCATTCAGTTTGAAAACTTAGGTTGCAGAAACCAAAATTGGTTAGCATTTTGTTTTTTTTATAAGACTGGTGTTCCTAACAATTTACAAAGGTCTATAATTTGTGATGCTATTCAATCCTCCATTTACTACATTCTTCAAAAATAAATTTACCCTCACAGGTAATCTAACGTTGGTTTGTAACAGGAATCGTTTAATAACTACTTTTAAGATACGAATTCCCAGCAGTGTAATACATGTATCACTGTCACAAGACAAGGAGCGTGGTGAAAACACAAACAAAACCAGGGAGGGCTATACTAATGTATAGATTTACTTGCGGGTAGGTTCCTAACTTGCACGTGTTTTCATGCTTGGAGGTGGGATGGTTTTGGTTCACACTCATGGGCCTCTGTGTTCATGGGACACTCACGTTGTTCGACCGCAGAGATACGCGGCCTCCACAGCGCGCGCAGAACTTGGTGCGGCAGTAGGAGCAGAGGTGGCCGCACCCATCGGCAAACTTTGTCTTATGGCAAATTCCACAAGTTGGAGCATCATCTTTGTGCTCGCCCTGGTAACGCCGCGCTTCTTCGCCTATTTTTTTAACTTGTTCCTTGTAGCTTTCAAACTGTTGATGCAATCTCCTGGGCAAAAGACACAATGGGGGTAAACTAAGTAAATGATGAAGATAGAAACACAATTTTTCCAAAGCAAATTGAACGCATTGCTATCTGAGTTAAGGCAAAACATATAAAGCTATTTTCCACAGTATGATTTCAAAGGTAAGAAATGCATTAGCACTGGTTCCAGTTTCATTTACTGTTATAACTATGTAGCATCATAAAACTGCCATTTGTCCCAGCAGTGGAATTCATGTATCCAGTACATGCCTCTGCTTCTTTTAGACAGGAGCCTTTCAAAATAGTTTAACTGAGCAGTAAACATTTCACAACTACACCCCTGTGTGCCTAAAGTTGAAGCAAAAACTAAACAAAATATTTTCTATTCTATTAAGTTTAATGCTGAATAAACATTTTTTAAAATATTCATTACAGTCAATTGATTCCATAACCTGCTATTTGAACACGATGCATACTTTGAAAATCTCTATTTTCAACTTCATTGCTAGGTAATCTTTCTTCTACAAAATGTCTTCCTTTGCCTTCATTCCTATTTATTTGGCATCTGAGTTATAATTGATTTAATCCAGAATATAGAATATTGGCTTATATATGATATTTGAGCTCTCCAGTTTTTCCATGTCACACAAAAAATTTTAACACAAAACTTGCAAATATAAAAAGTCTTAAACTACACCTTGAAAATATTTAGAGTTTTTATATACTCCCATTTTTCTCCATCTCAGGTTACATATATAAGGACTGCTACCACTCTGACAATTTTTGATGGCAATAAAACCAAAGTTGTTCAGGCAACCTGTTTTCCATAAGAATGGTTTCACTGAATATGATTTAAGTATTCCCTCCCATCAGCTGAAATTCCTCAATCTTAAATTACTACAAATAGAACTTTTTGAAGTTCTGAATAGAACACTATGCTATTTAATGAATCCCCCAGTGAAATGATGTCTTGGATTTGTAAATGAGAACTGAGAGAGTTGTCCTAAGCCTAGCCAGTAGCCATTGACTATCTTGCCAGGAGAAACTCCTGGGAATTGGCTGATTAAATTCATCTCTGTCTCTGAGCCTGTTTGTTGCACTGGAGTATCCCCCAGGACACAGGGTAGACAGATGCTATTGTTAATTCAAGCAGTTAGCTTGATGCTCTCCATCTAAGAAAACTGTGAGGAACTCTACTCTGCAGACACAGTATCAGGTAAGTTAGATACAAACACTGTAATGTATAAGGTGTTGGGATTTCATTAGACTTTCCTCTTAACATCAAACAAAACTTTAATCATTACTTTCTGCCTTGCCACTTGACCTTTTTTTTTTACTTCACTCTTAAAATTAAAGCAAATATGTATGCACTAGCTCATAAGTTAGTACATGAAAACATTTTCAATTTAAAAGACAGCTAATTTCATTTAATAGAATAATACATGAGATATTTTATTTAATGAATGCAAGAATATCTGGCCAGTTTATTGAAGAATTATTTAATTCTTTAAACATTTATACTTTACTATTAATCTAGGATAAAGTTGGTAGAAAGCAACAATGGATATCTACTATTTCAAAAGTTATCATACTCAATAGTATTGGAAATCTTACAGTTTCTATCAAATAAAGGAATATGAGCAAAGAAATATCTCCAAAGAAACAGAACTAAACTCTAAACATAAAGGGAGTGCATGGACAAATATTTATTGAGACCCTTCCGCCCCTGCAATCAAATCCATTTCAGTAAATACAAATGAGAAAGCAAGGGTAAGAAGAGTTTCCTTATGAACTTATCCTATAATATAGTATGGGTGTTGGCAAACTTTTCAGTAAAAGGTTGATTGTAAATATTTTAGGCTTAATGGGCCAGATAGTTTCTTTTGCAACTCATCAGCTTCACTGTTGCAGGAGGAAAGCAGCCATAGATAATACATAAATGAATGAATGTAGATATGTTCCAATGAAACTTTATTTACAAAAATAGAGAGTGGGCCTGATTTGGCCTCTGGATTAATTTTACAAATTCCTGATTTAGTATATGCTCTATGCTAAGATGAAATATTTAGAAAATCAAAACATCCTCGTATTTTAAAATTCAAACATAAACATAAAGGAGTTATATAAATCTTATAGGGTCTAATCAAAAGATCATCTCTCTCAGGAAATCTATTTTTTTTTCCCTGTTTGTTTGGCTTTGGGGATTAAACCCAGGGCCTTGTGCACACTAAGTAAGTACTCTACAACTTAATTACACCCAGCTATCTGGGTAAATCTTTACATAACAAATGTATGCTGGGCATTGACCACTGAGATGAAATCTTACTCTACTGCAATCTCATAGCATTTCATTTGGTTACTCGAAGAACAATAACATTTTATTATATACATATTTATATATTATTACTATTTCTATACATGACACCTCTCTTCTACCAAGCAGGAAAAGCAGGAAATGCAGAGTTTAGCAAATAGTTATGCTATGTAACCTCCTCATTGCATACATGCTGAATAGAAAAACTGTGTATTTATATACAACTGTATATATATATATATATATATAAATTTAGTTCAAGAAAAAAGTAATTTACAAATAAATTCATGTTAAAGATAAAATTTCTTTTTAAAAAATCCTGCTTCCACAAAACATTAAAATTCTGTGTAAAAGTTTTAAAATTAACTTTCAATGCATGTTTGAGCTGGAGAGAAGGTATGCAAAATCCTCAAAACAAAAAAGTAAAATGAGAGCAGTAATGGAACAGTAATATCAGAAATGTAATGTAGCTCTGAAGTAGATATCTGCCTAGAGACATGCACTGAGGCTCCCTGACCAAGAACTTTAGTTTTAACTCTTGCACTGTGAATGAAAGTAAAATTTTAGTCAGGTGTCTAGGAAAAATAATTGAAATAAAATATATGGTATCCAAACCATAGCTGGAAAAAAAATTGAATGAGGAAAAATTCAATCTCAAAGAAGATAATTAAAATAAATACAGAAACATAGGAAAAGCAGAATAATTAGAAATTATGCCATAAGATGGTAGAAATTATCTAACATATCAGGAATCACATATGTAATGAACTAAAGCATCATTAAAAGGCAAAGGTGATTATATTAGATTTTTAAGAATCCAGCTAAATGAGGTTTAGAAGACACTTGTGTACACACCCCCACCCACACCCACACTCTAATATAAAGATGTTTTAAATAAAATAATAGAAGTTTCCAGGGAAAGATTAACAACATATAAATAAGGAAACAAATACTATCATAATATTTAAGTCAAAAAGCACTACTAACGATAAACAGGATAACTCATCATTAAAAGATATTCATTTAATGTTGTATATGACAATTTTAAATATATATATAATAACATATAAAGGAACAAACTCATAAAAATACTAGGATAGAGAAATCACTTTCATAGAATGATATTTGTATATACCTTTCTCTGTAACTGACAAAATATGCCAAAAATAAATAATAATAGAAGATATTTAAACAACATCATTAACAAGTCAATCTACTGGACAGTTGCATATACAAATATGGATATATATCCATGTGGTATAAATATATAGAGGATTACATATATATATAGAAAGAGAGACAAATACATCAGTGTATGAGATTAAATTAATTTCTTAAACTTGATGTTGAGTTCTTTCTTGTGTGCTTGTTTGCTCTCTCTCTCCTTAAATTTACACATACACACACACACATATATATATGCTTAAAACATGTTTTTTCAATGCAGCTTTTAAGCATTTCTTTTTTTCCTGTTTCTTTTAAGATTTATTCTTAGATATACTTGACAGTAGAGTGTATTTTGATATATTATACATACATGGAGTATACCTTACTTTAATTAGGATCCCATTCTTGTAGTTGAACATCGTGTGGAGTTACACTGGTCATGTATTCATATATGAACATAGGAAAGCTATGTCTAATTCATTCTGCTGTCTTTCCTATTCTCAACCTCTCCCTTCCCTTTATTCCCTTTTGTCTAATCCAATGAACTTCTATCCCCGAAACACACACTTACTGTGTGTTAGGATCCATATATCAGAAAGAACATTCAGCCTTTGGTTTTCTGGGATTGGCTTATTTCACTTAGTATGATATTCTCCAGTTCCATCCATTTACCAGCAAATGCCATAATTTCATTATTTTCTGTGGCTGAGTAATATTCCATTGGGTATATATATACCATATTATTTTATCCATTCATCTATTGAAGGGCACCTAGGTTGTTCCCATAGCTTAACTACTGTATACCTCAGATAGAGTATTAATCTTCAGAATATATAAAGAACTCAAAAAAAACCTAATACCAAAAAATTAATATTAACTCAATCAATAAATAGGCAAAGGAACTGAACAGGCACTTCAAAGAAGAAGAAATGCAAATGGTCGACAAATACATGAAAACATGTTCAACATCTCTAGCAATTATAGAAATGCACATTAAAACTATACTGAGATTTCATCTCTTTTCAGTCAGAATGGCAATTATCAAGAATACAAATAACAAAAACTGTTGGTGAAGATTTGCTGGTGGGACTACAAATTGGTGCAACCACTCTGGAAAGCAGTATGGAGATTCCTCAGAAAACTAGGAATGGAACAACCATTTGACCCAGTTTTCCCACTCTTCTGTCTATAACCAAAGGTCTTAAAAACAGCATACTATAGTGAGGCAGCCACATCAGTATTTATAGCAGCTCAATTCACAATAGCTAAGCTTTTACGCATTTCAAAATTTCAAACTTTGGTTTCAAATATACCAGAAGAATTTTATTTATTAAACTGTGTGGAGGGCGGTACATGATATATGTCTTACTCTTTGTATTTTAAATATATGCTATATTATAGTTTTGGTATGTGTGAAGTATTTTATATTAGGAAAAATTCATCAAATATTATTGAAAAACAAATGAGCACATACAGAAATTGAAGAGATGAATGTACTTGATAACATTAAATGTACATCTAATTAATTTTAAGAAGAATGTATATGTTTTACCACACAGTAACTTTGTGAAGCATGTAGTATTATTTCCATTTTACTGATGGGGAAACTAATTGCTTTTGCTTTCTACCTGAATGGATCATTATAAGTTTACATTTTTTAGGTCTTATGTACTTGCAAAAAGGGTAACAATAAATATGTATTCAACTCACATATTTAAAGTGTTTTTGGAATTGTGATAGTGTTAATTAACACAAAATTTCAATTTTTTATCATAGCTAATTGATAATTTAAGAACAAAAGCTGACTATGGAAAAACAAAAGCTATGCTGATAAAGTCATGATAAAGTCATGAAACCTCTATAGATTCTTCATTTCTACTCAATACTCAATAATATTTCTGTTCATTTTCCAGCTCCTCCTTAGCACTTATTCCCAAACTCTTTTTTCAAATCGAATTTAAGTTCTTTTTGAAATACCTAAACTACCATTTTGATGATTTGTGATCCTAGGGTCAGTTGCATAAACACTCTTGCATCTTAGAGTGCAGGGTATCCTGGACCACGGCAGGTGAGCAGGCAGCAACAGTCCTTCTCCAATAGGCCATAGAAAGTGGGGGTGGTAAGATGAGGCTTTTCCACTGATGCATGAAGGTGAGGTCTCTAGCATCTCACTTTCTCCATGGTAGATCTTATAATAGTTACTAAGGAAGAAAGCCACCAGTAGTAGTGCTCTTTTCCCTGAGGGGCATGCCTAAGTGGTTTAAGTACTTTGCCAAATACTTCACCCTAAAGCTCATCAGATCACTCATTTCACACTCTACCAGGACTCCTGACCTTGTGGGTGCTGGTCCTTGGTGGCCTGTCCCCATCTGTACTCTCTTTACACAAGTATTAGAAATTCCTTCTGGGTTTCACCAACAGGCCATGTTTATACTACTGGTTTGGCCATCCCAGGATGAAGCAGAAAGAGAGGAGAAATAGTCTGTTTCTTAGCCTGGTACTTTCTTACAGCTTTGAATCACTTTATTCCTGACTTTCTTTACTCACAGATAGGCTCTCTTATTCTGCACTGAAATTAAAAATCCAACTCAGGTCCCTGTCAACCTCTCCAAATTATTTCCTAGTGCGCTCCTTCATTTCACCAACAGGACAGAAAAAAGAAGGAACAAAGGGGAGGAGGGAAGAAGGGAAAGAGGGAGAGACATTCTTTATATTCATCTTCTCAAAATTACCTACTTCATCACCAGCAATGCTCTACTAAATTGCTCTCTTTAAAAGCAACTTTATTGCCTTTTTCTCAATTTGCATTCCCCTTAAAAATATCATGGATATTTCACACTGTCAAGATGCTGACCTCATTACAAAATATACCACTGGAACCAAGGTACTGGTAGTGAAATCATAAACATTTATTTTTTGTATCTGATGTTTTAATGATTTAATCCCTATCAAATCTGTGACAGTATTCTATATGAATAATGAGAATACATATGGTATTACAGTAAATGTGGTACTGAAAATGTAAAACCATCTTGTGAAATTTATTTTATACACTTCAATTTTGGAATTAATATATTCTTATTGATTAGTGAGGCTGATAACATATGTTGTCACAAATCACAGATTTAAATCATCTACATTGAAAATGGAAAATGTTATAAAATATGCAATATTATTAGAAGAAAAACATTGATATCGAAACTTGGTATTTTATCCCTGGATATAATTTTTCCCCCCTTTTTTTTTTGCTACATAACAGATACTGCCTTATTTGAATAACTGTGCACTCAATTCAAGAAACTCCATGATTCCAGTTTTAAACAAGTCAGCTGGGTGATTTGTGGTGCTTACTTTGAAGGAAATAAATAATAATGCCTAATAATAATGCCTAAAAGTTAAATATCACACTGTAAACATCTGAAAAGCTATATATCCTATGAGTGCAAAATAACTTAAACCAGCAATTGTTAATGACGTTCTTACTAATTATTAAGTATTTTGAATCCTTAGTATAAAGGCACATAATATGATGCTGAATGACTAGTGATATTGGACCACAAAGAAATATTTGTAATTAGCATAGCATCTCACATATTTTTTATTTTTCATTAAGAGAATTCCTTAATTCCTCCTGAATGTCCCTTATAAATCTAGGCACATAGAGCTGGATTTTCCCCAGAGGAGGAACCAATGAGTGCTAGCAGCATTTTTTAAGTTTCAAAGGTTCAAGTGGCAGATCCCAGAAACCAAGGGAAATTGAGATCTTTCCCCAAGCTGAAGAGAGGGGCAGAGACCAGGGTAGTTTGCTTGTAGCATTCTGAAATGAAGGATTGATGTAAGGTATGCATACAATAGCAAGTGGGCATGAGCACTGAAAGCAGGAAGAAGACACATACCTTCCCTTTTCAACCTTTGCATAGGACACACAGATGGACATATATCTTCACTTCATCACATTGACAAATGGGCACCATCGAGGGCCCATGAAGTTAGCAATATGAAGATTATAAAGACCAGCAATATGAAGATTATATAGAAATCCTGAGAATGTTGGACTGATTAAAAGCTTCTGAAAAACAGTGGATATTCAAGAGGGAGCCCTGGTAATGACTGAAATTCAATGCTTCTGTAGTCTGACAGTTTGGAGGATTTCCTTTAAAAGTTTTTTTTTTCTTTTTAAAAATTGTTTGTTCTATTTAGTTATATATGATAGCAGAATGCATTTTGATTCATGTACACAAATGGGGTACAACTTTTCATTTCTCTGGTTGTACAGGAATGGAATATTACTCTTTTAAAAGTTTTAACAACATAATCTATTGTTGAACTTTAATTCATACTACACCCAAATGTAAAGCATAGTTTTTGATGTTGAGGAATGTACATTCTCTTTAGGAAGTAAGTTACATATAAATATAAGTTAGCAGTTTATAGAAACATATTCCAAGTGACAAGGAAAGGGAGTAAGTCATATGGTGTACAGTTAAAAGATTGTTTCTTGTCCCCATAATACAACTTCTCCTTTTTAAAATCAAGCTGCCTCTTGATTTCATACTGTAATAGAGTATCAGTAAAATTTCCCCGAATTAGTAGTGGCTTTTTAAAAAAATTGATGGCTGGAAATAATGTTTTCTTATATCAGAGTTGAATTGAAAGAAGTTTAAAACTCAGTATTTTGGGAAAAAAGACACAATAGTTGAATTTTGTGCTATAAAATTTTTGGAAGGGAAATGAGAGTGGGATCTTGAATTGATTTCCAGGAATGAACCCCTAAATCAGGAGGCTGCAGAATCATAAAGCCATACTCAAATGGCTACAGCTAGTATGCCACCACCTCAGTAGAAGCTCCCTGATCTCTAATCCACCAGGGAAGCCTTGCCAAGGCTAAAGAGATTTCATGAAAGTGCTACCAGAATGCTTCTGCAGCTCTCCATCTAACTCTGTTTCAGCTCAACTCTGATGCAGGTACATCTGATGGAACCTCAATCACATCAGGGATTCTA
This sequence comes from Sciurus carolinensis, assembly GCF_902686445.1. Taxonomy (NCBI): domain Eukaryota; kingdom Metazoa; phylum Chordata; class Mammalia; order Rodentia; family Sciuridae; genus Sciurus; species Sciurus carolinensis. The sequence continues at coordinate 88,361,232 of NC_062219.1, forward strand.
GCTGCAAGAGAGTCCATGAGTTTTAGGTTTCCGACTTCTTCATAAGACTCCCTAGCAGAATTCTGGAACAGATGTGAGAGCCATTCTTCCTCTTCAGTCACGATCTTCTGAAGCATGTCAAATTGCTCAATTCCTCCCCCTGTGCCCTCAATGAGCAATATTAGAGTCTAAGATTTTCCACTCATTCCCTTTCCACCTTTTCTTTCTCCATTAATCTTCTTTATACACTTTGCACACCCTACTAGGGGAAGCACTTTGGTCCTACCAGGAAAATATTTTTGATAGACTCAGTCCCATAAGAAAGTTGCATTTATGATCATGTACTTATCCCTCTTCAGTTCATTTCATTTTGTAAGAAAGCTGCAAGGACAGTAACTCAATGTAAAACTCACACTCAGCTTCATATAAAATCCATCAAACAAACCCATGAAAAAACACCTTTCTGTAGTGACTGTTGTATAGTACAGATACACCATAGTACAGATATGCCACCTCATTATTCTTAGCTTGGATTATTTTATCATTTTCCTACCAGACTTCTTGCCAAAGGACTCCTTCATTCTAGTTTATCTTTACACTTCCTGAATGTTGTTCCTAACAAACTGAATCCATTATGGTAATCAGCTGATAACTTATCATCTCCAAGGTAGTTAATTTCCTCATCCTGGGGTCCAAGGTCTGCACTTAGTGATCAATCAGCATCTCTCACATATGCTTTCTCATGTCTTATACCAAAGTCATACTAAATCTTCTCATTAGTAATCAAACACAGTAGAATCTTCCAAACATCCATTCATCAAACATATATTGAGCTCCAACTGTAGAAAAGATACTTCTTAAGGCTCTGGGAGTACAAAGGGAGAACAAAGAAAATTGTATGAGAAGATTCCGAATTTCAGGTTTCTTTCATTATATTGTTTTTTGATAAACATCAGGAAATTGATTTTTTTTTGTACATGAAGATTATCTTTCCCACATTAGACATATTTTTCTTTACAAAACTAATGGACTTTATGAAAACAGACATGATTCATTTTATTTAACAAAATGTAATCTAGGCACTATTCACTACATTAAGGAAAGTTTAACACAGCTTACTTTTGTTGTTTAGAGAAAAACGTTTTGTTTAAAATGTCAGCTGGGCACAGAGGTGCATGCCTGTAATCCCAGCGACTCTGGAGGCTGAGGCAGGAGGATGGAGAGTTCTAAACTAGTCTCAGCAACTTAGTAAGGCACTCAGCAACTCAGAGAGACCCTGTCTCTAATAAAATACAAAAATGGGCTGGGGATGTGGCTCAGTGGTTGAATACCCCTGGGTTCAATCCCCAGTACCCCATAAAAATAGTTAATTGTTTTTGCAAGGTGTTCATCCTTTACATATATTTTTATTTGAAATATAAGTTGTTTACAGGTGGTAGGCCCATAGCATACTTCAAAAGGAACTGATTGCAATTGCAAATATATGTAATTTAAGTTAAATCACTTTTACAGCAGTGTTTTCTCTCATTAGCCTTGAACATCCTATTGTAGCTTAAACATCACCAAATATTAAGTCTCACTTATTGATAATTGGCTCATATAAATTAGGTTAATTTTTACTTAACACCAACTGTAGGAATATGATATGCTATTCTTTATACGAGCATGTTTGCCTATCTTTTGAAAAAGCTTGAATTATTCAACGCTTCACCTTTGTTGTCTGCTAAAACCCTGTGAATCATTTCGGAAAGTTAAGAAATGTAGCTATATAAGCTTAAACCAAGGCCTCCTTCCTCTTTGTTAGGGCTTGTGGTTCATCACTTTTGCATTATTTAAACATTGTTCTCAGAGTGAAACAAGATAAACAGGGATTCCAAAGTCAGTGGTAAATGGGAATATTTAGAAAAATAGTCACAGGAGGAAGATCAGTGAGCATGAGTCCCTCATTTTATTAGTGAGAAAACTTAGTGACCTGTTCTAAGTGACTCATACAAGCTTGAAAAAATAGTTTGTGATAATTAGGTTCAATTTTCCACTATACCATCCTGTCTTCAAAATATTCATTTTCATTATAGCCAAAGGAGTGGAAAGTTATTGTTTAGTGAGGGATGTTTCCTTGATATTATAAGGCACATTCTTTTTGTTGTTGTTGTTGTTACCAGTGATAGAGTCCAGGGGTGTGTAACCATTAAGACCTATCCTCAGCCCTTTGCTATTTTTTCATTTTGAGAGAGGGTCTTGCTAAGTTACTTAGGGCCTCCCTAAATTGCTGAGGCTGGTTTTGAACTTGTGATCTTCATGCTTCAGCCTCCTGAGCCGCTGGGATTATGGGAGTGTGCCACTGTCCCAGGCTTATAATACACAACCTTCGAAAAACCTACAGAGCTTATGATTCAATAGGTTTGGGATGAATTCCAGGAACCTGCCACTTTAGCAGTCAATTCAGGTGATCTGGGAGCAGATCATACAGGGAGTCCATACTGTAGTAGTATAGAGTAGTAGAGAGTCCACACAAATAAGGATAAACCTGAAAATAAAGGCATTTTTCATATATCTTTTATCTTACTTCATAAAAAGAATCATTGCCCAACTACATTTCAAGCACAAATGGAAACTTTGGACACTACCTTCATGAAAAAAGTGTTAAAATTTAAAAATAGTGTTATACATATTTTAACCTGATACCATGATTGTTTTACACTTAAAATTTTATGAATCAAATCAGATATATGGTTATTGATATGTAAGTTTTTTAAAAATTGACAGTGTCTTGTAATACCTTAAACATACATAGTTTCAAAGTCTTATTATAAAGCTTTTAGTAATTCAGAAATTTGTCACACATGTTATTGAGTTTATCTTTACTTACTTATTTATTTATTTTGATGCTAGGGATCAAACCCAGGAATTTGTTCATGTTAGGCAAGGTCTCTACCACTAAGTTACACTCATAGTCTATGGTTCAAAAATTATTTTTCTCTTTGTACCTAAAATTACCTTTAGTCTTTAGTTTAAAATAAGTATACTTTTTACTTATTGCAAATGTCCAGCAGATGGCACTAATGGTTTTTATTTTTACATTTAATTATTTCAGTTATTTAAATTATTTTTCTTTAAAATAGCTAATGTGTTAAAGAAAATTAGTACAATCACCAGGGGGTATAATTTATTAGAAAAATGTGTTTTTAGGGGTGACTGAAAAAGAACACAGAGACATAAAATTTTGCTATAAAATATTACAATTCCTGCTCTTTTTTCAAGAACTTCTCCACATAAAATCCATCTCTCTCTATATATATCTTAATGCATGTATGTATATATGTAAATATACACACACACTAAGAGTTTTATTGCATGCATTTCTATTGTTGGTTTTTTCCCCCCCTCTATTTAGCGCTGTTAAAAATGTAGTTCATCCAATCAGCATCCCACAGTGTTCTGAAAGCAGAGAGAGATGACACTTAGGAAAAATAAGAGCATAACTGATGATTAGCTATTAGTGTTTTATAGCCTGTTACTTCAGTCAAGCATTTATTTTTAATTCCATTTTCAATTTACCATAGGAGGCCACTCCTGAGTAAGCATTAAAGAAGACATCTCAGGACACAGAGGCTCACCAGTGCACATTTAAATTTTTGCTCTGTTCCATCTCCAAGAAACACTTCCACTGTTCCCTTGAATGTGCAGAGCATCCCCCTGTGAAAAGCTTGGCGAGTGGGGTCTAAGAAATGTTGTTTCTGAATAAGGGAACAATATTACTACTTTCTAATGCTGGAGATATATCATTGTTCTAATGAAACCTGGCATGAGGGGGCCCTTTAAATATTTAAACAAACAGGCTTTCTCATTCACAATGCAATTCAAGAAAATAAATCAAGTAAAATAATGAGAAACTATGAAGCAGGATATTAATTAGGAACAAAAATTTTAAAAGGAATGAGGTTAATTTTTAAGAAATTAATTTTAACAGCAATGTTGGAGTTATCAACACAGTAGATATGTAATTAATCAACATTAAAGGAACCTAATTATATCCCATTCCATATGAGCTTTTTGAGCATGTCTCATTTAATCATTCTAAATTGCCCAATAAATAGAGGGCACACAGGCAAACTTCATGTACTAGAAATGGAGTCCACACATATGAACATATAATCAAGACAAAGTGACTTTGGGGTTTTTGTTTTGTTTTGTTTTGTTTTTTTGAAACAGAATCTCACGGAGTTGCTGAGGGTTCTCACTAAATTACCCAGGCTGGTCTTGAACTTGAGATCCTCCTGCCTCAGCCACCCCTCCAGAGTCACTGAGATTACAGGTGTGAACCACACCTTGCAAGTTAAAGTGTTAAGTAACCAATTCATGCCTGCATCTTCTAGAAGGCAAAACATGCTGTAAAACTTGCCCTTGCTATCTTTTTGATTATTTTTACCAGGCTTGTTATTTCATATTACTACAGGGAAAGCAAAAATAATAAACCAACTCTGCAAATGGACACTTTTTGGAAGGAATTATGTCTAAATATTTAGGCATAAGTCTAAGGCTGGTCTAACTCAGGATTAAATCTATTTCTTAGCTTTAAGGCCATGGAAAAATTATTTAAATTCTGTTTCTTTGTTTCCTCATTAATGAACTTTTCATAATAATAGCAACTAAACAGGATTATTGGGAGGGTTAATTGAGATAATCAATGTAAAGTGCTTAGCACAGTGTCTAGTATATGGTAAAAGCTCAATAAATATTAGCTATTATTATACACAGACATAGATAATACATGAGGGAAGAAAGTACTTTGCTTTTAAGTTTCTGAGTACACTTAGCAGATAATTTTGGGAAACAGTGATGACTGGCAGGATTTCTTGGCATAAGGGAACCAGTATGAATGACTGAGATAATGGATCAATAGACAACTGGTAAGGGACAAGAAGGTGAAAGTTAGACTGAAAGACAAACCCACCAGTAGATCTTATTTTGTGGAAAGTCAGGATATACAAACGCAGGGAGGAAGACACACAAATTTTTTTTGAACTTTTCTCAGCATTTTTACAATCACTGCAAATTCATAACAAACAGCAGAAAAGGAAGGAAAGTCTAAAATATGATATTTAATATAAAGTATTAACATTAGGCTATTAGTCCCAATGCTCTGAAATAGTGGGTGAATGACGATATATAGGAAACTTCTAACATGTCCAAAACTTGTTCTCCCTCTCCCTTGATTACCCTTCAGTGATTAATAAATTTAAACACTGAAAGTATTCTTCTTATTAGTTATTAAAGTACATTTTGTCACTTTTTCTTCTTTTCCATGATAAATTATTATATGAGCTATAACAGCTAAGAGAAAACTTTCACTGTCATTTGGATAAAGAATTACTACCTTCTACTTTTAATATTTGATCAGAAAAATTCCTTTAAAATACCCAATGGTCCCGTAAAGTTTTTTAAGTTACTTTGTTTTTCAGGAATCATAGAGTCATTACGGGGGGTAAGGAAAATTTAAGGATGTCAACTGACTGTCTCACTGGACAAATTCTGTTGGTCAAGTTCATGCTTCCTATTCCAGTGACTAGTTTCTCTATCTGGCCACCTATAACAGAGGTTCTGCATCGCTCACTTACCTCTAGTGAGGGAATAATGAAGACATGTCAACCCTACTCTGGGTACAGAAAATAAATGTATTCTCCTTCCCCCAGAAAATGAGTGCATGAGTGTATCTCTTTGCTTCTAGGTTTAATCCACCTGTGTGCCAATACTTGAGAAGATGGCAGAGTCCAGGGTTTCGGTGGCCAAATTTTCTGGGTTCAAAACCTCCTAAATGCTTCCTCTCATTAGCTTTGTAACTCAATAAGTAATTTAAGGCATAAAGTCTTCACTTCTTTATCTACAAAATGGAGCTTATGATGCCTTCCTGTACATGGGGCTGTTGTGAGGATTAAAACAGCTAATATACACAAAAAAACCTAGGGACATATTAGATAAATTAGTAAGCACTCAGTAAAATATTGGCTGTTTATAAAAATATGTTTGAATGGAATAACAAAAATAAGATAGAACATCTATTTTTATTCTGTGATAGTAACATTTTGAATGGATTAAAATATATAAATAGGATCTAGAACAAGAAAATAAAGTACCTAGGTTGAATTCAGATTTTTAAAAGCAGCACCATCAAATATCCTACTTTTAAAGTCTAAATTGAATATCTGAGGAATAAAAAAAATATATTCTAAAAAAGCTTCCTCTCTTCCATTTTTAAATGCAGAAAAATACAAGCTTCCTGGATTGTACTTGCACAGTCTACTGAATTAGTCAGCCATCATTAGGTACAGCATTTTCTAAGACATTGTGGAGTGCATTTCAAGACTAGTGACAAGATGTAATTTCCTTCCCATTGTATTTGCTAATGGTGACATCTGTTTTCATCCTTTAATTAAAATACATTGTTAATATGCATATATGACTTAACTATCATCTAAATAACATAACAGGCATAGTAAATAACTTAAGTTCTTTTATACCTATGAAAGGGAGATCATAAAGCAAATAATTCAAATGTTACTGTGAATGTGAAAGTTAAAATTCCAGAGAATATCAGAATAGTTTTAATTTATACAAATGTATATGTAATCTGATCTGTCCCACATGATGCAGAACCCCTACCACTATTTAATCAACTCCAGACAATCTCTTCTACTCACACCAGCCATGCCTGAGAATAATCAGTCTATTTTTAAATATTACCATCTTATGTTATATTTAGATACTAAAAATATGTCATAATCAGCTTTTGCTAATCACGGTGCACACAAAGCTAGGAATAGTCCATTTTACCTTTCATAATATTGCATTATCTATTAAAGTCTTTGAATAATATTAGGGCCCTTTCAATTGGAACTGCATTTAATTTGATAGACTATGTCAGAAACCTGAAGAGAAAATTTTGCAGTTTCTATCACTGTAGTGATCCAATTAAACTAAGCATTATCTGATTCTAATTCAACAACCTAATCGATTTTGCAGCAAATAGTCAAAAAGAAAACACTTTTCTATACTTATGAGCAATGTCCTATTTCATGTTTTTTGTTATTTAGCTTGAATATTTGATTAATCCCCTCTGATAGATCATCTTAACCTAAAAACTAGGGTCCTATCCTCTCTTCCCAACCCAATAACATCAAGTCCCATAGAATAGGGAATCAGTAAATATTCAGAATTTAATTGAATCAGAAATGATTTTGTGGAGTGGGTCAGAAAAGACACCTTCTCAATGCTAAGGAGAAATCTACTCCTACACATCATTTAAATTTTATTGGCCTTTATACCCCTCTTAACTTTAAATGTATCAGCATATTTAAAATATTGTAGCTATACAGAGTGAAATTCATATCTTACTATCATCAGAGAACTTTGAGTGCCAAGTAATGTTATTGCTACTGTTGATTTTCCTTCTTTTTAAAGTATAAGTTGGGTAATTAGGGAAGGTTTCACTGAAATGTTGAAATTTGAGCAAAGACCTGAAGGAGTTGAGGGAGCTAGTCACAAAGAGCATGACTTTGCAGAGGAAAGCACAAGAATGAAGGACCTGACATGGGTGCACGCTTGGCAAGCTTGAGACAAAGAAAGTAGGCCAAGGTAGCTGAACAGGACCAGGCAAAGGCAGAGGAAGGAGAGGGAGGTGGAGTATGCAAGTCTGATAGGTCCTCAGAGGATCTGGCTTTGACACTGGGTGAACGAGAAGCTGGTGGAATAGTTTGAATGGAGGAATCAGATGACTGGATCTGGATTTTCACAGCATCCTGAGGGTTCCTGTGTTTGCAATAGGAGAAGGCTAAGAAGACATGACAGACAGGAGGACTCTGATAATCCAGGTGAGTGCTGGTGGAAATTTGATCAGAGTTCTGAGGTGAAGGTGGGATAAAAATGTTCTGTTATTTCTTTTTCCTCTTATCTTACTTTAAATTATACCAGACTCTATGCAGGTAGACACTGTTTTCTCTTCGTGATTGTGGTTTTTTAACTCATTTTCAGGGTGCATTTTTCCACTTCCTCTTCTCACCATCAAAGACAATTATTGCCAAATCACACCAACTGAAGAACTCAGCTTTCTCAGGCAGAGTGACACCAAAGAAAATTGTCTCATGATCAGAAGGGGATGTAGGAGTATGATGACATATTATATCAGAGCTTAAAATGCCCAAATCTCCTTCCTCCATTCTTGCCCCCTTCCCACCCCCCGTTATGTGTCATCATCTGCTTATCAGCGAGATCATTCGTCCTTTGGTTTTTTGAGATTGGCTTATCTCACTTAGCATTGATATTCTCCAATTTCATCCATTTGCCTGCAAATGCCATAATTTTATTATTCTTTATGACTGAGTAATATTCCATTGTATATGTATATCACAGTTTATACTCTGTTGGCATAATGGATGAAGTACCTACCTGGCACCTTTGTTCACCATCTGAAACCTGACTCTTACTATAGCATGAACATAGAACTGGATCTATACACTGAAGCACTTTAAAATCACCAGAAATCTCCTTTATTTTATGTGTTCTTTTAATATTGTGTGGGCAATCTGAACACACAGTGATCCCATGTATAGAACTCTTCTGTTAAAAGTGTTCTTTCATATTTCTTCTTGCTTCAGTGTTAATCCTTGGTGGTCACAATGTTTGAGTACATGACACAATGAAAGTAGAGATGACATTAAATGGCTATGAAAGTGCAGGTTCTATGAGGAAATAAAAAGTATCTCTAATTACTAAAATTTTTTAAATTAGTTTTTTTTTTCTGTATGTTTTGTCATAGTTTCTGTCTCCCTTTAAGTATTTATACAACCTGAACTGTAATATTTGAATAAAGTTAACTTCCTCAAATATATTAAATGCTTTCTTAGATGTGTGTGTGTGTGAATAAACTTGGTTAGATGATCTAGGATATTGCAAGTTCTCAAGGTCTTCATTTTAATATGAGTTCTCATTATGCAGTGCTATAAATATAGATATAGAGGGGAGAAGTGGGAAATTGGTTCAGATCTGAGGAAATGCATCTTGGAGGGCATTGTTTTGTTTATGCTTTTGCTTCTCCCAAGTCTGGGAGAAAGCTTTCACCTAATGTAGTAAACATGGTGGGCCTGCTCTAACTCCCTCTACTGCATTGGTGCTAGCGTGTCTGAACCAATGCTTTTGGCCCAGCGTATTAAGGGAGCTGAGGTATCTTAAGGTGGCATCAGAGAAACAACAGGGCCTCTGCACAGTGAGCTCTGGGCATCACAGCTGCAGCCACTACCTAACAACAGGCATCCTTGTCATCTTAACAAGAAAATTTTCACCGAATGATGGTGATTTTCAAGGGGGATGATGAATGGAGTACTGGGGAATGGGACTGAAAAGAAAGAGAAGTAAAGGCTCAGTGTAACCACAGGCAAAGAGAGAGGTAACATTTCATATTAATTACTCACATCTAAAACCTGGTGTGTACAGTATGTCTCCTGCCTAAAAATAATTTAAACAGTCTGGCAAGGAGCACCACTGATTTGTCACTGTGGGCATCCTGCTGCTTTACCTTTCTATAGTATCTGTGTGAAAAGACATTCTAAAGGCTAATTTAACCACATCATCCAAGCATCACCAAGTGATCAGGCAGGCTGCAGGCTTCCTTTAGAAATACCCTCAACTTCAAGGATACATGCATTGTAACAGTGTTTATTTATTTATTTAATTTATTTTTTTAAAAAAAAACAGGTTGCTTTGAAAACCCAGAGTCTGTGTGGCTTTTCTGAGCTTTGAATACCATCATAGTAAATCAAATGCAACAGCATGAAGTAAGATGAGGTTGTGCATCTGGGCATGGTGGCACATACCTGTAATCCCAGTGACTCAGGAGGCTGAGGTAGGAAGATCTAAATTCAAAGGCAGCCTCCACAATTTAGCAAGATGGTGTCTCAAATTAAAAAAAATACAAATAAAAAGGGCTGGGGATGTGGCTCAGTGGTTAAGCACCACTTGATTCAATTCCTGGTAACAAAACAAACAAAAATCCCAAACAAACAACAACAACAAAACCCCATGAGGTAGTGTATGCAAATTCTATATAACTTTGTTATCATCTAGGGTGAAGTCAGCCTCTCCCTTCAATCCTGAGGCAATGGAGGCCCAGAAAAGTATTTCACCCACTATCTATGCTCACCATCCCCTGTGTAAGGACATTACTACCAGATAAAAACCAGCATTTGAACAGTCTCTGCCAGCAACTTGCTGAGTGAGCATGAACAAATTATTCAATATGAATTTTATCCATAAATTGAGGGTAATAACTGTTACCTCTTAGGATTATAGAGAATATTTGTGGCAAAATCTGAAACAGATTTGCATATCAGTATATCTTTAGCTCTCTTTCACCACTTTATCCTTCCAGGGGAGCCTGATTTGTTCCATATTCCAAATTCCTATAGAAAAGGGGAGGCAAGTATAATGGAAAAATTACTAAAATAAGAATACCTGGGTTTATGTCATGGTTTTGCCACTCACATTCCAGGGAACAGACATAGACCCTTGGAACCTCAGAGCTAGGCTTCTTTATCTCTGTAACAATGATAAAGTTGACCACCTAGAGTCATTGCTCATTAATTCATAAATTTAACAAATAGTGTCAGAGTTTCTACTATATGCCAGACGCTGTGTGAGACACTGGTGATATAAACAGGAAGAGGAAATTTGGATTCAATAAGATTGTAATGTTAAAACACATCTTACAAAAGAACCCGTGATAGAGAAATATCAGGTGGCTCTAAGGCTGTGAAGTCAAATAAAAAAAGCAAAAGGGCAAAGAGTCACATGCAGGGGCAGAGCATGGCCATATGGACAGGATGGCAAGGAAGCTTGAGTGGGAGTGGAATCCCAAAGGATGTGGAGAAGTGTGCTTTTGCCTGTCTCGGGAAGAGGATTCCTGGCAGAAGGTGGAGTGAATGCAAAAGCTGGTCAGAAAAGAGCATGGGTCAGGGCAGACAGGGCAGAATCATGGAGGGTGGGAGACAAATGATGTCAGGAAGTCCTTGAGAACTAGGGAGGGACTTTCAGTCTGCTTTTAAGTGGGATGGCAGCTTGCTACAGGATTTGAGTGACAAACTGATTATGACAAGGCTGGAATTGAATTAATCCTACTGTATGTCCTCTGGAGAATAGACAATCGGCAAAGCAGTGCAGGAGAGAAGCAGGCTACAGGTTCTGAAAGAGTGTACCTGCTAAGCAAGGTAAAGTCAAACCGAGAACGTTTTTGGCCATCACACCCATGTAAAGTACTATCTTAACAAATTTCTGGAGCATACTTCATCTATAACCACTTGCTACTTCTATAACGTTAAGCAAATTATTGTACCTCCTGAAACCCTGAATGTTACAGTCTTAGTGTCTACCTCTCCCAAAGTGTATGTTTAAGCCCTAACTCCTACTGCAATGGTATTTGGAGGGGGAGGCCTTTGGGTGATAACCGGGTTTAGATAAGGTCACACAGAATCCCTTGCCCCCTGGGTTGTGTGCCCTTACTTCACAAGGAAAACAGACCAGAATTTTCTTTTTTGTACTGAGGGAGGGCACAGTGAGAAGGTGGTTATCTGCAAGACAGGAAGATATCTGTCTGTCATCAGGGAACTACATTGTGGGTGCCTTGATCTTGGCTTTTACAGTCTCCAGAACTGAGAAAGAGATTCCTGCAGTTTAAGCCTGTTGTTCAGCTGACCAACATTGAGTTTCCTCATCTGTAAAATGGGGGATAATAATATTGTCTACTTCATAGTATTGTTGTGAGACTGAAATAAAATAAGCTAATTAAAAGCACAGTGTCACAAAGTTCTTAATAAGGAGACGTATACAAGTGATATAATTAAAATTTATTTTCAAGTCATAAGGATTAATATAAGGGTAAATTACCAAGAATAGTAATTTTCATAATCCTTAGAGTTTGCCAGTGAATACTTAATCTTGCCAGAAATATAGGTCACATACAATTACACACAAACAGGTTATATGCTCTTAAGGAACTCAGATAAGTGATTATAAAATTAATCTTCAGTGACATCACAACATTAGAGAGTAAGAAAATTAATTCTGGTTTTATCAGTCATTGCTTATTTATTTTGTTCTCAGAGAAAGGTTTTATTTCCTTTTTTTCCAATTAATATGAATATTTTAAATGTCTCATCTGAAACGGATAGCCTTCATTGTAGAATTCTGTAACGATCCTTACTAATTTTTTAAAAAAAACTTATTCAGAGCTCTCAGACAGATATAGACTAATAATTTCTTTGCATTTTGTGATTTTTAGACATATGAAGAAAAAATTTTCAGATAAATAATAAGAATTATAGATGTAGTACTTATGAATATCCTGTATTTATGATTCAATTCTTAGCTTAAGCAGAATAACAATTGTTTAACCTCATCAAGAATGGAATACCAGGATCAAATTCCTTTACATTCAGAATCCATAAGCAATGAAAAAATGAAATTCACCATGTCCAGAACATGACAATGTGATACCTCCTGTTCTGAAGGATATTATAGGTTTTCTCTTAAGATTATTTTGGAGTGGGTAGATTTTATCTTTGGAGGAAGTCCTCCCTCAACATTTTCCTGTTTGAAAATACTCTAAGGAGTAACTACAATTGTCCAGTTTCCATTACTTATCATATTTAAGATATCAGTAATGGACAAAGATAATGTTAATTAGAACCAGGAATCAGCTTGTACCCTTGGAAAGTGCTACTGCTAACAGTCATAGTTACCCAAACTGCAGAAACGGTAAATGGATGCTGGGCCTCTGTCATCCTATCACAACATGTCCTACACACAGACACAGTGTTTCTGTCTAATACAATTTTTAACAAGTTAAATTTGGTTTTGCTGGGGTACTGGGGATTGAACTCAGGGGCACTTGATCACTGAATCACATTCCCAGCCCTATTTTGTATTTTATTTAGAGACAGGTTCTCACTGAGCTGCTTAGCGCCTCACTTTTGGTGAGGCTGATTTTGAACCTGCAATCCTCCTGCTTCAGGCACCTGAGCTGCTGGGAATATAGGCATGCATCATCTTGCCTGGCAAGTAATTAAATTTAATTTTCAGCATTTCTGTTTTTTTTCTAAATTTCAAATGAGATATACCAAGTAAACAAGGAATAACTATGAATACCAGTTATGTAACACAATAAGTATCCATATGTGAATGAATGTTGCTTTGTAGGTATTTTGTTTCATAAACCTCTTAAGCATGCCTGACTGCTTTCCTGCTTCACTCAAGATAGAGTAGGCCAAAGTAGGTGCCCCACTTGTTCAGTAACATATGGGACTTGGGAGTTCTAAACCATTTTTGTATCATGGAGCCTTTTGGCAGTCCATGGATTCCTTCTCTGATGTTTTCAAGTATGTATCATGAAATACATAAAACTAGAGAAAAAAAACCCAATAGTGTTAAAAATGTTATTGAAATATCAAATAAAAACATTTATGATGCAGTAATATGTATGGTTATTTTAAGTTCTTGGAGATACAAAGGAGAAAACTTGGTTAAAAATCAGTGGAATATAATGCAATATTTTTATTTTATGAGTTAAAGCAACTGCCTGAATACAGTGATATTCACAGACTCATAGAGTTAAGGTACGAGGAGACAATAGTTCAGAGAAGTCAATTTCAGTTTCTGCCAGACAAAGGCAAAGCTGAACAAACCCAGGCTGCTCACTTCACTCACCAGTAGAATACTAGGCTCTGACTGATTAGGATTCCCACTCCTTTTGGACAGTCATTTAATCTGGGCACTAGAGTTAACATGCCTTGTGTCATGAAATCAAATATGACATTTTTTTTAACAGTGAGAAAGAAGCAAATCAGATTATTAGTACTAAATTTCATGTGAAAGAAAAATGGATCAGAAATAAGTCCAATATACAAAGATCAAAATCCATCATTTGAAACAAGTATTTTTATCTCTACTAAGTTTTTGGCTTGCATTTTGAATTCCTCTCAGGAGAAAATTCATGTTGTATTCAGTGTTCTTCCTTTTTAGTCTGCTAGGCAATGAATCTCAGTTTTAACCTTCAAGTATTTGTTCTGATTTCATTGAGATAAGTGTTTAGCTCTGGCAAGGATATGATTTGCATTTTATTTGTATGAAGAACCAATACTGATTCACACAACAAGAGACATTTAGAGTGACAAGTGCTAGGACACAAAGGATAGAATTTCTCATATAAATTTTGCAGGTGCTGAAAAACAAAACAAATAACAAAAAAATGGAATGGATGACAGAAATACAAATACTGCTTAAGAAAGGAGCCCAGGTTTAAAGAGACACTGCTGAGTATTTCAAGTCATTTCTTCAGAGATAGAGCTCTTAAATACCCCTCTGGAGTCCCCCAGTGATATTTCTCTATTGATTTTACTCTCTCAAAGTCTGCAAAACAATAAATATGATTTTATGTTTCTTAAAGGATCAGGGAATTTTTAAAAAATATGTTTGGCTTATATTCTGGTCAGCCTGAGGGCTCTGTCCATATTGCTTACTGATACATTCCAAGCAGCTAAAACAATGTGAAAGATCAATAAGTATTTGAGGTGCCCTTCAACAGGTGAATGGATACAGAAAATATGGCATTTATACACAATGGAGTATTACTCAATCATAAAGAATAACATAATTATGGCATTCACTAATAAATGGATCGAACTGGAGACTATCATGCTAAGTGAAATAAGCCAGTCCCCCAAAGCCAGAAATAGAACGTTCTTTCTGATTTGGATACTAACAAACAATAAGGGTAGTGGGGGCGGGGGTGGAAGCAAGAAGAGAAGTTCATTGCAACAAAGGGGAATAAATGGAGCAAAGGGACAGGGGATAGGAATAGGAAAGACAGCAGAATGAATCAGATACAACTTTCCTATGTTCATATACAAATACGTGACCAGTGAAACTCCACAACATGTACAACCACAAGAATGGGATCCTAATTAGAATAAGTTATGCTCCATGTATGTATAATATGTCAAAATACACTCTACTGTCACATACATGGAAAGAGAGCAAA
Source organism: Sciurus carolinensis (assembly GCF_902686445.1). Taxonomy (NCBI): domain Eukaryota; kingdom Metazoa; phylum Chordata; class Mammalia; order Rodentia; family Sciuridae; genus Sciurus; species Sciurus carolinensis. The sequence continues at coordinate 88,376,293 of NC_062219.1, forward strand.
TAAAAGTTTGGAAAAATACAAATATTTGTGAAATGAATGTTGGTGAACTTCTTAAGCTGGAGGAAGATAGCCCAAGAAATTTCCAGTAATTTGCCTTCTGGTGGAATCACCCAGGAATTATACTACTTCAGAGAGATGTTGACACTGATTTTTCAGGTTGCTAGGCTGGGAGCACACTGAGGGCAGGAATCTATTTTATTCATCTTCATTAACCCCTTCCTGCCTTGCCTTGCCCTGTGACTTCCAACAGCAAGTGCTCCTTTAATGTTGAAGGGATATGGATGAATACTGTTCTTCTATCACCTTTTTCTCCCCTGATATTTGCTCACATTATTCTCATCACCTAGAAGCCCTGTGTCTTATCAACACCTATCCAAATTCAAACCAACCTTCAAAGCTCCATTCAGAGCCCACCTCCTTCCTGAGATCTTCACTGATCCCACTCTCTCTGAACAACTATAGAATTTCACTCTATACATTATTCATTCTGATGTTTATGTATTTATACCTTGTTTGCAAAATTTCTTTTTTCTCCCTGGAGCTATATCATAGATTCCCTTTATATACTTCACAATTATATTAAAAAATACTCTGTAAATAGTCAATGCTCAATGAATATTAAAATGTGTGCATAACTTAACAGAATTATTCTCAGAGATAATTAACGTTGAGAGGGATGGCAGGCAATCTAATTTTTTTTCCTGATGCTTGAATCCCATCAAAAACATCCTAACCAGAGTTGTTCTAGGCTGTGCCCACACCTTCCAGAGAGATGAAGGAAGACTTTGTGAGGCATATAATTCCATATGTACAATAATTAGTGCGGGTGTTTTTTAATATTAAGCCTAATATGCCTGTGCTCTCTAGCTCCATAAAAGGCTTGACCCTTCTGACTCACTCAGAATAAACCAAATCCTTTTCCCACATAGCATTCATCCAATACTTGAAAACTGCTATCTACTCTATCTGCTCCAAGTCTTCTTTTCCTCAGGCTAAGTCATTTACCATTTGGCATGATTTTATATCCTTTCACCGTCCTGAAAATGCTTCAGGTATCTATTCCATTATGAAAGTAGGACAGCCTAAACTAGAGTCAATTATTTAGGTGTAGTCTTACCATTCCTTATTTTACACATTATTTTTCTATTTATAGGTGCATATCTCCTTAAAATTTTATTAATCATAATCACACAATTGACACCTATTTGAATTTACTGTCCACTGAAACTCCTATGTCATTTTTACATTTGCAAGAGCTAAACTGTCCATAATTGTGTGCTTATTTTATTTAGGCCAACATATAGGATGTTAATGTCTTACCTGTTGTATTTTATCTTGCTAGATTTGACCTATCCTTTCATAAGGACCAGAATATTTTGGAATGTGAATATCTCATCTAATTACTATTTTTCAAATATTGAAATTTTGTAAAAATAGAGTGAATGTTATTATTTTTTCATTACAAGGACAGGTAACTTTTTTTCTGTAAAAGGTAAGAGAGCAAATATTTTAGACTTTGTAGGCCACACAGTCTCTGTCTTGATAGTTCAACCTTTCCGTTGTGGTAGCAATGCATGTAGAGATAACACAAAACAAAGGAGGGCAGCTATGTTTCAGTAAACTTATTTGTACATGCTGAAATTTAAATTTCATGTAATTTCCATGTTACAAAGTGTTACTCTTCTTTTGATTTTATTTAACCATTTGAAATGTAAAAGCTGTTCATATCTTACAAGCTGTACAGAAACAGGTGGTGAGCTGGATTTGGTCCATGGGCCACAGTTTGCTGACTCCTAATCTACATCATTACTAAAGGTGATAGGAATGCCAGAACCTTTTTGAAACTCCTTGGCATGCATCCGGAAACCTCCAAGTCAGTCCTTTATAAGTAGGCCTTAGCCATAAAATTGACAGATAAATATTTCAAAATATAAAAGCTGAGATCTATTCCCCCAACACACCTGGTACATGGTTTAGAAGGGAGTCTCAGGAACAGGCATTATGTAAACACTCCTTGGGTATTTCTTATTTACAGCAAAAATTTTTAAACCGATTTGTCATTGCTAACAAGAATTTTAAAATTTCCTTTGAAGGGTACCTCTCTTGCTTTATGCCTAAGCACTGAGAATATGATGATGAGCATGAAAAGCACAATATTTGCCCTATAGGTTTCATCATAAGCTCCTCAGGGCTAATACCACTGTATTAGTCTTACTCAGAGGTCAAAAATGCTAATGAATGTAACAATATTAAAAATAATTCATGAATTTTTTTGTTTTATATATTTTGAAATGGCATAGTTCAAACTACCTACTTCATAGAATTATCCAAGAATTTTTTATGTATGTGAATTTGTACACAGTACCTTGCTCATCATTATAGTCTCAGGACCTATAATTTTGCCTAGCACATGCTAGTTATTCAAATACGTTAGCGGAATAAATAAATTAATATAAGATAATTATATTTAAGGTGATAAAAAGAGATAATGGGAAGATTTGATAAATAAAATAAATTTGTCAAGTAAAGACTTATTCTGAAAGGTTTGATAATATAATTAATGTATAGTGCATATTTTCCAGGGAGTAACAATTCATATAGTGATTCTGAGTACCATTTCTGTACCACTTCCTTGCCCCAATGCACACAAACAAAATCATATTAATCATGGACTAAAACACAAAAGAAAGAAAGTGTGGATGGAAAGGATGGGTTCTGGCTGCCTACTGATCAATGATAAAAATTTCAACTTAATTCTTAAATTTACTAGTGAAAAATGAAAATCACGGGATTGGTCCCATGCTCAAAGATATTGTGAGCATGAAAGAGTTGCATTAGAAAGAAAGAAGGTTGGGCTGGGGAGATAGCTCAGTCGGTAGAGTGCTTGCCTTGTATTCACAAGGCCCTGGGTCTGAACCCCGGCACCGCAAAAAAAAAAAAAAAAAAAAAAAAAAAGAAGGTTTCAAGCAGCAATGTACATATCATAGGGTGGGCTGTATTAATGCAAGTACTCAGAAAACAAAATACTGGTTTCATCTACAAAAGAAATAGAAACAATTGCAATACTTTGAGGAAACCCTGAGATGTATATTTTTCATTTCACCTTTGCCACAGCACTAACTTGCAGAGTAAAAGCTTCTTCAAGTAATTTCAATCTGATTTTTATCATAAGCACTAGTTTGCCCTTACAGGCTCAATAAACCACCAGAGAACTCCATTAGAGAAGCTGGTCAGTCAGCTACGGTACTCCAGCCCCCTGACTGTTGTCTTCAGCTGCCTGTCCCTTTGCAATACTATGATGGAAGTGGCAGCTATTTCAAATTTCCCCACCACAATAGCATTAACAGCAGCAAAGCACCTAGGTGCCATCAGCAGCTCTTACAGCAGTAAAATCAGCAGCAGGGAAAATTAGGTCCAGTTTCTCATTTCTTCCCCAACTCAGTACAGTATTAAATTCATGCTTCCACAGCATGACAATATGACATTCACTTCCTTAGCCGTTACCACCATTGTTAGCCTCCACCGTATTTCATTAATTGCATTATTTCCAAACACTTCACCAGCTACTGCAGCCTCAACTACACTATTTGCCATTATTTCTAGAGTTTCCTTCTTTCAGTTTGCTCCAATTCAGTGTCTTTCAGCATCCCTATTGGTTTATGGCACCTCATAAATTTGTCACAGGCATTGCCTCTTGTTCATCACTGAGGATACAGTTGCAATTCTGGCCATCTCCTTTCAGTCTTCTCATTTCTTTGGACCATTTCTCTCTCATTTACTTTCCCCCACCCTTCCACTTCTCTTAGCTTTATTGCTTTCTTCTTTTCTCTCCTCAACAGTTTGCTGCCTCTGAGGACAACTGAGCAAACCTACAATTAGTGGCTAAGAATAAAAGAAGGAATTTATCTAACAGTGCTAAAGCATGCTGAATTTTGTGAGCAACAATATTTCAAATTGGCTTGTCTAACAGCCCCTCATACTATATAAATGGAAAATTAATAAATAAAAGCTACAAAATGAAAAGAAGAAAGCATTGAGGCTGGTTTCTTGGCAGTGATTTGGGAGGCAGATGGAATAGAGTAGAATAACACTGGGTGTTAGAATATGTCTGGTTCTAGTATGTTAGGTATCATGGATCAAAACTGGTCCCCTGCTCTGAGGAATTTTTAATCTTTCTGTGGACATAAGTATTATGGAGTAAAAGAATAGACACTTGCCCCATCAGTGATACCAGTCAAATCAACTCTTGTTATAAAAAAGTAATGTCCTTTCATTTAAAACCTCTTCTACTACATGATCCCTGTACACAGAAACAATAGTTTAGCACAACTCTGAGCTTCTGATAATAGTTGGATTCCAGATGAGTTATCACTTTTTCTATGCTCTCATTTACCCCCCACTGTGAAATGGAGATACTGATCTAACAGAATTCATGAGGAATATATAAATAGCTTTTGAAAAGATTTTTGTCTACATTAACAGACTCTGAGACTCTGATTTTCTAATGTGTATTATTAGAAAATGATATAATGATAATAGCTAACATTTATGAGGATATTTGTCACAGTCAGTATATTCCTGGTAGTTATGACGAGAGTTCCTATACATCAAATCATTTTTTTAAAGATCCATATTGAAAATTTACCATGTGCTGAGTACTGTTGTAAGTAACTGGGGATACCATGTGGAATAACTAAAGTCCCTAAATCCAGGAGGTGTATGTTCTACTCAGGGAGAGAGCATTTAAACAAGTAAACATTGCATAAAAAGCAGATGCCACGCCTGGCGCCATGGTTCACACCTGTAATCCCAGCAGCTGGGGAGGCTAAGGCAGGAGGATCACGAGTTCAAAGCCAGCCTCAGCAAAAGTGGGGTGCTAAGCAACTCAGTGAGACCCTGTCTCTAAATAAAATACAAAATTGACTCAGTGGTCGAGTGCCCCTGAGTTCAATCCCTGGTATTCTCCTCAAAACACCAGATGCCATGGTTGCTAAGGAAGAGGTTGGAGAGTGGCGGGGGCCGTGGAAGGATTTTCTGAAAAGAGAAATTATTCTAAAAAGACCCAACTCAGCCCCTCCTTAAGCAATGAATAGAAAAGAGAGGCAAACAGGATGAAGAAGCAAATCAGGCAAATATCTAAGAGAGAAGATTCTAGGCACAAGGAAGAACAGTTGCTAAGACCCTGAGGCAAGGAGGCACTTGATGTAACTGAGGAACAACAGGAAGGCCTGTGGGCAGCACCAGCGTGAGTGGCACAGATGAAGCTGTAGCATGTCTGGGGCTGGATGCTGTGGGTATACCACTGACGAAGAATTGCCTAGACTTCATCCTTAGTGGGATGGGACTTGAGTATTTTAATTGAGGGGAGATACGATGTAATTGAAAGTGGAACAGGATCACTCTTGCTACTACTGGGAGGGGGAAAATCTATATAGGTCAAGATCAGGGTGGGAGAGACCCTCTGAAACTGCCTTAGTGAAGAGGATGGTGGTTTGGACAAGGATGGTGTCAAGGGAGGTAATAAAAGTGCTCAGACTCAAGATTTATTTTGAATAGAATTTACTAATGGATTGGTTATAAGGTATGAATGAGCAGATTCAAGGGTGACTCCCAACTTTTAACTGCAGCAAATGGGTAAATTATAGAAATTAGAAAGTCAGGAGAGGAGTTTATTTGAGGAAGAAAATTCAAAAGCAGAATTTAGGACATGTTAGATTTGCAATGCCCACTGGATATGTGAATGAAGATGTTGAATAAGCAGTTATTTATCACTACTGGGATGTCAAGAAAGCTTTTAAGGATAGGCATACACAAGTCTTACTGAATGCTCATACTGCTATAAGATACAAGAACTATTATTATCTCCATATTGCAAAAACAGAAAACACATTTGGAGAAACTAAATAATTTGCTTCTGAGTGGAGAGTAAAATTATAATAAAACAAATGAGGAGAAGGATCTAAATAATTTTTTTTACAAATAGTTGAACTCCTTTCTGAGTTAGCTGAGGGGATAAATCTAAGTAGTCAATAGAAAAAACTTGAAAATACATGATGTCAAAACAGTCTTGGGTATTGACTGAGAGTTAGTTAATTATAACACTGAATGACCTGAAAAAGAAGAATCTGATTTTATAGTCACTGAAATGCAATGAAACATTTCATTGAATCACAGATAGATAATAGGTCTCATCTGCCAAGGAAGTACCTGGAAAGCAATGAAGAAAATTAAAGAAGCCAAATATTTTTATCTTGGCTAACTGCAGATTTAAATAGAATACTGAAATCTATAAATATGCAAGAAAATAATGAATCATTTATCACACTTGTGTGTTTCTTGAACAGCACCTAAATATCCCAAGAAAGGAAGTTGTCTAAATCCTTAGTGCAATCTGATTTTGCCATGGTTCTGCATTTATAAACATCTCTTGTTCCTCTACATAATCCTGGAGTATTCCCAACAAAATATAAATTTATTTGGATCATCAGTATCCAATATTCCCTTTCCTCAGCTTTGCACTGTATTATTTCTGCATGATTTATTATTCCTGTTCACTAAGGGCCTATTTACCAGCTATTATAAATTCATCATGTCTGGATAAAGGCAGTTTCCTCACTGAGATCCACCACTTACCCCTGTCGTGAAAGGAAAGTCACACATCCTCTGCCTTACAGAAAGAAACACTCAGTTAAAAAGTGGAGATAATCGAACTGTCTTGTTAAGGTTACTATGAGCATTAATTGAGATAATACAGGTAAAATTCTTGATAAAGTACTTGGGATAGGGTAAGGGACCAATAAATGTTTGCCATTATTATTGTTATTACTATTATTTTTGTTATTTTTACATGTACTTAGAATTCCATCTCTTCCTCAACTTCTTTTTTTTCTGGGAGATGAGGAAATGCTTAACTAACAAAAAGATAAAAATTCTTAAAAAAATAAAATTACCAACAATACTCACTTTTGAAATGTTAACATTCAAACTATTTTTTTAAAGGCTTTTTCAATTTTTACTAGTAAAGTTAGGCAGCATTAATTATACATTCACATATGACTTTAACAGATCTCAATAGGATATGATGATTCAGTATTCCATAAAATAATTCCTTCTTCTGCCAGATTACTGGTGATCCTGGGTGCAGATGAGAGAGGAGTTTCAGGAAGAGTTTGGTACATATTAGACATCACAAAATCACTCTCAGGCTTGGGTTTGGCATAAGAACTATTCAGTTCCAAATGGCTCTTTTTCTCCTCCATGTTAATCCACAGCAGACTCCCCTAGACCTGTCACCAGGGAGTGTTTTATAATCAGGATGATTGATAATTAATCATAGCATCATAGTTGAGATTAACAATATAAACAGATACCTTAAACAGGACTTCAAATAAATATCTGCACACCATCATTCTTACCCATATACTTAAAATGAGCAATATTTTTAAAGAGATGATTGTAGTAAGAGATGACATACACCATGCCTGTGTTACAGCTAACACATGTCTATAAAAGGCATACACTAGCACAAACAGGAACATATGCAGGTGTTACTGTTCAAACCATAACTGTAAGCACAATTCATAATTTTAACTTTCTTTCAAACAAATCTTAACATCTGTATTTATACAAGAGACTCCTAGGTGGTCCTTCAGAGTCCAGCTTACCCTGATCAAATCTTACACCAACTCTTGGCTGCTGAAAAAACATTTCTTACAACTGCATTGTTCATTATCACAGATCAAAAACAAAGTTCAGCTCTTTTATTTGTCAGGTGAAACTTGAGATTAAATCACTTGATCCAGGTGACACACCCAACTGTGCTGGGAACCACACTGTCATAACCGCACATTCACACCTTCCTGTCTAATGGGCTCCTCTTCTTTCCCTTCATATAAGCCAAGTTTCTTCCTTCTCTCCCTCTATCCCTCCCTCCCTCCTTCCCTCTGCCAATCCTCCCTCCTTGCTTTGTTTCTTTTTCTCTCTGTTCTTCCCTCTCTCCCTTTCTCTCACCGCCCCCCATTTCCTTCCTTCCTCCCTTCTTGATTTGTCAGCCCCATCCTATTTTTCTAATACCAATCCAGGGCTACAGTGGTGACAAGCCAAACATCAAGAAAGTCCTTGCTCTCTTAGTTTCATATCTCGAGAATGGTATGTGGTTTGTCCTATCACAGGGAATTATATGGTCCCTGAAGGAGTAAGCAAGAAATAGGGACAAGTCACATGGGAAGAAGCATTATGTAGACATCTTGATGGATGAACAGGAAAAAACTAGAGTGTCCTGAGAAGACAGAAAAGGCTTTTAAGGGCCAAGACGTGAGACAGTACAGGGAGTGGAAAGAAACTGAGGATGCCAAATTACTGTCCCAGAGAGACAGAGGCCACTGGATAAGAATTCTGAACTGTGGGCTTCATACTGGTGTTAGAATGGGTTAAGATTTGGGGGAAGTGTAGAGATGGGCTGAAAGTATTTTACATGTGAGAAGACAGAAATTTGTGAGGATCAGAAGGCAATTTATGTCCTCTCAAAAATTTGTATATTGTAGTCTAATCCTCCAGTATTTGTGAATGTGACCATGTTTGGAGACAGGGTCTTTATTGAGATGATCAAATTAAAATGAGGATGGGCCTCAAACCAATAGGGCTTGAGTCCTCTAAAAAGAGGAGATTAGGTCAGAGACCTGTAAAGAGATTAAGAGGGAAGATGATGTAAGGAAAGACAAGGATCATCTACAAGCCAAGGAGAGAGGCCTTGGGAAGATACAACTCTGCCACACTTTGATCTTGGCCTTCCAGCTTCCAGAACTATGACAGAATGAAATTCTGTGGGTTAAGCCACCCAGTGTGTGGTACTTTGTTATGGCAGCCCTGGAAAACTGATCCTGATTTTAGTTTATACATATAAAACTAATACAAACCAACACAAAGAAGAGGTTTAAGAAATAAGCAGTGACCAAACTCATAACAGTCACACTAAGCAATGTGAACTTTCACTTAGAGCAAAGGGGAGTCTAGGTGGAACGCCCCTGTCTAGAATGAGGCTTCCCTGCAGCTGGACAGTCCCTGTTCTGATGGTTACTCCGAGGCTGCTTCTAATTGTCCAGTCTTCAGACCTTGTTGCTTCCTTCATTGACTTCTCACTAGCTGACAATATCCATCAGTTCCTTCAGATGTGTTCACAGTCCTCTCAGGTTAACATTTGCTGTCCTGGTTTTTAACTGGCTTTGCCTTTTCTTAGTATGGTGGGCTAAACACTTTCCTAGTTACTTGAAGTATTGTCACAGATGCTGTTGGTGTTCATCCTAAATTTCCTCCCTCTACTTAAGCACAGGCCACACCTTTCAACTTCTTTCATTAGCATTTCTTTGCCTGACAATATCCTCTGACCACTGAAACCTGTTTTGACTTAAGTACAGAGCCCTTATGAAGTAAGGGAATTAGTACTTCTTCCCCTGATGACTGGCAGGGGTTTGTAAATACATACTTCTGCACCTTTCTTTTTCTTTTCTTTTTTTTTTTTTCTCAGTGGGACAACAGAGGATAGTGTTTTCACGCTTGTCCCAGTGTCCCAGTGTTTTGTTATCAGACTTACCCTTACATTCATACTTTGTCTTCTTTCTTTCATTCTGTTGCTATAGGGTGAATTATGTTTCCCCCCAACACACACACACACACACACACACACACACACACACACACACAGATGTTGGAGTTCTAATCCCCAGTCCCTCAAAATGTGATCTTGTTTTGGAAATAGTCTTTTTATAGAATAATCAATTTATAATGAGATCATTAAAGTGGGTTCTAATTCAATATGACTAATAAAAGGGGAAATTTGGCCACAGAGGTGGACATATCCCAAGATGATGTGAAGACTCACAGGGAGAACACCTTGTGCAAACAAAGGATTAGACTGGTGCACCCACTAGAGTAGTTGAGGATACCAGAACTAGGAAAGTGGCACAGAAGAACTATTTCCCCAGAGCCTTCAAAGAGAGCAGGGTCCTGACAACACCTTCATTTCTGACCTCTGGCCTCTGGCACTAAGAACAATACATTTCTGTTGCTTTAAGTCATCCAGTTTTGGGTACTATTTTATAGACAGCCCCAGGAAACCAAAATTCCTGTTTATTCGTTTACTAATTTTGGTCCATGTATCTCCCAAATAAACTATCTGCACTTGAACTTCTATCTCAGGGTCTGCCTAAATTTGTTTTTCCATTAGATTTTGAAAAATGCATTTTTCCAAATAGATTTTGAGATCCTCTTAAAAAATAGCAAACATTCTGCTTTTTCTAATCCTTCTGATAACAAGCAAGTATTCTTTATATACTCAGTGCTTAATAAAGGTATGAAAAAGAAGAACGGTTTGGAGGGAAATGAGAAAGGTAGGGAAGATGCAATAAAAAGGTTATGGGAATCCAAGTAATTCACTGCATTGCATGTAAACAAAGATAAATGGAAACTAATCTAGAACAAACAAACAAGTGAGACTAACATGTGGAAAAGGTCACTTCATGGTGTGTCACAGGGACTGAACTGTCATAGTCTGTTGCTTCATTACTTTTTGCTCTTGATAAAATAAGAAACATGGAAAGAAATGGATTGGAAAAAAAGAATCAAATAAAAAATATCTGCACATTTTCAAAGTGCCTGAATAAGCACCGCATCAGTTTAAATGCTATTCATTGTAGGCCATTCCTCCATTGCAATAGTTCATTGAGAGATTTAAAGTGCCAACATGAAATGGTTTCTCCTCTACTCTGAGTAAAGGTCAAGCACAAGTTATCTCTACAGCCCTTGCTGACATAGCTGTGCTGAATAACTACATTTATGCATATTTCAATGAATATATTTATAAGAGTGCCATAGCTTCTGTCTTTTAAAACAATTAAAGATTCCCTCCAGGGGAAAAATGAGGATGTTATTGTGTTGTAAATCTCTTCTGAAACTACTGGTAACACATTTAAATGTTAAAAGACAAAAACAGTTTGACTTGAACTTTACGAATGTATATACATCAACCAACTCTGGCAACTCTTTTCATTTTGCAATCTGCTATTTTCTCTGAGATGCTGAATCAGGTTTAGAGAAAAACTAGAGGAAGGCCCAGAAGGCTCAATCCACAAGCCTTTCCTTCCACTACCTTATCTACAACCAGAGAGAGGCACAGAGAAGAAAGAGAAGCAAAGTAAGAAGAGAATCACAAGTCAGAAAACTAGTAATGAAGTACAGCTAAGCAAGTGCTTACCACATGAGAAAAAAACAGACAGCGTTTTTTGTCAGTGAACACAAAGGAAGCTGTCAACCCTTATTTTAAATGCAACATAGTCTAAATGTGAGCATATGCTCTTGAGTTAGTAATCTTAAGCAAAATGCCCAGCTTAATAAACTCTGCAACTAAAACTATATTGGATATATTTTAAAAGACATCTATGAGCTGCAACACTCTCAGTCAAGCTTTACACTTAATCCTGCAGTTTTCTTCAGTTTTTTCATCACTATGACCAAAGGACCTCATGAGAACAATGTAGAGGAAGAAAAGTTTGTTTGGTTGAAACCACAGATGGCCAACTCCATAGCTCCGGGTCCAAGATGAGGAAGAATGTAACAATGAAAAGGTGGATTAATCCACTGATTAGTTAGGCTCTCATAACTCAGTCATTTCATTTCTGAAAATTCTTGCATTGTCTCATATATGAGCTTTTGGGGGACACCTCACATCTAAACCATAATACTGGTAAACTAAAATTTAACACCACACTATAGTTTTGAAGAAAGAGCTTTTCTTAGAGATTTTTACATGATACTATTAAAATTATCAGTCAAGATCTGTCACAGGTATTCTGTAGTTATTTCTGAGATCCTGTAGTACTGGGAGTTATTAAGAACCAAGTAGTATCATGGCAATTATGGGGTGAAAAAGATTAAGCAGGAAGGTCAAACATTTCCTTATACAAAAGACTCTAAATTTCCAAATGATTGCACACCTCACAAAGTATTTTAAATATTCACTTTTAACAAGAAGCTAATTAAAATGCAAATATAATTATCAACATCCATGTCTCAGATGTAAGTTACATAAAGTACATGGAACAAAGAAGAAATTGTTTCCATTCAATAAATAATTATTGACTTGCAAATAAGTTTATGGAATTAAGCTAAGTATAAGTGAGATTTAAACTGAGCCAGATTTAGATATCCCATAAATGGCATAAGCCTTGGTCACACATGATTTCAACATAAAGTACTACATATTTAGTAATCTGAAACTTAGATAAGTCTATGTTATTAGTTCAGAGGGGAGAAGAATCACCGTAATCTTAGTTGTTCAATGTAGATAATTGAGATTCAATCTATTTTTAAAGGATATATTAGTGTTTATTGTACTATTTTTCAAATTTTGCCAGTTTGAAATTTTTCAAAATTAAAAAAAACCCTTGGAGTAAACAAAAGGATAATGATCTATGACAATTAAAAAGATATAGCAGTACTGCCATTTTCTAAGTTAATTTCTAGTCAGATTCAAACTTTTACTTGGATCCCCAAAAAGTTGCTTTGGTACTAATTCATGAATATGGATGGGAAGGAATTTGAGAGAATAAAAAGCATCAGAAAGTGGAGGTATAAAAACATAAGTTGTGATCTGTTAACAAGTAGTCCCACTTGACCAGAACGATGGTAACTAGTTGTGGATAGCAGAAAGGAAGGTAAGAGAAAACAGGCAGGGGCCAAAATGGGAAGGTACCGAAGGACAGATTACAGAGTCAGTGGAGAACTATGGAAAGTTCCTCATAGTGGGTTACAGCAAATTTACTGTGATGTGGCCAGAAGTTTCATCTGTGGGCAGTGTGTAGGGTGCACTGGAATAGTGTTCTAGATCAAGGGTTGCAAACTCAAGTGTTTATCAAGACCAGGAAGACACTCAAATCAGCCTTGATGAGGGTATGCTCAGTATCCCATACAAAATTTGGCAAATCCAATTCTGTCAAATATTTCAGTTGTTATGGAAATTCTGCAACTCTGGATTTTGGTATAAATTTTTCTAATTCATAAATGTCAAGTTATTCAAAAGGAACATATAATAGATTGAATCATTGACAACTAAAAGCTAACTATAGTCCACAGACAGCCAGTTTACAACAGGAACACCACTAGTAACTACCTTGGAGTGATTTTGGCATCAATTAATAAGGCCTTGAATTGCATAGTGATGTAATTATTTGTAATCATTATTCTTTCCTAAAGTTTAATCAATCAATAAATTAGCTTTTAATATATGGCATATAACAAGTCTAAGCCAATATGATTTAGAAGGTACTCAAAATATCTATAATTGTATGTTAATTACATAAAATTATGAAATGTACAGTTTGTATTTTTAAAAAAATTTCTAGTGGAACTATGTCATATGTACACCATATACCTGTTTCCAGTGATACGCATGAATTTAAAATTAGAAGTAATAAGTTCTGAAGATGGTATGGGTGGTAGGCATGCAGTTTTGAATGAAGATTCTTTTTTTCACATAGCATAATCTAAATTTTATTGAACAAGTATAATTAGAAAAGAAAGAATATAAAGGTTTTGATACTTGGCATATGTAGTTGCAAATGCATATCAAATATAAACGTGTTTCCAGAGAATTTTCTTTTTAAAACTATCTTACTTTTGGTCTCCCAATCTTTTCAAGAGTTACTGTTAAGAAATCATATATACATTTAGCATTTTATGGTTTTTGTTAACAAAATCATACTATTGCTATTAATATACTATAATAATTGATTAAAATTAACAGCTCTATTTTAATCCTTTAAACACTCAGGAAGGTTGTTTTTTTCTGCAGTTATTTTTAATAATGCAAATATATTCAATGTATATTATATAGAAAAGGGTCCAGCTAGTACTACTTTAATAAATATTTTCTGACAAAGGGTGCTACTTCCATGAATTCTATGAACCAAAATCATCTTCCTGAAACTCTACATTTCTCATATTTATGTTAAGCTTTTTATAAGATATGGTCACACAATTAGGAATGTCTTTGGCAAGAAATAAGATGAAGAAGCATTAAACCAGGTAATCAGATACTTGTCAATTTCCATGTATCTATCATTTATAATCTCTAAGTCTTTTTTAAAATTCTGTTTGAATGATTAAGATTGCAGGGTATGGTGGTATAAACCTGTAATCCCAGCTCCTCTGGAAGCTGAGTTAGGAGGATTGCCTATTTGAGACCAGCCTTGGTAACCTAGTGAGAAATTGTCTCAAAATTTAAAAACTAAACAGGACTGAAGATGAAGCTTAGTAGTGAGTGCTTGCCTAACAGATGTAAGGCTCTGGGTTCAATCCCCAGTTCTGATAGATAGATAGATAGATAGATAGATAGATAGATAGATAGATATGGTCAGGAAAGTCTGAAAAGGAGAGGTGTGTAGAGAGTCTGTCTTTCAGAGCATCTCTGGCTAGTCTGAGAGTTTCAATGGAGAGGTGTGAGCAATTACAATGGGAAGGTGACTCTTAGGAATAAAGTCATGCCATGAAGTTTTTTCTCCTGGTAAATTTTATAAGATCATGGTTTGACTTTTTTTTTTTTTTTTTTTTTTTAAGAGAACCAATGGGTTTCCTCAAGAACCTGGTATCCAATATCAACTTCAGGAGAATCAAGCAAGTACATTATAAGTTCATGGAATTGTTGGAAATGTTTTATATTAAAAAAAAAAAACTGATATATTTTCTAGGGACCCATGTAACTGAGAACACAATAAATAGAGAAGCCTATGTGGAGGTGAAAATGCAAGCATGATCCTCAAAAATCACCAGCCCTTGTGCTGGTGTCTAAAACAAACAACTACTTTTATGTAGTGTGATCATATTGCCAGTTAGCCAGGGAACATCTCTGTTGATGTTTCTTGTCAAAAATGGACCCATTTGGATCATAAATCATATAATCACAGAACCTTTCATCTTTAATAGACAAGGTAATCTCCACGACAGCCACATGTCAACTACTGTGAGCTCTGTGGATTGCATCAAAACATGACTGAAGACTTCCCTCCAGTTAGAAGACATTTGCGACCGTCTTGGTGTTATGTATTGTTTATTATTGTATGGCAAGAGGTTTAGAAGAGTTAATTCAGATCATGTACTTCAGCATCAAATGAGATCCTCCAGTTTCAAAGATTTGTGTTGGAATTTGTGTTGGAAATTTTTTTCTTAAGTACAGCTTTAGAAAAATATTGGCAGATTAGGTCACATGCTTTTGTTGTTATCAGAAATGTAATGTAGATTGCAAATTGTATTTTATTTGTTTTGACCATCAAAAAACTAAGACTAATTTGAGAATAAAGGTGTACAAATCAGATTTCTTAGAAATATTTTAATATCTTCTCTGTATAATTTGGATGATCTATTTACTTATTTCTTTTAACTTATGTTTAATTTACAAGCAACTTCAATTCCTTTCATAATTATAAATATAGTAAGTAAATACTACAATTCGGAATTAAACATCATAAATGAATCTCTTATTCTGGAAATAAATTACCATGCTTGTTAGTAGAGGACAAAGTTAGAATTCATAAGGCTGGAAGGGTAGAATTAAGCATATAGACAAGATATTCAATTATCAAAGTTAAAATACAATGTCATCTATCATTTGGTATGAAAAAGAAAAATCAGAGAAATTGCTTTCATTATGCATATTAATGCACAAGGCATTCCTTTAGAGTATTTTTTAAAACATTTATGGTCTTCTCATAGAAATACAATCTATGTAACTTTGGACAAGATGAGTTACCCACACTGATTCTCATTTTCTTCATCTTTAAAAGGTTTAAGATTGTCCTCATGTACTTGTGAGAACTTAATATGAAGAAACATCTGGGAATGTACCCTGCATATAACAGATGCTCATTAAATTAATTAAATTGTTCCTACTTTAAAAAAGAAATTAAATGCAGCTCCTTAACATTTACAAAGACTACATCCCCCAGACCTCTGTGAAATCCTCCAATTTCCAATGTCCCTGTATTACTTCATGAAGAAAATAAAATTTGGAGACTGCTTTTAATACTGAATACTTTCACAAATAACCATTTGGTTGTTAGTATTCACAGAATATGGCAAACTTACTGATGTCACATATATTAACCACTGTCCAATCTGATGTTCTATGTTTTGTAACACTGAGTATATTTCCTGACTCAAAACCATTATTTTCTTGGATATCTTCATATTCTTTCCTATCCTAATACTAAAATTTAAAGACTGTTTAATTTCTAGGATTATTCTTCATGAATAAATAAAATATATCTCACTTTGGAGGAGTGGCTATATATGTCTTTGAGCAAAGTCCATGAATTTTCAGAGATGCTAAGAACACTGTGGGTAAATGAAAAGGCTTCATCACTTAACTTCAGTCTTTATTCCTGCCCATCTTGTCTCATTGTGAAAGCAGTCCATGTGTGCCCACAAAGTGACAAATCACTACAGGAACTGGGTTAGTTGGGTGATTCTTAAGAAGTGAAATCACAAAAACCAAGCAAGAGTCAACCAATCTCCTCTTTTCCTTTGTTAGAAATTTCAGAAACCTAAGAAGAAGCTGAATCAGCAATACAGATATGTCATCTAGAATGACAGACCATGGTGCAAAGATTTCTTTGTGAACTGTTACAAAATATGTATATGTGAGCCTTGGGGAGGAAAGGATTATAGTCTAAAGAGTCTCTGCTCATGTTGATGAACAAAGTGTTGGGGGACAATTTGGAGACCCCAATGCTGAGACTGAGCAGGCTTCAGGCTAGGTCCTAAAAGAAAACATTTGTAGAAAAAGCCCCAGTTCCTGGGGAGATTTCAGTTTAGAAAGACAGAGTAGGGGACTATCTTTCAGGGAGAACATATGATCGGCTTTTCCAGTCTCCACTCAGCAGACCATCATAAATGGGTTACACAAGATTGGTTTCTGGTCCAGTGTGTAGATCTACTGTAACTACAGTGGCAATCTCAGAAGCAAATTCTCCACCAGCTTGCTGATACAATCTCTGTGGTTTTCCTTTCCATAGTAGGAGGGTAAATTTACAAACACTTGAGTCAATAAAGTGTCTTGTATGGTATGATTATGTTTGTGCTACATTATTATTAGTCAAGCAACCATTTAATCAACAAGAAAGAGAAAAACATATAAGCAAAAACAAACATACAAAATAGATGCTTTACATATAGCATCTTATTTAGTTCTCATTATAACCCAGTAAATTGCATTCTATTTTTACATGCAAGGAAAATAAGATTAAATTATGCACTCAAAATGGTATAGCCAGCAAGTGGTAAAACTGAAATATAAAATTCAGGTCAGTCAGATTTCAATGTCTATGTTCTTTACAGTCCACCACATTTACCCTCCAGATAAATGTAAATGATGAATGTTTTCTAATTTTAACAGATGAATAAGAATGACAGTATTTCATGAATGGTCAACAAAAGAAGGAAGCCTGTGGAGATAAAAAGAAGTGAAAATATCCAGGGTTCCCTTGAGTACACTGCTACCTGTTTATCACTGCTACTGTGTTCCTTCCACATCCATGTCCCTGAAATTCTGCAAGACACCCTAATATCTTTTAAGCAATCTCAACTGAGTTTTCTGACTTACAATGGAAAACTACTACTCACATGTACTATAGAAACAGCAGCTCCTAAATTGCTAAGCCAGCAAGCTGAAGGAGCACCAAAGGCCACTAATAATTGTGAGGACCATTCTCTTATCTTCAGGGAGACAGAATGAACATTTCAACTAAGACAATGCTGATGTGTTGTAGGGAAAGTCAATGAAGTTTTAAGCACTTGAAATTTAACTATGTATACTACTATCTTAACCATTAATAGCTTTAAAATTCTGGGACATTTACTACAGATCATGAAATTTTACCAAAGAATAATATACCATTAAGAGTATCTAAAAATTATTCATTGTTTTCTACCTTCCTTGTATCTACCATTAATATGTCAGCATCATCAAAATACAAAAGAAAACAACTTCTTTGGTCATCTAATAAATTTACTGTCGATTACCTTTGCATGCCCTAGCTTGAAGGCCACTAAGTTATATAACACTTTATAAAATCAATCAATTTTTTGTTAACTAGACCACAAAAGGAGACTACACTAAAATAATTTGTTCCAATAAGCTTTTTATTTAGATACAAAATAAACTTAAATCTACCTGAATCTTATCATTGCTGGGTTCAGTGACTGCTGTAAATAGTTAGCAAGCTTTAATGAGGCTTCATAGTGCAATGAGTTGAAATTCTCACTGTATGAGGAGTTCCAAGGTGTGTCCTCTAACATTCATAGTCTAACGTTTCAGAATCCTGCTTCAACAAACTATGACCAGGCATCACATCTTAGGGAGTCTTGTAAGACATGTCTTAGCTCACTTGTCACCAGCCTGCCTGTATTTGAGTATTGGCTCTGCTACTGACCAGCTGCATTACTATGGACAAGTTATTTAACTTTCTGGGACTCTGTTTCAAATGAGTTACAGTGGCACCTTGAAACACATTCAACATTACTGAAAGAATGATGTGATGTCCTTCCTTCTTTCCCCCACTCTTCACAAAACAAAATGAAATGGTTGCAATGATTCTGACTTGATAAAAGAAATGATCTCCAGGGACAAGTTCAAAGTGGGTCTTATTCTTTCAACTCTCAAAGACAAAGGAAGCCAAACCAATCTCTGGCCTTTGTCAGAATGAGATAATGAAGAGGATGGGAAAAGAAGGAATATTTTTTGGAGGAAGAATTTAGTTGGTACAGTGGGCGGCTCTCTCTTCAACCTACTTTACTCTTCCCCTTTTAATAAGATGGGTGAACCTGATAATTTAATCCACTAACATGGGATTGCCTCTTGTCTAAAAATTGGACCTTATGCTATTAGAGCTGAAGAAAGGGGCAGTAGAAAGAGTGTCGGCAGACTGCACTTTCAATGTTTGGCAAGGAAATACAGCTGGACAGAAGATAAAATGGAATTTTTTCCTGGATGTAGCAGGCTGGAACAGGTGCAGTTCCCCATGGAGCCTTCTTAGAGTCTACTGAATAAGTCCCATGAGAAGGTAGGCCCCTGGATCTTCAGCCCACAGAAAAACAGTGAGGATTCGGGAATGGAGGTCAGACATGCTTTGGACAGCACAGAAGGATCACATTTTCTCTCTCCAACCTCTAAGTTCCAGCACCAGAATGTCAGAGCAGCAGAGAGGGGACACATGTGAGAGCGGACTATGTACCCCAGGCCCACACCCCTGCTGCAGGTCTGGGCCACAAGGAGCTAACTGCAGGGACAGGTCAATAGCAAGATGTGGAGGAAAGGATTTGGGGGTCAGATGTGAGACTGAAATGTTAAAGAGGATGGATAACTGACTTCCAACACCAGTTTATTCTTACTAAGTGAAAATGACTAAAAAGTGAAACATTTGGACAAAGGTGGTTTTAAGAGAGATGGATTCATGGCAGAAGAGCCCTGCTAAGCCTACAGAAGCAGTTTTCAATGAAAAATAGAGGAATAAAGGAATAATTTGATGTCTAGCTTTTAAGAGTTGAGACTTCTCAATCATAACAGTTTCTTTAAAAAGCGGACATTACAACTTCTGGTACAGTCATCTCACTGCTCAAAACTGAGCTCGGGGTCTGTCCCAGGGCAGAATCATGAGAAGTTTGCAAAATTTTTATCATTTTTTAACCTTTAAAATGCAATAATTTTTCCTTTACCCTAAGTGATTCTCTAAGTTTTGGGAAGTAAAGTCAACTGATTCTCTTTAATTTCTCTGATCATATTTTCAATTTTACACTCAGAAAGTTACTTTGGCTGAAATAAACAATATTCCTGTCACAAGAGTAATATATATTTACACACTCTGTATGAAGTTTATATATATGATATTAAATAAGCACTCTATTTTAAAAGAAAATACTATGCAAGTATTAGAATAAACAGTTAAAAATAGCAAGGATCAATAGTGGAAGTGCTAAGAAATATTATTGCATTTATTCTTTGTCCCTATTATCCTTTTCTATTTCCTTTAATATTACCACTAATATTTATCCCCCAAAAGCTATATACTTACAAAGCAAAACTTACATTTAAGGTCATTTTAGGGGTTGGGAGTTAGACAAAAACATATTTTCTTTCATGATATTAGTGGGACCCACCTTGTACTTCAGTATTATGCAATCCTAAGCAATTGAAAGACTATTCTTTCGTTGCTACTCAAGTTACACAGCACATTTACCCTTATCACTTTCTGACTTCCTGATACTACACCAAGCATTACTGGAATGCTGTCTTACTGCTATTGAACTTTATTGTATTCAAAATAAACAATTAGATGTCACAACTTATGATTCTTTTTTTTTTCTACAACATGCTTTCCTCTCACCTGTTTTTTTTAATTAGAGCATTACAGTTACATGTAGTAATTGGGTTCATTTTGACAAAATCATACATGTATGGAATTTGTTCTACTCCTTTGCTCCAGTTCCACCCTGCTTTTCCCTCCCCTCCTTCCTCCCCTTTTTCTCCTTCCTCTACTCTACTGATCTTCCTTTTGCTTATTTATTTATTAAAATATGGAACAATTCACAGTTTTGCATGTCATCCTTCAGCAGGAGCCATGTAAATCTTTGTATCGTTTCAAATTTCGTGTATGTGCGGCTAAAGCAAGCAAGCAACTTGTGATTCTTCTGTAATAAAAAGCCCTTTCTGACCTCATACCAATTGTCAGAGGTGGTTAGTTCACAGGTACAGGTTCTGAACTCTTGAAAGTAGTTCAAATCTAGTCAATAAACATGTGAGGGAAAAAGCTGCCCCCGCCTGAGGCAAAGGTAGCAGTTCCTGTTTCTTGTGCCCTTCATGGGACCCAGGCTGCCAGGATTTGGATACTCATGCTTCCTCAGTCCTTCATCTTGATTCTGGATCCCCTATATATTGCCCCTGATCATCTCTCTCTGGCACCTTGTCCTTCTGAATCCTCAGTGTAGGCCGGGTCTACTCTGGTCTCAAGAGTAGCTACTCTGAGCTCAAACCCTGGTATCCTTGCTCCAGTCACACCTCGAGTCTTCTGCATCAGCAGAAGCACTTCATCTACTTCCTATCCCCAGTCTCCCTTCTTGGACCAATCTTTGCTTGCAGTGCTACATTTCCTACCACAAAGGCAGGATGATGAAGCAGGTTAAGGGCTAAAAGTCAGGACAGGGAAGGGTTTATACAGACAGCAGCGGGCCCTTCCTCAAATATTTTAACTACACTAAAATTTCAAGTCACTTTATCTCAGGCAAGAGTAATGAATTTACCCTCTATTCTTAAATTGTTTTTCCTGATTAATGTTTAAAAGGTATGAAAAAAACTTTGATATGGAAACTTTTTTCATTAATTTTTTTTACATTTAATTCTACTTCCCAGCAGGCTATTGATGAAACACTTCTTCCACTAAGTCCAGATCCTTCATTTATTATAGGACTATTATTACCCAGTGCTATAAATGCAGCTGTTCTTTCTTAAACATTTTTTTGTTTCTTTTTTTGTTTTCTCTGTTCTATAGACACAGCCAAATAAAATTCATCATGCAACTCATAAGAAAACAATGTTTAGATCACATTTTGTTGAAAGTCCCTGATGAATGGAACAGCATTACTGTCAACTTTAAAGGACAATATGCTGCAGGTTCATGGCTCAGGAGAATGCTATAGTTTTAGGGCATAAAGAAACAAAGGCTGGGTTGGCCAAGTCCAGCAAAGGCAGAACCCTGAGACGAAAGAGTGTACTTAATCACATGTAAAAGAATGAAACTAGACCACCATTTTCACCCTGCTGAAAAACCAACTAAAAGAGCATCAAAGACCTAAGTATAAGACCAGAAACCCTGCAATTGCTTGAAGAAAACATAGGGTCAACACTAATATGGCACAGGCAACTTCCTTAGTAAGACTTCTAAAGCTCAAAAAATAAAACCAAGAATCAATAAGTAGGATGGCTTCAAATTTAAAAAGTTTTTGCACAGCAAAGGAAATAATTAATGGCATTAAGAAAGTCTACAGAACAGGAGAAAATCTACTATTCTTCTGACAGGAGACTAAAATCCAGAATATTTATAGAATTCAAAAAACTCAACACCAAAAATCAAAACAAAACAACAAAAAAGAACACAAAAATAAAATCCAAACAACCCAATCAGAAAATGTGCAAATGAACTAAACATATTTCTCAAAAGAGGAAATGGAAAAGGCCAACAAATATATGAAAAAATGTTCAACATCCTTAGCAATCATGGAAGTGCAAATCCACTACACTGAGATTGCATCTCACTCCGGTTAGAATGCTAATCATCCAGAATATAAATGACAATAAATGTAGGCATGGATGTGGGGTAAAGGTGCATAATGCATTTTGGGGATTGCAAATTAGTACACTTTGGAAAGCAGTATGGATATTCCCTGAAAGACTCAGAATGGAATCACTATATGACACAATTATCCTACTCTTTAGAATTTGTTCAAAATAACTAAAATCAGCATACTATAGTGATACATGCACACCAATGTTTATAGAAGTGCAATTCACAATAGCCGAATTAGGTCATCAGCCTAATTGTCTGTCAACAGACAAATGGATAAAGAAAATTTGGTATATATATACACACAATGGAGTTTTACTCAGTCAGAAAGGCAGATAAAATTATGGTATTTGCTGATAAATAGATGAAACTGGAGAATATCATGTTAAGTGAAATAGGTCAGACTCAATAAGGGTTAAACATTTTCTCTCATGCAGAAGCTAAAGATAAATAAGGAATTTTAAAAGGGCAGGTGTGGTAACTCATGAAACCATACAGGAGAATACTGAAGTAAAGGAAAAGAGAGAGGGAGGAGGGGTGGGAAAGGAAGGGGGCTGTGGAATGAAACAGATCAAATTATGCTATGTACCTGTACATCATAATTAATATCACTTTTATGATGTTATAATGTACCAATTAAAAATAAATTAATAGAAGGAAGAGCAATAGAATAGAGAAAATGCATCAGGGTGAGAGAAGAAGGGAGGGAAGAGGGTAGAACTGGGGATTGAAATGAAGCAAATTATATTATATGCATTTATAAATATGTTAAACCCCACAATTATGTATAACTATAATACACTAATAAATATTTTTAAAATATACTGTACTCAAACACCAATGAAGCTAGTTACTTTAAGGTGTTTCATTGGGAAATTCTTTTGTTTTGAATATGAGAGCTTCTAAACCATTGGTCCAGGGTTAGGTCTTACACTGTGAGACCAAATAGCCCTTGGAATATGGCAAATGAAGACACTTTATTCATTTGCTGCTCCACTGTCCACCATTCCTACTTAAAAATATTGTCACACCCAGCACCATGCATAAATTTTTGCCACTGTGGTTAGATCATTACAGAGCTTAGGTTTCTCAACAATATACCATTTAAACCAAAAGCAATAGATGAAAGCTTTAATAAATGAAGTATCTTAACACAAGTCCTGAAAGGTACATTCAAAGCTAACATAAAAAGATATAATTTCCTTCTTTCTTGGCAAAACCTGTTATCCAAACAACATCCAGAAAAGGGCTATAATTTCATTTAAGTAATATAATACAGTAGTATTTAAGAAATATACACTTTACATAACTTTTCCTTCAAGCTAAGAATTCCTGGTAAGTCTGTCTGAATTTGATTGTTCAAAAGAAAATTAAAAGATTTCAGGAGTAAAAAAAATCTTTATTTTAAAAATAATGTTTTAAATTAAAGGAATGTACCATTATCATTTGTCCTCTCTATCTTCCTGGTTTCTGAAATTAGAATTTGTTATAACTAGCACCTTAAAATAAATCCTTTTTTATTTTTTTCAGTCTGTGTTTCTCCACTTATTCCTGGTTCCTGGGGCCTCAATAATAACTCTTGAAACTAATGTTTAAAAAAAAAATATTCTGAAATAGAAGATGTTGTAAACTTTTTAAGTTTTAAAGTGGATTCATCAAGTTCTTCCCAGCTGCCTACACCTTGCCTACATATCTTTTTGCTCACTCTTTCATTCCCATCAAGATCTTACTCAAATTTCAGCTTTTCCTTGGAATACAGACACACATCTCCCTGTGGGACTTCTGTTCTCCCACTCCTTTCTTAGCCACAGATGACCTTCTAACATGATATAAAATTTGCTGACTTATTTTCTGTCTCTCCCCAATAGAATGTAAGCACCATGAGGAAGGGGTTTTTGTTTGCTTTGTTCTATGTCCCAGGAACTTAGATGAGTACTAAGCACTCAACAAACACTTGTTGAAAGAATAAATTATTTTGTTAGTGGTTGTAATAGTAGGTTCAAATCCAGTAATACTTGCTTACAAGTCAGGATAATGAAACAAGAAAGTAAATTAAAATGAATCACCCAACAAACCCAAAGATTTTGGCTAATAGTCACAAGCAATATCCAACTGATTTATTTAGTCAGTCCACAAAAAGCACAGAATTAGCTACCATTTCCTATTAGGAAGAAAATGTTAGAAGTCACCTAACACAACAACATAATTAATACTGATTTCTTTTTTTCTTTTAGAGACCCTAGTAAAAGTTGTATTGAAACTGAGTATCTGAGTTATCTGTGTCTCCTCTAATTTATTCCCTTCCACATTGTTAATTAGGCCACAATAGCTGTAAACTAACCCCTACAGCTTATGACCTTACAGTAGGTAAACATTTTGAAAGCTGTTTATTTTTTATTGTTGTTGTTGCTCCATTATTCTCTTTTCTTTCAGATATTATGCTCACATCTTTAAATTTAGGATTATGAGACAGGCAGATTAATAAACTGCTTATGACCAGTGAAAATTAATAAGATAGCTAAACAATGTATAACCTGATCATTTCTAGAACCAACCCAGTATAAAGAATCCCTCTTCTGCAGTAATTACACAGTATTTGACAAAATTGTGAAGTTGAAAATTCCACAGTTTGCATTTAGACTTAATTTGGAAGTGTCACAATGGTGCTGCTCAGAAATAAAACTCTAGTAAGTAGTTATGTTTGATGAGCTTATTCAAAGAATTTCAAAACCAGAGAATCAAAAATAGAAAATCAATTTCTGCAAAGTGGGGGTCAAATAAAAAAGCAATGAACAACTGAAACTAGAAACCTGGAGTTCCCTTAAAAGTATCTACTGTTTCTTTACACAGATCACTATAAATTACAAAATATATTTTATTCTGGTTATATAAAAACAGAATTTTTTGTGTGACTACATATCATAATCTTCACAACAAACAGGGGTATTTGAATAGTTAATTTGGTTAGTAGAATCTACTTTCCTGTTTCATATGACTTGAAAATTTATTTTCTAATATAGAACAGAAAATATTTTTATTATTCCACTTTTTAAATATCAATTTAAGCAAAGATTGAAGGCATAGGACAGCAGAGTACTATAGCTCATAGTTTACATAGTTTACATAGAGTAAAGAAGTATAAATATGATAGCAGGAATCATGAAGAGGGTCTGAATCATCTCTTTTTATATGATCCATTGGCCTGAAACAAATAGCTAAGGCATATATATTTTTAAAAGTAAAATGTTATCCCAGAATCACATTCTTGCAAAAATGAAATCTAAAATTTTGATTCTTAGTACAAATTTACAAGCAAATCATTTGGCATGTGCCCTGGACTCCAACTGACAGCAAACAATTCTGCCATTTTCTATGAAAATAACAGGCACCAACAGATAGGGTTGCCCCATCTCACTTGCAAATGTACCCAGCCCTGTTGCCAACCTTCTTTACAGCTTCAGTAGGTCATGATTTCCTTCTTTTCAAGGTTAATACCTCTAAGTGTGTTTGGATGCAGACCCCTGCAATATTCTCAAGAATCCTTGTTCATCAGCCATCCTCCTCCTTTCCCAGAACTAATAACTCCAGCAGCTTAACATTTTGGTCAATGTTCTTCCACGTCAACCTTTTCTACCCAGCAATGAACTTCCATCTCATCCCACTACTCACTCTCTGTCCCAACATACACAAAGATAGAGATGAACCTTATCAGGCAACACTTTCCCAACAGACCTGATGGTTATATAAACACAGAACCTAAAATTAAGTTTAATATCTACTCTGTCTGGTCCAGGAGTTCAAGAATTTCCTGGGTGTTAAAAGAGAAGTAAGAGCACTGATTCGGTAATCATTACTTGTCTACTGATTTGTGAACCAAAATATTTTATTTTGCTTTTACCTTATCAGTGGTAATTTCCAAAGGAAAATCATGTCTTTAAAATGATTCCCAAGATATGCATACTATAAAGAAAAATGTCTATTATGTAAATATTACAAATACATGTATTTAAAACATACCAAGACTTATATTAAAACACATTATACTAAATTAAGAACTTTTAGAAAAAAATCTTAGGTATCAACAAATAATAAAAAGACACAAATGGAGAGAAAGGAACAAAAAATGTATACCAAAAGATCAGAATAAAAACACTGTTCAGTGGTCAGTCAATATGTGGAAAATATTCATATTACTAGTAGTGAAAGAAACACAAATGAAAATAACAAAAGGAACCACTTGTTAGATACAATGCTGAAACAAATTAAGCAACATATAATGTTCTATACAAGTGTGGGGACAGGCACTTTCATATATATGAGAATTGGCATGTCCCTCCAGGAGAACATCAGTCAATACATAGCAAAACTTAATTTTTTATGTTTTATTTGAATTAATTTTTTAAAAAAATCTCTATAGCTTGTCTTATAATCACAAAATACTAAAAGCCTTTTTAATAATTTACAACATATTTTATCCATGAGATAAAATATTATGGATTTCCCAGGTTGTTAAAGCAAAATAAAATTATTTTCCTCAGGACTGAACAATTTTAAGATAATGAATATGTTTTGTGGATCTCCGAGAGGGACAGATCAAGGTTTTTTATGTTGTTTTGGTTTTATGTATTTATAAGTTATGCTGATTAAATAAAATATAATGCAGTAAATGAAGCTCATCATTTTTTAGTGTACAATTTAATAGTCAAAATACAGGACACGATCATAAACTTTACAAGTACTTTTATATCCTTTGCAGTCAATTCTTACTTTACCCTTAGACCTGGGTAGCTACTATGCTTTCTGACCTCATAGTTTTTGACTTGTTCTAAAATTCATGTAGTTGGAATCCTGCAGAATGTAACCTTTGAACCTGACTTCTTTGAATAAAATGTTTGGGGATTCTTTCATGTAGTAGTTTTTACTTATTAGCAGTTTTTATTGCTAAATACTAGTCTGTTGTATAGATATGCTATAATTTCTTTATTCATTCACCAGCTGATAAACATTTGAATTATTTCTAGATTTTGGTTATTATGAGTAAACCTCTGTGAACACCTGGCATGTAGGTCTTTGTGTGAATGTGAAATGTTCTCAGAAAGATAAAATTTTAAGAGTTTGTTGGGTGATATGTTAAGTCTGTGTTTATCTTAATAAAAAGCGGGCAATGTTTTCCAAAGTAGTTTGCCATTTTATATTATTAACATCAATATATGAGAGTACCAATTATATCAAGTCTTTGATCACACTAATTATTGCCTTTTTAATTTTAGCCACTCTGGTGGGTATGAAGGATATATAATTATGATTTTTATTAGTGCATATAATTATACAGAATAGTGGGTTTCATTGTGGCATAGTCATATATGCACATAATTTGATCAATTTCACTTCCTATAATATCGCTATCCTCCTCCCCTCCCCCATTCCCTTCTTTTACCCTAATTGTCTTCCTTCTACATTCATAATGTTATTTTTTCCCCTCTTGTGTCAACATATGAGAGAAATTATACCATATTTATCTTTCTGAGTCTGACTTATTTCACTTAACAGGATATCTAGTTTTATGCAACTTCCTGCAAATGACATCATTTCCTTCTTATGGGTGAATAGTACTCCACTGTGTAAATGTAACACATTTTCTCTATGTATTCACCTGCTGATGGACACTTTAGGCTGATTCCATTATTTAACTATTGTGCACTGGGTTGCAATAAGCATGGATATACCTGCATCTCTAAAATATGCTGACTTTAATTCTTTTGGATAAATACTGAGGAGTAGAATAGCTGGATCACACAGTAGTTCTATTTTTAGTTATTTGAGGAACCACCATACTGATTTCCATAGTGTCTGTACTAATTTATATTTCCTCTGACAGAATAAGAGTTCCATTTGCCCTACATCCTTGCCAGCATTCTGCCAGCATTGCATCCTTGATAGCCATTCTGGAGGGGTGAATGAGATGGAATCTCCAATGGTCAATAATTACATGAAAAACGTTCATCATCTTTACCATCAATAATACGCAGATTTTTGTGGTTTTAACTTGTGTTTCCCTGATTATTAATGATGTTATAAATCTTTTCATGTGATAAGTTGCCATTCGCTTGTTTGTTGAAAGTTCTTCTGTTCAAATATTTTGCCCATTGAAGGTTGTTTGCTTTCTTATTCCTCAGTTATTTTTGCACACATCTTTCATTAGAATGTGCTTTACAATTTTTTTGGCCAAGTCTTGTGGTTCAAAGTTATTTTCTGAATAGTATAGAGCAGAGTTTTAATTTTGATGAAATCCAATCTATCAGTGTTTTTCCTTTTATATTTTAAACTTTTGTGTTCACTCCAAGAAATCTTTTCCTAGTTGGAAGTCAAAAATATTTTCTCCTATGTTTGCACCAAGTTGTTTCCCAGTTTCAAGTTTGCACTTAAGTTCACGATCCATCTTGATCTAATTTTTGTGTTTGGTGGGAGGTAAACATTTAAAGTAATCTTTCTTTTGCACATAGATATACAATTGTTTTAGCACTATTTATTGAATTGTATTTACACCTTTGAAAAGTTCCCCACTTTTATTTAAAAACAAACCATTTTATTTTTGAATGTTTATTGATATCTTGTGGAATTATAGCACTTTTTTGTAAGTGCCTTCATTAAATATTAGTTAAAAAATATTAATGGCACATTGTCAAGTGGAAAAAAAAGACTGAAAGAGAATGTGTACATATCTGGAATATATGTGCCAAAATATATACTTTACAGAGGTTATTAAATTTGATAAAATTACAGATAACTTCAATTATCTATGCTTAACTGAATTTCCCTTTTCAATGGACATGGGTTATAATAAACACACATTTTATTCATTATTTTGACCAGTAATTTCTCAGAGTTACATCTTAAGTTATGAATACAAAAAATGATTACATTAGTAAATTAAGTTGGCTAGTATGACAGGCAGAAAAAATAAGAACCAAAACCAATGTTAGATTATATTTGACAATTTTACTGTGAGATTGAATATTCTCAAGGGAACAGACTCAGAATTTTAGAGTTAAACCAAATGTTTTCAACAGAATACATCCTTATAAAAAGAGGGGGAAAAAAGTCAGTGAATGGTTAGGCATAAAATTCTATTTGCAATCACCCAATTTTTATGTGGATCTAGTTTTGACTTCTCCCTTCATATGTAGAGGTCATCAGAAACTCTCGTATTTACATATATAGTTAACATAAAACACTGATGGATAAAAGTTGACTTTTTGGGAAAGATCTTTTCCATGAATTTTAAGGTATAAGGAGAAAAATGGCAAATTTTAACACTTCTACTTATTTATAATTTTTCTTTTTCTCCCTTCTTTTATAAGAGTGATAGTTTTGGCAGGGCGGAACTTCCCTTTTCAGGAATTTCCTATTTGCATTCACAGTAGCAGTGATGTAAGTAATCCTGCAAGTGTGTATGTGTGTTCTATGACTACAGCATTACACACCACAGATTCTAAGATAAATTGAAACATGGCAAAAATTATAATTAGTATCAAGTGGGTGTAGTGTAACAGCTAAAAAAGCAAAGAAGTTAAAATTTCATTTTCATATCCAATTCAGGTGTCTGAAGCAAGCTCTTCAGTGATAGCTGATTGTTGAAATTATATTTCTTTTGAGTATTTCAAATAGTAAAAGGATGATGCTTATCCCATTCACTAATCTTACAGAATATTCTTTTGACCTGTATTTTGGGTGGTTGTTTTATATCTTACTCAAATTATCAGTTGGAGAAATTCTGAGAACATTTTGAAGTGTTTTACTATGTTCTACATGTTGAGAGCCTTTATTAGAAATATTCTTAGAGATAGACTAGACTGAAATTAATTTGTAATCCCTAAGCATATGTTAACCTTGACAGAGAAAAAGGAAGAAAAGAGATGGCAACATGCACAGAAAGAATGAGAGCATTTTATATAGTAAAGTTAATAATGTGGGGAAACTGAATACACCCTGAGTGTCCACTGGTAAAGAATTATTGAAATAAAATCAGCACATTTATGCAGTGTTATATTAAATATTAAATGTAATATGACAATATTTATGTAAAATGTTATGTAATGTCTTCATTATATGTGGATAGTAAATAAGAATAATTTATATTTTTCTTTTGCTTTATACATCAAATTTGTAGAAATTCCTGTGAATCTTAAGGCACACTATTGGAAGGATACTTGTGTAATTATCTTCTGCCATAGTCTCTCTCCTTAAGAGGGAGGATCCTGATAAGCAAGGTTGCTAGGATGTCTAAACTGTACGAGGTGGTGAGCAGAGACCTTTTCTATCATCTTAATAAATTTTAGCTTTATACAGTGTCTAACCTGGGTTGACAGAGCAAGAGGTTAGTAAATTTCTGATGAAACTAATGCTAATATCATATATTTTATCATCTTAAAATATGCTAACTTACAAAAGTATTTTTATGATATTGTAAATATTTAACTACAGAAAGATTTAACTTGTGAAGATTTGGGTTTACAACTAAAAATGTTGTAGTTAAATTTCCCTATAATGAAGAAATACAGGATAACACAGAGGTTTAGAATTGAACCTTGGGTTATGTAAGCCTCAGGGTCAGTCCTTGCTGTGCCAGTTATCAGTTTTGTTAATTGGGAAAATTATTAAATAGCTAAGCCTCAAAATTCCTTATCTGTTAAATAATAATGAGGAAAGTACTTTCCTACAGAATTGTGAAAGTTAAATGATGAATCACAAGGAAGATGAATGTTTTGTGACTACTTAGCACTCAGTATGTGCTAAGTAATTAATAAATGTACATAAATGCTAGGTATTCACACTCTCTGGTATTTCATCATATATATGCCAAAACTATATTACAATGGATATTTGGGTTTGTGAAATCAGAACTGGGTGGTACCATGTTTTATTAAACAAGTATAGCGACAGAATAATTTAAAATATGCTAATAAAACATATACTGGGATTGCACCCAAGAAAGAAAAGAGTTGCATTTTATTTCTCTGATTTTTAATTGATAAGCATGTTCCCTTTATTTTAAATCATTAGGAAAAAAAAATTATGACCTTAGATACTATTTGGAACACATATTCAGACTTTTTTTTTAGCATTTCATATTACACTACTTTATTACAAAGCCATGGAATTTTTAAAGCTTCTCCTAATTACTTAAAAATTAGTAGAAATGTAGGAAAACTTATTGACATCTGTATGTTGAAAAGGACATTAAGGTAAAGGTCATACAATGTCACCAGTTGATTTTGGCAAGTGTAGTCAAATACTCAGGTTTCTCTCCACAGCCAGAATGCAGTTTTGTCTTCTCAATAAGTGTGATTCCAATCAGACCAATGGAAAGAACAAACTGCAAGGTTGTTTCTTCCAAAACTGAAAAATTATGTGCATAAAGTCCATCTAGATCTACGTAAACTATGTGCTAATGTACATACACATACAAGTAAACATAGAAGTAAGCAAAAGTATCTAAGCATGAAGTCAGTAAATTCTAGAAAGGTATATTATTTATAATGTGAGCAAGATAATTTTAAAAATCTGAAATGATCATCAGATAAGAGATAGGCTTTAAGTGGAAGTTTAAAAGGGTTTTTAAACAGTTTTTATTAATAAATTGAATCATATCCTTTCAACATATAAAAGGAATATCTAAAATTAAAGGTCAAGTTTAAATTAATAATTTGAAGAAATTAAGAATGCTATGACTTGGATATAGTTTGGATGTCTCTAAGGGCCTCCTTGTGATTGAGGGTCTGGTCCACCTGGGGATAGTATTGGCAATGGGTGGCATCTAGGAGGTGAGGTCCAGGGGAGGGTCCTAAGGTGATGGGGGGAATGAGGTAGTTCTTGTGTGAACATTTTCGTAGTTCTTGCAAGAGAGCTGTTCTAAAAGGAACAAGCCTGGTCCTCCCATTTGCTTTCTGCTCTTGGCTCAAGATGACTGCTTCTATCCACATCAGTTCTGACCACAATGAACAGCCAACGACCACTCTCATCAGAGATGCCCTTCCCCCAATGCTAGCCCAGTCTTGGAATTTGAGCCTCCCAAGGTGTGAACTAAATAAACCTCCTTTTCTTCATAAGTAACTTGTATAAGTACTTCATTATAGTAATGAAAAGCTGACTATAATATGATGAGTAAACAAGAGTAAGGTGAAACAATAAAAGTGGTCTTTTACCCAAACAATCTAGTGTTTATTACATTTATTTTAGCTTTCTAGGGTTTAGTAATTAGGCACAGGGAGTGGCTACTGGAATTCTCAATGGCTTTCTCAGACATTGCATCTCAAAAGTAACTATATACTTTATATAATAGCAATAATAATATATAAAAGAGTGAAGATCTCATTTTCAAAAACGTTGCATGTATCCCTCTAATATACTAGTCAAGATACCCAAATTATTCCTCAAGAAATTCTCTAACTTCACTCCACTTAACTCTCAGGATTTTGTTTTCCTCATTTTAAAATATGAATATTGGCCTAGATCCTAAGATTTGAGATCTAGACAAGCTTTTCTAAAGGATTTCTAAAGCATTTCTTGTCATCACATTGCTTGGGAACATCTGGGATTATTATTCATTAGGCCCTACCATTACTCTCACTTAGCTCCAAATAACAGATGACTGAAAACTGTAACTGGACACCAAGGTTTATGTTGGTTAGTCTTCCAGTGCAACAACCATACAAAAGGAAAAAGGGGGCATGAGAAAAGAATACAAATAATATAAATGTAGACATATCCTGGTTTTCTTCTTTTTTTTTTGGATGCTAAAACTAAATCCCATAGGGTGTAAGTTCCTTCTATTTCATCTCAATGAGCTTGTTATAGGTAAATGCAAAATGCTATTTTAAAATATGTTTTGTGTCAGCAATGAAAGTTATGTGCTATAAGAAATACACAAATGCAATATTTGTGAGTATAAAGTTACCAGTTTTGGCATATATTCTTTATTTATGAAAAAAATTTAAAAGATGTTAGGGAAAGTATGGTGATGATTTATGTGATCCAGCATTTCTTTTCCTTTCCTTATTAGTGGGTTTATTAACCCTGCCTACCAAAGAATGTCTTACTATTTACACCAATTTCTTAAATACTCTGAATACTTTGAGCCACTGTACTGATATTAAATAAGCCTATTTGGCATAACACATATTGAGTTAAAATTCCATAGGCTATTAAAATTAGTCATAATCCATTGGTGTTTCTGAATGTAAATTTAAAATGCAAACTAATAAATCAACTCTGCTCAAATCAGAACCAGAGTGTCCAACAAAAAGACTTCATTGTCTCAAAAATGCTCTAGATGCCAGATGACAGAAGGTCATAGTTCTTGGGAGGCTGGGCATTTTGGGGACACTTGTTAAAGAGGATCTTTTTCTGAGTTGGTAGAGAGTGTTTCAATATTTT
Source organism: Sciurus carolinensis (assembly GCF_902686445.1). Taxonomy (NCBI): domain Eukaryota; kingdom Metazoa; phylum Chordata; class Mammalia; order Rodentia; family Sciuridae; genus Sciurus; species Sciurus carolinensis. Next base: position 88,410,108 of record NC_062219.1, read on the forward strand.
AGCAGATGAAGCTATCAGCCCTGTTTGAATACCAAGGATCAAATGAATCCCCCAATGTCAACTACTTCTGTGAATCCATTTATTGTTTACTCACAATGTGAAAATAAATGTCAGAAATTAAGATCCACTTCAGAAAAAACTTAAATTTTTCTGTGAGATTAAGAGAAATGTACTTCATCCCCCCCCAAAGATATGTAAGAATCATTAAACTGGCTTCTATAATATTTGATGTCAATTATGAAAGTATAATGTTTAACAACAGATATTCAAAATAGCTATATTGCTAACTCATACCAGTACTTAATGAAAAATAATTGTATTTCTTCTTATTGGAAAGCATTTAATGAATGATGGTTTCTGGGGAAGAAAGGACTACAAACAAAGGATTAAAAATAATTTTGAAACTGTTAGGAAAAGAAAAATGAGGACATTTCCATGTTGAATTCTCAGTGAAATGCTATTAATATATTTTTTTTTCAGAATATCACTGGCAATTAAGAGAAACAACTATTTTGAGTTGCAAAATGAAATATATTAGAAGCTGCCTGAGAGAGAGAGGTACTTTAAGAGAAGCAGTGCACAAGAATACTCTGAGAGCCCAGCTATCTCCAGGCAATAGGAAAACACCTCATTACAGTAACTTCAAGAAATCCCTATACAAACTACGTCAGAGCTCTTTGTACTTTATTCCCAGTAGGTTCTTGCAAAGCCCAGAACAGTAGGATATGCCCTTGTTATTTCCAGTGTACTTGTAGTCTGAACACTGTTCCTTTGAGGAACAAAATATGCAGTTGGGCTGTCTGTTACCAAAATTGCTTTCACTGCACAACTATTAATTTTCCACCTAACTGATCTCAATTCTTTTCCCTTTTATAGTCTGATCAATAAATGGTTAAGTAAATGCTTGTTTTAAAACTACATTTTATCCCTTTATTATGTGAGATTATGAATGTACAGAACTAAAAACCTAACATGCCTATTTTAATTTGAACCTATACATTTAAGGTATTTGAGGCCTACCCTGTTTTGAAGGACATTCTTGTCTCTAAACATTACTCTGAATTCTAAAAAACTGCTTTCCCAAGGGTTAGAACACTCTCTTTTTTATGTTTCTGAGGTGACTTTGTTTACAAATGACTATGGATTCACTCTCCTTGAAAACCAGACTTACTAGAAATATAGTTTAGGATATATATAGAATATATTTTTGAAATATGTCTGTAATGCCATTGCAGTTAATACTTCTGGGTTTTTTTCCACATTTATATTGTTTAATCTTCCTTATTGAAGATTGCTATACTGTCTTCTGAGAAGAGGAAGGGAGGAAGTTAGAATTTGTTTGGCACAGAACTGAATCAACAATTTTATTCTCTCCAAATCCTAGAAGATCTGGAACCACGTTATTAACAACAATAACTCAAGGAGATCTTGCACTGTGCAACTCAATGCTCAAATTTCTTAAGAGATGAGCAGTGCTAGGTGTGTGCCACATGACCACCACAGGGTAACAAAACCAGTTGGTGATCTGGTACCCACCAACATGCCGAAAACAGTGTCTTCTCATTTGAGGCAGGTGATGCCTCTCAAATCAACCAACAACAGTGAGGTAGAAACTATTCACTCTCTGAAATAACAACATAAAAAGGCCTGGTATCGACCAGCTAAGTAAGGCATTGTCTCAAAACAAATAACTCCTTCCCTCGAAAAACCCAAGGTGCACAAGGAAAATTTCCAAGGTGATAACTAGGTATATTACTTTGTGACACTGGTTTCACAGTATATGCATATAGTTAAACTCATGGAATTTTGTATATTAAATATGTGCAGATTTTCATATATCAATTATATCTCAGTAAAACTTTTAAAGAAAAAAACAGCAATAATTCAAGTTTTGTTAATCTACTCTGCCAATTGGTTACTGTTCTCATTTATCTTTAACCCTTTGAACTCTTCCTAAAATTGCACATGACAAACTAAAATGCTGTATCTTTAGAATATCAAAAGTCCCAGATAACATGTCTCATTATGAGAATACCAAAGTGTTTTTACACTTTGAATAAGAATACCCAACTCTTTTTTTTAATGCCTGCCTATACACGCCCCCAAATGCCACTGAATCCTGACAGTCACTTCCTTCTTTCAATGCCACCTGCTCCTGAACACCCACCCACGAGCTGCTAAAATCCTCCTGTCACCTCAGCCACATGCCAACATAGAATGCTGCCTGCCGCCCCCAACCCCAACCTCCAAACTGCCTTTGGAATAAGGAAACAAAAATACATAACCCAGATCACAAAGGGGCTTATGATGGCAAAGGGCTCTGGGCTGAATGTGCTGAAGAACCTCATCATCTTATTATATAAAAATGCCCAGCTGTTGTTTCTGGTAGGAATGTGATACTTAATCAGAGATGATGGTCACTAGGAGCAAATTCAGTTTCAGATGTATTTATTGATCAAAAAGCAAATGTAGAGGTTATACAATCTCCTACTATATTAGAAATCCCAGCTTGCTTCCACTTCACCTGAGAACAACTTTTGATGTGAATGACAACTTTGACAGTTCTTTATTTTACATGTTTTCAACTTGTTTGAACCTAAAAACCACCATGCTTTTTGAAGACTGTATCTAGATACCCCTCTTTCCTGAAAAAAACACTGTTTGCCTATGAAATGCCAAGCACAATGAGGATATAGTGTAGAAGATGAGGTAGCTACTAACATGAAGCCTCTTTGTTTTCAGAAGGTAACACTTTTCAATATTTTTTTCAGTGTCAGACTTACAGAATTGACTGAGACTGGAACTGTGTCTGTTTCAGAGGCCTCAAGATCAACAACTACACTTATGTCCTTGTATCTTCAATATCCAGCAGAATTCTGGTTCTCAATGCATGCATGATTGATGAATGACTGCATGCGAGAATAAGTGCAGGGCTACATGAGTGAACACATAAGCACATTTGTGAACAAATAAATGGGTAACTTTTTCCATAGAAGATGTGTCTAATATTATTACAAAACAGAGAAGTATGACCTTTCTCTATTGTTCCATTCAACTCCTCTTCATCTACAGTTCTAGGAAATTAAGGGGCTCCCTAACTGACAACAAACTACAGGCCTTCCTAAATGTGTTTGGGAATTCATAACCCAAAACTCTTCTGGCCACTCTGACATGGACTGTGGGTTTCACAGAGGGTGAGGAACCCACAATCCTCACTCCTTTCCACAGTTATGCTTAGAATCCAACAGGAAGGAAGCTGATCTGGAACATGTTGCCATAAGCTGCTAGCAGAATTTTGTGAATCTGAGTATTTCAGGAATAAAACAGCAGCTCTTCAGAGACCTTCAGGATATTATAATGGGTTTGGATCCACTGAACAGCATAACAGCTGTCTACTTCTTTTGTTAAATTTAAAGGAAGGGAGGTCTTCCTTTACTTAAAAATAAAATAAGATGACTTTTTCTACTTAAAAGTATTACTTGGTATTTTCTACCCCCAAATTATTAGTGAGATAAATATAGTTAGTTTCCCCTGTGATTCTTTGGAAATTTAACACACTGTAGCCACTAAATTTGGAACTTCCCCCAAACTTTACTGGTTATAAACCTCTAATTGGAATTGTTAGACCTAAAGTGGGATGCTACTTTTTTTTCCCCTCTTTTCCCCATGAGTGAATAATTGAGCCTCTCGGGAAGTCATAAAGGAAATTGAAGTTATAAGTGAGTGTTTTCCTTCCTTCCTTCCTTCCTTCCTTCCTTCCTTCCTTCCTTCCTTCCTTCCTTCCTTCCTTCCTCCCTCCCTCCCTCCCTTCCTCCCTCCCTCCCTTCCTTCCTTTTCCCTAAAATGATTTATAATATCACAAATTCCTATTTTTTGCATATTTTTCTAATTAATCTTAAAAAGATAAGAGAAAAATGTGAAGAATCTCAGATGTGGTATCACTGAAGGGAAAAGGAAAGGAATGTGGATATTTGCCTTTGCTTGGTAAAACTGAAAGATGAGGTTCACTACCTTTTAAAAATCCTTTAAGAACCTATAAAACAATGCATGTTAGAAACTTGGATCATCAAAATCAATAAAAAGCTATATTTATATTTTTTAGCACATTCTCAATCACATTTACTTGAGGGAGATTGGTAAATTATCATCCTTAACCATTTATAGGCATCTGATATATTAATAACACAAAGATAACAACAGGCAGCCTTATTAGACTTTTATCAGTGTCAGGTACTGATAGAAATTCTTTATATCACTCTTGGCCACATCTTGCCATGGCCTATTATTATGTAAGTAATGACTATAACTGCTCTTTACATATAAAGACATTGAATAACAGAGAGGTTTTATGGTCTACCTAACACATCCAGCTGGTGGTGAGACAAGGATTTAAACTACACAGTTTGACTTCCAGTTCTTACCAACTGGCTGGCTATGGCTGAAAGGCTGAATATTGTAGCCAATTAGTGCCACTGGAAGTTGTTAGTTATGGTCCATAATGTTCAACCCAATGCATTTTAAAGTTATTGCATTCAATTAATTTCCCCCTTATAATTACCTAACAGTTATGCATCTTAATAGCCATGTAGAAGAGAAAGTATGGATACACATATCTACATACCTATATAGCATCAGACTGATTTCTGGAAGATCTGGTATCAGTCTCAGCTTTTTAACTTGTTACTTGCTAATAAGACATTTAACATCATAAGTTGTGACTCAGTTCCTTAATATTAATAAAAGTCACTTAAACTGAAGTGATCTTTAATATTCCTTGCAGCCCTAAATTCCTTGAATTCCGTAGTTTCTTGATATTTGTTTATTTCCTCAAGAGTGACTTGGATAATGAAGAGGTAGTTCTATAATTTTTCAGTTTCCTAGTGTAAAAGGAATGCTTTTAAAGCCTGGTTAAGGAGCACACGCCTGTTCCAGGAAAAAGTAGCATCTAAGAGCTGCCAAAAACATTTCCATAGTTACCCAGTCTAAGAAATAATGATTCAAAAAACTCAGGTTACACTGTGAAAATATTTTTTCATTGTGAATCATCCCTGAGGGCACCCAGTTCAATGTGAATATCATATAAAACTAAGAATAACTTTTTAGTATGTTCTACTATGTGACAGGTTTTAGTATAAATATATAGCACACTAAAATTTTGAGGAAAATGCTAAAAAATATTCATTGTTTATCTGAAATTTAACTTGGCACCAGTATTTTATCTTGGAACATTAATGATAAAATGAATCACTTATTTGACATAAAAACATGACTGAAAGAAAATAGTTAGAACCTAAATATAAACACAAATATAGTTAGGAAGCCAGTTCATATTATTATATAATGAATATAAAAGTACTGTACCCCCAGGATAGGGCAAGTCAAACACAGCCTTAATGGTGTTTATCATAACAGGAGCTCATATGGTGAAATGAGAGTATAGTGTCCATGCAATGCCCCATGCTGCCACTGAGGTTGGCATACCACACACAAGTTGTCAACAGAACTTCAAGTAAATGGTTAGTGAACAGGAAGTAACTAGGTAATAGTGGTGATTAAAAAAAAAAAGCCTGGGGATCTAAGATGGACAAGGATATACCAAACCAAACCAAACCAAGCCAAACCGAACCAAATCAAGTCAAACCAAACCTAACCAAACCAAACCAAACCAAGCCAAACCAAACCAAACAGAAAACAATGATGAATCCTGGGAAAAGCAACAACCAGGTACCAAGAAACAGAAAGGTTAAGCAAACTTAGTATCTTCTTTATCTTCTTCACTTGGTAGAAAATGCTCACATATCTTTCAGGACTCAATTCTAGAGTCCACTGCCATCTGGAAATCATTCTCAGTATTTTGTTATCCTATCTACACAAATCCCTGCAGTTCTACTCAGGTATTTTTTTTTTTTTAAAGCAAACTCCATAGCACTTTTAATATATTCACACTGCTCCCCCCCATTCACAATGCTAGGATCTTATTAGATTGAGTTAGGTGTCTACATGTCTGTTCTCCCTTACATAAAGACAATTTGAGCACAGGAGCTGTACCATCAGAAACCCTGTCCTAGAAACTTCCAAATGAATGCAGGAGAATGCAAGTGGTCATGAGAGATGTAGGATAGAAATAATGAGACATAAAACATAGAATTTCATATATGAGATCTTTTATTCAGATACCACTCTTGTATACTCTGCTGCTTCCCATTATACATTTATTTTGTACATTTTATTTTTTAAAAATTCTATTTTTCTTCTAAGATGTTAGGGTGAAATCTGATTGCAGTGCAATTAACTCTATTTTCAGAGGGTTTATACAAATAGAACTCTTCTTAAACAAACCTTCATGAATAAATATAAATCCATGATGTCCTAGGGATATCCTGTCTTCTCTTCCTAGACACCCATTCCAGCTAAAAGGAAAGACTGCAGCATTTAGGACAACCCCAACTCAAAAGCCATACACTGATCTAAGGTGAGTACTTCTGACAGAACTCAAGAACCTGCCATTTATTTGAGGAATCTGAATACTCACACATGATGCAACTGAGGAAGATCAAGGGAAATTTCCTCTAATGCTTTTTTTTTCAGTCCTCTTATATAATCTATTCTTTCCATTTAATTCAGGGTGATTGTTGATCTAAGAATACACAGAAATACCCTCATACACACATTCCAACACATACTATATGAGTCTATTTTTCTGTTACCTAGCCCTAACCCTAATACAATACCACAGACTGGGTGATTTATAAAGAAAGAAGGTTAATTTGGGGATGTGGTCTAGAATTCCAGGACCAAGATGGCCTTCTTGCTGACAGAGTTCAGAAGCCGCACCAGGCACCAAATGGTAAGAGATAGGAGGCACATGTGTGTAAGTGTGTCTTTTTTGATCTCCTCCTCTCTCTATAACACCACCAAGATTCAATCATGGAAAATCCACTCTAATGACCTCATCTAATTCTAATCACTTTTAAAAGTCCCTACCTCTAAATACCATAGTTGGACTTAAGCGTTTCCACCCTCTTACTACCTCACAATGAGGATTAAATCTCAGCATGAATTTTTTTGGGTGGGCAAATCATATTTCAATTATAGTACATACCTATCTCCCAATAAGCATACATCCCTACACCTTTTTTTCTCTCCTTATGTGTGTGTGTGCATGTTTTACCTGTGCTGTTCTTTAGAATCTGGATTCCTCCCATTTCCTTCCCTCCAATATATGTGCATCATTGGTCCCCAAAAGATTTCCTTGAACATATCCCTCATTGTTTTCTCTTAAAGCCAAAACTTTCAACAGTATTATCAAATATGTGCATATGTATTCTAATTATTTTATTTATGCTTACTTGTTCGTTCCATCTCTGTTATTATAACTTCAAAAGCAAGGGTTTTCTCTGCTACCCTGCTTTTTCTCTTTGTTAATGAAACAGCATATATTGCTGTGTACCTAATAACTGCTTAAATAATAGGCATTTAAGTAATAAACAAATGACTAAGTAGAAATAAATAGATGTTAGAGTTTAAAGATTTCAGTACAAATGCATCATACTGACATTCAGAGCAGCTTTTACCACTGCCTGGCAAAAACTACAGCACACCTGGGGAGCTGGACCATAATTCTGTAGGCTTGTTTTTATTGTTTCCTGAGTGTTTACCCATATGAAGCTTTTCCCTATCCAATTATTTCCCCCAGATTTTAGTTTACTTCAATTCAAGAGGATCTGAATTCTATAATTACTGTTCCATATTGAGGAACATTTTCTATATTTTTAATCCCAGTTGCAAGAATAACACTTCCTTATTTGGAATCACTGGCAAATTACACTCGCATATAGATAAACTGCTATTCTGGGCCATAAATGAAAATACTTCGAGTGGATAAGTTCAGAAATAAAGAACTGAGTAGGGGCTCTGACGGAAGTATTGTTTAATCATTTATATATTGCTAAATATACACAGGAAGTGTTGGAACTAAAATTCCTACACTTCCGCCAGATAGAAAATTGGAGGTGATATCTCTCCTTTTAGCACTTCTTTTAATGTAGCTTCAAGCTGTTATCTTATGGTTTGTTCTTATTGCTATTTATGGCCATCTATGTAATCTTTTGTCACATGGGCGTAATCACAGGTAACCTAAAGGCTTGCAAAGGACAGTTCCATAATTGCAAGACATAATGTTGCCAAAATTGTCATGCCATGTATTGTGTTTATTTTACTTATTTGTTTTTATTCCAGCAAGAATATATCAAGCCTTCATGTTTGAAACAGTAGGAAAAAAAAAAAAAAAAACAACTTAAAAAATCCACAGAAAGTGTATTTTTACTATATTTGTGCTCTTTACTTTGAATGCCCTTTTTCCCGACAATAGAACAGTTAGACAAAGAGAGTTTGAACTAAATCTCCTTCTTTGATCTGTGATCTATTTTGGTGAAAATAAGAATAGAAAGAGAGGTTAGAAATTGAAAATAACGTCTTAAATTTTTTTCTAGCTATATATTATAACTGCATCTGAAAAATTCATATGGATTTTGGTTTTAAAGATGTTTTTACATCATTTAAGATGCTAAGAAAAATAAATAAGTCATACTTCAAAATTTTGTTTAAAAACTCCAGCACTGAATTATAATAATTCAAGTGTAACCAAATATCATCTTTTAAAATTCATAATATTTTGTGATTATAGAATGATGACTAAACACCTGATAAATTATAGCAAAAAATATGGAAATATATCATAACAATTCTAAATATTAACATAATACACAGAGCTTCCATTATGTTTTGGTACATTAATTTTAAACATTCATTATGCTAGCACTAACAGTATTAACAGTGTAAGTAAAAATATAAAAGTCACAAGTATACTCTGCTGAAATTTTTGGCAATTTTATATACAAGCTAATAAAGGGAAAAGCCTGTCTGGATGAAGTAAAATGATATTAGTAACTAGAGCCACATCAAAGTGTAATCCAGAAACCAACATCATTGCACTACATGAAACTTCGTTAGAAATGCAGAATTCGGGGTACCATCAGATACTACTGAATCAAAATCTCCATTTTAACAAGAACCTCATGTGAGATATGTACATTAAAGATTGAAAAGCATGATTTATGATATCTTGAAATTATAGAACAAATATATCTAGGACATGATCTGGCCCTAAATAAACTTTTGATTTGATTTCCTTCAGTGTTCCTTAGGCATCTCAAATCCTTACTTGCAGTTGCCTAACTTGAGATGCCTAACTTCTCAGAGCTAAATCATATTATTTAGTTATTCCTCTACATTGTTCAGCTTGTCCTTCAAAACATCATTCAGTTCCAGTCCCATTCACTCACATTTTCTCATTTTTTTTAATGTGTCAATGTTAAGCAATATATCCGTTTGCCTTGTAGGGATAAGTACAATGGTATAACTGGTAACAGTTACATTCTGAATTGCTTAATATCTTATCTGGGATGAATAAAATGCTGGGAATGAGAGTGTTTGGACATGCAGGATGGATATTTTGGTATCCCTCCATTCCCCCTCATCTAATCCCTTCAGATTTTGTTGTTGCCTTGCATAGGAACTAATATTTAAAACAAAACATCACAACTACATAGGTAGCTATTTATCAAACTCAAAAAAGTTACAAAAGTGTTTGTATTTTTTTCTACGTTTGACTGAAATATTTTTTGCATTTGGCCAAAAGTTCAATAACTTTAATAAGACACTTATATGTAAGATGCAGAAACAGAGGTAGTAGAATCAAATCAACTTATAGTCAAGAACAAAGTAAAAATCCTTTTGTTCACTAATTTTTTAATTAGTACTAGGGATTGATCCCAAGGCCTCATGCATACTAGGCAAGTGTGCTACCACTGAGCTACATCCCCAGCCCCTGTTCATTTACTTTTTAAAGAGTTTCCTTAGAAATTTCAATAAAAACTTTAATCTCAGATATGAGAAGACAAAAATATAACTCCACTGTTCATTTGCTTCAATACCTTCATAACATATTTCTCACTATAAGAAAAGTCAGCCTATAATTGACTCTTCAGAATCTATCAGAAGAATGGGCACACAGAACATGCATAACATAATACCTCCACTTTTATATAAACCCTTTCAGCATCCAAGTAATTCTAAGAAGTTTTAGTAAAAGGAATATGTATTCTGATTCTTCTGAGTACTTTTAATTGCTAAAATAAAGAAATATCCTATTTTAATATAAGCAAATTCAAATAAAATAATTGGAGTTATTCATGTTTAAGTTTGTCATTTTAGAAGGGGATTTGGCAGAAAGGTGTGTTGAATCATCATTGATTTAGGGCAAGACTGCCAATTAACTCAACTTCCACTGTTGGGATATCTAGACTATTCCAAAATTACATGAGAAATTCTAAGGCATGACATATATTTTCAGCTTTCTAGTTATGTACAGATATTAAAGCATTTATTTGCATAGTTAAGTTACAGCAACCAAATAATTAAACAGACTTCTCAGATCAATACATTTAATAATTTGACAAACACATTGAATGTTTATTTCCTGTAAAACTGTTATTTTAGAAATATTATGGTAGAAATATGTCCTATATTCCTTTTCATTAAATTGATATTGTATGACTAGATAAGACCAATTATTGGTGACTACTTGGCTAATCATTGTACTTACCATATCCAGCCAGATCCAGAGTACTTCCCTTTGATAACAATTTGATAGCCTGTACAAGCAGGTGTGTATTGGTGTGATTATTTAACATTTCTTAAGTATGAATTCTGAAGATAAGTACTTTTGTACACTGTTTTACTAAGCACAGATAAATGCACATGAAAATGAAAATTGATGTCTCTGGTACATTTAACATCTCAACAGCAGAGCAAGAGATAAAAATCGAGAGCACTATTATTAATACTATGAACATCTATGAGATGAGTATCTCAAAATCTAAATTCTGTGAATTAAATCAGGTAACTCTGAGTTTCCTATATCTTCTCTATTCTCATGAAAAATTCACAAAAGCAAAAAGTAATTGTTATTGATTAGTTAGGCTATGGGATGCAGTCTCATGTGATAACTTTATGACATTAAGAAGCTACTATGAAAGATGCTGAGATATAGGAAATTTCTTATGCCTTTCATTAGTAAAGAAGAGGCAGATACAAATTTCTAAGTGCAGTATAATCTTGTAGTTCATTTCTAAGAATTTGATATGGTCATAGGACTGCAATCTATAAAGAGGATACTTACCTTAAATTATCAACAGCAAATATAAAACTACTTTAAATACATTCTCTTAGGGAATTTCAAAGTGTTTCCTGTTACATATACCACAATAGTCTTATTTAACAGTTTCGGTGGTAAATAGTGGTCAAATTTATCATCTTATGCAAGTTTGCCCTCTGATTGCTCCTTCAGAGATGAAGAGATTGTCAACCCCAGTCACAGAGCCCAATAACCTATTTGACAATTCAGGTCTTCCAGGTTAATGAACTACAAGGCCTCCTGAGCTCAGGTTCTGAATTCATCTTTTTTTGACATAAAGTAGATTTTGTGTGATGGTCAGGAAACCAAAAGAATATCAATTTGGTCTTAAAATGCATAGAACATTAAGAATTAACCTTTTACAGAAAAAATTCTTACCTTTCCAAATAAGTTGGGAAATTTAAATACATGAATACATTTTAAAATCATCTCTGTATGTATGAATGATTAAAATCAATTAATGTATGGTTCTTCATTTATTCATCAAACTTAGATCATAAACCGTGGAGGGTAGGTAAGAATTATTTTCTCATCTTATTTATATTCCAAATTTGTAGATATTAATTGAATTGGAAAAAAGATTGTGTTAGGAGAGTCAAAAATAATCTAGAAATAACTTTTATCTTTAAGAGTCTACCTTAGAGATTTTTTTTTGAAGAGATGGGATATGAACTCATAAAATGTGACATAAAGCAGTATACAAAAAGTGCCACTATGATGTCAAAACCAAAACACTATATAGTTTCTAGGAGGGTAAAGTAGGGTGATGGTGAGAATGCTCTATCTGTCAAGATATGGTTTCACACACACACACACACACACACACACACACACACACACAATTCAACATCATGAGCAATCGGGAAAACGCAAATCAAAACTACACTAAGATTTCATATCATCCCAGTTAGAATGGCAACCATTAAGCATGGATATAAATGATAAAAATTTCTGGTAAGTGTTCTGGGAGAAAGAAACACTTACATGCTATTGAGGACTGCAAATTAGTACAACCACTGTGGTAGTAGTTGTGCTTATGAAAGATTTCTTCAGTGGGAAGATTTCTTCAAATGGAACCATGATATGACCCAGCTATTCTAATCCTCAGTTTTTATATAAAAGAACTGAAATCAGTATATTATAGCAATACATATATTCCAATGTTTATAGCAACACAATTCACAATAGCCAAACTATGGTATCAGCTGCAGTGTCCATCAACAGATGAATAGATAAAGAAAATGTAGCATACATAGATAAAGGAGTTTTACTCAGCCACAAAGAACAATGAAATTATGTAATTTGCAGATAAATGGATGGACCTGGAAAATACCATGCTAAGGGAAATAAGTTAGATTCAGAAAGTCAAGGTTCAAATGTTTTCCCTCATATGAGGATGTTAGAGAGAAAAATAAACAAATAAAAGAGTATCTCAAGAAAACAGAAGGGAAATCAGTAGAGTAGAGGTAGGGAAATGAGAGGGAAGGAAGAAGAGAGGGAAAGGGGAATAATTAGGAAATAATATTTTGCTATGTGTATGACTACACCATGATGAATCCCACTTTTATGTATAATTATAATGTACTAATGAAAAAAATACATGTAAATAAACAGAAGGAAAGCCAGAAGAGTTGAGGAAGGCTAATATGGAAGGAAGAAGGGGAGGGAAAGGGAAAGTACAGGAGAATGAATTGAAGCAAATTATATTGTGGGCATATATGAATATGTCACAATGAACCCCACTACTATGTATAATTATAATGCATTAATGAAAACATTGGAAAAGGAAAAAAGAAACTGTCAATGTTGTTTATGGAGGGAAGAAATATGGGCAAATTTCTCTGCCACAAATTTTCTGCATACTCCTATATGCATCATTTTACATACTTCCTTATGTTAGAGGACTTCTTCAAAGCTCTACTGAGCCATGAATGAGTAGATGTCCCTAGTTAAAAAGAGGGAAATAAAGAGAGGAAAGTATATTAGGAACAGGATTCTGGAAAGTTTACAAGGCCAAGCTATAGTGTTTGTTCAACTGACAATAGAGAACCACCACAGTTTTGTGAGAAAAGGACTCAGATATAATACATAATACACCATGTAATTACAATGTGATAAATCTGGTGTGGAAACCAAATGTCAGATTTCAACATCTGTGCTCTTTCAGATATAATATGTTGCCTCTCTGTGCTGGATATATGAGAAAATCATGCTGCTCCTCTGGAGAAATAGGGTAGCCAACCACCAAGAGGCCCACCAATAACTTGCATCTCTGATATCCAGTCTCCTTGCACATTAATTCAGGGATGGCCCATATGACCAACAGAACATGAGGGAAGTAAGAGTATGTGATTTCAAGACTAGACCATAAAGGCATTGCAGCTTTCACCTTGATTTCTTGAATTTCTTGTTCTGGTGGAGGCCAGCTCCCATATTGTGAGGATACTTGAATAGCACCATGGAAAGATCCATATGTAGAAGAATCACCATTTCTAGCCCCAAATTCAGCCATGTGAATGTCTTTGAGAATGGATCCTGTAGCTCTAGTTCAGCCTTTAGTAAAGCATCCACAGTGTTTGACTGTAGACTCACAAGAGAATTTAAGCCTAAAGCACTTGCTCAAAGTGTTCTCAAATTCCTGGTCCACAGAAACCATGAGAGATAATAAATGATGATAGTAGTTGTTTTAAGTCACTTATGTGAGTGAAGCAATTGATAAGGAATATAAAGAAGTCCTAGCCATCAACTCAACTGGGATTTTACTGGCAAAATATTATTTTAGAAAATTAGTGCAACTAGGATTCTATGTGTGATATTGACAGACATCCTAAGTAGAATAATTATAAATGATAGATTGCTTATATCATATTTTAGTCAGACCATCATCTAGAGTTATAGAAAATTTCTTTGAAACTATTAGGTTCACTTTACAGCAGCAGCAGAGACAGAACATAGACATTAATAAACGTGGTTTTGTATTTCAGCTCTGCCATTTATCTGAGTAAGTCATTTCACCTAATCACACTGGGGAAGTGATACAGCTGCCCTCCTTATCATCACTGTGGATCCATGGGAGAAATGAAATTCAAAGCAGCAAATGTACATAAAAGCTTTAAAAAGTGTAAGAAGTGCATGGTACAAAGAATACAGATTTCAAGAAACTTGGGTTCAAAACTCAGATTCCATCAAATTAGAATACTTTCCTATAAGAAAGATACTGTAATTCTAGGTTGTATTAAGAGCTAAGGTTAGCCATGTTAAAAAATAACGTAAATTCCATAAATATAAAAATATTGTACCAACTTATTAAAATTGCTATGTAGTAAAAACTTTGATTACATTAAAAACATTACTATGCTATTTACTTCCAACACTTGAGCATAACACTGATCTATGTCATGAATTGGACCCAAAATGTCTGTTAGGTATAAGATCAGATATGTAACAACATCTTTCTTGCTCTTGGAGAAAGGAGTCTTTCGCATGACTCAAATAACTTAAATTACATTTACTAGGAAATACTAAACTGCCATTTTGTTTTCTGTTGTTGAATTTCTCTGAAGAAAGCCAAGGGGTTGGGGAGATAGCTCAGTCGGTAGAGTGCTTGCCTTGTAAGTACAAGGCCCTGGGTTCGATCCCCAGCACCCAAAAAAAAAAAAAAAAAAAAAAAAAAAAAGAAAGCCAAACATTTCAAAATCACTACCAACTGAGCTGTGCTTTAAAATAATAGCCAGCAGTTCTCGACTGTTCACATAGAGGGTCAACCCATGTATGGGAAAGCAGCTGCATGTAACAGAAAGAAGGAACTAAAATCTACAGAGTTACATTTATCTGTGTATGTGTCTAATGTCACTTATAAACATATAATTTCAATATTTAATATTACATTTAGACTCTTCCTTTTTAGCCAGTATTCTTTCCACTGTGTCCGCCTGTTTCAGGATTCATTCATCAGAGGAATGCCTCTTCATTTTGCTTCTAAAAATGGGTGGGATAGTGAATTTTCAGACAGTGTGAACCTACATTGCAATATTTTAAATGGAAAAAAAAATAACAGGAATTCTCAGACAATCCTCAAACCCCAAACAATTTCACTCAATATGATCAAAACCCTTTTAAATATACATAACAATTCACCAAGGATTTCTGTGTAATATAAAGGTATACTTATACATTGCTGGTGGGATGGCAAAATGGTGCAACTCTTATGGAAAGCAGTATGGAGATTCCTCAAAAAATATGGAATGGAACCACTATTTCACCCAGTTATCTCACTCTTCAGTTTATACCCAAAGGACTTAAAGTCAGCATACTACAGTGACACAGACACATCAATGTTTATAGCAGCTCAACTCACAATAGCTAAACTATGGAACCAAACTAGGTGTCCTTCAACAGATGAATGGATAAAAAATATATGATGGAATACTACTCAGCTTTAAAGAATGAAATTATGGCATTTTCTGGTAAAGGGATGGATTTGGAGAATATCATGCTAAGTGAACTAAGTCAAACCCCCAAAACCAAAGGCTGAATGTTTTCTCTGATATGTGAATATTAATTCACAATAAGGTGGGGCAGGTCTAGGGAAGAATAGAGTTACTTTATATTAGGTAAAGGGAAGTGAAGGGAGGCGAAAGTATGTGGGTGTAGGAAGGATAGTAGAGTGAAACAGACATTATTACCTCAAGTACATATATGACTGCCTGACCAATGTGATCCTACAATGTGTACAACCAGAAAAATGAGAAATTACACTCCATTTTTGTATAATCTATTATAATGTATAAATGCATTCTACGGTCATATACAACTAATAGGAACAAATAAAATTAATTAAAAAAGCATTTAGGACATGGATTACTTATTTAATATTTACTAAACTCATTAGTAGGTATTTTACCTAAAGTTAGAAACATAAAATATTAATATAATAATTGTTTTCCTCTTACACTGTAACGAATATATACTGAAATATACATGTACTTTTTTTAAGAATATGGTAAAATGATGGATGATCTATTTTCCTCACAAGACTTCCCTATTTTCATGTAAATATTTAAATGTGAAATTTGGGAAAGATAATAAATATAATGCCCAAGTTTGAACAAGGTAGACACAGAACTCTATCCTGTTGGGGAAATAGCTAGGATACTCCTGTAGCATATTCCATATCCTTACACCTTTACTTGCAAGTAACTTAAAACACTTTGCTGTTAATGACTGCAAATTTGTTGTAGTGTGTTTTCAATTATTGTGAATTTGGTGTGAATATTTTTGAAAGCTAATGTAGCTTACAAGTTAAAATGTCACACCATAATATTATAATTTTATTAACACTGACAGTTCTATCTCCACTCCTAGCTGGGTTGGGTTTTGTGGCACAGTTCTTAGTTGCTCCTGAGAACCATTCTTTCCCCCTCTCTTCCATACCAAGATGACCTACTATTTCACTGAGGTGCATGTATTGGCACAAATATCCATTGCACATATGTGTGGCCATATGCCATGTTTTGGTCAATGGGATATGTGCTGATGTACTATGTGTGACTTGTGGGAGTTTTCCTACAAAGGTGAAGTGATTCCTGTACTGTCCCCTTCTTGTTGATGAGGGCATACTACATCAGCAGCCATGCTGAACCCTGAGTGAGCTTGATAATAAAAGCTACACACAGAGAAGTAACAAGAGAACAGCTGACACTATGAGGCTCCAAATCCTGCCAAACTGATTACTACATGTGACCTGAGAGAAAAATAAACTTTGATCTTGTTATTTGTTGTATTCTGTTGTTATTATTACTTCAGGCAAATCTAAACCTAACCCTTACAGTGCCCTTTCTTTGTTCATCAGGCATCCTGGGATTAAGTCTAACATACATCTTACCACATGCTAGTGTGTTTATCTACTTGTCTAGATAAGGATCACAAAGGGAGGGACTATGTCATATTTACCTTTATATCCTCCAAGTATCTGGAAGATAATATAGACTTGATAAATGTTTGAAAAAGGTCACTATGTGCAAAATTGAATATATCACTGGTGAGTCCTACTCATAAAAATCTATCAACTTCAACACCAACAGTCGCTGTAACAAGATCCTGAAAGTTTCTAGATATATTTGCATTAAACAACAATTTGTTTAGCTATTCACATATAAGTGCTTTAATTTCAATAGAAGAAAACAAATTTATTAAAATTATTTAAAAAAAATATGGTCTCACATTTAAAGTTCACTTAGGTGGAGAATTAGAAGACAATCCCAATCTAAGATGAGCTAACCTTTTTTGATATATGAGTAAAATCATTAACCTTTGTGTATTTGTGGACATTTTTATACACGTATAGCCAAGTCAGGGGCACCAAATCATTCACTCCATCATATTCACTACAACTTGAATTATATGTGGAGTAGCTTTGAATTAAAAGAAAACGACTTCACTACTTCATACAGTGACACACACAGTAGATACTCAGCACCTGTAGGTTGAAAGAATGGTTATTGATCTGACTGGGTTTATGGTCAGAAAAAAAAAAATGCTTGTGTAACAAAAGAAACTACTAGGTCAATGATGCTGGCATTACTACAGCTACTGATAATAATGATAAATAAATGTAATCTGTTATCTATTCAGTGTTTATCTCAAGTCAGGATAACCATTCTAGGAACTTTATATCTGCCTCATTTAATTTTGACAACAGCTATATGGCATACACACTGTCACCACCAGATGAGGAAAATTAAGGATGTGAAGTTACGAAACTTTTGCATAAGTTCATTGTTAGTAGTGATGATGGTTATCTTTAAAGAAACTATAACTTTTTGAGCACTTACTATATGCTAGGTACTCTTTCCCGACCACGGCAGCACTCTTGGATAGATGGTGCCATCACCCTCATTTCACATATGAGGAAATGGGAGGCACAGTGGAGCTTAGTAACTTGCCCAGCAACATCACACAGTTAATAAGTAGCAGGCTGGGATTAAAATTGACATGACTGCAGAGCAGCCATCTTCAGCATTGTGTTTTGTTGTCTCTTGTGGCAAGTGCTGGAGTAGGAAGTATAACTGACCTATCTTGAGCACTCTGGAAAATCCATTGCTACTTGTTTGGAGACCATGCCTCCCACAGGCTATTCCCAGCCAATTCCTGAGAAAGCAGGGAATACTAAGGCTGACTTATTCCCAGGCGAAAACAGTCTCATCTCAACTCACCACATATTATGGTTTGTATGTGAGGTGTCCCCAAAAGCTCACGTGTGAAACAATTCAGGAAGTTTCAGAGGAGAAATGACTGGGTTGTAAGAGTCTTAACCCAATCAGTGAATTAATTCCTGATGGCATTAATTGAAGCGGTAGGGTGTGACTGGAGGAGGTGGGAACTGGGGCGTGGCTATGGGGTATATATTTATATCTGGAGAGTGGAAACTCTCTCTCTGCTTCTTGGTGATGTGAGATGCTTCCCTCTGCCATATTCTTTCACCATGATGTTCATCCTCATCTCCAGAGGAATGGAGCTAGCCTTCTATGGACAAGAACCTCTGAAACCATGAGCCCTCAAATAAACCTTTCCTCCTCTATAACTGGGCTGGTCAGACCCTTTTAGTCACAGCAGCAAAAAAGTTGACTAAAACATCACCAATACTGGATTAAAGGAGTTTTGACAGTCCTGAAGAACCTTCCTCAGATGCACAACAATCTAGAACATTTCCACCCTGCATTCTCCAACTCTTCCCTCCTACCCTTATCTTAGGGCCTGATGCATACCTAATGAATCTCCTGGCCCTTTATGATGACCTCTCTATTTTATCTCATGGAAGGAATTAAGATTAATAAAATCCTTGCATCTCATCTTGGCATCAGTTTCCAGAGGAATGAGATTGACATCATTCTGAGGAGTTAGTTCTGGAAGTCCCTGTGCAGAGGACTAAGACAAGGTTTCCTGCTGGGAAAGGAGAACACTCTTGTCAACTTAACTCTAATGGGAGGAGCATGCCTGGAAGATTCTCTTGGTAATGCCCAAAAGTAGCTCACCAAAGGGGACAGCAGTCCTTCACCACATATTTTTGTTGTTTGGGAACTATGTGGAGAGAGAATTTTAGCATCCCTGAATTCTCCAGTCACATAAAATAAAACACTACTTAAATGTTATGTGCACTCTTTAGTTGAGAAAATATGAGCAGGAGCTACATAAGTGATGCAGGCCAGGAAGGGGAGTGAGGGGGCTCCTGGTACATAGGAAAGTTACTGAAGCAGGAAGTACTTGAGAACCTGAGAGCACCAGGAGGGGCACAGCTGCTGGAGCCCAGTGCAGAAAAGGCTGAGGGTCATGGGCTTGGGCTTAGAGCATGGCTCTCTAAATAGCTGAAGGATCTTTCCTCCCAAGAACATTACTGGTGGGTTTTAAGTAAGAAAACTTAATTTTGCAATTTTAAAAAGTTCTGGCTATTGTGTGGACTATTCGAGAGTGATATTACAGTGCAAATATTTTGTTATTTCTAGTGACTCCAAAGAAAGTAGAAGTCATCTGCAATTTACATCACTGAATGTTGTCACCATAGTATTAGTAGCAATTATTAATAAAATTAATAACCAAATATTTGCTGAACTAACATTGAGACTTTGTTCCAAATAATATAATCAGTATTAATTTCAAGCAAGAAAACAGGCTCTGAGAGGTTGAATAATATGATGGAGTCAGGCTGGATGTGAACCCTAGTTTTCTGTCTCTAAAGAGTCTAAGCTCTTTGAATTTTGTTATACTGGTTGTCAAAGTTATAAAGAACTGGATATAGCTCAGCATAGTGATAGTCTACAGGAGAAAAAACCCAACAAGACATTCTCCCATGCTGCAGGATCTTCCCAGACAATGGGAAACATCACATTGAGACCAAAGACCTGGCCAAGATACGTAAGTCACATGTCTATGTGGAGAAAACTATAAAAAGCTGGATGTCAAAAACCTACCACCCTCATTCCCCTGCCAAAACATAGCATTCACTCTCTCCCCCAGAGCCAAGATTCAGCACAGGAACAAAGAAGAAGAAGAAAGGGAAGATACATTTAAAAAACTTTCCTATTTGTTTTGTTTTTGTTGTTTTTTGTGTGTTGTGTTGTGTGTGTGTGTGTGTGTGTGTGTGTGTGGTGCTGGGATTGAATCTAGGGTCTCAGATAAGATAGGTAAGCACTCTACAACTAAGTGGCATCCCCAGCCACCACCTTCCTATTTCTGCAGGCAGATTATCCAAATGAAATCATATTTCAGAATATTGTCTATATCTATTCAAATTACATTACTAAATCCAAAATGTAAACTAACATTTTGACTAATCTGTTTTGAATTACCTATATCACAGATTCCCTCAAATATAAAAGTAAATGAGTTTACTATAATAACTACCATAACACGTGAACAGATCTTTATATATGACAAAATAATAGTCCACATTTTTCTCCTTTTTTATTCTTACATGATCTGTACTTCAGCACCGGCAACAGCAAACATTGGTGACCCAATTTGCTGACCAAAGTTTCTGTTGACTGAAATCTATAAAGGAATCTCAGATGTAATAAGATTTTAATGCTTGAGTAAACTTCTAAATGAAAGAATACTTTTCTGAGAGCACACATGTGCCTGTACAAACATAAATCTGACACCACTCAAAATTTATATGAATATTTTTACTTTACAAATTCAAAGAGTTCTCATGCCTCAAGCATAAATTAATGCAACAAATAGATTTTTAGCATGGAATTAAAAAGAAGCATAGAACTTGCACCTCTCACACCAGAAATCTACAGTGTCAGAAATCGGTTAGTGTCACACTGACTCCTCCTAGGCATTGTCTTATCTTATCCAGCAGGTCATCTAAAGGGCCAGTGGAAGTCATCTTGCCTAACGGCTGTGATTACTCATTCCATTTCAGTATACTTTCCATCATCTGTTAAAACGTTCAGCAGTACTGTCTAAAATAGAGCTCATAGTTCATTAAAATTATAAATTCTCCATTCTTGAGATTAACTGTAAAATCAATTATCTTTATGTTGCTAAACCAAATGACCAATTCTTATTCCTAATCTGTTCACTGTTCATTGAGACACTCTTCACTTGGCATCAGGATTCTATACTCTCTGAGATTTCTGCTTCTGTGTCAAAACTCTACATAGAGAGATACCCCAAGGCTCATAGCTGGAACCATTGCCTTTTTTTTAACCAATACTTTCAACCTTTGTTATCTTACCCAGTTGATGACTTTAAATGCCATTGTGTACTGATAACTCCCCAAATTTATTGCTATCTCAGATGTTTCCTTACGCACAGATTTGTGTACATAAATGCCTATAGCATATCTCAATCTATGCTGTTAAATAGACATCTCATATTTATTTTGGCTAAAATTGAGCTTTTAATATTCCAGCCTCAACTCCCTCCTACATTCAGGCATGCATGTACACACACACACACACACACACACACACACACACACACACTTATATTCCTTCAAAAAATTCCCCATTTTAGTACATGGAAACTCCATTTTTACATGTGTTTAGACCCAAAACAACCATTCTTAATATTCTTTTTCCTCATGCTTCATATTTTATTAGTCAGGATATCCTTTCAACTCTACTTCAAAATTATATTTAGAATCAAACAAATACTAAAAATCTAGACTGCTACAACCCTTATGAAAGTCACTACCTCTCTCCTGTCACTGCAGAGGCCCCCAACTGGTGTCCCTATTTCCAACCTTGCACACCTAGGAGTTATGCTTAGCTTAGAAGGTAGACGATCTGGATAAAATGCACCTCGGATCATCTCATTTCTCTAGCCACACTCTGCAGTGTCCCCTCATCTCATACAGAGCAAATCCGAAGTCCCTCTACTGACTGATGAAGACCTACGATATTGGAAGCTCTTTGGCCACATCTCTTGCTACTTTTGCCCTTGATTGTACTGCAGGTACACAAGCCTCCCACATTATGGGCACAGTTCCACCTTGTGGTTGTTGCCCTTGATGGTCCCTCTGTGTTTAATGTATCATACTCAAAATTCTTTCAGTTTTTATTGAAATCTCACTTTCTTAAGTTCTTCCTGCGCACCCTGTATATGATTTCAACACCCCACAGCAACATTCCCTGCCCCTCTTCTCTTCTTTTCTCCTTAAGAAACTATTTGAAAATTGTAAACACTATATATCTATTTATCATAAATCTCCTTCAGCAGAATGTAAATAACAGGAGAGCAGGAATTTTATCTTTTTCATTCCCAGAAGCAAGAACAGTTTTGGACACACAGTAAGAGCTCTTAAATATTTCCAACAGATAAATAAAGGAACACTGCCAATGTGATGTAATATGTGTATCCACCATGCAAACTTTCTCAAATTTATTTTGAGCATCAGTTTTCCATTCTCTGTTATGTTTTGCTTATGTAACATAAAATATTTTAGTTCTTTTATGTCCATTTGGAAAGGTAGAAGGAATTGCAACTTGAGAGACACAATATACCATATCAAGAAGCCAAGTGTAGTATAAGCAGACTATCATAGTGGCAATTGTGTATTATTCACCTGCAGAAACCAAATTATTACTACCACTATTGCTCTGACTGGCAATATATCTCAGCCTTATTGTGTTCACATTAGAATGAAATCATTAACAACTGAATAAAAATATTTGAATATTAACATTGAGCAACGCTAAATGGGTAATAAATACTAACAAGGAGATGACAGTTTGCTCTGTTACATCCATCATAGTGAATGCATATTCTCTGTCCATGGTGACCTTTAACACAGGCCACCATGACTACACCTAATGAGTGTACTGGCATTTGCCCTTTTCTCAAAAGGCAGTCCTTTAAAAATTTAATGGACTCAAATCAGTTGATGAAATAAATTACTTTAGTCAAGTTCATGAACACTTTAGAATTTCCTCACTACAGCAAAAATAATCAGGATTCCCACTGCATGATAATTGCCAGGGTCCATTATCACTGACACATACTCAACAACTGATCATCAAGAAAATTTTATTTTCCCATAATGGGCATTTGAGGAGGACTTTTATCATCTATGCCATACCATCATCTATTTTGTGTTTACTTCAATGTACAACCAATGTCCCTTTAAAATTTTTATGGATCATCTTCCGTCTCTCAAGTACAGTCAAAGCAATGCTGCAGAGGAAAGCACTTCTAGAATGGAGAGTAAGGGCCTTCATAATCCCTGTCCTCCATAAAAACAATGGGAACTCAGGAAAAACTTGTCAAAATCAATTTTTATAGAAGTCTGGAAGTTTACTACAAGTTTACAACAATCCCAGAGAACTTATTAAAGATAAATGACTGAACCATGGTAAGAAAATTATGCTTGATGGCATTTTCCCATGCCCCCTTCTCATTCCTCCTTCCTAGCTCCAAAGTAGTCTCCAAAATCCACTGTTCTAGTACCAAAGCACCTATGAAAATTAGGTCGGAGGACCTAGTTTTTAGAGAAACTAAGAACCAAAGTAGATAAAGATATGACCCCAAAATGAAACTACATACCAATATTCCACATGAATATATGTGTAAAAATC
Organism: Sciurus carolinensis; assembly: GCF_902686445.1. NCBI lineage: Eukaryota > Metazoa > Chordata > Mammalia > Rodentia > Sciuridae > Sciurus > Sciurus carolinensis. The sequence goes on from NC_062219.1 coordinate 88,433,946, forward strand.
ATCAACAAATTTACTAGGAAATGGAATCCAGAAACATAAAAAATTGTACACCATGAAGTATAATTGATTGTAGGAATGAAAACTTGATTTTATATCTGAAAGTCAATTAACATAATGCACTACAGAGAATAAAGGACCCAAACTACATGTTGATCACAAAAGATGCAGATAAAGCATTTGACAAAACTCAAAAAATTTTTTATGCTAAAATCACTCAGAAAAATTAGGAAGAAAACCTTTCTTAATCTGCTAAACGTGATTTATGAAAAATCCACAGTAAATGTCATACTTACTGGAGAAACACTGAGCTCTTCCCCCAAAGACATGAAGAGGACCTGGATGTCTGTTCTGAAAATTTTTATTCAAAATTGTACTACGAGTCTGAGCAATTAAATAAGAAAAATAAATAAAAGGCAACAGGAAAGGATGGATAGAAATACATATATCTATTTCTATTTGCAGACAGCATCATCTTTTATATAGAAAATTCTAAGGAAGACACACACACATATACAGTTTCTCAAAAATAACATGCTCAGCCAGCATGCAGGATATAAATCAGTATACAAAAATTGATTGTACCTCTATTCCTTAATAATAAATAATCTGATTCAAATGAATACAAATAACCTTTTTAATAGGAAGAAAATTTGATCAGACCCTTCTCTAAGAAAGATACACAATGGTCAATAAACATAAGAATAGATGCTGAACCCCTTTATTCATAGAATTTACATATCAAAACGACAATAAGATACCACTTTAGATTCACTAAGATAGCTGAAGGTAAGACAACTGAAAAATAACAAAGAGGTAAAGAAATTGAAAACCTCACTCCTTGCCTAAGGGATTAAAAGATAGTGTGGCCACTTCGGAAAACAGTGTGTCAGTTCTTTCTACAACATATTAAATACAACTCTATGATTATATATCCAAGAGAATTGAAAAAAATATACCCAAAGTGTTGTCTATGAATGTTCATAGCAACATCATTCATAATAGCCTAAATAGAGAAATAATCCAAAGTCAATTGACAAATGGATAAACCAAAGTGGTGTATTCATATAGTGGGATATTATTCAGCAGTAAAAAGGAATTAAATATGCAGATAGCTACATGCTTTAACAAAAAGCATAATTGAAAAATTATGCCATGTGAAATAAGTAAATTTCAAAATATCATACATTGTATGATTCCATTTATATGAAATGTCCAGATTGAGCAAATCCATTAAGACAGAAATTAGATTACTGTAGCTGCCAGGGATTGAGTGTCAGTTTACAAGGGGAATGACTACTAATAGTTATGAGTTTTCTTTGGGGGTGATAAAAACATTTTGCAATTATATATTGGTGTTGGATGAACAACTCTTGGATATACAAAATATCCACTGAATTCTATACTTGAGCAAGGTGAATTTTATAGTGTGTAGTTTATATATTAATAAAGATGCTATTTTAAAAGAACAGTCCTGGGACTGAGTTTTTCTACACATAACATCAATGAAGGAGGAAAGCAAGCCAAGAATAAAAATGATGGACCTTGTATTGTATAACTGATATTGCCCCCTCTTTTAGAACTCCGGGATTCTCAAGGTATTTAGTCTGCACTTCTACATAAAATTCACATTTTATTATAATCTTAAGTTCCCATGTCTGCCTTCCTCATTACTTTAGGCACTTGTAAGGGTCCCATACCATCCTGTTCTTCTTATATAGTCATAACATTTAGCACAGTTCACACACATATTGGACATTCAATGGATAGATGGTAAAAGGATTATGTCAGACTAATAAAAATTAGGGTCAAATATTCTGAAGTATGAATACTATATTTATTATGAGATAATCTTTACAAATTGAATTTCTGCTTTTCCTTGAGTAAAGATCAGTATTCAAATAATTACTAGCTATCTCCCGACAGGCATAAAAAACAAGTTATTTTCTAGTCATTCTTTAATTAGATCTATTTGAGCCAATATATAAGTATTATTGGCATTCCAAGATATGAGTAGATTTATAGCATTGGAGTGCTTGAAAAGACTGTAGAGTCATTGGGATAAATTCCACCTTGGTTTAAGAAACCAAGAACTAACATAGCATTTTGCACAACATTACCTATGAAGGTTGAGAGAAATGCATAACTTAAACACAGGTGTCTTGAATTCCTTCTGCCTTTGTAAAACATTCCCCAGGACTAAATAAACTTGGAAAGCATGAATTCATAAAGTGTATGCTCTGAACATGAAATTTAATTCAAGTACTTCTAAATTATTGCCATAGCCCATAGTATCAGAAATATAAGTGATATTTTCTAAGACTTAATTTGGATCACATAGATTCTCTTACTTTGGAGGTCTCAAAATCTTCCCATCACATTCAAAGACAATCCATATTCTTTATCAGCATCAAGGAACTGTACTGTAAGCTCGCTGCATGTGTCCCTCCAAACCACTCTGTAGCATTATTTCTCTCCATCAAACACATACGTTCCTCTCAGGCTCTACCATGCACCAAGTTCTCTTCCATGCCTCAGGAGTAAGTTCTGGTTGCCTCATTTTCTGCAAGGTTCCAATTCTGTTACTTTTACTTTATTAGTTGGTTATTAATCTTTCAAGTCTCAACTTTAATGTCATCTTCTCAAATAGATAACTTAGTTGTGATGGACTGAATGTTTGTGTCCCCACAAAATACATATGTTGATATCCTAACCACCTATGCAATGGTGGTAGTAGGTGGGGACTTTGGGAGGTTAATTAGGTCATGAGGTGGAAATCTTGTGAATGGAATTACCTTCCTTATAGGAAGAAACCTGGGAGAACTTGTCTCTTCTAGTTCTGCTCTCTGCTATGTGAGAATTCCACAGACAATTGTAACAAAGGCAAGTAATTCCAAGATATTAACTCGTGTCTTTTCTGTACCTGATGACGGTTCCTTAATTATGTGTTTGTTTGAATTTAAGGAAAAACAAGGAAAATTCTCTGAAATGATAAAGGATGCTTTAAAAGCTAGAAGAAATAAACTATATCCCAGCAATCAATTAATCAGCAAAAACTTACTAACTCTGTGTTAGTTCTTAAGGAGTGGAGAAAAGGAAAATAACCTGTGGTTCCATTCCTCAAATTACTTAAAATCTAACTGAAGAAAAAGACCAACCGTTATGCACAGTTACTTAAAAGTAGTACAAGATAGATAGTACACTGACTATCTAATTATAGATAGTCAGTGGATATCTATAATTAATATTGGAAAACTTTTGTTGGAGACCTACATTGGGAAATAGTTGCATAGAACAATAATTTAGATAGAGACCAGTTGAATTCTTAGCAGACACACATATACAAATTTTGTATATCTGATAACTTTAATAAGCTCAAATTAAGAGTCAGTGGAAATAGAAATGGTCAGGAAGATGGCCAAATTGTGCCATTGCTTCATTTCCTCATCCACTCAGGCAAGCATGGCTGTCTTACTTTCCACATCCCTGGTTCTGTGAAGTGATACAGAGAGCAAGACAGCAATGACCACTGCTGCATGAACTTAGAAACTGGTGCCTGAGAAGACAGGACAGGAGATATGTTTAAGAAAGAAAAGCTTAGGTAAGGGTGTAACATGTTGCAGAAATACTAAAAAAAAACTAACGCAAGCAAAGGGCCATACATTCTGACAATGAAGAGATCATTAAACCACTAAGGGTGTGGATGGGATCATGTCCTCCAAGCCCAACCCAACACAGGATCACCTGCATAATCACTTTAAGAGCTATTTTCAGTCTTCCCTGTCTCTACCCCTGCTTCAGTCACTGAGTAGTGTTAATTCTCTTATGCTCTGAACATCCAGTAAGTCAACTGCTGTGGAGAAAGATAAAATGTCGACATTCATTAGGGGCTAGAAAGCACACCCATAACCCTGCTGGTGTAGGACAAGGGGATAGAAGTGAGGAGACTAGCAGCTTTAGGCATACAAGCTCTGCTATGTGCAATGACAATCACTCCAGTGGGTCTTTATTCCTTTATAGGATTTCTGATATGAACTTGGCCATTTTCTTTTCTTGGATGAAAGGGAAAAAGTATTCCAGGTGAGTTCTATTTTTTCCTAAATACACTGGACTTTCAGCTTCTTCTCTGCTAATCACTACTATCCTACCTAATCCTATTTCTGTTGCATCCTGCCTGATTCTGACCTGGGTTACCTGTTCACACAGTCCTGTGGGTTGCACAGGTGTGTCTAGTGATCTTGTTTTCCAAAGTGCAGACTTTGTTCAGTGGAAGCTGACTCTGATGCTGCCACCTCCTCAGGTTGCCAAGCATGCTTCCCTGCCTGAGATAAGATGATGTACTCATGGGCACCCCAGCAGCTTCTGTGCACTCCCACCCCATGCAACTTTGGTCTTTTGTTCTCATCAGTCCCACTGAGGTATTTTTAAACACTTTATCTTTAGGATGCTATTTTCAACCTTTTTTCCTTTTCCAGAATTCAAGGATATTTTGCCAAGTTTGACAATAATGGTGACCGACTGCTATACCACCTTCATGTTATATACATTTTGGAGCTTTTTTTTTTTTTTTGATGAAAGACATTATTTCTTCTTCCTGTTGAAGGCTTTGTGACAGCTGCTATTAATACAGAGTTCAATCAATGCTTTAAAACATCCCAATAGTTCACATTTCTTGTATTTTTTTCTTTGTGTTCTTAGCCTACTGCCATTCGTAACTTTTCTACAAGTTATAACAGAGACTGCATTTAGTAGCAAGATGGACTAGGGAAGGTCAGGAAATGGACCAATCTTGAGGTCTTTTGCTGACACAGTGGGAAACTAACAATTTCTCCCCTATTAGTTTTAACTTTTTAAATGATTTTGAAGGTTTATTTTAGCAGTTCAAGACAAGAGAAGAGCAAGGCAAAATGTATAGATGTACAAGAAGATGCAAGAAGCCATGCTGCTTCCTGCTGGAAGACCATGATGGGGTGTGGATCAGAGGGGATGAGAGCAGCATGGAAATACAGCGAGTGCTCAGATGCTGAGGGGCTGAACCTTGGGCAACTGGAAATTTATCTGGGTTTTGAAACCCAGAAGGCTGGGTTTCAATGCAGTGGCAACAGCAGAGCAAACTCTGAAAGCTTAACAGGAGCCTCTTCTCTGATAATGGCTGGCAGTAAAGAGAGAAGATGGAGCAGCAAGATAAAAGGGTTGTGTGCTCTAGGGGAAGGTTTGTTTCAGAAGGAGATTATTTAAGATGAGCAAACGACAAGTGTGACTATTGGCTGTAGAAAAGAAGAGTGTGGAGAAAAAAAATAACTGGAAAAGGATGTAATAGTAATCATTGCACTAAGTCTCAGAAGTGACGAACTTATTAGCAATTCATTTTCCAAACTTTATTTACATGGTTACAAGTATCTCCTAGATATGTCTGATGGATGCATTTATGTAACTTGAAAATCTGCTATATCTTGAAATCAGTGAAAAATCAATAATCTACAGGCAAAAGTTTGTATTATTATTTAAACTACATCCCAAGAATAGTTTTGGCTTTAATTATTAATCAGGATATTTTTCCACTTGATTTGAAAGATGCATTGATATCATAAAATTTATGATATTAAAGTATATCTTGTTGATATTCAAAAAAGGATAAAAATGCAAATTTATACCAGTATTTCCATTTTTTTTTACTTATTATCAGAACCGAAATGAATGAAAAGAACAAGTCAGAGAAGAAAAATTTATTGATACTAAAACAAAGGAACATCAATCCACATTGCAAATTTTGAGAAATATCTTTTTGATAGACAATTTGAAACCACACTGTAACAACATGCTGAAAATGGACATTCAACTATCCTTAAGACAAGTAAAAGTAACACAAGAAAGAGATTAAATTAGAAAAAAAATTAACAACACCCAAATTTGATAGAGAAGCTCTAGAAGCACAGGCTGGTTACAAGAGGTGTAAATATTTCACCAGAGACATCCTGAACCCCCACTGCCCAATAACAGCAGTGGGGCTGGCAGGGAACTTAGTCCTGATGGCATGTACCACCCTAGTAAATATCAATATTTTTGATATCCATTTAGAAGAAGTATCTATTAAAAATTATTAAAGGTGGACAACTTCATAAGTTTATCAAAGAATTATACTTCCTTACCTTAAATGCTAGGCTCAAATCATTTATAGCTGTCACATGTTTATACAAACTATTAAGGCCATTCAGGAAGGTAAGTATTCTTGCCCATTTATTTAACAGAATCAACAGAGTCCAGAAAGGGAAATTTAACAAAGACAGCACAGAGTGCATAACTTATGGAAGAAAATTACTCATATCATATTCATATTTTATCTGAATTTCTATAGATCTTATTGTCTATCTCACCAACTAATAGGCGGATCACGTCCATTTCACCAATGACCCTGCACATGAAAAGATTGTATCTATCTTTCAGTTCCTTAACGCTTCTATACTATTTCACCATTAGAAGTGCCCAAAGAAAACCAGCTACTCCACTTGGTTCTCTGGAGAAGTAGCACAGTACTAACCATAAAGAATCAGTTTAAAAGAAAGCCACTTACACATGTCATACCTATTTTAATTTCTCATCATAGCATTTTAGAAATTCTGAGTCGTTGACATAATTGCTTACATTATCCAGATTTTCCTATAAGAACATGTATATTTGTAAAGGTTCTTGCTGCCCATAATGATATTGAAAGTCTCCTCTTCTCCTTTCACCACCCCACACAGAAAACACACCTTGCATTCTGTGATGAGATAAAATTATTTTCATGTTTGCAGTCCTTATGCAATAACACCTTCTTTAAAATAGCTCATTCTCCAAAGTGCTATTTAAGTTTTGCAATGATTTTAACAGCCCAGTCTAATTGTTTAGGCTTTGGAGAAGAAATTAATGAAAGGGACAACCATTTAAAGCACAGGAGCTTTGTTCACACTTCATTAAATATTTTAAATGGCCATTTTACTTTATGGCTTTTGCATTCCTTTTGAATTTTAGCTGGCTTGCTTTTTATAACCAGGAAATTTAAATCTTGCTTCAAAGAACACTTGCTGCATGTAAGTATCATCTAGATTATAAATATATTATCCTTACATCTATTTTCTATTATTCTAAAATGAATCTAAATTATTCTAAAATGAATCTAAATTTGAAAACTATATCAGGATTTAATCATCTTAGGGACATTTAATGGAATTTAATGGAATTTAGGGCTATTTAGTGGCATTCAATGGAATTCTTGATTAATATGAAAAATGTTTATTTTGTCTTTTTTCTAAAATTATAAGTAAGTGAACTTTACCTTTCTTTGAAAGTAATTAATTTACTTCATTATTACATATTCTGTGCAGAGTAGTCACTGAGAAGTGTTTCAGAAAAAATGGTATTATTGCTATAAGGAAAAATGATTTATCAAAACAAATTTAAAATTCTAATAAATCTACACTGATGAAAATTGATCTGTCATTCCAACTGCAAAATTTATTTATGATTACATAGCAGTTACTACCTCTGATTAGTTATTACCTATCAATCATAGATCTTCAAATTAATTTCCTTATCAATTTGAACTTTGTATTATTAATAAAATCCAGTGTGATTTTAATGGGTGGAGCATAAAGAAGCTTCACGACAAACTACTTTTGTTTCCCCCAAGAATTACCATTCAACAGCATGGTGGATCTCAAAAATCATACTTCCCTATTTTATCTCTATCCCCACTGAGATTTGCGGCAGTCTGGACCTCTGTTCTATACCTTCTCAGATTTCTCTGCATAAGGACATTAGACCTCAACCAAGTTATCAATGACACTAATGCTGGAAGATAAAATGGACTCATGGATGAGTATGTCATTTTGTGTCATGTATATATAACGGTGCAGAGAAAGCATACTCATTTTAAGAGAAAGGAACAAAGCACAGATTATGAAAGAGAGCTTCAGGTCCAGATTCTACTTTGTGAGCTACTTTTGAGTCCTACATTAAATTTATTTTCTTAAGCCATTCTGAGTGTCATTCTGCTAGTTGCTAATTATGGAAAAACATAATAATGGAAGTATAGATCTTAAAGATATAAAACATAAGCACTAAGCTTTAGTCAAGAAGCATGGTTTAAAATTTGTTATATGGTTTTGAATTTTGATATAAATGCTATTTATGGCCAACCTGATTATATAAAAATGAGATTGACTTAATATCATCGTATATGATAAAAACAAAAATTAAGGTCTGAAATTATACTGAATCTTTCAGTCTCTAAATTTCATATATTGAAGTCTTCATTCTCTGTATGACTCAATTTGGAGATGAGGCTCATAAGAAAGTGATTTAAGGTTAAATGAGGTCATAAGGGTGTGGCCCTGAGCTGACAGGATTAGTGTCCTTATATAAAGAGACACCAAAGAGCTCAAATTCTTTATCCTTGTGTGGATACCAAGTTACCAAGGGAAGGCCATGTGAGAACAGAACAAGATAGAAGTCATCCACAAGTCAGGAATAGAGCCCTCACCAGAAATGAATCAAGGTAGCACCTTGACCTTGTTCTTCCAACCTCCAGAACTGTGATGATACAGATTTCTACTGTTTAAGCCACTTGGTCTAGGGTATTTTATTATGACAGCACAAGCAGACAAAATACAGAAGGGATCGCACAGCATAAACCTAGTAAGCATACATACCATACTGTAGGTAAAATAATTAGAAACCAGAGACACAGCAACTTGCCTAAATTCCAACTGCATCACAAGAAGGGACAGTGGTTAAAATTTAATACTTATCCAGAGGTTTACAAAGAAAATATAATCTGAGGCAGAAATGATTGAGAATATAACTTTAAATTTGGAAATTAAATTTGAAAACAGTTATTTCTAAAATGATTTTTACTGTCAGCAGTGCCTTTTAGGCATAAGTTAGTCTTTCAAAGATCTGCCTCATCTTCCCCCTTTTTGATAATAATACCTGAGGAATGGCTAAATGACCTTCCCTACAATACATGTCTTTTCTTGCCAGAGAACCATGGCTCCCAAGGTAGAAAGAGTATTAGATATAAAGTGAGAAGGAAATTCTATGATCTTAACCTACTTCCTGATATGTTAATAGATCTGACAATTTAGATTATCTATTTCTTTAAAAAAAAAAAAAGGCTGTACTTCAAAACCATTTCTTTAGTGAAGACTATAACAAAAGGGTCAGTTTTGAGATGCAGAAGTAGAGCTGTGACTTTTTTGTCATAGTGGGTAGTCTAACTTCCTTTTCCTTCCCTGAGCACTAAGTATCATAATTGAACTTTGGAGATGGAAGCATCCAAGTCAACAAACGTAACTTAAGGAAGAAATGATAACAATCCTTTAAATATGTCCAAAATACTATCTCTAGTCCACTAAAAAAACCAAAAAAAAAAAAACTTGGACTGCTGCTTTTAGTTCATTTTATTTTTCTTTATTCAAAAAGTAGTTTGTTATATTAACAATCTTTTAGAATGGTTATGGCATAGTGGAGCAAAAAATACCAATTAGCTCAGGAAGGGAGTGAGACTCAATGAGTGAGAGTATCTCTTAAGTCCATTTCTTGGGCAATTAAAATACTGTATTTAGGAAATACCAAAATATACCCATGGTATTGTTAAAATGACCTAGCTAATAAGTGTTTTAAAATGTTTTATATTAGTAACATACTGGGTCTTATATTTTATGCTTCATGAGGGCAAATACTTTCTATTGGCACATCTATCCTTTCAATGCCCAGTATCTAGTAGTTCCACTGCTATTATTTGAACTGATGATTTACCACAATTGGCCTATTAACAAGGTAAAGGAGAAAAGAGGATTTCTACTACATATTTGCTGGAAATATCTCTCTCTACCTCCCTTTTTTTAGTAACAAAATGTTTTTCCAAGCCCCAAATGATTTTGGTTTATCATTCTGACGATCAATTTTAAAGTAATAACACTGAATTCCCCCCATAAATCCTCCATATTGAAAATGACAAGAGAGATAAAAATAAACAAAAGTAGCTTGGGATTTCAAGTTACTATCTTCTGCCAACTGTCTCATAAAAGAAACTATGAACATTACTGATCATTCTCCACTGTCACTGACTTAGTCTTTAATATCCTTGAAATGTAGTTACTTGGAAGTCTGGTTTCAGAAAATAGAGCAAGTATAAAAATCACAATAAAAATGCTATCAAAATTTCTTGAACATTCTTCATTTAACACACAACAATGCAAAAAAAGAACTTCAACTTTTTACCATTTAATAAAAACATATCACGTGCATATCTGAGCCACGATTTCTGAAATAAATTCAATTTCAAAAAATCATAAGGAAATATCCCTCCCCCACAGCATTCTATCAAAATTCAGATAGAATCCCAAATCAGCATAAATTTTATACAAAGAATTGTAAATCTGGAAAAGAATAACAACTGTTCTGATGGGTTTAACTTGAAACTTATACAACATTTTCACTATGTAGAAGCTGCAAGTGGACATATTCAGCTGGCTTATGGTTGTTTTGTTCTAATGTTTGTGGTTGTTTTCTCCTTATGTACCAAAGACAGGAAGAAGAAACAGAGACCTTTTCCTCCATGATTGATTTCTACCCAGGAAGTCCTTCCATTTAAGAAATATTCAACAAGAAGTCAAGATGCCAATCACACCAAAATAGCAATGCTCCTGTTTGTGTTTCTGGGCTGCATGTCATGATCTTTGGGCATGAGAACAAACAAACGTCAGCACAGATTCCACCTGCAGCTTTTCCTCTTCTCATAGAGTTGAAATCAAAACAAAACAAATTTTACATAAAGTCACAGAACAGTGAGGTCTGGTGAGACCTTGTGGCAAGTTATATCTGAGACTTGTAGGCAAATAGTCTCTTTTTCAAAAAGTTGGAGACTGGGTTTTAAAACTTCTCTGTGTTAAAATTATCTGAACATCAAGAAGCAGCTTTACCCACAACTAACCAACAACTCAGCTGCTCTTATTAAATCCAAATTCTCCTTAAGTGTCTTCTGTATGTTTACATAAGAAGAATTTGATTCAAATGCACTTACTCATTTCAATTTCAATTAGCAATCCACTGAAAATAAAATGTGATTATTTGAAAGTTAAAAAGAATAAAGCACAATCTCTGGATAAATGTTGGTTTTGCACATAACATTCTAGGCACCATATGGCACTAAGGGTCCCACTACAGTGGAAGTGAGTGCCTTGGACAGTCAGGAAAAGCAACAGATTTCACCACAAACTCCCCGAAAACCAGTGGGCAGGGATACTAATGAGACTTCTCTGAACCTGTGTCATTATGTCTCAAGGGTTGGACTGGATGATCCTTTAAACCTCTTTCAGTTTTAAAATCCTGATTTCTATTCTATATAATGTTAAGGGTTACTATATTTGCATGTGTGTTTTGCTGGTCATAGGTAATTTCTAAATTCTATAAATTCCATTATAATTTCTTTCTATGTTCTATGTGATTTATGACTTCTTTAAACTACAGTACTTTATTCTTTTAAAATGTAATATATAATAGGCTTTACTTTTCACTTAAATGCTAGACTTAACTCTGTTACTAAACTGAATATCCTTGAAGATATTGATGGGTTCTGATATCCTTCACAATATTTATATCAGTGATTTATACCTAGCATGTGCTTATGTGTGATGAATAAATGAATGATTTATATACTACTCTAAACTTTGGCAACATTTGTTGAAGACACAGTCACATTTGTAAAACCTAAACAATATAAAGATTTTAGGATGCATTTCTGAAAAAGTTTACAGGCAGGTAAATGATAAACAGTATAACATTAGATATTCTTTAAAAACATGTTCAGATCTTCTGGAGAAATTGACATAAAATGCTTTTAAAAGTTTAAAGTTTTTTGTTTTTAAATTAAGAAGACAAGTGACTCATAGTCTTGAGGCAATTTCAAAAATAAAGTTTGCAATTTAAAGGAAGTCACTTATAAAAATAAAGTTACTATATTTCTTTCAGTATGGCTTAGAGCAGAGAGCCCTAGATAAAAGAAATAGAATATAGTTGAGGCTGGTAATTTTGACCTTGTAAAAGACCCACTTCTGCATTCATTTCAGTTCTCTAGCATTTCAGACTATTTAATACATAGAATTATATTTTAAAGCATTCTTAGATAGGACAGCATTTATTATTATCTTAATTGTTCTCTCATGAAGTCGTATAAGGCTATGACCTGATATTGTTAATGAATGATGTTACTTTAAATATCATGATCAAACTTGGAATAAAACCCAGTCCTCACTGTGCCCTGCATGGCCAGGCCTATGTCTACTCCTCCAGTCTGAGCTTAAGCCACTCTAACCATCAGTCAAGTGCTCCAGAGTCATCAAGGACATGTTCCTTCTCCTCTCAGAGCTTGTTGCCTCTCCTGCCAAGCACACCCACATGCCAGCTTTTCACACACTGCTTTTTCTCATTTTTCAGCTTTGAGGTCTCTCATGAGACCATTTTTGATTTCTGTATTAGATTATGAACCTCTGGTATCCTCTACTGTTGTACCTATTCATTTAATTCCCAGCTCTCATCACAATCTCTGTTTCATATGTTTGTTGATATATATTTTCAAGTATATGTTTATATAGGTTTACTTGAGGGTCTGTCCCCACACATATCACAATATAATTCCATGAAAGGAGGGGCCTTATCTTTCTTGTTCATTGTAGTATTTCTGGCACCTAGCATGGTGCCTGGTATGCAGCCGATTCTCAATATATATCTGTGATTACCACCAAATAGAGCCAAGAACCTGTAGATCATAAATCCTGAAGCATTCGGGACAAATCAATTACACTTTCTTTTCAATATTTCATTTGTTAATTAAATTTTCTGTTAGTATTAGAAGAAGTAAAATAAGTATAAAATGTTACTTTGCCTAAATTGCTCTTGGAGCAAAACAAAACTTCAATACAGGTAATGCCATAGTGAATGAAGTCTCACCCATATAATTAAATGTGTTGTAAATAAGAGGCACACATCAGTGTTTTAGTAGTGCAAACAATAGGTTAGATATTGTTAGAGAAAATTTCTGGAGTTGATCAAACTTGAGGCAGTCATTATGATGACAATAAAAATTACCAAATATTGAGCACCTGTTACATGCTAGTCACTCTTTTTCATTTCAGTAACTTTAATTACAAATTAATATGTATTTATTACAGTAATTCAAACAAGAGCAGCAGTATTCAAGTAGAATGGGCTTTTCCTCCTCTGCTGAAGTCACACTTGTATAATAAATCACTATTGACAATGAGGTATATATACTCCCACACTTCTTCCATTGTTTATATACAACCTGAAATACTGGACTTTTGTTGAGCTAGTTGCAAACCCATGCTGGAAATCCAGCTGCTCAGAGTCAGGGTCCCTTTTGCTAGTCATGGGCCTGTGCTTTTACAAGTTGTTTAGTAATTGTATAAAAATTTGAACCAATCCTGCTTATGCACACAAACATGATCCTATTCTTAAAACAACTGTAGTCTACTTGTAGATGATAACACAGAAATTATTTATCTAAAGATACATTATTGTTTTAATTTCTTAAAAGATATATAATAAAACCAATAGTAGCGTAATGGCTCATCTTTTTTTCATTTTTTCCCCCTCAGAGCTGGGGATTGTGAACCCAGCACCTCATGCATGTTAGGCAAGCACTCCATCACTGAGCTATATCCCAATTCCAGTAATAGTTAATCTGCTGTGAGCCCAGCAGAGGACTATTTATTCCAACAACTCTTTAGTTTCATCTACTGGATAAGTGAAAGCATTTGATACTTTTCAATAGCTGCAAAGGATAAAAAAAATTCCATAGTAGGACAAAACCTCAATTATTCAGTAATTTTCCTATTGGTGGACATTCAGAGTTTACCAGTTGATCACAGTAATTATCTTTGTGCATACATCACCAGAGTGGCACCTTACTTATATACAATTACATTAATATAAAAGGTATTATTAATTCAATAAGAATGTACAATTTAATTCTTTAAAATGTCCTAGGTAAATGATCAGAGATACATGGAATTTGGTCTCATGAACTCCAATGAGCTTGAAACAGAAGCAAGGCAGAAAGTGGATGAAATTTTGACTGAAAGGATAAGACAGATCAGGACATGGCAGCAGAAAGCAATAGGATATACCCGTGTGAGAATTCAGACTTAGTAAAGTTGGGGGTGTAATTTGGAGGCAATTATATATGAAAGGGGGTTACTGAAGGTAGACCAGCATAGCTCTTTATATAAACTAGAAGAATTTAGATTTCTTGCTATAATAAGCCAGGAAACATTTATAATTATTATTGTAATATTTGTAATAATAGGATGAGTGATTAAGCATCCTTTCAGAATTGGAAAAAAAAAATTAACAACCCCATGGCCTGCTGACCTACACATATTTGAGCATGGTGTTCTTTTATAAACCATATGGACTTTGCAGTCTTAGTTTCCTCAGGAACTCCTTGAGTAACAGAACTAGAACAACTCTCACTGTTCAAATGCAAATGCTTTCTCATCAACTCAAAATTGCTCTTATTATCAAGTTTGAGAAATGTAACAACAGCAAAAGCCCTCTAAGGACACAATCAATGACACACCATGGGCAACTTTCTATCTCCAACCCTCCCTTTTCTCTTCACAGATTGAAGCCAAAGAGGCTGCCGGGCCAATCAACTTTGAAACCCTGATAACTACATCCACACTCTCCTTGTATGGATATTTTGTTTTTAATTCTACCAGACCCTCCTGAAGTGATAATGGTACTCCACATCAGTAGTTAATCAATAGGTCCCCCTAATGAATCCTCTTACCACTGTATAAAAAGTCAACTCCCCAAATGTCTGCGGTGTTTGGTATTTACTACAGACTAAATGCCTGTGTCTTCCCTACCAAAGAAATCACATTTAAGTTGAATCCCCAATGTGATGGTTTTGGGAGATGAGGTCATTGGGAAATAATTAGGTCATGAGGGTAGAACTCTGATGAATGGGATCACTGCCCTTAAAGAAGGGATAAGAAGGTTCACCTCTCACCACCCCCATTTTGTTGTCGACCACATGAGGACACAACAAAAAGGTGGCTATCTCTAAACCAGAAAAGGTTCTTCACTGGAACCCAACCTCATGGGCACACTAATCTCAAATTTCCAACCTCCAGAGCTGTCAGAAATAAATGTTAGTAGTTTAAGCCATCTAGTACTTTCATACTATACAAACCAAGATAATATTTTATAGATGCCCCTCACTTTATATTACATCTGTTCTAATATAGTAATTGATCCATCAGAAAAAAACATGGAATTGGAAATAGAAGCAAGATAATACATCATGGTCACCATACATAAAGTCTAGTCCCTCTATCTTTTCCTAATTTTTTATTTTTACTTCTATTCTGTAAATGTTAATATAAAGAGTCCATCATTTACTCTCTTCTCCTAATACTCTGTATATAATATCATTTCCTTCCAGAGCATCAATATCATCTTTGAACCAAGGACCACAAAATTTTCACACCCAACTTTCTCCAGAGCTCCAGAACCATAGTTCTAATTCCATATTGGAAATCTTTACTGGGCTAAAAGCATCTTTACACAGCATGACTGCAGTTGTTGATCTTGGTCATTGATTACTGATGGTTGTTAACCACTCCACTTGATTGGTATCTCCTTCTAATTGTCAGTACCTGTACTATACTGGTGGCCAAATATATTTCTCGTCATGCCTGTTCACAGCACCTCAAAGTTAGTATGTCCCAAACTGAACTCCTCAGTTATTTTTGCTCTTCCCAATCGGATACACATCTTTTATATCTCCCTCAGTTAATGGCATCAACATCAACTTGACTTCTCAAAAAAGAAAATGCGGAGTCATTTCTATTTCCTCCTCATTCAATTTCTATATCCAGTGATCAAATCTGGTTGTTTTCTCTTCAGGTTTGTGTCCATATGTGTGCTCTCCCCCACTGCCAGGCACTGACAGTCCTGGGCTTCATGAAGCATTGCCACCATAATGACCTACTGCCTTAGCCTCCTCTCTGGTTGCCCCAATTCCACATCTTCACCCCATTAAGCCATCTCTCCTAGAATTTAAAGTGAACTTTCTGAAACACATGTCTCATATATTATCTCCAATTCCACAAAAAATACTTTCAGATTTTATCTGAAAAACAGTTGGGAATGAGACAGATGAGGACTAATGTAACAGTTCAAATATTATTAACAACCAAACAAACTCCTATTTGAGTCATTCTCAGTGTTAGACACTATAGATACAGTAGAAAATAGAGTTGGTATTCTCCACAAGGAGATAAAAAGCATTTTAAAAAATCATTTGTGTACAACCATAGAAATGAAAATTTGTACCCCATTTGTGTACAATGAATCAAAACGTAGTATGTAAAAAAAATCATATTAGTCAGAATTTATAGATAAAATATAGACACGTGGTTAAATTTGGATTTGTGATTTATAATGAATATATTTTAGTCATAAGTATGCCCAAATATTGAATAGGACACATTTTAATAAAAAGGAATAATAGTAGAGTGAAACAGACATTATTACTTCATGTACATATATGACTGCATGACCGATGTGATCCTGCAATATGTATAATCATAAAAATAAGAGATCATACTCCACAAATGTATGATCTATCAGAATGAATAAATGCATTCTACTGTCATGTACAACTAATTAGAACAAATAAAATTTTAAAAATTTAAAAAATAAATTAACACCCTAAAAAAAAGAGTATTAATTGCCTACCTGAAGTTTAAATGTAACAAAAAGTCTTGTATTTTTATTTGTTCCATCTAGCAACCCTAAGTGTGATAAGAATGCCAGATGCTGAAGTAAAGGTATTCGATTTATAGAACTGTGTGGGAGGCCCAAGATGTCTTTGGAAAGCAGTGTTATCAAAGTGACTAAGAGAAGTTCATTGGTAGATTCTCTGTGTGTTAGTGAGTGTCCTAATATCATGTGCACCTCAGATAGCCTTCCAGGCAGAGGAGAGCACATTTACAAAGGCAGAGCAGACAGAATCAACAGAGTATGTTTTTAGTGATTCGATGATGAATGCTTAACAAAACTGTCTTTCAAAAAAATAAAAAAAGAAGGAAAAGTGTTGATTGTTGATTTATAGGGTTTTCCAATTTCCATGGTATAAATATTCCCACCAAGCTAGATTTGAAATAATAAATGTAGTGGTATTTTAACAAGGAGTTGGTAAAAGATGTACAGTGTAGTATTACCATTTTACAAATATATGGATATGAATTTCTCAAGAGCATAGACAGTGACATGTAACAAAATAATTAGAAAGTGGTGAAGTTTTGAGAATTTACTACCTTAATGGAATACAATTTATCTAATTATAAAGTTTACATAATTTAATTTTTAATAATAGCTGTGTTTCAACAACCAGCTTGCAAACTTTTTGAAAGTTTAAAAGTTGATTTTCAGGATAGCATGAGCTTTGTGCACATCACTGTGTGTTGGTGAACTACAATCTAGCATTGGTGGAATATAAAGTTTATGTGAAAGGAGGTGTGGATTTGAACAAATAGGGTAGGGGAGGCATTGGACCCTCCTTTTGTACAACCCCATCAGGTTTATATATGGATAGAAAGTTGAAAGATAATAAATGGATGGATGGATAAATAGATAAACATGAAGGTTTACCATCTCACTTTATAGGACTCAGCTTACAGTGCCCTGCTTGGCTATGTACTTGAAATTAAAGGAGTAATGGCGTCTGAGGTCAGAGTAATAACTCCATCCTTTATTAGTAACCAGTTTTTCTCAAAGTGAAAAAGTAAAAATAAAAAAGGTATAAAATAACAACGCCTTCTTCCTTGGGAAGGTAATTAGTTGAGGTCTGATGTGGCAAGACAAAAAGTGCCAGATGAATATCCTAGTTAGTTTCAGTGCGGTTCTCAACTCTCTTTCCACGAGCTTGTACACTTGCTGCATTTGCACAAGGCACAGATACAGCCTTATTTCTTGTTTTATAGGCCCTGCACTGGCTTTTCTGCTTTTTTCAACCTCCTGCTTCTTTAAAGATTACCCTCTTAATATTGGCTTTGAGTCCCTCTAGGCATGTCCACAACCTTTACCTCCCATTTCCATTTCCATCCAAGAATGATTTAGCATTTCAGAATTGAGAGATCTTAAGCCTTTTTGCTTTCTTCTTAAGCTGAGAAACATATTACAGAAATCCAAGGTAAAATTAAAACTAGTCTCCTTGTTTCTACTACATTCTTTCAGCTGTTGAAATAATACACCATAGCAATTTATATTCAATCTATAACAGGTAAAAATTAACATCTTTTATGAGTTTTGGCATGTCATCAAAAACATGCAGCAATCTGTGAGACTGCCACATCAGTCTGCTGGTAATCACAGTCAACAATTTATTTAATTTTAACTAAGAATTTGGTAGACTAGCTTTACAATTTGAAATTTTTTTTCAGAAGAAAATTTCAATTTCTATGCCAATGTAGAAAGAAAATTTTAAAACTCAAGTCTATGTCAATAACAGCAGAAGTTCTTTTGTTCTGCTCACACAATATGGGCTGGGCCTTTTGTAGAACTTAATGTTTATGCTTAATATTTAGATAAGATAGTGAGAGACAGAGTATGAGTATGAGCCGGAACAAGTTGAAGGTGGTTTCATTTCGGTGTCCAATCTCAATCCAAAACTATTGACTTTCTACCATAAGAATTAAGAAAAAAATATATGGCCAAGATGGCACTCAAAGACTCACAGTGGATCTAAGATATACACAAATAAGAAGTGGAACATGATATGTGCTCTCAGTAAAACAAGAGTAACAAAAGCTCATGGAGGAAGAAATGCTGGTGGGGTGGATGGACAGGTAAGTTTTGAAAGGAAATTGCATCTGAGTCTGGATCTGGACCACAGGTAAATTTGTAATGGTTAGAGAAGATAGGGTGGGTAAGAAAGTTAGATAATGAAACAAGCAGAGGCAAAAGTTCAGGGTAGGAAAAGAGTGAAGGGCATCTTCAGTGAGTAAAAAATAATGTGGTTTTGTACCAATTATGACCAAGAAACCATTGTGGAAGAAAAGAGAGCCAGGTGCTGGACAGTGCAGGATTTAGAATTTACACACGGGCTATGGGGCCTGAAGGCCTCTGGGAGGGCAGCTGCTTGACCAAAGTTGGGTGGGATGAATGAGCCTAGCAAAAAAAAAAAAAAAAAAAAGAGGAGACAAAAGGGCCAATTAGGTTTCCAACTCCGTGTAAAAGGAAAGAGAGCCTGGAATAAAAGAATGTCAGTGAGAACTGACAGAAGGAACAGATGTGAGTGAAGATTCAGAATTAGACCTGACAGGACATAGTGACTGATAACATGTAGACATGTAGAGAGCGCAAGGAAGTGAGAAGTCAGAAATGACTCAGGGGTTTTCCGCCTGAGTGACTGAGAGAATGGAAATGTCACAAATTGAAGATAGAAGGGGAAGAAGGATGCATGTGGTGACTGTGCCTCTGTTTGTTGGATGTGACATGGAAGGAGATGCTGGGCTGAGTTCTGATTTATTCAGAGCAAGCAGCACATTTGAGTTTACGTATAAGGTAGTGTGCTGTGAGGCATGAGCCCTCTGGCTTTGCTGTAAAAAACTAAATGGTCTCTAATCCTAATTGTAAAAAGTTCAAGTTTTATGTATACACACACACACACACACACACTCAGAAATATACAATACAAAGTCAGACTTTTTTGAAGCCTGAACTTCTCTCAAAAATTTAGTCTGAATGGAAGATCACTTGAGCCCAGGAATTTGTGGCCAGCATGGGCAACATAGTGAGATCCTATTCTCTGTGTCTCTGTGTCTGTCTCTTTCTGTCACACATACACAGGGAAGAAAAGGAAGGAAAAGGGAAAACTCAAGGCTACAAGACTATTGCTGGAGGTATCACAGTAAATGACATTGCAAAAACCAATCTACATGTTAACACTTTCAGTACCTCACAGATGGTGGTCATAGCTCATCAGCATTGCATAGGAAGGTTAGAAAAATCAGAGGGACAAAATGAAGGAGGCTTTCATTCTCCCCCCATCCTCCTCTTCTCTACTTGTTGATGCTTATTAGCTCAGTTTGCAATTATCAATAAAGGAAATAATGAAATCCACCTTGGAAGTGGCAAGTGGCATTGTAATTAGTCAAATCAGAGTTCAAATTTTAAAAAAGCAATTTACATCATTTTCCAAGGCATAGAATAATATTACAATGCATTATAGTATTTGTATAATACAACTTCTTCCTTCAAGAAGTGAAAACTACAAGTAAGGGCACAAGGCTCAAGAAATAAGAAAATGAATTATTTTTTCCTGAAAATCACCTAAAGGAATCAAAGAAAATATGTCCCATAATGGGACATTATTTATTGCCAAGTGACTAGTGCAGATATTGCAGGATTAAAGATTAACCCTCTTTTCTGCAAGCAAAACACATAAAGCCTACTTATTTTATAAATAAAGAAACCAGATACAAAATGTCACCAATTGCAATTTTGTACATTCTAGGTCTTTATCAAATTTCATATTCTTCATGAATTAATTCCATCTTGGGTAGATACTACAAAATGTGACCTTATTCATTGATTATGACCACCATACTAGAATGGGAGTTATTTGCTCAAGAAATCTATGGCATCTTGATCTAACCTTGTAGATTCTAGCACTGGACTGAGCAAGCAGAAAGCTGTCAATGGATCCTGCTTGGGGAGTTCAGATGAAGTACCCATAGTGACTCACTCTGTGGAAGTCTAGGGCATGAGCTCTGGCTTCACTATTAGGGGTCATATGCACCTGTGAGGCACTTCTCTGTGCCTCAGTTTCCTCATATGTAAAATGGAGATAGTAACAGTACTTCATAAAGATTGTGAGGGTCAAATGTACATGAAGTGCTTGAAGCATATATAAAGTTATTGTTAACAGAATTGACAGAAAATGAGCCAAGACCTAAAGCCAGATACTCTTCTGCTTTGACCTTTTGCATAACTTATGTTGGTAAGCAGTTTTAAGAAGATAGGTGTGTGTTCTTTCCCTCTCCAATGCTCCCGTGAAATGCTCTCTCCATTGTGCCAGTCTTCTTCCTTATGGATCTCTCTAAACAATCATATTTTTGGAAATATGTCTAGAACTATATGACTTTTCTTTTTCCCTACTTTTCATTAAGTTTCTTAAGGTAATTTCCAGACTCAAATTGACTCTTATTACCTACTCTCCTCATGGCTACATTCTCTTGTCATCAAGGTGTGCTAGTTTCTCCTTCCAGATGTCTCTCTCATCCAGTTTTTCTCTAACTGCTACCTTATCTTTACTATTATCAATCATGTCTGGCTATTTTAATTATGTACTCCTTGACTTCTTCTCCAGGAATGCCCTACTATGAACCATGATGTATACTTCTGGAAAAATCATTATCCTGAAAAGTCCTCAACTGGGTACATCCACATTCAGACACATTCAAGTCTTCCTTCAGAGTAAAACCAGTTTCTTGAGGCTATATTTCAAGGACATTCACAAACTGACCCTAAACTTCTTTTGAGGATTTATATTTCCCAATTTATTTGCCAAATAGATTTCTCAAGGCAGATGACACATCAATGCTCCCTTTGCTGGACTGGCTCATTCTCATTTCTGAACTTTGACTCAAGTCATTTTCTTAGGCTGGGATGTCCTGATCTCTTTTCACCTAATTACAATCTTCAAGGCAAGCTACACCACCAACACACACACACACACACACACACATATACACACACACACACGCACACGCACACACTGAGGAAACTCTGTTTTACTTTTTGTAACTCACTTGACATCTGTTATTTACTTACATTTTGAGGTATCTTTTCTACCTATCTAACTACAAATTTATCCATCCATCTATCCATTCAGCTCATCTCTCATCTCCTACAATTAGATTTAAAAAGACTTGAAACAGATCCTATATTTTATATTATTTTACAGATTTCCTTTCCTTGTCCTCTAATTCAGTATAGTTCTTGGAACATAGGTTGTATTCCAAACACGTATATTAAATAATTAGAGAAACATCAGACAGCAAATATAAAGTGCTAAAAGAAATACAATAAAATATTAAATATTACTGGAACTAACAGGTTTTCCTGACCTAAATTTTTTTGGTAGATGCCATTAATCCGTGATTTCATGACAATCTGTAAGCTCTTTCACAGTCTTATTATCATGCTGTGTTATAATGATCTGTTTACTTGTCTCTCAGCTCCACTAAGTTTCCTCTGCTTAATTGTTTATGTCTCTAATAATGAATGAATGAGTTAAAGCAAGAACATGTCAAAATAAATGCTACATATGGGGGGATCATTTGAAAATCATGGAAATCAATACTATTAGAAGTTAAATAAGACTTAAAGGTCTGTTTTAGCATATCATCCCCTGCATTTTTCTATCCAATGCCCTCAATTATACATGAAGTAGTAATGCTATGTAAAGTCACTGAAGGTAGCCCAGACACATTCACAGCGTTTAATATTTGTTATATGCATAATAGATGAGTACAGTCATTTATCTACCATTGTCATTTTTCACTAAATAAACAATACTCTGCATACTGTGCCCAAGGTCCTGGGCATGATTTTTCTTTTATTTAGTACTTTACTTCTAATACCAGTACAGAAGTAGCCAGTGGGTACAGATTCTCCTTTGGATATGAGTTTCCTGTTTTTGCACAACAACCATCTATTTTCTTGGCACAGGCAGACCGTTCTCATTCTGGACAAATGACTCTGTGGAAGAGCAGAGGAAATAGCAGTGATTCACAGAATAACTAGGCTGGACCCTGAGGCACAGTAACTTTCTAATAATAATATTGCCAATATTTATTCTCTTTGCATCCTCAGTACATGGAGCTTCAAAAGAGAAGTTGAATTCAGAGATATTCACATTAAGTTTGACTTACAGAAGCATCACATCCTAGCTAATCTTCATTTTTGCCAAGCATATCAGTGCAAAATGTCAGTACTTCTAAATCAAGAGAGTATGTCAGGATCACTTGGGAAAATTTTCCAAACACATATGTCCTGGTCTCTCTACTTGTGCATAGTGGGGAGCACTTTATACACAAGAGGGTAGTTTGATGTGGGAAGTAGGACTTTTTTTAAAGTGCCCTATTTCTTTTTTATGTAACTCCTTTCAATAAGAAACACAGAGAGGTAAAAAGATTCAGCCTGTATTTTTACTGAATTGGCCCAATGTAGTTATTTTCAAATTGTGCCAGTATGAGTATCCTTAGGAGCTACCTAAATATTTGTTAAATGGATGAAATAATGAAAAATGTAAAGATTCTTCACTACTACTTTAGAACAACATGTGAATAATATTCATATAGTACTTTATACACCCCACAACTTTCTCACATACATTACCCCATTTTGACTTTAAAAACCTCAAATGAGATAACTAGCAATAACTTTCTTCTTACTATCCAGAAGAGAAACACTAAGATTTAGGAAGATAAAAGAACTGAGCCAAGCAAGTGAGTATCAGAGCAGGAACTGAAAATACTCGCTTCTAACTTTGCAGTCAGGGTTTCTCCATCATTCCATTTAAGAAATTGCCAAATTCTTCTTTTTCTTTATTGTTGTGGTCCATTTTTATTTTATAGCAAAACACATGAGATCAAATAATTTATAAAAAATAGAAATTTATTTGGCTCATGGTTCTGGAGTTGGAGAAATCTGAGAGCTTGCGCTGAGGCCCTGGTGAGGGCCTTCTTTCTGCATCATAAAATCATGGAGGCATAACATGGTGAGACAGGAAGTGCACTAGTTCAAGTCTCCCTTTCTCTTCTTATGAAAGAATGCCATCATTAGAACCCCTCATGACTCAACTCAAAACAAAGTATCTTGCAAAGACCTCACCTAAAAATAGCATTAACAAGAATTTGGGGATTAGATTCCTAACATATGAACTTTGGAGGACACATTCAAACCACAGCACCTACAATGTAAATAAATTACATATTTTGAATCCATCCTGTATTATGAATCCAGATGCCTGAATTCTAGACCTGGATTTGCCCCCCTCCTGTTGGGTGATCCCAGGGCAAATCACTAACATAGCTCATGCTTTGTTTTCTGGGTTTTGTTTGTTTGTTAATTTTATACCAGGCATTGAACCCAGGGGTGCTTAACCCCTCAGTCACATCCTCAGCCCTTTTATATTTATGTATGTATTTATTTATTTATTTATTTATTTTTGGAGATAGGGTCTTGCTAAGTTGCTTAGGATCTCAAACTTGTGGTCCTCCTGCCTTAGTCTCCCAAGCCACTGGGATTACAGGCATGCATCACCATGACCAGCTCATGCTTTGTTTCCTATGTGCAGGCCAAGTACACATATCACCAATCCCAGTTGTTGCCCACAACTGGGCTTATGGTTTAAAAATGACTGTTAGGCTTCCTGATACAATCAATGAGAAAATAGTATAGGAATAAAGGCAGGCAGTCTGTACAGGAGGTGAAAAGGTACATTTGGCTCAAATGTGTTGTATTCACAGAAATAAAGATAAAAGAGAATGAGGAAAAGTCCTCTAATGCTAAGATTGCCAATACAGAAACTACCCAGACCAACATTAAAAGAGGACCTAGTTTAGTCAACAAGAGATAATTTGTGAAAGCAATTAAGGACTAGTCAAGTACTACAAAATACAACTGTGATATAAAACTAGTGCATTTCTACTCTTACAGAACTAAATTCTTAATATCTAAGCAACTTAAGACAGCATCTTTCCTTACAGGAATTCAGAAAAAGATAAACACAATATTATCATTAAAGTAGTTAGAGCAGAAAGAGGGGCTTTGAAAGATTTTGTGAATTGGCATAGAATGATTTGCATTAGCCAACAAATCATATAAAGAGAAGGAAGACTATAAAAGCCACACATTTTTTTTAAATTCTGTCACTTTCTAATTATAGCCATGAATTGAAAATGTCAGTGTTCCTAGTATTCTCTATTTTCAGTTACTGGTTGTACTGACTTTTTTCTAAAATGCAAAAACATATTTTTTGGTTGGGCTTTTATTTTTGTAATGTCAAACAAAAATTAATGCAGATCCCTACTACAGGTGGTATCAGAACTACAGACTATGACTGTACATATCTCATTGTACATGAAAAAGTTTAAGCCTAACTATAAAATTCATCACAATTTTTAAATAGTCAGGTGACTAAAATTAGTGCAGAGAAAACCTGCCTCTGAAAAATACCTTCATTTATGATAAAATATGTAACTAAAAGATTCTTTGCATATGAAAAATATGATGCCATCTTATTTAGATTTTATTCAATAAATGGAATATCCATTTAAAGGAATAATATTTTCATCTGGCACATATTTTAAAATTTTATTTCCTCTAGGGTATCCACATACTTGCAAAATTATTAAATCTTATGTCCCAGTAGAAAATCATGTTGAAAACAATACTACAAAAATCAAACATTTAAAATGGAAAAAAAAACTATGTTTCAATTCTTATTCCATTTTCCTTTCCATATTTTTTTACTTTTATAACTTTATACAAGATTCAAAGTCACATAAAAATAGCTGAAGTAAAATAATTGAAATATCTAAAATTTTTACTTATATATGTCTTTTAAGATAAATTTCTGTGCATGCTTAAAACTTTATGAGAAAACATATATGTTTATATTATGATTCAATGAATATTAAGTATATTAAAGATCATACATGTGATTTGACATTTCCTACCCTTGGTTCATAGCAGAAATTCCTTTTCTTTTTCATTATTTCCAAAACTTCATGACAAATTTCACTTGCTTCATCTCTTTTCTGACCAGCAGGATCCAAACACTCCACAGCTAACTTCTAAAGCTCTCATATCCCCTGGTAAACCATTTGCTACACTACATTGGATCATGGTTCTGCCTTCTTTGAAGTGCTCTGAGGGCTTCTTGATACAAGCCTTCCATAAAATTCAAGGCCCACAAGACCTCTAAGATGGAATTCTTGCATATATTATCCATTGCCCTCCTCTTCCTCAGGTATTCTTTGAGTTCCCCAAACATATTAATGCATATTAGGACCAGATAAAAATGATGGCACATACTGTCTTCTCTGCCTACAATTCCCTTGGTCTGACTCTTCACAAGGTTGATTTCTATCTTCCAAGTTTCTCCTTAACTGTCACAATCTCTTAATATCTTCCATGAACAAACTCTCTAAATAGCTTCCCCATGTAGCTTTCTACCACCACACTGAGTTTAGGCCCTTGCTAAAAAGAAAAATTTGAATAACTCTACTGGTTTGAAATTTAGATTTTTCTCTTCCATACTCTAAGCCCTAAAGGGCAGGACACTGCCCTACCATCCTAATATCCATTGTCTGACACTATGCTGTGCACACAGTGCAGAAAGGAGAATGTACAGGCCAACTCACTGCAAAGAAGGCAATAAACTACTTCCCCTACTGTGCAATCTCACCCGTTGAAGAAATTTACTTCCCTTCCTTCAATGCCCACTTCTCATCTAAAGCTGCTTTAACAGGTTTCTCCTGAAGGGGTGGACCACATCTGTGCTGAGATTTTTAAAAATCAAGAGAATTTAGAAAAGATTGAGTAGAAAATCTCACTAACTTCAGGAACAGAGGAGACCATGTGGCTCAGGAGGAACAGAGGGGGCAAAAGTTTCTAAAGCAGGGAAAAGTGATGGGACCCTAATATTTACAGGGTCTTTCCCAAACTTCTGGGAGGAATCATCATATTACTAATGGGATGTGTCTGAGTTGGTGACAACCTGCCAGTGAGTTATTCAGTCTTTTAAGTCATCCCTGAGTTGTGAGCATTAGGCCACACGGCCTGAAGACCATGTTTGGTGTGCAGAGCTTAAAACCATAGTGAAATAATGACAAGAACTTCTGCTGACTATTTATAATATCAAGGATACACTTTTGTTTAGTCTATTATCTGGCATGAGATATAGCTGTGATGTTGGATATATGATTTAAAATGGGAAACCATATTTTCAATTATAAAGATACATATTTCCTATACTGCTATGGGAATACTTCCCAGAGATATATTTTTAGAGCTCAAGGTTGACTATTTTAAAATTAGGTTAAATGTATGCTACCAAATCTACATGAATAAATTCATTCTCGACCCATATATGTTGGTCCTCGGAAGTCTCTGTGTTTTGATTAAGTCTGCACAAAAGTTGTTATTGCTGAAAAAAGCCATGCCCTTGAGATCTGAAAAAGCATGTCTATTATAAGAAAAATGTGGATGGCAGCCTCCTCGTCAATTCAAGCCTGACTCATCTAAAGCTGTGAAGAAAAGGAAAGAATGTGTCTGACACACATGCCCATGTCAAAACCCTCAACATAGCTGGACTCAAGATGATCAAGTCAAGGATACCAACTACCTGTGAAGCAAGGCAACTTCTAGAAGAGAGGGAGCAGAGAGGACAAAGAATGGCAAGGCAAAATCCTGAGAGGTTGTTGAATTTTACCTGGAAACTAAGCCATTTTTGACTAACAATACAAAAATAAATAAATAAATAAATAAATACAAATAAACACATTATCAAAACCACGTACCCGTTTTTCAAAGATAACTAAAGAAACTCAAGTTCTTTTAGATTCTTTCTGGTTGACTCTTTAACTGAATGGAACCCAGATGCTGAGTTTACACTGGTAATTTTTATGTGATGAGACTGGTCATAATGCAAACAGAGAAATCAAAGTGCTGCCAATCACCCAAAATCATGAATAGTAAAAAGAGTTCTGTAGAAAAGCTAGATAGAGACTCCTTGCCTCATCCCACTGACACCCAGATAAACCACAGCGACCACTTCTCAGTCACAGCATAACTCCCTGGAGCTTATGTCTGTTTCCTCTAAACCCATCAATTAGCACTTCCCAAGGAAAATCTGCTTGAGTAACAACCTGTAAAGGCTTTGGCCCCTAAGCGCTTCCACCTTGCTCCCTACACACTCAGTGAGCACACATGTCCCAGATAGCCCTTGGCTTCCCATTGGCCCTGTGAAGCATGCTCCCTCTCTTCTTTGAGATATGTCAGTAATAAATACTGACAGTATTTATTTGTCAGTAATAAATCTGTTATTTCATGTTTTTCTCTCTTTCTTTTTTCATATTGCTTCCTCTATGTCTCACCTAACCAATACACTGAAACCCAATTCCCAATTCTTTTTCTATCAGGGCTATCCTAGTAGGAATAAACTGGAAGAAACTTAGACAAGAGTCTGCCTATAAAACAAGTTTCTTGTGAGAGGAACAACAGATCAAGTGTCAGATGCCTAGGTATTAGGCCATCCACCAGAATGAAGAGTACCCCATAAAGGCATGTTATCAAGATCACCTCCCCTAGACCCTTGTAAGGGCAGAGCTAGAGTTCACAGTCACCAACCAGAGTGACCTCATACAAAATTAGAGAAAAACAGAACATATGCTCACAGGCTGCAGCAATGTTGCTTTAAATGACACCAGCACAACCTAATGTTTTGGGCCTCACAATAACTGTTTTCTTCTTCTGGAAAGTTATATCCTGCACTTGCCTAATTAATCAATTATTTGTCCTTCAAAATTCATATTAACATAGAGTTGTAGACTCTAAATTCTTCCCTTTATCAAACCAATCCCAAATAGAATAAATCGTTTTCTCTTTTTATCACACTCCTACTGTAACACTTATTATGCAGTATTGTTATTTATTTGGTTGTATAACAATCTGCTCCTTCCTTAATTGGAGAGAAAACCCTTTAGACAAGAATTCCATCTCATTTATTGATGTATCTTACTTACACCTAGGCCTAACAGGCATCAGATTCAATTTGATGAACTCCATTAATATTTTGATATATTTATTTCTTTAATCAAGTGATGACAACTCATGCAACATGCTTAAACTATGACCAAGTGACATATTAATAATAACATAAAGGGAATATTTGAATATTTATAAACATGGTTATCAAAAATACGGAAGTAAATTGATAGGCATGTCCATCAAACTAGACTTGCACAATAGAATGTACCAACCACAGTCACCCAATTTCCTCTACCTACAAATATTCTCCCTTTCTCTTTATCTACCTAGGAAAGCTCTTTGGAAAAGTCACACACATGCGACATCACCTTTTCCTGACTTCTCATTTCCTCCTCAAGCATACCTGAAGTGCAGTCTTCCCACATAGTTATATGTTAAAACTACTATGACAAATGCTACCAATGGTGTCTATGTGACCCAAACTAAAGGTTACTTTTTATCCCATCATTTATTGATTGATTTTCTGCTGTATTTGTCACCAATTCCATCACCCCGAATCCTGTACTACCTTGGCCTATAATCATCCTGCTTTTTTAACCACTATTTCTCAGTTGCATTGGGAGATCCCTTTTTCTAGTTCCTTAAGTATTGATTATGCCTAGGGATTGCTCTGCTGTTTTTTTCCTACATGTCTTTTGATAATGTCATCTACTTCAGTTTACTGAGTGCTTCAAGTTCATAGACAAAATGGTTTCTGAATCTTATCCTTGATATCTAACAGGTACCACAAAATCCCTTTATCAAATTCTGAACTCATCACTGCCCACCTACCTAGATTTCATTCATATTCTTAATTCAACTTATACTTCTTGTTTAGTGTCTCTTTATCACCCAATCCATTAATATAGTATTTTCCCTAAACTTTTTCCTTGCAAGCCATATTCAACTGACCTGAAAGCAAGGCTTATTTCCCTTTTACTTGGTTCTAGAAATGTCTCCTTCCCACACCATCTATTAATTCTGTAAGTCTCCCTGGATTATTACTATTGTCTACTAACTGACTTGCTTGTCCCTAGTTTTGCCTAAATCACATTCACACTCCATTCTCTCCTCTTCTGAAAATAAAGTCATTGATACTGTATATATACACAAATATGAACATTGTACAAATCCCTCAAAAATCCGCCCCCAATTTATTTTTATCTTCCAATATCAACCTAGAAGTGTATTTATGTAGACATGGGAGAAATCAATCAAAACTACTCTCTATAGAGAATGAAGAGAAATAAGGAATAAATGCAGACTTTAAATTCCTCAAGTCACCTACCAAAAATTCACTATTTTCACCAAAGTAGTAGAATGAGCAAAAAAGGAGGCTGTCAGAAAGGAGGAATAAAAGAGCCCCTGGTTGCTTGTTCTTATCTGCCACAAATTTTACTAGGTTCAATTAAGTTGTGACAGAGTTCCACAACTAGAAATATGTGGAAATTGAAAGAAAGAGAGAAAGAAAGAAAGAAAACAGATCAGGAGTGTTATTGAAAAAGATCAAAATTGTCACTTCGTATCTAATAATGTCCAATTTAGAGGGTACTTTGGAATAAGTGGGACCAATTAAAATAGAACCTCAATATGTATGTTAAAACATTTTAAAAGCAATGCTACCTCTTCAAAGAACTTCGGCAGAAATTACTTGAATCCTAGTTGAAGTAAAGTTTCCTAATTCTAGAATGTAATATGAGAGGGGAGAACCTTAAGTTTTCTGTGAATTATTAAGAGAAGTTCCATCACAGGAAAATAGTTTTACAGTAAGAACATTTAGAGAAAAAGAAACTAGATACAGTGGTGTATGCCTGTAGCACAAGCTACTCAGGAGGCTGAGTTGGGAAATAGCTTGAACTTAAGAGCCTGGAAACAGCCTGGGCAACACAGCCAGAACTTGTCTCAAGTTATTAAATAAATGAGAATACAGAAAAAGAAACATGGCGATAGCATTAACAGTACTTCTTCCAAGTTTTCAATTTTACTGAAGTAATTATAAATGATATTTTTATGGTTAAATCAAAATTATTCTTATTCCTTGGAAAATGCTGATTAAATACAGATGATATGTAAGTATACTATGGAGATAAAAATCTATAACATCTGTTTAA
This sequence comes from Sciurus carolinensis, assembly GCF_902686445.1. NCBI lineage: Eukaryota > Metazoa > Chordata > Mammalia > Rodentia > Sciuridae > Sciurus > Sciurus carolinensis. Next base: position 88,464,950 of record NC_062219.1, read on the forward strand.
CCTCTGGAAATTTATTTTTAAATATTATATCCTTTTATACAGGATGAGAGATAGGGACCTCATTTCATTCTTCTATTCACAAATATCCAGTTTACCCAGCACCATTTGTTAATAAGGTTGCCTTTCCTCCAATGGATTTTTTTTGTTGTTTTATCACACTTCTGTCAATAATCAGATGACTGTAGCTGTGTGGGATTGTCTCTGTTACTTCTATTCTGATCTATTGGTCTACATGTCTGTTTTTATGCCAGTATCATGTTGCTTCTGTTATAGGGATCTACAGAATAATTTGAAACTGGGTATTGTGATGCTTCCTGAAATCACTTACTATTCTGAATCCTTTGTTCTGCCATGTGAATTTTAGGATTGTTTTCCCCCATAGTTCTATGAAGAATATTATTGGTATTTTGAAGTGGATTACATTGAATTTCTAGATCTCTTTTGGTAATAGGGTTATTTTAACTACATGAATTTTACCTTTCCATGAACATGGAAGATATTTCAGTCTTGTAGTGTCTTCTCCAATCTCTCTTCAGTGTTCTATAATTTTCACTGGAGAGGTCTTTTGCCTCCTTGATTCAGTTTGTTCTTAGGTGTTTTTTTTTTTTTTAAATCTGTTGTGAATAGAATTGTTTTCCTGAATTATTTCTTAGCAGACCCATTATTGACATGTAGATAAACTACTGATTTTTGTATATTAATTTTGTGCTAATACTAAATTTTTGGGTTAGCTACTTTACTGAATTTTCCTATTAGCTCTAGAAGTCTTTGGAGGGACTTTTAAGATTTTTATAGGATCATATCAAATAGGGCTACTTCAGCTTCTTCCTTTCCTATTTATACCCCTTTTATTTCTTTCTCTTGCCTAATTACTCTGGATAAAATTTCAACTACATTGAATTTTAAGTATAAACTTTGAAGTATAAGGAATAGGAGTGGTAAGAGTGAACATCCTTGCCTTGTTCCTGATGATAAGGGAAATTGCTTTCAGTTCTTTGCCATTCAGCATGATGCTAATTTTTGTTATACATAGCCTTTATGATATTGAGATGAGTTTTTTCTGTCCTTAGTTTCTTCAGGGTTTTTATCATGAATCAGTGTTGGATTTTGTTGAACGTTTTTTTCTACATCTATTGAGATAATCATGTAGTTTTTGTCCTTGGTTCTGTTTTTGTGCTGTATCACATTTATTGATTTGCAAGTATTGAAACATTCTTGCATCCCTGGGATGAAAACAAGTTGATCATGGTGTATGCTCTTTATAATGTGCTCTTGAATTTGATTTGTTAACATTTTATTGAGTATTTTTTCATCTAGATTAATCAACTATATTGGTCTATAGTTTCCCTTCCTTTGTAGTTTCCTTAGCTGGTCTTAGTATTAGAGTGACTCTGAATGGGTCAAAAACCTAAATATAAGACCAGAAATGATGCAAATGTTAAAAAAATAGGAAAAACACCTCAACATATAGGCACAAAGACTTTCAGAATAGGATCCTTAGAAGTCAGGAAATAAGCAAGAATCAATAAATGGAATGGCATCAAATAGTTAAAAAGCAAAGAAAACAATCAACAGAGTGATTGTGTCTATCACAACACACAGATTGGGAGAAAATCTGGCCAGCTACTCCTCTGACTAAGGCTTCCTCTCCAGAATATATAAAGAACTCATAAAGACTCAAAAGAACTCAAAAAGACAATACTAAAATAACAAAAAGCAAACAAAAACCCAATCAATAAATGGGCAAATGAGCTGAACAGAAATTTATCAAAAGTAGAAGTACAAATGGCCAATTAATATATGAAAAATGTTCAATATTATTAGCCATCAGGGAAATGCAAATCAAAATTCCCTGAGATTACAGCCATAAAAAAGAATGACTTATGACTTTTGCTGATAAATGAATGGATATAGAAACTATCATGCTATGTGAAATAAGACAATCCCAAAAAAGAAAATGTTCTGATGTGTGGATGTTAACCCACAATAAGTTGTGGGGGGATTGAAGTTCAGTGGATTAGACAAAGGGGAATGAAGGCAAGGAAGAGGGGTGGGGATAGGAAAGACAGTAAAATGAATCAGACATAACTTTCCTATGTTCATATATGAATACATGACCAGTGAAACTCCACATCATGTACAACCTCAAGAATGCGATCCTAATTAGAGTAAGTTATACTCCATGTATGTACAATGTCAAAATCTCTACTGCCATGTATATCTAAAAAGAATTTTTTTAAAACTTCCTGAGATTCCACCTCACTCCAGTTAGAATAGCAATCAAGACTACAAATAACAATAAATGCTGGTGAGGATGTATGTCAAAAGGAACTCTTATACACTCCTAGTGGAAATGTAAATATGTAAAGCCACAATGGAAATCAGTATGGCAGTTCCTCAAAAAGCTAGAAATAGAACTATCATGTGATCCAGCTATATCACTCCTCAGTATTTATTTCAAAGAATTTAAGTCAGCATACTTTAGAGGTGCATGCAGTACAATTCATAATAGCCAAATTATGGAATCAGCCAAGGTGCCCATCAATATATATGAGTTTTATTCAGTCATAAAGAAGAATGAAATTGTATCATTTACAGGAAAATAGATGGAATTGGGGACCATAATTTTGAGCAAAATAAGTTAGACTCAGAGATTAAAGTGTCATATGTTTCTCTCATATGTGGAAGCTAGAGAGAAGATAACATGAAAAACAGGGGGATGCCATGAAAGTAGAATGGAAACCATTAAGGCAGAGGAATGGGATTGGGGGACTGAGGAAGAAAGTAGGAGAGGTAACAGGGAGTGAAATTGATCAAATCATGTTTTATGTATATATGAATATGACACAACAAAATCCACCATTCTGTAAAAGTAATATACACCAATAAAAATAATAAATTATGTTTGGAATAGTATAAAATAAAAAACAGTGTTATATCCTAACAAATCAATATTCTAAAATTAATTAATACTGTTTGCAATAAACAAAAAAAGCATTTCAATGACTAACCATAGAGGAAAGCAAGGAGTAGAGAAGAAATCAAATAAGTAAACTGAGTTCTGAATGTGACTTTAGATGAGATACAATGTAAATAGCTGTAAAACTGCACAGGGTAGCATGATACACACAATCCTCTGGATAGAATTATCTTCCATATAAGAAAAATTAAATTTAATTCTTTCACTTATAAAATATTATGGCAAAATAGTTACAACAATTTAATATTCTTCATAGCCTTTTTACTACTTTATCACTTCATTTTGGTTTTTTTTTCAGAGAATTATTATATAACGAAGGAAATCTAAAGAAAGCTGATTTGAAGACACCTTTTTTCAAAGGCTATTCCACAAAGCTTGGAAGGAGGTTCTCCCCTGGAGTAACTACCTTGTTGCAATAGTTACACTAAACTTACTGCTGCTTCCCACACACAACTGAAGGAAATTTTAATTTTTTTAAACAAGGAACACAATACTATTCAAAGGATTAAACAGATCACAATAGCCTGAAGAATTTTTAAATTATTTACATTATCTCATCAAAATTCATATTTGAAACTCAGAGTCTGCATGTTTTATTTCCTCTCTATTTCTACTTTTCCCTTTTGTTGGTTAAGTAATAATCATTCATACCTGCAGCTAAGAATGCATTAATAAAAATGGAATGATGCACAATCCACTTGTTTAGAATGTCCATAACCTTTAAATAATATAGTGTGAAGGTTGGATAATGAGCTACTATGCATTTTCCTTACCTACACACTCTAGCCCCCAATCAACACCTTATCTATACTTTGGCAAAACCCAAAAAGAACAAGAACAAAACAAAATAAAAAACAGAATTGTTGCTATTCTAGAGTCCTATTTTCCTTTCCTCTAGTTTGATCTCTGCAATGTTATTAGAAACTCAGTTATTAAAGATAATTAATCCAGAGCTCATGTAGATAATTTTATCTAATTCAATAGTAGCCTTTTTATTATACCAGAGAAGTCAGAATATCTACTCCCACATGCAATATGAATTAATAAGTCTGTAACCAGTGATCTGTATAAGAGACGACATTTTCAGTCAATAAAACCAATGCCATACTTACGGTGGAGGTTGTTGGGGCTGGTTTTCAGCATTTCTTGGTGTTTTGCAGACAGCAGGCTTCGCCATGTCCCTGACAACACACCTGGGGCGCATGATAGACAGCATAACGCACTATTAATTATAAAAAGGGTAGAACACATCTGGAAATTAAACAGGGTACTGAAAACACAATCTACAGAAAAGTCTTTGCAATATGAATTCAATATTAACCTTGGAGCCCTGGAAAGGCCTCTAGAATTAGAAATCTTTGACTCATGCCTCCAAGAGCTCAGTTATACCCAAGTAAAATCTGTGCTGGCCTCTGTACTTGGTTTTCCTTTTAGCATCAATAAAACGATTGTCAGCAGCTTTCCCCATAGCAGAAAAGCTATTGAAAGCTTTGGCCTCACCATATGAAGACATCTGAAAGCTTAAAAATAGGAACAGCTGTTGTGTTGATATGTTAAAAATTGAGCAGGATTTTCAGTGGCTTTGACAGTTTTACTAAAAAATACGGACTCTTGTTTCATGCCATTAGTCTCCACACAGGTCTTTCTGTTTACAGAAAAAGAGACTTGAGAGGCTTTAAGACATTATCCACATTCAAAATTCCCTTCATACTAATGAGAAGTAAGAGATGGAAAGATATGTTCATACATAAAGTGTGCATGTGTGTGTATATGTGTGTGTGTGTGTGTGTAATAAGAGAAGGTAGCTCCACATTGTAACAATAAAAGGTCTTTGGGCATTAAGTTCTTCAACATAAAATAATTAATGCAGAGGGTAGACAATATAACAGAGTCCCAAAGTAAAGAAGGAGTTGATATTTTTATTCTCTCTCTCTCATGTTTTGTTTTGTTGCAGTGCTGGGGACTGAACCCAGGGCCTCATGAATACCAGACAAGCGCTTACCCTTAAGCTCTATACCAAGTCCTTTTACTCACATGTGAACAGGGCTTATGGAGCATGGAAGAGTTCATTGACCAAAATCAGAAAATACCTCAATCTGAGGCTATACTACACTCAGATGACTCAGATTTCCTTCTCCTAGCCTTTTCTTTTTTTTCAGTGCTGGTGATTGAACCCAGGACCTCTGGCATGCTAGGCAAGCATTCTACCAATGAGCTACATCCCCAGCCAGATACTGCTTCTCATATGCTTTAAAACAAACACAGCTTTGAGCAGGGAAGTCTTGGTAATAAAACTAAAATCCTACATCTTAGATTTTCTAAATGGAAATGCCCCTTAGGACTCAGGACTCCCAAGTACAAATCTGTTTCTTAAGAACTTTCATGGGGCTTCTTGGAGACTTGACTACAGTGCATTTAGGACCTACATTTAGGACCAGTCATGTTATTCCAGAAGTGGATCACTGGTGAGGCAGGGATCACTGTTTCCCAGCGCTAAAAGCTGCATGGCAAAGTTCTCCACTTCTGAAAGATATGATACAGGGAAACGTGGACACAACGCACAGAAACGTGCACACACACATTGCTCATTCCAAACAAGGTCAAGTAAGACTTAGAAATCAATTTGTAACATGAAAAGAAAATGGTGTCATTTCAAACCTCTGTACATCCTCCTCCTAAGATAAAAGTAAAGAATTGTGGCATTTCTCAAGAGCAAATGCTAAACTCTCAATGGACTGGTTAAGAGAGAGGAGTAAAAAACATCCCTGGGAACTACAAAGCCTTATGTGACTCTTTCAGCTTCATGGGAGAAGGCCAATCACACATCAGCATTAAGAGAACATTTTAGGGAGGCAGTTGTTAGAGAAAAAAAATTTACTAGAATTTCTGAGCCCTGAAATTTTAACCTAACTTATACAAGGTACAGTGTCCAAGTAAGTTAAATTTCAAAGTACTGGAAAATCTTTCAACAATTCTCACTCAACTAAAAATAGAATATGCAGCATGGTTAACCTACATGAACTGGTTTGTGAAATGTCTGAAATATCACCAACTCAGAAAAAGTTTTGAATTATATGAAAAGAAATCTTGGTTTCTCCTCTTCCTCCCCTGGAGTTCCAGATATTTATACAAAGCTATGAGAAAAAGAAATCTACCACTAAGAATTTTTCTTAAATATGATTTGAAGTGACTACTTTCTATAAGGCAAAGATTTACCCAGTAGTATTGGTAGGTTTTTAAGCCAAATTTTCCTTTCTCCTAACTAAAAAGCCATATCTTTCTTAAAACAAAACAAAACAAAACAAACAAACCTCATTTCTAATCTCAAGTACCCAGTAATTTGGGATTTAAAATTACAATAGTCAAACATGTTTCTGTCTGTATGCACTATAGAATTTTTTCTGACAAAAACTTAATTTGAATTTCTGAACTTTAAGATTTTATTGAATAATGAAAATAAACATGTTACTCTTCAAAAAAACATATTTGGAATTAATTAAATGTACTTTTTAAAAAATAGGAGATGACTGCATTTTCTATAGCATATATGCTGATCATAGAACACATATACTAGAGTGATGTAGTAGATACTAAATCTGAGTGAGGAGGGAAACTATTTGTTTCAAATTCCTAATTTTTCAACAAAATTGTGGGGAAGTGTTTAAACTATGATAATATATATTCTTATATTTTCTAACCTGACTTCCTTTGAGCTGAAGTATCTTCTTGGTCCAAGAAAGAAAAAATACTACACTATGCTCAAAACAAGACACAACAGAAATATAAAATACAAGATTTTTGTTAGCCTGTGTGGATTTACATTTCTTTAAAATTATAATTGAACTGTGTCAGTTTGGAGGCATAAAACCTTAATAGTTCCGACAGTTCTAATATATGGAAATTATTTAGCTCCAGCAATTTCCATTATTTCCCATGCATTAGACAAAGGATATTAAATATAGACCCCTCATACTTCGAGAAACACAACAATGACGTGTCAGAATGTTGCAGCTATTAAGGGTTTGTTGCTATACATGATTCACTCCATCAGCCAGACATTAGGAGACCACAAATGCAGCAAAACTGCTGACTTCCTGGAATTACCATAGATCGAGGGACTAAGAGTTCAAAGGGTCTGACCCCTTATTCTTTGAGATGTCATTAATTATACTGGAATTTATCAGACATGAACTTTTACTGTCTCCTAAATGCATGTAAGCATCTCCTCAGCATTCAAGCATTACTGAAGATTTATGCAAATAAGACATTCTGTAACCACCTCAGGGGAGTGCTCCTCCTGACTCCGCCCTCAGCCCTGCTGGGTTTTATGAATGACTGCAATCAATGCGATGAATGGCTGCCAACTGCCCACTCAGCCCTTTCTACTCTTCCCTGCACGTACACACGGGAGAAACTCACATTGCCACAAGCCTGCAGATGAGGCTACGGTAAGGCTTTCATCTCTTCAAACAGGAACTAAATGTGCTTCCAGATACTTAGAGTATATGAATTAAAAATTCTAAAAGCCTTCAAGAAACACAATTTACATAATTACTTTCTCTCATTTGACTTTCCATTTTGGTGACTGTAATCACTACCCCCTACCCTGCTTTCACACAAAAACAAAAAAGCAAAAAACACTATTTGAACTTTAAATTGTTTAATGTTTCATAAGTAATGTCAGGAAACTAGTTACTGGGCACTAAGCTGCCAAATAGTAGACTATGGCTGTTTACATTTCTATTCTCAATCTTATGGTTTTTAATTTTCCTGTCATCAACAGAGTCAAGCAGTGCTGGGCAAACAAATGTGTCTGTGCCCACTTCCCAAGTATTATAGCACTAGCCCACATGTATCCTATGAAAATGAAGGATAGTTAAATAATATAATATTGAGAAAATGAATTTTTTTCAAAGGTACAATTTTCTGATTTCCTGGTCACTGATTAAAATTACATAGAAACAGGGGAAAATGAGACTTCAGAGACTTTGTAGTTGGTCACTCTTCCTTCTAAATCTATTCAGTGTTTCAAGTCATTCTTCAACATGACTTTAAGCACAAAGTATTCAAAGCATATGCAAAATTCTGGAACTTGTCTTCTCTCTTTAAACTCCAGGATCACATATCCAACTGCCTCCTCAATATTTTGACCTATATCTAATAAATCTCTCAAAATCAACATTCCAAATGGAACTCTTTGTCTTATTCCTCCAAACCTGCCTCAGCAGCCATCTCAATCTTGTTTGATTGCAAATGTATTTCTCCAACTGTTCAGTCCTAAACTTTAGACTTGACTCCTATTTCTCTCTCACACTATGCATCTAATTTACCAGATTGACTATATTTTCCAAATATGTGCAGAATCTGACCATTGCTCTTCTACTCTGTTATTACCACCTTGTCCTAACCAGTATCATTTTTTGCTTGAATTCTCATAATAGACTTTTTACTGGTTGCCCAGCATCTACTTCATTCTGTTCTTAGATTTCATTCGAAACACAATGGTCAGACTAACTTTTCTGAAAGGTAAGTTAGATCCTGACACTTCTGCTCAAGATTCTGCAGTGGTTCCCCAATTTATTCACAATGAAATGCCAGATACTATCTGGCTTCCCATTACTCTTGGAGTTCACCTCCTGCGACTCCCTCACCAGCCCTTTGTGTCTCAGGTTCTTTGTACCTGTTCCTGAAACTGGTAGAACTAAATCTCTTACCTCTTTCAAGTGTTTATTCAAATGTCAATTTTTTATGATTCCTACCTTAATTATACTCCTTATGACTATAATCCACTTCCCCTCACCACACACACACACACTTCCAAGTACCCTTTACATTGTTGCTTTATTATTTACAAAAGTTCTATCTCCTACTGCTTGAAATAGGATCTTAAGAGCAGGGACCTTTATCTGATTCTTTTCCTCTATATAAGAGGAACCTAGAACAGTGCCTGACAGACTAGCCACTCACTACATATTTGTTGAGTAAATAAGATAAAAAATATAAAAGTTATTGATTTAAAGCTTGAGTAATTTAAGATTTAGAATACAGTCTGGGGAACACATTTTTTTTTCCAAATTAAAGCATGTTTCAACAAAATAAAATTAATTTATAGTCAACAAGTTTTGTGATTTGAATAACTCCACTAAATTTATGTTTATATGGTTTGAGTATTGTGTATTCTCTTTCTGAAGAAGAAAAAGGGCATTTTTCAGCATATGACTTAGTGAATGGAAAAAAATTCTTCAACATGAAATCACTGCTTTGAACCAGTAAGAAACATGTGGGGCACTAACATTTTATCAAATAATATTTTTAAATAACTCTATGTAAAAAAATCTCAATAGTAAAGACAGTAGAGTTACTTTATATTAGGTACAGAGGAGTGAAGGGAGGGGAAGGGGTAAGAGGGCAGGAGTGATAGTAGAGTGAAAACACATTATTACCTCATGTACACATGTGACTACATGACCAATGTGATCCTGCAATATGTATAATCAGAAAAATGAGAGATTATACTCTATTTATGATCTATCAAAATGTATAAATGCATTCTACTATCTTATACAACTAATTAAAACAAATAAAATTAAAAAAATAAAAAATTAGTAAAGACAGAATTAATCACTTTTCTTTTGATTTTTCTAAATAGGGTAGGAACTTTTAATTTAAAACATATCATATGCCAAAACATACTCAATATATCTGGTTTAATCTTCACACCACCCTGCAAGACATGATTATCCCATCTGAAAGAAAAAGAAACTGTAGATCTAAGAGATGAAATTATTTTCCAAATCATAAGTGGTCAATGTTGATGCTTCAAGAAGCTAGGATTTGAATTAAGTTCAGTTTAGTATTAAATTAATATCCTTTCCACCATTCCTTGTCTTTAAGAGGTGAAAGAGAGCTCTGTATCGTCAGATATGCTTCAGTACCACTGGCTGCAGGTACATGGTAGACAATCTTTAAATAAACTCACATAGCTTAGTATTCTTTCAACATCATTCTAGTATAGTTAAGACCGTGTTCTTCAAATGTAACAGCAGGGTGATGGTGACAGTAGAATATGAAGTTGGTTAAACTAGAAATGCCATGTGACCTTAAGACCAACAGGGACACTGGAACACTACAGAACGTGAAATTCAAGGTGATGTATCCGGTATAGAGACAACGAGTTTACATAAGAAAAGAATAAGAAAGCTAAAACTCTACAAGATTCATTTGAAAGACAGTGCAATTGATAAATATCTCTTTGAATACATTTTTTCAAAGGAAGACTTCAAAAGTGATCTCATTTCCATTTACAAATTCTAAAAGAGGAAAAGCTAAAAAAATTATCTTTAAAACCCATTTTACATAAAAATGCATATTCATGTCCATTCCACAGTGAACAAGTGTGTATGATGACTATTACCCATCAGATGAGGATGGAGCAGTGAAAATTCTACACCAGAAGGGGAAAGTGAATGTTGGTATTTGAAAAGCCAGATGTACTAATCACAAATCATCACAGCCTGTTACACCTCCAATGTGCATTCAGGGAACCCCTCAGAAGCTACAACAGAATAATTTTTATTTTTAAAAAAGGCATGGAAGACAGGCAAAATTGATTCTTAAGTATAAGGAAAGGGAAACATGGTGGTAATCCTTCACAATGAGTGTGAGGGCTGCAGACCTTCCCCTGAAGAGACCAGGACTGTATTCACAAAACCAAACGAAAAGGATGAAGACTCTAAAATAACCAGATAATAGAGAGAAGAATGCACCACTGACATTAAAGGGAAATTTTTAATTCTGAAAAACAAAAATCTTTCAAAGACTGTTAAGAAAAGAAAACAACAGAAAAGAAGTCAAATCTCTGGTCTCCTGGACTACTGAAACCTCCTTACTATCCATTTGGTCTCTAGAATTCTAGAAGGCTTGATTCTACAAGATCCTTATATAATTTCCAAGATTTTAGCAATTAAGTCCAATTAACTTCTTTATATCCAAGCTACTGTTTTATGGTAACAGTATAATTTCTTTCTCCATTCACTAATTCTAGAAATATCACTTACTGATGGATTTATATTTGCTATCACCTCCTACATACATGTCCTCTTATTTACCTGTTTCTACTTAGTAACTTGTGTGAATTCTCCGGAAACCACTTGCTGCCTGCAAAACACAACTTTAGAAAAACCTAGAGTACCAAAACTTTCCCATTGCTAAACTTGCAAGGAAGAATTCCTTTTCATTCCATAAGGGGGAAAAATACTATCTGACAATCTAGTAATAAGTAAGAAATTTCCAGGACGGGAAACAATGATCAGTGCAGTAGAGAGAGAGATCAAATGAGAGGAGGGTTGAGGTTGTGTTTTGAAGTTCCAGGAACACAAAGAGATGGAGCTCAAGTGGAACTGTGCCTCATGGGCTCATGAGAAAAAGTGATATGAAAATGGGGATAGAAAATATAGACAGTTGTTGGAAATGTAGAAAGATGAATTAAGAAAAGAAGATGTAATGAAAGGAAGATGGTTCTTTTTTATACTCAGGGCACAACTGTAGGTGAGTGAATTGGCCAAGGGAAAGGAAGAAGCTGAGTGTAGAGGACACAGAGGAGGAGAGGGGAAATGACAGGAGTGAGGGGTTGTGTGGGGGAGGAGAGGAAAGAAGAGATTAGTGGAAACAAGGATGCTGATCAGGCAGACAGGAAATAAGCAGGTAGGAGATTATTTCCCCAAGGGTCACCTTTCATTTCACCATAACTGTCATCTCCATTTTCTCCCAAAATGATTCTTGGGTGATAACCTTGATAAAATGTGTTTTGAAAAGGCTCTGGAGAATGAAAATCACTTTTATACCTCATATTTCTACCTCAGTTCCTATATAATAAAGAAAATCTTCAGCTCAAAGCTTCTTTCCCATCCTAAGTATGCTAGAGACAAGGGTGTGGAAAGTTTGAGGGGCTCTCTCCTCCTAAGTCTGATAGCTATATTGGCACTAATGAGTAGGGTTACCATGTCTTGGAAGGAAAAAGTTGGAAGCTTTCTCTTCTTTTCCTGACTGCATGTTAAAAAAAAAAAAAAAAAAAAAAGCAAAGCAAACACCCAACAAAGAAAGAACAACTTATTTCTCCTGAGTACCAAGCTTGTCTGTTGTAGGTCCATGGGCAGGCTTCTAACTCTGCTAACAATCTTTTTTACCAACCCATGTCTATTTAAACTATTTAAGTAAACACATCTAAAGTTTACTGAGAAGGCTTAATTATTCTAGATTTTGAGGTAGTTTTAAAGAAAAAAGAAAATTCATTTGGAAATGATAATCGTAATTAGGAATAATATCAGAAAAACTAAAAGGACATCAAATTTTTTCTAGCAAGGGAGGAAACATGTTCTGTATCAGCTGATTCAGCCTGTTTTGTTCTTCTGGAACCCATGGCAGATGGTGCTTCTGTGCTGAACACATTGTCATGGGCTCCAGTTGTACAAATCAAAGTCCCACCAAATTATTCCCACTGAAGAAATAATTCTAGTTCAAAAGTGAGAATGTTAGAGGTTAACTTTAAGATAAAATTGTTTATAGCTTTTAGTACTTCCATTTTCATTAGTAAAGAGTTCTAAGACCCCTTACAGCTCCATTGGAAATCTCTGGTCTAAATTACTGACTTTGTTTCCAGTCAGACTGAGTGTGGTCTTTACATCAAAAGAAATAACCACTAACTTGAATGAGTGAGATATGAGAGACTGTTTCACCTGCAATAACACTGAGTTAAAGAGAAATTTTAATACTGAGACATGACTAAAAATTGTCTTGATTAATGTGAAAAAAGCAATTCATAAAAATAAGATGAATTTCAAGAAATGTAAACTTGTTGAGCTGTGAAAACAAAATAACAAAGAAGGAAAGTAACAGTTAATAATATCAGCAAAATTTCCTGAGTGTCTATAGTGGGTATGGAGCTATGGTTTTCAGTCAGGTAATTTGGTCATATGTTATCCATTGTTCATGGTATTCTGTGAGTTAAAAACTGATAATGCTAAATGTATTTGTGAAATACCACACCTTGTTCATATAAGTGCAATTTGTTATTTCAATATCACAATACCTGTGAATTATTTTCCTTTAAGCAAACAAGTGATTTCATTGTTGTTGAAAATTTTAGCAAGAACCATACAATTATAATTGAGTGTTTCAAATTGGAAGCACTAGCCTTTACTTTACAGTCTCTTGCCATATTTCTAACTTGTGACAAAGTACAGATAGTTGTCAAGAGAATGCTTGTCTACAGTCCAATACTCAGGACAAAAAAAAAAATTTCGCAATAGAGGCCGGAATGATGGTGTTTGTAGAGATAAACTCTAGAGCTACTTCATAACTAACAAATTTTCTGCTTTTTATTTGCAGTACAAACCCACAGCTTTTTGAATAATGATTTTAGGGTAGTTGTATATATATATAGATACAAATGTCTTTTCTCCTCATAACATTCGTTGTCTTCTCATTTTGGAGAGAAATATGCACTATCCATTTCATTACAATAATATTTATTTGGTCAACAGGTTACAATGCCTCTTTTATGTAAAATTGACAAATGAATGAAATCATATCAATTTAACATTTCAATGATAAATCTAATATTTGAATGTAATTGCTTCCTTGATCTTTTTTGTATTCAAAATGAGGAAAATAAAAAAAAAATATTGTAAATACTTTTCTTCATCCCCTTCATCTAAATTGATGAAGATATGAACAAATATTTAGAAAAATACTGATGCATACTATGATGTTTGGGAATATGATCTGGCAAAGGGGATTTCTTACTCTTCTTTGACAAAGGTGAATACAGACACACACACACTGCTGTCTCCCTAGATCTGATAGGACTGTCATTCTTGTGGCTTCAAATGCACTTATGGCTCCTGAATTGTCATTTCCAGACTTCAACTCCTATTATCTGTCAGGGCTCCAATCTGTTTCTACTGAAAATCTCCCTAACAATTGAGCCTGAACAGATCAAAAGACTGAACTCAATAATGCTCCTCTTCTCAGACTTAAATATCTCCTAAATTCCATAGAGTAGTCAATTAAATCACTGATGTTCACAACCTTGATCCCACTATGGCCACTGACTCAATTTAATGGCCAAAATGTCACTGAGTTCACTGGTTCTTCCTTTAGGGAAATAACCTGTTGAAGTGCATTTTTTAGACTTATATTTACAAATTCAAAATTCACTTTACCTCTTAAAAGAAATGCTTGGTATCTTCCTCCAACTTCATTTCCTCCTAGTCTCAGAGTCTACAAAAGGGCTTCCTGTTCAACCATACCAAACACATATATAGCTATCTAGTTCCAGGGCATCGCATCCATATATTCCCATCATTCACTCATCTCTTCCCCTTAATTCCTAACATAGCTCATTTGCTAAGTCAGGTAAATCTATTTCACAGTTTTAGAACTTCATTTTGTCACCTTCATCTCTACCATATCTCATTTTTCTTACTTCAAATTGTCTGCCCTCTTCTCCCTCTCTCTTAATTTTTAATCCTTTCAAACCTCAATTCAAATGTTCAGAACTCCAGGAAGAGTTCCAGGCTAAGAACTCTCATTAATTCTTTACCAGCATCTTCAAAAACATAGACCCTTATATGGGCATGAAACACTGTTTAATAGCAGCAGCCCAAGTACTGGGAAGAAGTTCAAGAAATGTCTACTTTGGAAACAGGACATGAAATAGTATGTTACAAAGCACCACTGAGAAGCCCTGGTGGTTATAACATCTGTATGAATCATTACAAAAGGCTGAGTATAATTGATGAACAAACACAGACACCTGCTCTGCACCATGCACCATGCTAAATGTGATGATCACAACCTGAAAGCAAGTCAGTCTGTTCATTAATAATAGTGGTAATAATACTATTTATTGACCACATAATATAATAGAAACCCTTTTATGCTCTTTACATGTATTAAGTTATTTGATCCTTATGATAACTCCATGTGGTAATCAGGTTAAATAACAACTACTTGACAGCATTTACAAAGCCCTGTTTTGTATAAGTTGTCACAGTATTAGTTCCACAAAGCAGAACTCTATTTTATTAGTATACCATTTTACTTCTTTAAAGTTGTTTAAATTAATTTTTAATTAAAATTAATTATGTTCAAATACAGGTAAAAACAAAATCAAGTGTGGGAATCTAGGATTAATAATGAGGTGCTAAGGGTGTAGCTCAGTGGTAAAGAGCTTACTTAGAATTAATAATTAAATAAGGGCTATTTGTTTTTCACCCAAACTGTTACTTAAAAAGAATATTCATTTTGTAGAATAAAATTCTAGTCCATTGTACTTTTAATATTTATGTAAATAATCATGTGACTTAGTGTTCTCAGGGGTTATAAAAATACTTTAATTATTATATATAATTAATGTTAACCTTGCTTTTCAGCATTACTTCCAGAGTTCCAAACTAGGGATTTACTAGGATTCACTTAGCATACTCTTCTTATTTTTAGACCCATGTATACAGAAAAATGTTAGGGATTAAAAAACATTGACCTAATGTGTTTACCCCTTTTATCCTAGCCATTAACTTGTTTTGTTTTTACAAAGGTGAATACTTTTTTTAGGACAAAAATAGATATCACAACCAAATATAAATTTTATGCTAATGCCATAAATATCACAAACTCCCTAACAAATAACTTTATTTTTATTAGCTAAAATATATCTTTATAATATTTTTTATAGCAGGCATATTTTCTACTATAGGCAAACCTAAAAGTTGATTCTACAGTTAAATACTTCTGAATTGAAATACTCTTTCCAAAATGTTTACTGAAATCTACTATGAAACTTGTGTACATTTATCCTAACTCTGCCCTCCAAAAGCTGTGTAGAGCAGGTTTCTTGCTGCCTTTCTAAAAGACTGTTCTGCATTTGTTTGAATTCAGTGCTCTTCACTTCTTTTTCACCAGTCCATCAACTATTTCTTGTTAGGCATGTGTTCCAGAGACGTAGCTAGAGTAGTGCATTTCTTTTGGCTAATAATTCCCTTAAAAGGTGACTGCTTTTGCTGCACAATATTTTCACTCTAGGACTACAAGAAGGAATACAAACCCAAATTTATAACTCTCTCTATAAGCCAGGTCATAATAAAAGGACAAGTGACAAAAAAGTCTTTCAGGGAAATCACCAATGAGTTGCTTCCAAACAAGGTTGCCCGTCAGGGTCTTCTGAAGAGGTTTTTAAAGAAAAGACTTCCTTGGGTCCCAGCCCAGATTTACAGGGCTGGGGTTTGGGCTCAGGAATTTTAATATTATTAGCCCTCCGGGGCAAGTATAATGTGTTCAGAGACAGGTGTTTGGGAGCTACTGCTGAAGAACAAGCCATTCATTCACTCTACTGGAACTAGGAGTCCTTTCCTTGGAGGAAGTTAAACTTCACAAAGTTTCCAAAGCTTGGACCACATTATCTCTGACTCTCAAAAAATAGCTTTTTCTGAACTGTATTTTAAGCCCTCAACTTTTATGACACTTAATACAAGAAATGGCTGTTGGTTGGCTGAAGTTGGTTTCTAACTTTATTGTAAAATAGTCACTGTCTATTGTATCATTTGATATAAAATTCCACATAATTTGTTTTCAAAATTTAGTACTAAGAAAATGTCATTAAGTCTGCTATTACAAATATTTATGATATATTTTGGTCAGGGAACCAAAGAAACTGAGAAGGAAATTATTTAAAATATATCATAACATCTCTGTTGACATAATAAACATGGTTCATAATTTCATTTTTTTTGTTGGTCATAAGTGTCAATTTCTATTATACTATGTCATATGTAAACTCCTCTCAAGAAAACAAAGTAGAACTATAGAAAGAAAGAAAAAAAAAAAAAGATAAAGGTCAAAATCATACAAGAATCTCAGAAGTTTTTATATCTTACAAGAAAAAATTTAAAAAGTCTCAATTTTTCTTAAAAATGGGAAGTCTAATCTGCCTTACCAGCATACTCTATCTACTAGTAGATTACTGTAAATGTAAATAATAATTATTATGAGTGGCATTTTGCTAAAGTTGAAATGTTATACAACATTAGTTTTTTGAATAAATATATCATAAAAGTTTTCCATATGCATTATTATATGTGTTATCACACACACAAAAAAAATAGTTTCATGGCCTAATAAGTTAGGGAAGCATGAAGTTAATCAAGTTGAAGAGGGTTTTTTTTTAACTGTGTAACATTTCAGAATCTTTGAAATGCTAATATTTATTGTACACCTCTACAACAGAAATGTAATATGTACTTTAAAAATGTAATATGTACTTTTAAAAGGAATTGTATTGTTTGGGAGACAATGGCATCACACTTAGTGGCTGCAACATGTGAGAAATTTGTATTCTTAATGGTCAGAGCTTGATAAGTTATTCCAAATAAGAATATAAAATAGCAAATATGGCACTTCACTTTAATAGGGAATATTTTCATTTGAACATGATCATGGTACTAAAGCATCACCAAATTTACCTATACATATACAACCACTTTACGTTTTGGTCCATTTTTTTGAAAATCACCAGAAACTGAGTACTCATCTTCCAAGAAAGACAATACAACATTGGAATGCATACTTCTCTCCATTATGACTTAATAGTGACACATGCACGCTACTAATCAATTCTTCAACATTTAAGTATTCAGTATAATCTCACCAAAGGAACAGATTTAAATCTAAACTAACAATCTGTATGAAAATCTCAGAGATTTTGTTATTGTTTTACCCAAGTAGTAAACAATGTACATAAACTATAAGAGATAAACTACAGTGATATAGCAAATTTTACTGTACTTCTTTTTAAGTTCTAAAATAGATGTGTAGAAAAAAGTGTAATTACTGCAATAGGTAGACAATAGCTCTCATGCTAACTAAATAGTGGAAATACTACAAACTCAATGGTTCTGCGGTGTACATATACATTTCATACATTTTTTCCAGGCAAATACTGTATATCTTCCTTTGCTTAGAGATAAATTTCAAAGGACAGTGAGACATTTTCTCTAAAATCACATAATTGCCTTAGTAACACTTTCTTCCTCTATTCAGATCACTCATAATTTCATTGCTACATAACTAAAATGATCTCTTTACATTAGAAATATTTTAGTTTTGACACTGACACTATGTATTTAGGAATTACTAATGCATCACTAGTGATAAAAACTTAAATGCTAAATTTCATTAAAAAATTGTATATTCCCCCCCAAAATGCACTATTAATATTATAAATATGTCAAAACAGACTAAGGGAAAAATTTGCATTATGTACCACCTCACATGTAATTCTGAAAGGAAAAAGACAGGAACATGTGTACATGCACATATACATACATACACACTATGTAATAAATATATAATACTTATATCCAGAATAAATAAAGAATTCTTATAAATCAAAAGTGAAAAACAACCTACCTTTTGGCCTAGAAATGGACTCCCAGATATTTACCCAAGAGAAAGGAAAACATGGGTCTACAAAATTATTTGTATGTGAATTCATATAGTAATGTTATTCAGAATAAACTAAATGTTCTTATTAATAAAGAAGTGACCAAGGAGAAATATATTCATACAACAGAAAGTACTTGTGATATATACAATAATATGAATGACTCTCAAAAAATATTTTTAAGCTAAAAAGCCATACCCAAGAGTTCTCACTATATAATTCCATTATTATAAAGTCCAAGGGGAGGCAAAAAGTAATCAATGAAAATGAGAATCACAAAGTAGTGCCTTCTGGGTGGGGAATGTGTTTGTATGTTTATTTGGGTTAGGAAATGGGGTGCTTTATGTTTTGTTTTTAGGTATAGCAACACAGTTGTATGCAATTTTAAATATTGTACATTTTATTGCCTATAAATTATATATCAATAAAAAAGTAAAAAGAAAAAGAAAATTTACTGACAGCTCAAAAAAGGCAGAATTCTCATTTAACATGTCCTTTTTATGAAAATAGAATATAATTTAATATTCTTTGAAAAATAAACATCCAAACATATAACTATGGAAGTAAAAATATTAATATAATTTTTTCAAAGTCCATAATTTATTCCTTTATACCTTGTCTGAATGAGAAAGATAAATGTAAATATAGCTAAAGCTCAAATTATTTTATGTAAGATTTTTCATCAGGATGAATTATTACATATATGTGAAAATCTTAAAGGGCTTTCAAAATAGAGTTCAGGAAAAGGACAAACCAGGGTACTATATGTTAAAAAATCATTGCCTGTTCTAAATTATATGCAGATTATTTAAAAGGTAAATTTGCATCTAGTATTTCTCAGAAAACATTACTTAAGAATTGCACTAACAAGTATTATGTACTACTGGGAACATCTTAAAATTGATATTTTGAAAGGCTCATTCTTATGCTGTAAATTTGCTGATAAAGTAAATGGCACTTATTTTCTAAGAAAACTGGAGTATTAGTTGTAGTTTCTAAGAGCAGTGTCTCATACCAAAGGTTTTTAAAAAGTTATTCTATTAGAAACATACCAAAAATGCAGGATATTATGAAAGTAACACATAATCCTATTACTTTAAAATTCTACAAATCAGTGAAAATCATCCATCACTACATTCCACACCTCTTCAATGTTCTCTTCTATGGGCATAAGTAGTCAAGACCCCAAAGTCAACGTGGTGAAGAGCAGCACTCCTGTCACCTTGGACTCTTCCGTTGGGGAGAAGCATGAAGACAGGATCAGAGCTCCCAATGCTCAAGGATCGTCCCTAGAGCCGCTGTGACTTAGTGGCCCCAATAGAAGAGCAGGTGCATTTGCTTTGACTTTTTTCCTCAATGCAAACAGCCCTAAAGGTTTGAGAATCCTGGAAGAGTCAACTGGAAGTCACTAAATAAAGCTATTTCAATGTACTTTCATCTAAGTATGTTTTTACATTAAGGAAAGAAACTAATTCTGAAAGGGAAAAGAACAGTGGTAATGGGAGAGTATGGAAAATGGAAAAAATAATGAGATATAAATCAGAATATTAGCATGCTTTCACAGATAATTAACATCACTGGATACCTCTCTACCTCTACTGTTCTTTTCTGTCCTGTGTTTGATTAAATTATTCTTAAAAAATATTCACTCTTTCCCGTCCCCACCCACTATCCCACTTCTTTAAGCCATTTGTTTTAGCCTCATAGTAGTCAAAGTGCTCTTCCTACTCTTTCATTTGGAGCTTAGCTCTGTGACCTGCTTTGGATGATGTGACATTAACAGATGTAACAAGAGAAAATGCTTAAAATGTGCTCCTGAACAGAGTCTTGCCCTTTCCAACTGCTATGGGACAAACCTGAGACTCTTTGAACAAATCTAGACCAAACCTGAAGCTCGAGGCCAGAGCCTTGTTAAACTTGAGAAAGTTTCTTCCACCCAACCAGCCTGAAAAAGCATGAACAAGCCCACCTAGGGTCAGCAGGGACACTCCAGATGTCCCACAGACACTTGGGAAATAAACATTAGGGCCTGATATCATATTGCTGATTTCTCCTTTCTCCTCCAGAATCACTGCTTAGCCCCTTAGGAAATATCTATGTATTCAGTTTAGAGATGGATTTTTCTTCCCATTGGTAGCAGATACAAACTCTGCCTTGCATGTCCTCATGATAACCAAGTACCTGTGATCCAGGAACTTCCTATAGGTACCTATACCAGGTCTATTCTCTAAGAACAGAATAACACCTTCCCCTCTCAACTACTTAGCTCATTCAATATAGATTCCCAAAGGCCTTATGGATTGCCTTCTGGAGTAGAAGCTAATTTATAATAATATCAGTGAGAATAATCAAAAACATCATGAAGACCAGGACTTTGTTTTATACACTGCTATGTATCTAATTTCTAGTATGTTGTATGGAACATAATAGGAACTCCAAATAAATAAGTAAATAAACAAATATTAAATGAACAAATGTATTGGGATATTTTCCAATTCAGATAAAACTATGTTTAACAGGAACTTTTAATATATTCACCCAAAAAACAGAGTTATTAGAGAATTTTGTCATGGGGTGGAAGTGGGGTCAATGGGAGAAAACTGTAGGTTCAGAAGGCTTTTCCCAGAGTTCCATAAATCATCCCACATAGGTTTCCCACCAGCTGTACATAACAGTAACACCACTGTACATTATAAATATTCATTGTAAGTCAGGGCCACACCTGTGCCTGAAAGAATTTTCATGTGGCCACCAATCCAAATCCCTTTCAACATTTTATCTGGTCTTCCTTCCTCAGACTCAGCTACGGAAAGCAGGACAACCACAATCCCAAATCCAATGGCCCAATTTTCATTTTACTATGAACAAGAATATTGGCTTATAAATGTGGTGTGGTAGAATTGCAGGGTAAGAAGTCAGAAGACATGAACTTGGAGGCATTGTCTGCCACTTGACTGATGAAAATTTCAAGCAAACAACTTTCTGTACTTCATTTTCATTAGGTATAATAATGTATTTCTAGACTCTGATGGGGAGGAATTTTAGTAGCAAACATTACTGTACATAAAATATGTTGAATATCATGTAGTTTGTATTGTTTTTGAAAAGTGGGTTTTTACGATCCTTGAAATGTTACATTGAAAGTAGAGGCACTCCAAAACTGGAATGTCAGAATGTAGTTGAATGAATGCCATCATTAATAATGTGGCTTTGAGAGCAAGAACAACAAACAAGACCTACTGCAATAAAGATTTAACCAAGCTTAAGCTGAAATAGGACATAGACAGAAAAAAAGAGATTTAGGGGAAAAAATCTCTATTTACCATGTTATCAATCTACCAAAGGAATTACTATTAAACAATCCTGCAAAGAAAATGATAGGAAACAACGTATAAAAACAGTATCTTAACCTTAATGCATGCTTATTTTGAATTCTCATGTCTGCCAAATTTTCAGTCTACAAACCAGTGTTTGATATTTGATGCTGATTTTAAAAAAGAATTTAAATGTCAAGTTTTATATCTACTAAAAGTATGATTCCTCATTTAAATGTTATCACATCTTAGAATGCTGGTTTTCTTTATAAGAGTAACCCAGTATAATATGTAAACATGGAAAACAAGCACACATAAGAGGACTGCTTCAGGCATTCTTCCTTTTGAGTTATGTCTCTCTTTTTTTCTCTCTAAGGAGGAAGTCTGTGTTACTTCATCACTTTGCATAAAAATCATCAGACTGCAGCACTTAAGAAAATTTAAAAAAGAAAACAAAAAAAAAAACAGTTGTATCCTAGTGGCTCAGGAGGCTGAGGCAGGAGGATCACAAGTTCAATGACAGCCTCAGAAATTTAACCAGGCCCTAAGCAACTTGGCAAGAACCTGTCTTAAAATAAAAAGCAAAAAGGACTGGGCATGCAGCTCAGTGGTAAGGTGCCACTGGGTTCAATCCCAGTACCAAAAAATAAATAAATACATAAAAAAGTAGCTATAAAGGTAGAAGCTGTCTTAAGGGGGGAAATGTTTCTAGAGGGAATCTAAGATAACAAGTTATTTTTTAAAAAGATCTTAAAATGTTTGGACCAATCTTAATTCTGAAACACACAAATTTTGGAAGCGATTTTCAAGTTATTCTAATAAATTCATAATTGCAGGCTTTCCACAGGGTTGTTTCGTAATTCACATTGTGACTTTGTTCCATTAACATCAAATGCTAACATTAGGCTCTAACATACAACTGTGCTGTAAGGGAGGCTAACTATTCAATATACAGGTTCTTGGTTGCTCCTGTGTAAGACTGTTTTGGGGGTTGCAATTCTTGGCTAATATCTAGTGTTCTTCTTATCTTGAGGTTTCCATGTAACAACTTCTTTAACTCAGTTTTTAAAAATAAGGTTTAATCTACATACAATAAAATTCACTCACTTAAAGGATACAATTAAATGTGCTTTAGTAAAGGAATGTGGTCCTGTAACCACCACCACAGTCATAATATAGATAATTTCTATCACACAACAACATTCTCCTGCCTTCTTGCATTCAAATCTATATCATTTTCCCATTAGACCCCATGACAATCACTGATGTCTGTTTTATTTCTATAGCTAGTTCCTTTTTATTGTTGAGAAGCACTCCATCTTACAAAGGCATAATGACTTGTTTATTCACTAACAGGGTAATGTCCATTTTATTTTGTCTAGGTTTGACCATTATGAATAAAATTTTTATTTGAAGAAGGGTCTTTGTGAAGATATATTTTTCATTTCTTCTGGGAAAATAAGAGTGGAACTACTGGGACATATGGCAGTTTCTTAGAAAATTATAAGGAACTACAAAACAGTACTCCAAAATGGCCACAACATTTTACATTTCTGCCTGCAGTGTAGAAGAATTCTAAGTGACTCTATCCTTAATGGTTAAATGGAAGCATTACAGTTAATTATTATATGCAATACCATATAAAGACTGGACAACTCATAGCAATTTGAGTTACATTAGCTTAACATTTTTGGAGATTGTGAGCTTGTGTGGTTCATTTCATTCTTTCTGTATCTCAGCAAGGAGGACACACCTATTGTCTTCATTTTGTTAGAAAAGAAAACTAAAGCTTAGGCTAGTTTCTCCATAAACAAATGAAAAATTAGTAATGGTATCTGAGACAATTTCATTCAAAACCTACTGCAGTAAATAGTAAACAATTGCAATTCTTGATTAGTATCTAATCAATTTTATAGGCAAACTATAAAAATATAGTTTGCCTATAAAAATATTTTTAACCATATGGAGCATACAGTTGTTCTCTCACTCTTTTTTCTCCTGAACTATAGAAAAAGAAGAGAAGATAGTTATATACCTAAAAGGCTTTGATAACTTGCTATGCCCAGACCCAGGGGTCTAGGAGATGATGTTTTTAAGGAAGCATACATCCTATTATAGGGTAATGAGATCAAAGTTGCAAGTTTTGTTCATTCTCCCATTCCTGTTCCATATATACCTTGAATCTGCATTAAGATATTGCACTGAAAGGCATAAAAACACACCCATAAGCACTTAGATGGACAAATTCTAATACTACAAAACTGTGTTCAGCAGAGTGTGAAATGCACTTGCCTAATCACCAGGCATAAGGCAATCCTTGCGTAGAATAGGTATACTTGGGGCCCTGCTAATGGTCCCTTGCCTCTGCTTTGCAGGACTGAATTAGCTTATGTCTTCACTCTATTTACAGTTTTTATGAGTAAAATTAGATTCTCCTTAGTTTATAAAGACTAAAAACATAAGGGGATATGATTGGCTATCATTTTGTAAGGTCATTGTTCCAGAATCTTTATGCACCTCCAGGGCATCTCTGCTCTGACATCCGAGTTCCCAGTTCCCTTCAGGGTTCTCTTCCCCCTCTTCCCACTCCTATTGTACAATATTCAATCTTTTCTCATCTCCATGAATGAAATTATTATTGCTTTTATACTATTACCAATAATAATTATAAAATTCATGTTTTGCACAATCATTACATGCCAAGAACTTTGTTAGCACATTAAAAATATGTCCTGTAATCTTCACAGGCTCCTTATGTGACTGGTCTCACTGTCCCTTGTCTATAGTGTGTAAAACTGAATAGAAGAAAGCTGTGTTATGCCCAACATGGCACAGCTACCAAGTTAGGGTTCAAATCCAGGTAGTCTTATCCCAGTGTGTTCTCTCCTAATTCCATATATTATGCTAAAGAGCTCTGGATCTGATCTGTGTGGCTGTTGTACACATGAGTCCCAGGAGTCAGAGCTTTTTGTCACTCTGCAAAGATGTGATGCCTCATGCTGTTCTTCATCTTAGAATGCTTCTTTAAATCTCTCTGGAAATCCTTCAAGTTTTTTCTTCAAGGGCAAATTCTAATGTCACCTCTTTTTTAATCATTCTCCTAACTCAGGTAGAAGTTATGATTTTTGTGTTCCTGTGGTCTCTGACATCTCTCACTGGCACTCCCTGGGTTGTTTTATTAGAATCTGCTGTCTCCTTATCAGTGGGGGTGGTGCATGCCTATTGTCAGTTCCAGCTACTTGGGGAGCTAAGTGAGGCTGTAGGATCACCTGAGACCAGCCTGGGCAACACAGGAGACATTATCTGGGCAGTAAAAAACAAGCAAACACAACAAATTCTTTCCTTCATTAAACTATGAGATCCATGAAAGCCAAAATTTAATCTATTTATCTGGCTGAATCATTCCAAATCAGTCAAGTTACGCTAAAAGACAAAAAGCTCCTGAATCTTAGTGGCTTAAATACCAAAGTTTTATTTGCCTCTTAAGTTACAAGTTTATCTCAGGTAAGCAGGGGCCCTGTTCCACATCATTCTAATTCATGGAGGCTCTACCACTAGTATCATCATGAATTAACAGGACAGATGAAGTGAAAGGTGGCAATGACCACTGACTCCAATATGCTTATACTCAGAAGTATCAATGGCACTTCTCTTTATATTTTCTGGACTAAAGTAAGATGCATGACCATACATAACATAAGAGAGTGGAGGAGGACAATGCTTGCAGATTCCTAGAGGAAGGAAACCAGAGAACAACACTAATGAATAGCTTACTTGATATCCTCAGGGTGTAGTAAATACATGTGATGCCTATTTGATGGATGTTAAATAAACAAACTAAATGATGTGTGAAAAATACAAATCATGATGACTTGCTAATAATATTGATTCCAGCTGATGTTTTATAAAATTAATCCCATTATTTGCAATAGTATTTTGAACATATTCATTTGTCTATCTTAGATATGTTCAATTACAATTCTTTGACGAACATTCGTAAGAGGCTACTCTGTGGAGATTAGTGCACTTGGTACTAGTTAGGCTAAAACTACTTATAAAAATATATTGCCTCTGGGACTGGTTGTGCATGCCTGTAATTCTAGCAGCTCGGGAGGCTGTGGCAGGAGGATTGAGAATTCAAAGCCAGTGTCAGTATCTTAGCGAGGCCCTAAGTAACTAAGTGAGACCCTGTCTCTAAATAAAATACAAAAAGGCTGGGGATGTGGCTCAGTGGTTAATTGCCCCTGAGTTCAACCCCCAGGAGCATCCCCATCAAAATGCCTATCTACTAACGAACCCAGAATATCTATATAGATATTATCTACTGTGAATATATATGTAAGTACATTCTATATATACATGAGTGTAAATATATATGAGTATATATGAGTTTTTATTTTAATTAAGCCAAAATTGTAAGTATTCATGTTATACAATGATGTCTGGATATGTGTGTACCTTGTGGAATAGCTAAATTATGCTATTGAGCATAAGCATTACCTCATATACTTATTATTTCATCTATCTACTCTTATGATTTTCCAGCACAGGAAAATATTGTTATTAACTGTAGTCTCTGTGATACACAGTAGATGTCCTCAAGTTATTCCATCTTATTGAAATTTCCCTAATCCTTCCCTCTCCAGACTCATAATCACCATTTGACTCCCTACTTCTATGAGTCTCCCTTTTCACATTCCTCATATGCATGAAATCATATGGCATTTGACTTTCTGTACCTGGCTTATTTCAATCACTGAAAAGTATCCCATGTCACAAATGACAGAATTCCTATCTTTTTAAAGGCTAACATTCCAATGTATATAAACACACTACATTTTCTTTATCCATCCTCTGATGGTCACTTGGCTTGCTTCACTTCTTGGCTCTTGTGAAGACTGCTACAATAGACATAGGAATGTGGTATTTTATCTACTGATTTCATATCCTTTGGAGTATATACCCATAGTTGTACTGCTGGACCATATGGTGCTTAATTTTAATATTCTGAGGAATCTTCATATGATTGACATTCCCATGAACACTGTACAGGGGTTTCCTTTTCTCCACATCCTTGCCAACATTTTGTCATTATTGTTGTTGCTCTCTTTCATCTTTAAAAAAAAAAAAAACTTTTAAAAAAAGTTGCAGATGGACAGTATGCCTTTATTTATGTGTTTATTTTTATGTGGCGCTAGGGATCAAACCCAGTGCCTCACACATGTTAGGCAAGTGTGCTGCCACTGAGCTACAGCCCCAGCCCCTCTTTCATCATTTTGGGATAATAGCAATTCTAAGAGGTGTGAGGTGGATGTCTCATTATGGTTTTAATTTGCATTTCCCTGATGATTAGGGATGTTGAGTGCTTTCTTCATAAACCTGATAACCATTTGTATGTCTTTTGAAAAAATGATTTAGATCCTGTGCCCATTTTTAAAGTAGGTTGTTTTCTTGGTATTGCATTGTTGGAGTTCCCTATAAATATTGATATTAACTCTTTAGTAGATGTATGTTTGCAAATATTTACTCCTATACCATAATTTGTCCCTTCACTTTGATAATTTTTTCCTTGACTGTGCAAAAGTTTTTTAGTGTGATGTAATCCCATTTATTTAGTTTTGCTTTAATTGCTTGTGTATTTTGGGTCACATCCAAAAAACAACAACAAAAAAAATTTCCAGACACACACCATGAAGTTTTTTCTTCTAGTAGTTTTATAGTTTAAGGTCCTAAATGTACAATTATTTAATCCATTTTGAGTTGACTTTTGTATGTGGTATGAGATGAGGATTTAATTTCCTTATTTTGCATAGGTTTATTCAATTTTCCCAGCACAATTTATTTGGTGTTCATGGCATCATTGTCAAAGATTAACTAACCATAAATTATACACCTATTTCTTCTCTTAGCCCTATATTCTGTTTCATTGGTTTGTGTTTGTTTCTATGCCAGTGCCATGCTGTTTTTGACTACTATAGATTTTTCAGATCAAATAGTGTGATGTCTTTCATTTTGTTTATTCTGCTCAAGATTGCTTTGACTATTCAGGGTCTTTTGTGATTCCATGTGAATTTTAGAATTTTTTTTCTATTTTTTAAAGAATGTCATTGGAATTTTGACAGAGATTTCATCAAATCTGTAGATCATTTTGTGTAGTATAGACATTTTAAACAATATTAATTCTTCCAATCATGAACACAGGATGACTTTCTATTGATTGTGTCTTCTTCAACTTCTTCCAACTATGCCCACAATTCTTTAATCTCCTTGGTTCAATTTATTCCTTAGTTACTTTATTTTTTGTGTTTATTTTAAACAGGATTATTTTCTTGATTTCTTTTCTGGATAGTACATTATTAGAATATAGAAATCTACTGATTTTGTATGCTAATTTTATATCATACAATCTCACTAAATTTTTTAATTAGTGCTAACATTTTTGTATGTGGCAGGGTATGGGTATTGAACCCAGGGAGCTTTGCCACTAAGCTACATCCCCAGTCCTTTTTTTTTTATGTTTCATGTTGTGTCAGGATCTCAAAGAGCTGTTGAGGCTGGCCTCAAACTTTCAATCCTCTTCCCTCAGCTTCCTGAGTGGATAGTATTACAGGTATGTACCATGCACCTGGGTAGTTTTAGCTATTTTTCAATGGAGTCTTTAGATTTTCTACATATAAGATCATATCATCTACAAACCAATGATTTAACTTGTTCCTTTCCAATTTGAATGGCTTCTATTTCTTTCTCTTCCAGTATTCATTGCTAAGTATTTCATTGCTTCCAGTATTATGTGCAATGAAAGTGGTGAGAGTAGACATCCTTATCTTTTTTCTGATGTTAGAGAAAAGCTTTCAACTTCTCACCATGGTATAACATTAATTATGGGCTTTATTGTGTTGAGGTGCATTCCTTCAATACCCAATTTTTGATAGTTTTTATCAAGAAAGAATGTTGAATTTGGTCAAATGTCTTTTCTGTATCTATTGAGCTGATCATATTTTTTTTGTCCTTCATTTGTGTTATGTGATTGATCTGCATATATTGATCCAAGTGTGACAGCACATTGAGATAGATCCCACTTGATCATGATAAATGATCCTCTTAATGTGCCATCCAATTTGGTTTTTTAATATTTCATTGAGGATATCTGCTTTTATGTTCTTCAGATAAACTGGCCTGTCTTTTTCTTACAGTGCCCTTGTCTGACTTTGGTAGTAGAGTAATTCTGTCCTCTTACAATGAGTCTGGTCATTTTCCCACCTTCAGGTGTATTTTGAGTCTGAGGAGGGTTTGTATTAGTTCCTTAAATATTTGGTAGAATTCAGCAGTGATGAGGTCTTGGGTTTTTCTTTGATGGTGGGCTTTTAAATTACTGATTCAATTTCCTTACTTCTTATTGATCTGTTCAGATTTTCTATTTCTTCATGATTTAGATTTGGTAAGGTAGGTTATAAATGTCTAGGAATTTGTCCATTTCTCCTAGGTTATTCAAATTGTTGAAATATAATGCTTATAACAATTTTATGATCCTTTGTGTTTCAGTTATTGCCTGTAGTGTCTCCTGTTTTATTTCTGATTTGAGTCTTTACTCCTTTCTTCTTAGTCCAGCTAAATGTTTGTCAATTTTGTTTCTTTTCAAAAAACCAACCTAGTTCTGTTGGTCTTTTCTATTCATTTCTCTATTCTCTATTTCATTAATTTATTTATTGTTTTTTATTGTTTCCTTCTTCTATCTTTGGGTTTAGTTCGTTCTTCTAAGAGTATATGTGTTTAATAAATGATTATTCCTTTATTCATTAAAGAAATTATTGTGTAGCGATCATGTGTAGTATATGGTTCTAAGAGCTAGAGATGGAACAGAGAAGTAAGATCAATGAGGCCCTTGTTCTCTTAGAGAATGAAGGGATAGAAGTTAAGCACAAAATAGGTAAATGAATAAAATGTTTAGGTAATAAGTGCTAGAAAAATATAATCAAACAGGTTTCTGTGAATGAATAGCCAGTGGGGCACATTGTTGTGTTGAACATCTTTTGATTGCCCATGAGACCAGTCTCTACCTCTGTCTACACTGCTCTGTGGCCTTAAAGACCTAGCTATTTACACTACGTCGGTGAGATCACTTCCTCTCCGGCCTGGGTTTGTGTTGCCAAAGGAAGGCATCCAAGAGCTAGAAGGCAGATGATGACTGTGCATGGGATATTTATCTCACAGCACCCTCCTGTCAGACAATAATCCTGTGTCCCACCCATGCTGTGCCCCTCTGCTGAGTGTTAACAACCCTCTATTGTTACTGGCTATGAGTTATTTCACTATCTCTTGCTGTTTACATCTTTGTGGTCTACATCTTTGCAGTTAGTACCTTTACTAAACTCTTTCCAAATTATCCATTTTATCATTCTACCTCTTTTCTACTAGAACCCTTACTAAAGTAGGAAAAATTTAGGTAGAAGTCTTGAAAATCTGTACATCCTATCCTCAAGTGTATAAAGAAAACATGTTAGATCTCTCCGTATGTGACCAAATATTCTGTAGGACCTCTCCCTTAAAGGTCAACATCCAGGTAAGTCACTAGAAGCATGGGGTAACACTGGAAAATAACTTCATTTATACCCTGAGGACCTGAATTCTAGCTCAAATATTGTAATACTTTTGCTGACTTTCTTTAGGCTAGGTAGCTCACATGATTTCTTTCTTTCTTTCTTTCTTTCTTTCTTTCTTTCTTTCTTTCTTTCTTTCTTTCCTTCTTTTTTCTTCCTTTCTTTTATTTTTTACATTTTGATTCACTGTAGATAAATGGGGTACATCATTTTGTTTCTATGGTTTTACACAATGTAGGTTCATACCATTCGTGTAATCATACATGTACATAGGGTAATGAGGTCTGTCTCATTCCACCATTTTTCATAACCCCTCTCCCTCTATGTAGATCAAATGGGATAAAGCCCATATATGTTCAAAATAATTTTAATTGCTATTGTTACTAAACCTTTAGCCTGTTTTTCAGAGAAATTTCTCAGCCTCATTTCGTGTCATTTTCTATCACTGGAAGTCCTTCACACTGGTCTCACTAACACCTAACTCACACCAACTCTCCCTATTCTACTCCATCCTCCATATCTTCTTCCATCTCTGCCGTCCCTGTCATCAGGGGTAAGCAAGACTTCCCAGTTCAGTTGTGATTATGCTCTTCCAAGTGTTGCTTCTCCTCCACACCCTACACTGTGCAGCAGGTGGGAGAAAACAATCGCAAGAGGAAAGAGTACCTCCTCTTATCTGTGATTCTGTGCTTATACATCTGATTCCTAGCAACTTTTCTTTTTGAAAATATGTAGGTAGCATTCGCTTAGAGTTATCAGAGACTACAGAATCACACACACACATATATAACCTATTTTTAAATATTAAGTATCTCATTAGTGATAATGAGACACTACAAATATGAAAATAACTCCTGATGTCTCTTGTATGATTTTATTAAATAACATAAAAAAGTTTAAAGGGTTGATAAACATCATTTATTATATGCATTATATTTAACATAGGTATGATGTTCCAAAAATTAAGAAAAAGTGTCTAGTTAAAATGCTTTAATGAATTTGCTTTCATATATTGTACATTAAAACTTTCAAATAAACTTTATTTTCAAGTATTGAGTAGTATAAAATAAGTTTATGAGTTTATAACCTTCTATCACTTACTAAGCTTAAGCCATTTAAAACCTTGTCAATTTTTCATGTGAGGACTATATCTCCAAGAATGGATCACAACTTTGGTGTTCAAGTACCCCATCAGAAAACTGATATGTTCAAATAATTTGGAGCAAAATAACCATGACAGCTACAATTTTGACATTTATAATAATTAGCTGCTGCTATATTATGTGGTATATGCTGAACAAAGTTTAACTGCCCTTAAATAACCAACCTGCATTATGCTACACCCACATTAAGAACCAGTCTTTGATATGCACAGAATCACTGCACAATTAGAATTATTGATTATTAAAGCAGTAATAATTCTGAGCACAGATAAAATTCAACACATTGAAGAGGAAAGTTAATCTTTCTTGAAGAGTGACTGACTTGTCATTCTTGTAAAATTTTTTTTTCAAAGAAACTGAAAATTCTAACTCCTTCAAGAGTGCTGAACCTGTGGGCAAAAAATTTTTGGCATGATTCAACAAGGAAAGAGAGAAAGTTATCACTTCTATGTAACCTTAAGAACACAGATCAGCATTGTTCCTAAAGGAATTTTGTTCAGTTTGGTCACAAATATCACAGGTTTCAAATAGCTAAGCACAGCCAGAACATATTATAACCCAATTCCAAATTTGTAGAAAATGTTTAAAGATACAATGTCACCTTTGAATAGCTCAATGTAGAAATGGAAATTATTAACAATCCAATAGTAGGTACTTTTTTCTTTTAACAAAGAATATGTCAGTACTATTTTAGAAATGTTTATAGTATCTGAAAACATGTATAAGTAACCTCAACGGTATCTTGATTCTAATTACTTATATTTATTTATTAACTCACCTTTGATCTTAATATACATGCCTTTCCTTTTTACTATACATTTTCTCCTTTTAATGCAAAAGTTCTTAAATACCTATGGTCAGTTGTAGTATTTACATAAGTTTACATTTAATATTTGTGTACATTTATTTGACAGCAATGCTCTAGATGAGTGCAAGCATATTTAGATGAACTGCCAATGAATAACAACTTTCAAAGAGTCAGAAAAAAAATAAGAGTTTACAAGCATCTAATTTTTATATTTGGTATTTTATGTGTATCCTTGATTCCAAGATTTTTGGTCATTTTTTGTTTGTTTGTTTGGCATCTCCTTATAAAACATCAGGCAATTTCTGCTAATGGAGCTGCAGATCTTACATTTAGAAAAATAAAAATACTTCATGGATTCTTAAAAAGTTACCTTTACAGTTCTGTTGCTTGACAAATGTTACAATAAAACATAGATTTAAACCTGGATTGTATACAGGGAAATGATGGTGGGGGGAGGGTAGGAAAAATAGTGGAATGAGACAGACATCATTACCCTAGGTACATGTATGATTATATGAAAGGTATGAATCTACATGGTGTACAACCATTGAAATGAAAAGTTGTACCCCATTTTTGTACAATGAATCAAAATGCAGTCTATAAAAAACAAACTAACGATACATGCTATATACAAAAATATGTTGCAGAAAATAATGAAGAATTTTATTATTCAAGTCTGAATACTACTTTGAAGACCAATAAAAAATTCCAACTATCAGGATACATGTATAATGTTGTATAGTAAAAACAATATTTGACTAAATTTGGAGTGGATTAATTTAGGCTTCATTTATAACTTCATTGTGGAGTCTAATCAAAGGAAGACTTAAAACTGTTTTTTTTAACCCTTACATTAATAACAGAGTAATAAACACAGATTCAGCTGCCTATTCTGACTTCGCTTTGAGCAAATGTAGGGTTACAAGTGCTGGCCTTCAACACAGACACAGTAGAAGACTGCCCCTACTTTGATTAAGGCCCTGGCAAGGAATGCCTTAAAGTTTTGCATAATAAAGGGAAGAGCTCTCAGGCTCCACCCTGACACCAGGGTGCAGCATACTGTTATTCTTGGATAATGCAAACATAGTCTCAGAAAACCCTAATGAAAAGGAAAATTGACAAATCAGTACCCACATATAAATCAAACAAGAATACATATTTTTCAAAGGTAAACTGTCAACTGGAGAGAGGATAATCTATGAGCCTGGAATCACTTTTAGAAAAGTAGTGATGGAAGTGACCATGAATCCTGCTTGGTCTGGAGTGGGATGGCTCCTCCAGATCAGAGGTCCTGGGCTTGCCAAAATCTTGGGCAGCATGGGGTCAAAAACCATAATGAGATCTGAAAGATAATGTAATATCCTCCAAGGACCAGGCACACAGTTCAACCCAAGATGCAGTCAGAAGAAGTTGAGCAGAGGAGGCATAATTAGGTATGTGATAAATAAACTCAAAACATCAACAATATGAAGCAAAAGGCTCAGAACCATGGGCAGGAAATACCTCGGGGCAAGAAATCAAAGGGATGACTTCCATACAGCAAGAGACAGAGGAATTGATGAAGGAGTTCAGAAGAGTTCCTAAAGGTTGGACAGGGCCCTGAAAATCAGACCAAAGCAAAAATAAAATTCAAGTCAGTCTTTGTTCCCATTCTGAGGATTTAGAAGTCTGTTACACACAACATGTAGACAGACAAACTACACAAATTCTCTGTAATAAAATGACCAGATAATATTTAGGAATGTTTCCAGGCAAATTCTGGTTTATAATATTCCCTCCATATAGATTTATAATAACTAACTATACTATTATTTACTGAAAATCTATGTGCCGTTTTGTGATCTCATCTAATGATTAAGTTCTGATCCTTAAGAAAGGATTAGAAAACAATTGAGGAAAAGCCGGAAAAATGGGGAAAATGTATACTCCACAAAGTTGTGTAAAATAATCGATTAAAATGTTTTTAAATGTTTAACCTGATGCCAGATGCAGAGACATATGCCTGGAATCCCAGCTACTCAGGAGGTTGAGACAGGGACACCAAGTTCAAAGCCGCTCAGTGCGAACCTATCTCAAAATTTCTAAAGGAAAAAAAATTTAAAGGGCTGGTGATGTGGCTTAGTAGTAGACTACCCAGTACTACAAAAAAAAATAACAATAAGTTATTATAAGTTTAATCAAATAAACAATCATCAAATTATCAAGTATTGATTGTTGTTATTTGTAAGATACCTTAGTATATCTGTCAGCAAAAATAAGACACAAATGCAAATAAAATGTGAAATGTATGTGCAATAATAATGAAATTATATTTATAATATAATGCTATGAAAAAATAGGTAGTAATGGATACTACATTATGATTTCAATTTTTGCAAAACAAATGTGTATAACTAGAAAAAGATATCCAACAACATGCAAGCAGTGGTGATCTCTGCAAGGTGGGTAAATTTATTTTCATTCTTAGTTAAAATGCAATATTTTCCTATGATAAATGTAACTTCTGAAATTAGGAAATAACATTTATTCATAAAAGCATGCATGGTTATGTATTTTTTTTTAAGTTAATAAAGTAGTAGACTAAATCTGCCCTGTTGGTGTTGGGAGGACACTGATTTACCATGATATAAGGAAGGAAGAATTAGATTTGTCTCAATCACAGACCTGAATAAGTCAGTCTTAAAGTTCCCTTCAATGTGACCAAAGTTTAGGCAGGGTCCTCACCTCTCTTTTGGAAGCATTTACTTTAGAAAACTTGCAACTGTAAACTTTCTCTGCTTCTTTATGATGCAAATCTCAAAGCTTTTAGACTAAAGTCTAGAGACTTTAGGCAAGATGGGAGACTAACTTCTATAAATACCAATTAGCAAACACAATGGCTTAATCTTTGACCAACCTTCCCTCTAAAGTTTTAAAATTTTTCCATTATCCCACTGAAGCATTCAAAAAATCTCAGAATCTGTCTTTCGTTTTAGTAGAATTCAGTTCATTCACTCCTATTTCAATCTCCCTGTTCATCTCCCTCTCCTTCTACTAGAGATGAACTCAGTGGCCCTATACCACTGAGTTATGTCCCTCAGACCTTTTTAGTTTTTATTCTCTGACAGGGTCTTGCTAAATTGCTGAGGGTCTTGCTAAATTGCCAAGGCTGGCCTACAACTTGCCATCCTCCTGCCTCAGCCTCCCCAAATTGCTAGGATTACAGGCATTATACCACCACAACTACATGCTAGGCAAGCAGTCTACCACTGAGTTATATCCCCAGTTCAGCAATAGCCTTGAGTAATCTCCCCTGCCTATTTAACTCAGGCCAGTACAATTTTTCTTGGACATACCATACTTAATTTATAGGGAAGTTTACCCTGCTCTTTGTCCCACTCCATGAGGCTGGATAGTTCAACAGCCTTGTCAAGCAAACCCTTTTTTTTCCACTTTTCCATCCATGTACCATTCTTTCCCCTTTTCCATCTATGTAGCTAAACTGATGTAGGAAGAGCCCATGGTTTAGATTTTTGTAGGAAGTTTAGATTTTTTTCTGGAACCTGTGTTTACCAGAATTCTGAGCAAGGTATTGAAAATATTCCTAGCTATAGAAAAGTGATATATTCTTCACATCTGGATGGATGCTCTCATGGAAATGCTTTTGAAAAAAATAGGAAGGACTAAAATACGGATGTGATTAGAAAGGAGAATTCCAGAATTGCAGTTACAATGTCATTCCACAGTCTCCAAACCACTGTAATCCCTAGTAACAGTGATAATTATAACTCAAGTGCTTATTAAGGAACAGACATTGTCTTTCATGCAAATTGCCCCATTTGATGTCCAAAGCTACAGAGTTATATGAATGTGGTGATTATCATCATTAGATAAGGCAATGAAGAATCAGAAAAGTTCATTAACTTTCCTAAGTTGACAGTTCCTTAGTACCACAAAGGGTATTTAACCTCATGTGCAGTAGCTCCACTTGCCATTGTGTGCTTATTTTAACTGAGTTTGTCTTGGTTGACCAAATTATAGTTAATATCATTAACCAATACCTGCTGGACTTTAAAAAGTTATCTCTTCCATTAAGTGTAGACTGGTAAGCTAAAGCAGAGAAGTCAAGAGTTACAGTGACTCAGAGAAACACCACTGTCCACTGGGAATAATAAAGGAGAGCTAGAGAGGGAGCCTCTTCTTAGGCTCCTTCAGATGCCCAGAGGTCAATGGCAGAAGTAGACAGTGCAAGAGAACTAACACTGCAGTCTTCCCCAAGCAGGAGCCACTGGGCCACAGCACTGTTCAGCTATGCATTAAGAGAAAGGGAACAGGGCTTAGGGAGTGACCTCTAATTCTGCTGTACACATGTTTCCTCTTCAGCAAAGATGGTCCTTCAAAGGCTGTCTGTTGTGTCACTCTTATGAATTGGTCATAGGACTCAGTAGAGGAACAGCCAGAAGGAGACGTCTTATTTTCCTAAGCCAGAGACTATTCCAGAAATTGTCCAACCTATCAGATAATTCTCTAAACTCAGTTGTTTGTGAGCTTAATTCCAACTACAAAGTCTGGGGCAAATTTCATAGAGGAAGCTCTTCTTTCTCAAGGTAATTCTCATTGTTCTAACTTACTATGTCCAAAGAGAAGAAGTGAACTAAACTACTTGCTCTATATGGGTGATTTATTGCCTTTTTAAATGGTTGCTTTGCTTCAGTTGGTGTAGGTAGGCAGAGGGTTATGAATCCACAGGTACAGAGGCACACAGGTACAGGCCTAGAGTTTTCAATTATCAGGCCCTCATAACCATTCCTCATCTTTGTATTTCCTTCAAAACTGGGTTTGTGTTCAGAGACAAAGCATACCATTGCTGCGATTTCTCAGTATTTTCTTCCTAAGATGTGTACTGGAAAAGTTACCCTATCAGCCTCACACATAAACAATTGTGATGAATTTTTTAGTACTTTCATTGTGATTCCTTGATGCTCACAATAAAGAATTACTTCAAGAAAAATGGTATGTCTGTAATATTTAAGAGGTAAGGGCAGAATTCCTGAAAGGGAGACTTCAAAATTGTCTTCATAGTTAAAATCTATTTTAACTTTTGGAATCAGCACTTTGGCAGGACAGAACAATGTGCTGCCAGTACCTGCAGCCCTGAGTAACAACTGGTACTTGTTCACATTTTTAAGGGCAGATCAGGCTGGGTCTTGGTCCAGACAAGAGAAAACAACAATAAACTGAGAGAGAGGAAAAAGTAAATGGGCTAAAGGGGAAACATTCCTGCTCTAACAAGTTATCCTCTCTCCAGCATGAGTTATTTTGCACCTTCCAGTTTGCCCAGCTACCATATCCAAATCAAAACATATTTTACTAAGAAAACCTTATACTTTTTAAAAAATAAGTTCTTCAGATATTAATTATATAACTACGCATTTTATATCAAAAAGAAGGCAGTGCATATGTGAGATATATAGTGCCAAATAATACATACCACTTAAATCAGGTATGATTTGCTCTTGACATATTATTAATTGGTATATAAATTATATTTTCTGGTTTCCAGAATGAAGTATGTAATTGGTGAAATGAAATTAATTTGACTAATAAATTCATGCGGCCTGGTAAAAATAATTATTCCTCATCTTTGTTTGAATTCAAAAGTTTCAAGTCTGACTCCAAACTGAGTATTTATCCAGAAAGTGAGGTGCAAGGGTTAATTCTTAGGTTAATATCTCATTTTACTTAGAACTGCAAGAAACCCTCTGAGAAAACCAACACATTCGGCTTCTTTTTTTTTCTTACTTCTTCCTCTCTGGATACCATTCCTTACTTTCTTTTCTTTTTTGTTTCACTCTAACTTTTTACTTTGTCTTTTTATTCAGTATGCCTACCTTATTATTGGTCTCAATGTTTAAAATAGTTCAATTTTTATAGAACTTATATTCTGAGCTCTATCTCATTCCTTTAGTTAGACACACACACACACAGAGCCCATTAATTTTGGAAGTAAAGGCATTTTTTCTCCCCACAATTACTATTCAGAGGCATTGTGAAAAAGCATAATAATGGCAGAGCTTTTCTGA
This sequence comes from Sciurus carolinensis, assembly GCF_902686445.1. Lineage (NCBI taxonomy): Eukaryota > Metazoa > Chordata > Mammalia > Rodentia > Sciuridae > Sciurus > Sciurus carolinensis. Next base: position 88,503,373 of record NC_062219.1, read on the forward strand.
GCGCTACTTTTGGTATCCACTTTTCCTCCCAAGTGACTAATCTATAAACCTTATTACTGCTACCAATGCCCACCCACAATTAGTGTGATTAGTGAACTACTATATTTATCTCAAAAGAAAAACATGGTAACTGAAAGATAGCTGTTAAAAGTATTGAGGAGTGATAACATTACAAACTAAAAACAAACACATATCAGCACTAGATATTTTTTAAGTGGCAACAGGGTAAACAGCTAGAGAAGGTAAGGGAGTACAGTAAGGTATTTTTAGGTAGATAATTGTAATACAGGAAAGCTGACAAATTGTGATTCACCACAACCTATATTCAGTGTTAATATGTTCCATTTTCATCCCTGGCTTTTATGTTAGACACCAATAGTTTTCAAACCACTCTGACTATAAACTTGAAAACAAATACAACCGTTATGTGTTTTAAATGATTTCCTGAAGCAAATACCAGAGGTAACACTGGGTCGAGTTGATACAAAATTACTCCAGGAAACTCTTGGAATTTGATTTTAAGTATCTGAGCTAAGCACACACTGGTGCTCACTCTTTCACTCCCACATCCCAGATCTCCTGCATACTCAAGAGAGAACTTAAAACTACTTGTCATGGGAACCTGAGGAGGTGGGAGAGTTCTCCAGGCACGAATTCAAGTGTATTTTTACTTGCAGTCATTAAAGGTATGAATTTCCCATAAAAGTACAGGAACATTCACAAAGCAAGAGATTTGAGTTGGACTTCAATTTTGCAGATTTTGTTTCTTTTATAAAATCATTAAACAATGAAGATATATATTAAAATTTTCCTAAAATTTCAAATTGTTTCTAATTATTAGTAATCTGATGGTAGCAGCCCTGGAATGACTATATTGGAATGGAAATAGGATTGAAAAAGAGGCTTATGGAACTGTTCTGATGTTTAATTCACATTGTTTTTTTAATCTGATTTGGTTTGAGATTGAGGAGGAGCTGAAAGTGGAACAGCTCACAACTCCCACCCCACCATCAACTCTCCAATCACCTCTTTTCCCTGCCATTGGTATTTGGTTCTAAAATTTTCAAAGGGAAATTATTTATCAACCAAATATGTCCATTTCAATTTTCAGATAATAAGGACGGTCATACACAGAGATGTATGGTTCTCCTCACTAACTAAAAAACTGTCAGGAAATTGCAACTATGTGCCAAGCACCATGGTTGGTGCTACCTTCCTCCTCAGTCCTCCACCCAATTCCCCACTATTCCATTCTTTGTGTTTGAAACACTGGTGGTCTGCCTGTGTCAGTAGGAAATACATATCACGAAAATGCATGGTTCCCTGAGGGTAAGGAATATTGTCCATTTGAGTCATTGTTGGATCCTCCAAAGTCTAGAATAGTGCCTGGCACATAAGTATGTGCTTGATAAATACTTGTTTAAAAAAGGAATATTAAGAGTCCAAAACAGAATCTTTATTTTCCCTTCCTCTTTTGCACGACTTCATTCAAACATGTTACTTCTATAGAGTTTCTTTCCCTAAATTACAAAACACTTCCTAATCTCATTCCATAAAATTTTATTTTGGGATCTTCCCATCTATGAATGATAAAAAAAAAAATCTACAACATTTTGTAGAACATTTGAATGTCAAGCTTTGTATCCTGGATTGACACCCACTAGTCCTGATGAAGTTGTGATTTTTATAAGATGACAGATGATCTAACTTGTCTGCAAATGACTATTCTTAAGTCCCTTAAAACATGGTAGAGCCTGCTCATTGCAAAATAAAGTTATGTTTCTTTGGGTCAACTCTTAAGATCTTCTTGTCAGATTTTTTTTTCTGCTCTCTCTTTTTTATACTTCATAAGCATATGCAAATTAAAATTTTGTTTGTATATGACATTAAGCAACTATTTCTCCTGAGGTCTTACATTACCCTTTTAAATGCAAGCATAATAACCTTTTCATGAAATTATTCAGGGATTCCTATTTTTGAACTGTAAGGAATTAACTTCCTTAGGGTCAATGCATTTGAGTTTGGTATTTGGAACAGGAAATATACATGAATACATGAAACTATAATTATAAACATCTAGACCAAGAGTCACAAATATTAGTGTTGACAGTAAGTAATTTAATTATGAAGGGATTTATTTCTATTTTTAGTGGCTTCATATAAAAAGAGTCAAGATGTGGCCAATATTTGCTTTATATATTCAGTGGATGCTGGTCTTTCTGTTTACACTGTTCTGCTTTTAATCTATTCTGACTTTTCTAATTCTGACCTTTATCTTAATATAATCTAAATACTTACACCAGATATCTTCAGATTTGGGCAGTGTTAACATCATTTCCATTTGCAAATCTTTAGGCAAGCTTTAAAATGTAGCAAGAGGACAATTTTGATTTTCATGAGGAAAAAGGAAGTGCGATTTTGTTGAAGCAAAGGAAGATCATGGAGAACAAATACTTAGGCCTGATTTACTAAAAAAAATTGGTAAAATATGACAAGAAAGAGCAGTAGACAGGGACTCAAAGGAGCCTGGGTACTGGTCGGCTCATAGATATGTAGATAACTACCTTTGGGGTCTTAGTTTTTAATCTATAAAACAGAAATGGATTGACTAATTTCTGTGATCATTCCATGAGCAATATAATTGTATTCTGTGAAATGGTCAGACTTCTAAAATCTGGGGGACTATCACATCAAAAATGATAGCAAGTTTCATTGGGTTTTACATTTTATTATAAAACCTTATTTGTTAATTTTAAGTTTTTGTTAATTTTTGAAATATTTTAAAATAAATTAGGGAGAAAGTCATGAACTATATCTCTAAATAGTAATGAGAGTTTTACTTGATGGTTATCTCTTAGCATTAGTAAAATGCTAATCCCCTCTGTTCTTCTGGTAGATACAAAGTGAGAAACAGTATTATTAGAAATACAAAAACTAAAAAGCAATGAAATATATATACATACATACAATATGTATAAGCTGTCTAATCCAATGCAACACATACAATAAGCTATCTAATTTGTTTTCTTTTAATAAGATTATTTTAACAAACCAATGTCACCACTAAGTTCTGTTTAAGTGGCCACTTGAAATCACACATACTAGATTCCTTTGTTTGCAACAGGAGATATTCTGGTGACTTACATGATAATGATTTTTAAAATGATAACAAGAGAACAACTGAAGAAATTCAATAAAAAATAATAAACTGGAGAACAAATCTTTAACTGCACAAAAGAGGCTTTATTTTTGTGGAGGATAAAAAGTCATATTAAAATGACCTTATACAAATACACTCATTTTATCATTACATTTCCTCTGATGACAAATATAAAACAATTTTCGAAATGTCAATCTAAAAGTGTAAGAAGTATAGAAAACAAATTATTTATTGAAAATAATGATTATAAACATGAGAAAATAAATAATACTTTTCTATTTCACACATCCAAACATCTTCATGCTTCATACCTTTATTCCCATACACTTCAGACTTTACTATTTGTGAAATTACATCGTGAAATCAAATCTATCTTAAACTAACAGTGGTTGTTATTACCTGCATAATGCCCTTGACTATTAAACTATGACTCATTATTTTCTCAAATATACAAATAAAATTTTGCAAATGTAGACTGAAATATTCCATTACTTCTTTGACAACTGGAAGATATTTCATAGAAAAGTTTTATAGAGTCCCAGAGCATATTAGAATCATTCTTATTCTTTCTCATGCCATGCCAGTCCTGTTAATATAATTTTAGATGTTAAAAATGATAACTTTCATATCCTAGGCTGTCTCAATTGAACTTTTGGAATATTTCTTTATAATTTAAGGCTTTTGAAAAAAATCCCTCACCAGTGCTGAACTGACCCAGATCTTTTAGATGCTGTCTTCATCCCATTCCAAATCTTCTCCCTTCTGATTAAAATGGATTATGGGAACCAAGTCTCTTTCCTGCTTATTTATAAGACTGGCTTTTCAGAAAATTATATAATGATTTTCTGCATTACCAAAAATAAACACCCACTACCTTGTTAAACAAAACGCTTCTTCTCTCCCTAATAATTGTATTATTTTCTAACACTTTCCCCATTTGTATATGATGTGATCTTTTCCTGAAACCATTTGCCTATATAAAATACATATTTTAAGTGAAATACACTTTGATATTTCTCCAAATATAATATATTAATTCTTGTTTTGATGTACACAAATTTTAAAGGGGGAGAAACAGAAGAAATCTGCTCCTATGCCCTCACCTTAATGCCCTTATTACCTTTTGTCCCACTGTAAGTACCAAAGTGCTAATCATTAATTTATGGAGCCAATGTTGATCAACTGTGTCAGCACTGCACCTGACCCAAGGGATGCAGAATGACTTGAAGAAGCCTGAAGCCCTGCTCTCATGGAGACTTAGCCTCTACCAGGGGAAAAGAAGCACAATTCGAAGAATGACACACATAAAAAGAAAATATAAAGTGCAAGCCAGAAAAGTGCTTTGAAGGAGAGGTACCATGAGCTATCATAGCATATAATAGGACCAGCCTTGTGCGCAAGATGCTACAATTTCTACCTTTACTTCCTCTAACCAAATTAATCTTGAAAATAAAGACTTGAAGTTCCTTACAAAAAAAATTAGCATTATATGGACATGTTTTTCACACATCAAATTCTTGATGACATATTAATGTATTAAAATTTTTCTACTGAAATTTATTTCATTCTTTCTTGCATCTTTTCTTTTTTTCTCCAGGAAACACCTGATTCAAAGCAAACTATTCTTTGAATCACTGGTTTTCAACACTGGCTGCACATCAAAATCATCTAGGAAGCTTTACCAAGCCCAGGTCCCACCTCTAAAGATTCTAATTTAATTGGTGCAGTCTGGGAATAGAAATTAAAAGCCAAGATTGAAAATACTGCTCTAAGCAGCAGTTTCTAGAAACTCCAGAACCTGGTGACAAATAAAGCATATTTGCATGTTTATACTATACATGGAAAATAATGAAAATGTAGATATAAATGTTTTTCATGAGTGAACTTTGAGTTTATGTTTTCCCTGATTTTCTATAACTCAGAAATTCATATTGATTTTAATATACCTTCCATAGGGTAATCAGATAAAACTGGAGAAAAATCAATTCAAATTTAATCACTGTAGAAAATATATGAAGAAAGATGACCTTTGAGCATAATTTCAAATAATGAAAAGGAGAAACTATCAATAGAGTATTGGTTAACTAAATATTGTTACATGCATATATTGGGATATCATTTAAAATTAATGTCATTATATATATTCTGAATGAAAGATTATCAGGATATCTGTCAAATGTAAAAAGGTCAGACTTCAAAATAGTCCAAATGGAATGATTTCTCTGTTATAATTAGATGTGTATGCAAAATGCATATATAAATGTGTATAAATTTGTTTATTATGTTATATACACAAAGAATGTCTGAAGTAATTACAGAATGCAGAATGCGACTGGTGTTGAGGAAGGGCTTCATTTTTCATTTATATGCTTCCACATTTCTTAGTTATTTAAAAGACTAATCATGCATTCTTTTATTTGAAAATTTAGGATTCCAATTTCCACAATTTGTGAAGAGCATACTAACTTTCTAGCTCATAAATAAGTAGAATCTTCTGTGACTTCAAGTATGAAATAATCACAGTATTTTGTAAAAGACTATAGTTTTAGAAATAAAATTTTCCAAGTGGCAATTTATAATGAATTCTGTTTACTTGCTCTATGGTTTGGACATGAGGTACCCACCTCCCAAAAGCTCATATTAGACAAAGCAGAAATGTTCAGAGGTGAAATGATTAGATTGTAAGAGTGGTAACCTACATCAGTGGACTAATCCATTTAATGGATTAATAATCTGAAAGGATTATTGTACTGGATGGTAACTGTAGGTAGGTGGTGTTGTAGCTGTAGAAAGTAGGTCACTGGGGGTGTGCCCTTTATATTTTGTCCCTGGTCTCACCAACCCCTGTCTCTCCCCTTCCTACCTCCCTTCTACCCTCCCTCCTTCTCAGCTACTCTTCTTCCTGGCTGCCTTGAACTAAGCAGTTTTCCACTGCCACACCCTTCTGCCATGATATTCTGCCTCATCTTCAGCCTAGAACAAAGGAATTGGTTGACCAGACTGAATCTCTGAAACTGTTATCCTAAGATAAACTTTTCCTCCTCTTAGTTTCTCTTGTTTGGTATTTTGGTCACAGTAATGAAAAACTGACCAACATACCTAGCATTTTAAAGTTATTTTTCAAGTGTTTTAAGTTGGTCTCTGTTTTTTATCCTCATATGTGAGGTTTTATGGTAGTGATGCCAATACATTCCTCCAGTTTTAAAGGGATGATAAAATCTAAGACATAAGAGTTATTACTTGTTATAATGCCAGAACATTAAGAAGTGTAGATTTCTCTAGCAATTAAGCAATATCCTTTAGTATCATTCAATAATATTTTCCCAACTACATAATTAAAAAAACCCTACCAGATATTCACACACCAAAGTTTACAGTCACATACTGAATACTGAAAGCCCCAAAGAATTTTAATGAATTTTGTCTAATCAGTCAATTAATAACATCTGCTTTTATTCAGCCAAAACTAGTCTTTCAATTCTAATTCACTGTGACTCTTTATTCATCATAGGATACACTAATACATATTCAACATTGTTTGAGTTTATTATGTTATGCATTTAGCTGTAATAATTTTACAAGCCATTGCACAATATTGTGCAGTAACAAGTAAGAAAATTGTGAATCAGTCATGTCTAAATACTCCAAATGTCTTCATTCTTCAGAGTAACTCTGTTAGGGAGTGTGTGTACATAAATAAATAAAGTATATATATATATATATATATATATATATATATATACACACACATATATATGTGTATATATTAAACTGACAGAGCCTCATTGCATTATATACATCCACACATGTATACATACATATAAGTATTTACATGTGTATATATATATGTGGGTCTATAAATGTATCTATACATATGTATACACATGTATACTTATATGCAATCATGCTGTGTCAGTTTAAAATAAACTGCTGAAGGTAAGAACAGCGCTATACATAAGTATTGAAGAATATTCTTGTCTTCTCTCCACTTCCCTAGCTTAGAGTAAAAGGGAAAATAAATTCCTAATTGCCACTTATTCATCTTTAAATTCCTTATACCTCCTTCCTCTACCTCTGATCAGTTCAGATAGTTAATCTTGGAACGGCAGTGACCTGGAATGGCAATGTGGAAAGTGAGGAGAACACTGCTCTATGCACCTAAACAGACTTAGGACCTATCTTGATTTTTCCCATGGGACATTTGAGCTATACTGTGTTTTCAAATGAATGTATTTAATAATATTTACTTATTCTCATATTACACACTAGCACAATGCCTAGGATCTGTTGTCATCTAGATTGTATTTCATTAATATTATATCCTGCTTTTGTAAAGTGATAAAATGAAACACATATATGTAGTTAAAATTAACAAGACAACTTTATAGTATAGAAGTTATCTATACAACTTTGATATCACCCTGATGGCTAATATTAATTTGAGTAGAAGTGTTTAGACTGCTGTTATATCTTGAATTCTATTAAATGTTACTGATTAATTTAGTTGGATAACATTAACTATATCCTTGAAGTGACAGCAGTATTTGGTCTTTGATTCTGTTGATGAAATGAGAAAACAGTTCAGATCTGATTGCATAATACTGAGCAGGGACAGTATTGAAGACATCAAAAGACCACATAAGCTTTAGGTATGTGATTCATAATTTTAGTTTATAGTGTTTTTAGTGGATGCTAAATCCTTACATTCTTGACAAATGTGTGTTGAAATGTGTGTTTATATTATTAATGTGAAACTGAGATGGAATACATTTGCATAAATATAAAAAACTTCTCGAGTAGAAATACTCTTAAATTTTAAACATTAATTTATCAATTCATATCTAAATTAACTGAATTGGACACTATCAATTCTCTACCCAATTGATTAAATATATAATATAATCTGTGGTTGCTATTGTATGGCACCAGAAACATGAGCTTTAAAATCAAAAAGATAATATGTGTAAAATAATGTCATTGCTAACCAAAGGTTAAAGTTATAATCACTCAGTAAATGCTAATCCTTAGTTTTGAATGCTTTTTTTTTTTTTACAAAGTCCTAACTTAATTATTGTCCTGAATAAATTCTTCACTATTTCTTCAAGTTAGCTTACATGGCATTCTAGGCATTAACTTAAACAGCTGAACCTTTGTTCATTTGCTTCTATTACAAATTTAGATCCAGGACATAATAATTTATTATATCAACCAACACTGTGGTTAAAAATTTCCTCTCGTCATTTTTTATATATCACAAAAGTAAACATTCCAAATTAATATAACAGCAATTATCTATTAAAGCATTTTCTCAATTACATTTATACTTAATTACCGGCCTTGCAGTCCTTTAAACAACTATTTGTTGTCTTAAATTCTCCCCACAATTCCCCCAAACAAATGAGAAGGAAAATAGCATTTAACTTACCATATGCCTGATCTCCTTCTCCTGATTTCTATCTCAGAAACACTATATGAAGTTTCATTACTCCCTTTTGCAAATAACAGCAAAGCTTTGACACAGATATTGTCACACTGTTTTCACGACACTGTAGCTAGAGAGGCAGGGAAAGCAGGGGTATGCTCGCACATAGATACATTTCATTGTGCAAAGTGATTAATCCAATTGTTGAAAGTGGTGGTGATCATTCCAAAATAAAAGATGGCAGAGAAAACTCAAAAATAAAACCAGGAGTCTTTGTAAATAATTCCCATATCAACCCATTATTACTACAAGAAAAATGGTATATATTCCAATTTTTAATTATTTTAGTGATTCATATCTGGAGGTATGCCCTCCAGAGCATTCATTAACTACCTTCTAGGTAGTAGGCATTTCACATGCCAAGACAGGTGGGCCCAGTCCCTGCCATTATTAATTCTCATAACTAAAATTTTTATAAATTAAAATGTACTTAAATAGGAATCAATAATTTATTAATTATTTGGTAGGAAATCTTTTTATATTACCTGTGCCACTGGATTTTGGGGGTTCATCTAAAAAATAAATGTATTTTAATTTTGGAATAATCTTAGATTTACAGAAAAGTTTAAAATATTGTAAAGGAGCTCAGATTCTATTACAGAGCATCAATGAAAGGAGGAAATGTAACATCTTAAAATGAAAAGCAGTGTGCTGTTGGTGGAGCAACACTCTCAAAGATTCCAGCAATAGTTTCCTATGTACAAAACAAATAAAGGAAGAGGAAAATACAGAGCTGGGAACAAATCTTTACACTTTATTACTTGCGATAAATGATCAGCTCACAAGCTTTAAGTCCCTGAATTCCTTTATAGGAACTAACCTAAGAATAAATCCCTGCAGATGATATTACCAAACTGATTCCCGGGTCAGCAAGGCCTGTTTCCCCCAGAGGCAAAGACAGAAACTTGGCTTTCTTTATGATGAATGTTCTTTCAACCCGTCCACCAAATGTTTTGTAGAGAGCTAAGAACATTGTGTTTTATATTCCTCATCACATCCCAAGCTCTAACCCAGTTCTCAACTACCAAGTACTTACATGGTAGAATTTACCCAGAAGTAAAATAAAACTGCTTCAAGTATGAAATGTGTAAGTGCTTAATAGGACAAAACTACAATACCACAAACAGTTTACCAAAAATGAGAGGCAAGGAAAGGCAAGTCAGGAAGGTCTTTCAAGAATACATGCAGGTGATTAACTAATTACCAAAACTGAACAGAAGTGTAGAGTCAGTCCCCCTTTCCTACGCCATAAAATATATTTAAAATATTGTCAGGGTTCTACATTCTAAGATTGAACACACCTCAGATCAGTCAGACATGAAATCAGAAAGAGAAGCATCTGCCTCAGCTGCATAGAGTCCTCTTACCCAGGACTTCAAGGAGGATGGTTTTGCTTCTTGTTCATGTGCATTATACATGGTAATCATCATCTCCTAAGCTAACAAATGTGCCAGGAAGAGAAAATAAGTATTTTTTGTTAGAATAACTTATTTATTGGTTCGTTGGTTTGTGGGTACCTATTTCTTTCTGATCTTGTTAGTAAGGAAAAATACAAATATGAATTAACTATTTTTATGAGGAAAAAATATAAAATGACAGTTTATTTCCTTGTGCAAAAGACTCATTTGGTGTTGGCTATTTAAGCTATATATGCAAAAGTCAATTGGAGAAAACAGACTACTAGAAAGGGAATTTTTCCGCATTACTGTTTAGGCCTCAGAAAAACACCACCTTATTTATATGAACACAATTATGAAATGAATTAATTCTCATAACTAAAATTTTTATAAATTAAAATGTACTTAAATAGGAATCAATAATTTATTAATTATTTGGTAGGAAATCTTTTTATATTACCTGTGCCACTGGATTTTGGGGGTTCATCTAAAAAATAAATGTATTTTAATTTTGGAATAATCTTAGATTTACAGAAAAGTTTAAAATATTGTAAAGACAGCCTCCATTATTCTTCATTCTGTCTTCCTTAATGATAGATCTTACATCATGCATTATGCTAAGCCATGACCTTTGATATTTAACAACTGAACTACAGACTTTATTTGGATTTCACCAGTTTTTCTATTAATGTCCTTTTATTATCCAAGGATACAATTCAGGATACCACATGGCATTTAATGGCAATGATTTTTAAACCAATATTTTTAATGTGAATTGAACTTTCCTTAAAGACTCATGTTTTAATATTTTAAGCATCCACTATATTATACCATAATTTACTGATTTCCTTCAGGGTTTGTTGGAATGAGTTGTACTCTTTGAATCTTATACAAACTGGCCCTAGACAGCCATAAATCTGAGTACATTCTCATGTTTATGGTGTTTTTACTGTCTATTTCCTCCCCAAGTGATAAAATATTGTTGTTGTATTGGTCAACAGTCAAAATGAAGCTGTTGAGGTGGGTGTCATTAATATTATTTTGCTAAGGTCCATCAATGGTGATTTCCTAGTTACAAAATATAACAACACATTTCCAGTTCTAGTTCCTACCTCTTTGGATCTTTTGATACTATTGAACAGCTTCATTCTTTAAATAATCTTTTTTTCTTAGATTGAGTAACATTACAGTCTCCTGGGCTTGCTTTGGGGCTGGCTCCCACTAACCTTATCCTCAAGCCTTGGCCATTCCTCCTCAGTCTAACATCAAGATGCCATGAGGTTCTATTATTGACATTATGTATTTCTTTGTTACTCATCCTTTCCTTGGCATTCTTAACTAGTGTCTTGACTTCAGCAATACACCAATGATTACCAAGTGATAGTCTTAAGTTTCAAATTGCCTGTTGGATAACTTTATTGGGATGCTAGCTGCCATCCCAAACTCAGTATGCATAAAGTGAGCTGATATTCTTCCTACCTATACTTTTCCCTTATCCTTCTGTGTCCTCCATTTATATTTATGCTATCATGCTCCTCCAATTCAGCCAAGGTCAAAACTTGTCACTTTCTTCATATTACTGTCCCTTTCTGTCAATATCACATCCAACCATTGAACAGATTTTAATGACAAAATCTCTATTAGATTTAATTAATTTATCTATACCTATTCCTTCTCAATACCACTGTCACTATTAGCACCAACCATAGTGGATGTTTAGAGCTGTAAAACAAACATAAGTCACATCCCTTCTGTGCTATTTTGATTCCTCCTAACATGTGCCTTTTCCCCGGACATATCCTTCCCTATTCACTGGACACAAGGCTGCATAATTTCTCCTCTTAAAGCCCACATCTGATCATGTCATTTTTTTCCCTCTCAAAAACTTATGGTGTGCCCTTACTCTCACTCCACTCCTTGCTGCCTAAGAATGAAAGGCCTTTTCTTGGTATTAGAATTCATCTTATTCACTCAGATTCTCCAGTCCTCTATTTTTTTTTTTTAATCTCCTTTGCATGCTAGAAGCACAAATGGACAATTTACTATTTCCCTGTAAGTCCTTACTCCTAAGCTGACACTTTTTCCTGTGTGTGAAGTTCTTTTGCATCCCTCATCTGAAAGTAACTCTTGGGTTAAACCTCCTTTGTATTTTAGCTATACCACTATTTTTCATGCATATACTGTTTTTAAATTATTTGTGCAGGGTTCTCACCTCCCACACAAAATGACTTTAAACTCCTTAAAATGACTATCTGATGCATCTTTTGATCTCCTGCAGTGTCTGAGATGTAGATGCTAAATTCTATTATCTCTAGGAAATCCCTAAAAATGTCAAAGTCCATGCCTTGAATCTATATGTCCATCTGCCTCCTTGTGGTTTCTTGGAAACAAATAGCCACCCCTGGAGATTTCTGCTTACTGTCTTCTTCTCCACCACTACACCTGTCACTAGTGTTAGCAATTTCAATGCACATATGGATGATTCACCTGACTTATGGGTTCTTAGATGTTCAATATCTCTTTCCAGTAATGTAATCTATGGCCACAACTTAACCACCCACTGCCACAAACACCTGCTAGGCCTTGCTACTACCAATTCTCGACTACAAACACTTCACTTTTTTCAAAATCACTTTGTCTTCTGTTCACCCACTCCAGAAACCCCTTTCACAACTCCTCAGGTGAGAAGTACCTATAAATAATTGGTTCTATCCCCTTTTGCACTTAGATCTTATAGTTATAATTCACTATAATCATAATGTGACATAACCCTCAGTTCTTTTGCCCATTTAAAGTGTCTTCTTACTCACTTGGCAAAACTCCAACTCTAGTTAAATCCAACTCTCCAATCATTCCATGCCTACAATCAAAAAAGCTGAACGTATTGAAGAAAACCACATACCCATGCTGACTGAATCCAAATTAATTTATGATCTCAAACCTCAACAAATCTTCAGAATTGATGGCAATTACCTGTATTCTTCTAGTCAATTCATTAACCCATTCTGAAATTGTTGTTTTATATTTGTTCTTTCTCTTCTGACACCCTTGTCAGTGCTCTCAGCTTATCACCGTATTTCAGAGGAGAGAAGCAATCAAAGAGTTTTCATAACCTTTCATAACTTCCATTTTCTATACTCATTTAAACTACCACTTATCAGTTATGATGCATGAACTATCCTCACAGATATCTATAATCTACTCTCCTTTCTTTCTGCTCAAACTTATCTCCTCTTGCTTATGCAAGTACATTAATCCCAAAAGTATCCCCTTTCTCTTGCACACCATCAAGATTTTTATTTTAAATTCTTATAGGCCTATTATTGATAGTGCATAAATCTGAATTTCCTTTTTTAAAAATTAAAAACTTAATCCCACATTATTTCTAAATAATACCCCATATTTCTATTTATTTCAAAACTCTTCAGAAGAGTTCTGTGTCCTTGTAGTTTCCCATTCTCTCTTGAATCTCTCCAATTATATTTGTTTTCACTATTCCAAGAAGCATTATCTTGAAAAGGGTACTAGTGACACCCACACTGTCTAATCCAATGAGCAAACCTTAGCCCTTAGCATTGCTCTATTCTTCATAAGCATTCTGAAGGATTTTTTCATTCCCCAATTCTTAAAAAGTGTTTCCTCAATTGGCTTCTGGACTCCACACTTTCTCCATTTTCTTCTATCTCACTGGTCATCTCTTCTATGTTTTCCCTACTGACTCTGTTTCCTTCTCTCTCCATTAAAAAATTAGCAATCCCACAAAAGATCTTTAGCTCTTTTCTCTTCTCTACCTGTCTTGGTGTTGGTGATACAATTCAAGCTCCATGATTTCTTAACATATTTCTAATAGGACTACTCCAAATTTTTACCTCTAGGGCTGAGGTATAGCTCAGTGCTAAAGTGATTGCCTAGCATGTTTAATCCCCCAAAAACCTGAACTTCCAATTTAAATATTCAACTGCTTACTCAGTATCTCAAACTGTATGTCTAATCATCACCTCAAGGTTATTAAAACAAACTCTTGGCCCAACTGAACCTTCACCTCAACTACAAGCCATTACAGCAAATGACATGTCAATTATCTGGACTCTCAGACCCCACATTAGAATATTTCTCTTGGATCATTTCTTTTACTCACACTAACCAAATCTATAAGAAAATGTTGTCAGTTCCATCTTCATAATGTGTCTTGTAATCAATCTCTACTCCTCAACCTGTCCTCATTACTGATGCACTTCAAGTTATAATTGCCCCTCACCTGGATTTCTGCAACAGAGTGCCACATAGCATGTCCATGCCTGGTTCCTCATACTATAGTCATACAGAAGCCTGTCACTCCCCTTAGTCAACCTATTTTATTATTTATTTTATAATTTTATATTTTTGTCATTTTATTATTTAGAATACAATTCACTGTGAAAAACTTTGTTCCACTAGGCCCTATCAGACTTTCCACCATTTTTCTCCATGCTCTTATTTAGTTCTTTCTTAGGCTAACTGAACATACTCTTGTAGACTTTCATGTTCCTCAAAACGTTTAAATGGACTGTTGCTTCATGTCATTTTCCCTAACTGTTCACTCTGACTGGAATTCTCCTCTATCAGATATTAGCATTATTTATTTCTCTACTTCATTCAGAGTTCTGCTTAAATTATCCCCTCCTCATGAGACTTTCCTAATTGTCCAATATGAAACTACTGCTCTATCATTCTCTACTCTCTTACCCTGCTTCCCCTCCTATTATATCCTTATTTGATATGCTATATGACTACTCACTAATAACAGCCAATGTTTACATAGCCTTTATGTGCCAGGCATTTCTTTAAGTAATATATATATATATATATATATATTTAAGTAATATATATATATGTTTTATATATATATATATATATATATATATATATATATATATTTAAAATGACCCCATGAAGTGATTTTATTATTTTCACTTTACACATAGAGGAACTAAAGTGCAGAGAGGTTAAAAATTTGTCAAGGTCACACAGTGGGAAGCAGTATAACAATGTAAGTCTCTACTCAAACACTGGAATATGGATGCTTCCAACTCCACAACTCCACCATACTATGTAGCTACTTCAAATAGAATGTGAGCTCCATGAGGGTAGGAACTTTGGGTGTGATTATTGAAATATCCTCTGAACTGCAGAAACTCACTAAGTATTGGAAGAATGAAAAAATTGAATGTGTCTGCCTTTTTTGTTCTACGCCTCTCCTTATTGGTAGTAACTCACTCATTAACTAACTTAATTATACCACTACCTAGACAATTTTGAATAAATAGATCTAGTGTGAGGAAACAAAGGGTCTGCCTACGAATAAAGTCCCTGGAATAAAATTTGCTAATATTCCTTTTGGATTCTCAAGACATTTTTAACAAAAATGTATTCCTAGTTCCTCATTATTGAGAGGAATGATCTCCAGATCAAATTAGCAAATTAGTAATATAACCAAAACTCTAGAGCAATAATAATTTTATAATGATAATTTTTAAACCAGTTTAGAATTTATCAAAGATAGGATGAATCCTTAGAAATACAAATACTAACTGGTTTAAGTGACTCATAAACCACTGGAAAAAAATCATGTAGTGAAATTTTAGAAGGATTAAAAGAAAAGTAAAATTTCACAATCATTCAGTAGGACAATGGGTTCAGTTCTTAAGTCTTTGAAATTGCTCTGTAGCCTTGGAAACAGCTTACACTTCCTCAAACATTCTGATCTGTGAAATGACCTTTTTGAATATGAGTTACTCTAGTTGGCTTTTGCTGGAAACAAGTTAACAATTAGGTGGAAAATCTATCCATGGAACTCATTCCAGCTTTTCCAAGCACTAATTCACAGAAATCTGAAACCTTTGCATTTGAGGTAAAGAATTTCTGTTGGTCTTCCAAAACAAACAAACAAACAAACAAACAAACAAATCCACCATTTTTCTCATCACTATTTTTTCTCCACACACATTTTTATTTATTCTATTTGTCAAAAATTTAATCATGTTTACTATATGGCTGACACTATTTTAAGTGTTTTATAAATATTAACTTATGTAAACCTCCAGAGACTCCTTTCAGAAGACAAAACTGAGGCAGAGAAGTGACTTGTCCAAGTTCTGCTGTCTCTTAGGTTCTCAGTAACTATTCTCAGTTCTCACACGTGAGCAAGAAGCAAGTCAGTGGCACAAAGGATACTGGTATTCTCCAGTGAAAAGACTCACAGGTGTTTGAAAAGAAGGCTTGTGAACAATTAGAAAAGAGCTGAGGCCACCTACACAGAGCAAACGTATTCCATGAAGCTGGTCTTTTACATTTAGAGCTGTTGTTTAAGGAAAGGCAGATTACCTCATATGTCACTAGACTGATTTCTTTTGGAGCAGCCTGACCATAGTTGGAGAGAAAATGAATGCAAAGATGTAAAGCATATGTGCAAGATTGGGAAAAATCAAAAGAGTAAGACTGGGGAAGGGGGAAATATGTGCACAACATGTCATTAGTATATCTTATAAAGAGTACAGGTATGAGCATACAGGTGACTTGGGGTTCAGAGTGACATGGTAAAAACAAACAGTCCACATATGAGAACAGGCAGCCTGGGTTTGGAATAATTCAGGGATATTTTTGCTTTATATAAATCTGTGTCATCATTATAAAAAGCAAGCTCCTCAAACATGCGCCTACATTTAAGTTCACTCAGACATCAACTATTTGCTCAGTTCCCACTGTATTTAAGGAACTATGATGGTGATTCAGGAAGCACAGAGGTTATCAACTCAGGGTGACTCTAAACCCATGCAATCTAAGTCCAGTAAAAGCAGCCCCACATTTGCAGCATCTTTTATGTTTCCTAATATGTTTGAGATTTGAGAGGCCAGCAATCAAAGGCCATTCCTCCCCAAGGAGTTAAGTTTGCTCCTTAAAGAACAAAAAATTAATTATAGTGCCTTGAATAAATTTTACCAAGTTCTTTGACGACATGACATGGAGACTAAAACACTGCCCGCTTGATTCTGGTAGTTTATATAGAGTGTATTTTATAATAAAATATTAGAATTAGTATGCAAAAATCAAAATCACTCTAAATTCAAATTCTAAAATATCTAAATTACTCTAAATACAAACATTCAAAAACAATTTGACATCTTTATTATAAAAATTTGATATTTAATCTCACCTTTGTTGCACGTTGCACCTTTAGTTTTGAAAACTAATTTACCCTAACATTTTTATGTGAAGTTAGAAATTTCTCACCACAATATCTGTTCTAAAAATCTCTGGTTAGATTTTGATTTAAAATAGTCATTGCATCTATTCTTAAAATTTTGTGGACAAAGAGATCTCTAACTTTATGTTTTCAGAAGAAATGCCTGGTTTGGTATTCAGAATAATTCCTAATAAGCATCTGAATGTTGGCAACTGGTGAAAATGAAAAAAAAATTGTTTATAGAAGCATAATCTACCTGGTATATGGTAAGCCCTAGGATTTGTATTTTCGTAGTCACAAAGTAATATAAAACTTTCTCTCACAAATGAAGGGAAAAATATGTATTGCACATTCATCCTGAAAAAGGAAGAGAAATCAAACATTCAAGGCACCATGTGAAGGCTGCTGTGCTACCTGATGTGGGCAGCAAAGAACTCAGTACAGTAGGTCCACTAGCCTTGTTTCCCATTCTAAGGCTATTTTTCTTAAGGCCTTAAGTTAGTACACTTGTGGGTCAACTCGTCAACTATCATAAGGTAACCTACCACACCTGAGTTATAGAAAAAGAATACATTCCTCTCACCCCAACCCATCTGTGTAAGCCTATTCCCCCTGTCAGTCCTCAGGGGTCCAAGAGAGCAGCAGACTAGGATTAGGTTCAAGGCTCAGTGTAACTCCCAGAGGGTTGCAGACTGAGAAAGGAATCCTATGTCTGCAATACCAGAAACCATATGATACAAGCTGACGTGTCAAAATCCTTCCTCTAAAGGTTTTTTTCTTTAGTTTTTCTCTTTTACTTCATAAAGGAGATCTTGAGTCATTTCTAAGCTCCTATGAATAGTCCCTTAGCAACCATTTTAAATAGGATTAGATGCAATTGTTCTCTGTTTAAGGGTGTTACATTATGAAAATCCTAGTATAGATGATGAAAGAGAGGGGAGGTAGTGGGGAGATATGGAGTATACTCTTTAAGCACATTTAAGTAGATTACAAAACTTATAAAAAGATAAACTGTTTCCCCAAAACAGTACCATGGTCTCCATAAGTCATTTAATGTTGTCAAAACAACTGGTGGTCTACCAATTAACCACCCCTGTTCAAGCCTCTCCCCTTAATGTCCATGTCAGTTTGTCCATTTGTCTATGGATTAATAAGTCAAGTCTATTTCCCAGGAATTTTGTATTTTAAGACCCTTGTTAAAAACATTTTGTAATGTGAAATCATATTACTAATTTTTAAATGACATAAAATATTTTGCCTATTTCAAATAAGTAAAATAGTTGTTGTTTTTTTTAAATAAAATTAGGCAACAGAGTTCAGAAACTCTATGGGCTAAATATTCAGGCATTCACACACAGCAGACTCAATAGTTAGATCAAAAGAACATTTGGCTGAATAAAGAAAATTGAGTGTGAGTCCATTTCCTCTAGAAAGTTTAAAGCATATCTGATTGCAGTCATTTAAGAACAAAAGTTGTGTGTGAAATTTAAGAAACTTGCATAAAGTTCATTTTTTATATTTATTTTTACCTAGGATTTTGAAATAAAGGCTTGTCTTTTGTTTGCAAAATAATACTGAAACATCAGCTTCTCCTTTTCCCTGTCACTGGGTTTACAGTTGACAGCAAATACTTTTCTCTTTAAAAATTATATTTATTCTGCTAATAGATTTTTATATTGGGCAATGTGATTCAGTACCTGACACAGAATAATTACTCAATAAATATTTGTTCAATTAAATTGAATATTTAAGCTTGTGTTCATTTCTAAGGTATAATATTTGCCAAATGTTTCATCAGAACCTCTTGAGCAGTTTTTCTACCATGAAGAAGGTTCTTGGTCATTGAAACAAGTTACTGCTTTGAGAATAATATGGGATCACCCTTAGGAATAATACTATGACATTTTAAATAAATATATTGGCATGCAAAAGAAGAGTAATTAAAGGCATAAAGACTATAAATAAACAAAAATATGATAAACATATGAATTATGATTAACAACATAACAAAATAGAACACTTTTATTCCAATATTTTACATATCAGTGTTTTATGTTTGCTTTATTGGAGACATAACAGTGAAAAATAAAGAAACTGTGAAGGAAGGATGGTGAAGAGTAATAATTAATTGGAATATCAGAGATTTATTTCAAATGTTTCAATAACAAAACGTGTACGGACTAACTGAAAAATGTATTAACTAGAATGACAGCAGAACTATCCCTTCGACTTTAAAACACATTTTTCTATTGCTTTCTGATACAAATTTCTACATGACAGAAATGGCAGCACTGAGCTCCAGATTTTAACCTATTTCTTCATCTTCATATTTCTTCTATACCTAATTCCAAATTCTTCCCTTGATTCAAATGACTACTTTCAGCATATGAACCTGAAGATTTAATAACAATTTTATATTCATGGGGAAGGTTAAAAATTTGAGAACATAAGGTCACCCTTTCTGCAATTGATTAAAGAGTTCTGCCATGGGTAAGGTGAAAGAATTTCCTCCTTTCAGTAGTAGCACCATTGAAAGGAGGTGTCTACTCCCAGAGGTTTTAAATGGAGATCACTCTAAAGTAACGTCAAATTTAAGAGATATCAAAGGTAGGAAACACAGTAAGGTCAAATTCAAATGAGAGTCTCACAAGGACCTGAAACACACATACCTTGCTAAATACTCACCAGGCCAGGCAGCATCTTATATTTTACAAGCACCAACAAAATATTTGACAAATAAGTATCCTTTAATACTTCATTTTATACTGATAAGTGTTAAAGAAGCAAAGATCATAAAAATTTTGCATGTTTCAAAGATACAGTGAGTGTGATCCTATGAGAAAAAGTTTAGCCCATTTCTGTAGAGATGATCCATCTAAAAGATGGAAACATTTAATGATGATTCTTTTTTTACTCCCAATGTAAAATCCACCAAGAACTGGAAGAGTGTAGGGAACTTGGGGAAGCTTCTTTCCTTTGTATTGCAGCTGACCACAAAGATGGTGCATTTACATTATGTAAGCTTTTCCTTGTGAGAATTGAACCATATATGATAAAGAGATAAAAACATTTAAAAAGGAGTTTAAAGAGTGAGCATGAGTCTATTCACCATCTCAGTTCTCTCTGTGAATATTTACTCTGAATGAGCATCAGAATCTTCCATCTAAGGGCAGTTTCTGTATGACTCTTATCCACAGAAGAACTCTCCAAGTTTAGAGAATAATTCATTATTCAATGAACTCAGTGACACATACTTTTTTTTTTTTTCAATCCCACATGGTCCTTAAACACAAACCAACTACATAATCTGGTGCTAACGGGAAAACTTCTGGTGGACATAACTGAGAGATGGTGTTTGACTTTAACGTGACTCCTTCCAAAGGAACTTTCAAAGATAATTTCAACAACACTCAAATTTTCAAATTCTCTTCTGTCCTACATTTAGAAATTTATGATCAAAGTTGATTTAAATCTATAGCTTCCACCTGGCAGATCTTTGGTGGAGAATTCTCATCCTGACCTCCCTGCATCACCCTCAAATCCAGTCTCCCTCATTGAGTAAAACTGATGAATCTCATTTCATCAGCGGGAGCTGCTAGCTCCCTGCAAGTTCTTTGCTGTTTACTCTTCCAAAGACAGTAAAAAATGAATTAACCTTTGACTTAGAGTAAATTCTCAAACTATTGGAGAGCATCTCTTATACATCATCTCTGGAAATTCAAATTCATGTAGAAATGATTCCAAATAGCTTCTTGGTTCCTGTATTTGCATTCTACAAAAGACACAGAATGTGCATGCAAAGGCACTCCATAAACAACACTACACATGTGCTGCATATCACCAAAAGCATATATGCTATATTTCTAAAAACATGAATTAAAAAGGACACAGAACACAGTGAAGGGAGCAAGTTCTTTGATAAACTAAAACACTGAGCAGAAAAGAATAGGTACAAGTCATAAAATCTGGGCAATACTTTATGGTAGCAGTAGCAGGCATTTGGTTGAATTTTGAAATAAGTCCCTAATTAATACAGATCTTTCACTTCATAATCTTAAAACTGTTTTTTTAAATACCTAAAGCACAGGGAAAATGCTTATTGTTGGTAACTGTGAGTTACCAAGATAGAGTATAAGACTTCATGGCCCAGTTATAAAATCATAACTTGAGATTGGTAAGCATAATGTGGCCCAGTGTGTATTCATGTAGAGGACATTGTACACCAACTGGCCACCATTGACTGTGCCAGACCCTGTGGTCAGCCCAGGGATCCCAGAGCCAGCATATTGACTAAAATATGTTCAATCCAAAAAGGCACAATATTTCACTGTGTTCCAATGCTTCCAGAGTCAGAAAAATGAAATCTCTGAAACCACTATGTTCACCTTCTTCCAAAAAAATGTATTTTATAAACACTGAGTGTTATTTCCCCTTAAATCCTGGGCTTCCAGCTTCTCTAACAGTCATTCTTTTCAATGGGCAGTTATTTTTAATTTCTCCTGACCAGGGGGGAAAGTATATACACAGAAGTCAATCAGAGTCTCTCTCTCTCTCTCTCTCTCTCTCTCTCTCTCTCTCTCTCTCTCTCTCTCTCTCATTTTCACAGCCTTCTAGATAGCCTTTCTCCTATAAAGTTCTTCCCAATGCCTACATTAACTGTCCCCTGCTGCCTTTTAGAGAAGGAGACAGTCATGCTGAAGTCTTCTAACCATCCAGCTCAAAGCATCAGAGACATGCAAGTGGTGGGCTGCCTCCTCCCCCAGGCTGCTGCTGTATTCTAGGATAGGAGGGCGGAAAGCATAATATCAACAATACAGGGAGGGCCAGAAAGTACATTTAATGGAAAGCTAAATCTACACTATTTTTTTTCAAATTCAAACAGTATAAATTTTATTATCAGCATTATCAGTAATTGCAAACCACTTCAGATAAATTAAAAATTAGCTCTGACATGTACATAAAAAAATAGAGCTTCCTGAAAGTATAATAGGCTCAGCAATAACTCACAGAGTTGCGTAACTGTTAATTTTAGTGCATCCCTGTATTTCCTGATGCAAGTCAGAGAAAAGTCATTTTTTTAATTAAGCAATTAATTAATTAAAATGAATGAAACATTCCTGAAAACTCAGAGACCCTAGAGGTTTAGATGAAAGGAAATGGAATCAGGACTAGAATTCAGGAATTCCTCAGCAAACTTGTTATGTGGAAGTCAGGTTGCCTCACAAGATTCCATAAATGCAGAGTCAACTCTCCATGTATAACAAAATGCATGTTATGAGAGGTAAACCACTAAACACACTCAGTGGTACTATTACCTAATATTAATAAAAGACAATTTCAGAAACATATTCAAATAAATGTAAGTATGAGAAAAACTATAAAAACAGTAGGATCAAAATATTGATATAGGGGAAGTCAAGGAAGTTGAAATTAATTTCTTTTTCAGTTAGCCCATTAATCATCTCTAAGGGTTTAAATACATACTCTTCGCAAAAACAAACATCTTACTCATTTGACTTTCGCTCTGGGTCTTAATTTTCTAAACAAAAATATATAGTGGTAGGAGAAACACTGTAAAATGTTAATTACCAAATGAAAAGGTTCATTTAAGCTTGAACAAAACATATTGTAACTTCATGCTGAAGGGAAAATAATAGGGAGTGCTCAAACTTTACTAAGGACTGTGCAGCCAACGCAGCATCCTCTTCCTTTCTAAATATACTATTCTGTCTCATCCACAGTTTCTGTTTTACCTCTAACTCCTCAGAGCTTCCTTGTATATTAAATACCTATATGCAGCCACTCATATAAAGTGGCTTCCTGAGAAGCCAAAACTCCTAGAAGGAGAAGTCAAAGAGGGAAGATGGCACCAAGTAATGACCACCCCTCTCTGTACTGCACTTCTCCAGAAGTTCTCCCCTCCAGTAGCCCTGAGTGGATGGAACAAAGAATTGGATTTTCTGAGCCAGGGAGAGTTCAAGGGTCAAATGAGAAAAATCACTCCTCTCTGGAAACCAGTGGCATTATAGAGCAATGGAAACTCCATTTCTCTCTTCTGGGAAAATTCCCCACTGAGGCTCTCATATTTCTGTCTCCTGTAATGAGGAAGAATAGAGAGCACAGAGAGGAAGAAAGAAGATAAAGTGCCTAAATCTGCCCAAAATATCCATTAATTCTTCTCAAAAGAAATAAAAACAGAAACTAAAAGCCAAAGAGTGCCCTATTTGGTTGGGGGGAGGGGGCTGCAGAGGACAGCAGTCTCACTTGAATGAAGAGTTCAAAGGGTGAATGGGAACATATTGCCATCCTCCATATCACCAGGTCCTCTTACCAATCACATGATGTGAAAAAACTTAGCAATGCTTGCTATGATAAAGGCAAAATAGGTCAGTATCTTAGTTCCACAGTTAAAGGGGAATAAAATAAAGAAGAATTCTCAGTTTCACAGATCCTTAAAAATCATTGCTTGAGTATTTAAAAAATTCTGAAATAAATTTTATCATTTAGAAAATTTTCAAAAATAGCATGAGAAATATATTTCAATTACCAGAGTTTCACAAAGACAACAGATGTCTTTATTATGTATACTTGATTTTCTCATAAGTTAAAAGCAGAGAGAAAAAGAGTATGTGTGTGTTTGTTTTGTAAGTATAAATGCTATGAGCTAGAGTTCTGTGGTGATGGTTAGATGTTTTCATTATACTATTGGTTAGTTTTAGTACTCTTATCACTTGCTTGATCTCTGCAAAGGTTCATAATTGCGATGTATATATACTTTTAAAATATTGGAAAATTATCTTCATTGCTCCTAATTTTGTATGAATGCATCAATATTACATTAACTTCTCCCTGGCATAAAGTAAGTTCACATTAGACTCATAATTAGACAATCATTTGGAGAACATTTTCTTTACATTTCATTCAGCATTTACTATATGAATATCACTCAGGAAAGTCACTGATTTGACACAGATGGAAAAAAATCTTAATTTTTAAAAATAAGGCATTGCCATAAAAAGAATTTGAGTATTCTTAGTTGGAGGTATCCCTGCATGCTACAAAATCAAGATAAAGTATTCTTTTCCACTGAATACAGACAGTATGAGTTACGTATATTAATTCTCATGCATTCACCCAAGATCATAGACTGAAGAGGTGAGCCAAAATGTTTCCTTAGTAGAACAGCAAATGTGAAGAATTAAATCTGTAAGCATAATGCAGGGTAAACCTATTCCAATGTGCTGCTAAAATAAGGTTTATTACCCTAGTTCAAAAGAAAGCACCTGACTTCTTCTGCATGTTCCCCAAGCTCAGGTAACTGCATTGTGCTAAAATCGGTTCAATGAATAAGAGTATTCTGGCTTAGCACAATGTGGGAACCAAAGCTCCAATTGTGATTCAAAATTCCTTTATATAGTATCAACACAGCAAGTACCATACTTTTGAGCTGGAACAGGGCTCACACAGTGTAGATGCACCTGTTTTTATACTCAAAGAGATGTGAAGACTGGGTGCATGGTACCATTTAAATTCAGACTATTGAAAAATAATCATTATTATAGCCAAAAGCTGTTAATGCTGCCTAAGTATGAGAAGCTGTATCATGTACATTATATAGCTATTGTTACCTCCTTTACTCATCTCACCCATACCCATCTCACAGATAAGACAAAGGGGAGGAGTTAAATGACTTCAATCAAAATCATACAGGAAGTGGTAGAGCCCTGGATTCAAACCCAGACCTGCTTGATTATGAAATCTACACTCAGGCATTCCCCTCCCTCCATCCCATAATAATTACTACTACTATTAGTAAGATTTTACATTAGGAAAACATTTCTATTATCTGCCTGATAGTATCTGGTTGTAACAATAGTCAAGTTTGTTCATTTCCCAGTTCCAGGAACATTTATTACACATGTTGTGTAACCTGAAGCTCTATTTTCTTTTCTGTAAAATAGTGATGATGGTAATTACAGCCATATAAATCGTTTTCTAAAGTGAATGTCCCATATTACATTCCCACTATACATAAGAATCTTAATTGCTCATCATCCTCACCAGCATTTAATGTGTCTAATCTTTTTTCATTTTGGACATCCTACTGGGTGTTCCCACATCTTCCTCAAAATACTCTTTTTCCTTTTACTTAGTGCTCTTCTGGTTATGCATTTACCTCTGGTCATTTCTTCCTTATTGTCTCTGAAGGGGATCATTGTCCTCTTTCGACTTCTAAAAATAGATTTTCCTTAAGGTATATTTCTATGTCTTTTCCTTTTCTGAATTAAATTCCTTCCTCTCACCTACAAGTTCATGGTCCTGTACAGGTGGTTAATAAATTGATATTTCCCTTCCATTTTCTCTAGTCCCTGACCCATATCCCCTTTAAGTGGAATCTCCCTTCTATTACTCTAGATACTCCCAAAAGCTGGTGGTACCTGTCAGAAGTCAACCCAAAATCAATTCATGAAAACAAAAACAAAAAACTGTGACTGCTTCCGAAGTCTCTCTGAAATTCTAACATTTCCCCGTCAACTCTGAAGTCCTTGCTTCTAAAACCTCTCATCTGAACTTCTGCATACCCTCCCAGTTAATTCATAAACATATATGCCCGAAGTTTCACCCAATCTGTTCTTTATATTGCAGCACAGTGATCTTTTTAAAATACTAGTGGGATTATATCATAACTCTCCTCAAAACTCTTTGGATCTTTGGATAACAATACAACTCTATAGCATGACTTAGAGGACCCCCATATTCGTTGGCTTCTGCCTACCTCTCTAAAACTCTCTCAATTACAGCTGGTCTGGCTTTCTCCTAACTGCTCTCTTCTACAACATTGTCTTCCTTCCAGTTCTTCAGACCCTCCCCACTTTCTCCCATCAGCAGCCTGGCAGGCACTTTCTGCCTAGCAGATACTTAATTCCTTTTCCTACTTAACATACTGTAAGTGTTCAGTTTGTTTTTGTTTCAAGAACAAATGAATGGGAAATCATTCGTTTTCTTTGATCCTCCAATAGGCCTCTCATTTAAAACATGAAGAAAAAAATCTCAGTTTCTGGCTAGTCAGTGAGTCATTTGGCCTTAGATTAAAAGAGTTCTTTACTAGTTCAATGAGCCATGGTCAGGGTGGAATTTTCTCCCAGAACTGCACTAGGACAAGGACTATGAGTACAAAGGGTAATTCAAGCCATCTCTAAATCATGAAAATCTGTAAATAAGATAAAATTACCTTCCCTATAGAAATACTTTATATTAAGAATTTTTTAAGTCTTCAGGTATGTAGGTGTGGAAGATTATGTGCAGTGCACAGGTGAGATGGAATATATGTGTAATGCAGATGAGTAATTTCAGGTGTGTAGATGTGAGTAATCATTCTCTTCCATGCCATTGACTTTTTCCTTCAACCAACAATCAACAGTCTAGTTAGACTTTCAAATCAGGAAGACCCAAGGAAAGCACTTCTCCCTGCAGTGAACAAAACTGACTGACTTTTCTAAGTAAAAAAGCAAAATAGTATTTTCATATATACATAATTCAAAAGAAGTAGGAAAAGCTTTTCGGAATCATAAATAAATTACTGTATATTGAAAATGTATCTTTCAGAGAAGTATTAAAAATTTAAAATAAAATGATCACAATTAAGCAATATTGATACAACTTAAATATAATTGCAACAAATATCATTGCAAAGGAAACCTTTAAAATAGTTCTTAGTCCTTGGCAATGATCCACTTGTTTTGAATAATACTCAATATAACCAAATTCAAAATCAACAAAGTAATTAGAAGTACCTTGGAGTTTTCTATAATAGAATAAAGAACAAATAAATCAAAGCAGAATTGAAAAAATGAATTGTTCAAAATTATTGGTAGTTAAAATGGAACCATGTGGAGACAGAGGGACAGTAGGAGAAAACACTGGATGAGGACATAGAAGACCTACAGGGAGTCTTGTCTTTAGCTCTCTCATTAATTAATCATGAAATCCTCTAAGATGAAAGGGACCTCAGTTTTCTCTTCTTAGAGCTGGAATGAATTGTCAGTCCTTAACATGTTGATTACTATTTTTATTGCCAACTCTTACCAACTGATGGCCTAGAGCACTATGTTCAGGAAGGTTCTGAGGTAACCAATACTCATTAGCAATGCTGCTTCTGGTTTAGAAGCATGAGTATTTGCCCACTCTGGACTAGATAAGTCACTAAGTGTCCATCTCAATCTCAACAGAGTCCAGTTTCTAGAATGCAAAGATCAGTGGTTTTATTTGCAGGTTGTACAGACTGTGCAATTTAGTTCAACAAGCACCTATTGAGATCCTATAATATACTGGCCATAGGCCAAGGCAATGGAAATACAAAGATAATTAATATAAGACACCTGCCTTCAAGGAGTTCAAGTCTAGAGGATGACTTAACTGAGGTGTTCTCCGTAAATAAAATACAATCAATATAATCAATACTTTATGGTCATGAGCATCTGATCTAATTATAAATATCAAACCTTAAAATATATACTTTAAACAGTAACAGGAGTTAGTGATGTTTTAATTAAAATACTTCCATTCAGCATATCTTTCTAGAGGAATACTTGTTTAAAAATAGTGTTTACATCCTCCCACATTCAAACACCTTAAGAAAGCTGTCTTTCAAAAAGCCACAAATGATAAATCAAGAACACAACAGACCATCAGAAAATTATATTTTTATTTTACCTTGTATTGTTTAACATCCAATATTTATTTCCTCATAAATTCTGGTCAACCTGTTTCTTTCAATAGCCAAAAGCAATCAGCTCATTTTTTGCTTTCAGAATATGCTGACTGAATTCCCTGGTTAGAATAACCATCCTACACCATCCTCCCACTCATATCCTTAGCAGCCTTAGGTGACTCCTCCAGTTCACATCTTTTGAATATATTCATTCATTCATATACAGTTTCAAAAACTGAGCACCTGTTATATCCAGGCACTGTACTTACATGATAAATACAAAAAAGAATTATTCTACTCACAGGCGTTTATTCTGTGCTGAAAGAAGAAAGTTGAGTGAAAAGGGTTATGAAAAAATGTGAGGATAAACACTAAAATCACTCTGGAAAGTCTGGAAAGATGTGCTAGATGAAGGGTCACTTGAGATAATTTGAAAAACTAGGTCAAAATTAGATTAGAAAGTGTATTTCCAACAAAAAGAAAAACATGAATAAAGTCAACAAATTTTGAGGCAGCACTGAACCCTGAGAACTACTAGCTCAGTAAGACTGTGTCAGGAAGGGATGCATGGACTACAGAAGGGATAGTGTAAGCAAGATACAGATCATGAAGTTTAACCTTTACTCTGGAAAAGGGTATTTTGTGGAGGAGATGTAATTCATAAACACAGAAAAATACAGAGAAAGTATTGTGTGTAGACAAAAACTGAAGAAACTTGTGATGGTTCACAGTAAGTTTGAAGTGCCTATGGGACACCCAGGTCGATATATTTAACAAGTGGTACAATGCACTCAGAATTTGCCAAAAATTCTAATGTATTAATAGAGATTTGGAAATCACTGGCATAGTTGAAGTCATTGTTTCAGATCTACTGGGACCTGCCTGTAAAATGGGAGGAATAGAGGGCTGAATACAACCTGTGGGAAGGATGACAGTTGAGAGTTAAGAGGAGACAAAAATAGGGAAGTCTAGACAAACTGAAGGCAAATTGGAAGTAAATGGAATTATGCAAAGAAGGGTAAGAGGGAGCTTCAAAATGACCCCCAGTCCCTATTATAGCCACCATTCAATTTGCACTGTTTTATATTAGTATTTAGAATTTTCCCAAAATATACACCGTATTTTTAAAAGTTTGCACTACTTAATAGGTAAACTATGTGGTCTGGGATTGTGCTAGTTGTTTTGTTTGTCTGTTTGGTTGGTTGAGTCTGGGACTGGGGTGTGTTCTGTAACATTTTAATATGTTGTCCTTATGGAAGGCAGGGACTAGCCATCTGACTGAGTACCTATCAATCACAGTTGTATTCAATAGTCACTGTTACAGTTTAGGCCTTTGGAACTCCAAATACCAAGGAATTCCTTTCTAATACCTGTGTCTGGAACAATACTCAGATCACAGTATCTTTTTCAAAATAGCATCAAGTTTTTAATCCCAGGTTGCTATAAATTAGGTGACTAGATTTGGCCTATAGTACATAGATATGTATAACTTGAAATATCTGTCCTCATTATAAGAATATTTTACTGTGTTTCAAATTTTTAAATTATATTTTCATAAAAATTATCAATAAAAATAAATTTTAAAAAATTATCATCATGGTCATATAGGATATCAAAGTATTTATAAATTTTGCTTTTACCAAATTCTTAATATACAAAATTTAAAAAGACTGCTCATTTCAATATTCTTTTGTTTCAAATACCAGGATGGAAAATATATTCATTTTTTTTTTTTCTAGAAAAGGAAGGTTAGGAAAGAAGACTTAAGCTCCAATATATTACAATACAGAGATAACTAAGAAAGATAAGTCTGCTAAGCTGCATGAAATAAAAAGGAAAAGCCATGTGGTTACTTTACTTTTCTTTCCATCTCTTTCTACCAATAGAAATCTTTCTGATATGAAGAGAACTTCTAAATGTGAATATATACTATCACACATTTAAAGAGATCTAATACATTGACATATATTCCTTAGATAAGTCAAAATTCAATCTGCTTAATTTTTCCAAAATGTAAACCAAATAAGGCTGAAAACAAAACAGCGAGCCACTCTTAAAGAGTTTCTCATTACATTAGTTAAAAGCCGTGATTAAATAACAAGAGTCATAATGTGGCACACAACCCCTGAGCACAAATAACTTTCAACTTTAAAACAACTTGTATTCTTGAGATTAAGAATGTTCTTCACATATCAATCAATAGTGCTTTAAGTACATAAATGTAAGTTGAAAAATAATCAAATAGACTATGTAAGGTCTAGCAAAAGCAGCAAGAACATTTCATCAGTAACTACTACTATACTAGTTCCCACTTGTGAGTATGCATTGAGTATGCACATTATGCAGGAGAGACCACTAAAAGAAAATAAACAGTGTAAGACATATATATGACAGTAAAGATATTTTGTTTTTCAATTCACATATCTTCCCTATATAAATATAATAACATCTTCCAGACAATACTTACTTAATTTAATGATGGATAATACCCAAAAATACTAAATATTGTATAAATCACTAGCAAGATATTATCTTCTACACACATTAAAAACATGTTTCATTCATTATGTTTCTTTAAAATAGTTAATATTCTAATTAAATACATTAATTACCTTCAAACTGCATGAAATTATTATTTTCTATAACATTACTTTATCTTACCATCTAAACTGCAGAGGAATTATCAAAATATTACATTCTAAAGTCTATTTAATTAATTCTGCACCTATAAATTGTAGGTTGCACTTTTGTAAGGCTCAATGGAGAATTTTCATAGTCCTGAATGTGAATGTAATTCATAACTACTATTATTTGAAAAATATTTGAAAATTTAAATTCAGTTCTGCCATAAAAATTAGCATACACCGAGACTCATAAAAGATAACACTTCCTTCTCAGCAAAAGCATCCTATTTACCAAAATATTATTTTCAAGATTCTATATCTATAACTTGCTTGCATTACTTATTGAGAAGATATATTTTAAGACTGTTGGTCACTTGATTTTCTGAAGTTTTAAATGAATAACTTGGAGCAGGGGAAGAAAGACTTATGAAGAGGAAGGCAATATAATTTGTCATCCAGGCGAAAATTTAAATTGAAAGAAAAAGTACTATCCATATGCACGGCAGGAATTTGGTATAAACAAATGAGGGCAAATGTAACACACAAGTCATTCTTTTCAACAACTTTAGCATTTTTTAAAAAAGCATTCATATGCACAGGAAGTTTTCACAGGATAGTAACATAAGTAGGACAATCCCAAGCCAATTCTTCAGTAAACTTCCCTGTTGTCATCTACAGAAAATCAACCTTCCTCAAATTAAGTACAAATCAACCTGATATAAGAATATAAGAAGAAACATACAGAAAACCTAAGATATTCAGTATAAAAACTTAAAAAATGCTTAAACACACATCATTCAACAGTAAACTAACATGAAAGAGAAACTACTGCTTGGTAAGTATATGGTCTTGTACTCAGCTAATTCTTAAAATTAGTAATTTATTAAATCCAGTGAAACTATGGTCATCTGATTCTTTTTCTCCTAGTAAACTATGAAGAAATTACCTTACATTGATTTCTCCTCTCATTTTTGAATTAGGGTTGCCTTTTAGCTATTTCAAACTTTATCATTTTCCTCACATTTGTGCTAAAATCATTTATTTATGAGCTATTTAATAAGACAAATAGAAATATAGAGAAATATAGAGAGGTAAGAGAAATATAGAGAGGGTAAGAGTAACTTTGGATCAGGTCCTATAATTATTTTAGTGTTTTATTCCTTACCAAATTTTATGTTGGTAGTTACAACCCTGGCGACACAGCATTGCTTTCATGATAGAATAGATGTTCCTTCTGCAAGAGTTTATCTCCACAAGTCCCACAGTAGTTTCAAAAACCAAAGGAAAGGAACATTTGGGGGTTCTTCTATAGTTTTAAAGAGTAAACATAATAATGGTATTTTCTTGAGTACAGTAATTTGAAGTCTAAATATGTCTCCACTTTGCCATATTAAAGCCTTATAATTTAGAAAGACAGGCATCATAAATTCCACTTTACACACACACACACACACACACACACACACACAATGGTATTTGAATAGGTTCACTTGAAAATGTCCTATAAAAAATGATAATGTTAAAACCAAATTCAAATCCAGTTTCTATCTAATTGCCCAGTGCTTACCACTCTTTATGACATGGCAGTTCTAAAATGCTAGAACTAAGCCAATAGCAGGCTGTGAGCAGTGGACTCTCTCTTTATTCTACCCAAACAGTCCAACACCTGACCCAGCTTTAATACTTGAAATTCTAATACCTGGTTTTTATAATGAATTAAATACCACATCATACTTTGTTAGAACTAGCCTACATAATAAAGTTCAGAACAATAGCTCTGAGAAGACAGAACTTCATAGTAGAGAATAGCAGAAAATGCCAAGGTATGAGGGAGCTCTGTAAACAAAAGAGCAAGTAGGTCAGGAAAGACCAAGGCACATATGGGGTTAGAGATTTGACTGTGGCCAGAACCCAAGAATCCAGACAGGGGCACTCTGAAGAGCATGGAAAATCCCACTAGCCACAAAATGTTCTTCTCTTGCTTCTTTGAAGCTTTGTTCTCTGGACTCCATGATACCATGAGCAAAGGGTCAGGAAAGTACCTACCTAGTTCTTGGGATTTCACTAATAGTAGACTAATAAATACTGACAGGCTATATTTCTAATCAGGAGGAGAGCAGAAAACATAACATGAAATTTGAATAGAGCCCAGCCAAATGCCTGATGTTAAAATACTAGAAAGTATACAATAAATCTTACTCTCCTACTCACAAAGATAAGGGAAACTAAGCAAAATACCTACATCTTGTTGCACTTTTTAAAAAGACTTAAAAAAAATAAAGATATAGAATCAGTGTATACCAGTATGGAGTTCTATTACTCCAGTTGTCATGTGCCTCAGGCAAATTTACATCAAGGCTTAGAACCAGCTTTAAAATGTGCAACTTATATCACAGGACCAAATGCAAAAGTTTTTTTAAAAATAGAAAATAATCCATGAAGATGGATTGCAACATAATGGATTTACAACCCATGGCACTTCATCTTCATCCACATGCTTATTATAGATGTAGGAGAATAATAACATAGTTTCAGGAACTCACATTTGATATCTTTCTGGAAAGTTCATTAAATAGGTCTACACAAATCATTTTTATTTTTTAACAAGTGAGCCAATAACATCCCCAAGATGTTGTGTCTCTATTATTCAAGTTGGCAGTAGCACTGGCTTGCATAGTATACTTCTAATTTAGTGATCTGATTACTTAAATAGTAATTTAAGACTCTTAAATTACTCTTACTCTCCATTTTGTCTCTTATTCTTGTTCTCTTTGAACTCCTCATTTCTTTCATTTTTGAAGCTTCCCTTTTCTTCATTTTCTTTGAGCCTTTGGGAATTCAGCACTAGGCATAGACATTTGTTGAGATAGGTTTTTGTTCAAAGTGGAAAGCACTAGTAGAATTCAGGGTTCACCTTTCTTAAGTTTAACTCCATCATCTGATCATGTGAAGAAGCCTGAACTCCAAGTGAAAGTGTTTTTATCCCCCAGTACTTCCTTCTTAACACATACTCTTGGAACAGTTAGATACATGCTCCTGCTCTACTCTGCCCC
Source organism: Sciurus carolinensis (assembly GCF_902686445.1). NCBI lineage: Eukaryota > Metazoa > Chordata > Mammalia > Rodentia > Sciuridae > Sciurus > Sciurus carolinensis. The sequence continues at coordinate 88,537,022 of NC_062219.1, forward strand.
CTCCGCCTCTCTCTCTCTCCCTCTCTCTCTCCCTCTCTCTCTCTCTCTCTCTCTCTCTCTCTCTCTTTCTCTCGCTTTCTCGCTCTCTCTTCACTACTTGCCTTTTTTCTTTTTCTTCTTACCTATCCCTGCCACGAAAATGTGACTGAATACATATGGATATGTGATATGAAAATCTTTACCAATGAAAATTTGATACCTGTATGCATGGGAACTCTATCACACTTTCTAGTCTTCCCAAATCTATTTCTCATTCTTTCCTCAATTGCTAACTCCAAAGAAGCCTTAAGAATACATTTCAAGATACAATGTTATACTTGTTCAGAGGGAGAAAAAGAAGGAAAGCTGAAGTTACAAGAAGTCTTCTCTTTCTATCTCCTCTCCATGAATGATACAGGAGTGAGCACTAAGTTCCCTGTTAAGAAGAGAGGGAGAAGTTCAAAGTCAATATTCTTAAAAAGTCAATTCACACCATGGGTTGCAGGATTTGTAAGAAAAACATACCTCATATAATTCCAACTAATTGTCTTTCCCATGTTTACACAGTAAGTACAGTAACTAGAACCCTAAAATGCATGGTACCAATATTAATGGTATTCCAAGTACATCAAGATGCTGTTATCTTCAAACTGGGGAAAATTCCCTCTCCCTCAACCCATAGGAATATTCTAATAACAAGTGTAAGTGAAGCTCCAGCTCCAGAAGCTTATCTTTTGAATCAGCTTAATCTTTTGTCAAACTACTTCTCTGAAACTGAGGAAAGACCAGAAACTCAGTTTTTAAAAAAGAAATAAAACAGAAAATTATCTTTATAGATAGATATATAGTCTACAGGAAAACATTTAGTCTTGTACTAAAAGGTCTGGTTTTGAGTTCTGGTTCTATCATGCTCTGTTAGTTTAGGATGAAGATTTGAGAATTCTAATACCTGACTACTTTCTGCACAGGTTACTGTGAGAATCCAAATATTTATACACATATTAACTGAGTATAGTTCGCCTATTTGGCATTAGGTTAAATGACTACTTAGAGTAATGACTGGCATGTGGTAAATAATAAATGTTATCTATTTTTATAAAGTGTTTCAATATGGTTCTCAATTCCCATTTCCAGACCACACCTTTAACTCTACTTCTATTTTATTCTCCTTTATGCATGAAGTTATTATTTAAAGGGATTTTACATCCAATAAGGTATTCTCTGATGTAGGTTCAAGATAATGCAGCTTTCAGTCCAGGTAATATATTGACTCATGATGTCTAATGACAGTTACTTGAAGGAGTATTCATTGAGGAAGTTAGGTTTCAAAAAGCCTCCAGGACAGATGGACAGACAGACAGACACACACACACACATACACATACACACACACACCCCTACTACAATTAAGAAACACCTCTAATTTGCAGATAATTAATCAATCATTAAATATAATTTACAGGAATCAATCACTTTCAGTTTTATGGAAAAATTAGTGCACTTTGCCAAAAACACTATTTTTATGGTAAAACACTTCTGATTTCATGTAAAATTTCTCTAAAATCTTGAGGTGAAAGAAGTTTGACTTTTCTATTTATGCATATTTAATGACATCAAAACTGAATTCAATTAGTAATTTATAATCAAGACTGATGAAACTATACAAATAAATTTGAATTGATATTCTGCAATGTTGTTTTGGCATAGCTACCCACTTATTTTCTCATTCTATTAATGACTACTTTTATACCTAGTAGAGAGACAGTAGGCATATATAGTGGGCAGCTCAAGGTGATCATTCTGTAGCAGTCACAGAAATGAATTTTAAGCCTAATTGTTCTGTTACCAGAACATTAGCTTTGTAGGGTCTTTGAAGGGTGTCAGATGTGTGATATGATGGACCACATATTACCACAAAAACTTTTTTTCTGATTTGACAAATATTTCAAACTCCTGTGAAAAGTATCCTAATTCCCAATCTATTTTAATGCAAGATTTAGAAAAGGTCACCACTTAGGACTAGGTGCCATTAAGTGTATATATATATATATATATATATATATATATATATATATATATATATATAATCTGAATAGCTTCATGATCCCCAGTTTTTAAGACATACAGTGTCCCCTAGGAGAAAAAAGTACAGCACTGTTCCACTAATTGCAAACATAACAGCAAGCTAGGATTCCCAAACATTCCCCAATCCACCACTGCACAACAGGCCAAGGCATTAACAGGAGAGGTTGATTGATAAAGTTAACGCAGAGGTCCAGGATTACAGAGGGCTGTTGTATAACAGCATCACATACTGAGATATCATGTGAATCCATGCAATAAAGGAACACTATTTGCAAGCATGTGGAAAACAGTCACAGGAAAAGCAGTGAAAAAGATGTGTTATACATAAGCAGTTGAACAGGGTTCCTAATTTTTATTTGTCCACATAACCCACACAGTCTAAAAATTGTTGTCCTTAGGCAGTAAGCAGGTTTGGGATTTTGTCTTAAAATTTGTCTGCTCCCACTTAAAACCCATCGCTCTTCACCATGCTTGAAACAGCCAATGAAGAAGCATGATGGCCACTACTTATACTGTGCCTTTCCTTTCCTATCTGGACTCTGTCAAGCAGCAGCCCATATTTTCACTAGCTGCTGGAGGCCTCTGTCCACCTGCTGTCTGCAGTGAACACCAAAAGGACAGCAGCAAACCTGTAAATCCTAACCAAGAGAACAGGTGTCCAGAACAGGTGGCAGGGGCTGCAACCAATGAGGACAGACAGACAACCAGACAGACAGACAGCAGCACCATCAGACACCATCCATTACTTCCAATCTCAGAAGAGGGGAAGCCTGCAGCACCAGGGACATCATTCTTCCACTAGGGACAGGCAGCAGATTAATGAGGGTTCTGCCTCTCTCAAGCCAGCAGGCTTAAAGTATTTGCTTTTTGGATGAGAAGGAGCAGGGAATTCAGAAACCTGCTGCTCTTTATAGAATAGGCCAGCTCTGGCCTTCTGAGTTAACAATTTTTTTTTTCCTGAGTCTATAATGAAAGGGCAGGAATGACTGGATTTCTACTATTTTGCTGTGGCCTGACTCCCACATCTCTCCTTAAATATCCCCCTCCCCACTTGGGGTGGCAGTTGCACTGACTGGGGACCCATCCATCTGTGAACACAGCCTCCCTCTATTCCTCTTCTTTGAGGCACTGCTGCACAGTGGGGAAGCAGAAGAAATCTTTCTTGGCAGCATCTTCTCTTTAGGAGGCAATCCTAGGGGCTGGAAGAGAGGCCATGCTGGGTGTGTTCTGTGCCTGGGTGTCACCCTGCTCTCTCCCCACCCTTCTTTACAATCAGTTAACTCCAGATGCAACAGGTTCCCTTTGGTTCTTCATGTCAAATGCCTGCCCCCAGATACACCTTTGAGTTAAGCAGAGGACACCAAGGAGTCAGTTTCAGTGGGGGTCTCTAAATTCCCCTAGCCCCTGAATGTAAGTAAAACTTTCCTGAATGCATGAAGACTTCCCATGGTAAGGCAGCATTAAGTCCCCTTCAGTTCCACTCCAGGGGGTGATGCTAAGGATCAGATCGAGGAAAGCCCAGTCTCTGTGCCAGTACCTTGTAAGCAGCCTTGTCTAAAGCCAGCAGCACAGACAGTGTCACACACTCCTGCACCACTAGAAACCTCCCCAGGAAAATGGGGCACCAGGCAGAAATCCCCTGAAGGGGTCATGGTCTCTAAAGAAGGTAAGATATGTACAAATACTGAGTCCGTTATTGGGCTGCTTCCTCCAGGAACTAATCAGGCCCCAGAGGTTTCTTGGAAACCAGTAAAGAGGAATCTCTATTTTATTCAGGCCAGAGTCCCCATCAGCTTCTGGCATTATTGAAAACTTTGTAGTGCCAATGGCAATATATATGGGTAAGAAAATTTGTCTTCACACAGGTAGTCTGTGTAGAATGAATTAAAGGTTAAAGAGAAGCTGGGGAGGCAGGTTACCAAAGATGGCAACTGCCCAAAACAAGACCCAACCTTGATCTGTGAGATGAATGAGTAGCAAAATGAACACTAAAAATAAGCATTTTTATTATATAAATACCTGCACCCTTTTCTGGGGTAACTCTGACCTGCTAAACAACTCCAAAAGAGAAGTGGAGCTGTCCTCAGCACCTCAGCACCTCTTCAACCCACCCCACCACTGTCCTTCTTCATCTCCTGGTCCCTAACCTGCTCCAAGCCAGGGCCCTTCCACTTGGGTGGGATCAGTTCCTCTCACTTCTGCATATCCCACTACCAAGGTGGCCCCTGTTCACCCAATCCTCCTGGGCACCAGTCCCAAGCCATCCTCTCCCAGCTCCTAGGTTCCTGGCTTGGTCGCTTTCTCTTTTTCCTCAGGTCCCCTTAACCTCTTCCCTGGTCAAGCCAGGGCCGCTGGCCCCAAGACGGACACCTCCGCCCGCACCCAGCACCCTCGCCCGCCCCTCCCCCACACTCAGCCAAGAGGACTGGGTGAGTGAGTGGTGAATGGACGGATGGAGGCACAGAGGCACGGAGGGATGGATGGCGCGGCTGGGGGTGGCTTACTTGAGCATGGCTTCTTCTTTTTCCTCCTCTTCCTTCTGCCGGTCCATCACTGCCATGATAATGTTCCTCTCTTCCTCGGTCAGGTGGCTCAGGTCGGGCAGCTCTTGCATGGGGGGAGGCACCGTGGGTGGGCGAGGACCGCGGGGCCCCACGGTCGAGGACATTTTCGTGGCCTGCCCGCCCCCTCCGCTCGCTCTCTCGCTCTCACCTTTCGGATTCACGCCCAGCAGCTGCGCCCCTGCTTTCCCCTCACAGCGGAGCCCTCCCGGCGGCGGCAGCAGGAGGAGGAGCAGCGGCAGCGGCAGTAGCAGCAGCAGAGCCGGGGAGAGCGAGAACCCAGTCTTTCATGGTTGTTTGCATCCACCCAGCCCCGGATGCTGCCTTTGTTTTGGTCGCCCTGGCGAGGCTCGGGGCCGCCCGGCCGCCTCCCGCAGCCCAACCTCGGCCGGCGGGGGCGGGCAGGCGGAGGCGCGGCGGGCGCGGCGAGGGGGCGAGGGCTCCGCCAGGCTCCGCCGATCCGGGCGTCTCCGGCTGGGCTCGCGGGGCGGGGGCGGGGCTGGGGCTGGGGCTGGGGCGGCCGCCGCCGAGGCTGCTCTTAGGCTCGACTGCCTCCAGTTTGGGGCTGCGGGAGGGAGAGGGAGTTTGGGTGTCAGTTAGGCGGAGTCTCGGAGGCTTTGCTCCTGGGTGATGCCGCTGCTCTCGCAGACATAGCTGCCAGCCACTCAGTCCCAGAGCTGCTCCGCCCACCCGCACCCACCCGCCCACTCCCCAGGTCCGAGCCACGCGTGCCCCAGCCGCTCCCCCCACGCTCGCCAAAGTGCACATCACCTCGCTCTATCCCCAGGTACCCCTCACCCATGAGTCATCGCCCCTTGTATGTCATCCTCCCCAGCCCTATTTTTCCATGGGTTGCATTAATCATCATCATCCTCGCTACCATCTTCACCGTAGAGCATTAATATTATTTGAGCACCCCCAGTGTTCCGAACAGCAGAATGAAACACCCTCTGGACGCATTTTTTTCCCCTTCTTTCCACCATATCTTTGTCATTTAGTAGTCAAGTGTTTACAGCCACAGCAGCGTGATTTTCTAGATAATTTTAGTGCACACACAAACACACACATACACACACCTCCATCAGCCCGGGTTTGTGAGTACACTGTACTTTTGGATGCAGTGTCTTTCTTAACCCATCCTCAGTAGGACTCTTCTGCACTGTATCCTAATTTCACCTGAAGTAACTCTAATACCTCATCTGGGGCTCTGGGTAGCCCCATTGTACCGCATAACTGCAACTTCTTTAGTGCTTGTACACGGATTATCTACTCTGATTCCTTGAATGATGCTCACTATCATCTCGTACTCACTTCTTAGCCTCAGTAGGTAGTTCTCAAGAAACAATGGTCCCAGATAAGAAAAACATCTAACCATATTCTTCTGCTCAATGCCTGGCATTGTGTTTGGCATTAAGTATGAGGTCTTTTTGCTGATAAAGGCAAAAATTAATAGGCGACCCTTTCAAAATAGGTAATATTATCAGCTTTAAAACCCGGAGACTGAATTTTGTTAATATAATTATTTTTATAAATCAATATAGAGAAGGGTTCAAATTGAACAATTTCCTTGTGAGGATCTCTTAGCAATAATCATGAGAGAACTGATATGTTCTCTCCCAGGAATTCTCTCTATAGTTCCAGAAGGGAGTTAGTACTCCTAGCTTTTTTTTTTTTTTTTTTTTTTTTTTGTAACCTAACTTTGTTAATGAGATGATGATGACAATGATGATACTTATGAATAAAATCTTCACCTTTAAGGGACTCAGGAGTTTAGTTGGTCTTTCTTTAAATGCAGGAGTTTCTTTGATATGGACACATCTATTTTAATACCATTGGTAATGAAAAGCTTATTACCTCTTAATTCCATTCCATTTCTAAATCTGTCTTCTAACTGAAACTCTTTCTCTTTTGGAAACAATAATCAGTTCATAATCATTCTTCTCCAGAGTAAACTTTTCAACTTTATCCAGCCTGTTAAATGTGTAGTGTTTCAAGGACTGACTTTGGACACTTTAAATTTTTTCTATAGCCTCATAAAACAGGCATCAAAAATACACATAACCAAGAACAATGCTTGAATTTTAGTAAGTGCTCATCATTATTTTTATTTATAAAACTATATTGCTCTAACTTTTTGGTAGTAATGTCACTTATGAGAATGTCACTGAAATAAACTTATAGTCCACTAAAATTTCCAGTTATTTTTCATAAGTGCTGCTGTCTAATTAAGCAATTGATGAAAACACTCCACTCAGCATCTTTTAATTTTTAAATAATTGTATTTGTCTTCCTCAGTTCAATGTACATTTAGAGAGGAAAAACACTGAGTTGAAATTCTGGCTCTGCCCATGATTTTATGATTTTGGCCAAAATACTTAACTTTTCTGCACCTCTGTTTTTTCATCTATGAAATGGGGATGATTTCCCTCTCAAAATGAAAGATTAAATAAGAAGTTTCTAACTGTACACAAAACACTTTGTAACTCTTTTTCTCATTTCTGACTCTAAGAGATGTATTAGCACATTTCTCAATTATTAATGTACAGAAGGGAGTAGAAATGTAGACAGTATATTCATTTACCAGATGCCTGGCTCACTGCTAGTCAATATAGAAATGAAAACATGAGACAGATGAAGGCTTTGTCCTCAAGAGGTTTACAATCATATTGATTCCCATTAAATTCTTCTAAAACAAAAATAAAGGAACTGTAAAAACTTAGTAGTAGACATTAGAACTAGCTGAGCAAATATCTTGAAAGCAAGGCCCTAATGAACAATTAACAGTGGTGCTTTAATTTTCTTTGCCATAATAAAATACCACAGATGGATTGGTTTATCTAACAAATTTATTTTCTCAGAGTTCTAGTTGATAAAAATTCAAGATCAAGGTGGCAACAGGTTTGATTTCTCCTGAGGCCTCTCTTCTAGGCTTGCATATGGCCTCTTCCTGATGTGTCCTCACATGACCTTTTCTGTGCGCATGTGTAACCATGGTGTCTTGCCCTCTGCTTATAAGGACCCTAGTGCTATACGCAAGAACCTCATCTTTATAACCTCATTTAACCTTTATATATTTCTTTGCTTGGGATCCCATATCCAAATACAGTCATATTCCAAGTATTGGAGGTTAGGACTTCAATATATGCATTTTTTGAGAAACATGATTCAGTCCATAACTAATGGTTTCCCTTTATTAGAATTACTGTGTGTGTGTGGGGGGGTGATTATATACATGTATTATCTGTATGACAATGAAAAAAATCTATTTCTCAATAAGTTTATACTTACTTCTCTGGGCTATGTACACACACCAATGTAAAATCAGTGAATAAATAAATGAGTGACTATTCTGACTATAAATTAGTGGGTGCCTTGGTACAGACCATCAGTGTTTCCCCTTCTGTCAGAAAACTCACCTGTTTTGTAGGAACTTAAAAGCAATTTCTAAAACCCAAGAAAGGCGTTTTTACAAATTTGCCTTCAGAAAATAAGAGCTTGTCTGCACTTTGAAAAGCATATACCAAAATATGTGGCACAGATGGTTAGCTCCTGGAGATGCTCTCAAAAAATTGTTCAGTGAAGTTGGAAAAATGTGCATAATACCCCTCTTCTGGAAACTCACAAGGCACATCAACAAATAAAAAGTGCTAAGAAACAATCATTTACTGCAGTAAAGAATTCTGTTTTGTGTGATTTAGCCTCCTTTTTATCAAATGTATCGGACCATAGAACTAGCTCAACCTCTCATGGGGGACACATGCCTCCCACAAGCTTTAAGGAAAGCCATGATGAACAGACCTGATATCCAAAGATATTAACAAGAGGGACTGGAAACCTCTAATGAAATTGTTTTTGCTTGATCAATGATATTTGTAGGAAAGAAACCAAATCTCTATTCGTATGTATCAAATGCCTCAAAACTGACATTCACACAATGTTTAGGATACTAGTCAGAAACTATGACATAGACTATGTGCCTAACAGGTAACGTTTTAGCTGCTCTTATTTCCACTGACACTCTCAAATCATCATTTCTCAAAACAACTCTCAAGTGGGACACCAGTTTAACTTTTAACTTAATAACTAAGGTTATGACTGTAGAGTACTGCTGGAAAGTTATCAGTTTCAAATTCTACAAATACTGCAATTTGGTAAGAGATAATGGGCTGAATATTATCCCTTCCAAAACATGGCCACCATAAAACTGAAATTGTGACTTTTTTGGAAAAGGATCTTTACAGATGAAATGAGTTTAAAGAGGTCATGTTGGATTAAGGCAGGCCATAAATCCAATGACTGGTGTCCTTACAAAAGGAGAGGACAGACTCACAGAGAGGTCATATATGAAAACACAGAGAGAGAGGCACGGGGAGAAGTCCATGTAAAAACAGGCAGGTGGAGTTGGGGTATCATAAGCCTAGCAATGCCAGGTGCCATTAGAAACCAGAAGAAGCAAGGTATGGGTAACCCCTATTTCAGAGAGAGCATGGCCCAGTTGTTGTCTTGTGGTTTGCAGTACTAGTAGCCTCCTGTATTAGGAAATTAATACAAGAAATATGTCAGTTTGGGTGATTAGTAAAGTTCCCTGAGCCTTCTTTTGCTTGTCTATAAAATAAATATAATAATACCTACCAGAGTTTAAGTAAGAATAAAATATCATGAGTATTTGCACAGTACCTGGCAAACAGAAAGAACTTCTTTCATTCATTCATTCAGAATGTATTTACTGGGCACCTGCTTTATCCTAGGTGCTGAGATTATGGTAGGGAGCAAAGAATATTAAAATAATGGCCCTGAAAAGAATTGACAAACTAGGGCAAGTAAGACCAGTGCAGCCAACTGCCTGTTTTGTTCTTTGATTTTTTGTAAATAGACTATTTGTTGCTGAAAGCTTAAAGTACTTACTATCTGCCTCTTTAGAGAAAAAAAAAAAAGTTCGTCAATTCTTGCTCTAGATACTTGAACTGCTCTTAAAGGAGATAGGCATAAATAACACTCAACCATTAGTGTATGTTAATTACTCTAGAAAATAACTTGCCAGTTATCATAGAGAGGACTACAGAAAAATATAGGTAGTCCTAGAAGTTCTAAGAAGGGGTCCTGTGACCAGATATTTGAAGGACGATGGAACCAGCCCAAGTAGAGCTCACCACAGACTGTTATAAGTGGAAAAAAGTGCTAGAGACAGTCCCTGAGTTGGGAAAGGGTAGCATCCTGGAGGAGCAGAAAGTAGGGCAATGAGGCTGAATTATTGTGAGGAGAGGAGAAAATAGCTGGAGATGAGCTCATATGGGTCCAAACCAGTCAGGACAAGAAGTGCTGTTTTATCTTTGTGCAGTGAAAAATCACTGAAGAGTTTAAGCAGGGAGTTAAATGATGTGCTTCACATTTTAAAAAAGATTACTCTACCTTTGGGTGACAGCAAGGGAGACTAGACATAGTAAGTCTGATTAGCAGAAATTAAAGTGGCTTGGAGTAGTATGACTAAGGAAAAATGAATATATTCAACATATGTTTTCCAAGTAGAACCTAGAGACCTGCAGACAGATGAGCTGTAGGGTGTATGAAGAGAAGATCAGCTGTGATTCCTGTTTTGGTCAATGGGTTGTGGTTCCAAACACTGAAATGTGAAATTTGTGTATCTAGGGAGAGGTACAATTGATGTGTTAGGATATCAAAAGACTTTCATCACTGTTGCCATCAGCAGCAGCATCTAAACTCTCAGAAAGAGAAATATATTTGAGTTTAATTTGCAAATTGGTATCTCTAACCAAAAAAATAAAATTATTTTTTCCTAAAGTTTTAGAAAGCGATGCTGTTCTTTGAAGATTGCTTCTATTAAAGATTGGCCTGGGAGCTGAAAGGGCCTTTGTTGCTCTCCTGACAATGAGAAAAATGAAAATTCCATTAATGTATAATCAACAGAAGTTAGCATACACATAAATATTCATATAACTAAGAACAGAGTACTAGTTAATTTTTTCTCCAAGGAATAGGTAAGTGGTACACTTGTGTTTAATTTCTACCAAGTTTTGAAATTGTTTTGAAAGCTCTGCAACATGTTTTGAGACACAGTCTTGACTAACCAGTGACCTCTAATCCTAGAGTTATGAGGTAACACATTCACCTGCATATTTTCCACCACCATTCCCATGAGTATCACCATAATCTATTAAACAAGAATAGTTTTTACATTAGGTGATCATATGTCCTGGTTTGTCCAGGACTGTCTGAGTTGGTGCCCATTGTACTTTCATTATTATCAATAATATTCCCTTTTGCTTAAACATGTTCCAGTTTGGATGATAAATTATATGATCACCTTATTTATATATAGTTACAGTAATTTGCAAAAATGTAGTCTTTCTGGATTCAAAGAACATTTGGCTCTCAAGAAATTTCATTGAAAGTATTTGGCTGAAACTGGATATCACATTTTGGCCCAAATTCAGCCAAATACCTATTTTAATCTGATTTTTGGTAAGGTTCCATGATTGTCAGTTATTTCATGAGGAATTCAATGTGTGGGAATGTTTTGTTCTTGGACCTAGAAAAAGGGCCATCATAATGTTCTCTTCTGATGGGTCATACCATCCTTGGACATACCTCTGCCAAGCAATGAATATTCTTAACTCTTCCTTCTTTGAGTTATATCCCTTCAATTCTTGTCTCCTGATTCAGAATCCTAGTTCATGGCCTCTGTTCCATTCCTCTGAGGATGATCATCTTCCATATTAGTCAAACTTAGAATGCTACATTGGCAATGTTTTAGAATAATTTTTCCACATTTTGTTCTCTTCCAATTTTATATTTTGCATTGAGTAATTTCTTGCAAATCCTTCAGTTTTGACTTATGTGATATGAAGAGTCTCCATCTTAGATGCCTTACTACTTACTGGTTTTATCATTCTTAGAGTTTATGCTGAATGGACTGAAGTGCCAAAGTCTTAATGTTCTTCTCTCTATTCTATATCTGTGATATCCTCCTCTGTTAATGGTTGGTCTTTATCTTAAAGAGTATGACAAACTAACTTCAGAAGAAACTTTACTTTTTACCTACCTATAAAGGTAAAAACACCCTAAGTAGAAAAATGGATTTGAATAATAATTTTGAAGATGAGACTAATTCTATAAACATTCAAATTTTAATAAGTTAAAAGCCCTTTTAGTAGATTTAGCATGTATTAATTATATCTTTATTAAAAGAATATTTTATTTAAACAGAGGCACTTAAACAATCAGATTTAAATAAGCCCTTCTTCCTCACCATGATTTGACTTGAACCCCCAAGAGTTTCCCAGCAAGTTCTTTTGCCTATTTTCTTATTTTCCACTCAAAAATTTGAGATGGGTAATACAGCCCCACACAGACCATCCCTGGTAAAGACATGCATTTTTATTCATGGTTCCACAATCTCTGTAGGACAGTGGGGAGCTTGGTAGAAAACAAGGTCTTAGGTATTTGTTCTGGCCCTACAGATCTGAATTCTACACACTTGACCAAGTCACTCAATCTTCTCAAGTGTGAATTTCCTTATCTGGAAAATGGAAACGATTTTTATTTCTCTTAAATATTCATTATTTGCATAATAGTAATGATATGTACCTATTATGTAATAGGTAATAATAATAGTAATAACATTTATCTGTTCTGTGTTCCTGGTCTGTGTTAAATGTTGTCATGAATTATCATTTTTTTTCTTCTCACACTGGTTTGAACAGTTAGTATCCTTTGGGGGCACTGTTCAGTATGACCAGTGTGGATCATTGTCCTTCCTCATTTCCTGTGTTCCACAGATAGGAGATAGAGCCAATGTTTAACATAATCCTTCTAGTGCAGCTTTCATATGATTGTTCTTCCTCCAACTTGTAAAATATCCCTGCTCTGTAACTTTCTTTCTCCATTTTTTTTTTTTTTTTTTTAGGATTGTTTTACCACCCTCTCCATGACTTATTCTCATTTACCAAAGATTTACTTTAGCTTATAGTCTTCTTTTTCGCAACAAGGTCTACACTTATGGAAGATATTTTCATACCCATAGAGAGCCGTCCAATACCTTCATCTCTAGGTATCTCAGACTTTTTCAGATCCACTCTATCAGCATCAATTTTCATGGCCATTCCTTGGACCCTGAATTCCAATAAACTGTACCATCTCTAAAAATCACTAATTTAAACCTTCCCTCACTGACCATAGGTGCCATAACTCATAGAACTCTTTGAAAAGTTAAAAACCTACAATCTGCTAATATTTTATTTTTTCCCTTTATTTTCACCCTGATTTTAGTTTTACTTACCTTCATATTCAGCAGATATTCCATAATTACTTAAGTAACACAAGAGTCATGTTTTTCTCACCCTTGTGGTCTCTTATCCCTCCACTGTATTTGGGAAGAGAAGCCAGCAGAATGCTGTCTCATGTACTCTCAGTGTTATTACCTGCTCCTGCTGCTCCCCTGGGCATCTTTATCTTGTCTGATGGCCACCTGTACACTTTTCTCAAAGTCAGCAGCAGCTCAGAGGTTACAGACCTTCAGTGTCATGCTTTACAATACGTTTGAGCCATTATAGTGAACTCAGACGAATGGTCTGGCAGTTTTCACGCAACCCTCAATTTCCCTCTTCCACTTCCACTGATAGTTGAGTTAGTTGAATTTCTGCGACTTTATCACGGTGAGTTACTCTGTTTGGACTGTTATGACAAAACACCATAAGCTGACTGGATCATAAACACCAGAAATTTATTTCTTTGAGTTCAGAGTTCAGAGTCCAAGATCAAGGCGATGGAGGATTCATTATGGGGGGAGGGCCATCCTGTAGTTCATAGAAGGGGCTTTTCCTCTCATCCTCATAGGGCAGAAGGAACAAACAACTCCTATGAGCCTCTTTCATCCGTTATGTTCATAAGGATTCTGCCCTCAAGATCTAATCATAGCAATTCAAGATCCACTCACATCTCTACCGACTGAATTTTTTATCTAGTCTTATTCACCCCTGGCCATGGTATCCCACCCTCTCAACTTTATATGTCCCCAGGGATCCAGCTACATAGATCTTGCAATTGTTTGTAAATTTAAACGATAGTGTGCAATGTCTTATTATCCTTTATTTAAGGGTGTTGGGAAGCCAGGTGCCAGAGAGAGTAGTAAGCCTGAAACCATTCATCAGCCACATACATGTGAGTATGCACACGCACACAAATACATGCACACATATAAACAGATGTCTAGTTTAGCAAAACATAGTGGTGTGAAAAAAAAATGCTGATTCAGGAAAGCTGACCCACACTGTAATCCCAGCAATTTAGGAAGCTGAGGCAGAAGGATCACAAGATGGAGGTTATCCTCAGCAACTCAAAATCAAAAATGAAAAGTGCTGGGAATGTAGGTCTGTAGAGTGTCCTTAGCAGAAGAAAAGGAAGGAGAAGAAGAAAGAGGAGAAGAAGGAGAAGGTGAAGGAGGGGGAGGAGGAGGAAGAAGAGGAGGAGGAAGAAGAGAAGGAGGAAAAAGATAGGAGTGGGAAGGGGAAGGGAGTCAGTGGTCAGGGGAGGAGATGATGCTGGACCAAGAGACTCCCTGTCTGGATTCTAGTTCTAATACAATGATCTTCAAAAAGTTACTTAATATTCCTAGGCCAAAGTTTCCTACTATGTGAATTAAATGTTCTACCAGCATTTTTAATGGTCTAACCATATCTAACATTATAAAGTACAAAAAGGAAATAAGCAATATGTAGTTGGAAGTGGGAGGATAGTTCATCCACTAGAGCGCTCACCTAGCGTGTGCACGTACCCGGGTCTGAGTCCCGGGCGTCCGCGAGGTGAACTAATAGGCCCAAAGCAATATATAGTAGTCAGTACTTTATTGTTTAATAATTTTTGTATGTGAAATAAGAGTGTCATGTGTTGAAAAGATATATGCTGAAAAATAGAATAATAACCTAACAAATTTACTTGAACAAAAATCTGGCAATTTATCAAAATCATTAGGCATTATCAAAATGAAAATTAAAGTCACATGAAATATACTCAGTAGAATGGTCCAAAATAAAATAGTGATAATACCAAATACTGGTAAGGTTGCAGAGAAAATGGATCTCTCATACATTGCTGGTTACTGTATAAAATGTTACAGTCACTTTGGAAAGTTTTTGGAAGATTTTTTATAAAATTGAAAATTAAACATGCATTTGTCATATGACTCAGAAATCATACTCTCAAGTATTATTCCCAGAGAAATAAAAATATATATTCACACAAAATCCTATACACAAATGTTTATAGCAGACTGATTATTAATAACAAAAAGTTGGAAAAAAACAAATGACCTCTTGTGGATGAATGGTTAAAGAAATCTTGGAATATTCATGCATATGGACTATTACTAAGTAATAAAATGATGGGATATTAGTAGATGTAATAACTTGACTGAATCTTAAGGAAATTTCGCTAAGTGAAAAACTAAGTCCAAAAAGTCACATGCCATGTGTTTTCAGGTATATAATGTTCTTGAAACGATAAAATTGTAGAGATGGAGAATGGGTGTGTGGTTTCCGGGAGACAGGGACAAGGCAAAAGAATTGGTGTGACTATAAAGGTGTAGCATGAAGGTGTTTGTTCGTGCTGATGAAACAATTATGTATCTTGATTACATGAGTTATAATTGTGTAGAACTCCACCTACT
Source organism: Sciurus carolinensis (assembly GCF_902686445.1). Taxonomy (NCBI): domain Eukaryota; kingdom Metazoa; phylum Chordata; class Mammalia; order Rodentia; family Sciuridae; genus Sciurus; species Sciurus carolinensis. The sequence continues at coordinate 88,552,328 of NC_062219.1, forward strand.
CACCCCCCACATACATATGAATCTATGCTTTAGGAACGGTGAAGATGAAATACATCTATCTAACAATGTTGTACCAAGGTTAATTTCTTGGTTTTAATATCTTAGTACAGTTATGTCAGATGTCACTATGAGAGAAACTTAGTGATGGTCCGTGGGACTCCATTTTTGCAAATCTGAGTCTATAATTATTTTAAAATAAAATCTAAAAAAGCTAATGATAACACTTACTTCAAATGATGATTTTGCTTACATCTCTTTCAACCTTATAAACATATGGCTTTGAGGATTGCCCTCAGTTTTGAGGTTAGGACTTGCTTTTATTTATCCTTACCATACTGCATAACATTGCCTGGGCCACAGGGATAACATGTGGTCCTTAATAGGTAGACTAATTTTATGTAATGTTGAAAATAGTACAACATTTTGTTCTACATGGAAACATATTTTATGCATAGAATGCTTAAGTTATACATATATGTAAACACAGTACAATGATTCTACTTCTTATAAAGATAAGCATGATTTAATCATATTGCCATGAATTCAGTGGTTTTATTAAGTCCTTAGGAATTCCAGTATCCATGACAAAAATGCCCTTCCTGTTTCCTTCAGCACTCAAGTTCCTGCATGTTCTCCTCAATCTATAAACTTAACATATGTTTCAATAGATTATTCCATTGATCTTAAATGCAGCACTCCCTGACTTTGCAAGTGGACTCTAAGCTGCAGTGGGCGCTTTCATGCTACACTGAAATTCCCCTCAGAACTGAGGTACTTGTTAACCCTAATGCCAAGAGTTTGATGGATTACAGATCATAGCTGTGTCCTAGGAGTAAGAAATTACCTCACCTTACATTCTGTCCCAGGAGGAAATCCTCATTCGAAGACTGGTCAATGCTGCATGAGTACAAAGATTAAGTTTTTTTAATTTGGTACAAAGAGGGAGCAATCCTAATGTAAAGCACCTGGTGCAATTAGTAGAGTTGATAGGTGAACTGTGTTGCAGTTAATTGTCTCCCTATCCATCCATCCATCCTTTCTTGCTTCTTCCCAGGTGTTCTCAAAGGTACAACACAATAAACCTCCTGCATGCTAATAATAGAGTTTTAGAATCTGTTTCCCTGGGAACCTGAACTACAACAGTTGCTACCAGAAGTGGTCCAAGAAAGTAGACTCAAGAATGGGAGAACAGGCTGAATAACCTTCTGTCCAGCTGGCAAGGAAGAGCCTACCACTAGTGGTAGGAAGAATATGTATAGCCCTTGTTGCTCAGCAACAACGCAGTTGTGAGCTGGGATGGAATGCAGTGGACAGGACTTCACTTACAAGCGCTATATGCCAGACATTTGAGAGATATGGAGAAGTATAATTATAAAGACTGGAATTAGATGGCTGCAGCAGGGTTTGATTGATGCACTGGGGGACAAAATATTGAATGGCTCAGGGTGATTAGTCACCAATTAAAATCTAGGTATAAATGTCACAGGACTTCACTGGCAGCAGGTATAGTTTAAATGTGGTGGTATTAAGAGGTGCAGCCTTTAAGAGGTGATTAGGCCAAGAGGGCTTCTGCCATGCAATGATATTAAGCCCCTTATAAAAGAAGCTTCATGCAGATTTGGGTAGTTTGCCCTTATACCTTCTATTGTAAAATACAGTATTCTACCCCTCCAGAGGATACAGCAATAAGGAACCATCTTGGAAGCAAATAGCAACCTTAACCAGACAACTGAACCCACAGACACCTTATGCAACTTGATCTTTAATTTATCATCCTCCAGAAATATGAGAAAATAAATTTTTGTTCTGTATAAATTACCCAGTCTTAAGAACTTTTCTTTAGCAGCACAAATGGACTAGGATGACAGACTATAGGAAAACAGAAATAGAGGATGTAATTCAGACCCAGGACTTTACTGTAAAAGTAGTAAAACTCCATAGGTGTTTGAATTCTCAATTTCAGCAAATCTTCTATACTAAAATCAGGTCCTCAATTAAAAAGAGTTGGAACCCGAGGAATGGGATGACAACATCTGGGTTTATGCATTCAGAAGACTGAATTCTCAGATTGTCTTGAACTCTCTGAGCAAAATGTCCCACTCCTTGGTGCTAAAAACCAGCACCCCCCATGTTTGACAGATAAAGAATTCTTCATAAGATTTTTTTTTACCTCACTTCCCTTCCTGACCACCAGACCAATAATAACCAGGATTAAGTCACAGCATAACCAAAGTAATGCTGGGTTTGCTAAGAGAGAAAAGGGACTATATCCTGAAGGAACTGTATGGTCCAGACTATATATGCTAGTAGGAGCTGAGAAGTACATATGGGACTGAATCCTCTGTGTATTGTATTAAGCAGGACTGGAAATAAATAATGGAAGGTTTATCAATGTGGATATTGAAGCCCGGCAAGGATTCTAGGAAAATGTGCTAACACATTCCTCTGGTGTTTCTTGGAAACATGGAGAAAGTTACAGACCACAATAAATGAATGATAAATGCCAGAGATAACTGGGGCAGACAGTGGGAGAAGGAATCAAAAGACTCAGAGAAAGGAGTATGCTAGAGTAGACATATGATATAAGCCCATGGAAACCAATCGTCAAACATTTTCTGAACAAAAGCCTGGAAGACACTCCATTTACTAAAGCAATAAGCTTGAAATAAAAAAAGAAGCTTGTGAAAAGGGTAGCAGAACCTTTTAAAGCTCAAAAGTAACTGGCTTCTCTAGGCCAGAGGTGACATTAGGGGATGCTATCATAGGACTGAGCTCCCTAACAGAAATGGGGATGATAAGTTCCCAAAATTATAGAGGTCAAATGTCTATAGTTATTATAAGAAGCAAAAGGTAGGAGGGAAAGCAGCTATGGAAATGGCTAATTGCCCCATCTGTAAAAATTCATGAAATAAAAATATTGCTCCATCTATATATTTAAAAGAAACCAAAGATTGATAATCAAGGGACTAAGGGCAACTGTACTAATAAAAATGATAATCTCTTGCCCAGTTTCCAGATCTGAGTGAGTTTTCAGATTTGGAATCTATTCATTAAAAATGTTCACACCCCAGGTACAAAGGCCTTGTAAAACCATGGAGAGTGTGTGATGGTTATAAAATTGCCTTACACTTATAGTCTCAGATAACTGTGCAGTAATGCTGGATTTTTTGAGAAGTTTTAAATACAGGGTTTAAGTTCCCATTGATAGTCAGGAAAAGTATCCTAATAGTTTCCTTGCAAAGTAGGAAAGTATGAAGTCTTGATATTTAAGAATTAAGCCAATACAGGTTTGGATTATTTTCCATCCACTTATTTCAGTTTATTGTAGTCTCATTTGGTAATTTTCTTGATCTTTGAATATATAATTTAAATAGACACAATTGGTAGTAGGTCAAATACTCAGTTTGGTTTCTTGACCAGTGAAGGGAAGTGCAGAAGGCCAAGTATAAACTTCTTCAACAGTCTCCCACTAGACTCAGTGAATAATAATAATATTGCAATTGTATTGGAAATACTGCTCCAGCCTATATACTAGAAGACACAAAATCTTTAAAAGGGGCATAGCACAGGAAAATCTGTGAATCACATCTCATCTATGTTTTAAGTAGTGCTGATTCCTGGACCATGTGACTCAGGAGACCCTATGTTTTTAGAGATATCTGTGGAGAGAAAATATGCTATGTGAATTTTATGTCACTCTTCAAAAGGTGATACCAATCTGAAACTCTATAGTTCAAAGCAAGACAGTGCCATCTGCAGCAACAAATTTTACACCATCTGATTTTTTTTAAAAATGGCTCCTATCATGACCCTGAGCCCTGGTAGAGATGGAGCACCCTGACCATGGGTTAGCAAGTGATCATGCAACCCAAACTGCCCACCTTTATTTGGGCTATATCACCCTCCTAATATCAAAAGTTCAGAAATATCTAGATGTAATACTTCTAAGATGTAAACTGTCTCTCTGTTATTAGACATAGGCAGAACCAAAGGACAAAAGTATTCTGCACAATCAGATAGCCCCAAATTCCACATCATCTATCATGGATGCATGAGAAGTTCCCTTATGGCCAGCTGGCTAAAGAGGAAGAATGAGTGTGGTATGAGTAGGTCAGCCTTGCCTGTGGGTAGGTTTTAAAGACAACTCTGAAGACTTCTCAGGTAGTGCAACTGGTCATTCATTCTGAAAAAAAAAAAAAAAATTCTGAAGTTAATTATATACACAGTGTCACATGCAAGTGAAAGGCTTGGTGGTTTCTTTTCTTTTCTTTTTCAGGGACCTGAAAGGAGAAAAACTGAAATATCAGAGTCTAGATACAACTAGGGAAGTATGCACAAAGTGTGAAGGTGTTTATGTCACATTAATGCCTACCAGAGAGCATCTACAATATAACAAGTACTGAACAACTGAACAGACAGAAAGACTCAACCAGCTGGTATCAGTTATCCTGTCTTTGGTCATCCCAAGGTAAGTATAATAGACTCATGAACAGAGTAATCACTGGGTAGAGATGGCTATGCATGGGCTCAACAGTATCTTTTCCCTACCCATTAAGATTGGTCTGGTCCCTGACTATCAAATATCTAATCGACCAGCAAGAGAGACAAATGCTGAACCCTTGATATATCAACATCCTTTGAAGAGAACCACTAACCACTTGGAAGCAGAATGATTGCTCTGGACACTTTACATTCTGAAATAGAGAGAAATTCTTCTGGAATGGGATTAACACGGACTCTAATTATGTGTTTGTGTTTTATACCTGGTAAAGTACAGCAAACAGATTGCATAAGAGCTTAAAGAATTTTGAACCACTGACATAGAATCTCATATAAATGCAGTTAAACTAAAAAGCTCATTTTAAAGTAAAGCAATAGGCACATGATCTTGGGATTAACTGGTCATATCACATACTGTATCACTCAAATCTACTTCACTGGTGGAGTAGCAGAAAAGTCTTTAAATGTGATTCTAAGGCTTTATCTCGGAGATGGTATCATACAAGGATGGGATACCATGTTCTGTAATGTGATATACATCCTAAATATGGGGCTATGCCCCCAATAATCAGATACATAAGTCCACGGAATTAGGCATAGAAGTATTATCCCACAGGAAATCACTTGCAGTGTCTCCCTTGGGGAATATGTGCTTCTGTCCACCCATATGTGGACTCTTTGCGTCTACACTGCTTGGTATAATTGATGCTGACCATGAGAATAAGGTTGTACAATGGGGAGAGTGAATATTGTGAAATGTTTGATACTTAGATGATATATTAAAGAATTTCTGATGAAATTCTCCTGTCCAGTTTGATGGTAAATTGATAAGAGCAGCAGCCCATTCTCAGAGATGAATAAGGGATCAGACCTTTTCTGGATAACAGTCTGAATTACCCCACCAGATCAGCTATCATACCATCAGAATTTCTCATCAAGGGTTATAGTCTCCAGTGTTCAATTATAAATATCAGTTATAGTCTCCAGAATCATTGCTTTTCTCACTACCCTTCCACATGTAAGTTCTCCCAAAAAGCAGACTAAGCAGGATTTTGAAAGAACTGTTCCCAGATGAAGTATACTTACTATATGAAGCAAGTGGAGTCAAGATCAAAACTAGTGGACTAGTGTTGATTCTGGGATGTATTCCCAGATCTCATTTCATAGCAAGTCACATATTTTTCTAAATGTTGGTAGTGTTGGTTGCTAGTGGCTCACAGTTGTGTCTCTCTAGGATTTGCTGTTGACCTAAGAAATATGCCTCATTAAAGGTTAAAATCTGTAGACATACAAGGGTCTTGTCCTCTTGTTTCTACTAGTGACGGTTTGGAAGGCCCTTTTTAGATTCAAAGCTCCCTAGAGGTTTGGCTGAAGCCACTATTCTAATTCTCTCATCAAAGTTCAGCTTCCCTTGTTCTCTCCTGGGTGTTGAATCAAGAACATTTCATAATAAGCACTTCCCACTCACAAATATCAGAGTCTTGCAGTCTAATTCCTGAGGTACCTAACCAGTAACATATATGCAACACTCTTTCCAATGTTTCATTCACATTCACTCCATCTGTCTCTCTGGTCTCTTGATCTGCCACTCCAGAAAGCCCAGATACTCCTGCCTTTGTGGATAAAATGATAGTTGAACAGCCTAGTCTCCTGGATCTTGCACTTAGATGAAGCCCTTATTTATAGTCTACTTTGTTCCTTGTCTTACTATCTTTATGCTGCTATAACAAAATACAACAGACTGGGTAATTTATAAACAATATAAATTACAGTTCTGGATTCTGGGAAGTTTAAGATCAAGGTGCTGGCATATGATGTCTGGTGAGGCCCTTCTTGCTACCTCCTCACATGGCACTTAGTGGAAGGGTAAGAAGGGATGAACTGTGTCTTTACATGGCAAAAGACCAGAAGAGAGTTAGTCCACTCCCTCAAACTCTTTTTATGAACTGTCTAATCCATTCTTGAGTGAGTAACCCTCATTACCTAATCACATCCTGGGGGCTCTACCTTCCAATTCTGTCACCTCAGTGATTGAGTTTCAATATGAATTTGGGAGGGGGTACCACATTAAAAACATAGCAACATTTTTTTCTTCTGCAGTGTTCACTGTGTTGAAGTATTAATTTCATTAACCTTTACTCTTTCTAGTAGGATATGGAACAAAGGACTTTTCTAATTGAAATGCACTCATCACCTGACTCTATTGGCTATACTCTCCTACTACCCATTTTCCTTGCTTTCTATAATATTAGGCAATTTTGGAGCACTTCTCATTTCATTGACTGACTCTTCCCTAATTTATTCAATGGTTTCTCTATGTTCAATTTGTTGGTCAAACACATTTTATCACTTGGTCTCAGACTATACTATTTCATAGATCTTCACTCTCAGACCTTCAATTCTTGCATTAAGGCAAAGGACTTTCACTTTTTCAGCCTCATTTTCTCTCCCAACATTTAATTCCACATTCCATGGGCAGGATTCACCATCACCTCTGTATTAGTCAGCTTTTTCTTGCTGTGACCAAAATACCTGACAAGAATAGCTTAGAGAAGGAAACATTTATTTGGGCTCACAGTTTAAGAGGTCTTAGTCTATGATCAGCTGATTCCTTGCTCTGGGCCCAAGGTGAGACAGAACATCATTAGGAAGAATATGGCAAAGGAACTCTTCTAAGTTCATGGTAGCCAGGAAGGAGAGAGGGTTTGGGAAAGCATCAGAGCTCACATGAGGAACCAGAGACAAGATATGAACCCCAAAGGTACCCCTACAAAGGCCTACTTTCTCTAGCCAGGTCCTACTTTCTTCTAGTCACCACCTGATAATACACTCAAATTATTAATCCATCATATGGATTAACCCTCTGATGAGGTCATACCTCTCATAATCCAATCTTTTCTACAAATTGTTGCATTGCATAACATATGAACCTTTTGGAAGCCTATCATAACCTTTAAGACAGAATGTATAATACTGAACAAATATTAAATGACTATAAAACTAATGTTTTCCTGACTCTTTTGATAGGCATTTACTTAATGGAAATATTGTCTATCCCATAGAGTCATATTTCCTTTACTTATTTATTCATTTATTTATCCTTCTGCTAATTAAGATTTTTGAGATGGAGTTTGCCTAATTTGCCCAGGTTGTCCTTGAACTTGTGATCCTCCTGCTTCAGTCTCCAAGTAGCTGGGGTTACAGGCATGGATCACTAGATCCAGTTTTTTACTAAATAAGTCTTCAATGATTACTCACTGTAAGATAGTGTACTAGAAATGGGAGTATGGACATAGTCTCTGCCATAATAAAGATTATAGTCTAGTTAGGAAGAAACAATAAACCAATACTTAATTATGCTTTCTAAAAATACTATTAATGAAAGGTAATCTAACCTGCTATGCATTTTAATATTTCCTCAAAAATGAATAGGATATAACTAGCCAAAAAAGATAGAGACATAAACCTTTCATGTGAGAAGAATTTTATTTGAGGAATTGAAGTAAGGCATTTAATCTGTTTGGACCTACACTGTCCAAGAGCATTTTCTGCCTTGATGCAAAAACTCTGTATAGGTACTATCCAATAGAGTATCCTCTAGCCAAATGTAATTATTGAGTGCTTGAAATGTGGCTAGTGCAAGCAACTAAGGAACTAAAATTTTAACTCTTTTTAATTTTAATTAAATTTAGTCATGGGCTACTATATTGGATACCTAAGGTCTAGATACAAAGCATTACTACTATTACAGAAAGTTCAACTGAATATTGCTCTATAAAGCCAGTCCCAAGAAGTCAAAGGTTGAATATTTTCTCTGATAAGGAGAAACTAATCCAAATACAGGGAGGGGATAAAAAAAAAAGAATAGAAGAAAGATAGGTAGAGTAGACAAAGGAATATGAAGGGAAGGGAGGAGGAAAGGGATAGGGAAAGTCAGTGGAATGGATCTAACCTAACTTTCTTATGTACATACATGAATATACCACACTGATTCTCACCACCATGTACATCCAGAAGACACTAATTTAAAAAAAGAACATATAAGCAAATAACAGAAGTATCAGTAGAACAGAGGGAAGGAACAGCAGGAGGAAGGAGGGGAGGGAGTGTGGAAATATTGGGGACTCAATTAGAAAAAATTATATTCCATACTTCCATAATTTTGGCAGAATGAATCCCATTGTTATGTATAACTAAAGTGAATCAATAATAAAAGAATAGTGAGACTAGAAGGACAGTGAAGACTAGATCACACAGGAATATTTAGCTAACATTATGAATTCTTTGCTTTATAATAAGCAGAGGGGAAATCACAGCAGAGGAATGACATGGTCAGATGACACTGTACAAAGATGACTTTATCACCCACAACTAGTGGTTTCTGGAAGAGATAAAGTGGCCAGACTAAGTAAAAGAGTTATTCCTTGCTATCTGTGGGGTATTAATACCAGGACATTCCTTGGATACGAAAATATGCATATGCTCAAGTCTCTTATATAAAATGATACACTATTAGCATACACACTACACACATCTCCAACTCCCATATATTTTAAATAATCTCTGTTACTTATAATACTCAGAACATTGTAAATGCTATGTAAATAGTTGATATACTGTATTGCTGGGGTAAAATAGCAAGAAGCAAAAACATGTGCATTATAGATAGAATATTTTTACAAATGATTTTGATCTGTGTTTGGTTGAATCTACAGACGCAAAACACAAAGCTTCAGAGGGTTGATTGCAAATGGACTTATGAAATGTGACATATGTTTAGTGAAGTGGGTGGAGGCAGCAAGTAGGAACATGGGCTCACATGTTTGTCAAAGAGGGAAGAATCTGTGGACAGTGTGTCAGTTTTAAATCATGATTGTCATTGCCTTTGCCTGAATTGGCAATAACTGAAGTGTGAGACTGAGATTGCCAAGCTTCTATCGTTTCCAATACTATGACTAAGAAGCACTGGACTTTAATATGATCCTCAAATCATTTCTATTATCACTGATTCCTCATTTTTTTTGTAAGACTTGGCATCACCTTTTGAGTTTCTGTAATGAGTTAGGCATATAAGATTGATCATCCTCCCCAAGATGTCTGGCTCCCCTCATGAAATGGAAGGAAAATCATCCTTCAGAAGCAAGCTTGGGCTTAGTTATGAGTTATGGTTTTTTATGTCCTATGATATTATGGTTTGGATATGAAGTGTCCACCAAAGACTCATGTATTGAAGGCTTATTCCCCAATATTCAGATATAGGGCTTTTGGTAAGTGATTGGATCTTAAGGGATCTCATCTCATCAGTGATTTAGTCCATTAAGGGATTTATAATTCGATGGCCTTATTTGGAGGTGGTGAAAACTAAAGAAGGTGGGGCCTAGTTGGAGGAGTTAGGTCATTGGAGGCATGCTTGCCCTGGAGGGGTATAACTAGTCCCTAACCCCTTACCTGTTTTCTCTTTTTTTCTCAGCCTCCAAGACATGAGCAGCTTTACTCCACCACACCTTTCCACCATAATGTTCTGTCTTGCCTCAGGCCCAAAGACAAGTATAACCTGAAATTTCTGAATCTGTAAGTCAAAATAAATTTTTCTTGCAGCTAATTTGTTTTTCTCCGGTATTTGTGCAAGCAATGAAAATTCCACTAATTGATATGACCTCCTGTATTTGCTTAAGCAGTCCCAGACTTTGATTTCTGCTTATTGCCTGGGCCAGAAGCAATAGCCTGCTATTGTTCTCCAGCCTCGAGGTACTCCTTATGCCCAGATAAACATAACTGTGTTCTACTATACTCCAGAATAAAGCTTCTATATTTTAATATCTCTTTGTTCTGAGTCACACAATTCTTCAAAATTCAAACTATTAGATTTTCTCTTCTGTCTCCCCCTCCATCTCTCCCTCCCTTCCTTCTTTTTTCCTCCCTCTCTTACTCCTCCTTCTCTTTCTTACTCTCTATCTCAAATTTGAATATTTTTTCTAATTAGTAACTTTAATTACAAGTGATGACACTATTTCCTAACATAAGACTTAATTACTGGAATATATTAACCTACAATTGATATCATTTAGGATAAATAACCCTTCAGACTGATTCATTCTTAAGTTATACAAATATATCTTGTAGAATGTTTACTTGTCTTAAGGAAAATTCTCATACAATGTGCCCAGACAACAAAAGCCTAAATATCATTTTCCTAGTAATGTTTTTGTACTCGGAAAGTGAAAAATATAGTAGCATTGACTCAAATATCAGTGTTTCCAAGAAAACTGACTTATAGTTTTTTCTTTCTCATGTCTGTGATAATAGAATAGACTTGTTTTTTTCCAGACAAGGAGATAAATCTTCCCTGTTGTGATCCAAACATTTTCTAGGAACTAAAAGGAAACTCATATTTTAATACCAATAGGTGGGAGGGTAAAGTTGATTTATTTACCTTTTCTCCTCAATCATTCTCACATAGGAATTAAAGCGGAATCACAAGTTGAACAGCAGATGTCAATAAATGTGACCATTTTGGCAAAGGTTAGGTTGACCTGACCCACTTAAAAGGGAAACAACACCCTGTCATGGACCCATTTATTCAATAGGAGAAACTGGGTTAATACATAATGGTAACTTCTTATATTTTACCTGATACAGCAATTAACATATAGTCCCTGGCTCAATTTGATATATGTGTATAGAGAGCCTGTGATGGCATTGGGCAGATAATACATGAAGGTAATTAATGGCAAGATAAAAAAAAAAAAAAACTACAAAGAGACTTCCAGTTTCAACGTGACATGTAAAAAACTTAGACATTAACACCCTCATCCTTGCAATGAAAAAAAAAGCCAAACAAACAAAAAAACAGAACAAACCCCAAAGTAATGACTTTTCTTAGATTCTTCGGAAAACCAAAGTCACAGCAAACTACTACTATGAAACATGGAAAGAAGTTTAAATACAGAAATCACAACTGAGATCAGTTTATTGGGAGCAAAAGTACTGGAACAAGGAACTTATAGGAACACTTGAACAGTAGATTCATCACATTGTGGAGGCTGAGTGTAAATTAGAGTGAGAATGAGAAACTTCGGAAGGCCATAGTCTTATCTTAGAAGAACCCACACATTTTACTAGCTCTACTCTGGGAATCTTGTCATGTTCTCATAGTGAAAAGACAAGAAAAATCCTCTTCTGGTTCTGGTGGGTAGGGAGGGGGAGTAGCCACTGTGAAATGGTACCAGCATGTTTTTCATTAACAAAGGGGTACTCTTTAAGGAAAATAATTTACTATAGCCTTATCTCACTTAGGGGGAAGGGTATTTACCCAATTCTAGAACTCTTCAGTTTTGTAACCTCTCTAACCTGAAATCTTTCATTACTCAGGGAAAGGGAGAAGACAGGAAACACTTGTGAAAGTTTATAGTCTAGGGAAACAGGCCCAATGAAAGACTGAAGTTTAATCATGTGATTATAGAGCACTTCCCCTCTTCGGTGATTTACCACCATATCAGCCGGGTTCCAGTATAGTAAGAGTAAATTGCAGCAGCAAGAGTTGTAAGGCAAATGCACAATTTAAGGAGATATTCCTAGGGACACCCAAAGATGAAAGGAGAAATGAAAATAAGTGTCATGGAGGAATTTGAACCTTTGTTAGCTAAAGTCACAGCAAACAGTGGCTAGCCCAGTGCCTAATCAGATTAATGTAAACCTCCCACTGTAGACTTTTTTCTTTAGTTCTTTTACCCAATATGTCATATCCTTCTTTTAACAAGAAATTAAAACATGATCAAAGAAAAGTAAAAGCACAAAAGAGACAGAGTCCAATAGAATCAGACTAAGATTAATGACAGATTTTGGAATTATCAACAGGAAATTGAAAATATAAGTAATGTGTTAGGTAAAAAGTAGTAAGTGAGTAGACAGATGAAAATTCTCAGAACCAAAATGAAATGCTAGAAATCAAAATCATTTAAAGAGAAATGAAGAATTCCTTTGATAGGCACATCAATAGACTACACAGGACTAAGGAAAGAAGGGTGAATTTGAAGATGTGTGAATTAGTAGTCAAATATCAGATATGAAATATACCCTATCAACAGGGTAAAGAAGAATACTAATTAGTTCATGGCAATTGATACAGAAAAAAAAAAAAAGCATTTTACATGTAAGAGTGTCTACCAAAAACAAAGAAAAACAAAATAAAACAAAACCTTAAGGCAAATATCATACTTAACGGCATGAAATGGAATGCTTTCCTTTTCCCTAAGATCAGTAACAAGACAAGAATTTCCCCTCTTACCACTTTTATTCAATACCATACAAGAAGTTGTAGCTAGCAAATTAGCCTACAAAATAAAATGAATTATATACAAGTTGAGAAGTAAAAAATAAAACTGCCTTTGTCTTCAGAGGATGTGATTATCTTTACAGAGAATCTCAAAGAAGAGAAAAAAGACTGTGATGATGGTAACAGTGATGATGGTAAGCTTGCAGAATTCAACTGCTTTCCTGTATACTAGCAATAAACAATTAGAATTTGAAAAAAATACCATTTATAATAGCATTCCCTAAAAGAGAAATACTTAGGTATAAATACAACACAATATGTATAGGTTTTGTGTGCAGAACCTCACAAAACATTGGTGAAAGAAATCAAATATGATCTAAATAGAGAGACTTTCTATATTCATTGGTAGAAAGACCCAATGTTCTTATCAATTCAATTTTATCTGAATATGTAACCAATTCTAATCAATATCCCACAATCTAGATACCTACACAAACATTCTACAGTGTGTATGGAAAGGCAAAAATTTAACTTAGATTGAGCAATAATGAAAGGAAGAACAAAGTTGCAGGATCCACACCACCCAAATTCAAGACTTATCACAAAGCTCCAGTAATGAAGACAGCATAGAATTGGCAAGAGACTAGAAACACAAAGCCTGGCAGCGGTGGGGCGTGTGCCTGCTGTCCCAGCTGACCCAAAGACTGAGGTGGAAAGATCACTTGAGTCCAGGAGTTTGATACCAATCTGTGCAATTAGCAAGACCTTGTGTCAAAAAAGGAAGAAAAAAAAAAAAAAAAAAAAAAAGAAGAAGAAGAAGAAAAGCATAGCTCAAAGGAACATATAACATAACCACAGTCAGTCTTTGATAAAGGTGGTAGGACAATTCAATGGAGAAAGAACAGTTTTTAAATGAAAAGTGTTAGAATATCTCAACTGGTAAATGCAACAGAATCAAATCTAAACATTAACCTTATATTTCTCAAGATATTAACTCAAAGTCAATGGGTACAATGCAAAAGTATGAAACTTTTAGAATAATACATAAAAGAAAATCTTAGTGACTCTAGGTTTGATGATGAGTTTTAAGATAACATTGAAAAATAATTGATAAAACAAAATCCTGATGTTATAAATTTTAAATTAAAAATATTATCTGTGAATGATATAGCTGAAAGTTTAAAACGACAATCTAAATCATGGTAGAAAATATTTTAAAATACACATCTGCTTGTTTTGGACCTATATCCAAATAGTTACAAAACACATATTTTATCATCTTGGATCAGTAAACCAAATATGTGAAGAATTCTTAAAATTCAATAATAAGAAAACAACCCAATTTAAAAATGGGCAAAAGATTTAAATAGATGCCTGACTAAATATGATACACAGATGACATAAAAAGCATAGGACAAACATAATTTATCATTGGGAATAATAAGTTAAAGCAAAAAATGGTATATACTACACAACTGTTAGGAAGGCTAAAATTCTGCTAGTGTAGAAAAGGGGAAAAGAAAGGTAACTTTACAATGGAGAAAACTGACATCTCTTCTTTAGCCAGATGATCAAGGTTAATATCAACAATGATAAATCATGTTGGTGGTGTGTGCCCTTGGGGAGGATGTGATGAAATGGCACTTTACTTCTGTGTTCTTCCTACCACAAACCCATGACCATAATTAAGTCACTAGAAAAACATGGATAAATTCCAATAAAGGATCATCCTATAATAAAACTTACCAGTGTCACCTTAAAACTGTTCAAGTCACCAAAATCAAAACAAAACCCCAAAACTTCATGACACTTGTCATCTCACTGTGAAATGGTACATTACATATGCAAAAATCCAAAGGGCAGGGCAGTGAAGAGTGCTATACTGGTGTGAGCCCCTAAGAAAAATGGTACAGCAGAGTTTCCAGTGGGAACATTTGTAAAAATATCTTATGAAGGAAAAGAAACCATAACAGAACTTTGGAAAGTGATATAATTTTTGATCAGCTGAAATGAAGAAAGTATACTGGGGTGTTTCCAATTGAGAAAACATGTGGAAAACCCAAAGAGCATTTGAGTAGAAGAGGCATTGCAGAATGTACTAGAGGATAAGTTTGCATCATCTTGAGTATTTGAGGGTACATAAGGTTGGGACCAGGTTTGAGGACCTAAAATATCAGACTAAGGTCTAAGGACTTTGTTTAATAGGTGAAGGCGTCTGAGTATGGGAAAGATACAAAGTAGTCTTTAGGAAGAAGCATGAATAGAAGAGGAGTCATCATCTCTGGGGTTGATGCCATATTCCGTATGCATGTATGATATGACAAGCATGGAAATAAAAATAGCAGTGTGGCAGGGAAATTATGGATGGGGTGAACGAAAGAAAGGAAAAAGCAAGAGGGTGTGGAGGCCAGGAAGAAATAACAGGTTGTGGCATATTCTGTTTCTTTTTTCTTACCTGTTGTTGATTCTCCTTTTCCCTCGTTTATTACAAGTTCTGATTTCGTCGTGAAAGAGAATGTTTACAATTAAAAATACTTCACTTACTCTCTTGACTCTAGGAGTGTCCTGTAGTTCAATGAGCAGAAGTCTAATGGGAACACTGCAGACTTTCATTCAAGTTGTAGAAAAGCCTAAAAGTGCTTTGTGTACTGATGACTAAGGTTCACAACTTTTCTCTGTGATAGTAGGTTCTGCTTCTTAAGTCATAATTTCAAAATTAAATAAATGATCACTTGTCCATTTCCATGTAGGAGTCATGAACAAGACAGCTCCTCGATGAGCTGAGCCCTTCTTATTCTGAAATTAGAATAAGAAATAAGAAAATAAGAAATAGCTCAATTTAAATGCCACTTCTTTCAGCAGTCCTTCCCTGAATCCCTTGTGTATGATACATCATGGTACTGTCCTGATTGTATTGCAGTTGGTTTCCTGTCTGTGTCCTGGATGGTAAGCACCTCTAAGTAGAAACTTTTTTTCTCACATCTGTAGCCATTAGTAAGGTTCCTGAAATAAATTTGTTGTTTAATAAATACTTATTTAAATGATTACAATATTAAGACTCTCTGCCCTCTGATATACCATAGGTTCAGAAAAGGAAAAGCAACATGGGAAGAAGTGATGAAAATATAATGTAATGAAAGTTGTAATAGGTGCAAAAAGTTATAAGAACATTAGGGGAAACTACTAAATCTGTACTAGGTGGTCAAGGAGAATATCATAAAGGCAGAAAAGAAAGAAAGCTGCATTATGAAGAGAAAACAGATTTTTGCCAGATAGAGATGAGAAGGATGAGAGAGAATACTACATCTGAAGTCATGATTATCCTTGTGCAAAACTTAAATATAACCATGAAAATTAGGTACCTCATGTGATAAATTATTCAAGTTTTATGCTTTTGTTTAGATATAGACAGCATCTGGTATTTCAGTATTTACAAAGGAAGTGAATTTAGCCTAACATTTGTATTATTAGATGATAAAAGTATTTTTAAAATCAGTGCATAATTTGAAGACAGATTTCTGGGGAGATCATTATGCAATATTATTACAGATGTACTGTGAATTATTGGTTTAGCAAGCAATTGAGCTTTAAAATGCTAAAACTAAATTTATAAGCATTTTATTTTTTTATTTTATGATTCATGCATCTGAGTACATGAACCAGTTATTTATATTTAGTAGAAAAACAAATATTGTTATTAATCAACTATTTCAGTAAACAAGTGGAAGTTCTCTATTAATTGCCTTAAAGTTCATGATGACTTCAGAATCTTAGGGTAAAATTTTCACTATGAAAAAGGATTGGAAAAACAGTTCTGTAAAAGAAATCAAGGACGTACAATCTGGGTAAGTACAACATACAGCAGGTGATCAGATATATATATATATATATGCATATACACATAGTCCTTCACAGTTACATGTAGTAAATAACAATTTGGAAAAAAAAACAAAAAACTTCATTCCTCCCTGATTTTTGGTGATATTGTTGTGATTTAACACTCTTGCTCATCACTGACCGAGTTAGGAAAACAAATAGATTGGTAGAAGTTATAGTAAATGTCTAGAGATCATGAAGTATCCTGTGTTCTTACTTACCCAGATAATTGTTTACAGGTTCTTGGGTCCCCAGAAGGGAAACAGCATGGGGCTCACAAGAATATTTACAGACTAGTGAGGCCAGGCTCTGCTCACAGAGGAGTCTATATTCTACATCCCTGAGGAAGAAGAGAGCCAAAGATAAACAATGGGGACTGTGTAGAAGGAACAAAGGAATAAGTAGACAAGTAGTTTTCAACTGAGGGTGATTTTACACACACACACACACACACACACACACACACACACACACCTGTAGGGATATTTGGCAATGTCCAAATACGTTTTTAATTATCACAAGTGGAGGGTACTACTGGTACTTAGTGGTTAGAGGCTAGGGATGGTACCCAATCTCTTACTATATGTAGTACTTTCTCCAGGACAAGGAACTCTCCAGCCTAAAATGTCAGCAGCGCCAAGGTTAAGAAACTTTACACCGGACCACTGTTGGTTGAAGATTGCTTCAAATGTTAAGAAGCTAAAGAATTAAGGCTTTAAAAAAAGGTTTGTTATTCCCTTTTAAATTACGAATTGTTTTAGAAGGTATACAAAGTGAAAAACATATTTGCCATGTGTAGAGTGGTATAAAGAAAAAGAATGAAAACTCTATCATAATTCTGCCATCTGCAGATAACTCTTATTAAGTTTTAAAATTTATTTCTAGTGATTTTATATAAACTTATAAATAAATTTATATAAAATATGCTTAAAGGACACTGTTAGTCAGATGGGAAATCCACTGCATTGGAGTTCATTGGTAGAAATAACATTTAAAGAAAAAATATACTGGTTAATGAGAATTTGTGAAGAGACAAAAAGGAAAGAGGAGCCTTTGAATGAATTAAGTGTTTGTAGTGACTGAAACTTGCATGAGCCATTTCTGTAGTTCTAGCAATGAGGCTAGTGTCTGATAATGTTTCATTAAGCAATAGAAACAAGCAAATGAAACACTTGCAACTGAAATAAACAGAACAAAACAAGACCTTGGCAAGCAGGGAGGAGTCTGTGCTATAGTTAGAGAAGGAGATCTTGGGAGACTTTACATTATGTAAAAGTTGGTTTAAATGGAAGTGCGTGAAAGAGAACTTTTGGTTATGACATGCATTTGTTTCACCCAGTGGTTTGTCTCAACTGGTGCCAATTATCCTAGCAATTAAAAATTCACATATTTTCATATGTTCTATTTACTGCCATTGCTGTACAGAAGACTCTGTACTAGTAAAAAGCAGGATGTTTTCTTGATGTCCTGTGCCAAATGGGTTAGAATTAGAACAGTTACAATAGTCACTGCAACAGTTTCTTCTATTCCTTAAATTAATGACAGAAGTGTCTTAGGGATAAAATGAGAGGTTAACAACTCACACCATACATGAAAAATTATGTTATAGTGATGCCATTTTAAAACATGGGGTCATAAAGTACAGGGATTTAGCAGTCTATTTTTTATTAGACTTGTGTAAATGACAAGCATTTTCTCATGTCATTAGTCTTCCAGACATGATTCTATCATCTTCTTACACAGAATCCATCACGTGCACTATCAGAATTTTCTTAACTCATCTCTCAAACTGAATCTAATTCTTCTTTTCTATAAAATATCTCAAATCAAGTATTATAACAGCTTTATACAATTAAATGTATTTAGAAATAAATTTAGGGGTGAATAAGCAACATATTGTACTTTTTATTATTAATAGATTTATCATTATAATTTATGTTAAACATTCAACCATTTTAAGCATGTAATTCAGTAATTCTTAGTACACTTACAGAGCTATGCATTCATCCTCAAAGTCCAATTTTAGAATAGTTCATCATTCCAAAAAGAATTTTTGTGCCCATTTAATCAGTCCCCCATCCCTTACCCTCTCAACTACCGTGCCTAACCCAGTTCTAAACAAACACTACTTTCTCTTATCTACATATTTGCCTTTCTTGGACTCTTCATAGAAACAGAATCATACAATATGTGTTCTTTAAACATAATGCATCTGAGGTTTATTCATGCTGTAATTAAGGATCAATGCTTCATACCACATAGGACTTCTACATCTAGAAATTTACCTAACATGAGCTTTCACACTTCTTCAGTTAATTTGACTAAGAACCTTCTGAAGTATCACATTGTCCAGTATGCAGGATTGATGACAGGTCTTGGTTTAGTAAGCACATGCCTTTTATACACTAGGATGTATTGTAGTGACTTTTAATATGCCATTCAGATAAAGTTTAGTACCTAAGAATTCCTCTGTTCTCAATTTCTCCTTCTTTCATTTTTATACAGATAAGAATATCAGTCATGATGTGGTCATGTTAGATTTGATGATGACTGCTCAAAGACAAAATATATTTGT
The DNA here is from genome assembly GCF_902686445.1 of Sciurus carolinensis. Taxonomy (NCBI): domain Eukaryota; kingdom Metazoa; phylum Chordata; class Mammalia; order Rodentia; family Sciuridae; genus Sciurus; species Sciurus carolinensis. Next base: position 88,571,554 of record NC_062219.1, read on the forward strand.
TTGACTTACAATTTTAACCTCACCAATGCAGTTTCCCTGGTGATTAGCCATGGATTTGACTTTTCCGGAGTAATATTTCAAAAGACATAGATATATTTTAAAAGAAGTTAACTTTTAACATGCCGCCAATCAAGAGCATTTAAGTGCAAACTTTTTGTAGTACAGTTGACTAAAATCTTATAAACAAAAGGAGGGAAACGGTGCAATGTCCTAGGATATACTCCAATATGTCTGAGAAGAGATGGTTTCTGGAAACATTGTCAAGTGATTCCAGAAACAAGAACTAGAATACAACTAAGGTGGAATGTGATATGCAGAATAATGACCCCTCAAGTTGTGCACAAACTGATATGAAACCAACTTGTCAGATATGATTCAGTTAAGGCTTTTGAGATGGAGAGATTATTCCAGGTAAACCACAATTTTATTCTGGATAAACCAATGTAATCATAAAGGTTCTAGTAAAGGAGAAAGACAGGAGAGTATAAGAAGGCATGGTGACAATGGGAGCTGGCATCAAAGTCATGCAGAACCATGGGCCAAGGAATGGAGGAATCCTAAATCTGGGACGTCATTATCCATGGAAACTCAAGGAACAGGAGCCTGTGTACATCTTGTTTTTTGACTTTCTGTACTATAAGAAAATATGTTCTTATTGTTTTAAGCCACTAACTTTTAGCAATTTGTTACAATGGCAACAGGAAAGAAATACATAGAGCCTGATGATTTAGGAGTGTATAGGGTTTAACTGCTTCCTATGGGGAATTGTGGGGGATAAGAGGATGTGAGGCAATCCTGAGCTAAGCTCCAGCAGTTGTATCAGGTCAGGGACTGACTTGTCCTCAAAAACTCAGCAACTTGAACATCCTCCATCTCTCTGGTCTCTTTCAACACACAAATTGCCCTGAAATGGCTAATTCCAGTTTACCTTTAAGACAGATCTTACCTAAAATATAATTAAAACGCCATACTTAAGTTCTATGTTTTTACTTTGCCTTTTCATATGTAATTGGAATTGACATAGATCTAGTTTTGAATATTGCTTTTATTACTTACCAGAAGTGTTGTGATAAGTAACAGTTTTAGTCGGTTTTTGCATTGCTATAAACGAAATACCCAAAATGAACAATTTAGAGGAGGAAAAATATATTTGGAGTTCATAGTTTCAGAGGTCTCAGTCCATAGATGGCCAACTCCATTGATCTGGGCCCAAGGTGAGACAGGACATCATGGGGGAAGGGCCCAGCAGAGGAAAGCTATTCTCCTCCTGGCAGCAAGAAAGTAGAGAGGGCAGCAGGGAGGGATAACAGGAAAATGTGAACGCTTCCAGGGCACACCCCCAGTGACCCACATCCTCCAGTCACACCTCACCTGGCTACAGTTGCCACTGAGTCAGTCCATTCAAATTAGGATGGACTAATTAGGTTATGACTTTCACAACCCAAACATTTTACCTATGAACTTTCCTACATTAACACAGGAGCTTTTGAGGGACATCTAACAACCAAACCATAACAGTAAGGGATAAAATGTAAATCAACTTTTGTGAATGAACAATGAAGAATTATTAGTACCTACCTCTTGGATTTGCTAAGAAGATATAATGAAGCACAATATCTGGGTTTTAGTCATCAAAAACAATTGCTGTTATTGTTCACATCAACACCACCATTATTGTCTCTAAAAATTCACTTAAAACCTGACACAAGTCAGTGCTGTATGTGTTTGTGATATAAATAAAAACCAGTCAGGAATCAGGCAGGGCCTGGAAGTGGATGACCCTGAAGACAAACTCTGTGACTTCATAGACTTGTTGATGGTTGACTATACTTAGTTGCAGATGTGCTCTGCATGAAGGTATTCCTTCTCTCTTGGCTTGAAGCGGCAAGAGTGATAATTTTAAATGTATTTCATTCTTAATGGAATTAGTAAGAATTTGATGTCCCGTCCCCTCTGTATGATGATATAGTTGTAATCACAGGACAATTTTAAGAACAAAATTACCTGTTTGTAAACAAACAAAAATTTATATATCTGTGAATAGTTTCTTATTCCACTAAAATGTCTCTGTATCTTCAATGCTATTTGTATTTTATTTCTTATACTATACAGTCTTATATCATGTATTTAGACTTCATTTAACTCATTTGCTACAGTGTTGTCTACATTCAGTGCCAAAAAGCAAATGATTTTTAACAATGAGTACATACAAAAGAGGTGATTTCAATACTCTTTCCAGGGTAAATGTTTAGAATAAGAATAAGAAATGTTTACAGATAAAAAGGCATCATCACATTGTGGAGAGGGTGGTTAACAAGAAAGGTTGTGGTAGGATCAAGATCAAGGGGTGGGGCTATGTGTTTCAGATGTGAAGTACTGCTGGTGGGAGCTATGCTGGTGATCTTGGACCTCTTTCTGCTTCCTCTGTGCATCCCAATTACTTTTATAGTTGACATTATTAGTAAGCTTTATAAGAGATAAGAACTCTAATTCGTGGGAGTTTGCTTTGACAATGTGTTCCTCTGTGCTCTATCAAATGGAAAAATAGTAGATAATAATTGGTCTGAATATAGCAATTTAGTGCATGCTGAAAGGGAAGAGGTAGACTTGAAGGAAGTTCCTGTTTGATGAAAGGGAACATAAAAATGATCTCTTGGGGGTAATTAATGAGGAGGGAATAGTGGTAACCAGTAATGTATCTATAGTGGGAAGTGGATATAACTGGAGTTACAGACTGGGACCCTAGGAAAGACTATATGAAGTTACCAATTACGAATGTCTTGTGTTTCTAATCTGCACCAATGTACTCAGTACTCAACAGTACTCCACTAGTACTCAACAGCATGTGTACAGTAATAGAGAAGATAGAGATTGCACTGATCCAAGATTGGAGATGTTCTGCATCAGTGTAGTGTGTCCTTAATTTGTAAATACAGGGCAAGAATGTTGTGGGTATTGACAAATACTAAAAACCAAAGACCAATTTATTCTTTGCTCACACCCCCTACCATACCCTTTCTATTGGTATGAAATATAAACATATCTTGTTGCTTATGAATAACCCATTGTATCCTTTTTCTCAGCAATCCAACATTTTCTTTGGTTCCTTTTAGTTAAACATGATGGTAGAATTTACCATTCTATCCTTAATATGAAGAGGCAGAAGTAGTAAAATGGAGCCAGGAATGATGCATCTTCATTATTATTTTCTTTTTATAATCCAGCTTTATTTCTCTTCTGTCTTTATGAAATTCTTCTTGACTACATGGGAAAGATTTAGTAGTTTCCCCTGATGTTCTTATAGCACTCTGCATCTATTGCAATTCTTGTTACATTTTGTACTAGATGGTTAACCAATCACCTTCTGCATCTAAAGAAAATGACAGAGCATTTTGAAGTCATTGTAAGTATGGGTGGAATGATGTAAATTGTATAAATCTTTATTATTGCATAAATCTTTATTTTTATATTGCTTGCTTAAATTAAGATCTTTGTTTTTAAGTTAGGCCTTTCTCTCTCTCAGTAATTATAAAAGTGAAAGATGAGATGACATGATTCAGAAACACATAATGAACAAAAATATTCATAGTTAATTTATCATTAGCAAAATGCTTTTTAGAATCCCTAAAATTATATCTGGAAGGCCTATACCATAATAATTATCAGAAACACTGAATTTTAAGTGACTCATTTTCCAGATGGAATACTACTTCTTGGATCTTTGAGAAATGTTTTGGGGAAGCAGCATAATCACAGATAGTGCAACACTCCCCCAATTTTTAAGGAAATGGTCCTTAGCATATAATGACAGCTTGAATATGCTCCTTTTTCAGAAGAAAGTGGAAATTATTATGCCTTAGAGTTAACTGCCATGGCTTTTGTATTTGATGTGGGAATAATTTAAACAGCAGTTCAGTTAATAGTTATATTATTAGAGTTTTTTAAAATCATGTTTATTAGCATGCTTTGTCTTGATTTATTCCATAGTGTCTTAAAGTTACAGCAAGAATAACCACATGTCAAGGTGAAAGGGGCTTATTCCTTAAAGAGGATGGCACAGCTCCAGTCCTGGAGGGCCTGGTGCTAAAGGTAGGTGTTTGCTCCATAAAGAGTCTTTTATTAGAGGCATTGAAAGTTGCAAGAACCTGGCAGCAAAGCATAAACCCCTAGGATTATAGCCATCACCAGCTTAGGAGAAGGTGGAGTAGGAGTGTAACTCCTTGGAGGAGATTTTCAGACACAATATTCCCAAAAGAACTAGTGCCAGTAGCCAAATGACTAAGCACATGTCCTGAAGTGCTAGTTGGGAAGTTAGTTGTTCTAAGAACATGCTCAGAATCACCCTGATGTCAAACTATTTGCCATGAATTATGTCATCACAGGATTTAATACATTAAGATAATTCTCATATTTCTGTAATGTATTGAACTTTTAATCTCAATTATGATTTTTCTTATACTCTATATCTGTGAAATAGATTGTCATTCCTTGAAAAGACAAAAGAGATGAAGATGAACTAAGACCACATCTCACCTGACAGCTACAGTTCCTTTCTTTTGCATCTTAGCCATTTTTTATATAGTGATATGTATACTATATTTATGCTGGGTTAGGATCTACTTGCTTTCAGTAGATCACCATATAGGAACATGGATAGTTATTATGAAACACTACTTGAAATTCTGAAGGGGGTCTAATTGATTTGACAGCTACACTCATATCACTGCATTACTGTTAACAGTTTGGCTGCACATCTAGTGATGGTGTTTGTGAGGAATCACAGTTTCAGCATATTGAAAGCTTGCTAGCTTTAAGAAATGAATACTCTAAAGAAAGTATTGGGGTGACCATTCCCAGGATGGCAAAGGGTGAATTAATACAAGCAAGTGGAAGGTCAAGACAGATTTGTGGCAAGGGAGACCCTGATGTACTTCCATCAGACAGTAGGAAAGAGGGGCAGGTGGAGGTAGTTGTGGAATCCGATTATTTAACAACCACACACCATAGCCCTTTGTAATATGACTAATGAGGCAAAATTAGTCATAGGATAGAGATGATTGTCCAAGAGCCTTAATGGATTTATTTTAAAGCTTGAATGAATAATTCACAACACTGAGGAGAAATTTGAACATTCTAATTTTAAGAATAACTATAAGATGATGTTAAGGTGTTGGGTAAAAGTTCATAAGTGAAATAAAGTGATGAAAACTTCAGCTTTTTGCCTATTACAAGGAGCAAAACTCCTTTATAAAGGGAATTGTGAATCCGAAAAGCACACAGATTTCTCAACCTGATGCTAAGTAAGAAAGGAAATGTCTTAGAAAATCCATTTTAAAGATAGACAAAGGGAAGACTTCTGGTTTCTGGTCTGGCATATAAGGAACTTGGAGGTCAAAAAGTAAAGCTAAGTAAACTGACAAACTGACAACTCCCCTCAGATCTATCAGAAGTCAAAGGGAGCACCGCTGCCTCTCAAATTGGAGAGGCACACAGGTGAATACAGAGAATTGATGATGTGCCAGAACAATGTGTTGTGGGAACCACCCTTAGAGGATCAGGAAAATCTGAACTGCAACTGATGACTTGCTTCAACTTCAGTGTTGACAAATCTGAGAACTAGAAACTCCAGGGAAACCAGGCATAGGGGTCCATACTCAGTCAGTTTCCCACAGTGAAGATTAAAGAAAAATCCCTCATGCTCTGTCATTTGGAGAAGAAAGTAACCATTGATAATGCACTATAATATTCTCTTCTTCTTAGGCCCTGTCCTCAAAAAAGAATTACATTACCTAAATTATTGAGGGTTTTTTTTTTTTTTTTAATTTAACCAACCTGGGGCAAGGGAAACAGAGCTTACTCAGTTTTCCATATAGGAGAACAGAAATGCCCAAAACCAGCCCACATATGTACCATATAATTAAGCAATTTCACTTTTAGGTGTATACTCCAAAGAAAGAAAGCAGGTACTCAAGCAGAACCACATATGCTAATGGTCTCTGTGGCATTATTCATAACAACCAATAAGTGGAAACAACCCAAGTGTCCATCAGCAGATAAATGTATATGGAAAAATGTGTTATAGATATACAATGAAATATTATTATTTATTATTATTATATTATTCAGCCATTAGAAGGGATTTATTTCTGATGTGTGCTGCCACAACAATGAACCTTGAGAACATGCTAAATGAAATAAGTTGAAATATGACAAATGTGTGATTCCACTCAGATGAAATTTATCTAAAATAGGTAAATTCCTAGAGACAAAAGTGAATACCAGTTTTCCAGGGGTTGGTGGGAGCTGTTGCTTAATGGTTATGCAGTTTCTGTTCAGGATAATAAAAACATTTTGGAACAGATAGGGTGGACAGTTGTATACAATGTGAATGAACTAGAACCACTATACACTTGAAATGGTTGAAGTTATAATTTGTTGTATATATTTTGCCATTATTAAAATTTTTAACAAATAAATTACCAGTTATGTCCATTGGAAAAAAAGAAACTACTTTTACCCCTTTCTGAAGAGTTTAATACCCTTATTTGAAGGGATTGAATCCTTATCAAGAAATGACTCAAAGGAGAATTTTCTGAGAATTAAAAGTAAAGCAAACTTAAAAGACATTTTCAATAACTATTAGCAAAGGGGCAACTCCAAGGACAGAAAAATCTCCTAACAGTTGAAGTGATTTTCACTCTAAATTGACTTCTCCTCTTTGTAGAACACATTAACATTGAAACTACTGTTAAATTATATGAAGTTTTGCTATTTCTTGATTTGGTTTTAATTGTGCATATCAATAAGGCTCTATAATCATTACCATTGAAGAAGCTTTTTAATAAAGGTAATCCCACTGAAAAAGTAGTTGTGAAATTTTCACAATTATACTTTAACCCCTATCCAATTTATATGAAAATCATATTTAGTACAAAATGACTTAGCAAAGTAAACAGGATAATTTAATAGCCACAGAAAACAATTTTGTTCACCTGAAGAAAGATATTTTAAAATTCAGTTTTGTATAATTGAGATAATTTTTTTTATATTTTTCCTTCCCCATTTCCCCCTTTCCCCTTAAAGATGTAGCCAACTGACAGAGTGAAAACCAGAAATAACATGCAAGTGTTTAGGTTTTTGATTTGCAAAAGACTAAGTTCTTAAGAGAACTTAGAACATTTAAAGAAAATGACTACGGGAGGAAGGACTTTGCAGATGTATACAGACTATTTTAAAAAGCACAAAAAGATTTTAAAAATTTCTCCAGTTTGATAGGTAGAGGCAAGAAAGAGTTCTATGGATCAGAAGAAAAATAAGAACCTGTATATTTTATTTTTCTTTTGAGGCAGTACTTTCAGTCATTGTCATTCTTGCAAGAAGTTCCCAGGTCCCAGTAGACCACCTGTGAACCTGAAGAGGAAGGTGAGTTCAGGTGATTGAAGTTTCCATGGCACCTGCTAGACCAAGGTGGCGCACTAGATAATGTCCCTCAGCTCACTCTCCTCAGCAATGTCTTGGTTCTGCATAAAATCTCAGAACTTCTCTTAAAGGACAGTTATCTACTAGTTCAGTAAATTGGTAGCTTGAGGTCAGATATTAATATGAATTAGGAACAATAAAAAGTGACTTGCCTGGCTTAGTTGGCAGACTGTGATTTATACCTACCAACAAAAGCAAGTTCATACATGCCCTACTTAATTACAAAGCTGAGTAATTGCTTTGGTGGTGAGTCCAATAAATTAAACTCCAGAAATGTGCACAACATTATTTCCAATAGAAATATATAGCATGTAGCAGGGATAACCAAAATTTTTGTCTCTGATTTCAGTGTGGCTATGAACTTCATTATCATGATGTCACAATTATACTTTATTTCAGAATAACTAAGGGTTTCTAGCAAAAAATATTTATCTCTTTTCATTCAATACATATTTATTAATTAATGCTCTGGGACAAGCATTGTTCTATATTTGGGGATACCTGGCACATAAAACATGCAAATGTCCTACCCAAATGGAAGGGAAGGGAGGAAAATATTAAAGAATAAATACAATATATTATAAAAATAAAGTACATTAGAATGTGATAAGTGCTATGAGATTTGGGGATGAATATTTGGGTAGATAGTAATTTTACATAGGATGGCAAGGGAAAACCATTAAGAAGGAGGTGAAGGAGATAGCCAAGGATGAATTATGGATATGGGGTAGAACATTTTTGGTAGAAGGCACACTAAAATAACGACCTTAAACTATGGAGCGCCTGGACTATTTGTGAAACAGTGTGTATGTATAGAGGAGAATAAGGGTAGGGATAGTGTGACAATCAGAATATTGTACCCTAAATGTTCATGTCTTAATCTCAAAGACCTATTAATGCATTTCATTACATGGCAAAAGGGGATTAAACTTCAGATAAATTAAAGTTGTTAACTAACCAATTTAAAATGGGGAACTTGTAGGGGATTATGGAGATGAGCCAATGTAATCACAAGGGTACTTAACAGTGGAAAAGAGAGACAAAAGATGAGATGGGTGTGATGTGATATTAATTTGGAGATTGAAGAAAGGAGTCATGAACCAAGTAATGAAGGGATTCTCCATGCTGGAAAACACTAGGAAACACTGCCTTGTGGATGACCTGAGTTTCCTCTGAGACTTGTATCGAACTTCTATAGCATTCTACATGACAAATAAATTTGTGTTGTTTTAAGTTACTAAGTTTGTGGTAGTCCATTAGAGAAATAAATAGAAAATTAATACAGATAATGAAAAATAAAATTTGGGAGGTTGATAGGGTGAAGTCTTTAAGGATCTCCAATGGCACATAAGGACCAGGCTTCTATTCTGAGTGAAGAGGGGAATCACTGTGGGCTCATTAGAGGAGTAATGTGATTTGACAGGTTTCAAAAGGATCCTGGTGGCAGTTATGTGGAGAATAGATGTAGCAGGGCAGAGGTAAAAGCAGGAAAGTATTTTGGGACAATTGCAATAAGAGAAGGAGAGAAGAAGGTGGCTTATATCAGTAGGGTAATGTTGGAAGTTACAGGAAGCAATTGGATTCTGGCTTTATTTAGAAGGTGAGCCAATGGAATTTCTTAACTAATTGGATATGGGGTCAGGGAGAAATGAGAAAAGCTGAAGATGACTCTCAGGTGTTTGGTCACCTAAGAAGGAGAAAGAGAAAATTTCTTGAGATAGGGAGCTTCAAGTGAAGAAGTTTTGGGAGAATGATCCAGATTTAAATTTTGGATAAGTTGAGTTTGAGATACTTATTAAGTGTTTTGGTGACAACATTAAATAGGCAGTTGAATACATATGCATTTAGAATTCCAGAGAAAGGTTTATGCTGGATACATAAAACACAAGAGTGGCAGGTTTATAGATATTGACTCAAGGGATCAGATAAGATGACCAAGGGACTGACTGGTATAGGCAGAAGAGAAGAGGATCAAGGATTGAATGTTTGGTGTTGCAGCTACTCTGAGGTTAATGAATTTATAGCATTCTACAAGAGAAATTATCATGATGTGGAATTCCTTTATCTTACTCATACTCAAAATGACTCTGCTCAGTCAAATGTGTGTCAATCCACTTATCAGGTATCAAAGTCCAATAATAAGAGGAAACTCACGTACACAATGTCAACACTCAATTTTTCATATATAAAGTTTAAAAAACCCACCTTCAAAACTAATGAAGACTGGGGTCTGAATTATGGACCTTTGTGGGAAGCACAGGTACACACATTAGTTCCAACACAATTTTCACAGGTCACTCTGCCCTTTCTCTTACTCTTCTGCCTTTTCCTGAATATGTTGGCTCTCAGTTCTATATTGATTTACATAGAGTTTTTATCTGATGCTAAAAGCTAAAGTCAGTCCATTTCACTAATGCACATGTATGGAGAGTTTGCCTGGATGAAAATGACAGGAATTCTTAAGTTTTTCTATTTTTAACAAACTAATTAAGAAAAATATTTGAATCATGAAATTTTAGTGTTTAGTGGGGAGTTCAAATTAAGTTCAGAACTTTTGGGATTTTTATCCCTGAGGAGGAGGTTAAAGTTTTCAGATTCAGTACTAATGTGCTAATTGTTGAAATAATAGAGATGGGTGAAAAGTATTGTTATTTATGATCCTTTATATAGTTTAGTGACTTCAATCTTGAAAAGTTGGTTAAACTCTTGAAAGTACAGTCTGAATTCTGTTTTTTAATTTTAGTAGTTGTATTTATAATCATCATATGGATGTAACTTTGAACCTATAAAACAAAATTTTAAATTGCATATGTAAAGAATTGAAGATATTCACTTACAATGTTCTCCAAAATAGGGTAATAATTTATGATTAAAACATAAGTTCTGAAATCTTAAATTATCATAATTATACACAACTAAAGCTTTAATGTTTCTAAGAAGTAGGACACAGAATATTTTTCTCCTCTACCTAGTTACTTGGATGAAATTTATTGTGATCAACATGATAATGGTACTTGTCATAAAAATCATGTCAATTTTTTTACATAAAGCACAAATGTATCTTAATAAGGTGTTCATTAAATATATTTTGGCATAAAAAAGAATGATCTGGGATTATCACAATGGTAAAATACTATTAATTTCTAAATGTTGTATTCCAAAAAACTTTACTTAAATGCTTAAATTTCGATTTTGTGTACTTTTAAAATATCACGAAATATTCTTCTGATTTTTTCCCCTAACTATTGATAGAAAGAAACCATTCCTACTTCACCAGATATACAAAAACAGGTGGTAGGCTGGACTTGGTCAGCAGGCAGATTTTGCCTATCCTTGCTCCAAATAATTGAACCTTAAGACTTGTATAAATATGCTTATTTCATAAATCCTTTACCAATTTGTTTTCCAACCATAGTCTGGGTTGGAAATCGGTCTGATTCCTGTTAAGCCCCAGCAATGTGTGTTGTCACGAGTATTGTTCACTTTCAAATAGGAGTCCGTTAATATAGGCAGACTTATTAGAAGAACAAGCAAAATGATATGGGAAAAGAAAACAATGCTGATCGGTTATCTGTTAATATGCACTTACGCTACAATCACTGACTAGTTTTTAGGCCCCAAGTTAATTTATGTCTATGCTATATGGTCTGTTTTTTGCAAATTTAATGCAAGATTTTGTGTTAGATTTTTTGTTTAGATCACATTTTAGTCCGCAATTGTCTACAAAATTTCTGATTTTGCTACTTAGCATGTTAACCATTCTTCTAATTATGCTACATCCACATGTGCTAAGCCTGGCATGTTTATCTTCAATTAACTCAGTAATGAAATCTTAGATAGGGTAGAGTCAATGATAGTTTCTTAACCCTCTGACATGATGAATCAACTTCATAACTTATTTCCATATGTCCATAGTGTATTAGTGGGAAATTTGTCCAAGGACTCAAGATACACTGTCTCTTTAAATTTCAAAAATTAATTTGGTTTATATGAGTTCTTAGAAAATTCGTTGTGTTTCTGATGAAATATTGGTTGTCACTATCCATATGCCAATAAACAGGTCTAGAAATTTACTAAGAATTTATGTCAAATCCCCTTTATTTATAGCCAGAATCTACTGCCTTTTTGAATTTTAAAATTTAAAAGTTTGTTCATCTATAATATTGTCACTTTTTCCTTAATCTGTTTTGTTTTTAATACAAATTAGCCCAAATTATTACCATTTGCCTTTTTTGTTGTTGTTGTTTCTAATCAGCCTGCCTCTTCCCTTTTCAGTCTGGAAAATTGCCTCCTCCATTTGCTAGCATGACCTAAAATTTTATGAGATCAGAATCTTTAAAGTTTAAAAGTTTAATTTTTCCTTCATATTTTACATTAAATATAATGTAGGATCCATAAAGGAAAAAATCATTTTAATAGAATTTAAATAAAATTTTATTAAAACTGGACTTTGTTATGGGGATCGGAGGGCAGATGAATCTCTGCTTCATCTATATAATCTCTGGGATATTTTCTCTGAATCCTACAATGTGAAAACATCACTCTTGGTAAATTTTAAATTCTGAATGTTGACGTGCATTACCTCCATGAACATCAGTCTTTCTGTTTCTGTGCTGCTGTGAGCACCTTCTGTGCTGTTGCTGACCTGGTTCCTATAGAATATGATTCAGGGAAGTGACCAAAATAGAAACAAAAATCTTCATACATTGAGACTAACTCCAATCAGCAGATTTTTGATAATGAAAAACAAGATATGGGGTTTTAAATCCACCCTTTGAAACAGAACCTCATCTTTCCCTACCCACCTCAATCTACTCTAAGTTTTGTAAATATATCAGTCTATGGGTAAACTCTAGGCATTGTAAGTATATTATATAGAAGCAGCTTTTTGTAAACACTTGTCAAGGGTATCAGGCCTAAAAGTTATCAATATTGTCCTCATCTAACTTATTTTCACTAATGCCTTTCCTTCTAACCTTTATGCATTGCCCTTTTTCAAAAGCATATCATTTGGTATGTCTAAACCACTACATTATTCTTCAAAGTGCATTCTAATAACATTTTTATTTTCATTAATTTTATAGTCCCTCTTCATTATGCTCTGATCATCTAAAATGCAGGTCTTGAATAGTTAAGGCCCAGTCATAAACCTGTATGTGAACTGAATTCTGATCATCTTAGTTACATAGAAATCATTCTTATTATTAACATCTGCAACTTTATCATATTTAATTAAATTTTTGCAAGTTACCTATTCATATAAGAATGTGAGCACAGTAATGGTAAGATCTTGTCCTATTCACTGTACTATCTGTAGTACAAAGAATAGAGTCCAATGCATAGTGCTGAATAAATAAATGTTCAATAAAAAAATGACTAAATTTAAGTCCAGGAAGCTGAACTGGACCTTTTGTGCTGTGTACATGTTCCCAGAAGTTGATCTCAATGTTAAGTGTTCTGGCTCAGACCATCCCAGGATAAAGTATAATATTGAATTTCTAAATCCCTGCCTCAGTTCTTCATCAAGAATGTACTTATATACTCTGGATGCATACACTGAAACAATACCCATTCTGTGACATTTTCTGACAATGAAAGCCTCAAATGTCCTCGGGTGTGTCATCAGGGGCTCATAGGATGAGGCAGTTTGTACACAATGAGTTGTTTTTCATGATTTAGCTAAAGGTATGCTGTCCCCAGGGTTCTCCATTAAGGAAGAATACAGAATTCTGTTCCAGCTCAGAATATAGAAAGTGCAAAGAAAACCCAGCTCCTGTTCTAAGCATAAAAAATGTAAGTAAACTTCAAAATCATCATTTAAAACATCTCCCCTCACACATTTGTTCTGAGGTGATATCATAAAGAAAATCTGATGAATGGAAGCACAAAAAGAAGTTTAAATGGAACATACAAACTCTCCTACCATCTGTAGAGCATAGAAAGGGAAGGTTTCATAAGAGCAGGTCAGAAGAAAACAACTGAAACATTAACATTTCTTAGAGGCTGAATATGGGTTAGCATGATACCTTAGAATTCTTAGGAGCTGCAGATAAAGGGGAGTTCTAACCAACTCACCATCTCTTTTCCATAGAGTTACACCGGCTGCTGACAAAAAATAATGGAATCAGGGGGAAAAGACAGGAGAAAGCAGCTCACATTGGTTGCTCAGGCAGGTATGCAGGGCTTGGCAATGGTGAGGGTACAGCAGTGATAATCACAGAAACTCATCTGACATCCAGGCACACACAGTCTGTGGTGTCTCCATCTGCCCTTTCTTGGCAAAACCAGAAGCTGTCTGTCACTGGAAAAGACAGGAAGACTTCCCACTCCTGGTCCTTGACAGAAATTGAATGTGGCTAGAGAAGTTAGAGACCCACTCTACATTGACATTAGGCAACAGCCATATACCACTAGGAGGAGGAGGCCAGGACATTCACTCACACTGAAGATGGAGGGACTACATGGCAGTTTGGTTGCCATGGGAAAACATGAGACGAGGAGACTAACTGTAAACTGAACTCTCCACTAAGCAAGAGGGTAAGGCTATCTGCTACGGAGAGAGGGAAATTCAAGTACACAGGGTCTGCCTGAGGCTGATGTCGCAGTGAGAGGATCAAGAACGTTCCTTTTTTACATGAAAAATCTTGTCCTAGATAACAATAACATCTACTATGGGGAGATGGAGAGACACCTGCTTCACTGGCACAGGTGTGCAGGGACATCTGAAAGTAAGGAAAAAACTGAAAAAATCCTCTGGTAGTTCAGGTACCATTGAAAATGCAAATTATCAGCAACTTACTACTGGGGGAATTTGAAGTCTATGATATTTATATTAAAGGTAACTGCCAATGAGAAAACTCAACTGTAGCTTAAAATTATTAACCAGATTGACTCAACTCCCATATTTAAGTTCTAAGGATTTAAAAAGGCATGCCCATTTGGGGCATATGATAATTTTCCACCATTTATTTATTTATTTATTTATTTATTTATTTATTTATTTATTCATTCATTCATTCATTCATTCATTCATTCATTCATTCAGCAGTTTGGAACTGAATCCAGGGATGCTGTATCTCTGAACTATGTTTGTAGGCCTTTTCATTTATTTATTTTTATTTCCATATAGGGTCTCACTAAATTACTGAGGCTGGTCTCAAACTTGAGATCTTCCTGCCTCTGACCTCCAAATTGTTGGTGTGTGACACAGCACCTGACAACTTCTTGTTTTCAATGTTCTATTACATCATCTATTATTCAATCCAATACCATAAGGCACAAAAGCAAGGAGGAAAGAGCCATTCTGAGGAGAACTGGATTCAGAGACAGACCAGACATTGAACCTATCTAAGATGAAATTCAAAGTAATTATGATTAAAATGCTAAAGAATCTGGTGGAAGTGGTGAAAAATTGGTGAACAGTAAGAGTTTTAGCAGAGAGAAGAATCAAATGGAACAATTAGAAAGGAAAAACAGCAGAGACATGAAGAATTTCTGAGGTTCATATTCACAACCTCCACACAATAGACAAACAATGAGTGAGTTTGAAAATATGTTAATAAAATTATTCCAAGCAGGATAAAAAGAGGAAATAAAGTTGGACAAAAAGAACAAAGCATTTTGGAGCTGTGGGGAAAAATCAAACACATTAACACTCATGTAAATGAAGTCCTAGCAGAGAGAATGAGATAACATGATGAAAGAAATATTTTGAAGAGATAATAGATAACAAATTTCCATAATCAATCAGAGAGCTAACTATAAATCTATACATTTTATATAATCCCAAATAGAGTAAATACAAATAAAAACTCATCCATGCACATCATATTCAAACTTTGAAACACAAAGATTAAAAAAATACTGGAGGCATACAAAGTGAAAAAATGTACTCTGTGTATATAAGCAGAAGAAAGAATGATAGAAAACCTAATTTTAGAATCTGTAAAGGAATCAATACACAATGGCGTAATATTGCTGAATACTGACAGAAAAATGAAAACCTGTCAGCCAAATGTTTCAATCTAGCAAGAATAAATTTCAAAAAGCAAAGTGAAATAAAGAATAATTTAGAAAATCGAAATTGGAATGTATTGCCAGCAGACATAAAATACAAGAAATGTTAAGAAATGTTTGCAAAAAGAAGGAAAGTGATTCCATATAGATGGAAATTTGAATTCACATAAAGGAACAAGAACCCTTGAAAACACAAAATTGAGGATAAATTTTAAGTATATTTGGGTTATTTTTAATCCCTTTAAAAGAGATAATTAATTTCAAAAGCAAGACATAACAATACATTGTATTTATAGAAGTTTTACAAGTAAAATATATAATTAATGTCATATCAAGCAAAAAAGGAAGGAAATGTAAGTTTACTGTTATAAGATTCTCATGCTATGGTGAACTGACATATTATTACTTTCAGGTAGGTGATAATGAGTTAAAAGAAAATAAAACATGATAGACCCTAAATTAACCACTAAAAAAGCAGCAGCAGCACAACTAATTAGCCTATAAACAAGATAAAAGAGAATCATAAACATAATCTAAAAGGAGGCAGGCAAAAAGTAAAAAGGATCAGATAACAATTAGATCAAATAGAAAAATGACAGCATAAATGGATTAATGGGTTTAAATTCAATCATATAAAATAAAATTTACATTAAGTGTAAATGATCTCAATATGCCAATTCAAAGGCAGAGAATGACAGATCTGATGAATATGCAAGATCCATTTTAGGATTGTCTGTAAGAAACATACTTTAAAAACAAAAAAACAGACGAATTTAGAGTGAAGGAATGTAAATATATATAACACAGAACCCTGATAAGAAGAAATGTGGAATGACTTTTTAATATCAGATGAAGTAGACTTTTGAACAAGAATTCGAAACAGGGAAAAATGGGGATAATATGTAATAAAAACCAGTAAAGACAGCAAGAAGGAAAACAATTTTAAATTGTGTGTACTTCTAAGGTACGAGAAGAAATAGACAAATCTAGTTACACTTGGGAATTTTAACATAACTCATTTGGTTATTGATAAACAAGTGGAAAAAATATAAGCATGCATACAGTAAATGTGAGTGATATTGTCAACCAACATGACTGATTTGATGCATGTAACTCTCCACTCAACAACATTCTTCTGAAGTGTTTATGGCAAGTTACTGAGATCGGTTATTTCCTGGTCCATTAAAGAAATCTTAATATATGTATAAGGATTAGCATATGTATTCTCTGAGCACACTGGAATTAAACTAGAAAGATAAAAGTAAATAAAGATGAAAATCTTCAAATATAAAGAGCAAATGGACCTAAAGTCAAATAACTAGGGGAATAAAAGTATTTTATAATGGGTGAACATGAAAACATAAACATTTGTGGAATGTGGCTAATGCTTACAGGAAATTTTTTATAACATAAAAATATATATATTAGAAAGGAAGGTAGGTCTCAAATAAGTCCTCTGATGTTCTGCTTTAAGAGAAATCAAAAAGGCAGGTGAAAATGAGTGACAAGTAATTGTTTTCTTTGGCCTCCTCTCTTCCACAGTTTGAGTCTCTGCCTTGACCAATTCCAGCCTTGCCTGGATTAGCAGAAGAGACTCAGTTGCATTCTGCATCCTCCTTCCTGCTAGAGCACACCAATGTCACACACCAAACTCCTCTTCAGCTTCCCACATGTCTAATCCACTCACAGTGTAATAAAGTGGTTTGTTTTGTAGGGAAACAAAAAAGATAAAAAAATGAGGACACTAAATTGCAAGTAAGCAAAAGGAAGGAATTAGTGAAGAGCAGAAATCAATGAAACAAACAAACAAAACAACAACAACAAAAAAAAAAAAACAAAAAGAAACAGGAAACAATGGAGAAAATCAATGGAACAAAAAATGGTTTTTGAAAAGATCAATAAAATGATAAACCACAAGCTAGAGTGATCAAGAAAAGAAGAAAACACCAATTAAAATATCATAAATTGAAAAGAGAACATCATAACAGATCTGGAAGACAACTGAAAGATAATAAGAAATGTCATGCAACTATATGCCTATACATTTTATGAAATAAACCAATTCTTTGAGGTTCACACTTTACCAAATTTCACAAAAGAAGAAATAAATCACCTGAAAGCTCCATGTTTATTAAAGACACAGAATCTATGATTAACATTACAACCTCTTTTTCAAGGAAACTCCAAGTACATATGACTTCACCAGAAAAATTTACAAATAGATAAGGAAAAAATAGTATCAATTCTGTGCATTCTTCCAGAAAGTGTTAAGATGAACCATTTCAATACATTGAGTCTAGAACTACTCTAATACAAAAATAAGACAGACAACTTACACAAAAAACCAGGACACTATTATCATGAATATAGATGTAAACACCCACAACAAAACATCACCAAATTGATTGTAATAATATTAAAAGAATCATATATAATGACCATGTGATGCTTATCACAGAATCATAATTCACCACCTTGAAAAACTGAAAAGAGAAAAAATACCTTGTCAGATTCAGAGAAAACATTTGACAAAATTCTATGTCAATCCCTGATTAAAACAATTAGCAAACTGGTAATGAAGAGAACTTGCTCCTCAATCCAATTAAAGTAATGCATTAAAAACCTAGAGCCTAAACCAAACTCAGTGGTAAAGTGCCCCTGGGTTCAATCCCCAGTACCCAAACAGACAGACAAAAGCCTAAAGTCTATATCATGCTAAATGGTAATGGATCGAATATTTTACCTGAGAACTGCAGCATCGTATTAGATATCTTAGTTAGTATAACAAGAAAAAAGAACAAAGGTCCTACAGATGGGAAGGGAAGAAGTACATGTAAACTACCATTAGAGCTCCAGAAAGTTACCATGACTTATACATAAATTTAGCAAGATTATAGAATTCCAGAAATATATACAGAAATATATATATTTTGCTATATCAAAATCAATTGCATTTCTAAATATGTGATGATGTTTGCTTTTATCTTTCCTTTCTACTCTGTTTTTCCAAAAGTTCATGTTTTAAAGATCTAATCCTAAAGAATTCCTTTCCCCACCTTCCTTTAGATTTCTTCTTTTTCTAGTTTCTTAATTTGAATACATCATATACTTGTTTTAAAACTTTCTGTCATGCTCCATTGAGAATGTCAATTGTCTTTTGAGTTTGTTTCATGTGGATAGCATAGTTTTATTACATTAAATGCCTTCCTGCTTTAAATTTTTAATTCACCTGAAATTTTAGTTTTGATAATTAGTTTTCAAGTATCTTTTGTGAATAAGGTTTTCTTTTGTTTTGTCTTATAGGTTACTATCTATAAAGTTTATTACATTTCTTTGAAAAATTTTAACCAATTATTAGATTGAACCATATGGAATTACTGGTATTTGACTTTTTTTATCTATAACATTAGCTATTTTATATGAGTCCATCTGCTATGTGATCAGTTTGGGGGTATGTTTCATGGACATAATAGAAAAATGTTTTGAGTATAGTTATACACACACCTATGCCTACACATATATGTCTATGTAAAAAAAACTGCTGATTTACTGAATCTCCAACCCACATGTTTTGTTTGCATTTCAAGTACTGGTTCATAAGTTCTAAAAAAGATGTAATGAAATCTAACACCATAATTTTAGAAATATTTAGTTTGCAATATATTTTTAGAATGTGCTTTATTTAGGAAAACACCATTATTGTTGGTATACAAACAATATCTTTTTACACATTTGTGACATTCTTAACAATTTGGTGTAAATGAATCAGCTTGTGGAAGTCAATCATTGTTTTTACTCAGCCCTCTACTGCTTGCTAAATGGACCCATGTACAAAGTGGCCATGCAGCAGTGACAGAGGATGACATTGGCTTAACAAGGGATCTTCTTCACAAGTGTTATATAGCTACCACTCTGTTAAGTATACGAACCACCAATGTCAGACAGCAATATTGAGTTTCCAATAATTCATCATTCCTGGAGGGTCAAGCTGTCCATGGACCCCACCCCCACCCCCACTACTGTATGTAACCAGTGGGTTATATCATCTCTCTTTCATCACATAAGCATCAGGGGTTTATCTTTAGAAATGATTTTGCCTTTCCAGAAATGGATTTGCCTTTTGTGGTTACTCCATTCTAATGCTAGCACCTCCATCCATGGACTTTAAAAATGCCCCCAGTTAAGGGACTTATTTCCCCACAAGAAAATTACAACAGTTGAGCTAATGCTTTCAAATTTCAATGGTTTTACCACTTATCCACTTCTTAGAAAATGCTGGCCCAGCATAAGGATGGAATGACCCAGAGAAGACTGTTATACTGCCATCTGGGAAATTATACCTTGCAGCACTGGTATACTCTGACATAGAATCAGATATGTGCTCAGGTCCAGCAACCTGTATAAAGTACTATTACTCAACAGTCAATATAACACATCCAGAAATCAAGAATGGAAGTATATTTGCTCCTAATAATCTATCTACTTAGGTTTTGCCTCCTGGTTTTGCATTTTTGTTTTCCATTGTTTAGAGGGTTTTATTTTTAAAGAGAAAACACCTCTCAACACCTTTGGAAACAAAAAGAAATATAAAACAGCATTATAATTTCTCATGGATGTATTATATTAGATAATGAAGCAATCTCATGTAAGGAAAATTTCAGCCTACTAAATTTATTTATTCTTAAAAGTTAATGACTTAGGTAAGGGAGCTGGAGATGTAGGCTTCAGTCGTAGAATGACTGACCTAGCATGTTCAAGGCCCTGGGTGAAATCTCCAGCACTACCACAAAAGTAATCAACTAATTACTTAAACATTAGTCTAGTAGTTGACAAAATGTGACCCACAAGCAAAAAGTGGGCTATCTGCCTAAATTTGCAAGGCCAGCAGCAGAGTCAGGGTTAACAGTAGGAACTGTGGAGACCAAACCTGGAGCTCCCTTGAGCCTACTCCCCTCATTCCCAGAGCCTACCTCTTGGCCAGCAGCAGCTCACCTTGCCACTGCTGGCCACCTACCCTATGGACACCAAGGAGTGGAATCAGTCCTGAAGTCTGCAACTCAGTTAGTCAACTGGCCTCTAGTCAACTGCCAAGTTGAGATGGATGAGGTTTCTAGAGAAACAAAGAGAATGATTTTATATAAACTGCTAATTTATAAGTGTGATTTGATGCATTACAATCTACATAAGTGAATAATTTAGTCAACAGTTTAAAATTTGTTAAATGCTAATAGTTTTTTGATTTTTAATTTAGCTTTTAGTTTAAAATTTATACTTAACCCTGTATCAAATTAAACTAGTTATGCTTACTTTTTTAATGCATAAAACACAAATATACATATAGCATATAAACAGACATTTGTGTTATTAAAATTTCATAAATAGAGAATTCAAAAAAATATCTAAAACTGCTACTTTGAAGGACAATAATAAAAAAACTTGTCGAGAAATACAGCACTGAGACAACTATTCACCAGTAGCACAGCATGCACCTGCAGGTGATGCTTGCCCTTCAACATCTCGGATGGTCCCCATTCCACTAGGGCCTGGGCCAATTTTTCTAAAACTGAAAACTGGCTAAATAAGGTCCTGATATTCTTGAACTATTGAGATATGGGCACATTAAGTTAGAAAAGAATGACTTTAAGAACAAGGTAGTAATTCTCAACTTTGAATTTGAGAATTTTCAAATTTTTATCCCAAATTGCCAGATCTAGACATATTAGGGCTATAAAGTTCTGCCGATTTTAATTCTAAAATATTGCATAATTCTCTTTATTTTAGGATTCATTGTTCTTTCAACCATATTTATTTCATAGGTAGATTCACAGGATACATTCTGCATTACTTCCATTCAAAATTACCCAACTCAAATTCAATGTAAATGTAGTTAATGTAGTTTCTCACTTGTCTTCTCCTTCAGAATTACATTGGCATTGTGGATTTTGTTACTAATGGATTCCTGGTATTGGAGCCATTGCATAGGAATATGTTCATTCAAAGCTTGTTTTCAGTGGCCTAAGTAGTCAAGTTATCAAATCACAAAAACAAAAATATAATTTTGGTTATAATATAAGAGGACTTTTAGAAGTAGGATGGAGTTCGTGAACCATATGTGTATTCTGGAGACACCAGAAGGCTCATCAGTACATTTAGAGTCCCATTATATGAGCTCAAATGACACTGACTCATGCATACATGGGCTTTAAGATAGATATTTTCTCTACAAATCATCTTATTTCTTTTTCCTTTTAAAACTTGCTTCCAAATCCTTTGCTTTGCTCTGGATAAACTGAAGAATTCTGCCTCCTAGGTAATTGGGTACATAACTATGTCACTGCAAATATTAAGTGGTCAACTGAGTCTTATGGACTACAAAGTTTAAGGATTTTAGAGTAGGGGATAATCAAAGAAGATTTCTTGTGGGAGGTAAAACACTGTCCCTCCAGTTCTGTCTTGAATATGATACATAATTTGGACAAAGAGAAGTAAAGTGCCACACTCTGAAAGTTACAGCATGAATGAAGGAAAAGGGGAAGAATCCAGCAAATCCCAACTGGTAGACACTAAATAGCCTAGGCTGAATAGAGGGGAGGGTTTATTCCAGAAAATAATGTCATGAAATACAAAGTCAAGATGAACGTTAAATAAGACAGGTCTTAAATTCCCACTAATTTCTGTATTGTTCATCTTCTACTTGATACTCCAAGTTCAACACAGTTGACAGTATTTTTAAGTCTCTTCTTGTTTTCTTCTTGATAACTCTTTCCTATCTGTCATACTCCTTAAGATCCTTTCTTCAGATGGTATAAAATTTGTATTCGTTTTTCCTTTTTCATCTGCTAACCTATATTGATTTTCCCATTCTCCTTAAAGTTTACTTTTAACCAGGTAATAAACAGCATGAAAACATAAAATCTTGAGATTAAAACAACAAAAATTGGGAAGCATGAAGAACACTGTTGTTAGAGCAAACCGTTTTGCATGGCCTCTGGAGTGAGAGGGGCAACTGATACTTGTCAGGAACCAGAAGATGAGCATGGCTTCAGGGCAGAGAGCAAGGAAGGGAGGCACAAAAAGAAGACAAGACTGGGTCAGACCATGCCAGACCTTGAAGGTGCTGCTAATGTATTTATTCTTGTGACCAAAGCAATGACAAGTCATTAAAAGGACAGTCTGAAGAGTTTAGGGAAGAATTGAAGGTGATGAGACTTTTTGGAGGAAAACTGAAAATTGAATTGTAGGAAGCTAGTGCAAACATGGGGTACCTGGTTCAGAGATGATGGTATTGGTCTAGAGAAGAAAGAATGGCAGCTGAAACTAAGATTGCGGGGGGAGAGGGAGAGGTCTAAGTGGATGATAGAAATGGCTGGATGAAGCAACACCTAGAAGGGTGTAAATGTCTGATGGGCTAGATTCTTCTAGAGGCCCTTATACTCTAAATAGAATGTTTTAAACCAGTTTTAATCTCTGATCAATGAATGTGTGTGTGGATCACAGTGTCTAGCCTACCCACAGCCAACTTGAGTTTTCTCAGCTAGGGAATCTTTTCTCCTTAGGTTCTAAGTGTAGGGCTCATTTTAAAAAACATATTAAGAATTGAATGGAAACGAACTGATATTTATGAATTATCTGTAAGGCATACAGAAGGTTACTTTTAATAATAAAACCTTCAATTCTCCAGGAAGATACTGGAGAATTGACCCAATAGCTATTCCTGAACTTATCAGAAGAGAACATTATTTCCTCTGACACTCATGTGTGCCCTTTTCTGATACTCTTTTCTTTTTCGCTCATTCACTCCAAGAAAAACAACTTTCTTAAAGCTGTGTTTGTACTTCCCTGCTTTGCTTTATACCCTTATCACAACTATTTATACAAAATAGTATACTGTTCAGTTTTTCAGGTTTCTTTAACTTTTCTTAATATAATATTTATTATTCTCTGAGTTGCTCTGTTACTTCAATATTATAAGATTTGTCAAGGTTAATGCATGTAGTAATAATTTATTAATCTTAACTATTCTGTAGGACTTATTTTATGAATATACCAGTTTGTCTCAATAATCTCTGTATTACAAATACTTAAGAATGAAACTCTTAGATAAAAAAGTATGTTCGTTTTCAACTATAGTATTTCTGTCAAGTTGTACTCCAAAGCAGTTGCACCAAGTAATACTTGAACCTGTAGTAGATAAATTTATAAGTGCTCTAACTAAAGTGCCATGTTCTTCCTAACAGTTATATTTTCAGGTAACTTTTTTCCCCCACCTTTTTCTTTATTGGTTTTCTCTTTTGTGTATTTGTTTATTATTACATTAACTTATGCTCTTACCCATATTATTTCTTTCTTCTACATCCTTTGGATTTATTATATTGATCTTTTCTAACTTCTTATGTCATGTGATTAATTAATTCACTTATATAAAATTTATTTGTAATATATACAATATAAATGTCTCTCTAAATACTGCTTTACCTGGATACTACAGACTGTTTAATAGTTTTATTTTCACATTGATCTCAATATTTCCAAAGTTTCATCAAGGTTTCTTCTTGAATCTACTACTTATTTAAAGTATGTGTGTTAATATCATACATATGGAGATTTTAAAGTGATATTTATCTTATTCCTATGGTTGTTATATATAGTCAGAGAACATGGACTATATTCTCTGACACTTGTTGTGACTTGCTTTGGATCCTATAAATGGAAAGCTTTTCTGAATATTCTATATATACTCAAATGGGCTATGTATTACAGAATTGATAAAATCTAAAATTCCGTCTCTCTCTCTCTCTCTCTCTATATATATATATATATTTGAAGAAACTTTTAAATTACATTATTCAGATGGTCAATCAACACTTAATTTTTATTTACTTGATCTATCAATTTCTGATAAGGTTATGTTAAAGTTTTCACTGTTATTTGTGGGTATTACTAGTCTTCCTCAATTTTCTATAAATTTATCTTATGTATTTTGCCATTATGCTATTAGTTGCATAGAAATTTGCTTATACCTTCCTGGAGAATTGAAGATTTCATTATTGTAAGTAACCTCCTTCAGTTGTGCTCTTATTTTTATTTCAAAGCATTTTTTTTCTCATCTTAATATACATGGACTATTTCTTTTAGCTAGTAATATAATTTTTATCTTTTGATTTTTTTCATTTTCTGTATACATACAAATGGAAAGGCATGAATATTATAAACACATAAATATTTATATGGCTAGATTTTTTAAAATCTACTCTTCATCTTTTGAAATAAAGAAAAGTTATACCTTTTCATTTTGTGCTATTTATTTGGTCTATCATATCTACATTCTGTCTGTAATTTCTTGCATAGGATTAACCCGCTGATTAGATCAAAGCCTTTGTGATCCAATAACTTCCCCAAAACTTCATCTGTAAACATTGCTGCATTGGGGACCAAGCCTTCAACACATGAGCCTTGGGGTTGGGGGAGCATTCTAGGTCCAAACTATAACAAAATCCAGAGACACTGAAATCGAGATCTCAAAGAGAAGTCTGTACTCTCACATTCATTAAATCATTATTCACAATAACCAAAATCTCTAACACAGACTTGAACGAGGAAAAGATTCCAGAGGGTGCTCTGAGATACAAGAAGAATGAAGAGCATGAAGTACTAAATTTAAAAAGAAACCATGGAATAGAGAGGCAACACTCTCAAAAGTTTTAATAAAATCAGACTTCTAATTTTAAGGAATTTTGTCTTTGGTGTTTTTCACAATAATATCACTCAGTGTAATTTTGGTTCAGGTTTCTCTTCCTCTTCACCTACTTCTCTGGCCTTCATCAATCTATGCTTGGTATTTTTTGAAAATCCTCATAATTCTCTCTCTATATTTTTTCCCTCTCCTCATCTCTGTTTTTGATTAGATATATATTAGAGTCTCATGATAGCCTTTGTATCTTAACACTTCTTCATAATTTACATTGCTGTTCCTCTTTGGACTGCAGTTAGAGAAAGCTTGTGATTTCTATTTCAGTTTAATTCTCTCTTTAACTCAGAGAAACATCTCTTGAATTTTTATCCCAGTGTTCATGCTTTCCATTCCTGAAGGTTTCATTTTAGTCTTTATTCAAATATGTTTAAACACTTTAATAGTCTGTTTTCCCTTGCAAATATTTTCAATTATCTCTTTAATTTATTTAAACATACTATATGTACATTTCCTATTTTGACTTTTCATGAAATATTAAGACTTCTTTAGGTTTTATACTGCTGTGATTTTATTCGCTTGTGCAGTTATTTCATTCCTTTTCTCTCTTATATTTTATTGTGAGTTTAACATTTTGGGTCTGTTTTCTGAGGGAATATGCTTAGACCTTATTTTAAGTGCCATGCTCCAGAGAGACTTAGTATTGACCTCTGCAATGTGCCTAGAGGTGCTACCAAACAACAATGATTTTAAACTGAATTCTTGACTTTGTTTTGACCTATGCAAGAAATATTAATTTCTTCAAGTTTAAATGAACAATCATTTGTAGTTAAAAATTAAGAGAGTTTCTCATTTCATTCATCATCAAGATTTAAGACAGATAATCTTTTTTTGTAGTTTATAACAGATTATTTCTACTTTACATTAAAACAGCATTTTATGAGGATCTCCCCAATGTTATTAAGTACTGTTCAGTCCCTCAACTTTGTCTTAAGATCCTGTGCCCATATGCCATAAAAATAAAACTTTAAGGTTAATCCCTTTCATTTTCTCATTTATCAATATGACAATAAATATGAATTCCCTTTCTTTTCTTTCTTGCAGCATATTTTAAGTTTACCATTTTTTTTTCTTCTGAATTTTCACTCCCTTTAACTCAGAACTCATAGTGATTGTGTCTTGTAACTGTATACTCAGTCTGTCAGTATCTAACACTGGTTTTACTTGTAATGAGTGAGTTTAATAAGTGTAGGTTCTATTGTATATCTTAAAAGTCTTAGTACAGAAGGTTAAGCAGTGCCAATTCATGTTTTTTGGGAATATATTTAGTACTGCATATTTAAGACTGGGAATTTATCATTGTCATTTTACTTCATTTTTATTCAGAAGTATAATTTTTGTCAAATATATCATTTCTACCTGGTTACTTTGTATAAAATTATGATACTATGATATTACAAATACATATACACATATTTTCAAAAGACCTACTCCTGATAAAGAGTAAGCCAAAAGTTTTAGTTAGCTTTTCATCACTGTGACCAAAATATCTGGATGAACAACTTAGAGGATAAAAAGTGTATTTTGGGTTCATGGTTTCAGAAGTTCAGTCCATAGTCAACTGACTCCATTGTTTTGTGCCTAAGGTTAGGCAGAATATGATGGTCAAATGGCCTGGGAAAAGGGCACCTTGTGAGAGCCATGAAGTATAGAGAGCAAGAGAGAGCAGAATTTGCCAGGGACAAAATATAATCCCCAAGGTCATGCCCCCAAAGATCTACTTCTCATAGCCATGTCCTGCCTGTCTACCATTATCACCCAGTAATTCATTCAAATTATTAACACATCAAATAGATTACTCCAGTGGCTATGTGACAGCTCTCATAATCTAATCATTTCACCTTTGAACATTCCTGTATTGTCTATCATATGAGCTTACTGAGGATACATCATATTCAAACCATGACACCAAGAAATATTAAAGTTATTATTAGTAAAAACTACTGAGTTTAGTGAGTAAAGGCAAGATATCAATAGAATGTTGAAATAATTTGAAAGTGAATAATCACAAACAAGTATTTCTCAAAAGGTAACATTTTGCAGCTTTAGGGGCCTTCCAGGATTATGTTCACATAAGGTGATAAGTCTTTGAAGTAGACTCCCCAGTATTCTACTCACTTTTTCTGACTCAAATGTGTGTTGAAGGCCTCCTATCAGAGCAATGGAACTAAATGTATTTGTTTCAAAGTTGACCATCCTGTCATAAATAGTCACTTACATGTTAGAAATAACAAGCAAATCAGGTCTACATAAAATGTGATCAAGTACAAGAGGAGAAGTAAAGTAATAGTCATGTGATACTGGTCTCCTTGTAAATCATGCATCAACTGAGCCTTGTTTTGCTTGAGACATTAATAGACACCAACATTTGAATGTCCAAATGATATATTCAATATTCTATTTCCAATAGAATGAATTATATGGAATAGAGAGTGATATAACACCCATCTGTGAATCACTACCTCATGATAATTCAATACAATTTGTATATGGCTTTCTAATTTAAAAGTTCTTTCTTTTTTCCATACATTTTATTAGTGCATTATAATTATACATACTGGTGAGATTCATTGTCATACATATCATATTCACATATATACACAATATAACAATATAATTTGATCTTGTACTTTCATACATGACACTGCATTTTGGTTTCATCCACAGAAAATCTTATTGAATAGGCAAAGAAAGTATTATTACCCTTTTTTGAGCAAATTAGTAACTGAGTCACAGAAGCAAAATGTAAAGGTCTTAAGATCACACAGGTAATAAGTGGCTGTAAAAGAACACTGTTTTTGTTCAGATATATTCAGACTTGAGCATTCTAGAAGCCCAGTAGCATGTGGAAACAGAACAGAGGCATATTTTATGTCTGGAAAATGGAGGAGCTGGAGAACTAACATATAAAAGGATGCAACTGTCTCAACAAAATTTTGAAAGTGGCTAGTATTAAAATATTCAACAAGGTAAGTAGTATCTATAAATCTGGTTAAAACCTAATATTTAAGAGTTAGGCCTATAGTGAGTTAACTCTGTGCTGAGTTACCTGACCATATAGCTGAGATTCAGGCAAGAAGGTAGACATACAGGAAACCAGCTTCTAGAACAAAAATAAAAGTGTAAGAAAAAAAAATATGAGCCACAGATAAATGAACTGCAAATTTACAGCTGATCTTGGCCCACAAATATTCTATATTGATTGGAAAGATGGTCAAGAGAGAACTCAGAAAAGCGTCTGAATCTTATACCTGACAGCAAGCAGTACATTACAACATTGGGACCACACATTTAAGAGGTTCACCTTGGTGCATTAGATTCTGATTTTAACTGGTTAAGAGGAGAAGTTGATTAGGAGAAAGAAGAATCACTGGTGCTAGATGATCTGTTCTCAAAAGCTGGGAAAGTGGCTTAATTCTAGCTGTTATCGGGAATCTCTCATCTCTTCTCCTGCATAAGATCAGAATTTAAAGAGTGCGATGTTGGTGAAAGATCTTTCTTGATCCCTGATTTTGGCACATTCAATCTGATACTTCATAATTCCAAAAAGTATTCTGGGTTTTACTAGGCATGAAGTGAATCTCACAGGATTGAGATTCAACAGGATTTCACATATTTTGGAACAATAATGTGAATTTTCAGAGATATAAACTACTTGCATCAAATGGGTTTTCAGCCATGACCTCTGCTATTTTGGACTTTAGTGTTTTTTTTCACTAAAGAGGTCATGGGTCAGACCTAAAGCAAGACTACTTAATCTGGTGGCAAAGATTTTCTCCCATTCTATGGACTCTTCATTGTTTCTTCTCCTGTGAAGAACTTTTTAGTTTGATACCATCCCATTTATTGATTATTGATTTTACTTCTTGTGCTTTAGGAGTCTTCTTCAGGAAGTCAGTTCCCAAGTCAATATGTTGGAGTATTGGGTCTATATTTTTTTCGAGTATGTGCAGGGTTTCTGGTCTCATGCCTAACTCCTTGATCCACTTTTAGCTGAGTTTTTGCAGGGTGAGAGATAGGAAAGTCAGAAATCAAAGACCTGGAGAATAAATAGAAATCCAACTACTGAGAGGGTTTAGCAAAATATAGAAGTGAGGCTAAGTCTTTTCCTAAATGGTGTATAGGCAATTTTCAGTATTGATGTTTATGAACATAACCAGGATTATTGTTGAAATGTATAATCTTTTTCACCCAGTGAAATTTATGAGCCTTCTTTTGGAAGCTTGAGACCAAGCTTTTTGAGGAATTGCCAATCCCCCTGTCCTTGCAACCCTTATGGGCAGGAAAGGTTGACACAGGCATCATTCTTTCTGTTACAGAAAGTCAAAGAAAGAAAATTTGAGAAACAAAGGTATGCACTATAATTTAAAGCATTGCTGGGAAGATAAGAGGGAGGGGGGTAGGAAAGAAGGGAGAGAGTATGTATGGTACTGTATATATGATGGGGGAGAGAGAGAGAGAGAGAGAGACCTAGAGACCTACTGGATTTCTCAAGTACAAAGTCATTGTTAATATAGCCATGTAAGTAATTTATAAAATGGGACATTTCGAGGTTGAAATACAGTGGTATTCATCCATTACCCTGTAACAACAGGTATACATTGGAACTGGGCATACCTAACAGTCTTTCAAGGCATTCCTGGCTTTGCCAAAACAAGATTCAGATGATGGGATTAGAAGAAATATGGACTAATAGCAAGTTTGTAATAAGCACATAGTAAGTACTGGATATTATCATTTCTAAGTACTTCACCTAAAGTCTCATTTAATTTTCACATCAATCCCTTGAATTAGATATGGTCATTATATCCATTTAATAAATGAAGATATTATCCACATAAAAAGTGAAGAACTAACCAATGTCACAGAACCAGGAGGCGGAAGACCCAGGACCAGGTGGAAGGTCTGTGTCATTCAGCTTCAGAGTTCACATAACTAAGCACCATGCTACATGGTACTTAGTTATTAGGGTTAAAGAAAGATGGCATAAGGTGGAGGGCAATGGAGAAAGCAGAAGCTATTCTATTTTTTAACATCATTGTTATCTTCTTTAGTGATTTTTAAAAATTTAAATGATAAAAAGAAAAGAACTGAGTGCTCCCTAGAGGATCCTTAAATTTTACTGAGGTTCAGGTTAGAGAAAAGAAGATCTAAAATATAAGGAAGAAAAGGAGCAAGGTTCCTTCCTGCTGATCTCCCCAAGACTTGGTTCACTGCTTAGACTGGTAGTCCCTCACCAAACAGGGTTTTACATGTGCCCTGCATTCCCAGTGAAGAACCCTATCAGTAAGTCCTTTACTTTAGATTATGGTTATGTTTGTATTATTAAGTATCATGGCTACAAAATGTTTGTTAAATTAATAAGCTAAAATGAATTAGATGAATTAAATCAATTTTGCAAAATTTAACTTTATGAATAAATATTTAGGTTTTAGTGATTTTTTTCTTTATACTTGATGATTCTTATTTAAAAGAAAATTCTCTTTCACAAAATAGCTACACAAAATAATTTTATTAAGTATCCTTCCAATATGATATTTGGTTCATAAAATATAGATAAATATGTTGAAAATATATTTATAAACCAATACATATAGTTTTTTTTGTATGTATGGTACTGGGATGGAACCCAGGGCCTCACCCACGCATGGTCAGCAAGTGCCCTACCATTGAGCTACATCTCCAGACCACACAGCTAATGTTTTAAATCTACATGGGAGGTACTTCATGTGTTAAGATTCTCTTAGATTCAGTATTTTTTCCTGTAAACATTTAAGACATTGTTTTATTTTTAAAAAGTTTTACTTACATATAAATTCCTACATATTTAATACTTAATAATAATAAATAAAACATTTCTAATAGAGAGATTCTTTCATTTGTATTTTAATTCAATAAATATTTATTTGATAATTAATGAGTTCTGTGCTGTAATAATGTAGCTATGAATCTAAAAGACCATAACTCTGCTTTTCTGGAGATAATATTACATAGCAGGCAATTGGAAAGATAATAAAATTTGTAGTTATGTGAATATTTGTTTGTATCATCTAGTATATATTTATGAATGCTTAGTTAAGAAGCAGAAGATTTCTCAATCAGATCTACCAAATAAGTAATGTGGGGACAGACCCCATTCCATGTGGCATTTTCCTGTGGCATGGGAAGTCCTTTGCCTCTGCTGTGCTGCTTCAGTGAATTCTATATTCTGGTAACTCAACAGCTGTTAACATCTCACATAACCAGTCTTAAAAGTTAGTGCATAGAGGGCTATGACTTAAAAGAATTGTGACTGATGTTTTACAATATGTTTAATTTCATTTCTTGGCTCACAAAATTAAAGAATTGGTTTAGTTAAAATCAATAAGATCTTAGGGCTTAAAATAGAACAGTGCTTTGAAAAGAAAACAAAAAATAAAATCAAAGAACTCCACATAACTTTATCCATAAAATGATGTGGGCTAAGTTCAAATAACTTATTATCCATCTTTATTAATAACTAGTGGCCTCACTTCATTTCTGCTCTAGCTTCTAACATTCCAAGGCTGCTTTTCAAAGTCTGGAAATTCTGACTATTTTGTATTTAACACTTAGCCTTCACTTCCTTTAAATTCTCTTTTGTTGTTTACCACGACCTCTACTACTATATGATTGGCACTGCTTTGAAATGTATGTGATTTAAATGCTGGGAACTCATTTTGATGCATTTTATTCCAAGTCCCTCACTTTGTCCTCAAATGTTCCTTTAAATTGTTTTCTTATATTGTTATCTATCTGAAGGATTTATTTCAGGGCTATGTTTACAAGTCCTAAAAATTCAGGAAATTGTTGTAATCCAAGCCTATGCTGTGTTGATTTGGGGGTTCTTGGTAACTCTTAATATCTGCAGAAGATGCAGATTAGTATCAGGACTTCTCTTTGGGATGTGTACTACAAATACAAATAAAGTAAGTCTTAAAACAAATTGAGTTGGATTCATGTGTAAATTTAAGAATTTTTTTGACTCAGAGTTAGCATCTTTGGTGGCAGCTGATTGCAAAGAACTATCAATAGAATGGTTTGAGGTTGGGCACAGTGGCTAGGGAGGCTGAGGCAGGAGGATTGTGCATTCAAGGTCAGCCTCAACAACAGTGAGGCACTAAGCAACTCAGTGGGACCCTGTCTCTAAATAAAATACAAAATAGGGCTGCAGATGTGGCTCAGTGGTTGAGTGCCCCTGAGTTCAATCCCTGGTACCCCACAAAACAAAACAAAACAAAAAGAATGGTTTGAGGAAGAACTCAGTGATGTCCCCTAAAACTCTCCGTTCAATTCCTACTTCCTTTTATTCTTCTATTGCTCATGATTTGTAATAGTCCAGGGGACTGAAAATTATGGTGCTGGTAGTCACCTGAGGGCATCTTGCAACATACAAAATTGCTTTGAGAGAACATGAAATTCCAGGTATGCTGTGGTGATGGCTAAAGATGAGCCCCTTGGTTCCCTCTGGATACGGAGGAAAACTTAATATTTTTGAATCTGTCTGAGCTAGTGTTGAATGACTGACAGGGATAGTGAGTCCCTTCCACAAAGGGGTTTCATAGTTGGGGTAAAACCTTTTTGATAGATTTAAGGGCTCCTCTTCAGATCATTTCTGCTCAGTATTATGTTAGAAACTATGAGGCAGATAATTCATGATTTCTCCAAACAATGCAAAAAAGATTAAGATGACATATATTTTATCAATGAGTCCATTACTAGAGTTGAACAGGTAGTTCTTTTTTTCTATTATAAATGTTTTAAAGACCACATCTAATCTGTTTCTGTAATTGTCTCTTTTCCTGTCCTATGTTTAGCACCCTGCTTTACACATATTATGTTTTCAACATTTATTTTTAAAATAAATCATGGCTTCAGAAAATATCCTGAAGCTTTTCAGTGGTGATATTTGAGGTTATTGAGACTTTGCTGTGGATTAGAAATTGTCCAGTTCCTCACTAATTAGTTCTTCATCTTTCTGAAGACAAAAGGAAAAAAGACTACCTGATAATCAATTCCAATTTTCAAACTTTTACCACAATTTAATCTGTGAATTTCACTTGACAGTTGGTTCATGTTTTATATCCTGTTCATCACATGCTCCCTAAAAGGTGATATCCAAAAATATGAAATTCAATAAAAGATGTGTGAAAAATAAATGCCACTTGATTTCAGTATTTACTTTGTGCTGGA
Organism: Sciurus carolinensis; assembly: GCF_902686445.1. Classification (NCBI taxonomy): domain Eukaryota; kingdom Metazoa; phylum Chordata; class Mammalia; order Rodentia; family Sciuridae; genus Sciurus; species Sciurus carolinensis. The sequence goes on from NC_062219.1 coordinate 88,605,008, forward strand.
ATCCTCACTTCATATTTCTTGAAGCAGATTCCAGTTTTCTAAATGTTGCATTCCCAAAATAAACATGTAAACAATGAAATAAAGATGACAAGTGTACTGCCTGAGACTTGGAGAAGCCTTGAAAGATGGATGCTGTAGTTCAGACAGAAGCATGCATAACTTTAAAGCATTTTTATTTCTTTTTATGTTTTTATTGGTACAATATAATTATAATAGTAGTGGGGTTCATTGTGACATATTCATAAATGTACATGACATAATTTGTGTAATTTATTCCCTAGTTCTTCACCTTTTCCTTCTCCCTAACCCTTCTCTACTCTTTCTTCTTTGTACTTATTTACACATATATGAATATATATATTTCACTGGTGAATTATGATTATACATAAAAATGCAACTCATTGTAATATATTCATACATTCAGATAGCATAATGTGGTTAATTCATTTTATTCTCCTCTTCTCCTTTCCCTCTTATCCTCCCTCCCCATTGATCACTTACCTCTCCTTTATTGATCTCCCTTCTAATCAAGGCATTTATTTCTAATGTGTCTTTTTTTTAATTGGTGCATTATAATTACACATAATAGTGGGATTCATTATGCTACATTTATACATGCACAGAACAGATTGATCAATATCATTGCCCTTTAACTTCCCTTTTCCTTCCCTCCTCCTTCTCCTGATCTGCTTGCACCACCCTACTGTTTTAGTCAGCTGTTTTGCTGCTGTGACTCACAGACCCAACCAGCACAATTTTAGAGGAGAAAGAGTTTATTTGGGGGATAACGGTTTCAAAGGTCTCAATCCATACACATCAGGCTCCATTCTTTAGGTCTCAAGGTGATGCTGAACATCAAGATGGGAGAGTGTGGCAGAGGGAAGCAGCTCACATCATGATCAGAAAGCAGACAGACTTCACTCTCCAGATACAAAATATATATACCACAAAGCCGCACTCCCCAATTCCCACCTCCAGCCACACCCTACCACTTCAGTTACCACTCAGTTAATCCCTATCAGGGTATTAATTCACTGATCAGGTTAAGATTATCACAATCTAATCTTTTCTCCTCTGAACCATTTTGCATCCTCTCACACATGAACTTATGGGGGACACCTCACATCCAAACTATAACACCTACTTTTTGGGACTAATGACACGTTAGCTAACTCAGACTGACTCCTTACTTCCTGGCAGGTGAGCAAGATCAAAGCCTCAAAGGTGGTTTCAAAAGTTAATGATGATAAATCGGACCACCGTCAGGGTTTGGTTATCAACAGTTCTGCAAACGTGATCAGCTCGTGCTTGCCATATAGTCCAATGGGACTCTCACCTGCGTGAACACCCCATGCCTTGCTGACCTTTAAGCTGATTGGTTCCTGCATAGCCTCCACCCTACATAAAAGCTGTGCGATTTCCTCAATAAACGAGTTCCTGCTGTGACTGGTCTCCCTGATGCGTCTGATTGTCCTCCACCCAGAGGACTGGGTGCGGGCGGTCAATCAGCCCTTTCTCCGTCTGGCCTTGTTGGGGAGTGCTCCCTTCCAAACGCACACCACATATGATGACCCTGCACTCAAGGCTCTTAAGCTTATGCTAAAAAGTAGGGACCTTGAGTTGTCTGATACACAGGCGGAAAATGCCTGGGACACCTTTACTTGGGTGGCCCCTTGGCTTCCTGCCGCTAATCTTTTTGACTGGTCCACATGGGATCCTGTAGAACAGCTTGTTAGGAAGAGGGAAATCAATTTAGGGGAAGGTCCCCCATTGGGAGTCTACCCTACATTATCCTCCCTTAAGGCCTGCTTCTCTCCAGGACCTCCCAAAGGGGGTTCCAAGATTTCCCCCAAAGAGCCTCGCCTAAAGACCCGCTGGCTCCTCCCATTGTATCTCCTTCCAGAAACTTGCCACATAGTAAACAACGTTGGGAGACCTTTAATGAGGAGCTCACTCCATCTCCATCTGCTCCTCCCAAGGTTGAGGATCTTAAAGGAGAGCCCTTTGACTGCTTTGATATCATTTTTGGTGCTTCTAACATGCCCATGGCTGCATCTGATTCTGGGGCCACATCAGACTCCAATGAAAGCCCTCGCTTTCCTCCTTATTGCCCATCCTCACCTGGGGAAAGGTTACTACTGCCCCACCCAAAGGAACCATGAGGGCAGTCAGCCTCTACACATAGCAAGGTCCGCCCTGGGCTCATTGCCACCATCTTGTCCAGATGTCAGGAAATCTTCCCAGCGGCCATTTTAAGATACTGGGACAGAACTCACTGACTGTAACCTCCCCCCTCCCTGTATGGCCTTCCCAGTAAATGCTAACCCAGGGGGTAACTGGCCTGCTATATGATACCCATGGGAGGCACAAGATTTAAAGGAACTAAAGAAAGCTGTTTTAGAGGATGGGCCCAATTCCCCTTGGGCTGAAACCATCCTCCAGGGCCTCGCCCACCAGCAGTGCACCACTCAGGATTGGAAGAACCTAACTAAAGCTGTCCTTCCTGGTCCTTTATATCTAAAGTGGTATGCCTTTTTTAATGAAGAATGTCATGCTCAGGCTGAATGGAACCAGGTCACTAACCCTCCCGTCCCAGTTACTTATGGGATGCTGTCAGGATCCAGTGACCAATTCTCTACTGGCCTCTTATAGGCTGCCCCGCCAGTCCCATATCAAGAACAAGTAAGAGCCCTAGGGTTAGCAACATGGAAGAAGCTAGAGGAGGGGCCCTCAGAACCCCCCATCGCAGGAATTACCCAGAAGGCAACTGAGGACTTAGCAACCTTCATTGAAAGGGTAGAAAGAAGCCTTCAGAGAAAATTTGCTCCAGGGCCCCTAAGAGATCAATTTGTTAAAATGTTAGTTTGGGAAGGAATGACTACCGATCACAAATTGGCCTGTGCAGGGATGAAAGATCGCTCCATGGGAAGGTGGATTGTGGCTACCAAAGATATTGGCATGCAAGTGCATCAATCTCAATCCTTGGTCGCAGCCCTACAGGCCCAAACTGCCTCACTTGCTGAGGCTCTCACGGCAGCCTTGTCACCAGTTGCAACTAAGGGCAAAGTAGTATGTTATGGCTGCGGGCAACCAGGCCACTTCAAGAGGGATTACCCCACTGGTCGGGTGCATTCTGAGGCTCCACCCGGATGCTCTATGGGTTCAGCTCAAAGGCTGGCCACCCCCAGGATGCCTTGCCCAAGATTCAGAAAGGGATTCCATTGGCAGAGGGATTGCAAATCTTAATTTGACATTGAGGGGAAAACTTTAAACTAATCAAGGGGTACCCTCCAGTCCCATCACACAAAGGAGGTTTCTCCCCCAATAGCCCCTCTGAGGCACATTGGACTGTTCCCATTGTCCCTGGGGTCAGGCCAAAAGTGGGCATTTTTATAGCGGGAAAGAAGTTCAGTTGTCTCATTGACACTGGAGTGGATAGGACTGTGTTAAGAAAGGAGGAAGTTCCACCTCAATGGAGTTTGGTTCCTGGCCCCTAGTTGCTTGGGGTAGGAGGTGATACTAAATCAGAAGAGACAAAAGATTGGCTCAAATGGCTGGATGTGGATGGTGCCCAGGGAGACATGCACCCCTTCGTAGCCTCAGGTCTTACTGCAAATCTATTAGACAAGATGTTTTGGGGGAAGCCAAGGTCTATATAACGACTGATCACAAGGCAGTGTATAATGATGACCTCCTTGAGCAGGAGGAATATGAACAACAGTTCAATCTGCCTGGTCCTTTTAGTAATTATACAGGGGACCCTTTTTTGAGCCCCTCCAGGTAAGGCCATATCCCCAATCTAAAGGCCACTGTTCCAATGACACCAGCCAACCAATGGCTCCCAGGCCTCCCAGTATGGGTGGAACAGTGGCCATTATCCCAAAATAAGCTCCAACATTTAAGAGATATTGTACAAGAACAACTGATCTTAGGTCATATCAGACCATCTCTAAGCCCCTGGAATAGTTCAGTTTTTGTCATCCAGAAAACATCAGGAAAATGGAGGATGCTCCGGATCTCAGGAAAATTAATAGTCGTTGTATGGTTCCGGTACATATCCCAAGAAATCTCTTACTTCTTGTTATTGACATCAAAGGTTGTTTCTTCTCAATACCACTCCACCCAGACGATTGTGAGAAGTTTGCTTTCTCAGTGCCCTCTACCAATTACCAAGGACCAGATGAACGTTATGAATGGGTGGTTCTACCCCAAGTCATGGCTAATAGCCCTGCCTTTTGTCAACATTTTGTTTCTGAGCTCCTTCAACCCCTACAAGAAAGGCCACAAATTACCTTGTATATTTTATATGGATGATATTATTATAGGAGCCACTGATACTTTACAACTAAGCTCCGCATACAAGGAACTCCAAGGTCTTTTGGAGAAAGGAGGACTACATATATCTAATGATAATGTCCAAACTATCCCTCTCTTCAAGATACTGGAACTGAGCTCAAATTGGATTCTGTTTGTCCCCTTAAGCCTCAATTACTCCTCCAATCCTCCTATTCCTTGGTTGATTTACAAAAGTTATTAGGGGAGCTTAATTGGTTGAGACCATGACTTCCTACCTCTACAGAGGATATCCTCCCTCTTGTTGACCTGCTATGGGACAAAGATCCTACAGACATTGTTACCCTAACTCAAGACCATCAATATATACTCCAAAAAATACAAGTAGCCCTTAACTCTACCCGGTTGGCTTGATACCGGCCTGAAGACCCCCTTAGCCTCTGGATTCTCCCCGGTTCTCAGCTGTCCACTGCAGCCCTACCTCAGTGGGGAGAGCCCCTTCAATGGATACACACAGTCATAGGGGCGGCTCCTAGGGTGTACGCTTACCTTGACCAATTGGCTGACCTTATAATTAAAGGCAGGGATGCCGCCCTTAGGCACTATGGAAAAGAACCTGATGTTTTGACAGTGCCCTATTGCCTGTCAGATTTTGAATGAGTTCAAAGGAATAACAATAGAGTATCCTGTGCATTGGAGGGCTTCTTAGGGAAGATTGACTGCCATTATGGGTCAACCACATGGGTGTCCTCATTTTCAAAACTGAAATGGGCACCCTCTATACTTTTTCCCACTAAACCCCTCCCTAAAGCTATAAATGTATTCACAGATGGTGGAAAAAAGGTATCTGCTGTTGTAATTTACCCCCCACCCCCGTCTCCCAGATTAGTGAAAGAGGAAGTGATTACCCATTTTGAACCAGTTATTGGGTCAGCACAATTTAAGGAGTTATATGCAATTGCTATGGCCCTAACTCAAGTACAAAAACCCATGAATCTTTTCTCAGATAGCCTATATGTGATAAACCTGCTACCCACATTGGTCTCCTCATATATCAAGTTAGATAAAAATCCTATTACCCCCTTGATGATCCAGGTATGGTCCTTGTTAAAGGAGGGTGCTGAAACCATATTCTTACAGAATCTAAGAGGACATCAAAAATCTACCCAGCTCCCTTGCACAAGGCAATGCTGTGGCCGACCAGTTAGCCACATCAGGGACCTCAATAGCTATGACCCAACCTCAACAGGACTTAAAACTAGCCCAAGGCCTTCATGACCTGACCCATTTAAATTGGAGAGGGTTACATCATAAGTTTCCTTTGGTCCCCATAAAGGATTTAAAAAAGATTGTAAGAACCTGTAAATCTTGCCTACCTTTCTTACAGATTCCACCTCTCCAATCTCCCAGGGTAAACCCCAGAGGTTTACAACCTAACATTATCTGGCAGACTGATGTGACTCATTATGCACCATTTGGAAAATTAAAAAATATATTTATGTCTATTGATACTTACTCCCATGCCTGCTGGGTCACTGCTCACTCTGTTGAAAAGACCAAGCACGCTGAGAGCCATTTCTTACAATGTTTTGCCATTTAGGCTTGCCTCAACAGATCAAAACAGATAATGGAACCTGTTTTACAAGTAAATCATTACAAGAATTCTTCAACAATTGGCATATTAAACACACCACAGGGGGTTTTCAAGATGGCGGACTAGAGGGCGGCTGCATTTTATGTTGCTCCAGGACGCAGGATTCAAAAGAGGAGATAGTGAGAGACTTGGGACCAACTCAAAGCCGCCGGGTGAGTCTCTCCCGTTGGGGAGGCGTCCCGGATGGGGCAGTAGCCCCGGAACACAGGGAACTTTGTGAAGTAGAGTTGCCCGGCAATACACCCTCACCCCCGCTGGAGCAGTGAATGCGGACAACTGGGATCATCGTAGAGGAGGTGGCTCAGCACAGTGCTTGGACTTGGAGCAACCACTGGGGCTCTGGGCGGTTGCCTGAGGAGGAGCTGCGTGGCGAGCTGTTTGGACTCAGAGCGACCGCTACAGAACACCGGGGGGCTGCCCGGAGAAAGAGGAGGAGTGCGGTGGGTCACTTGGTCTAGGAGTGACTGCATCAGAGCCACAGGTGGTTGCCAGAGGAGGAGGCCAGTGGTGAGTTGTTTGGGCTCAAAGCGACCACTCCTGAACACCGGTGGCCTACCTGGAGGAGGAGCGTGGTGGGTCACTTGATCTCCGAGTGACCGCTCTTGAAAACCCGGGGGGCTACCCCGAGGAGGAGGAGGAACAGGGCAGGTCACTTGGACTCAGAGTGACTGCCTAGGGCTACGGTTGGCGGGAGGAGGAAACGGGAAGTGAGTTGCTTGGACTCCTAGTGACTGCGTCAGAAAACCGGGCGGCTGTCCGGAGGAAGAGGTGTGTGGCGGGTCTCTGGGTCTGGGAGCTATTGTATGGGGCTCCAGGTGGCGACTCAGAGGAGAGGCCGCATAGCCAGGCGATTAGGTGCAGAGCAGGGTCCCAGGACCTAGGCGGCTTCTTGCTGGAAAGGCCACACAGAGACACGCCTAGGGGCTGAGCGAAGGATCCAGGACTGCAGGCAGATTCTCTGAGGAGAGACAGCCTAAGGAGACTTGTCTGCAAAGGGTGAGGTTCCCAGGTCCAGGAGGTAGGTTCGGGCCCCTGGGAACATTGCAGAGGAAGACAGCCCAGCCCAGGCAGTAGTTGTAGATTGAGGGGAACCTCTAGGAGGGGAACTGACCAGCGAGACCTCCCCACTGGGTGAGTCTTCACTGCTGGGTGAGGTTTCCACCCCAAAACGGTAAAACCAGAGACACAGGCCCAGAGAACTAGGCTGCCTCAGCCCGCAGCCTAGTTCCCCTTTGGATGACCATTAGTCAACAAGTGGAGGCACCTCTGCCCAATATCAGGGAATATACACCACCTGAGGGTCACCAACCCTAGAGAGGCAGCTTCCTTGTGGAGCACCGCATTATCAACTTCCTCCAAGACTGCAGGCTACTGAAGGATAAGAGGGGATATACTAGCAATCTTCAGGGACATTATAAGTCAATAGAGGAAATCTGCAATAGCTTAATGACCCACTGATTCCTGAACAATATGAGAAAACAAGGGAAGAAAATGCCCCAAACAAATCTAGATGTTACATCAATAAAATCCAACGACAGCATGGCAGAAGAAATGACAGAAAGGGAGTTCAGAATGTACATAATTAAAATGATCAGAGAAGCAAACGATGACATGAAAGAGCAAATGCAGGCATTGAATGATTGCACCAATTGACAGTTAAAAGAGCAAATACAGGAAGCAAAAGATCATTTCAATAAAGAGTTAGAGATATTGAAAAAAAATCAAACAGAAATCCTTGAAATGGACTGGGGAGATAGCTCAGTCGGTAGAGTGCTTGTCTTGCAAGCACAAGGCCCTGGGTTTGATCCCCAACACCCAAAAAAAAAAAAAAAAAAAAAAAGAAATTCTTGAAATGAAGGAAACAATAAACCAAATTAAGAACTCCATAGAAGCATAACCAATAGGATAGAACACCTGGAACACAGAACCTCAGATATTGAAAACAAAATATTTAACCTTGAAAACAAGGTTGAACAAACAGAGAAGATGGTAAGAAATCATGAACAGAATCTCCAAGAACTATGGGATATCATGAAAAGGCCAAATCTGAGAATTATTGGGATTGAGGAAGGCTTAGAGAAACAAACCAAAGGAATGAACAATCTATTCAATGAAATAATATCAGAAAATTTCCCAAATCTGAAGAATGAAATGGAAAATCAAGTTCAAGAGGCTTATAGGACTCCAAATATGCAAAATTACAACAGACCCACACCAAGGCACATTATTATGAAAATACCTAACATACAAAATAAAGACAGAATTTTAAAGGATGTGAGAGAAAAGAACCAAATTACATTCAGGGGAAACCAATACGGATATCAGCAGATTTTTCAATCCAGACCCTAAAAGCTAGAAGGGCCTGGAACAACATTTTTCAAGCTCTGAAAGAAAATGGATGCCAACCAAGAATCTTATACCCAGCAAAACTTACCTTCAAATTTGACGATGAAATAAAATCCTTCCATGATAAACAAAAGCTAAAAGAATTTACAAAAAGAAAGCCAGCATTACAGAACATTCTCAGCAAAATATTCCATGAGGAAGAGATAAAAAACAAAGAAGCAAATCAGCAAAGGGAGGAATTATCCTAAAGGAACTGTTAAATAAAGGAGGAAACAAGGTGTGTCAAAATAAATAAATAAATAAATAAAATTTTAAAAATGAACCAATGACCGGGAATATAAATCATATCTCAATAATAACCCTGAATGTTAATGGCCTGAATTCATCAATCAAAAGACATAGACTGGCAGATTGGATTAAAAAGAAAGATGCAACAATATGTTGCCTGCAAGAGACTCACCTCATAGAAAGAGATACCCATAGACTAAAGGTGAAAGGATGGGGAAAAACATACCATGCACATGGACTCAGCAAAAAAGCTGGAGTATCCATTCTCATTTCAGATAATGTGGACTTCAAGCCAAAGTTAGTTAGAAGGGATAAAGAAGGACATTTCATACTGCTTAAGAGAAGCATAAATCAGCAAGATATAACAATCATAAACATCTATGCCCCAAACAGTGGCTCATTCATGTATGTCAAACAAATCCTTCTCAATTTTAGAAACCAAATACACCATAACACAATAATACTAGGTGATTTTAACACACCTCTCTCACCACTGGACAAATCTTCCAAACAAAAATTGAACAAAGAAACCATAGATCTCAATAACACAATCAATAATTTAGACTTAACAGACATTTATAGAATATACCATCCAACCAAGAGCGAATACACTTTCTTCTCAGCAGCACATGAATCCTTCTCTAAAATAGACCATATATTATGCCACAAAGATAATGTTAGCAAATACAAGAAGATAGAGACACTACCTTGTATTCTATCAGATCATCATGGATTGAAGTTAGAAATAAATGAAAGAGTAAAAAACAGAAACTACTCCAACACCTGGAGATTAAACAATATGCTATTATATGATGAATGGATAACAGAAGATATCAGGAAGGAAATTAAAAAATTCTTAGAGGTCAAAGAGAACAAAGAAACATCATATCAAAATCTCTGGGACACTATAAAAGCAGTAGTTAGAGGAAAATTTATTTCATGGAACGCATTTAATAAAAGAAGTAAAACTCAACAAATAAATGACCTAACACTAAAGCTTAAAGCCCTAGAAAAAGAAGAATAGACCAACACCAAAAGTAGTAGAAGACAGGAAATAGTTAAACTCAGAGCTGAAATCAACGAAATTGAAACAAAAGAAACAATACAAAAATTGACAAAATGAATAGTTGGTTCTTCGAAAAAATAAACAAAATTGATAAACCTTTAGCCACACTAACAAAGAGAAGACGAGAGAAAACCCAAATCACTAAAATTCGGAATGAACAAGGAAATATCACAACAGACACGACTGAAATACAAAACATAATTAGAAGCTATTTTGAAAATCTATACTCCAACAAAACAGAAAATTTCGAAGACATCAACAGGTTTCTAGAGACATATGAATTGCCTAAACTGAACGAGGAGGACATACACAACTTAAATAGACCAATTTCAAGTAATGAAATAGAAGAAGTCATCAAAAGTCTACCAACAAAGAAAAGTCCAGGACCAGATGGGTTCTCAGCCGAGTTCCACAAAACCTTTAAAGAAGAGCTCATCCCAATACTTCTCAAAGTATTCCATAAAATAGAAGAGGAGGGAACCCTCCCAAACTCATTCTATGAAGCCAATATTACCCTGATACCTAAACCAGACAGAGACACATCGAGGAAAGAAAATTTCAGACCAATATCCTTAATGAACATTGACGCAAAAATTCTCAACAAAATTTTAGCAAATCATATACAAAAACATATTAAAAAGATAGTGCACTATGATCAAGTGGGTTTCATCCCAGGGATGCAAGATTGGTTCAACATCAGGAAATCAATAAATGTAATTCACCATATCAATAGACTTAAAGTCAAGAATCACATGATTATTTCAATAGATGCAGAAAAAGCATTTGATAAAATACAGCACCCCTTCATGCTCAAAACACAAGAAAAAATAGGGATAGTGGGAACATTCCTTAACATTGTAAAGGCCATCTATGCTAAGCCCATGGCTAATATCATTCGAAATGGTGAAAAACTGAAAGCATTCCCCCTAAAAACTGGAACAAGGCAGGGATGCCCTCTTTCACCACTTCTTTTCAATATTGTCCTTGAAACTCTAGCCAGAGCAATTAGACAGACCAAAGAAATTAAAGGGATACAAATAGGAAAAGAAGAACTCAAACTATCCCTATTTGCTGATGATATGATTATATACTTAGAGGAACCAGGAAATTCCACCAGAAAACGTTTAGATCTCATAAGTGAATTCAGTAAAGTATCGGGATATAAGATCAATGCACATAAATCTAAGGCATTTTTATACATAAGTGATGAATCTTCAGAAAGAGAAATTAGGAAAGAGAAATTCGATGCTATTCACAATAGCCTCGAAAAAAATAAAATACTTGGGAATCAGTCTCACAAAAGAGGTGAAAGACCTCTACAATGAGAACTACAGAACACTAAAGAAAGAAATGAAAGAAAACCTTAGAAGATGGAAAGATCTCCCATGTTCTTGGATAGGAAGAATTAATATTGTCAAAATGAGCATACTACCAAAAGTGCTATACAGATTCAATGCAATTCCAATTAAAATCCCAATGATGTACCTTACAGAAATAGAGCAAGCAATTATGAAATTCATCTGGAAGAATTAAAAACCCAGAATAGCTAAAGCAATCCTTGGCAGAAAGAGTGAAGCAGGGGGTATCGCAATACCAGATCTTCAACTCTACTACAAAGCAATAGTAACAAAAACGGCATGGTATTGGTACCAAAATAGAAAGGTGGATCAATGGTACAGAATAGAGGACACGGACACAAACCCAAATAAATACAATTTTCTCATACTAGACAAAGGGGCCAAAAATATGCAATGGAGAAAAGATAGCCTCTTCAACAAATAGTGCTGGGAGAATTGGAAATCCATATGCAACAGAATGAAACTAAACCCATATCTCTCACCATGCATGAAACTAAACTCAAAATGGATTAAGGACTTCGGAATCAGACCAGAGACCTTGCATCTTATAGAAGAAAAAGTAGGTCCAGATCTTCAACATGTCGGCTTAGGACCAGACTTCCTCAACAGGACTCCCATAGCATAAGAAATAAAAGCAAGAATCAATAACTGGGATAGATTCAAACTAAAAAGCTTTCTCTCAGCAAAGGAAACTATCAGAAATGTGAAGAGAGAGTCTACAGAGTGGGAGAAAATCTTTGCCAACCATACTTCAGATAGAGCACTAATCTCCAGAATCTATAAAGAACTCAAAAAACTCTACACCAAGAATGCAAATAATCCAATCGACAAATGGGCTAAGGAAATGAATAGACACTTCACAGAAGAAGAGCTACAAGCAATCAACAAACATATGGAAAAATGTTCAACATCTCTAGTAATAAGAGAAATGCAAATCAAAACCACCCTAAGATTCCATCTCACCCCAATTAGAATGGCGATTATCAAGAATACAAGCAACTACAGGTGTTGGCGAGGATGTGGGGAGAAAGGTACACTCATACATTGCTGGTGGGGCTGCAAATTAGTGCAGCTACTCTGGAAAGCAGTGTGGAGACTCCTTAGAAAACTTGGAATGGAACCACCATTTGACCCAGCTATCCCACTCCTTGGCCTATACCCAAAGGTCTTAAAATCAGCATAGTACAGAGACACAGCCACATCAATGTTCATTGCTGCTCAATTCACCATAGCCAGATTGTGGAACCAACCTAGATGCCCTTCAATTGATGAATGGATAAAGAAACTGTGGCATATATATACAATGGAATATTACTCAGCCATAAAGAATGATTAAATTATGGCATTTGCAGGCAAATGGATGAAATTGGAGAATATCATGCTAAGTTTGATAAGCCAATCTCAAAAAAACCAGAGGACGAATGATATCGCTAATAAGTGGATGATGACACATAATGGGGGGCGGGAGGGGTTAGTGTTAGGGTTAGAGTTAGGGTTAGGGAGGGGGGGGAATGGAGGAAGGAAGGACTGTATAGAGGGAAAAGAGGGGTGTAGGGTTGGGGGGAAGGGAAAAAATAACAGAATGAATCAAACAACATTACCCTATGTAAATTTATGATTACACAAATGGTATGCCTTTACGCCACGTACAGAGAAACAACATGTATCCCATTTGTTTACAATTAAAAAAAAAAAAACACACCACAGGGATCCCATATTATCTGAATGGGCAAGCCATAATTGAAAGACATAATAAAACTTTAAATGATCAACTAATGAAACAAAAAAGGGGAAATAACCCCCATGATCAATTAAGAATAGCAATGGTTACATTAAATATTTTAATTTTTTCAAAAAATCAACCCTTAACTGCCTTCCAACGACACTGTGCTAATCAAGTGCCTTACCTTAAGATTGAAGTCCAATGGAAAGATCCATTAACTGGATGCTGGCGTGGCCCTGACCCGCTCATAAGTGCTAGCAGAGGTTTAGTATGTGTGTTCCCAATTGGAGAACCGAACCCTATCTGGGTGCCCACGAGGAACCTCAAATACCATCATCCAGAAGAATACAATTCACGCAAGAGCACAGCCTCTTGAGGTATAATGTTCCTTCTTTTGGACTCTCTGCCTCTTTGTTACTGGACTTCTCATCATCTCTCTTCTGACGTTCAACCTAGGCATCACATTTTTGGATGTTTACCGCAAGCATTCTAATCAAACTGAGAGCCCCTAATTCACTATGAGTCCCCAATGTGACCTGTTTTCTTCCTAGCTCAACCTCTAATCAAACTGAGGACATGGGGTCTTTGAATCCTAATATATGCGGGAAAAATGTCACTATTCCCACTGCAAATACACTGCTATGCACCCCAAATTGTACGGTCTTCTATTGTGGAGGACCAGCATCCAATGTGCTCCCTGGTAACTGGACAGGAATATGTGCTCTTACTCCCAGAGGTCACAATCCTCCCAAATAACCAGTCCCTACCCATACCATCTGTGGAGCACTCCAACCCACGAGCAAAAAGGACAATAAACACTATACCCCTCCTACTAGGGATCGGAGTGGCCACAGGAGTAGGGACAGGAATTTCAGGCATAAGCATGTCTCTCGCTATAATAAGCCTTCTCAACAGATAATTGATGATATGCAATATGTTGCCAGGACCATCTTAGATCTACAGGCTCAACTTGATTCCTTGGCCGCTGTTGTCCTGCAAAATCGTTGTGGTTTGGATCTGCTAACGGCGAAGGAAGGAGGGCTTTGCCTGTTCCTTGGTGAAGAGTGCTCTTTCTACGCCAACCGCTCTGGCATTGTACAAGATAAAATCAAAAACCTACAAGAAGATCTGGAACATTGTAGGAGCGTGCTCCACTCTAATTTCCTCCGGACTGGGTTACACGGGTGGTTCCCCTACTTCCTCCCACTTATGGGACCGCTAATCACCACTATCCTTGTGTTCACCTTTGGGCCTTGCATAATCAATAAGCTTATCCATTTCCTGAAAAGCCAGGCTAAGTCTGTGCAGCTCATGGTGGTCCGACAGCATTATACTGCCCTTCATAATGATGATTGGGAGCCCTATAAGATCATAGATCACTCGTATCAGGACACTGGGGTCTAAGTATCTCTCCCTTAAGCCCTGCTCCTCCTGAGGGGCCCGCCTGAAGTGCTAAGGTGGTAGTCAATGACGGCTAAGATCCTCAGAGGAGGACAACCTAACACAGGCACACCTTCGAGTAAGGCGGACCCCCAAACTGCTAGGGTAATGTTCCATGATGGGTAAGACCCTCCCAGGGGCAACCTAAGACAGACACACCCTTAATATAAAACAAAAAAGGGGGAAATGTTGGGACTAATGACACGTTAACTACTCAGGCTGACTCCTTACTTCCTGGCGGGTGAGCAAGATCAAGACCTCAAAGGCAGTTTCAAAAGTTAATAATAATAAATCGGACCACCATCAGGGATTGGTTATCAACAGTTCCGCAAATGTGATTAGCTTGTACTTGCCATATAGTCCAATGGGACTCTCGCCTGTGTGAACCCCTGTGCCTTGCTGACCTTTAAGCTGATTGGTTCCTGCCTAGCCTTCACCTTACATAAAAGCGGTATGACTTCCTCAATAAAAAAGTTCCTGCTGTGACTGGTCTCCCTGAGGCATCTGATTGTCCTCCGCCTGGAGGGCTGGGTGCGGGTGGTCAGTCGGCCCTACCTATCCTGGTCTGGCCTTGTTGGGGAGTGCTCCCTTCCCTTGTTCGCTGGTCGAGAAGAGCAAGGGGGCTAAAGACCCCAACACCTACTGATCTCCCTTCTATTTATATGATTATTATAATTGTTGCATCATAATTATATATAAAAACTAGATTCATTGTGGTATATTTGTACATGGGAACAGCATAATTTGGTAGATTTCATTCCTCAGTACTTCCCCAAGACTTCCCCTCCACCCTTCCTCTTGATCTCTTTTCTCTACTCTATTGGTCTCCTGTTTTCATGAGATCCTTTTTATTTCTAATGTATCTTCTTGCATTATTGTTTTGTATATGTGAGATTCCGTAAAGTGCAGACTTAGATGAATATGGTAAAATACATTTAAAAATTTGAATATCTCTAGGCTAAAAAAACGTGAAGGAAAACATTTAGCAATTTAAGACATATATGCAATATAGAAAAAAACAACCGTGTGTGTCTGCACAGAGACACACATACATCCAGGCTGAGCTTTTAGGAAGAAAGAAAGAAAAAAGAAGGAAAGAGAAAGAAAGAAAGAAAGAAAGAAAGAAAGAAAGAAAGAAAGAAAGAAAGAAAGAAAGAAAGAAAGAAAGAAAACTATTTTCAGATGCACATGGACAAGTCTATGTAAAAATATGTATTTTATTTGTATTCCTTCATCTTATCTGAATACTTTCTTCTGTCCATGGCTAAACAGAATGCCAGGCTCAATATTTTACACTCCGTCAACTCCTGCCCTATACATCCTTTTTCCTGCCCTCCATTTGATCTAAAATACTTAGGAAGAACCTTCAAAGAACTGGTTGAGATGTGGGTCAGGGGTGAGATAGGGAGTCAAGAACCTGATGGGCAGACCATCCTCTTACAAACATTTCAGTCACTCATAATTTGTTAGAGTATTCATTCCAGACCTCATAATCCTCTACACTTTATATTAACATGCAGAAAAATTCCTCTGAAATACAAAAGCATCTACAATGATACTTAGAAGAGTGACTGCTGCATAGTTGACAGTAAATATTTGTTGAATGAGTAAATGCTTGTGGAATAAATAAGTGAATAAAAAAAAATCCAAATAGATAAGGAAGTATTTTTACTTTAATGGTCCAGAATGATGGTGTTAGAAGTAACAATGAAGCTCTAATTCCTAAGTTCTCAATATCTAGCACATCCATTACAAGTACATCTTTATTTTAGATGCAAACTTTTCTCAGATTTGTGACCAATGTCACTAGCATTTCACGTGAACATATTAAGTCCCTTCTTCCTTGATGGACAGTTTAATGCTCCAGAATTTTGGACTGCAGAAAAACTTTAAAAGTCATGCTGATTAAACTTTCTATTTTACAGATAAGAAAACTAAGACTAAAGATCTCAGTACTGCTTAGTAGTAGAAACAAGATAAGCATGCATGTCTTCAAAGTAATAGTCTTATAATTTTTTACTGCTCCCTTAAGTCAATATGAAAACACAGAGATCACAATTGGAAGATACTGTTTAAGGAAAAAGAAGTACAAACATGGAATTCTGAAACTTATCAAAGACTTTTTATCACCTACTGAGTTTACTTCAACTTGTACTGAAAATACAAGTTAAGTTTTTGTAGTGGATCCCATTTAACAGAGTTGAGAGTAAATTAATATAATAATGATTCAATTCTATGAATAACTATGAATAACTTGGAAAAAATTCACTCAGAGGAATGATAGTATCTAAGGCTCATCAATTCTACCATACAGTTGCCAAGAATGATATATCTGTAAGTCAATTTTATGCCTTCAGTAGTTATAAACATTGACATTTACCTTCTCAAATCTGTTCAGATGTACCTTTCATATTGGATGCTG
Organism: Sciurus carolinensis; assembly: GCF_902686445.1. Taxonomy (NCBI): domain Eukaryota; kingdom Metazoa; phylum Chordata; class Mammalia; order Rodentia; family Sciuridae; genus Sciurus; species Sciurus carolinensis. Next base: position 88,621,598 of record NC_062219.1, read on the forward strand.
ACAAGTAGTTTCATCCTCTCAGTCTATAAAGAATGAGGGCATCAGAGCTTGAGATAAACGAAAAGACCACAGTTCTTTCAGGCCTCTGTAGTGTTTTATAACATCCAGCTTATAACAGATGCTTAAAAATAGTAAGATGAATGAAAATAAATGAAAGTGCAAAAGCCATAGGATGGTTGTTGAAAGTCACACCTGCCAGTCAGAACTTGCACAGTTTCTCAGACAGTTTGGAAAAGACAGGACTCTGCTCCTTAATCTTCATGATTCTAGAAGGTTGGTCCACATTAACTCTGCACTGGCATTAGACATTTACCATTAGCCTTCTGAGAAAATGTATTGTGCTCTGACTATAATTTGATTATGCCAAAAGGCACAAATGAAAAAAATCTAAAATATAAAAGGAAAAAATACCCCCTGGCTCACTGTTTCCCAGGTGTCAATAGTTCAATAGTGCGCAACCGGCCTTCATCTGTTCCTCATTTTGAGTTTCCAAGTAAGATTCACAATGGGTTTGAGGAAAAAATAAAAATAAAGGTAAAAATTAATACTATGACTTCTTGTCATTAAACATCAATTTAAAAAGATATAAATATAATTAGAATTAAACTCACTTCTCACCTATCACATGCCTCCTGATAAATATGATTCCAACTGCTGCCAGGAAGAATATGAATGGCCAGATTGCTTTAGGGAAAATCCATCCTGAGTCATGCTTGCTCCAGCAAAGCACAACACTATATTTAAATAACTCTTCATGAATAGATAATGCAGGGCAAAATGTGTTTTTTATTGGAGTATATAGCCATACAGGTTATATTTTTAAAATTTCTGCACCTGCAATGGAATTAGAGATTATTAATGAAAATCGACTTTCTTACCACTTGATAAAAGTAAAACCTTAACTAGTAAAAATATATGACAAGTAGAAATCAGTGGCCACTGTCATTTTTGACTAGTGCTCTGCATCTCTTTAATCACCAGGTTATTCTAGTTTTGTTTAGGTGAAAAATAACAGAAGGATGCTATAAAATTGATAAAAGGATTGTGTAAAACTGTAAAAAAATTTTGGATGCTGTAGACTTATAAGGAAATTTTCTGTCACAATTATTATCTACACAAATAATTTTGTCTGAACTAAGAAGTTATCTGACTGAAATGTCTAAATATAAGGACAAAAAGAAGAAACTGGAGAGAAAAATCACATCAACGATTTACAAACCATAAATGGAAGCTACTATTACCTGCTATAAAAATATACTGCAAGTTAAAATGGTATACCAGAGAGTAAGTGTGTAGAAGCAAAGACCAAGTTGTCCTATCATTTAAAAGCAAACTCTAAAAATAAATGAGTCAGAGACAGGCATGGTGGTACACACATGTAGTCCCAGCTACTTGAGAGTTTATGGAAGGAGGATCACAAGAGCATAGAGGTTCAACACCAGTCTGGACAGCATAGCAAGATCCATATCAATAACAATGAAAATAATAATGATAAAATAAATAAGGTAGGATTTTCACTTCTAGTCAAGATAGAGTACAAATGACTGAACTTACCCTTCCATGTGAAATGGCCACAAGACCAGCATAATATGTAAAGAATAATTTTCAAGATACCAGATAGCAGACGACACAGAACATGATCCCTGAAAAATAGGAAACAAACAAGGTGAAACTTATAATTCTCTCAGTCCACTTCCTTGAGAAAATTTCCTGGATGCGTTTAAGGCAAGGTTAACTCAAGTAAAACCTGACAGACTCTGTGTTGAAGAGATGGGACTGAGTGCACGATGACCAATGCAGCAACAGTATGCAGGAGTAATGGAGAGAAGAGAACTACATACAGAGAAGTCTGGAGATCTGAGGATTTCCTCAAGTACTTAGCTGAGTACTGACCAGCATGCAAAGAAACTAAAGTTGGGAAAAGAATTGGAAGAGAGCCTGCTTCTTCTATAGGATTAAAAATAGTACCTGTTCTCACAAGAAGACTGGAAAACCTCAATTGTCAGGACATTAAGTCAAGTACTTAGATATCTTGTATAGTGATGGAAAAAAATCAGCCACAGATTAAGCACTGAAATGTTCACATCTTTAAGTTTTATAGGACCTAGGGGTGTAGCTCACTGGCAGAGTGTATGCTTAGTATGTATGAGGCCCTTGGTTCAATCCCCCACACCCTTTCCAAAATAAAAATGTTATGAACAGAAGAAGACACAACTATGTTCAATAACTTCATCCCAGAACAAAATTTATGAATATTTATATGTTTACAAAAATTTCCATCAAAATTTATATGTATAAAAAATTCCTAGCACACAAGGCAGAATTCACAATATCTGGCTTCCAGTCACAAATTAGTAGGCATACAAAGACGTAGTAAAATCTAACCCATAACAAGGGGAAATTGAATCTATTTAAACCAATATAGACATCAGAATTAATAGACAAGGACATTGAAAGTTATCAAAACAGCCGGGGGCAATGACACACTCCTATAATCCCAGTAGCTCCAGAGGCTGAGGGGCAGGAGGATTGTAAGTTTAAAGCCAGTCTTAGCAACTTTTGAGACCCTGTCTCTAAATAAAATTTTAAAATGGCTGGGAATGTAGTTATGTGGTTAAGTGCCCCTGGGTTCACTTTCCCAGTACAAAAATAAATAAATAAATAAATAAATAAATAAATAAATAATAAAAATAAAATAAAATGAAATAAAATAAAAACAGCTTTCATCTGTTCAAAAATTAAGTAGAGATGTGGATGATGCAAAAATATATATCTAATGATGAAAGAAATAATGAAAAATACACAAGATTAATTGTCAGGTTGGCATCATTTGTTTAAGAAAAATGATTAACAATCTCCGAGATTTAGCAATAGGTACTATGCAAAAAGAAACTTAGAAGATGAAAAACTAAAACATGGAAGGAGCATCAATGAACTACGAGGCAATGTCAAGTATATTTGTAAATATATAGCTGGCATCTCCAAGTAGAAGGGAGAGAAGATAGGACAGAAAGAAGTATTTGAAGAAATAATGGTCAAAATTTTTCCAAAGTTGATAAAAATTATATCTGCAGATAGAATAAATAGATCCTAAGCACAAGAAAGATTAGATGTTCATCTAATTAAACTGCTCAAAAGTAGTGATGAAGAAGGGCTGGGGATATAGCTCAGTTGGTAGAGTGCCTGCCCTGCAAGCACAAGGCCCTGGGTTCAATCCCCAGCACTGAAAAAAAAAAAAAAAAAAAAAAAAAAAGAGAGAGAGAAAAGTCATGATGAAGAGAAAAATCTTAAAGGTATTCAGAGAAAAAGGACTCACAAAATAATGGGGAACAAGAATAGGGATGATGCAGATTTCTTGTTGGAAATAAGCCAGTGGAGCAACATTTTGAAAACATTGAAAGAAAAAACACTGTCAATATAAAATTCCTTAGGCATCAAAAATATATTTAAAAACAAAGGTGAAGTCATACAAAAGCTGAAAGAGTCCATCACTAGAAACATATGACTTTAAAAAAATGATACCAAAAGTACTTTAGGCAGAGGGATAATATCAGATGAAAATCTGAATTACACAAAGACTGAATACAATTGGAAATGGTAACTGAGGATAAAGAGACTTTTTCTTAACATTTAAATCTCTTAAAAATACTTGACTGTTTAACAAAAATAATAATTACATATTTTGTCATCTGTGGCACATGTGTAATTAAAACAAATGCCAATAATATCATAATGGCCACTTATGGGAGGGAAAAAGTGAAAATAAGTTTCTTATACTGTTTGTGAATTGAGATAAGTCATCTGAAAATAGACTGTGATGAGTTAAAGATGTATACTACAAACCCTAATATAACAATTAAAATGACAGCATATGTAGATAGCTAACAAATAAAATTCAAAAAAAGTAAAAAATCCAAAAGAAGTAAGATAAAGAGGAAAAATAATTTAATAATTTATTAATTACTAATAATTAATAAATGGGAAAATAATTACCAGGATGATAGGCAAACTAACCAAATCTATAATTACACTAAATATAAGTAACTCTACTTAAAATGTGAAAAAAATAATCAAACAAATTAAGACTGAACTATGTACTTCATAGAAGAAAAGATTTTAACTATAGAGGCACAGATGAATAAAAAATAAAAGGTGGAAAAAGATATACCATATAATAGTAATAAAAATAAAACTACGGTGGCTATACTAATGTCAAATAAATTATATTTCTGAGCAAAGACTATTAACAATGATTATTTCATAATAATAAAATCACTTATTTATTGACAGAATATGGCAATGCTCATGGTTAACATAGCAGAGAACCCAAAATATCAAAGTCCATTCAAAAATAAATTGGCAATGTAAATAGCCCTCTATGTACTAAACAAATTGAATTTATAATTTAAAACATTTTCACAAAGAAATTTCTTAAGTTGGCATGGTTTCACTGGAATGCTCTGCTTAGTATTTGAGAATTAAATTTGGGGGGTTCTATCTTTCATTCAGAAAGATAGAATTACTCTGATATCAAAACAACACAAGAAATTATAAGAAAATAAAACTAAAACCCAATATACCTACCCAATATACATGAGAAGCAGAGGTGTGAATAATGTTAACAAAATTATTTCATGTCACAACCAATCAGGCTTAGTTCAATATTCAAAATAAATCTATGTCATTCATCACATTAAAATATTTAAGGGAAAGTATTTGATCATCTCAACAAAGAAAAAGACTTGACAAAACCAAACATCATTCCAGATGAAAACTCTCAGAAAACTTGGAGTAGAAAGGAACTTTCTCAGAACTAGATCCCTATCTCTCACCCTGCACAAAAATCAGTTCAAAGTGGACCAAAGACCTAAGGAATTAGAACAGAAACACTGCAACTGCCAGAAAAAACTACTGGGTCAACATTTCAACATATTGGTACAAGCAATTACTTCCTTCCTTAATAAGACTCCCAATGCTCAAGAAATGAAACCAAGAATTAGTAAGTGGGATATCATCAAATTGAAAAGCTTCTGTACACCAAAGGAAACAAGAGTGTGAAGAGAGAGCTGGTGGAAAGAAAAAAAATAATCTTTGCTAGTTCTTCTGACAGGGAATTAATTTCCAGAATATATAAAGAACTCACAAGACCTAATAACAACAATAACAAAATAACCCAATCAATAAATGAGCATAAGACCTAACAGACATTTCTCAAAATATTGCTCTGTGAAATAGCTTTTAAGAGAACAAAAGACAAGCCACAGACTATGAGAAAATAATTGCAAACCATGTATCTAATACAAGTCTCATATTCAGCTAACATAAAGAGCTCTTAAAACTTTATAATGAGGAAGAAAACCCATAAAACAAAACAAAACAAAAAAGCAAAAAATTTGAGTACCTTCCAAAAGAAGATAAATGTGGTAAACAAGCACATGGAAGCATGTTCAATATCATCATAATTAGACAAATTCACATTAAGTCCACAGTAAGAAGTCATTACATATTCATTAGAATGTCTAAAATTAAAAAATATTGACTAAATCAAGTATTGGTGAGGATATGGAGTACCTGAAACTGTCACACACAGCCAGTTGTAATGTAAAATGATAAAAAACAAACTCTAAAACATTTGTTAGTTTTCTACAAATGAAATTATTGTCAGGCCATTCCACTTCTAGTATTCATCCAAAAAATGGAAATATATTTATTCGAAAACAAAATTTTACTCCAAATTTTACATCAAATATTTTTGTAATGGTAACTAATTAGAAGCAACTCAAATATCCATCAACAGGTGTATAGATGAATAAAATTTTGTGTTCATACAAAGGATTACTCAGAAATCAAAATAACGTGCTATTGATACATGCAATAACATGAATAAATCTCAATATAATTATGATTAGAAATGAAACCAAGCCCCAAATATTTATTTTGCATAAATTCATTTACACAATATTCTAGAAAATATCAACTAATGTACTATGACACAAAGTAAATTAGCAGTTTTTGGGGGGCAGGTGTATTAATAGTGGGTTGACATTGCACTTCCTCATTGCCAATTTATAAAGTTACAGTTTAGTGTTACACACTTGCTTATATTCAAGGTACAGGCAGGAGAAGGCAAGCATAGCAGACTTGACTAATACTCTTATAGGAGGAAAAGTAACATATCAGTTGAAAATGAAGACTGATGATCCGGGTCATGAATATACCCTTGCTCCCCCGCATCACCACCACCAAATCTAGTTGAGCAATGGCTGCATTCTTCCAAGTAATAAAGAGATAGAGAGGAACTCACTCTAAGATCAGACGATCTTTAAAGACATTGTCTTATGGAAAATATTAATTTTACTATGTATCCCTATCTTATAGAAGAGATCAACCTTTGTACTTTGACCTATCACATAAACTTGTGATTTCATTATTTCCGTTCTTTCTGGTCACTACTGTCAGGCTTGTGATACAAGGATCTTTATGATTTGTCCCTTGCCTAATTCTTCAGTTTCATATCATCCCATATTTCATCTACCTCAGCTACTTTGATTCTCCTAAATATCATGCTTATTCACAACTTGATACCTTTATATATAAAACCCCTTTAGGTGCATTTGGTTCTAGTCTGAATGCAAAGGCAATATTTGAAATAAATCAAGTTGAGCAGTGACATAGTTCATTTGAATTAAAAAAAAAAAGATGGTTGTCCTTTACAGTGAAAAGTATTAACAAGTGAAACTAGGTCTTCTCAGGCATATTAGTAATTACAATTTATAGATTGTGTTCTTCTCCAAGGTGGGAGGCAGGCGACAATTATAATAAAATATCCCTTACAAGGAAAAGCTATTTAGGTATGAGGTGGATATTCCAGCAGATAGAAAGTAAAGGGTCTCCTGCTCAGTGGGCAACTAAATTGTTCAGACCCTCATCTCAGGAAATTTCTGTCAGGATTTTCCATTTGTTTTGACAACTTCTAATGCTCTCTTCTGGATAGAGCCTTTGGTAAGCCCTGGGAAAGCGTTGGATACTTTATGAAGTCAGATGTGTGTGTGGCAAGGGCAGTCCAGAATCTGAGAGGTGAGGGGAAATAGGGACCTCCCAGAACAAATTAGGGATACTAGAAGGTCTATAACTCAAAGAATTGAGAAATTGGACTGAAGAGTCTTTATTGAATGGGTTAAACTTCTCAGTCATTGCACTTAAGTGTCACTTACTCTAATAAGATCACACTAGGTGAATTTAGCCCTTTCAGTGGGAGATGTGTTTATGAGAGGAGGAGGGGAAATGGGAGGGAGGAAAGGAAGAGGCGGTCTCCCTGAGACAGATTTCTATTCTCAGATAACCAACTGTACTTAGTTACTTTTTTCCCCCCTTTCAAACATTTATTACAGATTGCCTCAGAATATTGAGTTCGCCTTTTGAGTACCCACTAATATTTGATAGAGAACTTTCATTTATTATCATTGATGAATCAAAGAGTCTACGAGTTACATCCTCCCCAAAGACTGACTCTGAACCAGTCCTGAAGATTTTCGTTCTTCTTAATAAATGGGAACAAAGATTTTTATTGGGATTCTCTGCTGTATATTGTCTGAGTAACAAGGTCAGGGTAAAGGGACTCCAGGAACTGGGGTTCATTGGTACCTCTTTGAAACTCATGTCCTAGTTCTAAATGGATATTAATGGAGAAACAGGGATTGGTATGAAAGATTTTGCCTCATAAGCAACCCTTCTTTTTATGATTACGTGGACTAATGACAAAGCAGGTCAAGAATGCAAGGGTATAGTCAACATCTTCAGGATAACTGGTGTTGTAACAATACTATTTAGAGATAGTAGTTGACTATTTTGAGCCCTTGATTTTCTATCGAAAAAGAGAATATTGGAGGGGTGTTGTACAATACGTTTCTCTCCTCTCTTTTAGAGTTGCCTGTCGTTCCAGCAAGGGAACTTTGAAGGCTCCTTTACTTTGCTCAGGATACAGGTAGAAACTATGCACTTAATATAGATTGTAACCATCACCCAACAGGTAAAGCACATTCTCTTTCTAATGAGCATTCTCTAGACCCTTCCTCTGAAGTGCTGAATAAACCTCTGACATCTAAATGTTATTGACAAATTTTATTGTCTCCCATACCCAGAAGTGTAGTTTTAAATTTAGAGTAATAGAGAAGATCAATGAATGGTTGACCTGATATATGGGAAGGTTGTTTTGGGTCAGAAGGTCCCAACCAGTCTCCATAGAATCTGAAATTTTGTATTTGCAACTTCTGATAGTGTATTCAAAGGTGGTTACAAATGGACTTCTGTGGTACTTGTCATATAGTTGGTATTTAAATTTTTTTAAATTAAATTTAACAGATGAGATTGAAATCTTTGGAAAGTTATGAAGAGTGTTTAAAGGGATCGGGTGGTATGCCAGAATCAAGTTTAGACACAAATTTCCTGAAGGAGCAGAGAGGGACAAGTATAGGACATAGAGAATATTTTGAGCAAAAATTCAGAAGCAGGATAGGTGACCCATGTAATACAACAGCCATATAATACCCGAGGCCAGCGTTTTACAGCTTCAGAAAAGATGTCATAAATACTGATGATTTGGCAGCAAGAGCAGCCCCAAGTGGCCTCTTCAAGGTCTGTGTAACTTCAGATCTCCCTTTCTCCTCACTTTCTGCCTCACCCACTCAATTTATAGGCAGAATAAGTCATTTTTCACTCCCTTCCACCCTCAGTGGTCCTGTGACCTTCCTGGGGTAGAAGTCAAAAATCACAGAGATGAAGTTGAAAAATGAGAGAATTGAGTATTTTTTAAAGTAAATTGTCACATTGACAGCTTTATGGTATTTAAACAGATTATAATCTAGCAAGCAGATTATGGCAATTACCCCCAAAAAACAAACACATGACAGGCTCAAGAAATTTTATTCTTTATCATGGGATTTAAAAAAGAAGCATATCTTGTGGGATACATGAAGGAATGTGCAATGAAAATAAGTGACTCCATCATCCTACAAGTGGCATCAAGGCAAGATCTTCTTGTTATGCAGTATGGGATTTGATGAGGAGGATTGCAAAATGATGACTACGAATCAGTGTGTTGTATAGGTCTGCCGCTGGAAACTTCTCTAATTGCCTTTAGAACTAAAGTTAAGAACTGGGTAAAAATAAAATCGAAATAAAGTGTAATTTCTGTTATCCTTTTTAAGTTAATAATACAAGCTCTTAGTGCCTGTAGGTGTTAGGAAACTTGCTGGTGCAATCATCTCTGCCTCATAGAAAAACCCATGAAGCAGCCACCTTTCTGCCCTCTGTCAGTAGCAATGCCATGGAAACAAAGATTTGATCCACAAAGCCAGACAAGTTGTTTAAAATATCTACTCTTTCAAAAATGACACATATAAAGACTGTTTTATAGTTTCATATACTTTTATAAGCAGCAGGATATTTAAACCTGACCCACTTTTTTCCTGATATAATGAATCGTCAGAAATAACCACAACATTAAAGGCAAAATTACTTTCATTTCTTGTTGTATTGGAGGTAAGAAAAAAACAAATTACTTGGCTTTTTGCTTTCCTTTTACATTTCAACAACTTTAACAGTTCACAGGTTGTTACTATATTAATTCTGTTACACAAAATTGAATCTGCAAAAAAAAAAAAAAGTCAAATTTATATTGGCTCTAAGCACATAGATTTCCTATTTTCTTAATAGAGAGAATGAAGAAGCTGTGAGTATAAGGAAAAGAATGTTTAATTCAGCTTCATAATACTTGAATGTGTGGTCTTAGAACTAGGGGAGATCTTAGATCATCTGATGCTGGCCAAGCCCTTCATTCTACAAGTAAGGAAACTGAAAATTCCTGCAGATTAAAATGAGAGAGAAAGCGTTGAAGCATGTCACTCAATTAGGTACTTCTGTCCATGAAGAACTCCATTTGTCTGGACTAATCATTACCTTCTTTAGATGCCCAACTGTAAACTAAGGGGTAGAAGAGTCTAGAAGCAAATGCTATAGGGTTAAGACACAGCAACCTGCATCTTGTGTAATATACAAGCATAGACAAGAAATGAGGAGAAATGATCAATCTAAACAGAATCGAAATCAGGTTAAAATAATACCATTATCAATAATAAACCTATGTGCTGACCCTTCTCCTGAACCAGTCCTCACCACGAGTAACATATTCACAGGTCAGACCTCCTTCTGGAGCCACAGGGCCTCACTAAGAGTTTCCAGGATTCCTTTGAGATCTTTACATACAAAAAGAAAGATTCCAAGATGCTGTACCCTGACACACTCTGCTTTCTGGTTCCCATTGTCTTCTATCATTCTTCAGAGATTACCACCTCTTTCTTTTGAAAATAATATATAAACAAAAGCACACACATCTCACCAATATATCATTAAAACTGAAAACCAAATAAGTAAATCTTTGCTGACCTTCTACTCAATGGCAGATGTTGTGTAAAGTATGTTTAGTAGATATGATCTCAATGGATTTTCACAAAGGCTGTGTAAAGTGGGTTCATTATGTTGACGTATAGATGAGTAAACAATAGCCAGAAAGGTAGAGTGTCTTTCTCAGATTTACCATCTTCATCAATGGGAAAAAAGTTCCATTTCATTTTCAAACCCAAAACTTTTTTTTTTAGATCAAAGCTTTCTCACCAAATCATAATTAGTTATTTTCCAAAAAGAGCAGATGAATAGAACATCTTTAGACATTTGTTTCGTACAATGAAATCTCTAGCCTTGTTTGCTTCTACTATGTTGAACATATATTTAAGTTGTAAGTATTAGAACATCAAAAGTACTGGTATTTGTAGGTTTTCCAGGTATCAAGCTGAATCACTCAGCTTAAACATTTTATTACTTGACAGAATGCATACCAACATACAACTTTATATGATACATTAGCTTCTGAAGTCATACTAAATACTTTTGCAATATATCAATAAATATTCTTCTATTTTAACAATTCAGATTCCTTCCTAATCACTGACATGAGAAATTCTGACTAGGAAACTTGGGAAGACTTCACTCAGGAAGTGAAAGGTGGAATTTAAAGGATGTTCAGTTTCTTGTGGCTTACAATCTGTTACATTAGGTGTTTTACCCATGTAAACTTCTTTAAACTAGAATTTACAAAAACAAGAACAAAACAACTTTAGTGAAATAAAGTAATGCATGGTTTGCAATAATATTTTAAATACATCTTGCATAAATTTAGTAACTATTTTCCATCCTGAAAATCTGAACCTTTGCCTGCTTGTTTTCTGAAGAAATGAGGCACATCTGTATAATTGGAGTTTTTGAATAAATACAGAACATTCAGATAAGGAATGAGATAGTAAATCGAATTTTTTTTCTGTATCAAAACTGTACACAAATTTGCAGGTGGCCTCCTTATAATTAGTTGAGTATTTACCTATTTATGTTTTAATCTATTTTTTCTTCAAATCACAAATTAGTAGGAATTTTTAAGAGAAGCTAATCTAGGCATATGGATTATAACTTGCAAAAGAGAAATAAAATGGAGCTAAAAGTAAACAGAGAAGACATTGATAGAGTTCACCAAATTTAAAACTACTTAAATGTTCTTTGCTGATGATGATCCAATTCCCTGGTCCTCCCTATTTCAATAAGATCTGAACCAGAATGTCTCGGTTCTGCTTCCTCACACTGATCTCAGATTTATCTCAGTTTTCAGTTTTGTTTTATTTTTCTTCACTCCCAAATTTCTCTGTCTCTGAACTCTGTCTGGTAAACCAATTCTGACTCCTGGTTGTATACTTTGTGTGTCAATTTGATTTGAAGAATATTGAAGGTGCCCTGCACGTAGACTTAATAAATTAATTATAGCACATCATCAGAAAGGTACCTCTCTGCTGTTATTTGAATGTGTCCCCCAAAGTTCATGTGTAAGCAATTTGTCCCCAGTGAAGCAGTGTTAGAATGTGGGGGTCTAATTGGAGACATTTTGATCATGGGGAAATAGCCCTCATGAACAGATTAGTGCCATTATTGCTGGGTTTGTTATGGAATGGGTACTCTTTCTCAGTCACTTTCTCACCAATGTGGTGCTTTCCACCATGCTAGTGCCTTGATCTTGGACTTTCAAGCCTCTGGAATGGAGATGAAATAAATTTCTATTCATTATAAATTTACTCAGTCTTAGATACCCTGTTATAGCAGCAAAACATGAACTAAGACACACTCTTTCCCTAGTTGCTCCACTCAGGTGGCTATTGTATCTGTAATCTTAGAAAAAGCCTAATTTTCAAATTTTCCTCTTTAAATCATTGTGTTATGAATACGAATATGATATAGACATAGACTATACGATATAGATGGAGTAAAAATCCTGGTTACTAGTAAAATTACTTTGAGTAACTTTGTGCTTGATTATCACCCAGTATTTATTTTGTCATCCTACTAAATTATTCTCCAAACATGTTATGGAATAATGATTGGGTGAAATTTTTTAAATGTGTTTCATTAACACTGAAGAGAAGGGTAGATGTTAGTATAAAGTACATTGGACATGAACTCTAACTTCAAAGAGTTTTGTGAGGGTAACAGCTGTGAAAACAAATCAATGATAATTCAAAGTTAAATTAAAAATGATAAAAGAAATGGATTCGGAACATCATAAGCAGGCAGAAGAAAATGTAGTTAATTTAAGGGTTTATGAAATGTCTAATCAAGGAAGTGGCATTTGAGTTCAAACTGAGAGAATGAAATCATTAAACAACAAGGCATGAAGATATTAAAACACATCATAATTCATATTTGGTGAGGGGTCGTGGGGACTAAGCAGAGAACTTTTGGGGTTATAGAAGGAAATAAAAGTCAGAATTGAATGTCACCTCTGTGGTGACTCTTATGGACAAAAGCAACCAGAATGAACGACCTGCTTTGTAGGCTATATAGTACACCTGGGAGATCTATTCCATTGAACTGAGCTCTGTCCTTTTCCAGCACACCATAAATTGCAAACACTTGTAGAATAGGGTTGTAATCTAGGAGCTCCTTTGGGGCTGCTTGCTCCCTTTTCAAAAGTGCAGATGTTCTTAACTCACAAGGAAATCAGAAATTTGGTGTCTGTCTTTAGGCTGGGATCTCTGTGGAAAATCTTTGCCAGACTGATAGGGCTTCCTGCATGTGCTGACTCCTCTATGTGTGCTCCCCAGAATGGCCCTGAGTGCAGCCACAGAGCACCTGCAAATCAACTCCTCACTTTCCCTTTTTGCATAGAAGCTCAGGAAGAAGCAGTTCAGAAAGTACCGGCTTCATGCCACTTCCCTTGACCTCCTAGATTAACACTCCAGGCTGCACAAAACCATACAAATACCTTTAGAGAAGGAGTAGATGAATGTTATAAAAAAACAAATCAAAACAAAACAAAACTTTAATCCAAGGAAAGACGGAATAAAAATCCTGGTTACTGTGGGCTTTCCCCTAAATCTAAACTCTGAATCATTTGGAATAAAGGAGAAAGCCTCAAGAGAACTTTTTAGAAAGATTCGGAAAGATGTCAGAAAATGGGGAGATTTATATATTAGTACCCAGCCCAATGTTAGCCCCTAGGTTTGATGATGGGTCATTTCTAAATATCCTATATCCTCATGAACAATCCTAAAGTGAAACAAATAATAATAATAGCCAGGAAATAAATGAGGGCTGTAAAAATTTTTGAGCTTTATATATGTAATCATGTCAGTAAATAATTAATATTATAGTGTAAAGAAGAAAAATACAGTGAATTCGCATTTTTAATTACATTAATGTGCATTTTGAAAAAATATTCTACCTACCTATTGGTCTGTCACAGTAATGAATAATGTTATAATTTAACACAATAAAGTAATAAATTTTAAAAAGCAATTAAAAAATTAATTTTAATGATGTTATTAAAAATTACTAATGAGTGAATGAAAATTTGTACTTTGCAAACAACAATAATACCCTTTGCAGCTTTTACTTGTTTTACCGTTTTAAATGATAAACCAGATTAAAAACTCCAGTGAATAACCGAATTGAAGTAACTTGTTTTCTTTTCCTTTGTTGCTGTGATCATTCTGTTATCATTTTGTATTTCAAATGTTATTCAAATCAAGAATTTGTAGTATCACATGGGTTGGAGACACAAACTATTCTCAAAGTAAGCTCTAACCATTGCAAGTTATTATGAAGTTACTCCCAAAACTGAATCAATGAAAATGAATCTATATCTATAAGGGGGCAATTGAATAAATGGGAACTTCAAATTAATTTCCTTATAGAATATAGTGTTCACTGAAGGGGATAAGTAATAAAAATATACTTGTTTGAAGTCTACCATGCATTATTAACACAGAAAAAGAACTGCAGTAATTAAGAACTCAGACCAACTAACATTTTTCTTATACAGAATATTTTATCACTGACACTGTTTAGGATTGTCAGTTCCTGGTAAGAATTATAAACTGACTTTTAGCTTTATTACTATTTTAAACTTTCCCACATCAAATGCTCCTTGTTATGATGTGCACCCAGGGTAGACAGGCTCACTTGCCCCTGTCCTAGACATATGGCTACTGAGCTGTTAAAACTCTGAATGTTCTCAACTGTTCAGAGAGGAGCACAAAGGAATATTGGGAGAACCCGAGATATATGCCCAGGAATATTAAGAGCAATGTGAAGACAGGAACTGCCCTCTGTTTTTCACATGGGCTGCGAAGTGGACACCACAGCATTTAACTTGACTCAAATTGTCTGAAAGGTCTCCATGCAGCAGAGCATTGTGTGGAGAAGAAAAGACTCCAGAAAAAAAAAAAAAAAAAAAAGTCAAGGCATGCTACTGAGGCAGAAGACCAGACAGTCAGCCAGAGAGCACTTCACTCATAATGGGTGAGAGTATGGTGTAGAGGTTCCAGACAGAATCTCCAGAGATATGACCCATAGAAGAACTCATATGTGTTTACCTGCTGTGACATGCCAGTCCCCAAGAGGGAATTACAACGTGTGTTGGCTAAATAAGTCATCACTCCTTTCCTTCTTCTTTCTCTTCCTTCTTGCCTTTCTACACTTAAACTCGGAAAAGTAGTAGCATAGGGCATAGAAAGGAGGTAAAAAATGAAGGTGGAAATTGTAACTCATTTCCATTCTTACTACTCTTCTCCAATCCATGGACCAAATTTGGGCTCTAAAAAAAGCAATGATCTTAGCATGAATTTAAACTAGGTGGAATTTTGCTAGAAGTGGATCTATTTTTTATACCTGAAAATGACTTAGAATTAATGACATTAGCCAAGTGCTGAGAGATCCAGTGGAACCTATTTTAAAGCAATGATAGAAAAAAATACAAGTGTGCACTGCTGAACTCAGCCCATCAATAAACTAGTTACAGCATAATTCCACCCATAAACTACACCAGTCTGTCAATGATAGAGGAGGCTGACAAGCCAATTTTACTGTCCCAAGACCATTATACATCTTTGACTTGTTTAACATTTGTAGATGTGCAAGTTCTTCCTGCTTCAAAATCCCTTGACCTCTGTTCTACTAACAGAACTTCTTGTCTTTTTATTTGAATTCTGAATTTCCAGCTCTCTTACAATCATGTTTGGGAGGCAGATAGCTCTGCAGTCCTCCAGCTCTGTGCTCATCTTAAATATTTAGAAAGCTCCAAATTCCATGAAAATATAGGCTTTGTAGAAGGAAAAGGAGATTTCACTCCTGTCTCTCCCCTTTCTTTTCCTGCTGTGCCCTCCTTTCCCAATCCACCCACACAAGGCTCCAGGAGGGACAGTGTCACTTCAGTTTCCCTTTGTGATCTCTTCTTTTCCTCAGTCCACAGCTTTTTTAGGGGCAGACCTTGGTGACAGGCCAGCCTCCATCAGGTGCTACAGCTGGGCACCCTCCCACTTTCTTCCTGCTTACTAATGCTTTGTCTCAGCTCTTCCTCTTGATTCCCTTTCTGCTTTTGTGACACTTAGAACATTTTGATTATCTCAAGGTATATCATGTAACTCTTGCAAAATTCTCTGAACAAATCAAATTTTAAATAACAAAGCTATGCTTATGACATTTTAATGGGGGTGGTATACTGCTAAAACAGTTTGAGGGGTGTTATGACACAAATGTGGATACTGGTTTGTTTATATTGTGTTTCTTCCAAACTAAAAAAAGAAGCTCAAAATATCGGATGAACATGTTCAAATGTTGCAGGAAGGGGTCTGGAAGACAATTTTAGAGCTGCAGAGATGAGTGATAGCAGAGTGAGTACAGAATGGAGTCAGACAGGAGGAAGAAGGATAAATATGACCTTTGTTAAATCATAGGCACTGGTTCAAGTTTAGATGTGAATTTGGTGCTCCATAACTCCATAAATTTAGCACTTTATGAGGTGTTGTTCTAAGTACTTGTCTACATTATGTTACTTAATATGACCAACAGACTCATGACTCGTACACGATTATTATCCTTACTTTACAGATGAGGAAACCAAGGCTTAGAAGACTCCTGAGGAACAGTTTAAAGCATGCAAACAATTCTGAATCTTCCTCCTATATACCAAGTTCTTACCCTAGAGAATTTTCTACAATATTTCATTTTTCTAAATGGTAAGATGAAAATATTTCCAGTGAGCCTATGTTCCTGGGGAAGGGGAGTGCCAAAGTAATTGTACAGTTTATAGTAAACCCTTTGTTTAGTATCTTCTGCATACCAGGAGCTTTACCTTTGAAATTTCTAAGCATCTGAACTATTCTATAGTTGAGCAAAAGTACCCTGGAGCCATCTCATGCCAATTACTAAAAATTATCAGTACTAAAATTTAAACTATATATAGACACATTAAAATACATTACATAAAGCAAAGATACTGTGTTCAAACCCACTACTTTCTAATACTTCAGTACATTTTCTACAAATCATACTCTTAAGATGTTTTATCATTTTTGTATCCATATGGTAAAGATACTATTTGGTGGTATTCTACTACATTTCTCTTCCTTCCTCCACATTCATTATATCACAAAAGGAACTTCAAATAGGCTGTGGTGGGAGATTTTTCTTTCTTTTTCTTTTTTTTTGCAATATTGGGGTTTAAACCCAGGTGCACTCTATCACTGAGTTGCATCCCAAGTCATTTTTGTGTTTTATTTTGAAACAGGGTCTTGCTAAGTTGCTGAGGTTAGGCTCAAAATCACTTACTGCCTCAGTCTCTCAAGTTACTGAGATTACAGGTGTACACTGCTATGCCTGACTTGAATGTCTTTATATAATAAAAATGAGCCATATTACAAATCAGTCCTTGATATGCTAGCTGTTGATTTTCTAGATCTAAGACACTGATGCCATTGATATAGATCAAATATAAAAGTGCTAAGAATGCTGCTGCAGGCTAACCTTAATTTTCCCTGGAACAGGAAATACCTAATCACTTAATGCTTCAGTGTATCAGTAGCTATTATTGTGTAAATAGTACAAACATTTTAGGAAACATACTTCCAGCATTTGAAAACTAATATTATTGGATTCAGGAAAGAAATCATTTATGTCACTGATGAATAAAAGAAATTCTAGCCTATCATCACTGCTTCATTGTTGTCTTACTCATTAACATAAACAAAAATTACAACCAACATTCATAACAGAACTACTCTCACATGTCAGTGACATGAACAGCTTCTTTGCTGCAACAGAGAGCAGTCAGTCATTTATTCACAGTCTGATACTGGACACACTGCTGATGGTAATTGGATTAAAAAGTGAGTGTGGATTTTCAAAAAAATAGTGAATTAGGTGGAAATTGCTCTGGTTCCTTAAAATTTGAGACTTTATAAGTTGTTTACAACAAAATCTATAATAAATTTAAATATGTATTAACATGCAAACATTTTCCCCAGACAATTGATTAAATATTTGCCAGCATACCAATGGCATATAATTATTTGCATTTTACACATTAGGAGACCAGGGGTCAGAAATCACAGTTGTCCAAGTTTGAACCATTAGTAAGTACTACAGATATGACTGACTACAACTCAGAACTACCCGATTAAAACACATACTCTTTTCTTCAATATTCTGATTTAGGATCGATACCTAATTTGTGATGGAAACTCTGTTTTCACTGTTAGGCTTGATCTACAAGGTCACTTAGAATTGACTTGCCTCTCTCCAACCAGATTGCAGTGTCCTTGGATGATTCGGAGTTACAAACTCTCACATAGAGATTTGGCTGTTAACTGTTCCTTCGTGCCTGCCCTTATCATCACTATGAGGAAAAGAGAGAATCAGATTAGTATGTGAAAAGTGATTAGGTGTAAAAATAAAAAGAAAGTGAGGTCCAAATCTTTATTTGACTATTTCCCAATGTGTAACTTTCAGCTTCGATTTCCTGCCTTTTAGGACTGCTGCCCCAGATGTCAGTGTGAAAGCCCTTCATAAATCCCCACTCAGGAAAGGGGAGCCACATATCGAGATACTCCTAAAGACCCACTGAGTAAAAAACTAATGTCAGATACCAGTAAGTGGTAGGGACGGGTGGAATGGACAGTATATGATCTATGGCTTCCATGTTAGCTTGCCTGCAGATGTGACTGACGCTGATGCCTTCTGTGATTAAAGAAGCCCAAGAAGATAACAAAGCAGATGTGAGTTTTCAAAAACATAATTTAGAAAAGGATCCTGTAAGAGTACAAATCGTAGGTAAGATTTAGTGTCATTGGCATGTCAAGAGTATCATTAATTAAGTAAATTGATAGGGAACGTTTCATCTTAAACTTGAGGAGAATGGCCCCATTCTAGTATATGTTTTTAAACTGACCTGGGCTTTTTCAGCTCTTACACTTCTAACACCACAACTCTGATACCATTCTGCTTCTACAGATTTCCTGTAACATATAACATCAGAAATAGTAGACCATTTTCTACTTACCCCCGTCTCTATATAGTTCATATATAGAAATATCTACTGATAAATCAAAAGAAAAAGAACATTGAAAAATTCTTATATTATTCTGTTTTAAAGTTGTGGTGACTTTTCAAAATAGAGAGTTCATAGCTCTTAAAAATTTCACTAAAAATTGTACATAGGATTTGACATGTGTATAAAAGAGTATGAAAATCTATTGATATAGTTTGAAATAACAAATACCCATGGACTTTCTTTCTTTGGCTTCTTGGTCAAAATGGAGGAAAATGATTTTGATTCATGCCTTAAACAAACAGAAGTACATAAAGGAATAAAATATATGGAAGAATGGTTTTCAAGGAACCGGACATCAAAAAATGAAGGGCTGTGACTCAGGAGAGACAGGAATCAAAGGAGGCAAGCCTTTGATAATATCAAAATCAAAATGGCTACAGAATGGTCAAAAAGAGAGCAAAAATCCTCTGAGCCTTGGAGATTGACTGACAGGGGTAGACTGTCACACAGACATCATGTGGAAACAACCCACCAGAGGGATCAATTTTCCATATTCTAACAATGCCTTGTGAGGCTTATGAAACACCAGACTGGTCAGTTTGCCTCTTGATCTGGAAATTTCAGTGGACTTACAAAATCTTTGACCACATTTATTTGTGTAAGTTTCCTATTACTGGACTTGATAAAATCCCAAATCCACTTCCTTTGGACTGAGTGCTGTTTGGGTCTAGGACAGCCTGTGTTCCCAATTTGCTAATCTGCCAAATAAAACTGACTTTGCTTTTATTTTAATCTTAAACCTTAAATTTATCCCAGCATATGATTTTTTAAAAATTTATTTTATTGGTTCTTTCTAGTTATACATGATAGTAGAATCCATTTTGATATAATTCTATAAGTATGGGAATGTGTCTTATTCTAATTCAGACCTCAGTGCCTCTCCTTCACCTTCCCCTTCTCCCACTCCCTGCTAGCTTTTCTCTATTTGAGAGACCACAGCACAAAGAGGGAGAAGGCAGGATAAGCTAAGGCAGGAGACATTCTTGGTTTAGGAAAACAGAGTGAAAAGTCTGGGTGTGGCAAGGCAGACAGAATTCACAGGATAGAGCACCAGACAGTACATCAAACAGATGCAGAAAAAAAATTAGAAAATGATAGCATCTACAGTGGAATTTAAAAATCAAATTATCAGAATTAAATCTAAAGAAAATTCACTGCATTTCTGTAAACTAACATATATTCACTGATATGCATTATTGAGAACATTGTTTGAAAAGACCCAAATAAATAAATAAACCATATTGTTTAGAAGACTCAATATTGTATTAAAAGAAAATAGTACAATGAATTTAGTTTTACATTTCTTAATTGGCTTTAATTGTGATTCTAGATTTGGGAAACAGTCCAGACCAAAAATGGTCCAAAAAATTCTGTCCCACCACACAGACAGATTATATTCATAGCTGGAGAATAGGAAGTGATGGTGCAAAAAAATGGAAGTGAGGTAGAGACAGCCCCATTGGTTAAGACTCTGTGTTTATGAATATGTTTTGAACTGTTACCTACTTATGATTGTCTGCATTCAGCTATTTGTTAAAAGAGTGGGTTACAACCTGTCTACATATCAAGTTATGTTATAGTTCACTGTGTACATCAAAACCTTTAGGCCAAACTTAACTATGAATGGACACAGTTTTAGACCAAAATTAACAATTGTTAAAATTTCAATACCTTTTCACTGCCAATAGGATGATAAAGAAAAATAGAAGATTGTTAATTCCCAGTTTTTCCCCAGCGTTAGTTAGTGATAATGTGGAGTAATCAAATCTCCTACACTTTTGGTAAGAATATACATTATTTAACAACTTCAGAAAAATGTTCTATTATGTCTGTTAATGCTGATCTTACACATGCCGTATTAACCAGCAATTACACTTCCAGGTATACATTTAACTAAAAGACATGTATGTGTTTGCTAGAAGATATGTGTAACAATGTCCTAGGTACTATTCATAACTGTCAAAAACTTAAAATTACTTATGTGCATATAAATGGTATTACATACAAATAGGTTAGAGTATACTTCTATAATGGAACCACACAACAATGAGAATGAAAAATATAAAATTATGTGCCATGACACGAATGAAGGGAATTTAGTGAGTTGAGTGATAGAAGCAAGCCACAAAAGAAAATATACTGTGTGACTCTCATTCCTTTCTGTATATACATGCGGCTGTGAACTGCCTGGCAAGTGAACAGTTCTCCGAGTGCAGGCAGTGGGTGGATTGGGAAAATAAGAAATTAATTATGCATAAAGGCAAAAATTCATTTATCGGTGAAAAGCAAGACTCTGTAAATCAATCCTAGTGGGGTCTGGTCCAATGATGAGCAAGACTCTGCATGTTTATTATATAGGTTTATAACAAAGGGATTCATCGTGAAAAGGTTTCTTGAAGTAAATAGGACAAAGTTGTGAGCAAAACAACTTTAGTTGGGGGCTTATCAGTTTATGCCCGTCTCTTCTACTCCAAGCAGCTGGGATATAAATTCAAGGCTTTTAAACTAGCAAATTCCATGACAAGCATGGAATTCTCCCTATCAATAGGAGTCACCTGCAAATGGATGTTTCACTTGGTACCCTGGCACAGAAGGATTCCCCAGAGAGATTTGTCACTGTCCAGGGTTACATAGTTCGAACAATGTTCATTCATAGCTCCCAAGATATACACAAAATTTGTCTATGCAGTTGCCTTGTGTGTGAATGGAGGGGAGCATAAGAGAAGTCCTTTGGGTGCTGATGGTCTATTTTGATCTGGGTATTAGTTATGACAGGTGTTTTCAATGTGAAAATGCACAAAAAACTGTACACTTTAAATATGTGCACATTTCTGTATATGTTATACTTTTGCTGGGCTTGGAGGCACATGCCTGTAATCTCAGTGGCTCTGGAGGCTGAGGCAGGAGGATGGGGAGTTCAAAGCCAGCCTCAGCAATTTATCAAGGTCCTAAGCAACTCAGTGAGACCCTATCTTTAAATAAAATATTTTAAAAGTGTCTTAGGATGTGACTCAGTGGTTAAATGCCCCTAGGTTCAATCTCTGGCACTAAAGGAAAGAAGGTTTTAAAAATATTCAGCGATTCAAAGTATCAACTTCATACTCTAGAAGATGCTGCATCTCTAAAGCTCTAAAAATGGAAAATGTTTCATAACCAGAGAACAAAAATAAATAAAGCTAATGCAATCTTCTAAATAGCAGCATATTTTAAATTAATTGCTTCAATAGTTGCTGCATTAAAAAGTACAATCTCACAAAGCTACTTCAACTTTTTGACAGTTTTTTTTTTCCTGTTCAAAATTGCTTCATTTCTAATCATAAACCAGTAAGTATTTATTGTGGAGAACTCCAGAGAGTGAAGAAAAGTAAAGGGGATATTATACAAATCACTACACTAAACACAGTATTTCAGCATATATCCTTTCAAATGTGTGTGTGTGTGAAATTGTATTTAAAAATACATATGGTTGTGATCTTTTATCCAAATATTAGATGTGTACACTATATTCCATTTCATGTGCTACTTTTTTATACTAATCATTATGATACGATTTTAAATGGAAGTTCTAAATTTTCATAAATACAATTCGATTGGGTCTATAATAATCCATCACATCAATGCATTGAATTTTAGATATCAGGCATATTTGGGAGCATTAATTTACTTCCAAGTGTTTTGTTATTATAAGGAATATTGCAATGAAAATCTTTGCACATAAATCTTTGTTACTGTGCTTTACTTAGAATAAATTTTTCAAAAGCAAATTATTAGAATAAAAAGTGTGATTTTGCCAGACTTGTCGAAAAATTTATATCTCAAAATTATTTCTTAAAACCAGGACCAGAACTCATTCTCAGTAATCATGTGTAAAGAGTGACTTCTAGACCCTTGCCAAAAGAGAACATTTTTGCATTTGTTGGTTTTGATGTTGTTTGATAGGCAAAAATTATTTGATTTTTCTTGATTATGTATGAAAATGAATATATTTTATAAGATTACTGACCATTTGTGCTCCTCCTTTTAAGCATGTGTGTTGGAGTGAGCTAACCTATTACAATAAAATTACTAAGTAAATGCTGAAGTAAATAGAGGTTTATTTATCACTCTGTCCAGCAGATGGTAAGTTGGCAGGTGGATACATGCTGATTGAAAAACATAGCTTCCTGTTCTCTTGTGCTTCTGTTACTCCTAGAGTCTTGTTGTTGAGATCTGGCCACACTAATCAGTCTTCAGCAGACAGAAGGGGAAGGAGAACCACATCAGGCAAACTCACTTTCTGAAAAGCTCTGGCCTTGAAGCAGCACATCACTTTTGTTCCTATTGCACTGGAGAGATCTTAGAGATGTAGCCACGAGGGAGACTGGGAATGAATCTTTCCATGTGACAGACTATAGTTCTGTTACTATTAAAGTAGAAGAGGAAGAATTTTATTTGCCAGCTGTCAATCTTTGCCATGATTTCCTTTGCCCATCTTACAAGGAAAATTTAGTGAATTTTCCCTACAAAACCTTTAGATATACACAACAAAACATTTGTTGTCTATGCTATAAATGTTTCTCAATTTGCCTTGTTTTTACCTTTGAATTCTAATAATATACAGAACTCTTTATTTCTTATAAGAAAAATATGAATGATTTCCTTTGGTGTTCTTGCATTGCTTTTCTATGTATAATTTAATTTCCAGTTTCAAGATCTGTATTCTATTGTTTTTTATTATTTCTTCCATTTATCTTTTTAATGCCTCTGAAGTTCATTTTGATAAAACAGCATTGGTAAGAAATGATCACTTAACAATATACATGTTTTCCCAACATGGTCTATTAAATTAATTCTTTTTCTAAATATTTTGTGATTCCATGTTTGTTACATGCCAAACTCCTGTATTACTTTACATATTTCTGAGGTATGTCATTTGCTCTCCTTGAACTGCTAAGTCTTTTCTGAGAACTACATTTGTAATGAATATAACTTTTTGTATCTGATAGGATATTTTCCACTCATCACATTTCCCCCCAAAATTTCATGCCTGGTTTTGTTAGAAAAAAACTTGAAATTATTTCCTAGGTTTCAAAACTTATCTAGCTATCTAGCTAACTGTCATCATCTATTTTATCATGGAGATTCTTATTGAATTTCATTGAACATGCAAGTTAATTGAGAAGAATAACATTAAAATCTCAATCTCTAACTCGGGAACATAATATGTCTTTCATTTTGAAAAATATTTGATGATTTTTCTTCTTTAATAGCTCTTAGTAAAGACTTCAGGTTTTCCTTTAACTTTGTATGTGAGGAAGATCTGTTATTGTTTACAGCAAGAGTTAGCAGCCTTAAGTATCCAGATAAAACCATAATCATTTTTTAAGGACATTTGATGTTTCTGTCATTGTGCTGGTTATTGAAATTAGTAAAATTAAAAAGGTGCAGTAGTTTTATTGAAGGAATTTCCAGGTCCAGTAGTGAAACAAGAATACAAATATATTATTCTTTTATAAAGAATACAGAACCATACCAAAAAAAAAAGGTACACTTAGAAACCTTTTTGCAGAATTTTTAAAATAAACTTTCCTTCCCATTTTTTAAAAATAAACAAACTAGTTAGCTCATCAAGAACTCTGAGTACAGGAGACTTGGTGCACATTCCTTCTTTGGTACTTGGTAGCATTCACCAGCAAGGAACAAGATCAGAGCATCCACAGAAATGTTAACTTCTTTGTAAATGGTGCAAATAGTTCAACACTTGATAATTACAAATCTATACATAATAAATACCAACTGGTAAAAGTTGAATAATTCATTAAGAGAAAAGTTAAAGGTGGTTAATTACTCTTTAGATAAGTTATTTAACCTATTTCATTCATAGCCTGCACACTTTTTTCAGTTATCATTTTTATCTCATAATTTTTCAAACAATCAATTTTTAAATCTTCATATTATCCTTTATTCCTCTCTTTCCCATAATAAACAAGAGCTTATTTTCCTTTTCCTTTTTTTTTTTTTCTTTGATAAATTTAAAAAGCTCGTGGTAGAGAAAAGGTAAGCAAATATCTGAAAATACAGTGAGGTGACACCAAAGAAACAGGAGTGGGGAGCTAAGCAGGAATATTGAGATTCTCTTGCTGCATGTCCTCCCTTGCATGCCCCTCTTACCCCCACAGAAGTATTTCCCTGGCTCCTGTGCTGATGCTTGCTCAGGAGGAAGAGGTGAAGTTTCCACTGGCTTCCACCCTCACTGTTCCAGCTTCAGGTCTGAAACTCTGGCTGAGGATGTGATTAGGTACACTCTCAAGAAAAGAGTTGCCTTCTTAATGAGATTTCCTCAGCACCAGCTTATTTTCAGAGCACGGATTAATAGACATTGATCATTTCCATAAGTCATCTCCAAAATATAGTATATTGCACTAAATGGCTAAAGATAGTTATTTTATTCAAAAAGCTTGCCTGGTTAAAACCAGTGTGGCTAAAATCAGCTAGACATGGTGGTGCATGCCTGTAATCCCAGTGGCAAGAAAGGCTGAGGCAGGAGGATTGTGAATTCAAAGCCAGCCTTAGCAATTTAGCAAGGCCCTAATCAATTTAGTGAGACCCTGTCTTAAAATGAAAAATAAAAAAGGGCTGGGGATGCAACTCAGCAGTTAAGCACTGTGAATTCAATCCCTGGTACAAAACAAAAGAAAAAACAACAATAAACCAAACAACAACAACAAAATCCCTAGCACCTCTGTAAACCAAAAATGAGCAAAAGTATGTTCAGATTTTTTAAAGAAAAAGTTTTATTTGCAGTATTTATTTAGAATTATTTTTCAAGTGTATTTTCTCTTTTTGAGATGTGGGAAATTGTCATTAATATGGTTTTGAAAGAGGAGGTCCTGCTGCTTAATTGGTCTCTGATCCCAGCATTGACTCCCAACTTAGAAGCTAGCGGGTGACCAGGAAACAGAATTGCATTTAATTAAGCCCAAATGGTCTCAGTCTCTGGATTTAGAGTTTCCCTTACAGTTAAAAGGTAACTCACAAACTGGGAATTGTTGGGGACAGCAGTATGTTCCTATAGTCCCAGCATTTAGGAGGCTGGGCTAGGAGCAGCCTAGCTTGAGCCCAGGAGTTTGAGCCTAACCTGGGCAAACTAGCAAGACCCTGTCTCATAAATGAAACCAAAACAAACAAACAAAAAACAGGAATGAAGGAGTCATTTGCAACCTTGTCTCATAGAAGTGCTTTGAAAATTTTTAATAATCACAGAATTGTAGTCCAATTTAAAAATTTTGGAATGTTAATATAGTAAACTCTCAATCTAGTAATCTCTATATGATTATAAAAAATTTGGCAGATAAGGTATTTTCTAGAGTCTGTGACATTAATATAGTCTCTTTAGCCTCTCTCATGGTACATTCAGAGTTTACTCCAGGGAAAAGATGTAGTTGTTTGCTGTTCACTACTGTGTTTCCCTAAGAACATGCTGGTGCATAATGATGATAACATCTCGTACGCAAGATATAGCCATCAGCTCTGAAGGGTTTAGTAATCAGGGAAGAGAAGTCTCAGAATAAGTTGTAATGGAGATCATGGACAATAAATTAAAATAAAGGAAAGCAAACAAACAAAACCTTCTGTAATAATATGCAGAGTTGAGTGTGTTGGATTAACTTTAATTGATCTTCCTCTTCAAATGTTCAGATTTGGAAGCGACTAAGACAAAATGAAAAAAAAAAGTATATAATAAGTAATAAGATATAAAGCAAGTTAGATTTACACCATGCTTGCAGATTTCAGATTTCAGGCAGCAGGTTAGATGTGGAGAGGCACATGTGTTCTCTTTGCAGGTTTGAATCAGGTTGTGGTCACAGTGCCTTCCCCTTCTTTTGCCATCATTCATTCTTACCTTCCACACTCTCACTCAAGCTCCCTCAGGGCATTTCTTGTTTAACAACTCACACTAAACCCTAAATGCATCTTTTCCAACAAACTACTGCTTTTGTTATGTAACATATTTAACACTTGCTCATTCTTTTTTTCTCGTATGTGCTCTTGAACATCTCTGAATTTGTCTTGACAGTCCCCTTGTTACCATGGCAACACAAAATGACCCATCATGATGCAGTAACAATTAAAGACTGAACCACTTCATATATAACCCATCTATGAAATCAAGAAAACTTCTTTATTCCTTTTTTTTTAAAGTCATGTACTTTCTTCACACATTAAGAAAACCAATTTAGCTTCAAAATATTCCTAATAGAATGATTTAATGTGCTAAGTGAGATTTTATGCAGATTGTAAGGTAAAACGTAAGCCTGATACAATTTCATGGATACTGGCAAAAGACAGGAGAGTCCTAGGTCAGACACAAAAGTCTTTATTATTGCAGAATTAACAGCAGTCAGAGTATCAGAATTTGTGCCAATTTCTTGAGCCCCAATTCCCAGTGTCACATGATGAAGACTGGGTGATTCTTACCCATGCAGGAGGTTATGGTACAGAAAAGAATAACAAGTTTAGGAACTTCACTCTGTTACAAGTCATAATTACCAGGTTCACCCTTTGCCCTGAAAGAAGAAAGTTATTGCTGTACTGAACTGTAAGCAAATCTTCTGTGTAGTCTGGAAGACACTATCTCTATCCTCCAAGATTATTCTCAATACATTCTTGGGAAGAGTCTAAAACAGAGGCAGTCCATGCCTCAGCTCACAAGTCAATCAAAAACATGAGAGATTCATAATATATGTTTCCTAATAGTGGATGAAAGAAGTCTGCCCTAGGAAGACCTCATACAGCAGATACCTGAGGATTCTAAGTAACACCAGTGATGATTGCTTTTTCTTGAAAACAAACCACAACATTTTGTTGCTGTAAATTTGCATTTGCTCCAATTACATATGAGTTTGAATAATATTTGTGTACTATCAAATAAGCATATTTTATTATTTATCCTTAAATAAATTGTATGTACATCAAGGTTAATTACATACTTGGTTTTCCAATGCATAGGGACTTGGTTATATTGTCCCTTTTTAAAAAATTATTTATTCATAATTTAATTTTTACAGACTGCATTTTGATTCATTGCACACAAATGGGGTACATCATTTTGCTTCTATGGTTGTACACCATGTAGATAGGGTAATGATGTCTGTCTCATTCTACCATTTTTCATACTCCCCTCCCTCTCATTTTCTCCTACATAATCTAAAGTTCCTCCATTCTTCTCTCAATCCCCAACTGCCCCCCCCACTCCCCACCACTTATCAGGGAAAAACATTCAGCCTTTGGTTTTTTGGGATTGGTTTATTTCACTTAGCATGATATTCTCCAATTCCACCCATTTATTTGCAAATGCCACATTATTCTTCTTTATGGCTGAATTATATTCTATTGTGCATTTATACCACAGTTTCTTTATCCATTCATCTGTTGAAGGGCATCTAGGTTGGTTTCATAATCTAGCTATTGTGATTTGAACTGCTGTAAACATTGATGTGACTGTGTTACTGTAGAATGCTAATTTTAAGTCCTTTAAGTATAAACAGAGGAGTGGGATAAGTGGATCAAAATGTGGGTCCCATTCCAAGTTTTCTGAGAATTCTCCACACTGCTTTCCAGAGTGGCTGCACCGATTTGCAACTTGGTTCAGAAGATTTCAAGTTTGTTTTGAGTGCAGTTTTCATTTCCAATATGTGAAGGACAATGCGTTTCTATGTTGACACAGTTGAAAGCAAAATGATCATAAAGTCAAAGAAACAGAACTTGAGTTACTTCAATTCTGCTACTCTATATGAATAGAGATTGTGCATCCTTCATCTGAAATCTATGGGACTAGAAATAGTTCAGATTTGGGAGTTTTTCCAATTTTGGAATATTTGCCTAAACTTTACACATTGAGCATCCCTATTTCAATAATTCAAAATCCAAAGTGTTCTGAAATTTTAAACTTTTTAGTATAACATCAATAATCAAAAAGTTTTAGATTTTGGACCTTTTTAGGTTTTTAATAATCATGTAAG
Organism: Sciurus carolinensis; assembly: GCF_902686445.1. NCBI lineage: Eukaryota > Metazoa > Chordata > Mammalia > Rodentia > Sciuridae > Sciurus > Sciurus carolinensis. Next base: position 88,650,581 of record NC_062219.1, read on the forward strand.
GATGTTCAAGTTGTGTTCAGAGTCTTTAACCGTGTTTAAATGTTTCCTCCACTGTAGTTAAAAACTCCTACAATTAATCCTGAAGAAAAATTGTTGACAGTCCTGGAATATTTTGTGAAATGAGATTTTGCAAATCTCTGCCACGTATATCTTATGTTTAAAACTTTTCCCAATTGTAGTACCTATGTCTTCATGAAAATGAGACTTTTTGAAATTAAAATTAGTAAAAAATGTTCTTTGATGGAATATAATTGAATATAGATTGACAAATGGATCTATATTTTCTGTTAAGTACATATGGGTAAAAAAAGAGAATGAGAAAGAGAGAAAGAGACCTCAAGCATCACCAAATCACTGAGAAATTTGATTTGTAAAAATGAAGTTTTGAAACAAATTGCATTCATTACTGTGACAAGCCAATAGGTAGGTATAAGTTTTCCCCTTTTTCAAAAAAATTACTGTATTTGAACAGTATTAGCCATTAGGTGTTTTTTTGTTTGTTTTTGTTTTTGTTTTTTACCTTTTTTGTGCATTTGTGGATATTTTATTTTTTAGTTAGAAATTTTCACCGACATGATTATATATGCTAAGTTTAAAAAAATAGTCTTCACTGACTGCATTTTCTTTCTGACCATTCAGATAATTTCTTTCATTTTATGATTATTACTGAACACAGTTTTGTTGCATAAAAAAGATGATAAAAAATAAAAACAAATTATCTTTTCTGGGTGTCTTCTGTGCTGATTGTAGAGTTATTAACAATCCAACCAGCAGAGATGATGAGAAACCATTTCTCTAAATAAACAGAACCGAGTCTTAACAGGGCTAAAAGTGACCAAAAAAATCACAGGATTAGCTGAGGCTGCTGTTGGATGGCCACTGTACAAAGGAAAGAGGAATTCTTAGGCATGCAGATGGTATAGTCTTGGGAAGAATCAAGTCAGTTTTTTTTTTTTTTTTAATTATACTTGAATAAGTAGAGGCTCCACATTTTATCAGTTACATTCTACTTCCTGGCCCCAACTGTCCTGTGGGAGTCCTTGAAATAATATATCCCTATGACCTACTATTTATACCAATTACCAAGACCTTAGAATGTTGTATATATTTAATTAATACATGCCTCATTTTACTTGTCAAAATTTGAAAAAACAATTTTTACACCCATTTTACAGGTCAAACCATTTCACCATGTGATCTCATCTTATTTAATATCACACATTAAAATAGCTGAGGTAGAATTCACTAAACTAGTATAAATAGATAAATGATACATATGATTGGTATATTGTATGCCTTCACAGGACCCATATTCATTATTAGTAAAATATGCACTGCATTACAAACACATAGATAAATTATATTTGTTGTTATATGGGTTAAATTTAGGAAAAAAACAAGTCACACATAGAATAGATGTCTTCTCCTTTTTCCTTAAATATAAGGTTATTTAATGCAAACTTTAGCTAATATTTTATAGAAATTCATGGAATATTATTCATAGCTAATAGATTTTCATAAAGATGACAGTTTTCAGGTTCTAGTAACTATATTTAGTAATTATGCTACATGAAATTCAATTAAGCTTTGTCACTGGCATCACTTTATTATAGCATGAAATTGAGTCCAAAATGGTGGAGCTTAGTAGATGGGCTCATTTGCTGCCTCCTCCATCTCTCTTCAATGAAAATAAAGATACAACTATTTTCTTTCAAGTAACTGAGAATTTCAAAAGGAGGCACAAATAGCTGTACCTATAGACAGGTCCTAAATCTCTTAATCTAAATAAGAAGAGAACATGAAATAGTCACCATATCTTTTCAATGGACAGAAAAATAAACACTTAAGGGAAGAGTGGTTCAAAGTATTGTTCTATTATATTTTTCTTGTAGTTTATTTTTAATTACAACCCTGAAGCTAGAAATACTGGTTAAAAAAAATAAGTCCATAATACAAGAGAAAGAAAAATGATTAGAAACCTGAATACGGGAAAAAAATGCTACTAGAACTCTTCAGTAAGCAAAGAATGGTTCTAGATGAAAGTGGGCTCTTAAAGATAATCTCTCCTTAGTAAGGAAACTATCACAGTGTTTTAAAGCCCTTCGTGCCTTGCATTGTACATCTCCCTAATGGTATAAAATAAGCAATATTAAAAGAGAAAGAGATCTGTAGTCAGTTTTAAGAACAGAAAATCATCAATGCTACATTTGCTGAGCATCTCCTAAAACCTTTTGAGAGGTTCTCAACTATCAGGTAAGATGGAACTCTTCAAGGGAACTAAGCAGAGGAGCAAAAACATGACCAGTCTCTCACACTCATTAATGCCTGAGTGTTGGAAGCTATGTAAAAATTATGGGTTTTTTTGAGCCATCATAAAGCAGGGAGATTGCTTTTCTGGGAACTCCTGGGTGAAATTCTCGGGTTCTAGAAAGCCCAGGTCATGCTGGCGCTCTGCCTTAGCTCACAGCCCTAGGTTCAAACACAACCAACACAGCTGCCAGGAGATGGGTGTAACCTGCCAAGCCCCATGTTATTTGTTTTTCCCATTCTTATCCTGTTTTCCTGAAGAAAGCACTGAATCCCTTTGATGTGTTTCCCTATAAATAAAGCATCGGAGGCCTTTTCCCTTTGTTAGGATGAGACCCATCAGGTCTCTTCCACATGTCAATAATTTCTTGTCTTTTTTGTTTATTTCTTTTTTTTTTTTTTTTTGTTACGGACTGTATTTTGAATCATTGTACACAAATGGGGTACAACTTTTCATTTCTATGGTTGTACACAATGCAGATTCACACCATTCCTGTAATCATACATGTACCTAGGGTAATGATGTCTGTCTCATTCCACCATCCCCTGCCCCTTTTCTTTTAATATTACTTTTCTAGTTTTCATTTCTAGCTGGCCCACACCTCCGAGAGTTATCTACTCCCTCCCCACGTAGGCCCTGGATGAGACTTGGGCAGGCCAAGTCTGTTAGAATATTCCAACAACCTGACTTGTTTAAAAGCCTGCTTTCTAACAGTTTCCCTTTCAGTGGGAACTACACATCCAAAACACACATTCTCTCTCTCTCTCTCTGTCTCTCTCTCTTTCTCATACACACACACACACACACACACACACACACACACACCACATACAAACACATATGCATAAACAAAACTGAAAGAGAAGAAAAAATATTCTAGATCCATATAAATTCAGACTGGATAAAGAATGCAGGACTCAAAGCGATTTTCAAACACCAGAGCCATTTTTCTATACCACTTAGAAATACAACTGCCTGGTTGTATAGTTTAGCCCAAACTCAAATGGTAAAGTTCTAACTGCCAGCACTCAGAATGTGACTGTAGTTGGAATCTTTAAAGAGTCTTTGAATTAAAATTTAATCTTTGGAGTAGATCCTAATCCATTATCACTAGTGTTCTTAAAGAGGAGGCTAGGCACAGTTATGCAAAGAAGACACAGAAAGAAGATGGCCAAGAATGGCCTCCTAACAACCCTACTAACCCTACCTAGAAGTCCTGGATCTCAGGCCTCTAACTCTGGAATTTTGAAAACTAAAATTCTATTGTTTAAGTAACCAGGACTGACACTTTGTCATGAGGTCCAGGGATGCCAAGGCAGTAAACTTTGTTCATGCTCTTATCCAACAAATATTTTGGAGGCTCTGATATGTACTATGCTAACCTTTCAGTCTATACAGATGAATACAAAAACATGCTCCTGAACATCACTATTTTTCTAAATTTTATGGAGCAAGCAGGATGCCACGCTGATATCAGTTGAAAATCCAGGATTCTGCTTTCAAATGACCGGCTTCCCTCTTCTCTGTGTTCTGGAGCTTCTTCCCCTAATCCCTTATTTGAATTATCCATAACCACAAGCAGCAACCCTGAAAGCATTCTGACCTTTAAATAAACATATGAACAGATGTTCACCCCACTAATAAACAAGAAAATGCAAATGGAAATAATAGGATGTGATTTTTTAACCCTTTAGATATGCATATGTGGCTCAGAATAAATTTAAATTACCTGCAGAAGTGCTTTCAAATTATATTAATGTGAATCTAGTGTTTCTTGAGACATTATAAATGTTGTATAAAGAATGAGCAACTTTATTTTGCAAATGGTGAATTAAACAAAGAAAACAGACATATTTACTCTTTACTCCTTGTGGTCTTTAATGTACTTAATGTGTTTCAGGAATCCACAAAGCAGTGATTATCAGTGATACTTATATATTAAAATCACACTAAAACTTAAAAAAAAAACCTCTGATGCCTGTGTCTGGACCCTAGAGGTTCCAACAATTTGTATGTTATACAGCACAAGAAACAGGGTTTCTAAAGACTCCTTAGGTGCCTAATGTGCAAATTCTAGAATCTCTACACTGTAAGGAAAGAACGAGAGAATGCAGATTTCTCTAAAAGTAGTTAACTGTAGAGGTATTCATTGTTGCTTTGTTTTCTTATTGTTGATTTCTTTCCCAATTACCTACCATCAGCTTTTATAATCTCACTATTTTATATGACAGAGTTAGAAAAAGATCCTTCTCTGACTTGAAGGGAATACTGCCATTTCAGCAGTTGATGACTCTCTAATGGTCCCCATTACATGGGATACCACTTCTGACTCATTTAGACCTATGAGATGCATTCAATATTGTTTTTAATGGGATTTAATACCTTACTTATGATACCTGTTTCAGGTGCATGCATTAAGCACTCTAATATTAAAAATCTGCCGAGGGTCCAGGATTTTACTGATTAAGGGATCAGTACATTCGTTCATAAATCTAAATATTAGTATAAAAGATACATTGGATTGATAATAGGATACTCTGACCAGGGCAACTCAGAGATACAATAAGGTCACAGAAATAGTAATAAGTGATCATCCCATGATTTGCCTCTCTAGTTATTATTTGATATTAAAGTTTCCTGCTACTGCCATTCTCTCAATGTTCCAATGTTTTCCATGACCAGGAAAACTGCCAAAGAATGCAGACTTACACATTTTGCTTAAGGAGCCCTTCCTGCTTGAGCTCATTTCCTCAAGTCTTGTTATAATCCCCAGTCTACTCTGAGCACAAAAACAGGGGGTTCCATCTCCCTGGTTTTTAATGCTGCTGTCATAAGTATACACTTCTGAACTTCTCTTGCACACAGTCTTTTCCCTCTCTGGTCATCGTGCCAACATCTACTCAGATACTTAGGACAAAAATCCATCCTTAGTTCTTTTCTCTCTATATAACTCCACACTCAATCTAGCATCTGTGCTCTACTGTCAAACATCTAAAATGAGCCATGTTCTCATTGTCCCCACAACTAAAGTTTTAACCTCTCTCATCTAGACTATTGCCTCACTCAAACACCTTGCCTCTTAGCTTTCACCTTGCCCTTTTCCCTAGCCCAGGATCTAACAGCACCCATTTCTGTTTTTGTTCTTTCATTGAATATTTATTTTGCAAGTACTGTGACATATTAATAAGCACTCTTCTAGGTCCTAGAGATACAGTAGTAACTAAAAAGAAAGAAAAAAGTTCTGTCCTAGAGGAGTTTACATGTTAGTAGGGAAATAGATAATATACTAAACAAAGTGGCAGAATATACTATAAATTATCAATAAGTATAAGAAGAAAAATGCAGAAAAAGGGGATATGGAATCTTGGAAAAGGTAGAGGTAAGGGGAAAATTTTAGACAGGGTTTCAGAGTAGTCTCTTTTACTAAGGTGATCAGTATTATCATTTTGAAGAATAACTCATACCACTTCTCTGCTTAAAATCTTCTTGTATGAAGCAATCAACAGATATATGAAAAATGTTCAACATCTCTAGTAATAAGAGAAATGCAAATCAAAACCACCCTAAGATTCCGTCTCACCCCAATTAGAATGGTGATTATCAAGAACACAAGCAAAAATAGGTGTTGGCGAGGATGTGGTGAAAAAGGTACACTCATACATTGCTGGTGGGGTTGCAAATTAGTGCAACCACTCTGGAAAGCAGTATGGAGATTCCTCAGAAAGCTTGGAATGGAACCACCATTTGACCCAGCTATCCCACTCCTTGGCCTATACCCAAAGGACTTAAAATCAGCATACTACAGAGATACAACCACATCAATGTTCACTGCTGCTCAATTCACCATAGCCAGATTGTGGAACCAACCTAGATGTCCTTCAATAGATGAATGGATAAAGACACTGTGGCATATATATGCAATGGAATATTACTCTGCCATAAAGAAAGATAAAATTATGGCATTTGCAGGTAAATGGATGAAATTGGAGAATATCATGCTAAGTGAGAAAAAGCCAATCTCAGAAAACCAAAGGACGAATGATCTCGCTGATAAGTGGATGATGACATATAATGGGGAGTGGGAGGGGTTAGCTTTAGGGTTAGGGTTAGGTTTAGGGTTAGGGTTAGGGAGGGGGGCAAGAATGGAGGAAGGAAGGACTGTATAGAGGTAAAAGAGGGGTGGGAGGGGTGGGGGGGAAGGGGGAAAAATGGCAGAATGAATCAAACAACATTGCCCTGTGTAAATTTATGATTACACGAATGGTATGCCTTTACTCCATGTACAGAGAATAAAAATGTATCCCATTTGTTTACAATAAAAAATAAAAAAAATCTTGTATGAATCTACATCATGCACAATCATAGAAACGGTAAGTTGTACCCCATTTGTGTACAATGAATCAAAATGCAGTCTGTAAAAATAAAAAAAGTAGTTAATCTATGCATTATCTTAAAAAAAAATCCTCTTTGGGGATTGATTGAAAATACTGTAGAATGAAGCCAAGACCTCATCCTTGCTCCACAGGGCTCCTTATAATCTGACCTGTACTCACTGCTCAAGCATTCTCCCACCCTCCCCCCTCGCTCTCTGTGCTTCCTAATAGTCAGACATGCCTAATTTTTTTCTATTTCCATCCCATAATTCAGGTTTTATTACAAAATTCCAGCTCTTCTGATTGAATATCTTTTCTCATCTGTCATTGAAGTGGGTGGCCACCTCAGTCTTTTTGATATCCATCTTGGATCTCTTTTGGTCATATAAATTAAGCAAAACCTTTGTTGCATTCCCATTTATCTTGACCCTGGGATTATTGTGTTTTATTAGACATCCCCACAACTTTCTGGAAGTTAGGCTTCCTTGGGTTCTACTCTGTCCTTGCTGCTCTTTAAAATAATTATGACATTACTAGGCAGTTACCTAATGATGGATACTTAATGATTAAATTTTCTCTGTTCATGTAACTTATTTGTATTCTGTCTTCTGACTTGACTCATGTTGATGCATATAGTAAGTATTTGTTTCATGGACTCATTAATTTAGGTTTATTGGGATTCTGTCACAAACTTTTCAGGGAAAATACAGAACTCTTAGTGTGGAAATTCTTATCGTCTGGTATCTTTATATCTTTTTTTCATTCTTAGACCTGGTTTAGTGACTAATTTCAAACTTTTACTTGCTCATTGTTCATTATTTTTTATTTTATTTTTTCTATTGTGAACTAATGTATTGTCTTATATAGGAGTTTCTCTGTTTAATATGAAATACAGCATTCAAGGACTAGGATCAGTAACAGAAGTACCTGTCTCACTTTAAGACACCATTGTTGCATGGATAATCCACCTATAATCTAAACACCATTCTTTGTATTGCTTTCCACAAATAAAAAACAAATTTTATTAGATAGTGGTAAGAAAATAGCTGAAGACTCAAAATACCACCAACTAAAAGGATTCAGTGTTTAACATTTTCAGAAACCTCTAAACACCTAAACTTTAGTTCTCCCTTTTTGTAATCATTATTAAGTGTGATCTTGAGAGTAACTCATGCCAATTTTGAACATAAAAGTTAATATTACCCAAATGATCTCATATCTGTTCAAGGAAAAAAACTGCTTCCTAACAATCTGACAGCACATGCAGAATTAAATGTGGCATCTCTCTGGCATATTTACCAGTTTTTTAATCACAAACCAGAACAAACTGGAATTTAAAGCAACACAATACAAATGAAAGAGAGTCCCATACCCTTCTGCTTTCTAACCTGTAAAAAAAAAATTTAATAGATGTTGGCATTTACATAAACCTTAATTGAACTTTTAATTTGCTTCTAAACATCAGATGTAGACTTTGATATGTGAAACCTAAGAAAAAGGATCAGAGTTAATGCTTCTTAATCCAGTACAAATTATTCACAAAGATACTGAGATACAAAAGTTGTTCTCTGGGTAGAAAACACTCCACCTTGGAAGTGCAGATTTCTTCAGAATGAGCATATCAATCTTTTAAAGGTATTTCCATGCTTACCTTTTATGTAAAGGAAATTTCCTTTATTTTATAATGTAGTTTTTTTTCCCCAAACTTGAATTGAGAATAAACTTCTTAATATTATTAGCATTTGTTTATCATCTCTATTGAGCAATGTGAAATTGGAGATGAAGCAAATAGTTGGTGAATTAAATAAAGAACCCCAGCTAAGAATAATAACATCTCCTTAATGTTCTGTCTCCCATGGCCTATTCCCTGGTGATAAATGTCATTGTGTTTGTGAAAGGTGCTATCATGACATGAAGAAGGGGAAGTGTTCAAATGAGATAGCATCTCACAAATAGAGTGCTCAGGAAGAGACAATAGAGGACTCCATCAGTCCATGATTGGGATGATCTTCTCATAAGTCCTTTATAGTCCTTCTCTTTTGACTTTCTTCTTGCCCACTAGTAGGTTTAATCACTCCCTCCAGGTTTCTACCACAACTGTAGCAACTGAATATTCATGTTTTGGTTTTTTTTTTTTTTTTTTTTTTGCATGTGGCACAAAAATATTTTATTAAAATAAATGTGAGAAGATGAAAATTACTGGTTTTCAATCTGTGTCTGCATTTTTGACACACAAAACATTAAAGTTGTATATATTAATGGACACCATGTAATGTTTGCTGTATGTACACATTGTACAATGTTTAAATCAGGTTGAACACATATATTTCCTCAAATACCTGCCATTTCTTTGTACTGAAAACTTTCAAAATCCTTTGTTGTAGTTTTTTGAAATGTGCAGTACATAATTATTGTATGTGGTCACCATATTGTGCAACAATACAGCAGAACTACCCACTGATCAGTCCTCCCCCATCCCTACTATTCCTAGCCTCTGATAAACAGCATTCTACTCTCAACTTCTACGTAATCAACGTTTTTATATTTCATGTGAATGAGATCCTGTGGTAACATTCATGTTTTCTTAGCTCTGAGATAGAGGATAATCTTGACTCACAGAGGTAGCCCAGGTCCAATGCCATCTCCTTGGTAGGCTCCAAGGAGTATTAGTATGTTATATTGATAATTCTCAGTACAAACTAAATTACAATATTATTTCTAGTTTTAAAAAAGTTCTATAGAATGAGAGACATGATATTTCTACAGACAGGTCACTTGAAGCATTTCTATAGTGGAAAGGGATATATTTTTACAGCCCCATTTCAATACTACTGATAAACAGAGCAAGCAATGTGCAAAAATAGCTGTGAGGTTTGGGTTCTGCTCAATAAAAACAAGTTAAATCCAAATTTAGGCTCTTGCCACGTCATTAGCCAAGACCCAGTTGTTCCTAGGTACTGCAGCACATATGGTCTGTGAGATCACCCACAGTCTTCAGGCCCCCTATTAGATGACCATATGGACAGGCTGAAGTCCCAGAGAGCAAAGGGCTGCACAGAATGCCATTGCCTAGTATGACAGCGTGTCTTTGCTTTGTGCATTTACCAAGATACATTTTTTTCCTAATTTTAATAGTGTTTTTTAAAAATCCATAATATGGTATATTTTAAAATATTTTGATCTTCAAATGAGATTTAAGATCTTTCTCCTGACTCTGCTCAGCAGCACATCTTTGAATGTCAACAATAACAGCATATGTTCAACTTACACTAAAATAAAGATTTGTAATTTTAATATTTATATATTGAAGGTTTTTTAGTCTTGATCAAATTGTGATGCTTCTCCTCATTTAAGTGTTTAATTAATATTCTTTATAAGAAACTTTTTAAATTATTTTACATCAATGAAAAAGCTAAAATTTATTTTCTTTTATAGTTTTATAGTATCAACAAAATGATACATGTTATATGTTATATAAAGCTATATATTATATATATTATATATAGGTATATATATATGTTATATTAAAGGGTATGTATATGTATGTGTATCAGTCAACTTTCTGCTGTGACAAAATACCTGAGAAAGTCAACTTAAAAGGAGGAGAGATTTATTTTCTTTCATCATTTCAGATGTTTTAGTCTATGGTCACTTGACCCCATTGCTTTGGGCCTGTGGTGGGACAGAACATCATGGCTCTCTAGTGTACCATTCATGGTGGCCAGGAAACACAGAGAGAGGATTAGAGGAGAGAGAGGAGAGAGAGAGAGAGAGAGAGAGAGAGAGAGGAGAGAGAGAGAGAGAGAGAGAGAGAGAAAGGTCAGAATTCCAATATCCCTTTCAAGGGCGCATCTTCAAGGACCTGACTTTCTTCTACTAGACTCTACTTTCTAAAGATTCCATTTCCTCTCAGTAGTCATAGGATGATGACCAACTCTTTAACTCAAGACTCTAGGAGACATTCCAAATTCAAATGCAACAGTATCTTTTTAGTCTATAGGGTAAGAAAAAAAGTAAAATAATTTATAGTTGCATTATGTATCATGCCCATTTTTGCACATTTTAATATATTATCTTATTAATCCCAGCAAGACAGGACAATCAAATATAGGGCAATAAGAACTCAAAAAGTTTGTAGTATATTTCAATCCATTACATTTTGATTTGTCCTTTTATCTTGCAAATAATATATGAAGTTCTATAATACATTACATTATAAATTTTGTAGTGTCGAAATTGATTTTTAACAGGGACTCTTAGAAGCAAGACAGAAGAGTGGAAAGAACAGCAGCAATTAAAACAGATCAGACATGTTTTAATTTTTTGTTCAATCTGAAGCAAATTACTTAATCTTTCTCGTATATTAAATAGGCATAGCAGTAGCCTCTTGATAAGATTGTCTTGATTAATTCAAATCATTTATGCAAAGTTTTTACCCATGATAACACCCACCAAAGAAATTCCTGCCCCTTCTTATTAGTTGTAATATTTGACATCTTGTACTCTTTAAAGAGTCAACTTCCTGAAAACATACTGATAATTTCTATCCTCTGACTGTGAGAATTTTAAAAGACTGTATATATACATTTAATGTAATATATAATAAACTGTTATATTTGCTGCTGCATACGAAACAATGGAACAAGTGTTCATAACTAAGAATCTACATTTATGATTAAAAGTCATTATTATTGTAGATGTTTATTGTGAATTGGAAGCAGTCATTAACTCTCTATCCTGACTCTGAAAATAAAAGAACTCCAGTCTATTGACAAGCAGTTACAAATTTCAGAGGATTTAAGTAGAATGAGCCTCTCTTATCAGTAGCACTTTTTGATTAAAGAATCCAAGTACATTGTTCCAAAAGACTATTAAGAGAGGTCTGGCCCTGAACTAATACTATCTGGTCATTGAGAAGTTGAAACCAGACCATTCTGCCCTCAGACTTGGGTAAACAACTGATCATAATTAGGTTTGTAGAATTTTAATTAATTTGGATATGCAACAAAAGGTAACACATTCATTCATATATCATTACATATTCTTCAGAGGTTCTCACCTACTGATTGTCAAGTTCATTCCTATGGTCTTAGGGGATCATACCTCTGATTCCATCACCTCCTGCCTGTCCTTTGGTGTGGCTGGTCGAAATCATGACAGGGGAAATGTTCAGTTTGTTCTTGGCTTCGTAAGAACTGAATGAAGTGCCTTGGCTGTATGGATTACTTCTTATTTCCCACTGCCCAGAGACCTCTAAGCATGCACACCTCCTCCATTCAGTGTCCAGGCCTGCCTGGCGAATATGTTTTCAGCCCCTATTAGATCCTACTCTCCAGCCTTCTAAAACTCAACTCAGCATCCATGCCCATTGTAACTGGGCTTTAAGCTAATGTTGCCATGCTCCAGTTTGTTTAGGGGAAGCTGGAGAAATTATCTCCATCCAGAGTCCAAAACTAGGACTACAGACAAGAGACCCTTCCCCATCCCCATAACCTACCTTGAGACCCTTACTTAACCCTTAGTGAGCTAAGGTCATAGATATCGAAACCCTGCAATATATATCTGTTGACTTTTTCTCTTCTTGTGCTTAACCACATATGCCATTATCCTCTGGGCACTGGAACAATCCTGAGTTTCCTTTTATTTTCCCTATATCAAATCCTTTTGTCTGACTCTAAAGCTAAGTCAAACCATTGAAATGCTGAATGGAGCTGCTAAGTCAAACCGTTGAAATGCTGAATGAAGCTACAGGATGTTGGAAAGTCCTTTTCCAGAAAAATGGCATACTTTTAAAGGTCATTGAGTTTTCCAAGATGTATGCTACCTGTATTTTTCTCTTACCATTAATCATGTAAATCCTGTAACAATCTTAACTTCTCTACCTTAACTTCTTCTCCCAAAAGATGGCTCTGGGAAATTAAGAGTGGCACTCATAGTTGTGAAAGCAGATTAAAAGAAATATAGTAATAAATTGCTTCTAGATATTACTCCTAGAAAGCATAGTAGATCTTGGCTTAATGAAGAAAGAGCCTGGAAGATTTTTCATTATAATTAATTTAATCTAGCAGACCTAGCAAGGTTGATTAATAGAAGAAACTACACAGAAGTGTATTAACATTATCATTTCTTTTCCTGTTACAAAAAAATTCAGCATTTATTTTAGAAACACTCTAAAATATCTACTATGTATTCTCCATTGATAATAATGCATGCAAGATCATGCCCTCTTAGTCAAAGAACTTACAATCTATTAAAGAATAAAATAAAGTCAAAAAGAACTTACAACCTATTAAACACAATACACATAAGAGCTCTTTTACAATTTTTACATCAGTGTTCAGTGTAGCAAAGTACATCGCATTAACTTTTGTGTTCCTACTATTCTTAACTACTAAAGTGATTTAAATTCAATTCTGTCAAATTCATTCAAATACTCCCAAGTATACTACCAAAACAAACAAACAAAACCATAAGAATTGGCTAACAGATTATAGGGAAAATATCTTATCATTTGAAAAGTTTTTGATATTCTATCCAGGGGAATATCCACAATATTTCACAGCTTTATTTTTGTTGTATCATACTAATCAAACATTCCCTATTATAAAACCTCTAAATAAATAAATAATTTTCAAAGAGTATGTGGTTCTTAGGTGAATGGATAAAGATAATATGGTATATGTATATATATATACAGTATACTTTTACTCAGTCATAAAGAAGAGCAAAATTATTTCTAGTTCAGGAAAGTGAATAGAACTGGAGAACGTCATTTTGAACAAAATAAACCAAACTTGGAAAATCAAGGGTCATATGTTCAATCTCATGTATAGAATCTAGAGAGAAAAAAGTTTAGAAAAGGAGCCCATGGTATTAGAAGGGAGGTCAGTAGAGTGAAGAAGGGGACCAAGGGAGGAAGTGGGGAGGAAAAGAGGCAGTACTGAAGAATGAAATTGATCAAAGTATGTTATGTGCATGTATGAATATGTCACAGTGAATCCCACTATTATATATAGTCATAATCACCAGTACAATTTTTACAAATATATGGTTCTTGAATATGGTATATCTATGGTACATCTGCATTCTACAAATTTTATAATGCTGTATTATTGTTTGCCCGATGCTGACCACACTTAAAGCAAAAGATGATTTCAGAAAATATGTACTAAGTACAGAACTCTAAATGAATCCAGAGGATCTCAGGAATCAGATCCACAGCAAGAGGAACACACTTTCCAAACATTAGATGGTGAGGCCACCATGAGATATTAAATACATACACATTTTTAAAATAATTAGAAATCTGTCACTTCCAATTCTTTTCTTTTACAAAACTAAGGCACATTGTTGCAAATTTTCAGCCTAGAGTCACGAGAATATTCCAAAATAAGATATTTGCTTAGGATTCCATTTGTTTTCACACTTTCCTAATTAAAAACCTGTCCATGTACTGCAACTAAATTTAGATGACAAACACTAAATTTTAAAGTTTTAATTTTCAGTTTGAGGTTTTTTAATTTCAGGCAATACAGAGAAACATGTGGTGGGAGTGCTTTGCAGCATAGAGTTTCTGAGAATTTTTCTTTCTTAAGGAAGATAAAAACAATAGGCAGCAGCAGGTTAGTGTGAAGCAGCAAGTTTATTGTTGCAATTGTTTTTACTCCCAAATCTTCTTGTACAGAACAGAGATATCATGAAGAATGAAAATGAACCAAAATTGGCAGAACATGAAGTACATAATCATGGAAACTAGGCAGCTCCAGAGGCACGTGGCACTTCAGGAAAAGCTGTAATGAGACTTGCAGCATTTCATAGGATTGCTCCTCTAAGAAAAGTGAATAAATTCAAGGGAATCACCTCGAATTCAAACCAGATGACCACCCTTTGCATCTGAAGATAAAATCATAAATAAATATGCTTTTTCTTAAAGGCTAATGCCTTTAAGTAAATCTGATAACTAGCAGTTTAAACAAGAAAGAATAATTGTTACAGGCTGGAATTTGCTTTCCTGAGTTTTTAATCTATGCACCACAGACTCTGTAGCACTTTTATGATTTAACTTTTTAAACCCATAATCTACATTATATATATAAGTAAAAAAGTTTATGTTAGTTTTGCATAAATATTTTATTGAATTGTTTTGATAATTTTAATGTGATTGGATTTATCCACAATTCTTCCCATATAGAAATTTCTTTAAGAATTTCATTTCTCAGAATTTCTTAATACAGTACATTTAGCAATAATAAATATGGGATATTCAAAAATAAGAAAGAAAGCTATGGCCCGCAAACAATCTCATGTATGTTACTCCTCAATGAAATTTCATCAGTTAATAACTAAGAAATAAACACAGAAGGCAAAAAAAAGTTTTTGCTATAACTGGTTGATTTAATGTGATGAGTCTATGAATTCATTGATTGGTCAAATCTGAAAATGATATGAAAAATATAATTTCTTATGACACACTTATTTGTTACCTGAGAATACTTAAAAGTAAGGGTTCTACTATACCTGTTAACATTTTTACATTCTCATCTTAGAATTACAAACAGCAATACTGATGCAGACAAATGTAGTCACTTGTCCTATCACATAAAAATCAAGGATGGACATAGTAAGTTTAAGATTCACAATACCTGCCACCCAGACCACTCTGGCCCTTCATCTCTATAACCTGTCACTTCCTTTCACAAGCTACACATGCAGAAATCCCTCTTCTTCTAAGCATGTCTCTGGATATGGCACAGTTTTTCTCCCCCATCTCTAATGTTATCCCAATGCCACCGGGGGAGTGAGGGAGGAAAATGAGTCACCCACCAGGCTTCTGAATGGAGAACAAAGTCATGAAAATGATAGGGAGAGGGGTGGCAATGGAACTGGAAGTAGAGGTTGGGAGAAGATACAGGAGAAGCATTCACATTTCACATTTTGTGTCCTTAGGACTAATTCTCTCATTTCCTGATCTTTGTGTTATGATGTCTCCTAGGACATTTGCAACATGGGAAGAGTAGGTAGACTTGTTTTCGAGTCTCAGCTCTGTCTCAGACCAACTGGCTGAATTTTAACAAACCAATTGGCTTTTTGGTTTTCCTTATTCTTTTCCATATAGTGCATTGATAAAAATCACTGTGCATTGTACTCCACTGGTCTGTATCTAGATAAAATAAGCCTATGTGAAAAATTCATATATTCTGTAAAGGGAAAGTCATGGTACATACACATCCTTAGCTTGAGAACTGAGGCCCATTACCAAAAAGGACATTTCCCTGTACTAGACAAGGCCACCCAAAGGAACGTATTCAAGATCAGAGAATCACTTCATAAAATAATATCAAAAGAAAGTAGAAAGATAGAGTCCTGGCATGCTGTAGAAATGATCCACCTTACTCAGGATGGCTCTTTCTGTTTACCTCAAGAATGAGTAGTGGGTTTCTGGAACCTGAGCATTCTGTTCCTGAACACTACGGAATAAGAATCACCAACTTTTCCCCATCCCTTCCTCCCTACTACTCTTCCCAAATACTTGTCCTTTGACTTTCCTTTTTATAGACTCCATATAGATCACTAACTTCCTGGTAGCAAATTACCAACCAGATCATCTGATGATTACCTCTGATCCAGTTACTACCAGTTATTATAAGTACTACCCACCATGAATTTAATACTAGTCACACAGAACAATACAGTTTTAGAAAGCAGTTTCATCATATTTATTGAAAAATCTCTACCTGAAAACATATTCTGGTATAACAGAAGAAAACTTGAAAAATGTCACTACCACTGTCTAGTAGGATAAAGTTCCATGTGCAAAATGGTAACCTCATTTATTACCATCTCCCATTTCAGAGTCGCCTTTTCCTGACCTTGTCCCCACATTACTGTGTTCACATGTACTAATAAAGTGTGAAAGTCTTCTATCTTCAGGCCAATTGGAATGCTAAAATGGTTAAGAGCCACATAGGTTTTGCTACTGAACGGTACAAAGAGATATATTATATATGATGGATGCTGTTAACAAAGCATCCTCGACTATGGGAAATTTAACAGGCATGAAAAGCACGAGGTATACATTAAATAATAAGTTCTGAATGTGTATATAGGCTCAATGATTATGTCTTCCTAAAATCCTCAAAATGATGGCATTTGGGAGATAGGACTATATGAGGTGATCAGGTCATGAGGGTGGAGCCTTCATGAATGGGATTAGTGCCCTTATAAAGGGAGGTCCCAGAGAGCTCCCTTCCTCCTTCTGCCATGTGAGAAAGTAGGGAGAAGATGCTGTCTATAAATCAGGATGTAGGCACTCACTGGATACTGACTCTGCCAATACCCTGGTCTCTGACTTCCTAGCTTCTAGAACTATTACAAATAAATACCTGTGTTTATAAGCCACCCAGTTTATGGTAACCTGTTAGAGAACACAAAATGATTAAATATTAATGTACTGGCAGTACGTCTTGTAGACCAAAAGCCTGCATGACCAGAACCACCTTAAGAGCAACACTCTGGTCAATCTCATATTTTCACCAAGTTTCCTGATAGTCTTCACTGGTTCCCCCTAATTCCTGGATGATGAAGGGAAAACATCCAGTTTCAGTAAAGGTTCTCCAGTCTTCTGTAATTCACTTTCAACTGGAAAAATGGGATGATTGTGCTGCACTTTTGAGCCTTGCTCCCCAGTTTTGACATGCTGCTCCTTCCAACAATGGCTCTGCTATGCTGATGTAATTGTTAAAGTGCAGCTAAAGTTATTACCTCCTTCCTGAGTCCTTCCCTGCACATTCTGTGTTGCCCTGAGTGGGTTCTTCTTTTAAATCCTGCAGCATATGTGCCTGTATCCTAATTTAGGCAAAAAAAAAATCACCACAACTTTCTCAAATTATCTACATGCATCCCCAACTAAATCAAAATAATTTAAATGCAACGTAATCTAACCCAGGTTCTCTCCACTGTAGGACAATTGATGTTTTGGCCAAGATGATTCTCTGTTATGGGAGCCTGTCCTGTGCTGGGTAGGATGTTTAGCAGCATTCTTGACTTTTACCCTCTAGATGCCATTCATATGTCTCATATGTGACAAAATAAAATGTCTCCAGACATTGACAAAAATTACCCTCAGTTCAGAACCACTGACCTACCCTCCTGATGTTGGAATACTTTTAGAGATATTACTTAAACATAAATTCAGATGTGACACTTTATTTCATCAACAATGTTTTCCATCCTGAAATCATGCAGGCTGGTTATTTGCACTATCTGCAGATGACTGCAGCCTTTGGGAGCACAGAGCCTCTGGGTCGGATACCCAAGGCTGGAGCCCCAATGCCTGGGAAATATTCAGGTCCTTTCTTTAGTTCTTTTCCTTGTCAGAGGACCCTAATGATAAGGAAATCCAGGCAGAGAAGATAATTGACTTCTTACAATCCATACTGGAGGGAAGACCATCTTGGTTAAAACTGCTTGGGCTTGAAAACTGAGATGAAACCTTAGGGGCTGTTGGTCACACAAGCTTCTTTTGGGTGTTCCAGTGCTGACCTCAGCTTCTCCTGTTCTCTTGTAGATACCTCCTTCCTGAACCCCATATATACTACTTCAGATAGAATAGAATACATCTTCAGATAGAAGTTTTTCATTTCAACACATGTGATGAAACTGCTTTCTACAACTGTATTGAATACCTGGTGGGTGGTACCATAATAACTGGCAGTAACTGGATCATAGGTAATTATCTGATCACCTGGTTGGTAATTATCCGATCACCTGGTACCAGGAAATTAGTGATCTGTATGGAGTCTATAAAAAGGAAAGCCAAAGGACAAGCATTTGGGAAGAGTAGTAGGGAGGAAGGGATGGGGAAAGACTTGATTCTTATTCACTAGTGTTCAGAATGCTCAGGTTCCAGAAACCCACTACTCATTCTTGAGTTAACAGAAAGAGCCATCCTGAGTAAGGAGAATTTTTTCTCCAGCACTTGGCCTCCATCACCAGAGATGCAGCAATCTACTGTGACCTGGAGTTTCAGATGAGGTGGCCCTCAGGTGCTGTTGGCTGCCTGGTTCAGGTGTCTCATCTCTCCAGAATTCAATCCCCATAAAACCCAATACTGACTTAAATGGTGTAGCATTCATTGATGAGCTGGTTAATTCTGAGGCCCAGGAAATGTGTTAGATCTTTTGTGATGACCATATGTCCCTGGTGGATCATTAAGGTCAGAGTCAGTGAGCTATTTGCTTTATCTCACTCTTGAGCTCCAGGCTCTTGGAGTCCCAGAATTTCTTTCCAGATTCTATTCATAGTACCTTTCTGTCTGGACACCGAAAACTAAAGACGTATCTGCTCATTCCTATTCCTGAACACCCTTAAGAAAGTAGGTCGGCTTGCTGTGTTTTAATTGTAAAGCATCTTGTAAGACTTGGTAAAAGAAGCCAAGTAAGTGCTCGCTGCTGTTAGGGTAATTATTTCCTAAAGAATGCACACACTTCAGCTTTGCCAACCAAATCACTCCACAAGACACATAATTTAAACCACTATCTTATCTTATTTGTTGAAATTAAGTAAAAAGAGGACTTATTTTAACTGCTTCTTTAAAGAAGACTGGAAAAGGCCAAAACTTTTTACATATAATTCCTAAAAATGAAAATTTGATTTATGATACATTCCTTTTCCTTTCAAATTATTGTTGTCATATTAAAATAGGTGATACATGAATATAGAATGCTCAGTGACAATATACAGCACACTTACTTTCCTTTAATGTGTTTTGTGCACTTACTTTTTAATGATCTCATTGTTGTCTCATAATAGATGAAAAGAGATATCAAAACTAGACTCGGGGAGAGTGCTTCTTCAGCTCCAACTTAACCATATATTTTTGCTGCTTATTTCTACATGTTCCTATATATCTAAATCTGAAATCACATATACTGTTTTTTTTTTTTTTTTATAATGATAGATTTCTGTTTCATGTGGCAGAGAGGACCAGGTGGTATATCTCATGACATTAGGAGTCTCATTAAAGAAAAATGCAGGAAAGAGAAGAAAAAACAAAAGGAAGAATGTATTGATTATCTTGACACAAATTATCTGGAGAAACTTCCTGTCTGGATAGCAACAGATGAAGTAATTGAAAAAAGAAGTTAACAACCTTTAATCTTATGGAAATTTTTGGTTGAGCAGACAAATGCGGAAAGAAAAGGGCTTTTTAAAAAATTACCCATTCTTTATTTTTACTTCTTTTAGAAGTCTCTCAGGCATTGTGTAGCCTAGCCCATAGATGAATCTTTGTGCTAAGCCTTACTCATTTTTCTGATAGGGGGCTCAGGACACACTGGCCCAAAATGTTTTAAGCTGAAGGAATGTAAGGAAACCACAGAAGCAGGAAGGAATGTGAGGAAACCACAGAAACAGGAAAATGCCTCACCTTCTCTGAAGCAGGTCATTACATCTTGGAAGGATCTTCTGACCTCCCTCTAAAGCTGGTCTAATGACCCTCTTGTGAGAGGTGCCCCTCCCATATCCAGAGGAAAGAAGCACCCTTACTTCAGAAATGAAGGGACAAAGGGAATCAGAGTAGCCTCACTGAGATTCCCCTAGTTTATCTCCATGAGATCACATCCAGTTGGTTCTTTCATGTTTCTCCAGGATTTTCCTTTTACTTTGGATTAAAAAAAGGGGGAATGAAGGGAAGGGAGGGGAAATGAGAATAGAGAAGATAGTAGAATAAATCAGACATTACTATCTATGTGTATCATATGATTGCATGACCAATGTAATTCTACATCATGAACAACAGAAGAATGAGAAATTATACTCCATATATGTATAATACAACAATTTACATTCTACTATCATGTATAACTAATTAGAACAAACCAAAAAAATAAAAAAGAAACTTCTGTAAAACATACTTACATTTAACTGTGGTTTGGGGTCTTCATTTCCTTATGAAGTTCCTGTGTCACATAAAACTTAAATAAATATATATGCTTATCTTTTGTTAATCTTTTCTTTTTGTTACAGTGGCCTCAGTCATATACCTAGGATGAGTGAGTAAAATGTATTATTCCTTCCCTTTGCTGACATTCATCCATCCTAAAAGTCAATTGCCTACACATGTTTTAGAGCAGCTCATGGCCATGGACTTCCATGCTTCTTGCCTTGTATTAACAGAAAGATATAAGAAGTCATATGTCTGGGTTGAAAAGAACTTTTAAAATCTGGGGCTTTCAAGTTAACATCTATCATAAGTTCATGCCAACCAGCAGGAAGGAATCTCCAATGGAAGAGTTTGAAATATATTGTAATCATCCAGGCTTAGAGATAAAGCAAACATTTTTGACCATTTCATAAATATTCTTTTGAAGATTTCATGGGCAAGATAGAGACAATATGATCTTGTTGACAAGGAAAGCGCAATACTGAAGATTGAAGTTTTCATGCAAGGAATAAAAGGACACAGATTTTGTGGTTTTCTATTTAGCTAATGGGTTCTTGGTCAGCAAAATAATTTACTTTTCACTTTTTTAAAATCTGCAATTCAAATTTAACTGGGCATTCTTTATTTTTATTTGCTAAATATGATAACTTAAATTTTGGAAATTATAGGTTAAATTAAAAATGTGGTTGAACAGGACTCACAGACTTTCAGAAACAGAATGAGACTTCATTCAGAGTTCAATCACATTTAAGTTTAGAAAAATCCGTAATTATAGTTTTTAAATAAATAACAGAATTATATATACCCAAGTCAGCTTGATAAGCCCATACAGTCTTGTAAGCACATCTACTCCACATTGTGGTCTGGAAAATTTGGTTTTCAGGCACAAGGAACTCTTTGGAATGTATCAATATTGTATGGTTTAAGACTCAAAACAGGCTGAAGTATAAATCCCACAGTTGGAAGCTTGGCAATAGGAACTTATAATTTAAAAATTATACTGGCTCAAATCTTCTGTTTCCTGGAAGCACCCAGATGGGTTTTGCTAATATTTGCCTCTGTGACTCCCTTTTCAAGCTCCCATGGGTTGTCTAACCCCCACCTCAGAGTGACACATCCTTCCGTTAGTTGTATTAATAGCTCCAGCATATTACATCAACTCCTGCTGCTAGGAGAGATTGTTTTTTTTTTTTTCTTTTAAATCTCTTTGTGATAATTTTGAAGTTTAACTCTCAAAAGGCAAACATATTTCTTTTACTTAAAGAACACCTTGCTGTACTCCATGTGTATTTACTGTGCTTACCGACAGGTAGAATTGCTAAATAAGGCAATATAAATACTATCTTGTTCTTCTCTATATCCTCAATTAATGTGCCTTAAAATCTTGGAAAGAAGATAGCACAGTTTTACAATAGCAAAAAAGTATCCAAACCTAGGTCTGTCTGACTGCATCTACTGTTCTAATGTGGCACCAACTCCCACTTTTAAATAAAAGATTTTCTATGGATGAATATGTAAAACTAAAACAAGTTGGATGAATTCACTTTCTTCTATGGCTGAACTATTATAGGAGACATAAATAAGCCACAGCTAATGAGTACAACAAAACTATAAAGAAATAAGCACAAGTTTGGAGTAATAAAGACCAAGATTAGAATCATGTCCATCTCTGGTGTAGACTAGGAAGCAGGGAGACCAATTTAGATACTGTTATGGTTTGCATTGTTGCCACTCCAATAATGACACCCAACACTCAGGTACTCCACATGTGACTGTATTTGAAGATAGAGTCTTTAATGAGGTTAAAGTAGGTCATGGGTCCAGATGTAATACAACCCTTCTCCTATAATAAGAGATAATTAGAATGGCCATGTACAACCCAGAGGGAGTTCAGAAGAAATAAATGCTACCAATCCTTTGATCTCAAACTTCTAGTTTCCAGAACATAAAATAAATTTCTGTTGTTAAAGCCACCCATTCTGTGGTACTTTGTTATGGCTACCCTAGCAAAACTATTATTTCTTAGCTTAGATCCTGGTTTTCTTTTTTTTTTTTTAAAAAAAGGTTTAATCCTCATGGGCTTGGTGTGATCATTAAATAATTAAGTGCCTAGCATGATGTTTTGAAAAATGAAGTAGCTCAACAAATATAAGAACTATCTCTTTTACTTACAAACAACATAAAATAGCTTATTCATTAATTATCCTTGGCAAATTCATTAAGGGTCTGTTAGGTGCAAATGCACAAATCAATATCACATTCCCAATGTTTTTCCTCTGATTGAGAATAGGAAGCCATTATTTGTTATCCATGATTTGTGCTGTAAACACTGTATTATCAAAATAATTCATTTAAAATAATTTTAAATATTATTTTTAATTTTAGAATAGCTTTATATTTATAGAAAAATCAAAAAGATTTTAAGAGAGTTTTCATATGCCCCAAATCCAGTTTTGCCTATTATTAATATCTTACATTAGTATGGTGCATTTGTTACAATTAATAATTAATAATGATACATTATTAACTGAAGTGAATACTTCATTCAGATTCCTTACATTTTTAGCCTGATATCATTTTTCTTCCCCAGGGTCCCATCCAGGATGCACATTACATTTGGTTGTCACGTCTTCCTTAGACTCCTGCTGTTTGTGACTGTTTCTCAGTCTTTCCTGTTTTCATTATTTTTGTGACCTTGAGAGTATTAAGGAGTTTTGGTCAAGTTATGTCATAATATGCCTCCTGTGGGATTTACTGATGCTTTCCTAATGTTTATACTGGAGTTGTCGTTTGTGGGGATGGAGGCCACAGAATGACAGAGCTGAAGTGCCATTTTCATCACCTCCTGTTATAACACATGCTATCAATATGGCTCATTCACCTGACTGGGTAGTGTTTGTCAGGTTTCTCCACTACAGAGCTATTCTTTTTTATCATCCCACGTAGTGTTTCTTGGAACTAGTCACTATGCACAACCATTAGGCAGCTTTTTTGTCACTGTTATCAAATTACTTGGCAAGAACAACTTAAAGGATAAGTTTATTTTGGCTTATGGTTTCAGAGGTTCACTCCATGGTTGGCAGACTCCATTGCTCTGTGCCTGAGGTGAGCAGAAGATAGAAAAAAGCTTCTCAGCTCATGGGAAACTAAAGGGGGAGAGGAACAAGAGACAAGACATAATTCCCAAGGACATGGCCCCCAGTGACCTACTTCCTCCAGCCAAGCTCCACTACTATAGTTCAAATTATTAATCCATCAAATGAATTCATTCCCTGAGTAGGTCACATCTCTCATAATTTAATCACTTCAGCTCATATGAGTTTATTGGGGGATATCTCAAATACAAACTGTAATACACCTCCTTAAGGTAAGGTATCTACATAAATTTTTCTGCATGGCAGTTTTTCCTCTTTTCCCCCATTTATGTACTCAATCAGTTATATTGGAATAGATTCATAGATATTTATTTTATGCTTTAGGCTTTAATACAATATTACTTTTCTTATCTTGTTACTCTAAGTGTTCTGCTTTGACCATTGGCAGCACTTTCAGTTGGCTTTTGACAACACCCCAATTTATTGTGCTTTCCTCTTATCCTTGTTGTTTCTGAGCAGTATTTGTTATCTCCAATTGGTGCTATGCATACTACGCTTTGCTCATTCTATAAAGTACATTTTTTATATCTCAAAATTGTGTAACTAATAATATCCTAAAACCACAATTGTTATGTTAGTATTTTTTCTTCCATAGTCATGCTTAATAGTGTGCCTTCCAATTAACAGCATCTTAGTATCAATGAAAGTCAAAAATTACTTAGCAATATGAACCAATTTTCCAGAATAGTGCTTTCAATTCTTAGCAAACTTGCCCAGTCAAGTTTTCAAATTTTACAGAGATCATTTTCTTCAGAAGCTCTCATTGTTTTGATATTTTCTTTATACTGTAGATGTGTCAACTTTTTTCTCTGTTGATCATTTGAACATATACATTGATCTGTTGAAACACTGAATTTGTGTTCAATGCAAGAATATCAGCAATAATCATTTTCTTATTCTTTTGGTTAATTCTGTGTCTTAGAATCTCTTAGTTTCTTAAAGTCAATTTTAAGGACATCCTGTGTATAGTTTGAATAGTCATAAATGGGACTTGTTTTATAATCCTGGATTCTTTCATTTCAGCAATAATTCAATGCAGGTAAGGGGGATTTAATTTGCCCCATCCCATAAGAAGTTTATTTTGTATCACTTACAAGCATGAAGATTCATCGTTTTGCCTGGTTTCATAGCAGAACTCAGTATTTTAAGTATCTTAATTCATTTATGATTTAATTTATTTGGCACCATTTATGTGTCTTGTTCTAGGCTCATAGGTTTATGCGGTTGGCGCTTAAGTAGAAAATGTAAACTTTACTAGCATTTGAATATTGTCTAGGAACATATATGCAATTACCTTCTACAAAAAAAATATTTTTAATATACTATTTCCAAAAGTTGCAGGAAATGTCTGGATGGATGAAAATTTGAGTAGATGAAAATTTGAATAGTCCATTTTAGTCTTCTGGAATAGCTTCTTAGAAGAAAGTTTACAAAGTCAACTAAACTGCATTTTGCAATATCAATGAAACTTTTCAGTGTCTCTATAAAGTAAAATATCAATTTTCATGTCATATGAGGATTTTGAAACTTAGAAACATTAAGTATAATTTAGTGGTAATCAATAATCAACTGGTCCCTCTCTGATAAACTAATAAAATCTTCACAAACCAGTCATGTGATGACATCCTGTTTATTCATCAACAATTGTTAAGATAAAGGGATATGAGCAAATAAATCCCCATCATGCTTTTAAAATGGCAAAGATGATGCACATTCTTCCATAGTATTGATACTTGTCATCACACCTGTTCAGAAATATTTCTGATGCAATTTTGTAGCCTCTGAAGGGTCATCCTTCAAACTTTCCTGATAAAAGTATACTAAAATAGAAAACTTTATGAAAAGACCCTCTACACATTCAGTCAGAGAGTATCTTTTCAAAAATACAATCTGATAAATGGAAACAATATTCCAATAGATCTTTTCATTGAATAACAAAGAACTTTTCCTAGTACTTAAATAGCATATTAAATTTCCAAAGCCTTTTTTGTTCATTAATTATTCCTCTAAAAGCCCAACAAGCAAGATGGTTTGGGCAATTTTTGATAATGTTACATGGTTCCAAATTTAGGGATAAGAAGCATGAGTGAAGGTAATATAGCTAGTGCAAGGAATGATGAAATTTGCAAAATAAACACCTGAATTTTCATTCAGTCTCTTAGTATTAGCAATTTTTCTGCCATGTTATAGATTTCCATATATCATTTTTCAGAATACATTGCTGTCCAGGAGTCCATTTTGAAAGCAATTATTTTTTTCAATTACTACAGTACATATGAAAGTTTCAAATGACTCCATACCCTCAAACAAATAACTAATTGTTCTGCAAAATATGTGTGGTACCAAATGGATTCCAATAATACAGGTGGAAATCAATATTACCCAAAGCACGTATACAGGGCTTTAGGTTATTTTCTTTTAATGATTTTAGTTGCCCTTAATGATTTTTGCTGGCCCAATTTCATTTTGTATGTGGCACTTACTGAGGTCAATGCTAGTCTAACACTATGTATAGGATCTGAGATATTTGCTATGATTTCACAAGGCCAATTTTATTGCTTATATACAGTACTGATTGACACTGTCCCATAGAACAAAGAGACAAATTTCAGTCTGTAAAAAATGTTATATAACAAGCATAAGTATGAGTTTACATTTATGTTGGTGAAGGTCTCAAATTAGTTTTATCCTGTTTGCCTAAGGAAATTCTAAAAAACATACCTGAGACAGTTTTTATAAATAATATATACTTCTAGAGAAAAAAATGAATTAATTATTCAGCATAACTATTTATATAAAATATCTATTCTGTGTATATTTAAGATAATACACTTAAAAATTGCTCTAATAAGCATTTTGGTTAAAAAAAAGAACAAGTTATTATTAGATATGAAGGCATATTGTCTGTGAATACTTGTATTCTTGTCTTTGGAGGAACATTCTAAAAATTGGTAAAAAGCACAGATAATAGACTTGTGTACATGGATTATAGCTTACTTGATACTGAAAGTGAATGTTCCCTTAGAAAAAATAATCTTATTTCTCCATGTATCTTACCACTATTAGTAAATAGTTTTGTTCTTTGGATGAAATGCCGGAGTCATTATGTGTTTTTAAACTATCCTGTGCCTAAAAATAACCTAGGAAGCTTGTTTAAAAGTAAAACTCAAGAGCAAAATGGTACAAATATTCTGGAAAATGGTTTGATAGTTTCTTATAAAGTTAGGCATGTGATTTCTATATGACACAACCATCTTGCTTCTAGGTATTCATTCTGGGAACTTGAAAAGTTACATTTCACAAAACCTGTATAAAATGTATATGACAGCTTTATTCATAATTGCCCACACCTGGAAACAATCCAAATGTCCTATACTGTTGGTTCACAAGGTGGAATGCCACTCAGCACATTAAAGGAGAAACTATGTGTACATGCAACCAATCGTATGAATCTCACAGAAATCCTAATGAAATAAAGAAGCTAGTTTCAATTTGTAACATATTGCATGCTTTCATGTATTTATATTTCTGACCAAAATAAATAAATAAATAAAATAACAGTGAAGAATAGAGCAGTGGTTGTAGGGGCAAGGGTAGGGATTGCACAAGGGACATGTTTGTGAGGTAAGGGAACCATTCTGTACCCTAATTATGGTGGTGGTTATGTGAACCTGTACATGTGTTAATATTCATGGAACTTTATACTCCAAAACAATACTACTACATACTAAATGATATGTACTAAAAAAATTAAATTCAAAATTCTTACCCTCAACGTGCATGATTCAGTAGGCCCAAAGTGAGGTAAAAAAATATGAATTTTGATGCATACACACGTTAAAGCAGTTTGACATTGTGATCCATTTTGAAGACACTTCACTTTAGAAGAAAATGCAATGGAATGAAAGTTAAGACTGGAGTACAGAATCTGCAAATCAATAGTGGTGTGACTCTGGGTACTGTTATGGTTTGATTTGGACTCCTAGTGCCCAGCAACATTTTATTTGGAAATTCAATCTTTACAGAGGTAATTCAAGTTAATGTGAGATCACTGGGTTGGATCTTAATCCCAATATGATGAGTTTTCTTTTAAAAAGGGGGAAATGTGGACCTGACTCATTGGGACATACCTATAATCCCAGATACTCTAGAGACTGATCACAAGTTCAAGGCCTGCCTGGGCCAGTTAATGAGACCCTGTCTCAAAATAAAAGAGACTGGGGAATGTAGCTCAGAGATGCATCACTCTGGGTACAATTTTCAGAACCACAGTAAAGGGTTGGCTGATGGGAACTTGATAGGAACACAGGCATACAGAAAGAACTCACATGAATATAATGACAGATTTTGTTGAAGCTTCTCCAAGCAAAGAACTGCCAAAGCTTGCCAACAGATTGTCAGAAACCAGGAGTGAAGCAGACAGAAGGCTCTCCCTCACAATCCATGGAGGGACCAAGACTGTGCACACCTTGATTTAGACTGCCCTTCCTCCTGAAGGGTGAGACAATAAATATCTGTTCTTTAAACCACCCAGTTTGTAGTCCTTTATGTAGGAGACCTAGGACACAATTATAGGTACTTCATTTAAACTCTCTGATCTTCAGTCTCCTTATTTTTAATAATTTTTTTAAGTTGTTGATGGACCTTTATTTTATTTATTTATTTATACATGGTGCTGAGCAACCCAGGACCTCATATATGCCAGGCAAGCGCTCTACCACTGAGCCAACCCCAGCCCTTCTTATTTTTAAATGCAAATAAAACTGATTTTCTTATCCATTCCACTAGGGATTGTTGAAATTAAGAGATCTAATATCTATAAGTTACAAAATGAATTAAGAAATCACAAATACCAATGACTTAAGCAATAAAAAAATTTTCTCTCATAACAAAAATATGTTGAGTAAGCAGGCCCAGATTAGTGTGGTCATTTATCCGGAAACAACACTTATCCTAAGGTTTTGCTTGTCTTGTTTTTTTCCCCATCTGAAAGTATGGATCTTTTCCTCATGCTTGGAGTGTGGATTCCACATTGCTGAGTTCCACGTTGCTGATGCTGAGTGCAAGATGCTGAGTTCTACCACAGTTCCATTAAGAAGGTGAGAGACACAAAAACCTTCCCAAGGTCCCATCCAGTAATTTCCAATTACATCAATTCCATTTTACCAGCTAGAACTGACTTATCAGCAAGGGAGTCTTTGTTTGATGATAAGACTGAACTCCACAAAATTGTAGTTGTCTTAGTAAAGGAGAGAATGCATATTGGAAAGGAAATTAACAGTCTCTGTCATAGTATATAAAGGTATTCTGTAAATTCAAATTATTCACATTCTATAACTGGAATACAGTATTATTAAATTATTCCCTTAAGTGTATTTCTTTAAAAACATAACCCTAACTATAAAAGAAAAGGTATTTACATTTAATAACACATAATTTTTAATATCAAAATACTTACTCTCTAAATCAGTCATTCTCCTCCTGCCCCCCTTGTTCCTTTGATCTCAGAACTCTATTGAACATCATTTTAAAAAAGAAAACCAAAGATCTTCTGTTTATGTATATCTATTGATATATGTGCCATATTATAGATTAAACTTTTAGATTAAACTCTAATACA
This sequence comes from Sciurus carolinensis, assembly GCF_902686445.1. Classification (NCBI taxonomy): domain Eukaryota; kingdom Metazoa; phylum Chordata; class Mammalia; order Rodentia; family Sciuridae; genus Sciurus; species Sciurus carolinensis. The sequence continues at coordinate 88,679,979 of NC_062219.1, forward strand.
CACTACTTTTGATTAAAGATTAAAATGGAGTGATTTTATATACATATATGTTAATTCATTTAAAATAATCCACTACATATGAGCATAAAATAGCTTATTTTATGAAAAATAGCTCTATTTTATTTTAAATGTGAGAGCCATCATTTTACATGCCTCTCATGTAAAGTGTTGTTTCCTGTTTACATGCCTCCTTCATGCCTTGCCTGATAGAACATTAATGGTTCATTCAATATATTGTGATATGTTGTTTTGGTTAAAGTATATGAAGAAAAATCTGGCTTTCCACACATATGTAGTTAGAAAAGGGAGGAGTCTTTCAAGACTTTTCAAGTAATCACAAGTATCTTTCATTGACACTACTCTATAACTTAACACATTACTTTTATAGATTACTTGCAATGTGGAATATGAAAACATAGCAGTCATCTTTCATACCATTACTTAGAAACCAATCAGTCTACCTTTTACTGTGTATAGATCTTTTACTCTGTATGACACTGACCTCACAGAATTCATGAAATGGCCTCAAAGACCCCAAACTATCCCCAGACCATATTTCGAGAATAATTACTTCAAATAAACCATTAGAATTATTAAATTGAAATTTGGATTGCTATAATTCTGCATTTAATAGAGTTTTAAGCAAGGAAAAATTTAAATCAAACCATGCCCCTCATTTTATAGATGACTATACAGACATGAGAAGTTTTATCTGCATCACATTGCAGTTCATTCATTCATTGGTTCATTCAAGTATTTCCTGAGCACCAACATGTGCAGAATAAGGGACAGTATTCAGTATTTCATTTAATGCTCTTTCTATAGACACATGTGTTGTTTTTATATAAACTTGACCTTTTGTCTAAGTTTCACATTTGGTAGATATGTCTTACTTTCCTTCCTTGTATTTGAGATTCACTTTTAGCCCAACCAAACTGGTGCTTTATGAGAAATTACTACTTAAAGCATTTGTTGTTCTTAAATTACCAGTAGAAAAGTTTACATGTCTCGGGAAATTATTTCTGAAAGAAGTTATTCTCAATATTGTAACATTAAGACTAGGAAGAATTTGTCAGAAATTTACTTGTCATTGAATATCTACCTACTCCTCCTAATTTTCCAGCTATCATGAAACTAGGGAACCTATGTGACTGCTTTATGAGCCAAACATGACAAGTATCACATTTAAAACAAAATATTTAAAAGCTGATGCACCAGAATGATCCAGTTCTTTCTCTGGTCGGACGTAGGCACTCATAGTAGCATGAAAATGAGGTTAAAAGTCACTTATTAGAACAACTTTGGATTTTTGGCTAACTATATATGGAGACATGATTTAGGAAAGTTGCAGACTTTGAGAAATAACTTCCATTGTGTTTAGCCACTGAGAATTTATTTATTACTACAGCATAGTTTAGCTTTTCCTGACTAATATAAGGGCAGAGCTATAAAGATTAATTTAACATGATTAGAAGTAATCAAATGAATTGTTTAATTAAGTGTTTTGGGCCTGATAACAATTCCAATTCCCAGTGTAGCTGCTTTCTGTTCTCTTATAGGAGAGGGAGAGAAAAAAGATGAATCATAAGCCAGAAGATTGCAACTTCTGTAATGAATGAGGTGAAGAACAATAGCCTCTATATAGCCCTAAAAGTACATGAAAAGCAAACTATAAGCAGGTAGATCCATAAAAAAAAAAGATTTAGATTTAGCTGAATTTAGAAATTTTGATTCACCTTTTATTGTATAAGATTCTAAATTTTCATATTTAGAATTCCATATTCCATATAAGGATGAGGTATTTGCTAATTGCATCTCCAAAATCATATAAAGTGGAGATTTTAGCTAACTGTCCCAGGGACAAAATGAATAATAAGCAAGAACTGCAGGTTAGCATCAGAGCCACAGCTTTCCTCATGAAATTTTGCCTATCATCTGACAAGGGGGAAAAAAATTGTGTTCTTTTTGTGAAAGAGGAGTTAGCATAATTTGGGTTTTGAAACCTAGCCAAGCAAGTTCCTGAAACAAGCAGAGAGATGACTGGTGTTCATTGAGTGGGTATGTTTTTGCTCCTGATGGACTCCTGAGGGAAGTGAAGTCATCCAAGTCTTTCAATCTGAGTTACTGAAATATGCTCTGAGTTCTGTGAAAAATTCAAACAATAGTGTAAAATTCTACTTTTCTATATAGTATTCATTTTTTATTGCTGCTATAAAAAATTACTACTAACTTAGTAGCTTAAAAACAATACAAATGTAATATCTTACAGTTCTGTAGGTCAGAAGTCTGCCATAGGACTCACCGGGCTATTATCAAGATATCTGGGAGCCCCACTCTTGGTGGAAGGTTCTAAGAGAGAATTGATTCTTTGCCTTAGAAGTTGCTTGTATTCCTTGGCCTGTGACCCCCTCCATCCATCTCCAAAACCATCAATGTTGCATCTTTGACCCTTCTGTAGACATGTCTTCCTAACTGTAGTTGCTTCCAAGGCTTTATGTGATTAGATGTGGCACCAGGATACCACAGAATACTCAGTCCATTCCAAAGTCTTTTACTTTAATCACATCTGCAAAATTCCTTTTGTCATGTAAGGTAATATATAAATAGCCTCTAGAGATTGGTCATGAACATCCAGGGAGTGAGGGAGAGAGCATTCTGCCTGCTGAATCTTATTAAAAAAATGGGACCCACTGGAAGAGGTACTTCACTAAATTCTCAGAGATTTCTCTGTCGACATTCTCCTTGTTTCAGGTCAAATATAGTCAAATATTCAACTTTTCCTTTCCTGCACTTTGTCCAGGTAAAATGCAGGTAATACCCCCACCCCAGATGAAGATTGAAAATTGAACAGTACAATTTCATGTGGGTTCCTTATTGCTGCAAAATCTGCAATCATATTAATGTGGGACTCAGATTTATATTTGGGAAAATATATGTGTATAAAATATTCAATCACATATCTATTTCCATGTTGTTTCCCAATTCCTCCTTCTATGAGATTAAGCTTCTAAATCATCCCATACCACTGGCCAAACTCAATTTTCTCATGCTTCTTTCTCTCAGGGTACTGTTCTGTATTGGATGAAAGGGACAGAGATAAACCAGATAGATAATACCTAATTTAGGTATTATTTATCTAATTTCTTCAGAATGGATGCTGCATAGGTTTGACATGTCACTGATGGATTCTTCAGATCTCTTCATGGAAGCTTGGCTATAGCAGTGTTAGTAGTACAATGCTAAAGTCAGACCCAAATTTAAATCCCTTCTCTTCCACTTATCAGCTTTATTTTGGACAAATTCCTTAACCTCTCTGAGTCTCCATTGCGTCATCTGTAATAATACCTAGTTCGCAGGGATGGTGAAAAGGTTAAGTGAGATAATGTATATAAAGTGGTTACAATCATATCTGGCATAAAAGTACATTCAATAAATAATGACTATTGTGGATACGTTTTATTGCTCTGGCTTTATTATATCGACCAGATTCCCCAGTGGACTGATGCACTCAGATCTCTCAATTCTTCTTTATCCATTCACCAGAATCCATTGAGGATCTGTTTGTGCAAGGCACCAGGGATATAGAAGGGAACAAAATGGACAAAGCACATTCCTTAGTGGGGCTTACCTTCCAGTAAGGGAAGATGTGCACAAACAAACAAACCCCCCAAAATACACACAGATAACATTATTTCAGTTTGTCATAAGTGCTATGGAGGAAATAAACAGAATAATGTGATCTTGTTATGGTTTAGGTGTGTGGTGTCCCCCAGAAGCTCATATGTGAGACAAAGCAAGAGGTTCATAGGCTAAATGATTAGGCTATCAGAGCTGTAACCTAATCAGTGGCTTACTCCACAGATGTGAATTAATTAGGTGGTAATGGTAGGCAGGTAGTATGTGGCTGTCTACTGAGGAGGTAGGTCACTAGGATGTGCCTTTGGGGTTTATATTTTGTCACTTGCAAGTGAAGCTCTCACTCTGCTTCCTGGTTGTCATGTCCTGAGCTGCTTTCCTCCTCCACATTCTTTCACCATCTCATTTTGCTTTACATCTGGCCCAGAACACTGGAGTTGGCTATCTGTAGACAGCGACCTTTGAAATGATGAGTGCCAAATGAATTTTTCCTCCTCTAAAAGTGTTCTTGTAGGAACTTTTGGTCACAGAGGTGAAAAGACTGACTAAAACGATCCCCAAGGATCTCATTCACAGACTAGGAGGGCCTAGGTAATCAGTGCAATCACTATAAGACTGGGTGATACATATGAGATACAGATATGCTAGGATGCTATAAGTTCTTGGATGGGGTCAAGAGGAGGTACAGGATGGTTAGGGAAGATCCAGCTGAGATAAATTTTAGTTACCAAATAAAAAATAAATAAATAAATTTGAACCAGGAAGAACAGTAAATGCAAACCAATTAAGCCAGGACAAAACATAGAGTGTTGAAGAAACAAGTCTCGTATGATCAGATCCTGGTATGTAATGTAAAAAGTGGTATGAAATGTGCTGCAGGAGGAGGCAAGAGGCAGATTATTCAAAGTTTTTGGATACTGATTAAACGCTGAAAATTATACTCTAAAAGAAATAAGGGAAAAGTAAACCATGCCATGCAAGGAAAACATCCTTTTATATGCATTTTTACAAAATAATAGTTGCAGTGGCAATAGATTAGGGTACAGAAGGTAAGGAAGTGATGCTTTTCCAAGAGTGGAGTTGGAGAGACTCGGAAGTTATTTTGGCATTCCTAAGGAAAGATTGTGGAACTTAACAAAGGAGAAGAGAAGTGACTGACAGGTTTTTAATCTGATACATATTTGTCATAGAATATGATTTGCTTTCATTCTATAAAGGAAGTAAGGTGAAATTTTTCTTCAAAAGGGAACTTTCAAGGAGGTTCCCTAGGTTCTGGGCTCAATTTCACTGTGGTCCAGGAAGGAGATGATTGAGTAGAGAGGAATGCAAGGAAGAAGCACCAGAGATATAAAATTTCCACTTGATTTATGCAACTGGACAGGATGCTATGCTCTTCCAGGCTGGGAATTGTAGCCCTTAGGGTAGAGAGGTAGGAATGACCCATATAGTGAATAATCTTAGAATTTCAATAATCTTCTGAATAATTGCCAGAGAAGAGGCTACTCAAAATAAGGAATTCTTGTCCAAATTGGGGTAGAAACCCCTGACTACCTGCATTGTGGTACCTTTTATGGGGATTCACAACATCTATTAAAGACTCTGGGAAGTCTCAAGGACTCCTGTTTTTAATTGCTCCAGAATTGCCCAGATTTATTTCACCTCACAATAATTTTTATATTTAAAATGCTTTAGACCTAGTGTTTTTGGAACATGCATAGCTGTCACAATAGTGTCAGTGATTGATGAAAAGGCAGTCACAGGCCAAGAATACACACACTCTTGTAAATAAAGAATATAATGGACAATTCTGCAGAACAGAGATGCAGCAATGCCATCTTCACAGTCATGCAAAAAAAAACAGGCAACAATAATTCTGCCTGATTGGAATGAGTGTTCCATTAAGCTCCTGAGAGTTCCTCAACATATCTGAACTCTAGTTCCACATCTGTTTACCAGGTAAAGCACACCACAGTTTAATCCTAAAGGTTCACGATCTAGGGTACATCTCTTCTGCCATGCCTGAGGCCTGCACTTGCAACCCAGCCACTGTCCTCTGATCAATATCTCACAGTATTAACTCGGGAGGTTCATCTTTCTTTATCACTGTAAGACATTTCTTACTCAGCCAGAGCAGAGCAAATGCCCTTCACTACTACTTCAATTAAACTTTACTCAAGGAAAAGACAATATTGTACTAATCAGAAAAATCAAACTAGTTCACTTTTCTTTAAATCGAATGAGTTAACTACTCCTTTCATCTGTGAGAAACTGGACTCATTAAATTGACTCCTATTGATATATATATATATATATATATATATATATATATATATATGAACTTCTCTAGCAGCTTCTATAATTTCACTCTTCTTGAGCATTACTATGGACTTATGACCAAACTTGATTGCCTTAAATCAACTATGTCTTTATTTTTCTTAGATACTGGTATTAGGAAACCAGCAGCAGTCACTTCTCATTTTATTCTTTGTAACATTGCCACACAGCTTTTCCTCTGTCCCTCTAAATATGCTTACTTTCTGCTAATAAGTGATCACAGATCATCCATGGCAAGAACGTGCCCATTTTAAACAACAGAATCTTTCAGTACATTAAGATCTTCTCTGGTGCCTTTTCTTGATCTCAGCATATGTCTCTCCTAGATCTGAAGTAGTCACTATGATGAAGTTTATCATACTTTTATTTTTTAAGAACAGTTTTACTACATATCTTTAGCAATATATCCTTAAATAAAACATTGCTTAGCTTTATTTATTTATAAACTTTATAGAATATATATATATAATATATTTTTCTGCTGCCTGATATTTGCTCAGTATTGTTCTTGAGATTTATTCACATTGTTATGTATAGCTCAAATCATTCATTTTCACTGAATTGCAGATTTGCTATTGTCTGATGATACCATAGCTTATTTACTCCCTGATGGATAGAAATTTCAGTATCAATCAATGTTTTACTATTACAACTGTTACTGTTGGGAGCACTGTTGTACTTATCTCTGAGTTTACACATCAAAATTTGTTCCTTTTGGATATATATCTCAAAATAGAATCTCTACAATGAAAATAAAAGCCAATTTTTAAATTTTGTGAGGGGATAATCAAATGCTTTGGAATATATTTTTAAATTTAACATTAACTAGCAAGTATAAATATAAAGTATCCACTTGCTTCCTATTTATGGCGATACTGGTCCATCATTACCATTTTTATCAACAAGATAAATGTGAAATGGTACCTGATGTTTTGTATACATTTTCCTGAAAAGGGTTGAACATCTTTTTTATGCTTATTAACCACACAGATATCCCCTTTTGAAAAGTGTTGGTATCTCACAGGCCAAGTGTTCCAGTCTTGTCTTTAATTCTTCAGGAATGACTTTGCTGTGTAACATTTTAGACTTAGCAAGTCAAGTTACACTGCAATAACTTGGAATTTTGAATGGAATTATACTGGATCAATAGTTCAGCCTGAGAAAAACAGTAACATTTCATAATATTTTGTCTTTTATGTATAAGCACATGTTTACATTTCTCAGATCTTCTTTAATAACTTTCAATAAAATATAAAAAATTAAATCTTCTTCATAAGTGACTTGAATGTTTCTACAGGATCATTTCTAAGTGCTTAACATGTTATTCTGTTTTTCATTCTATTTAATTAAAAATGATATTATTCTACTCTATGGACTTCCTTCTATTTATTTTTATTTGTTAATTGATGCTTTATAGATACACACAAATGTGGAATTTGAAACTCCACATCATGTAAACCACAAGAATGGAACTCTAATTAGAATAAGTTATCCTCCATCTATGTAATGTCAAACTACAGTCTACTGTCAAGTATGTCTAAAAAGAACAAAAAAACTTTTTAAAATATGGAATTCAAAACTCCACATCATGTAATCAACAAGAATGGGATCCTAGTTAGAATAAATTATACTCCATATATGTAATATCAAATACATTCTACTGTCATGTATGTCTAAAAATGACAAATAAATTTTTTTTAAAATGTGGAACTTACTGTGGCAAATTCATATATGTACATAGGAAAAGAAGTAGTACTGGGGACTGAAATGGAGCAAATTGTATTCCATGCATTTATGATTATATTAAAATGAACTCCATCAGTATGGGGTTGCATATTGGTGCAGCCACTCTGGAAAGCACTATGGAGATTCCTCAGAAAGCTTGAAATGGAATCACCATTTGACCCAGCTATCCCACTCCTTGGCCTATACCCAAAGGACTTAAAATCAGCATACCACAGAGATACAGCCACATCAATGTTCATTGCTGCTCAATTCACCATAGCCAGATTGTAGAACCAACCTAGATGTCCTTCAGTTGATGAATGGATAAAGAAACTGTGGCATACATATGCAATGGAATATTACTCCACCATAAAGAATGATAAAATTATGGCATTTGCAAGCAAATGGATGAAATTGGAGAATATCATGCTAAGTGAGATAAGCCAATCTCAAAAAACTAAAGGACAAATGATCTCACTGATAAGCGGATGAGGACATATAATGGGGGTGGGAGGGGTTAGCATTAGGGTTAGGGTTAGATTTAGGGTTAGGGTTAAGGAGGGTGGTAAGAATGGAGGAAGGAAGGACTGTATAGAGGGAAAAGAGGGGTGGGAGGGGTGGGGGAGAAGGGAAAAAATAACAGAATGAATCAAACAACATTACCCTATGTAAATTTATGATTACACAAATGGTATGCCTTGACTCCATGTACAAACAGAGAAACAACATGTATCCCATTTGTTTACAAAAAAAATAAATAAATAAAAAATAAAGTAGAATTTCCAAAAAGAATGACATTAAAGCTGACCAACTAAGTATGCTATCATTCAACACCTCTAAAGAACTGTGGTAAGGAAGGGTTAGAAACATTTATGTTTATAATACTGTCCACAAGGCATTTCAGTTTTTAAAAGCTTTCCAAATGATTGTAGAACAATTGCATTATGTCAAGTCTAAAGCTTATTTTGTTTTAATTTGTTAAAAATTGATAATGCATATTCATATGTACAAGACTCCTCTAAAGTCTAAATGTGCCAATGTATAGGGAAATTCTAGATGTGATATCTTTAATATAAGCACATATTCTCAGAACACTTAAAATTATATTTACATGTGGATTTAGCACTTCTAAAAAGTGTGAGAATAAAAAACAAAATCCTCCAAGTTAAAAAAGAAAAAAAGAACTCCACTATTATGTGTAACTATAATGCAGTAATAAAAATACTTAAAAAAAATATATTGTTTTGTGAAATTCAGATATGAATTGGTCTTTGATATTTTAAACCAGGAACATTGTTAAATCATCTCAATAGTTATAATTTGTTAAGTACAGATTACGCTGTTCTATATGACAGTAGTGTTGACTATGAAAAATTACAGTTTTATTTCTTACCTCCTAATCCTTTTCCTTTATTTTCATGTCTTACTTTATTAACCAAGACAATCAATTCTTGTTGAATTGAATTAAAAGTATTGATAGGATTCTTTTATTGTTTCAAATCTAAAATGGAATATTTTAAACAATTCTTTATTAATTTTATTGCTTTATTAATGTCTTTATATTTATTTAGAGGCACAATTTATGTGGTCACAGAAATTTCTTTATTCATGAAAAGATAATTGAAAGCAAAAAGATGTTAAAATGGCCCTTCAACTTCAGTCGTGATTATAGAAATAAAAATTGAATAATTTCTTATGTACTGGACTTTTGGAATATTAAAATAAATGACAACATAATCTGTGGAAAGGCTCCTAAGAAGCAAGAACTGCATATGTTGCTAGTTAGAATACAAATTCATATAGCACATTTTGAGGGTAATTTTGAAATATCAATAATTCTATCTATCTACACTTAAGTTTTGATCCTGTTATCCTACCTCTTGGAATTAATTCTTAAAAGAATATACCCCCAGTAATGCAAAAATATATATGTAATATCATTTGAAGTTGCAAATTAATAACAAATTAAATATCCATACACATGAGAATGGGTGACTAAATTATAGTATAATCACTATATAGTATGGAATTCTATAATTTATAAAAAAAGAAATTATTTCTATAAATGAATACGGATTTATTTTGTGAAAATGTTATTAAATTAAAAAGTAAAATAAAAAGGTTATCTCTTGTATGCTATTTTTTAGATAAAAAAAGGAAATAAGAAAATTTAAATGTATGTGCTCATTTGTAAAAAAAGTCACAGCAAAAATAAACTAGAGGAATGGCAAGATGGAGGACTAGAGGGTGACTGCATTCCATGTCACTCCAGGACTCAGGATTCAAGCAGAGGAGGTATTGAGAGACTCGGGACCAGCTCAGAGCCACCTGGTGAGACTTCCCTGCTGGGCGAGACTCCCCGGCCAGGGTAGTAGATCCAGACAGCCAGGAACATCATGGAGGAGAGCTGCCCGGTGGGACTTCCTGGCTGGGTGAGTCTTCCCTGCCGGGCAGGGCTTCCCCACCAGGGCACTAGAATCAGAGACCCAGGCCCAGACCAGCTGGGTCCCAGCCCTCAGTCTAGTGCTCCTTCAGTTGACCATCGGTAAATACGTGGAGGGGCCTCTGCCCACTAGCACGGAATATACCCCACATGGAGGCTACCATCCCTAGAAGGACAGCTTTCTTTGTGGATCACTGCATTATCAAGTTCCTCAAAGACTTCAGGCTACTGAAGGGTAGGAGGGGAGTTATTGGAAACCTACAGGGATGCTATAAGTCAATAGGGGGAAAACTGCAATATCTCAGATTTTCACTACTAGAGAGAAAGATACCTAAGCAATATGAGAAAACAAGGAAAGAAAATGTCCCAAACAAACCTAGATGCTACATCAATAAAATCCAATAACAGTATGGCAGAAGAAATGTCAGAAAGAGAGTACAGAATGTGCATAATTAAAATGATCAGAGAAGCAAATGATGAGATGAGAAAGGAAATACAGGCAATGAATGATCGCACCAATCAACAGTTAAAAGAGCAAATGTAGGAAGCAAAAAATCATTTCAAAAAAGAGTTAGAGATTCTGAAAAAAAAAATAAATCCTTGCAATGAAGGAAACAATAAACCAAATTAAAAACTCCATAGAAAGCATAACCAATAGGATAGAACACCTGGAAGACAGAACCTCAGACATTGAAGACAAAATATTTAATCTTGAAAACAAAGTTGACCAAACAGAGAAGACAGTAAGAAATCATGAAAGAATCAACAAGAATTATGGGATATCATAAAAAGACCAATTTAAGAATCATTGGGATTGAGGAAGACACAGAGAAACAAACCAAAGGAATGAACAATCTATTCAATGAAATAATACCAGAAAATTTCCCAAATTTGAAGAATGAAATGGAAAATCAAGTACAAGAGGCTTATAGGAGTCCAAATATACAAAATTACAACAGACCCACACCAAGGCACATTATGATGAAAATATCTAACATACAAAATAAAGATAGAATTTTAAAGGTTGCAAGAGGAAAAAAAATCAAATTACATTCAGGGGGAAACCAATATGGATACCAAAAAATATTTCAACCCAGACCCTAAAAGTTAGAAGGGCCCGTAACAACATTATTCAAGCTCTGAAAGAAAATGGATGCCACCAAGAATCTTACACCCAGCAAAACTTAACTTCAGGTTTGATTATGAAATAAAATTCTCCCATGATAAACAAAAGCCAAAAGAATTTACAAATAGGAAGCCTGCACTACAGAACATTCTCAGCAAAATATTCCATGAGGAAGAGATGAAAAACAAAGAAGCAAATCAGCAAAGGGAGGAACTACCCTAAAGGAATAGCCAAATAAAGGAAAAACCAAGTCATGTTAAAAAACAAAAATAAGTCAAATCACCGGGAATACAAATCATATCTCAATAATAACCCTGAATGTTAATGGCCTGAATTCATCAATCAAAAGACATAGACTGGCAGATTGGATTAAAAAGAAAGATCCAACAATAGGCTACCTGCAAGAGACTCATCTCATAGAAAGAGATACCCACAGCCTAAAGGTGAAAGGATGGTAAAAAATATCCCATGCACGTGGACTCAGCAAAAAAGCCAGAATATCCATTCTCATATCAGATAATGTGGACTTAATTTAGACTTAACAGACATATATAGAATACTCCATCCAACAAAGAGCAAATACACTTTCTTCTCAGCAGCACATGGATCCTTCTCTAAAATAGACCATATATTATTCTACAAACCTACTGTTAGCAAATACAAGAAGATAGAGATACTACCTTGCATTCCATCAGATCATAATGGATTGAAATTAGAAATAAATGACAGAATAAAAACCAGAAACTACTCCAACATCTGGAGATTAAACAATATGCAATTGAATGATGAATTGATAATAGAAAACATCAGGGGGAGGAAACAAAAAATACTTAGAGGTAAATGAGAACATAGATACAACATATCAAAATCTTTGGGACACTATGAAAGCAGTACTTAGAAGAAAATTTATTTCATGGAGTGCATTCAATAAAAGAAGAAAAAATTAACAAATAAAAGACCTAACACTACATCTCAAAGCCCTAGAAAAAGAAGAACAGATCAATACCAAAAGTAGTAGAAGACAGGAAATAGTTAAAATCAGAGCTAAAATCAATGAAATTGAAACAAAAGAAACAATTGAAAAAATTGATGAAATAAAAAGTTGTTCTTTGAAAAAATAAACAAAATTGATAAACCCTTAGCCACACTCACAAAGAGAAGGAGAGAGAAAACTCAAATTAATAAAATTTGGGGTGAAAAAGGAAATTTCACAACAGAGACTACTGAAATACAAAACATAATTAGAAATTGATTTGAAAATCTATACCAACAAAATAGAAAAATCTCAAAAACTTCCACAGGTTTCTAGAGACATGATACACCCAAGCTGAATCAGGACATACACAATTTAAATAGATCAATTTCAAGTAATGAAATAGAAGAAGTCATCAAAAGCCTACCAACAAAGAAAAGTCTGGGACCAGATGGATTCTCAGTCAAGTTCTACAAAAACTTTAAAGAGGTCGTTCCAAGACTCCTCAAAGTATTCCATGAAATAGAAGAGGAAGGAACCCTTCCAAACTCATTCTATGAAGCCAATATCACTCTGATACCTAAAACAGACAGAGACACATCGAGGAAAGAAAATTTCAGAACAATATCCCTAATGAACATTGATGCAAAAATTCTCAACAAATCGCAGACAAAAACATATTAAAAAGATAGTGCACCATGATCAAGTGGGTTTTATCCCAGGGATGCAAGGTTGGCTCAACATCCAGTAATCAATAAATGTAATTCACCATATCAACAGACTTAAAGTCCAGAATCACATGATTGGAACAAGCTCCAAGTCCCGGAGCCAGCGCGGCGTGCTCCGGTCTGCAAGCGGCTTCAGGGACCAGGACAGGGCAGCCAGAGACCTCCCCAAGCAGCCTGGACCCCTGCGGTAGGAGGCACCTTTCAAGGCTAGCTTCTCGGAGCAGACCGCCCAGTGAGAGCCATTCTACATAGAGCCAGCCACAAGTACCCGAGCCAACGGAGAGCTTCGATCTGCAAGCAGCCTCTAGGATCAGGGCAGGGCAGCCAGAGACTTCTTCAGGCGGCTCTACCCACTCCGGCCACAGGCTCTTTCCATGGGGCGATCCAAGATGGCGGCCTAGAGGGTGACTGCATCTCCAGTCGCTCCAGAACCCAGGACTCAAGAGGGGAGGCATTGAGAGACTTGGACAAAAATAGAGTCACGGGGTGTGTCTCCCACACTGGGCGAAACTTGGCCTGGGCGGCAGGCACAATAGGGGTGGCTTATCAGAGCAGGGCAGGGCAGCTAGAGTCTTTCCCAGGTAGCCTTCCACACTCCGGCGGTGGGCTCCCCCCACACGGCCAGCTGCACGGTGCAGGCCCCCAGTGAGAGCCATTCCGCACAGAGCCAGCTAAAAGCCCTGGAACCAGTAGGGGGCTAGGGGCAGCTTTCTTCGGAAGCACTGCATTATCAAGTTCCTCCAAGACTTCAGGCTACTGAAGGCTGGGAGGTGATACACTAGAAATCTACCGGGACACTATAAGCCAATAGAGGAAATCAGCAATATCTCAGATTCCCACTGACATCTGACCAATATGAGAAAACAAGGGAAGAAAATGTCCCAAACGAACCTAGAAACTACATGACTAAAACCCAATGACAGCACAGCAGAAGAAATGTTAGAAAGGGAGTTCAGAATGTACATAATTAAAACAATCAGAGAAGCAAATGAGGAGATGAAAGAGCAAATGCAAGCATTGAAGGAGGAGATGAAAGAGCAAATGCAGGCATTAAATGATCGCACCAATCAACAGTTAAAAGACCAAATATGGGAAGCAAGAGATCATTTCAATAAAGAGTTAGAGATACTGAAAAAAAAAAACAAACTGAAATCCTTGAAATGAAGGAAACAATAAACCAAGTTAAAAACTCCATAGAAAGCATAACCAATAGGATAGAACACCCGGAAGAAAGAACCTCAGACATTGAAGACAAATTATTTAATGTTGAAAACAAAGTTGGCCAAACAGAGAAGATGGTAAGAAATCATGAACAGAATATACAAGAATTATGGGATATCATGAAAAGGCAAAATTTAAGAATTATTGGGATTGAGGAAGGCTTAGAGAAACAAACCACAGGAATGAACAATCTAGTCAATGAAATAATAACAGAAAATTTCCCAAATCTCAAGAATGAAATGGAAAACCAAGTACAAGAGGCTTATAGAACTCCAAATACACAAAATTACAACAGATCCACACCAAGGCACATTATTATGAAAATACCTAACATACAAAACAAAGACAGAATTTTAAAGGCCGCGAGAGAAAAGAATCAAATTACATTCAGAGGGATACCAATAAGAATATCAGCAGATTTTTCAATCCAGACCCTAAAAGCCTAGAAGGACCTTGAACAACATTTACCAAGCCCTGAAAGAAAATGGATGCCAACCAAGAATCTTATACCCAGCAAAACTTACCTTCAAATTTGACGATGAAATAACATCATTCCATGATAAACAAAAGCTGAAGGAATTTACAAAAAGAAAGCCAGCATTACAGAACATTCTCAGCAAAATATTCCATGAGGAAGAGATGAAAAACAACAATGCAAATCAGCAACAGGAGGCGCTAGCCTAAAGGAATAGCCAAATAAAGGAGAAACCAAATCATGTCAAAAAACAAATATGAGTCAAATGACTGGGAATACAAATCATATCACAGTAATAACCCTGAATGTTAATGGCCTGAATTCATCAATCAAAAGACACAGACTGGCAGATTGGATTAAAAAGAAAAATCCAACAATATGCTGCCTGCAAGAGACTCATCTCATAGAAAGAGATACCCATAGACTAAAGGTGAAAGGATGGGGAAAAACATACCATGCACATGGACACAAAAAAAGCAGGAGTATCCATCCTCATTTCAGATAATGTGGACTTCAAGCCAAAACTAGTCAGAAGGGATAAAGAAGGTCATTACATGCTGCTTAAGGGAAGCATAAATCAGCAAGACATAACAATCATAAATATCTATGCCCCGAACATTGGCTCATCCACGTACGTCAAACAAATCCGTCTCAATTCCAGAAATCAAATAGACCACAACACAATAATACTAGGCGATTTTAACACACCTCTCTCACCACTGGATAGATCGTCCAAACAAAAATTGAATAAAGAAACCATAGATCTCAATAACACAATCAACAATTTAGACTTAACAGACATATATAGAATATACCATCCAACAAAGAACGAATACACTTTCTTCTCAGCAGCACATGGAACCTTCTCTAAAATAGACCATATATTATGCCACAAAGCTACTGTTAGCAAATACAAGAAGATAGAGATACTACCGTGTACTCTATCAGATCATAATGGATTGAAATTAGAAATAAATGACAGAATAAAAAACAGAAACTTCTCCAATACCTGGAGATTAAATAATATACTATTATATGATGAATTGATAACAGAAGACATCAGGAGGGAAATAAAAAAATTCTTAGAAGTAAACGAGAACAAAGACACATCATATCAAAATCTCTGGGACACTATGAAAGCAGTACTTAGAGGAAGATTTATTTCATGGGGCGCATTTAAAAAAAGAAGTAGAAATCAACAAATAAACGACTTAACACTACAGCTCAAAGCCCTAGAAAAAGAAGAGCAGACCAATACCAAAAGTAGTAGAAGACAGGAAATAGTTAAAATCAGAGCCGAAATCACCAAAATTGAAACAAAAGAAACAATTGGAAAAATTAACAAAATAAACAGTTGGTTCTTTGAAAAAATAAACAAAATTGATAAACCCTTAGCCACACTAACAAAGAGAAAGAGGGAGAAAACTCAAATTACTAAAATTCGGAATGAACAAGGAAACATCACAACAGACACGAGTGAAATACAAAACATAATTAGAAGCTATTTTGAAAATCTATACTCCAACAAAACAGAAAACCTCGAAGACATCAACAAATTTCTAGAGACATATGAATTGCCTAAACTGAACGAGGAGGACATACACAACTTAAATAAACCAATTTCAAGCAATGAAATAGAAGAGGTCATCAAAAGCCTACCAACAAAGAAAAGTCCAGGACCAGGTGGGTTCTCAGCCGAGTTCTACAAAACCTTTAAAGAAGAGCTCATTCCAATACTCCTCAAAGTATTCCATGAAATAGAAGAGGAGGGAACCCTCCCAAACTCGTTCTATGAAGCCAATATCACCCTGCTACCTAAACCAGACAGAGACACATCGAGGAAAGAAAATTTCAGACCAATATCCTTAGTGAACATCGACGCAAAATTCTCAACAAAATTTTAGCAAATCGCATACAAATATATATTAAAAAGATAGTGCACCACGATCAAGTGGGTTTTATCCCAGGGATGCAAGGTTGGTTCAACATCCAGAAATCAATAAATGTCATTCACCATATCAATAGACTTAAAGTCAAGAATCACATGATTATTTCAATAGATGCAGAAAAAGCATTCGATAAAATACAGCATCCCTTCATGCTCAAAACACTAGAAAAAATTGGGGTATTGGGAACATTCCTTAACATTATAAAGGCCATCTACGCTAAGCCCATGGCTAATATCATTCTAAATGGTGAAAAACTGAAAGCGTTCCCCCTAAAAACTGGAACAAGGCAGGGATGCCCTCTTTCACCACTTCTATTCAACATCGTCCTTGAGACTCTAGCCAGAGCAATTAGACAAACCAAAGAAAGTAAAGGGATATGAATTGGATAAGAAGAACTCAAACTATACCTGTTCGCTGATGACATGATTATATATTTAGAGGAACCTGGAAATTCCACCAGAAAACTTTTAGAACTCATAAGTGAATTCAGTAAAGTAGCAGGTTACAAGATCAATGCTCATAAATCCAATGCATTTTTATACATAAGTGATGAATCTTCAGAAAGAGAAATTAGGAAAACTACCCCATTCACAATAGCATCGAAAAAAATAAAATACTTGGGAATCAATCTCACAAAAGAGGTGAAAGATCTCTACAATGAGAACTACAGAACACTAAAGAAAGAAATTAAAGAAAACCTTAGAAGATGGAAAGATCTCCTGTGTTCCTGGATAGGCAGAATTAATATTGTCAAAATGGCCATACTACCTAAAGTGCTATACAGATTCAATGCAATTCCAATTAAAATCCCAATAATGTAACTTGCAGAAATAGAGCAAGCAATTATGAAATTCATCTGGAAGAATAAAAAACCTAGAATAGCTAAAGTAATCCTAAGTAGCAAGAACGAAGCAGGGGGTATTGCAATACCAGATCTTCAACTCTACTGCAAAGAAATAGTAACAAAAACGGCATGGTATTGGTACCAAAATAGACAGGTAGATCAATGGTACAGAATAGAGGACATGGACACAAACCCAAATAAATACAATTTTCTAATACTAGACAAAGGGTCCAAAAATATGCATTGGAGAAAAGATAGCCTCTTCAACAAATGGTGCTGGGAGAATTGGAAATCCATATGCAACAGAATGAAATTAAACCCCTATCTCTCACCCTACACAAATCTCAACTCAAAATGGATCAAGGACCTCAGAATCAGACCAGAGACCCTGCATCTTATAGAAGAAAAAGTAGGTCCAAATCTTCAACTTGTTGGCTTAGGATCAGACTTCCTTAACAGGACTCCCATAGCACAAGAAATAAAAGCAAGAATTAACAACTGGGATAGACTCAAACTAAAAAGCTTTCTCTCAGCAAAGGAAACTATCAGCAATGTGAAGAGAGAGCCTACAGAGTGGGAGAATATCTTTGCCACTCATACTTCAGATAGAGCGCTAATTTCCAGAATCTATAAAGAACTCAAAAAACTCTACACCAAGAATACAAATAATCCAATCAACAAATGGGCTAAGGAAATGAACAGACACTTCACAGAAGAAGATGTACAAGTAATCACCAGATATATGAAAAAATGTTCAACATCCCTAGTAATAAGGGAAATGCAAATCAAAACTACCCTAAGATTTCATCTCACCCCAATTAGAATGGCGATTATCAAGAATACAAGCAACAATAGGTGTTGGCGAGGATGTAGTGAAAAAGGAACACTCATACATTGCTGGTGGGGTTGCAAATTAGAGCAGCCACTCTGGAAAGCAGTATGGAGATTCCTCAGAAACCTTGGAATGGAACCACCATTTGACCCAGCTATCCCACTCCTTGGCCTATACCCAAAGGACTTAAAATCAGCATAGTACAGAGACACAGCCACATCAATGTTCATTGTTGCTCAATTCACCATAGCCCGATTGTGGAACCAACCTAGATGCCCTTAAGTTGATGAATGGATAAAGAAACTGTGGCATATATATACAATGGAATATTACTCCGCAATGAAGAATGATAAAATTATGGCATTTGCAGGCAAATGGATGAAATTGGAGAATATCATGCTAAGTGAGATAAGCCAATCTCAAACAACTAAAGGACGAATGATCTTGCTGATAAGCGGATGAGGGCATATAATGGGGGTGGGAGGGGTTAGCATTAGGTTTAGGGTTAGGTTTAGTGTTAGGGATAAGGAGTGTGGTAAGAATGAAGGAAAGAAGGACTGTATAGAGGGAAAAGAGGGGTGGGAAGGGTAAAAAAATAGTGAATTAAACATCATAGCCCTAGTAAACGTATGATTACACAAATGGTTTGCCTTGACTCCATGTACAAATAGAGAAAAAACATGTATCCCATTTGTATACAATAATAATAAAAAGAAAAAAAATCACATGATTATTGCAATAGATGCAGGAAAAGCATTTGATAAAATACAGCATCCCTTCATGCTCAAAACACTAGAAAAAATAGGAATAGTAGGAATATTCCTCAACATTGTAAAGGCTATCTATGCTAAACCCATGGCCAATATCATTCTAAATGGTGAAAAACTGAAAGCATTCCCCCTAAAAACTGGAACAAGGCAGGGATGCCCCCTTTCACCACTTCTATTCAACATTGCCCTTGAAACTCTAGCCAGAGCAATTAAACAGACCAAAGTAATTAAAGGGATACAAATATGAAAAGAAGAACTCAAACTATCCCTATTGCTGATGACTTGATTCTATATTTAAGGAGATGGGAAATTCCACCAGAAAACTTCTAGAATTCATAATTGAATTTAGTAAAGTAGCAGGATATAAAATCAATGCACATAAATCTAATGCATTTCTATTTATAAGTGATGAATCCTCAGAAAGAGAAGTTAGGAAAACTATTCCATTCACAATAGCCTCAAAAAAAAAAAAAATTGGGGGAATCAATCTAACAAAAGAGGTGAAAGACCTCTATAATGAGAACTACAGAACACTAGAGAAAAAAATTAATGAAAAACCTTAGAAGATGGAAAGATCTCCCATGTTCTTGGATAGGCAGAATTAATATTGTTAAAATTACCATACTACCAAAGTGTTATACAGATTCAATGCAATTCCAATTAAAATCCCAATGATGTGCCTCACAGAAATAGAGCAAGCAATCATGAAATTCATTTGGAAAAATAAGAGATCCAGAATAGCTAAAGCAATCCTTAGCAGGAAGAGTGAAGCAGGGGGTATCACGATACCAGAACTTCAACTATACTACAAAGAAATAGTAACAAAAACGGCATGGTATTGGCACCAAAATAGACAGGTAGATCAATGGTACAGAATAGAGGACACAGACACAAACCCAAATAAATACAGTGTTCTCTACTAGACAAAGGTGCCAAAAACATGCAATGGAGAAGAAAAGACAGCCTGTTCAACAAATGGTGCTGGGAAGACTGGAAATTCATATGCAGCAGATTGAAATAAACCCCTATCTCTCACCCTGCACAAAACTCAATTCAAGGATCAAGGACCTCAGAATCAGACCAGAGACCCTGCACCTTATAGAAGAAAAAGTAGGTTCAAATCTTCAACATGTCACCTTAGGATCAGACTTCCTTAACGTGACTCCCATAGCACAAGAAATAAAAGCAAGAATCAATAACTGGGATAGATTCAAACTAGAAATCTTTTTCTCAGTAAGGGAAACTATCAGCAATGTGAAGAGAGATTCTCTCTTCACTTTTCATTCTGCTGCATATGGATTTCCAGTTTTTCCAGAGTGGAAGAAAATCTTTGCCAATCATACTTCAGATAGAGCACTAATCTCCAAAATCTATTAAGAACTCAAAAATCTTTACACCAAGAATACAAATAACCCAATCAACAAATGGACTAAGGAAATGAGCACACTTCTCAGAAGAAGATCTACAAGCAATCAACAGATATATGAAAAAATGTTCAACATCTCTAGTAATAAGAGAAATGCAAATCAAAACTACCCTAAGATTCCATCTCACCCCAATTAGAATGGCAATTATCAAGAATACAAGCAACAATAGGTGTTGGCGAGGATGTGGGGAAAAAGGTACACTCATACATTGCTGGTGGGGTTGCCAATTAGTGCAGCCACTCTGGAAAGCAGAATGGAGATTCCTTAGAAAACTTGGAATGGAATCACTATTTGACCCAGCTATCCTACTCCTTGGCCTATACCAAAGGACTTAAAATCAGCATACTACAGTGATGCAGCCACATCAATGTTCATAGCTGCTCAATTCACAATTGCCAGATTGTAGAACCAACCTACATGCCCCTCAATAGATGAATGAATAAAGAAACTGTGGTGTATATATACAATGAAATATTACTCAACCATACAGAAGAACAAAATTATGGCTTTTGCAGGAATATGGATGAAGTTGGAGAATATCATGCTAAGTGAGATAAGCCAAATTCAAAAAACCAAAGGACAAATGATCTTGCTGATAAGTGGATGATTATACATAGTGGGGGGTGGGAGGGAGGCAAGAATGGAGGAAGGATGGACTATATAGAGGAAAAGGATGGGTGGGAGAGGTGGGGAAGGAAATATAACAAAATGAATCAAACACCATTACCCTATGTAAATGTATGATTGCGCAAATGGTATGCCTCTACTTCATGTACAACTGGAGAAACAAGTTGTACCCCATTTGTTTACAATTAAAAAAAAAAATAGGCAGGTAGTGTTTTCCAGGATCTAGTCTGGTGGCCAAGGCAAGCCGAAATGAAATGAATCAGGAGTCAGATGACACAGTGCTAGGATCAGGAGACCTCCTGAGACAAGGTATCTTTTTATCTCATCCTCTTAACTTCCATAACCTTAGGTAAAATAATCCCATGACAGAATGAGACCATTCAAATGTGCTTAAGAGGAGGCACGTGGGAACACCACGCAGGCCTTGGCCAAGTACATTTGTATCCCTCATGTTAACCCATGAACGCGTCACCATAGAGAATGGCAAGACATTTCTCTGACAGTCTATGGATAGTTCTGCTATTTTTAAATGTGATTTTTACTTTTCCTTGTGGAGGTGAGGGGGTGGCAGCAGCAGAATTCTGCTCCTCCCAGCCTCCCACCGACTGACTGGTTGTGTCTAGAATGCTCTGTCCTTTGCAGTGGGATTGGTGAAAGCCGTTCCTCCCCAGAAAATATATTTGCTAAGGGGTATCTTGACCAATACCTGCCTACTCAATCTTCTGCTGATGTTTTGTATATGAAGAAGAAATAAAAGTTACAATGTCAAAATAAATAAATAAATTAAATTAACCAGAAACTAGTGAAATTAGTTATCATGCTAGGTGGGTAATGGCTCTGCAGGTGTGTTTATACCCTAATCTCCAGAACCTATGAGTGTTACCTTATTTGGCAAAAGGTTCTTTGTAGGTGTAATTAAGAATCTTGAGGTGGGAAGAGGATCCTGAATTATCTGAATGGGCCCTGAATTCAATCAGAAAAGTTCCTCTAAGAAAGAAGCAGAGGGTATTTCACATAGACACAGAGGATAGGCAGTGTGAAAACAAGCCATGTTTGGAACAAATGTGGCTACAAGTCAAAGAAATCCAGGACTGCAAGGAACTGCCAGCAGCTGAAAGAAGCAAGGGATTGGTTTCCACACAGAGGCCCTGGAGAAGGCGGACCTGCTGACACCTTGACTGCAGACCTCTGCCCTCCAGAGTTGTGAGAGAACAAGTTCCTATTGTCTCAAGCCTTCCTTGAAGGTTATAGCAATTTCTTAAGGCAGTCCCAGGAAACTAATAACAGTTACCTGGAGGAGTGGGTTGGGATGAGAAGGAAAGGATGGGAGGATGAGAACAGGGTAGAAGAGATAAGAAGTGGCATTTCTGAGAGCATATCTTTTCTATACCTCTGACTTTTTGAAACATGTTCATGTTTCACAGACTCAAATATATATAAAATCAAACAGGATGCGGGAAGAAAACTGAATGGAACATGCACTGTTAAAAATGAACGTAACTGCATTTCAAATGAATAGCATAGTCACTCTGAAGGAATGGAAGGAAAAGAGCTAACCTAAAGATCACTCTGGAAAGGAATGCTTAACAACATATTCAAGGCTGAAGACAGAAATAACCATAGATAAATATTGTGCTCTACTTAGTAAACTTGTTTTCACAAGGATATGATTTGGCAACTCTGACACTTATTATGGGTATAGGAGGATTGAGTAATAAGTAAATACATGTGGACAATGAGATTTCTTATTGTCAAAGAAAGTAATTAACAAATAAGGAAAGAGGAGTTGGAGCTGAAACCAATGGTGTCAATATGAACTCAAGATATTTAATATACATTAAATACACATTTTTAACTTGATATATACATGTCCATTAATATACATCCATGTCTGCTACTATTACTATAATAGTACTTATTTTTTTAGCTCAGTTTGCTGATGGAGGCCTAAAAGTCATAATAATACTCCAGTGACTATGTGTGCACCTAGTACCCAGATCTTCATTTTTAAGTATCATTCTCCAGTAAAAAGTAAGAGAGCTCCTTGGAGAAATGGCTGATTCCAGGGCTGGATGCTGAAAGTACATGATGATCTTTGAACATCTTTTCAGTCCAGAGAACAAGAAAATTGGACATTTAAAAAAAAATAGGAGTTAACTTGAAGTGGCTCCCAATAACCAAAGCTTAGACAATTTGAGCTATAAAAAAATAATGAGAGTGTGGATTATAACTCAGAGTAAAATAAATACTCACAAGTCCATAGTGGTATAAATAAATAAATAGGTGAGAAAAGGAAGCTCTTCCTCACAGCAGAATTTTAATGATCAAATATGGGAAGAATCTTGGAAGTAGATGACCATTTTAGCGAGTACAACAATAATTTTGATATATGCAAAATCTCTAAAATATAGACTATTAATCAATTCTTGCTAGAGTATGCTGTGTACAAGCAATCTTGAAGTTCTAGTGTGCTATTCAGCATATATGTATTTCTAGCTGGGAATGTGGCTCAGTGGAAGAGCACTTGAATAGCATATGTGAGGCCCTAGTCCTGGGTTCTATCACTTGTACCCCCGCCCCACAAAAACATATATATACTTCTTGTTTACATTGTTATTTTCATTCATGCAAATTTGTTCTTTTGTTGCTGTATGTTGGGATCATACCTTCTACAGGTGTCTTCTAATTTTGAGACTCAGAAGAAAGTAGCTCTATCCTAATGTGTCTTTCTCACTATTGAGGACACAAGATCAAGAAAGACCCTGTATAACCATCTAATTGCATTGCAGCTTCTAATTGGATGTGGCATATGTCACACACACACATTCCATTAGGCAAGGAGTCACATGGCCAAGTCCAACATCAGTGGGGTCAGAAAGCAGACTGCTTACCATGCATGGTGGATCACGCTTGTTATCCCAGCAACTTGGGAGGCTGAGGCAGGAGGATTGCAAGTTCAAAGTCAGCCTCAGCAACTTAGGGAGATCCTAAACAACTAAACAAAACCATGTCTCAAAACAAATATTAGAAAGAGGGGAAGGAGTGGGGATGAGGCTCAGTGGTTAAGCGACCCTGGGTTTAATTCCTGGTACCAACAAACAAACACACAAAAAATGAAAGCATGCTGCTTCCAGGAAAGATAAAGTTGGGAGGACAGAGAGCTGTGAAACAAAATGATAATTAATCTACATCGAATCCTAATCTTTAGGCAAGCTCAGAGCTCACAAAGAAAAGAGAAACTCCCACAACTCATTTTATGAAGATCTTACAAAATAGAACCAAAATACAAAAGGGGCACTAAAAGTAAGAAATACAACAGCCAAAGTATAAATACAGACACAAAAATCCAAACAAGATAACAGACCAATCCAGGAATATTTGAAAAGATAATATGTAATGACAAAGTTGTTTTATCCTGTGATGTAAATTCTGATTAGCTCTAGAAAGAATAATGCAGTTTACCATATAAATTGATGAGCAATATTATAGAACTTACTGATAAAATGGTTCTGGTGTTTGCTTCATAGGAAAAATTTTAAATACTTAATAAATTTCCCTAATTGTTATAAATCTATTCAAGTTTTCTATATTTTCATAAGTTGATGAGTGATAGAATTCTTAGCATTTCATCTACATTTAAAAATTTATTCCATAAATGTTTCATACTGTCTTCTTTTTATATTTGTAATGCTAGCAGAACTTAAGCCCTATTTTTTATTCCTTCATATCATAGGTTTGAGTCTTCTATTTTTAATCTTCATTTTCCTTCCTTTTTTCGTAGGGCTAAGTCTACCTAGAGATTTGCAGATATTATTACTTTTTTTGAAGAGACATTCTTTAGCTTCATTGATTTTATGAGGTAGGATTTGGATTTTATAACAAGAAGTCCAAGTAACAGTGGCTTAATAAATGTAGAGTTTTCTGTCTCTGTCACATAAAAGTTCAGAGAGGGATCCTTGGGTCAGCATGGTGACTTTTTCATGAAGACCTTAAAGAATCAGGCTCTTGGGGGCCAAGTTGGTGGACTAGAGGGCGGCTGCATTTCACGTTGCTCCAGGACGCAAGATTCAAAAGAGGAGATAGTGAGAGACTTGGGACCAACTCAAAGCCGCCAGGTGAGTCTTTCCCGTTGGGGAGGCGTCCTGGATGGGGCGGTAGCCCCGGAACGCAGGGAATTTGTGAAGTAGAGTTGCTCGGCAAGACGCCCCTCCCCCTGCTGGAGCAGTAAACACGGACAACTGAGATCATCGTAGAGGAGGCGGCTCAGCACAGCGCTTGGACTCGAGCAACCGCTGGGGCTCCGGGCGGCTGCCTGAGGAGGAGCTGCGTGGCGAGCTGTTTAGACCCAGAACGACTGCTTCTGAACACCGGGGGATTGCCCGGAGGAAGAGGAGAAGCCCGGCAGGTCGTTTGGTCTAGGAGTGACTGCATCAGAGCCACAGGCGGTTGCCAGAGGAGGAGCTGCGTGGTGAACTGTTTGAACTCAGAGCGAGCGCTCCTGAACACTGGGGGACTGCCCAGAGGAATAGGAGGAGCGCCGCGGGACGCTTGGTCTAGGAGTGACTGCATCAGAGCCACAGGCGATTGCCAGAGGGGGAGCTGCGTGGTGAGCTGTTTGAACTCAGAGCGAGCGCTCCTGAGCACCGGGAGGTTGCCCGGAGGAAGAGGAGGAGCGCGGCGTGTTGCTTGACCTAGGAGTGACTGCATCAGAGCCACAGGCAGTTGCCAGAGGAGGAGCTGAGTGGCGAGCTGTTTAAACTCAGAATAACTGCTCCAGAACACTGGTGGCCTGCCTGGAGGAGGAGAGCGGTGGGACGCTTGGTCTAGGAGTGACTGCATCAGAGCTGCAGGTGGTTGCCAGAGGAGGAGGCGAGTGGTGAGTTGATTGGACTAAAAGCGACCGCTCCTGAACACCGGTGGCCTGCCTGGAGGAGGAGCGTGGTGAGTCACTTGGTCTCGGAGCCACCGCTCCTGAACACCCGGGGGGGTACCCCGAGGAGGAGGAGGAGGAACAGGGCGGGACACTTGGACTTGGAGTGACTGCCTAGGGCTACGGGTGGTTGGCGGGAGGAGGAGACCCGAAGTGAGTTGTTTGGACTCCTAGTGACTGCGTCGGAAACCGGGCGGCTGTCCGGAGGAGGAGGTGTGTGGCGGGTCTCTGGGTCTTGGAGCTATTGTACAGGGCTCCAGGTGGTGGCTCAGAGGAGGGGCTGCATAGCCAAGCGATTGGTGCAGAGCAGGGTCCCAGGAGCTAGGTGGCTTCTTGCTGGAAGAGCCGCACAGAGACACGCCTAGGGGCGGGGTGAAGTTTCCAGGGCGGCGGGCAGATTCTCTGGGAGAGGCAGCCTAAGGAGACTCGCCTGCGAAAGGAGAGGCTCCCAGGCCCAGGACGTAGGTCCAGGTCCCTGGGATCGTTGCAGAGGAAGACAGCCCAGCCCAGGTGATAGTTGTAGATTGAGGGGAACCACTAGGAGGGCAACTGACCAGTGAGACGTCCCCACCGAGTGAGTCTTCCCGGCCGGGGGAGGTTTTCCCACAGGGACGGTAAAACCAGAGACACAGGCACAAACAGGCCTTGCCTCAGCCCGCAGTCTAGTTCCCCATTGGATGACCATTGGTCAACAAGTGGAGACACCTCTGCCCACTAGCAGGGAATATACCCCACCTGAGGGTCACCACCCCTAGAGAGGCAGCTTCTTTGTGGAGCTCTGCATTATCAACCTCCTCCAAGACTTCAGGCTACTGAAGGGTAAGAGGGGATATACTAGCAATCTTCAGGGACATTATAAGTTGATAGAGGAAATCTGCAATATCTTAATGACCCACTGATTCCTGAACAATATGAGAAAACAAGGGAAGAAAATGCCCCAAACAAATCTAGATGTTACATCAATAAAATCCAATGACAGCATGGCAGAAGAAATGACAGAAAGGGAGTTCAGAATGTACATAATGAAAATGATTAGGGAAGCAAATGATGAGATGAAAGAGCAAATGCAGGCATTGAACAATCGCACCAATCGACAGTTTACAGAGCAAATTCAGGAAGCAAAAGATCATTTCAATAAAGAGTTAGAGATATTGAAAAAAACCAAACAGAAATCCTTGAAATGAAGGAAACAATAAACCAAATTAAGAACTCCATAGAAAGCGTAACCAATAGGATAGAACAGCTGGAAGACAGAACTTCAGATATTGAAGACAAAATATTTAACCTCGAAATCAAAGTTGAACAAACAGAGAAGATGGTGAGAAATCGTGAACAGAATCTCCAAGAACTATGGGATATCATGAAAAGGCCAAATTTGAGAATTATTGGGATTGAGGAAGGCTTAGAGAAACAAACCAAAGGAATGAACAATCTATTTGAAGAAATAATATCAGAAAATTTCCCAAATCTGAAGAATGAAATGGAAAATCAAGTCCAAGAGGCTTATAGGACTCCAAATACACAAAATTACAACAGACCAACACCAAGGCACATTATAATGAAAATACCTAACATACAAAATAAAGACAGAGTTTTAAAGGCTGTGAGAGAAAAGAATCAAATTACATTCAGGGGGAAGCCAATACGGATATCAGCAGATTTTTCAATCCAGACCCTAAAAGCTAGAAGGGCCTGGAACAACATTTTTCAAGCTCTGAAAGAAAATGAATGCCAACCAAGAATCTTATACCCAGCAAAACTTACCTTCAAATTTGACGATGAAATAACATCATTCCATGATAAACAAAAGCTAAAAGAATTTACAAAAAGAAAGCCAGCATTACAGAACATTCTCAGCAAAATATTTCATGAGGAAGAGATAAAAAATAAAGAAGCAAATCAGCAAAGGGAGGAATTATACTAAAGGAACTGTCAAATAAAGGAGGAACCAAGTCGTGTCAAAAATTTTAAATATGAACCAAATGACTGGGAATACAAATCATATCTCAATAATAACCCTGAATGTTAATGGCCTGAATTCATCAATCAAAAGACATAGACTGGCAGATTGGATTAAAAAGAAAGATCCAACAATATGTTGCCTGCAAGAGACTCACCTCATAGAAAGAGATACCCATAGACTAAAGGTGAAAGGATGGGGAAAAAAATACCATGCACATGGACTCAGGAAAAAAGCTGGAGTATCCATTCTCATTTCAGATAATGTGGACTTCAAGCCAAAGTTAGTTAGAAGGGATAAAGAAGGACATTTCATACTGCTTAAGGGAAGCATAAATCAGCAAGATATAACAATCATAAACATCTATGCCCCAAACAGTGACTCATTCATGTATGTCAAACAAATCCTTCTCAATTTTAGAAACCAAATACACCGTAACACAATAATACTAGGTGATTTTAACACACCTCTCTCACCACTGGACAGATCTTCCAAACAAAAATTGAACAAAGAAACCATAGATCTCAATAACACAATCAATAATTTAGACTTAACAGACATTTATAGAATATACCATCCAACCAAGAGCGAATACACTTTCTTCTCAGCAGCACATGGATCCTTCTCTAAAATAGACCATATATTATGCCACAAAGCTAATGTCAGCAAATACAAGAAGATAGAGACACTACCTTGTATTCTATCAGATCATAATGGATTGAAGTTAGAAATTAAATGAAAGAGTAAAAAACAGAAACTACTCCAACACCTGGAGATTAAACAATATGCTACTATATGATGAATGGATAACAGAAGATATTAGGAAGGAAATTAAAAAATTCTTAGAGGTAAATGAGAACAAAGAAACATCATATCAAAATCTCTGGGACACTATGAAAGCAGGTACTTAGAGGAAGATTTATTTCATGGAGCGCATTTAATAAAAGAAGTAAAACTCAAAAAATAAATGACCTAACACTACAGCTCAAAGCCCTAGAAAAAGAAGAACAGACCAACACCAAAAGTAGTAGAAGACAGGAAATAGTTAAACTGAGAGCTGAAATCAACGAAATTCAAACAAAAGAAACAATACAAAAAATTGACAAAATAAATAGTTGGTTCTTCAAAAAAATAAACAAAATTGATAAACCTTTAGCCACACTAACAAAGAGAAGATGAGAGAAAACCCAAATCACTAAAATTCGGAATGAACAAGGAAATATCACAACAGACACGACTGAAATACAAAACATAATTAGAAGCTATTTTGAAAATCTATACTCCAACAAAATAGAAAATTTCGAAGACAACAACAGGTTTCTAGAGACATATGAATTGCCTAAACTGAATGAGGAGGACATACACAATTTAAATAGACCAATTTCAAGTAATGAAATAGAAGAAGTCATCAAAAGTCTACTAACAAAGAAAAGTTCATCAAAAGTCTACTAACAAAGAAAAGTCCAGGACCAGATGGGTTCTCAGCTGAGTTCTACAAAACCTTTAAAGAAGAGCTCATTCCAATACTTCTCAAAGTATTCCATAAAATAGAAGAGGAGGGAACCCTCCCAAACTCATTCTATGAAGCCAATATTACCCTGATTCCTAAACCAGACAGAGACACATCAAAGAAAGAAAATTTCAGACCAATATCCTTAATGAACATCGACGCAAAAATTCTCAACAAAATTTTAGCAAATTGCATACAAAAACATATTAAAAAGATAGTGCACCATGATCAAGTGGGTTTCATCCCAGGGATGCAAGGTTGGTTCATCATCAGGAAATCAATAAATGTCATTCACCATATCAATAGACTTAAAGTCAAGAATCACATGATTATTTCAATAGATGCAGAAAAAGCATTTGATAAAATACAGCACCGCTTCATGCTCAAAACACTAGAAAAAATAGGGATAGTGGGAACATTCCTTAACATTGTAAAGGCCATCTATGCTAAACCCATGGCTAATATCATTCTAAATGGTGAAAAACTGAAAGCATTCCCTCTAAAAACTGGAACAAGGCAGGGATGCCCTCTTTCACCACCTCTATTCAATATCGTCCTTGAAACTCTAGCCAGAGCAATTAGACAGACCAAAGAAATTAAAGGGATACGAGTAGGAAAAGAAGAACTCAAACTATCCCTATTTGCTGATGATATGATGGTATACTTAGAGGAACCAGGAAATTCCACCAGAAAACTTTTAGATCTCATAAGTGAATTCAGTAAAGTAGCGGGATATAAGATCAATGCACATAAATCTAATGCATTTTTATACATAAGTGATGAATCTTCAGAAAGAGAAATTAGGAAAACTACCCCATTCACAATAGCTTCGAAAAAAATAAAGTATTTGGGAATCAATCTCACAAAAGAGGTGAAAGACCTCTACAATGAGAACTACAGAACACTAAAGAAAGAAATTCAAGAAAACCTTAGAAGATGGAAAGATCTCCCATGTTCTTGGATAGGCAGAATTAATATTGTCAAAATGGCCATACTACCAAAAGTGCTATACAGATTCAATGCAATTCCAATTAAAATCCCAATGATGTAACTTGCAGAAATAGAGCAAGCAATTATGAAATTCATCTGGAAGAATTAAAAACCCAGAATAGCTAAAGCAATCTTTGGCAGAAAGAGTGAAGCAGGGGGTATTGCAATACCAGATCTTCAACTCTACTACAAAGCAATAGTAACAAAAACGGCATGGTATTGGTACCAAAATAGAAAGGTAGATCAATGGTACAGAATAGAGGACACGGACACAAACCCAAATAAATACAATTTTCTCATACTAGACAAAGGTTCCAAAAATATGCAATGGAGAAAAGATAGCCTCTTCAACAAATGGTGCTGGGAGAATTGGAAATCCATATGCAACAGAACTGAAACTAAACCCATATCTCTCACCATGCACAAAACTAAACTCAAAATGGATTAAGGATCTCGGAATCGGACCAGAGACCTTGCATTTTATAGAAGAAAAAGTAGGTCCAGAGCTTCAACATGTCGGCTTCAGGACCAGACTTCCTCAACAGGACTCCCATAGCACAAGAAATAAAAGCAAGAATTAATAACTGGGATAGATTCAAACTAAAAAGCTTTCTCTCAGCAAAGGAAACTATCAGCAATGTGAAGAAAGAGCCTACAGAGTGGGAGAAAATCTTTGCCAATCATACTTCAGATAGAGCGCTAATCTCCATAATCTATAAAGAACTCAAAAAACTCTACACCAAGAATGTAAATAATCCAATTGACAAATGGGCTAAAGAAATGAATAGACACTTCACAGAAGAAGATCTACAAGCAATCAACAAAGATATGGAAAAATGTTCAACTCTCTAGTAATAAGAGAAATGCAAATCAAAACCACCCTAAGATTCCATCTCACCCCAATTAGAATGGCGATTATCAAGAATACAAGCAACAATAGGTGTTGGCGAGGATGTGGGGAGAAAGGTACACTCTAACATTGCTGGTGGGGCTGCAAATTAGTGCAGCCACTCTGGAAAGCAGTGTGGAGATTCCTTAGAAATCTTGGAATGGAACCACCATTTGACCCATCTATCCCACTCCTTGGCCTATACCCAAAGGACTTAAAATCAGCATATTACAGAGATACAGCCACATCAATGTTCATAGCTGCTCAGTTCACAATAGCCAGATTGTGGAAC
Organism: Sciurus carolinensis; assembly: GCF_902686445.1. Lineage (NCBI taxonomy): Eukaryota > Metazoa > Chordata > Mammalia > Rodentia > Sciuridae > Sciurus > Sciurus carolinensis. The sequence continues at coordinate 88,711,660 of NC_062219.1, forward strand.
CAACCTAGATGTCCTTCAATTGATGAATGGATAAAGAAACTGTGGTATATATATACAATGGAATATTACTCAGCCATAAAGAATGATAAAATTATGACATTTGCAGGCAAATGGATGAAACTGGAGAATATCATGCTAAGTGAGATAAGCCAATCTCAAAAAACCAAAGGAAGAATGATATCGCTAATAAGTGGATGATGACACATAATGGGGGCTGGGAAGGGTTAGTGTTGGGGTTGGAGTTGGGTTTAGGGAGGGGGGCAGAAATGGAGGAAGGAAGGACTGTATAGATGGAGGGGAGGGGTGGGAGGGGAGGGGGGGAAGGGAAAAAATGGCAGAATGAATCAAACAACATTACCCTATGTAAATTTATGATTACACAAATGGTATGCCTTTACACCATGTACAGACAGAGAAACAACATGTATCCCATTTGTTTACAATAAAAAAAAAATTAAGAATTAAAAAAAAAAAAAAAAGAATCAGGCTCTTTCCAGTACATCATTTTGTCTTTGTCCTCATGGTCCAAAGGAGAAGAAGAAATAAGAAAAGGGCAAAGAGCATTTAGTAACCCTTTTTAAAAGAAAGATTCCCAAAAGCTGTTCACAGAAATACGTTTTTGAAACACTGTTCTCTAGCTTGTCATTAGCTAGAAACTATTCCAGTAACTGCACATCAGCTGATTTGCACTTATTATAGTGGGCTACCATATGCCCACCTAAAAATACAGACAAAAAAGAGAGTAGATATTAGAAGACAACTAATACTTCTTGCAACATTAATCTTCCCTATTATAAATGAATTTCCAATTTAGATCTTATTTTCATTATCTTTCCTTCTACAAAACGCAATGCTATTCTTTTTCTCACTTCTTTAGGTGTAAAAGTAGCTAATTAATATTCAGAATAGGGGAGATTGGTACAAGTTTCTATTTGTATCTTTATTTAAAGAACATGTGATTTCCAATTTGAGTTCTCTCAATTAGATACAAAAAATGAATAAGTGTTAGCTCTCCAACACCCAAATTCATTCTTTTTCCTTCCAAGTATTATAATATGATAATGTTTTGTGTGTAGGAAAAAAAACTGGCCATCTTTGTAACTTCAAGAATTTTTATTTTCAGTTTTCTAAATTTTCTTCAATAAGAAAAATCTTTAACGAAAGACAATAAAAATCAGTTAATGAAAAATTCTATAAAATATTAATATTGATTAACTACTATCCAGTAAAAAACAAAACAAAAAAGAATAAGCTAGCCAACCAGATAAACTTGAGAAATATAAAAGAAAAACAAAATATCAATTAATTATTAGAAAATTGTCATGAAGTAACACTCATATAAAGATATATTGGATTTAAAATTCAAAATATCTTCATATATTAACTAGTAAATGAAATAAAAGTAATACTGACATAGCTGATTATAAAAGACACCAAAAACAGGAGGAATTGTGTATCCTTGTTACTTCCTGATTACCCTGAATTATGCCAGATATATCCTGTGGCAAAAGATCAGTCAGGGTCATACTGCATTTAGTGTAAGTCTGTAGTCACAGCCAAATCAATATTTCTCAGTCATATTGTTAACAGAAATGCTGATTAACAGCCACCTATGTCAGTATCCTTATTAGTGTATTTACTCAGACATAAAATTAGCAAATCCCATTTACCTTAGTCATTACTCTACACTCATCCAGCACCTAATCAATGACCATCTCCTTCTCTTCCTATATGAGGTATAGTGTCTCTTAAGTTAGAATTCCATTTCCTAAAGCACTCTGCTTCCTTTGTCTTTATTGACCAATTTAAACACTTGGTATTATACTATGCAGAACACTGTGGGAACTGCATACAGAAAGTGCTGAGAATTTATGAACAGATGATGTGTTTTCTGGGGAATACAAATCAAACAGCAAATAATTGTTGGAATAATAAAGAAAGGCAAATCTGAAAATCATAAAAAATTTATATCTTGGAAAATACTGGGAGAACATTATTAAAAGTAATTTGTGAAAGAAGATATTATAAAGAAGGCATCCTGATTTTATATAAGATACAGCTTATTAAGAGAAAAATTATTTCTCAGGACCTTGGACTAATAAGACATGTATGTCTTGCCTTCTATATTTTTTATACACACAAACTAGAAAAAAATCACTACTTTCTTGCCAACCTCATTGCTTCTTGGCTTCTGCCTAGTGCTGTGCTCTATCCTCAGCATCTGCTTCTGCTGTGAATGTCCTCACAGCAGAAGGGTGTTTATCTCTCTTATCTCTCTTTTAAACTTCCTGAGATAATGCAAGGGTCTCTTGGCCTTAAAGCTCCTCACCCAGCCTATTGCTGTACATTCTTTGCATTCATTTTCACATCCAATTCTATCACCTGTGGTAAAGGCTGAGGTTATGCAGTAGCAGTCAAGCAACACATGGTTAGGGGACTCCCCAGGAATACGTCTCTCATCAGGAAATGTGCATTTTTCCCCAGAGGGAATTATGAACCTGGTAGCCATTTTGAGGTTGGTTTTGACTGCAGTGGGTGTGTGAACAAATAATTGAACAGGGGCTGGGGAGATAGCTCAGTTGGTAGAGTGCTTGCCTTGTAAGCACAAGGCCCTGGGTTCGATCCCCAGCACCCAAAAAAAAAAAAAAAAAAAAAAAGACAAATAATTGAACAATATTACATAAAATACAAATCATTAAATGAGGCAAAGTTACATTGAGATGGCAGTTTCCCTGTTCAGACATCTCATGGATATACCTAACTCATTTGAGATAAAGAGGTGTCTACTATTCTGGCTTATAGAACGTGGGGTCTGTGTATTGAAAAGGGAGATTTCTAGTGAATTTTTTTAGAGAGTAAAATGTGGTTTCTCTCTCTCTCCCCCATGTAGATAATAGATAGGTAGATAGATAGATAGATAGATAGCTGATAGGTGGTAGATAGATTTCTGTTCACTCTCAAGTCTGTCAATAAGTATGATGAAGTGAAATGGTTGTTCCTCACATTCAGGCTTTTTTCCCTGAGGTGTTTTTGATTAGTTTATAGAGGAGACAGAGCTACTACAGGTTAGATAAGACAAACTTTTTTTCATTTGTCTTCTAGATTCAGAAATGGCAAATATATTTTACATCTTAGTCAATATTTAGTGATTGTCCAAAGTGAAGAATTCTGAAGCCATACCCAATGCAAGGACAATGGCCGTTCAGCCCTCTGTGCTGGAGGAACAGGACAGTGGCTGCATGTGTTTGACTTGACACGTCTGAATTAGGTGCTTTGAAAGGCAGAGGAGTAAACCAGCCAGAGAACATAGGATTTGGAGTCAGATTTTGTCTGAATCTTGGTTGCATAACTTTTTCTTATTTATTATATTTAATATATATCTTCTTTCTTTCTTTCTTTGTTTTCTTCTTTCTTTGTTTCTTTATTTCTTTCCTTCCTTCCTTCTTTTGTAGTTCAGGGACTCTCTACCACTGAGCTACATCATTTAAAGCAGGGTCTTGCAAAGTTTTCCAGGTTGGCCTCTGGCTGGGGATACTTCCACAGCCTCCACAGCAGCCTTGATTATAGGAGTGTGCCACCAAGGCCTGCTATAATATTTTAAATATAATATTAAAACAATTATTTTCAATCATTCAGGAGCAGCAACCATGTACCAGTCAATGTTTTAGATAATGGTAATAAATGCTGAGTAAATAACAACATGAATCATTCCTTATAGATGAGAAAAACATCAATCAATTTTCATAAAAATAAGTATACATTAAAATTGAGGATAATGATTAGGAAGGAGAGGTACCAGATGGCCAAAGTTTATATGGAGATGATATAGTCAGTTATAAACAATGAAACCTTGGACAAATTATATAACCACCCTGGGCCTCAATAAAATGGGAGCTGATAATACATCATAGAGATTTGTAAAACTAAACTGACAATATATACAACATGTGTAATATGTATAGACAGAAAATTTTACATTATTATATCAATAAACAATTTATGAATGTACACAAGTAATTATTAGTAATCATATGTGAAGTGGTACATTAGTTGCTGTGGATATATGCAGACATTTAATTTTTTCTGTTGCACAATTATTATATTCCATTTCACACAATCTATGTTAGCAGTGTAAATAGACTGAGTTGATACAACTCAGAAAACACAGCTCATTTACCAAGGAAAGGGAAGTATAATCAGCACTGATAACTCTACAGAATGGGCGGGTAGAAAGAGTTAACAAGAAAGTATTGCAATATTATAGCCTAGTCAAAAGTAACAGGAGGTGAAGATGCTTGACACATTCAATCCCTTCCTCTTGGAAGATAAAGGCTTTGTTCAACCCTATACTTATAATGAGATGATTGAAACACACCAGTAGGGAAAAGAATGAACCAAGATAGGACATCTGGTGATCACATAGAGCACAAAGGCAATTACTGCCAGAGAAGTTAAAAGTCAGGCAAAAGGAGGCTCCTCAAATCCCTGCAGAGCCTCAATCATGTGAGGATAGACTTCAGAGATAGACATTAGAGGTTCAGATACCAACTTTGCTGATCAGTTGTATAACCTTGGCATAGTTACTTATCTCTGCCTGTATCAGTTTTCTCTTACAAAACTGGGAAAACTGGGAAAAATAATAGTACTTGCCCTACAGAATTAAATGAAATAATATAATAAGTTCCAAGAACAGTGCTTGGAACATAAGACATGCTATCAGTGCAAGCATTAGCTATTATTATTAGTGATATAGTTATTAATAATAATACAATATGGATTCCATAGTACTAATAGTACAGCATTATAGACTCTGTGCCCCAATGGGAATAAAGAGCTTTTTCAGTGAGATATCTAACCTGATTCTACCTGTGAATTCCAGAAAATCAAGAGAAGTTAAGAATGTTTTCAGCCACAAGAAACAGTATAACTGAGTAACCATGGTTTGATGAAGCATTTAACTATATATAATAAGAAGACTACTGGCAAGAGGTTATAGACTTGGGGCTCAACAAAATCATAGACACCAAGGCTCTTATTATGCTTGTCCTCTGCCATCCTCAGCTTATTGGCTTTTTTTCTTCATGATCATAATAGGACTGCCATAGCCACAAACATAATATCTGGCAAAGGACAGTGAGATTTTCATTGCTGAGAGATAAACAGGTTACCATTCCATAAAACGTTAGAATTCTGTTAAAAAGGGGGAAGTGAGTGTGGGTTTTTCGCAGGCAGCCAACAATATCTAACAGAATCATCATGATTTAAAAATGTTCTGAGTTGTATTTTTGAAGGCAAATGTAATAACTACCTGCAGCAGGTTGAAAGTATATGTAATATTTAGATACAAAGATCATAAGGGATGTGGATGAAAAAAGAAGAGCTGTCAGTGCTTTGGGCAAGGTTTTCACAGTGAATTTTAAGTGTAATTGTGTGCATAAAACATAAATTTATTTTCAGAAATGCAAATGAAGCACCTGGAATAACTGAAAATAATATAGCTGAGTTTCTTATATTATCACTCCAAATCATATGTATTATCTGAGTTATCAAAAATGTTTTGGATCTGATATTTAAACTCAACTTTTCCCCAAATCCTCCTCTAAAAAACTGTTTGATTACCTCTTTTTACGTCAAAACTATGAAGGAGTTGACTCCACTCTGTTCCCACTACAGCAATGTCCCCCCTGAACACTCTCCAGTGGGGCTCCTATCACCATTACTTCACCTAATTTCTTGACAAGATCATCAGTCACCTCTACACTGCCAAATGCAATGGTGACTTTCTGCCACAAGTCATCATGCTTGCCTTGAAACACTTCCTCACCTCCTAATGCTGACTATTTCTGCTTGTCCTCCTTCATTGAATCCTCCTTAGTTTCACAATCTTGAATGTTGGAGAACTTTAAGATCCCGGGAGGATCAGTACTTTGGGCAACTTCTATTCTTCAATACACATATCCTTCAGATGGCAAATCTAGTCCTATTGCTTTAAATTTCATCTTAATGCCAAACACTCCCCAAACTCAATCTCCACTTAAATCTTTCACTTGAATTCTAGAATCCTATATGCCCAATAGGCATCTCAAATACAGCATACCCAAAATTATATTCTGACCTACCCTGTTATGACTCTTATATGAGATGTCCCCCAAAAGCTCAAAGCAAGTCTGTTCAGAGGTGAAATAGTTAGATTTCATTATGAGAGTTGTGACCTAGTAAATGGATTAATCCACTGATATGGATTAACAGGCTGGTAACTGTAGGCAGGTAGGGTGTGGCTGGAAGAAGTAGGTCATTGAGGATGTGTCTTTAGGGTTTATGTTTTGTCCCTGATGAATGAAACTGCTTCCTGGCTGTCATGTCCTAAGATGCTTTCTTCCTCCATACCCTTCTACCATGATATTCCTCCTTACCTCAGGCAAAGAGCCATGGAGTCAGCACCATGGACTGAATCTCTGAAACCATAAGCCAAAATAAACTCTTCCTTCTCTAAGTTGTTCTTCTCAGGTCTTTTGTTTACAGCAATGCTAAGCTGACTAAAACAACCCCCTTCACCACCACCACCACCACACCAAAACTTTCTATTTACATGGGTACTTCTTAGATCAGTATTTATTCAACCTGTTGCTCAGGTTGAAATCATCCTTAACTCACTCCTCTCTTTATCCCACCACTGTGCTCCAAACCACCTCTAGCACCTGCGTTACTATAACTGTCTCCTTACTTCCACCTTTGACCCTGTAGTCTGTTTTCCATATAAGAGCCAGAACAATGTTTCTAAAAGATATCAGGTCATGTCACTCTCTGCTCTAAATGTTCTGATAGCTTCTGATCTCCTTTCAAGTAGATCCTAGCCTCTGCAGTAGCCATAGGCCCTATTGGATGCAGCCCTCCCTATACTCTCCTACTTCCTCTTCACCTACCTTGCCTGCTGCATCCCAGTTACTCTACCCACCCCCCACCCCCAACTTTCTGAATATCCCAAGCAGCCTCCTGTTACCTCTGGCTGGAATGTTCTTCTCCCAGATAACTATATAGCCATCTTTCTTTTCTTTCTTTCTCCTTTCTTTCTTTCTCTCTTTCTTTCTTTCTTTCTTTCTTTCTTTCTTTCTTTCTTTCTTTCTTTCTTTCTTTCTCTCTCTCTCTCTCTCTCTCTCTCTCTCTCTCTCTCTCTCTCTTTCTCTCTCTCTCTCTCTCTCTCTCTCTCTCTCTCTCTCTCTCTCTCTCTCTCTTTCTTTCTTTTCTTCTTGCAGGGGGGTGTTTACTGGGGATTGAACTTAGGGGCATTCGACCACTGAACCACATCCCCAGCCCTATTTTGTATCTTATTTAGAGAAAGGGTCTCGATTAGTTGCTTAGCACCGGTTTTTGCTGAGGCTGGCTGGCTTCGAACTAATGATTCTCCTGCCTCAGCCTCCTGAGACACTGGGATTACAGGCATGTGCCACCGCACCCGGTCATTTCTCTTTTCTTTCATGCTTCTTTTCACATACATCCCATCAAATTCCTTAATTGCCTAAAATATTGCTTCTCACCCTGTTCCTTTTTATCCTTCTTAACTTTTCTCCGTAGCCTTAAAACCAACTGAATGTGTATTTGATTTTTGTCTGTGTCCTTCCAATGAAATGTTTGCAACAGAAGATAAAGGACATATACCTGTATTGTTCACTGCTGTACCAGGACAAGGAACAGTGCCTGCCTCTTAGTAGGTGTTTAGTCCATTATCGGTTAAAGGTCAGGGAATCAATGAATGGTTATTTATTGAGCTACCACTTAATAATTTTTCTAATTTGATATAAGCCTTGTATAGTTTTAGAGATTATTTTCACTATTACTAAGTTAATATTTTCAATAGGTTCCTTTTTTTCAATCAGGTCATAGAAGAAAAAAAATATTTCATGACATGTATACCTTAAAGTATAAAATTTACTTTGTAAATTCCCTTATCTTTTTATGTTGTATTTTAACCAATTTTATGTTTCATAAATTAATGTCTTCTATAAACTGAATTGCTGACATGCCTTATTTCTGTAAAATATTGTATTGAAATCACAGTCATTTGACTTAGGTCATCTTTGCAATTTGGGGGCCATTTCCCTGTAGCCCAGTAATTTTGTGATCTAATTGGAAATCATTTCAAGCTCAAATACTGTGTGTATTTTCTGAATATATCAATTAACACCCTGAAAACACAAGGTACTTCATATTTCTGTTAGGTTTGACACTATTAGATAATTTGTTCTTGTTCTATGTAAAATATTTTGATGAACTTGTTTTAGTACGTTCTCATATTAAGATTGTGGCTTTTATACAAATATTAACAGTTTCCAAACACACATATATATAAACATACTATCTAAATGTATTCATTAAGAGACCTCTTTAGAAAATAATGAAAAAATAATTGCAGACAAATCTTTTGTTTTCTAGCTAGTCGTAGTTTCTCACACATACTAATAAAAGTTATCTAAATTAATCAAATAGAAGAAAAAATTTTAACTAGGTTTGGAATGTTTTTTAAGTCCTCCCCACCCCTACGACCTCCCCTTGAACTCCTATTTTCTGACTTGGGCCTGCTCTTCAATGAGAACCTTCTCTGATCATAACTAGATGAATTTCAATAATTTGGCAAAAATGTCTGCATTTCCATTTATGGAACACTTTCTCCCTATATTGGGCATCTTTCTCTGGTTTTCACTGAGTCCCACTCCTCCCTTCTTTCTCCTTTAATCCAGCAGCTCCCACATCCATGCCATTGCCCTGGACTTACTGATCATATTCTATACTGACTATCTTCCTTCACCTCTAGTTACTGCTTAGAAATAATATAAAAATGATGTTTTATTTTCTCAGATTCTGACCTTTGTTATTCTTTCCTATTTCTTCTAAGGTGATTTAATCTAATCACACTTAAACTATAACCTGGATAGTAAATTATCACAACAATTTGGATCTCAATAGCTTATTTCATCTCAATGATTAATGGGATGACATACTTGAATTCACATCATTGAAAAAATTAAGGACTTCTTTTGTTCTCTAAAATCTCCACTTTCATTTTTCTGATCTGCATTATTCATTTTTTATACTTCTTCAACTTATAAGTCTGGTATACTTTTCCGTTTGTCTTCAAAATTATCAGCTTATAAATAGGAATTATGAACAACAGCAGGTTTCTTTCAAATTGATTATTTTTTAATTGTAAATTATACTTTGGGGTTCAAATTAAAATATAAAATTACCTCAAACACCATAACTGCAAATTAAATAACAGGAGGGGGAAAATCAGACTAAGTACTACATAATCAAGGTAGATTAGGTAAAATAAAAATTTCAAAATCTTATTGATTATTTTTCCCTTAGCTCTAAAACCTATGTTTTCCTTTCATCTTGTTAACTGAAACATGTTTTCATACAAAATTTCATAATTGCCTGCTACCCACTGGGTTTTAAAGCTTGCTCACTAATCCCTCTCAAAAGTATAGTGTTTAGAATTTGAAATTCATATTTATATCTCTAAAAGTTTTGAACTTCATAATAGCACTGAGAGGTAATCATCATCATTCCTGATGTGTAGATGCATACATGGAGAGTCAGAACGGTTCTTGTTTACAGTCAGTGATTCAGAAGGGGCAGCAGAACTTGGACACAGGGTTCTACTCCTGAACAGTTGCTATCTTTGACTACCTCATGGATGTTTCTAGAGTATAGCTTTAATAAACATAAGCACAAGGACATTCTCTCAGTCATTCAGGGATTAGATGTTCTAAAGTAACATTGGAAATAAACGTGTGATGTATTTTGTTTCTCTCAATATGTATGTGAGTATATATTTGTTTTGTGAAAAGGTGATTAAATGCCTTTGACTGTTTGGTAGGCTTATCTTCACACTTTCAGAGACAGATGTTAGGGATGTTAGATCCCATTGTGCTTTGTTTATTGTTTGTTTTGTTTCTTTTTAAATATGTTCTTTTAGATATACATGACAGTAGAGTGTGTTTTGGTATACATACATGGAGTATAACTTATTCAAATTAGGATCCCATTCTTGTGGTTGTATGTGATGTGGAGTTTCATTGGTCATGTATTCATATATGAACATATGAAACATATGAACATAGAATCATTTAATTATCTTTCCTATTCCCATCTCCCTTCTTTTCCCTTCATTCCCTTTATCTAATCTAATGAACTTTTCTTCTCTCCCAGTGTTTTAAGTATAATCTCACTTGGGTACCAGGTTATATTTTATAAATCTAACGTAGCATAAAAAATATAAGCTGAAGTACCTTGGGTTTATCATTTACCTTCTTGGAACTCAACTTCCTCATCTCATAAAACAAGGGAGATAAACTTGTTCATAATAATAATATAATGACTATAAGAACTGTAATGAAAAAAGCATAAGCACAAAGCTAAATTTTTATGTTCACTTTCATATCTGACATTCACCAAAACCCTTTGAAGAGGAGACTCTTAGTACCTGTGTTTTATTGTAAGGAAACTGGGCTTCTCAAGGCCACAAAGCTGGTGAAGGATAAGTGGGACTAGGGCCTTGGGTGATCCGTTCTATTATAAAGTCTGTAAGTGCCAGACTGAGAGGTCTGTCGCTGCTCCACCAGCTCCATGATTTTTAATGTCCCTACAGCAAGCACGTTTTATTATCTTTTCTATTAAACAGACATAAAAATATTTGCTGTTTTCTCATTACTCATGGAAACATTCAGAACTTGTTTCCTTAATTATGAAATCAATATTTGTTGTTTAAGTTAAAGAATTAGGCAAGGGACCAATAAGTGGGAAGTCATTGGAAGTTCTTAAATTGATGTTGGATGTTGCTAAATTAAGAAATCTCAACATTCAAAAGACCTTTGTTAATAAAATTTCAATTAAAGCCAAATCAGTAATTGCAACAACAGAAAATATACTCCCAACAGCTCTCACATGGAACCTGTGTATTTGAGTAGCACTTCAATTATAGATGTTTATAATACATGCAGTTGGAAGTTATAGCTTCCTTTCCACACATATTGAAAATAAATATTATTATTTTAAATTTTAAAATATTAATATATTAACATTTTAATCTTAAGGATATCACAAATCAATAAACCATATAAAACATTTTTCAATATGATTGTTTTTAATCATTTTTTATTGTTTATTTTTTATGTGGTGATAGGGATTGAACCCAGGGCCTCATGTATGCTGGACAAGTGCTTTACCACTGAGCCTTCTCCCCACCCTCAATATGACTTTTTAGTTGAAAGAAAGTTTTGTTTATGAAAGTATTTGAAACTTTTATTTTTCTTGCTGGAATTCGTGCAAGGATAATAACTGAAGTCAATAATTCATTAGTCCTTTTTTTCCCTAAATAACTAAAAGTGAGATTCAGATGGCCACCAACTCTAGCTTTAACTTTGATGTCAGTTATTTTTATATGTGTAATCTTTATTTTCATACGCTTTCATTTACAGACTATTAAAATTCTATGAAGGATAGAAAAATGCATTCAAGGAAACTATGCTATCTAGATAGATTATTTAATTTTTTGCTTTAAAATTGGACTACTCTGGAGAGACAAAGGAGAAAGGAAATAAAAAATCTAAATTGATACAAATCAAAATTTGAGTTTAGGGGATTCTTTTAATATGTTAAAGCATAAAAGAGTCAGACAATTCTTAGAGTTTCAGTTTATAATCAAGAAAATATAAAATAATGAAAATATTGATCAAATCTACCAGTTAATAATTTATAGTTTACATTTGTTTTTATTCACAGTGATTTTTGAAGAACTTCTGTTATATTGACACTTAACAATAATCTTCAATTATAAATAGAAAATAATTAGTTCTACAAATTATGAATTGGTCTAAATATATAGCAGTATCCATGTAACACCCTTAAACCCTTCCAAAATGCTTCTGGCACCCAGCAAGTCAAGAAAGTAACATAATTGCTTATAGCAAATGTTCCTCTCACCTAAGAGATTCTTTTGTTTTTGTTGTTCTTTATAGTTGTACTTGATAATAGAGTATATTTTAACATTTATACAAACATGGAGTGTATCTTATTTTAATTAGATCCCAGGCTTATGGTTGTACATGATGTGGAGTTTCACTGTGGTGTATTCATATATGAACATAGGAAGATTGTCCGAATCATTCCACTGTCTTATTCTTGTCCCACCTTCCTTCCCTTCATTCCCCATAGTCTAATCTACTGAACTTCTATTTCTCACCCCTTGTTGTGTGTTAGCATCTGCATATCAGAGAGAACATTTGACTTTTGGTTTGGGGGGTTTGGCTTAGAGGTTCTTAAAAGGTATCTTTCCAAGTGTCTGGATCTTTTACAACTTCCTGTTATGGCTGAAGCTTGTACATTAGGCTCTCAAATTGTCGTTGAACTACTAAAATCTGCATCTGGTTTTAGCCTTTTGAAAAACGCTTAGCCCATATTCAAGTCTCAGAGATATTTGGTTCTTTTTGCACAAGGCTCAAACTAGGTGTGGATCTAAGAAAAGGTCCTTGCCCTTCCTCTTGATAACTTCTCTAATTACTTTTTCTCCTTGTCTGGATCCAAAAGTCATTCAAACCTGAGTCAAATCTTCAGAGTTTCCCTGACCCACCTTTGAGCCTTTGGATCTGAACTGAAAGGATAGTTCTCAGGAAAAGATCCATGTGTGAACAAAATATTGCAAAAGAAATGTGTGCTTCCACTCTCAGAAGGAAAGATGCCCAGGAAATTCAGAGGCACAGGGCAGTGGGATTTTTAAGCAGTAGCATGTTGTAGAAGCAGTATATGTTATACATAGAGACTAACAGAGTGAGTGGGCTGGCACCACCTGTGGCAGCTGCCCTAGGTCAGATATCCATTGTAAAGGATGGGGGAGGGTGGATAACCATGTGAAATGATGGGTATGTTAATTTGTTCCACCATAGTGCCATTTTACTATTTATAAGTATCTCAGAAGAGTATGTTGTATACCTTAAATTTATACAATAAAATTTATTTTTTAAAAACAGGAAAAATTTATAGAGGGAAGCACAAGTAACAGACTGAAAGAATATCAAAGGATAAGGCAGAAGAAGATACAAAAGTCTCAGTGATAAGAACTCAGAACAGATCTTTACAGTCCATAAAGGAAAAGAGGAGACAGAAATTATTAACTTCAGTAAAGAACTTCCTTTGGCTTTTGCTGAAGGACTTTCTTAGTCTTCTTTTTCAACTTTTTGATATAATCTCAATCTTACTTTCTACAAATTTAAGTCTTAATAGTAAGTAAGTGTGGATTTCAAATGAGAAGGTGTTTCTACATATGGAAAAAAAGGTGAATTTTGTCCTTGAAATATTATGTTCTGTTTAGTCTAATCAAAGACTGAATAAAATCTTCTTCTGAAAGAAAACCACAGGAACCGTCTTTTTTTCCTTCACAAAAGGGAATTCACTCCATCAGTCTTGATTCATTAAAACAGATTGAAAATGTATCTACTTTGTCTCTATTGACCTTCATCTTTGAATGAGACTTTGTAAGCTCTTATACTAAATTTCCCCCGGGGTTTTGGTGTCAGTTGTAATTTCCAGGAATTAATAAAAAGAAAAAAAAAGATGAATACTTTAGGAGAATCAGAAACAGAAAATTGAGAAAGCCCTAATTCCTCTTCTTTTAGTATGCTATTGTATAATTGAATGAGCACTAAATGAGAATCAGAATTTAGGTGGAAGTTCCAGGTCTGCAACTTTCCAGCTGTTTGACTCTGGGCAAGTCACTTGAGCTCTCTGAACCTGAGCTTCCTCATCTGGGGAAGGAAGATAATGATGCTTGCCAGATCAAAAAGTACATAACATACAAATGGTTTATAAACACATAAAATGTTCAACTTAATTAGTAATCAAATAAAATTGAAATTGTCTGTCAAATTCATAATGATCTCTCCAACTTCCTAACTGAATGAGACAAGCCACTCTGTTGGATGCAAAGTGTCCATTTGTTCCAGGAACAAGGAAATGCTCATGAAATTTGACTTGACAAATCTTTTTCTAGAAATCCAAGGGAAATCATTTGAAAAAGACACACTATATGTTATTCACAAAGTTGTAAAAAATTATTTGTAACTAAAATTTTTGAATCTTCCCAAATATTTGAGGAAAATTAAAAAAAAAATCTACCATAAGGAATTGGCATCAAAGTAACCTTAAAATATAATTTATAGCAAGTACATTTATAAGTGTAACTGTGTGGTTTAGAAATCACTTTTTACCCATCTTGTGGTCTCAACTGCTGCCAAATATGAAATGAGCTTACATTTCATTGTGAATTCCAATTATCCAGTTCCCACCATGTATTTGTCAAAAGTTCATTTTACTCAGAGATGCTAGCAGTCACTGTGTTCTGGGAGTTTCTGAGGTGACTAGCTCACCATGCTCATTCACAGCTCCCTCCACAGATCTTCTGTTCCTTGGCTTCAGATGACCGTCCACCCAAACCCTTCTGACCCTGTGGGGTAGACACTACCTCCTCTTCACCCCCAGTTCAATGTGAAAAGCAGGGACTTTTCTTAAAGCTCCGTGGGAGTCTGGGAAAAGGGAAGTGCAGCCCAGAAGGCAGTTCATTACTGCAGATGCAGAAAGTGGCCATGCTGAGTGTTTCCAGCCCAGCTTTAAAGACCCCCAGGCTACCAGCAGGCTCACACATGCTAAAAAACTCTCAGCAGATGCTAGTAGGGCTCTTCCCTCAGAAATGAGGTCTGATCTAACCACCACCTGCATGCTCACATTCCACAAAAAAAAAAAAAAAAAACACTGTCCTTTATGTACCAGGCTGATTGGGACAAAATTCACTGCCATTTTGAAAATCTCAGTCCCACAAGTAAGGTCTTTCTGACTTCTAGCAAAGACAAGAGCTCACAGTTCACTTCTCAAAGCTTGGGTTAGTCAATCTTAAATAATACCAACTAACCAGTCTATGTGGTGCTGTGCAAGATCATTCCAGTACCTCACATGGAGAGTCAAACAGATTAGCTTTGACTATCCCTTCCCACCATAGTCTAAATCTTGATTTTGATGAGAAGATTCTTAGATAAAAGATGAAGGGAAGAAAACTAAGCTAACTGGCTAAATCTGGTCTGCCACCTTTTTATAAATAAAGTTTTATTGGAACATAACCATGCTCCTCCTCATTTACATATTCCATATGCTGTTTTTTTGTTGCAATGGTAGTGCTGAATAGTTTTAACAGGAACCATATGACTAAAATTTTTACTATATAGTCCTTTGAAGAAAATGTTTGTCAACCCCTGTCCCAAGGTCAGAAAATGCAGTCCAAGGTTAGGAGCTGGAGCGCTAGACCCCTGATGAATAAACCCAGGCAACTAAACTAAATCTGCACTGTAGAATACTAGAGCCAATTAAAGAGAATCAAGAAAGAGAGCCAGTTAAAAGAAGAGGAAGTAGGGGATTAAGCAGTTCCCCCTGTAAACACTGAACTGACTGCACAGTGTCAGATGTGGGACTGATAGAACAGACCAAGCCTCCCTGCAAAAGGTGATGGCACCCTATTCTGGAAACTCATCCTATCTCTCACACCAGGTGAAAATAGGACTGTTGTGGTACTTTAACTAAAACAAAGCTGTTTGGAGGCTGGGGGCAATCTGGAGGGGAATCAAGTGTCCTAGATTCCAGAGTGCTTCTCTGACATGTACCCCTCCTCCACATCTGGCTTTCGCAGTAGCTCTTGTTCAGAGAAGCAAACAGGGGGTGTAAGCTTCCCCTGTCCAAGGATTGGAATGACCTCAGGGCAGATGCTCCAAGGTTCTATCTTACTAGGTGAAGCACTGGACACAAACTGGAGGTGCACAAAAGTATTCCTTTCTCTATTTTTCAGAAATGAATTTAATCTTTGCTTTGACACCTCCTGCTGCCTTCTTCCTGAGGTTGCCTCTGCAGTCACCCAGAGAATCTAGTTTGTGCATCCACCAGAAATAGTGTGAAGAGAATGCAAGGGGACTGAACCTCCGACTGTTGTTTCACACAGCCACAGAGTCCTCTTTTATCTCTCTCTACAAGTTTCCTACAGATTGAGCATCAACCTCTGCTATTTTTCTCAAACATCAAGAATAAAAGACTCATTCTGTTTCTCTGCCTTGTAAGAGAGCTGGAAACTTTATGCAGCCATCTGGGGTCTTGTGTTCCTAGACACATCCTAGAAACTGTTTCTTGGACTTGCCTTCTTCCCTGGGATTACTAAGAAATTAACCAAGAAAATGGGCCACAAGTTTGTCTTCTTGTGGACCCTGCAAACCTGTCAGGGATTCCATCCCTATACACATTCCTGAGGATGGAGGGAACAAGGCTCTCTACTCAGAGGCTGCCTCCTGCCATCTCAGAACCCATAGCTTCCTTCCCAAGTGATTTCTTATGTCAGGCAAAGGAATACCATTCTTCTTGTTTTTCTAAAATCTGGGAGTAGAAAAACTAGGATCAGCTAGTCGTTTTCTCTGAAGTCTTTTGTTGACTACCCTCAGTCTCTTCTATTATTTGCAAGCCCTGAGCTCTGGAAACTTAAAAGCCAGAAATAGCTCCTCCTCTGCTGCTCTTTTGCCAATACATCATTTCCCTAAAGCAAAGAGTCTAGAATAACCTCTAAATTTGAATCAGAGAAAGAGGAACAAAGGAGAACAGGAAATGCCAGGGGGAAATCTGTTAAAATTTGGTTAATGTTTCAAAAACATAATCCCACTGAAACCAATTACTCTAGTTTTTGTTCTCTAAGCAATGGAATATGGCATAGATCTTCTCTTTACTACTTGCTTATCACACACATAAAACCACCTCTGTGCCACCTCCCCCCACAAATATGCAAAAAGTTGCAGGAAAATATTTGTAATACACATAAGAGATCAAAGTTAGTATCTCTTTATCAGTGATATATATATATATGGACATATATATATTTATATGTATTTTAAGATTTGTTATAAATCAGTAAAAAAGAAGTTTAAAAATTGGCAAAAGACACAAAATAGTAATCTACAAAATAAACAATACAAATGGCATATATAGTGTATACCAAAAATATTAATAGTAAATAAGGATAAAATATTCTGAGGATATTAATAGGGGCACAGCTTCCAAGGCCCTGCCCCAGTATACTGACACAGAATTTCACAGGAGAAGCTTGGAAATCTTCCTTTTCAGTTAAGCACACTCAAGCGTTTCCAGAGCTTCTTACTAAAGTTTGGGTCTCACTGATATTATGGAATTTATACTTGCTCAGAGACATTAGAGTCTGACTAAATCAGTATGATAAATGATCCTAGACAGGAAGCAAAACTATATTTTCTAGAGTAGGAATCAAATACTGATGAAAAGCAAAAGTTACCACCACACACCCACAGCAATAAACTATGCATCTGGAAGTGGTGTCCAAAAAGGAGACAGCTCCTTCTCTACGTCCTCCTGCACCCATATTCCAGTGTATTTCCTGTGCCAGGTGCCATCTAATCTAGTTATACCACAACACTTCCTGAACCTTTTTTTAAAATAAAATTTTACTGCTACTATTCAATTTCACTTATTTACATGTTCACAATTCTCCTTCTCTATAATTTCTTCTGCCTCAACTTGGAAAGGAGAGATAACTATCACTGGTCTTTGGGATTGCACACAATGCCTCGATTAGTTTATATAATTCAACCAATACCTCAGAAACTATATGAGCAGTCTAAATGAGCATATGCTTCACATAAGACTTAAGTATGTGCTCAAAAGTCCTGTTACTAGGTGATATTTAGATGCATGCAAAGGGAGTAACATAATGATGATATTCCATAAATAAATGTGGATCAAACATAACCCAAATATGTATGTCAAAAGACATTCTACTGTCATGTATTAAAAAAAAAAAAAATTTAAAAAGGAAACTTTTTACAAGTTTGCTCTGTAGTGGCAATTGCATGTACATTTATTAACCAAATGTGAATAAGATATGCCATTAAAAAGAAGAAAATAAGAAATTGTTCTACCATCACAAGAAGATTCCATTTAGAATACTGCCGTCATCTCTTGGCAGAAATAGCCTGTTGGCTTCATTTTGAAGCAGATTGCTTTGATAGCCCCCTATTCCAAAATTTGGGTGCCAAGCTCTGTAACTAGTATATTAATGCCAATATTTGTTAACTTACTAGAAAAAAAAATCACATTCTAGCAAACCATTTCTGTGTTATTAGAAGAGCCTCCTGTTCTTCAATCATAATTGAGAGCCTTTATAAAACTTTGTAGGAAAGTTCTAGTTTGAAATATAATAGAATAAGCATGTATACTATTTGATATCTTTCCTAACCTGCTGTGCATTCAAATAATACTCATACTTTATAATACTTAAGTAACACTTTAAAAGTTCCTCAATCATTGCACAGTTATGTTGTACCATAGTCATCAGTTTACTTGTCACTTTGGCTTCTCAATCAGGAGCAACTTGAGGAAGTCATTTCTGGCACAATGGCATCTAGCACTGAGCATGCTTAATAAATGTTAGTTTAGTTGAGTAAATCAGTAATCAAGGGGTAAAAAAAGTTTATATATTTATGTCTCATCAGGCTGTGTAAAAGTGATAGAAAAAATATCACATTCAATGTGTAAGATGGACAACATCAATGCCATATGTTAATTCTTACCAGACACAGAATTCAATCAACATTTCAGTGCAATTGCCATAGTGTGGATAGTCATTAATATTACCAGTTGATTTGCTTTTTCAGTTTTACACGGTGAAGGTGTTCTATGTAAAGTCTTTTAGAGATAGCCCTTATGTGACTAACTCAGGAGCAATCTCTATTGAAAACATCAGTCCCTTTTTATTTACCATGAAGAATCCTCTCTCATTAAAACGTAAATACTTTCTGAGTATTCTTTCAACAGATTTTACTATTTTAAGGGAGAAGCGTTAAATGTACACTGCACAGTAATCAACTGGTTAGTATTATATTTCATATCTTTTCTCCAAATCCCCCTCTGCCACCGTATTATACGAGATTCCTATCACTCTGCTTGACCAGCTTCATGGCTTCCCCTTCCATCAACTGGCATCTTCCTGAGGCTTTGAACACACTTTTTTCCTGATACAAACACAGCCCTAGGTCCAGTCTTTGCTTAGCCAGCCTGCCTCAAACCAGACCCAGGAGACAGACCTTCTTTTAAGAATTAAAAATGCCATCGCATCATTATATTTAAAATCTCTCATGAAGTAACAATTAGTCCAAAGAAAGTTGATGATAAATAGAAAGTATATCATTGTATAAATCCTCAAAATTCTAAATATTAAAAAAGTAATTACTGTCTGTTGTTTAGAAATTTTTCCTAATACTCCTACTATTCCTTCCCCAAATCAATTGGATTCTTTAAGATCTCTTCATAATAGATTATACAACAGATAGTATCACAAAAAGAGATGTGAGATGTTTACCATTTAATTTACTCAATTCAACTGTAATCTTGAATACAGGGTTTGGTTCAAATAAATGTGATCACAGATAGTAATTGTTGAGTGGTAAGAATATGTGTATCTTATTATCCTTTCTGTTTCCTATATATTTAAAAGTATTGTCCTTTGTGTTTTCTCTTTATTTAAAATTTTCCTTTCAAAGTTCCTTATTTTTTTTGACTATTTTTGGGTCAATTGAAGATGCTCTCCAGATACCATTATTTTCTTTTATTCCGTGAGGTAAAACTCTTCTCATCCTTTTACTCTTCTTTCCCTGACACTCCTTTGCAAATCCTCTCCTTCCTCCACCTGTCCCTCATCTGTGAGCAATTCTCCAGCTCAGTCCTTGGACAGTTTTCCTAATGGGAAATACCAGGAAAAGAGTGCCACTTGCAAAAGCCAGGCATCCAGGAAAATGAGGAGAGCTAAGTCCTGAGAGCAGCTTAGCCCCTTACCTACATCCAGTTTCTTAATATATTCATGCTCACCTAAAAAAAATGCTCTTAACAAACTTGGAGAACATAACTGACACAGACGGAGATGTCTGTTACTGAGGATTATTAATGAATGAAGCATTATAAATAGGAAAAATCAGAACTTGTGTAATGGCAAGTTTTAACAGGAAAATCCTTGCTGATTACAGAAGTGACCTCTTTATGTATGCACAAAGTCTTGGAAGCAAATGGCTCCAGAAACTCTAGATGTCTCAACACTAAAAGGGATTTAGAGGTACCCCTCACCTTATTGGGCAGAAGTAATCCGGAAAGTAAGTGATGTAAAACCTATCAGCATATCTTTATTACCTTGCAAATAAAATATGTAAAGTTGTTAAACATCTTGAAATCAAAGACATTTAATAATGATAGCTTTCCAATAGCATTTTATGAATACTGCTGAGGGAAATTACCTTTTTCTTTTATAAAAACTGTCAAAGCAAACATTTCACCAGACTAAGTAAAGCAGGCAAGGAAGCTTTCATTTAGTTCTATTGGAGAGATACTATTCAATAGGAGAGACCTGAATGCACTCTGAACTCAAACCTGCTAGAAAAGTAGGGCTAGAGAATTTTTTAAGAAATGGGGCAGGAGGGGTTAGGGGATGACAATTTTAAGTCATCTGTTTGTCAGTTGGCCTTACTCAAAGGAAAGTAAACTTTGTCCCATCTTCCATGACAGAAGATAGCATTGTACCTTGGTACAAAGTGTCCAAGGAAGTCAGGCTCACATCAACACAAGATGTCTGGGGTCTGAGAGTTCTTAGCTAGGGCTGTCTTCCTTGATCACATTCCAAAAGACACTCCTGGGCTGTAACACTGACAAGAGACTGGGGATTTATAGATACTTCAAAAGGGCAAAAAAGCATTTGTGATTATAAGTTTCCTGAAGTAAATGCTCTAATAAAAGAGAGATCAAAGCCTATGATTGGGAATAAGACAGCCTAAAGTTTAGTAAAGCTGAGGGGAACATTATGTCATCAAATATTGGTCACAATATTTACAAGGTTTCTTTGACTCTCACTATTCAGAGGGTAATTCATGCATTGTTTAAAAGGATAATGAGAGCTATGTCACCCCTACAGCAATGTCTCCTCTTAATAAAACTCTAAGATCCCATAAATGTCATTTGAAACTTATTGTCTTCAAGTTAATTCAAAGGGAATATGCTAGTTTTTGCTGTTATCATTTTTAGTACTGGGGTTTGAATCCAGGGGTGTTTTACCAGTGAACTACATCCCAGTCCTTTTTATTTTTTTTATTTTGAGATAGGGTTTTGCTAAATTATTAAGGCCTCACTAAATTGCTGAGGCTGACTTCGAACTAGCAATTCTCCTGCCTCAGCCTCCTGAGTGGCTGAGATTACAGGCATGTGCTATCACACCCAGATGAACATGTTAGTTTTTAAAAGAATTACATAATCTCCAACAGTATGTGGAAACCTTGCAATGGAACTTATTATGATTTTGATTCTTTGGGCAAGTGTTGATTACTTTTAATTGAATTAAATAACTATATAACCAAATTGATATTTATTTGGATAGGTCTTTATTCAGTGGTTCTGGGTATTCCTAAAATACTTGAAATAAACATTCAATTTGGAGAGGTAATCCCATTTCCTCCTTCTTCAGACTACTATTACCTTTTGAAAAATATTTCAAATTCCTATTATAAACAAAGGATAATACTTTGTGAATTAGTAGATTAAGAAATGAATAAGGGAAGTCTTTGCTATTAAAATCACACACTAACAAAATAAATAACACAAGTCACCAGGCAGCTCTAAAACAAGGTAGATTGAAATCAGTGCCATAAAACAATTTTAATTGCTTTGGCATTACCAAAAAATAAAAAATAAAAAAATAAGAGAGAGAGAGAGAGAGAGAGAGAGAGAGAGAGAGAGAGAGAGAGAGAGAAATCAAATCCTACTAAGTCTCCATAAGTTCATAATTATTTTGGTCAAGTACTAAAAGCTTGCAAGTAACAGCAAACCTTCTCAATTTCTTTCAATAAAAAGGGTGTAACAGCAGATATAAATTTATTTCATGGAACTGAAGGCCAACATTTGGAAGCAAATGGATTCAGAAAGTAGATAATTAAAAAACAAAATTACTCCCTGTCTCTCTGGGGGTAATAGCAAAATATCTTATTCCTGCATCTTTTCCCTTAATTTTTCTTTCTGTGAACTTGCCTTTTCTACTTTGGTGAGCACACAGCCAAATACAGCTTACCCAGACTTTAATTTGCATCATTTCCCATTTAAGAACTAATAAGACTGATGCACATCCCAGATACCTAAACCCAAATACTTGAAGATAGATTCGGAGTGACTTTTCCTGGACCAAGGTCTACCCCAGTCCAAATTATAACTAAGAATTAAGATTATTGAGGTACAATGGGTCCCACAACAATAGAGATAAAAAAAATTCCCACACAAGGGAACATAACCCACAATATGTCTTAGACAATAAGATAAATGTAACCAACAAGAAATTTCTTAAGTTTCATCAATAAACCTTCCACAGAGTTGGCTCTTTGTAGGCATTATGTTCTAAATTTGGCATAAGTCAATTAAAGAAAAAATTACGTTGCGATGCCTTAAATAGACCCAAATTCCTCCAATCGTGTGATTTTATGTATACAACCATACTATCTTGTCTGATGATTTGGCTGCAAATGACAAATAACTTTGACTACACTGGTTTAAACAACAAGAAGGAAAACCTGCTCTCATAAACAAAAAGGTCTAGGATTTGTCAACTTGGCTGTTCAATGACATTATGGAAACCAAAGTCCTTTCCATCTTTTTGTCCTACTATCCATAGTATATCTGACTGATCCAAGCTAGCACTCTTCATACTAAAAAATGGCCATGGAGACAGGTGCCAAGCCATACTTGATATGCAAAGTTCCGTCCTGTTCATGTAATTTAAGGAAATGACCTTAAATAAAATCCTGGGTGCAAGAATGGGATGACTGTAGTAGGTTTATAACAATCAGCATTTTTTCAGGAGTCATTCTAGATAAGTCTGAAAACACAGAATCAGGACCTTTCAACATGGTAAAAAGAAAAATGAATGATTTGGAACTCACGATACTTTTAGTTCCAGTTCTGTTCACTTTTGGTCTACTTATATGAAAACTTATCTTAAGTTCATCAAGTACCATGATCTCCAAGATTATTTAACTATGGAATTAATTTTCTGTGTACCATCTATTGACATCCGGTGATCTGGAGATTTGAAATATCCTTTGGGAACTTCCTGCTAAGGATGTACAAGTGAGGTTCTAACACCCCAAATAATGGTTAAAGAAATTATGGCTCCATTCCAAATGGGGTTTAGATGAATAAACTCATGAAATGTTATTTGGATAAAATTGGGAGATTGTCACTGGCCTAGTCAGTTTTTCTCATAAATGTCTCAGAGAATCAAGCTGTCCTAGACCTATGGGAACCAGGAGCAAAGACTGAGGATTGTATGCCACCTCCCTGTGACATCAAGAGGGCTATGTTCTGGGTATTTGAAAGATATGCCTATATTTGTCTATTCCATTAGACTATGGGAAACACTGAAGTATTCTGTGGAAAATTGCCTGTAGGCAGCAAAAACAATTTTATTTGTATCTTAAAATTCACACATATCATGACTCAGATTTGCTATTTTAAAAATTGTATTTGTTTATTGTGCTTAGTTACAACTTTCTTGAAAGTAGATCTTCGAAACACACAGCAGCAAGTTTGAGGCCAGGGTCACAGTGGTCACAATGTCTGTGACCAATTAATGAAAACCACATTCTTTTTCTTTACTTAGTTCTACACCTTTGCCCAAGACATAATATTATGTCAGTTGCCTTGTAAGTGCCTAAATATCTTTAGTAACTGAACAATACAATCCCCTTATAAAATGTTGCACAGCAACATATATGTGTATTCAAGACTTAACATTAAAATAGAACAAAGCATGCAGTCCTCAAGGAAGAGAATGACTGTCCACTCCTCAGTGTGGGCTGTACACAGTGACTTCCTTCCAAATTGTACATATCTGTTTTAGTCAGCTTTTTTGCTGCAGTGACCAAAAAGGCCATATAAATCTACTAGAGGACTCTGTGCATGGGTTATAAGATGACTCAGCAACACCAGGTTTCATCTTCATATCCTCTATTATTACAAAATTTGTCAGGAAGGAAAAAGTACAAAGGCCACTAATAAGGACTGACACACCTGGCAGAATTAATCCCAAAGTCCCCTGAATCGTTATCTTTCCCCAGAGTTTTGTCTCCTCAAAAATAATATTCACAATATTTTCTAAAATGACAAAAGCTATAATGTTTTTAGATTTTTTTTAAAAAATTAAATTTATTTTAACTGAAAAATAAAAACATCAAAATTGTACATATTTGTCAGGTACTATGTGATGTTTTGATATGTGTTTATTAGGTAATGTTTAAATTAGATAGACATGTTAAACATGTCTATCTCTGCAAACATTTATCATTTCCTTATAGTGAAAATATTTTAAAGTCTCTCTTTAAGTTTCTTGAAACATGCTGTACATAATTGTTATCTGTAATCACCCTACTAAGCAACAGCACACCATAACTTCTTATTCCTGTGTATCTGTAACTTAGTGCCCATAGATCAATCTGCCCCATTTCTATTCTCTCCAGTCTCTGGTAACCTCCATTCTGTAGTTGTCCCTCTTTTGTTCATGGAAGTTTGGTTCCAGGATCCCTGCACATACTGAAATCTGCACATGCTAAAGTTCTTCATATAACATGGTACTGTATTTGCATATAACCTATGCATATTCTCATTATACTTTAGATCATCTTTAGATTATTTATAATACTTAATAGGATGTAAATGTTATATAAATAGTTGTTACACTGTCTTGTTTAGAAAACATGACAAGGTGAAAGGTCTACATGTTCAGCACAATTTTTATTTTCAAATATTTTCCCTCTGTGATTGGTTGAATTTGTGGATACAGAACCCTACTGTATTCTCAAATTCACAATGACAAATTTTTAAAAATGAGGTAAAAGATAAGGTTTCCCAGCACTGGCCCAACTACTTTGTGAGCTGGTTACAGAAAGAACATTCTGATTTTTTTCTTACAAATTTTACAAACATTGTAAGGCGAGTCTAAAAGGTAACACATGGTATTTGGTCAGAAACAACTATATAAGACCAATTTGGGCATATGGCTTTGTTTTGATATTTAGTTTTTGTTTTCATTTTCCTGATTTGCAAGGTACATTTCAAACTCCTAAGGATTCCTATCTTGGAAAATTCTGTTTAACTTTCTTAACCAAGATTTTCCCAATGTTATTAGAATAAAGACTCCAGTTTTCTGGTTTCTCACAGTTATTAGTGTCTGCTGAACACATTCTGTGAAAATGGCCCTAGATCAAAAGTTGTAAGAAATAAGAGTTGGATAATGAATATAAGTCAATTGAGTAAACATGTAACTCTACAGATAATTCCCAGTAAATTACCAAGTTTTTGTTCTCACTAACAACTCT
Organism: Sciurus carolinensis; assembly: GCF_902686445.1. Classification (NCBI taxonomy): domain Eukaryota; kingdom Metazoa; phylum Chordata; class Mammalia; order Rodentia; family Sciuridae; genus Sciurus; species Sciurus carolinensis. The sequence goes on from NC_062219.1 coordinate 88,737,159, forward strand.
GTATGTCCCTGTTAAAAATTCCCAGACTGGATTTGCATCATCCAGTAGAGGAAGGAGTTCTCTCTTTGCTTGGTGCTCTCCTTCTTAAGAAGGAAACGTTTGAACTACTGTTGTGCATGCCTGCATGTGTATGTGTATCATTTGTGATGACTAGTCCGGCTTTGATTACACTCTTAGATTTTCAGTGCAATTGTTTCTTCCAACTCTTCATTGATCATTTGTTTTTAACTGTCTGCTCTTTTTGATCTGCTCTGCTTCTTTTATAGCAGTGCCAGATACCAGAGATAAGTAGACAAATATGACTGTACCCTTGTACTCTGTGAATTCTCATGACTAACCAGGAAACTTTCTTCCTTTATAAAAGTTCTTTTAAGGGAGTTCTAAGATTATAGATCTTAAAAGATCAATATATATTACCACTTATCATTCATTCATTTGACAACTATTTTTCAAGAACCTACTGTAATATGTCAAACACTATTCTAGGTATCAAAGATGCAATGATAAATCAAAGTTAATGCTCTTTGTGGAGCTTATATTACAGTATTAGAGGCAGATTATGTAAATAAGCAGTTTGTCAGGGTGTGAAATGCCACACACACAAAAAAAATGAAGCAAGCTAAAGTGGGTAGACATTGATAAGGAAAGTGCTATTTTAAGTAGTAATATCAGAGAAGGTGCATCAATAAAATAATATTTGAGCAGAGATCTGAAGGCAATAAAGAGCTGGTCATGCAAAAATTTGGGAACCCTTTCAATAGGAAGGCAGTTAGTGTAAAGCCTGGAATGGGAGTGTCTTGGCATGTCCTGGGAATAAATAGGAGAAGGAGCACAGTATCAAGCAATGAAATTAAGATGTGTGGGGATGGGGGAAGAAAGCTTGGTAGAACAAAGGCCAGATTCTGTTGATTTTCATCTGTGGTAGAAACTTCAAATTTCACTTTAATTCAAATTGAGAATACATCTTAAAAATCATTTTTAAAAACTACATTGGAATTATACTGCTGTGCCAATTTTTTCTGATTTAACATAAAAATATCCAAACGCAATAATCTGTAAAACCACAATGATATGAATGTATTCATCAAAATCAAATTCCGAAATTTTCTCTAGTATAATATTCTCCTTTTAGCAACAACAAAATACTGCTGTCTTTTGTAAATTTTATTATATTTTGCCATAAATTTTATATTTAATAACAGCTTTGAACGCTGCCATTTTGGCTATTTAAAAATATTTTTTGATGGATGAACTATTCATAGAGGGAGGGTCTTTCTCTTAGATTTTTACTTCAGCCCTCAAATCCTCATATTCTTGGGTCATGCTGCGAGATCTGATCAAATTCTTTATTTCTCACAGTTGTTAAGCTGCACAATCCTTCCTGCTTTACAACAGTCCATCTCTTCACTGACTTACACTCTTATCTTCAATTCTCCATTGTCTTTGACCAATTTAATTTATGAAGAAAATCCACAGTATTTCCAAGGAAACTTTTCCTATTAGCCAAGTTTGTTCACCAGCCAAGAAACCCTTGGGGTCAATCAAGTTATCTACTAAATCTTGATGAAGATTGGAGACATCTAGAATTTGCTTCCTTTAGTTGAGCAACATATAAATAAAGCAATAGTATTTTATAGTGCAAACTCATTACCAAGTATGAACATATCCGATATTTATTTTGGAATGTGTTGCACTTCAGTTTACAGAACAAGACTTTCAAATTCTTTCTTTGTGACACTTGACAATGAAGCTATGAAAACAATTTCAATACAGAGAGACATTCTGATATTGTGAACTACAGTTATATAGAGAAATTGAGTTTTACAAGTTTAAAAGAGCTAAATTAATCCAATCTTTGACTAAGTTAAAAATAAACAATTTAAGTTGTTAACCAAAATTATGATTAGGAAAAGAATCAAATGAATAAGTTTGATCTTCAACCTTAACTTAAAAGAATCCCTTTATTATCAATATCAACTTGAAGTAACACAAGAAGATACTTTCTGTCACAGCAAACAAGATTGCTAATTTAGAATATGTGGATTCCTAGTTTTCTTTTAAAATTTCTTTTATTTCAATTTTTAAAATTAGTAACAAAGTTATATAAAATGTTTCTACATAGTTCCCAATATTAACTATATACATATTAATATGTGTGTGTGCACATATATGGTATAATGAGTGACCATTGAAACACCTGGTCTTAAAGGGAAGAAGAGATCACTTTCAGTTGAGAATGTTCTAAAGATTCTTGCAAATAGCATGATGATAATTAGCATAGTTAAGCTAATAATTACCTAAATGATTGAAAGGAAAATAGAGTGGCAGTGAACAGAGCTGATTCTCTGGATACTGTCAGAATCATATTAAAATGGTGTCAGGGAAGTGTGACGGGGAGACCATAACTGAAAGACATTAGTTGATGTGGCTATGATTTGCAAATTAACAATCTGACAATCAGAACAATGTGATCACTAAGAGTTTTATATTAGTCTCACCTAGCAATTTTATGTTACAGAGTATCAATTTTTAAAAATTTTTAAAGAGGCCATGTAACCTGTGAACCAAAAATTCTGAAAGGTTCAGGTTCCTTATCATGACTACGAAACAACTAGAATGATTTCTAAGGGTCTAGGATAAAATATTTATCTAGAAATTTAAAATATTAGTAAATATTTAACTCAAAAAACTTACATAATAAGAATGATGATAATGAATGTGACTCATGATTACCATTTGATATGTATAAAAATTAAATTAATGATGCTTTTAAAACATGAAATGATCGTTTCAAGGGAAGATCAATTTTGTGTGACCATATGCTGCAAATACAGAAGAGAGCTTGAGATCTTCAAGAGGCACCACACTGAAACAAAGACAAAAATTTCTCCTGTGTTTGACTCAGTTGTCAAACACACAGGGATTCTTCATTGCTTAAACATCACCCTCTCCTACTGCTCAGCAATCTTCACCCTGACTGCTCCTCTAGTGTTCATCTCAGTCATTCTTTGCTTTAACAAGTTCCTTGCTCTTCCTAAACTTTATCTAAAAATTACTGTGGGTCTTCCCTTTTCTTGACTTTTGCTGCCTGGTGTATAGCCTCTCCTCTACATCTCTTAATGGAACACTAATCCAGGTCCAACTAAAATACTACTTCTTTCATGAGCTACAATAATCTCAGGTACTACAGCCTCAAACTGGATGAGACACTGCAACATGCTTGACAATTCACAAAGGGACTGGGAAGATTGAGGACATCATCTCAAACCAATACTCTGAGGAATCAAACACCACATGTACTGGTATCCCAGACACGGAGGACCAGAGGGAAAGGAAGGAAATTGGGACCAAGCAGAATAAGGAAGAACACAGAAGCCAATGAGTACAGCTAGCTCTCTCTCCCTCTGCCCACTGCCCCACCCCATGTGTGTGTGCACAAACATGCCTATGTATGTCCATGAGGGCATGGAGAGAACTGGGATTCAGAGGAATTCTGAGAATCCTATACAGGAATATGCCAATCCCAGACTTGGTTTCCACAGAGATCAGTATTTTTTTTCTTCATATTTGTTCTTGTTTTGTTTTCCATGACAGTTATTTTAGGTAAAATTCACATACTATACAATTCACCCATTGAAAGTGTACAATTTAATGGTTTTCAGTCTATTTGTAGCTACATGTGAATATCACCTAAATTTAAGGACATTTTCATTCCACCAGAAAGTAACCCCTTCTCCTTCAGTCATCACTTCTCTCATGTCCCCATTGTCATAGCCCTAAGCAAGCATCAATTTACTGTCTCTAAGATTTGTCTATTAAGGATATTTCATAAAAATAAAATTATAGACTATGTGGTCTTGTGTGACTGGCTTCTTTCCCTTAAGTGATGGCTAATTTTAGGTGTCAACTTGAGGGGTGATGGGATACCCATATACCTGGTGAATCATTTTTTATGGATGTGTCTGTGAGATATTAACATTTGAATTAGAGGACTGAGTGAAGAAGACCTGCCTTCATCCATGTGGAAAGGCACCATCCAATCTGTTGAAAGTTCATATAAAATAAAAGTCAGAAGAAAGGTAAGCTCTTTAACTCAGTTGGAGCAGGGACACCCATTTTGTCTGCTTTTAGACATCAGAACTCCAGGTTCTCTGACTTTCAGACTCTGAGACTTGCACCAGCTCCCTCTGTCTCTGGGTTTTCAGGCCTTCAAGACAGAGTTAAACTGTCAGCTCCCCTGGTTTTCAGACCATAAAAAACAGTGGAAGTCAAGTCAATCAAACTGGCCAATAGTATCTTCAAGTTAAAAAAAGAAGTTATGTCAGTAGAAGACAGTTATTCCTTTGTGGATTTTGTAACTCACTCTAAAAGCAAATTGAAATGACAGCATTACAAAATTGTTATGTTGTGGCATTAGCAACAGACTTAGTTGATAGCTTACCAAAGTGACTCTTTGAATAATAATATTTTTAGAATATGCAAATTATGTTGTGTTATAATAACCAGAACCTGCCATACATTATTCAAAAATTGTTGTTTTACAAGTTGTCTTCTCAAACTCAAGGACTGTAAGCTCTCTGAGGACAGTTTCTGCCTTGCCTCCTCCTAACCTTTACAATGCACAGCATCTTTATTCTTGATACAGTGGCCTTTGGTCAAGTCAATGACAGAAATCAGTGCTATTTGTGTAGTACTTCATTACGTAACTCAAGAATCAGAGAGCCCTTGAGAGAACTCTTGAGTTGGTTATGAGACTTATATAATGATTTTAAATTATAAAAACTAAAGTCTCCAAAGAATAAAGCCAAAAGCAATTTAAAAAAATAATGAAATGGTAAACTGAATTTTCAGAATTTCTTTTGGATACCAGAATAGACATGAAATGAATTAATGAAAAATACTGAAGTCCTAAGTTTAATATCATGGTCCCTAGAGATGTTATGATACAAGCAAAATGAATGAATTTAGATTATTCAATTTAGCTATTATTTTCACTTCAGGGGAATTCCTGAATCATTAAGCTTAGTAATATCTATAGCTAGTAAGGGTGTCTGATTACATGGCTTACCTAATGAAATAGTAAACAGTTTACCAAATTAAAAGCTCCCAAATGGGGAAAAGGCTAAAATAGTTACCTTTCAAATATCAGGTGCTTAATCAGGATTGCTAGCTATCTGAGGTAGGATAGCTATCTAAGGTAGGCTTAATGAAGTTTGGTCATATAACTAAATTCAATTACAGAACATGAAATTTTTTAAACTTTATTTTTTAAAACATAAAACTGGACAGTTTCATGGTATTTGAAAGAGAAGGTATATATGGCTACAAACTTTGAGATAAATATTTATAAAGACAAAGCATGAGGCCTGAAAGTTCAAGAAAAAACTGAAAATATCATCATATCAGTACAAACTTTGGACCAGGAAGAAAATAACCTCAGGGCAGCATAATGGCCTGAAGTAGAAGCTAATTCCATCAAAACATTTTTCATCTAAGCCCTATCTTTTGAAGTTTGATAGTTGGGTTAATTTCTGTGCATAGATAAGTTGACGTGTGATTTCAAGGTAGTATCATGAGGGTATCATGCAGTTTGCAAGCACATATCTAATAAATTGCTGTTATAGGTGAGAAACAGTGCATAACTTGGAACTGGGTTACAGAAAAGTTAAACTGCATAAAACCTTTTTAGTCTAATGTGGCACTGGCTTAAAAAATTTTGAGAAATACAGATTAAACCATCTAGAAGGAAATTATTTAACCCTAGTGAAGGTTACTTCTTAATTGACCACAGTGATGAGTTCATTTTTGGTTTGTTTTCTAAATTCTTGAATGTGAAATCATGTAGAAATAACCCATATATATGTGGTTTAGTCTGTTAATATTTACATTTTTTTTCTGAAAATGAAAAATACATGTATAATATTCATTTCTGTATTCAGAGGTTATGCTGCCTTATTTTAAGAGGGACCCTTAAAATATTCTTCTAAATACTGGTGCACAGTGGTGCATGCTTGTAATCCCAACCACTTGAGAGGCTGAGGCAGGAGGATCAAGAGTTCAAAGTCAGCCTCAGCAATTTAGCAAAGCTCTATGCAACTCAGAGAGACCCTGTCTCTAAATAAAATACAGAAAAGGGTTGGGAATGTGGCCCTGTAGTTAAGTGCCCCTGAGTTCAATCTCTGGTACCAAAAAAAAAAAAAAAAAAAAAAAAATTCTTCTAAATAAAAGTATATTGTAGAGTATATGAGTGAATGGATTCTCCAGGATGGTGTGAAAAAACATGGACCCTGTTCCTGCCATCCTGCCATTATTGTTACTCAGAGGTGAACTGCATTTGAGGACCAGAGAGTCCACCACAGGTCGGCCCTGAAAATCAGACTTCCTTTCTGAGTTCAGTCCTGTGGTTCAGCTACTTTTATTTGATATTCATGTATGAAATCATACAGTGCACCTATGCATTTTTTTTTAATCACTTAAGCCAAACCTGTGGCCGAACTCATGAGCATTCCAATGAATAAGACAATAGAAATATTTCCATATTAATTTCAAGCTGAACCGAACTTTTTCATTAAACCAAGACTATTCTTTACTCTTTAACTACACAAAGACCAAAAAGATAAAGAATATCTGAAGCCAAAAAAATCTGTATTGTTTTCAAATGTTTGCCTTATATGAAAATATATTTTAAGCAGATACTTGACTTTCATTTTTTAATTCCTGGTATCAAAGTTAATAGTTCACATACTGACTCAGGCCTTTAGTATGTTATACACTGCTGCGTGTGATCAATTTGGCTTACAATACATGTTTCCCATTAATCGAAGCAAATACTTATTTCAAAAACTTTAACTTATAACTTTGTCTATTTCAGTACCATTTTTAAGATAAATAGTGTTTCTATTTACCCTGTGGAAATAGGACTTGAACAGGTGCTTGCAATAAAATTTCAACAAATACTTGAAATTAAACTGGTTCTAGATTAAGTATATGATTTCAGAAAAAGGGATAATGCAGTAGTTTCTTTTTTATCTGCCTGAACCCCAAGGAAATAATCATCTAGAAATTGTCAGAGAAAGCCTAATTCAAACTTCACTTGATTCTTTGACTTTAGTATTTATCTCTCTAATATATGCTACTGAACGAAACACATTCCCAAGTAGTTCACAGTCTAGTCAGAGAGAACTCCAGTAAATCAAATCACGTCTCAGCATGAGGTGATCCCAGTCAGTGAGAATACTAGAGTGACAGAGAAAGAACTCATAATTTGCCCTCAAGAGAGGAAATGAGGATGATTAGGTAGGGAGTACTTCTGAGAATAGCTGAGTCTTAAGTTACTGAGTTTGGAAGATAGAAATGTGTGGGAGGGGTGGGTTGAGGGAGGAAGGATGCTCCCTCCTTCCTAGAAGTGGGTGGGGGAAGGAGGAAGGATGTTTTCAGCAGTAACTGAAAACACAATGACTGAGATGTGGACAGGGATGGCTTGCCTGAGGGACTCCAGATAATCTGGCATGGATACATGAAAAGGAAGATGGAGAAGAAGATGGGAGTAGTGAAAGGGAAGAATTTAATTTGCTAGAGTTTGCAATTAGTCTGTACATTCATGGGAATTTGTTGGAGGTTTGTAGATGACATGATCCTATTTCTAAGTCCTTGGAAGTGTGGACAAGTAGAAAAGGAGTTAAAGTCCATGAGCCAATGCAAATGTGAAGTGCTTTAGATCTTTACTGTGAAGTTTAATAGTTGAAGTTTAATAGTTCCTTCATGTTAAAATCTCGAGCTAAAATTAAATACCATGTCTCTTGCCCAGCACTAACATATTTAGCTGCCATTTTCCTTAGCCCACACCACAGTTCTCTGCTTCTTTCAATCACGTTGGTTACTAATATTGGATAAAATTCTCACAGAATATGTTGATGAAGACTGTGGGAGAGTACTTCCTGGGAGGAAGAGCTCAACTTATAGTATCAGGTAGTCTTGAATAGAATCTTGGCTTTAACAACTTTTAGCTTTGTGGCTTTGGGAAATCCTTTAATCTCCCTGGTTCTTGATTGTCGCACCTTAAAAATGGAAACCAAAATACCTATCTAGCAGGGCTGTTAGAATTAATATCATTTATGCAAGATTTCTAAGTCAGAGTAAGCCCTCAATGAGCAGTATACATGCTTATTATTTAAGAAAAAATGGCATAGCACATTTTCTATTTTCCAGTTGCTCTTTTAAAGACAAACAGACATTGGCAGGAGCTCACAGTAGAGGACTGGGCCTGGGACTCTCCTGTCACTCTAATTCCAGGTCATTAGTACTTCCCAGGAGCTAAGCAGCTGAGCTGCTCCAGAAGCCTATGCAAAACAGTCTCGACTTTAACTATGTAATCAACCTGACAGGGTCACAGCTGAAATAAATGTGAATGTCATGGCCAGGTGGCCTTGGGGATTGTGGAGTGCAATTAACCTGCCTACTCCCATTCACAGAATACCCCACAGAGAGGTAGTTGCCTTGTCACTGTCTGAGCTTGGCTCTGGCTATTAATTCTAAACAGGATTTGTGTTCTGTAAGTGTGGTCCTGATCAGTGCCTCTTCAGGGATCAGAGGAAACTAAATGAAGACAGTTCAAAGAATACACTCCCCTAATGGGAAACCTTGTAGGAAATTTCAAAGAAAGGATGTGAGTAGAGTGGTTAAGAAGGAAAGTAGGCACTTTTCTCCTCTTCTCATATGAATAGAATGATGAGTCCAACCCATTTCTGACTGTGTTGAGGCTGCAACCTACAATTTAAGCAGAAAACCAGGTTAGAGAGCAAATGGGAAGTTTTATCCCTAGAATTGCAGCCTGGCAGTTTGGGTAGAAGGCATGTAAGTGGAGAAGGAAGGACTTCTATGTAAACTGACTTCCACTTCACTTCATTTAGTACCGTTTCGTTTTTCCATTCCTAAAGGCAAGAACATCAGAAAAATCCTTTCCTCTGTAGCCACAGCTGGCATTTTCGCAGTGATCATTAGAACATGTTGGCAGTGGAAAACAGCTTCAGCATTTTCAGAACTGGCTGTCACTGTGTGCCAAGGCAAACAGAAATAGAAATAGTAACACCAGTATTGTTATAACCATACAAGGAGGCAGCGCACTCTGCCATGCCTGCAGCCTACAAAAGTCGTGCCTACTATCCTTTATCTTGCCTGACCTCTCAGCACCATTTGTGTATGTCAGATGGGCGATCGGAGGAGGGTGAGGTGGGAGGTGAAAACTGTCACTGAGTTTCAGCAGCTAGCTTGACTTTGTAGTCCATGACTCTCTTCCCAAGGGGTTTACCTCTTCTAATTGCAAAAAAAAAGGTTGTAAATTAAGTCCATTTTAATGGAAATAATAATTAACAGAAATTTTCCAGAGAGAGAGAGAAAGAGAGAGAGAGAGAGAGAGAGAGAGAGAGAGAAAGCGTTAGAGAATTTGGTCATATTTATCAATAGCCTTTAAAAAATGTCATATATTTGATCTAGAATGTCATCATGTATTTGATCTAGAATGTCATCATGTCTTTCCAAGGACTAAAGAAATCATTTAAAATGCAGGCAAAGATTTTTAAGTACAAAATTGTATATTTATGTTTTAAAACATGTTGAATAGAGAGAATAAAATATTAAATTGTCATTAATTCACATTGAATATCTTCACCAATTAAATGGATTTTATAGAACTTCAAGTGACATGAGAAAAAAATCATTGATTTGAATTTCCTCTTTTTCATTCCAAAAAATGAGTTCTTTTCAAGGCATCTTAAGCAAGAGGGAATTTTTCCTTGATAGTGAAATTGACAGAGTAACACACACACACATACACACACACACACACCAGGAATTGGAATGACTTTTGGAAGATGCTAATTGGTCCACTCTCTGCTTTTTCCCCAATATAGCCATCCCATTAATCCTCTTTCTGCCCATAGGAAGGCTGAAGCTCACCTGTTTCAGGACATGACTGCTTATCACTGACCGTCTGCCTGGATCAACAGAGAGCAGCTTCCCACTGAACATCCTATTAGGAGGAACACAAACTAGTGACCTTATTAAAATCAACAAAGCAGGACTCAAAACTATGTTTATGGTACATCATTCACTTACTCACTCAGTCACTCATTCATTCAACCTTTATGTGTTGAACATTGAGCATGAAGCGATAATGACACACATGGTCCCTGTCCTCTCAGGGCATACAACTGAGAAGAGAGTAAAGGCACTTACAATCCATGCATGAGTGTTGCAATATGCTGGGAAAGCAAGTAGAAAGGGATCCCAACTCAAACTTGGAGGAAAATCAGGTAAGCATGTCCAACAAATTTTTTCTCAAGAAGCAGTTTAGAGTAGTTAGGCTGAAAATCATTTCTGTGTTTTTAAGGAGCTTTACCAAGTGCTGCCTAGGGGTAAGGCAGAGTGGAGTCAAAAGAACTTTCTAAACCATATTAGGGCTTACTAGTCTTCTCAGTGGTAATGGACAATTGTGATAAATTTGAACAGGGAAACTGGTTGATTAAATTGAATTCCAAAACAAATAAACAAATAAAATCTGTCACTGCTATGAAGAGAATGTATTGCCTGATGGGCATCCTAGAGTCAGGAAGGTCAATAGGAGATTGCATTTGTAACATCAGCAGAGATGAAGTTCACTGTACTAGAGATAGTAAAGTAAAGGTGGAACAAACCAGTTGAACTTGAATGATGTTTAGAATCGACTGAACTTGGAGACTGGGAAGATGTTTAGAATCGACTGAACTTGTTGTGGGAAGAGCAAAGGAAATGAGTCAAGGATACAACCCAGATTTATAGTTCAGTGTAATTAACTGAGATTGAAAACAGAAAAGCTGGGGAGGGAAAGATAATAAGTTCAATTTTAAACACATTGAGTTTGTAGTGCTAATGGGACATCTACGGGTGATACCCAGGAGGAAATTTTATATGTGCATCTGAAATTCAGGAAAGGCACAGAGCAGCTGGAGACAGGTTTTGATATGTCATAAGTGTATAGACCATACTTCAGATAATGAGTATGCATAAGAGAATATGGGAATTCAATTATAATTTTTAATTATAATCTTTATAATTAAAGAGTGAGAAAAGAAAAATAGCTGAGGATAAAGCACAAATATACCTGAAGGACATGCAAAGGAAGAAAAAACCCATGCAGGAAAGAGATTTAGAAATAGTTGCCAAAGAGATGGGAAAATAATCCAAAATAGTACATTGGCAGAGAAGTCAATGCCAGGGCTTCAGGAGAGAAAGAGTGACTGGGTGTTAAGGTATCCTTTTATAAAGCATTCCATATTAATGCATTAAAGGAGAGATGATAATATAGTGTCAAGAGATGATTGAAAAAGAGTTGATGAGATCCAATGGGTATTTTAATGGTGGGTGCTTCTTTAACATATGTCTGAAGGTATGCACCTGTATTAATACATGTGCAAATATGCAGGTATGTGGCTGGGGGAAGGTCTCAAGCCCTCTCCATTTTTGACAGTTCAGTAGGAAAACTCACAAGACCCAGCATATTGTTGTGTGGCCTCATAGTTAGGATTTATTACAGGGAGAGAATATAAAGTCAAACCAGTAAAGGGAAAGGTCCAGGGGAAAGCTGATACAGGATTCCAAGAGTCCTCAGCCAGTGGAGTTACACAGGATGAGCTTAATTCCTCCAACAAGGACATGTCAAATGTCTACCCGGGATGCTCATTGGAGACTCAGGGTCCATGTGTTTTAGATAGTCACTTAAATGCTCATTGTCTAGCATTTTCTAAAACCTCAGAATATGGTCAGCATAAACCATATTATTTGCACACACAAAAAATTAGACACTGCAAGGCATTCTTTACAGGGAAAAGTGGAGACACTTTCATAATCTGGTTCCCAGATGCCAGGCAAAATTTTTGAGGATGGTGTCTGCAGTACTATGAGATCCAGATAGAAGATTCCAATAGTTTAATGTAGGGTGATGCTGTGAAGGTGGAAAGAACTAGAATAATCTAGTGATGCTTAGGTGATACAATTAGCAGGAATCTATAATTAAAGGCATGCAAGGGTGACAGTGAATGAGGTGCTTGGATGACTTCTGAGTTTCTGAATTACCCAGCAGCATAGATAAAGGCACCACATATGTGATATAGAAAATACTAACACAGAGTGTAACTCAAAAGGCATAAACTCAGAACTCAACACCTTTTCCCCCTTAAAACTATTACTTTAATGAGTTTCAATAGTCTATTTTGAAACTCAGAAAACTGAAGAATTTTTTTTTTTAATTCTCATCAATCTTTTACCCTCTTAATATAGGGGCTAACATTGCATGACGGGAGATTGACAAGTAGCAATCAAACAATTACCATGAATTAGAAATACATTTTTAAGCAAATCAAAATGTTATCATGTGAAATATAAAGCTTTTATTTTGTGAAATTGCAAGCAGAAATTTCACTATGCCTTCCTCTGAAGTACACTGAAAATCTAGAAGGAAAGAATATATTAGCTTTCTCTTAAATATCATTTGAAGGTTTTATGTGTGTTTGTATTTCTAATATAGTTAAAAAGGGGAAAAAAGATTAAAATATCGGCTAGAAAAAAGAGATGTTGCTTTATTTAAAAACAAAGAAAGAAGAGGAGAAGTTTTTGTCAAGTAGTAATCAAAGGCTGGTTAGAGGTCAACCATAGTAAAGGCTAGAAAGTGCCCACTACACAAAAGAAAGCAGGTGTCAGTGACAGAGGTCACTGAGGAAAAGGTGGAGGTCAGACTGAGGAAAGCTGGAGAACACTCAGACAGCCACAGCTTGTGAAGCGCCACATGATGAAGGGGAAATGAAGTGTTTTGAAGAACTGACTAGCAAGCGAAATGAGAGGTTGGTGGTACCAAAACGGGAATGTGGAGTCTAGGGATTTGTTATTGTTTACTTTTGATAAAAGATGTACACATATTTGAATGCTAATGAAGAGGCCATCCATCAAGAAATTAGAAATATAAAAGAAATTACAAAGTAATTTTTAAATATTTCAATGATGGCTGGGGACATGGCTCAGTGGTAGAGCAAGGCTTGCCTAGTATGTACAAGGCCCTGAGTTTGAGCCCAGCACTGCAGAAAAAAATCAATACATAAATAAATACTTCAGTGAAATATACCAAAAATCATACATTTTATATTACTGGATGTTGGCATCTTGAGCAAATCTTAATGAATTTATTATAGCCAATTGTAATGAATGTATACCCGTAATTCAAGTGAAGATGGAGGCAGGAAGATCCCGAGTTCGAGGGAGCCTGGGCAACATGGTGAGACCCTGTCTCAAAATTTTTAAAAGGCTTCATTACAACTATAAGAATTTTGAAGTTTTTTCCTAGCAAACAAAGATTTACTTTATATTCAGAAAAATGAGGACAGTCAACTTCATTTTACAAGAGAAGCAAAAGAAAGCTTGTCACCAGGTTCCAATCCTCTGCATGAGAGCCGAAGTTCCAGAATGAATTTAAGTGATTCATACAGTGCTGGGTGCTCACTGCACCCTTTCACCCAGGAGCATGGCTGCTGTAAGAATGTCATCCTGTATGAAGCTAGAGAGGTAAAAGTTTGAATAATGTTTAAGTGAAAGCAAATATTAAAATATGATGAGACTTTCCAGTTGACTCTATCAAAATGGAGTAGGAACATTTCACCCTATTCCTCTATCTCACCAAAAATTCTGAACAAAATACATAAAATAAACATTAGAAGATTCAGAAGTATGAAGAAAAGAAGACATTTTTCCTGGAGATTTTGGGATTTAAGGAATGAACTTTTTTTTTTTTTTTTTTTTTATGTTTCATTTTTTTTTTTTTTTTTTATTATAAAATTGTAAACAAATGGGATACATGTTGTTTCTCTGTCGGTACATGGCGTAAAGGCATACCATTTGTGTAATCATAAATCTACATAGGGTAATGTTGTTTGATTCTTGAAGAATTGAGGGTGTTATTTTTTATATTTTGGGTCTCCCTTTTATCCCAGCCTGGGTAGTGGATAAATTTATATGCCAGAAAGATAAGTAAGTACAGACTAAATTAACTAACAAATTAATTAATCAAGCCCTGGGTTAGAGGATCATAAGGAGCATTCAATTTGGACAACACCAGGCACACTCCAAAAAAGAAAATTAACTGTGCTTCCCTATCCAATCATCTGTGGCCTCTCACATCTGAACTGTGAGCAGAAATTGGCACCACCCAGGAGTAAACACAAGGCTCCCCCTCCTGGATGGTGAGTTTTCTTCAGAGGTCCTGTGTATGAGCGGGACCTGCCATCACAGCCTGGTATTATTGAGTCATATGATCCAATACAGTAAAAAATTTTAAAAAGTGTCATATCAAGAATCAGTTATATCTCAAGTTGAATGAAAAAAGAAAAATCAACAGACACACAACCAAGAGGGTGCAAATATTGGAATATTAAAAGATTTTAAAGAAGCTGTCATTAAAAAATGTTTCAAAGAGCAATTATAAACACTTCTGAAAAAAAAAACATATAAATCAGCAATACAGAAATAGAAAATATAAAAGAAACAAATGGAAATTGTAGAACTGAACATGCAACAGCAAAAAAGAAAAATATCCACTTTCAATATTCATGGAATAGCTGATGCTGACCAGTGTTCTCAATAAGAACAAAAAGAAAAGTTAGACTAAATCATGAAAGCGTCAATCTGAATGCCTCAGTGAGGTACCAAAGGAGACAGGGCCAGAGAAACAGAATTCCAGAGAGAGGAGAAACACATTGAAGCAAACATTATCTTCTGTAGCATTTTTCTACTTAAGACATTTGTTGATTTTTAAACTGAAATGGGGAAAGCAGAAAGAGATTGGTAACAGATAAGGGCCTGAGATGAGATTTTGTCAGTCTCCCAAGGCTGAGGAGGAAAACTGGAATTTAAGGGCTATCAAGACAGGCCACTGGATGGTACACAGTAGGAGGAGCTCAATAATTTGCATAATAGTTCCCTTGATAAATGTGCTACCTATGTTGTTGCTCTTGTTGTTGTTCCTGGGGCTTGAACCATTGAACCCAGGGGTGCCTTAACACTGAGTTACATCCCCAGCCCTTCTACTTTTTTACTTTGTGACAGAGTCTCACTAAGTTACTGAGGTTCTCTAAATTGCTGAGGTTGACCTCAAACTTGTAATTCTCCTGTGTCAGCATGTGTCATTGTGTTCAACCAAATAAGCTTATCCTTTAAGGAGCATGGGAATTCAAGGCAAAGGTGTCATGCACAAAAAAAAAAAAAAAAAGAAAAAGAAAAAAAGAAGCCTAGTAGTTTAGAAAGATGAGCAGAACTCTAGGAAAAATTATAAAACCAGTGGAAAACAAAAAATTCAGTATTCACAAACATCCAAGATTTCCAGGTAAAATCCAGAAAGACAATATCATAGGAGTTAAGCATATATTTGAAATATAATGTATCTCACAAAACTGAATCAATTCCTGTGCTTTAACTGCCAGTGAGAAAGCAAAGTCATTTTCTTTGGAGGAATAAAATAGCAGCCAAAACCTCAAAATATCCCTAATATTTTTCATACACATTATGGATTTTTAATAAAATATTTATAGGAATGTCAAGAGACAAGAAAGATCCAAAACCAAAAGAAAAGATAAACAATGAAAATAGATGGTGATCTCTTTTTCATCAACAATAATGCTCCAGATATTAGAATTATCAAAAACAAACTTTAAATACCTCTAATTAAAATGCACAGAAAAATGCCCCAAGAAAACAACTGAAAGATGGAGACTCTCACAAATGCATTGGATTTAAGTAAGAAATCAAATAAAGGTTTTTAATTTTTTTAAATAAACCAAATGCAAAATCCAGCTAACAATTTTATTTAAAAAATGAAAGATTGGATTTAACAGAAGAGCAAATACAAGGCAGGTAAATAGAAAATGTCCAAATTAAACAAAGTAAAAAATATGGAAAATACAAAAAAAAATGAGAAAAATGTGGAACATGGTACAAATTGCTAGAATATGTACAACAAGGAGAGGAGGCAGGGAGTGATGCCAAAAGCAATAAAGAGGCAATGACTAAGACTTTCCAAACATTATGAAAGACATCAAACTACAGATTTAAGAATCTCTACAAATTCATGGAAGCATTAACTTTTTTTTAAAATCACACGTTAGGTGCATAATTGTTGGACTGCTGAAAACTAAGACAAAAAAATTTAAGTAGCCCAAAACAGCATATTATTTTCAAAAGAGCATCAATAATAGAAAGCTAATTTCTGAGCAGAAATTATATCAGCCAGAAAAAAATGGAATGATATCTTTAAAGAGATTTATTTTAAAGAAAATAGCTGACCATTTGGAATTATATATTCTGAAAAAAACTCTTAAAAATGAAAGCAGAACTAAAAAGAACTACGATTCTTTTTCAATAGAACTCCTGTAAAAAAAATATAAAAGCCAATTTTTCATTCAAAAGAAAAATGAACCGAGTAAAAGTTGGAAACCACAGGGAAAAAAATGTAAAGGAATGGAAAATGTTAAATGTTCAGGTGAATTGAAACAAACATTATCCATATGACCATGATATGAAGGTCTTGGATAATTTAAATTACATGAGAAATTAAAAAGCACAAACATCATCAGTTCTCAAAGTGGGAGAGTTTGGGTGTTCTAAATTGTTTTCATTGTATGTGATTCAATAAAACATTTTGCTAAACTCTGAACAATTCAAATAGTTCTTAGGTAGTCATTAAAAGAAATTGAAAAGTTATATGACAAGTTAGTGAATTAAGGATAAATGAATGATAAAAATATTTGATTTGAAAACAGTGAGAAAAAAGAAGAAATGGAGGTAGGAAAAAATAATAGAACAAATGACTTATAGGAAACAAATAGTAAGATAGGAGATTTAAACCAAAATAGAACTGCTACTACATTTAAAATTAAGAGGAATAATATTTTAAATATAATACAGTGTGCCGTACTAAATTTTCAAAATAAGACATACCTTTATATAATCATAATCATATTTTGAAAGAAAAAGATGAAAACATGAAGTAAAAGAAAGCTGATGTACTTATTTTAATTTTAGCTGTAAGCTTTAGGGCAAAGACCTCAATGAATATAAAGTAGTATATTTCATGATGATAAAAGATTTAATCTATATAGAAGATGTGATTAATTATAACTTTATATATACATGATAATTTAGCCTCAATATAAACAGTGGAAAGATTGCTAAACATTAGAAGAGGCAAAAATAAATTCAACAGCATATTAAAAGTATATTTCATGATCAACTGGTATTTATTCCTGGAATGCAAAGATAGTTCAACATATGCAAATAGATAAATGTGATATACTAGATTAACAGAAAGAATGAAAACTATATTATCTTCTCCCCAGATGCAGAAAATTTGACAAAATGCAAAATTGTTTTGTGAAAAAAAAAATTCTCAACAAATCAGGCATAGAAGGAACATACCTCAACACAAAAAAGGTCACAGATGACAAGCATACAGCTATTATCACACTCTAACGGTGAAAGTGAAAACTTTCTAAGATCAGGAACATAAAAGGATGCCCACTCTCACTACTTCTATCCAACAGAGCATTAGAATTCCTAGCCAGGGCAATTATGCAAGAAAAGAAATCAAATATATCTACATAGGAAAGAAGCGAAATTGCCTCCTTTGACTGATGACATGATATGTGTAAAACCCTGAAGACTCCACCAAGAAACTGTTGGAATTGATAAGTTCTATAAAATTAGGATACAAAATCAACATACAAAAATTAGTAGCATTTTTTAAACACTAACAATTAACTATCCAAGAAAAAAATTGAGAAAAAAACAATTCCATTCCTCACATGCACACACCAACCCACATGAAGTGAAAAACAAAACATAAAACAAAAACAAAAACAAAACAAAACAAAAAACCCATTGGGATAAGTTTAATCAAGAAAGTGAAAGACCTGTATACTGAAAACTATAAAACATTAATGAAAGAGATTGAAAACAAGACAAATAAATGGAAAGATATCCTGAGTTCATGGATTGGAAGAACATCACTAATCATCAAAGCAGTTTAAGCTAAAAACCACAAGCAGCTGACACCTTACACCTGTTAGCATGGTTTTTATCAAAAGATGAACGATTTCAAGTGCTGGTGAGGGTAGAAGAAAAGGGAACTGTTGTACATCATTGGCAAGAAGTATATTAATACAGTCAGAATGGAAAATGTTACAAAAATTCCTTTAAAAAAGTCAAAATAGTACCACATGATCCACCAATCATACTTCTGAATATTTATATTATGGTTCAATTGTGTTCCCAATGTTCAGGTGTTAGAAACTAGATCCTCAATGTGGAGGTATTGAAGGTGGGATCTTTAAGAAGTATTGAGGTCTTGAGGGCTCTGCCCTCACAAAGAGATTATTGTATTTATCATGGGAGTGGGTTTTTACAAAAGGACAAGTTTGGCCTCTCTTTGACTTTCTTCTCTCTATATATCCCTCCTGCCATGAGATGGCACAAGAAGAAGACCCTCAGCAGATGATGGTGACTTGATGTTAAATTTCTCAGTCTCCAAAATTTAAGTAATAAATTTCCATTTATTATAAAGTATCTAGTCTGTGGTATTCTGTAATAGCATCACATAACGGACAAAAACAGCATCTAAAGAAATTTATATTAGTATTTTGAAAGATATCTGCACCTGACATGTTCATTACAGTATTATTCAAAATGGCCAAGATATGGAATCAACCTCTGTCCATCAAATGATGAATAAATAAAGAAAATGCAGTACATAACACTCAGTGGAATATTATTCAGCCATAAAAAGAGGGAAACTCTGTCACCTGTTACATCATAGGTGAACGTAGAGGACATTACATTAAGTGAAATAAGCCAGTCACAGAAAGCTGAATACCACATGATCTCACTTACAGAAGGCATCTTAAAGAGTTAAAGTCATGAAAGTAGAGAATAGATGGTGGTTACTAGAGGCTAAAGGAGGAATGGATGTAGATAAAAGAGATATTAGTCAAAGGGTACAAAGTTTTAGTTAGAAAGGTTAAGTTAGAGACTGTACCACGGAATAGTCATTATAGTTAATAATAACGTATTGCATATTTCAAATAGCTTTAAAATGTAGGTTTTCAAAGTTCTCACCAGAAAAAATAATAAGAAGGTGAGGTAATGGATATGTTAATTGTTTGATTTCACAATTCCACAAAGGTAAACATGTATCAAAATATCATATTGTTCCCCATAAATATATGCAATTATTATTTGTAAGTTTAAAATGAAACAAAATTTAAAATATAAAATAAGTTTAAAAATAAATACAAAGAACAAAGTAGACAGATCCAAAATTATTTGGGCAATTTAATACATCTCTCTCAGTAACTGATAGAACAAGCAAATATAAAAGTGATAAAGATAAAATTTGAATAACAAAAGAAACAAATTTGTCTTAATTGGGATAGTTAGGGCAATGTCCTCAACATTTACATATTCTCAAATATGCTTAATATACTTACTAAAATTAAGTGTTTGAACCATAGAACAAGTTTGAAATAAGTCAAAAAATTGACATCATACAAAGTATAACTGCTCTTGCTATTTTTATTTAACAAAATATTTGAGGTCCTGATCAGTGCAATAATATTAGTTAAAAAAATTAAAATCATATAATTTGAAAAAAATCTTTACTATTTCCTGATAATTTTATTTATATCAAAAACTCAAAAGAATCTATAAACTATTGTACATAATAAATGGATTTAACAGCATGGCTACATATGAAATCATTTGTATCTCTATGTATCAGCAGCATTTAGAAAATGAAATTAAGCAAGGTAATGTGAAAATACAATATTAATTCATAAAAGGAAGAGATAAAGTCTTATAATTAGATATAGGGTAAAATGTGTTCTGAAAACAAAAGCATCATACACGAAAAATGAAGATATAAAACTGTATCTTTAATAAAGTAAATATTTCATCAGCAAAACAAAAAAAAGAAAAACAAATAGTAAGTTTTGCTAAGTATCAATGCCATTTTCTTGCTTTTACCATATTTTCTATATTCATCTGACCTGTTGTTTACTTCATTCCTTTTGTTATATTTCATAGTGTATTGTTCTGTTTCTCACTCTTCTCATATAATTCCCAACTTAAGTTTTAAAATGTTTTCTGTTTTGTATTAGTCTATGAAATCACTTTATCTCATGTCATAATATGTCTATAAATTAAGGAATCTATACTCTAATAACATTTAACCCCTTCCCACCTAAAATACAACTGATGCTATACCAGATTTCCCCTGAAACCTCAAAATCCCAGGAGGTAGGTGCACCTCAATTTGCAGACCCTAATCTTCTATTACCCACTCCCATTCTGAAAGATGAGTGGTAAATATGTAAACCAAAGGATTGTGGAATTTGGTAAAACAAATCAGATAATAAGAAGCCAAGTTTAGGACTCCTTTCCCTGAATATTGCTTCTTTCAGAAAATGGATGTGTCTGCAAGCAGTACTGGACACGTCAAGGAATGCCAAATGCCAAAGGCAGGTGTGTTGCTAGGGACAGGTTGATATTATATCAGGTATGGTTACAGGCCTCATGAAGGTAAGAGTGAAGACTCCAAGCTTTTGCCTTCATTGACCTAGCGTTGGTCATTCCACATATGTCTTTACCACTTCTTCTTTTGTTCCTTCCATAGAGTCTCTTCAGTTCACCCATTATTTCTTTTCAAACACCCTGTCTCTGACTATCTACAATACTCTGCCATGCTGTTAATGCTGATGTCCTGGTGTTTGCTTTTTGGGGAGGTTTGAACTACTACAACTTTGGCAGCCTCCCCCTCAACCCATTCATCCAAGGAGATAGATGCACGCCAGTCATCAATCATTCCATTAGACCAGACAAGTGCATGACAAATTGATACAAAGAAAGCCAGCTGGTCAAGAGAAAGTACTCCATGATACACAGTAGGAATGATCATGTTCCTTACTTAAGAAATGAAGAAAGTAGCTAGGTGTGTTGGCGCACACCTGTAATCCCAGAGGCTTGGGAGACTGAAGCAGGAAGATTGTGAGTTCAAAGCCAGCCTCAGTCAAAGCAACGTGCTAAACATCTCAGTGAGACCCTATCTCTAAATGAAATACAAAACAGGGCTGGAGATGTGGCTCAGTGGCCCAGTGCCCCTGAATTCAATCCCCGGTAAACCCATTCGGCAAAGAAAAAAAAAAAGAAAAGAAATAAAGAAACGAAGAAAACAGAATCAGTCACTGTTTTGTATAGATTGGTGTTACTTATTTTTACAACAATCACCCCATTCTGTATTTACTCTCTATGTAGGCTGCATGGGGATATACAAAAATTATTATTGTTAAACTCCTGCATACATTGGAGTAATGCATTGGTAAAACATGGGGAAAAACTTAAGTGATTCATTTCTTATTTTTAAAATATTTTCTTACAAGATCACTAGAAAAAAAATTTAGAAGGCACTTTTTCAAAGCTTTTCTCTGGAGTCATTATACTGTGGTCTTTTTTTTTTTTTTTCCTTTTTGTACAGGAAATGAAAATTTTTATTGTGAAAACAGGTATGATGTCCTGCAACTCACAAGCCGTGACAGAGTGTTCCAGAAAGTGTGTTATTTCCTTTTTTAATCAGTTTCCTCCATCTTACAAATTTAATCGATTTGAATCCATCTAACAAATACCACACAAATACTATCTTGGCCAAAGAACATACACAGAGAAAGAACAGGTCTGTATGAAATTCATTTCCATGATCAAATGTGTGCTTCTCTTAGAAACAAGTGAAGGCAATCCAGAACTCCTAATTTTGTGCATTTAAAAAATTTTTATTTTTTATTTGTATTTGCCCATTATTTGGGGGAGGATCTCTATAACCTCAAAGATAATCAACAGCAACCTAATTCATCACATGTTCAGTGTAAGTAGAAATAGAGAAAAAAATATTAAGAAAAAATCAATACATGAGTCAATTTGCATGTAATGATCATGGATCCCTAAATACATAAAACCTCAAGAAACTGTAAGACAATTCCTGAGCCAAATAATTTTCTATTTATATAGAGAGACTTGACTGCATTAGGAAACTATGATAGCTTCTAGAGTTCCAGAAGTTTATAGTATTAGGAGAAACATAAGGGTCCCCCCCACCACTCTTTTGGCAATGATGACCAAAAGATTTAGTAATATTTAACATTTTCTTCTCCTAACTCCCAAATGTCCATGTCAACAATTTCAAGTTTTATTTACTGTCTATAATTTTCCTCTTCTTAGTCATAGTTACAATACAAAGCTATAGATTTACAACCAATTCTTCAATTTTTTATCTAGATGACTTCAAAGAGTTGGTCTCAGATAATGATCATTGCAAAAATCTAAATACTACACCATAGTTTAGTTAACTTTTTTTCATTGCTGTGATCAAAATACCCAATAAGAACAACTTAGAAAAGGAAGAGTTTATTTGGGGCTCATAGTTTCAGAAGTCTCAGTCCATAGATAACCAACTTCATTACTCTGAGCCCAAGATGAGGCAGCACATCATGGGAGAGGATGCAGTGGAGAAAAGCTGTTCAGCTCATGGTGGGGAAGGAAGTAGAGAGAGCTTGCTCACCAGGGACAAAACATAAAGGGTCCCAGTGACCTGTCTCCTCCAGTCACACCTTATCTGCCTACAGTTACTACCCAGTTAATCCATATCAATAAATTAATTTACTGATTAGGTGATAACTCTCATAATCTAATTATGTCACTTCCAAACATTCTTGCATTTTCTCCCACATGAGCTTTTGATGTGCACTTCATATCTAAACCATAACATACTTTGGCTATTTTTTTCCCCTTTGTGTACAAACTAAATTCTGGAGTTAAAATTACTACAACTGCCATAATTAATAAATCCTTGACTACAACAACTCGTACTGATATTCCTTTAAATTCCCTTTTTTTTCCAGTAAAATTTTGTTCCACATGCTCTATTTATTACATCACATCACAATTCACCAATGAAAAGGAATGCTCTTTTCTAGCTCATAAAGTGCATATTAACTTTGAGACGTTCCCTAACATCTGATTCAGTAGTTTTTGAATAGAACTTAGGGATATTTTTTATTCAGCATGTTCTTCAAGTGATCCTAAAGTCCAACAAAGTTTAATAGCAATTGAAGTGGTCAGAATGATTGGATATAGAATATTTAAAATATTGGTTTTGAATGAATGTCTTTTTCTTTCAGAAATATCTTCTAGTTGCATTTTTTTTTTTTTAAGCAATACCTTCAAATAAAAATTATTGCTTGGGACCTCTGGCTCCAAGGATAGAACTAACAAAGGGAGAACTCCTAGGAAACTCTACTATGTCCTAAGACTCAGTACCGTTCATAAATGTCTGGCAAACAATGTGGAGCTGCAGGGATTCCTGAGCTAAAACTTGAAGGAAAACAATCACCAATTTTTCTTCTTTTGGACAATTTTCAAGAACATCACTTTTATAATAGAGCAACTATTATGAGTCAGAAAGATGCTTAATGCCATTTTCAGAAATTCAGTCTTAGCCCTGAAAGCTTGAGATTGATCTCTCTTCAGGTCAACCTGTCAGAGTCCTGAAAACAATGATCAATAGAAAACAATTTGTCTTTCCCAAATACAGTAGTACAATTTCCTTGTAGAATTTAAATTCCAAAGGATATCTCTGTTAATTGTTTCATTATGAAAAATATAAGAGAAATAGAACTTTGACCAACTCCTTCTGGTTTATGATTTTGAGGCATTAACTGAATTCTTAATCCTTTATTGTTTGGGGATACTACAGCTCTCTTTAAGTATCAGAAATCTATTCAGAAAAAAACCTTGGTTACATTATCCAAATTTCCAGATCCTAGACAAACTTATGCCCTCATATGACAACCTTCATCACTCATGTCTCATATCATAGGCTCCCAGCATATATCTCATGAATTCTATTTTGCAAATTATTTTCAAAAACCTTTATATGAATCTACATCGTGTACAACCATAGAAACAAAATGACGTACCCCATTTGTGTACAATGAATCAAAATGCAGTCTGTAAAAAATTTTAAAATAAATAAATAATTGTTAAAAAACCACCTTTTAATACACTTTCTGTATTGAGCAGTTAATGTCCTCTTTTAAAGATGTTATTGTTAAATTTTTTTTTTCATCAGTCAGCAACTCCTTTAACTTATCCCAGGAATTTGAAATGCCTGTCAAGAACCTAAATCTTAAAAATCTTCAGACAGTACTTATGTAAACAAGATAATAAAACATGACAAAATTAAATTATATTCTACTCCTGTAAGGTTTGTTTCTTTGAGTCATCTGTTTTGCCCCTGTTTCATTCAAAAGGACATATGAATTAGAGAGGTCTTTGCTTCGTTGGATACATTAACCTAAAGAAAATCAAATAACATACTTCCTTCTACTCTCCTTCTCTTCAAATTCATTTTTCACCCAATAGCTAAGGTCACCAACCTGAATACAGATATAATTATGACATACTCTTTAATGATTCCTGTATTGTGTAGTATAAAGTCAAAATTTGTTGACATAGAAGACCCTTTGTGTCTTGATCCTATTTGTCTCCCCTCCTTACCTTGTAATTATGGTTCAGAAAGACTTATCCTTGATTATACACACACATGGTGTATTTCCTATCTACACATTGTAGTTCACTCTACAATTACATTTATCCCACTTTCTGAAATGCTTCCTTAACCTATGAATCTCAGCTCAGGTTCCTCTCTGAGAAAGCCTTTCACGATCCCACCTCCACATTGAATTAGATGACTCATCTTGGTGTTCCTATAACACTGTGTCTATTTTCTATCTATGCCTTGATTGTTATCGTGTTCTAATTTGCTATTAATGCATCTTTTTGTCCACATTCTTTGAACCTTTTGAGAACAGAGACGCTATTTATATTTTAGTCTCCTGGCTGGTATCAACAGGTACTTATAAATGTTTGTCGAATACATGAATGAATAAAATGAATGAATAAATAAGCAAGTCAGTTAAATGTTGTAGGCAATAGAAAGAAACACATTTAAATAGAAGTAGATTCCTCTCTTGGCAAAAGGCACAAAAGCTTGACATTCCAAGTATGTAAAAAGCAAGATTTGCTTTTTATAATTCTACAAAGCTCTTTTGTACGATTCCTTTCTTAATAATTATTTTTAGTTTTATCTATTTTTCATTTTAAAGGCCTAATTATAATATATGAATAAAATGCTCTCTTGTCTTTTTTCATTTGTAGCATAGAAGGGTGTAGAGAACCCATGGTGTGTAAGATTAACCTTGGAAGACCTACATTTCTTCTTATGTTCCATCTGGAAATATGGTCAGGCCCTTTAACTCCTCAAAGTCTTTACTTTTACATGTAAAACTTAGCAATGCATGTATATCATGAGATTTCGGTACAGATCAAATGGAATAGTTTTGTGAGAGTATCATGTATTTTTTTTTTCCTAAGGAAATCTGGTTCTATGTGGCCCCAACTTAGCATGAATTTACATTAAAAGAAACACTCCAACCAACTAAAGTAAGCAAATATCTACCAAAACCATTACTTGTGTTCTTCAATTAACATGAATTTGTTATCCAGAACTTCTAGAAAATATCTCCTTCACCACATTCTTCTTTCACTTGTCTTTTGTTCCACCCCTGTCCTGAAGTCCCTCTTCTCACCCCTGATTTTCAACACTGCTAAAATCTCTGACTCATACCCAGCCAGTGCAAGCTCTTCCTCCACTCTCCATTTGCTCCATCAACATTTTTTTTCCCAGAGAAGCAGAAAAGAAACCCACCTATGAATACTCACAAAAGTATATGATTTTTAAATTTTTAATTAGTGCATCATAGTTATACATAATATTGAGTTTCATATTGTCATAATAATTTGCTCCAATTCAGTCCCTGGTACTTATTCCTTTCCCTCCCCTCCTTCCTCCATCTGTTCCCTTTCTTTTCTCTACTGATCTTTCTTCTATTTACTTGTAGTTTTTTTTTTTTAAAAATACTAGTACATTATACATATACATAAAGGTGAAATTCACTGTGGCATATTTGTATATGTACATAGCATGGGTCAATTTCATTCTACCATTCCTACCTTTTCCTATCCCTCCTCCCTTCCCCTCAATTCCTTTACTTTACTCCACTCATCTCTCCTCTATTTTCATGGGATTCCCCCAACCTTTTATTCCCTGAAAAGAAAACATTCAAACCTTGACTACCTGGGTGTGGATTATTTTGCTTAGAATGATGGTCTCCAGTTTCATCCATTTACTAGAAAATGCCATAATTTCATTCCTCTTTATGGCTAAGTAAAATTCCATTGTGCATATATATACCAAAGTTTCATTATCAATTCATCTGTTAGCAGTCATCTGGGCTGATTTCATAACTTGATTGTTGTGAATTGAGCTGCTATAAATATTGACGTAGTTGTATCCTGATAGTATTCTGATTTTAGTTCTTTTAGATAAACATCAAGGAGTGGGATGGCTGGGTCATATGGTCGTTCCATTCCTAGTCTTTTGAGCAATCTCCATACTGCTTTCCAGTTAGTGTTTCCCACTAACAATGTATAGGCGTAGCTTTTAACCCACATTCTAGCCTGCATTTATTATTATTTGTATTCTTGATAATTGTCAATCTGCCCGAAATAAGATAAAATTTCAGTGTAGTTTTGATTTTCATTCCCCTAATTGCTAGGGATGATGTACACTTTTTCATATATTTGTTGGTCCTTTGTATTTCTTCTTTTGAGAAATGTCTGTTTAGCTCTTTCGCCCACTTATTAATGAGGTTATTTGCTTTTTTGGTGTTAAATTGTTTGAGTTCTTTATTTGTTCTGGGTATTAGTCCTCTGTGTGAGGAGCAGATGACAAAGACTTTCCCCTCTTTTCCTGTTCTTCTTTCCTTTACTGTGCAGAATCTTTTAAATTTGATACTCTTCCACTTCATTGAAGAAAATCTAGAGTTTAGAAAGATCTCCCATATTCTTAGATAGGGTTAATATTGTCAAATGGATATACTACCAATATACAGATTCAATGCAATGCCCATCAAAATAGTAATGACATCTTCACAGAACTAGAAAAAAAAAAAAAAAACAGTTCTAAAATTCATTTGGAAGAGTAAGAAATCCAGAATAGCCAAAGCAATTCTTTTTTTTTAATAACGTTTTTAGTTGTAGATAGACATGATACTTTTACTTAATTTATTTATTTTTAGTGGTGCCAAGGATTGAACCCAGTGCCTCACTGGTACAAGGCGAGCACTCCACCACTGAGGTACAACCCCAGCCCACGGGCAAACCAATTCTAAGCAAGAAGAGTGATGCTGGAAGCATCACAATGTCTGATCTCAGTTTATACTCTAGAGCTATAGTAACAAAAAGAGCATGATATTGGCATAAAAGCAGATGTAAAGACCAAAGAAATAGACTAGAAAACCCACGGACAAAACCACATAGATATAGTTATCTGATATTCTACAAAGGTGTCAAAAATTTAAGTTGGAGAAAACATAGCCTTTTTTTTTTTTTTTTAAACAGAGTGCTGGGAAAACTGGATGTCTACATGCAAAGAATTAAACCAGATCCCTCTTGCTTCTCCTGTGCAAAAGTCAACTCAAAGTGGATAAAGACCTAGGAATTAGACCAGCAACTCGCAACTGCTGGAAGAAAATGTTGACACAGGCACATACTTTTTTTTTTTTATGATCAAAACAATCTTTTTTTAAAATGAAGATTGATTACTCTACATTCAACATTAGTATAGTGTTTTAGGTCAATGCTGGGAAGCAAAACAGGGCAGATCCATTGTTGTACTCTGTACTAACAAATGAAAATACCTTTATAAACAAAGTTTAGTTCAATATAGACAAGTGATCTGAGGGCTAAGTCCCACTGAATTTAAAAACCATGCAGGTTTCTTAAATTTTACACTGTAAAGTGTGGCTGATTTTCATAACAACACAACACTTTTAGGTTAAATTTTCATATATTTTATATAGATATTGATTCTAAACAGTTAGGCAATATGAGAAAGAGACTACCTAGGTACAGTATACAGCTGTACTAAATTTAAGACCCCTTTTTTCAATCTCCTTTTGATAGTCCAGACACTTCCCACTGAACAAGAACATTTCAGTAGTGATTTTCTTGCTTTAAAAATGTGCAACCTAGCTCGTGGGATGGTGCATGCCTGTAATTCCAGCAGCTCAGGAGGATCATGAGTTCAAAGCCAGTCTCAGCAAAAGCCTCAGCAAAAGCAAGGCACTAAGCATCTCAGTGAGACCCCGACTCTAAATAAAGTACAAAATAGGGCTGGGCATGTGGCTCAGTGGTTGAGTTCAATCCCCCGTACCCGCACCCTAAAAATGTGCAACCTATATTCACCATTATCATTCTTAAAGTGTTCTTGCAGCAGTTGGGGTTAATGTCGCTTTCTCTCTCCCTCTGCCCACCCCCTACCACCTTCTTCTCTCTTTTTTTCTCTCTTTATCTGCATTAGATCACACATTTTCTTCTGCTTGCTTGTCACCTGTTTAATAGCTTCCTTTTCTTTGTGATTCATTATTCTGTCCTAAATATTCTTTTTTTTATTGTAAACAAATGGGATACATGTTGTTTCTCTGTTTGTACATGGAGTAAGGCATACCATTTGTGTAATCATAAATTTACATAGGGTAATGTTGTTGCTTCATTCTGTTATTTTTCCCCCTTCCCGCTCACCCCTCCTACCCTTCCTTTCCCTCTATACAGTCCTTCCTTCCTCTATTCTTGCCCCCCTCCCTAACCCTAACTCTAACCCTAACAATAACCCCTTCCCACTCCCCATTATGTGTCATCATCCACTTATCAGCGAGATCATTCGTCCTTTGGTTTTTTGAGATTGGCTTATCAAACTTAGCATGATATTCTCCAATTTCATCCATTTACCTGCAAATGCCATAATTTTATCATTCTTTATGGCTGAGTAATATTCCATTGTATATATATACCACAGTTTCTTATCCATTCATCAATTGAAGGGCATCTGGGTTGGTTCCACAATCTGGCTATTGAATTGAGCAGCTATGAACGTTGATGTGGCTTTATCTCTGTAGTATGCAGATTTTAAGTCCTTTGGGTATAGGCCAAGGAGTGGGATAGCTGGGTCAAATGGTGGTTCCATTCCAAGCTTTCTGAGGAATCTCCATAATGCTTTCCAGAGTGGCTGCACTAATTTGCAACCCCACCAGCAATGTATGAGTGTTCCTTTTTCACCACATCCTTGCCAACACCTATTGTTGCTTGTGTTCTTGATAATCGCCATTCTAATTGGGGTGAGATGAAATCTTAGGGTAGGTTTGATTTGCATTTCTCTTATTACTAGAGATGTTGAACATTTTTTTGTATATCTGTTGATTGCTTTTATATCTTCTTCTGTGAAGTGTCTGTTCATTTCCATAGCCCATTTGTTGATTGGATTATTTGTATTCTTGGTGTAGAGTTTTTTGAGTTCTTTATAGATTCTGGAAATTAGCGCTCTATCTGAAGTATGAGTGGCAAAGATATTCTCCCACTCTATAGGCTCTCTCTTCACATTACTGATAGTTTCCTTTGCTGAGAGAAAGCTTTTTAGTTTGAGTCTATCCCAGTTGTTGTCTCTTGCTTTTATTTCTTGTGCTATGGGAGTTCTGTTAAGGAAGTCTGATCCTAAGCCAACAAGTTGAAGGTTTGGACCTACTTTTTCTTCTATAAGATGCAGGGTCTCGGTCTGATTCCAAGGTCCTTCATCCATTTTGAGTTGAGTTTTGTGCAGGGTGAGATATAGGGGTTTAGTTTCATTCTGTTGCATATGGTTTTCCAATTCTCCCAGCACCATTTGGTGAAGAGGCTATCTTTTCTCCATTGCATATTTTTGGCACCTTTGTCCAGTATGAGAAAATTGTATATATTTGGGTTTGTGTCCGTGTCCTCTATTCTGTACCATTGATCCACCTTTCTATTTTGGTACCAATACCATGCTGTTTTTGTTACTATTGCTTTGTAGTAGAGTTGAAGATCTGGTATTGTGATACCCCCTGCTTCACTCTTTCTTCTAAGGATTGCTTTAGCTATTCTGGGTTTCTTATTCTTCCAGATGAATTTCATGATTGCTTGCTCTATTACTGTAAGGCACGTCATTGGGATTTTAATTGGAATTGCATTGAATCTGTATAGCACTTTTGGTAGTATGGCCATTTTGACAATATTAATTCTGCCTATCCACGAACATGGGAGATCTTTCCATTTTCTAAGGTTTTCTTTAATTTCTTTCTTTAGTGTTCTGTACTTCTCATTGTAGAAGTCTTTCACCTCTTTTGTGAGATTGATTCCCAAGTATTTTATTTTTTTCGAGGCTATTGTGAATGGGGTAGTTTTCCTAATTTCTCTTTCTGAAGATTCATCACTTATATATAAAAATGCATTAGATTTATGTGCATTGATCTTATATCCCGCTACTTTACTGAATTCACTTATGAGTTCTAAAAGTTTTCTGGTGGAATTTCCAGGTCCCTCTAAGTATATAATCATATCATCAGCAAATAGGGATAGTTTGAGTTCTTCTTTTCCAATTCGTATCCCTTTAATTTCTTTGGTTTGTCTAATTGCTCTGGCTAGAGTCTCAAGGACGATGTTGAATAGAAGTGGTGAAAGAGGGCATCCCTGCCTTGTTCCAGTTTTTAGGGGGAATGCTTTCAGTTTTTCATTAGAATGATATTAGCCATGGGCTTAGCATAGATGGCCTTACAACGTTAAGGAATGTTCCCATTATCCCTATTTTTTCTAGTGTTTTGAGCATGAAGGGGTGCTATATTTTATCAAATGCTTTTTCTGCATCTATTAAAATAATCATGTGATTCTTGACTTTAAGTCTATTGATATGGTGAATGACATTTATTGATTTCCAGATGCTGAACCAACCTCGCATCCCTTGGATGAAACCCACTTGATCATAGTGCACTTTTTTAATGTGTTTTTGTATGCGATTTGCTAAAATTCTGTTGAGAATTTTTGCGTCGATGTTCATTAAGGATATTGGTCTGAAATTTTCTTTCCTGGATGTGTCTCTGGCTGGTTTAGGTATCAGGGTAATATTGGCTTCATAGAATGAGTTTGGGATGGTTCCTTCCTCTTCTATTTCATGGAATACTTTGAGAAGTATTGGAATGAGCTCTTCTTAAAGGTTTTATAGAACTCAGATGAGAACCCATCTGGTCGTGGACTTTTCTTTGTTGGTAGACTTTTGATGACTTCTTCTATTTCATTACTTGAAATTGGTCTATTTAAATTGTGTATGTCCTCCTTGTTCAGTTTAGGCAATTCATATGTCTCTAGAAACCTGTTGATGTCTTTGAAATTTTCTATTTTGTTGGAGTATAGATTTTCAAAATAGCTTCTAATTATGTTTTGTATTTCAGTCGTGTCTGTTGTGATATTTCCTTGTTCATTCTGAATTTTAGTGATTTGGGTTTTCTCTAGTCTTCTCCTTTGTTAGTGTGGCTAAAGGTTTATCAATTTTGTTTATTTTTTGCAAGAATCAACTATTTATTTTGTCAATTTTTTGTATTGTTTCTTTTGTTTCAATTTCGTTGATTTCAGCTCTGAGTTTAACTATTTCCTGTCTTCTACTACTTTTGGTGTTGGTCTATTCTTCTTTTTCTAGGTCTTTGAGCTGTAGTGTTAGGACGTTTATTTGTTGAGTTTTACCTCTTTTATTGAATGTGCTTCATGAAATAAATTTTCCTCTAAGTACTGCTTTCATAGTGTCCCAGAGATTTTGATATGATGTTTCTTTGTTCTCATTTACCTCTAAGAAATTTTTAATTTCCTTCCTAATATCTTTTGTTATCCATTCATCATATAATAGCATATTGTTTAATCTCCAGGTGTTGGAGTAGTTTCTGTTTTTTACTCTTTCATTTATTTCAAATTTCAATCCATTATGATCTGATAGAATACAAGGTAGTGTCTCTATCTTCTTGTATTTGCTAACATTAGCTTTGTGGCAGAATATATGGTCTATTTTAGAGAAGGATCCATGTGCTGCTGAGAAGAAAGTTTATATGCTCTTGGTTGGATGGTATATTCTATAAATGTCTGTTAAGTCTAAATTATTGATTGTGTTATTGAGATCTATGGTTTCTTTGTTCAATTTTTGTTTGGAAGATCTGTCCAGTGGTGAGAGAGGTGTGTTAAAATCACCTAGTATTATTTTGTTATGGTCTATTTGGTTTCTGAAATTGAGAAGGATTTGTTTGACATACATGGATGAGCCAGTGTTTGGGGCATAGATGTTTATGATTGTTATATCTTGCTGATTTATGCTTCCCTTAAGCAGTATGAAATGTCCTTCTTTATCCCTTCTGACTAACATTGGCTTGAAGTCCACATTATCTGAAATGAGGATGCATACTCCAGCTTTTTTGCTGAGTCCATGTGCACGGTATGTGTTTCCCCATTCTTTCACCTTTAGTCTATGGGTATCTCTTTCTATGAGGTGAGTCTCTTGCAGGCAACATATTGTTGGATCTTTCTTTTTAATCCAATCTGCCAGTCTATGTCTTTTGATTGATAAGTTGAGGCCATTAACATTCAGGGTTATTATTGAGATATGATTTGTATTCCCGGTCATTTGGTTCATTTTTTAAAATTTTATTTATTTATTTTTTTTGACACGACTTGGTTCCTCCTTTATTTGACAGTTCCTTTAGTATAATTCCTCCCTTTGCTGATTTCCTTCTTTGTTTTTCATCTCTTCCTCATGGAATAGTTTGCTGAGAATGTTCTGTAATGCTGGCTTTCTTTTTGTAAATTCTTTTAGCTTTTGTTTATCATGGAAGGATTTTATTTCATCGTCAAATTTGAAGGTAAGTTTTGCTGGGTATAAGATTCTTGGTTGGCATCCATTTTCTTTCAAGCTTGAAAAATGTTGTTCCAAGCCCTTCTAGCTTTTAGGGTCTGGATTGAAAAATCTGCTCATATCCGTATTGGTTTCCCCCTGAATGTAATTTGGTTCTTTTCTCTCACAGCCTTTAAAATTCTGTCTTTATTTGTATGTTATGTATTTTCATTATAATGTGCCTTGGTGTGGGTCTGTTGTAATTTTGTGTATTTGGAGTCCTATAAGCCTCTTGGACTTGATTTTCCATTTCATTCTTCAGATTTGGGAAATTTTCTGATATTATTTCATTGAATAGATTGTTCATTCCTTTGGTTTGTTTCTCTAAGCCTTCCTCAATCCCAATAATTCTTAAATTTGGCCTTTTCATGATATCCCATAGTTCTTGGAGATTCTGTTCATGATTTTTTACCATCTTCTCTGTTTGGTCAACTTTGTTTTCAAGGTTAAATATTTTTTCTTCAATATCTGAGGTTCTGTCTTCCAGGTGTTCTATCCTATTTTTGGGCTTTCTATGGAGTTCTTAATTTGGTTTATTGTTTCCTTCATTTCAAGGATTTCTGTTTGATTTTTTTTCAATATCTCTAACTCTTTATTGAAATGATCTTTTGCTTCCTGTATTTGCTCTTTTAACTGTCAATTGGTGCGATCATTCAATGCCTGCATTTGCTCTTTCATCTCATCATTCAATGCCTACATTTGCTCTATCATCTCATTGTTTGCTTCTTTGATCATTTTAATTATGTACATTCTGAACTCCATTTCTGTCATTTCTTCTGCCATGCTATCATTGGATTTTATTGATGTAACAAGTAGATTTGTTTGTGTCATTTTCTTCCCTTGTTTTCTCATATTGTTCAGGTATCAGTGGACTGCTGAGATATTGCAGATTTCCTCTATTGACTTATAATGTCCCTGAAGATTTCTAGTATATCCCCTTAGCCTTCAGTAGCCTGAAATCTTGGAGGAAGTTGATAATGTGGTGCTCCACAAGGAAGCTGCCTCTCTAGGGGTGGTAGCCTTTAGGCGGGGTAAATTCCCTGCTAGTGGGTAGAGGTGCCTCCACTTGTTGACCAATGGTCATCCAAAGGGGAACTAGGCTGCGGGCTGAGGCAAGGCCTGTTTGGGTCTGTGTCTCTGGTTTTACCGTCCTTATGGGAAAACCTCACCCGGCAGGATAGACTCACCCGGTGGGGAGGTCTCGCTGGTCAGTTCCCATCCTAGAGGTTCCCCCTCAATCCACAACTACTGCCTGGGCTGGGCTGCCTTCCTCTGCAACATTCCCAGGGGCCCGTACCTACCTCTTGGGCCTGGGAGCCTTACCCTTCGCAGACGAGTCTCCTTAGGCTGCCCCTCCTCAGAGAATTTGCCCCCAGTCCTGGAACCTTTGCACTGCCCCTCAGCTTGTCTCTGTGTGGCTCTTCCACCAAGAAGCCGCCTAGGTCCTGGGACTGTGCTCTGCACCTAATCGCCTAGCTATGTGGCCCCTCCTCTGAGCCGCCACCTGGAACCCATACAGTCGCTCTGAATCCCAGCGACCCGCCGCATGCCTCTTCCTCCAGGCAGCCACCCAGTGTTCTGGTGTGGTCCCTCTGAGTCCAAACAACTCACTGGGTGCCTCCTCCTCTGGGCAGCCGCCCGTAGCCCTGGTGCAGTCACTCCGAGTCCAAATGACCCACCGCACTCCTCCTCTTCCTCCGGGCAGCCCCCAGGTGTTCAAGAGTGGTTGCTCTGAGTCCAAACAGCTCGCTACACAGCCTCCGGGCAGCCACCTGTAGACCTGATGCAGTCACTGAGTCCAAGCTACCCACCTCGCTCCTCCTCCTTCTACGGGCAGCCATCCTGGTGTTCAGGAGCGGTCACTCTGAGTCCAAACAGCTCACCACACAGCTCCTCTTCTGGGCCGCCGCCTGGAGGCCCAGTGGGTTGCTCCGAGTCCAAGTGCTGTGCTGAGCGGCCTCCTCTACTATGCTACCAGTTGTCCGAGTTCACTGCTCCAGCGGGAGAGGGGTGTCTCGCCGGGCAACTCTACTCCACAAAGTTCCCTGTGTTCCAGGACTACCGCCCCATCCAGGATGCCTCCCCAGTGGGAGAGACTCACCTGGTGGCTTTGAGTTGATCCTAAGTTTCTCAATATCTCCTCTTCTTGAATCCTGAGTCCTGGAGCAGCATGAAATGCAGCCACCCTCTAGTCTGCCATCTTGAAACGCCATACTTTCTTAATAAGACTCCTAAAGTGCAAGAAATAAAACGAAGAATCACATTTGTAGTTATGTCCCATCTTTATATATATGATGCCTACAGCTGTAGAGGATATGTGTACTCATGCCCAAGAAAAAAAAATAGTCCTGGGAGATTTCCAGCGACTTTACTTCTACCAACATAACTCTAATCACACAAAACTGTCACATCTCAGCTCTTAAAACAGGAGACAAGCACTTGTATTAATTCATTAATTTGTTCCATGCTGTTGGATACCAGTCCTGTACCAGAAATACAACAACAATACTTCTGGTCTCTGCTTTCAAGGATTTCAAAATACAAGAGAAGAAGAAATCAAGTCTACAGTGACTCAAGGGGAGAATCTTCATCTACACTAGGTCAAGGGGAGCAAGTCCCCATCTGCATTAGCTCAAGGAACATGAGTCTCTATCTACTCTGAACAGGAGAACAGGGCACAGTTGTCCAGGTATTGGAAGGGATGGCTGCTGGGCTCCAGCAGTCTGGGGTGTGTCAGGCAAGTGCTCTACCACTGAAGTACCTCCGCAGCCTTTTTTTTTTTTTTTTTCTTTCCTGAGGCAGGTCTCCCTAAGTTGCTCCAGTTGGGCTTGATTGTGTGATTCTCCTGCATTGGTGCCCAGAGTAGAAAGGATTTAGAGCCTGTTATGATGTGGATGTGAGGTGTCCCCGGCACAGGATCCTGTGCTAGTGCAATGATATTCAGAGGTGAAATGATTGAATTGGGAGGGCTGTCAGTCTATCCTAGGTTGAATGGATTGACTTGATGGTTACTATAGGCAGGTGGGACATGTCTGGTTCTGGGGTCAAGCCCTGGAAGGGTTCTTCCCTGTAACCATATCCCCACCCTCTTTCTCTCTATGTGTCTCTCTCTGCCTCTTTTCTGACCTTAGGAGAGCATCTTTCCTCTGCTGGGCCCATCCCCCATTATAGGCTGCCTCACCTTGGGCCTTGAGCAAGAGTCAGTAATCTATGGACTGAGAACACTGAAACCTTGACCCCTGTGTAAACCTTTCATCCTCTAAGTTTTTCTCATTGGATATCTTGGCCACGGCAATGATAAAGTTAATTAAAACACAGATATAGGCCATAGTTCTCAGCTTGACAAATATATTTGTGCATGTGTGTGTGTGTGCATATGTGTGTGTATACCCACACACATGCAGGTATGTTTTGGAGAACTGAACCAGGTACTTGAGCATGCTTTGAGAGGCACTCTTAAAGTATCCATCCCATCTCTGGGGTTGGTTCCTCATGACCTGACTGCCTCCTTATGGATTTGGTCCCCAGTAGATGTGCCCTGTGAGTACCCAGATCTCAGTGAAGACAGAAAGATCTCTGGTAAAGCAAATTTATGACAATGATAAAAGCTAGTGCCACTTTTGCTTCCTAGAAGATGTAAGAGAATAAATTATGTAGCAGGAACCCCAACTTTATTCTATGGTATTGAACACACAGTACATATTGATGTAACACTGTGACATCACTGACTGAGGGGGTGGGGATAGAAAAGCACCACAGCAGCATTTTCTGCACTAGTGAAGTTACCATGCTACAAATTCCCATTAGGGTGGTATCTGTTTCTCATCTTAAATGGAACCCCCATGGGAACCACAAAGAAATAACTATACGACATAGTCAAAATGAGAGGTAAGGGAATTAAAATGTTTCACTACAAACATCAACTAAACGGAGGGAAGACAGTCATATAATGACATAAGTCACACTGAATCAAACTTGCCCAGGTCTCCTTATGAGGACACAAGCCATGCTGAACCATGAGTTCATCCTAGTCCCTTATGACCCCATCTTAGGTAATTACATCCTAACAATGTCATTTCTGACAAAAAAGACCTTATTCTTAGGTGTGGATTTTGGAACTTACACATGTCTTTGGGGATCAAATTTAATTGTTAACACTCCCTGGTCCTTCCTATCTGAGAGTTTTTATCAATAGGTGTTGAATTTTGTCATGTAATTATTCTATATCAATCCATATCATCATACGTCTTTTTCAGCTTTTCAAAAAAGTGCATTATATAGGTATATTTGTGAACTTTGGCCTGTCAATTTAGGATTTCTTTCATGGATTTATTTTGGCATGGTCTTTTCTGGTTCAATGGTCAGGTAATAGCAGTTTCAGAAAACACATCTTTAACAGCAGTGAGGAGGAGATTTGGGTATGGAAGCTTTGGGGCATGAGGTGAAGCACCCAGCCACTGCTACAGGCCAGTCCTCCCCTGCCCACTGGCCCACCTCTCACTTCCCAGCCTGTGAGATTATGGAGATGGTGCCACAGAAGACTCTGGAGTCTCCAGTGCCTCTCCAGATGTGTGTTCCAACCACTGCCACCCACCCTCTCCACACAGCTCAGGCAGGGATTCTTTCCGGCCAAATCAATTGGCTCCAAGGGAATCAAGCCTGCAGTTGCTCAAGGGGAGAATCTTTGTCTACACTATGTCAAGGAGAGCAAGTCCCCATCCGCATTGGCTCAAGGCCCATAAGTATCTACTGAACAGGAGAAGGGGACACAGTGGTCTGGCCTTGGATGGGGTGGCTGTTGGGCTCCTGCCCTTGCCCTGAGACCTCTGTCCTTTTTTTTGTTGTTGTTGTTTGTTTTTCTCTATTTTTTTTTTAATTATTATCTTCTGTTTTAAAATCTGCCTTTAAACAAATAAACCAAACTAAATCTTTGGACCGTCAGTTTTATTATACAATTTGTGAGAAACAGAAATTTATTAAGAACTATCTCTGCTATCCCAGAAGCATGGGAGGAAGACCAGAGAAGAGCAGGGCAGGAGAAAGCATCCCAGGGAAAGAATCTCTGATGTCTGTGGCTGGTGGGGGCAGAGGAGAGTCCTGTTGGATCCAGGTGAGTTCTTAAATGGAAGGTGCATGGACAAGCCTGATCCTCTTGGTACAGTTCATTGCTGAAGCTGTTTGAGTCCACTCCTGACCGTAAGCACTCCATGATGTTAGGATGCTCAGAGCTCAGCATCTTCTGACTGTCCATTGGTCTGTCTCATGAGTGCATGTTTTCTGGAGTCGCTCTGTTTGGAACCGAGGGTGTCTGTGGCCTCCTTCCTCTATTTCTGGAGGTGGTCTGCGGAAGCATGGCATGCAGCAGCCACACAGTTAAATGCAGGTAGCTATCCTTCTACTGACCCCACTTCCAGCCCCTAGTGCTGTCAAGGGATTGCCCTGAGGTGATACCTTGGGATGATGAGCTGCAGCCTTCTGTGACCTACCTTCAGAGGCTCATCCAGGGTCTGGGCCTTGGGTACTCTGGCCTGTGGGGCACAGGATCATGCCTCGAGATTAGACTGTGAGAGGGTGTTTCCACATGGAAGAGGCCCAGAGGAATGACAGGCATGCTGACACTTGAAACACCCTTCTGCCCTGACTACTTGGCCTCCTCAGGTTGCTGCTGCTCACAGGCCAAGGGAAGGGCAGGTTGGCTGGCACAAGGGTTGGGGCAGACACTGGGAGGACACACAGGGCCTGGGTGAGGCCCAACCACCCTTGACCAGGAGCACGCAGGTCACCCCCTGGGTTCTCTGGTGCATGAGGATAAGGTAGGTAGTCATGGCCTCATGGAATTTCTGATTTTTCAGGGATACGTAGGCATTAAAGGGGTCTAACCCATGTCAAACATGATGGTCTTGATGGAGGGGTCGGGTGTTTGGAGAGTGATTTGCTGAAATGGCTGGGTGAAGAGTCCTTGCCCTGACTCAACCATGGGTGACCCAATACCTGCTCTAGGGTAGGCTTCTGCATGGGGTCCACTGTCAGCATCTGCTGGATGGGGCTCCATGCATCCTCCAAAAGTTGTGGGGAAATATTATAGCTTGCCTTCATGATTCACTTCTATAGCTGCTTGGTGGTGCTTGCCTTAAATGGGTATCTTCCTGTGAACACGAGATAGAGACTGACACCTGGACTCTAGACGTCTGCCAGGGGTACCCTCGTATTCTTGCTGCTGGATGATTTCAGGGGCATGGTAAGGGTGCGTGCCCTAGAACCTGTTTAACTTCTGCCCAGGTGTGAACCTGGCACTCAGGTCAAAGTCAATGTTGGCTCTGGCATCCACCACCACGTTTTCCAGCTTCAGGTCCAGGTGAACGATGCTGTTTTCACAGCAGTGGCTCACAGCAAGCATCATCTGCCTGAACACTCTGCGGACCTTTGCTTCCTTCAGCCCACTGACTGCTGGGATGCAACACGGTAACTCTCCTCCACCTGCATGCTCCATGACAAAGTAGATATTGCAGATGGTCTTGATGACCTGGAAGAACTGGATCATATTTTGGTGTTCCGGGGTCATCAATCTATCCATTCAGATAGGACAAGCATGTTCCCTTCTGTCTTCGGCATGACTGTCACTGTCACTTTGCCCTGGTGAGAAGATGACAGGCTAGTGTCACCTGGTTGAAGCCCCCCTGCCCAATGTCCCTCAGGACCTGGTAATGGTCCATGAAGGCTGTCTCATAGCAGGAGTTGGGCCCCTGCAGCACTATACTAGTCAGACTACTCTGACTATACATGCCTAGCCAGAACACCCAAAATAAATAAATAACAAACCCAAACAGAAGACCAAAACCAAAACACAAAACAGACAAAAACACAAATCAAAAAAGTCAATAGCAAAACAATCACCAACTACCAAACTCACTATCTGGGAGTGCAACAGGTCACCACCAAGAACTTCTTGTACTTATGGACAAAATCCCAGCTGCAGCCACCCTCTCTTCTAGCAGATGTTTGAAGTTTCATCACAGTGGTTCCTTTGTAAGGTCAGAGCAAGAAATGGCCCAGTCATGCCTGGGCATAACCCCCAGTGGTCATCTTACTT
The DNA here is from genome assembly GCF_902686445.1 of Sciurus carolinensis. Lineage (NCBI taxonomy): Eukaryota > Metazoa > Chordata > Mammalia > Rodentia > Sciuridae > Sciurus > Sciurus carolinensis. The sequence goes on from NC_062219.1 coordinate 88,777,259, forward strand.
TGGTGTCTCCAGGACCTTTTCAACTCTCATCATAAGGATAAGAAAGGAACCCAGAAGTTTTTTGTTTCAGTGGGTTTTGAAGACTGGTGTTTACATGTGTGGAGATTAAAACTTATAGGAGACTTCAAAAAACAAAACAAAAATACAATATAAGAAATATAGCATGAAAATAGTTCTTATATTACTGTTTTATAAATAAAATAATGTAATTATTTCATATCTTTGGCTAACTACTGGATAAATATCTGGGAATCAAGTGTTGAATTGTATAGACTTTAAAGATATAAACTTTATGCAGGTACTACTTTGTTTAGAGGTACAGTGTAGAAGACCAGAGAAACATCTGTGAAAAATGATTTTTAAGCTTTTATCTGAAAGGTAACTAGGATTTTGTCAGACCTGAGGTAAGGGAATTGGTGAGTGTGGAAACCTTGAGGCTAGATAGAATTTGTATCTAGTAAGAGCTCAAAAAATTTATTATCTTAATAGCCTAAACTGAAGAAGGGAAGAGGGGTAAAATGGAAAGGTAAGTTGGACTGGGTCATGGGAAGCCTGGTAAAACTAACAAAAGTGTTGAGCTTCTTCCTAAGAGCAATGGAAAATCACACAGCAGTCCGGATTCAGGGCAGGCCACAGATTGACATGAGGCTGGGGGAGTAGTGCAGAGGCAAGTTTGACAGTCTAGGAAAAGAAATTCAGAGTGTAGATGGGGCAGGGGGCATGATGGAAAAAACTTTTGTGTAGAGAAAAGTCCAGAGAAAGAATATATTGTACTTAAAATTTATTGGATGAAGAATATGGGAGATAAAGTTGGGTTTGTGACTTCATTGAGAGGAACCAGTAATTGCAATAAGGATAGTGGAGGAGGAACAGATTGGAAAAGGAAGATGATGAATTCAGTTCAATGTATTTGAGGGCAAAGACCTAATAAGTACTTGAAGTTCTTGAGTGAAGCTCACAAGTAGGATTAGATGCTGCTTTAAAAGTAATCAAGGAAGCCAAGAGCCCAGCAACTCAAAGGGCCTCTAGGGTTTAGCAATATGTAGGCCACTGATGATCTTTATAAAAGTAGTGTGAGAGGAGGGAAGAGAGGGGACAAGGAGTAGAGTGAAGACAAAGGATCACCCCAGTAATACTAGCTTATGTGATGAATCAATCCAGAATATAGTAGGGATTAATATATCGAACTTCCATTCCACTTTTACAGAGGGATGAGTTCAAGAACAAACACAGGGATTAGGTTCCTACCAACATTTGCCATCATCTTTAGTAAATATCTTTGGGATTGGAAAATGGAGTTTTATGTGTGGAAGTCTCTTATGAAGCAAATGGCAACGTTTATTCTTTCCTTCTACATTCAGTTGATTAAAATCAGATGGTCCCCTTAATTTCCAGAAGCTGGGAAATCATTTAGTGGGCACCTAGGTAAGGAGAGAAGGCAGAAAGTTAGTGAGCATGAGCATTCACCTTCACAGCAGTCAAATAACTTGGTGGGATGCAAGAGAATGAAAATGAGGGAACTTCTAGGACATTTTAAAAGAAGAAGATATTCAAACTGACACTTGAAGAACAGTTCACTGGGTAATCAGAGATAGCATCTGGGCCGCAAGAACAGTGTGTGAAGGGCATTCATTGCTTATCATTCAGAGACCATGGATCTCAATGGAGATGCAGAGGCAGAGGGAGGTGCATTCAGAAGTGAGGTAGCAACTGCATTTTTCTAAATGTGCAGGAAAGCTGCTTTTCAAAATATGTCTCAGGACTTCATCTCAAGGGTATCTCCAGACAAGTGAGCAACCAATTTCCAATATCTGTTCTAGACAGAAACAATAAGATAGTACAAAACAAACTTTGTAAATCTTGTCACTTTCTTTTTTCACAACACTTATTATATCCTGTTACATGTAATGAGTTAATCATGTTCACACACCTAATGTGCAGAAATACTGCTCACAGACTTTCTTGTTAAGGTTTACTTACTTATTTCAGTTTTTATCCATGTCCTCACCTAGCTGTATTTTTCGATCTTCAGTGAGAATATTGAAGTTTATATGAGAGTCTTAGGAAGCATTATTGTCATGTTCTTACCAGAATTCCATAAGAATTATCACCTTGCTATGAATTTTTATTACAACTTTAAAAAATATTTTCCTAAATAATTAAAAAAATTTTTTTAAGACTATGAAGAACCTGAAAAGGGCAAACCGGGACAATGTTTCTTTTTTCATTAAGAAGCAGCAACAACAAAATGTGATCTGCAGCACTATTAGGGATAATTGGAAGTATAATTATTCCAGAGAATTTTGGATTTAAATTGTCAGTTCACTGCACATGTTATTCAAATACCTGTCAGTCTCTCTCCAAAGATGTCAAAATCAATGGCAAAATGATTCCTGATTAATTGATTTGAGAAGTTGTATATTTCAAAATTACCATGTGACTTGGTATGTGCAATAATTGTATTTATGGATTTTATACATTTCAACAGTTTCTGAAAGATTGAGTTAGTTGTAATTTTTAATTAGATAAATATTAGGAAAATCCTTTTCCATGAAAATTGTTATTGTTTGACTTGGAGATTATAGAAACATAGACTTTAAAATTCCTGTTTTAAAAATGGAAACTGAAATGTTTTGAATCATTATCATCAGTCCCCAGCAGTAAAAATATTTTTTACAAAGGAATTAAATGGAAGAACTCAGAATGCAGACAAAAATTTATCAAAACAAAACAATTGCACATTATCACACATGCAAGAATCTCCACTGTTCTGTTAGTGTTTTTATGTCCCTTAATAAACTTTATTCCTAGCATTCCCTGAACCATCCATAGAGATAGAAAGACTATATTGTATCAGTTTGTAATATTTACATTATGCATCTGGAGGAAAAATAAAAAATCAGCAGTAATTCCAAATATACTGCCACTTTCTATGAAGTCATTGCCAAAGAACAAAGAGTGCCACCTAGTGAATCCTTAAGGAATCTTTCCCACCACCCATTCATTTGATACCTTTTATGGGGTATCTACTTGGAGTTATGCACACACGCTTACTCATGGTAATAGTTGACCTCACTGAATTCTTCCACCGGCCCTTCCACTGCCACTTAGTGTCACAAATGTGGGTTATCCATGCAACTTCTTCACTCCTGCTAAAATTCTACTCATTCTTCAAGACACAATTTAGATGGCACTTACCAAGTCTTCTCCAAATACCCATTGTCCTGCCAGAGTTATCCCTTTAGGTTTTGCATTTCGACCACATTATCTATTATCTCCCTTCTCATACATGCATGCTACATATCATTCTGTTGCTGTTTTTGTTAATGTCTGTGTATCCCATTCAACTATATATTTAAGGGCAGAAACTGTATCTGCCCTGTGAAAAGCATTCAGTTTTTGATACATGCATAAAAGAAATAGTTTTTTAAAAGGTCATTTTCCTTCTGTAATGCTGTTCACTATTGACCTTTTTAAGCCCATATCTAGAATATGCTTTGGCAATATCAAAGTTATTGATGACTACTTTCACTATATCTTTAAAATGGTAGTTAGTGACTAATTAATTCTGTGAAGAGCTATTTATCCACTAAGGACTTCTTTACTTCTAGATGAAAATGCAGTAACAAACTCAAAATATCAACCTTCGATTACTATATAAAACTAAAATCCAATTCATAAGAAACTCAATGATTATTCTTAAATGAATTAATGAATTGATGTCTAGAACTCTGTTGATATGAGGAACTACATTAGAAATACAGGTGACCACAGATAATTACTAATAGACCTAGAGAAACCTCGTGAGAGTCTCCACACTCACTCTCCTACAATGGACCATATAAATGTTCCATCTTTCCCCTCCTCCAAGTTATGCCACAGCATACAGAAACGTCAGTGTTAAGAAGCAAGAACCAAGAGGCACAGCAAGTCAAACACTCCTTGACAAGACAAAGTGTGACGGAACTCCAGGCAGGTGAGCTTGAAGAGGAATCAGGGCTTGATTTACTGACAGCAGGGTAGGGACATTCTTTGGAGTAGGCATGTGTGATGGATGAAGGGGGATCCTAACACAGAACTGAGGCATAGGAGGGAAGCCCAAAAGGGCAGGAAACAAGATTAAGAATTCATGAGAGGGGGCAAGTGTAGATTTAATCAGAGCTGGGCGGAAAATTAAGATAATGGGAGGAAGGCACTATCAAAAAGAAAATATCATCCCAAAGGCCTTGTCAAAGTAGCAAGCTAACTCATATTTTGAGTACCCTGGAACTAAAAAAAAGGCAAATATAAAAATCTTATATCGGTGTTTCTCAAACTTAAGAAACTGCATGGAAGTTTAAATTGCATGGAAGTTTAAAATTCCATTTTCTAGGCAGCACCCACATCAATTAATTCAGAATCTCTAGGGCAGGAACCTGGACTTCAGAACTCTTTAAAATCACCCTCTGTGATTATAATGACCAGTCAGGACTGAAAACCCTGCTCTAGTGTGAGACAGCCAAGACTAATAAAATTCCCATGCTGACAACCTATCATCTACCTTCAGGCTGCGGACCAACAAAAGGCTGATATCGTCCATATATTTAGCATCATGAAAGTGCCAGTATCAGGCAGAGGAGGTGTGGAACTGGTAAGGAAGCTAACCCAGAAGAATCAGTGCAAGACTAGAAGCAGAGCAGAAGACAATGAATGACTCCAAAATAATTTTCCTTCATACCTATGTGAATACAATACAGTGAATCCCACCCTCATATATATCCACAAAAATGGGATCCTAACTGGAATAAGATATGTTTCATGCTTGTGCAATTATATCAAATGAATTCTACTGTCATGTATAATCAAAAAGAACCAATTAAAAAATAATAACTATTGTATGCCATGCATTTTCTGTATTTTAGCTAGTTCTTGCTGGGAAAAATATACCAACCAGAGGAATATTTATACAATAAAAAGACTGAAAGTTCTATTTGTCTCTGTTATTTTTGTTTATCTGAAACATATGGGAGGAAAAGTAGAGGGTATAGTAATAGGATGAAAAGCCTAGTGTGGAGAGTGCCTTAGGAAAAGAAAAATTACATTGCTTAAGAAATATAAAAATTAGGAACCACACCATGTGACCCATTTATCCCACTCCTCAGTATATACCCAAAAGACTTAAAATTAGCATATTATTGTGGCAACCACATCAATGTTTATAGCAGCTCAATTCACAACAATTAAGCTATGGAACCAACCTATATGCCCTTCAACAGATGAGTGGATAAAGAAAATGTGCTACCTATACACAATGGAAAATTACTCAGCCATAAAGGATGAAATTACGGCATTTTCCAGTAAATGAAAGGAACTGGAGACTGTCGTGCTAAGTGAAATAAGCCAATCCCAAAAAACCAAAGACACAATGTTCTCTCTGATATGAGAATTCTGACTCACGATAATCAGGGGGTAGGGAAGAGTAGAGGTTCACGGGATTGGGCAAGGGGAATGGGGAGAAGGGAGGGGGATGGTAATGGGTAAGATAGTAGAGTGAATCAGACATAACTTTCCTATGATCATATATGAATACACAACCATTGTAACTCTACATCATGTACAACCAAAGGAATGGGAAGTCATACTCCATGTATGTATGATATGTCAAAATACATTCTATTATCATGTATAAATAAAAAGAACAAATAAAAATTTTTAAAGAAATGAAATTTGAAACCCTGGGTTCATATTTGGGTAGTTGAAGGGCTGTTTGAGAAAACTGTTGAATTAGAAGAAGTTAATTGAATGCAAAATAATTTAATTATTGTAAAATTTAAAAATTTGAACAATAGCATATCATTCACTCCTATTTTATCATTCATATTTTTAAAAGAATCTATTTTAAGACATGAATGTGAGGTTTACTTGGACATTGTTATGGTTTAGATATGAGGTGTCCCCCAAAAGCTCCTGTGTGACAGCACACAAAGGTTCAGAAGTGAAACGATTAGATTATGAGATGTGCATTAATCAGTGGATTAATACACTGATATGGATTAACTAGGTGGTAACTGTAGGCAGGAAGCGTGTGACTGGAAGGGGTGTGACATTGCAGGCATGTCTTTGGGGTTTATATTTTGTCCCTGGTGAGCAGAGCCCCCTCTGTGCCATTGTCGCCGTGTCCTGAGCTACTTTCCTGCACCAAACACTTCTGCCCTGTCTGCCTCACCTCCCACCCAGAGCAATAAAGTCGGTTGTCTATAGGCTGTGATTTCTAAAACTGTGGGCCAAAATAAACACTTTCTCCTCTAATTGTTCTTTCTAGGTCTTTTGGACATAGTGACCACAAAACTGACTAAAATAGACATATAAATATTTATGGTTAATTTTGTTTATGGTAATTTCCATCCTATTCTACATGACTCATTCTCTAAATCTAAATACTTTCAAAAAGTAAACAAAATAAGTGAACATATCAGGTTATGAAAACCAAGTGATTACAATCTTTTAAAATAGTCCGTGGTGATCTCCATCAAAGCTGCTATCAATTTACAAAACATATGGGTTGTAGTATCCTAGCATGAGCTGCTCTCATCTTTTAATACTTTCTTGAATCTACTTAAATGATAATATTTTTGGAGTTTCTAGAGGATCATCAATTTTTTTCCCTGTCAGGAGAGAAAATAGCAGTCTGTTTAACAAAAAAGCAACACGTAACTATAAAATACAATTTAAACATACCAGAATGAAAAGAAATGATCTACAAATATATGCAATATTATGGGTGAACTTCACAAATTTAATAATTGAGGGAAACAAAGCCCAGAAAACAATAGACCATATGAGTCCACCTATCAAAAAGCTGGGCAAAATTTATGCTATGAAATATCAAGGGAGTGGTTAGCCTTCCTAATAGGAACAAATTGGAATTTGGAGGTGAACATAATTTTCTATTTGTTAATCTGGGTCAGGATTACTGGGGAATGATCAATCTATAAAAATTCAATGTGGTATACATGTCTAACAGATCATTTTGTGTATACATTATGCCTCAATCAAATGTTAAAAATTCCACCATAAGTGCCTCCACATGCCCATTTTTTAACATAATGAATTAAAGCAGAAGCAGTGTGAGAGAGTGGTTACCATATTAGATTTGGTATCTGGTCCCCTGTATTTGCACCCTGAGTATGAATCACCATCTCTATGGCCTTGGGGATTAATCTAACCTCTCCAGAACCCAGGAACATCATTGGCAAAAGGTGAATTACAAAAGCCTCACCTTAGAGAGCTATTGGGAAGAATAAATAAGTTGATGATTGTAAAATAATGCAGTTTTCAGTACATGGATTGATAAATGTGTGCTGTAGCTCCATAATATATTTCTTTCATTATGGGAAGGTATTAAAATATTTCTTAATATCTACTAGAACTGCAATATTGGATGTCTTTTGTTAGTTTCTATTCTTTGGAACTCCTGGGCCTGGGACTCAGCCCACCTAAAGGCATTCAAATTAAATAGAACTCTGTGAACACTCTGACACTCAAACACAACACCTCAAGGGAAGGATTCAGACCTTGTTTTCTGACCCAAACCTTAGCATATACTATTAACCTCATGAGTAATGCTGCCAGATAGGTATTGAGGTTTTTCTAGAACAGAAAAAAAGAAAAAGAAAGAAAGAAACTGTTGGTCTTTATTCCTTTTACTGGTGAGGTAAAAGGGAAAGTGACCACTACAGAGATGGAGCAGATGTGCACCTTGAAGGGAATTGCCAACTTGGAAAGTCACTTGAGAAAAGGATGTTGCAATGAGTTGGGAGATGAATCAGGTAGCACTAAGCAAAGTTTCACACCCAATTTAGAACAATCACTGATTTGAAGTAAGAGAGTTACTGATCACAGTACCTGCTGGGTCCTTCCACAGTGGTTTTTACCAGCAAAGAACTGGGAAAACAAACGGTGGGGATGGGGTTCATGTTACAGCATCATTACATAGAAGTCAGACAATCAAGGGCAGCCAGAAGGGAAGATGGAGCAAAGGAATAGAAGACATTACCATGAAGAACTACTAAAAGGCATGTTTAGTGGACTTTAGGGTACAGAGAGGGGAATTTCCATATTTTATGATTTGACAAGGATAAGAAGTGCTAATCAATAAGCAAGTAGGCTTCTCATCTGATTACTATTATCCTATAGTTTTTCAGGTTTAAGCTTAAATTAAACAAAAATAACAGAAAAAAGTACAAATATTAGATTTGTAGAATTTTGAGCAAGAACTAGCTAAAGCACAAATAATACATAGTACCCAATACTTATTATTTTTAAGTAGTGTGTCCATCAATCACCTTGTTTTAATCTCTGGTGCATGATCATGATCTTACATTAAATGTTGCTGACAAGTTCTGATCCATAGTTGTCCTCTGGTTTCTTGTTTCCAAAAAGGGCCCAGTTCAAGCTTGCTTCTACTCTGCTTCTAGCTTTGTGTTGGTTATTTTAGGTTATATTTTTCTTCATCTCCACAACCTCCTCTGCCTGATCCTGGTACTTTCAACATGACATTGAACATCCTCTACTATAGCCTTCTACTTTACCAACCATAAGTTCAAGTTAAACCCAAACAACAGAAACAAATCTAACCCAGAATAACCAATGTAAGACTAAAAGCTGAGTAGAAGCAATGCCCTCAACTCTAAGATAAATTCAGTGAAGGCAGGGAGGGCTTACCATGGAGGTAGAGAGTCAAAATGACTAAAGGTGTTAGACATGTAGCATGAAGGTGTGAATTAGTCAGTGATCCCAGTTAGCAAGTAAAATTGATTGTTTTGGCAGAACAGTGAGTCTTCTAGAGGAGAGATTAAGGCAAATACAGAAAAAAATAAAACAACAAAATGAGTATCAGGAATCCGGGGGGAAAATTTGGGAGATGTTTATATGTATTGATCATATAAAGTCTCATTGATGAATGAAGTAACATCGAAAAGATACTAAAACAAAGGCAGAGGCCTGAGGATGTATGTTGTCTAGAAGAAGAGTGTTATGGTGAAAGGGAATGGACTAGCGTCAAGGGGCCCTGCTGAAAACTTGCTCAGGTTTTCAAGGAATGGCAAAGAGGCCAGTGTTGCTGGAACAGAATGAAGTAGGGTAAGAGTTGAGGAACGTAAGACCAGAGGGTAGCAAGAACCTAGAGCATGTAAACGTAGCATTCTGAAGACTGTCTTTTCCCGCAAGGAAAGCTCTAAGTTAACTTATCATCACTCTGATAAAATGCCTGAGAACATCAACTTATAGGAGGAAAAAGTTTATTTTGTCTCATAGTTTTAGAGTTTCAGTCCATAGTCAGCTGACTTTGTTGCTTTGGGGCCTATGTCCAGTTAGCACATCTTGGTGGCAAGTGCCTGCTTCAGCAGAGCTGCCCACTCATGGCATCCTGGAAGCAGGAAAAAAAAAAAAAAAAACAAGAAGGGGCTGCGGTACCAAAATCCTCTTCAAGCCCCTACTTCCAATGACTGGCTTTCTTCCATGAGACCCCAACACCCAAAGGCTCCACGTCTTTTACAGTGCTATGGGCTGGCCACAAAGCCTTCAACACAAGGCTTTTGGGAGGATGTTAAGGTCCAAACCACAATAAAAGCCATCTGAGAGCCTTGAGAAACAGTCTTTAACTTAGGTTTTAGAATGATCTCTCCAGTGCACAATCCTTATCACTGTAACTTCAAGTAGAGGTTGGCTTAACTGTCATCGAGTTTTGATATGAGACTATTGTCTTTAAACTTATAGACTTCTAAAAATAAATGCACATTATTGGTTCCTAAGTCTTGGAGATTCTGGGTTAGTATTTCTGTAGTGAAATTCATGGGTCTATATCTTTTTTTAGGTATATTTAATATGATTCTGATGCAAATTGTCTGTGGTATGTAATCTGGAAATACTATTATAGCAAGACTTTGCCTACACAACCTCGCTGACTTTCTCACAACTCTAACTCATGTGGACTTTTGACAACTAAGTTGTCTTTACAGTATGAAAGTACCAAGCAGATTATAGGTTCTGGCCAAAAACAACCAAAACATTTTGTATATGTTTTATTATTATTTGAAAAATATGTGCTATGAATCATTTATGTCAGAAAAAATTATAATAAATATTTTTAAAGATCTTTAGCTGCTTTGTGGAAACTAGATGGTGTGTGTGTGTGTGTGTGTGTATGTGTGTGTGTTTGGTGGGAAGGTGGAGGAAAAGGTAGGAGAATCAACTTGAGAAGTGCTTTGGATATATAGCTAAAAGAATTCCTCAGTGTATTAAATTCGGAGTGTGATAAAACAGAAGTCAAGTAAAACTCCGAGGTTTTTGACCTAGCAACTAGAAAAATGAAATTGTCAACTGCTAAGATAAGAAGCAATGGGAAAGTACATTTCAAAGAAAGAACATTGGAATCTAGGATTTGGTCTTGACCAGGTATTGCTTGAGATTAATATTCAACATCCAAGTGTAGATACCAATTGTATTTGCCAATGAATACATGAATGTGGGGTTCAGAAGAGAAGGATACAATACAGATACAAAATTAGAAATCAGCACACAGAGGTTGTCCCAAGTCATGGTGCTAGATGATATCAACTTGGGTGCAAATATCAGCAGTGGAGTCTAAGAATGAAGGTAAGAGAAACACTGACAATGTGGTATGTTACAAGGCAGTCAACAATATGTTTCAGGGAGTGATCAACTTTGCAAAATGCTTCTCATAGGTGAAGTACATGGATAACTGAGAATTGGAGAATTGAGCACTGAATTTAATGTTGCATAGGTTAGACATGGCCTCTAAAAGAGTTGTTTCTGTAGAGGGGACAATAAAGTCAAGAAAGTTTGCTATGGTTTTTCTTTAAATACATGATATTATCCAAAAAATGGCCAGATATGGAATTAATTCTATATAAAGGAAAATATGGATTATTCGGGGGAAAAAAACTGTTCCAAAGGAGCAGATAAGATGGACTTTTTTGTTCAGAGGAAAGGAAAACCCTTTCCCAGTAACAGGAGCCAAGCAGAGCATACCACCTTTTTGTACATCTATAAGCTACGATTAAAGCATTAGCAGATTTCCAAATCCCCTATGGACAAGTAGTTTAGGGGATCTGGAAATTCTATTTTGATGTCATCTCTGTGAAATGTGAACTGAAGTTAAAGACTGAATATATGGAGTGGGAAAGAGAAGTTGGAGAGTGCAGGAGAGAGAAAACATTACCACCACTGCTGGTATCGTTGCCATTAGCAAAATTCAAATACTCATATTTTTAGAATAAGGGATAGCTAATTTTCTTACTCTTTACCAAAAAAAAAAAGAAAGAAAAGAAAAGCATTTCTAGTTTTATTTATGGTACATTAGTATGTAGTGTTTTGTTAATAGCATTTTATTTTTAACTACACGTTTCGGAGGGTAAGAGCCAGCAAAACAAAGCTTGAAAATAGAGAAACAACTGTACTGATTCAGTGAGACACTGGAAATGGGAGTGAGAGGACACATGGTTTAGAACATAGGGTGTGGATCAGTCTCAGATGGAATCCAAAGGACAAAGAAAGACAGGACCACCCATGTGTGTTTGGAGGGGTTTCAACCCCAACAGAACCCTGAAGAAGTTCATCAGGGGATGTAGGCAAGATAAAGAACATGACAGATTTGGAAGAACCACTCTGGCGAATTGGAAAGGGTCTGTAAGAGCATGTGCCAAGGATTGCTCAGTGTTGGTGAGCATCCAGTGGAGCTTGGATAGCAGGTATTTTGGGTGTCAGCAGCCTAAATGTCATATGATTCTCCTTGGCACGCCCCTGAAGTTAAAAAACAAATGCCTATTTTTTAATGGGAGTTAGCCCCTTTCATAAACAAGAAGCACTGGAAGAGGAAAATTTAGGCTGGGCTCTCTAGTATAATTGGAATCCTCTGGAATATTAAGTACATGTTCATTAATTCACTCATTCAACAAAAGATTACTAAGGGTCTTCTATATGCTGTGAGCAAAAACTAGAGCTTGTGGTCAACTGGAATGTGAGATATTAATCAAATTATTTCACAAATAAATGGGAAATCACAAAAGTGAGCCCACTGGGAAGGAAAGGAAGAAGGAGTATAATGGTACATGACAGTGATTCCCCACCACGGCAGGATAAACTGAGAAGGTTTCCAGGGGCAGGAAGTAAAGATCAAGTAAAAACCTGAAGACTGAGTAGGAGTCACTCAGAGGGAAAGAGTGAGCAAATTGTACCCTGGGTGGAGAAAACAACATATGCACAAAATGGGATAGGATGGAGAGGGGTATGTCACAGTGAGCACCAGGTGCTAAAAGCTGGAAAGAGGAGAAGGCTTGAATAACCAGCAGAGTGTCTTGAGAGCCACGTTAGGTGTTTTCCCTCTAGAGCAAAGCGAGACATGGAACATGTCAGCAGGAATGCCTAGTGATCAGATTTTTATTTCCCAAAGACCTCTTTGGGTGGCGTGGGTGTTTGGAGGTTCTGTGGGAGCTTCTAAGAGAGATGATGGTCTTTGATTCACTGGGTGTAGAAGGGATGGAAGCAGAAAAGTGGGTGATTGCCAGAGATCATCTGGGAGTTAAAATGATAGGGCCTTGTGGTGAACTGGATAAAAAATAGACTCAGAGAGTCAAGGGTTGAATATTTTCTCTCATATGTGAAAGCCAGACCAAAATGAAGGGGGAAGAAGAGGAGAATCCTATGAAAATATAAGGTATACCAGTGGAGAAGAGGAAGGGAGTTGATGCGATGGGATTAGGGATAGGAAAAGGGTAGAACTGTAGAATGAAATTGACAAAATTTTGTTATGTACATATACAAATATACCACAGTGATTTCCCCTTTTATGTGTATCTGTAAAGCAACAGTAAATAAATAGAAGGAAGACTGGCAGAGTAGAAGAAGGGGAACTGGGGGAGAGAGGAGGGTAAGTTAAGAGGAAGTCCTGGGGACTGAAATGAGCAAACTATATTCCATGCATGTGTGACTTTGTCAAAATAAACCCCACAATTATGTGTAAATATAATGCACTAATGAAAACGTTTTATAAAAGTGTGAAGAAAAAAGGGACAATTTAACCCCCTGGTTTCTGCTTTGTTCAACAGGATGAATAGTTCACCTTGGGAGTTGTGGAGGAAAACCATGAGTTCGGAGTTCAGATTCGGTTCTATTGAAATTATCACAATCAAAGTAAAAACACAATTTTATTTGACATAATTAGGACCAATAAATTTGTTGATGGTGCTAAATATAACCTCTATTCTAGCATTTGCTTTGGGGGTAGGCTTTCAGATTTTGCCTTTGCTGTTACATTTATGGGTTATATTGAATGCTGATGCTCTTCTCTGCAGAGACACTTTGTGGTGTGATAACATACCATGAAGCGACAAGTTAGCACCATTTTATGGGTTAGAAAATTGTAGCAGAGGGCTGGACATATGAATCAGTGGGAGAGCGGTTACCTGGCATGAGGAAGGCCCTACATTCCAGACCAAGCACCAAAGCAGGAAGGGGGGAGATAATCACACAGGAAAGAAGTTAGGATCAGATTATAAAAAAACACTGGTTTAGCCTCCTGGAGTCCTGGAGAGCGCAGCAATTAACTAACTCTATGACTTCAAACCAATTTACTTATCGCCCCTATATCTCAGTTTATTCATCTTTCAACATAATATACAAAGAGAGAATAAGTGGGGTGAATCTCTTCAGAGAATCATGTAGTCATAAAACTTAAAGGAATTACTTGATAACATAAAGCTACACAGTAAATAGCTGAGGATGTCTCTGTATTCTTAGAGTTTTGAGTTACGTGAGGACAGTTGTATTCTTCAAATAAAAAGCAAAACACTGAGAAAGAAGAAACAGGTCCTAAAATAAATAACAAATCCTACCGTGAAAGACTTAAAATAAAAGCAGCAAGAGTCAAGATATATAGGTAAGAAGAGAAAATGACAATTTATGTTATCATCACAAAACATATTCTTGAGGGAATGAATCAGAAATACCAAAGAAATGCCAAAAATAAGGCCACTAAATATATGAATAGTAGAAGTATGTTTTAAGAAATTCAAAAGAGTAGAATAATTACAATAAATAGCCATCATCAATGACATCAAAAAGTACCTTTACTTGATTAGCCTCCGAGATGTTGTATTAGAACAAAGCAATAGTTTCTTGAGTGTTCTTACTATGTATCTTGTGACTCTTTTCCCTGATTTTGAAGATAATGTACATATTTTTTAGATGTGAAGATGTAGGAGAATGTAAAAACAACAGCAAAACACTCCACACCCGATCTTACCTATTCCAGAGATTAAAATTTTATATTTCCTTTTCCTTTTTTTTTTTTTACTCTTTGAATATCAATAACTTTTATAAATACAAGATTGGAATAACACATAGGGCATTCTATTCTGTGTACTTCTATAAGCAGGTGAACCTTTTATATTGAACATTTGTCTCTTCTAAATATTTTTCAGAATATTACTTTATGCATCCTTAGTAATTAATTATGTAGATATTTCATAGTTTATTAAAATAATAATCTAAGTTTGGGACTTCAGGATTTGGGAATTTTAGGGGTTTTATTATTATAAATAATATAATGGAATGGAAATCTTTAAATATAAATATTTGTGTGTCTCTGACAATGTAAAACCACATATTATATCAAATGACATAGCCACTTTAACATTTTAGATGTATTTTAATTTCCTTGGTCATTGCACCCAATTCACCTTCCTATCCACAGTATAAGAAACTGCTGCTGGGGAGATAGCTCCTTTGGTGGAGTGCTTGCCTTGTAAGCACAAAGCCCTGGGTTCGGTTCCCAGCACGACAAAAACAGAAAAAAAGAAACTGCCATTTTCACTATATCCCTACTCGAAAGATTTTTATTTTCAACTTTGAGAGGGGAGCCAAGTTCATTCTGGATGAACTATGGGATAGCAAACTGTTTATCAAAAGAGAAAACAAAAATCTAACAGAATACTATGAAAAAAAAAAGCAGAAAATTGCTCTAAAGAATAAAAGAAACTCTTTGTAGACTAAAGTTCATGTTTTACACACAGTTTTATAACAAATACCTGTTAGTTTGCCTTCCCAAAATCTGTTCTCTTTCTTGGTGATGACACTCTTTTTGAAAGTCGTCCCTCCTTCAATGTCAGGTCTCATGGTCCTGGGGATGACCACACCTCCAGCTGTAAGGAGGCCTTTCAAAGTATAATATACCTCTACCTATGTGGCTGTCTGGCACAAGCCAGTGGCACAGTTGGGCTAATCAAATCTTTTAGTAGAACATTTGCAGGATATATTGGAAAAGAGATTTCCCTCTTTCATCAGGATAGGGTTCAGCGTACCATTAAATAAACCACAGCTAAGAGTAGAAGAGAAAGGGAAGGGGGAACTGATGAGCTGATTAAGTCTGTGGGCTAGTCCAATCTCCTTTATTTTTCTCAATCACGCACTCATCTTGTGTTACCCAGAAACACAAATACAAATGCAAATCCTACTCTGGAAACCCTGGATACTTAAAAGAAAAAGAAATCTTTATTTGCTTCATTATAAAAAACACAGGGGTTTTACACAGTGTTTCTTGCAGAGAGAGAGGAAAAAATTTTTTAAAAAATTAAATATTTGATTCCTTAAGTCTTCTTACTCAAAAAGTCTCTCTGCTTTCTCTCACTCCCTTTACTGCTTCTCTTCCACTTTGCCCTACCATGTGGCCATTCTGCTTATGGAGTTTGGTCCACTGTGCTGGGCATCTTCTTTTACAGGGAACAGCTCCCTGGAATTTAGGTGAAGAACTCTACCTTGGAACACATGGAACTATTGCCGGCTCAGAATCTAACTTCCTTTCTAGTCTAGGATCTCCATGTGAGCCAGCATTGTGTTTATGCATTACTCTTTATTCACCATCTAACATAGAACAAAGTACATGGTTGAACTCAACACATATTGAATGAATGAATGGATGTCTACGCTTTCCTAGCATGCAGTGGAAGAACTGTAAAGGAGTATGGCTAAGATGGCATGGGAGAAAGATGGTGGACAAGAGAAAAAGGAAGCACAAAGGCAAGAGAGTAGAGTATAGAGAACAAACAGCAGTCTTTGGTCAAGTTAGGGAGTCTACTTTCTGTCTCCCCTCTTTCCTCTCTTCTTGGAAATCTCTTCATCAGTTGCATTATGAAAAGTGGCAGAACAAAGAAGCCTTCCAGGTCCCCCGGCTCAAGGAGTGCTCTCTGATAGCTACGAGGTTCACCCTCAATCTCTCATCCAGTGCATTTTCTATAATTATTGTCTTCTTGTTAAAAGGATATTTGCAGATGTGAAAGAGAATATCTTGACTGAGATTTTCTACCTGAAGTCAGAAATTAAAAGAGCTTTGAATATAGAGCACTTTGGAGTAAAAGAGGATTACAAAGTATTTGTGTGTCACGAACAAATACTCATGGTTTTGTTCTTTCTCATGGACATTCTGGATTTCACTTGTTAGAAAATATATATAGAGACATTCAGTAATATCATCTAAGTGCCAGGGGGGAAAAAATGTAGAGAACAATCTATGCAGAGTATTCCATTCTCTAGAAAGCAGGTTTTAGTTTGTTTTTGTTTAGCTGCTTCAAGAAAAGAAGTAACTTTGTTTGGAAATTTAGTTTGGCAAATATAATAATCTGAATTTAGCTTTCAGTCAATTTAACTTAATTTGTATCTTAAAGTCCTAAATTTGGCATAGAAGAAGTTATCACTCCTGGGATAGCCCTTCAAAATAAAGACAAACATACATGAGAGAAAAGATAGACATAATAATGTTTTTCTAAAAACTCATATCTTTCTTTACCACAGTACAGTACAAAATGGAAAAAATGATGATCTATCAGAAGGAACAATTTCATGGAGTTGCATCCTATTTGGGTAGCAAGAAGGGCAAATGACCTGACATTCCCAGCTGTCCACATTTCATAATTAATTAGTAGCAATTATCCTGAATTTGATACATATTTTTAAATCAGTGTCCCTATCTGAGAACATTATGTCTTCCTCCCTCTTTCACAACCACAGCATATATTCCTACTGCTGAGGCAGTGCCTATTATTATGTTCAAAATTTACCTCAGTTAACTTAATGAATATTAAAAAGCACTTCAACCTAAATGGGAATAAACATGATTAGAAAAAGGGGGGAAGCTATTGAGTATAGAAGCAAAGTTCTACAGATATCATTTTGACACAAAGAGAAAGAAATTTGTTATGTTGGAAACTGAAGGAATTTTGTTCTTAAAAATCTGTATGTACCCAACAGATTTGTCCATGTGATCCCTTAACCCAAATTCTTCCCAGATATTAGCCCAATACCTCATACAAGCTCTCAGAAATTCAGGTGTGTTCTCCAAAGCTTAACCAGACTCAGATATTAGGGGAATGAAGTACCTGCCTGGCCATGTGAGAAAATATTGCATTACGGTGTGTTTCGTTATGTCATGGCCAGAAAATCCTCATACAAATTTGCATTAGGAATCAGCCTGTCAGCTGCATGCAACAGCTGGTCAGAATGTATATTATTAAAAAGACTAACTACATGTTTCCCAAATTAAGTTCACATAGCATGACTGCTGTTACAAATCTAAGCAAATCATTTTGGTAGGTAATATGGCTGTAGAACTACTGGTAAAGCATTTCTGGGTTTTATTAAATGAGCTATTAGGTTGCTTAATCATGGCACTTTAAGGATCTGAATCTATTTTTTAAAACTCTAATGGACTGAATGGTGGCCTATCAAAATGTATACCTGTGTCCTGATGCTCCAAACCTGTGAATTCTACTTTCTATGAAAAAGGTGTTTTCAAACAGTTAAGAATTTTGATCAGTGTGGATTATGCACTTGGGCCCTGAATCAAATTACATGTGTTCTAATAAAGACACAAAGAGAAAGCAGTATGAAAAGAGAGGCAATGGTGCAGTCACAAGCCAAGAATGAGGGCAGCCACCAGGTACGGGGAAAGGCAAAGAACAGTTCTCTCCTAGAACCCTTGACCGAATCACACAGCCCTGCTGAATTTTGAACTTCTGGCCTCTACAATTGCAAATGAATAAATTTATTGTTTTAAGTTACCTTCTTTATAGTGATTTCTTATGGCAGCCTTGGGAAACTAATATAATCATCTAGATTACTCTTCATTTTAAATTAGAAATGGAAAGCAAATTCCCTACAGAGAAAGCCCTGGAAAGTCCTGAAAATAGGTGATTTTTTTTTAACATAGGCCTCACCCTGAATTAACTATGATGTTGAGCAAGAATTTTAGACTTCCTGTTATTCAATGACTTTTAACAATGTTTTTATTAGTGTAATATATTTTTACATTATAGTGCAGTTCATTTTGACATAATCATACATGCATGGGATATAGTTTGCTCCATTTCAGTTCCCAGTGCTTCCTCTTTCCCTTCCTATCTCCCCACATCCCCATTCCCATTCCAATATTCTACTGGTTTTTCTTCTTTTTTTATTTTTACTTTTTTAATTGGTGTGTTACAGGTATACATAGAGGCAGAATTCACTGTGGTCAATTTCATTCTTGAGTTTCTCCCTTTTCCTGTCCCTCCTCCTTCCCTCTCAATCCTGTACCTGTACTCCACTGATCCGCCTTTTATTTTTATGGTGTCTACTCCTTTTCCCCCTTATTTTTTTTTTATTATTTTATTGTAAACAAATGGGATACATGTTGTTTCTCTGTTTGTACATGGCGTAAAGGTATACCATTTGTGTAATCATAAATTTACATAGAGTAATGCTGTTTGATTCATTTTGTTATTTTTTCCCTTCCCCCACCCCTCCCACCCCTCCCACCCCTCTTTTCCCTCTATATAGTCCTTCCTTCCTCCATTCTTGCCCCCCTCCCTAAACCCAACTCCAACCCCAACACTAACCCCTCCCACCCCCCATTATGTGTCATCCTCCACTTATTATCGATATCATTCGTCCTTTGTTTTTTTGAGATTGGCTTATCTCACTTAGCATGATATTCTCCACTTTCATCCATTTGCCTGCAAATGCCATAATTTTATCATTCTTTATGGTTGAGTAATATTACATTGTATATATATACCACAGTTTCTTTATCCATTCATCAACTGAAGGACATCTAGGTTGGTTCCACAATCTGGCTATTGTGAACTGAGCAGCTATGAACATTGATGTGGCTGTATCTCTGTAATGTGCTGATTTTAAGTCCTTTGGGTATAGGCCAAGGAGTGGGATAGCTGGGTCAAATGGTGGTTCCATTCCAAGATTTCTAAGGAGTCTCCACACTGCTTTCCAGAGTGGCTGCACTAATTTGCAGCCCCACCAGCAATGTATGAGTGTACCTTTCTCCCCACATCCTCGCCAACACCTGTTGTTGCTTGTATTCTTGATAATTGCCATTCTAATTGGGGTGAGATGGAATCTTAGGGTGGTTTTGATTTGCATTTCTCTTATTACTAGAGATGTTGAACATTTTTCCATATGTTTGTTGATTGCTTGTAGCTCTTCTTCTATGAAGTGTCTATTCATTTCCTTAGCCCATTTGTCGATTGGATTATTTGCATTCTTGGTGTAGAGTTTTTTGAGTTCTTTATAGATTATGGAGATTAGTGCTCTATCTGAAGTATGATTGGCAAAGATTTTCTCCCACTCTGTAGGCTCTTTCTTTGCATTACTGATAGTTTCCTT
The DNA here is from genome assembly GCF_902686445.1 of Sciurus carolinensis. Lineage (NCBI taxonomy): Eukaryota > Metazoa > Chordata > Mammalia > Rodentia > Sciuridae > Sciurus > Sciurus carolinensis. Next base: position 88,796,969 of record NC_062219.1, read on the forward strand.
TGCTGAGAGAAAGCTTTTTAGTTTGAATCTATCCCAGTTATTGATTCTTGCTTTTATTTCTTGTGCTATGGGAGTCCTGTTGAGGAAGTCTGGTCCTAAGCCGACATGTTGAAGATCTGGACCTACTTTTTCTTCTATAAGATGCAAGGTCTCTGGTCTGATTCTGAGGTCCTTAATCCATTTTGGGTTTAGTTTCGTGCATGGTGAGAGATATGGGTTTAGTTTCATTCTGTTGCATATGGATTTCCAATTCTCCCAGCACCATTTGTTGAAGAGGCTATCTTTTCTCCATTGCATATTTTTGGCCCCTTTGTCTAGTATGAGAAAATTATATTTATTTGGGTTTGTGTCCGTGTCCTCTATTCTGTACCATTGATCCACCTTTCTATTTTGGTACCAATACCATGCCGTTTTTGTTACTATTGCTTTGTAGTAGAGTTGAAGATCTGGTATTGCGATACCCCCTGCTTCACTCTTTCTACTGAGGATTGCTTTAGATATTCTGGGTTCTCAAACTATCCCTGTTTGCTGATGATATGATTATATACTTAGAGGAACCAGGAAATTCCACCAGAAAACTTTTAGATCTCATAAGTGAATTCAGTAAAGTAGCAGGATATAAGATCAATGCACATAAATCTAAGGCATTTTTATACATAAGTGATGAATCTTCAGAAAGAGAAATTAGGAAAACTACCCCATTCACAATAGCATCAAAAAAATAAAATACTTGGGAATCAATCTCACAAAAGAGGTGAAAGACCTCTACAGTGAGAACTACAGAACACTAAAGAAAGAAATTAAAGAAAACCTCAGAAGATGGAAAGATCTCCCATGTTCTTGGATAGGAAGAATTAATATTGTCAAAATGGCCATACTACCAAAAGTGCTATACAGATTCAATGCAATTCCAATTAAATCCCAACGATGTACCTTACAGAAATAGAGCAAGAAATTATGAAATTCATCTGGAAGAATAAAAAACCCCTTATTTTGCTCTACATTTCATATGAGAAAAAACATTGGACCATTGATTTTCTCAGTATAACAAACTTATTTCAGGATGATATTCTCCAGTTCCATCCATTTATCAGAAATATCATAATTTCATTCTTCTTTATGGCTAAAACTCCTTTATGTATATACTACATTTTCTTTATCCAGTCATCTGTTGATAGGCACCTGGGCTGCTTCATAATTCACCTATTGTGAATTGCACTGCTATCAACATGGATATGCCTATATTGCTATAGCATGCTGATTTTAGTCATTTTGGACAAATACCAAGGAGTGGAATAGCCAAGTCATATAGTGGTTCTATTTCTAGTTTTCAGAGGAATCTCCATACTACTTTCCAGAGTAGTTATACTGATTTGCAGTCCCACTAACAAAGTATGAGTAAACCTTTTTCCCCACATTCTCACTAGCATTTAATACTATTTGTATTCTTGTTGATTTATTATCATTTGTATTCTCACTTGAGTGAGATGAAGTTTTGATGTAGTTTGAATGCTAGTGAAGATGAATATTTTTTCATATATGTGTTAGCCATTTGTCTGTTAGTTCTTTCGCCCATTTACTAATTGTATTCTTTGCTTTTGTTGGTATTAAATTGTTTGAGTTCTTTATATATTCTAGATATTAGTCTCCTGAAAGAGTACCTGGGAAAGATTTTACCTCATTCTGTAGACTCTCTCTTCATTCTCTTGTTACCTTTGCTGTGGAGAAACTTTTTGATTTGATGCCATCCTACTTATTGATTCTTGGTTTTATTTCTTGGGATTTAGAGGTCTTATTCAGGAAGTCAGCACCTGCACCCATTTGATGGAGGGTTGACCCTACATTTTCTTCTAGCAATTGTAAAGTTTCTGGTCTGATTATCGGGTCTTTGATCCACTTTGAGTTGACTTTTGTGCAGGGTGAAAGATAGAGATATAATTTCATTGTACCTATGGACATCCAGTTTTCCCAGCACTTTTTGTTAAAAAGATTATTTTTTTCTCCAACATATTTTTGGCAACTTTGTTGAGTATTAGATGACTATATCTGTGTGGGTTTGTCTCTGTGTCCTCTAGTCTATTCCATTGATCTTCAGGTCTGTTTTGATGCCTATATCATGCTGTTTTTGTTACTAGAACTCAGGTGGTATAATGTGAGATCAGGTATTTGATGCTTTTGCATGACTCTTCTTGCTCAGGTTTGCTTTGGCTATTCTGGTGGTTTCTTATTCTTTCAAATACATTTTAGGACTATTTTATCTAGTTCTATATAGAGTGTAATTGATATTTTGATGGAGATTGCATTGAATTGGTATATTGCTTTTGGTAGTATGGCCATTTTGACAATATTAATTCTGCCTATTCTTTTCATCTTCTAAGGTCTCCAATTTATTTCTTCAGTGTTCTATAGTTTTCACTGTAGAGACCTTTCACCTTGATTAGACTTTTATTTTTATTTTTGAAGTTATTGTGAACAGGATGGCTTTCCTGATTTCTTTTTTTGAGGAATCACTGTTGGAACATAGGAAAGCTATTGGTTTTCATATGTTGATCATGTGCCCTGATTCTTTGCTGAACTTATTTATCAGATCTAGAAATCTTCTGTTGGAGCTTTTATTTATTTATTTTTTTGAGTGGGGTCTTCTAGATAGAGAATTATGCCATCAGCAAACAGAAATAGTCAGACTTCTTCATTTCTTATTTGTATTCCTTTAATTTCCTTCTCTTGCCTGGTTGTTCTGGATAGAGATTCAAGAACTACATTGAATTAAATTGGTGAGAGTGGATATTCTTGTCTTGTTCCTAATTTTAGAGGAAATCCTTTCAATTTTTCTCCTTTCATTATGATATTGACTTTGGGTTTTTCATATGTAGCCTCTACAATGTTGAGATAAATCCCTTCTCTCCCTAGTTTCTCTAGTGTTTTTAATATAAATGAGTGCTGAATTTTGTCAAAGGCTTTTTCTGCATCTATTTAGGTAATCATGTGATTCTTGTCCTTAATTCTATTTATGTGGTGAATTATATCTATTTATTTGTGTATGTTGAACCAACCTTGCCTCCCTGGGATGAAACCCACTAGATGATAGTGTACTATCTTCTTAATGTGTTTTGTAATGAAGTTTGCTAATATTTTAACAAGGATTTTTGCATCTATGTTCATCAGGAACATTCTTCTATGGTTATATTTGCTTGATGTATCTTTGTCTGGTTTTGGTGTCGGTGTTATATTGGCTTCATAGAATGAATTTGGCAGTGTTTCTCCATTTCTATTCCACGGAATAACATGAGGGGGATTGACATTAGTTCTTCTTTAAAGGTCTGGTTAAACTCAGCTGACAAGCCATCTGGTCCTGAACTTTTTCTATATTGGAAGAATTTTAATTGCTCCTTCAATCTCATTGCTTGGTATTTGTCTGTTTAGGTTTTCTATATCTTCCTGGTTCAATGTGGGTAGATCATTTGTGCCTCCAAATTTGTCAATATCTTTTGTTTTCTTCTTCAAAGGAGAATAAATTTTCAAAATAGTTTATAATGATTCTTTGGATTTCAAAAGTGTCTGTGGTGATATTCCTTTTCCATCTCAAATGTTGATTTGATTCTTCTCTCTTTCTTTTGGTTAGTTTGGCTAAGAATTTCTGACTCTTTTTTTATTATTTTTTGGAAGAACCAACTCTTTTGTTGTATTTATCCTTTGTATTTTTTTTATTCTCAATTTCATTAATTTTGGCTCTGATCTTGATTATTTCCTGTTTTCTACTGATTTTTTAAAAATTAGTTTGTTCTTCATTTTCTAGTGCTTTAAGTTGTAATTGGAGATTGATTTTTGGGATCTTTCTTTTTTATTAAATGTAAGCACTCAATGGCATAAACTTTCCTCTTAGAACTACCTTCATGCTGTCCCAGAGATTTTGATATGTTGTATGCCTGTTATCATTTGTTTCTAATAATATTTTAAATTTCTCCCCTGATTTCTTCTAAAATCCATTCTTCATTCAAAGTGTATTATTTAATCACCTTGTGTTAAAACAATTTCTGTTTTTTATCTTGTTATTGATTTCTATTTTTGTTGCCATTATGAGTTAATAGCATGTAGGGAATCATCTCTGTTTCTTTTGTATTTGTTAAGACTTGCTTTCTATCCTAAAATGTGGTCTATTTTAGGAAAGATACCATGTGCAACTTAGAAGAAAAAGAATTCAGTTAGTGATACATGGAATAGGTCCATTTGATTAATAATATTTTTAGTTTTAAATAGTCTTTACTTAGTTTATTTATGGAAGAACTAGCTATTGGTGAGAGAGGTGTGTTTAAATTACCCAGTATTATTGTATTGTGATCTATTTGATTCTTTATATTAAGTAGGGTTTTATTTATGTACATAGGTACGTATATTAGGGGAATAAACATTTATCATCATTACACATCATGTAGTTGAATGATTCTCCTAACAACGAGTATGAAATGACCTTCTCTGTCTCTTCTGATTAATTTTGGTTTGATATGAGAGTCATACTGTCAGGTATGAGAGTAGCTACTCCTGTTTGCTTTTGGTATCCATTTTCTTGGCATATCATTTTCTACCCTTTCACTTTTAGCATGTGGATATGTTTACCTATAAGGAGAGTCTCTTATAAACAACATATAGTTAGGTCTTATTTTTTGATCCATTCACCAATCCATGTGTTTTCATTGGAGAGTTTAGATCATTTACATTCAGTGTTATTATAGAGAGATAATTTTTATTTCCTGACATTTTGACTGACTTCTGATTCTTAATTCAGACTTGATCTCTCCTTTAATTGACTATTCTTCTAGTGAGATTTTTCTATACACTAGTTCTTGTTTGTATTTTTTCCTTTCTTCTGAATGAAATATCTCATTGAGAATGTTTTGTAGTACTGGTACAGTGATTATGAATTTTTTTTTTTTTGGTTTCTGTTTATAATGGGAATTTTTTATTTCATCTTCAATCCTGACACATAGTTTGGATATAACAATCTTGGTTGAAAGCTGTTTTCATTCAAAGTTTGGTATACATTATCCTAGGCCCTCTGGGCTTTGAGATGAGAAATCAATACAAATTCTAATTGACTTACCTTTAGATGTGAACTGCTGTTTCTCTCTTGTGTCTTTTAGAATTCTATGCTTGTTTTGTTATTAGGCATTTTAATTATACTGTCTTAGAGAAGCTCTTTAAATTTTGTCTATTTGGGGTTCTATATGCCTTTTGTATTTGGAAAATTTTTTGTTATTTCTTAATGGAAAACTACATTCCTTTAGTTTGTATTTTGATGATTTCATCTACTTTGATGATTCTTAGATTTGATCTCTTAATGTTATTCCAGATTTATTGAAAATACTGGTCATTGTCTCAAAATATATTTTTATTTATGGTCAACTTTGTTGTCAAGATTATAAACTTGGTCTTTCAGGACTGAGAATCTGTCTTCAAAGTGGCCTAATCTATGGGTGATGCTTTCAATGGCATTTTTAATCTGACTTGTTGAGTTTCTCACATTCAGTATTTCTGTTTGGCTCTTTTTCAGAATCTCTGTCTCTTTATTGAAATGTCCTTTTACTTACTGAATTTTCTCTTTATGTGCGTTCCTTAGATCTTCTTTTAGTTCATTGAATACTTTAATCATCAACTATCTAAGTTCTTTTTCTGGCATTTCCTCTGCTATGGTGTCTATGAAGTTGCTTTTGCTATGAGTATTTGTGTTGACTTGTTCACTTGATTTTTTATAATGTTGGTATTTCTACTCATTTTCTGGTATAATTTTCCCTTCAACTTCTATGTAAGGAACTTTATAGGGAGGTGCTTTCTCTTTGCTATGTGTACTGGGCTGGGTAAATGTCTTGATGTGACCTCCAGTAATTACAGCTATTTCAAAACAATGCTTTATACTAATAAATCCTTTTTAAAAACTTGCTAACAATGTTCTTCATCAACACCCTAATCTACTGTTCTTGGTCAGGTTTTTGAAGTAGGATGTTCTCTTTCTGGGGTTTCTGTTATTGTGCAGTTTGTTTATTCTCAGTCTAACCCTAAGTGGTCAAATTTGTTAGGGGAGTCTGCATGCAGAATTTCACTGCAGGGTTTCACACCCTTCTTGACTGGTAGCTCTGATAATCCCTTTTTTTCTGAGAGATTCAGACCATATGATAGGGCGATGAGAGTGGGAGGTGTAGGCCTATCCTCCAGTTCTTTCTGGGCTTGGAAGAGATGACTAAGCTCTCATGAGATTTGGTCTGAATTTAATTGGTCTCAGTTCCCATCCATCCTTAGTGTTAGCCAGGTTCTTAATCCCAGAGCTCAGATTGTCTGTTTCAAGTGAGAGTTCTTTGCTCCTCTCAGCTTTGTGGACTTAAATTACTGGCACTGAATTGCTGTATTAATTCATTTGGGGGGTGCTGCTATGATGGTATAGTTTCCTCTAAACCACCTTATTCCATTCCCCCAGTGGATCAACTACATGGATAAAAGGATGTTAAAAGTATAGTTAAACAATAGTAAAGAAGATGGGGTATGAAGGCAAAAGGAAGGTTGGAATATTCAAAAGGTAAAAGGAGAGAAAGTAGAAGCAAGGTCATGCATGAAAACCCTAAAGAGGGGAAACTGAAGTAGAAGACAGAAACTTTTTTTTTTTTTTTTTTTTTTTTTTGCTACTAGAGGGTCAGGTGAGGAGAATAAGAAAAATAAAACAAGTGAAGAATTAGAGCAGAACTACACCAATGCTCCCCCCCCCATATCAAACAACAATACTACAAAATAAAAATAAAATGTCTAACTTCAAGAAAAACAGAACAAAATAGTAAAAGGTTAATAAAAAAGAAATGAAAAAATAGAAACATGTGTTATGTGTATATACATGAACCAATCAGCAACTATAGCCAGAAAAATAACTTACAAAATATTGAAAAAGAAGAAAATTCTTAATTAAAAAATGCTTAAATATTCCCAGTGAGGCAGCAGAAGTTGAGCATTTACATCCTATTCTATACTGTGCTTCTGCCCCTCACTTCTTGGGTTCTGTGCCTCTCAGAGGGATCCAGGGCTTGGTGATATTAGGTGCAATTTACTTTCGTGACTTTTAGCACTCCACCTGCTGGAGTAGATTGGAAGTGTGGCTGGTTAAAATGGTTCAGCTTCTCTGCTAGCCAGTACAAGGGGGATGGGACCAAACTGGAAGTACCTTCTATTGGGATTTTTCTGAACATCTTAGATCACTGCTCTTCCTGGTTGGAAGTGGTGCAGAGATCTATTGGAGAAATTCCAGTTGCCCGGGTTGAGCTCTAAATGGAACTTTGAACATTTGTTTGGGGTACGTACTCCAGAACTATTAAATTCTTGCACCCATAGGACTGAGTAGATGTTAATCTTGGCAGAGCACCTGGGTTTCTAGTGTCTCTCCAAAGTTCTACTTGTATGGTGGGTGACAGACCTCTCTGGGTGGATGGTGCACACAACAGGTCTCCTGTAATCTACCCACCACCCAAATATGAATTTCTTAGTCTCCATCCACAAATGTAACCAAACCCACCTGATCAATATCTCTGACAGCTGGTCATTTATGCCACAGAGCTCAAAAGGAAACTGGGTTGCATTCTTCTGTCCCTACTGTAATTACCCCTACCTGGACAGTGTCCCCAGTCCTTATCTGCTGATTTCTCATAGGCCACCAGCCCAAAGGGAAAGCAGGATGAGATCTTCTCTGCACCTCTATCTTGAAACCCCTTGGATTGGACTCCGCCAGGTGTGCTTTAGGTCACATAGTAAGCACCTGTCGAGACAGAGTGAAGTATTTTCTAAAGGGCTCTCAAGTTCCAGTAGGAACGAGATTCAGCATAAACTGCTAGAGCTGGCTCTCCACCTCAATTCTTCAGTTTTAAGTTAGAACGCACAGAGCACATTTTGTGTGCCAAATTTGTCCTCTCTCTTTCTCTCTCCCGTTGTGTTGACCTCATTTTGATAGACACAGCATTACTGTTGCTGAGTTTAGGTATGTTTCCTTGTCTCCCCCATTCATTACACAGGAATCTCTGGGCTTCTCTGAATCTCTGACAGGCAAATAATGATTTATAATGGTTTTCTTCAGACACCCCCTCATTATGAAGCTGTATTCCTGTCATTCATATTCCAAACAGCAGAGCAGGGGGAAGTGCAACAATAAATAAATAGAAGGAAGACTGACAGAGTAGAAGAAGGGGAACTAGGGGAGAGAGGAGGGTAAGGAAAGAGGAAGTCCTGGGGACTGAAATGGAGCAAATTATATTCCATGCATGTGTGATCTTTTCCTTCAGTGTCTTTATGTGGAGTTGAACTAGGTGATCTTAAAGCTTCCTTCCAGTTCTAAAATCTCTATTACTTGTAGTAAGTAACAGTGTAGTAAACTAAAGGAGGAGAAGCATAACTAGCATTGTGTAAACAAAGTCATACACCTGCACTCTTAAGTACACACACATTCTTATAAGCAAGCTTTAAGATTTGTGTTAGAATAAAAGAGAGAAGAAGAAACAAGATTAGATATAATTACTATCATTTATTATGGTAATGTTGTTTCATGTAATCCTTATAATAAACTTACCATAGCAGTCTGAGTCCAATCAGGAGGTAGAAACCACACAGTGCATTGAACAATAGAAATGAAATATAAAGAATAACTAAAAATTATAAAATAATAATTATGAGAAAAAAGCGAATTATATGGCACCCAGGGCTGAGGGAGAATGCCCATGGAAAGACAAACATATGGAAGGTGTTAGAACTCATTAGTATGGTTAGCTAACAGATAGCAGAGAAGGTAGATGATTTAACCAGGTCAGAGTTGGTCCGAATTTGCTGGGTAAATGACAAGCCTTCCTCAAGGGTGCAGGAGATGGACAGGTGATTAGCAAGTGGTATATGGGCCTGAAATGGGAGTCTGGGCAGTCACTGGGGAAAAGGGCTACAGGGCAGGAAATGAGACGCAACTTACAGAAGAAATGACTGGCTGCTATATAATGCTCCAGGCTATGATGACTTCATGCAGGCTACACAGAGTTCAGGGTTACATGGCAAGAGTGTAACGGAAAGGATATTGTCAAGTTAAGGTTACAAAATCACAGAAGGACCACAATCAGAGCCTGTAGCTGGGGCATACTTTACCAAATGTCCTCATATGCATGCTGCTCATCTCACTACCAAGTCAGAAATTGCAAGAAACATCTTCCTCCCCAGTGTCCTTCCGACAGCCTCTATAAAGAAAACTTAACATTGTGCTCAATTTAAATGAGAAATACTCAAATGAATTCTGTTATCACAGAGCATGTATTGAAGGGCAGATTTGGAACTGAGAGGCAATAAATTGATAACTGACATACTTGTAAAGTGACTATTATCTATAATCACACTTGGGCACACCAAGGCTTGGAGACATGAATACAGACACTAAATGGCAGAGCCAAAATTATGTCCAGAGCCATAAATGACATATAATTCCTGAAACTCGGCTCAAACCACACCCCAAGAGCAGAATGATGAAAATTGCCCACTTAAAGTATTTCATAGATAGCTCTATATTTTGAGTCCATTATTATATGTATGACCGTAGGGTAAAACTTCATCTGAAGAAAAATTGTCTGCATCTTTTCTTTGTTAAGACAAAAAGCAAATAACAGCTATACTCCATAAGCTTTCTAACCTTCCCTGTATCCCAGGCTAGGTTAAACGCTCCCTCTTCTTTGTTAAATGGTCCCATATGCTTAAAAAATGCATCTGTAGATTTTTAAAAAGCATTCATCACCCTCTTAATGTAATTATCTGATATCAGTATGTTATTTATCCTAAATCCCAATATCCTCAACTGTGAAGACAAAGCCTTATTTACTCAGTCTTACAGCTCCAGGTCAATGCCCTAGCTCACAATAGATGTTTAATATAAGGAGGTTGAACTGAACCAAAGAAAACAAGCTCAATAAACAAGTTTATTCAATTATTTCATTTCTAAAATATAACTCAGGGTCAAGACTTTCGACTGATCAGAGTTAAAGGACACATACCATTCAGTCCCACAGGTCCTTTAATGACATACAAGGTCTATTGTATGCAAAGGATCAGAGAGTGAATTTTCAAAGTCACCCTAGAGAGAGATTCAATGTATTTTGGAAGACTAATTAAAACAAGACCATTAATGAAGGGCAAGGTAGAAAGTGTCAAAAGAAAAACTAGGAGTGTTTAGTTGAAGGATTTGAAGTCTTGAAACAAAGAGAAGTGATACAGGGAAACATTGGGAGCAGATTAGAGAGAGGAGGTCTGGATTAATTTCTGGCATGACTTGCCTCTGACATCTCTCAGAACCCTCCCAGTTATGTTTATGTAGTTATAGTGAGGGATTAAAGAGTCTGGAATGGTATGGAATGGTATGTTCAGCACACTCTCCAACATTATAACGGTCTGCTTGACTCCCTCCCTCTGAGGATCCTCACACTGCTGTGTAGGGTCATTTACAAGTCTAGGTTCAACTCACTTAAATTTAAGCAAATCAGATTCATGATCATATGCAAGTTACTGGAGGAATCCACATCCTCAGCCCTGTAAAAGTACCCCCTTAACCAAATAACTTCCTAATACTACGAGGTACTTATACTTTTGTTTTCATGTAGGTCCTCTCTTATTAGTAACCAGTTCTTTGAAGAATAGAATTTTGCCTATCTCTCCCTACTTCCTCATCTTCAGGGAACAAACTTCTGATTTCCATGTGTCTATTCATATTATTGACACCCAGATCTGCTCAAGACAACATTCTTCCTGGATCTGAAAATTTCTATTTGTGACCAGTTATCCATTGCACCAAAAATTCACCAATTGCCTCTTGTTGAATTCTTGATTGTCGAGTCCACACTAACCAAGACCTTTCCCAGTGATTCTCCTGACACTTCTTCTTTATATGAGAGTTCTGATCTAAGAGTATATCTTTATCCAATTTTCTGATGAACATACTGACAATTGAGCCCCACTAAAACTACACTGACCATACTAACAGTATTGCAGAGTGATTATTGATGTTAAATACTTTGACTCAGAAATACTACTAGAATCATATATTTATGGGAAATACTAAATTACAACAAATGTCCTCTATTTACCAGGAAAATAAATAAAATTATATTGAAAATATTTTCAACACAAGACATCAAACAAGATGTATCAAATTAATATGTGTTTAACCAAAAAAAATCTATATATTCATAATACTCATAACAGACCCAAACATTTTATTGTTGGTTATCAGTTTTAACACCATTCAGAACTAAATGTGTACAGTTTTATACAGATGTGTGTATATATATATATATATATATATATATATATACATACATATGCATATATATATATGCAGTTTTGGTCCCAAATATAGTTAATAGACTTCCATGATTGCTTGTCTTGAAATTCTTTGGGGTCTTATTCCTTAAAAAAATAAATTTGAGGTATACGAAAGCAGAATTTTGGAACATCAATTTTGCTGTGAAGAGATATAGTGAGAGTCTGGAAGGGATCCACAGAACTTATAGAACATTTTCTCAATGACTCCAGATTCAATTTTAAGCACAAGTCATAATTTATTGAAAGAACTAAACATTTACAAATTTTTATTTTATTTTTGGTATACATAACATATGGATAACTGTACTTTCATTTCCAATCAAGACAGGTAATCAGGACCAGATTTACTTCCCATCCTTAAACAATAAGAACAACAAAAAAGTCTAAAAATAAAGAAAATAACCATTTTTATACATCGAATAGCAGTGTGACAGTGTCAGGGGTCTGATGGTGTTCCTGAGTACGGACAGACTTGGGAAATTAAGGACGCAAAGATGGCAAGAATGTTTCAGGGCAAAGTACTGGATGAGAGAGGGATGCACAGACACAAGAGAGTTCTGTATAGAGGAAGAGAGATGGAGAGAAACAGAGAGAGAGAGACTCCTCCAGAGATTGGCGGAGGAGTTTTCTGGATAAAAGACTTTGCACCTATGTGTGAGGAAACAACCTGAGGTATAGAACAAACCACCAGAAAGAAAGAGGCAGAACAATCTGCAGAGCTCGCACAGTGACAGAAACAGTTCATATTCACAAGTCACAATAGGAGAAAACAACTCATAATACAAAGACATTACATATTTAGAAGGGCATTGCCTTGATAGTGAAGAAGCACTCAGCCTCAAACCAGAAAAAAAGCTCAGTAATATTTATGAGAAAATAAAAATATCAGTCCCTGAACAACATAAAATTCAAATCTGGCATTCAACTAAAATTTACAGATATACAAAGTGGGAAACCATAACCCATCATGAAGGGAAGAAAATCAATCAATAGAAATGGCCTACAAAATGGCACAGATTACAGAATTAGCAGAAAAAGGACATTAAAACATTTATTGTAACTATATTCCATATGGTCAAGATCTGAATAATTTAATTACTTTTGGCAATAACACTGCTCATTAAGTTTTAAGTTCTGGCTATATAGATAAATCAAAGGCATGCTTATTTTGTTCTTGTTATAGAAAATTTCAGGGACTGCAGCATCTGTACAGTTCAATTATTCTTTTTCCTTCTTAATAGGAATATGCTTTTCTGCATTGGATAGACTAGGAAGTTAGTAAACCATATATGTCTGCTGAATTCAAAAGAAATTTTTTTCTGCTTGGCCTTATTTCTGTACATATTTTACTGATTTATGGAATGGCCCTTGTCAATACCCATTAAAATCTCTGAAAAAAATTAAAAGTGCAAATCATTCAAAACAACCATCAACTTAGTGAGTTTAGTTAAGAGCCAAGATATGAGTGGAAAAGGAGTCAGATCACACTACCATAATAGCAGATAGGACGTGTTTTCATGGTCATCCAGTGTGTTAATAACAATGAGGGTATATTGTGAAATACAATCAGGTCAAAGGCTTTGAAGTGAACAAGACACATGTTTAAGTAACAAACTACACCCACTCATTTTCTTTCTTGGCTCACAAAATAATCTCCTCCCAGTTGGCCAAATTATCCAAGTCCCTTCAAGTACCTTAAAACTGGGGCTCAGCCTACTTCCTTCAGTTAGAGCAAAAAGAGGTCCAGGTGGGATATGGGTAGTATCAAGAGGAGCAAGGGCTATGCTGTTCAAATTTTTAACATACCCAAAACATCTGAGTATGAGCCAAAAATCTTGCAGTGATAACTCTGATCATTCATTTGTCCTCACTTTTATCCCCTTCTCCCCTCTGATTTCATGAGATCCTCCCAAGTCACATGATTTACATCTGTTAGGCTACTCATCCTTAGATGTCACTTTGTGTCACTGAGAGAACTTAAATGGCCTTCTGTCACCTCAAAGCAGCAGGCTGAATTCAAGCTTCTCATAATGAAGATCTTGGAATATGTGGCTTGAGTCTCCTGGAGAAGCAGCCTAGACTCAGCTGCCAAGCTTTCTGAACACTGGATCAGGCTCCTCTATTTCTTGACTGTGTGATCTTATGGCACTAAACTTCAGCTACCTCTGTAAAATAATACTATATACTTCACAGGTTTCTGGATAAGGATGAAATAAATAATTTATGTAGGATACATAGCATTGTAAGCACTTTATAACAGCAACTTTTTACCTTTTCAAATATACTTACCAGCATCAGAACAGGACCTTTCCTCTTTCTGTAGGGATACTTCTTATCACCTGTTCTTCATCACACACACAGATACACACAGAAACACATGCATACACAAACAGATGCGAGTATGCATGCACATACACATGCACATGTCATTCCCATTTCTGCTTTTCTCATATTTTTACCTTTCTAAACCACTTCTTGACTAATCTTTCTTTGAGATTCATCACAAGTCACACCTGAATTATTAAACCATCCTACTTTCTCTAAATCTTTGCTATAATTCCTATTTGAAATTCACAAATGATTATATACTTTCATAAAACAACTTCTATATATTGATTTTTAATGAAAATTTTGATTTTTTTCATGCCATGCATTTTGTTTCCTCAACAATAATCTGAACTCTTTAATGACAGGGAACTGTTTGGTAGATACTACAGTGGCAGATTCAGGAAATCATTAATGATTTTTTGATTAAATGTAAGACAAAATTCAAAAGAAATAGAAAATATGTAATAAGCCTATATGGTAAAAGAGTCGAAGTTGTTGAAAAAAAGGTATTAATTTGACCTGGGTAACATACCAAGAAGGAAAGAATCAGAGAGTGGAAATACAGTACACTTGTGTCTTCTCTTCTGCTACTGAAGCTTGAAAATGAAGTGTAGGAATTTTCTGTCTTACAGCATTTTGATTTTTAACTTTGCACTTTAATCCCATTTCTCTCTGCTTACCAGAGATGAAAGTTTCAGTAAGTTCCTTCATTGCTTGGCTCTACAATTCTATTTAAAGGTGTTAATAAGCAAGCAGTTAGCTACTAATAGATGCATAAGTAAATAAAAAGAATTTACAAGACTCTGAGAGATAAGGTGAAGAAAAATTATTCTTTGAAATCTAACAAAATTCAACAGATAGAAGGATATAAAGAAGGCAGAAACAATTAACAATGGAAAAGGTTTTGTGATATGTTTTTCAAGAAAGAAACTCAAGACTTGGGGTATAGCTCAGTGGTAGTTCATTTACTTAACCTGGGTGAGGCTCTGTGCTCAATCCCCAGCATGGAAGAAAGGAAGGCAAGAAAGCAGAAGAAAGAAGAAACCTACTACATCCAATCAAGAAGACCAGAGTGTTTATTTAATATAACATAATAACAGATCTGTGTCAGAGAAACTGTTTATAAGTCAATCATACTATAAAAGTCTGAGATAAGGATATATTAAAATAAGATCATAATCCCAAATTGATGCTAAAACTAAGCAGCTATGATGCAATAAATTAATAGGTTGTATTCAACTGTCTCCTCAAAAAGATATTTCTTTAATCCTCAAGGAAGAATGTGCGACATTGAGGTTGAAAATCTAGTTTATTGTAAAGGCCCCCTAGAGCACCTTCAACCTTTGTTCCATTGTGATGTTGACCAGTCAGCATTCTGATCTCTAATTTGATTTCCTAAATGGGTTTGACCAATGGGATAGGAATTGGGGCCTCTGTGAGCATATGGTCAGTTGGCTATTATGCCAGATTTAGTGTATATTCATAATATATCTGGTTGGAAATCAGCTTCTTGAGAATGTACTTATCATGTGTCAACACTGAGACTCAGCTCACTTGTGAGGAAAAATAACAAACTGTTTTCAGCTGCAGAACATAGTGACCCATCAGGATACATCCAACTGGTAAACCCAGTCTCCAACCGAGCAACCACTTTCCTTTCTTGATTACTAAATCTTCAAATTCGATATGACCCTATGTAGAGAGATTACTTGTAATACTATAACAAAGAAGGTTAATGTTTCCCTAAGTCACAGAACTCTTCCTTCTCTCTTAGGCTGCAACAATGGGAAAGGTATGGCTTTGTTCTTTGGATAACATTGAGGAATCTCTCCCTCTGCCAAGAATACACTTCCCCTCCTGGCGACCTAATTGAGTTACACTCACCAACTCCAATTAACTTTCTCTGGCCTATTTGCCCAATCTCACACTCACTCCTGGATTAGATACTCTTATCCTGGTACTCCTGGAAACATTCTTGCTACTACATGTACACATTATTTTAAAGCTATCCATTTATTGGTCTGTTTAACTGTAATGTTCCTTTATATAATGCTTGGACCTTTTTCATCTTTAAATTCTTAGCACCTTTCATTGTGTTTAATACTCAGGAAGAGCTCAATACATTTTTGGTGAAAAAATCCTTTGTTAATTTATTGTAGTAAGTGACAATAGACTTCTTTATGCAAGTACCTTTATAGATATTTGAATTAAATTTTCTACCAGAGCTTAACCTTTACAACAATTACAAAAACTGATGATGGGGTGATTCTTTAGTAGAAAATGGTGATATTTCCCAGTAAATATATTTTTAAATGCACATTTTATATGACAATTATGTAGTTCTTTGTGTGCAACCAGGAACTATCATAAGTGCTTTATAAATATTAACTTGAATTATCCTCATATTGAACCTATGAAAGAGGTGATATCACTATCCCCATTTAGGGTCAGGGGAATGGAGCTTTAGAGCAGTTATGTAACTTGGACAAGATTGTTCAACTAGTAAGGGAAACAACCAGGACTTGAATCCAGGCAACCTGGCTCAGAGCCTAAAGCCTCCCTTGCAGGCCTAATGGATTTGCCAGTAAGTCCTCATCTGTGAATGAATGGGCATATCGGTACACAAAAGCCTGGATGTATAAGTCATTTCCTCCCTTTTCCCTCTGGTCTAGCCTTCTTAAACGGATGTCTTTTAAACATTACATTTTAGACAAGAATTTTATTGAATTACTTTCCTCTAAGGAGCTCAGCTTATTTTACCAAATGGAAAAATGAAAAACAAAAACAAAAACAAAAGCTCAGTAATCCTCACAAAATCCATTGAGGAATATACACGTTAAGGAAAGGAAATATTTTTAAATGAGTATTAGCTAAATTCTTACCCCCTCTGGACAAGACTGAATAATGATTTCATTCTGCCCTGAGATTGAAAAGAAAAGTTCTTTTAATTGTTGGAAAGGATTCAAAAGGATCTAAGGGCTCGCCTTGAAAACCTTCTATTTTCATTGTTTTTGAAGTTCAAATCCTAGGACGATTAGATGCAGCTGACCTTAACTCTGCTGTGCTTAGGGAGACACATGCTATCATAGAAATCAGAAATCCAATTAATTAGTCTCTCTCTTCAGCTCAGCACTTCAAATTGCAGCTGGAAGAAACCAATCTATAGACTATTCAGCCCCCAAAACTTTTCTTCAGAGACATCTTTGCCAAAAGGAGTAGGCTTCTTTACTAGCATTACAATCAACTCATAAAGAAGAAAAGCAGTAAAAAGAGAAGCTGCCAGGACTAATTGAAAACTATGTAATAAAAGGAATGTCATCAATTAAATTGTTATATTCTTCAAAGGATCAACAGAGGTCAAAGAAAAGATGTTTTACCATCATTTAGAAAATTGATGAGGAAGATTCCTCAAGAAATTAACTTGAAAAATTGTGTCTTTAGCACGGAAATATGTAAAGAGCAAATTATATTCCCAAATAAGCCTTTAGCTTGCTGTTAGGAATAAGGAAATTCCTATTACAAAAGGATGTATATCCTGTAGATCCTCATTATGGGAAATGTTCAATAAAGTATTCCAGGAATAAGGAAGTTGATAACAGGTGGAAACACAAACAGATGATCTAAACACAGAAAATAGGGGTAACCAGACACAGTAAGCACATGTACAAACATGAACTTTACCTCTGACCCTTTTGGATAGTTCTTCCTCTGTCACAACATAATTTCCTCACATTTGTGCACTGAAGAGTACTCAGCGGAATACCCTAGAGGATCCTCCTTTCGCAAATACCTAGAACCCTGCTTGTCTCTCTGCTCTCTGGCAGGGCCGCCTAAGAATTCCAGCTTTGGGAGTCTGCTGGGCTCCATTTGGTTTCTCCCTCTCTGTTCTAGGCCTGAAATCTCTCTCGTGCAGTGAACTGGGGCAAGCAGAAGGCTCACCTTTTTTATTTCCTCTTTCTTAATGGTCACTTAATCTCCTGAGGAGTCTTCCTGATCAATTTTCTGAACGCTTCACATTATATATGCAAAAATTAACAAAAAGGATTATAGACATACATATAAAACTTACAATCAGAAATATTCTATGACAAAACTTGGAAAAATATTCGATACCCAGGATTAAGCAAAGATTATTAGCTATAACTCCAAACCAAATTCCTAAAACTAAAATAAATAATTTGGAGTTCATCATAATGAAAACCACTATTCTAATAATTCTGAGAAAACTGAAAAACAAGCCACACACAGGGAGGAAATATTTTCAAATTATATATCTGATAAGAAACTTTTCTCCCTCATAGGTAAGGAAGTACTATAGCTTAGTACAACAAACAACTGAATCAAAATATAGGCAAAATATTTAAAGAAATATTTAGTCAAAGGAAATGTACAAATGACTAATAAGGATATGAAAGATATTCAGTGAAATTAGTTATTAAAGAAATGAAAATTAAAACCACAGTGAACTGCACTATACATCCCCTAGAATGAGTATAGTCAAAAAGAATGACAAGGTCTTTGTGATTTTGTGAGCATTGGCAAATCAATTGAAAAACTAGGACCTCCAGCATTGCTGGTGAGAATGTAAAATGATACAGCTACTTTGGAAAACAGAGTGGCAGTCTCTTAAAATATTAAATATAAACTCACCATACATTCTAGTAATTCTACTCTAAAGTGTCTACCTAGTTTAAAAAAATGAAAACTATTTCCACCTAATTAGATGAGAATGCTTATAGGCTCATTCTTCATAATAGTAAAAAACAAAACACTCCAAATGTCCATCACAGGGTGAATATATCAGCAAAATGTGTATATTCACACAACAGAATATTGTTCAGGAATGAAAAAGAGTGAAATACTGAAGCATACTATAATACAGACCATCTGCAAAAGCATTATGCTAACTTTAAGTCATACTCTAAAAACTACAGGTGGTATGATTTCATTTACCTGAAATTTCCAATAACAGTAAATCTATAAAAACAATATAAGCAAACCAGTGGCTCCCTGGGACTGGAGTTTAGAATTTGGAGTTTGGAAATAAATGTGTTTGAGGTATATTTGGGCGGTAATGGGAAGTTATAAAACTGGATTTTGTTAATGGATGCATAATTATACAAAATTCCTAAAAGTCATATAATTTTCATTTACAAATTGGGAATTTTATAGCATGAAAATTATAAGGTTACTTTTAAAAAAGAATATATACTACAAATGTATAACAATGAATCCCACCATCATGAACAACTATAATGCACCAATTAAAAAATATGGAAAAAATAAATTAGCTTGGAGTTACAAAAAGAGTATATATTATGTATATATTACATATTTATATTCTATGTGAAGCATATCATAGATTCATATCTTTTCCTTTAGTTACCCTGAAGAACAATGATAAATTTAATGGGTTTAATATTTAATGATTTTAATCATTTAATATCGCGTCCCCTCTGGCCGCAGAGAGAGACACGACAAATGTCTGAAGCTTTGGAAGTTTATTGTGCACAGTCCCTCTCCTACGCTTCTCTTACTCCTAGCTTCCGCGCACTCCCAGCTTCCCTTCTCCCAGCTTCTTCCAGCTTCCGCGTACTCCCAGCTTCCAGCTTGGCTTCAGCCTCCGCCTTCGCCGCTTCTTCCGCTTCTCCCTCTTCTTCAGCCCCCGCCGCTTCTGCCGCTTCTTCAGCTTCTCCTCCCTACTCTCCCACCCACCAGGCTTATATACACTTCAACCAATCAGGGGAGAGTACACGAGATAAACGCGGACAGCTGCAAGCATAGGATGGGCACACGAGGGGGGCATGCTCTAGTCACATCGTTAACTAGCCAATCATTGGAATTCGCTGGTTGTTTACTGTATAACTGGCCGCTTTTGGCTCAGCGTCAGGTGCCATCTTGACCATGCCTAAGGCTGGGGGTCTCAGAAACCCCGACAATTTAATCATTTTAAATGACTTAATGATTTAATGATATTTTTCCTAAATTAATGAGATTATTATTATATTTTTTGGTACCAGGAATTGAACACAGGGACACTTGACCACTGAGCCACATCCCCAGTCCTATTTTGTATTTTATTTAAAGACAGGGTCTCACTGAGTTGCTTAGTGCCTTGCCATTGCCGAAGCTAGCTTTGAACTTGAGATCCTCCTGTCTCAGCCTCCCAGGTCACTGGGATTACAGCAGTGCGCCATCACGTCCAGCCCCAAATTAATGAGTTTGATCAAGATATAAACAATCTGAACTCTTTCCAGTTTAGAGGTATATAAATTATTGATTTTTTTTCTAGAAAACAAAACTCCAAATAAGCAAAAAACTTATAAGACAGATTGATAATCTTCAGGAATTTTATATCAATATATGTTTGTTAAGTTATTCAGAGAACTATCACAATCCTATAATGTAGATAAAATATTTATAGCTCAACTAAAAAGGTGGAGAAGCTTAAAGGAACATCAAGTACAAGCATTAAAACTCATGGGATCTCAAATTCAATGAAAATTTAGAATTTTCCTTATAATGGCTACTCACTGATGTTAAATTCCCCTCCACAACCCTCCCAAGAGCTTGTCAAATCATTGCTGGAAGACTTTTCATGCTACAGAACTTGGTAACCCTAAAAGGAAAAGTTTTTACCTCTGCAAAGCACAGACAACTAGAAAGACAGACATAGTCTACAACTTCTTTACACAACACAAAGCTAACAGGTAGAGAGAGGGCTTTACCACATCTGGGTATCCTAAGTTCTACTACTTCAAACACATTCGAAATTCACTATCCAATATTGTATTATTAAAAATGTCAGTTGGCATTATCTAGATCTTAGAATTCCAGTTCTCCATTAAATACAAGTTCCAAAGTAGAAGTAGGAGAGGTTTCACCATATTTACTATTGTATCCCTAGAGCCCATCACTGTGCCCAACAATTTCAGCACTTAATGATTCTGAACCAAATTAGAATTTTATAACAAAATAAGCATATGTAAATCACCCAAACATTTTCTAACATCTCTATTACAAAAATATTTTTATTTTATGCTGCCATTTTAAAGAGATGGATATTCTTTTGGGTTTTAAATAACATATATATAAACGCAGGTAGTACTAAAGTGATACAGTCAGCACCTAAGTAATAAAATGTTATACTTTTTTTGTGATTAAAAATGAGTCTGAAATTTTCCACATGGTATAAAGCAAACTTCATTTACAACCAAACTTTACTATTAGAAAATAACTTTGTAAGAACCCAATCAATAAGTGGGCCAAGGAACTGGACAGATGCTTTACAGAAGAAGACATACGGGTGATTAATAAATATATGAAAAGTGTTCAACATTTCTACTAATTAGAGAAATGCAAATTAAAACAACTCTAAGATTTTATCTTACTCCAATTAGAATGGCTATTATCAAGAACACAAACAATAATAGATGTTGGCGTGGATGTGGGGAAAAAGGCACTTTTACATTGCTGGTGGAGTTGCAAATTGGTGCAGCCACTCTGGAAAGCAGTATGGAGAATCCTCAGAAAACTTGGAATGGACACACCTTTTGACCCAGTTATTTCACTCCTCGGTTTATAACCAAAGGACTTAAAATCAGCACACTACAGTAATGCAGACACATCAGTGTTTATAGCAGCTCAGTTCACAATAGCTAGATGGTGGAACCAACCTAGATGCCCTTCAACAGATAAATGGATAAAGAATCTGTGGTATATATACACAATGAAATATTATTCAGTCATAAAGAAGAATAATATTGTGACATTTGCAAATAAATGGATGGAATTGGAGAATATCATGCTAAATGAAATAGCCAACCCAAGAAAACAAAGGCCAAATGTTTTCTCTGATAAGGGGAAAATGATATATAATGGGGGTAGGAGGTGTGGGGAGTGAGAGAAGAATGGAGGAACTTTGTATTATGTAAAAGGAAATGAGAGGGAGGGGGGTTATGAAAAATGGTGGAATGAGACAGATATCATTACCCTATGTACATGTATGACTACACAAATGGTAAGAATCTACATCATGCACAACCGTAGAAATGAAATGATGTACCCCATTTGTGTACAATGAATCAAAATGCAGTCTGTAAAAAATTTAAAAATAAATACTTAAATTTTAAAAAACTATAGCAACTGATAACCCTTATATTAAAAATGTTGCTCTGAGTTCAAGGTTTGTATTAACATGAAAAAGAATATATAGTGGACATTTGATGATGAAGTGAGAGTTTGGTTTAGTATATTGCTAAATTCTCTTTTAACACAGTTTTCTACTAACTGATCAAATTTTGCTCAATGTAATCTTTGACCTCATGACTTCTTTAATGTTATCTTGAATAATCTGTACCTTAAAAAAAAGTAAAGAACTTTGTGGCAGTGTTATCAT
The DNA here is from genome assembly GCF_902686445.1 of Sciurus carolinensis. Taxonomy (NCBI): domain Eukaryota; kingdom Metazoa; phylum Chordata; class Mammalia; order Rodentia; family Sciuridae; genus Sciurus; species Sciurus carolinensis. The sequence continues at coordinate 88,819,062 of NC_062219.1, forward strand.
TTTGTTTAAAATTCAAGTTATCAGAGGTCATAAGACATTCTATTTTGAACCATATAGTGAAGTCAATGGCCATAGTAAGGTTACCTGGCCCAGTGTCCCCACCGCAACTCCAGCAACACCTGGGCCAGGCACAAGCAGTCTCAAGCAGCGACCCAGCCCAGTGCCAGTTCCCTGCTCCCCCCGGTGCCCTCCCTGTGGTTGACCAGCTACCAACACATGGGACCGCCTCTGCCTGCTAGCATGGATTATTCCTGACCCGGAGGCTGCCATCCCTAGTGGGGCAGCTCCCTTCTTGGGACACCACATTATCAAGTTCCTCTCAGGCATCAGGCTACTGAAGACTAGGAGGTTTGAATAGTATACAGTGTAGTTTTATTGTAGAACTTTTGTTTTATTAGTGGTATTATTACGGTTATTCCTATTATTCCTACTTTTCACTTTTAATTATTTTTCTCACTCTCTTTATTTTCCTCTTACCTATCTGTTTTCTTGGAGACTCTTTTTACCCTTTCTCATGCTAACCAATTTCCTAACAGTCCCTCCTTCCTCCATTCTTGCCCTCCTTCCAGCCCCCATTATGTGTCATCATCTGCTTATCAGGGAGATCATTCGTTCTTTGGTTTGTTGAGATTGGCTTATCTCACTTAGCATGATATTAACCAATTTCATCCATTTGCCTACAAATGCCATAACTTTATTATTCTTTATGGCTGAGTAATATTCCATTGTATATATGTGTGTATATATATATACAATATATATATATATCACAGTTTCTTTATCCATTCATCAATTGAAGGACATCTAGGTTGGTTCCACAATCTGGCTATTGTGAATTGAGCAGCTATTAACATTGATCAGCATCTCTGTAGTATGCTGATTTTAAGTTCTTTGGGTATAGGCCAAGGAGTGGGATAGCTGGGTCAAATGGCGGTTCCATTACAAGTTTTCTAAGGAATCTCCACACTGCTTTCCAGAGTGGCTGCACTAATTTGCAACCCCACCAGCAATGTATAAGTGTACCTTTTCCCCCACATCCTTGCCAACACCTGTTGTTGCTAGTATTCTTGATAATCGCCATTCTAATTGGGATGAGATGGAATCTTAGGGTAGTTTTGATTTGCATTTCTCTTATTACTAAAGATGTTGAACATTTTTCATATATCTGTTTATTGCTTGTACATCTTCTGTGAAGTGTCTGTTCATTTCCTTAGCCCATTTGTTAATTGGGTTATTTGTATTCTTGATGTAGATTTTTTCGAGTTCTTTATATATTCTGGAAATTAGTGCTCTATCTGAAATATAAGTGGCAAAGATTTTCTCCCTCTTTGTAGGTTCTCTCTTCGAATTGCTACTAGTTTCCTTTGCTGAGAGAAAGCTATTTAGTTTGAATCTATCCCAGTTATTGATTCTTGCTTTTATTTCTTGTGCTATGGGAGTCCTGTGAAGGAAGTCTGATCCTAAGCTGACATGTTGAAGATTTGGACCTACTTTTACTTCTATAAGATGAAGGGTCTCTGGTCTGATTTCAAGGTCCTTGATCCATTGAGAGTTGAGTTTTGTGCAGGGTGAGAGATAGAGATAGGGGTTTAGTTTCATTCTGCTGCATATGGTTTTCCAGTTTTCCCAGCACCATTTGTTGAAGAGACTATCTTTTCTTCACTGCATATTTTTGGCACTTTTGTCTAGTATGAGAAAATTGTATTTATTTTGGTTTGTGTCCGTGTCCTCTATTCTGTACCATTGATCTACCTATCTATTTTCATACCAATACCATGCCGTTTTTGTTACTATTGCTTTGTAGTATAGTTGAAGTTCTGATATTGTGATACCCCCAGCTTCACTCTTCCTGCTAAGGATTGCTTTAGCTATTCTGGGTTTCTTATTCTTCCAGATGAATTTAATGATTGCTTGCTCTATTTCTGTGAGGTACATCATTTGGATTTTAATTGGAATTGCATTGAATCTGTATAGCACTTTTGGTAGTATGGTCATTTTGACAATATTAATTCTGCCTATCCAAGAACATGGGAGATCTTTCCATCTTCTAAGGTCTTCCTCAATTTCTTTCTTCAATGTTTTGTAGTTTTCATTGTAGAGATCTTTTACCTTTTGGTTAGATTGATTCCCAAGTATTTTATTTATTTATTTTTTTGAGGCTATTGCAAATGGAGTTGTTTTCCTCATTTCCCTTTCAGCTGTTTCATCGCTTGTGTATAAAAATGCTTTAGATTTATGCATGTTGATTTTATAGCCTGTTATTTTGCTGAATTCATTGATGAGGTCTAGAAGTTTTCTGGAGGAGTCTTTTGGATCCTCTAAATATAGAATTATGTCATCAGCAAACAGTGACAGCTTAAGTTCCTCTTTTCCTATTCATATCCCTTTAATTACTTTAGTCTGACTAATTGCTCTGGCCAGTATTTCAAGAACAATGTTGAATAGAACTGGTAAAAGAGGACATCCCTGTCTTGTTCCTGTTTTTAAAGGGAACAACCAATTTCTTTTAATTCCACTTTCACTATTCCTATGACATAGTACTTCTACAGACTCACTTCTTATCTCATTAACATTACATCCTACACCCCTCCCTATCCTTTTTGTCCACCATTAGAAATTGTGGTCCTTATTGCAAACCTATTGTTTATGCTGTAGATAATAATCACACTTATCAGCTCTGTTTATTAAGACAATACCGTAAATATCTTAATAGGGACTATTTGGGTTAAGGATGCATATTGTTTGTATTGTGTGCTGCTAAATTGATCTCCCTCTTTACAGTGAGGTACTGGAAAACTGCAGGGACACCATAAGTCTGTGGGGGGAAACTGTAATACCTTGGATCTGCCCTGCTAGAGGGGATCCAGTAACATGAAAAAACAAGAGAAGAAAGCATCCCAAACAAACCTAGATGCTATATCAATAGAATCCAATGACAGCATGGTAGAAGAAATTTCAGAAAGGGAGTTCGGAATGTGTATAATTAAAATGTTCCAAGAAGCAAACAATGAGATAAGAAAGCAAATGCAAGCAATGAATGATCACACCAATAAACATTAAAAGAGCAAATGGAGGAAGCAAAAGATCATTTCAATAAAGAGATAGAGATTCTGAAACAAACAAACAAACAGAAATCCTGGAAATGAAGGAAACAATAAACCAAATTAAAAACTCAATAGAAAGCATAAACAACAGACTAGATCACTGGGAAGACTGAACCTCAGCCAATGAAGACAAAATATTTAATCTTAAAAACAAAGTTGACCAAACAGAGAAGATGGTAAGAAATCACAAATGGAAACTACAAGAATTAGGGGATATCATGAAAAGACCAAATTTAAGAATTATTGGGATTGAGGAAGGCACAGAGATACAAACCAAAGATATGAACAATCTATTCAATGAAATACTATCAGAAAATTTCCCATATCTGAAGAATGAAATGGAAAATCAAATACAAAAGGCTTACAAGACACCAAATGTACAAAATTACAATAGATCCACACCAAGGTACATTATAATGAAAATACCTAAACTAACATACGGAATAAAGATAGAATTTTAAAGGCTGTGAGATAAAAGCATCAGATTACATATAGGAGGAAACCAATACAGATATCAGCAGATTTCTCAGACCAGAACATAAAAGCTAGATGGGCCTGGAACAACATTTTTCAAGCTCTGAAAGAAAATGGATGCCAACCAAGAATCTTCGTTGAAAGATCTTGGTGAAAGACCTCTACAATGAGAACTACAGAACGCTAAAGAAAGAAACTAAAGAGAACCTTAGAAGATGGAAAGATCTCCCATGTTTTTGAATTTTGGAATTAATATTGTCAAAATGGACTTTCTACCAAAAGCAGTATACAAATTCACTGTAACTCCAATTAAAATCCTAATGTCATACCTCATAGAAATAGAAAAATAAATTATGAAATTCATTAAAAAGAATAAGAGACCCAGAATAGCCAAAGTGATTCTTAGAAGAAAGAGCAAAGCAGGAATTATCACAATACCAGACCTTCAAATATACTACAGAGCAATAGTAACAAAAATGGCATGGCATTGACACCAAAATAGACAGGTAGATTGATGGTACAGAATAGAAGACACAGAGACAAACTCACATAAATACAGTTACCTTATACTAGACAAAGGTGCCAGAAACATATAATGGGGAAAAGATAGCCCATTCAACAAATGGTGCTGGGAAAACTGGAAATACATATACAGCAAAGTGAAACTAAACCTCTATCTCTCATCCTGCACAAAACTCAACTTGAAATGGATCAAGGACCTAGGAATTAGACTAGAGACCCTGCACCTAATAAAAGGAAAAGTAGCTCCAAATCTTCATCATGTCAGCTTAGGACCAGGCTTCCTTAACATGACTCCCAAAGCACAAGAAATAAAAGCAGGAATCAATAAATGGGATAGATTCAAACTTTCTCAGCAAAGGAAACTATCAGCAATGTGAAGAAAGAGCCTTCAGAGTGGGAGAAAATCTTTGCCACACACACTTCAGATAGAGCGCTAATCACCAGAATCTATAAAGAACTCAAAAAACTTTACACCAAGAATACAAATAACCCAATCAACAAATGGACTAAGGAAATGAACAGACACTTCACAGAAGAGGATCTACAAGCAATCAAGAGATACATGAAAAAATGTTCAACATCTCTAGTAATAAGAGAAATGCAAATCAAAACTACCCTAAGATTTCATCTTACCCAAATTACAATGTCTATTGTCAAGAATACAAGCAATAATAGGTGTTGGCAAGGATGTGGGGGGAAAGGTACACTCATACATTGCTGGTTGGGTTGAAAATTGCTATGGTCACTCTGGAAAGCAGTGTGGAGATTCCTTAGAAAACTTGGAATGGAACCACTTTTTGACCCAGCTGTCCCACTCCTTGGCCTATACCCAAAGGACTTAAAATCAGCATACTACAGTGAAGCAGCTATATCAATGTTTACAGCAGCTCAATTCACAATAGCTAGATTGTGGAACCAAACTAGATGCCCTTAAATAGATGAATAGAAAAAGAAACTGTAGTAAATACATACAATGGAATATTACTCAGCCATAAAGAATAATAAAATCATGGAATTTGCAGGTAAATGGATGGAGTTGGAGAATATCATACTAAGTGAATAAGCTATTCCCCCCCAAAAAAACACAAGCTGAATTATCTCTTTGATAAGTGGATGATGATACATAAAGCAGGGAAGAGGCAAGAATGGAGGAAGGATGAGTTGTGTAGAGTAAAATGAGGGGTGTGGAGGGGATAGGAGGAAGGAAAGATAATAGAATGAGACAAACATCATTACCCTATGTACATGTATGGTTGCACAAACAGTGTGACTCTACCTTGTGTACAACAAGAGAAACGAAAGTTGTACCCTATTTGTATACAATGAATCAAAATTTAAAAAATTTTAAAAATGGTCATAGTCAGAATGAAAATGAGCTCCCAGGAGTGCTCTCTGAATTATTAAAGAATAATTGTCACTATTGGTACAGATAGAGAAATAACAGGTTGCAAGTTTTTTAAAAGAATACAATTTTAGAAGTCAGAAGGCTACATTCATTTGGCTTGTATTCACTGTGGTCAACTCAACAATTTCACCTTTTAAAAATCTAAAACAAAAGGATTATGATTCCTGAAACATATGCAAGAGAAGACATTACAAAGTTCAAACAAGATTGGGATAGTGAAATGACAGTTGGAAAACTAAAGTGCTAAACAGAAGTGAAGTGAGAAAGAAACATTTATTAAATTGCTGGAAAATTGTTTATACATGTTTATTAAGCTATGTAAGATAATTCTTCAAAAATATTTAGTTTTCTGTGAAATAACAAGTTTGTTCTATTTTCTCATGGCTCCAATTTTATAAATGCCCCTCATTACTTACTGTGACAAAATTTATGCCTTAAATACCAGAAAGAGTACTTTTTACCAATAGAACACAAAACATTCTTTCCTTGCAATAGCACTTAATAAAAACATGGCCCTGTGCTGCATAACGTTTTGGTAAGTGGTGAACTACATATTTAATGGTGGCCCATAAGATTATAATACCTGGGAGTGATATTGGTCAAATTAAATTGTTACATGGTGTGCATGTATGAATGGGTAACAACAAATTCCACCATTATGTTACGACTCTAATGTGCCAATAAAAAATGAAAAAAAAAAGATTTTGGAGTTGAGGATTTTATATGCCTAGTGACAAGGTAGTTACTATAACATCATAGCGTGATGCATTACTCACATATTTGAGATGATGCTGGTATAGACAAACTACCTCACTGCCAATCAAATAAAAATAATAGTATATACAATTAGGTATAGTACACAATACCTGATAATGACAATAAATGGTTATGTTACTGGTTTATGTATTATACTATAGATTTAATCATTATTTTAAACTATATTAATTCCACCTATTTAAAAAGTTTACTCTAATAAAATATGCTATGTTGCTCCAGCAGTGGCCACATACATCTTGTGTTTACCACATCTCTTTATTGCATCATTTTCTCTTCTGCTTCCTTTAAACTCATGTTGTTTTGCATTATGACCCTGCGTGCAATAAGCTACACTATATACACATACCTTATAGTCTCAGTGTCAGTGTCCTATCCCATCTATGTTGAAGAATACTATATGATGCTCACACAAAACAAAACTTGCCTAACACCACATTTCTCAGAACACATTCCCATCATTACACACAAATATGACTGCATTTATTTGAAGAAATGCTCTCAGACTTCCTTAAATTTTCGTTTAGGAAAAAAATAGTTCTATGCCAACTTTTACAAATAACCTAATATCTTGTTTGTTGTTTAAAATTTAACATGTATGATTCCCTTAAATTGGTGATACTTAATATAGTTTTTTGATTATTGAGCCATTAATAATATGGTGTGAGGGCCGGTCAGTTGTAGAATGCTTGCCTAGCATGCACAAGACCCTGAGTTTAATCTTTAACACTGAAAGAGAAAAAGAAGAAAGAAAGAGAGAGAGAGGAAGGAAAGAAAAGAGAGAGAAAGGGAAGGGAAGAGAAGGGGCGGGAGGAAGGGAAGGAAGGGAGGAAGGAAGGAAGGAAGGAAGGAAGGAAGGAAGGAAGGAAGGAAGGAAGGAAGGAAGGAAGGAAGGGAGGAAGGGAGGAAGGAAAGAAGGAAGGAAGGAAGGAAGGATAAAAATCCAGAGTGAGGAAATTGGTATTTAATAAAAGAACACGTATGCACACACATTTGAAATTCTGCTTGCAATATCAAAAAAATTTATAGAGTTAATGCAGCCTAATAACTGATCTATATTCCACAGGCACCAGGGTAAGAAATTATTTTAAATTTGTATAAGAATAGCATAATTTAATTAAATGCCTCAGAATAAATTAAGTCCTCCTTTTATATTGTTTGAGCAACAGTTCACACTTGCAAATTTGCAGCTTTTCTTCTGACTGTCATGGTCTATCCAGCAAACAAACAAACACAAAGTCATAATTCAATGTGAATTAGCATTTGTAAACAGTAATGAGGGGGAAAATTAATTAAATGCAACTGAAAATTATGAATTATTTAACATTACCTCAAAATTCTCTTAGATGCTGCAGTGTGGGAATGAGGGTCTTTATGAAAGTCCTTTACCTTTTGCAAAGTGTCCCTGGAACTCAAAACAGCAAGCAGTGACACAAATATTCCTGGAACTTAGGCCAGTCTTCCTCTCATTTCTTTGAAAATTAGTTATCTGGGTCCAAATAATCTACTTAATACCCACATTTTGTGTAATATGCTATTAAATCTGATAAGAGTATTTATGAATGTATCCATGGACCCAGGGCCTCTTTGCTAAGCCCTACCAGGAACTGGACTCTCACAATGCTGATTAAAATCCTGCCCACAGCAACCAAATTCACTTGTGCTGGATTATTTTCCATGAAAGTAAAAGTATAATTATAACAGAAAAAGTATTTTAATTCTTAATCATTTCTGTATAGATATAATCAGCAGCGTAATTAAAATCTTCCTCAGGATTAATCAGGTAATTAAGCCACTTATATGTGTTTATTTTTGTTTCCTACTTCAAGAAAGCATACTGTATGGAAAACAGATTCTTTACCTGAATCAATCTCTTTTATAGCTCTATTCAGCTAAAATACAGTTAACTACAACCGGATTTTTTCCCCCATTTGGAAAAAGCTTTTACACATGCCCCACTAGGAAAATCCATTTTGAGCTTAAAATTGATATCCACTTATGTTATAACAGATTGTGTAATCAGTGGATCTAAAAACACCCAGCAGTCTGCTTACATTTAGGAGGCAAGTATCCATATCCCACAGGCAGTCTTGTAGATTTTTCTAGGGAATTAGACCTCATTTCCATCTTTCACCATCCCTATAAAATTCCAGATTTTTTCTTTCAGAAACTAAACTTGACCAAATTGTTTTCTCAGACAAGTGCACAGCCAAAATATATTCTGCTTGAACCCTAAAGCATTGGCCAATGATGTAAAAATCTAGCACTATGTTAGGCAGGCAGTCCTCTGCTTTCTGTCTTTAGAAAAGTCTTCAATTTTAGTGAAAATAAAGATAAAGTTGAACTAAGAATTTGGCAGCCAAGGAGATTTGACATCCAAATATTTTAAAAATATTTTAATTTGTGGTAGAAACATATTCTCTCTCATCAACCCTATCACCACCCCATCCCCTGATGCCAAATAAGCAATTTAGATACTATTTTCAAACCACTTAGAGAGATTTAGCCTTATGAGCAAGAAACATCCTTCTCCAAAAGGAGGGTTATGTCCTTCTTAGTTTTGCCTCTCAAAAGTGTATGTGAAAGAGGCAGGGGAAGGAAAGATAGTGGAATGAGACAAACTCATTACCTGTGGGAACCCATCCATGTCTAGCAGAATCAGGCTTGACTGAGCCATGGGATACAGAGGTCTGACTCCCAGGAACTGGAAGTCATGAGAGACTGTTTCAGATAACCTGGGGTAGGTGACTGTGCAGAAGTGGCTCACTGCCTGAGGAAATGTTAATTCTGGGATGACCCGCTAAAACAGATGGCTTCCCTAACTCCACCCCATGCTATTCCTCAGAGAAGAAGCTCCTCCTGATCCCTCTTTACCTATATGATTATAAATAAAGGGAAGGTGAGCTTCTCCATCTTGTTAGAGGCCACATCTTGGCATGGCTCAATCTGTCACAACCCCTCCCACCTAAAAAGATTATAGTTTCCTGTGTTTATTTCACTAAATAAGCTTCTTAGTGATTAATCAATAGCTGGCACCATTCTCTGACAGAAATACTTTCCCTCACCCATGCTGGACATGGCAGATCCCCACCCCCCCTACAATTACCCTATGTACCTGTATGATTTCATGAATGTTGTGACTAAATTGTGTACAACCAGAGAAATGAAAAATTGTACCCCATTTGTGTACAATGAGTCAAAATGCATTCTGCTGTCATATATAACTAAATAGGACAAACTATAAAAAAAAAAAAAAGATTCTTGGGAGAAAAAAAAAGTTTATGTGATGTATGCTTCAGTACAGTTAAGGGAACTTCAGGACAGTGGCAAAAGGGAAACATGTCTCTAGTGTTCCACCTGGAACTTAAGCAATTGTCAAGCCCCATCTAGCTCCTCAAAAAGTCAAGAAACCAAAGTCTTTTTTTTTTTCCCCCCTGGTATCAATGATTGAATCCAGGAGTGCTCAACCCCTAAGCCACATCCCCAGCCCTTTTTATTTTGAGACAAGGCCTTGCTAAGTTGTTGAGGATGGTTTTGAACTTGTGATCCTTCTGCCTCAGCCTCCCAACCTGCTGGGATTATAGGAGTAAGCCACAGGGCCCGGGAAGGAAGCCCTATTCATACCATTCTTTTGCTCTTTTCCTCCATTGGTCTTGCTTGCCCTCCTTCATGAACTCAGCACCACCAGGTTCTCTGTGCCCACATCACTACAGAAGATTCACAACAAATGCCAATAAAAGCTGGAATTATGTGTTTGATACTGTAAAGGATCTGTTCTGTTCCTTGTCTTAAGTAGAGATGCTCAGTCAATAGTGGTTGAAGGAATGGAAGAATACTGACTAAGGACAATAAAGTATTCACTGTCCCTAGGGCCTCACATGAAATAATTGAGTAGAAGAAGGTGGATATTGATCGCAGTCTTCCAAAGTACAACCATCACTCCGGTCACATACATTGTGGGTGTATTTCTTCAGAGGAGGAATCCCTGCATCTCTTCCAGGCCTCAGTTAAGGACCAAAAAAAAAAAAAAAAAAAAAAAACACTAGCCCTGCCTGCCTGTAATCTCTCCCTCAATCAGAGCATGACCTAGTGAAGAGGGCCTGGAGTGGGAGTTCCAAGTAGGTAGTAGACATTGCAGTGAAGAGAGAGATTCTGACAGGAAGTCTGTGTGTGCTCCTTTCTTCACCCTTGGGCATGTAAGGAACAGAAAAGAGTTCATTTCTTCTGCTTCCTCCACTAATCAAGGATACACATCTAAACTTGGATGAATGGAATAATGTTACCTAACATTTTTGAGCATTTAGTATGAGCCCAGTTTGTTTTAAATGTTTTTCATTTTCTAATTTCATCTTCACGGCAACTCTAAGAGGTTTTACTATTATATCCCCCTTTCCCATTTGATGAATATACTGTGCCTGAAATAACAGCTTGTAGGAAGTAGAAACAGAAAAAAAGAAAAGGGAAAAGAAATGATAGTTATTAATAGCTCATGATGTATCAGGGCTTTTCATGTAATGTCTCCTTGACTTCTCCCCACAGCCCTGTGAAGTAGGTACTATTATTGTTGCCATTTTACAAATGTAGAAAATAGGCTTGAAATGGTTTTGTAACTTGTCCAAACCTACACAGCTATTAAGTGACAAGGCCAGCATTCAAAAACAAGTAAGTAGGATTCTGATTCCTACATCTTCACCATGAAAGGGGTTAAACACACACACATGCGCACACACACAATCTTTAAAAGTGTCAGACAATTGTTTAGAGACTGAGCAAAGGCTGGAACATCCATACTTTTCTATTCCACTGAGCCTGGGAAGATGTCCTGCCTTGAGCACAGGTCCTGCCTATGAGCCAGGGAGGGGTGGGCCACGCTGGAAGTGTGCTTGGACTCCCACAGACTCTGGAAGGGCGCTTCCTGACTGCCCAGTCTCTAAGATGGGCAGGCCCAGCACACATTTAGCTGAACCCCTCTTTCAGGAAGGGGGAGGCAGATTGTTATGCCATCCTCTCCCTTCTAGCTTCTTGCCCTAGTCCTCTGTCTTCTACTTGCGTCCTCTTACTCCCATCACACCCCACCCAGACTTTGCTCCCTGGAGGTCAAAGAGCACTACTGTAGTTATTTACTTCAGCATTTGGTATAGTCCTTATTATTTTGCTAATTAACTGAATTGACATAGCACTGAACCAAATCAAATTAGCAACTTTCTTTTTACTGGCATGCTCCCCTCACTGACAGTTACACAGTTTTAAAGCATTACCCATTAATCCCCACCGAAAGTGGGACTGCGCGGGGGAGTAGGAGAATGCAGCTCCATTTAGAAAAGGTGTGTGCAGAGGAGGCACCTGATTTCTCACTCAGCAGTTTTCACATGATTGTGACTCACAGAAGGGATGAGGAAATTATGTTAACTAACAAGCTTTAATTCCCTAGTTATGCTGCCGGTGTGATTCATGCTAGATACTACTAACGGGAAAAAAAAGGCTAAATGATAAGCAATATTTTACACTGCATGGCAATTATTATATTTTTGACAGAAGGTCTAACATACTGATACAAGCAACAGGATACCCCAACTGTGATGGTTTTAAATATTTTAAAGCACCCCAGATTAAAGGACACTATAAATAAGGGGCAGAGTGGTAGGTATGCAGGGTCGGTCCCAAGTTCTACAAAGTGTCAGGGGGAAAAAAAAAAAGTGTATTTTGGAATGCTGACCTTGAGAAAACGATTGCTGCAGGTTTGAAATAGAAAATTAGTGAATCTTGCTGTATTGGAGAGGTTAGTGGCAAAAGGTCTTGGGAGTGGGGTTAGACCTTCAAGGTCCAGCAGAGTGTACTCCCTTGGCGCCTTGGCATGGGATGCTGCCCAAGCCCCAAGGGTTTGGAGAAGAGCACCCCAGCCTCATGCTGAGAGATTCAGGAGGTCCCCAGGGGTTTCTGTAGTCTGCAAACACAAAATGGAACCCATTCATTGGTGAACCTCAGCAGGCTTTGTCCCTTTCAGTCACCCCTGCCCTTTGAGCCAGAATGTCCCTAAATCTCACTCCACTAGAAGGCGCCTTGTGGATTGGCGGGTGTTTCACTGACCTAGACCTAGAAATGCAGAGCGAGGATACTGGGGCCTTGGCGCTAGCCTGGAGGTCTGCTCAGCTCGCTCAGGTTACTAGGTGAACTGGGAGAGAAGGAGCACGGCAGGTCTGGGCTCCTAGAACCTCATGCTGCTGCGCCCAGGACTCAAAAAGGGCTTGGGGACAGCCAGTGCTTCTAGCCAGAGAGCTGGCAGGTGCTGGAGTTGATGTTGTGTGACCATTGTTTAGTTGCCGTTGCAGCCAGCTGCTAAAATAGATGTCGCCAGATTTCACCCATTTCTTTCCCTTCTTATTTTTATTTTCAAAGTGCCTATTACTTATGAAAATTATTTTTGGTCATTGCTAGGATTGAGAAAAAATAAATTGAAGGGTATATTGCTGTATTGTTTTCTGACATCTTGAATAGAGTAGTAACTATGTATGCTCACTATATGGCAATGTATACCATTTTAAAATAAACACACAAAAATAAATTGGACAAAAACTGTTAGAAGCATGATAACTATCCGAATTGAAACCTGAACTCTTCAGAAACGGGAAGTTATGTTTCTTTCTAGTAGTTTTTCAGTTTCAGAGCTTACATTTAAGTCTTCAATTCATTTTTAAATCTTTGTACATATTATGCTATAAGGTTCTAATTTTATGCTTCTGTGTGTGGGTACCAATTTTCCCAACACTAAATATGGGAGACTACTGTTGTGCAACACAACAGTTCTGGTTAACAGCAGTGCGTTATATATGTGACCATTGCTAAGAGTAGGTTGCAAGTGTTCTCACCACAAATAAATAAGGAAGAGAAATAATGTATGTGTTAATTAGTTTGATTTAGCCTTTTCACAATATATATATTTCAATACATCTTAGTGTACAACAAAAATATGTAAAATTTTTATCTATCAGTAAAAATGAAAAAGAAACCAAAAAAAAAAAAAAAATCATTTGACCAAACAAAAGAATGGTAGACTATGTAATTGAAGCAGTTTGTAATGTAGAAATCTCCCAGAATTCCCGCATGGTTTGTTTGTAACCCAAAATGTACAGAGTATGTGTTTATGATGTAACTAACCACTTCTGGGTCTTAAGAAACAAACCTGTAATCAAGATCACTAAGCAGACCAGCATCTTCACAAGAGACAATTGACAGAAAACTAGGGACGAATAGAAGATGATCTTCTTGAACTTCCATGCTGAAAAGTATATCATGAGATTATTTCTCCCAATATGAAAACTGTTCATTATTACTGTTAAGGGGAAAGTGTTTTTTTTTTTTTAATGGAACTGAGCATTAAAATAACTAGTTTATGCTAAGAGCATACCAATTTCATTAAAATAATCAATAATTTTAAGCTCTCATAGAAGTTATCAGAACACTATGTAATAAGGTCATTCCTTTCACAAATCGCTATGTCACATGGCTGCTGACTGGGCTCCTTAGCTCTTTCCCAGCTATTGTTACTGTTGAAAACTCTGTTCACAGAATAACATAAGGTGATACTCATTCATGTAATTGAACATTTAATGCTAAGAAAAAAGTTACGATTGAAATAATGCAAATAAATCAATTCAGTTTTGTTCAGAAGCAAACAAGTGAACAGATGTCAATGTGATAGTTGTGAGGATGGTCTCTTGGGACTCTTCATTGCAGTGTCAGTGGATAGAGAAGCCTACAAAACCTAAATCACTCCTTATACAAGCAAAGAAATGCCTTATAAGTTGAAATAGGGACATACATTTAACTTCTCAAGTTGACTTTCTGGCACATGGGTAGAAGATGAGTCAGGTCTCCACCCAGAATCATCTCTAACTTTGAGCCAGCTCCTTCAGATTCCTCTCTTGGAAACTGAAGAAGAAAACAGATTTCCAGACCCATCCATATTAAAAATAGTATCCTTCCACGGGTTTGCTCTGGAGCAGTGGAAGGCTGTAATAGAAGCTGCATGGGAGATGGTGGGGCCAGGTGGTGAACAGAAGCCAAGCCCTAAAAAAGTGAGGGGAGGAGAGCTGTGAGAAATACAAGAGGCTCAGCATGTCCCAAGTAGGGTAGGTTTAAAGATAATGATAAGAAAACCATGCTTTCATCTTATACATTAAACACAAATATTAATTGCCTCTCACCCAATCAGGTACTTGAGAATACACAGTAGAATAAAAGCAGATGGATTCCTTGTTCTCATCTTTCTCACAGTGTAATGCAGATACAGAAAAGCAAATAGGAAGCAGAGTCAACAGAGTGCAGACAATGTAGATATACTAGGTGGCGAAGTCACAGGTGACATTCATGATTTTCTGACTGGTTCCCCGTGTTTTCTCAGTTTTCTACAATGAGTATTGTTTTTAACAAGAAAAATATTTTTAAACAATAACTTACAAAAATATCAGATTTTATGTTTATCAGGGTGGTTTTATACTTTTATATTTTGAGAGCAATCACTCAGATGAGCTGACAGTCAAGATTCACAGCTTATTCAGATCACAAAACTTCAGTGAATAAACTAGAAGTCAGAAACTTACACATGTCTATGTCTTAGTGACAAATTTATTTCTTCCTTTTTTCTTTCTTTCTTCCTTTCTTTCTTTCTTTCTTTCTTTTCTTTTCTTTTTTTTTTCCCAAAAAAAGCTAGGATTAAAACCTAAGTTCTCTAAGTCTCCATATCTGGGCCCTTTCCAATACCCAACAATGTCTGCTAATAACTTCAATATGCACTCTCAAGGATTAAGGTAAGAACTGTAATATATTCTGTCATAAAAAACAAAATGAAAGAAATCTATTAAGGAAAATCCATCTTCAAAATTTGTGTCCTACTCTATTGAGTTTGTTCTCATCACCCTTCTTCTTTAATTTTTTTTATTGTAAACAAATGGGATACATGTTGTTTCTCTGTACATGGAGTAAAGGCATACCATTTGTGTAATCATAAATATACATACATAGGGTAATGTTGTTTGATTCATTCTGTTATTTTTCCCCTTCCCCCCCATCCCTCCCACCCCTCTATACAGTCCTTCCTTCCTCCATTCTTGGCCCCCTCCCTAACCCTAACTCTAACCCTAACACTAACCCCTCCCACCCCCCATTATGTGTCATCATTGACTTATTAGCGATATCATTCGTCCTTTGGTTTTTTGAGATTGGCTTATCTCACTTAGCATGATATTCTCCAATTTCATCCATTTACCTGCAAATGCCATAATTTTATCATTCTTTATGGCTGAGTAATATTCCATTGTATATATATATACCACAGTTTCTTTATCCATTCATCTATTGAAGGACATCTAGGTTGGTTCCACAATCTGGCTATTGTGAACTGAGCAGCTATGAACATTGATGTGGCTGTATCTCTGTAGTATGCTGATTTTAAGTCCTTTGGGTATAGGCCAAGGAGTGGGATAGCTGGGTCAAATGGTGGTTCCATTCCAAGTTTTCTAAGGAATCTCCACACTGCTTTCCAGAGTGGCTGCACTAATTTGCAGCCCCACCAGCAATGTATGAGTGTACCTTTCTCCCCACATCCTCGACAACATTTGTTGTTGCTTGTATTCTTGATAATTGCCATTCTAATTGGGGTGAGATGGAGTCTTAGGGTGGTTTTAATTTTTTGTTTCTACCTTTTATCTAGTTCCTATTTCTATTAAGGACATATCATTAAATAACGGGAAATAAAAGAAGTAAATTACATACTCTAATTATATTAAAATGATTACTGTTGATAATGTTGAATAATTACTTTTACCTTTTCCCCTAGGGTTATGTTTTTTTAGCATTATTATTATAATTATACTATAACCTCAATTATAAGTCTTTGGTTGATATCAGTTGGAATTCCTGAAGTTGCTATGGAAAATTTGGTCAACAATATAAGAAAACAGCTCTAAACAAAAAGGTCAATAATTATATCAGATAAACAATATTAGATCAATTTTTTAAGTGTACACTATAAAACACTAGACCCATGAAATGTCTATTTTAAAAAAAGGTTTAGTAGTAAAATAAGTTTATGGAACTATTACAGTTTGAATCTAAGACTCGGGCTGGGGAGATAGCTCAGCTGGTAGAGTGCTTGCCTCGAAATCACAAGGCCCTGAGTTCAAACCCCAGTACCACAAAAAAAAAAAAAAAAAATGTGAATCTAAGACTCACCCCTCCTTCCTGCAAAAAAAATTCATGCTCTGTGAGCATGATCCTCAAAATAAGGTTCAGAAGGAGGATTTTAGGCAATGATTAGGGCTCTTACATAATCAGTGGATTAGTTCATTTGCTGTATTAATCCATTGATAGCTGAATGAACTACTGAATTGTAGTTGTAGGTGTGCCTGGAAGTAGGTCACTAGGAGTATGACCTTGGACTGCATCTGTCCCTGGTTTCTTTCTCTCTCCCTGTCTCTATATCTTGGATGCCATAAGCTGAACAGTCTTCCTTTACCATGCTCTTCTGCCATGATATTCTGTTCCCTTCAGGCCCACAGCAATGGAGTAGGCCAACCATAGACTGAGATGTGTGAAATTGTAAGCCCAAAATAAACTTTTCCTTCTCTAACTTTTTCTTGTCATAGCATCAAAAAGCTGACTAACACAGGAACATGTCATATTCTCATCCCATTTTTGGAGATTCACAATACACTTTGCAAAAATCTCTGAAATAAGTAATGTTTAAGAAAAAGTTTCATTTAAACTATTTTTAGCTCCATATTTCCAAAATTCATTTGAACATAACATTTTAAACAATGTTTTATACTTATTAATGTCCTCTGTAATAGAAATAAGCTTTGAGATCCACAGCTTTAACTTCTCCAGAGTTACTTCCAGTGCTGAGTTTTTAAAGGATAATATTCCTGGACATAGCTACTCTTTCCCTGAAGTATCCAATTGGGAAAGAGACTGAAGATAGGGAACTTCCCTATGAACTAGGCCAAAAGTGGGAAGGAACACCCAGAATCTTTGTACATTTGGAAATTACATCTAAGTATGTAGCATTTAGGTCTCCCAATCTTCAAAGTCTTAGCTGAATGATATTTCAAGGTTGTAAATTTTCCTTGTCAGAAGTGTCTGTCAATAGAAGGGGCCTAGAGAAATTACTAGTGGAAAGTGAACCATTGGCATTATTTAATGGTTCTTTCCTCCTTGTATGTTTCTTTCTTAATTTTAAACTGTTAAAACCACCCTTCTTTGTGTTTGTTTGTCTCACCCTACTCCTATCTCCATGTTCATATACAAAAGGATATTGATCCAAGATTTTGGATACCCCTCTTATCTGCTCTTCCTTCTATATGCCCACCTTCTTGTTCATTCTCTTAATAACCCTTTATGGGGTGCCTACTCCATGGTCAGTAGACATTAGCCAGACCTGTGGTATCTGCCCTGGAGAAGCCCACAACCTAGTGTGGGGGAGACTCTTCCATACAAGAGCCCACTGTATGAGGTTTCTCCTGCCTCAAAGGGCTTGAATTCCAGTGCATCCTTTAAGCTTCCCATACTTAGCCATTCAAAACCCTAGTCCTGTCATATCACTCATTGGCTTAAAGTCAAGTATGACTGCCCAATGTATCTATACATCTGTATAGGTTAAATTGTATGAAATTGTCAATGTTCAACTGATGGTGATCCACAAAGATGGCAATTTCATCTGCTTCAATATAATAAAATATAATTCCTATTTTTTCTATTTATCGATTACCATATTATGTAAAAATCTTGATAAGGAGTTTTTCCAAATCTGAAAGGTATGTTAGGCATGCTTAGACTTAAAACGTAGACTGTGAGGCATAGCATAAAACGTACTTTACAAGGCTCATGTCAAAAGTCGTAGGGCTTAGTCTCCAATTACAGGCAGTGATCTAGAATCTAGATGTTTCTCACATAGGCAACTCCTCACAGTTTACTTCAGGGTGAATAGCAGCATTAATTCCTAATATGTTCCCATAATACAACAAATTTCCTATATTTTCCAATTTTTCTTATATTCAACTTCCTCATTGGATTACTGTGAAAATTAAAAAAGAAAGGTAGAGTAGGTGACTAATTATGTTCTCTATTAACAATAAGTTTGACCACTTCTCAATTTTTACAAGAAACCTTCATTTATGACCCTATGGAATATAAACTCTCACCCTCTGCTGTCCCCTAGCATTTCCTTTGTACCTCTAATAAAACACATATCAGGGTCTGCCTTGAGTTAGAATTATTTATGCATGTGTCTATTTTTTGCCCTGGATTATGGGCCCCTTCAGTGCAGGGATCATATTTTATTCATTGTGTCTCACCCACATTTTGCAGGGGGCCTTGCACTGTGAAAGAACTTTGCTAAGCATGGCACTCTATCAACTTTATGATTTGCATCAAGCATATTCTGAATTGTATTCATTCTTTGTTAGTGAGGATCATAACTATGCCTTTCCTAGAGCAACATTTATGAAGTTAGAAGTTAGAAAATGTTCCTTTCAGTGAGAAGAAAAGAATGAATGGCACAAAGGTGGGGCCCAAATGCATCTTCTTATTGTTCTCCCTGGGACAATTCCACTTTCCTAAAGATGTAATTCTCTTATGCCTTAGTCACGGGGTAAGCAAATACAAGTTACCTTTCCTAATGAGACATTTCCTTTTTCATGGTTTCTTAGGCAAAAGCATGAATGCATAAAACTTCCCATTATCTAAGTTACTGGAGCAATGAAGAGTAGGGAAGTATTCAAGAAAATACGTGGTCTATGACCTCTTTTACAGTGCTATCAAGAAAGGAAAACCACAAAAGGCTATTCCTGTAAATGACCTCAACACATACTCACTTCAAGACTCTCTTCACACCTTAGGAACATTATATCCAGAGAAGTGGAAAAACACACTCAAAAAGCATGCAATGTGAGGAAACACCTTTATTCTGAAATGGAATTTAGGTCAACCTATGTGGAAAGCAAGGGATTAATTTGAGATAATTCCAGAATCTTCTAGGCATCATATTTTTCTAATCCCAGAAATTATCTGTCCATACTGTCAAAAAGCTGACACAAGGAGAAGCCAGGACAAACCAGAGCAAAATAGTAGCTTTAAGTGCTGCTACATACAATGTACCCCTAGTGGTTCCAGGCAGCCAGGAAAGCCCAAAGTTGAAAAGGCTGCTATGGAGAGGTTTACATTGATATTTAAGTTTTAAAAGCATCACATGTTCCTTTAAGCCTTAAAAAGATGGTCTTTATTGTCCTATGGAACTTGCAACTAGCAGGATCAAATACACATGCCAGGCAACTTTAATTGCACCTGATGTGAAGCCAGAGTTGCCACTGAGAGGAAAACACTTGTTTTCTCTCCCTCTTCATTGCATTCCCTTCTTATTTGCTCAGCATTTCAGTCTTGCAGGAATTAGCCCTCTTTAATCACACTCCCTTCTCATCCCATCCTTTTCCTGGTTTCCACCAGCCTTACTATATCCTTCCCTGCATGAATCTAGTCATATCCAGATGAATTTCAACCAGACCCCTTTGCTGTTCTCAAATGTAGAAGGGCAAAACAAACAAACAAACAAACAAAACACACTAAAAATCCTCTGTTCCCCAGCCCTAAGTCACTAATGCCAGAAAATTAGATGTGCTAAAGTTAGTGAAGCGCAGATATATGTATGATACCTGACAGTAGAGGTTGTCTGTGATCAAGAAGGCACACTCTGAAACCAGAACTTTTGGTTAAAATTCTGGCTCTCCCAATCCATTATTTCACTTATGTGTATCTCATCTTTCCTAACTTTAAAGTAAAATATTTTGTAGATGGACAGAATAAGTTTATTTTATTTATTTTTATGCAGTGCTAAGGACTGAGCCCAGTGCCTCACACATGGTAGGCAAGCGCTCTGCCACTGAGCTACAGCCCCAACTTTAAAATGAGAATGATAATGATACCAGTTGCATTAGTGAGAGTAGTGGTTTGAATGTATAAAATAAGAACAAAAATAGTAGCCACTAAATGAAAGACAAGTTTGCATTCTGGTGGAGCAGTTCAGGACTTTGTTAAGATGGCTCTGAGATTCTGTGGGATGAGACCCCTTTTTTCTTATTCTTCTGATCACTCAAGGGGTGGTTTCCATCTAATGGAATATGATGGCTATTCTAGCACCCACTTTGATGTCTGAATCCTAGCCAGCAGGAGAGGATAAGAGAAAGAGGAACAGGTACCCGTTTCTTTTAAAAGTATGATCCAGAATATCCCATGTAACTTCCATTCACATTCCATTGACCAGAACCTAGTCAAGGGATACCTCTAGTTTCAATGAATACCAGATACCTTGCTAAATTGTAAATTTTTTATTACTTGAGCAAAAGGGGAGCATTTTAGAGGGAAAGAGAGTAGACTCTGTCATACCACTGATGTAGAATTGTACAGAATTAAATGAATTATATATGTAAAAGTTTAAAATAGTGCCTGAAACATAGGAAACCTGAGAAAATTACTAGCTATTAAAATAATAATAGTACTAATAGTTAATGATTATGCCCCTATTTTCTCCCTGCTTTTGGACTACATGTTTGTTCTTAGAATCTTGAGAAATATTTAGACCCCTTAACACCAAAATAAGTAGTTTGAAATGCAATTAATTTTTAATTAAAATAAGTAAAAGTAAAAAGAACAAAATAAGAGCCCGACTAACCTTTCAATTATAAAAAGCTACATAATTATAAAAGAACCAATTTTGAGCAATAGAATTTTTCTGTTATTTTCAGAAAATCTATATGTGTACATCAAGGTATTAACTAGGAAAATTAGAAAACAGTGGAATTCAGAAAAATCAATGTTTGCTTTGACACATAATGCCTCATGTTTGAAAGGAACCGAATTTCTTAACCAAAAGAGTTGACAATTATGAAGCTATTTTCTTTACAAAATATCAAAGAATTTATTTTGCTTGCTTAGTACCTCTTTTATCCAGGAATACACCCAGAGGAATTCACTAAATACTAATGGTACCTCTGAGAGAACAAGAGAACTTCCTAATCTAAATGTGAAAACAGAAGTGAAATAAATAAAGTTTATCTTGCTAAACTAACAAGTGCTAGAACTTTGGCCAGAACAGTTGCACAAAAGAAAAGCATTTAAGATACCTTAATTTCTTTAGATTGTTTTTAACTCTTTAGGAGAGTGCAGAGTTATGTTTTCTCCCCAATGAATGAATTTATGCTTTTTGTACTGGTTGTTACCATAGAAATCTATGAGAATCTTGGAGATTAGTAGAACAGGTTATTGGTTTTGGAACCAGATCATTTGGATTTAAATCCTAATTTTAGTTACTGTCTGTCTGACCTTGGGCAAGTTACTTAACCTATGTGTGAATTATATCTGTGGTCTAAAAATAGGAATGTTAGTAGTACATACTCGATAGAGTTATTATGATGATTAATTAAAATAATATGCCTAAAGTTTTTAGATCAGAAGTATTCAGGTATTAGTTACTTAATTATCAGTATTAGTATTACCCAAGTCTTTCGAAAGTTTGACAGCAATGTTAACCCTTA
This sequence comes from Sciurus carolinensis, assembly GCF_902686445.1. NCBI lineage: Eukaryota > Metazoa > Chordata > Mammalia > Rodentia > Sciuridae > Sciurus > Sciurus carolinensis. The sequence goes on from NC_062219.1 coordinate 88,840,922, forward strand.
ACTTTTACACAGTTTTGTCAATCACAAGACTCTTTTATATTTCTAATTTGATATTCACTAAAGTTCCCAATTAAGGTTGATATTCCCATTTTAAAGCCATGAAAACTGAGTCTCAGAGACAGAAAATAACATGCCTAAATTTACTGACCCTGTGAACCACAGGGCCAGGGTTTAAGGATATAACTTGGTGCTTTGGCAAATCAGCTACAGTCAGAGGAGTACTGGGGGTGATGGTACAGTGGTCTGAGGTGATTTGGTGTAGGCAACTCCTTCTGCGGAGGTGTTCAGGAGCTGTCACAACACCTCGGACTGGGACAGGGAAAGCACATGACTTGAGGCCAGTACAAAAGCTCTGCCCAAACAGACATGACAGCCTTTCTATTCTAATATTCTAATAGTAATATTATAATTTCTTTTGGAAATCTATACATTTCTGGACCTGACATTTGGTGTACAGAAGGAGGCTTATTCCTGTCACACAATCTTTATCACTCCCTATCTCAAGTCCTTAAAATAGGCAATTTTATTAATAATGAAGACACCATTTTAGTCCCCTCTTCATATCTAATGACTGCCCTTGAGTCCCCCACTACACAGAAATTATAAAGGTGCCATTGAAAAGGGACTTGTGTAGTTCTTACCAGAAGCAGAAGCTGCAAAGCATCTCAAGGGAGGCCACAGTGCTCAGGAGAAGGTGTTGATCACGAAGACCACCTGCTGGGGATGTAGCTTTGGCCACAACCCCAGCAGCTGCAGGGGTTTCTGAATCATGTTGAAGTGAGTTTTTAAATCATGTTAAAGGCAGAAGGTGAACAGAATCTTACTTCCTAGAGACAAAAGCCTCCCTTCTTTTCAGTTCATAACTGTTTTGAATCCTGATTGTTTGGAAACTCGTGACTCTTTTTCTGTTTAGCCCCACAGGGTCTGCCTTGTTATTACATGAGTGGTTCAAGGTAATTTCTTTAAGTCTGTTTCTTGCTATTGAAAGTCTAACTAAGACAAGGAGACATGTAAAATATCCATAAAGACCTATATTAGCACTTTGAAACAAAAGCACACTATATTTTATATATTCAACCATATGGTCAAAAATGCTGGTCTCCAACAAGAGAGAAGAATGAGGAAAAGATGCAAAGAAAACTAGGAAAAGGATGCATAGAGGCAGAATCCTTCATTTTAGCTCCTTTCCCTTGGATTTTTTCCAGGACACCCAAGGGTCTTACAACAAATTTTATTTATCTTTAGCTAGTTCAAGTCAGATTTCTGTAGTTCACTACCAAAAATAGGCCTAATGCCTGGATGTTTTTAATCCCAGAAGTCATAGGGAATTAAACAATTCGACTGAATGTGCATTTCCAATATGAACATATATATGGCCTCAAACAGGCTGAGAAGTCTAGGAAAGTATTAACCTACACTGAAAACCCTGAACTTAACCTTAAGTGTCTTTGGTTTTGGAAAGCTAGTCATGCACACCAGTAATATTCAGTTTAGGGGACAATGATTAGCAGATGATGTTCCAGAAATATTGTAATTTTTCTGAACAAAGAACACTGCCACCAGGGCTAAAAGATCATTAAACAATTCTAAAGATAGAGACTTTGAGGCAGCTATAGAAAAATCTCCCTGGAGCCACTTGTTTACATTCCAGAGTGGTGAAGTTGAAGCAGATACCTGCCCCTCCTCTCCCTGGGAGGATTTGCTTACATTCCAGAACAAAGGTATCTCTGTCTCCTTCATCTCTATCTCCAAGCCTGTCTTTCTATCCCCAGAAAAAAAGGATGGGCAGACATGCCAGCTGCCTTATGTAAGTCCTGAGTTTTGCAATGTGGCCTTCCTGTCCATACTACCTGTACAGGTACATCTGCCTCCCAAAGCGTGACCGCATAGGCAATTTTGGCATGGGAAACTGACACAAGATACTGTGTGAAGAAATAGGAGGTCTCATTCCTGATCCAGAGGTCTTAGGTTTCTGTTGATGTGTGTGTTTGTGTATGTGTGTGTGCACAAATATGCATATGTTTATATATAGGCATACGTATTTTGTGCAGACCAATTTTTTACCTTTAAAGTGAAATTATGTCTCAAACTCTGCCCAGTTTCACACTTAACAGGTTGCATAAGATAGTCCTAGTTTATACCTATTATTCAGAATAATTAGATTACCTCCTTTCACTCTCAAAAGTATCCCCATTTAGAAGGTAAATTATGTGATCACCCAACATGTAACCCACATAATATCAAGAAATATCTTCAGGAAAATGCAATATTACCTGATTTCTTTGCAGTTTTTTTCATATTTGGTGATATTTCTAACTCAGTTTACTCTGGTTATAGTGCTATTGAAGCAGTAAAATTTTTCCTTGATCCTTCTTCCTCTCAATTACTCTAGAATGTGGTAGCAATGTTGAGGAACACATCAGATTTTGTTTGGGTGTGTAGCATATTTATGTACTCCTTTTGTCTCTTATATTTGTCCACAATATTTTTCTTCTTGTATGTCAATCTTCACTGACATTCCTGGTGAGCAGTTAAACACACAAATGAAATATTTCTGGGATGAGAGAAATGATTAACTGCTGAAGGATTCAGATTTTCAAACTCGATAAGGAAACAGTTTACCTATGCCAAAGTTGTACAGCGACAACTCTCATCTTGCAACTTAAACAGGTTTGACATTGGTTTTCTTCCACATATGGAAGATTGAAATACAACATTAAATAAATCATCCTAGGTTAGTGGCAAAAGGGAAAATAAAACCACGAAATACACTGCTTAGCATGCTCTCCTCAACATGATTGCATGTTTCTCTTTTATATGTTAACTTTGTGTATTTTTCTCTGTGGCCGTATTTTACTCATTATGAGACATGTCTCTGAAATGTTGTGTTGGCTTCAGTCGATAGCATTACGTTAGGGATACTTCATTTGAAGCATCCTGCATTATTTGCAAATGATAGGTAGAAATAAGGTTGAAAGAGGACTAAAAAAATTAAAAAAAGGAAGCATGAGAGCTGGAGTTTTTTTGTAAAACACGAAACTAAGAAAGAAGCAAGAGTAAAGATACTTTTGTTGATATTGAATACACACACACACACACACACACACACACACACACACAGAGAGCCATCCCCTGATATTGGAATACATCTGGAATGCATTAACTATGTAATATATATTCATCCCCTGACACTTATGGGATATTGGTTCCAGGACCCTGTATGAATGCACAAATCCCTTAGATAAAATGGCACAGTATTTACATATGACCATACACTTTAAATTGTCTGTAGATTATTTATAATACAGTGTAAATGCTGTGTAAATAGTTGTCATACAATTTTGTTTGTAAGATAAAAATCTACATATGTTCAGTACTCACACAATTTTAAAAACTATTTTCCATTTGTGGTTGGTTGAAAAGATACATGCAATACCTAGTGAAATGGAAGGCTGAAAAAATTATATGCATATAAAGTAAGCTCCAGAATTGTAAGTTCTGTTTAAACCTAGAATAGCAATGCATTTAATCAAATTACAAAACTCTCTTACCACTGGAATAGAGTTTACTCCAGCTTCAAATTAAAAAACTAATGTATATTAAAGTACATTTAATTACTTATATTACAAATGTTTTGTAACTTAAGGGCCTTTGTCATTCATTCCCAAACACAATATGAGAGAGGATAATGGAGAATACTGGTAATCAATACTTAGACTGTTCAAAGGGTATCTGAAAAGTAGCACAGGTTCAGAAAGAAGAGAGAAAACCATGCTGAAGTTGTGTGTTAAGAAGTCTAAAAGAGACCAAGCATTTCATCATCTAGCACTGTCCCTGTTTTACAGAAGCTGGAATCACACAGCAGGTTGTTATTCAGAGCTAGAATTTGAAACTGAAGAGCTTAATGTTCAATGGAATACTAAGATGCAGGACATAGTGCTTTTATAGTGCTCCTTATAAAGGAAGGGGGAGGGAGATAGGGAGAGGAAGAGAGAGAATCATTTATATTCACAACAATTAATCCAACATCAAGATTGTTTTTCCTGGCACCAAAATATACAGGTAGATTAATGGTACAGAATAGAGGATACGGACACAAACCCAAATAAATACAGTTTTCTCATACTAGACAAAGGGTCCAAAAATATGCAATGGAGAAAAGATAGCCTCTTCAACAAATGGTGCTGGGAAAACTGGAAATCCATATGCAACAGGATAAAACTAAACCCCTATATCTCACCCTGCACAAAACTCAACTCACAATGGATCAAGGACCTTGGAATCAGACCAGAGACCCTGCATCTTATAGAAGAAAAAGTAGGTCCAAATTTTCAACATGTCAGCTTAGGATCAGACTTCCTTAACGGGGCTCCCATAGCAAAAGAAACAAAAGCAAGAATCAATAACTGGGATAGAATCAAACTAAAAAGCTTTCTCTCAGCAAAGGAAACTATCAGTAATGCGAAGAGAGAACCTACAGAGTGGGAGAAAATCTTTGCTACTCATGCTTCAGATAGAGCACTAATTTCCAAAATATATAAAGAACTCAAAAACTCTACACCAAGAATACAAATAATCCAATCAATAAATGGGCTAAGGAAATGAACAGACACTTCACAGAAGAAGATGTACAAGCAATCAACAGATATATAAAAAAATGTTCAACATCTTTAGTAATAAGAGAAATGCAAATCAAAACTACCCTAGGATTCCATCTCACCCCAATTAGAATGGCGATTATCAAGAATACTAGCAACAATAGGTGTTGGCAAGGATGTGGGGGAAAAGGTACACTCATACATTGCTGGTGGGGTTGCAAATTAGTGCAGCCACTCTGGAAAGCAGTGTGGAGATTTCCTTAGAAAGCTTGGAATGGAATCACCATTTGACCCAGTTATCCCACTCCTTGGCCTATACCCAAAGGGCTTAAAATCAGCATACTACAAAGATACAGCCACAACAATGTTAATAGCTGCTCAATTCACAATAGCCAGATTGTGGAACCAACCTAGATGTCCTTCAATTGATGAATGGATAACTGTGGTATTTATATACAATGGAATATTACTCAGCCATAAAATATAATAAAATTATGGCATTTGCAGGCAAATGGATGAAATTGGAGAATATCATGCTGAGAGATAAGCCAATCTCAAAAAACCAAAGGATGAATGATCTCACTGATAAGTGGATGATGACACATAATGGGGGCTGGGAGGGGGGCAAGAATGGAGGAAGGAGGGACTGTATAGAGGGAAAAGGGGTGGGAGGGGTGGGGGGGAGGAAAAAATTAACAGAATGAATCAAAAATTATTACCCTAGGTAAATGTATGATTACAAAAACAGCATGCCTCTACTTCATGTACAGAGAAACAAGATGTATCCCATTTGTTTACAATACAAATAAATTTAAATTTTTTTTTTTTAAATAAAAAGATTCACAACCCCCACAGGCAACATAGTAGTATAGACACTTTAAGACCCAGCTGCGTAGGTGCGTGGTATAATGAGCATGCCACATCCCCATGTGTGCTTTTGGCAAAGCTATGCAAGAGAATTAGAAAAGAGCCATGAAACTTATCTGACAGCCCTGTCTAGAGCCATGTCACCACAGCTGAACCCTCTAGAATGTTAGAGGACTAAGAAGAACTATCTTCATAACAGTGCTGCTTCTTACTGCCTTAAAATATTTTATTTTATTTTATACTTGTTGTTGGGAAGAAATGGATGTATAAAATGAAGAAAATGTGAACTGGTTCAAAAAAGTAAAAAAAAAAAAAAAAAAAAAAAAAAGATTGTTTTTCCTGATACCTGAATTAAAACTCAAGGAGTCTGCAAAAAGAACCCAGACTTTTAAAGTTTTATGCAAACACAGCCTCCCAAATTTAATAATATTATTATGTAATCTATATATTGCTTTTCAGTCTGTAAAGTTCATGTAATTATGTAATATTAATTTGATACAATGTACAACCATTGGACTATTGGAGTTGGAAGTAGAGCCTTTTTATAATAGTATGGTAGATCACTGAAAATATTATTGGATGTCATACATTATAAGTGTTACTTTTTGAATACTAGCTATTTTTATATTACTATCAATATATTCTTGGGTTTTGTTTTAGGATACAGCCAAGTTCTTACAGACAGTTTGACTATTTCAGGTGCTTCTTTTGAGATTCGTCAGGGTTAAAGCAGGGGTCAACCTAAAACTAATTATTTGTAACAACTGAAAAAAGACCCTGAGTGCTCTACTCAATACCCATTAATTATGAAATTTTCCAGTCTGGTTGGTAGAAACTGGCACTATTCCTGGCCCTATGTAATTTCCAGGCACTGTTACCTCTAATTCTTTTAGGAAGTTCTTTCTGGGACTTGAGTAGTTTGCTCTCTTGAATACACTGATCAGGATGCTCCTGAAAACCCAAGGGGAACTTTCCGTAGTCTTCAGAGTTCTTTCTTTGTACAGGCTTCTTCTATTCAGTACTCTTTCCAGCAAACTCTGGTAATTTTATTTTCCTGGGCTCTTAGCTCTATGTCCTCAACAGAGAGGGTTCACTGGGCTCTGCCTATTTTCCCCTCCCTGCATCACAACATAGAAACCCTCACTGGATCTAGTGCTAGAATAGGGCTCACACTGTTCATTTCCTCTCCCTGAAGGGAAGGCTGTCCTACTGCATTGTCCCAGGTTCAATGTCATGAAAACCATTTCTTCATATATTTTGTGTGTTCTTATTTTTTTCAGGCAAGATGTCAATCCAGTTTCTGTTATTCCATCTTGGTCAATCTTTTTTAAAGATTGGAAATATGGGTACATTAGACATAAAGAAATAAGAAGAAAATTGCAAAAGAAAAAGACAAACCTCAATGAGGAGTCACTTTAGAGAATCCAAGGGCAATACAAAGATGCAGGGTGTCGGGATGAACAGGCAATAGCACATTATAAATCCTTCCAAATAAACAAAGCCCCAGCACTTTTCCTCTTTAAACATTCCATTCCATAGCACTGGCAGCCTGGCCTGGTCACAGTGCATGTTATATAAGGCTGACCTGCCTTAAAATGCATAAACCAACCTTTATTTAGAATTAATTTTTGATCCTTTGGCCTTTTATGAATTCCTAGCTTCAAAATGCCAAAAGATTTAAAAAGTTTAATCGAAATGATGTCATTCTTTCTCATCATCAAAGTCTGAACAGTACATTTTGGTCGTGAGTGTGAACATTACACCTGTTTTGATTCTCACTTTTTTTATTTCTTATGAAGTATAAATTGAGATTTATCAGTGATTAAATGTACTATGTCACATCTAAACAAATATTGCCTTGCCACATTAAACCATCAAATGATTTTAAAATTGAGCTCAGAAAAAAAATGTGATCTCCTAAGAAAATCTGTCCAATTATTTTACTCTTATTTCCTGCCTACACTCTTTGCTTCTACTCAGTTTTGTTCTAAGTTTTGCCCTGTGAAGCTTGGGCAAACAAATGAACTCCAGGGGCGGGGGGTGCTGCTGCTATTCATGACTAAGGGTTGTGCCAGGCAGGTGTCAGAGGCAATAAAATCTCACTAAACTGGGGCACTGAAGCCCATCAAAAATTAAGATGACTCAAATAATGTGTGCTCTGAATGTCTAATGTACTGACGTCAGTTGATGACATGTGACTAAGTTCCTGAACATCATGAATATGAATCATTGAACTTGAGTGGCAGAAAGTGAAGGGATTACCATCCAAAACAGAGTTTAGAAAACCCAGGGCGCTGAAAAATAAATACCAGAGGTCTTATTTTGACCTTTGTAGCTGAACAGTCACAGTCAAGTTTTAAATAAATTATACCTAAGATAAAAACAGTAGTTATTAAGGGCATTTCAAGAATCTACCTGGCACTAGAGTCACCACTCAACACAAGCAGCTCCCTGAACTCTCATAGTGGAGTTGATCACTCTCCACATTTCACAGATGAGGAAACTGAGCGCTAATGATGTGGAAGAAACATTATTTGAATCCAGGCCTAATTCCCAGAGCTTTTTCCTTCTCTTTCTATTTAATCATGTAAAATGCATACTAGTTGCACACAGTATAGAAGTGAAAAGATAAAAAACAAATATCAAAAAAAAAGTCTACCTCTTATCTCTATCTACAAATGAATATCTTGTCTCCCAAGTGACAACTACTTTGTTACTGTGTGTAATTCTAGAGAAGTTTTACCAAGTAAAACACCACACTTGTCTATTCCTCCTCTCAGTTCTGTTGGGTTTTGCCTCCTGTATTTGACAGTCTGTTGTTAAGTTTATAAAGATTCAGAACTGCTGTATCTCCTTAGAGAATGGACTCCTGTGTCCTTATGTAATGCTCCTCTTAATCTTCATTGTTCTGAAATCTACTTTGTAAGATATTAATGAAGCTCTTCCCACTTTCTTTTGATTTCTGTTAGCATGATATACCTTCCTCCATCCTGTACTTTTAATATTAAAACAGGAATCTTGTGTACAGAACATACTTGATCTTGTTTCTTTTATTTTTAGTTCATTCTAACATTATTTATAATTTAATTGGCATATTCAGAGTAATCACATGTAAAGTGATTAATGATAGGAGTAGTATCTGTTACACTTACCCTGTTTTCTATTTGTTGAATTGGTTCTTTTTTTTTTTTTTTTTTTTCCTTTATTCCTATGGACTAACCCCCTGTCTGGCCTTCACCATAAAACCAACCATACTGGTAATCTGATCTCAGACATCCACCCTACAGAACTACTTGAAAATAAATTTCTGTTGTTTAAGTCACCCAGTTTATAGAATATTGTTATGGCAGTCCAAGTCAACTAAGGTACTTTCTATGCCTTTGACATGAAGCAAGTAGCATTTCACAGTGATTAACTTCCTCTTCCTTTTCATGAGTTGAATTTTCCTAGGTTTTCACCTTGAGAATTTGGTATTGTTCCTGTGGTCAAGTGAGCCCATGAAAGTGTGGGGCTCTTCAATGAATATAGTTCTGATTGGCAACTGACATGCACTTCTCCAAACTCAGTCTCTACCAATACATGAGAATTATGTTTGAAGTGTTCCTACCAGAGGCTTCTGCTTCAGGTAAGCAGATCTTACCTAAAACTCTGGGTGCACCTACGAATCCAAATTTTAGGATGAAGATGGTTGGCCTGTCACCTTAATTCTCTTTGGGTTCAAGAAGTCATTCCTGTACAACTATCTTTTTTGTTTGTTTGCTTGTTTGTTTGTAAGAATGGGAGCAATGACTTCTAAACTCTGTACAGAGCTCAACCAGTTTTTCTCACTCCAAATATTTTTAAAGATAATTTCTCCTCAGAGACAATGAATATGCATTTTAATGAAGAGAGATTCTTATCTCTGTTGACTGGAGCAGTTCTATGTGAATGGAATTTACTTCAGAGTTACACACTTTATTTTAAAATGTGATAAAAAGGAGTCTTCATAGGATTAAACTCTATTATTTAAAGGTGGATTTGCATTTGTCAAAAGTTTCTTCTTGCCAGGTGTATGTTCTGATACTATCTCTAAGACAGCATTAAAATCAAGAAAGCTTTACTATTCAATTTGACCTGTGTTCTTACTTTTTCTTGGAAAAGAGATCGCATCGGGTTAACTTCATAAATGCTGTAGGTAGTCTTATAGTGATCTTGCTGCATCCTTGGTGGAAATTTTCCTTGGGTATGCATCTTACTATTAAATTTTTTATTTGTTTTAATTAGTTATATATGACAGTAGAATGAATTTATGCATTTTGATAAATCATACATAAATGGAGTATAATTTCTCATTTTTCTGATTATATTGTAGGATCACATCAGTCATGTGGTCATATATGTACATGAGGTAATAATGTCTATTTCACTCTACTATCATTCCAACCCCCATACCCCTTCCCCTTGCTTCACTCCCCTCTATCTAATCTAGAGTAACTAGTCTACCCTGCCGTCCCCACACCATTGTGAATTAGCATCCAAATATCAAAGAAAACATTCAACCTTTGGTTTTGGGGGGTTTGGCTTATATCTCTTAGCATGATATTCTCCAGCTCCACCCATTTATCAGCAAATGCCATAATTTTATTCTTCTTTAAAGCTGAGTAATATTCCATCTATCTATCTATCTATCTATCTGTCTATCTATATCACATTTTCTTCATTCATTCATCTGTTGAAGGACATCTAGGTTTGTTGCATAGTTTAGTTATTGTGAATTGAGCTTCTATAAACATTGATGTGACTGTGTCACTGCAGTATGCTGATTTTAAGTCCTTTGAGTATAAACTGAGGAGTGGGATAGCTGGGTCAAATGGTGGTTCCATTCCAGGTTTTCTGAGGAATCTTCATACTGCTTCCCATAAATGGTTACAACAATTTTCATTCCCACCAGCAATGTATCAGTATACCTTTTTCCCCACATTCTCACCCAACATTTACTGCTGCTTGATTCTTGACAATTGCCATTCTGATTGGAGTGAGGTGAACTCTTTGAGTAGTTTTGATTTGCATTTCTCTAATTGCTAATTACTGCTAAATTTGTACCAAAATGTTTTTGTTCTTCAAAGAATTCAGTTCTGTAATGTATTAAAAAGAAATTATCTATACATTTTACATAAATGTCATGAGTCTGATCAGGCTCAGTTGTTACACTTCAATCTCACAATGAGGGATCATACTAGTGACTATTGGTAGGGACAAAAGAAGGATCCATACAATAAAGCTTCTTCTAAAAGTTTCTCCTTTTCTATTTTTGATGATAACTCCGATTTCTTAGAGTTACTAACTGCCAGAAGGCAAGGGTTCTGAAGTCTACAAAACCAATATAGGACATGAGAGTTTTATGCAATTATCAAATCCTATGTGTAAATGTAGTTTTGTGGTACCTCTTGCTTAAAACATGGAGGTGAAAGAGAGATGGTTCCTGACAAGTTATAACCATTCTTTCCCTTATGAGCATTTTAAATGAACTTTTCAAGTTGAGTGTAGCATATCATTTCATTTATATATTACTGATTAAATAGCCACGCTAAAATGTAGTCACTTAAACAGAAACAATTAATTATTTCTTAAGATTCTGTGGGTTTACAGATTGATCCTTCTACCAGGATAATCTGAGCTTACATGGCTACATTTCTGCTGGTGGGAACCTGAAGGATCAGCTGTAATATCTGGGACTGCATGGCCAAAGTTTCTATGTGATCTTCACCCCTGGTTCCATCATGCCCTGGTGGTCTGAAGAAAATATTCCAAGAGTACAAGCATTGATGAATAACCTCTTATGAGGCCTCTGCTTCTCTCATGTTTGCTGATACACTGATCCAATCTCAACGTCAAATGAAAGAGGAAAATATAATTGTCTGAATAATGGAAAGCTTGATTTGTTAGGACCATTATTATTAAAAAAAAAAAAAAATCTATCCTGGTGCTTCTGTTTGCTCCATAGATTTGCATCTCTCCCACATGCAAAATATACCCTCTCCTTTTAAGAACCTCCAAATCTTGTCCAATTCCTGCATTAAAAACCTCAGGGTCCAGGATCTAGTAATCTGTATGAAATCCTGATGCAAATGAAATGTTTGAGTAAAATTTTCCAAGTGCAGCTCTTTGTAAACCCCTCTTTTGTGAATTAAATAATTATTTTACCCACATATCAGCATCGACTGATTGGAGTGTGACACATTCCAATGAGAGAGGACAAGAGCTATGCAGCAATCAATGGTCCTTAACAACGTGCAATTCTGACAGGCACATATTTTCAAGGCCCAACTCTAGGGCCAGAGATCACGTTCCTTGATAAAGACCAGTTCTATATATTACCAGTGATCCCTTAATCCTTAGTTTCCTCAGTGTTGTCTTTACTTTTTAGCCATTTTGATATATGATATGAATTTGCCTGAATTTGCTAGTGCTTCCTGAATCTTCATCTTAGAGTATTTATTGTGGTTATGTCTATAGATAATCCTGCTTCAGCCTTGCTCTTCCTTCTTTTTGAAATTTCAATTACATGAATGCCAAATCACCTCCCTGAGTCTTCTACCACTCTTGTATTTTCATTTGCTTCTGGGGCTTTGCAGTTTCCACATGAGCCCTGTTGATGATAACAGAGCTGGAGCAAGCACACGCAGGTGAAAAACCCAGCATTTGTTCCAGGTGTGCCTGTAGGCTCCTTGGGTCATTTAGTCTGAGGGGTTAGGAAGTGAATTTACTCTTGAGGAAGAGCTAATGAGGTCTGTGGCCACAGAGAGAAATTAGATAAATCTCAAAGAAAAAGGAAGACCATTTAAAGGGAAAAAAATGGGAAGGAGGGGGAAAAGGGACAAAGTAAAAGTTGGGGTGGTATTTTACAGAACTCAGGTTATGAAAAACACTTGCAATTCTCCTATTTCTCAATCCAGCATCCTTAGTGGGGACGAGTCTTTACAGACACTCTAGTCATGGTGGGACCTGGTCACGTAGTCTTTATCATCACCCAGTCACAAGCAAAAGGAAGAAAACGTTGATAAAGAAGTAACACATATGTATAACTTATATTCTCTCACCTACTTTATTGATCTTCAATAATTTAGGACATGAAGACTTTCATGGGATTTCCCTATTCAGATCTACTCTAAAACACATGCCCAAGAATATGCTAAATTTGCTGCACAGTCTTTATGTATAACACAAATGAAGATTTTAGTAGGTAAAGCAGTGGAGTGCGTGTACTATCAGCTAGTTGCTTTAGTTTCGGACCTTGAATGTTCCCCAAAGGCCTGTGTATTAAAGACTTGGTTGCCAGCCTGTAGTGTTCAGGTGGGAGAACTTCTATGAGGTGGGGCCTGGTGGGAGGAAGTTAGATAACTGGAGGTGTGACTTTGAAGGGGATTTTGGGTCCTCAGCTCCCTCCTCTCTTCCTTGCTGATGAGGTGAGCAGCTTTGCTTCCGCATTCTTCCCCACGATACTGCTACTTCACCAGAGGACCACAGGCAACAGGCCAACTGACCACAGATTGAGACCTCTGAAACCATGAGCCAAAATAAACCTTTTCTCCTTAAAGTTGATTTTCTGAAGTATTTTTTTCACAACAATGGAAAGCAGACACGCCAGACATTGATAATTCCCACATAGCCAGCTTCTGCATATTAAAAGAGGATGAGGCAAACTGATGTCTTGTAGGAGCCAGATCTGGTAGAAAAGTAAATGACCCTCCTTCCCTCAAATGAAAACACCTGAAAAATAAGACTTTCTTAGCACAAAGATATTTAAAAAATGCTTTAAAACAAATAAAATAAATGAGCAGCAAACAAGCAATCCCTGAAATATGGTATAGTGAAAAAGACACCATACTTAGGTCTCAAATTCTATCCCAAGTATGTCACTTAGTAACTTGGTGACCTTTGGCAAAATATTTAAACACATGAAGGCTTGAGTTTTAGAATTTTAAAATAGGGACATGCAGGCAACTTCTACCTCTGTTACTACTTTGTCAGGATAAAATAAGACAAAGCATATAAAAGTACTTTGTAAAGCCTTGAGCATGTGAAAACTGAGACATTGTTTTTGTACTGATACCTAATATGAGAAAAAGAAAAGATTAAATCAAGACCATACTGCTTGATTATGAAAAACTCTGAACTTTAAGATACTTGCTTATTTCCAAACATTCCCATTGCAACAGGCATGAACATTTAATTAGTCACTGGAAAGGGGTGAAAAAAACACCCAAAGAGTTTAGCCTAAGAAAAGCAGATAAGACTGCATCATTATGCAGTGTTTCCTTCTTCATCTTCCTACATTACTTAGCTGCATACTTCGCATATTTTGAGTCTCAGGCCACTGAAATTATGCTATTTTTTGAATGGAAATGATGTAACAGCAAGAGATGCCATTATTGTGGTTGGTAAAAATCTAGCTCCGGGGGCAGTATCTGCAGTCAAATGTACAGCTAACCCAGTAAAGCTTGGTTTGTTCTGTAATAGAACAGACCTGATGAATCTGCATGTGAGTAACAGTCTTCCCCTTAGGACTTTATTACTTCTACAGACACACCTCACTGGCTTTATCTTTTGGACGGATCTTTAAAATAGAAGAAAAATAGGAAATCATTGGCACAAGGATAGAAAACATGGAGGATGCCATAAAAGAAACTTAATCTTGTTGCTGTTCACATTATTGCAAATGCAGGCATGAAACAGAGACATAAATTATCTTGCTTACTTAGCATGTCCTATTTTCCTGAGCTATTCTTAAAGACTGAGTAAGAACACCTTTTTATGCCATTCTCCTTCCTGATTCTAAAAATAGTGGACAAAAAGTAAGGTGAGAGTGATAATATAAAAATAACTACGGTATTATTGAGCATTACTCCTGAACCAAGCAGTTGATATATTTTGTCTTATTACATTCTCACTCTTTGGGAGCATTGTAGGTAGATAATCATAATTCTCATTTATAGGTAATAAAACTAATTCTCAGAAAGGTTAAGCAATTTGATCAAGTAACACCATTAGTAAGTGTAAAGTGACAAAACAAGTCACTGCATTTACTAAGAAAATCCATTGAACAAGTATGGAGTACCAGGGTATTTGGAGAATGGGAATACTTCTTTAACTTTCTTGAGTTGACTATTTTAACTTTCTTCTTTAACTGAAGGATAATCATGAAATTTGTCATTATCACCATTGACACTGAATGTCTGCTTAGGAGGTTCACTTCTTACCTTTATGTAGTGTGTACAACCAGTCTAAAATCTTTTGGAATAGAGAGGGTCCAAGAAGGAAGAAGAAAAGAGGAGGGAAGAGGGACATAGGGAAGGAAAGAAAGAAAAAAAAAAGACACTAAACCATGATTGATTTTCATTATTCCAGAAATCAGGTTATTATTTTACACATGATTTCTATTTGTAATATCGAAGATCCAGGACAATTGAGGCAATTCTATGGTGGAACATCATTTTATTAGTTGGAACTCTTCCAGTTGAAAGAGAAAGAAAACCCAAATCAAATCAATTTTTTTTTTAAAACAGAGGGTGAGGGGGAAAATTTATTTCATTTATTTAAGTGGAAAATCTAAAGAAAAAAGTCTAGTTTTTTGACCATAGCCAGATCTGGAAGTTCTGATATTATTTTCTTTCCCTCTTCTTCCCTCCTGGTCTTATTTACCTCAGTGGTGGCTTACTTCATGTATCAGAGAAGACTGTCACCTATACCTACAAACTTATATCCTCCTTATAACTAGGTGGATATAATTTATATCTTATATCCGTATAACTTATATCCTCCTTATAACTTTCCAAAGAAAAGGCCATGACCCTAATCCCACAGTATCCTTAGGGATGAGGGCTTTAATGGACGGCATACTCACAAGTGGACCAATCTCTGCGTCCAGGAAGGCAGAATACTCTGATTAGCCATTTCAGATCATCTCTCCCCCATGCAGAAAAAGAACAACACAGTCTACATCCTCATTGCCTTCTCCAAAAGAAGAGATGTAGGCAGGAAAAAAAAAAAAAAAAGAAACAGAAGATAGTTATTAAAATTGCCCAAATATTTAACTATGTCCTAACACTTTCCCTTGACATTCGCCTCTTTTCTTCTCAAAGTAGGCTGTAGGAAAATAAAAACATGATTGAAGAACTTTTGCTGGTTGTGTTGAGATTCTGATGGGATTTGCCCTTGTACCCTCCCAGAGCAAAGATGGTGGAATCTTTAATTACCTGGACATTGGGCAGCCAGCAGCAGGGAGTGGTGGGGAGCAGAGGGAGGAACTTTCTCCAACTTTGTCCCTGCTTCTTAACTTGAATTAAAAACTAGTTGGTTGGAGCAGTCAATTGCTTTCTTGTAGCTTGAAGCCTTTAGGCACTGGTGGTTTTCTTATTTGCACAAAATGTGCACAGAAAAAAATTGACCCTGGAAACAAAGTAGTCAGTGTTATGCATGACAATTATATTTACCAAGCAAAAACCCAGACAAATGGTGTGACCCAAAAGTAATAATAATCATGCTAAAAATTAAAAATTAAAAAATAAAGGAAACTTTAAGTACAACATTGAAAATTTGGTACATTTCAATCTGAAGTTTATAGGGTGCCATGAAATATGCCCTCTTCTCAAAAACTAGAATCTAAGATGACTGTCAACAGAAAACAGGCATATACCAAATTACTTGTAAGGTGCTAACTCCAGGTGTGCCGGGAATATTTAAATAGTCTCTTCTATATTAATGAATAGTTTGTCAAAAAAGTCTGATAATCTATAGAAGCAAAATTAGCAATGAAAACTTTGCAATTATGTGTCTAACAAGTCTCTGAATAAAGGAGGTCCTTGAACAGAGAATTTCCTCTGGCGAATTCTCTATTATTGAGATGATGATCCTACAGTGAAAGGATTGTGTGCTTCAAGTCAGATAGATCTTTCATTCATTGTACAAATATTTACTTAGCATCTACAGTGTATCAAATATTTTTTCTAGACCCTTAAAATGTGCCAGTGAACTAGGACTCCTTCTCTATGTGATAGACAATAAGCTTTAAGCATGACAAGTAAATCATACAGTATGTTAGAAACAGCAAGTATTATAAAGAATGAAAAAATGAAATAAGATATGAAGGACAGGGAGGGATCTAAAAAAGGATAGAATGTGATATTGATTTGAATTAGTTTGAGTCAGGAAGTTTTTGTTGAGAAATGGCATTTGAGAAATTACTGTAAAGGAGTTTACAAGTGACTCTGGAGAAGAGCATTCCATGCAGAGAAATGGCTTGAGCAACTGCCTGATAATAGGAATGTTCCTGGCATGTGTGAGGAATTTCAAGGAGGTCAGGATGATAGGAGTTGAGGGAAAACAGAGGAATAGAGAGAGAGAAGGTCAAAAGAATAGTTCACTGTAGGCCTTTGTAAGGATGAATACAGCATTTCAAGTTTAAGATGGTGGGGACAGGACTAAGGTGGTGATGAGAAAAATGTTAAGAAGTCAGGGTTGGGGATGTGACTAGTGGTAGAGTGCTCACCTAGCATGCACATGGCCCTAGGTTAAATCCCTAGTACCGCCAAAAGAAAAAATAACAGAGGTAAGAAGTCATACTCCAGTCATGGGGCCAGGTGGCCAATATGGTGGCACATGCCTGTAATCCCAGGGTTTTGGTAGGCTGAAGCGGGAGTAGCTCAGGTCTGAGACCAGCTTCAACAGCTTAGTGAGATGCATCTCAAAATAAAAAGGATTAAGAGCCAGGCACAGAGGCACATGCCTGTAATCCTAGCAACTAGGGAAACTGAGGCAGGAGAATTGAAAGTTCAAAGCCAGCATCAGCAACTTAGCAAAACCCTGTCTCAAAATAAAACATGAAAAAAAAGATTGGGGATGTGACTCAGTGGTTAACCCCCTGGGTTCCTGTACCGCACAAAACAAAACAAAACACACCATGGATTTTAGCCTGAAAAACTGGCCCCACCCCTTACCAACCTTGTCATCCTGATCATTTACCTCTCAGTTTCTTCTTTGGTAAAACTGGGTTCAAACCATACTGATCACACAAAACATTGGTGAGGCTATTAAATGAGATACTGGCTGTAAAGCATCAAGTACATGGTAGACACCCAGAGTTATTATAAGCTATTTCATTTGTCTGACTACCACTGATCAAACCAACTTTGAAGTATGATTTAGCCTCCTATGACGTTTACTTGGAAGAAGGACTGCATCAGCCAGAAAACACAAGCATCTAGCAATCTAGTCCACTTGGCAATTATCATTTTCATTGTAAATTTCTTGTTATTCCAGTGCTGAACTGAATTCTTGCTGAACACCCATATTTTCAGTACAACCTTGAAAGAAAATAAATTATTGATGATCTGAAGAGTTGAGCCACTGAGGGCTACATTTGTAGAGTATCCCCCACAAGTTGGCCACTGCAGTCTCTCTTAAACATATACTGGCTTTACCAACTGCTTTTTTTTTTTTTTTTTTTTTTTTTTTTTTTCTTTTTTTCCCATAGTGAGGATTAAACCTAGGGCCCAGGGATGCTTTACCACTGAGCTGCATCCCCAGTCCTTTTTGTTTTATTTTGAGACAGGGTCTTCTTAAGTTGTTGACACTGGCCTCAAACTTGTGATCCTCCTGCCTCAGCCTCCAGAGATTCTGGGATTATAGCTGTGCATCACCATACCTGTTCCAAGTCTTTTCTTTAATAGAATGATAGGAAACACCAAATATGGGACTAGACATTTTGAGGAGTTTACCAATTGTATGATTTTAATTACAATAAACTAGATTTAAAGACATTGGTTGTGCTCTATAGTGTAAAAATCTGAGAAAATTTTATTTTATTCAGGGTACTCATTGTATCAGAAACGAACATGTTAGATCAGAATGTATTAAAATCTCAAGAACAGCTATCATTTATTGAACACTTACCATCTAACAGGCATGTATTACCCCTTCAACCCTCAACATAATCCTCCAAGATAACATTGATTTATTTAAGCAGGTGAGGTCTAGACCCCAGGGCTGCACATGGTCCATAAGTGTCCAAGACTCTTGAAACTGGGATTTTCTCTTGCCTTAGTCCACATTTTTATTGTTTCCATTGTTGACTTGTTTGGTGGAGAGGAAAGGGCCTTATTTGTTTTGTTTTATTTTGCTTTGATTCGCTTATTATTCACTATTATGCAAATGATGGATTTTATTTATCTTTATCTATTTTTTTTTAACTTTGTGTTTACTGATATGTTTTTTTCCCTCAACCAGACTTTAGAGTACTTGGAGTGGGAAGGACACAAGAAGATGTCGCAATTACCAAAAATATATTCTACAGCGCACTGGATTGATAAGTGACCTTCTCAAAAATGGTTCCTTAGCCAAATAAAGTCTTACAGAAAAGAAAATATTTTAACCTTGCTTAATCTAATAGTTTCTAAAATTGCTTAACTATGTACCTTTCTTATTAGATAATAACTATTAACCCTTTAAGATTTGTTCTGTGGAGCAAGTTGTGGGAAGGAGCTTACCAACAAGAAAGTCATTGGCCTACTTTCTCAGAGAGCTCAGGAAAGAAAGGTTTCCCATGAAACAAGGTTATTGACCAGAAATATCCCCTTGTTATTCAATGCTACCTGTGGACAATCTTTGCAATATAAGGCAATAAATAAATAAATAAAGTGAGTAATGATTCTGTGAGACATGATGGATCAAGATTTAAATTTAGTATCTGAATTGAGAAGCTCTTCATGCAGAATACAGAGCAGTCTCTGGAATGTGCCTGGAATGTGTCTGTCACTCTGAGCTGTGTTGTGGGCTAGCATTTGCCTCCTCTCTCACCCCAATCCAACCTACACCTGGTCCCAGTCCTACAAGAACTGAGTTCCACACTCAGATAAATGAGATGCAAGAACTAAACCAACGCCTGAAAAGAATGGTGAACCTTGTCTCATTGTTACAGATCTTCAGAGAGAGTCTAAAATGATGTTCATGAAAAGGAAGCACCCCGCAAATCACGTCTCACCACCTCTACCAACAAGTGTGGGAATCACAGCTTTGAGCCGCTCTTCTCTACCTATGAGCCCAGACCCTAATTCCACATGGATCTGAGACCTGGCTGGGAACGTGGAGCCAATTCCTGATGACAACATCCCCGTCCTGGACATTCCCTCTGGTAGTCCTATTTCACTATTAGTTTCATCTTTGAACTAAGTTAGTGGATTAAATCAATGATCTTATTAACTTGGTTTGGTGATTAGATTAGTTGATGTCTGGAAGGATTTTGCACATTCCAACACTCACCATTGTTTTCATTTTATTTAGTGTCCAATTTTTAATCTCATACCCAATTACCAAAACTATGAAAAGTAAATTTCCTTAAGCAATAAAACATTGATTAAAGTTTTAATTAAAATCTCTTAAATGATTTAAGCAATAATTATAAATCTAGTATGACTAATTTTTTGAATATTCTTAAACTCTAAAAACAACAGGTGAAATGTGTACAGAAACAATGAGATTAAGATTTATTTCTATGCTTACACTCATTGTACAAATTAAGACAATCTCGGGATACCTTTGTTACTTATTTTTTCTCATTATTTGCACACCTTCTGTAATAATCTTTTTGAAACCTAACCATCTTTCCCCACCTGCAGTAAATATCTCAGTGTAGTTGAGTCTCCAGGCTTTGAGTAATCAACTGATCCCTTTTGGTCCAGGGCTAGGAACCTGGTTGCTTCTCCCAAAGTTGACCACATGTGAACTACTGGTTATTTGTCTGAGTTGTTTTGCTTTCTTTAGTTAAAGTTTATATTCTAGGTCACGAAGAATTTTAAGCTTTATGCTTTCACCTAGTTTTTTTGCACCCTGGCATGTCAATTCCTTTATTAGTTTTTAAAATCTTGCATGGTCAGTATGTTATACTTTGTCTCATCTTGCTGTAGAGACCTGGTCATTAGCATTATCAAGAATTCATATATGCTTTGTTATGTTCATATTATTAGAGGCACCATTGAGGTTTCATTCCCTAGAAGACAAGACAGAATTTACCCAGTTATTGATTCCTATGTGTCTTGTTAGTTCATTCATTACCTTAACATACCCAATGTTGATTCTTTCTACTTGGTAATTGTGGAAATCATTCCTTCCCATATATGTGTGGGGCTCCAGTCTACCTGGTTGTTCCATGTATCCACAAGTACCAGAAATTCTTGGTCCATTTCCTACATTTTCCAAGTCTATTTTTGTCTTTCTTACTTCCAGCTTACACAGGATAATAGAAGTATATATCTATACTTCATAAATACAAACAATAAAATCATGATATCTATATATAAAAGTTTTCTACTAATTAAAAACAACAAAACTCTTACCATGATATTTCCCTTTCTTTTCTATTAGAGTTGTTGTGTCACTTATATTGACTTTTCTTGAATTTTCATGTATTAAAAATACTTAATTTCTTTCATTTTAATCAAATTATCATAACTTGTTCAAAAGAAGCCTCACTTTTATCCTATTTTTATCCTATTTTTTTTTTTCATTTTGGGGTGTACCAGGGATTGAATTCAGGGGCACTTGATTAATGAGCCACATCCCCAACCCTAATTTTTTAATTTTGTCTAGAGACAGGGTTTCACTGAGTTGCTTAGCTCCTTACTTTTGCTGAGTCTAGCTTTGAGCTCATGATCCTCCTGTCTCAACCTCCTCTGGAGCCACTGGGATTACAGGCATGTGCCACCACACCAAACTGCCCTTTTATTCTATAGCACTAATCTCAAAGTCCTTGAAAATATTTCTTGTTTTCCAAAACCAGCAAGATGTTCTTTGTTTATTTTGAATTTTCCATCATCTGGGATATGGAATCAGTTTGTTCCCCAGAAATCCTGGTGTTTTTGTGTGAGACATGTGTAAGAGACCAAATCCGGGTCCAGGGCTGTGTGGATTCAACCTGTCAGCAGGAGGAAGACACACTGCTGCTCCTCGTGGCCACTTTTCATACCAAGCTCCAGAAAAGACATTTGTTTTGAAGATTATATGTTTACTTTAGTTTCTCCAATATGACAAATAAATTGTTGCACTACATTTCTCTAAGACTAAGACTTCCAATTAGGGGTCTTCTACCTTGGCCAGGCCCATGTGTCCTCCCGCATGTCTGGATTTGCTAGGGTACGACAGTGCCAGGACCCCTTCTTGACCCCTTCTTGCCATCTAATTGCTTTCTATCCATAGCACATTATCTGTTCAAAGTCTGAAGTTTCTGATCTTTTTATTATTTCTACCTTCTGAGTAATGAAAAGGTCTTCATGACAAAGAATTTTCATAAATTCTACTTTTTGCAGAATTCTATTTTTGGCAAATAATTATATTTGCATCTCTCTTTGTCCTGTAAGTAAAATTTCCTTATCAATGGAATGCCCTCTTAAGAATTAGACCCTTTTCCCAAGTTACAAGGATTTGGAGAGAGGTTGTGGAAGAACTTTCTCTGCTCCTTCTCACCCTTAAGCATCATTTGGAAGACTCCCTGCCACTAAACAGGAAAGTGGCCCCACAGGCAACCACTCAGTAAATGTCTATCCTGGAAGGAAGCAGCTCTTCTTCATTTAGTATTTCCCTAGGGGACTTAGTATTTTCATGCGTAGAATATTTATTCCTTCCATAGTTAAAGGCACTTAGTTCCTTGGCATATTTTAAACATTTGCCACATCCTTGAATAAATAACCAGGATAAACCTGTTTCTTCCTCTGAGGTATCCTTTGTTATTCAATGTTAGCCAAGTGTCTCTTGAAAGAAACAGCCTGGAGATAGTGATACTATTCATTATTATTCTAAGTTATCTAACATGTATCACAAATTAACACTATTGTCACATACTGTCTCAATTAAACCTAAGAACTTCTTGCAGTAATATCCTTTTCATTCCATTTTCCAGGTAAGAAAACCACAGACACAGAAAGCTGAGTTAACCCTGGTTAGAAATGGCAGCATGGTTTAAGAACTCAGTTTCACCCAAGTTTATATTCTTAGCTATTAGCTCTACCTCCTTGTTCCTTCTCATCCTTTCTCACACCTCAATTTCACTTTTAGAGAATGAGCCCCTCAGAGTTTATATCCAATTAGCCTAATTATAGCACAATTCTATTTAGATACAGTCCTAGCAACAGCAACCATTCCTTATTTTTATATTGTAATTGACAGTAACCTAGAAACCACATGCTGTTTCCAAACTATGCCCATTAAGCTTATATAACATCAAACACTCAACTTCTCCTATTGTTCACCTACAGCTTCCCTTCTGGCCTCTTATCAGTGAAATCAATTACGGCCTCATGTTCTTGCCTTTCAGGTATTGTCAAATCCATTCTCACACTACATGCTTAGCCTAATTGTGTGAATTCCATTCCCCTGAGTTACTTAGTTCTGAAAGGTTGCTGAGTTCTGTCACCACCTGGCCACCAACACACACACACACAATTTTCCTGAGAGATACCTTGGCCTCCTTTTGTATTAACTATTTTATGGTACTCTGGGGATATTTCTTCTCTGAGCTCCAGTTGTCCCTTTCACCAGTAGTTCCATTTTCAGACTTGGCACCAATAACCATTTAGTCAAAGTATTTGAATATAAAGTTAAATCAAAAAATTTATACAAATCAACTTCTTGGAAGACAAATGTTTATTATGTACAAAACATAGGAAGAGAAAATAAATTTACAGCCAAAACCAGCATATAATAGAAGATATATTCATACATATATACATATGTTTTCTTCCATATGTCGTAAGTTCTCATGAGCATCAAGTTTTTAGAAGTTCACTTTGATCATAGGATAATTTTTAAACATTTCCAATTTTTGCAAATAACTTTAACATTTCAATGTTACTTCTCTAGGCCTTCCTGATGAGAACTGACACAGGGTTATTTAGAACTTAAGAAGCCTCCAGCTGAAACTTCCAACACCTAAATTCATATTCTGTAGTACTAGGTTGCTCAACATTTTAAAAATTTCTCTGTACAGATGTTCAATGGGCTTTCACAACAGATACCATTAGGAGTTATTTGTGTCTTTCCTCTGTTTCTCTCCTGTTTCCTAATGTATGCTTTAAATTCTCAGATATAATAACCATATTGACCTCTATAATGACAAATCAAAGAATGCTTTCTAGGTTGAATAATCAAACTTTAATGGTATTCTTAAAACATTCTCAGTGTATATTAAAGAATTCTAAATTGCAAGAGACTTAAAAAACAAGTTAAACAAATATCTTCATCTTACACATAAGAAATTTAGGTGCTTGTTTATAGGAAATAAGGGATATAGCTCTTAACAAGGTTATACTCCATTTATAATAGTAATTCTAGAATACCTGATCAAATTCAGATGCAAATTTAAAACTCCTACGTTGGTAGAGGAGAAATATGAAAATATTAGGATTCATTGCATTTCTGAAATAATACTGGCTCCACCTGGTGGCCACAGTAATAATTCCCAGTCCCACCTATGATGATAAAACCATGATTTCTTTAATTGATCATGTCCAGTTAGGTCCAAATAATGAAGGATTTATAATAGAAATGTAGTATAAAGAATATTATTATTTCTACATATGATTAGCCTCTCACACAGAGTACACAATTAATAAATTTTTGTTTATATTGAAAATTTAAAAGACAATATTAGAAACTTAATATTAGAAAACCCAATATTAGAAACTTAAGACAACTTCCCATCTTAAGAGAAAAATTTGTGGTCATGTAAAATAATGTATTTATTATGAAAAAATCATCAAAATTTATTACTATTTTTAATTAAGGCAATATAGTATTAATATATTATGGAATATGCATTGCCAATTAAAATGTAAAGAGCAACATAAATTATTTAGTGATTCAAAATATCCATGGCATTGATACTTATTGTTCTTTGAACTAAGACACTAATACTAAATGAATAGATTGTTCTCATAGAGACAGAAAACCTGTCTTGTATTTATTTAGTACAGGAGTTCTTGTTTGGGGTTCTGTGAAAACAGAAACATCAAGCTAAACTTTTAGTGGTTTAGCATATTCTAGAACAAGAGGTCTCTACTTTCTTTGGATTCTCACAGGAGCTCCTTGTGCCTTAATTGTGTATGAAACTGAACTAATCACACTAGTGTGTTTAGTTTATGAAAATTCATCAAGTTATATGCTTATGTTATGATGAAATGTTATACTTGAAAAACACGTATTTATAAATTTAAGAATCAGTTTTCACATTCCCAAACTTAAATATATAACAATTAACCCTACCGTGTGTTGAGATACATGTATATTAAAGTTTATTAATATCTTTAAAAAATCAATTTCTCTAATGATGAAGTGTGAATAACTTCTCTTGGATTGTTAAGAAAATGACTATGTAATATAAATATTGTCTGAAACTTGATTCTTGCTTCTGAAATCCAGCCATGTGACTTCTCACTAATTCTTCCTCCACAGCTGGTCCAGTGATGTTTAGAATCAGCAATGTACTCACTGCTTGAGGAATAGAATTACATGTTTATTCTCATCATCTCCACCAGAAAAGAAATGGAATTTGGGAAAATAACATGAGGGATATGCACATTTTAGATAATATCGCATCACCAAAGTAAAAATTCTGAGTACCTATTAATTGTCTCTCACTTCCAAATTCCCCTTGTTTTCTTGATCTATGAAAATGCATATGGTCCCTTTAAATATTTTTTTGTTGCCAGCTGACCCTGAAGCTTTGTGAATAAAAGATTCTGGAGGAGACATTGCAGGAGAAAAAGTGTTTTGCTTTTTGGACCCAGGTGCTTCCTCAGCAGGTTCCTGCCATGCTCACCAGTACCAGGCTACTAAAGGGCCCCTGGCAGCTCTGATGTCCAATCCCTACAGCAAACAGTATTCAGCAGCACTCAGCAGACAGTAGCAACCCTCCCCTCCCACTCGAATGCTTACAGCATAGTGCCTCCAACTCCTGCAGAATTTGTAACACCCCCACTGTGCAGCTCCAGCAGTATATGGTGGTCAGCAGTAGCCAGCAGCCATCTTCTCCCCACACCTAATCCCTGTGTGGTTTTGCTGCTGAGTCCCTCTCATCAGGTTAACTCGCCATGAACAACTCTCCCTGGCTCTCTAGATGGTGGATTGACAGAACTTCTGTTTGCATAACAGCACAGTGGCTTTTCTGCCATCCAGTGAACCGAGGTAATAAACCTTCCCAGCAAAGCCTGAATCTTAGCCCAGAGGCTCTTCTTAGGCGCTCTATCTCAGCCCCAGGGAAGTGACTGCCCCTGTTACTGTGATTTTTGTATTCTTTACAGTTCTTTCCAACTCTTACTATCCAATTCTTATGCTCTAATACCCTTGTCTAATAAATAATTCCTTGTATTAAAATTTCCCTATTTAAACTACTTCATGGTTGCTATCCTTCTGAATGGACAAACCTGATATTGCCTCCTATTTAAAACTGCTAAAATGTGTAAAGGAATTGATTACGTATGCAAAAAAGAACAATAACCAAACAGCTTCAATTCTGTGGAACAGTTGGTCTGGTTACACACAGATGTCTGGTTTGTTAGTTTTTCTTTATGAGGATTTAATATATAAAAAGAGCAGAGACTATCCCTTAGTTGATGAAATTTATGCAAACAATACCAGTATATAAACTGGTATGTGTAACTTAGAGAAACTTTAAAATCAGATATTCATACCATGAAGTATCACTTAAAAAACTAAAGATCACAGCTATGGATCATTTTGAGAATTCTTACTTACCTAGTCAGATACAGTAATTTTCCCTTAAGAGTCCAGAGATGGCAATAACGAGTGTGCATGACAGCAGGGGTGACAAGGTCAGATTATGGTGGTGGTCATTTCTGTCAGCAGGTGAGGCTCACCAACTCAACCTATTGTGCATGTGGTTTTGACATAGTGCCAGGCCTCCAACCTTCTCCCAGCCCCTCAGATGGGAATGAGAAATGAGCCTAACTAATCAGTTCTTCCATCTTCTGAACATGACAATGGGTTTGAGATGCACAAGTGAAAGAACTCTAGTGAGAAATTTTGCTGGACTCTTTGGAAAGAGAAGGCCTCTTTTTTGATGTGATGTGGGTTGCTAGGTTTTAACACTATATCTGCAACTCACTATCTTTGCCAGTTAGTGGGAGAAATCTGTCTGATAAAGAGGGAAACAGGAAAGCAAAAAATTAAAAAATAAAAAAGAGTACTGACAATATCATTTGAAGGCTTACACCTGGCCTTTGACAGAAGGGGTATCTGAAGTTTTCAGAAACATGTAAAAAGAAATGCCTTCCATTTGTTAGATTCTGTCACTTGTGGTCGGTAGAGTCCTGACTTCTACAATTATTGGAAGTCATTTGTCTAAACTCAGGCCCCTAAGTCATAGACCTAAGTAAATCATGGTTTTCAAAGTTCCTTCAGTTGTGTATCAAGCACTTGTTAGATGAGCAGCATGCTATGCTAGACAAGGAGCATTAGAATAACAGAATCTAAAAAAGTGTTTCAACCCTGGCAACATCATTACCAGGGTAGACACTTCTCCCCTTTGATGGTTAGTAGAAAGTTCCACTGCTGTGGTTCAGACTATTTTTCTTGGAATATTTGGAATAAACACTGAGCAAAATGACCAAACAAGGTATTTGGTGCTACCCTTTTCCCCCCTGCAATCTCTGACTCTTACTCTTTACCAGAGGATGATTGTAGAGATACTGAGATGTCTGCAATAACCTAGCAAGCTAGTAAACTCTAAAAACCTAGCTTTGAATTCAGACAGATCAAAAATGTAAGTGTGCCTGATTAAAGGGTGAAGTTTTCTGCTCCTCTCTCTGTCTGCGGAACAGCAACATTAGCATGCTACCCACCGTGACACATCTCATGTCACCTAATATGATTGATTAAGGGATACATTTTAAAATTTCATCACTGTCTTTGTTTTTATTTTTTTATTTTCTAGACTGCTTGTCACATGCCCCAGATTCCTGAGAGGTTTGTATAAAATATAAAAAGCATATTTTAAGAGAACTACAATGCGTGACATAAAAACAAAAGCCAGAAAATTGTGTGTTCCGAGGGACATGCCACTCTTACTTCAGGTCCCTGCTTTGTTTTCTTCTGTTGGGAGAGTGACAGACTGAAGCGTCTGGCGTTTGTCAGTTGATGTCACAACTGTAATACTTAAACATAGACCTCTTTGTAGTTATTTCCTTCTATCCAAAATCTTTTAGGAAAAGTGCCAAATATACATTTACTTAAATAAAAAAGGTCAACTTTTATCCCTTGTTTTCATTTAAAGCAAAATATTGTTTAGTTATAAGCCATTACTGTTAGTTTTATAGTTTAATCTATTTGTAGATGATAAAATTTTATTTTTATGCTTGTTTCTTTTTTTTATTTATTTTATTTTTTTAATTTTTTTTTTTTTGGCTTGTTTCTATTTATCAAAGCAACTTTTTTCTTGGTTTTTCTTTTGCACTTAAAATTGAAAAAAACAATTCCAGGCTTTAAAAAAAAAATTCTATAATTTGTTTTTTGTCCATAAGAATTTCTTTGGAGTGTCTCGCTGTGTTGCACAAACTGCTCTAAAACTCCTGGGCTTAAGCAATTCTAGTTCAGTCCCTGAATAACTGGGAACAGGTTGAGTGCCACCACACCAGATTCCTTATGACTTTTCTTTGAGGTAAATAGGCTTAGACTAATGATCACATGGCAATCTTGGATTAAATTAATACTATTTGTAAAATAATGTCATCTTATAATTGTATCAGTTAAAATCAATCTGTAAAAAGATTCCTATGAAATTTTATAGAATATGACTTATCTATATTATAATATACTGTATGTTAGCAGTAAACTGTTGGCTATAAGCAGCACAGTTTTTAAATGATAAAATAATAAGATTTTTTGCTATTGTTTATTGGAACTTTGTCCTGGAAGCTAACACGTTCTCTTGAAATGAACATTAGGACATTATAAAACCAGCGCCTGAGGGCTGGGGATATAGCTAAGAGTAGAGCACTGATCTACCATACATGAGGCCCTGGGTTTAATTCCCAGTACTGAAAAAAGAAGTCACAAAACTAGCACCTGTTTTTAAAATATGCTAACGTAAAGTACTTAATATCACTCCTAAGTGAAGAGAATAAATATAACTTGTTTCATTTTGTTCTCTCATCAAAAGATCACTTAATTGTCTGACCAGGTATAGCCACTTTTGCTAAGGACATTAAGATTTCTGTAATTCCTAAGGACATACCACTGACTCAAAGAATGCCTGTCTCAAAAACTGGAAAAGGAGAATTTAAGCAATATTTTTAACTGCTGAAAGTCTAAAGGTATTGTAGATTTTTAAAATACTAATTTCTTTGCAAATTATGTTATGATAGTTCTAAACTTAGTTACACACTATTATTTATATCTTATTAATTTTAATCTAGATGTTTCCTATGCTTAAAGGATGTGAAGTATTCCTAATAAAATATATTTCACTAAAATTATCAGATTAGAACAACATAAGCCAATTAAAGAGACATTAAAATAACTATATCAGAATAAGAAACTATAGGCTAAGAATAGCTAGAGTAAATTTTGCCAGGCAAGGCAAAACATGAAGCATAGTATATTGTATAATCATCATTCAATATAAGAAGTATAGTAATTCAACTTATGGAGAAAACATTTTCTAAGCATTAATCTCTAAAATTTGATCGTTTCAAAGTTTATAGGAGGAAAATCTCTGTAAATTGCTTTAATATATATAAATGTTTTTCAGAAATACCAAAAATCTACCATATGACCAGCTTTCACTTATTAACAATCAATGAAAACCAGTGAATAATATGTTCAATTTTCCTAATGTGAAAACCATTTGTGAGACACAAAAGTATATTCTAGGTAAATGACTTCAACTGATATGTAGGTCAAAGAGACAAGAACTGGGATTAAATATCTGGTATTTAAATATCTAGTGGTGTTCTAACTGTTTTGAGCTGAGTTGCACAGTTCTGCTCAGGGGCCTCTAGCCTTACTTGGTCATGCTCCATAGAATTTCCCATTCTCACCACCTTCCCCGTGTCAACAAAAAAGCCCCACTTGTACACATTTTATCCGTCCACATGAGATTTTATTCAAGGCACAGTTTCCAAGTTAAAAAAATGGTAAATTTTTCAGATTCGACTTCAGGTAACCTCCACGCAGCATGTTTATCAATGTCACTTAATGATTTTTACGACAATCCTGAAAGGAAGTTATCATTACATCTACTTTGCCAACAAGAGGAAGCTAATACTTAAAAGGTATTTCAAGAGAGAAGAGTCAGATTTCTGAAAGCCCAGTTGAAGGGACAATGGGGTAACAAGGCTGCAGTCATTTCTCCCCTGCTGTTTTGCTGCCGCCATTATGATTCTGCGCACCCCTCCCACCATTTTACAACCTAGATTGTTAGCCCACGAACTTCCTTGTCAGTCATTGGTCCAGATTGTTAGTAGCCTGTGAAATTCCACTTCTTAAGAATAGCTCCCCCACCATTCTCTTTCTCTCTCTCTTTCTCTCTCTCTCTCTCTCTCTCTCTCTCTCTCTCTCTCTCTCTCTCTCCCACCCGGTGGGCACTCTGCCTGTCCACTTAATAAAATCTCTTGTGTGAGTTCCCATATTTGGAGTGATTTTCTGGGTGCTTTCACCAGGCACAGGAGTTTTTGAAATCATCAAGGACTATGACAGGAGTGTGTTGTGGAGAGAAGCAGCAATCCAGGAGACTAAGAAAGGAGAGCCACCCAGATGTTGGCCAATAACTGCAGCAAAGAGTGGATAATGGATTCGGATAGGAGAATCAGCTTTAGATATTGAGGAAAGAGAAAAGGCAAAGGGTCTGGAAGAAAGGAGAGGATATATATTCCCCTCCCAGATCAAGGGCATGAAGGGTATGAAAGAAATGTGATCTCTTGGGGAAACCAAATGTCAC
The DNA here is from genome assembly GCF_902686445.1 of Sciurus carolinensis. NCBI lineage: Eukaryota > Metazoa > Chordata > Mammalia > Rodentia > Sciuridae > Sciurus > Sciurus carolinensis. The sequence continues at coordinate 88,871,366 of NC_062219.1, forward strand.
CAAGGACATTAAGGTCACATTCAGAAAAGAGGTTGGGGTCATGGATTTCTGTTGAAAACTCACCAAGAATTTTAGAGGGCATTGGTGGAAGGGTTTTAGATATTGAGAAGAGGTAGAAAATGGAGTCAGAAAAAAAGGAAGATGCAGAACTTTGGGAGTTTCCAGTGGTAATTGACACAAACAGAAATGTGGGGCATATTAAGACTTTCCTGATTGTCCCATCAAAGCTGTGAGTATTGGGAAGGGAAGAAGAGGATCTTGGATTTCCACTTGACTCCTAGTGACAGAGTAATGGGGTCTGTAGAGTGATAGACTTGCACTGAGTACCTGGGTTCACCACTAAATCCTGCAGATGAAGCACAAAGCCCACAGAGAGAAAGTCTCATCTCATTTGTGTGGGAGGAGCTTCCATTTAACCTTTCCAATAGAGGAATAGAGGCCAGTAGTGAGCTGGTCCTACTCTGAGTATCAGGAGTGTTTTCTTTGGACACATCAGTGCAAACAGCACTTGAGCTTAAAAGTTATACACACAGCTGGCAAAGAACTATCTCTCAGTTCTATTTTGGAAATGCCCTGAAAGGAGATTCTGATTAGTCCAGTTTAAGACTGGGTCTAATTATCTGTGACCAGAGCCTCTGCGATTATGTTATATAAAATGACACCAAAAGGCCATCAGAGTGATGGAGAGATGCAGATAAGGAAGTCTTTGTGCATTAGGCAGAAACTCTGATAGTTGCCCACTTAGGTTTTGACCAAATATGGAGTTTTAAAAAGTCTTTCAGATAACAAGGCTGGCATCTGTCAGCAAACGGTGATAGAAATAGGTAATATTAATGGAAAAAGTTGTGTATGCATGTATCCAAATTTTTGCCAGCCCCTTTGCTGGAAAGAGTTCTGGCTCTGTATGCTCTGATTCTTTCCCTTCTACAACCTCCGGAAAGGAATATTTTATTGCTAAAGAGGAATTTAGACTTTTGTGATGCAGAATAAAGAGAGAGGAAGGATACGAATGACTGATGAAGGAGTTTGGGGAGAAAAGTGTGCTATATATTACTTTATGATGTTTCATGACCCAATAAAAATGATTTCAATCATTTTGAAAGTATTTTTGACCACTGGAGACTGCTTCTGTGCTGAGAACCAAGCACATTGCTTGTGGCTTTAGTGGGTTTCAGTAATTTGGGAGGAAAACCTGGGCTTCTTTAAACAGGGAGATGGTGCAACATTAACTGACATCTGAATAAAGACATTTATATAGTTGCACATATGCACTTGAATCTCAAATGGAATGTCAGGGTCAAATTTGGAGCTTATATAGAGAGGGCTAAAAGTGATCTTTGAATTAGATTATGCACACACAGAGTGAAAAAACAGACAGGATCTGAACCTCATAATACTCAAATTGATAAGCACAGGAAAAAAGAGAAGACATCAAGAACTATGTGGTTTAAAGAAGTCAGAGGAAAATATTCTAGGAAGAAGGAAGAAGTAAAATACTCTAGAGTGCAAAGAACTCAAGTTATGCCTTCACTGAAGTGCATACATTTAAACACCTTTGTTAAGTGTACTTGGTCTCTTGGTGACCATTTTCTGTCCTGAAAAGCTCATCTTAAAAATAGTCCACTCCAGCAATCCAAGATGGCAGACTAGAGGGTGACTGCATCCCCAGTCACTCCAGAACCCAGGAGTCAAGAAGGGGAGGCATTGAGAGACTCGGACTAAAATAGAGCCACGGGTGAGTCTGCCCACTGGGTAAAGCTCGGCCCGGGTGGCAGGCCCAGATAGAGGTGGCTTATCAGAGCAGGGCAGGGCAGCTAGAGTCTTCCACAGGCAGCCTTGTCCACTCTGGCACTGGGCCCCTCCCACACAGCCAGCTTCTCCAGGTTCTTGGAGCAGGCCCCCGAGTGAGAGCCTTTCTGATCAAAACAAGCTCCAAGTACCAGAGCCAGCACGGCATGCTCCGGCCCACAAGCAGCTTCAGGGACCAGGACAGGGAAGCCAGAGACTTACCCAAGCAGCCCAGCCCACTGCGGTGGGAGGCGCCTTTCAAGGCTAGCTTCTCGGAGCAGAAAACCCAGTGAGAGCCTTTCTACACAGAGCCAGCCACAAGTCCCCGAGCCAATGGAGAGCTTCGATCCGCAAGCAGCCTCTGGAATCAGGACAGGGCAGCCAGAGACTTCTCCAGGTGGCTCTGCCCACCCCGGCCGCAGGCTCTTTCCACGGGGCGATCCAAGATGGCAGCCTAGAGGGTGACTGCATCTCCAGTCCAGAACCCAGGACTCAAGAAGGGGAGGCAATGAGAGACTCTGACTAAAATAGAGCCACGGGGTGAGTCTTCCCCACTGGGCAAAACTTGGCCTGGGCGGCAGGCACAGATGGGGTGGCTTGTCAGAGCAGGGCAGGGCAGCTAGAGTCTTCCCCAGGTAGCCTTCCACACTCCGGCGGTGGGCTCCTCCCACACGGCCAACTGCACGGTGCAGGACGCCAGTGAGAGCCTTTCCGCACAGAGCCAGCTCCAAACCCTGGAACCAGTAGGGGACTAGGGGCAGCTTTCTTCGGAAGCACTGCATTATCAAGTTCCTCCAAGACTTCAGGCTACTGAAGGCTGGGAGGTGATACACTGGAAATCTACCGGGACACTATAAGCCAATAGAGGAAATCTGCAATATCACAGGGTCCCACTGACAGCTGACCAATATGTGGAAACAAGGGAACAAAATGTCCCAAACAAACCTAGATACTACATCAATAAACCCAATGATAGCACAGCAGAAGAAATATCAGAGAGGGAGTTCAGAATGTACATAATTAAAACAATCAGGGAAGCAAATGAGGAGATGAAAGAGCAAACGCAGGCATTGAAGGAGGATATGAAAGAGCAAATGCAGGCATTAAATGATCGCACCAATCAATAGTTAAAAGACCAAATACGGGGAGCCAGAGATCATTTCAATAAAGAGTTAGAGATACTGAAAAAAAAACAAACAAACTGAAATTCTTGAAATGAAGGAAACAATAAACCAAGTTAAAAACTCCATAGAAAGCATAACCAATAGGATAGAACACCTGGAAGACAGAAACTCAGACATTGAAGACAAATTATTTAATCTTGAAAACAAAGTTGGCCAAACAGACAAGATGGTAAGAAATCATGAACAGAATCTACAAGAAATATGGGATATCATGAAAAGGCCAAATTTAAGAATTATTGGGATTGAGGAAGGCTTAGAGAAACAAACCAAAGGACTGAACAATCTATTCAATGAAATAATATCAGAAAATTTCCCAAATCTGAAGAATGAAATGCAAAACTAAGTACAAGAGGCTTATAGAACTCCAAATATACAAAATTACAACAGACCCACACCAAGGCACATTATAATGAAAATACCTAACATACAAAATAAAGACAGAATTTCAAAGGCCACGAGAGGAAAGAATCAAATTACGTTCAGAGGGAAACCAATAAGAATATCAGCAGATTTTTCAATCCAGACCCTAAAAGCTAGAAGGGCCTGGAACAACATTTACCAAGCCCTGAAAGAAAACGGATGCCAACCAAGAATCTTATACCCAGCAAAACTTACCTTCAAATTTGACGATGAAATAAGATCCTTCCATGATAAACAAAAGCTAAAGGAATTTACAAAAAGAAAGCCAGCATTACAGAACATTCTCAGCAAACTATTCCATGAGGAAGAGATGAAAAACAACAATGGAAATCAGCAACAGGAGGCGCTAGCCTAAAGGAATAGCCAAATAAAGGAGAAACCAAATCATGTCAAAAAACAAATATGAGTCAAATGACTGGGAATACAAATCATATCACAATAATAACCCTGAATGTTAATGGCCTGAACTCATCAATCAAAAGACATAGACTGGCAGATTGGATTAAAAAGAAAAATCCAACAATATGCTGCCTGCAAGAGACTCATCTCATAGAAAGAGATACCCATAGACTAAAGGTGAAAGGATGGACAAAAACATACCATGCACACAGACACAGCAAAAAAGCTGGAGTATCCATCCTCATTTCAGATAATGTGGACTGCAAGCCAAAACTAGTCAGAAGGGATAAAGAAGAACATTACATGCTGCTTAAGGGAAGCATAAATCAGCAAGACATAACAATCATAAATATCTATGCCCCAAACATTGGCTCATCCACGTACGTCAAACAAATCCTTCTCAATTCCAGAAATCAAATAGACCACAACACAATAATACTAGGCGATTTTAACACACCTCTCTCACCACTGGATAGATCTTCCAAACAAAAATTGAATAAAGAAACCATAGATCTCAATAACACAATCAACAATTTAGACTTAACAGATGTATATAGAATATACCATCCAACAAAGAACGAATACACTTTCTTCTCAGCAGCACATGGATCCTTCTCTAAAATAGACCATATTTTATGCCACAAAGCTACTGTTAGCAAATACAAGAAGATAGAGATACTACCTTGTACTCTATCAGATCATAATGGATTGAAATTAGAAATAAATGACAGAATAAAAAACAGAAACTTCTCCAATACCTGGAGATTAAATAATACACTATTATATGATGAATGGATAACAGAAGACATCAGGAGGGAAATTAAAAAATTCTTAGAAGTAAACGAGAAAAAAGACACATCATATCAAAATCTCTGGGACACAATGAAAGCAATACTTAGAGGAAGATTTATTTCATGGGGCACATTCAACAAAAGAAGTAGAAATCAACAAATAAACGACTTAACACTACAGCTCAAAGCCCTAGAAAAAGAAGAGTAGACCAATACCAAAGTAGTAGAAGACAGGAAATAGTTAAAATCAGAGCCGAAATCAATGAAATTGAAACAAAAGAAACAATTGGAAAAATTAACAAAATAAATAGTTGGTTCTTTGAAAAAATAAACAAAATTGATAAACCCTTAGCCACACTAACAAAGAGAAAGAGGGAGAAAACTCAAATTACTAAAATTTGGAATGAACAAGGAAACATCACAACAGACACGAGTGAAATACAAAACATAATTAGAAGCTATTTTGAAAATCTATACTCCAACAAAATAGAAAATTTCAAAGACATCAACAGGTTTCTAGAGACATATGAATTGCCTGAACTGAACGAGGAGGACATACATAATTTAAATAGACTAATTTCAAGTAATGAAATAGAAGAAGTCATCAAAAGCCTACCAACAAAGAAAGTCCAGGACCAGATGGGTTCTCAGCCGAGTTCTACAAAACCTTTAAAGAAGAGCTCATTCCAATATTCCTCAAAGTATTCCATGAAATAGAAGAGGAGGGAATCCTCCCAAACTCGTTCTATGAAGCCAATATCACCCTGCTACCTAAACCAGACAGAGACACATGGAGCAAAGAAAATTTCAGACCAATATCCTTAATGAACATCGACACAAAAATTCTCAACAAAATTTTAACAAATCACATACAAATATATATTATAAAGATAGTACACCACGATCAAGTGGATTTTATCCCAGGGATGCAAGGTTGGTTCAACATTCAGAAATCAATAAATGTCATTCACCATATCAACAGACTTAAAGTTAAGAATCACATGACTATTTCAATAGATGCAGAAAAAGCATTCGATAAAATACAGCATCCCTTCATGCTCAAAACACTAGAAAAAATTGGGGTAGTGGGAACATTCCTTAACATTATAAAGGCCATCTACGCTAAGCCCATGGCCAATATCATTCTAAATGGTGAAAAACTGAAAGCGTTCCCCCTAAAAACTGGAACAAGGCAGGGATGCCCTCTTTCACCACTTCTATTCAACATCATCCTTGAGACTCTAGCCAGAGCAATTAGACAAACCAAAGAAAGTAAAGGGATATGAATTGGATAAGAAGAACTCAAACTATTTTTGTTCGCTGACGACATGATTATATATTTAGAGGAACCTGGAAATTCCACCTGAAAACTTTTAGAACTCATAAGTGAATTCAGTAAAGTAGCAGGTTACAAGATCAATGCTCATAAATCCAATGCATTTTATACATAAGTGATGAATCTTCAGAAAGAGAAATTAGGAAAACTACCTCATTCACAATAGCATTGAAAAAAATAAAATACTTGGGAATCAATCTCCAAAAGAGGTGAAAGACCTCTACAATGAGAACTACAGAACACTAAAGAAAGAAATGAAAGAAAACCTTAGAAGATGGAAAGATCTCCCATGTTCCTGGATAGGCAGAATTAATATTGTCAAAATGGCCATACTACCAAAAGTGTTATACAGATTCAATGCAATTCCAATTAAAATCCCAATGATGTACCTTGCAGAAATAGAGCAAGCAATTATGAAATTCATCTGGAAGAATAAAAAACCTAGCATAGCTAAAGCAATCCTCAGTAGCAAGAGCAAAGCAGGGGGTATCACAATACCAGATCTTCAACTCTACTACAAAGCAATAGTAACAAAAATGGCATGGTATTGGTACCAAAATAGACAGGTAGATCAATGGTACAGAATAGAGGACACAGACACAAACCCAAATAAATACAATTTTCTCATACTAGACAAAGGGGCCAAAAATATGCAATGGAGAAAAGATAGCCTCTTCAACAAATGGTGCTGGGAAAACTGGAAAACCATATGCAACAGAATGAAATTAAACCCCTATCTCTCACCCTGCACAAAACTCAACTCAAAATGGATCAAGGACCTCGGAATCAGACCAGAGACCCTGCATCTTATAGAAGAAAATGTAGGTCCAAATCTTCAACTTGTTGGCTTAGGATCAGACTTCCTTAACAGGACTCCCATAGCACAAGAAATAAAAGCAAGAATCAACAACTGGGATAGATTCAAACTAAAAAGCTTTCTCTCAGCAAAGGAAACTATCAGCAATGTGAAGAGAGAGCCTACAGAGTGGGAGAATATCTTTGCCACTCATACTTCAGATAGAGCGCTAATTTCCAGAATCTATAAAGAACTCAAAAAACTCTACACCATGAATACAAATAATCCAATCAACAAATGGGCTAAGGAAATGAACAGACACTTCACAGAAGAAGATGTACAAGCAATCAACAGATATATGAAAAAATGTTCAACATCTCTAGTAATAAGGGAAATGCAAATCAAAACTACCCTAAGATTTCATCTCACCCCAATTAGAATGACGATTATCAAGAACACAAGCAACAATAGGTGTTGGCGAGGATGTAGTGAAAAAGGAACATTCATACATTGCTGGTGGGGCTGCAAATTAGTGCAGCCACTCTGGAAAGCAGTATGGAGATTCCTCAGAAAGCTTGGAATGGAACCACCATTTGACCCAGCTATCCCACTCCTTGGCCTATACCCAAAGGACTTAAAATCAGCATAGTACAGAGACACAGCCACATCAATGTTCATTGCTGCTCAATTCACCATAGCCAGATTGTGGAACCAACCTAGATGCCCTTCAGTTGATGAATGGATAAAGAAACTGTGGCATATATATACAATGGAATATTACTCCACAGTGAAGAATGATAAAAGTATGGCATTTGTAGGCAAATGGATGAAATTGGAGAATATCATGCTAAGTGAGATAAGCCAATCTCAAAAAACTAAAGGACGAATGATCTCACTGATAAGCGGATGAGGACATATAATGTGGGGTGGGAGGGGTTAGCATTAGGGTTAGGGTTAGGTTTAGGGTTAGGGATAAGGAGTGTGATTAAGAATGAAGGAAAGAAGGACTGTATAGAGGGAAAAGAGGGATGGGAGGGTTGGAGGGGAAGGGAAAAAAAATAATGAATCAAACATCATTGCCCTATGTAAATGTATGATTACACAAATGGTATGCCTTGACTCCATGTACAAATAGAGAAACAACATGTATCCCATTTGTATACAATAATAATAAAAAAAAAATAGTCCACTCCATTGGTGAACAAGTTTAGCTGTTATAGGTTATCTTACATTCTCAATGATATCACCCTTGTAGGGGGAAAATTTGCACTTCAGAGAAAGCAAGAAAAATGTACTCTCTTTGTGTAAATGCATGTACAAAAACATTCATAGGCACTTCACTGTGTGCTGTGGGAGGAAGTGATTAGGAAAAATATATCTTAAAAGTCTCCACAATGAAAATCAATTAAGAAACACCAGCTCATGTTCATCTGCAGGTAACAACTTTCTGCGACTTAAAAGAACAACCTTTAGGTTGTTTCAAGTGTTCCCTGGGGAGCAAAGCACACGATGGTCATGCTTCTGGAGGTGTCCGCTCACACAGTTATTCTTGGACTCAGGCTGACAAGGCTACACGATCTGATGGCTGGTGCCATTACTTTCTTGCTGGGGAGAAAAGGCCCTGGAGAGTCACTCATGGGCATTCACTGTCTCAGCCTGGAAGTCACACCCAACTCTTCTGCTCATTTTCATTGTTCAGAACAAGAAGCATGCCCTGTAAATTTAAGAGGTTTCAGAAGTCTAAGGGAGCACTTGAATAGTTTGGTGAGTAACACTGTTTCTGCCATGGAACTGTCACATTGAGTTGAAAGCTGCCTCTGTGTGACAATGCAGATCCGAGCAACACATTGCCACCTATTCCTTTCACAAAAGAGAAAATTAGTTCTCTCTAAATTCCTTTCACCATTTCTGAGAGAAAATTACCAACATATTTCTCAAACTATTTCTCCTCCTCAAGACTCTGCAGTCTGTCAATGACCATTTTAAAGCATCCAGTGGAAACCTAGATCTCAGTGGGGACACCTGAGGTAGTTAGCCACAGCTCTAGAATGAGGATGCCAGCAGAGTCCCAGTTCCACCAATAACACCAGGACCTTGGAGCAAGTGTCCCCACCTCCCAGGTTCATATAGTTCAAAGATACTGATTCCACTAAAGGCTTATGTTTCTGTGTAATACTAAAGTTTTTATGACTCTAAAATTTCTTTGTGTAGTATAGAGTATGTTAGGTTTATTTTTCCCCAGGATCTGAGTATGGATCCTTCGATGAGGTCTAATTTTTTCCATACTATCCTATGTTCTGACACTAAGGTGTGTTCAGTTGATACCTTGACCTATTTTTTACACATTCTGTAGCAAAGCAAAAAGTTTTTCTGTTTTGTCAAGGATTCAAAATTGATGGGTGTCAGTGTGGTATCTATATTATGCACTTCCAGTAAAAGGTTTTCTTATTTATTGCTTTTGCTTTTGGTTAAGAGAATTTGAAAATGAGGATAACAAAAGCTATGGTTATTTAAAACAAGTTTGTAATTTATGTTTTTTAAGAATATTAGTTATATCAGAATCAAGCTGTGTGTTTGGTGTTTGCCTTGTTATGTTTTGTTTTAAGAGACTATTTCTTCATGGAGCTACTGAGGCTTGCCCCAAACACAATGGCTAATCAAGTAGGTAAAATCAAGGAGCTAGGATTTCAGCAGTTTTTATTCTCAAGACAGTGTCTCATGTTTCCTCTTGATTTCATTGACAGTTATGATTGTACTCCTGTCCTTTGTATACTCTTTCTTATTTCCTTAATTAAGAAAAATAATCGTTTGTGCAAGGCATCTTGTAACTATGAAAAATAAAGCTTACAAATAAGATTTTCCTCATACACAAGTTTCTTACCTCCTTCAGGAAAGTAGAGAGAGGGAAAGAGGAGAGAGAAAGAGAGAGAGAAGGGGAGAGAGCCAAGACAAGCATCAAAGGATCTTCAGAGGCCACTGATAGAATTTACATGGATCCATGGGGAAATCTTAGATAAGAATTCACGAAGTTGAGAGCCTTCAACTTTGTCTAAGAGAAATCATATGATTTGGAAACGCATGCTGGTTGGGGAAAGACATTCCACATTTTTCCATATTTGGGGAGTACCATGAACATGGGTAGAGAGAGAGTTGCATGTCTAAAGGGTCAGTGAGCACTGAAACTTCACCTGAAACCCGGAATTTGTGCTAAGAGTAATAACAGAATCATGTTATGCTGGAAACAATTTATTCTTGACATTTCTGAAGAACCACCAAGGACCTCTGTGGAGAGAAGTAACATGATCAGTGTTGGACAGCAGCACCTAGAATGGGTTTGGGTAGAGATACAGCGGCATCAGAGAAGGGAATTAAAAAACAGATGCACAAATGGGTTATGATATCATGGGAGTCTGGACTTGGGGATAGAGAATAGGAGTTGAAATAAAAAGAAATATAAGACATAAGAAAGGTTACAGAGAGAGGAAGAAAGGTCAGACTTCATTAATTGACTATAAAGGAGAAGATAGAGAAGAAATTTCTATTCAGTATGGCAGAGTAAGATGTGAAAGGAAACACTCTTTTCCCATCTTAACCACTGAGAAATATACTACAAAGAGCAAATTAACCATACCTAAAAGTCAGAGTGGTAATATGAAGTGAATGTGAAATCTTCAAAAAAGTCTCAGACTGGATGTTAATGCTTGCCCTAGGAAGCTCACTGTGAGCTGGAACTGAACTCTTGGTATACAGCATTAAAACAGGAAGGGCTGCTGGAGGTAAAGCAGGTAAGAGGAAATCTGAACCCATCAGACCCTAGAAAGCTTGCCAACATTCCAGAGCCCTGACAGAAAGTACTTATTTGTGAAAAATAAGAAAATGAGTCTTGTTACACATGTGTAGTTGGAATTAAAGCAACCCAAATGGTACAGGAACCCCTTTCTGAGAAACTGGCTTAACATCTGTCTGGGACCAGTGAAAATCCGTAAGTCCCTTGTAGACGCAAATACAAATCACTGTCTAAGGTTTCCCATACAACCTATGGTAGAAATTGCAATTCACACAGGAAATGAACAACTGTGAGAGGGTTGGGGGAAACAATGATATATCGTACTTGTGAAATACATGATCATAGACTTAAAAAAAAAAAAAACAGTAATGATTACATAAACTTGAATGACTAGAAGAGTGGTTTATGCCCCTACAGAAACTTTCTTCATCTTTCTTACTCACACCAGGGGATGAGGTCTCAGAGCAACAACGTTGCTGGGAAGTGACAAGGAAACCTGAGAAGGAACAGAGCCAGAAATGCAAAACCCAATCTGCTGTCCTTAAATTAAACTCAAGTCTCTGGCTGATCATTGAACGACACAAACAGAATCTAACTTGCAGTGAAGAGTGAACTGATGTCTGAGCTGTGAATCACTGGAAATAAGAATGTGTGTGATGGAAGTCTACTGAAGTCAATTGCCTATTAAAAGAAAACTTCAATACTCTTAGGAGCATTAGACAGAATCTAGAGACTACATAATATCATAGTGTCCATGATACAATTAAAAATTGCTCAACAAAGAGTCAAGAAGTACGATATGTTGCCAAGGAAAAGACAATCAAGAAACGTCAACTTTGAGATGACCAGGATGTTGGAATTATCAGGTAAGGGCTGGAAAACAGCTCTTACAATTCTGTTCTGTGAGGTAAAGGAAAATATGCTCAAAAGTAAAAAGAATATACTTGAAAGTCTTAATAGCAGAATTAAAGTGAAAGAGGAAAGACTCAGTGAACTTCAAGATAGATCGATAAAAATCATTCAATTAGAGAAAGAAGGAGGAGAAAGAAAAGGAGGAGTAGAAACAGGAGGAGGAAGGGAGAAAAATAAATAGATTATACTAAGGAAGAACAAAGCTTCAGGAATCTGGGACAATTTCAAAGATTGTATAAGAGAAACTGGAGTTTCAGAGAGGAGATAGAGAATGAGGCTGGACATTCTCAAATGCAAAAAATAAAAAGCAAGAACAAAATATTTGTACTTATAATGCCTGAAAGCATTTTAAAATTTGTTGAAAACCATAAATTTACATATTCAAAAACTCAGTAACTAAGTCCAAACAGGATTAATTTAGAAAACTGTGCCTCAGAACATCATTGTCAAACTGCTGAAAACCAAAAATAGCAAGAATATCTTGAAAATGAACAGAGAAAAATAATGCATTACATACAGGAAAGTGATTATGTAGCCACCTACTTCTCATCGGAAGTCCTGGAGACCACAGAACAATAAAACAGTGCCTTTAATGAACTGAGAGAAAATATATTGTTTATCTAGAATTCTAAATCCAGCAAGAATTAAGATGAAATAAATATATTTTCAGATTTTAAAATAAAATTTAAGGGAACTTACAGTCTCTGAATCTGTACAAAAAGAATGACCACAGGAAATCCATCAGATTGAAAAGAAATGAGACCAGAGAGAAATTAAAAAATAGACTTTAGGGTAAAACATGTTGCTAAACATAAATAGGAACATTTTTATAAAAATCTTCAATTTATCAGTAAGATATAACAATCTCTGGGTGTGATGGTGCATGCCTGTAATCCAGCAGCTAGGGAGGCTGAGGCAGGAGAATTGAGAGTTCAAAACCAGCCTCAGAAAGAAAGTTAGCGAGGCCCTAAACAACTCAGTGAGATTTCGTCTCTAAATAAAATACTTAAAAAGAGCGGTGGATATGGCTCAGTGGTTAAGTACCCCTGGGTTCAATCCCTTAGACCAAAAATAAATAAATAAATAAATAAGATATAAAATCATAAATGTATATGTGCCTAATAATAATAGAGCCTCAAAATACATTTAAGAAAAGGTAATACAATTAGAGGAATAAATAGTTCCATAAATTATAAAAAGAGAATTTCATGCCTTTGTCACAACAATTGATACAACATGCAGACTAAAAGAAACTATTAAAATCATTGAAGAACTCAAAAAACATGAATCTAATTGATATTGATACAATATGAAGTGGAAAAATCTCTCTTTAGAGACATGTAACTTTATATACCTTATGATTCCATTTATATAAAATACAAATAAATCAAAATAAACAAACAAAAAAATCTGGCCAGTAACCTCCTGGGTCTGGAGGCAAGGGGAACAAGGGAATGCAAAAGTACATGAGGCATTTTTTGGGAGTGATGCAATTTTGCTCTATCTTTATTGTGGTTACAGTTTCATGAGTGTATACAGTTGTCAAAATTCAAAGACCTATGCTCCTCAATGAACATAGTCCATGAAACATTGCTCCTATTGAATCAATAAGAAAAATAAATAACTGAATCCCTTGAACCTGAAAAGAGTGTGAACAGTATGAACCTATTTTTCTAACAGTTAAAATTTTTATCTTTCCGTTGTTGTATGCATGAAGAGATTTTTCTGAGTAATATTCCTCAAATATTAATGTTCATAGTGTTGAGGGGTGGAAGGTTGGTTGATTGTGTTCTGTTTTACTTTTCTGTATTGCTTATTTTTCTTTTTATAATAACCATCCATCTTTTTTATAAAATCAACAAATTATATTTAAAGTAAATTGTTAATCAAGTAATGAAAACAACATGATAGAACATTTTTACAAGGTTGACAGCAAATAGAAGCAAAAAAAATTATTGTGAGGCATATTACAATAAAGGAAGAATTTTCACAAAAGAAAAATATCTGCAAATATGTAAAACCGGGATGCAGAGGAAACTTGAACTTTTTTCCTCACAGATTCTGTGACTCTGTCTTCCTGGTAGCAGCTAATCAATCTGTGAGACAAATTTGTGCCAACATGCAAGTAAGTTAAAAGTTTTGACATTGACCTTGTCAAATTTCTTCTTCATTGAAGTCAAGGAGATTTGATGCTTTCTTCCTAAGAAAGGACAACAATATTGCAAAATAGATAATTTGAGGATTTGAAATATGGTATTAAATAGGTGTTCAATAGATACAACTTTAGTAAATGAATTAATAGGTCAAAGAAGAAAGAATACTTTCCACCATTGCTCCAATTTATGCATTAACACTTGCACATTTCACCATGTCATCTCTGGCCCACATTTTAAGACTTTTAATTAATGGTTATTCAGTTCCAGGGTCAATTTCTTGAATGGTAGAAAGGTCATACATAAGCATGTCATCATACAACCGAGGAAATATCATACTTGAGTGCAAATCAACCCTTCTGCGTGTCTAAGATGCACACAACTCTACTACTACCACGTTAGAAACCCTGAATAGAATTCTGTCTTTAAGCAGTTCCTGTAACTAACCTATGTGGCCAACAGTGGGAACCAGGCTTCCACAAAATACACTATGAACTAGGAAAGGTTTGCCTTTCAACTCCATGTCTGGTTTTATTGTTTTATGAGTGAAACAACAAAAATATAAATAGGTGGTAAGAAATGTAAAGACTGACATTCAAGAAATGCTGTAAGCATCAATGAAAATTTTGAACATTGTTTATAAATAATGTCACAAATATCACCCTGATATTTAAATAAATGGGGGTATTTTACTTGATTTTTTCAGTTTTTTTGTTTGTTTGTTATTGTGCCAGAGATTGAACCCAAATACATTTAACCACTTAGCCACATCACCAACCCTTTTCATTTATTCTTTTTGTTATTTAGAGACAGGGTCTCCCTAAGTTGTTTAGGGCCTAACTAAGTTGCTGAGAATGGCTCTGAACCTATGATCTTCCTGCCTCCACCTTGGGAGTTGCTGGGATTACAGGTATGTGCCATTGCGTCTTTTCTCCCCACCCAGTTTTAATTAGGAACTGATCATTCTTTTTGTTTTTTAACAAATGTACACATAAGTTGTACTTTGTAAAAATTCCAAAAAGCAAACAAATTAAATGTCCAACAAAAAGCGAATGGATGAATAAACTGTGGTATATCCATTCATTGACTTATTAGTTAGTAATGAAAAATAAAGAATCAATATAGCAATTAAATGGAGCTTATTTAATTGTTTTTATTTTATTTTTTCTTTTTAGATATACATGACAATAAAATGTATTTTGGGATATTTTATGTACACAGAGTATAACTTATTCTAATTAGGATTTTATTCTTGTGGTTGTACATGATGTAGAGTAACCTTGGTCATGTATTCAAATACAAGGATAGGAAAGATATGTCCAATTAATCCTACAGTCCCTTCTATTCCTCTCCCCACTTTCCCTTTGTCGAATCCAATGGACTTCTAGTTGTCCCCTTTCTGCTCTCCCTTGTGAGTCAGCATCCACTTAACAGAGAGAACATTGACCTTTCGTTTGTTGAAAATGGCTTATTTCACTTAGCATGATAGTCTCCAGGAACTGATTATTCTTAAAAACTCTATAGGTAAATATCTGAAAGTTTATCCACAATAAACTGACTTTTTGTGTGTGTGATATTATTTTTGACCCAAACTTGAAATAGTTGAAGTTCTTGCCATTAGCAACAAAAAATATACATGACTAAAGCAATATCCATCAGAAAAATCTAACCAAATTATGGGTCATATCTGTGACCCAGGAATTCTCATTTCAGGGTCAAAACTGTGAAGACCATACCCATTTTAATCCATATCATGACTGCTATAGAGATCTAATTTAAAAAGTCTTATAGGATGTATGTCTTCAAGAAAGAAGTAAAATGAACGGATCTGAATTGTCGTATTATGA
The DNA here is from genome assembly GCF_902686445.1 of Sciurus carolinensis. NCBI lineage: Eukaryota > Metazoa > Chordata > Mammalia > Rodentia > Sciuridae > Sciurus > Sciurus carolinensis. Next base: position 88,886,779 of record NC_062219.1, read on the forward strand.
ATTTTGGTCACATATGCGGGACTTAATTAAAGAAGGAAAAAAAAAACTGATGCTGCTGAACTCAACTCCCAGAGATCCTGATAATAGCTATGGCTGTGCCTAACAAGGCCTTGTGATTTTTAAACTCTACTGCGTCTAATACAGTGCCAAATGGAACTGATGAGAGACTATCCTGAAATCTTATTGTGCAACAACTGAGTAAATTTTCTGACATAAATAATAAGGACATCTGCTTATTTAATAATTTTACGTTTATCTTGAGATAGTTGGCAAAAAGAGTGATTCAAGTTTGGAGATAAAGTACAAAATTCTATGATGGTTGAAGAGGGAGAAAGTCTTAAGAAATCCTGTTTTTCCTTACCAAAAAAAAAAACCACAAAGCAAAATGCTTGATACATACACTATTCATATATGATGTAGGAAGCTTAAATTTTCAATATTTTAAATTACATAAAGTATGATCCTGAACACAAAATAAATGTTTGTGTATATGTGTGTATGAAATGATAAATGTATATATACAGTATCTAAGATGTCCTACCTATAGCAAAAAAAATAAAAATAGCAACCTTTAAAAAATAATAAAATTTCATCTCACCCCAATTACAATGTCTATTATCAAGAATACAAGCAACAATAGGTGTTGGTGAGGATGTAGGGAAAAAGGTAAACTCATACATTGCTGGTGGGGTTGAAAATTGGTGCAGTCACTCTGGAAAGCAGTGTGGAAATTCCTTAGAAAACTTGAAATGGAATCATCATTTGACCCAGCTATCCTACTCCTTGGCCTATACCCAAAGGACCTAAAATCAGCATACTACAGTGATGTACTTCATCAACATTTACAGCACCTCAGTTCACAATAGCTAGATTGTAGAACCAACCTAGATGCCCTTCAATAAGTGAATGAATAAAGAAACTGATATATATACACAATGGAATATTATTCAGCCATAAAGAAGAACAAAATTATGGCATTTTAGGGTAAATGAATGGAATTGAAGAATATCATGCTAAGTGAAATAAGCCAATCCCAAAAAACCAAAGGCCAAATGATTTCTCTAATAAGTGGATGATGATACATAACAGGGGGTGGGAGGGAGGCAAGAATGGAGGAAGGATGGATTGAATAGAGGAAAATGAGGGGTGGAGACAGGGGGGAAGGAAAGATAATAGAATGAGACAAACATCATTACCCTATGTACATGAATAATTATGCAAATGGTGGGACTCTACTTTGTGTGCAAACAGAAACAATAGTTGTACCCTATTTGTGTACAATGAATCAAAAATAAAAGCCTTTCTGATCAGAACAAGCTCCAAGTCCCGGAGCCAGCGCGGCGTACTCCGGCCCACAGGCGTCTTTAGGGACCAGGACAGGGCAGCCAGAGACTTACCCAAGCAGCCCGGCCCCCTGCGGTGGGAGGCGCCTTTCAAGGCTAGCTTCGTGGAAAGACCGCCCAGTGAGAGCCTTTCTACATAGAGCCAACCACAAGTCCCCGAGCCAATGGAGAGCTTCAATCTGCAAGCAGCCTCTGGGATCAGGGCAGGGCAGCCAGAGATTTCTTCAGGTGGCTCTGCCCACTCTGGCCACAGGCTCTTTCCACGGGGGGATCCAAGATGGCGGACTAGAGGGGGACTGCATCCCCAGTCGCTCCAGAACCCAGGAGTTAAGAAGGGGAGGCATTGAGAGACTCGGACTAAAATAGAGCCACGGGTGAGTCTGCCCACTGGGTAAAGCTCGGCCCGGGTGGCAGGCCCAGATAGAGGAGGCTTATCGGAGCCGGGCAGGGTAGCTAGAGTCTTCCACAGGCAGCCCTGCACACTCCGGCGGTGGGCCCCGCCCACACAGCCAGTTTCTCCAGGTTCTCGGAGCAGGGCCCCTACTGAGAGCCTTTCTGATCAGAACAAGCTCCAAGTCCTAGAGCCAGCACAGTGTACTCCGGCCCGCAAGTGGCTTCAGGGCAGCCAGAGACTTACCCAAGCAGCCCGGCCCCCTGCGGTGGGAGGCACCTTTCAAGGCTAGCTTCTCAGAACAGACCGCCCAGTGAAAGCCTTTCTACATAGAGCCAGCCACAAGTCCCCGAACCAACGGAGATCTTCGATCCACAGGCAGCCTCTGGAATCAGGACAGGGCAGCCAGAGACTTCTCCAGGCGGCTCTGCCCACGCCAGCCGCAGGCTCTTTCCATAGGGCGATCCAAGATGGCGGTCTAGAGGTGACTGCATCTCCAGTCCCTCCAGAACCCAGGACTCAAGAAGGGGAGGCATTGAGAGACTTGGACAAAAATAGAGTCATGGGGAGAGTCTCCCCCACTGGGCGAAACTTGGCCTGGGCAGCAGGCACAGATAGGGGTGGCTTATCAGAGCCAGCTCCTACACGGCCAGCTGCACGGTGCAGGCCCCCAGTGAGAGCCTTTCCGCACAGAGCCAGCTCCAAACCCTGGAACCAGTAGGGGGCTAGGAGGAGCTTTCTTCGGAAGCACTGCATTATCAAGTTCCTCCAAGACTTCAAGCTACTGAAGGCTGGGAGTTGATACACTGGAAATCTGCCGGAACACTATAAGCCAATAGAGGAAATCTGCAATATCACAGGGTCCCACTGATAGCTGACTAATATGAGAAAACAAGGGAAGAAAATGTCCCAAACAAACCTAGATACTACATCAATAAAACCCAATGACAACACAGCAGAAGAAATGTCAGAAAGGGAGTTCAGAATATACATAATTAAAACAATCAGGGAAGCAAATGAGGAGATGAAAGAGCAAATGCAGGCATTGAAGGAGGAGATGAAAGAGCATTAAATGATCGCACCAATCAACAGTTAAAAGACCAAATACGGGAAGCCAGTGATCATTTCAATAAAGAGTTAGAGATACTGAAAAAAAAAAAAAAAACAAACTGAAATACTTGAAATGAAGGAAACAATAAACCAAGTTAAAAACTCCATAGAAAGCATAACCAATAGGATAGAACACCTGGAAGACAGAAACTCAGACATTGAAGACAAATTATTTAATCTTGAAAACAAAGTTGGCCAAACAGACAAGATGGTAAGAAATCATGAACAGAATCTACAAGAATTATGGGATATCATGAAAAGGCCAAATTTGAGAATTACTGGGATTGAGGAAGGCTTAGAGAAACAAACCAAAGGAATGAACAATCTATTCAATGAAATAATATCAGAAAATTTCCCAAATCTGAAGAATGAAATGCAAAACTAAGTACAAGAGGCTTATAGAACTCCAAATATACAAAATTACAACAGACCCACACCAAGGCACATTATAATGAAAATACCTAACATACAAAATAAAGACAGAATTTTAAAGGCCACGAGAGGAAAGAATCAAATTACATTCAGAGGGAAACCAATAAGAATATCAGCAGATTTTTCAATCCAGACCCTAAAAGCTAGAAGGGCCTGGAACAACATTTACCAAGCCCTGAAAGAAAACGGATGCCAACCAAGAATCTTATACCCAGCAAAACTTACCTTCAAATTTGATGATGAAATAAGATCCTTCCATGATAAACAAAAGCTAAAGGAATTTACAAAAAGAAAGCCAGCATTACAGAACATTCTCAGCAAACTATTCCATGAGGAAGAGATGAAAAACAACAATGGAAATCAGCAACAGGAGGCGCTAGCCTAAAGGAATAGCCAAATAAAGGAGAAACCAAATCATGTCAAAAAACAAATATGAGTCAAATGACTGGGAATACAAATCATATCACAATAATAACCCTGAATGTTAATGGCCTGAACTCATCAATCAAAAGACATAGACTGGCAGATTGGATTAAAAAGAAAAATCCAACAATATGCTGCCTGCAAGAGACTCATCTCATAGAAAGAGATACCCATAGACTAAAGGTGAAAGGATGGACAAAAACATACCATGCACACAGACACAGCAAAAAAGCTGGAGTATCCATCCTCATTTCAGATAATGTGGACTGCAAGCCAAAACTAGTCAGAAGGGATAAAGAAGGACATTACATGCTGCTTAAGGGAAGCATAAATCAGCAAGACATAACAATCATAAATATCTATGCCCCAAACATTGGCTCATCCACGTACGTCAAACAAATCCTTCTCAATTCCAGAAATCAAATAGACCACAACACAATAATACTAGGCGATTTTAACACACCTCTCTCACCACTGGATAGATCTTCCAAACAAAAATTGAATAAAGAAACCATAGATCTCAATAACACAATCAACAATTTAGACTTAACAGATGTATATAGAATATACCATCCAACAAAGAACGAATACACTTTCTTCTCAGCAGCACATGGATCCTTCTCTAAAATAGACCATATTTTATGCCACAAAGCTACTGTTAGCAAATACAAGAAGATAGAGATACTACCTTGTACTCTATCAGATCATAATGGATTGAAATTAGAAATAAATGACAGAATAAAAAACAGAAACTTCTCCAATACCTGGAGATTAAATAATACACTATTATATGATGAATGGATAACAGAAGACATCAGGAGGGAAATTAAAAAATTCTTAGAAGTAAACGAGAAAAAAGACACATCATATCAAAATCTCTGAGAAAAAAAGAAAGCAGTACTTAGAGGAAGATTTATTTCATGGGGCACATTCAACAAAAGAAGTAGAAATCAACAAATAAACAACTTAACACTACAGCTCAAAGCACTAGAAAAAGAAGAGTAGACCAATACCAAAAGTAGTAGAAGACAGGAAATAGTTAAAATCAGAGCCGAAATCAACGAAATTGAAACAAAAGAAACAATTGGAAAAATTAACAAAATAAATAGTTGGTTCTTTGAAAAAATAAACAAAATTGATAAACCCTTAGCCACACTAACAAAGAGAAAGAGGGAGAAAACTCAAATTACTAAAATTTGGAATGAACAAGGAAACATCACAACAGACACGAGTGAAATACAAAACATAATTAGAAGCTATTTTGAAAATCTATACTCCAACAAAATAGAAAATTTCGAAGACATCAACAGGTTTCTAGAGACATATGAATTGCCTGAACTGAACAAGGAGGACATACATAATTTAAATAGACTAATTTCAAGTAATGAAATAGAAGAGGTCATCAAAAGCCTACCAACAAAGAAAGTCCAGGACCAGATGGGTTCTCAGCCGAGTTCTACAAAACCTTTAAAGAAGAGCTCATTCCAACACTCCTCAAAGTATTCCATGAAATAGAAGAGGAGGGAATCCTCCCAAACTCATTCTATGAAGCCAATATCACCCTGCTACCTAAACCAGACAGTGACACATTGAGGAAAGAAAATTTCAGACCAATATCCTTAATGAACATCGACACAAAAATTCTCAACAAAATTTTAGCAAATCGCATACAAATATATATTAAAAAGATAGTGCACCACGATCAAGTGGGTTTTATCCCAGGGATGCAAGGTTGGTTCAACGTTCGGAAATCAATAAATGTCATTCACCATATCAACAGACTTAAAATTAAGAATCACATGATTATTTCAATAGATGCAGAAAAAGCATTCGATAAAATACAGCATCCCTTCATGCTCAAAACACTAGAAAAAATTGGGGTAGTGGGAACATTCCTTAACGTTGTAAAGGCCATCTATGCTAAGCCCATGGCCAATATCATTCTAAATGGTGAAAAACTGAAAGCGTTCCCCCTAAAAACTGGAACAAGGCAGGGATGCCCTCTTTCACCGCTTCTATTCAACATCGTCCTTGAGACTCTAGCCAGAGCAATTAGACACACCAAAGAAGGTAAAGGGATACGAATTGGAAAAGAAGAACTCAAACTATCCCTGTTTGCCAATGACCTGATTATATATTCAGAGGAACCTGGAAATTCCACCTGAAAACTTTTAGAACTCATAAGTGAATTCAGTAAAGTAGCAGGTTACAAGATCAATGCTCATAAATCCAATGCATTTTTATATATAAGTGATGAATCTTCAGAAAGAGAAATTAGGAAAACTACCTCATTCACAATAGCATCGAAAAAAATAAAATACTTGGGAATCAATCTCCAAAAGAGGTGAAAGACCTCTACAATGAGAACTACAGAACACTAAAGAAAGAAATGAAAGAAAACCTTAGAAGATGGAAAGATCTCCCATGTTCCTGGTAGGCAGAATTAATATTGTCAAAATGGCCATACTACCAAAAGTGTTATACAGATTCAATGCAATTCCAATTAAAATCCCAATGATGTACCTTGCAGAAATAGAGCAAGCAATTATGAAATTCATCTGGAAGAATAAGAAACCTAGCATAGCTAAAGCAATCCTCAGTAGCAAGAGCGAAGCAGAGGGTATCACAATACCAGATCTTCAACTCTACTACAAAGCAATAGTAACAAAAACGGCATGGTATTGGTACCAAAATAGGTAGATCAATGGTACAGAATAGAGGACATGGACACAAACCCAAATAAATACAATTTTCTCATACTAGACAAAGGGGTCAAAAATATGCAATGGAGAAAAGATAGCCTCTTCAACAAATGGTGCTGGGAAAACTGGAAAACCATATGCAACAGAATGAAATTAAACCCCTATCTCTCCCCCTATACAAAACTCAACTCAAAATGGATCAAGGACCTTGGAATCAGACCAGAGACCCTGCATCTTATAGAAGAAAATGTAGGTCCAAATCTTCAACTTGTTGGCTTAGGATCAGACTTCCTTAACAGGACTCCCATAGCACAAGAAATAAAAGCAAGAATCAACAACTGGGATAGATTCAAACTAAAAAGCTTTCTCTCAGCAAAGGAAACTATCAGCAATGTGAAGAGAGAACCTACAGAGTGGGAGAATATCTTTGCCACTCATACTTCAGATAGAGCGCTAATTTCCAGAATCTATAAAGAACTCAATAAACTCTACACCAAGAATACAAATAATCCAATCAACAAATGGGCTAAGGAAATGAACAGACACTTCACAGAAGAAGATGTACAAGTAATCAACAGATATATGAAAAAATGTTCAACATCTCTAGTAATAAGGGAAATGCAAATCAAAACTACCCTAAGATTTCATCTCATCCCAATTAGAATGGCGATTATCAAAAACAACAATAGGTGTTAGTGAGGATGTGGTGAAAAAGGAACACTCATACATTGCTGGTGGGGCTGCAAATTAGTGCAGCCACTCTGGAAAGCAGTATGAAGATTCCTCAGAAAGCTTGGAATGGAACCACCATTTGACCCAGCTATCCCACTCCTTGGCCTATACCCAAAGGACTTAAAATCAGCATAGTACAGAGACACAGCCACATCAATGTTCATTGCTGCTCAATTCACCATAGCCAGATTGTGGAACCAACCTAGATGCCCTTCAGTTGATGAATGGATAAAGAAACTGTGGCATATGTATACAATGGAATATTACTCCACAGTGAAGAATGATAAAAGTATGGCATTTACAGGCAAATGGATGAAATTGGAGAATATCATGCTAAGTGAGATAAGCCAATCTCAAAAAACTAAAGGACGAATGATCTCGCTGATAAGCGGATGAGGACATATAATGTGGGGTGGGAGGGGTTAGCATTAGGGTTAGGGTTAGGTTTAGGGTTAGGGATAAGGAGTGTGGTTAAGAATGAAGGAAAGAAGGACTGTATAGAGGGAAAAGAGGGATGGGAGGGTTGGAGGGGAAGGGAAAAAAAATAATGAATCAAACATCATTGCCCTATGTAAACGTATGATTACACAAATGGTATGCCTTGACTCCATGTACAAATAGAGAAACAACATGTATCCCATTTGTATACAATAATAATAAAAATTAAAAAAATAATAATATCCTTAGTTTTTTGAGAAATGAATTTTCCTTTTCAAGTTATTTTTATTTATTTTTAATATGAGTAATACATACACATGAAATAAAAGTTTTCAAATGATCTGAAACTGTTATATACATTGTTATTTTCAAATTTTCAAACATTCATCAATGTCCAAAGAATACCTTAAAATGTAACCGCCACCTAGACTTAACAGTTTAATTAATACACTATTTTTAGAGAAGTTTTAGGTTTACAGTAAAACTAAGCAGATGGTACTAAAAATTTCCACAGATCCCCTGTTCTCATACATGAACATAGTTCCCACTATCAAAATCCAGAACCAGAGTGGTCCATTTTGTACAATCCATGGACCTCGTATTGATACATCATTATCACTTACAGTCCACAATTTACATTAGATTTTGCTCTTGGTATTGTATATATATATATATATATATATATATATATATATATTTATTTTTACAGATTGCATTTTGATTCATTGTTCACAAATGGAGTACAACTTTTTTTTCTATGGTTATACATGATGTAGATTCATACCATTCGTGTAATCATACATGTACATAGGGTAATGGTGTCTGTCTCATTCCACCATCTTTCATACCCTCACCTCCTCCATCTCTCATTTCCCTCTTCATAATCTAAAGTTCGTCCAGTCTTCTCTCACCCATCAACCCCCATCCCCAATATGCATCATCATCCACTTACCAGGGAAAACATTCGGCCTTTGGTTTTGGGGATTGGGGTATTGTATATTCTTAATATATTATTTTTCCACATTTGTTTAACTTTTTTTCATTTTAAAAAATATAATATTGCATATCCATTAAAGGTCTTTTGTACCTTCCCACACCCTTTTTTTGCCCATGCTTGCACACCCACAAGCACCAACCTTCTATGTCACTCACGACCTTTGTAGAAATAAACATTGGAAGATTGATGGGTGTCATTTCACTCCATGTTTTTAAAAGCTAATCATCTTGCACTTGCATATATAGTATGGGATAGTATTATCATTTCTTAAATTTTGAATTGAATGTCTCAACTACATGTGTTTAAACTACATGTGTTAAAAGTATGGTTTAAAGGAAACGATACTTTTAATTTTTCAAACTGTTTTATTCCACCTGACATATTTTCATGATAAATCTATGCTGGTAAGTGTAAATCTGGCTATTTAATTAACGTATTGTTAAACCAATGTTCTATTTGTTGACTATATCAAGATTCATTTTTTCTTATTTGCTCCTTCTTCACTTATAAACAATACTACAAACAATGCACAGCCCTTGTGTATATAGAGGCTTGTGTGCCAGAACTTCACTAGATCCTATAAACTTAGAAGTAGAATTTAGGCTTTAGGTTATATGCATCTTCAGTTTTTCTAGGTGTTGGTAAACTGTTCTCCAGTGTAGTTATACCAATTTATACTCTTACCAATAATTGGCATTGTTAAACTTTCATTTTTGGTTTTTCTGATAGTTTAAAAAATGATGCTTGTTTTAATTTGCATTTCTCTGATTGCAAGTTTGACTGAACATCTTTCCAACTGATTGTTAGCCATTCAGATGTCTTTTTCTAAGAACTGCCCAGTTTAGCTTTGCTCATTTTCTGTTGGGGTTTAAATCTTTTTCTTAATGATTGTAGGCATATAAGAGTTCTCTGTGTGGTTTGGTTACTAAAATTTTATCTGCTACATGTGCTCCAAATATCTTTCCTAGTTAATGGTTTATGTTTAATTGCTGAATATGTCTAATGTCATAAAAATTAATTTTAAAAATACCACAATTGTCAATCTTTTCCTTTATGGTTTGTGCTCTGTCACTGCATTTAGGTTTAGACTAGAAATGTAAGTATTTGGTTAAAAAAAAAAATGACTGTAAACATTTTGAGCCCCCTGATACAATGTTCAAATTGTTTTCCAGAATTGTTGAAGAATTAATACACCCACCATCAATGCAAGGAGAATAACTACTATACAGTGTTCTTGTGAAGGTAAATGTAGGCCGCAGTGCTCAGGTATTTGTTCTACCCCCATCTGGATATGTTGATAGGTATTTTTTTCCATTTGAGATTACCTTGAAATCAGCAGATTTTAAGTAAAGCAGACTATCCTCCATAATGGAAGTGAGTCTCACTCAGTCAGTGAAAGGTCTTAAGGAAAAGGCTGACCTCTGTCAAGGAAGAGGAAATTCTACCAGCAGCTGACCCTCACACTTGTGCTGCAACATCAGCTCTTCTCTGAATCCCTGAACTGCTGATCTGGAACTTGCCAGGGTTCACAATCACATTTAGTCATTCCTTAAAATCAATCTCTCTCTCTCTCTCTCTCTATATATATATATGGATGCATACTATTATAGGCATATATATACATATGGATGCATACTATTACTATTGACTCTGTTTTTCTACAGAATCCTTGCTAATCCAGTTCTAATGCACAACCTTTGATTTCGATGAAGTTAGATATATCCCCAGCCCAGTGTCAGACATGGTTAGGGTGAGGTGTCTGACTTTCAGATTTCAATTTTCCTATTTAGGATCATGTTTAGTTTTGAGTGTGGTATTCACTTCTTTCTGTTCTTTTGATCATCATATTGGTCTTTACCATGAGATAGTTGACACCTCAATTACATAGTCTTCTTATAAAATTATTTTCCTATTCTTAGATTGTATATGCAGAAAGTTCATTTCTATACATCGAACTTCTTCATCTTACTCTGAATCATCAAATCATTGGTATATGTAATCAATTTTCTGGGTCATATTTATGTTTTCTAATTTTCCGGTAAGCTAGTGGTGTTATTTCAATTAAACAATACTTTATAAGAGAAAACAACTTGTAATTATTTAAAGTGTCAGTTTGAATATGGTTTAAGGGAAATTTTTACATCAATAAAGATAGCAATATGGTTATTTCCAGACCTAAAAAAATTTAAAAGTATTTTAAAAAGCAGCTTGCATAACATTTTGTATATGACCTTATCTGTGGGAGTATATAGAACAAAATCATTTCCTGATCTGTATAACTATTTTTTCATTTTAATTTGATGCTTTCTTTAAAATGTAGTTTGGAAAGCATAATGAAATTTCAATAAACAATCTCATGGACTGAAAATGGGAAACTGGCTATTGTTCCAACTTCCACAGTAACCAAATCAGATTTATTCACATTCTACACCAATAGCCAATGCCATTCATGGGACAAAATAATCGCTGATAGCAACAGAAATATTTTTAAACTACCCTCTTCTTTTTATTCACATCTGTTCAGTGTTTGAATGAATTTTTCATTTTGCTTTAGAAAATGTGCTTAGCTGTATGTTAAGTGGTGAGGGCTGTGGGTGTGGATGGTGAGAACAGCTGATAGAGGGTATATCACCAGAATGAAAAAAACACACACTGTGACCTATGCTGGCCTTTCACTGTGGGATAAAGAGTAAGAGAACTCTTCATTAAATAGTTTCCCAAACCTAAATAGTACACATATCTATATGCCTTATCATTTTCAAATCAGGATGTATTATTCTTGGAACTCCTTACTGGTCTTAAAAATTGGTACTCAAATCCTAAGGCTCTGTACAGAACTTTATTGTATTACAATGTAAACTGACCTTTGATTATAATATTATCAGAACCATATTTTCTATGTGAAAAGAATGTAACAATTAAGAAATAAACTGGTTTGTATTGTTATCTTCATGAAGTGGCTACTATAACTGATGCCCAGGAAAATCTTATATAAAAGTCTCCATAAGATGCAGATATTTTAAAAAGTCCCTCTATGGTTATAATCCTGTACATATTTCTTCCTCTGAAGGAAAGGAATCTCCTTCTCTAAAAACTATTTTCTCCTTTAATAAATATGTCTTAATGCTCAATTGGTACTCTACTAGTCTATTACCCCTGGGGACAAAGTATTTTGCATATACCTATTAATATGGCCTTCTTCCTGGAAGGGACTCCTTCTAAAACAAGAATTCATCCCACCAGCCAGGTTTGTGCTGGTATGTGCTGCTTTCCCAAGCAGAACAGCTCTTATGAACTTAAGAGATGTCGTTGGTAGTAAGAATTTCTTGAAGATAGGGAATGTTGAATGCTTCTTAAAGAAATTTCCTGGAGAGTACATCATATCACAAGGATAGATCCACATAAAAATCCTGAGACCAAGAATGATTTTTGGACCACATGTCTCACAGCTGAGTTGTCCTCCATCACTACAATTTTGCTTTCACCTCATTCCCTTCCCATCAGTAAGTCTTGGCAGCCTTACATAGCCCATCTTCAACTGGTTCTCAGCACTTCCACCCCAATTCCATCAGGAACGCTTTCTCTTCAGAACAATTGCAACAGCCTCTAACTGGTCTTCCTGTGTGCATTCCTACCCGCCAACTATCCAGTACCTACACATCCAGTGGAGAGATCTTTCTAGAGCGTAAATCAGATCATGCCTCCTCTGCCCACAAATTCTCCAAAGGTTTTCCATGCCTGACCTTCAAGGATTTCTGTGGCATGACCCTGCCTGTATCTCTTACTTCACCTTTCTCAACATTCTAATTCACCAAATTGGCTTCCCTTCTGAATTCAGACATGCCAGTCTTCTTCCTGATTCGAAGCCTCTGTACCTGTTTCTGCTTTTCCTCAAGATCTCTCCATGGCTGCCTCTTTAAGCCTAGTTAAATCTCAACTTAAATATTGCTTCTCAGAGAGGACTATCTTTCCCAACTTTAGTGAAGCAGCTCCTCCCCACCCCTCCATCATATTTGTTCTATTCTCTCTTCCTCATGACACTTATTGAGACTTGAAATTATTTTATTGATTTACTTGTTTACCACTTCCTCTATATTCGTTATCAATCACTGTATGATAAATTGTCCACCCTTAGCAGCTTGAAGAGCAAGCATTTACTCTCTCAAACAGTTTTTGTGAGTTAGGAATTTGAAATGGCTTAGCTTGGATGTTTTGGCTCATGGTCTCGTGTGAGGTTGTAGTTAGAAGTCAGCCAGGGCTGCAGTCCTTTGAGTCTTGATTTCAAGATGGCTGACACACAGTGTTGGCAGATTTGTGCTAGCCAGCAGCCCAGCAGCCAGTGGTCTCAAGTTTCTCACCATGTGGATTTCTCCTCAGGTTGCTAGGTTACCCTTACAATATGTCAGCTATATGCCCAAGACCAGTATTCCAAGAGAAAGCAAGACAGAAACTATATGTTTTATGATCTAAAATATCCCACTGAAGAGGGAAGAACCTGCTCACTGGAATACTTGATTGATAGTTGGCTAACTGCTTAGTGACAAATATGTGTCTCTGTTTCCGAGTTTGTTTTCATACATATCTGTGTGTAAAAAAAATACTAACTGGTAGTCAAAGGAACTGAGTTTCTTCCTAGTTTTGTCCCAACTGAGTTACGTGTGCCCTTCTAGGAAAGTCACTTTATCTTCATGATCTTTAGTAGTTTCATCTATGAAATGGTATTAATATTTATCCTGACTCATTCACATGTTGTTGTAAACATTGTGTAATTGCAACTTAATTTAAATTCTGTGAAATTAATTTGAAACTTCTATTCCTCTTTGACAGAGAAAATAGGTTAAATTAGGTAATCTATACTATTCTTCCAGTCCTCAGATTCTATAAGTCTCTATGGCTGAGACAACAAATAGTATGATATAATTTGAAGGCACTTTTAACAAATAATATTGTATGATTTAGCTAAGGAAAATATTATTATTGACAAAAGAGTCAAAATATAAGTTGATCTGTCAGTAAAGCAACTGTAAAGTGTTCTGACTGAGGAGAGGTGTAGAGTAATGATTCACATTGTTAGAAAGGAATCAGAGGACATTTGGAGGTGGGACTGTAATTACTAGCAAACCTGACTTCTTGTCAATCATGCATTTGCTACCACTTCAGCTGGCTAAAACCTTGCCAATGGCTTTTTGAAGTTTCTGACTCCAGGGCCTAAAGAATTCAAGAGTGTGAGGAAAACATTTTTTTACCAGGGCCCAAGAGGGCACCCTTGCACCTTTCTAGAAATGAAGGGAAAACAGCACCAACTACAGGTCAGCCCTGGACTACACATAGTATAAATACACACTTGTTTTGGAATTCCAGTCAGCCTCCAGCAGGCCCTACATGTACCCACAGACCTCAGCCAAGAACAATCCCCTCCCCCAATTGTAAGACTCTTCAAAGGCCACTGAACCACTAACTGCAAAAGACTCTTGCTAAGACTGCTAGCTCATAAGCTTTCATTAAAATTCCTCGCTGCTTTCCTTTCAAAACTTGGTTATTAGAAGTCAGTAGAAACTGAGGTGATAACACCTATCACATTTGTACTTCAGTCATGCCTGTTTTTTCAAGATCATTTTGAAAACTGCGATTTGTAGGTTTTGTAAAAACAGTTTCCTTATTTCACATAGAGATGATTTCACTTGAGATCTCCCTGTGGTTTTCTTAGGCAAAACAACTTCAACTTTGGTAGTCATAACCCTGCTATCCTCACAGTCTGTAATGTAATTAGCAGTCTCTATCTCTGTCTATATGTATATCTGTAGCTATCTATCTCTAGAGATTTATATAGATCTGTAGAGACAGAGCACAGAGACAGAAAAGTAAATACTAAAGAAATTGTAATAGTTGTAGCCTATAAGAATACCACAATTCCCATGCTTTTAACTCAGAAACATCTTTCATTTGAGTTTAGAATAAAATCTGGGATGTAAAATTCTGGACAATGACGTAACTGATATATTTGAACAAACATCTGTAGGGCAAGACAAAGTGTCATTGATTTGTTTATGGAATTAAATCATTTGAAGTAAAGTATGGGGGTCTGAGTGACTTATTTGTCAGTGTTCTTATTAGTTGTGGCTGGTTATAATAAACTTAAAACATTCAAGCATATTAACATAGCTTTGGGCATAGGACCCAAAGGAAAACACTAGCATTCAAAGCAATACAAAACAGTGCTACCAATTGCACGGCACTAGACATCTTAAATTTTTGATCCTTAATCCCTCAAAGCCACCTTGAACCATGTGCTGAAGTCACCAAGAGTGTTGAATGAGAAATCCAAATGGATTAAGGAGTCATTTCCGCTAGAGAGAAACACATTTTCTCAGCTGTTCTGGTTTCTATGACGAGGGATTTTCCCTAAACACTCCTGCCTTTTCTCTGTCCCCTCACTCCCTTTCCCCTGGGAAATAGAAGGATTTATTGTACCAGGAATTTAAGAGTAAATTGGACATGTTCAGTTCACTTTTCCCCTCCTCCATCATCTCTGGGGAGAGAGGCCCTCTGCTCCTTCACCTTTAAGACCCACCTGACAATCCCTAGCACCCAAGTTCAGGAGACCTGCCTGTTCCAGCAATATGAATAGAATGGGCAAGGTTCTCTGAGGGTCAATTAGCAGGGCTATTTATTCTCTAATTAAGTACAAGTTTTAACTTTGCCAGTATTTGAAGTTTCCATCTATCAATTTTTCTTTTGTTTTTCAAAACCCCAACAGTGTCCAACAAACCAATTAACAGAATGTCTTGGGAAATTTCCATATGCCTTTATATCCCCCAAATCAAGCCCAACTCTGAAGAAACATACATCCTAACATGGTATCTTAAGGTTGAAACTTAAGAAAAACTCTTGATACCATGTCAAGGGAAAGAATAATGTAAAAATATCTGCATTTTAAACATTGCATTAAGTATCCCTATAGATCAAGTCTTTTTTCAAATTCATAAACATTTTATAAATTTTAAAAGAATTTATCATATTTTATTTAGTTCTCTCCCTGCTAAAATGTCTTATAATTTCAAACAAATAGCAGAGATCTCTTGCATAGCCTACAACCATAGCATTTTATAAAATATGTACGTCTTCCCCATAATTTCTTCAATTTAAATTACTAAATGGAAACTTAGATGTGATTAAAAAATTATTTGGTCCAAGAGTCCATTCAAGGAAGAAAAATAGTATGTTTAGACAGCATAGCGTGTTTAATAATCAGCAAATGAAACATCTACAATGATGCGTTTTTATATTTTATCTAATCACCTGCTAGTCTTTCTTCCTTGTCTGTGTTCTTTCACTTCTCCACTCCACACTTTGTTCCAAGCTTTGAAATCACAGTCAAAAGTTGTACTTCCCTAGTGACAGTCACTGTCAGGGATTCCAAACTGAGTCAGACAGAAGTTGGCCTAGGAAAGGTCAGGTTTTGAGGACTTCCTCCATTCAAGCACACGAGTATATGAAAACACTACTGTTTAGCTGTGTTTCTGCAACTAAATCGATATCTATATTGTGATGCTAGGAGACCTACACATACTTCATGAAGGTACATTGCTGATTGACATTACATTGAAATGAACAGAAAATGCTCATTTTCTGAAGGAAAGTTTTTCATCACTAACTGTATTTTGGTTAATATCAAGGCAAAATATTTTTATATGATTCCACACCTTCAGTTCACAGGCTATTTAGAAATGCTCAGTTTCTTTTAGTGTCCACATGTTGAATTCCTATGTGTAATGTGTGTGTGTGTGTGTGTGTGTGTGTGTGTGTGTGTGCATGTATAAGGAATTGGTGTGAATGGGGTTGTTTAATCCACCCTCAGAGCTCTCTTAGCTTCTTCCACGGGCATCTGAATCTAGTTTCTCAGACTGTGCTTGCGGATAATGAGAAACTTGTCCTTTGCTTTCAAAGCACCCTGCCTTTGGAGTTCCACAGAGAGCAATGTGATTCTCTCCTTAAAAGCCACAGAGGCTATCTTCTTTATTTTTCACAATATAACAAGGAAGGGCGGCAGATCCATAACTTTGTTAATACTCTTCCTCTGAAATTACTTAATTATTTTGAAATTACAACATAGACCAAGAAGAAAACTTTAAAGTGATTTATTTTGAGGGGAAATGAGCAAGATGTGGCAGGACCCAGCATGAAACAGAATGAAGGAAAGGGGAAATGAACAAATAGAAGCTGCTCTCTGGATTAAGCAGTGAAAGTAGAAATGAGGTGATGAAGACCTTTCATCAGACAGTTAAATGATTTTTAATTTACTTGAACTTTAAGGAAAAACATGAGACTCTTTAAAAGCAGTTATGCGTTTGGTTCCCTGTGCCAAGTTTTAATTTTTTTTTCCATTTATGACTATTATTTACTACAAAAGAAGTATTAAAATATAAATGGAATCTATAAACACGAAAACATTGTTTACTGTTGCCCTAACACACTGAAATTATGTGTCACTTCCACTAGTGAAAGGGAACCATCTACTTCCATCCTCAGAACAGATCAGGTGCCCTGTTGAAAGTTCCCTGCATTGTTTTTACAAATTCAGTCCAATAAACCATGGATATTTTACTCTATCTTGTCTGCCCAACATCTAGCACAGTGCATAACACAAAGTAGGTATTGAATATACTTTCAAATAAAAATGAAGGAATGAGTATTTCACTTAGTCATCCTTGAAACCTACATGTCTCAGTTCTCACTAGTTTGTTGACATAAATGACAACGCTTAAAACATTAAAGTGGATTTTATTAGCTTTAAGCCCTCACCTGCTTTTGTAGGAGTTTCTGGTTCCTCAAATGTCTTTCCTAAATATGTAAGTTCCCAAGACTCTCCCTGCTGTCTGCTACTTCAAAGAACATCTCTCTGTCAATCATAGTGTCACCAAGTCTCTCAATACTGTGTAGAAGTAAAACAGCTCTTTGCTCCTCCCTTCCTTCCTCCCCATTTTGACATACTCAGTTATGAGTGGCCCACAGCAGCACCACACTTGTGTTCTGAAACATTATAAAGCCTAACAGGCACACAGTGCACTTCCTTCTCATTGCAAATATGTGAGGGCAGATAGGAGTCAATGGATCAGACTCACATGGGTCAATGAATTCAGATACTAGAGAGAAAGAGCACCAGTTCTGACTTTTACCTATGTGTTTAGAAGACTAGTTTGCCCAGAAATCTGGTCTAGATGGGGAAATACATGATATATTGAGGTTTTTATATTTTGGTTTTTCCTATCACTATATTAAATCACAATCTGC
Source organism: Sciurus carolinensis (assembly GCF_902686445.1). Classification (NCBI taxonomy): domain Eukaryota; kingdom Metazoa; phylum Chordata; class Mammalia; order Rodentia; family Sciuridae; genus Sciurus; species Sciurus carolinensis. The sequence goes on from NC_062219.1 coordinate 88,904,638, forward strand.
AGAATTTCCATTTTCAGTTCCATAATGTCATGTCTGGAATATGCTATAGCATTCTGGTCCTTTTCAGATATTAACACAGTCTCAATTGATTCTTCTCATTTTAAATTCTGTACCCATATTTCTTCTTCCCACAGCTCAGACTTACTCTTTGGCTTGTAAGATCCATAGTTCTTAAGAGACATGGTTCACTCTTAAACTCCTCCCATCCCTTTTTTGATAAGCTGTTACACAAGAAGAAGAAATAGGAAAAGTGACAAGGGTCTGACACAGCTGGCTGTCTGTGGGTGGAGGAAGGTAACCCCAGAATTTACTCCTGAAGGTTTCCACCAACATGAGGGTCTCTGCATAGAGATCCTGCGTGATTTCTTAGGTACATTCTTCAGCCGTATCTGACCTCTCTCATACAAGAAATCCTTCAGAGAGTTTCAACATGTCTCGCTTTTTGCTCCTCAGGGTGCTATGTCTCCAAACCCCTCCCTGAGTAGTGTGCCCTCTTTCCTGACCAGCAGCTGCCTAAAAAGCTTCTTTTCTGCCTCTTCCTCTAACTTTTGTGCATTTTCTTGTATAGTCATGGTAACTCCTGAGGTCATTATGCAGACATCCGATAAATTGAAAACTTGTCACTACTTTCTCCCCATGTGTCCTACACCAGGGTGCTATTCACTCCACTAATGCAGTTCCCTGGTGAGATTTCTGCCTTGTGAAATAACAGGTGAGAAATAAACACCAGTGTTCATGTTCACACTTGACCCCCTAACTCCAGGATACACACATCAGGATCTCTCAAGATCTCCCTCATCTTCTGTCTTTGGGGACATGCCAAGATGGCTCTTCCAGTTCCATAGCTCAATAAAAATTTAGTCAGGAATGAGATGCCTGCTGCCTGCTGCCTGTTTCTTGCAACTCACAGTTTCTTCTTCTCATCTCTCTTCCTCTTCCTTTCTGGAACGGAAATCTGTCTATGAAAATGCAGGCTTCCCTTTCATAGTCCTCATGCAAAGACTGCATTTCTAGCCCCACTGGCACATGGGCTGGTCCACACAACTTGGTTTTACCAATGGACTTCATATGAATGTGATTGATTTATTGTCTCCAGGTTCATGGTTCTAAGAAGCTGGTTACTTCCCTCCATTCTCTCTTCTCCCATCTGGCATTTGGATGCAGAATACTTTGATTCCCTGGGGAATGTTCAAGTTACAGCATGCAAGGAGATCTGGATCTTAAATGATTCTGTAGACTCTGACCAACAATATTTATGTGAACTTTATGTGAGTAAGAAATAAACCACTGTTGTGTTTCACTATTCTGCATTCTGTTATAGAATCTGGAAGTACCCTCACTAGTATGGCGAATATTTTTGTGAGAGAATGGAAAAAGTTTTGAGGTGGTCAATGGATTTTACAAGGCCAGTTCTGTAGCTTATAAATCCAGACCTCCAAGTGAGCTCCAGAGATGTCTACAACCAAGTGTTGAATGTATTTTTAAAATATTGCTCATGAAGTGACCTTTATTTCCTCATCTTTGAGGCCTAATCGTTGTCAACACCACAGTCATCACTACCTTACGCTAACCCTGCTAGAAATTGTTCTGATCTTATGTATTAGCTCTTTTAATCCTCACAACAACCACATTTTACAGTTGAAGAAACTTAAGCATAGAGACATTTATGGAATCTGCTGAACGTTATATATCAGAAAGTGTTGCAACCAGGACTTAAAACCAGGCAATCCTGTTCTAAAGTCCAAGTTTTTAACAACTAAACTACATAGTCTCCAACTTCAAAGTTCTTTCACAGGTCCCAGGACTTTGAAAACAGTCCTGCTCAAATCTTCTTCTAAACACATCTGTGTGAGGCTCTAGGATTCTTTCTCTCTAGACCACATGTAGTGACTGCATGCTGAAAGTGCTGGGGGAGACAAGCTTCCTCTCATTCAATTCAGAAACTATGTGTTTCCAAATGGCCTTTATGATCCTTTCTGCCGTCCAATTGCATATGTTCTGACCACAGCTTGAGTGTCTGCCATATATGATTCTGGCATCACTTCTGTGCTTCTTCTGCTACAAATTAGGAAAATGGTCCTTCTCTAATGGTTACTAAAATTCATTTTCAAAACACAAAACTGGGCGTTTTTACATTCTTGGTAACACATGCATGTACACACACCACACACGCGCGCACACGCACATACGCACGCACACACATACGATGTTCAGCCCATTTATTGACTTCTGTTTCCAACTTCACTCCAAACTTGGCACAACTGCTTGGAAATGCTACAAAAGTCTATGGAAGAAGTTGAGTTTGAAGAAAAGCCAAGCAGTATTTACTTGTTAAATTTTATGCTCAATATTGACCTGACTCATAGGCACTGCCCCTACCCATCTGTGTCTCTGCACCAAGCTCATGTATCATGGTGCTCTTTCCTAACTATTTGGTGAAATTCCCAGGGCAACACACAATTCCCTGTCCACCCTCCCCTTCCTGGTCCCATGTTTACTGTGAGTCTTAGCGATGGGGACCAGCCTCTAACTCCAACATGTTCAATTACTGCCTCTCTGGGAAAGCTATTAAAGTTCTCATGGAAATAGATTCCCATCGGCATCTCCTCTCTAATCAGTCCATCTAAAAATGAAAAAAATTTTGATAAATACAAAGTCAAGGCAGTTACATAGTTAAAGTTCTTACTCTGCAAGGATGGATGTAATTTTAATTTTAAATTTAAAGTCTAGAAAACTGTGCTCTATTCTCTCTTTAACCATTGTTTCATACTAATCTTTCATGTATCAAATTTGTCTTTATAGTTTTTATTTTAATCATTTCATAAGATTACATTGCACAATTTAAAAAATAATGTACTTAACGCTTCTTTTATTGATGAACGTTTAGGACTGTTTTTGGGGTTCAACTTCTGTTTATTGTCACTAAGGGAAAAATTACTACTGTGTATCTACAAAATGACAAGTTATTGAAATGTAATTAAACCTGATTCTCTAGGGGGAACATGCCTTCATGAAGTAATAATTTTCTACAGGATCTCAGAGTTTCAGTAGTTTCTAAGTACTCTAATCAAATCTATAAAACTATGTGTGGTAAGTTAAATGTTACCAATTTGTTAATAATAAACTTATGAGCAAAATTTTTAAAATTCCTTTCACATGGGAATTCTGGGCCCTCCGAAAACACCAATAATTGTGGAAATTGCTTGATTATCTAAGTATCCCTAGAATTCTCAGTGTGTTACACTGTTTGATTATTAATCTTAATTTTGGCAAAGAAGGTAGTGAGGGTTTTTGTTCTCTCTTGTTATTACCACCTTCTCTCCCACCCTGCCCAGGTTTTCATATTGAAATTTGATGGGACCTGCATAAACACAACAGGAGACTCAGCAATGAGAAGCTTCCTTGAGAGCCAAGGGGCCTGGCCCCTGGGTCAGGCAGGCAATCTGGAGACTTGAGGTGACTGAGGAGGGATAGGAATCTGAGTCTTCCATGGACCAAGTTTTGGGGACAATATTCCAGGAATCCCGAAGTTGTAGCTGGAAAAGCAGTGCTGAGAACACAGTCAGGTGAAAGTCAAAGATGAAAAAGGAAGAACATATAACTCCAGAGAATGGGGAGTTAGGCCAAAGTTTCAGAAAAGCTGTAAAACAGTTCTCAGATGGGGGCTGCAACTGAAAAGGACCACACTGTGGCACCCTATTAACAAGCATATTACACAGCAATGAAAATCTAGCTATTAATAACCTGAAGGTGATTCAAAAACCTGCAATGCTTCCAGTTGATCAAAATTAAATATTTTATCACATCTAAGCTACTATCTTAGGTAGATATATCTGAATATTAGAAAGTTAAGATGTGGAACTAAGTGCAATTTAGAATGTAAGAAATATGGTAGGGTGAACTAACTGTTTTATATAATTCCTAATGCTAGATATTTTATTTTACCACGATTCCTTGAAAATGTGGAACTATGTATTACATTCGGCAGCTATATACTCATTCCACAGATTATTCAGTAAATCCCACATAACAATTTCTAAAGAAGGGGAATTGAAGAACCACAAATGCCTTGTTTTTCCAGGATGAAATTGTCCTATGTTCCCTAAAAATATTATATTTATTGTTATCTTAGGATGGGCTAGACTAGGGGGACCACAAATTGACTCTCCAAATCTCTGTACTGCAACCCAACAACAGTTTTCTTTTAGTCCACATCCATCTGATGCCTACTCTGACAGCCTGCCCATTCGGAATCTACACCACCTGGAGTGTCCCAGGCTATCACAGCAAATAAGAGAGATGAAGCAGGTAGACAAGGAAGCGAGCTGTCTCTGCTGAAGCTCTCCCTGGGCCTTCTGCTCGCAGTCATTGAAGTATTCATCTAGGCCTGCAAAGGAAGCTGGGTACTGTCAGTCAGAACGAGTACTTCTGAACACTGTGGGATAGGAGTAGTTCATTGCAAGGCTTTATTCAGAAATCCTTCTAGTTAACCACTCAGGTTTTCATTAGAGGTAAACAGTCTACAAAATCAACTGACTCTGTGATTGGCATCTGTTTCTGGACACTTGCCCTGCTTGTTATAGCTTTTAGAAACTAAGTAGTATCTTCTTCTAGCTTAAAATTTTATAAATGTCTTACTCTTCTGTAAAATATGAAATGCAATTTATCTAAAATAATTGGCATAAAAATTACTTTTAGAGTACTGTGGACAAAGTGTTTAGAATTTTATAGTAACAGCTGTACACAAGCTCTCCTTTAGATCTCAAGCTCTAAAAATTTAGACACAAAGTACACCAAACATCAACAAGATGTGACAAAGCTGCTGCAGCCCACAAGCCAGGGATGCCATTTGTTTCCTGGGAGAGAGTGGTATGGCATGGCACAGCATCCTTTGAAAGGAGCAAAGCAAAGCTGCCTCTGGCATTGTGGGACACAGCATCCCTGAGTGGTAATCTGGAAAAATATTCATTTAAATTATCATCAAAAAACATTTTCTGCCTTAAATCTGTCTTTAAGGACTCTCAAGAATGGAGCAAATGTGAAATGAAATTAGGATTTTTATTTAACACATTCTGTTTGAAATGAGGTGAAAATGAACAAATGGAAGAATTTAGCTGCTGACCTGAAAATGTGAGGAAGCACAGAAATCAATGAAGAAAGAAACACAGGCCCCAGTATTTTGGAAGGAGGCCAGGAAAATGGGGATTTGAACAACAGAGAACCATTAGGACTTCTGAGGACTCACCACAAGAGGAGCAAGAGGGCGGAAGTATCCCGACGCTGAAACTGCTTCAACTGCTTTTCATTCCTCCCCTCTCCACTCTGGTTATAAGGTAATGTTACTAAATTTAATTAATGTGGCAGAATTTCTTCATCCAAATGAATGTTGTTTCAGTTGGAGTAGTCACCTTTAGAGGCTGGGTTAATTTGATATTAATTTGGTTACTCCAAATCCTAAGTTTTGGGAACTCTTCTTTGAAATTATCTTTAACATCAACATCATATTCTATGGAATGGTGAAAAAAATCGATGTCCTAAAAGGAAGAATCTAATTTGAAGCCACAAAATGTCACTTGATGGTACGTGATACTTTGCTAAAATGTTTTGAGCAAAGAGAGCTGGCATTAATGCTATTTGGTAGTTATGTTAATGGAAATCTCTATTATATTTACTTAAAACTTTTTTTCCTTTTTAAAATTGCACTTTATATTTTAGGTACAAATCTCCTAAGTATTCTGATCAAATAATACCAGATGATATAATTTTTAAAAATTATGTTATTTTGTACTTCTGAAATTCATTATGTAACCAAAATAAATATCAACATAATATTCTATCCAATTCACATTAAAGGTTCTTTGGAAAAAATACAATAATTTTTATGTAATACTGTTAAAAGACATGAGATAAGAGGGAAAAACAACAGATTTGGGGTTCCTCATCAGTGCCAGACACTCAGCCTGACTGAAACCAGAAGATAATGGGGTGGGAGGAACCAGGCCATGTGTACCTAGTAGGCCCTCTTCAATCAGATAAGGAGATTGTCCCTCAAACCACATATTGAAAGCAGCCTCTTATGTGGAAAATTCTCTAAGACCTACTTTCCCTCTGCTGATGCTGCTGAAATAGGCTTTTTGTCCTAATCACAGCCACGGAATACTAGGTCAAAGTCTATGTAGATTGGGGAGGGCAAAGCTAGGGGTCATAGTTACTGAAGCACCAAGGGGAAGTCCCAACTCTCTCTTTCCCAGAGTGTGATTTGAGGAAAGTCAGGAGAGTCTCAGAGTCCTGACATCCTGGATGATAGAAATAAATCTCATTAATTTTAATAGATACATAATATTTCCTATTGTGATCACACTATAATTTATTCAACCATTACCTTTTTTTATTAGTGAATTATTGCCATACATAACATTGGGATTCATTTTGACATAATTATACAAGCATGAAATATAATTTGCTTTTACTCAGTCTCCAGTACTTCCCATTCCCCCTCCTCTCATCCCTCCTCCCTCCTCCTGTTCTCTTTCTTCATCTTCCTTCCATTTATTTATAGTTTTTTTTTTTCCCCATTGGTGCTTTATAGATATACATAAAAGTGCAATTCACTGTGGTATATTCATATATGTATGTAGGATAGCTTTGTTAAATTCATTCCACTGTTCCTCCCAATTCCTGTCCCTCGTCCCTTCCCCTCGAACCCTTTCTCTGCTCCACAGATCTCTCTTCTATATCCATGGGATTCTCCATTCCTTCTCCATCTCCCTGCCCAACCATTTTGTTCTAGCTGCTACATATCAGAGAAAACATTTGACACTTGACTTTCTGAGTCTGTTTTATTTCACTTAGCATGCTTTGGCTATTGTGATTGCACTGCTATGAACATTGAAGTGGCTACAGTAGGCTGATTTTAGATCTTTTGGATACATACCAAGGAGTGGGATAGCTGGATGATATGATGGTTCCATTGCTAATCTTTTGACTAATCTCTACACTTCTTTCCAGAGTGGTTGTACTAACTTGGCATGCCCAACAATATATGAATGCCTTTTCCCCCACATCCTCGCCAACATTTATTGTTATTTGTAATCTCGGTGATTGCCATTCTGACCGGAGTGAGATGAAATCTTAGTGTAGTTTTGATTTGCATTTCACTGATTGCCAGAGATGTTGAACATTTTTTAAAATATTTGTTGACCATTTGTGTTTCTTCTTTGGATAAGTACCTCATTAGTTCTTTTGCCCATTTATTTACTGGGTGGTTTTTGTTTTTGTTTTTGCTTTTTGGTGTTAACCTTTAGAGTTTTTATACTCTGTATATCAATCCCCTGTGTGAGAAATAAGTGGCAAAGATCCTTTCCTACTCTATAGGCGCTCTCTGCAAGCTCTTAATTGTTTCCTTTGCTGTGCAGAGGCTTTTTAACTTGATGCCATCCCACTTTAAATTTTTTATTTTTTTTTAGTTGTAGATGGAAACAACACCTTTATTTATTTGTATGTGGTACTGAGGATCAAACCCAGTGCCTCACACATGTTAAGGCAAGTGCTGTACCACTGAGCTACAACTCCAGCCCCCCAGCACAGTTATTGATTCTTGATTTTATTTCTTGCAATGCCATTTTTAATGGACATTCAACATGTTTTCAGGTTTCGGCCAAGTTTAAAATGTCTGTAATGAACCTTGTAATACACACGTGTTCATATACTGGTGGTTCCATTTCTGTGGAAAGATTTGGATGGTGTTATTTTTTTTTCTTTAAGTTTCTGCCTATGTGATGATAAAAAATTCCATCTAATTTTTGTATACTTTTTGCATTGCCCAATTACTCGTGAAAAAGGAAGTATTTGTTGTCTATTTTCTTTTCTGTTCTTGATTTACAACTTCCTTTATTTTGGGAGCCATTTATATATTTTTGTTATAATTTATTATCAGCCTCCCTTTTTCTTTTACTTTTTTTGATGGTGTTGGAGATCAACCCAAGGCCTCATGCATTTTAGGTAAGTGCTCTACCACTAAACTACACCCCAGCCCCCTTTGTCATTTTTTTGAATGGCATTCTGATTGTATTTTTTCCCAATCCACGTTTTTGTATAGCGTATGTATTTAAACACACACACACACACACACACACACACACACAAACTCATTCATTCATTTTAATGCAGTTAAACATAACCATGTTTTCTTTCTGAGTTTCCTACCTGCTTTAATGTCTCTCCTCTGACCAAAATTGTACAAATATTCTTGTATATATTCTTCTTTTTATATTTAATGTTTACTTTTTGTTCTTATTATAACTTTATTTTTATAGGAAGTTTCAAAAAGAAAGTCCTAGAAGCAATCAAGCAATCAGACTTCTAAATTCCAGTAGTTTCTGCTACATGTTTATGTTGTTCCTTCCTCATTGATACATTTCTCCTTAATGTTTCCATTAAGATGTTTGGAAATAATGAACCATTTTTTTTTAATTGTGAATACAAATTTGTCTTAAATTTACTCCAATTAATTAAAGTAGATTTATTTCAACAGGCACTTACTGTCTACTGTGTCTACTGGGTGTCAGGCGTTGGAGAAATATTTGCCAAGGTACAGGTAACATGAAATTTCCCACAGGGCACCTCCAACCTGGTAGAATGTAATTTCTTGGACCGAAGCTCTACAGAGTATACAGAAGTGAACTTTATGTTAAGGGAGCAATTTTTCATATACTAATCATTATTTAAAATTTGACAGTAAGAAAGGAAATGACAAAAGAATGTTGTATGGGGGGGCTCTTTTTTTTGTCTTCTTGTGGGAAAAATCAAAAATAAAAATCTTATTTTTGCTTCCTCCACCCAACCCCCTCCACCCCACCCCGGGGTTTGTGTGTGATTTAGAGGAAGGAAGTGTTCAGAGAGAAATCAGTTTCTTAAAGTTTTTATGACCAAATGACTTAGAGGACTGGATTTTTCTTTGGCTAGAATAACAACTGCAAACGGATATTTATATAAAGGGTTAGGTCAAACCTAAGAACTTAGGAGTATATTTTTAGATTTCTGCTTGACCAAGGGGGAAATATGGTAAATGAACCTTATGTTCTTAAATGGGCATGCAGTTGAACTCAAAATATTTCAGAAATCTGGCAGAGGGCATTTAAGAACATGAGCTTCAGTGGTCATTGTTAGAAAGCCTCAGACAATGACAATATTAGTACTAGTTTTTTCCTTCCTTTTGTTTAAAACTAACTTTCAGTTTTAATACTCATGATTGCTACAATTTTTAAGATGCTAAAACAAAATGAATAAAGGTATTTATTGAAAATAGAAAATCTAGTGACTCCAGCTGAGCAGTCATAGTGTTGTGTTCTCTGGTGTGAAAGTCACCAGCCACATACAGTTATTTGGCATTAGTAAGATAGCTAGTCCAAACTGAGATGTGCAGAAATGTTAAATACACACTGAATTTCAAAAATTAAATATTAAAGTATATAAAGGAATGTAAAACAACATTGGCATATTCTATAGATTACATATTGAAGTGATAACAACAATGTAGACATAATTGGTTAAAAAACACATTATTAAAGTTAATTGCACTTGTTTCTTTTTCATTTTTAAAAGGTGACACAAGAAAATTTAAAAGTGCATATGTGTCTCACAAAATCTTTCCATTGTTCAGCACTGTAGTTGAGCACTGGAATTATGAGCCAGGTTCTGAAGTAAGTAGACCCAAGTTCAAAGCTGGGCTATCAGTGCACTAGCACAGTGACCTTGGGCAAGTTACATGGACAACCTGTGCTTCAAGTTTCTTACATATAAGTTGTGAAGGATAAAATCTTCCCTCTTTCATGGATATGAACAGAACCTGAAAGAAGCAAAACTTCACAAGACTTGATTCTGTTATTTGTATTTTGGAATCCAGAAGAATGGAAGTAGTTTTTGTTTTTTTCTGTTTGTTTTTTTGTTTTTTTGTTTTTTGTTTTCCATGAGCTTTCTAAAAGGACAGAAAAAAAAAAATTAGAAAGTTAAAACCATGAATTTGCTGACAGGATACCCCCCACCCCATCCCATCCTATTGAGCTCATTCTTTTGGCTTTGAGAAGAATCAAATCATTCTTCTAAACTATAATATTTTCAAGATTTATATAGTCCGTATTAGATATTTTTTAACTCCATAGCTGAGCCCAGTTCTCTGAGGAGACCAATACAATTAAACAAAATTACAGATGTTTCCTTTATCTTCCTTTCTATCTTTCAGAGGTTCAATGAGTGTGGTGTTGGATGTAAATAATGAAATAATAAGATCATACCTCTGAAATTATGGGAGCTAGCTTGAAAATAAAAACAGTTTCTTCTTCTGAGCTTTGGCTACTTATTAAACATTAGTCCTGAGTGCTTTCCATGTTTCATCTCATTTCAATCCACATAACAATTTACTGAAACAGGTATTATTATTATTTTCTCCATTTTATGGTAAAATGACAGAGCAGGGATTAGAGGAAATTTAACTATTCTTTTAAAATGAAATATTTTCAAGACTTATAGATTCCTTATCAATTATTTTTTACCTCCATAGCTGAGCCTAGTCTATTGTGGACATATGGAGTTTTATTATTTCTCAGACAACTATTAATAGGTGTTCATGGCACAGATCACAACCCTGTGGAGAAAGGAAAAGCTTTCATTCCATAGCAAAGATTTTACATAGATGAAAAAGAAATAGCTACTAGGATCATCACATCATTTCTGCTAGAGCATGACTTTAGAAATTAAGTTATTTTCACAATTTCTTGTAGTTCACACAGTGTGCTGTTTTTAAGGTGAATGCAAGTCCACATTTCATTTATCACTCCACAGCACCGAATACATCATTGAACACACAGTTGCTTAATGATTATTGAATGAATAAGTATAATGAGTGTGTCTACCACTAGCCTTTCCCAACCTGGTCTCATTGGAACCACAGAAAGTAAAAACAACTTGGTAATTATTTGCTCAATTTTTCCAAGTATGTGTATAGCAAATACCATGCTGAATCCAACAGGATAGAAACTGATTCATTACATACAGTGGATGCCAAAGGGCAATACAGCATAATTCCCTCTTGGAATTCTAGGAAGAAATTACTTGGGTTAATCCACAGTCTTGAGTGCTACTTTGACTTTATTCAGGAATGACAAATGACAACCAAATATGGCCCAAATCCTGTTTTTATAAAACTACTAAGCTTAGAAAGCTTTTACATTTTTAACATTGACTTTTTAAAAGTACAAAGAGACCACATGTGACCTGTAATGCCTAAAATATTTGCTATCAGACTATATGCAGAAAAACTTCGACCTCTGCTCCAGGTTATAATAGCTATATATCCAAGTGGGGCAAGGGTCAATTTACCTAATAATATCTGAGGAACCCTCTAAGACCCATGGGCCCTAAAGTCTTTCCTGCCAATCTATCTTCAGATAGAATGTCTTCGTTGTATTTATCTGTACCTCTCCAGCAACGTACATAGGGAGAGATGGCTTGGACTTAGAGTCACAAACTTCTGATCTCAGCCCTTATTAGGTGTTGTTTATCAGGTGGGAAATTTAATTTCAACTTTTATTAAGTGTTACTAGGTGGGAAAGTTGAGCTTGGCAGAGTTAATTCCCTCATTCATCATTCATTTTGTACCCTAAATGCCTACCAATAATTTTTCTCGTACACAGACTTTCTACTGGTTATCTACTGCTATGTAACAAATGACCCAGAAATGCAGTGGTTTAAAACAACAGGTATATCAGTAAGGAATATACTTATTGATATTATGGCTCAGCATTTCAGGTGAGCTTACCTGAGTCTTCCAGCACATGGTGTCTCACAAATGCAATGAAGGTGTCAACTGGGTCTGCAGTTATCTCAAGGTTCAATTGGCATAAAATCCTATTCCAAACTCACTTGCCAGTTTTGGGCAGGATTCAGATCCTTGGCAGCTGTTGATCTGTGGCTGCCATCATGTCCCTGCCTCTTGGGTTTTTATGTAGGGTAACTCTTAATATGGCAACTGGTTTCAGCAGGAAAGAGAGAACAAGGGAATTCCAAGACAGAAGACACAGATTTCCGTAAACTAATTCCATAAGTGATAGTCCATCACTTTTTTTGTATCGTTTGCTATTCACAAATGTTAAAGTCTAGCCCACACTCAAGAAAAGGAGACTACACACAAGCATGAATACCAGAAGGTGAGGATCATGGGAGCCATCATAGAAGGCTGCCTACTACACCTTGATTATCATGGGGTACAGAGAATATAAGGTAGAAACAGGTTGGCATGTTAGATCATAGTGAAATGCAAAGCCCATGTGGAGCATATCAGCATCTCAAGGAGGGCATGTGTTGAACATAATGGCTTGCTCTGTGACATAAGAACTTTTATCTCCTTGGATAAGTTACCTGGTGTATTTCTATTTGTTCAACTATAAAATTACAGTAAAATTGTAATAAATAAATAAAACCTGGCAGAAGAGATGTAAAGATTAAATTTGATAATATGTAGCATATATTTGGCACATGTTATATGGTCAATATGGTCATCATTATTTACCTTGTTAATGATATACCACTCTATCAAACTAGTGGATGATGCTTTTAAAACCACAGAGCTCTGTATAGACAGTCGCATCCAGGAATGATGTTTCAGTGAAAACAGCATTACAATTAAATAATCACTTACGTTAGTTTTGCACTTTGCACTTAATGAAATGTTTTCACAAGTTTGGTCTTACTTGTACTTCACAAACCATAAGAGAGCAGTTTGAGACTTATCTTGATTCATATTGTAAAATGGAAAAATTAAGAGACAGAAAGATTAAATGTATTGCCCAGTGTTGAATGAATTACACAATAAATCAGTTTATCAGGACAAGGATCTCTGAAAACATGTGGAAGAGATTAAGGGTGTCTGGTGGTGGTAGGATCAAAACATGCTGAAACTAGAAGTCCTAGAGAGGCAGAGGCCACATGGTTAGGAATCTGGGGGGTTCAGAACCCAAAGAATGAAGCAAACCCATGAGTCAGCAGCCAGGAAACAAGAGGCAGTCTGAGCTTGCACAGACCAGAGCCCAGAGCAAATATGTAACAGAAAGAAATGCACTCACAGCCAGTTCAAAGCCAGCCTCAGCAACAGGGAGGTGCTAAGCAACTCAGTGAGACCCGGTCTCTAAATAAAATACAAAAAAGGACCAGGGATGCAACTCAGTGGTTGAGTGCCCCTGGGTTCAATCCCTGGTTCCCCCCCCCCCCAAAAAAAAAATTTCACTCACAAAATAACATGTTGTAAATGCAGAACAAAGTAAGGGAGGGCCAGACAAGGCTGATTTTTAATTGTTTTGTTTGTTTTTGTTTTTTTTTGCGGTTTTGGGGATTGAACCCAGGGCCTTGTGATTGCAAGGCAAGCACTCTACCAACTGAGCTATCTCCCCAGCCCTCAATTTTTTTCGTAAGATAAATTTTTTTGTTAAATTTATTGAGAACTATAAAAAAATCAGACAAGTGATCAGTAACTTATTAAACCATGGGAGAATACAGAAAGTGGAGGTAAGCAGGGAAGGGATTCAGAGGGGCACTGGCAATAAAATCCACTAAGAACTCCAAAGTAACTTAAATAAGTGACAATATCCTTATATTATTGGTATAGTTCAATGGTGTACCTCCCATCTGTGTCTTCTCCCCATTGTGTATAAGAGAATGAATCATTTATTAACTCCGACCCAGGGACTGCATGGGCATTCTATATAATCCTCAAGAAGCATTTTGTCAAGAAATATAGCTCTATAAGTTGTGCAGTTTAGAGTGATTTAATAAAATAGTTATCCACCAACATTCATTTGGAAGATAAGATACTGCCAACTTTTATGCTGAAACACAAACTTATTTGTTTCCTAGAGACTTGACCTCAACAATATGCCTCCTTGGCAAAATACCTTGGCACTCCTTTATAAAATATTTTAAAATTACAACATAACAAATTTATTCTCTGTTGAGATATTATTCTACAGTCTGATTTGCCATAGCCTAAATTAGATGAAGAAAAAATATGTATTTTCTTTGGATATAAAAATAATAAGAGAAAAGGGTAAGACTCTGTTCTTCAAGTCTTTGTGAAAATAAACACACACACACACACACACACACACACTTCTTTTATGAGACACAAGTGATGCCCCATTTTGCCCCAAATCTGGGAAAGTTCTGAAACTTGTAAATTATACCTCTTATAATAGAGGAAATACAGTGGCGAGAGGGTCTAGAAGAATTTAAAAAAAAAAAAAAAAAAAAAGGAGACTTCTGAGACGAGGAAACTTTCAAGTGCAAATTTGAAAGATCTGGCAAAGGTTAAGGAGGCAGCTGGAACATAGCCATGAGCTCAATGGCAGGGTACTAGTGTATGCAAAGGGACACTGTCTTAACCTGTTAGGGCAACTATAACACAATAGCATGAACTAGGCAGGTTATAAATAGTAGATAAATTGTTTTTCATAAATCTGGAGACTGGAAAGTCCAAGAGGAAGACCCTGGCATATTCGGTGTGTGGTTAGGGCCTGCTTTGGTTATGGATGGCACCTTCTCTGTGTGTTCTCACTTGGGAGGGCAAACAAGCTTCCAGGACTCCTCTGAAGGAGGATTCGTCACAGTCCTGAGGTTCCTCATTCACAACCTAATCATTACCCTAGGACCTCCCCTTTCATACTATCACCTGGGGGTTGAAATTTCAACATGTAATTGTGAAGAGGGACACAAAAATTCAGACTAGAACTGTCATTAATAACTTGGACTAGGGAGGTTAAGACATTCGGCCTTGAGGAATCAAGAGTCTGGACACTTTCCTGATGGCAACCTAGTTCCACACAGACTAATTTTAAGTAGCAAAATGACAAAATTAGAATTGTGTTTTAGAAAAACTGCTTGGAATCATAGACAGAATGGAATAATAGGGGAAAGATTTTAAGCAAAATAATTTATTCCTAAAGAACATTTTCAGAAAAGGCTGTACCTAATCAAAACAATCTAATTTTATGCACATTTTCCACTGTGTGCTTTATACCAGATTCCATTTTTAACCCATTATTAGTGCTTCTTGTTTCAGAGACATCTATTTTAGACTGGAGACTACTTTAATTGGTACCCTGAATTATGAGTCTTTTCAGAAGGTGAGGTATTGTGATTAACTTCACTTATTCCCCAAATTCCTAAAGACAGACTGCACTGGGGTTTGATGGTTACTGTATTGTTTTGTCATTTATATTCATATATACATATATATTCTGTTTCAGAAATAACTGAAAAATAGTTTGTTTTTATGGAAATAATGAGCCATAGAAGAATTTTTTACCATTTGCTAGTGACATCTGCCAGTCTGCTTGGCAGTGCATAACAATAAATATCTTTCTTGCTTTAGGGAAATAGAAAATTTAAATGTGACTTCACTTTAAAATGCATTTGAAAGTGAATAAGATAAATATCATACATATCACAAGTACAATAAAGCATAAGAGAGTTTCACCTGACTCTTTTTATACAGCATTTTGGACTTCTTTGGTAGTAAGAAAGAAAAGTTATGGAAATTACCCAATGACACACAACAGGCAGCTGACACTTGGCTGAATATGTAATTCTACAGCATTAGGGCATGGAATGACTGTATTTGTGTGTGGAAGGAAAAATATTGGCACAGTGTCCAGAAAACAAAAATGTTGTATGGGCCCCTGATTTGTATCACAGATGATTCTAAATTATTCCTTTTCCTTAAGTTTTTCTTAATTTCCAGAACTTAATACCCATTATAGAGAGCTGATATTATGGTAAATCATTAGTGTTATTCACCAAAAATTACAAATTCTCTTCTCAAGCATATGAGAAGTTTCCAGTCCCCTTTAAATGCCATGTGCCTGACAACTTGGAAACAACCACGTGACTCGTTTTAGTTAATAAACTAAAAAAACAAAAAAAAGAAAAAAGAAAAAAAAAGAAAACCAGAGAGAGGTGTCATATCTAAGGAGACGTTTTCTTTCTTTCTTTTTGGTACCAGGGATTAAACCCAGGGGCTCTTAACCACTGAGCCACACCCCCAGTTTTTTTTATTTTTTTAATTTTGAGACAGGTCTCATAAGTTGCTTAGGGCCTCGCTCGCTGAGTTGCTGAGGCTGGCTTTGAACTT
Organism: Sciurus carolinensis; assembly: GCF_902686445.1. Taxonomy (NCBI): domain Eukaryota; kingdom Metazoa; phylum Chordata; class Mammalia; order Rodentia; family Sciuridae; genus Sciurus; species Sciurus carolinensis. The sequence continues at coordinate 88,920,815 of NC_062219.1, forward strand.
GAGATCCTCCTGCCTCAGCTTCTCAAGCTGCTGGGATCACAGGCATGCGCCATCATGACTGGCTAAAGAGAAGTTTTAAAGGCAATGGCCTTCTCATCCTCTAATATGGAATGTTCAAACTGATAGCTCTACTTTATTCTGGGTCCCTGAGTGATTACAGAGACTCATTATAGATGATGAACTTGCAGCATAAGCAAAAAATGAATGTACACTTTTATTGCAATAAAACTAGCCCTATCTTGACTAATGCAGAAACAGGTACCTTGACATGAGAGCTACCATAGCAAATAAACCTGAAGTATAAGGCAGTGGCCAAGGGATGGGCAGCAGATGTTGAGCAAATGTCTCTGACTAGAGATTAGAGTGATGGTAATACAAATAATGCAGTTGCAAAACATCTTAACATTTGGTAAAACTGTTGCTTATGATAACATGGAAGGCATAAAATGCAACTCTAGAGAAAAAAAAATTGGTAGGGAGTGTTAATGGTATGTATTGCTTACAACTGGCTGTATTTTGACAGGGCAACACAGAAAGAGATGGCCTCTGAAACGGTTCAGATAGGTTACAAACACAGGAAATAGGTAGTATCCAGAAATATGGGGTCCTTCAGGGTTGGAGAAGGCAACTTCATTTCTTTATTAAGTAAAGGATAAAACTAAAGGGTTTGAAACAAGGGTCAACTGGCATTGTTCCAAGAGTCATAGAAGGGTGTCAATGGATTGACTTGTATCCCCCTCAAAATTCATATATTGAAGTTCCAACCCTCAGTATCCGAAATGTAACTCAATTTGGGAATACAGCCTAAGTTAAAATGAAGTTGTTAAAGCCCTGATTCAATTTGACCAATGCCCTTATAAGGAGAAAGAGAGAAACACCAGGGTTGTTGGTTAACTTTATGTCCTAACTTGAGTGGCTTACAAGTTGCCCAGATTAAACATTGTTTCAGGGTATGTGAGGAGGCTTCTAGATGAGATTAACTCTTGAATCCATGGATTTAGCAAAGTTGTCAGCCCTCCCCATTGTGGTTAAACATCACCTAATCTGTTGAGGGCCTGAATAGTACAAAAGATAGAGGAAGAAGGAGAAATGCACCTCTTTTCTTCTGTCTCTACATAAGCTGGGACATCTCATCTCATCCTTTGCCATGAACTAGGATTTATATCATCAGTTCTCCCCTGGTTCTCAGGCCTTCAGACCCAGGCTGAATTACACCATCAACCTCCCCACAACTGCGACTTACAGATAGTGGGACTTCTCAGCCTCCATAATCATGTGAGCTGATTCTCTATGATAGATGATAGATAGATAGATAGATAGATAGATAGATAGATAGATAGATAGATAGATTCCTTATTGGTTCTGTTTCTCTGGAAAGCTCCAAAATACCAGATTCACACATAGAGAAAAGGCCATGTAAGGACACAGCAAGAAGACAGCATCTGCAAGTCAAGGAGAGAGGCCATAGGAGAAACCAAACCTACTAAAACCTTGATCTTGAACTTTTAACCTCCATGGTTATGAGCAAATAAAGTTCTGTTTTTCACACCACCAGTCTGAGATATGTTGAGATATGTCCTAACAAACTAATACAAAGGAAATGGCTAGAATATTGCTGAATGAAATAAGTTATTACTGTAAAAACCAGCAAATATTTTTAATTAGATCAGATATCATAGATCTCAAAGTTTTCACAATTAAGAGAAGGAAAGGAGTAAGAAATATGTCAGGAAAACAACTTGGTTGGCCACTGACACATGTAGCTGTTAGAATCAAATAGGTTAGAAGCTGTATTAACCGGCTTGGCAGGAAGCAGATAGCACACAAAAATTATTCAACTGAAGGAATTTAATAAAGAGGCAGTTCACAGAAGTATGTCAGAGTTAAGGTACCAATTAGACACAATGAGGTACTTAGGAATGAGCAATCACAGGAGAATGTTACCACCCCAGACCTAAAGGACAAAGGGGATGCTCTGAGGGGCAGGACCCTGGTGAGTTCCAGTCATGAATTAAAGGCATCTCAATATGAGCCTGGAGAATAGAGTAAGGCAACTACTACAAGGATATGGCAAGTTTGGGAAAGAGAGCCCCTAAATAGGGATAAAATCTCTAACCATTCTCTCTTAAATCCTACCTTTCAGTTTCTCAGCTCTACCTCACCAAACTGATAACCCAGTGCTTAAGGAAGCCAGGATGTTGCAGCCCAGGGAAGTCAGCTCCTAGGGTTGACAAAACAAGGTGGTAAAGGGAATATATTTGATGGGGAAAACAGAGAATAACCAAAATAAAACTTGATGAACTTTTAAAGAAAGGTTCACTAGCAAAAGAGAAATAAGCCTTGACTAAAGAAGTAACTGAGATTTTCCATGACCTTTGGGCCTCTAATCTTCTGTAGTCCAAAAGTTGGGAAACTCTTCATTGCTCCCAAGCTGATTAATTTGGGTCTAATCACGCACTACTTTCCATCATCCAAGGTCCAACAGGTTCCTACAGTTTCTATGAATCAGTGATCACTTCGTGTCACCCCTCTGTCTTTCCATTTTTGAAAGAGTGTTCATTAGGTTATACCATTCTTGCTTTGCCATTGTATAGCAGGTGTACAGGAGACAGGTAATTTGCCTTCATAGCTCATAGTCCTCTGGATCATAAAGAAACACACCTGTCCTACATACAATTGTGTCTGGATGACATGTTGGTGTTTTCTACCAAAGGGAGGTGATGCGTGTACATATTGGTGAGAAGAAAAGGAAATTGAATGTTTGTCAGTCAAACTAAATTGAATGTTTGGTGGCAGACAACAAGTGCCATTCTGAATCTTCTTGCATTTCTCCACCCAATTAAATTAGATGATGGTGCTTTGACCAATAAATTATGAGCAGAGGTGAAACGTCACTTTGGGTAGAAGGCTTAAGAAATAGTAAGGGAAATATTTTTGAGAGACTGTGGGAAGAAAGCCTCCTTCCTTTAATTAAAAAGAAAAAAAGAGAGAGAAAGAAAGGAAAAGAAAATTTTTCCTTTCAGTTTTTTCAGTTTGGCAGTAAAAGGAAGATTTTTTCACAGAATGCAGTGATCTGACCCCCCTCCACTTGATTCAACCCTTTGCTTGGCAGATTCTTACCCTTTGGCCCAAAGAGAGAACAAGGAGGAGAAATACTGATTCCCCATTAATGCTCCATTCAAATGTGGCCATATGACCCTTCTTGGGAGCGTATCTTTGACATAGCATGAACAATAAACATGAATTTATAGAAGGAAATAGAGGTATGGACTAGCATAAAAATTTTTTCCAGTCTAACAAGACAAAGCTTCTCAATTTGCTGTCCACCAAAGGATCCCTTTAAAACTCCTAGTCTTTCTCCAAGAGGCAAGAATAGGGGGGACATCCCCTTCCCAAATATCCAGGTCGAAACCTCTTCTTTCTTCTAGTCTGATGAACAAATGTTCCTTCTTTTTCTTGTTCAAGACTTCCTTCCCAGTTGTTCCATGCTGGGGAATGATCCCCTCCCTATTCAGAGGACTGTGCTTTCTGCCTCTTGAGAGTCAAAAGAATCTAAGCTATACATATACACTTGCTGGGAAGGAAGAGGTGGGGTCCTTTCCTTCCTTTAGACTTTGGCATCTCAAATCAGTCTATGTCAAAGGCTATCTCTGGGGACACCTAGTAGTCAAGAGCTCTGACTCTGGGGAGAGACTACTAGTTTCTAAATATTAACGCTCTTGTTTGTTGGATGTGTGAACTTGAACATTCACTCACAACTCTGAGCCTCATATGAAGATCAGGAATAATAATAGTACCAATCTCACAGGGTTGTTGTGAGGATTAAATGAGATAACATGTAAAATACTTACCCTAATGACTAGTACTTAGTAAATGTTCCATATAACTTAGTTATTTCTATTATTGTTATCACCATCACCATTACCACCATCATCATCTTACTGAAACTGAAACGCAATTTAGGGTTCACAAATTTTTTACAGTGTCAGCCTAGAAATAGAGTACTCTAGCACAGTTTCTTTAGATATGCACAAATAATCAATAAATTATAAATATCTTTATTTCCTGTCGACCTAAATATATATTATTTTTGCACACTAAAAAAAAATTAAATCCATGATTTCTAAAGCAATGCATTTTACATGTTTAAGGTTTCCACTTCATATTAACCCTATTGTTTGTTCTTAAAGAATTTCCCCAAAGCTCAGCTTACACTATGCTTTCATCTTTATTATAACTAAGAGTTGGCTCTTTCATAACTACCACCATGCAATATCAAATGAGCATTCTTCTAAGCTCACTATAGAGCCATTGTTTGCAGATCATTTTTAATAACAGTGCAGTTTTGTTCTGAACTTAAGATTCATGGACAAGTCTAAAAACAAAAAGGCAGAAGATGAACCATAAATGTTAATGTTAGCAGAGAACCAGGCTACTCAAACAAATAGACCCCAGATATCTTAGGATTGTGATCTGGGTCCTAATCATTAGTCTCAGCAGAAAGAGAATTAAAAATTATTGGATTTTTAGAGTGGATGAAGTGATGCTTTACCTAAGACCTTTCTATTTGGGTCAAAAATAGAAATATAAATGAAAGCAAAGAAACCATACAGTAATAAAGATCCACTTGAGCAAAAATAACCACTTCAGAGTTCAGCATTATGTGCAATAAGACTCAATGTGCACCCAGTCATTCAAAAATATCCCTTCGTTTTATTCATTTTTCCCTTTAAAAGACAAAAATCAAAACAAGACAAAACAGAGAAGACAAGTTATATAATCTATGCACTGGATGCCTAACCATTTTTATTTCTTATTGCAGTTTGACTTGGAAAAGAACACTCAGTCCTAGAACATGGTAATTCATCTCCTGTTTCTTTGTCTGCAACTAGAAGTAGGAGATAGTTCAGAGCCACTGCCAATCAGAAAATGCAACAAAACTGTATTAGCTTCTCATATGTTTACTTGTAGATCGCAAGCCACTTCCCTCCAGTCTCAGACATCCTGTTAGGTCTTAGAGGCTCCATCCAGGCATACCTAGAGTACTTCAGGAAAAAAAAAAAAAAAAAAAAAAAGGAGCTGGGGGTGGGGGAAGCGTCCCAAAAGCCTCCTCTTTTTGTTCTGTGAACATGTCATAGTTGAGTAGCATTTTAAAAATATTCTCCACCCTTGTTTGTTTCTTAATGCAGTACCAAGATGTAATTTGTATGGAAGCCAAAACTAAAGACATGCTGAATATGTGAATACTGAGGAAGTGGTTTCCTTAGCAATAACAGGCATGTGAAAGTCAAAACTTCCTTTCCTTCTCATGTGACCTTTTTTCAAAGCAATTCAGATAGAGGACAATAGAATTGAATTCCAAGCACCCACAGTGTTCATGAATTGCTAAGCAGTGATTCACCAAGTACCCAAATTACTCTAGACTGCTTGAGCATTTTATTAGTGAAATTGCTTTGTATTTAAAATTTCCTTCCTCACTTTGTACATCAGTTTTCCTCATTCTTACAAAGTCACTTATTCACCACTCTGAGAAAACGGAGATATTCTAAGCAGTCTAAGTAGTGATTAATATAGTGACTTCAAAATATCAGAATGTTAGAAGTGAAACATCCCATATGACATCTACAACTATTTCCTCTCTTTGGATACATTAGGTACTAGATACATGTTGAAAATTTGTTTGATAATTGAAGTTTATTATTTACTCAGAATAGTTTAATAGTTTGGGAACTCATTCGATCATAGTTTAGAAACACTAAATTTTTCATTCATTCCAATGACTGACTTATCTCTACCCACTCCTTTTTTTAAAAAAGTGCCAGGCACATGGAGTTTACAAATTGTATGTTCTGCCTAGTCCTCAAAGGCTGGATGGTAGCAAGTCATTTCACAACATGCTAGAAAGCTGGGACTTTAAAGTGAAATGTTCCTTTTGCCTTTAATTAAATTGCTGTTCTTGAGGAACATGGACAAGGCTGTCCAATGAACTCTTTATTACTCTTCATAGTTTGTGAATTGTGAATCACTAACATTACTCAATTTCTTACCATTAACATTCTGTGACGTTACCTGTAATAAGTTGCCAGATCTAGGTTCCAAGTAGCTGTAGGTCTGTGATCTCGATCCTCTGTGATTCTTATGTTTGTGTCACAGGTCTCTAATGGTGCTTCTCATATTGTGTGTAAAAGGAAGAACTCGCAGAGTAAGTGTTGCATAGTAGCTGCTTAAGAAATGTTAGTTCTTTTCTCTCTTTGTTCTTATGTCAATGTACCTTGACTTACTCCTATTTTAACAGCTCTCTGGGACTCAGAAGTGGTCCCAAATACAGCCTTAATTTTCAAGTGGGTCACAACCATTATTTTCCTTGATTATAAAGATTGAATCCTAATAAGAGTGTAGGATCTCTAGTGAGTTCACTCACTGATCACTTTCAACAGTACTTGTGAGGTTGTTTAACAAAAATAATCTGAACTGTCCAAACAATCAGCGTAATTTTCCGTACCCTCAAACAACATAGAGATACAAAGTTGTAATGTTCTTATTTTGCCGACTTCTCCACCCTGGCAGTAAAAGATGTCAGGCTTTGGGGAGGTTATTTCTCAACCCGCTCAAGTGTCCCACAATGCGTGTGTACTGCATAATCTGCATGAAAACTGTATCTCATTTTTAGTGCCATTAATCCTATCAGCATCCAGTTTTTCTAACCAAGGCTGGCTCTGGAAGTTGGGCCCTGTTCCACATTGCTGATTTGGCTAGTCTTACCTTCAGCAGGACCAAAGTCATGGAGAAAGTACTTGACTGTCTTTTGAAGCTAAACAGCCAGGTCAAGGCAGTGGGAAAATGTTTCTGAGTGACAAGCAATTGCTTACCAAAATATTTTTAAAGCTTATTTCTGGTTGACTCAGCTGGTCAGAGAAATGTGACTCCAGAAGTTAAGAGTGACCTTGGCTAAGTCACTTTATCTCTCCAAGCACTGGAACCTTAGATTAAATCCCAGGTTTTCAAACCACGTTCCATAGAGCTTTGGAACTGTGTTATGCTGGGGCAGTTGGGGTTCTGCACATTTGGATCAAAGAGGCTTTGCTTTGTCTGGTTTAATTTGTTAAAAGTATCCTTTGGCAGAGAAGCAAATTTAAAAACATAGGTTAGATGTTTTCCAACTTCCTTTGAGCCTTGACATTCTAGAATTGTACGTGTACAAATTTATAGATTGTAATTTTTATAAGAAGCAAATCAAGATAAGAAAAACATGAACTACAAACTTTGTAATCATGACCAAGAACTTCTCTTAATCTTAGCCAGAATCTTTTACATGTCTATTTTTTCCAGAGAGTATTGAGAAGGATGTCATAGATAATTCAGGGTAAATCTGCAATTAGTAGAAGGAAACAGCAACAAAAAAGCACAGGCATAAAGTTCCCATACTTACAAATCAATATGGTAAATCAGTATTGTTCCCCTCTGATTCAGAGGGGAGAATGTCCCTGATACACCAGCAATACATTTTGAGTTATCTCACATTTACCTATTTTACTAAATTTTTTTTGATCTCTGAAAACATCATGGGCATTGTTGGGTGTTCAAAGTGAAGGTCTGAAAGACAATAATACTTTGTTCGTATCATTAGGCAATGTCAGGAAGAATGAGAACCACCGAAGGATGGAAGCAGTCCTCTTTCTGGCCGTGTAGTGGTCCTGTCAGTAACAGCTGGAGTCATTCTCTCTGCACAGTATATGTTTTTTTTTTTTTTTTTTCAAGGTGAATTGTTTGATATCTGTTCCCCATTATCCAGTGTCTTCAGAAAAGGCTGGAAGTAAAGCAGCCAATCTTTCTGGCATGGTTTTACCCCTATTAAAAAGGCTATTGTTGAACTGTTCAAATTGGGATGCTTTGATTGTTAGCACGTTCAGCAGGCTGTGATTACAGTAATTACAGACCTGTGAAGGTCAAATTGACAAAACTGAATATAAACTGGAACTGAATATAACTGGGACAACCCACTGCACTAGTTCTTTCTTCACCCTTTGGGCTTTTTATGCCCCTGTTGTTGTTGTTATAAGAGTTGCCAAGTGGCAAATCTGTAATAGCAAATAAAAATGAAAGTCATCGATTTCACAATTTGGCTTTCATTACTCAGAATCACTATTCAAGGAACTAAAGTGAACAGAACATTGTACTTTTGGTTCAGGTATATTTTGGACTCTTATTACCTTCCTCCCTGGTCATGGTCTTGAATTTGGAGCTCTATCTAGGTATTTTTAAAAAACATGTCTTAAGTCTTCAATGTTTGGGGTTTTTCCCCCCCTTTATTTTTCTCTTAGTGAGAGTATGACACTGAATTCAAAATGAACAGGTACATTTTTGTTTGTTTGTATAGGTATTATTGTTTTGTGGAGTATTTAGCAGAAGCACGTTTCATGTAAGGAGAATCCATAAAACTATTTAAAAATAAGTAGAATGGTCTTCTTGTAATGGCCTGGCCAAAGACCAGAATAAAATTACTTCTCAGGTACACTAAATACAAACTAGTCTTTCTTTTCCTTTATCCTTAATGATGGCTTCAAGCAACAACTTAACTAATAATTAAGTAAAAATAGAATCTATTATCATGTATACCATGGGAAGGAATGGAGAAAGGTAGGAAATAAGTAAATATAAACCCTTTCTACCCAACAGATAATACTGTGTGTATAGTGACAGGAAAAGTTGAGGGTCAGGAAAAAAAGCTGTGTCTGAATGAAGCCAAAATAGCAGAGGCAGATGGAAATTAATCAATTCACAAAATCCAGATGTTTCATCTACTGAGAGTTAGCCTTCTGAACCTTGGCTGCCTGAGATGTTTGCTATTCATCCAGATGTTTGCTTTCAGGTAGACATAGTTATAATCTCATGTGTGACTTCATGATAATTTATTCTATTGTTCAAATTTTTAAGTGTTCTTTGCCTTATAACAATAATAAAGATGGGGCAGTACAAACTCTTTTCCATGTTTTAATATAAATGACATTGTTAATGGATAATTTTTTAAAGATAAAATGATGACTCTTACACAAATATTGAATGGACATGTGCCACAGATTTTATTTAACTAATCAATTAATGAGGAAAACAGGAAAATAAGTAAAAATGACTTAAAGGAAAATAACAAGAACACACACATACACACACCACACACACAGTGTAAGGGATTTTGAAGTAAAATTATAAATAGATGCAAAATGAGTCTATTCATAGGGAAATAGTCTACTGCATTTTAACAAATATGACTAATTTTTATTTCTATGGAAAAAGACATTCACATTATTATCAGCTTTCTGCAACTTTCAATGTTCCAAAATAAATCAAAGATAATAGAAGGCACAAATAGCTCAGTAGAGTGCATAAATCAGGACACTTATAAGTGTTTTAGTCCCATTTCAAATTATTTTGTAAATTTTCATAAAAGACTTTGTTCACTAAACTAAAATTACTTGTGCATATGAATAGTTCTGAATTCCCATGGTACTTTTACTTAATAGTATATAATTTACCACTTGCTTAGACATGCAATTATATTATTGATTTGTTCATATATCTTGCTTCCCAGACTGTTGCAACTCCTTGTTTTAATTGCCTCCTATTCACTCCATTGGAGAAGGAGGGATTCCAACATAGGGTTACAGGGATTGCTAAACACCTAACACCAAACACTAGACAGAAGAAGGCAACAGCAGTTTATTGATCACATAAACTTACAGCCCAGGGGAGGAGGACACCACACTTACAAGGCTATGCAGGGTCTGCACTCAAGAACAGAGTGAATAACTAGACTGTGGGAGACAGGCTCTGTACGATCAAGAGAATAAGGTGCCCCTGGTTACCTTGGGAGTACCAGTGGCTTGTTTGAATAATTCCACAGGCGGGTTAGGAATCGTAGGGATAAACAGGAAATACAACCAATGAGTTTGATAAGGAAGGTTCCTTGGCTAGAGGGACCCTATTCACAGGAGAAAATGGAGACAGAAACTTAGACTATATGAGGTCCTCCTAATATTACTGATGTCAAGTCAGCACATAATATTGATTCTAAATTTTAGGCTTTATGACACATTCTCTTCAGAGTAGCAAATAAACGTATCTGTTAAATAAACAATTTGTTGAGCTCCTTGGTGTCTCGACCCGCAGGACTACAACGGGAACCTGGAAGGGGGAGCGGGGATTGGGAGAGACAAGAGACACGAAAAATGGAGATAAGACAAAAGTCTGATCAAGTCTCATTTATTAAGGAAGTGAATCCAGTTTATATTAAGTACAAAAGCCAATCAGAGGAAAGTAAGGAAGCATACTTGGCCAATCATAAAGCACCACGCAATTTAGCCTGATACACGCATGGTATTGTCTGACAGTTACGTGCGCAGGAGAGGCCCGCCCACCAGTATTTGGCAGGCGCCATCTTAGCTAAACGTGTGGCAAGGCGGGGGCGTGGCCTGCCGGCTCGGACACCTGGGGTGTGTCATGTAATATTTGCGGCTCTAGGAATGGAGTAATGGGAAAAAAATTTTAAAGATCTTTGCCTTACATTCTAGGAAGAGTCAATAAGCAAGAGAGTAAAATACATAGTGTATCAGATCACAAAACCAATGAAGAAATTTGAGCAGGTGATACCAAAAGAATATTGGGGCTAGATCAATGTTTTCCCGTTTTAAATATGGTATTACTGAGGAGGCCTCTCTAAGAAAGATGTCATTTGAGAAAGGACCTGAAGGAATGAGCTATGAGGATAGATGATGGAGGAGTTTGAAGATGGAGAGAAATCAGCAAGTATCCAATCCCACAACAGAAGAATGTTCCCGTGTTCAAAGAGAGCAAAGAGTTCAGTGTACCTAGACTTTCATGGACTAGAGGAAAAGCAGGAGATGGTTTCCATTGAGATACAGGGTTGGAGCATGCATTGTGCAGAGCTTTCTATTCTTTAATTCCTACTAAAAGAGATGGGGAAATATTGAAGGAATTTGGACCTTCGAATAGCCTGGTCTATTGACTAGACTAATATGTCTCTGTCATCTCTCACAGAACCTAAAACAGTATTAAGCATATGAAAACTGCTACATATATTATGGTTGGCTAATTCTAAATGGAGCAACTCCTTCCTTCACTATTTTTCACAATTTTCTGCTATAATCACAATTAGATATAAGTGACTTCCTGCAGAGAAATGGGCATTAAAAAATTCAGCTTATGTGTAGTCGAGTTCTTTCAGCAATACTCATTTCTTTGCTGATCAAACCTGGGTCTCTCATGACACAGAAAACTTGGCATGGGTAGGAGAAAATGGCACACTTACTTGAAGTGGGTATGTAGTCTTTCCCTGCTCATGCAATTCCAGAATTTCCTGCAGCCTTCCCCCATAGGCAGAAATGTTTGAGTTCTAATATCTTAAGTGCATTTCAACTAACTTTCCTTCTTCATGCATTTTTGTTTACATTATGAAAATATATTTCAAGCTGCATAATATTTCTAAATTTATGCTGGGATGGACTGAAATTTTTTTCTTCAATGAATAAGTTCATATATAAAAATAATACATGTCATAAATTCTGAGATCAGAAACTTGACTCTAACTCGAGTGGTTTGATAGACAGGACTCATAATTTCTTCAGTCATGCCTTTCCTAGGTAAACATTGATCTATCACAGACATAATTAGCCTGTTTTCATTTTTCCCTACCTTGGTCACAAATTTGATGTTTTTACCATTAGCATTTTGAGAGAATGTTATGTATAATACAATCAAGAGTTGGATATAGGAAGAGGAGACTGCAGGAATCACATCATCTATTATAGGATTGTGTCTTTCTCTGAACCCTGAAGATGATTTGGTATAGTTTCAATGACCAGTAAAAGGTAGGGACAGGAAGTAGTCTAACAGCCAGGCAAGGGCTCACATGCATATTTTGCCATACTTTACAGTTGCCAACATCCCTAACTTTACCTACCTGGAAAATGCCACTCATTATCAAGATTCAACTCAAACATGACCTACCTGGGGAAAAACTTTGTTCTGCTGCTCTTTCCCACATTTCTCCCAGAATTAAGAATGCACTCATTGTACCCCACCTACATTTTTATCACTGATACTATGAACTTATAGGACTGTTTCTCCTAAAAGACTGGAAGCATCTTAAGGGCAACAACCACACTTTAATCATCCATTAACCTTGAACACAGCATAATGCCTGGTACATGTAGGATTATAGAAATATTTTTGATGATTCAGTCTTGTCACACTCGCTAGATACAATATGATACCATGAAAGAAGAAAGCCTATTCTACTTCTCTGATTTGAGAAAGATCATTCTTCTTTCTTCAAGGTAGTGTCATTACATAACAGAGCCACCACTAGTGGCAGCAGAGTTTGCCTATAAAGAGAAATGGAAACACCAGTCTTTAAATAATTCTCTGTTTCAGCATTATGTTACAAGCTACTTAATTTAACAGAAATATTCTCATCTTCTCTCCAGCAGCAACATTGTTAAAATAAAAAAATCCATTACATGTCAGGAGTGGTGCTGTTGAAACTGATCCAAAGACTTTCCAACTTTCAGAGGCTGTAGGGGCTGAACTGAAGCCGGTCTTTAGTGCATGCTCGCTTTGTGCAAGACAGAGACCATTTTTCTGAACCTTTTAAAATCAAGCACATGTAAGGAATCTATTTATCCACTGTTCTTAGGGAAACCCTGACTGGTGAAAACATCCAAATGCCCAAACATACATAAATCTGAAAGGGATTTATGTAGTCTTCTGGGTTTGTTTTTTTTTTTTTTTTTTTTTTTTTTTTTTGGTTGTTTTATGTTTGTTTGTTTTGTTGTTTAAAGTAATAGCTGCCTTTTTAAAGAGTGGTATGACACCACTGGGGTCATCCTGATATCAAATAATGTCCTTTGCTTTCTCTTATAGGTTCAGATTGAAGACGTTAGTACTCTATGTTCCAGGAAGAGTGGACCCAAGAAGGGACTTATAGACCAGGGTTGAGCAGCAGTCAAATACAAGGAGAGACCAGAGGGGTCCTTTAAAAGATCTGTATAAATTCTAACAATGAAAGTTTAGTGTTTTCCCATTCTTTGTTTATAAATCCCCTCATCTCCTGCAAGTTTTCCTTTAGTTTCTCAAACATGACGGCGTTGTGCTTGGGGAATTGGAGGCACAGTAGCAGAGAGCCTGGAAGAGATTGTTGAGATAGTTGGTGGAGTGTGGCCTTTGAGCTGTGGCTCCTGATGAGATGTGACAAGTGGAATCCAGAAGAGCTTTGTGCAGTCTTTGGACACTTACTGGGGATGCTGGGGAGCACCCTGGACTTCCTACAATTAGGCAAGTTGGAAACTCAGCTCATTGTTACCTGACTATTGAAAGGGGAACCTAAGAAACTAGAGAAATGAGAGGCACTTGGGTGAGGAAATATAACTTTTTGTCAAAATAATTTAAGGTGAGACTAAAATAGGTATACATTACTATATGTCTGTCCTAGGGACTAGAGGGTTTCCAGGGAGTTTTTGCACTTACCTTCAAGTCTTTTCTCAGATCCTTGAGGTTACAGGCTGATCCGAGATGCCTCAGGAAAGTCAAAGTTCTAGTCAGAAAAGAAGGCAAATAAGGAGGGTGGAGAGTGACATGGGGACAAAGGAGGAACATGAAGAGAGACAGGCAGGATCCCAGGAGAGAGCTACCCCTTGGTGGAGAGACAGAGGATTCTTCCCGGCTCTCTCCCTGCCTTGATTTAAGAACAAAAGTAACATAAGAACCAGTAGGCAATGGATGACCAAGCAGGATGACAAATCAATCCATCAGGAGGGACTGGGCAGAGTGCTGCCAGTAAGGCTCCCTGGAGCTCTGGTCAAGAGGAGGGGCTTCCAACCCCCTGTACTAGCTAGCCTAGGTGCAAGCCCTGGAATCTGAGGGACTGATTGGCAGTGAAAAGCATAGCCTGTGGTAAAATTTTTCTGAAGGTGGATTTGTGCACTAGTTGGTAAGGAATTCTACCATTTTGGTCTGTCTCCTACCCACACATGCCCTTTTTTTCCTCCCTGCTTCTCTGCTGGGCTCATTTATGAGATATTTCCCCTCTCCTCCCACTTTTTCAGTGTGATCTGCAGCATGCACTCAGTTCTTTGGAATTCTGTGGGTAGCAGGGGTTTTCTCCTCCATTTCATATGCTCAGTGATGTGGAAAGAGAAGTATGAACTCTGACACTTTTCTTCTGCGAACATTTTGATGAAAGGACAAGTGATGGTCACAAATCTTAAAACAGGTGGCAGGGGAGATGTGGAAGACACCTTGTTACCAGCAGTAGCTCCTTTCTCAGATCATCCCAAAATGCTGGCATGTGCCCAACAGCCCAATTTGGAGAGAATCCTCTTTTATTCAAGCTCCAGATGGGATGCACTCTGAATGGTTCATTGGATAAATACCCATTCTCTCCCTCCACTAAGCCCTATGTCTGTCTCTCTTGCACCCTAGTCATCTTTGCTATTTCTCTCTTTCATTAAATTCCTTTGAAGTTGTGGATTATTTTTTCTGTCTTTGAAAATTCCTTCTGGCTCGTGGATTTCAGAAGTGCAAGTGCTTTAAACTTTCCCCTCCTCTTTTGAATTAATACTGTACTCCACTTTTTTTTTTCTTTCCATTTTTGGGGACCGACTACTGTGTTGTTTTATATTACATTTTCATTTCAGAACTGTTTGAAAATGGAACTCATGCCATGCACGTGAATATTTTGCCTCCTCTTAGCTGATTTAATCAGCATGGATACCATTATTCATGCAATTGCATGAATAATTTATTTCACTGCTGTAAAAGTTTAATAAAAGTTTTCTTGTCTTTATCAAATTCCATGTTACTCTTTGTTCATTTTATAGCAGCAACATAATCAGAATATCAAGCAGCTCATATCAAAAAGCAATGAATGGCATGTGCTTCATTCGGACTCTTGTGGGCTTTTTTATTGCCATTTTACTTATGATTAAACAAGATTTTATACATAAAGAAAATGTAATTCTCTTTAGATCTAAGCATGACCAGTACTAACCAATCTATGTGGATTAGAAAAATTTGGAATTACATTATTATAACTGAGATGTCCAGCCTTCTTTGGACTATGAGACAGGACATATGGTTCTTGTCCATGTGTGTATATGTATATGTGTGATTCTGCTATACAGTATGTAATACTATATTCATAATATTCATAATCTGATATGATTGTCTTACATAAACAGAGACACTAGAAAAAAATATTATTTGTTCACAGATTTTTTTCTGTTAAAGTCCCAAATTAGTCACTTTTGATCAGTAAAATTACTATGTAGATTAAAAGTATCTTATTAACATTTACACATCTTCCCTTAATGCTAGAGCAGCAAACTTTATGAGAGCCATCAACACTTACAGCTACATTTAACAAAGTCACATAATCACAGTGGATGCTGAAATTATAAGCATATAATTATTGTGAAGCAAGCAGGTACTAAGTGTTTGAAAGTTAAAATTCAATCAATATGGATATGAAAAATACAAGAAGACACTTATCTAATAAAGTATGAGGCACATAACCACAGAGGGCAGAGACGGTCATAGCTCAGAAAATGCTCATAAACTAACACAGGTTAAGATCTCATATCTTAAATACTTCGAGCCAGATATATTCTAGAAATCAGAATCTGAGGAATTTTAGAGCGGTATACACATGTTGTATATGCATGTATACCATATAGGAATACATGGTGTATATATGGTTACACATACACACACACACACACACACACACACACACACACACACATATGCTTTTATTAATGTAGCACTACCCAGGGGGTAGCACCTCACAAAAATGTTTAATATTTCCTCAACAAAAATTATAATCATTTTAACTGTGTTGATTCATGACTATAAATACTTTTGTTTCAATTCAGATCAGGTTTTATTATCAAATGAGTTCAGATCATGTCAGCTTTGCTTGTAAATAAGCCACTTTTACTTTTTTCAGATTACATATCTGTACCTATTTATCAAAAAATATTTATCAACTACTGCCATAATCTGAATATTATGCTAGATGTTGTGCCCAAAATCAAAGTTAGACAAGGGCATTTCTCCCAAGAAGCATGCAGTCTAGTTGATGAAACAACTATGGCAAATCAGTATTAAAATTTGCCAAAGGAACAAAAAAGGGGGAAACATCCACATGAGACTAGAAAATTATCAAAAAATTCCTAGATATATTGCTATCTTTAATCTTATAAGAAATATTTTTCATGAATGAACATACAGAAATATAATCGTTTTCAAAAGAACAGCATTTTTATGCTGATTTCAGGTACCAAGCTACAAATACGGTCAAAAATCCCCTATGGGTAAAAATAAAAATTTAACTTGATTATGCCACATTAAGAAAAACTTCAAGTTGGTGCAGTGGGGCACACCTGTAATCCTAGTGGCTCAGGAGGCTGAGGCAGGAGATCAAAGCCAGACTCAGCAACTTAGTGAGGCCCTAAGTAACTTAGCAAGACCCTGTCTCAAAATAAAATACAAAAAGGTCTAGGAATATGGCTCAGTGGCTAAGTGCCCCTGGGTTCAATCCCTGGTACCAAAAAATAAAAAAAATTTAAAAAAGAAAGAAAGAAACAAACAATAACTTCAAGATTTTAGTCATTTACAAAAATAACCTTTGTTTTTACTCATATTGTGTATATGCTTTTTACTCATATTGCATGTAGATAGTTCCATGTGTCTTCTGTTCTCTAAGATACAGGTTGAAGGACCAGCCTTTATCTGGCACTTTGCTACTCCTACAATAGGGATGAAAAAAAATAGAAAAACTATGAAGTATCTCTCAATGCTTCTGCCCAGACTGGCCATATCACTGGTATTCACTTTGCACTGGCCAAAGCAAGTCACATGTGTAAAATCTGATTTTAGAAAAGCATAATCTTCCCATATGATGGCCTGTGGTAGTATTCAAGGAAAACAGAAAATTCAGATACTAACATGGTCTTCCACACCTTGTTTCTTCACTGTATACTCCATAACCTTTATTGCCAGGTGCCCCATCTCCTCTAGTCAGTAATGTAGTGTCTTTACATTCATTATGGAGAAAATGGAAACTTGTCATGATAGAACTTGGAGAATACATTAAAGAATACAAGAATTGACTTCAGAAAACACACTGGTAAACAAAAACAATCAGGCCCTAACGCCATTAGAGAATATATATGAACAGAAACATCAAAAAATGAGTAAGAAGATCATTTAACAATTTCCAGAATCATATTTTAAAGTATTTCCATAATTTTGCTAAAAAATAAAGTACTTCAACCAACGTATTTCAAAATATTTTTATGAAGTGAAATACTTTGTTACATTGGATAAGTACATATGAGCATTTAGAAAGATTAAAGTTGTGAAATTTCTATGCATATTCTATAATCTAGAAACCTTTGTTTCTCATCATGTGTTCATGGATTAGGAGCGTAAAATAAAATGCAAGAATATGATTGGGGATTAAGTATCTGTTCACAAAATCAACATGATAATTTACAGTAATGACATTCTGTCTGTGGATATTCAGCAATCCTTGCAAGAAATAAGAACAGGTCTGCCAAAAAAAAAAAAAAGATCCTCATAAATATATTATGCTTTCTCCCTCTCTGCCCACCCCCTCTTAAACTTATTTTGGCCTTTCTGTGATCATAAAACTATAGGAAATTGTAGAAATGCCGGAAGAGAGGCAGAAGAAAATCATTAATGGCTTAAGTATATATGTGTTTATAATCTACAACATATAAAGTATGCCTTCATGTGGTAAATTTAAGAGATAAGTCAGGCCATATAAAAGATTATTTTCATATATTTGTAAAGACCAAATCTATCAACTATAATTATTTTTTCAAATTTTTTCTTTAAGATATAATTAAAAGACATGGATTTTGGTTGAATCAAAAGATTTAATAGTCTAAAGAAACATTAGTCATATCAATAGGTATTCAGCAGTAGTGATTTCCTTAAATAATTATTTAAATATTATCTGAAATTAAGCTGGGAACGGTAGTGCATACTTGCAAACCCAGCTTTGTAGGAGATTAAAGCAGGAAGATATCAAGTTTGAGATCAGCCTCAGCAACTTAGCAAAACCTTGTTTCAAAATTTAAAAAAAGATTTTATTTTTTAAATTGGAATAATTTATTTTAAATATTTTTAGTATATTATTTTTAATATATGGTAACTCTGAATTCAATCCCCAGTATCATGAAAAATTACCTGAAATTAATTTTGTTTTTTTTGGTGGTTCTGTGGATTTGAACCCAGGGCCTTTGTGCATGCTAGGCAAGCACACTATCAACTGAGCTATATCCCCAGCCCTAAATACTTTTATAATTCAATTTATTTATGAATAATTTACACGCCTCCACTTATTAATATATGATAAATAACACCAATCCTGGTCCTCATTTACAAACATCAAAATAGCTGATTATTTAAGGCAGAAAAGGAGTTTATTATAAAGATATGTGTGCTACAGTTCAGGAGGTATGAATTCATGAGACTATTACTCTCATTCTAACACAGAGAAAAAACCAGATAAATTATAAAACTATGTTTTGAGTTTATTTTTTTCCATTATCTTGTCGAAGACAAAAATAAAATCTAAATAAATTAAATTCCAGGAACAGAAAAGTCCTTCCTTTGAGAGAAGAATCCTAAATCTCTGGACATGTGAGGAGGAACAAACACATGATAGGCAGAAGCAAGGAGAAGCTAGCCAAAATTTTAATAAACTTAATAGTCCTGTGTGACTGGCCAGAGGGATGAAAATTCCAAGGAGGGTCCATGACCACTTGCTTTCCTACCCACTCAGCGATCTCACCTCTTAGGGCTGAACACACGAAGTAGTCTGATGAAGGACCCGCAAAGCAGGAGGGCAGAGAGTGATGCCATGCCTGGTGCATTACTGAGGGCACAACAGAAATGCCCTAAAGCCTAGGGACAGGGAAAGAAAGTAGAGAGAGATTTAATCTGAGGTGGATCAATTACAGCAACTGAAAGCTGTAGGCACAGCAGTGTTGCTGAGAAACATCATCCCCAATTCATCAGGCTTTCACCTGCGTGCAAGACAGTCGCATACCAAAATCTAAGGGCAGAGCAGTGAAGGAAAACTTGTATATTTTTTTAGACCTTACAAGGCTTAGAAAGTTAGGGTCAGAGAAGAACCAGAAGACCACCACGGGAACCTGAAAATTTGTGTGGCATAGAAAGATCATCACAGAGGTGTAAAGCATAAATATCCTCAGAATTATTCTGGTTCTAAAAGAAACAAGTCCCAATCCCTCTTATTAAACATTTGAACTCTATGGTGAATTAAGATCAAGCAAAAACTACAACAAACCTCAGACTTAACCCAACTTTAGATTAGACCAGTCCATCATGTACAGCCTGTTATTTTTTCTTGAGCAAATAATACTTAGAATCCTCTTAGATAAAATTTCTGGCATAAAGTAAAAAATGTTATGGTATGAAAAGAAGCAGGGTAATGTGATTCATAATCAATACAATAAACAATGGATAGAAGTAGACACAAAAGTGACAAAAATGCTAGAATTAGTTAATAGATAATCTAATATAAATATGTTAAGTATGTTTTTCTAAAAATATTTAGAAAAGGTGGCCAATGTGTGGGAACAGACGAGAAATTTCAATATTTCCATAGTGTACTGGAAACAGAAACAAAGGAAATTCTAGAATTTAAAAATAAATGAAAAATTCATTCAATTTCTGTTACAGAAAATGGGAAGAAGAAAAATCAATGAATTAGAGACAAACTTGAAATTATCCTAACTAAAATGAAAAGATAAAAAGATCTGAGAAAAGCATCCAAAAGCTGTGGAATAACCTCAAATCGTCAAATGTATATAGGTTGCATTCCAAGAAGTAGAACAGAAGGAAAATAGAGATAAAGAAACATTTGAAGATAAACTGGTCAGGGAATTCAAAATTTATTAAATAGGTTAATCCATGGATCCAAAACAAAACAAAACAAAAAAAATGTGGTGAACCTCAAGAAGGATTAATATAAAATCAAGAAAATCAAAGATAGAGAAAATCTTAAAAGTAGCTAGACATTCACACACACACACACACACACACACACACGCACACATACACAGAGTAATTTCAAGAGAAAAATAAAAACAATAAGAATTAAGGCAAGTTTCTCACCAGAAACAATGGAAATCAACCAACAATTATATGACATCTTTAAAATGCTAAAGGAAAAAAGAAAAATGTCAATTTAGAAATCTGTAACTCAGGAAAATTTCCTCCCAAAACTAAGATGAAATAACGGACTTTAAGATAGATAAAACTTGAGAGAATTAGACTCTAGAATCATGTACCTAAATAATATTGAAATAAATTCTTCAGGTGAATCAATGAATTATCCAATGGAAAATATATTACAGAGCTTAGGCTACATGGTTGATCATCAGATGTTCCATGCCAAGTTTCTGAAAGCTATGTGAAACAAACTAAGCTATTTTTCAAAAGAATAGTATACTGATGAAGAGGTCATGACTTCTCTCCAGGCTTTCTACTGTGATTTTTCTTTTAACCCTCACCACAAGTTCCATAGCTCATCCTGACCTGCCATAAACAATTCAAGTATCATTGATCAATCATAAGGGTTAAATGTTAGATCTGCTTGTATTGCAACCTGGATTAGCTGGAACTTTTTCTTGCCCTGGAACATATTTCTTCCAAAGACATCTCAAAATATATTGGAAAATTATAGTTAAAGTAAATTATATATGTATATATATATATACATATATATATATATATATAGAGAGAGAGAGAGAGAGAGAGAGAGTTGTAACACTCTCTGAAATAATATATTAATTTATTTAATAAACATCCTGTTCTAGCAATTCATTGCTGAGTGTCAAACACCCCAAACCTAGTAGTTTTAAACGCAATAATCATGTGTTTTACTAACAAATCTGCAATTTGGGTATGATAGAGGCAGTTCATCTTTGTTTTGCACAGCATCAGTGGGAGCAGTTTAGAACTAAATGATGCACTTCCAAGATGGTTCACCTGGCAAGCTGATCATGGGTACTGGATGAGGACCCAGCTGAGGTAGTTGGTTGGGGTCCTCAGTTTTCCACATACTGACTTCTCCACTGAGTTGCTTGAACTTCCTCACAGAATGATAGCCCAGTTTTAATGCAAAAATTCCTACACTACAGGGAAGTTGTGAGTCTCTTAGAGTATAGTCCAATAAATAACAACAACATCACTTCCACTGTGTTCTGTTGTTCATAATAGTTATCAAGCCCACCTAGGGTCACAGTGCAAAGTCTCCACCTTTAATGAAGAAGTGTCAAAGAAATCTGTGTCCATCTTTAATCCACTACACATCCTAGGTCCCTTTACATTTTCATAGCATTTGATAGTTTATAAATCACTTTTTATACATTTTTCACTTGATCTTCATAATCACCATTCACATAGAAAAAGTTGAAATATGTATGAAGTCAGACATAGACCCTAAGTTTTCCAATACCGAATCTAGATTTTCTTCATTATATTGTGCAAAAGAGTTGGAAGAGGTAGCACACCCCTGTAATCCCAGTACATCAGGAAGCTAATGCACAAGGATTACAAGTTTGAGGCCAGCCTCAGTGATTTAGCAAGACCCTTTCTCAAAATCAAAAATAGGAAGGCCTGGGAATGTTCTCAGTGGTAGAGTGTCCATAGGTTCAATGCCCAGTACCATATAAAAAATAATAACATACCAAAGCTTTTTATTCCAGGCTCAAATGTGTACTAGGAACCCCAAATCTATGTTTATTATTTTATGGATAATGGATTTGTCCTCTAATCCAGGAAATATATCTCTCTTAAATTTAATAAGAATGCCTCATTCTTTGATGACACCCCATAGGGCAAATGACTTTGCCTTGTTTGGAGGACATGACTATTGGACCTGTTACAAACAGACCTTATCTTCCTTTTTAAAAAGTCCCATCTCAGATATCCCCTCTAATGCTCAGTCTCCCCTAGTTATCCCAAATGGGGGTCATGTATCCTTTCCCAGGATTAAGTCCTTGTATTATTTATTGCCCTACCACACTTGGCATATATCGTACACTGTTTCTCATGCTGTATTTACATACATCTTGTCTCCAAAGGGGAAGATTCTGGAGGCGGAGGCTGTGAGGCAGTGACTACTGTTTTTAGTTTTTTTGTTTTTGTTTTCTTTTCCTACAGGGCCCAGCATAGTAGTTTATACGTGACAATTGCTCAATAAATATCTCTTAGAAGAAAGAGATAAACAAATTCAAGAGTGTAGTGCAAATTACTTACATAAGTGTGGAAACCTCTGCATTCCCTTAGTTCTAGAACAATCTTTTAAACTTTAAGAACCCTGTGTTTTGTTCCCTAGGATTCAGGAAACTATGCAACATTTATCACAATGATAACTTTCAAATCAGTTAGAATATACTCAAATTTCATTTCAGTTTTTAAGACTGAGTTTAAGTAGTTAAATAAGCAGTCATTTAATAGAAACAAATCACCAAGATACCACTTAAATAAACTGTGTCTTTATTTTGCTTTAATAGAAAATAAAATTAGAATTCCATTACCTAAATATAGCTTGTTTTCAGTTTTAAAAACTCTTGAGTTGGGCATGTGGAAATAACTTTTATAAATATGTCAAAATTTTCTGATTTTTTGTAACAAAAAATGAATTAGAGCTGTAGAAAGTCATATGTCTTTGAGCTGAAAATACTCTTTATAAAAATATTGCTGGGAAAATGAGTGTAGGGTGAAAACGTACCATCCAGTATTGCCTTAGTTAAGATAACATTTATCACAGTAGCGGTAAACCTCCTGATCTTAGTAGTGCAACACAAGCTATCTTTCACTCACCTAACAGTCCAATGTGTGTCTTCACTGGGCAGTGATTTGGGGACTCAGCGTTCTTCCATCTCTAGTTCTTTGATAGATAATGCCCAGAGTTCATTCAAAATCAAGAATTAAAAAAGACCTTAAAAGAAAATCAAATCCAATCTCAAAATAAAAAAACTTACTACTTCTTTTGTCTCCTTAACCACTAAGTAATACATTAATAAAATAGAAACAAACCACCCAGGTATTACTTAAATAAAATGTCTTTATTTTGCTTTAATAGAAATAAAATTAGAATTCCATTGCCTAAATATTAACATTAGCCAGACATTAACCAGAAAATCTCTGAAATATAATTTTTGGATTAAATTAAAAATGATTAGCATAGATTAGGGTTGATTTATTCTTTGCCCATATAATTGCTTCTGCATCTTTGCCTTGACAAAAATCTTACAGCTCTGCCAAGATTCATTTTTCTTTTCTTTTATTCATTTTCAAATGCTGAGTTAAGATCCCCTGTTGGAATAAATTTTATATTATTTTCTATGAAAATAATTATTTTCTGTTGAATTAAAGATTTGATTTATTGATCCTTGCTTTCATTTCTTGTGCTTTAGGAGTCTTGTTAAGGAAGTCTGGTCCAAGCCAACATGATGAAGATTCAGGCCTACTTTTTCTTCTATTTGGTGCAGGATCTCTGGTCTAATTCCTAAGTCCTTGATCTATTTTTGATTTGAGTTTTGCGCAAGGTGAGAGATAAAGGTTAATTTCATTTTACTGCATATGGATTTCCAGTTTTGCAGCATCATTTGTTGAACAGGTTATCTTTACTCCATTGTATGTTTTTGGCACCTTTGTCTAGTATGAGGTAACTGTATTTATATGGGTTTGTCTCTGTGTCTTCTATTCTGTACCATTAGTCTACCTGTCTATTTTGGTGTCAATACCTTGTCGTTTTTGTTACTATTACTCTGTAGTATAGTTTAAAGTCTGGTGTTGTGATACCTCCTGCTTCACTCTTCCTGCTCAGGATTGCTTTGGCTATTCTGGGTCTCTTATTCTTCCAGATGAATTTCATGATTGCTTTCTCTATTTCTATGAGGAACATCATTGGGATTTTAATTGGAATTCCATCGAATCGGTATAGCACTTTTAAAAGTATGGCCATTTTGACAATATTAATTCTGCCTATTCAAAAACTTGGAAGATCTTTCCATCTTCTAAGGTTTTCTTCAATTTCTTTCATTAGTGTTCTCTAGTTTTCACTGTAGAGGTCTTTCACCTCTTTTGTAGATTGAGTCCCAACTTTTTTTTTTTTTTTTTTTTTTTTGAGGTTATTGTGAATGGAGTGGTTTTCCTAATTTCTCTTTCAGAGGATTCATCACTTGTGAATAGAAATGCATTATGTTTATGAGTGTTGATTTTATATCCTGCTGCTTTGCTGAATTCATTTATTAGTTCTAGAAGTTTTCTCATGGAGTTTTTTTGGATCCTCTATTGTAGAATCATATTGTTGGCAAATAGTGATAGCTTGAGTTCTTATTTTTCTATTCCTATCCCTTTAATTTCTTTGGTCTGTCTAATTGCTCTGGCTAGTGTTTCAAGGATGATGTTGAACTGAAGTGGTGAAAGAGGGCATCCCTGCCTTGTTCCAGTTTTTAGAGGGAATGCTTTCAATTTTTCTCCATTTAGAATGATGTTGGCCTTGGGTTTCCCATAAATAGCTTTTACAATGTTGAGGTATATTCCTACTATCCCTATTTTTTCTAGTGTTTTGAGCATGAAGGGGTGCTGTATTATGAAAGCAAGGATTAATAAATGGGATAGAGTTAAACTAAAAAGTTTTTTCTCAGAAAAGGAAACAATCAATAATGTGAAAAGAGAGCCTACAGAGTAGGAGAAAATCTTTTCCACAAACACTTCAGATAGAGCACTAATCTCTAAAATTTATAAAAAACTTTGAAAACTTTACACCAAAAATACAGAGAACCCAATCAATAAATGGGCTAAGGAACTGGGCAGACATTTTACAGAAAATATACAGGTGATTAACAAATACATGAAAAAGTGTTCAACATCTCTAGTAATTAGAAAAATGCAAATTAAAACCACCCTAAGATTTCATCTCACTCTAATTAGAATGGCTGTTATAAAAAACACAAGCAATAATAGGTGTTGGTGTGGATGTGGGGAAAAAGGTACACTTATACATTGCTGGTAGAGTTGCAAATTGGTGCAGCCACTCTGGAAAGCAGTGTGGAAAATCCTAGGAAAACTTGGAATGGACCCACCTTTTGACACAGTTATCCCACTCCTCAGTTTATATCCAAAGGACTTAAAATCAGTATACTACAGTAACACAGCCACATCGATGTTTATAGCAACTCAATTCACAATAACTAAATTGAGGATCCAACCTAGATGTCCTTCATAGATGAACAGATAAAGAAACTGTGGTATATATACACAATGGGATATTATTCAGCCATAAAGAAGAATAAAATTATGGCATTTGCAGGTAAACGGATGTGATTGGAGAATATCATGCTAAATGAAATAAACCAATCCCAAAAAACCAAAGGTCGACTGTTTTCTCTCTGATAAGTGTATGATGATACATAATGGGGGTGGGGCAGGTAAGGGAAGAATGAAGGAACTTTGGATTATGTAGAGGGAAATAACAGGGGAGAAGGGGAGGAAGGAGGAAAGATGGTGGAATGAGACAGACATCAGACATCATTACCCTATGTACATGTATGATTATATGAATGGTGTGAATCTATATTGTGTACAACCATAGGAAGGAAAAGTTGTACCTCATTTGTGTACAGTGAATCAAAATGCAGTCTGTAAAAATAAAAAATAAATAAATAATTAAAAATACATTTGATTTATTTGAATAATTCTGTTTAAATCCTATCACTTTCAAAATGTGATGTATCCCATAAGAAAAGTGACTTTGATTTTGAGTGGTCTCTCACAATGGTTCCATCACAGCCACTAGATTAACTTCATTCAAACTAAATACTTATGATTTCAATGACAAAGTAACTAGATATCATTATATCATTAAAACAAAAACTATATAATGGTGATTTTCAGTCAAGGTAGTGCCAAAAGTTTATATCCTAACGTGCCCCTACATCCAAATGTGCAAATATTATTTAAGTTTTTTTTATAAAACTCAAAAATATAATTGTTAGTCAGCATTTTTTTCACTGAGATCAAAACACCTGACAAGAGCAACTTAGAGGAGGATAAGATTTTAGTTCATGGTTCCAGAGGTTTAGTCTGTGTTTGACTGACTTCATCAATCTGGGCTCATGGTGACAGAACATCATGGTGGAAGGGTATGGGAGAGAAGTGCTATTCACCTCATGGTAGCCAGGAAGCAGAGAGAGAAGGGAGAAAGGGCCTGCAGCAAAAACAACCCCTTCCAGGGCATACCCCCAGTGACCCACCTGCTCCAACCACCCCCCACCTGCTTATAGAAACCACCAAGTTAGTCTATTTAAACCAGGATGAACTGATTAGGTCATGGCTCTCATAGTGTAATCACTTCACCTCTGAATGTTTCTATATTAACACAGAAACTTTGGGGGGACATTTCATATCCAAACCATGACAAAGACCTGTATTTAAAACATGATAAACTATCCCCTGGTTCAGAAATAGCAGAAATACAAAGAGATAGACAGCACTATGCCATAAGTCTAGGGGGATAATATTTTAAAAACAGGCAACATTGAGTAGACCCATACTCTTGAATGGTATCAGAAATTTGAACTAAGGATCAATTGACTCTAGTGGCTATGATGGATGTGCCTTCTTCTCTTATGAAACAAGACTTGAAACAGACTCTAATCACTACCAGTGACTAAGGGTTTCAGCAAGCTCTAAACCTAGGAAGAATGAAGCAGGAAAGAGCCTTGTGATTAGACACACTTCTTCCCTGCTGGATCTTCTGACTAGATCCTGAAGAGTCCCATTACCATGAAGGAAAACCTCATCAATCTACACTGCCATTGTAAGACCAACTTCTGTACTACAGTGCAGGAACCCAATGGTGGTGACTACAAAATGACCAGATGGAAGGGACACCAGGATAGAGAAAAACAAGAACATTTCACAAACAAAAATACTTCTACTCAAAATGATCCTGAAATCCAAAGTTCTGAAATACAAAAGGAAATACAATGCTAAGAAAGACAAACCTTCAGATAAAGGTGATGTAGAACTGTGTGAGGAAGACTTCTTGAAACCAAAATTGTAAAATGAAAGCCTATTATTTATTTAAAGGTCAATGCAAAAAAAATTTCGTGAAGTGTCAAAATTTTGTTGTTGTTTTAATAGCCCTACAGTCTCATTTGCTCACTAAACCATGCTGTGTTGACAAGAATCACATAGACAATGTGTCCTAGAATGGGCATGACTGTGTGCCACCAAAGCCTTGTTTATAGAAAGTATCAGTAAGCCAGATATGAACCACAGACTACATTTTCCAGACTCCTGGTATACAGAAACCTGAAATTATGAAACAAAAGCAGACACGAATGTAACAAGAACAGAAAATATGGAAAAAAAAACTAGAACTCTTGAAATAAATATACAGGCATTGATGTAAAACCATAGTCAAAAAGAAAATTGACATTTTTTTAAAAAGAGATAAAGGTAGTTAAAACCTGTCAAGGTTTTTTTTTTGTTTGTTTTGTTTTTGTTTTTTTTAATTTGAGTACAAAATAAAAATATTACCTACATTTAAACTTCATTAGAAAAATAAGTATAGTTAAGTACATTTAAAATATTTACGAATAATAATTAAAAGAATGAGAATACATTTTACAGTTTCTAACCCGACAGAGAGAGATAAAGGTATAGAGTCAACGGAACCAAACACAACTATCCTTTTCTCTCTAAGCTCATGACAGTGTTGCACTCCCCTCCATCTGAACTCCAGTGTGACTTCTTTTGGTCAGTAGGGCTGGAAGTAGCCTATGTCAGTTCTAGATAGAAACCTTAAGTGGGTCTTTGGCATATTCTCTTCTCTTTGCCTTTCCTATGGAAGCAAATGTTGAGATGGAGCCTTCATTAGTTTGAGTTTCTGAATCACTAAATAAATCAAATTGAAAAGATCATGCAGAACTTTGGAGCCACTGAAAGTTTGGGCACAAAAACAAACAAACAAACAAACAAAAAAAAAAAAAAAAAAACACTAAATGTAGAAAGGAAGGCAGGCAGGCATACAGAAAATAATCCAGTGGTAAGACTAAACAAATCACAAACATAATAATTAAACTCCTCCTTTAAAAAAAAAAAAGATTTATCAGAGTGGATTTTAAATTAATCATACTTCTTAATCACACTTTAAAAGTGATACAAACACAGTTCGTTGATTCAGATTCTCCAGGATACAGACACTAAGGATTAGATGTATAAGAAATTACCTGAGAAAATGCTTGTGAAGTAAAAAAGAAAAAGTGGAGGAAAGTGAAGGTGGAGGAGGGGAAAGGTGGAGGAAGGGGAAGGAAACTTCAGACTGCCCTGCAGTTCTGACCCCTGAGAAGTCCACGGGGATAGAAGAGTCATGGACTGCAGTGCAGTTCCAAGACAGTTTTTGATACTCCAATCAGAAGTTCTCAAATTCAAGTTACCTGGCAGGAGTTCACATGTCACAAAAGTGGCCTTGGCATTTGTTCTCCCAATGTGCTCAGTCACTGCCTGGTAGTAGCCTGTGGAAAGTGTGACCTCCGCGTGAGCACAGAGAGGGATCCTGAGGACAGGAGAAAGGGCCCCTAGTTAATGATGCAGCCTGAAAAGGAGATCTGAGTCTGGTATTTCCACAGCTACTGCAAACAGAAAGTTACAAAGGGATGGGAAATTTCTATCAAGCAAAACCTAAACAAAAGAAAGCAGTATGTTTATACCAAACAAAGTAGTTAAAGGCTAAAAGCACTGGAAGGAATAAAGTAAGTAACTAAATAATATAGGAAACTGTATTGACTTTGAGCTGTCTCAGTTTCTCTAAGCTGGAACCAAGCTTTCCAGAATTCCTTTCCCTGTAAGTTTCCACATTAGCGTTGGCCTCAATAAGAATTTGCATGAAATTTGGAAGGCAGAAGTTAAGTAATAGCCACTTTTGTGCTCTGCAGCTCAGCTGTTGCAGCACCTGGGGCAGCAGCTGGGCCCAGAGCTCTTCTGACTCTTGCTGGATCTCCTCCAGCAGCTTCTCTGACTTCTCTGCCAGCCTATATAGGACTGTGGCACAGGACACAGGCTTCTCTTGCAGGTAACCTACATCATCAAAGGTGTAGGTGAAGTCAGAGAGATAGACATGCATTCCAGCGTGAACTCTGAGTTCCCACCTTGTCCTCGTGGCTTCTGGTTTATCCTTGCTTTCCCCATTCTATACCCACTTTCCTTATGATGTTGGTCCTGCCGCTTTCAGGCCCAACACCACACAAGAAGCAGCAGAGACAGTTTAACCGGTTGCTTATGGTCCAATCCCTGTAATAAATCCCTTCTTTAACAGTACTCACAGTGGTCTGATCCTCTGATCATGCTCTAAGTGACAGAAAACAATTATCAAAGACAATGGGACAATGATAAAGAATAACAAGGAGAAACTCAACAAATCACAACAGAAATTACAAAATGTTTTAAATGAATTTTCAATATACAACAGTTGTCCCTCAGTCTGTGAGGGGCATTTGTTCTAGTACCCACGTGAATACCAAAATGCACAAATGCTCAAGTCCCTTACATAAGCTGGCATAGTATTTGCATATAACCTGCATGCATGGTCCCACATCCTTTGTGTGTGGTACTGGGGATAAAACCCAGGCTCTCACACATACTAGACAAATGCTCTACCCCCGAGCTGTACCCTCAGGTGTTTCTCATATGCTTAAATTGCCTCTAGGTTACTTACAATGCACAATAAATGTAAATTTGGTGTAGTTATTACACTGCACTGTTTAAGGAAAATGACAAGAAAAATGTCTGTAGATGTTCAACACAGATGCAATGGTTTTGGAAATATTTTTGGTGCATGGTTGCTTGAATTTTCAGATATGGAACATGCAGATAGAGGCTCAATTGTATATGTAAAGCTAAGGTAAATTTAGAGATAAGTTGTAGATTTAAGCCTATGTACTGAAACAAACAAAGCAAGAAAGAACTTAAATGTTCAGTGTGTAAAACTCAAAAAACTAAATAAGAACAGTAATTTTAACCTAGAGAAAGTAAAAGAGAGGAAATAATAAAAATAAGAGAAAAAATTAAAAGTTAGGTCAGAAATCTTAGAATGGAGCAAGAAAACCAATTAGAACTTCCAGGAATACTACTCAAGAAACAGGGAGAGGTGATATGATGCACAATATTAAAAGAGAATTAGCTATAGATATTAGAAGGATTCTAAAAAGTCATATGATATTCTACTAACAATTTTTTGCAAGTAAATTTTACAACTTTGATGAAATGGGTAATTAAATCACTATAGAAAACTCAAGATGAAATACAGGACCAAAATAAGGCTGCGAACCTTAAAGAAATCAACATTATTAACACTGCTGTCTATTAAAAATAAATATATCATGAACAAGAAAGACTTACCCCAGATACCAAGATGTCCCAACATCATGAAATCTATTAGTTACACACACAATAACTAGTAAAGTAGATAAATAATGTAACCTTCGAGGTAGATGATGAAAACATACAAATTTTTCAATTGCACTCACAATAGAAAATTTTAGTGCATGGGAAAGAGGAGGTTATTTCCTTTGCCTATTAAAGACCTAAAGCAAGGGTTGTCCTTAACTGTGAAAATTTAGAAGCATTATTTAAATCAGAAACAAGATAAATGTGACTGTTATGACAGTTTTTTTCAATATTTTACTGGAAGTCCTAACTGTTGCAATGAGTAAAGTAAATGAAATATATAAGTATTAGAAAGATATGCCTATCGTTATTTGTAGATCACATGATATACAGAGTATTTTAAATATGAAGAAGCCAAGAAATTTTCCTCAATATAAAATTGACATACAAAATAAATATCGATTCAATATACCTACAATAAAACAAGATACTACTCAAATAGCATCAAGACTTATAGGATACTGATTGTATAACAGAATATGGATAGAGAAGTTCAAGAATATGAAGTAAGGGCTGAGGTTGTGGCTCAGTGGTAGAGTGCTCACCTAGCATGCATGAGACCCTGGGTTTGATCCTCACTGAAACAAAATGTTTTTTTAAAAAAGCAATATAAATTTCCCCAAAATTCACCTATAAATTCAATGTGATTACAGTCAAAGTCTAATACATTTTTTTAAGAATTTGATGCATTTATCCTAAATGCATTTGGAAAATTCAAGGGACAGGAATAGTAGAGACAATCCTGAAGATAAGCATTAAATGGGGTCTTTTTCTAGCAGGTTGCACTTTCTATGATTATAATGATTAAAACAGTGTTTCATTAGCCCAAGGACAAATTGACAAAGGGTACAGAAAACATATGAGTGTGTTCAGCTTTTCATCACTATGCCCAAAATACCTGACAAGAACACCTTAAAAGAGGAAAATTTTATTTTGGGCTCACAATTTCAGAGGTTCCAGTCCATCATTGGCTGACTCCAATGCTCTGGACTAGAGATGAGCAGAACATCATGGCAGCCTGAGTGGCAGAGGGAAGCTTTTCAGCCCATGGCAGTGAGGAACAGAGAAAGAGAAAAAGTCTGACCATGGAGAGATAAAGTCTGAGCCATGGCCCTTGCAATGGACTTCCTCCAGTCACTCCCCAGCTGCCCGCAGATACTACCCAGTAGTCCATTTAAATTGTTAATCCATCAGATGGGTCAATCCACTGATGAGGTTACAACTCCCATAATTTAATGTGAACATTCCCACATTGCCTAACACGTGAGCTTGTCAAGGGACATTAAAGATACAAACTATAACAACAGGGATGAGAAATACACTCAGGTGTATCTCAAAAAAATATTGTGTTATTATGAAATAGGAAGTTGGAATTATCCAAAAATGGTACACAATGACTTGTTTGGGTTTTTTTCTTATAGGAAAAAAAGTCAGGTATCTAATTCTATGCCTACAATAAACAAAAATAAATTTCAAGTTTATTAAATACCTAAAAGTAAAAACAAAATTTTTAAAATACAATATGTAAAAATTAAACATTTTGTGAGTTAGAGATCAGAGACTCAATTAAAATAAAAAATAAAGCCTTATTCACATTTATCAGCACCATGAAAAAAAAAGAAGAAAACTACAAACATGAATATGAAATTTGCAAAGTCTCTGAATTGTGCTTTTTAGTTTACACAAAATTGATTGCATCATAACTTACACAAAAGTAATTACGTCATATTTGATCTTTTTATTATTAAAGGGACAGCTATATTTAATAATAGAACACTGGATCTCCACATGACAAATTTCTTAATTTTTGATAGTTTCTAAGCCTAAAATTTTTTTATATATACTTTTAAAAAATCCTTTTGAATTTATGTCAAAGATAGGTTGTCTTTCTATTAGTCTAATCACGCACTATTGTGCTTCATAGTGTCACCTTGAATAACTCCTATTACTTCTTAAGTATTAAGTAAATGTAAATAAAATAAAACTTAATGCCCCAGACTTAACCTTTATGTTAATGAGGAGTTGTGCCTAGTGACAACCTGTGAGTCCTGTTCCTAGACAGGGAGCTCTTGCAGGAGGCCATCACTGCTCCCTCTCTGATCTTCTGTGACCACTTGCCAGGAATGCACCTTTCAGTTTTATTTTGTCCCCTAAACTTATTCCTTAATTATTTGGCAAAGACAGTTTTTCCAGGCCAATAGGAAAGATTTCTTTAAATTATCTGGAGAAAGTTAGTATCGGGAACACAGGGAGTCTAAATTAATAGCACTGTTACGTTCCCATTTCTAGTACCATATGGTTAAAATAAGCTGAAGGGAAAAGCAGCATATGGTTTATTTCTTTCCCTAGAAATTTCCATTTAGTAGTGACATACTTGGAAGCAGTTTGAAATGGAGAGTTAGTGTTTAAAGAAGCCCGAGAGAAGTTGTTCTATTAAATTCCATTGACAATAAAAGTGCAAAGGGATCTCATCAAGTGCCCCCCACTGTCATCATAGAAATAACATGGTGCTGGGGTAACTGGGGCATGGAGACAAGGGAATCCTTCAGAGTGGAGTGATTCCTAGCAACCAGTGACATTTACAAAGGAAAAGGTGAGTGAAATGAACCACCAAAAACATCTCTAAACTTCTACTGTGCTTCAATTACAATCTGAGTCACAATGGAGCAACTAGTTAAGTGACTAAAGAAAAAAAAAAGTTTCTCTCTCTGGCATTTTGGGGATTTTGATTATTTGCTTTGGTTTTTTTGTTTGGTTGGTTTTTTTGCTTGCCTACATAATTATAGGACCTGTGTGTGCTTTTGATGCCAATATAGGGTTTTTGATTGACATAGAAGTAGGTACATTTGCTATTTGTAAAAGTGTATATGTACATGATCTTTTATTGGATTGAGTCTAGGAATAATGTTGTACAATAGAAAGTAAGCAAGTTTTGGAGACAGATGAACCTAAGTTGAATCCTACTTCTTACCCTTATGTATTATGCACAAGTTATTTGATGAATCTTAATTTTCTCATCAGTAAAATATAAATTATAATACCTACCAGAAAGAAGACATAAGAAGTATTTAAGGATTACTTAAATATGTAAAACATGTGTCACAAAATAAATAATCATGTTTTCTATACTGGGTAGGGTAAGCTAATAAGGGGTTGCCATTTTTTCAATATTTAAGTGTTTTTAGAGATTCTGTCATCTAAAATAACTGAAATGTATTTATAGTAAGTTATTTAATCTCTTGAAAGAGAACTCCTTAAAATATGTGTATTTTGTTCACATTACATTTAAAGTTTATATTCATTGTAGCTAAAATTTCTGTAGCTATGAACTTGGTTTAAGTGTTGTATGTAAGAATTTTTACCTAGATATATCCATATCTATTAATAAGAATATATAATTACACTTCACAAAGATCTCAATATTATGAAATATTGAGTATATTATTGACAGAAAATCTAGAATCCAGAGAATAATTGGTTCTTAACTTTCTGAAAATATAATCTAAGCTATTACAAAATAGATTAGAATATAAAATCTTCATCAACACAAAGTCTCTTTTTAGAGAAACCCATTTCTTTTATTCATTCAACTATTTATTCACTCATTCATTCAATCAATAAAAAGCTATCAAGAACTGATCAGATTTTAAGTAGTCCTATATTTGGTTACTAGACAA
This sequence comes from Sciurus carolinensis, assembly GCF_902686445.1. Classification (NCBI taxonomy): domain Eukaryota; kingdom Metazoa; phylum Chordata; class Mammalia; order Rodentia; family Sciuridae; genus Sciurus; species Sciurus carolinensis. The sequence continues at coordinate 88,955,089 of NC_062219.1, forward strand.
GTATCTCACAAGCCAGGGGTTTTCCATCTCCATATTCTTCCATTACCTAACAGCCTTCCTCCATGTAAGCCTCTTATGAATTACCAGTTTCTCCATGAGGTTGAACTTCTATACAAAACAAGTAAACTGTAGCATGCATGAGACCCAGAATTGTCAAAACAATAACAAAAAATAAACAGAATATGTGCTTGCCACTTTTTTAAACAATCACACCACACTTTGCAATTCTTGGCAAATCACACCTTGGTAGGCATATACTTCTTGAATATACTAATAAGTTGTATAATGACAAAAATAACTCACCCACATATTCAATATTTTCCAGGCATCTGTGTTATTTGTTTTTGACAGCAATGATATTTTGAAAAAAAAGGAAACTATTAACTTGTTCATTATAAGTTGAATAATGCTGCCACATGAAACCTATTAGTTGCTTTTGGGATAATTAATAGAAACTTCTCTTTTGACTGTATTTATTTATATGTGAAAGATAATACTAATTGTGAAAAATAGAATGACTAAAGACTGGACACAGGGAGTACTGTGCTAAAAAAGGGAAACAGGTGTGACGGTTCAGACTGGGGAAGATGGAATGCAGTATAAAGAATTTGTGAGGGTAAAATACCTTCAGTGCCATTAAACCCCTGAACTTAAATAGCATTAAAATATTCAAAGGCAATAAAAGTGATATGAATTTAGCTGGCCACAAAAAGTGAAAAAAACTCACCCATAGGTTTTGGTGTAATGCAGCAGGCAAAGCCTTGCTTTTGTCAATTTCCTAGTAAGCAGTGGTCACCACCAAACATACAGGATTGAGAGACTGACATCTTAATTGGGTAGGCTTTTTTACCACGTTAATTGGATTAAAAGAGTGAAGCTAAAATTATCAATTTGCTACTTGAAGTAATAACAGTAAAAACATGATACCAACTTTCCAAATGACTAAATTATCTCTTTGACTATGTCATCCTTGTTAGTAAAGGCATTTCCACAGTGTTTGCTGGAATTTGGTCATTTAGAACTTAGAACTCTGAGTGCCTCATTTCCAATGATAGAATTGTGGAGAATAATGTATTCATCTTCTCAATTCAATAAGTGTTCACTTGCTGAGTGATTGAGGATGACATGGAGAAAGTCTGGGCTTCCAGATGAACCCATTCATCTTTGTTAACCTATTATGGCCCTGAATATAGTACAGAACTACATTGATGCAGCTTAGTGGTGGAGAGGCTCTAAAATCCCTCCTGGAAGAATGCCCTTTGCTAAGCTTTTCAGTGTGAATCCTTTTTTGGTTGGTTCTAATAGATCTCTATCTGTGCACTTCAAAGATTTATTGGTTTATCTTTCTAATTAGTCTTTCTCCTTGATATATTAATCTATGATCATTTACCAACTTGCTCTTACAATTGCTTCTCATTTCACTATCAAATCCCTTTTTAAAACCTGTTGAAATGTAGCAATCGTACCAAAAGTACAAAGAGGTATATCATAAATATAACATAATGATGAGTTTCTGCAAAATGAGCAATCCTGTGCAACTAACACCCATTAAAATATCAGAGTAGCAATTATCTGATTTCCAATTGCACAGATAGGGTTTTGTGGGTTTTTTTGGTACATTTTGTACCCTATTTTTGTACCTTATGTGAATGGAATCATACAGTAATATTATTTTGTGTATCTGGCTTTGTTCATTTGATATGTTTATGAAGTTCATCCATATTATTACAAGTAGTTGGCAGGTCTTTCATTTTCATTGCTGTCTCACACTCATTATGTTCTCTCATTTTATTGTTAGAGGCATTTGGGTATTTCCATTTTGGGGCTACTATGATAGGTATTGCTATGAACATTCTATCACATGCATTCAGTGACTATACATAAACATTTCTGTTGAGTATATGCCTAGTAGAAGGATTTCTGAGTAATAGGATACACACACACATATATGGTAAGCTTTTATTACCATCACTTTTGAAGTTGCTATAAATTTGCAATAAAGTATACAAAACTACCACATCAAAAGGTTTCCTGAGGAAAAATGTGTTCACATGTTCAATTTAATGCATGTTTATACGTTATTTGCTATATATTAGCCTGTACTCTCAGTACTTTGTTTTACAAAGCACTTGATCACCCTATGAACTCTATAGTGTAGATAGTGGTAGAACCAGAATTTGAAACCAAGCAACCTGGCATTCAAGTCTAAGATTGACTTTTTTAAATCTTTTTTTTTTTATAGACACTAGCAAATACTCAGTAAACATCAGTTACCTTCATTTATTAACCCTTAGGTACACAAAGGTGTTATCATCATGGAGTTTAGCACAATGGATGTTCTTGAGAATGAAACTCCTGGATATTTCTCAGTCATGGGACCCCATATTTTTCTGTTTGGGGTCTGTATACTGGCCTTTTTCCACAGAAATCTGTCTGAGATTCTAAGGCAGTTCTCTCTTCTCCCTGATCACTAAGAAACACAATCACAAGTGCTGGGGATCCTTGAACTGGAAGGACTGGGTGGCAAACACCTGCTGCCTTCTCCAGATGACACTCCCCTCTTGTCCTTCCACAGTTGAGGCCTACCACAGTTGTTTTCCCTTCTCAGGAAACGATAAGAAGCAGAGATGTATATCCTCCCAGTATTTATGGTTCTTCAATTCATACCACAGACTCACTTAGTGCTAACAATGGCCCAGAAAGTGCTAGGCATTATGGTAAATAGAAAAAGGAATAAGAAACAGTCAACAGTCTTAAGCATAAAAAGTATATTATAGGATGTGTATATGTGAAGGAGTGAGATTAAAAAATTTCACATCTATCAAAGCACAAGCACTGACCTATCAGAATGTATGTGCAGACCAATGGCAGGGCAGTGGCTGTGTGTGGCCTCTGAATGTCACTCCAGCATGTCCAGGGAATGAAGCAAGATAGAAGGCAGGAGTCAGGCCATGGAACCCTTCATATGCCAAGTAACGTGCCTTGGCTTTATTCTCTAGGCCCTACAGAGTCACAGAACTGTTCTGAGCATGGTTATGATACAATAGATCTATGTTTGGGACTTCTTTCCCAGTCTTTAGCCTACTGATAGTCCAAAGCCATGGAAAAAAGAGATTGTTCTTTCTTATTCTTGTAATTTTATTTCTCAAAAGCCTATGACCTAAGTACTGTCTTATAACTTTTTCACTTACTACAGCTTGTTCAAAATCTGCAAAGACCAGTTCTTGTTGGCTGCATTTGGACATTTGAAATATTGCAGAGTTCTATTGCAAGAAGCAGATAGCCAGCTGAGCTTTTGACTTGTATGTGCCAAAGAACAACTGAAATAAAAAGCTCACAAGGGGATGCACAATATGACTGGAATTTCCCTCTGCCAGCTGGCCACTCTGACACTTGTGCTTTTCATAATGTTTCCCACTTTTGAGGCTGCTAAGTAAGCCAAAGAAGCAAAGGTTAAGCTGGGGGCTGGGCAAATCCCAGTGGAATGAAACAAATGGAAGAATGTGGAAAGATGTCTCAAAGAGACACATCTTTTGAATTAATCTCCACAAGCATGTCCCCTTCAACACTATTTTTTTTTTTCTTATTTTTGTCCTTTTGGGAAAGAGCTGCTAATTTATTCCATATGAACCAAGCACTGTTTCATCCACCAAGGATTAGTTGTCTAAATTTAACAGTTGGCTTATAAAACAGGGGTAAAATTCTCTTGTCTCACTGTTTGCAGGCAGTGCAGCTCGGTGGGAAGTGTGTGGGTGCCAACGTTAAGACAGCCTGCATGTGACCTCTGACTGCGCAGACACACTGTGACATCTTGGGAGGGTTTTTTACCATTATTATCACTTGTAGAATGAAGATACTACTACTTGGCATAGTGGCACACACCTGTAATCCCAGCTACTTGGAAGGCTGAAGTAGGAGGATCATGATGAGTTCAAGGCCAACCTCAGCAACACAGCAAGATGCTATCTCAAAAGAATAATAATAATAATAATGTTAACTACCTCCTTTGGGGCACTAAGGATTAAATGAGTTACAATATGTGGGGAAAGGAGCCTGACTTTGTAAGCGCACACAAAAACTTGTGAGTTGTTTCCATTATGATTATTATTGCTTATATTACTCTATTTTTATATATCTTTCTAAATACTAGTAAGAAGGAATAGATATCTCTTTATAAATGAAGCCTAATATTGATGAAGTATAAACTACTGAAGATATGTACATATTATCCCTCAAGCATAAGTCACACACAAACAAAACTACTAAAAGTTTTAGAAATGTGATTGAAAACAAAATGTGACTTTATGGATTAGCTACGCTGCTCTGAAAACAATTAATGAAACAAATAATACTTCTCCATGATTAACAGATACTTCAAGATCACTGAAAAATATTCTAGCTTACTGAATGAAAATATCTAATCAATAACATTGATTATTCCTGGAATAATAAATGTGAGGGCATCACACTTGGCTGAACAAGTAAATCTTTCCCCTAACTACTACAGATTGTTCTCTGCAAAAGGGAATAGAATTGGTCGGGGTAACACTTCAAAAATAATTATAAATACCTGTTATTCAAGAAAAAGATACCCATATGCTAACAAAATGGAAACTCCGTCTACCCGGAAGTCATGTGATTTGAAGTACACTGTGGATTTTTGGAGTAACTTTCTGTTTAATCACAAAGCAATGTTTTTGTTTTTGCCTCCTGTTGGTTATCTGTAACACAGGAATGATTCAAAATTCTCTTACCATGACCCTAAGGTAGTGAAAAAAATTTAAGTGAAATAAAATTGTGAAGTGCTTTACTTTCAACAAAACAATCTAAAATTGATGCTGGAGAAGATGCAATGCACAACACCAGGTGGCACTCTTTATTAGTTTCCATAAAATCTGCATGACCAACTAATTGTGTTATTTTGTAAGGAAGTAGGTCAGCAGGAATCACCAAGCTGGGGGGGAAAAAAAACGAGATTGTGTGTGACGATCAATTCTTTGAATTATTCATTCTCATCATTGATACCCATATGCTAACAATTGAGTTAATTGAGTAATATGGATACAAAATTCCAAAGTGCCCTTTAGAATTCAAGATAATAGGACAACAGTAAATCTGTCTGTCTGGCATGGAAGGATCCATTTGAGACATATAAAGGAATCTATTCTAAAGGGGAATCTGGGTAGCAGTTCCTATGAAGCTTTACCCAGCTTCTCACCCAAATTTGCTTAAAATTAGAAAAAAAAAAAAAAAGATAAGTACAATAAAAGGAAACCAAGATCCCCAGGAATTTGGCAGAGTGCATGCTGGGAATTTCAGTTTTTCGTGTACCTCAACTTTCCAGACAGACAGTAACTCAGAAATTGAGGTTTAGGGAAAAGATTCCATCATAAGCAATAGAATTGCCTATTACAACATATGGCACTGGGGCTAAGAGTTGGCATATTAACCTTACAGTAACTCCATTGGAAACATAGTGGAACTGAGAAGTACTGACGCACATTTGTATAGAAAATATGGTTACTTATTTAAGTGTGAAAAAATCAAAACCCACAATAAACTGAAAATGGTGCATTTGAAGGAAAAGAGGAAGACAAAATTTTCAACTCCTGTGTTAAAAACTTCGCTTAAAATTGCTTTAACTACTTAGGAATGATGTTTCTCATTTTTCATAGAATATAAGAAAATATTTTCTCTATAAAACTTGAGCAGAAATTCATAAGGGGTATAAAAGAAATGAAAATGAGATGGGATTAAAAGAGACCTGAATGATAAAAGAATGAAAGGGGGGTGGAGAGAGGAAGAGAGAGGGAGGGTGAGGGAGAGAGAGGGAGAGATGTAAAAAGAACCTAAAACTTCAATTGTAACTCAGAAATTCCACTTGCAGATGTGTACCCCGAGAGAAGTTCTTGTGTGGGTGTACCAGGAGCTTTAATTATGAATCTTTATGGTATGAAAATTTGTTCTAGCAAAAGTCTAATAGCAACCATAACATTCATCATAAAATAATGAACACAATTCAATGCCTAAAATATTTAATAGATGAATTAATTCACACCAAAAAAAAAATAATTCCCAGAATTTTCACAGTGAAAAATCAAATCAAGAATTTTAAGGACACATCTGAGTAGTTTTCACAAAAAGCAGAGGAAAAAGATGGAAATCCTAAAAAAGAAGACAGTGATCATAGAAGATAGAGAACTAAAACTCAAGTGTTACAGGTCAAAAAAGAAACATAACAAGAAACAAATAATTGGAGTAGATGTTTTAATGAAAAATGTCCCAGATGGAAAAAAAAAAAGAGTGTACATGAATAACACTACTAAAAGACTGGAGTATTAGGATTAAAAGTGCTTACCACATTCAAGACAAAAATCCATGGAGGAATCCATGGATTCCATGGGGGAATTAATAAAACCACATGAAGTCATGTTCTAGAAAAAAAAATTTGAATTTGGCAATTAAGAAAGCTTAATTTAAGCATCTATGAAGAAAAAGTCAATGATTTCTAATGAAATTTGAAGCATATCATGCTGCTTATAAAATTATAAAAAATAATGAGCAAATTGTTTATAATAGCCAAGTTATGGAATTAGTCTAGAAGACCATTAGTAGATGAATGGATCAATAAAATGTGGTATATAATGTACACAATGGAATATTATTTAGCCCTAAAGAAGAACAAAATCCTGACATCTTCTGCAAAATGAAGGGAACTAAAGATCATCATGTTAAGTGAAATAAGGCAGACCCAGAAAGTCACCTGTTTTCTCTCATATGTGAAATTCAGGGGACCAAAATAGAAGGAAAAATAGTAGAAAAGGGGAAGGAAATCAGGGGAAGGTGGGAGGAGAAAAGAGGGAAACAGGGACAGTGGATATGATCAAAGTACATTATGTGCATGTATGAAATTACCACAATGAGTCATATTATTTTGTACAATTAATATGCACTAATAACTACAATTAAAAACTTTGTTACTTATAAAGTTGGATAAGTAATGATCTTATTTTCATTATATTAAAAACAAGTTTATAATTTTAATTTCGATTTTTCTCACCTAAATAGCTATTTAGGAAGGCATTTGTAATTTGTAACTTGCAAAGTGTTTGAGTTTTGATGGTTTACACTTTTAAAAATATGTATGGTATGACTGTGTTGCAGACACCTCTTAAAGATAAAATCATGAGAGTAAAAGTTTCAAGAACTGTGTTCCCAGAGAATATGATCTTTAGGTATGCATATATATATATATATATATGCATATATATATATATATATATATATATATATATATATATAAAAGCTTTCGAGAAGGTTAAAAGTGTACTTCTATTGACCAAAAGAGGAATCATACTAAAGACTTCAAGCAGAGGAAGCCATCAAAGCCAGTTAAATAAGAAGGCAAATATCAGGAACTCTTGCTAATATGGTTACAAAATAAAAGGCAAACATACAAGTGAAATATTAACTTAATGATAATTATCTGGGTTTGAAATTGTGGATTATATTAAAGGAAACATGGAAGTGAGAGAAAGAGCAGAGAAGGAAACAGAAAACGTCCTCACTTTGTATGAAAAGAGCCAAAATCAATATTTTCTTTTATAATGTTGATCATTAAAAATATGAATTAAAGCACAAGTTTGGAAAATCCAAAGTTAATCTTTAATATGATTAAAATCCAAATCTTTATCTTCTAAAATGCTAAAGAGTATAAAACATAAACCAGACATAATAGTACTAGGAAAACATGAGAATAATCACAAACTGAGTCAAAAGAAATATGAGTAAATAAATGACTTATAATAACTATTGTGAATATTTGAAAACTTTCTAACAGAAAGTAAAAGTAATTCAGATCCACTTTAAAAATATTGAACTATATGATACTTCTAAGAGAGTTTAAAATAAAATGAGGCATATAACATAAAGATAAGTGTTTCCATGAAACTTCCATGAAAGAAAATGGCAAATACTAATTTCAGAAGAGGGAAAAAGAAAATAATGGTCACCAAGGAAGTCATTACATTATAATAAATGTACATTACATGAGGAAAACATAATAGCCACTCGCTTTTATAAGCCAAGAGAATAATATCAACATATACAAAGCAAGGATGTTAGAAATACTAGAAATGTGAAATTAAAAGCATATTGTTAAGGGAGTCTTCAATACTCTTAGTTTCTGATAAATATTTGATTAATATGCATCATCAGTAAGTTTGAATCCGCAGATGTATTGATTTGTATACACAAAGAAAAAATACATACATGTGCTTTATTTTCAAGATTATTGTGATAATTTTATATAAAAATTCAGCAAATACTGTCACAAAGAAAACATTCAAAAGTTCCCAAATCAGGCATTATAGAGGTCACATTCTCCAACCTCAATACAATCATAATCTCTATATATTTTAAAGTTTAAACAATCGAAAACCAAATACTTTACAAGTAACAAAAGCCTTTCTCAATAGCTACTTAGGAGAGAAAAATCAAAAGTAAAATTACAAACTTGTTTTTAATATCATGAAAATAGGACCATGACTTTTCATACTCTGGAATCTGTCTGAAGGCAAATATGTAGTGTAAAATTTTCTTTGTTCTAACTAAAAACGAAAACAAAAATCCCATTTAATTAAATTCAAATTTAATTCAAGAAGTTAGAACAATTTAAGAATCTAAACAAAATAAGAGGAAGAAGATATGAAAGATAAATATATGTTAATGTAAGGGAAAACAGAAAACCCATAAAATTGGCAAATACAGTATTGAATTCCTGAAAAACATGTACAAACAGCAATACAAAAACTGCTTGCCAATGTAATCAAGAAAAAAATAGTGAACAAAAATCAAAATAATAAGGAACTTTGATTTTAAAAGGATTTGCTAATGGATTTTTAAATGATTGTAAAATATTAATATAAATTAATCAGCTTAGTAAATTTGAAAATCTTCATAATGAAGATTCCAAAATAATGAAGGAAAAAGTTACCACCCAAACCAAAACAAAACAAAAAAATACAATATCAGCTGAAGAATGGAAATTGAAAATATTTTCATTATGTACCTTCAAGAGAGATAAAGGAAAGTTTTATCAATGAATATTTTTCAACTCTCAAGAAAAAAATTATTCCTGCAAGGTATATTCTTCTCCTCTTGTGCAAAGAAAAACAAAAGGGAAGATGTTCCAACTCACTTCACAAAGCTATGGTGGCCCTTAGAGTAAAATCTTTAAAAGTTTAGTATAAATGCAAAAATTTGAATAAAAAGTTAGCATATATAAGTCATGTATATTAAAATAATAATTTACACTGAATACTTAAGGGTTACCCTGAGAATTTCTGTATATAGATCCTAACGAATATCACATAGGAAACAGAAACATCTCAATCTGTTAAATAATTTGATAAAATTTAATAAGCTTTCTTGGATTTCAAAACTTGCTTAATAAGCTCAGAATAAAATGATATCTCATTGACATAACAAAGAATATTTATTTATCCTTGACATACACACAAAATCATGTTTTATAACAACACACTAGAGGCATTATAACAATTCGAGAATCTTTACTATTATCATTTCCAATTGTTCTAGAAATGGTAGCCAAAACAAATAAACAACAACAAAGCAAAACAAACAAAAAACCCAGAAACATAAGGTATAATTGTTAATTTTAAAAATCATGAGAAAAGATACATAATTTTCATATAATTTGTTTACATAAGCAATCAAAAGGAATGAACTGAAGAAATATTTAAACTAATATCATGGTTCAGTGAAGATCAAATGCCAAATCAACATACAAAAATTGATCATATTGTTAGTAATAATATCTGTTCAAAAGTAATGACAAACATTCCATCCATAACAATAACCAAAATATCACAATGTACAAGATTAATCTTTAAAATAATTGTGTAGGATTGATACAGTGAAAGTAATAAAAAACTGTGAGAGGAATAAAAAGATTTTCATAAAAAAAATACCTGCTGCAGAGGGAGAGAGAAAAGGTTTAATATAATCCATCAAAACCCCAAAATAAATTCTTGGATGATGGGTGTGGTTAAAAAGATTATATTTTCAAAACAACTGTAAAATTTACCAGAGGGTAAATGGGAGAAACTAAAACAGATTGAAACCTTATAAAGGAAATTTGTCTCAGTCGAATGCAGAAATAGAATTAATGAAGTAGGGTTTGGATATCCAATGGTACAGAATATATAGACCACAAGCCAGAATGTATACATCACAAGCCAGCTCTGATAGATTAAAAAACAAAATGATGACAAGAATTAAAAAGTTCTGTATGAGAGAAAAATAACATCAGAAATGAGTAAAGACATGAAAGACAATTATTAATGATGTGGGACAATTATTTAACAAATCAAATAAAATAGTGCCTTATTTTATACTGAAAATAAACTGTAGAATGAGTAAATATTTTAAAATTAAAAATGGAAAACACATAAACAAACCTAGAAAAACATTATCTCAAGATGGGAAAATGCTAACTATAAAAGGATTAAGAGAAATGCCACAACAACAAAAAAATAGTATAAATCTGACTATGGAGAAAAAAATTGAAATTTCCCTAACAACAAGAAAGAGCATCAAGAACAGAGGTGAAATCTCTATCTTCATGAAAAACATAAGTTTTAAAGCACTCAACTGAGGACTATATTTGATACAGACATATGACCAAAGATATAGTATAATTAATACATAAAGAGCTCATGTAAATTTTAAAATCTAAATAGGAAAATGGATAAGAAATATGAACAGATATTTCACAGAAGAATAAAAGAAGGAAAGAAGGGAGGGAGGGAAAGACAAGGGAAAAAGGAAAACTAAACATGAGTGTGTAAAAACTTTTGTTTAAAACTACATTTTTCACTTAACAAATTGAAGAAACTTAATTCCCAAACCCAGTACTGTTGAATGTGAGACTATTATAATTGGAACGACTTTTCTGGAAAGCAGGTAAGAAGACTATATAATGAATTAATGTCTTTCAATAACTCTACATTCAGCCAGTTCTCTTAAGGAAATAATTAGGGAACATTTGAGGGCAGGAACGTTCATTGTTGCATTACATCTGCATTTAGTTGCATTTAGTGTTAATCACCTAAGATCCACAAAATACCAATATCAATATTGAGATGTGTTACAAGTAATTTGTGATGACCAGTAGGAAAAGTACCAAACTTGAACATTATTTAATAAGTTAGGATAGAATCCAAATTATCCCTTTAATGTTACTCCCATATTTCAGTGTACTATATGAGTGGGAAAGAAAGGAAAAGAGATGGCAAATGTCCAAGAAGGGAATTTGCCTAGGCCAGGAAGTTTCTTATGTACACATGCATATGCATTTGCTGACTTGTGAACATTATATATTTATGTGTGTTACAGAGGAAAAAAAACAAGCGCTTGTAGAATTGAGTTTGGTACAGCCACTTAAAACACATGATGCAACCATTTTAAAACTTGGTTTGGAAGAAAGTTGATGGGATGGATAAATGTGAAGGATCTGAGGGTAGGGTGTGGACATACAGTGACCTGTTTTAAGGAAGTTAAATAGTTGATATATGTTGAAAGCAGACATCTCTGCAGATATTTTTTTCTTTGTATGCTTTTCTGAATTTTTCAAATTTTAAGTGGTAAGAGAATATTTGTATATCTAAAAAGAAATTATTATTAATGAAAGATGAAATTATAAAGTAAATACAGAATGTTTACAAAGAGTTCATCCTGTAAACCTTTAGTCTCCTAATCCCTACACCAATTAAAATAAACAATAAATATTTACAGAATGAGATTTATACCTTTCTGATTAACCTGGTAGAATCAATTCTATCATATTAAAAGGAAAGTCTTTGGTCCTCAGTACATCTTCATAAACCAAGTAACTTGGTCCTCAGTACTTCTTCATCTAACCCTCCCAGAATGATTTTTTCAGCATGACACCTTTAATTAAAAACTAAAACAAAAATAAGATCCTGAAATATCATTTTATCCTTCACAAATCTTACCTTGTTCTTTGAAGAAAAGAGTAATAAAGGACAAGAAGTTATGCTTTAGTCAAAAGACGTTCATTTTTATTTATAGGCAACTTTGTTAGTGCTCTCTTTGGGGTTGGGGGAGGAGGCAATGACCTTCATTGAAATTCCTGTACTAACAGAAAGCACATTTCTAAACACCCTGAAATAATGCTACAGGATTATGAGATTAACACAATACAAAATACTATCCACTTTCTTGTTGTCAGGAACTCTCCTAAGATACCACAGACAGCGCTTTGGTGGGGTGGGGGAAGAGATTCCTGCCCTGTGTACCTGCATCTCCACCCACATCTGCCTCTCTAATAACTCAAAGAGTCAGCAGCACATGAAACATTGTAATAAGTGCATTTTGTGTTTTCATTTGTTTCTTGGGAGAAAAGTAGTCATTATTAATATATGGTCCTGACAGATCATTGGATTCACATTCCCAACAGTTTCAAATTGCTAGCTAAAATATGCTCTTGAGGAATTTTTTTAAGGCATTCTTAACTAACCTGTTGAAGCATATTTATTTTCTCAGAGTCTTAGCATTTCAATTCCATTTTTTCAAGGACTGTGAATAACTACCTTAGGTTTCTTAATTTTTAAATATTACTTTATATCACAAAAGTGCATGAGAAATATTCAACTTTGGGAGGAAGGAAATGGAATTTCCATTTCCCATTGCTTGTAAGAAAACAAATAAGGATTTCTTCCTTTTAAAGTTTGAGGTTGATGATGTTATTTAGTTTCTCGGTAAACAGGCAACTGAAGTAGGATTTCTCAACCTGTATTCTGTTGACATTTTGGACTGAATAATTCTTATCAGTCAAGGGCTCTCCTGTGCACTATGGGATATACAGCAACATCCCTGGTGCCTACCCACTAGATTCCAGTAGCACACTCCTTTCCCCAGGGGTGAGAACCATAGATGGCTCCAGACACTGCCAATGTCCCCAGGAAGTTGAGCAGTCAGGGAGAGGGTGGCAAAGTCTTCTGGTTGAGAACTCTGTTCTAAATTATTTCAGAGTGCCATGTACAGATTACCTATCTTCTTTAAATGACTACAAAGTCCTCAAAAAGTGAAAAATTCTGCCTTTCAAAAGTTAGAAATTCTTGCTATGAAATCATGTCAGTTCTTAAATATTCTGCTTAATGTGAATTAATAAGCAACAAGGATTTTTCATGTCCTGCAAGGAAAAAAAAAAAAAAACTGACAAAAAATGCTGGAATTTAGATTTTAGAGGAAACTGTCACACTAAATTTTGTTTCATTCCTTTCTATATTATTTTCTTATTTTTATTTGATCATGAAAATCATTCAAATCATTTTATTTCAATGAATATTCAAACTTTTCATTTAAAAGCCCAAGTAAGGAGATTTTCAATATGAAGTAGATAATTTCATACAATTCATATAATTCATATCCTTCTTTTTAATTATAAACTTAATAAAAACTAATGTGGCAATGGAGGAGTGGGAGATTCACTATCAGTTTATATATCTTTTATTTGTTTTGTTTTGTTTGTTTGATTTTCAGTGCTGGGGTTTGAACCCAGGGCCTCATACATGCTAGAGAAGGACTCGGCCACTAAGCTATATCTCCAGTTCAGTTATATACCTTTTTAAGAGCATCTTTTTATTATTTTAATTGTAATGAATTTATGGAAAACATTTCAGAAAATACAGAAAAATATGCTGATTACCATAAACCTACTACACAAATAATCCCAGCAACATTTAGTTGTTGATCTTTCTAGATTTTATTATATTCATATAAGCATGATCCTATATTATATCCTTGACAGGTCACAATTTATATCCCACCCTATATGAATTAAACATAATGTGTGCTAGAGGATACATTAAGAACAAAATATACAATGATAAATATACTAAGTTTTTCAGACAACTATTTTTCACAGCAGTAAAGTATATGGTGTTGGGTTAGCTATACATCATTCTATTTTTCTGCTTGTCAGCAATAATCTCCATATACTGAAATTTTCCTTTCTGTTTCTGTACCCACAGGCTTTAGCATTTTTAAGATAAGGGAAACGCAAACACAATTAGGCCTTAGTTTTTATTTATTTATTTATTTTTCGTTCTATTCTAAATGACGTCTAGAGATAAATTCTAAGAGACCTGCCAATTTTTCAAGAATTTTAGGGAAAGGAAGAGGGGTACTTACATTTTCATAGTCTTCTCTTATTTTCCTATGTTCTGCAGGAATCCACTGAAACAAAACAAAACAACAAATAACAACAACAAAACAACTTCAGTCAGGACCATTTATGTGTTAAGATTTCATTGAAACTGACACTTGAATCTTAGAAGTCCTCTATATCACTTCTGTCCCCACATTCAGAAAATCTTCATAAGTTGTTTTGTGGTTTGTACTTTCTAACCTCAAATCATGTTCTTGATTCTCTGACCCTTCTGTTCTCTGAGGAACAAGAGAAATCCCTCTATTTTCTATGCAGAGCTCTTTAACTCTGTTTTGGTTGCCTGCATACCTTCTAGAACAATGGAACCCCCTGAGGGAGTTGGCGAATCAAGTACTTGAGTAGTATGATTTACAACCAGAAGATTCTTGGTTAGAAGTTAGAAACTTGTCTAAATCTTCAATCCAAAAAATAAACTGAGAAAAACAACAGACTATTCTAATTTTATATTTATTAATACCATCATCCAAAGCAAGGATCAAAGTAGTAGAATGGAACCCTTGGGAGTAATTAGAAGACCTAGGGATCTGAGGCCATGGACCCAACCTTTTTTAATTGAATTATCCCTTGATCACTGTATCTCCTTTCCATTATTAGTAACATAGGAATAGAACAGGATTCAGTGGTGCACACTTGTTATCCCAGCAACTCAGGAGGCTAAGGCAGGAGAATCACAAGTTCAAGACCAGCCTAAGCAATTTAGTGAGATCCCCCCATCTAAAATTAATTAAAAAAAAAAAAAGGCTGGGGATGTATCTTTGTGCTAAAGCACCCCTGAGTTCAATCACCAGTATCTCAAAGATAATAAAATAAAATAGCAATAGAAACTTTGCTAATAAGAAAATGAAACACCCACATAAAAGTCTACAAAGGTGCTCGTACAAATTAGTTGCTTATATTTTTATAACGAAATGAGAGAGATAAATGACAGCATCCATAATTATTATCATCCTCATTTACAAGTCCAGAGGAATTAGTGACCTGATTGAGTCCTGTTGAAGTAGTGGAACTCAAACGTATCTTTTAATGTAAATACTACACCAAGCTAACTTCCTCTTCAACTCAAGGAAAAGATATGAGGCTCTAGTGACATTATACATGTGAAGGTGGTTTCCAAACTTAAAAAAAAGTATGTAAAATAAATAATTATCATTACTGTGATTTTCAGACAACTTCAGAAAAATTTCATCTATATGACAATGCTTTGGTAGAGTTCAGGTACTTTCCACAAATATTATCTCCAGATGACACTACATTATAAAATAAAACTTCACATATTAGGATTAAATATTGCATCCTGACAGTTTTGCAGCTCTATCTTGCTTCCTTGATTATTCCAGGACAACTTTTCATATCCATCTTGCTTATTATCAACTGGCAGTGATCCAAACAGTTCTTTAGTTTGGTTCCTTACCCACTAAACATGCATACCCTTTTTTTCACATGATTTCTGGTAACCATATTTTTCCTTGCCTATGAGTACTCACCACACAGCCTGCAAGCTCAAAAGATTGATTTCCCTCTTATTCAAGATGAACTTATTCTAATAGACCTCCTAGAACATCTCACAGTGGGCCCGATTGTCTCCTTCACTTGCACAGAAAATTAACAATGAATTATATCTGAAAATCTGGAACTTCAAAAGCTCAAAAATGATAATTTCTCAAATCATCTATGTTCCAGACTTCTAATTCCTTTTGTAACTTTCCACAGAATCTTCTTCACAATTTGCACTCATTTCTCAAACTATGAAACTCACAATGAACACATTTTCTATTGAGTTTTCTTCTGTGCTGGGTCAGTTTTAAATGATACAATTACTTCATCAAAAAACAAACAGGCACTTAGCAAGCCGTCTCTCCAAGACCCAATTTGCCCTAGAATCTTTGGGATCCAAAGGCACAATTGTTCTCAAACACACACACAAAACAACCTATTACATTGTAAAGAGCTTGTGAAATGCATAAGATTATTTTCCTGTATATCCATTGTATATTTTTCCTAAAACCACCATCCATATTCCTGACCAATGTTCATATTTTAGCATACTGAGGTTTTATACCCCATTTTTTCATACTCTAACTACTTTACAATTGGGACTTCCCAAGATATGTTATACCCTAATTTATATTTAATAATTCATGCCAAGACTTTTTTCCTTAATATTGATATTTTTCATCAAAACAATCTTCAAAAATATGAAAAGACCACAACTCTCCTCATACCCAATTGCAACATTCTCCCCAAAAGGAAAAGTCTTTCAACCATGTCTGCTTTTATTTTCTGCTTGTGGAGAGCCAAAACAAACTCTTTGCTTAACAAAAAAAAATGAAATTACTAATTATTTCTGTATTTTTATTTCTATGCGATTTACTATCTGCCAGACCTTCAACTCTATAAAAAGATTTTTTATCTCTTATGGTAGTACTTCTCTCGACATCTCTATAATTTTGCTATTATTTTCAGCTTTGCTGTTTGTAATTTAGAAATAATCAATTTACATTTCTGTCTTCTAAAAAATTTTTGTTGTTTTGTTTTGGTACTGGGGATTGAACCCAGGGACACGCTACTACTAAGCTATATCCCCAGACCTTTGTTATTTTTATTTTGAGAAAGGGTCTCCATAAATTGCCCAGGTTGGACTTGAACCTGTGATCCTCTTGTGTCAACCTCCTGAGTAGCTGGGATTACAGGTATGAATCACTAGATCCAACTACATACCTGTTTTTTGTCTGATAAATTTTAGTTTCTTGACACCCCTCTTAGGGCCATAAGGCTGTTCTGGCCTCTACCTGCCTCTTCACTTTTGCTCTCTGCTTTCATCTACCACCCTCTGTGAACTATCTTGACTTTTGCCTTGTTGTGGTTGCAAAGTTTTCCTTATGTGAGATAATATTTTTTTAAATATTTAAAGCATGTTGAGTTGAGTTTTCTATAATTGATTCCTATAATCTCCTGACTCCACTGAAAGTCTCTTGCATGCTGTCCTGCTGGCCTAGAGAAGGAATCTACTGTTGATTTTATCTATACATTTTCTCTGTATACAGAATACTCTTTCGAAAGGGTATTTGATATTTTTAACCTGTAACTTCTAGTTATTTAAAATATATCTCATAAAACAAAACAAAAAAATGCTAAGATGCCATTCTGTATTCATTATAAGCCAATATCTCACTCAAGAGAAGCTATTTATTTCAGTACTAGGGATTGGTGCTGGGGATGCAATGGAGAACCTTTCATGTGCAAGGCAAGTACTCTATGGCTGAGCCACGTTCCCAGCCCAGGAGATGCTTTTTAAACAAAACTTCAGCTTTAACGAAATAAATGCAATAAACTTCCCACATCTAGTACTTTTATTTCTTTATTTTCTGCCTCTCTGAAAAAGGTTTTGAGATATTATACCTGTTGAATCTGATTCCTATTCTTTGTTGAAGGAGAAACGGTAATATCCTTCATATTATCCTCACTACCGGTAAGTTTTGTTCAGCTCATTATACCCAGGGTTTATATATGGCTCAAAATGTTATTCATTTATTTATATTTAATCTCATTTAATAAAATATTTTGAATAAATGCATAAATACAAATAGTAAAAAATTTCATAAAAGATTTGAAATAAATGTACATATACAAATAGTAAAAAATGTAATCAGAATGAAAAGTAATAAACCAAGACAAAGTAAATATGTTTATTAAAAAATTACAGTGTTGAGCCAAGAGCATTGGCATGTTCCTATAGTCCCAACTAATTGGGAGGTTGAATCAGGAGAACTGCTTAAGCCAGAAGTTGGAGACCAACCTGGGTAACATTGGGAGACCCTGTCTCCATGATATATTTGTATTTATATCTATATCACAGTGAATATGTGAATATCTTGCTAAGTTGAACTGCAAATTTAGTTCTGCATTTTCCAATAATTGAAGTAAAGAAAACAATTATAAAGATTTCATTTCAGGAAAGATAAAATTTCTAACACTTAACTCTAAAAGAAATTTTTCTGAGGAATTGAAACCCAAAATAAAATGGGGAAGGGAGTCAAGTGTGCCCATCACAAGTGTTTTCTGTAATTTTCTGTTCCTTCATATGCATATAAAAGTTTTTTTTGCTAGGAATTCATCACACAATGAGGAAACTGTATGGTTGTACTCAAGAAATCAGAAAAATATAAGTTTAATAAAAGAAGAGTTAAAATGATCTGATGTTATGGTTCACTAAAGCAATTTTCCTTCATCCTGTCAAAAATAGAAAGAAAAATAGTGCTAATTATTTTTCTATTCTCTATATAGATATTATTTCATTATTCCTAATAACACCATTTTCAGATGAATGGATTAGATGCAGTGAATTGGAAAGAAATCACATGGAAATCTGATTTGCCTAACACACAGAAATTCAGAGGCATTTCAACTATCGGAATCCAGAAAATACAAATTCAGTTATTTGTTATACTCATTGATGAAGTAATCTTAAGATGATAGTATCTTAAATAAGAAGATAACATTGCGACTAGTCATATTGCTACAGATACTGTGAAGCAACTTATACTGTATGTTAATGTATAAAAAATATCTTAACAAATGCTAAGACTAACTCCAAAGTAAAAAATTTTCTGCAGTAAAACTTTAAATATGTGCTAAACTCAACAGCTCTCTTTTGTAGCTACAACTCTGGTGTTCCATACTGGATGACTGATAAGGAAGTCACTGATGTAAAAATTTCAAAATATCACTTAGTAAATGAAACATCATCACAATGGAGTTACAACTATAACTCAGACAACTGAGAAAATATTCATCCCCTGCAATCGAAGGGTGTGGACTTGTCAATATTAGGAAATTACCAAATACTCTGATTTGAATCTACTTGATGTGATGTATAGTAGATTTCTATTGATCAATTTTCCCACAGCTATCACTCATAAAATGAAATGTGCAGTTAGTTGAAAATGACAAATACTGGTTCAATTAAATTCAGTAAGTTTCATGTTATTATTACCATATTTACATTTGTTTGAAGCAATAATTGAATTTCTGTGCTAGACTGCAAGTTTGGGAATAAAGTAAACAAATTATACTTTAATACATGGAAATAAATCTAAAAGTACTTTCCTCCTTGAAAATTAATCGTGAAACCCCTAATAAATGCTGTGAAGTTTTAAATTCAATACTTGATTAAATGGGCATAAATTTGACCCAGCCATTAATAACTGCCATATATAACCATGTATATTTAGCAGAAATAGGTTATATCAATTTATTTATATGTATACATTGAAACTTTCATACATTTTAAACGTGTTGAAGAATATTAAGTTGAACATTAATTTATCTTGTTTTTGAGAAATATGTCAATAGTAACAACAGTAAAAATTTTTCTCATATTTTCTCATTCAAAATTCTTTCCTAAGTACTTTTATCTTCTAGCCTATTAAAAAAGAGAAAAAAGATAGAAAAAATTCCTGGAAATACTGCATTTTCTTTTTTTCTTTCTTTCTTTCCTTCTTTCTTTCCTTTCTTTCTTTCTTTCCTTTCTTTCTTTTTTTTTTTGTTCTGTTTTAGTGATGGATCTCATTCTGTTGCCAGGCTGGCCTCCTAGGCTCAAGGAATTTTCCTGCCTCAGCCTTCCTTGTAGCTGGAACTTCAGGCATGCACCACAGTATCCAGCTCTGAAACATTGCTTTGCTCTAGAATATGAAGACAGAGGTTTCATTTACATCTATTTTGAGAGAAAAACTGATGGGCTTAAAAATTTTCAGATTGAAAAACTGTACCAAGGAAATATTATTAGGCTGCTAGTGGATAACTATCTTGATAGAAAAATCAGAGAATAGTAATATTTAATATTGCTTTGCACTTGGCACAATATTTTACAGAAAGCATAGTATTTAACAAAAGCTATCTTGTTTGGATCTCACTTGCCCAATGAGGCAGGCAAAGGCGAGTGTACTACCTTCTTATTAGAAAATTAGTCATTAAAAGATTTGCTCAGTCAATCCAGAACTTATGACTCTTTTGACAAAATTTAGTCTTGGGCTTCATGCTATTCCCTGAAGCAAATGTGGTAAGGCACAGTGAGTTTTAATCATGAAAGCGAGATGTAATACAGTAATTTCCTCTTCAAAAATGGTAATATAGTAACTTTTTATTTTATAGTCTTTTTCTGTTTGGTTCACTGTACAGAGGAACTTTTAAAAAATGAAATTGGTCATCAAAGAAATTTATGTAGAAGGAACGTGTCACGTATACAAAAAAATTTAATGTGAAGTTCATTGCCAGTTGAAATGAACATGACAACTGAACATGACAACTATTTGAAGCATACAAATAAGTGTAATCTTATTTTTAAAATATGCAAATGTTACCAAATACTGCTGTCATCATGGTATAGTCTTTCAATAAGGAACTTAATAAAGTTTATTAACTTCATATAAACAACTAAGATTATTCAAGTCAAGTAAGAAAATACTGTGGAGTTTTTATTAATGGGAAAGTCCTGTGATCAACAGCTACAGTCATTTATAGTCAGCACTTTACTCAGATATTTGATAGGTAATCATACATATATATCATCTATATCTACATTCTTTTTTCTCCACTAAAGAGAGTTCCTGTGATTTTATTATGTAAATATAAGGTCCACAATAAAAATGATTCAGATACAGGACTCATGAACTCATATTTTCATTCTTGGATGCAATTTTCTTTCGGGGGGGGGGGGAAGAAAGAAAGAAAGAAAGAAAAAAGAAAAAAGAAGAAAACCATTCCAGTGGCAGTGACAGTCTGCGTTTTGGACCAGGACAGAAACTAACCTGTTTCAGATACCGGGGATTCTGTCAAATGTATTAAGAATACAAATGCTTGGGAGTGGACGCTCCTTGATTTAACGTAGTGTTTTAAAAGGAAAGGCCTTAACTTTAAAATTTAGTAGTGCTGGGACCGATTGTACAGCTTACTTTCATGCACTTTCGCCAGGAAAGGCGTTTAAGACGAGGGTGGGGATTTTGATGACCTACAAAAGTATTGTGTCCCGCGTTTTCATTTACATCAATTCCTTATAATAATCGTAATTTTGGCACCGAACCTCCTTCAACAGACTCTCCACTTTGCGACCTGGCTATCGCTGGATTTGAGTTGCTCAGGGCACCGGGATCGAATCCCACCTCTGGGCTATGAGCGGTTGTTCCTAGTGGATCAGGGCGGGTGTGTTGCCGGAGTCGCGTTCTATTGGCTGCACTCTCGGGGACGGGCCGGGCTTCCCAACACTTGATTGGACAGAACTGCCCCCTGTAGGCCGAGATCATTGGAGGGCGCTAGAGCCAGGGGGCGGAGCAGGTTCCCCAGGATTCTTGACCGAGCGCGCTCGTCCGCCGAGCCCGGCACTGGGCGCCGGACCAGGCTGCGCGGGCGCCGGTGAAGGGAGGGTCTCCGCGCCGACAGGGTCTTGGAGAGGGAGTGCACAGCTGGGCTGGTCGCCGGCCAGTCCTCTTTTTCCCCCGGTGGCGACTGCTCTGAGACAGCATCTGTCAACGCTCCTCCCTGTTCCTCCGGCAGCTGGGCCATGCTCCGCCGGCGGCGGCCGAGGGGACGCGGGACCCGGCGTGGTGAGTCCATCAGCTGTCAGGCGAGCGGCGGAGCTGCCCAAGGACGGCTAGAGACACACAAAGAACGCAGTGGGCGGCGACGGCGAAAAGGGGCGGCAAATTTGGGATCGCAACTCCTCACTGCTCTCTCTCCGGCCACTGCCGCCGGGTCTTGGTCCCACGCTGCGGAGACAATGCGCCGGGCTCGGCCCGGCGCGCCTCAGAGTGCCGGACGCCCGCGCTCCCTCGGCCCCAAACTGAAGGTCTCTCGGTTCGCCCAGCCCCCTCCCGGGGAAGGGGCGCCCCCTCGCTCCTGCGGCCGGCGAAGGAAGTCGGTCCGTGGCCGCCGAGCTCGGCAACTTGCGAGCCGGGAAAAGTTTGCGGCGCCTCCGCGGGGCGGCGCGGCGCGGCCCGCCCCTCGCGTCCGCGGTCACCGCTGGTGACTTTCTAGACTCGTCGTCAGCCAGGGCCGCGTCGCGGTCGGCGGGGACTGCGGGGAGGGCCGGAGTTCGTCCGAGGGCTCCCGCGACCCGGCTGCGGGTGAGTCGGTTTTGAAGAGCGATGGCTCAAGCGGTTGGGGCGCCTGGCTAGGGAGAAGGCGTGGAGGGAGACTTTAATACTTTTGGGAGCAGGCTGGGAGAACAAATAAAAGTGCCGTCTCTTGAGAGGCACTGACATGCCACTGACTTGCGAACCGTATCCGTGGGAACCCTTCAGGGGCGGGGGCTGCCAAAAGCCTGTGCAAGGAGCGGGGCGGGTGGAAAGGTTAGAAGGTCGCAGAGCAACCCTGCCTGTAACTGGCTCTGCTTGACCTTGGACAAACGATTGAACCACTTAGATCTCCTTGTGTATGATACATGGAGCCACAGCTTCGTGATCTGTGGTGCCCGTTTTTAAAATTAACCTCCATTTGAGATTTTCCTGTGCTTCAACGCGGTGCAGGAGTTACGAAGCGGTAGGCCAGAATATATTTACATGCGCCAGGATTCACCTTTCAGCCTACTAAGAAGTAACTTTTAAGTTTGATATTTTAAAACAATACTTAAAGGTTATCTTATCTTCCGGAAAAAATGAATTACCCGTTGCTTATTTTATGATTTATAAGACTGGTCTACTTCGCTGCGCCATTTGGAATCCTCGGGGCCAGGGTGGGCACAGAGAACCAAGCGTGAGGTGAAGTGGCAGGTGCCCCCAGCAAGTCCTTCTGGAGTAAGTTTAGGGGGAGAATAAGGCATTTGTTATGCAATGGGGAGAGTAAACAGGGCAGTTGTTTGTGTTTGTGGTTTTGGTTTCTGTATTGCTTCTTTCTACTGAAAACTTTTTTTGCGGCGGCGGCGGGGGGGAGGGTGCTCTTCTTACAAAGAAGGAAAAGAAAATGTTACTGTAACCAAAGTATATGTAAATCTTCCTTAGAGGCACTGTAACACAAAATGCAAGTACATCTTGATCTAATTTTAATGAAGGATTGAAAATAGCTACTGTGTTCAGTATCACTGACGCCAAGACGGCTCACTTACATAATCTTTGTTGGGATGTTAGTGGCATTTATAATTTTCATAAATAATTAATGTTAAAAGTTTGATCTGACATTGTTATTGAAATATTGTCAAAAACAGATTGATTTGAAAAATAATGAAGTGTTAACTTTTGGTTATCATGATAACCTACATTTTTTTCATAAAAAGTGAAGTCAGGGCTGGGATTGTGGCTCAGTGGTACTTGCCTAGCATGTGTGAGTCACTGGGTTCAATACTCAGCACCACTTATAAATAAATAAATAAACAACTAATAAAAATATTTTAAAAAGTGAAGTTAGACATTTTCCATGACCAAAATTCTCTTAAATATTGCATGTACACTTTGCCAGTAGTTTATACAAAAGAAGTTATTTTGTTCACTATATGATCAAGTCCCTTAGTTTTCTCACCATTCACGAAAGTGCCTTCTACATGTCAAAGTCCTCCACTGGCTGTTTTCTCCCCTGGTGGAGCTTATAGTGACAATAGTTGATTTTTAAAATTATGTAAGTGCATAAAGATATTCAACATCTATTTGCTGACTAAAATACCCAGTGCCCAGATAAAAATAATTAGAAATCTATCTTGCCTGTCCTTAAGGAGAATTATCATCATGCTTTACTGGAAAGAAATGTTATCAAAGGAAGAATTTATAGAAAAAGTGCATTCCCAAAATTTTTAGCTTAAAATAGGGATACACACTTTGAAAGAAAGAAATGGGTAGGACTTCTAGGAGAAAGATTATCAATATTGATTTAACATAATACATTTTATAACAATTTTATTTGAAGAATATGAGTCTTTGAAAGATATGTTTCTTAAATAATCAGTGACTGTTTGCATTGTGATTGAACATCTAATTAATTGTCCTAATCATAACCATAATACTTCACTTGAGTACTGTTTGATTTTCAACTCATTTTAAAAATAGCACGAAGGAAATCTTTCAATTCAGTTGTCTGAAGGAAAGTGCACCTTTTGAAATCAACTAAATCTGCACTAAGAACTATCTCCACTCTTCCACCAAATGTAAATTAAGCACTGGAAGTAGCATTTGGCCAGGGTCTTCACTCTAGACAAATAACGTGTGTAGGAGAGATGCAGGTGCACCATAGTGAGATATGCTGTTAGTAGTGAAGGGTCTGTGTAAAAGTCTATTTGGGGACTTCAAGGGAATACAAAGGCCTTAACATTTGTAGACCCAGAAACTTCTCAAAAGCCTAGTTGCTTTATTTAAAAGTAACCTCTCAACCTAGAAACTAGCATTGATATTTGAACAAGTTGCCTTTGTAGAATTTGTTGTGTTCTTCATTCATACTTGCTAATTGAACAGCCTTGTGAAAGATTGGAGCAATATATTGCAGGTTGTGATCCTTAGAACTTTTATCAAAATTACCTGTAGTACTAGCAAAACATCAGATTCTTGGGTACCTCCCACACTACAGAATCAGAATATCTGTGAGCAGAACCTAACTGTATTCTTAAGCTCCTTTCCAAAGTGAGAGTTAATCACTAAATTTTAAGAATGAATATTTTAATTTTCTTGCCAATGTTGTAATGGCAAGTGTTGCTTTCTCCTAGGAACATTTAGAAAGCTCCCCAGATGCTCACTGCTCTGATCACTTCTTTATGGTACCAAACCCATTGGTTCAACTTTTATTTGGGCCCTGTGGCCAGGAAGTCCCCCCTACCCACATGAACCGCCTCTGCAGGTAAACCAAGATAAAAGCTACAGAGTTAAGACTGGCATTGCACAAGACTGAAGACTAGAGTTCACAGACACTTCCTACTAGTACCATCATTTTCTCTTATTCTCCCCAGCCTGTGGATGACTTGTGGGAGGGGCAATCCCTGTCTCTTCCCCCTCCTCAACTAGGGAAATAGGGTTTCAAGCAAATGATTGAGAATGAACCCTAAGGCACAAAAGGTCTGAGAGGGAACAGAACAAGAATACTGGATGGATAGCTGTCTCTTGAATACTAATTTGAAAATTTTGTTCCTAAAGCTGATGATTTGGCAGTCAAGCATTTGTCACCCAGTATCCTGCCTTCTATTGTCAATCTTATATCTATAAACTCATATAAGGGCTTCTGTAAGCTCTGTATCCATAAAATCCCCAACACATAATTCAGGATTTTCTTATTTATTGGGGAAAAAAACAGAAGAGTATAGGAGAGATGGTCAAAGAATAGGCTGAGGAATTTGCCAGACTTGCTTCTAAACCTAGCTTTGACATTTACTGCCTCAGTGTTCTTGAGCTGCGTCCTTGACCCTCTAAGCTTCAGTGTCCTTACTTTGGAAATTTTGTAAGATTTTAAAGTACCTTCAGTTAATAATTGCCATACAGTAATACTTGATATATGTAGCTTTTAACTTATTATAGTAACTTTTTAAATTTTCTTTTTTAGCCCTGGAGTGTTGCTGTAGAAGAAGGAAAAGAAGGCAACATGGGAGGAGATAAGTAGCTCTGGACACAGTGGAAGAGCACATTGCTAAATAGTTGTTGAGCAGAGGGAAAAGGGATAGGAGAAAGATATGGACTGCAGTGCCAGCTAATTTGGGTTTCATTGTGTAACTTCCTGGCTCAGGTGCTGTCTCCTTTACCTGCCTCCCTTTTATACCACCTTACTTAGCTCTTAATTTTATATTTCCTTACTCAATTTGTCTGATTATGTGGTCTTAAAGTTTTAATTCTGGTTTTGAATTTTGCTCTCAATGATCCTGTACTTTTTAGAAACTTAAAGATGGTAACTATCTCTCCCTTGGGGAAATCTAGTTTTTGGAATCACTGAGGAGAAAAGATTTCTATCTAAGATCCTATAGAAATGGTTCCAGAATTCAATCCTAGATTTGCTTTTTGGAGAATTTGCCACCAAGATGTAGGAACATGGTTAGAGAAACCCTTGTCCCCAGACTTGTAGCTCTACCTTAAATTTCTTGAGCAATTCATATTGGTTAATATACTTTATCTCCCATCAGCTTATTTGTCCTTACAGCACTTCAGTACTTCCTTTGAAGGGCCCCAAGTCTTTTTCCTTACCTCTCTTCTGTCTTGCACATATATCCTAGGCTAGTCTTTGCTTTTATTATTTCAAGTTTTGTAAAATTAAATCCTTTAATGAAATTGAATCTCTCCTGCCTAGTTTATAGAGTGACATTTTTTAAAAAACAGGGACCCTTCCTAATCTAAACATTATTTTTCTGCAATTTTAGGAATAACCATGGTAACTTAGCTCATTAGTGATGTTTCCTTTTGAACTACGCTATTTCTACTTTTTTCTTCCATTTCTGACAATTCTTGGAAGTTTCCCAGATCATTAACATCTTAAGGATATGCGCTTCCTCTGAATTCCTACAGTAGCCACAACTGTTGGGTCAGTTATAAGTTAGTCATAAAGTCCTAATGGAAAGTGTGTGTGTGTCTCTGTGTGTGTGTGTGTGTGTGTGTGTGTGTGTGTGGGTGTGTGTGTGTGCATGCGTGTTTATGTACTTATATTTGCTGGAAGAAAGCACTGAACTGAATGGAAGGTTTTTGCCAGGGAACTGTGTGAGTTAAATCAGGTTGCTCTACCTTCTTGGTTCTACATTTCCTGATCTTGTGAATGGAGTGAATTGGGCCAAATGACATTGATATTCCCTTCTCATTCTGAGGATGTGATAACTTGACTTTGCTTAGGTGAGTTGGGATTGGAGATCTTATTGTGTTCTTGGATGAAAATATCAATACAGGCATTCAGTACCTTCAGGACCTGTTCAATCCCACAGATTTCTATTTTCAATTGGTGTATACCTTTTTTGGCAAGCTTTTTAACTACAAGAATTAATAAAAGATTAGTGGGGGATAGATCACATACCAGATGATACGTATTAGGGACAAAAAAGCATTATGCTCAGGAGTGACTTCCTATGATAGAAAAAAATAGAGTCAACTACTGTATAAACTTGGTCTTTAAGAATTTATAATTTACACTTATCCCTCGGTATCCACTGGGGATTGGGTTCCAGAATCCATTCTCCTACAGATACCAAAATTTGTGAACATTCAAGTCCTTTATATAAAATAGTGTAGTAGTGTTTGCATATAACCTATGCACATCATCCTGGATACTTTAAATCATATCTAGGTTACTTTTATTACTTACTGCAATGTAAATAGTTATTATACTATATTGTTTAGGTAATAATGGCATGAAAAATGCCTGTATATGTTCAATAACAATTTCATATACATATTTTTAATCCATCTTTAGTTGAATCTCAGATTTAAAGCCAACTTTATTTTGTTTCATTTGCATTGAATAATGCTATATAATAACAAATTATGTTTTCTTTTCTAATCATTTGTAACTTGAAAAATATTAAGATAGTTAAAACTCTAGGATAGATGCCAGGTGACTTTTTATTGTAATCTGGTTGGTGAAGTGCTGCATATATATGTACATATATCACATGCAAATTATACTTAAATTAAGAAGGATACCCTTAAATTATGAGATGCTATTATACATTGACCAGACTTTAAGAATATCTCTTTAAAGTGTGTTGACATTTAATTGACCTTTGAAGGTTCATTCTGTTAATCATACTCAAAGTGCTAAAGCTATGGTTGACTGCTCTGGTGTTTTTATATTCATTCGTGCTTAGCATATAAATTCTTCAGCATAATTGCTACTTATTTAGCAAAGTTTCCGTTCTTTGAAAATGTGAGTTGCGCTTGTATATTTGAGTTTTTTTTTTTTTTTTTTTTTTTAAGCTTGCTTCAGGCCAAGTTAGAGGTTTGAATTGAAATGTTTTCCTGTCATTAGTTGTATGGGGTGTGGCTTCTTAATACAGAAGTAATGGAAATTTCTTGTCTAAATGAAGAGTACTTTTATTCCTGCAAAAGCTAGAACTCTTTAAGGAACAATACTAAAATTTAGAGGAATATAACACCTCAAAAATATATATTTTTTAACATAAACTTTTATAAATCTAACAATTCTGTTAGTATAGATGAAAACTCAGTGCTAATACTTTTTTATTAAACAAGAATATTATTAAACAGGAACTATTTTCATGAAAAATTATATTCTTTGAATTGTGAGTAGAATTTTATTTTGCTATAAATGAATAATTTGTAAAAAAAATACAAAAAAGTCCTATATATGTATATTTCTTTTTAAAACAACATTTTATTGCTATCACTTAGACAATGTCTGCTGAAATGTTTTAAGATTTTCTTAATCTTATATTTATGAAATCAGTTTTTAAAAGTAATTATTAATATAATTGGCTAATTTTCTTTTATTTTTCTCTTTTTGGTACTGGAGATAGAACATAAGGGTACTATACCACTGAACTACATCCCAGTCTATTTTTTTTTTCTTTGAAACAGTCTTACTGAAATTGCTAAGGCTGGTCTTGATTTGTGATCCTCCTGCCTCAGTCTCTAGAGTTGCTGAGGTTAGAGACATGACACTGCTCTAAACTTTGCTAAATTCTGACAGAAAAATAAAAACATGTATTTACTATCTTTTAGAAATTTACCTTTGGCACTCTAGAAATATTTTTGAGTATTTTTTTTTACTTTAAAATGGTTATTAAATAGGAAATTAAACTTTAAACTAGTTTTCATTTTCATAATGTAATTTATACTGTACAAATATGTAGCTCCACCTTTGAAATGCACTGTTTCCTTTGTAAGCTTTAATATCATTATAGTATTTATATATTCACATATTGCAAGCAGGGTAGGTAGTCCAGTTGTCATGAAACTTATCTTATTTTCTCATCATCTCTTTTCCTATTCCATTTTTTCCTGTTTTCATTAAAACTGTCCTTTTTATTTCATTATTACCCCACATCCAAATGAAAAATGCATCATTTTTCCTTACTCAAATGTTTAACTTCAGATACTATTTTTTTAATGGAATATACAGTGAAATATCTTAAATTATATTATCTATAAGACCTAAACAATGCAAATGATTGCAATACTGAATAGTCAGATCCAAGATGCCCTAGACTAAGGGCAAAGTTTTGTACTTTCATTTTTTAAGGTGCTGTTTCAGCAGATAGACTTATTTCTTCCTTAATAATTAGTTTCTCAGGACAAGAATTGACTAAATATACAACTTTAAGATAAAGCCTGGTTTCTTCAGAAATCTTTCTTAATTCCTAGTAGGTCGTTTGGATGGGTGAACATTAACAAAATCAGTATATTTGCTATTATTTTATTGTTTGAAGCCTGTTTTTGCCATTATCAAAAGCTTTCTGTCATTTGGATCTGGATACTTGTATTCACAGATGATTTATTATATTTTCATTTAATTTAACAAATTTTTGTATTTTGTGTAACAAATACTGTTTTAAGTTCTTCACAAATATTAGTTTATTTAATCCTCTTAACTCTATACTCACACATATCTTCATTTTACAAATGAGAAAACTAAGGTGCAGAGTTTTATTTTATGGTAGGGCCTTAAGCTGGGGGAGACTGCTAAGGGTTGGTGGAGTAGATAAATTAGTATTAGTGCTAAGAAGCAAAAGAAAGGTACGCAAGAGTTTGGGGAAGATGAGTCTATTTGGGAAGGGGCAGGAGCTCAGCAGGGCCTACTCTTAAAGAGTGGCATGTCATCCTTCCTCAATTTTAAGTCTTTGGGCTCTAGAAGCAAAGGACAATTTAGAAAGAGGAGTTGCTCCTCAGGTTTCAGCTGCTTGTTAAGCCTGGCAGGTGGACTGTACTGGCTTATGTTATTCTAACAGGGCTGCACCAACCTTTATGTCTTACCTCCTAGCATTTCTTGGCTGACTCAGGCCATTTTGTCCCTGGAGGGTTTAACTTTTCTCCCTCATCTGGGAATTTGTGCGTTGTGAATAACTGGAGAAATTTTTTTTCCCGAGTCTTAACCCCAGCCCACTTCACTCCCTTCCTTGCCCTTATGCATATTTTCAGTAGGTTTTATGAATGTGTATTTTATGAAATTCAGAGATTGATGTTAAGCAACAAAATTAAAGGTCAAATCTATCTTTTTTGTTGGAATTGGAGAACAGTTCAAAGCAGACAATATGGAAATATGTAGTAAAAAGTGGAAATATGGAGAAAATGAGAGACATTGTGGAAAAGAAGAGATAAATTGGGGTGGGTAAGGATGGTGAAAAAATGGAGAGAATTGCTGATATGCTTCACACCCACACCTCCTCCCTAAATTCACAGTAACAGCAGCAATGTCACTCTCTTTTCCCTGACATGTACTTCACCAGGGATTTGAGCATCGTAGGAGTGGAAAATTTTTCTCTTCTGCATTTTGAAACTTGGGTGTGCTGTTTTAAGATGCCACTGGTATCTAAGTAATGTTTGTTTGTACTGGATATTTTTCTCTGTAGCCTTTGTGGATGGGGCTTATAACACAAACAATACTGTTAACACAACTGCAGGTACTTGATTACTATGTTTACTTTATTAGTTAAAAAACTGCCAGAGCCCTAGGACTTCTGAACACATTTAGAAAATACCAGAGGCAATTTTAAGAATAACTTTAGAAACAAAGAAAAAATAAGAGGAAGAGTTAAGACTTACATACTTTATAATACTAACCAACATGGTAGATTTCCCTCCAATGATTCTAAATTAGGATAGTTCATTTTAAAAGGTAAGTGCAAAGTATTCTTCATGTAGCATAAATAAGTCCCCTTTTCTTAATAGACAGTCTAGCTGAAATATAAGTGTGCTGCTTTTGTTCTAGAGAATACAAAACTAATGTTGGAATGAAAATTCTTTGAGGATTTTTAGTTTCTTTCTTTGATGCTGTTTAAGTCATTTGTAATGATTTTTCTTGATCAGACATAGTCTGAAAGAATGTCCTACTGATTTGTGATTATATTGGGAAAGAATAATTGAAACTGACCCTTACAGAAAATCCAAGATACCTGATCATCTTACTCTTAAACTTTCAAATAATTCACACTATGGCCCCCTTTTTATAAAAAGGGAAGCCTCCCTTTTTATCATGTTCTCTGTAGAAAAGGTAATTTTTATTAGCATTTATGGAAAGCATTCTGTTTAAATAACAACTTTGATAAATGATAAAAGTGTTAATTTGGATAAATTCATTTATTTTTAAATAGTAGTTCATTTCCCCAGGTAGAGAAACATGATCCATGTTTACAACCCCATCCATGAACAAAGTAAATTAAAGATTTTTTTTTTTTCTGATAATTGCATGGCAGTAACATGCTATTTACACATTTGAGGAATCACTAATAAATTACCTTTAGGAAATAGAGAAGTGGGAAAGGAGTTTTTCTTTCTTATTTTATTTTTTCTTACACTTGTTTTTTCCTACTTGTTCATCCTTTTGCATTGTCATGCCACTATTCTCCCCATTTGAGCATCCTAGATTGCCACCACACCAAGATTTTCTACCTTACAGCAGAAATGGAACCTGGGCCTAGAGCTTGGTGGAAATGATTCCATACTTTTCAGACACTGCCCACCCCCCGCTCCACACACACACCAAGAAGCAAGAGGAGCAAAACAGATATTGGTGGTTTGTTGCTGTTTCTTCTGTAGTTGCCCTGTTTGATTGACCTGAGCTTTTTCTTACCTCCATTCTTAATGTTTAACTTTACAGTCATACTGTATTTCATCAAATCTCCAGTGATTCACATTTATCACAAACCTGCTGTGAGTACATATTAATTAGGTGAATACAGTAGAATGCAATCATAATACAGGTTTTTAAATAACTATTCTTCTAATAGAAGTGTGGTTTTTATAGGTTTATGGTTCTTTTGTTGAAAATCTAGAAAATTCTTATTTGAATAACTGATAGTCCAAAATACTTTAAGTCAAATATTAACTTGTAGTAAAACTCTGCTAATTTTGAGGTGAATGCGATATTTCAAATTAAGTTACCCATTCTCAAATGAAATGGTATAGAAGTCTTGCAACCTGATTTAGGTTAGACTCTGAATAAAATTTTCTTTGTCCCTGTTCTCTATATGCTTTCTCCCTATTCGCCTCTGTTATAAGTTATGAGTCTCTTTGCTGCTTACAACCCAATTCCCACACCAAACAGTATTGGAGACAATTAAGTTCTTCCACAGAAAGCTTTATAAGTCAACTGCTAACTACTGTGTCTGTAAATATACTCTTCAAACAATTTTGTAGTCCTGCTATTTTTAAAAATGTGTGGGTGTGGGAAGTGATGTTGAATGAGTTCAGGGTAATTGGTGGTTCTTTATATTAAGAAAAATCACACTACTTAGAAGTCTGCTTCCATAATTTGTATATGTTTAATTTTTTAAAACTTCTAGCCCTATCTCACTTCAGTTTCCACTCTACCTCATAAATTCAAACAATAACAAGTCAAAGAATGTTATAGAGAATGTTATGAACCCTCTCATTATAGTTAAGGAAATTGACGTCCAGTAAAGTTAATGAGATCATGTAACTAGTTTAGTTTGTTTCCATTAATAGACACTGTTCTGACTAATCTGCCTAGCATATTCCTAATCAGAAGGTAATAATAAATAAACATAGCTAACATGTCTATAGTACTGTCTCATACATACCTGCATCACTTCTCAGGAGTGCTCTGTAAGGTATAGGTATTACAATTTCTACTCCTAGAGAAAGCAGGCTCAGGTTTGGAGGGTTGAAGACCTGTGCATACTGATATCTATCAGAAGGGCTCAGTTTTCTTGTCTTCTCATCTTGGCAGAATCATAGACCATCTCAGGATTGTTCCCAAGACCTCAGGATGGAGAAATCATATTTTCATATGTTGCCTCTGTCTCTTTCCTTAGACCAATTATTAACTTCTGTGCCTATTTCATAACTTTTTTTTAAAGGGGATAAAAGTACATTTTAGAGAACTGTGAGCTCTTAAATTTTTCAAAAGAAAGATGCTGGATAATTGTAAAAGGTGTGTTTTTTAAAAATCTCTTTAACAGCATTTTAATAATTCAGCCAATATGTGAGCATCCACTATATCCCAGACACATTGAGGGCCCCAGTAGGTGCAATAGCAATTAAGACAGAATTGTGACCTGCACGAGAAAAGCTTATGCCTTCTTCCTTCTTTTTAAATTTATCTGTGTAGAGAACTATTCACAAGAAATTGTCTTGCTTCTGTGTACATTGCTCTTAAGGTATGAATGATATTATTTCTTATGTCTGAGATGAGTCAACGTTTTTGGTACTTTGTATTGAAGTATCCATATTAGAGAAAATTTGTAGGATGCTTTAATATAGTAAAAATTATATTACATTTTCTTAGATTTTATTTAACTTGATGGAATATCTGAAGTTCTCAGTTATTGCTTAGCTTTGAAAATATGTTTCAATGATTATGTAATTTCAAAACAATTCAGATTCTGTCAGTCTGACTTCTTATGGCAATTGTTTGTTGATGTTACACAAAATGATTAATAAAAAGATTCTAAATTAACCCTGGCTTTATAAATGCTTTTTAAAATTAAAAATAAAAAATGAATTAAGTTGCAGATTCCCTTACCTTATTAAAAAAGTTGGCAGAAGTATTAACTATGTATATTTGACCTGAATTAGAAATTGATGTTTTTCAAATTATGAAATTTATAAACACAATTAATATTTAAGAGGCAGTTTCTGTTATAGAATTGTGCTCCTCTGAAATGATTTATTACTCTGAAGGAATAGTACTAATCATGTCAAATTTTTACTGTTTAGGGGATTATAGCTTTGATTTTTTAAAAAAAGACCAAGTTTTGAATTCTGCCACATGATTATTACAGTGACTCTCTTCCTAAATTTACATAATGTTCCCTCAGAAATGTCTGTTTCAGCAGAACTGGGAAAGTGTTTCTTGTGAGAGAGGCTCTTTGTGAGGAAGGAGTCTAATGGAGCCTGAGCTAGGAAGGGTGGAGCTGGGCCAGCAGGTGGTCTGAGGGAGGCTGCCTGGGAAGTGCTGACAGTGTAGGCCGGAGGAAAGGGAGGGAGCTGAGGCAGGATTTGTGGAGTGGAAAGTCCCTTATTAGCCTGGAAGCTATGATGCCCTCACCCTCTGGAATCCCCCTCCCTAGTGGTAATGCTAGCCAGAGTTGGAGAGGAGGGGCTCCCAGCAGATCTAGGTGGGCAGAGAAAGTAGGGTGATAATGACCTAAAAGGTCTTGACAAAGTTTGAGAGCTCCTGTCTGGGAAAATAGCCTAGATAGTAAATCAGTACTATTTTAAAGGAGAGTTTGGCAGTGAATAAATATATGAAGAATGACTGAGTGACTTGTTTTCATTACCAAGGGTTCTTTTCTATTCTTAAATTTTTTGGTTAACTTTTATATTCAATTTATAATGAACTGTTATTGATTATCTCATATTTATTCATATCCATGAAGTCTCCTTGCCACAAATGATCCAGAAAACTTAAACAAAAAACATCAGGAGAGTGAGTGATGGGTGTGATTTCTATACTTAATCCTGTGATGCTGATGACATACCTGTGTTGGTAGCTGCTTTCTCATGCTGTGACAGGGATGAAATGAAGCCTTACATTGATATTGCTTGACAGACAACAAATACTAGTTGAGGTCATTGTTAAATTAAGACTATAAATTTGCATATATACTTTCTAGCTTAATTGTCCATTAATTTTCACTACCATTTTATTAAAGAATGCTTATTGAACAAAATATTTATGTTCATTTCTAGAGTAGAAGAGATTTTATTTTTTATAACTCTTTGAGCTCTATACTATTCAAGATAATGCTTCTCTTCCTGGAATTTGAGTGTCTTAATTTTCCATGTGTGCATAATCCATGAGAAATTGTTCTCAGTAAATTCCTATACCCTCTACTCATTTTCGCAAGGCAAGGACCAGGTAGGTCTTTATTTGGATACTTACAAATAAAAGCTAGTGAAAGACTGCTCATTAGCAAGAAATATATTGAGAATTAGAAGCCCTTGAACTAGGCTAAAAATAATGAGGATTACTAAGTGTAAAAGGATAAATCAGAGAAGGCAAAGATTAATTTTAAAGTGTAGATTTTATTTGTACAGTTAGGTCACTTCTGGGCTGGGGAGATAGCTCAGTTGGTAGAGTGCTTGCCTCACAAGCACAAGGCCCTGGGTTCAATCCCCAGCACTGCAAAAAAAAAAAAAAAAAAAATTCTATCCAGTTAGGTCGCTTCCATTTCAGATGAGTTCTATGTGTGCATTCGACAAAAGGACACAGAGACCACTTGTGTTTGTCTTCATGTGTATTTAAAAAGAAAAAAAAGACAAGACAGAGGCTGAATGCCAACACTATTAATGCAACTGCCTGAGGTGCCCTCTCTAGCACCTCAAAGAGAGGGAGAGTGGAAAGATGCAGAGCCTGGGCACTATGCCCTGTGCTGACATGGAATATGCCCCTTCCTGGAGCACCACTGCTGAAACTCTGCCAAGAGGGCTGTGAGGTTGTATGGATATGGGAGGAGAGAGGTGAAGGCAGAGGGAGAAGCATCATTTTCTAGGTGGGCAGGGTCACCTACATGCACATTTTCATTTCCATGACTAAAGGAGAGTCCTGAGAGAGAGATACAGACAGACAGACAGACATCAGAAGCAACAGTAACCTTCACCAACTGCTAAGTGCCTAAAATCTTCATTCAGGTATGGACCATTAAATTTAAAGATTTGATCTCTTAAAACTTAAGAGAATTGGGCAAGTGAATAGAGGGAGTAGGGAGCTTGGGTGCCAAATAGCATTTAAAAATATTCTTAAAATGTATATAGCCTGGAGAAAGTGCATTATTAGAGAGGCAGTTGAAAGGGTCAAGATTGAATCACTTAGGTGAACTAATAAAAAT
Source organism: Sciurus carolinensis (assembly GCF_902686445.1). NCBI lineage: Eukaryota > Metazoa > Chordata > Mammalia > Rodentia > Sciuridae > Sciurus > Sciurus carolinensis. Next base: position 88,991,265 of record NC_062219.1, read on the forward strand.
TTTTGAGTTTTTTCTGGGGCTGGTCCCAAACTTACCCACAAGAAATAATTAAACAATTTTTCAAATATTTAAAATCAAACAGATATGGGGAAGATTGTAAAACTTGACCAGGGTACAGACATTCAGAGCTGTGCTTTTTGGGTGTGAAGACTCAGGGACCTCAGCTAACAGGGCTAAAGAAATGGAATGCTCATGGTTTTAAACTAGATAAGTTGTTTTCTGTATTTCCAGAGTTATTTATAACCACACAAGATCTGATGTACTTAACAAAATTAGATCTTATTCTTCCATATTTGTTTTTAATCCATGATTTTGAATGGATTTACTGGTCACATTTATCAAATAGTAATAAGATGTTTTAGTCTTAAGCAAACTTATTTAGTTCAGTCCTTCTAGATCAGTGGTTCTCCGCCAGAATGATACAGCAGAAGCATTAGATAACTCATGCAAAATGTATATACCCAGCAGCCTCCTCATCTACTGTTTAAGAATTACAGAATGTGGGACTGGGTTGTAACTCAGTGGTAAAGTGCTTGCCTAGCATTTATGAGGCACTGGGTTCTATCTTCAGCATCACATAAAAATAAATAAAATAAAAGTTGTGTCCACCACCAACAAAAAAAGTATATTAAAAAATAATTGCAGAATGGTTATGGTAAGAGAAAATTGAGGTATGTGGGGTTAGAAGTAGTTGTTTAGATAACTTTGAAAATTACACTGATATATATTGAACCTATACTGCTCAGTAACCAAAAAGCAAATAGTTTAAACAACTAAATAATACTGAATCTCACCAAAACTAACAAAAATTTTCAGTTTCTGTTGAAATAAATATGCTTTAGCTTTCACATAAATTCCATTTTGTTCGTATCTTGCTGAAAAAGAAACATACATACAGACCATGAAGTGTTTTACTGATAAGTTGGTGAAATGCCCTTTCATTTATGAACTCTTGTGAACTATGATCTTATGGTGTTTCGTGCTTTCTTTGGATAATTTATTTATTTATTCATTGTTTTGTATGTGGGGGACTGGGGATAAAACCCAGGGATGCTCTACCACTGAGCTACATCCCCAGGTCTTTTTGTTTTTATTTTGTGACAGGGTTTACTATGTTGCAGAGACTATCCTCGAACTTGCAATTCTCCTTCCTCAAACTCCCAGATAGCTCAGATTACGGGTGTGTGCTACCATGCTTGGCTCTTTGGAGAATTTTTTTTTTTTTTTTTTTAAATGTCTGTTCATAAACTGCTGAGTAAAAGCCTGGATTTTTAAAGTTGTGCTAAGGTTTGATATCTCTTTACATATTCGTGGAATTGTTGGTTATCCAAAGTGATTTGCTTAGTATATATTAGTCAGTTGCAATAAATCATTTTTAATTTAAAATTATTACTCAATTTTGGTAAGATTATTATTGTTTCAATTATTGGTAAGATTCCAAGGCAAGAAGGGGATCTATCACTTTCTGAAAAATTTATAGAAGTGAAAATATTTTCTTTTTGTAAATAGTTACTGATGTACAATGTCCTCACAGGGTGTAAGTTTTGGGACTTATCTGTTTTAATTAAAGCATACCCTGCCAGTGTATTTGTGGATAACTTAAAAGAAATGGGTGTCTTGGTGAGCAGTTCATGAGATTGGTAGCTGCTGCTGAGTTTGGATGTTTGACTCAAACTCTGGTCAGTACTGGTATATGAATGCCAAGTACTAAGAATTTCTGGAATGTAGAATTGCACAGCACTGATAAAGTTTGCTTTGTTCCCCTATGTGACTTGACCCATTGAGAAAATGTGGTTCCCTAGGAAGTTTTAATAGTTCAAAGTCCGTAGTTAATAAAGAAAAAGGCCACAACATAATTCAGCTTGTTTTCACCTGCTGCCTCAAAGATTAACTTTCTTAACCTTAATGGGATAGAGTTACCCTTTGCTTTGAGAAAGTAATTTATGGAGCTTTTCACTTTTTTTTAGTTTCAATAATCATGATGCTGCTCCTATTTGCAAGGATTTTGGTTTTGTTCTGGGTTGGTGTCACAAACTCCTAAGACTTCTGCAACTTAAGAACCGATGGCAACTTCATCTAAAACCAAATCTCAGGGAAAAGCACACCCACTTTTCTGTATCAGCTTAATCTTTCACTGGACTCATAAGGGTTTTGAATTACTTTAGGAAAGTAGTGACTGATAGAGCTTAACCTTCAGTTTTCCTCTTTTATTTTCATAAGAGAATGGGAGTGGAATTCAAAACATTCAAATTTGGAGTTAATGTGCGTCACTCCGCTGAGAGTGATAGGTTTTGTGTTTTTCCAGTGGGAAACTTTGATCCACAAAGTGATACACGTGTGTTATATACCTCGTTATTCCTTTCTGTTTTCTCCTGATTGTTGCTTACTCTTTCAAAAATCAGCTGACTGTACAAGTTCTCCCTGGGAGCAGATTCAGAACAAAAGTGATCTATAAACAGCACGTAAGTCTCTTTTTTTTTGGTCAGAATTTATAACTTTCCTATTTTTATTTATAGTCTAAATTCACTTAACTGCAGCTTTTAATGTTACATGTGCACATTATGCTGTTAAGAGAATGTAGTTTCTATGTTTGGTTGCTTTTGCTCTAAGAAGGATTTTTATTACATAATGCATGTTGGAGCCATATTAAGTAACCTGGCCTCTTGCCTGTTGTTTCTTGTAGACAACAGTAATGGATGAAAGCTATTTGCATATGCTGTCTCAGTGCAGCACAACACTTTATAGAAACTTGGTAGATGAATAAAAGAGATTCATGAAACTTTGTGCTTGTTTTGAATTTGAGAAATTTTTTGGAATATTTCTGTTAGAGGCTTTTAAATTTGCAAATTGTTGCCTGTATATCTTAGAAACACCTGCCGGGGAACTTTCTTCAGGTTAACCAAACCAAAAGCTGAAGAAGGCTTATCCCTGTTGACAGTGAGCGACTGTAAACATCCTCGACTGGAAGCTGTGAAGCCACAAACTGGCTTTCAGTCGGATGTTTGCAGCTGCCTACTGCCTCGGACTTCAAGGATCCACTTGAAGAGCAATTATCTTGTTTACCAAAACTGGATACCTTGTTTTCTCTTTGATATATATTTTAAAAGCTTGGGTAAAAATGGTGCAAATTAAATAACTTTTAAACCTTCTTTGTATATTTTTATATAGCTTCAGCCAGATAGTAGAAGAGGTACTCTTGTGTGTATATACAATATGATGTGTGTGTGTGTGTGTGTATTTTTTTAAAAAGGAAGTATTCTTGAGAGAAGTGAAGAAATGTATTATAGTATTTTTGTTCTTTTAGAAAAAAGTATACTAGGTAGTACTTCAAAGTCATTCTAAAAAGTATCTGTTTTATCCTATTTGTATTTATCTGCAGTTTCAAAGTGGGTGTTTGAGTCATTCACAAAGATTTATATTAATGAAATCTAGATTATTTGAAAAGAGAAAAAAGTAAAGGCAAAATGTTAATTCACTTTCACATTATTTGACTCAAACCTTCTTTATTTCTTTCTAAGTCTTTAAGTAATAAAGTATCGGTTAATTGTTTTTTATTTTTTACATAGTCAAGTGTGTAAAATAAACTAATATTGACTCAACTGATTCTTATTTTAAAATCTATTTGTTCTTTTATTCAGCAGAATAGTTTAGGCATTGGTTGAGACTGTCTCCTCTTAATTGAACAGTTTATGAAATACCTTTTATCGCCTAAAAATAATAAATTCTATCCTAAATGATAGAATTTTTTTTATAAAAGCCATTTAAGGTTGAATCCCTGGAAAGAACCTATTTTCTAATTTGACTGTTTTTGTAAAGCTTTATTTTTCTTATGGCAAATTTTAAAAATATGAATATTCACTGGAATTGTAGAAATGAGAAACTTTAAAAAGATGAAGGCAGCATCCTTTGTGTTCTGAAACATAGCATTTAAAAAACCTGTAGTATTTTTATTAATTTAGAATTTACAGCTTCTGTTCCCCACTTAATGCACATTAACGATGTGAAGAGAAGTAATAGTGAAGCAGAGTGATTATCTCCCTATTTTTAAATGGTGTCCATTCTCATAGCTGGAATGGAGAGACATATGTATAGAAATGCCTTTAAGTTTCCCTTGTACATAAAGCCATCAAGTGAAAAAACTCAATTAGTCATGCCAGCCGTGAGAGGTTAGTTGGCTGCCACTGAAATGCAGCGGGCCGGGTAGGGGAGCCCTCTGTCAGGCCCTGGGGTCTGGAATTGAGAATGTGGCCTGTTTTAATAGGTAAACTGAAAACACTTAGAGCAAATAACTCAGCTGTGTCCCAGGGAACCTAACATTATTTCCCAGGGAAAGACTATAGGTTGGAAGAAATGGGTAAACTTTTCCTGTTTCTTTGACCTTCACTGTCTTTAGGTTCTCCTTGTATGTTATTTCATGCACCCCCCACCACCTCGCTGCCTTCTAAATTTTCCATTTTCCTTTTCTATTTGGTTATTTCCTTCACATTATAATTGCTTATTGGAATTTTCTTAACTTGTAAAAATTACAATACTTGTAGATATTTTTAAACCAACAAATACAAACCTCCATAAATTCATTCTGGTTAATTTTAAAATTGATACCTACTATGTATTTGTTATGTTTCCCACATTTCCACAGTAACAATCTAAAATTTTATTTAAAAACATTAACAGTGTGCTATTTATAGTTGAAATAATATTGATATAATTTTTTCATTTCACAAAAATAATCTAATGCTAACAATTCACAGTATTATAATCCTACAATTACCTGGACAAAATTATTGTGTACTTGTCTAAGATAAATTAACATTTTTGCATAAATTAGAAACTATTGCTAATTAATTTCATGTGTTTTTTTCCTAATTTTTTTAAATTTCACATTTGTGTCAGCATAATAAAATATGATACATGAACTAGAACATAATCCTTTTTTTCAGTGCTGGGGGTCAAAACCAGGACCTCTCACATGGTAGGCAAGTTCTCTACCACTGAGCTGCACTCCCAGCTCCATAAGCTTCTTAAAATGAACTGCAGTAGGCCAATTACTGAGCATAAAATACTGTCAACATGGACGCTAGATAAACATAACCTGAATGTTGTTGTAAAGTTGATAATGTTTAAATAATAGTACCATACTGTGGAACCATCATGACTATTGTACATTTCATTTTTATTTATGATTGCCAAAATAAAAATTGGCACAGCCTTGGAAGGGAGCTTACTAAAGGAAGTGTATAAGAGCTTCTAAAATTAGCAGTGGTGATTCATTTGAATGATACTTATTTTTCCTGATCTTAAAACTCTGATTTGAACCTGCATTTCACTTTATAGTGATTATGTCTATAAATATCTCACCTATGTAAACCCTTCCTCCATGAGAGAACAGCAAAAACCAGGGTAGGGGACTTTGGAAACAAGGGCGCTGCTTTGGAGGATGACCCTTCTCAAAACTTGGCATCTAGACCTTTGTAGCCCATCTCTGCCCAGATTGCTATCATAATTGCCTTTTTTCTTTCACCCAAATTTTAGCTATTACCATTTGGGTAAAAAAAATCTTTCCTGAGTGCTGTCAGTTTTAGGTGATTTATTAAGACACATTCAAACTAGCCAGTTGCTTTTCTGTATTAAAAGAGTAACAGGATGTTGTTTCTCTTAAATTTGAAGTGACTAACTGAAGATGATTCTTAAGTGTACCATCTTAATGGTCTCTCTAAAATAATAGAAAAGACTTTCTTCACATTGTACTACATCAGAATAAGTATTGGAGATTCTGAATAAATATGGAAGATATATTTGACAGTGTGTACTATAATTTGTGTGCACTGCCAAGCAAATTAAACTGTTAAATCATTCAATAGTGAGTTTTTATTATTGTTTTTCTTCTTCATTTTTGCTCCTCTTAATGGCAAAAGCCAGTAAATAAAATGGGGAAAAAATAATAATTTTTTCATTTCACACCTTATACTGTGTGCTTATTTTTAGAAATAATAGTCAATGAATTAAATATTCTTTAATATGCTTCTTTAGTTGTTAAGCATAGACAAGTTATCTCTCACTAATGCACACTTTTTAAATCTGTAATGGGAATATAATGGGTAAGTTAATATTGCCGAGTGATAATCTGCTTTTCCTAGTTTTTAGATTTAATCATTATATAAGCTTGATGGTCCAGTACTTTGAGAATGGAGGCTTTTTGACACAAATTAAAAAAAAAAAAAAAAGATTGGGGATTCATTTAGCACAAATGCTAAATGTAAACTTATTGTCCCTACAGACTTCAGCATCCCACATGGTTAGAGAATTTAATGAATGAAGTTCATCAGGTATCTTTAAAACAATATGAGTAATATCAGAACTCCATAGCTCTCCTTTCAAAAACAATACAATGAGGTTTCAGGATGTAAGATACCTTTTGGAAAGCATGTTGGAAAATATAAAACGTTATTCAGTGTGATAAAGTATCATAAATTGTTTCATTTCAGTTTGTTTCCTTGCAGGTTCTCACCACTATTTCTAAATTTTCAATTTTGTGGGTTTTTTCTAAAGAGTGAAACTTTCAAAAAGTTGAAGTGATAATACCGATTGTAAGTAAAAGAAAATTTATGTAACAGCTAAAGAAGTACATGCAGTTAAATATATCTAAGTATCTCAATACCGTAAAGCAATAGTACTTACAGTCATGATTTCCACTGTCAGTAGAAATATATACATATATATATGTATTTGGAGGATATGATGTTAATGCTATAGAAACATCATTGCCTTATTTAAGTGAAGATTTGCTGGCACTGAATGTAATAATGCTGGAATGAATCCAAGAATCAGTAAAAGTTGCAAATTTAGATATTTAACTTTGAGCATTCACATTTTGTACATAGTAGATATTAAGTTGTACACTAAGGAAATTATTTTACTAAATTACTTAATTTTAACTTTCACATTTGACTAAAATTAATTTTAGAATTTTAATCTTTTTTTTCCAGGAAAAGGCAGATATTTATTTTTAATACTTTGTTAACTGTTGACAATGGTAATTTCTTAAAAGTTAAAACTTTCTTTTGTTTTTTTTTAGTTTTACGGACTGCATTTTGATTCATTGTACACAAATGGGGTACAACTTTTCCTTTCTATGGTTGTACACAATGTAGATTCACACCATTTGTGTAATCATACATGTACATAGGGAAATGATGTCTGTCTCATTCCACCATCTTTCCTACCCCTGCCCCTCCCGCCCCTCATTTCCTCCATTCTTCTCTTACCCCCTACCCCCATTATGTATCATCATCCATTTATCAGAGAAGACATTCAGCCTTTGGTTTTTTAGGGTTGTCTTATTTCACTTAGCATGATATTCTCCAATTCCATTCATTTACCTGCAAATGCCATAATTTTATTCTTCTTTATGGCTCAATAATATTCCATTATATATATATATATATATACCACAGTTTCTTGATCCATTCATCTATTGAAGGGTATCTAGGTTGGTTCCACAATCTAGCTATTGTGAATTGAGCTGCTATAAACATTGATGTGGCTGCATTATTGTAGTATGCTGATTTACCCCTACCAACATGTTCAGAAGCTGATGCAGCCGTCTTGGATTATCCCCAGAGGAGGAGCCACCATCTTTAGAATTTTGATTTTAAACTATGAAATGCCATCTAGAAATTTAAATTTTCAAACATTTTTTTCTTTTTTATATGCTTTCATGGCCATATCAGATATACAGTTGTCTTTACCTGATTTTTACTATACTTTTACCCCAATAAATCTATATTTTTTCAAATAAATTCTGACAAATTGAATAAGACATTAGGAAATTTTCACATTGTTTATTCATAGAATAATGTTCAAATGTATCTTGAGGCAATCACGTAATCTGTACTTTTGCTTTAGATTCTGGGCTATTAATTTCTTATAACTTGATCCTAAATCTCTGAATAATTAAAATAAATCATAATGAGTTACAAGAAATTCTAAAAATTTAAGGTCATTTGAAAAGTATAAATTGAGTTTCTCAGAATTCAGTTTTCTAAAATATAGTTTATCTGTTCTTTTTGACTAGAGCAGAATCTATTCAGGTTATTGGTACAGATTTGGGCTATTGCTACAAATTGAATGTATGTGATAAGTTAATAGCTTATTAAAACCACCTTTTAAAATAATTCAATTTGTCATCTGAGACGAGGGCAGGCCTAGTGCCAGAGAAGTTAGGGTTATGTTTTGGATCAAAAAATAAGATTTCAGAGACTGATATGAACAGTCCTATTCCCTAAATCTCAGGAATTGGTAGCTCACTTTTCCTGAAGGCAATTTTAATTCCTAGGGATGACCAACACCTTTATTATTTTTAGATTAAAGAAGATGATTATTTGCAGTTGTATATATGAAAGATATTGAAGAATAGAGGCTGAGAAAAATGAAAGAAAAATCAGGACCTATTTGCAGTCTGCCACTTTCTCTCAGGAGGAAGAACATCCTTATGGGAAGTCTGTGTAAATAGGATAAAGACCATTCCCAGGTGTTCGTGAACCTTCACTTTTGCTCAGTGGCCAAGATAATGCTTATACACCTGACCTTTCATGGCAGCACTCCTTCTCTGTATGTGTTTGGGGAAGGAGGGTGTGGAGAGTAGGCAAGAGGTGGGAAAGAGAAGAGTACTAATATGCAGCTGAACTTTCCCCAAATTCTAAATTTACCCTCAAGAGGTTTTGCTGGTAGTGGAGTAGATGATGTACAAGTAAAATGAATAATACTGGTGCATGATGTCTTAATAAGTGGTAGTATTGATGAAATTCTAGATGACATTTACTGAGTCTTTGCTATATGTCAGGCACTATTCATGGTGCCACAGTTCAATCTTCATTGTAGTATTGTGCCATCATGATTTTAAAGATGAGGAAATTGAGACAGAGAAGGCTAAGTGACTTACTCAAGGTCACGCTGGAAGTGGCAGAGAACCTAAAGTAAAGAATAAAAAAACACGGAAGCCAGTTTAAACTGGAAAGGTGAATGTTATCCCTGGTATACTTTCCTCAGGTTGAGGACATAAAGTACAGGGAATGTTTAGATAGAAAAGTTGGAGTTCAGGGAGGGTGTGTACCTGGAGAGATTGACTGGGTCAGCTGATTGCTGCCTGATTAGCCTGATTAGCCTTACCACAGGTAAGAGGGAGCCTGGAAACAGTACACTAAAGAACTATGATGGAATGTTTTGGAAATGTGCAAAAATCTGTTTCCAAGCTTATAGCAAGCTACACTTTTAAATAGTGTTGAATTGTAGGTTGAAGTTATTATGCAGACATGTTTTGGTTCTCTTGAAAGCTGCAAAACAAGGGACAACTCTTGCTGCATCTGTAAATAGGCTGCTATCTGTTTTTCTTCTTTTTGTAGTTGTAAAGAATCATTCATGCCAGCGTGGTTTAATGAGCTTCAGCAGCTGTTAAATGGAATTATATATTCTGTTCAATGAGGGCCCTTTATTCTGCTTTTGTCTCCCGACCATCGTGGTGTCTTCTCTAGCACCAGGATACTTCTAAATCACAATGGCCTGAGTTGTTCTTAGTTCAGGAGATTCTGAGGTCAGAGTCAAACTAGGCCTAGAAAAGAGAGAGGCTATTTTGGCAAAGGTGGTCATAATAGGATGTTATTTTTCTATATTACAACTTCCCTCTTTACCAAGGACTGTGAGGAATGCTAGAGGGAAAGTTTTTTCACAATTTTCTAAACATTTTTAAAGACAAAATAATTATCCACCAAATTACCCACAGGCACAAACTTTTAATCTTCCAAGTAGGAAACAACTAACTCCATAGACAGCTGATGCTGAGGGAATGGAATGAGACTTGGTTCTTCTCTTCCTTCAAGATGTTTCTTTGTTCCATACCTGTTATTCTTAGAGATTCCTGGACACATCTTGCAGTTTGAAGATTTTCAGCTTTCCAATCTGTTATTGCTCAAAGTTCAAACTTTAACATTTAGTCTTCCTCAACTGTTTCTCTGAGATGACCACTTTTCTCTAGTGCATTCTAAAAAGTACCAACTCCCCTTGTGCTCCTCATTCTGGAGCTACCAGGTTCCTCTCTGGGTCTCTGATATGCAGGAAGCCAACCTGTTCTAGTCTGGTCTCAGTGGGAACTGCCTCTTACTATGGTGATAGATCTCTTTATAGCTAGTACTTTTTGGTCAAAAGGAAATAACTCCAGATTGAATTAACTGCATAAATCTCTCATTGCCCAGGAGTTTAGAAACTCTATACTTCTTCATACACAGGAGAACCATCTTGCCAAACACCTAATCTCTTGCCTCCTTTGGAAAGAATATTTACATTTTTTTTTTTTTCAAAAACAGTTCTGCCATATTTTTGCTTTAGGAAAAAGATACCTGCTAGGCGTATCTGACTATCTGCTACATGAGAAAAAAAACAAAACAAATAGGTCTATGACTTACAGGTTACTATAAATAACTACTAACAGGTACATCCTGGTGAAGTGCTCATTTAACCAATTAAGTGTTATTTAAGAGTCAAACAGAGAACCAGAGAATAAACACAGGAAACAAAAATACTTTTATGAATAGATATACACAGATAAATCGCAGTTTCATATTCTTAGACTTCCATTTTCTGGACCTTCCTGTTCATTATTTATAAATTTGAACTGTTCATCCAATAAGTGTTACATTGATCCATACCTGTTGTGCTGTTCTGATTATTTGTTACACCTCTCCACCTTTAAAATTATGGCAATGTATGTACCTTGTAATCTCTTCACTTTTACATCTCTTCTCTTTTGAAGAGGAAGTTATTTTGATGAACAGTGATAATAAAAATATTCCTAAGAAGTAAAACAGTGCTTGGTAAAAGGAGAAAACCATGAAACCCTTCCATGTTTTTGTCTTTATTTATAATACTAAGGAGATGTTGAAAATATAGGAAGATCGACCTGGGTCTATAGCTAGAGCATAACTTTCTGCCAACACAGGATTTTAAAAAATATTGTTCAGTAACACATTTTCAAGTATTCTGGTGCCATTCAGTCAAATTAATCTCTCAACTAATAAATGTCTTATGTTGTTTCACAGATATTCTCAGAGATATGTAATAAACAATCTATATTCAAGGACTGCTAGGGGAATAGTATTTATGTAGCTTAGCTACAAACATTTGCTCTCTTAACAAAGTGGGCATTTAAAATGAAGACTGTCCCTGGCATTGTACAAGCACAGTAGGAACATTGACCTGCTGACTAAACAAATATGATTGCCAAAGTGAATTATTAAATTTCACATGGCCTCACTTGCTAGAGAATGTCACTCCTTTTTCTCCCACACAACTTCCTACTTTTTTTATTAGATGAACATTTTTCAACACTTGCAGATAATTGCCATATTTTGCTAGTCATTATTATAGCAGTGTCCCACTGTTTATGTTTTAAAACCAGTACTTGGATGAGTCCCATTGAAGCAGAACAAATAGCTATATGTCTGCATCTGTGCAAATATCCATCCAGACTTGCTTTATTAAAAGTCCCAGTGAATTTTCAGTCTAATTGCTGGACCTTGTATCACTGCTTAGACAATTGCATCTTCCAGCTACTGTTACTTTTCTAAACATGGGTGATTTCACTTCAGTATTTCCTTTAGAAGACTATTTGGGAGACTCCCTTCCAATAGAGGAAGTGGGTTGATGAGAGCCAGTTTTCTTATTCCAGATCCTTCACATCTCTGGAAAGCTGCATCCTTTGTAGAAAATAGATCTCTGTGTGTGCCAAAGTGTAACCCTGACGTTCATCAGGGCATGGGGAGGAGGTCACATATTCCTTGTCTGTTTCAGCAGTAATCCTCCCATTTGGCAGGAGTTTGAGAGGAAGTATTTAACAATGGGATTTTATAAAATTCTATGTAGTAAAGAATGTTTTTGTAGTTGAATGGATCTAAGGAAGTTTCTTTTTCTCCCCCCCCCCCTTCTTGAGTGGAGGGTGTTTAAAGGTAATGGTATCTGTGAATTTATTGGGAGGATTTACTGTTTTATTGAAGCTTGTGGAATATTTTTTCTATTTTGTCATTTCCGAGAAAGGTAGTCATCAGAAGAAAAAGCTGTAACCTCTTAACTTCATACTGGTCTCAAATGTTTTGCTGAAGGGAAATTAGAGAAGAAGTAAAAGTCTCTCAGGAAGGTAAATTTATTCAACAACCAAAACTCTTTTAATGTCTCCAACCTCTTGTGCACTGTAAGTTGTGGTAGTTAAATAACACAAATAACTTTATATTAAAACTCTACAAAGTAGAGGAAAAGATATTGTTGTCATCATCCCCTCTGTGCTTCCAGCCATGTGAGGTTTCCAAGATAGCTGCTGACAACACATGTCTTCTGGATCTGGCATCCCCATCAGACAGTGTCAAATGGTTGGTTTAGAAATTACTATAGAAAGTTAGAGAACATCTTCTGAGCAACAAGATGAAATCTTTCCTCTATGACCTACTAGGTTCATAGGTCTAAAATTCAGGAATGGCATAGATCTTCACTTGCCTGTGACCCATGTCATCATAACAGAGCCAAAGTTACCCGTTTGTGGTTGAAACATTTCAGTGTCTGCTACAAAAAAGAAGGGAAACATAATATTACCAGTGGTACTTTTAAATTTATTGTACAGTACATTTAGACTGTTAATTTCTAATCTTTAAAAATAATTTTAATGAGAGTTAGTACTTGGTACAGGATCATCATAATAGTATTAACTCTTACTCATGATAGGAGAATTAAGTTACTTGGTTCACATCTTTATTGAATGGCAGCCCCATCAATTGGTCATATAGACCAATTGGATGTCTTCTGAGTCAGAAAACTAAAGCCAACATCATATTTTGCACATATAAAATTAATGTATTCACTTGATAGATGCTTATCAAGCCTTTGCCCACATAAAAATATGGCAAAGAACAAGGTAGCCTCCTTTTGTCAAGGAGTTGACATTTAAACAAAGATAAAACATGGAGACAGTGATTGCATGAGAGAAATCATGATTGAGTTGCTGCTGAGAGTTTTAGGAGAAAGGGTATACACAGAAGGTCTGTAGACCTTCTGCAGAATCAGGAAACGGTTCAAAAAAGACACACTTGAACATATTGAAAGACAAGCATATCCTGGGCAAATGAACTATTGGTGCAGAAACCCCAATAGCTAGAGTGTGTGCAAAGCATGGAGGTGTGGAAGGCAGGCCCTGCTCAGGAAGAACTGCAGGTGGGTCCTTCTGCTTTAGTCAGTGTGAAAAGAAGACCAGACAGAATCAGGGAAATATGACATGGAAAGGTGGGCAGAGGAAGGTGCTTCAAAGGGGGCCTTCAGAAGAGGAGGAGAAAAGTGAGGCTAAAGTGTTAAAAAAGTTAAGGAGGAAGAAGTCAACAGTATCAACAGCTGCAAAGAGATGAAGTAATTATCCTTGAGCAGAAAGGTGTCTTTGTGTGAGGGAGGATGGGAAAACATTAGAATAAATTTGTAATGGGATGCAGTAATGTTGGGGACAGAATATACTTTATTCAGTAGGAAGTGATGTAGGTCACAGCTAAGGGGAATGAGAAAAGGGAGGAAGGTAGAGGTTCAGAAAAGCCGCTGTGAGCCCAATGTGGTGGGCCCATGCCTGCAATGCCAGGGTGTGACTTGGGAAACTTAGACAGGAGGCCAGCCTCAACAACTTAGTGAGACCCTAAGCTTGGGATGTAGCTCAGTGGTAAAGTGCCCCTGAGTTCAATCTCCAGTATCAAAGCTACAAGTGTAAAAATAGAAAGGCAGACACAAAAGATATTCCGTGCTTCACTGAGGGATGCCTGAGATTAGAGGCCATAAATTTGAGGTAGTATGTATTTACTTGGTGGCATCAAGTCAAAGGTCTAAATATAGGCATAAAGAAGGGAGAATATGTGCACAGGAAACTCCACCTGAGAAAGAAATTTGCCATTGTTTGGCATGTAGAGCCGCATAGTTAGTTATAAAGAGTAACATGAAAGAGGTCTTTTGAGAAGTTATACAGTTGCCTTCTTGAGAAGGCTTTGTTCCCCTCTACCCCTGTTAACAGTTTGGTTGTATCATGATCCTGAAGTATACAGAGCCCACAAATCTGACTCAGCCTTATGAGAATTAGGAGTATAATACGTTGTTTCTTTGATGACTCCTTCTTATTTCCCTCTTTGCTCAAGCATTACAGTTGGTATGTATACTATAGTGCTTAACTTGTACAGTGGTATCTGATGTATTTGGCCCTTTAAAAATGAGCTAATCTCCATAACTGAATTTTCCAGATAATTGAATTTTATCTCATTTAAAACTAAAGAAACAAAGAAAGACCATTTTGAAGATATATTTCTTTTACTTGGTTTCTCTGAAGGGAGTAGTGGACCTTATTTACAGCAGGTTCTTGATGAGTTTAGGCTTTGGCTATAAACATCAGTTAATGGAATCTGCCTCCTAACTGCACAGAAGCCTTTGGTTTTTTGGTTTTGGTTTTGGTTTTGGGCTTTCACTGTTAATCTCACTATGACTAAATTGTGCCTTAGAAGCAGGGATTATGTCTAATACTTTTCTATCCCCCACAACACTCAGAACAATGCTAATAGAAGGCCCATAAATACTTGGTTTATTTCTAAAGATAGCACAATTCTCTTAATTGTTGGCTCACAATTCATTTAATGTTGGCTAAAAAATATTAGCTTTTTTTTTTTTTTTTTGGCAGTCATCAGTATTACTCAGGTCAAGCTTAGTGGCAATTAAAACTCCTTCCTCTTTCATATGAATTGTTCTTTTGCCCCAGTTGGTGCTTGTGCAGCCCATTTTCTGAATTTAAGTAAGTATTTAAACTCATGCCCAAGATTTCACAAGAACTGTTGCTATGTCACCTTTACCCCCATAGGAAATTTCTTAGAAATGCTGCCTAATTGTTAAGTTTGATTTGACCCATTGCACTAATATGTCAGAGTCCTTTGGGGTCCAGATTCACTCATTCAACATAATTACTAACTCGTTTAATTGTGTGCTGTATTGGGAAAACCTTTTTTTTTTCCCTCTAGCTTAATTGGAGATATTTGTAAAGATTAAAATTAAAATGTTGCATAGTAAATGTCCAAGCAAAGATAGATACATAACTCTCAACACCCTCTTCCGGGTTGATATTGGTCATCTTCAGCTCTTTTAGGGCACATTTGGTCAGCCATCATGAATCTCCCTAATTGTATTACGATTCAGACTAAATTTTTCCACAAGGACATCTTGAGACTTGTTCAAATAGACTTTGCCTAACAGATTTTCTTTGTCCATCCAGTACTCATATTTAAAAGGGAGGAAATAAAAACCAACATACATATTATATAAATATTGGTTTGATTTCTCTCCCAGATCCTTCTTAGAAAAGATAAAAGATAATCGCTGATCTAAGGCAGAAGATTTCAGACATTTGTTTATTCATCTAATAAACATTTATTAAGCTGTTACTCTGAGCCAGACGCTATACTAAGGTTGGCGATGCAGCTGTGAACGAGTCAGATGTTGTCCCTGCCCTCCCTAGAAATGTCGTTATTGCCAGGCTCTCAAAGAGGCCTGTGGATGGGTTGAGAGAGGAAAGCAGCTGTTGGGTGAGTGTTAGACAGACCAGGGCTGGGAAATAGTGTGTGTAAGAAGCGGAAGCTTTTCAGGTTACTGAGATTCTAAAATGAAATACAGTGTCAAGGTCTAGACAGATTGAGAAACTTTGAACTATGTAACAAATAAACCCTAAGAAACTGAAATTTGGAGCTGCTCACTTTCTAAAGCACTTTGTATTAATAGACTTTTCATGCTAGTCTATGTGTACTAATGGTAGATTTTACACATTCTGGTTAATGTGCTCTAAAAATGACACTATCTTCTGAAGTAAATGCCTTTGAACTCAGAACTGCCATATAAGAATTTTGAGTCTTTAGCCTGGAGTGGGGGATGGGGGGCCTTAGCAGAGCAATGAGTCAATTTTTTACTACGTTGCCTAAGACTAATTTCTTCAGAAAGTTTTCAGAGAAGTACTTATGCAACATCCATCTCTCCCACTGTTTCTCCAGAGGGCTCATATAAATCCTTCTGAAAGTCCTTTGTTTAGGTATGTGCTATACCTGTGCTGACTCTTAACCTAATTTCTAAGTTAGTTATATCCCATGCACAGATCTCCAAAGGACTGTGCGGGGCGGGGGGGGGGGGGGGGGGGAGCCATAAGATAATCTTCCCAAACTCCTATTTAACCCTAACTCATTTTGAGGCAGCTTATTCCTAAGTCTGAAGTTGGGTAGCCCCACAGGGAAAAGTCAGGGAAAAGGAATGTTTTTTCTTCCATTAGAACTTGTTCTCCGCAGGAGACTACTTCGGGCGCCCAGCTTTCCTTCTCCCTTCTAGGATATTATATGGCAGGGTGTTTGTGTTCAAACTTCAGAAGCTATAGGCGAGACCTCAGTTGCCCAAACGGAAATAAATGCTTCCTTTTTCTTACCATCACTGTATTATTCTCCTTTCCCTTTCTATTTTCTTTTGGATCTATTTACATCCTGGACTACTTTTACTATCCTATTTCTCCATTTTGTAACTTCCTATATAAATATATGTCACACTTGGAAAAGGAAACCTGTCTAAATGAAATTAGATATGTGGTGCCAGATACACACACAAGGCACCCCTGTGGTTCATTTAGCTTCTTGGTCAAGCATCAATTTAGTAAGAAAGACCTTACCCAACCCCCGCTTTCATCTGAAATATCAATTTCTCCCAGCTGATCACTTAACCTGCTGTATTTTTCCTTTGAAGCATTTATTGCTCCCTGTGAATTATGTGAATTTCTTGATCGATTTTATTTGTCTCCTAATGAATACTATGATATCAAGGATTCACTGATAGAGCCATATAGCCTAGAACACTGCCTGCTACATAGTAAACACTGAAATGTTTTCAACAAAGCAGCACTTAATACGTTTTGATGATTAAGAAGCTCGATGTTTATCTTAATGAGAGTTGCCATTACCATCATCTTTCCTCAAGGCTGAGTGTATACTGAAGTTCATTGTTTGCCCAGTGCCACACAAGTAGTAGATGGAGCCAAGATCCACACTCTTCATGTGGCCTGATAAATGTTTCAAAATAAAATATGAAATCATTAAATTAAATATCATTGGTGTATATTTATAGAGAAAGTATAATGAACACGGAGGGCAATGTGTTAAAGTGTGTCTACAAGCAGCTGTTTATTGAAGTGTGTCAACTCCTTATCAGAATGAATAAGACCAGGATATCAAATATAAATGAAACCTGTAGTTAGTCTGAAAGTTGCATTTCCAGTTCCTCTCCATGAACTTCTAATACTAAGGAAAAGAATTTGATTTTACTCTTCACTTCTTTGACTTACTTCTAAGGTTTGTTCCTCAAGATTTAACTAGTTTGCTTTATTTTCCTCCCCTTTGGGGATAGAAGAGATGTTGGGGAACTATATCTTAGAAGTTTCTAAGTTCTACCCCTTTCAATCTCTGAGATGGCTCTCACTGCCCTAGAGACACCAGCAATTAAGCGACTAGATTTGGAAGCAGTCAAGTTTGTGTTTAGGCATTTGAACTTTTTCTTGTTTCCCTTGCAAACTCCTTAGCCTTCAGATGGATTTGAAAGAAAATGCACAGATTTCACGTGAGTTTTCAGATGATAGGATTTCAGCTTTTTTCAGAGTTTTTGTTTTTAGGTGGAGAATAAATAGAGTGGACTGGGCTAGAAGTTTTTATTTTGCAAAGATGAACAAGTAGCATGTTATTTTTATTTTATCATGAGACTTTTCATTATAGGTTTGTTTTTCAATTGAGACAAGCTTTGAATTTTAACATAATGGAAAAAATTAAGATCTGTGGTAAATTTAATCTGCATGTATAAACACAATTATAGACAAAGATTAAGTACTGAAACAAAGTACCAGAATATTTTAATACTAATTTGTTGTAGAAGTTTTCTTTACTCGATTCTACTGGGTTCTGTTTTATATCAAAAGAAAACATTGTGTCATGTTAATGTACAATAGCCACAAAAAAAAAAAAAAAAAAAAGCTGCAGAGGGATACCACCCTCAGTGCTGTGAAAAGACCATTGTCAGACTTTTCTTAAAATATAAAAAGTCCCCTGTTCAGGTTAAACTGAATATAATAAACTACTGGAGAAATGTTTATATTCTTGCTACTTTTTAAAAAGCAGTTAATTATGTGTTGCAAGCATACATCTTTTTTATTATTATTTAATTTACCTACAAAGAGCACTACATCTTCTTATCTGAGTCTCATCATTGTGAGGCTCGGTGTGTTCCTATTCACTTTGTCTTAAAATTTATTGAAACATTGAGAAAATAGTAACAAAAAGTACCCAAAGAAAAATGATTCATAATTCTATTCAAACCTGAATATTTTAATTTTGTATATTATCTTCCAGTGCCTGCCCATTTTTGTATAGACACAACTATACTATGTGGTATACTGAAAGTAATTGTATACTTAAAGATATCATATATAGATATTAAGTTAGTAACTTAAGGGGCTACTTTATGTTAATGTACTACACTGTTAAAAATTATTCTTCAAATTGTTTTCATTTTGATGACTAATATTTTCATACAGTTTTTATTTTTATTTTATTTATTTATTTATTTGGTACTGGGAGTTGAACTCAGGGACACTCAACCACTGAGCCACTTCCCCAGCCTTATTTTGTACTTTATTCAGAGACAGGGTTTCACTGAGTTGCTTATTAGCACCTTGCTTTTGCTGAGGCTGACTTTGAACTTGTTATCCTCCTGCCTCAGCCTTCTGAGCTGCTGGGATTACAGGCATGCACCACTGTGCCTGGGTCATACAGCTTTTTTTTTGGGGGGTGGGGGGTTCTATCACTTTTACTTTTTTATGATAAATTATTTTAAGCAGTATTACCAAATCAAAAGTAGATTTTTAGCTTCACATGAGTATAACATTCACTGCAGCCATGCCAGCATTGCATGTATATTAAATGTTACTAATTTAGTAGTTTCAGAATGCCAACTCAAAGATTGATTGACATGAATTTTCAATTATAATAAGAGCAGCAAATTACATGAATTTCTTCTTTGGGGAGCTATATGCTCATAGCTCTGGAAGTATTCTTGGTTTCATCACTACACATTGAAACATTAATAGACAAGGATTGATAGATATGTATTACATGATCCCCTTATAAATATGTATAATGCTTACCCACATGGAGTTGGCAATATATTGTGGTAAACATGCTTGTTGCCCATTATGAGTTTAAAACCTAAAAGGTAACACAATGACAAAGATAGAGACAGTTTGTCTGTCTTTTGCAAGTCAACAATGGATAAGTTGTAGAAAATTCCACTTAATATAAAACAGACTGTCATAATGGAAAATAGAATGAATGGATTAAAGCTTAAGCAGAAGAAAATATAGGAGCCAAACTAAACCAGAGGTTGAACAGTGTGTCTCTTATAGATAGCATATAGTTGGGTCTAGCTTTTTAATACAGCTTGGCCCAGCATCTTTTGATTAGTGTTTAGTCCATTTAACATTTACTGTAATTAGTGATGAAGTTGAACTTAGGACTAGCACTCTATTTTTCTGTTTGCCTTATGTGTTGCTTGTTCCTCAGTCCTTCCTTTCCTGCCCTCTTTTGTTGATATACCATTTTCATTCTGTTGTCTTTTAAAAATTATATTTCCTTGAATTGTTATTATTAAACACTTCAGGAATTGCAATATACTTGTTTATCACAGTCAACTTAAAATTGGTATTGAATTACCTTTGATAAAAATAATAATATATATTTAGTTAAACCTTGAAACAATATAGTTACATTTACCTTCCTTCATTCTTTGTGCTATTATCGCCATATATGTTATATGTATTTTAAAATCCCAAATGGAGTATTACAAGTTTTGCTTTAAGAAGTCATATGACTTCAAGAAATTTAAAAAAGGTCTTTAAATGATACTAAAATGCATGAGTAGTGATTAAAATAAATTATCTCTAAAATAAATTTTTAATATATTATAATTTTATTGGTCCTGAGAGTTTCCAACTCTTACTTTTATAACTTTAAGAGACAAATTTAATATGGAAAAGAGAACAAGAGAAGAGCTGAGTGGTCAGTTGGGCTTGTTCATTTGCTCCCTGATCCATTAAATATCATATCCCTGTGGTCCTTTATACTTACCTACCAAAAGGATAAGCTGAACTACACTTCCACAGGTCTATTTACAGCATTTGAAATCATTTAGCATTCATTGTCTTATTCTATATTTATATTTTTTTAAAAAAGTTAAGCTTGTGCCTTTGCTCATCTATTTGGATAGAATAGGCCATGGCAAACCTTGTCAGACAGTACTCATTTACTTATAATGTGAAATCCTTGCATTTCTTTCCAATTGAATATTAAAGTAACCAACAGTGCTTTGTGTTATAGTGACCCCTGGTGGTACTTTTGTTTTAGCTTTTTTGTTGTTTTGTTTTGTTTTTTAATCTTATTTTGTCTAGAACATTTCTTGAAATGAATCATTTTACCCATTAGGATGTGTCTTAAGAGGCCTCTCTCTCCCTTCCTGGCCCACATCCCCTTTTGTAGAAGAGATTGTGTGGCCAGAAGCCATGCAGGAAAGAACCAGTACCCCCTACATTTCTGCCTTTGGCTTGAGAAAAAAGATCTATGCCCTATGTAGAGGGGGAAATTGAGGCCAAAATAATGCAGACATTGGTAGATGGTAATATTGGAAATATTTGTGCTAATATTTTATGACATGAAGTACTTCTAAGGATGTATATGTTTTGAGAACATACATGACACACCCTGTAATGTATATAGTGTATTATTTTATCATTCTATGAAAGCTAAGGGAGAACTCTAAAGTACCCAAAGTCACAAGTTAATCAACTTGGGTAAAACTTGGGGAAGCCAGAATTTTCAAGTGAATGCCTATTTTTAATTTGGACAATGAGAAAATTTAAAATTCAGTGTGTCAATGTAATTTTTAGATTTACATACATATTGCATGAATACATTCTTTTTTAAAATTAATACTACCAATACAGTTAAAATCTTTGATAACCAGTCCCAGTTTCCCCCTCCTTTCTCCAGGCTTAACTGCCACTGTCAATTTGGTGTGTAGTTTTTCAGATACGCTTCCCTACTATTACTACTACTACTACTACTACTACTACTACTACTACTACTATACACACACACACACACACACACACACACACACACAATGTTAAATATAGAAATGGGTGGTTGGTTACTTACTTAGTATGTTTGAAACACAATAGTATTTGGCAGAAGTTTCTTCATACTGGTAAAGTATTTTCACTGAAGTGACTAGTCTCTTCAAAACCAGAACTCAGGCCACTAAGTATCATCATAACAATTTGATATTTTATAGCAGTGACAGTTATTTATAGTTATTCTTGTAGTTAATATTCAGGATTCAGCTAAAACATTAGTCATTCTACCATTTTTATAGTTAAATTAAAAAGCAATTATTAGCTTGTATAGATTGTCTTCTAGTATATATTCTCTTTAGCAACAATGGTAAGAATACCTTCATTTTTGTCATGGTGTCACATTCCCATCACTATGGCTGTAGCCAAAATGAGCCAACTTTTAAACATAAGACCCACAATTTACTATGAATGAAAGGATCAAAATGATTTATAGCTTATAACCCTGTTCACTGAATGTATGAAGACTCAAGAAATAAATATCTATAAGAAAATTGTTTCACTACTTTATCATTTTCATTGAAAATTTATATCTAAGTTCATTTAAACCCTCAAACCCCCAATATTTAAAAACCTGAATTTACACTCAATGTGAATTGACAGGCAGCAAAAAGATATATATGGATTCATCATAACAAGAATATCTTGTCTTCTCAGCATAATTGCTTAACTGAAGTAGTGTGCATTAAAAAAAAGTTTAAAAAATGAAGGAAGTAGGAACCCAAAGAATTTTTATGTGAAGTATAATAAAAGGTTGCATCAGATAACCAGTAGATTTTAAAAACCCATCACAGCATTGTACACAAAGATGACACAAACTTGTAGCTTTTCCATGCTCTATAGAATTTACTCCATTTTCTATTTAAGCAGGTTGACTTGAACTACAATGAGTATCTGAGACAGAAAAATGATATAAAGCAGAGATTCAAAGTATGGTGATTGGGTTCAGGGAGGAGAATGTTTTCCCTGAGATGAGCATGAGAAGATTAATTGAGGAGGGAGTGGAATTTCTCAGAACAAATGATACTCATAAAATCAGGGCATTTTTTGAGTTGGATAAATTTCCATGATATTTCTGAATGTAGTACTTTGATCTACTTTAAAGAACCATTGTTGTTGATTAGCCATATATTGTAACATCATAGCAAGATGTTCTATGTTTGCAATTTTCCTTTAGGATCCAGGGTATAAATAAAAACCAAT
This sequence comes from Sciurus carolinensis, assembly GCF_902686445.1. Taxonomy (NCBI): domain Eukaryota; kingdom Metazoa; phylum Chordata; class Mammalia; order Rodentia; family Sciuridae; genus Sciurus; species Sciurus carolinensis. The sequence goes on from NC_062219.1 coordinate 89,013,772, forward strand.
CAGAGTAAGAATTTCTAAAGTTTCTATAAATGACATTACTATAAAATAAGTACATATTGTTATTCATTGTGATTGCCTCATACTTGTTCCTTGGAAGATTCCATATAATTCATTATTATATGACAATATGTTCATTACATTATGAAAATTTAGGAGTTATGGTTTCAACTGGTGAGTGATGTTTCCCTGTTAAATGTTCATCTTATACACTAGGCAAGATTAAAGGAGAATAGAAGGTGGAAAAGCAAATGGTAGCCTAAGCCAGGTCTAGTCAAGGGAAGGGAGGAGGTAGCAAAGTAGCTAATGGGGATATGCCCTTAGATTAAGAAGCCTCCTCACCAGGTAATTTTCCAATTGCCTCTAAAATTTAACAGTGGTAGGAGACCTGGACCTGACTTTAAGAATTAATAATACCTATGCCTGAGCAAGGAAGGTGCAGCTAAAAATTCTAGTACACAAGATACTTTAAGCTTCAAAAATGGTAACAATGTTTTTCTCCAATGAATCATTCACTGGCTACTTTAAAGCTGCTACATTTTAACTTAAAAATGAGAGTTGGAGAAAGCTACTGTGTGTCTGAAAGATAGTCTACACTACTCAGGATTTTTTTAAAATTTATTTTTGTAGTTGTAGATGGACAGCATGCCTTTATTTTATCTGTTTATTTTTGTGGTGCTGAGGATCAAACCCAGTGCCTCACACATGCTAGGCAAGGGTTCTGCCACTGAGCTACAGCCCTAGCCCACTACTAGGGATTTTTAAAATCACAGATAAAAAGATTATAGAGGACTGGGGGCGGGGGCTAGCTCAGTGATAGAATGCAGGGCCCTGGGTTCAATCACTAGCACATGCCCACACATACACACATTTTTTTTTGAATACAGAATGTGCCAAATGTGACCAGATATAATATACATTTAAAATAAATGTTTGCATTTAGAACTAAAAATGATCAAATGGTAGTTTATAGAAATTGGTTTTATGTGGGTAAAATGCCTATTAAAGTCAAAAGCCCTGCTGAAGCAAAAAGATTAGATTGCATGTTACGACAGAACTTTCCAGACTTGTCTTTGAGTGGTTAAAATAATCATTTTATGTAACTGAAGTTATTTTAATGACTATGTTTAGTAAGGGTGTGGTTCTTTCCAGTTAGAACATTTTAAACTCTTAAATGATTATTCAATATTCAGACCCAACTATTAGAGGCCATTTCCTTTCATTCTTGTCCATTTAAAAACTGTTTACATGGATTTTTTTCTCTTTAGTTACATTTTACTTGGACTTTTCTTCACTTGGAGTCCATCACAAAAATAAGATTTAAAATTCAGGCTGCCCTCATGAAAGATTAACTTTCCAAGAGATACTGCTGTTATTTAAGGAAAGATTGTAATGTAGTCATTTCTCTTTTTAGCCATGAGTTCCTTAGAAAAATAAAACAGCCTAATTTTGAATTATCAGGGATTTTTAAGAACAAGCTTTTTAGAAACTGGTATTTGTTATTTAAAGGTTAAAAAACTTAATAATCATATTCAAATTGTTAATGAATTCCCAGGTGTTAGCATCATTCATTCATTCACTCACTGTTTACCAAGAACTTCCTTTAGTGCCAGACAAATCCTAGCTACATGTTGTGAATTTTTTAAAAAATGAAATTAAGTGAAAAAAAAGCATGATGTTTCTTATGTGACTTGACTTTATAGTGAGATGGACAAGTAAGAAAGTTATTATAATATAGTTTGAGTTCTTTGCTGGAAGAATATGAAGAGTTACAGTAGTGGTGAGAGAGGACAGGATCAGGTTTCTCCCAGGGTGCAGGGAGGGGTGCAGGTATCAGGAATGGCAATAACCTGAGGAGACTTTGCAAGAGAGGACATTTGATTTGGATTTGAAGACTGTGGGCATTCACCAGATAGAAGGGTAAGCACAAGTGTGGAATAGAGAGTAGGCTTGTGTGATTTGGTCATTAAAAATGTCTTCATTCTTTCATTATGACAGAACTCAATATTCAACACACAAATTCATAAATGTTTCAGTCCCTACCCTTTCGTGTTACCATTGGTGCTCCTCAGAGCTCTTTCCTTTATCACTTGTCTTCATATTCACTCCCTCCTGCATGAAAAGTCTTGTCACTCAAGCAGACTTAGGAATTAGGCAACTTCTCCATCTCCTGAATTAGTCACTCATGGAGTTCTGCTCTGCTTTCTATCTTTCTACTTTCTCATATTTGTTTTCTCTATGTGCTTACTATCTCTTCCCTAAGTAAAGCTTCCAGTGTTCTCCCATATACTACTAATAGGGAGAGTCATTCTTTTTCTGTTTTCCATACCTGCAGAAGTATAGCTAGAGTAAATTCTCCAAAGTTCAGATATGGTCACACCATTTGCCTGCTTACACTCTTCCATTGGCCTCCATAGTTTGGAGATACTGCCCAAATCCCCAAATTCCTTAGCCTGGTAAATAAGGGTCCCCCATCTTCCTCCACACCTCTCTCTAGTCTTATTTACCCCTGTCCCTCACCCATTTGCATCTTTTGCTCCAACTGCTGAATTATTGAAGGTATTAGCATACCTTAAATTTATTTTTCTCTGTAACTGTTCTTTTGTCACCAACCATCCCCTCCAAATCCCCACTAACACTATCTTCACTTTGCCAACTTTATTCATTATTCAAGACTCAGTCTGGTTTATCAGCCAACTTTGACCTACCATAACACTTGTTATGCTTAAAACAAAGGTTTACATGCCTATCTTTCATATTAGGCTGTCTTGAAGGCAGAGATGATACTATTTATTTCTTATCACCTAGAATTTTAAACATCACTGGTATCTGGCAGGTACCTACAAATGTTTGTCAGATGAATGAATGAGTGACGTCCTCTAACAATTAGAGACTGTATGCCACTTTGTTTTATAGTATAGTGTTCTCATCGAGTAGTGTTGTTCTGTGATATACAGTATTGACATTCTTCTTCACCCAAGTGTTTTTGTGCATCATAACCATTTGAATAGGTTAGAAAATAATTTAGGAATTGACTGTTTATGCATGTCTCTGATTATAGAGTTACTTGATTTTTTAAAATTTAATCATTGTTAACAATTTGCAATACACCACTTTGTGCATATGATTTTTATCCTAACATTTACTTTTTGCCATTTGATTGAATTTATAACTACAAAAAACTGTTGGATGGCCCTCTGTCTGCAGACATAGTTCAGCCATTGTTCTCAGTTCTGTGGGGGAGTGAGATGGAACAAAGTCATATGGTTTAAAGAGTGAGAAGCTAGATTACATATCTTCCACAGTCAGAAAGGAAATATGTGCCATTTAAAAAGGGAATAAGACTTTTGAGACCACTTTGGGAAAACATGGAATGTTGAACATCCAATACTAACAGAATCCATGAGTGTACAAGGCCAAAGCTGAAGATTCCAGGAAAATCCTGGATTGTACAGAACAGGAAGGGAACAAAAACTTAGTGGCAAGAAAGTAAGCATCATGTGGCCTCCACACCTATCCTTTCAGCCCAGGTTCCTAAAAGAACCATAATTTACTCCTAAGTATACTTTTTTGATCTTTTTCTGTGACACATTATAGTAATCTTGAAATAGTGCTGGGTTTCCTGAGGCTTCTGCTGCTGACCACCAACCCCTCCCTAGAGAGCACTGAGCGACAGATACTGTAAACATCCTACACTCTCAGCTGTGGAAAGTAAGAAAGCTGGGAGAAGGCTGTTTACTCTTTCTGCCTTGGAAATCAACTAAAGAGGAATGGATTTGGAATATTTCTGTATGTCACAATTGATCCTATCCAGTGATCCTTTATTTTTGAGAGCAACTCCAAGAGAAACAAAAAGGTAAATCAATGAATTCATGCTAACAAATGTAAAATAATTTGTAAAATCAGCTGTTTTCAAACTATCTCACATTATTTTCTAAAAAGTTACCAGATACCCAAGAAATGAAAGTTTTGATAACTGGTATGAGGCTACAGTTGTGGGTTGCTGTGGCCGGGTCTATAAAAGCAACAGAACATTATATGATTGCACATTAGGACAAACAATTATCCATTAACCTGAGTAGCATTTACACATTGTGTTTCACTCTTGAAGCAAAAGTTCTGGTGTTCTGGGACTTGCTACTTTATCAGAAATCAGAAACAGCTGGGAGCCCCATGCTTGGAGTAGTAATGATATACAATATGAAAAAAAGCCTGCTGTGTAAAGTCTGAATATAGTTATACTTTTAAAGAAAAGATATGCGTGTAGGGGATGGTGGGAGATGGGGGTGGCATGTAAGAAGAAAATTTCAAGAAGCATCTACAGAACTAACTTATAGGTTCAGCCTTAATGAAGAAAATTACTCCATACTCCATTTCTTCTTCTAGTAAATCATTTGTATAAAAATTTTTTTGAACATCTAATCTAGAATTTGATTACCCAAAATTTGAGTCTTGCTATTTTTCTAATCAGTATTAAATAGGCCAACTTTTCAAAGAGAATATTTAAATAATAAGGTATATTCTTATGTAGCAAGCCCTTAAGAGGTTAATTATGTCTGCTTTAAATATTAAATCTTGACACAATTACTTGCATATATACTCTTGGCACATAAGCATCAGTCACTTAAACTAAGACACACTATTGCTTTAAAAGTATTAAAGGAAGTTTTCATTTCACCTCCCCCCTGCATTTAGAGTATAAGACAATAGGGAAGATTGTTTCATAGGAGTCTAACAAAAAGTTGTGTGTGAATACAATGACTTTAGCATGTGGTCTCAAGGAAGTATTTGAACAAGATGGTTTTGCAGTAGTAATGGACACTGGTGAAGTGCTTGCTGAGTCACTCAGCTTGGTTGAATCATTAAGCGTTGTGATTTTGCCTGCAGGCTTAAAGCAACTCTCTTTGAGACAATGCTCTCCAGTCTTCTCAAAGGAATAATTTGTTTGAAATTTTGCTTTCTGCCAGGAAATGTGGATTATATGAGTGAGGACAAAAGCTGCTTGAAGTGGAATGAGGAGGTGTCATATCTGCCCTCCTACAGTTTTTTTTTAGTTATTCCTCCTGAATTAAAAGAAGGGAACATTGGCACATTCCAGATCTAAGTGAATATTAACTTTCAGTCATGAATGTGAGTACTTCAAAACTTATTAAAATATATGCCAAGATTTATTCCATTATTCTAGAAATATTTATGGAGCACCTACTATATTGCAGTTCTAGGCACAGGGAATATAGCAGAACACCTAAATAAACTTCTTGCTCTCCTGAAACTTACAATGGTAAATGGTGCTATAAGATAAATAAACAAGATTGTTTATTCTATGTGGTTATGTAAAATATCAATTTTATCAAATGGTATTGTTGCTTGAGTCTTTTAAAACCAAATAAATTTAAATATTTAAGAACATACATTTTGTTGTATGTAAAAGTCTACATAATATTGTGAACTTTTTATTAAGTTCTGTTCTTCCAGATATGTTACCACTGTAGCTAATAATAAGACATAAATAAGTAGTATTATCAAGCATGTTTGCACAATCTCTGTTGTACATATATTTTTGCTGAGAAATATTGTTAAGCTGTTACATCACAAGTTATATTTATGTGTTTATATATTGCATGTTATTTACATTCAAATTATCATTGCATATGATACAAGTAAACTTTATTATTTGGGCTTTTGCTCAAGTTTATAACTCTCTAAATTCTGCTAAGGATAGTTTATTTATCTTTATGTTATATGTACTCCTAAGTAAATGCTGTAAAGACTTTAAAAGAACAAGCTATTTCTAAATGTAAACATTTTATTTGGAAAAAAATGCTTTAATTGATAATTCATTGTAAACCTAATTGTGTCATTAAATACTCAATGGAAATAAAAGTGTATGTATAGTTTTTATTTATTTATGAATTCATGATCTCCTTGTCCCTATTTGTTTATGTTAATCAGTCTTTAAAATGTGTGTGTACATACATAATATATATATACATTATATATATTATATATATTAGATTGTGTATATATTATATATATTATATATACAAACATGTATATACACACACATACATACACATAATATCTAGTGTTGATCTATATTTATAAAACTACTCCAGCTTAGATTTCTCAAGATTTAAATACACCTTCATTCTCTTGTTCACTTTACGAATGAAGAAAGCAGGTTATTAATCTCAACATTTGTTTGGGGCTATTATTTTGGTTCACTCTGTCATTGCAAAACTGTGTGGTTAATATATAAAAATCTATTCTATGTCTGTATAGCATTAACGAATAGAAATGAAAAAAGTTTAAAGATAATATTTACAATAGCATCAAAAACTCTTGAATTCCCCAATGATAGATCTAACAAGCTGTGTGAGGTCTCTCTACTGGAAACTAAACATTATTGAGAGAAATTAAAGAAGACCTGAAAAAAATGGAAAGATTTACTATGTTCAATAAGAACAGGACTTAAGTAGTTAAGTAGTTAATTCTTCCCCAGTTGTTCTGCAGATTTAATGCAATCCAAATGAAAATATAAGCAGATATGTATGTGCATTTGAAAACTGATAAACTGATTCTAAAATTCAAACAATGAAGAGTAACCAAGGTACCTTTAAAGAAAAAAAAAATGAACAAATCAGCCGACTATAGAGCAAGACATAGAGTTATGGCAATTTTAAGAGTGTGGTATACACATGGATACTCAGTAGGTAGAGACACCACTGTGATAAAAATGACACTAAAGTGTACTGCAGACAGATGATCTGTGGACCTAAATATGAAAGGTAAAACAGTGAGGTTTACAGGAAAGAAAACATAGGACATCCTTAAGAACTTGGATTGGATAAAATTTCCCTAAAATACCCACATAAGAATATTAAACAAAAAGGGAAAAAATAATAATTTAGATGATAATAATATTAAGAACTTTGTTCATCAAAAGACAAAATTAAGAAAATGAAAAGGCAAAGCATATGAATGAATGTTAGCAATACATGTAACAACTTATATCCAAATTATATAAAGAATTTCTATAAATTAATAAGAAAAGACAGGCAAATGAAAAATGAGCACACTTGAACAGATAATTCCCAGAAATATTTGTAAATGATCATTTAATAAAGAATTTATAGGTAATAATAAAAGATCAATTAATATAAAAGTTGCTCAGTGTAATTAATTATCAAGTAAATGCAAATAAAAAGCACAACTCAGTGCTGAGTCTACACTAGAATGAGTACATTTAAAGAAAAAAAAAATCCTGTCATCAAGGATATGAAATGATACTGCTGATGAGAACATAAGTGATATAACCACTTTAGAAAACTGGTGCATCTCTCCCACCAAAAAGGTGGATGCCCTGTGACTTCTGAGTGACTCCAAACATTCTACAGTGTTATCATAAGCTTTATCACCAAGAAGCCAAGTATGTCTTAAAATGCTCCTGTATCCTATGTCCCAGTTGTTACCTACTTCACAGAAATTTGTACAATGTTCTCCAAATAAATAAGTGAATGAACAAATAAATATAAATGTTCATAACAGCACTATTTTAATAGCCCTGGAATCAGAAACTACCCAAATTTCAATCAACAACAAAATTCATCAATAGTTATATATTCATATAAGAAAATTCCCGTACAGTACTGCAAATGAGCAATTTTCAACTTCACCCAAAATTATGAGTGAATCTCATAAATACCAAGTTGAGCAAAATAAACAAGACATTAAAGAGAACATACTATATGTTTCTATTTGTTACTTTGAGTAACAGGCAAAACTATGGTGACAGAAGTCAGGATATAATTACATCATAGAGGGGCTGATAAGTGTAAATGAATGATGAACAGGATTGCTCAGGTGTGGTGATGTACTCACTTTCTCTGAGTACTGGTTCTCCATTTATGAAAGTACTTAGCCTGGAATTCATTTATGCAGTTCTCTGAGTATTATGCTTTGATAAAAAATATTTTGAAAATAAGTATTAAAAACATTAATGAAACTATATCACCTGATCTTAGATAAGACTGGTAGAACCCCTACCCAAGAAGTCCCTAAGATTCAAGGCAAGCTTCAGCAACATATCAAGGTCCTAAACAACTCAGCAAGACTCTGTCTCAAAATAAAAAATTAAAAGAGCTGGGGATGTGGCTCAGTGGTTAAGCACCCCTCCGTTCAATCCCTGGTACCAAAAAAAAAAAAAGAAGAAGAAAAAAAAAAAGTCCCAAAAAGACTTTCTCTTTGACTCAAAACATAATAATAGTACCTACATTATGGAACATTCTTTAAACCTGGGGCATTACAGGAGGTCTGAAAGAAGTATCTGGATGATCCTTAAAGTAATCATAATTAATACCTGACTAGAAAAATGCTCTGTGACTTCAGAGTGACTCCAAAGATTCTACAATGTTCAGTTATCAGAAGCTTTATGACCAAGTCAAGTATGTCTTAAAATGCTTCTTACTTGGCTCAGGTAGAAAAACACTGTTTTAACTGGCAAGTTTTATGGGGTATATGAGTTATTCCTATAGTTTGATAATGCCCAATACTGGAGAATCTGACAACACCCAAGACTTGGTTGTATTGCTCCAACATTTGAAAGCTATGAATTTCTAACTGTACTAAACAACTTTCAGCACTAGGCTTAGATACTTCTTTAAAAATGTCATTAAAACCACCTTTGAATTTTAAAATGGTTCCAATCCACCTACAAACCCAGTCACGTGTATGTTTGAATAGACCCAGACCCTGCCTCTTGTGCTGTGGCTGTTTGGATGTTGTAAGTCTCCCTGCTGTCACTGCAGTTATGCTGAACTGTTCCATCCCATCCCACTCCACAGATTCCCACTTGATGTGGTCATGGCATTGGATTGCAGAGGCAAGCAAGTAGATGTGCCCACCCTCAGGAAGTTTCTAGTTCTGTGGGGATGACATCTGCTGTCACATTGTTAAATGTATGCTACAGTGAGTCTTTGTAAAGTCCTGAAGAATAATCCACTCCAGTTCCCTCTGATGGTGTGGAATCTGATTCATTTTTTACCAACTTTTTCTTTTTCAGGTATTCAGTCAGTCAGTACAGGACAGCAAAAAGCCTGGCTTTTATTCTGGTAATAATCTTTATTATACCCAGCCATCACAAGATTCTCTCTACATTCCAAGAGCTGTGCCAAGGTCAAGAGAAAATACTTGGTGCCCTTACTATGTGCTGGGCACTAGTTCAAATATTTTGTTTGTATTACCTGACTCAGTCTTCACAGGTAAATGGTAGGCATGCATATTACTTTTCAGATGAGGAATCTGAGATGACAGAGATCTTTTAAGTTACCCAAAGTTATGCTTATAGGCCTTGGAACTGGGATTTCAACTTAGGCAGTGTGGTGCCAGAGATCTGCTCTTAATCATAATGTGATAGGCAGAAGTCTCCTCTAAGTTAGATATTGTTGTCCCTGTTTTCCACGGGACAAAACTGAAGTAGAAAGAATTAAGAAAGTTTGGTAGTCACTGGGGTGGTTTACAAATATTCCACTTCTCTTCCCTTCTGACACATGGGAAATTTCACTTTTCCACACCCTCTGAGGTTAGGTGTGGCTATGTGACTTACTTCCAAGTGATCGGAAGTACCAGGAGACACTAAGAGCCTGTATGCAGGGTAGTGTGTGTGTTTCCCCTTTCATTAGTGAAACACCACTCAGGAGAGTCTTTGTCACCTTGGATCTGTGAGTGACTACTGGACAGTGCCCCTCTGCTGACCAGCCTTGGATATGCAAGCAAAGTGGTAAATTCCCGAGATCTAGAGTGGAAATGGGGGAAGAAGAGTTCATAGCCATAACACACTATAATCTAAACAACAATTTGCCTAAGTTAATTGCCTAAACTTCAATTGTTGGTGTTAGATATGTGCCTTGAATCCAGGTCTCTCTGACTCAACAGTTCATGGTATTTCACTTATTACTCTCATGGTATTGTACAATCTGCAGGAACCCAAACAACTTAAGTTCTTTCCCTTGCCTTCTAATTTTATAATAATAATGAAAGTACTTATAAGTTCTATTTGATGTTCAAGGCTTGTCCAGGATTAAAAACGTTCTGTCACTCTCTGGTCTACATGTTTCATCTGGAGTTTAATACCATGATCTTCAACCTCTTGAGACTTTTTTTAAATTCTGAGATTCAAGTTCTAGCCGCGGACTAATTTGTTCTGAGTGTTACTCAAATGTCTTGGTGCAAGTTGGTACATGATTTCACTCTTTTTTAGGTTATTCGTCACTCATTCAGAACACTGACTCTATAAAGTAATCCTATCAGATATATATGAGGTTTTGTGTGTGAGTGTTTGTGTATGGGTGCACATGTGCATATATATCACTTTCTTTATACATACAAACACAAAATTAGCTAGGTTTGCATGTTTAAATTCTGAATTGTGGGAATTTCCAAATCTAACAGCTAAATCAATTTAACTGTGTAGCACTGGCTATCATGACTACAAACAACAGAAAACCACATGAAATTCTGAACATCCTTCCTAGGGATTATCTTCCTAAAACCTACACAAATAGAAGACTTCAGACTCTTGCATTATTTGGTTACTGAATTACTTAGGTGATATTAGGTGCTCATGTCATATGGAAAAGACAAAGAGGAGCATTTATTCTCAACTAGCAGTGTTAACTAGAGATTAGGGATACTCTTTCTGTTATTTACTGAAAATTGAGTCTGCTTACTTTATACTTTACTCATTTAATCACAAAATTCTAAATCTCTTATTCAATAACCCCTTTAAATTTTTTTAAGTTTGCTCATAATCCTGCCTCATTCTGAAATGACCAGAGGCAATTTCTTTGTATATATATGCTTAATCATGGCAAATACCTATTAGTGATACTGAGCTAGCTTTTGTGCAATGATCTGTACAGTGAATAAATTGTAGAGATTGGGTTTTTCTTTTGTTTATTTTGAAATAATTATAGATTATGTTACAAAAATTGTATGAAGAGTTCCTATGTACTTTTCACCTAGTTTCCCCCAATAGTTACATTATGAAGTTATAGTACAGTATTGAGAAGCTGACCTTGGTATAATGTGTGCATGGGCATTTCTATACCATTTTATTATGTGAATATACAAATGTAATCACCACTGCAATTAATGTACAAACTGCTCCATCACCACAAAAACCTATATTCAGACCCACCCATTTTTCTTGGCAATCACTATTCATTCATCTTTATAATTTTGTAATTTCAAAAAATTTTCTATAAAAAAGGATTTTTACACATGATTTTAAGCAATTTCCCATTGTTAATTAAAAATTAGCTCTGTTTAATCTAACCTTTATTACTTTTTATTACAGTTAGTCTTTGGTTTTGTGTTGTATTATTGTTGTTCTGGGAATGGAAATCTAATATAAATCCAAACATAACAAGCTTTCACGTAAAAAGATATTGACTTTCCATTTAGAACAATATGGTCATTGACTGTATTGAGCTTATATGACTATGTATTATGCAGAAGAATTTTATAGGATATAACTCCTATAAAATATATTCATTGGTATCTTAATTAGAAAAAAAAATCCTTTAATGCTTCACCCTAGGTGATAAGTCTCCCATGTTCAGTGAATTAACCTGTGATTAGGTCACAGTCTGTTAAGAACATATAGGCAGCCATCTGGCAAATGGATTGTCATTCTACCTAAGGAGAAGGAAAATAAAACACTGAGGTAAAATTAAAATGTTAATCCATGCTGAGAAGGAACTAATAAAAAGCTTGTGATGTTATGCACAATGGTGATACTCAAAATACATGGAACAATGGAACCTATTGAAAAGTTCATGTGTGGATTTTATTCTTTGAGAAATTGACTGGGGGTAGGGGTGCCCTACAGAAAGACAGGGAAAGACAGAAAACAGTGTGTTGAAAGAAATTATTTGACCCATTTATCTGAAATCAAAACCATAAATCCTAAGTTTTACAAGACCTGTAAATATTTGGTTTTATTTTCAAGTAGAAAACAAAAATTAGTAAATTTAAAGACTAAATAAGACAGATTATATTCTTACCATAGTTTGTTACATATAGTAAAAAAAAAAAAAAAAAAAGTCCTGCTTTAAAGATTATCAATTTAGAGAGACAATATGAGCAGCAAGCAATAGGATTCTGTTTCTAATCCTTTCCTACACCATATTTTTATTTCACTAAGATAAAGGCATTATTGGATTTATTGAATTATTTTTTTCAAAGGAAGCAAAAAAAAAAAAAATGTTAAGTGGATCCCTCAAGGTCCAAGTAAATCTCAGTATGCTGAAAGGATGGGCAGGGTTGGAAACAATGACATTGAATTGGCATAAATGTGAAAGTCTAGCCTTAGGATTTAGCTAATTGCATAAAGATGTCATGGAAGACATGTGACTTGTCATCAGTATGTGGCAAGAGACTTGGTAAGTTTCCTAATCACTACCTGAGTGCCCACAGAATGACGTGATAGTCCAAAAGTATTCTAATTTCATGTGTGTGTGTATCATTAATATCTGATAGTGTAACATATATAATATCCAGTTATACACAAGATATAATTTCTAGAGTAAGACAACAAATGTCCTTTTCGATCTTATGGTGGTCAGAGTTTTCAAGTAGTTCTGTATTCCTTACTCTACAACAGATACATTTGTAAAGTAGTGTATGTCTAAAACAATGTGGCCACTTGATGAAAGGGTCTCAGAAATCTTTTATTCAACATTAGGGTACATTGGTATCTTCTAATAATGGAGGACTGAGCAAGGATAGGGGCTTATTTTTTAACTGTTTTCCCCAAACCTAAGGTATATACCTTGGACCAGAAGTGAAGATACGCAGGAACAGAATATAGCACAATATAAAAGAGAACTTTTTAGCCATAGAGAATCCAAAGATGGAGGATGCTCATTCAAGGCAATGACTTACTCAAAGACTTACTCAAGCAGGAATTTCAATAGCCCCTCTGGGTGTGTACAATAGCAGTAATCTAAACAATGGAAATGTTATGGTCCCTTCAGTACTGAGGTTTTACTAAGTCTGTACTGGCAAATCCCAGATGTATTACTTACCAACGTCTTGAATATCACTTAACTTCTCTGGGCCTCAGTTTCCTCCTATTCAATAGTCTGAGAAGTGATAGTAACTTATAAAGCTGTTAGAAAGATTAAATGATGTTGAAGAACAATAGCAGTAGCCCGATTCAAATTTCTGCCTTGTGTTCCTAAAATAACCATAAGATCCACACAGAGAACAAATAAAACCATACAGGAGCTATGACTTAAGGATGTGAAGGGACAGGAAACACTACAATCTTTAAGTCATTTACAAGGAAAGAAATCCAATGAAGCTCCTAATATCAAAAAACCCATCATGGCAAGATTGTATGGAGACTCTTCACCTGTTCCGTATAGAGAATGGGAACAGGGAGGCTGAGATGGCTTTTTGAAGAAAAGCAGATAGCAGCAGAGAACTCAGGTAAACACTAACAATATCTCCTCCCATTGAAGGATGTGAAACAATACTCACAAAAATGTCAAACTCAATTTGGGATTTGGCAGTTCATGGCCCTCACTAGAGGGAAGGGGCTTGACAATGAGTAGGGCCTGACGTGGCAGCATCTGAGAAGCAGTGCTTCTGGGAAGGATTTGAGAAAGAAAGGGTCATGTCTTTGGATATGAGGTGGTGGAGCGGAAGAAAAATAAGAGGAGAAAACTGAGATCTTGATGAATAATAAGATCAAATGGTTCCATCAGTGAGAATAGCATAGTTGAGATATTGTACTAAAGGTTTTGAAATGACTACAAACTGCAAAAGAAAAAAAAAAAGCATGACTATTCATTCCATTCTCATAAAGGCTAAAAACAGGCAAACAAAACTATATTGTTTATAAATTTATATTTGGGGGTAAAACTAAAGAAAAGAAAGAAAGTGACTGCCACAACACTCATTCTAGAAGTTTCGTCCACAAGGAGAGAATGAGGTCATCACTGGAAGAGAGTAAGTTAGGGTGTTCTTGACCTTCAAGATTATTACACTTCTGTTCAGTTCATTAAACTGTCCATTTATGATTTACAAAAAGCTTTGTGATAAAATATGCAGATCTACAGGCCATACATTTTGATTCTGGTCTGGGACTCAAAGAAAATCTCATAGTAAGTTTCATAAAGTAGAACTATTTGACTACTGTATAATAAAACTAGAATTAAAAATGAAACTGAAAAATAAAAGATACTTTACCTGGAAATGAAAAGATCTTGTATGAAATAGCTCTTGGGTAAAAGGCAAATAAAGTGAAAATACTGAATTTCCAAAATATAATGATAATAGAAATACTATACACCAGAAATCATGGCACACATGTAAAGCAATGATTAAAAAATAACATACATGACAATAAAAATGAATGAATTAAATCCCCAATTCAATATACTAAGAAAAGTATAAAATAAGAAAATCAAATGAAAGTACGAAGAAGAAATCATTAAAGATAAAAGTAGAAATTAATAGTTGAGAACAGCAAATTAGTAGGTCAAATTAATAAAAATTCTGGTTCTTTTTTTAAAATTTTCTTCTGAAGCTTTATTACTTGGGATAAAATAGTTGAAGATAGACTACTTGAGAAATCCTAGAAAAATCCTACCAAATCTTTAGAGACTAGTCTATTCCAATGCTAAATAAATTGTCTCAAACTGTAAGAAATAAAGAATAAATTTCAACTTCTTTTTAAAAAATGTTTTTAGATGTTGCTAGGTCTTTATTTTTTGTTCATTTATTTATATGTGGTGCTGAGAATTGAACCCAGTGCCTCACACATGCCAGGCAAGTGCTCTACAACTGAGCCTCAACCTGAGCCCCTCAACTTCTTTTTAAGATGCAAATATAACACTGATATCTAAACCTGATAAAGAGAGTGCAAAAATTGTAAGCCAGAATCACTTATGGGGATCAATACAAAATTCTTTAATGATGTACTAGAGAACACTCTTGGAACACATTAAGAAATAAGGTTCATACAAGGAGTGCAAAAATGATTTATAGTAGAAAATAAATGAATATAATTTAACATTTTAATAAGTCTTTGGACAAATTATATGATCTTCTTTACAGGTAATAAAAGTTGACTTTGGCAAAATTCACATCCATTCCTTAAAGTAGGCATTTCTGCTGAGTGCAGTACTAGGTTAGAATGCCCACTAAATCCACTGATATCTGCATTATCTGAAGGTTGTAGTCAATGCAATTAGACAACAACCAGAGGTATAGGAGTTGGAAATTAGAAATAAATCCACCCCTATTTGCAGATGACATGATAGTATGCATGGAAAAACTCCAATTATCAAGGATACAATGAACTCAAACAACCAAAAATCAGTAAGACAGCAGGATGTAAAATCAGCATTCATAAATAAGTAAAATTTATATATACAAATAAAAGGCAATTAGAAGATATAATGAATGCAAAATACCATAGTAACAAAAAGGATAAAATATTTAGGAACAAACTTACCAAGAAATGCTCAACACCTATATGAAGAAAACTATAAAATTCTTCTATAAAACACAAAAGTAGGCTTAAAAAATAAGGACATTTCTTATGCTTTATTAGCACATCTCAACATTATCAGGATGTCAGTTCTCCCAAGTTAACTTACAAATGTATTCTGACCCCAATGAAAATGCCAGTATGTTTTTTATGTAGACAGATCAATCCTGAATTTTATATGCAAAGTAAATGCATGGAATAAGAAAGATGCAGTGGAAGAGGCAGCAAAAGACAGACAAGGCAGAAGGAAGGTCACAGACATTAAAATGTGAAAATGGCCCAACTTGCCATGGCTGCCTTTGAAGATGGATGGATCAGACCACTATCAAGGAATGGGAGCAGATTCTAGAAGCTAAGAATAATCCCCAGTCTGTGGGGAAATGAGGACCTTAGCTCTACTACCACGTGGAACTGAATTCAACCAGCAAACTGTAAGATCATGGAGTTTTCTTCACTCCCAGTAATGCAACCCTGACGGCACTCTAGTTTCAGTCTTGTGAAACCCTAGCAGAGAACCAGCCAAACCAACCAGAGGTCTAACCTACAGAAACACCCAAGTATCACAGGAAAACCAACTGGGGAAAACTGAAAACTCTGCTCAAACTACAAACTTGTGCTATAAGCATAAAATAAAAAATGTAAAAAATGTGAGATGTCCTGGACAAATAATTGATTATATTACACTAAAGTTCATATATTTTCTTTTAATAGTCAAGACAGCTTTGAAAGAACTATACTAAAGGAGACTTGCCTTGCTCAGGTTGGAAAGGTTTTCAATGCTGCAGTAATTAAAATGGAATAGTATTGCACCAGGAATTGGCAAACACATAAATGAAAGAGAAAGGACAACTTGGCATGGTGATGCCTGCCTGTGATCTTAGTGACTTGGGAGGCTGAGGCGGGAGGATCCCAAGTTTGAGGTCAGCCTCAGCAACTTGGTGAGACTCTGTTTCAAAACAAAACATAAAAAGGGTCTGAGGATGTAGCTTAGCAGTAAAGCACCACTGGGTTTAAACCCTTGTACCACACACATACACACACATACACACACACACACACACACAAGTTACTCAATAAATTGTACTAGAACAGTTATTAATATTTTTAAAAGGTTAAATATGAAAATATGGAATATATATATGATCTGAAGTTGGAAGAAAACCTTCCAAGCATTAGAACAATTTTCAAAAATCCACAAGTAAAGGACCATATAAAGATGATTGAAACTTATCATGATGATTAAAACGTATCAAAATATACCAAACAAAATATTAAGCCAATTAACTTGGAGAAATATTTGCAAACTTACAACATAAAATTAACATTCATAATTATGTGAGACAGTCTTACATCATTAAGATAGACTTTAATAGACATGTGGGAACATATATCAAATGATAATCCACAAAAGAAGACATTCAAATATTTACTAAGTGCTTAGAAGTTTCAACACCAAGAATAAAAAGTTCCTGAAATGAAGGTTCTGTAACACTGAGAACAATCTCTTCTGATTGAAGAGTTAAGCCTTCATGAAATGGCCTATGCGCTTGTCATAGTCACACAAAATTTAGGATCAAAGTTGGTATGATATATTTTTTAAAGCTTTGGACTATATCAATGAAGTATAAAATTCTATTGCTCAACTACTCTATGTGTTCATCCTTGAGATTATAAAATTTTTTCAAGAATTAAAGGAGAAAATGGCTCTGTTTTCTATGAAAGCTTAAGAGGAAGTTAAAATTTAATATACTAATTACACTAGAAACAAAAGAAAATGTTCATCTATCATGATAAGTTCTACTGGATCCAGAGTTTTAGGATCTCATGAACTCCACTTGGGTCAGCAGATACTATTTTATTTCTTTAGTATTAGCACAATATAGTTAGACATAATAGTGGGGTTCATTTTGATATGCTCATAAGTGCATATAGAATAGTGTTCTCCATTTCAATCTTTCCATCCCTCCTCTATCACCCAATCCCCTTCCTCTACTCTATTGGTCTTCCTACTTTTTTAATTGATGCATTATGGTTACATATAAAATTGAAGTGCACTGTAGTACATTCATAAAAGAACCTAACATAATTTGGTCAGTTTCATTCCCCAGTTCTTTTCCTTTCA
This sequence comes from Sciurus carolinensis, assembly GCF_902686445.1. NCBI lineage: Eukaryota > Metazoa > Chordata > Mammalia > Rodentia > Sciuridae > Sciurus > Sciurus carolinensis. The sequence continues at coordinate 89,031,453 of NC_062219.1, forward strand.
GTCCCCTCTTCCCTGCCCCTTGGTCCCCTTGCTTCTACTCTGATGATCTCCCTTATAATTGTGCAAGACCTTTGGTAATCCTTTTTTCTCTCTAGCTGATATTATTTTTGAATCACCAATTTGAAGTAGGTGAAATTGGCCTTAGTTTTGCTCACCTTAATTTAAACTAGCATAAATTATTGTTATAGAATCAGGGTTGGGTTCATCTCCTCCCACTTTCTGGAGAGGCACTTAAGTAGAGACCAAATCTCAAGACCAGATCAGTCACCATTTGCCTTAAATTAGTGTTGGAGCCCTAAGTAGATCAGTGGAAGGTATGTTAATCCAGAGAGTGATAAGGTAGAAGGCCATTCTCAACTGCTAAATCCAAGTCTAGGTAGGAGAAGCTATCAGAATGTGATATAGGCATATTTTTCCCTTTTCTTGGGGAAGAAGGATGGGGGTGGGTGGCACTGGTAGAAGACAAAGAATAAGAACAGGGAAATAGTAGGAATAATACAATAAAATAAATGAATGCTATTTTCAAATATTAATATAATTACATTATAATATAATTAATATAATACTTTTTTCTATATTTAACTGAATATTTTGCTTCTATATTCCTATTAAGATGAGATAAATTATTTTTCACATTCAGAAATAAAATGACTATTAATCCCTTCTATTTATGAAAGCAACTTCCAAAATCCAGGTTTAGCATAATTTATTAATAACATAGTAAAAGTCATATTTGTATTGATTAAAAATTTAGTGTTATTAAAAACTAAAAACAAAATGAAAAATAACACAAGAATGGCTAGGAAGTTAGTAAATATGAAGAACTGTGGGAGTCAAGGGTAGAGGCAGGGCAGAACAACTCCCAGGCATAAAAGTACTCTTAAATCTCTTTCATTAAGCAGTATGGTACAAGCACAAGAATAAACTTTCAGGTCAGTGGAATAAAACAAATCCCAGAGGTAGATTCAACTACACATAAAAATCTATATGATCAAAGTGGCATCTCAAATCACTGGGACAAAGATGCTCTGTTTAATGCATTGTGTGAGAAATACTGGACGGTCATTTGCAAAAAGATAAAAGTAAATCTAATGCTTCCACCACATCCAGGAACAAACTCCAGATGGATCAGAAATAAAACAATGTGAGTACCAAAGGAAAACATGAGTAAATTCCTTTAAAACCTGTATGTAAGGAAAGTCTTTCTATGACTGAAATTTCAGACACAATAAAAGAAAATATTGCTAAGTTTGACTATACAATAATGAAAAATTTTCATGGCCTTTAAAAACACAATTTAACAGGTCAAAGACAGCTTACAAGCTGAAAAAAAAATAACTACAACATACATCACAGACCATGTTTCATTTATTGATATTTTTCTAGAATTGAGAAAAAAGAGCCTATAGAAATCTTTTTAGAAAAATGAGCAGATTTGACCAAATAAATGGAACAAAAAACTCAAAGAGATGCAAAAATGACCTTAATCATATGAAAAGACACACATTTCCTTCATATAAAAATGCAAATTTAAACTACAATGATATTTCATTCTTCACATATCAATTTGACAAAAAATCAAAAGCTTTATCATACATCCTGTTGGTGAGGTGGTAGAGAAATAGGAAATGCAATACACTGCTGAAGGCTATGGAAAATGACACAGCCTGACAGAGAGGAATTTGGCAATCTCTAACCAAATATATATAACCAAACTTCAACACAGAAATCACCCTCTGAATTTATCTTGAACTTATATCCCCAATAATACAATGTGAAAACACAGATGCACAAGGTTATTCATAAAATATCACCTATAATTCTCAAGAATAGGTTGGGGGAACTATAGTATATACAGAAAGTGGAACACTGTGTAACTATAACACAGAATAAAGGGAGGATTGTGTACTGATATGGGATGATTTCCAAGAAATGTAAGTGGAAAAGTCAAATGGAAATAGATGCAGCACACTAACTTTGGAGCATAAGATAAAGGAATTTTTAAAAATACAAATAATAGCTTATCACTACAAAAAGGAACACAGGCAACACACAAACCAGAAAATGATCAAGTTGGTTGCCTACAAGGGGTTGGGAAAACTGAAAGAAGGAATACAGGAAGAAATGACACAACTCTGATTATACCTCTTTGTATAGTTTGACTTTTGAAAGTATGTTAATATTCTGCATATTCCAAAAACGAAATCAGTAAGAATAAGGATGTACTGAAATGAAAAACAAAGGAAAACACATACACTAATTGCATTTCAAATCAGCATAGCCACAATAAAGGGAAGGAAGGAAGGGAGGAAGAAAGGACTAATCTAAAACAATTTACAGACATAGTCTTTAATTGTACACCTTCATTCTTGGGGTGGGGAGTAGAGGAAGAACAAACAAATCCCAAACTATTTCTGGTAGATGTTTTATTATAATTGCATGGGAAAAGCAATTATGAACTATTTTGTTGGATGTTCTCACTGTGGAAGAAGGACATATGAATGTGGAATGCTAGAAGGCAATAAGAACTCTTTGGGAATGAATTGGAACTGGAAGAATTAATGTGAGCTCATGATTTCTAAAATATGCATGTGTTTATGAATGTTTATGTGTGCACATATATATAGGTATGTGCGTGTTCATCTATTGGTATGCATACATGTGCATATGTATATGTGTTCTCCATAATGAAAAGTGCAAGAAGCAAAGACCAGAGTGGCAATGAGCAAATCTAATACCCAGACCTTGGTCCTCACTATAAGGAACTAAGCTTCCCAGCTTAGAAATCGATACCAGGACTCAGGGTGGTTTAGTTCCTAAGTGTGTTGACTAGCTTTTTGTTGCTGTGACAAATACCTGAGAAAAACAACTTAGAGAAGGAAAGATTTATTTTGGCTCCGTTTCAGAGGTTTTAGTCCATGGGCAGCTTGTTCCATTGCTTTGAGCCTTAGGTGAGGCAGAACAACACGGTGGAAGGGTGTGTGGAGGAAAGCTGCTCAGCTCATTGCAACCAGGAAGCAGGGGGTGGGGAAAGGGCGCCAGTGACCTACTTCCTTAACCTTCCCTGTAATCCATTCAGCTAGCAATGGACTAATATGATGATGAGGTCAGAGTCTTCCAACCACCCCTAAAAGCCCCACCTCTGAACATTGTTACATGGGCTACCAAGCCTTTAACACATAAGAATTTGGGGGACATCCCAGATCTAAACCATAAGACTAGGGACATGGTCTGCTTGTGTTGTCCAATATTTATGTTCCTCTTCTCTTCAAATCCTAGGAAAACAGCCATAGTTACTTCCATCTGCTCTCTGTGTTGTTTTTCATTTATTTTATAACTGATATGCAAAAATTGTGCATATTAATGGGGTACCATGTTATGTTTTGATATCTGTATACACTGTATAATGTTTGTCTCCACCTATTCTTGGAAGTGATAGTCAGTCAAACTTTCTGTGTGTCCATGAAATTTAAAATAATCCTCAAGACATTAAAGAACTCTCACTAGTATCAAATTTTTTATCTTTCTCCTGTATTCTTGTGAAACTTTCTTTGAAGGACAGGTAAAACTTGGGTTTTAGCGCCCACTGTGGTAAGCTTCCATTATTTTCAATGGTTTCCACGTTTCCACTCACATGTTTTTATCAGACATGGTAAGTCAGCACTGTTTTATAGAACACAAACTAAATGTCAGAAAGAAAAGCTACAGCAAACGAAACAGCACACATTGTAGAAAACACTCAATATTCTCAGTAGAAAGCTCATTGGTTAAGGATTTGCAATGTCGTTGTGCTGAAGCTCATTGGCCAAGAATGTCCCTAACAAGTTCACTGGTTGACAATACAGCTGTCACCAGAATATGGGGAAGAAAATGTGTCAAACACAAATGGTATCATAATAAGTTCTCCCTCTAACATCTTCCAGATATTCACACATTTTTATTAGCAATAGAATTTGAGTAAAGACACCTCTGGTTTCTGCTCCAACTGCAAAGTCATTTACGCTCTTCTTTATGAATAACCATGTCTGTTTCTACAGAGTAATTCTGCTACAATAGAAAAGGCTCAAATGATTGCATTATAGATCAAGGCTCATCCAACATCAATCTACTTATGTGGAGTATATTACCAGTTTTAATGTTTGCTTGCTTAATTTTCTCTGAATTTTCTTTTCTTTGAAGGAAAAGAAAACAGAGACACCCTTACGGAAGGAACACGTTTTCTTTGTCTCTCTTTACTGCCTAGTTCTGTACTCTGAAGTGGCTTATGGATAGGATTAAAAGTGAAGGGGGAAATGACAAATAGACACTGTTTCTATTGTCTGTCTCTGAAGTCCCATGAACAAACTGAAAGTTCAATCAAGGTCTATGAAAATATTAGCAGATGCCAAAAAGGCCAACTGCCAAGATTTGTGTCTTTGTGCAAGAACTGAATAGCTACCAACAGCTAGCAAAATTTTAGAGCCTTGGCAATGATGGAAAAGTCCTAAGAAAAAGAGACTGAGAAACAGAGAAACATTTCTGAAATAATTAGATTTATGAACATATAAAAGAATATTATCTATAGATTTTAAGACTAGGAGATGATATTTATTTATATTTTGCAAAAGATGCTGTTAGTAATAGTACTTGAAATAAATTTGAGCTAACCTGGAATCCTTTGTTGAAGGGAAGTAATATGCATAATTACTAGTAAAGAAGTTTATAACAAGCAAATGCACAAACTTGTAAGACTATTTTAAGTTATTCAGAATGTTAGTCATAGGACATCCTAAGATACTTTTTATCAGTAGTAAATTACATTCAGCAAATCATGATCACCCCTTCTTAATTATTTCATGCTTCTGAGTTTTAAATTGTAAATGTTATATTCATTAAAAAGATATGTCAACGTAGTAAAAACTTAGGATGTGTAAAATGAATTGAAACCAAGGCTAAAAAGTTGAAAGTGGTTTTTGTACAATGGAATTTTAGTTTTTAAGATAAAATATATGGGACAAAATATGATTAAGGCAAATATTTAGTTTTATTTACTAATAAAATTATAAAACACAAGTACCTCATTCATTATTAGTCAATGATAATTTCATTTTTCATAAGTAGAATCCATAGTTTAAGTTATCTTTATCAGGAACAAATTTATTGCTTTTATTTCTGTCAGAACTTTTCTACTAAATTAATATATTTGACTGTAATTGTAATGATAGAAAGCAAACAGTAGAGGGCACTTTAGTCCTCTAACAAAAACTGTTAAAAAATCCTTTCTAAGAAATCAATAGACAATGAAATTTGAATAACCTGGTAAGTGTTAAACAAAAATGTAAAGCAAGTCTTTCTGCTTCCTGTAGCTTAGTAGGAGATATCTCAGGTAAACTGCAGCTATTTTCTTTAGTCAGTCCATACATTGATCAGGGTTCATATGAAAAACAATAATGTTCAGAGAATTGCTAATTAGTAGATTATTCATTTCAAGAATATTTAATTTAAAAAATCTCTAATTTATTTTAAAATGCCTAGTATGTTAAATGTACTTAATTTAAATCAGTAAATCCTCATTATCCATTATTTTAAGAGGTAAATTGAATGCTCTTACTATGAAAGAAGTAGCACTAGGTAACAATGTATATCTATCTTGGTTTGAAGCTCACCAACAACATATGACCTTAACATGTTACTTAGTTCGGTTTCCTCAAAAATCATCTTTGTCATCAATGTCCTAATCATCATTTCATAGTGCAGTTGCTACTTTCAAGTATCATCTACTCTATCCTAATTTTTTAAAAAAGTGAATATATGAAAAAGAAAACATCAGAATAGACAATGCACAATTGTCACTATAATCTCCTGGGCCTCGATTTTTACCTTTTATAAATGAAGTTCTATGCTAGTAATCAGGTTGTATATCAGCATCATCCGTTCTTATCTCGTATATTGTTCTAGCCAATTTACTTACCTGTGCCCACCTCTCAACAGGTTTATGATAAGTCTTAATCCTTTAGAGTTCAAAGACCCACTTGAAAAATTTATAAAAGACATGGTACTCATCTCCCTAAAATTGCTATATTATATACCTTACTCAAAATGAACATTCACTTCAAGAGCTCCAAGGAACTTCAGAAATCAAACCACAGGCTTCACAAACACTACATCAATGATCTCTGATAGAGGCACAAATTATATAGCTCCTTCATATTTTGGGAGTTTGTATGTTATTGATGGGTCAAGATGAGCAATGAAGCTGGAGTGATTGGCATGCCATACCAAGCAATTTAGGACTTAATCCTATGAGCAACAGAATGTATACTGAAGTATTTAAACAAAGAAGTGGCAGATGTGCCTCTTAAACAGAAAAATCAGAAAGTAGAATGTAAAATAAACCAGAACAGAAAGATAGGAAGCAGAAAGGTTATTGATTAGTCTGTCAGCATGATAATCTGGGTGAGACATAATGATAGTCTGTTTTTAAAACCTTCCAAAATTAGGGATGTTCCCTTCTCAAAAATAAGCCTGCCTTGATCCCACATGACAAATAATGAGGCAAAGTTTTCAGACACCAAAGGACATTTTGAAACCCAACAAATGATTGTTCTGCAATTCCAGAACAACCTCTTTTCCCTTCAAGACAACAGGTAGATAAGAGTAGCCTTGCTTTCATACCTTTTCATTTACATGAGATACTTCAAAAGCTTAAACAAACTCAGACCGACTAAGGAGATGTGGCAGCTCCTCCTGAACAGTCCGGTATGGAGGCCCTTGATCACCATCCACACCCGAGGGTGGGGACAGAAGCTGCACAGCTTTCTTTACAACCCTGGGCCTGGAAATGCTCAAGCTCTCATGTTGTTGGAAGCTGGACCGATCTGAAAATACCCTTCTGTTCTCTAGTAACCAAAATAAAACAGCGAACAAGCAAAATTCATGGTTAGAGAGATTTATCACAGGAATTTATTGAAAACCAAACACAGAAATTATATGCATTCCCGGATCTTTGTGTTGCCACACATTGCTACTCCTCTTTGCTTCCTATAAGAAAATGAAAAGATCGTTAATTAAATGCTGAGGATAGGATATAAAGCTGTTTTCATTTTTATAAAGAGGACTTTGACTAAGGACCTCTAAGAATGGGGCCAGAAATAAGACAAGGTCAGTGGGATTGGATAAAATAAATTAGGTTCAAGTATTAGTTTGTTGATTCTAGTCAAAATTGGCATTTAGTTGAATATAGGAAGAGAAACAGTTCCAAATTATCTATAAAACAAAACCCACACATGTTACTAGAATCACTTCACTATCTGGCCCAAAACTCCTTCCAGTCTCATGTCACCCTCAGGTCTGTATTCAAAGGACAACAGATTGATATACACAGCACACATCTTAATGTCCTGTGACATAATATCCCCCTGAACCAGAATGCCCTTCCCTATGATTCTCCATCTGGTGATAGTCTATCCATCCCCAAATTCCAGCCTCAAAGCCACCTTCTCTGTGTAAGCCTATGTTAACTCCCTCTGTCTACTTCCTATAAGCACACTTAAGATCTTTCTCTTTGGACCACCTAGGACCATGTCCATATGTCTAATGCCCATCACATTGTGAAGCAAATATAACTCACATCCTCCTTTCTCACCATACTGTGTGTTCCTCAAAGAAAGAGGCTGGCGAGTTTAATTCCTTTTATATTCCTTGCTTCTAGAACAGCACTGACACATAATATTAAATAGATCAATATTCCTTAAAGATTGGTACAATGGAATTCCAGTTGGAAGGCTATTGTAATAGTTTAGCAAAATGTGACTATTACATGAGCCTAAATATGGAAAGTGAGACTAAGAATGAAAATTTAACATCATTATAATGGAATAGGTTAGATTAGATGGGAGATTAAACATAGAAATGAGAGGTAAGAAGAATATGAAGACGATTGTGACCAAGATTTGTGGCTCAAAGACAGAGAGAACATAGAGGATATTGCAAATGTGGAGAGAGTAGAAAATAAGGAAAGAAAATTAATTTCTTTTTCAGATTTTTGAACTTTACATGCAGGAGACCTCCATGTATAGATGTTTAACAGAGAGCTATGTATTCAGAACTGAAGTTCTAAGAAAAGTTCAGGGCTTGGCACATGATGATAGGCAACATAGAATGAAAGATGTTGAGAAGTTAAGGATTCGAGGCCCTGCCTTCTTCCTAAAAGAAGAGAAGAAAATAAAATCATCTAATGAAAAATGCAATAGAGTGCACCAAGAAAATGTGGTGTCACAGGAGCCAGGAAAGGAAACCAAAGGTGTAGAAGGTTGTGCCTCAGTCAGATGAGGACTGATGGAGGCACTGTGATTGTATTCTCAGAGACAGCAGCTTCATGGAAGAGTGGAGCTCAAGGCAGATGAGCCAGGGGGAGCAGGAGGGAGACCAGTGAGCTTGGCCTGCTCTTAAAAGCACCAGTCCTAACAGGAATGGGAGATGTTGCTATACATTCTGTGAATTACTTCTGGTTGTGACCTACATCGTCTTCTAATGGAATGTTGACTTAATCAAGTTTCATTGAAGTTTCAATTGTCCAAAGTGACTAAGATAAAATTTGCCTTTTTAATTTAAGAAGTTAAAAATAGAATCTGTGTATAGGCCTGGGGTTGAGGTAGGAAAGTAGTTCAATGATTCATCTTTGCTTTCTTTTAAAGCATATAATCTAATTTTCAATATGAATCCATTGATTTTTTTGAGATTTTTTTTCCCTAAAAAGATAAACCCAGAAGACCTTAAAGAGCCCCTTCCCAGGAGAGAGAAGCTGCTGTTAAATCCAGTTGGAATTGCACCTGCTCAACAGCTTAGGGCTGGGGTTGGGGTTTAATTGTGAGCCTACACACTTGGAGTCATTCCTTCTTACTTGGCTTTCTCCTCTTGTCACTCTAGATTGCAGGCTGTATTGTTTAATGTAGCAAAGGGAGAATTGAAATGTCTGCCTTCCTTGCAGTTGAGCACTTTTTATTGTCTCATTCCCTATTTATTACCAAAGAGATTTGTGGATTTTAGATCATAATCATTGAGGCTCATGGCTCTCTTTATCCAGGGCCATTTCCAGCTCAGTAGGTTAATTTTATTGAATTTAGAATTGAAGACTTGTGTATTTTAATTTGGTCTAAGCCAATTATATTTAAAATACATTTTCTGAACCAGTTTTGGGAAGTTTGTTAAAATCAGTGTAAGGGCCTGGGGTGTGGTTCAGTGGCAGAGTGCTTACCTACAATGTGCAAAGCACGGGGGGTTTGAACTCCAGCCCTGGAAAAAATTAAATAAAATTCAATTTAAAAGCAGGCTATTCAGAGATCAAACATATTGTTTAAGTAAAATATTCAGGATCACCTCTATCAATCACTTCCAGAAATCATACTTGATGAATTTCTGCAAAGGAAATTGTTCCTTTCCAAGGAGAAGAAAAGGGAAACTAAGTTAAAAACCTTGAAGGAGCTAAGAAAACTGAGGAAGGAGACTTGTTTCCAATAGAGGTAAGACAAATCCTGCTGAAAACCACTTTTAAGAAGAGTTGTGTTTTAAGTATAATATATTTATTTAAATATAATTTACTTGTGTGTTCTTTGACTACTTATGTACATGTTTGTGTCTTCTACTAGCATTAAGGGCAAGAATATCTGTTTTGTTCACTGCTGTGTCCTAAACACATACTGACTTGCCCCCTAATTATTTGTTGTGTGAGTGAATTAATTATCTAAAAGCTCTCAAGTCCTGGGAGCAGTTCACTCTCCTTCCTCTATCAGAACACCAGTCTCTTCTCTCACCCAGTGCACATGCAATGCACCTCACACCCCTAAAGAACACAATTGTGGGGCACAGTGGGTTCATCTTCTACTCTCTTGTGTCTTTTGTTCATTCCCTCCTCAGGGAGTGGAAACAATGGAAAGTGTCCATTAGCCTTCATGATCTTGGTTGGAAATGAGAGCAGAATTCAAAATGGACACCAATTTTAGGACTTATTCCCACTGAGACCACAAGCTGGAAGAAACCCTTGATAATAGCATGGATTCAACAGCAGGATTTTCATTAGTATTGCAGGTGCCACACTTAAACTACAAGTTGTTCCAATGATGTTTTGTGGATTGCCTCTGAACAAAAGGTAAAGATTGTGATAAGAGGTTGATTCACTCCACCCTATCTCCTTACTGAACAATTACAGTGACTACAGTATTGTATTGAAAGAGAAACTAAGTCAAAAGTTTAAGATACCATATTACATATCTCCAAGTGACACTTTGGTTGAAAAATTCATAATGACTCTTAAGTAGCAGCTATCAAAGTATGAGAAAGTAGGAGAGTAGAGAAGAATCTGCTACTCTTGCACCTACAAAGATCCCCAGGGTGGCCATGGAAGTCACTGCTTGGATTTCCTTTCAAGAGACCCTTCCTGGGGAACATGACAAGCTCTACTTGCTGCCTATTCAAGTTCATCCTGCTTACTCCAGGTTTCTTCCAAGAAAAGATGGAGTAAGTGAGGATATTAGAGGCAGGACTTCCTGCCCAAAATGGGACTCAGAATGCTTCCAGATCTGAAAGCTCATCTGCTACCTCCTCTTCTGTCTTCCTTATCTTTCACTGTAGTTTCCTCCTCATGAATCTCTTGCATATCAAATCACTTCTTGGCATTAGCTTCTTGGAGGGCTTGAATTTATATCCCCGCAATAGCCTGCTAACTCACAAAATTTTTGATTATCAGTACTAAAGAAAGACACTCTAGGTGTCATTTTCTAAAAGCCTTGTTGGGAATAATGCACCCACAAATGTAGGTGGCAAATGACATTTCTGTTCATGTAATGGCATCAATGCATGAGTTTCATGACCTGGTTCATAGGTGACTTTAGAATGTCTTACACCCCTTCAATATGTGTGTATTATGTTGAGTGTGTTTACAAATCTCCCTGAAGACTTTTGTTTTCATCACATTCATCTATAAAATCATCAACAGTGGCAGTTAATTGCCAGTTAACTTGGTAGTTTACAAGTGACAGTAACATGAAATCAGTTATGTAACTTTTTTCTGCAATAATGATCATGCTTCCATTTTCCACCCCAAACTAAGTGAACTTTTGTCATCTATGGAGCTCTGTGAGCTAAGCTTCTAGGTCAGAGATAATCAGTACTGCATTCTTCACCTAACACCACACTTTAAAAGAAGTTATGCCCTAATTTATGTAGTTACTCACATGAAAGAAAGAAGTAATTGAGACATTAATAGGTTAATTTTTCACATTAGGGGACTAACTCTCAGTAGAAGATACTTCAACTCTCAGCCCAAGCAATGCTTCAGGCTAACCCACTGGGAGATGGTGGGAAGAACCTCCAGCAGCTGTTCTCGAGGAGAAGTTTTATGTCAGCACCATTCACATCAGCTACACTCAGAATATGTGTGTCAGCACTATGAGAACAGCACTCTATTTTACAGAACCCCCTCGCCCAAATGTGTATAGTTTAATTAAACCAAAGCCTAAGAATGATGTGCTGCTAGCTCAACCTGGAAGTAACAGCTTCTTCAGGGAGACATTCCTCATCTAAGCTGGGGAACCATCTAATATTTGTCAGTGAAAAGCCAACCCCTCACAGCTTGTACCCTACAGGAAACTATTCTCAGAAAGCAATAACTTTACCCCTGAATCTGGTAGAATATTTATGGTGAATAGGGATTAATAATTTGTCTGAACACCTGCAGACACCTGTGCTATTACTGACACTGGTGTTGAGAATCAGGATTAGGTACCCCCGCCACCCTGTGTTGAAGATTAAACACCCAAGAAACAGTGAAGCAAGAGCAAAAAGTTTTATTTAAAGGATAGAACAGAGGGAGGGAGAGAGAGAGAGAGAGAGAGAGAGAGACTCCTCCATAGAGGGGGGGTGCAAAGCTGGTGCATGAGGGAGTGGGGATGTCCTCCCCATTTTATAGATTTCATATTTTCTTCCTTATCATGTCCCCCTCCTTTTATTTTGCCTACATGATCAAAAGGTGGAGTGGCCAATGGCAGGAAGAGAGCTATCCAGGTGGGGTATTCATTAACAACTCCTTACTGGAGGAATATTTCCTGGGACGCTGGTAACCTTGGCAACAGGTTGGAGGAAGGGAAAGTGCTTTGGAGGGATTAGCAATTTATTTCCTTCTGAATCAGCCCCCATCTTCTTGACCCAATCTTTCATTACCTGTGCTGACTGTCCTTGCATCCCAGTCTCAATCCCCCTTCCTATTAAGGAACCCTTACTGCTTGTATGGGGAAAATGGACAAGGACCACCCTGGCTGCTTCAGTCTGAGAGAGGGCAATGTTGGGCAAGCAGTTTGACTTTCCCTTTTTAGGAATGTTCTGGTTCAGTGAAGAGGTCCATGGTAAAAGTCTGGATTAGAAAGAACAGGTTGAAAAGTCATCTGGGAAGTGGGTGTTTCTATGAGAAACAAAAGACAAGAGTACTGGAATGAGATTAAAACAAAATAAATGTCATAGCATCTGGAACATGTCAATGAATATCATGATGATGAAAGAAACCAGTAATCCCTCACCATGAGGTGTAAGAGCTAAGAAGTTGTTCCCATAACAAGGCCAGTGAGGACATGGCCTCTATTATGGAAATGTAAATCTTTAATGATATTAGTTACATTGCCAGAGTTAAGGAATGTAAACACAACTCTTAGCTTTTATAAAGTCACAGATGCCCCCATAAAATGTAATTAAGATATCTAATGTCATCTGATTTTGTAAAATACATAACCTCTGTGTTTATTAGAGATCCCTTTATTTCTGTTACTTAGGGTTAGATAATCATATTTGCAAACAGATCAAGTCTGTCTGTGTAGAAATGTAGGAGGTTAGGAAGATTTGTGGGCCTTAAATTGACCAAAACAAAACAAAGCAAAACAAAACCTTCTGATTCTGATAGTCTCTTTTGATAGTTATCAGGCACTCCTGTCTAGGAGTAGTCTTACTCATGTGGGGCTGACACAAGTATATATCTTAAGTTACATTAAAAGAATTCTTTTCTTTTAAATGCCCAGGTATGGCTGTACATTAGTTATAACATGTTTTGTTAGGTATTTAAGAACAAGCTGGTCAAATTGACCTTATTCCTATCTATTGTTAATAGTTAGCTAAGTTTCCTCAGGGGGTCACTCGTGGGAACAGCCTCTTGGCTCCTCTAGTGCCATCTGCCAGATGGATCAGGGTCTTCTTGTTCACATGGCTTCCCTTGGAAGCAACAGGGACATCTCCCTCTGAGATGACCCTTGTCTTTACAGCATTTGCACTGGTCAGCTTTCTGTTCTTCAGGTCTCATTGATCCCCCTTATCTAGAGGTCATGTGGCTCAGAGTTGCAAAGCCCTTATAGAAGTCCCCTTATTCCTTGGGTTCAAGATGACCTCAGAGGGCATGAGTCAAATATTGGCTATTTTATTTCTTGGCCCTTTTACTCCTTAACTTTAGTCTCTAAGTTTTGGTCTTAAGCATTCAGCATCCCAGTTTCACCAGTTTTAAAGTAAGAGTACTGGCTTTTGACTTTAATGTCTATAACTTTACAGTTATTTACTCCTTCCATTGAATTGGGATCAGTATTAGTACTGGAAGTTAGCCTTACATCCTATCTGTCCTATAGATGATGGCCTATTATCTCAAAATAACTCAGGTTGTTATATTAGAAGTTATACTTCTGTAAGGCATTAACAGATAATAATTACAAACCTTATGAAGAAAATACAAAATAAAATTAACAAGAGTAAAAATATACTTAGTTTGTATAATAGCTATGAACCAAGAAACATAATTTTTATAACCTCAAACCTTTATTTCAAACTTCTGTTTGAAGAACATGAAGTTGGTAAAATGCTCTCCTAAACCTTATATTTTGAAGACTTACATTCATAGAAGATATGGAAAAATCTAGTATACAAAGAAGTCAGTAATAGCACCATAATTATACTGATGGATTTATATTAACTGCATTTAGCTTTTTTTTTTTTTTTTGGTTCCTAATTTTATTCAACAACTCTCATATATTTACATAGGGTAATGGTGTTTGATTCATTCTGTTATTTTTTTTCTCCCCACCCAACCCTCCCACCCCTTCCACCCCTCTTTTCCCTCTATACAGTTCATTCTTCCTCCATTCTTGCCTCCCTCCCACCCCCCCATTGTGTGTCATCAACCCCTTATCAGCAAGATCAATCATCATTTGGTTTTTTGAGATTGGCTTATCTCACTTAGCTTGAGATTCTCCAATTTCATCCATTTGCCTGCAAATGCTATAATTTTATTCTTCTTTGTGGCTGAATAATATTCCATTGTATATATATATATACATACATATATATATATATATATATGTATGTATGTATATCACAGTTTCTTTATCCATTCATCAATTGAAGGGCATCTAAGTTGGTTCCACAATGTGGCAATTGTGAATTGAGCAGCTATGAACATTGATGTGGCTGCATTGATGTGGTAAAATCAGTATAGTATGCTGATTTTAAGTCCATTGGGTATAGGCCTATGAGTGGAATAGCTGGGTCAAATGCTGGTTCCATTCCAAGCTTACTGAGGAATCTTCACACTGCTTTCCAGAGTGGCTGCACTAATTTGCAACCCCACCAGCAATGTATGAGTGTACCTTTTTCCCCACATCCTCACTAACACCTATTGTTGCTTCTATTCTTGATAATCACCATTCTAATTGGGGTGAGATGGAATATTAGGATAGTTTTGATTTGCATTTCTCTTATTACTAAAGATGTTGAATATTTTTTCATATATCTGTTGATTGCTTATAGATCTTCTGTTAAGTATCTCTTCATTTCCTTAGCCCATTTATGGATTGAGTTATTTGTATTCTTGGCTTAGAGTTTTTTGAGTTCTTTATATAATTCTGGAAATTAGAGCTCTATCTGACATATGAGTGGCAAAGATTTTCTCCCTCTCTGTAGGCTCTCTCTTCACATTGCTGATAGTTTCCTTTGCTGAGAGAAAACTTTATAGTTTGAATCTATCCCAGTTATTGATTCTTGTTTGTATTTCTTATGCTATGGAAGCCATGTTAAGGAAGTCTGATCCTAAGGTGACATGTTGAAGATTTGGACCTACTTTTTTTTCTATAAGATGAAGGGTCTCTGGTCTAATTCCAAGGTCCTTGATCCATTTTGAGTTGATTTTTGTGCAGGGTGAGAGATAGGGGTTTAGTTTCATTCTGCTACATATGGTTTTCCAGTTTTCCCAGCACCATTTGTTGAAGAGGCTCTTTTCTCCATTGCATATTTTTGGACCCTTTGTCTAGTATTAGAAAATTGTATTTATTTGGGTTTGTGTCTATGTCCTCTATCTGTACCATTGATCTACCTGTCTATTTTGGTACCAATACCATACCATTTTTGTTACCATTACTTTGTAGTATAGTTGAAGTTCTGGTATTGCAATACCCCCTGCTTCACTCTTTCTACAGAGGATTGCTTTAGCTATTCTGGGTTACTTATTCTTCCAGATGAATTTCATGATTGCTTGCTCTATTTCTGTGAGGTATGTCATTGGGATTTTAATTGGAATTGCATTGAATCTGTGTAGCACTTTTGGTAGTATGGCCATTTTGACAATATTAATTCTTCCTATCCAAAAACATGGGAGATCTTTCCATCTTCTAAGGTTTTCTTTAATTTCTTTTTTTAGTGTTCTGTAGTTCTCATTGTAGAGGGCTTTCACCTCTTTTGTGAGATTGATTCCCAAGTATTTTTTTTTTTTTTGAGGTTATTGTGAATGGGGTAGTTTTCCTAACTTCTCCTTCAGAGGATTCATCACTTATGTATAAAAATGCATTAGCTTTATGAGCATTGATCTTATATCCTGCTACTTTACTGAATTCACTTATGAGTTCTAAAAGTTTTCTGGTGGAATTTCCCAGTTCCTCTAAATATATAATTATGTCATCAGCAAATAGGGATAGTTTGAGTTTTCTTTTCCTGTTTGTATCCCTTTAATTTCCTTGGTCTGCCTAATTACTCTGGCTAGAGTTTCAAGGACAATGTGGAGTAGAAGTGTGAAAGAGGACATCCCTGCCTTGTTCCAGTTTTTAGGGGGAATGCTTTCAGTTTTTCACCATTTAGAATGATATTGGCCATCGGCTTAGCATAGATAGTCTTAACAATGTTAAGGAATGTTCCCACTATCCCAATTTTTTCTAGTGTTTTGAGCATGAAGGCGTCCTGTATTTTATCAAATGCTTTTTCTGCATCTATTGAAATAATCATGTGATTCTTGACTTTAAGTCTGTTGATATGGTGAATTGCATTTATTGATTTCCAGATGTTGAACCAACCTTGCATCCCTGGGATAAAACCCACTTGATCATGGTGCACTATCTTTTTAATCAATTTTTGTATGTGATTTGCTAAAATTTTGTTGAGAATTTTTGCATCAATGTTCGTTAAGGATATTGGTCTGAAATTTTCTTTCCTCAATGTGTCTCTGTCTGTTTTAGGTATCAGGGTGATATTGCCTTCATAGAATGAGTTTGGAAGGGTTCTCTCTTCTTCTATTTCATTGAATACTTTGAGGAGTATTGGGGTGAGCTCTTCTTTAAAGGTTTTGTAGAACTCAGCTGAGAACCCATCTGGTCTCAGACTTTTTTTTGTTGATAGGCTTTTGATGACTTCTTCTGTTTCATTACTTGAAATTTATCTATTTAAATTGTGTATGTACTCCTGGTTCAGTATAGGTCATTCATATGTCTCCAGAAACCTGTTGATGTCTTCAAGATTTTCTATTTATTTTTGGAATATACATTTTCAAAATAGCTTCTAATTATGTTTTGCATTTCAGTAGTGTCTGTCATAGTTTCTTGTTCATTCTGAATTTTAGTAATTTTTCTCTCTCCTTCTTTGTTAGTGTTAGTCAATTTTGTTTATTTTTTCAAAGAATCAACTATTTATTTTGTCGATTTTTTTCTATTGTTTCTTTTGTTTCAATTTCATTGATTTCAGCTCTGATTTTAACTATTTCTTGTCTTCTACTACTTTTGGTGTCGCTCTGTTCTTCTTTTTCTTAGGACTTTGAGCTGTAGTGTTAGGTCATTTATTTGTTGATTTTTTTCTTCTTTTATTGAATGCACTCCATGAAATAAATTTTCCTCTACATACTGCTTTCATAATGTCCCAGAGATTTTTATATGATGTATCTTTGTTCTCGTTTACCTCTAAGAATTTTTTTATTTCCCCCTTGATGTCTTCTGTTACCCATTCATCATTCAATAATGTATTTTAATCTCCAGGTGTTGGAGTAGTTTCTGTTTTTTATTCTGTCATTTATTTCTAGTTTCAATCCATTATGATCTGATAGAATACAAGGTAGTATCTCTATCTTCTTGTATTTGCCAACAGTAGTTTTGTGGCATAATATATGGTCTATTTTAGAGAAGGATCCATATGCTGCTGAGAAGAAAGTGTATTGTGTGTCCATCTTTGGTGGACAGTATATTCTATATATGTTCATTAAGTCTAAATTATTGATGTGTTATTGAGATCTATGGTTTCTTTGTTCGATTTTTGTTTGGAAGATCTGTCCAGTGGTGAGAGAGATGTGTTAAAGTTACCTAGAATTATTGTGTTGTGGTCTATTTGATTCCTGGATTTGAGAAGAATTTGTTTGACGTACATGGATGAGCCACTGTTTGGAGCATAGATATTTATGATTGTTATGTCTTGCTGATTTATGCTTCCCTTAAGCAGTATGAAATGTCCTTCTTTAAGCCTTCTGACTAACTTTGGCCTGAAGTCCATATTATCTGATATGAGGATGGATACTTGGGCTTTTTTGCTGTGTCCTTGTGCATGGTATGTTTTTTCCCATCCTTTCACCTTTAGTCTGTGGGTATCTCTTTTTATGAGATGAGTCTCTTGCAGGCAGCATATGGTTGGATCTTTCTTTTTAATCCAATCTGCCAGTCTATGTCTTTTGATTGATGAGTTCAGGCCATTAACATTCAGGGTTATTATTGAGATATGATTTGTATTCCCAGTCACTTGGTTCATTTGTGTTTTTTGACATGACTTGTTTTCTTCTTTATTTGGCTATTCCTTTAGGGTAGTTCCTCCCTTTGCTGATTTACATCATTGTTTTTCATCTCTTTATCATGGAATATTTTGCTGAGAATGTTCTGTAGTGCCAGATTTCTTTTTGTAAATTCTTTTAGTTTTTGTTTATCATGGAAGCATTTTATTTTGTCATCAAATCTGAAGGTAAGTTTTGCTGGGTATAAGATTCTTGGTTGGCATCTATTTTCTTTCAGAACTTGAAAAATGTTGTTCCAGGCCCTTCTAGCTTTTAGGTCTGGGTTGAAATATCTGCTGATATGTGTATTGGTTTCCCCCGAATGTAATTTGATATTTTTCTCTTGCAGTCTTAAAATTCTATCTTTGTTTTGTATGTTTGGTAAATTCATTATAATGTGCCTTGGTCTGAGTCTGTTTTAATTTTGTATATTTGGATTCCTATAAGCCTCTTGTACTTGATTTTCTATTTTATTCTTCAGATTTGGGAAATTTTCTGATATTATTTCATTGAATAGATTGCTCATTCCTTTGGTTTGTTTCTCTGTGCCTTCCTCAATCCCAATAATTCTTAAATTTGACCTTTTCATGGTATCCCATAATTCTTGTAGATTCTACTCATGATTTCTTACCATCTTCTCTGTTTGGTCAACTTTGTTTTCAATATTAAATATTTTGTCTTCAATGTCTGAGGTTCTGCCTGCCAGGTATTCTCTCCTATTGGTTATTATCGCGTTCCCTCTGCCCGCAGAGAGAGACACGACAAACGTCTGAAGCTTTGGAAGTTTATTGCATACAGTCTTCCTTTCTTTCCTTCTTATCTATCCCTTTCTCTCGTTCTCTTTCCCTCTCCTGCACTTCACTCTTCTCCCGCTCGGCTCACGCCCGCTCCGGCCGCTTCGTTTCTCCCGCTCGGCTCACGCCCGCTTGCACGCCTATACTCCCAGCTTCTACTCCTACTCTCAGTTTCTTCTCTCTGTTCTTTCTCTTGCTCTCTTTCCCTCCGCTTAACTCTCGCCTGCTCCGGTCGTTCCGCTTCTCCGCTTCTACCCCTACTCTCAGCCTCTTTCTCTCTCAGCTTCTTTTCTCAGCTTCTGCTCTCAGCTTCTTCTCTCAGCTTCTGCCCTACTCCCAGCTTCTTTCTCACTCCCAGCTTCTTCTTACTCCCAGCTTCCTCCCTCAGCTTCTGCTCCTACTCCCAGCTTCTTCTCCCAGCTTCTTCCCTCAGCCTCTGCTCTCAGCTTCTGCTCCTACTCCCAGCTTCTTCTGCTACTCCCCCGCCCATCAAGCTTATATACACCTCAACCAATCAGGGGAGAGCACACGAGGTAAACGCGCGGACAGCTGCAGGTGTAGAATAGGTAAACGAGGGAGGCATGCTCTAATCACATCGTTAACTAGCCAATCATTGGAATTCGCTGGTTGTTTACTGTATAGCTGGCCGCTTTTGGCTCAGCGTCAGGCGCCATCTTGACCGTGCTCAAGGCTGGGGGTCCCGGAAACCCCGACAGGTTATGCTTTCTATGGAGTTTTTAGTTTGGTTTATTGTTTCCTTCATTTCAAGGATTTCTGTTTGTTTGTTTGTTTGTTTGTTTTTTCAGTGTCTCTAACTCTTTATTGAAATGATCTTTTGCTTCCCACATTTGCTCTTTTAACTGTTGATTTCTGCAATCATACAAAGTCTGCATTTTTTCTTTCATATCATCATTTGCTTTTCTGATCATTTTAATTATGTACATTCTGAACTCCCTTTCTGACATTTCTTCTGTCATGCTGTCATTGGATTTTATTGATGTAGCATCTAGGTTTGTTTGGGACATTTTCTTCCCTGTTTTCTCATATTGCTCAGGTATCTTCCCCTCTAGTAGTGAAACTCTGAGATATTATAGATTTCCCCTATTCACTTATAGTGTCCCTGCAGATTTCCAGTAATTCACCTCCTACCTTTCAGTAGCCTGAAGTCTTAGAGGAACCTGATAATGCAGTGATCCACAAGGAATCTGCCCCTCTAGGGGTGGTGGCCTTCAGGTGGGGTATATTCCTTGTTAGTGGGCAGGTGCACCTCCACTTGTTGACCGATGGTCAGCCAAAAGGGGAGTAGACTGTGGGCTGGGGCATGGTTGGTCTGGGTCTGTGTCTCTGTTTCTATCCCTCTGGTGGGAAAGCCTCGCCCAGCAGGGATGACTTATCTGGTGGGGAAGTCCCACTGGGCAGCTCTCCTCAGAGAACTTCCCTTCAGTCCAGAACTACCACGTGGACCAGGGAGCCTCGCCTGCAAGTGAGTATCTCACTGGAGGCCCCTCCTCTGTGACTTTCCCTTGGTCCGGAACTACTCCCTGGACTGGGGAGCCTGGCCCTGCGAGAGAGTCGCCCACTGGGCAGTCCTCCTCTGAGAAGCTGCCTGCACTCCAGGCCTGCTGCCTGGGCCAGAGGAGCCCAGCTCCGTGCAGAAGTCTCTCCCTAGGCAGCCCTCCTCTGCAACTCTCCTGGTTTCCAGGTTCACTTCTCCAGTGGGGGAGTCTCGCTGGGCAAATCTTCTCCACGAAGTTCCCTGCATTCCAGGACTACTGCCCTGGTCGAGGAGCCTCGCCCAGTGGGAGAGACTCACCCGGCAGCTCTGAGTTTGTCCCAAGTCTCTTTATATCTCCTCTTCTTGAATTCTGAGTTCTGGAGCAACATGAGATGCATTCACCCTCTAGTCCACCATCTTGGTCTCCCCCTGAGTTTAGGTTTTAAAGAAATATTTAGACTCAGTAATGTGGTATAATATTCTAAAATAACAGTTGTTGTTTAACCAGAGTTGTACAAATCCTAATTCCTTTTAGACTAGTTTCTCTAAATAATAAAACTTAACAGATATAAGAGGAGATTGCCTTGATAGATAAGAACAGATTATTAATATTTTAAGAAATCCTTGTTACTTCAACATATAAATTAACTTTGGTTTATATCAGTACATTAATTTTTGACCTTAAGAAAAGACATGAATAGCTTTAACTGATTGTGCTACTTAGGTAAAACCAATTTAGTAATACACAACTTTTTGAAATTTACTCTCCACAAATCTTCTGCAACTTAGATATTCTTCAACTTTTTGCTTTACCACAAGAAGACTTTTTCATCCATAAAAATCTTTTTCTTTCTACTGTCATACTAGAACATATTTCCATACCTAGAACCTTCTTATATCTCTTTCCTAGCTTTTGACCCCTTTTTAAATTCATATTTTGAAACAATCTTTATGAAATTTCTGAATTTAGACAAATCACTGCACTTATTAACATGAAATATTTTATTTTCATAGAACTTCAATTTAAACCCAATAAATATTTTTCAGTCTTTGTATATAAAATTACATCTAATAGAATCTTAAATCTTAGTAACATTGTTTTTAGTGAAGACAGAGAAACAAAGCAAACCTTAAACCATTTTCCATTTACCAATTTGTGAAAACATACATAATGTTTAAATATATTACCTTATGGAATTTAATAAGTCAAGAGTACTTGATTTTATATATAATAGTTTTTTGTTTTAGTACTTTAACTTTGTAAATTAATCAGATCTCTCCTCTCCTCTACCAAACACACTTATGATTAATCCCATTGATGTTAAATCTAATTTACTCATTTTTAACTATAAAAACCAAGATATCAGACAAGAGTAGTTAACAGTACTAGCCATCTCTTTCCTGTTGAAGAAAAATTCTGGAACCAATGGATATTACATTCTAGACATTTCACAGAAAACAACACCCTGTTAATTGTCTGACCTCTTAGAAAAACTTGAGTTAATAATTTTAAAGGTTTCTTTATTCTCATCTCTTTACTTAATTTAAATGGAACTTTTTAAAGTCATGTGAGACAAAAGGTATTTGGATCCATTTCTCACTTAAATTTTAATTTACGAGCACTCACTTATCTATATGCCAAGTGATACCATGTACATGATATATGGACAACAATATAATACATAGGTGTGCACATATACATAAAACAAGAAGCAGAGATCTTGTAGCTTTTTGTAGGTAGATCTCCAAAAGTAGGAGGCAATGTTACAGATGTTTTCTAGAACCTTTATTAGATTTAAACTGTTATAAATTAAAATAGAGCCTATCAGACTTTTATATTATGATGTAAATATAAGGCAGGCCTGTACAGCTGGAATTGCTAGGTGTAAAGTCTAACAGTCACGGGGACACTGAAATCAAAGATTCAGGTGACCACTTGTCCTCAATGGCTATCAGATTTATTTCTAACATCACTATGTATGTCTATGTCCTTCTTAGGATTTTGTAAAATAAAAATTTCCGATGTATTTACCCTCTGAACAAAGACAGAGTGTAAAAATCTCTATAGTTAGATAAAATGAGGCTGATCAGAAAAAATATTTTACTTTAGGCACACAGGATCAAATGTGAATTTACCATAAAACCATGAGCTAAAAAATAGAATTTTGAAAAAATAGGAGTCCTAAAAATTGACACAGTCATAATTACTCTAGTAAAGAAGCATGCAGAACATCTTTATTATATCAGAATTTACTTTTTGGCTCAGATTAGAGTCAGTTCAGATATTCAAAGAATGAGAGAACCCTGAAAAACTCAGATAAAGATTATCAAGGTAAAGAATACTTGTATATATGATATTCCTTTTTTCTTCCCTGCACTGTAGTGTTTAGGGAGGAACTTTTTAAGAAGCAGAGTAGTAGAGTGTGAGAACAAATAATATAGTCAGTCATTTAGGTCCCACAGAGGCTTGAATTTAAAAATGACAACTTCTTTTTCCTTTGATCTCAAACTGGTTCTCTGCAAGCTTTGTAAGTTTTGGAAACTCTGAAAGCCTCTGCAATTTACATTTCAAATGCAAGTCTTGGATAGATAGAGATATGGCAGAAGCTAAGTAAGGGAAGCTACTGTTTTGATCAAAGCCTTATGCATAGGACATTTGAACCATTTTTTAAATCATTTCCCCAGTTGGTAATCAGGCCAGATTTGGATGCAGAAAATTATGAGACATCATCTCCTGTTACGTTTAAGGATGAAGCTTCCCTCTGAACAACAACATGAAAACAAACAACATAAACTGAATAAAAGAAAACAGAATCCATAAGTGCCTGCACTGGGAACTATCTCTTTGGCTAGAGAATATGTACCAATGCTGGAGCCTCTAGCTCCTGGGGCCTCTAGGGTCTAGCAGTTTCTGCCCCTCCTTCCATGCATGACCTCTGGATTTATCTGCTGCCTCACCAGTGTGGTCATAACCCATGTGCTTTTTCATGGAAGGCCATGAAAAGGATGCAGCCCCCCAGATCATCCACACTTGCCATATGACTTGTAATCCCTGGGAGAACATGGGACCCCGTTTTGAAATGAATCTTGATCTGTCTGTGTTGAGCCTCCCATTAGTTAATGAAATTTTGGGGGAGAATTGGGCCTCGCTTAGAATGGAGGATCATAGCTGATTCTAATTTAAATATTTGGCATGATTTGGGTTTTTTAAACAAGGCCTGAGAAGTCCAAAGGCCTTCACATAGGAACCTCAGACCATTTCCTTCCTTTTTGTAGAATAGACTGAACTATAGAGTATTAACATTCATATTTCCTTCTGATGGCCATGATTCTCTAATAGATAGAGAGTTGGCATTGAGACCATGTTTGGCAGTGGAAAAATACTAGGAATAAAGGCTGGAATAAAGAGTTTACACTCACTGTGGGCCACAGGAATTATCAGAGGGCTGTGGGTATAAATCTCCCTTTTGCAGTCAGATAAGCTCATGGAGCACACAGGAGCACAGGAACAACAATGGGAAGAATCCCTTTACATACTTGTAAAGGCTTAATATGCAAACAAAGGGAACCTGGGCATTTCCTTATGAACCACTCCATGTCCCTCTCTCAACCCTAGAGTCTGATCAGTGAGGGAAGGGGGATGTATGCGAGGAGAGCATGGAAGTGTGCACTATGGCTCATTTGGAGGTGCATGTGTTACTGGGGCTTTTGTTCAGTGTTGCTTGATCAACCAGTCACCATGGGGTACTCCATAACAGTGGTCAAGAGAGGAGTTAGAGAAGAAATCTTTAAGAGTCCTTGGGGAGTCGCCTCAGTCAAAATCTTGCAGTTGTTCCAACCCTTTGTCCATCTCCACACGTCCTAAAGCAGACCAGGATTAGAGACATTGTGTACTAACGCCAGATGTGCGGCAAGCCTGGATAGGATAGTGAAAAATAGTTTTGGCAGAACCCAACATGGCAGACCTTCAGGAAAGGTGATTAGGAGCCACCTAGGCCATGAATCCTGTCACCCAAGTCTTATAGAATGGTGGCTTGCACTAACTGCATTTAATTAGCTGACAGGTGCCCATTATTGTCCTCCAGAAAAAAAGAAAGATAGAGAGGCACACCTCAGAAAGATGTGGAGTGTGTGCAGAGGAACTAATCTCAGTGATGACCCTGGATGAGCCCCCAGAGATGATACCAGTTTTGAGAATCAGGACTGGATTCTGTCCCCCTGGTGATGAAGATTAAACGCCCAAGAAATACTGAAGTGAGAGCAAAAAGTTTTATTTAAAGGATAGAAGAGAGAGATTGAGAGAGAGAGAGAGAGAGAGAGAGAGAGAGAGAGAGAGAAAGACTCCTTCATAGAGGAGGGGTGCAAAGCTGGTGCATGAGGGAGTGGGGATGTCCTCCCCCTTTTATAGATTTCAGATTTTCTTTCTTCTTATGCCCCCTCCTCCTTTTATCTTGCCTACATGACCAAAAGGTGGAGTGACCAAGGACAGGAAGAGAGCTATCCAGAGGGTAATCATTAACAACTCCTTCCTGGGAGGAACAATTCTCTGGAGGCAGGTAACCTTGGCAACAGGTTGGAGGAGGGGAAAGTGCTTTGAAGGGATTAGCATTTTATCTCCTTTTGAATCAGCCCCAATCTGCTTGACCCAATCATTCATTACCTACACTGACTGTCCTTTGGCCCTGGTCTCTATCACCAACTTCAGCCAAGCTCTCTGGGTTCTTCCCCATGCTAGTTCATCTTCTTTCTTTGTTCCATTTACATAGGAAAAAGAGCTTTTGCAGAGAGAACTAGCAGAATAACAGCTAGCCCCAGAGTGAACTGTCAGGTCTCATCAAGCAAAGCTTTCAAGGGGCAAGAGGAGCAGGTTCTTCTGAAGGGCAAGTAGGTCCTTGGACAGGGAAAGGCTTAAGGATAGATTCAGAGTTCACTCCGTAAAATGTCAAGTTTGTGTGGCCCTTTCCTCGATGGGAAAAATGCTTGCTTGGTAGTCTTAATTTGTTAGTTTCTAGTAGGACTGAGAATAATTTTAGGAGATAGCTCCAGTTTGTTCTTAAAAAAACTCAGAAGTGGTTTTTTTAGGAGGTAGGGATAGGGTAACAGTTATGTAGATTGCTGTCTTTTCAGACACCAAAGATAAAATTAAATTCTAGAAGTTTTAGAAAACATTGAAACATCTGAAACACTTTCAATGGAGAGCAAGGTACTAGGAATAAACATCAGAGGGGAGTTAAAATAAAACTGTACTAAGACCTCTTGAAGCAGAATTGAGAGAGTTCTCTGAAGATGACAACCAGATACAAATGCCTAACAAAACAGAGCTTCTACCTCCCGGTAACATCCTTCCTGACCACTAGCTGAGTTCTTTATCTTTCAGTCTCTACTGGACCCTTCTTCTTCTGAAAGGGCTGTCACCAATGTCCTGAATTAAATCATCTGTTATGAAGCACATTCACAAACATGTGCACACATATGTGAACACATGGGCACGTTTAAAACTTTGCTCATCATGTATGGCTCTCATGAGTAGTCATCAAATATAAGATGGTCATCACAATTATTTAGAAAAGTTGAGGGGTTTTGTCTTGGTTTTTAGCTATTTACAAAAAAAAAAAAAAATCCTTTACATCAGAGCCCTCCAGAGACTCAGAGAGGATAATGTCAAGTTTGACATGGGACTGCTAATGTCCTCAACCAAAGACAGTTAATGCTCCCCAAAATGCCACTGGCCATCAGCCAGCTAGTTCTTTAAAAAAGAGGATAAAGATATTTTTCACATTTTAAAGATAAACTTTTATAGACATCATTTGGAAAACCCAGAGTTATAGACATGAGGATCAGGGCAAGATATATTAGGTGTCATATGTTACTTGGTTAACACAGAGTAATAATTTTTACTTGCAGTGCATCTTTTTGAAAGATCACAAATTGCTTTACTGCTGTCACTATAGAGCCACTATTCAATCACTTTGAGGAATTATAAAGGACCCAAAAAAATCTCTGAAGATGAAAGAAGGGAAATGCTTTTTCTGCCTAATAAAAAAGAAAAAGGAGTGTCACCAGAAATTACAGACGGCTGGTCTTATATGAGCACCAACACCAGAGTAAGTGATCAACAAGTCCCTGCAATGCCTCCTAACCAGCTATGAATGCAGCTTTTTGGAAAACATCTTATTAACTAGGGTTATGTAGAGGGTTTGCTTTGCTTTGTTTTCTTTGGAAGCAGTTTTGATGCCACTAGGTTCCGAGTACATTGCACTGAATAAGTAACTTAGTTCTATGGACCAGGAGGAAGAAGATATGGATCTAACTTTATTTCTCCTACAAACTCTTGATCTTTTATTTGTTGGATTCTCCACCAGTAAAATCAGATAACACTTCTTACTTATCAATGTCCCTTGAACTACAACACTTTATAAACTTAAAACCAGGGTCCTGAATCCCAAGGATATTTGTATCCCCATTAAATGCCACCAATGGGGGTTGCCTGACTCACGGGATCTTGGTCTGCTGGAATCTGTCCCTTTCATGCAAGAGGGTTGGGAGGGAAAATGGTCATATCTGGACCAAAGGATCCTGTTCCCCTGCTCCTTATTCTCTTTTTCTACAGCTGATTAGTGCAGGAATGGACACTTCATTCAAAACTGGCTGATCAAAATCTCTCTTCCAGAAGAGAAAATAAGACATACAAAGATCTGGAATTGTCAATCTAGAGTCCCCAAGACATTTATAAATTGTGAAAGAATGCAGTGGAATAGATTGGAAGGCAGTGATCTCAGCCCAGCTCCCCACCATGCACTAGAGTGGCTTTTTCACAGTGCTGAGGACTAACTGGCACCTGCCATGCTGGACAGAGTCATGTTTCCTATTTTTTCCCCTTGGGATATTCTGCTCTACAGCCCTCCATCCCACCTAGAATCAACCAGACACCCAAAGGGTCCTGAGACCCATGCCTATGAGATTTCTCTGAGATCCCATGACTGGTCCCTGGTTCCAGAAAGTGGCCAGGTGAGGGAATTAATTTTGCTGGATGACTTGTAGTGTTTCTTTCACAGGATTTTATGAGATTGGACTGCCAGAATAGTGTCAACACACTGATTTGGGAACTCTACACATTCTATGGGTCCCTGTCGGAGGACGTTACTAGTAGTAAGAATAAAGTTTGTTTTGCAAGACTTTTGTTTCACACATATTTATATAATTCATATAGATGTTATAGAAATATTTGCATAAATATTAAATACATAATATTTTATAATATGTAATACAGTCTTTTATAAACATGTTTATATTATACATTTATATGTATTCAGTTCACTTCTAATAAATTACTTATTGTGGGTTATGGTCACAAATTGCTTCCCCTGGTGAACTACCATGTTCACCTAAAATTAGAATAACATATGTAAAACCATTGTTGGGAAATGGCAGGAACAACATGTAATATGATTAAAGCTTAATTGTCTCAATCCAAAACTTAGAAAAGGGATACATGAAGGAAAAATATCTATAATAAGACTTTTTGGATCCTTTCAGGAGTCTAATAAAATAGATGCATTCTCCTTTTTTAGAACTAGGCAGAGCTAGACACTCTCGGCTTGAAACAGACAAGTTGTAATAGAGACAGGTGTACAACTGCATTCTTTAAACAAAACCAACAAACTTGTCATCTCAGAGCCTTTTCAGGTGTCTGGATCTAAACATTAACAAGAAGATCTCAAAGTCTGATCTTAATATTTCATTATTTATACCACATCTATTATCTTGCACTGGCTTTTTCAAAATTCTATCATTTAGATAAGATGTTATAATTTCATTTGAAAAATAAAATTAGTCAATATTAAATAAATAAAAATCAAAATTTGAAACAATTTTACCTTTGCATGACTCCTAGACATGTCAGGTATATTTTTAATCATCTTTACTTCATTGAGTCAAATCATGCTGAGAGTCAACACGTTACCCTTGTCAGTACCTGGCCAAGTCTGAAAAAAAAAAAAATCAAATCAAGCTCTGTGACTCAGGGCTAAAAGGAAAGTTTCAGTGCTTGAGAAACTGTCAACTTCCTCATGATTTTTTACCCACTTTATGTGAGCTCATTATAACCGTATTCATTCCTCTTAAAAATTCACCTGTGACTTACTGACAGATGCATTTCCTTCAATTAAAGGTTATTCTCCTTGCTAATGTTTCCAAACATATATTCCTTTTTTCTTTAAAAAGTGTGGCGTAACTAACAATGGTGAGAAAATAAGCTTGATCATCACATTTTTGGACAACCAGCATCACTTTCCTACCATTTTTTTTCTGTGAGACACACACCATTTTATGCTCACACTGTGCATGTTTATGACATCTATCACCATGAGCCCTACCTGCCAGGTTAAAGATCTGGTGCCAGGGAGGGAGAAACACTGCTGGCCAAATCCCTTGTATACTATGTCAGAGTGAATGATGATGGTGAAAGCTTGTAGAAGAACAGCAGAACCTGTGGGATTCTAGGATGCTTTATCTAGATCAGAATTTGTACAAATTCCCATGTCAAGCATTTTCTTGAACATTTTTCATGTTCAGCATAAGCCCAAACTCCATCTTTAAGTTTAGCTCATTCCACATCTTAAGTTACTCAACTAAGAATATTTCTGTGTTTTGTTATACAGCTTGATGGGTACACAATGTTTTAATATTTAATCCTAAATCCATTCAATACTTTCAGAAGCAGATTGCAGTCTTATATGAAAGTGATATAAAAAATAGGAAAAAAAATTCAGGTATTGACTTGTCACTGCTGATAGCTTTTTTCAGAGAAGGGAACTGTTAAGCTATCTGTCATCCTCATTATAAATTTCTGAGCTCAGTTGCAAGGTCTCTCTTGATGTGTCTCATCTCCCTTTGTAGCTTTGTTTTTGTAGTTCTTTATCTACCATCCATATCATCCCCCCCCAATCTCTTTCAGTTTGCAGTTACCCCAGTATACATATTCACATGCATATGAGCAAAGAGGCATGAGGAGAGAGTCATTTGGCCATGATTTAACATTTAAAACCACTTCAGTATTAGGCTTTTGGTATTATCTCCAAATGACACCATACAGAGAGTCACATAAATACACTGACAGGATATTTATCATTCACACAATTTAAACATGCTCTACTGCTTAGACAGTTTTTTAAAACAAATCTTGTGATTTCTTCTGAATAGCATTTTTGTGTATATTACTGGCTTAAAATATAAACACTTAAAATTATCACAATTTTCATAAATTTATACAGCATTTCCTCAGTTTTTAATAACCCAAGGCTCTCAACAACTGAAAGTTGTCCAAGCTCTGTGATGCTTTTTTGCACATCCTAGTTTTAGTACTCACCATTTCCTGCCTGTGTTTTATTTTTCTTAAAGAAGCAGCTGCAACTTATCTTCTAACCTTAGGCAGAATTTTGTGCTTGCTCTCCTAGTGCACATCCTTCATATAATCTACCACATCCTGCATGATGTGTTTTTACATGTGCATATGTGTCTCTCCCACACACTATGCAGATGCAAAGGCAGAACGTTATGTTTGTGAAACCCAAATCTCAGAGCAACAGATGCTTTTCATTCCCTTCCTAAGAAGAGCAGCTGGTACTAGGACCCACTAAATACTCTGGCTAGCTGGCATCGCTCAGAATATCTGCATCCTTCAGTTGCCCCCTTTTGAGTTGTATACCCATCAAGTCTACTGTACTTATTCCTGCATCTTTATGCCAGTTTTACTAGTTATCGTAGGCATGTAATTCCATTAAATATTAAACAAACATAAAATGATTGTAGCAGAAATGAAAATTTTACTTTTATGTAATGTATTCTGAAAGCTTTGGGGAAACCAGATAAAGGAAAAATGACAAAACAAACAACCCTGTCAAATTACAGGAAATGCCACTATACACAATCAAGGGGAAATTTTTAAACATCTAGAAGGATTCTGTACTCAGATTGGTCTCCAAAGTCTGCTCCATTTTCATGAAATCATGCTTGAAATGGATGATACACAGGGATTTGTTTCTTTCAAGAACAAGATAGAGCTCCAATCAACAATTTCAGACCTAAACAAAAACAAATGAATAAAAACAAAAGCCTTGGTTTTACATTAACAAATTGGCAAATTAAGGGACAATAAAATGTTTTTAAGAGTATCCTTTTAAAACCACTTTTAAATATAAACTAATATATCCTTGGTAAAGACCTTCTACTGAACTTTGCCCTGATCCCTGCATTTTCCAGCTAAAATCAAGTTAAAAGCAAAACAAAACAAAAATTTAAAAACCTGAAACTAAGGAAAGGAGGTGATCCCTCTTGGATGGTAAAACTAAAATATGAACCAAGTGCTGCCTATGTCCATGAGTCCACCTTGTGGAAGATACTGGAACAAATAAGGACTGAAAGACTGAGATAGAAAACCTGTCAATTTGACTCCTTGGTGTTGTTCATAAGGCCAGACACACACCTTTCATTCTGGGGCTGACCACACAAACAGCATATTTTTCTTTTTGCTTAAGTTCATTTAGGTTGGGTTTCTTTCACAGGTAACAAAAAGAGTTTAGATAATAACAAAATAAATCAAGTAAATTAAAAGACATGTCTATTTATATATTAAGTCATCACTGGGTAATATTATTGGATATCTCCTCCATGCCAGACTTTAAGGATATAACAGTGAACAAACCAGATCATAGTCCAGACCTTCCTGGAATTTGTAAGCAATGTCCCAGTGGTTGAAGTGGATTTCAGGAATAAATTTTATACTTTTATCATATGAATATTTATAAAATAGTTGCATTCATTACACAGTAATGACTGACAGATACAACATTAAAAAGGTTAAAATATTTTTAAAGGAATAGCCATAACCCTTTAGTTAAATGCCAGTGAGAATAACTTTGTACTCCAAATCATATCTCTGTGCATTGCCAAATTCAAAATTTGGAAGAACTGTAAGACTTCATAAGTAAAGCAATTTCTTAGGTTAGCATGATATAAATATTCAGAGAGTAACCTCATTTGGTTTGATTCCTGCTGATGACAGTGCTTATAGAATTTTAGAACTAGAAGAGGCCTAGAAGTCATGAGGGTAAAGCACAGAGGAATTAAGTGATTCATTCATGTTCAGCCAGATGGTGAGTGCAGCAGATCCGAGCCAGGTGTGATGATACCTGGTAGGTCGCCATCACTAGGAAGGATATTGCTAGCTTGTTACCAATAATAAAACAGCAATACTTGAAATAATACTTTAATTCACAAATTATATCAAATTTATGATTATTTCTGTGACACAATGTTCATTTGCAGTCCAGTTCATTCCTGAGCAAGAGTGGAGTGTCAATCTGTCCTTGCTAATGAGCCAGGAATCAAACACTCCCTGGTCCGCTCTTGGGAGAGGGTGGGTAAATCAATAGAACCAGTCAAGTATTTCTTGGGACATCAAGACTGAAAATCAGGTGAACTGGTAGAAAAAAAAAACAAAACTGCACCCCAGGGTCTAGAGTTTTGTTGAGTTTTGTTTTTAAATCAATTTATAAAAAGGATAGGAAGGAGTCTCAATTTTCAAACAGCACAAAAGGAGAAACTTTAACATGTGGTTATTAAGTGGCCCATGAGAAATAAACCCACATCAAATGAAGCTGTTATTTCTGTAGAACCCTCTTTCTCTATTCCTTAATGTGCAATCACACTTATCTGGAGGGAATTTTATTTTTATCCTTTCTAACTTAACTTCAGCTTATTTGCAAAGGAAGCTAATATCTTTTCTAAACTTGGACTTCGTAACGTGGTATTAGAACATGCCAGCTAATGTCTTATTCAAATACCTTAGATAAAACAAAACATCATTGACTTGAGCCTGCTCCTGTAAACCTCAATTTTCAAAAGCTTTCAGTGTCAATTACCTCCCACAACAAAGGAGTCCACAAGCCTCTTGATAATGCTTGGAGTGTCATATCATCAATTGCAGGCCTGTTTATACTTCACAGTAAAATCTAATTTCTTGTAGTTACTGCTGAGAGTTAGGCTGCCTTAGTCAATTGAATTCCTAAAGAAAATGAGGACCTCAGAAGCAAACCTGAACTTATTAAAACAAGCTTGCAATCAAAATTTCCAGCAGCAATGGGACTTTCTAATTCAGTTCATTCAATATATGCTACTCAGCAGTTTTAAGAAAATACTTTCTAGAATATAGTGAGGACTTTTCCCATTAGAGGAAAAGGGTGGAATAAAATGTAATCCATACAATATTAATAACTTGCTCTACTTTACAGCTTAGTAATAAAGTTATTTATGCTGCCAGGGGCACTTCATGACAGCAGTGGGAAGATAGCAGTAGACAGGTGGTCCAGGCCTGGGCCATTTATAAATGACAGAAGCAGCACCTCCCTGCAGGGTTGCATGGCAGGACCGTGTGGCCAAGGGGAATGACCCTGGGACATGCAGAAGAAGAGATAGTGACTAAATCAATCTCTGTTCTATCTTTTGGAACAAATTAATAACGGAAATTGTAAACTAGAATAAGATAGCCTGGACATAGATCAGCTAGCTTCCACACCATCAATATTCTCTTTCCCAAATCAAATATATTCTTTCAGGATTTAAATTTTCACCTAGCTCTCTGTACACTAACACAAGCTATGCTCTTAAACAAGTTACCTTCATACTTTTATCTTTGATTATGCCTTCCTTATATTCCTTAATCTGTGAGATTTTTATATTGCTTCTGATATTAGATTTTAACTAGAAAGCAATAATCACATCTTATGCAGTGCTTTTTCTATCTTCTATAGCACCTGCCATGGTAGTAAATAAAAGACTGAGACTGAAGAAGTATTTGTAAATAATAAAATATGATGCTAAAGTATTATCTGATAAGAGGTTATAATATAGTCATTTTCCATGATCAGATGTAGGTTGTGCAAACAGAAGGAAGTCAGGCATAAGTAATTCAAAAGAGTGGCTAATTTGAAAGTCACTTGTATATTACTTTGAAACTTACTAAGGCTGGGCACACTTTATAGACTATCTCAATGACAGACTAGCCAACAAGCAATGAGTCCTGTGCAGGACCAGCACAAAATGAAAAAGACATGAGAAATATTTGCCATGTTTTGTCCACCAAACAGTCATCCCCCAATTCCTATTGTGCTCTAATACCCTCCCATGTACTTATCTGCCCAATTGTCTACAACCCTGGAGGGAAAGTGAATCTAGGCATTACTCAAGTCTCCTTTGACTAATTTCCCTGTTATTGTCTGGCACATCTGAAGGCTGCTACCTCACTTATACTTGGCCAGTCACACCTCTCTTCTTCCAGGGCTTTGAATTTCAGATCATGTTATTCAAAGGCAGAAAAGAAAAAAAGAACATTCCAGGGCTAATACCTACACGCGAGGCCTGCTCCTAGGAACTTCTGGAGATATATAAGTCCCATAAATATCAAATAGGGTTCTTATGATTGACCTATAGTTTCTGATGAATTCATTTTTAATAGAATTTAATAGAGTTGTTTTCTGCTGTTTGAACCCTACCTACTATGTTAGATCAGTGTTCCCTTGGGAAATATGGAAACAGAAAACTAGGGCACAGGCATAGTGTACCACCAGTGTAGCATCTGAGTGGATGGCGTGAGTAGAATCAGGGTGAGAGAAGGCACAGAAAGTGCTGAAAGACTACTATTGTGTACTGGTTGAAGGGAAAGAGGACAGAAGACTGCCACTCAGAGTAAGGAAATGTTAGCCGTCATAGAAAGAGGCCCATATTCCCTGAGGGTTCAAGCCCCCTAGTCCTCTCACTTGGCCTGGACCCTGGCAGACCAATTGCAGCCCTACTTCCCAGGATAGCCCATGGTATATTTCCCTGGAATTTCATCACTGAAATAAGCCTTTTCAACTCTTTCAGAGGTCTTGAAAGGAAAGTACACTGGGTCAGGTGTGGGCTCTAGGGTCCAAATACTTAGCTGAAAATCTCAGTTCATCACTTATTTAAATACTCCTATCTTATAATGAGGTTAATGTTAGCTACCTCAAAGAGGTTTCAATTTTTGTCTGATATCAGACACAAATGTTATCTGCCTCATCACCCCCTGACCCCATGAGCCCATGCTGTAAGAATACAAGGGCCTCCCTGTGGCCACTTGGGGCAACAGAGCCAAATACCCTGAGAGCCACTGTAGGTACCTCCTGATGCAACCTGAGGGTGAGAAGTTAAAACCTCTCTGGAGCAGACTCTGATCCAGGGGAAAGGGATGAGAGGGAGCAAGGCAGATTAAACTCCCTCTTTCCTGCATCCCTGGCTTCCACGGAGGCAATTTCTCCATATGATCTCTTGGGAGAAGCCCTAGTGGACCTGCTGAATGACTAGCTGTGTCCCCCATTACAGCTGCCACCAGTCAGGAGCCAGCCTATCTTTCATGTCCCACTGATTCCCATCAGGTTTTGCAGCTTCCTTTCATCCTCACTCTGGTTCCCCTGGGTTTGTACCCAAATAAAACTCAGATTTTAAAATTCCTCTTTGCTTCAATCTTCACATTTCAGGTAACACAGCGCAAAACAACTATTATGAGTGTTATTATTAGTTGAACTAGCTTGATTTATCAAGGAGCCAGAGTAAAACAGAGACAGAGTACATGTCTTAATTCAAAACTAGATACAAAAACAGGTGAAATACTTAGGTACTCAGTGCTGTGACCTAAAGATTTTAATAGAAGATACTGAAGGTTTGAAGGATGTGTATGTGTGTGTGGAGGAGGCTTGCGATTGAACCCAGGGTCTCTCACACACACTAAGCATGTACTCTAACTCTGAGTTACACTCCTATCCCATAATGGTTATTTTAAAGAATAAGACTTTCTTAAAATAGTTTACTAATAAATATAATATTTTGCAACATGGTGCCTTATACTAAAAGCATAGATGATTTTCAAAGATATATAGCAAATTTCAATGAAAATCTTAAAGAAACAAATACTGAGGAAAACCTTTACAGTTACCAGCCCCCTCCATCCCCCCACACCCTATCCCCCTCTAGCTCCTGTGCCCCAGGAAACTTTCCTAGGCCATGTACCTGTTTCTTCCCCCATACATTCATGCTCAAAGTCTTATTCTCTTGAAATGAATCATTTAAAAGATAACTTGCATAGAAGGTGATGTTATAAAGTATGTAATGGTCCTTAAAATAGATGATGAGGAAGACAATTTATAAAGCTATATAACATGGGCTCTTTTAAAATACTAAAGTATATCTTGTGACTGAAGGAAAATAAATAAAAATGTTCACAATAGTAACTTCTGGCTAGTGAGAAAAAAATACAATCTTAAAAAGGTGATTCAGGCCAATCAAATTCAAATCCCTGCTCACTATATTCTAATTGTGTGTCCTTGGTCAAGATACTCTATAGAACTAAGGTTTTATCTCTGTGTTATAATAGATATAGGAAGAAAATAGGATAGATACAAGTTAGATTTACAGAGACACATAGAAACTAGTTAGTATGGATATAGAAACAATGGTCTAACAGGACTCACCTCAAAGGGCCATTCTGAGGAATAAACAAAGTCTTAACTTATCTCAGTAAATTTTACTGTTTCTTACCTATTTATTCACCCTCAATTTTTCTCTGTCCTCGCCTCTTACATCTATCACAGTTTCTACCAGTTATTCCCCCAAAATAGATCCATGCTCTTCTGTTCCATTACAAGCATCGAAGTCACCATCATCTCCTGCCTGCGGGACAGAAATACCCTCTTAGTGTTCCACTCTGCTCCCATATAATCCATTATCCACACCACAACCAAGTGATGGTTTGTGACATGAATTGCATTTCACTCCCTGCTTAAACTCTCTAAGGGCTCCCCATCGCACTGAGCCTGAGCGTAAGAGTGGAGCTAATTTCTATCTCCTACACGCTCTCATGACCTTGCTCTTGCCTGTACTTCCTACCCCTCCTCTAATCAGCATAGGGGTTCCTATCACAATAACCTCTAGCATACAACAGCGCACAGGTTTCTGTTCTTCAGGGAAATCAAGTGCATTCTTACCTCAGGGTCTTTGTGCCTCTTTGTCCTTCTGCCCAGCTATTCTTCCTCCAGGTCTTTGCAGGACTTACCTCTTTCCTCATTCAAGTTTTGTTTTAAATGCTGCACTCTGAGACAACTTTAAACACCAACTCCTTAGCAGACCCCACACCATCACTCTATTCCTCAGTGCTACGTTATTTCCTTAAATGACATGCTACCTATAACTCATGTATTTATTTAATTGTTTGTTGCCTATTTTCCTCATTAGAATGTAAGATCCACAGAAGCAGAGAGATCATCTATTTTGTTTACCGCTCTACTTTCAGGGCTGAATGGATGAATGAATGTGCGGTGCTCAGCATAGCATTATTCTCCCTGTCATTTTCCAATGGAGGGATCATGAATTGTTTTTTTAATGGTAAAAAAATAAACTACTCCTTCTTTAACCAAGAAATGTTGTGCCTTGAAAACATTCATCTGTCCTAACGCTAAGTTCTTAGAAAAACGTCATTTTCTACATTCCTTTAGCAGCACTGTTGGATTTCTAAATGAGACCTAGTTTCTGAAAGACAATTACTTTTTGGCAGGACAGAATTAGGTGTGCGTGGTGTCTAGGCAGAGTGAAGCACTGACAGCATGGAAGACCAAATGGCTGGAACAGAGCATTTGGAGCAGGTGTCCAGAAGGTAGTCAGAGAGAACACGTCAGCAGACAAGGAGCTGCTCACAGGCTGCAGACTATAGAAAATGAAAAGAGGCTCACACCGAAAATGAGGCCAAGAGCTTTGTAAGTGATCACAGCGCCTTTCAAACTTAACATGAAGAAGGAGGACCCTGAGCTAAGACAGCAGGCCAGAGACCAGTGCCTGGGGCAGCAAGGCCTCCCCTGTGAGGAGGGGTAGTTCACAAGTTAGTTGCTATAAAAACATGAGCCAATGCTACTGTGTTCTCTTTTCAAGAAGGTGTCTGGTTGATCTGTTCTGAGGTGCACTACATTTAAATCTTTGCTATCTATTCTTCAATTCTTATCTTGTTAGGTCATTTTTAAATTATTATTTAGCACATCATTTATTATTCAATGTATTTTCATTTTTCTAAAAAGTTTTATTACATATTGACTTTTTTATTTACTTTTTTAAAGAGCTTTATGGTTATACATAGTAGTTGGGTTCATCCCAACAAACTCATTTCTCAGGTGATTTTAAGCCAGTTCAGTCATTACTCAGGTGTTCAGTCCCCCAAGGAGGATTTCTGGTTTCATTAGTGTCTCCTAAGTCAGGCATCTGTATTCCCTTGACCTGAACTCAGGGTCAGGGATGGGAGAAGAAAGTAAATTGGAGGCTGCCACAAGGCTGACCTCAACTTCCATGTTCAAGGGAACCAGATATTATTGGCCAAGGGTCTGAAAGAGAATGAGTCATTTGGAGTATCTGTGTTAGTTCTCTACATTACTGAAATGATTTCCCAACCTGAGCCTGAGTAATCTGAAAAAGTCCATGAAAGTCCCAGAAGGAGAGAAAGCTCATTATCTGCCAGGAAGCAGTAAGCCTCTGACAACTTCCAATGTCACCTCGTCACCTGGTATAGTAAGCACTGCTGCCCAGGGTTCCAAATCCCACATAGTCCAGATCCTGACAAACTGAGTGACCACATCAAAGAAGTGGACTCAAGAGTAAAACAAAGGGATGTAAAAAATTAAACTCTAAGTTAAAAAGTTCATAGATGATGACATTCAATGGGTAAATTGCTTTGAAATTGATGTTGAATTAGCTTTGGGTTCATAATGGGACTTGATTATTTCCACATGGTACTTAACAGGCACATAAAATGCCACTAATATGAAAGAAATATAGTTTAAGTGTTGGCTGATGAGGGAAAGAATACTCTCATATTATTAAAAAAGTCATAAAGGAATTTTATGGAAAACAAGTATATTTTCTTAGAATACTGATTAAAATTCTACAAGTAAGGTAGGATAGCTTAAAATAATTACTTAGTATTCAGATGTATCTAGTTGATTAGGATGGAGTATTTTGGTTTGTAAGAAACCATGTTAGACTTTTAAATAAACTTGGGTTATTTTTAAAATCCTTTAGCAGAATATTTACCAGACAGTTCCAAGGCTTCTCAATCTAGACATTATTCACTGTCTGAATCAACCTTCAACATTCAGACCCTTTTGCCTTTGCACTGAGGGGTGCCTTTGTCCTCTTTGGACTTGATGACATAAACATAACCAAGCCACCACTACTCAGACAGGATAGTCTAATTGCTGATGTCTCAGCCTTTGGAGTTTGTCTATCTGGGTTCAAATTCTGACTACGTCCCTTATTAACTGCGTGAGGTTGAGCAAATTAATTAACCCTCTTTGACTTTGCTTTCTCTTCTCTAAAATATAATACTATCTACTTCAAAGGTTGGACACCAAGGAAAAGTAATACAAAGACCCCTTCATCAGCATCATCCAACTAAAAAAAGAATCTTTCTGATTTCCAATTTTGATATACAATACTAACATGCTCCAGGCCTTCTTCCAGACCACTAGAGCTTAGTAATTTATACCAGCTCCTCCTCTTCCCCTCAGTTATCTCTGCTTAGTACAGGGCCTGGTACAAAGCAAATACTCAAAAGATGTTAACCAACATTAGCTGATCATCTGGTTTCTTTAAAAGCAATCTCATTTCAACAAACCATTCTGGGGACCACAAAACATACCATCCAACCCAGACTCTCAGGACAATAGCATTCAGCCCAGACCTTCAGGTACAGAGGGGCAAGATCAGCTGGGCTCAACCAGACATATTGTCTTCATAAATGTGTGCCTTGATGCTTGAACCACGTAATTACAGCCCTTACAACTAAAGATAGTTCCAGGCACTGAACTTGTCATTTGTAATATGATACTATTTAATCTCTGCTTTTATCTTTTCTTTGCTATAGGAGAAACAAAAATGTTAGATGATCTCTGATGTTGGTATCTTTATGGAAAGATAATTACATTTCCTAAGTTCCTTGATTAATGATATTTTTTAGTTCTTAGTATCAGGGTTTAATGAGTACACAGTAACTTTGTGTTCATTTCCAGTACTACTCAGTATTTTCACAAGAGAAGTATGATTTCTTACAGAAAGGCAGTATATAAAGTATGGCAAAAATTTAAACATGTTTTAGGTTTTACTTTTTACTAAAGCATGATATATATACCAAGAAGTGCACACATAATGACTTTATAGCTTGCTGTATTTTCACAAACTAAATACATCCACTAAATACCACCCAGATAAAGAAATAAAACATTATCAACATCCACAAGACCCCTTTATTCTCCTGTCACCAGCCCCTTCAGCAGGGTGATGTTCATCCCAGCCTCTAATCCCACTGGTATGTTTGAGCTGTGTCTGTGCTTAGTGTGGACAGGATCATAGAGTCTGAACTCTGTATCTAACTTCTTCCACTTAGACTTCTGTTTGGCAGAATCAGTTCTCTTGCCATGAATAGGTATAGATAGTTCATGATAATAACTATATAGAATTCCTTCTTGATTACACTATAATTTATTTATGAATCCTGCCGTTGGGCAGTTTGAAGCTACTATGAATAGTTTATGCCTTTTGGTGCACATATGTGCACACTCTGGTTGAGCATTCACCTAGAAGGTGATTACTGAGTTACAGGGCTTATGTGTGTTCTGCTGTAGTAGCTACTGCCAAATAGTTTTCCAAAGTGGTTATACCAAAGTACAGCTCACTGTGAATGAATGAACATTCCAGTTCCTTCCTATCCTAAGCAATACTTGCCATTTTCCAGATTTTTAAATTTTAGCCTTTCTCATATGTGTGCATCAGCTTATCTGATTTACTTCTAAGTCAAATTCCTTAAACTCATCCTTTCTCTCAGTTGCACAAAGTCTGCAAATCACACCATGCTCCCTCATGATGCAAAATAACAAAGCAGTACAGCCACTCTAGGCCACCTTGGCAGGCAATTTCAGCAGAGTGACAAAGTCTAAGAGGGTACAAG
This sequence comes from Sciurus carolinensis, assembly GCF_902686445.1. Taxonomy (NCBI): domain Eukaryota; kingdom Metazoa; phylum Chordata; class Mammalia; order Rodentia; family Sciuridae; genus Sciurus; species Sciurus carolinensis. The sequence continues at coordinate 89,071,868 of NC_062219.1, forward strand.
TATCACCAAATAATAACAACAATAATCCTGGAAAAGTCAAGTAAGATTTCACTGAAGTTCTCTTGAGGAGGCGGGGGGAGAATTCCAACACCCCACACACAGCAGGACTTCCCAGGCAAACACTCACAGCAGCTCTTTATTATTTCACTGTCAAGGCAGGGGCCCCAGTTCCTCCCCAAGACTCCCGTCTCTGTTCTCCTCTCTTCCATGCTGAGGTTCCTCTCCTCTAAACCCCCTTTCTGTTTTTGATCCTTTAAGTCCAACTGTTGGCTTCTAGACTCCCCCTCATTCCTCATCCTGGATAGCATTTTTCAAGTCCAAGGTGATGATCTGGTTTTGGAGGCAGAAGTCAGGACAAATCCTACACATCATAACTGAATTCTTCCCTTCAATGCTTGTGTGGTGGGGAATTTTGAGATATCGGTGTTTGTGCCACACTCTCGGTTTTCACCTGTCTCTCATTCCAAGTTGGGCACTAGGCACTGGCAATTTCTTTCCATGGGTGTTTTGGACAGGCAGAGATCAAAACAACCTGGAGTCGAAGGCCTAGGCACTGTTTGTTTCATAAGATCCTAAATCCTCAAAGGAGGCTTTTGTTGAGCGTCCTGGAAGAAGGCAGAGGAATGATGCCTTTGAGAAGCAGCGCCGCTGAGAGGAGATTCGCTTCTCATATCCTGGGAAGAGGAGGAGAGATCTGAGGCCTCTGCAAGTGGTACAACGTGTGCTTTGCTCTACAGCAGTGCCAGAAGGCAACTAAATGCAACTAATCTGTATATGAAGCCTTTGCACCAGCTGAAAATGAACCCCCTCAGGCCGTTGTGACCCAGCGGGCATATGGCTTGATTAGATGGTGTTCTGTCCAGGGGAAAGTAGTTCAACCCCATAGCAGGGCACAGGGCTTTGTGGGCAGGGTATAGGTGGACTCCAAGCTCCTCACCATCACCACCCAACCCACCTATCAGGCACTTCAGGCAGAGAACAAAGCACAACACTACAGTGTCCCTGCAAAAATGTAGCAAAACTTTGGAGAGATGGCTCCCTGGTGCACCAAAGAGGAGACACTAGAGATGTAGGCAGCTTCAGCTTAGCAAAAGCCTCGCCCCCCACTTGCTATAGAGCAGAGAACTGTGCAAATAACGAACACTGATTTTGAAGTTTAACTGATAAGTCATCTGGGACCTTGGTGACCCAGCAACTAGAGGCTTTTTTTCTCATCCCACTCCATGTGATTTTCTGAACGTGATCATGGAAGAATCATCCACCACAATATGAAATTTGGGTTCCCTGGAAGCCCAGTGAGGTGAGGAGGGAGACAATGTCTGTCCAATTTGATGTAAAGACAAGAAAACTGGAACATTTCTCTTACACTTGAGTTTATTTGCTATACCTGTCATATCTGAATTATAGTTCTTTTTTTGGTGCTAGTGATTGAACCCAAGGCCTTGTGTTTGCAAGGCAAGCACTCTACCAACTGACCTATCCCCAGTCCCAAAAAAACCTATTTTTTGATTAGTTAAACTATAAAATTCAACTTGCAAAATGACAGTGAAATTAATCCTGGATAGATCTATATATGTAGATTTCGATTTGTTCCACATGAACATACCCTCTTAACTTTGAATGCAATCCTGAACAATTTTATTGACATGGCACCTAACAAGGGGTTATAATGTTCATCATATAAAACATGAGTAATCCAGCATTATAGTGAGTGAAGTTCTGACATTTCCATGTGGGCACGTAAGCAGATAACTTGTGAATATTTTATCTTTGATCCATTGCTATTTAGATGTCCTTTTTTACAGGAGAAGCAGAAACATATGAAATGTTGTTGATATTATATTAACAGATATTCTAAACTATTTGCAAGTGTCTGCAACTGAGATGTTTATTTTGAGAATATACAGTAGTAATTTGTTTTATTGACATTAGAAAGTAGTACTTGAATATTATATAGCCTGATTTGGGGACAAATTAATAATGATTGAAATTAAAAATAACTTTGCATATCACTGAAAGGAATATCAAGTCAAAACATACAAAAACACCTATGAAAAATTAATGTTATCTCATGTAACCCAGGATAAATATGAGTTTCCAATAGTTTTTCCTTGTGAATAAAAGTCCAGAAAATAAAACAAATATTAATTAAAAACATGTGATACCTTTTTCTTGCAAGTTTTTTGTAGAAAGAACTAGAAGAATTGAATTATTGCATCTTATTATATCAAATAAAATCACAATAAATAGACTGACAAAATTCTCATACCTCAATTAAGCTATAAGACTTTCAGTACTATTCCTCTGAAAAGTTCAAAGTACTTGATAAATGCATTATCATAACATATTCTCTTTTCAAAAATGATAAAAGACAAATATTAACTATCCTCAATGCATAATAAAGGAAACTGGAGCACATTTTAATAGATTCCTCAAGACCACAGTCAACCATTGAATTATTCATGTACATATACACTTCAGTGGCTCCAGGTTTTTATCATAGGATGCTTTTCCTTATTCTCTGTGTTTAAAGAAGCTTAAGTTTTAAGAGCAGACTGAAATATCACTGCTTGCGTTGAAACCTACCCCCCGCCACACACACACACACATGCACATTCACCTTCAGACAGAAATAAAAAACTGAGCTGGCTATCATTCTTTAGTTCCTGAATTTCATCCCTTTGGATTTTGAAGAATTTATCTATGCCCAAATACAAGCCAAACCGTACGTAAAATACACCAGAAATAGCACTCATGATTGTATTTGAGAGTACCTACCTGTCAGATTTTCTATATTGTCCAAATTTTTTGTAAAGGTCATATAATAATCAGAAAAGCAAAGCAAAATTAAAACTAGGGAGGGGAGATGACATATAAAATTTCATGAGGCATCAATTTAATTTACAGCTAAGAAAAAACAATGCTCCAAATCTAGGACATAGAAGAGACATTTGAAGTGGGGAGAAAGGGCTTTAGACAGTGGAGGGACAAAAGAGTGTCCCCCCAGATTTGACCCCCTTCACATGTTATATATATCAAGATGCTATTCTGCTCTCTAGGCAGCAGGGGATACCTGCATCAGTTTCAAGAGTGGGTAAGATAATAGTCCAAATAGACAGATGGCAACTGAGAAAACAAATCTTTTCCCTATAAAAAGTGGAAGGGATAACTTAAAGCCTCCTGGAGAGAAGACTTGGTGAAGAGAGTTAGTCTCAAATGGCTGAAGTCTGAGTAGAGCTTTCTGCTCACAATTGTGAAGCTGAATCCAAGGAGGGGGTAACAACACCTGCTCCTGAGCACTGAGCAGGGGAGAGGCCACACTGCCAAAAGAGACTTCAAGGCATAGTGACTGAAAGAAGATGAAGTTTATCTCTTTCATAAGCAATCTTGAGGTGCATGGTTTGGTCAATGGATGCTCTGCTCCAGGTAGTCAATTAGGTACCAGTTTCTTTCCATAATGTCTTCACCACAGGGCAGGCATAAAAATAAAAATAAAAACTATAGACTCCTGGGCCAAATCCACCTACCACCTGGGCCTACCACCTCGTTTCGTAAATAACATTTTATTAGAACACAGCCATATCCATTTGTTCTTATATCATCTTTAGCTGTTTTCACACGACATTGCAGAACTGAGTGGTGATAAATCTGAAAATATCTATTGTTTGTCCCTGTACAGAAGTTTGACTATCCTTGCTCTAGGGCATTGGCCTTGCTGATCAGCAGAGGCAGGCTGTGGGCATATTTAAGTTCCCACTCGCGAAAGGAAAAGAGCACATGGCCAACATTACAAGGCCCATGCCCAGGAGGAGCACACAGCACTCTCTTACCTCTGCTGCAACAACATGGTCACCAGTCTTTGTGCAGGTGTAAGGAGCTGTGAAACGTATCGCAGACTCAACAACCAGGTGAAGTTACAGCTTTATCCAATGAAACAAGATAATGGGCTTTGGACAGCTAAGAGCTAATTACATACTATATTTATTCAATCCATCTGCCTCAACTTTGATCCTTTAACACTTATCTAAATGTACATCATGTCGTAGGCAAATGTTCACATATTTGTCCACACAAGAAATATATTTTTGCTATAACCTAGATAATACACTTCATAGTATTGCCTGTCAAAGACAATATTGAGGTATAATTTGTTGCAAGAAGAGAGCAAGTATAAGAGCTATAGTGACTGTCCAACCAACCCATAGATAGATTGTGCTTTTATTGGGCCATGCAATGAAGCTGGTCACACACAAATTATTTGAGACTCATTTTCAAAATTTTGACCACATACACAATAAGGTTCAATTTAAAAAGAAAAAGAAGTATGTATATATATATATATATATATATATATATATATATATATATAAAGATCTAATGAATAGTCACAATTTCCAAAGGGGACTTTACAGTCCATTTGTTTTACTATTATATGCGATTAGAAGTTAGAAAGGCATCTAAGCTAATCTTTCTTCTAGGATGATTCCCTGAAGCAAGTTTTACTACTTTCTTTGATTCCATTTTAAATGTCTAGAGCAACATGCTCTTCTAATCCTTCTCCTGGAGGCAATTCAAAATCCTGCGGGAGAGTTTCCCAGCCCCCATGGTATACAATACAATAGAGTGAGTAATAAGGTGTTCCAGGTTCTGGTCCTCACTCTTCTGCTTCTCAACCACATGAACTTGCATAATTGACTCCACATATTCTTTCAAATTACATATCTCCCTCTTATTATTTAAGTCCATTCTGTGGGAGAAACAAAAATGTCAGAGACTGGACCCCAGCTCTCTAAGAAGTTATAATCTAACATAGGAGCATGGGAAAGGTTTAGGTACGTGGAATCCCATCTATTGAGAGTGATGGTGGAAGAGGTGCATGCAAAGTAATTTGGAAGGTGAATTAGATCTGCAATGCAAAGAAGGAAGCAGGTGAAGATTAGAAAGGAGACACTCAAAGAATGACTAGTGATCCATTTCAGCTAGAATATGCATCATTCACAGGAGAACAGTGGGAGAATGGTTAAGAAAAATAGAATTGAACCAGGCCTGGAAAACTAATGAATCCGAAGTTTACTTAGTAAGCAAAGTAACTGAAGGTTTTGAAAACGGGGTAATTTGATCTAGGAAAGTCTTTAAAAGGATTACTCACGTGGCAATAGTCACAGGACTAGGGGCTAGGGAGACTGGTTAGAAACCAGGCAGGAAGCTTTGAGAATTAAACAGATGTGGAAGAGATAGTTAATAAGGAACAAATTCAATGACTTATTTTCCCTGTACTGAACATGATCCAATTGGTTATTTTAGAGATGCCATAATCAAAAAATGATGAAGCAAAAAATACAACTCGAGATTTATACGACAGAAAAAGAACAAACTAAAAAGGCATTTAATGCTTACTTTGATGTTTATGGACTTCTTAACTGGTTTGTAAGCTAAGAAAGGCAGTAAGACTGAAATTCTGGGAAGGATGTAGAAGCAGGTTCCTCTTAGTAAGAGGAGAGAGGAAGAGGGAGGGAAGTACTACCTTCTCTAGGGCTTTCATATTTATTCCAAGTTAGATGGACCATTTAGGTTCTATTTTTAAAATGTTTTTGACTGGGAAGATAGTATTTCTTCTTCTTTTACTTTATTGAACTATGTTTTGCATACAATAGAATGCACCATATTTTAAGTGAACAGTTTGATGAGCTTTGATGATGTATACACCATATAATCACTATAATTAAGCACTAAAATACTTCCATCAGCATCCCTCCCACACACCCTACCCCTACCCAGTTCTTTCCTAATTATTGGCAATCAACTCCAGCCCTTCTCAGACAACTTCTGCCCTGACTTCTGTCCCAGTAGGTTGATTTGACTGTTCTTGAGTTTCCTCAAAATGCAATCATTCAGCAGGTATTCTTTTGTGTTGACTTCTTTTGAGATTCGTCAACATTGTTCCAAATACAAGTAGTTTATTCTGTTTTATAGGAAAGTAAGTGGTATGAATATTTCACAACTTTTTCATCCGTTCATTTGTAAATGGATATCTGGGTGTTTTCAGTTTGGAGCCTATTATGGTTTGGATGTAAAGTGTCCCCCAAAAGCTCACATGTGAAACAATGTAAGAAGGTTCAGAGGAGAAATGATTGGATTTTGAGAGTCTTAACTTGATCAGTGAGTCAATCTCTGATGGGATTAACTAAGTGGTAACTGGAGGCAGGTAGGATGTGACTGGAGTAGGTAGGAATTGGGGCACAGCCTTGGGGTATATATTTGTATCTGGCGAGTGGCTCTCTCTCTTTCCTGATCACCGTGATGTAAACTGCTTCCCTCCACCACCCTCTTCCCTCATAATGGTCTGCCTCACCTTGAGCCCGAAGGGATGGAGCCGGCCTTCTATAGACTAAGACCTCTGAAACTGTGAGCCCTCAAATAAATTCTTCCTCCTCTATAATTGTGCTGGTTGGGTCCTTTTAGTCACAGCAACCAAAAACTGACTAAAACAAAGTCATTATGAAGAAAGTTGCTATGAACATTAGCATACCAGTGTTTTTGTGGACATAGGCATTCATCTCTTTTGGATATAGCTTTTCATATATTGCCATATGACTTAAGCCTAAGTTATATGGAAGTATATTTAATTTTATAAGGTGACAAACTGTTTTCCAAAGTAGTTAACAATATTTTACATTCCTAACAGAAGTGTGTGTGAGTTCCAGTTGCTCCATGTTTTTTCCGATTCTTGATATTGTCAGTTTTTTTAAAATTGAAGCCATTATAAGCCGTTTACAGTAATACCTTACTATGTTTTTAATTTTCTCTTTTCTGCTGATCTGATAATAGACAATGTGTTCCTGTGTTATTTTTTCATATTCTTATTGGCCTCATTGTGTATGTATGTGTGTGTGTATACATATATATTAGAAAGCTGAAATCTTTTACGGATTACCCAGTGGAGTTATACTGCGTCTGTATATGTATGTATGCGTGTGAAGCGCCTGTTCAAATCTTTCATCCAATTTTTTTCTATCATGTCTTATTTTTGAGTTGTGAGAACAACTTACTTATTTTGGATATTAGTTCTTTGTCAAGTATGTATATACTATAAATATTTTCTTCCAGTCTATTGGCTTGCTTTTTCATTTTGATAGTGATATCTTTGGAAAACATAACTTTTTAATTTTAATAAAGTACATTTGTCAAATTGTTATGGTTACCATTATGTCATATCTACAAAATCTTTGTCTTCCCCCAAATCTTGAAAATTTTTTCTTCTATGAGTTTAATATATTCAGCCTTTACTCTGGTCTATAATCCACTTAGAGTTTACTTTTGGAAAAGTATGAGTAAGGGTCAATTCTGATTTTTCCCCATTTGAACATCCAGGTGTTCTAGCATTATCTACTGAAAACATTATCCTTTTCTCACCAAATTACCTTGGTACCTCTGTCAAAAATCAACTGACTCTGTAGGTGTTGGTCTATTTCTAAACTCTATTCCATTCCACTGATTTATTACTATATCCCAGATCATACTAACTTGGTTATGTAACTTTAAGGAAAGGCTTGCAATTACAAAATGAAAGTTCTCCAAATTTATTTTTCTTTTTAAGAATTATTTTGATATTTTTAGATCCTTTATATTTTCATATATCTATTAGAATCAGCTTGGCAATTTCTACAGAAAATTTCTCTGGGACTTTGATTAAGCTTGTAATTTAATTTATAAATCTAGGGAGAATTGATGCCTTAATAATACAAGTTTTCTAGTCCAAGAATAATACAGATTTTTATTTTGTCTATTTAAATTACTTTTAACAATAATTTGTAACTTTCAATGTACAGATCTTGCACATATTCTGTTAAATTTATCCTTACATATTTTAGACAACTGTCTTAGAAATTGACTATTAAAGAAAATAATCTTACCCATTATTTGTCAGTTGTACAAGCTTAATTCTCAGAATAACAATTTCTTCATTTGTGGTAGTGGAGGAGGGGTTGTAATGGGGAAGAGTACTTACAAACTGTAAGCATTTCCAATTAGAAGATAGTTTCCTGCAACACTCGGAAAAGATATTACTAAATGAAATCTCACTCAATCCCAACTTATAAGAATGTCAGTAAATATACATAGAGAAAATTGTATTAGTGAACAGGTCTCCCTGCTGTCAATTATGGAGCTACTTACCAAGATAATTAGGTCTTCAAGGCAGAAGGCAACTCTTTTTATAGATTACCCAGTGTACATATAGTTGCCACATAAAAATTATCTGATTTAGCACATTAATGAGTACTATGATTTTCCTAGGGCTGGATGGATATTTCTTTTAGCTGAATTCCCATACTTTAGTTTGAATCAGCAGTAGCATTTGTGCAATTATGGAGTGCTTGTAGGAAACCTAAAGATTGAAAGTAGATAGAAATGTTTTATCAGCAGAGTTTTACCTAAATAGACAAAATTCTCTTAAAAACACTTCTGGGATATCTAGCTACCTCACTGATCTTTTTGCTTTCCTAACAAAAATGTTGATGATAAAGAGAAAACTAACTTTCTAAAGCATTAAATATCATATTATTTCTCTTGCCAAATCCCCTCATGGGTATTTTATAGGTTTTCCTTTATCTGAAAAGTAGATTATCCAAAATTTATGAAATAATGAAATTATAAATAAATACAATACCATGTTAACTTACATAGTGCTTCTTCTATTTGTGATTTCAATTTTTTCTCATATATATCAAATTAGATAAAGAATGATTAGGTTTTCTCTAATCAGAAAACAAACTCTTAAACTAAACGAACTTTATATAAAATATTACATAAAAACCTGGCTCAGCGTCTTTTCTTTCTTCCATATCTTCCTTACCTCCTTCCTCTTCTCACTTTGATTTTGGGCTTTAAGAGAACACTCATAAACCGCCAAACTTAAAGAAATACTAGTAGTAATAGTAGTTATATTATTTACTCTATGTCAGAAGTAAACATTGCAATTCTATAACTTTTGAGACTCTACGAGGTGGTATTACTATTTCCACTTTACAAACAAACTGAAACTCATAGTGTTAGTAGCTTTCCCAAGGTCACACAGTCATATTAAGATGCTAAGATTCAAATTTCAGAACCAAATCTCTCTTCCTTCTACAGATGCCTCCTACATAGCAAATGGCTCTATAGGAGTCTAAATGACATGACCATTGTTGGTAGAAGCTGCACAACTGAAGGCTATCAACTCCACCAGGGACACCAATGGATTTAAGCCTGAGGAGTCAGATGAGACCAGTCAAGCTTTAGTGGTTACCAATGTGTCACCCAGTTTTTCATCACTTTGACCAAAATACCTGCAAAAACAACTTGGAGAAGGAAAAGTTTATTTGGGGCCAATGGTTTCAGAGGTTCAGTTCACGAATGGCTGACTTCATTGCTCTGGGTCTGAGCTGAGGCAGAACATCATGGCAGAAGGGTATGGCAAAGGAAAGTTCCTCTTGGCAATCAGGAAGCAGAGAGAAAGGGGAAGTGACCAGAGGCAGATATGGTCCAAGGCCACACCCCTAATGATCTTCTCTTCTGGCCATGTCTAGAATTACCACCCAGTAGTCCAAATTATTAATTCATCAAATAGATTAATCCGATGATGAGGTTACAGCTTTATAATCCAATCTTTTTAGCTCTGAACTTTCCTGCATTACCTAATACATAAACTTTCCAGGGGCATTAAAGATTCAAATCATAACACCAGTCCAGGGAGCAGCCAAACCCAGCCACGCCACAGTTGCAACCAGAGAATATCCAGAGGACATAGATCTTTTCACCTGTTCTCTGCCACCTGATATATTCAATGAAACTTCCTGAATGTCCCCCTAGAAGTTATCTTGGTCAAGAAAAGAGAAGACTGTAAAATAAAATCTAAATGACGAATAATTTACTGACAGATACAGTTTATTCCAAAGAAGTTGTTATGCTGGCTCTCAGTCAAATTTTGAATAGTTTGGATGTCTAAATCCAAAGATACACAAACATGAAGTGATATGAATAGTTACTATTGTTAAGTCTAAGATGTCCCTGACAATTAGCAGGGTGGTGCTCATGAAAATTAGATGAGCTATTAGGAAATAGGTGCTACATTTCCTTTAGATATCTGCGTTTTGTGTGAGTGATTTTGTGGCCTCACTGCACTCTATACTTTGATTTCATTACCATAAGCTAAAGAAGGACAAATGAAATGAGGAACCATCCTTTTCACAAGGTCAAGTTAAGCTCAATTGTTTTCTGAGTCTACAAAAAGACTCCGGTCTTTCTTAGGGTTGCTTATAAAGGACACTTAAGAAGGTTAAAGGAATTTGAGTGAACATTTACTTCCAACCTCTAAAACTTCTGCAGGACTTTCACTTAAGGAAACTTAAAGTGAGTTTTTAGTTTCAACTTGGTTGGCAACATGAAGAAAAAAGAAAGACTTAAATCAAAGAAGCAATACCATCTGAAAATTAAACATTAAGGAAAAAAATCTATTCCTTAAAGAATAGCCTTTACTGTCAATCAGATTTGTCTAAATTGTTTTTAAAAAAAGTCAGCCTTGCTATGAACTCCAAGGGAATTGACTTTATTCTAGATGTTCCAGGTGGTTTTATTGCAGAGAGACTTCCATCTCATGCTCACACTTGTTTATTTCTGTATGTATAATTCATGGAAATATGTACTTTGTGGACCTACTGAATATGATTTTTAAAATATTTCATTTTATTTAAATTTTCAAAATTTCAAGCCAACAGTAAAAGTGAGACCACGTGCTTCCATCCTTTTATTTTAAACTTGACTTTGAAGCTCTGTTAAATCAGTTTAGAGCCAACTAATGATATTTGTTGCTGTGACACAAGAAATCAGGAAGGGCTATGATCTAAGTTTGCCAACAAGTGTTAAATACTTACAAAAGATTTCAATATAAATCTTTGTACAGCTATACATACATTTCATTTTTAAGACTATTTGTCTTGAGGAAGATATCTTCTTTTAGCAATAGATCAAAAATAGCTGTCATACTCATATATATCTTGTTTACAGATGTTATTGTTAAACATCTCTTTCTTATTTTACTTCAAGGATTGTTTATTGAGTGTTTATGATGACCCTTATACTAGATACCCATAGATATCAAGATATACTATGGCATTTTGTGAAGGCCCCGTTCTCCTATGGGATCAGACAGAAGGATTCAGAATTATCAACAATTGACAAAGGCTGTGGAGGCAGTGAAATGAAGAGGAAGGAGGGGATTGGAGACAAATTCAAGGAGTAGCATCAGCAGAATTTATTATCAAATTGAATATGTTGATGAATGAAAAGGCAGGAAAATATTCTGGTTTCTGGTTTGGGGATCAGGCAATGCCATTTAATGTGATTAGGAAATGACAGGGTTAAGGCAGTGCATCAGGCTCCTCTTTATCCATGACGGGCTCTAAAAGGGCTACTATGTACAGCGAGGCACTCTGTCAGAGATGATTGTGCTCAAGTACTATTTCCAAGCCCCAGAGGTTTGTTTCCCAAGTGAAGTATTTGAACCCACCTTGGAACTGCTAATCATGCACCAAGTGGTGAGAAAATCTCTTTCATGAACTGGACTCTAGTCTTGGATTTCTACCACAGCATATGCCAGTCCACTGCCTGGGTTGATGCTCTTGAATCCATTCTGATTTGCAGGGTATAGACTGAGTTATAAGGGGCCACACACAGTACACAGTAGGTCTGTTAAGTAGAGAGCCCCAGTGCTTGGCCAAGTTCCACCTTGGGTTCTTGCATCCTGCAGCTTTTGAGGGGTGGAGGTCATGACACCTCTCCATACCTCAGTTCCATTTCTGTCCAATTAGGATCTGCATTCTCCAAACTATAAAAATTCTCTCCTCATGTCTGAACTTTGAAACAGATAAAATTTAAAAAATGCTTGATTGAATCTAGATTTTTTATTTTCTAAAGAAAATGAAAATGTTTACTTTTCACTCAAGTCAAAGTTTATTTCCTATTCCATTCTTGGTACATGTGTGGCATTCTGAGGGATAAAGAGCTGCCCAAGACAATCATCTAAGACCTGCAGTGACCCCATTTTAATGTCATGGTATGAAAATACCTGCAGTTTAAAAGTGTGAAAGATGAATATTTATTTAGCATGAGATTAGTTATCTTTCTGACTCTGATTATAAGAAAACAATGGCAATTAGGCCGTGTGTTCAAAAATTAATCACACATATTTTTAAATAGTGTAAACTTTTAAGTGGCGTCTCACTAAGAAATGAAGTAAATATTTATTTGGAGGGCTAAAAATTAAAGTTTGCTGCTTTCAGTAAGAGTCCAGCTGATAGTATCTTAAAATAAACTAAGAAGCCTCCTTACTGACTAAAGACTTCACCTGTCTTATCTTCCAGCTATTCTCTTGGTAAAAAAGCAATCATTTATACACACACACACACACACACACACACACACACACACATATATATATATATATTTACACACGTAGAGAGAGGGAAAGTAATAAGCAGCTATTACATTCACAAGTGATGGAAATTTTTCATCAATATCATTATGTCTCAATTCTATAACTGATAGCATTTTTTAGTAAGAATTACTTTAAAATTTCAAGTAAAATTCACTACACTTGCTTCAATCTATAAACCTGATTAACAAATTATATTGATTTCCATTGAGATAAATGCCCTACAATTCCTGTTGTGACAAAACATTTCATTATTTTCTAGAATACCTGCAACTACTATGAATAAGTGTCTGGAATATGTCCCTGGGGTTTCACACCTTCTCTAATCTTTCCAAGAACTCACAAAGTAGATACAATTACCAATGAGAGCCCAGAGTCTCAGAGAATTTACATCACCTGCCCAAAGTCACAGTCAGTTATAAGTGATGATGTTGCCATATGTACCCAAGTCCATCTGGCTTCAAAACCTGTTCTGTCCCCATTAAACAAAATGTCTTTGCCCTTAGTCCACCCCCATCCCCAGCTGTGGGCTTTTTCTTGAACTTTCTTACTCACAATGTTAAATCATTCACTTAAAGTTGTCAAACAACCTCATTGTTCAAGGATTGCTGTCAGATCTCATTTGACTCATCTTGTCTACCATTTCTCCTCTGTTTACTCCCCTCTTTCTCTAACTCCTTCCTTTTCCAAAGCTGAGAGTAGATTAAATCAGTTATTTCCATCTCAACAAAAATATCTCATATGCCACTTGGGAACAGAATATTTGTATATTTCTTGGTGGTGTTGAATCTGCAACAGGGTTATAAAAAATAGAAAGATGCTAATAGAGAAAATCAATCAACCTGGTCTCCCTGAATAAAGTCAAATCCATGCTGGCTCTCTAATCTGTCTCTTTAGTATCCTACTTTAAAGTGCTGTTCCAATTAATCCTACACATTCATAGGGATAATCCCAAAGGCAAGATAATTCTCAAGTGTGTTCCCTATATTGGGTCAACAACTCAGCCACCACCACCAAAACCTAAATTCACTCACAAGAACCAACTGCCCATCAGTCACTTTTGTCCAGGCTGGGATGTCCTTCCACTCCTGGAACACCAGGCTGCCCTGCTTTGCATGCACCTGAGGCTTAAATTAAGGCAAATGTTGAAATCTTTTCTTCCAAATTCTCTCCACTATTAAATTTTACATTCTTGTAGAAATGCAAGTTCAGTCCTGCATTTCTCACTATCCCAAGAAACTACATTTTCTCCAGATTTTAAGTTGCCTTCAGACATTCACTGTGTGGGGAAAAGAAAACCCTTCTATTTTCTGCTACCAGAATGTGTTCATTCTTCCTCTATGACAATAATTGTTTTTGTGTGCTCCTTTTTCTACTAAGCAATTCATCCAAAAGTTTTCAGTTAAAACCTTGCTCAGTCACCACTGTGGCTATTTTTTTCTATCAGTTTCTCAAGTATGCCCAATGTGACCTCATTCTCTTTGCACAATTCATCCTTTGCTCTCTCATCCTCTTTTTTCCTGCCTGGATAGGTCAATGTAGTCGAACTAAAATGTCCTACATTTCCTCATTTCTGTCAACATTGTCCTGAGATTCCTAGAGCAAACTCCTTCCTTTGAGCTCACAACTGCATTTTCCTTCATCAAAAACCTGACTTCCTAAAACATTAGCCTGCTTAAATGAAGAAAAAAAGTCATCTCCATTAGTTACTCACAGTAATTAATCTATATAAAATATACTTTAAAATTTGCATGGAAAAAAGTAAAAAAGAGAACAATAAACATCTGAGTATGTACACATCTTCTGCATTGTAAAATCTCGCAATACAAATAACTTCATATATAAATAAGATTTCACCCTTCACAATAAAATATTTATTTCAGAGGATAAATGAAATGATGTTAATTTTCTCTGTTAATCATAAAAATATGTTTAATCACAGGAAAACAGCAAGTCATTTTTTTCCAGCTCTAAAAATATTTTAATCATGCAAAATCATCATAATGTACTCTAGCGCAATGCTAAAATGTTACCTAAGATGAAGTGGCTTTTATTAGTTTTACAGGATGTATGTTTGGCAATAGTTATTAAAAATAATTACTCTAAAGGAATTCTAAATATATTATTTTAGAAACAATATTTTAAAATACAGCAGTAAGCAACAAAAACTATTGCTCTTTATACATTTTTGGCATAACACTGCCATACAGTTACAGAATTATAAAATAAGTATTTTATAGTACCATACAGATCCAGAAACTGGTTACAACTTCTACCACATACACATGGTATTGGTACTAACATACATGCATAGCATTCTGTAGTTCATACTGCAGTTGAATATGGAGCACAGAGAAGGCCCACTGGCCACTGGAGAATCAGAGCTTACATGACAAGTAAAATACACACCTTTGTAAGAATCATATCCTTTTTCCTAAATATTCAAAATACAAAGAACACAGAGTTTCCAACTTGAAATAGTGACTGGACTCAGTCCAACCAATCTTCTTCTTAGGTAATACAAAACATAAGCCAACATCTTATTTGGGAAACAGGTAAAAGCCCTTTTTAAGAAAAAAGTAGGAAAAAAAAGTTTTCAAAGGACCTAAGGTTTTGCTCTCACTTGTTTCTCTGAATTGTAATGCCACGCAATCACTGTGCTATCAACTCTACAGTGTTGCAAATGGGTACTTCTTTAATAACCCAACTGTCACTGAGTCCTTCTCTGCTCTGTAGCTAGTCCCTCAATTGAACTTCTAGTTGATAAAACCACTGTCAGTATGCATAGACAAAGGAATTAAACTTGGTTTCTGATCATTTGATTACTTCCATCAGCCTAATGGAAGATTCCAACATGGAGTAGGCAGAATTCATGGTTTAAGAGAGAATACTGATGGGATCTATTTCCACAACAATCCCTGATCGCCTTGGCACAAATAGCATAGAGCTGATTCTCAAAGCGAATTCCATTACTGAGCTTCTTTAGACCATTCCTCACTTACTTCCAATAATTCTGAGACTTGTACAGATTTATAATTGTGGCCTTTATTTCTGTGGTTTCTAGTACTGTTTATAATTTTTGTTTCATTAGTTCTTTTTTCACATGAAACTAAATCTGTAACACAGTTAAAAACAAAACAACAAAACTCATTTGACCATTTGACCAATGAGTGCAAAACTTGAATGTTTCTTAGACCTAAACTTATATGTAACTAATCTCCCTAATGAATATAAATGCTACACAAACCCCTTTAAATTTTAAAAAATGAAAATAGTTTTTCTTAAGGTGTTCTGATTTACAAATGTGAGCATTGATACTTTTACTTTTAATCATTTTATTAAAAGTTTTTGAATGTACCTCTGAAAGAACAACCCAAATTTTCATTAAAGAATGGGGTGAGGGGAATGTAGGGTTGGCATTTTAATATTTCCTAAGATAGTTATAAAGATTTAGCCATAATTTTAATAGCAGATGCCTGATTACTCATAATTTTGTAAACAACTACAAAATGGTGGCAAATACATCACAGCAGATATTTTGTGACAACTGATACCCATAAAATTGTGTAAGAAGTGCAAAGTGGCCTACCCTCCCCAGAGGTCAGAAATCATAGGGCTCAACATGCTCATGATCCAGAGGATACCCTGAAGACCCAGCAGGTCAATGAAGAGAGTAGAACCCAGTGTTGGCTCCATTTCCCCAAAGTGCCTATCCTGGGTCTTAGTCACCTTTCCCTCTCTGACCTCCACCTCCAGCCAGGGTTTGGGCCATAATACAAAGAACTTCATAAGAGTCTCCAACATGAAAACTTTAATCCAAGAAAACAAACATATTAAGAAGTTATTTCCCACAAATAACTGAAACAATAAACTTCACAACAAAATAGGAAAAGTAGATGACACAGAACACTTTCTCTAATCTAGAACAAAAACAAAAACAGGGCTTTAAAAATGTTTATATAGGATTATAGCATAAAAGTATTTCAAATTAATTTTAGATTCCTACAAACATCTACTGAAATTAAAATTTTAATGATTTCTCTAATATAACTCCACATTCTATATCCATCTGAATCTAAGAACAGAAAGTAAAACAGATAAATATTACTTGTAGTAACTAAGGAATGGTTAAAGTGAAAATTACAGCATGTAGCAAAACTAAGAAAAAGAATGAACACATGTAACAAACAATACAGGTTAATCTTTCTTACTCAAAACTCTTGCCAAATATCACACATTGTAAAATACTGTGGTGAGTATACTTCTTTTTGAACTTAGGCTCCTATTCCAAATGACAATTTCTCCAAAATGATAAAGCACCAAAGTAAATTTCATTCAAATAACTGATGTGATATACATGGTTTGACTAGTTCCTTATGACAAGATTTTACAATGGAGAAAAAGTGTAAACATCTGAATGAAAACCATTTACATTCATTAAGGCACATCTGGACACCTCCAGGCATTCATAACTATATGATTATTAATTTCAGTAGTAAATTTCTAAAAACAGTCTGTCCCTGAACACAATCTGCTGGGTGGGTTGGATAACTAGAACAAGGCAGGAGGCAGGGCAGTACTTGCTGTCACCCTAGAGATTACCCACACAAATCTGTTCCTGTAATGAACAGCACAGAACTCAATACTGAAAGATGTTAGGAGACAGACGCTCACAATTTCCTAGGTCCAACGTTTCCTCAGATCATCTTTCTCTAAAACTGCACCTGCATTTAAATTACTCCAGTGTGTCTAATTCCTGCCTTATATTTAACATACATGCCCCAAAAGAGAAAGGGGAATTTTCTAATGGAAAACAAAACAGAAATCCGAAAAACACATTCCTGTAACAAGGGATCTACTCACCCCAAAGGACATTAAAGACTTGTAGATGTCATTAAATTAAATTAAGCAACATCCTTCTGTTCCTGGGTTACATAACAGAGATTTTAGAAGAGCTTCAACTATAGTTTTTTAAAAAGTAAATGCTTGACTTAGTTACTTGGTGTTTTATAAACTCAGCCATAACTCTATCATCTTGGGATATTTAACATTAAAACAATAAATCAATTATTCTCTTATCATTAATCTAACCAATTTTTGACCATTTAATATGATTTATTTACTAAAATGATTTTTTAAAGGCTAACTCAGATATATACTGTCCTATTTTTCCTTTTTCATCATACTTTCACTCAGATTAAAGTATAAAAACTAGAAGCAGAATTGGTGATTTTATATGACAAAATATGAAACATAATAACTAACAAATTTTATGCCATTTTTATGTTTATATTTTTAATATTTAGCAAAAAATATCAGAACTCCCCTAAGAACTCCTGAGTTGTAAATTTTATTTTCTCTTTGAAGCTGGAAGAAAAGTGCTCTCAACAAAAACTATACAATATAATTTTTTAACTGACAACTGACTTGATTTAGAGAAAGCAAATATATCTTCATTTCTTTTATGATTCTTTTGAATTTCTTATGAGATTGAGCATGACAATGTATAATGGTACAATAATCTTAATGTTAGAAACTTCTCTACTGTAAGAAATATATCTTATAATTATATATCACTTTACAGTATTTCAAAATAATTTCACATATTTTTTTCTCCTTTGATATATGAAAGCACAAAATATTAGAAATATACTAGACTAAACAAGCAATATAACATCTATTTGCCATGAAATTCAAGTTACTATTTTATTAATAGCCAATATTAACTATCCTTGCAGCCTGTGGTACAACAATAAAGACTATATTTGCAAATACTCAATAATGATTCTAGCTATTTGGCCATGCTTCACTGCATTTTCTATAACAGCTTTTCTGTAAATTTCTGCAAGCACATGTAGTTTTTAAAAATACAAAACATAAGTCAAGCCCAAGGGGGTGGTTTCATATCTAAGACACACATAAACACATATCTATAGATCTTATTTTAAAAAACTATTAAATATACAAAGTATTCTTAATAGAAAAAATTCTAGACATTCAATTTTTATCTGCAAAAGGAATGGCATCCCTACTTATTCTCCACTTAATAATTCTCTCATTATTTACAGATTAAATGTAGGAAACTATAGTCACATATGAAAATGTATTTAAAAAACATATGATGGGAAAAGGCCACTATTTTAGATGGAAGCCAGGAAGTTGTCCCCTTGAGACTAAGTATTTGCAAATTAAGTAGCATAATCTAATGAAATCCCTAATAAGGAATAATATTCTAAAAAAATTAAATTGTTAAATGAAATGTTGTTCTTCTGCGGGTTTTGATATACTACAATTTCTAAATAGTTCAGATAATATTCATTTATTTTAGTATCTGGTAACTGTTGATATTTTAACAGTTACCAGCTACTAATATGGTCACATATGTTTAACATTAAGCATTTAGAAAACAGTCCAAAAGTGTCTACAACACAACTGGTAAAATATTTTGAATTAAATTAATATTATTCCTACAATTCAGCCTAATTTGACAATTTACTCTTATTCACTAAACCCTGCAGAACTATTTATTAAGATCTACAGGGACATTGCTACGACAAGCACCATGTCAGAGGATCCATGTATTTCCTGCATGTAAAAAAGAAATGGAAATAAAAACCTAGACTATTACTTCAAATTCCTAATACCTCAAAAAACAGTAAAAAGCAAAATTTGATATATTATGGGAACTAAAAATGACTAAGTGCTCTATATTCTATATATTGGAACCTGAAATAAAACATGAGTGCTACTAAGACTCAGATTAAAAAAATCAGGGTTAAGCAACTGGGGTGTTTTTGCATAAATTTCAAAGCAATAAAATCATATTTCTGAAGGCATATTATCGTGTGATTATTATCTAGAAATTCCATGGTAAAAGTATGGATCAAAAAAGACAACAGAAGATGATATTATGGGATATGAAACAGGACATATAAAAAAATTCTCTGGAAGGTTAAGGTGAACAGAACTTTTCTTAAAAGCCTAAGAGAGATTTTTTAAAAAAGTCAATTTATTTCTAAATGATATGAAGTGAAAATGTTTTATCTACTCATTGCTTTTTCTATATTTGTATATATGTTTTGAAGTTCTCATCACAGTGTTTCTGATTATTTTCTGATTTGTAATAATAATTAGTAATAATATTATAGGCAATAAAATTGTTTTCAACCAGTATTAGTAACAAATTAAGTTCTTACTAGAACTGATCATATGAAATTTCAAACTATTCTCCATTTCAAAGTTTGACAAAGATGCACAAACTATATACATATATATATATATATATATATATGTATACATATATATATATATAATACACATATATATAATAAAAGATACATTGTGGAATAAACAACATAGTAATTTCATAATTCACTTAACTCATTAAGAGACATGCCTGTTGATAGTGCAAGAGGCATGCCTTTTAAAAATGGATAATTTCCTTTTTCCCTTTATAATTCTTCAGTCATTTGCATCCAGAATCAACCACCAAATTTATGTGGAACAGCCATATAAAGCAAAGTTCTTTTTTGGACATTTGCACCAAAATTTGTTTTTAAGCACTTAATACAGAAAATATTTTTATTATTATTTTAAAGAAAATTCCTGAAATCATACAATTAAAAGTTCCCCTGTGTTCCCTTTAGATGTCAACATAGAAGATTATCCTAATGTACACTGTAAATACACTTGGGAGTTGATAAAGATGGTGGCTCAATGTCGAGCAAGGAGAGGGTGAAAGAAGATAGCAGGACTTGACAGATTAGCTGGGGAGGTCAGAGCTCACCCAGGACCTCCATTTCACTTATCGGAATCTAAAAATAAACACATGGAAGGGTTAGGATCAAAGAATCCAAACTACTTTGTGAATATATTTGGAAAACTAAACTCTTCCTATTTCAAAAATTAATGTAAAAATCAGGTAAAAGTATAAAAATACAATGGAATTGTTGTCTTGATTTTCTCCACGGAGTCTGTAATTTCTTGAAAGAGGGTATTTGACACACATATCAAATACTACCTGATTATTTCTAGACACCTTGAAAATAAGTTTAAAGTAATTGTTATATACAGAATTTGAAAACTCACATCCTAAAACTGTTACAGAACACATTCATTTATTGAATCTGGTCTTAAAAACTTCTTACTAACTATCCAATTTATTATCATCTAAGATAAACAAATAACAACAAAATGCTTACAAGAGAAAACACAGATGGCTAACACTGGAAACATGATATCATCTCTGTTCTTTAGGATAAATTAGACAGTAGTTATTTCCTCCCCTACCCTAAACAGGTTTGTGATTTTCTGATAATTCACTGTAATAGTACCTCATCATGACAACTGGTATTTCCAGGATTTTCACAGTCTTTGTTAGGATTTTTGCCTTCTTCATCTTTTTCAGAAGGAGAAGAACTCTCCTTTCTTTCTGTTGGAGTAGTAACTGTTTTTTCAGGATGAGAATTTGAACTTTCAGCGTCACTGTCTTCTGTGTTTCCTGGTTTGGCAGCTTCATTGCTGGGCTCTGGGCTGGGGCTGTCTGTCTCTTCTTCAGACTCTTTTGGTGCCACTTTTTTCTCTTCAGCTGTTTTGCTATTTAAATGAACAGCTGAAGAGGAATTTTTGGAGTCCTTGGATTTTTTGTGCATAGACGTTTGACTGTTATGACTAGAGGCTGGAGGAACAGGCATTTTCTGGGCTTTGCTTCCCTCTGATTGTTCTTTTTTAGGTGGTCCCCAGATAAAATTCTCTGAAGGTGTGTAATGTTTCTGGGCAAACCGCAGGAGCTTTCTCCTTTCTCTTCTATCTCTGATTGTATAAACAAAATACTCCAGAGCACTCTGCTTAATATTGGGAATAGTATTTTCCACAAGAGCCTCATGAAGAATAAATTTTACAAGAGGAGATTTAAAACTTTCATATCCAAGCTCACCAAGGCTTTTGAGAATACGGGTGATTCTGAGATAGTTGTGCTGGGACCTGGAAGAGAGGATTGAATAAAATGAGGTGGTGGGTGGGCACTAGGGGGAAGAATGCAAGAGAATGCAAACTATTGGAAAAAGATTTTTTAAGGAAGTGTAAGACACTTGTAATGATTTTCATAAAAAGTCATATCAAATACTGCTACGAAGAATAAACCAGAGTGTATGAAAACTTTATGCCTCAATGCAATGTCAATCTCTATGAAACTCAAATGTATAAAACAAATTCATTTTTTTAGGTCTTTGTATTAGAAAAATATTTAGATTTAATTTATTCCCACTGATATTAAATTGTTTATCTATTAAATTCACCAAGGACTGAGGACAAGTGATTTAAAAAAGGCCATGTTCACATAATATTTTAGAGTATATTGTTATAACTGTTCTGTTTATGTATTAGCTGTTGTTATTAATCCCTTACCATGCCTAACTTATAAACTATATTAAATGCATGTATGTATAAGAATAAAACATAGTATACATAGGATTCTATATTATCCATGGTTTCAGGCATCCACGGGGGGCTTGGAACATATCCCCGTGGATAAAGGGTAACTTCTGTGACTGTAACACCACTAATGTATGGTACTCATCACAGGTAGCCAGAGGTGAACATAAACGCATTAGCCAACAGTTGAATGGTGTGATCGATAGTATCAACTGAACAGCAAAATCCACTTAAGCCAAATTCACAAGGAAAGCAGCAAAAACTACTCTACCTGGCTAGAATGGTTCTGATAAAGGATGCAAAATGACTTATTTAACAGAGCATCATTTAATAGTTGAGAGCATGGGCCTCAGAGTCAGTCACACCCTGGCTCTGTCACTTACATGAAAATATAATGACTAAGTTTCAGAGTCTTCATTTGTAAAATGGGGAAAATGGCCTACAACTTACTGAACTTTTGTAAAATTCAAGTGAATTTATACATATATAGGGCATGAAAACCTCAACAAATATCAGATACTATTTAACATTATTCTTATTTATTATCTCTAAAGATTTGTAATTGAGAACCACCAAATCTGTACCTGTTCCAAATTAATAACCTAATTTTCTTCTGTCCTGGTTATCCTCACCTCCTCTTACACTATCAGAAAATTTTAAATCTCATTTCTATAGGCCTTGATTCCAAAGATGCCTATAGATTACACTAATAATTAATAAGATAATAATATGTTTCCTCTCTATCTCAAAACTAAGGCCATTAACAAATTAATGTTTTTCCAATTTGTTTGTTACAATTAATACTCTACCACCACAACCTCATTCAGTTCAACCTTTGCCTTTTACATGCCTTAGCAAATCCTAAAGGAGTTCATGTGTGTCATCAATAGCTTGGATATGTATTATTCAATATTGCCACACAACCAGAACCAGCACTTAAATTTCTCACTTTCTGAAACCTGTATTTTAATCTCAGACACTACTTTTTACAAAGTTCTGTCCTAGCTTCCAAAAGTACTCAGAGTCTTCACTTAGAAATAAGTAATAAATTATTTGAGAAGGATGGAGAAAGACGTTGACAAATTATTTGAGGTATGGAAGTGGGTGGTTCCATGGCCTTATATTTTAATGAAAGAATTTGGACAAAATAAAATCTTAATGAGTCAGGCTAACCAAACCCTGGAAAAGACAAGTGTAATAATTTTTATCATCTTCATCCTTCTGGATATTTACCAAGTATTCTACTAAGTATTATACTAAGTATTGTTATATTAAGTATTGTCTTTATGTCCAACTCTTTGAAACCCAAAGGGCAAAAAAGCACAGATACATTTTAATTTTGTGAATTTGTATTTTTTCACAATTAGGAAATAAGAGTGTCTTGAGACAATACAATCTGAGTGAAGTTAAGACAATGTGCCACCAATAGAATTGACTTAATTGTCACATTTTTATGGAGTTTGTGTATTTGAACAACTTAGTGACAAAATTCTTGAGCAACATCTGCTTCACATGTCTATGAAAAAGTGATGTATGGAAAGGTAGAAGAATGTTTACAAGAGAGGCTATATGACAAAATGAATACTATATTTGCAATCAGCTCAATTTCACATAACAAATCTTCAGTTAATAGTCAAGTTAAAATATCTGTACACATTTATCTTTATCAACATATTCTCCAATTAACATGTTTTCAGTATAAAAGGACAAAAACTTGGGCTGAAGAAAATGATGATCAGAGATTTGGAATAAAACTATAGGAGAGAACAACTGGGTGTTTCAGTGTGATTTGACCTAAGTATCACAATGAAAGACAATGAAAGAGAGGAGACTGACTAAAACCTGCTAATACTATAAGCAGTCTTGGGATGAACAGCAGGTAGAAAAGTAGCTGGACTTCAACAGAGGTAAAGGCAGTAAACAGTCTGACATGGTCAGAAAACTAGCTATGTGAAGAGCAAGAAAAATATATATATAAGCAAGAATCAGAAGACAAGAAAGTTAGAAGGGATTCCTGGATCTAACATATGTCCCAGTATGGTTCAGTAATCCAAGCTGATTACAAATAAAATCATCAATACACTTATTTTATTTTACAAATAAAATCATCAATGCATCTTAGTGGCTGGCCTATAGCTCTGTACTCTCATGACTGGAAATATTTCACTTCTTTTAGAATGGTCACTATTTAACTCCATGTTATTTCATTTCCTTTAATTCAATAGTTTCCTTTTGCTTATAAGTATACAGAGTTCTCTGCCTACTCTAAAAAACTCAAGATGCCATACAGATTATAACACAGATACATTGTGACATTTAAGACTAAATGAGAAAGGACCCAACTGAAGAAGAAGATGGAGTAGACATTTTCATATAATCTCACATAATTTGTTCAAATCTAGTCAACAAAATATTTGGCAACAAAACCAGAGAGGAAATGTTTTCTGGCAGATTCTAAGACAGTTAACCCAGAACTAGAAAAGCAAAGAAAGAAAGTGTGTGGTAGAGGAAAGGTGGCTGGATGGAGCAGATTGAGAAGGAGTGTTAATTCAGACTCCTCTCCCCTGACTCAAGCCAGGAGATCTCTCAGTTAAAGTCTGCAGAAAGGGTCCTATTTCTAGGTATAAATCAGAGGATCTGACAATAAAATTCAAGGAGGATTTGAGCCTGAAAACCATATATTGTTCATTATTTATTTATTTAACAAAAATTTACTAAACAAGATTGCTATTCTGACCAAAACCAAGTTGAGGAAGAAAAGGCTTTGAAATGCTACTACTACTTGCATACAGCTTTCTTTGAGAGTGTGACCTAAGTGCTTAGAAACTTTGTCCAAAGATAGTTACCTGCATTGCCTACATAGAGATTGTGTGTGTGTGTGTGTGTGTGTGTGTGTGTATGTGTGCACGTGCGCGCGCATGCGCACACACACTTCCCTGTGTAAACCAAATTTGAGTTATGAGTTAAGGGGCCTTTTAGTCAGGATCATAAGCTTTATGCATGTGTCTTCAGTATTTTCATACAAGTCACCACTTTAATAGTGTTGATTATAACTAAAATGGAAAAAGAAGGTTTATAACTTTTTATACCCATTTTACCAAAGTAAGATGAAAGTCCTAGAAGACACAAAACATTTATATAACTGATGCCAAAATTCAGATTGTTCTGACCAAAGAATTACTTTGAATTACTTAAGTCTGTTCTTTTTCCTCTTAGTACTTGCCCAGTTCAGCTAATTATGATGTGCTAAAAAGCGCTTTAAAACTGTTAGTTTTATAGTCCAGCTCTTATAATTCACTCTATAATTAAAAGGGAAAAAAAAGTCATTTGCATATGAAAAAAATATTTTTAAAAATAAGCTTTGGCTATAAGTATTAATGAAAGTTATAAATATCCAGGCAAAATAAAAGAGCAGAACATATCCAAATAAGCTGTTTTTCTTTGTAGGTTTTAGGGTTTAGTAGCCACAAAACGGGTTTTCGATTTTACCTAAATAGTAAAGATAATTGTAATATTTCCTCTGTTTTAGTAAAAAGCACAGGTACCTCTCATTCCTATATGATTATTATACATCATAGGCTTAATCATGGATCCTTAATCTAAGAAGCACCAAGTTTGAAGGTGTGAGAAAATGACTGTGCCCCAAGAAGCTTATAGTCCAGTAGAAAGGAAACAAAAAGTTGCATGTAAACAATAAACATAAATTCCAAGAACTGTGGCAGAAAGAGGGTAAGAAGCTCATTTGGTTGCATGTGGGAACTTCAGCAAGAAACAGTTCTGAAGCTAAATTGCTCTGTTTCTAATTGGAATTTAGTTCTTTTTCATTATTGTTTTATTTCGTTTTAGAATATTGAACAAGGAATAAAATGCATTTCAGATTGGATTTTGAACCTAAATTCCTGGCCCAACTGCTAGCTGTTACTATGTTCCACAGAGAACTCTGACTATAGGAAAATACCATTTATTTCACTGGGGTTTTACTTACTCATTCAGATGCTGAAATCTTTCCTGCCAGTTAACAGCCCGAGCAACATTTCCATTTTTATCAATCAGTTTTATTCCAAAAAATTCCAGCATCATTTTGTAAGCCAGGAGGAATCTTCTAATTGCTTCCTTTGTTTTTTTGAATTCCTAATTAAAAAAAAAAAAAGAAAAGAAAAAGAAAAAAAAAAAAAAAAAAAGGATCAGCTAACATGACTCAGTAGCTACCAGGAAAATAAAATGACAGTATTATTTGGCCACTTTATATAAAATGAAATAAGTCTGCATTACCTCAATTTCATATGTAGTTAGTTCTTTAGCATAAAAGTTCAAGCCTTGTTCTCTCAGGGGAAAAAGCCTATTTTTTTAAAAAATAAAATTTTTTCTATTAACATTATCTGGAAAGCATATATAGTTAAATAGGACATGGTTCAAGATAGATAATATGTAACTGACCATTGAATATAAGTGTGGTTGTGCTCCAGCTTTTCATAATCTCCTTTCCATTTATTTAAAACTTCTTCAATGTAAACACCTAAACAGTAAATATTTAGAAAATGAAAGAGAGGTTTAAAACACTATGAAGGCATTTTAAGATTTGAATTAACTGAACTTTATATTAAAACTTCTTAAAATTTAAAAATAGTACACAAGAATAATATTATTTTAAAGATGAATGTCCTATCCATATATTCAGTTATAAGCATGATTTTAAAAAATTTTAATAGTACTCAAATCACAGAAAGTTCTGTTGGTCTATGTTCTCTACATTAGAGGTTGGCAAATGCTAGCCTGCCAGCTGTATTATAAATAAAGTTTTATCAGAACACAGCCACCATCATTCATTGTCTATGGCATCTTTATACAACAACAGCAAAATTGAGTAGCTGGCAACAGAGACTTACTGTTCTACAAATATTTACTATCTTGCCTGTAAGAAAAACTCTCTCAGTGTTATCCCATTTTACTAACAAGGAAATTGTACAATTTGCTGCTCACACACTACTGGAAAAGTAAATCTAGGGTAGAACATAGGTCTTTCTATTTACAGAGAGTAAGCTCTTTTCTCCATGTTCCAGTGTTCCTCTACAAGAACTTACTATGATAAAATCCTCCTGATCCTCAAGTCTATCAAGGTCCTTAATATTGACTACGTAGCCATTAGTTAATCTTATAGAAAAAGCATAGAAGCACAGTACCTCTCTAAACATAGCTCACCTCTTCTTTCCTCCAGAGATCACCAGTTTGCAGTAGAGGCTAACTCTCAGGTTTGGTAAAATGCTGAAACCATTTGCCTTTGTAATATTGCTTTCCCCTTCAATGACCTTTGCTCCCACTTAATAAGTAAAACATACCACTGAAAATGGTGCTTACTGGCAAGTGTGTGTGCATGTCCACACATACTCAAGAGTAAAGTATGTGAGTTGATGCATTTGTATAATGCACTAGAATAACATTTCAGGTGACCTTACCTAATACTTTTGACTCCCATTCTTCTAAGGTTTCAAAATAAATTTTGTGATATAAATTACAAAAAATTTAATGTGTTGCTGGAAGCTGCCAGTGCTTTAAATTATTAACTCAAAAATAAATTCACCACTAAAAATGCAAAAATAGAGTTAAATACTGTCATAAATTTATGTTCAATATTTTTAACACTGAAAGGCACTCCTTTAGCTGAGTTTTATGGCATTCAAATTAGAGATAAATTAACAAACTATCTGCTCTTCAAAAGGTTTTCTTACACCAAGTCCTAACAAAACTAATAATTTAATTAATATTTTTCCACTGGCTAAAACAAAAGCAGCATATTTCTATCATTAGTAAACAGAAAGTGCATTTTTATCCAGGTTTTCCTTCAAATTCAACCAGGCTTTTAGGACACCAGAAGGTTCAAGAACAGCAGATGTGGCTACTTGACTCCCAATTGATACATCTCTCAGTGTACAATATTCTGACTCCCTCTTCTTAATACTCCATCCAGCCTTTAGATCTCCTTCCTCCAGTTAATTCACCAAAGAATGCAAGATCTTGCCACTTTGAAAGACTTACAATCCATGACCCTCATTTCCTGACTCACTTTGCTGTGGATTTGGCTCTGTTGCTATGGAGAACAAGCAGCAAGAACCAGGACTGTATAGTCATCTCATACAGAAAAGGACTCTAAAGAGAGAAGTCAGCTTCAGCTTCACTGGTTTGACCTGGATAAAATGAGGCTGCCTACCATGAACCACAGGGTGGTACTTCAATGAAATAAGCAATTCTGTGGTCAAATTACCATAGCAGCTGCAGCCTCTCCCTAAGGGTTTGGAAAAGATCCTACAAGGGCAATTTATAGAGTTTTGAAGGAGACAAGTTTATTTGGCAGAGGTGGATGAAGATCTACCACAACCTCACTCCCTTTACCGGGATCCTGGAACACTGAACTGGGATGGCTGTATCTTCCTGATCCTTAGTTCTGAAACTGACAGGAAAATAATTCCAAACACAAATAGCATTTTCACTCACGTTCTAAATAAAATTTGGGGTATGGCATGCTGGTAAGAATAGTGGATCCTGGAACCTAGACCTAACATGACAATTAGCAGAGTGACCCAGTAAGTCAGTCATTTAAGTTTAAGTTCCACTGACCTCATTTTTAGATAAGAAAGCTGAATTTGAGCTCCTCTAAAATCCTTAATAATCTAAAACTTTACCGTTCTATAAATCTTCTCTTTTCTGCTCACAAAACATTGCCCCTACTACCTTTCAGATAATAGCAATGATATACAAGTAGTGGGAAGGTATCACTAACTAATAGCTACTCCTCCAGAATTTACCAAGTGTGTCCACAATTCGAGGGCCTTCCAAGGCTTTGGAGGTACATTTGACTGACTGGCAAAGTAAAGTCAATTTACAAATGCAGTAAAAATGTACTAACCATGGAATAAACAAAGAATACCCAAGTGTATGCCATTATTTAAAGTTTGCTTTTTACCAAAGTAGCAGATTACTCACCATCTGGCTTAAATGGAATTTTATTCTTATAAAAACGAAGATTGCTCAAGTCATTTTGATATCGGATATCTTTGAAGTTCTGCTAAAGGAAAACATAAATCAATCTCTAGTACATGGAAATACAGAAAAGGCACAAGGACCCTTCTGATGTTTCCTCACTGGCACCATAAAATTAGAAAAACAGAAGGGAAATATTTTACATTTAAAAGAAAAACATCCTACACTCTTACTGGGTACTGGTGTCGGTACTTGTACAAATCCCTTGCAGCATAAAAACTTCTCTTTGGTTTGACAGTTGCTTCAGAGGAATCACCACCCTAAAATAAAAAGTGAAACTCTATTTACATGTTGATGCAAGAAAATTTCAAAATCCATAAAGAAAGTCTGAAATTGTTAACTTGTCCAGAACAATGAAAACATTATAAATATCTTTTAAACAGCAACATTTGCTACCATTCTGTTTTCCTTATTTGCACCAAAACTTTCTGTCCTACGGCATATTTCTAAATTAAACACTTTACTATTCACCAAATGCCTTTAGAGGACAAATGTTATGGATCAATGTCCATCAGAAATAGAACTCAAAATGAATTCAAAACATGTATTTTACCAGCTGTTACTCAAACGATACTATGACAAAACTTATTTTAGAATACTTTAGATAAAACTAAAAAAAGGATGATAAATCAATTTTACAAAGAAAATTGTCATTAAATTTGCAACATTTAGTTGTGCATGGAAGTCAAGCAATAGTTATGAAATGATGATTTTAAAACAAACTAAATAGCTTTCTAAACTCCATCCTTTATAGCACCATAACAAGTACACAGAAGCATGGATAATCATCTATTCATTCAATGATAATATGATGTGACATAAATCAGCAAATTTAAAATATATACACTCAAAGCAATAAAACATTCTCAAATGGAATGAATATCAGATTGAAGTAATTTATATGTGGTAGCTTACTCATATTATTTACATCCTAACCAAAATTCCTACCACCATGAAGTCATTTTTAATATAAAGATGCAGGTCAATGTAATCAATTTTCTCTAACTATATTGTTGTAAAATATATTGTTATAAAATATGATAAAATGCTTTGTGTCCAGTTCATGCAGAATGACAATGAGAATATAAAGATGATGAAGACGACTACAATGTTTAGGGCTGAATACTCATTAAGAGTTTTGCCCCAAATTCTTTTCTCATCATCCCTGCCCCCCAACTGTGTTGACAGACTGGCATCCTCTAAGCAATTTTCACACATTTTTGAAGTGGTGTGATTCTCACTCTTACTACAAGTACAGAGATGCTTTAATACCAAATCCTCTGATATTTTACATTAGTTACTCTGTCATGTTACATAAGCAAGGGAAAGTTTAAAGTCTGGTCCTTGCCACACATTTCGAAATAGCTCTGCCTAGCAAGTTTCTGAATCTATTTAGCCTGAACTACAACCATATGAATCATCATCTTACATTTGTATAGAAAGTACTTTTTCATTTATAAAGCACTTACATGTATATTATTTCATTTGATTCTTGCAACATACCTGCTGTGTTTCCATCTTAGAAACAAGGTAACTGAGGATAAGGGAAATTGAACAAGACCCAGGGCCTAGTGACAGTGCAAGAACCAGGCAGGTTTGAAGCCCAACTAATTAGATCTGAATCTACTTCAGCCTCACTGAAAGTGAAGGATATATGGAAACTTTGGTATAAGCTTAATAGCCCAAGACTTGGAGTCAGACTAAGGTGAGTCTTAATTCTGCTACTTAGTATTTGTGAAGCCTTAAGTAGACCACTTGGTTGAATCTTAATTTTATCATCTATGAAATGGAGATAATGATTCATGCCCTACTCGCTCTCCAAGATAACCATGAGAATGACTGCACCCTCGCACCTCTACTAAATGTACAGGCTTGACAGTTTCTGACCTTGCACCTTCAACCCCTATTCCTTCTGGACTTTCTGTCCTGACCTCCTTTGCCTCCTCAAGCTATGGCTTGCTCCTTAACATATAGTTCTTCTTACCTGGATCAACAAAATCTCCCTCTTTTCTGGATCATTCTTCTCAGCAAACATACTGCAGTATATTTTATCTTGAAATAAGCACACAGCACCATCCTTGACCCAAGTCCACACTCAATTACAGATTCTATTTCTGCTTTTACAGTAAATCATCACCAAAAAATTACTCCTACTCCCCTTTCCTCCTTCTCTCTTCCACTATTCTCCACACCAATCAGGTTTTGTCCTCAGCATCCCCTCAAAATGGCTCTTGTCAACTTTGCCGACAAATCTCCATTCTGCCAAACCATTTCTTGATGCTCATCTTGGGTGCCCTCCCAACAGCACTGGGCCAGTGAAGGCCTCCATCCTTCCTGAAACACTGTTGGTACTTGGTCTTCAGGATACCACACTCTTGGTTTATTTCTTGTCTCATCAGTCCCCTTTGTCAACTTCCTTTTTGGGTTTCTTCTCCTCTTTACATCTCTGGACATAGTATTAATCAGGACCTAATCCTCATTCCTTCTCACTCCTAGATGACCGCTTATCTTCTAAGAACTTTATCTCTGATCTTAAATGCTCATAACTCCAGTCCTGAACTGAGCCTCTATTCATAAATAAAATTATTCAACCACTCCACTTGGATATCTAATAGGATATCAAACTCAGGAAAAACCTTGATTTACCCTCCAGAGTTGCTTTCTCCTTGAACTTTCTCATCTTATTTAATGGTACCATCATTTGTCCCATATTCACCGGGACTAGGACAACAGCAATGCAAGTAGTGAGATGTGATCAGTCTGTAATGTACTTTATAGGTAGTACCAGTAGTACTTGCAAACAGATTGACTGTTAGGGGTGGGGAACAAATGGGTTTAATAGTCAAAATGTTAAATTCAAATGTGTATATTTTAGAAGTTATATGGTGATACTACAAAAGAATTAACCATTAAATGGGAATGGAGGAGTGGGTTTGGTCTACTGTTTATTGTGGTTGCAATTATCCATTTGAAATATTAATTATACTGTTTCATACAGATTGACCTGGTTAGTTGGATTGATATCCCAAACTTCTGAAGAAGTTCTATAGAAGTTAATTGGGAAACAAATGGAAGGAGAAAACACCAGAACACAACATCTAATATTTTCCTAGGGTTAAATTAGCAATGCAAATGACTGAGCAGCCAACCAGAGCACAAGAGGCAGAGGAATATTCAGGATTCCAACAAGTCCAAGATTCTAACATTGGTAACAGACACACTTGGGTTTGCACATTTCTCTTTCTATATGATCCTGGGCAAGTTTCTCTTTCTCTGTAAGCTTCAATTTTCTCCAAAATGAAAATCAAAAGAAAAAGCAAGCCCTCACCCTGAAATTGCATCTCATTTAAATCACGTTTGGCTAGATCTTCCACTAAGACTTCACAATTCCTCCCTACCTAAACAGGATCATCATCAAGATGGATGAGGCAGCACTCACTGTAATAAGTAGGTGATGGTTCCCCTAAAGCCCTGTGGTCACATTGGACTTTGGACTCCATTTTTCCACTCTCACTCCCTAGTAACTGATAGAGGGCCTAATGCGGAAGTGTGTCAAACTTGAGACACATTTCTTCAGAGGGTAAAACTATATAGTTCCTCCTTTTTAAAGTTTCCGATTGCTTTTTAATCCAGAGAATAAGGGTACCATTTACCTCTTTACTAACCTCTCATCCAAACTCTATTAGTCGAATGGTCTAAGCACAGTTGGATCAACAAGTCTTCAGGGCGAAATAACATTTTTGAAGAATGTTCTGAACTTGGTGAAAGGCCTTACTTGGGGTAAGAATTGCAAAGTTTAACTTTGTATAAGAAGCTTCCTCAGTACTTTTAATGGCTGTAGACCCCACTGTAAGAGACACTGCTAGCTGCTTGGCAATTGCGGTCCCATTTTATTCGGAATACATTTTTTTACCAAAAACATGCACTAGAGGAATTTTCACAATCCTCTATTTTTAGCCAGATTCCTCCCACCCCACCTGCGCATTACCTAGCTGCGCTGCAGAGGCAAAGAAAACACCCATTCAAGTTGGGTTTAGCCCTGAGGGACTTCCCTGTCGTGCCCACAGTCAGGCCCCAGGCCGGCAGCGGGCGGCCCCTGCGCTCCCTGCTGCCGCAGGCCCCTCGGGTCCCCAGAGTCTCTCTATACAGCGGCGGGCGCGGAGGGGTCGAGGTGCAGGGGACAAGCAGCCGCCCAACACCCCTGCCCTCTGCACATGGGGGTGCTCGGCGCTCGCTCCTCTCACTGGCGCTCCAGACCGGCCCGAGGCCACCAGGGTCCGCGTACCTGCTCTGCGCCCGCCGCCTCGGCGTCCTCGTCCGACGCAGGGCTGACGCGGGGCCGCCCGCCGAATCGCTCCGGAGGCTGAGCAGGCTGCTCGGGTTCGTGCCCCGGGCCCTCGCTGCCGCCACCTGGCCCTGGCTCCTCCGGCTCGGGCTCCGAGTCCGTCTGCCAGGTGGAGTCGCAGTCCTCCACGGTGGTGGGCTCGCGGAAGCTGACCCCGCCGAGCAGGTTGCCCATTGAAGAGGCGGCGGCGGGCGCCGGGCTGCAGGGCGCGGGCTGCGGGGCGCTCGGCGCGGGCTGCGGCAGGCACACTAGGGCCCGGGCATGGCCGCGGCCAGGGCGCTGGGCGGCAGCCTCGGCGCGCCCGCCGCCGCACTGCCTCAGCGCGGCGAGCGGCAGACAGGCACACTCGCGGGGAGGAGCCGGCGGCCCCAGGACCGCCGCCGCCGCACACGCTTGAACCCGCCCATCTGGTTCCTTCTCCTCCCCACAGGCAGGAGCCAGTGCCGGCCCAGAGCCCCGGGGAGCGAACTGCCACTCCCAGGCCCCGGCCGCCTTTCCTGATCCCGGGTGACGCGCCTCGCTTCCACTTCCCTCCCACCCCGGAGGCCTGTCTTCTTTTGGTCTTTGGCGTAGCCTGGAGTGGACCGGGGTCTGCTGCTCCTCCTCCCCACCTGGACCAGGAACCACCCGGAGAGGGGAACCACCTTCTTTCTAACTGAGCGGGAAGCGTGATCCCGCTCGGTTCTGAGTCTAGGGCTGGCGTTGGACGTGATGTCGAAGGAGGTGACACAGTCAGCTGGTGGGTCCTGTCCACACCCCCACCCCCTCTCCTTCTAGTCCAAGAGGAAGATAAATTAACTGCAGCAGCAGAAGACAAAAGCTAATGGTGAGCGGGCACTATATAAACAGGAAGACCAAGCAACTATGACTGCACTTAGGGCAGCCACCTAGAGTCCCTGTGATCTAGATAAAAATGTCACTTCATCTAAAAAGCAAACGTAGTTTGAAACAAAAGGGGCAATAACTGGACCAGCACATCGATCTCTGATAGTATTACCCTAACACCCCCTCCAAAAGGGTGCTCTGTAAATAAGATGTCTCCTTAGAACAGATAGGCTCATTCTAAGGGAAGAATCTTTAGCCGCATGCCCTGTTCTATAAATGAAAGGAGGAGGGGAAACCACATTAAGAAATACTTAAATATAAGCAACATGATCAAATAATCATCCAGAGAAAAGTACCTGGTAGAATTTCTACCCTGACTTTCCAACTAGAAAGGAAAGCCTTTAGGAGTCAGAGCCTTCTGCATGTGTCTGTAAAGTACTTGTTCAACTACAGCCTAGTGCCTTGGACCATGCAGCAACCTTGGTAGGCACTCAGTAAACATTGTTGAATTGGACCAGAAATTGGGTTACATAAATAAGATTGGACAGTTGTACTTGGAGAGGATATTTTCTTTTTAAATGCTTCATAGTGAAATAGGATGCCAAGTAAAGGGAGATGAGCTATTTCTAAGGAATAAGAATCAGGGGAACAAGTCATCCATCACACGTTTAAGTCAGGATTGCCTCTCTGTAAGCATCACAACAGATAATCCAGGCTGTGTCTCTATCACTAATTAGTTCCTGTCCTTGAACAGGTCACACAGCTACTTAAGACCCTAGTTTCCTCATCTATAAAATGGGACCTGATTTTTATTTCTCAAGTGACTTGCAGCCCTTACCTTTTATGATCTCATGACTGGGAAAAACTCTAAAACTAATAAGTAATAGATACATGACACACAAAAAGGCTTTCTGGTCATAATGGTAAGAGACTTGATGATATATGCTGTAATTATTCTCCTCAGACCCAGACAAAATTATGACCAGGAAGTAATGAAGGGGGAGAGTCCATACTTGCCTGAGATAAATACTTTCTCAAGGACTTTCTAAAAACCCACAGGAGAATTCATCTTGTTCTACTATTCAAGAGAACAGTTCTCTTGAAGAGAAGAGTTCATCTCTCCCACTATTATAGATTTTTTGTAACAAAGTTTAACTGTTCTGAAAGACTGCAACAATACACACGAGATAAACCTCGCAGAATACTTTCCCAGAAACAGTACTTCCCCTAATGAACTAATACCAACTCCTTCCTCCCCTTGCCAAGACCAGTGAACTCTATCTTATGTAACTTTCCTCCCTTTTTGCCTTTAAAAACTTACCCTTGCTCAACTTTCTTGAATATACTTATAGCTCACTATGGCATCAGACTCCCATTGCAATGCTCTGCTATTCCCAAATAAATATCATTATTCTTTGGACAATTTCTCTCTGATTGTTATTTAGGTTGACAATAGCTTAGTGAAGAAAATATGTGACAGCTGCAAAACATATGAATCCAACACTAAAAGTTGGGAATTTGATTCATTTTCCATCTGCAGTGGACCAGAACACACTGTAAAAGTAAATGCCCCCCACCCAAACTTAAGCATCCAGGGCCTGTAATGTAAAAAGTCTAGGGGGTTACTGTGCCCCAGGTGCTCCATCAGTTGGTCTTAGGTGTATGTGACTTAAAGGTGGTCACACTTTCTTTGTTCTCCTCCCATTGAGATACACAGTGTTTTAGTCATCTTTTACGGTTGCTATGACTAAAAGATCTGACCAGAACAATTGTACCGAAAAAAAAGTTTATTTAGGGGCTCACAGTTTCAGAGATGTCAGTCCATTGATAGCCAGCTCCATTCCTTGGAGCTTGAGTTGAGGCAGAACATCATGGTGGAAGACTGTGACAGAGGGAAGCAGCTCACATGACGATCAGAAAGCAGAGAGAGAGAATCTACTTGCCAAAAACAAAATATATACCCCAAAACCACACCCCCATGACACACCTCCTCCAGTTAAACCCTACCTGCTTTAAGTTACCACTCAGTTAATCCCATCAGGGATTAATTCACTGATTGGATTAAGACTCTCATAACACAGTCATTTCTCCTCTGAACTTTCTTACATTATCTCACACATGAGCTTTTGGGGGACATCTCATATTCAAACCATAACATAGAGTCTTACCTCCAACTCCTGAATTGGGGCTGACCTCAGGGACTTGCTTGAAAAACAGAATCTGGAAAAAAGTGAAATTCTGAGATTTTCAAAGCTAAGTCATAAAGAATCTGCATTTTCAAGTGGGATTTTTTGAAATGTTCCCTTGGTGTACATGAACTGACCTGTAAGTTTAACTACCTTGAGGCTGCCATACTAAAAAGACTTCTGAGCATGTACGTCCTCTAGTCACACACACTGGGTGTGTGTGTCCTAGCTGAGCCCTGCCTTCCAGCATCCCCTCTTGGAGTCTACTGGTTTTTACTGAATCCTCCAGACCAGTCATCAACTGAATACCTTTGGTGTGACCTCCATTGATCCTACATAGAACACTGGAACCACCCAGCAGAGCCCTGCTCAAAGTCCTGACCCACAGAACGGTAAAATGTAACAAAATGGCTGTTGTTTTAGGTCACTGAATTTTGCAGTAGTTTGTTATACAGCCATAGATAATGGAAAAGTGAGAAGTGTCTGTATAAGTTTATCATGTGTTTGTGCACATAAATATATAAATAACTGCTGTAACTAAATCCTTACCATTTTTAACACCTTTTGGCAAATGTATCAGGTTTATCTAAGACTATATAGATCATGTGTTAATTCCTGCAATATATTTTCTGAAGAACATAATTTCAAATGAAATTACAACTTGATGTTACATATTTTTTAAAAAGGGTTAGAGCAATAAGCTTGCCTGTATTTTGTCCAAATTATACATTTAATAAAGTTAATTCTGGAGGTCTCTTATCCCTAGATTCTATACACAGGAATTACTTTTCCTGAAAAACCAACCTTTTTCATTATTCCTGTTTTTGAGAGTATAGAACATTCCCGAATTGACAATAAAGACTCATGTCTTTGTGACATATTAAAAATTGTATCACTTTGTTAGGAGTAGTGGCATGCATCAGTAATCCCAGGGACTTGGAAGACTGAGATGAGAGAATCACTTATGCCCAGGAGTTTAAGGTCAGCCTGGGAAAAATAGCAAGATTCCATCTCAAACAAAAAACTCACCACCTAGTGTGGAACCAGGCACATATCCATTTATCAATATATATATATTTGTTTTAATCACTATTTATCCAGAAGAACATTGGATAAATACGAAATGAAAATAAACTATTATCACAAGGACAACTATTTAGTTTTTTACTTATATTCAAATTCTCCCTTGGGATGCAGATACTATAGCCATGCTCCAATATTACTCTGTTGTCAACTTTGTTTTGAAAGTCTTTAAGGTGAGACCAACTTAAGGAGGAATTGGTCCCTCAAACTGGTGCTTCATCCAAAATTTTTGGATGAAGCCCAAATGCATCTGGCATATCTTTTTGCATTGTCCTTTTTATAGTGAATTATGTTTGGGGGACATTAACAAAGAAGATTTGTTGTTACATAATTTCTTTTAAGAGTTTTTCAAATAAAAGGAAAGGGCAGATCATGAGCCATTTTATCCAACCTCAGGAGTTAACACCTCAATAACTCCTTGGAACCCAACACCTCTGGGAAAAAATAGTCTAAAAAACTTAAAAGTAATAAAGATAGCATTCTAAAGAAACATCTTAAATAAACAATAATAATAGTCTGTGTTGGTTGGGTTTTTGTCTCTGTGACCAAAATACCGTATCAGAACAATTTAGAGGAGGAAAAGTTGATTTGGATTCACCATTTCAGAGGGTCACACCGTGGTTAGTGAATTCCATTGCTCTGGGTCAGAGATGTGGCAGAACATCATGGTGTAAGGCATAGTAGAGGAAAACTGCTCATCTCATGGCAGTTGGGAAGCAGAGAGAGAGAGAGAGAGAGAGAGAGAGAGAGAGAGCTCACAAGAAGACAGGGGCAAGATACATAATCCCTAAGGCATATCCCTAGAGATCTACTTCCTCTGGCCATGCCCCACCTATCTACAGCTATCACCCAGTAACCCATTCAAATTATTAATCCTCTAAATGGATTAATCCACTAATTAGGTTACAACTTTTATAATCTAATCATTTCACATCCTATATTATATATAGCTTTTGGGGGATACTTCATATCCAAACCATAATATAGTCTTTCATCGACCATAGTCAGGGTCTTTGCTAACAACTTTGGGGCCTTTGTGCCCTTGAGAATATCAAGCCCTTTCTTCCAGAGCTTGGTGAGCTGGGCCTGGACTAGAGACCCCTCCCAGAAACTTGAAATGACAGCTTCGTACAGAACACAGCCCAGCCTGCACAACATCACATGGAGTTTTAGACTAGTCCAGGCTTGCTGGAAATTTCCTAAGACAGGAATATCTTAATGTATTTTAATTTATGAAGACAAAATGTTTTGGGTTTTCTGCTCCTTCCTCCCTACAAACGTTCTAAACTTTTCTTCTTGTATGACAATGAGATGTTGACTCCCACCTCCCATTTTTTAATCTCTCCTGCCACCCTTCCTACCCTATCACCAGCACCATAATTCCTTCTACAAAAGTCTATGTTCTCCCTCTTCAGATGTTGCAATTGGGTAATCCTGATTCTTTTCTGAATTTTCTTTTTATCTTTACAAAACTTAATTGCGAAAGTATCTCTAGAATCTGTTACTTTTTTCTTAAAATTCTCCCCCCATTATTCCCCAAAATATGACCACCAATTCAATTTTTGTACACCAGAACTAAAGTTCTTAAGTTTGCTTTAAATGAGATGCAGAAATAAATACACATACATCATCTAATTTGAACTAAACAGAACTTGCAGTAGTAAAGATATTTCTGTATTTTTAATTATTGATATAAAATGTCAAATATTTTGCTATCAAATTTTGGTAACAAATGGATTCATTGCCTCATTTGCACCTAAACTGCTGCCAAGATTCCCGATGAACCCCTGGGGTATTCTAAATATTCCACATCTAATATATCAAAGTGACAGACTATGATGAGTGTATACTTGTGGGGTTTTTTTTATTGGTTTGTTTCAGTTTCCCCACTTCACTTAATTTGTTTCACCAGCATTCACCATAGGTAGCCACTGTGCCCCAGGCAGACACCCTGACTTAGAGGGTTCAGAATGTATTAGGGTAGACAACAATTTAGCAAATTCAAAATAATAAATCAAAGGAGGCCAAGCAAAACTTCAGGGCTCTGGCTCTACTCTAGGGAGTTGGGGAGGTTTCTCTGAGGAGATGACATTCAAATGGAAGGGAAGAATTTAGTACAACAGAGATCAGTGAGAAGAGGATTTCTAGCAAAGGGTCTGGTGTAGACAAAATCTTGAGGCAGTAATAAAAGTCCCCTGCAGCCAGAATGGTCAGAGAGCAACCTGTGAGGGACGAAACAGGCCAGAGCAACTGAGGAAGAGCTTTAGGATTTTCACTCTTGTTTGTATCTTCAAAATTTACTCTTAATCCTCATTTACTAAAAGATACCTGATTTCATTGTTTCTGTAGGCTTTTTTTTTTTTTTTAATAATTCTGTAGTAAAGTGGGAAGTGTAGGCGATGACCCTGGCTGCATGTGTTAGGAGTCTTCTGCAGCCTTCACTCTGGCCCCTGGAGTATTGCACCAAAGCAAGGGTGTACTATAGCACACTCATAGCATCCAGTAACACTGATTCTAAGATGCACCTTATTTCAGAGATATTTAAGTGTGAAAAATTATCTCCTCTGGAATCCACACAACATGGTGGTTTGCTAAGAGGAAAAGTTTAACATTTTTAAAGCATTAAATTAGTCCTATGAGTTAGCTTATAATTCAAAGACCAAGTCTAGACTCAGAACCAATACTGAATATTTTCACAGCTTGTAGTCCTTTGTACCAATCACACTAAAGTTATTAATAAAGCAAAGGTTAAAAAAAAGATTCATAGAATTTATGTGTTGAATTAGTGCATAATAAAATATCAGCGGGGGAAAGGTGAAGTTAATTTGATAAGAACTAAGTGATAAATCATCATTTGCATAACTAAACAAATAAATTCATACGGCAGACTAAAAATAGAGCCATATTTAAAGTTGAAATTATTAACAAAAGCAATGTTTGTAGTCTTTCTTTATACAATTCAGCAGTATTGAGGCCATACTTTGACTTTAAAAAAGTAGTATATGCAATATGAGATAAGAAGGATCTCAAAAACAAAAAAAAAGGAAAAGGAAAAATTTCATATTACTTCCAAAATTATTGCTTATTTTTCACAAATGAAAATAGATATATGTCTCATAATTTCTTTTATCAAATAATTACATGAAATGTTGGTTTCTGTTTGAGAATATGGATTTCTTGTAGGTTTTCTCAGACTTCCTCAGAGTTTCTGCCCTTCATCTTGTGAAAAGCCCCTGAAGGAGTGGATTTCCTCCAGGCAAATCTGAGTACAGACACTGCCATGAGAACACTTCAGACTCAGCAATCCTGCTGTCATTGAGTCTCGGGCCATGGCAAAGGACCTAAAGACACTTGGCACTTTATCCTAGGACTTGATTTCAGCCCAGTGCACCAGAGGAACCAAGTTCATATTCTTGCCCAAAGAATTCAGATTGCTTAAGCCTAAACCAACCTCAGACCCTGGCCTGACTATCTCTAAGATGGGTGTTGTTTTGGGAAACTGAAAAGTAATTCTTATAGACTGTCAGCAATTTCATCAGGAGAGGAATATTACTCAGCCATAAAGAATAATAAAATTATGCATTTGTAGCTTCACCCAGTGGGAGAGACTCACCCAGGGGCTCTGTGTTGGTCAGAGTCTCTCAATAAGTCCCCTTCTTGAATCCTGAGTTCTGGAGCAATGGGAGATGCAGTCACCCTCTAGTTCGCCATCTTGGATATCCACAAATTTATTGAGTTACTACTATTTGATATGCCAGGTCCTCTGGTAGGGTGGGATACAAAGACATGCAAGACACAGTTGTTACTCTCAACCCCTTAGGAACATACATGAGTTAATAAAAATGACAATAAAAGAGCCTATGAACAAAATACTATGACAGCATGAAAGGGTGCAAGGATTCTCTTTCCTTCATCAATAAGAGGAGTTATTCTTTCTTGCAATAAAAATGTATTTAGTGTTTTCTAAGAAAGAGTCACCATGATCTGTGAGAGATACTGGTAAAAATACAATGAATAGGACACATTCCTACCTTTAAGATCATAAGCTGAGAAGATAGCATATTAGAGGAAAGTTAAAATGAGGCCATCAAATTTGGTATATTATGATTCGGTGAGACCTGTTTTTGTGGAATGGTAAAAATAGAAAGTAAGAATAGAAAGAGGAAGGAAAGGTTGCTGGTATAGAATGTATGTTTTTTTTTTTCATTAGTGGCAG
This sequence comes from Sciurus carolinensis, assembly GCF_902686445.1. NCBI lineage: Eukaryota > Metazoa > Chordata > Mammalia > Rodentia > Sciuridae > Sciurus > Sciurus carolinensis. The sequence continues at coordinate 89,113,459 of NC_062219.1, forward strand.
AGGGAAGGAGAAAGAAAGGTTAAGAGCTTTGTTCTCCTTCTCACCTTCCATCTGCTCTATTGGTCTAACCCTTGAGGCTTATTTCCTCTTCTCCATTGGAGCTGGAGATCTAGGCAAAACAGCAAAGCTGGAACAAACTCAGGGAACTCTTATGCTCCTGAAAGTGAATGTCTCCTGAGACTCTGCATCCTGGCACCTTATTTGCCACCCCCTCGTATCAGCCCTGTCTATATGGAGTTGCTTTTTGACATCAAAAAGAAATTAGAGAAGATGCAACAACTGTCACAAGTTTCATAGCTGTTTAAAGACAGTGACATGATGTATGGAAGTAGAAAACTACATAATTTCCTAGGATCAGCCTGTGTAAACTGAGAAGGGTCCCTGGAGGGAGGGGCTGGCTTTTACCACCTATTACTGGGTAACATTTGCCATAGTGAATTCAGCAAAGCAGAGGGACTCTCCTGGGTCAAACAAGCTCACAACATTTAACTGCCAGTGCCACTGAGTTGATCTGACTTGACAATGCTCATTCATACATACTAAGTAGCTCTTGTGGTGCGCTCTCAAGAGACTAGCCCATAAAACCACAATGCCGATTCTTAATTCACAATGAGAACTGTAACTGACAAGACTGGTTTGCTCCAGTGTCTACCCACTCATTTTGTTGAGCATGAAATCAGAACAAGGAATGCTATGGGATTCACATGTTTAAAGAACTTAAGGTCCCACAGTCCACAGTTTCTCTTTTTTTTTTTTTCCTCAAAATAATGGGGATCATAGCACTGACTGTACCCTCTGCCCCAGGAGTTGTTATGCTGGGCACATCATGCCCCTTAGACACTACCTTTTCTGAGGTTCTATCAATGATTGAACTGCTTGAGTGGATTATTCAGGCAGAATAATCCAAACTTATAGGAAGCCATACATCATGTGCTCCAGTCAAGTAGAATGCCAGCAGGAAGGTAGATTGCCAGAGACTTTCTGTTTTGCCTCCTGTTAGACTGTGGGATGTTCAGCTGACTTGGAGAAAGGAGAAACACGGGATTTGTGGGTCATGACTAAATACCAACTGGATCTAAGTACTTCAATTTTTTAAAAAACATAATTTTAGTTGTAGATGGACAAGATGTCTTTACTTTTCTTTTTTTTAATATGGTACTGAGAATCAAACCCTGAACCTCATACCTGCTAGGCAAGCACTCTAGTGTTGAGCTACAACCTCAGTCCAGTACTTCAATTTTTAATGATGGCAGGCTGATTATCAATTTTCTTCTTGTATGAGCCCAGGCTACCTTGAAAGCTTTGAAGCTGCTCTTTCTCTCTGTGGTAATTTCTTATTTCAATCTGAATCCATTGGATACTGAATCAAAACATAGCCCCCAGTTCTTGAAGATACCTATTGATACCCAAGTATAAACTCTATTAAAGGTTAGTGAATTGCAATGGCGTTGATGTCTTTCTTCCTCAGAGTTTTTTAGAATAGGTGAGATGTTATAGGTACTTCTTAAATGTTTTCTAATGAATGGTTAGGTGAAAGAACAAACATGCCTATTCTAAGGATATGTTCATGTACATGTAAACTGGTATCTATTACTACACTAAATTTTGTTACTGAACAGAGGGTAATACAAAGATAACTTACCAATTACTTATCACTGGTAGCTCTTAGTGGTTCATAGACTTTAATGACATATCACAGTCACTCACTGGTATTAATAACATGTTATCTTTAGCTGTCCTTGCAGTTATGAAAATGTAAAAAATGATTTTTGTTTTGTGTTTCAAAAAAACACAATTTAACAGTTCCTCATGGGTCAATGACATGAACTTTCAATTGTGTCTGTACTACAAATATGATCATTAAGGAACCATTGGGAGGTCCAGACATAACGGTCTGATCTCAGATGTGTGAGCTGCACCTGCTAAGAAAATAAGTGTATTTTTATTTAAAAAATGAATATGAAATCATCCTACCATTTTCCCTGCAGAAGCAATTGTATGAAACATTGGTTGTGACAAGCCCTTCAATTCATATAGTACTGCATCTAGTAATCCATTTGAATGGAAACCCTTTTCCTTCCTTTCATCTTCTATATTTACATTCAGAGTGTAATGGATTTCTGGACTTGCACTTGAGAGTTGTGGAAATCTAAATAGGATAACTACCTAGAAAGCACTTTCGAGGTTCTACTTTTAATAAGTACAAATATCATTTCTAGATATTTATAGTAGAGGCCAATCAGTCCATAGTGTGTATAATGCTAAGCACAGGTGGGAGGTGGGTTCTCAATAAAATATTAATTGATGGTGATTGAAATCATTATAAAAAATGCTTTAAGGTGAGATGAAGCAAAACTAGAAATTTAATAGAGGAAATTGATTTAGAAGTATCAATACTACTTATGAAAACATTTGTATCTCAGAGCTTTATAGCAGTCTTTCAGAAAAAATGTAAAGGTTCTAACAGTTATGCTGCTTGGTTTACAAATCCAGATTATGAGAATAAGGGTGAAGTGAGGTAGGAAGTAGAATCTCTGCATGCTGCCCAAGATTCTGCAGTTGCCTTCCATCCAAGTTCTAAGGGACTTTGCTTCAACACCTCTCTTTTTTTCTGACATTGTCAATTTCTACTTCTACCTCTCTCTCTCTTTCTCTCTCTCTCTTTCTCTCTCTCTCTCTCTCTCTCTCTCTCTCACACACACACACACACACACACAAGGTGAAACAGAGAGAGAGAACTCCTCTAATTACTATGCTATATTTACCTCCCACTTACTACTAAACTTATACAAAGGACAAGTGATCTGTATGTTTTCACTTACTCATTCTCTTCAGCGCTGTATTCCACTCTTCTGAAACTGCTAGAAGTTATTGAATACACTTCATAATCTCTGTGACATGCCATTCTTCTTCCTATATTTGCTACTTGGGTGACCTAATTTACCTTCAAACCCTTTACTCACCACGTTCGGGAGTCCACACTATCTGAGTTCTTCTCGCATCATCTCTGATTCTTTCCTTTGTTCTCTTCAAGTTTTCTAGTCTATCTGCTCTTTTCTCCCTGTATACTGACTCTCTTGGGGATTCATCAGTTATTATAATATCAACCTCAAAACATCAGATCTTTGTGATGATGGACACCCTTCAGCTTTGTCCTCTCATGGGTTTTCTATTATTGACAAAAAAGTCTGGAAACAGATCTTTGTTTTATTTTTTCACTTGAACTTTATTGATTGCTTTTTCTCCTCCTCCTCATAAGTAAGAAGTAACAGTGGGATATTGCAGGGAAGAGCACCAAGAGTGTGGAATAGACCCTCCGATGCACAGTGCAAAAGAAAAACCTAAAGTTTAGGGTAGAGCAGACATTCAACAAGAACTTCCAGCAAACTTAAACACAATGTCACTAAAGGAATTTGATGCCTGTGGGGCACTGAGGGTAAACACTGCAGGTAAGGAAAAGAATTGAACATAGCCAACTCCTAACTCAAACTCAAACTGGAATTCTAGCCGGGGAGATGAGTATGTACATTTCCAGGCATAAAATCTATTTACCTCATCTCTACTGTCATAAACAAGTGTCTTGTTTTCAACAGAGATTACAAGATATATGGCAAAAAAAGTGTACGAGTCATCAACAGAACCAGATTCAGATAGGACAAAGAGGTTAGACAGAATATTTAAAATAACTATGAGTAATAAAGATCTAGAGGGAGTGGAGGACAATGTGCAAGATCAGATGAATAATTTCAAGAGAGAGACGGAAACCATAAGAAAGAATCAACCACATTGAAATGCAAGAAATGAAAACCAGTCACAGAGGTGAACAATGCTTTCAACAGGCTTCTAAGTAGCTGAAAAAAAAAAAAAAACAGTGAATTTGAACATCAGCCACTTGCAATTACCCAAACTAAAAAACAGAGGAAAATTTTCCAATTTCCCTAGGTATTTACCCAATAAAATTTAAAATATGTTCACACAAAAATCTGTGCATGAAGACTTTTCCTATGTCTAAATAAAGCCTAGATGTCTTTCAACCAGTGAAGAGACAAAACATGGTACATCTAAATACTCAACTACTTCTTGGTATTTGAAAGGATATTGATACTTGCAACCACATTGATGACTTTTAAATATATTTGCCAAATAAAAGTAGCTAGATCCAAAAAGTCATATATTATGTTATTACACTTATATAATATTCTGGAAAAGGCCAACATTAAGACAGAAAATAAATGCATGTTTGCCAAGGATTGGATATTGGGTCAGTGGTTCGCTGCAAAAGAGCAGCAGGAGGGAGCTTGGTGATAGAATTGCTCCAAAATATAACTGTGGTGTTAAGATACATTACTCTAAGCATATCTCAAAACCAGAACAATTATATGCAGCAAAGAATGAATTTTACCCTATTTAAACTAAATAAAAATATACTAGAATGTGAATTACCAAAATGGAATATAAACTCTTTTGTTACTATGTTAACCTGTAAATAACACTACCATCCCAGGACAGGTGGTAAACAGAATAAACCTAAGAATTTTAAAGTGAGCATTTTGGTTGAAATTTCTTTCTTTTTTTTATTGTAAACAAATGGGGTACAACTTGTTTCTCTGTACATGAAGTAGAGGCATTCCATTATTTTTTCCTTCCCCACCACCTCTCCCACCTCTCTTTTCCCTCTATACAGTCTTTCCTTCCTCCATTCTTGCCTCCCTCCCACCCCCCATTATGTATAATCATCCACTTATCAGCGAGATCATTCATCCTTTGGTTTTTTGAGATTGGCTTATCTCACTTAGCTTGAGATTCTCCAATTTCATCCATTTGTCTGCAAATGCCATAATTTTATTATTCTTTGTTTCTGAGTAATATTCCCTTGTATAAATATATACCACAGTTTCTTTATCCATTCATCAGTTGAAGGGCATCTATGTTGGTTCCACAATGTGGCCACTGTGAATTGAGCAGCTATGAACATTGATGTGACTGCATCTCTGTAGTATGCTGATTTTAACTCCTTGGGGTATAGGCCAAGGAGTGGAATAGCTGGGTCAAATGGTGGTTCCATTCCAAGTTTTCTAAGGAATCTCCATTCTGCTTTCCAGAGTGGCTGCACTAATTTGCAACCCCACGAGCAATGTCTGAGTATACCTTTTCCCCCCACATCCTCACCAATACCTATTGTTGCTTGTATTCTTTTTTTTTTAATTTTTATTTTTTTTATTTTATTGTAAACAAATGGGATACATGTTGTTTCTCTGTTTGTACATGGCGTAAAGGCATACCATTTGTGTAATCATAAATATACATAGGGTAATGCTGTTTGATTCATTCTGTTATTTTTCCCCTTCCCCCCACCCCTCCCACCACTCTTTTCCCTCTATACAATCCTTCCTTCCTCCATTCTTGCCCCCCTCCCTAACCCTAACTCTAACCCTAACACTTACCCCTCCCACCTCCATTATGTGTCATCATCCACTTATTGCTTATAATCTTGATAATTGCCATTCTAATTGGGGTGAGATGGAATCTTAGGGTAGTTTTGATTTGCATTTCTCTTATTACTAAAGATGTTGAACATTTTTTCATATATCTGTTGATTGCTTGTAGATCTTCTTCTGTGAATTCTCTGTTCATTTCCTTAGCCCATTTGTTGATTGGATTATTTGTATTCTTGGTGTAGAGTTTTTTAAGTTCTTTATATATTCTGGAAATTAGTGTTCTATCTGAAGAATGAGTGGCAAAGATTTTCTCCAACTCTGTAGGCTTCCTCTTCACGTTGCTGATAGTTTCCTTTGCTGAGAGAAAGCTTTTTAGTTTAAATCTATCCCAGTTGTCGATTCTTGCTTTTAATTCTTGTGCTATGGGAGTTCTGTTAAGGAAGTCTAATCCTAGGCAACTAATCCTGGTAGTTGAAGATTTGGACTACTTTTTCTTCTATAAGACGCAGGATCTCTGGTCTGATTCCGAGGTCCTTGATCCATTTTGAGTTGATTTTTGTGCAGGGTGAGAGATAGGGGTTTAGTTTCATTCTGCTGCTTATGATTTTCCAGTTTTCCAGCACCATTCATTGAAGAGGCTATCATTTCTCCATTGCACATTTTTGATATGAGAAAATTGTATTTATTTGGGTTTGTGTCTGTGTCCTCTATTCTGTACCATTGATCTACCTGTCTATTTTGGTGCCAATACCATACCATTTTTGTTACTATTGCTTTGTAGTTGAAGTTCTGGTATTGTGATACCCCCTTTTTCACCCTTTGCTTAAGCTATTCTGAGTTTCTTATTCTTCCAGATGAATTTCATGATTGCTTACTGTATTTCTGTGAGGTACATCATTGAGATTTTAATTGGAATTGCATTGAATCTACATAGCACCGTTGGTAGTATGGCCATTTTGACAATATTAATTCTGCCTATCCAAGAACATGGGAAATCTTTCCATCTTCTAAGGTTTTCTTTCATTTCTTTCTTTAGTGTTCTGTAGTTCTCATTGTAGAGGTCTTTCACCTCTTTTGTGAGATTGATTCCCAAGTATTTTATTTTTTTCAAGGCTATTGTGAATGGGGTAGTTTTCCTAACTTCTCTTTTTGAAGATTCATCACTTATGTATAAAAATGCATTAGATTTATGAGCATTGATCTTGTAACCTGCTACTTTACTGAATTCACTTATGAATTCTCAAAGTTTTCTGGTGGAATTTCCAGGTTCTTCTAAATATATAATCATGTCATCAGCAAATAGGGATAGTTTGAGTTCTTCTTTTCCTATTCGTATCCCTTTAATTTCCTTGGTCTGTCTAATTGCTCTGGCTAGAGTTTCAAGGACAATGTTGAATAGAAGTGGTGAAAGAGGGCATCCCTGCCTTGTTCCAGTTTTTAGGGGGAATGCTTTTAGTTTTTCACCATTTAGAATGATATTAGCCATGGGTTTAGCATAGATGGCCTTTACAATGTTAAGGAATGTTCCCACTATCCCTATTTTTTCTAGTGTTTTGAGCATGAAGGGGTGCTGTTTTTTATCAAATGCTTTTTCTGCATCTATTGAAATAATCTTGTGATTCTTGACTTTAAGTTTGTTGATATGGTGAATGACATTTAATGATTTCCAGATGTTGAACCAAACTTGCATCCCTGGGATAAAACCCACTTGATCATGGTGCACTATCTTTTAAATACATTTTTGTATGCAATTTACTAAGATTTTGTTGAGCATTTTTGCGTCGATGTTCATTAAGAAATTGGTCTGAAATTTTCTTTCCTTGATGTGACTCTGTCTGGTTTAGGTATCAGGGTGATATTGGCTTCATAGAATGAGTTTGGAAGGGTTCCCTCCTCTTCTATTTCATTGAATACTTTGAGGAGTATTCGGATGAGCTCTTCTTTAAAGGTTTTGTAGTACTCGGCTGAGAACTCATCTGGTCCCGGACTTTTCTTTGTTGGTAGGCTTTTGATGACTTCTTGTATTTCATTACTTGAAATTGATCTATTTAAGTTGTATATACATCCTGGTTCAGTTTAGGTAATTCATATGTCTCTAGACACCTGTTGCTGTCTTTGAGATTTTCTATTTTGTTGGAGTATACATTTTCAAAATAGCTTCTAATTATGTTTTGTATTTCCATCATGTCTGTCGTGATATTTCCTTGTTCATTCTGAATTTTAGTAATTTGAGTTTTCTCTCTTCTTCTCTTTGTTAGTGTGGCTAAGAGTTTATCAATTTTGTTTATTTTTCGAAGAACCAACTATTTATTTTGTCAATTTTTTCTATTGTTTCTTTTGTTTCAATTTCATTGATTTCAGCTCTGATTTTAACTATTTCCTGTCTTCTACTACTTTTGGTGTTGATCTGTTCTTCTTTGTCTAGCTAGGGCTTTGAGCTGTAGTGTTAAGTCGTTTATTTTTTATTTTTTCTTCTTGTATTGAATGAGCTCCATGAAATACATTTTCCTCTAAGTGGGCTGGGGAGATAGTTCAGTCGGTAGAGTGCTTGCCTTACAAACACAAGGCCCTGGGTTCAATCCCCAGCACCGCAAAAAAATTTTCCTCTAAGTACTGCTTTCATAGTGTTCCAGAGGTTTTTATATGATGTATCTTTATTCTCGTTTACTTCTAAGAATTTTTTATTTCCCTCCTGATGTCTTCTGTTGTCCATTCATCATATAATAGCATATTATTTAATCTCCAGGTGTTGGAGAGGTTTCTGTTTTTTATTCTGTCATTTACTTCCAATTTCAATCCATTATGATCTGATAGAATACAAGGTAGTATCTCTATCTTCTTGTATTTGCTAACAGTAGCTTTGTGGCATAAAATATGGTCTATTTTAGAGAAGGATCCATGTGCTGCTCAGAAGAAAGTGTATTTGCTCTTTGTTGGACAGTATATTCTATATATGTCCATTAAGTCTAAATTGTTGATTGTGTTATTGAGATCTATGGTTTCTTTATTCAATTTTTGTTTGGAAGATCTATCCAGTGGTGAGAGAGGTGTTTTAAAATCGCCTAGTATTATTGTGTTGTGGTCTATTTGATTTCTGGAATTGAGAAGGATTTGTTTGACGTACATGGATGAGCCAATGTTCGGGTCATAGATATTTATGATTGTTCTGTCTTGCTGATTTATGCTTCCGTTAAGTGGTAGGAAATGTCCTTCTTTATCCCTTCTGACTACTTTTGGCTTGAAGTCCACATTATCTGATGTGAGGATGGATACTCCAGCTTTTTTGCTGGGTCCATGTGCATGGTATGTTTTTTCCCATCCTTTCACCTTTAGTCTATTGGTATCTCTTTCTATGAGATGAGTCTCTTGCAGGCAGCATATTGTTGGATCTTTCTTTTTAATCCAATCTGTCAGTCTATGTCTTTTGATTGATGAGTTCAGGCCATTAACATTCAGGGTTGTTATTGTGATATGATTTGTATTCCCAATCATTTGGCTCATTTTTGTTTTTTGACATGACTTGGTTTCTCCATTTTTGGATATTCCTTTAGGGTAGTTCTTCCCTTTGTTGATTTACATCACTGTTTTTCATCTCTTCCTCATGGAATATTTTGCTGAGAATGCTCTGTAATGCTGGCTTTCTTTTTGTAAATTCTTTTAGTTTTTGTTTATCATGGAAAGATTTTATTTTGTCTCAAATCTGAAGGTAATTTTTCCTGGGTATAAGATTCTTGGTTGGCATCCGTTTTCTTTCAGAACTTTGAAAATATTTTTCCAGGCCCTTCTACTTTTCAGGTCTGGGTTGAAAAGTCTGCTGATAATCTTATTGGTTTCCCCCTGAATGTAATTTGATTTTTTTCTCTTGTAACCTTTAAAATTCTGTCTTTATTTTTTGTGTTAGGTTATTTCATTATAATGTGCCTTGGTGTGAGTTTGTTGTAATTTTGTGTATTTGGAGTCCTATAAGCCTCTTGTACTTGATTTTCCATTTCATTCTTCAGATTTGGGAAATTTTCTGATATTATTTCATTGAATAGATTTTGCTCATTCCTTTGGTTTGTTTCTCTGTGCCTTCCTCAATCCCAATAATTCTTAAATTTGGCCTTTTCATGACATCCCATAATTCCTGTAGCTTCAGTTCATGATTTCTTACCATCTTCTCAGTTTGGTCAAGTTTGTTTTCAAGATTAAATATTTTACTTCAATATCTGAGGTTCTGTCTTCCGGATGTTCTATCCTGTTGGTTATGCTTTCTTTGGAGTTTTTAATTTGGTTTATTGTTTCCTTCATTTCAAGGATTTCTGTTTGTTTGTTTATTTTCAGTATCTCTAACTATTGAAATGATCCTTTGCTTCCCACATTTGCTCTTTTAACTGTTGATTGGTGTGATCATTCAAAGCCTGCACTTTTTCTTTCATCTCTTCATTTGCTTCTCTGATCATTTTAATTTGTACAGTCTGAATTCCCTTTCTGACATTTCTTCTGCCAATGTGTCATTGGATTTTATTGATGCAGCATCTAGGTTTGTTTGGGACATTTTCTTCCCTTTTTTCTCATATTGCTCAGGTATCTATGCATCTAGTAGTGAAACTCTGAGATATTGCAGATTTCCTTTATTGACTTATAGTGTCCATGTAGATTTCCAATAACTCACCTCCTAGCCTTAAGTACCCTGAAGTCTTGGAGGAACTTGATAATGCAATCCTCTACAAGGTAGCAGCCCCTCTAGGGTCCCGCCTTTAGGTGGGGTATAGTCCCTGCTAGTGGGAAGAGGCACCTCCACTTGTTGACTGATCGTCAGCCAAAGGGGGACTAGACTGCGGGGTGGGGCATGGCTGGTCTGGGCCTGTGTTCTACCGCCCTAGTGGGAACACCTTGCCTGGTGGGAAAGAATCACTCGGTGGGGAAGTCTCATTGGGCAGTTCACCTCCGAGAAGTTCCTTCAGTCCAGAACTACCGCCTGGGCTAGGCAGCCCTCCTCTGTGACGTTCCAGCATTCTGGACCTATCTCCTGGGCCAAGGAGACTTGCCCTGCACCGAAGCCTCTCGTTGGACAGCCCTCCTCTGAGAAGCTGGCTGCAATCCCGTCCTGCCCCCCAGACCTTGGCCCCTTGCTCTGCGCCAAAGCCTCTCGCTGGGCACTTCTCCTCTACAGTGCTCCTAGTTGTCAGGGTTTACCGGACCAGTGGGGGAGTCTCGCTGGGCAACTCTACTCCACGAAGTTCCTTGTGTTCCAGGGCTACCGCCCTGTCTGGGGAGCCCACCCAGTGGGAGAGACTCACCCCGGGGCTCTGAGTTTGTCCCGAGTCTCTCAATACCTCCTCTTCTTGAATCCTGAGTCCAGTCTTAGTGAGACAAGTGTAGTTCACTCTGCAAGAACTACAAGAACTACAAGAATTAATCTAGGGTTATATCCGAGCAAACTGGATGTATGCTGGTCCCTTCAAGATGTGTCCCAGGAAAAGTCTAAGTGGTAATCACTTGAAGGGACTCAAGAGGGCTATTCACAATGTGCTTGCTGCTGCCGGCAGTTGGGCCCTTGGTTGCTGAGTCCGACAGTTGGGCCCACAAGCCTCAGAGGAGGACGAGAGGGGTAGTCCCTCCGCCGGGAATGGCTCTCTGAGAGGGGACGGGAAGGACCCAAGAAAGGAGTTGAGGGAGCTGCGTCCACTCGCACCGCTGATACTGCCAATTCCTGTGGGAGGAAGGTGTCGGGAGGCTGTGTCCCCAGGATTGTGGCACTCGCAGCGTAGTGCTCGCTTCTGGCACGCACGGAGGTTGAGCGCCGGGATGCAGTGAACTGGGGCAGTGAGGCAGGCCTTGATTGATATTTCTAAAGCTAAAGGCAAAAATTATTGTACAAATATACTGTATTCTAGTTACTGTGTCTCTCACAGAAGAACGAGTGAATTCTTAAACTTCTCGTGTAGAATAAGACTGAATGAAGAAGCAAATATATTGTAAACTATGAGATGCAGGTTTCTAATGGTTGGAAAAATGTTGAATTGAAATGGATTAGAATTGAATTTGAACTATAAACTCATAGTTTTAAATATATACACAGGTTATAATATAGATATGGAAATGAATTTGTGTGTAGGCATGGTGCCAATACACACACACACACACACACACACACACACACGTGACTCTTGTTATTCAAATCCATCCTCCTCCTTCAAGATCAGCTCAATGCCTTCTCTTCTGTGAAGACTTCAAGATTGACTTTGGTAGATTCTCATTTTGTTTTAAAATTCTTTTATAGTATATGTCCAATTTGTCTTGTAGTTTTCTATATGTCTTAGAGACACTCTCAGATAGCAAATTCTTAAAGATCTTATTTGTCTTTTATGTTTTACAACATTCTTTGTGGTCTCTTACATAATACAGGCACCAAGTAAATTTATTGAATGAAATTTAATGTTAGATATACCTAAACACAAATCTGAATATGTCAAATTAACATGCCCTTGAAGTAATCCGTTTTCTTCAAGCTAGACTCCTTAAGGTGTTACAAGGCCCAGATATATTCAGGGTTCAGTAATGGCTCCTCAACTTTTTCCCTTCTGCTATGACTTTAATTCAGTAGTCCCTATGCATATGAAATCTTAATACAAATGCATTTAACCAGCCCTAAGTTCTTGGAAAGACTCAGGCATCTTCCTGTTCCCTTTCCCTATTTCTTTCTCCCAATTTTTCTCCAGTCCATCAAGGACACATATGACAACTCTCTTCCACTTCTCCCCCCGTTAACTGATTCCCGCCCATCACTGCCATAGCCCCAGTCATCATCCTTTCTCCAAGAAACTTCTGAAGAGTTCTGAACTCACCAATCTGTCTCACACTCTTATTTCACTTTCACCCATTCTTCATTAAATGGAAAGAATGATTGCTTTAAAAATCTAAATAATATCAATGTGTCTTTTTCAAATTCTTCAATGACTTTTCATTATTCAGAATAAAATTCAGGCACTGTGTATTTTTGTTCCAAAATCTCTGTGCACAACAGTATTCCCAGTAATAAGTTTCATGTCAGTTCCTCAAACATGGCTGCATTTCTCCCTTTTAAGGGATTTTGCCACTGTTCCTCAAACATGGCTGCATTTCTCCCTTTTAAGGGATTTTGCCACTGTGGTTTACTTCTACTACAACAGAGTTTCTTTGGTGAAAGATTAAACTCCTTTTTCTTCTTGCAACTCTATCATGGAATTATACTTTTGTAAAATATAATCAAAAATAAACAACTGGAAAAAATATAATGTTTTATTTCTAAATTTAACAGATATATACTGTAAATTACAAATGTTTACTCTCAATGGATCTAATTAGGGTCCAGGAACAGTTTGCTAATGGGGACTTACTCATGGGCTACTGAGTATTCTGTGAATGACTAAGTCCATCTGTTTTTTAAGATCTCAGCTTAAATAACATTTAATCTAAGAGTCTGTCAAGACAGACATAATGCTATCACATTAGGTTCTTCTTTCTTTTGGGTATTTTCTACCACTGCACCCTATTTCATTCATAACACATGCACAAATTACACACACACACACACACACACACACACACACATATCTTATTTCACTGCTTACTTTATTCTCTGCCTCTCCTTCACAAACTTTAGGTATCAGGAACTATGACTATTGTTCCCTAAGGTAACTAGATTGCAAAGTCAAACAATGTCAAATATGATGTGGGACTAAAGGATTTCTTAGAGCCTTTAACACACTAATCTGAAATGTGAAATTCCAAGAGGAGGTTATAAAGCCAGAGTTTCCCAAAATTGTCTGGTGTTGGGCCCGTTCTTCAAGATGTATGCTAAAGAACACATGGTGGAAAATGCTGATCTAAATACCTACAAAGTTTGAATATGCTAAAACTACTTTTTTTAGATTATAAATGTTAAAGTACACTGATATTTAAACTTAGCCTGCTACAATTTATTCCCAGGATAGAGAAGAAAGTAGAATATTGGAATTATGCCAAAGATTTGGTGGAATAGAGTATATGACATTCATTTGCCCATTTTTTTCTCAGTTCCCTTTCTATCCTTTTCATGCTCTGGGGCTAAAACACTGAAAATTGTATTTCCCAAATATCTCAACCAAATGACTTCTGAATAAGGAGTCTTCCACAAAGAGGCAATAGCAGGATATTGGAAAGATGAAAGAAAAGGAAAAATTCATTGTTTTTTTTTTTTTAATTCTAACTGCTTCTGACAGCAGTAGGCAGCCTCAGGCTTCAGTGATTTTCTCTGGCTCCAACACCATCCCCAGTCCCCACAGCAGAAAAGGAGCAATGAAGCCAGCCAGCTGCACCCTCCAAGCTCACACTGCTGCAGAAACTCTGACAGCAAGATGGACACATGTCATCTAGTAGGGTCTGCTGTGAGCACCCTCATGTTCTAGCCAGGACTGGTAAGAAATTCTAGTGGTCACTGGTTCTGCATTGTACACCTTTTGCTTCTTCAGGCTTCCAATGCTTTTGAAATCAATTCCTTGTATGAAATCCCCTCTGTTTAAAATACCTAGAGTAGTTCCTATTTTTCTGAGTGGACTCTGATTGATATGGGATGGAGTGGGAAAAGGTGTTTTTTTCTCTCAAATAGATTCCATCAAAGTAAAAGCAGTCATCTTCTCTGTCTGATGTGTACATGAATCAGTAAGTGAACACTAAGAGAAACACTCAGAGAAAAATAGAGTAATGAACCATGGGAACAACAGCATGAATGAAAACAAGAGCCCCGGATGCTGATTTCAATCACTGATGAAGTGACCTTTGTGCATCAAAGGTTATTCTAGGCCTATCTTCACTTTATCCTCTTTTGATTTCCTTTGTGATCTCTCTCAATTCTCTCAAAGCTATCCCAAATAAACAATCTAAGTAAGGCCATGTGCTTGCTCTGCCAATGCAGCATCAGGATTAGTCTCCTAGTTTCTGACTGGACTCTCACCCCAAATCCTATCTAAAGTCCTTAGTTGCTACTGCTCAGCAGTTAGTAATTAAATATCACTCTTGTGTGGCACTAGGCAGGTAGAAAACAAACTCACATAATGATGAGTGGGAGACAATGATGTACAAATAACAGTAAGTCTTGGAGTGAAACAAGTGCTATCATAAAGGTACAAATTAAACAGTAAGAACTGAGAGGAGGGAACAATTAATTCTGTGGGGATCCTTCAAATAGCTTCACAGACAACAAAAAATCATGCAATGGAGCCTAGACATCGTGGGGCTGAGTGAAAATAGCCAAGGCTAGCGAGATGGAGTGGGGTCAGATTGAGTGGGACCTCAGAGGTCAGACCTGCTCTATTATCTTTTATGGCACCAGTGAGTCAAATGAGGCTTTTAAATTAAGAAGAGATGTGAAAATATTTTAAACCATCGTATATAAATGCAGAACTTACTTGTTGAGGAATCTTATTTGAGGAAGAAAACATTGAACATTGCATACGTTTGTATGCAACATCTGTGACACTTGGGGTTTATACATAGTAGAGATATCAGTGAGATGCTCAATACATAATAATAAAGGAATCATCTTAACAAACTGTCATAATAATGATGTAACCTGACCAACTGAAAATTTGTTGGAAATTAATTTCCAGGAAACAATATCTCTGAACTATCTGAGAGTGAAAATAGTATCTTTTAAGTTTCCAAATATTACTGATTTGGAAGGAGGCTGAAAAATAATAGTTTATGGATGTAAATAACATGGAAGTATGGTTTAAATATTGCATAAAAAGAAACAAATCACAGAAATATATTCTGAACTCATTTAATTCCCACATATTCCATGATGCTGAAGAAACAGTAATGACTTAGAGATTTTTGAATGCCATTACATGGGAAATTAGTTATGAATTTTCAAAGTAAAATGCCAAAAATACCAATAAATTCAGCACTATTCTGAGCTACATATAAATGAGGGATTCTAACCAGAATGAGGAAATTTTAAGCCCTTTCAAACAACCTTAGGATAAATTGCGCCTGAAATATCTCATTTACTTTGATTAGCACTGTATCAGAAGATGGAGACAAATTGAATAGAGAACTAAGAAAAGCAGCTTAGTATTAAGGAAACTGATTTATGAAAAATATTATAGGAGCAAAATATGTGCAACTTTGTGAAGAGATGACTAAGGAATGATGACAGCCCATAAATATTTGAAAGGTATAAACATCCAGTAGGAGGAGGAATTATTTAGCATGCTATAAAGAGCTATAATTACAGTTTATGGGATGAAATTAGACAACCAAGGTTTAAAGCATTCAAAACCACCTTCCTTGGGATAATGAAGGCCTGTATTTGAAAAGATAAGTAACGTGACCTTTGGAATACCTGAATACTTATGTCTGCTTATTCAATTTCTAGTTTTTGGAAAATATAATCAATTTAATGAAGAGAGATAAACATAAATCTCTTCTGTAGGTACAATAAAAACTCGATTATTTTATTTATTTACCACACTTCCTTATTCTAAGAGAATCACAGGTAGATCATTTAATCATTTGGCAAGAGAATACAGAAGACAAGCAAAGTCTATAAATACTTCTCCAACCTAATGTTCTTCTTTTTCACCACACTTACTAGCAGTGAGCAAAACTCACTAATTGGAATTTTGCCTAAACATTACTAAAAGATCGTAACTCATTGATTGAAAGTAATTAGAGTTATGTACCTAATTGAGGTGAAGACATATGGTGGCTGCTTTACATTAAAAAGACTCAAGATTTATTTGCACTCGACACTAATTACTGCCTCTTCCTTGAATTGTTCCCTTCCCTGGGAAAGACATCATTCTCAGTCATTTTCCTGCACCCATGTTCGTCTATGCTGCATGTCTTGCTATTTCCTCACAATCAATAGTCTCCAAATCAAATTCATTTGACAAAGAAAATACAATTTTCTGCACACTTTCTGTATGCCAGGCTCTGTGCTACTGAACTAGAGATAAAATAATGATCATCAAAGGAAGCCTACCGGGAGGAGCTCCCAGATCTTGTCTCCCCTCCATTAACCATTGCTCGAGTTTTAAACTACCTAATTCTGTTATAACACTATCTAAAGTTAGGTTCCCAAGAAGTATGTGATTTATTGAGACACAATGGTGCATGATTTATTGAGAGAGTGCTCAGGATAAAAGGAACAAGGTCAGCAAGCAAGGGCAGGGGAAAAAGCTAAACAAGGCTATGATCCCCACTGGAGTCCAGCTTTAGCCTGATTCCACTGGCAGCTCTGGAACATAAACTGTGCCACTGAGCTGGCCCCACCCTTAGACAAGGATTGCCTTTTGTACTTTGTGTCAGTCAGTCACTGACTGTGGATGCCTGTCTCTTTGGCATGTGCTGTGTACAATCTCCACCATGTTTTTGCTCCCATTCTTTCAGTGGGCGATAATTTTCAGGAGAAGGGGCCATTGTGAGTCACTGTCAGCCAACTCTCAAAGCATCTAGGGAAGTATGCTCCATCTGGCTAGCTACCAACCACACCTCCTACAAAAATTCCACATTCTCCTGACCAGGCAGGTCATAACTGCTATCCTTGTCAGGCCACGACCCATTCTTCACTAAATCTTGAAAAATCTTCTTTACATGTTCTCTCTTGTATCCCTCCCTTCTCATTTATTCCCCACCACAACTGGGAATAGTCCATGTTCTTACTGATTCACATTTACTCTGCAATCATATTCTCCTAACCAGTCTTAAGACTTCCAGAGACAACAAAAGCATCCTAGATGGGCAACACCATTAGGTGGGAACCAATGGTTTGGATACAGTCCCAAAGGCCTGGGTGTTGAAAGTTTGGCTCCCAACCTGTGGCACTATTGGGAGATAGTGTAATTATTAAAAGTTGGAGCCCAGTGAGAAGTTTTTGGTCACTCCCCTTGGGGGATATCAAGACCCTTGCTGCTTCCTGTCTCTCTTGTGGCCCCAGCTGTCAGGAGGTGATCAGCTTGCTTCATCATGCTTTCCCCACCTTCATGTACCACCTTGCCACAAGTCCAAAAGTAACAGGCCAACAGACCAGGGACTGAAACCTCCCAAACTCGGAGCCCAAGCAAACCTTTCCTCTTTTTAAGTTGATTTTTCTTGAGTATTTATGATAACTATGGAAAGCTAACTAACATAGGTGTACTAGAAAGATCATGTTTGTCTGAAACGAATAGCTTCTACTAAGATCATCTGGATAAGAGAACTCACACCCAGTTGCAGATCTTTTGATATTTTAAAAGAAGTAAGACATCTGAATTGTTATGTAAGAACTTCTTTTTATATGTAATAACTAATTGTAGTTCGTTTAGTCTTTTTTTTTATTTTTTAAAGTTCTTTCCAAAGGAAAAAGAAAAAACATGTGTATATCAAATCTACTCACCATGGTCATTTTGCAAATTCTGGCCAAAAATTCTAAGGCAAGAGATGACATTTAAGTAAATTAGTATGCTTCAAAGGGAGAAGAAATAATCTCAAGGGAGATACAGATCAAGTGTTCTGGGATTCAGATAAAACTAAGTAGAACACAGGCTTTCATGAATAAGGGCCTTGTATTTATTAAATATTGCATCTTTTTTATCTAGCACATTGCATGGCACATAAAAATCCTAAACACATGATCAAGTGAACAAATTAACAAAGGAGCAAACAAAGGAATAAATATCTCTGTATGAGGCTGGCAATTCAAAGGAGCAAAGACACAGTCCACAGCTAAGCCATTATCTTAGTAGCTGCCAAGTACGAAATTGAAGCTGTGGTACAGTCTCCGCTGGGGGTTCTGTCAGTCCAGAGTCACACAAAACTTATCCCCTTCTCATCTCAGCTCCACCTCCAGCACAAAAAGTATGTGTCAGTGCATCCTTAAGTACTGTTCCTGAGCTTTCTGGCAGCAGCAGTACAGAGGTCAGAATTATTTTTCAATACTAAACAGGTTTTGGTTAGGTCTATTTCTTCTATGTATGGCAGATAGTGGTCACCACCTTACAGCCCAACCTCCTTGTATCCCCCAACATGTGGGCAGTTCTTTCTTTTCATACCACAGACTTCAGACTGTCAGATCTTCTTGGAGAACCTCAATCAAAAGCAACTTTTGGAATCAATGCAAAATGATAGTGACCTCAGATCATAGTTCACCACTACCTGAGTGATCCAGTACCATTATCCTTGTCCTGTGCCTATAGAAGGGACCTGAGTTGCTAAATGGCCATTCTGGAAAAGCTGAGCAGAGCTGAGTCTAGGTGTGCACAGTGCCCAGTTGTCTGCTTCCAGGAATCTCAAGCTTTACCCAGAATAATCCATGCTCTTATGTATCTTTCCCATCTTAGTGGGGTGATAGCACTTTGCAATCAAGTTTCCCATCTTAATTGTCAGCTAAACATGAGGCTTCTTCACTAAGTGGACTCATCTGTTTATGCCTACCCTATTTTTCTAGGATGCTTCTCTAATTTCCACTCAGACTGAGTTTGGGTGGGAGAGAATCCCTATGTTCAGGAATCTCAATTGCCTCAGCTTTAGCATGGGGCATTTGGGGCTCTCCTCTAGCCTGAGTTAAGTTAATAAATCCTGAAAATAAATACAACTTGTACTGTGTTAGTTATTTGAACTGTACCATACAACCCTTTTGTGTGTTGTTTTGCAGTAAAAATAAAAAAGTTTGCTCATTACATAATTGAAATTCTTTTCATTATTTACAGAATTGGCTTTTAACAAATTCACCTTTTGCTGACTGCCTTTCCTCTGCCTTCTTTCCTTGTGTTTCTAGAAAATATCTACTTAACTTTTGCACCTACCTGGCAAATCCAATCTTGGCTGAATCCAGCTCTCTGCTTGTCTTGCCTCTGCCCTCCGTGCTTAGTAGTGAAAAAGAATCACACAATAAAACTAGCTCTAGTCCACTTATTTCTTCTCTTTCAATGGAGGGCCTCTTCCTTCACAGAGGAATTAGAAGCTTTCAGACAGGAACTTCTGCAAATCATGCCAGGTGTCCACCTAACTATAATTATAGACACTGCCCCAGCCTTCTGCCACTGCAGAGGACAGAGTTTATTTCTGAGGATCTGGCCACTGGGCTCTGGAGTGCAAGCTTTCATGGCCTCTGGCTTTCAGCTGCTCCCTCCCTACTGCAGCACAGTTTAATACACTTGAGCACATCCTCTTCCCCTCCTCCTCTTCCTTATCACACCTTCCTGTTTTGCTCTCCTGCCTCCCTTTCTTACCTCTTTGAGCCCTTTCTGTCACATGGACCTTTTAATACTCCTTTGGGTCTTATCCCTAGGTATCATTACATTCAATCTTTAGGTAGTTCAGTCAATTCTTGTTTAATTTGCATGCTGATAACATTTATAATATATTTACATTTGTTTATAAAAGTGAGACATGCATAGGAAACAAATAAGATTTCAGAAAGTTTATGAAAAAAAATTTCTGTGCTGTCTTGCTTAAGTCTTCTCTACCCAGAGCCCCACACATCAGAAGCACCCTCTTGTAAGCACTGCTGTGTTCATTTAGTGTGCTTAATCTCCTTCAGTATAAGCTTCATGTGCTTATACTCCTCCCTAACCCTAACCCTAACCCTAGTCAAAAGTGCAATAATGGACTTAGGCAATGTTCACTGACCTCACAACATGAAAGGTGAGAGAGTACAGCTCACATAACACATCCATTCCCTATTCCCTATTTCCCTTCTAATATTTACAATTGGTATCATTTTTCTGTTGTCTTCGTAGCTTTAACTAATAACAAATTAAATCACAACTCTTTTTTTTTTGACGTTTAACAGTATTTCTAAACTCCCCATTTCCTCAGCTAATAGTATATTCCCACCTTTGCATCACCTACCTTTCATCAATTACTTAAACTTCATCATCATTTTTCCCTTTCTACCACAACCAAATATTTTGCTTCATATAGACAGTCACACAAAAAGACAGATACAAAAAAATAGTATTGCTATTACTATTATAAACAGTATTTACATTATTATTACATTGAAAATATTGTATACCATGTGGTCAAACGGTGAGCTGAAATAACACTTCCTCCTCAAATTCACAACTCTCTCCACTACTGGATGATTCTGAGCATCAAGATCAAATGGATTTCCTTTTTTACATTTTCTTGTACTCCCCAATTACTTAGAGTTATGCAACATTGTAATTTCATCATTCTTAAATAATGAATTACTTATATATTTTTGCCCAAAATTTCTAATGATGTTTTACCTAAAATGTTTCCTTTCTTTTGTCTTGTCATTTGCTTTTATGGTTTCCTTGTCATTTTCAGATTCTTCATCAGTCTTCCATGAAGACTTTTACCCCCACACCATTCTCCTAGCCAATCTGGCCAGTTTTGTCTTTAGCTTCTGTAAGGATGTTATCTTAGAGTTTCCCTTCCAGGTTGACATCACTGTCTCCCTGTCCTGTTTGCAGTTTTTTTTTTTCCTTGGATATGCCCTTGTTTTCCTGGAATACACTCTCCAGGCAAATTTGGTTTCAAATGCTGTGTATAAGGCAAATAGTCTGATTCTTTATACATCTGAATTTTTTGTTTAGTTTTACTTTAACTCTTGATTCTGAGTTTGACTGATCATAAACTTAAGGATGCTGATGTCAGACTGACTATATTTACTTTGTAAATCCTTCGTTGACCCTCTTGTCTTTATTTGGTGATTGAAATTTGATGCTGCTTTGTCTAAGAATGGGCCTTTTCCATTTAGTTCCTGGGTACACAGTGAGCCCTTCCAACCTGAAGTAGTTGTCTTAGACTTGGTTTCCAGCAAACATCACCTGAGGTAAAAGCTTTTGGAGGGAGATTCATATAGTGAAAGAGAAATAGGAGTGAGAAAAAGGGAGTGTAAAGCAAAGAAGAAGGAAAAGAATTATGAGAAGTCATATCTTCATGAAAACATGATTGTTAGGTCTTGCAGGGCATTGACAGAAAGGAAGTGTAAAACTGTGCCTCTCCAGAGTTCTTCTGAAGGGGAAAGGAACATAATTTGCCCAGTCCCATTTCCTTTTAGAAATGCTTTAGGTTAAAGATTACCCCATGGGTAACTTCTGCACACTTGTTGGCTGCATATTGATTGGTGCAAAAAGGTCCTCAGCAACAATAAAGAATCCCCCAGGTCAGAGGCAAAAGATGTTGTGGGGCAGAAGGCAAGATACTGTCGGGTTGTGTGGTTGTCAGGCATGAGGGACCAAAGGCAGCTGCCAGCACAGGCCCCTTTGTAAAAACAGCAGCAAAAACAGTGACCTGACTCCATTCCCTTAGGAATAGTGCCTGTCGCTAATAGAGTCAGCAATCACTGCAGACCTGTAGAGATGGATAAACCAAATTCCTTGCCAACTTTGGGAAATTGTCTTCTGGTTCTTCCATTGTTCTATTCTGCTCATTCACATTTTTAACCTGTAAGAGCTCTTTATTGGTCTATGTTGATTCCTTTCCTAAGCAACTTATTCTTCATTTAGGCCATAAAACTTCCTCAGACACCCATGAGAATATTAGATTTTCAAAGTTTTCTTCTATCAGGAGGCAGTAAGCAAAGTTAAGATGGTGGGCCTGGAACCAGACAGCCCAGCTTTGAGTCTCAACTCTGCTATGGCTTTGTGAGCTTGGGAAACTTGTCTGAGACCTACTTTGATGGAGTTCAGGACGCAGAACCCCAAACTAAAACATCTAGGAGTACTGATTAAGAAAAGGGTAAAATCAAGAGCTGAGGATGTGACTCAGTGGTAGAGGATTTTCCCCAAGGTGTGAGGCCCTGAGTTCAGTCCTGGGCACTGTGAAGGAAAGGGGAGGGATGGGGAATGGAGGGGAGGCAAGTGGAGGGAAACAGCAGGAAGTTTTCTCTGATCTTCCCTTGCCCTTTTCCCTTGAAGCAGATCATAAATGAAGGATTTCTGGTCTTTCCCAAATGCAGGTCATAAGACCCTATGTGGTAAGAGGTGCCCTCCTGTACTTGGAGGAAAGATGCATCCTTCCTTCTGAAGATGAAGGGACACACACAGAACTGTAGCAAAGAGGACTTGCCAAGTCCCCCAGTTCACCTCGCTCACCTCACACTATTTGCATACCATGTTTCTCCACCCATCTGCTGCTTTTCATCGAAACTGTTCTAAAAAGCCTTCCGTGTAACTGCTTCTTTTGTTCTTCATTTTTTCATGAAAGCACCCATATCACATGAAATTGATATGAAATAAATTTGTTTGCTCTTCTCTTGCTAATCTATCTTGGTTACAGGATCTCCAGCCAGGAAATAAGATAGGCAGAAGAAAAATGTATTTTCCCACCTTAACATCTTCTTTTCTTATTTCTTCATCCCCACCCTGCCTCCAGCTCCCTCCCTTTTTTGTTTTTAGTTTAGTTTTGCTTTTTGCTTTATCATTTCTTTCTTCATTTTTTTTTTGCTTCAAACACATACAATTCAGTTATTGCACAAAAATGTAAAATTATTAATTTTTTAAATTTACCAAATGTATGAATTTATAACTGAAAAAACTTTCACACTTTTATTACTCAAACTAACTTACTTCTAAGGTCTATCAGTTGCAACTTTTTGGTTTAAAAAATATCAACTCTGATTACCTCAATTATTTTTTTTTTGTGTGGTGCTGGGGATCGAACCCAGGGCCTTGTGTTTGCAAGGCAAGCACTCTACCGATGAAGCTATCTCCCCAGCCCCTCGATTTTTTATAACATGAGAAAAATAAATATCTTTAAAATGTTCTATGAGTTTAAATGAAATTATGTGTGTACAATAAACTTTTAAATTTAAATAACTTTGATGTCAGTAAGAGACAACATACACATTAAATACTCTCAGCATAAATAGGAAATACTAAAATAAAACAAGCATGGAAATGTCAGCTCATAGAACACCACAATAATAAACATGAGTAGGTTAGTGATATTTAAGGAACATGGTTAGTCACTATAGCTCCAAGAATAATTGAATACGCCAGCATTCTCATCAACAAAATACCAATTTTATCATCTTATTCTTTATGCTCTTGTCTCCAGGTTAGCACATCCCTGTGTGGGGTATGCAGAAGAGTCCCAGAACTTCCTGGTTCAATCTCCAGTGTCTCCCATCTTTTGGTAGAGCCTAGAGGCATCTCTGCTAATGTTGTCTTCAGTCTTTTGATTTTGTCAGTCTCATTTATTATTCTGCCTTTCATCTTTCTTTGCCTATCTATCTGGAATTTTCAATTTGTTTATCTAAACTTCTTTGTTGAAACCTGCAAATTTCCTACATAGCAGTTTTTCATTTTCTTATTTTTCTGCTTTTTATTTCCTTTTTGAACCCCAAAAATTCAGTTCTTTCTTCTTCTGGGTATAATTTTTTGATGGTTATTTCATTTTAAATTGGCATTGATGCTCTTTCTGATGATTTTCTCTTCCTTTTATTTTACCTCCTTTTAAATATAGCACATTTCATTGGCTTACAGTGGTGAACCCTAAATATACTGTTTTCCTCCTAATATATATGATAGACTTTGATTTATAAAACAAGTATAGAAAGACATTAACAATAACTAATAATCAAATAGGTTTTTTTAGCAAGGTAAAATGTTTTCTTTATGTATTCAGTCAAGAACATTCACCTTTTCACTTAAAGTAAGCATTTTATAGCTTTTTTTTTGTCAAAATCAAATTGTCATCATCACTACTTTTGCACTATTATTAAGTGAAACAAGGGTTACATTAATAGGAGCACAACGATACCAATACTGTTGATCTAATAACTGAGATGGATACTAAGTGTCTAATGAGAAGGTAGCAGGTACAGTGAGGATATACTGAACAAGTGGTGCTTCACATCCAGGGTGGCATGGAGTAGGCCAACATGAGATTTCCATTATTCAGTTGCTTATTTCTGGAATTTTTCATTTAATAATTTTTGGCCACAATTGACTGCACAGAACTAAAGACATGGAAAGTGAAACCTTGGATAAGGGGAAACTGCTATACATGTTTTCCTTTCTTTTTGTTTCAAAGCCTAAACTGCTAATTTGTCTTTCTTTATTCAATTTTTTTGATCATATTCTTGTTTATTATGAAGGTGCATAGTTACAAGTGTCTTTATCTTTGACTTGAAAATTTTTCTTCTTTTTGCTGTTTTTAAATTTTTTTCTCTTTCTTCCAGAGTCAGCATTTGGGTTCATATTCTCTTACTGTTCCATTTCATCCTCTGCTTTTCCAGGATAGTGTTCCAAAACTTCCCTCATACATACTGGCCTTCTTTATGTTTGCTTCTCACTTTTACAAAGTTCTGGTGATCATAATTATCCAATCCTTAATATCATTCTGTTTGCCAAAGGGAGTTTTCAAACTCTATCATTTTCTTGGTAGTCCTCTGTATACAGGAACTTTGCTTAGCATTTCTTGAAAACTGGGTTTCCAGATGATCCAAAACCCATGTATCAGTTTTTCTGCATACAACTCTTAACTCATTATAAGTATTTTTTTTTGGTGGGGGGAATCCTCATTAAGCTTTTCACATATCACCCTCTATCTTTCTTTGAAGTGTGTACTGAATTTTCAGTTGTTTCCATCATTTCTCAGAGTTCTTTAACAAAATCAGGAGTAGATGATAAAAATCTTTTTATATCATTATGCATTTTGAAGGGTTTTTCTTTTTAGTTGTAGAAATGACTGTTTCTCTCTGATAATTACTCGATTCTTAATTATATCTAATGTATTATGAACTTTGCTTTCATTATCTTACTAGCTCTCGTACTTCCAGTTTTGAAGTTGAAAAGTTTGAATGCCACCTGAAGTTCTAGAACAGTTCTGTGCCATGCTCAACATGAAAGCGACATCTTTTCTCCCAGAGAATCTGGGCTGCTTGGGATTGAAGGCCTGGGCACCTGCTGGGAATGAAGCTCTGGAAAAGGTACTAGGGCCCCTAGAGATAGTGGTTCCCTGATCCATGGTTCTGGGCCACAGTTTGAGCAGGAGTGTGAAGAAAAGGGAAGCTGTGCCTTAATTTCTTCATCTGTAAAGTGGAGTAAAACAATACTTACTTTATTCAGCTGTTATAATGATTGAATTCATTATATGTAAAGTTTATGGTTCAGATTATTATATCTGGCTTTTTAAGTCAGTTTTAAAAATTCTCTTTAATGCTACTGTATTTTCACATTTCTCCTTATCCTTGGTTGTCCAGCCATGTTTAAGAAGGTTTGAGTCAGTAGGGTTTCCTCTGCTATTGTATGAGTATAATTATTTCCCTTCTAGGTTTCTCTAATGAGGAGGGTTTTGACTAGGACTTCATGCACATCACCAGAATGGAACACATTCACAACAAGCCTTCACTTTAGGGACTAATGAGCAGAAACTGTCAAACTGTGGATCCCCAAATATGGATGGCTTTCATACACACCATGTTCTTTTTTTTGTAGATTTTCAGTTACTATGCATTAAATGGGGGGGGGGGTGATGGTATATTAGAGTGGTGTATATAATGAAAAGAAATTATAAAATACAAATAAAATCTTTTCAGGAGTTCTTCCCTTGATAAGAGAAAAGAATTGCTTAATTGAATGAAATGTTTTAATCACTTTGAAATAATGTCCTAGAATATTTTAAAGTTACAGGCAGTTGACTTATTAAAATTAAGGGTAATTCTAGAATCACTGTGTTGTGTTTGTGTTTTTAAATGTCTTCAACATTCCTTTTAGTATTAGAGGAAATATTTTAAACTATATCCTAGTCCCTTGAGGTAACTTCACTATAGCTTAAAAGTGGTTTCAGTTGAGAAAGAAAGTTTGTAATTGAGAGGGGAATCAAGATGACAGAATAGAGGAGGTCCCTTCCCTGACCGCTCCGTGGGATGAAACCAAGAAAAGAGATAGGCAGCTTCTTGGCAAAGTGGGAGAAAAAAAAGGGGGAACTTTCCTGGGAATTACTACTCAACATTCAATGCAGACTGGGGACTCAGGAGTTTAGATATAATAAAATTGTTAGGTATAAAGCCACCTTTTTCTCTCCCGCTAAAGGCATCACCTGTCAATCTGTGTTAAGCCCGCCTCTCCCGTTACAGGAATTTCCAGCTTAGGTCGCCATAACCTTCCTGCCCCCGCCTACATTACATTCCAATATGTCATTGGTCCATCAGTCAGTCTGTAATAATTCTCCTCTGTGATTGGTTCCTCCCAGTCCACGAAATTTCAATACAAGGAACCCTGCGCCATCTTCTTCCTCTCTCTTTTCCCTTTCCCCTTTCCCCTGAGCGGACACGTTTTGTCCACTTGAATAAAAGTTCCTCGTGTGAGACCTGTATCTGCGGAGCGTCTTTTCTGGGAGTTATCGACGAACCAAAACTGCCCCCCTTTACATCTAACTAACAAAAATAAAGTAGAAATGCCCTGTGCCAACATAGCTGCCACTGCCACCAGCTGAAGAGGCCCCCCATGAGCAAAGTGAAGGGATAAGGAATTAAAGGAACCCAAACTTTTAGGAGGACTATGGCACGTCTGGATAAGGAGAGATCACAGATCAGACACTGATGGACTAACCTGAAAGGAGTGCTGCACTAATCCTTGTGTGTGAAAGTAGCCATATATCTTCTGCCTGTGAGCAGAGGATATAGGAAGGAGCCATTCTGCAGCCACACCACAGGGGCCAGCAGCCATAGGAGCTGATTCCTGGCAAACCCTAGTTGGGCCCAAAACACAGGCCTGGCAACCCCACACTGAATGACATAGAACACACCTAAATGATCAGGAGAAAATCAGACACAGAGGGGGGTTTACACAGGGGAATCTGGGTCATGGAAAACCCCACCCCACTCCTCCCTCCCCCTTGAGTCTGGTGGCTCACAGGACCAGTGGGAAAGATGTGCCCAGATGAGATTTCAAAAGGGCAGGAGTGGGAGAGACTGATTTTGGAGAATGAAACCAAGAGACCAGCAAGCATGAGATCTGTGGGTGACAGAGGGGACAACAGATTGGATCTTGAGCTGCATAAGTGGAACCCAGGGGAGATTCCTGAGATATAGTCTCCCAGCATGGACCAGCAGCTCCTGGACCCTGAAGGTGTGCTGATTTTAAATCTTCAGATGATTCACCATTAAACAAAGAACGTGAAGCCTACTTAGGCCTAAACCCCACCTCCAGGAGCTCTGCCTACAGGATTTCCTCTCACTCCATCGACCCCACCCTGAGGGTGGAGCAGATATCACACTCCAGCCCATCTACCTCACACTGCTGAGAAGGGAAGCTGAGAATTTTTTGAACTCCAATGGAAATCATTCTTTAACTTTTCATCAGACACCTTTTATTCTATTTTCTCTGTTTAGTTGTAAGCTGAATTGTTCATGGATACTAATTCATACACATATTTGTCTCTTTTTTTCTCATTTCAAGCATTTTTTGCAGGCAGATATTTTTCATGCTCAATCTTTTGAGGGCTAGGATGTTTGATTAGCATGTTTTGGTTTTGCTTGGTATTCTTTTATTTTTATTGTTTTATATTTTTAATTTTATTTTATATATTTTTCTCATACTTGTTTCCCTTGATTTTCTTTCTCTTTTCTTCTGATAACAGCAAAATTTTATTGCTATCTCTATCTCTTTCAGTCTTCCTTTAATGTTTTACTTCTATTTTCTCTCCTCCTCCTTCATAATCATCATCCCACATCTCTTCTGTTCTCTCCCTATTTGCCAATAGAAATTGTAAATCCTTTTGCAGACTTACTGTTTATACTGTGCAGTAACTGATCATATAATTTCTGTTTATTTTGAGAATTAACACTGTAGATATCATAGCAGAGACTATTTGGTTGAACTATTTATTGAACTACTTGGTTTAATGCTATAAACTGTTTGCATTAGTTGTTATTATTTGTCTCTCTTTAACCAGTGAGGTACTAGAAACCTTAAGGAGCACTTTAAGTTCACAGAGTAGAATATCTATTGTTTCAGATCCATACTGTTAGATGGCTAGACATGCAAACAACATGAAAAAGGAAGGAAACAGTTTCAAATGAACCAAAATACTTTAATAACAGGATTGATTGACACCACAGTGGAAGAAAGGTCAGAGAAGGAGTTTAGAAAGGTCATGGTTAAACTAATCATGAGGTAAAGGATGATGTAAGGAGTGAAATCACAGAGACAATACAGGAAGTGAAAGATCAATTCAATAAGGAGAGGTTCAGGGAAAAAAGTCAAGAAATCAATAAAGCAAGTTAAAAGTTCAATAAAGAGCATCACCAACAGACTAGACCACTTGGAAGACGGACTTTAGGGAGACAAAGACAAAATAGATAATCTTGAAAATAAAGTTGACCATGGGAAAAAGATGTTAAGGGACCATGAACAGAGCTTCCAAGAAACATAGGATAACATGAAAAGACCAAATATAAGATTTTTCAGGATAGATGAAGGCTTGGAGATACAAACAAAGGAATGCATGAACTTTTCAATGAAATAATATCAGAAAATTTCCCAGACCTTAAGAATTAAATGGAAAAATCAAATACAGGAGGCTAACATTACCCCAAATATACAAAATTATAATAGACCCACATCGAGGCACATTATTCTGAAAATGCCTAACATACAGGAAAAGGATATAACTTTAAAGTCTATTAGAGAAAA
The DNA here is from genome assembly GCF_902686445.1 of Sciurus carolinensis. Classification (NCBI taxonomy): domain Eukaryota; kingdom Metazoa; phylum Chordata; class Mammalia; order Rodentia; family Sciuridae; genus Sciurus; species Sciurus carolinensis. The sequence goes on from NC_062219.1 coordinate 89,142,500, forward strand.
ATTAAAGGCTACATTTAGAATTAAACCAATTCAGATCTCGGCTAATTTATCAGCACAGACCCTCAAAGCTAGGAGGTCTTGCATAACATATACCAAACTCTGAAAGAAAAATAGTTGTCAGTCAAGGATACAGTACCCAGAAAAATTAAGCTTCAGAATTCACAATGAAATAAAAACCTTCCTTGATAAATTAAAATTCAAAGAATTCACAAAACAAAGGCTACACTACAAAACATGCTCAATAAAATATTTCATGAATTAGACATGAAAAATAAAATTGAAAACCAGCAAAGGGAGGAAATACACTAGAAGAATAGTCAAATCAAAGGAGAAACTAATTCAAATTAAATACCAAAAATAAATAAATAAATATTACAGGGAATAAAAATCATGTCTCAATAATAACATTTAATGTAAATGGCTTAAATTGATTAATCAAAAGACATAGACTGGCAGATTGGATGAAAAATCAAGGCCCAACAATATGCTCTCTCCAGGAGACTCACCACATAGGCAGACATCTACCAACTGAAGGTTAAAAGATGAGGAAAAAACCATCATTCACATGGATCTTGTAAAAGCTATACAATTAAACCCAAAGCCAATGTCATTCTAAACAGAGAAAAACTAAAAAAACTCCCTCTAAAAACAAGAACAAAACAGGGATGCCCTCTTTTACCACTTCTATTTACATAGTCCTTGAAACTCTAGCCAGAGCAATTAGGCAACAAAGAAAAAGAAAAAAAGAAAAAGAAATTAAAGGGACACAAATAGGAAAAGAAGAACTCAAATGATCCCTATTTGCCAACAACATGACTCTATATTTAGAAGACCCCAAAAATGCCACCAGAAAGCTTCCAGAACTCATAAAAAATTCAGTAAAGTAGCAGGATATAAAATTAACACCCATAAATCAACTGCATTCTTATATACCAATGACAAACAAGCTGAAAAAGAAATTAAGAAAACTATTCCATTCACAATAGTCTCAAACAATAAATAAAATACATGGGAATGAAACTAGCAAAAGAGGTGAAATGTCTCTACAATGAAAATTACAAAACATTAAGGAAAGAATTGAAGAAGACCTTAGACAATGAAAATATCTCCTATGTTCTTGGATAGGCAGAATTAATACTGTCAAAATGATCATACTATAAAAAGCACTTTAATGAAATTCCTATTAAAATTCCAATGATGTTCTTCATAGAAATAGAAAAAGCAGTCATGGAATTCATTTGGAAAAATAGGAGGCTCAGATTAGCCAAAGCAGTCCTCAGCAAGAAAAGTGAAGCAGGAGGTATCACAATACCAGACCTCAAATTATACTATACAGTTATGGTAGTAAAAACCGCATGATATTTGCACCAAAACAGACATGAGGACCAATGAAACAGAATAGAATACACAGAGACAAACCCACATAAGTACAGTTATCTCATCCTAGACATAAGCATACATTAAAGAAAAGATAGCCTCTTTAACAAGTGGTGCTAGAAAAACTGCAAATCTATATGTAGCAGAATAAATTGAACTCCTATCTCTCAATCTCTCACCATACACAAAACTCAACTCAAAGTGGATCAAGGACCTAGGCATTAGACCAGAGCTCCTGTACCTACTAAAAGAAAATGTAGGCCCTACTCTCCATCATGTCAGTTTAGTAAGTGACTTTCTCAAGAAGACTCTTAAAGTGAAACAAATAAAATCCAGAACAATAAATGAGATGGCATCAAAGTACAAAGTTTCTTCACAGTAAAAGAAATAATAGTTGAAGAGAGAGCCTACGAAATGGGAGAAAACATTTGTCGCCTGCAACTCAGAATGATCATTAGTTTCCAGCATGTATAAAGAACTCAAAAAAAGTTAACACCACAAAACCAAATAACTCAATCAATAAATGGGTAAAGGAACCAAACAGATTCTTCATAGAAGAAGAAATATGAATGGTCAACAAATACATGAAAAAATTATGTTCAACATCTCTAGTAATTAGAGAAATGCAAATTAAAACTACATTGAGATACCATCCCACTCAAGTCAGAATGGCAATTATCAAGATTACAAGTAACAATAAATGTTGGCAAGGATATGGAGAAAAAAAAGATATACTCATACATTGCTGCAAATTGATACAATCACTCTGGAAAGCAGTATGAAGATTCACCAAAAAGACTAGGAATGAACCACCATTTAACTTGGTTATACCACTCCTTGGTATATATCCAGAGGAGTTAAAATCATCATACTACAGTGACACTGGCACATTATTGTTTATAGAAGCATAATTCACAATAGCTGAGCTATGGGACCAACCTATGTGCCCTTCAACAGATGAGAGGATAAAAAAATATATGGTATATATACACAATGGAATATTAGTCAGCCATAAAAAGAAATGAAATTATGGCATCTACCAGTAAATGGATGAAACTGGAGATTATCAAGATAAGTGAAATAAGCCAGTCCCAAAAAAACCAAAAGTCGAATGTTCTCTCTGATTTGAGGATGCTAACACACAACGAGGGGTGGAGGCAGAGAAAAATCTCATTGTATTAGAAAAAGGGAATGAAAGGAATGGAAGGGGTTTAGGAATAGAAAAGACAGTGGAATGAATCAGGCTTAACTTTCCTATGTTCATATATGAATACATCACAGTGAATCTCTACATTAAGGACAACCACAAGAATAGGATCCCAATCAGAATAAGATATGCTCCATGTATGTATAATACATCAAAATACCCTCTACTTTCATGTATATCTAAACAGAACAAATTAAAAAAAAGAAAGTCTGTAATTGATAGTTCTCACGGTAGTATATAAATTAATGTAGAAGCTTTGGGAGAGTAGATCAGGGTATATTTGTGGAAGAATTTTGTTAATGTTTTCTTCCCTTTGGTTTTAACTGTAAATCATGTCTTTCTGCCATTAAAGTGTTGGTTTGAATTATCTGGCAATTTAGTACATTCACTTAAAAATACTTTTCTTACATGCTAATAAAGACCAATAATAATCAAATATCTGAGCTACCACATTTAGTATTCTGATGCCTAGCCCTTTTGAACTTGGTAGTGGATAAATTAAACATTAATATTAAACATGCATTTTATTGTGTGGGATTTGTTATAAGAGATCCCAGAGAATATGGATAATTTTTCTTTGAATTCAGATGTTTTTAAACTGTTGTAAGACTTTGAGGAAATGGGGGTAGTTTGGACAACAGAGGAATATAGTAGAGGAATATTAGTCAATCAGGAATGTGCTCCCATAATACCCAGTGAATTTTTCAAAGAACTCAGTGAAAGCTACAGGGAGTCAGGATGCCCTTGGTAGGGTGGCAAACTGAGAAGGACACATCTTCTTCCTTCACTTATTGGCGCTCTTCCTTATCACAGAGACAAAATTGAATTGGGGGAGATGGTCACTCTGAGGAGGAAGAAGCCACGTGGGTTGTGAAGCCAGCTCCCTTCCCTGACCTACCTGATCAGTCTTTTTTTGCCAAAAACAGCTGCTCAACCCTCAGTTTTTCAAGATCCATGAGAGTTAAAAGCACAGCCTGCATCAGGGCTTCCTGAACCTGTGACCCTATTCTCTGTGCTGTTAGGGAGAAGAATCTCAAAAGTGGGGTCACATGGCTCTCTCCTCCATCCCTAACATGCACAAACACAGGTGTCCATACCACGCTCTGGTAAGGAGCAAAGTTTGCCACAATGGGCTCACCCACCTAAGCTTTGGGGAGAGTGGGGAAGATGATCCTACTCCTCAAATGCTGAAGAGATGGGAAGTACAGGCTGGGTCTATAGGAGCTGGCAGAAGTAGCATTTATGAAAAAGTACATTTTATTTGTTAGGGCATAAGACATTTATTTAGGAAAGGATGTGGCTGAGATAATATCCAGAGGTATTTATCTTTTATTTTTCCTATATTTTTCATTCTTCCTTCCAGGGAATCAAATGGATAATGTGTTCCATTGTGATCTTTATTGTAGCTTCTTTAATCTGGTTGAGTAAGAAAATAGATTTTTAAATTGTTTCTTCCTGACATAGTAGTGCTCTTTGGGCCATCTACAAATCCTGGAACCTGAGAAGGGAAGACAAGCAAGGAAAGAGGAAATATTCTTCAGTAAACAACTAAATAGGACCTAAACGTGGAATAAGAACTTGCAGTCCCAGTCCTGGGAGAGAATCACTAGCTCTGCATATTTCCCCACAGGGTGATATTTCACAACTCACTGTGATGTTATTTGCTCTTTCCTCCCTGGCTTGAATTTGACTTCCTTCATAGAGTCATACCAAGTCAGTTTCCTGGCCACTTTAAAATCAAGAATATCTACTAAAGTTCATGCACAGAGCAGTGAATGAAAAGTTAGGATAAATATGTTTCTAAGGATGCCTTTCCTTCTTTCTATTGGACTTTAGAAACCAGGGTTCATACCAAGTGCACATTTCCTCAGCAACTCCCATTCTTAGACAGTAGAAAGAGCTCCCTGACAAAGTGATGAGTGTCCTCTCATTGAAGCAATCCAGAAAACACTTGACACTCACTTCTTAAGACTCCTGTGGAATTTTTATGCAATACAATTTTACTTGGTGGTTCTAAAAATATCCCTCTGAACTCTGAAACTCAATGATTCTCTGCCTTAGTTCTATGGGAACAAAGGAGGCAGGGAAGGAATGAAAAGAGACCTAACATATTTATTCAACTTTGCACAGATTTCAGTCTTGGTCTCTGGAATTGCTCCAAACTTCCTAAGTGTGTGCTTCTGCTGATCCAGTCTAGCACCGCATCATGATACCTACTTTGTGGTCTAACATGCCTAGATTAGTATCCTTAGGTTGAAGCAGGTAGATCCATACCAGTAACTAGAGGGGTAGCCAAGCAATGCAAACACAGATTGCTTTGAATTCTTATTCTTTATCTTAAAAACATAGTGGAATAAAAAATTGTACTTCATAGTATGCCTGTTTTAACATAAAATAATATTTTAAATTATCAGTTGCCAGGGGATGAAGAACTTGCCCAATCTATCTAGGCAGATGTTTCTTTGGTTTCTTCCCATGCACGGAGCAAAAGCACTCGAAAGGAAAAGTTCATGATGTTATTTAAACATCTTTCTGTCAATTCCTTCATGCTTCTCTTTGCACTTGACTCCAATAAACTGTTTACAATGACACATTTCAGTGGAATTATTTCAGGGACCTGTCTTAATTCAATCTGGATGTGCCTCACTGAACCAATAAAATTCTCGCCCCTGAAAAAGGGTATATCATGTGCTGCATTTTGCGACAACTTATGATGTGTCTTTGGAGAAGAATTGTACATTTTATATAATTTGTCAAGGACAATTTCAAAATGCATGGCATCATCAATCTCACTGACAACATCTCTAATGGCTTCACTCTGTAGTCAGAGTTTTGTCAGATGCAAGCCAACACTCAGACCATCACACACCTGCTCCCCACCTACTGTTTCCGCTGTATCATCTGTTGAAAAGACAACAGAGTTTAGGAAAAGAATTCATCCTTGAAGCATTCCCTCTAATTAAGTCAACAGATGTTGTTTGAAGTCTACACCTGGGGAATTTATTACTTCAGTTTTAAAAAGGAAGAGGAATTCGGAGACGTGACTTCATTATAACTGTATTTTCTTAATCAAGGTAGTCAACCTGGAAATAACTGATAACTGTCAAGAATTTGTGATGGTTGTCATTTTCAGCAATTTGAATGGCATTTTTAAAAAGTGTTTTCACTTGTGTCATCGTTTGGACTTCACTGCTCTCTTGTTGGGGGTCTGAGCTCCCTCTCACAGTGGGAGACTGGACAGAGCTGGACTGGCTCAAGTGGGTTTGAGAGATGGGGCAGAAGGCAGAACAGCTCTAAAGGTCTTTATCAAGCATGAAGTGGCAAGCAAACAGTAAAACCCACAGTCAAAGTCAGAAATGCAAGGCTGACCCAGTCACCCAGGCAAGAAAACCCTGAAGTAGGCAAGAGTTAACTGGTACAGACTGTTGGTCAAAAAGCCAGTGAAAATGAAAATAAGGACCTGTACCAGGAAGAGAACAGGAAGATGGTATTCTTGGGAGAGAGCCAAGAAGATGAGCTCTTGCTGCCTTCTGAAGTGTGGGAAGCCAGGACCAAAGTGACACTTGGTGACCTGCCTAGGCTTTAGCTTCTTTATCTGTTTCCTGCTCACCTTGACTAATAAGCATATGAAACATCAAATTCAGTCTTGTGTGATTCTAACATATTGTTATTATTGTAATTACTTAAAATTTATTGTAAAATTGAAAAATGTATGGAAAGAAGACTTGAAATTTTCAGAAAAAAAATAACTGCACAGTGAGAATATTTTCCTTTGTGTGGCAGAACAAAATAGAACAAAGCATTTTGATGTTAGTTTCTTGTTAGTTTCTAGCCAAAGTATTTAATTAGCATCTGTGATTGCCAACATTTGTGAAAGTTATAATCTGTGAACAAATTATCTATTGATTATAGAGCAAGTTCTGATAAATTCACAGATCAAAATTTATATGCAAAGAAAAAATCTCCACATGAGAAAGAAATGGACATTTTAAAAACTCCAGGACTTAAATTATTCGCCTACTTTGACAGTTTTAGTGTCTTGATTAAATATTTTATGACGATACTACTTAAGATAAAAATGTGCAAGCTAATTTATAGTGACATCTCTTTATTTAAAAGGATCCCAAGCTGATTTATTGCCAGGTTGAAGCATGTCAGTGAATATAACCATTTCTAAGGTAAAGGGACTTCCTAATTTTCTTCCGCACTCTTAGTCAAACAGCTTCTGCTAAACAATTTTTATGAAAAACTGGGTCTTTAATTTTACAAGACTGTACTCTATTTCCTACAATATCTCCTTTGGTTTCATTCTTCAGTTCAATTTAGTAGATGCTGTGTTCTATACTAAGTAATAAATTTGGAACACTATGCCCACTATTCATTCTAATACCTGCCCATTTGAGGAAACTTAATGCCAAAGATTCAGACTTAGTCTGAATCTGACTTGACTCTTACCATTCTCTAGTCAACAGAAAAGTAGTTAATCACTTGCCACATTAGTGCTGTGTTTTTTCCAGTTTTCTAACTGCTTTTCACCATCCTGATATTGTCTTCTGCTAAATTTATTATATTACATCATCCTGGAAGAACTCTGGGAAAGGTACACTCATACACACACACACACACACACACACACACACACACACACTTATTTAACCATATTTTTTATTTGGATAGAAAAGATTAAGAGATTACCGTAAATGATGTGCTTATATCTACATAGAATAACTTACCAATACATCTAATAAAATAATGCACTATAATTATGATGCAATTTACAAATTCAGAAACTCTGGGTAGTGATAGAATATTATTGCTGAGGTTTAAAAGGATTTTTATAAGTAAATGTGTTTCAAGGATTATTAAAGGGGAAACAAATGACATGGGATTTTATATTGTTAGTAGTTTGCATTACAGGAGCATTAGAGACAGACACTGTGAAGTAAAAAATGAAACCAAGAAGAAGCGATAAGTAGGACAAGAAGAAGAGGAAACACAGTAGGCAGAAGCCAACAGGGTAGCTGCTGATGGCTCAGTCTTGGGGACAGTGAGTGATGCGGGAGGCGGCGGCATTAGTAGCATAATGGGAAAGGAAGATGTATTTGGTGACAGCATTTTGGTAGGAGGGAACAGGAGAAAATAGGAAAAGGATTAAGGGCAGAGAGAGACCAGATGGTGATTGTATTGAGCCAAAACCCAAAATATGTCATGGACTCAAATCTTAGTTGAAGAGAACAAGAGAAACAAAAAAATAATAACACAAATAGAAAAGAGTGGCATTTGTTTTTGTAATTCAACATATGTATATCATATCTTATCAAAATGTATTTGAGATGTCTTATACAAAAACAGAGGGAAGAGATGTTTCCAACAAGATTAACAACATAGAATCCAACAGGGAAGGGAGAAGACGTGCTAACCACAAGGATCAGCAAAGCGACCGCGTCCACTCTAAGAACCTGCAGCTTCCTCCTCACACTGCTGAAGAGGGAATCTTCATAAATTATGCAACATTCGTTAAATATCATAATCTTAAATTAAAGCACCTACTAAATATTTGACAGAATACATTTTCCCAGTTAAAAACAGTCCCTGTGTGATAATAGAGGATATAAGACATTATTAGTAATATTCTAAATATTGATTTCACAGCAAATGGGTAAGTCAAATTTGCATGTCTAGTTTTGAGACAACCTAAGATAAAAAACCATGGCTAAAAATTGAGAGACAGTTCTACAAAAATGTCATTGCCCAAATGCACAGCCTTCTTGTGCTGTGGCTTTGTCCAAGGATGATGATTCATATTGAAGGGTACTTGAGCAGGGTACTGGGACACATTTGTGAACAAAATATCCACTGTTCCTGTCCTCATGGAGCTTAGATTTTGGCAGAAGAGTAATAAAATCGAGTAAAAAAGACCTTATCATGACAAATTATAATACATACTTAAGAAGAATGTCAGCACTGCCATCAAAAGTTAAAAGCATAAGGGTGTGGTGCTCCCTGTTTGAATCTTTAAATTATCAGGGAAGGTCTCTTTGAGAAGATGACATTAAGGAGAGAATCAAGGGTACATAGGAATGAGTAGATGCATGACCCAAGAGAATTTTTCCTAACTACCATTCTGTCTGATTTTTAAGCAGAGTATTTAAGACTATGTACTCCAGGCAAACCACCTGGAGTATAAGCATTTGGTATGACTATAAAAGGAAATTTCATAAATTTTAGAAACCAACAAGCTGGTAATATGGTTAATATCTATAAACATCAATAAGCTCGATTGGCATTCTACTCCAAATAAAAGTTAGAGATGGGACTGAAGAAATGGTGGGATTTAGAAAGCAAAGACATGAATATGAAAAAAATACAAAAATGTGTTCCAGATGTTTGTTTTAAATCCCAATCTTGCTATTGACTAAAGTGTAGTGAGTCCAAGTCTTCCTTCCACACCTGGAGGATATGCCCTGGATCTCAGAAGTGACCACTTAACACCCTGCACTGGGAAACACCATTCTCACAAGACCCCCGCCCACATAAAAGGGTCCCACAGGTTAGAACTGAGGATTACCTCAGCCCTCCTGCATATGTATCAGTACCCAATCTCCTTAATTTAATGATTCAATGTTGTGTTGTGTTTTGGGGGGTAGTGGGAATTGAACCTAGGGCTTCACACATTAGGCAAGTGTTGTGTTTTTTTGGGGTACTAGGGATCAAACCCAGGGCTTCACATATGTTATGCAAGTGATATATCACTTAGTTATACCCCATCTATCTTGTGTTATTTTCAAAATTACTTCCTTTTTTTAAAAAATTTTTGTTTGCACAAAAAATTAAGCAAAAAAAAGTACAATGACTTCGCTATTCATTATTATTAAGAGAGTTAAAAAGTACATCCTTTATAAGTATTTTTGTACATATGTGTGAATATATCTAGAGGAAAAACTTCTAAATTGATTTTGCTGAATCAAAAGAAAGACACAATTTAAAATTTATAGCAAGTACTAAACTCCATCCTAAAGAGGGATCACTAAGCTATATTCCCATTGGTAACAATAAAAATACTTATGTGTCAAACTAGGTTCTAAATGCTTTAGCTAATTTATAACGATCTTAGGAGAAGGAGTAATTATTATTCCCAATTTGAAATTAAGTCAAGAGAGGCACAGAGAGGCTAAGCAACTTAGCAACAGCCACACAGAGTTAAGAGACCAAACTAGGAGCTGTGTTCATCAATAATCTTATCTATTATACTCTGTAGACTTCATGAGTTTCAATTCAGCTCTCCCACATACAGAAGATGTCACTGGCCAAGTTACTTAACTCATATCTAGAGTTTACATATATGTAAAAGAAGGTAAGTTATAATACAAAGTATTAATAAAATAAGGAAAATTTCATGCACAAGGGATTAAGTCAAAGTAAGTTCACCTCCTCCCTATTGAAAATATATGAATCACAAGAAAAAAGAAATTATTTCCCTAGAAAATCCTTTTCACAAGCATGAAAATAAAAGAAGCAACTGTGACCCATTTCAAAGCTAATGCTAAAGCAATAAGACCAACAGAAATTATGTGTTCTGATGCAACCCCTCTCCCTGTCCTTCTATGGAGTCTAAATCTTGGTCTAGCTTCTTTACACAATACTTACAGCCTCTAAATGCCTTCAAAGATGTGGGAGTCACCTGAACCTCTTGGAATGGGTTTCCTCACCTAGTCACCTATTAAAGAGATTTCTCAAAGTTCTCTTTACTATCTTTGCATATTTGGTTCATAATAACTTGCAAGTGAGGGCAAATCAGTGAAGAGGAATTAAAGGAAATATTAAGCTAGGAAGAGCTGAGCTTGGAGTGTACAGTGACTCAGAGAAAACTGCCCAGTGAGACCTGCTTATCACAATATTTCCATCCCTCTATGAAATGTTCAGTGTTGGGTTGGATATGGCAAAGCAGTTGAGTCAATGGTTATTGAACTGGATCTTAGGAATAAGCAATCTAAAGGAAGATTCTTGCTTCCTATAGAGTAATTTAGAAAAAGAAGGTCCCCTGCTTGGATGTTCAGGGGCTGAGATGGAGCAGAACATGGGCTGAGGCTATGGAATGTGACCACAGTCACATTGTTTGAGTCATTAACACCCAACTCCCTCTTTCTCCTCTAGGGATTTGGAGGAGATAAGAATTGGTAAATCTGTATGTCCTGGAAACACAACTATCTGTTCCCAAACAGCCTTGAACAGACACTCTCTTTAGGATTCACAATCAAAACTGCACCAGGGAGATGATGGTTCATGTACTTCTCTCCTCTAAACAGGCTCACTTCAGAAGGTACAGGACATCCACACATAACCTCACTCTGCTGGCCTGTCTCTTCCCATCTCTGAGTGGTGAGTAGAGCTGAGTAATAGGCTCAAAATGGAAAGCAGGGCATTCAGACATGGCTGAGCTGACACAATGGTTTTGATGTGACTCAGAAAATTCACAACCACATAAAAATGTCAAAATTTAAAAATCACTGTTTTTTACAACCAGGTTATAAAACAACAAACACCCTGACAATTACACTAACTCTGTCCTTCACTTCTCACTTTCACCTTGTCTGTTACCCAGCATCTCTGAGCCTGGATGCTTTCCCCCATCCACGACATGCTCCCTACTTCATTCCCTCATTCCCTCTGCTCCAGAAGTGCTAACCAGCAATGGGGTGGGCTCAGATTCTTATCCATTCATTTTTCCACAAATATTTACTAAGGGACAGACACTATTCAAATTACTTGAGTAAATACGTCATCCTGTGTTTTTCTCTCCACCCCATTTCTTTTCCAGATAACATAATTATTTTTACATGGAAAATTTAATCTTTTTGTCTTTTTTAATTGAGTACAATTCAAAACAGCCAAGACACAATGTTATATAGAAACAAAAAAATGCTTCATAGAATATTTTCTTTAGTAAAGTGATTTAGGAATGAGCAATAATTGCAGATTGGCAAAAAATATTTTAAATGATCTTATGGACAAAAGGTTCCATTCTCTCCATTAGTCCTACCACTATTGTGCATTTACAAAAATGTTTCACACATCTGAGCAGAGAACATCTGTTGCTGAATGTTCTCCTAATTTTGTAAATCTGGATATTTTATAATCTAGTGCTTTCATTTAAGATAAATACCATTTACTTCTTCATTTTATGTACTCCAGTCAAACTAGAGCAGTTATTTTATTATTTCAATGTACCTCCACTGATCCAACAAATAACAAAAATATATAAAATGGTAAAAAAAAAAAAAGACCCAAAATACATGCCAGAGTTCAAAATCCATTGTGTCCCTATATATCGGAAATAGAAAAAAATGCTAGGTTGAATATAGTTGAGGTTGCATCCACCCTGGGCTCCTTTCCTGAAGTAGGCAGTGGCAACTGGGAAGAACTGAGGATGCTACATGGAAATTAGCCGACTGGAGTCAGATTTGAAAACTGGCTAGGAGGCTTCTTCTGGTGAAAGGAGGTTGAAAATCTGTAGTCAACCAATCCTTAGGGCTATGGTTTGTCGATTGCTTCAGAAACCAGAGAACTAAACATACCTCACCTTTGAGGAACTGTGCTAAGTGCCCTGGCCACAGGCAAAATGACAGTATGCTTGCTGAGACCAAGAGCAGGTGCTCTGCAGTGATTAACAATTCTTGGTTAGGAGGAGGGAAATTTAGGAACTGAGAGAAGGAAGATGATGTTCAGGAACCAAGAGAAGCAAGATGTAAAACTACAAGACGGAAGTGTGAAAAAAGAGAAGAAAGGAAAGTTCATTCAGAATGAGACTGCAAAACGGAATTTCAAAACATGGGAAGAATTCTAATGGTGTTAAAATAATTCTGAAAAAAGCAACAATTGGAACATAATTTCACTCCCAGTAAAAGTTTATGCAACCATTCTAGCCAAAACTAGAATAGGTATGATTTGAATGCTTAGAGAATGGAAATGATTAAAAGATATATGTGAAAAACAAATGAAATAAGTCATGTAAATTTAAAAGCACAATAACTAAACATACTACAAGTTAAAAATCTACCAAATGGAGTAAAAAATTCAAAATATGGGGTAAACTTTGAATCAGAGACAATAAAAGAGAAAATAATTAATTACAAAATACTACTGAGGGATTCAGCCAGACTACAGATGATAGAATAAAATGGGAAAGACTGCTAAGTAGAGAGATCATACACCTCAGTAAGTCCGGGAAAGTTCCAATTTACATCTTTTTTTCTCAGTGTAATTATTAGAGACACTTATTTTAGCTTCCAAATTCACCTCAGTTCAGACAATGAATTATATGATCATCCAAGTGTTAAGAAACATACATATAATAGCCTGAAAGACAAACGGTACTGCCTATGGGAAAGGGCAGAGAAAATTGCAAGGAACTACTTGTTGAAAAGAACTGTAAATTTTCCAAAATTGAATGAAGACACAGCTCCTCAAATTGAAAGTGAATTGTAAGAACCAAGAAAGACCTATAAAAATATATTCACATCTAGAGTCACTATAGTAAAACAGGAATATATCAAGAATTAAGAGAGAGTCTTACCAGATCAGGAGAAAGATGATAAACAAGGACTAGTAATTAAACATTTCATCAAGTGTATTTCTCACCAGTAAGTGCAGATGTCATTAAACAAAAAAGAAATATACTCTATGTAATCAGGGTAACTAGACATTTAGAATATTATACCTGTATAATCAGGCAACAAAAACAAGATGCTCCATAATTAATGTATATTTAGGTTCTTGTATTTGTATTAAAATACTAAATAATTTCAGATGCTTTAAAATTATAATTAATTAATTTACAATTTATAGCATTGTCTTTTAAATTTTTATGGAGGAATTTGGATTATGTAGAGGGAAATTAGAGGGGGGAGGGGCAGTGGTATGAAAGATGGTAGAGTGAGGCAGACATCATTACCCTGTGTACATGTATGATTACACAAATGGTGTGAATCTACATCATGTACTACCGTAGAAACAAAAAGTTGTACCCCATTTGTGTATGATGAATCAAAATGTAGTCTGTAAAAATTGAAAATTAAAATATTTTCAAAATCTGAAAAGTACTTTTGTGGAAGTAAACAAATTGGATATAATACATCTATTTAAGAAAGGTAGCTAAGTGAAATAAGTCAATCCCCAATAAAACCAAAGGCCGAATGTTTTCCCTGATAAGTGGAGAATGACATATAATGGGTGTAAGGTGGTGGGGAGGGAGAGAAGAATGGGGGAATTTTAGATTATGTAGAGGAAAATGAGAGGGAGGGGGTATAAAAATGGTGAAATGAGACAGACATCATTACCCTATGTACATTATGATTACACAAATGGTATGAATCTACATCGTGTACAACCATAGAAACAAAATGATGTACCCCATTTGTGCACAATGAATAAAAATGCAGTCTGTAAAAAATTAAAAGATAAATAAATTCTTTAACAACAAAGAAAAGAAGAAAGATAAAGGACCAAAACTAGAGAAGACAATTTTGAAGAACAAAATCAGAAGACCTGCTCTAAGAGTTATTAGGATGGACTACAAAGCTACAATAGTTAAGATAGTTTGGCATGAGCACAAGGACTGACAAATAGAATTCAGGGAGGAGAGCACAATATTACCTATGAAAAGAATAATGTTGAAACATCAAGAGATAAAAGAGAATATATTCATTAGCAAAAAGTTTTTAAAGAAAAATAATAAACAGAACATAATTAAAATTAAGAACTTATGTACATCAAAAGACATCAGTAAAAGAATGAAAGAAAAAAAAACACAAACTGGAGATGATACTTTCAATATTTTTACATGACAAAAGATTATTACTCCAAAATACATGCAGTCTTCTTGTGAAGTCATATAAAATACAGATAAAACATAGAAAAATTGGCAGAAACCCGAACAATAAAGAGGTAATTCATGAGAAAGAACTCATAAATTTATGATAAGCCTATTAAGTGCTCCACATTATTATTCATTGGGAAATTAAAAACCATGTACACGTAACAGGTAAAATCTAAAGAAGCAAGCACTTCCTTACTTGAGGTAATAATGAGATGAGAATGTGGAGCAACAGGAACTTTCATGTACTATACAGGGAAATATCAGTTGGTACAATCACCTCAGAAAACTGGTAATAAACAGGAAAGCTGAACATATATGTAGTCTGAAATCCAGTGATTACAATATTTCACTTCTTTTTATAAATCTGAACACAAATGTGAATGAAATGTGAGTGGAAGATGGGTTCAAAGAAGGAAATAAATTTAAAAATGTTCAAAGCAGCTTTATTTATAATCGCTGGACACTAGGAAAAAAAGGTTCAGCAAGAGCAGAATGGAAAAATAAGTAATTGTGGTATAATTGTACAGTGGGATACTGCAATCCATAAAAGTAAATGGGTCACCAAGTAAATCAATAGCATGTGTCTAAGAGCAAACTTTGGCAGGTGCCAGACAAAGATTTCATATTACATTATTCCACTTTTATAAAGTTCAAAACAGGAAAAACTATTATATAGTAAAGAAGACGGAAGTTAACTCTCGGAAGGGAAGGAGAAAGACTGAGAAAGGGCATGAGGGGGATTTAGGGTGCTGATAATGTTCTACTTCTTGATCTGAGTTATAATTACACAGGAAATTCACTAGAATGTACACTTAAAAATATGCTCATTTCTATATATTTGCTATGTATAAGAGAAAATTAAAGGCAAACCTTAGGATAACCAACATGTAAATAGAAATTGTCTTGATATCATACAAACCATCAGATGAATGAAAAGGAGAGGGAGGAAGGATAGGAGTGTTTAAAGAAGGAAAAGTAGGAAAAAGAAGGAAAGGAAGAAAAAATAGAGACCTGAAAAGCAAAGAAAATGGATGGTAAGCAGAAAACACAAAAAGAGATGGTACACACAAACTTAAGTGTGTAAGATAACCAAGCGAATGTAAATAGGTAAAACTCTACCTACTGAAAGATTATAAGATTAAAACTAAGTAGATTTTAGAGCAATATGCATTACAAAGTAATAGAGAACATTTCTCAAGACAATAAAATAAGCTTTGATTTGTATGCATCTAAACATACCATTGCACTAGACAGAGCAAACTGACACAATTACAAAGTAAAACAGACAATTCCAGAACTATAGAAGAAGATGTTAACAGTTCAATAAGAAACAGATCAAATAGAAAAAGTTAGACGAATGTGGACTATTTGAACTACTACCAGTCTTTTACTATACTACATTTACATAGTATTTTTCATAAATTGCTTAAAATAAAACCAATACAACAAAAGGAGAATATTATTCAGTCATAAAGAAGAATATGTACGATTACACAAATGATATGATTCTACTTCATGTACAACCAGAGAAACAAGTTGTACCCCATTTGTTTAACTCTCTCCCTGCTCTTCCCTAACTGCCTCTACACAGATGTAAATCCTCAGCCTACTTAGAAGAGAGCAGAAATCAATAACAAGTCCTCAAGCTGTATCTTGTAAGGAAAGACCCTCAGACTCAGAGAATATGGGGAAGGACTTAAGGAGAATTCACCCAGCTTTTGCCAGAATACAAAACGAAATCAGGGCATAGGGTCCCTTGGAATTATGAACAAGATGGAAAAATAATGACATGTGAACTATGCAAACAGAAGAGAAAAGAAGAAAGAAAGAAATGCAGTACAACCAGGGCCTGAAGATCACAAGGAACCTCTCAGCAACATTTCACACTGCAGAAAGGCTTCTTACAAACACTAATTACATGATATATGAGCTCAAATGTAAGATGATAACCACACAGAATGAGGTAAAGATGAAAACTGAAAATATAAGGAAACAATTTGAAACTAAAATAAAACCATCATAGAACTAATAAATAAATTACATGCAGAAAGGAATTGAATGGACATGGCTGAAAAATAAATTGCTTATGCAGAGGAAAGGCTTGAGATAGGCACACCAAAATCAAAAGAAAAGATTAGCAGATTAATGGAAACAGAGAGAAGATAACAGCTATGGAGAAGTGACAAAAATGACTTTATACAAGGGGTAATGGATATAGGGTTCCCTGAATTGAAAAACCAATAAATGAATCAGAAAATGTATTGCAATAGAAAATGGAAAAATAATCCTGAAATTGAGGTATAAGTCAGTGCAACTCAAAAAGTACATATTATAGTCCAAGACAAAAATATATTCTACACTATCAGTTCTAAATTATATTCTTTTTCTTTTTAAATTATATTCTTATTGTTACCAAATTTCAAGGATAAAAAAAAATACTGTCACCCAGAGACAGAGTCTCTCATAATTGGAAACTAAAACAGACTGACTTCAGTCTTTTTTGGAGGAACATTCTAGGCTATGACATGATGCAGCAAAGCCTAAAATACTCTAAAGAACAAAAAAAAATGTGACCCAGAAATATGTATCCAATAAGTTTCCACTCAAGTGTAAAAGCCACAAACAGGTTTTCTTAAATATGAAAAAAAATGCTAAGATTTTATAGCATGTGTTAGCTTTCTTGAGAGAGACCAAGGAGAAATCCAGTTAATCTAGTGGTAAACACACCATGGTAAATGGTGGCTCCTCCTCTATGGAATATTTGAAGACACTAATGTCACAGTTCTAAAGGGTGCAAGAGTGACCCAAATGTTCCACAACAGCCAAGTGGTTCTTCAGGTTAAAAGGCAATAGACACACAGTCTGCTCAGGAATCAAATAACTTGGGGAATACTGCGTTTACAAAGTATTTTTCATAAACTGCTTGAAATAAAACCCATACAACAAAAGGAGGATATTATTCAGTCATAAAGAAGAATATGTATGGTTACACAAATGGTATGATTCTACTTCATGTACAACCAGAGAAACAAGTTGTACCCCATTTGTTTACAATGAATCAAAGCAAATAAATTATTTAAAAAAAGAAGAATATTATGGCATTTGCAGATAAATGGATGGAATTGGAGAATATCATGCTAAGTGAAATAAGCCAATCCCAAAAAACCAAAGGTCGAATGTTTTCCCTGATAAGTGGATGATTATATATAATGGGGGTAAAAGGAGGGGGAGTGAGAGAAGAATGGAGGAACTTTAGATTACATAGAGGAAAATGAGAGGGTGGAGGAGGTGGGAATATGAAAGATGGTGTAAAGAGACAGATATCATTACCCTATGTACATGTATGATGTACATATGCACATTTTACACGAATGGTATAAATCTATATCATGCTCAACCATAGAAACAAAAATCTGTACCCTATTTGTGTACAATGAATCAAAATGCAGTCTGTAAAAATAAAATAATAATAAAATAAAATACTAATAAAAAGGAGAATCAATATTTAGAACTTAAAAATGAAGATGTGGTTTAAAAAAAAATTGGTAATAAGCACTAAATCCACTTAAACATAGAACTAAGAATAACCATGAAAATAGTGGTTACAAAATACAATAAAACTGTCCTAAAACTTAAATGTTTGAGTGTTTTCTTAACGAGTAAAATTCAGTTTACTACTTTTTATTAAAAATGGAACATAGATTTTGAGGGTGTAGAGTTCTAGTTGACAGGTTGAATACGTATGTTGATCACTTGTTTCTCCCAACTCTGGGTTAAAGTGATACTAAAGGTACAAAAAGATCAAAGAAAACAGGATAAGGGCCAGTAGTTCACGAAAGAGTTCAGTAAGTTTCTGGAAGTCTAAAAAGCACACAGAAGAGTGGAAGTATATGAAGAGCACTTCATGTACACAAAGAAGACAGGTATTAGGGTTGAAAAACAACCCTCAGGTCAATAAAAATAAAAAGCATTTACTATATATGTGAAAATATGGGCTGGGGATGTGGCTCTATGGTAGAGTGTTTGCTTAGCACATGTGAGGACCTGGATTCCACCAGCACCACAAAAATAAATAAAAGTTTGAAGTCATCCCACTTCCCATATACCTCACCCACTCAGCCCAAAGAGCAAGTCAAGAATAAGAGACAAGAACCTTCTACAATTGATAGTTACACGTGTGCAGATTGAGAGGACCCAGTGTAATAAACACTCACTCTGAAATATAATATCGGGATTTGCAAGCACTGAGGTTTAAAAGAAGACCATAAAAATTTTCAGAGAAAAGATGGAAACACTGACCCATGAGTATGCAAGGAGCACCTTCAAAAATCTGATGAAAACTGATTTTAAACTTTACTGTCTTCATCTAATCCAAGCGTTAATCCAGTATGATATAGCACAAAGTATTTTCAAACATCTAGAGGCTCAGAAAATTTATGTCCCATGCATGCCTTTTTATGAGGTTACTTAAGATGGGTCACAGAAAACAAGAAAGTAAGAATGAGGAAGGATGCAGGAAATAGAAACTAACCTGGCATCATAATAAAAAAGGAAGACCCACAGCAACTGTGCAGTGAAATCAGTCCCAAAGTCAGTTCAGAAATAAAGAGGCATTGAAATAAAAAGGTGTCAGAGTAGTGGGTGGATGGGGGAGACTCCATCCACTTGACAATATCCTGAAAATCTCAAAAACAAGCCTAAGGATTAGCTATAGAAAAAAGAAAGGCAAGTAGAAAGTTGTGGGGAAGGGGCACTGTACACAAAATCATATTATCATGAATCACAGCTTGGCTCTGCAACAAACCATGTTTACACAGTTCTTATAATGCAAGGATGCTTGTTGACTTTTCACTCTTAAAATCTAAACACAGTCAAAGAATAAAAACTTAACTATAGTTTCATAACAGAAGATCTGGGGGATTTTGTTTGTTTTTTATTTTTTGTATTTTTTATGGTTATTATTTCTTTTTCTTTTTTTTTTTTTGGTTAATACAAAAGTAAAAACAAATCTTGCAAAGTAAGGAAATAAAAGGATTGAGGGCTGCACCCAACAAGGTAGAGAGTCATAAAAGTCATAGATTGCCTCTAACTAATGAAAGAAGAAATGAAAAGAAATATATATTCTTGGACATACAAAAGTAACCAAAATAGGAAATAAAAATACTAGAATAGTTGCTGTATAGAGGAGAAAGGAGCATATAGCGAAGCAGAAGAGAATTAAATTCTAATTTACCATGGCAGGAAGACAATGTTTAAAATAGGTAATCCAAAACATCGTGCTTTCAAGACAGAATCTTAATCCTAAAAATAGAATATATTAATAATTTAAAATGATAGACTGAGGAAGAGAGGGAATGTGAAAATATGTTGCTCTTCATAGAAAGCCCCCTATGCTATTTCTTCTCTGTACAGTCTTTCTCCTGATTTGACAAAATTCTAATTGTTATAACTATATACATATATCAAGATTCGCTTTTTATTTTTTATTTTTACAGACTACATTTTGATTCATTGTACATAAATGGGGTACAACTTTTCATTTCTATGGTTGTACACAATGTAGGTTCACACCATTTGTGTCATCATACACATGCATAGGGTGATGACGTCTGTCTCATTCCACCATCTTTTTAAAGAAATGGCTATTAGAAAAATATTGTAATATTAAATACCATCTCCTTTATCAAATGATTTTTGCTGTCTATCCACCAATCTAAAGCAATGTATTAGAGAGAAGTTTATAAAAACATTCATCTAATATTTCCAGGTATTAGAAGTTTTCCATTTGGAAGTTGGGGAGTTTTTACATTGTTCTTTGTATTTTTCTGTATTTCTTGAATAAGTTATACCTTTATATCACTTTTCAACATTAGCATAATTATTGTATACTCTGAATGCTGACAGGGAAATGTGATATAAATGGAAAAAAGTGAAAGCAAGAAAGTCACTAAACTATTATAAAAGCCCAAGTGAAAAAACATTGTTGTGAACTAGGATGCTTACACTGGACCAGTGGTCTGGTCCGTGACATAATTGGGAAGGAGAAGCAATAGGACTGACAGGCTTTAACTATAACTGGTGGTGGGTACAAGAGGAACTAGGATGATGTTCAGATTTCTCACTAGAGCTCAGCTCTTACACTTGACCATGAAGCCTCAGGGAGAACATCAGGTGTGTTATATCCAAGTTGAGAGAGGTAGTGGTAGGATCAAGAATTTGGCTTAATATAGCCTAAGTTTGAATGTATGATAAACATAAGTAATAATCATACAGGTAGTTATTTACATAGGCTGTAACAGACAAGGCCATGCTGGACATATAAATTTGGCATTTGTCATCAAATAGATGGGCTGTAAAACTGTCAGGATGTGTGAAGCTATTTCAGTAAGGACCATGGAGGTGGTTGAGGCAAGAGGGAAGGGGCTACAAACCCAGGTGGAAGGATTTGTTCTTTACTGGAGGAGGGACATTTCATTCATCAGAATGAAAGGAAAGAAGAAGGTAAGTGTTGCCAGTGCAAATACATTTTTGAAGCTTCAGTGGTGAGAAGATGAGGTATGATGGCTTTTATATTTTCAGTACTTTAGGAGATAAGATCATCTGCTGAGAGGGAGGAGAGAAAAATGTTAGAAAGTTATGATTGACAGACATGATGAGCACATTCAGCGAAAACCTAAAATAATCTTAGGGGCTAATACCCGTTAACTTGCTTTATATGAAAGCAATAATCTTAGTCTTACCCGATTTTGTTTTATAATCATTTTTCAGTAGTCTAGATTCTGCCCAATCCACTCCTTAGGTTAAAGAGCATTAGTATTCAATCAGACATGTAGAGTCTCATAAAATGTTGGAAATTAAAAAATTTTTTAGATATTATATATACCAATCTTTACAATACAGATGATAAAACTAAGGTCGAGTAAAATAGTTTTGAATATTTTATATGAAACACAAGGTTTCAGATTCTTAATCAATTTGAAAACTCACACATTTCCTTGCATAAAGAAAGCAAAAAGGATTTGGATTTATTGGTCAGATTTTTAACAGATATCAGTTTGGAAATTGGTCTTTGTCAGTTTCTTTGAGCTATATTATAATTGTTCAATATTGCATGTGATGTGCTTCTGAAGATCTATGTATAAATCATTTTCGAGACACAGGTAATTAACTGCTAATGAAGGAATCTATGTTAAACATGTTTTGAAAGACAAAAATCTTTCCACTCTCTATATTATCAAATACAGTAATCTATCTCTTTTATGTTAGCAATTATTATTTCTTAGAGATGTAGTTTATCACCTCCCATTCCAGTATCTTCCTAAATTTCTGCCTCCCAGATTTCCAAGAGATGGAGAAAATTATTCTCAAATTTATTTCTGTCATTTGATTAATTATTTTCAGAGTTTCACCCAAATGATTCTACTTCTTTTTCACACTCCAAAAGGCAGCCACCTGCCACCTACTTCATAAAGGAAATATCCCACTGGATTTTCTATTCTACATAACTTCTTCCCCAGGAGGAATGGGAAAGCACAAAGGGATGGTTATCCTTATCTGTTACAAATTCTTCTGTTGGATTTTGTACTGTTATGCTAATATCTTTTCATCTTTGTAGACATTATATTAAATCCTTTCCACTTTAATATCACAATTAGGCCCCTTCTGCCTAATAATTTTTTGGTCAAATTTTAAACTTTTATTACTTTAGAAAAAGTTCTTTGAAATATTTTTATGTAGAATTATGAGGCAACCCAGTAATTTGTTGTTAAAGATTACTCAGTATTCCGTTAGGTCACATGATCACTACCACTACACCCAAGAAGCTTGTCAGTTTCTTTCATCTCTACTGCTGCATGTGGGCAAATGAAAATAAAGATGTAGTAACACAAAAGTGAACACATATATCCTTATTCTTAATCAGATGTTCATGGCATGGGATGGATGGAGACAGACATGAAACATGGACTCAACTCCTAGCTCCTCTACAGATGGTAAAGATTTAGGAAAAGACAGTTGTCCTATTGTAATGATAACCAGAGATGATCTTGCTAAGAAACTAATGAAGATTAATCCTCAGTAAGGTGTTCACATGAGCACATGATTTCACAAAATTTGCTAATGTAAAATGCTTTCATGGCCATTAGTTCAGATTATTGTCATTTCTATGGTAATTTTTCCCACTGTACTTTCCCTCTTGGGAGAGGTCCTGGAGCAACTGTGGAAAGTGTTTTTTCAGTGGAATATACATAGGTGGTTCCAACAACGCCACATATTGCAAAATCACTGCTCACTCCCTTGCATAGAATTTGCTTCCAGAAAACCTCCTCCCATCTCCTGTAACAATCCACCCAGCATATCACATAAATGTGCCCACAATTCCTAGCCCCAGAATTATGTGCATGGTGAGGGAGAAATAAGATTTGACACATCTGGAAACCTAAGGGAGTCTATAAGTCTTCTAATCATCAGCATAAAATTATGAGTTTGGCCTTTATGGATTCTTAGTCAAAACCAAGTACTCTTCTATCTTAAATGCACTCGTTAAGGGCCCGAAATACTATATGAAAGATATTTGGTAGAGATTTTTCCAAAGTTGGCAACAATTCCTACAATTTCATCACATTACCAAAAATAAGATGGAGATGGAGAAAGTTTCTGAGCAATTGAATTCTAAGAATTTTGATCAAGCATGCTTGAAGAAAGACTAAATTCCCTTTATTTATTTAGAAAATATTCCAAAATCAACATTTCATGTAAAGGTAATCAAGAGATTACAGGCAAAAAGAAAAAGATATAGCAGACAGTTGAATGATAAAGTATATATTATTTTTAAGGATTTTTCTATCTATGGTAATTGTTAGCTCTTAAAAGTTGTTATACTTATATGTGACTTCTTTGTAATCCTGAGTAAATATTCATATTTGTACCCAATTTTCTTTTTATAACTTTTTTTCTTATTTTTATTGAAGTTGCTCATGCAAAGTGTAAAAATTTAAAGCTCCAGAAAATCTGAGTGTCCTTTGTGAACACACAGCTTCACTAGCCTGGATGGGCATTTTTGTTATTTGGAGTCAGCATAATCCTGAACAAAATTAAAAGGGAGAATAGAAATATTTCCTCCCCATTCCCCACCAGGCCGTGGGCCTCTAGGTTATTTACAAAAATGGAAACTCTGAACTTAAAAGGAAAAGAATAATTCTTCTGACGCAATTATGCTTTGCATTTTGTCTAATTTTTCACAAGGAAAATGATCAAAATTGACTCACAGAACATCAGTGTAAGAGAACATTTTTTAGGGTGGTGTGTCTCCTTGTAGTTGACTTTATTGGCCAAGCTGGTGATAACTAATTACCAAGTGATGGCTTGCTTCTCTTCCCATTCACAAATTTGGCGTTGATCGTAAATGATATAGGTTCAGATAGGTTTTGATACCTCAAGTCACATATTCACCATTTGGAGAACCAATGAGTGCATTTAAGAAAAATGATTGGAGAAATAGTTAGGGAGACAAGCTATCCAGGGGCCATAATTCACAATGGAGCAACTCATGATTTTCTTAAGTGCCAAGTACTTCTCTCGTCACCTTTAGTCACACCTAACCTGTAGGAAATATTGTGAATCAAAGAGACAAGTATAATTAAATCAATATCAGTGTTATGAGTTGAAGTATGTTTTTCAAATGCAGGTATTTTCTTTAAGGCAGCTGAGAAGAGCTTGACCCACTCAGAAATATTTTCCCACTTTGAGTGATATTTCTCATATAATTTCCTCAGTCTCCTTGACATAAAATCTTTTAGGAAGCATGACACAAAGCCTCTGTGACTTTAGGAGGTTTCCTCCTTAGCTAGATACAGGTAATTAAGGTTAGAGGGTGTTGCTGTAGATGAAGCGGAAAAATGAGAGCTTCTGCTCCTTTAACTTGGCCAAATGACTACAATTTCTAAGAGAAAGTTGCTGTAATCTTTCAGAATTATAACTTGAATGTAAATGGTGCTCTAAGTAATAGAAACATCTTTGGGGTGGTGGGGAGGAATTGCAGGATAGTTTGTTTTTCTTCAACTTTTAATTTTTAAAAAAGTCAAACCAATGAAAAATGTTGAAAGCTTAGTATAATAGATACCTATATACTCTTCACCTAGATTCACCAATTGCAAGCATTTTGCCATGTTTGCTGCTTCCCTTTTACTTTATTTTTTTTTCTACTGAATCATTTTAAAATAAGTTGCAGACTTCACGATATTTCTGCCCTGAGCATTTTGGCTTGTGTTACCTAAAAAACAAGACATTTTCCTTCTTAACCACAAGACCACAAGACTATGATTCACAAGGAGGTTCACATTGATATAATAATACCATCACATTTTAAAACTATATTCTAATTTCTTTAACTATTGTAATGTAACTCACATGACTTAATAAAGAACACTTCAATTTAGTTGTGTTTATTTATTTATTTATTTATTTGGTCTCCTTTAATCTGGAATATCCCCTTTGCTTTTTTCATTATATTGACTTCTTGTAAATCGTTCAGGTCTTTATTATAGAGTGTCACATTTTAATTTGTCCATTTCATCATGATTAAACTCATTTTAATCACTTTTGGCAAGAATACCACATAGGTATGCTTTCCACTGCTTCTCATCAGGAAATAGAGAATGCATTTGTCTGATTATTGATAATGCTGACATGGATCATTTGGTTATGGTGGTCCCTCCCAGATCTCACCCATGTAGAGGAATGCTTTTCATTTAGAAATTAATATGTCATCTTTGGAGAATACTTTGGAGGAAGGCAAGCGAATATTCCATCCCTCAACAACTTTTCACCGCATGACTTTATCATTCTTTGTCGTGTTTTGCCTGTATAAATGATTATATTGGTCTTGGAAAATGGAAATTGCTAATTCTATTACTTTGACATTCAATGACTGGCATTGTTTTGAAAAGAAGTACTTTTCATAGCCTTCTGCCTTTTTTATGGGCCTCATTATGGTCTCATGAGTTATTTTGTTCATTATGTAGTAATCCATTACCTACATTGTTCTTTTTGATGCTCAAATTATCCCCAGTTTGGCAACAGAGATCCACTTAAGACAGCTCTTGTGTCCTTTTGTCAGGTTCTCATGCTTCTGGCAAAAGATGTCCCAAGCTCACCTAACATTTTTCTAATCCCTTTCTGGAGTCATTTCCACAAGATTTCCTGATTACTCTTATCTCTCACAGCAAAACCAGTGGTTACCAACATCAATGTATTCACTGATTTTCTCTTTCTACAATGCAGGTTCAGGATTGCTACATCAAAACTAATATTATTAACAAAACTAGCAATAAATTTTAAGGTTTACTTAGAAAAAAACCCCACTAATGCTATACAGTTACTCTTCAAAATTTACTTAAATGAAGTTTTTCTCTACTATAAGATTGTTATCAATTTTAAATGCAATCAAGTTCTTTTGTTTCCATTTATACCCAATTATAGGTCTGTCCTAAATTATTAAATTATTTTTTGATTTTATTTCTTAATGTTCAAAACATTTCTTTTGTTCAAAACTTTAAAATTATACAAAAAGGTATAATACAAGGGATTTTACTCTCAATGTTGTCTCTTCCCCCTATTTCTACCCACCTTATATGGGTATTAGTTTTTGGTTTATTTTCCCTGTATTTGTTTTGCAATGTGCAGTCATGCACAAGCACACATGCACACATGCATACACTGCTTTCATCTAGCTATCATCTAATGTGTATATACAATCTCGCTTCCTTTTCTTACACAAAAGGCAGTATAATAAATATATTTGGGTAGTTTTTTCCAAATTACAATACATCCTGGAAATCCCTTTATATCAATTCATAGAGTTCTTTATAGTTTTGCTTTTAAATTTTTTTATAGTGAATAGCAATCCATGTGTGAATGCCCCATTATTTATTCTTTCAGCATAATTTATTCTACCAATTTCCTGTGATTGGGCATTTGGGTTGCTTCCAATAATTTGCTATTACAAATAATGCCTCAGTGAATAACCTTCTGCATATGTTATTGTTTTCCTCACATTTGGGGAAATGTATCTCTAGGTTAATTTCTCACAAGTGATAATTGCTGTTGTGTCAAGGGTAAATGAATATGTAATTTTGCTGAAGAATGCCAAGTTCCCTCCATAGAGGTTGTACCATTTTGCATTACTGTCAAAAAATATTTGGGAATTTGTATCTCACAACTCTATGTACAAAAACACTTTTCAATTATTCCAAGATAGTTTTTTAAAAATCCCACATTTTACTTTGAGTTGATTTGAGAAACCACCTTTATCATATATAAAGTATTTCCATATACTTGGTTGCATTTCTAAAATTGCTACACTACAGATTTTTATTGATCTGCCTTTTCATACACTATTACGCTCTATTTTAATCATAGAAGTTTGTATATATTTCATAATTGGCAAAACTAGTTACTCTTCTGTTTCAGAATGAATTCCCCAGCTATTCTTGTGTATCTGTTTTGTAACTTTAGAATCAATCTATATAGTTCTAGAAATAAAACTTGCTGGATTTAATTTATATATTAACTTGGAGAGAATTAACTTTACCTTTTTTATTTTTTATATTATTTATGTTATTTTATATTATCTTTTCTTTTTATCTTGTAAAATTATTAACACATATTAATTGCTCAAGTTAATGGGTTTCACTTTGACATTTCCATACATGTATATATCAAGCCTTGGTCATGTTCACTCTCCTTTCTACTCTCTCTTACCCTCTTCTCTTTTCCTTCTCCCCAAATCCCTGACAGTCCCTCTTCTACTTCCAGGACTTTTTTGTTTTGCTTTTCAGTTTCCACATATAAGATAAAACCTGTGATATTTGACTTTCTGTGTCTGATTTATTTCACTAGCATGATGCCTTACAGTATTTTTCTGCAAACAACATGATTTTATTCATCTTTATGGCTAAATAATACTACATTGTATAAATGCACCATATTTTCTTTATTCATTCATCTGCTGATGGACATGTAGGCTAATTTCATATCTTAGCTATTGTGAATACTGTCAAAATAAACATGAGTACACAGTTATCTCTTTTGCATGCTGACTTCATTTCCTTTGGGTATTTACTCAGGAGTGGTATCACTGGATCATATGGTAGTTCTATGTTTTGTTTTTTTGAAGATCCTCCACACCGTTTTCTGTAGTTGGTATACCAATTTATATTCCCACCAACAGTGTATAAGTGTTCTCCCACACACATCTTTATGGCAACTTATTTACTTATTTATTTATAATAGCCATTCTGACTGGAGTGAGATGGAATCTCAAGGTAGCTTTTATTTGCATTTCTCTGATGGCTAAAAGGATTGAGCATTTTTCATGTATTTATTAGCCAGTTGTACTCCTTTGAGACGTGTCTGTTCAGATCATTTGCCCATTTTTTATTAGATTACTTATTCTATTGTTAAGTTTTCAGTTCTTTGTATATTCAAGATATTAGTCTTTTGTCAGACAAATAGCTGGCAAAGATATTCTTCCATTCTATAGGCGGTCTTTTCACTCTATCGATTGTTTTCTTTTTTGTGCAGAAGCTTTTAAATTTGATTGAATCTCATTTGTCAGTTCTTTTGTTTCCTGAGCTATAGAAGTCCTATTCAGAAAATCATTGCCTGTGCCAATATCTTGATGTGTTTTCATGGTTTTCTTCTAATAGTTGCAAAGTTTCAGGTCTTTGATCTTTTGAGTTGATGTTTGTACAGGGTGAGAGATAAGGGTTTAGTTTCAGTCTTCTATGCATGGATATCTAGTTTTACCCAGCATCATTTGGAGAATAGGCTGTTTTTCCTCCAATTTATGTTTTTGGCAACTTTGTTGAGAATCGGTAGGCTTCAGATGCATGGATTTATTTCTTGGTTCTCTGTTCTGTTCTGTTGGTCTATGTGTATCTTTATATGCCAATATCATGCTGCTCTAATTGCTGTGGGTCTGTTGCATATTTTTGAAATCAGGTATTACCATGTCTCCAGCATTACTCTTTTTGCTCAAGAATACTTTGACTATTTAGGGGTCTTTTTTTCCTTCCTTGTGAATTTTAGAATTTGTTTTTAGTTTTGTGAAGAAAGTCATTGGTATTTTCATGGAGATTGCATTGAATCTGTAGATCTAGAGTTTTAACAATATTAACATATTAGGGTTCTCCTCATCCAGGAACATTAAAGGTCTTTTCTGCCTTCTTGTGTCTCCAATTTATTTCTTCAGTGTTTTGTAATTTTCATTTAAAGGTCTTTCACCTACTTAGTTAGGTTTATTCTAAGGTATTATTTAAACATAGGATATGCACATCCATTTTATATCTTTCTGTTCCCTAATTACTTTAACTAAATTTTCTAGCAGTATATTGAATAAGAATTATGAGAGTGGGGCTGAGGTTGTAGCTCAGAGGTAGAGCACTTGCCTAGCACATGTGAGGCACTGGGTTCAATCTTCAGCACCACATAAAAATAAATAAATAAAATAAATGTATTGTGTCCATCTATAACTTAAATATTTTTTTTAAAATGGTGAGAATGGACACCTTTCTTAGGGGGAATACTTTCACATTTTCCCCATTCCAGTATGATGTTTGTTATAGGTTTGTCATAAATAGCCCTTATGGTGTTGGATTATGAGACTTCTGCACCTAAATTTATTCAGAGCTTTTATCCTGAAGTAGGTTGAATTTCATCAAAGGCTTTTTATGCATATATTGAGATGTTCATGTGATTTTTCTCGTGATTTTATTTATATACTGTATTACATTTATTGATTCATGTATGTTGAATTATCCTTGCATTCCTGAAATGAAACTAACTTGATCATGCTCTATGATCTTTTCATTGTGCTATTGAATTCAATTTGCAAGTATTTTGTTGAGGATGATTGCATTTAGGTTTATAGATATTTGACATTTGACTTCTTTCTTTCTTTTTTATTTTATTTTAATTATTTATTTATTTATTTATGGTATCCTTGTCAGACTTTGATAGCAGGGTAATACTAGTTCCATAGATGGGTTTGAAGGGTTCCTTCCCTTTCTATTTCATGGACTACTTTGAGGAACACTGGTGTTAATTCTTTAAAAATCTGGTAAAGTTCAGCAGTGAAACTATCTGATCATCGGATTTTCTTTGTTGGGAGACTTTTTTATGTTTGCTTCAATCTCAGTTATTGTTGACCTATTTAGGTTTTATATATACTCTTGTTTCAATTTTAGTAGGTCATACATGTCCAGAAATTTATCCATTTCTTCTATGATTTTTCAAAATATTCCCTAATGATCCTTTGATTGTGAGAGGTATCTGTTGTAATGTCTCTTTTCCATCTCTAATTATTAATTTGGTTCATTTCTTTCTTGATTAGTTTAGCTAAAGGTTTGTCTGTTTTGTTCATCTTTTCTTTTTTTTTTTATTATAAAATTGTAAACAAATGGGATACATGTTGTTTCTCTGTCTGTACATGGCGTAAAGGCATACCATTTGTGTAATCATAAATCTACATAGGGTAATGTTGTTTGATTCATTCTGCCATTTTTTCCCGTCCCCCCCTCCCCTCCCACCCTTCCCCTCCATCTATACAGTCCTTCCTTCCTCCATTCCTGCCCCCCTCCCTAAACCCAACTCCAACCCCAACACTAACCATTCCCACCCCCCATTATGTGTCATCATCCACTTATTAGCGATATCATTCTTCCTTTGGTTTTTTGAGATTGGCTTATCTCACTTAGCATGATATTCTCCAGTTTCATCCATTTGCCTGCAAATGCCATAATTTTATCGTTCTTTATGGCTGAGTAATATTCCATTGTATATATATACCACATTTTCTTTATCCATTCATCAATTGAAGGACATCTAGGTTGGTTCCACAATCTGGCTATTGTGTACTGAGCAGTTATGAACATTGATGTGGCTGTATCTCTGTAATATGCTGATTTTAAGTCCTTTGGGTATAGGCCAAGGAGTGGGATAGCTGGGTCAAATGGTGTTTCCATTCCAAGTTTTCTAAGGAATCTCCACACTGCTTTCCAGAGTGGCTGCACTAATTTGCAGCCCCACCAGCAATGTAAGAGTGTACCTTTCTCCCCACATCCTCGCCAACACCTGTTGTTGGTTGTATTCTTGATAATTGCCATTCTAATTGGGGTGAGATGGAATCTTAGGGTGGTTTTGATTTGCATTTCTCTTATTACTAGAGATGTTGAACATTTTTCCATATGTTTGTTGATTGCTTGTATATCTTCTTCTGTGAAGTGTCTATTCATTTCCTTAGCCCATTTGTCGATTGGATTATTTACATTCTTGGTGTAGAGTTTTTTGAGTTCTTTATAGATTCTGGAGATTAGCGCTCTATCTGAAGTATGATTGGCAAAGATTTTCTCCCACTCTGTAGGCTCTTTCTTTGCATTGCTGATAGTTTCCTTTGCTGAGAGAAAGCTTTTTAGTTTGAATCTATCCCAGTTATTAATTCTTGCTTTAATTTCTTGTGCTATGGGAGTCCTGTTGAGGAAGTCTGGTCCTAAGCCGACATGTTGAAGCTCTGGACCTACTTTTTCTTCTATAAGATGCAAGGTCTCTGGTCTGATTCCGAGATCCTTAATCCATTTTGAGTTTAGTTTCGTGCATGGTGAGAGATATGGGTTTAGTTTCATTCTGTTGCATATGGATTTCCAATTCTCCCAGCACCATTTGTTGAAGAGGCTATCTTTTCTCCATTGCATATTTTTGGCCCCTTTGTCTAGTATGAGAAAATTGTATTTATTTGGGTTTGTGTCCGTGTCCTCTATTCTGTACCATTGATCCACCTTTCTATTTTGGTACCAATACCATGCCGTTTTTGTTACTATTGCTTTGTAGTAGAGTTGAAGATCTGGTATTGCGATACCCCCTGCTTCACTCTTTCTGCCAAGGATTGCTTTAGCTATTCTGGGTTTTTTATTCTTCCAGATGAATTTCATAATTGCTTGCTCTATTTCTGTAAGGTACATCATTGGGATTTTAATTGGAATTGCATTGAATCTGTATAGCACTTTTTGTAGTATGGCCATTTTGACAATATTAATTCTGCCTATCCAAGAACATGGGAGATCTTTCCATCTTCTAAGGTTTTCTTGAATTTCTTTCTTTAGTGTTCTGTAGTTCTCATTGTAGAGGTCTTTCACCTCTTTTGTGAGATTGATTCCCAAATACTTTATTTTTTTCGAAGCTATTGTGAATGGGGTAGTTTTCCTAATTTCTCTTTCTGAAGATTCATCGCTTATATATAAAAATGCCTTCGATTTATGTGCATTGATCTTATATCCCGCTACTTTACTGAATTCACTTATGAGATCTAAAAGTTTTCTGGTGGAATATCCTGGTTCCTCTAAGTATACCATCATATCATCAGCAAATAGGGATAGTTTGAGTTCTTCTTTTCCTATTCGTATCCCTTTAATTTCTTTGGTCTGTCTAATTGCTCTGGCTAGAGTTTCAAGGACGATATTGAATAGAAGTGGTGAAAGAGGGCATCCCTGCCTTGTTCCAGTTTTTAGAGGGAATGCTTTCAGTTTTCACCATTTAGAATGATATTAGCCATGGGTTTAGCATAGATGGCCTTTACAATGTTAAGGAATGTTCCCACTATCCCTATTTTTTCTAGTGTTTTGAGCATGAAGGGGTGCTGTATTTTATCAAATGCTTTTTCTGCATCTATAGAAATAATCGTGTGATTCTTGACTTTAAGTCTATTGATATGGTGAATGACATTTATTGATTTTCTGATGTTGAACCAACCTTGCATCCCTGGGATGAAACCCACTTGATCATGGTGCACTATCTTTTTAATATGTTTTTGTATGCGATTTGCTAAAATTTTGTTGAGAATTTTTGCGTCGATGTTCATTAAGGATATTGGTCTGAAATTTTCTATCCTCGATGTGTCTCTGTCTGGTTTAGGAATCAGGGTAATATTGGCTTCATAGAATGAGTTTGGGAGAGTTCCCTCCTCTTCTATTTTCTGGAATACTTTGAGAAGTATTGGAATGAGTTCTTCTTTAAAAGTTTTGTAGAACTCGGCTGAGAACCCATCTGGTCCTGGACTTTTCTTTGTTGGAAGGCTTTTGATGACTTCTTCTATTTCATTACTTGAAATTGGTCTATTTAAATTGTGTATGTCCTCCTCGTTCAGTTTAGGCAATTCATATGTCTCTAGAAACCTGTTGATGTCTTCGAAATTTTCTATTTTGTTGGAGTATAGATTTTCAAAATAGCTTCTAATTATGTTTTGTATTTCGGTCGTGTCTGTTGTGATATTTCCTTGTTCATTCCGAATTTTAGTGATTTGGGTTTTCTCTCGTCTTCTCTTTGTTAGTGTGGCTAAAGGTTTATCAATTTTGTTTATTTTTTCGAAGAACCAACTATTTATTTTGTCAATTTTTTGTATTGTTTCTTTCATTTCAATTTCGTTGATTTTAGCTCTCAGTTTAACTATTTCCTGTCTTCTACTACTTTTGGTGTTGGTCTGTTCTTCTTTTTCTAGGGCTTTGAGCTGTAGTGTTAGGTCATTTATTTTTTGAGTTTTACTTCTTTTATTAAATGCGCTCCATGAAATAAATCTTCCTCTAAGTACCGCTTTCATAGTGTCCCAGAGATTTTGATATGTTGTTTCTTTGTTCTCGTTTACCTCTAAGAATTTTTTAATTTCCTTCCTAATATCTTCTGTTATCCATTCATCATATAGTAGCATATTGTTCAATCTCCAGGTGTTGGAGTAGTTTCTGCTTTCCACTCTTTCATTAATTTGTAACTTCAATCCATTATGATCTGATAGAATACAAGGTAGTGTCTCCATCCTCCTGCATTTGCCGACATTAGCTTTGTGGCACAACATATGGTCTATTTTAGAGAAGGATCCATGTGCTGCTGAGAAGAAAGTGTATTCGCTCTTGGTTGGATGGTATATTCTACAAATGTCTGTTAAGTCTAAATTATTGATTGTGTTATTGAGATCTATGGTTTCTTTGTTCAACCTTTGTTTGGAAGATCTGTCCAGCGGTGAAAGAGGCGTGTTAAAATCACCTAGTATTATTGTGTTATGGTCTATTTGGTTTCTAAAATTGAGAAGGATTTGTTTCACATACATGGATGAGCCACTGTTTGGGGCAGAGATGTTTATGATTGTTATATCTTGCTGATTTATGCTTCCCTTAAGCAGTATGAAATGTCCTTCTTTATCCCTTCTGACTAACTTTGGCTTGAAGTCCACATTATCTGAAATGAGGATGGATACTCCAGCTTTTTTGCTGAGCCCATGTGCATGGTATGTTTTTCCCCATCCTTTCACCCTTAGTCTATGGGTATCTCTTTCTATGAGGTGAGTCTCCCACAGGCAACATATTGTTGGATCTTTCCCTTTAATCCAATCTTCCAGTCTATGTCTTTTGATCGATGAATTCAGGCCATTAACATTCAGGGTTATCATTGAGACATGATTTGTATTCCCAGTCATTTGGTTCATATTTAAAATTTTTGACACATCTTGGTTCCTCCTTTATTTGACAGCTCCTTTAGTATAATTCCTCCCTTTGCTGATTTGCTTCTTTGTCTTCTATCTCCTCCTCATGAAACATTCCGCTGAGAATGTTCTGCAATGCTGGCCTTCCTCTTGTAAATTCTTTTAGCTTTTGTTTATCATGGAATGATGTTATTTCATCGTCAAATTTGAAGGTAAGTTTTGCTGGGTATAAGATTCTTGGTTGGCATCCATTTTCTTTCAGAGCTTGAAAAATGTTGTTCCAGGCCCTTGTAGCTTTTAGGGTCTGGATTGAAAAATCTGCTGATATCCGTATTGGCTTCCCCCTGAATGTAATTTGGTTCTTTTCTCTCACAGCCTTTAAAATTCTGTCTTTATTTTGTATGTTAGGTATTTTCATTATAATGTGCCTTGGTGTGGGTCTGTTGTAATTTTGTGTATTTGGAGTCCTATAAGCCTCTTGGACTTGATTTTCCATTTCATTCTTCAGATTTGGGAAATTTTCTGATATTATTTCTTCAAATAGATTGTTCATTCCTTTGGTTTGTCTCTCTAAGCCTTCCTCAATCCCAATAATTCTCAAATTTGGCCTTTTCATGATATCCCATAGTTCCTGGAGATTCTGTTCATGATTTCTCACCATCTTCTCTGTTTGTTCAACTTTGTTTTCGAGGTTAAATATTTTGTCTTCAATATCTGAAGTTCTGTCTTCCAGCTGTTCCATCCTATTGGTTATGCTTTCTATGGAGTTCCCAATTTGGTTTATTGTCTCCTTCATTTCAAGGATCTCTGTTTGGTTTTTTTTCAATATCTCTAACTCTTTATTGAAATGATCTTTTGCTTCCTGAATTTGCTCTGTTAACTGTCGATTGGTGCGATCGTTCAATGCCTGCATTTGCTCTTTCATCTCATCGTTTGCTTCCCTGATCATTTTAATTATGTACATTCTGAACTCCCTTTCTGTCATTTCTTCTGCCATGCTGTCGTTGGATTTCATTGATGTAACATCTAGATTTGTTTGGGGCATTTTCTTCCCTTGTTTTCTCATATTGTTCAGGGATCAGTGGGTCATTAAGATATTGCAGATTTCCTCTATCAACTTATAATGTCCCTGAAGATTGCTAGTATATCCCCTCTCATCCTTCAGCAGCCTGAAGTCTTGGAGGAGGTTGATAATGCAGAGCTCCACGAAGAAGCTGCCTCTCCAGGTGTGGTAACCCTCAGGTGGCGTATATTCCCTGCTAGTGGGCGGAGGTGCCTCCACTTGTTGACCAATGGTCATCCAATGGGGAAGTAGACTGTTGGCTGAGGCAAGGCCTGTTTGTGCCTATGTCTCTGGCTCTACCGTCCCTGTGGGAAAACCTCCCCCGGCCGGGAAGAGTCACTCGGTGGGGACGTCTCGCTAGTCAGTTGCCCTCCTAGAGGTTCCCCTCAATCTACAACCACCACCTGGGCCGGGCTGTCTTCCTCTGCAATGATCCCAGGGGCCCGGACCTACGTCCTGGGCCTGGGAGCCTCACCCTTCGCAGGCGAGTCTCCTTAGGCTGCCTCTCCCAGAGAATCCGCCCGCCGCCCTGGAAACTTCGCTCCGCCCCTAGGCGTGTCTCCGTGCGGCTCTTCCAGCAAGAAGCCGCCTAGCTCCTGGGACCCTGCTCTGCACCAATCGCCCGGCTATGCAGCCCCTCCCCTGAGCCACCACCTGGGGCCCCGTACAATAGCTCCGAGACACAGAGACCCGCCACACACCTCCTCCTCCGGACAGCCGCCCAGTTTCCGACGCAGTCACTAGGAGTCCAAGCAACTCACTTCGGGTCTCCTCCTCCCACCAACCACCCGCAGCCCCAGGCAGTCACTCCAAGTCCAAGTGACCCGCCCTGCTCCTCCTCCTCCTCGGGGCAGCCCCCCAGGTGTTCAGGAACGGTGGCTCCGAGACCAGGTGACTCACCACGCTCCTCCTCCAGGCAGGCCACCGCGCTCAGGAGCGGCTGCTTTTAGTCCAATCAGCTCACCACTCGCCTCCTCCTCCGGCAACCGCCTGTGGTTCTGATGCAGTCACTCCCAGGCCAAGCGTCCCACCGCTCTCCTCCTCCAGGCAGGCCACCAGTGTTCTGGAGCAGCTGCTCCGAGTTCAAACAGCTCGTCACGCAGCTCCTCCTTTGGCAACCGCCCGCAGTTCTGATGCAGTCACTCCCAGGTCAAGCAACACGCCGCGCTCCTCCTCCTCCTCCGGGCAACCTCCCGGCACTCAGGAGCGCTCGCTCTGAGTTCAAACAGTTCACCATGCAGCTCCTCCTCTGGCAACCGCCTGTGGTTCTGATGCAGTCACTTCCAGACCAAGCATCCCGCCGTGCTCCTCCTCTTCCTCCGGGCAGTCCCCCGGCGCTCAGGAGCGCCCACTCTGAGTTCAAACAGCTCACCACGCAGCTCCTCCTCTGGCAACTGCCCGTGGCTCTGATGCAGTCACTCCTAGACCCAAGCGACCCGCCGGGCCTCTCCTCCTCCTCCGGGCAACCCCCCCGGTGTTCGGAAGCAGTCACTGTGGGTCCAAACAGCTCGCCACGCAGCTCCCCCCCAGGCAGCCACCCGGAGCCCCAGCGGCCACTCGAGTCCAAGTGCTATGCTGAGCCGCCTCCTCCACGACGATCCCAGCCGTCCGCGTCCACCGCTCCAGCGGGGGGAGGGGCGTCTCGCCGGGCAACTCCACCCCACAAATTCCCTGCACTCCAGGGCCACCGCCCCATCCGGGACGCCCCCCCAACAGGAGAGACCCACCCGGCGGCTCCGAGGCGGTCCCAAGTCTCTCACCATCCCCTCCTCCGAATCCTGCGTCCTGGAGCAGCGTGAAACGCAGCTGCCCTCCAGTCCGCCGTCTCAGCCCTTGTTCATCTTTTCAAAGAACCAACTCTTTTTTCATCAGTCTTTTGTATTATTCTTTTAGTCTCTATTTCAATCTCTATTTTAATCTCTATGACCCATTACTCCTTCAAAAGTGTGTTATTTGTTCTCAATGTGTTAATATAATTTCTATAGTTTCTCTTGCTATCAATGTCAAAAAGTTCCATTCAATTGTAATCTGATAAAGTGCAAGAATTATTTCACTTAAAAAAATTGTTAGCACTTGCTATGGCCTAATGAAAATATATAATCATTATATCATCTTGTTAAATTGTTCCCTTGATTAATATGTAATGCTTTTCCTTGTCTTTTCTAACTTATTTTGTCTTAAAGTCCATTTTATTGACATCCAGTTGCTTGAAATATCTTTTATCATCCTTTCACTTTCCATCTGTGTATGTCTATGAAGGTGAGGTGAGTTCTTGAAGGCAGCATATTGTTGGGTCTTGCTTTTCAAGCCAGTCAGCCAGTTGGCATCTTTTAATTGGTAAACTAAAAGCATTAACATTCATTTTTTATTATTGAAAGATATGTGGTTGCTCCTGTCATTTTGTTGATTTTTCTGGTGGTTTGAATATTCTGTTCATTTCTTGTGTTAGTCAGCTTTGTGTTGCTATGACAAAATGCTTAAAAAAAAGAAAGGAGAAAAGATTTATTTTGGCTTACAGTTTCAGAAATTTTAGTCCATGGTTGCTTGACCCTAATAATTTGGGCCCACGGTGACGCAGAACATCATGGCAGAAGGGCATGGTGGAGCAAAGCTGCTCACCTTATGGCACTTGAAAATCGGAGAGGAGGGGGAGGTTTTCAAAGTCATGCCCCAAGTGACCTACTTCCTCCAACTTGGCCCCATCTACTAATAGCACATTTAGCTATCCACTCATCAGTGGATTAATCCATTGAGGGGTTAACACTCTCATGATCCAATCACTTCCCAAAAGTCTCTGAATATTGCTACATTGGAGATCAATCCTTCAACACATGAGTCATTAGGGAACAGTCCAGATCCAAATCATAACACTCTCTTACTCATCTGAGACATTTGATGGTTTATTTATATTGATATTTGATTCTTTCCTCTTCTCATTTGTGTGTCTACTCTCCTAGTGAGATTTATTCTTTCCCATGCTCTTGTGATTATATTAGTTTTTCGTCCTCTTCTGGGTGGAGGGTTCCCTCAGTGTCTTCTGTAAAGCTGATCTAAAGGTCATAAATTCCCTTCATGCTTGTCTTGGAAGATCTTTGTTTTCCCTTCAATTCTGCAGAATAAACTTGCTAGGTATAGCAACCATGGTTGGCAGCTATTTCATGCTCTCCTGGTCTTTAGAGTTTCTGCTGAGAAATCTGCATTTTCCCCCCACTGATTGCTTTCCCCTATATGACTTGGCACTTCTCTTGCCATTAAAAAAAAAAAAAATTCTGTCTTTGTTCTTTACTTTTGGCAATATAACTAGAATGCGTTATGGAGTGATTCTTTCCTAGTCGTGTTTATTTGTGTTACCACCTAGGAGTGCTGGGTTGGTTGTCTTCATTCAGCAAAGAATTGAAGAACAGGACACAGAGATAGCAAGCAAGCTGCAGGTTTATTGCAAAAGCAACAGAGGTAGAGTTCTCCAGAGAGAAGGGGCCACAGAACTGGGAATCCAGTAAGGAGTTTTGACCTTTTCTTTTTATGGTCTCTGGAATTTCCTCCTTTCCTTATCTTCTCCCCTGTCCATGCTCTCCTCACTATTATTGATTGGTGCCCCCTCTGGTCCTGCATCTGATTTAGTTTTTCTCTTGGGTCCCCCACTTAGGAGCATGAGTACAGAAGTGTCTGTCTGATTGGTCCCATGCTAGTATCCACATTGTCAACCAGGAAGCTGACCTCATTAGAAGACCCTCTCCATGCTCCTTTGTTCTGACCCTGCCCCTGACCTTCTCACTCCCCATCTTGCCCTGGCTCCCTAAGCCCTTCGATATCTCCCTCATTTGGGGTTCTAAATACCTCCTGTACCTGGATATTCATGTTTTTCCCAAGGTTTGAGAAAATTTTCTGCTATTATCTCATTGAGTAGGTTATCTATGCCCCAGCACATAACTCTACTTCCACCAGACAAATAACTAAAATTAGGTATAGAAGAAAAGGGCAAGGGGAGAAATAAAAAGAAAAAAGAGGAAAGTTGGTGAAAATGGAAAAGGATTAAAAGATGAAAGGAGAGAAAGAAACCACACAAAAACACCAACAACAAAAAATGTATTAAAAGAAAATAAAATTTTCTCCCCATCAAGGTCCTCAAATGAAGGAGCAAGAGTGGATCTCACAACGTGTGCTGATCAAAGCTTCTCCCCAAGCCTTGGGCTGTGCACCCCATAAATAGATCAAAAAGGCTATTGACCCCCACTCTTCTTTCCTTTGTGATGTTTGCTTCATGATAAGTGGGAGTGTGTTACAGCTGAAGCAAGTTAGAATTCCTCTCGGCTGCTTTGCTTGCTGGAATGAGTTAGTATGGAAAGTGGAACTCCCTGGGTAAAAATTGTCTCCAGAGCTCTTTGGGCTGCACACTCCAAGGGCAGAGAAAATGCCCATGCTGCAGCATGACAATCATCTAGCATGGAATGTCAAATTCACTAGCAAATATTCTCTTCAGAGCTTTTTAGGCTGTGTAATTCAAGGGTGGGGCTAACACCAATGCTGTAGCTTGTGAGCAAGCTAGTGCAAAATGCAGAACTCCCCAAAGATTTTGGGTTGTGCTCTCTGACAGTGAGGCTAATCCTGGCTCTGAGGTCTATCTCTGGGTGCCCCCTGAGGGCAGAGAGAGGTAGTGGAGTCATGAAAGAACTGCACTAGAGGGAGTCAACTGGAACATGAAATCCACTGCCCACAATTCTGAGGCTCCCAGACATGACTCTCATGAAAAATCATTTGACTATTCACTCCCCGAGTCTCAGATAGCTGGATTCCTTTCTACTTTAAAGGGAAGACCCCTATTTCCCTCTGTGTAATGATTCAGTTTTCCACCACATAGAGTTCTCAGTGGGTTTGTGTCAAGAGTCTATACCCAGAGCCAAACTGGCTCTCAAGGTAATCTCCTGCTGGACCAATGCAGTGATATTTCCTCAGAGGTCTGGGAGATAGGAAAACATAGGGGCCTTTGACTTCCTGAGCAGCAAGCTTTAGACAATAAGAATCTTCTCAGATGGCTCCCAGTTACGGCACCACGAGAATATGCTGGGAGTGTGAAGAACTTGTACAGAGCTCTTTCACTATATAGATTCCAGGTGTCTTTTCTGTTTAAACTATGAGTCTGCAGGGTGCTGAATCCTGAACTTAATGGAGCTCACTGAGGCTCTCTCTCTCTTCCACCTACATCCCAACCCCAGGGGGGCACTTCCCCTCTCTCTTCCACACTGCCCTGCAACTGGTCCCTACCTTTCCACCACCCAAAACTCTGGGTTTCTCCAAGTCTCTGTCTCTCCACTTTTGTATTCCAGTACTCTCCCACAGTTACCCACTCAACTATAAGGTACACTCCTATAGTTTTGATTCTATCTTGTTGAGAAGAATGCTATATCCCTCTAATTTGTCATGTTGAAACTCCAAATTAACTTTCTATGTTGAATCATTCTGTCCAAGAATCAATAATTTTTTTTACATTAGTTAAAAATCTACTTTTGTACCTTTCAGTTATATTTTAAAGATTTCCTTTATAAATTTTGCTCACTTCTCTTTATTACAAGTATTTAATAGTTTTTGCTATTATAAATGGAATTTTTCTTTTCTTTTATCTTCTAACTACTGGTTTGTGTCTATTAGATTATTGATTTTTGTACATTATAATCATATCCTGTTACCCCACAGTATTTATGTATGTTCACTTTATTATCAATTCTTTGGGGTTTTCTAAGAATATTATCTCATCCATAGCAAATACAAATAGTTTTATTTCTTCATTTTTCTCTATTCTTATGCCCCTACTTTTTGTCTGAATGCATTGTCCAATATTCCCAATTTAACACAAAATAATAGTGGAGATAGCAAGTATCCTTCTTGGGGCAATCTTTGAGACAGATAGATATAGTAGTGTTTCATTTTACACAGTATAGTGAGTATAATCTGCTAGAACAATAGGCAAGTGTCCCCAGGCAGGAAGCCTGTTTTATTTGAAATACTCCAAAAGATGTGTTTCTGTGGAGTTAAATTTAAGATCCAATTTTCTTTTAAGGTAGAAATCAAAGGAACTTCCTTATATTACCTCAAAGAAGTCTTGAAGAAATTCTTTTGAATTACATGTAGGAAATTGCTGTCTTTCTCTCTCTCTGTATTGATGAAGTGGTCTAATGAAAGCTGTAGAAGTCCTGGTAATAAGAATAGGACATGTCTTTGTGAGAGCAAATCTTAGAGCAAAAGCCAGATTCCAGTGTCTGGTGGGGTAATGTAAACTAAATTCATGTTTTTATGATTTTAATATATTTGATTCAGTCTCTTCTTAAATGTGTATGTGATTGGAGATTATTTGGTATAGGGTAAGTTGAAGAAAATTAGTCACAGTGCAGCAGAGAATTTAACTTATAATATGTTTTGATGAAATGCATATCATACTAAGTCTATTGTCTCAATTACAAGTTGCTTTTATATACAAGTGAATGTAATATTGTACTGGTGTCTTTTAAATTAGTGATTCTCCAGGATAAGCATTGAATAGATTTTCTGAAATTTTTATTTAGTAAGACAATCTGTCAGAGTAGTTTGGTGAAAAAAAAGTTGAGCTAAAGTAGCACATTATCCTAATAACCAAATTCTTGATCAAAAACTAATGCTATAAAAGATATAAATGTTCATATACATGAAGCAATTCTAAGAGAAGTTCTTGTGTTGTATCAAATTGAGGAGGAAAACACTAACACATAAAATACTGATATTTTTTCTTACTGACATGGAAAAAAAGTATTTTCTCCAGGAAAATTGGCCAATAATGAACAAAACATATAATAGAAAAATATGTCCTTGAATAACAATATTTTCATCAAAAATCTCTTAATTCTCCATTAAATTTACCTCCTTATTTTGATGGTGCATAAAGTTCCATGCACAGGAGAAAGTTAATAATTCCACAAAGAAAATGCAAACAAAAGAGGGTAGACTAAAATGAAATAGGTTGTTTTCTATTACAACAACAAAAAAAAAACTTTTGTGGTGACTATGATTGTGTTTATATTTTCCATGTTAGTATAAATTTTTGCCCAACAATATCTTCATTTCTGAGGCAAAGGACTTTTAGGTATTGCTTTCCTTTGAATTTTGTGTTAACTACCTAATTGCCTTAATATTTCACTTTGGACATTTTCACCCAACTTTTCAAAATCTATTATATGACTTTCATGTGCCATGATGTTGACTAGGTAGTACATAGTTCTTATTTTTAAGAAGCTCATAGACTATTGTCAGAGACAAAACAGTGAGCTAATAATTGCAATTTAGAAATTAGAAAGGGGGGTATATTGGTATCTGAGAGAAAGGCAAGTTCAACACTGTGGGGAATATCAGGAAAAACTTTTTAATCACAGACCTACTTGGCAAGGTCAAGAGAAGACAGGAATTTCTCTCTCTCTCTCTCTCTCTCTCTCTCTCTCTCTCTCTCTCTCACACACACACACACACACACACACACACACACACACCAGAGGGCACACAAACCAGAGGAAGAGAGAGAGAGAGAAGAGAGAGGGAAGAAAGAGGAGGAGGGAGGGAGGGAGAATGACAAATCATCTGGAATAGTGGAAACTATTGATTTAATTCTATTTGCCCAGTAGGTTTCAAGGTCTGTAAAGCTAAGAACTATGCTTTCTTATTCAACATGGTGTTCCTTTCCAGTGTGTAGCACAGTGCACAAAACTTTTAAGAAGCTCAAGGCATGTACTTATATTTTTCTGCCTGCATTTCATAATGATTTTATTGACCATATAATACTTAATACATAAGAAAGTATTGTGTGATGCACCCATCACACAAATTAAGAAACAAAATACTCTCAAAACATTTATAACCTGTTATGAACATGTCTACTTCTTCCCAATTTACAACCACTTTGAATTTTACATCTAGCAACATGTGGCTGTATTTTATAGTTAGCAATTTTGTTATATATATTTGTGAAAATTTTTAAACTTGACATTATTATTATCATGATGCAACTTGGTGTCCTTCCTTAGCACTGTTTATGAGAATCATTCATGTTGACACTTGTGAATGTAATTTTCATTGCTTGGTAATAGTCTATTGTAGCTATACACAATATTTATTAGTTTTGCTTGTGATGGACATTTGTTTCTAACATTGTGCATGTCCCTCATCTATCTCTACATAAGTTATGACTAGAAGTTTCTCTACATAGGTTATGACTAGAAGTAGACTTACTGGTCGATGTAGCTCAGTGTCTTCACTGACATTTGGAATTGCAAACTTTCTTAATTTTTGCTAATCTGATATATGTAGATGATATCTCAATTTATTTTTAATTTCCTTGATTATTTTTTTTTTTTTTTAAATTTTTAGTTGTAGATGGACACAATACCTTTATTTTATTATACTCATTTTATGTGGTGCTGAGGATAGAACCCAGTGCCTCACACATCCAAGGCATGCACTCTACCACTGAGCCATGATCCCAGTCCCATTCTTAATTATTTTTGAGGTTTTCTTTTTATGTTTATTGACCATTTATTTTTGTCTCCTGGTTATTATACTCATTTGTCATTGGTTTTTTTCATTGATTAAGATATCAATTTAATTGATTCGGTTATTACTAATGTGTGTTGTAAATTATATTAGTCAGTTTCGCTTTAGTACAATGAAATACCTGAGGCAGCTTACTGATAAGGAGAAGTTTATTTAGCTCACAATTTTGGATGCTCAAGTTCAACATCAGGCAGTCTCTTTTGTTTGACCTCCAGTGAGGGTCATGGATGGCAGCACTTCACAGCAGAAGTGTATGTGGGATTGAACAATCACACCCTGGACTGGAGGAGAGACAGAGTGGGCAGGGAAAGAAAGACCAGGGCCCCACAACAATGCTTCACATGACTTGAGGACCTCCTACTTGACCCCACCTTATAAAAATTAATAGCAGCTCCCAATATCACCTCCTTTATACGTGAACTTTTGGGGGACACCCAACACCCAGATTTAGCCTAAATATAATTTCCTGTCACTTTGATAAAAATATCAATGTCAAATCTAATCAATCTTTTTTCCTTTTTGGCTTGTGTCTTAAATCTTCCCTATGTAGAAACTATCATATATGTATTTTTATATTTTCTTATGTTAATGACATTGCATCATATCATCATATGATATCAGATTATATTATAGACATTTCATACATTCACTTGGACTTCACTTTTGTATATGGTATAAAATAGGGATCTGGTATCTGATTTTATTTTTTCTAAATTGATAATTTCTTTAATAGTCAATCCTATATTGAAAGTCCGCCATTCCCTGATGATCCACAGTGCCATCTTTCTAATATACTAAAATATATGGGTTGGCTTCTTCA
Source organism: Sciurus carolinensis (assembly GCF_902686445.1). Classification (NCBI taxonomy): domain Eukaryota; kingdom Metazoa; phylum Chordata; class Mammalia; order Rodentia; family Sciuridae; genus Sciurus; species Sciurus carolinensis. Next base: position 89,186,932 of record NC_062219.1, read on the forward strand.
CTTATTCTGTTCCACTATCTTGTCCATCCTTCACTTATTCCACATTGCCTTAATGTAGTTTAACTTGAAAAAAATCTCCAAATTGATAAAGCACTTTCTCTTTCTCTTCCCCTTCATTTTCAAACTTCCTTTTATAATCTTGGGTTTTTTATTCTTTCACAAAATTTTTTAAACTATTTTTTATTATTAATAAATTTAATATTTTTAGTGTATATTATGCCTTTTATTTTCCTGAAATTTTTACATTTTCCCATCATTTCCCTTACTTATGATTAAGACTTTTAACTAAATGAATTGGCTGGGCATGTGGCTCAGTGGTTAAGTGCCCCAAGGTTCAATCCCCAGTATCAAAAAACAATAACAAAAACAAAAAATAAATGAATCAATTAGGTGTGAGTAACATGGAACTCCTTGTGCTAGTAAATACAATAATTTTTTGTACTCTTTCTATCAATATGTAAAATGGGGGCTTTTTAGGGGTTTTCCCCCTTATTTTGTGTTTATTTTGTTTCATTTGCTTGCAATGCTGGGAATTGAACCCAGGGCCTCCCACATGCTAGGCAAGTACTATACCATTGAGCTCAGTTTCAGTAATTACTAATATACAACCAATCATTCTGTATATAGATCTTTATTCATCCCCCCCAAATAGTCCTACCCCATCTCTGCCACCACTGTCACGGAGGATTTTGAATTGCTCTTCTGCAAACACAAATATAACATCATTATATTTTTAAAAATTAAAAATTAATCTTTAATATAAAATACCCAAGATTCCCATTTCCCTGATTTTATAATTTCTTCTTACTTTGAAGAATTAAATATCTAATTAAGGTTTATAATTCAAGGTAATTATAAATTCAAGGTAATTAAATCACTTAGTTTCTATTTTCTCCTTCCATCTCTTTTATTTTACTGTTTTAAAGAAGTATGTTGAATAAGTTAGGTTACCTTCCTAGAGTTGCCTGTGATCCCATTTTGCTACTGCACTCAGATTGATCCACATTTCTTCTCTCCCTTTGTACTTCCTGAAAAAGTGTTAGCTAGACCTTAAGTCTTGTTCAGATATAGTTTCAATTTTTTTTTTTTTTTTTTTGCAATACTATCTCATAGGTAGTGTATTGCATTTCTACCAGGACTTTCTCTTTCTCTCTCTCTCTCTCTCTCTCTCTCTCTATCTCTCTCTCTCTCTCTCTCTCTCTCTCTCTCTTTCTCTCTCTTTTATGGTCTTGTCTACCATTGGTGATTGCTCCTTAGATCCACTAATCCATTAGGAGTTTTTTTGTTTATGTTTTTTAGTGGTGATAAGTCAATTCTGAAAACTTCTACATTTACTTCCTGGAATAGGTCTGTGAAGAGAAGCTCCAAGATAATTATGTGTATAATCTAAGGACCCAGGAAGTAAATTAGGAAAGAGAGAAACAGTTCTTGATTGTTATCCTTTTTTAAAAATTGTTAGCTTTCCAAACAGTGAGATAGTTCTCTAGACCCTCCAAAAGTAACCAATTACTTTATTTCAGTAAGTCATAAATAATTAGTATAATACCAAACTTCTGGATTGAAATATGTTTGACATATTTTAATCCATCATAATTGTTATCTTTATTAATGTGTAATTTTTCCTGTTCTTGGCTGGTAACTTAATCTGATGAGTTTATGATCCCTTCAGTATAGTTTTTGAGAGCTTCCTTGTCTGCTGATATGGAGATGTTCCACAATCATCCTATGCTTTTCCTGACCCAGAGGTGTAATAAGACATATTTCCAATAGGCTTCACCCTTTTATTCCATTTAATCTGTACTGTAGTGGAAGACGTGTATTATATTTCTATTTATTCATTACCCCAAACAGCCCCACCTACACATCAACCTGTTACAGATCATTTTGAATTGTTCTTTTAACACAAACAAAACTAAAAAAAAAGGTCTTTAATATAAAATTCAATTTTTAATATAAAAAATAAAATTTTCTTCTCAGAAAATTTGAACACATTTAGTTTGCTTAAAACACATTTTTTCTTCTCAAATAACACAAATACATTACAATATCATCACAGTAGAAATTTTACTCTGAACCTCTTCTCTTCGTTTGCTAGTGCTGCCATAACAAAGTACTAAAAATGCAGTGACTTACAACAGAAATAGATTGACTTATTGTTCTGGAGACCAGAAGTCCAAAGTCAAAGTGTCCTCAGCATTTGTTTCTTCTGATCTTTGTTTCTCCCCTAGGTTCTGGTATGAGGCAATTTTGGACATTTTTTGGTTGTAGAAGCATTGTCCAGATCTCTGTCTTTATCTTCCCATGGCACTCTCCCTTGTACATGTCTTCTTCGTGTCCAGATTTCCCTATTTTATAAGGACACCAATTATATTGGACGGAAGTCTACTCTAATGACCTCATTTTAACTTGATTACCTCTGTAAGATTCTATATCCAAATAAGGTGCTATTCTTAGGTAGAGGGGGTCACGATTTCAAAGTATCATTTTTTTGTGAACACAATTCAATCCACAATAAATCCCCTCCCATTTAAAATGTAATCTTTGTACATTGTACCACAAAATAAATACTACATTTTTATAGTTGGTTTATACTTACCCTCTTTTATGCCAAAGTTTTTGCACACTATTTATATTTTGAATATTAGATCTTCTGTCTAGGATCATTTTATTTCTGCCTTCTGTACAGTATAACCTTCTGAAATTTCTTTAGCATTGTCTCCTGGTGTTCACTTCATCCTCATTCTTGAGAGAGTTTAACAAAGTCTGCCACTTTAAATTAGCTTTTATTTTCTCTCAGTATGTTAAAATGTTTTCTATTCTTTTCTATTTTCCATTTTTGATGCAATGGCATTAACTAAATTTTTTTAACAAAATAAAAATTTTAATAAGGACATAGAAAACACCAACAAAAGAATCAAATAGGAACCCTGGAACTGAAGAATACCACGGCAAAATCGAAAAATTAAAAACCCAATAAAAAGTTTTTTTCTTTTTTTATTGGTACATTATAATCATACAAATAGTGGAATTCATCATGCCATATTCCTATGTTTTATCCAGCTGTTTCACTGCTGTGACTAAAAGACCTGACAACAATTAGAGGAGAAAAAGTCGATTTGGGGGCTCTTGGCTTCAGAGGTCTCAGTCTATAGATGGCCAGCTTCATTCTTCGGGGCTTGAGGTGAGGCTGAACAGCACAGTGGTAGAGTGTGGTGGAGGGAAGTATTTCAAGACCTCACACCAGGAAGCAGAGAGACAGCCTAAACTCAGCTCGCCAAAAATGTACCCCAAAAGCATGCCTGAGGGACCCATCTCCTCCAGTCACACCCTAGCTGCCTGTGGTTACCACCTAATTAATCCCTATCATGAAATTAATGCATTGATTAGGTTAAGACTCTCATAACCCAATCATTTCACTTCTAAGCTTTCTTGCGTTGTCTCACACATGAGCTTTTGGGGGACACTTAATATATAAACCGTAACATCATACATGCACATAAATGGATCAACCACATTCCCTAGTGTCTTCCTTTCCCCTCCCTTCCTCCCTCCCTCTGATCTGCTAGCTGTACTCTACTCATCTCCCTTCTATTATTATTATTTTAATTGGTGCATTATAATTATATATGAAATCAGGATTCATTGTAGTGTAAGTATGCATGGTCATAACATAATTTGATAGATTTCCTTCCCCAGTGCTTTCTAAACTCCCTTCCTCCCCTAGATCCCTTTCCTGTTTTCTATTGGTCTCCCTTCTAATTTCATGAAATCACCCTTTATTAAATTGCTTTTTTAAAGGACAATCTGGAATAGACTGTGAACATCAACCTAATTTCTGAGACTTTAAAGGTAAGATGTCTGTTTTAAGCAATTGCTTTTAGTTTTATTATTGGTGGTTTCACTTTAACTACAATTTGACTGAGTTAAGATAAGTTTTTATTTATTCTGTTAGGAAATTTGTGTCTTTCCTCAATTATGGAAAATTATAGTCTGATATTTATAAATATTTTCTCTCCTTCTTCTCATTAATCCTTTGTTTTGGGTACCAGGGATTGCACTCAGAGGCATTCAACCACTGAGCCACATCCTCATCCCTATTTTGTATTTTATTTAGAGACAGGATCTCACCGAGTTGCTTAGTGCCTCGCTTTTGCTGAGGGTGGCTTTGAACTCGAGAACCTCCGGCCTTGGCCTCCAGAGCTGCTGGGATTACAGGCGTGCGCCATAGTACCCAGTTATATTTTGAAGTTTTAAGAGAGACTTTTCTCCCAATGGAAACCTACAGCTAAGATTTTTCAGTCAACCCCCTTCACCAAGAGACGAAATTTTTTCCTAATTCAACTTTTCACCCACCCTAAGGGCATCCTAATTGAATGTGTGAGCCTTCCTTATTTGCCCATCTTGCTTGACATAGGGCCTTATCTCCTATACCTCATGAGGCTGTCAAAACCCTGGCCTCTGTTTCTGGTATGATCAGACATCTTCAGAGAAGTCAGGACTCAATGCCAGTTTATTACTCTAGCTTTAGTTTCTCTTTGTTTTGAAGATTTACCTCTCAAATTTCTTTATGCTTTTTCAAAAAAAAAATTTTAATTGTAAATGGACACAATATTTTTTAAAGATGTATTTATTTTTACACAGTGTTGAGGATGGAACCTAGCGCCTCACACGTGCAAGGTGAGTCCTCTGAGCTACATATAGAGGTCCCAGCCCTCTATATGCTTTTGGTGGAAGAATTTTTACAATAACTAGCCCAACAACAATGAAAGTTTCTCTACCTCTCTTTAAATTAAAAAAAAAAAAATCCTACTTGTGTTATAGCAAAGCCTTTTCAATAAGTGTGAAAACTTTAGAAGACAAAAATTGAATTATATATTAAAAACCTAAAAATAAACTTCAAATGAAATTTGGATGAATGTGAAGGTAAAATCCAGAAACTAAAGAATGCCAAGATTATTAACACCTGTACCATTTTATTTAATAAGGTTTCTATCCTTCTACCCAATGTTTTCCCAAAGTTGTACAAAATTATGAAAATTTTAAACTTATCTGTAGAATGTATATGCCAAACAGGTGATATTGATCAAACTTATTCACTGAAGAAAAAATTATAAAAAAATTATTGTAACAACTTGATTAAACTTTCATTTCTTCATCCTAAGTCAATATATTTAATGGTCTGAAAGTTAGAGCATCTACTAAAAGTGTTAACAGTTTGTATGTTATATTTAAATAGAGCCTGTTGCAATGAAACTGGAAAGACTATCTAGATATAATTTAACCAAGTAATTGTCCTTCAACAAAATTAGCTGAAATAAACCAGTTCTGTTATTAGAGATCTCTACCTTTTTTCTTACAACCTACTCTAACACAGGAGAAAAAATTTCTATCTCAAAATTTATTTTCTTATTTAAGCTACTCTATTATTATGCTCAACAGATAATCACAACTCATTAAAATATTTTCTGGAATCAGAAAACCCTGTTATTTAATCATTTTTTAAAATTGAGGTATAACTTGAATTCAATAAGATGCACAGAGATCTTAAGAGTTCAATATGAAGAGTTTTAACAATTATATACACTTGGGTAATCACAACTCCAAAAAAAAATGTGAAATATTTCCATCACCCAAAAGATTCCTTTGTGTCATTTTAAACCAAAAATGACCTAATATAGTTCTTGTGTAATATGCACATGGTTTCCAAGAACTTCTTACCTCTAGACTGGCTTTAAAGTGCTATTCTAGATCCACACCTTACATCTAGATTTTAGCAAATATGTATTTCTGTTGGCCTAAATCACAAACTAGGGTGTACAGAGAGAGTCAATGCTGCATGCTGCATTTCTTTCCATAAATGTTTAACTCATTCTTTGAGTAGAAAATGAGAAAAATGATTTATCAAATCAAGCTAATTAGCATATGCATTAACTCAAATATTTATCGTTGGTTTGTAATGAGAACATGTAAAATTTTCTCTCTTAGCTCTTTTGAAGCACACACTATATTGTTATTTAGTCACCATGCAATAGGTCACCAGAACACATTTTTCTTAGCTGCAACTGTACACACTCATAAAGTCTCTTGTCAACCATCCATGCCTGCCCCACTGATCACCTTGTTAATTACCATTCTACTCTATACTTCTTTGACCCAATATCACTTCTATACACCAAAATTGAATTATCCAAAAAAGAAGTTAAGGACACAATCCCATCTATAATAGCATTAAAAATGTTAACATATAAATTTAACCAAAACCATGAAAGATCTGTGTATTGAAAACTATTAAACATTGGTGAGAGAAATTGAAGATGACCCAAATGAATGAAAAGGTACCTCATGTTCATCAACTGAAATAATTAGTATTGCTAAAATGTCTATAGAACCAGATGTGATCCATACATTCGATTCAATTCATATCAAAACTCTAATGTCATTCTTCACAAAATAGAAAAAGAACAATCCTAAAATTTGTAAGAAACTAGAAAGACCCCAAGGAATTAAAAAATTGAATGAAGCTGGCAATATCACACTATTTGGATTTCAAAATATATCAAAAAGATAGAAAAATCAAAACACAGCATAGAACTGGCATAAACTGGGTTCAATTCAAAGAACAACAAACAAACAACACACACCCATACATAAACCAAGGAAATGGAATAGAAAACCCTAAAATAAACATCTATGGTAAGTTGACTTGTGACCAAGAAGTCAAGAGCACACAATAGAAGAAAGACGGTCTTCTCAATAAATGGTGTCAGGAAAACTAGAATCCACATGTGGAAGAAAAAAAATAGACCCTTTTTAACTCTTTCTGTAAGAATAAATTCAAACTGGATTGAAGACGTAAACATAAAACCTGAAGGTATAAAACTACTAGAAGAAAACATAGAGAAAGCTCCCTGACATTGGTCCAGGCAATGATATATTGGATTTAACCCCCAAAGCCCAGGCAGCAAAAGCAATCATACACAAAGGGGACCACAACAAACTGAAGAACTTCCATATAACAAAGGAGCCTACCAACATAGTGAAGAGACAACCCAGAGATCAGGGGAAAATATTGCAAATCATACATCAGATAATATACAAAAATACAAGAAACTATTGAAATAAAGAAAATATACAAAAAACTACTCAATAATATGTAAACAAATAACTCTATTTAAAAATGGGCAAAAGACTTGAATAGATGTTCTCAAAAGAATTCATACAAAGGGCCAACAAGCACAGGAAAAAAATGTTAAACATGTCTAATCATTGAAGAAATGCAAATTAAAGCCATAATGAGATACTACCTTACACAGATCAAGTAATGACAAAAAACTAACAAAGAAAGACAAGTGTTGGTAAGTATTTGAAGAAAAAAGGAACCCTCAGATACTGTTGGTGGTCTTTTAAATTAGTATAGCCATTCTAGAAAACAGTATGGAAGTTCCTCAAAAAGCCAAAAATAGAATTACCATATGATCTGTGGATCCCACTGCTAAGTTAATACCCAAAGAAATTAAAATCAGTATGTTGAAAGGATATTTAGACTCCCATGTTCACTGCAGTATCATTCACAACAGCCAAGATATGGAAACAATGTGAATGTCCATCAAGATTTTTTTTAATTCAGAATTTTTTTAAAAAAAGGAAGTTCTGCCATTTCTAACAATGTGATGAACCTAGACAACATTATGTAAAGTGAAATGAACCAGACACAAAGGGTTCAATACTGTATAATATCACTCATATTTGGAACCTAAAAAAGTTGAACTCATAGCAGTAGAATGTTTAGCTTATTTCATACACTTCAAATAAAACAGACAATAATCACCAAGCAGATGCAGTCTCTAATAACTATAAAGTTGTCTTCATCTTTTTCCTGGGATGGGGCTATAGTTCAGTGGTAGACCACTTGTCTGGAATGCACAAGGGCCTGGGCTTTATCTCCAACTCTGAGCACCAAAACTAAAAACAAAACAAACAAAAAAAAAAAACTAAAAAAAAAAACACTTTTTCTATTCTATTTTCCCATTGGCACTCATTGGCACTAGCATAGTGTTTACCTTGGCAATAAAGAAAGAGAGAGAAGCCAAAGGACATAAAGCACCAGGTAGCATTTTTTTTTGGCAATAGCAGCATAAAAGTCAGAATCAAAAAAAAAAGTGCATTAGCTCTGGTTTTATACAGTTTCTTAGAAGAGAGAAGGGGGAGGTAAATGTGCACTTAGCAATTTCAGAACTGCTGAGAGATGGGTGAAATTTTCCCTGCCCTGAATAAACAATAAAACTGGATCAAATGTAGCTTACTACTGCATTGTTGGTAGTGACCTCCATCAGAGTGCATTTATGGATTTGGTGCAAACAGATCAAGAATTATCTTTTTAAAATGTAAATCAGATCATGCAGTGCCTCTGCTTAAAACTCTCGAAGCCATTAAATTGCTCTAGGAATAAAATCCAAATTTCTCATCAATGAAATCCCATTTCTTGCAATGTACCATAAGACCTTGTGAGACTGGGTCCTGCCCTTCTCCACAACAGCAGAGCACAACACTCCTCTCCTCTCCCACTATATTCAAGCCACACTGACCGTCTTTCTAGTCCTGTAATAGACCAAGGCTCTTCTCAGTCCAAGGCAATTCAAAGGCGAAAAAAATTGTCTCTAAATTGTGCTGGAACAACTGGATATTTGTATAAAAGAAATTAACCTCAATCTATACACCATATCATACATAAAAATTTACTTAAGATGGATTATAGATTTAAACAAAAGAATTAAAACTATGAAACTTCTAGAAGAAAACATGGAAGAAAATATTTGTGATCTGGAGTAAGACAAAGACTTCTTAAATAATACATAATAAACAAGATTTATAAAAGAACTGATAAAATGTGTTTCATCAAAATTAAAAACTTTTTGTTCTTTGAAAGATGTGGGTTGTGGGAAGCACAAAAGCAAATCACAGAGTAGAAGAAAATATTTGCAAAATACATACTGACAAAGGGCTTATTCCAAAATATAAAAAGAACTCTTACAACTCAATAATAAGGCAAATAAGGGCTGGAGTCATAGCTCAGTGGGGCATGTGTGAGGAACTGGGTTTGATTCTAAGTATCACATAAAAATAAATGAATAAAATAAAGGTATGTCCATCTACAACTAAAAAAAAATTAAATAATAAGGCAAATAATCTATCCATAAGAAGACAAAATATTAGAACAGAAACTCACAAAAGAAGGTAAACAAATGTTGCATAATCATATGAAAAAGGTTGTCAATTTCATACCCAAATCCTTTCATCAAGGAAATGAAGCGAAAATCACTGAGATGACAGGACACATCACTAGCGTAGCTTAAGGTAAACATACTGACAGTACCAGGTGTTCACAATTATGCGATGCAGTAACATCTCTCGAATACTGGTGGTGGCAATGCAAAATGGCTCAGCCACTTTAGAAGTCAGTGTTGTCAGTATTATATAGTCAAACACATCCATCAATCTTACTTGTAGGCATTAATCCAAGAGAAATGACAGTGCAGGTCCACATGAAGACTTGTACACAGAGCATTATTCACATTTGCCAAAATTGAACAAATTTTGATATATTCATTTAATGGGATACTACTCAGCAATAAAAACAAATAAAATAGTAATACACACAACACAGATGAATCTCAAAAGCATTGTAATAATTGGAGGAAAACAAAGAGACTTTCTATCATTTCAATTCACTGTATGAAATTCTAGAAAAATGTGAAAACCTAGTGAGAGAAAGATCCGTATTTGCCTAGGACTAGAAGTTGGGACGTGGAATCAACCACATACAGAAATCAATAAATGTAATTGATCACAGCCGGAGTTGTGGTTCAGTGATAGACCGCTTACCTGGAATATGTGAGACCCTAGGTTCAATCCTTAGCACCACATATTAATTAATTAACTAATTAATTAAAGGTCCATCGACAACAACAAAAAAATGTAATTGAGCGCATCAACAGACTTAAAGACAAGAATCACATGATTATCGCAATAGATGCAGAAAAAGCATTTGACAAAATATAGCATCCATTCATGTTCAAAATTCTAGAAAAACTAGGTAGTATGAACATACCTCAACATTGTAAAAGCTATATATGCTAAACCCAAGACCAACATCATTCTAAATGGAGAGAAATTGAAAGCATTCCCTTTAAAAACTGGAACAAGACAAGGATGCCCTTTTTCATCACTTCTATTCAACATAGTCCTTAAAACTCTAGCCAGAGCAATTAGAAGAAAGAAATTAAAGGCACACAAAGAGGAAAAGAAGAATTCAAACTATCACTATTTCCAGTGACATGATTCTACATTTAGAAGACCCAAAAAACTCCACCAGAAAACTTCTAGAACTCATAAATGAATTCAGGCAAGTAGCAGAATATAAAATAAACAACCATAAATCAAACACATTCCTATCTATCATTCCTATAACACATTCTTATATATCATTGATGAATCAATTGAAAGAGAAATTAAGAAAATTATCCCATTCACAATAGCCTCAAAAAAAAATTAAAATGTTTGAGAAGCAATCTAACAAAGGAGGTGAAAGACCTCTACAATGAAAATTACAGAACATTAAAGAAAGAAATTGAAGAAGACCTTAGAAGATGGAAAGATCTCACATGTTTTTGGATAGGCAGAATATTGTCAAAAGGATCATACTACCAAAAGTGTTATACAGATTTAATGCAATTCCTATCAAAATCCCATGATGCTCTTCACAGAAATAGAAAAAGTTGTCATGAAATTTGTTAGGGAAAATAAGAGGCCCAGAATAGCGAAAGCAATTCTTAGAAAGAAAAGTGAGGCAGGAGGCATCACGATATCAGACCTTAAATTATATTACAGAGATATTGTTACCAAAACCAGCAAGGTATTGGCACCAAAACAGACATGGAGACCAATGGTACAGAATAGAAGACACAGAGATAAACCCATATAAATATACTTATACTAGACAAAGTTTTCATAAACATAATGGAGAAAAGATAACCTCTTTAATAAATGGTGCTGGGAAAACTGGAAACCCATATGTAGCAAAAGAAATTAGACCCCTATCTCTCATCCTGCACAAAAATCAAGTCAGAGTGGATGAAGGACTTAGGCATTAAACCAGAGACCCTGTGCCTATTAGGAGAAAAGATAGGCCTAAATCTCCATCAGGTTGGCTTAGATACTGAATTCCTTAATAAGACTCCTAAAGCACAAGAAGTAAAATCAAGAATCAATAAATAGGATGATATCAAATTAAAAAGCTTCTTCACAGTAAAGGAAACGAGTGTGACAAGAGAGCCTACAGAACATATTTGCCACCTGCACCTCAGATAGAGCATTAATCTCAAGGATATATAAAGAACTCAAAAGCTTAACACCAAAAGAACAAATAACCCAATCAATAAATGGGCAAAGGAACTGAACAGACACTTCATATAAGAAATACAATCAGTCCACAAATATATGATAAAATACTCAACATCTCTAGCAATTACAGAAATGCAAATTAAAACTACACTGAGATTCCATCTCACTCCAGTCAGAATGGCATTTATCAAGAATACAGTAACAAATGTTGGCAAGGATGTGGGGGAAAAGGTACACTCATACATTGCTGATGGGACTACAAATTGGTACAACCACTCTGGAAAGCAGTATGGAGATTCCTCAGAAAACTTGGAATGGAACCACCACTTATCCCACTCCTCAGCATATAACCAAAGGAGTTAAAATCAGCATACTACAGTGACACAGCCACATCAATGTTTGTTGCAGCTCAATTCACAATAGCTAAGCTATGGAACCAGTGTAGGTGCCCTTCAACAGATGAATGTATAAAGAAAATGTGGTATATATACATATGGTTGAATATTACTCAACCATAAAGAAGAAAGAAATTATGGCATTGCCAGTAAATAGATGGAGCTGGAGAATATCATGCTTAGTGAAATTAGCCAATCCCCCCCAAAAAAACAAATGCTTAATGTTCTCTCTGATATGCAGATGCTAACTCATAATAAGCAGTGGGGTAGGTGAGGGAAGAATAGAAGTTCACTGGATTAGACAAAGGGAAATGAAAGGAAGGTGGAGAATGGGAACAGGAATGACTTAGAATGAATCAGACATAACATTCTTATATTTACATATGAATACATGACCAGGGTAACTCCATTTCATGTATAACCACAAAAATGGAAAGTTATACTCCATGAATGTTTGATATGTCAAAATACATTCTACTGTCATGGATACTAAAAAGAACAAATAAAAATTAAAAGAAAAACTAATTATATTCCAAATATAAAATTTACATATATGTTCATCCAAATATATAAATCTGAAAAACTGTTACTTTTTGTTTAAAAAATATTTTTCTAAAATAATCAAAATCTTCAATTAAAAGGTAATTTTTGTAAGTAATGAATAGTGTGAATTTTTAAATCAAAGTAAGTACAGATGAAAATTGTATTAAGGAATTTTATAAAAGTAAAATTAGTCTCAATCCTAGGGTTTAATGTCTTTCTATTTGCCAATTTAAAGAATTTAAAGCTCTTTTCACCCAAATTACAACTGGATTGTATATTTTTAAAAGTACACTTAAGTCATGTGACCGTCATAGTATATAAACTATGCTTCAAAAATGCAAAAAAAAAAAAAAAAATGCAGTAACCACAACTGTTTAAAACTAGACAGTCAAGATTTGAAGGGAGATGACCATTTTATTACTGGCATTGTTAGAATTACCACTGCAAAGTGATAAAAGGGGAAAAAAGGAGGCTGAATTTTAGTCATCGTCCATGAAGAATGGGAATGAGGCACAGAAATGAAAACAGGATTTAGTGACAATCTGCATGACCACAACTCCTTCTCCCACACTACTTCCAAAATCCCTGCAGTCCTCGTGTTCCCCAAGTAAATAAACCCTTGAGAAAAGTTCTTCAAACACAGATAGTGGGGGTCACCCAGTGCACAGGCGGCTCACATCCAGTCCCTCCAGAGAAAATCCCTACAAAGAACAACACCACCAGGTTCACAGCTTCATGGCCCCTCCCCCACAGCACTCAGAGGCAGCCTGGAATCATCCACACGAAGAGATGAGAGCAAGAAACACACAGATAATGTATGAATCGGGAGGAAACTTCAAAAACGACGATTAATGTCTAATAAAAGGCAAGAGAGACATTATATTCTGTCGCACATAAATATTCAAGAACAAGTCAAACAACGTGGCAGGAATAATTTCATCAATGCATTCGATAAAACATTTTGGGAACTATTAACTGAAATTGTACATTGTGCTAGGTTTTATACTGTTACATTAGCTGGAAGTAAATTAATTTCAATTAGTTAATGGATTAATTAGTGGAAAATATTGAAGTAGGCCTCACAAGACCGTGTTGCATATGCTCACTAATAATTTGCTCTTGAGAAAGCTGTTTATCCAGTGTGGACATTGTTTTATTCATTCCTCAAGTAGGCATGTAAATGTTAGACCCTGAGGGGGTGGAGTGGGCAGTGGCCTGAAGGGGGCGCTGAAGGGGGAGCAAGGGATCTTCTGGAATTCTGGGAATGTTAGGTTTCTTGAACTCTGGATGTGTACACTGGAGAGAATTCATAAAGCAGTATACTTTTGACTGTGCACATGTCAGTGTATTTTACATGTCAGTGAAAAGGTTACCAAAACACTTAGATGAATTTTAAGGTCTCTTTCCAACCTGAACAAATTTATAAATCTATGACTGTTTTAAGTAAAACATGTGGTAGACAAAAAAATATAAACAGGAAATTTTAAAATGTGTCCACAGACTCACAGTTTTACCAACGAGCTGTGACCTTTAAGCAAATCCCGTGTCTCTAAAGGACTCCATTTTCTCATGGTTACAGTGAGAGTTTGAACCAGTTTAGACTTCCTCTAAAGCCTCTCACACTTCAGATCTACATTGTTATAAACATTTAACCTGAAATGATGGTTTACAAAAGCATGTCAAGTAGAATTGCACCCAGACCTCCATTACAAGCACATGAGCATCTGGGAGACACTTATGGTTTACAGACTGCCTCCTAATGACAAGCATGACATATTCTAATAACTGAGTTCTAGATTCCATCTGAAATCTCCTTACACTACTGATTTTAAGGGAACCATTCTCTTACTAATGAAGAGTTGGAATTAAATAGTTTACTGTACCCTGTAAATATTTTTAGTGGGCTCTCTTCAAAAGATTGTTCTCCCCTGCTTTGCTTTTATAGCCCCCTTCCCACAGTATTCTTTTTCTTTCCTTGGAGAAAGAGTCTGACTCTCTAACTTTATTCCTCCATTTGAAAGCACATAAAACTTTTTAATTTAAAAATCATTACTCTCTGGATCTGCCTATGAATCTTTATTTGAAACAGAGAAATAACGGGAGTTATTTTGAGTTTTGACAAAGATTGTAAATTCTTTAATTCTTTTCTCCATAAACCATTTCATTTATAGGCCTAGTTCAGGGATTAATGGATCATCTAGCATAAACTATTTCTTGCCTCTGGATAGGTGTTTTTTTTCTCCCAAAGTTTAATAGGCAGAAAGTACTTCTTAAAGCCTTAATGTTATTAATACTGTTAAGAAAGATGAAAAAGTTTTACAGGTATCTCTCATGAAGTAAGAGAGGGGAGTCTTTGGAGACCCACTGAGGCTATTTTGTATTTTGTCTTTTAAAATAGATTTCATTCTGTGTATTTAAACTATAAACATAATGTTATGGGATATGCATAGAGAGTAAAATGTTTACTATAGTAAAGCAAATTAACAAATCAATCATGGCATAAAGTTGTCCTTGTTCGTTTTTGTGACAAGAGGAGATAAAATCTACTCATGTAGCAGGAATTCCAAACACAGTACAGTTCTATTACCAGTAATCCCCTGAGATTATTTTGGAATGTGCCAGAAGCTTTTACCTTGGGTCAGTTATTTTTATATATTTTTTCTTCTCTATTACTAGTTTGTCACCCTCTTGAAGAAAGGTGGCCAATCTGATGTTAGCAATTTCCTTCTGAGCCTCTGGGAACTTAAACAATGGATCACTTCAATTCTGAAACTATCTATTTTGGCTTTTGATTTTTCATCACATCCCTCCCTCTCAGAGATAGCATTTGGGAGCTACTTTCTAAGAATTAATACTTAAGACAATCAACTAATGGGAAACCTTATTGCACACTTATCAAATTAGTTCCTGAAGTTTTTTCATGACTCCTCTCTTTCAAATTTAAACATTATTCCTCATTTCTTAGAGGTCTCCATACTAAAAACATTGAAGTTCGCAAAAGTCAAGAATTTCCTGTAAAAGATAGCTTGTCATGTTGTTCTCTAAGTAGATAGACGTTTCTGTTTACCTTCAGAGAGTTTATGGAGTCAACAAGGAAATTGAAGAGACCTTGAAAAGAAATGACTGTAAGTCACCTCAGAAAGGTAATTACCTCTCTCTTTTAAAATATCTAGAAGTTTACCCAAGCCTCTGCTGGGAATGGGCTGTGTTACCGCCAACCCTCAAGCACACATAAAACTCTTCTGCTCTCACATTGTTCTTAAGAAAAATCACCTTCTTCCCTCTTTGCCAAACCACGTCCTCTAGTAATTTTAAGTTCATTCTTCCCAGTCCTCTCCTTCCAAAGTAAGACTGGCCCACTAAAAAGATAAGCATCTGTTCTTTGGTGTGTCTAGTGATTTTTTTACTCTCAGAGAAAAAGAGGGAGACACTAAGGTATAAGATCATATTTCTTTTGAACCCTTTCCCTAAGATCAGGAACAAAAGCAAATCCAATCTAAGAGGGAAGCAAGACTTAACCTCATAAGAGTGTCCTGCTCATTCAGATCAGCAAGTCTCTGGCTATATGACGGCAGCCATGAGCACTGCACACCCTGAGCTCCATCATGGGTTCTGTCCAAGTCACTGTGCCAAGCACTGGAAACACCAACAGGTCAGAGGACACTGTAGTCAACAAAATCATCCTATTCTATTACACTTATTTAGTACTTATAAAAATCTCCACAAATATTATCATGTGTGATGTTTACATCAACTTTCTAAGGGAGACAAGAAAGGAAAATCGATTTCTCCCCATCTGATGGAAAAGGGTAGTTTGGAAGGTAAAGAGCTAGAACCTAGCCCCTCTTCCTCCAAGTCCAGATCCTCACTCAGAACCTGGATCTGTCATCTCCAGTCTTAATTTCAGAATATCCCAGAACAACTCCACATTTGATTCCTCTCTATAATTCTTCTGTTGCAGATGTATATGTTGTGATGTCAGAGCACAAATGTCAGTTGCATTTCAGAACCCAAATACATCAATTTATTTACCATGTGTCAAGTCAATTGTGTTTAATTTCTTTCTCCAAAAAATTGATGTGACATTGTTGAAATTAGTGAAGACCCTTGTAACAGCTTTTATTTTATTCCTGGTCAATAGCAGGTAGAGTCAAGAGTATGGTTTCAGGAAAATCATCAATTAAATGGACAAACGTGATGCTATCTAGAAAGAGCCTGCCATGACAAGTGAAGTCATATTCTGAAATGCTGTCGAGTGAATCTCACAAGACTCCCCACCCAAACGCTGACTGAGTCCTAGATGCCATCTTTTTTCCCCTTGCTAATCAGAAAGCAAGCTTGTAGCATGACCACTGTTAATTCTCACCACTGCTGTGAGCAAGTACACAAACATCATTAACAAGACACAGCAACTCAGGACAACTGCCATGAGCACAATCTCTGGGCTGGTTAATAAGCATTGGTGTCTGCTTTGGCATTTGTCCTTGACATTGCACTATTGACAAGAGAAATGCACTCCAGGGTGAGCAAACTCATCAGAGTCTGTGGGAAGATGATGTTTGATTTTTAGAATGTATGAGATCATTATTCATGCCCGCAACAAAAATAAATGTTTATTGTATCTAGTATATTTGGGGTCTGGGCTTGGAAGATACAAGATGATTGGTATCAGACATATTGTTACCTGAAGAAACTGACAAGATAGCTGTAGATGCAAGACATGGATCTAAAAATGGAAAATACCATTGTAATAGAATACTTTGAATCCAAAGTCAATGGCATAGAGAATTTGTGCTGTGAGAGCTCAAAGGAACAATTTAGAGAGAGCTGAAGCAGGTAAGGGAGCCCATTAACTCTGGGCCTTACATGGAACTTGCTGACTACATCTACTTCTCATTCAGTCTTCACCATAATGATGTGAGACAAAATAACACCATGCTATATTCTTCCTCCGTTTTGCAGGTGAAGAAATTGAGGCTTTGAAGTCTCACATCTGATGTCCAGGCACCCTGACACAAGTCCTTAACCACAACCCTGAGGAAACCACCAATCTTCCCTGAAGATGATTGCAAAAGGGACTGTGTTGATTAGTTTTCTATCACTGTGACAAAATACCTGAGAAAATCAGCTAAATGGAAGAAAGATTATTTTGGTTCATGGTGTCTGAGGTTTTAGTTATCCATGGTCATTGGTCCTGTTACCTTTGGGACTATGGTAGAAGCACACCATGGAGGAAACTGTTCACCTCATGGTGGCTGGGAAGCAAAGAAAGAGAGGACTGGGCCAGAGCCCCAATAAACACTTTAAGGACGTGCCCCCAGTGACTCAACTTCTTTCCACTAGGCCCCACCTCCTAAAGTTTCCACCACCTCCCAACAGTGCTATCAGTTAGGGACCAAGCCTTCCATCCATAAGATTTTGGGGGACATTTTATATCCAAACCATAACATGGACCTCTCTAAAAGCTCTGAGAGAAAGATCAGTGTAGCAATGGACTCTACAAATTGCAGTTCATGATGGAGCACTTCAGAGGCCATCCAGGACAGTGGTTGGCTTTACCAGTCCAACTCCAGGGACTGGGGGTGACTCAACAAGACACAGCACTGGAAAGAAATCCTGAGGTGCAAAACCCATAAATGGAGTAGATGGCGTCCTCCAGGTCTACTGGCTGAGCAAGACAGACACTGTCGTACCTGGGTACCAAGAGAATGATTCCAATACAAGCCTGGTGTGGATCATGAGGAAACTCACTTAACCAGAGCAGAACAGGGATAGATGGGGTACTGGAGTAAACTGACTCACAGCACAGCAGGCATTATGTGGAAAATGAGCTGCCTGGCACATAGAACTTGATATTCAGAGGCAGGGCATGACCTGTTTAACATAAACAAGGGGCACCAACTGCATCTAGTGGGAAAGGCCACTAGATTCATCATCAGAGTCAAATACCCAGGAGGCCTTAACGGAAGAACTCCAAAGCTCAGAGCTAAGGCCAAAGACAGAATTCAAGTAGCCCCATCTTTCCTGGCAAGACATTGATGTCTCTTCTGTCTGGGTCAGAATTGAGCAGAGTCCAAGATGAGACAAAGACTAGAAGTGAGGATCAAGGCCCCCTAGTTGTGGTTTGATAAGATTTCAGAAGATTGGAACAGAACAGCACCTATAATCATCTTTATCCATTTTTTAGCAAAAATGTATTGAATGCCTACTCTATACCAGGGGCTGTTCCAAGTGGTGGATCACCACAGTGAACAAGACAAACCGGTCTGCTCCCTTGACACATTTCAGAGGGAGCATATTTCAATAAATTGGGTTGATGCAAAAGAATAGCCGAGGAAAAAGGAATGACTTTGCAAAAGCCAGAGGCAGGAAATGCTGTGGATTGTTTGAAAGAGAAGTGATTAATCTGGTTGCAGCAGAAGGTTGATGGAAGCAATCTTTGGGATTGAGTCATGCCCTATATCCAGAATCACCAAGATGTCATGTATTTGAGCTAGAAGAGCCTATAGACCATCTGCCTTGGTCTTTCCAGTCTACAGAGAACTCCAGGCCCAGAGAATTGCAATAAGTAGAAGTGTCAAAGACACAGGTCTTAGTAAGAATAGGACCTGTTTTCTTTCTTTTTTTTTTGCAATTTTTTTTTCTTTTTATTATAAACAAATGGGATACATATTGTTTCTCTGTTTGTACATGGAGTAAAGGCATACCATTTGTGTAATCATAAATTTACATAGGGTAATGTTGTTTGATTCATTCTGTTATTTTTTCCCTTCCCCCCACCTCTCCCACCCCTCTTTTCCCTCTATACAGTCCTTCCTTCCTCCATTCTTGCCCCCCTCCCTAACCCTAACTCTAACCCTAACACTAACCCCTCTCACCCCCCATTATGTGTCATCATCCACTTATCAGCGAGATCATTCATCCTTTGGTTTTTTGAGATTGGCTTATCTCACTTAGCATGATATTCTCCAATTTCATCCATTTGCCTGAAAATGCCATAATTTTATCATTCTTTATGGCTAAGTAATATTCCATTGTATATATATATATATATATATATATATATATATATATATACCACAGTTTCTTTATCCATTCATCAATTGAAGGACATCTAGGTTGGTTCCACAATCTGACTATGGTGAATTGAGCAGCTATGAACATTGATGTGGCTGTATCTCTGTAGTATGCTGATTTTAAGTCCTTTGGGTATAGGCCAAGGAGTGGGATAGCTGGGTCAAATGGTGGTTCCATTCCAAACTTTCTGAGGAATCTCCACACTGCTTTCCAGAGTGGCTGCACTAATTTGCAGCCCCACCAGCAATGTATGAGTGTACCTTTCTCCCCACATCCTCACCAACACCTGTTGTTGCTTGTATTCTTGATAATCGCCAATCTAATTGGGGTGAGATGGAATCTTAGGGTAGTTTTGATTTGCATTTCTCTTATTACTAGAGATGTAGAACATTTTTTCATATGTTTGTTGATTGCTTGTAGATCTTCTTCTGTGAAGTGTCTGTTCATTTCCTTAGCCCATTTGTCGATTGGGTTATTTGCATTCTTGGTGTAGAGTTTTTTGAGTTCTTTATAGATTCTGGAGATTAGTGCTCTATCTGAAGTATGATTGGCAAAGATTTTCTCCCACTCTGTAGGTTCTTTCTTCGCATTGCTGATAGTTTCCTTTGCTGAGAGAAAGCTTTTTAGTTTGAATCTATCCCAGTTATTGATCTTGCTCTTATTTCTTGTACTATGGGAGTCCTGTTGAGGAAGTAGGACCTGTTTTCATTGCTTTGACAGGAACTCTCCAAGTCCACTGGGTCTTGAGTGGTTTAAAAACATATAAAGGGCCCAGGATACAGGTGATGGGAGCTGGGTCCAGACCCTCCTCTCTCACCCTTATCCACCACCTTGGGCAAGCCCCTGAGCTTCACAGGACTAAGGCCGATGCTTCTAGAAACTCCTTCAAATTCTGGAATTCTTTAATGCTTTGAACTGCCCCAGCCCAGCAATGAACAATCACCCCAGTGTAGTGGGGAACGAGGGAGGTAGCAGGAAGGCGAGCTCTTGTCCTAATTCTGTGGCCTTGAACAAGTCTCACAATCCTGGTCTACAGAGTGTGAGGTCACAGACCAACCCCAGGCCACCTCTCTACTGTGGTGTTCTTTCAGCCGGGATCTCAAATTGCACTGACAGCAAGACAAGCACGCAGCTGAGGTGCTGCTTTTAAAAGACTACCAGCCCTCCATGAAAACAAATAGCATTAATTACCTGCTTTTTTACAACTCTTCTTCCCCACCGTACTTTGTAATTTTGCAGAGTCAGTGGTGTAAAACTTCAGTTAAATGCTTGCTTTCAGTGCTCATACAGTGTTTAAGTAATTGTGCGTGCGTGTTTTTTTTTTTTTTAAGTAAAAGGCAAAGGAGAGTGAAGTGTCTAGAAAGAAGACAAAAAGGCAACAAATTATTAAGTCTATTTTTCACAAATTACACGCATCGCATTGTGTACACAGGATTCTAATGCGGCCAAGACTCCTCAGGCATCTCACCCACATGGGTCTATAAACGCCATTAGCGCTCCCAGCAAGCTCCAGAGCGCATAATGAATGTGCTTGTTCTAACAATACCATCAACTGTTTCTGAACCAAGGGCTGTCAAGATTTTCATTTTCCTTTATTCTAGAAGGGAAAAAAAGACTCCAAAGGAGACTTGTAATCAGAGGAAAAAGTGACAGAATGTTGGCTTATTTGCTTTCCTAAGGCCTCTTGGAAACACTCGCCTGTGGTCTTGCTGTGTTTTATTTTCTCAATTTTTTTTAATCACAGCTAAAACCGTGGTGAAAATGCAAGTTAAATATTGCGGCTATGAAAATGTATTTTGTTTACTTCAGGGAAAAGGACGCAAGCCTACAGACAAAAGTTAGGAAATATAATATGTACGTTTCCATACTCATTCCCGGCTAGCATTCCTTAGTACTGCACTTAATGCGATGCAGTCTCAGGGGAAGGAGATAACAGTGGCCCCACGGGGAGCAGCACTCTGTGCCAAGCCCAGGGCTGGGAGGTCTACACACATTCTCATCCAGGCTTCCGGGCAGCTGAGCCTGTGAAGCAGTCAAACGCATCGTCCTCTCAAAGCCAGCTTCTGCATCCTCATATTGCCACTTGGATGCACAGTACCAGCACTTCACCCACCATGGAAGCCCGAGAGCTCGGTGACTCTTCCCAGACACAGGTCCCCTTGTCTTGTTCCGTGTCTTTTACGTCTGCCTTTCACTGCCCTTCCCTCCTCACGACTTCCCCACCTTCTCCACTGCCCTCTTCTTCCCCCGGCCCCCATCAATATGCTGCTGGGTATAGAACAGCCTCGCCTCAAGCTCCCACTCAGGTTCACCTCCTCCCCGCACTCACCCCTGCCTTCCCACGCTCACCCCTGTTTTTTGACTCTTTGTGTCTTTCATAATCTTCTCCACCAGTAACACTTGCCCCCTATTCCAGCAACTATGGACTTTATTATGCAGCTTGCATTTTTACTATGCCCACAGTTTGTCTTTCCAAATAAAGTGAAGTTCCAAAGAAAAAGATCATCCTTTTTGCAGCCCCAGGTCCAGGGGTTCATACAGGAAAAACGGGAATAAACAAATAAGTTTATTTGTGTGAGAAACAATAAACTCTGCAATATTAATGTTAACACCTACATAGTATTTACTAGGGGTCAGACACTATTCTTTAAACATATAAGCACTTTAGACATATTGACAACTGCTGAAAGTAGTATTATATACCTACATTTCACTGATGAGAAAATGAAGGCACAGAGAGGTTAAGCAACTTTTTCAAGGTCACAGAGCTAGAGTGGGTAGTGGGGTCAAGATTTCAAGCAAGCTGTCTGATTCTAACAACCAAAGAAAGAGTATTTGGACGCTTTCCCTCAAACAAGCCAGTATACTTTCTACTTCCTTTCATTACATTTTCAATATCTGACAAAATAAGAAAACAGTTAGTCAGATAGCCACAAACATATTAGATGTGTCTCATTTCCTTGTCAGTTAAATTTCAGTCTTTCATGAGTGAAATGAGAATTTGAATTGAAATGTATCATGATTTGGGCACCTCTCCATCTGATTAATTGGCTCTTCAAATGTTTTTATTAGCACATTATAGTTATACATAATAGTGGGGTTCATTTTGACATATTCATGCACGCATGGAATATAATTTGCTCCACTTCAGTTCCCAGAACTTCCTCTTTCCCTCCCCTCCTCCTTCCCTCATTCACCTCCTCTACCCTTCCATTTATTTATTCTTTTTCTAAAAAATTGGTGCTTTATAGATGTACATAAAAATGGAATTCACTGTGGTATATTCATGTATACACCTAGCATAATTTGGTCAGTTTCATTCCACAGTTCCTCCCTGACTACTTGACTTTATTTGGTTGGAACCCAAGAAATGTCCAATGGTAAAAGCGCCTCTAATGTAGCCCAGCTTAGGCACATCAGGAAGGGCATGCTGAGGTCAGACTGAAGCTTGATTAGCTGGTGTCTGAGGTTCCACCACCAAAGTTTAGAATAAGTTTTTGATGTCTGTGAAAGTTAAAATTCCAAAGGAAAAGAGAAATGCTTCACCTGTCCTAGGAGTCATCTCAATAATGAGCTAGATCTTATTTCCATCTGTGGAAGCAGGAAGGATGGCATTGGATACCTAGCATGTGTACAGAATCAGTTTGGTATGGTAAAAAGGAAGTATTAGGTTCAGTACCAGAATACCCAACTTCTAACTTTGTTACTACATTTCCAAAGCACTGGACTCCCAAATAGGCCCCAGAGGCTTCAGTGCCAGATGTCCCAGGAGGATGTTAGAGTGAAGGAGTTACAGGACATCTTTCAGATCTGCTTGTTTAGAGTTCCCCAACTAGAACGTGTGCTCCCTGCAGCAGGGATCAGGATGTGCTGGGTCAGCCCTACATCCAAACACCCAAAATACAGCAGACCTTCCCCAAACGTGCATCTAAAAAATAAATGAATATTCTTAAATTAACTTACAACTAGGCCCTTTCACGTGCCCCAGATCTTCATACTCAACAGCCTCCCCAAAACCTTACCCAGATGCCATCTTTACTCAAAAAAATGTCTAGGACCAAAATGACCATCTTCTTCCCAGTACCAGTTCCTCTGACACCCTGATAAGTATCCTTGGCTTAAAATGATCAACATTTCTGATATGTTGGAATTACACAGCTTTAAGTTGTTATCTCTTCTTTACATTTATCTCTGAGAAGTACTAAACCCTGTTAGTTTTTGCCTTAGATTTTCTCAGATCTCCTTCTCCTTTTTGTCCCCTCTGCTAATGCTCTGAATCTCCCTTCTTAACTCTGGCAGGCATGTCTTAAACACCCTGGCTTTCCCTGCTCCGAGCCAGTCAGCCACACTTCACTTTCCGACATGTTTTAAGAACATCATTTCAAATATATTTACCATTATAATTTGTCAGTTTATAATCAAAACTTAATTTTTTTAAAAAAAAAACATCATTTTCTTTCTCAAAAACCTTCACAACTTACTACTGTTTGTTAATTTGATTCTCTCCCATAGTCTCAGGGACTCAGCCACAGGCCAGTCAGCAGACAGAAAAACACCAGTAATTTGAACTGGTAGAATTTAATACAAAGAACTGTTAACTAGGTAAAGATGACTGACCACTCAAAGGTATAAATAGAAGCGTAGAGGATTCAAAGGTAACAACTTAAAAAAGCAGCTACTACCCCAGTGCTGAGGGAAAGAAGAACTTAGAAATTTAGAAGAAAGGGCCCCAGGAGACTGGGGAAGATGCAGACCTCTGAGGAGAGGGTGAGTCCACACAGACCCATATCCGGCTTGGCTACTGAGGGTGTGGAGAAACTTGATGGGGAGCTCACTCACTAGGGACTCCCCCATCCCTGAGACCTCAGAGCCTCCGCCTGGTGAGCCCCGCGGATCCTTCCACCCCAGCACACCAAGCTGCTTGCTGTCCCTCAGGAATTCGTCATACCCAGTGAAGCAAGCGAGGCCTCTTTTTCCTGCCATTATCCTCTCAATTTCTCTTTACCATCTTCTAGTGACAGAGTTCGCATCAAAACAGGTAACAAAGGAGAAATGGCTGCAGGGTTCAGCTCCAGTATCACAAAGCAGGCCACAGGAGAGTGAGTGAGGAGCTGAGAAGCCCTGAGTTTTAATAAATGACCCACTGTCAGCTCTTTACCTTTAATAAAGAATAACATCAAAATTCCCTACGCCAGTTGGAAATGACATTTCCTCTTTATGAATTCCTATTTCATTTATTTTGAAGGCTATTCTTGTAACACTAATTATGTGTTATTAGAGAGTCTAAATCATTTTCATCTATCTATTGTAGGGCACTACCAAGAGGAGTCTATGTAATTGCTCTTGTGTTATGATTCTAGTTAGTCCATTTCTAAACTGATTCTTTTTTCTTTTATGAACAGTTCCTTCTTAATTTCTACCACTTCATTTCTGAGTTTCCTTTACTCTGATTCATTTTTCTTATCTCCTATATTTTAGCACATTTTTAAATTCTAGGTTACAGTTTTGTTGTTAAAATGTCTTTCTGGCTTTCTTTTGTTATCTGTAGGGATCCTACACCTTTTTTCTTTTTTTTTATCCTATATTAAATTTGAATGTGATTTTGAACTCCATCCTTTATTGTTGCTCTGTTTTTACATAAAATTAGATTTTCTGAATTTTCATAAAGAAGGTTTGGCTTAGAAGAGTTTTGCTTTTGTTGCCGCTTTTAATTTAATGTTTCTAGATCACCCTCTTCTGGATGTTTCTGTGAAGAGTTGAACAACATGAATATTTATATTCTATGGTTTTCTGGTTCTGGTCTCCCTTCCCTCTCTCATCTGGACCATCCCTGACCTGCTCAATTGAGAGTCTCTTCTCTGCAGTTTTATCCTCAGTTTGGGTTAGAGCCCCAGCTTTGTCCTAGAGGGACTTTGGCAGTTTTGAGAAGAAGAAGGGAGCTCAGAATATTCGAGCTCAATCACTCTTGCCACAGATGATTTGGCACCATGAAAACCCCCTCCCAGTTTCAGTCACTGTTCTCCACTCATTTTACTGTCCTCCAGGTCAATGTCTGTCTTGCTATTTTGAAGTCTTCAGGTTAGTCATATGCCAGTCACTTCTCTCTGCTTCCTCTTGGACAGATGCTGATACCGAATAGGTACTGAATCTGTTGGTGATTTGTCACCACATGCTCATAATTCGGGGCTTATGGGGATACCTGTCACTCGTGGAGGTTGTCTATGGCCTGTGGTTCTCTGTCCGGATGTTCTGCGTGGCTTATGGAGAGGTATAGGAGGTATGGGGAGCTGCATTGCCATTTTCACCCACTCACAGATTATGACTTCTTAATTTTCCAGCTCAGAAGACCTTGTGCATAGAAAAGGTTTATTAACATTTTGGTCAAACAAAGTTAAAAGGTATCATTTCCTTCACATGTTTTGTAATGTCAGGGCATGAAGTGTGAACATTACAAAGGAGGTGAAGTGTTTCCTATTATCAACCCAGAATGAGAGTTCTCCATTCTGTCCCTCTGAAACTTCTCTCTCTTCTTTTCCCTCTCCTGAGGCACATTGCCCTCCTGACCTCCTTACCTGTTTATAGACTTCAGGACTCATTTAGCTGATATTTTCTAAAGATATTTTTCCTTTAAAGTACATGAGTTATTTTCCTCAAAATTCCTAAATTAGAGCCGTCTGTCTCAAACCCACTTTGTTAGGTTTGGTATCAACATTGAACTTAAGTCTTAAGACGATTCTGAAGTGATCTCTCTTTCTTTTTATACTCAAGCTCATTCTTTGAATATTGTACAAAAATCTGTGTCTGTACATTTCAAGCAGAAAGATTTTTTTAACCACCAAATTGATTAATTCATTGGATATAAGAATATGAATGCTTTCTATTTCTTCTTGAGTCCATTTTGGCAAATTTCATTTTTTTAGAAATTTGTTCAATTCTATCACAAACAATGTTATTCAAAATATCCTTACCACTTGGTTCTGCTGATTTTATAGGTAAGTCCCTCTTTTTGTTCCTTATTTCTGCCTTTCCTTTTTTATTTTCTTGAATGTACCAATGGTTCACCAAACATACTCATTTCACATAATCCATTTTTGGTTTTGCTGGACCTCTCTTTTATATGTTGGTCTATTTCCTTGAGTCCACATTCTTTATTATTCTTCATTATTTCCATCTTTCTACTTTCTCTCTGTTAATTTTGTTGTTTTTTTCTTACTTTTTGTTTGTTTGTTTGTTTTGGGCAGTGCTAGGGATTGAACCTAGGACCTTGCTTAAGTCACATCCCCATGCCTTCCTTAACTTTTAAATATAAATTATTAATTTCCAAACTTTGGTCTTATCTAATAGAAGTACTTAAGGCTAAAATTTTACTTAGGGCAGTGGCATCCACATCACTGCCTCAGCTACATCCAACAAGTTGTAATAAAAAATTTTCATTTTCATTTAATTCTAAATATTTTCCAATTTGTTTTAATATCATGTTAACCTTTAAGTTATTTAGAACTGCTTCTTAATTTTCAGAGACTTTCTCTGGTTATCTCTTTGTCATTGAATTCTAACATAATTTTAATAATACCAGTCTTTTGAAATTTGTTGAGACTTGATTCATGACCCAGTATGTGTTAATTTGTGCTTATGTTCTTGACAGAAGTGAAAGGTGTATTCTGCAGCTATTGAGTGTAGTATTCTCCTTACATCTACTGGATTGAACTTGTTAATTGTGGTATTGAACTATTTTATATTCTCACTGAGTCTCTTGTATACATAAAAGAGCTCTGAAAGTGTACCTAGGAGACCAAAAGCATTGGTTGCTTTGAAGAAGGGAACCAAGTGGCCATGGAGGAATGCAGAGCTCTGTAGCTTCCAGATTAAATTGGTTCTCCCTAGGCCTGGACCTTGTCACTGGAGAAACTGTAAAGGAGGCCCCAGTCTTCCTCTTGGTCCTGGGAAAATCCTCCAAACATGACATCATCAGCTCACTACAACAGTCTTCTCAAGATACTAATCTTATGGAAGAGGCTAAAATTGGAAGTGACAGTACATTTTCCCCTAAGAGAACGCCAAGAATAAACCCACACCCTTGTTCATCTCAGTCACTATGAGTATCTCAAGGTTCCAGATCATCCTTATTAGTGGTTGTCTACTTTTTTCAGAAGTTGTACAACTCTCATTGGACCCATCCCCGTGCAGTTAATCACCCTGAAAACTGTCACTGTACCCTTGAGAATCAGTCATATATCACCAAAATCACCTGAATCCTCACTTTCTTCTTCAGATGTCCCTGCAACCTCTTACTTTAACTGAAACCTGCCACTCTTTCATATTCAAGCCTCTCATGTAGTAGCTACTTATTCTCTCACACTTCCAACTCCACAGGGTCTGGAGTGGAGTGGATGTCCGCATTGCTGCATGCAGATCATTGTACTCCAGATGTGCTCCGTAGACCAGCAACATCCATATCACTGAGAACTTGATGGAAATAGAGCAACTTCCACCTTATCCGTGGTTTCACTTTCTATGATTTCAGTTACAGTTAGCCACCACCTGCAAATATTAAATGGAAAATTCCAGAAATAAACAATTGGAAAAACGTTAAATTACACACTGTTCTGAGAAGCATGGATATATTCCAGGCCATCCTGTTCTGTCCCACAAGGAATGTGATCATCCAGTTTATCCACACAGAATATATGCTACTTGGCCTCTGTCACTTAGTAGCTAATTTGGTTATCATTTTCACTGTTGTGCTATTGTAGTACTTGTGTTCAAGCAACCCTTATTTTACTTAATAATGGTCCCAAAGAACGAGAGTAGTGATGCTGACAATTCACATGTGGCAAAGGAAACCATAAAGTGCAAACCAAAAGTGAAAAGTTTGCTAAGATTTACAGTAAGTTTCCATTAATCTCTTACAGTACCTCATTTATAAAAATAAACTTCATGACGGGAATGTATGTGTAGAAAAAAAACAGAATATATCGTGTTTGGTACTATATGTGATTTCAGGTATCCACCGGGGGATTCGGAACAAATCCTCCATGAATAAAAGGGAACTTCTCTATGGAATTTCAAGTATTCTCAGAGACCTACTGAATCAAAACTTGCATTTTAACAAGATCTCCTGGTGTGTTGTATTTCATCAAAATAGTATTTTCAAGCAAAACATTCAAAATTAGGGTAAAATTTAGTCTGCAGAACTATACTAGACATTGCCTCTGATTACTTCTGTGACTCCTACTTCTCTGCTTAGTTTCACATAGTCTGTCTTCTTGGGGATCCTCAGGCACAAGAAGAGGACCCTGCTTTAAGGCCTATTTACTAACTGCCCCTATAACCTTCTTCCATCAGAGAGCCTCAAGGCTCATGCCCTTCTCCTCCTCACCCCCCACTTTTCAGAGAGCCCTCCTTGATCATCCTATGCAAACACAGCATCTTCTTACCTTCCCACAACTATTGCCTGCTTTATATTTCTTCAAAGAACTTTGAAATATTATTCAATTATTTAATTTATTTATTGTCAATCTCCTTTTATCATGCGTGTGTGTATGAGAGAGAGAGAGAGAGAGAGAGAGAGAGCACTTACACACTTAACTAGAATAAAAGCCCCATGTCAGCAGGAACTCCATTTTATTCATTTATTTTGCTGTTATAACTCCAACACAGATCATAGCACCTGCATATTGTAGATGTCCAATAAAGTGTTGTCTTACAAGGTAATGAAAGAGCAGAAAGGATTGGGAGAAAGTTTTCACTGTATACCCTTCTATACCTTTCAAATTTTGAACCATAGGAAAGTATTATCTTCTTAACAATAAATTATTTATGTGTTTTTTTAAAGTTGCTTTAATATCTTCTCCTTCCTTCTATTCAGTCTCAGGAAGAGAAAAACATGGTGCTCCTTGGCTGAAGACAACTCATCAAAAAACCAGAATCCTCATCCCACATGAAACATGCTCTAGCAATATTCTCTTCCATTTCCATTGCACCTGCCTGAAATTAGCCTTTTACATATGCTCAACTTTTCCTTTAGAGAAAATAGGCAAACTTTTTGAAGAAAGTTTTTCAATTCATGCTCATCCAAGTTTCTTTTGAGAGTTGACTACACTCAATCCTATTCACTTTTCAATTTATTGCACTGTGTCTTTTGTGCCCACTAACTCACTATACTTTATTATTCTCTCCTTTAAGTGTAAATTCTAACGTTAATCTCACTGGACTTTTCTGGTACTCCTGGAAGCTTCTATAACAAAGGGTTGTCCTGTATCCTCCAACTTCCAGATCTTTCCTTTTCATCCAATTTCATGGACTCTAATGTTGGGGCTCTCCAGGGTTTGCTTCAGACCCTCTCACTTAACAGACCCTCTTTGAATGTTCATATTCATCTTATAATTTCTATCTACTTGGTGAAAACCTCCAAATATCTGTCTCAGACCTCTCCCATGTGTGTGTGTCTCTCTCTCTCTCATTTTTTTATCTTGGTGCTGGGGATTGAACCCAGGGCCTCTGCATGTGAGGCTCGCTCTGCCAACTGAGCTATATCCCCAGCCCCCATGTGTTTCTTTCTTATAAATAAATAAAGACATGGAATGATGTCTAGACCCTTAGTCTGGGGTCTTAGGTCCTCCCTGGTATAGTATTATAGACCCTGCTTGTCTTTCCCCCATACATGTCCTTCTTACTCCAGCATTTCCCAATCGCACCAAGCTGTATCTAGCTTGTGTTCTTCCTCACGTTGAACCCTGTGTGTGGATCACACTCCCCCACATGACTGCATCCCTTTCTTTTGAATGACTAAGCATTCCTGTCTCTCCAGCCTGGGCTTCTCATATTCACTATACTCTGTGCTCACCTCTCAAAGGACTGACGGTACTATATTGAAATTACAGCCCTGCGAATCAGTTCTTACCTGTCATCTGGGAGGCTCCTCAGGGCCAATAATGTGTCGAGTCTTACTCATCTTGCTAAATTCAGCACCAGGCACAGGGCCTGTCATGAAAAATGCTCAACAAAGAACTGTTGAACTAAACTGGTAATTGCATTGACTATATTAAGTTCCAAGAAAAACTAATGAAAAACACATGAAAACGGTTCCTTCATACTCTTTGCAGGAATATAACCATTATAATAAAAGCCTTACAGGATATTTTCATGCATGAGTCCATCTGCTTCATGAACATACTTTTGGAGCTTGTTTACGGAGAATCAAATCAGGCTACAAAAAGTTAGTCTATGCTTAGGGTTAGCAACAGTTTAGTCTTCTTCAGAGATAATGGATGACTCTGGTATAAAGTTAGGTTCTAAGGAAATCCTTGGTGCCGCACCACATGGAAATGGGAAGGTGGTTGTATGAGAATATACATGAGCGTTCATCAGTCTTTCTCTTTCAGCATAGAGATAGCTTGTCCTTCAAGCAAAGATAGGCCAAGTTTATCAATAAAAATGAAAGCCTTTATTAAGGCCCCTACAATACCTCTAAAATGAATAGAAAGTATATCCAATGACAGATAAGATAAATTTTATCCTAATTGTCCTGGAGCCCTTTCCTGTGTGTTTCAGAGTATGTGAAATATATATGAACCTTTGTATTTTCTTAAAAGATATTGAGGACACATATTTCTTGACCATGACTTTCCTATATATATTTTATTCTTCAGTTGCACAATTTGAAATTACTGCTCTGAGAAGTGCTTTCACACATACCCAATGAGAAATAAAAAATGTGACTAAAACAGAAATAAAACACTCATTATGTCTCTTTAAATTTTTATATTGTCCCCACCAGCAACTTGAGTTTAGTAGATTGCATGTTTAACATTAACATCTGTGTTTAAAGAGATCTCTGTTTACCTAACACAATTTCTTTTAACAACTTAGCTCAATTCTTAAAATACCAGCATTATTAAAAGCATCTCAAATCTTCTCATCTTGTTTTTTTTTCCTCTAGTACAATTTTATAAAGCTGAAAACACCAAATAACTAATATATCTCCCAATTTTTACTTCTTGGGATTAGACCATTTTACTTCTTGGAAGTAAGTGACTTTGAAATATGCACATTTTGATAATAATTGGTGACATTATGACTTTAAAGGTTATTGGTAAGGAAGAATACATTATGTTTTCTTATTTCAAAACAAAAGAAAAAACTTTTAAATCCTAACTTCATGATTTTTTATTATGCCTACATCAAAAATGAAGGTAAGAAAACTGTGCAACCTACAATTACTATTTTTGATAATAGAGGATGATAAAACCTGTCAGAATATGTCCTCATTCTGAGAGTGTGCTGAATCCTGGCAGACATTTCAGAACATCAATTACTGTGTGTGCAGTGGTTTTGAGACACTATTTAAAATTCCTTAAAATGAAGCTCAAGTCTTTTTCTACACTAATCATTATTAAATGAGGATCCATCCATTAATTTTAGGGAACAGTACTACTCAAAATTACCGGGAAAAGAAAAGTGTGTGCATTTCCCCCACCACCCCAGGGAAGAGGATCAATACTTTACATCAGATTTTCACTGTGATTAATAAAAGATTAAATTCCACTGCAATAAGTAAAGCCTGATTATAAGTCTTACTTCTTCCATCCTGTCTTGTCTCTTCCAGTCTCTTCTAAATTTAAAATTCATTGGAAATTACACTGAACTGGAAGTCCCAAAACCCAGGCTTTACCTCGATTCTATTATTTAGAAAACCATGTGGATTTGAGCAAATAACATCTCTCTGGAGTTTTAGTTTTCTATCACAAAATAAACATAGTAGCATCCCAAGGTTTCTCTCAAATGGAAGGGTATGGCCTGACTTTTAAAAAATCAAGAGCCACCTTTCGATTCCCCTCCCCTCAATAGAGATAGACATATAAACAAATCAAAATAACAATCTGAAAACAAAAGACGAAATCTTTTTAATAGGTAAGGCATTTTAAACTTCATTTGGCAACTGTATATTGAAAAATATGTCAAAACAGGAAAGAAAAAAACATGATTTATTTTGTCATTGAAAAGGGAGAGACCCATCCCAGTTGTTAACTGTGCTGGTTCAGAGTGAGAGCAACATAAGATTGCCCTTGGATAAAATCATTTCTGTGAACGTCCTGACTGGCATTCTTTGTAAGACACATTTTGCATTACATTTAATTTATATTATAAATGATGAGGTTTATTGTCTTAAAAATAGTCACTTCACCTGTATTCTAAAATTACTCCATTTTATTGCCATTATTTGTTTATTGAGCTATCTCAACTATGCACTGTAGTCCCTCTCATGTGGGACACATTGGAGCAGAAATCCTTTTGTTGGTTAAGAGTCTCAAATAAAATAATAAATGTATAAAGACCCTGAAGTTTTTAGCTTAAATGATTTTGCACAAAATACAATAATGTATACAAAGAGTGGTGCTTATTTTCCCATTTTCTTCTTTTTCTTTCATTCACTCATCCTTTCAATTAAAAAAAAACAAAGAAAATCAATGTAATGATAACTAGTATGTAGTTGAACTTACTCTCAGCCCTTGCATTCAGCACTAATGAATGTATTCATTATATTAATGAATTAATAAGTGTACTGGTGCATTTAAGACTCACTACCATCCCATGAGGTTGGTACTATTGATACTCCATTTTAAACTTAGGAAACTGAAGCAAAATTAAATCACCCTTAACCTGAGAGGTTAAGTCACCATTGACATAAATGTAAGGATTGGTGTCAAAATTTAAACTACAGATACCAGACTCCTGAGATTCGGCTACCAAACACAATGTAATGAGAGTAAAATAAGGGCACACATTTATTCAGTTGTCCACAAGTATTTTTCAAGTGTGTAGAAAGTACTGGATCCTGTTCTGTGTTGATGGGAATATTAAGGTAGATAAATGCAAGCAAAATGCTCTCAAGAAGCTTAGACTATTGCTGTAATGCTCAATATGGGAGACAAATGCCAACATGTGGCATTTTACCTTTATTTAAAAAATATTTTTAATTGTAGTTGAACACAATACCTTTATTTTGTTTATTTAGTTTTTTTTAAATGGTGCTGGGGATCAAACCCAGTGCCTCAAAATGTGCTAGGCAAGTGCTCTACCACTGAGCCACAACCTCAGTCCAGCTATTTACCTTTAAATGTAAAGACTTTTAATAAATGGTTTAAATGTCCTTATATATTATATAGTTTGTGCTAAAATTAAGTTTAAATAATTTAAATGAATATTATTAAAATTAAATAAAATCTGAAATTGCATTTCTCAATTGTACTAGCTATATTTTGAGTCCTTAATAGTCACATGTGACTAGTGACTGCCGTATTATATAGATGAAGACATTTCCATTACATTGCAGAAAGTTCTATAGGCACAGTGCTGGCTGTGTGGCAGGGGCAGGGGCAGCCAGGGAACAAATAAACCAGAAATTTCACTAACTTTGTGTCTATACTATGTAAAATAACAGGGCACCCAAGGAACACAGAAAAGGGCACCTGACTTGAGGCCACAGAAATTGGGAACTGCTTTCCAATTCAGGTGACAGCTAAGCCACGATCTGGAATGTTAAGTGAGATTTGGACAGACAAAGAGAAGGAGTGAACATTTTGGGTAGAGGGAAGATATTTTCTTAGCTCTTTTCTGTCATGATTCTTCAAAATCAAACATTTGGAACTTCATTTCTATCCTCAAAGAACCTCAACTATTAGGCCACAACACCCAGAGTGCAGGATGGAGACAGGCGAGGGGTGGATGAGGAGAGGCCCCTACCCCTGTGCTTTGTGCTCTGTGCTGCAGCGATGCCCAACTGCTGTTGCACAGTGCTAGTTCTACTCATGCTTTTATGATGCAGCCCGCTAATCAGAGACTTCCAACAATTGTTCCACATCACATCAGTGTGCAGTGTCCAAGGCTGTGACCTGCTTCTTTCAGGGTAGGTTCTCTTTATTTTGCATTAGTTTCATTTCTCAAAATGGAGAGTGTCAGAAAGTGGTGACAATTATGGGAATTTCAAAGACTTCTTTGCCCACCAAGCCAAGTTCCTAACAGAGTAATGGAGTGGATTCATATCATTCATTATCTTCATAAGATAGGATGTTGTAGCATAGTGCTTTAGCAAGAAAGATTATTGAACATTAAGATAATAATTTTCAAACTTTTTCTCCATATTTCAAGGGCATAAGTTTGGAGCTTTCATTAATATGGAAAAATCATAGATATTAGCAAGGATTTAATAAGCTATACACACAAAAACTTCGTTCTCAAAGGAACATATGTAGAAGAGTATTATTCATTAATTCATCAGCAAAAGATTATATGAATTCAAAAAGGAATTAGAACTGAATGACTTATAAGACTAAGTCGGAGGATATATAAATTTCCCCCGCTAGGTCATCCATTTTCATTTTTCTGACTTGAATAAGACTAAGGAGAATTTTTACTGAAAATAAACTTGGACATATGATTATGTTTAACTTAAATTGGCCCCACTTTTCCTTAATCCTTACTTACCTGGAAAGCCCCATGGCAGTTCTTTTAAATTTTTAAATAGGTTCCTACGCCTTTCCTTCTGCTACAAAAAGACAACTGGGGAGAGAAGGCAGGAGCAAAGTCTGGGATTGGATACTGAAATATTTTAACTTCACAAATAGTCTCAGCATGTGCATCTCTAGTTCTTGTTTCTGCCTACTCTTCTATGAACTACAAAATGACCTAAAATGTAAAATTCAATATTTGCCTTTCACAAATGTCTTCCATTTGGTAAGCTTATGTGATACACATAGAAGTGTCCTATATATTATGACCCTGAATCTACACAGGAATCCTGAGATGTAGACAAAAACAATTAGCATCTCTGTTGTTTCAGAGAGGGGAAAGCAAGTCTCAGACAGACTAAAATATGATCCAAGATCAGTTAGCTGGCCCTCAACCTCATGCTTCTGGCTCCAGATTCAGTACTTTTTCTCACCTTTGAGTCAATAAATTTAGAGGAATAGAATGGCAACTAAACTAATCCCTGTCACTCAAGGTCAGTCTGTCCTTACAGACTTAGATGGGGAAGGCACAGTCACAACTAGGCTCCTGTTGCAGTAATATATTGATCTGACTGGAAAAATATAACTAGCTCTGAAAAGAAATATTCAACCCGAGTACAAAGTGGTGATAGCCCTGGAACTTCCAGGAAAGTCAGGTTTTATTAGTCATCTTTGCATTATACAATAAAATAACTGAGATAAATAACGTAAGGACAAAGGGCATATTTTGACTCATGGTTCTGAGATTCCAGTCCAGATCAGGTGGACTGCCATGTCGGTTTCCTGCCACTCAGACATTCGACACAGCTCTGTTGGAGCAGAGGATCCAACATTTGACATGGTCTATTGGAATAGAGAACTCAACATTTGACACAGTTCTGTTGATTTTCCTCCCTCTTGTGAGCCATAGGCGTGGCATGTCTCCATGTGTAGTTGCTTTTTAAGATTAATAATCAATATGTCATTAGAAACTTATTGGAAAAACATTGGGAAGGTTTTACTGTATTGGGACACAAAATAATGCACAATGAAAATTTAGCAGTAATACATAGATAAATGTATGAAAATAAACAATTGTAGCTGTGCTCAGGTTAAAAGGAGTCTGTGATGGCTTTAGTATAATAATAGATGGATAAAGAGGCATTCCTCTGAGCCTGGATGCAGTGGTTAGTCTTTGTTGCTTTCCTAGTTTTAATAGTTGATTCTAGAGATACTTTACATAATGAAAACATTTAGATTAGTCATAAATATAATTTGTGCTTTTCCTATGTTTAGTCTAATTCTTTGAGAATCAGAATAGATTGTAGTCTGCCATTATATGAAATTAGAATAGACTAAATATTAATTATAATTTGATTTCTTTGCCCTTTAATAATAGTAAAAACTTTTCACTGTTAAACACTGTAGTTCATGGTGGGGGTGGTTTCTCAGAAAATCTAGTGATGTGTTTGTTCTGAAGGTTGAAGGCTGGTGGATCATGGTGCCCTCAGTTTAGCTGGGAGACAAGGTTGTTTTAGTTTAGCTGGGGGACAAGGTTGTTTTAGTCTGGACTGTCATACAGAGAGAATGTGTACTTTGAGAAGAAGCAAAGATTTTACTTTTGAAGATTTTTCTTGTTTTAAACTAATCAAGAATGATATAATCATTACTAAAGAAAAATATCTATAAAAAGACTGGCAGAAAAAATAAAGACAGATTCAGCCTCAGAACACTTTGTGGCTCTGTGTGCTGTTTCTCCACCATGCCAACGCCTCCCATCCACCTAGGACCCCAGATCCCTGCTAGGGCTGGACCCCAGCAGTGGACTGTTGCTTTGGGCCTCTGGCAAGGGTAGCCCATCATGGCGGCAGTACATAATGAGCTAGGAGAGAGAGAGGACCAACAGAGGTACACAACTTCAATCACCAATGGACTTTCCATGAGGGTCCCAACTCCTTAAGATTCCTCATAAAGCACCACCCTGGGAACCAAGCCTTCTAACACATGTGCCTTTGGAGACACTCATGCAACCATAGCACAGGCCCTCTGCTGTAGGGAGCACCAGAGGGGAGTATTGCCACGGGGAGGAATACTGTAAGCCTGTAATGCTCACTTCCAATACTGTTCCAACACATGCATCCGTGTACTATAAGAGGAGACATTAGTCACTCTTAACTAAAAGAAAAGAATGGTGAAACTGTAAAACAACCTAGAAATCATCTTTTTCAACCTCTTTATAAGGAAGAAACTGGAGTTCTACAGGCTGTTGAAGCCAAAGCTAGAACCCAAGTCTTCTAGTTCCAATACACTGCTTTTTTAGCACAGATTCTAATTCAGCATTAACCAAATTGTACCATAGAACTCTATAGTGCCCTGTGAGATGTGAATAGATACTCCTATAAATGAATCAAATAAGCAAAAAAAATGAAGTGAGAGATTTCATATGCAAATAAGTTTAGACATGCAGGGTTAATAGTAATTTTAAAAGTTTTATTTATTTCACAAATTCTCAGAGTTTTTAAAATGATAATATTGTACTATGTATTCCTAACTCATACATATGCATGATTTACCCCATTTTTTTTTTACCATGAAACATTTTCTTGAGGAAAACCTATTACCATCTAAGTCACATGATATTTAATTTTGACAGTGTAGTTTGGGAAAAGCAGCTCTAATATTATAAAATTAATGGACTTCTGAAAATTCATTGAAGTGCACTTTTTAAAAAAAAATGTTTCAAAAAGGGAAAGAAAAACAAATAGTTTCAGCTTCTGGTAGCACAAATATCTTTCTAAAAAAGAACTAAAATACAATTTTATCAAGTTCATAGGCTCATAGGAAGTAAGGAAATTCTTCAAGGGAAAAATTCCCTACTTCCAAAGAGAATTGTTGAGCTAAAACCTGAACGCAAAGTGCATGTGTGTGTACACACACACACACACACACACACACACAGGAGGAAGGAAGGCAGGGGAAACTTAAAGAAAGATTCCACATCAGCATGGCAATCAAGAGACCAAGCTTTAAGATGGGCAATGAGGACATGCAAAGCCTAAGGATGGATTAAACTGAATTAAATGGCAGACCCAGTGAGGATGATACAATAATTCAGGTAGCATATCCCTGCATACAAGAGAAATAAAAGGAATTTCTCTAAGGCTAAAAACATCCTCAACATAAATTAAAGATTCAGCACAAGGGTGGACAGACCAGTTTGGGCTCACATCAGGATGAACAAACAAGAAAACAAACTAGTATAAATAAAAGTCTTTAAGGAAAAAAATATTCAGGTCTCCACAAATTTCAAATACAATAACTATAGGATAAAGATGATGAAGGAATTGTGTAACATTTTTTTTAAAAACATAAAAGAATAAACTTCCTCTTCTTGGAAGATGTAGTAGTCTTATTTTTTTCTATTCTAGTTATTAAAGAACAAATAAAAACACTGACCATTATATATAAAGTAAATTCAAGAAAACTGTGAAAGGCAGGAAAAGAACGGAGAGTGACTAGGAACATCAGGAAATAATACAGTGGTAAAGCTCTGGGGTCTTTTTGCCTCATGTATCTCAGACTTGGAGTTAAAGAATCCAACAACTAGAAACACCAAAGGATAAGAAAGTTCCAACAAAGCCATTTCTCTGTAACCAAAAGACAAGGGAACATTCTATCAAAACAGAAAACTTTTAAATAATAATTATTCCATTCCTGCCAAACACCACAGGGAAACTATGTGACCTCATTTCTATCTACAACAGCAAGGGCCAAGTAAGGACTCAGATTTCTATCTCTCCAATGCTGTTGTGAGGCATCCAAACACCCCCTCCAGGATGATTATCAGAGAAGGCTAAGTGGGGAGCCAGGATCTCATCTCCTCTGGCCAGTGGCAGTGGCCTCATCATCACCTGGAGGTGGTGAAAAATCTCTCCACTAGGCCTCTTCTGATACCATCTCGGTGGAGAATCAGTGGCATCTTGCTGCTGCTGGGCAGGAATGATGTCCATGACTCATGTGGTTTCCACTCAAACTATGAATGGAAAATTGTTACTGCAACTCCCACTCACTCCAGCAGTAATGACCCACTCTGTTAAAGGAAGCTGAGTGAAGAATCTGGACTTCTACTTCCACCTGTCATTAACAAGGGTGAATCCTTCCTTTCCCCTGCTGAGTGTTGGTAGAGAAATCCAGCTCAAGTAGAAAATTTAAATAAGATCTAAAATCTTACAATACCAAATGTCCAGGTTTCAACTGAACATTATTTATTATACCAGGGACCAAGTAGATCTAACAATGAAAAACAACCAATGATACCAATACTGGGATAACAAAAGATGTTAGGATCATTTGACAAGAATTTTAAAGCAGTCATTGGAATTTAGAGAATTTCAATTAGCCCTTCCAAAAGGTTGGGTCCGCTGGTGACAAGTCTTCTTAGTTTTTCTTCATTTCAGTGCTATTTACATGCAATGTAAATTTATTTCCATTATAACAATGCTTCAATGAGCAAATGCAAATACATTTTAATGAACGAAAATGTAGAATGCCTCAGCAAAGAGAAAGTCTAACAAAGAAATTTTTTAAAAAACAGAAGTCACTAGAAATCTTTAAAAATCAACTTAAAAAAATCAAAATCTCAGTTGATATGCTCAATGGCAGAATGAAGAGAATAAAAGAAATATTTGGGAGGTTTTCAAGATGGCGAAATAGATGAGGTCACTCTCCTGGCTGCTTCATAGAGTGAAATCAGGAAAGCAGACAGGCAACTTCTCAGCAAGGTAGGTGAACAAAAAAAGTGAGGAGACCTTACTGGAAATTAAAACTGGACATACAAAGCAGATCTGGGACTCAGGAGGTTGGATATAATAAAATAAGGAAGAAATCCCCAGTGATACAGTCACTACTGTGGCCGGGCCGGGAGTGGGGAGGGATGACGGAATTAAAGGAATCCACATTTGGGGGAGGCCCAAGGTGTGTCTGGGTACAGAGCATTTAAAGATCAAGGACATTGCCCAACAAACCTGAAAGACATGCTACACAATATCCACATTTGGGAAAAGAAGCTGCCATCTCTCCAGGAGGTGTGCAGAGGAAAAAGGAAGGAACAATTTTCCAGCCATGTTGCAGGGGCCAGCAGTTGAGACTGCTGATTCCTGGCAAACCAAGTTTGGCCCAAAATACAGGACCAGTAACACATTGCACAACATACAGTGAGCTTACGTGACCATGAGAAAATCAAACATGGAGAGGGGTTTACACAGGGAACACTTGGTCAGGGAAATCCACCCAGCTCTACCCCTCCCGCTCCAATCTGACTGCTTGCAGGACTGGCTGGGAGAGATGAATCTGGTAGGGAACTCAAAAGGGCAGGGATTGGAGAGATTGTTTGGAGACTAAAACCGGGTCTAGGAAATGTGGGGTCCAAAGATGACACAGGGGACTAAGAATTGTTTCCCCCACCACATAAGTGGAACCCAGGGGAGAGTCTCAGAACCCAAGACTCAGAAAGTACTGGGCACTGGAGGTGTTCTGATTTAATATCTCCATTCCAACTGGCATCCAGCAAAGAGCCTAGAACCCACCTAAGCCTTAACCCTGCCTCCAGGAATTCCACCTATAGGATTACCTTTTTCACTCCAGCAATCCAGAGGGTGGAGAATCACACTCCAAAAGACCCCACCTAAAACTGCTGAGAAGAGAAGCTGATAATCTTTTGAATGCCAACAGAAAGAATTCTTTAACTTCATCAGGAAATTTTAAAATTCTTTTTCTCTGTTTAATTATGACCATAATGGTAATGGACATTTATACATATTCATATTTTTCCTCATTTCTAGCATTTTTGAAGCTAGTTATTTTTTATGGTTTTGTTTTTATGAACTATGATGTTTGATTAGTATAGTTTAGTTTTGTTTTTTATTCTTTTATTTTTATTTTTTAATTTTTTAAATTTTTACTATATATATATATATATATATATATATATATGCTTCCTATTTCCCTTGATTCTATCTTTTCTTCTGCTAACAGCCACTCTCTATTGTTCTCTTTCATGCTTCCTTTAATTTTTTTACTTCTCCCTTCTCTCCTCCTCCCCCATAATCATCACATCCTATATCACTTCTGTTGTCTCCCTGTCCACCATTTGAAATTATAAACCCTTTTGCAAACTTGCTCTTTTTATTGTAGGCAATAGCTGATCGCATCATTTCTGTTTATTGTGATGATTAACATTGTAGATGTCATAGCAGGAACTATTTGGTTTAATGCTGTATATTGTTTGCATTGATTGTTGTTATTATTTGTCTCCCCCGAAACAGTGAGGTATTCTAAATCTTCAGGGACACTGTAAGTCCACAGGGTAGAAACTCCACTGCCTTAGATCCATACTGTAGGATGGGTAGACAAACAAACAACATGAAAAACCAAGGGAACAAATTGCCCCAAACAAACCAAGATACTCCAATTATAAAATTCATGGACATTACAGTGGAAGAAATGTCAGAGAAGAAGTTTAGAATGTACATCATTAAACTGATCTGCAAAGTAAAGGACCATATAAGAAGTGAAAATACAGGATACAGGCTGGGGATATAGCTCAGTTGGTAGAGTGCTTGCCTTGCAGGCATGAGGCCCTGGGTTCAATCCCTAGCACTACAAAAAAAAAAAAAAAAAAAAAAAAAGAAAGAAAAGAAAAGAAAATACAGGATACAGGATGTGAAAGATCACTTCAATAAAGAGACAAATTCTGAGGAAAAAAAAAGCAGAAATCCTTGAAATGAAGGAAACAATAAACCAAATTAAAAATTCAATAGAAAGCATCACTAACAGACTAAAACACTTGGAAGACAATGAAGACAAATGAAGGCAATGAAGGCAATTTAGAAAAAATATATAATCTTGGAAACAGAGTTGGCCACAGAGAGAAGATGTTAAGAAACCATGAATGGAATTTCTAAGAACTATGGAATAACATGAAAATACCAAAGTTAAGATTTTTTGGGATAGGTGAAGGAACAGAGATACAAACCAAAGAACTGTACAATCATTTCAATGAAATAACATTAGAAAAATTCCCAAACCTAAAGAATAAAATGGAAAATCAAACACAAGAGACTTACCAGACCCTGAATGTACAAAATTACAACAGAACCACACAAAGGCACATTATAATGAAAATGCCTAACACAGAGAATAAGGATAGAATTTTAACGGCCACAAGAGAAAAATAACTGATTGTGTATAGGAGGAATCCAATTCAGATCCCAGCTGATTTCTTGACCCAGACCCTCAAAGATAGGAGGTCCTGGAATAACATATACCAAGCTCTGAAAGAAAATGAATGCCAACCAAGAATTCCGTATCCAGCAAAATTAAGCTTCAGATTTGAAGATGAAATAAAACCTTCCATGATAAACAAAAGTTAAAATAATTTGCAATCAGAAAGACTGCCCTACAGAACATTCTCAACAAAATATTCCTTGAAGATGAAATGAAAAATAAAAGTGAAAACCAGCAAAGGGAGGAATTACACTAAAGGAATAGTCAATCAAAGGAGAAACTAATTCAAATTAAAAACTGGAAATAAACTCAAATGACAGGGAATACAAATCATAAGTCAATAACAACCTTGAATATTAACAGCCTAAACTCAACAATCAAAAGACATAGACTGGCAGATTGGATAAAAAAACAAGACCCAGCAATATGCTGGACTGTGAAGAGACTCACTTCACAGGCAAAGACATCCACATACTGATGGTGAAAGGATGGGAAAAAAAAACATATCACTCACATGGATCATGTAAACAAGCAGGAGTTTCTACCCTCAAATCAAATAAAGAGGACTTTATGTCAAAATTAATCAGAAGGGACCAGGAAGGCCCTTCCATACTACTTAAGGGAATTACACATGAATAAGACATAACCATCATAAATATTTATGCCCCAAACAATGGCGCATCTATGTATATCAAACAAACCTTTCTCAATTTCAAGAATCAAAGAGACCACAACACAATAATACTGGGTAACTTTAACATGCCTCTGTTACCACTGAATAGATCCTCCAAACAAATAAAGAAGCTATAGAACTAAGAAACACAATTGATAATTTAGCCTTCACAGACATATGTAGAATATTTCACCCATCAATGACTAAATACACTTTCTTCTCACCAGCACACAGATCCTTTTCTAATACAGACAATATTATATAAGCTATCACATCTGTTGGCATACAATTGTAATATTACTTTAATATATTTTTAGCATCTGTATGGTTGATTTGATAGCTCCCTTTCCATTGATATTAATTCTTGTGTTCTTGCTTTTTTCTTGATTAGACTTTATTTTTATCAAATTTTAGCTGTACTATTTCTCTCTATTTCATGTATTTCTGCTCCTACTCTTATTTTTTTCCTTCCTACTACATAATTTGGAAATAATTGGATATTATTCTAGCTTCTTTCTGATACATGTACTTTAATTTATAAATGTTCATCTGAGTACTATTAAAAAAAAAAGAAATACTTAGTGAACTAGAACATAGAATAATAGACATTACCCAACCTAACAACAAATAGAAAGTGGAATAAAAATAAAATTAAATGAGCTTCATAAATCTGTAGAACTATAGGAAAAAAAAAAAAAAAAAAAAAGCTAACTCTCATTTCTGTCATCAGAATCCCAGACTGAGAGGAGACAGAGAGTGAGGCTGGAAACTTATACAAAGAAAAAAGGTGACTAAAATCCTCATAAATCTGTCAAGAGACATAAACCTGCAGATCGAACAGGATAAATCCAAAGAAATCCACATCAAAATATATTATAATTACACATCTAAAAAGACCAAACACACTGAAAAAATCTTAAAAGCAGCCAAGGAAGGCAGGGAATCCCATCTTGTCTATAGGGGAGAAATAGGCTGACAGCAGATTTCTCATCAGAAATCATGGAGGCCAAAACAAGCACAGAATTTTTTCAAATGCTAAAAGGAAATTTCAATCTAGAAATCTATACCTTGCAAAAAATACACTTCATTAATTAAAAAGAAATCAATACCTTTGTAACAATGGTATTTTTATGCTTTGAAGATAGTCCTTCCTGCTCTGCCACTGCAATTTATTTTTAAAATGATCATATTTCTTTCTCTTCCTCTCTCCCTTTTCCTCCCTAATCTCTCCTCCTTCCTAATCTCAGGGGAAACAGGATCATCTTTCTCCCCCATCCTAGGCAAAGTTATCTTTCCTTGAGTAGACACCCACCATAAGAACGAAGTAATCCTGACTTTGAGGATGGCACCAGAACATCTCGAAAATGACTATCTCCCAAATTCACAAGTGAATTACAACTTC
Organism: Sciurus carolinensis; assembly: GCF_902686445.1. Lineage (NCBI taxonomy): Eukaryota > Metazoa > Chordata > Mammalia > Rodentia > Sciuridae > Sciurus > Sciurus carolinensis. The sequence continues at coordinate 89,231,194 of NC_062219.1, forward strand.
AACAGAGAACAAGTGGAATGTAGCCTTTGAACCACCTCTTAAAAAACCCCTTGTTCCTCCTGATGGGCGGAATCACAGCCTTTGGGACAGGAGTTCCCTGTGTTTCTCATTTGCTAGCAAAGCAATAAAACATCTTTTTCCTTTTTCTCAAAACCATATCCTCATCATTGGATTGGGATGGGGGACAAGGACTGAACTTTCGGTAACACCTTCTCAAATGAAGGAAATAAAGGAAAACTAAGATTGGTCACCAGCAGACCTACCCTATAAGAAAGGCAAATGGGAGACTGGGGCTGTAGCTCAATGATAGAGCACATTCTTAGCATGAACAATCCCCAGCACTCAGAAAAGGAAAAGAAAATGGAAGACTTGGGGAATTTCTCCAAATACAAGGAAAAACCTTAAAATACCAGAAAGGAAAAAAGTTCATGGTAGGCAAAAATATGATAAATACCATAAGCTTCCTTTTTTTCTCCAAAGGTTTTTAAAATTCTGCTTAACAGTTGAAACAAAAAGTTTTAAACTGTTTGGCATTTATTACATCTTAAATATATGTAGAGAAAATATTTAAGACAATTATAAATAGAGAAAAAGGAACATGAAAGCCAGTAAGATTTCTATATTTCACTTGAACTAGTAAAATGATTTTCATTGCAGGCAAAAAGTTCTGCATATAAAATACAACTGAAAAAGTTTATTTATATTCAAAAACATTGTAGACACATCAAAATGAAATTCTAAATAATGTTTAAATAAACCACAGGAAAGTGGGTTTTCAAAAAAGCAGGGAAATGAAAAGCAAAGAAAATAAACAGAAAACAAAAAATAAAATGACAAACTTAAGTCCTAACATATCATTAATTACATTAACTATAAAAGGTCTAAATACATCCATTAAAATAGAGAGGAAAGAGAAATTTAAAAAAGAAGCACAGTCCATCTGTGTGCAAGAAATTCTTATCAAAGTTAATAACCTAGGCAAATTGAAAGCAAAAAAAAAAAAAAAAAAAAGAAAGGTCAACCATGAGAACATTCAGCAAAGAAAGATACCTACTCGATAAAGTAGACTTCATAGCAAATAAAATCACCAGAAGCAAAGAGCGTTGTATGATGGCAAAATAATCCAGTCACCAAAAAAGACATACAAATCTTAAATGCTGTTGTGTAATACAACAAACAAAAGCAAAAATAAATGCAAAAGATACTGTATAATAAAAAACTGCTAGATTGTCAGTCTGTGAACATCCTAGCTAGTTATTGGTCCACTAGTCAGACTGCGAGCCCCCTTCTCAGTCATTGGTCCGTTGTTAGCCCATGAAATTCCACTACTTAGGAGAAACTCCTGCACCATTTCTCTCTCACTCTCTCTTCCAGCCCCAAGCAGACGCTCTGGTTGTCTGCCTAATAAAATCTATGGTGTGAGTTCCTGTGTCCAGAGTGGCTTTCTGGGTGCTGTCGCTGGACCGCGACTCAGATCGGGCACCCCAGAGTGCTTGCTCCCCTGGTTTCAAGGGTCTGAGCTTCCTTGGACCCGGACTGAGCCGCAATTTTCTTACATCATGTCTGTCATGAAGCAAAACCTAAAGGAGAAATAATCTACAGTTATAGTAGCTTACTTCAACACCTCTCAAAATTTAGTAAAATTACTAGATGAAGAATCAGCAAAATACTGAAGAACCCAATACCACCATCATCCAACACAATCTAATTGACATTTATAGAACACTCCATTCACCAATAGCAGAATCTACATTACTTTCAAGTGTTCACAGAACATACGCTAAGATAATCCATACCCAGGCCACAAAACTTTCTCAAAGATATTAAAGTAACTAAAATCCTACAGTGTGTGCTTTGACCACAACAAAATCAAACAAGGAATCAATAACAGAAAGACTAAAATCTAAAAGCATTTGGAAAACATATGAATATTTCTAAATAATGTGTGGATCAAGGAGAAAAACCTCAAGAATTTTTTAAAGTATACATTGAGCTGAATAAAAATGAAATACAATATGTCAAAACTGTGATATCTGTCTAAATGTTGAAATAGAAATTTATAATATTAAAAAGCATGAATTGGAATAGAAGAAATCTCTCATGGCAATAATCTAAGCTCTTACCTCAAGAACCTAGAAAAACAAAAAGCAAAATAAAACTAAATCAGGTGGGAATAAGCAAATAATAAAGAGATTGCTGAAATTAAAAACAAAAGAGAAAAATTAACCAAGGAGCCATTTCCTTGAAAAGATCAAAAAAATTCACAAACCTGTAGCAAAACTGACCAAAAAAAAAGAGAAAGAAAGCAACAAACTTATATTCACATGAATACCTGTACATGTAGGTCATTAGATTTATTCATGATACCAAACCTTGAATCAGTCCAAATGTCCTTCAGTAGGTGAAAGGTTACCCAAACCATGGTGCATCCATATTGTAGAATGCAAATCAGCAGTGAAAAGGAATGAACTCTTCACACATGCAACAATCTGGAGATTTTCCAAAGAATTATGGAGGGAAAAAGTCAATCTCAAATGTTATGCAACATATAATTCAATTTATATAACATTTTTAAAAATTAATTAGTGGTATCTGGGGGTTAAGGAGAAATGCTCTTGGAGGGAAGTGGGTGTGGCTTAAAGGGGCCCACATGATGGGTCCTTAGGATGATGGATCCTCATGATGACAGACATGATCTGAATCTTGACAGTACCAAAGTTAACATCCTGAGTGTGATACTGTCGTAGAGTTCTGCAAGATGTCACCATTGCAGAGCATCTTGTATTATTTCTTACACCAAGTGAACTCTCATTATCTAAAAATGACAACTTAATTAAAACAGATAATTAATTAAATATAATTAATTAAAGAAGATAAAGGAACAAAGAAGGTGAGAAATTTGTAAAAATCAAATGGAACTTTAAGAAGCTACTTTCACTCCCTTTTTAATCATCAAACTTCCTCTCTTAAGGAGTAAGATGTGAAAATTGCTGCTCATTTTTCATGTAGGGGTAAGGAGGGTGAAAGGGTTAAGCTGTACCTTTACCCCTGTACACAGAGGGGGCTGTCCTCCTCAGAGTCCGGCTACAAACACTTGCTGCAGCTGAAGAGAAAAAGCCTTCTGCCAACCCCTCAGCACTGATTTCAGGTTGGCCCCTCTTGCATGCCAGCTTCCTCCTCACTAGTATGCCAAATGTCTAAGTGGGGGTCATTCATCAAAGAGCAGAGATGAGAAGATGTAGGAAGAAAACTAGAGTTCTCACCATAATCTGATCACCCTTCTCTGATCATTTCCTCAGTAAACAGGGTAATAACTCTCACTTTCACATTACCACTCCCTCATCCCTCTCTCCCATGTCTTTATGTCATTTCAAATCAAATTGTATATACATGAAACCAGTCAAATTCCCTTGTTGTGATCTGAAAATGAGGTGTCCCCCCAAAAGTGCCTGTTAATGCAAGAATATTCAGAGGTAAAATGATTAAATTCTGAGAGTTTAACCTAATCAGTCCATCTTAGTTTGAATGGACTGACTGGGTGGTGACTGTAGGCAGGTGGATGTGGCTGGATCAAGTGGGTCACTGTGAGTATGCTCTGGCAGGGTGCATCTTCACTGCAGCTCTCCACCCCGCCCAGGAAGCTCTGCTTCCTGGCTGCCATGTCCTGAGCTGCCTTCTTCTGACATGCCTTTGGGTCATAATGTTCTGCTTCACTTTGGGCCCAGAGCAATTGGGCCAATCTACCATAGACCAAACCTTTGAAACCAGGAACCAAAATAAGATTTTCCTCTTCTAAGTTGCTCTAATCAGAGCTTTTGGTCATAGTGATGCGAACTGACTAAAACATCCCTATTTTGCAGGTAGGTCCAGAGATGCTATGAATGACACCTGTCATGCTAGGGCTAAAGTTCACTCTTCTCTCAGGTAGCAGATAGGAAGTTGATCTCAAATACAACAGGATAAAAAGAAAATTTTATGAGAACACAAAAATGTAAATGTTGACCAGTTAACACCATAACATAAAATGGAAGACACTGAATTACTTGAATATCTTAATTACACTACCATTTTCCCCAACAGTGCTTGACACACACTTCAATATCTTAGGCAGTGAGGTTTGAAATATAAATCCCTGAGATTAAATCTTATGATTTAGACTATTTTGTTTTCTTAAAAAAAGTTTCTATCTATACGGAGACCTTTTTTAGGTTCCTAAAAACCACTATGGAAGAAGCATCTTCTGTTTCTTTTTAACATTTATACAACATGTGCAAAGTAGGACCAGTGAGTTTTATCATATTAATAATAAATAACTCACATTTGGACTCAGGAGCCCTTAAAAAGGCTCTCATTAGAAGGCAGAAGTTTCTCTTCATGCATATTCTCCTGTGGCAAGTTTAATATTTATTCAAGGAGTCACCAAAGAGCATTAATAGGGCCAAGGCTCATTAGCTATGTAACTACATATTACCTGTATGATCACTTATTAGCTTTGTGACTTTGAGCAAATCAGTTTTACTCTCTCTGTTGTAATTTCCAATTGAATAATACCTGCCATTACTTACTTCTTGAGAAATATGATCAAGCAGCAATCTATTTCACATGGATAACTTTGGATTTTGCATCCCATCCTACTCTTTTCCATTCCACAATATGAGTTCATTTGTTTATAACCTAATTCAAAATACTATGTGAAAGAAGTGCATATTCCTTAACTCAGTGTTTGATAAATTGTGTCTACTTAGAACCATGGTAGTAAAGGTTTCAATTAGAAATAATTTCTTTAACTCTAAACAGATGGCAAGGAAATGTGGTGCGTGGGCAGAATGTGCAGAGATAAATAACTAATAAGGAAAAGGTCATTTAGAAGTAGATTCCTAGGAACTTAGAGTTTAAAAAGACCTTAAAGAACATTTGGTCCAACAGAATAATTTTCAGGAACCAGAATAGATGGTTTTCTGATAAGTTAATGAATATTTCATTTGGTTAGTTCAAGGCCACATTAGGTAGTCCTTTCATTCTTGGGCAACTTCCTTACAAGTATCTTCTTCAGAGTGAACCAGTTTTCCTCCTTCTAACTGCCAAACTTTGATCCTAATTCTGTCTTATAGAGTAAGACAGAAGCAATGTCCCTTTCTTATCTGACAGCTCATCCAATATTGGCAGTTGGTCTATCTACCCTAGTCAAATTGGTCACAGGTTAAACAAGTCCTATACGAAAGTCTTGGCATACACGGTCTGTTTGTAATAAAATCAACCTAACCACCAGATGCTGCTTTGAAAATATCCCACAGAGATTCAGGATATGATGTTAGGGATGCATGTTATTGAGTGTCATAAAATTTGAAATTGGATTTTGGTTCTAGCAGTTTCTAAATGTAAGACCTTGGAAAAGTCCTCTAATGTCTAACTTCTTGTATTGCTCTTATAATTTGTTTATCAACACTATACTAAGTGTATCAAACAAGCTAGTAGTGTTAACAGCCTTTTCCCTATAATCTAGAAGGTATTGTGTATGAGATCTGTCTCAAATGGTAAAGAAAGTAAAGTTCTATGAAGAGGCAAATAACATTTTGACATATTCCTATCAGGCAAGAGAAGATCTCTTTCTAACCCAGCTTTATATCAATATTAGCCAAGAATTGTTCACTTAACGTCAATTCCAATTAGAGTATTTTAAGTCCTTAACAGACACAGTGGAATTATAAGATAATCGCATAGAGATATTAATGAAAACAAGCTATGCCATGGTTTGGATCTGAAATGTTCCCCTAAAACTCATGTGTTCAGGGTTTGGTCTCCAACTGATATTGCTACTGGGAGGAGGTAGGGTCTGGTTTGAGGAAGAAGCTCATTGGGGGCTTGCCCTTGAATGGCATACTGGAATCCTGGCTCCTTCCTCTCCCTTTTTGCTTCCGAGTCACCATGAGTTGAGCAGCTTTGCTCTACCATTTGTTCCTTGCTGTGATGTTCTACCTTACCACAAACATAAAATAACAGGTCCATGTTACCATGGACCAAAACCTCTGAAACTGTAAGCCAACGTAAATTTTTCTTTTCTTTTAAGTTGCTTAGTTCAGGTATTTTTGTCAGTGACAAAAAGCTGACAAACACAGAAAATTGATATAAGAAGTGGGGTCACTGTTAGGTCTATACCTGACCATGTGGTTCAAATGCCTTTGGAATTGGTTTACCCAAGAAATCTGGAACTGTTTTGAGAAGCCGGCTGGAAAAAGGCTAGAACACTGAAAGCAAAGCTTTGCGGGTGATTCTGGTGGGAGCACATAACATCAGAATGCTGACAGGAAAGTAGACAGAGAACCCATGAGGTTTCAGATAGAAATGAGAACTCCATTGGGAATTGAACTAGAGACCATTTGTGTTATATTCTGGCAAAGAAATTGTCTCCGTTTTGTTCCTGCCCTGACTTATCTGGCAGAGGAAATTTCAAGGCAGCACAGCATTCACACTGTGGCGTGGGTATTGCTGACCGCTTTCAGACATATTTACAGTGAGAATTTGGAGAAGGAAGCAGAGTGGAAAGATTAGGAAAACTTGCAGTTTGACCAGAAAAGGAATGTGACTAAAGTTGCAGTCAAACAGGGTATGGTTGTTAAAGAGATTGACATCATTAAAAAGAAGCCAAGTACTTTACACTGACACAATAGGAAAGATACCTTGATGACATCTCAGGAATTGGCAAGATCCCACCCTTCCCAGGCACAAGGGTGCAAAAGCAAAAACTCATTTAAAAGACTGCTTTGAGAAGAGAACTCAGAGCACCCTGCTTTCATAGGGCCACCTAGAAAATTATTTCCCAGGATTTGTTTCGCCATGTTCAACAATCTAGACACCCACAGGTCACTGTAGCCATGGTCCTAGGAGACCTGCCTACTACTGCTGGTAGCAAGCCTTTGCATTACTCATATGGTGCTGACTTTTCAGGCATGCAGAATGAAAGTTATGGGGTCATGGAAGCTTCCATTGAGATTTCAAAGAAAAGCCTGGGAAGCCAGGCAGTGTGTGGCAGGATCCAAGTCCCTCCAAGCAGCCCAGAGAGGATGATTAGAACCTGGATCATGAAGCTAATTAATAAAGCTAAAGAATAAAGAAGCTAAAGAATGAGGCTAAAGCTGCAATGGGAGACCCCAGGAAGCTGGAGATGCCAGACACATGGAATTCCTGTTGAGAGACATGGACCTATAGGATTTAACATTCTTCCTGTGAGGTTTTGGTCTTGCTTTGGTCTGATTCTTCCTTACTATTTTCCCATTTTTCCCTTTAGGGATGGGAATGTTTACCCTGTGCCATTGTATCTTGGATGTATGTAACTTGGTTTTTTATCTTTTAGGGGCTCACAGCAAAGAGTTACCTCAAGTCTCAGAGGAGATTGTGGACTTGAACTTTTGAGCAATTCTAGGACTATGAAGACTCTAGGAGAAGACTGAATGTATTTTGCATTGCAAGATGCACACAACCAAGAGAAGGAATGTAATGGTTTGGATCTTGAATGTCCCATTTTAGTCAGCTTTTTCACTGCTGTGACTAAAGGACATGACCAGAGTAATTATAGAGGAGGAAAAGTTTATTTAGAGGCTCACAGTTTCAGAGGTCTCTGCATAGGCAGCAGGCTCCATTCCTCAGGACTTGAGGTAAGTCATCATGGTAAAAGAGTGGCAGAGGGAACCAACTCACATGATGATCAGAAAGCAGAGAGAGACTCAACTCTCCAGATACAAAATATATACCCAATAGCCACGGCCCCAACAAACCACTTCCTCCAGTCATGCCCCTCTGCCTCCAGTTACTACTCAGTTAATCCCATTAGGGATTAATTCACTGGTTAGGTCAATGTTATAATCCAATCATTTCTCCTCCGAACCTTCTTGCATTGTCTCACACAGGAGGTTTTGGGGGACACCTCACATCTAAAACACCAATCTCCAAAATGCTCATGTGTTGAAAGATGTAGAAACCTTGGTCCCTGGCTAACAGTATTATTGGGAGGTGATGGAAACTTTTGCAAGTGGTCTTAGTTGGAGGCATGTCCTTGAAGAGTTTCCTGGGACCCAAGCACCTTTGTCTTTCTTCTTGTCCATTATCATAAGGTAAGTAGATTTGACCCACCACATGTTCCCCATTATATGTTCTGTCTTACCACAGGTCCAAAGTGATGGAATCAAGCAATAATGGACTGAAATTTCTGTAACAAAGACCCAAAATATAATATTTCCTCTTTTTAAGTTGTTTATCTCAGGTATTTTGTCACATAACAAAAAGATAACGTAAGGATGGAATTTTCTCATACTTTTCACCATTATCCAATTTTATATAAACACACACACACACACACACACACACACACATAAATGCGATTAACATTATACACTACATGCTGTATGCAATGCACTATGAAATTTTGTATTCTAGTCTAACTCTTTTCTTTGTAAAAACTGGTTTATGATTGGACTGACTTCATTGACTTCATTATCTATAAATGTGTCACTACATATAATTTTTTTAAATTCTACATTAGGGGTCTAGTGATTTCCTTTAGACCAAACCATTAACTCTCTATATGACCCAAATTGCTTAATTTCTCTGTGTCTTAGTTTCCTATAAAATACCACTGAGCTTATAGACTTGCTTATAGACTTACAGACTTTCTGAAAGAAATAATCTTTTTTTTTTTTTTTCAGTGCTGGGTATCAAACCCAGGGCCCTGTGCTTGCAAGGCAAGCACATTACCAACTGAGCTATCTCCCCAGCCCAAGAAATAATCTTAAACCAAATGTATGGTTTAAGATTTTTTGAATGGTGAAAAAAACAAAGAAAAAAAAGGTTTTATTCAGAAATTAAAATTAGGGTCATAACTGCTCCAGCCACTGGACTTACCTCAAAACTGAAATGTAGAATAGGAAAACAATGTTGAATACCAAGTTTAAAATATTAACTAAAATATGAAACTACCATGTGATCCCAAAATTGCACTCCTGGGATCCCACAGAAATGAAAATATATGTTCATACAAAAACCTGTGCATTAATAGTCTTAACAGTTTTATCCATAGTAGCCTAAAACTGGAATTGACCCAGAGGTACTTCAATAGGTAAGAGGTTAAACGACCTGATACATGCATTCCATGAAATATAACTTAGTGATTAAAAAGAACAAACGACTCACACGTGCAACAACTGGGCTGGATTGCCAAATAGTTATACCAAGGAAAAAAGATTACATATTATATACCTCCATTTAAGTAACTCGTAGTCAGCTTTTCATCACTGTGACCAAAATACAGAACAATTTAGAGGTGGAAAAGTTTATTTTAACTCACAGTTTCAGAGGTTCAGTCTATGGTTCGACAACTCCATAACCCTGGACTCAAGAGAGACAGATTTATGGCAGAAGGGTGTGGTGGAGGAAAGCAGCTGAGGACATGATAGTTTAAGCAACACTGCTCTACAATGGACATTCAGAGGGGAGGTGATTCATCTAAGACAGAAAGATGAAATCTAAAGAAACGCTGGGCACCTAATTTGAAGGAGTGCTAAAAATTTGAAGTAGGATGTAACTTCATAAACTATTATCGGAAGGGAAAAGGATTAACTTTATCATTGGGAAAACATTTCCCTCCAAAGTACTATAGAAATTTCTGAGAATAATAGTAAGAATTCAATTCTGAGCACTAAGAATTCAATTCTTCTTTCCATTCCAGACAGGGCTGCTATTATTTTTCAAGAGAACATTAACTGAACAAGGAGTTTTTCAAATAAACAGTGCAGGAGGGAACAGGCATAACTGATTTTTTTCACTCTTTTATATTTCAAAAAAGCCATTAAAAGATTTAGATGCTTGAAGTATTACGTAAATTATCCTATTATTGTAGCAATGAAAGGATTTCACACCCATCCATTTATTTCTGATTTGATTCCCATCCATGAAAATTCTTTGTTTTTGAAAAATATTTGTCATGCTGCAGATATAATTCACATTAATCAAGGAATATATTTAAAAGGTAAGGTTTGAAGTGCCTTATTAGGAGGGAAAAAAACATGGCCTCACAAACTACTTAACAATCCACCTCTTTTCACAGTGTGTTTACCAGCCACCAAAAATTAATTGTCCTTAGAAACTTATAAAGGAAATGTAATTTTACTTCACAGCTTACAGTTTGTGTCTCTTCTTCTAAAAAACCTATTTGATAAGTGACAGAGTGGATGAACTTTTGTTGGTTTCATATTGTTGGCATTGCAATTTGACAGAGAGGCCATCAGTTCTGTATTCTGCAAGAGTTCTTAAACAACAGCACATCCATGATTAACTCCTAGAGTACATACACAGACAATATCTTAAAGTGCCATCCCTCTGTTGAGGTTTCTTCCACGCCTGCCTCTTTTTCACTATACCTCACTCATTCAGGTCTATGCTTAGAATTCAGGGCAGGGCAGAAACAAGCTCTCCAGCAGAAATCCTGCATCCACTGCCAAAGGCCAAAGAGAACTTGACGGCACAGGTACATGTAAGGAGAAAAAAGATGAATTTCCCTATAACCAAGAGAGGATTCCTTAAAGTTAGAAGGAGGGAAAAAGAAAACAGACGGCAGAATTCCCAAGAACAAAAAAGAAATGGTCAGACAGTCAGACACCAGAGAAATCAGCTCTCTTTTATGTCTAGGACAACAGGACCATAGGCAGAGCAGGGAAAGAGTTCCATACTCTAAAAATGACACCAAGCAGCAGCAAGTGGGACCTGAAGAGCCATGGACACCAGGACTGTGAACACCTGAACAGCAAATGGGGACAGCAGCCATTCTCCCTCCCCTTCCTCAACACACTGAAACCAGATGGGATCTTGGTGTTATGTAGTAATGCCTATGTGTTCCTGTGGGATTGAAACTCCAGAAAGGGGCTAATGTAGAGCTTTCTGCCCATTCTCAGATGATTGAGACTCAAAATCAAAAAACCAAATTGTTATGGGACAAAAAGTCACATTTCTTGCCTATCTGAGTTTATGGATTTATAGTCACCCCCCAATTAGTAATACACACACATAGTATATGTATTATATAAATACTGTATAATTTTGGTACTAAGTAAAAGACCCTTACTTTTCACTTTTCATTATTTGATAAATGCAATGTGCTATGTCATTAAAGTAATTGCCATGGTTTTTCCTAATTCATCCTGTCTTAAGAAGATTTGTATTAGAGGCAAACCACTGTATATATATGTACATATGTAAGGGAACAAGTGCTGATGGGTTCTGGGGAAAGAAATGCCAAGGGAGGGAAAAAAATCAACTTTTGACTTCTTCAACTCAGAATTATTTGGATGCACTCCAAACAAAACATGGTTCTCTCCATTTCTTTATTACAGTGGCCTAGATAAATCCTTATTAACAAAATGTCATCAGAATAGCTTGATTTGACCTACCAGATCCACATAAGTCTCTCACATTTACCTGTGGCAAGCTTTCTTCTATTACAGTTTAGTCCTAATGAACCGTCTTTCCATGTTGAAGTTCTCATTTACTTTACCCTTATCCAAATATACCTGCAACAGTGCTACCTTTCCCTATGACAAGTACTATCCCTAACACCAAGATACATTTGGACACTAATTAGACAAATCAAAATTAAATGAGAACAACAACAATAAGAATGAAACAACTGGAGACTAACCTGCTGCCCTCCAGACTTAAGAATTCATTACCCAGAGAGTTGTCCCAATCCAAGAGACACACAAGTGAGACCCAAAAAAAAGAGCTTGTTTTATTTTTTAATAGGAAACTTTTTTGTTTTATTTTTTAACTAATAAATAAAAACATAAAATTTGTACATAGGAATGGGGTATTGTTAATGTTCAGTACATGTGTACATTACATAATATTTAAATAAGGTTACACATATTTATCTCCTCATTTATCATTTCTTTATGGTGAAAACTTTTGAAGTCTTTTCTTCTAACTTTTGAAATCTAGATAACAATATTGTCATCTGTAGTCCTCAAACTGTGCATTGCACACCAGAACTTCTTGCTCCTAACTTATCTAACCTATGTACTTAGTACACATTTATAGCATGCCCATTTCCCCACTACCACACACTCTCACTGGCTTCTGGTAACCACTATTCTATTCTCAGCTTCCATAAAATCAACGTTTTTAGATTCTGCTTAAGAATGAGATCATTGTCCTCTGTACTTGACTTATTCCACTTAAACATAATGATCTCCGGTTTCATCCATATTTTCACAAATGACAGGATCTCATTCTTTTTATGGATCAATAGTATTCTGTTGTTGTGTATCTGTACCATATTTTCTGTACCTGTTCGTCAGTTGATAGGTACTTAGGTTGTTGCCATTTCTTGTCTAAAAACCCCATTTTTAAATGAAGCTATCCAAGCCAGAGACCTAATGAGAATCAGCAAGCTCATTCAATTCCTATTTCCTAAAACACAAAAAAGAAACTAAATCAATCAGTGCCCACAAGGTGAGAAACAAGAGCAAACTGAAAAGCACTTCGAGTTTAGATATAAAGCAATTAAGATAAGGAGACATAACTAAATCTATCGCAGTAAGCCTCCAGCTTATTAGCTTGTTTCTAAAAACTGAAAAGCAAAGTCAAGAACAAAGATCTAATTTAAATTTTTAAAAGAAGCATAATCAGGGTGGGGCAAATGGTCTTCATAATATAACCACTTATCACACCTCTGGCCCCAATATCATGCTCCTCCCACACCCTGAGCACTGCTGGTCACATTGTGGGAACAGTCATGACACTCTCACTCTCCTTCTTCTCCTTGCCCTCTCACTTCCATTTTTGTTTTGAGATTTCCTAATAGAAATATTCTCCCAAACATTTGGATTTCCGTCTCCCCCAAGGCTAGCCTTACTTAGGAATGGAGCAGGTGTTTGTTCAAGAGTTGAGATTCAGGAATGCTAGGAAACACACACACACACACACACACACACACACACATGCACGCACACTCTACCCAACCCCCATCCCAGCCCCGAAATACACCTTCACCAGTCCCACCAAGTGACCAAGTCTAGAATTCTCCCCAGAGGAGTATTTCTAAGGATTACACTCAGAAAACCCTGGGGGAAGGCAAATATCTTGGGGGCTGGGGGAGGTTGACATAAAATCTAACTAGCCTTCAGTCAAAATGTACTAGAATATAAGAGGGGGGGACAAGAAACAGGTAGCACTCTGGAGAAAAGGGAGAGAAGTCTCAGGGAGAGAACCCTGCTTGGAGCACCTCGATGAGCAGTGACCATCACTAGACTTTCAAAGGTAGGAGCCTGAGTGCCTGAGATATAAGAGAACTGACAGGAGAGGTGAGCGGCACCAGGGCCTTCACGAGTCAAGAAATTCACTTCTCTTTAGAGAAAAGGCTGTGTAGTAGTAAGGGCACAGCTTTGAAATATAAAGATCTAGTTCAGAGCCCTGATCATTTTACTTACAAACTATGTAACAGTCTTCTCACCTGTGAAATAGGAAAAATATAAACAACTCACACAGTTTGAAGAACTCAAAGGGTAATAACTGGTATCTATTGAGTGCCTATTATGACCCAGTTACTCCATCTGCATGACATCAGTACTGCTGAACTTTAATATGCACCCGAACCACAGTGCATCCATCCTATTAAAATGCATTGAGTCAGTGGATCTAGGGAGAGTCCTGAGATTCTGCATGTCTAGCAAGCTCCCAAGTGACTGCTGCTGCTTCTGTTGCTGCTGATTTGCACATTGCACTTTGGATGGCACATCATATTTTGACTCCTTACCCTGAGAAGGAGGAAGATGGTTATACAAAACCCACTCTAGATGAACTGGAAGAAAAAAGAAAAAGCACAAATGTTGTCATAATTATAATATTTAAAAAAAAAAAGAAAGAAAAGTCAAGAATTTGATTTGTTTGTGTGGCTTCTCCTTACTACTCAAGGTGGAGATAGATAGGCCTGCAGCCTCAGCATCACCTGGGAGCTTGTTAGAAATGAAGACACTCAGGCTTCAGGCTGAACCCAATCTGCATTTCAATAAGACTTCAGGTGATTCACATGCAAGTTAAAGCTTGAAAAGCACTGGATTAAAGGTGTAGTCTCCATTTTTAAATAGGTGTCCCTATTACTACCAAATAGTTTTCTTTATGTAAAATTGAATTTTATATTAAAATTATAATTTTAAATAACAAGTAGTTAAAACAATGAAATCCCCCCCACACATATGCATACTTAATAGCAAGGGTCAAAAGCCTTCACAATTGCATCCTTTCTTTAGAAGATGTTGCAAATTACTTGCAATCATATCACGAAAAATAACCAAAATAAAACATCGATGTCTATTTATTTTTCATATATATGTATTTGAATACAAAAACTTGGGACATTCATTCTATACATTCTATTGATTTTAAAGCTTTTTGATTTTTCTTTTTTATGTGTTCTTTTTAGTTATACACAACAGTAAAATATTTTGACATATTATCATACATGGAGTATAACTTCCCATTTTTGAGATTCTACATGATGTGGAGTTACACTGGTCATGTATTCATATGTGAACATAGGAAGGTTATGTCCAATTCATTCTACTGTCTTTCCCATTCTTATCCCCCCTCCAATCCCCCCATCCCACCCTGTCCAAACTTGTGACCACCCCATCCCCACCTCACCTCCCCACCCCCACCTATTGTGAGTCAGCATCTGCATATCAAAGAGAACATTCTGCCTTTGGTTTGGGGGGATTGGCTTATTTCACTAAGCATGATATTCTCCAGCTCCATTCAATTACTGACAAATAACATAATTTCATTCTTCTTTATGGTTGAGTAATATTCCATTGTATATATTTACCCCATTTTCTTTATCCATTCATCGTTGAAGGGCACCTACATTGATTCCATAGCTTAGCTATTGTAGATTGAGCTGCTGTAAACATTGATGTGTCACTGTAGTATATTGATTTGAAATCCTTTGGGTATATACCAAGGAGTGGATAACTGGGTCAAACGGTGGTTCCATTCCAAGTTTTCTGAGGAATCTCCATACTGCTTTCCAGAGTGGTTGCACCAATTTGCCATCCCACCAGCAATGTATGAGTGTACCTTTTCCCCCATATCCTCTCCAACATTTATTGTTACTTGTATTCTTGATAATTGCCATTCTGACTGGAGTGAGATGAAATCTCAGTGTAGTTTTAATTTGTATTTCTCTAATTACTAGAGATGTTGAATATTTTTCATATATTTGTTGACTGATCATATTTCTTCTGTGACATGTCTGTTCAGTTTCTTAGCCCATTTATTGACTGGGTTATTTTTTTGTTTGGTAGGTTTTTGTATTAAGTTTTTTAAGTTCTTTATGTATCCTGGAGATCAATGTTCTATCTAAGGCAATTGCACCCATTTTTGTCAAATGACTGAGTAGCACTCTTTCCTAAGGTCTTAAAATCTCAACAACAACAACAAAAAATTGTAATCATCCTCATGAGAAGTAAAAAATAAATAAACAATAATTTTCAAGAAAGTTAATGTGCTACAAGTCATCAAATATGTGAAAAGGTAGTAAATAATTTCTCCTCCATTAATAACTCTTGAAATTCATAATTGGGAATTACACATATTCCATCTCACACATCTGCAAGGCTACTTTTTCTGGGAGCAGATCACTTATGAAGGATGTTTGGGGAAAACTAGAAAGCTCAGACTCTGGTGTTCATTTTATCTAAAAGGTGATGTTATTCAAGACAGATTGCTGAGGAGGTAAAGGAAAGGACATGATCAAGCATCATTAGACCAAAGGAGTCTTTTCATTTGTGTGTTCTAGAAAATACTCCAGGGAGAGCAATTGCTTAGCAAAATGGATTGTTGTCCCTACACATAGTCTTGTGGACTGGTTGGGCCTGAGGTGGCTTTAGTAGGCCTCTCTGTCCACAGAAATCTCCAGGGAAAAAGAAATAAAATAAGGAAATGCAAGTCAGAGACCAAAAGCAGGAGGGCTCGAGGTATAGCTCAGTGTAAGAGTGCTGGCTTGTCCAGTATGTTGGAGACCCTGTGTTCCATCCCCAGCATGTGGCTGGGTGGAGGTTTTGGGGCACAGCAGCGCTGGGGTGCCCTGTGTCTCCCATGTAGGGAAGAATCTAAGGCCATTTGTTCCACTGTTAAATCTCAATAGATGGGACTCAATAAAGTCAGGAAGGTGTTAAGATTCTCACCAGAATAGAGGAAGAAATTTCCAGTAATTCTGTGTGAGGAAAACGTCCTCCCAAGTTCAATGCCCACCTTCTCAAGGAACCTGCCATCTTGAAGTCCTGATATCAAGAGCAAAGAGAAGCAAACTGGGACCCAGCAACCTGCCAGGCTTTGGACAGACTCAAGCATATTTTTTGGCTTTTATAAAGAATATCAAGAAGGAAATGGATAAGATAGGCCCTATCTTTGTATATTTCAATCATATATCCTCCACTTTGGCTTCTGAAAAACCACTGAATGTTTGTGTAATAAGAATGCATATTTTTACTTCTACATCTATCCATATATTTACAATTAATACTATTATTATGTCCCCTGCTATGAAAATATAATTTTCTATATGTAAAAGGAGAAAAGAGAAATATTTCCAGTACCACACTGTAATTCTTAGCACTTTTAAAACTACCTGTCACATCTGGTGCTAAAATTGCCAACCTGCACTTATTTTGAATATGGACTATGTTTTAAATTTTCATTTCAATAAATAATAGAAATGAAACTGTGGCAACCAGAATCATCACAGCTCTTGACTTTAATTAAAATGAATGACTACTGAGCTCTAACCATGCACAAAGCATCAGTTGTGTTAGGTGACACAGGAGGCCTAAAGAGGCAACCAAGCCTCAGTTTGTCCTCTGGAGTCCTGTTCAGGAGTGCCCATCTCCTGATCTTCAATTCTGCCACAAAGCAAAAACCTTTTTTAAGAGAAAATCAGAATTCTAGTCTATCTTTGATGAGGATATATTTAGATCAGAGAGAAATGTGCGTAGATCATTTTCAGTGAAGGTGGTAGGTGAATGCTACTGACTACAATTTCCTGTGGAGACAAAGAAGAGGTGGCTGTCAACTGGTGTAGCCATGGAAGTCTTTTGGGAAGAGAGTGGAATTTGGTTTCAGCCTTAAAGGACGAGGGGGATTTAAGGAGTTGACACACATAGGTAGTACACTGTCAGCAAGTTTGGAAGGCAGTCAGACACCAGGGCTGTGATGGTGAAGAGCCCAGACTCAGGAGCCAGGTTTGGGTTCAAAACTTGATTTTACCACCTTTTAACTGAGGATCTGGGGCAAGCACTTATTCAAACTGTGTGTGCCTCAGTTTCCCTATCTGTAAAATATGGACAATAATGGAACCTCCCTCATTTGATGTTGACTGTATTGATATTCCTAAAGCACTCAGATCTGTGGAGTTGGAGTGGAGAGCTCCTGCAAGCCAGTTATGGTAACCAGTTTGGAAAGGTGGACTGGGGTCTGCTTGTGGAGGCTCTCCAATGACTCACTGGGGCTTGATCTTGATGACAACAGGAAGCCATTAAAGACTTTGAATGAAATAAAAGTCAAAGTCACATAGAACGTCTTTCCTGATGTATCCTGCAAGTTTCCTTTATTCTTAACTCAAAAATCCACTCTTCTGTATGTCTTGATGCTCATTGTCCTTGCCATACCTTTTCATTTCAGTTTTCACTTTTCATTTTTATAATTGTTTTGTTAAAATTTGTGAAGGTTTCACATTCATTAATGACCCTGTATTCTCTAAGCCAAAGAAAAAGAAAGTCTGAAAATGCAGACCATAACAAAGGACATTCTTTTTCCCATCCTAATTGCTTTCAAGAAGAATATCTGCTTAAAGCAAGTAAGCCTGAATGTATTATATACCCATTATCAGCAAAATATTAAATTCATTGAGTTCATCATTTATAAATGTAAGAATAAAGAGCCCCAAGGGTATGTTTCAAATGAGGCAAGATTCAGGAATACAGAATTAATCATCCCACCTAGTGTTAACATCAGATTTATTATATTTAATTAAGTAATTCAATGATCTCTTCAACTCTGTTAAGTTGTCTTTATACCAAGTGTGGAAATACAGATATTAGCAGTGAAAGAAAGCATACAATCTTCAAATAAGATCATTTTCCTTATGAATAATTTTCATCCTATTTGATCTAATTTTTTCCCAGCTAAACACTGGTCGCCTCTGTTGGGCACTCAGATGCAGGCCTCCCAGCCTCCTCGGCCTCATCTCTCAGTTCAGTCTCTGACAGGTGGACAGTTCCTCAGAGGCTCTGCCCACTCATTTCTAATAGCACTTCTCCAGCAAGCCCCCAGTGTCTGGTGTTCTCACGTATGCTCACGGGAGAAGGACAGGGGTCACAGCATCCCTGGGCAACTCCCAACCAACAGTGGGAAAAACAAATGCTCCTCTCCTTCCTCCTGCATCAGGCAATGCTGATAAGCATCCTCTGTGCTGAAAAAATGGGTCTGGTGTCACCCACAGCAGGGCCAGCGTATCCCCGAATGCCTCTTGCCTAGGTATCCCTCCTTTCCCAGTTCACATCCAAGCTCACTTCACATATGAACTACCTGATTGCAGCCCTTTCTCTCAGACTCTGTTTTCTGGGGCACTCTGGTTATAATGACCTGAAATTAGAAATCCAGATATGGGAATATCTATAAAAATCCATAAATGTGGTCTATATTATAGAAGGGACATTTATTTTCATTTAGAAAATGAGTAATGTCATATAAATATTTCTAGCAGCAACTTGACTTTCTTTCATTCTTTCATTATTTTAAAGACTATTTTGGGAAACTTCAAATATATACAGCAGGCATTTTGCCAATGATCCTGACATTCACCTAGATCCTGCTCAGCAATCCTACATGAAATCCAAGAATGTGCTAAATGGGGCGATAAGGCAGAAAGTTGAGTTTACATCAGACATACTGGCTCTTTTAGCCTTTGTTTTAATTTGGGGAATGTCAAAAATGACTTTGTAAATAAAGATTCCTGATCATTAAGCAGTACATTATTATCCTTGCAACTGATTTTTACATGGAATATCTTTATTAGTAAGGAGGATGTGATCAAGGCAACTTTGTGAGGAACAACATTATCACAGACAGAAATACTGAAGGTATAGGGTAAGGTCCAAGGCATGAGGACAATGATCTTTGGGTTAGAAAAGCATCATTAAATAGAAACGCATGTAATCTTAAATACACAAAATACAAAATGCATCTGGCAGCTCATAAATATCTGAATCTGAAAAATAAAAAGCAGCTCCAGAAACTCTGGATTCAAAGGAGAAGAGGAAATTGTGTGGAATCCTTTGGCTGAACTGTGAGGCCATGAAGGGAGAAAGGCCTCACAGTTGATAAGATGCTCTTGTCCAGCAGTTTAGGGGGATATGAGTCTTGAAAACTGGGCACAACTCACTTCAGTGTGTGCCATGATTTTTCCTACACTGTAGATGGGGAAACTGAGGCTTAAGTTCACTTTCTCAAGCTCCCAAAGTTCCAAGTGGCAGAGCATCTGAGCTCAACTAATAGGTTGTCATTTGTTCTGTCTTAATCATGGTTGTCTCTGTAATGCCTGGAACAGAACCTGCTCCCTGTGATGATTAATGAGCTTTTGTTTGGAATTAATGAATAAGAGAAGGACACCATTAGCCCTTTCCAGTTTTCCCTGGAACATCAGAAAGCCACTCATGCAAAAGTAGTTTCATTGCTGTGTGTTCATCCAGGTTAACCTCAAAGCTGATTCTGCCAATGTAGTACTGCAGCATCCCCTGAAGTGTGCACAGGATGAAAGGTATCTACAATGCCTAAAATGGTTTTATGGGGAAAATATTTTAATTCCAAATTAGAGATTAAATGCTCAAAAAGCAAATGTCTGATGAAGATAAAAATAAACTGAAAATCATTGCTATGTTAATCATATCATGAATAAAAACGACTGATACAATATTCTTATCGATTTCACTATTTTGTTGGGGTGCAAGCTGTCAGATTGTCAGAGGTCTTACTATGAATGACCTCTGTGGGAAGCAAGATAGGTACCCAATGGGGTCAAAGAAGCAGAAAGAAGACATGCACCACGAAGAAGTTGCGAAACCCTGCATCTTTGGGACGAGTTTACCTTAACCTGCAACAGAATGAAAAGAATCCACTCTTGCAATGAATTGTTTACTTATTTATTTTTATTGGTGCATTTTAATTATACATAGTAGTAGGATTCACTGTTACAGATCCATATATATGCATAATATAATTTGGTCAATTTCATCCCCAGTACTTTCTCTTTCCCTCCCCTCTTCCATCCTCCTAATCCCTTTCCTCTACTCTACTGGTCTCTCTTCTATTTTCATGAGATTCATCCCTTTTTTTCTCTCTAGCTTCCAAATATGAGAAAAAACATATGACCCTTGACTTTCTTAGTCTGGCTAATTATACGTAACATAATGCTCTCAAGTTTCATTCATTTTCTTGCAAATAACATAATTTCATTCTTCTTTATGACTGAGTAAAACTCCATTGTGTATGTATACCCCATTTTCTTTAGGCATTCATCTGTTGACAGACACATACACATAAGTTGGTTCCTTAACTTGGCTGTTGTGAATTGCACTGCTATTAACATGTTATGCATGTATCACCATGGTATGCTGACTGTAATTCTTTTAGAAAAATGCCAAGGAATGATACAGCTGGGTCATACAGCTTTTTGAGAAACCTCCATACTAATTTCCATAGTGGTTGTACAAATCTGCAATTCCACCAGCAGTGTATAAGTTTTCCTTTTCCCCCACATCCTCATCAGCATTTATTATTATTTGCATTCTTGATTACTGCCATTCTGTCTGGAGCAAGATGAAATCTAAGTGTAGTTTTGATTTGCATTTACCTGATTGCTAAAGATGTTGTACATTTTTTCATATATTTGTTGGCCTTTTGTATTTCTTCTTTTGAGAAGTATCTGTTTAGTTCATTTGTCTATTTATTGGTTTTGTTATTTGTTTGGGGGACAGTAAATTTGTTGAGTTTTTCATATATTCTAGATATTAATCCTATTGGAAGAGTAGATGGCAAAGATTTTCTCCCATTTTGTAGGCTCTCTCTTCATGCTCTTAATGGTGTCCTTTGCTGTGCAGAAGCTTTTTAATTTGGTGCCATCCCATTTATTAATTCTTGGTATTACTTCCTGAGCTTTAGGAGTCTTATTAAGAAAGTCGATGCCTGTGCTTCTGTTTGGAGTATTGACCTTTTGTTTCTTCTAGAAGTTTCAAAGTTTCTGATCTAATTCCTAAGTCTTTGATCTATTTTAGTTTACTTCTAGAAGGTGAGAAATAAGGATCTGGTTTCATTCTTCTACATATGTATATACAGTTCTCCCAGCACCAATTGTTAAGACTATTTTTTTTTCTCCTGGAAGGAAGTTTTAACAAGCTTGGCTTTAAAGACCCACAACTCTGTTCATCAAACTTAAGAAAAGATTCTACTGTTATTCTAACTTAACACAATCAACCTCTTTATGTCCAGGTCCCTTATCTAGTCTTTTTTACCTGAATGTTAGTTTGCAACCAAGAAAACAGGAAATTTTCTGGTTATTTCAAAGCCAGTGGTTGGTAAAAAAAGTGTTGAAATGGAATTTTAACAGGAAATTGCCTATAAACATGTCAAAGGAGCAGAATGGAATGAAGGTGGTAAATTAAGCTCAAGAATCACCATTTCCTGAATCTGCCGGAGTCTGGCAGTCCCTGCTATCACTGTAGAAATGACACTGTCGTCCAAAGAAGGACTCAACGCCACACACTTGCTGACATTGCTGCAGTCCCATGATTCTGCTGACACAGCCCTGGGGCCGCAGCCCACACTGCACTGTGCAGGGCTGCACATCTGCCGGCAATGGGCGGAAGGGAAGTGGCTGCTGCGTTCCTCTCACCTGTTCTTAACAGGTGCTTCCTACCAGCAGATCGTCACCAAACTCCAAAGAGGGCAGAAGAGTCTGAAACAGAGGTTTCAGACTTACACCCCCAGATCATAGGGAAAAGAATAAAGAGCAAGTGTGGGACTGAGTGGCAGTGTCAGGTGCCTTGACAAGCCAGGGTATTTGTTCTTCAGTCTTTCCATGTACATGTTGGTGACACAGGTTTTTTTAAATTTGTTTTGTTTTTTGTTTTTTATGGTGTTCTCCCCCCGCAAAAAACCCACTACTTGACACATCTTTAAATTCCCTGATATTGCATCAGTACATGTTCAATATGTCAGTATTGTTTAGGCAATTAATCAAATATTTTAAGTTACAAGTCATCAAATTACCAACCATGCAATTTACAAGGACTTTTAAAAATCACCACATCATGAATTGCATATTCATTTTCTAAGCTTACATCTGTCATTTTAAAAAACAAATACTTGATTTTTTTAAATGTATTTAAAATGTTCAGTGTTAGTCACAACTTTCTTTACCTCTCCCTTGTTGATAATTTTTTGTGTGGAGCTGATGAATTTTAAAACAATAATTTGTTTATAAATAGAAGATTCCATTTCCACAATAAATACAAATTTTAAAAAGATAATTTTATCCATACCTAGGATTCTATAATTCCCCTTTTGTTTACAGAAACTTCTCAAAAACAGTTGCCTTTTTAAAAGCTAAAAAAGATGAGAAGATTCAGTTCTTCAAGACTACAGACTCTTCAAGAATGCAGGTTGTGTTGATCTTCCCAGCTATTTCCCCCAGAAAATAGCACTAAGGACTTGCTGTCATTACTAGGGGAAAAAAACACATGCTGATTGGTTGCCTATTTTCACCATTATTTAGAACAATAAATAATGAATAAATAAAAGTAAAGATCTATTTTGCATGTGGAATCGGGCATTGATGGTATAAAGAAATTAAAATTTGCCTAAAGGAAACTTTGATAAGGGATGCCAGATGTGATTTTTTTTTTTTAAAAGAAAAATTTTTAAAGTAGATTTTTAAAAGAATAATACTATTTGTAGGATAAGAGATATGTACATACACATCTTAGTACTGAACTAATAAATGCTAATAAATGATTATTAAATAAAAAATATCAGCTTTTATTATTGTTTCGATGTTATTATTTGTCAAGTGACACAATAAGCACAATAGCAAAATAACATCATAGCACATTCCAATTTTAAACAAAGACTAAAGTCACCCAGAATAAGGAGGACTTCTTCAGACTGCATGCACAAGCTGAGAACAGGTAGAACTTAGATATTCCCGGTCAGAGGAATAATAGTCTGGTCTTTTCACTCTTACAGCCTTTGTGTCTTTCTTACACACCTTAAGTAGACTGCTTATTCAAGACTGACAGAAAGATTAAATCCTATAGATTCATCACAACCCCTTAATAGAAATAGTTAGATTTGTGGGAAAAGAGCAAAGTGATAGGTTTCTGGAAAGATGGCCTTGTTTAGCTCCTAACCACTCCCAATTCTAACCCATGTTCCTCTCCCTGCTTTTGCTAAGGTCTGCCGGAGAGTGAAGATGAGCCCATGTACTCTCCCTGGGAAGAAGTTCCTATCTCCCAAGGCCTCTATTACCCATGCTTGTGTGGCTGACCCCACAGAACTACAGGGTGCTACAGCCGTGGACTGTGTCCTTTCTAAACCGAGAGTCTGGAAGTCCTGACTGTAGAAGCTTTCTCCCACTGTGAGATACTGAGACCTGCCTGCTACCCACTGCCAATCACATGTAAGACACCATAGGTCCTACAGCCCATGGAGCTCTCCCCATTGAAGGTACCACAGTGAATGAATCTGAGCCCCACCAGGTTGGCAAGGGAAAATGGCAGCACATCTAATGGAACCCAGAAGTAAGAGACAAGAAAAAGAAGAATACACTTACCAGAATTTTACCCAAAAGTATAACTTCCCCAAAACATTAACCAACAAATTTATGTGACCAAAAAAAAAAAAAAAAAAATGAAAAGAAAAGAAAAGAAACCACACAAAAAAGAGCTGAAACATTCGGGAGATGAATTGAAGAAGAGAGTCCCTACAGCACAAAGAAAACACAAAGAGATGGGAATAAAAAAGAGAAAAGATAAATGACTTGGAAGATAAATATGGGAGACCTAAAATGCAATAATAATAATATCAAAGAAAACATTTGAGGTAGAAAAGAGGCAAGAATTAAATAGTGAGAACAAACACAAAAATAATAAAAGAAATTTCCCTGAAACTGATCTTCAGACTGCGAGGGCACAGCATGTCCCACATACACTCAAACTTGACTTTGGACAAGGTAAACCTAAATGTAAGAAAAAGGCTGGGACTTTCTTTATATTTATCTTGGGCCCTAGAATAATGATGCTTTCCACACAGTACGTACCCAATAAATGCTTTTAAATAATACATAAAAGACACTCTCATAAGCTTCCAGAGAGGAAGAACAAAGTATTTTCAAAGACCAAATCAGAAGGCATCAGTCTCTTCATCTGCAACATGAAATTTAGATAACTGCAGAATAAAAAAGAATAAAAACCATGGCCCCAAAGATTCTACACAGAACCAAGACATCATTTTCCTATCAGAGATACAAAAAATAATTGTTCAGTTGCTAGTTTTCAGGGGAAAACTAGGCCCCATCTGAAGAAGCTACTTTTTAAAGCAAATACATCAGAATACAGATTTCAGGATAGAGAATGATAAAGAGAAGGAAAAATTGTGAATAATGTTCACTTATACAGCTTATTTCCAGAATATTAGGGTGAATCAATATCAGGACTCTACCAATATAATTACTTACTTCAACAAATTAAAGGGAAAATGTACAATAGTTGCAGAGAAGTGGTCTTTGGTGAAATCCAGCAGCTATTTATAAAACCTGAGTAAATTGATCATATAAAAGTATAACCAAGATATGCAAAATACTTTTTAACAACTGCCAACAGCTGCGAACAGATAATGTAATTGGAAATCATGAAGTACTGAACCCATTTAAATTGAAATCAAGAATCAGATTTCCAATAATATGCTATTATTGTCATTATTATTCAATAATGTGTTGATTCTGGCCCATGCATTAAGACCAAAACATTTATACTCGATATAAGAATAGAATTTCTACATGACTGTATTTCTATATGTACATTCCAAAAAATATCAAAATTCTTGAATTATTTTTTTCCATGTAAATATATTATCAATTGACATACAGTAGGATCATTCTCTTTTGTGTTAAATTTTATTGAACTCATCAGTGGAAACAAATACATGATTATTTGCCAAAGAACTACCAACAACAAAAAAAATTACTAAAAGAGTTCCTAAAAAGAAAAAGGATAGGATTTCTTTTGCCAGTGTTATGATTGTAGACTTAGAAAACATGATATTCTGTAGTTTAAAAAAATGAAAATAAGCCAGGCTTAGTGGTACACACTGTAATCCCAGCTACTCAGGACACAGAGGCAGGAGGATCATAAGTTCGAGGTCAGTCTCTGCAACTTAGAGAGCCCTGTCTCAAAATAAACAATAATTTTTAAGAAAAGAAAAAAAAATTGATGAGATATAACTCAGTATTAGAGCACAAAATCAAACAATATGTAAAAGGGCTAAAATGGCTATGTAAACAATGGTAGTTTTGCTTTATATTAGTAATAAACAACCAGAAATAAAAATGGAGGGGAAAATACTGGGTGTTTTCAAGAGTTCTTCAGGGCCCCACAAGGAATCTGCTGCATATTCTTGAACAGGAAGAATACATTTTCCTTCAGCTGCATCTTCAGATCCAGTTTTCTTGTGGTCCATTCATGTCAGACTCTCTTATAATGAGTAGTAACACATCCAGAGCTCCAGGAAAGGATTTAAAACAGCTCTAGGGCAGCTTTCTTCCTTTATTAGGTCTATTAGAAACACACATTTCTTGCTTTGACAACTCTGTAACTACAGATAAACTAAGGCAAACAAACCTCCTGCCGTGTGTGTGTGTGTGTGTGTGTGTGTGTGTGTGTGTGTGTGTGTGTGGCACAGCACCCAGATGGCCTCCACCTAGTAGTGTTTCATACAGGAGTCAGACAGCAGTAAGTTTCCCAAATTACAATAACAAATGACACATAACGTGTTTTGAAACAGACCACTAAAGTCCTTCTTTTTAAACTTGTTAAAGAGGGATTTCCGCAAGTTAATGCTGAGACAGCCTTTGTATGAAAGGATCTCATTGTTTTAAAATCAAAAAACCAAAACACACACCATTATACAAGTTTCTGATAAAGTCACAAGGTGGCAGACCAGGCTGCATGAGTCCTGTAGCTCTTCCCATGGTCGGTCCACATGTCATCTCCCTACCAGACCAACAGCGCTGGAGGCCTACAACCTAACGTGGTGCCTGATGACGTGTGCTCAATAGATATATACTAAGTGATTAGATGAGCGAGTGAATAAACTACAGGTAAATGGTAGAGCAGAGATAGAACCAATTCTGTTCCTAGGAGACAGTAACTGGTAATTCACTATGAATGTAAGACTACTTATAAGTCTTTTATCATTAAATGATTTCCATGTCTTCAGTCCCTGTTTTAATGCAAGTATTTCACTCCTCCATTGTAATATACTTTTAAGTTCTAAAGAAAAGTTATCCTTAAGTTACTATAAATTGTCACTCTACTAAGGATGAAAATAAAAGAGTACTCACAACTGTGTTTTGAAGATAGAATTTGATTCTTTCACCATGGGATAGTGCAGCCATACGTTTGCTGTTAATATACACTGTAAGTACAGTGACCAGAAATCATAGGGTCATTATGCCTTCATTTCAAATAGGATTTCACCATATAGCGTTCTTCCATCCCTCTGCTGCATCTCAATTTATGACCAACTTTTATAGTTGCCTAAGATTCCTTCCCCCATTGCAGAGCCCCCACCACTGACTCAGCAATAGCAATAAGAAAGTGTCCAAGTAACAGTATGGTGACCACAGTCACATATATTTCCACAGCAAATTTCATACCTCACAGGTCCACATAGAGGTAAAAGAAAAGAAATCCAGACAAAAAACCTTGATACAAGGAGTCTACACAGTGACAGTCTCATCAGCTAAGAAACAGGAACCAAATGAGACAACACAATGACTAGCCCTGCCCATCAACAATGGTCTTGACAGATGAACAGTCTTCAGAAGCCCTAAGGGAAGACTGAGTTGGACACCAAAGAAGAGACCAAGCTCGACTCTATCAAGGAGATGATTAAAATGTTGAGGGATAAAATTAGAAAAAATTATATCAAAGGCATTTAGAAAGCCCAAAAGATCTGGGTGCCTGTTGCACCTGCTAGTCTGAGGTTTCTGTTAACTTTCTGCACAAGTTGGTACAAATTCTATGCTTTGTAATGATGTTGGACACAGCTGTGGATGGTGGTGTGAAAAAAATACTAGAATCAAGGACACGTGGATTCTAGTCCTTCCTCTATCACTAGCCAAGCCCCATGAAAGTCATTTAATTGAATTAAATCCAAATTTTATTTAGGACACACAATCCCAGTCTTTCTAGACCTCTGTAAAATAAAAACATACAGCCAGATCTCCATTCCTCAAACCAGAATTCACCAGGGCAAACTGGTGATTCCAATTTCTAAGCCTACGGACTCTCTTCTGCTAGATCTGGGCTGAACTCAGTGATACAATTTTTTTAAAAGCTTGCCTGGTGACTCTGAAACAGAGCCAGGTTTTGGAACCACTGGCCTGTGTGATCTCTATGATTCCCTCCAACTTTAAAATCCCAGAGTGATCCCTAGTCATGGAAAACAGTACAAGATGCCTTCCCCGTCAAATTGGGTGCTTACATCACACAAGCTGCAGGAGTCACAAGGCTATTTATTTGAGTTTTAAAATAGATTCTTTTACTAGGAACTGCTCATTTTGTTTATTATTTGGTTGTAGGACTGAAGAGGCATGCTTGGTATTAGTCATCTGTCTTTATGTTAACTCACCTCCAAACCAAATGATTCAAAGGTTTGAAGGAGCTGTGCACAGACTGGTTGATAGCCCTATCACGAAATCTAGAAATAAATTATGCTTTCCCCAGGGACCAAATAAAAGTCACATGCATAGAGAGAACAAATGTTTTCATTTGATATTAACTTTCCCTTTCTGAAGACACACTGGGCCATGCAATCAGCTAGCAGAGATGATGACACAGAGAGGGAATCTGATTATAATTTATGTGAGGAGAAAATACCTCATTTAGGACTCCTCCAATCCTTTGGTTCTATTAGATGTTACTTGCTAAAGAAAGAATGTTGCCAAGTTAATGCTTCTATTAAGAGACTTCTTAAAATCACAAACATGAAAATTTAATTTTGCACAAAATATGTTGTAACTTCTTATCTAAATTCAAAAACTCATTTTATAGCTGAAAAACATTGGACTATATGTGACTCCTTTAAAATAACTGAAATCTCTGATTTAAAAAAAAAATCTGTAACATTATGCTTCCTTACGGTAATGTCAATTAGGCTATAATGGTTCATTTTATCACACTTCTCTAGGACCTTCTAAGAGGTTTATGAATTCACTATTATGAGGATTTGGTCTTCCTTTATGAGAGAATGTGTTAGTACCCAGTCATCCCCATTCTTTAAGAAACACTTTCTTGCCAGGCACCTTGGTATACACACATAATCCCAGTGACTCAAGAAGCCAAGGTAGGAGGATACCAAGTTCAAGGCCAGCCTCAGCAACTTAGTGAGACCCTGTCTCAAAATAAAAAATAAAATAAGGACTGGGGACGTAGCTCAGTGATAAAGTCACCCCTAGATTCAATGCCCAGTACCAAGAAAGAAGAGAAAGAAATCCTGTTTTCTCTACTCACATTAGAAACCAAGTGTGAATTTTTACCTTTTTGGCCTATGAAAAAAGTGTTTTAATGAATTCTTTTTTTTTTTTTTGACAGTTTTTGTAGTTTTATTTAAGCACACAAAAATGTGCCCATGAACTGTCTATTGATTTTTTTTTTTTTTTAACCACACAACATGGAACTTTTATTTTTAACGTGATTTCTGTACAGCAGGAGTATTAGAGTTTCTTTCATAAATGGAAAACAATGTTACTAGAAGAAATGATGACAAAACCAAACCAGTATTTGATGTGAATCCGTATTTTATGCTTCAAATCCAGCCAAGAAGTTTGTTACAATCTCTTTCAGCTTTGCATCTGACTCTTCTGAGATCTTTCCATCAGCCCTGATGTTGCCCAAGAGGGCTTGGTGTTGACTGATCACATGAGACAAGAAAGCATTCTCAAACTTTGTGATCTTGCTGGGTTCCAGTTTATCAAGATACCCTCTTACACCCGCATAGATAACAGCAACTTGTTCTTCAATAGCCATGGGAGAATACTGTCCTTGCTTCAGCAACTCAGTCAGACGCACGCCACGACTCAAGAGTTGTTGAGTGGCAGCATCAAGATCAGAACCAAACTGGGCAAAAGCAGCAACCTCACGATACTGAGCCAACTCCAGCTTCATGGTACCTGCCACCTGCTTCATAGCTCTGGTTTGGGCAGCAGATCCGACACGGGACACAGATAAACCAACGTTAATAGCAGGGCGAATACCTTTATAGAACAATTCTGTTTCCAAGAAGATCTGTCCATCGGTGATGGAAATGACATTTGTTGGAATGTAAGCAGACACATCACCAGCCTGTGTTTCTATGACTGGTAAAGCAGTCAAGGAGCCACCACCAAAGGAATCATTCATTTTGGCTGCTCTCTCTAGCAGTCGGGAGTGTAGGTAGAACACATCACCAGGATAGGCCTCACGGCCAGGGGGACGGCGCAGCAACAGGGACATCTGATGGTACACAACAGCCTGTTTGGATAAGTCATCATAGATGATCAAAGCATGTTTGCCATTATCTCTAAAATATCCTCCCATAGAACAGCCAGAGTACGGAGCCAGGTACTGAAGTGGGACAGCATCAGAAGCAGTGGCTGACACCACAATGGTGTACTTCATAGCATCTGCATCTGTAAGTCTCTTGACCAACTGGGCAACAGTGGATCACTTTTGACCAATAGCAACATAGATACAATACAGCTTCTTCTTTTCATCAGATCCATCATTGAAACATTTCTGATTAATAATTGTGTCAATAGCAATGGATGTTTTCCCGGTCTGTCTGTCACCAATAATCAGTTCACACTGACCATGTCCAATTGGCACCAAGCTATCCACAGCCTTAATGCCAGTCTGCATTGGTTCCCTCACAGAGATTTGAGGAATGATTCCAGGGGTTTTCAGGCCCACTCGCCTACGGGTCTTGGAACCAATTGGACCCTTTCCATCAATGGCATTACCAAGGGCAACTACTAAACGACCCAACAGCTCCTCGCCAACTGGAACATCCACAATGGCTCCTGTCCTCTTTAGATATCTCCTTCTTTGATTAGTTTATCATTCCCGAACACGACAACACCAACATTGTCCGGTTCCAAGTTGAGAGACATACCCTTTAAGCCTGAAGAAAACTCTACCATTTCTTCTGCTTGAACATTCCTCAGCCCATGAACTCGGGCAATACCATCACCAATACTTAAGACACGACCAGTTTCTTCAAGGTCAACAGAGGTATCAGCTCCAAGAATACGCTCTTCGAGAATAGAGGACATCTCAGCAGTGCCAATATTCTGAAGATGGGTGTTAGAAGCATGGAGGTTCCTTGCAGCAATAAAGGATGACCCCAAAGCATTTTTGGAGACCATCCCGGCCCGCTGAGGGAGGGTGCGGGCCACTGCCGCGGCGATGCACACAGACAGCATCTTCGGTTTGTCCTCAGGTGGTTCCTCCGCAGCCGCAGCCTCCGGACTGACTGGGCTATTGATTTTCTTCACTGCACAGTCTGGCATTAGGATTGGTGACTCTGATGGCCAGTTGGGTTGTTCTTTTCATGATGGCTTTGCAGCTCACCAAACCACATTATGATTTCATTGCTTTATCTAATTTTGTGAGGCATCCAGGGAAATAGGGTGTCTGGGAAAAGTAAATTAACAATATGCCCTATGTAGATGACAACTAATTAACTTCTCCCACATTCGGAAACCTCCTCAGGAGCATTTTAGTTTCCTAACACACAATGCTTAACTTCACCAGAAGATCTGGAATGCAAACTATTAGAGGAGGAAGGGATCTTAGAGCTTGTCAAGTTCAGTGTCTTCCCCATTTGGAAATTTTGTCTATACTTCTACCCAGAAATGTGGGTACTCGGTGCCATACAAACTTCCCAGATAGGAGAGAGTTGGTCCCAGAGTTGGAAACCCTAACAATTACTTGGAAAAACCCTCATTATGTAGAGGCGTTTGCTCCAAACTGACAAATCTAGCCACTGAACAGCAGAATAAGACTAATGCATTTGCCGTGACAGTCCCTAACCTGTGTGACAACAGTTTACCTACCCAAACATGTCACAGTTGCACATCCCTGCTGCCTTCTGCTGTCCCTCCCATGGCACAGTGTTAAGAGTCTAGGGCCATCTTTTTCTTCTAGACCTACTGTAATTTCAGAGTAAAAATATTTGTTCTTAGAGGAAAATACTAACTTGGTAAAGGCACATTTATTTCTCTTTTAGAATTTAAAATTAAATGTTTATTAAAGAGAAACCAAAGACTTTGTTTTACACTGTATTAGTGTTTACCAGGTACCACATATTCTTTCAATGAGTTTTTTAGTAGATTCCTACTCTCCAGCAAAGGCAATGTCATATTTGTCTGGATTTTCAGCAGCTAGCAAAATGCCAGCACATGATGAGCATTCAATAAATGTTTGGCTTAATTAATGAAATCTGAGACACCTTGACTGAATTTTTAGAAACCCTGTCATCCTTAATGAATTACATAATAACATGTCTTTAGTTCAAGACCTGTAAATGAATGAAAGTTCCACTGTCTAGAACAAAGGGACCTTGTGGATCTAATAGAAAGATCTGTGTCACAGTAATTTTCCTTTCATATAAAACACGCCATTTTTCAGGACAATATCATTTTCACTATTTTTCTGACCATTGAAAAGTCAAAGGAATTATATAAAACATTATGATAAAACATTTATAAAACATTATGATAGAGGAATGCTTTCCTTTTTAATTTTTTTATTTGTTCTAATTTAGTTATACATGACAATAGAATACATTTATGTATTTTAACAAATCATACATAAATGGAGTATAACGTTTTCATTTTCTGATTATACATATTGCAGGATCACATTGGTCATGCAGTCATACACGTACATGAGGTGATTACGTCTGTTTCACTCTACTTTCCTTCTACCCCATACCACTTCCCCTCCCTTCACTCCCCTCTACCTAAAGTAACTCTCTTCTTCCCTAGCACCACCTGCCCTGCCCCCTTACTGTGAATTAACATCTGCATATCAGAGAAAACATTAGACCTTTGGTTTTGGGGTTTGATTTATTTCACTTAGCATGATATTTTCCAGCTCCATCCATTTACCAACAAATGCCATAATTTCATTCTTCTTTAAAACTGAGTAACAGTCCATCGTGTATATACCACATTTCCTTATCATTCATCTGTTGAAGGACACCTAGATTGGTTCTATAGTTTAGCTATTGTGAGTTGAGCTGAATGTTTTCCTTTTAAAAACTATTTTTAAAACTTCTATTGTTCATTAAAATATTAGCTATTAAGAAGAATAACAAAAAAATTTTTTAAAAAGAATAATAACAAAAGGTCTTTCAACTGGACCATCTTGCATCTTGTATACTTTTCATAGTACTTCCATAATATATGGCCCATCCCATGACACAGGTATATTCTCTAGACTTCTATTTTTATAGAGAAATTATACAATAGACCATTATAACAAATTTTAAAAACAAAAATAGTTTCCTTGCCCTAAGAACCATCCCTTTAAGAACAATTGTCATATTTCAAACTCCTTATGGGAACTTATAGAAATGGGAACTTATAGAAAAATCTGTGTCTCTATTGCTGAGATCAAGGCTATTTTGTACCCAAAGATGGGTAAGTGTTCAGCTAGTCCCACAGGCACCCAAATAGTAATCCTCACTTCTGTAACAGTTTCCCCAGGCCCCAGAGACCACCCTCTATTCTGCTCAACTTGAACAATGAGATTATGGTAAACTTTAGTTTTATGCAAACCTTAGATCCTTTAAGATATGCTAGGCAAATTCTCAAGATGAGGAGCCACAGGACAAAGCAGCCAGGTAGAGCAGACTGCTGTGACTCTCCCATTCATTATTTAGTCTCCAGTTTTGAAATGTCTGCTATAAAGGCCTCTAAAATAAACTTGTCCAACCCTAAACCCACAAAAGCAATTTGGCAGTGTTGGTAGAAACATGAGAAAAAAAAAAAAAAAACCGGAAACAAGAGTAACTAAAAACTTCTTTTCATTCAAGAAATATATATTGCAATTCCGTGATACAAAACATATAATTTTTAAACATTTAATTTTAAGTGAGTTTTACTTCCTTGTGTCTTTACTTGTTGTGTGACATTTCTGAGAACAAGAGGAGAATGAAGTTTACTTGTCTCAAACAAATATTCAGCCTACATTACAAGTTGAGGTTTAAGTTTTCAAAGTATCTTTTAGTTGTTTCTAATCTTTTTTTCTCCTTCCTTACCTTATGTAATCATGTTGGTTAAACCTTGGACCAAAATTCTCCCTTTTTCTTCTTTTTTTAATCAGCTGCAGTAGCTGTTTGTACTAGTCAGAGTTCTCCAAAAAGACAGAACCAATAAGATACAGATAGACACGTAAGGGAGGATTCATGAGGGCAATTGGCTCCCATAATTATGGAGACTAAGAAGTCCACAAGTTGGAGGCCCTGCAGGCCCTGCAATGCCAATAACTCAGTTCAGTTAAAGTCCAGAATCCCCAGAATCAGGGAAACTGAGAATGTAATTCTCAGTTCGAGGCCAAAGACCTGAGAACCTGGGGATCATCATCTTTGCCCTAATGCATCCTTTAGTGTGAAGGAGCAGTCAGACATTAATTTCCCACGTATCCAACTGCAACTGCACTGAGTGCCAAGAAGTGAAGTCCAGGGTGTTATGAAGATGTGTGTCCAGGAAACGCAGTCCAATGTGAGCGAGTGAGTGCAGGTTGGTTGTCTTTTGGGTTTCCAGGGAGATCAAGAAAAGGAAATCAAATAAAGTCTCAGTGGTTCGTTTTATTTATTTATTTTTTAAAGGTCTGCCATCCCGGCAGATTCAGTTTGCTTCACTTAATGTTATATTATGCTGTCACCCGGGGAAAGAAGAGTAGTTTTTAAAATCAAGGTGCTTTCTTGACCTTTTTGCAAAATTAGGCCTCTAAGCAAAGGGTCATAGTAAAGATCTTTTCCTTGAGATTTTCCTCCAAAATCATACCAAGTTTCTACTTTTAAAAATTCTGACTGCATTTTATAACAAGGCTAAACAAAATGAGAAAAGTGACCATTATGAAATCCCCTCTTGTTTTGTATAATACAATATTTATTAAGATAATCTTGTTTTGAGAAAGTGTATCAAAGACAGACATAATTCTTAGCATATATTCACATAGTGCAGAAACAACATTATCACTCTTACCCATCAAAAGATGACATCCTTTGTAATAGATCTATATGCCAAAGTATTTAAAAGCCTAAAAGTACTCCAGTTCTACTCAACACATTTTAGAAACTTAAGAATAAACTTTGTGAATTATAATGAGAAACTTAATTTTGTGAAAATATATAAGGCTGATTCACTGAAATGGTTTTGCATTTGTGAACAGAACTGTATGGATTTGGAAGTTTAAATGTATTAGGATTCAAGGATGGCTAGGATGTATTCAACTTCCTTCCCTATCTTATACCTTCTATTGGTTATTAAGCACCACTGGGCAGCCAGTCACAGCTACATGGACATTCTGAGCGTTGTTTAGTCTGAACGGCTTGAGCAGCTTATCCTTGAGTTTCTTACTCCTAGTTTCTTACTCCTCTGGTCCAATTCCCCTTCCCTTTTTTATTTCAGAGTCTGTTGACTTCCACATCTTTTCACCTTCCTATTAATGGGTTTTGAAAGTCTGAATTCACTTTCTGGCTAAGACAGGCCTTTACCTACCACCTTTCCTCAGTAACAAGGAAAGGGACTAAAGCTAATTTATCCTTTCTGAGGTCACAAAGCAAGAAAATAGACAAGAAGTTGGAAATTTCTGGCAACATGGCAGTGTGTTAAAATAGACTCCACAATTTTGGATAAAGTGATATCACAATAATATCATATAGCTTAGGTAGGAAAACACAGAAGAAATATCCAGTTGACCAGAAAACATGAATACACTCAAAGTCAGGATGGAAAAAAACTGTGCTGATGTTGTTCAGAGATTGAATCAAAAGAAAATTTGTTATGTTTTTCCCTGATGTTTGTCTTCAATTGTAGCTATCCTCACACCAGTTAGTATTTTCTATTCTTATCACAAACATCATTTTAAAAAAACTTGTGTACCCAAATAATTTTTAAAGTATTTATTACTTTTCACCAAAATTGTATTAACTTTTGCTCTTCTTGATATTCTGTAAGGGTTAATGAGAGGAAATATGATTCTCAAAAGAGTGAGTTTGTAGATTTTTTAATATGCAACTAACATCATTAACTGGTATGCTTAGAAGACAGTTTAATAATCATTAGAACCATACAAAAATAAATTAAAATCCACAGGTTCCAATTTCTACCAACTTGACTATAATCCTGGGAAATTCATTTGATATTTCTCTGTCTCAATTTAGCCATTTTGAAAACCAATTTAATAATATTCTTAATTTACATCTAATGTCAGTAGGAGACTTAATTAATGTCAGTAAACTAATTTTCTTTGGTTAAAATACTAGATAATTATGCATTACTTTAGTGTTCTTAATTTTGAATGTATTATAAGATACTTAAATGATTAAATGTGCAAACTTTTCAATGACTTATTCTAATTGGATTAATCACAGCATATTTTAATTTTTAAAGTATACATGTGTCTTCACAAAGTGATAGTCTCTTCCCATTCAATTAAGTCAACTAGCAAAGCATTTAAAACTCTTTGTATCTTATTTCTTACACACATCCATTGCTTTTCCCTTATTTTTACTAAAGCAAAGACAATTAAGCTAAAAGTGTTCATTGTCATATAAATAAATATATAGACATTAGATTTTAAATGCGCTCTGGACACTGGTCTCTTTCATCGTATTCCTTCAATTATGGCTTGAACTGGCATGAGCTCCATACATGTGCTTTGGAGGTAAACTTCATTACAATGTGCAACTGATGTAAATAAATCAAGGTAAAATATGAGAATCCATATTGTCTTATGCCTCTTCTGTCAATGGTGTAAGTAACAGGAAAAAATAATTTAAGGAAAGTGATTTTGTCAGTTTTATCATAGGGCCACTCTTTCCTAATATCCTAGAGTTCATTTTGCCTAATGCATTTCCTTCACTTCCTTTTATGTCCCCAAATGATCAGATCTCCTTCTGAGAAAAGGAAATGTGGAGAAAACGGCCTTAAAATTATCTTTCCACAAGAGAGGACATAAAATATCAGTGCAAAGAAATAGACAATGAGAGAGCTAGGGGAAGCATGCAGCGTAGGTCTTCTAGAGCATCTCATAAAGGAAGGCAGAAATTGTCAGTTGCTGATGATGACTTTTTAAAAATTTGGTGTTCCAGGAATGGTGCTGAGGGACATTTGCAAAGTCTGCCTTCACTAACTGAAGAGCTGTTTCTTTGTTTTTTTGGTTTTTTTTGGTTTTTTTCAGGGATTTTCTGCATTTCAGGAGTGAGGACAGCCTGTGTCCCCAGTTTGGTCCATTTAAGAGCATCAGTGCTCATAATTGGCCCAGTCCCTTTTCATTTCCTCAGCCATTAACCTAGCTACATGTCCTTTCTCATTAAATCTCTCATCAAAACGTTTGTTGCTGCTCTGGGAGAAATACAAAGTTTGATCAGGTCTCAATTACCCACATGAAGATGCTGTGTTGCACATTGTCCTTTTAGTCCTCCTCCACTAAATCAAAGGGTAAATGAGGAAAAGTTGTACAATACTGTAAATATGTGTTAAAATCAGATTGCGGAAAGCCTCCGATGTGCTGAGGAATATTGTTAATTTGTGAAGGATGGCAATAGGGAGCTTTGAAAGATGTTCAAGCAGTGGAATATAATATTTTAATTGAAAGGGTGGGGTTGAAGCAGAAAGGGAAAACTAGGTTATTTGAATCAAGGAAGCAGTGATGAGGATGGAAACTAAGGTAACTTTATTAAAGATGGAGAGAAAAGAATGGATGATAGATTTCAGAGGTAAAGTTACAAGAGTCAGAAATGACCCTACATCTTTGAAATGAGTCACAGGAAGATCCAGGGGGGCAATGACAGAAGGAAAATCGTGGGCATGTTAAGACTTGAAAGTCAGTAGGTTCATCAGGGGAGATTAGTGAGGGAAGGTAAGGAAGGCTTTGATTTTCTGGAAAACACTATCATAAATGTACTAGCTCTGTTTTTTAGAAATAAATACAAAGTGATCTATTCAGAAGTGGCCGTTTACTTCAAATAAGCATGTAACCTCTTTTCATTTATCTTAATCTACAGCTAGTATCATTGTCCACCATGCCATTGCTTCCTGCTTGCTCTCTGGAAACCTGCACCTCAAAACAGAAGAGCGGTCAGTAGCCCTTGCCATGTGAAAGTTAAAAGTCCCCCGTTCTCCAACAAAGAAAGTGACCACCATTTGCCCAGTTGTTTTAAAGTCAGCTCCATGGTTCTGCTTTGTAGTTGGCATAATGTTTACTCCAACGGGGTAGACTGCCAGATGCCAGAGGGATGTGTTTATTATCAGATGTGCACTTACTGTGAGGCAGATGAGGGTCAAGCTAACATGGGCCCTGTCCATGTCACATCATAAATTTCCAGAAGTACAACATTTGGATGATGAATAACTGCAAGCACTGTCTTTCCACCTTGGCTTCTTAATTCCTAAACACACTGTGAATGAGTCCTAGAGAACCTGGCTCAAGAGGCATGCAGGAAGCACAACAACTATAAAGCAAATCTCATAGCTCCTATAAAAAATTAATTGATTAATTAAAAAAAACTTGATGGTAATTTTCCCAAATTGGACAACAGTCCTACAACCTTACATAACATGAACAACAATGAGTTATAATGCTGCAGGAAACTTTTCCAAGCTGCCAATGACCAAAAAAAGGGAAAAGACTAATTTCAATCCACTATGCTAAAGTGTGAATTATTTTTCCAGTCTCCCTTTTTAAAAAGATGCTACAAAATCATCACCATATAGAGTGACCATCAAAAAGTATTCAGTCAAAAACTGTAGGGAAAACGTATCATAGAGATGAGTCCATCAGTTACTAAACATATTGTATTATTTATATTATTGTCTGTGGTTCGTGATGCTGATTGGTTCATTTCATAAACTTGCAACCTGTACAGCAGCAAAGGGCCCCATACTCAGCAGGGTCCTGAACTTGGTTGAAAGCTCTGCTGTCACCATCTTGAAGGTCTTAATACATTTTGAAGAAACTCCACAGTTTCATCTTGCACTGGGTCCTGAAAATTAAGTAGCTGGTCCTGACAACAGAGGTGGTAAGCATAGAAAAGATCTAGGAGTTCTCCAGGTTCTCGGAACGGAACTGGCCCGCTAGTGAGAGCCTGTCTGAACAGAGCACGCTCCGAGTCCCGGAGCCCCTGCAGTGCAGTGTACTCCTGCAAAGAACCAGCGGAGAGGCTCGATCTGCAGTCAGCCTCAGGGATAAGGTCAGGGCAGCCGGAGACCTCTTCAGGCGGCTCTGCCCACTCCGGCTGCGGGCTCTCTTCACGGGGCGATCCAGATGGCGGCCTAGAGGGAGACTGCACCCCCGGTCGCTCCAGAACCCAGGAGTTAAGAAGGGGAGGCATTGAGAGACTCGGACTGAAGTGGAGCCACGGGTGAGTCTGCCCACTGGGTAAAGCTCAGCCCGGGTGGCAGGCCCAGATAGAGGTGGCTTAGCAGAGCCAGGCAGGGCAGCTTGAGTCTTCCCAAGGTAGTCTTCCACACTCCGGCAGTGGGCTCTTCCCACACGGCCAGCTGCACGGTGCAGGCCCACAGTGAGAGCATTTCCGCACAGAGCCAGTTCCAAAACGTGGAACCAGTAGGGGGCTAGGGGCAGTATTCTTCGAATGAGCTGCTTTATCAGATTCCTCCAAGACATCAGGCTACTGAAAGCTGGGAGGTGATACACTGGAAATCTACTGGGACACTATAAGCCAATAGTGGAAAACTGCAATATCTCAGGGTCCCACTGACAACTGACCATTATGAGAAAACAAGGGAAGAAAATGTCCCAAACAAACCTAGATACTACATCAATAAAACCCAATGACAGCACAGCAGAAGAAATGTCAGAAAGGGAGTTCAGAATGTACGTAATTAAAACGATCAGGGAAGCTAATGAGGAGATGAAAGAGCAAATGCAGACATTGAAGGAGGAGATGAAAGAGCAAATGCAGGCATTAAATGATCGCACCAATCAACAGTTAAAAGACCAAATACGGGAAGCAAGAGATCATTTCAATAAAGAGTTAGAGATACTGAAAAAAACCAAACTGAAATCCTTGAAATGAAGGAAACAATAAACCAAGTTAAAAACTCCATAGAAAGCATAACCAATAGGATAGAACACCTGGAAGACAGAACCTCAGACATTGAAGACAAAATATTTAACCTTGAAAACAAAGTGGAACAAACAGAGAAGATGGTAAGAAATCATGAACAGAATCTCCAAGAACTATGGGATATCATGAAAAGGCCAAATTTGAGAATTATTGGGATTGAGGAAGGCTTAGAGAAACAAACCAAAGGAATGAACAATCTATTCAATGAAATAATAACAGAAAATTTCCCAAATCTGAAGAACGAAATGGAAAACCAAGTACAAGAGGCTTATAGAACTCCAAACATACAAAATTACAACAGACCCACACCAAGGCACATTATTATGAAAATACCTAACATACAAAATAAAGACAGAATTTTAAAGGCCGCGAGAGAAAAGAATCAAATTACATTCAGAGGGAAACCAATAAGAATATCAGCAGATTT
Organism: Sciurus carolinensis; assembly: GCF_902686445.1. Lineage (NCBI taxonomy): Eukaryota > Metazoa > Chordata > Mammalia > Rodentia > Sciuridae > Sciurus > Sciurus carolinensis. The sequence continues at coordinate 89,271,353 of NC_062219.1, forward strand.
TTCAATCCAGACCCTAAAAGCTAGAAGGGCCTGGAACAACATATACCAAGCCCTGAAAGAAAATGGATGCCAACCAAGAATCTTATACCCAGCAAAACTTACCTTCAAATTTGACGATGAAATAAGATCCTTCCATGATAAACAAAAGCTAAAGGAATTTACAAAAAGAAAGCCAGCATTACAGAACATTCTCAGCAAAATATTCCATGAGGAAGAGATGAAAAACAACGATGCAAATCAGCAACAGGAGGCGCTAGCCTAAAGGAATAGCCAAATAAAGGAGAAACCAAATCATGTCAAAAACAAATATGAGTCAATTGACTGGGAATACAAATCATATCACAATAATAACCCTGAATGTTAATGGCCTGAATTCATCAATCAAAAGACACAGACTGGCAGATTGGATTAAAAAGAAAAATCCAACAATATGCTGCCTGCAAGAGACACATCTCATAGAAAGAGACACCCATAGACTAAAGGTGAAAGGATGGGGAAAAACATACCATGCACACGGACACAGCAAAAAAGCTGGAGTATCCATCCTCATCTCAGATAATGTGGACTTCAAACCAAAACTAGTCAGAAGGGATAAAGAAGGACATTACATGCTGCTTAAGGGAAGCATAAATCAGCAAGACATAACAATCATAAATATCTATGCCCCGAACATTGGCTCATCCACGTACGTCAAACAAATCCTTCTCAATTCCAGAAATCAAATAGACCACAACACAATAATACTAGGCGATTTTAACACACCTCTCTCACCACTGGATAGATCGTCCAAACAAAAATTGAATAAAGAAACTATAGATCTCAACAACACAATCAGCAATTTAGACTTAACGGACATATATAGAATATACCATCCAACAAAGAATGAATACACTTTCTTCTCAGCAGCACATGGATCCTTCTCTAAAATAGACCATATTTTATGCCACAAAGCTACTGTTAGTAAATACAAGAAGATAGAGATACTACCTTGTACTCTATCAGATCATAATGGATTGAAATTAGAAATAAATGACAGAATAAAAAACAGAAACTTCTCCAATACCTGGAGACTAAATAATACACTATTATATGATGAATGGATAACAGAAGACATCAGGAGGGAAATAAAAAATTCTTAGAAGTAAACGAGAACAAAGACACATCATATCAAAATCTCTGGGACACTATGAAAGCAGTACTTAGAGGAAGATTTATTTCATGGGGTGCATTCAAAAAAAGAAGTAGAAATCAACAAATAAACGAGTTAACACTACAGCTCAAAGCACTAGAAAAAGAAGAGCAGACCAATACCAAAAGTAGTAGAAGACAGGAAATAGTTAAAATCAGAGCCGAAATCAACGAAATCGAAACAAAAGAAACAATCGGAAAAATTAATAAAATAAATAGTTGGTTCTTTGAAAAAATAAATAAAATTGATAAACCCTTAGCCACACTAACAAAGAGAAAGAGGGAGAAAACTCAAATTACTAAAATTCGGAATGAACAAGGAAACATCACAACAGACACGAGTGAAATACAAAACATAATTAGAAGCTATTTCGAAAATCTATACTCCAACAAAACAGAAAACCTTGAAGACATCAACAAATTTCTAGAGACATATGAACTACCTAAACTGAACGAGGAGGACATACACAACTTAAATAAACCAATTTCAAGCAATGAAATAGAAGAGGTCATCAAAAGCCTACCAACAAAGAAAAGTCCAGGACCAGATGGGTTCTCAGCCGAGTTCTATAAAACCTTTAAAGAAGAGCTCATTCCAATACTCCTCAAACTATTCCATGAAATAGAAGAGGAGGGAACCCTACCAAACTCGTTCTATGAAGCCAATATCACCCTGATACCTAAACCAGACAGAGACACATCAAGGAAAGAAAATTTCAGACCAATATCCTTAATGAACATCGATGCAAAAATTCTCAACAAAATTTTAGCAAATCGCATACAAATATATATTAAAAAGATAGTGCACCACGATCAAGTGGGTTTTATCCCAGGGATGCAAGGTTGGTTCAACATTCGGAAATCAATAAATGTCATTCACCATATCAACAGACTTAAAGTTAAGAATCACATGATTATTTCAATAGATGCAGAAAAAGCATTTGATAAAATACAGCATCCCTTCATGCTCAAAACACTAGAAAAAATTGGGGTAATGGGAACATTCCTAAACATTATAAAGGCCATCTACGCTAAGCCCATGGCTAATATCATTCTAAATGGTGAAAAACTGAAAGCGTTCCCCCTAAAAACTGGAACAAGGCAGGGATGCCCTCTTTCACCGCTTCTATTCAACATCGTCCTTGAGACTCTAGCCAGAGCAATCAGACAAACCAAAGAAATTAAAGGGATACGAATAGGAAAAGAAGAACTCAAAGTATCCCTGTTCGCTGATGACATGATTATATATTTAGAGGAACCTGGAAATTCCACCAGAAAACTTTTAGAACTCATAAGTGAATTCAGTAAAGTAGCAGGTTACAAGATCAATGCTCATAAATCCAATGCATTTTTATACATAAGTGATGAATCTTCAGAAAGAGAAATTAGGAAAACTACTCCATTCACAATAGCATCGAAAAAAATAAAATACTTGGGAATCAATCTCACAAAAGAGGTGAAAGACCTCTACAATGAGAACTACAGAACACTAAAGAAAGAAATTCAAGAAAACCTTAGAAGATGGAAAGATCTCCCATGTTCCTGGATAGGCAGAATTAATATCGTCAAAATGGCTATACTACCTAAAGTTCTATACAGATTCAATGCAATTCCAATTAAAATCCCAATGATGTACCTTGCAGAAATAGAGCAAGCAATTATGAAATTCATCTGGAAGAATAAAAAACCTAGAATAGCTAAAGCAATCCTCAGTAGCAAGAGCGAAGCAGGGGGTATTGCAATACCAGATCTTCAACTCTACTACAAAGCAATAGTAACAAAAACGGCATGGTATTGGTACCAAAATAGACAGGTAGATCAATGGTACAGAATAGAGGACATGGACACAAACCCAAATAAATACAATTTTCTCATACTGGACAAAGGTTCCAACAATATGCAATGGAGAAAAGATAGCCTCTTCAACAAATGGTGCTGGGAAAACTGGAAAACTATATGCAATAGAATGAAACTAAACCCCTATCTCTCACCCTACACAAAACTCAACTCAAAATGGATCAAGGACCTCGGAATCAGACCAGAGACCCTGCATCTTATAGAAGAAAAAGTAGGTCCAAATCTTCAACTTGTTGGCTCAGGATCAGATTTCCTTAACAGGACTCCCATAGCACAAGAAATAAAAGCAAGAATAAACAACTGGGATAGATTCAAACTAAAAAGCTTTCTCTCAGCAAAGGAAACTATCAGAAATGTGAAGAGAGAGCCTACAGAGTGGGAGAATATCTTTGCCAACCATACCTCAGATAGAGCGCTAATTTCCAGAATCTATAAAGAACTCAAAAAACTCTACACGAAGAATACAAATAATCCAATCAACAAATGGGCTAAGGAAATGAACAGACACTTCACAGAAGAAGATGTACAAGTAATCACCAGATATATGAAAAAATGTTCAACATCCCTAGTAATAAGGGAAATGCAAATCAAAACCACCCTAAGATTTCATCTCACCCCAATTAGAATGGCGATTATCAAGAATACAAGCAACAATAGGTGTTGGCGAGGATGTGGTGAAAAAGGAACACTCATACATTGCTGGTGGGGTTGCAAATTAGTGTAACCACTCTGGAAAGCAGTGTGGAGATTCCTCAGAAAGCTTGGAATGGAAACACCATTTGACCCAGCTATCCCACTCCTTGGCCTATACCCAAAGGACTTAAAATCAGCATACTACAGAGATACAGCCACATCAATGTTCATTGCTGCTCAATTCACCATAGCCAGATTGTGGAACCAACCTAGATGCCCTTCAGTTGATGAATGGATAAAGAAACTGTGGCATATTTATACAATGGAATATTACTCCGCAATGAAGAATGATAAAATTATGGCATTTGTAGGCAAATGGTCGAAATTGGAGAATATCATGCAAAGTGAGATAAGCCAATCTCAAAAAACTAAAGGACAAATGATCTCGCTGATAAGCGGATGAGGACATATAATGGGGGGTGGGAGGGGCTAGCATTAGGTTTAGGGTTAGGTTTAGAGTTAGGCTAAGGAGAGCAGTAAGAATGAAGGAATGAAGGACTGTGTAGAGGGAAAAGAGGGGTGGGAGGGGTAGGAGGGGTGGGAGGGGTGGGGGGAGGGGAAAAATATAATAAACATCATTACCCTATGTAAACGTAAAAAAAATAAATAAATATAAAAAAAAAAAAAAAAAAAGAAAAGATCTAGGAAAGAGTTAGTACAGTAAATAAGAAGTATTTCTCAGTTTTTACAATTTGTGATAACTTGTGATTTTTCATTCTGAGTAATCATACTTATTCTGATTTCATAAACGAGTCTTCTTTTTCTTAAAAACAGTCCCCCCCCCAATTACGTAACCTCTACCACGGTATGTGTCCTTCAAGTTTTAGCTATCCAGAACTGAAGAACAGCTGGCAAATTATTCAGACTCAATTCCTTCCCTTCTGTCCAACTTGTGAGCATTTCTTAGCTTTTCAGCTTTTACTCTCAGTGGAATCTGGGAAGATGCAAAAGGTTGGAAAAAACACAACTTGACTGATTCTTATCATTTGCTAAGCATTCCAGAAATCAGGAGAGATTGAGGACAAGGGATTTTGATTTTGGTTACAACTTTCTTTTGGAAAGGCTGGCCCTGTACCTTCCTTTCCAACCTCCACTACAGCAGGCTGGTAGGTTTACTTGTCTAACAACACCTTTATCTTGTCTTGGCTGCTAGCACTAGGAGGATGTTTCTCTGCGGAGAATTTTCCCCCGTTCCTTTCCTTGACTCCACTGTGAGTTTGTTATGGCCGGAAGCTGGAGACGGTAGACTGCCCATTAATTCAGCTTTAGAGAGGGGTGGGCATGGGTGCGCTGAGCCAAAGCTTAGATCTCTGCGACCTTTCTCATGCACCTCACTCCCTCCATCTATGGGAGTGACAGCCCCTAAATTCAATCTCACTTTGGTACAGTGCTCTCCTACCAGTCTATTTTAAGGCTGAATTCACATATATTTTTCACTGTTGTTAAAAGGCAAAATTGTTTTCTTAGGTTGTTAATATTTGAAAGATACCCATTCTTTCAGAAAACATAATGGATTTTTTCTTAATAGACTTGATGGTCTTCACCTGTACTTACAATAGTTAGGATATGTAAAATAAAAGAATTTGTGAAGTAGTGATTAAACCATGACAAATTCTCTTCAAGAAATCAATTACCAATAAATTCTACAAAATTTAAGAAGAAGCTAGCTGGTAATGCAGTGAGTTCCTTCAATATATTAATTTTCATTTTTTAAGATGAGGTTAGAAATTAGATTCAGATTGCAAATTACAGCTTTGTATGGGCTCCCCACTGCTATCTAGTGAAATCCTCTGGCTTCTGGGGATGAAGCAATTTGGCTTCCTATAATAGGACTGTGAGAACTTTATTTCCCACTGGTAGAATAATATATCTGCAGCCTGAATGCAGGGATCCAACATTTGCTCTTTGACTGGGTCACCAATAGGGATACATTAAAACCAAAGAAAACAGGCAAGGAAAAACAGAGATCTGCCTTGTACTTCAAATTTATTCTAAGCCTGCCCTCCAACTCACCTCACTCCATTCTTCAGATGTGGCTCACAGAACTGTATTTTCCTTTCTATGAAAAGAATTAACCTTCTGGTGGCTTCTGGGCATGTGACGTATATACAGTTGGCATCTCTCATTCGCCAGCCACACGGTGGTGGATGCTCCAACAGGTTCTTTCTTCAGGCATAAAATGAAGGTTCTTTCAGTAGCTGGGTCTGAAATCTACACTTGACAACAAAACATGTGGTGATTAATTGCTATGCTTGCACCTTAGTGGGCCTTCAGGAACAGAATTAAAGCTGACTAATAGAACACAGCTTCCCTTTACAAGTTAAATATATACCAATTGACTGCCTGACTTCACACTCAATCACAAATTTCTCCCTCTCTCTAGGGGATATTTCCCCAATGGAGACCTTTGGTTCAGTCATGCATCTAGTTATCAAATATATTCCCCTCCCCAGATTCTGGGAACTTCCTACACAGTTTCAATTAATTTTACTGCTTCTTTTGGTTACTTGGGGTGAAGGAAGAAGGGAGGGATGCAGAAAAAGAGAACAGATTTCTGAACAGTTTATCAAAATTGTTTTGCCTCATGTGGTTTTCTGTTGCCCTTTCTGCTGTGTCTTTGAGTGTTTGGAAGCAATTTATGTTGCACTGAGACTGTTTTTCTTTCAGAAGTCCCTGCATTTGAAATTCAAATCTCAACTGTCAGCAGGCTGTTTGCTCCAACTGTGCCTTTTCATAAGGCCCTTAGCAGGATCCCTTATGGCATATTCCTCAAACCAGAAGCTTTCCTACTCCAAAAGCCCAGACGGCTCCTATTCTAGCTGGTGGGAAGAGGTTTAAAACAGTAAGCTAATCTTTCTTGCTTTCAGTGGCAGTTGTTACTGAGAGTTCTTTTTGCCTCAGATTCGGGTCATAGCCTTTCTGGCTTATGCATCTACTACAGCTTCATTCCCTGGTTTTTCTCATTCATTGCTGTGTCTGTGTTGGCGGTGATTAGCTATGAGGACTTAGGATTAGTAACCACACAGGAAAACTCTCTATCTCTTCTTCCTTCTTTTGGCATTACTCTTCCATTGACATAAGGTTGACAAATGCTTTCTAAGAATTAAAAATATGAGATTTCTAAACCTTAAGTAGTCAGAACTTTAAACTTACCAATCTATGTTATTATATTTATAATAATCTCCTGTATTATTCAACTTTGTATGAGAATAGAATTTTCTTTTCTACATTTGGTTATACAAAAGGACCTTATTGACTACTTTCCTCAGGCAAGATGACCTGAGGAAGAGACTTGGGATGGCCATATGGCAGTGGTACAGTGTGAATATTTTTGAGTCATGTAGTAACACCTAACAGACAGCATCTAACACAGAATGGGCAGTAAATAACCAAGAAGATAAAAAGACCCAGGTACTTGTCACTAGCCTACCTTCATCATCAGTCACTTGAGTGGGCCCAAAGGCTATGTATATAGAGTGGTCACGTTGGCCAAGCTGGAAGATGGATATGAACCAACAGCATAGACTTCCACTTACCAAAGGCAGTCTAGCTATTGCTGCCTCTGAATACCCAACCTGCTTGCATAAAGACCAATACAGAACCCCCAGTATGATTTATTCCTCAGAGACCAACTGAACGCTTAGTGGCAAGCTGACCACTTTGGACATCTTTCCTCCTAGAAGGAACAACCTCCCACTCACAGGGATACAAACCTATTCCATATTCCTGCCCTCAGAACCTCAGCCAGCACCACTACTTGGATCTAACATGATGCTTGACCTACAGGCTTGAGACCAACACAATTAGGGGAAAGATTAAGGGAAATGCTAAGAGAAGTTGTTATCACCACTAGGAAATTGTGAATCTGGAGTCAGATGACAACAGTGTCTATGAAAACACATAAAGAGACACAGTCATGCACAACTGTTGACCAAAGCAGGGAAGTCTGGCAGAAAGAAAAAAAAAAAAAAAAAAAAAAAAAAAAAAATATATATATATATATATATATATATATATATATTTAAACTTTAAATCCATTCTCATTTCAACTTCATAGTTCTTCCAACCACCCACTTTGCCTTCATGGCCTGAATCCAGATCAGTGATGCTGTTCCAAAGGGTAAACCTGGCACAAGAAAGCAAAAAATGGATCTGCAAAGAGGGGTAATGGAAATTACCTCACATCTGCCACCTCCCTCACAGTGAGAATGAGCCCATGACCATTGGTTGTATCCAAAATGGACCATCCAAAAGCAACCAGCCTCATAGTATAGGAATGACTTTCAAAGTACAAGATTGAAGAACTAACTCAGAGACAGCACCTGAAAGTTGGGATGCCATCCTCCATGGGGCAGTATATACAATAAATCAGAGGTCTCAATACATAAAGAGTACTTGGGTCTGGGAGCCAAAGAATAAATCTCCCTTGCTGCACTGTACTATGGATGCACAGGTACATACAGTAGCCTCAATCTGAAGAGGGTGCGATTACCACTGGTTCAGAGCCTTCACCATGAAGGTTCAAGTCACACCTTTCAAAGGCAAGCCACCAAGATCTGCTGAGGTGGGAAATTAGCTGAGAGTGTTGGGAATTTAGAGTTGATAGTGGAAGAAACCTTGACTTTAGTGGGCTTGGAGAAGTCCCCATGACCTAGCTAAATCTTCCCTTTAGCTCTTCCTCATTATGAGATTCTTCCCACCCAGTCCAGCTTCTTTCCTCTCTCCTTCACAAGGGTCCAAACTGCATCACAGAATGGGACTTTATCTCATAGGAAGGGCACTCTAGACTTGCAGGACTAGCTTGTTCTGCTCAATGATTGGTTATAGGTTCAAGTCCTTCAAATGAGATTAGACATGCAACCTATTTATTGGGATAACTGCATGTAAAGGATAAAAGAGTAGGATCCAGAGAAGTTAATTGAGTGAGGGCTGGACTGATGGCCCCAAAAATCATATGTCCAAGTCCCAGAACCTATAAAAGTGACCTTTTCTGAAAAAAAGAGTCTTTGTAGATGTAATTAAGTTAGGGATCTCAATATGCCATCATTATACTTTATCCAAGTGGGTCCTATATCCAATGACAGTCTCATAAGAGCAAGGCAGAGAGAGATTCACGAGAGAGAAGAAAGTCATATGAAAATGGAGGAAAAGATTGGAGCTACACAGACAAACCAAGGAATATTTGTCTCCACAAGTCATTGGGTGAGGCAAGGAAAAATCTCCCCTAAAAACCTTGGAAGAAACACAACTCTGCTGGCACCCTGAACTTTGGGCCTCTAGAATTGCAAAGGAATAAATTTCTGCCATTTTTTTTTCCTATGAGTTTGTGGTAATTTGTTACAGAAGCCCTGGGAAACTAATACAGGTGGAAAGTGCCATCAGATCAGGATGCAAGTCAGACCACATGAAGAGAATGTTGGGATAAGAAGGATCTCAGGCTGCAGTACAGTCCCAAGGAAATGTTTGCTAGACCAGTGCAGAATCCTTAAATCCATTAAAGGGCTCTCCCAATTATCTTTCACAGGGCAGTACAATGTTGAGCAAAACCATCCAGCCATGAAAGGAAACACACAGTAGTGCTCCATTTAAAATCAGGTAAACAAGCCTCCGTTGCTTAGGAATGTCCACAGAAGTGGTGCTACTGTAAAGAGCAAGATACTGATAATCAAATATTGTCATAGCAGTGTCTTCTGGAGGAGTGCTGTAAAATCAGGAGAGGTGCAGGGCACCTCCCAGGAACTGGCAGAGTGCTATTTCCTTGCCCGTATTTTTACCTTTATGTTCATGTTGTAGTAATTTTTAAGTCATGTATTTGGATTTGATGCACTTTTCCATATTATGTATTTCACAGTTTAATAAAACAAAAATAAGTTGTAGGAGCATAGGTCATAGGATACAAAGAGACAATTTGCAAATAACAGCATAAATGACAAAAAAAAAACCTGAGAAAAGAAGTTCAACCTTACTAGTTAGTTAAAAATGCAAATCAAACCAGAGATATCACTTTTCACTTACCAATTCTGAAAGATGCAAAAGAATAATAGTAACAAGTTAAAGCTAATGAAGCAAGGAATGGGCAAGTTAAATTCCATTTGAGAGGCAAGTATACATTGGAATACAAATGTTTGACAATATTTATCAAAGAAGAATGTGGTATCCTTATTACTAAAAGATCACATGTATGGACTTGTTTTAATAATGCTTTTTATTATTTTGATTACTAAATTATTCTAATATTTAATACATGTTATTTACACATTCCTTATAAGTATTTTAAGATAACATTTGGGAAGATATGTAAGCTATACATCAATTCATAAATAAATTTATAATAATGTATTATTATACATCTATATAATGGAATGCCATTCAATCATTACAAATTATGATATACAAATAGACTTAGTTATTCACAAAGAAAGACAAACACGATAGGTTAAGAGGAAAAAGCAGATGTGGAAACAATATATAAAGGCCAGGTAGAGGGACCTGACTGCACTGTGGTCCCTGTCCCCCTCCCTCCCTCCCTCATCAGCCAGTCCCAGCAGAAACAGAAATATCTAGGTTAATTTAAAATCAAACAGGAGAGGATCCCTATACAACGTCTGATGAAACCTGCAAACAATCCTGATGTAGATGTGAGGGTGGAAGTCAGAGAGAAATGAAGAGAACACAGAACACAAATAAATCTCATCCTTTTTGACTTTCCATCAACAGTGAAAATACATTATAATCTGAATGCATTATGTTGCCACATGGTTTAGAAGGTTATTTCTGATTCAATGCAGAGTTAGGGGTTTTACCAGACCTGGGAACTTGATATGTAGAAATTATTGGATACTTTGCACTATAGATGGATACATGCCCATCTATTTCCCAGCTACTGATCCTTGCCCAAGTCCAAGGAAAATAACTACTCTTGATTTGCAATAATAATCTTTCTTCTTGTGCCATATCTATAAAATAGATGCATTTTAACATATGCTTATTCATGATTACCTCTCTAATTATTGCCAAATCCCAAATGTAAATGTTATGGCTGCCTGAAAGATACTAAAGGCTTCCATGCTCTTTACACAGCTCTCATATTGACAGTAGTGGTTCATTAATATTAAAGAGACCTGCAGTATCATATTATCTAATCATACCAAAGACTATCTTTGGAATCTGTCAAGCAAGCATAGACCTGGCTTCTATTTTTATAGCTTGATGTGCACATAGACTGATCTGACTATTTTTAAGACTATCAATCCCACTTTGACTACAAGAAAATTATTTTCTTCAAGATGCATGCTTTAACCAAGGTAAATATCACCTGAGAATAACATAATTTGAATTGCTATTTCTGAGAAATAAAATAAAAATGGCAAATGTGTATTCCACTTTCTTCCTCGGGTAATATGGCTGACTTTCTAAAGCAAAAGAGTAAGTCCTCTGAAGGGAATTATACAATGAAACACAGGACAAAGAATACCTTCCAACCCTCAGGCAACCATATGACTTGTCTGCTTTCAATTTCTCCTGGTTGCAAATACATCTGAACATATATCTGAATATTCTGGATATAGAGTTACATTCTATGATTCCCCATTTGGTCACATCCAGGGGACCTTCAGAACTGAATAGAAAAGTTCAAAGTTAGAGTACAGAGTGTTGGTTTCATTCTCTAGTTACTGTGTAGAAAACAAAATAATATTAAAATTTATCAGTTAGATACAGTATTTACTATGTGAGTAATCACTGCCAGTCATTCCCAACAATTAATCAACCATTATTAAGTGTCTACCATATAAATGATATTCTGTTACATCCATGGAAAAGTAAAAAAGACTAAGAGATAACCTGCCCACAAACCCTTACAATTTGCTTGATAAGAAAAGAAAGATTCTAAATCTAAGCTGATAGCCAAAATGAGCAAAAAACATTAAGCACATGTAAATGATATTTGTAGAAACTGGGAAAGGCTACAAAAATCTTATAAAAGCTGTATATTTGATAATAGGTAAAAAGTCCAAATTTTTGAATTTCTTATCCTGGTTAATTCTTCTAAACATAGCTTCCTTCCATTCTGGAAAGAAATTCCTCCATTTTATACAGCCAATAAGTCAAACCACAACTTTAATCCTCATCCCAAATTCAGGAGTCTTTCATTATTTGGAGAAAGAAGAAATTCAAAAGAAGCATGCTGTTTGCAGAAGTGAGTTCATTTTCACCTTTTTTTTTTTTTAATAACAAGAGGGACTACAAAAGGATTTCATCATCCAGAAAAAAGTCAAGGCTAAGTAGTAATTGATAGCAAAGTTTAGCACAAGAGCAAGAGCAAAATTTGGAAAAGAAGTTAGGCTTATAGTGGTTGACTTTGTTTCTTTAATTTTTCCTCTTTATCTGTGTTTATCTCCTATATTTTATGCTTTATTTGCTTTTGTTTTGGGGTAGTAGGTATTGAACCCAGGACCCTGCACATGCCAAGCACTCTACTACTGAGCTACACTCCCAATCTCTATATTTTGTTTAAGACTAAATGCCACCTCTATTTTAAGCTTTTTTAAAATAGAAAATAGGATTCCTGTATGTGGAAACATTTGCCTCATTCATTTACTGATATATGGAGAAGGTCTCATTAAATGGTGTCAACCCTTGTCACTGGAAAGCAGAGCCTGAGCAGGTGATTAAGTTGCTAACAATTTGTTTGAGAAGTGCAAGTCCAGGCAGTGAAGGTAAAGGATAAAGAAGAAAGGAAAATAAAGCACAGGAAAAATGTAACACAAAGTGTTCCTATTCCAGCGATTGCTTCACAACTAGCCATGGAGAAACATAGAAGTTGCTAAGTAGGTGTGTTCACTCAGCATAAAGAACTTCACCAGAATGTTCTAAGAAGGAATTGCACCTTAGAGGAGACAGACAAAGGAAGGCAGACTTCTCACCAACTTCCATCTCCCTTTTACTTTGAGAAAGTCCTGCCCCATTGGAGACTGAGTGCCTGAACTTTAAGTCTGCAGCGGTCAGCCCCTCTGTGAATGCTCAGATCTTATTCAGTCCTTAGTGACTGCCAGATCCCACTCCCTGCAGTGTAATGTTTTATCTACTTCCAAAAGTATAGATCCCATCAGTGCAGGAGAGAAAGAAGACATTGTTATTAAGGCATTACTGAGGAATCAGAAGAAAGTGTGCAAGATTTGTGTCTGTTAGAGATGGCTTATACCACATAATTTCATTTTCTCTTGGCATCTCTCCTAATATCTAACATAACAGCTTTTAAACAGTAAGTACTCAATAACTACTGTTTCATTAATTAACAAATGGCATGAGGCACTTCTGGGTCTACTGGAGGCAAACCCACAAAGTTCAGGCATAGTGTCTGTAATAAAGCAGACTGAGGGATCAAGTCCATATCTTCATACCCAGAATCTATGGATATGTTATTGTACATTGCAAAAGGGACTTTGTATACGCAATTAAAGTTCAGATGGGGAGTTTATCCTGGATTATTCAATTGGATTTCTCACCTTGACCTAGGCATCCAGGGAATCAGTAAACCTTACAGAGGTGTGGGCTGCCTGGAAATAAAAGCTGAAAAGATGGCATTAAGAAATAAAGTTGAAGGACACAAGAAACATGGTTAAAGCGGGGGAAAAGATCTGATGGGTCTGATTCTAACAAAGGGGAAAAGTCCATAAATGCTTTCTTCAGAATGAAACACATCAAAGGGGGATTTATTGTGAGAAAAACTTTTTAAAGAAAATCAAGAAGTGAGAGGCTGTAGGAAACTGGCCTGATTGGAGACTTATCACTAGTGCAGTAATTCTTCCTCCAGGCAGCTGGCGCCTCAAGACTATTGGGGCATGCTGGTATCTCTTTCCATCTCCAGGGAGTTGTGTCTGAACCAATAAATTCCATGGCATCACAGCATTTTCTTTGAGCAGGATGTTGCCAAGGCAAAGGAGCAGTCTCAGATCAGTGAGATAATACCAGGAGTTCTCTGAGGGGCACACCTCCACTTAGAGAAGGCTCAAACAAGCCCACAATTCATTCACAGCTTCCAACATGGGTTCAATCTAGTCACACAAGTCCTTAATAATGTAGAAAGGAGGCAAAGGTAGGTAACAGCAAAGCAATATGAGGGCTCAAGTTACCATTTTTGCTTTGAAGACAGAAGAAAGAGGCCACCAGCCAAGGAACAGAGGCAACCTTTAGAAGCTGAAAAAATGATCCTGCCCAGCACCTACAAAAGGAGCACAGCCTGACCCACATCTTACATCAGTCTACTGAGACTTGGGATGAAGTTCTGACCTCCAGAACTGTAAAAGAATAAATTTGCATTGTTTAAGATGGAAATTTGTGGCAATCTGTTATGTTAGTAATAAAAAACTAATACAGTATTGGGGGAAAATGAAGAAGTTCATCTAAGGTTATTGAGTTCTTCCATCAAAACCTGAGTTTATTCTTACCACACGACTTCTTTCAAAAAATATGCAGTTGGAGAATATCATGCTAAGTGAGATAAACCAATCCCATAAAACCAAAGGTCAAATGATCTCTCTGATAAGCAGATGATGATACATTACAGGGGAGTGGGGTGGGAGGGAGGCAAGAATGGAGGAAGGATAAATTGTATAGAGGAAAAAGAGGGGTGGGGGAGAGGAAAAATAACAGAATGAGACAAACATCATTACCCTAAGTGCATGTATGATTACACAAATGGTGCGACTCTACTTCGTGTACAACCAGAGAAACAACAGTTGCACCCCATTTGTGTACAATGAATCAAAATAAATAAATAAAAAAAGAAAAAATGAAAAAAAAATAGAACTTAAACAGGATACATTTTTATATGATTTTGGTTGTATAACATTTCTAAATAGTTACGGAAATAACAAGCTATAATATTTAATGTTGCAAATTTTAAAATATGCTCACTAAAAGAGATGAACTTTTGAAATGATAAAAGAACCCTTTACAAAAACCAAAAGAAAAACAAAGTATACAAGTAGCATCTTTGGTGGTTGAATGTGTTAAATGCTGAGGAAAAGACACTCCTTGGGTGGGAAAAATAAAGAGATAATTTGAATCCAAATTTGATCCAGGGCAAGGACATTTTTTTCTAAAAATCAAGTTGTACATCTAGGAAACAAACTTGAGAGGTGATGATCAAATAAAGTTAGCATAAACATTTGATAGATATTATCAAGGGAATTCAAGTCTCCAATGGGTTATTTTATGGTTCCTCCAACCCTGAAATTCTGTGATTAACCTAGGGAATAATTCTACTGGCTTTATTATATTAATGACATAAAAAAGAGAACAGCAGATCCAGAAAAGCAGATCTAGGACTCTATCTATGGAAAATGCAAAAGATGAAAAAGAAAAATCAAGATACAAGGAAAAAAGGAAACTCCAAAATGAAATGTCTATCATAGTAGCCATTGCTAAATGAAGATTGATTCATGTGGGAAAAACAAGAAATGTGCCATATCCTTGGCATTGCAGATATGGTTAAAATAAGGAAATAGTGGCAGGAAGATCAAAGATGTTAAGGAGCTGTGTACATGAGAGAGGCATACTGCAATAAAGAGGAGAACTGGTAATATTAATGTTGATGAATGACATAATATTTATAAGAAAATGATGGTGTTAACATCTCTGAGCAACCAAAAGAAATGGTTTTGGCAAAATTTGTATATGGACAAAAATAGTAGAATGATAATACTTAGCAAGATGACACAGTGAGATGTACATTTTAGGATAGTTTTCTGAGAATTATAAAAGATTGAAATGATGAAACCATTGATCACAAGGGATTTTAATTGAGCAGAAATTGTTTAGAGACAGTGCTACAGAAAAAATTAAGGAAAATCTGTTTCCTAAATGGGCTGAAATGTGTTTACAACCCTACATATATTATGGAAGTCAACATCCTGGAAGCACATTTACACTTTCGCCCTTGGAAATGAACCAAACGTGTAATGAGGAAGACGGGAGCAGAGATGTTGTAAAATGATTCCAGGCTGTCTACATTTACAGTCTAATGGGCTTGGTGGGATTAAGATATGGTTTAAAGGTTGGCGTCACTTATCTTTTTATGTCTCATTTTTCTCTTTGTGTAATAAAGGGTCTGACTAAGTGGGCTCTGCATTTCTTATAGCCCCAGAGTTGAAGGTGATGCTCGTTGGTAATGGCCATGTAATATTGTGTTGATCCAATCTGATTTTGGTAACCCAGGCCTCACTGCTGTAACTTATCATGCTTATGTCTTTAAGCTTTCATTTATGATTTGAAACTTTCCTCTGCTCAACAGTAGGAAACTTTTTCTCTTTTCAACAACTCAGACTTACTTGTTGCTTGGCTACACCTGCCCATCTTGTATTTCACAAATTGTATTTAAAGTCCTTCCTAGAAAAACTGCACTTTAAAGTAGCCCAAAGTTTTTTTTTTCCAACCTCAATTATTCATTCTATCACTCACAGTTCTTTATATTAGCTTCTGTGCTATATAGAAGCTGTTGTATATGTTCCAGTTCTTTACTGCTATGCAACAAGAGTGAGAGACAGAGCTGGAAGGGTGAGTCCTTCGAAAATCTTTACAGGAGTGGTCACATATTCCAGATTCCCCAAACTAACGCTCGCCCTTATCCCTTGTCACCACCTCAGCACTTACCAGCATAGTGGGAATATTTGATCCCTAGGCAAATGGAAGGCTCCATCCTTAAAAAAAAAAAGAAAAAGAAAAAAGAAAGAAAGAAAGAAAGAAAGAAAGAAAGAAAGAAAGAAAGAAAGAAAGAAAGAAAGAAAGAAAGAAAGAAATTGAATTGGCTATCTGGGAAAGATGAAGGGCCCAAGCATAGATATTGGGACTTAGGAAAGCCATCCTGGCTCTAGCATTTGGACAACCTGAAACTTTCCACCATCTTCCTGCTAGCTAAATGACTTCAGCCAACCCACCTGCCCCACCTCACAATCCATGTATATACACTATGCCCAGATTGATATCCTGCTCATGGGAAAATTGACCTACTATCCTGAAGCATGGGTGACAGTAAACAATGAGGATCATCTAGCATCTCCGTTACAAAAAAAAAAAAACCAAGGCAAACTCAGGAAAACAGAATCAGGAGGCAGAAGAACACCTAAAAAATCAAACTACCAAAGGCTAGAATGAGATGATAGGAGTCAGATGGGGAAGTATAAATGAGGCATAGACTTCCTTTATATAGCAGAGACAGTGTTGTCTAAAATCCAAAACAAAATATCAAGAGAGGCATAGGCTGAATATTCTGCTATAGGGATAACTGTCAGAAACACTAAATCAGGAACAGTTAAAAGACTAGGATTTGGAATGGGAAGAGTGGACTAGAAGCTTGTTCTCGTCAATATTCTCCCTATGCACCCTGATTTATTGTGTCATTTAGCTGTTTTTTTTTTTTTTTTAATTAAAAAGTACTCCTTACAGAAGTATACTCATGAGACAGAAAATGCCAATGTGGTACAGAAAATCCAATGACCAACTCTGGACAAGGTAGACAAGAGCCACCACCTTCATCAGACGAACTGAGACCCGCCCCTCCACCTCAACACACAGACCCAGAAGAGGTGTTTGGAAACAATTCAGTCGGCCCCTGGCCATCCTCTTAAAGGTCCTCGAGGGGACTAGGATGATGTAACAGAAGAAACCTGCCATCAACAGCTTTGGAGCTGTATGTAAGGAACAGCTGACTGAAGGTTGTTTTAGAGGGCCACCAGGCATAAGGTCAGTAGGCAAATAATATTTATCAAAGCTTTATGATGAGCCAGGCATGGAGCTGAGACACTGGAAAGCAAGTGGTAAACAGGAACAGTCCCAGTCCTTTTTGGGCTAACCCTGAGCCTAACAGCATCCCACGCTTTTTTACATGCATTAACCCTATGAGCTAAGTACTCTTATTATTTCCATATTACAGATGAGAAAATTGAGGTGGGAAAGCAACAGTAAAGTCTCGTACCCAGGATCTCATAGTAAGGGGCACAGCCAGGATTTGAAAACTGACAGGGAAAGACGAACATTAAACAGTTCTTTAGAGTGTGTTAGATGTTGTGAAGAAGCGTAGGTGATATGAACTCAATGAACCAGGAGCCAGACCCTGTCTGAAAAGTCAGGACAGGCTAATTTCAGTCTTTTTAATTTTTCTTTTAATTTTCCTTTTCAGTTTTCCCCAGTAGCACTCTCCCTCTGCTTTGAAACATTCCTTCAGCAATCAACAAAGTTCCTGTGGGCTCCAAGGAAATTCTTCATCTCTTAACAAATCTCACTTAGGATCATGAATCTTTTCTCCTAGGTCAGCACTTGACAGATTCCTTCCTGGTAAAACTACCATCTTTAGTTTTACTTGCTTGTAGTTACTTGATATCTATGTAATTTAACTCACCCCTATAAAAAATCTAATAAAGCTTGATGGTACCTTTTGGTATTAAAATTAGCTACTAATTGCCAAAAGGATGTGACTTTTCCACGGCACACTCGGGTCAGCCAGACACTCGTGTAAGGCGAGGGAAGGAGCCACCACAACCTCAGAACGTGAGTTTCTTCCCCCTTCCCTCATTTTTTCTTTCCCCAACTCATCTTAGTATTGTTGAGAGGCTATGATGATAGGGTTTAAATCTTGAATTGCCTGTGATCAGTTCAGCAGATTTTATGGCAAACGTAATTTATTTATTCTTCTCTTGATAGTGAGGAAACACCACATGAAATAAGAGATGTCAAG
The DNA here is from genome assembly GCF_902686445.1 of Sciurus carolinensis. NCBI lineage: Eukaryota > Metazoa > Chordata > Mammalia > Rodentia > Sciuridae > Sciurus > Sciurus carolinensis. Next base: position 89,289,825 of record NC_062219.1, read on the forward strand.
TAAACACTCTTTGAAAGAACTGGTTCAACAGAAAGTGGCATTTCACACGCATGCAAATGAATAATTAAAAATTTCTAAGAGCGGTCCCTGCTGTTAAAATATACAAGGCTAAGAAAAATAAGAGATGTTGGTAATATCTTTTGAGAAAAAAAAAAGAAAAGAAAAAGGACTGCCTACACTAAAAAAAATATGCTTACAAAGAAAACTTATGGAAGGATTCCAAGTAAAAAATAGCAAGTATACCTTATTTAAATACACTAATTTAAAATTCAAAAACAAGCATGGAATCATAAAAAAACATATATTATAAAAACATCTCAGGCATAAGGAACATCACTTTATTTTAAGCTTTGAAGAAATGAATCCACTCTCTTACTGCTATGCGGGAAGGGAAGCTGTATTCTAGAGCAGAAGCAGTGACACCCAAGTCCTGGGCCAGGTGAACCAGAAAGCACTGGTTCTGAGTGAGAAAAGTGTGTGTTCCACTTGTCCCAATCTGTAATTGCTAAGTACCCATAAATAAATCATTGAACATTTATCGACCTCTTCTATAAAATGAACTGTGGGGCCTATTTCAGGTGTGAATCTGTAGGGATTTTTCACAGAAAGACTTTAGAAATGTAGCAAATAGCAAAATCTAAACTAACATGACCTATTTTTTTTTTTTTTTGCTCTACTTTCATTTAAGAGAGAACAGCCACATACAGTTCACAAACATTCAAGTCTTGCCATCTACCTAAAAAGAGTTTTACCGCACAGTTTTGAAATAGCGATTTTGAAATACAATGGAACACACAGAGAGAGAATAGAACTATAGCAAACGATGTGCCAATGCAAAGCCATATTTTTTAAAATATGGGGGAAATGGCAATGAGTGACACCATTGCTTGATCTGTGCAGCTGTGGAGTCCTGAGTGATGAGTAGGATTTACTTCTCAACTGCATTTGTCAGAACATCTGCCATAAAAACAAGACTAGACAGACTATACATCAGGAGCACCTCCAGCTTCGTACACCTGTCTCCTTCAACCTAAAGAAAAAATGTGCAGCAGAATTTATCCAGGCTTTTCCACACAGCCCCCTGGAGGGGAAACGACTCCACCACTCATTTAACTTACCTCCCCACCGAAATTCTCTCTGCAGGCATTGCAAATCAACATCAGGTAAGCTGTCCTTCATTGATACACCACTTTCTAGTAAACAAAATTCTCTCACATAAACTCTCTTAGGTGATACTCTCAATAACCATGTGAGATTTAACAGAACAAGATGGAAAAACTCAGGTTCGCAGATGTTTCATAGCTTGTTGTTTTAGTCAGCTTTTTCACTGCTGTGACTAAAAGATCTGACCAGAACAATTTTAGGAGGAAAAGTTTATCTGGGGGCTCACAGTTTCAGAGGTCTCTATCCATAGACAGCAGGCTCCATTCCCTGGGGATCAAGGTGAGGCTGAACATGGAGGCAGAGGGAAGCAGCTCTCATCATGATCAGAAAGCAGAGAGAGACTCCACTCTCCAGATACAAAATGCCCCATGTACTCCATAGCTCAACCCCCAGTGAGCCGCTTCCTCCAGTCACACCCTACAAGCCTCCAGTTACCATTCAGTTAATCCCATCAGGGATCAATTTGCTGATTATGTTAAAGATATAACACAATCATTTCTCCTTCAAACCTTCTTGCATTGTCTCACAGGTAAGAACTGAGGGACACAACATCTAAACCATGATACTTGTGCTTCACAATCTGCTAAACTGAAGCCAAGCCAGTAAAATTGAATTGGAGTAAAAGAAAAACACAATGACCAGAGCTCATTTAAGTACTAGTTTTCCTTTTCTCTATAGTCAAAATGCAAAATATGACCCATATGTGCCAGGATTCTCTGTCTGAAGGTCAAGAGTCCTTCCTGATGACCTTGGGCCCAAACACTGGGATGAGACAGACACACTCGGTGTGCAAGCACAGCCCAGTGAGCTTCCCACATATATCTTAACCAGAACACAAACTGAGCACCCCTTTGAAAATCAGTGGGTGGTCTTCTCCCTTACCTTTTCATCCAGTCATCCTTCCATCCATCCATATCAAATTTCAGCATAATTCTCCAACTATAAGAAACTTTCGGCCCACTGGGTAAAGCTCCGCCCGGGTGGCAGGCCCAGATAGAGGTGGCTTATCGGAGCCCGGCAGGGCAGCTAGAGCCTTCCACAGGCAGCCCTGCGCACTCCTGCGGTGGGCCCCGCCCACACAGCCAGCTTCTCCAGGTTCTCGGAGCAGGCCCGCTAGTGAGAGCCTTTCTGACCAGAACAAGCTCCAAGTCCCAGAGCCAGCGCTGTGTACTCCCAGCGTACTCCGGCAGTAAGCAGCTTCAGGGACCAGGACAGGGCAGCCAGAGACTTCCCCAAGCAGCCTGGACCCCTGCGGTGGGAGGTGCCTTTCAAGGCTAGCTTCTCGGAGCAGACCGCCCAGTGAGAGGCTTTCTACGTAGAGCCAGCCACAAGCCCCCGAACCAACGGAGAGCTTCGATCCGCAAGCAGCCTCTGGGATCAGGGCAGGGCAGCCAGAGAACTCTTCAGGCGGCTCTGCCCACTCCGGCCGCAGGCTCTCTTCACGGGGCGATCCAAGATGGTGGCCTAGAGGGTGACTGCATCCCCAGTCGCTCCAGAACCCAGGAGTTAAGAAGGAGAGGCATTGAGAGACTCGAATTGAAATAGAGCCACAGGTGAGTCTGCCCACTGGGTAAAGCTCGGCCCGGGTGGCAGGCACAAATAGGGGTGGCTTATCAGAGCAGGGCAGGGCAGCTAGAGTCTTCCCAAGGTAGCCTTCCACACTCCAGCAGTGGGCTCCTCCCACACGGCCAGCTGCAGGGTGCAGGCCCCCAGTGAGAGCCTTTCCGCACAGAGCCAGCTCCAAACCCTGGAACCAGTAGGGAGCTAGGGGCAGCTTTCTTTGGATGCACTGCATTATCAAATTCCTCCAAGACATCAGGCTACTGAAGGCTGGGAGGTGATACACTGGAAATCTACCGGGACACTATAAGCCAATAGTGGAAATCTGCAATATCTCAGGGTCCCACTGACAGCTGACCAATATGAGAAAACAAGGGAAGAAAATGTCCCAAACAAACCTAGATACTACATCAATAAAACCCAATGACAGCACAGCAGAAGAAATGTCAGAAAGGGAGTTCAGAATGTACATAATTAAAACGATCAGGGAAACAAATGAGGAGATGAAAGAGCAAATGCAGGCATTGAAGGAGGAGATGAAAGAGCAAATGCAGGCATTAAATGATCGCACCAATCAACAGTTAAAAGACCAAATACGGGAAGCAAGAGATCATTTCAATAAAGAGTTAGAGATATTGAAAAAAAACCAATTAGAAATCCTTGAAATGAAGGAAACAATAAACCAAGTTAAAAACTCCATAGAAAGCATAACCAATAGGATAGAACACCTGGAAGACAGAACTTCAGACATTGAAGACAAATTATTTAATCTTGAAAACAAAGTTGGCCAAACAGAAAAGATGGTAAGAAATCATGAACAGAATCTACAAGAATTATGGGATATCATGAAAAGGCCAAATTTAAGAATTATTGGGATCGAGGAAGGCTTAGAGAAACAAACCAAAGGAATGAACAATCTATTCAATGAAATACTATCAGAAAATTTCCCAAATCTGAAGAATGAAATGGAAAATCAAGTACAAGAGGCTTATAGAACTCCAAACATACAAAATTACAACACACCCACACCAAGGCACATTATTATGAAAATACCTAACATACAAAATAAAGACAGAATTTTAAAGGCCGCAAGAGAAAAGAATCAAATTACATTCAGAGGGAAACCAATAAGAATATCAGCAGATTTTTCAATCCAGACCCTGAAAGCTAGAAGGACCTGGAACAACATATACCAAGCCCTGAAAGAAAATGGATGCCAACCAAGAATCTTATACCCAGCAAAACTTACCTTCAAATTTGACAATGAAATAAAATCCTTCCATGATAAACAAAAGCTAAAGGAATTTACAAAAAGAAAGCCAGCATTACAGAACATTCTCAGCAAAATATTCCATGAGGAAGAGATGAAAAACAACGATGCAAATCAGCAACAGGAGGCGCTAGCCTAAAGGAATAGCCAAATAAAGGAGAAACCAAATCATGTCAAAAACAAATATGAGTCAATTGACTGGGAATACAAATCATATCACAATAATAACCCTGAATGTTAATGGCCTGAATTCATCAATCAAAAGACACAGACTGGCAGATTGGATTAAAAAGAAAAATCCAACAATATGCTGCCTGCAAGAGACTCATCTCATAGAAAGAGACACCCATAGACTAAAGGTGAAAGGATGGGGAAAAAAATACCATGCACACGGACACAGCAAAAAAGCTGGAGTATCCATCCTCATTTCAGATAATGTGGACTTCAAACCAAAACTAGTCAGAAGGGATAAAGAAGGACATTACATGCTGCTTAAGGGAAGCATAAATCAGCAAGACATAACAATCATAAATATCTACGCCCCGAACATTGGCTCATCCACGTACGTCAAACAAATCCTTCTCAATTCCAGAAATCAAATAGACCACAACACAATAATACTAGGCGATTTTAACACACTTTTCTCACCACTGGATAGATCGTCCAAACAAAAATTGAATAAAGAAACTATAGATCTCAACAACACAATCAACAATTTAGACTTAACGGACATATATAGAATATACCATCCAACAAAGAACGAATACACTTTCTTCTCAGCAGCACATGGATCCTTCTCTAAAATAGACCATATTTTATGCCACAAAGCTACTGTCAGCAAATACAAGAAGATAGAGATACTACCTTGTACTCTATCAGATCATAATGGATTGAAATTAGAAATAAATGACAGAATAAAAAACAGAAACTTCTCCAATACCTGGAGATTAAATAATACACTATTATATGATGAATGGATAACAGAAGATATCAGGAGGGAAATAAAAAAATTCTTAGAAGTAAATGAGAACAAAGACACATCATACCAAAATCTCTGGGACACTATGAAAGCAGTACTTAGAGGAAGATTTATTTCATGGGGCGCATTCAAAAAAAGAAGTAGAAATCAACAAATAAACGACTTAACACTACAGCTCAAAGCACTAGAAAAAGAAGAGCAGACCAATACCAAAAGTAGTAGAAGACAGGAAATAGTTAAAATCAGAGCCGAAATCAACAAAATCGAAAAAAAAGAAACAATTGGAAAAATTAACAAAATAAATAGTTGGTTCTTTGAAAAAATAAATAAAATTGATAAACCCTTAGCCACACTAACAAAGAGAAAGAGGGAGAAAACTCAAATTACTAAAATTCGGAATGAACAAGGAAACATCACAACAGACACGAGTGAAATACAAAACATAATTAGAAGCTATTTCGAAAATCTATTCTCCAACAAAACAGAAAACCTCGAAGACATCAACAAATTTCTAGAGACATATGAATTACCTAAACTGAACGAGGAGGACATACACAACTTAAATAAACCAATTTCAAGCAATGAAATAGAAGAGGTCATCAAAAGCCTACCAACAAAGAAAAGTCCAGGACCAGATGGGTTCTCAGCCCAGTTCTACAAAACCTTTAAAGAAGAGCTCATTTCAATACTCCTCAAACTATTCCATGAAATAGAAGAGGAGGGAACTCTTCCAAATTCGTTCTATGAAGCCAATATCACCCTGATACCTAAACCAGGCAGAGACACATCGAGGAAAGAAAATTTCAGACCAATATCCTGAATGAACATCAACGCAAAAATTCTCAACAAAATTTTAGCAAATCGCATACAAATATATATTAAAAAGATAGTGCACCACGATCAAGTGGGTTTTATCCCAGGGATGCAAGGTTGGTTCAACATTCGGAAATCAATAAATGTCATTCACCATATCAACAGACTTAAAGTTAAGAATCACATGATTATTTCAATAGATGCAGAAAAAGCATTCGATAAAATACAGCATCCCTTCATGCTCAAAAAACCAGAAAAAATTGGGGTAGTGGGAACATTCCTTAACATTATAAAGGCCATCCACGCTAAGCCCATGGCTAATATCATTCTAAATGGCTAATATCTAATATTTTTCAGTGAAAAACTGAAAGCGTTCCCCCTAAAAACTGGAACAAGGCAGGGATGCCCTCTTTCACCACTTCTATTCAACATCGTCCTTGAGACTCTAGCCAGAGCAATTAGACAAACCAAAGAAATTAAAGGGATACGAATAGGAAAAGAAGAACTCAAACTATCCTTGTTCGCTGATGACATGATTATATATTTAGAAGAACCTGGAAATTCCACCAGAAAACTTTTAGAACTCATAAGTGAATTCAGTAAAGTAGCAGGTTACAAGATCAATGCTCATAAATTCAATGCATTTTTATACATTAGTGATGAATCTTCAGAAAGAGAAATTAGGAAAACTACCCCATTCACAATAGCATCGAAAAAAATAAAATACTTGGGAATCAATCTCACAAAAGAGGTGAAAGACCTCTACAATGAGAACTACAGAACACTAAAGAAAGAAATTCAAGAAAACCTTAGAAGATGGAAAGATCTCCCATGTTCCTGGATAGGCAGAATTAATATCGTCAAAATGGCTATACTACCTAAAGTGCTATACAGATTCAATGCAATTCCAATTAAAATCCCAATGATGTACCTTGCAGAAATAGAGCAAGCAATTATGAAATTCATCTGGAAGAATAAAAAACCCAGAATAGCTAAAGCAATCCTCAGTAGCAAGAGCGAAGCAGGGGGTATTGCAATACCAGATCTTCAACTCTACTACAAAGCAATAGTAACAAAAACGGCATGGTATTGGTACCAAAATAGACAGGTAGATCAATGGTACAGAATAGAGGACATGGACACAAACCCAAATAAATACAATTTTCTCATACTAGACAAAGGTTCCAACAATATGCAATGGAGAAAAGATAGCCTCTTCAACAAATGGTGCTGGGAAAACTGGAAAACCATATGCAATAGAATGAAATTAAACCCCTATCTCTCACCCTACACAAAACTCAACTCAAAATGGATCAAGGACCTCGGAATCAGACCAGAGACCCTGCATCTTATAGAAGAAAAAGTAGGTCCAAATCTTCAACTTGTTGGCTTAGGATCAGACTTCCTTAACAGGACTCCCATAGCACAAGAAATAAAAGCAAGAATCAACAACTGGGATAGATTCAAACTAAAAAGCTTTCTCTCGGCAAAGGAAACTCAGAAATGTGAAGAGAGAGCCTACAGAGTGGGAGAATATCTTTGCCAACCATACTTCAGATAGAGCACTAATTTCCAGAATCTATAAAGAACTCAAAAAACTCTACACGAAGAATACAAATAATCCAATCAACAAATGGGCTAAGGAAATGAACAGACACTTCACAGAAGAAGATGTACAAGCAATCAACAGATATATGAAAAAATGTTCAACATCCCTAGTAATAAGGGAAATGCAAATCAAAACTACCCTAAGATTTCATCTCACCCCAATTAGAATGGCGATTATCAAGAATACAAGCAACAATAGGTGTTGGCGAGGATGTGGTGAAAAAGGAACACTCATACATTGCTGGTGGGGTTGCAAATTAGTGCAGCCACTCTGGAAAGCAGTGTGGAGATTCCTCAGAAAGCTTGGAATGGAAACACCATTTGACCCAGCTATCCCACTCCTTGGCCTATACCCAAAGGACTTAAAATCAGCATACTACAGAGATACAGCCACATCAATGTTCATTGCTGCTCAATTCACCATAGCCAGATTGTGGAACCAACCTAGATGCCCTTCAGTTGATGAATGGATAAAGAAACTGTGGCATATATATACAATGGAATATTACTCCACAATGAAGAATGATAAAATTATGGCATTTGCAGGCAAATGGATGAAATTGGAGAATATCATGCTAAGTGAGATAAGCCAATCTCAAAAAACTAAAGGACGAATGATCTCGCTGATAAGCGGATGAGGACATATAATGGGGGGTGGGAGGGGTTAGCATTAGGTTTAGGGTTAGGTTTAGGGTTAGGGATAAGGAGAGCGGTAAGAATGAAGGAAAGAAGGACTGTATAGAGGGAAAAGAGGGGTGGGAGGGGAGGGGGGGAAGGAAAAAAAATAATCAAACATCATTGCCCTATGTAAACGTATGATTACACAAATGGTATGCCTTGACTCTATGTACAAATAGAGAAACAACATGTATCCCATTTGTATACAATAAAAAAAAAGAAAAAAAGAAAAAAAATAAGTAAAATGTAGGAGCCCAAATTCTGAAACAAAAAAAAAAAGAAACTTTCTATAAAATCCCTCAAGAAACTACATAACTCTTTCTTGACTACAGATATATAAACTACCCGGGGGCCAGTTCCAATATTCTTTGTAATTTAAAGTAATAGAAGTAATGGTTCTACCAATTATGTCCTTCTACTTTCTGTAAAGGGGAAACTTTACAAACCTGTATCATTATTCATCTGTATCATCACACATCTCTATTATGGGTCTCTGGTCTCATTTAAAGGCCATTTTATTGAGGGCTTCTGAGAATACTTGGGTAGAGCCCCATTATGCAGCATGATCATTTCTACTTACATGTCCCCAGATCCACTGGACTCTACATGCCCAAAGTTGAGATCATTGACCCCCGAACTCTAAAGTACACTATAAAGATACCCAAGATGTTTGCCTGGGAATACCTAAATCCCTTCTCTCATTCTGCTTTCTCTTGAATCTTCTATTTCCAAACACCTAATATTTATTTCATCCTTTCACTCTTCTGTCCCCACTGCCAGTGCTGTGCAGTGGGCCTGGCCACTTCTTACCTTGATTGCTGCACTCTTTCCTGATTCTTCTGCTTTCTACTGATCTATATTTCTCATCATCATCAGAAAGATATTATCAGGACTAACTATATAATTTATTTTATTTTTAATTTTTTAATTTTATTTGTTCTAATTAGTTGTACATGACAGTAGAATTCATTTATACATTTTGATAGATCATACATAAATGGAGTGTAAATATTGCAGGATCACATCAGTCATGTAGTTATACATGTACATGAGGTAATAATGTCTGTTTCACTCTACTATCATTCCTACCCCCATACCCTTTCCCTCCCTTCACATCCCTCTACCTAATATAGAGTAATTCTATTCTTCCTTATCCCCCATTCCCATTGTGAATTAGCATTTGCATATCAGTGAAAACATTTGGCCTTTGGTTTTTTGGGTTTGGCTTATTTCACTTAGCATGATATTCTCTAACTCCATCCATTTACCAGCAAATGCCAGAATTTCATTCTTCTTTAAAGCTGAGTAATATTCCATTATATATAATATATATATCACATTTTCTTTATCCATTCATCTATTGAAGGGCATCTAGACTAGTTCCATAGTTTAGCTATTGTGAATTGAGCTGCTAAAAACATTGATGTGGCTGTGTCACTGTAGTTTGTTGATTTTAAGTCCTTTGTGTATAAACTGAGGCGTGGGATAACTGGGTCAAATGGAGCTACTTAACTTACAGGACACAGTACAAAATAAGAATGAGGGGCCCCTTGTTCAAAAATTAAGAATTTTATGATAGTGACAGCAGAGCATCCAATTCAGCGTGGGACCCTACTGGCAAGTGCCCAAGTCTCAGGCTTATGAAGTTGGTTCTGGATATTAGAAATGGAAATATAATTATATCATTCTCATTCTAAAATATATCATGTCTCCACAATACCTAGAGAAGGAAAGCCAAAAGTCAAAATCTGTAAGATGTGTGGTACCCACCTGTCTCTCTGTTATCATCATCTACCTATCATTCCATCCCATTTTATCAGGTATTTTTTACAGACAGACCGATGGATGGATGGATAGATGGATGGATGCATGCATGCATGGATGGATGGAAGATATGACAGATGGTGAACAGATGATAGGTAGATGATTATATAGATACTTGATGTGTATCTATCTATCTAGATAGATGATAAGAAGGTAAATGACACACAGATTGATGATTAGATAGTCCATCTCTCTCCCTTCTCTACCTGGATGACCTCTAATCTTCCTTCCAGCCTCAGTTCAGCCTTCACTCACTAGCAAAGTTCTCTTTGACTGCCATTTCAGCAGTCAAAGACCCTCCCTTGTGCTTCCACGCACCTTGACAATGGATTGATCACACTGTGTTATGTATATGTGGATCAAGCTCTTGAGTCTGTTTCCCCTTCTAATAAATAAACTCTTTAAGGAAAGAGATACATGTTATTTCACCCTATCTCTGGTACAGATTAGGTACCCATTGAATACTTAAACAGGTAAATGGAAAGACATGAGTCTTAGAATCAGACAAACATATGGCATCCATTTGCCACTATTTCTTAACTGGGTGACCTTGAACTAATTTCACTTTTTAAATAACATGCATCTAAGACCCTTGTCTAAAAGGAAAGACAATGTTGCCTAAATTCAGGGTTGCTGAGGGGAATAAGTGAAGAGTACATGAGAGTGCCTGGCATAATGCCAAGTGTCTCATAGGAGTTCAATAAATGCCACTTTTCCATCCTACATAAATTTGAGATTTGCATTAATCTCAAATATCATTATTGTATTTTGACAATTATTTGCATTAATCACCAATTATGTGTTGAATACAAAAAGTGGTGGAAAAAATAAGTTCTTATTCAAGTTTAGTAAAAATAAAATGGTATGTTTTCTCACTAGTTAATCCAGAGGGGAATGTAATTCTCTATTTGATACTCTCAGGAAGTGTGCTAGTTTATTGCCTGAAGAAGTAACAGCTTTACACGCAGCAAGGATGAACTTTCTGGCAGTTGAAAATGCTCTAAAGAACCACCATTCCTTGCCATGAGTTTACCCAGCCAAGTGAGGGGCTCCCGGAAGGAGTCTTTTAATGGAGCAACTAAAGATTCCCAAACTGCATTTTTAAATGCTTGTAAAAATGAACATCCCAAAGGGACGGATTTTTAAATACTTGAGGGCATATGAATGGGGCACAGCACAAAATGAAGTGGAGAATGGGCAACCATCCAGCACAAGCTGCTCCCTACTACTGAGGTAAACCCTGACAGAAAAGACAGCCAAGCCATGTGTCCTTCCCTGGAGGAGGATCTGCACATGTGTCCCCATGTCCACTACAACCACCCTGACCAACTCCCTGTTACAAATACCAGGAATACACTCTGGCTAACTGATACAGCAGTGAAGGCTCAGGAAGCATCTACAGGAAGCCCAGAGAACCCAGATCAAGCAGGAACAAGCAAGGAAGGGCTCATCCAAAACCCTGTCACCTAAACAGCTGTGCTAGAGTGAACCGGGCTCTGCTATAGCTGGACTCTGGGCCACACTGCAGTCTCTTTGGGAAATACTGCCTCACCGTCTCTGAGGCCTCCCCTCAAGAACTGGCTATGATCTTGAGAAGCAATTAGAAAATATTTTTGGCAAAATCTATTTGCTGCCTGCCTAGAGAAAAATATTTCTGTTTTTTGTGGAGGAGAGGAAATTTGAGGAATCCTTCAGAAATCAAGGGATATTTGGTTGCTACCAGTACCCATTATGTTCCCAGTTTCATACTGGCAAACTCTTGCAAAGAGATCCCAGTAATTGTCTAAGTGGTCTAAGTGCATAGCTAGGTCATTTAACCCCTTAACTGGACACTTTCACTGCCATCTCTTACTAATCAAGTCTGACTTTTAAAATAGATTAAATTTGTTAGATTCCTGCTAAATCACTTCCATCATCTATGAAGACATTGTCTAGGATTTACAATTGTTATAGTTCTTCCAACCACTTAGCTGCTTTCCTTTTCCCTTTTAAAGTTATTTCCAGGCACTGTAAAATCTGAAAGTCTGTATTCCCTTTCCCATCCAAGAATAAATCGCAGAGACCATACTCTAAAGTTACACAAAAATACACAAGCTGAGCTTCAGCCAAAGTACCAGATTCACCCAGAAGCCATTGCCCTTGTGCTTGAGCTGCTTTAGTATACAGCTTAGTGAAACCGAAGATTTCACCCTCTCAAGTACAAAGATCATTTAAATGGATGGCAGTGTGTGTTACTCTAATCACCAAATCTGGGATCAATTATGGAAGTTAGTCAATCTTTAAATTTTATTTACTACCTGATACAGATGTTTACCTTCACTTTCAGATTTCATAGTCAGCTGGAAAATTTATTCAGCTATCTCCCAAGATAACCATTTCCAGGTGTAATTTTTCATGCCAAGAGTTTTCAGCAGTTCAGTATCTGCTGTAGATCTTGTCACTGCTAGGGGGAAGGAACTGGAGTTCCAAAAAAACCCTGATGTGGAAAAATAACATAGGGGTGGCTCATTCAAACCCATCTCAATCTTATTTTTCTATTCTTCCTGACTATAGGTGCTAAAAATTCATCTTCTCAGATTGCCACTTTAAAATAAAAAAGTAGTCCTATGACACAGTTCGTGCCAAAGAGGTTTAAGAATAGTAATTGTGTGGACATACAGAAAAGTCTCTGATTTTTCTCCTGTCTGGATTACAGTAGTGTGCACAGGTGCTGCAGCAACCATCCAAGGACCATGGAGATAGACCAAGAGAATTGCACATAAGTGGACTTTGAAATAACTTGAGCCTCTGAACCACTTGCCTACTCTAACTTTTTTTTTTTTTTTTGCATTAAGCAAAGAATCAACAAAACAGTATGCTTTCCATTATTCACAACTAAAACAACCCTTCCATTTTAAGTCTGAGAAGTTAAAATCTTCTCTGGAGAGCACACAATTCCCTGTGGGACTTTGGCGAGATTGGCGGTTAAGATTAAATGTGATTCTGCAACAACAAACAATGTGGTGGCTTCTTTTTAAAACAATAGTATAAATTTAAGGGGCATCGATCCCCGGAGCAAAAAAATCACCAAAACCTAGCATACTAGTCTTAAATATTATTGTTATTTGGTTAAGTTCATTTTGAAAACCATTCAAAAACCATTAAAATCTGTTAATTGAACAAAATAATACATTGCAAAAATCATCGTTCATCCCCACGGCCCACTTTTTAATTCTAAATAGGCTTTTGGCACATAAAATTAAATATTTTATATTTTTTCTTTGGCCCCTTTCCTGATCAAAACACTTCAATGAATTTTTGGTAGTCATAGAATAAAATTCAAATTTTCACAATGATCTAAAATGCCCCATGTGATCTATCCCTCTCTCCACCTTTATCACATGCCTTCTCCCTCAATGTTCTGTAACACCCTAGATGTTCTACAAGCCCCATCCCTCCCTGAGATTTTTGCCTCAGCATTCTCTTCCTGTCACTTCTAATGACAGGTAATGTCCCATTCTTCAGGCTTTGGTATAACATCCCACCTGTTACGGTTTAGATATGTGGAGTCCCCGAAAGCTCATGTGTAAGATAATCAAGAAAATTTAAAGGTGAAATTATTAAATTATAAGAGCTTTAACCTAATCAGTGCCTTGATCCACTTGCATGTATTAACTGAGTGGCAACTGTAGGTGGGTAAAATGTGGATGGAGGAGGTGGGTCACTGGAGGCATGCCTTTGGGTATTTATTTTGATCCTGGTGAACGCAGCTCTCTCTGCTTTCCAATTGCCATATCCTGAACTGATTTTCTCCTCCACACTCTTCTTCCATGATACTCTGCCTCACCGTAGGACCAGAGCAATGGAGTCGGCCATCTATGGACTGAGACCTCTGAAACCATGAGACCCAAATAAACTTATCCTCCCCTAAAATTGTTCTTATCAGGTCTTTCAGTTGATGAAAAAGATGACTAAAAACACCACCCACAAAACAGCCTTCTCTGACCACACAACTATGGTGGCCTCAACACTGTGTTCATAATGTTCATAACAACTTCCAAATCAACTTCCCAACTTATTTGTTTTATAAATTGTATCTCCCCATCCTATTAAAACATAAGTCCACAAGGACAGGGACTTTATCTCCATCCCAGAAAATGGAATCTTTAGATCAGAAAAGCTGCTATTTAATGTATTATTCCATTCTTTGGTCAGGTGTTTCTCAGCAAGTCAAGCCTATCAAGAACATCTAGTATGTTCTTTAGATCATGCATGAAATTAGCAATAATATTATAACTAATAACAAAGCAGCTCATGCTATGTGCTAAGTAATATTCATTATTTATATGTTTTAACTTATTTGACCTTCACAATAAGGTGAGGTGCATGCTATCATTATAATCCTATTTTGCAAATTAGAAAACTAGAGCATTGCCTAAAGTCACATGGCTAATGGGTCATGATTGATTTCCAGGACACTTGACTGCAAAGTTCTTCCTCACAACATGACCCTGCTGCAGATTCACAGTGACTCTCTTACATTGCTCTAGTGCTTAACTGATTTTGAAATTCTTCCGTTGGTATCATATTAGAATAAATAAGGTTAAAAACTTGTTGGGATGTTATTGATAATTCTGTTCTTCAGATGAGAAAACTAAGGTACAAATATAGTAAGTGATGTACTGAAGATCATAACAGCCCAGTGTTGTGACTGAAGAGTTCTGAGACCCGATTCAGTGTTCTTTCCTTGGCACTGTGTTGTCCGTGGGTCTAACACAGATTCATGTGGTGTGCTGTTCCCCTCATAGCAGTCCCTTTCAACAATCCATTTCTAGTGGGTTTTGATTTCTATTGTAATCAACAGTGCATATTATGTATTGTACATGGAACCAAAAATGAATCTTTTAGATTATATTATATGGATGTATAACATAGTGTTGTCACTCTGGACATAATCATTTTCATAGGGAATATGAAAATAATTGGATGCTTGTGCATATTAGAAGTCACTGATTTTTATATCAGTAATTATTCTCATTTATAATTGTCCTCTCATTATTTACAAGCTTTCAAGGAGCAAGAACTATAAAATAATTATATTTTTTGCTAAGCAGTAAAGACATGTTCATTGGTACTTATTTTTAAAAGCAGAGAAGACAATTTTTAAATGAGCAAAAGTGTTTTCCTCTTTTATGAATCAGAGTTAACAAACGTAAAGATTTTGAATGATTCTAATTTCGCTTACATTTATTGATTCTGTCAAACAGCAAATAGTAACCGGGAAACTGTTGTGGCTCAGCCCTACAATGAAGTAAAAACCACAGACCTTGCTCCCAGAAAACTAACTCTCAAGTTATGGGTAAAAAATGAACGCACTTGAAATAATTAAAAAGCAAAATAGGACAACATATAATTTGTGCTAGATTCTGTGGTATAAACAATATAAGAATTTGGGAAAAGAAAAAGAGAAACAGGAAAATCTTATCAGCACAAGGCTACTTTCTGTACATGGACCTACAAGATATGCATGCATAAATTGGTATCTTCAGGCTTTAAATATATATAGAATTAAGTCAGTGACTCAAATGGGGTGGACAGAAATAATAATTGGTATGCCTAAGACATGGATATTTTTAAAATAGATTATGTGGGATGGAGGATATAGGCACTGTCCTATACTTGTACTGGAAGCTAAAGATTGAGATTCTGAGAGATTTAGAATAGTTTAAACAATGCCATGTGTATAGAACTCTCACAAAGTCCCGTAATTAAAGTCTGAATTCCTCCAGAATACCTTCTTTTGTTTTACTACTTTGTGGATGTCATAGTCAAACAGATAATTGACCTAAAATAATTTTAAATATAAAGATGAGTGTGAACTTAAAATTAGACTATAGGATTGAAACCTGATTGAATGGTGGAAATTAGAAGGAAACAGATGTATATGATATCTCCTAGGTTAGGACAGCAAAGGGGAGAGTAGAACCATTTTCTAAAATGGGAGATATAATTAGGAGAGTTGGGGAAAATGATGAATATTTTTTGGACATGCTTAGTTTGAAATGCCATCAAACATCCAGTGCAAATATACAAAAAGGAAGAAGAAATACTGCTTTGGAGTTCAGGAATAAGGTAAATCTTAAAGATATCAGAGGATAGATGACAAATGAATTCATGAACATGTTGCATACACAGAAAGTATATAAGATTGAGATTTTAATGAACAACATATGTAAGGGTAAGGCATTGAAATAAAAAGCTGATACAAGGTAATCAGAAAAGGAGCAGACCAGAAATGAGCTAGTTGAGGAATAAAAGCAAAAAAGGAAGAGTTTTAGAATGAAGAACAGACCTACAAGATCAAGCACAAAAACTCAAGTAAGGCAAGAACTTATACTGCTCACTCTACAAAAAGAGGAATAATTATTAGTGACCCTGGCAAGAACAGTTTTAGCACAGACAAAAAAAGAAATTGCAGAGCAAATGGAAGGACCAGGAATTTAGACTTACCTCCAAATGAACACAACTAGAAAAACTGAAAAAATTGTACCAAAATCTTTAATGAAATACAACAAGGTAATGAAGAGTAATTGAGTCAGTATCTTTGGGAAGACAGACTTCAGGAAATTAAGACCAGTAAGAGGGCAGGGTCACATTTCTCCTGGGGGAATTTTCTGCTTCTAGAGAAACCTGAGAGGCTGAACAGAGGTTTTACAGTCATAAGAAGATAGGATGATGAGGATAACTGTGTATGTGGGCAGAACTAGCGTTGCATTTGAATCCCCAAAGACTGACACTCCTGGTAAAAGAGTGAATCAGACAGGCTATTACAGGGACTGCAACTCAGCCTAGAATTCTCACAATCTCTTATACTGAGGTTATTCTAAGCAGAAGCACATGTCAATATTCCTAAAGAAAGATTATACCATGCTAAATTTCAAGATTTTCCACAATATGGTGCCTAGCACTCAATCAAAAATACCTAGTCATGTTCACCAAAAGGATTTATACAAGAACGTTTGGCTCCTGGCGTGTTAAAGCTCCAAACCATAAACTATAAACAACAGAATACTAAATAAACTGTGACATTAAAACTCTGCAAAAAGAAAAAAGGAAAAGGAAAGTATTTATACCCATCGAAGTTCCAAATATCTTTGTTATCAGATCAAGATTTTAAAATAACTCAGATTTTATGTTGAAGAAGATGAAAGAAATAATTAAGAACACTGGGAAAGTTATCAAAGCTATTTTAAAGAAGAATAACGAGAATTTTAGCTGAAAAATAGAACATCCAAAATAAAGAACTCAAAGAATGAATTTAGCAGAGGAGTAAGCATGGTTGAAAAGAGAATTCATGGACTTAAAAATAAGATGAACTTATTCTGAATGAACAATGAAAACAAACAAAAAAAAAAAATGAAAAAACAGAAGTGAGGGAACGGACACAGAGGATAGAGTGAGAAGTTCTGGCTACAATGTAAAGAGAGTACCATGAGAAAAGAAGACAGCATGGGTTAAAAATGGTATTTGAAGAGTTGAGACTAAGACAATATTCTAAAACTAATCTAACATGTCAAATCAGAGATTCAAAAATACCACAAATCCCAAACAGAATAAACAAAAAGGTAATTTGCATCACATCATAATAAACCTGCTAAAGAAAAATCCTATAAGTAGCCAGAGGGAAAAGATCAATTAACTTAAAAAAAAAAAAAGCCACAATTAGACTGATATTTGAGTTCTTTTTTTTTTTGATATTTGAGTTCTTAATACATGAACTGGTGATAGATGCCAAAAGAAAATGAAATAATGCATTTAAATGATAAAAGAAAATAAATGCAATTCTCTAATTCTATATGCAGTAAAAAGTTTCCATAGCTGAATGTAAAATACTTTCAGACAAATAAGACCAGAAAAATGTGCAGACCTGCACTAAATAAAATACTAAGTAAACAAAATGAAAATTGTAAGAAGCAATGAAAACGAGTGGTTTGAACAGGGTTTTGTCAGGTGGAGCACAGCTCTTCTTCCTTGGCTGTTTGTCGTGCCTCTCTCCTCATCAGTTGTATAAGGTAGACAGGAACCAAGCTTATCCTTCTCAAACTCACCTTTGAGTTGCTGTGTACTATCCAGGAAAGCCTCTATTATACACTCAAACATGCACCCAACACAAATTCAGTCTCTAGAATGAATCAAGGGCAGTTCCACACTAAAGGTTCCAAGGAAGAGTGATTTCCATAGAGAACAACTCCATACCTCTGAATTTTTTTTCCTATGTTATTGACCAGTATATGAATAACAAAGTCATCAGCCACCAAGTGGCATTAATCTCATTCCAGCTAGGCACTGAGGTTGAAGATACAGACAATGCCTAAGAGGCCACATGTCATATGTCAAACTTCTCACTAAAATGTTAAATTAAAACTAAATGTTATCTTTTTTAGCAGGATTAGTTATATCTGTGCTTAATGCAGTTGTTTTTCTCCATTCTATAGCCCAGCATCTAGTTTAAGCTACTGTGGCTTAAATTCCTGTTACTTCCAGTATTGCTTTTCCTCCTGGTTCAGCTTTGCAGTTTCTATCTGATTCTCAAAATTGCCTGCCATGTTTTAAAGTTTATTTCTACTTCCTCTAGTTCCTGAATCAGTGTACACTCTCAACTCAATCCATAGGCTCTACTTTTACTATTCACTCACTACCTCCTTGACTTCCAAAGGTATTTGCAAGCTCTGAGGCCCATTTTTTGTGACAAGAAGCTGCACGCTCTTTAGTCACTCTAGAAGGTTATCAGAGCACAATGGATTATTCACATCTCTTGGACTGTACAGGAAGGCAAAAAGAAGGTTCCTTCAGAGTGGGGCTGAAAATATCAATGGCATGACCTCTCTATTACAGTGAAACTATTGAGAACTTTTCACACATCATACCCCATCATCATCCCCCATCACCCACCTTGAGGATCATCATAAGAACCCACCCTATAGTCTCCCTAGACTAAAACGCTCCCAGGAGATAGGGTTATCTTCCAGGGTCTTCCCTGGTTTCTTCCATGTTACATTGAACAGTGCAGCTGTGAGTTCCTCAGATACTAAAATCAAGAACTTGAAGCCAACATGCAGTTTCAGTGGTTGGTGGTTTCAAATGCCATGTTCTGAGGATATTACAGTGCTGCCAGAAATTTCACCTTGGTCCTTAACTTTCTCTGGCTCCTCAATTCCTAACCTTTATCTCTCCTTCTAGAACACTCATCTTCTAGAACTGTAATCTTACAAATATTATCTTGACATTTTCTCTGAAAACCTATCAATGCCCTCCAGAGTCCCATATTTTTATACTTTCCTTGTTTCCCTCTAATCTAGTGGTCTTTCTAAAAGGGACTCCTGCTTACTTCATGGCCCTTAAAGCTTTCTTTGGCATTTCTTCTTGAACCAGAGTGATCTTATTGAACATCTGCTCGCTCAGCATATGCTTTCCCAGGGTCCTTAGGTTACAGTAAACCTTTGTCGCACAGGCACCTACTTGATTTTTTAGCCCTTCTCTTTGTTTTGGCCGCTCTGCCCTGTCTCCTCTATGTCTTGCTGTATTGAATTGCCTCTCAGCTCCTCAAAGACTGCAGACCGTTCTGTCAACCTGGAAGACTGCTACTCTTGACAGATTTCACCTCCTGCAGAAAGCGTTCCTTGCCCTCCTAATCTAGCTGAGGTGCCAGAAAGTTATCTTCAAGCCTCCTGCAACTCCCTCTGTGAACTGGGTTAGATCAAGGAGTGGGGAAAAAAAAAAGTAAATGAGGATGAGGATGAGGATGAGGTCTAGATTCTCTTTTCCAAGAAAAGAGCATAAAAAGAGACTTTGGTGACTATAAAAGGATGGAGAATCATTAAAAATAAATATAAGGAATATAAAATCAATGTTATGGTAGACTAAAGGTACGGGAATAAGGACTGGTAATGATGGCATCAGGTCCCTAAGGAATGGAGAGGAGAGGGGAGAGGGATTCATCCAGAACTCAAATGGCAAGATTGTCTTGGATAATGTTACCGCTAACATTTATTGAGTGCTTACTCCACAGTGGGTGCTATTTTAAGTCCTTTATAAGTAACTAACAAAGGTAGAAGTTTACATAGCTGAATTGCACTATTTATAAGTGAAAAGTCAAGGCCTAAATCTAGGTAGACTGTCTGCAAAGAAAGTGCTTTTAACTACCCTGTGGAATCGGTTTTAAGGACATTTCCATCTTTACAGCTCAAGGGAGATGTTTATCTAGAAGATTATGTAGTTTCTCCAGACAATATGAGTTAGGGAGAGTAAAGAAGAGCAGGTACCTGAAACTAGCTCCTGCTATTTTCAGGGAGAAATTTAAGTCAGTACTGAGTTGGAAGTATGGGGTGTTAGGCACTGAGTGAAACAGAAAATGTTCAAGTCCCTGTTTCATTGTCTGGAGACATCTTATTCACAAGAGCATCTCTTAGTGTGGTCCATGGACCAGGGCTGGTTTGAAAACCACTTGTTGCCTTCCCCTGACCCATGAGTACAGAAGTTAAGAATGAATATTTAGAGAACTTTATACCAAGTTGACACTTCTGGAATATCCAAGTACAAAATAAGTGACCTCCTCTCCTTAAATGGATATAGATGAGCTCTGGTGTCACAGAACACACACTTGTGGCAAGGACATTAGAAAATTCAAAAAATATGCCTAGTATGGTGGTGCACACCTGTAATCCCAGCTACCTGGGAGGCTGAGGCAGGAGGATCACAAATTCAAGCCAGTCTGGGCAACTTAATGAGATCCTGTTCTAAATTAAACAACAAAATAAAGAAAAAGTGTCAGGGATGTGGAGATGTAGCTTGGTGACAGAACACCCCTTGGTTCAGTCCCTAGCACCAATGAGAGAGAGGAAGAAGAAAGGAAACTTGAAGAATAATAGTAGCAATATTCATAACAACTGGTCCTTTTCTACAGTAGAGTGAGTAGCACTGGTTAAGCAGAAAAGGAAGGAGGGATCCCAGAGGGTAATACAGCTGATTGATTCCCAAGATGATCTCACATGACCTCTAAGGTCTGAGCTATACTCCATGAAAGAAGGAAGCAGCACTTCTCTGGAAATGGCTCTGCACACTCTGAGGAATGGTATAAATGAACAAATGCAATTCATGCGGAAACCCTGCTGAGAGGGTGCCCTATTCTCTGTGACCTACATTTCTGAAGCAGAGAGTTGTAAAGAAAAGGGCCTGGCCTCAGAAGGAGATGACCTTGGTTCTACTTTCAACTCTGCCCTGCAACCTCTGTAATCTTGAGAAAGTCATTTAATCTCTTTAATCCCTTTGAGCCTTAGGGTGCTCATTAAAGAGAGAGAGAGAGAGAACATGTGAGGAACAGGAAAAGGAGAGAAGGGTGTTACACTAGATAATCCCTAAGGCTTCTTCAAGCTTTAGTATCCTATTATTATCCATCTAAGGATTCTGAGAAATTCTACCACATTTAGCCTCTGGCTTCTCAAGCAACTGTCAGAGAAACACAAATTATAAATAGCTATTATAACAGGTGGGATACCACCTAAATAGGTTCCATACAAGTAAGTTGAAGAAATGGAAACATAATTTCCTAGTATTTCTTGAATTTACAACACAGTGCTGTGTGTGCGTTTGATCTTCCAAAGGACATACTGTGCTCTTGGTGTGTTTTGTTCATGAGAAATGCTTATATTTTTATGTATTTTTTAACTCTCATGAAAATACTCAACAGAAAAAACAATTGTCCCTGAATGTCTTAAATTCCTTGTCCAACTATTTCTATATTAAGCCCCATTTGTCTGAGCCCTTTGAGAATTAGAATCTAAATATAATATTCACTTAATAAATACATGGTATATTCACTTAAATATATAGCATTTTTAGCTTAATGATGGTGTTCCCATTTTTCTACACCCTTCTGCCTCTGCTGCTCTGTGATTTGATGGTTTCCTCTTTGTGTATACTTACATAGGAACTGAAGGGCTTGGTGAAGTAAACGTTATCCTCATTGTAAAGAGTTAGATAATGAAGGACCAAACTTGGGTCAGAGCCCAAATGTTTCTATTTTGGGGAGAACATTTAATTATCTTCCTATAGGACCTAAACTGGTATTGCTTAACTACCATTGCTACAGAACAAAATAATAAACCCTAAATGCCACTTCCCTTGGTAATCCTATGTCACCACAGGTGTTACTAAAACTCTTTGGTTTGCATTTAAATAAGATGCTAATTTATTCCTTTACATGGTTTTTATGAGGAAATAATGTCTCAGATCATTTTCTAATCTGTGGCTTAATACTGTAGACTTGTAGGAATGCTCTTTTGCTGCCAGCATCTGGGAAATGGCATACCGTTTACTTCCAAATGCACTATCCTGAACTGATTTAAATAATAAGAGGTAGATTACGTCTATCTAATGAAAGCACATTCTGCTTCTTGCTCAGTAATTATTTTAAAAGAACCGAAATAAAATTATTACAAATAAATTAATCATTTTTGCCATTTACTTTTCTACAGATTGTTAGTTTATACTGCAGTGTATCCACAGAGAATTTCTTGCCTGAATATATATTATCTCTGAGTTTTTTTATACTTATGGACTTATTTGGATAATCAGAGGGTTTAAAATAAACAACCACTAGAACTTTTGCTATAATTATATTAATGATGACTCCCTATATTTACCTATATTTATCTTGTTACCAAAGCAACAAGAAACAAGACCTAATTCATTTCCAACCATTGGATGTATAGGCCCCCATTGCTCTTTGTTCCTTTAAAAAGTGAGAAAGGGGCCCCAAGTGCTTGAAGCTTTGAAAAGTTATATACTAAAAAGGAAAAGTTGACTACGGAGGTAATTGAAAAGTAACAAAGAGGAAAAATTGTAACATTCAATGACAATCTGAAATTCTAGTTTATTTTATTTCTACAACTTTGATCTCAAACTCATCACCTTAAATTCATTTTAATCAATTTATGACTAAAACCCGTGGTCTATGTTCTTTCATATTAAATCATATCAACAGAATTTGCCAATTATAATGCAGTTTTTAGAATTTTGATTACTCATAATGGTCATATTTCAAGGGGAAAGTTTTATAAACGAAAGAGCTCATAACATTTGACCATCTCAGGTTCTCATTTGTCCCCACGGAGGAAGCAGGGGTTTTAGCAATTTTCAGATGTAAACTGTAGAGCACTCCAGACTAGTGCACTGTTTTACCAAAGGTCAGGCCATCTGTGGCAGAGCTGGGACAGGAACCCCCTACCTTCTCCACTCATGTATATTGTGGCAGAGCTGGGACAGGAACCCCCTACCTTCTCCACTCATGTATATTTTTTTACACATTCCCAGGTTTGGGTTTCTTTCAGATTTTAACACAATTTAGTGAACATTTAATGATAAGAGAAACATATGCCATCTTGATGAACCAAAATGCACAGTGGCTGTGCTCACACAATCAGGTCATTTTAGTATTTGTGAATCTCCTTTCTCCTCTGCTCCCTGCAGAAGAGGGAGGTATTTAATACCAATTAAAGATGCATTTAATACCTTTCACTGATGCTGAGCCATCTGTTACCAGTTCTGTTCAACTTACATCTCTAGAACAAATCTTCTTTAATGCCTGAATTGTACACCATTATAAAATTTGTATTCACTCACTATCATCCTGAAAAGATAAAACGTCTACCTATATCACAGTATAAGAAATTATGATTTTTCAAACTTACGTTATCCATGCAAAATAAATTATATTAAAAACTTCCCCATGTTAAAAAAAAAAAAAAAAGGTTGAGGAGAGCAGTTTGGGAAAGATTGAGAAGATCAAAGAAGGAGGAAAGTTGGGTTTTGGAATTAATTGGGAGAATGATAAAATGAAATAACAATGTGCTTAGTATTGCTTTCTTTTCATAACCTTGTATTTCATGATAGCTTGAATCATTGTCCCCTTCTTTCTCTCATTTGCTCATTTTACTCTAACTTCAATATCATTTTACATTATGTCCTCCCCATGCTGCTTCCTCATCCCTACTAATAATTGCTCAGACCATTTTTGTTTTTAAATTTTCTCCACATTTCTATTGGTGCATTATAATTATATGCAATAGTGAGATCTGTTGCTATGTATTTGTAGGAGCATGCAATAAGCAATGTAATTTGGTCAATATCATTCATTCCCCAATATTTTCCCTTTCCTTTCTTTCTTCCTTCTCCCTGGTTCCTTTCCTCTACTCTGCTAGTCTCTCTTCATTTTTCATGAGATTCCCTTCCTCCCCACCTTTCTTTTCCTTTTTTCTCTCTGGTTTACACATATGAGAGAAAACATGATCAGACCATCTTTAAATATCAATTAAAGATGGCCTCGTTAGTTGGAAGGGAATGCTTTGACTAATCATTTAAGGTTGAAACTGATCTCAAACCCCAGGTCTAACATGAGCTGTAGCTCACAGAAAGACATATTGATAGATGCCTCAAAGGGGCCTAAATGTGGTGCTATGGTTTGAATGTTTGTCCCCTCCCAAATTTATGCTCAGAATTAATTACCATTGTAGCAGTAGTAAGATATAGGACCTTTAAAGGGTGAGTAGGCCATGAGGCTCTGCCCTCTTCTGCCCTCTTCTTCTGCCCTCTGCTGTTATCCTGGAAGCAGTTTCCTTATAAAAGGATACGTTTGGCCCACTTCTCTGTCTATCTCTATCTCTCCCTCCCTCCCTTTCTCTCCTACACACACACACACACACACACACACACTCTCTCTCTCTCTCTTTTGCCCTTTTGCCTTTCACAGTGGGATGACACAGCAAGATGCCAGCACCCCGATTTTGGACATCCCAGCCTCCAGAACTGTGAGAAGGCCAGCCCAGGCCAGATGCCAGCACCCTGATTTTGGACATCCCAGCCTCCAGAACTGTGAGAAGATAAAAGTCTACTCATTAAAAATTATCCAGTCCTAAACAACCATTTGACCCAACTATCCCACTCCTCAGTTTATACCCAAAGGACTTAAAATCTGCAAACTACAGCGATGCAGCCACATCAATGTTTATAGCAGCTCAACTCACATAGCTAAACTCACATAGCTAAACTATGGAACCATCCTAGGTGTACTTCAACAGATGAATGGATAAAGAAAATGTGGTATATATATCCAACGGAATATTACTCAAATTTCAAGAAGAATGAAATTATGGTATTTGCAGGTAAATGGATGGAGTTGGAGAATATCATGCTAAGTGAAATAAGCCAATCCCAAAGGCCAAATGTTTTCTCTGATATGTGGATGCTAATTCACTATAGGGATGGGACACTAGGGAAGAATAGAGTTACTTTAGATTAGGTAAAAGGGAGTGAATGGAAGGGAGGGAGTATGGGGGAAGGAATAATAGTAGAGTGAAACAGGCATTATTACCTCATATACATTTATGACTGCATGACCAATGTGATCCTACAACATGCACAAATCAGAAAAATGAGAAAGTATACTCCATTTATGTATGATTTATCAAAATGCATAAATGCATTCTACTGTCATGTATAACTAATTAGAATAAATTAAAAATTATCCAGTCCTAGTCAAGCATGGTGGACACTCCTGTAATTCCAGCAGCTTTACCTGTGATTCCAGGAGGATCACAAGTTTAAAGTCAACCTCAACAACTTAGTAAGGACCTAAGCAACTTAGTGAAACCCTAAGCAACTTAGTAAGACCCTGTCTCAATATTTTAAAAAAATAAAATAAAGGACTGGGGATGTAACTTGGTGGTTAAGCACCCCTGGGTTCAAACCCTGGTACCAAAAAAAATAAGAATAAAAACAAAAAACAAAAATAAATTACCCAGTCTGGATGGATTTGACTGCAAAAAAATTAATGTTATAAATTAAACATTAAACAGTTGAGAATATGGAAAAAAATATTTGTAATATTTATTTTTAATATTCTAGTAAAGAACTCTTCTGAATCCATAAGAGAAAGATTTTTTAAAAAATTACCCAGTCTTAAGTATCCTGTTGCTGCAACACAAAATAGACTAAGACTTGTGGAGACAATGTGCAGGACCCAGGGAGAAAGGTCGCGTTTGCACCAAAGCTAGGAGCAAAGGGAGAATCAAGTGCTCCCTGATTTGATTTCTACCCATAATCCCTAAATTCTCAGAAGGGTTTCAAATTTTTATGCGATGTTTGAAATCAGAAAAAATGTTTCTGCAGGGAATTTCTTGGAGAAAACAAAACCGAAGAAAGGACTGAAATTTGCACCAAACTAACATGGTGAAGACCAAGGCAGCACTCGTGGGTGCTGTGGGAGTGAGAGGATCACAAAGAACAAAGCCCAAACCCTGAGCAGCTCTCAGGCAGGCCTCCCTGTGTTTGCAGAATTGGGTTGGAGTCTGCAGATTGCCAAGAGATGGAGACTCCTGGGATGTAGATAGAGACCTTCCAGAGTATCCAAGGCTCCTCGTGTTCCCCGCCTTCGTGACCTTCTATTTTTTTTTTTAATTAGAATTTTTAAATAAAAATTTTTGGTTCTTTTCAGTTATACCTGACAGCAGAATCCATCCTGATATAATTATACAAGCATGAAATATATCTTATTCTACTTAGGATCCCATTCTTATGGATGCACATGATGGTGAGATTCACTGTGCTGTTTTCACACATGTACAGGGGGAAATTATGTCAGATTCATTCCACTGTCTTTCCTTTTCCTATCACCCCTCCCTACCCTCCATACCCTATTGTCTAATCTACTGAACTTCTATTCTTCTGCTCATCCCTTCCTTATTGTGGGTTAGCCACCACATATCAGAGAAAACATTCTATCTTTGTTCTTTGGGGGACTGACTTATTTCACTTAACATGATGTCCTCAAGATCCATCCATTTGCTGGTAAATGACATAAGATCATTCTTCTTTATGGCTGAATAATACTCCATTACTATTCTCCCCACTGACCCTTGATAAAGACATGACCCTTGGCCACCTCAACCATAAGTAGGGCTGTTCTAAGCCACAAAATCTGGTGCTTAGGTCAAGATGATTGGAACAAAGATACTAGGCAAAAGGCAACTACTTTAAAGTTTCCTCACACCTTAGAAAGAAGAACAGCCTAGAAGTTCTTCCTAAACCAAAAGAACATTGGGATTAGATGGACTAATCAGAGATTTCTTATAGTCATTTGCATTAAATTACAGGGTGAAAGTTGGGCAGTTGACAGGGGTAAAGAGAAGGCAACTCACACAAAAAGAGAAGACAGTGTGCAGACTTCTGCCATAAAAAGAAAACATCCAAAGAAGAGTAAAGGTCAGTGGAGGCACAAAGAAGGACCAATGAAATCCAATGGCAGTATGTCCAGGGAGTTTTCCAAGCTTGTCTTCAACTCTTCCCAGCATGTCATAAGGTTTATTCTGGATGGAAAAGTGCTTTTGCTTTTTAAGCTACACGTTTTAAGAAAGTGGGGTAGTTAGATACACCAGAGCTATTGATGAACTAACGATAAAATTCCCTTTAAAAAATGAACAGCTTGTTTCTTTCCACTGCTACTGTTAATCACACAAGGAAAGAACTCAACTTTCTCTGAATATTCCTGAACGGTTAAAATTTAAAATAAGAGGCAAGTACCTACTCACTTTTCTATGACTGTAACCATATGTTGCATAGTAAAAAGGATATGTTTGTCTAAAATTGAATTATTGTGCCCACATCCAAATTGCCAACTTCTTTGAGAGTCTCATTAAACTATTCCTGCAATGTTGTTTCAGTGTTCAAAGTCATGTATAAATCTGATGATATTTTCTTACATTTATGGGGCTACTGCCTCTGTACAACTACTGATTCTTAACACAGTAAACTAAATTTACCTAACATATTTTGTGAGCACTCATATGTGGAAGTGCTCAGTACCGTAAAGGTTTTTCAAACTTATATGGTGTTAAGAATCAACCAGAGCACTTGATTTTCAAAAATTATTGAGACATGATCTAAATTCATTGGATCAGAATTTCCAGGTAACAAGAGCTCTATGTTATTCTTATCTCCAGGGAAATTGGAAAATACTATTTTAGAATATAGAAAGATGAGCAAAACTCTGTCCCCTATGGTCCAGTAACTCCAGAGAGGGAAAAATGAGATGAGTATGTAAGAAGTGGTGATATTAGACAGAGGAGGAAGAGATCGTGTATGATGAGGGAAGGGTAGTTATGAGGAAAGAAGTCAACATGGGTTGACAGATTTCACATGGCAGAAACTGTGGGATTTCACTAAGCACATATAGATAGCACAGGTGTGGATATAGGAAAGTGCGATGTTTACTTGGGAAATGGGGAGGTATCCAGCCTAATTTGACTACAGGATTCAAGTCTGGCTTATACAGTAGCACCCCACCCCTTATTCAGAGGGGATACGTTCCAAAACTCCCAGTGCATGTCTGAAAGAGCAGATAGTACTAAATCCTATATGTACTGGTTTTTTTTCCTATATATGCCTATCTCTGAAAAACTTTAATTTATAAATTAAGCACAGTAAGACATTAGCAAAAATAAATAATAATAAAATGGAGCAATCCTAGCAATATACTACAATAAAATAAGTTATTTAAAACTTATAAGCTACTTCTGGTATTTTCCATTTAGTGTTTTCAGATGGTTAGATGATGGGTAAATGAAATGGTAGAAAGTGAGAACATGGGCACAGGGGAGAACTATAGTGGAAAAGCAAGACGGTACAGATGGTAAACATATTACAGAGAGTCTTAAATGCCAAGAGTGGTCATGTGATTATGTAGGGCAGTGAAGTGATTATTTCTGTCCCCTTGAAACATTATTCTGCCGAGGTGATTAGGGCAGTTTGAATTAACTTGATACAGTGAACCAGAAGCCCTAAAAGGGCCTCATTTCAAAGGACTAGGGGGCAGGTAATGAGGGGTGATAATGGACGAAAACGACTCATTTACATGAAGTCCCTGGAGAGATGTTTGTTCTTCATCTTCATTGTTCTATTTCTTTAAAGCATACAAACGTATTCAATATTCACTCAACAAATATTTGGTGTGCACTTACTGTGTGCCAGACACTTTTACCAGCCAGGAGGTTCCAGCCTTCACCACACTGCTAACAGGCTAATCTGACAGACACAGGAATCAATCAACACCCACGATGCTCCGAGGGGAAACAGGAAATGGCTGGGAGATTGGAAGCAATTGCTTAGTAACTTTCTTCTTGTGAATTTATTGCATGTGCATTTTCTACACTTTGACTTCCAGTTAGGAGAATTTCTTTCTCTGCTTGATGAACATATTAGTCTCAACTCATTGAAGCTAGAAGTTGAGAGAGAATACATCCCAAGAAAACCTTAGGAAATGTTTAGGTGGCGTGTGGCATGCCCATATTACCCAAGTTACCACAATTGTGTTAAATTCTCAAGATCTAGACAGTATGTTTTTAATCCCATTTTAAAACAAACCAGAAAAATGACAGGTTGAGAATTAACTGAACCCTAACTATAATAGAAAATATTAAATGTACCAAAAAAGTTTGTGTGGGTATAAAGATACACAGAGACAAATGCATTCACAGAGTCTACACACAGTAACTGCGTCTAATATTCTAACATATTTACACAGGGGAAGGGGTTAAATCACCCATCTCGCCAATCAGATTAATACTAGTAAAGCTCATAATTCCAAATAACCCTTACCTTTAGAAACTAGATAAGGATGCCATTTTGGTCCATGTTTTCTGTTTCTATTATTGTGCAGAATTCATCACAGATCCACCTCTCTGCTCCACACCAGCAATACATCCCTGCTAATATATGCTGTTTCATATAGACTTGGGATGTTCTTTTCTCAACACTGACAGGTCAAAGGTTGTACTTGTAGCTCAGTGGTAGAGCACTTGTCTAGCATGCCTGAGACACTGGGTTCCATCCTCAGGACTTAAAGTATCTGATTGGCAGACTCAGAGCAAGATGGCTACTGAATAAGATCCTCCAGATTGTCTCCCCACAGACACTCCCAGTTGAACAGTTATTCATGCACCAAGCCAGATATGAGACCACAGTGACTGCTTCTACTATAACAAAATTTAAAAGCACATTGAAGAAGGCAGGAAGGAAAGAGTTGTCCCTGCCACCTCTCCACCAATTCCAAGCAGACCAGCATGAAGAAAGACTCTTCCCACTTAGGGGAAAAGAAAGAGAATCAAATGCAGGGCTGCCACAGTGAAAGTCAGTGCTGGGCTAAGACCCACAACCCCTACCATCAGGTCAATTTCTAAGACTGAGTTACTGGAACTGAGTTAAGTTAGGCAACAAAGAGACAGCCTCCACCACCCCTCCTTCAACTTGGGCAGCAGAGCAGAGAGCAATACTCCACCTAGTGGGGGAATAGGGCACAGAGGCCAGTATAGGGCTTTGTTTAGAGCCTAGTATCAGGCCCACAGGTGAGGCCCAGCACCCTGTAGAAGCTGAAGACCCCAGAATCAGGCCAGAGTTCACAGACAGAGCCAGTAGATGGGCATAGCATCAGGCATGAACCTGTCCATTGGTAGAAGAGACTTGAATTTCTGCTGAATCATTTTCAAACTTGTGGGCCTTTGGCACACCTGCCCTCCTCTGATTGTGCAAGCCACATCAGCTGTGAGACTCAAGTATGACCCAGCTTAGTGTCAGCCTTAGTGACTGGGGAATTGTTTCTACTACCCATGTCCAAATCTGACAGCACAGCTGTCTTCAAGTCACTGCTCACAGATGAGGTTCTAATAGTCAAAATAAGGTTCCAGAAATCCATATGTAGCAAAATGAAATTAAACCCTTATCTCTTGCCCTACACAAAACTCAACTCAAAATGGATCAAGGACATAAGCAGAGACCCTGCACCTAGTAGAAGAAAAAGTAGGCCCAAATCTTCTTCATGTCAGCTTAGGAACTGAATTCATCAACAAGACTCCTAAAGCGCAAGAAGTAAAATCAAGAATCAAATGGGATAGTATCAAACTAAAAAGCTTCTTCACAGTAAAGGAAACAAGCAAGAACATGAACAGAATGGGAGAACTATTTGCCACCTGCACCTCAGATAGAGCATTAATCTCCAGGATATATAAGGAACTCAAAACACCTAACACCAAAAAAACAAATAGCCCAATCAATGGACAAAGGAACTGAATAGACACTTCACAGAAGAAATATGACTGGTCAACAAATACATGGAAAAGTGTTCAACATCACTAGCAATTAGAGAAATGCAAGTTAAAACTTCACCGAGATTTCATCTCACTCTTGTCAGAGTGGCAATTACCAAGAATACAAGTAACAATAAATGTTGGTGAGGATATGGGGAAAAGGTACACTCATAACATTACTGGTGGGACTGCAAATTAGTGCAACCACTATGGAAAGCAGTATGGAGATTCCTCAGAAAACTTGGAATGGAGCCACCATTTGACCCAGTTATCCCACTCCTCAGTACATACTCAAAGGACTCAAAATTAGCATGTTACAGTGACACAACCACATCATTGTTTGTAGCAGCTCAATTCACAATAGCCAAGTTATGGAACCAAACTAGATGCTCTTCAATAGATGAATGGATAAAGAAAATGTGATATATATATATATATATATATACACACAATGGAATATTACTCAGTTTTTAAAAAGAATGAAATTATGGCATTTGCAGGTAAATGGATGGAACTAGAGAATAACATGCTAAGTGAAATAAGCCAATCCCAAATAGCCAAAGGCCGAATGTTTTCTCTGATAAGCAGATGCTGATCCATAGTGGGGGGTGGGTAAGGAAGAAATAAGGAACTTTGGATCATGCAGAGGAGAGTGAGGGGAGGGAAGGAACAGCAGGTATGGGAAGGATGATAGAATGAGACAGACATTATTACCTTATATACATGAATGAAAAAAATTTTTAATAAAAAAATGAAAAAAGAAAAGAAAATGAGTACTCAACAGTATTATTTGTGTCCTTGTCCTGCCATGGTGTTTTATCAGAAAGCAAGAACCTTCCAGTCTGGGAACTCACTGATTAATAGTTGTCCTTGTGTCTCATTGAAGGGCTACCCTCTACTACAGCAGCCATAGTTAGAGCAATCCAGATGAAACCTTCACAGCTATGCTGTTTAGCTTCCTTGTAAACATTTGGATTAGACTTAGATGTAAGAAAAAGCACAGCACAAAAAGTAACTGAAGTATAACTCATTTCCATCAGATGGAAGAAAATACCCCAAAATGTTTCTAATGGATTAATATCAGAGCTTTCTTCTCTACTTTTTTCCATCATTCAAATTTTTTATTAATAAGCACTTACATCTTTATAATGAATATACTTGTGTTTTTAAGAACTACATTGTCTTCATAAGAATACCTATTGATTTGTGTTCCCAAAGAGTACACAAGACAATAATAACATGACTGCCCACGGAAAAGGGAGCTGGGTGGACGGAGATAGGAGTGGGTGGGTGGTTTTTTACTTCATATGCCCTTGTGTCTTCAATTTTAAACCATGTAAATGTATTTCCTAGTCAAAAAACAAGTATTAAACTAAAAACCATAGAAATTGCATAAGTATGAAGATAATAAGGACAGAATTCATCTACAGCAAGTATCATTGAGTATAAAGCTTTTCCTTGGTATCCAGAAGGGATTGGTTCCAGGACCCCTGTGGATGTCAGAATCTGCAGATGCTCAAGTTCCTCATCTAAAATGGCGCAGTATTTACATATAACTTATGCACATCTTCCCACATACTTTAAATCATCTCTAGATCACTTACAATACTTAATATAAATGCTATATAAATAGTTGTTGTACTGCTGAAGGAATGACGACTACAGTCTTTACATGCTCAGTACAGAAACATTTTTTTCTTGTATTTTGATCTGGTTGAATTTGCAGATGCGGAAGCTGAGGCTATGAAGGGCTGGCTATGGATGTCAGGCATTGCACTGGTCACAGGGACACAGAGATGAATACAGATGTGATCAACCTTGCATATCCCACAGTGACTCAGATTTGGATATGATGCTTCCTTAGTAACTTTTTTATTACTATTTGAAAACTAATGAAGAAAAACCCTCAGAGAATTTTGATATAACTGGTAGATGCAGAAATATTCTTGATCCCCCTCAAAACTGAATCATCTGGTTGAGGCAACTGGGTTTTGCAAAAATAAGCTGGCCCCTTTATAATTGAAGAGACAGTTATGATTGTACTTAAAAACCTGGTCCTAGGAGTCAGAAGAGATTTGAGTTTGACTCAACTTTGTCCCTCACTAGCTATGTGATCTTGGGTAAGTTACTTAAAATTTCTAAGTTTCACATTGCCTACAGAATGAGATTCTAATGATATCTATCTCATAAAGCTAATGTGAGGATTGAGTTTTAAATGTATGCAAAGCAATTTTATAGTTATTATTATTATCTGGAGAGGAATCCTGGATTCTCAACAATAAAACTCGTCTACTTAAAACTTCTCACAAAGGTTTTTGTAAAAAAAAAAAAAAAAAAAGGATTCAATTTCTGCTGGCAGATTCTTCTCTAAGCTATTTTTTCCCTCCTGCATCTCTTGCTCCCCCAAATGAACATTTGGCTTCAAGCTCAGCCAGAATGCAGAATGGTTCCCAGGGAGAGGGGGCACCTTCCAAAAATCCATGATAAATATCCCTCAGCTATATAACTCCACAGGCTTAAACCCTACTTTGTAGCCAGGGCCCAGGGCATTAACCTTCTTGGCAGTTTCAAGTAACACACTGTGAAAAAATCAATTTCTTTGGGGAAAGTATATCACACACTGGAACAGGTTAAAATCCATGAATTTTATGTGTACCCTGCACAGGTTTTTTTCAGATTTTTAAGCTTTACAGTAAAAAGTTCATAATGCCATGAAATGAAATATTGATATATTTTACACATACATCCCCCAAAATAATATATCTGCCTGGTCAAAGAAAAAAAAGAAAGGTCAAAAGACAAATAGATAAAAATAATCTGCCAATTATTAGAACAGTCAAAGCTAATTTTACTAACATACAAAGAGTTCCCACAAACTAAAAAAATAAAATCAACCTAATAAGAAAATAGGTAAAGAATCTGAACAGACTGTTCACAAAAAAATGCAAATAGCTCTTCACATGAAAAATGAGCAACCTAAATTGATATATCAATTTTCATTTAAGATACTTGAAAAAAAAAAACATCAGTAATCCACTCTGTTTGAGGTGGACTAGGGAAAAACTTACTCTCATACATCAAACATGGACATGTAGATTGGTGCAATCCCTATGGAGAGTGGTGGGGTTCAGGACACTCTACCCCTGACAAATTGAATATTTTAAGCTGAAGGAAATTAAGAAAACAACAGAAGCGGGTCTTCCTCTGCCCTTCTCCCCAAGTCATTAAACCTAGGAAGGATTTTTAGACCTTCATGTAGATGCGCCCTTACTACACCAGGAGGAAAGGAATATCCTCATCTCCAAAGACAAAGGGACACAAAGAAGATTGAACAAGTGGCCAAGTTGCCAGTAGCTCCTACCCTATCCCTGTCTTATTTTTCTATGACCATCTAGCATAAAAATACTCAGGTTCACTTGTTTCTGTGGATCTTTATTTCTTTATGAGGGCTTCAGTGTCATGTAAAACTCATGTTAATGAATTTATAAGCTTTTTTTTCATTAATCTGTCTTCTGTTAAAGGGTCCTCAGCTATGAACCTAAAATAGGTAGAAGAAAAAAAAAAAGCAGAAGACATTTTTCCTCTCCTACAACAGTAATTTGGCAGTATGTCAAGCTTTAAATGCATAAATGTTTGATCCTGCAACTCTGATTTGGAGCTTTACCTTACAGATGTTTTTACTTCTCAAGTGATAAATTTGCCAAGTCTTTCATTCACTATTGTTTGTAATACAAAAGATTAGAGATAACCCAAATGTCCATCCTTAGGGGACTGGTTAAATTTTTAAAGTAAGGTATTTACACACAACAGAATACTGGGAAGTTGCATAAATGTACAAAGAGCCAGGTGCAGTGAGCACACCTATAATCCCAACTACTGGGGAGGCTGAGGCAGGAGGATCACAAGATTGAGGACAGCCTCAAGCAACTTAGCAAGACTTGTCTTGAAATAAAAAATAAAAAGGACTGGGATGTAGCTTGGTTGTAGAACACTTCTACCATGTTTGAAATGCTGGGTTCAAACCTCAGTACTGAAAAAAAAAAAAAAGCCATACAGTTAGACAGGCAGATAGTTATGTTATTACTATTTAAAGGGGAAAGTTCTCTATGGACTAACATGGAAAGAACTACTATATGTTTATTGTTAGTGAAGAAAAGCAAAATTTAGGAGTCTTTGTCTCTGTTACGTTTTATAAAATAATGATGTAAATAAGAACCCACAATTATTTGGTTGGATGTACATACAAAAAGTTTGAAGAAAATACATTGCAACTAATAGCAGTGATTGGGCAAGAAAGAATAGGAACTCAGCAGGTGGGGGAAGGAATGAAAAGAGAGAAAATGCACATCTGTTCATAATTTTTATTTTTTCATTCACAAAAATTCAACTTAAACTTTAAAACATTAAATGAAAATTTAAATGCTCTAGAGTTTTTCCTGGGAATAGCCTTTCACTGCAGTTCACAGATCATATTCAAAGACAATCCGCCATGCCCACGGTGAGTGTCCCCAAGACTGATGGCCTCTGAAGTGGTACACCTCGGTCAAGGCTTGCTGCCTTGTTAGAGGAACAAATTCAGAATTCAGAAGAGGGAGCATGGAGCCACTTGGAAGCCCCTCCCCACTTCTTTAAGGTGAGAACTTGACATTTAAGTTGGAGGACGCTGAGAGAGTGTTGGACACTTTCTAAGAGAGCATGGCATCAACATGACAGTGCCACTTGTGAAAATCGTGACTGGAAACCAGGGGTGTACCAGTCTTTAGAAAATTCAGTAGCATTCTAGACCTTTCTAAATAACCTTACGGTTTTAGTGTCCGAGTGGATTTGACATCAGTTCTCTTATGCATTTTATGTTTAAAGTCTTTTGTTGTTTTTAATCTTATGCGACTAACAGGGAGAGACTACACAGTATGGTGAGGAAGTAAGAGGAAAGCAGCCTGCTTGACTCTGAAACCTGGATTCAGTTCTTCCTGGCTATAGGGCTGGGGGTGCCTGTAGGTGGTAGAGCACTTGCCTAGCATGTGTGAGACCCTGGGTTCAATCCTAGCACCACAAAAATGAATGAATGAGTAACACCATTCTTACCATGAAAGTGACATGGCTCCTCTGTGCCTCGGTTTTCCCGTGTGTATAACAGGGATCAGGATAACTCATCCTCCTGAGAATACAAACCTTCAGAAGAGAGCTAGCACATTTTGGAAGCCACAGTACGTGGCTGTGTACAACAGGACCCGTGACCAGCCCAGCATAGAGAGCTGGCATGGTCAGAATAAAAGGGTACTGAGGACATAGGGTTCTCATTAAGCTGTATACACCCTCCTTGTTTTCACAGTGAGGAAAGCATTTGCTGACTTAATAAAAAAAGATTCCAGATATGGTCATAATACACTATTTAAGTAAAACCATTTAATTTTCCTAAAGCAATATTGCTTCTCCATTCCAGTGAGGTTCTCCTTGCTTGTATTTGAAATGGAGAATGGAAGTACAAGAATAGTGAAAATCCAAAGCAGTGGCCTAATTCATCATCTTTCCATCCACTTGCCTCAGCAGAGACTGAGTAGAGGAACCAAAACCAAACTAAGACAACTTCATAGCTGGACCCAGAGGAATCAAAAGGATCTAGTTTGAAGAAGAAACTCTTAACCTCTCCATCCTCATCTGTGAATACAGACATGGGGCGGGGGGGCTCTTTTCTCAGTACTGTCAGTATTTTGGAGTTGTTAACACTTCAGATTCTAATATTCAGCTTAGGAATTGACCTGACTGACTTAAAAAAAAAAATAGAACACCATCTTTCCTAGGGTCCTCCAAGACACACAAAATCCAGACTCATCCTTTCCACTGATTTTATTATGCTCAAATGCAATGCCTATGTTTTTTTACAATGGCATAATATTCTATAAGTTATAGTGTTACACATAAATCATAGGGAGTTTCTGCCAAACTATTATATTAAAATTACTGTAGTAATACAATGAACAATGATACAGTCATATGAATAAATAGACTAAAACCAACAGAAGTTCCAAACAAATTTTAAAAATATTTTTAGTTGTAGATGGACACGATATCTTTATTTATGTTTTTTATGTGGTGCTAAAAATCGAACCCAGTGCCTCATACATGCTAGGCAAGCGCTCTACCATTTAAGAACAACCCCCACCCCCCAAAACAGAAATGTTTAAAGTCTGAATACTGTTTGGAAGTGCACCTAAATCATCAAAATACTCCTCAGAGAATAATACTTATAGATGAACCCAAACCTCCTATATGATGCTAATGATTCCTAATGGAAAACCACTTAAATGATTTCACATCCTGCTATATATTAAAGTCAATAACTGGTGACTTAGTATGAGAGGCAAGTAAGCAGCTTTTAAATTGTTGTGTAGGAAGATATTATTTAGATTTACTCTGCTTAGATTTTCTAATCAATTAACAGGTCACGACCAAGCAGAGCTTACATTATT
Organism: Sciurus carolinensis; assembly: GCF_902686445.1. Lineage (NCBI taxonomy): Eukaryota > Metazoa > Chordata > Mammalia > Rodentia > Sciuridae > Sciurus > Sciurus carolinensis. The sequence continues at coordinate 89,327,361 of NC_062219.1, forward strand.
ACAAGTGCTGCAATGAGCCATTTGCCTCATTAATAAAATCCAACAGTCCTAAGTTCGTGCAGGCAGCTGTTACATTTATCATACTTATATGTACAAATGATTATAATGATCACATAATGTTGTTATTATCACTTTTTGGAAACGATCCAGGATTTGTTTTCTTAGAACTCAGGCGAGCACTTCCATTTCAAATGTAGAATATATAAAATATTTAAGTGCATTTCAGTTGAGGGATAGAAGTACATTTCACCAATTATTTAGAAGTAATAAATATACAATAAGCTAGACATAAAAGTTCAGTCCTTTCAATTCCCATCTATCACAATGTAGTGTCACATGAAAGATTAAGATCCAAAGCTGAGGAAAATTGGCTAGCTATTTTACTTTCTAATAGCTGGTGGTCAATATTTTCAAGCAGTTTAGATAAAACCAAACCTCATGAGTGAATTTATTTTCATCATGATTCTTGAACTTAAATGTGGTTCATCTCTCACCTTTTCTTCCTTTCCACCTTGCAGCCACATGTGTCCTCATCCTTGGTCCTCATGTGGACCAAGTGAGTCACATGAGACCCTAAGCATCCTGAGAATTCCAACCCTATTGTATTCAATTTCACCAGGAAGCTGGAAATGTACAATAAAACATTATGTACATTTTCACCCCTCATCCCCTGTACTGACATCACTTCAGCACGAAACAACATTTCCTCTTTAAACTAAGGCAAAGAAACTATGAAGATAATGGAGCTATCAGCATCAATGCCTTCTTTCCAAGTCTGAAGTATTAACTTATATAACTTGAAATTATATTATGATGTGCTTTCACATCACAGTTGAAAAAAAAAACCAGCTTTTTCAGAGTAAATATTCCAATTCAAGAAAACAGGAAAGAAGGATTAAAAGGGTTGTTTCCTTTGAGAAAGCAGGCATGGTGAGGAAAGAATCACAGAAATCCCTAATAGAATAAACAAGATATAAATTCCTTTCAGGGTGGGGCTTTCTCTCTTCCCTTCAGCCACCAGCTGAGTTTTCTCCCATGTTCTTCCTTCCATCTGTTCAAGCAGCTGCTCAAGACAGACTATTTTAGGTTTATTGATTCCTTCATAAATTAATCACTGCAACAAGAATACAGTATATCAGATTAAATTATCAGATTAAATATAGGCTCCTTGATTTTAAAAAAATGTTGTCTAAGTATATATATACATACTCATGCAGAAAGGAGCGGGAGGGAAGCATCTTCCTTTCCCCTTGGGTTTTTTCCCATAGCATTTGAATTATTTATGAATATATATCAGTCAGGACACTTCAATAATGCAAATGCCTAAGCAACGATATTTACAAAAGGGTTTATGGTACTTGTTTTCACTAAAAATGGTTTCGCAAGTGTAGTACTTTTTTTTTTTAATTCTCTATTTCAGGACTTTCTGACTTGAGACACAGAATAAGTATGTAGCATTAACCCAATAAGACAATTTCTTAGAGAGGTGGTCTGAGTATTGTGGCTTCTGCAAAAAATAATTCATTAAAGCAGATTTTTAAAAAGCAAAGTACATAAGCAATTAGTTTAATCATAATTTATCTACAGTGGGGACATGATTTTAAGACTAGTAATTAAGCAGTTATTTTTACTTCAGTCTAAAGCAATTTCTCTGGGGTCCTTAAAATATTTTATTATTCACATTTATTGTTAGTCTTATTGTTAAAGTTAGGAAAATAAAGGGTAAACAAACAAATAAGCTGGTGCCCACTTAGAAGAACCAAAAGCACTTGGGAAGTAAGCACCAATTTTCAAATTTAAACAGTGTTACAGGATTTGTATGAGAAAGAGAGGTGTTAAAAGTGTAGGTTTTAAATGTTCATGGAGTTCTATTGTGCACTCACACATCCTTAAAAAATTACTCCCAAAGAAAAGTTAATGGGTTGTTTTGTGATCATTTTTTCCTACAAGGAGTTGGGAAGAAGAATATACTCAGAAGAAACAAATTTTGGTTCGTTTCATTTGGTTTTAGGGCATAACCCAAGATGTGCAAAAGTGGAAGATCGTGACATTAAAATAATGGCATTATAAGTCATTTGAATCCTAACTCTTTGGTCTTTCAAAATGGGCAGATATCTTTCCTACTGTTTTTATTCAGTTGTTATTATAGTTACTATAAGTGCTAATTTGTTATCAATTGTAATGAATAAGTTATAGCCACTGAGCTGGGGAAATGCAAAATTTTACAGCAATGTTAAGACTGATGATACATATACATGAATGAAACATATGAGCAGAAATTGCCAATCTCAGGATCATTTGGGAACTTTTCTGCTAGCTAATTGTACCTACATATCATTCAATGATCCTTAAGAAATAGTAAATGCTTTTGGCAGAAAACTCAACACCACAGCCCCCTCCCTCTCCAAGCTCCCCACCCCAGTATGTATTGTGTTCCCACACAGACAGCACTTCAGTAAGTTTGGCTGCTTGGTTGACTGGCTGATGGATTTTAAATAGAATATTTTCCCTCCTTTGTAAATAAGGCCCTGAGAGAGGAAATGTTAATCATTATTTAAAAGAATCAAAAAAAGGAGTCACCAAGGTCAGATGTCCTTTCTGTGGCCACAAGCAGGCCACCTAATGTCTTTGGACCTCAGCTACCTTGTTTAAAAAGAGGAGTTGGACTTCATAATCTCAGTCTCCTTCCAGCCCTGCAGTTCTAAATCTAGACTTTGCCTTCTTAATTGTTTAGATGGCCTAATTACTAGCAGAAGATCTGAAAGATCTGACTTCTCTCATAACTCTGATTGCTTGTATTACACCTCAGGGGTCTACTTTGTCCTGTCTTTGGTGTGGCATGGGGGCCAGATAGCATGTGCTTGAGAGTATTGGAAGGAGTCACTTGGGTCCTGGAAGTTATAACTAAGCTCTGCTGTTTTAGATGAGCAAAGGAGCAAAGAGGGCTGCCTGTAATTATCTGAAACCGTGATGATTTCCAAGAACCTCCATCATTAGTGCATATATTGGAAAGCAGGGATTCCTACTTTCCAGATGGCTCAGAGGGCGATTGGGGGACAATTCTAGAGAATAATGCAAGTTATACTCAAATGGGGCCCTTCCAAAGGAGGAGGGGCAAAGCAATATTTTTCCTCAATTATAACTCCATGGGCCAATTCATGTATTTTATATACCAAGAGTATGCAAATGTTTCTTTGGGGAGAAATATTATTAAGCATATTGGCAAGAAAAAATGACAAAACTGGGATGTAGATTAGCTATTTTAATAAAACAGAGGGCCAATTGCTTATTCTATGGAGAGTGACTATAGCAAGCAATTAAACTCCTGAAGTGTCAATAAAACAAATGTTGATTATACCCAACCAAAGAATCTGTAATAAAACAGAAACAACTTTTTTCCTAGCATATATTTTCAAGCTTGTGATTTTGGATTACATATGATTATGCTATATTTTCATAAGGTAAGACTTACTTTCACAAATTGAAACTCTAGTTTCAAGGAAATTCTATTCAGAGATGCTGAGTGACCTCTAAAACGGCTGTAAATTTTGTTTTCTATCCAAATCTTAATGTTCGTAAACCACGCCTAGGACTTTTGCCCTACCTAGTGTTCCAAGTCAAAATTTCTGTAGCTAGTGCCTGAATCAGACTTATGTGAAACTTTAATTTTGTTCACAGGAATCTAAGCACTTTGCATACATTTCATGGTTCAAAAAAGTTATTATAAATAATAATACATATTTCATTCTACTCCCTTCAAAAATGCCTATTTGAAATGAGTATTTGTGTCACTCCAAATCAGTCCTTGGAAATCAGGTGAGTAATTTTGGGGGGAAAAAAAAAGTCATGAGGTCAGACAGTGTAAATAAAGAACTGTTATTCTAATCTCAGGAAATCCCAAAAGCCTGGAGTTTTTGTTTTGTTTTGTTTTGTTTTGATTTTTGTTTTTTATTAATTAATCGGAATTGAAGAGAATGTTTGCCCAGCTAAATTTTCCAAAGTCAATGTTCAAAATGTGAACACTTGAAGGAAAAATTTTAAATGTCCCCCAAGTAGCACTGAATACAATGAATGCTCCAAAAAGGATCTCGAGAGAGCCAGAGTCTCAGCAGCCTGGGGTTGGAGTCAGGCAAGGATATCGCTTTATTTGATGTGAGCTTTTATTAATGTAAACACAGTCTCTCTGAGTGCTAGGTTAGAGTCTGGATATCATTTCTAAGAAGAATATTTCACTGGTGATACAAAAATGTAATAATACACAAATGATGCTGCAGTGCTAATAATATTTAGTGCTTGTCTTATACTTTCCAGTGTTGGGAGGAAGACTGTTAAAAGATGTTTACATATAATATCTCTTCAATTTTCAAACTCTATGAGGTGAACAGAAAAAACATCCTCCCCTTTGTTTTACAGGTAAGGATGCTAAGACAAGTAAAGTTTAAGAAACTAACTCCAAGGGACTAGGCTAGGAATAAGTAGACCAGGAGGTCCACCCAGCTCTCCTGTTTCCATCCCCACAGCCCTTCCTGCCACCCTTCCCTGATTCAGAATTCCTTAACAGAGTCATTCTCATCTTCCTCCTCAGAACACAAATCTCTACAAGAATCAAATGCCTCAAGTGGGGGAAAGATCTGAGGTTGGAGCATCCAGGATTCTGACTCCCTTTTACATTCAAACCATTTGTCTAAGAAGCAACTTGGACACTTTCCAGTGACCTGATTCCAAATAACCTGAGAATTGCAGTTCTTTTTCACAGTATCATGTTTTATAATTTTTCATTTTGATAGCTTTTCTCCATGGTCAGGTACAAACCATGGTGCTAAATAAATGATATATTTGTCTGTGTCTTTTTTAAAGGTAGACCCATCCAATGCATTTCCCAGCAGCTCATTACCCAAGAGAGAGTGGAGGGCTGGCAGCTGGTGTGACCTCATTTGCTGGATATACTGTGATCCGTCTAACCCATTAGCTATCTAAGGCATCTAGTTGTAAGACAAACTGGAGGCGCAGGGCAGAGGCAAGTAGGCTGGACTAGGCAGCTGCATCCATCCTTATACCTGTGTGGGTCAGGAAAGTGATAGGTCAGTGCTAGGCGGGTAAAAACAGATGGAGTCTCTGGCAGAGACTAGGCAGGAATCTGTAAATGCCTGGTAATTGGTTCCAGCAGGATTTTCTGGGTAGGTGTCTAAGGGCTGAGATAGCCAAGGCTCTGATTTCTCTGTGCTTGTTCCAGCAAGGACCAACTCTGTAGGAATCAAAGCTTGCTCAGTATCAAAAGGTGCTCTGTCTTTTAGTAACTTATTTTTATCGCTTGCCATTACTTTTCAAAGAGTTATTCCTTTCACTCTCACCCTTCACATTCCTCCTTTGCTCTTGAAACCTGTTAGGCTTTATACTTGAGGACAAAAGCAGCTGGAAATAGGAGTCATTTCCACTCTCCCACATCCCTTCTTTTCAGACATAAAACACGAAAAAGGTAAGGCTCTGGGAGTGAATCGTGGCCACAGGAGTTTGATGGTGATGATTCCTGTGGTCATAATTTTAACACTAATAGAATTTTGATCTCACACATACAAACACACAAATGCTCACACAAATACAAGTTTCCTATCAGTAGTGATAGCCTTGAAAATGATTACCAGTGAACGATAGATCACCTTTTCAAGAAAAAGAGATTTTTTTAATGGAGCACTTCCAAAACCTCTTTGACATCTCTGCAGCAGTTTGTCAAAAATGTGGATAGTCAGCCGAAAGCACTCCTACACCCACCCTCCCTCTCTCTCTCTCTCTCTCTCTCTCTCTCTCTCTCTCAAAATGTGCCTTGTTGTATAGCTATTTTTTCTCTTGACTATTCATCAAAATCACTGTTGTCCTACTTCAGAGAATTTTCCTAGCTTCGTTAGAATCATATGTGTCAGAGCAGAAAGGGAACAGGTCGACCCTCTTATTTTTCACATAAGGAAACTGCAAACCCAGGGGAAGTGACTGCTGAGGCAGGAGGATGGTGGCAGCTGAGCTTTGAGTCTCAGTCCAGTTCTTCTTCAGCCAGGACAGCTGCTTCTTGGGGAACAGAGTCTAAAACATTTCATTCCGTCCATAAATATGTATTGGTTGCTACTGCGTATCTGGTCCTAAACAAGGTCACAGGGAAGATACACAAACAATAAGAACTAATTCTTGAGGGTTAATCAACTCTTAATGTCTTGTTATTTCAGAGAGATACTAGGTAGTAAAATATTTTGTGTAAGATGAAAACTTTAAAATTATGTTTCTCTCTCCTATGTTTGTTGATCTCTGAGAGAAAGAACAATTAATACCCTATGGATTCCACCTATAGTATAGATACCCTTGAAACAAAATAATGTCTTTGAAGGTCAAAAAAAGGATAATATCTTAAAGAGCTCTTAGGAAAATACACAAACACATACAATACACATTTTATTTGGGAATCTAATACTGAGCTCATTAAATCTCACTCAAACATCTCCATTTTAAAACCAAATTATATTTGTAGATATATAGACATAAAATATAAATGAATTTAACTACCCATGTTGTTATCTGTTCTGATGTTTTAAAGGATGGAGTATATTGGGCCCATTAAAATTTAGGGTAAAAAAACCTATAGGTAAAAAGGCTTAATTTTTTCTCTCTCCCTTTGCATTTCTGAAATCCCATATAAATAGGTAGATAAGCTTCCACTGTTAGGATACCACACCTGGCAAAATGGAGCCATTTGTTCTTCCCAACCCTAACAGACCTCCAGGGAAGTCAAGCTTGAAAGACACATCGTGTGACTCACTTCCCTTTTCTTCTGTGCATTTCACTTTTTGATCATATGTAGTCTCAGCTTCACTTTTGAGTGGCCTCAGGTTCAGTGAGATAGGCAGAGCATTAAATTCAAAACAGGAACAGAGTCTGAACAGGCCTTGGGTGACTGACACACAACCTGAGGATGCAATCTATTTCACTGCCAAAAAAAAAAGTCCCTTCCTCTATCTCCAGGCTCTTTGAAGGCTTTCCCATGAATAAAATTTGGCTGCTGAGTACCTGAGATAGCTGTGTAACCCACAGCAAAAGCTTGCATTTAGATGCATTTTCTCCTTTGCTTATTTTTCCACCTCCATCTTGCTTCCATGGTCTTTTAACAGTCTCAGCCTTTTTCCTTTAAATTAGAATATTAATAGTGAATATTAATAAAGTAGTGGCTATTTATTAAGTGTTTATTGTGTGCTAGGTTAAGGACTTTGCATTTCACTGAAACAGCACCAAGTATGCAAGGTGAATATTTGTGCCCCAGTTTTGAAGAGTGCTTAAATAACTTAACCAATCTCCCACAAGCAGCAAGGTAGGGCCCGGATTCCAATGTCTGTGTGCATAACCACTATTCTCTTCCAATAGCAATACTTAAACGGTGTTATAGGTTTGTTATACCAACTGTAAATGCCCACTTGACCTTCCACTGTCACTGAGTCATGTTTTATTTTGGTACTGGGGATTGAACTCAAGGGCACTTAACCACTGAGCCACATCTCCAGCCCTATTTTGTATTTTATTTGGAGACAGGGCCTCACTGAGTTGCTTAGTACCACGCTTTTGCTGAGGTTGGCTTTGAATCCAAACTCCTCCTGCCTCAGCCTCCTGGGTTGCTGGGATTACAGGTGTGTGCCACCACAGCTGGCACTGAGTCATATTTTAAGGTCACTTCATCCACCTTTTTGGCACAGAGTAATGTAAAATAAACTTAAATAAGACCCAATTAAATTTAGGGAAAATCTCAGAATGCAATTATATTTATTTTCTTTTAATATATAACAAATTACCACAAACTTAGAAGTTTACTTACTGTCTCACTACAGTTGTCATTCCATATCCATGGGTCTTGCAGCACTAGATTCAACCAATTGCAGATAAAAATATTCAAAAGAATAAAATGGCATCTGTACTGAACACATACAGAACAAATGTCACTATTCTCTAAACAATACAGTACAACTATTTACATAGCATTTCTACTGTACTAGGTATTAAGTCATCTAGAGATTTAAAACATACAGAAGGATATTTGTAGGTTATATGCAAATTGCACCCATTTTACCTAAAGGACTGGAGCATCTGTGGTGTCCTTTGAGGGTCCTGGAACCCACATATGCTAAGGAATGACTGAATTTCCAGAGTTCAACTGTCTGGCACATTTAGCTGAGTCTTCTGCTCAGTGTATCATAAGGTTGAAATTGAGATGTCAGCCAGCTATATTCCCAACCAGAACCTCAACTAGGGAAAGTTCTATTTCATACTCTCTTAGGTTGTTGGCAGAATTCATTTAGTTGGGCTGGTGGGACTGAAGTCCCTATTTTCTTAGTGGCTGTAAGTGTTTTCAGGCCATCCTTAGATTCTGACCACATGTCCCGGCTCCCCATCTCTGTAACAAGAGCATCCTCCTACCAAATTTCTTTCATGCTTCAAATCTCCCTGACTTCTGCAACCAGTTGAATAAAACACTTTGCTTTTAAACAGCAACATAATTAGGTCAGACCTACCCAGATAATCTGCCTTAAAGTCAACTGACTGGTAAACTTAATTATATCTGAAAAATCCCTTTTTTGCCAGGTAATGTAACATAATCAGAGGAGTAACAGGAGATGGGGGTAGAGATCGTGAGGGCCATCTGAAAATTCCACCTGCTGCTGCCATACAAAGTCAGCTCATTTTTAGCTTATTTTTTAATTTAGTCCACTGTTCTCTTCCATTATTTGAAGAGTTGATAAATATTAAAGAAAAAAAATTAGCCAAAATGGAACTTTTACCCACATATTGCAAAGAAAGGGGTAAATTTAACAGTACTCTGATTAGAGCTGATGCATGGTGGAAGGGCCTACTCTTCTAGCTCTGCAGAATCTTCCCGTGCACGTTCTCTGCCAGGATTCACACTTCTTGATCCTTCTCTACGTGGATCAGCCTCAGATGAACCTGAAAATTCCCTGTGAAAGGCAACAAGAAAATATGCTGGAAACCCGGTCAATTGCCCTATCTCTAGTTTCTTATCCACATTTTATATCAATTCCAGTGCATACACGTTGCACTAAAACTTATATCTCACAGGTTTTTTTTTGTTTTTTTAAATATTTTTATTAGCTGTTAATGAAGCTTTATTTATTTGTATGGGGTGCTGAGAATTGAACCCAGTGCCTCACACATGCTAGGCAAGCACTCCACCACTGAGCCACAATCCCAGTCCTATCTCACAGTTTAGAAGGCTGAAATATTCAAGATCGAAGCACTGGAAGATTGCGTATCTGGTGAGAACTGACTTTTTCATAATGCCTTCTTACTATGTTCACAAACAGTGGAAAAATGGACTGCTCTCTTAAGCCTCTTTTTTGTTTGTTTTTATTCATAATTTTTATTAGTGCATTTTGATTGTATAGAATAATGGGGTTTACTGGGGCATATTGGTACATATAAATAATATATCTTGATCATATCATTCCCCGAGTATGCTCCCTTGCCCTCTTTCCCCTGCATCTTGACTAATTGTCTACCTGTTAAGCCCCTTTTATAAGGGCACTAACCCCATTCATGAGTGCTTCTTCCAAAATTCTAATACCATAACTTTGAGGGTGAAAATTTCAACAGATGAATTGGGGGTGGGGAACAAACATTCAGACCTTAGTAAGGGCGAGCCCATCAATTTATTCCATAAACTCAAAAATAGGAACATTTTCTCCTGATATAGCAAATACAGTGTCCTTAATAAAGTTCTTTAAATAAGAAACAATTGGAAAACACTCTTAAGATCTCAAGTCCCAAAAATGTAGCTAATGTGTTTGCTACATTTATTTAGTTTGAGAACATGTTAGTAAAATATAATTTTAAAATAAAAGGCATATAGATCACGTGGGTGTCACAAAACCTGGATTTGCCAAGCATGGTGGCACACGCATATAGTCCCAGTGGCTGGGAGGCTGAGGTAGGAGGATCAAAGCTAGCCTCAGCAAAATTGAGGTGCTAAGCAACTCCATGAGACCCTGTCTCTAAACAAAATACAAAATAGGGCTGGGGATGTGGCTCAGTGGTCTTGTGTCCCTGAGTTCAATCCCCAGTACCAAAATTAAAAAAAAAAAAATTTTAAATCCTGGATTTTAGTTCTTCTAAAGTACCCCAGATGAAAACTAAAAGTTAATTTAGCCCTCAGGGGTTATCTGTCAAATTATCTGTCTCAGGTGGAAAGTGTAATGCTGCTGGATTATCAAATACCTGGCACTCCACCCACATTCTATGCTAGTCTTCACTTTCAGTGAAAATGAGTTACAGGCCCCACAAGGATAGAATAAATGTTGTTAAGAAGGATTGGGACCTTGGGGACAGCAGGGAGATTGTTAAATGGCTTCTACCTGCTGTAGTTGGGGTTAAAATCTTGGGTCGTGATTAATTGTACCCCAAATGCTGGGAAGAACCTACAGATGAGTTCCCTGATCACTGCCTGGGCTGGAGGCCTAGGGATGGGCAAATATCATTCAATTGTCAGAATTGGAAATTCTACAAATTGTAAATGTTAATCCCATAAACTGTAGAAGTTTAAGACTTATTTAAAGTTTAAGGGTGGTTTGGCAAGACTGAGGAAAGAAAGCCTGAATCACGAAGAACCCAGTGGATTCAAAATAAGAACGAGTATTGACTGGCACACTGTGCTTCCCGTGCAGCCTGTGTTAGTAGGACTGATGAGAAGATAGAGCACAAATCTTGTATCTGTGTAATAGCAAGGGTTCCCAAAGAGAGGCAGGATGAATCTAGATGGGGAAGTGGGGTAGAGAGACAAAACAAATAGAGACTGAGAAAGACAGGGACAGGGAAAGGTTCTACAAGGCAAGAGAAGAGAAACCTCAGCCCCAGAGGGAAAAGAAGCCTAAGAACAGGCCCATCTGGACAAGAGATCTTGGGTTGCTTCCCAGCAGCAGAAGATGAGATGGCAGCAGGAGAAGGTCTTACTCTCCAGGCTGAGAAGAGACGCCCCAGGTGACTTCCAGCTGGAACGAGTCTCAAAGCCCTGGGCCTAAGTCGTACAGGGCTCAGGATGCTGACCACACTGCAGAGACAGGAGAAGCTCTGAGAAGGCAGGAGCCACTCCAGCCAGAGGAGCTCTGAGCTGCTGGCCAGGCAAGTGGAGCTCACATAGAGTATCCTTGGGCTTCAAGAAGAATAGAGCACCTTATTTTCTGTAAATATTATAAAGACTCTCATGTTATTTTCACTCCCTCTGGGGAGTGTAAAGCTCTTCAGCAACACAGTTTCTGGAGTCCTGCCTCAGACAGAGCTCCGATTCCTCTGCTTCTAGCTGAGACCCTGCCCAAGTTATTTAACTGCTCTCAGTTTCGTTGTATTCATCCCTCAGATGCAAATACTAAAACTGTCTTCCTAACAGGGACTTTCAAAGGATCAAATGAGAATTATCCAGGTAAAGTGCTTAATACACATTAGGTACCATTAATCCTTAGCTCAAGTTGGTGAGACCTGAGGAAACCTTAACAAAGTTTCTCATGACACATTTGTGCACAAGATGGAGATCTAAGGATAGGTGTATATACAACTCTGTGACTTGTAATTGGTTAAGTGACAAAACCAAATAATACAAATTAATGGAAGAATATCAGTTTGGAGAATTATTGTGAATGACAGAAAACCTCCTGAGAGGTTTCTTTAAGTTTTTTTATTTGTTCTTTTTAGTTATACATGACAATAGAATGTACTTTGACATATACACATACATGGAGCATAACTTCCCATTCCTGTAGTTGTACATGACGTGGAGTTACACTGGTCATGTATTCATATAGATACATAGGAAAGTTATGTCCAATTCATTCTACTGTCTTTCCTTTATCTATACACTCACCCTTCCTTCATTCCCCTTTGTCCAAGCCAATGAACTTCTATTTTTCCCTTCCCACCCTCTTATTTGTGCTAGCATCCACATATCAGAGAGAACATTTGGTCTTTGATTTTGGGGGACTGGCTTATTTCACATAGCATGAGTATCTCCAGTTCCATCCATTTACCTGCAAATGCCATAATTTCATTCTTCTTTGTGGCTGAGTAATATTCCATTATTTATATGTACCACATTTTCTTTATACAGTCTTCTGTTGAAGGGCACCTAGATTGGTTCCATAGCTTAGCTATTATGAATTGAGCTGCTATAAACATTGATGTGGCTGCATCACTGTAATATGCTGATTTGAAGTCCTTTTGGTATATACCAAGGAATGGATAACTGGGTCAAATGGTGGTTCCATTCCAAGTTGTCTGAGGAATCTCCATACTTCTTTCCAGAGTGGTTATACCAGTTTGCCAGGAATGTACCTTTTTTTCTCAAATCCTTGCTAACATTTCTCGTTACTTGTATTCTTGATAATTGTCTTTCTGACTTGAGTGAGATGAAATCTCCTGAGAGTTTTTAAATTGGTTCCATACTCCAGACCCTTGCTTTAATTCTAAGTGACAAAATAAATGACAAGCAATGAGGCCAAGCATTGAGACCAGATCTCAAACAGCCTTCCTCCTTAACCTCAGCTGACCCTTTTATTCCCCAATAATCAAGTGAAGTATATTTCTTTCTTTACCATGAAGGAGATCAGGAACTGCTCCTGGGCAATTAATGACTGACAAGAAGAGCCCAAAGAAGTGTGATCTTTGTCCTTGAGACTCCCAGAACTGGGAAGCATCTGTGACTGGGTGATTAATATTAGATGTGCTTCATTTGGCCAGGTGAGAAGGGACCCCAAGTCTGTGATCACCCACCTCCTAAAAGGGCCTCCAGTGAAATGGGCCTTTGGGAGGAAACAGTCCTCCATCTTTGGATCAGCTAGCCCCATGTAATAAAGTTCTTTCTCTCCCACAACCTCGCCTCTCCACATTGGCTTCCATCCTGCAGTGAGCAGAGTGAGACTTTTGCATGGTAGTAACAATTCCACAGACCTATCATTTTATTTGCTCCTAAAAATTATTTACAATAACTAAATTAGTTATCAAAGATATCTACAATTCAATATTCACAAACTCAAATTAGATTATTACTAAAATTACTGAGCAAGTTGTAATACAGTTTTACTGAGCATTTCCATCACCTGGGCACCAGTGCGAAGCCCAGAAGTGTCGCATATTATTACTGCTTCATCAGGTTTATCATGACTTGGCCATGGTTTTCAAGTGGTGCTATCTGCTGCATTAACTAATGCCACATTACATATTAACAAATGTGGCTCCATCCTCGTCCACTTTATGAATGTGTTCTGTATGCATTGGTCTTCATGGGAGTCTGGATTTCTCCTTAGGACCTAGTCCGTCTGCTCCAGGAGAGCCCCTGAGTACATGCTGCTCACTTCCCAACATCCCATGTACCTTGGGTTCAGATGACAGAGTGAGCATTTTCTTAATTTCAGTGTCCACCTGAGATGATTCATCTAGATTGAATAAAACCCCACACATTTTCTTTCAAGGCTCCCACCCTCTGGCTCTCTCACCCTCCTCATCCCCATCTGTTATCCTCCATCACTTCTGATTCCTTCTGGACTTTGGTGCCTAATTCACCTGCAGCAGTCTTCCCCATGCCACAGATCCTTTTGTTTTCCTGGGTGGTTGCAATGTTCCTGTGGACAACCCACCCAGAGCCCTAGACTCTAGATCCTTCCATTTCCTCAACTCCACTTCAGAGCCTCCTTAGCTAAAAGGTCCCCAAAGGTGCCACCCACTACTGTGCAGATTGGCTCCATTTCTGAAATTTAAACACTTTCTAACCACAACCACCTCTCCATCCTGATTTCCTGTTCTCCTTCTCTCTCACTCTCTTATTCCCAGCACCTCATAAAGATGTTCATTTCCTCCCATTATAGCAACACCTCCCTATCTGTGCCATTTTCCCTATCTAGCCCAGGTACCACAGTCCTCTGTTTTATGGAATCTCTCACTGTATTAGTTTCCTGTGGCTGCTGTAACAAATTACCACAAGCTTGGTGGCTTAAATCAACTGACATTTATTCTCTTATAATTCTTGAGGCAGAAGCTAGAAATAAGATGTCAGCAGCACCATCCTCCCTTCAAAGGCTCTGTGAAACACTTTTCTGTACCTCTCTCCTAGTCTCTGGTCTTCTGGACTTGTAACTGTATCACTCCAATTCTGTCTCCTAACATCACCTTCTCTTCTTCCTCTCTTATGATGATACATACGATGACATTTAGAGCCCTCTTAGATAATTCAGATGTCTATATCCCAGCACCTAACATAGTATCTAGCACTACACATAGTAACTTGATGTACTAGATGAATAAGTTGTATAATTTCATCAACATGAGTCATCTGTAGGGTCTAGGAGCTGGAAGTGTTAATTACTCACATAAAATGACGTATCAGGAATTAGGAAGGTGTTATCTCCATAGACCCTTCACAGGCCATGAATGTCCATGTGTGGGCACCATCATTCAAGAAGGGAATGAATCCTGAAGCATGTCTGATAAAGCCCAAACAGAAAAGCAAAGGACTAAAAGTCATGAAAGATGAGGAAAGATTGGAGAAACTTATGTTTACCTCGCAGAAGAGAAGATTTAGGTGCTGCCTATATGACAGTGATCTTCAAACACCATGTCATGTGTCTCCAATGGAATTTCTCTACCAGTTAGATCTGTTCTCCAAATGGAATGGGGCTACTTTAGAAGAGAGAGTCATGGGCCTGAACACACAGGAGTCACTTGGAGTTGTGGAAGAGTTGTGAGCATCATGTGAGCAATCAAACAATGTTTTCTGCAGACTCTTCAACTCTTTCATTCTAAGATTCAAATTAATCAGCATGTCAGGCACTTTGGTACTTAGCAGTTCTGGAACATCCTCATCTCCATCATGCTGTGTGGGAGTATACAGCATTGACAAATGCACTCTTGGCATTTGAGTGGAGACAATTCCAGCCAAATCTTTCAGCATGATTGGATTTCATCTCCCTTCCAACTGTCTGTCAGTTATTAACAAAATTGTGTGTTTTGCTTTGTAAGACTTGTGACAAACTGCCTTAACTATTATGCTTTAAAAACAAAGAGCAACCACTTATTTTCAGTTCCTAGCTTAGGATAGGATTCTGGTCACTTCCTCAGCTGATATCATACTTTCTTGTTTGTACATAATATCATCATCATTCTTCAGCTCATGTGTTTGATCTGTGGTTCTTAATGTCTTTGCAGTAATGCACTTGATAATTGTAGTCACTCTATTGATTTTCATAAAGCTACTTTGTTCAAAGGCAGTGAATCATGCACTCTCCATCTCCAACTGCTTGGTTTTTAAGGAGAATATTCACATAGGCCGGAGGCCACTATTTGAACAACATTTATTCTGGGGCGATATCTTTAAATACCCCCCAATGAGTCTATCCACTAGGTAGTGGTATTGCTAGTCAACTCACACAACCTTGCTTTAACCATCTCCAGCAGTTTTTGTATATCCAAGGTGTCCATATAAAAATGATCGTATGGAGAAAGGGGAAAAAATTCACTTACTTTCTAAAAACACACACAATTATTAACTATTATTTTATGAAAGGAAGGTCAAAACTGCCAAGGAAAGAGAATGATAGAAACAGACACTCACATTTAATCTTATTCTCATAGAAGTTATAGTCTCTGCCTGAGGTAAGTTTTTTTGATGAATTGCTACAGTATTAAGCTGCTGGTTTTGGTCTCCTTTTATCCATGTATGCATTTCCCTATGAGGCCCATAAACAGTTTTTAAAAGTGGTCATTTTACTTATGTTTAATGGGCTTGGTGTATTTGCTGCTCTCTGCCCTGTAATTTGCTTAGCTCGCCACCATCAATATTCAAAACACGGCTTTGAGCACTGGGCAGAGCGCGTCATTGATCAGTGCTGCTAAAAGGAGGTGACTGGATGCTCATATTTTTGTTACAGGAACCCTGTCCAGGTTATGCATTTTCCAGTCTCTGCAGCTTTGCCCAGAGTTTGCTGATTTGTTCTGCTGTGTGATGCCATGGAAAGAGTCCTGGATTAGGAGTCAGAGGATGGGGATTGCTTCCCTTCTGCCAATGACCAGGTGGGTAATAATGGTCAGGCCAAAACTTCTCTGAACCTCTGCCTCCTCTCTGAAAAACAGCTGGTAATTTTTCTTCCTACCTCAAAAACGAGAATGAAGTAGTAAACAAAAGCACTTAATAAGTAATAAGTCACTGATTAAACATGTGATCGAACAAGATGACAGTGGAAATATTTGATGCTATTCATGGTAGGTGAAGGAAGAGGATAGACATATAACACATATATATATTTATATATATGGATAATTTTCACATATAATACACACATAGCTCTGTTCTAAGTTTACAGAAAACATGTAATTTAATTCTGGGTCAGTCTAATATGAGACCTTTATAAGCACATAATTAGACAAACCTTCAGACCGTACTAATGACAAATATGTGAATTTGTACTAAACTACAAACAAGCAAAAATGTCATAGGGGCAGCACTAAGACATGTTCTCCAGATGAACATGACCATCTCACCATACTGTGTAGAACTGGGCTGTTCCCTTGCCCATTTCTCACACTTGTCTGTGAATTCCATGGGGGCAGAGTTTGCTTTGCTGATGCAAGTGTGGTTTCCTAGGCTACCTGTTGCCTGCCTCTCTCCTCTCTGAGGGCTCCCAGCCTTCTTGACTTGTAGCCGAATCACTCCAATCTCTGTCTCCTCACATCACCTTCCCTCCTGCTTCTCTTTTTGATGACTTTTGGAGCCCTCTTGGATAATCCAGGTGACTATATCCAGGCACCTAGAACAGCACCTGACACACAGTAAATGTTCCATATGTTATGGATGAATACATTAGTACAATTTCATCAAAGTGAGTCACCTGTAAGGTATGGGAGCTTGAAGTATTAGTCACACAAAATGAAATATCAGGAGTTAGGAACCATGAATAGAAATCATCTGACTCTATGCTCAATTGAACTGAGAGGTTTATATAACCCCAGACTATAATCTTAAAGGAAGAGCAACCAAAGGCAATAAAAGCCAGAAATGGGATCCTACAAGATACCGAGGGACAAATGGCAAGTTCCTGATCCCTTCCTAAGCCTCAGACTCTGGGTCTGAGAACCTCTGGTCCTAAGAACCTACATTTTAAACCATGAAGTTTGAGAAACACCAAAGCAAGTCTTACAGACATTGTGACCAATCTCCAAATCACTCAAAAACCAGTTTAGTAAATAAGCACAGAATAAAGAAAAATCTTAATTTTAGAACAGTTTTCACTTTCTACCAGTAGCAAAACTGTGGTAAAACCTTGGTAAAGTCACCTCACCTGCTTACAACTTTATCATTGTAAAAATATCTCTCACAGGATTGTTAAAAAGGACAAGAGGAAAATGGATAAAGTCCTACTTAAATGATGAGAGTTATGCCAATCATGAGAGCAGCTGCATTTTTAATAGCTGAGATGGTGTCTGCCTGACTCTTTAGAGATTGACTGGCAGGGAAGGGTGAAGTCTGAATATGTCCACCAGCCAGGTGACTCTCTCTGTCTCTTATAGCCCTGTGAAAACACCTGCAAACTTCTCTCATCCAAGCAACCTCAGGTCTCAGTACTGGGAATTGGACCCTTCTTCTTAAAAAGATTATGTTCAGCCAGTTATGGTGGCATATAATCCCATCTATAATCCCATCTATTCTGGAGGCTGAGGCAGGAGGATCACAAATTCAAGACCAACTTGGTCAACTTAGTGAGACCCTGTCTCAAAATAAAATATAAAAAGGGTTGGGGATATATCTCAGTGGTAGAGTGACCCTGGGTTTAACCCCCAGTACTGAAAAACAAAGGCAATGTTTAGCCCTACCATAACATTAATAATACATATTTGCTAAGTACTACTTGCCAATTTATATACAAAATTTGCTGTGTTTCTAAAAAACAATTTATAAAGTGTTGTATTGGCATCTTATCACCTTTTTACAGAAGAAGAAACAAAGGTACGTGGAAATTAAGAACTTGTTCAAGATCATCCTTTTAGTAAGTAGCTATGCCAGAACTTGAACCCAGGCCATCTGATCCCAGAACCTGTGCTCATCAACACTCTGTGACTATCATTTATTAGCATGAATAATGTCCTGTGTCCCTTCCCTGCCTATTCTCCTCTAAGAGACATAGACAACCAAGGCACGTAGACAAGGCACAGCAAAGAAAGATCAGCCTTTGAGGTCCCTTGTGTGTAAACATGTCCTACTCTCTCATCTGCCTGGTCAGTGTCCTTCCTGTAGCACTGAGCTGACAGTTACAGTTGTATGCCACCCTTTGTTACTTTTTAAAATATAGATGTGGTTACATACATAAGAAATATAAATATGGTCTTGATTGTTTTCTTCTCAGTTTAGGAAACCATTCACATGAATTCACATAAGAAAATTACTGGAGAACCCATTATGTGGTTTGCAGCAAGGACCTGACATGTTGAGTGCAGGAAATTAGTGGAGTGCGACTCCAGTGAGCTAGGAAACTGATCTACAGGGCTCAGGATAAAACTACAAGCTCCTCTGCTGGGTATTGAAATACAGTGCTTTTAGATCCCATAGGAATAGTACAGTGTCCTAATCAGGTCTCTCAAGGGTGACTAAAAGTACTGGCACATTTTCTTTTCTTCAAAAGGACAAAGCATTATCCATCATCACTAATTAATATCAAGAGTCAGTATTCAGAGTCCCATCCAGCAGTCAGTATAAGCAACCCAGTGGAAAGGGTCTAGGAATACAATCTCTCCTGACACAGAACAATGAAGACAAGCCTACAAGGTGAGATGAAGCAGGAGACAGGCCCAGGATTAGACCATCCCAACAACAAAGCAAGAAGCCCAAAGAAAAGTTTTTAAATGGCCAAGTAGAAATGGATTTTTTCTTCTCTTCTCTAAAATATCATTTAAATGCAATAAGGAATATGAGAGAGAGAAATGTAAACTGTACCTTCAATGAAACTAAGAAGTGTGTATTATCCAAACTATAGCATTAAAGGAAGAGCAGTCAGATGCTGTGAAGGTCTAGATGGGTACTGGAAGATGCTGAGAATGTCTCTGGCTACCGAGTTCCAACCCAGGGACAAAGTACAATTCTCCAAAGTGACACCCTCTGAGGTATGAAGTCATCAACCCTTTTGATGGAATAACAGGAAGGATGTACATGAGAGTGGCAGGAACTGCCACTAGACCTGACTAGGCACAAAGGAAAATTAGAAAAGGTAGGGATGAATAAAGACTCGTATAGGTAAGCTACAAATGTAGATGGTATTCTATCATAGAAACAGGAGGGAAGAGACTTTCAGCTGCCAATATCAACTGAGTGGAGAAAAATAAAAGCAAAATAATTCATACCTATGACTCTATACGAATTCCTGAAACATGGAGCAATGAAAATGCCACCATAAGACTGATGAAAATTTTGATCAAATATGTCAACATGAGTCCAAAAATTAAGAAACAACTATCATTATAAAATGTCAGAGCAGAGATGTGAAAACTCCAATGAAACATGGTGAGACAGCAAGAAAGAAGAGAAAAACAAAACCATTGCAAAGCAAAGACCACATTGAAAGTAGCATAAAAGATACCACTGAGACCACCAAAAAGAGATAGAGAACAGGATTGAGGATATAAGCAAAGTAAATGGAAATGAAGAGTTATAACAAGTTACAATAAAATATTCCATATAGAAAAGAGAAAAAGGAGACCTAACAGACTTCACTCCCATTACCAAAAAAAAAAAATTTAAAAACTGAAATAATAGAACAGGAAAAATACTTAAAGAACATAATTTTCAAGAAAAAGATTTCAAAGATAAAAGGTAAACTTTAACCTACATTTGAATGCGCACGTCATGAAAACCTACATTTGAAAGTGCATGCCAAGAAAAAGTGATACAAAAACATCAAAGTTGTGATCTATCCTAGTTATTGTTATTCTAGTTCTATGTTATTGGACTTCAAAATTAATGAAAGAATTATTTGGGCCTCCAGGCAAAATAGTCAATAGTCAATTGAGTAGGAAATATTATTACTAAGGAAAGAACATATGATCCAAGAATTTATACCAAACAAATTATTGTTCAAGTATAAACAGAAAAGAAATCTCAGGGAATACAAGTGCCATGAGTACCTCTTGGAGAAATTACTATAGAACACACTTCAGCCAATCAAAAATGATGACAAGGCTTCAAAGGACAGACTGGGTGATCCCTAGATATAAGTGCAGGAGAAAGCCTTAAAAACAATGTAGGGATTACAGCTGAAAAGTAAACTTAAATGCTGTGAACAGACGAAACTGCCATGATACAATTATAAAAATTTAGGAAGAAAGAAGAAATGAATGATGAAAGAGAATATAGGAGAATTAATTCCTTATCTTTTATAGGTAGGGATAAAAGCAGCAATTAAAGATATTAAATTAATGAATAAGTATAAGTACATTATACAGGAAGTTAAACACTAACTTATCAACAGAAAGGTAGTGGATGCAAAAGGGAATGGATGGAGAAGATGGAAATACAGTAATTCATCTTTTCTCACAGAGATAAAAATTGGAGATTAAATATATACCTGTCTTGTTAAATTAGAAGAGAACTTCCATAATCTCCTTGTTATGGTTTGGATCTTAAGTTTTCTGCAAAGACTCATGTGTTAAAGTTGTGGTCTCAGCCTGTAATGCAATTGGCAGATGGCAGAACCTTTAAGAGGTGGGGATCTACTGGAAGGAAGCTAAGTCATTGGGAGTGTGCCTGTGGAGGAGATAATGGGACCCAGGCCCTCTTCCTTTCTCTCTCCCTGCTTCCCACTGCCAGAAGCTGTACAGATTTCTCCACCATGTGCTCCTGCCATGATGTTCTGTCTCAACATAAAACCAAAATCAAAGGAGCCAACCAACCATGCATTAAAACCATAAGCTAAAATAAATCTTTCCTTCATGTTATGCTCTTTGGTATCTTTTTGAATTTTGTATATGTGTATATATAATCACCTATTCAGAAATAAAGTAATTTTTTAAAAAATAAAGCAATCATTGCTTCAGGTGGACCCAGGAATCTGGAATCAGGGGATCAGTAGAGAGTAGGAGTTTATACAGCCTCTCAAGGTCAGACCCAGGCAGTAGAAACATAGGAAAACTTCCACAGCAAATGTCAGCGTGGGCAGCAAGTCTATATCTAGGCAGGCTACAGGGATTAGGAGCTCACATTCCATCACTAAAAGGTAGAAACCAGAGGGTCTGACTCTGGACACCAGCAGCATTCAGGTTCTTGATACCAAGCCAACAATGTTTCCATCAAAAAGCCTTCACACACTTACAGGACGAATCACAGGCAAATCTCCACTTATAGATAGGTTCGGACAAGCAGGCAGAGAAAACTGGAATAGCAGGGCAAAAAGGAAAATGAAGAAACGAAAATTGGCCATTAATAGCTGGCTGTAAAGATGTGGCTCAACCAGTCTGGGCCAGTTACATAATGTACAAGACCCAGAGCAAAGTGAAAACACAGGGCCTCTTGTTCAAAAAAGCAGGGAAAATGTCTCATTCAAAGTATTATAAAGCATAAAGCTTTTTCCTTCTGCAGGCTTCTCAACTTGTCATGGTGATTTATATTTGCTATGTAATATAATTCTAAGTAAAGAAAGATTAAAATTTTAAATTATTAGCATAAATTTTACAATTCAGTCTTTGTATTATGTGATGCCAGTTTTAAATGTAAATATAAAAGCATTTAACTCATATGCAAAATCACTGAACTTACTCAATTCATATTTTGAAGCTCATATATGCATATGCATTTTGTTCTCACCAGACTAGTAGAAATGCCACACAAAAATAATTCAACTGTTTTATTTTACTTTTTAATATGCACATTTATACGAATGTGCTCTGGCCTCAGCTTATCGGTGAGCAAGGCCTGACTGAAAGGAAAAGGAAATGTGGGTTGCCCCATCTCTCTTTTGTCATTAAATCCTCTGTAAGTAGCTGACTAATACAGGAAAGTGAATGAATGGAAAAGAATATGACTGGGTTCCTTGGTCAGTCATGTGTCTTATAATGTCATTGCTTGCTTTGTGCACTTGAAGCAAACTCTGGCTCAAATGGAAAACAAAGCCTCTTGGGGCTGTTGGTAGTGCTACTTTCTCATTCATATATATCACTATTACTTGTATTCCTTTAAGAATACAAGCCAGGCACAGTGGCACATGTCTGCAATGTCAGTTTCTTGGGAGACTGAGTCATGAGAATCACAAGTTGTAGGTCAGCCTGGATAACTTAGTGAGACCCTGTCTCAAAATAAAAAGGCTTGAAATGCAGCTAAGTGGTAGAGTGCTTGCCTAGCGTGTACAAAGCCACAGGTTCAATCCCCTGCATTGAAAAAGAGAGAGAGACACACACACACACTCAGGCAGAGGGAATACAAAAACTCCCATGTATTGTGATTCTGCCAGAATCCAGGCTTGTGGGCCATCACAAGCACTACATGTAAAAGGTCCTCAAGGAGAGGTAGATACACTTACTGGACATATCTCTGATCACCCACATGCTGCATTATTCCTTCAATCTTAATTTACAAAATGCAAGTTCAGAGATAAGATTATTAAGAATTTCATGATAACCTCCAAACATTAAAGCAAGTACAGGATCCTGCACAGGACCTGTGTGACTGCTCAGGTCACACATCTAGGAAGAAGCCGACCCTGTGTCCAAGAGTTTGCAATTAAAGGAAAAAAATCTGGATAGATAGCTAGCTCTTTCTCTCACCAACATTTTTCTTCTCTACTTAATATTACAATAAATGCTTAGGAGGTACATTATTAGAGCCATCATTCTGAAAACACATCTAAATGACAGTATTGTGCTGTAAATTTTGATTTTTCAAGGTTTTATTTATCAGTTCATTAACAATCTGTCTCTATGTGAGAGAAGAGAACAATCTTCTGAGTGCTCTGGGTGACATTGCTACTGAATTCTTATGATTATTAATACAGGATATGGAAATTCTCCCTAAAGAATCAAGAATAAATTCTTGACTCTGGAGTTACTCTTCAGGGAATAAATTCAAACTGATAAACTCTGGGATTAGTATGCAGTGGAGAAACAAATGGGATGTGGATGTGCTGTTGCTCCCATTGTCAAAGTAAAGCTTGTCAAAAATGTCTGGGCTTCTCTGCATCATTGGTTTTTCTGTGTAATAGAGACCACAGGATTGGAAGAAAACGTTTCAAACATTGTGATGCCTAGTCTGGGGAGAGTTTTTCATAAAATATTTGGTTTCCAATTGCCCCCCAAAACAAAGTTGGCTCTATTTTAGAAAGTGATTAGATGCCCAGGATAGAGAGGGAAGACTTCATTTTCGACAAACTGTTTTGAGGGCAAACGTGTCTGAAGAAAATGTCCTTGGAAGTGACCTGAGGCAGATCACTTAATTCCCTGAAAGTTCAAAGGGGCTAGAGGTAATATGTGACTTAGGGTCTTTTGTGATTTAAATACAGCAAGACTAGAGAGATACAGTATAGTGCCTGATTCATAGAAAATGCTCGATGTTAGCTATTATTATGAGCTGTTATGCTAGTTGCTTGGTAGCTACTATATATTAGTCTTGTTATAGAGAGAGATGATAGCAACAACCCATAGGTTTCTATTCAGCCACTCTCTGAATTTATAGGAGACATTTATAGCAGAATCCTTCAGCAAGTCCTTCTGACCTTCACCACCAGATGGTCCCCACCCTTAAATAACTTTCTAAGACTTTATCAAAAGGTACAGATAATAGGCAGGTTGAGAAACTTATTCCATGGTGCCTTTCCCTGGGCACAGAGCCTGATCCTACCTCCAGAATCTTGCTTTTCTTGTAGGACCAATTACAGTGGGTTCTTGGACTCCATGTTGTCTTAGACTCATATTGGTACTTCTTTCCATTGAGAGAAGGAAGGTAAAACCTAAGTCCCTCAAAACATTAGAATATGTATCACTATATCTCTAAAATAACAGTGCTGGAGGAGACTGAAGACAGTGGAGCAGATGTAAGCAGCAACCCTGGGTCCTTCCACAGCCTGGAAAGAAGGCAGTGAATTAACAGCTGGCCAGGGAGGTGGGTGATAGAGCGAACACTCTAAAACTCAATACTGGACACTTTGAAAATTGAAAAGACTTGGAGTTTAGATACTGGAGCAGAAAATAAGGACAGAATTCCTTGACTTCAAACACTGATTAGGGTGTAGCTGGGGAAGAGGTAACAAAGATAGAACGAGGGAGAGGAAAAGCTCATAAACTTACTTACTTCACAACAGATGGAAAGAAAGGCAGACCAAGTTAAAATGCAATAGGAACAGCAAAGATAGTGAAGGAGATCAAGCGGTAAAACCCAAATTGTGGAATGAAAGCTGAGCCAGGCATGAAAGTCATTTTGTGAAGTCTCCAGCTAGCCAGCCTCCCTAGAAGAAATTTAATCAACACAGACTTCTTCCCACCTTCAAATAGCAACTAATAAAACCAGAGGGAATACCTGAAATGAGTTGTCTCAGTAATTCATCTAGAAGGAACTTATAGAGAGAACTTGCTAACTGAAAGATACTGAAACCCCTGCCCGCTTCCCATGAATAAGAGGAGCCGGATGAAGCTGACCCAAGAGCTAATCACTCCCAGGGAGTACTAGCCCTGACTCAGTGCTCAACACAGCCTCCTCCACAAGGGCTCAACTGACATCCAAGACCCACCATGGCAATGGATTAAAGCCACATTGATCTACATCAGCCTAGGTAGAGGCCTCTATGCCACAGAGAGCCCACAGAGTCTGTATTTACAGGCTCCACAGTTGCGGCAGCCACCAAGTGCTTAGCACCACTACAAAAAAGACCCAATAGAGGGCAGTGGGCACCAGCAACTCACAGCCACAGGGAACTCAGACACAGGCAGGTCAACTGACTCTATATCCCGGTCATAGGGACAATATCCTGGTGGTCTATATCAGCAGGGGAGGCGGGAAGGCCTTCTGCACCACTTACTACCCAGAGAGCCCCTAATCACTTCCAGGACAGCCAACAGGTTCTATGACATATTAAAGAAGGCTATAGCGGGGGTATTGGCACAGAGAATCCCATGGCTGTTAGCACAACAGCCTTTAACCCTGCACCTGGTGTTCCCACGCTCAGTAGAAACAGTCAGCAGACACAGCATAGCACCCTCTAAGCATGCAGGCTGACGTCCCTAAACTGATGAACAAGAATCAATTGATGAGAAATCCATAGCAACCAGAGAAGTAGCTCCTGTGCTCCAGCACCTTTCAGAGAATCCAAAACTAAAGTAAGATGGGCATCTTCTAAAGCTCAAATCCTGATGATATACAATCAATAAAGACTCAGTAAGAAATTTCTCCACCATGGCTTGGATTATTATAAATAGCCCTAACATCAATTTTGATCTTACATATATTACTCTTCATTTTGAATTGATAGTAGTTATCCTAGTATTTGACATTCTTCCAACAAAGAAAAGCTGAATTCTACCAGACCTTTAAAGAAGAATAATGCTTACCCTCTTCAAGTTATTCCATGAAATAGAAAAGAAAGAAACACTGACAATTTCATCCTATGAAGCCAGCATCACCCCGATACCAAAATCAGACAGACACCTCAAGGAAAGAATACTTCACACAAATATCCCTAATGAACATAGATGCAAAAATCCTTAATAAAATATTGGCAAACCACATTCATAAATAATAAGACAATAGTGTACCTTGATCAAGTGAGTTTCATCCCACGGAATACAAGGGTGTTTCAACATGTGCAAAGTAGTAAATGTAATTCACTACATAGAGTTAAGAACAAGAATCACATTGTTATCTCAATAGATACAGAAAAAGCATTTGATGAAGTCCAGTGCCCATTTGTGTTTAAAACACTAGAGAAACTAAGGATAGAAGGAACTTACCTCAGCATTGTAAAGGCTAAATATGACAAACCCAAGGCCAACATCATAGTGAATGGAAAAAAACTAAAAGATTTCCTCTAAAATCAGGAGCAAAACAACGATGCCCACTCTCACCACTCCTATTCAACATAATTCTTGAAACTCTAGCCAGAGTAATTAGGAAAGAAAAGAAAATTAAAGGGATATAAATAGGAAAAGAAAATAAATTATCTCTGATTCCTTATGACATGATCCTATATTTAGAAGACCCAAAAAAACTCCACCAAAAGACTACTAAGTTGACAAATGAACTAAACAAAGCAGCAGGATACAAGATCAACATTCAAAAATCAATAGCTTTTCTATACTCCAACAGTGTTTCTGTTGAGAAAGAAATCAGGAAAAGCATCCATTCCTAATAACCTCAAAAAACTAAAATAAGACTCTTGGGAATCAATCTAACCATGAAGGTGAAAGACCTCTACAATGAAAACTAAAGAACTACAATGAAAACTAAAGAAATTGAAGAAAATCTTAGAAGATGGAGAGAACTCCCTGTTCTTCGATAGGCAGAATTAATATCAAAACAGTCATATGGCCAAGAGCATTACACATGATTTAATGAAATCCCCATCAAAATGCCAATGACATGTTTTAACAGAACTAGAAAAAACAATTCTAAAATTCATTTGGAAGAATAGGGGCCCAAAATAGCCAAAGCAATCCTGAGCAAGAAGAGAGATGCTGGAAGCATTACAATACCAGACCTTAAGTTATACTACAGAGTACAGTAAAAAAACAACATGGAAGGCTGGGGATATAACTCAGTTGGTAGAGTGCTTGCCTCACGCAAAGCCCTGGGTTCAATCCAGTGCCACAAAAAAAAAAAAAAAAAAAAAAAAAATGGTATTGGCACCAAAGCAGACATGAAACCAATAGAATATAAGACACAGAGACAAATTCACATACATAGTCACCTGATACTTGACAAAGATGCCAAAAATGTAAGTTGGACAAAAGATAGTCTTTTTAAGAAACTGTATATTCATGTGTAGAAAGAAACTAGAACCCATTCTTTCACCATGCACAAAAGTCAATCCAAAGTGGATCAAAGACCAAGAAGTTAGACCTGAAACTTTGCAACAGTCATAAGAAAACAGAGGTTCAACTCCAACATATAGTATAGGCACTGATTTCCTTAACAAGACTCCAAAAGTGCAAGAAATAAAACCAAGAATTGATTAGTGGGATGGCATCAAATTTAAAAACTTCTACATAGCAAAAGAAATAATTAAGAGCATGAAGAGAGAGACTACAGAATGGGATAAAATCTTTTCCAGCTGCTCCTCCACAGGGAATTAATATCCAGAATACATAAAGAACTCAAAAAACTTAACACCAAAACCAGAAATTACCCAATCACTAAATGGGCAAAAGCACTGAACAGACATTTTTCAAAAGAAGAAACACATATGGCCAACAAATATATGAAAAAAGTTTCAACATCCCTAGTAATCAGGGAAATGCAAATCAAAACTACATTGAGATTTCATCTCACTCCAGTCAGAATGCAAATAACAATAAATGTTGGTGAGGATGTGGGAGAAAAGGTAGATTCATACATTGTTGGTGGGACTGCAAATTAATTCAATCACCCTAAAAACAGTATGGAGATGCCTCAAAAAATTAGGAATGAAATCACCATATGACCCAGCTACCCACTTCTTGGTATTTATCCAAAAGAAGTAAAACCAGCACACTATAGTGATAAAGTCACATCAGTTTATAGCAGTGCAACTCACAATAGCCAAGGTATGGAACCAATCCAGGTACCCTTCAACAGATGAATGGATAAAGAAAATGTGGTGTATATGCCCAATGGAGTTTTACTCAGCCATAAAGAAGAATGAAATTATGACATTTGCTGATAAATGGGTGGAACTGGAGAACAGCATGCTAAGTAAAACAGCCAGACCCAGAAAGTCAGGGTCAAATGTTTTCTTTCATATGTATAAGTTAAACCAAAATTTAAAAAAAGGCAGATTGGGTTGGAGGGAGTATCGTCAAAATGAAAGGATTAGATTAATGAAGCAGAAGAAGGGAAAGAATGGTAGAATAATCTTGACCAAATTATGCCATGTACATGTGTAAACATACCACAGTGAATCTCACCTTGTGTATATCTATAAAATGAACACCAATTTAAAAAACTATAAATAAATACAAGGAAGACCAGTAGCGTGCAGGAAAGGGAACAGGGAAGGAGGAGAGGGAAAGGGAACACACTAGGATTTGAAGTGGAGCAAATTATATTCCATACTGGTATGATTATGTCAAAATAAACTCCAATGTTATGTATGACTAAAATATACTCATTAAAAAACAATAAAAAGCAATGCAAATAAACTATATACAATAGATGATTAGTTATATAAATTATGATGAAACTACATAATGAACTATATGATTGTGTTTTAAAATAACATGAAAAGCAATATTATTTAAGATAAGAATAACGTGCCTACAGCATGATCAAAATTTGACTAAAGAGAGGGGAGGGGGCAGGAGAGAAGGAAAGATAGTGGGAATGAGACAAACCCTATGTACGTGTATGATTATACGAACGCTGTGACTACATCATGTACAGAGAAAGGAAAAGTTGTACTCCATGTGAGTACAATGAATCAAAATGTATTCTGCTGTCATGTATAACTAAATAGAATAAACCATATTTTTTTTAAAATTTGACTAAAGATAAAGGAAAAAAGAAAAGGAATTAAAGTGTGTACGCACATAATATGATTAAAATGCTAATAAAAATATATCCATGCATTCATTCATCCTTTTATTTAGCAAATGTAAAATTATTGATAACTATGTTTCAAGCAAAGAGTACAACTTTTTAAATTTCTGGCACAATATTTTACTTATGTTGTGCTACATATCAGGCTGCTCTTTTTAAGGTATAACCTACAATATTATTGCTACCTATAAAATATTAGGAAACTTAATTATTTTAGTTGAATTCTTAACTAATATTCCTCACTTTCCATTGTTTTTGTTTGGAATTATATTTTTCTTGTTAAGATTTAAACATGTAAATTCTCTAAATATCCAAAGATAATTCTTTCCTCAGAGTTGTTGGTACACATACACACACACAATTTGTGGTTCATAACATACACCTTTCTTACAAACTTTTATCAGTAGCACATGGTCATAATCTCTTAAAATGAAGTTTACAGCAGTGGGTTAGCACTTGAAGCTTGAAGAGTTTGTTCACAGTTCTATTATGCATTTCTTTACTTAGAAATCTCCTAAAATAAACTATTGCTTAAAACACACACACACACAAATAGCAATGCTGAAAATGAGTAATATGAACTACAAAATTTGTCATATTTATTGGCAAATTTTGAACTACAAAATTTGAACTACAAAATTCCTTTGCTAGAGCATGGATCAGGTGCATTAAGCCATAGAGTTTTGGAAATATTTTACAAGAAAGGTGCCAGGAATATCCCTTCTACCTCCAATTGTGAGGCTAGTTCCAGAAGCTATTGGTAAAATAGTTCACAGCATTGAGCACACAGCAATTTCTCAATCAATAATACTTGATTGAATAATCAGTTTAATTATCCCCAAAGCATCAGCCTAACCCTTCTCAAATAAATTCAAAAGAAAATATCAGTGCAATATGCAGGGAGCTTAGGATGATTGCCTATTGGGGAAACCTTAAGACAGCACAGAAGAAAAAAATAATTGGAAATTAAATGATGCTCTGATAACCTACAGATAAAAGAAATAAGAGATAAATTTTAAAAGATTTTTGAACTGAATTAAAATTTTACAGCATATAAAAATGTGTGGGGTGGAGTTAAAACAATATTTAGAGGGAAATGTATTACTTCATTTGCTTATATTTGAAACACAAAATATCTAAAAGTCAATTAAGTAAGTTTCTACCTTAAGAACCTAGAAAATGAAAAGCATATTAACCCCAAAATAAATACAAGGAAATAAATAGTAAATAAACACAAAACAGGCATCAATATATTAGTGAAGTATAAAATAGAAAATAATAGAGAAAATTAGCAAAGCAAAAAAATTAGCAAAATTTATTAAGTCCCTAGTGAAGACAAATCAAGAAAAAAAGATCAAGAAAGGGAAAACACACCCATGCACGCACATACACACACACACAAACACAAATTACCAATACTCAGAATGAGAGACAAGGTCAATCTATAGAAACAATGTATTTTTTAAAGATTAAGGGGCTATTATAAACAAATATGCCAATAAATATGACAAATTGTATGAAATGGAAAAAAATTCCTTGAAAGACTCAACTTACCAAAATAGACTTTTAAAAAAATTTAAAAACATGAATAACGCAATATCTGTAAGGAAATTGAGTTTAAAATAAAAAACCTTCCCACAAAAAAAAAGCTTCCAGACTACAGAGCAATGCTAGTGAAGGGTATCCAAAACAACCTCGTAAAAGAATAACACTGAAGAACCAATAATGCCCAATTTCAAGACTTCATACGAAGATACAATAATCCAGACAAAGGGGTATTGGTCTAAATATAGATAAGTAGATGGATGAAATGGAATAGAGACTTCAGAAACAGACTCATGCTCATATAGTCAACAAATTCTTATACACACTAAGCAGCTTAGTATCATCTATTTTTACCTTATAAGGTAGCTACGTGTTATTAGCATCCCCATTTGCTACAAGAGGAGGCACAGGGAGGTTTATAATCATTTTAGGGTTACACAGCTAGCAAGTGGCAGGGACAGGTTTCAAAACCAGGCAGCTTGCCCCAAGAATCTATATTCAGAACCCAGGACACTGTTCTGCTTCTATGATGTTTGTTTCACTATTATTGAGTTACCTTTGTTATACACTTAGATAATGTGTAATTAACTGTATAAGAGGTAATAGAAGTCAAACCTATAGTATTAATATTTAAAACTATGTTTAGGGAAAATGGTAAATATTTGATATTTTAATTATTTATAATATTTAATAACAGTAGTTTATGGGTAGGCATAGAGAAAACTGAGATTTGTTATTTTAAACTGAAAAATGAAATAAAACTGAGCTAAGATTTTAAGCAGTGTTGGATCCAAGGGGTACAGACTGTAGGGGTGGCCCTTCTGGGCTTGGGGAGTATTTTGTTACTGTTATTGTTAGCACGTCAGCACATGATGATAATGAGCAGATCAATCAACATCTGATGGTTTGACCATTGTTTTTAAAGCCTCCACAGATCCTGCACCTCTCTATTTTCTGTACCCAGCACGGACTACACCTGTCATTCCCATTGCTATGTCATTACCCAAAGTTCCCATATTTATAAGTTTAACATTTTATGAAAATTATTTAGGTAGTTTATATGGTTTGATTTTCTGACCATTGGATTTCTTAAAGAAACAAATTCTGGATTTACAAATGTGATTTGAAGCATATACATTGGAAATATTACTTTATAAATTACTTAAAATGTGCTAGATTTATAAACAGAAAGGTGAGATTTGTGAGTTGAGCCTGACAGCTTAGAGAATAATGAGAAAAACTTCTTAGGTGGCAACTTTTTCTAAGTGTTTCTCACACATTAACTCATTTATTCCTCACAACCACCCTATTAGTATTTCCAGATGACAGAAGTGGGAACTGAGACCTCAGCTGGGATAATAATGACACCACGCAGGGTGCAGGTGCTGAAGATGAAATGAGCTGTATGGACGTGAGCAAGGATATATCACTGGCCCAAGGTCCCTTCAGTGAGTTGCAGAGCTGAGATGCAAACATGGGTGTCTGCTTGAGTCTAAGCTCTTAAATGTGTGTATGTGTAATCTTAATTAAGTTGAATATTAATTTTTAAAACCAAAATTGCCCCTGAAAACTTCCTCTGATCATAAAAGTCATCTTCAAGGCCAGAAAGTACATTGATATTATTGACCTCCTGAGTACAATATTATTATCATAGAAAAATAAACTTAAATCAAGGTTTAATAACTTGCCCAAAATCAGCTCCCTCATAGCTGACAAGGGCAATATTCTTCTCCAATTTATCTAATTCCAAAGCCAACAATTTCAACCATGCTGACAGAAAGTGCCCTCTCCCTGCTGCTCGGTGGTCCACAGACCAGCAGCACCAAGGTCTCACTTGAGAATTTGTGGATGTGCAGAATCTCAGGTCCCTGGAGAAACAGAATATGCATTTTAACAGGCTCTCCAGGCAATTCAAGTGCATGCTAGCAACAAGAAGACTGCTCTCACTGACCTGATTTTCACTTCCCCTGCCCAGTCCTTGAGAACTTCTTGGACCTTTTACATCTCAGTTATGTTGCAATGATTATTTTCTGCTCAACCCAGTGCTAGACAGGGGGAAGACACACAATTGGTGAGTATCAGGGAAAAGAGGTAGGTGATAAAGGAGAAAAAAAAAGAAGACTTTAAAGTTTTCTCTGAAAGTTTCCACTGGAAATAATCTCACCCTTGTTCTACATCACTCTCTTGATATGTATTTAAAGTGTAATCTTGTTATCATTTCAAGTGCCCTCATTCCTCTTCCCATCATCTTGTAAGCACATTGTACATAGTATATCCATTCATAGTGGATACCTGAACTTTGAATCATAATTTGATACATTGAAATGATAAGGAAAAGGAAATGAGAGTCTATCTTTTCATGGCTTAACATTTGAAGGATCAATATAAACTTCAAACCCATCACCAATCCATTAGTTCCATTCAGTTTGACACAGATACTAACAACGTATTATTTTCCTTTTTTTTTTTTTTTTTTTTGGCAACACTTTTTAAAACCAAATTAACCATTTTCCTTTAAGAGTTGCCTTTTTATCTACTGATATCTCACCTTATATGAAGACTTTCCCCTCGGGCACCCTAGCATCACATCATGAACCCATTCTCAACTCTTCCTGCTTCTTCTCCTTTTACATTTTACATCTGTCCCTAATTACAATTGATCCTGCCTCCAAAATCTCTTTCCCATTTGCTCCCCACATTTCAGACCTACTTCCATGGCCTTAGTTAAAGCCCTAAATGTCTATCACCTACCTGTACCACTGATGCACCTTCCTAATTGCTTTTCTGGCTTCTGATTCTGCTCTCTTCAAATAATAAACCATTTCTTTTCAAGGAAACAAATCTGATCATGTTCATTTTAAACAACCTCTGTTGCTTCTGTGTTCCTTATGGGACAATTTTCGTACTCTTTTCAAGGCCGTTCGGAACCACCTCAGCCTTCAGTCTGGGCCTCTTCTCCCGACCCTCCCCCATGCACTCATCTCCAAGAGGCTCACCAACCCTAGATGCCTCCTGGCACCATGCTCTGCCTATGATGCTCATCTCTCTCTCCATCTGCCAAATTTTTAACATTTATCACAAGTCCAGCAAAGATATCACTTCTTCTGTAAAGTCTTCTCTAGACACTCCCCCACCACCACCACCAAAATGGTAATCCAAACTGCATCAGCATCACCTGAAACTTGGAACTATAAATCCTCAGAACCCACTAAAGACCTACTGAATCCAAACCTCTAGGCCTGGACACAGAAATCTGCAGCATACAAGCCCTCCAGGTGACTAACACTAAAGACTGTTCCTGTTATTACCTGAGGGTCTTCTAACTACTTGACAAGGTGTGGTTCACCTGCCTTATTCACCTTAGCTTCTTCAGTGTCTGAAATATGGAAACACCTACCAACCAAATAGGAAATCAAATAAGAAATAAGCAAGTTGGGGGTGGGGGTGTGCTGGGAAGATATCGGTCAAAGAACCCAAGACTTAAGTTGCGATGAGTAAGTTCCAGAGATCTATTGTACAGCATGGTGGCGGTAGTTGCTAAGAAAGTAGATCTACATGTTCTCATCACAAAAAAAAAAAATGACAAGCATGGAGGGGATGGATGTATTAATTAGCTGGATTGTGATCATTTCAAAAAGTAAACAGCACATGCCTGTAATCCCAGAGACTCGGGAGGCTGAGGAAAGAGGAACGAAAGTTCAAAGCCAGCCTCAGCAAAAGTGAGGTGCTAAACAACTCAGTGTGACCCTGTCTCTAAATAAAATACAGAATAGGGCTGGGGACATGGCTCAGTGGTGGAGTGTGCCTGAGTTCAATTCCTGATATCCGCCCTAAAAAAGTATACGTATATCAAAACATCACATTGTGCACTGCAAATATATAAAATTGTCAATTATACCTCAATAAAGCTGGATTACTTAAAACTTTTGTTTAAAATTTTTACTTTGATTTTAAATAAATTTAAAATTAATTTATTTTAAGTAAAATTTTTATCTATAAATTTTGTATGAAACAATGTTATGTTCCTAGCTTTTTAACAGTTCTATCCATAATATTAAAATACATATGTATACATATATATTAGTTTTTCCTCCTTTCCAAAATTCTCCAAAGATGTCAACCCTTTCCAGAATTGATTGGTTAGACAACTGATCTTATCACCAAAGAACAGTATGAAAGCGCCAATCTCCTTCCTTTAACAATGGACCCCTTAAAGCCAGCTTTTAGCTTTGGAGTCACATGGCCTTAGTCCAAGTACTTGAGGTACTGTACAATCATTCATCTGAAATTTCTTCCAGGTTGGTTTAAAGGATATTTTTTACAAGAAAAATCCTGTATTTAATAACAGTTATAAGGATAATTCCATTAAAGTGAAATAAAACAAAAAACTTAACAGCTAAACTGAATGTGTTTGGATATTGTGTCTATTTTGAGAAATATGCCTAGTACCATAATGGAATTTTTATGTAAATCTAACCTGTATTTATACAAAATTAGACAAATTTTGTTTCCAATCTGTGGCATAACCAGGGTGTCTGTGTTACATGGTGTAGAGTATTAAAAACTAAACCAAAGGGTAGGGATTTAATCTGTTTCCCTAAAGGAATATCTGGTACTGTGTAAGCACAAATCTTTGTTGACTATTGATTTTTTTTTTATTTTTACAGACTGCATTTTGATTCATTGTACACAAATGGGGTACAACTTTTCATTTCTATGGTTGCACACAATGTAGATTCACACCATTCATGTAATCATACATGTACATAGGTAATACTGTCTGTTTCATTCTACTATCTTTCTGTCCCCCACCCCCTCCCACCCCTTTTTCCTCTACACCATCCAAAGTTCCTTCATTTTTTCTTGGTACCAATAACTCCAAGAAACTACATAGAATTAATATGCAGTTTTCACATTCTTTTTATGTAAAGAGAAATAGTAGCCTCATTTTGAGCTAAAATATTCAAATTCATTTCATGATTTGTTGAAAATTCTTCAGCCTCCTCTCTCTGTCCCTCTGGAGAGTTCAGGATCTCCCATCTTCTAATAGTCTGCTTCCTCAAGACAGGGGCATAGATGCTGTTGGTTAACTTCCCAACATGCTGGTTGTTAATGGTTAAAACTGAGACCCGTCTTCCCGGAGGGGACCGTACTGGGAAATCAATAGTTCTTTGTTGATTACTAACTGATTTCACTACTGATCAAAATAAGCAGAATGAGGCACTGCTCCCTTTGGTGGCCACTCCACTCTTCCTGCCCCCATTAATGTATGCCTCAGCCAAGTTGCAGCTGCAGTTCCTGAACCGATTCCTGTTTCAGTTTGCTCTGAATATGGCTAGGGTACAAGCACAGTGGAAAAGAGGGCTTGGTGGTACCCAAATTTTGACTTTCAAATATTACAATTATCTTTGCACTGCCCCCCTCTCCTGTCCACTAGATGGTGCTGCAGACCCGTGTTTGTAACAGTTCACTGGGTGTGGAGAAAGATGAGTGAAAAATACACAGGTGGAATGCTGGGGAATGCTTAGAATTTATGAAAGTTAAACCTTTAAACATTCTGGTCTGTGCATACATTTTGGCAAGCACTTGAATAAAAGGTCCATCCAAGTGAATGGAAATGTACAACTTGCCCGTTTATTTATTGCACCTGGCAGCCTGGGGCATATGTGATTTCAGGACAAGCACCTCCTGGTATCTCTGTTTAAAATAAGCAGCTGTTTACTCAGTGAATAACAATTAATGTGCTCCCTAAAGGGTAGAATTCATGGCACTGAATACATAAGAGAATGTTTTGTGATCTCCCAAGACACTGCTCAGTGATATCAACGGGTTGTCATATCTCAAGTTCATTAATTGCTCTACCTATCCTAACTCCCAGTAGGAGAATTAAAGTAGGAATTTGACCAATGAGAATTTGTGTTTCAGCAACTGCATTTTCTTTGGGACTGAAGGTCAAATTCATGGAAGAATCCCATTATTCAAGGAAACCTTGGCATTTCTTTTGACTATGAAAGAACTTCCCCTCTAGTTATTTCTACACAAATTCTGCAGTTGGAGGGTGGGGAGAGGTAAGCTGGTGAATGTGGCTCCTTTGGAGAGTGATCTGAAGCTTCTTTTGCAAAAAGGCTAATTCTGTTTTGCTGTTGTGTTCTTTCCCTCTGTGGCACTGAGGACTCAGCAATAACATAAATCAAGCAGATTTGGCTTGGAGGCAGCCATCAGCTTCCTGTCCTTGTGACAAAATGGAGTTAACCTCATTTGCAATTGACCACCCTCTTTTCACTGATTTTGAATTGTTTGGTTAACTCACTTTGGGAAGAAGTATCAATAATTCAGCATTAGCCAGTTGGCATGTCACCCTGACAGATGGAAACAGCGACAGTGCTATCGATTCAGTTACTCCCTCTCAGGGGGCAGTGGAGAAATTCCACCCCCATCTCCTGTCTATGGGATTAGTGAGAGGAAAGAAAATGGTTCCAACACAGTCACTAAAGCCTGTCCAAGACCTCCTGACTACAGCCAAATATGCAAATTTTCTGGGATGTTTTCACATCAGGGAGAAAAGAGAAATGAAGCAAAAGCAAAGGGGGATTAACAATGCACCTGAGAAGAGAGCTGAGTACCCAAGGGGCAGGCAAGAGGTAACACAGGAAATGACTGAGCCAGGGATCAGCCTCCCTGCTTCTGATGCAGCCCTTTCTGGCTCCCAACAAGGAAGTGGAAAAAGGGTGTGTGTGTGTGTGTGTGTGTGTGTGTGTGTGATTGAAATAGAGAAAAAAAGCAAAAAGAGACAAGGAGAGGGGAAGAGGAAGACAGAAAGAGATGGTACAATTATGGAAAGTTAAACCAAACCGTATAGCATGTTTATTGGAGGTTGTGGACATTTGGCTTCCCCATTCCCCAGGATTGTCAGCTGCTGCCACTAAGCACAGCTCAGGAAAGTGAGGGATTGTCAGAGTGAGACCCAGTCTGGTGAAGCCAGCTTGTTAAAGTCCTTAGTCAAGGGGCATACAATCAAATGCTTGGTCTGTGTCTGTAGCCAAAATGAAGCAATTCTGCTTTGTTCTGTTCTAGCTATCTTTGTGTTCATAGAAATTACCAACTCAATAAAGACGTGGGTCCTACCAGCTAGAAGATCAGCAAGATGGTTGACTAGCGTCTGGTGCTCTTCCCCTCTCACCCCTACTTAATAAAAGAATAATAAATAAAAGTTGCATTTTCACCAAAATAACTGAAGGAGATCATCAGAGAACAACAAAGAAGCAGCAGAAGTTCTACAGAGCACAGAAACTCAGAACAGGTGCATAGAAAAGGAAAGGAAGCATCTTGAACTGCACCCCATCCCTTAAGTCAGAGTACCCTTGGAGCCAGAGCACTTCTTCCTGTGAGGAAAGGGTAAACAAGACGATACCTGCAATCTTTGTTACTGGAGGTTCTGCAGTTCTCAGAGGCACTGAGTTGAGGGAGTTCTCTGGAGTTCACATACTGAGCTACTCCCTATGCTGTGCCCCACCTTCCATGTCCCATGGTACTACTGTTGTGTGCCATCTAGTGTGCGAGGGGTGATTAGTCAATGCCTCCCTCTATCCCTGAGACTCAGTCACTCACACCCACCTGGTAGCACTTCATTGCCCAGCAGAGCTGCTGCTACCTCTTACCTGCTAGAGTCAGACTACCGCAGAACCACTCCATCACCCATTTCCCACTCACTGGTACAGTTTCTGGTTAGAGTGAAGTCAAGTCTGGGTTCAGGGACCCAGAACAATTGTGCCCCTAATATCCAAGACAAGGCACTATCCCATTCCCCGGGGTCCTCACGCCTGCTGGACCCCAAATTAATTGCACCTCCCTGCACCTCAGCCAATATAGCCCCCATCCCAAGACATTCCAAGACTCTGCTGACTTGTGTTGCTGTAAATTTCTGGAGCTGAGTAGATATGGCTCCTCACACCTCAGAGAATTAGAACTTTGATCTCTGATACCTCACCCTCTGTGCCATGTAGTCACAGTGTCCCCTACCTAGAACTGGGCTAGCCACCCACAATCAAAGCTACAGAAGCAACGTGCCTCTTTGGAAATTGGAGTCATCATTGCACAACTCCCCATACCCTGGTGACCAAGGTGCGGTGACATTTTGCCATTCCTGGGTGCTTGCTGCTGCTTCACCTGGACTCACAATCTGGCCTACTGCCATATTGCACCATCCAAGGGTCCAGATTCTCCACTGTATGGTACTTCATCCCCCTCTGCCTAAGCTGCCACCATTCCAAATGGCAAGGTCCCAAATTGCAAGTGTGCCTGCCCCCCACAGTCAAATTCACAGCTACATCCTATCTCCCTGGGTTCAAGTTGCTGGGGTGTGCCTCAGAGCAACAGGCCTTGGCTTAAGAGAACTGGATTCATTGTGCCTTGAAAAGTGAGCCTGCACTTTAAGATCCAGGTGCTACGGTAGTTTCACGAGACTCTGAGCACAGAAGCTATTTTGAGCACCTGTGCCCTGGATCCCAATGGTGCTGTGGCTGCCTGTGAGTCACATTAGATCCAATACCAAGAGTGATCCCCTCAGCTAATATTCCCCACTGGAAGAAAACCAAAAAAGGTGAATCACCAAAGTCCTTACCAAACAACCTGCACAGTCACTGTCACTGGCACAAGCTGCAGCCCAGATCAGTCATCACTGAGGTTGATCACAAATGAAGAAGCTGCACAAGACTGCACTGTGACACATACAGAACCTGATTCACTGCACTCTGTTAGAGCAGAACCTTCAGATCCTTCTGCAGGTAAAAATCATACCCTATAAAATGCACTCTGTAATATTTGAAAGAGGTGACTGCAGCACTTGCAGTGCAGTCAACCCAGGGACACAAAGACATGAAAAGGCTAGGAATCTGATGTCACCAAAGAACACAATGATTTACGAACTGACTCTGAAGAAATGGAGATTTAAAATTTGCCTGAAAATGAATTTAAATAATGATATTAAGGAAATTCAGAAAGATACAATAGATTACAAATGGCTAATTTAATGAAATCAAGATAAAAATGCTGAATAAGAAATCCAACAAAGTGCTAAATATCACAAACAAGAACCAAACAGAAATCTTGGAACTAAAAAATTCAATCTAGGCAATAAAAAAATACAACTGAGAGCTTTGACAGCAGAGTAGTTCAAGAAGGAGATTTTGTGAACTTGAAGATAGGTTTAGTTTGCTTGTTTCCATACTGGGAATTGAACTCAGAGCTTCACACATTTGAGGTAAGTGTTATAAGACTGAGTTACAAATGGTGGAATGAGACAGACATCATTACCCTATGTACATGTATGATTACACGAATGGTATGAATCTATATTATGCACAACCGTAGAAACGAAATGATGTAACCCATTTGTGTACAATGAATCAAAATGCAGTCTGTAAAAAATTAAAAGCTAAATAGATCTTTTTCCATTCTTCTGTCTGTCCTCCTCACTCTTCTCTATCCTCCTGGCTTTCCATTCTCTCTAGTGCGCGCCCTTTCTTTTCCTTTCTCTTTTCCTCTCATTTTCTCTCTTACCCTGCAGGGAGACAATAGTTTTCTCCCTTTCGCCTTTTCTCTCCTTCTCATTTTCTAATGCTTTAATTACCCTGCAGGGAGACACTGATTGCTTAATAAATTTCCTTATGTGAAAAAAAAAATTAAAAGCTAAATAAAAAAAAAAAGAATTAATAAAGGTTTTTTTTAAAAGAAATAAAAAACTGAGTTACATCCCAAAGCCCCTTTGTAAAAAATTTTTATCTTGATACAGGTCTTGCTAAATTGCAAAGCCTCCCCTCAAACTTGTGATCCTCTTGCCTCTGACTCTCGAATAGCTGTGATTACAGGTATGTGCCACCACACCTGTCAAGACAGGCCTTTGAAATAACTCAGTCAGATAGAGAAAATAAATTAAAAAGAGTAAAGACAGCTAACAGAATTATAGACACCAGTAAAAGAACAAATAATTGAATTTTGAGAGTGCCAGAAAGAGAAGAAACAGATAAAGAGACAGAAAAACTTATTAAATGAAATATTTGCTGGAAATTCCACAGGTCTTGGGAGAGATAATGAATATTCCCAGACTCATGGAGTTGAATAGTCTTCAAATATATTCAACCCAAAAATTACAATTAAAATCAAAACCATCAAAATCAAAGAAAATTTTAAAAAAAGGAAAAGGAAGCATTAGGTCATACATAAGGGAATCTCCATCAGACTATCAGGGATTTTCTCAGAAGAAGCTTGTAGGCCAGGAGAGAATGGGATAATACATACAAAGTGCTAAGACAAAATAGCTGCCAGCCAACAATACTATGCTCAGCAAAGCTGTCCTTCAGAAATAAAAAAGAATTAAAATCTTTCACAGACAAACAACAACTGAGGGAATTCTTACCATTAGATCTCCCTTACAAAAATGCTTTAAGGAAGTTCTTCAAGAGGAAACAAAATGATGACATTTACTGTCATGCATACATGTAAAAGCATAAAATTCACTGACAGAGGTAAGTACTTGGTCAAATTCAGATTATTCCAGCACAGTAATAGTGGTGTCCACATCATATATAACTCTAGTATTAAGGCTGAAAGTCAGAGCAGTCAAAAATATCTAAAGCTATAATAAGTTGATAACACACAATAAAAAAGATATAAGTTGTGACAGAAGTTATCAGCTTAAAATAGTAAATTATAAATATAAAATATTTTATGTACGATAGTACCCACAAAAAAAACCTAGAGTAAATATACAAAATATAAAAAGAAAGAAAAGCCTAGCACAGAAAATTAGCAAATCACAAAGTTAGATAACAAGAGGAAAAAGAAACAAAGGAGATACAAACCATAAAATAACAAAATGTTAATAGTAAGTCCTTACCTATCACTAATAATCTTAAATGTAAATGGATTAAATTTTCAAACTAGAAGATGGAGTACCTAAACTGATTAGAAAAC
Organism: Sciurus carolinensis; assembly: GCF_902686445.1. NCBI lineage: Eukaryota > Metazoa > Chordata > Mammalia > Rodentia > Sciuridae > Sciurus > Sciurus carolinensis. The sequence goes on from NC_062219.1 coordinate 89,368,648, forward strand.
AAGAGATAACTATATACTGCTTGTAAGATAGCCATGTAAACATTAAGAACACATACAGGGTGAAAATGAGAGAATGGAAGAAAATATTCCTCGCAAATGGTAACAAAAAGAGAGCAGGGGTAGCTATACATAGAACTCCAAGTTAAAAAAGAAAAACTGTTACAAGGGACAAAGAAGGCCATTATTTAATGATAAAGGGTCAGTTCATTAAGAGGACATTATTATAAGAAATATATAAGCACCTGACATTGAAGCAACTAAAAATAAAGCAAATGTTAATGGGCATGACAAGAGAAACAGATTGCAAGACACTAATGATACAGCATTTGAATACCACACTTTCAACCATGGATAGATCAACCACACAGGGACTTAATAAGTGAATATTGAACTTAAATTGCACTTGAACTAAATGAACCTAACAGATATAGAGAGAGAACTTTACGTTCAACAGCAAAAGAATAAACTCCTTTTTTCCAGTGCAATATTCTCCAGGATAGAACAACTGTTAGATCACAGAACAAGCCTTTTCTTTTTTCTTTTTCTTTTTTTTTCTTATCCTTAAAACAAGCCCTAACAAATAGAAGAGGATTATCTAGTATCTAAGAGGATATCTAATATCATTTCAGATCACAATGATTTGAAACTAGAAATCATTAACAGGAGAAATGTTGGAATATTCACAAATACTTGGAAATCAACCATGTTCCTAAACAACCAACCAGTGGGTCAAAAAACAAATTGAAAGGGAAATTTTACAATATATTAGGAAAAATGGCAATGTAAACACAAAATACCAAGACCTATGGAATGTAAGAAAAGCAGTTCTAAGAGAGAATCTTATAGTAATAAATGCCTATATTTAAAAAAAGAAAGAAAGAGAAATGAAAAAGGGAAGAAAGCAAGATCCCAAATAAATAGTTTACCATTAAACCAGGAGTAGTGCCATACATCTATAGTTCAAGTTACTGGGGAGAAAGAGAGAGAAGAACCACAAGTTTAAGGTCAGTCTGGGTAATTTAGTGAAACCCTGTCTCAAAATTTAAAAATTGAATAAAGAAAGAAAGACAAAGGGTTTGAGATCTGGGTTATAGATCAGTGAATTAAACCCCAGGGTTTAATTCCTAGTACCAAAAAAAAAAAAAAAAAAGTCTAACATAACATCTCAAGGAACTAAAAAACTATGAAATGAACTAAACCCAAAGTTACAAGGAAGGAAATGATAAAAATAAGAGCAGGTATAAATCAAATAAAGAATGGAAAAACTATAGAAAAAAATCAATAAAACCAAAAGTTGATTTTAAAAATTGACAAAATTGACAAAAGCAGTTAACCTAAAAAAGAATTTTCAAGTACAATAAAAAATGAAAGTGAAGAAATTACAAAAGAAGCCAGGTATGGTGGCACCCGCCTGTAAGTCCAGAACCTCAGGAGTCTAAGGCAGGAGGATCACAAGTTCAAAGTTAGACTCAGCAACTTAATGAGACCCTACATAACTTAGCAAGACCCTGACTCAAATAAAACATAAAAAGAGCTGGAGATGTGGTTCAGTGGTTAAGTCCTCAAGTTCAATCGCTAGTATCAAAAAAAAAAGAAAAGAAATTTTAAAAGAGGCCACAAAAACAAAAGGAATCAAGAGGGACTAGTATGAAAAATCATATTCCAACAAACAGGATACAGGATAACCTAGAGGAAATTGATGAATGTCCAGAAAACCACAACCTACCAGTACTAAACCAAGAAAAAAAAAAAAAACTAGAAAGCATAAAAAAAAACAAATAATAAGAATGAAGAATTAACCAAATATTTCTTGACAAAAAAAAAAGCACAGAACCAGATGACTTCACAACTGAATTCTGCCAAAGAATTAATATCAATATTTCTTAAACTTTTCCAAAAAATTAATCTCTAGGGATACTTCTAAACATAATTTTATGAGACCAACATCATCTTCACACCTCAGTCATGCAAAAATATCTCAAGAACAGTCCAATTTCTCTGAACATTGATGTGAAAATCCTCAATAAAATATTAGTGAACCAAATCCAACAACACAGTGAAAAGATTATACATAACCAAGTGAGATTTATCTCTGGCATGCAAAGCAGGTTTAACATATGCAAATCAATCAATGTGATACATCATGTTAATAGAATGAAAGATAAAATACCACATGATAATCTGAATTGATGCAGAAGAAGCATTGGACAATGTTCAATATCCTTACTTGATAAAAACAACACTCTAAGTACAGAAGGAAATTTCTTCAATATAACAAAGGCAACTTATGAATCCATAACTAGCATAATAATTAATGGAGAAAAACTGAAGGTATTTCCACCAGGATTTTATACAAAGCAAGAATGCCCATTTTCGTCACTCCATTCAACAGAGTGCTAAAACTACTAGAAAGAGTAATCAGAGTTTTCAAAATGGCGGACTAGAGTGCGGCTGCATTTCACGTTGTTCCAGGACGCAAGATTCAAAAGAGGAGATAGTGAGAGGCTTGGGACCAACTCAAAGCCGCCGGGTGAGTCTCTCCCGTTGGGGAGGCGTCCCAGATGGGGCGGTAGCCCCGGAACGCAGGGAACTTTGTGAAGTAGAGTTGCTCGGCGAGACGCCCCTCCCCCCGCTGGAGCAGTAAACACGGACAACTGGGATCATCGTAGAGGAGGCAGCTCAGCACAGCGCTGGGACTCGGAGCAACCACTGGGGCTCCGGGCGGCTGCCTGAGGAGGAGCTGTGCGGTGAGCTGTTTGGACTCAGAGCGATCACTTCTGAACACCGGGGGGCTGCCCCAAGGAAGAGGAGGAACATGGCGGATCACTTGGTCTAGGAGTGACTGCATCAGAGCCACAGGCAGTTGCCAGAGAAGGAGCTGCGTGGTGAGCTGTTTAGACTCAGAGCGACCACTTCTGAACACCCGGGGGGTTGCTCGGAGGAAGAGGAGAATCACGGTGGGTTGCTTGGTCTAGGAGTGACTGCATCAGAGCCACAGGCGGGGAGCTGCATGGCGAGCTGTTTGGACTCAGAACAACCGCTTCTGAACACCGGGGGCCTGCCCGGAGGAAGAGGAGAAGCGCAGCGGGTCGCTTGGTCTAGGAGTGACTACATCAGAGCCACAGGAGATTGCCAGAGGAGGAGGCGAGTGGTGAGTTGTTTGGACTCAAAACGAGTGCTCCTGAACACCGGTGGCCTGCCTGGAGGAGGAGCGCGATGGGTTGCTTGGTCTCTGAGCGACCGCTCCTGAACACCCGGGGGGCTACCCCGAGGAGGAGGAGGAACAGGGCGGGTTACTTGGACTCGGAGTGACTGCCTAGGGCTACGGGCGGTTGGCGGGAGGAGGAGACGCAAAGTGAGTTGCTTGGTCTCCTAGTGACTGCGTCGGAACACCGGGCGGCTGTCCGGAGGAGGAGGTGTGTGGTGGGTCTCTGGGTCTCGGAGCTATTGTACGGGGCTCCAGGTGGCGGCTCAGAGGAGGGGCCGCATACCCAGGCGATTAGGTGCAGAGCAGGGTCCCAGGACCGGCTTCTTGGTGGAAGAGCTGCACAGAGACATGCCTAGGGGCGGAGCGAAGTTTCCAGGACTGCGGGCAGATTCTCTGAGGAGAGGCAGCCTAAGGAGACTCGCCGGCGAAGGGTGAGGCTCCCAGGCCCAGGAGGTAGGTCCGGGCCCCTGGGAACGTTGCAGAGGAAGACAGCCCAGCCAAGGCGGTAGTTGTAGATTGAGGGGAACCTCTAGGAAGGGAACTGACCAGCAAGACCTCCCCATGGGGTGAGTCTTCCCTGCCGAGTGAGGTTTTCCCACAAGGACGGTAAAACCAGAGACACAGGCACAAACAGGCCTTGCCTCAGCCCCCAGCCTAGTTCCCCTTTGGATGACCATTGGTCACCAAGTGGAGGCACCTCTGCCCACTATCAGGGAATATACCCCACCTGAGGGTCACCAACCCTAGAGAGGCAGCTTCCTTGTGGAGCACCGCATTATCAACTTCCTCCAAGACTGCAGGCTACTGAAGGATAAGAGGGGATATACTAGCAATCTTCAGGGACATTATAAGTCAACAGAGGAAATCTGCAATATCTTAATGACCCACTGATTCCTGAACAATATGAGAAAACAAGGGAAGAAAATGCCCCAAACAAATCTAGATGTTACATCAATAAAATCCAACGACAGCATGGCAGAAGAAATGACAGAAAGGGAGTTCAGAATGTACATAATTAAAATGATCAGGGAAGCAAACGATGAGATGAAAGAGCAAATGCAGGCATTGAATGATCACACCAATCAACAGTTAAAAGAGCAAATACGGGAAGCAAAAGATCATTTCAATAAAGAGTTAGAGATATTGAAAAAAAACCAAACAGAGATCCTTGAAATGAAGGAGACAATAAACCAAATTGGGAACTCCATAGAAAGCATAACCAATAGGATGGAACAGCTGGAAGACAGAACTTCAGATATTGAAGACAAAATATTTAACCTCGAAAACAAAGTTGAACAAACAGAGAAGATGGTGAGAAATCATGAACAGAATCTCCAGGAACTATGGGATATCATGAAAAGGCCAAATTTGAGAATTATTGGGATTGAGGAAGGCTTAGAGAGACAAACCAAAGGAATGAACAATCTATTTGAAGAAATAATATCAGAAAATTTCCCAAATCTGAAGAATGAAATGGAAAATCAAGTCCAAGAGGCTTATAGGACTCCAAATACACAAAATTACAACAGACCCACACCAAGGCACATTATAATGAAAATACCTAACATACAAAATAAAGACAGAATTTTAAAGGCTGTGAGAGAAAAGAACCAAATTACATTCAGGGGGAAGCCAATACGGATATCAGCAGATTTTTCAATCCAGACCCTAAAAGCTAGAAGGGCCTGGAACAACATTTTTCAAGCTCTGAAAGAAAATGGATGCCAACCAAGAATCTTATACCCAGCAAAACTTACCTTCAAATTTGACGATGAAATAACATCATTCCATGATAAACAAAAGCTAAAAGAATTTACAAGAGGAAGGCCAGCATTGCAGAACATTCTCAGCGGAATGTTTCATGAGGAGGAGATAGAAGACAAAGAAGCAAATCAGCAAAGGGAGGAATTATCCTAAAGGAACTGTCAAATAGAGGAGGAACCAAGGTGTGTCCAAAAAATAAATAAATAAATAAATAAATAAATAAAATTTTAAAAAATGACCGAAATGACTGGGAATGCAAATCATATCTCATTAATAACCCTGAATGTTAACAGCCTGAATTCATCAATCAAAAGACATAGACTGGCAGATTGGATTAAAAAGAAAGATCCAACAATATGTTGCCTGCAAGAGACTCACCTCATAGAAAGAGATACCAATGGACTAAAGGTGAAAGGATGGGGAAAAACATACCATGCACATGGACTCAGCAAAAAAGCTGGGGTATCCATCCTCATTTCAGACAATGTGGACTTCAAGCCAAAGTTAGTCAGAAGGGATAAAGAAGGACATTTCATACTGCTTAAGGGAAGCATAAATCAGCAAGATATAACAATCATAAACATCTCTGCCCCAACAGTGGCTCATCCATGTATGTTAAACAAATCCTTCTCAATTTTAGAAACCAAATAGACCATAACACGATAATACTAGGTGATTTTAACACACCTCTCTCACCACTGGACAGATCTTCCAAACCAAAATTGAACAAAGAAACCATAGATCTCAATAACACAATCAATAATTTAGACTTAACAGACATTTATAGAATATACCATCCAACCAAGAGTGAATACACTTTCTTCTCAGCAGCACATGGATCCTTCTCTAAAATAGACCATATATTATGCCACAAAGCTAATGTTAGCAAATACAAGAAGATAGAGACACTACCTTGTATTCTATCAGATCATAATGGATTGAAGTTAGAAATAAATGAAAGAGTAAAAAACAGAAACTACTCCAACACCTGGAGATTAAACAATATGCTATTATATGATGAATGGATAACAGAAGATATTAAGAAGGAAATCAAAAAATTCTTAGAGGTAAATGAGAACAAAGAAACATCATATCAAAATCTCTGGGACACTATGAAAGCAGTACTTAGAGGAACATTTATTTCATGGAGCGCATTTAATAAAAGAAGTAAAACTCAACAAATAAACGACCTAACACTACAGCTCAAAGCCCTAGAAAAAGAAGAACAGACCAACACCAAAAGTAGTAGAAGACAGGAAATAGTTAAACTCAGAGCTGAAATCAATGAAATTGAAACAAAAGAAACAATACAAAAATTGACAAAATAAATAGTTGGTTCTTCGAAAAAATAAACAAAATTGATAAACCTTTAGCCACACTAACAAAGAGAAGACGAGAGAAAACCCAAATCACTAAAATTCGGAATGAACAAGGAAATATCACAACAGACACGACTGAAATACAAAACATAATTAGAAGCTATTTTGAAAATCTATACTCCAACAAAATAGAAAATTTTGAAGACATCAACAGGTTTCTAGAGACATATGAATTACCTAAACTGAATGAGGAGGACATACACAATTTAAATAGGCCAATTTCAAGTAATGAAATAGAAGAAGTCATCAAAGGCCTACCAACAAAGAAAAGTCCAGGACCAGATGGGTTCTCAGCCGAGTTCTACAAAACCTTTAAAGAAGAGCTCATTCCAATACTTCTCAAAGTATTCCATAAAATAGAAGAGGAGGGAACCCTCCCAAACTCATTCTATGAAGCCAATATTACCCTGATACCTAAACCAGACAGAGACACATCGAGGAAAGAAAATTTCAGACCAATATCCTTAATGAACATCAACGCAAAAATTCTCAACAAAATTTTAGCAAATCGCATACAAAAACATATTAAAAAGATAGTGCACCATGATCAAGTGGGTTTCATCCCAGGGATGCAAGTTTGGTTCAACACCATCAGGAAATCAATAAATGTCATTCACCATAGCAATAGACTTAAAGTCAAGAATCACATGATTATTTCAATAGATGCAGAAAAGGCATTTGATAAAATACAGCACCCCTTCATGCTCAAAACACTAGAAAAAATAGGGATAGTAGGAACATTCCTTAACATTGTAAAGGCCATCTATGCTAAGCCCATGGCTAATATCATTCTAAATGGTGAAAAACTGAAAGCATTCCCTCTAAAAACTGGAACAAGGCAGGGATGCCCTCTTTCACCACTTCTTTTCAATATCGTCCTTGAAACTCTAGCCAGAGCAATTAGACAGACCAAAGAAATTAAAGGGATATGAATAGGAAAAGAAGAACTCAAACTATCCCTATTTGCTGATGATATGATGGTATACTTAGAGGAACCAGGAAATTCCACCAGAAAACTTTTAGATCTCATAAGTGAATTCAGTAAAGTAGCAGGATATAAGATCAATGCACATAAATCTAAGGCATTTTTATACATAAGTGATGAATCTTCAGAAAGAGAAATTAGGAAAACTACCCCATTCACAATAGCATCGAAAAAATTAAAATACTTGAGAATCAATCTCACAAAAGAGGTGAAAGACCTCTACAATGAGAACTACAGAACACTAAAGAAAGAAATTAAAGAAAACCTTAGAAGATGGAAAGATCTCCCATGTTCCTGGATAGGAAGAATTAATATTGTCAAAATGGCCATACTACAAAAAGTGCTATACAGATTCAATGCAATTCCAATTAAAATCCCAATGATGTACCTTACAGAAATAGAGCAAGCAATTATGAAATTCATCTGGAAGAATAAAAAACCCAGAATAGCTAAAGCAATCCTTGGCAGAAAGAGTGAAGTAGGGGGTATCGCAATACCAGATCTTCAACTCTACTACAAAGCAATAGTAACAAAAACGACATGGTATTGGTACCAAAATAGAAAGGTGGATCAATGGTACAGAATAGAGGACACGGACACAAACCCAAATAAGTACAATTTTCTCATACTAGACAAAGGGTCCAAAAATATGCAATGGAGAAAAGATAGCCTCTTCAACAAATGGTGCTGGGAGAATTGGAAATCCATATGCAACAGAATGAAACTAAACCCATATCTCTCACCATGCACGAAACTAAACTCAAAATGGATTAAGGACCTCGGAATCAGACCAGAGACCTTGCATCTTATAGAAGAAAAAGTAGGTCCAGATCTTCAACATGTCGGCTTAGGACCAGACTTCCTCAACAGGACTCCCATAGCACAAGAAATAAAAGCAAGAATCAACAACTGGGATAGATTCAAACTAAAAAGCTTTCTCTCAGCAAAGGAAACTATCAGCAATGCGAAGAAAGAGCCTACAGAGTGGGAGAAAATCTTTGCCAATCATACTTCACATAGAGCACTAATCTCCAGAATCTATAAAGAACTCAAAAAACTCTACACCAAGAATGCAAATAATCCAATCGACAAATGGGCTAAGGAAATGAATAGACACTTCACAGAAGAAGATCTACAAACAATCAACAAACATATGGAAAAATGTTCAACATCTCTAGTAATAAGAGAAATGCAAATCAAAACCACCCTAAGATTCCATCTCACCCCAATTAGAATGGCGATTATCAAGAATACAAGCAACAACAGGTGTTGGCGAGGATGTGGGTAAAAAGGTACACTCATACATTGCTGGTGGGGCTGCAAATTAGTGCAGCCACTTTGGAAAGCAGTGTGGAGACTCCTTAGAAAACTTGGAATGGAACCACCATTTGACCCAGCTATCCCACTCCTTGGCCTATATCCAAAGGACTTAAAATCAGCATATTACAGAGATACAGCCACATCAATGTTCATAGCTGCTCAGTTCACAATCGCCAGATTGTGGAACCAACCTAGATGTCCTTCCATTGATGAATGGATAAGAAACAGTGGTTTATATATATATATACAATGGAATATTACTCAGCCATAAAGAATGATAAAATTATGGCATTTGCAGGCAAATGGATGAAACTGGAGAATATCATGCTAAGTGATATCGCTAATAAGTGGATGATGACACATAATGGGGGGTGGGAGGGGTTAGTGTTAGGGTTAGAGTTAGGGTTAGGGAGGGGGGCAAGAATGGAGGAAGGAAGGACTGTATAGAGGGAAAAGAGGGGTGGGAGGGGTGGGAGGGAAGGGAAAAAATAACAGAATGAATCAAACAACATTACCCTATGTAAATTTATGATTACACAAATGGTATGCCTTTACGCCATACACAAACAGAGAAACAACATGTGTCCCATTTGTTTACAATAAAAATAAAAAAGAGTAATCAGACAAGAAAAAGAAATAAGACACCCAAATCAGAAAGGAAGAAGTAAAAGTATCTGTATTTATAGATTACAAGATTTTGTATGTAAAAACACCAAATGATTACACACACACACACACACACACAAACTGTTAGAACCAATAAGTGAATTTAGTAAAACTGCAGGTAAAAAATCAACATACAAGAATAGGTAGCATTTTTATACACATCGTGTACAACCATAGAAACAAAATGATGTTTCTCATTTGTGTACAATAAATCAAAATGCAGTTTGTAAAAAATTGAAAAACAAATAATTTTTTAAAAATCTTAATGATAAAAAAGTAGCATTTTTATATACAAATACTGACCTAATGGGAAAAGATATCAATGGCTTAGGTTGTGACTCAGTAATAGAGCAATTGCCTACCAGGCCCTGGTTTCAGTCCTCAGTAGTGAAAAGATAAAATTAAAATAAAAATATCCTCTTGAAAAAGAAATCAGGAAAATAACCCCACTTATGATAGCATGAAAAATACTGAGGAATAAATTTCACTCAAAAGGTGAAAGATCTGTATGCTGAAAACTATAAAACACTGATGAAAAAAAATTGATGAAATCAGTTGACAAAAAACAAATAAAGGGAAAGATTCCATGCTCCTGTATCAGAAGAAATGATATTAAGATGTCTATAATACTTAAAAAAAATATAGATTCACCACAACCCTTATCAAAATCCCAATGACATTTATCACATAAATGGGAAAAAAACAATCCCAAAATTCATATGGAACCACAAAAGACCCCAAGAAAGAAAAACAAAGTTTGGGCATCACATTTCCTTATTTTATATTATATTACAAAGGTAGAGTAATCAAAACAGTGTGGTACTGGCATAAAAACAGAGACACAGATAAATGAAACAGAATTGAGAGCCCTGAGATAAATCCAAACATAAAAGGTCAACTAATTTTTGACAAGGGCACCAAAAGGACACGATGGGGAAAAGGAGAGTCTCTCCAAAATGTGTCAGTGGGAAAACTGGATTTCCACAAAAGAAGGAAAATGGACCCTTACTTACCAGACACAAAACAATAAACTCAATATGGATAAAAGAATGAAAAATAAGACTGGAAACTTCAGAACTCCTGGAATAGACCATAGAGAGAGAGCCCCTGGGCAATGAATGGACTTGGCAATGATTTTATAGATGGTACAACAAATGCTCAGGCCACAAAAGCAACATTAAATGAGTCCGACTGCGTCACAGAAAACATTTCTGCACAGTGACGTCTCACTGCATGTCCAGCATGGGCGAGGGAAAGGGTTTCTGTTGGAGGGATGGGCCAACTGTAAAGTAATCGCTAAGAAATTTATTTAATAGAAAAAAACACAGGAGACAATTATCTTTTGAATCAGGGGGCATGACAGATTGAGCCATGCTAAGGATCCGACTCTAACAAAGATGGAAGAGCCCACCTTTTCTTTATTTATAGCTGTACAGGTAAAAGAGGTACTAGGAGGAGCTTCTTCCATGAGAAACAGGATGGGGTGGAGTTAAGGAAGTCATCATGCACTAGCAGGTCACGTGGCACACCTAGGACATGCAAATTCCTGCGGTAAGCCACTGCATGGAAACCACATATTTTAGGCCATCTGAAACAATCTCTCATGACTGTCAGTTCCTGAGAGTCAGATTTCTGTGTCTGATGGCTCCATCAAGCCTGGTTTTATTTGCTAGTCATGGATGACCCCCACAGTGAAGGAAACAATCCACAAAATGAAACAGTAGCCAGTGGGTTGAGAAAAAATCTTCAAACCAAATATCTGATAAAGGATCAATATAAAACATTTATAAAGAACTCAGACAATTGTAAGAGTGGGAAACAACCCCAATAAAACAGGGCTGAAGGCCTGAATAGACATTTTTCCAAAAATGACTTGGAAATGACCAACAGGGATGTGAGAGGTGCACAGCATCATTCCTCAGCAGGGAAATGCAAATCAAAACCACTATGATGTTTTTGTTACTCTAGCCCTGTAGCATAATTTAAAGTCTGGTATTGTGATGCCTCCTGCTTCACTTTTCTCACTAAGGATTGCCTTGGCTCTCCTGGGCCTCTTATTTTTCTAAATGAATTTCATGACAGCTTTTTCTATTTCTATCCACCCTGCACAAAAATTAACTCAAAGTGGATCAAGGACTAGGCATTAGACCAGAGACCCTGTGCCTACTAGAAGAAAAGTTGGCCCAACTCTTCATCATGTCAGCTTAGGAACCGACTGACTCAACAAGATTCCTAAAGCCCAAGAAGTAAAATCAAGAATCAATAAATGGGATTGTATCAAACTAAAGATCCTCTTCAGAAAACTTGGAATGGAACCACCATTTGACTCAGTTATCCCAGTTATCCCAATCCTCAGCATATACCCAAAGGACTTAAAATCAGCATACTATAGTGACTCAGCCACTTCAATGTTTATAGCTCAATTCATAATAACCAAGCTATAGAACCAATCTAGATGCCCTTCAACAGATTAATGGATTAAGAAAATAATATATATATACAATGTATATATATAAAATACATATATAATACATATATAAATATATATAATACATATATATACAATGTGTATATATATATATATATATATATATATATATATATACACATACACAATGAAATAGTACTCAGCCATAAATAAGAATGAAATTATGGCATTTGCAGGTAAATGGATGGAACTGGAGACTATCAGACTAAGTGAAATAAACCAATCCCAATAAAACAAAGGCTGAATGTTCTCTATGATACGTGGATGCTGACACAGAAAAAGGGGTAGGGGATTAGACAAAGGGGAAGGAAGAGAAGCGGGAGGGAATGGGAATAGGAAAGACAATAGAATGACTCAGGCATAACTTCCCTATGTTCATATATGAATATACAACCAGTGAAACTCCACATCACGTACAGCCACAAGAATGCAATCCTAATTAGAATAAGTTATACTCCATGTATGTATAACAAGCCAAAATACACTCTACTGTCATATATGTCTAAAAAAGAACAAATTTTTAAAAACTCACTATGAGGCACAACCTCACACCTGTTAAGATGGTTATTATCAAAAAGTCAAAAGACAACTAATGTTGGCAAAGACTATAAAGGGAGCCATTTTTTTCTTTTGATTTTTTATTTTAAGACAAGGTCTCACTAAGTTGCTAAGGCTGGCCTTGAACTTGCAATCTCCTGCCTCAAACTCCCAAATCGCTGGAGCTATAGGGGGCACAACTGCACCTGGTTAAAAGGGCTTGTTACACACTGTCATTGGGCATGGAAACTGGGATAGCTATTATGGAAAACAGTACAAATATTTCTAAAAAATTAAAAAACACAACTACCATATGAACCAGTTCTCCCTCTTCTGACATACCCACAAAAGAAATAAAATTGCCACCTCATAGGTATAAGTGCAATTGCATGTTCATTGCAGCATTGTTCACAGTAACCAAGATAGGAATACAACTCAAATGTCCATCAGTGGACAAATGAATAAAGAAACTGTGGAACATATATGTGATTGAATATTATTCTGCAAAAGAATGAGATCTTGCCATTTGCCACAACATGAATGAGACTGAATGACATTATGCTAAGTGAAATAAAACAGACACAAAAATAAAAGTATTTGCATGATCTCACACATGGAATCGAGGGGTAATTTTAGATATATAGAGAGAATAAAACAGCAGTTACCATGAACAGAGGGAGGGCCCAGGAAATGGAAAGATGTAGATCAGAGAATACAAAGTAGCAGACACAAAGGATGAAGGAGTCTAGAGACCTAATGTAAAACATGAGGACTGTAAGTAAGAAAATTGAACTGTAAATGGAATTCATGCTAAAAGAGTAGATTTTAGCTATTCTTACCACACACAAAAAAAGGTAACTATACGATGTGATAGGTATATTCACTTCCTTCACTATAGTGATCATTTTTCTATCTATATTGATCCCATAACATCATATTGAATACCTTAAATGTATTTTAAAAATATTTTGATCATACCTATTTTTTCTATTTCTCATTTTCCAAAATTCAAAAGTGATAAAACAGATGAAGGAAGGAAAATATTGCTATAAAAAAGCTATTGTGTGAGCTAGGTTTTTATCCTTTCTGGACACCTGGAAACCCTTTCCTTTGGTTGGTAATTGGGTACTCTGTCAGTATCCCTCTGAACTCATGTTCCTCCAGGCACCTTAATTCCAGAAGCACAGCTCCATTTCTGTCACCCTGTGAGGCTATCCTCTAGCATCTGTCAATGAGCTGCGCTGCTGAGTTGGTCAAGCCTTGAGGCTGTCTCTCCATGGCCCCACTGCCACCTGTGTCACCCAATCTGTCCCTCTCTTCTTCACAGCTTTTGGGTGATATCTCAGCTCATGCCCAGGCTCTCCCTACTGATTTGGGCAGCAACAAATTTAAGTTCATTGTTTAATGCCCTTTTCCTCAGTGAGTGTTCATGGGATTTTACAGATGACACCGATGAAATTGCTAAGATACTTTTTAAAACAATACTGCATCCCCATCCTGGGAATGAGAACAAAAGGATACACTCTGACCATGCAGATTTAGCCATTTCATTCATTCTCACTTGGAAACATCTCCCAGTTCCCAAATGACATGATCAATCTTATAATGATTTGCTCTGATAGACTCACTACACAGTCTTCTGAGTAATACTAATAGTCCACATTTGCATCGAGTTTTTAAATTTGCAAAAACTCCTTTGTTAATATTACACCACTGAATCATCACAGAACCCTTTGTACTATTTAATCCATCCATTTTAAATAGTACAAAAATTGAAATCCCATGGAATTAAGCGATTGGCTAAAGTTTCATGACTTTAAGTAAATGGCAGGGTCAGTCATTCGAGTCTGAATTTCACATTCTATTTTACTGCCTCTGCCTTAATAATGAAATTTCCTGGCCTTACATCATTGTTTTAGTCAGCTTTTTCGCTGCTGTGACTAAAAGACCCAACAAGAACAATTGCAGAGGAGGAAAAGTTTATTTGAGAGCTCACAGTTTCAGAGGTCTGAGTCCCTAGGCCTGCTCCATTCCTCAGGGCTTGAGGTGAGGAAAACATCATGGCAGAAGAGTGTGGTAGAGTTCTGGGGTCTTTAGCCCCCTTGCTCTTCTCGACCAGCGACAAGGGAAGGGAGCACTCCCCAACAAGACCAGACCGGAAAGGTAGGGCCAACTGACCAACTGACCGCCTGCACCCAGCCCTCCGGGAGGAGGACAATCAGACACATCAGGGAGACCAGTCACAGCAGGAACTCGTTTATTGAGGAAGTCACACAGCTTTTATGTAGGGTGAAGGCTAGGCGGGAACCAATCAGCTTAAAGGTCAGCAAGGGTGTGGCGGGCGGTTCTAGCAGGCAAGAGTCCCATAGGACTATATGGCAAGCAGGAGCACGAGCTGATCACACATTCACAGAACTGTGGTTAACCAATCCCTGACGGTGGTCCGATTATAGTCATTAACTTTTGAAACCACCTTTGAGGTCTTGATCTTGCTCACTCACCAGGGAGTAAGGAGTCAGCCTGAGTCAGTTAACGTGTCATTAGTCCCAACAGTAGAGGGAAGCAGCTCACATGATGATCAGAGGCAGAGAGAGAAAGAGAGACTCTACTCATCAGATACAAAATATATATCCCATAGCCACACCCCCAATGAACCACTTCCTCCAGTCACACCCTAAATGCCTCCAGTTACCACTCAGTTAATCCCATCAGGGATCAATTCACTTATTATGTTAAGGATAAAACCCAGTCATTTCTCTTCCAAACCTTCTTGCATTGTCTCATACATGAGCTTTTGGGGGACACTACATCTAAACCACAACAATCATTGTGCCAATTATTTGACTATATTGAAATTAATATTGAAAATAGAAGTCAAAAAATGTTGCATGCTATGCTATCTCCTCATAAATCTATGAGGTTATATAGAATACAGAGGGGTCATATCAGAGTGGAAATAGCATAGGATTTAGGATTGGACAAGCCCAATCTCCAATGTTCATTATCCATGTAACTTTAGGCAAAGTAATCAATAACCCTGGACCTCAGTTTGCTCATTATAAGATGGGGATGATAATTACTATCAAATACATTTGCAAGGATTAGAAATTAAAACAAAAAGTATATCTTCTATTTATTGGCACCTAATAAATATTCCCTTTTATCAGTCATTATGGTTTTGTTATTAACTTCCACATCCTTAATTAATTAAATAAAAGATAAGGATTTCATTCAATCCCAGAACAATCTGTGGGTTTGGCATGCTGACTTTAGATGGTGAAGTTATACAAAGTAATACAAAATTTGTCTTGCATCTTAATGGGTGACAAAAAGAGGGGACTTCTGATTGACTTTTAATGACGACTTAGTTGATATTTTTCCATTTCATGAACTGTAAACTGTTATATTGTCTGCAAAAATAAGTTTGATCTCAGAAACAATTACTTATTTCTAGAAATATGGAAACTCTGGAAGACACTAGGCAATTTGTTTTGTTAACCATCTGACAGTGCTATGCTCGATTTTGCCTCTGATTTTTCCCCTATCCCTGTCATTGTCAATTACTTTGTACTATATCAGCATTTGGAAAATAGTTAATCAGGTTGGAGTGCCAGGCAGCCTTGAATCTGCTTTTGACTTAATCACAAACACACACTGCTGCATTCATCAATTTTCCTTTGAAGTAAGCTTCTTTACTGCAATGCTCTACCTTTGGATGTAGGATACATGTATGCTGATTTCCATGTCAGAGAACAATGAGATATAATCAGAAGTGCTAATGAGAATGAACAACCAAAACAAAGCAGTCAAGTAAATTTAAAGATGTGACTTGGGAGAAAATCCAACCAGTTCAAATCCATGAAGTCTGTGTAAGTAAATGTCATATACCAAGAGATGACAACAATACCACATTCCACCAGAGGATATATGGTTAAAGGAGTGTGTGAAAACATAAGAAAGAAATCTCAAAGATGGACTCAAGAACTGTATTAAAGAACACTACAATTTTTGCATGGAGACACCGAAAGTAAGAAAATCATGGCAATCCCCTTATTATGACCTTAGTTTTTAAAAATAAAGGGTTGTTCTATGTTTTATAATTGAATTTAATGACAACTTTGTAGAACATCAGTATATGATCTGCATCTTTCTAGTTCATACTTATATCACTGCTATGGTTTGCATAAGTATCCCCCAAAGGTCCATGTGTTAAAGGTTTGGTGCCCAGGGTGGTCCTATTGGGAAATAGTGGGACCTAAGGCTTCAGTGGAGATCCTTAGGTCATTAGGCACATGCCTCAAAGGGGATCCTGGGACCCCAGTCTCTTCTTGTTCTCTGTTTTTGTTTCCTGGTATGTGATGTGAGCAGTTTGCTATACCAGGCACTTCCTACCATTGCCACCCAGCACTCCCACTAGAGGCCCAAGCATGGGTCCACACAATCTTGGACGGGAATCTCCAGAATCATGAGCCACATAAACTTTTATCTCTTCTAAGTTAATTTTCTCAGGTATTTCATTATAGCAAGGCAAAGATGACCCTTACAATCACTGACTCTTGATGTCCCATAGTTACTGCCAGCCAGAAAAGTGAAATGTTAAAATTGTGTTTGTGTTCATGAAGGGAGCCAGTTCAGGAAATTCCTTACTTGTCCTTGGTGTTCTTAACAACATAGACTTCTAAAGTACTTTCTGACCCACTAATTGCACATTTTATAACACCTTGTATCTAACTATTTACTATCTCTTATGAGCCCCAAATAAACTTTTGAGGTAGGTCAGTAGATATCCCCATTTAGCCTATGAAGGAATCATCCTCCAAGAGCCACTGCCAAGTGAGTTGTCCTAAGTTTCATTACAGACTTCTAGACTAAACCATATGACTTTAAAGAAGACATTTTAAAAAGTGCTATTTTTATTTAATGTAACAATCTATATCATAGAAATACAGATTTACTTTCAAGCTCTTACAGGAATTGCTCCTCTATAACCAAGGATTTAGCTTGATTAACTGACAATTATGAGCATTTAAGGCTGGAAGTTAGCAGCTGGATTTTGAAGGACAATAGTATAATATAAACAAGTAGTGTCCAGAGATGCAGCGCATGATGCATGTCCAGAGGTGGGTGATGTGTCCCTGAGAGTGAGTGGACATCCCTGAACTATTCAAGTTTCCTGTTTCTCATTCAAATCCTCTCCTACCCATCCTTTACAAAAATAAAATAAAGTATAATACCTACACAATTTTATCTCCCACTACTATGTCAAGACAGAAAGAGTCAACTGGGTGCAGTAGTACATGCCTGGAATCTCAGTTACTCAGTAAGCTAAGGCAAGAGGATCTTAAATTTCAAGTCCAGGGAAACCCTGTTTCAAAATAAAAGGATCAGGACTGGAGCTCAGTAGTAGAGCAAATAAGATTGTAGGTTTAATCCCTAGTATTAAAAAAAATCATCCTATAAATAAAATTTTAAAATAAAAAAAAAGAGTTGAAGATGTTACTCCGTGGTCATGCACTTGCCTAGCAAGTCCAAAGTCCTGGATTCAATCTTCAGTACCACAAATGATGATGATGATGATGATAATAATAATAATAATAATAATGGACTCACTCATTTCTTGTTATGCTATATTATAGCATCATTCTCAATTTCTCAACTGTAACTTGATTTCAACAATGAAGATTAATAGCTATGACAAACCTATATTCAGTCACTGCGAACCTTGAGTCTTCTGTGGCACCATAATGGGGGCTCACAACGGTCTTTAAGATAAGCCACAGGAGGGGCTGGGGTTGTAGCTCAGTGGTAGAGCACTTGCCTGGCACATGTGAGGCACTGGGTTCAATACTCAGCACCACATAAAAATAAATAAATAAAATAAAGGTATTGTGTCCATCTACAAATATAAACGATAAGCCACTGGTGTAACAGGAGGCATGACTGACTTTTTCACCACAAACCAGAAAGTACGCATACAATTGAATTATTGATCTTTCAAAGTTAACATAATGAGAAGAATAGATAGTGCTGCTAAAGCTTAGAACATTTTTGGAAGTTCCTTTAGAATTGATTTGAAGACACCCAAATCTGTCTCATTGTGGTAAGACAGTTCATATATACTTGTGTGTGCATATATATGCACACTGTATGATGTCACCAAAAAAGATTTACCCAAGCTTGATTATCCACCATATGCACAAGAATTGACTTGAGGTTCTCAGAAGTAGCCAAAATTCAAATCTTTAAAATATTTGATATTCAAAATGAACGTATTCTACCAGTGGTAAGTGTTAAAATTGATTTTTTAATTGAATCAAATATAATCTTGCCTGTTGAGACCATTACAAAACTCTTTCTTGTTCTCCCTCACTCTTTCTCTCATTCTCCCTGAACCATCCCATTCTTTTATGGAGGGGGAATAGAGTACTATTATTTGTTGAATACCAGAGTGCCAGTTAGTGCATTTCCATCTGGCCCTCACACCTGTGAGACACATTGTTCCTCTTTGTAATCATTGAGCAAACTGAGGCTCAGGTAGGTACAGTGCCTTCCTGATGAGTGTGGCTTAACCGCCTACCTCAGTTGGGCTCACAAGCCAGTATTCTTTTGACCACAATGCTGCAACTTTGAAGGCAACAAAGTCCATTTTGCAGGTTTAGGTTCTGATATTATACATTTTTGAAATGAATTAAATTACTCTATAATCATACCTCACATTTCAGAAATGTATTTATGGGAACTTTAGTGTATATATATATAGTTCAATTTCATTTCTTCTTTTCACAAAAATACTTTCTTGGTTTCCATTTATCTTATATGGCTCATAAAATGTTATTTATACCCTTTTATCTGAATTAGCTAACAGGAAAACCTAAAGCAATGCCTAGTGATCTGAATGATGTTCATCATAAGAAAAATTCAAGCTGTCAAAAAATATACCCTACACATGAGCAGACCCTGCTAACTTCAGTACTTCCTACCATTAGCCCTTTTGAGTTGGCATAATACCTTTATCCAATTAGGTTATTTCAGTGGGAGAAGAAAAAGAGAGAACCCTGTTTTCCTCTGCCATTTTCAATGTTTCATTATATAAAAGGAAAAACATCAAATAGATTTTGTGGATTAGTAGTTTTTATAGCAGGAAGTAGGCCACAACGTGTTTATCAGACAGAACAGAGAACTTTAACAAAGGCAGAAAGGTTTGGGGAACAAAGGGTACATTCTGATTAAATGTGCATTAGTCACCAGCTCAACTCAGTTCATGTTATTAGCCCACTAAAAGCCACCTGGAAAAGAGTGAAAAGGAACGTTCTCTAGAGATTACCCCACTTTCTAACATTCAAGGCAAATGTTTAAAATAAAAGATTAAATTGTGCCATGCATTGTAGTATTTTAGTATTTACTTCGTTTACTATCTATGCATAGCATAAATTTTGCAGCATCTTTTGGAAGAAAACTGGGAAAAAAATAGTTTGGGGCATGATTTGTGATGATTTGTTACCAACACAGACATTCAAAAGTGGTTAACTATAGAACTAATGAAATGTTAAGACATATTTTTAATGTATTTTTTCTTCTTCCTTAAACATTAATTCTCTTCAGAGACTTTTTCTTACGGGTTTTCTAGTCATTTCTTCTATAGAGACAGAATAGGATAATATATATATACATGGGTTTCATTTATCTTGACAAATGCATAAATTCTATTTATCTATTATCATTAGGATGCTGTGGTGAGGTAAATAAAATTTCAGTAAAACAAAAGTCATACTTGAGGTGATAAAAATTAAGCAGATACCCAGGTGTACTCACTTTAGGAAGAAATGTGTCTAACAATGTATCATACTTCTGTGACTGTTTAAAAGGAGTATTGTCATTGGAACATTCCTTAATGCCTCATACTATCAGAGGCATTGGTTTCAGGATATTGTGTTTCCATTCTCAATGATGACCATCAGTGTTAATAAAATATGTAAATATATTTCCCTAAGTGCCTATATTTATATAAGTGGGATTGTGTGGTTATCTCTATCACAACGGCTTATCATTTCTCAAAATGCTGGCTTCCCAATGAAACCTCTGAACACCACCCCCTCCTTCCTGTACTCATGTGATTCAACACAACACACACTTTTACCCCATCTCTGTCTCTCCTTACATCTATTCCCTGCCTTATGAAACCTAGGCTGTACTTAGGATCACCAGAGAAACCAAATAACCAAACTTGTTAAATCAAGTTTGACATAATGCAAAGTGTACCCTAAGGCAGATTCCAATCACATCCTGCAGAATTTCCTCATCACCCAAAAAAGGCACTCTTTATTTTGAGCATATAGCTATTTAGAGAATCATTAAGAGTGCCAGCTGTCCAACCACCACCAGATAGATGGAGCTTGACTCTTTTACCTCTCTCCAGTAACTCAGTTGAAATTTCCTTCTTTATTAGAGATTATACTCAGTGGCCTCTAACTACCCTGTATATGGGCAACCAGAACTTTTCTTTCTTTCTCTTTCTCTCTCTCTCTCTCTCTCTCTCTCTCTCTCTTTCTCTCTCTTTTCCTTTCTTCTTTCTTTCTTCCCTTCCTTGTCCTCTTTCACAGAGTTTTAATGTACTGCTTCTACTAAAAGTACTTAATTTGCTTACTTTAAAAATTCCCCAACGGTATTTTGCTGAATTTTCAAATACAAATTGAGTGTGAAGGAGTCATTTCAAGGGTTCCCTCCTCTTTAGGAGGTAGTGATCTCACCCCTAATTGCAGTGCTGTAGACCCAAAGCCGTAAATAATAAGGTCTCTATCAAACAAATTAACTGAATTTATTGGGCAAATGACCTTAATAAGAGGTCTTTAATAAAATATTTGTCTTTCTTTATAAGAGAGAGCTTGGGAGACTTTGTTTACTATAAGTCACTATTCCAGAATAGAAATAAATGACTGAAAATCAAACTAAGTGAAGAGATTTAATTTTTCAAAATCAACTTAAAATCTGTCCTGGGTCAATACAAATTCAGCCTCATTTCTTAAACCTTCTATATATCCAATTATGGTCCAGTCCAAACTGATGTTGACAAAAATAGCCCTTGGTCATTGCAAGAGCTTTAGTGGCCCAAGAAAAAAATCAATTATGTTCGGTACATTCTACCCCCTAGAGTATAATAGCAGCAATATAACTTCAGGAAATTTCTTAACAATGATTGAACCATACCATCTTCTTATTAACTCTGTCTTAGCCATACAGTTCAGTTGACCAGAACTGCCTCTTTACCAAATTAGAATTAATAAACTTTTATTATATGTTTATTCCTTCTTTAAAATAGTTCATATGGTTCTCAAGAGTCAAAATCTATTATTTTGTTGCTTTCTGAAATTTGTTTATACCAGAAAAAAATTTATTGCAATAAAATTCAAACAATACAGAAAAGAAAATATTAATTTAAAATAGGTTAGAAAATGAAGAAAAAAAATACAACAAAAATAGGAAAGTAAAATTGAGACCAGGAGTGACGTAAGCACAAAAATGCAGGCTATTAAAACCCTTTACACTTTTTAGTGTAAACCATAATTTTGTCTGTGCTCATTTTAGCAGGCAAGTATTTGCTTTGTAATTCTTTGTTTCATGGAAAACCAAACAGAACTGTTGTACACAAGTCAGTAAGAGCCTGTTAACATGAACTAAAACCAGTCTCTGAAGCTCAAACAGAAAACAGGCCAACAACTTTTCAACAACCTTTATAGATCACAAAATGCCACAGGCACAGTAGGGGAGGGATGCAGAAGACCTCCAGTCTCCAGATGTCAGTTGGCTCAGATCCACGGAACCACTGGTCTTGACAAATCAGAGTGTGAAAGGAAGAGGCACAAACACATGACTTTGTCCCCTAGGCACCATTTACCCTGAGTCTGTCACTATAAAACAGCCTATTATAGAAGACTGTATTTTATCTGATTCTTGTACTGTCCAAAAACTGCCTTCAGAGTAAAAACCTAACCAGTAAAACTCTCATACAAAGTAATAAGAAGAAGAAGGTTCATGTCTGTAAATCAGCTTCATTAAATTTTAGTTTTGCTTAGTGTATTATAAATATTGAGGTTTCCTCCTCTGATAAGAAGGGGCCAGGCCTCTGGAGGCCAGGGCAGGACTCTGGTGTGGAGAAGGGGTTTCCTAATAAGGTGGCAGACAGATCCTGGGAGGTAGTCTGAAATCCACCTTGCGAATCTAAATGATACTCAGCAAAAAGAGGGAGGCAATGCAGCCAAGGAGGCCAGAGACCAGGGAAGCAGAGCTGCAGACTCTGAGGGCAGAATTGTGGTCCTCAGTAACTCTCTTTATCCTTTTCCTAAGGTCACTGCTGTCAGTCAGATGAGAGCATTTCAAGGGAGCAAAGAACTGTTATGGGGCTTAAAGGCAACCTAAATTCTGTCACACGATGACTTTAAATACATGCCAGATATCATTTAACTCATAATCGTAGACATTCAGGACTGAAGAGAGCACCTCACCCAGTCTGAACTTGCTGCAGTAGGGTCGCTTATGGAGATTGTCCCCTGCCCTCAAATTTTGACCATCTCTATCCACGAAGAGGGTCTTGATAGCTGAATAATGGATAATGGACTTTTCCTAATACCCAGGGACCATGATACTTGCTTAGACTAGACTTAGAGGAAGGAGATTCTAGGTGCAACCTGCATCTGGGTATCCAGTTTCAGATAGAAATATTATCCAATTTAGCAACTATAAAGTATGAAGGAACAAAGCAGATCAGGCAGACAGAAGTTTACCCTTTTTTATGACAGTTGCAATTTTCTTAGGTGCTTAATTAAAGGGTAGGTATGTAAGTCCTCAGAATAGAGCTGAGTTATATTGCCAATAAATTATGGTCAAATTCAGAAATACTACAGCAGGAAGAAAACTACTACTATAATCAAGCAAAGTGATAAAGATCACAAGTAGAAATAAACTTTTAAAACTATTATTTAGATATTTTACTACACCTAAAACATGAAGACTTTGGAAGTCTTTCACCTCTAAGAAACTGAAAATGCATGCCTTATTATCTTTGAATAGGGTGTTTAAAAGAAATGGAATAAGGTAGAGACACTAAAGAAGCCACATGAATTAATGTTCAGTAGAAATCTTCATGAAAAGACATTGATCATATTTGTATTGAACTCAGACTTCATGTTAGGACCATGATGTTTTAGGGTAAGTAGAAGGTAGACAATAGATTCTGTGCTAGTCAGTTTTTTGTTGCTGTGGCCAAAATACCTGGAAAGAACAACTTAGAGGAGGAAAGATTTATTCTGGCTCATGGTTTTAGAGGTTCAGTCCATGGTCAGATGGCTCCAAGGCAAAATCATCATGGCAGAGGGTCATAGCAAAGGAAATCTGCAAAACTCATGGCAGCTGGGGAGTGGGGAAGGAGGTGTAGATCCTCCTAGGACATGCTCAGGGACCTACTTCCTCACTCCCTCCAACTAGGTCCCACCACTACTAATCCATCAATCTATCAATGGATAAGTCCACTGATTAGGTCATGAGGTCAGAGTCCTTGTGATTCAATCATTGCCTAAAAGCCCATCTCTGAACCTTGCTGAATTGGGGAACATGATACTTTCAAGATGTGAACTTTTGTGGAGACATGCCAATTCAAGTCATAACAATTCTATGAAATAGGAATTGTTCTAGAAGCTGGGGATGTAGCTCAGTGGCAGAGCATTTGCCTAAAATTTGTGAGGCCGAGTTTGATCCCCAGACCCACCAAAAAAAAAAAAAAGAAGAAGAAGAAGAAGAAGGAGAAGGAGAAGAAGAAGCAGAGTGCAGGGCATGGTTGCACATGCCTGTAATCCCCGTGGCGCTCAGGAAGCTGAGGTCCATCCTCAGCAACCTAGCAAGGCCCTTAGCAACTTAGCCAGACATTGTCTCAAAATATTTTTTAAATTTATAAAGGACTGGGAATGTGGCTCCAGTTCCCTGGGTTCAATCCCCGGTACCAAAAGAAAAAAGAAAAACAACATTGTTCTACAAACTGAGACTCCCTAGGCCTCAGTTCCCTACTCTGGAAATGAGGGAGTTAAAACATGATTATCTGCTAGCCTGCAAATTGTATGAATCTAGTTCAGGTTTGAGAATTTTTGTATTTGGAATGACTGTGAAATGGCTTCCATTAGCAGTTTCCTTTTCAGTTGAAATAAAATCCATGGTAATTTGTTTAGAAAATTGAAGGAGAATGTGAACTGTGTTAGATGAGAGAATACTGTGAAGGATTTATTCTCTCTAGGTTGAATTGTGCCTATCTGTCAAACATATCTGGCTATTCTGAGTCAATTTTTGCTTTTATACATATTTTAAGGGAGGGAAGAAGGATTGTTACCAAGATATAAGATATTATGTTATAATGGAGCAGATTCAGGTCAATATGATGCAGAAAGAAAAATATTTACAAGCTGTTTAGAACCAATCTCTCTCTCTCTCTCTCTCTCTCTCTCTCTCTCTCTCTCTCTCTCTCTCTCTCTCACACACACACACACACACACACACACACACACACTCATCCAGCAAGACAAGACAGAGTAGACTCACAGACCATAATAGCTAACATCACATAATGACTGGAGGTCACATTTTTACATCAGCTTCATCAACTTGCAAACCATGGTTGGAAATTCAATGCAGTCGATGTTTTTGAGTGCCTTCTTGTGTATAGCCTGATGTAGGTGCGGTGGAAGATACTAAATAATGTACAAGACATGACACTTCTAACAAAGACTCCTCACATGACCAAACTTTAGTCAGGCTCCTAAACCTGCTTCCAGGCCCATTTGTGAAAAACCAGTTTTTGTAAAGAAATCTACTAAGTCGGATTATTAAGAAACCCCGGTGTTTAATATTTGTTCAGGTTCCTCATCCTCCACCCTCTCCTAGGAGAAGCCTGATCATCCTGGCCTGTCTTTACTGAGAATAATATTGGGATTTAACCAGAATCTTCCTGAGGCCTAATGTTTCCTCTTAGCAATTTTTCATCCACTTCCCCAAATTTTCCTTCTTGGCAATAAATTCCCACTTGCCCAGCTGTATTCAGAATTCAGCCCAATCCCTCTCCCCAACTACAAGATCCCATTGCAGTGGTCCCTATACCTTTTGCCATGCTTATCCCATCCCCCAAAATAAAATCCACCTCACTATCTTTTAAAAGTGGGATGTATAAATTTTTTCTTTAACTCTTTTCACCAAGAACTCATAAAATAGGGGAAATAGGAAGGAGGCTATTTGAAAAAGACAAATACATATGAAAATGCTATGGTGAGGACACACTAATGAAAACTATCATCCAAGTGCAAATTGAAGTAGAGCATCTACCTTGGAGGAGGTAAAAAATATTCTGCAATTGTTGGTATCAGATCTAGGCGTTGAAATCTGGGTAGAACTCCCACAGTGGGGTCCAGGGTGGAGAAGTAGCAGAGTACTCAAAGACAGTAGAAGAAAATTCAACAAGGAAGGAAAATAAAAGATATATGTCTTAATCTGTGCTGCTATAACAAAAATATTTGAGACTGGGTAATTAAAAAACAAATATATTTTCTCACAGGTCCAGTGTCACTGGCTCTTTGCGGTGCCAAATCCGCAGGTATTTGTCACTGCCTGCAGCAACAATTTGCACGGGTTTTTATCGGTGATGGACTGGAAACGAACTGCTTCTATCTTTCTTTTAGTGGGCTGCTTTCTCGCTTATTTGCTTGTTCCCTGGGCTATTGAGGAAGAAAGGCTTTTCTTAGAGAGAGAAAGAGAGACTTTGCTTAAGAGAGAGAGACTACACTTTCAGAGATCTGTATCTTCTTAGTTCTGCTGCTTCTTCTTAAAGGTGCATCCTGCATCCTGTGAACTAAGGGTGCGTCTATCTGAGGTGCTTCTTAGTGATGCGTCCTGCGTACTGAGATCTGCCTATCTGTGATCTAGAGGTGTGTTCTCAATTCTCCGCTCTGCGATCTGCCTTCTGCCGCTGCCCCCTACTCGCTGCTTCCATCTGCTTGCCGCTTCTTCTTCCTTTCTGCTAATGGCTTCTCCGCTTCTTTCTGCTAGCTGCTGCTCTTACTGACGCGCCCCCACCCACTGCCCACTTATATTCCCTCCAGGAGGCAGAGGGCGGGGCCACGCCAGTTGCGATCAGGCGAGGAGGCAGCTGCCCAATCACGAGCAGGCGTGAGCAGGAGCACTTGGGAACACCTGTGCACATGTACCTCCAATGTGATCAAAACAGCTTCTGGCTGGCTGCCAGGCACCATCTTGGCGAGTCCACATGGCATAGCCCCCAACAGTCCAGAGTCTGGGAGTCTGAGATCAAAGCACTGGCAGATTGAGTGTCTGGCAAAGGCTACACTTTGCTTCCAAGATGGTGCCTTCCTGCTGCCTCCTCACATGGTGGAAGGGAGCAAAAAGTGACAATGTCATGACTTCACATAACAGAAGAGGTAGAAGGGTCATGCAATGCTCAGAAGGCTGTTTTTTTTTTTTTTTTTTTTTAACCTCAGAGCAGGTCCCCTGGCGGGGAAGACCATTTTGTTTGTTTGTTTGTTTGTTTGTTTAAATTTCTTTTTATTGTAAACAAATGGAATGCATGTTGTTTCTGTTTGTACATGGATCAACAGCATACCGTTTGCATAATCATACATTTACAAAGGGTAATGGAGTTTGATTCATTCTGTTATTTTTTCCTTCCCCCCACCCCTCCCACCCCTCTTTTCCCTCTATACAGTCCCTCCTTCCTCCAGTCTTGCCCCCCTCTCACCCCCATTATGTGTCATCATCCTCTTATCAGCGAGATCCTTCGGCCTTTGGTTTTTTGAGATTGACTTATCTCACTTAGCATGATATTCTCCAATTTCATCCATTTGCCTGCAAATGCCATAATTTTATTATTCTTTATAGCTGAGTAATATTCCATTGTGTATATATACCACAGTTTCTTTCGACTCATCGATTGAAGGACATCTAGGTTGGTTTCACAATCTGGCTATTGTGAATTGAGCAGCAATGAACATTGATGTGACTGTATCTCTGTAGTATGCTGATTTTAAGTCCTTTGGGTATAGTCCAAGGAGTGGGATAGCTGGGTCAAATGGTGGTTCCATTCCAAGTTTTCTAAGGAATCTCCACACTGCTTTCCAGAGTGGCTGCACTAATTTGCATCCCCACCAGCAATGTATGAGTGTACCTTTTTCCCCACATCCTCTCACCTATTGTTGCTTGTATTCTTGATAATCGCCATTCTAATTGGGGTGAGATGGAATCTTAGTGTAGTTTTGATTTGCATTTCTCTTATTACTAAAGATGGTGAACATTTTTCCATATGTTTGTTGATTGTTTGTAGATCTTCTTCTGTGAAGCGTCTGTTCATTTCCTTAGCCCATTTGTTGACTGGGTTATTTGTATTCTTCGTGTAGAGTTTTTTGAGTTCTTTGTATATTCTGGAAATCAGTGCTCTATCTGAAATATGAGTGGCAGAGATTTTCTCCCACTCTGTGGGCTCTCTCTTCGCATTGCTGATAGTTTCCTTTGCTGAATCTATCCCAGTTATTGATTCTTGATTTTATTTCTTGTGCTATGGAAGTCCTGTTAAGGAAGTCTGATCCTAAGCCAACAAGTTGAAGATTTGGACCTACTTTTTCTTCTATAAGATGCAGGGTCTCTGATCTGATTTCAAGGTCCTTGATCCATTGGGAGTTGATTTTTGTGCAGGGTGAGAAATAGGGGTTTAATTTCATTCTGTTGCATATGGATTTCCAGTTTACCCAGCACCATTTGTTGAAGAGGCTATCTTTTCCCCATTGCATATTTTTGGCCCCTTTGTCTAGTATTAGAAAATTGTATTTATTTGGGTTTATGTCCGTGTCCTCTATTCTGTACCATTGATCTACCTGTCTATTTTGGTGCCAATACCATGCCGTTTTTGTTACTATTGCTTTGTAGTATAGTCGAAGTTCTATTATTGAGATACCCCCTGCTTCACTCTTCCTGCTAAGGATTGCTTTAGCTATTCTGGTTTTCTTATTCTTCTAGATGAATTTCATGATTCCTTGCTCTATTTCTAAAGGTACATCATTGGGATTTTAATTGGAATTGCATTGAATCTGTATAGCACTTTTGGTAGTAAGACTATTTTAACAATACTAATTCTGCCTATCCAAGAACATGGGAGATCTTTCCATCTTCTAAGGTCTTCCTCAATTTCTTTCTTCAATGTTTTGTAGTTTTCATTGTAGAGATCTTTTACCTCTTTGGTTAGATTGATTCCCAAGTTTTTTTGTTTTTTTGTTGTTTTTTTTTTTTGAGGCTATTGCAAATGGAGTTGCTTTCCTCATTTCCCTTTCAGCTGTTTCGTTGCTTGCATATAAAAATGCTTTAGACTTATGCGTGTTGATTTTATAGCCTGCTATTTTGCTGAATTCATTGATGAGGTCTAGAAGTTTTCTGGAGGAGGTTTTTGGATCCTCTAAATATAGAATCATGTCATCAGCAAATAGTGACAGCTTAAGTTCCTCTTTTCCTATTCGTATCCCTTTAATTTCTTTGGTCTGCCTAATTGCTCTGGCTAGAGTTTCGAGGATAATGTTGAATAGCAGCGGTGAAAGAGGACATCCCTGTCTTGTTCCCGTTTTTAAAGAGAATGGTTTCAGTTTTTCTCCATTAAGAATGATGTTGGCCATGGACTTAGCATAAATAGCCTTTACAATGTTCAGGTATGTTCCCACTATTCCTCTTTTTTCTAGTGTTTTGAGCATGAAGCAGTGTTGTACTTTGTCGAACACTTTTTCTGTGTCAATTGAAATAACCATATGATTCTTATCCTTAAGTCTATTGACATGATGGATTATGTTTATTGATTTATGGATGTTAAACCATCCTGGCATTCCAGAGATGAACCCCACTTGATCGTGGTGCACAATTTTTTAAATACATTTTTGGATACGGTTTGCCAATATTTCGTTAGGGATCTTTGCATCTATATTCATCAAAGATATTGGTCTAAAATTTTCTTTCCTTGATGTGTCTTTGCCTGGTTTGGGTATGAGGGTGATATTAGCTTCATAGAATGAGTTCGGTAGGGTACCCTCCTTTTCTATTTCCTGGAATACTTTGAGAGTTATTGGAATGAGTTCTTCTTTGAAGGTCTTATAGAACTCGGCTGAGAATCTGTCTGGTCCTGGGCTTTTCTTGGTTGGTAGATTTTTAATGGCTTCTTCTATTTCATTGCTTGATATTGATCTGTTTAAATTGTGTATGTCCTCCTGATTCAGTTTGGGAAGAGCATATGTCCCTAGAAATTTGTCAGTGTCTTCAGTAGTTTCTATTTTGTTGGAATATAGATTTTCAAAGTAGCTTCTCATTATGTTCTGTAACTCAATGGTGTCTGTCATGATATTTCCTTTTTCATCACAAATTTTAGTAATTTGAGTCTTCTCTCTCCTTCTATTTGTTAGTGTGGCTAAGGGTTTGTCTATTTTGTTACTTTCTCAAAGAACCAACTTTTTGTTCTGTCAATTTTTTGAATTGTTTCTTTTATTTCAATTTCATTGATTTCAGCTCTGATTTTAATTATTTCCTGTCTTCTACTACTTTTGCTGTTATTCTGTTATTTTTTTTTTCTAGGGCTTTGAGCTGTAATGTTTGGTCATTTAGTTGTTGACTTTTCATTCTTTTCTGGAATGCACTCCATGCAATGACTTTTCCTCTTAGTACTGCTTTCATGGTGTCCCAGAGATTTTGATATGTTGTATCGTCATTTTCATTGACCTCTAAGAATTTTTTTATCTCCTCCCTGATGTTTTTTGTTATCCATGTTTCATTCAATACCATATTATTTAGCCTCCAGGTGTTGGAGTAATTTCTGTTTTTTTATTTTGTCATTGATTTCTGTTCTCAGTCCATTATGATCTGATAAAACACAAGGCAGTATCTCTATTTTTTTGCATTTCCTAAGGGTTGCTTTGTGGCATAACATATGGTCTATTTTCGAGAAGGTTCCATGTGCTGCTGAGAAGAAAGTGAATCTGCTTGTTGATGGATGAAATATTCTATATATGTCTATTAAGTCTAGGTTATTGATTGTGTTATTGAGTTCTATGGTTTCTTTGGTTGGTTTTTGTTTGGAAGATCTATCTAGTGGTGACAGCGGTGAATTACAGTCACCCAGAATTATTGTGTTGTGGTCTATGTGATTCTTGAAATTGAGAAGGATTTGTTTGATGTACAGGGATGCACCATTGTTTGGGGCATAAATATTTACTATCGTTATGTCTTCCTGATTTATGGTTCCCTTAAGCAGTATGAAACGTCCTTCTTTATCCCTTCTGACTAACTTTAGCTTGAAGTCCATTTTATCTGATATAAGGATGGAAACCCCCGCTTTTTTACTGAGTCCATGTGCATGGTAGGTTTTTTCCCATACTCTCACCTTTAGTCTGTGGATGTATTGTTCTATGAGATGAGTCTCTTGCAGGCAGCATATTGTTGGGTCTTTCTTTTTAATCCATTCTGCCAGTCTGTCTTTTGATTGATGAGTTTAGGCCATTAATGTTCAGGGTTATTATTGAGATATAATTTTTATTCCCAGTCATTTGGCTTATTTTTGGTTTTTAAGTTGGCTTGGTTTCTCCTTTGAGTGGTTTTTCTATAAGGTAGTTCCTCCCTTTGCTGACCTTCATTGTTGTTTTTCATTTCCTCCTCATGGAATATTTTGTTGAGAACATTCTGTAGCACAGGCTTTCTATTTGTAAATTATTTTAACTTTTGTTTATCATGGAAGGATTTTATTTCATCTTCCAATCTGAAGGTTAGTTTTGCTGGATATAGGATTCTTGGTTGGCAACCATGTTCTTTCAGAGCTTGAAATATGTTGTTCCAGGCCCTTCTAGCGTTTAGAGTCTGGGTTGAGAAGTTGGCTGCTATCCATATTGGTCTCCCCCTATATATAATCTGATGCTTTTCTCTGGTGGCCTTCAAAATCCTATCTTTATTTTGAATGTTAGGCATTTTCATTATAATGTACCTTGGATCTGTTGTGATTTTGTGCATTTGGTGTTCTATAAGCCTCTTGTATTTGATTTTCCATTTCATTCTTCAGGTTTGGGAAATTTTCTGATATTATTTCATTGAATAGGTTGTTCATTCCTTTGGTTTGTATCTCTGTGCCTTCCTCAATTCCAATAATTCTTAAATTTGGTCTTTTCATGATGTCCCATAGTTGTTGGAGATTCTGTTCATGATTTCTTACCATCTTCTCTGTTTGGGCAACTTAATTTTCAAGATTAAATATTTCGTCTTCATTGTCTGAGGTTCTGTCTTCCAAGTGGTCTAGTCTTTTGGTGATGCTTTCCATTGAGTTTTTTATTTGGTTTATTGTTTCCTTCATTTCAAGGATTTCTGTTTTTTTTGTTGTTGTTGTTGTTGTTGTTTTTTGTTGTTTTTTTTTTTTTTTTTTTTTTTTTGGAGAATCTCTATCTCTTTGTTGAAATGATCTTTTGCTTCCTGCACTTGCCCTTTCAGGCTATTGGTATTATCATTCATTGCCTGCATTTGCTCTCTTATCTTATCCTTTGCTTCATGAATCATCGCAGTCATGTATAATCTGAAGTCCTTTTCTGACATTTCTTCTAACATACTATCATTGGATTCTATTAATATAGAATCTAGATTTGTTTGGATCATTTTCTTCCCTTGTTTTTTCATGTTGTTCATGTATCTTCCCCTCTAGCAGTGCAGATCTGGGGTATTACAGATTTCCCCCTATAGGCTTATAGTGGCCCTATAGGTTTCCAAAACCTTTTCTTTAAGGGGAGATCAATATTAACAGTGCCCAATTCAGACACTATGCAATCCTAGACCAAATAGCCCCTATGAGGACAATAACAAAATTGTCATAATAAACAGAATGAGTTAAAATATTATCTTCAGTAAAACAAACAGATCTGAAATAAGGTCTGCAGTTTCAAATGGAGGACAAAGAGGATGCAGAGGGATGTAGAATGTGGCTATTAATGGGATAAGAAAAGAATATACAGAAGTTCTAGATAACAGAAAGGGTGAGAGTGTAATCAAAAGAAATTGGATGTTATCATGCAAAAAAGGGAGAAAGAGACTCTGAGGGAACAGTTAAACAAAAGGAAAAGAGAGACAAGTAAAGAAATAAAAATTAAATTTTTTCAATAAGGAGAAAAAAGAAAATCTACAGTGTAACAGTCATATAGTAATGAAACCTCCCAGAGTTCAGTAGCCTGATGCATGAGAGGTACCTGACAATGAGCTTCAAGCCTCCAGCAGGCGTCTCAGGATGCGCTTTGCCCCAGCTAAAGATGGGAGCTACGGCTTCCAGGATTATCCAAGATGGCCACTCTGGCTTCCAAATGTGTTGGCAAATGGGGAACTGCAGCTCAGGGAGTGGCCGTGGTCAGCAGGAGGTCCTGGAGGCGGGATGCGGTTGGTCAGGCAGGGGTCCTGGAGGTTGGGTGTGTTTGGTGTGGTTGCAGGATCCTGGAGGCCGGGTGCAATCAGTCAGTCTGGGGTCCCGGTGATAGGGCGCAGTTAGTTGGTCTGGGGGTCCTGGCGGCAGGGAGAGTCAGTCGATGTGAAGGTCCCAGAGGCAGGGAGTGATCGGTTGGGCTGAGGGATCCTGGAGACGGGGCTCAGTCAGTCCGGCCAGGGGTCCTACGGGGCCTGGCTGTTGTCTCAAAATGGCAGCAGCCACGTGTAATCAAACCTGCAGGTACTATAACAGTGAACTTCCAGGCAGCAGCAGGCAGCTGGTGCTCCACTGGCGGTTGGCGATCAGTTTGCTGACTGTTGTCAGACGATTGGGAGGTGAACCTCATGCGTTGGGTGATGGATAGGTGTAAGGCAGGCGATGGACAGGGAAGATGCAGGTAAATGGTGGATGATAGGTGCCTGAGAGTGAGCAATCAAGAAACAGATATCCTCTCCAGAAGGCTTTTTGAACCTAGGGGCGTTTAACCACTGAACTACATCCCCAGCCCTTTATATTTTTTTTGTTTTGAAACAGTGTCTCACTAAGTTGCTTAGGGCCTTGCTAAATTGCTGAGGCTGGCTTTGAATTTACAATCCTCCTACCCCAGCCTCCTGAGCCACTGGGATTATAGGCATGCGCCACCACAACTGGCAAAAGGCACCACTTCTTTTTTTTTTTTTGTCTTTAAAATACTAACCCATTTATTCTTTTTTTTTTTTTATTGTATACAAATGGGATACATGTTGTTTCTCTATTTGTACATGGAGTCAAGGCATACCATTTGTGTAATCATACGTTTACATAGGGCAATGATGTTTGATTCATTATTTTTTTCCCTTCCCCTCCACCCCTCCCACCCCTCTTTTCCCTCTATACAGTCCTTCTTTCCTTCATTCTTACCACACTCCTTATCCCTAACCCTAAACCTAACCCTAAACCTAATGCTAACCCCTCCCACCCCCCATTATATGTCCTCATCCGCTTATCAGCAAGATCATTCGTCCTTTAGTTTTTTGAGATTGGCTTATCTCACTTAGCATGATATTCTCCAATTTCATCCATTTGCCTGCAAATGCCATAATTTTATCATTCTTCATTGTGGAGTGTCGGGGTTTCGGCCGGACCCCTGGCCCTAGGTGGAGCCTGGCCAAGATGGCGCCTGGCAAGCTGCCAGTGCGGTTGAAAAACTGCTATTCTGCACGTATACAACTAACTTCACCTTGAGGAATTCTCAGTAATTGGTCAGGGCCTCTGCATGATTCTTGCGTGATTTTTAGGTGCTTCAAGTTATACCCATATACGTCTATCTTCTCCCCACATATCATGAATATTCTAATTAGTTGATATAACCTATATAAGTGACAATAACTTCCCAAAAGGGGAAGAAATAAAAAGAAGAAAAAGCTGTTAATAGGGAAGTTTGCCACCCATCACGTCTCCGGGTCGTTCTTGCTGGCGGGAGCGACAAGTGGTGCCGAAACCCGGGAATCTTACGTGCCGCGGAGAGGTGAGTGAGGTGAGCAACGGATCGGTGAAAGTGTGCACCCAGATCTGTCAGTGGACAGGGAGGTTTCCTAGAGACGATAATATTGTGATTGTGATAAAGTTCCTAGGAACGAGAGGTGAAAGTTTCCTCAAAAAATGGGGAACGAGGTTGCTAGATGTAGAATGGAAGGTCCCTTGAAAGAAATTCTTAAAGCTAACGGCACTTCCTTAAAGACAAACTGCTTGGGCATTTTTAAAGCAGGTAGAGGAGATTTCACCTTGGTTTCTGGAAGAAGGATTGTTAACTATCCCACAGTGGGAACACCCGGGGGAAGATTTAAAGCGCTGTCCGGTAACGCTCCCAGGGATGTTAGCAGTTTGGTCATTAGTCAGAACTTGTTTGCGTTCCCCTCGGGAGGCTTTACAAAAGGCAGTTGCGCAGGGAGAGGAAGTGTTAGAAAAGGTAAAAGAAGAGTCACAAAAGGGCTCTGTTAGCGCTCAGTCAGATTCTGATGAGAGCGAAGAGGGACTCTCAGAGATGGAGTTAAATAAAATTAGTAAAGAAACAAAGTGTTCTCAAGCTGGTTCAATTAGTCAACAGGCATTAAGGGAATTGGAGGGCATAGGGCAGCAGCTAGAAGACAAAAAAAAAGGCGTTACAAAAAAAAAAAAAAAAGAGTTACTCAAAAGAGTTGAGCTTACAAAAATATGCAGTGGCGCAGTGGAAAAAAAAAAAAAAAAAAAAAAAAAAAAAAGGGAGAAAGTACAAATAAAACCACAAACAGAGCACAAAGAGAAAAATCAGTTTAGGGGAGGGTCCCCCTAGGCAGAGAGCTCAGCAGCTCCATTCCTTAAAAGTAGTAAAAAATAATGTTTTCTGATTTTCTGCATTCAAACCTAACCTGATTTCTCAACCAGGCAAAAAAAGGGTTAAAAAGTCCTGGGTGATCCTCCCTCCCCCTGCCACTTTGGAATGTAACTACAGCGTCTCAAGGAGAAAAGGGGGGTAACCTAAAGATAAGAAGAAAAGAAGAAAAAAAGTGTCCGTTTTAAATTCCTGGGCCGCTGCATAAAACTGACTTATTCTTCAGGATTCTTGTTTTGTTTTGTTTTTTCTTTAATGCTGTATTTTTGAGCTCATAATTTTAATCCTACATACCTAGGTTAATGATTTTATTTTTGATCAGTTCTATTTTTTATTCAACTGAAGTTTTTGAACAGCTGTTTCATTGCAATGAACATTTACCTATAAATTACAAGGCCTTTGATTTTGTGTTATTTGTATGTCGTACTGTCTGGTGTTATGTCTTATCTGCATCAAAACTGAGAGCTCTTAAAATTAAAATTTAAAAATGGATCCAAATACTTTTATTCACATGATTTAAAAAGGTTCAATTTAAATTGGGTAAACTAATAAAAGTAAAATATTTTTAAAAATAACTTGCAAGTTTCCAGGTGGTCAAACTAATGAAATGTTAATGTTAAACAATGTCTAATATCAATTGCTTCTAGGACTTTTCTTCAACAGGAAAGAGGCAGCAGATCCTGTTCAGGACACTTGTCTGATATCTTGGTTTTTATAAAATAAATAAATTGGAGTTAACATGTATGGGATTACTCAAATGTGTTTGTAGAGACGTCTGGTTAATTTACAAAGTTGAAATGCTAATTGTTAAATAACATCAAGTACTTTTAACTCCTCAAATTCCATGGGGTATCATACTTAAACATTATTGGTGTTTTCATAGGTTGGTAAATAAAAGGGTTTAAACTTGCTTTGTGCCATCACTAAACTAAAAACAAGGTTACTAAAAGTTATGTCCTAACAAGTGGAATTCTATATATAAAGGGTCCCAAAAGTTTCAACTGTGTTTCAATTAAGGGTACTATAAACAACAAAATATTTAATCTTATTAAAATAGGGTGATTTATCTAAATTCAGAAATTTCATAAGAGTTGTTTCAAAATGTGAACAAAAAGGTGTCAACAGATAAAAAAAAAAATAATAATAAATAAATAAATAAAAGGTTCTGGGTATAGAAATATATTTAGTAAAAGGTAAAAGGAAATGTTTCTGGATAAGAAAGTCTGTGTGTAACAAAGGGCAAGTTTCAACAAATCTGTGTGTAACTAAGTTGGTTGTATGTATGTAAAACAGCTAAAGCTATTTAAGGTTTTTCCTAAGGTGAAATACTAATGTTCTGATATAAGCCAAAGTTTAATCTATATGGTAAAATGACATGGTAAAATGACAAGGATTTCTTAGAAACACTAATTCATTCTTAACTTTGTGTCTCTTAAGTTTTATTAAAAATAGGGGTTTATACAATTATGGTTAAGCAACTGTTAAAAATTTGTACTACGTTATAAAGTCTAAATTTTTCTTTAAAAACTAAAATTGGTAAGAACCAATTCCTCACTAAAATTAAAATAACTCTAACCACAGATGTACCTTATAACCCACAAAAACAAGGTATTGTTGAACATACACATCTCACCCTCAAAAATGTTCTTTATAAACAAAAAGGGGGAATAGAGGAGACCTTCAGGTCCCCTAAAGATAAACTTTCTCTTTGTCTCTTTGTTTGGGGTTCTTTTTTTAACTCTGGGTAATAAGGGTAACTCGGTGCTTTACTGGAGCTGCGGCTCAGTTTGTGTGTTTCCACGGAATAAACTAACTTACTACCTCTTTTTAGTCTCTTAGGAGGAACAGTTCAACTATGTAACAAAACAACTGCTTCTTTCAATTGTACTTCAGATTTGTGCTATCCCTCAATGTTAAAATGCTTCTAGATTCCTGCTGGCAGACTTAATGTGTGTTCCTACCTTCCTACCAGTCCCAGTCTCTGTTACAGATGCAAAATTGCCAGTGTTACTATCAAGAAACAGGAGAGAATTTGGCATCACAGCGGCTATGGTCACTGCAATAGTGGTTTCTGCAACAGCAGCACTAGCAACTGCCATACCTACAGCAACAGCAGTCAATCACTTGGCCGAAAATATAGCTGCAGCCTTACAGACTAAAGAGACCCTAAACCAACATCTAACAGCAGGCATACTCCTTATGAACCAGCGAGTGGACTTACTTCAAGAACAAATGGACATTTTACAGGAACTGTTAAACGTGGGATGTATTTATCATCTGGCGGGACTGTACATTACACCTGTAGCTTATCATAACTTCAGCAATGCAGCAAATTTGTCTAGAATCTTGTCTGTTCAGCTACGTACCAACTGGTCTTATGAATTTGATAATCTTACTGCTATTCTTAGATCTCAAATTGCTAGCCTTAATGCTACTAGAGTTGATGTAGCTCCAATGTCTGAAGTGCTAAATTGGTTATCCTCCTCTTTCAGTTTTATTAAGCAGTGGGCTGGTATGGGAGCATTATGCATGCTTATGATCATTACTGTTATCTTCCTCTCACGCACTATCATGCGTGTGAGTCAGAGTCAAGCAAGAGATCGTATCATCTTCCATCAGGCCATGGCTGCCCTAGAGGCCGGCAGCTCCCCACAAGTGTGGCTCGCGAGGCTGGACCATTGACCAGACGGGTAAGGTAGTAGGTAATGCCGTACCAACCTAAGACAGGAGCTGTAGCATGCTCTACAGTTATCCGATGACGGGTAAGGACGGTGGTTGACCACTCCGCCTAAGACAGGCTTGGTCCCGAGCTTTTCTTTTAAAAGAAAAAAGGGGGAACTGTCGGGGTTTCGGCCGGACCCCTGGCCCTAGGTGGAGCCTGGCCAAGATGGCGCCTGGCAAGCTGCCAGTGCGGTTGAAAAACTGCTATTCTGCACGTATACAACTAACTTCACCTTGAGGAATTCTCAGTAATTGGTCAGGGCCTCTGCATGATTCTTGCGTGATTTTTAGGTGCTTCAAGTTATACCCATATACGTCTATCTTCTCCCCACATATCATGAATATTCTAATTAGTTGATATAACCTATATAAGTGACAATAACTTCCCAAAAGGGGAAGAAATAAAAAGAAGAAAAAGCTGTTAATAGGGAAGTTTGCCACCCATCACGTCTCCGGGTCGTTCTTGCTGGCGGGAGCGACAGTGGAGTAATATTCCATTGTATATATATGCCACAGTTTCTTTATCCATTCATCAACTGAAGGGCATCTAGGTTAGTTCCACAATCTGGCTATGGTGAATTGAGCAACAATGAACATTGATGTGGCTGTATCTCTGTAGTATGCTGATTTTAAGTCTTTTGGGTATAGGCCAAGGAGTGGGATAGCTGGGTCAAATGGTGTTTCCATTCCAAGCTTTCTGAGGAATCTCCATACTGCTTTCCAGAGTGGCTGCACTAATTTACAACCCCACCAGCAATGTATGAGTGTTCCTTTTTCACCACATCCTCGCCAACACCTATTGTTGCTTGTGTTCTTGATAATCGCCATTCTAATTGGGGTGAGATGAAATCTTAGGGTAGTTTTGATTTGCATTTCCTTTATTACTAGGGATGTTGAACATTTTTTCATATATCTGTTGATTGCTTGTACATCTTCTTCTGTGAAGTGTCTGTTCATTTCCTTAGCCCATTTGTTGATTGGATTATTTGTATTCTTGGTGTAGAGTTTTTTGAGTTCTTTATAGAGTCTGGAGATTAGTGCTCTACCTGAAGTATGATTGGCAAAAGATTTTCTCCCACTCTGTAGGCTCTCTCTTCACATTGCTGATAGTTTCCTTTGCTGAGAGAAAGCTTTTTAGTTTGAATCTGTCCCAGTTGTTGATTCTTGCTTTTATTTCTTGTGCTATGGGAGTCCTGTTAAGGAAGTCTGATCCTAAGCCAACAAGTTGAAGATTTGGACCTACTTTTTCTTCTATAAGATGCAGGGTCTCTGGTCTGATTCCAAGGTCCTTGATCCATTTTGAGTTGAGTTTTGTGTTGGGTGAGAGATAGGGGTTTAATTTCATTCTGTTGCATATGGTTTTCCAGTTTTCCCAGAACCATTTGTTGAAGAGGCTATCTTTTCTCCATTGCATATTTTTGGACCCTTTGTCTAGTATTAGAAAATTGTATTTATTTGGGTTTGTGTCCATGTCCTCTATTCTGTACCATTGATCTACCTGTCTATTTTGGTACCAATACCATGCCGTTTTTGTTACTATTGCTTTGTAGTATTGCAATAACCCCTGCTTCGCGGCACCACTTCTTAATACCACCACAATGGAGGTTGTTGCAATAGGAATTCAGGAATGTCATAAACATTTGTACCACGACGGTGCGTCAAGAGAAAAATAACCTGAAATGTTATAGAGACTCTTGTGATCACCATTTCAACTAACTTTGTAAATGACTTAATTGACTGCTCTAAAACTTATCCCCCAAAATCAGCAAATCCTTAAGTAATTAATTCTAATTTCTATAGAAAAAGTCTCAGTGTATCACATATATTTATATTCATTTTTTAAAGAACATTAAATGCTGAACTTGATGGCAAACGCCTGTAATCCCAGTGACTCAGGAGACTGAGACAGGAGGATCTCGAATTCAAAGCCAGGTTCAGTAAAAGCAAGGTGCTGAGCAATTCAGTGAGATCCTATCTCTAAATAAAATACAAAATAGGACTGCAGATGTGGCTCATTGATTGAGTGCCCTAAGTTCAATCCCTGGTACCCAAAAGTAAATAAAAAGAACATTAACTAGTCTATGGCAGCATTCTGTTGCTGTGAATTTTCTAGTTACACTGTTGAATATCTACGAGAAACAATTACAAAGCTGTTAAATTAATCTCTTTTCCAGAACAATCACATTTTAGCTTCCTGATTTAGGTATGGCTAACTTGGCAATTGCAATCTGTATTATGGTAAACTTCGCATTTAATAGTTATAGTGGCTACCTTTTCATGAAATAATCAATTTATGTACAGAGGAGTAAATTGGTTTTGCAGCCCAGAACTAGTGCACTAAACAAATGAAGCAAAACGAAATTCGATTATAATAAATCTAATATGGTAGATGGCATATTTAATAAAACTCATTGCTCTTCATAGATAAGGAATCCTAGATATAGATGTGTCCAATAAAATGTTAATTATGCCATCAGAGAATTACACAATATCTCATCTGTGGTGGAAAAGATAGGAAGACTACATAATTACTTCATTGAAAAATTAAATAGTATTATCTTCTTTGTAAAAAGCTATGCCAAGAATCTTAATAAATTCTTGGCTGATATTTTCAGAAAAAAACATATTTTATTTTTAAGTGGTGTAATACAAAACATTTTAAGTGGATGGAATAAGTCTAGCAAAACTATTTGAGATTCATATTTCCAAACTGCTCAACAATTATGAAATGAATTCACTTATTTAACATACTTTCCAGTATGATAAATCAAAACTATGTCATTGTAGAGATCAGGAAATTGATTTGAAAAAATAAATTATTATTCTGGATTTCCACTCCAAGTCAATGTAAATTAAGATTAAAACTTGGATATCAGAGAGTATTTGTTGAGATTTGAATCCTGAATGTCAGTCTTATTCTTCCTGTTGAAATTAATTTGGTACTTAGACATTATTTTTTCCTGAAGTTCCATTTTATTTAATTTGTATCTTACTTTTCTCCCACAATTATTTATAATGATTTAGAAAGTTACCTAAAATATTGCAAGATGAAGTAAGAAATGAGAAAATGAAAACAAGGGGAAATAAGGGGAGGAAAGCAATGTGAAGCCAGAGTGAGGCTTGTGCACACAGGCAGGGCATGAAGTCCTATATGCTCATTGTGGTGGGCCTCAGTTTGCCTCTGAGATTTCTAATTATTATGTAGAGTGGACTGCACGCCCAAGGATCTTATGGTCAATTGTATTTTCCAGAAACAGAAACAGTGGTATCTCTAGTCCCTCCTGATCCTGTAGAACTTTGCTACTCCCACTCAAGAGATGGGCTCAATTTCCCCTCACCTTGAACCTGGGCAATGACTTTGGGGCTACCTCAGTAAGAATAGAAATGTTGGTATATGACATCCACAGCTAAGTCATAAAATATGATGCAAGTTGATCCCTATTTCTTTCTGTCCCTCCCCATCCCACTTACAGCTAGAACTCAGCCACCATGTATAAGGAATCCCAGAACATATGGGGAGGTAAATATAAATATTCCAGCCAACAGACCAGCTAACTTCAAAGCCAAAACCATCATCAGACAAGTGATTAAGTCTACAAAAGATTCCAGTCCCCAACCTTTGAGTCTTCCAGATAAAAACCAAGACATTATGGGCCAGGGTCAAACCACCCCCCCAGTTTTCTGTTGGAATTCCTGGCCCAAAGAATTCATGTGCAAAATATATGCTCATTTTACACATTAAGTTTTCGAGTAATTTATGTAACCACAGCAACTAAATAGCACTTTCGACAAAAACAAATCTGGAGAAGCTCAACCATTCCCAATTCTGAGAGATCAGAGACTAATTTCTCTCACAGGTCTTTCTGTGGGAAGCAATGTACAATATTTGTATAGCAACATGGTTGTGGTATCCTGGTTCTCACCTCATGTATGACACTGGGGCCAAGCTGACTGCATCCAGGCAAAGGGCAGGGTGGCAAAAGCAAATGATAGGAAAGAAGCACAAATGCAGTCCACGTTTACAGCTCCCTGATGGCCTGACCAGCTGCAGAGAGGTTGTGGTGGGCAGACGATGCTTTCTCAGACAGAACTCAAAAACACTATGAACAGTGCTGGGGTGAAGGGAGCTAGGTAAAAATGAAACGACAGAGAACTTTTACTTCCTAGTCTTCAATTCTTCAATTCCTATTTGAAAAATTTACTCTCCTCATGTTCTTTTATTTTATTTTTTTTTCAATTTAAAAATCCGTGAGGCTTTAAGTCTTACTTGAGGAATTTATAGTCTTCCAAATTTGAGTCCAATTTTTATAGGGATTTTTGTTTGCTGCCTTTTTTAAAAACCTTCCTGATATATTTTGCCTTTATCATGTTCTCTCCCAGATATAGATACTGTGGAGATGATATGGTCTTATTTTTTTTTTGTAATAACCACAGGCAATTCATCTTTTTAGGTGATCCATATTGATGATGTGATGCTAAGTTAATTAGCACTATCATTTGGTCACTGAATTCTGACATCTGGCACACATTTGGTGACCAGGGAGTAAGTGGGGCATGTGGCATTCTGATTGGTAGATGTTTTAGTCAGATTTTTTTGCTGCTGTGACTAAAGGATATGACCAGAACAATTTTAGGGGAAGAAAAGTTTATTTAGGGGTTCACAATTTCAGAGGTCTCAGTCCATAAGTGGCTGTCTGCATTCCTCGGGGCTTGAGGTGAGGCAGGACATCATGGTCGAAGAGTGTGGCAAAGGGAAGCAGCTCACATGATGATCAGGAAACAGAGAGACAGACTCCATTTGCCAGATACAAAATGTATACCCCAAAGCCACATCCCCAATTCCCATCTCCTCCAGCCACACCCTATCAGCCTTCAGTTACCACTCAGTTAATCCCTAACAGGGGATTAATTCACTGATTGGGTTAAGACTCTCATAACCCAATCATTTCTTCTCTGAACCTTCTTGCATTGTCTCACACATGAGCTTTTGGGGAACACCTCACAACCAAACCATACATTCTATCCCTGACCCCCAAAAGCTCACACTCCTCTGACAATGCAAAATACACTTAATCCATTTCCAAGAGTCCCCGTGGTCTCAACAGTTCAGAGATTGCTCAAAGTTCAAGTCCAAAGTCTTCTCTGAGGCTTGAGACAATCTCGAATTGTGAGCTCCTGTAAAATTAAAAGCAATTTACAAGTATCCAGTATATAATGGTACAGAGTAAATGTTCCCATTTGCAAAATTAGGTGCATAGAAAGAAGGGATAGGACAAAAGCATGACCAAAATCCAGTTGGACAAACACGTTCTGTGGTTCTATGTCTGGCATCTAGAGCATATGTCATGATGTCCTCTCCAAAGGGTTTGTGTAGCTCCACCCTGTGGCCTTGCTTGACACAGCCCAAGTGGCCTTATTTTGGCTTATCTCTGCTTGATTCCTGGAACTTTCTTAGAATGATGTCCCACGATACTGGCATTTCTTAATCTCAGGGCTCTCCACTCCAGCTTCAGCTTCCTCCTCACATCTCCGTACTTTGACTTCTCAGGGGGACTCTGACCCTGTTGCACTCTGCCTGACTTCCAAGGCCTTCCCTTAAAATCTTGGTGGAAGCATCCATGACTCCCTAACTCCAGATCCTGCTTTCCTACAGAACCAGCACCACATGGTTGATACCAAGGTCTGCTGCCATCTTGAGCAGTAGCCAAGCCTCCAGGGACTGTGGCTGCAGTGGCCTCTGAGTGTCTGCATGGCTGAGTACATTGAAAAAACTTCCCAGGCCACCTCCTTTGAGAAGGATTCCTCACTGAACTCGTCTCAAGAGAATTTTCACTTTTACTCCCTTAAGCCTGAGATGTGTGTGGTCTTGCCAGCTCCTGAGATACCCTTAAGCCATCTTTCTTATTGTCTCTGGGCAAAGTCTTTAACATTTCTTTAGTGGCAGTAATGTCTTTAAAAACTGCAACTTTTTTAGCCCCAGTTTTACTTCTGCTTTTCAAGTTTAAGGTTTTCAAATATTTCTGCTCTGCTTTCTGCTCCTAAATATCACAATAAATTTGGTTAAAAGTCACCATCAATACTCATGCCACTTCCTGACTGCTATGCTGCCTAGACATTTCTTCTGCCAAAGAAGTTCATCACTTTGTCGCAGGACATGGGCACTATGCAGACAACTTCTCAGCCAGAATATAACACAAGTGGCCTCTGTTCCAAATACCAATAGTGTCCTCCATTACCTCTAAACCCTCATGAACTCCGTCTTCACTGTCCATGGTCCTATTGGCATTCTGGTCTTCTGCGCACCCACCAGACTCAGTCATTAAGCTCCACTTACAAGTTAAGCATTTCCAGCTTGCACTGTGAAATATCTTAAAATTCTTCCCACCAATTCCAAAAAGCTCCAAATGCATGAACCACATGGTTGGATTAGTCACAGCAACAACCCCACTTCTCGGTACCAATTTCTGTTTTAGTTAGCTTTTTCACGCTGTGACTAAAAGATCTGACCAGAACAACTTTAGGAGAGGAAAAGTTTACTTAGGGGTTCACTGTTTTAGAGGTCTCAGTCCATAAGTGACTGA
Organism: Sciurus carolinensis; assembly: GCF_902686445.1. Lineage (NCBI taxonomy): Eukaryota > Metazoa > Chordata > Mammalia > Rodentia > Sciuridae > Sciurus > Sciurus carolinensis. The sequence goes on from NC_062219.1 coordinate 89,413,162, forward strand.
CTCCATTCCTCCAGGCTCAAAGTGAGGAAGGGCCTCTTGGCAGGAGAGTACGGCAAAGGGAAGCAACTTACATGATAATCAGCAGCAGACAGACTTCACTCTCCAGATACAAAATGTATACCCCCAAAGCCACACCCCAATCCCCACCTCCTCCAAACACACCCTAATACTTCGCTTCTTAGTTAATCTTTATCAGAAGCTTAATTCACTGATTGGATCAAGGCTCTCAGAACCCAGTCATTTCTTCTCTGAATTTTCTTGTATAGTCTCACATGTGAGGTTTGGGGGTACCCCTCACATCCAAACCATAACAGTAGAATTCTCAATGTTCCCATTAGTTGGGATTTGGGTCTCTATGTGGTAATAACACTTGAGTTGATGTGACATCATGATGAAATCATTTTCTATTTAGCACAGAGTGTGTTTATTTGGTTTAAGTAGTTGGCAATGTCTAGTTGCAGCCTCTAAAGATTATTGTCCTTACATATATTTTATAGTGTACATATCCAATGTGACTGAGACAGATTCCTCCAGAGGTGACCTAGCTTGCCTTATGGTATGTATGAATTCCACATCAACCTGGCTGTACTTCATAAACATCTTTTCTCTTTGCAGAACTTTTGACTCATAGAAAATTTGCATTTATACCTCTTGAGAAAGTATGTGTTATGGTTATGGATTTTAAATGTCCTCCAAAGGCTTACATGCTAAAGATTTGTTCATCAGTCAGTAATGCTATTGGAAAGTATTAGAACTTCCATAAGCAGGAGCCTAGGAGGAGGAAGTTAGGTCACTGAGGATAAGACCTTAAAGGGAATATCTGATCCCTGTCACTGCTCCCCCCCACTTTGTTTCCAACTGCCATAAGGTAAAAAGATGTGTTCTACTGTGCCCTCCCTACCATGATGCTCTGCCTCACCACAGGCCCAAAGCAACAGGGCCAAGTGGCAATAGAATAAAACCTCTAAAACTGTGAGTCAAAATAAGCCTTTTCTCCTTTTGTTTACTTCAGGTATTTTGCTACAGCAACAGAAAGCTGACTAACACATCTGTAAAGTACAGGTTCTTTATGTTATCAATTAAGTTCAGAACCTATATTGGGAGTAGATTTGGTATCTTCTTAGTGAAATTGAAATAAGGTGGAACAGAAAAGGATGGGTTGAGATGCCAACTAAGTGACTTGCCACCCCAAGCACTGCAGCTCTTGATGGTATGACTTGACCCAGCTTTGGTCTTGGCAAGTCCAGTAAACAAATTTACCTGTTCAAGAAGAGGTCTGGACTTTGCCATTTTCTCCTGGAGGCAATATCTAAACCTAAAGTTAATGAAAGGGGTCTTGTTTACCTGATGGCTTTGAATCACTTCTACAATGTGATATAGAATGGGTGCTTTAGGTCACATGGTATCAACCTGCCCTCTCAACGGAGTAGAGATGGTCAGCCACATGGGTGACTAACCAGGCACAGGTGAGCATCCCTGGCTGGCAATACTCCATGTGTGCTGTCAGGCTGGGAAAGTAATGCTGTTGCCAGTTCCATAGGGAAGGGACAATTGGAAGCTCCACGTTTGGAACTTTTCTGAACTCTCTCCTATGTGGTCTTAACCTGGTTGGTTTTAATCTGTATCCTTTAGGTCTATTAAATAGGAACTGTGACTATAACAACTTTAAATGAGTTTTACGAGTCCTTCTACCAAATCATTGAACCCAAGAATAATCTGGGATCCCCAAATTTGCAATTGGTATCAGAATGAAGATAGTTTTGAGGACTGTGCTCCTAATGTTCCAAAACCAGGAAAGTTGGTAAGTTTTTTGAATCATATCACTGTTGAGTAATATTGGGGTGAGCTAGGAAAATAATAAGGAATCAAAGATTGCAAGGAAAAATAAGACAGAAGTAGGAAGAGGAGCGCACATGAAATTTCTCAGAATCAGTGGACTTTCTGAGTCCTATTGGGACATTTAAACAACCATGTTAGATAGAAGGTAACCAGATACAGGCCATCACAGGGAGGAAGAATCTCATGAAGCTATGTATCTACTACAAGAGAAATGTCTAAATTGGGGACTTGGTCTCAGGTCTTAAAGGGACTGTAGGTTCTCTAATCTCCTCCAGTAGAATTGACAAAGGATAGAAGAAGCTCAGTTTCAGAGGATCCCAGAATCTTAATATCTTTCTTAGAAAGTTATTAAGGGCTAGACTTGCCTTTCCTTTCCTTTATACCCTAGTGTTCTAAGAATGTTTGAGAAGCCTAGTGTAGTTCTTAATTACTTAAGAAAACCACCGGTAATAAATAGAAAAGAGTTAGTTACTCAGATTTAGTACTCACTCAAGTCAATCTTTCCTTAACCTTCATGAGAATAAATTGAAGGAACCAGGTACAAGACCACTACTACATTTACCATTGAAGTGAATGATCAGTTGGAATCAAGTCCCTGTGAAAATGATGCCAGTAGTTAGGAACACTTCCATTTAGCAGGTCAAACATCGCTAATCCAAAAATCTGAAATCTAAAATGCTCCAAAATCCAAACATTTTTGAATGTTTAATGTTTCCTACTTTAAGTAGGAAATTCCACATCATAAAACTGTTTCGTGCACAAAAGTATTAAAAATATTATATAGACTTACCTTCTCACTATGTTTAAGGTGTATTTGAAACATAAATAAATTTTTTGTTTAGACTTAGCATCCATCCCTGAGATATCTCATCATATATATATATATATATATATATATGCAAATATTCCAAAATAAAAAAATTTTTTGAACATTTCTTTCAGATAAGGGATACTCACCCTGTCCCTGAACAAGCCCTCTTCCATATCAACTCAGACTCAAAAATCACAAGACTGGACATGAAATGCAAACTGGAATCTATGTTTGACCTCTCTCTTGTCCACATGACCTTGCATTTTGGCTCATGACATTATTGACACAATTTGCCCTAACTTCAATGACTTTATACACTGGAGATCAGAGGTTTGAAAGTGTAAAATTGGGACAATTTTTAAGAATGATCATGGTTTCTGGAGAACAAAAACCCATCCACATAAAGATTTATACTATGGGTCTCCCAAGAGTCAATGGTGGCATTTCAGAGAACTTATTTGAATGTAGCAGGAACCAGAGAGCAATACTTTTCCAGCTGTGGACACTCAACCAGCATCATCAGCATCAGTGGGAACTAGTTAGAAGTGCAAACTCTCAGGCTCCACCCAAACCAGCTGCATCAGACTCTCAAACCCTCCAGCCAGCCGATTTCTGATGCACGCTCAAGCTTGGGGCCGTTGCCATTGAAAGGAAAGCCACAGCCAGAACTGGGGGCAGAAGAGGAGGGCAGAGGTTTACTCCTGTCACTCACTGATCATTAAAGGTTTTGAAAGGAGCAGACTTGGATGTCTGACGAATAAATGACAAGCCCCTAGTGGACGGCAAGCCAAAAAGACATGAGTGTCACGAGAGCGCTGCACCAAGGAGATAAGACACCATCTGGACCAGAACTGGAAATAAGCCAAGAAGAAGGGTATGTAAACTCCCCTCTCAGACAGCTCCTCGGCTCAGCCCAGATCTCCTGACGAATCCACGCCAGCCAGGTTCTCGAGCCCCACCGACCACCCATCCGCCGAGACTGCCGAGACTCCGCTGCTCTGACGGCTTCACCGCCAGCGGAGACCTGCCTGTCCTCGATTCCCAGACCATCGGCCGGAGAGAGTTCTGAGACCAGCCGTCGTCTGCTCTCCAACTAAGATAAAGTCGCATTTGGGGTCGTCGGAACCAACAAGGTAGAGAGGACTTTGGACTATTTGATCGAGGTGTGTTTATTTGCCATACGATTTGATTGATGTGTGATATTAGGAATATTAAGGTTTGTGTTATCCCGAGTGTATCAAATAAAGCCAATTTGTTTGGAACCAAATTCTAGTCACTCGCCTCTCTGCTGCTCGCGACAGGTTTCTAAAGGAAGAGGAATTAGGAGAGGAGGGAGGGAAATTGTGGAGGAAGATAAGAAAGAAGGGAATAATTTTAACAAAAGAATAAGACAAGGGATTGAGGACAAAGAAAAGAAAAGAAAACAAGAATCAACTTTTTAAAAAGTAAACAGAAAATAGGTTAGACTCAGGAAATCTAAACTGGAGCGATGCAGGCAAATTAAATTAGAGCTTAAAGACATGTGCACTGGACTCTAGTCTGTGCTTATATGGCAGCTTCTCCACTCCTAAGTTTGACCTCTCTAGCCTCAGTTTCCTGATCTATAAAATGGGGGTGCCCTTAGTAGTGTTGTTGTGAGGATCCAATGATATCATACATTTAAAGAGCTTGGCATGTTAAAAGACTGGCACGTAGTAATTTCTGAATAAATAGTAGCTCTTTTTTATTGGAAATAGAAATGTTTTTAAAATATCCAGCTCACATCACTAAAACAGTGACAAATTCTCATGTATATGTGTTTGTATAGAAGCAAGTAAAGGAAAGCAGGAATTGGGGAAAAGGGGAAGATATGAGAAAAAGAAACATGAGAAAAATTTAAAGAAACAGTTGAGAGCCAGGTGGGGTGGCACAGGCCTATAATCCCAGTTACTCCAGAAGCTGAGGCGGAAGATCCAAGTTGGAAGCCAGCCTGCGCAACTTAGCAAGACCCTGTCTCAAAATAAAAGCTGGAGATGTAGCTCATAAGGCAGAATGGTCCTGAGTTCAATCCCCAGTTCCACAACCAAAAATTTTTAAAAAGTGGGAGAAACACAGTTGAAAGAAGCAGTCAGGCACCATGGGCTCTGCTAGAGTTCCACATCCTAGCTTGTACTCCCAAGGCCTTGATCCAGACCCTTTCTCCGAGTGCCTCGGTGGAGATATACAACATCCCTTTCATCTGCGTTTTATCCACAGATGAATCTCAAAGGAAGAGAACCTTTCAGGCAACGAGGCTACACCCAGGTCACTCTTGGCGTCCCTCCTTAGCTTCTGCCCATTCCAGAGGACTGATTCTTGATCAGGTTGGTCAGACACATAGGTTGTAGGAACGACTCTGACTTTCTGTCCTCATCCTGCTCTGGCATTCAGATGGATATTCAGCCCCACAGGAGCTGGCTTCTTGTTCTACAAGCCGTCTCCTCACTCTTTCTTCCTAGTGTACTCAGCCTTTTGGGTGGGTAAGTGGACCTAGTCCATTCTGGAGTGCAGAATCTTTGTCCCCTGCCTCCCTTCCTTGTCCCTCAGCTATACATTTGCTCAAGCTTCCCAGATTTACATGGATGAGGTAAGGGCATGTTGTGGTTTAGATCAAAAAAGCCCCTAAAAGCTCGTGTGTTAAAAGCTTAGAGGCTGGGGAGATAGTTGGTGGAATGCTTGCCTTGCAAGCACAAGGCCCTGGGTTCGATCCCCAGCACCGCAAAAAAAAAAAAAAAAAAAAAAAAAAAAAGCTTAGCATCCAGGCAGCAGCGTTCAGAGGTGGAGCCTCTGGGGATGTGATGGACCCATGAGGGTTCCAAACTCATCAACGCGTTTATCCACTGATGGATCCATAACTTAGTGGGCTATTGGGAGATGTGGAAACTTTAGGGGGTGGGGCCTAGTTGGAGAAAGGAGGTCCTTGGGGCATGCCCCCTTCTCTCCCTTGGGAAGTATTTCCCTCCCTCTCTCCTTCTTTACCTCTCTCCTCCTCTCCTCACTCTTTTCTTCCCTCCTTTCTGGCTGCCATTAAGTGAGAAGCTTTTTCCTGCCATGTGACCATGTGCTCCCTGCCATGATATTTTTCCTCACCATAGGCCCAGAAACAATGCAGACTAGTAGCCCTTGACTGAAACCTCTGAAACAATGAACCAAAATCAATAAATCCTTACTTAAGTTGGTCTTCTCCACTATTTTTTTACAGTAGTGGAAAGTTGACTAACACATGTCCTCTTTCAAAAATTCCCACCCACCTTTATTAAAGCTCAGCTCTAGAATATCAATGGTTGCCCAGGTGTTAATACAGATGTGTTTAATTTTGCTCTTATTTCATCTGTGTAATTCCCTTAATAATCAAAGGTAGATGGAAATCAGGCTTTGCTGGGTACCTGGTTTTAATGGAACAAAACTTCACCTTGAGTCTGACGAGAGGAGTTGCTTCTGGTATGTGTATGGACCTGTGAAGAGTGGTTTTATCAATTTCAATAAACGGATCTCTACTTTTGTGAAGCACGGGAATCAAGAAAGGAGCATTGGTCAGCTGCATATCTGCAAATTTGTGTAATTTTTGAGTGTTTAGCTTTTAGATTTCGTCTTTACTACTGATAGATTTCATGTACACAGTGGTTAAATTAATATTTGAGTGTTTCCAAATATTCATTCATTCAACAGGCCTTTGTGTAGTGCCTCCTAAAGGCTCCTGGGAAACACACTAATATGCAGTCACTGTGTTGAGTTGGGGGGCAGGACAATGGAGTTGTAGAGGGTCCTTATGCAAAAATATCTGAATGGATAACTTGGTTTATAGAGTCCTTTTCAAAATAGCAGGGGTATGGGGAGAAGGTTAACAAGAGTTAACAAGAAAAGACATAAGAATAGTTCCTAATGAGGAATTAGGAATTATTACGAAGTCGTGGTGCATGGACCAGAACTGACAATATGATTTTATTTCATCTGACTCCAGGCAGGCTGAGCAAATATCATGATAGCATTCCTATTTGTGCCTCTCCTGTGGGTATAAAACATGAAATCCTTAATTCAAAGCTCTGGATGAATGTCCTGTGGACATATTTAGATCAATGACTGTGACTGCATTCTATGTTTTTAATTTTCTGGTAGTTGGATTTTTTAGTACAGTAAGGACTGGTAGTATAGTTCAGTGACAAACTGTGCACCTAGCACGTGAGAGGACCTGGGATCCATCCCTAGCACTACAAAAAAAATTAATAATATAGTTGACCCTTCCCCCACTAGTTCTGCATCCATGAGGTTCATCTGACCTTAGAACAAAAATACTTGAAAAAAAGAGGTATGTGTGTTCTGAATGTTACAGACTTTTTTCCTTGTCATAATTCTCTCAACAATATAGTATAACAATAATTTATATAGAATTCACATTGCATTGGGCATTATAAATTACATAGAGATTATCTAAAATATATGGGAGGATGTGCATGGGTTATATGTAAACACCATTCCATTGGAGGCACTGGTAGAAGTTCCAGAGTCCAAAGCCCCCAGAACCAGGATGTCTGAGGACAGAAAGAGACAGATATGCTAGCTTAAGGATATCTTGCTTTACTGGGGCCCTCAGTAGATTGAATGGTATCAGCCCACGTTGGTAAGAGCAGAACTTAACTTAGCCTACTGATTCAAATACTATTCTCTTCTGAATACACCCTCACAGACGCACTCAGGAATAATGTTTTAACAGCTATCTGGGCATCCCTTAGCCCGGTCAAATTGGTAAATAAAATTACTCATCATACCCCTTCTCTCTTTAGTTTATCCCTCTCTGTACCATTACATATTCTCTCTCTTTCTCTTTCTCTCTCTCTACTATAAACCTTCCTCTTATAAAATTTACATATCTCTAGCCATAACTTTTCAAAATTTAAGAAAAAGGAATAGTTTTTTTTTAACTTGTGTCAGAAATGTAAGATTGCATATTGTCAAAGAGAACCAGAGTTGCATAATAAAGTAGTAAACACAGATTTTATTTAGAAACAATTTCAATGGGAGAAAAGTGACCTCCATATAGAATTGGGCTCAATTATGGACAAGTGGGTGTTTATAGTCAAGGAGCAAAATGGAAAGTTGGTAGATGGAAAATGGCTAAGAGAAAACAACCAGGGTAGGGAGATGCTGGCTAAGCCAACTCAAGAGGATTCTTGCTGAAGGGAGACCAGGGCCATCAGATGTTGAGGGTGGAGGTAAAGAAACTGGATTATCAAAGGTGATCAGATATCAGGGGTGGGGTTTTTCACTTAACTGATTTATCAGGATTCTTGCTAAAACTGGACTTGGCAGCCTTGAAGACAAGGCCCTAGAACGTGGTCAAAAGAGAGCTCAGAGAAACCTGTCTGTAGTTCAGTCAAGGACAGAGTCTTTGTTAATTAACAAGTAGAACCCTCATAACAATCCTCTGAAGTAGGCAGAGCTGGCTGGTATTGTTTGCCTCTCCTAATCTATTTCTCTAACAATAGCAATAGGAATATTAGCTAACACACTTAGCACTTATCAAATGCAAGTCCTGTTTGGAAGAACTCTACATATATTAACAAAGAATACACTAAAAGAATTTAAGAATTTTTAAATTTATGTTATTGGATATTTATTTTTCTCTCAACAATTTCCCTTGTGAAAAGAAAGAAAGAAAAAAAGGGGTGGGGGGTTGGGAGGACCATTCCAGTGAATCCAGTGTGTGTGTCACATGACGTTGGTTACTCAAGGACCAGAAGACCCCCCTTTTCTCTCTCCAATTACCACAAGTCTGATGCAGGTAGCAACAAAGAGGAAACATGGAGTATCAATAAATCCTTAGGCTCAAAAGCGATTACCTTCTCTGAATATTGACTAACATTTTTATGGTGCTGTTCCTATTATGAATAGAATTTCACTGACATATTATTGAAGTTAATCCTCATGAAACATTCTGCACTCCCTCCTAGTTCTGTTATGTGACAAAACGGGAGGGGCCAAAACTGTGACCCTGATCTTCTGATCCCAAATCCAGGCCTCCTTACCACTAATTTGTGCTTTTACATTTACAATAACCACTTGATTACTCTTTTTCTAAAAAATGCAAGCAATCAATCCTATTCTAATTTTCACTGATCTACTGCATGCCCAGACACCATAAGTGTACCTTCTACAATAATAATAATAACAACCAATTCTTACTGAACACTTACTGTATTATTGTTCTGAGAGTTTTATATCCACTAGCTCATCTAATCACAAGGAGTTTAAATATGAAACGACTTACATTTACAGATCAATTATCCATTCAACTCTTTACAGTGTGGCAGACATTTATAGTGGAAAGAATCTGGGCTTTGGAATGAAAAAGAGAGAGAGAGAGAATTGAATTCACATTCTGACTCTTGTTATGTGAACTCAGAAAAGTTTTCACTTACCTACTTTGTAGTGTTGTTATATTAAAGCATGTTTAGTGCATTGAACAGAACCTAGCTCATGATAGTTCTTTATGGGATATTTTAGTTTTAAGAGCAACAACAGATAGCAACTATGATCATATTCATTTAACAAGCGAGGAAAGAAGCTTAGATAAGCAACAGACCAGCATGTGGACAGGGGCATCTCCTGATTCCAAGGCAAGCTCTTCTCCCAAGTGCCACTTCGCCACTCAAGAGGTTGGTCTGGGTCTCAGTTAATTTCCAAACACTGTAGTAATTATGTGGGGCAGACAGTGTTCACAAACTTAGGTTTCTATGTTTTATTACTACCACCTTCTAAGTAACCAAGTGCTTCCAGATGCTACACAGTGACAGCAGGAGAACTGTGATGACCTATGTGCTGGAGATTATATTAGAATATGAACTTCATTTGGAATTCAGGGGCTTCCGTCATGGTCAGTTGACTCTTAGCGATAAGACAATAGTTTGGGAATGATGATCATGTTGACTTACAGCTTTCGATTTAATAGAATTCCAAAGCCCTTTTCTTAAAAAATAATATACTCGATTTTGCACCCTTTATACCTTTTCTGCTTTAGAACCAAGCTTTCTTTACTGAACTCCTTTTCTGACTAAGTCTATATGACTTAGTCAGACTAAATTCTTAGACTGAGGTTATAAACCAACGAGAACAGGAATGAGGAATCCAATCCTCTCTTCACTTGTAGGAATTCATATTTCACTTAGACACCAAACACACACCCAAGCCAAGTCATACTTAATTTGGCATTTAAAAAACTGAAACTAATCAAAGTTGGCGTTTCAACTGTCTAAATTCAGGCTTATAAATGAATGTTATAAAAACAATAAAAACAAACAAATTCAAGACAGTGGATTACTATCTTAGAAAAAATTGAACTTAAAACATTGACCGTGTTCATGTTCTGTTCTTTAAAATGTTATATTTTGCAGTGGGTTGCTCATATAACATGGGTTTACCTATAGGAACTAGATTTATGTTTTCTTAAATTTCTTGCAGTGCTGAAGATCAAACTTACCGCCTAGCTCATGCAAGGCAAGCACTTTACCAATGAGCTACAACCCCAGCCCTTTTATTTTGAGATCGGAACTAGTGGTCCTCCTTTAGCTTCCTATGTAGCTGTGATTACAGGTATACACCACTGTCTAGTTTAGATTTACTTTTGAAACAGTAGATTGGAAAAATCTTGTGTGCGGGAGGGGTACTGGGGATTGAACCCAGGGATTCTACCATTGAGTTACACCCCTCGTCCTTGTTTAATTTTTATTTTGAAATAGGGTCTTCCTAAATTGCTCAGGCTGTCCTGGAACTTGCCAACTTCCTGCCTCAGCCTTGGAAGAGCTGGGTTTACAGGCCTGCACCACCATCCCCAGCAATACTTTCTTCTTTAGGAAGATATTAGAGACCTTTTAAAACCTGTCTACAGCATATGTGCAACTGGTCATAATAAGAATCATATTGCTACTGAAAGTTGAATGCAACAGAATTGGAAAAAAAATCAAAGTAAATTTTCTGTGGATTTTGGCAAGAGATCATCTAAACTTGTGCATTTTATATATGAAAAAATAGAGATCCTGATACATGATACTGGCCCAAGCTAGTCAGTGACTGGAACTTTATTTCACTTCTGTCTAGTACCCATTTCACAAATTCATAGTATTTGCTCCCAATTTTTTGGCCTCAACTTTGAAATATCTAAGAAAGGGCATCCCACCAAATCAATAACCATTTAGAAAGAAACTTTTTTTTTTCTTGGTATTGAGGATTGAACCCAGGGTCTTGTACATGCTAGGCAGTGCTCTACCACTAAGCTACATCCCCATCCCCTTTTTAAATTATTCGAGACAAGGTCTTCCTAAATTTCCCAAACTGGCCTGGAACTTGCCATCCTCCTGCCTCAGTCTCCTGAGTAAATTACAGGTTTGCATGACCACACCCAGAAGAAACATTTTTATTAAAATAAACAGTTTATTTTATTATTTAAATAAACACAATTTAAGAGGTAGACCCTGTCTTTGCAGAAGTTTATTTTTTAAAATTTGCTCCACCAGAAAAATCTTAATATAGAAACACTGTTAATTTAGAGATTATATTTTTGCAGTGCTATGAATTTAACACTGGGCCTCACACATGCTAGGCAAGAGCCCTACCATTGAACTACCTCCCCAGCCTAAAGGTTGTATTCTTGATCAAGACACGTTCTCAGTGAATCAGATAAAAGTAAGGAAAAGCTATATTGACTTTAAACTTCTTCTGATAGTAAAATTATTTATTTGGTTGAGTGAATATAAATTCTATTTAATATGGTGATAGCAGTTTTGATCTGACTGCAGAGACACATGAGTCATGGCCACCAGTATGGTCCACTGTGGTCAGCACTTTCTTTCTATTGGCATAGCTGGAGAAAGCCCCAGCTGGAACCACATTGGCTTTGAGAGCCATGTGGTGCAGTTACATAATTCAGCTAGTATTTATGGAGGATATACTGGGGCATGGAAGGTTATCTCATCATGGAAGACAATGTTCAATTACTAGCCTTCTCTGCATCCCTTTCCATCCAGCCTCTTGCCTGCCTAGATCTTAAAATACCACTTACCACCAATCACACTGGAGAGTCTTGATTTTAAATCCTACCCATCAATACTTTGCTTTGGACTATTTAGGGAGCTGATGCATTCTCTATTTAGTGTTCTTCACCCATTCCTTCATACACACACACACACACACACCTGTTTGTTTCCTACATCTTATTATCTATCAGATTGTAATTTCATAATCATCACCACTTCTACCTGTACTAATTTTCTAAGGCTTCTGTAACAAAATATTTCAAATGATGTGACATAAAACAGGAGTTTGAGCCAGGTGCAGTGGTACACACCTGTTACCCAGCAGCTCAGGAGGTTGAGGTGAAGCAGGAGGATCGCAAGTTCACAGCCAGCCTCAATGATACCTTGTCTCAAAAGAAAATAGAAAATGGTCTGGGGATGTGGTTCCGTGGTTAAGTGCCCCTGGGTTTAATCTCCAGAACCAAAAAAAAAAAAAAAAAAAAAGAAAGAAAGAAAGAAAGAAAGAAAGAAAAATTTGTTGTCTCATAACACAGTCCTGGATGGAGGCTAGAAGTCTGAGACAAAGGTGTGTCAGCAGTGCCACCCTTATGACAAAGGCACTAAGGAAGTGCCTGTCCCCTGGATTCTGGTACTTTATCAGAAATCTTTCTCATTCCTTGACTCGTGGCAGCATAACTGTAGTTTTCACGTGGCGTTCTTCCTGTATGTGTGCCTCTGTGTCCAAACTTATATTTTCTATAAGGACATTAGTCATTGGATTTGAGGTCCACTCTACTCCAATGCAATCTTAACTACATCTGCAATGTCCTGATTTCCAAGTAAAGACATATTCTGAGACGCTAGAAGTTAGGACTTTAACATAAATTTTGGAGGGATGTGTTTCAACCCATAATACTAATATTTTGCTCAAATCAGGCACTTGAAGTTGTTTTTAAAATAAGGGCAGTAAGATTATCTTGGTAAGTGAATTCTACAGTACATAATAATCTATTTTATATATTTTAACTTCTTATTATAAAAAATTTGAAACATGTAAAAATAAACCTAATAATTTAAGAAACCAGTTTTTGTTCTGTAGTTTCAACAATTTTCAACTAGCTGAGAATCATGACACATGCCTGTACTCCCAATTCCTTGGGAGGCTGAGGCAAGAGGATTGTCAAATTTGAGGCCAGCCTTGACATCTTGGTGAGACCCTGTCTCAAAGTAAAAAATAAAAAAAGGACTGAGGGTATAGCTCAGAGGCAGAGCACCCCTGGGTTCAAGCCCTAGTACTGAGCAAAAAAAAAAAAAAAGAAAGAAATTATCAACTCATGGTTTGTTTCATTTCCTTCCTGTATTTTACCTATATAAAACACTTTACATTATTTAAAATACTTTCATCTACATTATCACTTTTGATTCTCATAACAATTGCGAAATATAGGCTATGTAGTTTTACAGGAAATTCTATCTCTAACAAATTACTATTTGAATGTGTATGTCAATTTTTATCATGAGGAGGAAAAGAATGCCAATACACCTTTATGCATGTTTTATTAAGGTTTTGAGCATCCCAATTTATTAGTAAAAGGAAAAGGAGGAACACTGACATGTTATAGCCTTAGCTGATTTTCAAACTGACTGGATTATTTTTTGACAAAATTATTAGAACAAATTACCCATTTCTGCTTTTCTAGAAAACTAGTTTCTGAATAACCTTGATCCAAACCATCCTTATAAAAATGTGATTTTCTAAACAAACTACCTCTAACATTCACATTTTTCACTTAACAGCTATAAATGTCTAAAATTTGAAGAAGGATTCCAGTTTAGAACACTTCTAGGTCAAAAGTGATGTTTGTAGTGGGTTCAGATGTATGAAAATGAAGCAAATGAGCCATTTAATTTGTGGTTTGGATGTCATTTCTCTGACAGTTATCAATGGAATTGTCATGCATCTCTAGAATGTGGGGCTATAAGAATTATTTGACATCATTCTTTTGTATAATTGCATCTGATATTTTGACAGAATGTATTTATGTTCACATGCATGTGAGTATTGATTATCAATATTTTCATGTTACATTATTACTTGAATATGAATTAGTTCTGATCCTCATCATGACCTGATTTGCATAATCACATTATCATAGCAATATTTATAAATACTTAATTGTGTATAGATATTTTTTTCTTGATCTCTTTCCTTCTTGACCAAGAATGCCAAGGATGTCCCCAATGCTCACTTGAAGGATGAGTTAGTCACACTAGCAAAACCCCAGGCTCAAATGTCAAATGAGATCACTTCAATACAGTGCAGGAAACATACTGCAATCTTTTTCCACAGAAGTTACAGTTGCATATTACTCATGAAGGCAACATGTAAATGTTTAGTAATTATACATGTTTTTCATCAACTCCCCAGATGGGATTTTTTTTATACCTTTGTTTATATGAGAACAACAACTGAATAGTGAAATGCAATAGCTGATGCCAGCAATCTAAGGCTTCATTAGTGCAAACGAAGTAATGCTCACTTTGTTACGCAAATAATTACAGAGATTAAATGAAAATAAACAGTGAGAGGATGTGCAGAAGCTCTGAAGTTAGATAATTATTTTAATTACTCTAGTGACTTCCACCAACCTTCATTATCAGCCACAGATCAAATTTAAATTGTTTTATGGAAGAATATCATAAACTATGTGGAAAAGTACTATAGTTACCCAGTGATTATGCTTATAAAATTGACACTTTATTCAAGTTACCATTTTAAAAAATTTGTTTCCACTCCAGCACCTAATAAAATCATTACATATTTTTGAAGTATAATAAAATTTTGCCTTTAGAATTGTTTTACCCTGGTTTCATGCTTCAAATGAGTATCCTTAGTAATACTTTTTGTATCTTTATATCTTTACTCCAATTTGATCATAGAGGATTTGGGGCCACAGTTTGAGTCACTGAATGTAAAACAATATGGCATATTCAATCATTTGAAATAAATGTCTCTTAGAATCATGTCATCTTTATTGCATACCCTGTATTTGGAGTAAGTTGATTTCTACTTTCTTATTCTCCTACACCGACTTGGGAAGACTAACAACCCACTAACAGGTGTATACATTATCTAAAGGCATTGTTGGTCTTGTTTACATTAGTTTTTTTGTTTTGTTTTGTTTTTATTCAGTACTAGTGATTGAACCCAGAAGTGCTCTACCATTGAGCTACACCTCCAGCCCTTTATTATTTTGAGACAGGGTCATGCTAACTTGCCAAGGCTAGCCTCAAACTTGCAATCCTCCTGCGTCAGCCTCCCAAGTAGTTGCCATTACAGGCCTGTACCACTGTACCAAGCTATATTTCATATAGTCATGTGTTAATTTTGATTCTTGGAGAGCCCCTGGGTTAAGATATTCTTTGAGGAAGTGTTACCTGTATTTATTGACTGCCTCTGTGTAATGCCAGTTCTTCTGGAAAATATTTTACCTAACTTATTCCAATTATCCTTACACGATTCCCACGGAGTATGTATTATTACCCCCATTTTCCAGATGAGGAAATGGATGATTTGAGAGTTTCCTTCACTTTTCAGAGTTACATAAGTAGAAAGGACTCGACTGAGAATCAAATCCAGGTCTATCTGATTCCATATACCTTGATGTCTTCCAGCAAAGAATGAATGAAGCAAACCTGGATTCAAATGTTGACTAAGGATAATAGGATAAAAGGAATCATAGTCCCTGATGCACCGGTTAAGTGTTGTGTTGCATGACATCAGTGAATATTTTGCACTAGCTAAAATCTTAAATTCCAAATTTGTGTGGTTTTCAAAGTGCTTTGCCTCTGGATCCTGGAGAACACACAGTTAGGAAATAGGTTTCATGGTATAATGGGACTGAGATTCCCACTACCAAAGGTTAGTGATGTGTTTTTATACAATTCAGTAACCACTTGAGCTTCACTCCAGCTAATACAGGCATTTCACTTCAACCAAGTTTAAAAACTCCAACAGAAAGGAGACTTCAGGAACCTTTGGGGAAAGGGAGTTGGACTGACCTCTGTCCTACCTCCCAGCGTTTACGGAAAGCTGGTACTGGCTTTCCTCCGCCCTTCCTCCCCCTTTGGCACACCAAAGCCAGACCAGGACACGTTTTTTCCTCTGAGTTTGCATTACATTCAGAGATGCTTTAGGTTATTCCAGAATATGAGTAGGAATCAAATACAGTCTTTGTTTTCCATGTTTAGGATGTACTAATCTGCAGAAAAACTTAGTCGTGGGTGAGTAGGGAAGTTGGGACAGAAGACTAACCCTGCGTGTTAGGGGGCAGGAAGTGTTAGTCTGAGATTTCACTCTCAGGTGTCAGATGCGCAACGCCAGATAACCCGCAGGACAGGCAATGGTAGAAAAGCGGCAGAAAAGCTGGAAGTGGGAGGCAACAGGGGGTCAATTGCCTCAGAGCTCTGCTTTGCGCCCTGAGAATGCGCAGTTGGAGGGATTTATTTGTGAACCAGAGAAAGGCAGATAAGCGAGGGAAGATGGGTTCAGAAATTATTTATCTGGGGCAGAGCCGGAAAGCGGGAGCTTTCCTGCTGCTTTGCAAGCACCTCCCTGGGACGTGCCTAGAAGCATGGCCCTTTTCTTTCTTCCGCGTACGTTACAACCAGCCGGGGAGGGATTCAGGTAGCAGGTCCGCTAGATAGAAAAAGTCCAAGCAAGCGCCAGCGGTTTGCTCGGTGTCTTCCGGGCACTGCCATGGGTCTACATGTCACCGTACAGTCTGATACTGATGGCACAGTGTTTATATCTAGGAAGGCCACCCCCCGCCGCCCAGGGCCGGGCTGTGTCAAGAGGCCCGGCAGTGAGGAAGCCATGGGCTGTAATCAGGAGACCCACGTTCTATTTCCACTTGGTTATTTGTGACTAACCTTGAAGGAATTCCTTTAATTCCCGGGCCTGAGCTGCCTCATCCAGAAAATGAAGGTAATTCTACTTCCCAGGCCTTCTTGAAAGGATTATTGGGAGGGTCAATCGTAAATATTCCGGTGACAGCGAACCGTTTGGGGCTATGGCTCCAAAGTATTGGGGAAAAATTAGTTAAACCTACTCAGCAGGAGTTTTATGAATCTTCCTCCCCTCACCCCGCCCCCCACCACCACTCCTCAAAGATCCAACTGCGGTCAAAAAACCTTTCGGATTGATTGTTCATACCAAACACCTATGTGCGGCACCCCTCCAGCTCCGGGGGCTTCTACCGATTTCAGCCTTTCGGTGAAAGCGGTTTCCCCTCTCCACCCACCGTTCCGCACACTAATCCTGCAGCTGTGGGGCCGGGAAAGAGATCCGTTTGTTCTCTCCCGCCTTTCTCCTACTCTTATTCCCCGGCCTAGGTCTCCCGAGTTTTCCGCACGTGAATGGATTTTCCCGCTGATCTCCAAAGACCTTGCAGTATTTCAGAAAGCTGAGAGCGAGCGGAGATCAGAGAACCAGCATCACCCGCTCCCGGAGAGGTCGTGCAGCCCCGCAGAGACCCTCCTCCTGCTCCGCTTTTGACCGTGTAGCCGCCGCCTCCCTAGCTAGCTCTCGGGGTCGTCCGCATCAGACCCGGCAGAGAGCCGGAGGACCCCTCCCCACTTCCCTCTCGCAGCCCCTCTCCGCCAGTAGCAGCGCTGCTGTCTTCCCACAGGAGGACTGGGAGGACGCTGGAGTCTGCAGCGCCCCCGCCCCCTCGCTTTTTCTTTCTTTCCTTGCTTTGGGATCTTGCTGCCGGAGCCTGGAGAGGTTCTGAGAAGAAAGAGCAAGGGACAGCTGCGGCGCGGGAACAGAGCTGGGGGCACTACATTCCAGGTGTCTCCTCGGGGTTCCAGCCGCCCCGGCCCGCAACCTGAGGAAGAAAATCCCCCTGCACCTGCCGTCCGCCCTCGAAGGGGTCCCGGAGAGCGTATCCGAAGCCCGCAGCTGGAGCCACTTCGCCCGCAGCGCCGTGGGACTACAGTAGCGAGGCGACCCGGGTGCCGGCTCCAGGCTTCCACTCTTCGGAAAGAGCACAGTGGGGATCACCGCCTTCCCTCACTGGGCACAACTCCGGCCAGTAGCGCACGGCTGGACCGAGTACCGCTTCCCGGCGACTCACCCAGAGTGAAGGGACAGCCCCTGCCCGCCCGCAGCTCTTGTAGTGCTAGCTTCCCCCGCACCTGCGCGGATCCCCCACGCCCAGGTGGGGAGCCCCTTGGCTCTCGGTCCCGGCAGCGCCCCTGGCCGGATGGAAAGCGCGCGGGTTGTATTTCCCTGAGTGCTGGCGCCAGTCGCCGTCCAAGCTGAGCACTGGGGTCCGCCGGCTTGTCCCCCTCTGGGGCGTCGGAGAGAACCGGAAAGTGCGCACCATGAAGTCCGTGCTGTTTAGTCGCTTCTTCATCCTCCTGCCCTGGATCCTAATTGTCATCATCATGCTCGACGTGGACACGCGCAGGCCTGCGCCCCCGCTCACTCCGCGCCCCTACTTCTCTCCCTACCCAGTGGGCCGCGGGGGCGTCCGACTCCCGCTCCGTAGGGGGAGCTCCGGACGCGTCGCGGAGAAGCGCAACGAGTCTCGGCCACAGCCACAGCCGCAGCCGTTGCTGCCCACCATCTATGCTATCACGCCCACCTACAGCCGCCCGGTGCAAAAAGCTGAGCTGACTCGCCTGGCCAACACGTTCCGCCAGGTGGCGCAGCTGCACTGGATCCTGGTGGAGGACGCGGCGGCGCGCAGTGAACTGGTGAGCCGCTTCCTGGCGCGGGCCGGGCTGCCCAACACGCACCTGCATGTGCCCACGCCGCGGCGCTATAAACGGCCAGGGTTGCCGCGCGCCACCGAGCAGCGCAACGCGGGCCTAGCCTGGCTGCGCCAGAGGCACCAACACCAGCGCGCGCAGCCGGGTGTGCTCTTCTTCGCCGACGACGACAACACCTACAGTCTGGAGCTCTTCCAGGAGGTAGCGGCCGGCCTGCCACACTGGAGGGCAAGGGCGGGAGGGGACTGGGTCCGGCTGGGCTGATGTTTTGCTTCCCCTCACTCTTTGGCTGCACTTTTGAGTTCTCAATTCTGCGTGCGCGCATTGGGAACTCAGCGTGGAGCAGCTCCACACCAGCAGTTCGCAGCCATCGCTGACTTTGGGGTAGGGGGTGAAAGGACCTTGTGGCCCAGAGGGACAAAGTCTGCCCTGGGCCACGGAAACAGCACAGGTAATTTGCAGGGCCCTGGCTCTGGCCAGCTTGAGGATGGAGCCCATACCAGGAGGTAGGCTTGGCGTATTCCAAGGTTTTTCAAAGCATACAGGTGTAGAGCTGAATCAATCACATACGTAGGAAAGTAGAGATGGTAATTGGAAAGTCAGTGTAGAAGCAAATTTGTCTCATACAGTTCCCAGGTACAGAAATGATTGTTAGTGAAACACTGACTTCTGTGAGGGTTCTTCCTCCATCTATTCCTGTATTCCTCAAGTCTTTTTCTGCCTATGATATGAACCCCTTTTCTAGGAGGTCCTCTCTGGCAAATGAGTTGAGATTGTTCTGCCCTGCAGTTATATCTTTTTGCAGCCCAAGACATCAACTGGCCTGACTGATGCCCTTTTCACGACCGACCTTTCTTTAAGGCCTCTGGCTTGGAGAATTGTACAGGCCCCCTTTGCACTGGGCCATTGCTTCCAGGCGCTCTTTGGGTTTGAGGGCAACTGGGCCCCCCCTACTGCTGAGAAGGCATACATACTCCTTGGAAGGTCACAAGCATGTATAAGCAACAGGCATGGAGTTCAAACAAGTGATGTTTAAGACTGGTATTTTGTGGTGGACTTGTGTGTAGTCTGCAAAGGAGATTGAGTTGCGTAGCTTTATCAGCTTTCTTCTTCCCAGTACAGTTACAGCTGAACAAAATCTTGATTTCTTTGATGTCCTGTGGGACTGTTACCTTCTTCCAGCTGAAATTCCTTAACATCTACTCCCCCAACACCCCCTCCCTGTGAGAGGAGAGTACTGTGTGAGAATAATACTGAATTGATAAAATAACCTGTATGTCTAGTAATCTAATACCCTAACTGCCCCGCCCCATTTTCATCCTAATCTCTATTTTGCTTTAACTTCTGGACAGAGTTACTCTGTACCTGCCACTTAGTTATTATGTAGCTCTCAAAAATCCATTTCTTAATTGCTGCCTTCATTTCTATTTATCCTCACCTTCATAAATAAAAGGAGCAGTAATTGTTCTCCATTGTTTCTGGACATCTTTTCACTGCATGGCTTGTTTTCCATTGTTTCTCCAGAAAAATAGCTTGGGAATGTATAGTCTTTATTATATCCTTGATTAGAAAGATGATTTGATGGATTTAAAGTTAGGTTCTTATTTTAAGTTGGCTGTTTCTGTGCTCTTTGCCCCAAAGAAGAGTGGTCTTAAGTAAAATAATGCCCATATCTATTAACATTTGAGGAGCTAGTTTGTGAAGGGGAAATGATTGCATTTATCCCAGCTTTTAGTCTGTTGGCATGAGGTGTTGAATGAGTGGAAAAGTTGGCACATACCAGGCAGTGAAACATTTGAAACAGTCTTCCTTTGATGCTCACCATGCTGAAAGGAAGGCTTGTTGGTGGGGCATATTATGCAGGAGAAAAATCCAATAGGATTTTCCATCACCCCATGAGGGGATAAAAGAAAAGAAAAAAAGGGTAGAAAGAAAAGTTAGTTTTGGCAAAGAGGAAATTATAAAGAAAAATCATGAAAAACTTAAGACACTAAAATTTTGTACAATTGGAAGTAATGGGATAATAAAATAAATGTACCTTAACATGTGCAACTATTTATGAAGCGTTGCCAACTATACATAACAAAACAATAAGTATAATATGCATGAAACATATTAGAAACATATAAGAATTTAAGTTCTATATCTTCTGGAAATTTTTGCCCAGACAGTAATTTTATAACTTACGGTACCTTTCTGAACCATGACTTCCAACTCCCTTTCCCCAAGCTGTAATGTTTTTGGACGTATTATGACTCTGTTGTAAATATATGTTGAACATATAGTTTCCTTGTTACAACTTTTTCCCTTGCATGCAAGCACCATTGAACTTGAGTAGTGGAATGTATGCACCCCTAGTCTCATGCATTTTCCAGAATCTGAAGGGTTTGTTTTGCTTTTTCTTTAAACTGTTTCATTAATGGAATGATCTACCATGCACCCATCTGAATTAGTGATTCTATGTGTACTATAGTATAAACACTATTTTCTCGTAGAAAAGATAGGACCAGATAAAACCTTTGATAACTGCAACTTCTTGGGGAAGGGAAAGATGCTGATCAGGGATGCTTTAGGACTGAGGCATATATTTCAGTCCTTTTTATTGTGCATACACACACAGATTAGTTTTTAAGTAATTCACAGGAAGGAAAGAATGTCCCAAGTCAGGCTTCATCTTTATTCATAGTGCTTCTCATTTCCATGGTTGATGTTAGAGCAGATAAGATAAAAGGAGGAAAATGAACCAGGTACAAATTAACTCACTAAGGATTGGCTGCAAATGAAGGAAAGTAAAGGATGAAAGGTCTCCAAATTAAATTAAAGACTCAACAGGCAATCTGTGTTCAATTATTCCTCCCTAGTAACTGGAATAGGGCTTTTTTTCTCCCATGAAGCTAATTTTCAGCCTCCCTTTTCAACCAAGCTCTGCTGCCAGGAAAGAAATATTTGCATTGAACTATCCTATGTTAACAGCCAAATCTATTTGCAAATGAAGTCAAGTGTGAGTTGTAGCCACAAAAACTGTCCATTGGAGAAGGAGGTGGTAGGGTTTTTTCAGATTTCAAATATCTCAACTAACTCTGGTCCTTCCTGTGGCATTGATAGTGTTTTGCACTAGGGATCACTGGTAATCCGGCCTGCCTGTGCATCCTATTGATCTAGCTCTCTGGAAAAGCTTATTTGTAAAGTATTTAAGCTGCTTTAATAAAAGCCACAACAACAAATAAATGTGACTTTAGCTGGTCATATTTTCAATAACACTATTGATCAGATTTCTGTTCTCCACTGGAAAATCTTCAAAGCTTTCCTAAGTTTAAAGTGGATGCTTTTCAGGTGAAGTTAGTTTCACCTTTGGAAATCAATGGAAAGGTTAAAAAGCACTTTCCAAGCAAAGAAAAAAAATTTATCTTTAATGAGATGAGACTGGAAGACAAGCCAAGTTAATGAGACTGCATCTTGAAGATGTATCTGGAAAGCAGTGAACTAAAGAAGCCCCTTGTTTAGATTTCTTGTTGGGTGCTGTTATGTGGTTTGTATGCTAGGCAGATGAGGGAGTTGAGGTTTACTTCTGTCTTCTTTTCTGAAGTATTTGTTTTCCCCCTCTTGCATGCTGCTTACTAGAGCCATAATCCAAAGGATATTAGAGTTTGCAATGCTTGACACTTCCTAAAATAGTAACTATTTCCTGAAAGAGTTGATACAGTTACCCTTGATACAGTTACTTAGGGTAATTATCTTTAAAAAAAAAATATTTTTTAGATGTTGATAGACCTTTTATTTTATTTATTTGTATGTGGTGCTGAGAATCAAACCCAGTGCCTCACACATGCTAGGCAAGTGCTCTACCCCTGAGCCACAACCCCCAGCCCCAGTCATTATCTTGTTAAAGTGAAGAAACCTGGAAGATTGTCTTAGGTTAACCTAAAAGATGAACTCAAATGTACCCATTGCATTTTATTTCTTCCTCTCTCAAAGCATATTAACAGTCATGCCATGGGTCTGGAATGTGAGAGTTTTGTAAAACTGTGTATATAAAACTACACCCAGTTTTCTTAGGTTATAAATATTACATCTATAGATTTTCTTTGCTCTCTCTGGATGTATATTGCTTAAATTATGATTCATTTTTGATAGTTTTCTTTGGAGAACAGCAGTTTTCATTTGGATTTTGATATTTTAATGGGCCAGAAATAACAATTTGGATTTAAAAGACATTCTCCATTCTGCCTCTTCCTGTTGTCTTTTTCCATCATTCTTCCCTCAACCTACTTTTCACTGATTATTCTCTCATGAATAGACATGAAGACATGTCCAGATTATTATTTGGTGTGATGGATGTTGTGTCTTTTAAATGTTTAGGCTGCTGTTGTGGCTTCTTGGAAGCTGTGGCGGTGGCTCCATTTTCTTCTGTCTACTCCACTTGCTTCTAAATTACAAGCTGGTAAATTTTCTCTTGTGCGAACAGTAATGGAATGGTAATTGCTTTTAAGGCATGCTGCAAAAGCAAAATAGAAGAACCAAAGTCAACGGTCTTATTTATAAACTATTCCAGGTGGTATTCAAGTAGTATTTGGGGGTTTTTTTCCCCCACGGAATTCAATAATGTTCAGATATGCCTAAGACCTTTTGGACTGTGGCGGAATGTTCATTCAGTCTATTAAGATAGCACACTATTGTGCATTTGCTTCACAGTGCTATTGAAGCATGAAATTTAAGTTTTGTGTGGTTCTCAAATTCTCCCCCCAAACATAGGTAAAATTGTTATACCAATTCATAGGTAAGTAGGTTGGTTTAAAATAGATTTCCAATTTGCAGAAATAAAACTATAGTAATTCATGTATTTATTCATGCCTGGTAATTCTTGCATATGATTTTAAATAAATGTCAAAAATACCCTCTACTGTAGATATAAACCAATTACAGTTAACATCAATTGAGCACTTACTTTGGGGAGAAACCACCCTTATGTTTTATATATATTAGGCTCACAACACCCACTGAGATAGGTGCTTATCCTGTCCCTTTTGAGCCCCTCACACTAATGCTGGCCTTGGGTCTGAGCGCAGGGTGTGAGCACTTCTCTGAATACATGAGGTTTAAACAAATGCAAGCTGACTGTGGAATAGTGTTTACCACTGACTAATAAATTGGTATCCCTATTTTTAACTGAAGTTCCAGGAAATAACTAGAAAAGGTAGTGTATCTGTTATCCGAGACAGAGTTTGAACCCAAGTGCCCTGATTCCAGAACCCACTTTGCTGACTGTCCTGAGGTACTGTGTTTGACATGCACAGTCAGAGGAAACCTGCCGCTGTAAATATGTACAACATTTGGTTAGCAGGAGTCTTCTGGTATTGTTGCTGTCTTCTGTCATACTTGAACCCAGGTCTTTCTTCTTGGCTTATATCGTTAATTCAATTTTCTCTTGACTTTACTATGTATGCTTTAATTAATTTATTTATTTACGGTGGTGCCGGGGATTAAATCCAGGCCCTCACCCATGCTAGGCAGATGCACTCCCACTGAACTACACCCCAGCCTCATTTTTTCTCTTACTGGTAATTATTTTAAATTGACAAAAATTGTATACATTTGTGGTGTGCAATATGATGTTTGGTATATGTATGCATTTGTTACCCCGCATACTTAATTTTTTTGTGGTGAGAATATTTAAAATACACATAGCAATTTTCAATTATACAGTATGTTGTATAGTAGATCCCCTGAATTTATTCTTCTTGACTAAATGAAATTTCATATCCTTTCACCAATATTTTCTCAACCCCACCACCACCTGCCCCCCACCCAGTATAATTTGATCCTAGGAAAATTTTGTTTCCTTGTTCACTGTCTCCAACTTATTGACTCTTGATTTTTAGATTGTATTGTCAAGCCAAGTGAAAATTGCCAAGTAGGTAGATAAAATTCCTAAAACTGTTTCCTCGTGGAAAGGTAGAAACTGATTTCTGCAAGAGATAAATGTTAAAATTTTTTCCTCAGTTGGTAAGTAGATGTCAGTAACTCTACTAGGCATCTGCCCTTATAGAGGAAACAGCATTGAATGGAAGAAACTTTTCAGGGTAGAATGGAGAATGTGCCCTTTGAAACAATTCAATATATTCCCAGTGGCTTACTCCTGAGACCAGGATGGTTGCTGGGGGCCTGAACCAGTCTGAGCAGAAGCTGATGTGGCACCTAATGGTCAGACCCCTGAGGCTGAGGCAGCGCCTCCTGGAGGAACATAGAAGCAACTGTGGGAACCTTGCTTCCCCACACAGTGTGCTCATTTATTTTGGCTGCCACCCGGCCAAGGTCACCTCACTGTTCCCATGTTGGTAAGAGATTTGTTAATTTTCTTGTCTGATTTCTTCTTGGATTAGGAATTTCCCTGGGTTACAAAAATGAATAAATCATTGGTTGAGTCTCGCATGCTATAAACCAAAAACCAAACAAACAAAACCTTAGAGACTGCTGTGCTGAAGGGGGCCGTCATGTTCTCCACCAAACATCCAGTTATTTAATCCTTTCCCAAAATAATTAAAACCTCTATCACAACCCATATGATATTTACTTGGTTTCCCTGAACTAGGATGGTGAGTCAGATTAGAAATATTAAGGTATGAGAAATTTAAGAAATAAAGACACTGAAATAAGTGAAACAGCAGGCTCCAATGGAGACCAGTTCTGAAGGACACTGGATCTAACAAAGAATAGAGCCCACGTTTTATTTTTAGGTAGGAACATCAGAAGAGTTTCGTTGTGACAGGCTTCTTGAAAACAGGATGAAGATGGCAAAAACAACTTGTTTGGGGCTTAGCAGGTTATGCCGGCCTCTGCTATCTCCAGGTGGTTGCAATTTGAAACCAAGGCTTTTTGAACTAGTGAGTTCCATGACAAACACACACTTTCTCCTATCAACAGGAATCAACTAGCAAATGGGCATTCCCCAGGCACCCTCGCACTGCAGGGTTCCCAAGAGCAGGTTTCACTGTCCAGGGTTGCACAGAGTTTAAAGCAATGATTTATCAACTGCCCACGACAATCTCAATAGTTCTTTAATCCCCTCCATCATTGGAAAGAATTTAAAAATTTCCGTCCCATGCTGAATTAGACCATACAGAACCAGACTGCTGTCCTCTCAGCCTGCAGATGCATCATGTCCCTGTGGGGACAGGTTCTAAGAACTCTGTTATTGGGCAACTGCCATCATGGGAGAATCGTAGAGTGAATTCACACAAACCTACATGGTAGGCCCATGACTCAAGGAGACCTCCTGATGTAATCAAAAGACATGGCAAACATGAGGTGTGACTCTGCTGCTCTGAAGCACAACATGTTACGATAAACTTAGAGTACACTCTAAAATAACAAAAGGTATGGTAAATACAAAAGGTATGGTAAATACATAGTCATCTATCATCAGTTACTATGTACAGTACATAATTGGATGTACTATACTTTTACACAACTGGCAATGCAGTACGTTTGATTACACCAGCATCACCGCAAACACTCAAGTAATGGATTGCACTACCACACTGTGATGGACATTGCTAGGTGATGGGCATTCTTCAACTCTGTTATAATCTTATGGGACCACCATCACTTGTGGGGTTCCTTGTTAATGAAATGTTGTTATGTGAGGCATGGCTATGTTTATATATTGTACCTTCATTTTTCTAATGAAAGCTGAGCATGCAAAATGCTGACCATTCTCCGTTAACTGAGATTTCAGTTATCTAGGAGAATTGCATCTTGGCATTAATGGTGTCATTCTGCCTGAGTTTAAATGTTATCACATTTAGAAATTTGAATATAATGAATCAGTTTGTCTTCTATCCCTTGTGACACATTAATTGGAAACCTACTGTACTCAGTTAAGTCAGGAGGTACTGCAGCTTGGACAGTGCGTCCCAGAGCCCACTGGTTCCATGTCTAGACTTAATATACACGCTACCCTTAGTGTTTGTTGAGACAAATATGGAGTTGGCAGTGGTAGGAGCTGTAGAAGTGACATTTGAGTCAAGTGGGCAGTGGGACAGAGAGGAAAGAACTCTCCAGGGAGACGGAGCCACATTTGTGAACCTGAGAAAATAGGGCATATGGAATATCCAGAGACCTGAAAGATGTCCTTGATGACCAGAGACTGGGATGAGGCAAGGCTGAGGCGGAGGGAAGCAAGCAGCCATGTTTCCATCTCCTCCAAGTAAAGTGGGATTATCTCTGCCTATGAAGAAAATAAGTCTTCATTTGGGTGGGTTCTTAAATCATGCACATTTGACTCTTCTTCCAGGAGACTGCCATGTCCTTATGTAAATCTGTGAATTTGAAAATGTATATAGCAATATAAAGGGCATACTTTCTGTTTTGATTTTTGCATTTGTTTTTCAGAATACTTTTTAAGTAAATCTTTGTCATTTAACTTTTTCAACAGGATTTTTTTGTTTGGTTGATTGGTTTTGGTTTTTTGGTACCAGGGATTGAACCCAGGGGTGCTTAAACACTGAGCCACATCCCCAGCCCTTTTTAATATTTTAAATTTTAAGACAGGATCTTGGTAAATTGCTTAGGGCCTCACTAAGTTGCTGAGACAGACTTCGAACTTGCTATCCTCATGTCTCAGCCTCACAAGCTGCTGGGATTACAGATGTGCACTACTACACCCAGCAATTGGTGGATTCTTTATAGCACCTAACATCACCTTAAATAAGAGTCTCTGTGTTTTCATTGTTTTTCCCACTAGAGTACAAGGATGGGAATTTTCTTTTGTTTGCTACTTTATTTTTAGTGTCCAAAGCATTGCCTTGCATATTTAGTAAATGTTTATTAAGTGAATTAGAAGAATTAGAAGCTGAAGGAATTTATTACAGAAGAAAGTTAATCCCAGAAAGTAGTCCTGAAAAGAGAATATCATTCAAATAATAGTTTTGAAGTCTGTGTTAAGATTTTATTGAGCCCTTTCAATAGTAACTTAAAGATTTCTAGGTGTGGTGGTACACACCTATAATCCCAGTGACTGGAAGGCTGAGGCAGGAAGATCTCAAGTTCAAGTCCAGCCTGGGCAATTTTAGTGAGACCTGAGAACTTGCCTCAAAAAATAAAAAGGCTAGAGATATATGTCAGTGGTAGAGCATCTCTGGGTTCAATCCCAGTACAAAAATAAAATGAAATAAAAATAAATTTGACCTCTACTCTTAAAGAGTTTTTAAGCTGAAAGAAGAGGGGTGGGGAGGGGTGAATGAATGTTTATATAAGTAACAAGGCAACCCTGTTAATAGCCATTAATGGGGGAAGGTATGTCAAGGTAGTTGTGAGCCAGTTGGGTGTTTCCTCTTAACATTCGAAATGTTGGGGACCTGTGGACAACTCAGATAGGAACATAGGAGTAGGTAGCCCCTGGTTCAAATCCAGCTTCACCTCCTAGTAGTTGAATTACATTGGTAAGGGTTGTCTACCTCATGTGATTACTTTGAGTACTCGACTATGGGCAAACTATAAATATCAGTCCTTGTCCTCCACTGTTCTCTCTCCTGTGAGTGACTGCAGCAGTTGAGGGGCGTACAGTAACTGCACTGTCTCAGTTGCCTAGTGGGTTCTAGACACTCTTCTCCTGTCGTCTGGGCATGTTTCTGGAGGCCTGGTGAGAGGAGGAGGTAGAGTTACTTGACTCTACCCCACATGGACCTGCCTCAACTGGGTATCTACTTACACCATTGGGTATTGACTAGAGTGATTAGAGTTAACGAGGGCTTTTCCAAAGGATCTTGGGAAAAAGTGAAATGAGAGTGAAGCAGACATTTGGGGTTGAGAGGAGGTGCAGGGTGTTCTGTGGGTTTTGAGTTCTGAGACTGACCACAACTGTGTAGGGGCTAGGAAGCTGGCTTGCTGGTAAGCTCCAGGCAGGATGCTGAACTTCACGAAGGTCCTGGGTGTGGCTTTAGTTATAGGGTAGTCCCAGAACCTAGCATGGACCCAGGGCATACTTACTACATAATAAATTGATGCATTCATTTGTGCCAGAAATAATTAAGAGATGGTATATTACCAAGCTGAGAGCAGCTTATTAGAGAGAAATGAGATTTTTTAAGCACCTGATTGGAAGTTTTTCTATGTTTAAGACCTTTTCCTGAGGTGGGAAGAATTCCTTTAGCTTTGCCTTGAGCTTCTTCCCATCCCAGCTTTAGCCGAGATACTGAGCCCCTCACTGACCTTCTGCTGACTGGAGCCTACCAGATGTTCCAATAAGCTTGTTCCTTTTTCCAAACACTGCTTAAAGTTTCATAAATATACATTTTAAAGCTTACTTCCTGCCACAGGGAAGACGTAACAGTTGGAATGTGCAGGATGTGTGTACCGGTGCGTGTGTAGGGGGTGTGTGTCCACAGTGTCTCCTGGTG
Organism: Sciurus carolinensis; assembly: GCF_902686445.1. NCBI lineage: Eukaryota > Metazoa > Chordata > Mammalia > Rodentia > Sciuridae > Sciurus > Sciurus carolinensis. Next base: position 89,442,009 of record NC_062219.1, read on the forward strand.
ACCCTGGTGACCCTTACCTGTGAATGCTGTGGCTGCTCATTGCTTTCTTCACAGACCCTGCACCCTCCAAGTCCATTTCAGGCAAAAACTGAACCATAACCAGGGGTATGATGCAGTGTATATATATATAATATTTTCTGTTTGCATAATTCCTAACAGAATTTTATAAAAAATAGTTTTATACATTCTGGTATATTTTCAAATTGACATCTAAATTTAAAAAATCATTTAAAATATTTGCAAAGCATGATTTCCGGTATATTATAAATATTGATATTTGCAAAAGAAACCCACATATATCCAATAGATACTATAACTACTGTTAACAGTGTGGTACCCATAATCATTCATTTAATAAACATACTTTTCAATAGCATTTGTATTTTTTTTTCTTTGAAGTGCTGTTGATTGAACCCAGGACCTTGGGCATACAAGGCAAGTGCTCTATCAGTGAGCTACATCCCCAGCCCCTAATCTGGAAATTTTATCTTGCTCTTTTCTCTGTTTTTTTCCCCTCAGAATTTTATTTTAGCTTAATATTTTGAGGTGCAAGATCATTTTTTGATTCTTCTATCACTTATATCTGCAATGACAAAGAATTCAGAGAGCCACAGGACTTTCAGAAAATATAAGTACCACCAGCCTTTGTCTTAAAAACACTTTGGGACTAACTGAACATTTATAGTCAGTAGTGGTAAACAATTAATTAAAACAACATAAATGTTATGAAGTTGGATATTAACCGTTAAGCAAAAGCTACATATATTGGAAATTGACTTCTTAGTGACATGGATGGAACATTTTTTGGTTGATTTACATATTCTGTGTTCATTGATAAATATTGCAGATTTCTAGAAAGAGGGTTTAGTGTGAATTGTGTTCCTATTAGGTCATCTTTGTATACATGAAGCAAGATGAAAGCATTATCTTAGAGCAGTTGTCCTCAAGTTTTTGAACTCTCCAATTTTAAGCCAACAGTCAGATGATCTCTCAGCAGTGATCTATTGATCACATTCAATTTTGTTGAATGCAAATAATTGGACACCTTGTCTCCCCACAGGATTTATTACCCATTCATTAGAGGCATTGACTTTCTTAATGAAGACAGCAATATATCTAATTACCTTTGTTTAGTGCCCTGGAGGTTTTACCATGGTGAGACACTGCATTTAATACAATTCTGTTGGGTGAGAAGTAGGCCCTTCAGAGAACAGAGGAGTGCAATCAGAGTGGCTCTGGCTCTGGAAGGGCAGAACCTGCCGCAGTGGAAGCAGATCAGTGTTAGGAAAGCCAACATGGAAATGCTGAGGGTCTACTAATTTATCCCCTTCAAGCCCTCTGTGTCCACATAGTCCATGGAGAGTCTATGTATATATCCAGGGGCCGTACCCCCAGTCCGAAAACGAACATTTGGGTAGACACTAAATGAAGAACTGGAAGATGTGGCCTTCAGGCCTAGTTGAATCAAAGACCACCCCCAAGACCTCAGGGGAACTAATATTTTCTTTTTTTTTTTTTTTTTTTTTTTTTTAACTCATTGCTTGGTCCCACCCTTGGTGTCAGATGTGTGCGCTGCCGTTTAATTTTCTTGGTGTCATTGAGGCAAGAACTACAATGTGTATCTTCCAAACAAGGAAAAGCTCTGATATTCAGCTTCCACACAGGGCAGGTACACATTGTGAGAATTAGATGAGGTAATAGGTGAGTAAATAAGGTAACTTCCCAATTCGTTTGAATATCTTCTCTCAAGTCAGTGGTCCCAAGAGCTATGGAGAGGCTCCAGCAGACAGGATGTCAAAAGCCACCTAACTGCTAAAACTGCGCCAGTACTGATGTCTTAGTGGCCCCAAGGTGCTGCTCTATTTGTTGATGAAAATGAGAATTTAAGTCTTGTCCATATGTGTTCATGGTCTAAATAAACTTGGCATCACAATATGAAAATGCCAGTGTCATTTTTAAAGGTCAGATGACAGTTTGGGGATATTTTGGTAACTTTGAAAAGTTCCTGAGCTACATCTGTTCACATGCAAGAGTGCTCGGAACATCCTTGAGAAGACTTTTCTGTCTGGGGAGCTGTAGTCTTGCTCTGAAGGAACACTCTTACATAGGGCATCGGAGTTAGGGCTTATCCCCTGTTAATTTTTATTAAAGAAAAATGAAAAAAAAATTTACTGGGGAGTGGACCCAAGCCTCTACTGCCGAGCTATATCCCCGGGTCTTTTTTTTCTTTTTTTTAAGACAAGGTCTCTGAGTTGCCCAGGTTGACCTTGAACTTGTAATCCTCCTGCCTCAACTTCCAGGGTAGCTGGTATTACAGGTGTGCCTGGCTGAAAATAATTTCCTATGATTTTCATTTTTCTTTAATATATTTCACTATTTGCCTATCACCTTTCCTTCCTTTTATACATACTGATGAGATAAGTTTTGTGGTTTTTACCTTTTACCTCTGGTCTTGCTTTTCTTCTTTGTTTTAGGCTTTAAGAAACAAAAAGGTTACACGGTTGGGTTAAACCATATTTCTTCCTATGGGCAGTGATTTGGAGTTTTACAGCAACCCAAGGTGTTCTCTGAGAATCAGTTGATTGTCCTGTAGATTAAGTATAGGCACTCATGTGTTTGACTCTTGTAAATCCAGTGAAATATAAAGGTACATGCATCAGGAGGCTGAGGCTGAGGCTGGAGGTTCACAAGTTCAAGGCCAGCCTGGCAGTTTGGGAAGACTTTGTCTCAAAATAAAAGGATTGGGGATGTAGCTCAGTGGTGCATGTGCAAGGCCCTAGATTTAATCACTAGTACCACAAAAAAACAAACAACCACATACCCATTCTGTTTTGTTGTTATGTCTTTTCCCCCCTCAACATGAAGGGTGGTGAGGAGAAACAAAAACTCAGTATTCTTGTTTTTTTAAAATTGTTTTGGTAATCTGTACATTTGCCACTTACTTTTACCCTGGTAACCTCTAATGAGGTAAAGTATACTTTTGCCATTGTACATTTAACCTGGGAAACGCTAATCTACTTTTGGACTCCCTGAGACTATTCTGGGTACTTTATATAAGTGGAATTATATGATACTTATCCTTTTGTGTCTGGCTTTTTTCATGTAGAATAATGTCATCCCAGTTCACTCACATTGTAGCATGCATCAGAACTGTGTTCCCTTTAGAGGGTGAATGCTCTTCCATTTTACATATGGACCACACAGTGCATAACTATCCATTCATCCACCGATGGATGCTCGGATCGCTTTCACGTTTTTTGCTCTTGTGAAATGCGCTTTCACATTTTGCTATGGCTATAGTGCTGATATGATGATTGCTGCACAGATATCTGAGTACCTGTTTTAAATTCTTTAGAGCATAAACACAAAATTGCAATTCCTAGATCCTCCAGTAATTCTATGTATAATTTTTTGAGGACCTGCTGTGCTTTTTCCACAGCAACTACAAATGTCTTACGTTTCCACTAAGAGCACAGGGCTATAATTTCTTCACACCCTAGCCAATGCTGTTTTTTAGATAATAGACCTCAAGTAAAAGTGAAGTGAAACCTCTTACCTGAAGTGAAAGATATGTCATCCCATCATAGGTTTGCATTTCTCTAATGGTTGGTGGTATCAAGCATCTCTTCATGTACTTCTTGGCCACTTGGAGAACTGTCTATTCAAGTTCTTTCATCCATTTTTTAAATTCGTTCTCATTAGTTGTACCTGATAGAATGCATTTACACATTTTTATAGATCATACATAAATGGAGTGTAATTCTTCATTTTTCTGATTATATATATTGTAGGATCACATCGGTCATGCAGTCATACATATACATGAGGTAATAATGTCTGTTTCACTCTACTATCATTCCTACCTTCATACTTCATACTCCTTCCCCTCCCTTCACTCCCCTTTAATATAAAATAACTATTTTTCCCTAGCCACCCCCCATTGTGAATTAGCATCCTCATATCAGAGAAAAAATTCAGCCTTTGCTTTTTTTTTATTTCGCTCAGCATGATACTCTAACTCCATCCATTTACCAGCAAATGTCATAATTTCATTCTTCTTTAAAGCTGAGTAATATTCCATCATATATATATATATATATATACACACACACACACCATATATATATATATATATATATACACACACACACCATATATATACATATATATATACACCATATTTTCTTCATCCATTCATCTGTTGAAGGACACCTACCTTGGTTCCATAGTTTAGCTGTTGTGAGTTGAGCAGCTATAAACATTGATGTAGTTGCATTATTTAGTGTCAGGAGTTATTTATATGTTCTAGATATTAATCCTATATCAGTTTTGTGATTTGCAAATATTTTCTCCCATTTTGAGGGTGACCTTTTTATTTTATTGATTATGTCCTTTAATGAACAAGTTTTTCAATTTGATGAATTTTTTTATTTTGTATTTTTGGTATCATATCCAAGAAATCATGTCAAGTTCAATGTCACCTTTTCTTATAATAATTATACAGTTTGAGCTCCTTTGTACAAGGTGTTAGGTAAGGATTTGATTCCATCCTTTTGCATATATGTATCCATTTTTTCACAGCAGTATTTATTTATTTATTTATTTATTTATTTATTTATTTATTTTGCGGTACTGGGGATCGAACTCAGAGCCTTGTGCTTGTGAGGCAAGCACTCTACCAGCTGAGCTATCTCCCCAGCCCCAGCAGTATTTATTGAAAAGACTGTTCTTTACCTGTTGAATAATCTTAGTGAAAATAGTTGAGCTTGTCAAAAATCATTTGACCTTATATGTGAGAGTTATTTCTGGCTCCCTATTCTTCATTGGTCCATATGCCTATCTTCAGTGGTACATGCTATTGTACCTTTGTACAATTATACCTTTGTAGTAAGATTGGAATCAGAAAATGTGAGTCATCCAGTTTTGTTCTTTTCCAAGATTGTTTTGATCCTTTAGGGTACTTTGAGATTCCATATGAATTTCAGGATGTGTTTCTTTCTTTCTTTAAAACGGTCACTGGGATTTTAATAGGGATTGTATTAAATCTGTAGATTGCATCTTAATTTTAAGTCTTCCAATCTACAAACTTGTTCCTTTCATTTATTGTCTTTAACTTCTTTCAGCATTATTCTCTTTTCAGTTTATCAATTTTTGTCTCCTTGGTTAACTTTATTTCTAAGTAGTTTTTGCTTTTTGATGCTACCTGATAGGTTTTAATAAGTTGATTTTTGTTCACTGTTCCATGTCTGGAAAAATATCATCGTGTATTACTAATACAATTAAAAAGTCCAGGACCTAGAGAAATTTTAGGTATACACAACAAAAATAGATCTTAAAAATATGGTACAACATAGAAAAATGGAAAAATATTTTGGTGCCATTATGTACATTTAAAATACTGTACACAGAGCTACTCAGGAGGTTGAGGCAGGAGGACTGCAAGTTCAAGGCCACTCTGGACAACTTAGCAAGACCCTGTCTCAAAAATAAATAAGACTGGGAATGTAGCTCAGTTGTACAATGTTTGCCTAGGATGGGTGAGACCCTGGATTCAATCCCCAGCACTACAAAATAACAACAAAAACCAAACAGGACTGGAGTTGTGACTCAGTGGTAGAGCACTTGCCTAGCATGAGTGAGACACTGGGTTCAATCCCCAGCACCACATAAAAAATAAATAAATAAACAAAATAAAGGTATTTAATTAAAAAAAAAAAAAAAGAACAACCCCACACACAAACCTGAACACAGCATTTTACATTTTACAAATACATTTCAAAATAACTTGGGGTTTTCTAAATGATGTTTTATAGAACAGTGGTATCTGGTGAGATGTTTATAAGCATGATTTTATTTCTTTATTGGTTCCTTTTAGTTATATATAACATTAGTATTCATTTGACATAATTATGAAAGCAATGGAATATAATCTGCTCTATTTCCCCTTCCCCTCCTCTCCTTCCTCCTTCCTCTATTCCTTTCTCTCACTGATCTTTCTGCTACTTACTAATAGCTTTTTTTTTTTTAATTAATGTCCTGTGGATGTACAGAATGGTATGATTCACTGTGGTGTATTCATATATGTTCATAGGAAAGTTCACTCAGATTCATTCCACTGCTCTTCCTTTATTCTGTCCCTCCTCTTTCCTCCTTAATCCCCTTCCTGCATGCCACTGATCTTTCTTCTATATTGATAGAAACCACCCTTTCTTTTCTTTTTCTCCCCTGCCCCCCCTTATTTTGGACTAGTTTCTACATACCAGAGAAAACATTCAACCTTTGATTTTGGAGGGTCTGGCTTATTTTACTTAATGTGATAGTCTCCACTTCCATCCATTTACCTGCAAATACTGTAATATCATTCCCCTTCATGGTTGAGTAGTAGTATCCCGTTTTGTGTATATACGTCTTCTTTATTCATCCATCTGTTGAAGGACACCTAGATTGGTTCCATAGCTTGGCTATTGTGAATCGTGCTGTTATAAACATTGATGTGGCCTTGTCACTATAGTATGCTGATTTTATATCTTTTGGATAGATAGCAAGGAGTGGGATAGCTGGGTCAGATGGTGGTTTCATTCCTAGGGTTTTGAGGAATCTCCATACTGTTTTTTTCCAGAGTGGTTGCACTAATTTTCAGTTCCACCAACAGTGTATGCGTGTGCCCTTCTCCCCACATCCTCACCAACATTTATTATTATTTGTATTCTTGATAATTGCCATTCTGACTGGAGTGAGAAATCTCAATGTAGTTTTGATTTGCATTTCCCTAATTGTTAGATATGTTGAACATTATTTCACGTATTTGTGGACCATTTATATTTCTTTTAAGAAGTGTCTGTTTAGTTCTTTTGCCCATTTATTAATTAGGTCATTTTGTTTTCTGGTATGAAGTTTTTTGAGTTCTTATATATTCTGGATATTGATGCAGGTGGCAAAGATTTCCTCCCATTCTTTTTTTTTTTTTTTTTTTTTTTTTGTGGTGCTGGGGATTGAACCCTAGGGCCTTGCGTTTGCAAGGCAAGCACTCTACCCACTGAGCTACATCCCCAGCCCCTCCTCCCATTCTTTAGGCTCTTCATGCTCTCAGTTGTTTTCTTTTCTCTGCAGAGGTTTTTTAATTTGATGCCATCCCACTTACTGATTTTGGTTTTCTTTCTTGTGCTTTAGGAGTCTTGTTAAGGAAGTTGGTTCGTGTGCTGACATGTTGGAGTGTTAAGCCTACATTTTCTTCTAGCGGTTGTAGAGTTTCTGGTCTAATTCTTAGATCTTTGATCTCCTTTGAATTGACTTTTGTGCAGGGTGTGAGAGAGAGGTCATGTTTCATTCTTCTGTATATGGATTTCCAATTTTCCCAGCACCATTTGTTAAAAAGGCTACCTTTTGTCCAACATATGTTTTTGGCACCTTTGTTTAATATCAGATAACTATTTTTATGTGGGCTTGTCTCTGTCTTCTAATCTTGGCCTTCATGTCTGTTTTGGTGCCAGTATCATGCTGTTTTTGTTGCTATTGCTCTGTACTATAATTTGGGTATTGGTATTGTGATGCCTCCAGCATTATTCTTTTTGTTCAGTATTGCCTAAGCATGATTTTAAATGACTCAATTCTTGTTGATGTTCATCTTCAGGACTGTCCCCAAGTAGGCATCAAAGATTAAAGTTTTGAAACAAAGAAGGAAGAGGACACTTTATTCCCGGTCTGGGTCTATAAAATTTACTTGGTGCAGATTTTTCTAGAAAGATGGATGTATTTTGTTTCTTAAACATCTAAGAAAAAAGTTTCTATTAATTTCCTGATAACAAGTCCCAATATCTAAACCAATGTTAGAGATGCCCTTTGTATTAGCAGTATGTGATGAAGGTGATGGTAAAACTAATGACAGTGGTGACAGGGGACCCTGATATGGCACTTGTTTACCATATTAATCTTCAGAACAACCCTATAAGATGGGACCATAATACTGTCCCCATTTGTGAATGTGGAACAAGCATAGAGAACCTTTCTGTGGTGCCCAAGATCACCTCGAATAGTGGGAGGCTGAGCTTTGAAAGTGAGGAGGCAGATTCACAGACCTGACTTTTCACTCTGCCTTTTCTAGGTGTCTATCTCTAACTCTAATTAATTGTTTTTAGTTTAATTTGCTCTTTTTTTTTTTTCTTAGTTTCTTGAGATGAAAGCCTAGATCTTTGATTTTTCTCCCTTTTTTTTTCTGATACATACTTAGAACTCTACACTTCTCTCTAAGCCCTGTTGCCCTGCATCCCACATGTTTTGATGCTGTTTCCATTGTTTACTTCAAAGATGTTTCTAACTTCTATTTCTTTTTCTCTAATTTTACTAAGTAATTCACAGTATGTTGCTTAATTTCTAAATAATATGAAGTTTTCTTTTTTTAAATTTTTATATTTCAATATCAGTGACTGAGCCCAGAGGCACTTAACCATTGAGCTACATCCCCAGGTCTTTTATTTTTTATTTTGTGACAGGGTCTCACTTAGTTGTTTAGGGCCTTGCTAAGTTGCTGAGGCTGGCAATCTTCCTGACTCAGCCTCCTGAGTTGCTGGGATTACAGGTGTGCACCACCATGCCCAGTGGGTTTTCTTAATTCTTTGTTTTTTATTTCTAGTGTCATCTGAAAATATAAACCTAGTTTCTCTTAATTGAAATATATTGAATTACTTCATATTCCAGCATATGGTTGATATTGGTGCATGTTCCATTACTCTTAAAAGAAATTTTATTCTATAGTTGTTTTATGGTATTCTGCACATGTCAATTTGGTTGGGTGTTCTTCAAAAGTTTTATGTCCCTGCTGAAATTTAGTCTGTTTGCTCTATCAAATGGTAAAGGTTCTATGAATATGAATTGCTCCCTTTAGAACTTTCCAGTTTTTGCTTCACATACTTTAAAGCTATATTGTTTGGTGCATACATATTCAGATTTGTTACTTTTTTCTTCACTAATTGACCCTTTTGTCATTATGAAACATCCCCCACTATCTCTGGTAACCTTTTGTTTTGAAAGATACTTTGTCTGACATTAATATAGCCACAATAGCTTTCACATGTTTTTTGTATCATTTTCCATGAAACCTTTTGCTTTTATCCTATGTTTTTAAAGTGGATGTTGTAAATAGTATGTAGTTGGTTCTTATTTGTCCATTTTGCTTTTCTGATACTCTTCTTCTAATTAAGGAGGTAATAATCTGTACACAAACCCATATTTAAATAATCCCTATTATGAGTCTTGTACCGAGTAAACAGCCCCAGAGTTTTGTTGTTGTTAATTGAGCTTTCTGATTTATATTTTAATTTTTGGCCTAGGTAAATGTTGGTCATGATAAATTTGTCAAATAACTTTCTACTAAAGGTCTAAGGAGTCTACTTCTCTAGGAAAAGTTCTATCAAATTTGGAAATTTCTACCTTTCTAATATTTTCTGGAGTCATTTAATTTCATCTATGGTCTTAAGAGGGATCCTGTTCTTTTACTCCCTTATCACATATTCCGACTATCTTTTCCACCAGGAGAACCTGAGAAATTTTCTTCTTTCATTCTCTTAGATTGCTAGTATAGAGTTTGTCATTCTTCCCAGTTCTTACCTGCTGTCAGCCTCATCCTGTGCAGTTTCCTCCTGTGTTCTGTTTACTTCCTTTCACCCCTACCTGCAGGCACCAATTTTAATGTACATGCAGTGCATTATTTTATTTGTACATGCCCTTGTGATGTGCATAGTGCTTCACATGTGGTATTTTAAATGCACATAAATATCACTATAGACTTTTTCTATTTTTTGGTGCTGTACCATGTTTTTAAGGTCCATTTATGTTACTCTGTGTACCTCTGATAGCTGCTTCTAATGGTGGACTCTTCCAAATTAGAACTTTCATAAATGCTCTATTTATTTGGGAAATTAGAATTCACCACAAGGTGCTTCTCTGTATTCAGTACCATGGCTCTCTAGTGCTTTATTAATTGGTGAAAAAAATTAAACTCCAAACCTGCTGTTTCCAGAGCCCATTTAGCCAAATATTACCTGAATGGAAATCTGCCTCTTTCTGGAGAATCAGGAAAATGCAGATTTTACATGGAAATGGCCGGTCCCTCCAGCTCCTAGACCTTGGAAACAATGTCCCTAATGCTCCTGTCTTTCCATGGCTTAGGTACTTGTCTTTATTAAATGCCTTGGGTTTATTTTCACAAAATCATGCCACATATTCCCCTAGTACAGCAGGCTTTCGTGGCCCTGCACCAAACTAACAGCCTAAATAGCTACATCCCAGGGAGCTGTTGTCAGTGAGCTTCACTTTGGGCCCCAGGATGAAGAATCCTATATATTATTGAGACTTCTGGTCCAGCAAAATGGCAAGTGCTACAAATATATATAGGAAGCCTTTGGCCACAAGCTACAAAACCCCAACTCGGATTATCCTAAACAATAAGCATGTGTATTACCTCTATCAGAAAAAAAACAGTATTAGTTGCTGCTGAAACAGACACACTGAATTCTGAGGGGCTTGATGCAAAGATTGCTTACTGACTAGTCCCACAAAGTTCACTTGGGGCTGGCAACTTTCCTGGGCAGAGTTGATTCCTCAGATATCCCAGTGCTTCCATCTGGTCGCTGCACCATCTGTGATATGTGGCTGGACTAGCAAGGGAAGAGGGCTGGCGGATCACTTGGGTTATTTCTAAGGAGTAGACTTGGAATGGATATGACTTCTGCCCATGTTCCACTGCCAGAAATCAGTGTTTAGTCATGTGAGCTTGGAAAGAGGACAAGTTGTGATGAACATTAAGACATGTTCCTAACAGGAAATCCAGAGTAGTAAAGCAGATTTTAGAGCCAGCTGAATTAGTGATTCAGTAGTGTCATCAAGGTCCTGGGGTCTGTCCCTCTTTCTCCACCCTGCCATCCTCAGAATGTCATCTTTGTCCTCAGGCTGGCTCTCCCCCTGGTTGAGAGATGGCTACCATAGTTCCAGCCATCACAACCAGACCTGGCAACATGCCCAGGAGGAAAGGACCATCCTTAGGAATTTTGAGGAACCTTTCCCAGAAGCCACCGGGCACACTTCTGATGAGCAGAATTGCCAGCACCCAGACTAGTCACAACATACCCCTGTCACTAGGGGAGAGTGTGTTTTCTTCAGTCATGTGGAGGAAGACCTGGTTACTACCTGAGTCAAACTGAGGCTCTGTCAATAAGAAAGTCAGGAGAGTGGATGTTGACTAAACAACTAACAGTCTTGCCACAGCCCATCTCTGTCTTCATGAACATCCTTTAGTGTCTATAATAAAGATCATGACTTTCTGCACGTTATTCCTGCACCATCCTCAGTAAGTGTGCATCCAGCATTGCATGTCTGCTGTGGATCTTGTACTGCTGTTTTCCATTATATTTGCTTGTGTATAGGAAAGCTATTGATTTTCAGTCACCTCTGTTGATTTTCTTTTATCCCTATGTGTAAATTACTTTTAATCTTCCTTTTTGGCACAATATTAGATGTTAATTAAATATTGGAAAGAAACCCAGAGGTAAAGGGATCTTAAATGGAACCTGGGGCAGGGTTGAAGACTAAGAGAGTGAAGAATATTATATTTATATCTATAAAAAGCAAGGTATCACCTGAGGAAGAAGTGAAATTATATGCTTTTCTCAAAAGTTGTTTTAGGAGAATGCTATGGGTGTTGGGGGAGGGGAACACATGATTAATAAATAACATTTCTAAAGGATTTCTGAGGGCTATCGAGAGCTCTTTCCCCTCTTCTCTCTGAGAACAATAAAAGATGTAGTTGATTATCATAGAAAGAAATTAAGGAACAGAAATAAAGCAATTTGAGTTTCCTCACGTAATTATAGTCCTGAACAAACTAGAGCTGAGGTCTTGGGTCACTCTTCATTGAGGAAAATAGATTGATGGTAACCAAGGCAACAGTTCTTGAAATGAACTCTGCCATCTCTTGTGCAGGATGAAAAGGAACTGAACAACCTGGTACGTGCCCCTTTTCCTGCATGCGCGTGAGTGCACACACACAGAGCACCTCAAGACTATTCTAAGACCACATTGGTTTATTTTAAGAAAGGCATTAGTATGCTTTCAAATCAGTGGTGGTATAACTTTTTTTTGAGACACAGATTAGCTTCCTCATATCCAAGTTTGCCTATTACATGAAAAGACCAGCGGACTAGTGAGACCAGCACTAAGAGCAAGTGAATTACATGTATTACATCATTGGACAAACACTACCATCACATGCTGGACCACAGAGGTAGCATCCCCTCTGCCACTGAAGAACAACAGAACTTTGAAACAGTGTGGGGAATGCACAGCAAATAATCGAATTTTACAAGTATAGCAGTTTAGAATACTGGAATATGTTAGACTTGCTAAGTCACAGAAGGTTTTTACAAACCTGAGTATGATTTAATTTTATATAAAGCTTTCCTTTTAGATATCCAGACAAATGCAGTCATTGGCAATTAATGTGATTCATATTTTCAAATGACATCACATTTTATAAAGCATATAGACCCATACACAGATTCCATAGCTATGTGGAAAAGACAAAGCTTATCTGACTTTTTTAGAAAGAGGGGGAAAAAGAATATATTTCAACACTGATAGTAGGAGAGAGGTTTGTTGGAGGTGACGGGACCTCCTTAGTAGGGACCCTCTTCTCTCATTTTCCCCTAATATTTTCATTAGTTATTCTGCTGGACACAATTGAACTCATGTGCTGGGTCTCTTTTTCTATACCAGTTGCTAATTTCCTGGAAACCTGAGGAAAATAGAAATTTAAACAGTCATAGCTAAGTTAAGTTCATTCACACACCCTTCTGTGTTTGACTGTGTAGCCTCCCCAGCAGGCATCTGTTTCCTCATAACCACATTAAGACCAAACCTTTGCAGCAAGTCCACCACAGAGACCGTATTGTCTTTCTCTGACTGTGTCCAGTGAGGCAGCACATGTCAGGTCACCTGTGTGTGATGCCAAGATGGACCACTGGGCCAAGGGAGTAACTGCCTCGTCTCTCATTGTGAAAGCTCATTTTCCTCTTGTGATTAACAGGTAACCCATGGGGTGATGCTTTGAGGCAGTGTGAATATTTTGCTTCCCCGCGACCTTTACCCAAGAACAGCTACTACACCCTATAGACATAGACTTGTGGATCCCTTTTCCTCTAATGGGTTTTAATCCATCGATATCATTCTTTTTAATGTTCATGCTGTTTATAAATTGGTCAGGCATGCTTCAAACCAGTTTCTATCTGTATCCATTGACCTTGGTCTTGTTTATCTTTGAGCACTTATTTGCTTTTTTTCTTTCCTTCTTTCTTTTTTTTTTTTTTTAATGAGATATTCTAGGCTTATCTTGTAATTATCCTGTACCAGACATAGAATCAGCTACTTCCCCAAGGAGCCCTTTCAGTGGAGAATAATATTTACAAGCCAAGGTTGGGCTGTTAGGTATTGGAATAATTTTTCAAAGTCCTTCATTCATGAGTTCATATCAAAATCTCCTAATTGTACTCATTTTAAGCATAGTGTTTGCTCCATTCTAGCAAATTCATATATCCTTGTGACCGTCAACTTAAAACCTTTTGCAACCTTCACTGCTGCAGCTTCTGATCTGCTTTCTATCCCAATAGATTAGTTTGCCTCTTCTAGAATTCCATGTAAGTTGAATTCTGTAGTCGGTAGCATTTTGTCTGGCTTCTTTGACTCAGCACTGTATTTTGAGACACATCCTTACTGTTGTGGGAATCAATCATTCAGGAATTTTTTGTTGAATAGTAATCCATTGCATGTGTATATCACAGTTTCTTTTTGCAAATAGATGTACATTTAGGCTGTTTTCAGCCTATGGCTAATAGGAATAAAGCCTCTGAGAACATTTAGGTACAAGTTTTGTGTGGACATATGCTTTTAGTTCCTCTTTCTTTGCCTAGAAATGAGATTGCTAGGTCATAAGCATATTTTTTAACTTTATAGCAAGCTGACAAAATTTTCAGAGTAAATTGTAGCTTTTCTTTACTCCCACAAATAAGAGACCTAGTTACTCTACATCTTCATCAACTCTTGGTATTGTTTGCCTTTTGATATTAGTCATTCTAATAGGTAACTAATTGTTTCTTTCTGTGGTTTTAATTTTCATTTCAATGTTGACTAATATAGAGCATCTCTTTATGTGATAACTGGTTATTTATATATCTTATGGAGTGTCTTTATATCTTTTGCCCATTTTTCAAATTGTTTTGTTGTTGTTTTGATTTGTTTTGTAATGGAGCTACAGAGTTCTATGTATTCTGAATACCAATCTTTGTGGGATATGTATTTTGGGATATCTGGGAATATTATGGAAAAATGGGGACAACCCTGTGTTGGTTGTCCATCTATCCATTGATGGACATTTGGCTTTATTTTGTATCTTAGTTATTGTGAATAATACTGAAGTGAACATGGGAATCATTTTATATATAGTGATTTCCTATCCTTTGGCTATATAACCAGTAGTGGGACTTCTGGATCATAATAGTAGTTCTATTTTTCATTTTTTGAGGAATCTCCACAGTTTTCTATAATGGGACTAATAATTTACATTCCTATCAACTGTGACTAGGGTTCCCTTTGATTCACTTTCACTTTTCCCCCTGTAACACAAATGTCCATTCATTCCAGCACTATATGTTATAAAGATTTTTTTCCCCAGTGTACATCCTTGCTTTGGCATCTTGTCAAAAACCAGCTGATCATATATAAGAACTCTAAATTCTTTAATCTCTTCTATTGATCTGTGTGTCCATCTTTACACTAGCTCCATGGTGCCTTGAGCCCAGAAAGTCCATATCAGGATTCACAAAATCATATGCCCGAAAGTCATAAAATTAAGTAAGTCTATTGTATAAGCAGCAAAACTTTTGTTTTGAAATCTAAAGACTAAAATTTCAACATGGTTTATTTTCATTCATTAATGTTTTTATTCATGTCCCTTTCCCACATATTTCTCATGGTTCCTACCTGGTTTATTTCTAAAGGTATCTTTTTATACACACACCTTGCATATTAAATACATGGGAACATTCCTCACTACCAAAATACAATGTGACATTCCCACTTTCTTGAAATTCATGACCCATTGGTCTGCTTTCATTTCCTATGTTAAAGAGAGGAAGATCTCTATAGCAGCACAAGCTGGAAACAAGTGGTGATTGGCACAGCCTCAGCATTGATGCTGTAACTGTGAATGGCAGAGGATGGTGGCTAACAGGAGGGTCAGCACTTCTAAAAGGGACATAGACACTCCATGCCACTATTGCCAAATGAAATGCTAGCATAGTCTGCCAGATTTTCAGAGGCTAGAAATCTTCAGATTTGACTGCGTCACAATTGAAAACACAAAAATCCTATATAGGCCAAACCAAACTTTCCTCCAGGGCCAAACATGGCTGCATGCTCCAGTTTTCTACCTAGTCTACACAATAAATAAGAGCACAGAAAATAATTGAGAAATTGACTCCAGTCTAGAGGCTAAGTCACACTTGACAAGGTAAGTAGAGAGGAACCGATTACCTTAGGAGCTTTTGAAATGGATCTTTTAAAAATGACAATAATCATGTAAAATAATAACAACAGACTTCAAGAACTGTTTCAGATTTACAGAAAAATTGATGAGCTACTAGAGAGTTTTCATATCCTTTGTACCCAATTAGCCCTGTTATCATTCATATGGCACATGTGTTACACTTAATTAACTAAAATTTGTTCCTCATTGGAATGTCCTGATGCCCTTTTCTGTTCTAGGATCTCATCTAGGATTCCACGTTATACTTAGTTTTCATGTCCTCTTGGCTGTGACAGTTTTTCAGATTCTCTTGTTTTTGACAACCCTGACTTTTTGAGCAATCCTGGTCAGTTATATCATAGGACGCCCCTCAATTGGAATCATGGTTAGACTGTGGTTATGGCTTCATGGAGAGAAGACCAGAGAGGCAAAGTGCCATTTCCATAACATGTCAAGGGCGTCTACTAGCAAGGTTAATTTTGGTGGTCAGTTGTTTAGCCATTAGCAGTTAACACCCCTATTTACTGGCATTACAAGCTGCTCCAGGCTCATCATTCATATTTCCTATCACAGTCCTAGAATCGGCTATTCTTCAAGAATCCTTGGTTCCTTTTATAATAGAATAGTATTAGAAAATATCACAGAGATAGTGACATTATTATCCCCTGATACCCAGGCTGCATACCATCGACTTGCTTTATCACTGTGATATTAACCTTGATTATCTAGTGGAGACAAGACCTATCAGGGTTCTTCCCTGTAAGGGCACCCCCCCCTTCCATAGTCCATACTGCACCGTAGTCCTTGGAAGGAAATTCTTACATGCAGCCCATACCTACGGATTAGAGAGTTATGCTGTACTTTGGAGGAGTGGAGGATATCAATATAAATTATTTGGAATTTTACATGGGAGTTTTGTTCTCTGTTAACTCATTTGTATCAATGTGGACTTGTGGATTTTATTTTATAATTTGCATTATAATCAAATAGTACTTTACTTTGTTGCTCTAATTCCTTCAAATTCAGCAAGTAGGAGGTCTGTTGGTTGAATCCTCTGTGCCTTTTGCATGCTCCTATTGGTGGAGAGGTTGGATTTTTGTTTTGTTTTTGAGTACTTACTTACTTTCCAGCTCTAAAAGCTATCCCAGAGTCATCTTGCACATTGTTGGCCCCTAAATTCAGCTACTTCTTCAAGTAGATCATGTTCCTTTAATTGGAGGATGGCACTGGACCACAATCTGTGTGCTAGGGGTGCTCAGTGTACTGCAGCGCTCTCAGCTGACAGAGCAAGGGAGTGTGGGGGCAGGGAGTACACTAACCCATGGAGATATACGTATCATCAATATATCTACATGTAACCATCTCTCTATATCAAACTCCGTATAGTTGGTACTGATGTCTTCAACTCTGTTACCACATGAAACAGTCTAGCCTCCTCATACCAATCTGTGTATTTTCACTCCTACAGTGGGAGTCTCACTCCCCAAAGTCCACCATCTGAAATGGCTCTTTTTTGTTAAGAAAAGCAGGGGAAATGCTGTGAATTGTTCCTGTGGAGGACCTGTGGCCCTTCCTTTCTTCGTAGAAGGGTTTTGGTCTTCCAGATCCCAGTGGTTGATTCGGACATTGGGCTCATATCATGCTGAGGTCCTCAAGGAAGCCCCAACGGTTCTCCATCAGGTCAGATTTTCTGCAGTATTCTCTCACAACCCCATTTTCCTTGTAGCTCTTACCAGTATAGAAAGTTAACTAAGTTTGCAATTAGTTGTATCATTCCTTTTTTTCTCCCAGAATGTTGTCTTTGTGAGGCAAAGACCCTGCCTGCTGTGTTCAGAGTCTAACAAGGGCTGAGCATCTCTAAGTATGTGATAACCATTTATTGCAAAAATAAAAGAGGCATAGGAGAAATGTTAGACTCGATTTTTTACCCAATGAAATAGGAGAAAGGTTGAGAGTATAGCAATAAGAACATTTCTGCTTTCTGGAGTTTTTAGCTCCTCAAAATAACTTGATTATGCACCTCAAAAGTTCATACTGTGGAGATGGCACTGCATGGAAATCAAAATATACCATAAAGGAAAAAAAATCCAAGAAAGCATAAAGTTATGCAAAGGACACCAAATGGCATGCGGAGCATTGAGTTGAGTTACAACTAAGAAGAAAATGGATCATGAAAGCATTAGAAAACAGATGCAAGAAAGAAGAGGAGCAGAAGTTTATTCCAAAGAAAAGTTATGGATATGTAGCATCATAAAAATGTAGTTCTGTGTTAGAAAATACCAGATGTTTATGGACAATGAAATTAGAAAGGATACACATTTCTAGGTCATCACTCTATTAAAATCTTCATCATATTTGCAGTAATATTTCCTTTGTATTTTTAATTCATTGGTTCCCACTTGATTTGTGGGTTTTACGTGTGTGTGAACATGCCTGTATGTGCATTTGCCACTGAAATTTCAAGTTTAAAATAGGATATAGAGTGTCACATACTTGATTGTAATTCTATTCCTTGAGGTTGCCTATAGCATTTTAAATTTCAGAAGTTCAAGAACTTACTTTCTTTCCCTTTGGAGAAAATAAAACATGATTTGAACTAGTGCCATGTCCTCAAGGAGCGGAAGGCCTTTGCGTCACTTTTTCTGTTTTCCTCTGAGAGTGCTCTGATGATGGCCTATATGTGATCTTATGAAGCGTTCCAGCCCCTGGAGCTGACTGGTAGCCAACTTCCCCACCCCCACCATCCATAGCTTTAAGCATTTGGCAAGTGTCACCAGACATGGAGTGCATAGTAGCTACCTGCCTCCCTCCTGTCCTACAGATGACAGTGTGTTAAACAAGCACCATCCACCCTGGGATAGTTTAAAGGGCATTTAGCCTGAAGGAGCATGGAGAGGAACCATTTGTCTCTCGTGTGCCCTTGATAACCATTGAGTATATGGGAATTACTCTGGTCATGTGATTGGATGGTTACTATTGCTATGCAAGCCGTGCCCACTTAATTGGGAGTCATAGCAGGAAGAGTAAATGACAGATTGTGACTTTGACACTGAATATCTATGAAAAGTGCCCCTGGGAACCTGCCCTGTTTGTAACATTGTGATGCTTATAAATTTGTGAATTACTTTCTCTTAATATCAGTTGCAATAAAGCAACTAATGTTTTGAATTGGAGCTCAAACCAAGCTCTTAAAGTTATGATGATTGTGTAGTTACTACATTGTGCTAAGAAAGTAACAAAACTTTTAAACACAGGATATTTTAGGTATGTTAGGGTACTTACACTTTTTAATAGTAAGTCATTGTAACATTTTCCTTCCTGTCTGCAGAGAAAGGGGCTGCCAAGTTATCCTTAAAGAACATAGATTGAGTGAAAAGGACAGAACAAAGGATAGATCCCAAGGGGGACATGAAGAAGTTCTGTAAATAGCTGTGCTATTTTGCTTTGAAATGTCTGGCACTCTATATAGGATAGTGGGTGTGCAGAGGGGCTGTGTATCTAATTCTGGAATGAAGCCATTCCACAGCAAATTTCAGAGCACTTCAGACCACAAGGGCATCTGGATCTTTTCAAATTTTTCAACTATTTAAATGACACCTTTTTTAAAATTTAGCATACCTGCAAACATCATCTTGCCACATCACCTGTGCTCATACAGTCATTGTCCCACCTTTAACTTCCAACTCTCTGGAAAACTTGAGTAAATGTTAGCTTTGAACTGCTCTCAGAAATCTGGAGTGTGCATACAAAACCTTGTGAAGTGTTGCTTCTTTGATTCACCTCATTACCATGTTCTGTGGGCAAAATCCTACATATTTTATGACTCTGTTTAAATAAAATGTCTGCCACAAAACATGCTTAATTTCTATGGTCATATTTGTCTTCTTCCTAGCAGTTCCATAGTAACAGGTTAATCTCTTCAATGGCAGTTTCTCTTTACTTGAAAAACATTTTTTTTTTTTTTTTGCCTTCTTATCTGTCTTCCTCTTTGCTTATGAGCATGCCTCTTGTACAGCCATGCACATACTGATTGAACCCATTTTTACTACATGGTACTTTCTCACTTGTCAAGAATTATTGGGCACTTGGCTGTAGGCAGGGCAAAATCTCATGCCCTATCAAGAGGACATAGAATCTGAAATGGGGTCTGCTTACTAGTTTTTCACAGATTTGAAAATTTAGTACTCTGGGCAAAAAGAGTTTAGGAGACAAAAAATCAGAGCCTTTAAGGAAATATTTCTCCCAAAAGAACACATTACTATTTTTAGTGCCTTATAGACATAAAACCATCCCTTTAATTAAAATATGTATTTATTGGTTTGAACTTGGTTTCTTTGTATGTATGGCATGTTTGATATGTAAAACAAATTGTAATGTTTTCATTCTCCACAGTACATGAAGGAATAGGAGCCTGAAAGTAGACTGAGTTGGGGACAGGGAATTCTATTTTGGTGAAAAATTTAGTGTATTTTCTGTTTTGTTCCCACCTGTGACAAAGACCTAGGATGTAAACACATTAAATGTTAATATTGAATCAAGAATTAAATTATCTAAACATGACTAGGGGAAATAAAAGATGTAAATAAAGGGGGAGGAAGATCACGTTTGTGGTAGAAGATCAATCTTGTTAAGATGTCATCCTCACTAAATTGATATGCAGATTCAGTGCAATCCCAGTCAACATCTGCTGAAATTGACAAACTGAGATTTATTTGGAAAGGAAAAGGACCTAGAACAGTCAAAACAACTTCCAAAATGAAGGAGAAAGTTGCAGGATTAACACTACCTGATTAGAAGACTTAAAAAGCTACAGTAAATCAAGACAATGTTGTATTGCATTGTGATCACCAAATAGACCATGGATCAGAATAGAGCTTCCAAAAATAAATCCACACACACATGCACAACTGACTTTTTGGCAAAGATGCAAAAGCAATTCAGTTGTTCCAGGACAATTAAATACATTTGGAACAAGCAAATACAACAAAAAGGAAAAGGAAAAAAAAGAACTTTAATCAGTCATTCATACCATATATAAAAGTTAAGAATGGATCATAAACTACATGTGTAACTTAAAACTATAAAGAAGAGAAAATCCCATGCCTTGGATTAGGCTAAGATATTTTGGATACAACACTGAAAGCATGATCCAGAAAAGAAAAAATTGAGAAATTGGACTTGATTAACATGAAAATTTTATACTTCATAAAACAGTTACAAGAATAAAAACATGACCAAAGACTGAGAGAAAATTATTTATAAGTCACACTTTTAGTAAAAGATTTGTATGTAGAACATATAAACACTGAACCTCTAATAGTAAGAAAACAACCAATATTTAAAATGGGGGAAGATTTGAACAGAGTTTTCACCAGATGCAGTTGACAATAAGTACAATAAGATATTCAACATCAGTAGTCATTAGAAAATGAAAATAAAACCAGTTGATAATACTGATACCTATTAGAATTGCTAAAATTGAAGACTTGCCATACCAAGTGTTGATAATGGTGTAGAGGAAGTGGAACTCTCATACATTACTGATAGGAATGAAATTACATGAACACTTTGGAAAATAATCTAGCAGTTTCTTTACAGTTAAATATGTGATGCAGTCCTTCCACACCTAGGTATTAATATTTAAAAATGAAACCCACATAGACTTGTATACAGATATTCATGGCAGCTTCATCTCTAATATACAAAGCTCAAAACCACCTACATGTCCATCAGCAGATGGAACAAGCTGCTAATCATGCAATGGAGTACTACTGTTCCACAACAGAAAGGAATGAACTGTTGATACACACTGCAGATGGACAGATCTTCATATAATGATGCTGAGTGAAAGGAGCCACACTTACACACACACACCATGCTACGTATTTGCATTCATATAAAATTCTGGAAAATGTAAACTTATCTGTGGTGGCAGAAAGAAAACCAGTGGTTTCCTGAGGATGGACATGTGGAGAAGAACTGGAAGGATGGATTTAAAAACATCACAAAGACTTCTGTGGGTACTGGATATGTTAATTATCTTCATGGTAGTAACAGTTCCAAGGTACATATATATGTCAAATTGTGCCAAACTTTACACTTTAAAATGTTCATTTTGTTCTGTATCCACATTTCAGGGGTCCCCAAGGTCACCCACTTGTTTGGAGATTTCCTAGGACTCCCAGCACTCAGTGAATAATTGTACTCATGGCTAAGATTTACTGTGAGAATACTGTAAGCAACACAGTAGGAACACAGTGGATCAGGAAGGCTAAAGACATAGGGCAGAATCTGGAGGAATCTGCACTGGCTTCCTTTGTTCTACCCTCCCATGAGTAAGCATACAGAGCACACCTTCCCTCCAGCAGCAGAAACATAGCTGCAAGTGTGCAGTGTGTATGCCCAGGGAAACCAGTTTAAGCTTAGAGTTGATGGGTTTTTACCAAGGGCTGGTCTTGTAGCTACCCCTTGCCTACCAAAATTTCCGATTCTAAAGAGTAAAGTGGGTATTCAATGCTCCCAAACCAGCAAATAGCCTTATCAGTGTGAGACATGTTTCAAAGCCAAGTTCCCCAGCTAAGGGCTAGCCTTGCAAACGGTCCTTTTAAAAAATAACAGTCTTGGACCTGTGCACTCTTTTTTTAATTTTTATTTATTTATTTTTTTATTGTAAGGACTGTGCACTTTTTTTGCAGTCTGTCTCTACTTCAGTAAGATGTTTTAATTATAAAATTTAGAATTAGCACAAGATAGTGATTAATTTATTGAAAAAGTGATAGAAATATAAAAAATAGTAGTTTCAGATTTGAGGGAGACCAATGCAATGAGACTTTTCCTTACCTGGAATGCTTGAGGCCCTTCAGGTCTCTTACTGGAACAAGGTAGGATATTAAGATTATGTGAAATTGGATGCTTAGCTAGTGGGAGCTTCTAATTACTTTCACTCTAATAACGTGACTTCTATTCCAAATGTGTTTGAAAATCTTTCCCAGTATATCATTGTTCTTTCTTTCATTAAAATTTTGATAATCGGTATCTTAACCCTGGGTTACCCAATTGTGACCCAGTTCAATTTCATTGCAAATAAAAGATAAAGCACTGGTGTTGAAATTATAATTACCTCAACAGCAGGAGTTGTTCTTTGACAGCCAGGGGCGCCAACATGGGATGCATCTGCCCAAGGAAGAATGTTAATTTGCACTACAGTGCTGTGTGAGCTAGAAGATGGCAATGGAGATGGTTTCCCTTGAAAATGTTGCCTGAAATTAACAAGCTTTCTTGCGAGCATTTCCTCTTAAAGAAGAACAGCAAATAATTTTCAGTTGAGGGAAGTATTCAACTGGTATTCCAGCATCATAAGCGTGTGGCAGGAAGAGGACCAACTACTTCAACAACTGTGTGAGGCATTTATCTTCTAGTTTGGCCTGATTGCTTTGAAAGGCAGGCAGGTATTTTTAAGGTGTGTGTTTCTTTTTGTCACTGTATAGGATGCCCACTGTTCTGTGTCTGGATCCCATTATTAATGCCCCAGCCAAGATGTCTGTGTATATACAGCAGTACAATTTTTTTTCCCCCAGGTACCAGGGATTAAACACAGGGACACTCAAGCATGGAACCACATCCCCAGCCCTATTTTGTATTTTATTTAGAAACAGGGTCTCGCTGAGTTGCTTCGCACCTTGCTTTTGCTGAGGCTGACTTTGAACTCATGATCCTCCTTATACAGCAGTAAATTTGAAGAAAGGACATTCTAAGGCTCTTCGGAGTGCAAGTTTTGCTCTTACTGAGTTATAAAGTTCCCTGAAGGGGAATTAAACCTTCTCACTTCAGAAGATACAAAGTATCATTTGAAAGATTCAACTTTGAAACAAATGGAAAATATTCAATAGCCTCAACTTAGCTTCAAATAAGTGATCAAGTATTGACACCTACTTTATTTCTATTAAGGCTTGAGCCTTAAACCAGCTAAATTTATACTAGTAGATGCTAAGGGCACTAAGTGGCCAAACAATAATGAATTGGTATACCTGTAGAAGGCTTCTGTTTGGAAACCTTCATCTTTTGAAATCTGTACCACCAACCCATCCTTTTGTGTGGATCATGTTCCTTTCCTTGTGTGTTTTCTCTAAGAAAACTTAAAGCACATCTCTTTCCCCCTTTTGTAGATGCGAACCACGCGCAAGGTCTCTGTCTGGCCAGTGGGCCTGGTTGGTGGGCGACGCTATGAACGTCCGTTGGTGGAAAATGGAAAAGTCGTTGGCTGGTACACCGGCTGGAGAGCAGACAGGCCTTTTGCCATCGACATGGCAGGTGAGGAGTGTGATGGTGGCATTTGTTCCTGCCTGATTGCCCCCATTTACAACAGGCTCCATGAGAAGGAGGCTTTAAAAGACCAATTTGGATAAAATCCTAGATCATATCATATTCAGCAGGTGAAATATTAAACATTCAAGATAGGCTTTTTGGTTAATCCAAGTGGAAATTGATTTTGGAAGTGATCAGGAAATGCTTATTCCTTTCCATTTTGCCTCCTCTCTGATCCTTTATTTAATAAAACTTTACAAGCTAGGTACTGGATTGAGCATTGGGGTTTGGTAAGAACCAGACCTGACCCGTATAAACTGGAACCTTTTGGTGCCTCTCTCAAGAAGACTGATTGATATAGTAACATATATCATGTTTATCAACACTTTAATAATAATTTAAAATTGACATTTTAATGCTTATTGATAAATGTGATGCCTTATTGATACATTAGATAACTAAAATATAAAAAGGATTACTAGTTTTTCAAGCATTTCTTAGCTTTGAGTATAACTACCTTTTAAAGTTTTTATTCCCTGACCACCAACTGAATTGAATTAGTCCTGTAGTAGACCACAAGTTCTAAAATGCTAATTTATCATTAAGTGACTCATTTTCTGTTATATAAAACGATGCCTGTGTTTGCTCTGTGGAAGGTTGTAGTTTAAAACGTGAGGCTGAGAGGGAAAAATAAAAATCTGACATCTGTAACCTGGAAGATGAAGGCAGAAAGCCTTCAAAAATTGATCTCATCCATCACTGGGCTGTCTGTGTGTCAGCCTGTGCTTGCCCAAAACTTTGTGCATATTTCCCAACCACAGTCAAAAATCTCTGTGCTCAGAATTCTGATGGATGAAGGCCGACTGTACTGTAAGCTGGATTCACCACTTTCATTCTGATGATTCTACAAATGGGAGGGAGCAAGACTTGAAGAATGCTAGGAGTAAGTTGGGGGCTAAACTCTCATGGGTGACTATGTGGTGGATTTGTCACACCGCACCATGGGAGAGGACAAAATAAGATATTTTTATTCAGCATTTAACAAACATTCCCAGAGCACTTGTTTTTGGGAGTGTGTGTTATGGTCTTTGACCCCCAGGGTAGTCTAGGTCTCTTGCTCTTACCTGGTCATCCTCTCCCAGGGCCTTCATGCCCTAACCTCCCCATCCCTCTCACAATTAAAGCCATACCCTGGGTCTTCAGTTCATGTACCCCTACAGCTAAGCTGACCTCTCAGACAAAGCATTTACCTGGAGGCAGATGGAGAGGCCTGTGAGTCCATACTTAGAAGGTCTGCTGACTCTTAAAAGAGACTTTTCCAGTCCCTAGTCTGAGTCCATAACTCTGAAAATATAAGGCTGACCATAATGTGTCTTTTTGAAAATTGAGCCTCTGCCTTGATTGCAGAAGATAGCCTTGAGCAGCAAATTTAGAGAACATTAGGGACAGTCTACTTCCCTGGGATTTAGTGTCCTTCTGCGTAAAATGAGGAAGTGGCATAAAATGACCACCAAGATCTGCTAATGGATCCTTCCTCTTGCTAGTTTCCCACATTGGGAAGAGAAAAGACAATCCAATATAAAGGATCCCAGTGGACAGACCTTTGGTCTTGATATTTCTCAGAGCCTCTTTTCTTTTTTATTATAATTATTAACATATTACTTTGCTTTTTGAGATGGAGTCTTGCTACATTTCCTGGCTGGTCTTGAACTTGTGGGCTCAAGTGATCCCTCCAGGTTCAGCCTCCTGAGTAGCTGGGATTGCAGATGTGTGCTACCACACCCAGCTAGCACATATTAATTTTGCAAACTAATGGGACTCAATGTGATATTTCCATCCATGCATGCATTGTGTACCGATTATGTCCAGTCACCTGTCTTCTAACCTTACTCCTTCCCCACTCCCTTCTTTCCCCTTGCAGAGTCCCTTGTAATTCCTCTTCTACTTTCAGGTCATCCTTCCTGATGGAGGGAAGGAAGGAAGGAAGGAAGGAAGGAAGGAAGGAAGGAAGGAAGATTTGAAAGTAGAAGAGGAATTACTTCTTCCTTTCTTTTTTCTTTCTTTCTTTTTTTAATTTTTACATATGAGAGAGAACATGTGATGCTTGATTTTCTGTCTAGCTTCTTTTGCTTAATATGATGTCCTCTAGTTCCATACATTTTCCTGCAGATGACAGGATTTCATTCTTCTTTATGAATAATACTCCAATGTGTATATATAACATACTTTTTTTATACATTCCATTATTGGAATGAGAGACCTCAGTTGATTCTTAGCTATTGTGAATACTGCCCCAATAAACATGGGTATGGAGGTATCTCTTTTATGCTGACTTCCTTTCCTTTGAATATATAACCAGGGTTGGGATAGCTGGATCATATGGTAGATATATTCTTAGTTTTTAAGGAATCTTGATACTGTTTTTTATAATGGTGTGCTAATTTACATTCCCACCAACAGTGTCTGTTTTCCCACATCCTCACCAACATTTGTTAATTTTTTTTTAATGTAATAGCCATTCTAACTGGGGTCAGATGGTATCTTGTAGTTTTTATTTGCATTTCTCTGATAGCTAAAGATATTTTTTCATGTATTTATTGGCCCTTTATATTTTCTCTTCTGAAAAGTATTTGTTCAGATCATTTGGTCATTTTTAATTGGATTACTTGATATTTGTTGTAAAGGGAATTATTTATGTATTATGGATATTAGCCCTTTGTCAGATGGATAGCTAACAAATATTTTCTCCCATTCTGTAGGTTCACTCTTCACTCTATTGATTGTTTCCTTTGCTGTGCAGAAGCTTTTTTGTTTAATATAATCCCATTTGTCAACTTTTTCTTTTGTTTCCTGCACTCTTTGAGTCCTATTCACGAAACCATTGCCTGTACCAATATCTTGAAGCGTCTCTCCTATGTTTTCCTCTAGTAGTTCCAGAGTTTCATGTCATGCATTGAGGTTTTTGACCCATTTTGAGTTGATTTTTGTGCAGGGTGAGGGAAGAGGTCAAGTTTCTGTCTTGTAAAGAGGTTTGTTGTCCATTGTAGGTTTTTGACACCTTTGTTAGCTGAAGATGTGTGGATTTATTTCTGGGTTCTCTGTTCTATTCCACTGGTCGATGTGTCTATTTTTGTTCCAATATCATGATGTTTTTATTACTGTGGGTTTATAGTTTATCTTGAAATCAGATATTGTGATGCCTCCAGCTTTGCTCTTTTTACTCAAGTTTGCTTTGGCTATTCAGGGTCTTTTGTGTTTCAGTATGAAATTTAGGATTTTTTTCCCTAGTATTATGAAGAATGTCATTGGTATTTTGTGGAGGAGTACATTGTGTAGATTTCTTTGGGTACTATGGACATTTAAACAGTATTCTTCTAAACTATGAACTTGTGGGGTCTTTCCTCCTTTCAGTGTCTTCCTCAATGTATTTCTTTAGTGTGTCATAACTTTCATTGGTCTTTTTACTTCTTTAATTAAGTTTATTCCTGCCTATGGGGTGTTTCGTTGTTGTTGTTTTGTTTTTGTGGTTATTATGCATAGGATTTCTTTCATTATTTCCTAGCAAATTTATTATTGGTGTATAGAAAAGTCATTGATTTTAGTATGCTCATTTTATATCCCACTACTTAATTGAATTCCTTTGTCAGTTCTAGTAGTCTTTTGGTTTAGGTTTTTGTATGTATAGAATCATATCATCTGCAAAGATAATTTAACTTCTTTCCTGTTTGTGTGTCTTTTATTTCCTAATTGCTTTAGCTAAAATTTCTAGCAATATATTGAATAAGAGTGGTGAGAGTGAACACCCTTGTCTTGTTCTTGATCTTAGAGGAAATGCTTTCATTTTTTTTCTCATTCAACATGATGTTGACTATGGGTTCATCATATACAGCCTTTATTATGTTGAGATGTGATCCTTCTTTAATAGCTAATTTACTCAGGGATTTTATCATGAAGGAATTTTATAAAATGTTTTTCTCCCTCTACAGTATGACTTTTATCTTCTGTGTATCTCATGTATTTTATTTATTGATTTGTATGTATCAAACCATCCTTGTATTCCCTGGAATGAAACCAATCTTATCTAGCCTATGTTGTTGATGTGATATTGAATTCTATTTGCTAGTATTTTGTTGAAGATCTTTTAAAAAATATTTTTAAAAAAATTTTTAATTGTAGATGGACAGAATAACTTTATTTTATTTATTTATTTTTATGTGGTACTGAAGATCAAACCCAGTGCCTCACACATGAAGAACCCAGTTCTTGCAAGGCAAGCACTCCACCTCTGAGCCACAACCTCAGCCCTTATTGAGGATCTTTGCATCTGTGTTCATCAGGGATATTTGTCTATAGTTTCTTTTTGTTGTGTCCTTGTGAGGTTTTGTTGGCTAATGCTGGCTGTAGCCATCGTTTTTTGTTTGTTTGTTGGTTTGGTACTGGGAATTGAACCCAGGGATGCTTTACCACTGAACTACACCCCCAGCACTTTTTATTTTTTATTTTGAGACAGGGTCTTGCTGTTGCTGAGTTGCTAATATTGGCCTAAAACTTGCACTCCTCCTGCTTTAACCTCCTGAGTAACTGGGATTGCAGGCATGTGCCATTGTGCCTGGCCCAAGCCTTGTTTTAACACAGCCCCTCCCCCAATACAGATCTCCTTACACATGGGACTTTGACCCTAGGAGCAGAGTACAGTTTCAGGTTCAGTAGTTGATTCCAGTGAGATCCTGGAATATTCTACTAGTCTGTAGATCTCTAGAACAGCTCAGGTATCTGACAGCTGGCTAAATGTTCATACAACATTTTTAGCTCCACTTTGAGGGTAGGGAATTTAACTGATAGACTTGTTTTGATCACTTCTAAGGAAATGTCACAAAGAACCATTGCTTGAAAAAACTAAACTTAAGGTGATTTTCAGCCTAGTCAGAAGGTGTAGATTTTTTTTAAAATCCAGAGCTTAATGATGAGATTCTTATTTTGGATTCTTCATGTTTGCATGCACCTTATTATTAACTCTAGGAGGCAGAAGACAGGGCACTGTGCTCCATTAATGACTGTAAGAACTGTTCCTAGTCAAGTTCCTGGCACACAGTAGGCACTTCATTCCAGTCAAACCAGCTGGGTGTATGGCAATTCTGGCACAAATCACCAGGAGTTGGTACAAATCCCACAAATTAGAGGGCCCTGATGCCCAGGCCACAAGCATTTCTGAACAACTGATTATAAAGTTGATGTTTCCCATAGTTCCCTCAAGTTTGATAATTTGCTAAAAGACTCACCGAACTCATAAAGGTACTGCACTTACCATTGTAGTTGTATTGTAAAGGATCTAAATTAGAACTAGCCAGATCAAGAGGGCTAGTGGGGAGAGGGCAAGGGCAAGTCTTTGTGTCCTTTCCTCTTAGAATCACCCTCCCAGCACATATATGTGTTGGCAAACCAGGAAGCTCCAATGAACTTCCCTGTCCAGAATTTTTATTGGGGCTTCATTTTGTACAATGATTAATTAGGTCATTCAGTTTGTGATTGAACTCAATCTCCAGGTTTTTCTCCCTAGAGGTGTTTTGGCCCAAAGTCCCAATCTTTTTTTTTTTTTTTTTTTTTGCACTGGGGATTGAATCCAGGGTTGCTTAGCCACTGAGCCACATCCCTAGCTCTTTTTATTTTTATTTTGAGACAGTCTCACTAAGTTGCTTAGGGCCCTGCTAAGTTGCTGAGGCTGGCTTTGAACTTGCAATCCTCCTGAGCTGCTGGAATTCCAAGCTTGCTCCACTGCACCTGGTTCAAAGTTCCAACATTCTAATCCCATGGCTGGACTTTCTGGGGACCAACAGCCAATGTAAAGCTACTTAGGGGCCCACCCTGAGTCACCTCATTAACATAACAAAAGTGCTCCTGTCATAGAGGACATTTTGAGGCTTTTTGAAGTTGCATGCCAGGAATTCTGCCCAAAGGATCAAATTTTTTTTGTTATACTACAGGCTTAGCAAAGGGTAACTTTCACATCTGCATCTCTATTGTACTGTTTTCATCCACGAAAGCAAAGGGACACTATATAATGTCACTATGTGATGTCACAGGATCACTTTCAGCTTTGTGGGTTATTATTTGTGTGTCTGGGTGTGACTGGTAAAAATGAGATGTGATCAAAAAGTGATAAAACTATTTCTCCTGTGTGGCTTCCCAAGGAGAAGGAGACATCTAGAAGGCCTCTTAGCTCTCTGTCCTGGAGGCTGTGGACTTGTATGTGTGTTGAAGCCCTGAGAATGGAAGAGCTCACCCAGGAAGACCCTGGAGCTACCTGGGGTTGCCCCTCTGGGAACAGTCACTTATAGTGTCTGCAGGGGAGGAACCAGAGAAGGAGACATGGCCCAGTGATGGGGTATTGGGATGGACCTGGGACTATAGTAGCTGGGGAGAGGTAATCACAAATCCAGTTGTTAGATGTCTCATGTGGTAGAAGAGGAGGGTCCTTGGTGAATATGGAACTGTGAGAGCCAGAAGCACATGTTTGGCATCATTGGGAAGTTGTGGCAAGACTGTCCCCCAGGACAAGAGAGGGTGTGAGAGAAGAAAGGGTCTAAATTCAAGAGGATTCAACTTGAAGGGTGTGTGATTTTCAGTAAGTTCTCATTCTAAGGATTGAGTCTAGTGAAAGGGTCAGCCCGCTCATATTCCTATTCCAGTTGACTGTTAGCTCCTTCCTACCATTTGACTCATCGCTCGTCTTTCCATCTGGCTGTAGTTTTTTCTCTCTGGAAATTTAAAAGGCCCTCGAGCTTTGGAAGAAGCGAGTGGGTGGAAAATACTGGGCTGTGGGAGGGCAGAATGTGACTAAAAGCAGGAGGGCCAGAGACGACAACTCTAGGGAACGTGGCAGCATTGAGAAGGGATAAGAGTTGGGAAACAAGGAGATGATGTTTTTGTTTTGCTTTAATGATGGGGGAGGAAAATGATGCTTTAAAAGAGAAAAGTGGTCCAAGTCCCAAAGGAGAGGAAACATGGGGGATCAGGGCCTTCGATGGACAATTTCACCTTGGCAGAATCATCTGTTACTCCTGAGCTGTAAGGAAACCTAGAAGTTGGTAGTTGTTGGAGGCAACCATCTGCCTGATGTTAGTGATGGTGAGAAGTGACATTCACCAAATTCCACATAGCCCACGATTGCATTGAGGAATTTATCGTGGGGAATTTATAGTACTTGACCCCAAGGCATCTTGTATCTAGAAGAAAGAAAGCAGACTATTAAGGACATAACACTGACTATACCATGAGGCAGAAAATTAGGTACAAATGGAATGTTTGGGAGTTTACATTTAAAGGAACAGAACTACCATTGGGGCAGGTTCAGGAAAGCGGGTTACAGAGGTTGTACTTGAGAGGCACCCTGACATTTTTCAAGTAGGGGACTGACACATTAGAAGTATGTTAAAAACCACATGGGCAGGTGCAGAATGAAGGCAGGGGCATCCAGAGACTCCACAGCCATCTGGGGAGGGGGCATTGAGGCCAGGGTAGGGAGGTGGGAGGTGGGAGGAGACCTTAAATACCACAGCTCTTAGGGACATAACATTTTAACAAGCCATTTCAGATTATACTCATAAATCAGCAGGCATTTTTCTAACACCTTTTTTGTTATATGATGTGATGCTAACTGATGTGTTAAATTTAAGTTTGTTTTAGTTTTAATTGGTGTAATTTGTATCATCCTTTGAGTGTAATTTATAGGCAGAAAAAGATGGTCATCTTGGGTAATTAGAATAGTCTATTAACCAGAACTCCAGTTATGCAAACATAGGAGTCTGTATGGAGCAGGTGGGGGGTTTGTCAGAAAACCAACTACTCCCAGGCTCTGGGTGCGTAAGGATCATTGTCCTAGTGGAGAACTTGGAGTTTGCAGGGGCTGGAGATGAGGAGGAAGACGGAGACAGTGCCTGCCTGGACCTGCTGTGTTCCTTCTTGTCCTCTGGTGTCTCCACTATACCCCAAAGCAGAAAGAAGAAGAATCTTTCAGGAATGCAAACCTCATCCTCAGCTGCCTCTTACAGCTTTTCAGAGGCTGCCATGCTCTAGGTTAGACTGCTCTACCTCTTTGTCATTGGCAGAGACCTGCTGGGCCACAGCCACCCACCTTTGTAGTCTTATGCCCCTCCACTGTATCTCTGGGGCTTCCAATCCCTCCAGTACATCCTGACCTCTCCTCAAGGCCTCAGAGATACTGTGGGCAAAGCTAGTCAGCTTTCCTTTGCTCAGCCCTACACATCCACCAGATCTTAGCCTGCAGCCACCTTCCCAGGGAAGCCTTTGCTGAGGTTGAGATTGACGGCCCCGCCCCCATCAGGACCTGCCATATCCGTGTGCTCCTGTGCTTGTGAGCCATAGTGCTTGCCACACAGTGGCATGGCATCTGTGTCATTGTTGAAACTTTCCCCCCACCCCACTGATATGCAGCCTCCATGTGGGCAGAAGTCATGACCTCCCCTGTACATTCTGTGCCCAATCCTACAGGGACCCCAGACCCAGCCTCGGAAGGTTCTGGGCATTGCCCTGTTCCAGAGTGCATTCCCAAGCAAAGCTTTTGAAAAGCTATTGCAAATGGTGATTGTGTGTGTGGAGAGGGCCCGGGCCAGGGCCAAGGGCTAATTCCATGCAGGTCACTGATGCTCTTCTGTGGGTTCTCTGTGAGGATGTAGAAAAAACAGTGATACAGGGCTCCTTTGTCATGATATTTGTCAATAAGACATTCTGTCTGGGTTAATTTGGCAGACACTTTCTTGCTAGATAATACTGTGATAAGCTGAAAGTCAACCTGGATCAGATGGTCATCTAAGCCCTAGGACCAGAGTCAAAATTAATGACGTTTACTTTGCTTCATGAATATAAATACTTCAAGAAAATGGAGTGACCTTTTTGTTCCTTTGGAGCTGTTTGTAATTGAAGTCTGCTGTTTTCCATGCATGAATGTTTTATATAAGAAAGATTAATTTATTGAGTGTTCTCAATAGAGTGACTTGATATGTCATATGGTATCTTTTAGTGTACCATAATAGGGACTAGTTGAGGACTTTGTCTTTAGATTGGTGCAGTGTGATTATCACTGGAGTTTTATGTGAATCTCCAGGAGAGAACTGCAGCTGCCAGGGGTGATAATCCTGTCCTGAAACTCTCAGAGCCACAAGGATGGTGGTGTGATGTTCTAGCAACAGGCAGCCTGTTGCTCATTTCGTATTCATTTGCAGAATGAGGGGACTTCTAGGAAATTGCAGGCAAAGTATATGTCTTATCTGTCACAGGTGCTGTGGCCACCCTGCTACTTTGAATGGAGGTGGCCATAGAGTAAGGAGCACCTGTGTACCTGTGTGTTTATAATTAGAGAATTTTCCCTACCATGGCTGGTGAGGGAGCAGAGCAAGGCAGAGGTAGAGTGGGCAAGATCCATAGATTCCCCTCCACCCTCATGTGTGTATGGGGGGTGGTGCTGGGGATCAAGCCTAGGACCTCCCACATGCTAGACAAGTGACATTCCGCTGAACTACACCCTCAGCATTCCACAGAGCCCTGTAGGAGCTGCAGGGAAATGCATAGAGGGGGTTCCAGGGCACCATCCTACCTCAGTCCTAGTGGTTCTGTGTTTATGTGCTAGAATTCCCTTCAGGGCATCAATGAATAAACCATTCAGAACTAAGAATTTTGAAAACCTGAAGTTATCCTTGTATCACAGAAGTCCAGTAATTATATTTGCTTGCCGAGTGTTTACCAGACACTTGTAGGCACTCTGTACTTTCTCCTTTAATTCTCACTCCGCTCTGTCAGAGAGATTGCTAGATTTATTACATTTAACTGTAAGGAACCCGAGGTCTAGAGGTGCTAGTAGCTTGTCTGGGGTAGTACAGGGAGTAAGTGATTAACAACCCATGCTCAAAATTGGACCAGGGTGTCTGCCTATAGCAATGACCCTCTCACTTGGCTCTGAATCCCACTCACTCCCGTCTCCAGCCAAAAGACCACATTGTTAATCTAAGCCTCTGTTTTCTTCATCTACAGAATAGGGGAAATGAAATAAGATATCACTTACAAAGCACAAAATACAATATTATCGATATTCAATGAGTGCTACATCTTAATGGCGAAATGAGACCAGACTGTCTTTGAACTCAACTGATTTTAGATGGATCAGCTTAAAGTTGTGTTTGATCACCACAGTGGCCAACTCATGCAGGGAACTGTGGGGCAGGAAGATAGCTACCTTCAGGCTCTACTAGGGCATAAACAGTTTCTGTACAGTCTGAAGATGTAGCATAATCTGTGTCCTCACCTGGGTAAGGGTGAGAACAGAATAAAAATATACATGCAAACAGTCCTGCTGATATGTAAATGTTCAAATCTGTACCCACATTTAACTATTTCAGTCACTCTAAAGGTAATCTCTGTTTTAGACTCAAGAACTTCATTTCTGCAGGTATGGTGGTGCATGCCTGTAATCCCAAAGGCTCAGGAATCTGAGGCAGGAGGATCTAGAGTTCAAAGCCAGCCTCAGCAATTTAGTGAGGTGCTAAGCAACTCAGTGAAACCCTGTCTAAATAAAATACAAAAAAGAACTGGAGATGTGGTTCAGTGGTTAAGTGCCCCTGAGTTCAATCCCCCGTACCAAAAAAACAACTGTATTTCTCTCCTGGCTGGTGGACCTGTGCTCGACATATTCAGTGAATTGCTTACCAGGCAGGATGAGATACATCTTGACCCTTGCTTTCGATTAAATACTTCCAAAAGAGTGATCAACAAGAGAAGAACAGAAGCATAAAAAAAATCATTGAAGAGTTTTTAGGAGCAGATATGGGCTCATTTTTTTAATTTACCAGATGAAAAACTAAACAAACAAAAGCACTTGAGCTTTCAAAAGAAAAGGCCACTTGTAACATTCAGATTTTCAAGGTGTTTGGAAATGGCAAGAGTCCCACTTGCCCCCTGTGAGTGAGGAAGCCTGTGTGGAGCACGCGCATGTACAAATTACTCGTGACATGTGGGGAAGGATTTAAAAGAATGATTCTCATTTGTTCTAATCAGGTCACAAAAGGCAAGAAATGTCTTTTCTCTATCCTGACTTTCCTGAGAGCATCAGCAGATACACTTTTCATCTTGAATCTGTTACAGAAGTAGACAGTTTATTCATGTAAATAGGATTAAGGGCTGTAACTCTGCATAGGTAACCTAGGGGCTGGCACACTGCCAATTTTCTTGGTCCGTGGATTGTGATTATCATACTTCTCTGCACTGGCTTCCAAAGTCAATGTTACTGACTGCTGCTTCTGAGCCTCCTGAGCAGCCATGATTGCCCCAACGGCAAACTGCTTCAGTCCACCTCATTCACTGCAGCCAACTACCCAGGGCAGTTTCTCCCCAGGAAATTTTTCCAGATTTTCTGCCCTGCTTAGATGGCCCTCCCCTTGTTCCCCAGGATCCCTGAACTTATGCATATGACCACGAGGTGGCGCCCATCCAGGTCGCTGTTCTCTCTAGCCTCTGTCACCTGGCCAACCGGTGACCACCACTAGGAGAGGTGGTCGGGCGAGAGATGTCCCTGACAGTGGTGACTTGATTTTAACTTGTTTTCCTTTTCTAGCTTAAAGATTATCAAAATGAAAAGTTACACCGCCTTATTCCTTCTGAGATAGCATTGTCATTATTTCTTAATGGTGAAATTTTAAAAGGGAGCTGTGCTCCAGGGCAGGTCAACCTGGCTGCCTGCACATCAGAATAACTCAAGGAGCTTTGAACAGATACCTATGTCCGGGATCCGCCTCTGGTCACTTAGAGCATCGCCTCCGTAGTTGGCCTTGGTGTTTGTGTAGGACGCTTGTTTTGGTTTTATTGAGTCTTGAGGTGACTATGAGCTGCAGCCAGGGGTAAGAGTCGAGTGTAGGTGTCGAAGCTGCTACTCTTCCTTCCTGTGGTTCATGATAATCCATTAGTGGTCACAGTCCCCTCCCAGGCTACCCAGAGTCAAGTCTGGAGGTTTGTACCTCATAAATATGTACAATTATGTCAATTTAAAAACGTTCAATCCCCAGCACAGCAAAAAAAAAAAGTTTTTAATGCATCTAATGTGTATCATCAATGAACATAGGTAATCTTTCTCCTTATACTGGTGGTGGTGATTTTCAGTTACTAGGATTAAAAACAAACAAACAAACAAACAAAAACTTTTTTCCTATGCTTATATTGCCTTCTTCCTTGCTGATGCAAGTGTTTTCTTTGGAAGTGATTCTGTTGAGCATTCCCAAACTTGGTAATGAGGCCATCCTACCTGAGATCTCTCGGCTGACTCAGTCCTATTATAGTCTACGTCAGAATTCCTTCCATAAGTCTGAATATTTCATCAATACGTAT
Organism: Sciurus carolinensis; assembly: GCF_902686445.1. Taxonomy (NCBI): domain Eukaryota; kingdom Metazoa; phylum Chordata; class Mammalia; order Rodentia; family Sciuridae; genus Sciurus; species Sciurus carolinensis. The sequence goes on from NC_062219.1 coordinate 89,478,268, forward strand.
TTACCACACTCTGTTCATCCACTCGTACATGGATGGACATTTGTTTTTTTATACCTTTTGGCTACTGTGAATGACGCTGCTATGAACATGGGTTTACAGATATCTGTTTGAATCCCTGCTTTCAGTTCTTTGGGATATATACCCAGAAGCAGAATTGTGGGATCATATGTCAGTTCTTTTTAGTATTTTTGAGGAACCGCTGTACTGTTTCTCGCAATACCTATATCATTTTATATTTCTACCAACAATGCAAAAGTGTTATAGATTCTCTCCACATTCTTGCCAATACTTTTTTTAAAAAATTTTTCGATAATAGCCATCCAAATGAAGTAGTATCTCCTACTACTTGAGCTTCTTTTCAGGTGCTTATGGGCCATTAGTATATCATCTTTTGAGAAATGTTCATTTAAGTCCTTTTCCTACTCTCAAATTGGGTTGTGTGGATTGTTGTTGAGTTGTAGGAATTCTTTATATATCCTGAATATTAATCCCATATCAGGTATATGATTGCAAATATTTGCTCCCATTCTGTGGGTTGCCTTTTCACTCTTGAAAGTGTCCTTTTGATTACCAAAAGTTTAAAATTTTCGTAAAGACATTTTTAATTGGTACATAGCAATTGTATATATTTATGGAGTACATATAAATACATGTGTGCAGTGTGTAATAACCAGATTAGGGTAAGTGGTTTATATATCATCTCAGACATTCGTTATTTCTTTGTGTTGGAAACATTCAAAACTCTCCCAACTAGTTATTTTAAAATATTCAATTAATTGTTACCAAACATACTTTCCTGTGCTATGGAACTTCAGTTACTCCTGCTATCCAGCTGTACCCCGGTACATGTTAACTCTCCCCATCACCCCTGCCTCATCCCATCCTAAGGCCCTAGTAACCCCTGTCCTTCCTATGCCCCACTTCTATGAGATCAGCTAAGAGTTATCAATTTTGGTAAAGTCTTTTTTTCTTTTGTTTCCTCCTCTTTTGGTGTCATAAAAATCCATTTCCAAATCCAACATCATGAAGCTTTCGCCCTGTTCTAAGAGTTTTATAGTTTTAGCTCTTGTACGTAAGTCTTTGGTTCATTTTTAGTTAATTGTTGTATATTAGGCTATTTAAAAAATAAAATCTCCACTTACCCTGAATGATTGATGGATGAGGGATGAGCATGGTCTTTTTGTAATTGACTAAAATATCTTTATCATGTCTACCTTTGTCCATTCATTAAAAAGACTGGCAAGAAATGGAAGATAGGAAAAATATCTAAGAGTATGTTGGAAAACAGAAAAAGGACATGTACCGTGAAATCTGGAAGAATTTTTTGAAGAAAAGATAGGCTGGGATAAAGGAAAACGTCAGTATTCAGCTCAAAGGAAAGATCCATATGAAAATAAGTGATAGTGTCCCCAAGAGACCTCCAAGCTCAGAGAGGAGAGACCTGGGGGCTGGCAGGGACCAGTGCCCCAAGCACGCTCTGGCAGCCTCTGCTTAATAGGGAATGTTCCCCACATCAGTGGAGCAGTGGGGAGTGAGCGGGGATCCAACCTTGTTAGCACTGTGGGAATGGAGGTTGCTGGCAAAACCCTGCCTGACTTCTGTGTAGTTGCTTTCATTAACATGAAAGGAAAGGCTCACACAGCCCACCAGTGAAGCCCCTTCTAAAGTGGTGAGTCCATCATTGTACCTCCTTCCTGGCTTTTCTATGGAAATGGCTCTAAGTGGCCACAGGTGTGCCCCAAATGTAGCCTCTCAATTGCTGAAATAGATCTTGACCTCTTTTACAAAAATGAGTAATTAAAAAAAAAAAAAAAAACAAAACAGGACACAGGTGTTCCCATTGAAATAGTTAATGGGAATTGAGAGAGAGTTTTAAAAAAATTCTAATGTTTATTCACAGTGAAGTTTTTAAGGATGTGGTATCTTAAAAGAGTTGGCAGCTAAGACAAAAGAGTAACTAGAGAACAGACAGGGAACCCCACTTCTCCAACTGTGGTAATAGTGATCAAACCCAGGATTGAGTGTGCTAGGCAATGGGCAAGCTTTCTTGTAAATTATAAAAAGCATGATTGCTGAAACAAACCCACGTGAGACAGTGACAGCACAGTGGCTCTAACATTGGTACCTGGAGGGGCTCAATGCAAATGCTGGGTGAAAAGTGGATCGCCAAGAACTCCACCGAACTAGCGTGTTTGGTTTAGGACAAAGAAATGGAAACCGAGGGAGGGGGAGAAAAAAAGACGTGGAGTTTAAATCCAATATCTCCAATAAGAGTTTAGAATTAGAAAATAAATGTATGTGAAGCAAGTATCAAGAAATAGGACACCATTTCAAACTTCAACATTTGAGTTTTGAGAGTGGCTTTATCACCAGGTTTGAATTTGGGCTTTGCCAGTTCCTAGAAGTGGGTTAGCAAGGTTACCTTTCTCTGCCTGCGTTCCTCATGTATAAGCTATGGTAATAACAGTGTGTCCCTGGTGGGGTCATTGTGAGCATTAAATGAGTTACTACATTCAACACCTGGAAGGATGCCTTATTCACAGTAGATGCTTGACGGAAGTCGGCTGCTGCAGGTGAGCCTGCGTCACCATTGCGGCCACAACCACCGCACTCCCATTCTTAGAATCCAAGCCATATGCCTCACAGTCAGGGCCACTGTATTCTCCAGTCTCTTCCTCCCACTGTGCTGCCTCCTATCTCCTACTTCCTCCCCACTACACTGGCTGTCATCTTTCCTAGACCAGCAGTAGCCTCCTAACTAGCTGCACAGCTTCCGTCCTCGTCCCTACTGACATGCTCCCTGACCGCCAGGCTCCTGCACTCAGTTTCTCTGTGGCCTCCCGGACGCCGTGAGGTCTGGCATCCCTGTTCCCCCAGCCTCTCTCAGGTTGTCTTCCTCTTGTTCCCTGTGGGGTTCGTCTCTGCCTGGAGAAGCTGTCCTTGCCGGTCTCTCCTCCCTGTCCTTTGGCTCTGCATCATTGTCCTCGACCCCCAGCAGCCTCCTGGAATTTCCCCGCTAGCCCACGCACCCGCAGTGGCACTTGTCCCTGCATGTGAACCGGCTCCCTGACGAGCCCACCTGGGACTGCCGGGACTCAGAGATTGAGACCATGACTGACTTTACCACTTTCTCTGCCATCCCTGGCGCTTTGCTCATGTGTGTGTGTTTTTGTTTAATGAATAAATGAATCCAAATGCCAAGATTTTACGGCAAAAATGCCTCAAGTGTTTTCAGAGGCAAACAAGCTCCTTCCCTCTGAAGGAGAGAAAATCAGACTGGCATCCGATTTCCATAATATGAAATGAGAGAATAATGATAAAAAGATGCTTAGAGTTTGAAGGAAAAGAAACGGGTCCTAGAATTTGGTGTCCAGTGAAATCATTGTATCTGTGTGGACAAAAGAGACCTTTCAGATAAAAAAACATTTCAGATATTTCTTTCAAAAAAGGAAACAAATTAACAAAAGTACTTCAGTCAAAGTGAATTGGAATAAAGTATTTAAAAATAAGAGGTTGTTATACCAGAAAAAGCAGTGAGCAAATAAGAGTGGCCATCCTTACAGTTAAGAATGAATAATGACAAATGCAGACTATGAGGTGTAAAGCAGTTTGTTGGAAACTGGAAGTAGGAGAAAGATATGAAAATGAAGTTTTCAAATGAGAGTTTTAGCATATTCCAGTAATGCCTGGTTGGGGGTAGAGGAGAGTGAAAGCTCTCTAAAGAGGTGGATTCCTTCAAGAGGGGGTCACAGAGGTGATTCAATTCATGAGGATAAGAAAGAAATGTCAATCCTTAAAAAATTCCTTGCCAGACATGGTGGTACACACCTGAAATCCCAGCGACTCAGGAGACTGAGGCAGAAAGGTCACAAGTTCAAAGCCAGGCTGGGCAATTTAGCAATACCCTGTCTCAAAATAAAAATAAGGACTGGGGGGGTGTAGCTCAGTGGTAGAGACTTCTGGGTTCAAGCCCCGACACTACACACACATACACATCTCCTTAAACATTTTAAAATGTTTTAAATAAGGACTTTTTAAAGTATCCACAAGGACATCAAATATAAGATAACAATGTTTGTATTATTAGAGGAAGAACAAACAAAATGAATTCAAAATCAGGAAAGAAGGAGAAAGCAAAAAAATATGTATAATAAACAGGAAAAACATAATTGTGATAAATGCTAAAAAATTTGCTCTGAGGAAATTACAGCAAGAGTTGCACTTCTTATAAAAGACACACCTTAAAATGTGATGAAGATGGATGATAAGGGGATGAGAGAGAAAGCCCAGAGCTGGAGCCGTCATGCCAGTATTGAACAAAGCAGACAGAGGTCAAGACGAGAGAGCGAGAAGAGTGTCTTAGATAGATGAAAGCTACATACAACCCAAAAGTGTAACATCCACCCAGCACTGCATACCAAACATCACTGAACCCAAAATTAGTAGTAGAGATAACAGAAAATTTTGGCAAAATCATAGATATTAGCAGATGTGTTTAACACGTCTTAAAATTGACAGATTTGCGTGTCGTCCTGGGGATTGATCCCAGTGCCGTGCACGTGCTAGGCCTATGCTTCATAACTGAGGTACATCCCCCCAGTCCTTGTTTATTTTTATTTCAAAACAGCCCTGAAATTCACATATCTAAATATATAAATACTAAGGCTGTAGAAAACCAAATATATGACAAGCTTGATTTAGTCATTCTCCATAGGACAGTGTCTGCAATACACACAGAATATGCCTTTATTTCAAGTGTTTGACATTAGTGAAAATTGAAATTATATCAGGCTATCGAGTTAAGAAAAACCTGTACAGACTTGACACACTCACACTGGACATTAATAAGTAATAAACTAAATAATAATGAAGAGTGGTATCGAGTCAGATATATTGACAGGTAGTGCAGCTGGTGGCAGCACAGGGACAGCCCAGGTGGTATGAGCTGGCATTGTGTCTTGATCTTTACTCAGAAGCCTGGTCTCTGGCCAGCTGTTTCAGGAGGAGACCAGCGTCACAGAGGCCTAGGCTGGCTCAGAGAAAAGCCAGCTGAAGGGTATCTCCCCAGGCTGCATCTCAGTATTATCTCTGTGCTCTTAGGAGGATCTTTGTCCACGTTCACTGTAAACATATGAACAAACTCTCAGAAGATTGTTTTGAAGCTGAGGCAGATGCGGAGGAAGTTCATGCTCTTGGGTTCGAGTGCCTTGAAGAGGACCTGGCTTCCATGTCAAGTCTTAAGTCTGGTCACAGGGTTTCAGGCTGCACCAGAGTTGAACACCAAGATAAAGGTTTAGCTGCTCGTGAAGGTTTTATTTTATTTTTTACTTAGTAAATAATTATCAAGAAGAATGAAATTGTTTAAAATAATATTATAAAGAAGTTATTTAGAACCAGGCATGGTGGCGCACACCTGTGATCCCAGCTGCTCTAGACGCTGAGGCAGGAGAACTTCGAGTTCAAGGCCAACCTAACAAGTTAACAAGACCTATCTCAAAATAATAGGGCTGGGATGTGACTCAGTGGTACAGCACTTGCCTAGTACATATAAGGCCCTGGGTTCAATCCCCAGCACCATACACAAAGTATAACATTTATGGGGCTGGGGAGATGGCTCAGTTGGTAAAGTGATCGCCTTGTAAGCACAAGGCCCTGGGTTCAATCCCCAGCACCACACACACAAAAAAAATTATGTTTTTAAAAAAATTGAAAAGAAAACCTCAAAGATGAAGCAAAGTACAAAACAATGACCCTTTTGCAGCAGCATTGAGCCTGTGGACACCACTGTGCACAGCATATGCTGTGGTTCATTCCCATCAGTCTTTTGGGCTGTTGAGCAAATGGAACCACTTCCCCTTCAGACCTCAATGCATCCCTACTAGGAGAAATATTCATGAATATTTTTAGTATTCAGCTAATTAAGGCCTCTTAATTTACATTTGGTGTTAGGATCAAATTTTCCATCCTTGTTCATCATGGTTTTCCTTAGAAGATTTAATTTCCTATGATGCTTTCTTATTTTCAGAATAGAGATTTAAATGAGTTTTATATAGTACTACTTATAAATGTAGTATTTTTACCACCACGAAGAATACTGGCTGCTAGAAGACCTCTGAGAAGTTTAAAAAATTACACAGTAATAAAAATAAAAAAGTTTCACCCTGAAGTAACTCCACGTTTCAGCCAGTATTCTGGAGCAGATTAATAGACGTATTTAAAAATCAAGACATGCTTTTTCATTCCTCTTCACAAGAAGAAAATGACTCTAAATTATAATTAGTAAACACGGAATTGCATGCAGGCCTGTCGACCCAGCTATTTAAGAGGTGAAGGCAGGAGGATCCCTGAGTCTCAGCGAGAGGCCAGCCTGGGCAATATAGGGGGATCCTCTCTGTCAATGTGGGAAACTCCAGTTATGTCTCCTTGTAAGAAGTAGCAGATTGCGAGGGAGTCTACATACCAGACACGTGCGCATTCTTAGGACCATGAAAGTCTATAGTGGAACAGGTGCAGGAGGTCTTGCTCTCCAGGACTGGATTAGCCACCACCAGGGTCGTTATAAAGTGAGGCTGCCTGTGTGTTGGGCCTCCTCCACACACACAGTTGCCCCTGCACCTTCTGTCATGTCATGACACCCTGGCCAGATGCTGCCATATGTTCTTGGACTTTTCAGCCTTCAGAACCAGAAGCTGAAATAATTCTTTATAACTCAGTCTTGGGCATTTTATTGTAGCAAAAGAAATCGCTCCCACAACATGATCCTAAGTATCCAATTGGTCAAAGAATAAATCATGAGGGAAATTAGAAAATACTTTGAGATGAATGAAAATAGAAATATACTAAAACCTTCCTTAGAGATAAATGTACAGCTTTAAAATTCTTATATTAAGAAAGATCTCAAACAAATAGCGTTCTACCACAACAAACTAGAAAGAGGAAATGAATCTAAAGCAAGTGATTAAATTACACCAAAATAAATGATATGCAGAATATAAAAACAAAGAAAATCTTCAAACACAAAACAGTTCACAAATTTTCAGTTAGAATTCCCAGAAAAAAAAAAGTTTCAAATTACTAAGATCAGAAAGGAAAGCAAGAGATTACTACTGATCTTATACTTTTTTTTAACTTCCTTTTTTTTTTTAATTGTAAACAAATGGGATACATGTTGTTTCTCTGTTTGTACATGGCATAAGGCATACCATTTGTGTACTCATAAATTACATAGGGTAATGTTGTTTGATTCATTCTGTTATTTTTTTTCCCCTCTTTTCCCTCTATACAGTCCTTCCTTCCTCCATTCTTACCACCCTCCTTATCCCTAACCCTGAACCTAACCCTAACGCTAACCCCTCCCACCCCCCATTATATGTCCTCATCCGCTTATCAGCGAGATCATTTGTCCTTTAGTTTTTTGAGATTGGCTTATCTCACTTAGCATGATATTCTCCAATTTCATCCATTTGCCTGCAAATGCCATAATTTTATCATTCTTCATGGCAGAGTAATATTCCATTGTATATATATGCCACAGTTTCTTTATCCATTCATCAACTGAAGGGCATCTAGGTTGGTTCCACAATCTGGCTATGGTGAATTGAGCAGAAATGAACATTGATGTGGCTGTATCTCTGTAGTATGCTGATCTTACACTTTTTAAAATGTATAAAAATATTGTGAAAAACTGCATCTCAAGTTAGACAATCTAGATGAAAACAACTTCATGGAAAGACTATTAAGACAAAATAGAAAATCTGAATAGACCTATAATGTAGAGTGATTGAATTAGTACAAAACTTAAAAACATGGTTCTAGATGGGCTTCTAACATTTAAAGAAAAAATTTCCAGCAATCTTTCCCAAACACTTCTAAAAAAGAGAATAAAGTAAAAAATGTTCTTTTCTGTAAGACCAACAGCACCCTGATACCAAAGAGATCACTTCGGAAAAAACCCTGCAAACTAATGTCTCTTTTTGTGTAGGATATTAAAATCCTACACAAAATACTAAGTGACTCTAACAACATAGAATATGTCATGACCAGATAGGATTATTTCTGGAGTGTAAGGTGGGTTCAGATACAAAAGTCAATCAGTGCAATATACCATACTAACAGAATAAGGGATAAAAGCCTCATAATCATATCACTGGATGCAGAGAAAGCACCTGACAAAATTCAGTGTGCTTTCATGATAAAAACAATAGATCAATAAACTCAGCATGGAAGGGAAATTCTGTTTGATAAAGTGCATTTGTGAAATACTCATTTCTTTTTTTTAGGGTCTTACACATGCTAGTAAGTGCTCCACCACTGAGCTATATTCCCAGCCCCTAACAACGTTTTTTTTTTTTTAGCTTTTAATTTTTTACAGATCGCATTTTGATTCATTGTACACAAATGGGGTACATAATTTCGTTTCTATGGTTGTACACAATGCAGATTCATACCATTTGTGTAATCATACATGTACATAGGGTAATGATGTCTGTCTCATTCCACCATTTTTCATGTTGTTCTACATATTCTAAAGTTCCCCCATTATTCTCTCATTCTCCACCCCCACCCCCATTATATATCATCCTCCACTTATCAGGGAAAACATTTGGCCTTTGGTTTTTTGGTCTTGGCTTATTTCACTTAGCATGATATTCTCCAATTCCATCCATTTATTTGTAAATGCCATAATATTATCCTTCTTTATGACTGAATAGTATTCCATTGTGTATATATACCAGAGTTTCTTTATCCATTCATCTGTCAAAGGGCATCTAGGTTGGTTCCACAATCTAGCTATTGTGAACTGAGCTGCTATAAACATTGATGTGGCTGTGTTACTGTAGTTTGCTGATTTTAGGTCCTTTGGGTATAAACCGAGGAGTGGGATAACTGGGTAAAAAGGTGGGTCCATTCCAAGTTTTCTTAGGATTCTCCATACTGCTTTCCAGAGTGGCTGTTGAAGACTGAAAGTTTTCTTTCCAAATATCTAGAAAAAGACAAAGATGATCCCTCTTGCCATCTATTTCCACCATTGTAACATAGGTTGTAGTCAAGGCAATTAGGCAAGACAGAGGACTAAAATGGCTCCAAATTATACAGGAAGAAATAAAACTGTTATTTATCTAAGATCTTTTACATAAAAAATTCTAAGAAAAACATAAACATAAGTGCTAGTAAATGCGTTCCTCAAGGTTGCAGGATACAAGGTCAATACGTGAAAACCCATTGTTGTTTCCATCCACTAGTGATGAATGATCCAAAAAGAAACTAAGAGGAGTTTCATTCACAATCATGTCAAAGATAATAAAATACAAATAAAAGAAGCATAAGACTTATACACTGGAACCTATAAAGTATTCATGAAAGAAATTTAAAAGAACTAAAATGAAAGACATGGTTATGGATTAGAAGATGCAATTTTGCTGAATTGGTAACATTCCTTAAATTAATCTACAGCTTCAGTATAATCTCTATCAAAATTCTGTCTTCCCTTTTGGCAGAAATTGACACGATGATTCAAAAATTCATATGGAAAAAGGACTCGGAAGTGCCAAAATAATCTGGAAGAACAAAGTTGGAGAACTTATACTTCCCAATTTGAATATTTACTGAACAGCTATAGTAATGAAAACAATGTTTTGTTATAAGGATGAGCATATAGATTAATGAAATATAATTGAAAGATTGGAAAAACCCTTACATGTATTGATTTTTGCTCAGGGTGTCAAGACAGTTCAATAGTAAAAGAATGTATTTTCAAAGAATGGTGCCAAGGTTAGGAATGTACTAAAATCCACTAATCATACCTTTTTTTTTTTTGGGAGGGGTTCATATTTATTTGTTTTGGTACCTAGGATTGAACCCAGGGACACAACCACTGAACCACATGCCCAATCATTTTTTTATTTTTTATTTTGAGACAGGGTCTGGCTGAGTTGCTTAGGGCCTCGCTAAGTTGCTAAGGCTGGCTTTGAATTCACCCTCCTCCTGCTTCTGCCTCCCAAGCCGCTGGGATTACAGGCGTGCACTACCAAGACTGGCTAATTATACATTTTAAAAAGCACATTTTAATATATATGAATTATATTTCATGGGATGGTAGGCAGACAGGATTGAAACAGAATTCCAAAAGGCAACATGTGCTTTGTTGGGAAGAGATGAAAGGAGAATCAGTCACCTCCAGGAGAAGAGGTGCCATACACACATCTTTTTTTCCTCCAGCAGGTTCCATGACTGTATTGTGTATATATGCTTTAATTTGGAAGTTCAAATCATGTTTTCTTATTGTTTAAAGTGGGCAGATTTTTGAAATCACTTGATACTTATCAGCAAACGTGTGTGTGTGTAAAGGACTCAGTAATTTAATACACCTGTCCAGTGACTGTTCAGAGAGAAAGCTGTGAGCATCGTTCATGTGACCGGAAAATAAAAATATTATTACCAAAAGCCATCCTAGGGGAACTAAAATAGTCTTGATTTGGAATAGCCATCCTGAAATTAGATCATGGGTCGCTAGAGACGAGTGCATGGTGGGACAAGTATGTGGAGGTGATTCTCGCAGGGCTGAAGAACCTGATAAGCTGCTGCCTCCGTGGTCTGTGGCGAAGGCAAAGAGGAGCTCTGCTCTATGTACTTTTGCTTGTTTCCAATCTGGGTGGTGGTTCTGGTTCACTTTTGGTGGTAGGTTGTTGAACCCAGGTCGTTGCACCTGCTGGACCAGCTCTCTACCACTTGAGCTACATACACCCCCAGCCTTGCCTTATTTCAGTGGCAATGACCTGAAGTAGACTGCTGATTAAAAATAGAGAGCCACCCTTCTCACCTCATTCCAATCTTCAGGCTTTTAGTGGTCTTTTTACCATTAACTAAAATATTAACAAGTTTTTGTGTGGATGCCCTTTTAAGTTGGAGATGTCCACTTCTGTTCTTAGTTTGCTGAGAGGTTTTCCTCTCTCAGTCATGACTGGATGTCAAATTCATTTGCTTCATCTTTTGAGATTTTATTCTCCTTTTTAGTTTGCTAATATGCTGAAATAGCATTGATTTTGAAGTGATAAACCAACACTGCAGTCTTGGGATCACGATTTATTGTGCTGTTAGATTGGATTTGCTGAAGTTTTGAAGTTTTTCTGTGTCTATGAGGGTTGTTGATCTGCAATTTTTAAATGTTTTTGTATGGCTTTAGTATCAGGACAACGCTGTTTTCAAAATAATTTGAGAAGTGTTTCCTTCTTTACTATTTTCTTGAAAAATTAGTGTAAAATGGCCATTTCTTCCTTGAATGTTTAGTAGAATTCACTAGTAAAGCTGGCCTGGAGGAGTGTGTGTGTGTGTGTGTGTGTGAATATTTTTAACTATAAACTTTATTTCTTTGATACAAGGTTACTGTATCTTAATACAGTTAACTGTTCCCTCATGAGCACGATTTGGTAGTCAGAATTCATCAAATTCTCTACCATAAAGTTGCTCAAATCTTCCTTTAATGTTTATAGAATCTGTTCTGATCTCCCCTTTCTCATTTCTGATATTGGTAATTTGTGTCTTCCACTGCCTGATAAGTAGATGTTGATCACATCTATTCCTTCTTTCCCCCAAAGGAGCAGGTTTTTATTCATGGATCTTTTCTAGTGTTTTCTATTTCTACTTCAGTGTGCCTTTATATTCGTTAGTATCCTTTTTCTATTTACTTTGGGTCTTGTTTACTTTTTCCAGTTTATAAAGATGAGAGATTTAGGTCATTGAGACCTTTCTTATCTCAGACATGTGTAAAGCGTTTTAAAAATATTAATCTTGTACTGGATATGGTGTCACATGCCTATCTTCCTAGCTGCAGGTGAGGCTCACGCAGGAGGATCCTTTAAGACCAGGTTTTTGGGACCAGCCTGTCTCCTCAAACAAAATAAAATCCAACCAAACAAAACCCTTAATTTTCCATCAAAGCACCACATTAGATGCACTCTACAAACTTGGAAATGTCTTCTTTTCACTCAATTAACTACTTTCTCATTTTTACTTCTTTGGTCTGTATTTTATTTAGAATCAAATTATTTTGGAAAATAATACATCTTGTTACTTCTATTTTAATTCTATCGCTGTCAGAGAACATACTTTGTACAGTTTGAATTCTAAAAATTATTGAGACTTGGTATATGGCCCAGACTATTGTCTAGTTTGGTAGTGTTCCATACACAACAGAAAAGATGGTGCAAGACACCATGAGGGGTAGATGGTTGATGATACTGTTGTTCAAGCCTTATCTAGCTTTACTGTCTCCCCCTCATTCAGTCTCTGTGACACACGTATGTGGTTGCTTGTCTTTCTGTGTTTCATTTGGTACTTTTTGTTATTACAAGTTTGAACCTACTAATCTTTTATTTTGTAATGTCTCATCTACTATGAATTCCACCCAGTGTATTTTTCATTTCATTTGTAGTTTTGATCACTGAGATGACTTTGGGTCTTTAAAAAATATCTCCCTTTCTCTCTGTTAGCATACTCAGTCCTTCCTCTAGTGTTTATTGATTTATAAGATTAGAACATATGAAGTATATTTATATTTTAATGTCTTTGTCCAATCTGTGTCATTTCTGGGTTTTGGTTGATCGAATTTGTTCTTCAACACAGGACTGTATTTTCATGCTTCTTTGTACATCTGGTAATATTTAAATTTTGTTATATTTGTTGCTGGGAATTGAACCCAGAGGTGCTTAACCACTGAGCCACATCCCCAGCCCTTTTAAATATTTTATTTAGAGATAGGGTCTCACTGAGTTGCTTAGGGCCTCACTAAATTGCTGAGGCTGGCTTTGAACTTATCATCCTCCAGACTTAGTCTCCCTACCTGCTGGGATTACTGGCATGTGCCACCACACCTAGCTAATTTTTAAACTTTAAATTGCTAGGTATCAATATAGCTATATCTATACACATACATACATATAGTATGGATCTCACATGTATGTGTGTGTGTATATATATTCTATTATGTATGCAAATATTTGAGGTTTGTACTTTGATAAAATCAAGATTCTTGGAAACATTTTGATCTTTTTCAGGCTTAAAGTTAGACAGACCCTGCTCAGACCTTAGGGCTGATTTAACCCCCCACCCAATAACCTTCCACATATTCTTCCAGATGTGTCCACTGTCACATGGTAGTACTACCTTGGCTGTTGATTTTTGTTATTTTGTTGTGTTTTTGGCATTGGGGATTGAATCCTGGGGTGCTTTATCACTGAGCAGTATCACTAGCCCTTTTTATTTTTGAGACACGGTCTTGCTAAGTTACTTATGGCCTAAGTTCCTGAGACTGGCCTCAAACCTATGATCCTTCTACCTGTACCTCCTGCGTTGCTGGGATTATAGGTGTGCACAACTGTGTGGCTGCTAAGAATGTGAATTATTCCTAGCCTACATAAGCCCTAATAATTGATCCACTGCTCCTTTTCACAAGTTCTTAACCTGGCCTTGGAGAGTTCTACAAGGATTAGCTGATAATGCTCAGTTTAAGACTTGAGGAGAGCATTCTACAGATCAAGAGCTCTTTCTTCTCCAGTAATCTGCTCTGCAAATTTAAGTTGTCTTGACTTCCTCAAGTTCTTACTTGTTTCTTCAACTCAAGGAGACTGAAGTTGTTTTGGTTTTCTGCCCTGTGGTATGGCCTGCAAACGCTTTTCAGGCAGGAAGCTGGGGCAGCTAAAAACTCACATTTACCTTTTTTTTCTTGAGATGTCTGTGCTAAGTGCCTCTTTTCCAATATCTGGAAAAGCTTCAAACATTTTGTCCGATTTTAAGGTTTAACACAGGGGGAAACCCAGTCCCTATAGCTCTTTCTTGTCTAGAGTGGAAATGGCTCGCTGAACTTTGAACATCTTACAAATTTTCTACCCAGTAATCGTTGGCAGGTATTGAGGCAGGTTCTATCCCTGTCTTGGAGGGAATATATCTTTCCCCATCTAAGTCTGCCTAAAGAAGTTAGTTAGGAAATCTGCCTTCACTTTCCATTTTCTTTTTAACATAACTTACCAGGACAGAAAATCCTACTCCCGTGATTTTCATAGGGCTCCATTCAATATCTCAAAAGCCACAACAACATTTTAAAAGCTAAACTAATCTCACTAAAAAAGGGAAGATATAATACTTGAGGCAAATGTACTTGGAATTGAAGAAAACCTAAGATTCCCATCTTGGGTTGAAAATCAATAGTTAGGAGCTAAAACTCTTTGCATGTTTCAGAGGGGGAGCTCTTTAACTCTCCCTGAACTCTCAGCAGGACACATGATTTCCCCAAAGCAGCTCACGGTTTGGCCTAGTTAGCTTGCAGTCTCTGCCTGCTGGCTGTGACCTGCTTCCTTTGAAGAGCTTACTGAGGATATGGGCAAAGAAGTTGAGATAGGTGATGGAGAAGCACCTAACTATGCCCTTCCCACAACTTGTATTAGAAAATAGAAATGCTCTTTGCTCCTGTGGTGAGCCACCCACTAAAATCTGAGTCTTCCAGGTACACTCTTCTCCAGTGAGGCCAGGATAGGGGACCTTGCAGCAGAACAGTGTGTAGCTTCTCGATGTCACTGTGCTGAGGTTGTAGACTTTGCCAGGTGACTGCACTGAGTTAGGATAGTCTGAAGTAAAGGAAAGCAAGAAAATACTCTTAATCTGAATCCTTCAGTGGTCATGATAATGAATGTTTTCGTCTTTGGGGAAAATGAGGAAAATCAAATCAAAGTGGTTTCATATCATTTTCAGAATTACTTTTGCATAATCTGGATCCTATATTTTTGAGAGAATGGGGAAATAAAATCAGTACCTTGAAGCTAAAGAATATGCTAGAAGCTTCAGGGTGACTGAGAAGGGCCAACTCTCATTTAGATTAAAAAGAAAAGAAAAAAAAAAAAGGATGAAGCTTATTTATAAGCATATAAAAGAAAGCAAGAAGCAGGAAATCTTTTAGTAATAAAACCCAGTTGGACCTATGAGAAAAGGCACTTTGATATTAATTTGAAGCTTTGGTGTTAAGTCCCAAGTTGGCCTAGCCATGCCTGAGGGAGCTTCGGATTTGTTATCAGAGTGGTGTGATGTTCCGATGGCATAGTACTTCTGCCACCCAGAGTGTTTTACAAACCCTTTACCTGACAACCGGTATTCTTCTAGCCATAAGTGGTGGCTGACATCACCTGCCTCTCATGAGATTATTCGCAGTGGTATTTTTAATTATATTTGTTGTAATCTTTTAAAATAGTGCTTTGTAGTCAATGGAGTCCTTCCACAGATTATCATACACCAAAATTGAGAAGGGAGTCACACTTCTCTTACAAATGAGGAAATGTGGAAGCTACAGCATCAAGAAAGATTAAATGATTTGGCCAGTGTCCCAAATGCAGGGACCTAGATAATGGAAAAGGCTAGTTATTTCAAATTCAGTGTTTATCTGCTATAATGTGCTGTCTCCCTGGAGGATTGGTGGATGATACTGGGAATCTTCAGGTTGTTTCATAAATTTTTGTCCACGTTGTTTATACACAGCTGAGTATTAACATCCTCCCAAAAGGCAGCAGGGTCTAAAACATGAGATTGCCCAGTCTGGCATCTGGAGAGGTTATAAGAATGGTGATACGGTTTCCTCAAAGCTCCTCCATTATTGCCTGTTATCATTTGGTAACAACTTTTGTACAAAGAAGCATAAATTAATTCAGGTTAATGTAGAGAAGGATAAAAGTTGCTAAGAAATGTTCCTGGTCCTCATAGCTTCAACTCTGGGAGGTTGCCTGACTTTACATTGTTACCTTAGTTAAGCAAAGAAGTCCAGGGCTTCAGATTTTCAAAACAATGACTTGATAGCTTGTAGAACGCTTTCATAGCTGAGGTTTAAGTGCAGAGTCTGTTAAACTGCAGATTAAACGGTAATGGCTTTTTATATGACCAAATCATTGAAGGGGATTTATACCTTTCTTTCTTTTTTTTTTTTTTTTTAAGGCACTGGGGATCGATCGATTTCAGGGCCTTATCTGTGTGCCAAGCCAAGTGTGCTACCACTGAGCTATATACTACCGGTCCCTAACATTATTTTTCCCTTTTGAAAATTCAAATACAAAAACCAAAATTATCAAATGGCCTAATATCTCCTGTACTAATTTCTAACCCCCTCTCTCCTCATTTGTTTCAGATTGATTATAAATGATTATAAATTACGTATTACTCATTTTCTAGGTAACTGACTTCTATAACCAGTCTTCTTAATATGAAGTCAGGAATGCTGAGTTTGATAAAGCATACGCAGTGATGTTAAAGGGCGGGCAGGAGATGTGGACAATCTGGACCACATACCCTAAGGATAGTTAAGGTAGAGTCCATAAGCTTTCTAGTTGTACTGAGGTTCAGAGTATCAGAAGTGGGGTTGTGATAACCTCTGTGAAATTTACACTTTATTACCAACAGACCAGGCTTCATATTTTATGGTAGATGCTCCGTGGGTGCACCTGTGTTGCATTGTAATGACTACTTTTCCCCTTGAGATGATAAAGCAGGTAATGTTCCTATTAAACGTGGTAAACCAAAATTTGACATAGTAGGTATTTAAAATTTTTTTGATGTGATCAAAATCTTAGACAAAAGAAGTACACCATTATTTTATCTTAATGTCATTTTTTTTTTTTTTTTAACTTTTCACAAAGGATTTGCTGTAAGTCTTCAAGTCATCTTGTCTAATCCAAAAGCTGTATTTAAGCGCCGTGGGTCCCAGCCAGGGATGCAAGAATCTGACTTTTTAAAACAGATAACAACAGTGGAAGAACTGGAACCAAAAGCAAATAACTGCACCAAGGTACTCATTTCACTTGTGCTGCTTGGCCTTGAGTGCCAGCACTGAGAATGTGGCTGCCCAAAATATTTCCCTCCCCTTTAGGTTCTCGTGTGGCACACTCGGACAGAGAAGGTTAATCTAGCCAATGAACCCAAGTACCACCTGGACACAGTGAAAATTGAAGTGTGAGCTGAAGCAAAAACTGGTGCAGCCTACCTGGCCAGTGATATGGAAGAGGATGACTGGAGTTTAGGATACAGAACATTCAGGTATTGTTTCTTTTACTTCAGTACAAGAGCCTTTATTGTCATCTGATGGACATCTGTCTAAACAGAGCTTGTCAGTTAATGTAGCTAATTTGATGGTACAAAATGTATGTTTTGTCTTCATTTGTTCTGCATGTTTTCTCTCCAGCTTAACTGGAGGATTTTTGTACAGTACAGCTAACAATGCAAGATACTAATCTGAATATCTTATATACTTTTTTTCCTCATTTGGCCTGATAATTGGTAGACTGAATAGGTTTAAGAAGCCCATGACAAATATTTTGTCAACTAAACATTACCAATTCCCAACTTCACAACATGAAGTAAATTTTGAAAGGCTGGTGGCAGTACACATTGTAGGAGAAAAAAAAAAAAAAAACCCACAAATAAAAAGGTCTATGGATTTATCTGTTTAATATATAGGGAAATAACATTTTGTCAATACTAGGCACCATAAAATGTAAACACAATTACTGTCATAAACCTGGATATACCTTCGAGGATTAAAAGTGGCTTTTAGTTACCCTGTTTGCATATAGTGCAGAAAAAGGTCTTCATGTTAGCACTATGTACATAAGAGAGATCCAAATTACACGAGGCAGATAAAATTTGAATTCTTTAAACATTCATTAAATTGAGTTTTTCAGTAACATCCAGGTTTATCTTCCTTTCACTAACCACCCCTGTTAAGCACATCGTAACAACAGCACAGTGAAGTGAATGATGAAATAAAAGAATTTTGATACACTAGAAAACAGTGCTCAGTGATACATTTACATTCTATTTATATGATTAAACATTTGATCATACAGTACCTTCCTACAGGATTACTGGCTAATTTGGGGATGGGGTTTATACTGTTAGAGGTATTACTAACATGATAACTACTTCCCTTATATGCAAACATTAGAGCTATAATTTTATTGAGTAAAACTGATTATGCAAGTTGACCGAGCAGCTTCTCAAATAATGTAGTTCATGAGATCATGGGAAACATGAGCAAAGCTGCCCCTGACATAAAATGGTTCCTCAACCTGCTTTTCACCACATCAAATTTAATCAGTACGGACCAACACGGTCAATCAGGTAATTCCTAATATGAACAAATGGGGGAAAAAGAAAAAAAATATATATGTACATGAATAAACAGGGGAACTAGATGCATTTTAGCAAGGAATGTCAGGTGTTAATTCTGGATGAAACTTGTATTGCAGTTTTCATTTCCACAGTTGTGTGCTCAGAGTCTGACCCGATGAGCTTCCAGACCATCCTGCTGTTGTGTTGGGGGGCTGGCCAAAACCCGCTGCAGGGTTTGCACTGTTGATACTCATGCCAGCCATTTGCTGATTCATCTGTGAAACACATAAAAGACTTAGTCTAAGAGGATTACTTCACTTTCAGTTCTTGCTTCTTTAGCCACAGTTGGACATTTTTTCCATTAATGTGAAAATTAGTCAAAGCACTGAGGTAAAAGACTAACATACACAAATTTCTTTACAGAAAGCAAATAGATGCTTTGTTCCCTTATTTTCTTCCACTTTTTAGTACTAATCTCCATCATACTCACTTTCTAGATTCGATTTCTTATTAACCCTAACTAAATGGGGGTAGAACAATCTTTGAATTTGCATATGGGATTATATTATAAAATGAACCCATTACTCTTTCAACTATTTTGAAATACTGTAATAAGGACTAAGAAAATTTTATAAAGTAAAACATTCTAAAATTATCCTATAAACCTTATATGATGGCTATAATTCTCTATTAAAATCTTAAATGGGTCTATATACTTTCTAAATATTAAAGTTTGTAAAGAATATTTTTCTTTGTCCCAAAAACACTAACAAACAGTTAAAATCTGTAGTATGAAATTTCTTCCAGATTGGAGTCAAGTATAAGTAAGCCTCTTAGCCCAGTGGTTCTCTTACTATCAAGACTGGTGATAAGAGAAGGAAAGGCAAAATTTACCATCATATACAGAGTAAATTCAAAACAAACTTGTGCTCAGGGTAAGATTGTGTTCTATTTGCAATTTCTGAAAGACAGTAACAACTACACTGCTGATTAGACATAAGTGTCTGAAAGGCAGGCAAATCACGTTTTCATCCTACTGAAGGATATTTTAACCACTTTGTCATTGGCGGATAGATTCCACTGATGGTGTGATGGAGAACAGTATCGCCCTTCTGTACTGACAAGCCAACATTAACTCCTGATGGGTTATCTGCACCTAAATCTGAGCTAAGTGTGTCAACATTTTGGCCACATAAAAGCCATTACTGATATTTGGTACGTGAGATTCCTAAAAGGTAGACTCCTGTGAATTATGATTGCAAAACAAAAAAATTTGAAACATTCATGTGATATATGGTGATTCTGCTAACATTAGAATCAGACTATTCCCTGAAAGTTCTCAAGGTAAAAACCACTGATCACTTAGAAACCAAGACCACCAAATGGGGAGGAGGAACATAAATTTAAGTCTAGGAGCCTTTGTCTATGGAGCTAAAGTCAGAAGAGAGCACCTAAGAGAAATATTCTCTTGGCTCTAAATAAACTTAGGTAGAAAAATAATTTTATAATATGAGGGAATGTCTGAGACAAATACAGACTTGTTCATACATCATGGGAATTCTTGAGTCAGTGGACACTTTTTATATAACCTATAATGACTTATACTTAAAGGAAGTATAATTTAACAAGGGCTTTTGAAAAAATGTTTTTATAAATCCATGGGCAGCAGCTACATGACTAAGACAGCTTTGATCCCTCATAAGAGGCTGGATTTTTTTTTTCTCATTTGTGAAAGTTAGGCAAAAAAAATCCAAAAATTTGCCTGGCATGTGCCTGCAATCCCAGCAGCTTGGGAGGCTGAGGCAGGAGGATAGTGAGTTCAAAGCCAGCCTCAGCAACTTAGCAACACCTTGTCTCTAAATAGTACATTTAAAAGGGTTGGGGATGGGCTCAGTGGTTAAGTACCCCTAGGCTCAATCCTCAGAACCAAACAAAATAAAAAATTATTGGTAAAGATAGGTTGGTCTAAGTGGATGTCAAAAACACCCTACTAGGGAGCTAGGAAAAGCTTAATGTTTATCTCAAAAGTCACAGACAAGAAGTCTCTCATGATACTTCAGATAAATTTCTAGCTATTATAAATAGATTAGGGATTTTTACCATGATAGCCATGTTACAATCTGAAATGAAGAACAAAAAGAACCTACCAAAATACTTTAAAAATTAGGGACAATGACAAAACATTTGTCTATCTGATGCAACTTTATAATATTCATAAACATTTTTGATCTTATATTATCCCTAGTCAATTCCCTTGATAGAGCACTAGATTTCTAAACAAACCCTTAGAAAATAAGTATGGTTTCTTTGATTTGGGAGAAGCTAGAGAGTAAATGACCCCTACCTGTGAGAGGTTCCACTGAGGCTGTTGAGCTTGTGGCAGGCCAAACTTACTCTGGGGTGCACCCATCTGTCCCACCATTCCTCCTTGGGGGCCAACAACATTTTGAGGAAGTGGCATCACACCAGTTTGTGCATTTCCCATAAACCCATTGGGCATGGGCATGCCCACCATCATGCTTGTACTCTGTCCCATCACATTTCCTAGAAGGCTGGGCGCTGCAGGCACAGGTACACCCATTGATGGGAAACCTTGAAATGCAGTTGGTGCTTGTGAGGTAAATGGTATATTTGTGGGTCCCATAAACACACCTGTATCATAAGAACCATGAAGAGAGAGATGAATAAAGAAAGCAGGAGCACTGTATATAGTTACACTCACCTCTATTCACACACAAAAAGGATTATCATTGACTTTCATTCTGGTCTGGCTGTTCTTCCTGCTAAGAACAGCCCACACCTAAACATTCAGAGTTGTTTATTTCTAGAATACAGACAAATCAGTTATCAACCTAAGAAAATTTAATTAGAAAATAAAAATCTCAGGCAATAGCCACAAAAAATACCTCCACTGTGAAGACCAAATTGCTTAGCATGAGAGTATCTGCTTTCTCTGCTGACTTGTATCACCGGGTCTCCCAGTGCCAAATAGGCAGGTGAGAGTTGACTATATTTGGCTTTTTAAAGAAGTAACTGGATTGTTACACAATTTCAGCCCATATGTGAAATGCAGCTCATTATTTTAGAGGAAATGGTCTAGACAAATTAAAACTGAATAAATTTTATGCTAGTTTTTCATTGTAATGACAAAATATTTAAAAGTGTTTGGAATCATGTGATAATTTAGACTGCTTATTGTTTACCTGCAGAAGAAATACACTGTACACAGTCATAAAATGTAGTAAATCAAATTTCAATAATTTTTCAAAGATAATCTACGTCTTATAAGCTTGTGGAAAAAGTATTAAGTGATATGTGAACAGCTTGTTAATTCTAAATGAATAAAGTTTTGTGAATTCTGTACTTGCCTTTTAATCACTGCAGAAAAAGCACCTACTACCATAGGAAAAAAGGGAAGAAATATAAAATAGATATTATAATTACAAAGGATATACTTCTAGTAATGTCACTATGCTGCACTGAAAGCAGATTTCAAAATTAATTACCAGGAGTGCTTTGCTGCTGAATGGTTCCTGTACCATACAGAGATAAAATGGAGTCTTTGGAGAGTTGTTTCTTTGCTACTTCTTCTGATTTTGTAGTTGGCTCAGTGAACAGATCCAGATCCCCAGATGTTACTGCAGACAGGGTGGTAGCTGCTGGTACAGAGGATGTCCCCTAAGATAAACACCAAAATAAGCTGATGAATCATGTATACTAAAGCATAGCTTGTCTGTTACTTAAAATCCAAATAAAGTTATGAAACCAGGAATTAATTATAGAAGGTAAAATGGCAACATTGAAGAGGATCATTCACAAACCCACGCAAGCACAAACATCTCGAGTGAAAGTAACTGTTTCTTAATTAGAATTTGAAAGAGGAAGACTGAAGCTCTTTCACAATAAACTGCATTTACCAGCTAGGTGAATGCAGAGTTCTTGCTCATCATGTCTTGAACAGTGAGCCTACCAAGAGTTATGCGGATGATGCCCAAGGACCACCACTATTTCAAAGAACTGACATCCCTTGGAATACAGAACATTTCTACCACTGGCAGATTGTGAGAGGGTCCTGCAATGGTTGACTAAAAGGTTTTACATTTTCAAAAGCTAAATAAGAATTTTACATACTCAATTTATACCTAATTATGAGTTTTAAGTTACAGCAAAACTTTGACCTTCTATGTACTTGCCTATATCCTGTACTCCATTTGGAGGCAAATGAACATTCATGAACATATTGATATTTAATGTAAAATAAAAATCTTCAATAATCTATCCTGAACACACAGTGTTATACAATTGTGATCAATAATCTTGTCTATCATCTCTGTAATTACATTGACATTTGTTTATCTGGACTTACTTTAAATATGAAGAGTTTCAAAGAATTTTCTGAAGACTTGTAAAAGCTAATTAATATTTTTCTCAAACTGTGAGGTGAACAGCAAAGAGAGGTTAATAAAATTCAAACATTTAATGTCCTGGCTAAAGCACCATGTAATAAATTACCAAGCATTCTATTCACAAACTAGGCAGAACAATATTTTAAATCTATCACCACAAGTGAAGCAGAAATTATGAGATAAAAGAAAAAGCCACCTTATTTTGCAAAAACTCTAATAAGAAATCAGACCTAACAGAATGCCAAATATAACAATACCCTTGAATAGAATGTATCTCAGCTACCAATGAAAAAGCAAAAGATCACATGGGTTAACAGCATGGGTAGATCCAGCTTGGCAGTGCTAGAACCCTAGCCCCATGAATTAGGACAGTTTGCCCTTGGACATGTCACTTTGCTTCTTTCCTGATAAGCCTGAGACCACAAGAGTGTGTGGCACAATGGCAGGGTTAAATACTCAGTATTTATTGTTAATATTGTTAGATAACAAAGCACATCACTAAGTGATCTTCCATCACATTTACTTTCTGTTCATTCTAAGAATCTGTTCAACATGCTGGGGTCTATTCCCTGTTAATGAAATGTCATTATATGAAAACCCAAAATGGTCGGGTATGCTGATTCAGTCTTATACAGAGCAACCTTACTAATATTTACCTGATTGAAACATGTTAAGTTTCTTCTGAAGATAAGTAATATGGAACATCTACCTCAAAGTGTACAGTCTAAAACTGGTCAATATAAACAGTATAGCTAATAACCACTCAAATGTCCTTTTTTTTTTTGGCATTTCATTTGCCAGCACTACACCCCCAGCATAAAAGGAGAACAAGGGGCTGGGGCGGTAGCTCAGTGGCAGAGTGCTTGCCTAGCATGTGCAAGGCTCTGGGTTCGATCCTCAGCACAGCTGAGGATATATATTGTGATATATAATATATTATTATAATATATATTATAAAATAAATAAAGGCATTTTGTCCATACACAACTACAGGAAAAATAATTTAAAAAAAAGAACAAGGTCTGCTTGTCATTTTCATTTCAGTAAGTTGCGGAGGTCCCTAACCAAAGGTTCTTTAGATGTCTGGGATCCCAGGGCTGAGCCCTTGTATAGGTCTGGATACTACTGGTATGTGTATGTTTGTGATAGATAGGAAAAGGGCTTCTGTGTGTCTAGGGCTTGAACTGTTCTCTCAACTCCTAACATATGTGTATCAGTTGAGTAGTTCTAGGCCCCAGACAGGTAAAGCAGATGGTAAAAATCAATCTATTTCATATTCATGAATGGAAAAATCTTTTGCTAGAATTTACAAATGCTTAGAAAATAATACGAAGAGTGAAAGAGTAGGATTCAGAATAATTCATAATCTTGGCATTCAAAGTAGTTTAAGCTCAATTTCATACAATGAAAACCCCATCAAAATTAATAAATTACACAGTATCAGTATATATGTAAAATCATACTTGATTTTCAAAGGCATTATTTTGAAAATGTGCCTAGGTTTTAATTTTTACATGTAGTTTAGGTGAAAGGCAATTCTGCTCATCAAATATTCCCATTTATAAAAAGGATCAGATGTGATTAAAAATTAACACTGTCATCCTATCAGGTAAGAATGCATGGAACCAGTCCTGCCTCTCCTACAGCTAGCAGCTACTCCCCACACTCCTTTCTCATGCTGCTACTTGTAATTAAGATTTAAATGAGGGCTGGGGATATAGCTCAGTTGGTAGAGTGCTTGCCTTGCAAGCACAAGGTCCGGGGTTCAAATCCCCAGCACTGCAAAAAAAAAAAAAGATTTAAATGGTGCCAGCACTCTTCTACTTGCCACTACGATACTCAATAGAACATGTGAAGTAGACTGAAGCAAAGCAACTTGTACCTCAGTGGAATCTGAAGAAGTCTAGTAGACATAACTGCTTCACCACAGAAAATCGACCAAAATAAATCACTGTTCATGTACAGATTGTCGAATATTCTAAATACTTCTTTGGAAAGAATGCCTTCACAAATTCAAAAAGTAGTTAATATTAATTAACTGAACAAAAAATACTTTGTCCCTCTTTTATGTGTGTTGCAGTAGTGTGAGAAAGGACAAAACCATAAAATAAGTTATCTTTGCTGAAAATGAGCATCACTGTAGGCAATTTTGATATAAATTATTGCCTAAGAAATTAACTTATTCAATTGTAGTGGTAAGTACATAAGTGGTAAGTATCATAAAAATGTGCAGTAAAAATGTCATTAGTTTTCTTAAAGATAGACTATTGTACTAAAACTTTCCATCCATACAATTCAGATTTGGCTGAGGTTTTTTTATTTTTTATTTATTTATTTTTTCTTTTTGGTACTGGGAATCTAACCCAGAGGTGCTTGCTGTAAGGCTAAGCTACATCCCCAGCCCTTTTTAAAATTTTTAAAATTTTGAGACAAAGTCTCACCAAGTTGCTAAGGCTGACCTTGAACGCACGATCCTCTTGCCTCAGTCTCCTGAGTCACTGGGATTACAGGCATGCACCACCATGCCTGACATGGCTCAGTTTTTATAAAGAAAGGAAGCATTTTGTCTAAAAAATTATGCTGTACTGAAACAAAATAGAACCTTAAAGTTTAAGAGTAACTTGTATCTTGAAAGTTCATGTATTTTGCCAACAGAAATTCCATGTAATTTTAAGAAGGCAAATCAACATTTTTTCACCATTAATACTTTTAAAATATTGATCATTAATATTACTACTGTATGTTAATATTTGTTTTAATCATGAAAAAAATAAGGTAGGTTTTAAGTCATAATTTATCTTTAGAAAAAAAGAATATGGGGCTGGGGTAGTGGGTTCATTTGTAGAGCCTGGCACATGTTAGGCACTGGATTCAATCTTCAGTACCACATAGAAATAAATAAATGGGGGGTGGATAATTTATTTGCTGAATTTATTTATAAACACCCACAGAAGTACGTGATCTTGTTGATCTCAGGTCAGGATGAGATACTTTGAGTTTTCCCAACTATTCATTCTAAAGGCTGTTGATTCCCTACAGCAAGGGTTAGAACTTTAAAGACAGTAAATATTTTACGCTTTATGGGTCATACAGTCTCTACTGTAACTATTCCAACTCTGCTTTTGTAGTAACAGAGCAACCAAAGACAATACATAGACCAGTGGGAATTACTGTGTTACAATAAGACTTTATCTGTAAAAACAAGCTGCAGGGTTAGTTTGCTAAGCCCAGGCCTAAAGAACAGAAGGCTTTCAAATCAGTGACTGCTAAGAAACAATTATTTCAAAATTCCTAAAACAGTTCAGAAAGGAAGTAAGCAGTAACCACACAAAACCACATGTTTATCATGTACCTGAGCAGGGGGCATGACAGTTGCAGGTAAAGGATTGGAAATCATCGGTCCAAAGATGTCCAAGTCATCATTCAGGGCTGGCACTGTGGTTGTGTTCCCATTGGTCACTGGTGCCTCAGCAGGGCCATCTGGAAAAAATAAAGATTTCTGTCTTAATGTAAACTCTCTTAAATTACTTGAAACATGGCATTATTTTAGAAATATATGGTTTAAGAAAAGAATTCAAAATTGATAAAATATATGTTCCCCTTCTACTGCACGATTTATCCCAAGAAGTCATTTTCAGTTTTCTTTATTCTCCCAGAAATATTCTTTATTTACTGGGTTGTTGGAATAGATCCAAAAAAATGGTATATTATTTACAATGTTCTGTGTACTGATTTTCTGGTGATTGCATCTTACCATTTTTATCAACATTCAAAAGAAATTCTGATGATATAAAAAGGTTGAAATGTTGCATTTTAAAGTCACAATAAGGAAAAAACTGGATAGAAAAGCCAAAACATACACTTTAAATTGATGCTACAGAAAGCATTTATAAAACTTTGAAATAAATCCTTTATTTAAGCACAGCCATCATTAGTGATGGCAGCACCAAGACACAGTGAAAGAGATTCCAACAGATCTTCCTACTGAAAAATTCAAATTAAAAAAATTTTAAATGGCAACAATTTATATAATTTACATAAATTTTATAATTTTATATCTCCTTTTCATGTGAGGTATAAGGAGAGGGAGTTGGAATGAAGTGCAGTAGATAGAGTTTGTCAGCACAGCATTCTAGGAAATGGAACATCCCACAGTTCGGTTTTCTTTGGCTATAACCAATTAACAGTTCAGAAATTATAACTCCAATCTCTTGGGACTTATATCTTAATCAATATTCTATTTTAAGCATTTATGATCTAATTTGATCTTTGATTGACCATACCCTCCCTCAAAGGTAAATCACACATCATTAGATGTCTTGTGCAAAGCAGATACTCAAAAGATTTGACAAATATAATGGAAGGTCTTCCACTTGCTGCATAGTTCCTCTACACAAGTATAGAAACTCACATTTATTTCCCTGTTTCACCTTCAGTAAATTACAAATAATCATTAATCTCAATGAACAGACACTATCAAATATTTTTAATTTATATAAAAGTGAAATATAAATTATTAATTTGGAAAATAATAACTGCATGTATTTCTCAAGGCATCATCAGTTATATCACATGATCAGAACCATAAAAAGAAAAATATTTACAACATACATTACACATGTAATGTCTATATGAAACACTATAGACAATTGAAAGATGAAGCAATAAAGTAATGCACAGATAACCTTAAAAATACAGAATTTTAAACTATCAAAGAAAATTAAAATACGAATCTTATATAAAAGTTATTTTTTCCATTTGTCTCTTCCAAATGGCAGCATTTTGAAGTTAGACCTCCTTAAAGAGCTGTCTTATGTTTTCCAGTTCATTCTAAATATTAACTAGAAATAAACTGATATTTTTAAAAGGACAAAAACAGCTAAAGGAACACATTCTTTGTAATTTCTACAACATTTCAGAGAAGAAACCTCATATAATAATGATATATAAGTCTGCTGTGCTCTTAACCTGGAAGCAAAGTTGGGGATGGGGAAACAAGCTCATCAACTAAAAATGCTAACTTCTATCATATGCACAAGGAAGCACTTCATTAGAAAATGTATAAAACTATAACTGTGTATACATTAAGAACTATATATAAAAATTACACAAGCATATGTTCTCTACAACAAAAAGTACAAAAAGAAAAAGCTGACAAGTTGAATATAAGCAATTATTTCCAGTTTTCAGTTAATTTACTTTTTTTGCCTTTTTAAGTAATTAAGATGAATTTACAAAAAAAAAGACTTCAACATAAGAAAACAGTAAAGACATTTTTTTTTGCCAGTGAATTAAAAAAAGTTATCAATTGATTTTTACTATAGAACATAAGTCTATAAGTCAGAATGTTCTACTTATGTCTACAGAATGACCACTGTGCCCAGGATGAAGAGTGAGAGAACCAGGAGGTTCATCCACTATAAGCAAATGACATTTTCTTTACATTTATAAAATTGTACATCTTTTAGGAATTTTAAGTCTGTCCTAAATAGCATGTGATACTCCACTCACAGTATTTACTTTCAAATCTAAACCCCAATTGGTATATAGTAGTGCATTAATTTATCAAAGAGCAAACAGGACATTACTTGGTTTTTGAAGTTTCATTTTACTCTTCATATCCCTCAGGACTAAATATGTGACTAATAACTTCTTCAGTGTCAGAGAGCTAAAGCAAAGACCTGGATTGTAATCTTATTAATTTTTATTATAATGGCAACACATTCTTGTAAGATTCAAGCCATGAAACAAAGAAACCAAAAGGCCCCACCATGGACAGTGATGATGGTTGCACAACAATGTGAATGTACTTAATACCACTGACTGTACACTTAACATGATTAAAATGGTAAATTTTATGTCTGATTTACCACAATTTAAAAAATGTATATAGGAACATACAAAAACTATCTTCTTTACATAAAATTATGTATGTGTAGGTGGGAAGTTTGCATTCTTTAATATTGCAATCATATAGTAATTAATGATTAACTTACTCAATTAGTGTGATTCATGGGCATTCATGTACTTTCCAGATTTTCATCAAAACAAAAACAGAACATGACATTCCTTAATATGAATTATACAGTTCATTTCTCTTAACTGTAAGGTAAGGTAACTCAGTTTTTTACCACCATATTGAAAACAGGTTCATTTCCTCAATCTATGTTTTTATGTTTGTTAATATTTTTAAATTGGCCTCTTGAAATCTCAGGTATTGCACACAACACTGGACTTTTTTTTTTTTTGGTAATCCTACCATTGATTAATGAAGTTGTCATGAATGTCAACTCAGTAAGTCTGAGAGGTTTTGAAATACTTTGGAATGAAACAAAGGAAGCGACTGCTTAGGGACAGCTATCTTTGTGGGAAGGCTGACATGACTTTCAATTAACTAGGAAGGATTTTCTCATGCCTCTGAAAACCTGAGGTAAGAAACCTGCTCCCAAGCCCAACCAAGGTTTTCTTCTATCCAGATACCTTGTAATGGGAACAGGTGACTCCTTTCTGTTCTCATACTTACAACATACCTGCCCCTCTTTTCTTTTTATTCCAGTCTTCTTCCTATATGATCCCTTCTGGAATTCATTCCTAATGATCTTCCTTGTTACTACAAAAGCTACACATTCATAGAATTGTTGAAAAACAAATTCTTAACCTAAATGAAAACTTCTCAGCCTTGCAAAATCAGTAAATAAAAGTTCCCAATGGGTTTCAGTGTTTGCTAATTTTATGAACTGTATTTGGCTTGCTAAACACATTTCTTAAAAAGGACTTTTGATTTATTTTGAAGGCCATTGTGTTTTTAATTTTCATTATTAAAAAAGAGCAGATAAAGACTCATTTTCATTACCATGATTATAAACATCACATTTATACTGATGTTTTAAAACAATGTTTTTCCCATGTTACCACTTTTGTCTCCATGAAAGATGAGAAGTGCATCTCCCTCCACTATCTCCAGTTACAGAAACTAGGGCACAGAGAGATTAAAAGACTTCCTCAAAGTCACCTCGTTAAGCAGCAACAGTTTGCACTTGTGTGTACCCCTAGACTAGTGCGCTTTCCTTTACATTGCATCAAAAGTCATGTAATTACAAGTATACCTAGTTACAAAGAAATCACTTAAAATTCTGAAAATTAAAAACCAATTTTTAAATAATTTATATTTGTATTAAGTCTGAGAATACGGGATATAGTTAAAAAAGAGTTATTTTAGGCTGCACTTAAATACTTCATCTCCCCACTCCACTACCTTTGTATCCAGGCATATCTTCTAAATTTATAAAGGGGGAATCCAGGAGGGTATGATCAACAAACAAACTAGGCCAAGGGAAGAAATTCAGATATAAACAGCACTCAATGAATGAAGAGTATTCCAAATCACTGGGTGTTAAATAAGTTCTTCTGTTCAAGGGAAGACTAATAGCACAGTTCTTGTTGACTAAATAAAAGCTGAGATCTCAAAAGTGACAAAATACCACACACACCCCCCACACACAAAAGAAATTGCTTTAAAAAGTCACTGTATTTTCAACACCTAACAAAAACCATGAAATCGGAACGTGGAAGTAAAAGTCGAAGACCGAAATAAAATTAAATGAAGCAAGTCATATGTTTTTGGCCAACACTGTCTCCAAGTACACTCTTTGTAAAGACTCAAAGTTCTTTTGGGTCTCTCTTATATTCCTCCTTGTCAATTATAATGGAATAAAATCCCTGTGCTAAGAAACTGAAAAAAAAAATTTAGGAAGAATAAGCCTTATTTATGTATGATTTATATTGATATGCACAAATGCATTCTATTGTCATGTATAACTAACTAGAACAAGTAAAATTTCTTTTTAAAAAAAGAGTAAGCCTTATTCAAATTAAATGGCTTACACAGGCTAAATTACCATATTTTTAAAATATTTAAATCAATATGGGCTTTATTTTGTTTGTACATGTGAATGTATGCATGTGTACACAAATACACATATATACACAGGCAAATGGAAACCAACCACATCGTGCCTTCTTTGAGATAAAGGGTTGTCTGTACAACAGGCAATCAGGATTCACCACAAACACACACCTCACTGTGTTTGTTCTTTGCTCAGTCACAAAATGGTGGTGGGAGCAGCCAGCAGCAGCAGGAGGCAGCAGCCCCCATTAATCAGTATGCAGAAACAGAAGTTGGTGGACAACAAAAATAATGGGAGATCCAGAGTACAAAAAAAGCCTCAGGCAAATATAAGAAATTTAGCTAGGGACAACAACATAAAGAACAATAATGAAGCACAAAGGATCCCTTGAAAAGGCAATGCAGTAAAATGAAAGGAAGAAATTAGGACAAT
Organism: Sciurus carolinensis; assembly: GCF_902686445.1. Lineage (NCBI taxonomy): Eukaryota > Metazoa > Chordata > Mammalia > Rodentia > Sciuridae > Sciurus > Sciurus carolinensis. The sequence continues at coordinate 89,509,151 of NC_062219.1, forward strand.
GCAGAAGAAGAAATTAGGACAATGCAGTAAAATGAAGGGATTTCAAACATAGAGGCAAGGCATCAAACCTACAGTTAGTAGTTTGTGGGTAACTATTTTCTTTCTACATTACCTTAAGATTTCAGACTACCATTTTATTTGTGAACTGAGTTGGTGGATGAATGCTTTAAACTGCACACATATACCAGAAATTGACAAGAAAGGTTAAAATGTTTTAAGCTACGGAAAAAAAATTGTTAAACCAGTGCTACATCTTACATGAACGTAAGGCATGCCCGGCATGCATTTACTGACCTACTTCACATCTTGATGCTTAGAAAGAAGGTTAACTTTTCAAATCTGACAAAGTCTTGAAAGCCAATCTCGATCTAGGAATCGTTAATATGATGAGTGAGTCTGTTGATTCTATTAACCTTGACTATAACAGAACTAACAGTAATAATCCAAATGAGAATCAGGTTTTTTAAAAAAAAGTATTTTATTGGGTATTTGGCCTGTTCCAAGTACCTTTAAGAATTTATAAACTAAAAGGAAATAAAACACACTTCACAGTTTAATAACACATGCTTGAACACTAATACTTAAATTCTATGGTTAAAGAAAGTTATTTAAAGGTCAATGGTTATATAAAGATCAATGCTTTATATAAAGTATCTCAATTTTATCCTCGTATTACCTCAAAAGAATTTTCACAACGAGCTGTGGATTTTAACAGAGGTTACATGCCACTGCACCTTGAAAAAAACCTGCATTATGTAACCAGTTTGAAAAAACTTTTCCTGGGGGCCCCCAGGCAGAAACAGGTGCTTCATTCCAGGATTAAAGAGTTTATTTACATGGCCATCAACTCATCTCCCTAAAAAACCCATCTTGAGAGCAGGTGCTGACTTCACCACCCCACCCAGGCACAGTTCTTGGCACAGGTTCCATTCTGAGGCAATGACCCCCTGAGTTCACAGTGCCCAGCACCACCTTCTCTTCAGGTCAGATCACCTGTACGTGTGGTCTACAGTTTAGCTTCTGAGTAACTATTTTCTTTCTGTGTCATTTTAAGATTCTAGGCTAGTACTTTATTTGCAAACTGAATTGGTATGAAGGAATGGTAGGTAGCCAACTGACTTTTGTCTCCCAAAGGCACTGAAAAATGGCAGCCTTCCTAAATGCCTATCCTTTCATTTTCAGTTTTTAATGGCAACACACTGGACATACCTCAGCATACTACAGGCCTCTTAACTCCCCAGGCATCATTTTTATAGCCCAGAGTCCTTGTTCAGTCCCTCCTGCCCTGTCACCAGAAAAAGTACAGCTGCCTCCTTAATTCAATGCACGACAAAAAGCAAATGCTCAATAATGGCAAGTAAATTGAATGTTTTCCAGGGATGGATTACTGAAGGATATCTTGGTTACAGGTAGAGCCATAGATAAAACAATTAATAATTGATCCACTTTTGTTAGGAGAAAAACTGAAATAATGACACTATTTTTGAAAAGTACCAGAGATCTCCTGGTTACAAATCCCTTTTCAGTCTTTGTCCTATTTCACTACCAGCTCATTTAGCCTGAGCTGATCCTTCTTCCTTGAAGATCTCCTCCTTGGCATCTAAGGTTACATTCTCCTGAAAGACCAGGAAGTCAACGTTCTCAGTATCCCTGGATAGCTCTTCCCCTCTGTGTTCACAGTCATAGTTTATAAACCATGACCTGTCTGTGATAGTACAACTGCTTCCTAACTGGAATCCTCCTACCAAGGCTTCCTCTTTCTAGTTCACTGATTAGAGAGAGGCTAGAATTCTTTTTCTAAATCAGAAATGTGTCTCTAAGTCACTGCCCACAGTTTGGCACATCACAGCTCCTTAGTACCACACATGATTACCCACATACAGGTCAGTCTCCTTCACTAGCCTCCTGCTGACTAGAGCATCACTTATTCTCCTCCAGGCCTGTTCTACCTGTCCTACCACAGTACCTGACAGGTACTGCAAGGCTGCCTGTTCAATAATGAGATACAGATGGATAATAAATCATACTATTCTACAACGTTAAGACATTAACTGAGTCTATCTGGGTAGCTGCTTATCTTTTCCAACTGTTATCCATTGTACAGGTGACCTCCACAGACCATTAGCTTTCATTTGAAATAGGTAAGCATAGTATAAAACAAATGTATTTGTTCCTCCTATAACTAACAGTAGCAATGTTAAATTCATAATTCTACGAATTATAAATTCTATGAATTAAAGAAAGTAAAATTTAAATTAGGAATTTTAGCATTAATCCAAATTTCAAACTGAGTTCTCTCGTAGTTCTTACATAATCATCTCTTCCCTCAGAAACAATTCTCTTATCTTCCGTTTTCCAACTAAACTACATTTACTACTATAAACACACAGAGCTGATTTTCTGGTATTTACCAGAGTTCCATGAACTCTGCTGGTGCTCAAGAAATATTAATTGAATTCACCTTTTACTTGAATGTCAAAGGTATTAGCTGGTCATAATCTACTTGCACAAATAATAAAAAAAATGTCAAAGAGCAACATGAGATTTTATGTATTACTAATCTAAGGTAGATAAGAATGTGATAAGTGGATGTTATGTTTTTCATTACCATTTTTGACTGAGTATGAACACTCAGCCTTGAGTATACCTTGCTACAATGAAAACCGTCAAGGCTAATTCTTCATAGGTAACTACTGAGGCATCATGGTAAGCAGCAATGAATTTTAAGTGAAAATAGTATTGATTTTAAAAAGGTTGCTTCCATGAGATATAGTGCTGCTCTCCTTAATGGCAAAACCCCTTAAAGCTTTCTAAATTTTTGTGTTGTTCATAGAATTCTTTATTTTCTACTCAAGAAAACATTTAAAGCTTTTCCTTAATAAAAAATGCTACTTGGAACTCAGTTGTGTTAAAAATATGACTTGCTTCATGAAATGAAATTAGCTCCTACATACCTTACTTTGTAAATTCAAGTCATAAATGTCCACTTGAAACACATTAAAAATTTAAGTATTAAATTGTTTTCAAATGTTTTCTTTAAAAAACTGTCTGGAGTTAAGTGGAGCTATATATTTATTTTAAAATCTTTTTACTACTGAACAGATGTTATTTGCCAAAATGACTGACATGGCCTTAAAAGATAATCCTAAACCTTATGTTCTCTCTCTTTTTATGCCTTATCAAGTTGCCAGTTACTAGAAGAAGCAGGTAAATCTACTTTTGCACATTCCTATAATCTAGTCAACTTGTGAGCAGGGGATGCTCTTATAAACAGGCACCACAATGCTGTGTAGAGGGAAGTCCTGCAGTGCTACGCATCTTTCAGGAGGCACACACACTGATTTAGAGCTCTTGTCTGAGGCTGCTGAGAGGTGGTTTAGGAGTAAACACTATACACACACACACACACACACACACACACACACAATCTCTACCATTTTATAGCCTCAAAAGACAAGATATATGTAAGTATGAAACCAAATTAGATAAAACAAATGTTGACAAAATGTGTCAAACTAAATTTCTTTGACATCACCCAATTTCTTCAGTTCTTTTGTGCAGCTACAGATCCTCATAGGCCAAAGACCATGCTTTGCAATCATTGTTTCCAACTATCTCCCTCTTTCTCTCCAATGGCAGCGATATTCATGTTATAACCTAGTAGGAATCCTATTCTCTGTTCCTCAGCATAATTCAAGTCCCTCTTCTACATGTCCTTACTCATCTCCTCTGAACTGATGTTCAGATTACAATCTCAGCACAGGACTGAATGAAACTACTGTGCTACGTGTTTCACAAAAAGCACACCATTTAGTCTAGCCACCAAATACAGAAGGGCTCTTATTTCCATAAGCCAGATGAAGATGTAAGAGCTCAGAAAAAACACAAGTACTGCCTCTAAATTCAGTGTTCCCCTCATGCCATCTATTTGACAAATGGTTCCCATTCAACAAACAGGTTTATTTGTATGACACTGTCTCACCTGGTAGTGTTAGAGTTCAATATAGTGTTAAGAATATGAACCCTGGAACCAGAAAACCCAGTTTAAATCCTTGTTCTATGACTGGACTATACAATGATAGCTCCATTTTACTAGTATCGTGGCTATATTGTATTGTTTAAAGAATAATGACGGGGAAAAAAAACTCTATATTTGTTCAGTACAGATGCAATATTTTCCCCCAAATATTTTAAACCCAAGGTTGGCTGAATCCACAGACATGAATCCACACAGATGGAGGATCAACTGTATTACCTTGGTGGAACTATCTTAATCAACTGCTAACCAGTCTACCAGCTTTTAATTATTACAAAAACAAATAATCAACAAAGACACTAGCATAACTAGCATTTAGAGTCCTAAAGGAATTAGACTGGTAAGGGGAAATGAAAAGCACCACCCCCACATGCCCTAGAAACTGATTTCAATTTTCTTTTACTGAAGGAGATATGTATTCAAGTCAAGATGTTTCTGTGTTTGATTCAAGTGTGGTGTATTTAGGACTTATTCAGCACAGCACTTAGTCAAGAGGGGCCCCAAGACTCAAGATACTTTCCAAGACTGGAAGGCAGAAGCTAACCAAGTATCTCCCACTTCTGGTATTGGAGGATAACATACTAAAGTAATTAGTATTTCTAAGGCTTTAAACATGAATTAACATCTATGAAGCAGTCCTTTCAGGTATAATCAGAAACATAAGGCAAAGATCAGTAAACCTATTTTTAAAGCTTGTTGGATCACAGTTATGTTCATTGGTTTACTTGTTTTGGATGCTTGCATACTACAATGGGAGTTGAAAGGCTGCAAGAGGTCTGCAAAGGTGAAAACATTTTCTTTTGCTCTTTTCAGAAAAAAATTGCTGATTCTACTAAAAGTTTATATAAAACATTTTATGTTTAACTTTTGGAATGGGAACTACATCAGGAAAAGAGAGCTAAATGAAGTAGGTTTAGCTTTAGTTACCAGGTTGAAAACAAGAGCATGGGCTCATCAATGTCCCATTTAAAGAGAATATAGAACTTCTAAAAATTGTTATTAACTATTACCTGTTATGAGAATATTAAGAGTGATCCAGGCAGCCATGGCCCTTGGAATACATGGCCTCCTATAGCTATGTGAATGAATTATCACTGTCTAAATATGTTTTAAGTTAATGTCTGTTCTGGTTTCACTCATGCAGATATGCTGTTCTTTTTTGCATGACCATAAGTCATATTTCAAGACATCTGCTCTCAAATACCCACTGTGTTTCAATTTACAGGAGAAAACCAGAGTTCCATTAGGGGAAAGTGGTGCTCCTGAGCAGAAAATTGTTTACTGACAGAGGTTAACATCTATAATCAATCCAGATTTAGGACCATTGTTTGTTTTGAGCTAAAAGGGATTGTTGATTCTCTGTAGTCTCATGGGTTTTCATGAACACAGCTTTAGAAACTGTGTTTAGAAACATCTTGACTTGAATACACCTCCTACAGTAAAAAGTCTGAAGCTGGGCATAGTGGCCGACACCTGTAGTCTCAGCTACTTGGGAGGCTGAGGCAGAAGGATCTCAAGTCTGAGGACAGCCTGGGCAACTTAACAAGACCTTGACTCAAAATAAAAAATAAAAAGAGCAGGGGATGTAACTCAGTGGTATAGTACCCCTCAGTTTAACCCCCAGTACTGGGGTTAAAAATGTCTGAAAATATTTTTCCAAATTATTTAGGATACTGATAACCAGCAGGTATGAAGAGTTGTTATGTTCTCTGGATAAAATACCTCCCATTTTGTCCTGCTGCTAAAACTCTAGCATAAGCAGCTCTCTTCCTGACCACATCTTTCACCTCTTCCACCTTTGCAGCTCTTCCATTGTATAATCTAAAACTTGCTGTCCAGCATCAGCAAAATCTCCTGTGTATCCTTAGCCTCTTCTCCAACTCTGCCTTCACCGAATTGCTTTAAATAAACCTTGATTCTCCCCTAGAGACACGGCTTTCTGAAGCTCTCCAACTGCCTAAAAAAAGAGTTGGTCTAGCAGATTCAGACCCATGGGTGAAAGAAGGAAATGTAAGTTGATAGAAGTCACATACTTTGGAATTGTTTGCTATCCAGCATGAATAGTAATAGTTGACTATTCTAGCAATGATACCAGAAGAGGGGTGCTGCCATAATTAAATTCTGAAATCAATGCTGACTTTGACACAGGGTGATTGGAGACAAGGAAATCCTTATAGGAACTTGAAAAATAGAGACACAATGTACAATGGTAAAACAGTTGGTAAATAATGCCTTGTAAAAATGAAAGGCAGAAAACATTAAAGTTGTAGCAGAGCTGCCCTAGTTGACCTACAAACCTGAGAATAAAAGATATAGATATTTATTGTTTTAAGCTGTTGCCATATGGGGGTTATTTACTATGCAGCATTATTGCAGCAACAGTTGAGTGTCTCAAAGGCTAAGTAATTCTGACAGATTTTATGTCTCACAAAGCCTAAAATATTTACTTCAACTCTTAATAGAAAAAGTTTATCAACCCTTGCATTAGACAGAGGCTGCTCTGTCAACCTGGTACCAAAGTGAAGATGATGTGAAGCAGAGCATTAGCTGATTTCAGATGGACATAGCATGAGTGACAAATAAACTTTCTTTACAGTGAGTCACCAATGTTTTGAGGAAGTTTGTTACCAAAGTATAATCTAACATATTCTGACTGATATAGAAATTTACACTTACTTTGTTTTCAAGGGAAATATAATAAATTACTGGTACTTTTCTTCACTATTCACTCCTTTCTGGTTACTGTCCCAGGTCCCTTGTTTTATTTTCCTGGCCTCTAAACATCTGAGTGCCACGGGACACAACAGGTCTTCTCTCAATCTATGTCCACTCCCTTAGTGAAGGCATCCAGTTTCTTAACTTTAAAACAACATGTAAAAAATAACAGAATGAATCAAAAACTATTACCCTAGGTAAATGTATGATTACACAAATGGTATGCCTCTACTTCAAGTACAAACAGAGAAACAAGATGTATCCCATTTGTTTACAATAAAAATAAATTTAAAAAAAAACAACATATACCTGCTGACTTCCAATTTTATATTCCTCACTCAAATCTCTCCCTAAAATCATAATTCTGAAAACTGCCTGATTAAGACCTCCTTTTGATAAAATTAGCTTTTTTAGTCTAGTAAGAATTTCAAATTTATTATGACCCAAGCAAAACTCCTAATCTTCCATCCAGACTTCCCTATCAAAGTAAATGACAACTCGATTCTTCTGGCTGCTCAAACCGAAAACATTTAGTACCTTCCCGAGCTCTCCTTTCCTCTCATTTTCCACATTCAATTGGTCAGTAAATCCTAGTGAATCTATCTTCAGTATACATCCCAAAACTGATTGGTACATCAGATTTATCACCGCAAATATCACCATCTAGTGTAAGCCATCATCTCTTTCACTTGTAATATTGCAACAGTTCTTCCTGCTTATGGCCTTGTTCTCCTACAGAAATTTTGAGGACTAGGGCAGTAATTCTTTAAATACTAAAATCAGCTTATAACATCTTTGTAATCCTCTCCAATGTGTTTTCAGGTTACTTAAAGTAAAAGCCAAAGTCTTGCCACAATCTGCCCCTTTCCTTACTGCCTACTTCCATATCTCTTGTGTCATTAATCTCCCCCAGATCATTTCATTCTAGTTATACTGTTGTCCTTGCTGGTCTTTGAACACTTCAAGTAAGCTATTCTCCCTATCTGGAATGCTCTTACCCACAAAACCATCCATACCTTCTTCAAAGCTTTGCTCTAAAAATATCTTAGGGAGCTTCTCCCTGTCCACCCTATTTAAAAATCACAACTATCCATTTTTATTTTATCTATAACACTTGCCATATAAGACCTAAAACATATGTTACTTACTCATTTATTCACTGTCTCTCCAGACAGAAGGAAAGCTCCCAGAAGGTAGGGGTTATTCTGTCTTCTTTCAGAATATCTCCCTGTGTCTACAGGGAGCCTGGACACATGGGAGGCACTTAGTATTTGCTGCATTAATGAATGAATCTGTAATAACTAGCATTTCTGTTACAAACTAATGGACCAGGTACTTAGACTGGAAATGAAATGCTGCATTAGGAACAAAGATTCATACAGTAAGATATACTCTTACTTTGGTAATAAATCTTTTTTATTTCCTTTTCTCTCATTTACAGCAAAGGAAGTAAAATACAGAAATTATGAGGACTAGAATTCAACACAATTATATTTAGAGCTCCTGGATTGGACCAAAGTCCTAGTTTTAAGATTACAGTTATTTTTTCACTATCATAAAAGAATTTGACCTTCAGGGAGTATGTTTGTATGATATACCAGCTTCAAAGAAATGAATAAAACATTCAACTGTAATTCTTAAAAGAGAAAACAACTGACTCAATAAGAATCAAAATGAGTTTTTGAAAAGTACTATATGAAATTTAACTTTACTGTTCAACTGCCTTTCTTTTCCTTTGTTAATCTTTCTCAAAACGAAACAAATACTTTTAAAATTAATTACTACTCCAAGACCCAGATATTAATAGAAATAAACATTTATTGAGCCAATTCTTTAAGAAAGAATAAAAGTGTAGGAAAAAAAGGTTGACAATATCCCCAGATGAGCATAGTATAGCATACCTTGAATGAAAGCCTGTTTACAATATACATCAACATGCATACAATATATATATATCTGTTAGCCATTAAAACAAATAGGACATTAAATTAAAATGAGTATTTCTCACTGTCATCAGATATATAATATGAATGTAACCATTGGATTCAGATAAAAAATATGTTGAATAGGTTAAACAAAACTTAAGTTTTAACCTGAATATTTTACAACAAAACTACCCCAGAATTATTTTGTGTGGGTAAAACCCTTATCATCACTAAACTAAAATAATTGCGAGAGGGAAGGAAGGATATAAGGGGAAAAGAGGAATGAAAGGGGGAGAGTATGGGGGAGGGGTGGAGAAAGGAAGAAGAAAAAAAAACCTACTCCTTATTTTAAATGTTAAAATGTCACATCTACCAAGCCTTTGAAGATTACTTTGATATCTCTTTTTCCCCTAAGGAACTCATTACTTGTGTTTCAGTGAAGACAGTACTGACAGACACTGGCTCCCTTATTAAAGATTTCCTTTCCTTGGGAATTCAGCAAACTAGTCATACCATTTTCAAATTCAGTTAACAGGTACCTTTTGGTATAATGAAGATAAAACCTTTATATTCATTTCAAGTAAAGATTTCAATTGTTTTACTCTCTAATTGTGGCTTTCACTGTTTATTACTTACCTAGTCCTAAAAGATCAACAGTGGGTTCTGTAGCTTTTTTAGGGCTGGTACTTTTTTTAGGCTCCAATTGTTGATCTTCTTTCTTCTGCAGCTTTTGAAGTAAACAATTAGATTTATTAATTTTTCTTAAATGAACCTTTTAATTCCCAATTTATTATGCACATTTTTGGTAAAGTTAATGACGCATATGAAACACGGTGAATGAAGTTTAATGTGTTTATCATATAAAAAACAAGTAGACACGGTATTTTTTCTTTTATTCCTTTTTGTGGTGCTGGGGACTGAACCCAGGGCGTTATGCATGTTAGACAAGCACTCTATCGCTGAGCTACATTCTAATAAACATGATCCTTAAACTTAAAAGGACAGTTCTTATACACTGGGACCCCAAAATAGTGGATATTCAAATTTAACTCTTAATATAACTGTTCTTAACATTACACCCCTAATGTGTAATTACACTTTTTGAACAAATGTATTTCCTAATTATTTCCTAGCTATTCTTAATGTACTCCAGTTAGCAGAGGTTGGGGAAGGCCTTGGAGTCTTCATGAACACACTGGGAGTCCCATCATCCACACTACTGGAATCACCAATATACCCAGAAAAGCACAATGGAATGTTATTTGATATGTCTTCTTCCTGAATCTACATAATTAATTAATTTTTCAATATAATATTATTCTAGTTCTCAGAAGTCCAGGTAATGGTTATACATTCCAAACTCTTTCTTAAAAAAAAAAAAAAAAAAGTATTATATAGGACATGATGAAAAGTCCCACAGGTACTGCATTCTCAGTTCTGAAATCAATATAAGAAAACAAAACATTCATTTACTCATTCAATTCTCAAACCATTCCTATAAGATGATTTCTACTATCACTACTTAAAGGATTCAGAACTTGTTATATGAGTTGTTGTTTTTTTTTTACTTTTTACTGATGTGTAATTTTTCAGAAAATGTATTCACCTTACTTTTCAGTTACTACTGTTTTGTTGGGTAATTTTTTACTAAGTAGCCTACCATCAAGGATGAATCTATATCTATCTATCTATCTATCTATATATATATATATATATATATATACTGCATGTGTATATGTGTGTATACACACACACACACACACATATATATATATATTTTTTTTACACTGAATTGAACCCAGGGATGCTTTACCACTGAGCTATAGCCCTTTTTTATTTTGAGGCATCATCCCAACAGCTTCTCATTACGTTGCCCAGGCAGCCTCAAACTTGTGATCCTCCTGCCTCAACCTCCCAGATAGCTGCAATTATAGGTATGCACCACACAGATATCTATTCTTTAATACCTCCTCAAAAAAAAAAACAAAACCCTAAACCCTGTAACTATATATAATTTTTATAAGTTTAACATAATCCATTCCACATTATCTATTCTTTTAATTTTAAACATCCAGTATCTGCTTAGGCAAAGTATTTTCAAAATAATATCAGGAGCTAGAGTAGACATGTATTCATATTGTGGGAGTGGGTTTTATGCCTAGTCATCCAGTTATTCTGACTCCCACCTATAGAACTACTACAAAAAATCTGGCAAGTATCTTTCCTTCTAGATGTCCACACATCTGTTTCCTTAGAGTTTTCTTCTTACTTATAGTCCAACTGCATCCTAATTCAAATGGGTGTTCATCAATCACTTTTTCACAGGAAATTGCCTAATAGAGAACATATGTATAGTTGTATAAGATAAAGAGAAATTATAGGGCAACAATAAGGGAATGTCTTTAACAGTTTTGTCAAATTGCAGGTGTGGCCCACTAGCAGATTTGGGAATTTGTTTTATGAACCACAACTAGAAAATCAGGCATTTTTTTTTTTTTTAAAGTGGGTGGTGGGTGGGAAAAAATAGAAAATATAGAGTGTACCATACAAAGTAAAGGTAAGTGCATGAATATCTGTTTTGCACATCTGCACATACATGTGAACATAAATCTGGACATAAAGTAAAATGCACTTCTTACCAGAGTCATGGGTTGAAAAACACTGCACTAAAGACAGTCTGTTTCTTTGTTCCTATAATGGGTCCAAGTAGCAGTGAGGAATGTCTATGACCTAACCCTTACTACTACAAACAGAGCTGGCTATTCTAGATAAATTTCAACAATTCAGACATAAATTACCCTTAGAATTAGCATCTGATAATTTGTCCCACTTTGAAAGCTTATATTTGTCCATCTTCAAATCATGCTAAGGCTATAACTTGAACTCATCAATGTGTAGCAAAGGCAGTTTTGTAGATTACTTCTTCATGTCTTCACAGTAATCCAAGTTTAACCTATATACATTAGTGAGAGCTACAAATCAGGTGATACTCTTCTTTATTCATAAATGTAAACTAAGAAATCAATCTCTTTTATTTTTTGAAACATTCAAGAATATATCAAAGTACCGCACTATATAGATAAAAGGAATCTTCATAAAATTCTAGACAGAGTAATAACTACTTGATCTTTTACAGCTGAATAACCATAAAAAGACACTAATTTTTTATAAAATTTCCTTGAACGATGTTCTAATAAAAATTGAAAATTCTCTTTTATACTATACTTACTTTTTTACAAATCTTTGTAAAATGACGGGAGAAAGTATTTCTTTTCTTTGTCATAGGATGAGTAATGATTTCCAAAAATACACACTCAAGTATTAAGAAAATTTTAGCTTATATATTGCCAGTATGTGGGTTTAGAAAACCCTACAATGTGCAATCCTCTAATACGATGGTATACACATAGACTTGAAATTTGTTTAAAAATTTTTAAATACCTACGTGTTGTGCTTTATTCCATTTCATTGAACATTTAAACCTAAATTCTCACCACTAAATTGAGGAACAAAGCCTATTTCTAAAATCTCCCACTTCCAGTCATTAAATCCTGTCCACTGCTAGGGTTGCTCAATACTGCCATATTATAAAAGTTGACAAGACTGCCACTCAGTTTTAACTGAGGAGGACATTTATAAATGGGCTTAGTTACTGAAACAGGAAGAGACAGCTGGAATGTTCTCTTTTCCTTACCACATCGAATAATTTAGCATTTCAAAAATCAAACATTTAATATTATCAAGCTAAGAACAATTTTCTTATTGCTCCTCATTATAATATCTATAGCATCAAGGCAATGCAATGGCTTTTAACGTGGCTTTATCAAGAAAGGAGAAGCAGTATCCTGTGCTCACCCTAAAATTCTGTCTTATGACCACTCTTAAGTCTACTGAGTTTCTACAACAAAGCATATTTGTGGATTGTTCTTTTTTGTTTTAAGACACTGCTGACATTCAGAAAATTAAACAAATTTCCAAAAGGTATTTCAATTAAACACATTTGTTAACAAACAGTTGTGTAATAGATTATAACTTCCTAACAAAGTTCTTCTAAAATGAAAAAATCTTCAGGATCATGTCGAAGTTCTTCAAGAACACAGTGATATTCATTAAATATTTTCTAGTAATTTGTACCTTTGTTCCCCAGCACACCAATTCTGTTGTGTTTTGCAAAGAATAACAAGATAAAATTATTTAAATATATAGCTCTCATATAAATAAAAAGCACATAATATCTTGAAGTCAAATATTTAAGAATAAAAGTGCTATTATCTTGTTAGGAAATTTGAGTAGGGATTACTAACTATGGTAATACAATGTCAATATCTTGTTAACCACATCTTCCCTACATAACTGATACCCTTTTCAATATTTCACATTCACCTCAGACATGATAAATGATACGTATAGAATCATTCGACTTTAAATCCTCCTACTACTAAAATATCACATAGAGATTTACCTTTTAATTAGTGAAGAATGCAGTCAACTGTGAGTGCATAAAATTGGGCAATCTGTCATTTACTAAGCAAAATTTTCTAACAAGCAAGAACACAGGTCTACTTTAGTAAAGCAATTTTATAAAATGTAATTTCCTTAAATTCACATTAAGCAGATGTCTTATTCATATTATTAAAGGTTTTATTAGCAGAAGCTTTACTACCCAATCATTTTGTGATGCATAATGCTACTCCACAGAATATGATTATTTAGCTTGCAACTCCTACATTTACCACCATTTCCCACATCTTTAAATATAAGACATAACAATCTCTAGAATGAGGTTCATGATTCTTTGGCCAGTTAATGTAGATACATGTTACATATTATAAGAACAGGGTAGCTATACAACTTTCTAGGTTCTAGAGGTAGTTATTCAAAATTTTCTTTTAAAAATTACTAATCTCAAATTAATTTATCTATAATTAATTTCCTTTAATATTCACAGAATCATATACCTATAAGGAACACATATCTATTATATTCAATTCTCATTTTAAAATTAAACAAATTTAAGTCATATAATTTGTCCAAAGGTTCCACAGATGGCTATAGTAAGAGAGGTTAATCTCTTGATAGGGCTTCTTCTCCTGCACCACGGGGTTTTTTGCCTAACAATCTATCACAAATTAGCTTAAAAAACAAACAGGTTAAGTATCTTTAATCCAAAAATCCATAATGCTCCCAAATCTAAAACTCTGATTGTCAACACTGACACTACAAATGGAAAATTCTGTATCTAACCTCATATGACAGATTGCAGTAAAAACACAGGTACAGAACATGGTTTCATTCGGCAACCCCAAGAGAAAAAGACCCTTACTTTTCAGCTGTAATACATAAGCTTTGTTTCATGCATGAAATTATTAAACATATAAAATCACCTCTATTCTATATGTATCAGATGTATATGAAACATAAATGAATTTTATGTTTAGACTTTGAGTTTATCCTCAAGATATTTCATTACATATATGCAAATATTCCCAAATCCAAAAAATATCTGAAATACTTCTGGTCCCAAGCATTTCAAATAAGGGATATCCACTTTTTATTTACCCAATGCTTAACAACTCATACATATTTTTCTTCCAATGATAAAAAGAGAAACTGCAATAATGGAATCACAGTCTGATAGAAAATCAAGGTAAGTATGCAAATAATTTTAATTCAAGGTAGACTATAAGACCACATTAAAGGTAAAAAATGCTATGAAATTCACAGGTGATGGTTGTCATGGAATGGGTAGAAATGTAATGAAGATAAAGGTAGTGACATTTACTGTCAGGTGTGTAGTAAAGATAGGAAGAAGTCTAACAGGTAAAAGTTGATAAAGCCACCAAAAGAAGAACACTAGTTGGTGGATATATCTGACTAACCTATAGATCTAAGTGAAAAGTAGTAATAAAAGATGAATTCTTACATTTTAATTTTATCTTTATGGAAGGACCTAAATTGCCAACTAGAGCTAGTATTTAGACAGGCCATCAATTTTCAGAGTGAGTAGTGAAAAACAAAGATATAACTTCTAGGGACATGTGTAGTACATATGTTCGGTAATAAGGAAGAAAAATCTGACCATAACCGTTGCAAGGCATTATGGTTGCAGAGCCATGCTTTAGAAGGGTAGCATTAATCTGTCACATCAGTAGAACTTGAAATTGGAAATGTATTTTCGAATAGTTACTCAGCAACATATGGTTCCAAGAATACTATCTTATCTGAGTATCTGCTAAAGTCTTCGTGGCAAATTTAACCTTTACTAAAATTGTTAGTAAAAACTCATGAATAATGAGTTTCTTAAAAGCTTCTGGGCTGTACATCATTTATATACTACTATACAAGTAGAAAAAATTCAATGAATATATTACCACGCTGTTTGCTCATTTTAACCCCTTAATAAAAATAACTGTCTTACATTCCTATTCTAGATTGGCAGCCAGAATTACTACATATGTATTTCTCCATGTGTGCTTTCACAACTGACTTATATAATAATATTGTTTAAAATAATTTTAAGTGAGAAATAATCTTGCACATTACTCTCCATGCCTCATTTATTTTAGAATCTTATTAGTTTCTTTATCTTCTTTATTATTGTTTATATTGTACTTATAGACCTTTTTTACATTAAACTCGTCTATACAAAGTATATTGTTATTGAATTTAATATTCTTAAATTCTACTTTTAGGGTCTGAATTCAGTTGCAATCTATATTTTATTTCCCAACCATATTGATAACTTTAAGTAAATATCCCCACAAGGCCTAGGAATACTACTATCACAAACAAATTTCATGGGGCTAGAGAAGTATCAAAGATTTATATTAATATCAGAACTGGAAGGAGCTTTGAAGCCATTTAATCAATTCATTATAAGATTCATAAAACACCACTGTAACATCTCTCTTCTATATTCATTCTCTAAGGAAACTTGCCAGTGTTATGGAATCATTGGATATGATGATGCAGCATGTTCTATGTTTGGGTAATTCTCAATATTAGAAAGCTTCCTCTTCAGCTAACTTTCAACATTCACCACTTATGCATATTCTCCATGTCACAGACATGAATAAAACAAATGGAGGAATGAAAGTGGGGAATTGACCTTCTTAGAAGCCACAGCAGCTCACTAATTCATATGAAATCTTGGGTCATCTAAAATTCTGATATTTTCTTTTATCCATTTAAAAAATTATATTTAATACCAACTGAGGAATTTTGTCAATTGATGTCTTAACTAATCTTTATTGCTATGTCATTTAAAAATTCAAATAAGGTGACATGGATATACTCAGTTAATAAAAATGCTGAAGGAAAAAAAAACAAAACAAAACAGAGTCTAAGCCTGAGAAAATATCAGAGAACTCCCCCTATACTGGTATCAATTCTATTAACTGGACTTCTCTGAGTACAGCTGTCCATTCTGCTCACAATCTCTTCTACTATCTAATCCTTAAGCCTACCTGTCATGACCACAAGTATAACTAAGAACCTTAGAATAGCTCATGTAAGACCAAGTTTATCGATCTGATAGGAGCTATACTTAGGGAAACCATGCAGACAACTAAAGTGCTGATAAAATCTGGAAAAAAGCAGTAAGCCATTAACAAAATCCATTTGAATTCTGCACAGAATCCATGTCAAGTTCAATGACACTGAATTCATAATCCACTTACGTTTTCCTTCTAAAAGTCAGGCATTTGGCCATTTCTAATCTTGTTGTTCATTAGCTTGTACAACTTCTCAAAGAATGACCTATAGTGTTTTATAAACTGGGTCTGCAAAGTTCCTCATTATTCAACACAAACACTGAATGACTACCCTTAATAAAAGTTTCCTTAAAATAATAGTTGTCCCACAATATTTGTGAGGGATTATTTCAGAACTTCACTCAGATACCAAAATCTTTGGGTGCTAAAGTTCCTCACATAAAATGGCACAGTTTTGCATATGACCTACCCACATTCTCTCAAACTTTAAATCATCTCTAGATTACTTACAATACTTTAATGAAAAGTCAGTGTTATGCAAATAGGTGTTAATACTGTATCGTTTAGGATATAATGACAAGAAAAATATGTGTAAATGTTCAATACAGTCATTATAGCCACTATATGTGTGTGTGAATACATTGTATTATCCATATATGGTTCACTGAATCTAAGAAAGCAGAACCCACAGATATGAAGGGTTGACTACATGATTGGGGGGGGATTAAGCAAAATATAAAGAGAAACACTTTGACAGTGGCTGGCACATAACTGCTTCATAATTGACAGCTAGTAGTGGTTGTGGGAGGGCATTTTAAAATCATGTGCCAGGACTAGTAAGCACTGGCAATAAAATGATGAATAACACATAGTTCCCAAACTTTAAAAACTGGCTTGAACACTGAGCTATACTCCTGGACTCACTATTGTTAATCTTGTTTTACATAGCATTCTGGAGGTCTGCAGTAAAGGAGAATGAGAGTAATTTTTGAAAATTATCACTTATGAGTGCAACTATGAAAGAAAAATTAGACTCCTCAGTTTAAACCCAGTTTGGATACTCCCCAGCTGTGTGACTTTGAACGAGTCATTTAATACTTCTTAGCAGGTTCAGTTTCATGGTATGCAACCTATGTAGTCCCACAGAACTCCCATGCTAAGTTTAGTATGAGCTACTACCATCTTGAAATTCTTAATCATTTTACCACTTAATATGTATTTTGTAAACTAGGAATGAAACCACTCTATGACCCATCTATTTCACTCCTTGGTATTTATCCAAAAAGAAATGAAACCAAAAAAATAAAATCAGCATACTATAGTGACACAGCCCCTTCAATGTTTATAACAGCACAATTCACAACAGTCAAATAATGGAATCAGCCCAGTTGCCCGTCAAGTGGATTAAGAAAATGCAGTATATATATATATATATATATATATACACAATGGAGTTTTACTCAGCTATAAAGAATGAAATTATGGCATTTACTGATAAATGGATGTTAAATGTAGAATACCATGCTAAGTGAACTAAGTCAGACTCAGAAAATCAAGGGTTGAATGTCTTCTCTCATGTGGAAGCAATAGTGAAAAAGGGAAAAGAGGAGTGGGTGGATTGGATATCATAAAGACATAGGGAAGATCAGTGGAGTAGAAGATCCAGAGGAAGGGAGAAGGAATTGGAAAGGGTAGGAAATGTGAAATGAATTTAACAAAATCATGCTATGTGCATATGTAAATATAGAATGGACAATTTCAACTTTATGTATATGTAGAAAGTACCAACTGAAAATAAATAAATAAATGAGTGACAGGAAGATCAATAGAGTAGAGAAAGGAGAATGGGGTAGGGAGACGGGAAAGGAAAACAGAGGGTAAAACTAAAACTGAATGGAATAAATCAACTTCCATGCATGTATGATTTTGTCAAAATGAATACAACTACTATGGTTCAACTACAATACTCTAATAAAATAATAAAATAACTAAATAAAATATGAGTTTTGTAAATCTAATTGGACAATGGAATGTAAGGTTAAGCACAGGAGGTAAATGCAATTATGTGTGTCTCCACCATTCTTTGTTGTCTATTTGCATATTGTGCTCACCATGCACACCAGGCACAGAACTGCAATGAGAGACTGTGTTATGGTTTGGATCTTGAATGCCCCTCCAACACACACCAAAAGCTCATGTTTTGAAGGCTTAGTATCCAGTGCAGTAGTCTTCAGAGATAAGGTCTCTGGGAGGCAAATGGATCATAAGGAACTGACTTCATGAGCAAATGAATCCATTTGTGTATTCATAGCTTAATGGACTATTGGGTGGTAAACTTCAGGAGGTGGGACCTAGTTGGAGGAAACAGGTCACTGGGATCATGCCCTTGAAAGGTATATTTTGTCCCTAGTCTTTCTCTTTCTCTTTCTCTCTCTTCCTCTCAACCTTCTTCTCTCCCTCTCCCCCACACCCGAACCTTTACTCTCCCTTCCTAGCCACCAGGAGGTGAGTAGCACTGATCCACCAGGTGTTCCAGTCATAATGTTCTGCTTTGCCACAGTTTAAAATCAACAGTCAGTCAAACATGGACTGAAACTCTGAGCCAAAATAAATCTTTCCCCAAGTTGATTTCTCTGAGGCATTGTGCCAGAGTGATGGAAAGTCAACTAACATAGACTCCAAGCGAATATGAAGTTAAGTTTATTAGCCATGTAACAGGGTAAGTAGAAATCCGGATAGTTCCAAGAATCATGTTTTCTGTTTCAATCAGATCATGCTACAAAAGCAGAAAGGAGGTTATAGTATTCTAAGTAATAAGAAAAAACAAAAAATTCTCTAACTCATGTCACTTCCCTGTAACTAACCAACAGTAAAAATAACATCAGAAAAGAAAAGAGAATGGGCAACCAACAGTTTCTTTTCCTTTTAGTTCTTTACTCATCAGTGAACCAAACGTAAAAGATCTGAAAGAATAGGTATGTATCAAGAAGTAAAATTAAAATAATAGAGTTAGCTGGGGGTGGTGGTACATGCCTATAATCCCAGCAGCTTGGGAGGCTGAGGCAGCAGGACATTAAGTTCAAAGCTAGCCTCAGAAACTTAGTAAAGGCCTAAGCAACTTGCGAGACTGTGTCTCAAAATAAAAAATAAAAAAAGGGCTGGAGACGTAGTTCAGTGGTTAAGTACCCCTGGGTTCAATCCGGATACCAAAAACAAAAAATACTCCCTGCCCCAAAAATAGGTAGAGGTAATTTTGTGCACATTCCCACTCTTCTGGTAAGAACAAAACCCACACATGCAAACTAAGAATACAAACTACAATTTTGGTGATTCTATACACGAGTTAAACATTCTTATATTTACAATTAACACTGTATAATATAAAAGTAAATGAGAAATTCATATTAAACTTGAAATTTTAGTTTCTCTTTACTCAGAACAATATTAACAAAGACATTTTGACAAGTTAAGAGTCTTGAGAAGAAAGGGAAAAGCTTTATATTTTATTATCTTTAATGATACCTTTTTCCTGTTTTTTGAACAATGGGTCTCTGATTTTTACTTTGTACTGGGTTCTCTAAATTACGTAGCTGGTGCAGTTGATGAGCATCAGTTTCAGATCAGGAAAACAACAATAATAATATCTGTCATATTGACCTTATGCTTGCTGAAATAATAATTAAGATAAATATTACGAGACTTCCAATTTCTGGTGCACCATGTAAGGAGCCTACAAATCCCCATTCTGGTTTTTTTTTTTTTTTTTTTTTTTTGTGGTGGCCTTGGGCCCCATTCTGTTTTAGCAAGTAAAAAGCTGAACAAATTGAAAAATGAACAGCTCTTTACAGATCCATCAGAGAAGTGAGGTCACAAGGCAATCTGTAGCTCTCAAAACAGGAGAGACAAATTAGGAAAACTACCCTATTCACAATAGTCTCAAAAAAAAAAAAAAACCTTGGGAATCAATCTAACAAAAGAGGTGAAAGACCTCTACGATGAGAAACAGAACACTAAAGAAAGAAATTAAAGAAAACCTTGGAAGATGGAAAGATCTCCCATATTCTCGGATAGACAGAATTAATATCGTCAAAATGCCCATACTACCAAAGGCACTATACAAATTCAATGCAATTCCAATTAAAATCCCAAAGGCATTCCTCATAGAAATACAGAAAGCAATCATGAAATTCATTTGGAAGAATAAGAGACCCAGAATAGCTAAAGCAATCCTTAGCAGGAAGAGTGAAGCAGGGGGTAATCACAATACCAGACCTTCAACTATACTACACAGCAATAGAAACAAAACGCCATGGTATTGGCACCAAAACAGACAGGTAGACTAATGGTACAGAATAGAGGACACAGAGACAAACCCACATAAATACAGTTATCTCATATTAGACAAAGGTGCAAAACACATACAATGGAGAAAAGATAACCTCTTCAACAAATGGTGCTGGGAAAACTGGAAATACATATGCAGCAAAATGAAGTTAAACCCCTGTCTCTCACCCTGCACAAAACTCAACTCAAAATGGATCAAGGACCTAGGAATTAGACCAGAGACCCTGAACCTAACAGAAGAAAAAGTAGGTCTAAATCTCTATCGTATCAGCTTAGGACCAGCAAAGCACAAGAAATCAAAGCAGGAATCAATAATTGGGATAGATTCAAACTAAAAAGCTTTTTCTCAGCAAAGGAAACAATCAACAATGTGAAGAGAGGGCCTACAGTGTGGGATAAAATCTTTGCCACACACAATTCAGAAAGAGCACAGATCTCCAGAATCTATAAAGAACTCAAAAAACTTTACACCAAGAATACAACTAACCCAATCAATAAATGGGCTAAGGAAAAGAGCAGACACTTCACAGAAGATCTATAAGCAATCAATAGATACATGAAAAAATGTTCAACATCTCTAGTAATTAAGAGAAATGTAAATTAAAACTACCCTAAGATTTCATCCTACCCCAATTAGAATGGCTATTATCAAGAATACAAGTAACAAAAGGTGTTGGTGAGATGTGGGGGAAAAGGTGCACTCATACATTGCTGGTGGGACTGAAAATTGGTGCAGCCACTCTGGAAAGCAGTGTGGAGATTCCTTAGAAAACTTGGAATGGAACCACCATTTGACCCAGCTATCCCACTCCTTGGCCTATACCCAAAGGACTTAAAATTAGCATACTACAGTGATACAGCCACATCAATGTTTATAGCAGCTCAATTCAAAATAGCTAAATTGTAGAACCAACCTAGATGCCCTTCAATAGATGAATGGATAAAGAAACTGTTTATATATACACAATGGAATATTATTTGGCCATAAACAAGAATAAAATCATGGCATTTACAGGTAAATGGATGGAGTTGGAGAATATCATACTAAGTGAAATAAGCCAATCCCCAAAATACAAAAGGCCAAATGATTTCTCTGATAAGTGGATGATGATACAAAATGGGGGGTGGATAAGGGGAGGTAAAGGAAGAATGGAAGAAGGATGGATTGTATAGATGGAAATGAGGGGTGGGGAGCGGGGGGGGAAGAAAAGATAATAGAATGAGACAAACATTATTACCCTATGTACACATATGATTACGCATGGTAGGACTCTACTTCATGTACAACCACAGAGAAACAATAGTTGTACCCCATTTGTGTACAATGAATAAAAAAAAAAAAAAAAAAAAAACAGGAGAGACAGAGATACACAGAAGCAAAACTTCTGGGAGCAGAGACCCACAGGAAAAACCGACCTGCAATCAATAGATTGCTGGAGGTCAGTTTGGACAAGTATGCGAAATTAAAAGCTCTAGGGGAATCCAATCACTCAGAAGAGTGGGGCAATCTCATCCTTTTTCATTTTATCTTCAGGAGCTAACCAGGTTCTCACAGTGAAGACAGGAGAAAAACCCCTACGGCTTATGGAAAGAAAAATGAAAAGTAACTATTTTGAAATACAACTACTCTTAACAAGTCATGCTTTCAAGAAAAACTATTTTACTAAAGCCTGACCTTATCTAGGGAAAAGAAAACACCCAATTCCAGTCCCCTACAGTTACCCTGTCTCACCTGGGGGGATGAGGAACAAGGCACTTATGAAGTTCATGGCCCAAGGGCATAGGTTCACTAAGAGACTGAGACTAATCTAATCCTAGGACTACAGAATGCTTCCCCTTTCTCATTCCATATTTCCATAGTATTACTAAACCACTGTTTACTGAGTTCCTTTCACCAAGTACATTATGTCTAGCTTTCAACAAAAGATTACCAGGCATACTAACATTCTAAAAGGAACACATACACAGACACAATTTAAAAAGTGAGACCAAACATCAGAACTGAACTCTGAAGTATCAGACCATGAATTTAAAACAGATATAATTAATAAGGTAAGGGCCGTGATGGAAAAAGAATGTGCGAGGGCAGATGGGTAACATAAGCAGATATAGAAATTATAAGGTAGAATCAAGAGGAAGCACCAGAAATCAAAAAAGCTGAAGAATGCTTTTGATGGACTCATTAGTAGACTGAACACAGCTGAGGAAAAAAATCTTTGCGCTTCAGGATATGTCAATAGAAACTTCCCAAACAGAAAAGCCAAGAAAAATAACAACACGGGGGGGGGGGGGGATAAGAACAGCTTGTGGAACAATTAAAAAGGTATAACATACATGTAATGAGAATATCAGAAAGAAAGAATATATCTTTCAAAGAAAATATATATTTCAAAGAAATATCTGAAGCAATATGACAGAAATTCCCCTAAATTAATCTTGAACACCAAATCACAAATTCAAGAAGTTCAGAGAACACCAAACAGGACAAATGCTCTCTCACCAAAAAAATCTACATCTAAGCATATTATATTCAAATTGCAGAAAATCAAAGATACCAAAAAAAAAATCTTGAAAGAAGTCAGAGTAAAAAAAGATACTTTACTTATAATAGAGCAAATATAAGAACAACATCCAACTTCCCAGAAACCATGAGAGTAAGAAGAAGTCAGAGTGAAAGAGTTGAAGTGTTGAGATGGGAAAAAAACCCACCAACCTAGAATCATACATATATCCTGCAAAATTATCCTTCAAAAGTGAAAAGGAAATAAAGAGTTTATCTGACAAAACTTAAGGGAAGAATATGCTGTCAGTATACATACCTTGCAAAAACCAAAAAGGTAAAAGAAGTTCTTCAGAGAGAAGGAAAATGATACAGAATTTCAGATCAACATAAAGAAAGGAAGAGCGTTAAAGAATAAGTAAAGATAAAACATTACAACTATAAAATGAAAAACACTAACTTCATTCCTCCTTCTCTCTTTCCTTACTAGTATTTCAGAATCTCATAGCTTTATGTACCATACTATCAGGATTCATGGCCACATCACAGCTCTATTTAACTCATTTAAGTGGCACCTTACAATGTCAGTCTGTTTCATCAGACACTTTATATTTTTTTAGAATTTCCTTTATAATCAGGCTATAAATGCTCTAGAAACAGTAGCATCTTATTACCAGGTCACAGGCCCCTCAGGTTCACCCTTTCACTCTTTGCGTTAAGATGTATTCTAGGGGCTGGGGAGATAGCTAAGTTGGTAGAGTGCTTGCCTTGTAAGCATAAGGCCCTGGGTTCGAGCCCCAGCACCCCCAAAAAAATAAATAAATAAAAAATAAAAAAGATGTATTCTAACTTAACAGAAGTTCAGTCTAAGAAACCAACAGTTCTCAAACTCAGAGACTGTTTCTCAATATAAAGTATTTGGTTTTAATAACAAAATAATAATTAATAAAAATGAAATCACAGCAAAGAAAAACTAATATATCTATTTCAATGTTCTTTTAAATAGTTATTAACACTGATTCTTAGTTCATCTAAATTTAAGCTTATTCTAGTGAACTAGTAAGAAATCAACTCAATGATATAATTTAATATTACTGCAACTACAATAATAACCAATACGACTTTATTAATAACTTACATTTATGGAGTTTCCATGTTCACAAAATTCATGTTTTCGTTTTTTACTTTTATTAGTTAATGATGATCTAACAGTCCCAGTAATACAAGGGTTTGGAGACTGCTCTTGCTGACAAGATTACCATTAGTTAAAGCGAAATGTTGCTACTACAATTACTATTACCACAACTCCACCTACTACGAACACTAGTACTATTACTTCTTTTATTCCCCACCCCATTAACTTCCAACAAAACTTGGTCTCCTCTTTTCCTCCTCAATAATGGAAATTCTCCATGAAACTTAGTTGCAGCTATTTCAGAACAATACAATGATGATTTTTTTTAACACTTTACTTCCAGCCTTTTGCTTTCTTTTAAAACTAAAGGAAAAGGTATATAACTTTAAGCTCAAACTTCCTGGTTATGCTAGAGAAATATGGCCCTCAGTTTAAAATCAATAACCAATGAACTAATGAATATACAGAATTACTGTTTAAGTTCCAGTGTCTGAGACAAAAATAACAGCTACCACATATTTCCTGCAGGGTTTGGGTTAGCACAGTCAACTGATTAGAAGAAAACGCAGCTGTTTTCAAAAAAGGTGGTGGAGTAGAGGATGGGTGCAAATTTCTAGTTGCTCTGTGGCTAGGGATTCAAGTAGCAGGGATACTGCTTCCCAGTGAGGTGGTGACAGAAAGAATACACTAAAGTTCAATATCAAAATAACAGAGACACAGATGTTTGGGAGCTTTGAACATAGGATAGTAAAGAACACTGTGAGAATCCAGCCAACAATGCCATAGCACCAGTTTACAATGGAAGGGAGGGGTAAACCAGACAGAAACAAAATCTATAGGGGGATAAAAAAGACACAGGGGGAACCTGTGGAACAGACAAGGAGTCAATTTAAATGATCCACAGGAAGCACAGCAACTTAGTGTGAAAAGTGTTCCATGGGTCTCAGATGGAAAGTGGAGAGCTAAGGCAGGGAGCAATCCTGTAGTGAACCCATAGCAGGAAGCCCAGGAGTTCTTAAGGAGCCTTATGGGCTGTCCTGGCAAGCACCTGCCAGTGAGATCTGGAGTTCGCCTGGCAGGGGTTGGGGGCAGGGGCACACAAATGAAGAAGGCACAAAAGAGACTACAACTAAAGAGACTCAGGCCAGGGATACAGAAAGGAGTGCAGCTCACTAGCCCTTTGAGTTAGCAGCTTATGGGATCAGCCACGAAGAATTCAAAAACTGGACAGGTGGGTACTTTTGCAGTAAGGGTTTTATCCTGTGAAGAATACATTTGTGGAAAGTGAAGTGTGCAAGACCAACTCTGTTGGTTGCTTTGCCCCAGGAGTGGGAGGCCTCTAAGACCCAGATGACCAGCAGTGATGGGCATCTATCTGCCCAGCAAAAGGATGTGTGAAGCTATTCTCTCTAGGGCAGATAAGGGCAGATACCTCACAACAAAGTTCTAAAGGTTGGTTAGATCCTAACACCAGCTCCTGTAATTTCACATTTAGAAACCTTCATGAGCCCTACCGTGGGAATGCATCTACCTAGGTTGCAGGGACAAATTTCCAATCTTCACAACTTCCTATTTTGTCCTACTTATTGAGAAGGAACTTGAGAGTTACTACAACTAGTTTCATCCCAGGCCACTCTAGCTCGCATTTAGCAACTCAAAGAAGATGGTTTTAACAACCTCTGGGTACTTGGACCAAGAAGAAACAAAGGAGGACAGTATGGCATGGGCAGTGAACATCCATTCTTGTCAACAGTTTTGACCACATCAGCAGAGATGATTCCTTCACTTTTCATTAAGTTTTTTTTTTCTTGTTCCTTTCTTCTCTCTTTTTTTTTTTTTTTCAATCAAGTGTGAATGTGTGTACATGCTTGTTCTAGCTATGCTGATTGGCTCATGGAATACACACACACACACACACACACACACACACACACACTTTTTTCTCTTCATTTTTATCATTTTTTTCTCCTTTATCCATTTGTTATTTTGCCTAGTTTTGACTTGAGGGTTAGAGAGTTTTGTTTATTTGTTTGGGTTTGACTTTAGTTTGTTTTTTATTACTTTTCTCCTTTTGTCCCTCTTTAATAGCCAAATTCGCTTGTTCTCTTTCTCTTCCTCATTATTTCAGTTATTTTCAACTCCTCCTCCTTTATAACCATCATTTGCTATCTCTCTCCTGCTTTACCTTTAATGACTTTTTGAGAATTTTTTTTCAACATTCTTTTGCCTTCTTACCCCATTTTCTTTTCTTTTAATGGATTGTAATTTTACTCTCTGTAAATAAAAACTTACTTTATATAATTCTTGCTTCTACCATTCATGTTGTTGCAGTTGTCAGTACTATGAAGGGCACAGCTGATATATGCTGAATGCTTGATCTCATTCATGTTTATTTACTGCTGTTGCTGTAGTTAAATACTGACCCTGCTATTCCTTATTCTGCAGTAATTAGCACTGTACATATCATAGTGGGCACCATTTATTCCAAAGCTGCATACTGATCTCTAGTTGCTGCTGTTGTTTCCCTGTCTTCAGAGAGGGTCTGGAACACTACAAGTGCATAAGGTAGACACTCTGCAGTTAAACTAGACCCACAACTCAAAGGAACAGTGCACCTTCCTCCACAAATAAAGTAACCCTCTCAAGTTTCAACACTAGTTCAACTCACAGAATCAGGGAGGAAAAAAAGAAAAAGAAAACCAAAACAAATGATTAGGCCCCAAGCAGGAACAACTAGAGGGGAATGTCAGGTCCCACTTTTGTACAGTTACTCCATAGCAAAATCAAAGAAAGATTTCAAAATGATGGCTCAGAAGATTTCACAGTGTTACAACAGTAGCTCCAAAAGAGTAAATCAAATCAGCAGTTCTGCATTGGCAAACTGAGAAGCAATGGCAGTACAAACTAACACTTGGATTACCGTAAGCCTATGTGTTGAAGTTAAGAGGTAACAACAATATAGGACTTACCACAAAAGAGTTATTGACTACACACCAAAGGACATCCTCATGAAAGAGGAAGAAGATGATCTCAACAGAGCAACACAAGTCCAAGACCTCTGAAGACATGAGGAAGCTAGCAAACAAATATCTCCACAAAAGTTATAATCTCCCAACAAAGGAACATACAGACATGGAAGGGAATGAAATTCTAGAAAAAGATATTTAAAAATTATTAAAAGGTTAATAAGCTAAAAGAAGATGTAAGGAACAAATTAAGAGAGGAGCAATTACAGGAGATGAAAGACCATTTCAATAGAGAGAAAATGTGAAAAAGTTTTCTAGAACTGCTAGAAATGAAAGACAAAATAAGATGAAAAATTCACTTGAAAGTATCACTAACAGACTAGATTACACAGAAAACAAAACTTAATGCCTTGAACAGATGGTATGTGAGCTTAAGACTCAGTAGACAGTAAAGAAAAAATAAAATACTGTGATCAAAACATATGAGCACTCTGAAACAACATTAAAAGAACAAACCTGAGAGTTATTGGGATAGAATATAGCACAGAAATGCAGGCTAATGACATTAATAACCTTTTCAACGAAATAACATCAGAAAAATATTCAAACCTTAGGAATGAGATGGACAGCCACATACAGGATGCATGTAGAACCCCAAATAAACAAGATCAAACTAGATCCTCTCGAAGAAACTTCATAAACAATATGCCTATCCTAGAGAATAAGGATAGAATGTTAAAAGCGAGAAGGAAAATGTCAAATCACATTTACAAATAGACCAATAAGACTTAATTCAGACTTCTCAACTCAGAAACTAAAATTCAAAAGGGCTTGAAATGAAATAATTCAAGTTCTGAAAAAAAAAAAAAACAAAACCTGCCTGCCAAGGTTGCTATATCTAGCAAAGTTTATCATTCAGAATTGAAAAATAAATAAAAACTTTGTATGATAAGGATTGTAATGGTTAATTTGAATTGTCAACTTGACTGGATTAAGAGATGCCAATGATTAAGAAGCTTCTGCATGTGTCAATAAGGGTATATCTAGGAATGACTGGAATGTGGGATGGGAACTGAAGTGGAGACCCTCCCAAAGCATGGGCAGCACTGCCCAATTGGATGGAATAAAAGCTGGAAGAACAAGGAAGCAGATGCAGATGCAAGCTCGGCTCTTCCTGAATGGGTTCCACTGTCAGGAAGTGATCCTCACTTTTTCACTCTTCCAAAGTGGACTCTGCCAGTGATTCTCCAGGTAGTTTCCAGAAGCCTTGTTCTCAAACTAGGGTAGCACTGTTGATCTTTCTTGTTCTGGGACTTCTGCATCTTGGACTGTGCAGCTGCTGGTTCTTCCAGCTCTCCAGCTGTAGACAGCCATTGTGGATGATCCAGCTTCTGGTTGTGTAAGTCAATCTAATAAATTCCCTTTTTATAATCATACTTCCTGTTGATTCTGTTCCTCTAGAGAAGCCTGACTAATAAACTAAAAGAATTCACAACCACTAAACCTTCACTACAGAAAATAAAACTAGAGAACTCTCAAATGGATGAAGCACTTCGGAAAAGCAATTTAAGCAAATAAAAATTAAGCATGAATTAAATTTATAAAACAAACCAAATGATTGGAAATAATAAACATCTCTTCATAATAATTCTAAAAGTAAATGGTCTCAATACTCCAATAAAAGACACCGACTAGCAGAATGGATTAAAAAGTGAAACCCAACCATACATCATTTGCAAGAGACTCACAGGCAATGATATTCCCAGACTGAAAGTAAAAGAATGAAAAGACATTCCATGCAAATGGAGTCTGGAAACAATCAGAAGTATGTATTTTCATACCTGAAAAAGCAGAATTCAAGCAAAAATTAATAAAGAGAGACAAGGAAGGCCACTACGCATTGTTAAACAAGAAGATAAAATAGTAAATATTTTTGCCTCAAATGTTGGTGTACCTCATTATGTAAAACAAAAACTTCCTAACTTTAAGTTCCATATAGACATCAATACAATAATAATTGGTGATTTCGAAATAACCCTCAACAAGAGACAGGTCATTCTGACAAAAATCAATACACTTCTGACCTAAATGATACTATAAATCAAAAGAACTTAATAAATACCTATAAAATAGTTTACCCAACAGCTTTCTTCTCAGTAGCCCATGGAACCATTTCCAAATAGACTATATTTTAGAACATGAAGCAAGTCTTAACAAATACCAAAAAAAAAAAAAAAAAAATCTTATCCCATGCATCTTATCAGATCATAGTGGATTGAAATTAGAAATCAACAAGAAAAAAATAAAACTTACAGAAACTACATAAAGACTGAATAATAATCTTTCAAATGAAGAATGAATCATAAAAGAAATGAGAGGATAAACTTATTAAGTGCCAATGTTTTAAAAAGACAGAAAGTTAGTTCCCAAATAAACAATCAAATGCTATATCTCAAGGCCCTGGAAAATCAGGAACAAACTAATTCTAAAACCAATGGAAGACAGGAAATAAGATCAGAGCCAAAATTAATGAAATAGAGATTTAAAAATACAAAAGATCAATGCAACAAAGAATAAGCTCTTTGAAAAGATAAACAAGATTAATAAGCCCCTAGCCAAAAACTATCTAAAAGAATGAAAGAGAAGACCCAAATTAACAAAATTAGAGATAAAAAGGAGATGTCACCACAGGAACTTTTTTTTTTTTTAAACCTTGGGGGAAATATAGAAATTTATTATTTTGGATAAGCATATACTTCCTTCTATAATTGAAATAATACCAAATCATTAATATCATGTTTAATCACTGTTCAGATTTTTGTTTCTCAATTATCAGTTAAATTTTCTTTAACATTACTGAGCTTAGCATTTCTTGTGCTATAATTGCTTTTATAGATATTGCTGAAATTTTCTCCCATTGGGTTACTTTTCCATTTTTAAAATTTTGTCTTTATTTTAATAGTTTTCTGAAGTATTTTTCTTTTTAATTTGTTACTAGCTCTTTTTAGTTATACATGACAACAGAATTTGTTTTGACATAATTGTAAAAACATGGAATATAATTTGTTCTAATTCAGTCCCCAGCACTTCTCCTTCCCTTCCCTTCCCCTTCCAACTCCTGTTCACTTCCCTCTACTCTACTGATCTCTCTGCCATTTACTTATACTTTTTATTTTTTAATTATTGTCTTGTGGATATACATGATGGTGAGATTCACAGTGGTACAGTCTATAGTTCCATCTATTTACCAGCAAATGCCATAGTCATTCTTCTTCATGGCTGAGTAGTACTATACTGTGTATATAGACCACATTTTCTTTATCCACTCATCTGTTGAAGGGTACCTATGTTGGCTCCATAGCTTAGCTATATTGTGAACTGTGCTGCTATAAACAGTGATGTGGTTGCATCACTGTAGTATGCTGACTTAAAATCCTTTGGATACATACTGAGGAGGAGTGGGATAGCTGGGTCAATTAGTAATTCCATTCCTAGTTTTTTAAGGAATCTACATATTGCTTTCCAGAGTGGTTGCAACAATTTGTAGTCCTACCAACAATGTATGAGTATACTCTTTTCTCCATCCTCACCAACATTTACTGTTACTTGCATCCATGATAACTGCCATCCTGACTGGAGTGAGATGAAATTGCAATGTAGTTTAGATTTGCATTTTTCTAATTGCTAGAGAAGTTGAAACTTTTTTCATGTATTTGTTGACTGTTCATATTTCTTCTTTGAGAAGTGTCTGTTTAGTTCCTTTGCCCATTTACTGATTTGGTTATTTGATTTTTATTGGTGTTAAGTTTTTTGAGTTCTTCATATATCCTGAATATTAATGCCGTAAGGAGCAGGTGGCAAAGATTTTCTCCCATTCTGTAGGCTCTCTCCTCATGCTCTTGATTGTTTCATTTGCTGCTAAGTTTTTTTTAAATTGATGCCACCCATTTATTGATTTTTTAATTTAACTTCTTGCACTTTAGGAGTCTTGCTAAGGAAGGTCGGTTCTTGAAACAACATGTTGGACTGCTGGGCCTACATTTTATTCTAGCAGGTACAGGGTTTCTGGTATGATACCTAGGTCTTTGATCCGCTTTGTGCTTAGTTTTGTGCAGGGTGAAGGATAGGGGTTAAATTTTATTCTATGACCAGTATCCTTGATGAACACAGATGTGAAAATTTTTGATAAAATATTGGCAAACAGCATATAAAAGCACACTTAAAAGATAGTGCACAATGATCAAGTGGGTTTCATCCCAGGAATGCAAGGTTGGTTCAACATACACTTATTAATTCACCACAAAAATAAATTTAAATAAAAAAAAATTTAAAGACAAAAATTACATGATTAACTCAATAGATGCAGAAAAAGCATTTGACAAAGTACAGCAACCATCCATATTCAAAATACTAGAAAAACTAGAGATAGAAGGAACTTACCTCAACATTGTAAAGGTTATATATGACAAATCAAAATCAACATGATTCTGAAAGGAGGAAAACTGAAAGCATTTCCTCTAAAAACAGGAACAAGCAAGGAATGCCCATTTTCATCAATTCTCTTCAACATAGTCCTTGATACTCTGGCCAGAGCAATAAGGCAAGAGAAGGAAATTAAAGGAAAAGAGCTCAAATTATCTCTGTTTGCTGATGACATGATCCCATATTTAAAAGACCTAAAAAACTCTTACCAGAAGACTTCTAGAGCTCATAAGTGAATTCAACAAAATAGCAAGATACAAAATCAACACCCATAAACCAATCATGTTCATTTATTCCAATACTGAATCTGCTGAAAAATATTTAGGAAAACTCTCCCATCAACAATAGCCTCAAGCCGGGTGCAGTGGCACATACCTGTAATCTCAGTGGCTGGGGAGGCTAAGGCAGGAGGATCACAAGTTTAAAGCAAGTTTCAGCAATGGCAAGGTGCTAAGCAACTCAATGAGACACTGTCTCTAAATAAAATATAAAATAGGGCTAGGGATGTGGCTTAGTGGTTAAGTGCCCCTGAGTTCAATCCCTGGTTACCCCACCCCCCAAAACACAGCCTCAAAAAACATACATGGCAGGAGGAATCAATCTAACAAAGGAGGTAAAGGACAAATATCTTCAGGGAAAACTATAGAACATTAAAGAATGAAATTGAAGAAGACCTCAGAAGATGGAAAGACTTCCCAAGTTCTTGGCCATACTACTAAAAGCACACTATACAGATACAATGTAATTCCCATAAAAATTCTCACAACTTTCTTCACAGAAATAGAAAGGGCAATCACAAAATTCATTTGAAAAAATAGGAGACCTAGAATAGCCAAAGCAATCCTTAGCAAGAAAAGCAAAGCAGGAGGCATCACAATACTGGTCCTCAAATTATACTACAGAGCTATAACAACAAAAAGCATGGTGATGGCACCAAAATAGGCACAAAGACCAATGGAATAGAATAGAAGACACAGAGACAAACCCACAAAAATACAGTTATCTGATACTAGACAAAGGTGCCCAAAACATACACTGGAGAAAAGACAGCCTTTTAACAAATGGTGCTAGGAAAACTGAAATGGAGCACACTCTTTTATATGCATTTTTGAAAGTTAAAGTGCAGTCCACTATTATGCATAACTATAATGCACTAATAAAAATATTAAAAATAAAAGGCTGCATCCATTGTTTGTTATATATACTCACTGCTTTTTCCAGGTGCATTATTACTGATAAAAGGTAACAATGACAACAACCAGGTTTCACTGGTAGGGACTGTGGGATTTCAGCATCTGTGGGATTTAAATCCTGGCATCATTTAACTACTTATATAATTACACTAAATTCCAAATTCTTCAGCTGAAGATCAGGGATTGAACTGGACTGCTATGTTCTTACCATATACAAAACATGAAGAACTCACAAGTAAGTCTCATGTGGGCATTAGATATCTCCCCTCCACAGAAACATCCAAGCAAGTGTGGGTCCTATTGGGCCTCTTGAAGGACTGTTTGTATATATTTCCATACAGCCTGTCGGCTATTGTAACAGAATCTTCACTGCAGAAAAACACCTTTTAACATGACAAAGCCCACAAAGATATTCTAGGATGTATCGTTAAAAGAAATAAATTAGTTTAGCTATCAGCAGTATTGTTCATCTAGTCCTTAAAACTTGGAAAATTTCTTAATAAATCACCCTCCTGGGTCTTTTTACTATAATAGCAAAAGATATCTCTGTTATGGCTAAATATGTTCTGGTAATATAAAGATAGTTTTATCTTTTCCTTATTTTTAAAATATTTCCCTAAGGTAGGTCATTAAAAGTATGGTCTGGAAGAAAAAAATAAGAACCCTGAACACTGAGCAGTTTAAACATTCCACTGCTGGTTCAGTGGTCATATTCTTCATCATAAGCTTCCAAAGAAAGATCTAACAACCCTGACCTGTGTTCATTTAACATATACTCTATAAATAGTAAAGTGACCTGACACATTCGAAGAATCTAAGTGGGTATATGGTACTAAAGACGCAAACCTAATATATAAAATAATTTTTCCTTTACAAACATAAATATCGAAAAGTTTAATAAATTAGGCACAGAAGAGATTCTCAATAATACAATTCTATAATAATATTATTCTCAATAATGTTCTATTCTACAATATTATTCTCAATAACAAAACAGAACAATTACAACAATGAATTATAATAAAACTGCGAGTGTCAATTCTCTTGTGTTTTGAAGACATTATTAAGTAAAATAAGTTACTTGAGCACAAGCATTGCAAAATCCCTACAGTTGGATTTAATAATGGAGGCAGCTACTAAGTGAATATTAATGGGCAGAGAGCATATACAATGTCAATATGCTAGAAAAAGGGGTGATTCACATCCTGAGTAGGACCAGGTGGGAGAGAAAGGGAAGGCTTGAGATTCATCATGCTGTTAAGAATGGTGCAGTTTAAAATTTATGAACTTTTTATCTCTGGAAGTTTCCATTCAATATTTTTGGACCAGAGTTGATCAAGAGTAACTAAAACCTCAGAAAGTAAAATTATGCACAGAGTTGGACTCTTGTT
The DNA here is from genome assembly GCF_902686445.1 of Sciurus carolinensis. Classification (NCBI taxonomy): domain Eukaryota; kingdom Metazoa; phylum Chordata; class Mammalia; order Rodentia; family Sciuridae; genus Sciurus; species Sciurus carolinensis. The sequence goes on from NC_062219.1 coordinate 89,543,331, forward strand.
CAAGCAAAATTAACAACCAAGAACTAAACTTTTCTCATTTTCTTAAGGGTAGTTAACTACCCTTCCATTCCCTTTACTTCCCCTAAATTGTACTGATTTTCCTGCTCACCTTAGCAGTATAATCGTAAAGAGGATTATTTTTTCTTGTCATTGTGTTCCACAAAAATGCTTATTGTACTGATTGTCATTTATTCAACAACTGCACCTCTGTTATGTTCAACACTGTTCTAGGCACTGACAATCTACAGCTTACATTTTAGAGGAGGGGTAAAGGGAGGGGCATGCCAAAGGGAGAAACAGACAATAAAACAAATGATGGCCAATATACAAAATAGCAAGTGCTGAATGTTATAGGGTAAATTAAAATAGGACACACTGATGGCTTCTAAATCTATATTTCTTAGTTTCACCCAGTCCCAGAACCCCAGACTTCTATATTCAATTGGTTATCTACATAATCAAAGAGGACTGAGAACAACTTTGAATTTGGTTAAGATGGGTCTAAGGTAAAATCTGAATGACAAGAAGTCACCCATAAGAAAATCATGACAAGCACCACAGAAAGAGCAAATGGTGCAAAAAGGTCTTGAGATCACAAAATAAGCATGACATATTCTAGGAACACAAAAAAATTATGCCTGAAGTAGAATGAACAAAGATGGGAACTTGTGAAGTAAAACACACAGAAGAGGTGTAAGAATTTGCTGTGTATGGCAATGGGAAGCCACTGGGAAGTGTTGAGAAAGAAACATGATCTGATTTACATTTATAAAGAAAAATCTGAAAGGGATGGAGGCAGGATGTGGGAACAGGAGGTTATTGCAAAGGTCCAGGAAAGAAATAAAGATGTGTTACTTTACAGTGGTAACAGTGAAGACAGAAGAGGTATAGTTATTAAGACTGATTGACTAATTCAAATAATGTGTTGGTGGTAGGAAAGGAAAGATGAATCTAGTTCAACTTGGATTTTTGCCTTGAGCAACTAATTGAGGCTGGGGAGTGACATGGCTTCCTGAGGGGAGGGAAGAGGATGGGGAGAGAAGCAGTAAAGAGAAAAGAGTTCTATCTTGACCATGTTCAGTATAAGACATATATGTGGATATGGACATACAGGCAGCTAAATATATAAGGCTGGGGCTAGATCAAGCAAAGAAATATGGATCTAAAAGCCATCAGTGTGCCCCAAAGAGTTAAAGCTATGGGACTTGTTAAGCACCTTTAGGGAGAGAAAAGGTACAAAACAAGGGAGTCCAGCACTGAACAGGAGTCTTAAAATATTTTGAGGTCTGACATAGAACACAGAGCCAGCAAAGGATAGAAGGAACAGCTAATAAATTGAGAATAAAACCAGAAGAGTTGTATACCTGGAAACCAAGACCAAAAAAAGTACTTTATGAAGCAGGACAGGGCCAACAGTATAGAAAACTAATGAAAAGAAAGACAAAAACAGAAAAATCCAATGGACTTGATAACAGGTAGGTAATTGGTGGCCTTGACTTTGAGGAGCCTCAGGAGAAGGTATTGGAACGGGAAAAGCATGGAATGAGGAGAAACCCTTGAATAAGAAAGTATAAATAAGGATTAGAGTTGATTCTTTTAAAAAGGGTAGTGGCTGGAGGTAATACTAATGGGAGATCAGAACCTAAGATAATTCGGTAGGGAAGGAAGGAACTGAGGAATCAGGAAAGAAGGGATAATCATAAAATGAAGGTATGAGCCAAACTACCAGAGTCACTGACAGGGCACAGGTGTAGGGATAATAAGGTAGTTCTTTGTAGCTGCTATCTTTTCAACCAGAAAATCATTACTGAAATGGGTAATATGTATACACAGAGAAAGGGCATGAAAAAACTCTTCAGAAGAATAGAACGCACACTTTCTAGGAAAGTAGACTAGAACTATAAGCAACATTCAATGCCCATTTGAGATCTGCAGCCACAAACTGATAGTGAGACCAGTACGCAGACAGAGAGATTTTCACAGAGAGATTTTCATCTCAATTGAGGGTAGAGAATAGAATGATAATTGAGCTGAATCAGTTCTTGCCAGAAAGAAGTACCACTGAGGAAGAGCAAGGTATTTAGAAGAAAATAAGGAGACTGAGATTGCAGAATTTCAGTTAAGTCAGAAGGACTAATTAAAACATTCTACTTTGAGATACAAATAATGTCAATACCTTAAGGAATTTCTTCTTTTTCAACTTTATTTACTTGAAATCTTTTCAAGTTATGATGACATTGAACTGTACTGACTGGACAGTGAAATTTTTAATAATGTCCTCCTGCATGCAGTGATTAGTATGTCAAAATCTAAGAATGGTTTGAGTAAGTATTCCCCAAAGGTCCATGTGTTAAAAGCCTGGCTCATGGTGCTATTGGAAGATGCTGAAAACCTTTAAGAAATGAGTCCTGCTGGAAGGTCTTCCTGTACTTAGGGTAATGCCACTTAAAGGGACTGCAGGACCCTAGTATCTTCTCTCTTTTTCCATGACAGTCATAAGGTAAGCAGGTCTGCTCCAGCATGCATTCCTTACCATGATGTGTGGCCTCATCAAGGACCAAAAGCAACAGTGCCAGTCAACCATGGGTTGAAGCCTCTAAAACTGTGAGCCAAAATAAACATTTTCTTTTTAAAAGTTGATTGTCTTAAGTATTTGTTACAGTAACAAAAAACTAGCTAACATAGGTATGCTATGAAAATGTCATTGCAAAAAAGGTCAACTAAAATTAAACTAGATGAAGCATAAAACACACTGACATCTGGAAACAAACTTCAAGGAATACCCGAGTCATGAGCCATGAAGAAAGAATAACTAAGGCAAAGGGATTTACACAGTGAAGCTTTACATCTCTCCTTGTAATTCTGATTCATTTTTACACAAGAAAAGGGTGGAGACAGGGGTTGGGGACAGATCAAGGGAAGAGACAATAGGCTTTCTCTTCTCTTCTCTTCTCTTCTCTTCTTCTGCCTGTCATCCTTCTCTTAGGCTATAAGTTTTGAGAAGATACATTCTTTTTCCAGAGATCATCTTTGTACCTCCAAAGCTAGAATGAGACTCATCGATAAATAAGTTCAATAACAGATGCTCAATAAATATGTATTGAACTTAGAACACCCAGGCAAACATATACAAAACTGTTGGTCATAAAGATAGAATAGGTGGGACCTAAACAAACACCTTTGCTCCTAAAGACTCTCTGAAATTAGCTCTATTGGGTAGTACAGCACACATCAGTTTGCCAGAAGGAAAACAAGGGGACAGTACCAGAAAGATCAGTTTTCTAAGAGAACTCACAACTAAATGCACCAGATCAGACTGTAAGCTTCACAAGGGCAGAAATTTTTGTCTTCTTTATTTACTGCTGTGTCCCAAGAATATATTAGAGAATCTGTCACACAACCATTTTAAAATTAAGCTGCAATTATAAACACCGAGGTCCTCCTAACTCCAATGTTCATATTCTTTTTTACTATACCATATTGCCATTACTTAGTATAGATGATGTGTTGAATCAATCCAGGAATACTACTATTAGAAAATGCATGCTAAAGACATAAACAACTTGCTACTTTCCAATGAATATGAGCAGTTATTTCAATTATTCTACAGCAAACATTCATGGGAAGATGACAAATTTCCTATAAGCTGCCTTCCATTTAATTATTAGATATGTGACCCTGGGTCATTTTTCATTCCGAATCTTAGGTTTCTTTTTCTTCCTTCACTTCCTTCCCTCCCTCCCTCCGTTCATTCGTTCATTCGTTCCTTCCTTTCTTCCTTTCTCTTTCTCTCTCTCTCTTTCTTTCTTTCTTTTTTGTTTGTTTGTTTTTGGTACCAGCTGAACCATGAGCACATCCCCAGCCTTTTTTTTTATATCTTACGTAGAGACAGGGTCTTGTGGAGTTGCTTAGGGCCTCACTAAGTTATTATGGCAGGCTTTGAACTTGCAATTCTCCTGCCTCACCCTCCTGAGCTGCTAGGATTACAGGTTACATTTCTTCTATCTTTGTATGATATCTGTATTAAAATTTCCTAAGGTTACTGTGAGGATTAATTAGCACACACAAATGCTTAGCACAATGCATAACACTTGACAGAAGCTCAGAGTTGATCCTTTGCCCTCACCTTTTCTCCTATCTTTTCCCACTTTTGTATGTTATAGTATTATACACATTAGCAATAGAACATATTGGTTAAAAGCACGTAGTCTGAAGGCAGACTACTCAGATTTGATTCTCAGCTTGGCTACTACTCACATCTGTGTGACCAAAATGAATTACCAAATGTGTGTCTCCACTAATAAATAACCAAACTTATATCTCCCAGATTTTCATCATAAATGAGAATAATAATGATATCAATCTGTTATGATCTGGATCTAAAACTCCCCCCCCCCACAAAAGCTCATGTGTTAGGCAATGCAGAAACTTTCAAGAGTTAAATACTTTAATTATGAGAGTTGGAACCTCATGAGATGATTAATTCATTTAATGAATTAATAATTTGAATGGACTACTGGGTGGTAACTATAGGCAGGTGGGGTGTGGCTGTAGGAAGTAGGTCACTGGGGGAGGCAGTATTGGACTCTATCTTCTCCCGAACTCCTCATGCTCTCTTGTCTCTCTGCTTTCTGTCTGCCATGAGCTGAGAAGCTTTCTTCTGTCATGCCCTTCCACCAGAAAGTTCAGTCTCACCTCAGGTATATAGCAAAGGTGTCAGTCAGACAACTGTGAACTGAAACCCTGAGTTGAAATAAACCTTCCTCCTGTTAAGTTGTTCTGGTCATGTATTTTGGTCACAGTGATGAAAAGCTGACTATCACAAAACTCATGGAGTTGTTGTGAGGCCTATGAAATAATGCATTTAAGGGCTTAGAATTATGTTTGGAACATGCTGGGCACCAAGTAAGCGCTTGTCATTTTTATTACCTTCAATAACCTATCTAATCTAATTGCTGATCCTTACACCTCGGATGCAACATTCTTAAGCATAGGCTTTAACTTCATAAAATTGCCTTCATATTTATTGAGCATCTTTATGTGATGAGTCCTATCCTAGGACACATTTATCAAGGAAGTCTTTTCCTTATTTTCCATTTAACTAAATTTCTAATTTAGCAGGAAGTACTATAAAGCTTGCCTACTTACTGAACGAAAGTCTTTCTTTTATTAAACAGAAAATAAAGGCTTTGCACATGAAGTAATTGGATTTCTTCCTTCTTTTTATTGCTTCACTTGCAATAAAGCTTTAAATGACTGCAAAAACATTTCAGACATTTCACAACGAAAAAAGTTTCCAATTTACTACAAAAGCGTGTAACAAACTAAAATATGGTTTTCTGCCACGATCTATATACTCTTTATCATTAGTTTCTTTAATAGTAAGCATGTATTAAACAGCTATTACAACTTCAGTGGGCTCCTTCTTTTAGGTCTGAGGGCTTTTTAGTGTATAGTTGTTTAACCAACAAAGTAATACTACTATCATATTGTTACTGCTCTCTGCAAGACAATGATTCTTATTCTAGCTACTTGAATATGAATTCTAGCTATTCTTTCTTTTTTTAAGCTAGATAACAGGAAGAACACAGCAAACCATCCTAGTTAAAGAACTTTCATGTCAAATTTGTCTCAAGCTATTAAAAAGTACTTTTTTAATAATAGCTTTTCAAATTACAAGACATTCTGTACACTTTTAGCATCAACTAGTAAAAATACAGTATTGATTTCTATATTCACTAGAGGATGTGTGTGTGTGTGTGTGTGTGTGTGTGTTTTAGTGGCAATACCCAGTTTTGATGAAAAATGCAAAGCAGTTGTGACTGTCATACAAAAAGAGAATATAAAATGGTAAAAATCACTCTGGAATACTAGCAGACTCAAGCTAGACATATGTGGCATGTATATACCTTATGACCCAGCAACATTTCTACTCTTAGTTAAATCCAATAAGATTTATGTATGTTTCCCAAACATTACAAGAATGTTCATAACAGGTTTTAGTCAACAAAGTCCTAAATCAGAAACTTCTTAAAATATCCACTAACAGTAGAATAGAAAAATAAAGTATGGCACATACAGACAATAGAATAATGCTCAGCAATAAAAAATGAACACATAATAATATGGATGAATCTCAAAATGATAAGCAAAGAAAACAGGCATAAAAAATTAGCATTGTATGATTTCATTTACATAAAATTAAAAAACAAAACTTATGTATGTTGGTAGTAATCTGAATAGTGGGGTTCACCTTCAGATGGTATTGAGCTGGAGAACCGAGAGAGTACAAAGGTAGTAGTAATGTCTTGTATGGTTATCTGAGTACTGATTTCATGGGTATATGGATTTGTAAAAACTTGACTGAGCTATCAACTTGAGAGTTACACATTACATGCTTGAGTACAAAGGTTAAATTTTTAAACATATTAACTTGTAAAATAAATCTCTATAAAGTTACAAAATGTCAACTTAAGGTAGATGTACACTCATGATACAGTTACAAAAGTTTTTAAAATTCTCTTAGTTTTCTCCAAAAAATAAGATGTATTGAAAAAAATGGGGTGGGGGTATTAATTAGGAATTTTATAATATTAGTTCTACTTAAAAAAGGGATAGAAAAATTAAGTTTTAGACTCTTTGAAGACCAAACTATAGCAGTTATTGATTATTCCTTTGAACTACTGTTATTTGTTGCCAATTTACATAGGATAGATTCACCTATTTATAAAGAGGAGTGCAGAGATTTAAATGCTAAGAATTCTTCCACAGTGGTAAAAAGTAGCCTTCTGAAAATACATTAACTCACTGTATGTAATTAAATGGAAAGGAATAACAACAAAACCTGGACAGATTTCCTCTCCTGTTTACTTAATATTACCTTAAACAATGTATAAAGTTTTCACAATATTTCCCTAGTCTCTATGCCAAGACATATAATAACTATCAGCACCAAATCAGAATTTTGTTCTCCCTTTCTCTTCTTTACAAAGCTTTTGACATCAATTATGACTATTTGTTTACATTGTACCATACAGAAAAATGACACAAAAATCTATAAACAATATCTCTACTGACATATTCAACTAATATATTGCTCTAGTAAACTACTATTTGGTGTATAGTACTTAATCAAATAACAATAAAGATACAAACATAAAAAAAGGAGCATTTAAAATCATTTTTTGTGTTTTTATTTATGTGATTCTGTGGTCAATGTGGCTTCAAAATCTCATCCATAATCTGGCTCCTTAATTACATCCCTTAAGTTCAAAACATGACAAAATATTAAAAGAGAAAACTTGGGCTGGGCACAATGGCACATGCTTACAATCCCAGTTACTTGGGAAGCTGAGGCAGGAGGACTGCAATTTCAAGATTAGCTTGGGCAATTTAGCAAGACCCTGTTTCATTATAGTACCATTTTACTAACCATCTATATTCCATGATATACAGTAAAGGTCAAATATGCACAATAAAATTTATGTGAAATAAATATTTATGGGTATATATTTGTATATATTTATGAATAAAATGGTATGAACACTGGAATTTGTTTCAAAGGAATACAGGGAGCATAAAGGTATAGCTGAAACAAGATGAGTTATTCGTACCTATACTAATAGGTACGTATACATTTGACATTTTCCATATAAAGTTTAATCAAAAAAATTTTTAAATATCTGGATTAAAGTTACATATTTCAATACTTTGAGAAATAAATTCCAAAGATTTCTGATCTTGTAATAAAAGCACACTTATATAAATGTTGTTAATGATCTTACCTGATAATTAACTTTTTTAAAAAAGTAGATTTCATAACATCATTATAAACACTTTGGTTTCAAAGACAATTCTCGTCATCCTTGTGAAAGGGGTTTAAAGGATAATCCTTTACTCTTATCAATCTTACTGGCTTCTATTTAGTTTTCAGGGAACTTGAAATAGCCTTGCTGTGGAAAATAAATATCAAATTCATTTTCTTACCTCTCTTTATAATCAACAAAGAGATGGAACCAAAAAGAATTTAATCTTTGTGAAATATTTGAGAACTTAAAAATACATCAATTATAAAGGGAATGGCAATAAAAGACGCAATATAAAAGAACCAAAGAACATTCTAAGTCAAGAATGGGTACAGTGGCACACACCTGTAATCCCAGTTACCTGGGAGACTGAGGCAGGAAATCACAAATTTGAGGCCAGCCTCAGCAACTTAGTGAGAACCTAAGCAAACTTATCAAGACCATGTTCCAAAAGAAAAAGTGAAAAGGGCTAGATATGTAGCCCAGTAATAATCAAATTCCCCTAAGTTCAATCCCCAATACCAAAAAAACAAACAAAACAAACAAACAAAAAAACCAAGTGGGCAGTTTGGCAGGCATTTCAAGGTGAATATTTTATTCCATAGCTGCAGATGAAGAGAAAAAGTCCCAGGTTTCTGAAAACAAAAGAGAAGAGCTTGAAGAAAAGTAGAGAAGTCCTACACTCTATTTTACATCACTACAAGGAATTATGACTATACAAAACTATTTTTAAAGCTTCCTGAGATCAGAAGATTAGCAGAAACTCAAGCAAATCTTTCCCCAGAAATTTTAAAATTAATTATGAAGGAAGGACTGTTTCTCCACCTAGCAGTCAGTTCAAGAAATTTAAAGTCTACATGCTAAATGCATATTAATCTTTAAAACCTAAGTATATATCTTAATCTCTTTATCAATGCTATGAAGTTTAAAATCTATCAATTTAAAAATCTTTCAGAAGATATAAAATGAAGAGTAGGCAAATTACTAACCATCACACTAATGCCTTTTATTGGAAAAGAACTATATGCATTTAAAATGATTCCTTGTACATTCACAGGTGAAGCCTGGAAATTTTATTAATTACTGTATCCCTAGTGCTGACTACTCAACAATATCCACTGATTAAATAAATGAATGAATCTGCTACAATAGCCCTTGGAACTTGGCAAGGCTGTTTATTAAAAAGCAAAGTAAAACACATTAAACTACCTCCCCACCCAAAAGTCATTTATCGTTCTTTAGGAAGTAGATGCTGGCTAATCTACTTTTATAGACAGAACCCTACATCAAGCCTCCATTATCTCTTGCTTGAACTATACTCATAGCCTCTTAGCTAGTTTCTTTTCCAATACTCTCAACTCCTTTCAAACTATCTTACATACTGCAGCCAGGATATCATCTTACTAAAACATCACTCAAATCAACATAATTTCTTACTCAAAATCAGACTCAATCCACTATTAATGATGAAATTTATGGTTCTCTCGATATTTATTATCTTTATTGTATTATGTTACATTATTATTTTACACTTTAGTTAAACTGGATTATAGATTATTGCCAAAATATGCTTTACAATTTCACTGCTTTTTTGGGTCACTGCCTCTCCCTGTTGCACTCTCCTCCTCCTTAACAATCCTCCCAAGCTCATGTTAAATGTATACAACCGGGGCTGGGGAGATAGCTCAGTAGCTAGAGTGCTTGCCTAGTAAGCACAAGGCCCTGAGTTCGATCCCCAGCACCCAAAAAAAAAAAAAAATGTATACAACCTCCATGAAGACTACCCTAATAATTTCAACATCATCTCTTATTTCTCTAAACTTCCACACTGTCTCTTATTATATTATATCTATTGCTAAAGGTAGTTCTATATTGAATACCCTTTGACTACTCATTTCACTATGATCTAGACTATACCTAGATGATAGGTAAACATTAAGTAATATATAGGAACTCACAGCACATTGCACTGATAAAGTCGTAATTGTGGCCTACCATTCACTATAAAATGAAACATAGGGGCTGGGGAGATAGCTCAGTTGGTAGAGTGCTTGCATCGCAAGCACAAGGCCCTGGGTTCAATCCCAAGCACCACAAATAAATAAATAAATAAAATGAAACAAAATGGTGGTACTTAATCTGCTTGACACCAATCAAACTGTCGACCAATTTCCACTTAATGTTACTTTTTTTCAGTCTCACTTTTGAGTCACAGTGAATATCATAGTGGCTAGAACATCAACACTCACTCAGTCCCACAGCATGCTCTATGCTGAAACTAGAGAAGAGATGAGCGTGGGTGGGGATGAAGAAATCAGATGGGCACTCATGAAACTGAATTCAAGGGAAATGAATAAATAGAATGTAAAATATAGCATATTTGTAGGCTCTAATGACATCTGATCATAGCTTGCAGTCTATGAAACTAAATAGGAAAGCTTCAAATGATCAGAGGTCTTCAAGAGAACTGCATTTGAGCCAGGCATGGTGGCACATGCCTGTAATCTCAGAAGTTTGGGCAACTGAGACAGGAGGATGCCAAGTCAAAGCCAGCCTCAGCAACTTAGTGAGATCATGTCTCAAAATAAAAAATTAAAAGGGCTAAGGATGTGGCTCAGTGGTTAAATGCCCTGGATCCAATCCCCAGCACCACCAAAAAAGAGAGTATTGGACACATGGGGAAAAAGAACGAACTATACAGTGGTCTCTATAAGATTATTATATATACTGCCACCAACATTCTCATAAAATTTTAAGAATGTTTGTACCACATAATAACTACAATATAATGAGACAACTTTTCATAATCCAAACACAAAAAAAAATCGGACATATTGGATACTTTTGGAACAATATCTCATGATTATGTCTGACTATTATCAGAAAACAGAGTACCTATCTATTTCTCCCGATCTACAGCTAAAAATGTTAAATGCAAAATCGATAATGGGTCCAGGCTGGTAATAGGCCATAAACATAAGAAAGAGGGAACTCTAAAAGACAGAACAGTCATCTTTTGGCAGGCATACATAAGAAAATTTCCAAGGCCAGAGGTTCTTTTGTAATATACAGGTACACACATTTTTAAAAATAGAACATGGATGCTACCCATCTCATCCTTTCATTGTTCAACTTTTTTTTTTAACTTTCAAGCTAGATTTTATTGCTGAATATTATAAGACAAATTAAGAAATAGGGAACAGAAAAAAATGGCTTTCAATTCATTAAAACTGGATTATAAAGATAAAATTGTGCAGACCTACAAGGTATCTTTAAAATATATTTATTATTTCTTTAATCGTGGTAAAATACAAATATTTTAGGTAATTCACCATCATAACCATTTTAAGTTAAATAAGAAACAGACTTCAAAAGTATTTTACAAATTAATGAACTTTTTATTCCAGTATCCTGTGTTTTTATTTTTTTCTGCCAAAATTAAGATGATTCTAATCAAACAGGAGTTAGATGAAACGATACGTAATTTTAAAAGATAAGCCTAACTCTGGATAACTTCTAATTAAGACAATGCTGATTTGCTTCATTTGATCATACAGTTTATCTTCTACTTAATGACATTCTTATAAACTTTTTTTTCATATACATTAAATATATTATTTCCTTTTGGCCTCTGAATAAAACTGCAGAGGAAAATATTCATGTCTATATCCAAAAGAACCCTTGATATCACTGGTACCCTTTTGTGGATCACACAACAGATAGGTATTAATTCTTCCACCAAGAGATAGTTTCACTGAGCTGTATTTTCAATCAGTAGTTCTCAAGTAAGTAGTGATTTGCCCCTAGTGAGTCATTTAGCAATATCTACATTTGTCTATCTTCTAGTACCAGTTTGTTGATATTTTTCAAAAGACTTAAAAGTCCACATCCTTTGACAGAGCAATTCCAGTTTTTAAAATGGATGGTAAGAAGTTATAACATGTGGAGGTAAAAAGGAAGTTACAACACAGCTGTATACTGATATACATATAAAGAGAGAGCTACATACATAGGTTTTCATTATTCAAAAGAGGGATAAATTTTAAAGTCTTAGCTTTGCTCAAAGATAAATTATGCTATATCCATTCAGCAGAATGTTTTTAAAGATAGAAAGGCACAGGTATATTTATTTGTAAGAAAAGGCATTCAAGATATATTGTTAAATGACAAAGGAACAGAGTAAGTTACAAAATAACAGATGAATTATGGTATCCAACGAATACATATATTTCCATGAGAAACAATCAGAAAGAATGATCAAGATGTAATAATTTTTTCTAAGTGAAGCTATCTGTAGTGTTGTTATTTTTTTCTTCATGCCTATGTGTACTTTTCATTTCTTAAAGATATATATGATTTGAGTATTACAGGGAAGCAGAAAAGCAAGATTATAAAAAAAAATCCACTAGTCTATCATACATCTGCCCAGACTCTTAGAAAAAAAAAGAAACCTATAAATTTACCAAACAGGACAGATTATTTATTTTTACTTAAGGGTACCACTTTAATCTCTTCTGTTTCAGAGAGAAAAATCTGTTTTTAAAAAATGCTTAATAGCTAAAGAAAGGGAGTTGTCAACAGAAACAAGCAATCTATACCATAATAAAACTTGTGCAACAGAGAAGCAGTACTAAACTGCTTTCTAAGCATAACATAGTGATACTGAAACCACCATTTTTTTAAAAAGTCTACAAACAAAAGGTTATTATCAAATTAATCTCTATGGTCCAGCTTTACACTGGAAATGAAATGATTTAAGGGAAATACAGAGTCTTTCAAACCTATTAATAAAAAGGATCTATGAAGCATCTATGTGCTTACTCACCTAAGATCCAATGTTTCTATGATTTCAATAAAAGAATTAATTATCAGAAATATTTTCTTCTCAAATGTATTCATTCTTTATAGTAATTTAGCCTAAATTACACTAAGAACTTGGTAGCTGTGTAAACATCTCTCTGTCAGGGTACTAAATAATGTAACCTATCAGTACAGCATCTGGTAATGAGCCACTTAATTTAACTTAAATGGTTTACTAAGAACAATTTATTTCATTTACAGCTGGTTGTTAACTTTCCATACTTAGATTGAAATTTCAAGTTCAAGAGATTTGTAATTGTACCCTTTACTTATACTAGTGGGCTAGATCACTTTTATTTACTTTTGTTTTTCAATTTTATTGACACAAAAGGTTTGTTCAAAAAGGATAAATTGATGGCTGCTTGTTTCATTCCGAGCTAGTTTTAAAAAGCATTATTCAAAAAATAAAAAAGCACTATTCATCTACATTGTCTTCTTAAAGATTCTAATATTTTTCATATGTTAAAATAACCTTCTTTATCAAAAGTGGGGCCTTTTCTTTCTTACTGTATTAGTGTTTCTCTACTTCCTACCTGGAATTTCAAATTCTACTTTGACATATACTGAACTGATTTTTCTCTTATAAAATTCAAGAAACTAGTGGCAAATATCTGCACAGAAAACACTTTTTTTTTTTTTAATGCTAGAAAAAAATCAGAACATATACTTTGGGGACTATATGTCGTTGCATGCAATCTCTTTTAAAGTAAGACTATTCCACCACAGCATATACAAGAAAACAAGAGTGTACACACATGCAGGCAAACGTGCATGCAAATTCCCCCACCCCGAACCAATACACGAGTAGCCTGCTTTAGGAGTAACAGAATGTTTTCTCCTAAATTGGACTTTGTATTTTAATGGAGGGGAGAAAAAACTGATTATAGAGAGCAGTAACTAAGGTGTCTGAAATAGCAGTCTGAAATATGAATAATTCCCTGAATAAAATCCAGTTCTAGAGTTCTGAAAGCCATCTTTAAGGATATATTCAGAAAATGTTAGGAATCTAACCCTATGTTTAGTAGGTAGAATAAGCCATTCTAAATTTAAAACTATTCATTACCAGAAGGCTCCTAGAGACCATTTAGGCAAATCTTACTTTAAAAATGAAGAAGGAAGTTCTAGGCAATTAAGCAAATTTGTCAAGGAGACATAGTGAAACAGATCAAATACTAGAGGTTAGTTCCCCTGCTGATACTGCATCTTCACTGAAACTGCTTTTCATTTGGGAGGCGGTGGAGAGAGAAATGTCTCAAAAACTTGACTGGCTGCTTTTGTAAATAAAGTTTTATTAGAACACATTCATTACTGCTTTCATATTAGGAAGAATTGAGTAGTTGTAAAAATACACTATGGCCTACAGTTTAAAATTCTTACTATATGAACCTTCAAAGAAAAAAGTTTGCTGACTCCTACATTAAAGATTTAACATACAAAAAAAAGTTGCAGAACTTAATATACAAAGAGTATACATAATGAGTAGTAATAAAATAGTAATAACTAGAACCAGTCTTCTTTCTTCCAGTAAGGAACTATTTTTCCATTTTCTGTATTTTGATATATGCACCTTCAAGAAATGAAAAACTAAAACTTTTATAACCTCACGAAGGAGAAATTAAGATCTTACTTAAGCTGAAAGAGAACTCATATAACTTTGTTTTAATAGAATACTCCTTCTACACATGAACAAACTTACAGATCACTGGTTACTTGAAAAATAACCTAGTAGACCAATCTTAGTGAATTAGAAATGTCTAATGTATGACAGAATGTTTTAGAAAGTCAATTTTTACACAATTTTCTACCAGTACAGCACAAAGGAGAAACAACTATTCAAATGTCAGAAGCACCTTCCTTAATTAATTGCTTGATTCACTTTATTAAATTTTTAGATTTTATCTTTTTCCTCCCAGTAAAGAAAGTAAACCTGGCTCTTGCTGACCAAATAAATAACAGATGCCTGCACATCTCAAAGAAGTAAATCTCAATGAGACTTGACTAAAATCAAAATAAAGGTTGGGTGCAGTAGCAATATACCTGTAATTCCAGCTACCTGGGAAGCTGAGCAGGAGAGTCACTGTTTAAAGACCTATCTAAGGAACTCAGTGACACATTGTCTCAGAATAAAAAATAAAAAGGAATAGGGATGAAGCTCAGGTGTAAAGCACTTGCCTAGCACATGTGAGACCCTGGGTTCTATTGCCAATACTGGAAAAGAAAAGAAAAAAAAAAATTTTTTTTTCATGAAAGTAGATTGCTTGAGAAAAGTAAGTTTAATTATAGAACAAAGAAGTAGCTAAGTAGAAGCTAATAAATCAATAAAAATTAACTCACTAGTTAGGAGAGTATGGGATGGGATTATAAATATACAGTTCTTTAGGAAAATCTGGACATTTCATTTTATAACATGATGTAGAATGTACAACAGGAATGGAACTGAAACAAGACACTCATGTCAAATCAAAATATTTCCCCAACACAAATACATCCCCATATTCAACATTTTGGGAACTGACATCAGAAGACTAGGGTTCAAATCCCTGGGCTATCAACACCTACTAACTTTATGCAAATCACTTCTAAGCAATGAGCTCCTTCTAGAATTCAGTTTACTTTCTTTTTTTTATAAAGTAAGAAATGTGAGTAAAAGTAGTAAGATTTCTCCCAAATTCAAAATTAATATTTGCTAATATATATTAATACATATATACATTTTCTTGCTTTAAATAGTTTACTGAACAAATTGGGATAATTAGCATCTCCAACATCTTCAACATTTATCATTCCTTTGTCATGAGAAAATTCCAAACCCTATCTTCTAGCTATGAGGGTGAAGGGATGAGGAGAGGCTGGTCAGTAAGTACAACACTGCAGTTAAATGAAAAGATTCCAGATGTATCGCTCAGGAGTATGAATATAGTTAACACTAATGCCTCATATTTCAAATTATTTCCTTAATTTTATTGTTTAGAGTTGAGTTTGTAAATCCTGTATATATTATAAATACAGTATTTTTAAAAAAATTTTTAGTTGTAGATGAACACAATACATTAATTTTTTTATTTTTATGTGGTACCAAGGACCAAACCCAGTGCCTCACACATGCTAGGCAAGCTCTCTACCACTGAGCTATACAACCCCAGTCCCTAAATATAGTAGTTTTTATTAGAACATTATAGTTATACATAATAGTTTGGTTCATTTTGACAAAATTATACATGCATGAAATTTGATTTACTCCCTTTCAGTTCCTCCTACATTTCCCCCTCTCCTCCTCCTGCTCCTATCTTTCCTCTACTTTACTGATCTTTCATTTATTTATTTTTGATTGGTCCCTGCTACATAAAGATGAAATTCCCTGTGATATATTTATGTGTGCATACAATGTGATTTTCTTAAGTTCCTTCTGCATTTCCTTGCCTTTCTCATCCCTACTCCCTCCCTCTCAATCCCCTTCTTCTACTCCACAGATCTTCCCTATATCTTTATGATAGCCACTTCACACCCTCCACCCCATTATCCACCATCATGTTCTTTCCCTTATTTTGTGCCAGCTTCCACATATCAAAGAAAACATTCAACCCTTGATTTTCAAAGCCTAGCTTATTTCACTTAGCATGATATGCTCCACTTACATCTATTTACTGGCAAATGCCATAATCTCATTCTTCTTCGTGGACAAGTAAGATTCTACTGTATACATACTCCACATTTTCTAAATCTATTCATCAATTAATGGTCATCTGTGCTGATTCCATAATCTGGCTATTGTGAATTATGCTGCGATAAATGCTGAAATGGATATATGGCTATAGTATGCTGATTTTAGTTCTCTTGGATAAATACTAAGTAACGGGATAGCTGGGTCACATGGTGGTTCCATTCCTAGTTTTTCTAGGAATTTCCACACTGCTTTCCAAAGTGGCAGTACTAACATGTAGTTCCACCAAAAATGTATGAGGGTACATTTCCCCTCACATCCTGGCTAGCATTTATTATTATTTGTATTCTTGTTAATTATCTTTCTGACTGGAGTGAGGTGAAAAGTCTTATTGTCCAGTTTTGATTCTCATTTCCCTGATTGCTAGAGATGTTGAACATTTTTTCACACTTCTTAGCCATTAGTGTTTCTTCTTTTGAGTACTTCTTTTGCCCATGAATTGACTGGGTTATTTGTTTTATTTTTTTGTGTTAAGTTTTTTGAGTTCTTTGTATGTTCTGGATATTAATCCCTGTCAAAGAAGCAACTGGTAAAAATTACCTTCCATTCTGTAAGCTCCTCTCTTCACACTCGTTTCCTTTGCTGTGCAGAAGCTTTTCAATTTGATGGCATCCCACTTATTGATTCTTGGCTTTATTTCTTGATCATTAGGAGTCATGTTAAGGAAGTCAGTGCCTGTACCAACATAATGAAGTGTTGGCCCTATGTTTTCTTCTAGCAACTGCAAAATTTCTGGTCTAATACCCGAGTCTTTGATGAGTCCATTTTTAGTTGACTTTTGTGCAGGGTGAGAGATAGGGACCTTGTTTCATTCTTCTACACATGGATAACCTGTTATCCTAGCAACATTTCTTAAAAAGGCTCTTTTCTCCGACATGTATTTTTGGCACCTTTGTCAAGTATAAGATGGCTATAAGTATGTGGGTTTGGTTTTGTGTCTTCTATTCTATTCCATTGGTCTCCATATCTATTTTGATGCCAATAATATGCTGTTTTTATTACTATAGCTCTGTAGTATAATTTGAGATCAAGTATTGTGATGCTTCCTGCATTGCTATTCTTGCTCAAAATTACTTCAGCTATTCTTATTCTTTCAAATGAATTTTAAGATTTCTTTTTTCTAGTTCTTCGAAGAATGTCATCGATATTTTGATATGGATTGCATCGAATGTATACACTGTTTATGGTAGTAGGGCCATTCTGTTAACATTAATTCTGCCTATCCAAGAACATGGGAGATCTTTCCATCTTCTAAGATCTTCAATTTCTTTAGTGTTCTATAATTTTCACAGTGGAGATCTTTCACCTCTTTGGTTAGATTAATTTTGTTTTGTTTTGTTTTTTTAAAGCTTATTGTGCATGGGATGGTTTTCCTGATTTCTTTCTCAGCAGAATAACTGCTGGAGTGTAAAAGAGCTATTGATTTATAAGTGTTGATCTTGTATCCTGCTATCCTTCTGCTTTCCTGAATTCATTTATCAGCTCCAGAAGTCTTCTGATGGAGTATTTTTGGGGTCTTTTAGATACAGGATTAGCAAACAAAGATAGTTTGATATCTGTTTTCTTTTGATATCCCTTTAATTTCCTTCTATTGCTGATTGCTCTAGTTAGAGTTTCAAGAACTATATTGAATAGTAGTGCAAGGATGGATATCTTTGTTTTGTTTTTGATTTTTTTTTTTTTTGCGGTGCTGGGGATTGAACCCAGGGCCTGTGCTTGCAAGGCAAGCACTCTATCAACAGAGCTATCTCCCCAGCCCTGTTTCTGATTTTAGAAGAACTGCTTTCAGTTTTTCAATGTCCAGTATGATGTTGGCTTTGGGTTTGTCATACATAGTTTTTATAATTTTGAGGTAAGTTCCTTCAATCCCTAGTTTATCCAGCATTTTAAACATGAATGGATGCTGGATTTTATCAAAGGTCTTTTCAGCATCTATTGAGATGACTTTAAGAATTTTGTACTTAATTCTATTCATGTGGTGAATTGCATTTACTGATTTGCACATGTTGAACCAACCTTGCAACCCTGGGATGAAATCCACTTAATCATGGTATATTATCTTCTTGATATGTTTTGGAATGCAGTTTGCTAAGATTTTATTAAGTATTTCTGCATCTACTTTCATCAGGAATACGGGTATGCAGTTTTCTTTTCTGATGTGTCTTTTTAAAAAAATTTGTTCTAATTGGTTATACATGACAGTTCTAATGTGTCTTTGGTTTTGGTACCAGGGTTATAACAGCATTGTAAATGTTCCCTCCCTTTCAATTTCATGAAATAATTTGAGAAAGACTGGTATTAATTCTTCTTTAAAGATCTAAACTCACCTGAGAATACATCTGGTCCTGGGTTTTTCTTTGTTGGTAGGTTTTTAATTGCTATTTCAAATTCATTACTTGATACTGGTCCATTTTGGTTTTCTGTATCTTTTTAGTTCAATTTGGGTAGTTCATATGTATCTAGAAATTTTGTCAGTGTCTCCTAGGTTTTCCATTTTATTGATATATAAATTTTCAAAATAGTTTCTAATGATCCTTTGATTTCAAAAGTATCTGTGGTGATTATCTCCTTTTCATTTCTAATTTTATTTCTTCCTTTTGGTTAGTTTGACTAAGAGTTTATCAATCTGATTTATCTTTTTGAAGAACCAATTCTTTGTTGCATTGATACTGTGTATTGCTTTATTATTTTCAACTTCATTAATTTCAGCTCAAATATTAATTATTACCTATCTTCTGATTTTGAAATTAGTTTGTTCTTCCTTTACTAAAGCCTTGAGGTGAATCCTAAGCTTATCTGCCAAATTAATATATTTTTCAAGTAACTATTTATTAAACCATCACTGTATCAAAAATCACACTAATGGGGATGGGGTGTATGGCTCAATGGAAGAGCATGTACTTAACTAGGTTCAATTCCCAGTATCCGTCTCCCCAAAAAAGGAGAACTGTATTAATGGCTTTAATTATTTATAGAAATAAATGAAACTTAGGGAAAGGATCCTAGGGATTAGGGGTGTGGGGTTAGGAGTTTGGGGTTATGGCTCAGTGGTAGAGCACTCACCTAGCACATGTAAGACACTGGGTTCAATCCTTAGCACCACATAAAAATAAATAAAGGTATAAAAATACCTTTAGTTTAAAAGAAGAGAAAGGATCCTAGAATACTAATCCCTATTAATTGCTATCAAGTATTCTTTTAAACACATGAGAAGATAAGAGCTCCAGAGTTTAATCTGTGTTGCCTTAAAAAGATAAATAAAAGTCCTTATTTTTCCAACCCATTTTCCATAAATTCTTCAACAAAACTAGATGACATTAGGCAAATTATATACTCTGAGTTGAGTTCGCCACTCTACAAAATGGACCAAGAGCAACCTTGTAGTTTTTGTGAGGAATAAAGATAACACACACAAAAAGTTGAAAGCTTTTCCTTTGAGGTCAGGAATAAACAAGGAAGCTTCTCTCACTAGCTCAAAAACCAGGAAGAGTGAGTGACAAATTCTGCTACCATAACCCAGAAATAAAATGCCCTCTATATTTGTATAGACTACTGCAAATGGATGAAGAAAAGACAGGCAATATAACAGAAAAACAGGCAAAATTTTTGAACCAAGATTTTAGAAAAATAAATCCAAATTGCAATAAACATATGAAAGGTATTGCACCTCATCTGCAATCAAGAAATGGGTAGTAAAGATACAATAAGATACCATTACATACTCACTAGGCTGCAAATACTAAAATCCCTGGTCATACCACATGTTGTCGAGAAGGTGAAGATGTTAAGAATATCTTCAGTATATACTTTGGAAAGTAGTTAGATATCAGGCCGTGAAGTTTAAGATACACATACTTTATGGCCCAGAAATTCCACTCCTAGGTACTTCCTAAAGAAATACTTGCTTAGATGCACACATATAAAAGTATTCACTGCAGCACTACTTATATTAGTTTGAACTCACATATTATCCACTGGTCAACAGTGGAATGGATAAACTGAAACACACATACACATAATACTAAGAAACAACATGGTTAAAATACAACTATACACAACATGACTGACTCTTACAAACAAAATGCTTACTAAAAAATGTAGAAGAACATTAGTAATATCATTTTAATCATAATAGAGAAAATCAAACCACACTGTTTAGAGATACATGTAGAGATGGTAAAGCTATTTTTAAGATGCAATGAGGGTTAGGGGTGTAGCTCAGTGGTACAGTGCTTGCCTAGCATGCCTAAGGCCCTGGGTTCACAATCTCCAGCACCACACACATTAAAAAAAGATGCAATGAAATGGTTACTCATAGAGCGGAAGAGAAATGATTTTTGTTTTGGAAGGGTCATGGGGTAGGGGGAGTTTCTGAGGTGCTGACCTTGTTTTATTTCCTGAGTTGGGTGATGGTACATGATCGATAATTATACATAAAGGTTATTATGTACAACTGTAATGTAAGTTATATACCTAGCACAGTTTCTGGCATACAGCAGACTAATAAAGCCAATTAATCTTAATGATAAGGATATTATTCTATTTTGACTATTCTTACTAGTTTAACTACTATTATACCAATTTCTTCTCTGGATTATTTATGCCTCCTGGAAATAATACCTCAGGAAGAATAACAAGAAAAACACCTATTTGTTAAATAAAGTTTCTTCATTTGTGCTATTGTTCTTCCAGTTTCTCCACTGTGATATTTTAAAACGTGTATTTCTTTCTTACATATTCTGCACTATTTGATCGCAAAATTTTTGTAGGAACTAAAGTATTTCCCTCTATATGACTTTCCTCTCAGCAAATCCCCCACCATTAGCAGCAGGAGTCCTGAATCTTTGCAGAGTAAACAAGAGAAACAGATGAGGCATGAACAGGGTTAAATAAAACCTATAGCTAAAAGGAAAATAGTAAAGACAAACTGCTAGATTCCTCACTGTTCACATACTCAAATGCCTCTTCTCAAGATTCTTGTGCAGAGATCATACTCTGTTGAGGCCCATTATCACAGCAATTATTTACACATAAGGCTACAAACACACAAGGTCACTGCATTAGACGCTTACCATATTTTAATGGTGAAATGTTTTTTTTATAAAGGACAAAAAATAGATGATTTTTAAAAAGTGGTTAAATTTTATATCTTACCACATAAAAATAAGGCATTTATACAACTATTTTAAAATTTCTAACTTTTAGAAACAAAAAATAAAACGTGGTAGTGAGTTGAAAATTCCTTTGTAATCAAATATAAGTGATTTCACTCACAACTTCTTACTGACATGCACTAAAGCTACCAGAGAAGAGCTAAAGCTAGCTAATTAAGTCAATAGGTTATAATAACCAATTTAATCACCACTTTAAAAGCATTAAATCAGTTAACACCTAAATTTAATGTGGTAAAAGGTAAAAATTTAATTCAGTAAACTATCACCAAAACAATGATAGTGATATTAAAATATTTTTAATTGAAAGGTATTTTAAAACATAGTTCAAGGAATTCCACATAGCAAAATAGTTCAATAGTCTTTAGGATTTAATTAATTACTTAGTACTAAATAATAATTTATTAATCTTTCTGCAGGACCTTGGCATCAAGACACCAAAAGGAATTATGAGATGAAAAGCATCAATGAATCCATCTATTTGTACTTAACACAAGAAACCATTACAAAAGTAAGGAAACATAAGACTTAGCTCCGCCTGATCAATGAATTATTTCAGGAAACAAAATACCTACTTATCTGTGTTAAATATCTAATGACACAATTAAATAGTAACATATGGGACTGGGGTTGTAGCTCAGTGGTGGAGTGCTTGTCTAGCACGCGTGAGGCACTGGGTTTAATCCTCAGCACCACAAATAAAATATTGTGTCCATCTACAATTTAAAAATATATTTTAAAAAACAGTAACAGAAGGTAACAAGTAATAAAATCAAGTGCATAACAATGTCTGCAGAATTTTGAGGAAAAGAAAAAGTGTATCTAACTGAGATACCTAATTGACTTTATGGAAAAGGTGAAATAAGGAAGTTTTAGTGAGAGGTAGGGAAAGAAAAGAATGTTGTTGGTAAAACAATTTAACACATGGAAAATACAGTTATGTGACATGGTGAATTTAACATGGAAGAGTCTAAATGGTGTGAAAAATGAAAAGCGAAGCAAAGGAACGGTCAGATGGCTTCAATTGTCACACTAAGGAACTGAGAGTCTCAGGATACTTAATATCTCTTCAATGTTGAAGGCTTGTTTATAATTTTTTGAGAGACTATTCCAATAAATGACAAAGAAAGAACCGCTATATATTTCTGCACTGTAAATGGATGAAGTCTGTGGTAATATAATAGGTCTCAATAAAGTTGATTTTTAAAAGTTAAACAAATGAAATCAAGGATGCTGCTTTATTGATGATTCCCTTACCATGCTTCTAGGTTTATATGATGAAATGTATCCAAAGCCAAACTGCCATAATTTTATAATCAGAGGCTTTGCAAAAGTACAATGATCTTCTTACTTCAGTTTGTCTATCGCATCTATCCTGAACATTACTGCCAAAATGATCTTCCAAAGAAACACTTCCAAATTGGGTGCATCACTTGCTTTAGAAACTGAAGTGCTACCCATGGCTTTCCTCCCCTCAAATAACAAACATCTACAATTTGAGTTCAATCTATCATTCTGGCCTTATTTTTCACTGCTTCTTACACATAAACATATATATTTTTTCAAACTCACCTTTTTTTTTTTTCCTTTGCAGTGCTGGGGATTAAAACCCAAGGCCTCAAACATGCTAAGCAAGTACTCTACCACTGGCTACATGCCCAGCCTCCAATCTCACTATTTTTTTTTTAAACATACTTCCATTTATAAACATACTTCCATCTATTTCCAGTTTCTGTGTCTATCTTCAGGCTGTTCTCCTGAACTAATACACTCCTGCCTTCCATCTTAATCCTTCCTTCAGTTCAAGATCTAATTCAAATGTTATGAAGCACAAGATCTTTCCTGAAAGTCCCTTCAGTTATGACCTCTTTGTTTTCTAAATTTCCACTGAAGTCTGTGTATGAAGCTAAAAACAACATTCTAAAGTCAGGTGCCATGGCGCATGCCTGTAATCTCAGCTATTCAGGAGACTAGGGTAGGAGGATCACAAGTCAAGGCTGACCTTGGCAACATAACAAGACCTAATCTCAAAAAAAAAAAAAACCCAAAGCAACAAAATCCATCATTCTCTATATTATTCATGAGAGAATACTTGTCCTTGAGGAATTAAGATAATATATATACACACATTTATAATAGATTACAAATCATATGGTCCAAGTCAGGAGGAAATGCTTACCACACAGTATGTAACAAATACTTATAGAAAAAAACCTAGTTGCATATCAAAACTATTCAGAGGGTCCTTAATATAACTATATAAATAAGATGGTAATATTAATAGATGTAAAAAAATTTTTTTTACCTTTTCAGTTGTAAGTGGTTTTGTAGACTTTTCTGGCTCCTTCTCTCTTTTTTTCTCTTCCTTCTTTTTTTCTTTTTCTTTCTAAAACATAGCCCAAAGTTTTGATGAGTTTATTTTTTAAAAAATGGCCACTTTTAATTCATGTTTTATTATATTAGTTTGAATCAACATGTGAAAAGTAGAAATACTCAATGCTTATGATACATAAGTGATATTGAAAAATAAAATATGGCAAATTTATCTTCTAATCCAGGTTATTTGTTGATGATTCAATACAAAGTAATCTCTCTGAAAATTAAGATTCAAGTGAGGCAATTTAGTACTTATTTGATGATAAAGGTTTCTGCTTTTTATTTTAAACAAATGCAAAATCCAGTCAATAAATTCTCACTACATCCTTATATAAGGATATGCTTCCTAATAGCAACCATAATGTTAAATTTTGAACAAGAAAAGGTGAACTAACAGATGGAACAGACCTTCTTGTCACAAGAGTGAAGATGAATTATAACAAATAAACACAAGGGTAAATGTATACAATCACTTTAATTTTTTTAAATATATATATATATTTTTAGTTGTAGGTGAACACAATACCTTTATTTTTTTATTTCTATGTGGTGCTGAGGATCAAACTCAGGGCCTCAAAGCATGCTTGGCACTTTACCACTGAGTTACAACCCCAGTCCCAATCACTTTAATTTTTTAAAAAGTTACAAAATATATTCAGGTCATTATTACAGGTTTGTGTTTTTCAAAATGGCAAATATAATCTCTTGCAGAAAAAAATGCTAAAGTTAATGCACAGAGACCAGCAGTTAAGATAAACTATAATGACATCATGATGATCACAATCTGCATTTCTAGAAAGGATGAGACCAGGATGAAATATTTTAAAATTAAGAATTAAAAACAATAACAGCAAATGTTAAGGGCCACAAAATGCCAAAAAAGCGAAAAAAAGATTAGACAAAGATCATTTTTATAGCATTTTGAGGAAGAGATGACTAGAAACCTAGAAATGATTACTACTACATCTGAGCACTAACCTATGCCTTAGTTTCCTGCACCAAATATAAAAAGATAAATTGATGAATACAATCAATATATGAAAAAAATGTTCAACATCTCTAGCAATTAAAGAAATGAAAATCAAAACTACACTGAGATTTCATCTCACTCCAGTCAAAATGGAAATTATCAAGAATACAAGTAACAATAAATGTTGAGGATGTGGGGGAAAAGGTACACTCATATACATTGTTGGTGGGACTACAAATTAGTGCAACCACTATGGAAAGCAGTATGGAGATTCCTCAGAAAATGGTTGGAATGGAACCACCATTTGACCCAGCTATCCCACTCCTCGGCTTATACCCAAAGGACTTAAAATCAGCATACTACAGTGATGCAGTCACATCAACATTTACAGCAGCTCAATTCACAACAGCTAAGCTATGGAACCAAGCTAGGTGCCCTTCAACAGATGAATGGACCAAGAAAATGTGGTATATATACACAATGGAATATTACTCAGCCTTAAAGAAGAATGGAATTATGGCATTTGCAGGTAAACAGATGGAGCTGGAGACTATCATGCTAAGTGAAATAAGCCAATCCCAAAGAACCAAAGGCAGAATGTTTTCTCTGATGTGTGGATGCTAATTTACAATAAGGAGGGGGGCTAGGGAAGAAAATGGGTACTTTGGATTAGACAGACAGGAGTGAAGGAAGAAGAGTGGGTGTAGGGATAGGAAGGATAGTAGAATGAATTAGACCTTATTACCCTATGTGCATATATGATTACACAACCAGTGTAAGTCTACATCATATACAACCAGAATAATGAGAAGTTATACTCCATTTATATATGATGTGTCAAAATGCATTCTACTATCATGTATAACTAATTAGAACAAATTATTTAGAAAGGAATTATAAAAATAAATTTTTTTAAAAAGACAACATGATCAATATAGAACACAGTCAAAATATCTACAGGTTGAATTTGCATCTGTTCCTTTAAAATGATGTTTGATACAATCTCCATCAGACCAAATTTGGCATTTGTAAATCAGGAAAGATAATATGGGCAGTTCTTAGGCTATAATAAGAGAAAAACACTAAAAGCTCAAAATCAGGCAACACTATGTTTGGGCTATAATGGTGACAAATGCCTGTAATCCTAGCAGCTCAGAAGGCTGAGGCAGGAGGATTGCAAGTTCAAAGCCAGCCTCAGCAACACAGCGAGACCCTGAATCAAAATAAAAAATAAGAAGGGGGCTGGGGATATAGCTCAGTTGGTAGAGTGCTTGCCTTGCAAGCACAAGGCCCTGGGTTCAATCCCCACAGCACAAAAAACAAACAAAAATAAGAAGGACTGGAGATGTGGCTCAGGAGTTGAACATCCCTGGATTCAATCCCTAGTACCAAAACAAAACAAAACAAAAACAAAAACACACAAACAAAAACACTACACTATTTGGCAGTATGTACATCGGTATAAAATTATGATAAAAAGCAAAGATGTGATGATAATGACGACAATGACAACCACTATAAAAAGTCAGGATGTTAATTACTCATAGGAGAAAGGATGAGATTATAAAAAGGGAAGGAACATGCAAACTTTCAAAGTGTTAAAAATGTTCAGTTCATGCAGTGACACAATGATAGTTTTATAAGGTATTCATTAAAATAGATATTTAATGTGCATTTCCATATTAAAAAGAAAAAAGGCACTAAAACCCTCAAAAGCAACTCTGCAAACTGTAAAGCACTACACAAATATGAAACACTATAATTTTAGTATTTGCTGTATGATATAAAAAAGACTAAAAAAAAAAAAAACCTTGGTCCTCATCCCAATGTTCATAGCAAAGATCTTTATGGCATGAATATATAATGTCTCCAACTCAATAGGAACAACAGGAAAATTCTAAAGCATCTCTCTTTTTTTATTGGTTCTTAATAAAAACAACGATTGTATTAGTAATTCACAAATCAGTGACAGCATTTGAATTAAAACTCACACTAACAAATAGCATAAGTATACAGTTTTGTAGCAAAAAAAAGAAAACATGGCTAGAATTTCTAGAACCTAGATAAAAAGTTTATATTCTGAGATTCTTTCAGACTAAGATTCTCTAAAACCATCTGTTTCAATAATGTTTTTCAGGAATGAGATAAAAGTTAATATAAAACTGAACTTTCTGAATTTAAAGTGCTAAAACCTAAAAACAATCTGTATTCTTTAACTACCCAATGAGAATATCAAAACTGGTATTTTGCCATGAACGTAAAGATACTACCATAGGACACAGAGAAGACCAGCTAAAAAGTTGAGTATATTTCTAAAAGAAGTATTTTTTTTTAGTTGTAGATAGACACAATATCTTTGCTTTATTTATTTATTTTCATGTGGTGCTAAGGATTGAACCCAGTGTCTCACATATACTAGGCAAGCGCTCTACCACTGAGCTAGTTACAACCCCAATCCATAAAAAAAAAAAAAAAAAAATTTTCTTATCTGCTCAAGTACCTGGACTTCAGATTAGAAATAAGGAAGATGTGAGCCTTTAAGGATAACTAAAAACATTACTTATGGGTGATTCAATCCCAACACAAATGAAAACATTCATTTCCAAAACACAACTATTACTTATTAAGTGCTTCCTTATTAATTTTCATGAAAGTCACTTAATTAATGTCATTATTGTACTCTTACAAATTAAGAAACAAAATCTTAGAAAAGTAGTACCCAAAGCAACACAGCTGATCAGAATCCCTTTAGGATAAGGGACAAACAGTCAAGTCTCACTACTCAATGTGGTTCAGTGGAGCTTTTGCTATTACTGTTCCTGTTACTCTTCTCCACAACAGATAATTATTACTGAACCCTTATCATGTGCCAGGCACTGTTTCAACTCATTCCTCACAACAACTCTTAAGAGGAAGTAGCATTATCTTGGGCTGGGATGTAGCACAGTGACACATTTACAAAGCCCTGGGTTGGATCCCCAGTTCCACAAAAGGTGAAGATGAAGATGAGATGAAGATGATGAAGATAAAAAAGGAGGAGGAGGAGGAAGAGCAGGAAGAAGAGGAAGGAGGAAGGAGGAAGGAAGAAGGAGGATGAGGAGGAGAAAAGAAGAAGAAGAAAGAAGGGAGGAGGAGGAGAGGAGAAAAAACAACAAAATATTCAACTTCATTTTGTAAGTAAAGAATAAAAATGAGGGCTGGGATTGTAGCTCAGTGGTAGAGTACTCATCTAGCATGTGTGAGGCACTGGGTTCCACAGTTCCACATAAAGATAAATAAATAAAGGTACTGGGTCCTACAACTAAAAAAATGTTTTTAAAAAAAGAATAAATGAGATGTACAAAAATCCTTTATATGTTACAAGATGTTTCCTACATATTATTAACAAAGTCTGGTGAGGTAAGCAGTGCAAAAGAACATTCTCACTGGTATATTGGGGACGGGTAGCACCATAACCTCTCAGAGCTATTAGTTTCTTATATGGTCTGAAAGTTTGTGCCCACCCCAAATTCTCACATTGAAAATAAGTCCCCAATATGATGGAATTAAAAGGTGAGGTCTTTCAGAGATGATTAGGTCATGAGGGTGGAGCCCTCCTGTCTGGGATTAGCCCTCTCATAAAAGAGGACCCAGAGAGATCCTTTGCCACTTCCACCATATGAGGTCACAGTTAGAAGGTGCATTCTATGACTAAGGAAGTGGGGCTTCATAAGACATATAATTTGCTGGAGCCTTGACCTTATATTTTATAGCCTTTGAAAATATGAGAAATAAATTTCTGTTCACAAGCCATTCAGTCTGTGGTAAAAAATAGTTATTTTCAAGGAAGACATTATCGTGAGTGGGGGAGGAAGTTCGACTTCCTAAACACTGTGACTGGCAGGCACATATGAAATCACCAAAAATAAATCAAATTAGTTAGCTACATTTAATAGAAGGAGAACATGATTTGATGTTCTTAAACACTGGGATTTCAGCAATCAAAATATGGTTGTCATCTACTTTGATTCTAGATGTGGTATTATAACACAGGGTTTAAAGTCACCAGTAATAGCATGGGCTTTAAACTCAGATCATACAGTGTGACCCACTATATAATCAATACCTACTAAAAGATCAAAGAAGCCTTTCAGAACCTAAGTTGTTCTAAACTATTCTCTCTGAAAGAATAAAATACAGCAGCTTTTGGTATTATAAAATAGTAGTTCCTGAAATTTGGTTGGTACACATATGAATTGTATAGTGAAATAACAGACCTCCTGTTCAAGAAAATGGTATAAACATTCAGGTCCTATAAGACAGAAAAAAGTACATATTGGGTTCATCATAATCAAACTATAATTAAGTGATTTAGTTAAAGACCTGGTGCCAAATTTTGATTAGAAACTATATTTAAAATTTATGAGCATATATACTCTACCATGTATATACACTTACTTATAAGATTACACTATAATATAGTGTAACACTATAATATATGATAAAATATAAACATAATTACAAATTAAAAACTTATGAGAAAAGGCATGAAAAGACATTTTAAATGGACTACCTGGAATACAGATACTAGATTTTGAAGATCAAATTAAATCACTGCTTTCTGAGACTCAGAAGCAGGAACCACATAACATGAAATTATAACCCAGCCAGGTGTAGTAACACATGTCTATAATCCCAGCTAATCTAATAGGATGAGGCAGAAGGATCACAAGCTTGTAGTCCAGACTGGGCAACTTAGTAAGATACTGTCTCAAAATTAATTAAAAAAAAAAAAAGGGGGGGGTGTGGGGACATAGCGCAATGATAGAGAGTCCATGGGTTCACTCCCGAGTAATATGCCTATATACACAAAGTGGAATCCAGGGATTTCACCTTCTTCCATGATGAGAAATATCTTCAGGGCAAATTCTGACAGGGCCAAACTTGCTTATTGGCATCTTTCCACTTTCTCAAGGCAACCCCTATGCTCCTAAGGTATTTACTTCCTCAGACTGCCTGCTGACCTAAGCCACTTTATAATACTCCAATCACCCAGTCTGTCTACTTCCAACCCTGTACTTTGTGCTCCAAAATCCCCTCACAGTTTCATGAACTTCCCTTGCTCAGCCAATAACTCTAGATTCAAATGTTCCCACTTTTCTATTCTCTTGGTTTTCCTCCCATCACTCAACTTACTGGCTGGGGTTGGGGTCTTGGTCTCCCTACCATGATAAACCTGAGCTGTAGACCTGTAAGTCCAATTACCTGCATATTCCACAGTTATTTCATATTCAGTATATCCAACTTTTAATTCATTTCCTTCTCCTTTCTCTCCTCAAACTTATTTCTTCCCTTCAATTTGTATCTTTATCTCACTAAATGGTACCATCATCTATGGATAGGTTCAAATCAACATTGACAGTCACAGGTTTTCCAAAGTACCTCCACAATTCATAGTTACTAAATGCCAAAGATTATACCTTAATATCTCTCAAAACTATGCTCTCCTTTTCATCTCTCTCCCCATTTACCATGTGCCTCCATCATTTTATTCCTGGATGAACCTTGGTTCTCAAGACTTTTAGCCACCCATCACCAAAAACTCAGTCCCCATGGAGCCAGTAGAGCAGTGTTATAACATGAAAACCTGGTCCTGTCACCCCTTAAAAGTCATCATTAAAGTGCCTGGACCTTCAGAATGAACACCAAATCCTTTAGCAGGCTCTCAACAAGGTTCTCACACTTCTCTATCTTGCTGCTACTGCAGTTACGACATTCAGCTTGTGACTCCTCAAGCACTGTACTTTACTCATATGCTTTTTAACAAGCTGCTCTCTCTCTCTCTACTTGGAATTCCTCCTAATCCTTGTATCTAAAACTCTTTCAGAGTATAAGAAGAATCAAAAGCATGTCTCCTGTATTAACGGCAGCACAGTGAGTTTTCCTCAATCATTGTACTGATGATACTGCATTATAAACTGCTGTTCAGCTCTGTTTTCCTTCATTAGATTGTAAACTCCTTGTGAGCAGGGGCTATATCTTGTTATTCTTTATATCCTTCATGTCTAGCGTGCCATTTATCAAGGAACAGACACATTAAAAATGATAGCTGAAAGAATTCCCCCAAACTAATTCATTCAGGTCAATGTAACAAGAGAAAAAAAGATTAAAAATCAAAGGAAATTATAATTCTCAAATATTTTTAGGGAAGTCTTTAAAAATGCAGAGTGGTGATATGAAAATGTATTCTAATTAATGATGATTCTAAACTAATGAACCCTAATTTTACATGTACATTTTATCTATATAATGGTTGCTTTGCTTCAAGGAAAGAAATTTGATATTAACTTTTTTCAAGTACTTACATAACAGAAGTACAGAAAAGATTTGTTAACCACAGACTTTCCTAACAGATCAAAGGATTTAGCAACAAACTATAAAATAGTTCCTAAAAGTGTACGGTAGTAATAACAACAAAAAAATAATTGCTTAACTACTGTTGAGATATATTTATGATCCAACAAATCAGTCATCCTGAAATTTAAATATGGACTAAAGCCCTTTAATTATACCTGTGGACAGAAACATATTGAAGAAATGTTGCTTTTTTAAACATTCAGTACTGGGGATCATCCAAAATTTTAAAAAACCTATTATAGCTTTTTTATATATTATGGCAAATTATGAAAGGAAGTTCATTTATCAATGAATATCACATAATGCATATGGTTAAAACACTACCATACCTCCAATTTGTTTTTCTCAACAGCAACTTGCAGAGAAGGAGAAGATACCAAAGGCTGAAGAGGAGCATCAGAGGAGGAAATCTGCAAAGTGCAGATAAAAAGTCAGGGGAAAAAAAAAAAAAAGGTGATCAGAATTGACAGGCATAGAAAAGACTCATTTATTTCTGAGATTCAGAAGTATTTAGAAGCATGTTAAAAAGGAAAACAATGCATCAAGAAAGAAATACTGCTTTTTAAAAATTTCCATGTGAAATTTCTAAAAGGAATTAGTACAGAATAGTGTTTTAAAGTTGATTTCACTATATTATAAAATTTAAATGTACTCAGATAAAATCACACCAAAAATTGGTGAAAAATAATTAAGCCTCTCTGACAGTTCACTTTCAGTCAATGTAACTACTGAAAAACCAATGCTCTGAAGCATGAACATTGTCCCAACTAGCAAATGAGTTCATTTTTACTGAAAACTTTAAAGAATGAAATACAAAACAGCTAAAAGAGTAAAATTTAATTAAAATTTTAATCAACTATTTAAGAAAACAGGAATAAAGGCTGGGAGAAAAGAATGGACTAATGTAATACAATAGCTGAACAGCAGACAGACTTACTACAAAGCAATTTATATACTTCCTTCTTTCAGATCAGCATACGAATACCATTTTCAGTGCTGTACTTGCTGAATTACCCCAAAACACTAGGAGACAGTTATGTATGCAGTGGAGGCAATTTATACATGAAAAAGTGTTTCATCCAAAAGCTTTTTCACACATCTTCCTCTCCAATTTCTACATGCATAGCTGATCACTTTAATGGAAGCATTATCTTCCTGCTCTCTTTTACTGCCAGAATATAACTGAAATGCATTTACAAAATGCATAATAGATCTTTGGAGCCATAAAAGTGACATCTCTATATTGCCCTATCATATCAACAGTGTCTGTGTGGAATTTTTAAGATGATATTACAGATAGGTCATTATGTAATGTCAAAATAACACTGCAAGATGACAAGTCCTCCTTCAATCTCCTTGTTAAGTTAGTTATGACAGTAATTCTTGAATCACAACCCAAGACTATAAATTTCAGAATGTTTTCTACCTGCACAGTGCTGACTCTGTTATAACTGCATAAACTAGCTATTTAATTACTACTAAAGCACATTTATATAGAATTAGTAAACAATGCAAGAAAATGTAGATCTTTCATTTAAAAAAGGTCAAAACTGCATTACATCCTGGTTTAAAGATAATCTGTCTTACTGGATATTCATTTACTAGAGATCTTTAATTGCAAATTTACGTAAAAAAAACAAATTAAAAAATAATAAAATAACCTTAAGATATGATAATTTGCATCATACAGTCTCTTTATCTCAAACTCATGTAAAATCAGAACATAAAAATATGAAAGGGTCTGGACATAGTGGCACATGCTTATAATCCCAATGACTCAGGAGGCTGAGGCAGGAGGATCACAAATTCAAGGCCAGACTCAGCAACTTCGTGAGACCCGTCTCAAAATTAAAAATAATAAGGGCTGGGGATGTAACTCAGAGGTAAAGCACCTCTGAGGTTTAATTAATTAAAAAGCAATAACCATCAAGGATTACTAGTCCTTAGAAAAGAGTAAGATTTTTCATTGTAAAAGTGGTTGCTCTCCTTTTGAGATGATGATAAACTGATTTGGCTAATCTCAAAACTAAGAAGTAGAAATGTAAAACTTTAGTCAATAAATATTAGTAATTTAACAAATATTTTAATGCAAAAAATGGGGGAGGGAGGAAATAAAAGGCTTTTAATACCACATTCCAGATGGGAAAGAAGAATGAAAAAATCATATAAGCAGATCAACAAATTATGTTACACCCAAACAATGAAATACTATTTGCCAATAGAAAAAGAAATGAACTAAGAGCACATACAAAAGCAGGAACTTCAGAAATATGCAAAGAAGGATGTCAGACACAGAAGAGCACATAGTGTTTTATACTATTCATATGAAAATCTAGAAAAGAAAATGTAATCTACCGTGATAAAAAGCAAATCAATGGTTTATCTGGATAGAAGATGATTAACAAGGGGCACAGAGGAGCCTTTTGGAATAATGAACAGGTTCTTTATCTGATTATGGTGGTAGTGATTACACAAGAATATATATTTGTCAAAACTCACTAACCTGCCATTAAAATACCTATATTTTATTTTCTACAAATTAATCTCAATAAGGTTGATTTTTAAAAAGTCAATGAGCAGGGTAAAATACATTATATTAGTAAGGAATAAAGAAACAGCTAAACATTGACAACTGAAAGTAAGAAACACTACAAAATATGGAAGTGGAAGATGAGAAAAGAAAGGATGGGAAAGATAAAAAGAAAATACAGAAGCAACAAACACCAGGTGCTCTTATCTCTAAATCTCTCAAAACCATCTGATTCTTACCACCTCTACTACCAACCTAGTATGAAATCACCAATATTCAATTCCTGAATTAGTCCTAACAAGTCCCTTTATTCTTTTCCAAACCCATTCTCCATACTTCATCATTCTGAAATGCAAATTTTATCACATTCCCTGCTTAGATATCTTAAATAGTTTACATACCTTATTCAAGGACAAATTACAAACTCCTTAACTAGGCCACACCTATCCCATCTCCCTACCCTTCCCTGCCTGACTATATTCTGTTCTTTAGGTTTCAGGTTTCTCTAGTCTATTTTTCATGACTTATCAGTCATTGCTCTTACTGTTCCCACTGTTTGAAATACCAAACTTCTATTAGTTCCTACTTATTGTTTAATTTTGAGTTGACACTGCCTTCTCCAGGAAATATTCAAAGTATTCCTTGCTACTTTCAGACTGAGTTACACAGCTCCCCTATGTGCTCCCAAATAGTTTCTATAATAGTTTCCTGTTATAAAAGTTATCACATGCTGTCCTGAAAAGATCTGATTACTTATTAATATTCTCTGTTCAACTGAAGTTCTCCGAGGTAGATATTCTAGTCTGCTCACTATTTTTAGCAATTAACAACCAATATTTCTCAATAAATGTTTTTGATTGTTAAAGGGAAAGAGGAGGAAGAGAGAATTTCAGAGGGAGAACTAAAGGGAGACTCAATCGCCGTTGTTATCATTGTCCTGTGGAAGTTCACTGACTTGCTAACATGCTTTTCTGAAATCCCTTATATGTTATGATCATTTATTTTCAAACTTAGAATTTATTTTTAACTACATATTAATTTCCATTCCACTGAATTCTCACACTTTCATACTGGTGGAGGAAAAAAGACTCTGGCCTTAGAAAATTTTGCAGGGAATTGGCAGTGTCAGTAAATTCAGTAGTCATGTTTAAAAGTCCTTCTATTCCCCCACTTTTATCCATAAGAAAATATGCAATGGAAATCTAGTGAAGAATCTTCAGAAAAAATGAGTTAACACTCTTTCCTCCAATTATTCTTAAGTTCGGAGGTTCTCCTCTAGGCCAATATCAAAGTAAACTTGAATGAGGATTTGTGTTGGGACTAATGACACGTTAACTAACTCAGGCTGACTCCTTACTCCCTGGCAGGTGAACAGGATCAAGGCCTCAAAGGCGGTTTCAAAGGTTAACGACGATAAATCGGAACACCATCAGGGATTAGTTAACCATAGTTCTGTGAACGTGTGATCAGCTCATGCTCCTGCTTGCCATATGGTCCTATGGGACTCTCGCCTGCGTGAACCCCCCATGCCTTGCTGACCTTTAAGCTGACTGGTTCCCGCTTAGCCCCCACCCTACATAAAAGTTATTTGATTTCCTCAATAAACGAGTTCCTGCTGTGACGGGTCTCCCTGACCATCTGATTGTCCTCCGCCCAGAGGGCTGGGAGCGGGTGGTCAGTCGGCCCTACCTATCCCAGTCTGACCTTGTTTCTCTGATAAGTGGATGCTAATCTATAATGGCAGGTGGGTGGGGGAATGAAGTAAGTCTGGATTATATAGAGGGGAGTAAGGGGAGGGGAGGGGGTGTGAGAATGGAAAGGACAGTGAAATGAGACAGACATTATTACCCTATATGCGTGTATGATTGATTATACTATAGGTGTGACTCTGTACCATGTTTAGCCAGAGAAAGTAGTCAATGTGTCAAACACATTCTACTGTCATTCTAACTAATTAGAATTTTAATACAAAGGTTTCCAGCTCCTATCTACAAGGATAAGGTAGACAAATACATTTCAAAATCTATGAAGTATTATATAAAAAAGCACACTTATTTGAACACTTTTATTAAAATTATGTATTCTTATGAATTTTTGAAATTCTTGCTATTATCACCATTTTAAACAGAATAATGCTATGATGATAAAACCTAGTGATCCAAAACTGAAAAAGAAATGACCACTAACAAATACCTTATAGATTAAGTGCTAGCAACAGAGTGCTTAAAACTCATTTAGATCATTCTTGGATATGACTTCTAAGTAAAGAGTAAAAAACAATTCTCAAATGGTTATTTAATGAGCTTTCAATATATCATTAAGTTCAAACTTTCCAGAAGTTTAGAAATCATTTGAAAAAAGGATTTCTGGCCAGGCACAGTGGTGCATACCTGTAATCCCAATGACTTGGGAGGCTGAGGCAGGAGGCTGACAAGTTTGAGGCCAAACTCAGCAACCTGACATCTAGTCTCAAAATAAAAAGGGCTGGGGATGTAACTCATGGTAAAGAACTCCTGGTCAATTCCCAGTATCCTCTCCCCACCTCCCCAAATAAAAAGTTTTCCAGTGTCATTTATACTTCTGGCATGTCTGTTTACACAAAAGCTAAAAACATTTACTAAATTAATAAAAAATCACATGGAAGACATATCAATTTAACTCAACATTATTAGGAGTGTTAAAAGACACTGATACACCCAAAGTTAATCAAGTAAACATGGCCACCAAACATGTGGAAGAAAACTAGGCCTTAATATATTAACTTTTAAATCTCTGAGTAAGAAATATATCAAATTTGTGAAAGCTTTCAAATGTTAAGTCCTTTACTTGCCACATTAAGTCATCCTGAAGACAATAATTAACATGGCAACTAAAATACCGAGAGATTAATGAAATGGACCTCAAACCACAATTTTGCCAATGATCTAAAGTCCTAGAGTTAAATTTGAGTATTTATTTTTCTTAATTATGTGCTTACATTTGCTGTTTCCACCTTCCTTCCTCTTCACTAACATAATTACCATGACCAGCTTTTTTGACAATTATATGCTAGGCACTGTACTAAGAATACAGCATGCCTTTATCTTATCTCTTACAACAATACTATGAAGTGTAGACAATATGATCATCCTGCTCTAAAGAAGAGGAAACTAAAATTGTAATGAAAAGAACTAATAAAAAGTATAAATCAGAAACTGTTCTTTTACCCTAATCCTAACTTACCATCTAAAGAAAATGAAAGGAAGAGGTGATGGTGTGCAGTGGGGGGAAGATGCTGAAGGAAAAAAGCAAATAATGTGGCAGTTCACTCTCATCTACTCAGATCTTTAGGAATTCCCTGCATCACTGTCCTTCCAATTTTGACTATTGGCCAAGGGAAGGGAGAAGAGGAGGGCATAACAAGCAGATTTCTGTGGTCCAAGTGTTTCAAATTTCCCCAATTACACACTGAATTAAGAAACAGCCAGGGAGGACAGACTCATTCTATCACCGAAGGAGGCAGAATTCTAAAATATCCACCAAAATTCACACCTCCTGGTGCACACCCTGTTTAATACCCTCCTCTCAATTGTAGGCAGGACTATGAACATAATGGATTTTTTGCTCCATTGTTTAGGCTGTTATATGACAAAGGTGAAGGAACTGTGCAGAAGTAATTAAGATGCAAATCAGCTGATGATCAGTTAAGCCAAAGGAAGATGACCTTGGATGAGTCTGGCCTAATCAGGTGGGTCCTTAAAAGCAGGTGGGCCCTTCCTAAAATGAGAGAGCAATTCTCCTCAGCCTGGAAGAAGTAAACTGCTATGCTGTGAGAGGATGGGGATATCAGGCAAAGACTTGAGGGTGGATCCTAGGAAGATGTCCTATGGGACATTAGCAAGAACATGGAATCTCAAGAACCGTGAGCTTGGAAGAATAGCCTGAGCCTCATATATAAGATCATAGCCCTGGACAACTCTGATTTTGGCCTAGTAAGATCCAGAGCAGAGATCACCATGACCCAAGCCCAGACTCAACCTACAGAAACTGTAAGATAGTAAATAAGTATTGTTTTAAGTCACCAAATTTCTTGTAATTTATGAAACAGGAAATAAAATTAATATAATAACCAATCCCTTTAAAAAGTGCAAAATCCTGAGCACTCTGGGATTCAAGTTCTCCATATAATCTGTTTGTCTTTTGAAATTTACCTCCTCATGTATTTATTATCTCTTCCTCATCTACCCACTCCTGATAAGCCCTCTTTCACACCTGCTAAACAGAAAAGTTTTATGAAGGACTCACCAAACCCTAAACACCAAATAATATTCCCAGATTTTCCTTCCTCACCTCACTTTGGCAGAGATGGGAGAAAGTGTCCCTTCAGACTGAAAAGTCTTTCCTGCATTATCAACATTTCCTTCTTACATACCAGCCCATTTCCTCTTTGCTGATAGTATCCCTATCGAGGATAATCTCAAATATAATTCCTTTAAGAATTATTTGAGTGGAAACGAACTACTGCTTTCTAAATTCTGTTTCTATAGCACTTTTACTCTTATACAATGACAATTACTTTACTCTACTTTAGAATACAGTTCATGTACATGTTCATGACATGCTAAAAGTGTTTGAGAGTAAGCTACTTGGGGCAACAATTATACCAACTTCAGTCCACTGCACATGATACATACTCAGTAATGTTGCCTGATTAAATGAACACATAAATAAAGGAATGATCCAAAGGGCTTTCAACAGCCAATTTCTGTGATTACATATCTATTTTCAAAAAGGAGATCAGCACAAATCCCTGGAAAGAATGAAGAAGTATTGAGGGTCGATATGAATGAACTCAAAGTGCCCATGTTTGTGTCCAGGACCATGTAGTTATAAGACACACACACATAAAATCTTTTCTAGTTTGAGACTATATAATGGTGAACATTTCTTCCAGAACAAAAACATTTCTACTTAGAACATATTTTCCTTTGTTTTTGCCCTTCTCTGAACTTTGCTTTTCTCCTTTAAGCCTCCTTCTGTAACTCATGTTTACAGTGCCACAGAGCACTCAACACTGTAAGATCTATACACAACTCCTTTCATCAAAATAACACACATAAGTCCCTCTGCTTTCTCAGAAGTACCATGTTGAAGCCACTTTCCACAACTATAAATAAATCCCTACGAATGAAGGAGATTCCATCCTCTCCTCTCACAAGCTATACAATGTATTCCAATGAAGACTGGTTCACAGACATATTACAGATGGCCTGGGAGGTAGAGGGGTAACAATTGAGAAAAAGAGCAAAACTGCCTTTTTTTTTTTTTTTTGTAGTTTATTGTTTTCTATTTTGTCACAAATTTTGAAATGTTTATGCTAGAGAAAGGCAGTAAGTATACTGGTATTGTGGTTTAAAGGGTTAATAACTATTGCTTTACACAGAGGAAAAGGGTCACCTTTAGTCTTTACTGCAAAACTCTTAAAATAAGAAAATAAATTAAGAGCAGTAACACACTGGAACACCTTTAAAAAAAAAAAGATGAGAAACAAGCAGAAACAGACAAATTATAAAAATCAAGCAAAAGCTATAAACTAATTTGGAACTATTTAATATTGAGTAACAGTAACATCAAGCTTAATAGCCACTTGAAAGAGCTCTTTATCAGAGTCATCTCTAGCTTCCACATGAGAGAAAACATACAACCCTTTTCTGTTTGACTTGTTTAACATAATGGTTTCAAATTCCATCCATTTTCCTTCAAATGACAAAATTTCATTATTCTTTATGACAGAATAAAACTCCATTGTGTATACATACCATATTTTCTTTTCCATTCATCCACTGATGAACACCTAGGCTAGTTCCAGAGTTTAGCTATTATGACTTGTGCTGCTATAAACTTGGGTATGCGTGCATCACGAGTGACAACTTTAAGGAGGAGTGTTATGGTACTGTTGGGGCATATTCTGTTCCTAGTCTTCTGAAGAACTTCCATACTGATTTCCAAAGTGATTATACTAATTTAAATCCCATGAACAGTGTAAAAATGTTCCATTTTCTCAACACCCTCTCCAGCATTTATAATTATTTGTGGTTTTGATGGCTGCTATTCTAAGTGGAATAAGATGAAATTACAGTGTAATTCTGTTTGCATTTCCTTAATTGCTAACAATGTTGAACATTTTTTTGTATATTTACTGGCCACTTGTATTTCTTCTTTTGAGAATTATTATTGTAGTGCACTTATCCATTCATTCATTGGGTTATTTGAGGTTTTTTGTTTGTTAGTTTTGGTGTTAAGGTTTTTGAGGTTTTTATATATTCTAGATATGAATCCTTTGAAGAGTAGCTGGTAGAGATTTTCTCCCATTCTGTAGCATCTCTCTTCATGCTCTTGTTTCTTCTCTGTACAGAAGCTTTTAATTTGATGTCATCTCATTTACAAACTCTTGCCATTACTTCCTGATCTTTAAAGGTCCTACAGAAAAAGCTACTACTATATGTTGGGGTGTTGGCCCTACATTTTCTTCATGCCGTCTCAATATTTCTGGTCTAATTCCAAGGTCTTTGATGCACTTTGAACTGATTTTTGGGTAGGGCGACAGACAGGAGGATCTAGTTTCATTCCACACGTGAATATTCAGTTTTTCCAGTACTTGTTTAAAAGGCTGTCTTTTCTCCGAGGTATGTTTTTGGCACCTTCATTAAGGATCAGAAGATTGAATCTGTGTGGGTTTGTCTCTTCTATTCTATTCTTCTTATCTTCTATTCTGTACCACTGGTCTATTTATCTATTTTTAAGCCAGTAGCATGCAGTTTTGATTACTATAGCTCTGTAGTATAATTTGAAGTCATACTATGATGCCTCTAGCCTTACTTTATTGGTTTAAACTGCTTTGCCTATTCTGGGTCTTTTGTTCTTCCAAATGAATTTTAGATTTTTTTCCCCCTAGTTCTGTAAAGAATACCACTGTTATTTTGATGCAGACTGCACTGAATCTGTATATTGTTTTTGGTAGTAAGACAATTTTAAGAATATTAATTCTGCCTATCCACAAACAAGGGAAATCTTTCTACATTCTTGTATCTTCTTCAATTTCTTTCTTCAGTGTACTCTAGTTTTCAGTGTAGAGGTCTTCCACTCCTTGGTTAGATTTATTTCCAGGGTTTTTTGTTGGTGGTAGTGGTAGTTTTTGAGGCTACTGTGAATAGAAA
This sequence comes from Sciurus carolinensis, assembly GCF_902686445.1. Lineage (NCBI taxonomy): Eukaryota > Metazoa > Chordata > Mammalia > Rodentia > Sciuridae > Sciurus > Sciurus carolinensis. Next base: position 89,584,356 of record NC_062219.1, read on the forward strand.
ATTTTCCTGATTTCTCTCTCAACAGATTATTAGTATACAGAAAAGCAATTGCTTTTTAATATTGCTTTTGTAACCTGCTACTTTGCTGACTCTGTTTATTAGCTCTAGGAGTCTTCAGTGGAGCTTTTCGGATCTTCTATGTATAGGATCATACCATCGACAGTGATAACTTGACTCCTTCCTTTCCTATTTTTATTCTTTATATTCCCTTTTCTTGCCTAATTACTCTGGCTAGAATGTCTAGTGCTATACTGAATAGCAGTGGTGAGAGTAGACATCTTTGTCTTTTTCCAGATTTTACAGGCAACACTTTCAGTTTTTGAATTTTTTAGTATATCATTTCTCCATATGGACTGAAAATGACACAAATGAAACAAAAACTGTTGCCTATGAAATACTTAACAAATGATTTCACCACAAAATTAGTTTATAGCTTATTTACTTATTTTTGGTACTGGGGATTTAACCCAGGGGTACTTTACCACTGAGTCAAAACTGTTGCCTATGAAATACTTAACAAATGATTTCACCACAAAATTAGTTTATAGCTTATTTACTTACTTTTGGTACTGGGGATTTAACCCAGGGGTACTTTACCACTGAGTCACACTTCAGTTCTTCTATTTTTTGAGACAGGGCCTCACAAGTTGCTTGGCCTCACCAAGTTGCAGAAGTTGGTCTTACTTGTAATCCTTTTGCTTCAGCCTCCCAAGTTAAATCACTAGGTTGCAGCCTTGATAAAAGTCAAGATAAGACTTGACTTTCTTTTTTTTTATATATATATGTTCCCGGAATTTAGCAAAATAAATTTTTCTCCCTTTTCTGTTAGTAGCCTCATCATTTTTGTAAATTTCATAAAATTAACTTTATTAAATATCATATAAGCATTTATTAAACTCTTATTCAGACATACACCCTTCTGAATCAGAAGATCTGCTTTGCAGATCAATATTATGTGACCCTCCTCCCCAAATTTCCAATACTTAAAATATCTAAACATACATAACTAGCATATTGTTGCAACAAATAAATTTAACTGTACTGTAAACTTTGATATCTATTCAACAAACATCAATTGTTTAGAGCTGAAGGTTTTACTTACATTTGTAATAGCTATAGCGTTTTTATCATAGTATTTCTTCTTTTCATATTTATCTCTGATGAAAAATTCTACGGCTCTGAAAACAGATAACTTAAGGAAAAGCATAAATTTAGTCACGTTTATTTATCTTTATTCATTCTCTCAAAAAAGACTACCTTTTAAAATTTTTTACTCTCCTATGTGTGCTTTCTCTTAACACTATTTCTGCTTCTAAGTTCTATAACCTTCTTTTCTCTCCCCTATAAAAAAAGTTCAATTTTTCAGGAAATTTTCCCATTCAACAAAAACCACCCAAACCAACTTCAAAAAGAACAACTGAATATTATTTTTAATTCCTCCACTACCACCACCACCCCTACCCCCAACTAAATTCAATTAAGATTCACTTAGAGTTAATAGTATAAGTAAAGAAACTAACACCCAGGCAGTACTCACAATGTGTCAAACATCATTCTATAAATTGTGCATATTGTTTCCTTTAATTCCTCTCACAACTCAGTAATAAAATACTCTTATTTTCACATCATAGATGAAGAACTAGTAACTTAGAGTGTGTACTGTATTGTGATTCCAATACAATGCTGTTTCCCACTAAACATGCTGTATCATACACAGGTCAGTGTATCATATGTGATTCCTTTTGGATTACAAAAATAAGGCCAAATTTTTTCTTGCAAAGTTGAAGAAGGGAGAAATCAAGAAGCTAAAACTAGGGATTTCACTATAAGAAATGCTTTCAGGAATTACCTAAGTAGTAAGCAATTAAAAAAAAATTATCTAAGGTCAAAGTTAATCTCATTGATACGTACTGTTTTACAAGGATACAAAAATAAAATACAGTGTTAGTATAGGAAAACTTACTAGAAACTTCCTAATTATTTAACAGAAAACATCACTTTTAAAAAATCAAAGTACACAAGGAAATTTTTTAAATTCCATGGTAGTCACTCAAGGAAGGGCTGTAATTTAAGGAACATACTACGTCTTTGGTTGCTCTCAGTTTTCTACCTTCCTCTTTGAGCAAAAATGTCTCACAAGGTCCTTATGTGTTTTTTCACAAAATTCCAAATGTGAATCAATACCTCACTATTAGTTCACTTAAAGAAACTATCCAGGAGTTAGCAAACTTTTTTAAAAATATTTTTTAGTTGTAGGTGGACACAATCTTTTTATTTTATTTTAAGTGGTGCTGAGGATCAAACCCAATGCCTTGCACATAGGAGGCAAGCACTCTTACCATTGAGCTGCAGTCCCAGCCCCACAAACTTTTCCTTACATAGTAAATATTTTAGGCTTTGTTTGAGAGCTGATAACCATTTAACTCTGCCTCAATAGCTACAAAGTGGCCATAAAAACTTCAAAATGAGTGGGCATAGCTGAGTTCTAGTAAAATATCATATAAAAATCAGGCAACTGGTTCACAGGTCTGTAGTTACTGACTCCTGAACTCTATTCACTGCTGAAAGCAAAGAATAGCCATGATGAATTTAGAGAGGGAACCCTGCCTATAAACTGTCATTATACAGACAATTAGAGAATGTTCAAAGGAAATTTTGTACAACCTCATTTGTTATACTGGTAGGTATTTATTTAACTTGAGGTTACTGTGACTCTGAACTTAGCCAATCTATTAGACCCATGCCTAGGTAAAAAAGATAGTCATACTTACCTCACAAGGTTGAAAGATCTATCTATATATCTATATATAGACAGACAGATATATCACTTAGTGTAATACCTAAGAAACAGCAAGTATTTGATTAATGAAGTTAGTTTTTATTTTACATACTTTGTGCCTCAGTTCCACCAGTTTTAAAATGTACTTATTTAGTATCACCTTACAGGATTATTTTAAGAATTAAATATGTTATATATGTAAAATACTAAGGAAGAATGGTATGTGATACAGTGCTATTTTAAGTTTTAGCACTTATTAACAATATAAAGATATTTTGATAGGCAAATCTGTTAAAAAAGAGGGCCATTTATAATGGGGTAAAAGGAAGCAATAACTGGGTTAAGGACTAAGAGGACTTGCAAATAAGTTTAAACGTATGTGTTAATGAAAAACAACAACAAAAGAGCAATACAATTGAACATCAGGAAATATTTATCTTCATGTTCCAGACTCCAGATGTCATTTAAGATATAAGGACACAGATGCATTGATGTAGATTAACAACACAACCAAAAAAATAGAAAGAAAATGTGAGTATTTTAGGGAATAGAGATAAAGAATATATTAATAATAACTCAAGTTTAAGTGGCTGATTGGGAATTTAATAAATAAAAACATCAAAACATCCCCAAATCATCTCCATGCCTATAATCACAAATCATTAGGTAAACACTCCTAAATCTTCCTACCTTCAAAATTAACAATTAGTACAAGCTCAGAAATTTTTTTACCATTACTACTATGCTTTATCTTTTAATATGTATTTGTTTTTTATGACTTTTCTCCATTCTTTAAAGATATCACTTGAAACACAAATTGATATCTACTCCCAAAGAAAAAAATCTAGTTTCAGACATATACCATTGACAGCAATAAAACTTCAAAAAGCCCAAAGGAGGAGAACTGCTGATTAGCTTTGGTGCACAACAGATCTCATGGAACTGAGGTAATTAAAGTTTTTAGATAAGATGAAATATCCTAATAATGAAAAGCTTAATGTAAAGCTTTATCATTTGTCATGCTTTAGCACATGTAGTCTATAATTAACCACATCCCGCATGAGGAATTACACTTTCACAGCAGCTTTTGTAAAACTTTTATAAACTGTAAAGCTTTTTAAAAGCAACAAATCTTGTTAGGAATGTAATGAGGTCCCATATTATATGAATTTAACTAGTTTGATTTCACATTCCTCTAGGGACATATATCTATAAATGTACAGAGATGTTAGGCTTTAAAAAGCAATGAGCTTTTTGGAAGGAGAGGAGGAAAAAGGAGGAAGAGAAACAGGTTCTCTTACTAGACTCCCTTATAAAACCAAACTATTTTATCTATAAAAGTACTAAGATGTTAGGCTTTCCAAAGAGCCATGAGTCAGCTAGCTAGCTATTTGTTTGTTTGTTTGTTTCTGGGGAAACTCTGGTCCTCGAACATGCTAGGCAAGTACTCTACCACTGAGCTACATCCAAAGAACTTTTTATTTATTTTTGTTTTGTTTTGGTTTGGTTTGGTTTTGAGACAGAGTCTCCTAAGTTACCCAAGATAGCCTCAAACTCGTGATCCTCCTATCTTGGCCTCCCAAGTAGCTGGGATTACAGGTATGTACCACAGTGCCTGACTCATTGAGATATTTTGAGAATTAAAAAGACAATGCACATTAAATGCTGGCAAACCATTAAGCAGTAAAGTACTGCTGCTGTGATTTCCTGAATTCTACCTTCACTGGGTCAAAGGTGAAGAACTACTGATACCAGACACCAATTAATTCACTATAAAAATCTCATTTTTCTTGAAATTTAGATACTCACCAAATATTTTAAACTATATCTACCAAAATATCAGAAATAATGAGATAGAAGCAGGATGCAGTGGTAAACCCAGTGGCTGGGAGGCTGAGGCAAGAGGATTGTGAGTTTGAAGCCAACCTAAGAAATTTATGGAAGCCCTAAGCAACTCAGGTAGACCCTATCTCTACATAAAATACAAAAAAGGGATAGATGTGGCTCAGTGATTAAGTGCCCCTGGGTTCAATACCCAGTACCTAATAATAATAATAATAATAAAGAACATTATCTCATTAACATTTCATTTCTCTAAGTTAACTGCCTGCAACATACACAAAATGGTGTACAGAAGAGTTCAACATGCAAGGATACTAAGAAGTCATTTATTATCCTTCCTTGAGTATCATTCAGGTTCAAATAAAACCAGCATGGAATTAGGGTGATTAATTAAATAACTTGGAAGCTGCTTTAATCTTTTATGTAAGAGAGAAATCCAAACTTTCAAGAACCTCAGTAATTTACCCCCAGTCCCCATAAGAGAAGCCCCAAATATTCCAACCCAAACAAAACCAATCAACCCAGTATACAAAAACTTCCATAACAAGCAGATTGTTCAATGAGAGGAATTTTCTTATCAACTCAGGCTTATGGATGGGCAAGAGTACAAAGAGGAATAAATTAGTACAATCAACAGGCAGTTGGCAACAACTACCTAGGATACTGATTTTTTGCTTGGTTATATTCCTTCTACCATGCTCTCTTCCTCAGGATTCTGACATAGGTCTTCATTTTTCAAGGAGAAAGAAAGAACCCTTTCAGGATTCTCAATAAAAAACAAAGAGGAAAGGTAAACACAACTTCACCTAGCACTTAAATCAGTTCTACATTAAGTAACTCTCCAATCTGCATTTTCTGCTGTTTTCTAGGTCTAGACTCTTATTTCCAGGTACTAAATGGTAATGCCACATACATGTAAAATAAACACCTCAATCTGCCCAAAGTAAGGGAGCATGGTTCATTATCCTTCATTTCTAACCTTTAAACCTCCATCTGGTAATGAATGCCTTCTCTCAGTGAGCAAGTTTTACAGTCGACCACGCTAGATACTTTGAGGTTAGTATCTTACTCATAACAAAGTCAGTCTTAACCTAGTTCAACTGTTCCAGCATTCCCATTTCTTTTCAGTTCCTTCCTGTTCATTCAATGGCACTATGGAACTCAGATCTTCATCACTGCTCCTTTTGGGCTGTACCACTCACTATTCTACATGTTCTCTCTCTGCCTCTAGGATCTCTATCCTCCTCTAACCAATTTTCTTTGAGGTCAAAGTTAATGCTTTAATGTTTCTCCTGGTTTAAAACCCTTCATGGATTTTCAAACACATCAACCCTTGAGACAATGAAATGAGGTCCAAACTGCTCTACATGCTTTGAAACCCTTAATCTAGATCAAAATACCTTATAAGATTCTTCATCCACTTGACCTACAAAACTGAACTTTTACCATGTCAAAACCATCTAAAGGGTCATATTTCCTCACTCTTTCATACATTTTGCTCACACAATTTTTAAACCTGAAGTGTACCTCCCACTCTTACTCTAGGATTTTTCTAAAACAAAAATACCCTTGGATATCAGATTGCTAAAATTGAGAAAGAAAGGGAATCACAGAAATAGAAAAGGCCAAATGCAAATTACTAATTTTTCAATTATAACTTAAAAAATTTCAGTCCAAATAAAAAAGAAATATACAATAACCTGTACCTATGTATGAGAAAAGAGAATTATTTTCCACAGGCCACACATACTGTTTTCCTACCGAAATGGGCAGTACATAATTGACCTTTAAGAAACTACATTTTATTGTCAAAATAAAAAATGTTATTTATTACCTTTGGATAGAATTCAAACACCCACAATTAATTAAATATTCCTATTTATAAAGCAGCACAATTTCAATGACCTACTTTCTGAAACTTCGATGAACTTTAGAAATCCTATTATTCAGGTTTGGATATGGGGTAACCCCTGAAAGCTCATGTGTGAAAAAAATTCAGGAATGTTCAGAGGTAAATGATCAGATCATGAAATAAGAAATGATCAGATCATGAAAGCTGTAATCTAATCAATAGTTTAATCCATTTGATTAAATTATCTTTCAAATTATCTTTCCATTTAATTTGAAAAGATAAATGGATGGTTACTGTAGGCAGTTAGGGCATGGCTGGAGGAAGTAGGTCACTGTTGACATGCCCTTGGGCATCACATTCCTGGCTCCATACCTTCCTGCTCTCTCTGCTTCCTGGCTTTCAAGAACCTGAGCAGCATTCCACTGCTGCACCCTTTTGCCATGATGTCCTGCCTCACCTAGGGCCCAGAGCTGTGAAGTCAGTCAACCATGGACTGAACTCTGAAACCATGAGTCAAATTAAACTTTTTCTCCTTTGAGTTGTTCTTGTCAGATATTTTGGTCAGAGCAACCAAAACCTGATGAACACACCTAAAGAATCAAATGATTTTATCCTTAACAAATGTGAAATGCATCCTGACTAAAATGTCTGGGAAAACAATCTATCCACTCAAAAAAGCAGATATGTAAAGCAAACAGTTGTGCAACCTATAATAGAGGTTATATCAGTAAATATATAGTGTTACAGGTCATAACACTGAGTATTTATTTTAAGGCATAAATGCCAAACTGCTTCACATAATTATTAAAGTTGATTTAAAAAATCTTATGGAAATGATTTTTAAAATGCTCAGGATGCCCACAAATCAAATCTCTAATAATAGTTTAAAATAATAAGCAACAAATACTCTCCTATCAAGAGATCAAGATCAATCAAGAAGAATCAGTCATAAATTTTATACATAGTTTAATAATTACATAAAAATACTATATTATAGATTATCAAATTCCTATTTAAAAACCTACTATATACAACGTATAGCTTAGAACCAATCAATTTCTATCCTTAATGAACAAGAATGTGATATAATTCATATCCTCCTAAATACTAACAGATAAAATATGACTAGTAATAGGAGTTAATCTTAACCCCACAATAAACAAGTTCTAAAGGATACTGATCTGTCTGTGGTCTTCGAAAATTCTCTGGAAGATTGGCTTCATAGAGTAGTCTTGCTTTAGTATTTCCCATATCTTGCATGCACTGTAGTTAAAAAAAAAAAAAAAATCAAGTATTTTCATTATTCATATGAACATTAAAAAATACTTCTTATACATGCATACATACATATACAAATACCAAATAACATTTATTACTTCCAATACATGTTTTCTGATTAAAAACTAATTTAAAGCTGGGTTCAGTGGTGCATACCTGTAATCCCAACTGCTCAGGAAGTTAAGGCAGGAAGATTGCAAGTTTAAGGCCAGCCTGGTCAACTAGTGAGAACCTAACTCAAAACAAAAAAGGGGCTGTGGTTGTACCTCAGTGGTATAGCACCCATCGGTTCAATCCCCAGTACTACAAAACAAACTTTTTTTTTTAAATCATAACTATGAAATTAATTACTCAAGTTCCAAATAGAAGCACTATTTTTAATCTTTAAAATTTTCAATACATGTGGGTTCAGTTTTTTTGTCTTTTTTCTGTGAAAATACCATCTTTATATTCACTACTTTATAAAAATGAAATTTCTGGCAGTTTATAGGCAGTTTTATTCTTTTTTAAATGTGCCAGTGTGCAGTCATTTCCCAAATTAACAACTCACAATCAAATTTCTTTAAGTTTCAAACACTCAAGGAGTCTCACAATGAACAATCAATAACACAATCCAGATAAATTCAGATAAATGAGAAATAGTGCTAATCTAAAATTCTACAGAATGAATTAATTTCTCAGGAGTTACTAATCCCTGAAATTTTACTGAAAGTTTTTCCCATCAAATAAATACCTCTGTGCCTAACAGCTCAATTTTACATACAAGCTCAGGTACACAGAACGTTTGTGTGGTTTGAATGAGTGTTCTCCAAAGGTCCACATGTTAATAACTTAGTCCTCTGGGTAGCACTACTAAGAGACAGTGGAAACTTCACATGGAGACTACTGGAAGACCCTTAGCAGTAGGCTCTTCAATGGGATTATAAGATCCCAGTCTCTTAGTTTCTCTCTTTCTAGTCTCATAATGTAATAAGCAGTCTGCTCCCACTATTGCCATCTGGAGCCTTTAAGAGACCCAAATCAATAAGGCACCCAATCTTGGACTAGAACCTCCAGAACCATAAACTAAACCAAACTTTTCTCTTTACAGGTTAATTGCCTCAGGTATTTCACTACGGCAACATAAAGCTGACTAATACAAACCTCTCCCCTGAAACTGATGAACTCCAAAGGTAAAAATTATGGCTCAACAGACATAAAATAATTTGATAGTCATTTAAACCAGTTTAATTAAGTTTCAGTTTGATCTATGAGAGATGACAAACCAAAGAGTACTTCCTTAACATTTTGTTACATTAGAAACTAAATATAAGACTTATAAACATTATGCTATATTACATTATTAACATAAAGCTTGAGTCCATTAAACTATTTTAATTGGTTGAAAGATCAACTTTTATAATGTGTTTCTTCCTGATTTCTCAGGCACACAACCACTACACCACTGATAATGCAATTCAGGTTTAACAGATTACCTGATGTTTACCTTGAGTTGTAGTCCTCAAGTGTACAGAATCATCATCCTTCAAATAAAAAATATGACTCTTTTCACAACTGATTATATTCTCACTTTGGTACACCTATTCCACCTTGCCTCAACTTAAGTATTCTCTCAGAGTAAATTAGAATTGTTATTCCTCTAGACATAATGACAAAGTTAAGAATACAGGAATGGGAAGTAAAAGGGATTATAAACTGCAAAAGATTTAAGAATCACTGTCATTAAGCCCTTGAGATGAAATAGAAACTAAGGCAAGATAAACCTCAGTTTCAAAACTGTGAGGTAGAAAGAAAAAAAATCTATAATGTGAACTGACAATACAAGGTGAAAGGCTCTATTATGTCATGGTGGATAATAGCGTGAATTAGTAAGAGTAAAGCTAATATGTAATTGTGTGGAGGGAGAGAACTAAGAAACTTCCAGTATGGTTCATCCTTCCTAAAAAGAAAAGAAAATGTTTTCCATTTCAAGCATTCAAATGATGCTGCTTCTTTATGCGATGGTGAGAATCTGGAAGCAGATGTGGTGAACAAGTTATGTAATAATATCAACATTAAACCTTTGGAAAGAACTAGGTCAAAAAACTCATGCCTCATTGTGTAAAATGTGTCAAAATGCATTCTACTGGGGTTGGGGTTGTGACTCAGTAGAAGAGCACGTGTGAGGCACTGGGTTCCATCTGCAGCACCGCATAAAAATAAATAAGTAAATAAATAAATAATTTGTTATTTTTTAAATGCATTCTACCATCATGTATAATGAATCAGAACAAATTTTTAAAATTTTTTAAATAATAATACCTCTTGGTTTACACAATACCTACAATGAATCAAGAAGTAATTTAGATACATTTTACTGAAACTATGCATGTTAAGAAGATTGTAAAAGTTTCTATCAAACAAACAAGAGTTCATGGAAATTTTGACAAGACTAAAAATAGTACGTATTTATATAGACCATACCTCATCAGTCCTCAGTTACATTTTTTTCATGTTTTAACATTTCTGAAATAGGAATGTACCTTATAATTGATGGTATATTATAAATGACAACTTTTTATTAGTCTACAAAAATGGATGTGCTTCTTACAATCAGCAATGTCTTATGTTCAATAAATATGATGTTCCTTTTATTTAGTGCAGGTCCTTAATATTTTATTGGCAAAAAACAGGAAAAAGACATGTATGTACATTACACTACATTATTAAACACTGTTCTATGATATTATCCATCACAATTAGACAGTAGGAAAAATAAGCATAAAAATCTGAAAGGAAGAGGTGATGTGAAATAACGAATCATTCCTAGAAGAAACCACTGCCAAAAAGTGACTGGGTATAGGTGCATATTTTTTTGTTAGTTGTGATTGTGGGAAACAAGGATTCACTGATAACACAGATACAGACAAATCATTCCGTAAGGATAAGGACAATACAGACAAGCTTAGTTTATAGATTCTAAAAGTTGAAAAGGAAAGGGTAGAGGGTCAGAAGTAGGAGGATCAATGGAGACAAAGATAAAAGGCTGAACAATTTCAAAATGAAAACAAGGGTAAAGTGGGGGAAAAACTGGCATTTCAGGGAAGAAATATATATGGTACAGAACACAGGTCCTCAAGGTTTCAAGACACTTCAGATAAGAACCCTACAGAAATCTACAAAAATACATTCCACTGGCCCTGACAAACAAACTGCCCAGTATCTACTGGAAGAAAATACACAATGAAAAAAACAGTTAAACTGGTAAGTATTCGCCTCAACACTTTGTGTCGGTGTATGTTTAAATTTTTTTAAAACCCCTAGAATAGGTATTATTACACTAATTTTATAATAAAGGAAACTTAATCTGCAAGATATTAAATAACAAGCCTAATTATGAGTCTCCATGATTCAACTCCTCACAGAACCAACATAAGCCATCAGTGGTTTAAGTATCTCGGGCTTCATACAATAGAGCTGGGACTAAGTCCTGAAGGGCTTACAAATACCACATACAAAGAGGTACAAAGAGGTTATATGATTTTTCTATTGGTTAATATAATGAATCAGTGACAGAAGTAAACTAGGATCTATTTTTCTCAATCTCAATCCTTACAGTCATGTGGCAGTTAGTAGAAATAAGAATCCAGGAAATTTCACTAAAGATATAAGTATACTGTAAGTGTTATCTCCATTATAAATACATCACTTCTGTTTTTAAAAACATCATTCCTTGTTTTAGGTCCTCTCATTCAGAATGCTTTAACAAATGCAGGGACAAAGAAAGACAATTTTAGTTGCTTATTCTTTGGCAATCAATGACTCAGTTTCCAGAGCTGGGGCAAAAAGACTGCTTTGGTGGGATGGAAGGATGATAAACAGCATGTTTCTCTTAAAAGAAAAATTAAGCTTTACCTTATATCTTATACCTTTAATTATTTATAATCAGCAGGAGATTGAAGTTTTGATAATGGAAGAGCAATCTTCTATCTATTTAAGTACTGAACATTATTCAGACAAATTTAAATTTTCAAACATATTTTCACTTCTCCAGTAAGAGGAATACTTGTAAGACCATCCAATAAACTATTAAAAATTCAAGGATATTAGTAATATTGAAAATTCTCGAGCTTTAGAAAAGTCATGGCATTCCCTGTCAATACTTTTATCTATTTCTCTTACACACTTCAAGTGTGAAAGGGAGAAGGAAAAACTCTTAATTATTTAAGTCAAAATTTCTGTAAAGTTTGTTTTTAAAATATTTTTAAAAGACATTTACTCAACAAATTTTAGCTCCACTAAAAATTAAGATTTAAAAAACAAAAAGAATCAAGTGTGCAGAAAATGTATTGATACTCTTGACAATGAAATGATTTAAAGCTCTATCAAATACAAAGTTAACCTTCATTTTGTACTTTAAGAAATATATATTAATATGAGGATAAATGAACTATGTACTTCATAGCTACGATAAATATCAGCTACGTAGAACATATTTAAAATTTAGTGTTATTTATTTTTTCCACTAAACTTAGCAGCTGAGTGGAAGGCCCTGAGTTTGGTCCCCAGCACCACCACCACCAAAAAAAAAAAAAACACTGTTATGACTCAGCTACACCACTCACACTCCTTGGTATTTATCCTAAAGAATTAAAGTCATCATACTATAGTGATCATGCATACCCCAGTTTACAGCAGCACAATTCAAAAAACTCAAACTATAGAACCAGTCTAGGTGTCCATTAATGGATGAATGGATAAAGAAAATGTGGCATACATAAACAATGGAATTTTATTCTGACATAAGGAAAAATGAAATTCTGTCATTTGCAGGAAAATGGATGGAACTTGAAACCACTTGTTAAGTGAAATAAGCCAAACTCAGAAGGTCAAGGGTCACATGTGTTTTCTCATAAGTGGAAGCTAGAGGGGAAAAAGGAAAAGTGGGTGGGAGGAAGTTTGTGAAAACTAAAGGAAGATTATTAGAGTAAGGGACTAGAAAGGGAGGAAGGGAGGGAAAGGGGAAATACTGGGGAATGATACTGGCCAAATTATATTTTTACATTGTGTGCACTTATGAATATGTAACAACAAATGCCAAAATAATGTATAACTAAAATGCACCAATAAAAATAAAGAAAAAAATGATAGAAAAAAAATCAGCCCATTCCTAGAAAGATGGATTTTGTATTGTACATTTTAAATTGAATCATCTTTATCCAAAATATAATTATGAAGGAAGGTTTTACCTGGAAAGAGTATAATACACAACATTTAAGAATCCCAAAACCTATTATTAAAAGTATTTTACCCTCTTTAGTACATCATCTTTTTAGTTTCTCTATATAACCCATAATTTGATACAAAGAACAGCACAGCCCAAAGCCTCACATATCACTTGAGATGCAATTTCAAAAAGTACTGAATTGCTGAGAAGCATCGATAGCCTAACATGTTATCATCACAAAATAACACATATGAAGCATTTCTAATTCCGAAACTGCCTAAGTACAAAACATTTTATCCAATCAGTTTTAACATTAAAAAAAAACAAAATGTACATTCTAAAAGTCCTAAGGTTTTAATGTTTTACAATGTCTGAACAGAATTAAAGCTGCCAATTTAAAGTTTTGCTCTATATCTGCTTATTATATTTGTTAATTTAACAAAACATACAAAAAAAACCTACATAAACAATTATAACAAAAAATGGGAATAAATAAAAAGAAAATAGATACAATCAATAAGTACACAAATGTACTTTATTCATTTTTATGTAACAATACTGTGTTAAATTAAAAAATCACTATTGTATGTCAGTGGGGCATTTCCAGTGACTAAATGGCAATTAAGCAGTAACACAAAAGTTTTACTGACAACAAAGAATTGAAATAAATATGTGAAGATAAAAAGTAAGAAGCAACAAAAGCACCCAAGTTTAAGTCATTATTAGTTATCAGGAAACAAACAATTAAGCACAATAAAAACAAGATTAATGATAGGTCACCTGAAATTCCAAGTTAATGATTATTTTCCCTGAGAATAAAACATGTTGAATTCTGTTCTTTGTTTTAATCTTTCAAAGTCTTGGAAAGTAAAGTTCTCTAAGTGATAAAAACTATTGCCAGATAGGCTTCTATTTGTCCAACTCAAGTAAAACCAAATTCAGTCCACTCCACTCAGAGGCTATGTCTAATAAATGTGGCTCCTTGGGTTCGCCTCTTTCAGTATCTTCATTTTTTCTCAGTACCTTCCTTCTATCTGTTCCGTAGATGCTAAATTTAGTATCTGGTCTCTAGCCATTTACAACAAAGGTTCTTACTAAAGTGTTATGTTACTTCAAGTAGCTACCTGCATAGTTTTCACCAATTTGTATCCATATATTTATTTGCCCTTTAGGTTTTACTGGTTGCTTTTTAAATATGAGATAAGTAGAAGAAATAATAGAATAGCAGATACTGCAAATAATTAGACTGCAATTAGGTTTTCTAAGTTACCGATGGCAAAAATGCATGACATTAAAATAATCAACAGAATTTTAAACATTAGTGTTTAACAGACGGATGCTATACGTCCATTATAAATCTAGAGGAAGAAAAGCAAAACTATTTAAAATAAAACTCTTCTACTCAATTTTCTAAATAAATTAGGGAAAAGAACAATCTGACCTCTAGATCAAAAGATTTTTTTATGTAAGGAAATTAAAAATGTATATATACTCCCTGTATGTTTGTACACATACGTATAACATATTTCAAGGGAGAATATATAAGAAACTTAACTGATTGATTCTCTGGAGGGAAACTGGATGAGTTAGTGCAGAATTGAGAGGGAGAGTATTTGATTTACATTTTTGCACTTTCAGAGGACTGTATAATGCCCATATATCACCCAGTCTTGAAAACTGAATAAGATAAAGGGAGGGGTTTATTAATTCTACTCTGTTCCTAACTAAAACAGTAACTACATGGAGTTTAGCTAGGATTTGCAAGAAGTATATAAATCAGAGCAAGGGGACATCCTCCTCCAACTAAGGAAAACAAAGTCTTATGTTGGATCAAAAGGGTTAAGAATAAAAAATTTCATCCAAGCAGATCTTACATTCAAAATATATTCAAAGCATAATATGGCATGCATTACCATGCCCTTTCCCAGTATCATCATCTTAAACACCACGGCTGCTGAAGATGTTTTTATTATGATGTTGAAAGTTTCTTAAAATTATAATGTATTTGTGCATGATGGGGAGAAGCTATATGCTCTACTGTTTTCTACTCATTAAAATATTTAAAAACACAAAGACTAATATTTTTAACTGCCTTAGCTAAATATATATTAAAAAAAAAAAAACAAATAGAAAAATAAATACTGGTAGTCCCTGGATAAATTCTTCATGTCAGTGACTCACCTCTACTACCACTTGAAATTTTCCAGAATAGTTCTCTATCTTCCTCTCAAAAGCCACCAGGATTTCTTGCATAGGAGCAAGCCTTTCAGGACTGGTTTCAAGATCTTTTGGATTCCAGCTGCTGGAAAAGAAGGGCCACCATTTTTGGTCTCGGGAACTCTCTGGAAGTATTTAATACAGAGTCCATTCCTTTAATTTCACGAAACTGTCTGTAGGGGGAGTTATTCTCTTTCAATTGTTGTTTTTAAGAATAAACCACATAATTTAAATCTTTTAATGATGATGTGGAATTAGAGATAGCAATTTTCACACCTTTTCACAATTTCTAGATATTCTCAGATCCTGATTTATTATTGCAGCATTTGGTAGCTGCTACAAGTTCAGAGAGTGCATCTTTTTTAAGTAATGAATAAAACACTGTTATGACAAAATTGGAAAAGTTTCACATCACACTCTTGTGTCAACTCTAACTCTACTTCTTATGAATTCACACCACTGAAGTCCAGGAATATACTGTGACTTTTTTCATAGGTGCTTAAAGACAAGCTCAGGAGTTATTTGGACTCTTCCTTCTCCTGTCAAAAGTCTTAGTAATTTTATCTCTTCAATATTTCTTTAGGCTTCCCTGTTATCAACTCTACTGCCACTAGTGAATTTCATGATGTAGTCACTAAATGCCTAGACTATTGCAGGAATGAGTCCTTAAGATTTATATTCTTAAAAAGAGCATAAGATGTTATTTTTTTCAACTTACAATATTTTAAGAGCTCCCTACTCTGGACCTGTCTCTATCCTTTATCATTGACAGAATCAACTACAAACCAATCCATGGCTAAAACTTTCACTTCACCTCTTATGACACATATAACCACACCCAGAACTCTGGTCACATAGAACACTATCTTACTTTCTCAGCACAGCACACTTTTTACATCCCTCTACACATTGTT
Organism: Sciurus carolinensis; assembly: GCF_902686445.1. Taxonomy (NCBI): domain Eukaryota; kingdom Metazoa; phylum Chordata; class Mammalia; order Rodentia; family Sciuridae; genus Sciurus; species Sciurus carolinensis. Next base: position 89,600,444 of record NC_062219.1, read on the forward strand.
GGTATGCTTCTAGTAATTCATAAACAAAGTTTACTAAATAAAGAGTAAGGATATATTTTTAAAATGTTAAAAACTTACCATATGACTAGATACTATAATTTTTTTAAAAAGCCACTACAAAGTTAATGATTTACTGAAGATCACCCATCATTAGTTAACAGAGCTAGACTCAGTTCTACAGTCTCAAGCCAGTGATTTAACCATACTTGTTATCCTCTATCATTATATTCACATAACACAGGAAAAGAGTGACTACAAATCCAAAACAGTATGTGCAATGATACTAATAATAATTGTTTCCAAAGGAACCATTCATTCATTGTATTCACCCAATGTCTTCATTCAATACAACTAACAATTTCCTACCAAATATAGTATATTCTATATGGGGATTTAAGCCATCATCTTCAAATAGCTTACTATTTCTTCAGACATACTCTCAAGTCTACCTAGATGAGACAGTATAGATTTAACAGAATTAAATTAATAAAAGAGATCCATTAAGCAATGTCTGACAGTTTTGTTCACTAATTTGACCGAAGAACTGTAGCAATTACTAGGAATAGAGAATTCTAAAATATGCACCTTTAAAAAAAAAAAGCTTTTAGTAGTCTTATTAAAAGTATAATTTTTTTAAAAATTAAGAAGAAGAAGAAAATAAGGATACATTTTTTAAATTCAAAATTTATGTGACTTTTTCCCTAAATGAAACTGCTTTAAAATGCAAGCCTCTTATTAAAGTCACATATTATATTTTGTTAAAAACCATACCACATTTTTTATCTTTACCTCACTTTTCATATGTACATAATACATACACCCAATGCGGTAGGCTGCTCCATTGTCTGCTTTTCTCTGGAGACACATTTAATGATCTTGGGAAGGATTCAGCATAAGTAAAATCTCAATCAACTTAAAGGTCATGCTTTCAGAAATTTTGACAACAATTTTCTCAAAATAAGAAAACTTTTTTGAGCTGGGATTTTCTTGAATAAAATGTGTACCAAGATTTATGTATTGAAAACTTATTATGTGCCTAGTTAAATAAGGCACTATGAAAATTGATATAAGGGTCAAAACCTTAAAAAAAATTAAACAATATTCTAACACACACAGGTCAGATGTTAAATCACAAAGTTCTCTACATTGGCTTTGTATAACTGTAAATTTTATTTCTATCCGGTATTACCTAGCATGGAAATTCTATAATGAAAAGACAGTTTTGGAAATTCCCAAAATTTATTCATTAAAAAAAAAAAAAACAGAGAAAGAGAATCATCGGACGGATAAAACTAAAACCCCACAGACAATACTTAAAATGAAATGATGTTTGATTATCCCCACAAACCTCAAAATGCCATCACATAGGGACAAACTACTAGACCCGCCTGATGGTTGCAACCAATGGGGAATCCAGTGGATCTAAAAACAGAACAGTCAAGAGATTATATGCTTGGAAACCACACTAAACCAATTTGAGAAATGACAAAATATCAGAAAGGATTTTACCCAGTCCAGTGGCAAGTAAATGCAAAAGATCCATTAAGTGTGGAATGGGGGTGGGAAAAAGTCTAGCTCCAGTGAACTCTGTAGACAACCACCATGTCTCCCTTCCAGGACAGAGACCCACACCTAGAAGAAATTTCTGGGAACTGTCACAAAACTGAGCAGAGTGGATACAATGGAGATAGAGGAGGCTAAGTTCCAGATAATAACAAGAGAAGGAAACAGAGGTACAGAAGTCTCAGAAGGTAAGTGGCCTTATTTTAAGCATTACATGAAACAATAGAGAAGTTTATGAACTTTAAAAAGCTGTATAGAATACCACTTCCTTCTAAAAGTAAAGGAAAACTAATGTCACATAAAAATGATCAAGCCAGGCATGGTGGCACAAGTCTATAATCCCAGCAACTCTGGAGGGAAGGCAGGAGGATCACAAGTTTGAGGTGAGCCTCAGCAACTTTGAAGGACCTTGTCTTAAAATAAAAAGGGCTGAGGGTGTTGTGGTACAGTGGTTAAGCCCACTGAGTTCCCAATCTCCAGTAGGCAAAAGAAAGAAAGAAAGAAAGAAAGAAAACATTCAAAGTGAAATTTCCGTTATTAAGAAGTTAAAAAAAAAAAGAGATGAGTAAGAAGCAGAATACCACTTCTACAATGAAGCCACACCAGAAAAAAAATATGCTCACAAAAAAGATCGAAATAATCCACGAATTCAGGACTAGCTAAAAGACAAAAGAAAGAACATATAGAATTGATTAAAAGACATGTATAAGTTTTTAAAAAATAACACTAAATTAGAAATCAGAAACATTCACAATTAAAATGACAGAACTCAGGAAGCAGAAAATTTATTTCAGAAATGAATAAATAAATGGAACATGACAACAAATAATGACCTAAAAAATGGAGAAGCAAAAAAAAAGAATTATTTTTAAATTTGATGCTATTTTTTTTAAATTAATGAAAAAGATTCAAAACAAAGTGATAAAAATTGGAGTTAAGCAAGAAAGATTCAACATATAAGTAAGAAGAGTCACTGAAGAAGAAATCTTAAAAACAGAATACTAAAAAGTATAATTCAAAAAAATCATGAATTCATTGAAGCTGGGCACAGTAGCATATGCCTATAATCCCAGCTACTCTGGGAAACTGAGGTGGGCTTGAAAAGGTTCAGGCCATCCTTAGCAACATGGAGAGATTCAATCTCAGACATTTAAATTTTTAAAAAGCAAACTCAAAATAACTTCACTGGGAAAAAATATTTGAAACTTCATATTGAAGGAGTACACCATATATAAGCATTTCTTATCTAAAAGCAACCTACTTAAAAAGATTATATCTATTTAAAGCTTTAAGTAGGTTAAAATTAAAAGCACAGAAGATATACCACATAAGCATTAAACAAAGAAAGCTTAATGCTGATGTGGCTCCAATATATAACAACCATGATATATCTGTACCACTGCTAATGTAAATTTTCATTAAAAATAAAAAATAGGTAAAATTAACTTTATAATATATTTTATCTAGTAAATTTCTCCTTTGGGGAACTCACATTTTAAAAAAACATAACTTAGTTGACCTTCATCCAGAGATTTAAAATCTGTATCATGAAAACTATTTTTATCATAAAATGATTATCTCATTACTCACTAAGAGCTAAGACAAGACCCAAGAGAAAAGATCAAAGCAATACATTCTTGGATCCTGTTTCAAGCAAAATAAACATGCATGACTTACATAAAATTTAAGTTTTAACTGCCTATCAACGGTTCTAGGTTCTTTCTAGTTCTGAATTTAAAGATAGTAGAAGTACCAAACAGAAATGCTGTACTTTAATCAACTACATGTTATTTATTTAACAAAAAATGCTTTAATAAAATTTATGACTTTACCTGAAATATTCTATGTCAGAAAGTCAAGGATAAAACTTTCCTAAAGTATTTAGCCACTTTCAACACCTACCTCTTATAATTATTTACACCCCAATTTTACCATAGAAGATCATTATAACATGACCACTAAAAATAAGTAGTTTTGGTAATTCTAGTTGCTTTTTAGCTACAGTGAAGTATTTCAGGTCTCCATCAATATTCTTTTACCTATTCTCCTCTTAGGTAACCAAAATGATTAGGAATTTAAGTTGAGGTCACAGAACATAGCAAAGTTGACAGATGAAGACTGGTAAAAAAAACAATGATTTTGACTGACACAGGAAAAAAAATTTTCTAAGAACCGAGGGTTAAATTAAGACAAATAAGTCAATACTCTGAAATAACCAGTGTAAGTTAAGCTAAGGATATCAAAATACTTCATCATAGGTTTTCCTTGGAAACTAGATGACAATAGAAATCCACATCTCTCTACCTAGTGATCTTTCATTTCTTATAAACAGAAAATATAACCAGCGAAAAGTTTGTTGTTGAAAGTTTTTCTTGCAGATTCAGAAAGAACATGTGTCTTTCACTTTTAACCTGGGAATATTATCACATTGTTTTGAATTATCTAAGAGTACAGAAAAAATTTTATCCTCTGAGGTTGAGTTAGACTTTGGGGAAAAGTTGAATCATCACTAACTGTGATATATAATTTTTATTCAAAAGCAAATAATTAAAATATTTTTGAACTGCTGTGGTAACCTAAGAGGACTGAGCATTCAATCAAAGAATCTTAGGAATGAGACTTTCAGAGTCACCTAAACTATACTCCATCTGCCTGTTCAGTGCTTAAAATCCCAGCTATGCATTTCCAAATTGTTGTCCAGCTTCTCTACAAACCATCCCAGTAATGGTAATTCCAAGGCAATTAATTTCATTTTTAAATGACTTGAGATAGTGAAAAATAACTGCCTTTCTAGTTATTTGCATATATTAGCTTGGAACTTCACATGCTAATTTAAGTTATACTCCATAAGACTACGATATTTTTTAGAATTTTAAAAGTATAGAGGAACATGGGAAGAAAAGGACAGAGATTAAGAAATGAAAAAGGACACTATAGAAAAAATAGAAAGCAATTTTGAAGAAAATTTTTGTTTTTATCTATTCTCCATTCATTCTTGCGAATAATATTTTCACAGAATTTTATCAAATCAAAAATTATCTAGCATGCCATTAAAAAATTTAAGTACATGTTATGTTCCTAGTACAGAGGCAGCCATCACCAGGACTACAGAGAAACATATGATAAAATTCCAACTGCTGGAAGTTTACAATTCAGTTAAACAGACAGGCACAAAGGTAAACAAATACTCGTTGGTAGGAAATGAATCACAAGCTACATATAGAAAAAAGGTTCTATTAAAGTCGGGCATTAAGCTGATCTTTAAAGGATGGGAAGTATTTAATTTGCCAGATATGCAAAATACATTTCCAACAGGGAAAAACAACTAAATCAAAACAAAAAGCAAAAACAGGGGTTGGAGTCGTGGCTCAGTGGTAGAGCGCTTGCCTAGCATGTGTGAGGCACTGGGTCCGATCTCAGCACTGTATATAAATAAACAAATAAAATGAAGGTCTATCAACAACTAAAAGAAAAATTAAAAAAAAAAAAAAAACCCAAGAACACAAAACAAGGTCTTTAAATAGAAAGAGGTGTCTCAATATAACCAAAGCTATCTGAGTAGGGTCAAAGACATGAGGTGAAGGCAGAAATAGTAAGTGTGTATCATTCACAAATAGTACACTTTACAATCACCATAGCTCAAATTTCCCACATTGAGCAACAAAACAATTTCATAAATCCTTTTTTTTCCTGCTTCCATATGAAACACAGTTTGGTTGATACCGCTATAGAACAACTAATTCTGATTTTCCATTTTTATTCTACTTGAATGAATAATTATATCCAGAAAAAAAATTCATGCCTAATCAGAGCTATTACTTTCTTTTAACTTGTCACCCCCATTAACAGTTTTCTTCATAAAATCTCTTTCACAAAAGGAACAAAAATTTTAATTACAAGAGTTACTGAATATACAAAGGTAAGTAGAAAATGTAAAACCACATTGATTTTAGTGTCATGAACTGGCTAACTCCATGCCAAAGAACATGGAATTACAATGGATGCTAGAAAAAATTACCAATTACTTCATACAAGGGATGTTCAATATTTTTTAAGAATGACAAATGTGGGAGATCAAAGATGGCAGATTAGAGGAAGAATGCACTTTCCAGTTGCTCTGAGCCTCAGAATTCAAGTCAGGGGAGTACTGCTTTACAGTGAGATGGGTGACAGAGGGAATCCACAGAAATTCAATACGGGAGAGTCAGAAACTCACAGAGACCCAGAAATCTGTATGCTTTGAACAGAGAACAAGAAAGAATATACTGGAGCCAAGCTGATGGCAGTGGCTGGCACCAGTACTCTCCAGAGTGGGGGGGGGGGGGGGTGCGGGGAGTATCAGAGAGAGAGAAAAAACATAATGGACAGATTTATCACAGGAAAACCTGTAGAACGATAAAGCAGTCTAAACTTAGCTGAGTCAGAAGTTGCACAGGGAGCTGGTATTTGAAAAATGCTCAGTGTTTCTCAAGTGGCAAGGGGAGAGCTGAGGCAGAACCATACTGAGGAGGCCACACTGCAGTTTACTGCTGCAAGAACCCAGGAGATCATAGCAAATAGTGCCATACTGATCCAGCAAGCATCTAACATGTGGCCTAGGGTGTACTTGGCAGGGATGAAACTGAAACAGACACAAAGAAGACTGAATTCTGAAGAAGACTGAATTCTGAAGAAGACTGAATTCTGAAGGATTCAGGTCAGAGACAGGGAGGGGAGTGCAACTTGTTTTCCCTTTGTGTCTGGTGGTGCTTGTAACCAGGTGAGGATGGTCAGAAACTGAAGAGGTGGGTGTGATTACACCTTGAAACTGATCCTGGAAAAGTCTTATTTGTGGGAGGTAGAATGTGTGACAACTGTGAAGGTGGTCACCCTGTGCTACAGAGAGAATTCTTGTAGACCCCCTGAGACCCAGATACCAAGCACAGATAGGCATCCTAGAGTCCCTGAATTTTCCATTCAGAACTTTGCATCAGGCCTGTCCTGGGAATGCATCCATCTAATCTGTTCAAACAAAGCTCCAACTGACATGCTCCTCATTCTGGTCCTATACTGTGAGACTGGAAGCTGAGAGCTGTTTCAACTAGCTCTAGTACCAGGCCACTTCAGCTGGCAGCTCAGTGTTGCAACACAAAGAGGAAGGATTTAATAATCCCCAACCCTTGCTCTAAGGGCACACAGCCCAAGGGGGAACAAAAAACAGAAAGAAGGGGTTGGCACAGGCAGTGAATATGCATCCTTGCTCACAGTTTTGATCACCTCAGCAGAGATAATTATTTCATGTTTCATTAAGAATTGGGGGGGGGGGAGCATTCTTGTTGCATTTGTGACAGCTTCATGGATATACACACTTATGCACATATGTTTTTTTCTTTTTATTATCCATTTATTCTTTTGCATTGTCTTTTGAGGGCTAGTTTTTTTATTTCTTTAGTCTGTTTTGTTTGTTTCTTTTGTTAACTCTTTCTTTCTCCCTCAATATCCAAATTCTCCTATTTTCTCTCTTTATTTTACATTTATTATCCTGTTCCTCCTTTATTATAACTTCACTTGCTACCTTTATTCCGCTGTACCTCTTGGTACATATTAATTAGTCTAAATGTACTTTTGCCTTCCTACCCCATTTTTTTCTCTTAATGAGCTATATTTTTATCACCTTTCTGAACTATTTAGTTTATATAATTTCCACCCCACCACTCGTACTACAGCAATTAGTTCTATGGATGGCATACAAGCTAAATTAATCAAAAAAGACATATAAGGTCACTTCATACTGTTAGAGGAAACAATCAACAAGAAGATATGATAGTAAGTGTTTATGCTTAAAATGTTGGTGGCACTTAACTACATAAAACAGTCACTACCAGACTTCAAGATTCAGACAAGCCACAATAAAGTAATTCTGGATGAATTCAATGTATTTCTCTTGTCCATAAAAAAAAAAGTCATCTAGACATAACCTCAGTAAAGACTCTTCAGACCTAAAAAAATATTACCAATTAATGAACCTAACAGGCAGCTATAGAATATTTCATCCAACATTAGCCAAATAACTTTCTTCTCAGTGCTCATGGTACCAGCTCCAAAACAGACCATATTTTAGTTCACAAAGCAACTCACAGTAAATACAAAAGAGAAATGATACATTTCATAGCATATCATTAGATCATAATGGGAAAAATTATAAATCAACACCTGGAAAACTACATAAACTACACGAACAATGTACTTTGGAATGATTAATGGGTAATAGAAGAAATCAGGAGAGAAGTTCAAAAGTTCTTAGAATCCAATGTGAACATAGAGACAGCACATCAGAATCTCTGGGAGACTATGAAGATGGTTCTAAGAGGAAAGTTTAGATTTATGAGTGCCTTCATAAGGAAATCAGAAAGATCCCAAATAAATAACTAATAATACATCTAAAAAGACCTAAAGGTCTGCCCACCACCCACGACCACCCTACAACGGACTCAGCACCCAAGGTGTGGCTCCCCAATGGGTTTGGAGGCTGGTGCAGACATTTTGAATTATCCCCAAGGGGGAGGCCGCCATCTGTGGGTGGGGCAGCTCCTGCCCTGAGATGCCTGCAGGAGACTGAGGACCTCTTTGACAGGTACCTCACTTCATTGGGATACTGAGGACTGGGAGGTTTGAGTGGTAGATGACTGTTGTACTGCAGATTTTTAAATTTTTTAATGTTTTATTTCTTCTTTTTTTTTCTCACTCTTAATTCCTTTTATTACCTATTTCCTCAGTTTCTTTCTCCTTCTTCTCAAGATAACAACCAACTTCTTTGATCTTACTCTCACTCTTCTCTTGATCTAGTACCTCTATACACACTTCTTATCCCATACCAGTTATATCCCATACCCTTCCCCATCTTCTCTGTTCACTGTCAGAAATTATAGAGCTCAGTGCAAGCCTATTGGCTATACCACGATAACTGAACTCATCCTATCTGTTTATTACAATACTGTTAATGTCCTTATAGGGCTATCTGGTTTAGGGCTGCATATTGTTTATATTGGCTGCTGCTAATATTAATCTCATCCTCAAAGGAGAGGTATTTGAAACCTGCAGGGTCATAATAAGCCTACAAGAGGAAGCTGCAATACCTTAGATCTTCACTGCTAGAGGGGAAGATACAGGTCCAACATGAGAAAAAAAGGGGAAGAAAGTGTCACTAACAAACCAAGATGCTATTTTGATAGACCCCCAATGACAGTATGGCAGTAGAAATGACAAAAAAAGGAGTTTAATATGTACATAATTAAAATGATCCAAGAAGCAAAGGATGAGATAAGAGAGCAAATGCAGGCAATATATGATCACTCCAATAAACAGTTAAAAGAACAAATGCAGGAAGCAAAAGAGCATTCAATAAAGAGAGATTCTGAAAAAAAAACCCAAACAAATTCTTGAAATGAAAGAAACAATAAACTAAATTAAGAACTCAATAGAAAGCATCATCAACAGAACAGATCTCGTGGAAGACAGAATCTCAGACAATGAAGACAAATATTTAATCTTAAAAATGAAGCTGACCAAACTGAGAAGATGGTAAGAAATCATGAACAGAACCTACAAGAATTATGGAATTTCATGAAAAGACCAAATTTAAGAATTACTGGGACCGAGGAAGGCACAGAGATACAAACCAAAGGACTGAACAACCTGTTCAACAAAATAATATCAGAAAATTTCAAAACCTGAAGAATGAAATGGAAAATCAAACACAAGAGGCTTACAGAACACCAAATACACAAAATTACAACAGATCCACACCAAGGCACATTATAAGGAAAATGCCTAACATATAAAATAAGATAGGATTTTAAAGACTGCGAGGAGAAAAGTGAAGATTACATATAAAGGGAAACCATATGGATAACACATTTCTCAGCCCAGACCTTAGAAACTATAAGGGCCCAGAACAAAATAGTTCAAGCTCTGAAAGAACATGGTTGCCAACCAGGAATCTTATACTCAGCAAAACCAACCTTGAGATTGGATGATGAAATAAAATCTTTCCATGACAAACAAGTTAAAAAAAAATTACAAATAGAAAACTAACACTACAGAACATTCTCAGCAAAATATTTCATGAGGAGGAAGTGAAAAACAACAAATGCAAGTCAGCAAAGGGAGGAACTAGACAGGATCCTACTGGGAGTGGTAGGAAGTTTAAAGAGATGACAAAAAATGTGTTGAGGACTCAAACATAACTTTTCCATTGCAATCTACTTTGTGGAAAAACTGTTATATTTATTTTTATCAGAGCTAATGATTGCTAGAGAACTCAGTATATAATCATTCTTGTATTAGAGCAGATACATTCCATAAGTGAGCCTCTTGAAATGTCTCTCATTTACTATCTCTGAATTATCTCCAAATGAAAACCTGCTTTGTACCTGTATCTGACTGGTCTTTTGATATTTTATGTTTGCTCTTACTAAACAATTCTTCGGTTTTTTTTTTTTTTGGTTTTTTTTAAAAAAAGACCTTAGCCATGGGGCTGGGGCTATAGCTCAGCGGCAGAGCACTTGCCTAGCACATGTGAGTCACTGGAGTCTATCCTTAGCACCACATAAAAAATAAATAAATAAAGGCATGCTAACCATCTAAAATAAATAAATAAATAAATAAATAAATAAATAAATAAATAAATACCTAGCCAAAACCAGGAAAAAAAATTCAAAAACAATCCCAAAACCAGTAGAAGGAAGGAAATAATTAAGATCAGAACTGAAATTGATGAAAGGAATTAAAAAAAAAAAAATACAAGGATCATTGAAACAAAGAATTGATTCTTTGCAAAGATAAACAAAGGTGCATACCTGTAAGCCCAGCAACTTAGGAGGCTGAGGCAGGAGGATCACAAGTTCAGAGCAAGCCTTAGCAACTTAGTGAGACCCTAAGCAACTTCAGTAGACCCTGTCTCTAAACAAGAAATAAAAAGGTCTGGAGAGCAGCTCAGTGGTAAAGTTAGGGTTCAATTCCCAGTTTAAAACAAAAAATTATAAACAAGATTGATTAAACCCTTAGTTAACTGACCAAAAGAAAAAGAAGAAAATACCCAAATTTTAAAAATTAGAGTTGAAAAGGAGGTATTACGATAGACAACACAGAAATTCAAAGAATGAATCAATAGGGATTATTTTGAAAACTTTTACTTCAATAAATTAGAAAATCTAGAAGAAATGGATACACTTCTAGACACGAGACCTGCCAAAATTGAACCAAAAGGATACTGACACCTAAACAGAATAACAACAAGCAATGAGCTTTGAGGATGTAATTAGAAGACTTCCAACAAAGACCAGGACCAGATGAATTCTATCACATCTTTAAAAAAGAACTGATGCCAACGCTCCTCAAATTATTCCATGAAATAGAAAGAATAGAACACTTTCACCATTTTTTTTTTTTTTTTTTTTTTTGGGTGCTGGGGATCGAACCCAGGGCCTTGTGCTTACAAGGCAAACACTCTACCAACTGAGCTATCTCCCCAGCCCCAGAACACTTTCAAATTCATTCTACAAAGCCACTATCACCTTCATATCAAAGCCAGGTAAGGACACATCAAGAAAACTACAGGACAACAGCCTTGATGAACACAGATGTAAAATTCTCAATAAATTATTAGCAAATGGTATTTAACAACACATTGAGAAGAAGAGTGTACAGTATGACCAAACTGGATTCAGGCCAGGAATTCATGGATAGTTCAACATATGCAAATCAATAAACGTAATCCACCACAATAATAAATTAAGGACAAAAATCACTTAGTCATACTAACAGATGCAGATAAAGCCTTTCAGCACTAATTCATGATAAAAACACTGAAGAAACAAGAGAGAAGGAACTTACCTCAACATCATAAAGGTTATATACAACACACCCAAATCCAGCCTCATAGTGAATGAAGAAAAACAAACGACTGCCTCTAAATCAGGAACAAGACAAGGAAGTCCACTCTCATCACTCTTATTCAATATGGTACTTGAAATTTTAGTTAAAGCAATTAGGAAAAAGAAGAAAATAAAAGGGATAGAAATAAGAAAAGAGGAAATCAAATTATCACTGTTTGCAAATCAACATGATTCTGTAATTTGGAAGATCCAAAAAGCTCCACCAGAAGACTTCTAGAAACAGAAATCAGTTTCCAGCTATGTATGAGTTTGTCAGCATGAACCCGACTACTATGTATAAAGCTCTAAAAATAAAAATAAATAAATAAGAAGAAAATACATTCTTTAGTATTGGTGACACAAAACTGAGGAGGGACGCCCAGTACCCACAATGCAGCACTTCAGTGTAAAAGGCAAAAATGGTTTCCAATCTGAAACATGAAGCTGGTAAGAGAGGAGTTATCTCCAGGAGGCACCCAATAGGACCACTGCTCTCTAAGGAGATCATGGCCCCAGGTCTGCAGCTGGAGCTTGATGGGCACCACTGTGCACCTCGTATGCTCGGACATTAATTCTGAAGATCCCTGTAAGTTATCTTTTTTTTGCAACCTGGATCATATTAATTTACTTTTACAATTTAATGAATAGCTCTCTTAATGGTTGCACACACATCAAACAAGAAAAGACTTCTAGAGCTCATAAATAATCCACCAAAGTTACAGGATACAAATTAACATACAAAAATCAATAGCTTTCCTATATGCCAATTATGAATTTGTTGAAAAAGAAATCAGAAAAACAAGTCCATTTACATAGGTTTAAAAAAAAAAAAACCTAGGAATAAATCTAACTGAGAGGGAAAAGACCTCTAAAATGAAAATTACAAAACACTGAAAATAGAGGAAGACACTACAAAATGGAAAGACTTCCCATCCATGTTCAAGGATAGGCAAAATTAACATTGTTAAAAAGGCCTCATTTCTAAAAGCAAACTATAGACTCAATGCAATCCCCAGCAAAATACCAATAACATTCTTCCCAGAACTAGGAAAACAACAGTCCTAAATTCATTTGGGAGAACCAAAGACCTAGAATAGCCAAAGCAATTTTAAGTCAAAAAGTAATGCTGACCTCACATTATACTAGAGCTACAGTAACAAAACCCACGTGGTTCTGACAATAAAAACAGACACAAAGGTCAGTGGAACAGGAGACTCACAGACAAATCCACAGAGATACAGTCACCTGATCCTTGACAAAGTAACAAAAACATATCTTGGAGAAAAGACAACTTCCTTAACAAATGGTGCTGGGAAAACTGGATATCCATAAGTGGAACGAAACTAGATCCCCCTATCTCTCACCCTACACAAAAATCAACTCAAAGAGGATCAAAAACCAAGGAATGAGAAACAGTGAAAATGCATGAAGAAAAACACAGGATCAACACTCCAACATATAGGTACAAGTAACAACTTGAAGTAATGCAAAGCATTAATAAATGGAATGGCATCAAATTAAAAAGCTTTTGTACAGCAAAGAAGCAATCCTGAGCATGAAAAGGGAAGATACACGATGGGAGAAAAAACTCTGCCAGCTACTCTCTAGCAGAGGATTCATATCCAGAGTACATAATTAAACATCAAAAAACTTAGCATCCAAAAAAAAAAAAACAACGCAATCAAATGGGCAAATGAACTAGACACTCTCAAAAGAAGTAGTACAAAATGACAAAGAAATATATGAAAAAATGTTCAACACCTTTAGAAACAGGAGATAAAAATAAAATTACACAGAGATTTCATCTCCTCTTAGAATGTCTGTTATAAGAATGAAAATAACAATAAATGCTGGCAAGTATATGGAGAAAAAGAAACACTTTTTCTTTATTATATTATATTATAATTCTTATATTATAAATTACTACAATCACTAAGGAAATCACTATGAAAATTCCTCAAAAGACTAAAACTGGAACTACCATTACCCAGTTACATTATTCCTCAGTATTTACCCTAAAGAATTAGCATACTATAGTGATACATACATATACACATTTATAGCAGAACAATTAATAATAGCCAAATTATGGAACCAGCTTAGGAAAACATCAACAGATGAATAGATAAAGAAATATAGCATATAAACACAATGGAGTTTTACTCGGCCATAAAAAATGAAATTATGTCATTTGCTGGTAAATGGAGAGAACTGGAGAACATCATGCTAAGCAAAATAAGCCAAACTCAGAAAGTCAAGGGTCATATGATTTCTCTGGTATGTAGAATCTAGGGAAAAAATAAATAATAAAGGGGGCACTCATGAAAATAGAAGGGACACCAGTAGAATACAGGAAGGGCAGCAGGGGGAAAAAGGAGGAGAGGAAAGGGAAGGTACTGGGAAATGAAATCAACCAAATTATACTATTATACTGAGTGCATACACAAGTATGTGACAATGAATCCTGTCATGTGTAATTATAATGCACCAATAAAATGGGAAAGAAAAAAATGACAAATCCATGAACAATAATAAAGGTCTCTAATACACACTCTGAAAAAAAAAAACTGAAAATCATTCTTACTAGAAGTCACTACTGGAAAGAAAGAATCATGTGTTCAGAAAAACACCGAATCTTGAAAGTTTAATGAGTTTTACTATGGAGAAAGACAAAAGAACAACAGTGGTGAAGACAAAACTGTAGAAAATCTACAGGTAAGAGAGAAAGGCAGAAAACACAGTAAAACCACATAGACTAAAGAAACAAAACAGAAAATGTGAACTAGTAATTTTAGCTTCCTTTACAATGAAAAAGAAAACTTTTTAAGAAACAGTAGTTAACATCAAGTGTAGTGCAAAGATCAAGGAAGAAGAGGACAGGGAGTTGGATTTGGCCCTAGAGTTCTTTGGGAGTGTAAAGTCAGCAGAAAAGAAAGGAATTAGTAGAGCTAAAAGGTAAAGAAATGAAATAGCAGGTAAAGACCTCGCTCAAATGGATAACAGAAGACATCAGGAGGGAAATAAAAAAATTCTTAGAAGTAAACGAGAACAAAGACACATCATATCAAAATCTCTGGGACACTATGAAAGCAGTACTTAGAGGAAGATTTATTTCATGGGGCGCATTCAAAAAAAGAAGTAGAAATCAACAAATAAACGACTTAACACTACAGCTCAAAGCGCTAGAAAAAGAAGAGCAGACCAATACCAAAAGTAGAAGAAGACAGGAAATAGTTAAAATCAGAGCCGAAATCAACGAAATCGAAACAAAAAGAAACAATTGGAAAAATTAACAAAATAAATAGTTGGTTCTTTGAAAAAATAAATAAAATTGATAAACCCTTAGTCACACTAACAAAGAGAAAGAGGGAGAAAACTCAAATTACTAAAATTCGGAATGAACAAGGAAACATCACAACAGACACGAGTGAAATACAAAACATAATTAGAAGCTATTTCGAAAATCTATACTCCAACAAAACAGAAAACCTCGAAGACATCAACAAATTTCTAGAGACATATGAATTACCTAAACTGAACGAGGAGGACATACACAACTTAAATAAACCAATTTCAAGCAATGAAATAGAAGAGGTCATCAAAAGCCTACCAACAAAGAAAAGTCCAGGACCAGATGGGTTCTCAGTCGAGTTCTACAAAACTTTTAAAGAAGAGCTCATTCCAATACTCCTCAAACTATTCCATGAAATAGAAGAGGAGGGAACCCTCCCAAACTCGTTCTATGAAGCCAATATCACCCTGATACCTAAACCAGACAGAGACACATCGAAGAAAGAAAATTTCAGACCAATATCCTTAATGAACATCGACGCAAAAATTCTCAACAAAATTTTAGCAAATCGCATACAAATATATATTAAAAAGATAGTGTACCACGATCAAGTGGGTTTTATCCCAGGGATGCAAGGTTGGTTCAACATCCGGAAATCAATAAATGTCATTCACCATATCAACAGACTTAAGGTTAAGAATCACATGATTATTTCAATAGATGCAGAAAAAGCATTTGATAAAATACAGCATCCCTTCATGCTCAAAACACTAGAAAAATTGGGGTAGTGGGAACATTCCTTAATATTATAAAGGTCATCTACGCTAAGCCCATGGCTAATATCATTCTAAATGGTGAAAAACTGAAAGCGTTCCCCCTAAAAACTGGAACAAGGCAGGGATGCCCTCTCTCACCGCTTCTATCAACATCGTCCTTGAGACTCTAGCCAGAGCAATCAGACAAACCAAAGAAATTAAAGGGATACGAATAGGAAAAGAAGAACTCAAACTATCCCTGTTCGCTGATGACATGATTATATATTTAGAGGAACCTGGAAATTCCACCAGAAAACTTTTAGAACTCATAAGTGAATTCAGTAAAGTAGCAGGTTACAAGATCAATGCTCATAAATCCAATGCATTTTATACATAAGTGATGAATCTTCAGAAAGAGAAATTAGGAAAACTACCCCATTCACAATAGCATCGAAAAAAATAAAATACTTGGGAATCAATCTCACAAAAGAGGTGAAAGACCTCTACAATGAGAACTACAGAACACTAAAGAAAGAAATTCAAGAAAAACCGTAGAAGATGGAAAGATCTCCCATGTTCCTGGATAGGCAGAATTAATATCGTCAAAATGGCTATACTACCTAAAGTGCTATACAGATTCAATGCAATTCCAATTAAAATCCCAATGATGTAACTTGCAGAAATAGAGCAAGCAATTATGAAATTCATCTGGAAGAATAAAAAACCTAGAATAGCTAAAGCAATCCTCAGTAGTCAGAGCGAAGCAGGGGGTATTGCAATACCAGATCTTCAACTCTACTACAAAGCAATAGTAACAAAAACGGCATGATATTGGTACCAAAATAGACAGGTAGATCAATGGTACAGAATAGAGGACATGGACACAAACCCAAATAAATACAATTTTTTCATACTAGACAAAGGTTCCAAAAATATGCAATGGAGAAAAGATAGCCTCTTCAACAAATGGTTCTGGGAAAACTGGAAAACCATATGCAATAGAATGAAATTAAACCCCTATCTCTCACCCTACACAAAACTCAACTCAAAATGGATAAGGACCTCGGAATCAGACCAGAGACCCTGCATCTTATAGAAGAAAAAGTAGGTCCAAATCTTCAACTTGTTGGCTTAGGATCAGACTTCCTTAACAGGACTCCCATAGCACAAGAAATAAAAGCAAGAATCAACAACTGGGATAGATTCAAACTAAAAAGCTTTCTCTCAGCAAAGGAAACTATCAGAAATGTGAAGAGAGAGCCTACAGAGTGGGAGAATATCTTTGCCAACCATACCTCAGATAGAGCGCTAATTTCCAGAATCTATAAAGAACTCAAAAAACTCTACACCAAGAATACAAATAATCCAATCAACAAATGGGCTAAGGAAATGAACAGACATTTCACAGAAGAAGATGTATAAGTAATCAACAGATATATGAAAAAATGTTCAACATCCCTAGTAATAAGGGAAATGCAAATCAAAACTACCCTAAGATTTCATCTCACCCCAATTAGAATGGCGATTATCAAGAATACAAGCAACAATAGGTGTTGGCGAGGATGTGGTGAAAAAGGAACACTCATACATTGCTGGTGGGGTTGCAAATTAGTGCAGCCACTCTGGAAAGCAGTGTGGAGATTCCTCAGAAAGCTTGGAATGGAAACACCATTTGACCCAGCTATCCCACTCCTTGGCCTATACCCAAGGACTTAAAATCAGCATATTACAGAGATACAGCCACATCAATGTTCATTGCTGCTCAATTCACCATAGCCAGATTGTGGAACCAACCTAGATGCCCTTCAGTTGATGAATGGATAAAGAAACTGTGGCATATATATACAATGGAATATTACTCCACAATGAAGAATGATAAATTATGGCATTTGTAGGCAAATGGACGAAATTGGAGAATATCATGCTAAGTGAGATAAGCCAATCTCAAAAAACTAAAGGACGAATGATCTCGCTGATAAGCGGATGAGGACATATAATGGGGGGTGGGAGGGGTTAGCATTAGGTTTAGGGTTAGGTTTAGAGTTAGGGATAAGGAGAGCGGTAAGAATGAAGGAAAGAAGGACTGTATAGAGGGAAAAGAGGGGTGGGAGGGGTGGGGGGGAAGGGAAAAAAAATAAACATCATTGCCCTATGTAAAAAAAAAAAAAAATTATGATACCAAAAATATGAAAACAATCAAGATGTCAAACATTATATAATAATTAGATAAATATATAAACATATCTTTATTATAGGATTTTGGGTAGTAACTAGAAATGATGCTTTGAAGACTATTAGAGATATTTATAAATGCTGATAAGATGATGTAACAACCAACACACTAAATGAAATATACATAAGGAGTCTCAAAAAAAAAAAAAAAAAGTAATAGGTATAAATAGTGTTGGATTATATGGAACAAGCCTACTATAAGAAACGAGATAATGCTTAGATCTGATTTAAAAAACAACTTCAATAAACAGCAGAAGCAATGATCTAACTACTCACCTCAAAATACTTTACCATCTATCGGTATTAAAAATGAAATAATTATTTTTGGTAAATATTCTCAAAAAGAAATTCATTTATACTCATTTAATAAATTTGTTTATTTGCTGAATAGTACATTTAGCAACTAATTCATCACAGTAGATTACTAGGAAGCTAAACTGCTTTAAGTCAGAAAGATTTAAGGCAGTGATACTGAGGGTTTTATATAATAAACAAATGGACTAAAACTACTACTAATTAACTAGCTAACATTTACTGAATGACATGTGTAAGGTAAACCAGGCTTGGTGGTACACATCTAAAATCCCTGTTACTCAAGAGGCTGAGGCAGGAGGATAACAAGTTGGAGGTCAGCCTGGGCAACTTAGCAAGACCTTCAAAATTAAAAACAAAAAGGCCTGGGTTCATTCTCTAGTATAAAAACAAAACAGAAGAAGAAGTAGTTATTTGCCAGGTACTAACCTAAAATGCTTCACCTGCATTACCTTATATGATTCTTCTAGAAATTTATAAGGTCGGTACTATTTTCATTTTTATTTTACAAATGAAGAATCTAAGTACCCTAAGGTCAGGTATTCTGTGGAGATAACACAGGTCTGATAGTTCGAAGTTAGAGATAACCTTCTTAATTGTTTTGTTCTACTACCTCTCAAGAATCAGTTGTCTTGAAATACTCAAGGGTGAAATAAAGATTGTGCCTTAGTTTCGAAACCTGGGATCTTCAACAATTATTTATTTATATTTTGCAGTCTCAGAATAATTTTTAAATAACTCTGGCTTTGCAAAAACTCACAAGACCCACCATAAAAATACTGGATGGTTCATCTGTCTACAAGATTTAGTTTTAAATATAAAGTTTATTGTTTATCATTTGATTTCTAAGTATATCCTCTCAGGCGTGGCTGCACACACCTGTAATCTCAGTGACTCAGGATATTGAAGGACAGAGGATCAGAGGTTCAAGGTGAGCCACCAACAATTTAGTGAGGCCCTAAGTAACTTAGTGAGACCCTGTCTCAAAAAATTAAAAGAGCTTGGGATATAAATCAGTGGCAAAGAAACCATGGGTTCAGTCTTCGGTACCAAAAGGAAAAAAAAGATTTCTAAGTACATCCTCATCATGGCACACCTGGAAAAGGAGTTCCATGGACTATAAAGCCAGTCACTCATCCTCTGGTGACAAGCACTAATCAAAGTCTAGCATTTCAAAATAAATGTTATTTCAGGAAGTAGATAAGCTGGACCAAACAATGTTCAAATACAATTTCAAGTGCTATATATTAACAAATACTTGTTGTTAAGATCCTTACCTGTAAGGGAGCGGGAGGCTTTGGGGGTTCAACAACCCAGGGCCTTGCACATGTTAAGCAAGTGCTCTATCACTCTAAATCCACAGGCCAGAATTCTTACAGTTTTAATAATTCAATATCTTGCCACGTACCTCATCTATTTCACAGTCAGTAAACTGCAGCCCTCTGATAGGAAATTTCTGTTCTAAGCTACAAAGCGGCCCACTTCAAATCATCTGTTATTCAACTCCTCCCAACAGCCTAATTGATAAAAATAGTATTTTCAGAGAACTGAATCATTCAGGGATTCCATGTCTTGTCCTTGGTTTAAAATGAACTATTAAAAGGGCTATACAACTTTTGTCTTCAATGTTTTATATCTCTATAACCCACTACAAACATCAAGTTACATTTTCAAACTACAACTCACATTTTCTTGAAAAAGACAAGAAACAACATTGTAACATCTGTTACCACATTTGCTACACAGATATGAAGAACACGGCTTTATGCGAAATGTTCAAAAAGCTCTACTTCTTTGATGTAACTAATATGTTTTCTCCTCAAGGATCTTGAAAATACATAAAAGATCATATTTCTTTTTATGCCTTCACTAGCAAAAAGTTCAGGAACTAATTTAAGACAGAACTAAATAAATTATGCTTGACTTTACAGCTGGAAGATCTCTATTCTATTCCTTTTACCCTTACCTTACCCCATCTATGCAAATTTTTGCTTTTATTGAGTCTGAGGTATGTATGCATATTACTGAGGTCGAACTACATAAAGGTGGCATTCCATATCTTTAGTTTCTGCATCTGTAGATTCAACCAACCACAGATCAAATATATTAGGGGAAAAGACTTCACTGTACTGAACATGCACAGACTTTTTTTTTTGGTCATTATTCCCTAAACAATATGGTATAACGACCATCTGCATAGCATTTACACCATATTTTATATTACAGGTAATCTACGGATAATTTGAAGTATATGAAAGAAAGAATGTGCATAGGTTATATGCAAATACTACACCATTTTCTAAAAGGCACTTAAGCATCCATGGATCCTACTATCTGGAACTAATTTGTGGACACCAAGGGATGACTGCCTATTATCCATTTAGCACTTTACACTGACTAAAAGCAATTTCAAAAGGGAATAAGAAATACTGCAATTTCACAGAAAATTAAAAAGTAAGACCAGTAAAAGAAATCATTTTTACATCTGTAGCCAACTGTAAGGATTAGAAAATAAGATTTTGAGGATTTAAGACTGCTACACTTCAAAAACGGTAAACTCTTAAAATTACAAATTTATCTCTAATAAAGCTAAACCACTCTAAACAAGCCTAAAACTGATCATAAGAACATTCGCTCACCAAACTAGCTCCCAGGTATTAGACCCTGACTGAGTAACAAGAATATCTCTGTGGGCTGCAGGGGTGGCACACACCTATAATTCCAGCGGCTCCAGAGGCTAAGGCAGGAGGATCATGAGTTCACAGCGAGCCTCAGCAAAAACAAGTTGCTAAACAACTCAGTGAGACTCCATCACTAAACAAAATACAAATAGGGATGGGGATGTGGCTCAGTGGCCAAGTACCCCTGAGTTTCATTCCTGGTGCCTCTCCGTATAGAAAGGAAATTCTTCAAGTGAATTTTCAGGTTAGAGATAATTTTTTCCTTACCTTTACGCAGGCTCCCTCTACTGACAGGAAAATAAACTATGGAATTACAGTGGCAAATTAACACAACAAAAAATATTGTTAAATACTTTGAAGTCAGTATTTTAGATAAAAGTTTAAAACTGACTTTATTATAGACTCAAAAAGAAAATAAATATCTGTGAATTAGCAAGTCAAATAGCATTCACATTTTATATTTAGCATACACCACTTCAGTATACTTCTTTTCAATATAATCCTTAGATGCAAGAAGGGTTAGATATTTTTAAATCATTTTAAATATTTTTTAAAATTTCTTGTAAAGGTAATATTTACCTGTATCTGTTCTGGTGTCCATTGGTCTAGGTTGACAGACTTGACCCTGGATATATGAACCCCAAGATTTCTATGAATTCCAGCACATCTTATGCAAATAAACACACCAATATTCCAGGAAGCCCATCGGGGACCTAATTAAGAAAAAGAAACAAATAAAAGTAAGTATTAAAAACTAAAAATTTTTAAAAAAATCACAAAAGCATATTAGAATTTGAAGCATTCTGGTTTTCACACCATTATACAAGAAGCTTCGAATATCATACGGTCAAATTTTCAAATCATACTGGCAGCAGCTTGTTAAAATGACCTGTGACTTGGCTGCACTGAAGGTTATAAATAAACCTTCAAGAACCTTGATCATTTTACTAATTTTGCTTTCTGGAAACTTCTCCTAAATCCAAGATTTTAAAACTCATCTATGTAAAGTTTTTTCACTGAGCATATTTGAACCAGTAGTAATGTTGCCCAGTAAAAAGTAAGTTCTTCTTTAAATATGTAAGATACTACTTAAAATACTAACAAATAAAAATGTTTTAAGACTTTTTTTTTTTTGCAAATGGGTTCTGGATATCTGAACCTCACAACCCTCCTGTCTCAGTCTCCCAAGAAGCTGGTACAACACATTTAAAAAAAAATAATAAAACATAGGGCTGGGAACATAGCTCACTGGTAGAGCACTAGTAAAGCCCTGGGTTCAACCTCCATTACCACAAAAACAAACAGAATATAAAAATAAATCCCAATATTATGTATAACTATAATGGACCAATTTTTAAAAAGTACTATGTCAAATATTGAAAGAACTGTATCAAATAAAATAAATAAAACATATCAATTAGGAAAGAAAACCAAATATATTAGTATTAAATATTAAATATATTAGTACTGTATGCAACAATGAAAACAAGAACTGCCTCAAAAAGTCTTATATTCACATGAATAAATATCAAATTTAACACTGAGATACACAGATGAAGTGAGAAAACTTGTAAAATAATAGCATAATGCATATTAACTAAAGGTACTTATAAATATCATAAAACAGGTGGGCAAGTGGTGGTGAAAAAAAGAGTGTGTGATCAGGGAAAAGTGCACATGGGCTTGGAGAGCATTGATTATTCTAAACTTTCAGAGCCAGTGGTAAGAATTCAAACTTTTATTTCTGTAACACACAATATGCATATAGGTACTGAGGTATGCTGTAAAATGTTACTTCTTTGGTCACGGTCAAAAAATCCTGAAAATATTGCAGAAAAACTAGCATACAAATAAATATCATATATTCACAAGCATATACCTGGTTTCTATAAATTATTTGACTGAAATAAATCAATAAAAATCAACTTTTTAAAAAAATTATACGTTTCTATTTTAAGTACACTTTTTTTTTTTCTCCCAGTGCTAAGGATTAAACCAAGGACTTGTAGCATGCTACGCAAGTGCTCTACCTAAACCCCCAGGCCATACTTTTAATGAGAACTTGAAATTTACTCTACAAAAACATTAAAGCCGGTAATTACAAGACGGAAAAACTAAACACATGCCTCTCTAAACTCCTTAATTACATAGGAAGTACATTAGGTATATACAATTTTTCTCAACTACCCTGCTTTTAAATTTGAGAAATGACATCTACAAACTGACAAACATACACTTGGGACTTCTATGATTATTCTGGATACAGTTACACCTCCAATTACTTTTCACTTTGTCTAATCATTTCTAACTAAACATTCTGTAACACAATTATCTTGTGTTTTGAAGCTTACATAGAAATCTAAGGTAAACAGTTAAAAATAAATAGCTGCTAAGAATTAGTACTTAAGTCTCAAACTAAGAAAAGTTAAAGAAACACAAGTTGGCTCTCAAACTCCACTGTGCATACGCCATCAACGATATTATGAAAATGCAGACTCTAATGCAGTACCTGGAGTGAGGCACCTGAAGTTAAATTTCCAGTTACGCTTATGCTGCCATCCACAGACCATATTTTGTATAGTAAGGTTCTAGAATTACTGTTGACAGTTTCATATTCAAGTTTTCAGTGTACATCACCTATCAAGCCTGAAACTGCACATAAAACCCAACCACACAAATACTAAGGTTTTCTTCTATATATACCTATGGTAATGTTTAATTCATAAATCAGGCAGGCACAGTAAGAGATTAACAAGAATGACTAATAAAATACAACAATTATAACAAATACTATAGTAAAAATTATGGAAATGTGTTCTCTCACAATATCTTACTGTACTGTACTAACCCTTCTCTTTGTGATGATATTTAAAGGAAACAATTTACAGCTTTTCTATGGTCTACCTAAATTGATAGTATGAATACTCCTGTGCTTTGGGGCCATTACTATGTAAAATATGTATTACTTGAATGCAAGCACTGATATCACAACACTGTTTCTGAAAGTAGATGACAATTAAGTGACCAACTGGCAGGTCACATATATAGCATGGATCACATTCTAGATAGGA
Organism: Sciurus carolinensis; assembly: GCF_902686445.1. NCBI lineage: Eukaryota > Metazoa > Chordata > Mammalia > Rodentia > Sciuridae > Sciurus > Sciurus carolinensis. Next base: position 89,624,264 of record NC_062219.1, read on the forward strand.
CACAGAGGAAATGGCATGAGATTTCATCACATTCAGAATGGTCTGTAATATAAAACTGTTCATTTCTAAATTTTCCATTCAATATTTTCAAATTACAGTTGACTCTGGGTAACTGAAACTGCAGAAAGTGAAACCATGGATAAGGGAGAATCACAGTCCTTTCTGATCTACTTTCATATACCTATGAACTTATAAATGCGGTGGCATTAAGAATGAAAATAAAGGTGAGTCACCAGAAGAACTAAGAAGATTTATTGATAGAAAATATAGTGAAAAGGAAAAGGTAGAGAACAAAATGTCTGCAAGTTCTATACTTGAAATTTAAAACAAAGTTATATGTACAGATTCAGAAAACGGCAGAATTGGTGAACGGTTTAAATGACACTGATACACCGATGAAAAATGTCCAGCAATCAATTAAGAACAGGACTAAAGTTCTAACCTGGAGCATCTTCTGCAACCCCAAAAGGCAGTACAAAGAGTAAATAAAGCAGAGTACTAAATCAGATAGAAAATTAAAAGCAATGCAAAATTAAAGGAGAAAATTTTTTTTAAAAAGTTCAACAATGTCAAATCATTCATATAAGTCAAGAAGAATGAAGCTAAAAAAGAACATCTGGATGTGGTAACTAAAGTAATTGAGAGGTCATGGGTAACTTCATAAAGACTAAGCAGAGTGAAAGGGATTCTACTTTCAGTCTAAACTCTTTACCATTTCAGTCTATGACACCAAACCTGTAAAAACAATTTTCCATTCTCTTCTGTATTGTTTTCGTAACCATCTTGATCTTAATTCTTCATAAATTATTTTTCAAAATTCCAATTTACATAATCAAGGAGCAATAAGAACACACTCCTTGTTTTCCCTTGAATACAACTCAATTAAGTCTGTCTCAGCACTTTCCTTCACACCATTTCCCTTGCCTAGAATGTTCTGCTTGTGACCATAAAAATTCTACCCCATCTCCAAGGACTAAGTAAAGTACTATCTTCTTTTTAAAGCTCTTCCTTATAACTTCATCCTCCATTCTCTTTTCCTATAAAAGTCTGCAGCTCATGACAGCTTGTCTCTTATAATATGCCACAATAGGTACCTTCTGTTTTTTCACTTGTTATTAGTTGTTCTGTCTTAAAGTAGATGGAAAATATCTCATTAGGAAAGCTCTATATGGCCTTCTGCATCACCTATAGTAAGGAAACAGGCTACATAATGACAGGTCTGATGACTTAGTGAAATTGGAGGGTCTTTGATTCCTGGAACAATTGATCTACTATTTTGTTTAAAAAAAAAAAAAAAAGAGAGAGAGAAAAAAAGAAAACCAAAAACTTGGTGGCAGAAATTGTGGTCTTTAATAATTTTGCCACTCTTCCTTTTGGTAATAGAGGTCTTTTGAGTATTACCTAGAAACACAGCTTCCCAATAAGACTACATTTCTAAGCCTCTTCTGCAGCAAAGCATGGCCACACAACCAAGCAAAAATGATATATTTTGCCATTAACTAAACTGGGCCTTTGTTTCCTAATCTCTTCCCCATTCCCATTACTTGAAAAATGATACAAAACTAACCTGTTACCTTGGATCCAGATGTTAAATCCCATGTTGAAGATGACAGAAATACTCTATCCACACTGGATAGTTCATCTTCAGACTACCATGAAGGAAAAAAACCCATCTTGTTTAAGCCATAGTCTTTAGGAGTCATTTTGTTATAGCAGTTAAACCTATAGTGTAACTAATACAATGTGAATTATAATTGTATTTGGTAGAACAAATAGAATACACCTGAGATTTAATATTCCTTGAGTTCAGAGATAAAACCCTAAAAGAAGGATTAAAGAACAATGAAACATATTCTCATAAAACCCAAATGTTAATTCAAACCGCCAATCATATATTAAATGTTTATTTAACCAAGGTACTAAATGAAGAAGGCAAAAACACAGATTATGCCTTCAAGAAGCTTCAAGTCTAGTCAGTCAGATAATGATTATAACATAAGAGTAAATGATGTGGGAACACAGAAGAGGAAAGGATGAATGCTAACCAGTAATATTAGTACAGGCTCTGTAGAGTCAGTGGTATTTGAAGCAATTACTAAAAGACAGGTACAGGAAGAGAAAGTAAAGTCTGGACAAGGTACAAAATTACGAAGTAGACCCTAAGTAAAGTGAACAGTACCTCCCATTCTTGAAGAATCTAGACTTTGCTATGATGTATGGTCAAAAATTATAATACTGAAGTATCTTATAACTATATTCCTTTTTCATTGATTTAAGTAATGATACACACATACAACTTGAATTTGTATGGTATCAAGTAGTTAATAACTCAGAAATGAAAAGTAGGTTTAACGTATGGAAACCTTATAAAAGTGGGAAAATGAGGTTTGCTGAATGATAAATCATTATATGTCTAAATAATATAAAAATATGATACATCTAAAAAAATGAACGGAAATCTTCCTGAGATCTCAAAAGCCTTGTAGCTTTCATGCCATTTGAAAAATAAAATGAAATTTTGTGTACTTCAGGGGGGAAAAGAAAAAAAAAAAAAAGCTTCTCTTAAATCTGCTTACCATGATGGGATTTAGAAGCAGAAAAGCTTCATTGACATTTTCCCCCCAGTACTGGGGACTGAATCCAGGGGTGGTACCACTGAGCTATACCCCCCAGTCCCTTTTTAAAATGTTTTATTTTGAGACAGGTTCTTGCTAAGTTGCTTAGGGCCTCGCTAAATTGCTAAGGCTAGGATCCAACTTTAATCCTCCTGCCTCAGCCTCCTGAGTCACTAGGATTACAGGTATGCATCACCCTTTGATATTTTTTATAAAAAGAAAATACAGTGAGGAAATGAGACTTTAACTGCTAATACTAATTTCCTTTTTAAGATTTAGTTCTGGGCTGAGGAGATAGCTCAGTCGGTAGAGTGCTTGCCCTGCATGCACAAGGCCCTGGGTTCGATCCCCAGCACCGCAAAAAAAAAAAAAAAAAGATTTAGTTTTTCCATAAGCTTCTCTACTCCTTCAACAACCCTTTTTAAATAACACTTATCATAATGGTTTATAGTTAATTTTTTTAACTGTCTTTTCTGAGAAGCTGATTTCTTTGAGACTAGTAACTCCATTTTATTGATTTCTGTATGCTAGACCCAGGCACAATGTCAGCTACAAAAATTTAGATAGTCTCCAGCTTACAAATGATAGCTAAGACCTTGAGTCATCTAAGTTATCTATCAAAACTGTTTGGACAGGAATTTTTAAGGAAACCACCCTCCTACTAAATAGTAAAACATCATAATTATTTCCAAACACACTGCCTGGTTTGATTCTAATAAACAGGGGAGATATACAATATTGCCACCCATTTTAAAGACTGAGAAACTTGGGCTCAAAATATAATGAAAAATGCTAGTAATGAGGAGAAAGAGCTGAAATCATATCATGTGCAGATCTCCAAATGCAACTTAGAGTACTTTGCACCTCCTTCCCTCGTAATTCTGGTAGCATCCCAAACAAAATTTCCTACCACTGGTTAATTGGTTTTACTCTACTTTGTTAATGTTTTGAAATGCCAAGCCACTTGTTGTTGAAGCAATTAATTTAAAAATGCAAATAACTTCTTCATATCCTTCCATAAGTATCATTCTTTTGCACATTATTTAGTTCATTTTATTTCTTTCCCCATAACATTCAATATTAGAAACAATAAAGACTGGATTTGGTCCAGTTTCATTAGGAAAGAAAACTGCAAAGAAAAAGAAAATTTTGCTCAAGGAAAAACAGAGTAGAAGAGGAGGGCAAAATCAACTAAGATCTAAAGAGTAACTTCCAGCAGCATCATTAGTAGTAGATATCTTAGGAAAGAGACACACAACAAAGCAATAAAATGGGCTCAAAGAGAAACTACCTGTATCAAAATACTGTCTGCGAGCAAGCATGAAAGGAGAAACCACCCTTTTATTCTCCCTCTCAAGGCTTTTTATTCTCTATCCATGAGTATTAGCTTGCCCTTCATTGCTTATTGTCAATTATGTTATGAATTGGGTAGGCTTATAGACAACCAAGAGAACTAAACAATAATCCATGAAAATGTGTTTTTACAGTATAAACAAATAAACTACAAGCCTGCAAAAGAACCTGGGGGTGGAGAAGGCAGATTAGAAGTGATTGCAAATAAGCCTGAGGGGTTATGTGGAGTGATAGAAATGTTCTAAAAATTCCACAGTGGTAGGTAAGGGTTGCAAAATTCTGTTGATATACCAAAAATCACTGTATATACTTAAATAGATGAGCTATATAGCATGTAAATTATATATCTACATGCATTCCTTTAAATGTAAAAATGAAATATCATATATTCCCTTTTTAATTGTTTTTCTACTTTACCAGAAAGAAAGAATGACAGTCAAAAATAGAGCCAGTAGGTTGAAGTTGAGAAGACTGTCAGATGATTATGATGTGCAGCTCTTGCAGATACACAGAAATGTCAGCCAAGAAGTTATGGACTCAGCTATCACTTAGAAAGATGATATTTTATCTTCTATTAAACACAAAAGTTTAAGAGTTCCATAAACAGTATTTCAAGAATAGTTATTTTAAAGTTCCAAATGGTTTCTTATAGAAAACATTTTCAACCGACTATAGTTTATTCTTAATAGTAAATATATTTTATTATGCATAGTTCTACTAAGAAGGAAACTAACATTTTGTCATGACCTTATCATCTGTGGTTATCTGTGTCACATTCATGTTTTCCTATAAGTAGCAGCAGTAACGCCAGAAGATGAAAACATATACGGATAACATTTTATAACCAGAATTCCTGCACAACCATTATAAGCTTCAAAAGAGTTTTAAGTTCTGTATACTACTGTATTTACTTTTACAGTGCTGGGATCAAACCACAAGGCTTCACGAATTCTAGGGCAAGTACAGCACTCTACCATTGAGCTACATTCCCAGAGTTGAGGTATTCCTTAAGAAATGCTGAAGGTATATCAAGGAGGTTTAAAACAAACAACAACAACAACAAAAAAAAAGGTCTATGAACAGCCACTTTTATATCACTATGACAAACAAAATAAAAAAACTCAGAAATGTTTTTAGTCTCTAGGATAAACCACCATAATGAGTATATACACATACTGGGTTTTTATTTTGTTTGGTTTTGGTTGTTTTTGAGATGGGGTTCTTGCCTGTTGCCCAGTCTGGCCTTGAACACAATGGGCTCAAGTGATCTTCCCACCTCAGCCACTTCAGTAACTGGAACTACAGACAGGCTTCACCATACCCAGCTTTTACCACTTTAATTCAGTGCTCAGCACAAGCTCAGTAAATATGATGGAAGAACAAGAAAGAAAGAGATAATGCTAAATGAAAAAAGTAATTCCAAAGAATGTTTGAGACCCCTACCACTATTCTATCAGGCACTGGAAAGGGTCATATGACAAAACAAAAAGTAATCTACTCCCTATTTCCCCCTATATTCAAAGTCTAATTGCAATAAATAGGGAGAGAAATACATCCAAAAAGGGCACATATCCATTCATTTCCTCAAGAAAGCACACTGTTTACAAAATGCTCTCATTTTGATCTAAGGTTTATTTACATGTCACTGCCCTTCCTTAGTATTTGTTCAATCTGACAAAGAATTTATCACTGATGCTATTGGGACAATAGATGTAATTGATGTAGCTCTACGGATAAAATAATAGTTATGTTATTAATGCTAATTACCTGATCTGGGTAACTGTACTGAGGTCATTTAAGAAGAAGTCCTTATTTTAGGAGGTAAGATAAATATTTAGGATTACAGACATATTTTGGCTATCACTTATTCTAAAACAGTTCAGAAAAGAATGTTTGTGTAATATATACATATATATGAAAAATATGTGCTAACAGCGAACCTCACACTATCACGTTTATTTATAATGTACCAATAAAAAATATGGAAAATAAAATAACAAATGTGATTAACATTTGAAGAAGTTAAATAAAGGGTGGGAAATAAAACTGTATTAATATAATTTCCTTCATTTATTCTTTTTTTTTTTTTTTTTTTTTTGGTACTGGGGTTTGAACCTAGGGACTATTAATAACCACTAAGTCATATCTCCAGTCCTTTTTATATTTTATTTAGAGACAGGGTCTCACTGAGTTGTTTAGGGCCTTGGTAAGTTGCTGAGGATGGCTTTAAACCTGTGATCCTCCTGCCTCAGCCTCCCAAGTTGCTGGGATTATAGGCATGCAACACCGCACCCAGCTTCCTTCATTTACTCTTGCTTGCACTTATAGAAATGAACAATTGAGAACAGAATTCTGTGTATGATTATTCAATAAGAAAATCATAACAAAAGAAGAAAAAATTATCCTATATTCACATAAATTTTCTTAACATCAGTTTCTTCATCTAAAAATAAAAGACCACCATCTTCCACATTCAAACAACCGTTATGAATATCGAAAGACTAAATACATATGCGAAAGCTTTCTACAACTACAAACCATTTTTGTAGGGCTAACAAATGCTTTTCTTTGTATCTCTCTTAATCTACTATTAAGAGTCCAGGAAATAATCTTTTTAGTCCAAAAATCTACATTCCCTTAATCATGCAAGTTCACCAATTATACACTAGACGATAAAAAGTAATCATTTTAGGGCTGGGCATGGTGATGCATGCCTGTAATCCCACCAACTCGGGAGGCTGAGGAAGGAGGATTGTAAATTCAAAGCCAGCCTCAGCAACTCAGCAAGACCCTGTCTCTAAATAAAATATATTACAAAAAAAAAAAAAAAAAAAAAGGGCAGGGATGTGGTTCAATAGTTAAGCTGCCCTGTGTTCAATCCCCGTTACCAAAGGAAAAACAAAGGAATCATTTTTGAGGAAGACGTTCACATTAAAAGTACACATTAATTATGAGACACTTTTCAAGATGAGAAAAACAAAAACAAGAAGTACTTTTCTTTTTTTAATCCCTGGTTGGGCACCAAAAGAAAATGCTTCTTTACTTCTTATAATTGAAGAAATATGGTATAACTCTAGCCTTCAACTCATCTCTAAGTAGATTCTTATAACTCAGATACAAAAGCAACACCTTGAATTAAACATATCTAAGACAGAGCTAAGCTTTCCACTGCATCCCTCCCCACTCCAACACATGCTCTTAATTTAAATAGAAGTTATTCTTGCTCCTCTTTTTCTTTCAGTATCTCTATTTAATCAAGCAAACTTTCTAATCATTTTGTTTTTTTCCCCCTTCAGAGTCATGACTTTAATCTCATTCTAATTGGGCCTGTTTCAGTTAAGGATCGCATCAGCTACCACCTAGAGTCCTTGACTACTGCAGTATCCTCCTAAATACCCTCCTCCCTCCTGGTTCAAAACAGTACTTTTCAGACTTGTTAACCCATCATATAAAGTTTAACCTCATTAAACATATATGCATGTCTGGTTACCAATGAAAAATTAAATGTTTTAAAGTTGGAAAAGGAGATTACATCATTTACACTGGTTCCACTGTGGAAAGGAGGGAGCAATAATAAAGCAGTCTGCTTTACTGCTTTTACAAAACCTGTTCTGATAATTAGCAAGTGACTACTCACATGACTTTCTCTTTCAAAATGCACAGCACTAAAACAGACACATAGGATAAACTTCTTGAAATTTGATACACTATCCTCTCAAATCCTCAAGTATTTCATCTAAGAGAATGTACCCAGGAAAAAATGAGAACCAGTTCTTAAAGTGTCATTTAAAAAAAAAAGAAGCCTGGCTCCATTTGAATGATATATGATATAACCAGAAACAAAATCACCTAAAAATCCTAAAAATGTATCTGTGATCTGAAAACATCTTAGGAAAGGGACATCAGCAAGACAGCAGAACAGATGGTTCCTGGCTTTCCCTCTCCCCACATAAGCAACAAATAAACATCTACATAGGGTTCATTCCCCTCTGAGAAAGTCACATCCACATCAAAATGAACAGGAAAAGCTAAGATGCTCTCATATCAAACCCTCCATTTACAATGTCATACAACTGTCAAAGGATCCTCAACCCCCAGCTTAGGCATTAAAAGTGAATGATCTGGGGCTGGGGAGATAGCTCAATTGGTAGAGTGATCACCTTGCAAGCACAAGGCCCTGGGTTTGATCCCAAGCACCAAAAAAAAAAAAAAAAAAAAAAAAAAAAAAAAAAGTGAATGATCTGCTTTGCCACCTGCACCTCAGATACAGCATTAATCCCCAAGATATATAAAGAAAAACCATAACACCAAAAAAAGCAAATAATCCAATCAATAAATGGGCAAAGGAATTGAACACTTCACAGAAGAAACACGACTGGTCAATAAATATATGAAAAAATGTTCAATATCACTAGCAATTAGAGAAATGCAAATTAAAACTACACTGAGATTTAATCTCACTCTAGTCAGAATGGAAATTATCAAGAATATAAGTAACAATAAATGTTGGCAAGGATGTGGGGAAAATGGTATACTTATACATTGTTGGTGGGATTACAAATTGGTGCAACCAATGTGGAAAGCAGTATGGAGATTCCTCAGGAAACTTGGAATAGAAGCACCATTTGACTCAGCTATCCCACTCCTTGGCTTATACCCAAAGAACTTAAAATCAGCATACTACAATGATGCAGTCACATCAACATTTATAGCAGCTCAATTCACAACAGCTAAGCTATGGAACCAACCTAGGTGCCCTTCAACAGATGAATAGACCAAGAAAATGTGGTATATATACACAAAGGAATATTACTCAGCCATAAAGAAGAATGAAATTATGGCATTTGCCAGTAAATGAATGGAGCTGGAGACTATCATAAGAGAAATAACCCAATCCCAAGAAACCAAAGGCTGAATGTTTTCTCTGATATGTGGATGCCGACTCACAATAGCTGGGGAAAGGCGGGCAGTCACTGGATTGGACAAGGCCCAGTTGGGGGAAAGACAAGGGGAAGGGAATGGGAAAGATAGTAGAATGAAATTGGACATAACTTTCCTGTGTTCATACATGAATATATAACCAGTGTAACTCCACATCATGTACAACCACAAAAATGGGAAGTGTAGAAAAAAAGAGTGAATGATTTGGCCTATCCTTTCAGCACCCTAACTTTTATGGTTTGGGTTCTTAAATAAACTAGCTCTGGGAGCGACAGGATTCTGCATTCAAAAGTTTCCCTGAACTGCAAACAGAAATTATGAATGGGCATGCATGCACTTTCAAGGGGCTAAATCCCTGAGGTCAATATAGACCTTCAAGAACAGTCTAAACATATGAATTGCCTAAACTGAACGAGGAGGACATACACAATTTAAATAAAGCAATTTCAAGTAATAAAATAGAAGAAGTCATCAAAAGCCTACCAACAAAGAAAAGTCCAGGACCAGATGAGTTCTCAGCCAAGTTCTACAAAACCTTTAAAGAAGAGCTCATTCCAATACTCCTCAAAATATTCTGTGAAATAGAAGAGGAGGGAACCCTCCCAAACTCATTCCAGGAAGCCAATATCATCCAGATACCTAAACCAGACAGAGACACATCAAGGAAAGAAAATTTCAGACCAATATCCTTAAGGAACATCGACATAAAATTCTCAGCAAAATTTTAGCAGATTGCATACAAAAACATATTAAAAAGATAGTGCACCATGATCAAGTGGGTTTTCATCCCAGGGATGCAAGGTTGGTTCAACATCAGGAAATCAATAAATGTAATTCACCATATCAATAGACTTAGTCAAGAATCACATGATATCTCAATAGATGCAGAAAAAGCATTTGATAAAATACAGCACCCCTTCATGCTCAAAACACTAGAAAAAATAGAGAGAGTGGGAACATTCCTTAACATTGTAAAGGCCATCTACGCTAAGCCCATGGCTAATATCATTCTAAATGGTGGAAAACTGAAAGTATTCCCCCTAAAAACTGGAACAAGGCAGGGATGCCCTCTTTCACCACTTCTATTCAATATCGTCCTTGAAACTCTAGCCAGAGCAATTAGACCAAAGAAATTAAAGGGATACGGATAGGAAAAGAAGAACTCAAACTATCCCTATTGCTGATGATTATATACTTAGATATTTGCTTATTATTATTATTATTATATACTTAGATATTTGCTTATATATTTGCTGATGATTATATACTTAGAGGAACCAGAAATTCCACCAGAAAACTTTTAGAACTCATAAGTGAATTCAGTAAAGTAGCGGGATATAAGATCAATGCACATAAATCTAATGCATTTTATACATAAGTGATGAATCTTTGGAAAGAATAATTAGGAAAACTACCCCATTCACAATAGCCTCAAAAAAAATAACATACTTGGGAATCAAACTCACAAAAGAGGTGAAAGACCACTACAATGAGAACTACAGAACACTAAAGAAAGAAATGAAAGAAAACCTTAGAAGATGGAAAGATCTCCCATGTTCTTGGATAGGCAGAATTAATATTGTCAAAATGGCCATACTACCTAAAGTGCTATACAGATTCAATGCAATTCCAATTAAAATCCCAATGACGTACCTTTCAGAAATAGAGCAAGCAATTATGAAATTCATCTGGAAGAATAAGAAACCTAGAATAGCTAAAGCAATCCTTAGCAGAAAGAGCGAAGCAGGGGGTATCGCAATACCAGATCTTCAACTCTACTACAAAGCAATAGTAACAAAAACGGCATGATATTGGTACCAAAATAGACAGGTAGATCAATGGTACAGAATAGAGGACACGGACACAAACCCAATAAATACAATTTTCTCATACTAGACAAAGGGGTCAAAAATAAGCAATGGAGAAAAGATAGCCTCTTCAACAAATGGTGCCGGGAGAATTGGAAATCCATATGCAACAGAATGAAACTAAACCCATATCTCTCACCGTGCACGAAACTAACTCAAAATGGATTAAGGACCTCGGAATCAGACCAGAGACCCTGCATCTTATAGAAGAAAAAGTAGGTCCAGAGCTTCAACATGTCGGCTTAGGACCAGACTTCCTCAACAGGACTCCCATAGCACAAGAAATAAAAGCAAGAATCAACAACTGGGATAGATTCAAACTAAAAAGCTTTCTCTCAGCAAAGGAAACTATCAGCAATGCAAAGAAAGAGCCTACAGAGTGGGAGAAAATCTTTGCCAATCATACTTCAGATAGAGCACTAATCTCCAGAATCTATAAAGAACTCAAAAAACTCTACATCAGCGGGGCTGGGGAGATAGCTCAGTCGGTAGAGCGCTTGCCTTGGAAGCACAAGGCCCTGGGTTCGATCCCCAGCACCCAAAAAAAAAAAAAAAAAAAAAACTCCAAGAATGCAAATAACCCAATCGACAATGGGTTAAGGAAATGAACAGACACTTCACAGAAGAAGATCTACAAGCAATCAACAAATATATGGAAAAATGTTCAACATCTCTAATAATAAGAGAAATGCAAATCAAAACCACCCTAAGATTCCATCTCAACCCAATTAGAATGGCGATTATCAAGAATACAAGCAACAACAAAGAGAAAGGTACATTCATACATTGCTGGTGGGGCTGAAAATTAGTGCAGCCACTCTGGAAAGCAGTGTGGAGATTCCTTAGAAAACTTGGAATGGAACCACCATTTGACCCAGCTATCCCACTCCTTGGCCTATACCCAAAGGACTAAAATCAGCATATTACAGAGATACAGCCACATCAATGTTCATAGCTGCTCAGTTCACAATAGCCAGATTGTGGAACCAACCTAGATGTCCTTCAACTGATGAATGGATAAAGAAAACTGTGGTATATATATACAATGGAATATTACTCAGACATAAAGAATGATAAAATTATGGCATTTGCAGGCAAATGAATGAAATTGGAGAATATCATGCTAAGTGAGATAAGCCAATCTCAAAAAACCAAAGGACGAATGATCTCACTGATAAGTGGATGATGACACATAATGGGGGGTGGGAGGGGTTAGTGTAGTGTTAGGGTTAGGGAGGGGGGCAAGAATGGAGGAAGGACTGTATAGAGGGAAAAGAGGGGTGGGAGGGGTGGGGGGAAGGGAAAAATAACAGAATGAATCAAACAACATTACCCTATGTAAATTTATGATTACACAAATGGTACGCCTTTACTCCATGTGCAAACAGAGAAACAACATGTATCCCATTTGTTTACAATAAAAAAAAAAAAAGAACAGTCTAAAATACAGACCTCCCCATTTCTCCCTAAAAGAGATTTCTCTGCATACCTTGCTGGTTGCTGTCTGAAGGTCAGGTTTCTATTGATCTACATCAGGAAGCTAATAAGAAAAATAAACAATAGACCTCCTTGAGCCCAAATGGAAGTGCAGGAACTTCTCAGGTCTTCTCCCCAGCTCACTCCTACAATAAATCCACGTCTGCAGATTTTCCCTGGAAAGAGTGCATGCATACACCGAGCATCCTAATTTTTTAGAGCTCCCACCTGAGGGACTAGCTCTGGAAGCTGACAAGGCTCTCTAGACCACGAAAATAAAAATGTGGTTTACAAGTAGGTTCACCTCCATCAGCTATCCCCAAAGGCTTGGAGTGCATAATCTAAAAGTGCAAGCACATGCCACAAATTCTCTCCTTAGTATAGTGTAAGTAGGCCATAAACTTCAACCCTCAATTTCTCCCCAAGAACAGAAGGAAGCAGAACATATATTCAAACATTCCAACATTTCCAGCTGTGTTTTAATAGGCTGGTATCCAACTCATTTTTCTCAGGCACTGGCAGGATTTGGCACATCTAATTCTGAGGGCCAGTAAGAACAAAGACTACAGTTGGAATGGACAAAGACTTGAGAAGCACCTAGAATCTCTGACTGGGCTGATTAGTGAGGTCCATCTCCCATATGAAGCCAATCTCATAAGACTGGGAGAGACAGTTGTCTTACCTGATGTACAGAAACCAACACTCCACAACACCAGCAAAAAAAACTTGACTTAAAAATGGACAAAGGACCCAAATAGATATTTTTCCCGAGAAGGCATAAAAATGGCCAACATTTATATAAATACGTGCTTAACATCATTAATCATCAGAAAAATATAAACTAAAATCACAATGTGGTATCACCTCACAGTTTGTAAAAGGTCAAAAAGACAAGAGGTAACATATGTCAGTAATGATTTGGAGGAAAAGGATCCCTTATACACCGTGGTGGAAATGTAAATTGGTATATGCATTGTAGAAAAGTGTGTGCAGCATCCTTAAATAATTAAAAATAGAACTTCCACATAATCTCGTGATATTCCAGAGTATATACCCAAAGGAAATGAAAGCAACAAGCACAGCTGCACTTCTACATTCAATACAGCATTTTTCATAGGAGTCAAGATATGGAAACAGTTTAAATGTCCGTCCATTATGGGTAAACAGGTAAAGAAAATGTGATATATACAGAAAATGGAATATTGTTGATATAACACAGTTACAGTAAAAAAGGAGATACTGCCATCTCAGACAATGTGGATGAATCTTATGTCAAGTGAAGTAGCCGGGCACAGGTGGAGGAAAAAAAAAAAAACACAATTTCACTCATACGCAAATCTGGAGGGAAGGTCAAACAGAAATAGAGTAGAATGGTGGTTACCAAAAGGAAGGAGGGAGACAAATTAGGGAGAAGTCAGTGAGAGGGTTAGACAGGATTATGTCTAGAGTTATAATGTACACCATGAGGTTTACAGATAATAATATTGTATTATATGCTAAAAATAAGCTTTTTAAAAGAGTAGATCTTAGGTGCTCTTACAACAGCCCCCAAAAGCTAACTGTGTAAGGTGATGAATATATTTATTTGCTTGACTATAAAAATCATTTTATTATATGTATCACAAGATCATGTTGTATACTTAAAACATATGTAATATAAAATAAATTCAGAAACTGTTTACATTAATACACCTATAATGTAAGATTTTGGATCTCTATTTTCAAGTTTTCTTAAATGCCAAAATATTCATTTAAAAAAATTTTTTAAAGTTGTAGATGAACACAATACCTTTGTTTATTTTTATGTGGTGCTGAGGATCAAACCCAGTGCCTCACACATGCTAGGCAAGCACCCTACCACTGAGCTACAGTTCCAGCCCAAAATCGTTCATTTTTTAAAATAATTGATTTATTTTCTTTCACCAAGGCAAAAGCAAAGGTCAAAATAAAACCATACTCTCAATATCTTTCAGAGTTGACTGTCAACACAATTTTGCTTGTCTTTCTTTTTAACTTAAAAAAAAAAGCTTAAATGAGAACAATATAAAATTCTTATTTAGTATTATCAACATGTTAACATCCATTGTTATCAAAAATAAATCACTTTCTTTGTCATAGATAATTTCATGAAAATTCTATACTGGCTGTAACTGGACACACTCAGAGAAGAAATTTATTCATTTGGTTAAACTGAAATCAAGCTCAAACATTTTTCATTTAGGAGACAAAAATATGACAGAACTGCCATAAATCCAAATTGCAGTGTAAAATAATAGTATCCAAACTGACAAAAGAAATCATTAATGTCAAAAACAGCTAATAAACAGTAACTACTAGGAAAATAACAGGACAACAGGAAAGATAAAAGATATCTGGAAAAATACAAAATAGCTATCTTCCTAATATAAATTTTATTCTAATATTATCCCAATTTCTTATGATTAAATTCCAGAAACTATGGCAACGTTGGCATATTTAACATACTCTGGAGTTATACATTAGTAACTTGCTTATTTTGCTTTTCATTTCTGAATTCTAGGTTCCATTATTATCTGAGTATATACTCCCATGCCAAAATACTAACAATACCCACAACATAAAATAATTCAGAGAATGGAGTGGGAATCTTAAACTGGATTAATAATGAGCGCCATCTGGTGGTACAAGAAGTTTTAAATGATTTCCATTTTTTAAAAGTGGTTTATTAAATATAAATAAGGTTATAAATTTTTTTAAATTATGAAAATATCTCAAGTGAACAAAAAGCAAAGATAAAAACTGCCAATATAATTTAACCAAAAATGTAAACACAATTTAACTTCTGAAAAGTTACCTATGGTGGTCTATCAGATCATTCACTGAGCAATCAGTTAAACGTATCGTTAACCAATATTTAAATGTTGCATTTTAATCCCCATGAAATCATGAGTAAAGTTCAAAATGCAATATCAATAAACATGATCTTATTTAAAAAACAAGCAATGAGTTCAATAGTTTAATTTAAAATGAAAATCTACTTGGGAAAAATGTGACTATTTTACTGCAAAACTTAAATTTTTGGGTTATGGTTTACATATTAGGTGTACCCAAAAAGCTCATGTGTGAGATAACACATGGTTTAGAAATGAAATGACTGGGTTTAAGAGCCTTAACCTAATCAGTGCATAAATTTGCTGATAAGGATCAACTGGGTTGGTAACTGCAGACTGGTAGGATATGGCTGGAGGAGATGGATAACTGGGGCGTTACTTTTGGGGTATATATTTTATCCCTGGTAAGAAAGCAGTCTCTCGGGCTGGGGAGATAGCTCAGTTGGTAGAGTGCTCGCCTCGCAAGCACAAGGCCCTGAGTTCAATCCCCAGCACCACAAAAAAAAAAAAAAGAAAGAAAGAAAGCAGTCTCTCTCTGATTCCTTGTTGTTATGTTCTAAACTACTTTCCTCAGTCATGATGAGGCCCAAAGCAATGGAGTCACCATATATGGACTTGAGCACCAAATACATTTTTCCTCCTCTAAAATTGTTCTTGTCAGGTCTTTTGGTCACAGCAATGAAAAGGCTGACTAAAAAAAGTTTGCTTCTTTCTTCTGTCAGAATGCAAGTAAATAGTTAAAACTATGAGAAGTGCAGAAAAGAAGACAAAATGATTTATGATTTACTACTGCACAAAGTCAGGAAGTGAATGTGGTAGGTAGAGTTGTCAAGTTTTTCAACTAGTAAATAATGACCTCCATTATATGCCACATCTATTATAAGGTAAACATAACAGCACAGAATACTGTGCAAAATTAAGGGAAAAAATAACAGAATAAATCAAACATTACCCTATGTAAATGTATGATTACACAAATGGTATGCCTTTACTCCATGTACAGAGAATCAACATGTATCCCATTTGTTTACAATAAAACTAAATTAAAAAAAAGAAATATTTCTTCTAGTCTATACATGTATGCATGTAGGTATGTACTGAGTCCCCCTCTAAGTGTCTCATATATAGAAGGTCTGAACCACTGTACACTCTACTACTTTTCTGTTATGTGAGTTCGGACATGTTCCCTAAGCTTAAGTTTTCTTCTCTGTGAAACAGTGCTGAAAACAGAAATATGACAATAATGATTGTGCAAAGTATTAAATGAGAAAATGTACATAAACAGTATCTGACACGTGGTAAGCTCTTGTAATTAAACTATCACACTGAAGAATGGCTTACTACAGATTTTTTTCATTTTAATTTTTAGGGTAAGATTGCTTAGATCACATAAAAGCAAAAACCAAAGCAATAAACCCTAATAATAAGTGTTTCTCAGAGAAATCAAAATGAGATACACCACCTTTGCTGTCAGTCTTTCTGTATCATAAAGCTGAGATATGAACAAAATGATAAAGTTTGGTACCTCTCTTTTCCTTGTGGCAATTCTAATTATCCCATTGTTGTTTTCTCTTCCTAACCAAGTACCACCATTCTGTCTCTTTCTGGTCTTCATCCCTTGATAGAAATGTCAAACTGCCATATTTCCCATAACCGTAATGAACCTTCAGTGCATTAAGTATTTACCCACCGAAGGCAGCACAATAGCTGTTCTACAAAGAAAGATCACAGTTTGAAACATCAGAGTTACACAACTATAAAGAAGTTATATGGCCTCCATAAACCATAGTTTCCACAACAATAGGAGAAATTTACCTACGCCTTGGAGAATTCTTGAAATTAAAGGGCATGAAATATATAAGCACCTAGCACAAAGTAAGAACACCACATATCAACTCCCCTAACTGTCTGACAGGTCAGCTTGTCACTCCTTAAACAATTCAAATTAAAAAAATGTCCCTTCTTGTAGTATAATGCAACTGTCATTTCAAATAAAAGAATGTTCCCTTCTTGCAGTATACTCCAACTGTGTGAAATTATATGTTAGAAAGTTCTCTCTTATACTGATGAAAATGTCAATAACTGTTCAAAAGAGGAAAAAAATCATGATAAGTAAAATAGGAGACAACCTGAAAGGCAGCCTCATAAATGCAGTATAACTCTGAACTGGGCCTGGAGAGATGGATAAAATGTGGACAAGCAGAAAAGACTTAGAAGGGTAATTATTCATTCACTCATTCATTGACCCACTGACATCAGAAATGTGCTGAATGAAAGCACTATGTGCCAAGAATTTTCTAGGTGCTAGGTATCTAGCTAAGAAATAAAACAGACTTCTCTGACATCATTAACTATACATTCCAGAGGAGCAAGACAGAGAAGTGAACAAGTTTGTCTTTAGAGGTCTGTAAAATTAATACTAACTTTCATTTGGAGTGGAAAAAAATTCAATAATTAATGTCTCATTGGGAGAGGACAGGGAGAAGGAAAAATAACAGAATGAGAGAAACGTCATTACCCTATACACATGTATGATTAGGCAAATGGTATGACTCTACTTCGTGTACAACCAGAGAACCAGAGAAACAAAAGTTGTACTCCATTTGTGTACAATGAGTCAAAATAAAAAATAATAATAATAATTAATGTCTCCATGCAATAGAACTGTTACTTAAAAATACGACTTGATACAGGAAAAAGCATACACTATTAGCTAAAATGATATTCTGAATTACCTAAAGAGTCCAACCACTTTCTTGTCTATCAAGTTCACAAATAAGAGATAGGTGACTAACCCCATTATTTAATATCTTTGGTACCAGTTAAACACAAACAAACAATGAAACAGTCAGAAGTGGTGATGCACAACTATAATCCCGGGTACTTGGGAAGGTGAGTCAGGAGAATCACAAGTTCAAGACCCAGTTTGGGTGACTAGTAAAACTTTCTCAAAAAAAAAAAAAAAAAGGCTGAGGATTTAACTCAGTGGTAAAGTGCTTATGGTCCTGGGTTCAATCCCCAGGACTGCAAAAACAATGAAATACCAATTTATCAAAACTTTAATAAAATATCACCAAGGAAAAAATTAGTCTTGTTTATATTTTTGGCATGAAAATAAAGAATAGCGAACTATAATAATATAAAAGATGTTTTCAACAGCATAAAACAGGAGATGATATTTGAAACATGAACAGTTTTACTTACATGGTATAGAATATAACCAAATGTTTTAATTTGACTTGAAAAAAAAATATGTGATGCCAGCATTCAACAAAGTTAACATCAAATTTACAAATGAATTATCATATTCCCTTTAAAAACTGAATTAGCCTTCAGAGAATGGGAAGGATTAATTTGTTTCACATTAATTAGTACTGTAATGCTTTCACTGGAACAAGAGTAGTAGCAACATCAATAATTCTGTCCTTTTCTCCTATAGAGAGTTTGTAACCCTAAGTTACAAACCCTAAGGGATGTTATAAATAAATTTAACTATTTGAGGAGTGTAGGAGAAAAGTTTCAGTAAAAAGAAACAAAGCACCTTAAAAAGTAATTTTTCTTTTCATGTCTTGATTCTATTAAATTACTATACTGAGTTTCATTTCTAGCCAAAATATGGAGAAGCAATGAATTTACCTGACTAAAACAACTTAAGAACTACAGAAAATATTATAAAACAACATTCGAAAAAAGACTAGAAATCAAGAGGTGGCAAAAACTAGGTAAGAGTCCTACAATGACCTCAGTTTACTGCCTAAGGAAAAATATCCAGAGTATGCCACCGAAGATAAAACCAGAAGCAGTCCCGTTCTCTCCCTAGTGAGAGTATGCCACCGAAGATAAAACCAGAAGCAGTCCCGTTCTCTCCCTAGTTTGAAGACATGGATCTAGAGTCCACAGAAATCAACGTGGCTAGAATTCATGAGGCAGGAGAAAGGAGAGATAAACAGAGAAAACTTCTTACATTGGCAAAAGGCCACCATTGAGCATTCAACAGAGTATTGATTATTGTATATGTGCAGGGAAATTACAGAAGACGTAAAACCTACCCCAAGGAAACAAACACAGCAGGGAAATTTCCCATAAGCTGCACTAGAAAAACCTCACTATTCATGATTCATCAGATGTGACAGAAGAATTTCTGCACTAATAATGGGAAAAATTAATTCAAGATCAAGTTTAAAAGCAAGACCTGGAAGAGTCAGACTACTTCCAAGTAGTCTGTTCCTACTGTCTTCAAGATCAAAAATAAAATAAAATAAAAAATTACAGGAATACAAAAATATCTATAATTGACAAGCAAGCAAAATTCACAATACTTAGCAAACAGTAAAAGAAAAAAAAGTTGCCAGTCATAAAAATCTTCAAAGAGGAGAAAAGTCAATCAATGGAAATTGACTCAAAAATTACACTGATGGCTAGGCTCAGTGGTGCATGCCTGGAATCCTAGTGATTCAGGAAGCTAAGAGAGGAGGATCACAAGTTCAAAGCTATCCTGAGCAACTTAGCAAGTCCCTCTCTCAAAATTAAAAACTTTTAAAAATTGGGGGGGGGGGGGTTGCTGGGAATGTAGCTCAATGAGCAACCCTGGGATCAATCCCCAGTACAATTAAAAAAAAAAAAAAAAAAATATATATATATATATATATATATATACACACACACTGATGATAGAATTGGTAGGCAAGAACATTAAAAAACATTATCACCATTATATATTCAAGAAGATCTAGGAAAGACTGAACATTTTAGGAAGAGGTTGGAATCTTTAGCATGTAGAAGGAAGTTAGGTAATTGGGGGAAATATTACAAACTTCATGCTAATAAAAGTACCCATTCCTTGAAAGACACAAATGAGCTCTCTCCAGAAGGCAAAGGCACCTTGAATAACCCAGTATCTATTAAAGACTCAGTATGAGGGCTGGGATTGTGGCTCAGTGGTAGAGCACTTGCCTCGCACATGTGAGGCACTGGGTTCGATCCTCAGCACCACATAAAAATAAAGAAAGAAAGAAAAGATACTGTGTCCATCTACAACTAAAAAAAGATTAAAAAAAAAAAAAAAAGATTCAGCATGAAATTTTCAATATGCGAACAAACAAAAACTCCAGGACTAGGGGCTAAGGCTGTAGCTCAGTGGTAGAGCACTTGCTGGACATGCATGAGTCCTTGGGTTCAATCCCCAGCAACACATAAAAAATGGGGGAAAAAATTAAAAGTTGTTTAAATATTTTTTAAAAACATGTTACTAAAAAATAAATAAATAAAAATTAAAAAAAAAAAAAAACTGCAGGCCCAGAACACATTTCTGGGGAAATCAAACAATTAAGGAATAATATTAATTCTATACACAAATTGTTCAGGAAACTAAAGGAAAAGGGGAGGAGGAAATGCTTCCTAATTCATTCTGTGAGGCCAATATTACCCTGATACCAAACCAGACCTTAATCATTTATCAAAAGAAATAAAAACTACAGAATGAAACCTTAAAATTTTTAACAAAATTTTAGCAACTCAAATCCAAGAATATATAGAAAGGATAAGTTTGATCAAGTGTGACTTATTCTAGGAATGCAAGGTGTATAATGTGTAGAAATCAATGTTATTTAGTATATTTAAAAGCTATATGATCATCTCAATAGATGCACATGCAGTATTTGATAAAATTCAACATCCAACTGATGAAAACTTTCAGCAAACTAGGAAAAGAAGAGAACTTCTCAACTTGATACAAGCCGTCTATGAGAAACCTATAGTTAACAACCTATTAGAGAGTAAATGGCTGAATACTTCCCCATTAACATCAGGAACAAGACAAGCTAGTCCACTCTCACCACTTCTATTTCCCTGAAGGTTCCAGTCAGAGCAATAAAATAAGAAAAGGGAAACAAAAGGCATACAGATTGGAAAAGAAACAACACACTTGTCTTTGAGCATAATGATTATTTAGGTAGGAGATTTGATATAATCTGTAAAATTTGATATAATCTGTAAAATAGCTATAAACAATAAATGAGGTTAGCAAGGTTGTAGGAGACAAGATAAATATGCAGAAACCTACTATATTTATATACACCAACAACAATTAGAAATTCAAAGTTTAAAAATACAATTTATAATAGCACTAAAAAATAAAACTACTTATGGGTAAATCTGACAACAAAAAAGCAAAGCCCATATACTGGAAACTACAAAATACTTCTACGAAAAAATAAATAAGACCTAAATAAACAGAGAGATATGCTTTTTTCATAGACTGGAAAACTACAATGCTAAAGATGTCAATTCTCCCCCAAATGCATCTACAGTCTCAAAGTCATCCCAATTAAAATCCTAAATTACTTGTAGACAGCAACAAACTGATTCCATATGAATTTATATGGAACTTCAGGGGACCTACACTAGCCAAAACAACTGTGAAAAATAGCTAAACTGATGAACGAATACTATCTGACTTCAAGATTACTATAAAGCTACAGTAATCGATATGGTCTAATATTGGAATTCAGGCAAAAATCAAAAAACAATAAACTCCAGAAATAGTCCCTAATGTATACAGTCAACTGATTTTTTGATTTAAAAAATCAGTTTGATTAAGGTACAAAGGCAATTCAGAGGAGAAAGAATGACCTTTTCAAAAAATGGTTCTGGGCTGGGGGTTTAGCTCAGTGCCACAGCACTTGTCCAGTAAGTGCAAGACAGTGGGTTTGATCCTCAGAACCATCAAAACACAAAGAAAAAAAAAATAGGTCTGGAAGGACTGAATGTCCATATAGAAAAAAAATAAACTTTAATTCATATCTCTTATCATATACAAAAAGAAACTCAAAATGGATTATGACCGTACTTTTAAAATACAAAACTTTTAGGAAAATGCAAAGAAGAAAATAGTCAGAATTTAGGGATAGGCAAGTAGTATTTATACTTGCTAAAAAACAAAGAGTAAAAGGAAATATTAATAAATTGGACCTCATCAAAATTTTAAAAATATTTCCTTTTGTGAAAGGCCATGTGAAGAGGCTGTAAAGTCAATCTACAGAGCAGGAGAAAGTATTTGCACATATCCAACAAAAGAGTAGTATCCAGAATATAAAAAGCACTTTCAAAACAATATTAGCAAAATATCCAATTAGAAAATGAAAGTCATAGAAAGACATTTCATATGAAGGGACATAGACAGCATATATGATGTTCAATACCGTTCAGTTGGCCATCAGAAAAATGCAAATCAAAAATCATACCAAGTCGGCCGTGGTGGCGCATGCTGTAATCCCAGTTGCCCAGAAAGCTGAGGTAGGAGGATCACAAATTCAAAGTCTGCCTCAGCAAGTTAGTGAAGCCCTAAGTAATTTTTCAGACCCTGTCTGAAAAAATAAAATTAAAAGGGCTGGGGATGCGGCTCAGTTTTTAAGTACCCCTGGGTTCAATCCCTGCTACCAAACAAACAAACTCATTCCACTATCACACACATCTAACAGAGTGGTAAAATGGTTAAACAAAAAAATAGTGACAAAACCAACAGCGGGCAAAGATACAGAGAAACTAAATAATTTGAAAATCACTAATAGGAATATAAAATGGTACACTTTGGATAAGTATGGCCGTTTTTTAACAAATCTAAACACAATTACTATAGGACCCAGCAAATTGCACTACTGGGCAGTTATCAGAGAAATGAAAAATTTGTGTTCACGCAAAACTCTATACACAAGTATTTACAGCAGCTTTATTTTTAATAGCCAAAAACTAGAAACAGCCCAAAAGTCCAAAAGAAAAAACTACGGGACACACATACATATTGTAAAATACTACTTAAAAAAAGGAAAACTATCAACATATATAGTGGACTTATATAACTCTCCAGAAGAATCACACTGAATATAAAGCTAATCCCATAAGGTTACATATGATTTATATAGCACTTTTAAAACGACAAAATTTTAGTAGTGGAAAAGAAATTCACAGTTGCCAAAAATGGTTAGAAATACGGGAGTGGAGAGTGAAAGAAGGTGGGTTTGTGTGGTTATAAGATGGCAATCCAAGAAATCCTTGAGAGGATATATAAATCTACATGTGATAAAATTATACAATTTTAAATATGTACATACACACACACACAAACAAGTACAAATAAAAGTATACTCAGTGGATTGTATCAATGTCAACATTCTGGTTGTTTTAGTCTCCTATAGTTTTATAAAATATTACCACTAGAAGAAACTAGGACAAGTTCAATGCAGGTTTTTAATCAACCAACAGATAACAAACTATGACTGATACCGTCATAAAGCCTTAGTTTCTTTATGTATGTTTTTATTCAGTTTTCTTTCCACCCCAAATATTCACCAAAAAGTAAGAACTTTTACCTCACATGGGACAGAGAAAATATGGCCATTATTTTAATCTATTGAATATTCAAAACAGTTAAAACACTAGAAATACTCAATGCCCTACACCTTGAGAAAACTGTAATCATTTGCCAGTAAATATGTCTATGTTGCAGTAAATTACATGGTATAATAATAAAATCTTAATAATCCTGAATCCCACCAAATAGACCCACCAGGTTAAATGGGGTTATTTATTGATAAACTCTTTTTATTTATGACAAAGAAAAAATATTCATTAGGAATTTAAGAACACCAGGCATGGTGGCATAATGTAAGAGGTTTGCAAATTCAAAGCCAGCCTCAGCAACTTAGTATGGCCCTATAACTTAGCAAGACTCTGTCTCTAAATAAACTATAAAAAAGGGTTGGGGGGCTGGGGTTGTGGCTCAGTGGTAGAGCACTTGCCTAGCATCTGTGAGGCCCTGAGTTCAATCGTTAGCACTACATAAAAATAAATAAATAAAATAAAGGTACTGTGTCCATCTACAACTAAAAAATACACTTAAAAAAAATTTTTTAAAAAGGGTTGGGGATGTGGCTCAGTGGCAAAAGACCCCTGGGTTCAATCTCCAGTAGCAAAATAGATGAATAAAGAATGACTTAAGAACAATAATTATTTCATAAAATCATAATCCTGGGTTAAAAATTTTAATAGCAAAAAGTACTACTCAGCTGAATTTTCTGTGATGTTAGAAACACTATAATCTGCATTGTTCAACACAGTAGCTCTTAGACAAATGTGACTATTAGCTTTAAAATATGGCTAGTGGAACAAAGAAACTGAAAGTTTAAATTCACTTAAATGGTAACATATGGCAGTGGCTTCCACACTGGACAAAGCTACTTGTCCTATGTTACCATTTAACAAGATCTAGAATTTACAAAACTTTCAAGAGAATACACACACTACACACCCAGAGGCACAATGTAAAGTTAACCATCAGTATTATTAGGTCAGTACTTTTAAATGAAGATACTATTAGCATTTGGAGCAGAATAAATCATTATACAGGATGAGTTTCTTTTCCCAAATTTTATTTTATGGCTACTCTTGAAACTACAGATCATTATTTCACTCAAAGAAATTGCCGTTATTTAGTTAATAGCAATAATGCATTTTCACCAGCAGATGGCATATATACATATGACATAAAACTACCACCTCAAATACTATATTCAAAAGCTTAGTAAGTCCAATTATAATGTATCAGAGACACTAGTATGTTCATTCACACAAAAGCAATTTGACTTGCTTAGAAAAAGAAAACATGCTAAAAAAATTATATGAAAAATACACTAACCAGTCTCCCAGACACCAGTTACCAGTGTTTGTCAATTTTTTATTTATTTGAGTTAACCACAATCTCTTAAACAACTCGGACAAACAAAATGTCAAATAAATCTATTTTAAGAGGCATTTACAGAAATTAATAATTCCTTAAGCTGCAAAATAAATTGCAAGCAATTTTTCTCAGAGTATAGAAGCTGTCTGCATTTCATGGAAAAACCACATTTGTTTCAAAAGTAAACTAAATACAGAATACAAAAAAATAAATAAAATCTGTCAAAGGTGCAAGAAGCAAAAAAAAGGCAAAAGACAAGCTAAGGAAAACTTGAGAAATGGTGCCAACACACTGAAGATATTCATATTTTTAATCTTACCATACTGAGCGAACAGCAGGTAGAAAACAGGTTCTGAAGCACTCTGGGTTCAGTTTCACAGCAGACCCTCTACTTTTTGTTGAAGCTTAGAAAATTGTTGATTTTGTTGTGCTCTGGTTTGGTTCTTCATTTCTAAAGTACTAGGGATGGAACCCAATCCTTCTCACATTTTGGCAAGCATTTTTTCACTTAGCTACATCCTCCAGTTTCCACTTCCCCTTTATTTCGAAATAGGGTCTCACTAAAGTGCACCAGCTGGCCTCAAACCTGCAATCCTCCTGCCTCAGCCTCTCAAGTAGCTGGGATTGCAGACACGCACAACTGCACCTAGTTTAGAAAATGGTGTTAATGTCAACCAAAAAATACAAAAGCAAAATAGTATTTTCTAGTCCCTTTCCCTACCTATTGCTTTTAATTTTCCTGACTTTATTTATCTCCTTCTTAAAACCTGAGGTTTCCCTGTTCTGGTTTCCTCCAAGTCTCCCTGACCCCTATTTAGTTCCTTCAATGATGTACTTCCTCCTGTTACCTTTCTACAAAGTCTTGGTTTCTAATTTTGATTAGAAAAGCATCTAGTCCAGTCCTCCCTCAACCTTCAGAGCTGCTGGTATTACAGGTGTGTACCACTGCAACTGGCAGAAGATTCTTTAGAGAATAAAATCTATAAAAACAACATTCCCGCCTGCTCCTGCCACAGGACTAAGACGGAAGGGGAGAAATGCTCAAAAGGAACCTGGGGTATTTTCCGGAAGGTAAATGGAAACAGTGCAAAAGCCAGCAGCTGCTGTTGGTATATCTTGAGAGCCTATCCATAAAATAACACCTGGAGGAAGGTTTATATAGCAAAATGAAAACCTGGCCTTGAAGCAGGAGAACTGAAGAGGATAGGAAGAAAGGAAAACTGTGTGTGGTCACCAATGGAGGGCAGAGGGGGAAGGATGGCCAGACTGAGCTGGGGAAGGTCCTGAAACCAAGTGGGCAATTGGGAAGTATAACAAAGCAGACATCTGGAGGGGTCCTTGCAGATGAAATTCAAGCCTATTTATTTGCAAGAGGAAAAAGTAACACAAAGGGACTCCTGGCAATTCTGCTCACATTTCATTGGCCATGGCAAGTCAGCCCCATATAACTTCAAGGGGTTAGAGAAGTACAGACCTACCACAAGTCTGATAATGGAGAAAAACGAAAAAAAATTGGATGAATAGCCATGATAACAACCACAGTCTGGAAAGAGGAATGACCGCAAAGCCTCATACTCAACATTGCATAGCAACATAAGGCCAAACAATTAAGCACCCTCAGTGTGGACATATTCAGGGTTTATGTCCCAACAAATCAACAGAGAAGGAATCATATTTGGGCTAGAGGACTCAGTGAAATATCCTGAGGAAGTGAAGACCTATGTTGAGCCTTCAAGAGAGGGAAGAACTCAGATGGACCTACAAGACCAGACCAGTTGCATCCACCTTGACCTTCCTTAGGATAATGGTAACCCACTACTATTCACCCTCATGAATGACATAGATGATTCCAGGCCTGGAGAAATGAACACCTGAAGCAAAAATATGAACCATAGGCTTGAGGGGAAGAGGGCCCATCATAGTTCAGCAGAGTGCTGGAGTCAGAGAAATGGCAGCTGGCCAAGGCATTAGTTGAGAAGATATGGAACGTCTTCAAACAGAAGAAAACTGTGATGAGAGTAAGATGTTAGGGATTATAACCTGTGGCTACATTCTTTCAATGACTCCATCTATTTTGCATAGGAGATGCAAACATGTGAAACTTGATTCCTATCCTTAAAGGACTGAGAAGGACGGAAGAGGTTAAGTTGCTAAATGGGGTTGGGGTGGTGGTGAGGAATCTAGCAGAGAAGGAAGATGGAGCCAGCACAGATGGAGGAAAGTGGAGAGTGGACACTTCGAGGAGAAAGGGGAGGTGGAACAACTGGCAGTGTCAGAAAAGACTATTGGAATGGAGATTATTTTCAAAGGGGACTTTATGAAGTTGGCTCTATGGTGTTCAGTGTAAGCCTTCCACTTTTCTCCTCGTGAGCATTTCAAATTTACATTACTGGAAAAAAAAAAAAACAACATTCCCCTCACATTTGTTAAATGTTGGTTTACTTTGACAAAGAAGTTAATTACAGTGATTAAGGATTTGTTGGTCATCGTGATGGCACAAGATAAAGAGAGAGATGAAATGAAGCTTAATTTTTAAGAATCAATAATCCTTCTTTCAAAAAATAAAATATAATAATCCCGTTTCACCTGACTACCCTTAAAATTTAAGCCTTGTCAAATCTATAATGTTTTTATCCAGTGATTTAGCATCAAAAATTCAGATTAAAAATTCAAGAGTTTAAGCAAACATAATATGGTTTTCTTTAACTGTTTACCTCATCACTTATAAAATCTCTGTCAAGCTCGAAGATATTTATAAATACCTCTCTCATTTATACTATTCTCCATACTGATGATAAATTTATATCATAAGATAACCAACAAACAGCATTCCAAATGTAAAATCTAAAACATGTTAAGATTATTGTCAAATGTGTGTTTGAATTAACTGGCTAAATACTGCTCACTTTGATAACTAATATTTTTTATTATGGAGTCATTACACAGATGATAAAACAACTCAGAACTAGTACCTCCTTCTCACTGTATATAATAACTGAATTTAAAGAGAATGAAAAGATTAAAAAGCTGAGTTAATTTTGACGAAGGTCAGGGGTAATACATTAATTTGTATTGCTAACAAAGCAATAGACAGGTTTCCACAGGACTTGAGTTCACTCTCATGTGTTCTTTCACTATTTCATAGTTTTGAGTAAGTCAGTCAGATCAGCTTTTTTTTTTTTTAAGTGCAGGGCGGGGATACTGGGGATTAAATCCTTGGGTGCTCTACCACTGAGCTAATCCCTAGAACTTTTTATTTTGAGACAGAGTCCCAGAAAGCTGCTGAGGTTGGCCTTGAACTTGCAATCATCCTGCCTCAGTCTCCCAAGTCACTGGAATTACAGGCATGTGCCACCACACACAAGTCCCTGAGTTTGATCCTCAGTACTGGGGAAAAAGCTCAGAAAATGCAATATACTGTAATACTATGTTCGTCAACCATATTAAGGAAGTTTTTTTAAAATATGAATATCCAGTAACAAAACTGTGAGGAGAGGTCAGTAGGTCTACACAAAGTAAACTTGACCCACCACTCCTGACAACAGAGGTCAAACAGGTTTTTAACCTGGCATACTTTTTAAGACAGACCTTAGATTTTATCCTGAGGAAATAATTAAGTATACACATAAAGCTGTGATGGCAGGGGTATTTATAACCACAAGTTAGAAAACAAGAACCTACCAGTGGGGACAGATTACTTTAAAATACTTTTAGGCTATTTTAAAGTACTTACTATTAGCAAATACTTTGTGCAGCAAATAACCCTGAATTCCCTTTGTCCCACTATCATTATTTTTAGCAAATGACTAATCATCACCTACTTGTCCTCTCACACTTCAGGTCACTCTCACTCTACTTCTTCACAAACTGATCCTTTCTTCTTGATCTTTCCTTCTGTCCAAAGTTCTGAATCAAAATTTCCACTAGACTTTGCATTAATAATATTAATTAGAAATGCCAGATGGACCTTCATAGAACTTGCCTGCCCTTAAGATGTGCTTTTCCTACATGATGTTACTACAGCCTTCTTGCCTCTAAACAAAATGACCAGATGTAGACATATGGTCCAGATTAGGACAGGTCATTTCACCCAAGAAAAGTAAAGATGTCTTGAGGGGCCTCTTTAAGAAGCCAAGCAGCAAGTAACATAGGCATAGGAGTTAATAAGTACCAGCAAATAAATAAGGGAAGTGATTAGTAATGAAGCAAACAAAAAAGACAACATGCTATGTAGGCCCAAAGATACAGACAGAAAAAACATGGCTGCCTGAGGACTTTGAAGTTTTTTTCAGGCCAAGCTATCGATGTTCCAATCTTTCTGATGCAACTCCCCAAGACAGACTCTATGGTTGCACTGTCAACTTCCTTACACACCTCTATTCTACTCTACTTCCTGTGTGCCTTCTTGTACTCAGAGAATAGAAAACTAAAAATTATTTGATTCCTTTGTAGTTAGAATTCTGAATGACAATTTCTACCAATTAGATGCACTCATGCAATATGTGAAAAGTGAAGTGGAGACTATCTTCCTGTCCTTTTTTGGCTGTTTTCTAGTAGGAAGGCAATATCATGAAATATCTGGTCTTGAGTGTCTCAGGTGTGAAGAAGCAGTTTTTGATAGGTTAAATCCCACATTCCAGCACAAAGACACCAGTTTACAAGTGTTCTAATGCGGTTATAGCTTTTTAATTGCTGGATCACAGCTAACTGGATTTTTTTCCTTAGAAAATAGTTCTAGTGATGGTCTCAGAGTAGTGGCTCTCTCAAAGTTAGTCCTCCTATAATTTGGGAGTCATTCCTAAAGGTTCAGCATGGAGCCTGCTCTTCTTCTACCCTGTCCAGGGTTTCATTAGCACCAATTTCCTGTATTAAAGCATTTCTCCTGATAAACCTAGAGTGTCTGTTTCTGAGAAGTCCTAATAAAGCAATCTAAAAAGAATATATAATTATAGTACTCAAAGCCAGTGACTTTTACAAGTTCCATGCTAAATAAAGTTTTACATAGGTTGAAAAAAATTAGAAAAGAGAAATATTGGGCTAGGTCATGTTTTCCAGAAAAAGAATCACCAAAGTCATGTTCACTGTCAAACACTGAGCACTTACTATACTATATGAACTATTTCTGGGCCACTGAGATAAATGAACTATTCTTACACTGCTTTGTACTATGATTATTTATCCTTTGCAGATAAAGTCTTTAACCAG
This sequence comes from Sciurus carolinensis, assembly GCF_902686445.1. Classification (NCBI taxonomy): domain Eukaryota; kingdom Metazoa; phylum Chordata; class Mammalia; order Rodentia; family Sciuridae; genus Sciurus; species Sciurus carolinensis. The sequence continues at coordinate 89,654,325 of NC_062219.1, forward strand.
CAGTATACATTATTCTTGTGCATGTCAAGTTCCTTCCCCTTCTCAGTCATTTAGTCATTCAACAAATATGCTAAAAACCTATGAGCTTAGAAGCATTCTAAGCACTGAACAAAACACAAAATCTGGCTGTCAATATTCTACAAAGAGAGAGAGACTTTAGACAATATATAGTATATTTGAGTGAGGATCTAACCTAGATAGGACACCAACTTCATGCATGTGTGGAAAAAGAACATGCTAAGCATAGGAAGGCAAGTATAAAGCTCTGAGGCAGAAGCATGACTGGTACATTCAAGAGCAAAGATCAGACTATGGACCATAGTAGGGCCTTGGTTTTTACACTGGCAGAAAAAAAAAAAATTAAAGAGTTTTGAGCAGAGCAAAAATATGACTTGACTTTTAAAAGATCACTCTATCAGCTATATTAGACCAGATCACAGAAGAACAATCAGAAAATTAGTGAAGTCAACAATGCAGACAATTTCAAAGTTTGTAGCATGAAGAAAAGGACAGAGAGTAAAATGAGGAATGGCCGAGGAGCAAACTTAGAGGAAGAAGGTCAAAGATCCAGTTCAGCCTTAGAGGAAGAAGATCAAATTTTTTGATATGAGATCGGCAAGGGAAAGAATACAAACAGAAGAGAGAAGAGGTTCAAGGGCTGAGTCCTGTGAAGTAAGCCTCCTTCCTCCTGATAAAACAAAACTCCAATGCCCCCTAACCCCTACAATGGAAAGGCCTAACATAGAAATCCTTTACGTCAGTATTCATATACCTTACGTAACTTCAAATTTGTATGGCAAATAGCAGTTGTATCTTACACATATTGGTACTCAAAAAGTTATCTATGAAATATATACAGTTATCCCTCAATATCTATGGGTAATTGGTTCCAACAACCCCTATGGACACTAAAAGTCTATGGAGTATGGAAGGTAATGGCATCATACTTGGCCATACCTAAACATATCTCCTGTGCACTTCAAAGAATCTCTAAATTACTTACAATACTTAACAAGGTGTAAACACTATGTAAATACAGTTACACTGTATTGTTTAGGGAATAATGAAAAGAATAAAAAGTTGTATGTTTAAGATCAACACCAATTTTTTTTCTTCAATACTTTCAATCTACAATCAGTTGAATGCATGTATGAAGAAACCACTGATATGGATGGCAGACTGTACTTCTTTAAGCACTCCAGAGACAAAATTCAAGATAATAATTAGCAATAGAGGTTCTGGTATATTTTAATAGTTTGTTACAATTCTTTCATTATCTTCTGAGAAAATGAGATGATAAGTAAAATCAGAAGATATCAAATACTACATTTTCAAATGCCTTCTTTTAATAAAACTACAGAGCTCTAATCCTAAATTTAGGATCCAGCATCCTAAAATGATTAGAATTTACTATCAAGAGCCAAAAGCTAATTTTGTTATTCTTTAATCACACTGTATTTGCAATTATTTAATTTTTAAAACCTCTTTGGTTTTCTTAAAATGTTTACAGATTCAGTATGTTCAGAATAGTTGATACCATGTTGAAAAATAATCATTTAGTACAAGATTACATACATGTCCAAATATATTAGATTAGTTTAACAGAAAAAATGCAGAACAAAATGAAACAAACATTTTTTAAGTCCAGAAAGCTTCCCCTTATTTGTTAGTAACTTAAGTTTGTTCCACAAAAACTTAAATCTAAAGAAAAGAAAGAAAAGTATAGTGAATACCCACATTTCCATTGCCTAGACTTAGTAATTAATATTTTGCCATGTTTTTCCATCTTTTTATGTTGAAGAATCTTACTTTCAGTCATCAAGAATCCCTAAACGCTTATATATGAATCTCTAAAAAAGCAAACATTCTCCTTCTACCACACCTAACCAAAGTTCTCAATGTCATCTAATACTTAACACATTCTATTTTCAAAACTGCACTCCCTCAAAATAATTTTGTAAAAAGTCTTTTTTAAAAGCTATCATCTCAAGAATATATTATATTGGGTTATGTCTTCAGTACTTTTGAACTTAGAAGGGTACCCCAGCCCAACGTTTTCTATATCATTGACTTGGTAAAGAGATTCTAAACCCAGGTTTAATATAATGAGTAATAACAACCTCCCTCTATTATATTTCAGGGGACATACATATATGAAATGTCACTTACTTGCTATCAGTATAATGCTCGTTAGTTGGTGTGAATTCTAAAAATAATTTGTGAATATTCAAGGTCTATAAAGATTAAACCTGAGATGACTGGAACTGATATAAAAATGTTCCTTAACTCTGATAAATATTATTTGGGACTGACATTCTCCTCTACAAAAACTCAAAACTTTAAAATATTTAGTCAAGATTATATAACTTTATTCAATATGAACATACAGTGATTTAACCATTTATAAATTTGGTTATGTATACATATGTGTTTTATACTTTAATTTAAACATATGAAAATACTGTTACTTGTTTTTGTTACATTTTAGATCCCAGAAAGATGTAGAATAACAGCCTATTACCATACTTCAGATATTTTGAAAATACTTTTTATTGTAAAAATTTAAAACAGAACCTTGACTTTTTTTATTTTATTATGTCTTGTCATTTTTTTCCTGATAGTCAGACATGGTATAAAGGGAACTGCTAAAAGTAGGACTTCAGTAATGTAGTGATAAGGTGTTGGAGGAGGGGATATTCCACAGTCCTATGATTAGGTCTCAGTCTTCCAGCGAATCTTATATCTCTTGTCTGTGAACTTCACAAGTGTTTCCTGGTTTTCTACTCACCTTCATTGGTGACACAAGATGCCTAGAGAAGACTGGAGTTGGGTATTTCCCTTTCCCCAGGTCAGTTAAACTAGGATCTAATAAAACCCTGACAGGTTCAATTCTGACTAAATGGCTTCTCCTAAGGGCACACCTTGTTAAGAACTGAGTGTTCTGGTGTACAGTATTTCAAAATGGTTTCTTTTCCCCTCCTATTGCTGGAAGCCTAAGGAACTTTTTCTCTAATATTCACTCTAAGAATCTAACTCAATTTCCTAGGGTTTTCAATTCTCAGATTTGTTCACTCTGAACATTAATAATTTATAGTTACAGTTTAGGTTTCCCTTACACCAGTTTCTGCTCTTGGGTTTTCTGCTCCAGTAAATTATGATTATCTGTATTGCTGTCTAACCAATTTGGAGAGCAGTCATTTTGCCATGTTGCCTCATTTCTCTGATTTAAGAAGAACTCTTGGATTTGTCTGTTTGTTTTTGTTATTTTTGTTTAGTTCATTTGGCTTTTTTCACCTTTTAAGAGTATAAAGTGACAAACTGAAGTTTCTACCTACTGAATCAGAAAGCCCAAGTCCCTCCAATTATTTTTCTAAAAATAAGACAAATATTTATTTCAAGTAAAAAGCCTTTGCTTCATTCTCTAAAAAATGTAATTGCCTAAAATTTGGAACAAGAAAGCAATCACCAGTAGCCCTGTATTATCAATTGAAATGAAAACCACTGTCTCCATTAAATACAAATTTCAAGTAACAACTAATTCTCAGTAAATAAAAAAGAGAAAATTATCTGTCCAGTAACTGAATAGAATTTCCACAGGAAAAAAAAATGTATTTAATCTGATAACATAAGGGAGTTAGCAGCAGTAACAGTGACCTTTGCTTTTGAAATTAATAATTTCATGAAAGTAAAAAGGAAACCATGTCAAAAACAAGAAAAATTGCTTATATCAAATATTTTGAAAGAATTTATCTTTTTTAATTTTCTATGATAATTATATAAAAAGTCCTCATAAAGTAGTGATATCTCAATTTTAAATTCAGGAAAATTTTAAGACACTAAAACTAGGCAAAATCAGGAGGAAGAAGCATTTCTCTTCCACCAGAAACACTAAATAATCCCCTTAAAAAGTAATTAGAAGGAAAAAATGTTTTTGCTTTAAGTTAAAAATGTGCTATATGACAATCTTTTTAACATCTATATAAATATATTAATAAGAAGGCTTGTCTTTTAAATGTGTGTTGCAAAGATGTCCCCTTCTGGCCTCCCGCGTTTATATCATCAAACATGGGGCTGGGGAGATAGCTCAGTTGGTAGAGTGCTTGCCTTATAAGCACAAGGCCCTGGGTTCAATCCCCAGCACCACAAAAAAAAAAAAAAAGGTATCATCAAACATGTAAATTACTCTGAAGTTCATCCACACAGGCACAAAAGGATCAGGATAGTTTAGAGATTTGAAATAAAAATGAAATTTAAGATGGAATGAAATCAACAAGGAAGCCCTTTAAGTCTTGCCTCAGTACCTCCTCAGGGACTCAGAACACTTTTGGCCAAGAGGGCAACCTGTTTCAGGGTTTCCATCTCTGTGAGAATTATTAACACTGCTGGAATTGCCAGAGAGCTGCACAAAGAATTTACACAAAGTACACAAAGCATTCTAATAGATAAAAGAGAAAATTAACCATCTGCTAAGTACTCTAGCAAGCACAGTAATACCAATTTTTCACCTTGAGAACAGGTACAATATTTCATTCCTATTAAAAATACCTAGTAAAATGCATATCACTGAAATATCCAGCAAAAGAACACTGTACACAGACCTGTAACCACTTTATCTTAAACTCACTCTGGCAGATAATAGAACAGGAACTAAGAGATTTCAGAAACCTGGTTTTAATTCTTTACATTTCAAATTATCTCAATGTTCTCTTCCAAAGAGCAGGTTTGCAAGTGGGTCTATTTCAAGGAAAACTTACATCCAATCCAACATGTCCTGATATACCAGACTCAAAAGTGCTTCATATACATTATATCATTCAATAATTATCACTAATAATCCTATGTCAATACTTATTAAGAATATGCAAGTTTAATATTGTCATGTTCAGGAAACCAATTGAGAAATATCAACCTTAGCTCTATTCATTCATTAGGGATATGGTATTTAAGAATGTTAAAAATGCAAAAAACTCCTTTGTTTCTTTCTTTTAATGAGATGTAACTCTTCTGAGGTACTGAAACTTTAGTTTCATAAGAATAATTGTACTAGGTTATAAAATAAAAAATCAGGGCTGGGGATATAGCTCAGTTGGTAGAGAGTGCCTGCCTTGCAAGCACAAGGCCCTGGGTTCAATCCCCAGCACCACAAATAAATAAATAAATAAATAATAAATAATAAATAAATAATAAATATAAAATCATATAGACTATTCTTTGAGGATTTTTAACGCCCAAAGCTAATTTTAGAACCTAATCTTAAAATGTGATCTCATACATCTCCTGAGAAGAAGGTATAATAAGCTAGTAGAGCTCCCTATCATCTACAGGATCAAGTTCATGCTGTGTGATCTACCATTAAATGTGATCCACAATCTGTCCTGTTTTCACCTACTTAATATATGTCCTACTATGCTGAACCCTAGACTGGGTTAAGGCTCTCATAATCAATCATTTTACCTCTAAACCTTCTTGCATTGTCTCACCCATGAACTTTCAAGGGACACTACATATATAAACCATAACAAATATTAAGACAACGTATGTTTAAGGAAAAAACTCTTTGATTCTAATGTCTGGGTTGCCCAGGCAGGTCTATGAATAGTGCAATAATTGACTAGCAAAACAGAAGGTAATAAAATTCAGGACTTTTTCCAAATCTATGACAGATTTCTTATATGTATAGCCAACTAACAAATCATTTTAACTTTTTGACAAATTCCCGAGTCCCTGGTATATTTTAGAAGTTGTAGCAGATACATGATTGATAAAAATATGATCAAATTTAACTACTTTCGGGCTGGGGTTGTGGCTCAGGGGTAAAGCACTTGCCTAGCAGGTGTAAGGTACTGGGTTCAATCCTCAGCACCACATATAAATAAATTAAAGGTATTGTGTCCATCTACAACTAAAAAATAAATATTTTAAAAAATTTTAACTACTTTCTGGAAAAGGAAAAGATATAGGAGGAATAGTCCTGTCTCCAAGTAGCTTACTAAACTGGAAGAGAAGCCCCAAAACTTAATACTCCCTGTGCTAAGGACCCAGGCTGAATTTCCCTGAAATAATTACTTCTAAGTGGACCACTGGTCTCAAATCAACATTCCAGTATTATAGAACCAAAAAGTTATATAGCTCTGGAGTTTAAAATATTTAAGTGGTATTCTTTGGCTAATATTATAACAATGTTATCTACAGAATGTATTTTTATTATAGGCATATACATTCACAGTTCTTTTTTTATATTTCTTAGATGTTGATAGACCTTTATTTTATTCATTTATTTATATGTGGTGCTGAGAACTGAACCCAGTGCCTCATACAGGCTAGGCAAGTGCTCTACCACTGAGCCACAACCCCAGTTCCACATTCACAGCTCTTAATAGAATACCCTGCAGTTACAGGTACCAAAACCTGATTTTTTTTTTTTTTTTCTGTAATAAGGATGAACCCAGCAGCACTTTACCACTGAGCTTTTTATTTTTTATTTGTAGACAGAGTCTCACCAAGTTTCCCAGGCTCTCCTAGAACTTCTCCTGCCTCAGGATCCAAATAACTGAAATTAAAGGTATGTGCCACCATGCCCAGCAAAAATTTGATGTTCCACGGATGCATTAACAGTTTTAGGGCTGTATGACTAACACAACTCTTTAAGAAAAACAAAACAACATGAAATCAATAATTTCCATAATGTTTTCAAAGTACTCATTAGTATTTGAATTGACTTGGCAAAACAATAAACAAAAAGGTACCTGTCAAGGATTTTCATCCATTAAGACAGGAACAAGAACAGCATTGCTCTCAGACGATAAATACATTTTCGTGGAAGAGGAAAATAATTTAGGATTGTATATTTTGCATACATTCAAATAAATAATTGAGAAACTACTGTATCATCCATAGTAACTGCTAACATCACCCAATGAATAATAAAACATAACTGCAAGTATTTGAAATACAGGTTAACTCCCTCACCCCAATGTCAGGCAACCACTGATCTACTCCCTGTCCCTGTTTTATCTTTTAAAATTCTGTGCAACTGGAATCATATGTAGTCTTTTGTGTATGGACTCCTTCTCCAGCATAATGCCTTTAAGACTCACCCACGTTACTGTGTCACTAGTTCATTCCTTTACATTGCAAAGTATCATTCTATTATAAGGATACACCATTTTCTTCATTCATCAAATGATGGACATTTGGATTACTTCCACTCTGTGGCTATATAAATAAAGTTGCTATAAACACCCAAGTACAAATTTTTATTGAGTTACAACATTTCTTTATATATATTCTGAACAAAAGTCCTTATGAGATATTTTCTCTCAGTCTATGGTTTTCCTTTTCATCTTCTTAAATGTATTTTTGTTATAGATAGATATTAGGTGTCCCCCAAATGCTCATGTGTGAGGCAATGCAAGAAAGCTTAGAGGTGAAATGATTGGGTCAAGAGAGACTTAAACTAATCAGTACACAAATCCACTGATAGTACTGACAGTAACTGTACACAGGTAGCATGGCTGAAAGGTGGGTCTCTGGAGACATGCCTTTGGGTATATATTTTGTGAGCTAAGTTTAGTCCCTCTCTGCTTTCTGATCATCATGCCCTGAGCCGCTTTCCTCAAGCATACTCTTTCACCATAATATTCTGCCTCACAGTCAGCCTTGAGGAATTGAGCTAGCTGTCTATGAACTGAGACCACTAAAACAGTGAGCCCCAAAATGAACTTTTTCTCCTCTAAAATTGTTCCTGTCAGGTTTTTTGGTCATAGGAGTGAAAAACCTAACTAAAACACTTTTGAAAAGTTAAAGTTTCAATTTTGATTAAGGGTAGCGGGTATTCCTGCCACGTCCAACGTGGATGAGGGAAAGGGTTTCTGTTGGAGGATGGTGCCAGCTACTGATTAATCACTAAGAAACTTAATTAAATAAACACAAAAAATCAATAATCTTTTTAAATGGGAGGGGGTGTGATGGATTGAGCCATGCCAAGATCTGGTCTCTGACAAGATGGAGAAGCCCACCTTCCCTTTATTTATAGTCATACAGGTAAAGGAGGACCAGGAGGGGTTTCTTCTTGAGGAACAGGATGGTGTGGAGTAAGGGAAGTCATTTGTTTAGAGAATTAGTGTTTCCTCAGGCACTGAGCCACTTCTGTACAGAGTCACCTACGCCAGGCTATCTGAAACAGTCTCTCATGACTTCCAGTTCCTGGGAGTCAGACCTCTGTATCCCATGGCTCAGTCAAGTCTGATTCTATTAGACATGGATGGATTCCCACAATTAAATCCATTTTGACAGTTGTGTATTTATGAAATATACAGTTGTGTTCTATCCAAAAAAACTTTGCCTTGTTCAAGGTTCCAAAAATTGTCTCTCATGTCCTCTTCTAAAAGTTCTGTAGTTTTAGTTCATAAGTTTAGTTTTATGATTCATTTCAAATTAACTTTTGTGTATGGTCTGGGGTAAGATTCAAGGTATATTCAGTTGTTGAAAAGATTATCCTTTCCCTCTCTCAGTTACCTTGGTACTTCTGTTTATAACTAAATATCCACTTATGTGAGTCTATTTCTAGAATACCATTGATCTGCATCTGTCTTTATACCAATACCATACTGTCTTGATAACTGTAGCTTTTTTTAGTAATTATAGAAGTCAGTTTCCATAAGACCTCAAATATTTCTTTCAAAATTGTTCTGATGTTGCAGGGGTATACTTCACATTTCATTAAAAACTATAGAACCAACTTGTCAATTGATAAAACACAACAAAAGTCTTCTAAGATTCTGAATAGATCATACTGAATCCAGAGATTAATTCAGAGAGAAACTGACATCTTTAAATTACTGAGTCTTATAATCCGTGAACATGATATATCTCTCCATTTCTTTAGGTACTTTTTAATTTCTCTCAGCCATCTTCTGTGATTTTTAAGTGCAGAGGTCTTACATGTACTACGCTAAATTTATCCTTAAGTTTTTATATTTTATGCTATTGTAAATACCAATTTTTATTTCAATTTCCAATTATATGCTAGTGTACAGAAATAATAAATATTTCTATATTCACTTTGATTTTTACAACCTTAACAAACTCAGGGGGCGATCCAAGATGGCGGCCTAGAGGGAGACTGCACCCCCAGTCGCTCCAGAACCCAAGAGTTAAGAGGGGAGGCATTGAGAGACTCGGACTGAAATAGAGCCACGGGTGAGTCTGCCCACTGGGTAAAGCTCGGCCCAGGTGGCAGGCCCAGATAGAGGGGGCTTATTGGAGCCGGGCAGGGCAGCTAGAGTCTTCCCAAGGTAGCCTTCCACACTCCGGCAGTGAGCTCCTCCCACACGGCCAGCTGCACGGTGCAGGCCCACAGTGAGAGCATTTCCGCACAGAGCCAGTTCCAAACCGTGGAACCAGTAGGGGGCTAGGGGCAGTTTTCTTCGGATGAGCTGCTTTATCAGATTCCTCCAAGACATCAGGCTACTGAAGGCTGGGAGGTGATACACTGGAAATCTACAGGGACACTATAAGCCAATAGCGGAAAACTGCAATATCTCAGGGTCCCACTGACAACTGACCAATATGAGAAAACAAGGGAAGAAAATGTCCCAAACAAACCTAGATACTACATCAATAAAACCCAATGACAGCACAGCAGAAGAAATGTCAGAAAGGGAGTTCAGAATGTACGTAATTAAAACGATCAGGGAAGCAAATGAGGAGATGAAAGAGCAAATGCAGGCATTGAAGGAGGAGATGAAAGAGCAAATGCAGGCATTAAATGATCGCACCAATCAACAGTTAAAAGACCAAATACGGGAAGCAAGAGATCATTTCAATAAAGAGTTAGAGATACTGAAAAAAAACCAAACTGAAATACTTGAAATGAAGGAAACAATAAACCAAGTTAAAAACTCCATAGAAAGCATAACCAATAGGATAGAACACCTGGAAGACAGAACCTCAGACTTTGAAGACAAATTATTTAATCTTGAAAGCAAAGTTGGCCAAACAGAAAGATGGTAAGAAATCATGAACAGAATCTACAAGAATTATGGGATATCATGAAAAGGCCAAATTTAAGAATTATTGGGATTGAGGAAGGCTTAGAGAAACAAACCAAGGAATGAACAATCTATTCAATGAAATAATAACAGAAAATTTCCCAAATCTGAAGAACGAAATGGAAAACCAAGTACAAGAGGCTTATAGAACTCCAAACATACAAAATTACAACAGACCCACACCAAGGCACATTATTATGAAAATGCCTAACATACAAAACAAAGACAGAATTTTAAAGGCCGCGAGAGAAAAGAATCAAATTACATTCAGAGGGAAACCAATAAGAATATCAGCAGATTTTTCAATCCAGACCCTAAAAGCTAGAAGGGCCTGGAACAACATATACCAAGCCCTGAAAGAAAACGGATGCCAACCAAGAATCTTATACCCAGCAAACCTTACCTTCAAATTTGACAATGAAATAAGATCCTTCCATGATAAACAAAAGCTAAAGGAACTTACAAAAAGAAAGCCAGCATTACAGAACATTCTCAGCAAAATATTCCATGAGGAAGAGATGAAAAACAACGATGCAAATCAGCAACAGGAGGCGCTAGCCTAAGGAATAGCCAAATAAAGGAGAAACCAAATCATGTCAAAAACAAATATGAGTCAATTGACTGGGAATACAAATCATATCACAATAATAACCCTGAATGTTAATGGCCTGAATTCATCAATCAAAAGACACAGACTGGCAGATTGGATTAAAAAGAAAAATCCAACAATATGCTGCCTGCAAGAGACTCACCTCATAGAAAGAGACACCCATAGACTAAAGGTGAAAGGATGGGGAAAAACATACCATGCACACGGACACAGCAAAAAAGCTGGAGTATCCATCCTCATTTCAGATAATGTGGACTTCAAACCAAAACTAGTCAGAAGGGATAAAGAAGGACATTACATGCTGCTTAAGGGAAGCATAAATCAGCAAGACATAACAATCATAAATATCTATGCCCCAAACATTGGCTCATCCACGTACGTCAAACAAATCCTTCTCAATTCCAGAAATCAAATAGACTACAACACAATAATACTAGGCGATTTTAACACACCTCTCTCACCACTGGATAGATCGTCCAAACAAAATTGAATAAAGAAACTATAGATCTCAACAACACAATCAGCAATTTAGACTTAACGGACATATATAGAATATACCATCCAACAAAGAACGAATACACTTTCTTCTCAGCAGCACATGGATCCTTCTCTAAAATAGACCATATTTTATGCCACAAAGCTACTGTTAGCAAATACAAGAAGATAGAGATACTACCTTGTACTCTATCAGATCATAATGGATTGAAATTAGAAATAAATGACAGAATAAAAAACAGAAACTTCTCCAATACCTGGAGATTAAATAATACACTATTATATGATGAATGGATAACAGAAGACATCAGGAGGGAAATAAAAAAATTCTTAGAAGTAAACGAGAACAAAGACACATCATATCAAAATCTCTGGGACACTATGAAAGCAGTACTTAGAGGAAGATTTATTTCATGGGGTGCATTCAAAAAAAGAAGTAGAAATCAACAAATAAACGACTTAACACTACAGCTCAAAGCACTAGAAAAAGAAGAGCAGACCAATACCAAAGTAGAAGAAGACAGGAAATAGTTAAAATCAGAGCCGAATCAACGAAATCGAAACAAAAGAAACAATTGGAAAAATTAACAAAATAAATAGTTGGTTTTTTGAAAAAATAAATAAAATTGATAAACCCTTAGCCACACTAACAAAGAGAAAGAGGGAGAAAACTCAAATTACTAAAATTCGGAATGAACAAGGAAACATCACAACAGACACGAGTGAAATACAAACATAATTAGAAGCTATTTCGAAAATCTATACTCCAACAAAACAGAAAACCTCGAAGACATCAACAAATTCTAGAGACATATGAATTACCTAAACTGAACGAGGAGGACATACACAACCTAAATAAACCAATTTCAAGCAATGAAATAGAAGAGGTCATCAAAAGCCTACCAACAAAGAAAAGTCCAGGACCAGATGGGTTCTCAGCCGAGTTCTACAAAACCTTTAAAGAAGAGCTCATTCCAATACTCCTCAAACTATTCCATGAAATAGAAGAGGAGGGAACCCTCCCAAACTCGTTCTATGAAGCCAATATCACCCTGATACCTAAACCAGACAGAGACACATCGAGGAAGGAAAATTTCAGACCAATATCCTTAATGAACATCGATGCAAAAATTCTCAACAAAATTTTAGCAAATCGCATACAAATATATATTAAAAAGATAGTGCACCACGATCAAGTGGGTTTTATCCCAGGGATGCAAGCTTGGTTCAACATTCGGAAATCAATAAATGTCATTCACCATATCAACAGACTTACAGTTAAGAATCACATGATTATTTCAATAGATGCAGAAAAAGCATTCGATAAAATACAGCATCCCTTCATGCTCAAACACTAGAAAAAATTGGGGTAGTGGGAACATTCCTAAACATTATAAAGGCAATCTACGCTAAGCCCATGGCTAATATCATTCTAAATGGTGAAAAACTGAAAGCGTTCCCCCTAAAAACTGGAACAAGGCAGGGATGCCCTCTTTCACCACTTCTATTCAACATCGTCCTTGAGACTCTAGCCAGAGCAATCAGACAAACCAAAGAAATTAAAGGGATACGAATAGGAAAAGAAGAACTCAAACTATCCCTGTTCGCTGATGACATGATTATATATTTAGAGGAACCTGGAAATTCCACCAGAAAACTTTTAGAACTCATAAGTGAATTCAGTAAAGTAGCAGGTTACAAGATCAATGCTCATAAATCCAATGCATTTTTATACATAAGTGATGAATCTTCAGAAAGAGAAATTAGGAAAACTACCCCATTCACAATAGCATCGAAAAAAATAAAATACTTGGGAATCAATCTCACAAAAGAGGTGAAAGACCCCTACAATGAGAACTACAGAACACTAAAGAAAGAAATTCAAGAAAACCTTAGAAGATGGAAAGATCTCCCATGTTCCTGGATAGGCAGAATTAATATCGTCAAAATGGCTATACTACCTAAAGTGCTATACAGATTCAATGCAATTCCAATTAAAATCCCAATGATGTACCTTGCAGAAATAGAGCAAGCAATTATGAAATTCATCTGGAAGAATAAAAAACCTAGAATAGCTAAAGCAATCCTCAGTAGCAAGAGCGAAGCAGGGGGTATTGCAATACCAGATCTTCAACTCTACTACAAAGCAATAGTAACAAAAACGGCATGGTATTGGTACCAAATAGACAGGTAGATCAATGGTACAGAATAGAGGACATGGACACAAACCCAAATAAATACAATTTTCTCATACTAAGACAAAGGTTCCAAGAATATGCAATGGAGAAAAGATAGCCTCTTCAACAAATGGTGCTGGGAAAACTGGAAAACCATATGCAATAGAATGAAATTAAACCCCTATCTCTCACCCTACACAAAACTCAACTCAAAATGGATCAAGGACCTCAGAATCAGACCAGAGACCCTGCATCTTATAGAAGAAAAAGTAGGTCCAAATCTTCAACTTGTTGGCTTAGGATCAGACTTCCTTAACAGGACTCCCATAGCACAAGAAATAAAAGCAATAATCAATAACTGGGATAGATTCAAACTAAAAAGCTTTCTCTCAGCAAAGGAAACTATCAGCAATGTGAAGAGAGAGCCTACAGAGTGGGAGAATATCTTTGTCAACCATACCTCAGATAGAGCGCTAATTTCCAGAATCTATAAAGAACTCAAAAAACTCTACACCAAGAATACAAATAATCAATCAACAAATGGGCTAAGGAAATGAACAGACACTTCACAGAAGATGTACAAGTAATCAACAGATATATGAAAAATGTTCAACATCCCTAGTAATAAGGGAAATGCAAATCAAAACTACCCTAAGATTTCATCTCACCCCAATTAGAATGGCGATTATCAAGAATACAAGCAACAATAGGTGTTGGCGAGGATGTGGTGAAAAAGGAACACTCATACATTGCTGGTGGGGTTGCAAATTAGTGCAGCCACTCTGGAAAGCAGTGTGGAGATTCCTCAGAAAGCTTGGAATGGAACCACCATTTGACCCAGCTATCCCACTCCGTGGCCTATACCCAAAGGACTTAAAATCAGCATATTACAGAGATACAGCCACATCAATGTTCATTGCTGCTCAATTCACCATAGCCAGATTGTGGAACCAACCTAGATGCCCTTCAGTTGATGAATGGATAAAGAAACTGTGGCATATTTATACAATGGAATATTACTCCGCAATGAAGAATGATAAAATTATGGCATTTGTAGGCAAATGGTCGAAATTGGAGAATATCATGCTAAGTGAGATAAGCCAATCTCAAAAAACTAAAGGACGAATGATCTCGCTGATAAGCGGATGAGGACATATAATGGGGGGTGGGAGGGGCCAGCATTAGGTTTAGGGTTAGGTTTAGAGTTAGGCTAAGGAGAGCGGTAAGAATGAAGGAAAGAAGGACTGTGTAGAAGGAAAAGAGGGGTGGGAGGGGTGGGGGGGAGGGGAAAAATAAAATAAACATCATTACCCTATGTAAACGTAAAAAAAAAAAAAAAAAAAGAAATATCCAATCTGTCATAAGGGATTTCATTGGACTAAATCAATGCAGATCTAAAACAGACATGTCAGGAAAACTAATTATGGTCACCTCCTGACCCAAAGTCAAAGGAAGAGGAATGCTTATCATCTCCAGATGCAGATGTCTTCTTCACAGATGTTTACAGTTCATACAGAAGCTCTTTCCACAATCCTCTCATGCTACTAGAGGAAGCACAGGGTTAGATTTGCTTACTACTGAGGATGCTCAAATATGTCTACCTGGGGAAGTTTATAAATTCTTACCCAAACTCAAGGGCCTCTAAAGTTACTCCAAAGGTAACTTTGGCTTAATTTTGCCCCACTCTCACAGTGCTAAAGAAGGAAAATCTATAATTCCAGAAGTGATCAATTCTGATTACACTGGTATAGTATACATTTAAGTTTGTCTCTTATGCCTTTAATTCTCCCCAAATGATCCTCCATAGTTCAATTAATTGTCATTCCTTATATTACTGCCCAACAACCCCTAAATGAAATAGGAAAAAAAAGAATTTGGTTACAGTATTATAGATGTATGTTTACCTATTACTGAAAATAAATGAAAATTAACTTTTTTTTAAATGAGCAGTCAATCACAGGGTTATTGGACACCAGTGCTGATGTAACAGTTATACCTGTCTCAATGTGGCCTCATGCATGGCTCTTTCAGAGGACCATCCCAGTGTGAGACATTGGAGGAAATAATAAACTGGTGTCTTAAAAAAAAAAAAAAAAAACTCAATTATTGATTCTAAAAGGTTTTTTAATAAATTTCTTGGATTTTCTACATAAATAATCATACTGCAGAGACTAGTAAATGACACTAGCATGCATATATTTTTAAGTAATTCCTATTAGAATGCCCAGTTAAAATTGTATTCGTTCCTATCCTATGCCTCCTTAAATATATCCAAGGCAGTACCTTTTACAAAATATAAGTTTAAAAGCCATGTGCAGTGGTACACACCTGAAATCAAAGTTACTCAGGAGTCTGAGGCAGGAGGATCACAAGCTCAAGACCAGCCTGAATAACACTATCTCAAAAAAAATTAGAATTCTATGTTCAATATACAATTTTTATCACTAATCTACTTGTAGTAGGCAGAACAACAGCCCTAAGATGTTCATGTTCTAATCCCTGTAGTAATCCTTGTGAATCGATGAAGGACACTGATGGCAGTATTACCTTAGATTATACAGATAAGTCCAAAGTAATCACAAAAGTCCTTAAAGTGCCTGAAAAAAATATGATGATGAAAGACAGGGGAGAGTAGAAGACTAAATATGACACACTGATGGCTTTGAAGATGAACAAAAGAGTCACAAGCCAGGAATGCAGTGGCCTCTAGAAGCTGGAAAAGATGAAGAAACAGATTCTTCCATAGAGCCTTTGCAGGCTATGATCCATTGCTTTTAGCTTAATAAGACTCATTTGGGACTCTGAACTCCAAAGTGTAAATAATAAATTTGTAGTGTTTAAGCCACTAAGTTAATGGAAAATGTTTATAACAACAATAGGAAATAAATATAACAGTGATGATCACTTCACTTTAGTGAACATTAATTCTGCTAGCTTACTGGCATCGTGCACAACCACTATTCGACACCAAAAGCAACTTCAGGAGTAGAAATGCATAAATCAAATAACATCTAGACTAAATCCTAATTTTTATAAATTATTTTTATATTGGAAGACAAAGTTATCCTAAGTATGATTTCCCACCAAGTTCTTCATTTTTAAGTTTCTATTTGAACTTATCATGGTCCTTTAATGCATTCTTTACAAAGACAAATGACAGATATCTAAAGTTCTATCATAAATCACTGCTAAAGTAATCACTTAGATCTCTTATGAATATAGACCAAAAATTGGTGAAGGGAGTGGAGGGAAGCAGTAAGAAGACTACTAGAAAGTTTATAACTCTCTTCCTTTTGGGCTCCTAAGTTCTCACATGTTCTACTCAAAATATATGTGAACATAAAAATCAGTATGTTTCCAATAGCTTTATCTAGGTTTAAGTGAATAATTCTAAAATCATTTCTATATGGTACTATGGCTAAATGTTACTTAAACATGGCTCTACCTAACACCACAAGTAGAAAATACTGGCATTGATAAATGTACAAAGGTGATCAAAAATTTAATATACCTTCAGGCTTTTCTTAAAATTAGTGAATAAAAGAGGTCTTGTCTTGATTAGTCAACATAAATTGGTGGAGATTTCTTTGATTTTACTCTGATTACTTCAATAAAGCACTACAGTAAAAAAGTTTCAAACAGAATGTCTCCTCAATCTGTGAGGAATATTTCTATGAGTTACAGAAAATGGCTTGAGATAATTAAAAATAATATCTGGTAAATTTGCTCAGCAAGACCTAAATCATCAGTGAAAAACTTAAAAATGTATGAAGGATTGATCATGACTCAGATTTCCATTAGACCTCAAAATATAAACCTTCAATAGCAGAATTTTTAAATTAATAATTACAATATATACTAGCACAGATGTGACACAAGGTATATATTTCAAGAAAGAGCACAGACCACAACAGAGTTAAAATAAATAATTGCAGTAAGAATCAAAAAAGATAGGGACAACTGATTACTAAGCAAGTCATAGGCAAAGCTTGAACTCAAACCAAATTTTACAAACTTAAAACAAGGTCAGTGCTTTTTCAATTCTATCATGCTATTTCTATAGTTTAAAAAAGCCCAGGGAAATGACCAGTATCTGACCCTAAGGTCATAATGGAAAAAACAAAAAATATGGAAGGCAAAAATTAAACATTCAAACATTTGTCCAAAGACTTGATTTATAAACTGAAGTTTAATGGTCAGACAAAAATTCCAATTTGTTTAAATTGATATTTTAAGTATGGTGGTTCTATTAAATGCAGAGATAAATTTAAATGAAGACATTTTTCACATCTGAACACAATGTGATAAGTAATGAGTCTCTCAGGCCTAAACCGTTTGCATAAATATGGTGATTTGCTAAATACCTGCTTTTTGGGGGGAATCTGGAATTTGCATATGGGTCAGGCATGGGTACGTATGCAAGCACATATGTGAACACATTTGACAATTTCTCTCTGGCAATATTTTAAGTTAGCATGAAGACATAAGTCTTTTCAACAACAATATCTTAAATCACAAACTTTCAATAACAAAAAATATTTTTATCTAGTATTGCATCTGATATGGTTAATAGCATAGGCTCTTGTACTAGATCTCTTAGGTCTCCAAATCCTTACTCTGTAGTTCAGATTTCCACCCCTATTTCATTTCAGTAAAATAGTAAGAGACTTTACTATTCAAATCTGCTCCTTTAGGCTATACGCTTATGAGTAAGCTAGTTCTAGAGCCAGCCAAGATAGGCTGAAACTTCAACATGTCCTGGACAATAAAGGAAGAAAATATACACTATTAATAATTTTGGGAGGTCCCCAAGACCACCTTCAGGTTCAGCAATTTGCTAAGAGAATCAGAAGACTCAACATACAATTGTACACCTGGTTATGATTATTACAGAAAAAAGATACCAAGCACAATCAGCAAAGAAAAAAGGAATTTTGGAGCAAAATCCAGGAGAAATCAGAAGCAAGCATCCAGTTGTTCTGTTCAAGTAGGATTGCACTAAAAATACTTAATTCTCCCAGCAGTGAGTTGTGGCAACACATGTGAAGTACTCCCAACCAAGAGACTCAGTGCCTAAACTTTTATCAAGAGGATGCTCAAGTACTACTAATACATATGCAAATTCTACACTCCCAGGGGAAAAAAATAGATACTCAGCAAAAATCACATTATTTTTGCAAACACTTTAGGTACAAAGAGAGACTCTTATCAGGGTGGAAAGACCATCCCCAAATTCAAGTTCCCAGATGTCAGCCAGTCCAACCTTGTAGGCCTGGTATGTTAACTCCTTTCTGCACACCAATAGATTAGTAGATCCTTTACAGCATGGCCCTTTACCTGTTCCTTGCTTTAATCCCCACCTCCTAGAAAAGGGCCTGAAACATAAAAGTCAACCGTATTTATAATGAAAAAATTCCTGATCTACCACTTCCTAACTGCGTAATATTGATCAAGTTATTTCAACTTTCTGTGCCTGTTTCCTAATCAGTAAAATAGGATGACAGTAGTACCTACCTCAAAAGGTTATTTTGAGAATAAGTTCATATATGTATTGTGTCCCCTGCAAGAAAAAACTGATAGCTGATGCACATCTAAGTAATGCTATTACTTTTAACTATCTATCCCATAGTTAGTCAGAGATTTATTCCATCTCTAAACTTCTAATGAATCTATCAGTCTACCATAGATATGAAGTTAACTTGTAAATGTTTCATGTCTATTGAGATTTCTTAATGTCCTATGGACCACACTTAAAACTTTTTTACGTGCACAACAGTATCTAACATGGTAATTAATTTGTATAGGGTTATGCTACAGTTTGGATGTTGTTTGTTCCCCAAGGATTTATGCTGCAAAACTGGTTCTAAGTGTAGCAATGAGAGGTGACAGGATCTTTAAGAAGTGAACCCTACTGGAAGGTGGGTCAGGTCATCTGGAGCACTGCCCTCAGAAGGGTTTAAGATAGTTCTTATGGGATTCTATTTAGTTCCCAGGAGAATGAGTGAGCCTAGCCCTCCAACTCTCTGGCTTAATGTTTTACCATCTGATCTCTCTCTCATGTCCATTTCCACTGTGATGTGATACAGTCGGGGGGACCCCATCAGAGCCAGCACCATGCTGTTGGAACTCTCAGCCTCCAAAACTATGACATAATTAAATAAACCTCTTTTTTTTCACATAAAGTATATAGCCTCAGGTTGTTATAGCAACAGAAAACCAATACAATCCAGAACATAATGATTTACCCAACAAAAGTATGTTCAATCAAAGTCTTTACAGTGGTTAGAATATAAGGCAGTCAACACCTCTCATAATAGTTATATAACTTAAATAAAATTATCTACAAGTTTCAATGATCTTCTTTCATTGAGAAAATTGAAAAAGGCAAAGAAATGGTTTGGCTCTAGGCAGTGAAAAAAAACAATAGTGATATCATTAGCAGTAAGAAAAGGTTTGAGTTTATAATTATTAGAATGTCAAATATTTTACTTTGCCTTCACAAAATCACTGGTTCAAGTTTCAATGACTTGAACAGTTATGTATATCTCATACAGAAGAATTAAGGAGATTTATATCAAGCCAAGTAATGAAAGAATATTGTAATTAAAAAAAATAAGATGAAGAATAATTAGGAGACAAAGGGGTGGAACAACATATAACACAAGTTTTAAACTGATAAGTCAGAAAGAGACCAGTGGTTTCCATTCCAGCTCTGACACCAAGGTTCTCTGCACACAATCTTCAGAGAAAACCACAAAATGGGCAGAATTACAAGGACAATAGATTCCATCAGCTAAAGTTCCATTTTGTGGGAACTTTTAGAATGACAAATTTCTCAAAATGAATTATAATCAGATTTTTGTTTATAAAATTTATCTGGTAAGCATCAACATCATAAACATCAGTTCCTTGAGGTAAACCTTATTTTTAATTAATTTAAAATAGGTTCATATACAACTCAAAAATAATGGATGCAATGAAAAAAATGTTTCTATTCTCACTGCCTGTGGCAGACTCAAGGACTGGCTCTCACAGTCTCTGTACACATATCACTTTTTGAAGAGGTGAGAAAGCTAAAAGACACCTTAGAAGGCAAGGTGTTGGAATCAATTAAGTTCTGTCAATTATTTGCACATGGAAAGCCTAAGTGTGGCATAGACCATATTCCTAAGGTAGAAGCAAGGGATAAAAATGACTAAGAGCAATCAAGGGCTTACAGCAACCATAGTAGTCCTTCTTCACCCACCCAACTCACCAGTTTCTTGGATGAGAAGCAGTCAAGGCACTGGGACAGTGGCAGCAGTGGTAGTATGTGTGAACTTGAAAGTAGAAATCCAGTAGTGAGTGACTCGTGGACCTTTTCCTCCTCCAGTTCTTCCAATGATTTGGTAAGTATCTGAATCTTTAAACCCCTTTTAGCTAAAAATAGCTAAAGTATATCTGTGTCCTGTTCCAAACCCTGACTGATAGACTGACACTGCATGAGTTCAAGTCCTGTTTCCTATTCCTTGGACTACTGTTAAACACCTCCTTACTTGGTGATGTGCCTGCACTCTTTCTCTATCCCAATTCTTTCTGTGACCTGCCAGAACCAAATGTGAGTATAGACAGCTTTACCATAAAAAGGCCATATGAAACCTCTTTTACCTTTCAAAGCCTGTGAGTCCAACTGTGTCCTCTAATTCCTTCTCTAGCTGGTGAAATTTCACTCCACCTTCAGAACCAAGATCACATACGACTTCTTCTGTAACTCCTAACAGGGTTACTTCAAATGCCACTCCCTTTCACAGGTGTACTCCCTATCAAACACTCTGTTGCCACTGGCTCTGTGCTCATTCGAATTCATTTATTCAAAAGATAGTTGATGAGTTATAATTACCTTCCACATGTCACACACTCACTCACGGTGCTGAGAATAGAAGAAACTACCCTATGCAAGATAAAGAAGACTTTTCCTTTCTTGTAGCTTTAATCCAACAGAGATGTGGAATGCCCAATAATTACCTAATAATGTTTAATTATAATTGTGAAGTGTGACAAGATTCAGGATGATGTCTCACATATATAAATGGAAGCCTAACCTAAGGTGAGAGGAGCAAAAGGAATTATTTTCCTTGAAAAACATTTAAGCAAAAACTGAAGATGAGTGAAAGCAGATATATCATCAGAGAGGAAAAGCATGTGCAAAGGCCTTGAGGTAGCATCCTGAAAACTATAAATACAAACAATGGAAAAAAGCCAGGGTACAGGGGAAGAGAACCAGAAAAAAAACAGGAGGGGGGTACTTTTTACAACAACTATTACACCACTAGCACAATATTTTAAATTATTCATTTACAGATATACACTCACCACAAAACTCTTTCAGGTCTCAGAAATGTTTTTGCCTTTTAATCTAATATAGTACTTTACTGTCCTCAAGTTAAGATCTGTGGAATGAAGAAATAAGTGATCTGCACAAGGAACTTAACTGATCAATTCCAAACAGTCAAAACAAAATGATCTCTAGAATTCAAAACCTTGTATGTTTGACCACCCCAAATTGGACAAGAAATTAATACTCATGATTACTTGTGGATGAAGCTTTAGATTCTAAAAACTAAATCTGGGGTTGGTGAAGGGCTCTCTCAGTCCTCTCTGTCCCATACTTCCACCAACTAATAACTAACAGAGTGACTTTAAAACACCCACAGAGTCACGAATGCAGCTGAGAAGTGTAGCTCCATCTGCCTGTTCTTATCCTCCAGTTGCTCAACATATCTGGTAAAGTGTAGGATCACAAGCAGGGAACTGGCACCTATGCTATCCTTTCTCCTTCCTTCCTAAATACTGTCAATACAGGAAACAAACTGATGACTAAGAAAATGTCAAAATCCAATTAACGGAACCCTGTCAACTACTATAAAGTAACAGAACAGGGCAATCTCAAACCCTGGGCTTTAGTTTCAGTACATGTTCTCAAAATCAGTGGGGAATTTTTTTCTTTGAAAGAAAGAAAACTGAGTTAACTAGGAAATAACTTCAAGATTCATGAAAAGCTTGATGCAATTCATTGGACAGTGAGGAAAACATCAATACATATACTGAATGAGACCTCTTAATACCTGAGCTGTGAAATAAGACCATTAGAAAGTCTTTTAAAATCAGAATTTCACTACCTACATTTCTTATTTCACCTAGCATATAAAATAATAGATCCAAAATTATGTAACAAGTCAATAATTCTACTATAAGAGGTCTCTATATTGGGGCCCAACATACCAAAGATGCAAAACACTTTGCGAAAATATATTTAAATCAACTGTCCAATTATGTCAAATTTTCAAGTATAAAACTGAGTTTAATTAGAACATTGTGTCCCTATCTTTGCAATTTTTTCCTGGTCAAGATCAAACAATGAAATTATTTACAAGATCATTTTAACATTATCCTATACTTAGAAGCAACAAGGAAAAAAATCTTTCTAAATCATGACTGCAGGGTTCATGCCATGAAATTCGCACCCTTGAAACCTTGATACTACTCTCCAACTTCCTCTACTTCTCAAAAACAAATAAACCAAGAAGCAAATGATCAAACAAAGCCAAAACTTAAAAAAAGACACTCATTCAGCTTTTTTCTATTTGACTTTAGTGGCAAGAAAAATAGTGAACAAATGTTTCCTACTCTTCATGTCAGAAGTAAAACTTTTTATCCTTATTTAAGAAGTGCAGGGCTGGGGTTGTGGCAAAGGGTAGAGCACTCAACTAGCATGTGTGAGGCCTGGAGTTCGATCCTCAGCACCACATAAAAATAAAATAAAGGTACTGTGTACACCTACAACTGAAAAAACAAACGAACAAAAAAGGAAGTGCAGGCTAAGCACAATGGCACACACCTGTAATCCCAGCAGCTCAGGAGGTTGAGGCAGAAGAATCCCAGGTTCAAAGCCAGCCTCAGCAACCTACAGAGACCCTAAGCAACTTAGGGAGACCCTTCTCAAAATTTAAAAAAAAAAAAATTTTTTTAATTAAAAAAATAAAAAAGGGCTCGGGATGTGGCTCAGTGGGTAAGCACCCTGGGATTCTATCCTCAGTAGCAAAAAAAAAAAAAAAAGTACCACATGATTTTCTTCCCCTCCATTTCCAAAAAAGTAAATGAAAATGTGTTAATATGTGTAGTTTAATAAAGGCTTTGAAAAACCCACAAACTTACTTTTATGAAACATTAATGAAAATCTGATCTTATAAAGCACCTTTTTGGAGAAAGAAATTTGAATAAAAATTACTTCTACAATTATTTCTACACATAAAAGGTAAGCACCCAAGCTATTATTATTCAATCATTAATAGATTTAACATTTACCAGCATCTCTATTTAACCATGTTATTTATTACCCAAAAATGACGAAATACGACTCTATAACTTCAGCTCCTTTCATTTTCTGATCTCTTAAAGTCTATTTTTAAGTGTTTTACTAGTACTAAGTAATAAGCAAGTAATTGAGCCTCAATACAGTAGAGTATTAACAATAACCTACACATATAATCAACCATTAAGCAAACAAATATTACTTAAAAAAAATCAGGCATATAATTTTTTAACTTAATACATAAGTTACATGGGATAAATATAAGGCTAATTCAATCAAGTTACTAAGATATTGAAAGTGCTTCATCAAATGATCTAGTTACATTATTCCCATCTACCTGATTCTTACAATAATCTACTACCTGTTATGACAGTGAGGTATCTTGCTGATGCTGTGTGGCTGAGTCTAATCAAATATTATCAGTCCATGACTGTGACTTATTTATTTAGTATTGATAAAGAATGGTAAAACTTCAAGAAAAGTCTATGTTAAATGATGCAGAAATCTTAACATTCCCAAAGACTGATTATCTCCTGTTTCAGAGAACCACCTATTTCTCACTGAATAATTAAATGAACCGACTTACAATTAAGATCTTTTTCTAACTACATGAGAGATTTGGTTAAAATCTGAAACAATTTTCCCCCATGAGATGACTTACAAGACCTTAAATATAAATCAGATCACCAAACACAAAAGTATCAACTAAAAATAGTCTATTTCAAAAGCTCAGAAGCCCTCCAACTGAACAAACTATAGGTCGTTTCCATCTCTGGATCTTTAAAATGCACCTTCAACGTCTAACGGGCTGACAAACCAGTGTCCACATATTCTCCCAAAATAGCTAGTCTGAGAGAATCTAACCACTAAAATCTTCAGGGTCCATAAGCCCACTGTCCAAAAGAATAGTGTAATGTAATTCCTCTTCATTCTGACTAACAGCTAAACTAAAAAGCAATACTACTATTATTGTGATCCTTCCCCAGTTTTTTATTCAGTAAAGCTCCAACACACCAAAAGGACACCATGCCCTTTTTAAGGAAACAAGCAAAAACCCTGTACAAACGCTGTCAGGTGGGCAAGCAGGTAGGGCTCCATCTAGGAGACGGAGCAATCGAGCCCCAAAGAGGAGGACGTGGTCACCAAGAGGGTCGAAGAAGAGGCCAAGCCCTAAGGGCGGCCCCACCCACAGAGGCAGCTGTGAGCAGAAGCAGCAGGGCAATTCTTTAACCCTAAGCACTACCCAGGCCGACGCCGTGTTCCGCGCTCCCAAACCCCAACCAGTGGAGGGTGGGAGCATCTGGACGCAGGCACCGGCTCCGCCCCGGGCGGGTGAGAGAGGCGGCCGAGTACACCGACCGGTCTGTGGGCCTGACCTCGCCGCCGCCCCTGGCTGAGGCGACGGTCACCTGGAGCCCTGCGCCCACCCCATCCACCAGCCCTCGCGTCAGGGCCGGGCTGGCAGCTCAGCCGAGGCGCAGCGGCTTGCGGGAAGGTCACCGGTCGCAGGAGGCCTCGACAGGGTGGCGACGCCGTCAGCGCTACCTTTGGCCTCGCAGTCGGCGCAGTACTGTTGTCCTCCTCCCTCAGCAGTTTGGACAGGATGAGCTGGTGCTGCTCGTTCAGCTTCTGAGCCTTCTCCCGGCAGGAGCGAAGTCGCCATCTCAAAAGCGGGGCGGGGTGCCTGGGGCAGCTACGGCGGCTGCGGACGCTGGCAGAAGCCGGGCAGGGTGAACGCACCTGGCGCCGCTGGGACCGCGGGCGGACTCAGCCCAGGAAGCGGCGGCGGCGGCAGCTGGAACAGCAGGAGGGGCGGCGGCGGTGGCAGCGCCGACGTGTCCCGCCTCCTCTCCCCGCCGGCCCGCACGCACCGCCCGAGCGGCAGGGGAGGGGGAGGGGAGCGGGACGATCCGAGGCTTCCGGGTGGCGCGTAGGAAGGAACCCGGGCGCCGGACGTGCTGCGCATGCGCCGAGCTGCTCGCGAAGCAGGCCAGCCAGGTCTTTCTGCAGAATGGATGTTGCACAAGGTGATTCTCGAAAGGTATCTGGCACTATCCTAAGTGTGTTTTCCCCCTTTTGACATGTGATTGTCGCTGAGGACCTCGGGTGACCTGGTAATGGAAGAACTCTTGTAAGGAAGCGACATTCACTTGTTTCCTTCCCTTGATTTTGCTGACACACGTTGGAATGTAGAAATAGTAGTGATTAAGTGAATTTATTCGTTCTGCAGTTTCGAAGCAGGCACTATTCTAGAAGCTACAGACACTCATGAAATGAAATAGGAGAAACAGTTTCTTACATTTTAGGCCAAGTAATTTAGTAGTGACAAGCATTGAAGTTTAACATTGAGTAATTATGTCATCCACTATTCATTCATTTAACCTAACCACAACCCTGTGATAGTGTTCGTCTGGGGGCAGGTGTTGTAGCTCAGTAGAGCATTTGCATAGCATGTGTTTGATCCCCAGAGCCCCCAAATAAATAAATATATTTTTTTTAAAAACAGGTTAGTTTTAGTTGAGAAAGGCAAAACAGAGGAGTCAGGTAACTTGCCCAGGTTACAGAGCTACCCAGTGGAAGAGCTGAGATTTAAATCCAAAGCAGAATGTCTCCAGAATCTCAAACACCTGAAAATAAGCCATTTCAGGAAGAGGGGAAGTGTAACCAAGAACCAAATCTATTTTAACAAAAATCTATATAAACAGTGATTTTAATGCAAGAAAAAGAGAACTATGGAAAGGAGATATAACCCAGAGCTCCCTAATTCTGGCTTGCTGGATTGGATTCTGGGCGAGGCAGTTAAAATGATTCAACATATTGTGGCTTATTAGCAATTTCTAATATGGGGCTTATGTAAGCAGAGTAAGTATGGCCTTTGTCTATGGTGAGGAAGCTGCTAAGACAGGGAATGAGCAGAAGTCTGTGTCTTATACTCTTGTAAGGCCATTTTCTAGCCTTTACCCTACTTAAAGATGACCCATATGCTTGTCTAGCCCGGTTCTTGTTACAGAGGCTCAGAATGTTTGTGGAATTAAATGGAATAGATATGGCCGTGACGATGCTCAGTATCTGAAAAAAAAAGAGCTAAACTGCACAGATCTGAAATAATTACTAGGGAGATATCAGGGTAAGTTCCAATAAACAACAACAACAACAACAAAATCATGTGAGAGGTGAAACTTACAAGCCATATCCTAAAGACTGATTTGATTTAGACAGGGGGTAAGGAGGGGAATTGAGAAGAGCAGCATTCACAAAAACAAACACTTTGAGAAGCTTGGAAAATAGCACAAGGATACTATTTAGGATGGAGTGAGAGATAAGTTGAATGAGACAAGTATGACAGTATTATTGAAACTGAGGAGCCAGAGAAAACAATCTTTTCTTGATGCATTTGACAGTAGAAAAACTGTGGATGCTTCAACTTGACTGGTAGCATGATAAAAAAGGGATCTTTGGGAAAGTCAGTCCAAAAATCACCAGTTTTTTTACTGCCCCCACTTTCCCACCTCCTGAAAATTCTGCTTAGCACTGTAAGTATTCAGAAAAACAAGACAGAATTACCACCAAGATGTGACCTCCAGGATAAACTGAAAGATAGCAGCAATGTCTAATGGAAATAAAATGCTCATCATATATGTAACTTAAATATTCTAGGAGCTATATCTAATAACAAAAAAGAGGTGAAATTTATTTTAATAGTACATTTTTAACTCAGTGTATTCAAAATATTTCAACACGTGAGTAATATAAAAAGTATTGAGACTTTTACATTCTTGTTTTCATATTATCTTAAAATGCATTGTGTATTATGTATATTATATACTTGCAGCTCATTTCCACTTCTAGTAGCTGAATTTCAAATATTCAATGTGGCTACAGGTAAGTAGTGGCTACAGTACTTAACAGTGTTACTCTAGAGGGTCAACTTAGAAGCTATGAAAATCTTAAATTTGAGTTGATTGTATATTAAGGCTAGAATAGAAAGAAACAAAGAAGAGAGTGATATCAAAATTATCTCAAGAGAAAAGCAACATTGTCTTCTCTCACCAATATTTATGAAACAACTTCTTTTCACTTATAATCATTCTACTATGAAAGTTTACAGTCTACTATGAAATACAAACATATAAGTAGGAAAAGTAATAAACACATTGTAAAGTCTGTAGCAAATGTAAAGTGCTCAGTGGGCAAAAGGAACAGCAATTAGCCTGGGAGAACCTGGGAAGCCTTCACTAAGAAGTTTAGCAAGTTGGTTTTCACAAGTGTAGGAATTTTTCAAGCAAATGAGGGTGGAGAGGAAAAAAGGTAATAATTTTGAAGAAAAAAAGGTAATAACTTGAATAACTTGAAGACTTCTGAAAGTACAAGGTTATATATTGGAAATAGTGAGACATGAAGCAACCAGAACCTAGATTTTGTGCAGAAAACATGAAGGTAGAAAAGAAAACGGGGTACAAAGGTAGATTGGGGCCAAGGGGTTAAGAGCTTTCAGGCTCAGCTATAAGGTTTGACTCCCATGGGCTTATTGAGCCAACTGAAGCTTTATGGGGGAAATGACTTCAAAGGCTTTGTTTTCATTAACTACAGTGGCAGCATAGAGAACATGGATGGGAAAAATCTGTTATCAGAGGAACAGATGATGGTACTGTTGCATTAATAGACCAAAAAAGATATAATGAAGGTCTATTTTAAGCCAAAAGTATAGGGTGTAGGAGAGACAAAATCAAATGATGTTTTAAAATTAGAAGCAGCAAGATTTGGCAGCTGACTCTAGGTGGGGGGTGAGAGAAAGGAGGTGAGAATGACACCAAGGTTTCTAAGTTGGGAGACAGGTAAAATGGTGATGCCATTAGCCCAGATCAAGAATAAAAGGCATGAGCCTTTAGGTCTGGTGGCAGCAGGGCTGAGCTGGTGGGGCTGAACAACCCAGCTCTCCATCCACTCAACTGCCTGTTCTGCTCCCACTCTGTCACCATGAGATAACAGGACATCTCCTTTACCCAGGACTTCTGGCTAGCTTTATTGCCACCACCAACTCCAAGATGATCATGACCACCATGGAGCTGCTACAGCAGATGCAACACAGCAGTAAGCAGATCACAGGCAACAAAAATACACAGGCTGGCTGTATCACTCACATCTCCAAGGAGTGAAGGTGTCCTGTCCTGGGTGGACACCTTGCCAACATGACCCACTCTTTCCCTGAACAAGCCCTCAAATTTTCCTTCACAGATGAGCATATACAGGTGTCCTGGGAGTGCAATCAAGCGCATGCAGTTCTGAGGTATTTTGCTAGCAATGTGGCCTCCACCAGGGCAACGAGAGCTGCCTATCCTTGCTTCATCTACCCCAGGATTTCCCTAGAACTCATCTGGTGATGGACATTAGGAAATCCAACAAAACAGAAATTCAAAAACCTGGGAGACTATCTGGTGAAGATCCCCAAATCTGATGGAATCTGGAGCCTGTACCAGGGCTTCAACATTTCTTCGCAGTGCCTCATAATCTATCTACTACCCTACTTCATTATAGGGGAAAGTTTAAGTTTGGCTCCATAAGCCCAAGAGCATTCACATTGTAATGAGCTCCATGACTACCCAGACCCACAGACTTCTAACCCTTCAGCCAAGTAGGAGCTAACATCTTATGATGGGGAAAGATTGTCAGACTAAAGGGGAAAAGCCTTCTTCAAGGGCTTGTGGTTTAATGTTCACAGAGATATTGGGAGGGCAGGGACAGGGGCAGAGGCTTCCTGTTGGTCCTGTACAACAGATTGAAGAATGTTGTCTAAGTGTGTGTCCTCACTAGACATGAGGACCTAAAGAATCATGATGAATATTTAATTCTTATGGACTATTGATCTTTCAGAAATTCCATTCATTTTTGTCCTAATCATGTTGTACCCATAGAAGGTTAGGGAAGGCTTTAGAAAAGGGACTCATTGTAATCACTTTGGACCACTGAATCCCTGATTCCATGTATTGATTCATGGGAATGGGATGATCATAACATAACTGTGGATCCACAGGTGGGCAACTCTGCCAAGAATACCTAGGGTAAAGATGCTTATAGAGACCAGGTTGTACTGAAGTATGTATTATTTTAAAAAATAATGTCTCCCATTTGTACTTAAGCACTCTCTCCTCCATTACACAAATATTTTCAGTTATATCCTTTGTTGGGCATTCTGTTACAAAACAAAACCAGGACATTCCAAAGGGGAAAGTAGAAGGGATGGTATAGATTTGGGGTCAGTGAAAAAGAATCATTTGCCTTGAGGACATAGTAAGTTTAAGATGTCCACTGGACATCCAGATTCATATATGTAGATATTGTATATCCACTTCCAGAGCTCTAGAGAGAAGTTAGTGCTAGTGAAAGTCATTTGGGATTCATCTTCATTTAAATGGTCATGGAAGCCAAAAGAATAGCTGAAATTCTGCCAGAGAAAACATTAGACAAAGACGATAAGAGAACAAAGGATTCTGGGAATTGCCCACTAAATGAGGACTAGACAGAGAAATGATAACCACTGAAAAAGAGAGATGAACTATGGCCAGAAAGAGAACCAGAAGTCATGAAAGGAGAGGAGAAGGTAAGTTTGACCAGGAAGAGAACCAGAAGTCATGAAAGGAGAGGTTTCTGAGAAATAATGGTGAACACCAATGCCAAGTGCTTCAGAAAAGCCAATTGTTTTCATTTTATACACATACTGCAAAGAAATAGAAATTAGTGAACAAAATAATTCATCCCATACTTCATTCCCACGATAGTTTATTGTCTATATAACATAATAAGGAATCAGCTTCCCTCATCATCTCCTTTTTAGAGACTTCCAAACAGCCACCATGAATGCACATGGCAAACTCTTTAACAATTCTTGCTGAGTGATAAATGACCAAATGAGTTGCATAGAGGTACTTGAATATGAAAACATCCAACTTCTAGAAGCAAACTTAAGAAATATAACTTCTTAGGCTTGGGTTATGACTCAGTGGTAGAGCACTTGCCTGGCATGTATGAGGCACTGGGTTCAATTCTCAGCAACACATATTAGTAAATTAATTAAATAAGGTCCATCAATAACTAAAAATAAAAAATTTTTTTTAAAGGAAACTGTTCCAAAAAAAAAAAAAACATATATAACTTCTTAATCCACTTCTAAAAGAGAATCTAGTGCACAAAATCTGTGTTTCTATCACCCCCAATTCACATCTAATCTTGATCAAATTTATTTTGCTTTTCCCCCACTTAATATAAGGTTTCACAGAGTTTCTTAATCTCATTTTAGAAGATAAATTCTAAGTTATCAGAAAAATATAATACACACACACACATTGTAGAATTATTCAACCATAAAGAACAAAATTGTGTAATTGGCAGGAAAATGGATAAAACTGGAGATCACAATGTTAAGCAAAATAAGTCAAGTATTGCATGTTTTCCCTTATGTAGAATCTAAGGGGGCAAAAAAAAAGATATGAAAGTAGTAGGGAGACTATTAGAGAAAGAACAGGGATGGAAGGGGGAATAAGAAATGGTAATGGAGGTGGGTATGATCAAAGTATGTTATTTGCTTGCATAACTATGCTACAGTAAAACCCATTATTCTTTATAACTAAAATGAATGAGAGAGGGAAGGGAAGGAAGGAAGGAATAAGTAAATACATGGTCAACTTCAAGATTTAAATCCATGACAACAATGAAACTGAACTGGCATGAACTCTAATTAGGTATAATCTACTTTCACAGATCTGACCTTGGCAGTAATTTAACTTAAACTAGCCAGTTATTGAGGGAAGACTCAAAAATAAGTGAATAAACAATTTCATCCTGTGTAAGACAGGAAACAAACACAAGTTGAAAGATAAAATGTCCTGCCTTTTTAACGGTCTTACAGGCATCTTTTGTTTTGTCTGCCTAGAGTCTATCCCCCCACCTTATAGCAGCAGTGCCCCAATTTTACTTTGGAGAACTATCCCTCTTCCCCCTTGGATAGTAGTTTGGAAGGAATGACTGTCAACCAAAGTTCCTATACTAAACTGGTGACCAAATTAAGCCATTCAGATACTTTCCTCTAGAAAGTTGAGCTTCAGGGGAATAAAACAAAGACAAACATCTGGAGGTCATTCATCCCTATGGAAATCTATTTATCTGTTTGATCTTGCTCCCTGATACTCATAACTACTCTAGCTCTTGTCCTTTCTAAAGATCTGTTAGCTCTCCTTTAGATTCTTTGACTACCACCTATAAATTTCCAACACATTCCTCTTTTTAAATATAAAATACCAAACTAAAATAAATTTATGGAGAGCAACAACACTTTTGATAATGGACCGTGCAATCTTTGGTGGAAGTGGAAAGGCATGTGCTATGGTCTGAATGTCTGTGTCACCCCAAAAATTCATATGGTGAAACCTAATTCCTAATTTCATAGTATAGAGGTGGGATTCTTGGTGATTAGATCGTGAAAGCAGAACTCTCGTGAATGGAATTAGTGCCCAGGACAGCTTGTTGGTCCCTTCCACCAAGTGAGGGTATGAGGGCACCATCTATGAACCTTAGAGTGAGCTCTCACCCAGACACCAAGTTGGCAAGTGCCTCTTAGACTTCCCAGTATTCAAAGCTGTTAGCAATAAATTTCTGTTGTTTATAGACCACCTAGTCTAAGGTACTTTGTTATAGCAAACTGAATGGATGACATCAGTATGCTTTCAAAGAACTTAGGTCTCTTTTCCTAGTCTTTAAAGGAACTCATTCCCTTTTTATTAGGCCTTTGAGGTTTGGTAAACTTGCTGGGATAAGGCATTGTATACAAAATGTTCTGATATCTCATTTTTTGTCTTCTTAAAAAATAGTACATATCATCTCAACACTTCATACTAAAACTAGGAACTTTCTTTAGGAGAAAGGAAATTGGCGTAGGTTTATTTAAAATAGTTGGAAAATATTATTTATCCTTTGCCACTTCTGGATCGAAAAGATTTATTAGGACATAAGTGCACTGGCATTAAAAGAAAACAATCGAAAATCATACTTCATTCAAATTTCTGCTCTACAAAAAGCATCATGAAGAAAATAAATTCAAATTATAGGTGTGGGGAATATATTTTAATACATGATCAATACAAAGGACTTGTTTATAGACTATAAGGAATTTCTACAAATAAATAATAAAAAACATAAAATGGCAAAAAACTTAGAGACATTTAAAAGAGATATAGGAAAGATCAGTGAGCACATGAAATACCATTAATCATTAAATTAAATAAAAGCTACAATATGATACCACTTTCCATCTACCAGAATGACTAAAATTAGAAGACTGATAATAACTAAAAGTTTCTTTACTATTGGGAGTATGAAATCTTATATAACAAGTTTGGAAAACCCATTATCAGTTTTCCTATACCCTAGAAATTCCACTCCAAGAGAAATGAAAACAGATATTCACAAAAGTCTTATGTAAGAATATTTATAATAACTTTATTCACAGTAGCTGTAAGCTGGAAATAACCTAAGTATTCATACACAAATAACTGGGTAAAAGCAATATGTTTTTTGGTGGGTTTTTTTTGTTTTGTTTTTGTTTGTTTGTTTGGTCTATTTGTTTTTTCCTTTTTTTTTTTTTTTTTTTTTTTGTGGTGCTGGGGATTGAACCCAGGGCCTTGTGTTTGCGAGGTAAGCACTCTACCAACTGAGCTACATCCCCAGCCCTCCTTTCCTTTTTTTAAAGCAATATGTTTTTACAATGAAATACTACTCAGCAATTAAATCGAACAAACTACTGATTTTCAGAACAACATGGATAATCTCAAATATGAATAAAAGAAGCCCTACACAAAACAGTGCATATTGTATAGTTTCATTTGTATAAACTTCTAAAAAAATATATATGGTCATACAAATCAGACGGCCTGGGGCAGGAACAGGATGGGAAGTGACTAGAAAATTATATGAGGGAAACTTTGGGGGATTTATATAATTGTAGAACTCACATAACTGTGTAAATAGGATATATGCATTTTATTGTATGTAAACTATATCTATATAGAAAGAATATTGAATATATTTCTCAATGCCTTTATTTTTTCAATGTTCTTTCACCCTGCACAAAACTCAACTCGAAGTGGATCAAGTATTTAAGCAATAGAACAGAGACCCCGCACCTAATAGAAGAAAAAGTAGGACCAAATCTCCATCATGTTGGCTTTAACAAGACTCCTAAAGTGCAAGAAGTAAAATCAAGATCAATAAATATGATGAAATCAAACTAAAAAGCTTCTTCAAAGCAAAGGAAACAATCAAGAACATGAAGAGAGAACCTATAGAATGGGAGAAAATCTTTACCACCTGCACTTCAGATAGAGCATTAGTATCCAGGATATATAAAGAACTCAAAAAACTTAACACCAAAAAATACAAGTAACCCAATCAATAAATGGGCTAACAAACTGAACAGACACTTCACAGAAGAAATACAGTCGATTAACAAGTATACAAAAAAATGTTCAAGATCTATAACAGAGAAATGCAAATTAAAACTACACTGAGATTTCATCTTACTCTAGTCAGAATGGAAATTATCAAGAATACAAGCAACAATAAATGTCAAAGATGTGGGGGAAAAGGTACACTCATACACTGCTAATGGGACTGCAAATTGGTGCAACCACTATGGAAAGCAGTATGGAGATTCCTTAGAAAACTTGGAATGGAACCACCATTTGACCCAGCTATCCAATTCGTTGGTTTATACCCAAAGGACTTAAAATCAGCATACTTCAGTGACACGGCAACACCAATGTTTATAACAGCTCAATTCACAATAACTCAACTATGGAACCAACCTAGATGTCCTTCAATGGATGAATGGATAAAGAAAATGTGGTACATATACACAATGGACTATTAGCCTTAAAGAAGAATGAAATTATGGCATTTGCAGGAAAATGGATGGAACTGGAGAGTATCATGCTATGTGAAATAAGCCAATCCCAAAAAACCAAAGACCAAATGTTCTCTATGATATGCAGATACTAATTCACGATAAGGAGGGAAGAATAAAGGTACTTTGTATTAGACAGAGGGGAATGAAGGGAGGGGAGGGGATATAGGGGTAGGAAGAATAGTAGAATGAATTGGACATTATTAGCCTATGTGCATATTTGATTATATGACTGATGTAATTCTACATCATGTACAACCAGAAGAATGAGAAGTTATACTCCATTTATGAATGATGTGTCAAAATACATTCTACTGTCATGTATAACTAATTAGAACAAAATTTTGAAAAGGTAATGAGAGACATTATACCATGTGGATCCACTAGGAAACTGAGCAGAATTTGGTGTCACTCTTTCCCATTGTTCCTGATCTGTGCTAAGCACTTCTTATCTTTCCTCAAAACTCTACTATTGGCACTTCTACATAACCCCTCATGCATCCCAACTTTTCTTCTCTGAGCCTTTCAAAAAACTCTTCAAAATATAGTACATATACACGATGGAATTTTATTCATTTATAAGAATGAATGAAATCCTATTATCTATGGCAACACAGATGGAATGGGAGTGCATTATGTTAAATGAAATAAGCCCAGCACAGAAAGACAAACACCTTATGTTCTCACTGATTTACAGAAGCTAAAAAGTTTATAGAATGGTTGTCACTAGAGACTAGGAAACAGAGAAGAGTAAAGAAAGGTCAGATAGAGAGAGATACCAAAATACAGTTAGACAGAAAATAGTTCTAGTTGTCTTCATTATAGTATAGTTACTATAGTTCACAACAATTTATAATATTTTTATAAAAGACTAGAAGGGAGGAGTTTGAAGTTTTCCAACATGAAGAAAAAATAAATTTTAAAGAGCTGGAAATGCTAATTAGTCTTATTTGATCATTACACATCATATACACAAATCAAATTCCATGCTGTACCACAGAAATGTGTACAATTATTGTATTGTCTATTTTAAATGGAAGTATAACAATAAATATCAAGAAATTTTCATGTAAAACAAAGCAGAATTCTTCTTTTCCATTCTGTTCCTTCATTGGTGTTGAGTCTTCAGCCCTTTGCTTTTTATCTCCGAAAGCATGTGCATTTTTTTTCAGGGACTCTGGGTTCTCATAGCTTCCCCTTCCACTTCTACTCTAGCATATTGTCTGTCCTTGCACATGTCCAAAGCCTTAGCAGCTTTGACAGTCACTTTCCCTTAGGTTCAGCGAATTTCTACCAGAGTCTCTTTTCCATTATCCTGTTCAAACTTCCCATCTCTTCTGGAGCCCCATTAACCATTCAGTCAGCTTCTACAATTCTCCTTTGATACTTTACACTGTTAGCTCCTCTGACCATCTACATCACTTATTAGATGCCAGATCAACATTTTCATTCTCTATATGGTATTGTTCCTTAGTTTATCTCTAAGCTCTCTCCAGTACACATTTAGGGCAAGATACTCATACCTCCTCACCCAAACTCCCAAAGCTTGGCTACCATGACAAGCCTATTGGAGGAGGAGGCACTCAATGGACTTCAAGTCTTTCACATCCACCTCCTTTTTACATTTCTAAGTTTCCTTCTAATTATTTCCACTAGGAAATTCTTTATTTAGAAGTTAGTCTTCAAAACCAAACTCATCTTCCTCATTCACTGGGATCCACTTTCCAATATCCCCATTAGTAACTCCGTGATCTCAGATATTTGGTATTAGATATCTGAATCATATTGAATTCACTTAAATAAAATGTCCAATAATTGAGCCAGCCACTTCATTTCTTCCTTAAAATATAACTGTGATTCAGTTCATCAACTCCTCACACCCTGATGAACCTTTTTGTTTTCAGCTCTTCTTGACCCTAATTTGCTATTTTCTTAGGCTCTGGAAACTTCACATCAAGTTCAGGGTCTGTTTATCAACACCAAGAAGATAAAGCAGCTGAAAAGGCTAAAAGTATCCAAAGTACCAGCAGATCAAGGATTTGAGTCTCCTTTCTTACATTCATTCATTCAACAAAAATATTTTGATCATGAACTATATGCTGGTCTCTGTATATATATTCACAAGTGAAAAAGAAACACTTTCAGCAAAGTACCTTCTGGTCTAAGGTAGAAG
The DNA here is from genome assembly GCF_902686445.1 of Sciurus carolinensis. NCBI lineage: Eukaryota > Metazoa > Chordata > Mammalia > Rodentia > Sciuridae > Sciurus > Sciurus carolinensis. Next base: position 89,691,134 of record NC_062219.1, read on the forward strand.
ACAGATAGTAATCAAGAAAATAATCACAGAAATAATGCTATTAAAGGAAGTTATAAAGTGCTATGAGGACATGTGAACGGGAGATATGACCCCGTCATGGAAATCTTCTCTAAGAGAAAACTGAACTGACAACTGAAAGGTCATAGAAATGAACTAGTATTTGTGTGGGAGAAAAGGCTTGGAAACACATAACATTTTTGTTCAAGGAAAGTAGCAAAAGACTTGTATGAAGAGTTTGATTCCACATAAGGCAGAAAGGTACAAGGCAAGGCTAGGAAAATAGGCAGGGGTCAAACTACACAGGGTCTTGTGGTGGGCATAGAAGTTCACTATTCAGCTCTTCTGCCTTAGGCAATCATAGATGACTGATAATCTGAGCTGCTTCTGGATCTACTGATATATTCACACCAAAGCCAAACTTCCCCTGGGTTTTTCCTAGCCAATAACTAAGCATAGACATTGGGGGAATGTGGGCAGAGAAGACAACTTATATAAAACAAGAGATTATTTTAATGGACAGTTTGACTCAAAGATCCCTGTTGGCCTTGCCAAAGCTTCCTCAAAACTTTGCTGCAATCTAAGTCTATTCCTGTCCAGTCCTTCTTCCTTTCCCGTCTTTCACAGGTGATAGACCTACATAGCAGTCTAATGTTCTCCATCTCCCATTTATTCTTTTTTTTTTAGTTGTAGATAGACACAATACTTTTATTTTAGTTTAGTTTAGTTTGGTTTAGTTTAGTTTAGTTTAGTTTAGTTTATGTGGTGCTGATGATCGAACCTAGTGCCTCACACATGCTAGGCAAGTGCTCTACCACTGAACTACAAACCCAGCCCTCTCATTTATTCTTAATAGGCTTCCCGCCTAATAAATATTTTCATATCTAACCCCATCTTATCATCTGCTTCTTAAAGAACTTCAACTAATTGTTGGGTATGATTGGGATTTTGGTCTTTATCTCAAGAGTAACACAAAGTTATTGGAGTATTTTAAATTCTAGATGGACATGATTGGATTTATGTTTTGAGGGAAAAAGCATTTTTGGCAGCAGTATAAGGAACATATTGAATGTAGGCAAGTAGATGTAGGAAGCCCAGTTAATTATCTTTGTCAGTAGTCTAGAAGAGATGACAATGACTGGATCAGGCTTATGGAGATGGTGAAAACTGGATGAATTTGACAGATGTTAAGAATATAAAGTCAACAATGCACCATAATGGACAACAGAAGCAGTAAGGGAGAGGCTGTTATCAAGGGTGACTGTGGGGGCTAGTATTGTGGCTCAGTGGCAGATCACTTACTTGCCTAGCATGTATGAGGCATTTGGTTCAATTCTCAGCACCACATATAAATAAATGAATAAAATAAAGGTTCATCAACACTATATATATATATATATGTTTTTTTTTTTTTTCTTTAAAAGGTCCTATCTTGTGCCACTAGATGGATGGTGTCACTCACTGAGTGGAGCAACACCAAAACAGGTATATGTTTTAGGGCAATCATAATAAGTGCTGTTAAGATACCCAAATGAAGCTGGCTGACAGGCACTTGGTTATCTGAGTCTGGAACTCAAAGAAGAGATGTAAGCTGGAAGTATCAATTAGTGGCTAAAAGAATGTAAATAGAAATAATGTTATTTCATTTAAAGATGCCATGGAAATGGATGAGATCACGCAAGGAAGAAAAACTGAGTGAACCCAGAAAATGGCCTAGGATTGAACTTTGAGGAACATCAGTATGCATGATGAACTTCACAGGTGATCAAAAAGGAACAACTAGAGTTATGGGAGAAAAATCTTTCATCTTAGTACTTGCATTTATTTATTGCTGTGAAACAAATCACTCCAAAATTTAGTAGCCTAAAACAACAACCATTTTACTGCTTTACAAATTCATGGGTGAGCAGTTCTGGTCAGTCTCAGGTTAGATGATTCTTCAATTATCTCACCCAAGGTCCACTCATGCAACTGTAATCATCAGGTGCCTTGGTGGGGCTGGATGGTCCCTTATGACCTCACATACAAGTCTGATGCCTCAACTGGGATGCTGGGATGACTGGGATACCAGGCCTCTCTCCATGTTTTCTCCCCTGGACCTTGCTCTCTCATTGTCCAGGAGACCAGCCTGATCCTGTTCACATAGCAAAGGCAGCACTCCAAAAGGACAAATCCCAGTGCACTGAAGGTCATATTGGCTGATATTCTGATTATGCAAAACTCAGGGTCAATGAGGGAAGCAACTATGTAATTCTCATATATATAGTATAGTGTGTGTGTGTGTGTGTGTGTGTGTGTGTGTGTGTGTGTGTGGCTGGGGGATCAAACCCAGGGCCTTGGACATTCAAGAAAGACACTCACCACTGAGCCACATTCCCAGCCCCTATGCTTTATTCTTGCTACATCTCTGTTTGAGATTCCTTCTCCCATGTCTCAGCTCTCTCTGTCCTGCTAATTTTATCCATCTTTTTAGGTTTATTCCAATTTTCACATAGTTTTTTATTTTATTATTGCAGCCTAGTATATTGTTCCCTTCCCACTTCCATAGTACTACAGCAACTCCAACATTTGGCCAATTCTAATCTCAACTTCCCCATGAAGACTCCTTAGATTGCTCCTGCCTTCATCAGTCAGCCTTGTCTATAAATTCCTATTGATCTAATAGTTGTACCTAATAGTTTTAAACCTAATCATGTATATTTGGTAGATTATCTAATTGTGCATATTTTTACTATTGGTCTTACAGGTACCTTTTTTTCTACAACTGAACTGTAATGTCCTTGAAAAAGGAACTGTGTCCTTTACCTCTTTAAGATAATGTCACATGATGGCCTATAAACATGAACAGTGTTCTCAGTGTTTCCTTCTAACAAGGGAGATGACCCGCAAGTAAGGAGGTCATTATATAGACTACAGGTACCATTTCAAGCTTAAGTACAGGGTGCTTAAACACAGTGGACAGACTCCCAATTTGTTGTTGTTGTTATTTGGGGAGTTTGTTTTTGAACTTTAGTGGGGCAGAAGGTGGTCAGGAAGTTGACCTTTAGACTGAAACTCAAATGATAGGTAAAACTGGCCAAAGTAAGTTATGGAGGAGTCTCAGACCAAGAGTGTAAGCAAAGAGGAAAGAGAATTTTATTCTTTAGGAACTCTAAGTATAGGACTTAAGTATGGGACTTGCTAGCTAGAGGACAATAAGAGAAGAACAATAGTGAGACTGGAAGTATGTTCTATCTTGAAAAGGACTTCCACAGTCTGAATTATCTCTGCAAAATTCTTGTTGAAACTGAATACCCCTTGAGGTGGTATTTAAGGAGGTGGGGGCTTTGAGAACGTGATTAGGTCATGCAGGCTCTGCCCTTATAAACGGGAATAATGCCCTTACAACAGAGGTTTGAAGGAGCAGAGAGCCCCTTCTGCCATCCGAGGACATGTAGAAGCCATTATGTATGGGAAACAGACCTTTCCAGACACTGAATCTACTGACACTGATCTTACACTTTCTTTTTTTTTTTTTTAATTTATTTTTTTACGTTTACATAGGGTAATGATGTTTCTTTTTTTCCTTCCCCCCCACCCCTCCCACCCTTTTCCCTTTATACAGTCCTTCTTTCCTTCATTCTTACCGCTCTCCTTAGCCTAACTCTAAACCTAACCCTAAACCTAATGCTAACCCCTCCCACCCCCATTATATGTCCTCATCCGCTTATCAGCGAGATCATTCGTCCTTTAGTTTTTTGAGATTGGCTTATCTCACTTAGCATGATATTCTCCAATTTCGACCATTTGCCTACAAATGCCATAATTTTATCATTCTTCATTGCGGAGTAATATTCCATTGTATAAATATGCCACAGTTTCTTTATCCATTCATCAACTGAAGGACATCTAGGTTGGTTCCACAATCTGGCTATGGTGAATTGAGCAGCAATGAACATTGATGTGGCTGTATCTCTGTAGTATGCTGATTTTAAGTCCTTTGGGTATAGACCAAGGAGTGGGATAGCTGGGTCAAATGGTGTTTCCATTCCAAGCTTTCTGAGGAATCTCCACACTGCTTTCCAGAGTGGCTGCACTAATTTGCAACCCCACCAGCAATGTATGAGTGTTCCTTTTTCACCACATCCTCGCCAACACCTATTGTTGCTTGTGTTCTTGATAATCGCCATTCTAATTGGGGTGAGATGAAATCTTAGGGTAGTTTTGATTTGTATTTCCCTTATTACTAGGGATGTTGAACATTTTTTCATATATCTGTTGATTACTTGTACATCTTCTTCTGTGAAGTGTCTGTTCATTTCCTTAGCCCATTTGTTGATTGGATTATTTGTATTCTTGGTGTAGAGTTTTTTGAGTTCTTTATAGATTCTGGAAATTAGCGCTCTATCTGAGGTATGGTTGGCAAAGATATTCTCCCACTCTGTAGGCTCTCTCTTCACATTGCTGATAGTTTCCTTTGCTGAGAGAAAGCTTTTTAGTTTGAATCTATCCCAGTTGTTGATTCTTGCTTTTATTTCTTGTGCTATGGGAGTCCTGTTAAGGAAGTCTGATCCTAAGCCAACAAGTTGAAGATTTGGACCTACTTTTTCTTCTATAAGATGCAGGGTCTCTGGTCTGATTCTGAGGTCCTTGATCCATTTTGAGTTGAGTTTTGTGTAGGGTGAGAGATAGGGGTTTAATTTCATTCTATTGCATATGGTTTTCCAGTTTTCCCAGCACCATTTGTTGAAGAGGCTATCTTTTCTCCATTGCATATTGTTGGAACCTTTGTCTAGTATGAGAAAATTGTATTTATTTGGGTTTGTGTCCATGTCCTCTATTCTGTACCATTGATCTACCTGTCTATTTTGGTACCAATACCATGCCGTTTTTGTTACTATTGCTTTGTAGTAGAGTTGAAGATCTGGTATTGCAATACCCCCTGCTTCGCTCTTGCTACTGAGGATTGCTTTAGCTATTCTAGGTTTTTTATTCTTCCAGATGAATTTCATAATTGCTTGCTCTATTTCTGCAAGGTACATCATTGGGATTTTAATTGGAATTGCATTGAATCTGTATAGCACTTTAGGTAGTATAGCCATTTTGACGATATTAATTCTGCCTATCCAGGAACATGGGAGATCTTTCCATCTTCTAAGGTTTTCTTGAATTTCTTTCTTTAGTGTTCTGTAGTTCTCATTGTAGGGGTCTTTCACCTCTTTTGTGAGATTGATTCCCAAGTATTTTATTTTTTTCGATGCTATTGTGAATGGGGTAGTTTTCCTAATTTCTCTTTCTGAAGATTCATCACTTATGTATAAAAATGCATTGGATTTATGAGCATTGATCTTGTAACCTGCTACTTTACTGAATTCACTTATGAGTTCTAAAAGTTTTCTGGTGGAATTTCCAGGTTCCTCTAAATATATAATCATGTCATCAGCGAACAGGGATAGTTTGAGTTCTTCTTTTCCTATTCGTATCCCTTTAATTTCTTTGGTTTGTCTGATTGCTCTGGCTAGAGTCTCAAGGACGATGTTGAATAGAAGTGGTGAAAGAGGGCATCCCTGCCTTGTTCCAGTTTTTAGGGGGAACGCTTTCAGTTTTTCACCATTTAGAATGATATTAGCCATGGGCTTAGCGTAGATTGCCTTTATAATGTTTAGGAATGTTCCCACTACCCCAATTTTTTCTAGTGTTTTGAGCATGAAGGGATGCTGTATTTTATCGAATGCTTTTTCTGCATCTATTGAAATAATCATGTGATTCTTAACTGTAAGTCTGTTGATATGGTGAATGACATTTATTGATTTCCGAATGTTGAACCAAGCTTGCATCCCTGGGATAAAACCCACTTGATCGTGGTGCACTATCTTTTTAATATATATTTGTATGCGATTTGCTAAAATTTTGTTGAGAATTTTTGCATCGATGTTCATTAAGGATATTGGTCTGAAATTTTCCTTCCTCGATGTGTCTCTGTCTGGTTTAGGTATCAGGGTGATATTGGCTTCATAGAACGAGTTTGGGAGGGTTCCCTCCTCTTCTATTTCATGGAATAGTTTGAGGAGTATTGGAATGAGCTCTTCTTTAAAGGTTTTGTAGAACTCGGCTGAGAACCCATCTGGTCCTGGACTTTTCTTTGTTGGTAGGCTTTTGATGACCTCTTCTATTTCATTGCTTGAAATTGGTTTATTTAGGTTGTGTATGTCCTCCTCGTTCAGTTTAGGTAATTCATATGTCTCTAGAAATTTGTTGATGTCTTCGAGGTTTTCTGTTTTGTTGGAGTATAGATTTTCGAAATAGCTTCTAATTATGTTTTGTATTTCACTCGTGTCTGTTGTGATGTTTCCTTGTTCATTCCGAATTTTAGTAATTTGAGTTTTCTCCCTCTTTCTCTTTGTTAGTGTGGCTAAGGGTTTATCAATTTTATTTATTTTTTCAAAAAACCAACTATTTATTTTGTTAATTTTTCCAATTGTTTCTTTTGTTTCGATTTCGTTGATTTCGGCTCTGATTTTAACTATTTCCTGTCTTCTTCTACTTTTGGTATTGGTCTGCTCTTCTTTTTCTAGTGCTTTGAGCTGTAGTGTTAAGTCGTTTATTTGTTGATTTCTACTTCTTTTTTTGAATGCACCCCATGAAATAAATCTTCCTCTAAGTACTGCTTTCATAGTGTCCCAGAGATTTTGATATGATGTGTCTTTGTTCTCGTTTACTTCTAAGAATTTTTTTATTTCCCTCCTGATGTCTTCTGTTATCCATTCATCATATAATAGTGTATTATTTAATCTCCAGGTATTGGAGAAGTTTCTGTTTTTTATTCTGTCATTTATTTCTAATTTCAATCCATTATGATCTGATAGAGTACAAGGTAGTATCTCTATCTTCTTGTATTTGCTAACAGTAGCTTTGTGGCATAAAATATGGTCTATTTTAGAGAAGGATCCATGTGCTGCTGAGAAGAAAGTGTATTCGTTCTTTGTTGGATGGTATATTCTATATATGTCCGTTAAGTCTAAATTGCTGATTGTGTTGTTGAGATCTATAGTTTCTTTATTCAATTTTTGTTTGGACGATCTATCCAGTGGTGAGAGAGGTGTGTTAAAATCGCCTAGTATTATTGTGTTGTGGTCTATTTGATTTCTGGAATTGAGAAGGATTTGTTTGACGTACGTGGATGAGCCAATGTTCGGGGCATAGATATTTATGATTGTTATGTCTTGCAGATTTATGCTTCCCTTAAGCAGCATGTAATGTCCTTCTTTATCCCTTCTGACTAGTTTTGGTTTGAAGTCCACATTATCTGAGATGAGGATGGATACTCCAGCTTTTTTGCTGTGTCCGTGTGCATGGTATGTTTTTCCCCATCCTTTCACCTTTAGTCTATGGGTGTCTCTTTCTATGAGGTGAGTCTCTTGCAGGCAGCATATTGTTGGATTTTTCTTTTTAATCCAATCTGCCAGTCTGTGTCTTTTGATTGATGAATTCAGGCCATTAACTTTCAGGGTTATTATTGTGATATGATTTGTATTCCCAGTCAATTGACTCATATTTGTTTTTGACATGATTTGGTTTCTCCTTTATTTGGCTATTCCTTTAGGCTAGCGCCTCCTGTTGCTGATTTGCATCGTTGTTTTTCATCTCTTCCTCATGGAATATTTTGCTGAGAATGTTCTGTAATGCTGGCTTTCTTTTTGTAAGTTCCTTTAGCTTTTGTTTATCATGGAAGGATCTTATTTCATCGTCAAATTTGAAGGTAAGGTTTGCTGGGTATAAGATTCTTGGTTGGCATCCGTTTTCTTTCAGGGCTTGGTAAATGTTGTTCCAGGCCCTTCTGGCTTTTAGGGTCTGGATTGAAAAATCTGCTGATATTCTTATTGGTTTCCCTCTGAATGTAATTTGATTCTTTTCTCTCGCGGCCTTTAAAATTCTGTCTTTGTTTTGTATGTTAGGTATTTTCATAATAATGTGCCTTGGTGTGGGTCTGTTGTAATTTTGTATGTTTGGAGTTCTATAAGCCTCTTGTATTTGGTTTTCCATTTCATTCTTCAGATTTGGGAAATTTTCTGATATTATTTCATTGAATAGATTGTTCATTCCTTTGGTTTGTTTCTCTAAGCCTTCCTCAATCCCAATAATTCTTAAATTTGGCCTTTTCATGATATCCCATAATTCTTGTAGATTCTGTTCATGATTTCTTACCATCTTTTCTGTTTGGCCAACTTTGCTTTCAAGATTAAATAATTTGTCTTCAATGTCTGAGGTTCTGTCTTCCAGGTGCTCCATTCTTTTGGTTATGCTTTCTATGGAGTTTTTAACTTGGTTTATTGTTTCCTTCATTTCAAGTATTTCAGTTTGGTTTTTTTTCAGTATCTCTAACTCTTTATTGAAATGATCTCTTGCTTCCCGTATTTGGTCTTTTAACTGTTGATTGGCGCGATCATTTAATGCCTGCATTTGCTCTTTCATCTCCTCCTTCAATGCCTGCATTTGCTCTTTCATCTCCTCATTTGCTTCCCTGATCGTTTTAATTACGTACATTCTGAACTCCCTTTCTGACATTTCTTCTGCTGTGCTGTCATTGGGTTTTATTGATGTAGTATCTAGGTTTGTTTGGGACATTTTCTTCCCTTGTTTTCTCATATTGGTCAGTTGTCAGTGGGACCCTGAGATATTGCAGTTTTCCGCTATTGGCTTATAGTGTCCCTGTAGATTTCCAGTGTATCACCTCCCAGCCTTCAGTAGCCTGATGTCTTGGAGGAATCTGATAAAGCAGCGTATCCGAAGAAAACTGCCCCTAGCCCCCTACTGGTTCCACGATTTGGAACTGGCTCTGTGCTGAAATCCTCTCACTGTGGGCCTGCACCGTGCAGCTGGCCGTGTGGGAGGAGCTCACTGCCGGAGTGTGGAAGGCTACCTTGGGAAGACTCTAGTTGCCCTGCCCAGCTCCAATACGCCACCTCTATCTGGGCCTGCCCCCCGGGTCGAGCTTTACCCAGTGGGCAGACTCACCCGTGGCTCTATTTCAGTCCGAGTCTCTCAATGCCTCCCCTTCTTAACTCCTGGGTTCTGGAGCGACAGGGGGTGCAGTCTCCCTCTAGGCCGCCATCTTGGATCGCCCCGAGAAGAGAGCCTGCAGCCGGAGTGGGCAGAGCCGCCTGAAGAGGTGTCTGGCTGCCCTGCCCTGATCCCAGAGGCTGTTTGCGGATCGAGGCTCTCCGTTGGTTCGGGGGCTTGTGGCTGGTTCTATGTAGAAAGTCTCTCACTGGGCGGTCAGCTCCGAGAGGCTAGCCTTGAATGGCACCTCCCACCGCAGGGGTCCAGACTACTTGGGGAAGTCTCTGGCTGCCCTGTCTGGACCCTGAATCTGCTTGCGTGCCAGAGTACGCTGAGCTGCACTGGCTCCGGGACTCGGAGCTTGATCTGGTCAGAAAGGCTCTCACCAACGGGCCAGTTCCGTTCCGAGAACCTGGAAAAGCTGGCTGTGTGGGCGGGGCCCACCACCGGAGTGCGCAGGGCTGCCTGTGGATGACTCTAGCTGCCCTGCCCGGCTCCGATAAGCCACCTCTATCTGGGCCTGCCCCCCGGGCCGAGCTTTACCCAGTCGGCAGACTCACCCGTGGCTCTATTTCAGTCCGAGTCTCTCAATGCCTCCCCTTCTTAACTCCTGGGTTCTGGAGCGACAGGGGGTGCAATCTCCCTCTAGGCCGCCATCTTGGATCGCCAGGATCTTACACTTTCTAACCTTCAGATTACGAGCAACAAATTTCTTTTGTTTGTAAGTTACCCAATCTAAAGTATTTTTATTATAGCAGCCCAAATGGAATAAGGTAATCTTCTTTTGTGTTATTCATGATGCTCCTTTTGGAGGTAAGGAGTAGTCCAGTTTCTGAGGGCCAATGAAGGAACCCCTACATGAGAGCTCAAGACGGAGCCCGAGAAGTTGAGAGGGAATCCTGGTGGTCACTATTTCTTTAACTGCAAGACGCTGGTGTTATATCCTAACATCTTCATTTAATCCTACAGGAAAGGCTGGTAAAGAGACTTTAGCCTTAGCCTATACCTAGAAAAACTAATGAAGACATCTGTGAAAATGAGATCGGGGCTACTTTTATCTCTTGTTTCAACTTGTAAAACTGTGTAAAATCATGTAGTTGAGTGACAATGATTATGTTGGACTCAATCTCAAACAGTGATTAAAAAAATTATGGGCTTTGTTCCTATGCAATAGTCTACTCAAACACTATGGTTAGTGAAAAGTAATTTTTACAAGCAAGTCACCAAACAAATACTTCTCTGTATGTGATTTTTAAAATAAAAATAGCTACACTCCCTAATCAGCCTACACTACTAATTAGTCCTTTCTCAGATCTTGTAAATGGTTAGTCAACTTCATTTTAGAAAAGGCCAGCTGTTTTGTGGAAAACTTATGAGAAGAAAAAGATAAAAATAAGTTTACTCCACTAAACAGTTTTTATGTAGGCTCCCAGTGAGACAGCAAGCATTTCAGTGATGCATCTAACATAGAATTTTCTTTAGACATATCTGAAGCTCTAATAAGCTATGTCCTGCTGTGGGAGTAAATTAATCCCAAGTACAAGTTAGGCATTTTACAAAGTACATTAACTCTTTCAAATCTCCTAACCATAAAATAAACAACATGAAAAAGCCATTAATAGTTAAATTGAATTGAATTGAGGGCAAGTAAAACATCCCTGGTTAATAGTGGTCATTTGGGGAAATATAAATGTGCTCCCAAATGACCTATTTACATTCAAATAGTTCAGAAGTGACAGAATATAGCTTATTATATTTGTCAAGGATCTTCAGCCTGTTATTTCCTCCTTCAGTGATTAATTCCGTGAATCATTCAGCATTGGAGGCTTTGCCTTGCCTCCCTGCTAAGAAATTCTCAGACATTTTCAATTGTGAGACATATAACAGAAATTAAGTTCGTAAAGGCAGTTTCCTATGTGGTTAGCTGTGATGTTTTGTTTTGTTTTGTTTTGTTTTGTTTTCCCCACCTTTCACCTGCCAAGAATAGCTTTATTTATGCATAATGGTCTTAGTAGCTAACATGCAAATAGTTTATTGACTTGTATTTTTGTGTGTTTGTTAAAAAAAGGGGTGAAGAAATTGAATATGATTAAATTTAGTTTAATTTCAGGAATATTTCAACTGAAAGAATCCAGTTAGGAATCTTCATATGTTGAAAACAACTGCAGTGTCTAACAATGGGTAAATGAATAAGTCTTGAATGACAAAGCCACATAATGAACTATCATATCAATATTAAATTAATATTTATAAGGAATTTATATAAGATGTAAAACTCTGATTGTCAGAAGAAAAATCTCAAAGAGAACATTACAAAATGACAAAAGTAATAGACTTTGAGAGAAGGACCTGTGAATAATTTTTTCTCTATGCAACAAAATTTTGAAAGTTTGAACAAAGAACATATGGCCAATTTCATAATCTGAAAAAAATCCACTTTTGAAAATAAAAATTTATTCTTAAAATGCATATTTTACAGATCATTTACCACAAGTTCATTTAATGATTATAGTACCTGTAGTGCTTTCCTGTTTACATGTCACTTTTACATTTATTCTCTATTATCTATAACAGTTGAGACCTTAGCACACCATTTATTTCATATCAAGTCAAGCTGATTGGATTTCACTTTTCACAACATGATACTAAATCTGGAAAATGTTTTGATAGAAATATAAGATCATTCCCAAATGTAATTTTCTTTATGATTGCTCATAAAATGTATGTTACAACTGTAGTAATAAAAAAGCTTATGGAAATTATTATATTGGAAGTATTTTTAAATCCTCAAAGCACTACATTCCTTCTCTGATTCTCACATAACATTTTAAGCCTTTAAAATTCTCCTTCAAGTTAACACTCAGAACTCCCTCATCTTCCTATTATTTTGCTCCAACTTTCAAGAAAGGGAAAAAAGAAACCAAATATATCAGGCCTATCTCCCTCAATAGATCATCCTTACACCCAGATTCAGCTACACAATTTTCAGGGCTCAATGCAAAATGAAAATACAGGGGCTCCTTGTTTACAAAAGCAAGAAAAAAGTGCAGTTAAAGATGTTAGAGTATACAAATTTTCCTTTTTAAACATTTTTAAGACGTTGATTGACCTTTATTTTATTCATTTATTTATATGCAGTGCTGAGAATCAAACCCAGTGCCTCACACATGCTAGGTAAGTGCTCTACCACTGAGCCACAACCCTAACCCTAAAAATTTTCCCTTTAAAATTGTATTTCATTACATATAAATACATTTGTTACTTATAAAATAGAGTAGGGGTGATAGAGATATATGAGTAAAGCAAACATACAAATAGTAAAAAATATTTTGATATCATAATTTCATAAATTACAATAAAGAACAATAATTTATTAATGTGCTCTCTTAATCCCAAGATTTTTCTAGCTCACTTTTCTGTAAATTCATTCACTTTGCTGTCAAAATTTTACTTTTAGCAACTTCATTTTCAATTGAAATAATTGAAAGCAATGTCAGTTGCTTTTTACATATAAAATTACAAATTATTTTTTATTATTTTTAATTCTGATAAGAATCTTTTTTGTTGATGAAACTTATTGGAGCTGTCAACTGTTATTAAGAGTATTTTTCAGGTGTAACAACACTGAGATAAATTTCTTATAAATTATTTGGAGATAGAAATTTTTGTACATCTTCAGCTAGTGATTCTTGTGTGGCAATTTTTCCTAAAAAGATTTAATTCTTTGTACAAACCTGCTTTATGTTAAATCTGAACTTAATTACATTTAGAGGAAGTTGTGAAGGTGGGGCACCCATGACAGAATTTGTGTCTTTATAAGAAGAGTAAAAAAATCCCAGCATTCTTGCTAGTGTCCTTCTTCTCGCCCTCTCTTTTTCTCTCTCCCCCAACTTCTCTCTCCCTCCTTACAAAGCAAGAAGGGGCTATCTACAAACCAGAAATAGATTACTTCCAAAAACAAATTGGCTGACACCTTGGTCTAGAACTTCCCAGTCTCTAAAACTGTGAGAAATAATTGTTGGCCACCTAGTCTATGGGATTTTGTTGTTGCAGTCTGAGCTGCTAAGACAATGTTTATTTTACAAAAGCTCCCCTTTCAGAAAATCCCTCACTTAAATTCTGAGGCATCATCCTCTCTTGGTTCTGATTTTACCTCCATCCCTTATAAAAGGTCATGTATTCCTTTTCCTCTGACCATACATAATATTATCCTTAAATTGTTTTTATTCTCCTTCAGCATACTGTCTCTGACAATCGCAATGCATAAGATAAAACACACTGATAAATGTTCACATAACCTCTGAACTCCTCTTCAGTTCAAACTTCTCCCTGCTTCTCCAGACCAATAAAATTTATAATTTCTTGGGCATCTTCCCTGTGATATCCCTGAATACCTGGACCTCAGTCTGTCCAACAAAAATATCATCTCTCCTCTGTGTGTGTTATTCCTTTCTCCTATCCCAGGTGGTGGCACCACCATCTAAACACACTCAAGTCAGAAAATGGAATTGTTCTTGACCCCCAGTCTTTCCCCATTTTCAATAAGTTACCAAATCTGAGGGATTCTATATTTTTAAGTGCTCTCGGTTTTGTCTCCCTTTTTTTTTTACCTCCAAAGTTTCTAATTTAGTTCAGGTAATTGTCATCTTTCTCCACTGTTCTCACTACTCCAAATGTGTTCCCTATGTAAATTATATTACAACATGGAAAGATCATAAAGAGTGATCTTTCCAACACAAATCTGCTTATATTTCCCCAACTTAAGACTTTTTGATGACTTCTTATTGCCTGCAAAATAAAGTCCATGTTACCTAAATAATAAAAGACCATCCATAATCTGGCCTATGTATTTCTTCAGCCTTCTCTTATATTCTTTGCTCTAGCTATGCTAAACTACTAGCAGTCCTCCAAATCAGTCACTTTCATCTTCTTTCTCTTGCTTATTCTCTCATACTCCTTATTCTATTATACACGTTCAGAGATTCTCAAATGGTGCATCATATGCCACTAGTGCATGTGATATGAAAGTACTCATCTTTGGAGTCATCAGGGAAGACCTGGGGTGGCCCAAAGTGGTAAGATATAGGCACATTTTCTAACACATTGAAAGTGAGATGTGAAATAAAGACAGGAGTCAAGATGAGTCTAAGGCTTAAAACCTGGAAGGATGAAGTTACCCTCAGTCATGGATTAAGGAAGACCATGTGTTTTAAGTTTGGAAGGGCAGATAAGATGACAGTTTGGGATATCAAAAGTTTGAGGTGCAAATTATTTGCTTAAGTGAGGCTATTGAGTATGAAGTTACATATAAGACTGTGGTTCAGGGAACAGATTTGGGCAAAGGCAAAATCTAGGAATCATAAATGTTCATGTAGCATTTAATGTCATGAACCTAAACAGATTACCAAGGGAATGAGTGGAGCTGGAAAGGAGAAGTCCAGGACTGGGAAAGCAGCTTAGTGACAAAGCACTTGCCTTGCATAAGGCCCTGGGTTCAATCCTCAGCACTTCCTCCTACTCAGGAGGAAGAAGAGGGGGAGGAGCAGCAAGAGCTTCTGTGAGGTGGTAGTAAGGAAAGGCTGATAGAAAGGGTTCAAGAGAACATGAAGGAATGACTTGAGAACAGGGAATATTCAACTCTTTCACAATTATCTTTCTTTTAAGGAAAAGAAAGAGGTTAATAACTGGTCGAGGAAGTAGAATTTTAAAACCGGTATTATTTTAATGAGAGAAATTACAGCATGTAATGTATCATGACAAAATAATCAAGAAAAGAAAGAAAAATTGAAAACTTAGGAAATCAACAGGAGAATTGCTAGAGTGTTGACCCTTGTGGTGAAAATGGACAGGTTCTGGAATAAGTAGAGGAGTAAGGAGCACAGCAAGGGTGGCTCAGGATCAGAGTACAGATGCACAGATGCAAAAGGCAGGCAGACCCGTGGGGCCTTAATGGAAGCTGTTTTCTGGTTACTTCTATTCCTCAGCTACTGCGAAGTGATTAGCTAAAAGTGAAAATCAAGAAGATCTTTAAAATTTTAAGAGAGATGAGAAGGTATTATCACAAGGCAAGGTGAGCATGATTGGATGAGAAAAATATATTATGATTGCTGAGTGGCATCATGGGCATCCTTAAACTTAGCAAGCTTAAATTTAAAATGAAATCTGTTAGGGTGGATGTTCTTCTCCAGTCATATCTGAGAAGAAGGGAGAATATATGGAGAGTTCCACCTGAATAGTATTGAGGCTTTACCAAGTGAACAAGGAAGAGACGAGGGTCCAGAGGTGCAGGCTATGTTCAAAGGAATAATTATCATTGATCAAGATATCTAAGCTATATCAGGAAGGGGTTGAAATAGGAATGAAGTTAGAGATACGAAAAGCTTATGGAGGGAAGTTAAGCATTATTGGGTTTCAGATACTAAAGGGAATAAGCTAGAAAGTTGGAAGGTGGTACTCTGAAATTGAGGTGTTGAAATTATGGGAGGGCGGCAGTTTCAGGTAAGTAGGTATCACTGGGATTAAGTAGAGGGAAAGATCATAGGAGAAAAAGAAAATGCAAGGTCAGGGTTGAGAACATGTACATGGATATTGAAATCATTGTATTTTATGAAAGGACAATATAATTCTAGATATTTGATTCATTTTGAGTTGACTTCTGTGCAGGGTGAGGAGGACTTAGTCTCATTCTATGTCTGGATAACTAGTTTTCCCAGCATCATTTGTTGAGAAAACTGTCTTTTCTCTACTCTTAAGTTTTTAGCGTCTTTGTCAAACAGAATACTACTTACATACTGTGTTTTTAAAATATTCTTTGCCCAAGACACCACCTTACTGGTGTTCTCATTAACATATCAGTTGAATGAAATATTGACATAAAAACCTTCCAATGATTTCTGTCACATTTAGAATAAAATTCTCACACCTGATCATTTACAAAGGCCTACATGATCTGTCCTCCCTTCCCCACTCCTCCCTTGGACCTTATTCTCTAACACAGGCCTCATCACTCTGATGCCACCCCACTGGTCTCCTTGCTATTTATTCTTTAGATATGCCTGGCACACTCTGCTCCCCTCACCCAAGGAAACTTGACTTGTGTCCTCTGCTTGGAACTCTTTTCCCTCAGATCTTTCATAATTTGTTCCTCACTTCATACAGATCTCTGTTCCAATCACCTAATAAATGACCTCTTCTGCCTCCCTTATCTGGAACAAAACCTCTACCATCTCTACCATTCAGGCTTCTTTTCTTTCTTTATTTTTTATTGTAGCATTTGGCATTATCACTACCTGATTTTGTTTTATATATTTACTTGTTTTCTAGTTGTAATATATTACATATAGATATGTGTAATATCTATATATATCCCCAGCCCTATTTTGTATTATATTTAGAGACAGGGTCTCACTGAGTTGCTTAGAGCCTCCCCATTGCTAAGACTGGCTTTGAGCTCTCAATTCTCCTGTCTTGGACTCCCAAGCCACTGGGATTTCAGGCGTGTGCCACTGCACCCAGATAGAACTTCTTTTTATCAAGAAGATACTTGCACCTCCATGTTTATTGTGGCAATATTCACAATAGCCAAAATATGGAATCGACCCAAATGCCCTTCAGTAGATGAATGGATAAAGAAAATATGTTATATCTACACAGTGGAATATTACTCATCCATGAAAAAGAATGAAATCCTGTTATTGCAACAACATGGATGCAATTAGAGAACATTGAGTGAAACAAATCAGATAGTGAAAGACAAATACCACATGTTCTCACTCTTTTAAGAAAAACCAAGAAGATGACTTTGTAGAAGTAGAGAATGGAATACTGATGACTAAAGATGGAGAAGGGCAAGGGGTGGGGGGCAGAAAGAAATTAGGAAAGACTTTTAGAGCCTGGGAAGGGTGTTGGTGGGGAGAGGGTTAATGCATACCTATAATACATACATATATGGAAATATAGCAAATTCCATCAATTTGCACAATTAATATGTACTAATAATTATAATGATTATTTTTTAAAAACATCATCATCATCAACAACAAAAAGAAACCAGAATTTCTCTTCCCCAAGATGGGCCATAGAAATCAATCTTCTACCCCCTTTTTCTCTTAGAGCGTGCTACAGAGAAATTCTCTAACCTACCCTTGTCTGATAGTAGGACACAACATCCTCCTCATTCCAGAGGGATCCTTCTCTGTACTCTGGAGGGGAAGGAATGCTGCAAAGGGAGGCCAAGAAGAATGCCGAGCAGACAAGCCTTGCTGAATTTCTCCACTCAGTCAATTAGCATTTGCATTTTTGTCCAATCTCATTTTGACATGGTCATCCATGCTTCAATCATGCCTATGCAATGAGGTCCTCATAAAAATCCAAGAGGACAGGATTTGGAGAACTTCTGAATAGTTGAACATGAGGAGGCTCCCGAATGGTGGTGCACCCAGAGAAGTCATGAAAGCTCTGCACCCCTTTCCACATAACTCACCCTGTGTACCTCTTCATCTATATCCTTTGTAGTATCCTCTACAATAAATTGATAAATGTAGATATTTCCCTGAGTTCTATGAGAAGCTTAAACAAATTAATCCAACTGAAGTAGAGTGTTATGGGAACCCCAATTTGTACTGTCATCTAAAGAGTCAGGGGTAGTCTTGGGTATATTGAGCCCTCGACCAAGCAGAGAGTGGCAGAATTGAATTGGATTAGAGGACAGTTAGCTGCTATCCACTATAGAATTAATTGCTGGCTTGCTGGTAATAGGGAGAGATCCCCATACCTTTTGAGGTCACATAAGTCTTGTATGTCGATTCTCATGGTATGAGGGCAGAGGAAAACAGACACTTTGTTTCATCCAACACATTTATCCTCACATTAGAATATAATCCCCAGAAAGTTATGATCTGAACTTTCTTCACTATATTCTGACCAATTTTTCTATTATAAGTAGTTGCTCAATAGTAGTTATTGAATGAATATCTATTGAATAGTTATTGAATGAATATTTTCATTGAAAAAGAAAAACTAAAAGTAGTGGCAGTTCCTAACATTCAGAGCTGGCCAGACATCCATAGTTGAGCCATGTTATTGTACCTATTAGATAAAAATGATCTTCGAGAATGCCAACCTCGGACAAGGTTACTCTGAGATTATGATAAAATGAGACAAATAAGACCACTACATAAGTCTAAGAACAGACAAAAGTGTCTTGTCTGAGAGAGTGTAGCTCAGTGGTAGAGCACCTGCCTACCATGCCTGAGGCCCTGGTTTTGATCCCCAGCCCACAAAAACCAAATTCAAAACCAAACCAAAATGAAACAAAACTAAAACAGACAAAAGTAAGGTCAATATGCTGTTCCCAAAATATCAAACACCTCCTCTCTAGGACACTATGACTCATGGTTTCTTCTTTACAAATTACAAGTTATCCTTATTCTAGTCCTCTGAATAAGGTTTATAGAGATACCCAATCACAGAATAGTCCTGCTTTCTGACTGTAACCAATGTAGAGCAAAATTCCTTCCCTTTTTCCTTAAACCCTCTCCTAAAATATTCAACCAAGGCACAAATTCTATAGTAAATTCTTACTAACACCCTCTTATTTAGTGACTCCCCCATGATTCTTCATTGGTATACGTTCTCCATCACTGCAATGAGTAATACACCCAACTTGTTCAACCACAGATGTGCTCCTGGTGATCTTGAGTGGAAGGCATTAACACAACAAATGAATCAGTCTTTGCATGTGGAAATTATGGATGATGTTCTCTTCTTTATACTTTCCTATTTTTCTATATTTCCCAAGGTTTCTGTAAAAAGCAAGTATTATTTTGAAATCAGAATATATTAACACATACTTATAATGAAATTGGTATGGTACACCAGATATATAAATTCTTTTTTTTTTTCATGATTCTGCTGTTTATTCAGAGTGTATCCCATTACATCAACCAGACCATCACTCATCATCCACCCAACAAGTCTTCTAATCATCCCTCTCTCCCTTCTCCCATCCAGCATTAGTTGAGTGCTTTCTCTGACTTTATACATGAGTAGACTAAGCCCCAGCAAAACAAGAGGACCAACCCAGGTCACAAAACCAAGTTTTCTAGTTTAAAGATAGGGTCAACTGCTGACTTCCTAAATGATAAACCCAAATGATACTTTTTAGTTCTCATCTTCCTTGCAGATACATAAATTCCTCATCAACAGGATATCTAGTTTTAGAACCAACAGTGACATTTATACTTGAGTGTACACATGCAACTTACTTAACCTTTTTGAATCTCACTGCTAAAAGGCAGAAAGATACTTTGAGATACCCTGAAGCTTTGAGAGCTTTAATTAAAATTCTTCTAAAGTAATGAGCTTAACCTAACACAAGATGTTCAGGAATAGGGCAGTGAGGTAGTGTTAAAATATTATCATAGGCCAATTTTTTCTACTTAACTTTTTTTTGCATGATATTGTACCAATTACTTTAAAGTCTTGACTCCTCTATTCTTCTTTATGAATTATGAGTTACAGCATCTACTCTGAGAGAGATTTCCTAGGACTCATTGTGTAAACACATGTCAGTTGGAGCAGTAGGCACCTTCATCCGTTTCTGTTCAATTGCACTACTAGGAAAGCCATTTATTATTCTGGGTGAGAGATGTACAATTGCCCTACCCTTAAGAAACTCAAAGTGCGTGGGTTAGAGGGAGCTGTAAATAGGTGGTCAGAATTTTTAATAAGGGATATATATACCAAGATATGGAAAAGGTTTTATTGCGGTTAGGAAAGGTTTTCCAGAAGAGGAATAACTGAGCATATTAGAAAGAATGAGTAAAAGTAGGACATATAGAAGGAGAATATTTTGTGCAAATAAAACATTTGAAAACAGGAAATAGTACTGTATATTCAAGAAAATATAAGCAATTTAGTTACTGCAGTGAATTGTGGGGGATGGATAAGGAAGTAGGGTGGCACTGGGAGGGAAGGTAAGAAAACTTTTAGAAGTATTTTATCCCACATTCCATCTATTACAAGGGATTTCTTCTAAACTTTATAGAACTCTCCAATATGGTAGCCACTAACCTTATTATATTTAAGTTACAATTTCTAAAAATAATTAAGTTCCTTTCTCATACTGCTCATATTCCAAGGGTTGGGTTTTTTTGTTTTGTTTGTGCCCTATGTAGCTAGTGGCCACTGTATTGACAGGAGAGAGAGCACATTTTCATCACCACATAAAGTTCTATAGGGTAGTGTGGCCCTGGAGCATCCCTGATCAATGCCTGTTGATCTTCTATGTGAATAGTGGGGACATGGATATTTTCCAAGATAGCACATTCCATTTTATATACAGGTCTACTTGCCAGAATTTAATTTTAAATAATTTAACCCATAATGTATTTCCCTTTTTTTTTTCTACACAAGAATTCTAACTCTTAGGAGGAATATAAAACAAGTTCACATTTTCTTTCTTAGTGGATCTTTGTTTATTTTCAGAACATTGTCCTCTCTCCCTCTTTTGTTTTCTTCTCCAGGTCAATCCTTCCAAATTCCTCCCATTCTTTTCCCATGATTGTTTGGAGAGTTTCTGTTCTGGTAAACTTGTTCCATAATTCTCCTAGATTATGTTTTCCTAAATGAAACCCTTTATCTCAATTGTGGTCTGATCAGCAGAAAACAGAACCAACTATTTTCCTGTGGTCTCAGCACTTTATTTCCTTTTATGGAACATAAGTTTATTTTGTCTTTGGGTTTTTTTTTTTTTTTCCTTAAACTTCTATTCTGTTGTGCCTATTAAGGTCACTGTTCATTAATATCCCACTTTCTTTTTTAATACAAGTTACTGGTCTAAGTCTCCCTGAACCTATATCAGGCAAGGAACAATTTCTTTAAGCCTCTGATTAATTTCTTCTTGTTGCTGCAATTCTGTTATATACTCCAACAAAAAAATTAGTAAGGAATAACAGAGGAGTAAAAAAAAAAATCTCTCAGCCGGGAGGTAAAAAGTAAGAAATAATATCTTATAATTTATTATTAAATCTGTCTCATAAATATATTAAATTGGATATAAAAAAGGAAAAGATAACCTTTGGCATAAAATGGTAACAAAATTACCAGATGAAAATGGTCCAACAAAAAGTGCTCTTTTTTTCCAAGAAATGACTTTTGAACCCTTTTGAGTTAATGTATGTGCTGAGTTATTAAGCACTACATCTTTGTCATACTAAAGTCTCTTTAATAATAAAAGCTTTCATTCATCTTGGAGATACAGGCTCATGTGTGAGCGTGTGCCTACAAATCGCATGGGAATGCATACCCAATGTTCTGCTTCTGCACCTGAATGATGCCCTTAGGAACTGCCCTAGGTCCAGCTGTGCTCCACCTGAAGTCTTTACTTTATTAGGGAGAAATTCCTTTAGCTCCTTTCCTGCAGGATCAGCAGCAGAAAGGGCATTCACAACCATTAATTGGAGTCATGAGTTATTAAAATGACCTTTTAATTAGATCATCTCTCCTTACTCTTCTTGTACCAGCCTTTGAAAAGACAGTTTTTCTGAAGCAAAATACAGTAGTATATTTGCCACAGCAACTATGAATCTCTGAAGTCACAGAAATGTAAGAACCTCAAACCACATCCTAAAATTTTCTATACTACTCCATAATCCTAATGTTATACATATGACAAATATCTTCATCTCAGATAATTGATTAAAAATCCAGTTTATACACTTTAATGAGTAATGTATCCCTCACATCTTCTAAACCAATAGGTCTTTGGTGGATACTCAGTTGTTCTTTCTCCTCAGAAAACTCTAGAAAGTTGGCAATTGAATATCTATTTCATTTAAAGATGTTTTCAATACAAGTTCTACATATACTGAGTAGGTAACTGGTGTTTAGTGAAATAAATAAATACCCCTTGGATTTGGCAAGACTCTTCATATTTGTATCTCACTGAATCCCTACAATTTCTCATGAGGACAGCAGGGCGGAAATATTTCCCTTTTTATATATGTTATATTCAATGAAATAAAGTTATTTGCCCAAGTTCACACAGAAAATATGTGATAAACCAGGATTCAAAACTCAGCCTGATACAAAACAGCACACCTTCTACTCACTAAAATGGCTGCAATTTTCCAACTTATTTCAAGAAACTGGCCTTTGTGGACTATTTGTTTCATTTAGGAAAGAAATAATACGACTAAATTCTATGAAACATTCTATGATTTCCCACCCTATGGTGATGAAATAAAATATATGGTTTTTATAAAATATTCAGCAGCACTCAGACTTCAAAATACATAAGCCTATCTCAATTTACAATTAAAATTCTTGTAGTTATTTTTGTTGCTGGAGATTGAACTCAGGGGCACTCAACCACTGAGCCACATCCCCAGTGATATTTTGGATTCTATTTAGAGACAGGGTCTCAATGAATTGTTCAGCAACTCACTTTTGCTGAAGCTGGCTTTAAACTCATGATCCTCCTTGCCTCAGCCTCCCAAACTGCTAGGATTACAGGTGTACCACCCACACATGACCTAGATTCTCTTTTGAACAGTGTCATACAGTTTGATGACATAACAGAATTTGGGCCTGTAAGGGAATTTCATCTTCTAAACCTTTTGAAATTAATTATTTTTTTGACTAAGAAGTTTATGCATTCACCTCCTTAACCCAGCTCCTCAACCTCTCTCTTTAATTTAAGATCCTCCCAAAGCTAAGCACACACAGAATATAACTATAAATGGAAATATGCTGTACAGGCTGTTCTGTATCTTGTTTTAGTTGTTATTTTAAAAATATATTTTGGAAGCTGTTCTTTAGTAGTGCATTATTTCCCGGCTACATAGTATTCTCTACCATAATTTATTCAACAGGTCTCCTAATGACAAACTCTTTTTTTTTCCTGTGTTTGATCTTTTGCTATTATAAACAACACTGTAATCTTAACATATATGTGTGTGTGTGTATATATATATATATATATGCTAAAATTAAATTGTCGAGCCAATATGTATGAAATTTTATTAATCCCTTTATCACAGGAATGTCACTGTCTTTTTCTTGGAAATTTGACTTGGATATTGGTATTGGGGTCTCTGTTCTTTTTCTATGATTTTGTTTGATCTAACTTTGACCATTCTTTTACTTTCAGCCTCTGAGTCACTTAGTTTTATATGTGCCTTCTATTTGGTGCTTACATCCAGGTTGTGCTTTATAAATCAAACTGAGATTTTTTTTTTACCATTATTAATATTTTAATGTATCTTCTTTGATAATATTGTATACATAAAACACATTGAGAAGCATATTGTATTGGTTTTAATTTTCTCTTTAAATTACTATTATTATTTTTTGTTTGCCTAAGTTTCTTTTACTCTTTTTTTTTGGTATTTTTATTTTTTAATTTTTTATTATTATTTTTTGATTCATTGTACACAAATGGGTACAACTTTCATTTCCCTGGTTGTACACGAAGTAGAGTCACACTGTTTATGTAATCATACATGTAAATAGGATAATGATGTCTGTCTCATTCTATTATCTTCCCTTCCGCCCGCCCCCTCCCCACCCCTCCTTTCCCTCTACACAATCCATCCTTCCTCCATTTTCCCCTTACCCCCCTATTATGTATCATCATTCACTTATCAGAGAAATCATTCAGTCTTTGGTGTTTTGGAATTGACTTTTTTCTCTTAGCATAATAGTCTCCAACTCCATCCATTTACCTGCAAATGCCATAATTTTATTATTCTTTATGGCTGAATAATATTTCACTGTTTGTGTGTGTGTGTGTGTGTGTGTGTGTGTGTGTGTATACCAATTTCTTTATCCATTCATCTATTGAAGGGTATCTAGGTTGGTTCCACAATCTAGCTATTGTGAATTGAGTTGCTATAAACATTGATGTGACTGCATCACTGTAGTATGCAGATTTTAAGTTCTTTGGGTATAGACAGTTAAGAATACTATACCCAGGACTGGGGTTGTGGCTCAGTGGTAGAGTGCTTGCCAGCATGCATGAGGCACTGGGTTCAATTCTCAGCACCAAATGTAAATAAATAAATAAATAAATGGCCCATCGAAAACTAAAAAGTACTTTTAAAAAAGAATACCATACCCAGAAAAATTAAACTTCAGAATTGGTGATGAAAAAAAAACCTTCCATGATAAACAAAAAGAATTCACAACTAGAAAGTCTACACTACAAAACATAATATTTCATGAAGAAGAAATAAAAAATAAAAGTAAAAACCAGCAAAGGGAGGTACTACACTAAAAGAATATTGAATCAATGGAGAAACTAATTCAAAAAACCATAAATAAATCAAAATGGCAGGGAACACAAATCATATCTCAATAATAGCATTGAGTGTAAATGGTCTAAATTTATTAATCAAAAGACATAGACTGGCAGATTTGATTAAAAAACAAGACTCAACAATATGCTGTTTCTAAGAGACTCACCTCATAGGCAAAGACGTCCACACACTGAAGGTAAAAGGATGGGGAAAAAAACTGTCATTCACATGTATCTTGTAAACAAGCAGGAGTTTCTATCTCTATATTAGATAAAGTGGACTTCAAGCCAAAGTTAATCAGAAGGGACAAAGAAGGATATTTCACAGCTTACTTAAGGTAATTATACATCAACAAGACATAACAATCTTAAATATTTATGCTCCAAACAATGGAGCATCTATGTACATCAAACAAACCCTTCTCAATTTCACAGAGCAAACAGACCACAACATAATAATACTGGTGACTTTAACACACCTCTCTCATCACTGGGTAGATTCTCCAAACAATAAAAATATAAAGAAGCTACAGAACTAAAAAATACAATTAATAATGTAGACTTAACAGAAATATAGAGAATATTTCATCCATTGATGACTGAATACACTTTCTTCTCAGCAGCACATGGATCCTTCTCTAAAATAGGCCATATCTTAGGTCACAAAGCAACTCTTGTCAAATACAAAAAGTAGAGAAAATACCTTGCATCCTATCAGATCATAATGGAATGAAATTAGGAATCAATGAAAAAATAAAAAATAGAAGCTACTGTAACACGTGGAAACTGAATAATACACTATTGAACGATGAATGGATAGCAAAAGAAATCAGGGGTGAAATAAAAAAATACTTAGAGGTAAATGAGAATAGTGATACAACATATCAAAATCTCTGGGACACCATGAAGGCAGTGCCAAAAGGAAAATTCATTTCATTGAGTTCATTCATTAGAAGAATAGAAGGTAAACAAATAAAAGACTTAACATTACATCTCAAAGTCCTAGAAAAAGAAGAACAAATCAACACCAAAGGCAGTAGAGGACAGGAAGTAATTAAAATCAGAGATGAAATCAATGAAATTGAAACAAAAGAAACAATTCAAAAAATTGACAAATCAAAAAGTTTGTTCTTTGAAAAAATAAAAAAAATTGACAAACCTGTAGCCACAATAACAAAGAGAAACAGAGAGAAAACTCAAATTACTAAAATTCATGATGAAAAAGGAAATATCACAATGAACACTACTGAAATACAGAAGATAATTAGAAACTATTTTGAAAATCTGGACTCCAATAAAATAGAAAATCTTGAAGACATCAACAAATTTCTAGAGATACATGACCTACCCAAACTAAACCAGGAGAACATACTCAATTTGAACACATCAATCTCAAGCAATGAAATAGAACATGCCATCAAAATCCTACCAACTAAGAAAAGACCAGGACCAGATGGATTCTCAGTCAAGTTCTACAAGATTTTCAAAGAAAAATTAACATGACTCCTTCTCAAATTATACCATGAAATAGAAAAGGAGGGAACCCTTCCAAACTCATTCTGTGAAGCTAGTATCATCCTGATACCAAAGCTAGACAAAGACACAACAAGGAAAGAAAACTTCAGACCTATATCCCTGATGAACATAGACACAAAAATTCTTAATAAAATACTGGCAAATTGCATATAAAAACATATTTAAAAGATACTCGGTTGGGGTTGTAGCTCAGTGGTAGACAACTGCCTAGCATGTGTGAGGCACTGGGTTCGATCCTCAGCACCCATAAATATAAATAAATAAAATAAAATTATTGTGTCTATCTACAACAAAATATATATTTTTTAAAAAGATGCTGCACCATGATCAAGTGGAGTTCATCCCAGGGACACAAGGTTGGTTCAACATACAAAAATCAATAAATGTAATTCATCACATCAACAGACTTAAAGACAAGAATCACTTGATTATCTCAATAGATGCAGAAAAAGCATTTGATAAAATACACCATCACTTCATGTTCAAAACACTAGAAAAACTAAGGATATCAGGAACATACCTCAACATTGTAAAAGCCATCTATGCTAAGTGTCAAGCCAACATCATTCTAAATGGAGAAAAATTGAAAGCATTCCCTCTAAAAACTGGAAGACAGGGATGCCCTTTTTCACCACTTCTGTTGAGCATCATCCTTGAAACTCTAGCCAGAGCAATTAGACAGAAGAAAGAAATTAAAGGGATACAAATAGGAAAGGAATAACTCAAACTATCCCTATTTGCTGACAACATGATTCTATTTTTAAAAGGCCCAAAAAACTCTACCAGAAAACTTCTACAACTCAAAAATGAATTATCAAAGTAGCAGGATATAAAATTAACACCCATAAATCAATTGCATTCCTCTACATTCATGATGAATCAACTGAAATAAAATTAGGAAAACTATTCCATTCGCAATAACCTCAAAGAAAATAAAATACTTGGGAATCAATCTACCAAAAGAGATGAAAAACCTCTACAATGAAAACTACAGAACTCTAAAAAAGAAATTGAAGAAGACATTAGAAGTTGGAAAGATCTCCCATGTTTTTGGATAAGCAGAATTAATATTGTCAAAAGGCCATACTACCAAAAGTGCTATAGAGATTTAATGCAATTCCTATTAAGGTTCTGATGATGTTCTTCACAGAAATAGAAAAAGGAGTCAGGAAATTCATTTGGAAAAACAAGAGGCCCAGAATAGCAATCCTCTACAGGAAAAGTGAAGCAGAAGGCATCCCAATACCAGACCTTAACTTATACTACAGAGATTTAGTAACAAAAATGGCATGGCATTAGCACAAAAACAGACATGAAGACCAATGGTACAGAATAGAAGACACAGAGATAAATCCACATAAATACAGTTATCTCATACTAGACAAAGGTGTCAAAAACATACATTGGAGAAAAGATAGTTTCTTCAACAAATGGTGCTGGGAAAACTGGAAATCCATATGTAGCAAAATGAAATTAGATCCCTATCTCTCACCCTGCACAAAATTCAACTCTAAGTGGATCAAGAACCTAGGCATTAGACCAGAGACCCTGCATCTACTAGAAGAAAAACTAGGCCCAAATCATTTCGGCTTAGGAACTGAATTCCTTAAGAAGACTCCTAAAGCACAGTAAGTAAATCAAGGATCAATAAATGGGATGGTATCAAACTAAAAAACTTCTTCATCACAAAGGAAACATCAAGAACATAAAGAGAGGGGCTGGGGAGATAGCTCAGTCAGTAGAGTGCTTGCCTTGCAAGCACAAGGCCCTGGGTTCGATCCCCAGCACCCAAAAAAAAAAAAAAAAAAAAAAAAAAAAAAAAGAACATAAAGAGAGAACCTTCAGAATGGGAGAAAAATCTTTGCCTCCTGCAACTCAAATACAGCATTAATCTCCAGGATATATAAAGAACTCAAAAACTTAACACCAAAAAAAAAAAAAAAAAAAAAAAAAAAAACCCAATCAGTAAATGGGCAAAGGAATTGAACACACACTTCACAGTAAAAGAAATACAATTGGTCAACAAAAATGTGAAAAAATATTCAATATCACTAGCAATTAGAGAAATGCATATTAAAACTACACTGAGATTTCATCTCACTCCTGTCAGAACAGAAATTATCAAGACTACAAGTAACAATAAACATTCGCAAGGATATGGGGAAAATGGTATACTCATACATTGTTGGTGGGACTACGAATCAGTGCAACCACAATGGAAAGCAGTATGGAAATTCCTCAAAAACCTTGGAATGGAACCACCATTTGACCTAGCTATCCCACTCCTAGGTTTATACCCAAAGGACTTAAAATCAGCATACTATAGTAACACAGCCACACTAATGTTTATAGCACCTCAATTCACAATAGCTAGATTGTGGAACCAAACTACATGCTCTTCAACAGATGAATGGATAAAGAAAATGAGGTATATATACACAATAGACTATTACTCAGCCTTAAAGAAGAATGAAATTATGGCATTTGCTAGTAAATGGATGGAACTGGTGGTTATTTTGCTAAGTGAAATAAGCCAAACCCAAAAAAACCAAAGGCTGCATTTTCTCTGATATGCAGACACTGACTCACAATAGGTGGGGGCGGGGAGCAGAGGAGTGAAGGTTCACAGGATTGGACAGGGGAATGGGGGGAGGGAGGAGGCCTGGGAATGGGAAAGACAGAATGAATTGGACATAACTTTCCTATGTTCACATATGAAATCATGAACAGTGTATCATGTACCACCACAAGAATCAGAAGTTACACTCCATATATGTATGATATGTCAAAATACATTCTACTATCATGTACAACTAAAAAGAGCAAATTTTAAAAAGTGAAAAAATATCTAAAAACAGGCTAGGGATATGGCTCAGGGATTGTCCCTTGGTTCAATCTCCAGTACCCCCCAAAAAATTCATTTTTTAACCCATAGGTTATGAAGAAGTACTCCTATTCTTTCTTCTAACAACTTTATAGTGTTAGCTCTTACATTCAAGTCTATGATCAATTTTGCGGTATGTTTTGTTTATGGTATAAGGAGTAAGCACAAGTTCTTTACTTGGCATGTGGATATCCAATTGTTACAGCATCATTTGTTGATTATTCTTTCTCTATTTAATTGTCTTGTTACCCTTGTCAAAAACCAATAGACCATAATATGAGAGTTTATTTCTGGATTCTTAATGTTTTCCTTTAATGTATATGTCTGTCTCTCTATGCTAGTACCACATTGTCTTGATTACTGTTGAGTTTTGTAAGATTTGAAATAAAAAAGTTTGATTCCTCAAACTTTGTTCTTTCTGATGTTATTTTTAATTGTTTTGATTACTCTATACCCCTGCATTTCCACTGAATTCTAGAATCAGCTCGCCAATGTATTCAGAAAAAGAAGATGAGATTTTGAAAAAGTGTTATTGAATCTATAGATCAACTTGAGGGGTACTGCTGTCTTAACAATAGTAACTCTTATGATCCATACTCATGGAATGTCCTTCCATTTATTTAAATCTTCTTTAATTTCTATTAACAATGTTTTATAGTTCTCAAAATGTTTTATACTCCCTTTTAAAAATGTGTTCATAAGGATTATATTCTCTTTGATGCCCTTGTGAGTGAAATTATTTTCTTATATTAATTTATTCATTGATAATATATAAACAATTGATTTTTTAAAAAATAATTTTAGTTGTAGATGGACACTGTATCGTTATATTATTTATTTATTTATTTATTTATTTTTAATGTGGTGTTGAGGATGAAACCTAGTGCCTCACATGTGCCAGGCAAGTGCTCTACCATTGAGCCACAACCTCAGTCCCTATAATTGATTTTTGAATATTTACTTTATTTCCTTTAACCATGCTGAACTTATTTATTCTTACAGTTTTTTGTAGATTCTCTGGTATTTTCTTTAAATAAGATCTTATTATCAACAAGTAGAGATAGGTTTATGTCTCCCCCCCCCCCATTTTATCTGTTGTCTTTTTTTTTCTTTTGGTACCAGAGATTGAACCTGGAGTGTTAAGTCACTGAACCACATCCCCATTCCTTTTTATCATTTATTTTGTGCCAAGGCTAGGTTTGAACTTAATGATCCTCCTTCCTCAGCCTCCTGAGCTGCTGGGATTATAGAGGTCTAACAATTTAATCTTTGCTGCAATGCAATACATTTCTTCGTTTTTATCTTTTTAATTATTTGGAGTTGAGCAGCCATTGCCTCTTCCAATGGTACAAGTTCTGAATGTCTGAATTCTATTCCCTTTTGTTTCTGACTCTTAACTTGCCAGTTTTTTCTGAACACATATGTCTTGTGGAAATTTGTGAAATGCAGCTAATATTAACCAATATCTCCCCCTAAAACTGGAAATTCAGAGGCACATCATTTGCCTTCCAAGCAATCACAAGCAATAGTTTTCCTGTATTATTTTGCCACAGCTTTATATGTAGCACTATCTATGCCCCAGCCTGACATGAATCATTGTGCTCAAAATTTGTCCTGCAGGAGATCTTTGAAGCTGGCTACTGTGTTCTTTTACTCATTATTCTTCAAACAAATTCTAACTTCGTAGTAAAACTGGATATTCTAGGCTCATTTTATAATTCTCCTGTCTCAGTCCTATAAAGTCATTTACGAAAGAGCCCTGGTTCCTTGAGTAGAGAGAATGATGTTTAAAAATCAAGACCTGGTAGTTTCATGTACTCATTGCTACAAGAAAGCTTCTGATTTTCAGCAGAAAAAAATATATATGAATACACATAGTTGACTATCTAGCCAGTTAGCTGGCTCTCTCAAAAAAACAAATATTCACGGGGATACCTCCAATTCCAATTCAGTACTCCAGTATGTATTCTAGCCTTCCCCCTTTCCATATTTGTACCTATTTTCTCTAATAATAAGAATCCCAGCTCCCATTATCCTCAACACACTTGCTTATCTACTCAGTCCTTACATTTAGAATTAGTCTTGCAGATATTCAGGTTGTCTCCTTGGCCCCAGCTCTTCTGAATGCACAGATCACACCAATTGAGCTCCCTCCAACTTGACTCCACCCTGCTTGAGTCATGTCAGCTGTGCCTAGGCCTAATCAAACGGAAGAAGAAGAAACCAACTAAGTTTGAGACAGTGATTCTTGATACTATTAAAAATAATAATATATCTAGGCTAAAACTGTTTGTGACTGTTGGCACCTTAACAAGACCTTGGGCCCCCAACTCAAGAACTGTTGGTTACCTTAGCAGATACTAGTCTAGCCTGATTGATACAACAATCTATGAGTGGTGAAGAGGGCAGGGAAGGGGGAGAACTATTCCCTAAGTGTAATTTCCTGCTCAGTTTTAAGAATACAAAATTTCTATTCCGAGAGAGAGAGAGAGAGAGAGAGAGAGAGAGAGAATATTAGAGAATATTTGTCCAAGGTAGTTTGAGTATATGTATTATATATGTTAAAAGATAAATTATTATTAATGGGGGAATTTACTAAATGCATTCCATTTTACAATTCTAAAAACAAAAACCATGTAAAACTGATAGTCTATATATTTAAAAATAATTTTAGTGTAACATTTTCACATTAATTTCAACACCCACAAATTGAGATTCAGATCTACTTGGAGCTGATGAACATGTTCATCATTTGATGTTCATCAACATGTTCATCAATTGATGTCATGCTGTTCAAATTTGAGATGATCACACCAAACATGAGCAATAAATGCCAGTGAAAGCATAGTTTCCAAACTCTGCAGAAACAGTCATGCAGAACTACTTATAAGTTCATCAAATAAATAAATATGTCAATCTTTCACTTGAAAGGTGTTATTTAATAATTACAAGAAAAATTCAGAACCCAGTGCAGTTTTTGAAAACTCCCTGGGATGTGGACCAGTTGCTCTCTTGATAGGTAACTATTCACCACGTCTCAGCTTTCTCACCTGGTAATGGAAATTCTGATGAAGGAAACTGAATCAAGGGAGACTGCGTTCATTGGTTGTGTCACTCTAGTCCCTCCCTGGAGGTGGGAGCACTCTGAGTGGTCTTTTGTTCCACACACTTACCCCCTCTGAGCCTTAGTTTCTTCATCCATGAAATAACGGGATGAGAAATATTAATTCTTAGATTTATTCTGGGTGCAAACTTACATGATTTTTCTATCAATAGGATTATTTATTTCCTTAAGTAAGATCCTCCATTTCTATCAGAAGTCTTTCCTACTGAAATGATTTGATGAACCTGAATTTTTGGCTTGTAGGAATCAAATGGAGAATTCACATACAGTCCAGGTTCTTATTTCGTTAAAGCTGATTCTCAAGAGCCTCTGAAGCAATTTGTTTCATGAACATAAGAATGCATATCATTAATTAATATACTGGTAATTTTCTCTGCTTTGGATCATATTTGGAATTTACAATGCACGGGCAGTGCCTAGTTCTAACTTCTAAACAACTTGACAAGAGCAGGCAGTGCCTTTTCCCTCACTGTTTTTCTCCTTTCCCTGAGAAGTTTGGCTTCTGCTGAGTGAGAATCTGGAACTGAGGATGATGCTACCATCTGTCAGAGGCAGTCAGGGCCTCTGAGATCCCTGTAGCTCTGGAAGCTCTGGTTACTAGAGTCTTTGTATACCTCCCTTCTCCATCATCCAAAACTCCAATGGTTCTGCCAAAGTAGTAATTCTCTAGCAGAATTCCCACCCACAATTTCTCCCATCTAGAATAATCCTCAAGATTGTCTTTGAAATTGAAGCAGGTGAATTTAACTTCAGTTGTTGTATTACTCATTTCTAGATACCGTATCATCATTGCTTTTCATATGTGTTAAAGTACTGTTAATATTTTTGTATCCTCTGGTGATATGTTCAAATTTTTTATTTATTTAAATAATGTTAAGAATAGTTGGTTTATAACCTATGTCTGATCTTTCTACAGGCCGAAGTATGTGTAGGTCTACTTTTGCTGTTTTTATTTCTACTGGTTTTTATTTTCAAGTTGCCTTGTTTTCTTATAGATCTGGTTATCTTTAATTCTTAGTCACTGTCTTTGAGATATTATTTGTGAGGTTGCTGGGGTTGAGTCTAAATTATCACCTTTGTGAGATATTTTGCTTGCTTCTGCAACATATGGAGGAAATAGCAGTTGGGAAGCAAGATCATGCCAAATTCATGACTTGGAGTACTTTGGCCTACTCTGTGTTCCCAATCTCTGTGACAATTTCAATTCCAGTACAACTTAACCCTAAGGGTATAACTTTTGAAGACCCAGAAAAAAACAGGTAAGGCCTTCTACAAATTGGATGAACATACAATCTGATTTACTCAGCATGGTCCTAGTTTATGCCTGCTGCTCCATTGTAATTATTAATACACCTGTGTATGAGAATGTGTGTGTGTATGTGTGTGTGTGTGTGTGTGTGTGTTTACAAATAAAGAGATTTAGGCCAGGCACAGTGGCACATGCCTGTAATCCCAGCAAATCAGTTTGGAGGTTGTCTCAATTTGTTGGGGCCTCAACAACTTAGCAAGGACCCAAGCAACTTAGTAACACCCTATCTTAAAATAAAAAATAAATAAATCAAAGGGGCTTGGGATATAACCCAGTGGTTAAGAACCCCTGGATTCAGTCCTTGGTACCAATAAATAAATAGTTTTGTTATAAAAACTTAGCTCATACTATTATGGAGGCTAAGAAATCCCAAAATACACAGTCAACAAACTGGGGAATTAGAAGAGTCAGTGCTCTGGTTCCTGTCTGTTTAAAGGCAAGATAAGACTGATGCTCTAGCCCAAAGACAAGCAGAAAGAGCGAATTCTTCTTTACTCACTCTTTTGTTCTGTTCAGGCCTTCAATGGATTAGATGAGACCCAACCACACTGTGAAGGCCATCTGCTTATGCAGTCTACAGATTCACATGTTGACCTTATCCAGGAACACCTTCATAGACATATCCAAAGTATGTCTGGGATAACAAAGTATATCTGGGAAACTCATGGCCCAGTTAAATTGACAAATAAAATTAATCCCCTTCACTCACTCCCCAGATGTCCTGATTTGTACAGTCAATCATTTCATCTCCCTTAAAGATTCCCCATCTTGGACAGATCCCAGGACTTGACAAATGCTTCAGAACAATATATGGCTTCACTGCTCTCAAATTCCACTTATTGCTCTGACATTCTCCATTAATTTAATAGCACTTTGAGTCCTTTAAGGTGTGTGTGCGTGCATGTGTGTGTGTGTGTGTGTGTGTGTGTGTGTGTGTGGTGTATTAAGTGTTTAAATTTTATCTGGAGTAGATGGGTTAGTCAAAAATCAAAAACAAAAACAAAACAAACCAGCCAATTACTACCATTATAGATTTGTTTGTATCCCTCATCTGGAACTGGAAACCAATTCTCCTATAGGAAAAACAGTATTATAGACGGATATTTAGGTTCTACATGTTATAAAGGTGCTTTAAAAATTAAAGCCTATTTTTGACTGTCTATTTACCCTTAATGCTGTTTCAGTGGCAAAATTAATCCCAAGTCCTAAATAACTAACTTAAAACCAAAATGATTTGGAGGCAGGGATGACCTTTATGTACACTGCAGTCTTTTAAACTTATCCCACCACATATTTTCTTAGAATAAATATTTTTAAATAGTGTAAGAATAAAATTAGATAAAAGATAGCATGTGTATTCTACCTTCCATGTATACAATTCCTCCAGTACTTAATATTTAAACATCCTCTTCCTGATATGTGATTTAGTTGGTGTCAATATTTTTCAAGCTAAGAAATAGCTGAAAAACTTTATGGAAATGATTTTTAACTAGGCAATTAAACTGTCAATGTTTATATTTCTTGGTGTTAGATTATAATATACTGTTCAATGCCTTTCAGAAGGTAATGAATTACATAGGGAAATGAATTTGAGTTGATAGCTGCTGGAGCAAAGAAGCACTTGAAATATTAAGTAAATAGTGTTAGGCCAGAAGCTAGAAGCCAGGATAGCATATTCATGCAAGTAGGTATAGGTTCCATCGTTGACAGCTCTGCTTTAAATTCTATATGGAGTTAAGAAAACAAATACACATGCTGAGAATCTTTGGAACATGAACTAGCAACTCACTATTTTTTTTTATTGTATACAAATGGGATACATGTTGTTTCTCTATTTGTACATGGAGTCAAGGCATACCATTTGTGTAAGCAACTCACTTTTAAAGTTAAAATATTTGCTTGACTATCATTTTCACTCATTTTTATGTTATAGTTTGAAATGGCTATATACAGAGAAAACTGTTACCTTAGTGATCTAATATGTATTTCTCAAGTAAAACAAATTCCAACCAGAAACTCACTTTCTTTTGTGAGTGAGATTTTAAATTTAGTGGCAAGAGGAGCAATGGCGAACGTGGAGGGCTAAAAACACTGAACTGGAGGTCAAGACTACTTGTAGCTATTACGTTGTTGCACAACCTCATCTTGGTGGTTTACATGTCTCTGTACCTCTGTTTACTGGGCTGAACATTACATTCAAAATCTACAGCTGATGGTAAGGATCTATAGCTATGATTTGAAAATAAATATATTACCCTCATTTTGCATCCTTCTTTGAACATATATTCTCATTACTCAAGAAATGTACCTGCCTGATTCTGGTTCTACCTTGCAACAGTGGACTGCAGGCACTGCTCTCTGTTCTTAACAGAATCCAGGCATCACCCTCTCCCTTTCTTCTTTATATTCATTAACATAATTATTTGGGATTCTGTTAGGCTGATACAGTTCTAGCACCTTGGGTTCTTAGTAGGCAAACTGAAACCCAACTCAAAGTGAATGGGCATAGCCTATGAAAACAAAATTAAGTTTAACCAATCAGAAAGCACCAACTAGCCTCTAATCTAAGCCAATCTAATTTTTTTTCTTTCTTTTCTGAATACCTTTATAAAAGTTTTCAGGGGTAGGAATGTAGCTCAGTAGTAGAGTGCATGCTTAGTTATGCACAAGGCCTGAATTCAATCCCCAGTACCAAATAAATAAGTAATTAAAAACATTCATACACACATTTAGAATAAAAGTTTCCCCCTGTACCTTCTCTATCAAGCTCTTAACTGCCTGTGGTTTGGTGTTTCCTGATTCATGAATTGCTGTCTGCTCAAATTATCTCTTTAAAATTTTAATGTCCTTAAGTTTATCTATTTGACATATTTTAGTAGGTTATGGATAATAAAGCTTTAGGTGAATGAGTCAGTGAACCAAATAATTTTCCCTAGGCTGGCTATGGATTTTTAGACATTGGATCATGTAAAACCTTGAGGGAGAAGTACTCATATACATTTATTAATTTTTAATTAATTAAAAAAATTTAAGGGCTGGGGTTGTGGCTCAGTGGTAGAGTGCTCACATAGCACACATGAGGCCCTGGGTTCAATCTTCAGTACCACATAAAAGTAAAATAGAGGTATTATGTCCACCTATAACTAAAATACATATACATATATTTTAAAAATTCACATGCACATATACATAACATATATGCACACACGTTTTTTTTTTTTAAAGGTCTTGCTGTGTTGCCTCATTTGCCTTCTAACTCCTGGGCTTAGATCTTCCTGCCTCAGCCTCCTGAGTAGCTGGGACAATAGCTGCACACTACCATGCCCAGATACACACACATACATATTTCAAGTTGACTTTTTGTAAAATGATCTTCAATTCAGATGGCTAAAACTACTTTAATGACTTTCTTTTTCATTTAATTTTTTGGTACTGACCATTGAACCCAGGAGCACTTTTACATCCTAGCCCCTTTTTATTTTCTAATTTGAGACAGTGTCTTGCTAAATTGCCCAGACTAGTCTTGAACTTGTGATCCTCCTAATTTAGCTTCTCAAGTAGAGTTTTAATTACTTTCTATTAAGGTGGGAGTATCCTACAGCCCAATCTTGTCATTGTTTTAGAGGAAAAAAATTAAAAACATTCTATTAAACAAAATGATTTGGCAACATTTTATTGAAAATTAATTATATTGTCAAAGTAATTAATATTTGTCTGATTTTATACATATAGTTTGCCTATTATTGCCTTGTTTCTTGGATTTTTTTTCCTTTGTGCAACTGAGAAGATGCTTTGATTACAGAGCAGTATACAGAGGTTTCCATTTTGGCTCTGAGTAGGAGGTTGCTATTTATGTGATTTTAAAAATTGTAGACAGATTTGAGTTTTTAAAATAAGGAAAAATCAGAGTGGTGATATGTCAAATGAATTCAAGCAGATATGGAGCATTTCTTTGATTCTTATGTAACCAGAAGAGAAAAATCCAACCTCCCATATTCTCAACCCCTAGGGACTTACTCTAAAGAAAAGGAACACATTTTTCTATCCCTTCCTCACTGCTTATGAAGGATTGGTAGGGAAATAATTTCTTCCTACAAATTTTTATATAAAATATAAAACACTGCAACTTTTTAAATTAGTAAGTTGCTGGCTAAGGGTACATGGAACTTTTGATTAGAAAGACCTTAGGATTTTTGCCTATGCACATGTATTTCATAAGTGTTTCAACTGGCAAAATAAAAAAGAGAGGAAATTGAGGGTAGAATGCTAGCAACTGTGGAAAGTAAATAAAACAATGAGACACTTGCTGAGAGAAACTAGGCAGTGAAAAATAACTGGAGACAGGGATGGCTCACAGGAATGCCAAGTATAATTGTCTGAATATAGCCCCATGTACTCAGGTGTACAATTGCTAAATCAATGTCCCAGAATGATACTATGTGCGGAGATGGGAGTGGATTCTGAGAATTTCTAAATGCTTGTACAATCTGGAAATTTGAGGTGGGGGGTGGCGCTGGTCTTCAGTTGATTGCTACTAAGAACAGATAATGGTTATTATCAAACCTGCCTTACCCATTCAAATGCTAGTGGCTGACTCATCCATACCAGGTTTGGTACAGGGAACTTGGGTATGATTCTCATCATAGTTGAACTGTAGACCTCTCCCAAAAAGATGTGTTGAGGCCCTAACCTCTGGTACCTCCAAATGTGACTTTATTTGGAAAAAGAGTCTTTGCAGATATAATTTGTTCAGATAAGGAAGGTCAAACTGGAATAGGGTATGTCCCTAATCTATGACAGGTGTCCTTATTAGAAGATATCTTTGTGGAGACAGAGATACTCAGGAAGAATGCCATGTGACTATGAAGGCAGAAATTAGAGTTTTGCATGTGCAAACCAAGGAATGCTGGCATGTCGTCAGCAGTAGTAAGAGGCAAGAAAGAAATCCCTTCTAGGTTTCAGAGAAAGAATGGTTCTGTCAACATTTAAAAAATTTTTTTTGGTACTGGGGTTGAACCCAGAGGCACTTTATCACTGAGCTACATCCCCAGTCCTTTTTTTTATTTTTTATTTTGAAAGAGGGTATCACTAAGTTGCCTCAGCTGACCCTGAACTTGTGATCCTCCTGTCTCAGCCTCCCGTCACTGGGAGTATAGGCATGCACCTCTTGCCCTGCTGCTTCTGCCAACACCTTGATTTTGGACATAATGCTTCCAGAACTGTGAAACAATACATTTCTGCTGTTTAAAGCATCCCAGTTTGTGGTACTTTGTTATGGCAGTCCTGGAAAACTAACAGATCTCAGGGCACTTGGCATTTAGTCCCCAGGTATCCCTATTCCACCATCCGCTTGAAGGTTGCTCGCCAGGGGTGCCATCTGGGCTGGGTTTGAATATGCCGTAGTCCTTCTGTAAGCCAAAGTTTGGGTCTTCTCTTTCCCTTCAGAGGCGTCCAGCTTATTCTCCCTCAAAGGACCCGAGTCACAACAGCTATTTGCTTGTTTGGTGGAGTTAGGGGGATGTAAAAAGACCTTGGACCTTAAAAACACAATAGTAGATTCTCCTTCTTAGATTAGTGAGAGGGATTGAGAAGCTATTCTTCCCTTGTGAGGCTACAGTGATTAAAGGAAATCAATAACATCAAGAAAAAGCCCTTAGTAATTTACCATGTCATGTTAGTATGCAAATGTTCACTGCTCTCAGTTGTCCCAAACCTTCACTGGGAGGCTTGCATGAGCAACAGGGGGTATAAGAAACACAGAGGTATAGGAAAGCATGACCTTCTATCAACATCCTTGATGCTCTGGACACCACATCAACATCAGCCTCCCAACCAGGGGAAATGTGTGGTGGAAAAGTGGGCAGGGCTGTGAGCTACAGATGAGAAAGGAGGACATATCTTCACCAAGGACTAACTCACACACTGTCCTGTGACAAAACCCCTTTTGGCCAAGCTGGTGCAAGGTGACCCTCAGCAGGATGAAGGAGTATTCATTTTGGTTGCAATCACATTTTAAAGTTGACCTGTGACTATTTGAAAGACTGTACCTGAATATTGGGAAACTATGAGAGATTTATTTAAGGAACAGAACACTCCAAAAGAATCTCATTTCCATGTTTCCAGAGGCGAAGAATTGAAAATAGAATACATAATCAAAGAGAACTGAACTGATAATAATCATCTTCTTGAATGTAAAAGATGATGAAACTTTTCAAAGTATTTCCTAAAATTCATGAAATCATTGCCTTTCATCTTCAAGAGTAGGCTATAAAACTGGGGAAGTGAGAACCAAGGGGTTACCAACCTACTTATAAGATTTTTAATTCCATGTAATTTTAAGTTTAAAATAAATACCTTGAAATAAATGACCATAGGCATAATCTTTTTTTAGGAGGAAATATGATTTAATTCAACATTTTCTAGACTTAGTCATTTACAGCTTTCATAATTTTTTTTTTTCATTTTTTTTATTTATTTATTTATTTTTTTTACGTTTACATAGGGTAATGATGTTTATTATATTTTCCCCTTCCCCCCCACCCCTCCCACCCCTCCCCACCCCTCCCACCCCTCTTTTCCCTCTACACAGTCCTTCTTTCCTTCATTCTTACTGCTCTCCTTAGCCTAACTCTAAACCTAACCCTAAACCTAATGCTAGCCCCTCCCACCCCCCATTATATGTCCTCATCCGCTTATCAGCGAGATCATTTGTCCTTTAGTTTTTTGAGATTGGCTTATCTCACTTAGCATGATATTCTCCAATTTCGACCATTTGCCTACAAATGCCATAATTTTATCATTCTTCATTGCGGAGTAATATTCCATTGTATAAATATGCCACAGTTTCTTTATCCATTCATCAACTGAAGGGCATCTAGGTTGGTTCCACAATCTGGCTATGGTGAATTGAGCAGCAATGAACATTGATGTGGCTGTATCTCTGTAGTATGCTGATTTTAAGTCCTTTGGGTATAGGCCAAGGAGTGGGATAGCTGGGTCAAATGGTGTTTCCATTCCAAGCTTTCTGAGGAATCTCCACACTGCTTTCCAGAGTGGTTGCACTAATTTGCAACCCCACCAGCAATGTATGAGTGTTCCTTTTTCACCACATCCTCGCCAACACCTATTGTTGCTTGTATTCTTGATAATCGCCATTCTAATTGGGGTGAGATGAAATCTTAGGGTGGTTTTGATTTGCATTTCCCTTATTACTAGGGATGTTAAACATTTTTTCATATATCTGTTGATTACTTGTACATCTTCTTCTGTGAAGTGTCTGTTCATTTCCTTAGCCCATTTGTTGATTGGATTATTTGTATTCTTCGTGTAGAGTTTTTTGAGCTCTTTATAGATTCTGGAAATTAGCGCTCTATCTGAGGTATGGTTGGCAAAGATATTCTCCCACTCTGTAGGCTCTCTCTTCACATTTCTGATAGTTTCCTTTGCTGAGAGAAAGCTTTTTAGTTTGAATCTATCCCAGTTGTTTATTCTTGCTTTTATTTCTTGTGCTATGGGAGTCCTGTTAAGGAAATCTGATCCTGAGCCAACAAGTTGAAGATTTGGACCTACTTTTTCTTCTATAAGATGCAGGGTCTCTGGTCTGATTCCGAGGTCCTTGATCCATTTTGAGTTGAGTTTTGTGTAGGGTGAGAGATAGGGGTTTAGTTTCATTCTATTGCATATAGTTTTCCAGTTTTCCCAGCACCATTTGTTGAAGAGGCTATCTTTTCTCCATTGCATATTGTTGGAACCTTTGTCTAGTATGAGAAAATTGTATTTATTTGGGTTTGTGTCCATGTCCTCTATTCTGTACCATTGATCTACCTGTCTATTTTGGTACCAATACCATGCCGTTTTTGTTACTATTGCTTTGTAGTAGAGTTGAAGATCTGGTATTGCAATACCCCCTGCTTCGCTCTTGCTACTGAGGATTGCTTTAGCTATTCTAGGTTTTTTATTCTTCCAGATGAATTTCATAATTGCTTGCTCTATTTCTGCGAGGTACATCATTGGGATTTTAATTGGAATTGCATTGAATCTGTATAGAACTTTAGGTAGTATAGCCATTTTGACGATATTAATTCTGCCTATCCAGGAACATGGGAGATCTTTCCATCTTCTAAGGTTTTCTTGAATTTCTTTCTTTAGTGTTCTGTAGTTCTCATTGTAGAGGTCTTTCACCTCTTTTGTGAGATTGATTCCCAAGTATTTTATTTTTTTCGATGCTATTGTGAATGGAGTAGTTTTCCTAATTTCTCTTTCTGAAGATTCATCACTTATGTATAAAAATGCATTGGATTTATGAGCATTGATCTTGTAACCTGCTACTTTACTGAATTCACTTATGAGTTCTAAAAGTTTTCTGGTGGAATTTCCAGGTTCCTCTAAATATATAATCATGTCATCAGCGAACAGGGATAGTTTGAGTTCTTCTTTTCCTATTCGTATCCCTTTAATTTCTTTGGTTTGTCTGATTGCTCTGGCTAGAGTCTCAAGGACGATGTTGAATAGAAGCGGTGAAAGAGGGCATCCCTGCCTTGTTCCAGTTTTTAGGGGGAACGCTTTCAGTTTTTCACCATTTAGAATGATATTAGCCATGGGCTTAGCGTAGATGGCCTTTATAATGTTTAGGAATGTTCCCATTACCCCAATTTTTTCTAGTGTTTTGAGCATGAAGGGATGCTGTATTTTATCAAATGCTTTTTCTGCATCTATTGAAATAATCATGTGATTCTTAACTTTAAGTCTGTTGATATGGTGAATGACATTTATTGATTTCCGAATGTTGAACCAACCTTGCATCCCTGGGATAAAACCCACTTGATCATGGTGCACTATTTTTTTAATATATATTTGTATGCGATTTGCTAAAATTTTGTTGAGAATTTTTGCATCGATGTTCATTAAGGATATTGGTCTGAAATTTTCTTTCCTTGATGTGTCTCTGTCTGGTTTAGGTATCAGGGTGATATTGG
The DNA here is from genome assembly GCF_902686445.1 of Sciurus carolinensis. NCBI lineage: Eukaryota > Metazoa > Chordata > Mammalia > Rodentia > Sciuridae > Sciurus > Sciurus carolinensis. The sequence goes on from NC_062219.1 coordinate 89,733,296, forward strand.
CTTCATAGAACGAGTTTGGTAGGGTTCCCTCCTCTTCTATTTCATGGAATAGTTTGAGGAGTATTGGAATGAGCTCTTCTTTAAAGGTTTTATAGAACTCGGCTGAGAACCCATCTGGTCCTGGACTTTTCTTTGTTGGTAGGCTTTTGATGACCTCTTCTATTTCATTGCTTGAAATTGGTTTATTTAAGTTGTGTATGTCCTCCTCGTTCAGTTTAGGTAGTTCATATGTCTCTAGAAATTTGTTGATGTCTTCAAGGTTTTCTGTTTTGTTGGAGTATAGATTTTCGAAATAGCTTCTAATTATGTCTTGTATTTCACTCGTGTCTGTTGTGATGTTTCCTTGTTCATTCCGAATTTTAGTAATTTGAGTTTTCTCCCTCTTTCTCTTTGTTAGTGTGGCTAAGGGTTTATCAATTTTATTTATTTTTTCAAAGAACCAACTATTTATTTTATTAATTTTTCCGATTGTTTCTTTTGTTTCGATTTCGTTGATTTCGGCTCTGATTTTAACTATTTCCTGTCTTCTACTACTTTTGGTATTGGTCTGCTCTTCTTTTTCTAGTGCTTTGAGCTGTAGTGTTAACTCGTTTATTTGTTGATTTCTACTTCTTTTTTTGAATGCACCCCATGAAATAAATCTTCCTCTAAGTACTGCTTTCATAGTGTCCCAGAGATTTTGATATGATGTGTCTTTGTTCTCGTTTACTTCTAAGAATTTTTTTATTTCCCTCCTGATGTCTTCTGTTATCCATTCATCATATAATAGTGTATTATTTAGTCTCCAGGTATTGGAGAAGTTTCTGTTTTTTATTCTGTCATTTATTTCTAATTTCAATCCATTATGATCTGATAGAGTACAAGGTAGTATCTCTATCTTCTTGTATTTACTAACAGTAGCTTTGTGGCATAAAATATGGTCTATTTTAGAGAAGGATCCATGTGCTGCTGAGAAGAAAGTGTATTCATTCTTTGTTGGATGGTATATTCTATATATGTCCGTTAAGTCGAAATTGCTGATTGTGTTGTTGAGATCTATAGTTTCTTTATTCAATTTTTGTTTGGACGATCTATCCAGTGGTGAGAGAGGTGTGTTAAAATCGCCTAGTATTATTGTGTTGTGGTCTATTTGATTTCTGGAATTGAGAAGGATTTGTTTGACGTACGTGGATGAGCCAATGTTCGGGGCATAGATATTTATGATTGTTATGTCTTGCTGATTTATGCTTCCCTTAAGCAGCATGTAATGTCCTTCTTTATCCCTTCTGACTAGTTTTGGTTTGAAGTCCACATTATCTGAGATGAGGATGGATACTCCAGCTTTTTTGCTGTGTCCGTGTGCATGGTATGTTTTTCCCCATCCTTTCACCTTTAGTCTATGGGTGTCTCTTTCTATGAGATGTGTCTCTTGCAGGCAGCATATTGTTGGATTTTTCTTTTTAATCCAATCTGCCAGTCTGTGTCTTTTGATTGATGAATTCAGGCCATTAACATTCAGGGTTATTATTGTGATATGATTTGTATTCCCAGTCAATTGACTCATATTTGTTTTTGACATGATTTGGTTTCTCCTTTATTTGGCTATTCCTTTAGGCTAGCGCCTCCTGTTGCTGATTTGCATCGTTGTTTTTCATCTCTTCCTCATGGAATATTTTGCTGAGAATGTTCTGTAATGCTGGCTTTCTTTTTGTAAATTCCTTTAGCTTTTGTTTATCATGGAAGGATCTTATTTCATCGTCAAATTTGAAGGTAAGTTTTGCTGGGTATAAGATTCTTGGTTGGTATCCATTTTCTTTCAGGGCTTGGTATATGTTGTTCCAGGCCCTTCTAGCTTTTAGGGTCTGGATTGAAAAATCTGCTGATATTCTTATTGGTTTCCCTCTGAATGTAATTTGATTCTTTTCTCTCGCGGCCTTTAAAATTCTGTCTTTATTTTGTATGTTAGGTATTTTCATAATAATGTGCCTTGGTGTGGGTCTGTTGTAATTTTGTATGTTTGGAGTTCTATAAGCCTCTTGTACTTGGTTTTCCATTTCGTTCTTCAGATTTGGGAAATTTTCTGTTATTATTTCATTGAATAGATTGTTCATTCCTTTGGTTTGTTTCTCTAAGCCTTCCTCAATCCCAATAATTCTCAAATTTGGCCTTTTCATGATATCCCATAGTTCTTGGAGATTCTGTTCATGATTTCTTACCATCTTCTCTGTTTGTTCCACTTTGTTTTCAAGGTTAAATATTTTGTCTTCAATGTCTGAGGTTCTGTCTTCCAGGTGTTCTATCCTATTGGTTATGCTTTCTATGGAGTTTTTAACTTGGTTTATTGTTTCCTTCATTTCAAGGATTTCAGTTTGGTTTTTTTTCAGTATCTCTAACTCTTTATTGAAATGATCTCTTGCTTCCCGTATTTGGTCTTTTAACTGTTGATTGGTGCGATCATTTAATGCCTGCATTTGCTCTTTCATCTCCTCCTTCAATGCCTGCATTTGCTCTTTCATCTCCTCATTAGCTTCCCTGATCGTTTTAATTACGTACATTCTGAACTCCCTTTCTGACATTTCTTCTGCTCTGCTGTCATTGGGTTTTATTGATGTAGTATCTAGGTTTGTTTGGGACATTTTCTTCCCTTGTTTTCTCATAATGGTCAGTTGTCAGTGGGACCCTGAGATATTGCAGTTTTCCACTATTGGCTTATAGTGTCCCAGTAGATTTCCAGTGTATCACCTCCCAGCCTTCAGCAGCCTGATGTCTTGGAGGAATCTGATAAAGCAGCTCATTCGAAGAATACTGCCCCTAGCCCCCTACTGGTTCCACGTTTTGGAACTGGCTCTGTGCGGAAATGCTCTCACTGTGGGCCTGCACCGTGCAGCTGGCCGTGTGGGAGGAGCTCACTGCCGGAGTGTGGAAGGCTACCTTGGGAAGACTCTAGTTGCCCTGCCCGGCTCCAATAAGCCACCTCTATCTGGGCCTGCCACCCGGGCTGAGCTTTACCCAGTGGGCAGACTCACCCGTGGCTCCACTTCAGTCCGAGTCTCTCAATGCCTCCTCTTCTTAACTCCTGGGTTCTGGAGCGACCGGGGGTGCAGTCTCCCTCTAGGCCGCCATCTTGGATCGCCCCGTGAAGAGAGCCCGCAGCCGGAGTGGGCAGAGCCGCCTGAAGAGGTCTCCGGCTGCCCTGTCCTTATCCCTGAGGCTGATTGCAGATCGAGGCTCTCCGCTGGTTCTTTGCAGGAGTACACTGCACTGCAGCAGCTCCGGGACTCGGAGCGTGCTCTGTTCAGACAGGCTCTCACTAGCCGGCCAGTTCCGTTCCGAGAACCTGGAGAAGCTGGCTGTGTGGGCGGGGCCCACCGCCGGAGTGCGCAGGACTGCCTGTGGATGACTCTAGCTGCCCTGCCCGGCTCCGATAAGCCACCTCTATCTGGGCCTGCCACCCGGGCCGAGCTTTACCCAGTGGGCAGACTCACCCGTGGCTCCACTTCAGTCCGAGTCTCTCAATGCCTCCCCTTCTTAACTCCTGGGTTCTGGAGCGACCGGGGGTGCAGTCTCCCTCTAGGCCGCCATCTTGGATCGCCCCCCATAATTTTTTATTAATTATTTATTTTTAAATTTTTTACAGACTACATTTTGATTCATTGTACACAAAGGGGGTACCTCATTTCATTTCTATGGTTGTACACAATGTAGATTCTTACCATTCATGTAATCATACATGTACTTAGGGGAGTGATATCTGTCTCATTCCACCATTTTTCATGCCCCCCCTCATTTCCTTCTATATAATCTAAAGTTTCCACATTCTTCTCTCACTCCCCACACCCCTACCCCCATTATATATCATTCTCCACTTATCAGGGAAAACATTCAGCCTTTGGTTTTTTGGGGATTGGCTTGTTTCACTTAGCATGATATTCTCCAATTCCATCCATTTATTTGCAAATGCCATATATTATTCTTCTTTATGGCTGAATAATATTCCATTATGTATATATACCACAGTTTTTTTATCCATTCATCTCTTGAAGGGCAATCTAGGTTGGTTCCACAATCTAGCTATTGTGAATTGAGCTGCTATAAACATTGATGTGGCTGCATTACTGTAGTATGCTAATTTTAATCTTTTGGGTATAAACTGAGGAGTGGGTTAACTGGGCCAAAAGGTGGATCCATTCCAAGTTTTCTGAGGATTCTCCACACTGCTTTCCAGAGTGGCTGCACCAATTTGCAACTACACCAGCAATGTAAAAGTGTGCCTTTTCCCCCACATCCATGCAAACATCTATTATTGTTTGTGTTCTTGATAATAGCTATTCTAATTGGAGCAAGATGAAATCTTAAGAGTTGTTTTAATTTGCATTTCTGTAATTACTAGAGATGTTGCACATTCTTTCATATATTTATTAATTGCTTGTATCTCATCTTCTGTAAAGTGTCTGTCCAGTTCCTTGACCCATTTATTGATTGGGTTCTTTGTATTTTTGGTGTAAAGTTTTGTAAGTTCTTTATAAATTTTGGAGGTAAGTGCTCTATCTGAAGTGCATGTGGAAAAGATTTTCTCCCACTCTGTAGGCTCTCTCTTCATGTTCTTGATTGTATCCTTTACTGAGAAAAATCTTTTTAATTTGAGTCCATCCCATTTATTGATTCTTGCTTTGATTTCTTGTGCTTTGGGAGTCTCGTTGAGGAAGTCTGATCCTAAGCCAACATGATTTGGGTCTACTTTGTCTTCTATTAGGTGCAGGGTCTCTGGTCTAATTCTTATGTCCTTGATCCATTTTGAGTTAAGTTTTGTGCAGGGTGAGAGATAGAGGTTTAATTTCATTTTACTGCATATGGATTTCCAGTTTTGCCAGTACTGTTTGTTGAACAGGCATAATCATCCTCAGTTAAGATGAAACAAAACCTTAAGAGAACAAAATACTTCCCCCTCTCCCTGCCTTTTTTTTCTTTTGGCTTGCAGTCAGATCAGTTGGTTCTTTCTGAGAAAATTTGATTTTTAAAAGATTGAATTTCCAATATCCCTGGTCAGTGCTTTCTTCATGCTGACAACCCGTGATCCTACCAACCAACTTAGTCAGGTTGCCCAGCTATGCATTCTCTGAAATTTGCTTTCACTTCTTCACATCAAAATTTATACATCTGGGCTGGGTGTGGGTATGGTGGTGTACAACTGTAAACCCAGCTGCTTGGAAGACTGAGCCAGGAGGATTGCAAGTTTGAGGCCAGCCTGGGCAACTTAATGAAACTCTGTGTCAAAGAAAAATAAATAAATAAAAACAGGCTAGGGATATAGCTTGTGGTAAGGTGCCCTTGGGTTCAATATTCAGTACTCAATATATATAGAGCTGTAGATATAGATATATAGATATCTATATCTATATATCTAATATATATATATATCTAATATAATGCCCAGACTAAATATATACACACACACGTATAGTTTGAGACTGCTTTAAAATATCTCAGAGAGAAGAAAAAGTGTGTGCAAGAAGAGAAACAGAATTAATAACTTGATAAATATTGATAACTCTTAAGCTTGGGTGATGAGTACATGGAGGACACATTATACTGTTCTTTCTGCATGGTATATTTGAAAATTTCCATAAAAAAAGCTTAATCAACCATACAAAGATGACACATTTTGTCTAGTTCTATAGAAGATTTCTTAATGTCAAGTGGTAATGAATATATCAAATATAATTAGCACATTCTAATGATTTACACATGTTAACTTGCACCTTAATATCTTTACTGCATCTAGAAGGCTAATTGGGATTGATTCTAATGTGATGAATATTATAAAGGTTAGGTGAAAGTTTGGGGAAAAGTTTTGGGAAGGGCTTAGATTAAACCATGGTATATAGGTCTTGAACAGATTCTGAGCATGTCCTAAGCATGTCTGAGCATGTATTTTGTACTCATATTTTGAAGGGAAAATAGGAAATGTCTTATGCTTCAATTACTGAAATAGTTATAACATTTCACACCTCAGCATCTTTCCTGTGACCTGACCGTAGAGTGGTGACCTGTCTCACTTGATTGCCTCCAGTGGGGATGACCTGAAAGCGGAGGTGGGAGGTTTGGCAGGAAATCAGCAGCAGCTCATTTACCTACCGGTGATCATCTCAGTCAGGCTGCATCATGCCAGAAGAGGCAGCTTTGCTTTGGCAGAGTATCTGAAAATGTCAGGCTTATTCCTTTTCTGCAAGTATTTTTACCCTTTACATTTTCATTATTCTGAATTTTGGAAAGTATCTGAATGTGGAAATGAGTCCAGTTTTTTTCTTTATTCTGTTATTTTGGCACTTACTGTACTTATAAATTAATTCTCATTTCTAGTAAATTACTTTTTTATTTCTCAATAAAAATCAAACACAAATAATTTGGTATGTTCTAAATGAATTGAATGATTTTGTAAAGTAAATGGGGTCAGGTTTACACAGTCTGCCTTATGGCTCAACTTACATGCTTACAAAATGATATTAAAGTCAGGCCAGTCTCAGGCATTTTGAGAATGTTTGTTACTAGTTAAAATTATTCCTAACTCGATACTTCCAGTTCTCTCCAGCCCTTTCTACTTCTTTCATGCAGTACCTTCCCTTGACCTACCCTAGCCTCATCTTTCTCAACCATCTCCTGCCATTCGTTTTGTTTTGAGATAGGAACTCACTATGTTGGCCAGACTGGTCTCAAATTCCTTAGCCTCCTAAGTAGCTGGGACTATAGGTGCACACCACTATACCTGACAGGTAATCAATTTCCCCCTATAACTCCAAGAGGAACTTTTTGCTAGCTTTCTCGTATTGATATTAAAAATCTTAGAAGATTTCAAAACTTTCATTAATTTGTGATTTTGAAGAATAATGCATTTTAAAATTTTATTTATGTTTTATGTGGTACTGAGGACTAAACCCAGGGCATCACATGTGCTAGGCACGCGCTCTACCACTGAGATGCAACCCCAACGCTATTCAGCTTTTTTTTTTTAAATTTTATTGTAAACAAATGGAATACATCTTGTTTCTCTGTTCAAGTAGAAACATGAAGTAGAGGCATACCATTTGTGTAATCATATATTTACATAGGGTAATAGTGTTTGATTCATTGTTATTTTTTCCTTCCCCCCACCCCTCACACCCCTCTTTTCCCTCTATACAGTCCCTCCTTCCTCCATTCTTGCCCCCCATCCCCATTATGTGTCACCATCCGCTTATCAGTGAGATCATTCGTCCTCTGGTTTTCTGAGATTGGCTTATCTCACTTAGCATGATATTCTCCAATTTCATCCATTTGCCTGCAAATGCCATAATCTGGCTATCTGAGCAGCTATGAACATTGATGTGGCTGTATCTCTGTAGTATGCTGATTTTAAGTCCTTTGGGTATAGGCCAAGAAGTGGGATAGCTGGGTCAAATGGTGGTTCCATTCCAAGTTTTCTGAGGAATCTCCACACTGCTTTCCAGAGTGGCTGCACTAATTTGCAGCCCCACCAGCAATGTATGAGTGTACCATTTTCCCCACATCCTCGCCAACACCTATTGTTGCTTGTATTCTTGATAATCACCATTCTAATTGGGGTGAGATGGAATCCTAGGGTAGTTTTGATTTGCATTTCTCTTATCACTAGAGATGTTGAACATTTTTTCATATATCCGTTGATTGCCTGTAGATCTCCTGTGAAGTGTCTGTTCATTTCCTTAGCCCATTTGTTGATTGGGTTATTTGCTACAAGTTTTGGGACAACACAACTTTATAATTTAAAGTTTCAAAATTACTTCTAGTATTTTTAAAATTAAGACAAGTAGCATTTTATATATATATATATATATATACATATATATATATATATGTATGTCAGTGTTCTTTGATTTAGAATTATTTATTCCATATTACTTGAGGGGCCCAACTGGCTCAATTCTAGGATACTTAGCTCAATACTTAGATAACTGTTATTAGGGTATCGTGTCAGAGAAGGAAACACATCTTTCTGAATGGTGATCAAGACTCAGGCTATGGGAAGTTGAAGGAAGTTCAGTTCAACAGGCTTAACACAGTACTCAGAATTATAACAATAAGTAGTAGGTATTACTTCACACATTTGTGACTCCACAGGAAAGGGAGATTCACTATTAAGAAACAGGAACAATACTACATGCAGACAGAACATGGCAAGAAGGAATCCAAAAAGATTAACTACTTAACTCTTGATGATCAACAGGGAAGAATGGCTCTAAGTAGTATGACTTAGTTTCTCTTAAGAGAGACAATGACAAAGAGTTTGGCAGAGTATTTCCAAGGGATTTTGCATACAAATGATAAAAATAAGGACTCAGTTACTCTAATTACAAGAAAAGATGGGGACAAGGTCTTGAAACCAGTTAATCATTGCTCTATAAATTCAAGGTCAATTTTTTTAGTAATAGGAACTTGAATACTGTATCAGTTTTCTATTGCTGCCTAAAAAAATTCCACAAATTTAACAACTTAGACCAGCAAAAATTTATTATTTCACAATTTCCTTGGGTCAAGAAACTGGGTACCATTTAATTACATCTTCTGGTTATGGTTTCATTAGGCTGAAATCAAGGTGTTGGTTGAGCTAGGACCTTGTCTGAGACCTGTCCTTTTCTAACCTCATTCAAGTGGTGGGGAGCACTCAGGACTTTGCATTTTGCAGACTGATATCCTTATTTTCTTACTGACTGTCATTTGGGGGTTGCTCTTAGTTCCTACAGACCATCTTCAGGTCCTAGCCAAAGATAACATTCACAACACACAGTTACTTGTTCAAAGCCAGGAGAATCTTCCTCTGGTTGGCTATGGGTGGTGACAGAGGAGTCATATGAAAGGTAGAATGATCACCAGACTGACTATCTTATGACTTTTGCCATATAACGCAGGCTAATCAAGGAAATGACTATCACATCACATTCACAGATCCTACCCTCACTGAAGTGGGAGGGGATTACATAGTTTGTAGTCACCAGGAGAAGGGAATTGTGGATGCCATTGTAGGATTCTGCCTACTACAAATACTGAATTATTCTACACCAAGAAAACATCTATTGAGTGCATACCAAATACCCAGCACTCTGATAAAACTGGGGAAACAAAACTCAATAATATGAATTAGAAATACAAAGATAGACAAGGAAACCCACAGCCTAATGGAGGAGACAGATTTGAAAATTAATTATAAAGTAAATTACTATGTCTTTAAGTAGAATGTGTAAATGACATAGAAAAAAGAACGTCAAGGAGATGAAGTGTAGGAAAGAGGAGGGCATTTAAGGTAGAAGCACATGCTTATCTATCCAGATATGAAAGTATTGGAAAACTGTTCTGAGAGGCTGTAAGTAGTTGGGTTTGACTAGAATGGAGGGGAACTATAGAGGAGAGACCAGAACAGATATTAAGGGCCAGACTAAGAAGGACACAGAATGTACACTTCATCATAGGAACCACAAAGAAATTGTGAAAGGACATTAATAAATTAAGGTCACAGCAATCATGTTATACATGAAAGAAATTGGACCCTATGAATATAAGACTTCTGCATAAACAACTGAAAAAAGTCTAATGCAAATTGATAACAAAAGACCAATAACCAATCCAGCAAAATACAAGAAAAATAAATTAACAGATGCTTTCAAAAGGCTAATAAACAGGAAAAAAATTCAACATCACTTGTGACTTGTGTTAAATATTTGTGGAAGTGAAGATTAAGATTGTAAAATACCATTTTTGGCTATGAAACTGTTAGTATAACAGCTAATAGTGGAAGATAATAAATACTTTATAGATATTTTTGTTTCCTTCTTTATACTTGTCCTTTTCTAAATTTTCCTAAGCGATCTTATATTACTTCTTAAAATAATAACTTAAAAAAACTTTTTTAGTTGTTGATGGACCTTTATTTATTTATATGTGGTACTGAGAATTGAACCCAGTGCCTCACACATGCTAGGCAAGTGTTCTACCATTGAGCCACAAACCCAGTCCCAATAACTTTCTTTTTTTTTTTTTTTTTTTTGCGGTACTGGGGATCGAACTCAGGGCCTTGCACTTGCGAGGCAAGCACTCTACCAGCTGAGCTATCTCCCCAGGCCCCCAGTAACTTTCTCATTAGAAGTAATATATTCATTTATTTTAAAAAATAGAGCTTCTAAAGGAAAACAATTCCTGTCCAGGCAATTCACTCCCAGAAGCAATCATTTACAGTGCTTCTAGTTGATTCTTCTAGTATTTAGTTCCATATTTCTAAATACTATACATACATTACTACGGGTTTATCAATTTTAGCAATTATCTATTGATGTCCTATTAATGATATATAGATTCAGCTCTTTAACACTACCATCCTCGGCCTACTTCCTCTTTCCACTTCTTGATTACAGATCTGCCATAACGGGGAATTAGAAGTCTCTATCTGGGCAGCTGGAGAGATAGCTCAGTCGGTAGAGTGCTTGCCTTGTAAGCCCAAGGCCCGGAGTTTGATCCCCAGCACCGCCCCCCCCCCCCCAAAAAAAAAGAAGTCTCTATCTGGAACTGTTCAATGCAAGAACATCCTACCACAGTTGCAACCCAGGAAACAGAAAGTCATAGATGTCACTGTCCCTTGACTTTGCAAAAGTGACTAGATACTAGAGTGTTGCTATAGAGAAAACCAGCTATACTAGCCAGCCATAGAAACAAGCAGCAGGAAAATGTCCCTGCTTTACAGCCCCTTTCAAACTGCAACAAGTGCAACTAATTGACAGAACTTCTGCACATAGCATTTTCACTAGAAATGTAGTTTCTGGCATCTAACTCCTACAAAATGGAAAAGTTCCTCAGATAAGTGGAAGAGAGGACAAAGGCCAAATCACACAATCACTACTGTACAGATGCACAAAAGGGCAATGTTCTTCATGCCAGTCAAGACCTCCATAGGAGGGATGAAGAGTAGCTATGGTGACCTGGGATGGTCACTGAATTATGTTCTCTGGAGAAGTAGACCCAGTGGATCAGATATAGATACACAGGAGGGTATTTGTTGTGGAAATTGCTTCTTGTGATTTTGGTGGTAAAGAAGTCCCATGATATGCCATCTGCAAGATGGAGAACCAGGGAAATTGGTGGTATTCTTTCTGAGTATGAAGACTTGAGAACTTGGGGTATGGAGGGCATTGGGTAAGTCCCAGAGTCTGAAGGCTCAAGAATCTGTAATTCTGATTTTTCTCTAGGTAGATGATAGACATCCCAGTTCCAGAAGAGCCAGTTCACCCTTCCTCTGCCTTTTCATTCTATCTAGGCCCTCAATAAATTAGATGATGCCAGCCCACATTGATGAAGGCAGATCTTTACTCAGTCTCCTGATGCAAATCTTAACTTCTTCCAGAAACACCCTCACAGACACACCCAGAAATAATACTTTAGAGCTGAGGATTCCAGTCAAGTTGACACCTAAAATTAATTATCATAGACTTAATTAATTGGAAAAGCATTGAACGTATGACATGACTGATTTTTTCTATTTTGAAGGAGAGAGGGCATTTCACTTTCCTAATTTGTACCTAGCTTTATTTCACAAAGAATTGGAGGAAAAGAAGAGATAAACTGATGGTAGAAAAGACAGGAGGTATTATAGTCAAAATCAAACTACATACTGTGAAATAAAAGATATGGATTGTTTTGCCTGGTTGAACATTTGCTATATAGGTATTGGATGATGATAGAGGGTTGTGACTCATATAATGAAGGGTTCAGATTTGATGTGAGACAACCCACTCAGAAGCCCTGACATTTTTGAGCAGCAGAATAAAAATGAGAGAATAACTATCAAAACAAAATCTTATATGAGCATTTTAGAAAATAAGGAATCCAGCTGAGTCATTGGCTTTGGGATGAGACAAAATATGAAACTCTTCTGGCAAAGAATCCACATTTTATGCACCTTTAAAGTTGTAGATTCCAATTTAAATAGTGTGACCTCCTGTACTAAAAAAAATACAATGCTTTAAAATAATGGTTACAGTTCACAGTCTGTAACATCTCAGTGTATATAAATCCCAATTTTTCCCCCCAAAGGGGATACTTACAGACAAGCCCTGTAACATATGTGCCTGTTTCTTGTCATTTTTGTCAGCTTCCAATAATAAGTTGCTTTTAAAAGCTCTTTTTTCATTTCCGTCTCACACCTGCATCAACAAACTCCCTTCTTCTTACTATCAATAGTTGATTAAGAGTACCTGAGGTTTCATGTCTTCACACAAGCTTCTCCTTGCTAAAGCTAAGAAGTACAGGGTTTAAACATATCTAAATCTTATTTGAAAAGAATATAGGACACTCATCGAGACTGTCCCTAAATAAAATATAAAAAAGGGGTGGGGATGTGGCTCAGTGCTTAAGTACACCTGGATTCAATCCCTCGTACCAAAAAACAAAACAAAACAAACAGAAAACCACCAAGAATATAGGATGTTCACAGTTTTAAGTAACTTTCCTAAGTAATTAAATAATCTCATGTTCATTAATCAATGCTAGGTAAAAGATACAAGAATAAACTATAGGTTCAAATGCCTAATCCTTATGGAAGCATTCTTCAAATAAGCAGCAATATATAAACAGCGTGTTTTAAGGATTCTTATTTTTACACTTCCATATTACATTTTAAATATTTTACACATCTAAATGTTGTATGCCCCAATCAAACTGATTTTGAACTAGTTTTCTTAGATGATGGTAGTGGCCAGTAACATTGTGTATGCCCAAAATCTTTTTAACATCATATCTACACATGATAGTTCTACTAAAATGTACTTGATGTTAAATTTTGATGAACTGTACATAATGAAGAATTTTATTTTTTTCACTGAGGATCTGACCTAGGGGTACTTTACCACTGAGCTACATTCTTAGTCCTTTTTCTTTTGGGGACAGGGACTTGCTAAGACTCAGCCTCCCAAAATTATCAAAATACTGAAGATTATCAAAATACTCAGGGAGGCATATTGCGTATAATAATAATAATAATCCCATTACATTTTCTTTAATTTGCATATAGATTTGGCTGATTATTATACAGAATTTATTATATTTTCCCCACTAAGGAGGACAGATGCAATAGCAAGTTAAAACCAAGACCAAGTGTCATGAAGGAGTGCCATAAGGAGATCTATTTCTACAAAAGATCTTAAGGAAGAAGACTTAGAAGGAAATGACCATGGAACACAAAACAAATACTGAATGCTTACTCAATTAATATGTACTAATTTCCTACATATCCTCTACTATTATTTAGATATGGTTTGGGTGTCCCTCAAGGTTTCATGTATTGGAAGCTTGGTCCTCAGTGTGATGATGTTGAGGTGATGGGACCCAGGATATTGTTAGGTCATTTGGGGTGTGCCCACAGAAGGCATTAACATACTACTTGAGACCCCACTCTGGCTTCCTATTTTGCCACGTGGTCTTTCCTTTCCACATCCCTCCACGATGCCATCTGCCATGGGGTGACAATACAGTCAGATGTCCCTCACAAGAGCCAGTTCTATGCTGTTAAGTGTTTTAGCCTCCAAAACTTTGAGTTAAATAAACCTCTTTTCTCCACAGATTATTCAACTTCAGGTATTTCCTCATAGCAATGGAAAACTAATACATGTTCATATTCAGGTATAATTAAATAATCTTTATAATTCATTCATTGCAGCCAGTCCTAGCTTAGAGAAGTCCAAGAGAGTGAGAGAGCTTAGTTCTAGTGGTTGTGCAGAGAGGATGCACACCAAAGATGCTCTTTTTGGACATTTTTATATATCCAGGAATCTTCTTTACTTCTTTTTTTTTTTTTTTTGGGTGCTGGGGATCGAACCCGGGGCCTTGTGCTTACAAGGCAAGCACTCTACCGACAGAGCTATCACCCCAATCCCAGGAATCTTCTTTATATCAATCTGCTTGCTCTTTATCTTCTTGATTAATGTCCATGGAAGCTTATCTATGTCAAGGTCTAAACACATTTGAAAAGAAAAATGAATATTTAATTTAATTAACAAATGTTCCATGAAGTTAGATTTTAAATGGTGAAATTCAGATCTTTGAAGAGTCATACCAAAAACCCTGGAAGAGACAGTCTCAGGGTGCAGTAGTCACCTACAATACACTTAGTCTTCAGTCAGTTTTCTTTTGGAACTGTTCTCATGTGCAAATCAAACACCTGACTTTATATTAAGATGGCTAGAGCTGTCTCATTTATAGTTCAATTTATAAAGCCTAGCAGAAAAACTAGCTCATAGCAAATAATGAATAGTGATTAAATGAATTAACTCATCAGGCACTCTTAATTTTACTTCTAATTGATCAATCAGTATTGGTTAACTAATATCTTACTGCCTTTCTTCTCTTGTACTCAGAAAAATTCCTGTCCTGTTAGGAAATTATCATTCATCCTTAATAATTGCTACTAAAAAGCCATCTCTTTGTTATTTACTAGCAGAATATGTTTTTAGGACTGATCTTCTAAGTTTAATAGGTATGTATATATTTTGACATACAGTAAGTCCCAGCAACTGACAAAGAAAAAAATGCTGAACATAATTCAGTTCAACCAAAACACAAAAACGTGCCTCCATGGTGTAAGCGTTGTACATAAAATCTCAACATAAAATTTTCCAGAAATCCCACAAGCAATGTAAAATGAGTGTTTAACATTATTACACAAGAAAAAGTCACAAGCTTTGTGTGACATTTTCTGAAAACCTGTAAGTTATTCTTTTAAAATTATCCATGTTAATTTGGGTTCTCTAAGGAACAGATGGCAAGATGGATTGCATCTGAGTTTTATTGAAGGAGACATCTGTGAACTATAAAGAGGAAGAGTAGGCATAGTCTGACACTGGTGAAAGGGAGACTGAAGGAAAGGAGAATTGGGTAGAAAGAGTTTCAGACAGTAGCACAGTCTAAAGAAATTTCTAGGCAGGTTAATGGGGTGGGGGGCAGCATTAATAACCTGCCATACTCATTCATTAACTAGAAAAGCAAGAACACAGTGGCAGATCCCATGGGGGTAGCAGCTGAGGTCTGAGTCTACTGTTTCCCACAGGAGGATATTTGAGTAATACATTTCCACAGCTGTCATATCTTTTGTAAGTATCAGTTTTTAAGTTTTTTTTCATTAATGTTTAGTGAACACAAAGACCACAAATATCTTCATGCCACCAATTTTACCTGTACTATTTGATAACCATTATGAAACACATTCATATTTAGAGAACCTGAGGGTTCTATTATCTTAATAACAGACTTTGTTATGTATATTTGCTTTACAAAGTATTTTGTCTTTATCACATATCATGGTGATTAGTACAGAACACAAGCAATAATTTGTTAATATTTTACTATTTTCTACTATACAAGATAATTAAACATACTATTTTTGGAATGTTAACTTAGTAAACCCTCACTAATTTGAACTAATTAGAGGTTCAATAAATGATAGAATATTTTTAAAGAAATGTGGTTATTTGGTACCAAACACAGTAATTTCAAGTAGAACAAATGTTGACTCAGAGATGACAAATGATAAAGACAAATGACGAGTCCTAATTAGCAGACTAGTTTGTGGAGCGAATATGTTTTAAAGTTCATTCTCTTAGCTGGGTGTGGTGGTGCACACCTGTAATCCCAGCTACTCAGAAGGCTGAGGCAAGAGGATAGCAAGTCCAAGGCTAGCCTGGGCTATTTAGTAGGACTCTGTCTCAAAATAAACAAACACACACACATACAAACAAAATAACAAAAACAAAAAAGACTGGGGATGTAGCTCAGTGGTAGAGCACTTCCAGGTTCACTCCCCAGGACCACACACATACTCATTCTGTAGCAGAATTTCCCTGGGTTCAATCATTGTCTCTCTCTCTGTCTCTCTCTCTCTCTCAGACAGACACACATAAAATTTATTCTCTTAAGTCTCCCTAAAATCCTCTCAAGTACCACTGCACTTATAATACATATAACACAATGATCTCCTTACTGCATTCTATCTTCTATAGGCTCTGTGAAGTCTTTCTTCCTAAATAATTCAAGTGTAGCCTAGAAGCTGAAGGTCCAACCTCTGCAACAGAATGAGGCCAGAAGACACAAAGCAAAGGATGCCTTAGGAGTGCCCAGCAGCTTTTGTCCTTCCTTCATTTTAGACCTGTAAACTGCACTTGACTTTTATTGACCCGTTTATCAGAAGACCAAAGGATAGAAGCTTTTCAACCATTAAAATGGCCTAAATTGGACCATTCCATCCCATTTTCTCAAATTTGCGTTCTGTACCTGAATTTTGTTTCACAAACTAGTATGTATTTCAGTTCAGTTCACCATGCAAATCATCAGTATTTTTAGCTAATAATTATTGTTTTTTTAAATTATTAAGTTGTAGATGGACAAATACCTTTATTTTATTTATGTATTTTTATGTGATGCTCAGGATCAAACTCAGTGCCTCACATGTGCTAGACAAGTGCTCCACCAGAGTCACAACCCCAGCACCTAGCTAATTATTTTTAATGATCTAATAAAACAATTTTAATCCAAATATTTCAAAATTTTCAAATATTTCCCCCAGGAAGCCCAGGAACTTGGAAAAATGTCCATCATTTAAGAATGGCTAACATTTAAGAGATACGTACTATGAATTGTTCCAGGGTATGATGGTTAATTTTGTGTCAACTTAAGTAGATTACAGGTGCCTGAATTAAACATTGTTTCTGAATGAGATTTACATTTGTTGCTGTCCTTTACTTGTTTTTTGAGAGGTAAACTTTTTGCCCAGGTTGGTCTTGGCATATGGGCTCAACTGATTCTCCTACCTCAACCTACTAAAATAGCTAGGATTACAGGTGTTCGCCATCACACCCAATTTGAGGTTAACATTTGAGGTTAACAGGTGTGCACCACCACGCCCAGTAAAGGGAGTAGACTCAGTAAACTCCTTTATAATGTGGCTGGGCATCATCCAATTTGCTGAGGTTCTGAATAGGACAAAATGCAGAGGAAAGAGAAATTCACCTCTTTTCCTGCCTCACTGTGTAAGCTGTACATCTCATCTCATCTTCTCTTGCCCTCAGACTAGATTTACATCAACAGCTTCCCTGCTTCTCAGGCCTCTGGATTTGGACAAAAATGCACTACTGGCTTTCTTAGATTTCCAACTTGCAGGTGGCAGAGCATGGAACTTCTTAGCCTCTAGAACTGCATTAGCCAATCCCTTCTAAAAAGTTAATCTGTTTCTCTTTTTCTACATATGTATCTCCTATTGGTTCTTTTTCTTTGAAAAACCCTAATACAAATGGATTCTTTCATTTAATCTTCCCAAATTCCCTATGAGGTGGAAATATTACCTCCAATTTGCACATAAGGAAGCCGAAATACAAAGAAGTTTAATAACTTACTCAAAGTTACACAGCTGGTAAGTAGTGGCCTCAAGATTTGAATCTAAGTAAATCTAAGTTAAAAATTTTTCTGTCATTATTGTGGCCTTCTCAAACTATTATACATTATTTAATTCACATTTAAAAAGCTACTATTACCCAGTCCATGACAGCACAATCATTTAAAATATTGTTTTATTTACACATACATTTTATAAGCATCTGATTAATTTAAATTGAAAATGAAGTAAAGATATAGCTGTTTTTCTATACCCCAATAATTTTGTGCCAATGTAAACCTATCTTCCCTTTCCTAATTTATAGCAGCATATTTTCATCTAAAGCCATCATATATATATATATATATATATATATATATATATATATATATATGCACATTACAAAAGTAAAGATGATTTAGGTCTGGGGATGTAAGCTCAGTGGTACAGTGCCTGCCTAGTAAGTGTGAGACCCTGGGTGAGATCCCCAGTTCCACCAAAAAAAAAAAAAAAAAAAAAAAAAAAAAAAAAAAAAAGAAAGAAAGAAAGAAAAGAAATCAGATGGTTTAAAGAAAATAATCTGAAATAAGTAATTCAGATGTACATATTCAGAAAATGATATGGAAGTTAAAGATATGTGACTTAAAAATCAATACAACGTCCTTTTCGTTCCCAATCTCCATATCGGGTAGGTTCTGGGCCCCTAGGTCCACCTTTTTCTTTGGTAACTGGATTAACATCATCTGGAAATTCTGGGAAAACAAAAAGACATAAACAAAGCAGTCAATAGAGATGGGAAAAACAATATGTTCAGTTTTAAAGACAAGGTTGACTAGAATCGACCTACTGACCAGGTTATCTCACAGTCTTTAAATGTGTTTTTTTCCCCCGAGTTTGAGAAAGTTCTTTAGGATGCAATTTTCATATTCAATCAACATTACTACCACTTAGAATTCTTGGAATAGTTTTAGTCCTCAATCCACAAAGTGGCTTTGTATGTACTGCAAGACCCAAACAGAAAGAAAGAGGTACAAAGAATAGAGTGCATATTCACTGGACTCGGAAAATTGTGAAATAACTTTGAAGGAGTTCCCTCCCACCCTTTCTCTGTAGTTCTAGGGAGTGAACTCAGAGTCTTATACATGCTAGGCAATGGCTTTTCCAATGAGCTACATCCCTACTCCCTTTTACGTTTAAGACAGGGTCTTGGTAAGTTGCCCAGGCTGGCCTTGAACTTGTGATCCTTCTTGCCTCAGTCTCCTGAGTACCTGGGATTATAGGTGTGTGCCACCATGCCCAGTTTTTATCTTTTTGCTTTCTTGATGATGTCCTTTGATGCAAAAAATAAAAATAAAAAATAAATTCTTAATTTTGATAAAATTCTTATTTTGCTCCCTGTATTTGTTGTGTCATATTCATGAAATCATTGCCAAACCCAACGTCATAAAGTTCCCCCAGTATTCTTTCCCAAGAGTTTTATAGCTTTAGTTCTTAAGTTTAGGTCTTTGATACATTTTTAGTTAATGTCTTTACATGGAAAAGTGAGGTTCAACTTCATTCATTTGTACATGGATATTCACTTTTCCTAGCATCATTTATTGAAAAGACTGCCTTTCCCCACTGAAGAGATTTTGGCACCCTTGTCAAAAATCAACTGATCACCTACGTGAGAATTTATTTCTGGGTTTGTTACTTTCTTCTTGTGTGAATTTTTTTTCTTTTCTTTCTTCTTGTTAAAAGTATATAAATTTATTATTTTACAGGTTTGGAGATCAGAAACCTGACATAGTCTGAATAGTTAAAATCAAGATATCAGCAGAGCTGTGCTCCATCTGAATGCTGGAGGGAAAACTGTCTTTTTCAGCTTCCAAGGGCTACCCATATTCCTTAGTTCATGGATGCTCCCTCCATCTTTTTCTTTCTTTCTCTTTTTTTGAGGTGCTGGAGACTGAATGCAAAGATTTGCTGAGGTGAGGTAAATGCTCTACCACTAAGTTATATTCCTTTGCTTCCTTTCTCCATCTTCAAAGGCAGCAGTGTAGCATCTTCCAATCGCTGATTACAATGTTTTAGGTGTGGTTTGTCCCCTGCAAAGTACATGTTGAAATTTTTTCCCCTATGTAACACTGCTGAGAGATGGAGGGACATTTAAAAAGTGATTAGGTTGTTAAGAGGATTAAAGTCTGCTCTTGGGAGTATTTAGTTCTCTTGGAATTAGATTCATTACTGTAAGGACAGATTGTTATAAAGTGAGGCTGCCCCTCTTGTTCTTTCTCAGACATGCTTTTCTATTATGAGAAGTAGCAGGATTGAAAGCCAGAAGCCAAAAATATGATATGCTAGACAGAGCAGGAACTTCATTGTAACAATTTTGTGTTTCTAACCCATCAAGTCCAAATTCATGTACAAAGTATCTGAGCCAGATAGCATGAGATCAACATGATCAGCACTCAATCAACATCTGGATTGGGCAGGGGGTGAGTATCTCACTTTGATTGGATGTAGAAACTCCCCTCCCTAAAGTCATCAGCCAATAGCTTTAAAGATCACCACATATATACGTAGATAGTAGCAACTCAGCTGGCAATCCTCTTGCCACCCCTTCCTTGTGGGGGCTCTGCTTCCTCGATTTCAAAAATAAATTGTGTCTCACCCTTGGGTCTCATTCTTTATAGCTGCAAGACAAAGAATCTACACCTCACTGCATCTTGGCATGAGGCCCTTGCCAAAGGCTGATGCCATGCTCTTGAACAATCCAACCTCCTTAGAACTATGAGCCAAAAAAAACTTTCCTTTATAAGTTATCCAGATTCAGGTATTTTGTTACAGCAGCAGAAAACAGACTAAGACAGCGACTACCTTGAATCCTTTTTATGTGAACTTATTATTACACTAGGCCCCATCTGAAGATCCTTAATTGAATCTTATGTGACGTTATAAGGAAATACTTCCCCTTTGATTTTTCTGCTTAGTTGAAACTGAAAATAACTTAATTGTAGATTATAACAACTATTAAAAAATCTCCATTAGCTTGGCTGACTGGTCTGGTTATTAGATTGGGCTTGGTAGAGTGTTATAAACTGAAATATTTCACTGAATTAGCAAATAAGAAAAACTTTCATATTCTAGAAAATGATCTATACAAAGCTATGAATATCTTCTTTCCTAGGATGCCAGAGCATGTATGGGTTAACTTCCATTTCACTTGAAAAGTTAAAAAAGCAGGACAGTATTGCCAAGGACTTGAAGTGGCAAGTTTACATTTATGCTATTTAAAATTGTTTTAAAAATGGAACAAATTAATATGTTCCACAATTCAAAGGTAAAAACAAGCAAGAATGAAAATAAAACAACACTGTAAAAACAGAGCTTTTTGACTAGGTGTGACAGTGCATGCCTGTAACCCCAGTAACTTGGGATGCTGAGACAGGAGGATCACAAGTTCAAGGCCAGCCTCAACAACTTAGCGAGACTCTGTCCCAAAATAAAAAATAAAAATGGCTGTGGGTGTAGCTCAGTGGTAAAGCACCCCTGGGTTGGATCCCTAGTACCAAATAGATAAATGAGTAAATAAATAAACAAACAAACAAATAGAGTTTTATGGCATGAGTCAAATTTTACATATACTAAATACAAACTAGGGGCTGAGGATGTTGCTCAGTGGTAGAATGCCCTGGGTTCAATCCCCCAAAACTAACAAAAAATCAAATTACACCCCCTCCCCAATTCTCTTTCTTCTTATAACTACCCTTCTCTCTCTAGCCACAGTGAGAACCACCACATAAATGTGTGACCCATTTTACTGGCCATTCTGAGTGATTCAGCTGTAGACACCCAATTCAAGCTTGGTCAATGAGCTTTCTTTTCAAGGAATTTGCAATTAGGAGTAAGAAATTCTAATCTCAGTCTTACTGCTCTCTTAAACTGAGTAGTTAACTAGGAGCAGTTACTTTCTGTCCAGTGGACCAAGAAGCTAGTTTAGAGACAAAACGATTTTAAACAGTAATGAGACAAGAGAAGGGAGGAAAATACCATGGTTTTCATATAGTATTTAAAGTTTACAGTCTTTCAAAGGTCCAGTAGCATCACTGCATTTGAATGCCTCACCGTTATCCTGTACCCTGACAATCTACTGCACCTTCTTCAAATTTTAACAGCAAAAAAAATTTCCTAAAATTTCGCTCAAGTAGGTTTGTTTTATATATATATATATATATATATATATATATATATATATATACACACACACATATATATACACATATATCTCAAAGAATATCTCAACTTATATATTTTGTCATGTGAATAATGAAGTATAATACAATAATCAATCAATCAAATAATTGTCAGGGGCTTAGAAACCTTTTTTAAAAAATAGATATACTGATGGTCAATATGGTGATTTTGCTTATTGTTGAAATATGCTTTATTATTGTTAAAAATTATGAGCAATAACATTTCATTTCTTTAATCTAGTCTCTCAATAGCCACACAAAGTTTTTTGACATGTTAAAAATTAAGAGAGAAGCATTACAATACTCACTTTTCAGGGGTTCTTCCTCTAAATGGGAATCTTCTGGTGCATCAAAACGACCTACTGGTAACTTTGGCTTCCTAAGCGGCTGTTTGACAGATTCAGACTTCCCTTCTTGAGAAGAACTCATTTTCCTCAAAGACTGACATGGAAGGGGTGATTCTAGCGGAATAGAGAGTATAGAAAAATAGGAGCTATTCATATATTCTACTTTAAAAAACTGCATAATTTTACATTTTTTTTTTAGTATATACATTCATATTTATCCAATTTCAAAAGGCACAAGAAGACATAGAGTGAAAATCCTGATCTCCAGAAGCTCTAGTTTCTGGACAGTCATTTCCTTACCTTGGAGACAATAGTATTTACTAGTTTTAAAAGAAGGGCTATGAAATAAGTTAATTAATCATTATTATAACTGTAGAAACTTATGTAAAATACTGATTCCTGAAGCAATGTCACCATACCAGGATCAGACCATTAGGAGTAAATTGTAGAGGCTGGGCTTGTGGTTCAGTGGTAGAGCACTTGCTTAGCATGTGTGAAGCACTGGGTTTGATTCTCAGCACCACATAGAAGTCAATAAATTAAAAATAAAAATTCATCCACAACTAAAAATATGTATTTATATTTTTTAAAAAGAGTAATAGTATGAACTTACCTTGACATCTTAAAGGTCATTTATGACAAACCCAAAGCTAACGTCATACTTAATGGAGTTTTACTAAAAGCATTTCCTCTAAAGTCAGGAACAAGATAAGGTTGTCCACTCTCACCACTACTATTCAGTATAGCCTCAAAACAGCCAGCACAATTAGGCAAGAAAGGGAAATCAAAAGATTACAAATAGAAAAAGAAGTCCTCCAACTATCTTTTTGCCACTGACATGATCCTATATCTACAAAACCCAATGAACTTCAACAGAAGACTTCTGGAGCTTATAAATGAGTTCAGCAAAGTAGGAGGATATAAGATCAATACCCATAAATCAACAGCTTTCCTATATTCCAACAGTGATTCAGCTGAGGAAGAAATCAGGAAAATCATGCCATTCACAATAACCTCAAACAAATAAATATACTTGGGAATTAATCTAACCAAGGAGGTAAAAAAATTCTACAATGTAAATTATAGAGCACTAAAGAAATAGACCTTAGAAGATGGAAAGACATCCCATATTCTTGGATAGGCAGAATCAATATTGTCAAAATGGTTACACTACCAAAAATAATATATAGATTCAATGCAATAAACATCAAAATACCAATGACATTCTTCAGAGAATTAGAAAAAATAATTATAATATTCATTTGGAAGAATAAGAGATGCAGAATAATAGCTAAAGGAATACTAAGCAAGAAAAGTGAAGAAAGAGGCATCACAATACCTGATCTGAAATTATACTATCGAGTGGTAGTAACAAAACAGCATGGTAATAGCATCAAAATAGATGTTAACCAATGGAATAGAAGACACAGAGACAAATCCACATACTACAGTCATCTGATATTTGATGAAGGTGCCAAAAATATATTTTGGAGAAAAAACAGCCCTTTAAACAAATGGTCCAGGGAAAATTGAACAGCTTATGGAGAAAAATGAAACTAGACCTCTATCTCTTACTCTGCACAAAACTCAAATCAAAACGCACCAAAATCTTAGGAATTAGACCAGAAACTTTACAACTGATAGAAGAAAACATAACGTTAACACTCCATCATATAGGTGCTGGCACCAACTTTCTTAATAAAACTCCCAAAGTGTAAGAAATAAAACCAAGAATCAATTAGTGGGATGCCATCAAATAAAGAGCTTCTGCACAACAAAGGAAATGATTAAGAGTATGAAGAGGACTGGGAGAAAATCTTGGCCAGTTCTCCTCTAATAGGGGATCAATATCCAGGCTATACAAAAAAAACTAAAAAAAAAATTAACACCAAGAAACAAATAACCCTATCAATAAATGGGCAAAAGACTAAACAAACTTCTCAAAAGTATAAACACAAATGGTCAACAAATATATAAAAAAAGTTCAACATCTTTAGCAATAAGGGAAATGCAAATCAAAATGACATTAAGATTTCTTCTTGCTCCAGTCAGAATGGTAATGATCAATAATACAAACAATAATATATGCTGGTGAGGCAATGGGGGGAAAGGTATACTTATATACTGCTGATGGGACTGCCGACTAGTACAATCAATCACTCTGGAAAGCAGTATGCAGATTCCTTAAACAACTAGAGATGGAACCACCATATGACCCAGACATTCCATTCCTTGGAATTTTCCCAAAAGATCTAAAATTAACATACTTACAGCAATACAGACACCTCAATGTTTATAGTAGCACAATTCATAATAGCCAAATTATGGAATCAACTCAGGTGCCCATCATAGATGAATGAATTAAGCAACTGTGGTACATTTATACAATGGAGTTATAAGAATGAATGAAATTATAGCATTTGCTGGTAAATGGATGGAAATGGAGAATATCATGCTAAGTGAAATAAGTCAAACTCAGAAATTCAAAGGTCAAATGTCTTCTCTCATATGAGGGAAAAAAAGTAAAATAAAGAAAAGGGGGAGGGATGGATAGGATAACATAAAGGGAAGATCAGTAATGCAGAAGAAGGAGATGGAGAGGCAAAGTAGAGAAGGGTAAGGGGAGGCAATGCAGAAGGAATTCTTAAAACATCATGTTATATGCATATATAAGTATACCACAGGGAACTTCACCTTTATGCATAGGTAGAAAGAACCAATCAAATATAAATAAACAGGAGAGAGAAAACAAGTCTGGTAGAGTAAAGGAAGGAGAATAGGAGAAGGGAGGGAGGACAGAAGGAGAAAGGTTAAAGGGAGAACCATGAACTGAAATTGAAATTGCATGTACTGAGTTTGTCAGGATGAACCCAACTACTATGTATAACTATAAGGCTCTAATTAAAAAAAAAAAAAAAAAATATATATATATATATAGTATACTTAAAGGCAAAAAAAGTAGTATGAATTTTTCAAGGAGAATATTTAGTATTTAAATCACTAGAAGTCACAAGGGACTGCATTTAGTATTCTTACACTTAAATACATATCAGGGGCCTCCTTCCCTGTTAACTAAAAATTTTTAAATGTATTGGGTAACTGTGATGGGTAAATGAGGTTACTTTCTCTTTAGGTTTCAATGGGAAAGTTAAACTTTCAGCCCTATTGATTTATCCAACCCCTTTTTAAGATAATGTTCTAAAAGGGAAAAATCACTCTGAAAAAATGATCCAGGTGGGAGGTTTTCAATTTCTTAAAAGAATAGCTCTAGAAAGAGATGGATTTGGATACCAGTTCCAGTTATAGGACTGAGGCAGGCAGAACAATAATGCCCAAAGATCATCAGAATCCCAAATCCAGAACCTTTAAATAGGTTATATGGAAAAGGAAAATTCTGGTGGCAAATAAAATTAAGGTTGCTAATCAGATGACCTTACACTAGGAAGATTATACTGGTTTATTATCTGGGCGGATCCATGTAATTACAAGCGTCCTTAAGAACAGAAGAAAGAACTGGAAGACAGAAACAGAGATAACACACTTGGCCTGATGTTGATGGCTTTGAAGATACAGAAGGGGGTGAGTCAGGAAATGTGGCAGTCTCTAGAAAGCGGAAAAGGGAGGTAAGTGGATTTCTCCTGAAAGTCTACAGAAAGAACATGGCTCTAACTTAACTTTGATTTCAGCAACAGGAAACTAATATAACCACTTACTAATTGTCTGACCCTAGTTAAGTTATACTTTCTGTTTCTTCCATTATGAATATTATCTAGCCCATCACTATATAGCCTTACCTGTTGTTTAAATACACACACTGAGACAAAATAAATCAGAAGATTTAAAATGTGCACACAAACCACCTAGGAGATCTTTTAAAAATTGGATTCTGAGTAGTTCAGGAAGAGGCCTGATTCCTTTCCATCCCTCCTGCATTATTGGGGATTGAATCCAGGGGTGCTGTACCACTAAGCTATACCCCAGCCTTTTTAAAATGTTCAATCTTGAGAAATTTTCAATTTTCACTAAGTTATTCAGGCTGGCCTCAAACTTGCAATCCTCCTGCCTCAGACTCCTGAGGACTGGGATTATAGGTGAGTGGGACTGCACCCAGCAAAATTCTGCATTTTTAATGAGCTCCCAAGTGATACACATGTATAGTATGTTCAAATGAATGAGTAACTACAATCTCTCATATCAATATGGAACAGTATTGGCTGGAAAAAAACAAACTATGAAATCATTTTCATAAAAAGATAAACACAACTAGATCACAAAGCAGCACACAGGAAGCTCCTTGGCAATGGAAACAGTCTACTTCCTAAATTGGAGAATGGTCTTAAAGATGTTGCTTTTGTTTCATAAATTATAAATCTGCTATATATTTGTGGTATCAAATACTTTGTAATTAAATTTTAAAACAGTGAAAAAAGAGACGATAAAATAAACACAAAATTGAGACTTTCTATGATATAAAACATGTGGACAATGATTACAGAAAAGTAAAACAAAATGCACAGATATCAGGCCGTATTACTGTGTAGGCGGTCTGTTTCCAACCTACATACATCATTTCTCTGGGATGTCATAAATTAAAATTACTTTTAGCATGCTCTGAGGTTTGCTCACTAATATATTGAGAAAGAGTAGGGGCGGGAAGGCCCTGGCGATCTACCAGCTCTAATCTCACCCGAGACACTGGACAGTGCAGGGACCCACCCAGTGCCATCGGACTGCCAGCTCTAGTCTCACCCGAGACACTGGGCAGTGCAGGGAGGGGGTGGCCGAGTGGAAAAGAGAAGCTCGGCAGTCCCTCGAGCACGTGGAGACACAGCTTCCTCTGCAGGAATGCCTAAGTCTTTGCGATCCCGCCCCGCGACCGTGGCCCTGGGGCCAGCGCATTACTTGCTGCTTTCCATATAGTGGCCGTGGTGAAGCCAAGCAAGCGCACGAGCCCTGAAGCGGTCATGGCGCCTAGTCCCGCAGTGTTTGCGCAGCCGTAACCGGGGGAGGCGGGGCGGGGAGGAAAACGACCCACCGAAGGGGCGGGGCTTACATGGGGTGGGGCTTTCGCAGCCTCCGCCGGAAACCCAGCTGATCTCTCAGCCTCTGGCCACTAGGGGAACCCGCGTCGCCTGGCCTTCTCACCAAGAATGACACCAAACTACCCAGAACTACGTCTTGATTGAAATCCCAAATCAAACTGTTTTGGGTGCCTGTTATTCAACCTTCTAACTCCCCTTCCTACAACCTTTCCAGCCTCTAGTAAGACTATTACACATTCCGGTAGACTTTATTTATTCAACACGTTTTAGTGTTGAATACTACAATGAGGTGATTATAGTTCACAATATTGCATATTTGTGAACAACTAGACTAGAGGAATTCGAAGATTCCAAACACCAAGTAAGGGGATGGAAACGTTTATTACTCTGATTTGATTATTAGTATATATTGTACACTTGTTTTGAAATATCACACCATAGCGCACAGATATAATCATTACATGTTATTAAAATAAATTTTTAAAGTTTGAGATGAAATTGTTAACTATCCTGACATTATGTACCCTGTATACATGAACTGAACTATCACACTGGAGAACACACTGGAGAATTTGTACAATTAAAATAATAATAAAATAAAGACACACTGAATTTGCCAACATCATTAAATGTTTTTGAAAATAAATTTTTAAGGAGTTCAAACTATTCATTTATGTGAAGTTACCATTTAAACTCTATTTCATGGCTGGGATTTCAGTTTTTTATTATTAAATTATGAGATTAAAATTTTTATATGTGGAAAAAAAATCAAACCCTTTTATCATTAAAAAAATAAATATAGACAGGCACGGTCGCGCATGCCTGTAATGTCAGCCACGCAGGAGGATGAGGCAGGAGGATTGCAAGTTCCAGAACAGCCTCAGCAACTTAGCAAGGCCCCAAACAATTTAGCAAGACCCTGTCTCATAAAAAAAAATAAAAAGGGCTTAGGATGTGGCTCAAGAATTCCAGATGATCTGAAAGGTGACATTTTTGAGTGAGGTGCAGAGCAAGAGAAGGCTCTGCATATGGTCCAGCCTACAGAGCAAGGTCTGCTGACAGCAACTGAAATAGTGTTCAGAGCATTCTGTGGCAGATAAGATACTTTATGCCACCTGTAAGACTGTGGGAAGTCTTTACAGAATCACACACAGTAGAAGCCTCTAGAATTCTGGAATTTTATCTTTTTTTCTAAAAAATATTCCTAGCTTGCTCTTGGGGTTTGATTGTGTCTGACCATGTGACATCAAATGGTTGCACAATCTGATGATTCTTAAGAACTGAGTCATCTGGTCCTTCTAGATAATGAGCACTTTCACTAAGAGGAAGTGGTATATATAGAACTCAAGCAATTTGTATTTAGGAGGTATCTCACACTTCTGAAATAACATTTTTGATGCTCAGTTTATATTTAGTGCTTAATGATGAGTTCCTTATAACCAGTTGACTTATGAATGGTTTTGCTCATAAATGAACCTACCTGTCAATGAGCTGCGTTTAGCATTTAAAGCCCATTTAAGAGGTTCTCAAGGGACAGCAGAGGAGGAAAAATGTCCTAGAGATCAAAATCTTGTATACTTCTTTTTTGGTACTGGGTTTTGACCCCAGGGTGCTTAACCACTTAGCCACATTCCCAGTCCTTTTTTTTTTTATTTTGAGACTGGGTCTTACTAAGTTGCTTAGGGTTTTGCTAAGTTGCTGAGGCTAGCCTCAAACCTGACATCCTTCTGTTTCAGCTTCCCAAGTTGCTGGGATTACAGGCATGTGCCATCATGCCTAGCCATTGTACATTTTTATCTGGAAGGAGATATGGCTTGAGATAAAGATCTACATCATTTCAAACCGGGCAGTGACCAGTTTAGTCAAATGGTCAAGAACTGGGTGTATAAATGTTTTTCACATAGTTCTTTGGGATTAGACTCCTCAAAGTGTCTCCAAAGCATGAGAACATTTGAGTACCACTGAATGCTCAAAAAAAGGCACCCATTGCAGACAGGCATTTAATTAGAAGAAATGATTGTTTTATTCATTGATTTCTAATAAAAATTACACAAAAATTCAGAGCCTCTGACTCTAGGTCTTACATGAGGTTGCAGGCAAGTTGTTGGCTGGGGTCCTAGCCTTATATGAAAGTATGACTAGAGGAGGATTATCTTCCAAGCTCATTCATGTGATTATCAGCATGGGCATTAGGACTGGAGACTTCTCTGAGTTCCTTGATACATGGGCTTCTCCAAATGTCATCTCCCAACATGGCAGCTGATTTTCCAATGAATGAATGGACTGAAGAATAAGAAAAATCCCTCAAGATAGAAGTGACAGTCTTCTTGTAGAGACATTCCACTTTTGCTGTATTTTCTCATTTACAAAGGGAGGTGATTACAAAAGAGCTGCCTACCACTCTATGGACATCCATTATCTTCCTTTCTCCCCCCCACAGCTGTTTGCTCAGTGGACCACTAACAAGGCCATGGTGGCTAATGTAGAGATGTATATTTTTATCAGTCTTTCCCATGCCAGAACTGGTTAGCACCATTACTTACCAAGTGAAGTGGACAACTTGATCTCTGATCAAGTAAAAGGTAGATAGCTTGGGTGACAGGTCTGATTACAATGGAATCTTTCTATCATGAATAAGGTAGTCATTTTTTTAAAGGAATAGAAAATAAAGCTGGGTTTGGACTGCTTTCCCTAACTTACCTACCTTTTATACATGCCATTCCATCTGTGAAATTACAAAATGCCTTATATTTCATATTTATTCAACACCCCATACAACATTGTCTTTAACCAATAAACAAATTTTCCTGTTTAAGATGTAAAGCAAGGATGATGCCTGAAGTACTTACCACTCCTAACAAATATTCCATCATCCAGAAACTAGTCTCATAGAATGATGGACAGCCCTATTGAAAGTTTAGTTTTGTAACTATATGAGAATACTAACTTTGGAATAAATCATATGCTCCAAATAAGTTTAGTTCTTTGTGATATCTCGTCTATCGATAGAACGAGTCCAAAGAGAAAGAGGGATCAACACCTCACTGTTATATCTGAATTACTGACCTTATCTTTTGCTTTCTCATTGTGGGGAGAGGAGATAATTTGCTATGAACCGAGTATCCCAGTATATTACTGCCAAATGTGCCGAACTGCAAGGCTTATTTGTCTCCTAATACTGAGTAATTTCTCTAACTAGTCATGTAAGTAGGCCAAGGCAATCATAGCATTACTACCACTTAATTGCCACTCTCCCTGAGAATGAGCAACTGGTTTGCTTGCTACTTTCTCAAAATCTGCTTGGTCCTTGGTCCTATATTCTTCTCCTGTAATGCAATCTGCTATGTGTACAGGTGAACCTGGCTCTCTATGAACTGTGGCTCTAGGAACTGATGCAAATATGCTGATGTCTTACTGTTACTTTGCTCTAATAAAGTTGTCTTTTACCCAATAGCCTCCTGTTAGCATCCAAGAAACTACAGCAGGCTAACCTATTAGCTTGCAAGCATGATAAAATGTCAGAGCTTTGCTCATCATCTATTTCCATGCTTCCAGGTTCTGTTGGTGTAGCAATTTTTGTACCTAAAGGTAGGCTCCCATGGGGGATACAAAAACTTTTTCTCTAAGTTGGAAGTTGGCATTGCCACCTAGCTACTTTTAGCTTATTCCTGTAGGTAAAGAGGACAGAGAATGTGGTTTTGGTGCTAGCTCTAGTGACTGGCTCTGATGACCACAGGGGAAAAGGAGTAGGGACGAGTATGACTAGAATTCAGGGGATCTCCTAGAATACCTTCTCATAATATCGTATCTTGAAGCATCTGGTTGAATTGCAAAATTTAAGACTATTATAACTACATGTAGGCAGACCACCCATATCACAGATCCTTGGGTCATTCACTACATAAAGAAATCTGATCAACTGAAGTGCTGGTTGAACACAAAAGGATAGGGAATAAGTGGCAGTGGTGAGAAGTCATAACCACCTAGACTCATAACCAGAGAGAGAATTGTTTACCATAGGTGTTTCTCATCAGAGAAGTTTGGGACATAAAACATGCTACTACTCATATACTACCCTGAAAATTCTGATTCATTCGGTCTATAATGGAGTTCCACAAATTCTATTTTTACAAATGTCTTGGGTGAGTTTCACCAGAAAAACTTATAAAGCCCTTCTCTATCTGTTTTCTTTCTCAGTGGCTTATGCATGATTATGTAATTAATTTCCTTTTTTCCCCATTTTATATTGTTACTGTGTATGAAGCTGGTGTTTAAGTCACAATTCTGTCTGTGAGTTGTAAACTATTAAGATCATTAAAGAATCAGAGAACCAGAAGGGATACCACTAGGATCCTGGACGTGAGGGACAGCAGTATTATTTCAGGAGAAGCATTTTAAATGTGTAAATGTGGGGAGAATAATGCATAGATGACAAAAAGATGAACTATCATAGACGTTTGGTATGCTTTTATATTTGGTGCTCTTACCAAACCCAATTTTTGTGTGTGTGTGTTTGATGAGTCCTGCTGGAAGTGGTCCCATTTTCTACTTTGGAAGTTGAAAAGATCAGATACACTTGCTGTCTTTGATGCTTGAGAGCCATTGGCACAAAACTTCACACTTGATCAGCAGGACAGTCCCACTAGGCCTTGAAAATGGAATGTGTGATTCAAATTAGGTATTTGAAATCCAGTTTTCAGGGGCATTGCTGCCAAAAGTACAAATACTATCCCAGCTTTCCTTAAAGTTAGAACTTGCTATGATTTTGGTTATCTAGCTTCCTTTGGCTTCTTTCTGTTTTCCAAACCTGGTTCTCTAGACTTTCCATCAATTCTGTGAGTTACTTGCTATTCTTCCAATAAATTCTCTTTTTCCTGCTGAAGTTAATCATAATTGTTTTTTGTTGTTTGCAACTGAGAAGCCTCATTGGTATACTTTGATGAAAATCATTTTCTAAGCCCATGTCAGATAATCATTTTTCCTTCTTTCAGAACCTCACCTCATGTCCTACAATCTGAATTTGGAGGCCAGTATGACTTTTCCTGATAAATGAGAAACTAAAGGTTGTTTTTAAACCATAATCACTGATATTTTTAAAACTGTATTGAATAACCACAACCAATCAACCAACAATGATCCTAAGAGTAATTTACCCCTAAATACTATTTGTATGATTGTGAAGGAGTTCTTTTATATGCATGGATAATATTTAAACT
Organism: Sciurus carolinensis; assembly: GCF_902686445.1. NCBI lineage: Eukaryota > Metazoa > Chordata > Mammalia > Rodentia > Sciuridae > Sciurus > Sciurus carolinensis. The sequence continues at coordinate 89,765,528 of NC_062219.1, forward strand.
TAAAATATGCCTGATGTTTCCAACTGAGGGCCAAGGTATATGAAGATGATAATTATGTGGCAAAAATATGTGGTAGGAAATGGATATATTTATATTTTCCAGTTATAATGCCCTTGGTATATTTTTGCTTAGTCAATTTATGAAAATTTTGAGTAATTTAAAAAAAGTAAATTATTATTAAAAGCAATTAAAATTCTACTTGGTATATATGAAATGTTGGTCAACAGAATAAATTTAGTATATCTAATTATAAACAAAGATATGCACAGCCACATATTGCTTCATGATGTAGATACATTCTGAGAAATGTGTCATTAGGCGATTTTGTTGTATGAATATCAGAGTACTTACTATAGGTGATATAGCCTACTACCACCTCAGCTATTATGGTGTATGTCATTGTTGACTGAAATGTTACGCACTTCATGATTATAGCTCTAATTCTAAGAATAACCAAAGAATTACAAGTGTTTGAGCTCTTCCTCCAGATAGTCATTTATTTAATAACACTAGAGGCAATAACACGATGCTAAAATAAACATGCATCAATTATACAATACTTACAAAAACCTTCTGTCCATTATAATTGGTGAATGCAAACAGACCATCCATCCACCCTTAGTGCATTATTATTTTCACAAGTAAAACAGGAAAGGAAAATAGTGAATTTAATGCTATTCAGCACCTTTAGTAAAGTCAAAAGACTCAACATCTCCATATATCAAAAAAACATTTGCATTTGATCACCAAACATGTAAAGTTAATTTTTCCCATTTTAACACGAAGTATTTTATTTACATTACTTTTTAGATCAATAACTTTTAATAATATTTAAAAATTATCTAAATTCATAAAAGTATTTAATAAATTTCAACATTTAATTACTATGTACATATGAGGAAGTCCATGAAAAAAGATAAAGAAATGTAATCAGAAAGTTCAAGCAACATTACCAAATTTAGCAAAATTCCAACCAAATCAAGGCAGAGGGCATTCAAACATTCAAATATCTTTATATGCTGCTAACATGAACATGAAAAGTTCCAGTAATAAAAGTCAATATGAGAAATAATGTTAAAATTACCAGTAGAAAATATGTTTTAATAGGCATGACATATGTTTAATAGCAATAGTAATGACTTTATAGAAAACTTTTATAATATTGTCATGTATGAACTACCTGGTTTGACCATATGATAAAGGTATAGTATATTTTAGGACTGAAGAAGTTGATTTTGAAAAATATATTTTAGCAGCCATAATTTTATTTCCAGTTTAGACACAGTAAAATGTTAAAAGCAAAATTTATAGTTAACTAAATAATACCCCAAAACTAGAAAATTTAAAATCCTATACTATTCTAGCAACAATGAACTCTAATATGATGTAGTCTGATGTAAGGACTGTGAAAAGCCAATAATAAACAATCAGACATACACATGGGCTTAAAATCTCACTGAAATATTCAGGTAGCAAAATATATGAAAAAGTAATAGAAAAGTAAAAAGATAAAATTAAAAAATATTGCACAGCCACATTATCTAGAAAGTAAAGTTGATGTTTAAAAAGCTCTACACATGGATGATATAAATTATCTTCCATATAAAAAGGTATAAATATTTCTTAGAACTTATCAGCATCTATATTTAACTATAATACATTATCTGAATCACTGTTGAATGAGGTAACTGTAAAGTCTCTAACAATGTTTTTTATCCTACTGAAAATATTTGAGGGCAGCAACGAGAAAGAATTTCTCTAAAAATATTTCTGAATCAAGAACAGCTATATGTGCAGCTCTCCCAATTAGTGAATCAGCTGTATTGGGTAATGCATTGATAACATTATATCGAACCAAATTACAGTCTTTGCTTTGTAGAACTGGGCGAAGCAAGTTGTGGATCATTTCTGAATAGATCTGTCCTATCGAACAAAGAGAAAAAAGGAAAATGTCACATGAGTAATTAAAAAAGAATTCTATGACAACTTTTATAGCAGAATAATGTCTTTTAAAAGGTTTTATTTTCTTTAGCCATCATTTTTGAGACTATTTTATAGAAAATACAAGTAATCCCATTATTTATCCAGTCACATAAAAATAACAAATTTATTATATATTGTTTGCCAATTTGATATTTTTAACTCAAAGAAATGAACATAAAAAAGCAAATGGTTTTCTTCAACATTAAGTCACCTATAACTCATTAAACCATTATGAAAATAAGCTAGCCATGGTAAAATGTTTTCATAAGGCAAATTAAAAAAACTTTAGTTTACAGCAAGTATTTAAAAAATGTTTCTATGGCAGTTAACATTTCTAAATTATTTCGAGAAAGAACAGAAATTTCCTACAGTTAGGACAAAGGAGTTGTGCTTCAGCTGTGCTCCAGCTGGGTGTGGTATGCACAAATGCAATCCCAGCAGCACAGGAGGCTAGGTCAGCAGAACTGTAAGTTTGAGGTCAGCCTCAGCAACTTAGTGAGGCACTGATAATTCAGCAAACCCTGCCTGTCTCAAAATGGGCTGGTACGCACACCTGGGTTCAATCTTTGGTACCAAAGAGGAGGGAAAAAAAAAAAAAAAAAAAAGAAGAATAAAAGTTGTGCATTGTGCTCCTCTCTCATTCTTTTTGGCTAATTCTTAAAATGGATTTACTAAGGTCATGTTAAGCAAAACAAATAAAGATCAGATACACAAACACATAAATGTGCAAATTGCCTAAGGGGTAAATCATTGTTTATTATGCTTATGTACTACACATCACTAATAGGTGAATACTAACATTTCCTTAGAAGTTCTAAATTTTAGAGTAGTAGATATTACATTTCAGAAAAAAGGTAGGATATAGTCCTGAGGAATGACAAGGAAGAATATACAGAAGTATAGTCACAAAAAGAGGGGAGAGGTGTTTAAGAGAAAGATTAATATCATACAAATTCATAAAAAACTTTACTTTCACTTCTCTTAGTTTTTACTGAGTCAAGTTGGAATCATGGTTCCATGCCATTTTTAAAGCATTTACATAGGAAGAATTCCAAACATGACTTCAACTGGTTCTTCCCCAATGCAACAGAATCTCACTGTTAAAACAAAGGGCATTTATCCAGTTTCATCTACCCATCTAAACATTAAATCTCTTCTGAATTTTTCCTTAGGTGGACCTACCTTTTGCTAAAAAAGGAAGCTTAAAAAAAAAAAAAGATTATCCTATGTCACAAGTGTACAATAAATGTTTGTTAAATGAATGGAGTACCTAGTATGGGCCAGGAACCTTGCTGGGTACTGCCTCATCACAAATGCACAATAAGAGTTCCTGCCTACAGGAGTTGTTAACTGTCACAATGTGGAAATAGCAAAGGATCAAGAGTTTGCAGTCAGCCTCATTCTATAAAGGAAACCTGAGAATACTGGGAGGTAGCTGAGACCTGGTAAGTAGGGAGATAGGTTGTTGCTTTAAACTAACAGGGACATTAAATAAGTCACTTGGTATCTCTATGCCTCACAGTTATAAAACAAGCAAACAGGATCCAGTCTTCTTTTAGTTCCAAATTGCTATGATTTAAATTTATTCTGTTATCTGCAAACAACCAAAGAATATACACATACACACACATACAACACTATCAGTAAAAATGAGATACAGAAAACAATGCAGCTTAACCATTACCACAATCATTAATCCTAATAATGAAAAGGAAATCAAAGTATGGTTTTTTTTTTTTTTTTTTTTTTTTTAAGGATGACGACTGTTTATTGAGTGAAAAGGTGCACCCTTTACTTAGCCACATTGAAAATCATCCTGGGAGGTCTTATTTTTCTTTTTTTCTTTTTCAGTTCTGGATAAAAACTCTTAACATTTTATTTATTTTTTAATTCATTTTTATTGTAAACAAATGGGATACATCTTGTTTCTCTGTTTGTACATGAAGTAGAGGCATACCATTTGTGTAATCATACATTTACCTAGGGTAATAGTTTTTGCTTCATTCTGTTATTATTTTTTTTCTTCCCCCCTACCACTCCCACCATTCTTATCCTTCTATACATTCTTATCCTTCCTCCATTCTTGCCCCCCTCCCACCCCCCATTATGTGTCATCATCCGCTTATTAGCGAGATCATTCATCCTTTGGTTTTTTGAGATTGGCTTATCTCACTTAGCATGATATTCTCCATTTCATCCATTTGCCTGCAAATGCCATAATTTTATTACTTTTTATGGCTGAGTAATATTCCATTGTGTGTGTGTGTGTGTGTGTGTGTGTATATATACACACATATATCACAGTTTCTTTATCCATTAATCAATTGAAGGATATCTAGGTTGGTTCCACAATCTGGCTATTGTGATTTGAGTGGCTATGAACCTTGTTGTGACTGTATCTCTGTAGTATGCTGATTTTAAGTCCTTTGGTTATAGGCCAAGGAGTGGGATAGCTGGGTCAAATGGTGGTTCCAAAAGTATGGATTATTTTTGAGATAGCAAAATGGAGAAGCATTTATAAATTACTTGAAAAACCTGTATCACTGGTAAAGATGGTTCACATGTGAGGAGAGAAGGAAATGAAGAAAAATGGAGGAAGAATACCTATTAAGAGCAGCAGATGGAAAATGAAGCAAAAGGAAAGAGGAGGGTAAGAAAAAGTGATTATCTGAAAAATGTGGGGGGAAAAGTTCATTCATAGATACAAATTCTTGAGAAATACTTTAAATTAACTTTATTACCTGACTGTTTGTCCTTTAAAGCTGTTTTACACATTTCAATTCGGGCAGAATGATAAGGAACATAGCGATCTTGTAAGGATCCCACCAACACAACATTTTTGAAATAATGAAGTCCTAGGAGTAAAAAACAAATAATTACAATGCAATAATTAACCAGATTTAAAAGAACTTTTCAGTACCACATTAAATAGCCAAAATTAAATTTATTTTCTCAATAGTACTAAGTTTATCATTTTTTAAATACCTTATAGGTCTTTTCTTCAAATTTCTGTATTTTATCTACAGAAAGCAAGCTTCATTGTTTACAGTCTTTGTGTGAGAGGAGAAAAATGTGTTTGTACTGAAAGCAAGAACTGTAATGAGGTGATAGGGCAGAAATTAAGACACGGGGACTAAAGTTCTACAGGAAGTATATTATGACATTCTGATCTTCCAGGAGGTATTCTTTAATATTTAGGGTCATTTCCAAAGAAACAAAATTACCTTCTTCCATAAAAACAAATTAAACACCCTACTTAAGATCATTTCTATTAAGATCATCACTATATTTCAATCCCCAGCACCGCAAAAAAAAAAAAAAAAAGATCATCACTATTTACGACATGTCTATTATTATTCATATTTTTTATTTTATTTTATTTTTTTGGGGGTGCTGGGGATCGAACCCAGGGCCTTGTGCTTACAAGGCAAGCACTCTACCGACTGAGCTATCTCCCCAGCCCCATTGTATTTTGTTATTTACTGTATCAGGAGAGCATATGCTTTCGTTTCAACAATAGGTTTCATGATTCATCCACAGACTTCCATCAGATCCCTCTTATTTTTCTTTCTTTCTTTTTTTTTTTTTGAATAAACTAGGTGAATTCAGAGCTTAGGACTTTGGGTTACTTTGCTGGTCAATTCATTAGATGCTAAAACCATATTCTTGACCTCTTTAGTACCAGGAATATTCTCATTTTGCTATTTAGCTTGGACTGGTAAATAAAATTTTATGTGACTATTAAATAAGATACAAATCAATAATGGCAATACATTAGAATTGGGTTGTGTAGTGTATGGAACTTTATTCTGGAATGTTCCAGAGTAAAACTTTGGTACTTTATGCCCAGTGAAATTTAGATTCTTAGAGACAGGCCAATTGTGGGAACTACTGTGGATTCTGAATCTAGGGGTCTTTCTCTATTCTTAACACCAAATTCTATTTGTAAATATTGCTTGTCATCTTGACTTTATTTTTATGTCTATCATAATCATTCTAGTAAAATACATATCAATCAGCTTTAATTTCTAATTCCTCTGCATCTAACAGTAGTTATCAATTTTGCTTGCTTCATCTGTATGATGTCTTTTTCTTTCCACTTTCACAGTCAGGTTGAAAAAGAGAGTTCTTGAACTTCCTTATGCTGACAAAAAAACTACCCACTTGTTTGCATGACCAAGAAAGCTGAGGGACCAAGAAAGCTGAGGGATATTTTTCTGACTACAATAGCCTAGCTAACTCTACATAAGCATATCACTTGGGTTTTTGTTTTGTTTTGTTTTTGATTTTGTACCAAGGATCGAACCCAGGGCTGCTTAAACACTAAAACACACATCCCTGGCCCTTTTTATTTTGAGACAGGGTCTCAGGGCCTCCCCAAGTCACTGAGGCTGGCTTTTTTTTTTTTTTTTTTGGTTGGTACTGGGGAGTGAACCCAGGGGGGATCAACAACGGGTCACATCCCCAGTACTTTTTTGTATTTTATTTAGAGATAGGGTCTCACTAGGTTGCTTAGGGCCTTGCTAAGTTGCTGACACTGGTTTTGAACTTACGATCCTTCTGTCTCCAGTTCCCGAGCAGCTGGGATTACCAGTGTGAGCCACCATGCCCAACCTGAGGTTGGCTTTAAACTTGCAATCCTTCTGAACCTCTGAGATTACAGGCATATGCCAACGGACCCCGGACCCTGGCTTTTGTTTCTATAAATTGTAATCATTTCTGTAGGTATAGCAGAGAATCTAGCTGCTTCTTCCCAGTTTAATCAAATTGCATAAAATTCATTTTTTCTTTTAAAATGCTTTGCTTAATTTTTTTTTTTTTTTGCAACTGACAATCATGTATCACTTCTGTTACAGTGGCACTTCTGTTTCAGTACAAGTGACCATTGCTCATGTAAACAAATTTGCAGAATTCAGTCAATACATACATGCATGATTTTCTTAATTAAGATATTCTGCTTTCAGATGATAGTCACTAAGCTATCTTAAAAACAAAAAGAGACATCATTGCAAAAAGTCAGAGTGTGGCATAAACAGAAAGAGAATGGCATACACCAGGCTTCATGAGAATGACAAGCCTCAGGACCCAGACCCAAGAGAACCATATTCTTAGCATCTCTGTATCTTACATCTTTTGTCAGATTAATTTGGAAAATATTCCATGACACCAGAAAACTGGTTTCTCAGAAGGTTCATGGTAAAGACATCTATTCAACTTTCTTTAACCAAAATTTGTTTGATCATTGCTTTGAGAAATGTTATTTTAGGCAAACCACTTGAATAATATTGAATTAAATTTAATTGGATTGATGGAGTTCAATATTATGGATAAGGATCTTTTTTTATGTGAATATTTTCTTATTTTGTTTTTTGTTTATTTTAAAAAATTTTTGATTTATTGGACACAAATGGGGTACAACTATCGTCTCTCTGGTTATACATGAAGTAGAGTCACACCATTTGCGTAATCATACATGTACATAGGGTAATGATGTTTGTCTCATTCTATTATTTTTCCTTCCTACCACCCCCTTCCCCACTCCTTCATTTTCCCTTATACAATTCAACCTTCCTTCATTCTTGCCTCCCTCCCACCACTGTTATGTATCATCATCCACTTATAAGAGAAATAATTTAGTCTCTGGTTTTTTGGGATTGGCTTATTTCACTTAGCATGATATTCTCCAACTCCATCCATTGATCTGCAAACGCCATAATTTCATTCTTCTTATGGCTGAATAATATTCCACTGTTTTATATATACCACAGTTTCTTTATCCATTCATCTACCGAAGGGCAGCTAAGTTGGTTCCACAATCTAGCTATTGTGAATTGAGTTGCTATAAACATTGACATAGCTGTGTTACTGTAGTATGCTGATTTTAAGTCCTTTTGGGTATAGGCCAAGGAGTGGGATAGCTGGGTCAAATGGTAGTTCCATTCCAAATTTTCTAAGGAATCTCCATATTGCTTTCCAGAGTGGCTGTACCAATCTGCAACCCCACTAAACTATATCTCACCCTGCACAAAACTCAACTCAAAATGGAAACAAAAGCAGGAGTCAATAATTGGGATAGATTCAAACTAAAAAGCTTTTTCTCAGCAAAGGAAATTATCAGCAGTGTGAAGAGAGAGCCTACCAAGTGGGAGAAAATCTTTGCCACACACACTTCAGATACAGCACTAATCTCCAGAATCTATAAAGAACTCAAAAAGCTTTACACCAAGAATATAAATAACCCAATTAATAAATGGGCTAAGGAAATGAGCAGACACTTCACAGATTTATAAGCAATCAACGGCTATATGAAAAAGTGTTCAACATCGCTAGTAGTAAGAGAAATGCAAACCAAAACCACCCTAAGATTTCATCTCGGGCCAATTAGGATGTCTATTATCAATGGTTTCAGTTTCTTGTCTGGCAGTTGGGTAAAGTAGAGCAGAAACTCTAGTGAACCATGACAGTTGCAGAGTTACAAAACTGGTAGGAATTATGGAAGTATTTTGAGTTGAAGCCCAGCTAATAAAGATAGTAAAGATATTCTAGGTTCCTCTTCTCTACCTCTACACCTTGATTCCTGGTCAACAGCCTGTGGATTAGTACTTCACTTAGCCCCTGAAGTAGCCAGCGCTTTGTTGAAAAGTCACCTTTAACTTGGAAGATTGTGACAAGATTTCCCTCACTATAGAATGAGATAATTTTTTTTATTGTAAACAAATGGGATACATGTTGTTTCTCTATTTGTACATGGAGTCAAGGCATAACATTTGTGTAATTATAAATTTACATAGGGTAATGTTGTTAACTTGAAAACTTTCTAAGTATTTTAGTTACTTTAAAAAATTTTGAGAGATTAAAGTAAATATTCAGTATTTCCCTGGACTATATAATAACACAATTATGTATGAACACCTTAATGGCAACCCTTTTATCTTCATTTTTAGTCTCCTGATACCTTTGGCCACTTATCTAGTAAGATTTAAAGCAATTTTCCCAAAACAATGTTAGTGGTTGTGGATTCTTTCGTGCATTTTCAAAAACAAAATGTTTTTTTTTAATAAATTAAAAAAATGATACCTATTATCAAACAACTCTAATAGTTTTGGGAAAAAAATTATCTTATGCCATAGTAGCACAGTAAAAGAATTCCTTAATTACTACACTTTGTCAGAATTCAACAGCTAGTAAGGCGATTCTGAGTAGAAGCCTTTAGGAAGATCTTAAAATAAGGATATTTTTGCTTTTGAAATTTTAACAATGAATATATTCTTATTTAGCTATTTTTGAGCCTTAATTAGGCAATGTTTAGAGTGTCCATGACCTTTCTCTTTGTTCTAGTAAGATGAATCTTGCCTATTTCAACACTGTTGCCACCAAATCTATATATTTTATTTTCCTCATCATGCTAGACCCTTTATTTTCTTCTTTCCCTTGATATTCAATGCGAGATGCTAGTATGCCAGTTATATTGTGCAAATCATATTTTATCATCAATTTGTAGAATGTCATTGGTTTTTTTGGTCAAATACTGCTGTAAAATTTAATTAATGCTTATAATTACACTGCCTTAATCAGAAAAGATAATTTCCTTTTTTAAGAGTACCTTTTCTGTAACCCTGTACCAGATCTATTGTGTTCACAAAACAAAAATGGTAAGATCATGTAATATTTGATTTTTATAAAAGAGTATTTCAATTGTTTAGAAATCATATATTTTTAGGTTTTTAAATTGCTTTCTTCATTTAAAAATAATGAATATATTTCAATAAAGAAAAGGTATTAACTACTGATCTGCTGCAGAGGAAAAGACTGCTTCAAAAGGAAGACTCACAGGGGAGATTTTCTTTAAAGAAAAAAGAGAAGAAGATAAAAAGCCTATTTATTTAGACAGGGAATTTTAAGTTTTCCAGGAGCATAGAAATTATCTGTTCAGAAGAAATTGGAGCAATAATCAGATTAGGGAATCTAAAGGTAACTTTAGCAGAATAAAATATGAAAGAGAAATGATCATTTTGCTTTAAAACACCTGAAAAGAGATTATTAGTAAATTAGTTAAGTGTCCTCTTCCTTTGCTGTTTTATTTATGTTTTTGATGTCTATGTATTTCTATTTTGTAGTTGCTCTTTAGTTATAGCAACTTCCTAGAAATTAACTATTCATTTATTATAACATACTAGACAACAGTAACAACAAAAAGAAAATAAAGTTTAAAGACATGCTTGAATTCCTCCAACAATATTATAATTTTTAAATTAATATTTGTAGATATTTAAAATTGCAATTAGCAACAGCATCTATAGTTCCTGAAGGGACACATCACCAGCTTATCAGACAAGACAGTATACTAGCTTTATGTCACTTAACCTCTGTTTTTTAATGTCCTTATCTGCAAAATGGAAATGATAATATTCCTACCTCATGAGGGTTAAATAAGGTAATATGTATAACTGGTACCTAGAACAGGTAAGTGCTACATGTGGTTAGATATTAGTTTTCATACACACACACGCACACACACACACACACACACACATTTTTTTAAACATTTTAAAGATCTTTTTAATTTTAGTTATAGATGGACACAATTTCTTTATTTATTTATGTAGTGAGGAGGATTGAACACAGTGCCCCACACTTGAGAGGCAAGCACTCTAGCACTGAGCCACAACCCCAGCCCCACCTTTTTTTTTTTTAATTTTTTTTTAAGATGGGGTCTCACTATGTTACCATGGTTTAATTTTTGGGCTCCAGTAATCCTCCTGCGTAAGCCTCAAAATAGCTTGGAATATAGGTGCTTGCCATCACTCTGGTTCAATTTTAACTACATTATAGTATTAACTAATTAATTATTTATGACTATGGAACATAGAATTCTTTACTGTGATTTTCCAATGGGGATATCAATTCAGTTTATGTATATACTAATAACTCATATCTGAGTGCAAGTAGAATTCTTAAAGTATAAAAACAATTTAAAAAAGTCATTTAAAAAATTTTGTAGGCAGGAGCTGGAATAGTAGCTTGGTTGTAGAGTGCTTGCCTAGCATGTATGAGGCACTGGGTTCAATCCCCAAACACCATATAAAAAAATAAATAAATAAAATAAAGGTAAAAAATTAATTTTTTTGGTAGCCAGTAATATTTAGATGAGCTGACTCTTCAGGGTTTTTGCTAAAAATATTTCCTATAATAGATATATACTGTTAATGTTAAAGTCAATTTCCATGACCCAAAGCATTAGTGTTAACTCTGGCACCTCTTTATTTAGAGCTATTTTAATTATCTAACATTTACTGAGTTTCATATTCTACAGGATGCTAATCACTTCAACATGTATTATCTTATTTAATCCTTTCAATAATCTTGTGAGGTGGTACTTTTATTCCTATTTACCAATGGGGAAACTCAACTTTATTCAGATTAAGTAACCTCATCAGTGTTTGAGCTGTAACTAATACCTATGTGTGATGTGCGACTCTGCCTCTTAACCAGTCTTAGGTTACTACAACCAGTGGGGAGGTAAATCTTATCTGTATTATAAGGCAAGTAATAAATTAAAAACTTAAACTAATTCTTAAATAATTCAAGGGGTTGGGGTTTTAGATCAGTGGTGGAGTGCCTGCCTCTCATGTGTAAGGCACTGGGCTAGATTCTCAGCACCACATAAAAATAAAGGTACTGTGTCCAACAACTAAAACAAAACAAAAGAAAAAAAAACAAACAAACAAAAAAAGGAAATTATTCAAATACAAATAAAATACTATCAAATAGCACACAAAAACATATTAAGAAGGTAGTGTGTGCCATGATCAAGTGGGGTTGGTTCATTCCAGGGATGCAAGGCTGCTTCAACATACAGAAATAAATGTTAATTCATCACATCAATAGACTTAAAGACAAGAATCACATGATTATCTCAATGGATGCAGAAAAAGCATTTGAGAAAAGTCAGCATCCATTCATGCTCAAAACACTAGAAAAACTAGGGATAGCAGAAACATATCTCAACATTGTAAAAGTTATATATTCTAAACCCAAGGCCAACATCATTCTAAATGGAGAAAAATTGAAAGCATTCCCTCTAAAGACTGGAAGAAAACAGGGGTGCCCTCTTTCACCACTTCTATTCTACATAGTCCTTGAAACTCTAGCTATAGCAATTAGAAGGAAGAAATTAAAGGAAAACAAAAAGGAAAGGAATAATTCAAACTATCCCTATTTGCTGATGACATGATTCTATATTTAGAAGACCCAAAAAAAACCTCCACCAGAAAATTTCTAGAACTCATAAATGAATTCAGCAAAGTAGCAGGATATAAAATTAACACCCATAAATTAACTGTGTTCCTATACATCTGTGATCAATCAACTGAAAGAGAAATTAGGAAAGCTATCCCATTCACAATAGCCTCAAAAACAAAACAAAACAAAACAAAAAAATACTTGGGAATCAATCTATCAAAAGAGGTGAAAAATCTCTACAATGAAAACTACAGAATACTAAAAAGAAATTAAAGACCTTAGAAGATGGAAAGATATCCCATGTTCTTGGATAGGCAGAATGAATATTGTCAAAATGGACATACTATCAAAAGTGTTATAGAGATTTAATGCAATTCCTATCAAGGTTCTGATGGTGTTCTTAACGGAAATAGAAAAAGTAGTCAGGTAATTCATTTGGAAAAACAAGAAGCCCAGAATAGCCAAAGCAATCCTCAACAAGAGAAGTGAAGCAGAATGCATCACAATACCAGACTTTGACTTATACTACAGAGCTTTAGAAACAAAAATGGCATGGTATTGGCACTAAAACAGACATGAAGACCAATGGAATACACATTGTTCATACCCACATAATACAGCTATCTCATACCAGACAAAGGTGCCATAAACACACAATGGAGAAAAGGGAGCCTTTTCAATAAACGATGCTGGGAAAACTGGAAATCTGTATGTAGTAGAATGAAATTGAACCTATCTCTCCCCCTGCACAAAACTCATCTTAAAGTTAATAAAGGTCATAAGCATTAGACCAGAGACCCTGCATTTACTAGAAGAAAAAATAAGCCCAATTCTCCATGATGTTGGCCTAGGAACCAACTCATCAATAAGACTCTAAAAGCAAAGTAAGTAAAATCAAGAATCAACAAATGGGATGGTATCAAACTAAAAAGCTTCTTCATCGCAAAGGAAACAATCAAGAACATGGAAAGCCTACAGAATGGGAGAAAATCTTTAGCAACTGCACCTCAGTAAGATAATTAGTCTCAATGATATACAAAGAACTCAAAAAACTTAACATCAAAAACCCCCAAATAACTCAATCAGTAAATGGCCAAAGGAATTGAACAAACACTTCAAAGAAGAAATATGAATGGTCAAAAAATATGAAAAAATGTTCAATATCTCTAGCAATTAGAGAAATGCAAATTAAAACTACACTGAGATTACATCTCACTCCAGTCAGAAGGGCAATTATCAAGAATACCAGTAATGATAAATGTTGATGAGGATGTGGGGAAAAAGGTTCACTTATACATTGCTGGAGTGATGGGAAATTGGCACAACCATTCTGGAAAGCAGTATGGAGATTCCTCAGAAAACTTGGAACGGAACCACCATTTGACCCAGCTATCCCACTCCGTAGCCTATACCCAAAGGACTTAACATCAGCATACTATAGCAACACAGTCACATCAATGTTTATAGCAGCTCAATTCACAGTAGCAATGCTGTGGAAGCAACCTAGGTGCCCTAGAGTCGATGGATAAAGAAAATGTGGTACATACATACAATGGAATATTATTAAGCAATAAGAAAGAATGAAATTATGGCATTTGCCAGTAAATAGATAGAATGGGAGAATATCATGCTAAGTGAAATAAACTAGTCCTCAAAACCCAAAGGCCAGATGTTCTCTCTGAGATGTGGACTCTTAACCCACCACAAAGGATGGTAGGGAGTATAAGAATAGAAGTTTATTGGATTTGACAAATGGGAATAAAGGGAAGGGAGGAGGCATGGGAATGGGAAAGATAGTAGAATAAATTAGATATAAGTTTCCTATCCTTATATATATTCACATATGTTATATTCCATGTATGTATCTGTCAAAATACACTCTGCTGTCTTGGATATCTAAAAAGAATTTAAAAAAAATTTAAAAAGAAATTATTCAAGTATAAAAGATCTACTCCTATTACTTTTATAAACAGTTAAGTATGGTAATGGAATCATCTGTTCAGATGAGAAAGGTCATGATACGGTATCTGCATAGCAAACTTTTACAGTTTTTTTAAAGTGTTTTGATAATCTTATATTGCTATTATTATTCACTGTTAATCAGATTTTACTTTGTACAACATAGTATAAATACAAAGAACTCAGGGACCATTTATGTATAGTTTGGCCTTTCATAATCTGCCAGCAAAAACAGTATACACATCAAAGCTCCACATAATGGTTCTAGCTTTTGTCAGTAAGTTTTTCTCACATGAGAACTATACACTGCATTTGATTTTGTAGGAACATCTTGTAATTTTATCAATCAAGTATATATTTGTGTCCTATATGTAATTTATTATGCTTTGTATTCTTATAAACGAAATCATAAAACCTGATCTATAAAAGAACATTTCTTTCACTAATTTTTTTACATATATTTTTTAAACTTGTAGATGGACACAATACCTTTATGTTATTTATTTGTTTTTATGTGGTGCTGAGGATCAAACCCAGTGCCTCACAGGTGCTAGGCAAGTACTCTACCACTGAGCTACAACTCCAGCCCTCTTTCACTCATTTTATTAACAGATAATATTTGTACAAATCATTTCCAAATCTCTTTGCCATATTAAGAACAACATTATAAGGAAGAATCTTAAAAAAGTTAAACTAGTTTTCAATAACCAAGACTATCTAATGTTTGTAACAAATATATTCAGTGTTCAAGAGCACAATGTAGGACATGGGTGATAGGAATGAGGATAAAAACAATTAAAAGGAAAGGGCTTAAAGTTTATAAACTGAAGTAAGTTCAGACTGGAACTCCCAGTCACTGAACATATGGGTTAGATTTATATCTTACTGTATAATGAATAAATTGCCTTTGGATAGTGAAATACTGAAAAGATCATTCATTGATTCAATAAGAATGTACTTATTGTCTCCTAAAAAGAATTATAGTAATTACTGAATGTGCATGTGGGAAGCAAGAAAGAGTTGTCACAAAAGATCCTGCTTAAAGAAGGGAGGTTAAGACATACAAAATTATTGACATAAGATAAACTATAAAAAGTGTGGTAAAAAAGATTGCATATAATACTATGAAAGTTCAGAGATAATATGAACAATCTTGGAACATTAGAGACAAATACATCAAAGATGACCTCAAGGAGTTCCAAACCAGTAACTTAAGAGGACAGAACATCACTTTAATATGGACAGAAGAGCTGGGCACAGTGGTGCAAGCCTGTACTCCCAGTTACTTGAGAGGTTAAGGCAGGAGGACAGCAAGCTTGACACCCTTGGCAACTTAGTGAGAATATGTCTCAAAATAAAATTATAAAAGAAATTGGCGGTGGGGGGAGCAAGCTGGCTAGAAGTTCAACTCAGAGGTAGAGTGTTTGCTTAACGTGTGTGAGGCCCTAGTAGCACCCCTCTCCCCACCAAGACAAAATAGGTAGCAAAAGAAGACAATATGTTCAGTTTTAGAAATAGTTTGACATATAAGAGAAGATGAACACAAGTCAAATGAATTCAATAATGAGGTCAGTTCTGGAGACATAAAATTTGGGATATAAAAGTATAATGGGGAACTCTGAGAATCGAGGAACATTGAGAAAGGGCATCAAGAAAAGCTTTTGACAGCAGGTGGTATTTGAGTTTAATTTTACAAGATGAGGAGAATTAGTTCAAAAATGATGGGCAAACACATGAGGAGGATAGGTGTGGAAAACACATGGGTGAATTCATGCACATGAATAGAACAAAGGGTGTGTAGGGGAAGAAGAAGATACAAAGCAAGTAAGAGAATCAGGAACTAGATTATAATGGGTATGATGCCTTTATCCATGAAATCTAACTTCATCCTGAATATTACAAAGCACCAGGAAGGATTTTCAAACAGGACCAATATTCTGATTTAATTTTTAGAAGTTCATTTTATCTAATGAGGAAATGAGATTAGGTAAAAGGTGACATATAGGAGGTAGGTAAACAGGTTGGAGGCTAAAACAATAATCTTAAGTAAAAGTGATGATGGTTGAACTAAGGCAGAAGCAAAGAAGAGGAACAGAAATATCCATCAGCTACTAAGAAAGCTGAAAGTTTTAGAATTCAGCAACATAGCAGATGTGGGGGTGATGAGTAAGAAAGAATTAAGACAAATTCAAAGTTGGAGTAACTTAAGAAGGAATAACTATTAATAGTTCAGTTTCTGACAATTGTTAGAAATGCTTGATAGTCCCGAAGCAGGAAGATACAAAAATATGTGAAAGCTTATAAGAAGGGTTGAGGATTGGGGTGGGAAACAGCCAGAAGGACAAGAGGGCTAGGACAAAAAAATATAGATTAACCAAACTGGCATTGAATTAACAATGCAAAAATTTGAGATAATTTAAAAGTAACTACACAGAAGAGCTCATAAAAGATAAATGTAAGTATGTGATACATGGAAGAACTATTCTTACCAACTGCTTAGTTCCAGTTTTGAGTCTGCTATATCATTATTATGAAATTACAGTAGAATGTTACTTTTTTAATCACCAGGGAGACATGTTGATAATTTATTTGCTAAAGGTTTATTTAGAAAACACTCTGATGTGCACATTTTCCAAACTTACTACATACTTACCTGCTTTATTACTAAGCTTATATAAAAAAGTTTGGCGAGGGTCTGAGTGATCTCGACAAGTCAGTTGCAAAAGAGAACCTGATTTTTTCCATTTCTGCATAAACCAGAGACCTAGAGGGGTATATAAGATATGTGAGTATAAAGGGAAATACACAGTAACATATGCCAGTTATTAATTTGAATATAATATCCACAAATTAACATTTTGTTGCTTAATAAAAATATATTTGCAAAATATTTTTACTTTGTGATAACAAATATAAACATACACAGAGGTTAACTATGGGTTAATGGTGGTTGAAGGATGGTTTGCTATTTCTGTTCCATTCACTAATGAAACAGATAATAGCATATGAAGAATGAATTTTGGAAAATTTACCTTTAGATATATTAAATTATAAATAGTAGATGGAGAAAAACTTCAAACACAGCAATAGATTCAAATGGCTAAGCACTAAGTTTTTAGTCTATTGATAATTAACAGTTAAGTTAAACTACAAAAGGACCAACTTTTAAAGTGAACAATTGGTTCATGTTTTCTAATGACAGCTGAATATAATGTTTCATATTTAATTGTACTTCTTTATTATCAATAGCACATATTTAAATGCATCTTCCCTTTATAGAAATTAAATAAAATCTTAATAAATCTGGAACTAATATTATAGATTGTGAAATATTCACTTCCATCTTCATTGCTTCTCACAGGGGAATGGGGGAAGAAAAAGGGAAATACTCTTTAACTGGTTAAATCAGACAGTTGTAAGTATGTCTGGGAAAAAGTTTATTGAAGAATTCGAAGTACCACATCCTATTCATGTCAGATTCTATTTTATGTTATTTAAGGATTTCGTTTTTTTCACACTCTGTTTTTGAAACTACAAGTATGCAACTGGCTGTGCTTTGAAATTGCCAGTTTGAAATGGAATACAAAGGAAGCTCCTGTGATGTGACAATATAAGGTGGAAAAGCAAACAGAAATAAGGGTTTCAGGAATTAATGAAAACAGGCAATGAAATCCAATTTTTCTCACAAAAGAAATCAATCTACTAAACAACTATGAACTAAACAACTATGAACCATTTTATGAAAATTAACAGGCAAATCAAGGTAATTCTCAATGAGAGTATTTATACTAGTTAAAAATTAGGACCAACTACAAAAAGACCATTAAATTTCATTTTAATTTCTTAGAAATTTTGATTAACTTTTTATAATTTATTTTGTTTTTTCCAGTACTGAAACTTATCCCAGGGGTGTTCTGCTGCTGAGTTACATCCCAGAACTTTTTATTTTTTATTTTGAGACAGGGTCTCCCTAAATTGTGGAGGGTAGCCTCAAATTTGTGATCCTTCTGCCTACACTCCAACAGGCTGGGATTATAGGTGTGAACCACTGCTCTTGACACAGTTTATTTTCTTACTCCTTGTTACCAAACCAAAATTATAAAGTTAACATTTTCTATAAAATTTTTTATAATGTCATATTAATATATTTATCTGTTCAACTAATAACAGAATAGCTTATTTATAAGACAAACATTTGCTGAAATATGTAGAATTTAATGAAAACAGAAAAAAATACTCGTGATTATTGACAAATGCCATCTCAATATAGTATATTTATTTTCTGAAATTACTTTTGTTAACATACTTCAGATATATAACAGAACAGGAAATTAGCTACATCTTTTGTTTCATGAAATTCCAAGTATGTGACAAGTTGGCTAGAAAACACCAGAAAATACTAAATTTGTATTTAAGTTTTCTGCCTATGCCATATTTATTGTACAGTACAATAAAACTTTTTACCTGTATTAACAAGAGCGCTGCTATTATACAGAGTACCAAGATGAGGTCCAGAAAGAGACAGAAAGGTATGAAGTTTGTTGAGGTAATATTTAAACCTTGGCCTTGTAAGCACTGAACGGATTATTAAATTGCCCAATGAATGTCCAATAAAGCTTTAAGAGAGAGAGAAAAAAAAAGATATTTCTTTCACAGTATTAGTTTTAGAAACAAAAACTACAGCTGACATACTTATATAGATTATAAAATAGCAAGAATTTGAAAGTTCCTAATATGTTTTAAAATTATAGCTTAATACTTTAAGTAACGTAACATACATTTCAAGGAAAAAAGTAAGAATGTAGAAGATTCCTATTGTTATATAACTTAAATGTTTATAGAATAAGATATCAGAAAATTTTTACTTATCATGCTTTGCAACTGTAGAAATACAGTTAAAAATAATGATTAGAAAATAAATTTGCCTCCTGAGGCAAACACACAAATTATTTGTCATGATTACAAACAAAATAATGAAACTTACTTATAAAAGGATAAATTAGGAAAAAGTATAGACTGATTTGTGTTACCCTCTGGTCTACAATTTGAAGTTGGACAGTTCATGAAAAAAATTATGAAAAAAATTTAATGACATTTATTTTTGTAACATTTGTGGGATACAGTGTGATTAATCAAAAGTGTATATATGTATAATGATCAAATCAGGTAATTAGCATTTCCATCTCCTTGAACACATTTCTATGTGTTGGAAACATTTAGACTTTTCTAGCTATTTTACATGATAAATTGGACAATTTTTTTTAACAGTGGTATTTTCAAGGCACAAGGTAAAATATGTGCAACCACTAATCTACTTTCTGTCTCTACAGACTTGCCTGTGGATATTATATGTAAATGAAATCACATGATATGGACTTTTCTTAAAATTGTTTTTTTCTTTTCTTTTTAATTATACTGAGTTGCAGTTTCCTACATTTCAGATTAGGATAATACTATTAAAAATGTTTAGGTTTTCTGTAACTCATAGAAATATAAAAATAAATGGTGAAATATAGAAGTTACCTTATTTTTGAGACAGTTAGACTATATATCTGAATATATTGTATTATCTCATCCAAAAGGCGATCAGTCATGCTATCAAAATCAGCAAAAGTATCATTCTAAATAAAACAGACACATTTCATATTAAAGTATGCATCATCACATAAAACTACCCAAGTATAAACATATTTTTATTTTAGGTATTGAAAATACAGTTAAGTTTAATTTTCTTTTTAGTAAAATTAGTGAATGTAATATTCATTATATTTAAATGAGCAAAAAGATTAAGTTTCTAGGGAAAAAATGTTCAATGTTCTTACTACCTTTTGTTTCAATTAGTTGTTTGTTTAGCCCACTACTAGTAATAGATATGTCTATTTCATATAATGGATTAATTAACAAATATTTGTATATCAATATGAAATTCTAGAAATGCTTCATACATGAAGAGAACTCATAAGTCAAAATTAAAACCATATCTTTCCTTTGGATATGCATTTACATTAAATTTCACAGAACTCAGAAAAATCACTTCTACTACAAGCACATTGTAGTAGGCAAATATTTACGTAGAAACTGGCACAAAAATGTTTGCTTCCACTGAAAACACTGCCATGTTATACCTGATTTCTCTCAGACATAAGAAAATCAATTCTTCCCCAGGCAGTCCAAGTTCAATATAAGTTTTAACCAATCGAAGATCTGCACTGTTACCTAGAAAATAGAGAATGGTATTTCAAGGATCAGATAAAGTAAAATGTACATAGTATTAACATCATAAATTTTTAGTTTTCTGAATAAAATTTATGGCCTATACCATTGTGAAGATACAATATGTTCTGAAATGGAGATCTCAATTTTAATTTTAATGTTAAAACTGACTTCCATAAGCCAATGTCTTTAAACAGCTTGTTTCTTAGGAAGCTTTGGTCACACTGATGTTTTTTCACCTAATTGTGTGGTTGTTTACCAAACTGTTAGCACATCACTTTGTTGATTGCTGGTGACTGTGGCTGTAAATGACTTCTTATCATCACCACCTTAGGTAATCATTTAATAAATGTTTAATGCATTTTAGCCTTAGACTTAATCTATTGACTTCCTTTAGTGGTGCTGGTATAGACCAAGAGAAATAAAACACACCAAAATACCTAGGATAGTTTATTTTCATAATTTTCAACTTGAAAGATTTATAAACATTTTACAATAGAGATATAATTATTAAATATGAAATTATCTTTAAAAATTTGGATTTCTTAGGTTTACTAGCAATATAAACATGTCATTATCAATTGTTGAATTTCTATTTTACCTAATATTTATCTTTTAGATATTTCACGAATAATGCACTGAAAGATAACTGATTTAAAAGGAACACTGCTAGTGTTTAACTATTAAGTATAATTTGTACATGGCCTGGAAATATATATGCTTGATAATATTAATGAACTAGACTAGTTCTAGTTAAGATTTAAAGTTTGGTGCATAGTGTCATAATTGGGAATGGATGTTGAATCTTATCAATGGTTTCTTACTTGACTTGCTGATGTACATCTAATTAATGTTTCTTTATATCTAGTTATCTTCACGTTCTGGGAATTAAATTGTTATGGTAATTTATGTAATATTGATTCTATTTGTTAGAGTTTCTTAAAGTACATTCATGTCAGACTGTTCTCTTTTTGGGAGTTGTTGATGTAGTATTGTTACCAGATCTAGTAAAAAGGTTAGGTGACGTTGAGGAACGTGCTGCATTCCATCTTATTTTCTTTTATTCCAGAATTATATATGTAACTTAGGGATAATAATCTCTTTCTTGAAAATTTCAAAGAATTCATTACAGATTCTGTTGGATCAAGAAGTTTTTGAAAATTTTATTCATAAAATACTTTTATTCATTTTATTCATAAAATACTTCTTTGAAAATTTTATTCATTGGGGAGGGGGAGGAAAGGTTAGTATTGAAGGTATTTAACTTCTTCTGAGTCTATTTGTTTAAAGGAAAAATCTCCAATTTTATTTTAGAATTTAGTAGCAAAACCTTTTTTTAGTATTTTTATATTCCATAAAATCTAGTCTGTCTACCCTTATTTGCCAATATGATCCTATATTTAGAAGACCCAAAAAAACTCTACCAGAAAACTTTTAGAACTCATAAATGAATTTTAGCAAAGTAGCAGGAATATAAAACTAATACCCATTAATCATTTGGGTTCTTATTCACCAATGATAAATCAGTGGAAAGAGAAATTAGAAAACTATCCCATTCACAAAGCCTGAAAAAAAAATTAGAAATAAATCTAACAAGAGGTGAAAGACCTCTACAATGAAAACTACAAAATACTAAAAAAAGAAATTGAAGAAGACCTCAGAAGATGGGAAAATCTCCCATGTCTTGGATAGGCAGAATTTATTGTCAAAATGACCATCCTACCAAAAGTGCTATAAGATTTAAAGAAATTCCTATTAAAATTCCAATGATGTTCTTCATGCAAATATAAAAAGCATTCATGAAATTCATTTGGAAAAATAAGAGGCCCATAATAGCCAAAGCAATCCTTAGCAAGAAAAGTGAAGCAGGACTCATCACAATACCAGACCTTAAATTATACTACAGAGTTTTAGTGGAAAAAAAAAAAAAAAGTATAGTATTGGCACAAAAGCAAACATGAAGACCAATGGAACAGCATAGAAGATACAGAGATATAATATAAATAGCTATCTCATACTAGGCAAAGGCACCAAAAACTACACTGGAGAAAAGATAGCTTCTTTCAACATGTCAGCTTAGGAACCAACTTCCTCAATAAGATTCTTAAAGCACAGGAAGTAAAATAAAAGAATCAATAAATGGGATGGTATCAAACTAAAAAGCTTCTTCACAGCAAAGGAAATAAACAAAATGTGAAGAGAGAGCCTGTAAAATGGTAGAAAATCTTTGTCACCTGCACCTCAGATAGGGTGTTCACTTCCAGGATATACAAGGAACTCTAAACCTTAACACCAAAAAACCCAAATGACCCAATCAATAAATGGGCAAAGGAACTAAGCAGATACTTCTCAAAAGAAGAAATATGAATGGTCAACAAATATATGAAAAAATGTGCAATACCCTAGAGCAATTGGAGAAATGCAAATTAAAACTATACTGAGATTTCACTTCACTCCAGTCAGAATGGCTGGAGGCTCAGTGGTAGAGCACTTGCCTGGCATGTGTAAGGCCCTGGGTTCAATTCAGCAACACATATAAAAAATAAATAAAATTAAAAAAAAAAATCCATTGACATCTAAAAAAATATATATAAAAAAAAGAATGCAAATAACAATAATGTTGGCAAGGATGTGGGGGAAAGGGTGCATGTACCCATTGCTGGTGGGACTGGAAATTGGAGCAATCACTCTGGAAAGCAATATGGATATTCCTCAAAAAACTAGGAATGGAAACACCATTTGACCCAGTTATACCACTTCTTGGGATATATACAAAGGGGTTAAAATCAGCGTAATACAGTGACACAGCAACATCAATGTTTACTGAAGTTCAATTCACAATAGCCAAGCTATGGAACCAACATAGATGTCTTTCAATAGATGAAAGGACAAAGAAAATGTGGTATATATACACAATGGAGTATTACTCGGCCATAAAGAAGAATGAAATTATGACACTTGCCGGTAAATGGATGGATCTGGAGACTCATGCTAAGGGAAATAAGCCAATCCCCCAAAACTAAAGGTTGAATGTTCTCCAGTATGTGGATGCTAATACACAACAAGTGGGGCAGGGGGTAGAATAGATGCTCAGTGAATTAGACAGAGGGTAATGAAGGGAAGGGAGAGGGATACAAACAGGAAAAAAACAGTGGAATGAATCAGACATAACATTCTGATGTACATATCTGAATACACCACAGTGAAACTCCACATCATGTACATACACAAGACTGGGATCCTAATTAGAATAAGATATCCTCCATGTTTTTATAAGTATGCCAAAACTGACTCTACTGTCACGTATAACTAAAAAGAACAATTTTTAAAAATCTAGTTTGTTGTTACAGAATGACATTATAATAGAGTAATACCCTTTTGGTCTAGAAACATTTGGCCTTTTCTAACACTCCTACATCTAGAAAAAAACTTGCTGAGTAAACAAAGTAGTTTTTAGAAAGTCACAGCACCAAAGCCTGGTATTTACAATTTAATGTATGCCTTAAATATCAAACCCACACAGGGATATTGATTTTTCTAGCCTATAGAGGTAACAGCTGACAAAACAAACAAGAGAAAAGACAGAAAAAACAAAACAAACTTATTTTTCCATGGAAAATTTACTTCAAAAGAAAATTTAATATTATACTTAGTAAAAATTAAGCAGATTTATGTTTTAGGATATATTTAATATTCAATTAATTTAAGTCTTTTTTTTTTAGTTCAAAGATTAAAGAAAACTAAATGAGATCTATTTAGGATAAAAAATAGTGAGTTGCTAAGGGTTACATCAATAGATGTCACATACCATCTAAACCATGTACACAGACAATGAGATGTACTCCATCTTCAGAACCATCCTCTTCTTCCATGCTGAAGTAAGGTACTGAGGATGCCAGTAGAGGAACATCACTGTACATGAACCCAGGGAGTTTAAGGTGTTTTAATTCTTCTTTTGCCTGAAGGAAGCTGAAGTAAAGATACTCTTTACAAAGGATCATACTAGTATAGAACCAAAAAGATAATTTAGAATTAATTGCAGAGGAAATGCAGCAATATTTGGTTTTACAATCAGGAAAAAGATGTGGGAACACCTAAATAATTTAAAAAGCACAGGTCTTTTCTTTTTTCTTTTTTTTTCTGGTTTGGTTTTTGTTGTTAGTTTTAGAATAAATTCTGATAATAGACAATGAACATTTTAAACCTGAAGTCACTTAAAAATGTTCTTTTAACGTCAACTAATAAGACAGTAGAAGCAGTTATGTTGCCTGTAAAATTAATAAAGTTGGGAGAAGTACTGGAAAAATGATTATTTAATGTTTATCATGTAAATAAATAAATCTTATCTTTTTTGTTCCTTTTTAAGCTTAAATAAATGGAAGGGAAGAAGCTACTCTATATAATGTAACAGTGAGAATAGATGGTAGAGAATTCAGTAGGTTAGGTTATTTGCATTTTTCTCTAAAAATTACCAAAAAGAAGTAGAATTAAAAGGGGACATGTGACTAAATACAATTGGAGGGACATAACTCATTTGGAATGACTGACATATCTAACCAATTTGGGGATTGCAAACAAAATTATTACTACTTAACATTATATCATTTGGTCTGATAAAAAGTATAACTTAAAGAAGCTAATGAGCAGGGCTACGGTCATAGCTCAGTGGTTGATAACCTGCCTAGCATGTGTGAGGTAGTGGGTTAAATTCTCAGCACTACATAAAAATAAATAAATAAAATAAAGGTATTGTGCCCATCTACAACTAAAAAAACTGAGCAGAACCTTCACTGAAGAAGATATACAATTGATCAACAAATACGAAAAAAGTTCAATATCTCTAGTAGTTAGAGAAATGCAAATCAAAACTATCCTATGATTTCATTTCACTCCAATTAGGATGGCTATTATCAAGAATGCAAGCAACAACAGGTGTTGGTGAGGCTGTGGGGAAAAAGGTACACTTATACATTGCTGGTGAGATTACAAATTGGTGCAGCCACTCTGGAAAGCAGCATGGAGATTCCTCAGAAAACTAGGAATGGAACCATTAGACCCAGCTATCCTACTCCTTGGTTTAAGCCCCAAGGACTTAAAATCAGCAAACTACAGTGACACAGCCACATCAATGTTTATAGCAGCTCAATTCATAATAGCTAGATTGTGAAACCAACGTAGAAACTGTGGTATATATACACAAAGGAATATTCCTCAGCCAAAAAGAAAAATAAAATTATGGCATTTGCAGGTAAATGGATAGAGATGGAGAATATCATGCTAAGTGAAACAAGCCATTCCCAAAAAACCAAAGGTTGAATGTTTTCTCTAAGTGGATGCCGATACATAATGGGAGGTGGTGGGAGAAGTGGGTAAGGGAAGAATGGAACAACACTGGATTATGTAGAAGGAAATGAGGGGAGGGGAGGAGATGGGGGGAAGGAAAGATGGTGGAATGAGACAAACATCATTACCCTGTGTACATGTATGATTACACGAATGGTGTGACTCTATATTGTGTACAACCAGAGAAATGAAAAGTTATACTCCATTTGTGAACAATGAATCAAAATGCATTCTGCTGTCATGTATAACTAAATAGAACAAACAATATAAATATAAAGACAAGCAACAACAGGTGCTGGTGAGGCTGTGGGGAAAAAGGTACACTTATAAATAAATAAATAGGTAGGGTTCAAAAAATAAAAAAAAAATTTAAAAAATCTAATGAGGGGGAAGAAAGGGGAGGTTGGGAAGGAGAAAGACAGTAGAATGAATCAGACATAACTTTCCTATGTTCATATATGAATATACGACCATTGTAACTCCACTTCATGTACAACAAGAATGGGAAGTTACAGTCTATGTATGTATGATATATCAAAATACATTATACTGTCATGTATAACTAAAAAGAACAAATTAAAAAAGAGAAAATTATGTTCTCTTAAGGAAAAAAAAAGGCTAATGAACACTAAACTGAGTAGGATACATTGGGTGAAGACATAAATACCATCTCTTCCTCATGACTCTGACAGTGAGAAGTACCCAGCAGGTGGTATTATAATCTTTGGTCTCAGTTTATATGCTATAAATTTTTAATTGAACATATTCACCTCAGTGGGTTTCACTAGCTTTAGGTACTAAATATCTTAAATTTACACATAGATCAGAATAATCTATGAATTTTAAATTTTATCAACCTTATATTCATTTATCTAATATTGTCCTTATTTCCTAGATATGCTCATTACACCTAAATTTTTGTCTGCGAGTTAATGGGGTAATGGTGATAAAAGGGTTTTAACCTCAATTATTCCATACTTCTAACACAAAATTATGAATGGAAAATTTTATCAGGAACATCTAGCCAAGAAACAGGACAATCACTTGTAAACTACCTGTCTTTCTGTCAAAGGGCATAATGGGTTCATTTCTATATTTTAGACAGGTAATCAGAGAAACACTTTTTGTACTATAGAAACTGGAGAACAAAAATGGACATCAGCCCTTTAGCACTATTTATGATTTATATTTATATCTATCTATATAGATATAATATGTATATTTTATAAGTATCACTTAAGAAAATGTTCTAAGTGGATATATACTGTCTGTAAAATTTAATACAGAAAACTTGGGAAAGGTATTAGAAAACTGATAATCTAATATTTACCATGTATATAAATTTTACCTTCTATATATATTTTTGATTTTGCTTATATATATTCATTTATGATCTACGTATATTTAGTAGCATATACTGTTAAGCTCCATTACTTACGCTTGTATTTGAGGTTTTGGTGAATTTTCATACCAGGAAATTGAAGAAGTAAAGTTGTAAGAAATGCTGCTTGGCTGCTTTGTAATGGCATCAAATTTACTTTTAGAAGAAAATTTAACACTACAAGGAGACTCTCGTGGTGCAGATGGGAAGGACAAACAACCCGAAGTACAAACAGTAGGCATATTTATACCATCCCTCAGATATTCATTGTTTACTTTTTCAGATTTTATAAGTCTTTCTTCTGCTAGTGCATCTCTGCTTGTACAGTGAACATTTATTGTTTCATCCAAAGCTGTATAATCTTTTTCTTCATAATAACCATTTTGAACCATTTGTTGATCCTGTTCCTCTTCTTCCCTCCTCCTCCTCCTCCTCCTCTTCCTCCTCCTCCTTGTTACCCTGTTCCTGTTGAAGATCACTAATTCCTTTTTCACAAGTTTCCTTCTGAGGGCTAAGTGAATTGCTGTAGCTAATAGCACATGTGTCAGAAACATCCGTATTGCTCTGAGAACCAAAATAATTTTCCACAAGCCCCTGCTTTACCATATCAGTACCAGCTGAAAAAGGGTCACTTGTACCCAGATCAGTTTCACCTTCAACTGCAGGAGTTTCTGAATATATTTGTTTGATATTTAATGTATCACTATTTTTTCTTTCCACAGTTCTATCTTCACTAACTTCTGCATTAGTAGAAATGGAACCTGAAACAACACAAGAAGTACCTAAACAAATCAGTTTTGAATTTAACATAACTGCTGTTCCTTCTGAGCTATTAGATTTATCAGGACTCTGGGAGTCTTTACCCATAGTGTTCAAGTTAGGTTTGGAGCTGCAACTACTTTTCGCATCACTGGAAGTATCTTTATCTGAAAAAACAAGTTGCAAAGTGTCTTTAGTGCTTGAATTTAAGGAATGTATTGCTATAGTTTCACTATCCAAATGCCCTGAAAATATAACACTCTGCTGTTGCAAAATAATACTTGACTTTTTAGTATCATCACATTTTGGCAAATCAATTGTTCCTAGATTTAATACAGTTTTGCTATCACTTAGATGGCATTCAGGCACAACAGATTTCTTAGAATTTTCATCAGGTGACAACAGTTCATCATCAGAAGGTAGAGAGTTTATAGATGTCAAAGATGATTGTATTTCACTTAAAGCACTTGTACTCTCAGTGCAATGACTTCCTAATGAAAATTTTACATTACTATCAGTTTTCATCAAAGCTGAGGAAATAATCTTTCATTATTGAAAGGACCTTGCCCTTGCACAGTTTCAAAGACTATATCAGGATTTGGATGTGTTGCAAAAGAACTTGGTTCACTTTCAACACCTGAATCTGAAAATCTAGATGAGGCATATGTGGCATTAGTATCTGGTAACTTAATTGTATCTCCACTTACTACAACATGATATTCTTTTGTAGAAGGAGCAGGCAGGTTATTTCTTAATTTAGCTAATGATTCTCCAATAGAACACTTTGCTTCTGGTAAAGCTTCCTTTTCAAGTGTTATTTCTAGAGATTTAGATTTACCATTAGATTCTAAGGACTCAAAGCTGGGTAGTAAATTATCCACAAGTATTTCATCATGTTGAAGCTCAGTCCAAGGTCCTATTTTAACAGTTATTTTCTCTCCACTGAAAGGATCTTTATTACAGGATTTTACTTCAATTGTTCTAACTCCTGAAGATGGGGTTGTTTGATGATCATGGCAATCGTCAGATGAACTTCTGGATGTCAGATTGTGTTCCATGTGTGTAATTTCACTACCATCCTGGGAGATATCAAGTTTACCTGAAATGGACAAATTTGCACAAAGATTTAGGCTGCCAGTGTTCAAAGGATCAAACTGGTCTGGTTGAATATTTTCAATATTTGGAGACTTTTGTTCAGTTCTCTCTGTATTAGTTGGCAAATAGCTAGCTTCCTTCTGTCTGATGTAAGTCTTTGGGTCAAAATTACATCCACATATTGTGGGATCCAGACCTTCCTTCTGACTATGTGAAGGATTGCCTTCAAAGCATTTAGTGTGATCATTTGGTGCTGTACTTTTCAAACATCTGTAGCCTACCAAAACCACAGAATCCTTAGAGTTCTGTTTTATTAATTTTTTTGTGTTTTCTGGTTTCATTGTTTTCATGAGCTTAGTAACCTTAACCTTGGATTTATGTGATTCTTCATTTTTTCCTTTTAGAGATTTTGTTAGCAGCTTTTCACCTTCTGTAAACCAAATATTGGAGGAAACAGCAGGTCTGACCTTCAACTCTGGGCTAGAAAGTCCTGCTACAGAGCTTTCTTCAGTCTCATATTTATCCATCCTATTGGACTCTGATCTCTGAAGATTCTGAATTCCCATCCAGGGTGCATCTAAGTCTTTTATCCAAAGAAAAAAAGATTTAGATTTAAAACAAGTGTGAGAACTCATATGATTAAGACTATTTTTTCTAACTATAACTTTCTAATGTCCTCAAACAAAATTGAAAGGGAAAAGCTGCTTCACATTAGGGAATGGTTTTATTTATATTAGGAAAAATACACTGAAAATTATACACATAGCTTATATATTTTAGATGATACTTACCTTCAATAACTGAATCTAAATACCTATCTTCAAAGATTATAGGTAATGAATTGAGATCTCCATCTAATTCACTACATTCAATAGGTAGGGGTGGAAGAGAACTGCAGAAGGAAGTATTTTTGATAGCGGTGCACATCTGTAGGTGACTCTGAGCACTGAAAAATATTTCTTAAGTCAGAATGTAATAAAAAAATTATACCCACTTCCACTTTACAGTCTACCATACTTTCTTCCCCTACCATTCCTATCCCCTTTCTTTAAGAAATACTCTTCTTATGAAAGAGCTTCTTGGACAGAGATAAAAACTGGTAAAATAAAGATTATGGCTTGTGGACAATATTATTGACATAAAATTATAGTTTATTGACTAATTTCTATTATATTGTATACTTTAAGTTATTTCACAATGAGTATCTATGCTTACAGAATAAGCTTCCAAATATGCTGTGAATATCATGTAAGAAAAATACAAAAGACCAAATGTTTATCAATTATTTGATAACAATGAGGAAAAAAGTACACTCCATTGTAGCTGCTTTACTTAATACAAATTGATAAATAAAATTAATAGCTATTTAAAACTATGTATTTAACTTTCTCCCCCCCACCCCTTTTGGCACTAGGGATTGAACCCAGGGGTGCTTTACCACTGAGCAACATACCCAGCCCTTTTTATTTTGAGACAGGGTCTCACTCGGTTGCTTAGGGCCTTGCTAGGTTGCTAAGGTTGGCCTCAAACTTGTGATCCTTCTGTCTCAGCCTCCAGAGTTGCTGGAATTATAGGCATGGGAAACCTTGCCTGGCAGTACGTAACTTTCTAATACAAAACAGTTCAAAAATCCTTTGTTATGTAAAATTTAAAACAAATCCAGAACAAATTTAAAACAGAACAGTATGAAAAACTTCATGTACCCATTACCCAGTCTCAACAATTAAGATTTGTCCTTGTTCTATCTATACCTCGAAATTCAATACTTAGTCCTACACTCCAAAACTGTTTAGTTTTTATGAGGTATACTATATACATGGACTGAAATATACAAATCTAAGCTGTATGATTTTGACAAGTGAATATATGACATAGAACATTTTAATCTGTTCAGAGTTTCCTCATGTCTTCCCAATTTTCTAGTCCAGATAAACTCCAAGATGACCACTGCTCTATTTTCATCTTAGTTTTGGCTGTTCCAGAAGTTCATTATTATAAAATCATACATTATTCATTCTTTTATGTCTACCTGTGAAAAGCCACAACAGAAAATGATAAATTTAAGAGATTTAGACCTGTGAAAATAAAGATAGAGTAAGATGGCCAAATGAAAGGCTGGAGCCAGAGCTACATGGCTATATTTACAAATTATAGTAAATCTGATATAAGGGGAGAAGAGGCAAGGCAAGTGCATTATGCTTCTTCCTGTAAGGTAAGAGGCCTTTATGAAGTAATTCACAAAATTCAATAAAGAGTAGGTTTCTGAACTTCAAATTCCTCTAGGTTTCTCTATAAAATCTGAAATAGATATCTATGTAAAAGGAAACAAAGTCATTTTAAGTTTGGATTTATGTTACTCACTGAAGTTCCTGGTATGCAATGGCAGCGTCTCTTGGATGTTCGAAACAAAAGAATGCCTCCGAAAATCTGCGAACCTAGAAAAGAATTCCAAAAAAGAGTATTAATAACATGGCACATTTAAAAAGTCAATCTGGCATAGAAAGGCAGCGAGAGAAATTGCCTCCATTAGGCCTTGCATAACCACTCCTGTGAGAATTCTCTCCCTCTTCAGTGTTGCCAAAGCACTGTATTTTTGTGCTATATGAAATGATATAGCAGAATCTACAGCGAGGAATTTAGGTTTACATTTTAGATCTCATTTCTCTTCCTTAAAGGCAGGGATTCTATTTATCTGATTTACCACTATACCTCTAGTATTGAGAAGAGTGCCCAGTAAATGGGAAAAACAATGAAAAATCAGCTAGCTATCAGGTGGCTTTCTCCATGCTAGATGCCAGGCTTTCAAATATGTGCTAACTGTACTGACTGACTTAGAAATATTGACTTCGGGCATTTAATCTTCGAGCGTCAGATGACTCATTTTCAAATTATACTTAATAATTGTCTTATACATGGGGCTTTTATAAAGAACAAACAAGAATATATGTGATAGCACTCTATAATCCGGCAAATGCATATAAATAAAATCTATTATAATTTCCATTCACTACATTTTGCCTTAGAATAACTATATTTGGAAATCATACCACCTCCTAAAATGTAATGTTTGTTAGAACAGGAACAATGTTTTGATGACCCTTGTAGCCTCTAAAACATGCCTTCGCATGTTAAAGAAGTATTTGGTAAACACATTGACTCTAGCTGAATACTTCTTACATTACATTTATTTATTTTTATTTTTTCAAAAACATACTATATTGCTTTAGTTAGAAAATAAAATTTCCACATGTTCAAAGCAATATATACTACCAATACATTTATATATTTTGACCCTTTTATTTTTAATAATGAAAGGAAAGCTTTGTCTACAATTGGAACAATATTAAGCAACAGGAGATGAAAAAATTATCTTGTTTGGGGTATAGAGAAGAGGATAATTATGTCACATCTTGAAATTATATTACATGGAAGATTCTTTTCTAAAGGGAAAGATGATTTAGGATTCTTTGGTTTTAAATGTACAATGAATTGGAGATCTATTTTACTCATCATCAAGATCTGGACAAACAAGACTTACTAAACCTCTTTGCCTAAGCAGATGAGCCCGACTCTTCAGAAGGACAAGTCAACAAGGGAGGTGGAGAGAGGCAGGTATCAGGCACTGAGGAGGAGGATGCCATCTGGGTCTTTACTTTAAAATGCATTCCAATTGCCTCTTCTTTCTTTCCACCCACTAAAGGGAAGATAAGAAAAACCAAAACCATCTGCCTGTGTATCTAGCTATTGGAGATGTTTTCCCCTGGAGACTATAAAGTGTGAAGAATGCATCTATTAAGTTATCTGGATTCTTAGAGTTGCAGCTGGACTTGCAAAATTGGTGGGCTGCTTTTCCTATTCTCTCTTCTTTCTATAATTCCTACAATAACTATTAATTCTTGATAGTATCCTACCCACAAGACTATACTAATTACTTTCATTCTTTGTTTTAAACCATAAAAAAATTCAATGGAGGAGGTATTATCTTCATTTAATAAATGAGGAAACTGAGGCCTTCATTTAATAAGTGAGGTTAATCACTTGGGCAAGAAAATATAAGTGATAAACTTTTGGTTCAAATAAAGATTTGAGAAACTCCAAATCTTGTGCTTCAAACCACTTATCATTTCCCTTCTACATTACACTTCATGTTATCAGAAATCTTTCCTACCTTCTATGCACTCTTAAGTTTCTCAATTCTCTCACAATGACTACCACTCTGGGGTGATGTGTAATGAATAAGGTTATAAACTGTACTGTGTGGCCATAAAAATTAAGGTATGATTGCCACCTGATGGCAATAGAGTTTAATTTTAGGCAAAAGACATACATTAAAAAAAAGTTAAATTTACAAAGTTAAACTCTGGATATGAAAAATATATATTATTGGTTTGGTATATGTTTATAAAAATGAGTTTTCTTATATACCCTAATTTTAAAAAGAATTCACTTATTTGGCAGCATCAATATTCAAAATTGAGCAAAGAGCTAGAAGAAAAAAACCCTGAGGATACAGAATGGAATTTATTACTAATACTTTACAGAGTAAATGCTCCTTTATCTATGTTCTTCCTAATACTTTGTTCAAATTACTTACATACTACTTATTGCAGTACAATTATTACTAATATTATTTATTATAGTACAACTTTATATGTGTTCATGCAAGTTAGAGTCCAATTTTGAGTGCAGGGTATATATCTGATAGATCATAATATTTAAGTTACCTTGACAAAAGTAGGCATATTACAAATGTTTACTGAACAAACGTTCTTTAAGTCCTTGTGTTACACTCATAGTAGGATACCATAGTGATTTTATTACACAAAGCTGATTTATACTTATTATTAAATAGAATTCTAACTAGTTAAAATTAACTGATTCTCAATCCACAGCTATTTTAAAAGAGCAAATTAAACAAAGGAAAATGAACAATTGTAGAGGTAATTACACAAATGCAGTTACAAGAAATTATGAGAACTTGATGTTGAAGAAGAAAAGCCCCTCTTTAAAACCTAGTATAAAAATCATGTAAAAGAAATTAAAAATTAATATAACTTCAGACCTTTAAAGTAGAATCCAATATCCCTACACTAGTTATTGATAGTTCAATATTAAATATTTAAATATTAGTAATATTTTAATCAATAGATTAAAGTTGAGCACATGATATAACTTTGAAATGATAGCTAAATCATTATGAAAGGGTTAAATCATATTCAGTACACTCTACTTAAGAAAATAGGGGACCATGTATCACACTAGAAAGTATTCATTTATATTAGTTAAATAACTTAAGGAAAAACTTAACCCTTCAAAAAGTATATCAGAGCCCAGTGCAGTAGTGCATGCCTGTAATCCCAGTGACTGAGGAGGCTGAGGCAGGGGATAGCAGGCTCAAGCTCAGCCTGGGCAACTTAGTGAGGCCCTAAGCAACTTTGGGAGACCCTGTCTCACAATAAAAAACAAAAAGGGCTGCAGATGTAGCTCAGTGGTAGGGTACCTCTGGATTTAATTCCCACTTCCAGGAAAAAAAAAAAAAAAAGAAAAAGCAGATTATCAGAAAATAAAGTTTACTTTGGATAGCCTTATTAAAAAAGTTGAATATGTATATTTGCACATAAAAGCTATAATACATTTTTGTTTTGTTTATAATTATAGTAAAATTAGAAGTCTTCCTAAACTGCAAAACACAAAATAAAAAGAACAATAAGCCAGGTTTGAAAATGTCTATTTTTAATTTCTACTTAGACCATGACAGAGAAATTGGTATAGAACTTGCCTGAACACAACATATAACTGATAAAATACATGAAACTATTTTCATACAACTATTTCTAACATTGACAAATAGGTACTGGATATGCAAAGCAGCAGGAAAATGTAACTCACAATTAATAATGCAGTCAGTAGAAATGACGCCCAGGATAATCCAGATGTTAGAATAATAGGCAATTCTATTTTTTAAGTTTTTAAGAGCAGATTAGGTTTACACAAAAGAACGATGAGAAAGTAACAGGCAGTTCTTATAGTCTCTTCTGCCCTCCTACCTCTCCAGCTTCTCCTATTATTTTAAAATCTCATATAACTGTGCTACAGTTTTAACAAAAGTTCATAGTTACATTAAAGTTCACTATCACTATTCATGCTCTGTCCTTTAACAAATATATAGGTGTTTTATTATTACATCATAATCATCATAATATTACATATAATAGATTCACTGCCCTAAAAATCCCGTGTTCCACCTATGTGTCCCTCTCTGTGAGCCTGTGGCAACCACTGTTCTTTTTACTGTCTTCTTAGATTTTCCTTTTCTAGAATGTCATAAAGTTGGAATTAGACAGCATATATTACCTTTCATATTAGTTTCTTTCACTTAGTGATGATTTCAAGGTATCTCCATGCCTTTTCTTGGCTTAATAATTGCTTCTTATCATTAAATAACATTCTACTGTATGGATGTACAACAGTTTGTTAAACTAATCACCTATGAAAGGATACCTTCATTGCTTCCAAGTTTTAACAATTATGAAAAAATGGTTATAAACATCCATGTGCAGGTTTATGTATGAATGTAAGTTTTTAACACAGCTAAGTACCAAGAGTTATGATAGCTGTGTTGTATAGTAAGAGCACATTTAGTTTTGTAAGAAATTGCCGAAATGTCTTCCAAGTGGTTAACCCATATTACATTCCTACCAGCAATAAATGAGAGCTCCTATTTGTTTCATCAGTGTTTTGAATTTTAGAAATTCTTATAGCTGTATAGTTGCATTGTCACAAAAGAGGTATGAGGAGTTCCTGGAGAGGGACATCACTACTCAGGACAAGTAAGGTCTTATGTGATATAAAAAAATTTCAGCACATGCTAGTCAAAGACACAGAGATTTATTTAGGAAAGCAGTTACACATTCATGGGAGAATGTGGGCCATCTTCAAAAATGAGAAAACAACCCCTTCGTCTGGGGTATTAATATTTATCGAGGGATAGTAGTTAGGGGCTGGAATAGAGGTAAAGTCAGGGTGGGGTTATGGAATTCTGTGCCAGTTCTAGAACTTGCATGTTGACCCCCTATCATGTTATATTTTTGTAGGCAAAAATGCAGATTGTGGGGTTAGGGTTGTGGCTCAGTGGTAGAGTGCTTGCCTATCATGTGTGAGGCATTGGGTTAGATCCTCAGTACCACATAAAAATAAATAAATAAAATAGAGGTATTGTGTATATCTATACCTTAAAAAAAAAAAAAAAAGAATGCAGATTGTGTTGCTCATGAGTTGCTTGTTTTGTATGCCAATGGTTCCTGGACTCCACAGGTATTTTTTTGAATTCCAATTGTTTTTCAGTTCCTTTCTTTAGAGACTTTGTACATAAAACTTTTTCTTCAAGTTAGTGTGATACTCACATAAAGATATTTAATAGACCAGTGGAACAGAAAACAGGAAAGAAAGGCAAGAAATAGTCCTCACTTATTAGTTAACTGATTTTCAACCAAGATATTAAGACGATTCAATAGATAAGTCTTTTCAATAAATAAATAAATAGTGCTGGTATAATTAAATAGGGAGAAATGTACCTTGATCACTACAGCTTATACCACATTCAAAAATTTATTTAAGATGTTAAATGTAAAAGCTGTAATTCTGATGTTTCTAGAAGCAACACAGGAGGCCTATTTTCATGATTTGGGATAGCTAAATCCTTATAAACGAAAGGATATAAAAGCACTAAACATGAAAGAAAAACTAAAATAAAATCTCATACACACTAATGGTGATAACTTAAAATTGTTATGAGCATTATGGAAAAAATGAGCAGAGGTTTTAATAAATGTACCCAATGACAAAGCAATTCTACTGCTAATACTTATGCAATATAAATTAAAACCTATGTTTATAAAAAGATTTATTTGGATTGTTTATAGCATCTTCACTCAGAATGACAACAAAAAAATAAAACAAATAATAGGAGATGAGATAAAGTCTGGCATACACAATGGAATACTACTCTACAACGAAAAGTGATGCAACATGAACTAATCTAAACAAATTATGTGAAGGGGAAAATACAAATTCTGTCGTAAGAATTCTGAAAAATGACAAAACTAAACTATGGTGATAGAAATCAGGACGGTGGTTGTTTATGGGGTATGGAAATTAACTGAAAAATGGTACAAAGTCATCTTCTAAAGTGATGGAAATGTCCCATATATTGGCTGGTAATCAAAATATGTTGCCAATGATAATTCAAGATCCGAGTTTATAAAAGGGCTGAGAATATAAGTTGGTAGAAAAGCACTTGCTTGGCACGTGCAAGGCCCTGGTTTTGATCCCTAGCACCACACTATGCCTGTGTGTGCGTGCATGCATTATAGATTTTATAATAAAATTTAGATATTTCAAATTTACAAAGTTTCTGAGTTAAGTCTCTCTGAGAACTATTCATTTTTAAAAATATTAAATATAAGGGCTCGGTTGTGGCTCAGTGGCAGAGTGCTTGCATAGCATGTGTAAAGCACTGGGTTTGATTCTCAGCAACATACACAAATAAATAAAATAAATAAAGGTCCATTGACAACTAAAAAAATATTTAAAAAAATTAAATATACACTGATATCAGGCATGGTAGTCTACTGTGATAAGATATATACATATTAATTAGATTTAGATTTATAAAAGTCTTTTTTCTTCCCCTTGCAATTAACAATTCAAAGAAAACTATGTTTGTAGCAGTTATAAGCAAAATACTCTCCTTAATTAAATAAAATGTTAAGT
This sequence comes from Sciurus carolinensis, assembly GCF_902686445.1. NCBI lineage: Eukaryota > Metazoa > Chordata > Mammalia > Rodentia > Sciuridae > Sciurus > Sciurus carolinensis. The sequence goes on from NC_062219.1 coordinate 89,803,275, forward strand.
TATAGCTTTAAAAATTTAACCATGAAAATAATGTTGAATATATTTGTCTTACTTTATAGGATACCTTTTATTAGGTAAAAAATAATGAAATTAAAAGTTATTCTCCTGATGTCCTGCTTATCAAAGGACACTATCAAGAGAGTAAAAAGAAAACGTCCAGAAGAAAACATTTTCACATCATGTATCTGGTAAGGGTCTAGTTTTTAGAATATTTATAAAGAACTCCTGAAATTCAACAACTAAGACATGAACAATTAAAATATGGGCGAAGGCCAGGTTGTGGTGAGGCATACCTGTAATGCCAGTGGCTCAGAAGGCTGTGGCAGGAGGATCCTGAATTCACAGACAGCCTCAGCAACTTAGGGAGACCCTGTCTCTAAATAAAATACAAAAACAAACCAAAAAACAAACAAACAAAAAAAACAAAAAGCAAAAAAACCCAAAAAACCAAAAAAAGGGCTAGGGGTATAGCTCAGTGGTTGAGCGTGCCTAGGTTCAATCCCTGGTACCCAACCCCACAAAAAAAAAAAAAAAAAAGGCAAAGGACTTCAATATACATTTCTCCAAAAAGATACGCAAAATAGCCAATAAAAACATGAAAAGGTGTTCAAGGCCATTTATTAATTATCCGTGAAACGCAAACCAAAACCACATTGTAATACCATGACACACTCACTAGTTTGGCAATATAAAACAAAACAAAAACAAAATGCAGAAAATAAGAAGTGCTACCAATGATGCAGAAAAATCAGAATCCTTCTACATTGCTGGTGGGAATGAAAAAATAGTATAACTCTATGGAAAACAGTTTGGAGATTACTCAAAATTACCATATGACCTAGTAATTCCACTCCTAGGTATCTAGCCCAAAGAACTGTAAACAGGTATGCAAATAAATGTTTCTTGACAAATTTTCACAGCACCACTATTACTATTATTCAAAAGGTAGAAACAACTCAAATGTCTATAAATGAGCAAAGAGGTAAAAGAAAGTCGTAATATTCATACAATGGAATTTCACTATACTAAGAAATGGAGTAATGATAAATGCAATAACATGGACAAATTCTGAAACATTATGTTAAGTGAAAGAAATCAGACACAAATGTCACATTATATGAGTAAATTTATATGAAATATCCAGAATAAGTAAATGAGACTATTGGTTACAAAAGAATGGAAAGAGGAGAAAATGAGGATGGACTGCTTAATTAGGCATAGGGTTTCCTTCTGGGGTGATGAAATGTATTGGAACAAGATAAAGGTGATGGTTTGATGACTGTGAAATACTAAATGCCACTGAACTGTATATGCTAAAAAGATTGATGTAATATGTCATGTAAATTTATCAACACCCCTCCCAATCCACCAAAAAATTCAAGCTTAGGAAATGGTTACCTATAGACATTGTCTTACATATGACTTATCCTTTTGCCTCTACCACTATGGTAATTTTGATTTTCTAGCTATTGATCCATCAGTGGCATGTTTAGTGTGTTAAAGCATTTTTTATTAGTAATTCCAGTGAATAAAGTTAAATCAAATATTCTCTTAAAATTCAACTGAAAAAAAAAATCCCAAACCATATTTTATATCACCAAGGTAATCACTAAAATTATGTTTGAGACTGTATTTCTTTTCTTTTTTAAAAAACTTTTTGTAGTTGTAGATGGACAGCATTGTCTTTATTTTATTGTTCATTTTTATATGGTGCTAAGGGTTGAACCTAGTGCCTCACACATGCTAGGCAAGCACTATGCCACTGAGCTAGAGCCCCAGCCCTAAGACTATATTTCTTTTTATTGTAAAACATGACTAGCATAGCAAACTAGTATTATAACAAATGATATTTCAATGTTGTAAGGCTAGACTACTTTTTTGTTTGAAGTATTAATTTTTTTCCTGGTTCCAGCCTTTTTTTAAAAAAATTTTTGCTGTGCTGGTGATTGTACCTAGGGACTTGAATATGCTAGGTAAGGCTCTACAACTGAGCTGTGCTCCCTTTCCCTCTATTTATTTTTATTTTATGCCTCTGAATTGCCCCTTGCACTTATTTTTGATTAACATACATTAACTCTACATACTAGTGGGGTTCAATGTGATATTTTAATACATGCATACAGTGTGCAATGATCCCAGTTAGCCTCCTTTTATTCATTCTCATCTCTCTGAACCTCTAAGTAATCAGTATTCTGCATTCAGGTTGACTTTTTTCTTTTTGTTTTAACTTCCACATATGAGAAAGAAAATGTGGTACCTAACTTTATGTGTCCAGCTTCTTTTCCTTAACACAATGTCCTCCAATTCCATCCATTTTGATATTTTGCAAATATATAAAAAACAGATGAAATGCAAAGTATCAGATGTGTATCTACTTGCTAAGTTCCCATCCCATCCCTACCACTTCAGTGACTTTGGCCAAATATTTTACTTTTCATTTTTTTTTTTTTTAATATTTTTAGTGGTAGATAGACACAATGCCTTTATCTATCTTTTATGTGGTGCTGAGGATGGAACCCAGTGCCTTATGTGTGCTAGGTGGGCGCATTACCACTGAGCCACTACCCCAACCCTTATTTTACCTTTCTAATATAAGTATTTATTTTGTAAAATGGGAATGATAAAATTTTACTTCATGAGATTGGTTTGATGATTTAAATTAGTTAACATTTATAAATTAATTATGTAGTATCTGGCAGATAACTGCTATATGTATATGTATATATATATATATATATCTGTTAAATAAAATATAGAAATAAAGTATCATGATCCTTTCGAAAGCATTCTAAGAGGGTAAAAACACCCCAAGATGCTTTTTACATATTAAAAAGTATTTTTAAAAAATGAAATACTATTTGGTGATATTTGGAAATTAAATGAAATTCCCATTTCAATGTCCACAAATAAGTTTTTATTAAATATGAAGGGAAAAAAAATAACAATGTATCTATCCAACTACAAAAGAAAACAGCTTTCCCTCCTGTTTGTAGACAAATTCTTGGGCTTATGGTCAGTGGTCCCGTAAGAATCACAATTTCAAAAAAGAGTAACAAAACTGTTGTTATGAACTAAAGCAAAAAAAAAAAAAAAATAGAAAAAAGTTATAGTCACAGAAAAAAAGATGATAAATTTAGGAAAGTAAAGAAGGGTACAACTATGCATACAACAGATGGTAAAACTGGGGGCAGAAATTTGCATACAATGATTTTTCAAATTTCTCTCATTTTGATGACTGTACAGTTTGAAATATATTATTTTAGGAAGGCTTATAAAAATTTTCATTTTATAGTCCAAAGAAAAGTATATTAATCTGAATTGTTTAAATGAACAACATCATAGAATATTAAGCAACTGAATAGCTGAATCACCATATCAGCTTAGATTCCATTGCTTTGGGTTAGAACCACAAAGCCACATATGAGTAAGACCATATGTTTATCACAGGCTGTTTCTACACAAGAATCATAAGCTCTAAATTAGTTTCTTTATGACCAAGGAATTATGTTTTCTATATCAGGCATAATTCATCTATGTGAAACTATATAAAACAAAGGTAAAATTCTTTGATGTTTTAATATGCTATTTGATAGGGTTGCACTGGACATTCTTACAGTGAAACATTATTTGCTACTTCTCTAAAATTCAATTTAACTGGGCATTCTGGCAACCCTACGTATTTGACCTGAGCAACATTATTTATGAATATCTGTCAGGACAGAAATAAAGAATTACACAAGTTGGTGGATAAAACATTTCTAAAAAGAAGAATGCCAAATTAACCATTATTAAATCTAACTCCACCAGCCCTGACAAGAGCCTGTATAAGGCAAAATACAAATCTGTAATGGTAGCAAAAAACACAAGATATGGCTCTCCAAGTCCTACAAAGTGAATATGTGGATCTCCTTAATATTGAATTTATTACATTATTCCAGGCACAAGTTATCATCAACATTAAATACAGCACTTCTGATGCTGTAAGTGAAAACATTATAATATAACAAAATTGACAACTTTTCATGGGTCTGCTGCATTTCTTCAAGTCTCAGGAGCAGAACCACTGACTCTTTGTTAAAAGACCGTCTTTTCAAGAATATTGTACTGAGAAAAGACTGGGAAGACAGAAATGTGTCTCTCTTGGAAGCAAAGGGCAGATTAGCTTACAACCTTGGTAGATACACACTGCCTTTGGTTCAAAGAGTAAAGATATTTACTGTTTATTATAAAATATTTAGGAAAGCTGGGCATGGTGCCATATGTCTGTCATTCTGGCTACTTGGGAGGCTGAGGCAGGAGGTTTCCAAGTTTGAAGCCAGCCTCGGCAACTTAGTAAGACCTGATCTCAAAGTCAAAAAAAAAAAAAAAGAAAAAGAAAAAAAGGACTAGGGACATGGCTCAGTGGTAGCATGCCCCTGGGTTTAATGCCCTGTACCACAATACAACATACACACATATATAAAATAAAATACTTGTTTTTAACTTGGCCTTCTTTATATTTGACTGTAGAAACTGAGGCTTGAGGAACCAACACAAATGACAATAATCTGGGTACTGCTATTACTATGAGATCCTTTATCTCTGACCCAGAGACATCTGAATCAGTCTCTGGTAGGCTTGAGTATGCTATAAATAGGGTGAAACCTCAGATTCTACAGTTCTTGACGCATACAAATTCAGTATAAGTTATTTTTACTATTTTGCTTTTTATAAGTTGTATCACTTGATCATTCTACTTCTCAGTTTTGAATAGTGACATCTGTTGCTTGATCATGGAGACATTTAATATTTTTATTAATATGGCCACTGGGGACCATTCATGTACAAACAGTCTCTATGCTCTAGTGTGATTTAATTTGTCAAGAATATGAAAATCTACACTTTCTGAATTTCGATACATAATATGTTGAAGCAATAATTAAACTAATTTACTAGTCCAATTTGTTCCACTATTTGCTTTCACACAAAAGAAAGATTTCATTATCAGAGGTTCATTTCTGTGACTCAGCTCAATTGTGCTGTTTCTGAACACATTATCGGACAACCTATATACTTCATTATGGCTAAGTCTGTTCTTGTACAAACACTGAAGGACCTCTGGACTATTACTGTAGGTATAGCAATGTATTCTGAGAATATCAGGATACTTTATGAACAAAGTTCCTGATAAATTGCATCTACAAGTCAGAAAGCACAATATACTACCATTGCCAAAATTCAACATGATAATCCTGTTTATCACAATAAACAAAACTTCAAACAGAAAACAAAATGTATAAGAGAGAGAATTAACATTAAAAGTTAGTTCTTTGAAAAGACTAATAAAATGGCAAACTTCCAGGAAGCGCAGTCAAGAAAAGAGTGACAGTATGAATAACTAATATCAGTAATTAAACACCAGAAAACACTAAGGTTCTTGCAGATATTAAAAAGATGATTGGGGAACTTTCCAGAACGCTCGGTGAGAGGTGGAGGAGTGGCGGCTGCCCGAGCTGCAGAGTTATGCGCTCCTTCCCACTCCCCCACTCGGCCTCAGCCCGCTCACCGGCTGTAGAAAATGGTGAAAGAAACCACTTATTATGATGTTTGGGGGTCAAACCCAATGCCACCCAGGAAGAATTGAAAAAGGCTTACAGGAAACTGGCCTTGAAGTACCATCCTGATAAGAATCCAAATGAAGGAGAAAAGTTTAAACAGATTTCTCAAGCTTATGAAGTTCTCTCTGATGCCAAGAAAAGGGAATTATATGACAAAGGAGGAGAACAGGCAATTAAGGAGGGTGGAGCAGGTGGTGGTTTTGGCTCCCCCATGGACATCTTTGATATGTTTTTTGGAGGAGGAGGAAGGATGCAGAGAGAAAGGAGAGGTAAAAATGTTGTGCATCAGCTCTCAGTGGCGTTAGAAGATTTATATAATGGTGCAACAAGAAAACTGGCTCTGCAAAAGAATGTGATTTGTGACAAATGTGAAGGCCGAGGTGGTAAGAAAGGAGCAGTAGAGTGCTGTCCCAACTGCCGAGGTACTGGAATGCAAATAAGAATTCACCAGATAGGACCTGGAATGGTTCAGCAAATTCAGTCTGTGGCATGCAGTGCCAGGGCCATGGGGAACGTATCAGTCCTAAAGATAGATGTAAAAGCTGCAATGGAAGGAAAATAGTTAGAAGAAGATTCTAGAAGTTCATATTGACAAAGGCATGAAAGATGGACAGAAGATAACATTCCATGGTGAAGGAGACCAAGAACCAGGACTGGAACCAGGAGATATTATAATTGTGTTAGATCAGAAGGACCATGCTGTTTTTACTCGACGAGGAGAAGACCTTTTCATGTGTATGGACATACAGCTGGTGGAAGCATTATGTGGATTCCAGAAACCAATATCTACTCTTGATAATCGAACCATAGTCGTCACCTCTCATCCAGGTCAGATTGTCAAGCATGGAGATATAAAGTGTGTGTTAAACGAAGGTATGCCAATTTATCGTAGACCATATGAAAAGGGTCACCTAATCATTGAGTTTAAGTAGAGATTTCTTTTTGTAGGTAAACTTTCCTGAAAATGGCTTTCTCTCTCCTGACAAACCCTCTTTGCTGGAAAAACTCCTACCTGAGAGGAAGGAAGTAGAAGAGACTGATGAAATGGATCAGGTAGAACTGGTGGACTTTGATCCAAATCAGGAAAGACGGCGCCATTATAATGGAGAAGCATATGAGGATCATGAACATCATCCCAGAGGTGGTGTTCAGTGTCAAACCTCTTAATGGGGCCAGTGAATAAACTCACTGCAGGCATTTTATATGCAGTAGTGAATGAGTGAAGGACTATAATCATAATATGCTCACTACTTGCTATTGTTTTTGTTTTAATATTCAATTATAGTAGTGTTTTAAAAGTTAAATGAAGAATAAACGCAAATATAAAAGCTCTGACTTTGCCCTGTATGTATGATGACTTCAGTGTGCAAGAAGTTGTTTAATACCTGTAAAAACTACTTTTAAAAAAGTTCCCCTGGCATCTGTTAGGCCATACCTTGTAATTGATTTCAGCTGTGTATGTGGACAAACTTAGACTGAAATACTAGGTATATGTGTTGGTTTCAGTGTATGACCCTTCACTGTTAAGCTATAAAATTAAAACTGTATTTAACTGGCAATCAGAAAAAGAAAACTTAATTTGTAGAGGAGTGTTGGTCTGTCTAGTTATTTGTATTAAGTGGGATTCATTGTGATGCCTCTGCATTCTATTGCCTCAGCTTATTTGAAGGTGGCATAACGTATACTTTCCCTTCTGGTATCAGTGAAAGAAATGATACCTTTCTAAAGAAGGTGTTTATCATTATATGCTGCTTCTTAAGGGCTTGCACTTGTAGAATTGCATTCCCTTCTATTGTGCCATCTTTTAAAAAAAAAAATATATATATACATACACATATATATATAAAATTGTGTTGACCAGTCCTGGTTACATTAATTTTCCCTTCTCTTTGGACAATCATAAGCCCTCGTAGTGAATTCCAGAGCTGGATAACATAGAAATTAAAATGAAGAGACCTATACATGGAGAAGTAGTTTGCATGTATAATATAGGAAGGTGTTCCTTAGGTATGTTACAGGCTTACTTTAAACCATTTGACTTATGCTCCAAAGTAAGTGTAATTTGATGTTGGTAGTCTAGCGAATATGATGAATAGCTTTAACTGTATGTTTAAGTCATCATATGTTCACACACTTAAATCTGGATATCAGAATTTAAGCAATTCTTGAAATGTATGAATGTCTCCTTAATACACTGATTACAAAGCAAAAAAAAAAAAAAGATGATTGAAGGACATTATGAATTAACTACTTGGTAACAATAAATTAAAAATTTGGACAGAATGGATAAATTTCAAGAAAAAATATAACCTACTAAAACTGACTGAAAAGAAATAAAATGTGTTCACATTAACATTGCATCACCTTAATCTATTCTCCAGGAAATAAAATATAAACCCAAACTGAAGGATAGTCTACCCAAAAAAATCAGTCATTAAAGACAAAGAAAAGATAAGAAATTATTCCAGATTAAATGAACCCAAAGGGATATTAAAATTGGATGCTACTAGGATCTGGAATTTGATCCAGAAATGGAAAAAAAGTTGTCATATAGGACATGATTAAGGCAAATGGTAAAACGTAAGTATGGACCATATACTAGGTTTCTGTACTGTATCAAAATGAAATATTCAAAACTTGGTCACTGTTAACAGTTAAGTGAAAGATCATCTTTGTTTTTAGGAAATATATGCTGAACTAAATATCTCTATAATTATCAAATGGTTCAGGAAAAAACCTATATATGAATCTATTTATGTGTACTTCCATAGTCAAAAGGAGGGAATGAAAATGAAAATGTGCCAAAATAGTAATCTGTGATTCTGATGAAGGAGTTATAGGAGTACTTTATACTAATTTTTAATTCTCCTGGGAGTTTTAACTATATTTTAGAATCATTATACTTCATCATTCACATTGAAGTCTTCAATCCACTCAAAATTGAATTTTATATAATTTTTCCATATGGATACCCAATTGTTACCACATCATTTATTAAAAAATCTTACCTTTATCATGCTGATTAGTACATGTCAAAAGGATAGGTCTATATCTGACCCTTCTCTTCTCTGTGTCTACACTAAAATTAAGACATCCAGTTCATCAAAAGATAGCATATAGACAGTGTGTGGAGAGGGAAACTACAAAGTGAAGATGATCTGTTTATAAAAACATGTAATAGAAAAAAGACCAGAATTTAGAATATATAGAGAACAATTCAGAAAAAAAAGGGAACAGGTAATCCTACAGAAAAGTGAATAAAAGACCAAAAGAGGTACTTCACAAGGAGGAAATTTACAGACTTGATAATCATAAAATGGTGATGGACTATACAGATCATCAGGAAAATGCAAATTAAAACCATGATGATATAGTATTTCACATCCACAGACTGACAAAGATAAACAGTTCACCAATATCAAGAACTGGAGAGTATGTGGAGTAATAAGAACTTTCATACAGTACTAATAATACTGAAAATTTGTACCATTTTGGAAAAAAATAAGGCGTTAGCTAATAAAATTGAAGTTACGCATACCCTATGACCTAGCAATTTCCCTTGAGAAGTATTTCAGAGAAACTGGTATACCAGGAAATGTGTATAAGAATACTCATAGTACTCATAGTACAGCTACAAATTAGAAGTAATCTGAATATCCATTAATAGTAGAATAAACAAATGGTGGGTATATTCAAATGGAGTATATCACAGCAATGAAAATCAACAATTCACAGTTACCAACAAAAATCTGGACTAATTTCACAAAGTCTTATGTAAAAAAAGCAATATAAAAAATAACACACACATTATAATTTCATTTATACAGAATTCAATAACAGGTAGAAACAATCTCTATTATTTAGTGGGCATATATTGGTGGTAAAAATGAAAGTGAGGAAAGGAACTTACCACAATAAACATAGTGACATTTCTAAATGTAAAAATTTCTACGTATGTGTTATGGTTTGGATGTGAGGTGTCCCCCAAAACCTCATGTGTGAGATAATGCAAGATTCAGAGGAGAAACAATTGGGTTATGGGACCCTTAATACAATCAGTAAATGAATCCTCTGATGGGATTAAATGAGTGGTAACTGAAGATAGGTAGGGTGTGACTGAAGAAGGTGGGTAACTGAGGGTATGATTTTGGGGTACATATTTGAATCTGGTGACTGGAGTCACATCTTTCTTCCTGATGATCATGTGAGCCCCTTTCCTCTGCCACATTCTTCTGCCATGAAGTTCAGCCTCACCTTGAGTCCTGAGGAATGGAGTTGGCTATGTATGGACTGAGACCTCTGAAACTGTGAGTCCTCAAATAAACTTTTCCTACTCTATCATTGTTCTGGTCAGATCTTTTAGTCACAGCAGAAAAAACGCTGTCTAAAACAACATGTCCATATTAGGCCTGTATCAAACATATATAGCTAGACTGCTCTCTCTGCCCTACCAAGGTGATAACATTCTCATTGGGGTGAGGGAAGGAGAGAAAAGAGGAGGAGAAGGGAGAAAAAAGGAGAGAAACACCCTATATAAGAATACTAAGATGTCTTTCTAGTTATCAATTTCTATCTCTAATATGGTTTAGCTACACTTCTCACTTTTGGGTTCCAGGGCCTGTCCTGTATCTCATATATATGTGCGTGTATGGGTACATATATATTTTTTTTAACTAGCAGGGATTGTGACTAAGACATCATGTTCTTAGCTGTATTAACTTTAGAAATAAAGCAATGATAAATGTCTCATTTCCGATTTATCAACACAGTAGATAAAAATCAGACTTTTATTCATAAGATATTCCTAAAGATAAATAATACTCATTAAAATGAATTAATACTACTTTTCTTTAACTTACCCTCAAGGTATGGTGCTCCTGTGCTAATAATATTCTTAATTCTTCATGTAGTGTTATAACTTCCAGAAACTGTCCCCATAAAGCCATCAAAAGTGAGCAAAGTTGAGCAAGATTCATATTTATAAGTTCTGCCAGTTCATCAGGATTTTCTATTTTCTGAAATGACAAGAAAAACACTCCACTACTTTCTGAGACTTGCAACACACCAATTATGCTGTTCAGAATATTAATACAACGGCAAATTTTTGGTTTAAAGAAGAAATGTGTGTGTGCATGCACACGGATTTAGAGAGAGAAAGACCTACTAACCAATGATTTTCTACTTAACTGATAGTTACTAAAGCAATTTTTAATAATTTAACCAACATTTTAACATCTGAGATCTTATTATTGAAATAATGTCAACTATACTTTAAAATTATCCATCAGAATTCTATACAGAATGATCAACTTCTAACACCAAAATACTAGGAATTTTAAACATAATGCATAAATCCCAATGAAAGTTACAAACATTTTTCAAAGATAATATGATCTTAAAATTTTCTTCCTCCAGTCAGCTATGTGAAGCACTTAAAAACACCCACAACTCTTCAAAATAAACTTTTGGAAATATTGTTTTTCCCTTGCTTCTATATTGTCAGTTTCTGCTTTGATTGTGGGTAAGCCTTTTCACAGACCCGTCAACCATTTGCTTTCTTTTTCTAACATTTAATTCATCAACTATTTTTTGAGCATATTTTAAATGCTAGGGTGTACATTCCTGAGATACAAAGATTAACAGGAGAGAAAAACAGGTAGACAGACCATTATAAAATGCTATTAGGAATGTTATAAAAGTGGTATTAAATTATTGCATTTATTTATTCATATGAACTGATCATGAAAGTTGAGTACTATATTGTAATGTGACATGAAGACTCTTAAAATGCAACTGGTTTTTTGAAAAAAAAAAATAAAGATTTAAAAATAAAACTAATAAAATTAGACTCTAAATCAGAATGACTGCTTCTTTTGAGGGCAGGCATTTTTGTTATGAGAACAGCACATTCTTTAATTCACTGAGGCTACAGTCAGTTTTTAGGCAGATTATCTTGGTGCAAAAAAATGTATTTCAATTACTGGTAACACTAACAAATCTATCTTAGCTACACAGATGGATGATAACTTCATTTCCCTAGCCTAAAAAAGGAAGGAGTAGTCAAGTCTATACAGGAACATTGAAATTTACTCCCAATTATATACCCAATGGTATATAGTTACCATCTGTATACTCCTAACTGCTACATATTACATATGATACTACTACTATGCTTATTTTTACTTTTTGAAGTCTACAGTTTAGCAGACTTTTCTTTCCTCATCCAAATAATGCTTTCATTTATTTATCCTACTCTTGACATAAAACAAAAATTAAGCAAAAATTATTAAGAAGCAAAGGCATTATGATTACATTCTATCAGCTGTTATAAACTCTAGTACTGGCACACAGTAATAATTCAATAAATATTTACTAAATGAATAGATTAATAAATTATTAATGAACAAGGAATTAATAGGTTTTAATTAGGAAAAAAGCCCCCAAAGATTTTTGGCAAACTCAGAATTCTGGAATGGAAGACAGACAACACACATGAATAGGCATTTGTTAACATTAGGAAACTACAGACATGTTCTGTTCCAGGAAATGATTTTATAAATGTATTAGAAATAAAGCTAATAAGTTTTTTAAGCCTCTGTTAAGAACACATAGAGATTAAAATAAAACTAACATAAACTGAAACCTGTAGTATTATTGTCCCAAGGATCATTTTAATGGTTTAGAAGAAAAAGAGTTGGATAAACATTTGAGAGTAATTAGATAGCACTGTGTAATTAATGCAAAAAACACTATACCTAGTATAGTCTACATGTAAGTAGATTTTTATTACTCTACTTTTTCCTGAGAACAAGGCTATCTAGATGCTTAATATTATTTATTTCATTTCCTAGTGATCATAGCACTGAGGTTCCAAGAGAGCATCCCTTAAAGTATATATAAATTACTCCTCTGGTTTGTATAAATACTTAACAATAAATCTCAAAATAATGATAAAATTCTTTTTATTTTATAATGGAAATCAGAATTAAGTTTGACAAGATCTTTTATATGCATTAATGTCAGACTTACTTTTGTATATTTTGAAATAATATTATCTTGTTTTAAAAATATACAATTTTCATAACAATCATTTCAATTTTTTTTTTGTTACATACATAGAACAAAATCTAAAAATCACATGATTTTAGGCCATTTTCCCAGGACAACACAATATGAGTGTTTTCCTACATCATCAAACAATTGTTAAGGCTGAAAAACTTTTTTAGAAACTAGTATCCCATAATTCACTTAATCATTTTACTATTATTTATTTATCCAGGTTAATGTTTTCACAACATTATGAACAGTTATATGAATCTGACTATTTCTTTGGTATAGAATGAGAAGGGTTTTTGTTGTTGTTGTTGTTGGTTTTGGATACATATCACCAATTAATCTCTGAAAAGGTCTACAAGGTATACAAGTCTGTACCTCATCACATCTTGAGACATACTGTTAAAAAAATGCAGTCAAAATGACAGATTAAAAATGGTATCAGAGTAAATTTTTGTTTCTGTTATAGTTTCTGAGACTGAAGTTTTCATATATTTTTTAGCCTTTTTTGTAATTAGGTGTCTATTCTGTGCTAATATGAAAAACTGTGACTATGTGTTTTATTACTGATTTTTAAAAAAACTCTTTAATATTGTCATTATAGCTTCTATCTGCTCTTTGTTGTTAAAATTTTACCTTAGGCTGTTATGAGATTTTATGATGTCCATTTACATACTAGAACTTAAATATATGTACCCCAAAAAAACTTCTTAGCAGTACAAGTATACATACGTATTACTTAAATAAATTCCCCTATATAATTTTCATGTTCCTCTTTTCTGTATTACTGTTAAGAACTTAAAAAATTATTTTCTTTGTAATTACATGAACGAGGTCAAATATGTAGCTTTTGTTTTTCACATATATAAAATCATATTTATAATCAATTTACTTTCATTATGAAGAGCTTTTTCAGCATGAAAACAATACCTGGCATCATAGATCAATAAACATACAGTAGAGTATATTTTGACATATACATACATGGAGCATAACTTATTCTAATTAGGATCCTATTTGTGCGGTTGTACATGATGTGGAGTTTCACTGAGTAAATATTTCTTACGTAATCCACGTCAATGCATACAGATTTACTTCTTTTAAATGACTATGAGTCTACAAAAATTCATGAGGTTCTTTATCATCATATTTGGGCACCATGTGAGTACTTTTATAAAATAGAATATTAAATAATTTATATGGGAGATAACATGCACTAAATAAATGTTTTCAAAACAGTGATGAAGTGACCTAAAAAAGAATACCAATTTAAACCATCATTAACAACATATGCAGATACTAGTTTCCCTGTATCCTTACTACAATGGCGATTAGCAGTTACTCTTATTTTTGCAAATTTCTGGGTCAAACCCAATCCAATCCAATCCAATCAAACAAGAAAAACTCCTTATTTAAATCTGCATTTCCCTGTTTTTAGTAAATATCAAATTAAGTACCTTAACTTATTCTTATTCTAAGAATTGCCAATTTGTACATTACCTGTATGTATTCCTTTTTCACAAGGGTATTATTATGAAATTGATACGTGGAAGCTCCTTATATATTGTGAGCAGCAATCATTTGCCTGTTATAAATATTACAAACATTGACCTCTAATATATGGCTTGCATATTTTGTTATAAAGGAGTTTTGAATCATTAGCTATTTTATTTTGTCTTTTACTATTAGCCTGAAGGAGTCATTCTATATTCCAAAATCAGACTACCTATATTTCTAATTTCTTTGAACATTTAACTATTTAGTCCATTTAGAATTGCTTCTGTAGTATGGCACAAAGGGTTAAGTTTACCACATCACTTATAATCTCAATGTTCTTCATATTTTATCATATACTTATTACACATAGATATCTTACTTCAGTGCTATTTAATTTGACTGACTTGCCTATCATTTTAAGAGAAGAAAAAGGATTTTCTTATTTCTCTTATTATAGTTTTATATATATTTAAATATCTAGTTGGACAAGTACTTCTACATTTATATTATTTTTAAAGCTTTTCTTGGTCTTTTTCATGTTTCTTCAAATGATTTTTAAAATATAAGTTTAAATTCCAAGAGGGAATTTGATTTGGAGTCATTAAAATTATTAACTTGAGAAAAACTGATATCATATCTTTTGTGACTATTTTTCTGTTCAACAGTAATAACATGTTAATTTATTCAATTTTTTTCAATCTTTCAGTGAAACACTCCAGAAGTTTTCATATTAACTGCATACATCTTAAGATTATTTTAAAGTGTTTACTGCCTTTTTGGGCAATGATTATAAGACCATTTGTTCTAAAGAAAATACTTATTTGAATTGTAGGGAAATCCTTTATAGTTGGCAAAATTACATGTATATACTGTATATTTGACTTTTTACGGAGAAGGTAAATCTAGTCAATCCTCATTAAAATTTAAATACAAAAAAACACTTCACATAAAATACACCAGTTTTTTGATTCAAGCCTCTGATTTTATCTTTAATGTAGTTGACCAGAGTGAATACATGGCGAACTTAAATAGTCAAAATGTTTAGTCTCCTGGATAAAGATAAATAAACAATTAAAAATAAAGAAATAATAAGAAAAACCAAAATCTATTCAATTTAACTGCAAGAATAACAAAAATTGATCTGTTGAGCTAGAACAAATTGTCTTTTTTTCCCTTTATTGTACTGGGGATTAAGCACAATTTGTCATTTTTTAAAATAACAGAACATGATATGTAAGTTTAAGTGATGCTTTGAAAAATATGTCCAAAAATTTTCTGAATAAACAGAAGAAAACATATACTTTTGATCAATAATGTGCTTTATACTTCATTTATATGCAGAATAATATACTTTTTAAATGATAAATTAATTTTATGCTGAAGTAAAATTATTTTCATCAACTAAGTGTGATTCTACCATAATCAGCTGAATTAATTGTATTTTAAGATAAATAACTGTTTTCTTAGACAAAATATTTAGAATAGGAAACAGAAACCACTCAAATAACTTGATAAGATCAATTTTAAAAATCCAAGTACCTTAACTTCTTCACATAGTTCAGTAAGTCGAGCTTCTACATCCATTTCCTCTGAAAGGAGTAAAGAGTAATTAGAGGAAATATTTTAGTGTTAGACCTGAAAACTACCTTTGAAGTTATATAAACAAATTCCCTTTAAACAACCAAAAGATTGAGTATAAATATATGGGCTACATTCAATGAATTTTCATTGTAATATATTTTCATAAACACATTAATTACTTAGGTACTATGATTATTAAATTAACTCAATGTTCTGATCATTATTGTGTTTCAATTCTCACAAGAGGTCAACACTATCAAGAAAATACTGACTATATATGTAAGGTATCTTGTAAAGCCATGTCACAGAAAAGATAAAACATATAGTTAAGTCTTACTGTATTTCAGATTTTATAATTTACAGTAAAGTTTAATATTTTGTTATATGTGATTATGCTTTGCTTTTTATAAGCTACTCATAAAATAAAGTAAAAATAATTTTATAACTAGAACATATTTAAAACATACCTAGGTTGTGGGCTATTTAATGAAAATAGATGATAGAATCCTTTTCTTTTTTTTTTTTTGTTTTCTTTTTTTGCAGTGCTGGGGATTAAACCCAGGGCCTTGTGCTTGTGAGGCAAGCACTCTATCATCTGAGCTATATCCCCAACCCAAAAGAATCCTTTTCAATAAAAAGTTGGTTACTAACTTAGTTTAATGAACTTAGTATACTATAAGATTCTCCCCTCCCCACTAAGAATTGAACCCATGGCCTTGCACAGGCAAGCACTCTACCACTGAGTGATTTTCCCAGCCCACTCTAGGAAATTTTTAAAGTAAGGTAATTTTTTTGCCATATGATCCTGATGTATTTAATGTATGTTATAATGATCCATAAGGAATGAACAATTTACAATTAAAAATGGTAATATTTACAAGGGAATACAAAAACTAGAACATAAAGATAATACTATTTATAAAGGAAGAAACTATATTAAAGCCTAAAATATCATCTTTAGATATTTTTAATTTTAACAAGAAATCAAACAAACTATATTTCTAAGTATTATAACAGCAGAGTCATGATCACCCAAAATTTCACAATCTTGCTGTGAAAGCACGTTTGATTATTCTCATATAAAGACAAGAACACCTTCTATGATATCCTGAAATTCACTCATTAGTTCACTGAATTCATAAATAACTTCACTAACAGGTAAATTAGGTACTCACTATTAGGTGTAATAGTGAAACCTTACATCTAACCTAGTGTTAGGTTTTCCAAAACTAAAGTTAATCAGCAGAAAAATCTGCATTAAAATAAAAAACTTCCTTATGCTAACATGATTTTACATGATCTTTTCCTATGATAAAATAAAATCATTAAAATTGGTTCTGTAGGTTATATATCCTACCTCTGAATTAAAAAAAAATAAACTTTTTAAGTTTGATGCATTTTTCTAACATTTACATACAAAAGCCTAAAGGCATAAAATGGTACACTTCAATCATAGCTAGCGTGAGTTACTTCAATGCAAACACCACCTTAAGGAATATATAAAAACAAAAGTTAACTTCAAAATCAGAACTGAAATTTTCAAAATCATTTAGTGAGTTTAAAATTCCATTTTAATTATATTTTCTTCTAAAGAAACATATGACATAAAATGACAATTTTATAGAAATGCATAAATGTAATTTACATTGTATTTTGGGGGACTGGCTCTTCTTACCAGTTCAGAGTTACAATCTAGAACATATCCTTACATAAAGTTTTAGAAAAATGAGGTTGTGTTGTGTACATTTTTTTCATCTTGCTTTTTTTTCTCACAGTAGTCTACACAGAAATTTGTGACCCAGCTCTAAAGCATTTTCTAAAATGACTACATTCCTTGCTGTGGGTGCATCATAATTTCTTCCATGTTCCACTCTTTGTCCAAATGATAGTCATTATCTTTTTAGTGTTTTGTCACAGTTTGAACAATACTGCAATAAACCTGCTTGTATATATATATTTATATGACTGTATATATATATTTATGATACAGTAGGGTTGCTAGGTCAAAATGTAAATGTATCTTACAGTTATTTTCTAAATTTCCTTTAACATATATAATATCAGGATATTAGTGGCTGGAGGTTATTTTTTTTAATAGAACAATAAAAAAAGCAAATTAACTAAAAACACAAAACCAAATACTGAGGATGTTTCTCTTCTTTATTTCTGCAATTCATGAAACTAGTTTTAGTTTTTAAATCATATTTCACTTCCAATACCTAAAGATAAGCAAATTTAAGGCAATATTCAACCAGCAAATTATGGTAATATACATAGTTTTGAAAAAGTGGTATTTGTAGAAACTCAAAAGAATCCTGAAAAAGTCAAAGAGATCTTTGTGATTACCATTTCTAATTTTACACAAAAAATTCAATAGTAAAAATTAAGCAATTAACCCAAATTTATCTACAAAGAAAGCTGATCCTACCAGTAAGTTCTTTAAAGTGGTGGTAATACACTATATTAATAAATTTATATTTATGAAATTTGACACTAAAGCAAAATTCCATACTAATTAAAAGGGATTATTTAATTAACCTAATTGTAAACATACCTACACACGTGTCTTTCTGGGTTCTTGGCTGTTTTCTTCTGAGAAGTCGCTGATAAAGGACCTGCATGTTGGCCTTGGCTAGTTATAAGGATTGTACACAGCACTAGTTACTATACTCCTTTTACAACAAAATTTACTAGAATTTTCCAACTTGTTAACAGATTTAGTATTGATCTGACAGTGCAGTTAGTTAATTAGCTTATCAGAATCACAAATGATGTACATTCAATTTTATAAATTTTTAAAATTTAAATTACTTTTTAAAATATGTGTCACTCAACATTCCATATTCTGATGTTATTTTTATGTTTTAATTTCTCTGACTTAGAATTTTAGTGTTAGCAGGGATCTCAGAGATCAGTAGGTTAACTCCCTGCTTTCATAAGTATAGGTACTAGGGCTCATAGGTTATGTGACTTGCCAAAACCTAGATTCCAGAAGTCTTGACTCATTTTCTGTAGAGCTCCTTGCATCAAACCAATATTCAACTAATATCATCAAAAAATGTACATCATTCATCTAGGAAAAAAGAAAAAACGCAAAAAGCAGAAAGGAACTCAAGATATTATTTTTAAAAAGATTTGGGAAGAGAGCTTAGTTAAAGAGAGTTTTTTCAAAGCATGGTGGAGTTTAAGAATTTTAGGTATATGATTATTTGAAAAAAAAAAATCAAAGAAAAAAAAAAAAGGAAACACAATACATTCTTGACCAAGAACTATTTTATATCCATTTACTAAAACTAGTAAATACAGTGATGCTTAGTCGACAGTATATTATGGAAATTTATTAGTGTCTAAAATTTTATTTTGCTATAATAAAAATAAACAGTGTTGAAAAGTTCAGAATATGTAACAAATACTTTTTAATAGGAACATTTTAGATGTTCTCTGGATATACTCAGTAATAAACTAAATATACAATGAAAAGAAAACAAATAGTAAACAAAAGTTTAAGAACAAAAAGTACTATTAATAAGTATTTACTGAAGATGAGCCTTGATTTAAAAAATCCCTAAGAAACTGTCACAAGCTATGTGTTGATGTCTATATTTTTTCAAGTAATAATCCACTGTATTGCACTACTTCATCCATCCAACAAATGTATTTTGAGTAAATATATGTGTAAGGCACTAATAATTTTATTCTATTTCTACAATTAAATTATCTAAAACCAAAGTCTGGGTTTACTTTAGAATTTTATTATCTGATGAAATAATTAAGAAAGCTATTTGGAATAAAGTTTAGTAACTGGCTCATTTAGTAACTCATTTAGTAACTGGCTCCTGAAATTAAATTAAGGGCTTTTAAAATACACATATAAGCCCAAAGTTATATAACAAAAACCATCCTTACCTAAATGAAAATTAAAAATATTAAATCCTAATGAATTATCATGCTGAAGTTATATGAATAGAATACTAATAAGTGCTAATGTTGTCTAGGCTATATGAAATAAGGCTTTTGTTTTGTTTAATTACTAATTAAACATTTTACCAACAAAACATACTTTCTAATTTTTGAGAAATATTTTTTTCTAGGTTAAAATTGTGATTCATGCATTTTTTTCATTTGTAAATATTACATCTACTTGAATATTATATGCAGACAGTCATTTTCACAAAGGCATTTATAGGCCTATCTCATAAACCACAAGAAGCCTTGCTTTGTCAGTAAATTTTTCCTGCTCATCCCAACACTGAGCTGATTTCTTATTATAATTGCTATGAAAGAAGAGGGAATATAAGTCAAAAGGTTCCTGATGACAGAGAGTATCTTTTCCTCAGCACCTAGCACAGTGATTGACAAAGTAGGTGCCAATAAAAAGTCCATGGGAATTACACTGTTAGGAAGTGTTATTCCTAGAGCAACTTCACACCCTCTGCCTTTTGAGTGTCTACACCTTTCCTTTCTGACTCATGCACCACATGTGATTTCTTTTAGTCTCCTTACCTTACAAATGAAAACCACTTCATATTTATAGATGCAAAGTGAGAAAGTGACAGAAATAGCTCCAAATGTGTTCTCTTAAGCACAATGATAAAGCCTCCTTGAATTCTATTACAGTATTCTTTTACAATATTTGATACTATATTCTTCTAGGAAAATGTTTTTTGAGTTTCAAGCCACAAAATTTAAAAATATTTAAACATAATTTTTCCATTAATTGAAGATAAAGAAAAGCTTAAATTAGCTCTATTATAGAAATGACTCTTTCTCAAAATAAAACATTTAAAATCGTTTACTTTTGAGGCAGGATTCTTCTAAGGAATTTTCCTAAGAGAAATAGGAAAGTCAAAGTACATGAAACAGCAAGGAAAAAAGAGTATTTCAGAGAATAAGATCAAAAGGTTATCTTTTCCACACTACCACTTATGTTTTGAGGAACAACACATGGTCAAAAAAGAATAGGCACATTTTCCTTTTGCTTGATCTGTATATACGCTGGGATTACTGAATCAAGCATTCTGAGCAGTTAATACCTATGTCTAGTCAAGTGAAGAAAGTGTGAACTGAACTGATTAATTATGGAATTAACTGAATCACTAGAGTAATGCCTTGATAGGCAATGGTACAATATCCAGCGTTTTCTCAGGGCTGAGTTGTGGGATAAGTATGAATCCTTGCAATTGTTCTGAAACCCCAAACAATTAAAAAAAAAATAGTCTAATTAGTCTCAAACCCACCAACTACTTTCAGTAATAGTGACCATTTTAGAGAATGCATCAATATTGTTAAGATATTGAGATCCTAGAAGAACTAAGAAATACATATAAAGAATATAGATTAAGTAAAATTTTAAAGGTAATTTCCTGATTTATTCAAATATATAATGATAAAAAAATTTATTCAGAAAAAATAATTGTGCTTTTTATGAGAAGGTATTTGAAAATAAAAGCTTATAAGAATGACATAAAAAGTCTGAAAAAAACTCATTTTGCCAATTCCAACA
Source organism: Sciurus carolinensis (assembly GCF_902686445.1). Taxonomy (NCBI): domain Eukaryota; kingdom Metazoa; phylum Chordata; class Mammalia; order Rodentia; family Sciuridae; genus Sciurus; species Sciurus carolinensis. The sequence goes on from NC_062219.1 coordinate 89,824,506, forward strand.
ATTTATCTTCTGTGAAAGGATGTATATAAAAGCATTTTGGAAACTACAAATGTTACATATAATCAACCCAACATGATTTTTTTTTTTTTTCCTTGGGTGCTGGGGATCAAACCCAGGGCTTTGTGCTTACAAGGCAAGCACTCTACCGACTGAGCTATCTCCCCAGCCCCCAACATGATTTTTATTATGTATGTAACATATGTAGATACTACTCAGATTAAAATTGAAACTTGATTTTTAAAAATGATTTAAATAAATTTCAAAATGTTAAAATACAGAGTAATGTTATTATTTCCTAAAGTGATACAAAAGAAATAGAGATCTGAGATAATTTAAAACCAAATGCATATGAAAATATTCCAAGTACCCACAATCTGCTTAGACTGTTACATATTTGGAATTTACCTTTGTATAATTTTACAGATAATTATTTTACTTTGTAGTATGATTTCTGATTGCATTTTAAGGAGTATTACATTGGCATACGATCTTTAAAAAAATCTATCAAAAGACTCACTTCAAACTAATTGAGAAGTTTATTTCTCAACATTATAACAGAATTTTAATTACACAAAGTGATTAACAGGGGTTGAAAAAGTTTGAATTGAGAGAGAAGTAAAAATGAAGCACACAAAAGTACAGATTTAGTACAGAAAAACTAAGGCAAAGCTCTTAACCAATAAAAGAAGAGTAAAAGAATGATTTGAACTGTAGGACAGGTCTAGCTACTTTTAACATACCCAGTTCTAGTTTCTGACAAGAGGGAATCTCTTCTGTTACCGTAATGAAGTAGCTGTGCAATCCCTTGAAGGCTAGCAGCAAAGTGGCACAAAGTGTATAATGAAAATGATAGGCATGATGTAGGAAAGACTCTGCAATGATGAAGCTACAACCCTAAACAAAGAACAAATTTGGAAAACAAAACATTAGTAATCAAGAATGCAAAAATATTACACTTGAAACTTGGAAAAGATAAACTAAGCATTTGCCAATTACATAAGAAATTCAACATATTTAAGAGAGCTGTTCATAAAAGTAAACACATAAAATGTGGCCACAGTAATTTCAGTTAAGAGTTGTGCTCTACCACTAAGCTATATCCCAAGTGCTTTTATAAAACAATTTTTATTTTGAGATAGGGTCTCATTAAGTTGCCAAGGCTGACACTAAACTTCTTGCCTCAGCCTCCTGAATGTCTGGGATTCAAGCATGTGACACCATACATGATTATAGTGGATTTTTATAAACAAAAAAGCAGATTAAATTATCATTTTTGGTAACAGGAAATTCATATTATATTGAGGGACACTCTGCATTTATAGTAAAAGTCCTTCTTCCTTTTATAGTAATGGCTATACTTGTACTACTCTAAGTTGGGTCTCAACTCTGGACACTGTTCTTTAAAGGCTCTTCAGAAAGATTCAACCAGTTCCGTTAAGGGAGCAGGAACTGACAGTCACAAGTTTAAAAATATTTAACTGGTTCTCAAAGATCTCTGTTGACTAAATTTGGTAAAATTTTGAAATATTAGGTAGTTTTCATACTACATAACTGGAACTAACCATTAGTTACAATTATATTTAGATATCTTAAGTTGTTGAGCCCAAATAATTAACAAAAGACATACCACATTCACAGATAAAATAGTTTCAAACATTTCTTTTAAGATAAGGGCAAATAAAATAAGAGGAAACAATATTTATAAACATATTCAATTCTTACATCTGGTGATAACTGTTTTGTGTAGTTAATCCCAAAGACCACACTTTCAAGAGTAGGAATCACAGAATCTTTGTTTTGTGCTGGTGCATTTCTATTTAACCAAGTAGTCTTCACAGGACGAGGAAAGCTGAAGGAATAAGCATTACATTATTATTGTTTTAACAGTCTACTGCACTCTAGATATTTACAAAAGAATATATTAGAGGAATAGAAAAGCAAAGGATTTGTTAGATTGTAAGTTCTAAAGTATTTTAATCTGAAAAACTATAAAAAATACAATGAGTATAAAAAAATAAGGCTAGATATTTGATAACTGTCTATCTTTGGGCTTCAGGAAGTCTCAAAGGATACTAACGATGAAATAGGATAGGATCCTAGAGCAGATAAGGGACAAATGAGAGTCAAGCTTTGATTTGGAAATACTGATCACTAGTCACAAAGTTTCAAAAGTTAACAATCAAATATAGATGCTATTTACAATAATAAAGAGTTCTCATTTAAATACGGAAAAAGAAAAATTAGTAAAGCTACCTGATACCTCTGTTTCAGGAAAAAATAGATGGTTCTTTCCTTTAATTCTCATTACCAAAATGCTTTGAACTTTATTAAGATAATTTTCCTAAGAGCTTCAAAGCACCACTTCAATCATGTAGTATATAAACTACTTCTGTTAGTACTAACATTACAATTAGTATTTCATAAATTCCACAGAATAAGTATATTTGTTTGTTTAAATATCATATACAATTGTATTGCAGGTCAAAACATTTGAACTGTTTGGTAGTTTGGCAAAAGGAAAAAGACAGAAAAATAAATCAGTTTTGCCATAAGTAAAAAGTAGTGTCTGTCTGCAAAATCAATTTACTTTGCAAAAATAAATTATCTATATCCTGCCAAAAAGGGAATTGTAAGTCAGTAGTAAACTCTACTTGCTACAATGTGTTTTTCAGAAGAGTCATAAAAAAGGTGTTACTTAAAAAATTCAAATATAAGATAGAGATCATATTAAAAAACAAAGAAATGTTTAATCCTTTTAGTTTAAATAATTAATGTAAGGTTTATAGTTCATTGACTATATAAATTATTCTAAGTAAAAATAACATTTTAAGAAGATAATTTACAAGTTAGTATTTTTTTTCTAATCTGTTCAGTGAACAAAAAAACATCTATAATAAACTTCAGGAAAAACTTGTTGAAGCATCAGCAACAAAAAATGTTACCTTTACACACATGACCCCTTTACCAGCATACCACCAGCAAAAGCTTTTTCTTACCCTCTGTGTCCCCCTTTTCTATCTTCTCACTTAGGCAAGGACAGGCAGGGGAAAATGCTGCTGCTGCTTTCAAGGCAAAGTTCTAGCAGCAAAAGAGTAGACCTAAGGGTCCATGGCAGCTAGGTGAAGAACAGCATCATAAGCTGTTACAGGCACCTTGTTTTTCTTTCCCAGTTACTAACCAGAGCTAACACTTAAGCCTCTAGGTTTCTAATTCTGAACCAAAAATGTCTTCTTCCAGGAGACAGTCTCTAGGAAATGAGCTACCCCTTTATCCTACTAGTCTGTGAAAAACTAGTGCACTGCTAGGGGAAGCACGCTAACCACTTGGGTTAGTGGTGTGAATATCACCACTCTATTTAATTAGAGCCTTAAAAAGCAACATTAAGAACATGAGCTAAATTTTAAATTGTATGTTTTTCAGGAGAAAAACTAAGCTAGTTTTACAAAGATCCTCTTGGAAGTTTCTTTTTTTTTAAAGTTACAACAGTTTAATGAGGGATTTTACTGAAGCTACAAAACGAGATTCAGAAAACAATAGCAATATATTTTATAAACAAACTTTTGGCAGTAAAACCTGGCCATGTAATTCATATTAAAGTAGTATTTTACATTACTTGATGTACAGTTTGCAAAAACTACTTTCTTGTCAAAGATGTTTCAGTTAAAATGTTATTACACACTAAACTATTCTGGAACAACTTCCAAAATTTTTTGAAGTTTATAAAAAAGTTATATATAACAAACACCTTCCTGCTTAAAAAGCTACAGCAACTGAGCACAGCCTCTCGAAGGCCTAAAAGGTAAGACAAAGATAGCAAAACAACCAGTTACAGATCTTATTATAGAATATGAAGGTAAAGCAAGTCAAAATAGTCTTATTCTTGGTTCTACACCCCAGAGATAGGTGAAAATGATCTCCATGTAAGAGAAAAGGGAGCAATACAATGGAAAACATTCTCAATTATGGTTTTTAAAACATGTAAAGATATTCCACAGAGGCTGTTATTTATAGTTAATATGTTAAATTGTGTTGGGCTTCTATAAATTCTGAGGCTAATTCTACAAATCGACCCACTTAGCTTTCTGATAAATCAGCTTACCATGGTATCCTTTAAGCATCATCCCTAATACAGCTGTCAGAATCAGATTTGTGTCAGAGAGGTACAGTTCAGAAATCAAATTCACTTGAGGTCTTTTCATAGAGGTTATTGATTTGAAAGTGTTCATCAATTGCCCATACTACAAGGATGCTGTTAAACTTATAATCTGAAGGATTTGAATTGTATTCTTATGTAACAAAAGATAATTTGACTTCCCACAGAAGTGGTTAGAAAAAAATTATTCTAACACATTTATTATGATCCAGAAAAATTATGTCTTCACATTAAACTATATGACGTAGTTTAAAAAGTTGAGGTAAAAATCCATAGAACTGGTTAATAACTTAGAAAGCAATAATTACCGTATAGCATAGCATTAACAAGATAAAATTAGCCCATCCAGAGAGGATACAAAGAAAACTAAGAAAAAATTTATATATTTTCCGAGAAAAGGAGTAACAACAATACAGTATTAGATTAAAAAAACAGGTACAGACTAAACGATATTATATGTTTATTTCTGGATTGTATTCCTTCACTTAGTCAACTCATTTGGGATGAACAAAGGTTGTTCCATACTTCTGTAAGAAAAATGCTACCAATCTAATGATCCACCACTCTTAATCATTTATTACGTTTGTATAAAATGAAAGTTTTTTGTTTTGTTTTGTTTTTTTCCCTGTTTTGGTACCAGGGATTGAACTCAGGGGCAGTTAACCACTGAGTCACAACGCTAGCCCTTTTTTTTTTTTTTAATTTTGAGACAGGTTTTCACTAAGTTGCACAGAGCCTTGCTAAGTTGCTGAAGCTGGCTTTGAACTTGTGATCCTCTTGCCTTAGCCTCCTGAGCCACTGAAATTACAAAATTCCCAGCAGAAGTATTTCTTACTAATTATGAATTTAAAAAATTCTTTACCATTTCATTATCTTTATCAAAGTACATGTTTTCATTATAAAAATGAGAGACATTACATTACTAAGGATAGGGTATTGGTTAAAGTTACCTTATTAGCGGCTGGTGTAGTGCAACCAATGATGCATGGACTGTAACAGACACAACAGAAAGGTGGAAATAATCAAACATAACATTGATATGATGATGGAGTCCTCTGTAGAGGTTAAAGTGCAGCTTCAATGTTCGGCTACTTATTAGTTGCAAGGCGTTCAGATCACCTGCCCTATAAAAAGCAACACATTTGCATATAAATACTTAGGAAAGGATGTTTAGTAAAGGCCAATATTTTGTAGGGCAGCTTAAACTACAAAAACATTTGCTAAATTACTTTTTTTTTCTTTCATAGTGCTGGGGATCAAACTCAGGGCCTTAAGGATGCCAGGCAAGTGCTCTACCACTAAGCCATATCCCTAGTTCCTGCTTAATTATTTTTTAAAAATTTAGAATGAGAATAATGTTAGAAGCCTCAAATTTGCATTAGGAAACAATATGAAACATACCAAGAAAGTAACCAGTTTCTACTTGCCATTCTCTATCAGTCCATGATATGGTCTATAATTATCCCTATATAATGAATCCTTTTTATACTTCAGTAATTAATCTCATCTTAAATTTTACTGTTTATTACAAGACTACAGTATAACATAGGTTAAAATATAGTGTAAAAATCCCAAAAGATACTTCAAATTATTTTTACTGTATTAAATGCTGCTAAAAATGGCAAGTCACTGTTTATTCAGTAAAAGATTTTTATTATATTTAGTCTGTCATTACATCTACACATACAAAAATATGCAACTATGTCATAAAAATTATAACCAAATATACTTTTACAAATATATACATACATTATAACTACTTACAGCTAATATATGAACTAACTACTGATTTTGGCTTATTCCACTTAAAGAACTGACTTGGTTAAAAGCAACAAAGAAGCCTTAAAAAAACTCTTGTAATAAACAAGTATCACACAGGAGCAGTAGTTATTAAATAAAAAATTCTTACTGCTCTATGATAGTGAAGAGGAAATCTAAAGGAGTCCTTTAAACAATGTAACTAACTACTCAGTCCTACATACATTCTGAATTTATGTACAATTTTTAAGTAAGTAGTTCTAAAACTTCATTGAAATGGAGGGAAAAAAAGGCCTCCAAAATAAAATGGTAACATAGATCTCTGATTCTTGTTTTAATGATTAAAAGCACAATTTGTCCCTAAAATATATGTTCAGATGTTCAGGTGTGTGGGCAAATTCAGGGTATCTAGCCTTAAAACTTCCTCAAGGACAGAAACAATAGTCAAGCCTAAGAGTCATCAGTCTTGATAATTCTCAGATACCAACAAAGTTTCACCTAAAGAAGGCATAATTCATTCTACTAAGAAAGATTTGCCAATGATAATTCAGTTATATTTAAATGCCTCATGATAGATTTCATTTTTACAGTTCTTTAATTAGGCTTTTTGGACAAGTTTAGTCTTTTTTGCTAGCTTTCCTCTATTTCACTTCACCAAGAAGCAGCATAGTAGTGATTAAGAAAACAGACTTTAGAATGAGACTGGTTAGATGTAAAATCTAGCTCTGCCCCTTACTAGTGGTATTATATCAACTGTATAATTTCTAGAGTCTTATATTTCTTCATCTTATCTGATTTTGCTACCTGGAGTTAAGGAATCAGCCTGAGCATGAAAGAGCAGTTCTAATCACTCTCCCAAAAAATAAACAAGAAAGGATAGGCTGAATTCTGAAAAGAAAATGGGGAATCTAATAAATAACAGCCATGAGTATACCTAAAGAATTTTTAACTGTTTGACTAGCCTACTTACGAATAATCTCCATCTGTGAAGTGTAGATCCAAGGATAACAGAAAATTCATTTCCTCAAGGGTTTCTTCAATCTAAAGAGAAATTTTGAGATGCTTTATGAATATTCAGAAAGTTAGAAATATACCTTAGAAAGTTAGAAATATACCTTAATATAGACATTAAAAAAAGAAATATACTTTAAGGTTTCAAAAAATTTGTATCTACATATATGTGAAGAGATGTTTACCTTTTTTTCATCCAACAACATTTTAACTTTGAAGAGCAAAACATCATTTAAAACGACCTCTTCGTTTTTGTACAGAATTTGAAATGTTTTACTGCAAATCAGAGAATCATGAACTGAAGCTGGAAAGGCTAAAGTCATACCTAAAAAAGATAAGATGTAATTGACAGGTAAAAGACAAAATATAATAGTATAAGTACTTTTCCTTTAAAGTACTAAAGCTTGATTACTCCATTATTATTACTTAACATAGAAGTTTAGAACATTTCTTAAAGTTTACTAATTTCTGTGATGAAAATGAATAAATACATTATAACCATTATAAAACTGTCCTATGACTAAACCTAATCTGAAAGGTAAATGAGGCAATAATTCACACTTCAACTAGACTTTGACACATTTAACTGATTTTATCAGGAGCATTACTGACTTGTGCTTTGCTAAATGCAACGGAAAATTCTCAGCCCTCACTTACTTGACTTAAAATCAGCATGTAACATAGTTATATATTCTCTCATTTTTACAGTTCTTTAATTAGGCTTTTTGGACAAGTTTAGTCTTTTTTGCTAGCTTTCCTCTATTTCACTTCACCAACAAGCAGCATAGTAGTGATTAAGAAAACAGACTTTAGAATGAGACTGGTTAGATGTAAAATCTAGCTCTGCCCCTTACTAGATCTGTGATCTGTGTTAATTACGCTCTTTTCTCCATGCCTCACATCAAACTCTTCAGCAAACTCCACTGTCTCTTCCAATAAAACATCCAATATTTGTTGAGTAAGAATGCTAGAAATACTCAAACATAACTAAATGGAATTGTAAGGTCAGATAAGAAATGATTCTAAATTGCTCTGGAATAACTAACAATAATTGTCAGTGAAAACTACCTATATACTTAATTGATAGCAATACTTAAAGCTTTTAAAAAGACATATCACTGACTTATAGATAATAAATGTTTTAATTTATTCTCAAACCAACAGCAGTGACAACAGACATGCAAATTCCTTTTAGTCACTTATTCACATCTAAATAGCAAACATTTCTGGAAAGACTATATGTGCCAGGTACTTTCTAGGTGTTAGTGATATATAATAAAATCAAAGAATTAAAAATCTCTGACCTCATAAAGCTTACATTCTAATGGGGAAGGGGAATACAGATTTTTTAAAAATTAGTACATGATACAATATGAAAGTAATAATTACTATGGAAAAAAATGAGAAGGAAGGAAGGATGAGCAAGACAGTCATTCTGAACAGAAAAGTCAGGCAATGTTTTCTTGAGACGGTAACCTATCAGCAAAGAACAGAATAGATTCCTTCCCCTACTGCATGCCATTATATTGATGCTCCTCTTTCAACCCTGTTGAAGTCTAGAGGTTTATTCTCTGGAGAGGATAACAAAGAAGCCCTCTGAACTCAAAGTCACCTGGCAATACTGAGAGCACAATTATAGGAGCATAGGCATCTTATATGCTAAATGCAAAGATTCCCAGATTTCTTCCTCTACTGTGCTCCTAGAAAGCTGGCAGCTAGATTCTTCCTTTCCAGAAAGAGATAAACAAGAGTATTCTCTGACAATTTAAGAACTGTCAAGAATTTTGTCTTATGTGCAACCAAACTAACAACTAACCTGCCACAGTTTCATAGTTGCTGATAGAAGACATAAGACTCTTGGGTCAAAGACAAAAATATTTCATTTTTCACAGCAAAGCAAGCAACATGAACTTCTCATTCATATCAGTTCATCTTATGCCCATGCCACCAAGACCTATGGGAGTGACATGGAGGCAGACAAAGGCAGATAATATGCGTACTATGGGTTTCTGGTCAAAACTAAGAACTCTAAAATTTTTGAAAACTTCAATCTTTTCTGAGTAACTGTAAGAAAACTTGTCAAAACTTTGCATAAGTTTACTCTGTTAGTCTGTAACAGTCTTTCAAGTGTCTCTGCTCACAAAATGTTAAGAAACATGGGAAACTGGAAGATTTTCAAACAACGTACAGGGTAAAATCTTAAATTAATAGTTTTTTTTTTTTTTTTTTTTAGTTGTAGATGGGACAAAATACCTTTATTTTATTTATTTATTTTTATGTGGTGCTGAGAATTGAACCCAGTGCCTCACACATGTTAGGCAAGTGCTCCACCACTGAGTCATAACCCCAGACCTCAGTTCTTAACATGGGGACTTTGACCAACAATGACTTATCAAGTAACCTATCATCTCTCTAAAATGAAGATCAAAGAGTCAAGTCCCATATATGTTCTCAGAGTCACCAATCAGTTCCCATTTCAGTCATGACTGAACTGAGGCCTATCAGACATCTGAAGTAAGATCGGATTAGTGTGCCTCAAAAGACATATGTTGAAGTCTGTCATATGATTGATCTCCACTGCCACAGTACCATCTTTTAACCTAAAGAAAACTTTAAAACCTGAACCGATTCTTTTTAGTACTTGGACTGTTGGAAGGTACACTAATAAGATTTCTGTTCTATTGCCTTACATCATTTTAGGGTATTTTCACCTCACAGAAGCTTTCTGCTTTGTTATGCTCCTAAGAGTTGGAAGAAGGTCATGGTAAGTTTAGATGCAATACGTTGGATATCCAATATTTTATCACATTATAGCCTTGCTGGAAGCTCCTAATGTGGTAAGCTCTATATTTTATATAATTCATTTTTGATATTACCCATTAACTTCCTCAAAGGAGATCTTAAAACCTTTTTGATATATAGATGCATACTATAAAACTGTTCCGGTTTCTTATTCTGGGAACCTGTTAAGTTTGGATATGCAGTGTCCCCCAAAAGCTCATGTGTGAGACAATGCAAGAGGAGAAATATCAGGTTATAAGAGTCTTAATCCAATCACTGAATTAATCACCCTGATAGGATTAACTAAGTGGTGACTGAAGGCAAGGAAGGTGTGGCTGGGGGATGTGGGTCCCTGGAGGGCATGCCTTTGAGGTATATATTTTTTATCTGGTGAGTGGAGCTCCCTCTCTGCTTCCTGATCATTATGTGAGCCACATCTCTCTGCCATGATGTTCTGCCTCAACTTGAGTCCAAAGGAATGGAGCCAGCTGTCTATGGACTGAGACCTTGAAACCAAGAGCCCTCAAATAAAATTTTCCTCTTCTAAAATTGTTCTTGTCAGGTCTTTTAGTCACAGCAGCGAAGAAGCTGACTAAAACTGAGCCTTTTAAAAATAACAGTAGTATTACACCTTTCTTATACAATTGGATTTGTGCTTGCTATTCAGTTTTGTCACATTCAACCAGGTATTTCACTGGGATACATTCAATGATAAAACTAGGGAGAAAGCAAAAGAATCATTAACATGAAAGTCAGGATGAGCATTCTGAAAGTCAGGAGGATTTGAAGGTACTGGTAGTATTATACTTCTTAAAGGGTCAAATCCCTGGGTATTCATTATTTAATAAAATAGTGTTATCATATAACCTCATGTTATCATATAACATATCATATAACACAGTTCACAATAAAAATTACTCTGTGTTATGTATTATCCTAAGTTAAATGGAGTGAATCCAACTAAACCAAACAAACTTTACCTGACCTCATCTAATTCTGCAAACTACCTCTATATAAAGTGTTAAAGGATAGAATGCTATGCAACTTCTTATATCAGAATGAACTTTGTGGAGTCAGAAAAGGATGTTGATGATAAGTATTTGAGTTGAAATACCATGAAAAAGAGTTAGTCAAATAAAGATAAAACATAACATTTCAGGAAAAAGGAAAAGTTTTTGCCTCCCAGCCCTGGCAACTGACCCCAGGAGTGTTCTATCTCTGAGCTACATCACCATCCCTTTTATTTCATTTATTTATTTTTCTTCTTTTTTAAAAATTTAGGCATTTAGTGCTATGAATTTCTTTTTTTTGTATGAAAACATAACTTCATTTTTATGCAAAAACCAATTTTTATCTCTAGGGCCCATTCCATGCAGGTAGTAGTATTTCAATTCCATCCTTTCAGGGTCTTCAATGTCCTGGTGGTTCTGAAATGTTGCCTGTACAAGTCCCTCAAAGAGAAGTTTCGAGATGTCTATCATCCTGTATGGACTTGAACATTTGCTCATAGGACTTGTTACCTTGAGGACCCTAGTCTAGGCCTAGTCCCGTGGGCTCCAGTGGCTTTGTTCCTGCTGCCAGGCACAGTGTGGGAGCACAGGCAGCATCAGGCCAGCTCACAGAGGGTATGTGAGACTCACTGTGAGAACCTGGGCCAGTCATTCAGCCAGGAACTCCCCTGAGGCTCTCAGAAGGGAGAGATTCATCTGTTTTTGGAGTTTTTATAACTTTTTCATAGTTGGCTGCATTTCAGAGAGAGAAGTGGTCCCTGGAGATTCACCACTGTACTATAATTGTTTTATCTTTTTCTTTGTCCGCAGCCAGTGGGATATTTCCTTTTTTTTTTTTTTATTGTAAACAAATGGGACACATGTAAAGGCATACCATTTGTGTAATCATAAATTTACATAGGGTAATGTTGTTTGATTCATTCTGTTATTTTTTTTTTCTTCTCCCCTACCCCTCCCACCCCTCTTTTCCCTCTATACAGTCCTTCCTTCCTCCATTCTGGCGCCCTTCCTTAACCCTAATCCTAAACCTAACCCTAACCCTAACGCTAACCTCTCCCACCCCCCATTATATGTCCTCATCCGCTTATCAGCGAGATCATTCGTCCTTTGGTTTTTTGAGATTGGCTTATCTCACTTAGCATTATATTCTCCAATTTCATCCATTTGCCTGCAAATGCCATAATTTTATGATTCTTTGTGGCTGAGTAATATTCCATTGTATAAATATGCCACAGTTTCATTATTCATTCATCAATTGAAGGATATCTAGGTTGGTTCCACAATCTGGTTATGGTGAATTGAGCAGCAACGAACACTGATGTGGCTGCATCTCTGTAGTATGCTGATTTTAAGTCCTTTGGGTATAGGCCAAGGAGTGAGATAGCTGGTAATGGTGGTTCCATTCCAAGTTTTCTAAGCAATCTCCACCCTGCTTTCCAGAGTGGCTGGACTAATTTGCAACCCCACCAGCAATGTATAAGTGTACCTTTTTCCCCACATCCTCGCCAACACCTATTGTTGCTTGTATTCTTGATAATCGCCATTCTAATTGGTGTGAGATGGAATCTTAGAGTACTTTTGATTTGCATTTCTCTTATTACTAGAGATGTTGAACATTTTTTCATATATCTGTTGATTCCTTGTAGATCTTCTGTGAAGTGTCTGCTCATTTCCTTAGCCCATTTATTGATTGGATTATTTGTATTCTTGGTGTAGAGTTTTTGAGGTCTTTATATATTCTGGAAATTAGCGCTCTGAACTATGAGTGGCAAAGATATTCTCCCACTCTGTAGGCTCTCTCTTCACATTACTGATAATTTCCTTTGCTGAGACAAAGTTTTTTAGTTTGAATCTGTTCCAGTTGTTGATTCTTGCTTTTATTTCTTGTGCAATTGGAGTCCTGTTAAGGAAGTCTGATCCTAAACCAAAAAGTTGAAGATTTGGACCTATTTTTTCTTCTATAAGATGCAGGGGGACTCTCTTCACGGGGCGATCCAAGATGGCGGCCTAGAGGGAGACTGCACCCCCAGTCGCTCCAGAACCCAGGAGTTAAGAAGGGGAGGCATTGAGAGACTCGGACTGAAGTGGAGCCACGGGTGAGTCTGCCCACTGGGTAAAGCTCGGCCCGGGTGGCAGGCCCAGATAGAGGTGGCTTATCGGAGCCGGGCAGGGCAGCTAGAGTCATCCACAGGCAGCCCTGCGCACTCCGGCGGTGGGCCCCGCCCACAAAGCCAGCTTCTCCAGGTTCTCGGAACGGAACTGGCCCGCTAGTGAGAGCCTTTCTGAACAGAGCAGGCTCCGAGTCCCGGAGCCGCTGCAGTGCAGTGTACTCCTGCAAAGAACCAGCGGAGAGCCTCGATCTGCAATCAGCCTCAGGGATAAGGGCAGGGCAGCCGGAGACCTCTTCAGGCGGCTCTGCCCACTCCGGCTGCGGGCTCTCTTCACGGGGAGATCCAAGATGGCGGCCTAGAGGGAGACTGCACCCCCGGTCGCTCCAGAACCCAGGAGCTAAGAGGGGGAGGCACAGAGAGACTCGGACTGAAATAGAGCCACGGGTGAGTCTGCCCACTGGGTAAAGCTCAGCCCGGGTGGCAGGCCCAGATAGAGGTGGCTTAGCAGAGCCGGGCAGGGCAGCTTGAGTCTTCCCAAGGTAGTCTTCCACACTCCGGCAGTGGGCTCTTCCCACACGGCCAGCTGCACGGTGCAGACCCACAGTGAGAGCATTTCCGCACAGAGCCAGTTCCAAAACGTGGAACCAGTAGGGGGCTAGGGGCAGTATTCTTCGAATGAGCTGCTTTATCAGATTCCTCCAAGACATCAGGCTACTGAAGGCTGGGAGGTGATACACTGGAAATCTACTGGGACACTATAAGCCAATAGTGGAAAACTGCAATATCTCAGGGTCCCACTGACAACTGACCATTAAGAGAAAACAAGGGAAGAAAATGTCCCAAACAAACCTAGATACTACATCAATAAAACCCAATGACAGCACAACAGAAGAAATGTCAGAAAGGGAGTTCAGAATGTACGTAATTAAAACGATCAGGGAAGCTAATGAGGAGATGAAAGAGCAAATGCAGGCATTGAAGGAGGAGATGAAAGAGCAAATGCAGGCATTAAATGATCGCACCAATCAACAGTTAAAAGACCAAATACGGGAAGCAAGATATCATTTCAATAAAGAGTTAGAGATACTGAAAAAAAACCAAACAAATCCTTGAAATGAAGGAAACAATAAACCAAGTTAAAAACTCCATAGAAAGCATAACCAATAGGATAGAACACCTGGAAGACAGAACCTCAGACATTGAAGACAAAATATTTAACCTTGGAAAAAAAGTTGAACAAACAGAGAAGATGGTAAGAAATCATGAACAGAATCTCCAAGAACTATGGGATATCATGAAAAGGCCAAATTTGAGAATTATTGGGATTGAGGAAGGCTTAGAGAAACAAACCAAAGGAATGAACAATCTATTCAATGAAATAATAACAGAAAATTTCCCAAATCTGAAGAATGAAATGGAAAACCAAGTACAAGAGGCTTATAGAACTCCAAACATACAAAATTACAACAGACCCACACCAAGGCACATTATTATGAAAATACCTAACATACAAAATAAAGACAGAATTTTAAAGGCCGCGAGAGAAAAGAATCAAATTACATTCAGAGGGAAACCAATAAGAATATCAGCAGATTTTTCAATCCAGACCCTAAAAGCTAGAAGGGCCTGGAACAACATATACCAAGCCCTGAAAGAAAATGGATGCCAACCAAGAATCTTATACCCAGCAAAACTTACCTTCAAATTTGACGATGAAATAAGATCCTTCCATGATAAACAAAAGCTAAAGGAATTTACAAAAAGAAAGCCAGCATTACAGAACATTCTCAGCAAAATATTCCATGAGGAAGAGATGAAAAACAACGATGCAAATCAGCAACAGGAGGGGCTAGCCTAAAGGAATAGCCAAATAAAGGAGAAACCAAATCATGTCAAAAACAAATATGAGTCAATTGACTGGGAATACAAATCATATCACAATAATAACCCTGAATGTTAATGGCCTGAATTCATCAATCAAAAGACACAGACTGGCAGATTGGATTAAAAAGAAAAATCCAACAATATGCTGCCTGCAAGAGACTCATCTCATAGAAAGAGACACCCATAGACTAAAGGTGAAAGGATGGGGAAAAACATACCATGCACACGGACACAGCAAAAAAGCTGGAGTATCCATCCTTATTTCAGATAATGTGGACTTCAAACCAAAACTAGTCAGAAGGGATAAAGAAGGACATTACATGCTGCTTAAGGGAAGCATAAATCAGCAAGACATAACAATCATAACAAGAACATTGGCTCATCCACGTACGTCAAACAAATCCTTCTCAATTCCAGAAATCAAATAGACCACAACACAATAATACTAGGCGATTTTAACACACCTCTCTCACCACTGGATAGATCGTCCAAACAAAAATTGAATAAAGAAACTATAGATCTCAACAACACAATCAGCAATTTCGACTTAACGGACATATATAGAATATACCATCCAACAAAGAATGAATACACTTTCTTCTCAGCAGCACATGGATCCTTCTCTAAAATAGACCATATTTTATGCCACAAAGCTACTGTTAGTAAATACAAGAAGATAGAGATACTACCTTGTACTCTATCAGATCATAATGGATTGAAATTAGAAATAAATGACAGAATAAAAAACAGAAACTTCTCCAATACCTGGAGACTAAATAATACACTATTATATGATGAATGGATAACAGAAGACATCAGGAGGGAAATAAAAAAATTCTTAGAAGTAAACGAGAACAAAGACACATCATATCAAAATCTCTGGGACACTATGAAAGCAGTACTTAGAGGAAGATTTATTTCATGGGGTGCATTCAAAAAAAGAAGTAGAAATCAACAAATAAACGAGTTAACACTACAGCTCAAAGCACTAGAAAAAGAAGAGCAGACCAATACCAAAAGTAGTAGAAGACAGGAAATAGTTAAAATCAGAGCCGAAATCAACGAAATCGAAACAAAAGAAACAATCGGAAAAATTAATAAAATAAATAGTTGGTTCTTTGAAAAAATAAATAAAATTGATAAACCCTTAGCCACACTAACAAAGAGAAAGAGGGAGAAAACTCAAATTACTAAAATTCGGAATGAACAAGGAAATATCACAACAGACACGAGTGAAATACAAGACATAATTAGAAGCTATTTCGAAAATCTATACTCCAACAAAACAGAAAACCTTGAAGACATCAACAAATTTCTAGAGACATATGAACTACCTAAACTGAACGAGGAGGACATACACAACTTAAATAAACCAATTTCAAGCAATGAAATAGAAGAGGTCATCAAAAGCCTACCAACAAAGAAAAGTCCAGGACCAGATGGGTTCTCAGCCGAGTTCTATAAAACCTTTAAAGAAGAGCTCATTCCAATACTCCTCAAACTATTCCATGAAATAGAAGAGGAGGGAACCCTACCAAACTCGTTCTATGAAGCCAATATCACCCTGATACCTAAACCAGACAGAGACACATCAAGGAAAGAAAATTTCAGACCAATATCCTTAATGAACATCGATGCAAAAATTCTCAACAAAATTTTAGCAAATCGCATACAAATATATATTAAAAAAATAGTGCACCATGATCAAGTGGGTTTTATCCCAGGGATGCAAGGTTGGTTCAACATTCGGAAATCAATAAATGTCATTCACCATATCAACAGACTTAAAGTTAAGAATCACATGATTATTTCAATAGATGCAGAAAAAGCATTTGATAAAATACAGCATCCCTTCATGCTCAAAACACTAGAAAAAATTGGGGTAATGGGAACATTCCTAAACATTATAAAGGCCATCTACGCTAAGCCCATGGCTAATATCATTCTAAATGGTGAAAAACTGAAAGCGTTCCCCCTAAAAACTGGAACAAGGCAGGGATGCCCTCTTTCACCGCTTCTATTCAACATCGTCCTTGAGACTCTAGCCAGAGCAATCAGACAAACCAAAGAAATTAAAGGGATACGAATAGGAAAAGAAGAACTCAAACTATCCCTGTTCGCTGATGACATGATTATATATTTAGAGGAACCTGGAAATTCCACCAGAAAACTTTTAGAACTCATAAGTGAATTCAGTAAAGTAGCAGGTTACAAGATCAATGCTCATAAATCCAATGCATTTTTATACATAAGTGATGAATCTTCAGAAAGAGAAATTAGGAAAACTACTCCATTCACAATAGCATCGAAAAAAATAAAATACTTGGGAATCAATCTCACAAAAGAGGTGAAAGACCTCTACAATGAGAACTACAGAACACTAAAGAAAGAAATTCAAGAAAACCTTAGAAGATGGAAAGATCTCCCATGTTCCTGGATAGGCAGAATTAATATCGTCAAAATGGCTATACTACCTAAAGTTCTATACAGATTCAATGCAATTCCAATTAAAATCCCAATGATGTACCTCGCAGAAATAGAGCAAGCAATTATGAAATTCATCTGGAAGAATAAAAAACCTAGAATAGCTAAAGCAATCCTCAGTAGCAAGAGCGAAGCAGGGGGTATTGCAATACCAGATCTTCAACTCTACTACAAAGCAATAGTAACAAAAACGGCATGGTATTGGTACCAAAATAGACAGGTAGATCAATGGTACAGAATAGAAGACATGGACACAAACCCAAATAAATACAATTTTCTCATACTAGACAAAGGTTCCAACAATATGCAATGGAGAAAAGATAGCCTCTTCAACAAATGGTGCTGGGAAAACTGGAAAACTATATGCAATAGAATGAAACTAAACCCCTATCTCTCACCCTACACAAAACTCATCTCAAAATGGATCAAGGACCTCGGAATCAGACCAGAGACCCTGCATCTTATAGAAGAAAAAGTAGGTCCAAATCTTCAACTTGTTGGCTCAGGATCAGATTTCCTTAACAGGACTCCCATAGCACAAGAAATAAAAGCAAGAATAAACAACTGGGATAGATTCAAACTAAAAAGCTTTCTCTCAGCAAAGGAAACTATCAGAAATGTGAAGAGAGAGCCTACAGAGTGGGAGAATATCTTTGCCAACCATACCTCAGATAGAGCGCTAATTTCCAGAATCTATAAAGAACTCAAAAAACTCTACACCAAGAATACAAATAATCCAATCAACAAATGGGCTAAGGAAATGAACAGACACTTCACAGAAGAAGATGTACAAGTAATCAACAGATATATGAAAAAATGTTCAACATCCCTAGTAATAAGGGAAATGCAAATCAAAACTACCCTAAGATTTCATCTCACCCCAATTAGAATGGCGATTATCAAGAATACAAGCAACAATAGGTGTTGGCGAGGATGTGGTGAAAAAGGAACACTCATACATTGCTGGTGGGGTTGCAAATTAGTGCAACCACTCTGGAAAGCAGTGTGGAGATTCCTCAGAAAGCTTGGAATGGAAACACCATTTGACCCAGCTATCCCACTCCTTGGCCTATACCCAAAGGACTTAAAATCAGCATACTACAGAGATACAGCCACATCAATGTTCATTGCTGCTCAATTCACCATAGCCAGATTGTGGAACCAACCTAGATGCCCTTCAGTTGATGAATGGATAAAGAAACTGTGGCATATATATACAATGGAATATTACTCCGCAATGAAGAATGATAAAATTATGGCATTTGTAGGCAAATGGTCGAAATTGGAGAATATCATGCTAAGTGAGATAAGCCAATCTCAAAAAACTAAAGGACGAACGATCTCGCTGATAAGCGGATGAGGACATATAATGGGGGGTGGGACGGGCTAGCATTAGGTTTAGGGTTAGGTTTAGAGTTAGGCTAAGGAGAGCAGTAAGAATGAAGGAAAGAAGGACTGTGTAGAGGGAAAAGAGGGGTGGGGGGGTGGGGGGAGGGGAAAAATATAATAAACATCATTACCCTATGTAAACGTAAAAAAAAAAAAAAAAAAAAAAAAAAAAAAAAAAAAAAAGATGCAGGGTCTCTGGTCTGATTCCAAGGTCCTTGATCCATTTTGAGTTGAGTTTTGTGCAGGGTTAGAAATAGGGGTTTAATTTCATTCTGTTGCATATGGTTTTCCAGTTTTCCCAGCACCATTTGTTGAAGAGGCTATCTTTTCTCCATTGCATATTTTTGGCCCCTTTGTCTAGTATGAGAAAATTGTATTTATTTGGGTTTGTGTCCATGTCCTCTATTCTGTTCCATTGATCTGACTGTCTATTTTGGTACCAATACCATGCCGTTTTTGTTACTATTGCTTTGTACTAGAGTTGAAGATCTGGTATTGCGATACCCCCTGCTTCACTCTTTCTGCTGAGGATTGCTTTAGCTATTCTGGGTTTCTTGTTCTTCCAGATGAATTTCATAATTGCTTGCTCTATTTCTGTAAGGTACACCATTGGGATTTTAATTGGAATTGCATTGAATCTGTATAGCACTTTAGGTAGTATGGCCATTTTGACAATATTAATTCTGCCTATCCAAGAACATGGGAGATCTTTCCATCTTCTAAGGTTTTCTTTAATTTCTTTCTTTAGCGTTCTGTAGTTCTCATTGTAGAGGTCTTTTCCCTCTTTTGTGAGATTGATTCCCAAGTATTTTATTTTTTTTGAGGCTATTGTGAATGGGGTAGTTTTCCTAATTTCTCTTTCTGAAGATTCATCACTTATGTATAAAAATTCATTGGATTTATGTGCATTGATCTTGTAACCTGCTACTTTACTGAATTCACTTATGAGTTCTAAAAGTTTTCAGGTGGAATTTCCAGGTTCCTCTAAATATATAATCATGTCATCAGCGAACAGGGATAGTTTGAGTTCTTCTTTTCCTATGCCTATCCCTTTAATTTCTTTGGTTTGTCTGATTGCTCTGGCTAGAGTTTCAAGGACGATGATGAATAGAATTGGTGAAAGAGGGCATCCCTGCCTTGTTCCAGTTTTTAGGGGGAATGCTTTCAGTTTTTCACCATTTAGAATGATATTAGCCATGGGCTTAGCATAGATGGTCTTTACAATGTTAAGAAATGTTCCCACTATTCCTATTTTTTCTAGTGTTTTGAGCATGAAAGGATGCTGTATTTTATCAAATGCTTTTTCTGCATCTATTGAAATAATCATGTGATTCTTAACTTTAAGTCTGTTGATATGGTGAAATGACATTTATTGATTTCCGGATGTTGAACCAACCTTGCATCCCTGGGATAAAACCCACTTGATCATGGTGCACTATCTTTTTAATATATTTTTATATGCGATTTGCTAAAATTTTGTTGAGAATTTTTGCATCGATGTTCATTAAAGATGAAATTGGTCTGAAATTTTCTTTCCTCGATGTGTCTCTGTCTGGTTTAGGTATCAGGGTGATATTGGCTTCATAGAATGAGTTTGGGAGGGTTCCCTCCTCTTCTATTTCATGGAATACTTTGAGGAGTATTGGAATGAGCTCTTCTTTAAAGGTTTTGTAGAACTCGGCTGAGAACCCATCTCGTCCTGGACTTTTCTTTATTGGTAGGCTTTTGATGACCTCTTCTATTTCACTGCTTGAAATTGATTTATTTTAGTTGTGTATATCCTCCTGGTTTGGTTTAGGTAATTCATGTCTCTAGAAACGTGTTGATGTCTTCGAGGTTTTCTGTTTTGTTGGAATATAGATTTTCAAAATAGCTTCTAATTATGTTTTGTATTTCACTCGTGTCTGTTGTGATATTTCCTTTTTCATTCTGAATTTTAGTAATTTGAGTTTTCTCCCTCTTTCTCTTGTTAGTGTGGCTAAGGGTTTATCAATTTTGTTTATTTTTTCAAAGAACCAACTATTTATTTTGTTAGTTTTTCCGATTGTTTCTTTTGTTTCAATTTCGTTGATTTCGGCTCTGATTTTAACTATTTCCTGTCTTCTACTACTTTTGGTGTTGGTCTGCTCTTCTTTTTCTAGGGCTTTGAGTCGTAGTGTTAAGTTGTTTATTTGTTGATTTCTACTTCTTTTGTTGAATGTGCCCCATGAAATAAATCTTCCTCTAAGTACTGCATTCATAGTGTCCCAGAGATTTTGATATGATGTGTCTTTGTTCTCGTTTACTTCTAAGAATTTTTTTATTTCCCTCCTGATGTCTTCTGTTATCCGTTCATCATATAATAGTGTATTATTTAATCTCCAGGTGTTGGAGAAGTTTCTGTTTTTATTCTGTCATTTATTTCTAATTTCAATCCATTATGATCTGATAGAATACAAGGTAGGATCTCTATCTTCTTGTATTTGCTAACAGTAGCTTTGTGACATAAAATATGGTCTATTTTAGAGAAGGATCCATGTGCTGCTGAGAAGAAAGTGTATTCGTTCTTTGTTGGATGGTATATTCTATATATGTCCGTTAATTCTAAATTGTTGATTGTGTTATTGAGATCTATGGTTTCTTTATTCAATTTTTGTTTGGAGGATCTATCCAGTGGTGAGAGAGGTGTGTTAAAATTGCCTAGTATTATTGTGTTGTGGTCTATTTGATTTCTGGAATTGAGAAGGATTTGTTTGATGTACATAGATGAGCCAATGTTTGGGGCATAGATATTTATGATTGTTATGTCTTGCTGATTTATGCTTCCCTTAAGCAGCATGTAATGTCCTTCTTTATCCCTTCTGACTAGTTTTGGCTTAAAGTCCACATTATCTGAAATAAGGATGGATACTCCAGCTTTATTGCTGTGTCCATGTGCATGGTATGTTTTTTCCCATCCTTTCACCTTTAGTCTACGGGTATCTCTTTCGATGAGATGAGTCTCTTGCAGGCAGAATATTGTTGGATTTTTCTTTTTAATCCAATCTGCCAGTCTGTGTCTTTTGATTGATGAATTCAGGCCATTAACATTCAGGGTTATTATTGTGATATGATTTGTATTCCCAGTCATTTGACTCATTTTTGTTTTTTGACATGATTTGGTTTCTCCTTTATTTGGCTATTCCTTTAGGCTAGTTCCTCCCATTGCTGATTTGCATCGTTGTTTTTCATCACTTCCTCATGGAATATTTTGCAGAGAATGTTCTGTAATGCCGGCTTTCGTTTTGTAAATTCCTTTAGCTTTTGTTTATCATGGAAGGATCTTATTTCGTCATCAAATCTGAAAGTAAGTTTTGCTGGGTATAAGATTCTTGGTTGGCATCCGTTTTCTTTCAGGGCTTGGTAAATGTTGTTCCAGGCCCTTCTACCTTTTAGGGTCTGGATTGAAAAATCTGCTGATGTCCGTATTGGTTTTCCCCTGAAAGTAATTTGATTCTTTTCTCTTGCGGCCTTTAAAATTCTGTCTTTATTTTGTATGTTAGTTATTTTCATAATAATGTGCCTTGGTGTGGGTCTGTTGTAATTTTGTATATTTGGAGTTCTATAAGCCTCGGGTTTTCCATTTCATTCTTCAGATTTGGGAAATTTTCTGATATTATTTCATTGAATAGATTGTTCATTCCTTTGGTTTGTTTCTCTAAGCCTTCCTCAACCCCAATAATTCTTAAATTTGGCCTTTTCATCATATCCCATAATTCTTGTAGATTCTGTTCATGATTTCTTACTATCTTCTCTGTTTGGTCAACTTTGTTTCAAGATTAAATATTTTGTCTTCAATGTCTGAGGTTCTGTCTTCCAGGTGTTCTATTCTATTGGTTATGCTTTCTATGGAGTTTTTAACTTGGTTTATTGTTTCCTTCATTTCAAGGATTTCTGTTTGTTTGTTTTTTTTCAGTATCTCTAACTCTTTATTGAAATGATATCTTGCTTCCCATATTGGTCTTTAACTGTTGATTGGTGCGATCATTTAATGCCTGCATTTGCTCTTTCATGTCTTCCTTCAATGCCTGCATTTGCTCTTTCATCTCCTTGTTTGCTTCCCTGATTGTTTTAATTATGTACATTCTGAACTCCCTTTCTGACATTTCTTCTGCTGTGCTGTCATTGGGTTTTATTGATATAGTATCTAGGTTTGTTTGGGACATTTTCTTCCCTTGTTTTCTCATATTGGTGAGATGTCAGTGGGACTCTGAGATATTGCAGATTTCCTCTATTGGCTTATAGTGTCCCTGTAGATTTCCAATATATCACCTCCCAGCCTTCGGTAGCCTGAAGTCTTGGAGGAACTTGATAATGCTGTGCTTCCGAAGAAAGCTGCCCCTAGTCCACTACTGGTTCTAGGGCTTGGAGCTGGCTCTGTGCGGAAAGGCTCTCATTGGTCGGTCTGCTCCGAAAAGCCGGCTGTGAAAGGAGCCTGTCATCGGAGGGAGCAGGGCTGCTTGGTGAAGTCCCTGGCTGCCTTGCCCTGGTCCCTGAAGCTGCCTGCAGGGCGGAGCTCGCCGCTCGCTCCTGGACTTGGAGCTGGCTCTGTGCAGAAAGGCTCTCACTGGGCGGCCTCCTCCAAGAAGCTGGCCATGGAAGGTGCCCGCTGGTGGAGGGAGCAGGGCTGCCTGGGGAAGACTCTAGCTGCCCTGCCCTGCTCTCAGAAGTCGCCCCTGTCCGGGCCTGCCACCGGGGCTGAGCTTCAACCAGTGGGGGAGACTCACCCCGTGGCTCTATGTTAGTCCGAGTCTCTCAATGCCTCCCCTTCTTGAATCCTGAGTTCTGGAGCGACAGCAGATGCAGTCACCCTCTAGTCTGCCATCCCCTTTTATTTTATTTTTGAGATGGGGTGTCCCTAAGTTGCCCTGGTGGGGCTTGAACTTGCCAACATCCTGCCTCGGCTTCACCAGTAGCTAGGATTATAGGTGTGAACCTAATTATCTGAAAAGAATAGACATTTCTTAAAGGCAAGGTCCATGTCTCACATATTTCTTATTTCATTACTTAGTAAACATGGTTAGCACTATGTATGTAGAGAAACTACAACCCAAGAGTGGAAAATATTATGAGGTTCCTCAAAAAATTAAAAATAGAACCACCATAAGACCCAGCAATTCCACTTCTGGGTATTTATCCTAAAGAATTAAAAACAGTATCTCAAAGAGGTATTTGTACTCCCACGTTCATTCAAGCATTCTGTATAACAGTCAAGAGGTATAAACAATCTAAATGCCTACCTACAGATGAATGGATAAAGACAATGTAATACACACACACACGAATATTATTCAGCATTAAAAAAGGAAGTCCTGTGTTATGCTACAACACGGATGAATCTTAAAAACATTATGCTAAGGGAAATAAGCCTATTAAAGGACAAATATTGCAGAATTCCACTTATAAGGTATCTAAAGAAGTGAAACACATAGAAGCAGAAAGAAGAATGGTGGCTGCTAGGGGCTGGGGGAGGCGGAAAGGAAAGTTGCTGTTCAGTGGTATAGAATTTCAGTTACACAAGACAAAAAAGTTTTAGAGTCTGCTGTATAATAGTGTGTATATAATTAACAATACTGAGCTATATATATTTAAAATTTATGAGGACATATTTTATGTTTTTTTTTTTACCACAATAGTAACAATAATAAAGAATGAGTGCTTGACTTTACAATACTAATACCTCATGGGAATTTTTTTTACAAAAAAGCCCTGAGGTTTTGGGCCTACAGAAAATAGCAATCTTCCTGATACTGTGTACTCAGGGCTGGGATGTCCAGTTATCACAGTTGATTTGATCATAGGCATTTAACTTATCCTCATTTTCTGGCCTACTTCTCATTTCTCATAATCTGCTACCTTTGCCTCGCTCTAAGCCTGAAACCTCTCAGAATTAAGGGGGGAGGAACACATGTCCCAAAAGGTAGTACAGCTTCCACTTGTTTTCTATACTTCAACACTTTATTGAAACATTTTTGCTATTCCTTTTTTAAAAAAGTTTTATTTTATTTTTAATTGGTGCATAATAATTGTACATAGATAGGGTACAATCTGATATTTAAATACATGTATACATTATATGTGATCAAATCTGGGTACTTAGCATTTCTTCCACCTTAAAACATTTATGGTTTCTATTAGTGAAGTACTCAAAATGTTCTCTTATAGCTCTTTTGAAATATAGATTATTATGTATTCACCTTACTGTGCAACAGAACACCAGAACTTATCACTCTTATCTATCTGTATCTTGTGCCTGTTAACTGAGCTCTCCTTTTTCCCCTCTCCAGCCTCTGGCAGCCATTACTTTTTTGTTTTTTCTAAGTTAGAGGGTTTTATTTTATTTTCATTGTATCATTTCCTTCGCTAGTACTTCTAATACAATGTTGAATACAGTGTTAAAATGACCATGTCTTGTCTTGTTCCCATATTTACAGGTAAAGCACAAAGTCTTTTCACCAATAAGTTAGAGCATTAATTTTAAGTTCTTCATACATGTCTTTGAACAGGTCTCAGAAGATCCCTTCAATTAGTTGTTTTGTTTTTGTTTTTTAATTATGAATGGGTGTTTGACTTATCACATTTTAAAAATTAATTTTTAAATTATTATTTTAATTGTACACATTTATGGGGTACAGTGTGATAATTCAATGGATGTTTTTAATGTATAATAATCAAATCAGAATAATTAGTATTGGTAACCATAATTCTACTCTACGTGTGCTGTACTTCTACATTTGTTATTACCAAAAGGTCTTAAAAATAACACCCAAATCTGTATGTACTCTATTTATTGTCTTGAATCTGAAACTCTTTTTGTTTTTAATATTTGCTAGATGATAATGCTCCATGAAGTTAGGAACCATATTTGTCTTTTTATTGTTTTAATTTAGGAATAAGAGCTTTGTCTACACATAACAGGTATTCATGTATTTACTGAATAAATTAACTTTCATCTAACTTCTTAATTTACTGCCCGATTTCCTTGTTCAAATGACTATTTTTCACTCTGCCTATCTATTTTCACTGCCTATCAGTTATCTGCTAACACAAACATTCAGAGCTACAATTTAGAGACAATATCGTTGGAAGTCTAGAAATACATTTATTACATCTTATTTCTATCACTTTCTGCATTTCCATTTTATTTTGTTAAACAGCTAGGCTTGGAATTTCTTATTTATTCTGTGAACAAGTGAGCATTCATTCAAACATAATTAAATCTGAAGTATTAGTAACTAGCAGATATGAACATAAATAAGAACAATGAGTGTTTTCAGAGTTCCCAGTCTAGTTTGGATAGAAACATTCAAGCAAATAATTTCAGTACAATGTGATAATCTCTTTAACTCCCTATTTCAGAAAGCCAAAGCAAATGGCAATGTAATTATCAGCATCTCTTTAAGCCAGGTAAAAAGATAATGACAATGACAGAATGAAGTTGTTTTATCTGGGGAAAGCAAAATAGAGACTTGTAATGCTAAAGAAATGAAAGTTTCATAATCCATGCAAAGTTCACTGAAAGATAAAACTTTATAACTTAAGACAAAACTAATGACTGGATTATTTGGTTACAGATAACCGTAACAGACTAGTGACATAATATGAATTGTATCCAGTTAACTATTTTTTTTTGCACTTGATTTCCACATTGTTCTTGATATTTGATGGTTTTAGAATTACAGTTTTGAGAAATTTTTCTTAACATGGTAAGAGCAAAAATAAGTATATAGAAAGTATTATAATCACATGGCAGAGGAAACTTTTAGTTGCCTAGGAAAGTTATCCATGGCTTAAAAAAAGGAAGTAAGAAGGGGGGAAAGCATGTGCAGTAGTACATGAAGCAAGTTAGAATCCATCAAATTTGAAAAACTGGAAGTGGTTCCACAGAATCTACAGGGAGAATTTTGGGAAATAAAATTACATAGGTAGCCTAGAGTTAATCATGAAAAATCTTAACAATTCTGCACAACTATCCCAACATGTTAGAGGGCCTTGAAGCCGGGCACTATGGCACATGCCTGAAATCCCAGGAGCTCAGAAGGCTGATGCAGGAGGATTGTAAGCCTCAGTAACTTAGTGAGATCCTGTCTCAAAAGAAACAAGATAAAGAATGCCCTCAAAAGTTGGTCCCTGGGTAAAGCTCAAGGAGAAAAAAGACAGCAGAGAAACATGTTTCTGTTTGCAGCAGTTCAAAATATTTAAAGTGTTATTACAAATAGCCAAATAACCATTGCCAAGACAAAACAATTAGACAACCTTATTTCTAATCTTTGTTTTTAGGAAAAACCATGGTCAAATACAAATAATTGGAAATTTCTCTTTTGATCAAATCTGAACTGATTTCTTCTCAATCTAAACACTTACCCAGTTGGAAAGCTTCTTTCAAACAGAGTATATTTTTAGTAGAAAGACCTTCCCCACATAAAAAATTATGTTTTGAAATTTTGTACAATTTTCCCTTCTTTCTCCTGATAAATGGCGATTTCACATACCTAGCACTTACCATGTACTGGGCACTGTGCTTTACAGATAACCCTATAAATCCTCTTGGCAACCCTTTGCTGCAGGGATTAATATATCTATTTTACAGACTCCAAGGTTCTGATAACTTAATTCAACTAGGAAGCAAATGCCATATCTGTTTGCTCCAAAACCTGTGCTTGGATCTCTATGTCACATTGATAAAATTAGTTCAAACATATGGGTTCTCTTATTTATATCATGGAACTGCTAAACTTATAATAGCGAATAACTGTCTCATGGGGAAGAAAAGGCCCAATGGAAGTATATAAATATTAAACCATATTAATCAGTTATCCTGCTTACAAAAAAAGGCTAAATCTTACAAATCAAGAAGGCTCCTTCTCCCCAGTCTGTTTTTCCCTTAAATCAAGTTGTTCTGAGATCCTAGAGTCTATTCTACTTCAGCTTTTTAACATCTGGGCAATTTAAGTTAGAAAGAAAGGGCAATACAAAGGGAACCAATATTTATTGAGCACTGTTCTAGGTCTCCTTACATAATTTCTTTTAATTTTCAAAAACACATGGAGAGACAGGGATTATTATTTCTATTTTATTCACTAGGGAAGAAGGCTTAACAAGGTGCTTTTATGCCCATATAGCTTATGTGAGTGGTAGCTATGTGGTTATAAAAGTTCAAGACTTGAAACTAGTTTTGTCCAAATTAAAACATTTTCTAGAGTAAGCAAGTTTTGTAAGAACAGAAATGCAAGCTCGGGTACCCAGATTTCCTTGATATTTTATAAATTAAAACATAAATTGTGAGATTCTTCATCTCTTCAGTCCTTCCTTCATACCTTGGTTATCCTAGTTCAAGCTTTTTATCTCAGAAATGGTTTTATTGACTTATCAATATTAAGTTTAATCATTAACAACCTAGGTACTTAATTACTGTGTGGCATAATAGAAATTAACATTATTGTAAGTTTCAGTTCTTTCCAACATGAAATGATACAAATAATGATAAGTCAAAATCCATTCTTTCTCAAAGTTCTAGAAATCCAATTTACTCTGCCTACGTATAGCCTCTTACAAGTTTGATAAATACTTTCACTGATTTAACGCATGACAATTCTGTGAAGCAAAATGAAACATTTCACCAATGAGAAACTGAAGCTCATGTTAGTTCTTCCAGGGAGCATGAAAGGAAGCTGGTTTCCCCATTCCAACCTATTATTTTGTTAACTACATCAGAACCGCAAGTCTAAATCAAAAGTTTTATATATATATATATATATATATATAAACAGTGACTTAAGATCAATAACAAAATAACTAGACCTTCCATGTCTTTCTAGAAACTTAAGATTATCCTTCTTTATGTTGACTATTCATTTCAATTGAATACACCCCTTTCCCTCTATGCTCCCACACAAAAATGCAAACATTGTTTACTTGTTTTCAACCCGTGGAATCTTTTTTTTTTTTGGTACTAGGGATTGAACCCAGGGTACTCAACTACTGAGCCACATCCCCAGACCATTTCTGTATTTTATTTAAAGTACTTAGGACTTAGGGCCTCACCAAGTTGCTAAGGCTGGCTTTGAACTAGAGATCCTCCTTGCCTCAGCCTCCTAAAAATTACAGGCGTGTGCCATCATGCCAGGCCAACCTTTGGAATCTTAATTAAGAGTTAAAAGCAGGATATGAACTAGGAAGAGACTGGAAGGTGGGGAGAAAAAAAATTTGACATAAGAAGACTTCTTATATATTTATTATAAAATGAGGGGTCTGTCATCATTGTTAAAATAGGACACAGAGTTTAAAATGTATTACTTGAAATTACAGAGATGGTCAGAGAAAAGGAGCAATATCTTTTCAAAGGTAGAGGCACTGAGTTCAATTCTCAGCACCACATATAAATAAATAAAAAATAAAGGTCCATTGACACATTGACAACTAAAAAATTTTTTAATAAAAAAATAAAAGGTAGAGGTTGAGGAAGAGAGGAAGAGTATAAATAAGATGAACTGACTTTTACCTCAAGGAGTCTATTAACAATGTCTATATAGAGGTAACCATCAGAACTAGAGAAATAGTTAAAAGTGATTACATTTAAAGAAAAGAACTATGGTTTTATATGGCTTTCTAGATTAACTGATCTTTTAACCATCTGCCTATATTTAGATAAAAAATTATCTTCAGAAAAAAAGATGGAAAGATTAAAAAGCAGACAAAATAGAATACATTTAATTTCAAAATATTATCAGTACTAGAAATCGGAAGTTATTATTTGAACTTCTTATAGAAACTACATAACATTTCAAACTGAAAGAGCTTCTTAGACTCAGCAATGACATCTGTTGTCAAAGTCCATGAAAGCTTCCTTATTAATCAATTTCAAAAGCCCTATAAATTTTCATTGTCTTTCATTACTGATGTCATTGCAGATGACAGTTATTTCCTGATCCAAACTTCTCATTGTTAGCATAATTTTGTGCCAAAAATAATTTAAAAGTAACAGCAGTAAGCTGTAAAATACCCATGTCATCCAACATGTCCTACTGCTACTCCCAGACAGAAAACAATACTAGTTTTTTTTCCTAAAAGATTTCCAGAAATATTTTGAAGGTGTAGGAATTATGGTAAAACACATCTCAATATGCAAAAGACATTGAGAAGAAAGCACAAATCAATGTTAGAAGAAAAATAGGAGAGGCAATAAAAAGCAGAGAGAAAATCCATGCACTCAGGAAAAGAAGAATTTTTAAAAAACAAGTGAAAGAAAATTAAGATAAAAAGAAACTATCCTACATAAAGGTATTTTTGTTATCAAGGATGAGGCTAGAAATCAATGTATTTAATAAAAGAAAGCTATGTACGAAGAATTTCTGGAGATAAAACACTTTTGAAAAGATACCTTTTCTTAAAATCACTAATATTAAAAAAGATACACAGTCTAGAAACTAAATACTTTTATAAAACAAAACAAGTCTTAAGGGTTGAAGAACAATGGGAAAGAAACAATATCTTAAAGACTGAAATAAATAGTGTCTTCATTCTTATTCTTTAGGGTGTTGGTGAGGAAACTCATTAAGACATTATCAACATTATTTTGGATCTAATCTTCACTGGTGAGCGTCTTCCTATGATGCCACACTCTATCAACTACTGTCCTCTGTGATTTTCATATTAATTTAATACTTGTCGTGATAAGAGATATTCTGGGTACAGTGGCAGGGAATACCTTATATCTTTTCAGATTTACCTTACCACGGAGGCATCCAGAGATGAAATAAGACTGAAAATCTGTGGAATCTATATACACATAAAAGATAATCATGCTGGAAATGGTCTTGGCTGGGGAAAAATAGTAAGTTTTACAATTTCTTCAGGGTCACTATTTGTATAGGTCTGCAGATGTTGTTCTACCTTATTATCTCTTGCTATCAGGAAAAATAAGATATTCTAAATTGGAGATTTAAAAGTAAAACATATCAACATATTTGGAATAAAAAGATCTTGAAAAGACACATTTGGTCTTATATTTCAGACATGACAGATAAATTTTGTTATTTTGACAAAGAATGAGGAAAATGTTCAAAAGAGATTTTTCTTTATATATATATATTTTTTTCTCCTGTTCATAATCTAGTTATTGTGTAACTATTTTAGCTGCTATAATTTAAATAGAAGCATGCAATCTCTGGTTTAATTTTTCTGGTATAATGCTATAAAAACAAACTTCCAGTTAATGTTTCTACATATAAGCTAAAATTATATATTCCTAAAGTTATTTTCCAAAACCAGGCTTGTTTTATAGACTGGTGTTTTCCGTAAGTTATTATTTTCACATACTAGTAAACTAACAGGTCATCCATATTTCAGTCATGGTTGCTGCTAAGTCACTAGATTATTTATTTATTTATGATACCCTTCCTTACTCTCAAATTACCAATGAAGAAGCAGAGCTAGAGAAAATGTTTCCATAAAGTTTAGGTCAAGAAAAGAGAAGTTAAAACATTACCATGAAGTAAATAGTTGTAAGTATTTACTTCATATTCTTCATATTTGGTTCTCATATTCAACCAAACTGAATACTGTGACATTTAATTCTATCTTCTATACTAACCTAAATATCTGACAAGATTAAACTTTCAAATGTTACACCTGTCCATCTGTCATTAATCATATGGTTATTAATTTTGACATCCACAATCTTTCTAGAAATTATTGCGTAATACCAAGCCTGGCTAAAATTTCCAGTCCTCTAAGTTTGTCATTTAGAATCTGAGAAAAATAAGGTAGAAATAATTCTATGAGTAAAACAGGCACTAATTGATAAAATTAATAATTAAATGTTTCCATTGTATTATGGTTTGTATAAGGAATGTCCCCAGTCTCATGTGCAAAGCATGGTCCCCAAAGCAGTAAGATTCAGAGGTGGGGCTTTTAGGTAGTGACTGGATGATGAGGGCTCTGAACTCATCAGTGAATTAATCCCCTGATAGCTGAATAGTCTACTGAGAGGTGGGTCCTAGTTGGAAGTGGATTACTGGGGCATGCCCCGGAATGATTTATTTTTCCTCAGGCATCATCTCCCTCTTGCTGCACAGCTTCCATGAACTAAAGCAGCTTTCCTTTGCCATGCCCTTCCACCATATATTTCCTCCTTGGAGCCAACCCAACAACAACTGAATCCTTTGAAACCATGAGCCAAAATAAATCTTTCCTCCACTAAATTGTTATTATCAGATATTCTGGTCACAGTGACAAAAAACTGATTAACACAAGTTATAAAAGAAAATTTCTTAATCTTATAAATATGAAATCTATTTGTACAGAAAAGTAACGAATGAATGAAGAAATCATACTGAACGTTAAAAAAGAGGTATTTAGATCTGTAGCATGTAAGACTACATAATAACTGAAATTAGAAAGTAAGCTCCCCACCCCCTTCTGGCATATTTCCTTTTGCCTTTTAATCAGTCACTTGCTAAGAATTTACAATTTATTGGGTTTTTATCCACGTTGTTATTTCCCCATTTCTTTCTCTAGAATTCTTATCTCTTTTTTTTCTTTGAATAGACTTTTTTCTCAATTAACTAAGTAACTGTACATCAAACATTCAAAAAGCAATAATTTTTTCATTCTAAATGAAAATGAACCAAAATACAATAATATTAAATTTAGTATAGATTATTAGTTCAATCTCAAAAAACTTCTCAGGTTCTCATGTGAGAAAACCTTCAATTGTTCAGAATGAATATTCACAGGTTTGACTTTATTTC
The DNA here is from genome assembly GCF_902686445.1 of Sciurus carolinensis. Lineage (NCBI taxonomy): Eukaryota > Metazoa > Chordata > Mammalia > Rodentia > Sciuridae > Sciurus > Sciurus carolinensis. The sequence goes on from NC_062219.1 coordinate 89,856,856, forward strand.
TCTTGAAACTTCATGGTAATAAACACAAAACTAATTCTAGTTAGGAATTCATTACTGGGTAATTAACCTGGGTGAGGGATGTAGCTTAGTGGCAGGGAGCTCACCTGGTTCAATCCACCATTCCAAAAAGTAGTTAACCTACTTAACCTTCTTGAATTTATGTCATATATCTTGCTATCTTGAAAAATATCTCAAAAACTAAGATTTTTCTTTTTTTTTTCAACTGGCAACTTCAGGAGATAAAAATGGAGCAAAAAATTCCACCTACTAGATATAAAGAGGTTCAAAGTAGAGTGCCAAATCTGTATCTCATAACATTAGTTATTACCTTTATGTCTCTTGACAGTAGATTTACAAAAGATGTCTATTATGACAATGAGATAAAACATTAAGATATATGCCAAGTCAAGAAGAAAACTTTTCCCCCTTTTTGATGAGAATAAGTTATCTTATTTTTTTTTATTATAAGCAACAGACTTCCCTGAGAAAATTTTCAGTCTTCAGAAAGAATAAACTCTCCACTATGTCCAATTCATCAAAATTTAGCATTTCCAAGCATTTTAATATTCATAGAATGATGAAAAAAATCATCCCAGCAAACATTAAATTTCAAAGATTGACTGAATCATGCTCAGCACAGAGTAAATGTTAGGTGTGTATAATTTTCATAATGCTTTGAAAACCAATAATATAAGGTGTTATGGTTTGGATATAAGGTGTCCCCCAAAAGCTCTCGTGTGAGACAATGCAAGAAGCTTCAGAGGAGAAAGGATAGGGATTAACTGAGTAATAAATGAAGTGGTAGGGTATGGCCGGAAGAGATTGGAATTGAGGTGTGGCTTTGGGGGTATATATTTTGTATATGGAGAGTGGAGACTCTCTTTCTGCTTCCTGATGATATGAGCTGTTTCCCTCTGCCACACTTTTCTGCCATGATGTTCAGCCTCACCTTGAGCAGGGAAGAATGGAGCTGGCTGTGTATGGATTGAGACCTCTGAAACTGTGAGCCCTCAAATAAACTTTTCCTCCTTTAAAATTGTTCTGGTCAGATCATTTAGTCACAGCAAAGAAACTGCTGACTAAAACATCAGGTTTACACAGCAGCTCTTTACAATGTTTCATTAACTATTTTAGTTCCTAAATATATGAACTAAAACAGCATGCAGCTTTAGTGTCTAAATGTTTGGGACCAAGAAGTGTTTTGGATTTCAAACTTTTCAGATTGTAGAATATCTGCACAGACATAATGAGATATCTTGGGGATAAGACCCAAATATAAACACAAAATTCAGACACGTGGCCAGAAGATAATTTTACACAATATATTTAGTGCACCTCTATTCTGACTGCATGCAACCTACCTGTCACTTGAGGTCAAGTGTGGAAATATCTGCTTATGGTGTCATATTGGTACTCAAAATATTTCATATTTTAGAGCACTTAGGATTTTGTTTTTTAGAATAGGGAAGCTCAACCTGTATCTTGTATTGGGGAACAAAAAAATGGCCACAGATTATGTGAGGGTTACTAGTTTTAGCTTAAACACTCAAATACTGACGGCTCTCCAAAGAAGTAATTAAATAAGAGTTGTAATAACATGTTTATTTTATATCTTCCTGTACTGCCTTCTGGCTCTGTTTTCTAATTAGATTTGCTAACCCAGGAAGAAACTTGCTTAACACAATGCTCTCAAAATGCATATTTTCAAATTTAGTCATAAAATATATTTATAATTTTAGGTAAAATTACATGTGCACATTATCTTTTTAAATACTACTATCTATGTTTTCATTCAGCTTTCATAAACATTCTACCATGTGTTCATGGTAAGAAATCCAAAACAAATGGTGTCAAATCTGTTTTACTGAAGTCCTAAATATATTTCTTACAATGAATATCATAATGATGCTCTTTGGTATCTTATATTTAAAATGAAAAAAAAATTTTTAGGAAAGTCATTGACCTTTATAATATTACTCCAGAATTGTTTTTCAACTTGAAAATATTCCGTGGCTTACCTGTTGCCTGCAATAAACTGGCTTCTACTCTGTGGGGAATTCTTGGTGGAATTTTCATATATGCACGAATCTGGTAAAAACTAAAGAAAAATGAGGAAGTCATTTCAAAACATTTTAAAGTATGCTATGCTCCAACGTCTACATATAGTATGTATTAAAATAACGAAGTTTACCTAATTGTTTCCTATATCACATAGTATCAATGGGAAAGAAGACATTCTCAGACTCATATATCTAATATTAGCATGGCATAAACCAAAAGCAAAGTCCAGCAAGTATAAAGAGGAATAAAAGAAACAAAAACAATACATTGGGTATTTCTTACTTTACATGACAAAATGTGATAGCAACCTATAGAATTAGAAAGGTATTTAAGAGTTTTATTGTTTAAAAAAATTTGTTTATTTGCAGTGCTGGAGAACAAACCTATGGCCTCACATATGCTACCACTGAGCTATATCTCCAAATTATTAATAAATTTGAGAAACCATCTGATTAATTAAAAATGGTTTTTAAAAGTGGCTTTAGGCTATAATAAAATAAAGCTATGTATTTAGCTTAAAGATTTTAGTTTTTTTCAAAGTATGAGGTATTTATTTATTCTTGCTTATTGGTTCTAAAGGATTTTGGAATATTACCTATTTATTTTAAGTCTATCAGTTATTATAATAACTGCATTAGAAAAGTTCGGAGGTAAGACCATTATAATTTGTATTTTAATAATATTACACTGCAAAATATGTATGTATAAGACTATATACACATATATAGTATATGTATACATATATATGTATACAGTTTCCAAAAGCAAAAGAAACATTCAAGGTCAAAGATAAGTTTAGATGTATACCGAGGAACTGAATTTAATGTTTATTTTTCTTTAATAAATTGGTAGAGTAGTTTATACAACGATTAGAGAGTATATATGGTCAGGACACAGAGGTAGAATTATAGAATTGTGAATGAAAGGGTAAAGGGGACTTAAAGGGACATGGCAAAACTCCACAAAAAGAGAGGAAGTTAAGATTAAGATGAGGTTTACCTGAAAATGTGAGATAATTGAGAACAAAAATCAAGTGACCTAGTGCCCTGAAACCAGAGGAAAGTAAAAATTTCTAAGAATTTTTCAATATCCCATGTTAAGCAAAGGGACCTGTGTACATCATTGAAGAGAATGTAAATAAAAGACAATTTCTTTGGATACATACCCAGTAGTGGGATTGCTAGAACATACGTAGTTCCATTTTGAGGAACCTCCATTTGGTTTCCCATAATGGCTTACTAATTTACATTCCCACCACTAGTGTACAAAGGCCCCTCTATTCCATATCCTCATCAGCATCTGGTTTTTTGTTGCTGTTGTTCTCTTTTTTGATAACAGTCATTCTGCTATGGGTCATAGTGGTTGGTTTGTGTGTATGTGTGTGTTTCCATATGAATTTTAGAACTGTTTTCTATTTCTGTGAAAAATGACATTAAATGTAGATATTCAAGTCCCTTATATAAAACAGTGCAATATTTGCATACAACTTATATCTTCACATATACTTCAAATCACCTCTAGAGTGTGCATGCACACGCATGCGCGCGTGCGCACACACACACACACACACACAATGACTAAATAATTATTGAAAACCTACCTATGTGATATCCAGTGGGTTAGGTATGAAAAATACAGGGAAAAACAAAACAAAACAAAAAAAAGCAAACTCTAAAAGCAAATACATTATTTTAAGTGAAGTTTACTTTTCACTGAACATTTATGAAAGCAATCTATTATAATAAATACATTTCATGAAAAGCAGTGATACTTCAAAGGTGTAAAAAGTTTAAAAAGTTTAAATGAACATAATGCTAAAATGTGCATGCTAATTAATATTTAGAAAAAATATCAAGTAGAAAAATCAAATTTAAAAATGAAAGAATAAATACTTCTATTTTAAGGGCTATGTTAGGCTAGGTTCTCAGCATCAAATGCAAATAAATTAAATTAAATAAAGGTCCATCAACAACTAAAAAAATTAAAAAAAAATCTTTATAAAATTACTGAAGAGCTGACAAGTTGGTATGGGCATTACCAATCAAAATTTACAGGAAAGAAAAATCACAATGAGGTGGGCAAAGCAATGAAACTGATTTTGTTCTGAGAGCATTTGCTGATCCATTCCAGCAATCTTAATTTTTATTTTTAAAACCTAGCTAATATTCTCAAAATATAAACAATTTAAAAATAGAAAACAAAGCTAAAAAGACTCCAAAGAAGAAAAAAGGATAGTATGAATAAACAGCTTACAGAAAAAGAAACGCAAATGATTCTTAAATATGTGGATGTTCAACTTATAACTTATTCTTGATTTTATAATTTAAAATACCCAAACTATAATAGGATATCCTTTCTCACCTATCAGATTGATTGAAATACAACAATTGGCAAAATATTCTGTTGGCAAGGCTGTTGGCAAATAGGAAATTCTCCTAGCCTTTTGGTGGGAATATAAAATGGTACAATCCCATAAGTACAGTAACTTGACAAAAGGAGCAAAAGTGAATAGACATTTAGCCTTTAATTTAGCATACCACATTTAAGACTATACCCCCAAAATACCCTGGAAAAAATATGTATGATGTATAACTAGTCATTGTAGCATTAATTGCAATAACAAAATAAAAAAAAAAAAACCCCCAAAACATTTATCAATACAAGAATGTTTGAAAAAACAAGAGTACAACTCCACACTGATGCAACCATGCAACTGTAGTAAGGACTGAAAGTATCATTTTATCCAAAGGAATGACTTTTATGATAATTTTAACCAAGAAAAGCAAAGCACAGAAAGTACAGATACTATGTACTTATGCTGTAAGGCATGACTATTACTTGCCTGTATTTTCAAAAGAAAAAAAAAATGGAAAGTTATATCAAACAATAATAAAAATGAGATGGTTACTTATGAGGAGGACTAGAAAGGACAGGGATGAAAACAAGATCTATCTCAATATACTGGACTTAAAAGTTTTGATTTGGAACCATATAAATTTTTCACACAAATTACAAAATAAAATTAAGTAAAAGAAAAACAGCAATCCCTAAGCAACCCTAAAACAAATTAACTTAATGTTACCTACTTGATTGCAATTTTAGAGAATTATTTCTAGTGATTTTTAAAATGAAATTTTGATTGCTTTTTCCTTATGGGATATATTTCAGTAATAAGAGAGAACCATAAAGAAATTTCAAATATTTACTGCCTTGGTAGTAATGCTGCTATTCTTCCATAGATATATCTGTACACATATATAAATAAGGCAAGTAATTAACAATCTGTATTGTTGAGAATCAAGATTTTCAGTATTAAGGGAAAAGAAACAAATATGAAATATAAAAGGAAAATCTTGTAACACTAAATTAGAATTTGGAATATCAATATAAACACAATAGATTTTCTCATAAAAGTGTATCAGCTAAACCTGCCCTATGAAAACACCTAGAAGTAATGATCCAACAAAAATGTGTTCCTGAAGCACATATGATTTCATACTATTTCCCAGTAAAAGGAACCAGGAATCTTTGGTTGATTCCGGGTCTGGAATAGTCAGAGAAGCAAGAAAGCTATCAAATACTACTTGGATTATTCAGTGGGAAGTTCATAGGAACCGAGTTGAAAAGGGATCCCTTTAAGCATCAGAAAGAATAATGATGTAATATTATCATCACAATGTTAAAAATTCATAAGCTCATAAAGACATGAAATATAAACCAACTATATTTGAAAGATGTTAGAACATAATGCAAAAATCTGAAAATAAAAATTTTGTCCTTTCTGGACAAACTGCATTTCGGGGTAATCAAATAGCTAATGAGTTAAAATTGTTCAGAGAATCCCAGGTAATAAGGTCAAAAGGAAACACAAAATTAGAACATTACCATTTGTAACACTTAATAAAATGACTCTGACCAAAGATTTTCAATGAATAGCATCCATTAAATGATAGGGAACTTCATAATGTGTCCATCAGGTTGATAACATCTGAAACGATATATGTCCTCTGATGTAATAAAATAGGAAGTACACAAGATCATTTGAGGATTCTTCTCAAAAATTCTACTGGGATTTAATTAAGACTCTAGATTAAACCACCAATCATCAAGTTTTAAAATATACATAGGAAAATGCAATCTATGCATTCTTGTGGATATTAATTTAAACTAGTGAAATCTACAAACACATTTATAAGATGACTGAGGGAATGTGAACACAAACTAGATTATTTCCTATCAAGGAACTATTTTGAAAATTTCTTCAGATAAAAGTAATGACTTTGCTAATAGGATAAAAACCAAATTCCATCTGTTGGAGATATATATTGAATACAAGTTGAGGGGCATTAATAAGTGGGAAAAAAAAAACTTTGCTGAGGTTAGGAGATAAGTGGGGGTGTCTGAAAATTTCCATTAAAGAATAAAAAATGACGCCAGGCACAGTGTAATCCCAGTGGCTCAAGGGGCTAAGACAGGAGTACTGTGAGTTCAAAGCCAGCCTTAGCAAAAATGAGGCACAATGCAACTCAGTGAGACCCTGTCTCTAAATAAAATACAAATAGGGCTGGGGATGTGGCTCAGTGGTCAAGTACCCCTGAATTCACTCCCTGGTACCCACCTGCACCCCCAAAAAAGGAATAAAAGTGCCTTAAATTGGTGTTGCCAATTTAAGGGTCTGACAGAAACTAACATAAAATTCCCTAGGAAGTATAAGCTTGAAAATACTGGCAGCTATCAGAACATGAACAGAAAAGATGTAGGAGATAAAAAGGAGGACAAAGTACAAAATATAAAATAATATAAAATAACATATATATCAATAACTACACTAAATGTAAATGGGTTAAACACTCCAGTTAAAAGACAGTGCTCTAGAAGATGTAAAAGATAACTCCTATTTACAACAGAAATAAAACATTTAAAAAATGAGGAAAAGGAAAACCTGAAAAGAAAAAAATGGGAAAAGGTATATTCTGTAAGCATTAACAACAACAAAAAAAAGTTGTCATAACATAAAAAAAAAAAAATTAAGGCAGAGAGCATTACTAGACTATAAAACAGAGTACTTTCATAATGGAATTTTCCTTCTTTAAAAAAAAATTTTTTTTGGTACAGAGAATTGAAACCAGGGGTGTTTTACCATAGTTACATCCTGAGTCCTTTTTATTTTGGAGACAGGGTCTTGCTAAATTGCCAAGACTGGCCTCGAACTTGCAATCCTCCTTCCTCAGCCTCCAGAAATGCAAGGACTACAGACATGTGCCAATTGCTCAGTTCTAAATAAGCATTTTAAATTTGTAGGTATCTGTCCTTGAAATATGGGCTACAAATGTTATAAAAAGAAAAATACTGGATTTAAAGTCTTAAAGGCTGCCTTTAAGCAGGAAAACTCAAAACACCAAATGTCAAAGTCATTCTTCTTTATGTAATACTCCACTGTGTATATATACCACATTTTCTTTATCTATTCATCTGTTGAAGGGCACCTGGGTTGGTTCCATAGTTTGGCTGTAATATGCTGATTTTAACTCCTTCGTAGAAGTAGTCAAGTGGTGGGTTCATTCCTAGTTTTTTGAGGAATCTCCACACTGCTTTCCAGAGTGGTTGCACCAAATGGCAGTTCCACCAGCAACGGATGTGAGTACCCTTTTCCCCACATCCTCGCCAACATTTAGTGTTACTTGCATTCTTGATAATTGCCCATTCTGACTGGAGTGAGGTGAAATCTCAGAACATTTTTGATTTACACTTCTCTAATTGCTAGGAATGTTGAACCTTTTTAAATATGTTTGTTGACCATTCATATTTCTTCTTTTCAGAAGTGTTTGTTCAGTTCCTTTGCCCATTTATTGATTGGGTTATTTGGGGTTTTTTCTTTTTTTTTTGGTGTTGAAGTTTTAGAGTTCCTTGTATATCCTGGAAATGAACACCCTGTCTGAGGTGTATGTGGCAAAGTTTTTCTCTCATTCTGCAGGGTTTCTATGTTTTGATTATTTCCTTTGCTGTGAAGAAGTTTTTTAGTTTGATGATACCCCATTTGTTGATTTTTGATTTGACTTCCTGTGCTTTAGGGAGTCTTGTTAAGGAAGACAGTTCATGTGTTGATCTGTTGAAGTGTTGGGCCTACATTTTCTTCTAGTAAGTACAGGATTTCTTTCATTCTACTACATATGGATTTCCAGTTTTCCCAGCACCATTTGTTGAGAGGCTATCTTTTCTCCAATGTATGTTTTTGGTGCCTTTGTTTAGTATGATATAACTGTATTTTCAGGGATTTGTTTAATTATTATGTAGCCAAATTTATTTGTTCACCACTTAGAATATATATTGTTATTCAAGAATTACTTGACCCATTAGTAAACTTACCTCTCTGCAACTGTTCCATAAATGCCTATTTCAATTAGCAACACAGATAATTTTGCATTAACATGGAAACATAATATTGTATAAGATTGTTAATGAACATATATTTGTACTACATTTCTTTGCTCATTAGGGTTTGCCCTGTACTTAAGTCATGTCATTTAGTTTGGATTTTCACATAAAAACAATACTGTCCTTTCGGTGCAAGTTTTATTATAGTTAATTGATAACATTCAGTAATTCTAAACTTTTTTTTTTTCTTATTAGCTCCTAATTCAACCTTCTCTATTTATTTAGTTTGAAATTCTATGTGTTCAAGGGCAGCAATGTGTTCAAGGGAAGCTCAATTACTATTGCCTCTATCAACTGTTATACTCTATTATTATGATCCTTCGAAGGATGCAAACACACTTATTTCACCTATTCCAAAGAATGGCAAAAATAAAAATTAATTTCCAGTTCTGAAAACAAAAAGGGAAAAATACTCATTGGCAATTGTGACTTTTACAACTACTTTTTCCATACTTCCAAACATCAAATTATAAAAAAATCATAAAAGCTTCTAGGGAATCACAACCAATTATACCTTGAATCTAATATCCCTGGTACTGTACTCCTTGTGTAAAATGCTAAGTTAAATGCACTTACACAGGGCACAAATTTTAAAATGAGGTCAACAAAAGAAAATGAAGTAAAGGTTGGGTTAGAACAACAGTGAATATTGAACCAAATATTAGAACAATCATGTTCAAATAACCCATGTGAACTGTCATGAGAGTATGAATTGCTGAATATAGAGAATAGTAGATTCTGAAAGCTGAACAACAGATTAACTTCTTATATCAGTTTTTATATCTTACTTGAACACACTTAGACAATTTTAGGTAGTTTTGAAGGCCTTATAGAAATCTTGAGGTAGGTTCTTGTGAATGCCAATCACCACTACTTATATAGAATTTGATCAACTCATATGTATGACATTGAGAGAGAATAAATCATGTTTTTTTAATCTTTTCTTAATTGAATTTTTTTTCATTTTCTGACAGTGATAAACATTTCTAAAATTTTTTTCATACATGTATACAGGGTAATAATGTTTATCATTCTACCATCCTTCCTGTCCCCACTGCCCCACTCCTCCCCTCGCTTCCCTCTGCACAATTCAAAGTTCCTTCATTCTTCCCTACCCATCCCCAACTATGGATCAGCATCTGCTTATCAGAGAAAACATTTGGCCTTTGGTTCTTTGGGATTGGCTTATTTCACTTTGCATGATATTCTCTAGTTCTATCCATTTACCTGCCAATGCCATAATTTCATTCTTCTTTAAGGCTGAGTAATATTTCATTGTGTATATATACCACATTTTCTTTATCCATTTGGGATCATGATTTTTAAGGTTGTAATCTGTTATGGTTTGGATGTGAGGTGTCCCCCAAAAGCTCACATATGAGACAATGCAAGCAGGTTTGGAGGAAAAATGATCAGTTTATAACATTAAACCTATTAATCCCTGTGGATTAATCCCTGACAGGATTAACTGAGTGGTAACTGGAGGCAGGTGGGGTGTGGCTGGAGGAAGAGGTTCATTGGCAGTGTGGCTATGGGGTATATATTTTGTATCTGGGGAATGGAGCCTCTCTGCTTCCTGAACAAAATGTAAGCTGTTTCCCTATGCCACACTCTTCCGCCATGATGTCCTGCTTCACCTGGAGTCCTGACGAATGGAGCCAGCCTTCCAAGGACTAAAACCTCTGAAACTGTGAGCCATCAAATAAACCTTTCCTCCCCTAAAATTGTTCTGATCATATCCTTTAGTCACAGAAGTAAAAAAAAAGCTAACTAAAACATAATATCAATAAGTCAAAAAAGCAGCCAAATTTTTCTTAATTTTAGCTAATAGTTATTTAATCAAACCATAAATTTAATAATGGTTATTAATAATGGTTATTAATATTAATAATGGTTATTAATAATGGTAATTAAACCATAAGTTTAATAACCTCAGAACCACAAATACAAAGTATTTAAGGTAATTTTGTTAAAACTGTAACCTGGTTTATTGAACAAGGCTTTTCTAAAAGGATTTAAGCTTCATGGTTTTGTGATGTTTCTAAACTTTAGGAATACAACTTCTAAATCCATATCCTTGTTCTCCATTTCCAAATCATAATATGTTCTTTACTCTATAGTACTATATTTCCTGACACAGAAATGGTGCCAATTCATAACTAAAAAGAGCAGTAGAAGCTACAAAGTATAAAACTAAACTGATTTAACCCAGAAACAACAAAAAAGTATTCCTTTCAACCTGTTTCCCAAACAATATTTTTCTATTTATTATTAGTAGTATGGAAGATTATTGCCTATCCCAAACATACCTAGAATCAAATCAAACTATTGTTAACATTTCATTTGTATTACTAAAGAATATTAAAACATAGATTAAATTGACCAATCAAAACATACAGACTGGTCAAACAGACTTAAAACAACAATAACAAGTGAGATTCAACTATATACTGTTTATTAAAAACTTCACTGGTAAAGATATACAGACTAAATGACCAGTTGGAAAAAGATATATTACACAAATGGAAGGCAAAAACAAGAGAGGAGTAGCTATACTAATATCGGATAAAATTGACTTTAAATTAGAAATTGCAAAGAGATAAAGATGCTATTATACATTAATAAAAGGATCAATTCAGCAAGGAGACATAATAATTGTAAACATCCATGCACCCAACACAGGACCGCCCAAATACAAATATTATTTGACATAAAAGGAGATAAAGACACTAATACATTAATAGTTGGGGACTTCAAAACCCCACTTTCCCAAAGGAACAGATTGTCCAGGCAGAAAATCAGCAAAGAAACATCTGAGTTGATCATTCTCCAGAGCAAATGGACCTAACAGACATTTACAGAACACTTCATCCAAGGGCAGCAGAATACACATTCTCCTCATCAGTACATAAAACATTCTCCAGGACAGACAATATGTTAGGTCATAAACTAAGTCTCAATAAATTTCAAAGAATAGAAATCATGTTTTGAATGTTCTCAGACTTCGATGGATTAAAACTACAAACCAACAATGAGAAGAATGAAAACTGAATAACATGCTCCTAAATGACCAATGGGTAACAGAAGAAATTAAAACAGAAAAAAAAAAATGTTCTGGAAACCAATGAAAATGACAACACAATATACCAAAGTCTGTGGAATACAGCAAAAGAAAGTGAGAGAGAAGTTTACAGCAATAATGTATACATCAAAACCAGAAAGAGAGGGGTTGGGGAGATAGCTCAGTTGGTAGAATGCTTGACTTGCAAGTACAAGGTCCTGAGTTCAATCCTCAGTCCCGCAAAAAAACAAAAAACAAAACAAAACAAAACAGAAAGAGATCTTAAATAACCTAATAATGTACTTCAAAGACTTAGAAAAACAACAAACCAAATCCAAAGTTAGCAGAAATGAAATTAAGAACACAGCAAAAATAAATCAAACTGAAACTAAAACAACAATTAAAAAGATCAACAAATCAAAGTGTTGGTTTTTATAAAAGGATAAAACAAAATTGACAAACCTTTAGCTGAACTAACCAAGAAAAAAGAAAGAAGACTCAAATAAAATCAGAGAGAAAAAAAAGGAGACATTACAAATGATACACAGAAATATGAAAGATCATAAGAAACTGGAAAATTCAGAAGAAATGGATTAACTCCTGACCACACAGAACCTAGCTAAATTGAACCAAGAAGAAATAGAGGGCTGGGAATATAGCTCAGTTGGTAGAGTGCTTGCCTTGCAAGCACAAGGCCCTGGGTTCAATCCCCAGCACTGTTAAAAAAAAAAAAGAAAAAGAAATAGAAAAATCTACATAGATCAATAATGAGTAATGAGATTGAAGCACTAATTAAAAATCTCTCATCTAAAAAAGTCCAGGACCTGATGGCTTTATTGTTAAATCCTACAAAAAATTAATTAAATCCTAATAAAGCATTAATTACAATTCTTCTTAAATTATTACAAAAAAACTGAAGTGGAAAGAAGTCTGCCAAACTCTTTTAAAAAGACCAGCATTACGCTGAGCAAAACCAGAAAAAGATAAAACAAAAATAAGAAAACTACAAATGCACATCCCTGATATATGCAGAGGCAAAAAATCTCAATAAAATACAAGCAAATCGAGTCCTTAAAAGCACAAAGATCAAACACTATGATCAAGTAGAATTCATCCCTGGAATACAAGAACCGTTCAACATATGCACCTCAAAAAATGTTGATGCGACACCTAGAGAATGAGGGACAAAAACCATGATTGCTTTGATGGATACAAGATTCAACTTCCCTTCAGGATAAAACTCAACAAATAAGGTAGAGAAGGAACATGCATCAAAATACTATAAACTATATAAGTGGGGAACAACTGAAAGCATTTCCTCTAAGTTTAAGCACAAGACAAGGATATCCACTTTCATTACACTTATTTAAAGCCTACCAAGAGCAATAAGGCAAGAGAAAGAAAGAAAGGGGATCCATACTGGAAAGGAAGTTAAATATCCACATTTACAAAGGACATGATTCTATAGATAGAAAAACCTAAATCTACTGCATCAGAAAACTGTAAGAACTTAAATTCAGTACAGTAGCAGGATACAAATCAACACAGAAAAAAAAAAAAAGCACCGTTTTTATATAGCAATAATGAACTTGTTGAAAAGAAATGAAAAAAAATATTTAGGAACAAAATGAACCAAGGAAATGAAAGATCTCTACAAAAAAATTATAAAATATTGTTGAAAAAAATTATAGAGGTCACAAGAAAAATGAGCAGATACTTCTTGGAATGAAAGAATCAATATTGTTGTGCCAAACAATCTACAGATTAGATGTAATTCGCATAAAAATACCAACAACTTGGGTTGGAGCTGTAGCTCAGGGGCACAGTGCTTGCCTAGACATGTGAGGCACTGCGTTCGATCCTTAGCACCACATAAAAACTAAGTAAATAAAATAAAGGCATGCTGTCTATCTACAACTACAAAAATTAAAAAAAAAAAAAATATATATATATATATATATACCAACAATTCTCTTTCTTTCCCTCTCCTTCCTTTTTTTTCTTGGGCCTTGTGCATGCTACACAAGCACTCTACCACTGAGTCATATTACCAACCCCTAATGACTTTTTTCACATAGAAAAAACAATTCTACAATTTATATGGAACCACAAAAGACCCAGAATAGCCAAAGTGATCCTGAGCAATTAAACATGCACACACAGTTGGAGGCATCACAATATCTACTTCAAAACATAACCCAAAGTGATAGTAACTCAAGTTGCATGGTACCAGCATAAAAACAGACACATGGAGCAATGAAACAGAATAGAGAAATTAATCCACTTTCATGCACCCAACAGATTTTTGAGAAAGCTGCCAAGAACATACAATGGAAAAAAGTCACTCTTCAATACATGATGCTGGCAAAACTGAAAATGCATATGCAAAAGAATGAAACTAGATCCCTTCCTCAACCTACACAACAATTCAACTCAAAACGGTTCAAAGACCTAAATGTTAAACCTGACATTACAGAATTACTTCAAGAAAAAACAGGGCACACACTTTGGGACAATGGTGTATGTAATTTTTTTTAAAGATAAGACTGCAAAGGTATACGCAAAAAGGGTAAAAACAAACAAAAGGGATTACATCAAAGAAAGAAATTTCTGTCCAGCAAAAGAAATCATCAATAGAATTAAGAGAACTTACAGATTGGGAGAAAATATTTGCAAACTTCATCCTATAAGGAATTGACTTCCAGAATGCATAAGGAATTAAAAAAACTGAACACCAAAAACAAACAAACAAAAATCCAATTAAAAAATGGCTGAAGAACTAAATAGACATGTCTCAAAAGATGACTGATAAATGGTGGTCAACAAGTATATGAACTAATCAATTTCACTAATCATCAGTGAACTGCAAATCAGAACTACAATGACTTATTTCACACCAATTAGAATGGAGAAAAGTAACTTTTATACAGTATAAATGAGTACAGTCATTATGGAAAACAGTATGGAAATTCCTCAAAAGATGAAAAATAGACTATATGATCCACAGACCAAAAACAGACTATATTATATACCCTACTACTTGGGATATACCACAAAGAGATAATATTATTAACCAAAAAGATACTTGCATTCCCATGTTTATTGTAACACTTCACAATAGTGAAAATTTGGAATGAATCCAGACATCCTGCAGGGGATAAATGGATAAAAAAAGAGTAACGTATTTATAAAAGCAATGGAATATTATTTAGTCAGGAAAACAATAAGATTCTGTCATTTGCAGCAACATGGATGGAAGTGGAGATCACTATGTTAAGTGAAACAAGTCATACACAGAAAGACCAAAAACACATGTTCTCACTCATTTCTGGAAATCCTCAAGTTAACGATGTAGAACCAAAGAATGAACTGTGGTCACCAGAGACTGGGAAGGGCAGGGGAGAGGATGGTACAGAGAAAGTTTAATAAGGGGCACCAAAAAGAGCCACAGTCTCCACTTCTGATTCCTATTTAGCACAGTAATTAATTGGTTAAAATAACGTGAGGGGTAAGGTTGTGGCTCAGTGGTAGGTCACTTGCCTACCATGTGTGAGGACTGGGTTCAACTCTCAGCAGTACATAGAAATAAATAAAACAAAGTCCTATCAATGTCTAAAAAATATATATTTTAAAGAAATTTGTGATATTTTTCAAAATGACTAGAAGAGTACTAAATTCTCAACACACAAAAAATGATTAATGGTTGAAGAGATGGAAATGCTTATTACCTTGTTGATTATTCCACACCATATACATGTGTTGAATTTTCATAATATAACCCATAAAGACATATGAATATTATGTCAGTAAAAACAAGTATTAAAACAACATTTTGTTACAGTTCCCATAACTCTAAATATCTGACCCAGTCCATTTGCTTTCTGCCAAAAAGGATTTAACTCATTTCTAGCCAAGAAGCTGTTTACAATGTAAAGCTGTACTATTTAAAACAGGGTATAGAGACTGTTACATCTCTGTGACATGTTTATTACACCAATGTGTGGTGAAATAAAGTAAATCAATTGTTATTACAAAGCTGACTATTTCAGCTGACTTTTTTTTAACATAGACTTTTTAAATGAAGACAGCAATGCATTAATTTACATTCTGGTAAAAGTGCCTTATTTCTTCTTTGAACCAGTAAGAAACTATTTGTAGATGAGCTACTCTGAATAGCACTGACCTAAAGAATTCCAGAAAAAGGATGTTCTATTAATTTTGTAATGGCATCCAAACAGGAAGAATTTCCCTCAGTTTACCAACTAACTGAAATTGCTGTGCTTCAATTTAATCCCATTATCTTATCTTTCATGCCAATGGAAAAAAATGTTCAAACAGCAATTTTTTCCCCTAGTATTTAAAAGGCAAGCTGGTGTGGCTCAGGAGGCTGAGACAGGAAGATCCCAAGGTCGAGGCCAGCCTCAGAACTTAGTGAGATCTGTCTCAAAATAAAAAGGGATGCGGGGTGTGGGTGGGTGGGGCTGCTGGGGCTGGGTTCAGTGGTAGGGCGCTCGCCTCCAACCCCCAATGTGCAAGTCACTGGGTTCGATTCTTAGCACCACATAAAAATAAATAAAGATTAGAACAGAATAAAAGGACTGGGGATGTGGCACAGTGGTAAAATTCCTCTGAGTTCAATCCCCAGTATCAAAATAAATAAATAAAATAAAAGGTAATACTTCCTTCCACTTTGGAGTCCTCTTAACAAATACATCTTGAATAGTCATTTAGGAAGTTTGCCATCTGTAATCATATACTTCTAACATAATAAAAATCAATTTATATTACTTATTTATAAGGCATATATTTACATTCTATTTAATAACATAGTTATGATCAATGCATTAGAATTTCAATTTTCAGAGTTTATGCATGTACTACATTTAATAAAAATGACAGGAAAACATTACAATAAAATAATTTTTCTTTAGATTGTTAATACCTGAACTATCTGTTTATCATTAAGGAAAAACAACGTAATTATAATAAAATTAATTACTATGAAAATTAGAAATCTGTTCATTCTTTTCTGAAGACACAGATATTTTAAATACTTTTTTAAAACATTGACTAATCTATTGCACCCAACAAGTGTATGCAAATATATTAGTTTGCAATCCAAAGATAAGAATTGTTAAACCCAGATCAGCCTGCTGGAAAATGAGATAACAGGTCTGAGGAGTATTTGAAGCTCACTTTATACCAATTAGTCCATAGCTAACGACCAGCTGAACAGATGCTTGAGCAAACTTACTGACATCAGCCCAGCCAGCTCTAACCAACCTGCATACTAATGGAAAACAAATGAATGGGTGTTGCTTTATTTAAAAAGTTAAGATTTGTTTAGAAATCTTTGATTACTACAAGGACACCCACATATCCTGGTTTACCTGTAGCAATTCTGGTTTTCACCTGCTGTATGGACATATTATTATAAATAGTACCTCCTTTCACTATAAAAAGTGTACTGATTTGTTCAATAAATTATATGGTCCTCCTAACATAAATAATATAAAAGTTGTGTTTAACTTTCTTTTTGCAACTTGAATAACTTATACTGTTTACAAGCCGTGTAAGTTTTTAAACTAGATGCTCTGTAATGTACCTTTGTCTCTACCACCAGTTTCTACAATTTAGACAAATTAAAAAGATTATTAGGTTAACTAAGAATCTTAAATGTAGCAGTGTAAGTATTTCCTAATTTTAGGATCTTAAAGAGGATATAAGGAGGAAATAAATTACAATAATTAATAAGATAGTTAAAGAAGTCAGACATAAATGAATGCAGAAAAAAAGTCAATGTCTTCCTTTACACTAAAAAGTAACCAATTAGAAAATATAATGGAGGAAAACATTTGAAATAGAAAAAATGGATAGAGCCAATTTATCTACAAGGATCCAACATATTATGTACAACAACAATTATGTAAGCACCAGTAAGAAAATGTTAAAAAAATACAAAAGAAACTCATAATAATGAAATAATGACTAAAGTAAAGCCATCTTTTTTACTTCTATTAGTTCATACCTTGTTTGTTTCTCATATCTGATAAATAAAACACTATTTTCCAGGATCATCTATTTTTTTAAGCACTGAAATATTTTATTTGCTGAAATTGTATAACACAACTAAAAATTAAACAAATGTTTAATATCTCCTTTCATGAAACAGCAGCAGGAAGTGTTCTAAAGTCTCTTCAATTCAAGGATCATCTTGAGGAACGGAATATGAGGAATTAAAAGCAGTTATTTATAAACAATATTTTGTTAAACTCCATTATAAAAACTGGTATGAAAGAAAGCTGCAAAAGTCCACAAAAACATATTTTGCTCTTCTATAAGTTATTTTTTTCAGGGCAGTAACACAGGTTATTCTGTTTAGACTAGTCTTTCCCATAAAAGATAAACTAAAATGAACAACGACATTGCGAAATTTTGTAGGAGTGATAAAATAAGAACTAATTTTTAGTATGTATACAGAGATACAACCACCAGAGGAATGGAAAAAAAAAATGTATACCTAGCTTTTCTGTTGTTGGAAAATCAATGTATTTTGTGCATTTGGGGAGAAGGGAAGAGTAAGAAAATTGAAGCTAAAGGCTAATAGATGCTAGTGAATATTAAGTTATTCCATTTCTATCATTTTTTCTTAGAACTCATTTATTATATTATGTATTATAATGGTGTCAAAAATTATGAGATAAACATTAACATGATTTTATTAAGCAAGGTGGTTTTACATACAAATAAACACTTTTTAAACACAAGAATATTATGGTTTTACTTGGAAAGAGCAATTTTTTTGTATTAAGTAATAGTTATAATGCATAATTTAAGTTTCATAATATTTTGTAGTCTAACCTGAATGATTATAATTTTATAATATTTTGTTATAATTTATAATATAAAGGTCAGAGGAAGCCACGTGTGTATGAGAATTATTTTCTAAATAGCAGTTAATGGTTTTCAAATAAATTGTTTTCCAGCTAAATTAGTCCCTGGACCTAATTCCAATACTGCATTTTAAAAATAAGGATTGGCTTTTAGAAATCACGTTTTCAATGAACAGGACTGTTTTTCTCCACCTCTTAAAATTGAGCTGGCCTTACTTATGACTTATCTTAGTCAATATATTGTAGCAAAGTTATAATAGTGTGTTGGTTCCAAACCTAAGTATAACCTAGGTATTAAGAAGTCTCTTTGCATGGTTTCTTTCTTTGTCTTTGGACCCTTGCCTCCTTTATAAGAACATGCTACAGAATTGAGATTGTAAAACAGAGCTGAGTTTGCCCAGCTAAGGCCATTCTGCATCAGTTAGCGCCCAGCCAACCTGCCAGCTGACTGTGGATTCATGAGTGAACCCAAAAGATTAGTCATGCCAGTTCAGATCAGTTCAGATCAGCAGAACTATCCACAGACTTGTGAACAAAAATTAACATTACTGTTGTAATGCCACTGAAGCTTTGTTTGTTGTTAGTTGTTAGCTGTTAGCCAGCTGTATTACTGTGGCAATATATAACGAACACAGAAATTGATACCTAGAATTGATGTGTGCTATAAAGCAAAAACTTAAAATAAGAGGCACTGACTTTGGGGCCAAACTAACATTTCAGTTACAGAAGGTGGAAAAATATGAGGAAATTCTAGGAAACTGGAAATATGGCAATCCACGTTATGCAGCTGTGAAATATGTTTACAAAGAAGTTAGACAATATACTTCAGAAACTTTTGGACCCGAGAAAACTAATTTCCAGGCAGAAAGCTGAAAATGCCAACTAATAGCTCCTAGTTAAGTATAAGGTTCAGGAAAGGTTCAAGAAAGAAATGAGCAAAAGAATGAACTAGTCATTTTACAAGCAGAGAATAGAAAGAATACAGAGGAACTGGGATTTGCTAGTTGGAAAATAAAACTGCTTTTGTTTTCATTCTCCCGTAAGACTTTCAAAATAAGATGAAACCCATAGACAAAGATCACCTCAAGGATATAGCTGTAGGTTTCTCTCTTAAGATCAATAAAAGGGGCTGGGGAGATAGCTCAGTCAGTAGAGTGCTTGCCTTGCAAGCACAAGGCCCTGGGTTCGATCCCCAGCACCCAAAAAAAAAAAAAAAAAAAGAAAGATCAATAAAAAAATTAAGGCAGGCTCTTAGTTTGGCAAAATGGATTTTAAGATTGTTTATGGGCACGAGCCTACAGAATTCTGATCCCCAAGTAGTAAAAGTTGTATCTAGAGACCAAGAAAGTCTCAAAAACAATTTTGGGTATGGATATTTTTAAAGCATGGAATACACCATATTGGGTGCATAGAAAGTCCACAAAGGCTTTTTATTTTTCTCCAGTACTGGGAAGTAAACTCAGGGGTGCTTTACCACTCAACTATACCCAGAGTCCTTTTGAATTTTTATTTTGAGACAGGGTCTTGCTAAGTTGCTGAGGCTAGTCTTAAACTTGTAATCCTCCTGCCTCAGCCTCCCAAGTAGCTGCAATTACAGACGTGCACCAATGCACCCGGCCACACAAAGTCACCAGCCTGAACTGCTGGTCAGCCCTTGCCACTTACTTGGCTAAAAGACTACTGCAGAAGTGATGGTGCCAAACGGCCTTGCATCTTCTGCTTCCTTTCCTGAATTCCTGCCTTGGCCATGAGAACAACCCCAGGTTAGCCTGCTGAAAAATGAGACTACACGGAGCAGAGCATATCACAGCTGTTTTTACTTTTTTGAATAAGATGGCAAAGCCAACTCCTCCATCCCACAAAAAAAAAAAAAACCTCTTACCCTACCACTACCCACTCCTGGTACAGACCTTTAGATTTATATCTGGAGTTATTGCAAATGCCTCAGAACTATTCCCTATGCTTCTATTTCTTCTATAACCGTTAATCTATTACAATATTCACCATGTAAATGTTGTAATAAGTGATAATTTTATTCTTACTACTGATGATTACCTAAATCCAAATCCATAGTATCAACTCTTCTCCAGACTATTATAAGACCTTCACAAATAAAACTTTCCCTTTCTTCTGTAATTCTTCTAGAAAATATCCAATTTCCTAAACATACTTAAAAATAACACGTTCATTCCTAATTTCAAGACTTGGTTCCATTATTTTGATTCATACTGTTCTCTCCCACTAAAAGGATACCACTTCATCCTTTGCCTGTCCAAGTCTTATCCACACTTTGATCCTCTCTTCATAATGAGTTTTCTAACAGGCTAACCCAGAAAAATGTCCTTTGGCTCCAATATCTAATGCACTTCCTCTATATACTTACTGAAGCTTTGCCATGTATGCTTTTTTTTTACTTAGCTGTTTTGTGTGTATTAGCTTTTGAAGAGCAAAAATGGTGTCTCACACGTTTTCATTAAAGTCCTCTTAATGCTCAGTACAAATTCATAAAGACATGAATATATTCAACATCATCACTAAATCCATGTGAAAAATATCCAAATATCTATTTAACAAATGCACTTTTTCAGAAAATAATTACTTGAATGTAACTTATTGTTTTCCTTTTATATACTGGAACAAAAATATGCAATTAAATTTATCTTAAAGCTGTTTATCTTATCTAATGCAAAATACATAATATTAACATTAAAATACATACCCTCTCTGGAATAAATCCACATTGTAGAACTTATTTAGCTCTACAGAAAATTCTACCATTGCTTGAACTTCAGTCATTTTTAGTTTATTCCCAGAAGATAAATCTGGAAACAGCACCTTAGTTTTAAAAAGGGGAGAAAAAAAATCATGAGAAGTACAACAAAACATCCAATTTATAAAAAAAATGCAATAATTTAAACATATTTCAGAATGATACATAAGCAGAAATTTAAAATGAAGTAAACTGTCAGGTGTGTTAGCTCACACCAATAATACCAATGACTTGAGAGTCTGAGGCAGGAGGATCCCAAGTTCAAAGTCAGCCTCAGCAACTTAGTGAGAACCTAAGCAACCTATTGAGACTCTGTCTGAAAATTAAAAATAAAATAAAAAAGGGTCAAAATGTGGTCCAGTGGTTAAGTGCCCCTGGGTTCAATCCCCAGTACCGAAAAAAAAAAAAAAAATTGAAGCAAACTAGTTCAGTATGCCTAACTTAGTCTAACCCAAATAAAGAGCACCACAAATCTATACTTATCAAACAGCACTACTTTCTATATTTTAAGATTTGTCCTCTTAAAATGTTTTTCTAAGATGTTTGCCTTAGTGACATTTATGTGAGAACAAATACAATGTTACTAGAACAAATTTTTGATTTTATCTCATAAATAAGACAATTAAAAAATTTTAAGACACCTAATTATTATTCTGTATTCTACTTTACACATAATAATCCATGAAAGTCTTTTCTCTGTTAAGAGTTCTTCAGTGACTATTTACTTTTAAATTAAAGAAAAAAATTTTTCCTTCATTATGATAGGTTAAAGTATTCAAAGAAGGTTAAAAAAAATCCAACGAACAAGAAAACAGGACCAAAACAATTCCATTCATTAATATATATATCTATATATGGTTGGTGTATAGTCTAATTGTGCACATTAGTACAATTAGAACAATATTTATAAAAATGGGATCAAACCATATGTACACTTTATAATCTAACTCACTTAATTTTCTGATGGACATGTAAGTCAATAAATGTAGTTGTACAATACTATTTTTAATTATAATTATTATAACTGTGAACATGTTATAGTTTAGACAATCACCCATTGTTGGGTACTTCAGTTCAATCTTTTCACTATTTCAGGAAAAAAAAAAACTAACAATCGCTCTCTTCAATAGACATATTTAACAGCAAATTAAGAGTAGTTGGTAGACAATTCTGTATAAATTTTTGTATTTCTGCATGTCTTACTTGTAGAGACACTGACAACCTTTGTTTCAGACTATTTTTTATATAGTTTATATAGATCTTTGTATATGGTCTTAAAATTCAGACACAGTGTCTTATGCTAAAACAAAGGAAAGATATGTCTAATATCCTGTGTAATAAAACTAAAGTCTTCCTCCAAGGCAAAAGCTAGATGAATTTGTTATCCATTATAAAAGATTAGGTTCTCTTAGCTCAGGGTTCTTCTCTTGTGAAAAAACCTACAGGTGTCACCTGGTATACAAGCTACTGCTTTAAGTATAAACCATCTTTGTCTTTGATCCATGAATCTCATGTCTTCTGCTAAAATCCATAGCACCATGGTAGGCTACCTTGCTAGCTTACAAGTGGGGTAAAATCTCAGATCCTTCACAATTCTTGAAACAGTTCTTCTTTAAAATTTAGCAAACATTCAAATATCATGAACTAAGTGCAAAAGAAATGTCATATCCTTACCTCTGCTGATCAAAACTTCATTTTAACATTATTAAAAAACCAATCTTGTACGTCCAGTTACTGATTCTTGTTACAAATATATTGTTCCCCCTATGAGACAAAGAAAATAGCACACATAAAAAAGTTAATGCTTCAATTATTAATATTCTCAATTTACATAAAATATCTATACCTTGATAAGGCTTAGGAACAAATTACAATTTTACTAATATCACTAATATCAACATCAATTCTATAAAAGGATTCACTTATACATAATGCAGGTACAAGAATAAAGTACTTTTTTTCTTAGTTCAGTGGTTCAGAAACAATTCTCATTAATACCAAAACATTATAAACTTATTAATTCTTAATATATAGAACTCATCATTTATAAATAACTGAGTGATTTGTAAAATTTCATATATATGTCTGTGATTTTATGTATATGTGTATGCATAAAATGAGTTATTTAAAATATTGACAGAAAAGTTGCCTCATTATGCTATACTTTTTCACATTTCAAACAATAATTAAAAAAATTTTTTTGCTCTTGGTATAATTATTGTAATACAAAAACATTAGAATAAAGACTACATTCATTTTTCAACACAGAACCTTTTCTCTCATAAAGGCATAGACTTTGTCAACTTCAATAATTGCATCACTAATAATTAATAGTAATCATTGTAGATTAAAACAAGACTATCTTTATAAAAGGCATTCCCTATTTCATGGAAAAACATCTAAAAGCATTTCATACACACACACACACACACACACACATATGCACACACACATTTTCATGTGGGCAGGGTTTAGATCATGCTCTGGTTCTGATTCTGATTCAAGTTTGGTCAAGTCTCCAGGTCTTAGCTTCTCAGATATAAAAAGATATCAAATCAAACACTTACAGAACACCAAATATAGGGCAGGAATTGCAACAGATACAAGGTATAGCTCAGTTCCTGGTCTCAAAAAGTTACCTATCCATTAGGAAGCAATAACTTAAGTATAGGATAATGGTTAAAATATGGGCTTTGAATTTGAGTCCCAGAGCCAATATTTTGGTAGGTGCCCTCATACCCTACCACCCCTATCACCTAAATCATATACAGTTTGGAAGATTAATAAACTTTTCTCATTTAACTATTTAAACTTTCTAATTTAAGCTATTTTCATTTTGGGATCCCAATTACTATAACTTGGCCTTTCCCTTAACACAGAAATTAATATCAGAACTGGAGTAATGCTATAACAAAATCCTTACATAGTGGCACCAGCTTAGTAATTTCACACTAGTGACCTACCTGTGTGGAAGCAAAACAATTGGTAAAACTTTTGTCTACAATAACTTGCAGAAATAGGTGTCCACAAAATGCTCATAACCACCAGAAAAGTACATGAAAAGTGCCACAACATTGGATGTGTTGGTGGTTCTTTATTGTGTTTACTTAGGCAGAACTGACTAGTAGATAGGCAAAGGTGGAAAGAAATAAGACAGAAGAAATGTGGGGCCTTGCAGTCAACTGCTTCAATACCCACACACACAATTACCATTCTTCCCAAAGGAATTCTTCCAAGATTTCTGGACAAAATAAAGGTATCCAGTGCTGTAATTAAGATTAGATTAAGGATGCTGCCATCTCACTAATGCCCATTGTTTCAGATAGTTTCATGATAGTGGTATGAGGGATGAGGGATGAGGATGAGGATGTGCCTCATTAAAATGTGCTGTATGCACAGAAAAATAAAGAAAAAAGGCAGGCATGTGAAACATGTCTAGTTACTGTCACAGAACTGAATGGAGACAAACAAAAATCCTGTTATGTTTTTGACAGAATTATATTTGTCAAATTACAAGCTAACCTGAAAAGCCTAAAACTGTATGACTTGTAGTAGGAAGTAGATTATGAAAACTGTGCCCTAAGTGAACAAACTTGCAACCCTAATTGCAAATGTGGTCATGGAGGTTAAATTTCCAACAGCAAAGACAGGGATCAGAATGCAATGAACACAGGAAGCAGGACTAAAGATATTATTCTACTGCCAGGGCCTAGAATCTTCATTATTCCTGCCCAACATTCCTCTCAACCAGAAAATATTTGTTTGTTTTCCCAAATGGGAGACTTGATTAGTATTTTCCTGTTTCTAATTCACCACAAAATGTTGAGTATGTGTGAGGGATGAAGATGGAACAGATGACTGTTTTGTTTACAGGTCACTGGACTGGAAGTATTGTATCTCTCAGTAATCATGGTTTAATGCAACTAAAGGATGGCATGTTGGGTGTTTTCCTTCGAACAAGAAAGTAGGAGTGTTTTCAATAGGTAGGATGAACAATACATATGGATATTTGGATGGCTGGAGTGGCAGATTAAGGAAGACTGCTTGTCATTTCCATTTTCCCCTTCTTCCTAGCCCAATGGTCATTCAGCCTAAGACAACATTTCCTAAATTCTTTTAATACCAAGTGATTCTACCCATGGAAGGTGGCTAAATGATCCAACTCATGGAATATAAACCAAAGTGAAACATGCATTATCTGCCTCCCTTTTTAAAAAGGAATTTCTCTGCCCTGAACCTCATCTACCTTTGTTTTCTTAACAGGCTAGAATACCTTCTTGATAGTGACCTAGTTTTGATCACACATATTAGGACAAAGCCCTGAAGAATTCATGGAAAAGCAAAATGATGGTGAG
Organism: Sciurus carolinensis; assembly: GCF_902686445.1. Classification (NCBI taxonomy): domain Eukaryota; kingdom Metazoa; phylum Chordata; class Mammalia; order Rodentia; family Sciuridae; genus Sciurus; species Sciurus carolinensis. The sequence continues at coordinate 89,882,431 of NC_062219.1, forward strand.
ATTATGGATTCCTGAATGTCTTAGCTGCCTACATCTCTCATATTTTGAAACTTTGATACTGTGAATACCTAATCTATACCTATTATCAGGATCTTCCATAATTTCTTTGACCTCATCTCCTACCATTCTGTCCGCTCCAATCACACTAATTTCCTTTTTATTCTTAGGCACACCAAATATATTCTCACCTCAGCACCTTTCCACTCATTGTTCCCTGGAATATCATTCATTCCAAATATTCACATGACTTATTCCTTTACCTCCTTTTGGTCTTGGCTCAAATTACCAACTTCTCAATTAGGCTTCCTTGGTCACACTATCTAAAATAGTAACTCTGCTCCTGGCATAACCTATCTCTTTCTTCCTTTATTTTTTTACATCTAACATACTGAAGAATTTTACTTTTTAGTCTTTACTATGTCTCCCCTTTGCTAAAATGTAACCTCCATGAAGGTAGGAAATTCTGATTACTCTGTTCACTACTGAATTTCCACTGCCAGACACACAACAGGTGCTCAATTTAATATTTAAGGAACATTTAACACATTAACATTAAAGGTTCCATAAATATTAACTATTACTATTTTTCTCCTCTTTAAGCTGAACTAATTTGGAGAAAGGAATTATTATCATACTATACTGAAAACAGACATGCATGAATAAATTTTCATATTAAAATTCCTTTATTAGTATAAGTTCAAGCACTGCTAGCAGTTTCCTCCACTCTTACTCTTGCATCCTACTATGCTTTTTGTTCTATTGTTGATGATCAGTTTTCCTTAAATTCTTCCCTTGTTCTGAATATTCCTAAATAGAAATATGTATAGATAGAGTGATACTGATAAAATCACTGTGACTCTCATCTCCCAACAAAAAAGAAACAGATGTTTATATTTTTAAATTAGTAGAAGAAAAATTTCAAAGGGAGTAAAGGAAAAGGAGAAAAAGCAAAAGCAGAAAGAAAAGAAAAATTCAGAGGATTTTCAGTCAAGGAGGATCTTTCTGATCCTCTTGTCATAAACTACTCTTTTCCCATCTATAGAAATCAAAGTAATTGCAATTTGACCCCACCAATCCTTACTATCCAATGCTATCAGGTACTTATAAAATTTCAAAGGCAAATTGGAAGTCAATTTTTTTCCCCTAATGGTGAAATTTTCTCAATTTTAGATGCTTCCAACTACCTAAAAACAAAAGCAAAACAAAAAAACTTGTATACTTCAAAACCAAATTCAACCATCAAACCAATTCTTCCCCCCCCCCCCCCCCCCGTACTGGGGCTCGAACTCAGGGCCTTAGCTGAGCTATCTCCCCAGCCCCAAACCAATTCTTTCTATGATTTAACAGTTGGAAATCTCTGACTTATACAGATTCTTATGCTACTCATGAACCACAAAAACCCTGGTCTGTCCTTTATCAAGAACTAAAGAGGGCTGGGGAGATAGCTCAGTTGGTAGAGTGCTTGCCTTGTAAGCACAAGGCCCTGGGTTCAATCCCCAGCACCACAAAAAAAAAAAAAAAAAAAAAAAAAAAAAACTAAAGAAAATGCAGAAAGGACTTCTTTCATTTAAGATGATGCATGGGAGACTCTCCATTGCAGAGATCTTCCTGCAATCAACAAAAGCTATGAATTTCATGGCCCTCCTACATAGTTCACTGACTGACTCAGACCCCATCACTTTAATCTGAGCCTCTGAAACTAATGGAGTCAGTCAATTTATACCAGACCGAATCATCCATTCTACTGGTCCTAGCAAAGCAGTTTAAAATTGAACAATCTGGAGGTCATTCAAATAAGGATCCTTGCTGGGCATTCCTAGGTCACTACAGATAATTCACTCAAGCAGACTAAAAACCCCAATCCAAAGAACCCAGTGGGAACCCCAAACAGAAAATGGCTCTTATACTAAATAAGAAACTTATGCTGCAGAGACAAAAATGATTTCTTTACCAGGAAGGGTAAAAGAACTGACAATTACCATGTAATACCTCAGGACAAGTTAGCTTTTTCTCAAAGAAAAAAAAAAATCAATTAATCTGAAGATCATTCTTGGTCCTTTAGAGCTGCTCACTCCAACAAGGAGACCACCAGCAACATGTGGTTACTGAACAATTAAAATGTGTTGAAGGAACTGAATTTTAAATTTAAATCTAACACTGAAGCAATATGAAATATTTTCCTATTAAATAAAACATTGTTTTTACAGGATTAATTTTAATCATTAAAAAAGTAAAGTAGTTAAAAAAACAGCGTACCAATTGAAATGCTGTGAGTACAAACTACACAATGGATTTTAAAGACTGTACAAAAGAAATGAATGCAAATATCTCAATCTGTTTTTACACTTATCATATTTTGAAATAATATTTTGGATATATTAGGTTAAGTTTAATTTTTTGATGAGGCAACTAGAAAATTTTAAATTACACATCTCAGTTATTTCTATTGGATAGCATAGCCTAGAAATAGCAGAGTATCCCTTTAACTGCTAGTGTGTATAACAACTGTCCCAGGAATTAAGTACATAAAACCATGCATAGCTTCTAAGACTACAAGGATACCCACTCCCACCAGATCAGTTGAGAGATACCCACTAACCTCAAAGAGGAGCTAAGGCATGAATATCTGCAAAAATGTGGGAGATGTTCCTGCACCACCTTGAACTCAAGTCAGAATTCATGAGTGCCTCAGAATAAAAGAGGATATGGAAATACCTAAAAATAAGAGGAACAACAATAATAACAACAACAACAACAACAAAGAGGAACAGCTCAATGGTCCCTTAAGACGGACTGGAGACCATAGGGGATGATTGGTTCCTCTCACAAGAAATCAAAGAATAGCTCTGACTCTTCACATTTGGGCCCATAGATGCCCTTAGGATATTCTCTCTCCTAATGCAGAAGGTAAAGGAATTGAATGAATTGGAAATTCCAGACCCCTCTGTCAGTCTAAGGACTAAAGGGATCACCTTTCATTAATTACAGAGGTAACTGCTCCAGTTTCTGAATTTTACTCACAAATTAGCAACTCTGGTACAAACAGGTTCAGAGTTTGTAATGCTGATGGTCCAAGTTAAGATGCCCCAAAAGACATTACCTTGTAAGAAAAAAAATCTCATATGGACCAACTTACCCTTAAAAACCCTTTGAAAGGTTCCCTGTTACAATTGATATATTATTTCTCCTTAGATGTGACCTATTCATTTTTTCCACCACATTTAGAAAAATGTTCTTTTTGTCCTTCTACTAGATAATGTTGGGAAATTTTGTAAAAAATAAAACACACACACAAACACACACACATTATCTACCTTTAAATGTTCACATTTAATATATTCAATATAGTGAGAAGCTCACATTATGATGGACAAATGGGAACTGATACCAAATGAAGGAACAGCAGAATCAATTCAACTAGATGAAACCCTCACACTTATAAAGATAAATTGGGGGGCTGGGGAGATAGCTCAGTCGGTAGAGTGCTTGCCTTGCAAGCACAAGGCCCTGGGTTCAATCCCCAGTACCCAAAAAAAAAAAAAAAAAAAAAAGATAAATGGGATCTGAGACTGACATTTGAGATCAGAATCAATGAAGAGAAAAACAGTTAACATGTATAGTTAAATTCAAGTATGCTAAATAGAAATATGATAGTTCTGAAAGAGAGAGGTTTTCTAGATCTATAAAGAGATTAATTCAATGCATTTAACGGCACCAAGTTTAAATTTTGTATTGATTTTCTTGGGTCTTCTCTAAAGAAATAAGCAGGAAGTCTAAAACAGGAACAACCCCAGAAGTCTTCATAATACTGTTCCCATGAAAAAAGCAACTGATTTTTATAACAGTCATGTCTGTGGCACGCCAAGGAGAGTAGAAAGATATGTTTCTTGGTGGAAGGTATACTCAGCTACTACCATTCCTAAGTCCTACTTACTTAGGGCACAGGAGAACTCCAATCTATGTTGACTTTTTTGAGTTAATCTTGATCCTGTGGGATCCTTCAGCAATAAGCTGCAATCGATCAATCAGTGACATCTGAATTAGTCTTGCATCCTTAATCCAACTATTTGGTGTAATTTCTGGCCACCTAAGTTGGCTAAGTCTGCATTGATTAGTTCAGTTGTAATATCTGAGCTGTGTAATATCTGACTGTAGTCATATCTCTTGATTTATATTTAGGTCCTTTTTTGGTTGGCCGAGGCATGACACCCTACCCATCCTTGTGTAAACTCTCTTGCAGGAGCTAAATATGCTCAGTCTTTAGATTATATGCTGCTGTAAATGGTCACGCCACCTGTCATTTGCTTGACTCTGAAGATCAACCCCAATCAGATGGTTTTTAAATTTTTCACAATCATTGACTGTATAACACACTTTCCTTCACTTTAAAAAGTGATCCACAGTAAAGTTAAGCTTATCAGAATCATTATAATAAAGGAGACAGTAATGAAAGTAAAATCACTTTTCTAGAAATTTATTGCTACTCCTTATTTACCAAAATGAACTTCAGATAGAGTTCATTTCACAAGCCATAGGCTATGTTGTATGAATTACAGAAATATTTAAAAAGAAAATATGAAATTCTCCTATTCTGAGGAGAGGGGCAGAAGGTAGCTCTTCCAAAGGAGAGCATCTTGATAGACAAATTATATTTTAAAAAGCTATAAGTTTCTCTGTTGGAGATACCAAATATACACCAAACAGTAATATGAAATAAAAACCAAACACAGGCACTTAAAACTTGTTAAACCATCAACTCTGGTACCAATAGCTTTAATTATGTTATTTCATTTAATTCTCCTATAAATCTGAAAGAGCTAATATTACTCCATGTTACAGGAGCGGAAACCAAGGAGAATAAAGTTTACATAATTCATCCAAACTCACACAGTAAGAAAATAATAAAAAGGACAAAAAACTCAATAGTCTTTATTTGTACCTGCAAAATTCTAAAATTCATACCTGTACTGTTCTAGGAAGTAGATATAATGAACATCAAGCCATTAAAAAAGGGGCCATCAAAAGAAAAGCTGAAATCAGAATGCAACATTAACGACAAAAAAGTATAATAGCTATATTCAATTTGCCATGTAATAAACATTATTTCTAAATTATAAAATCCTCAAATTTCTCACACCCTACAGTCACACATGCAAAATTATAGTTTTAAAGGCATTGTCTCTTCCAACCTCTTTAAAATTTCTGTTTAAACAGCTGTCTACTGAAAGGCAAATACATTGTTACTAATTTTAGAACTGACATCTACATTGAGAAGTAAGCATTCTCAATATTGGATAACTGTATCAATACCATAAAAAAACCTATAGCAAAAAACAAGTGAAAAGGAGTCATAGTGATCTCCGAGAGTATTTCCATGGCTCACTTATCACATGAGAATGAAATAAAGAAAAAGAGGAAAAACTTTTATTGTTCATTATGTGACACTTAATGAAAGCTACCTCTCAAAATTATCAAAAAAGATATTTCCCTGAACAGGAAGAGAAACTTAGAAAGAACCACAAGCTATCTTCTGTTGCTAGGATCTGTCCAGCAATGCTCAAAATATTTCCTTTTACTGGTTATCTCAACAGAGAACAAAGCTCAGAATCAGAATAAAAAGAATTAAAATTCACTTTATGAAAAATATTCTAAGAAACAATGTTTTCTTGACATGTTTCCTATATTTTCTTAAGTCTACCAGTAAGATTGATATCAGATATACCTGGATTCTACTTCAGACAATCTAAGCCTCAGATTTTTCAAGTGGAAATAATATTTATGATTCTTAACTCAAAAGGTAAAGCTTAAAAAGGTAAGACATACAAAGCATTCATCATTGCCCTTGGTGCATGGTACTCAATAAATAACTGACATTGTAATTTTTATCTCAGTTTTTAGGCTTCCATGCAAAAAAAAGTGTATTCAAAATAATGCAACTTAAGTAAACAGGCTATTATTTCAATTGCAAGACTTGAAAATACTTTTCATTTATAGGTCAGAAGACCTTAAAAGGAGAAAAGTTGGTTTTAATTAAGATCTTTTTAGGTGCTGGGGAAAACTAGAGGAAAAATAGACAATGAATATTTTGTGTTGGCTTCAATTAAGATCTTTTTAGGTGTCGGGGAAAAACAGACAATATTTTCTTTTAAAAATATTTTTAGTTGTAGATGGACAAAATATCTTTATTTTATTTATTTAATTTTATGTGGTGCTGAGGATTGAACCCAGTGCCTCACAAGTGCTAGGCAAGTACTCTACCTTGAGCAATAATCCCAGTCCAACAAGGAATATTTTCAACTATCTACTCAAAGAATTTTTCTACTGATTTCACTAACATTTCCCTGGCTCACTCTGCCTTAGAACTATTTCAGAACTCTTCTACCAAAATGGGGCCTATCACATTTTCATTTTAAGTTGTTATTACATGTTGACAATAATTATTACTTTTACATAAAGGGGCTAGCGGAACATACATTTTAAGCCAAACCACTGGGGGGAGGGATTTTATATTTTAAAGTAGACTTGAGTAAGGACAAGGGTAGTCCTAAACATCTGGGGTTCTCGATTCCAAAATATGAAAATAATGGTAAAGGGTATATAGGCTTCCAAGGTCTTAAATTATGATTGCCAATACGCCCTGACTTTATTGCTTAGACATTTATAGACAGTAACATTTCCAAGTAAGCCTATGACTTACTGGCAAATTGAAAACATCAAAGAGCAGGTGTCAGTTACCACCACTTTAAAAACAATCATGAAGGATGAACTTCCATCCTATAAGGAAACATCAATGGGATTCAATATAAAAACGAATTCTAGTTCAGATTAAATTAAAAACTATAGTTAAAGGGCATTTCATAAAACTTAACAGAAATGTTCCCAGAATGCTTTGGTGGACTTGTATATTGGCAAACATAATTTTAAAACACTCTATTCTGAATGGTCTACATCTACAGATGTAACCCCATAAAATGAAATATGCTATAATTTTCTCAGAATGATTTCTCAATTAAGAGTTGGTTGATAAAGTTTGTTTCATTATAGTAAGAACTATATAAGGGGTTATTCAAGTAGGAGGTATCATTTAATGGGATAATATGCTTAACACTTATATTTTTGTTAAGGAAACAGGCTAATTTTTATTTTAAATTTAGTGTATCTTTGATAATCAAGAATATACCTGTTAAAACCTGCCAATCCTTAAAAATAAAGTGCTGAAATTAATTTGTGCTTTGTAACTTTTCCCAAGAAACCACTGATTCCATTAAGAATGCTTTCTTCTCATATTATCACTCTGCTTCTCATTCCTATTTATCTCTAAACCTTTTTCCTGACTACTCAAAACAACAAAACAAAAAGCTACTCACTTTAAAACTATATGCCCCATCTCCACTCATTTATTTGAATAAACACATGTATATATCACAAAACTCTTAAGTAGTTTTTCCTCAATACCCAGAATCAAAACAAAGGAAATCTTTATCCTTTCTATCCCTTAAGTACCCCCAACACACACACACACACACACACACACACACACACACCCCTATTCTCAAGGGTCTACATTTACAAAACAAAAAACAAAAAAACAGTGAAAATACAAGACAACGGAAACTTAAAAAAGATAGTCAAAGATATATGTATAACTTTTATAGCTCTTTTTAGCACCAACTCCTAGCAAAGAGCATTATGTTTTACATATTGAATGCTGCAGTGTCTGTCTCACTGAATATAAACATTGACTAAACTAAGCTAGTCCATAACTCACTAGCAGTCTACTAGATTTTTTACAGAAATCTGAAATTAAAAAAAAAAATCTAAATCTTCCACTGGATCTTAATAAGATTTAAGCAGTCAATATATTTCTACCATATAAAGTCAGGAACAAAAATTTAAGTATTTACATAGCAATTTTTGTTTTTAATGGTCCAAAGCATGTTTAAATGATTAGTGCTTTGCTACTGAAAGGTTACTGGATAGCCAACTTTAATAACCACTTTTTACAGGTGGAGACATCAAGGTATAGAGGTTAAATGTCTTCTACAAACTAATGTCATGAGTCATCAAGAGTTCAAGTCTTCTGACATTTAGTCCTGTGCCTGCTGTACACCATGAATTTTTATTTTAATTACTAAGAGCACAGAATCAACTCATGACAATCTAAGAATCTGTAGGTATTAATTTTTTAAAATGAAAATTTACTTAAAAATAAAAAAGACCTGCATTTAAAGAGAGCAGGTGTCCTTCAGAAAGAGCTGTTATCTTTATCTGTATCTGAAAAACCAGATATATCAGAGTTCATCACCTTTTACCATACCCAATAACTGATGGTTCTTCTAAAAAAAAAAAAGTGCGGTTTATGACATCAGAACCTCCTACTTTTACCTCCAAGTCACTCTGAACAAGAAATACACTCTTTTGCCTTGGTATTACTCTTCTTAAAATAGAAACAGAAAACTTAATTCCTACCTGACATAGATAACATAAGGAAGAATTTACTGTTTGTGGACTGCTTTGGGTTTCCAGAATGAAATACATAATCCAGTTGATCTTCACCCCTAAAATAAAGGCAAACTTCACTGAAAATAATCATTTCAGCAGATACCTTCAAAATAAGATACTATACCACTATTTAAAGAAAGTTTTATTTAAATCAAATCTCGATCATAATGAAATGGGGGAAAACTTTGAAAACCGTTTAGACAGTTCTTTTGACCAATTCAAGAATTTAATACTTCTGGTTCTTGACTATTTTTCCTTCAGTAAGCATACTAATTCTATTTTTAAGTTAGCAGAAGTTGTACACATTTATTAAAAAGAACAGTGACACTCAGGAAAATGATGAAACCTATTGCAATACCAACATATAAAACAAAGAATAATAAATTTTGTAAAATAAATTATTAAATTCCATTCAAGGTTTGTTCTTGAACATCTGTATTTACTGGAGGACAATAAAATTTCCAAATTTTAAGAGTATATAAGTCAACCTTTAACAAATTTGAGCTCTTCATCTGTGCTGGAACTGCTTCTGCAGGCATGACAGGTAAAAATAATTTTTAAAAATTAAAGCTTCAATCAATAAGTCTAACAGTAAGTGTACACTTTTGATGATATTTCCAGCAGGTGGAGAAAGATGAAGAAGTTTCGTTAAATTGCAAGCTGAACTAAGAATACTGAGTAGCTACTTAGCTTAAGAAAAATACAGAAGAGATGAAGGGCACGTAAGAACTCTTCAGGAATTTAACAAAAATTAAAACAAACGAATTGAATAGTGTCAACCTGTACAAAAAAATTAGTTTTAGAGGAAAAATAAAATCAAGATTAGAGGCTAGAAATGGGGTTAGTATAGAATAGGACAGAAGGACAGGGACAGAAAGCAGTGAAGGAGGGTACCAAAAGAGCTGAGGAAGTAAGGGCCTCCGAAGGTAAGGTGGTGGTGACTGGGGCGGAGAAGATGGAATGAACTCTAGAGCAAAGTGATGCCAAAAACTCAAACAACAACAGCAACAACAAACCATAAGATGAAGTACCGAAAGAAAGAAACTGAGAGGAAAAGAAAGCCAAGGAAGAAATTACGGAGGTAACAGAGCTAGAAACCTGGTGGGGGAGAGACAGAAGCTCCGCGTAGGAAAGAACTAGACCAAGGATGCACAGGAAAAAGGGAAAAAACTGAGGGGAGCAAAAAGGATACATTGCCTCCAAACCACAGACCACCGGGGCGAAAAGGCAAATGGTCAAGGGATGAAGGAGGAGAACCATGAATGAGGGATAAACGCGGGAGAGAGCCGCGAACATGGAGCCGGGGGCGAAGGGCAGGCAAAGGCTGGGCACAAGAGGCGTGAGGTTCAGGAAGAGCCGGCCGAGGACGCACAGCAGAGGCAAGGCGACAGGGAGTGCCCTGCGCGCCGCGGCCCCTCGCCTGCCGGAGAGTGTCCTGAACCGCCGTCCCCACCGACCTTCACCCGGCCCGGGGCTGTGTCCGACAAGGAGCAGCTGGTGGAGAGGCCGGAGCAGGGGACGAGGAGTAGGAGGCCGCTTCCAGCCTGGCCCCTGGGAAAGAGGGATCGAGGGAGGGGTCGTGGGTGTCGGGAGCCACAGGAGTCGGAGCGGACAGTTAGGGGCTTACCTCTCAACCGTCTCAGCCTCGTCTCTCTTCTGTCGGATGGAGGAGCTCGGTGTCCAGCTGGAAGACGTCCCTACCCGGGTCAGCACCATTCCGCCCCGGGCCCACTCACATCGCCATCGCAGCAACCGCAACAACCGCAACCGAGGAGCCGGTTCGTCACCGCCGCTCGACTACTGGCCCAGAGCCGCCAGCGAGCATGCGCAGTCGTCCCAGTCCCGAGGGAGCTCGGTCAGGCGGGCGATACCTGCGATCAACAGGTCTCAGGCCGCGCGGTCCCGCCCCCGTCCTCTCTCACCTCCTCCTCCCGCCTCTTCCCTCCCCTCTCTGAGGCTAGACTCCGCCCCTTCCAAGCTCCATGCCCCGCCCCTCAGAATCCTCAGCCGCGCTTCAGCTCTGGCGCCAACTGAGATTTCGAGAGATTTGTTCGCCCTCCCAGTTCCCACTCCCAAGTTCCCGCGAGAATGGGAAGTTTGCGTCAATAAAAAGCGCGAGCCCAAGTAAATGGGCTCGTCTTGGATATAAGAAAATCAGGTTGAAGACCGGTGAGAAGAGGAAACCAAGGAGGGCAACAAAGAGGAGTACTAAGACTTCAGCTGTTTTTCTCACATTATTCTTACTCCTTTTCTGTCTTCACTTCCTCCTACCAGTGCTGGGAAGACAGCCTGTCCCGGCGCTATTCAGTTTGTGCAATACCAGAGGAAGCTGCGGGTGGATTCGCACTGCTCGGGACAGCTGCCTTTCGGGACTTGTTCGTGTTTTTGGCGAGATGTGGGTGCTGATGTGGTACTTTCTTGGTTGATGACGTCCAAAGGGGTGGGAGGGGGCCGAAGAAGTGAATCCTTGTCTCTCAAATTCCATTAACAGAAGCCCTTGAGAAATAGTTCATTAATATATTTGATTCTTATGTTTTTGAACTATAACCAGCAGAAGCTTTTGTTTGGTGCGTAAAACAGTATGTGATTAAAGCAGAGTTAAGAGAATTGTGGCTATGACTTGCGTGTTAAAAATGAGTTAGGAAAATGGATAGTGGTGATGGTTGCACAACAATGTGAATAGACAATACTGCTAAACTGTGCACTTAAATGTGGTTAAAATGGCAAATACTATGTATAATTTACTACAATGAAAATTAGGAGGGGAAAAAAAAACTTTGTACCTTTATTTGGAAGCAACTAGTGTTACTCTCTTGCACCTTAGCAAGTTTTTAAAATTTACCTTTGATTTTTCTTCATTTTTGAATGAATTTTAACATGATTGAAAGTGTCCCGTTATTTTATGATAACTATACTATTAGCATTTGCATAAATGACTTGCTTTTCAGGTTCCTAGTTTATCACTTCTTTTATAGTCCTTTATCATTTTACTGTACTTTGTGTATAAGGGCTTTTATTGCTTGTTTTGTGATTTGAACTGTATCCTCAAAATTGAGAGAACCTTTTCTATTTTGGTTTCAACTGTCTTCTAAGAAAGTCTACTAAACCAGTTTTTTGCATATCAACATGCATGCATCCCTAAAATAGACCCTGTCCCAAGATTATTTCCCTGTTCTGTGTTCTTTTTATTCAAATCACATGTTTAAATCATCTACTAGCTGCCAAGGAGTGTAGTCATCTTGGAGGAAACCAACATGAATAAAAGAACTTGGGTGGAGTGGAGTTTTTGCATAATTGTCTTATCTGATGTATGTAGTACACAGACTGTGTACAGGGAGCTATTAAAGCTCACAGGAGAAGCATTGGTACAATTTAGATTGAGGAGAGGTTATGGATCAGGAAGGACTTCCAGGAGAAAAATGACTCCAGGGAGTTAATGAAATGGGATGTGGGGTGGTTGGGGTGGGGAGAAAAAAAAAAGGCAAAGCATTGCTTCAGTAAAAGCTATGCAGTTGCAGACTGATCTTTCCCCTGAATGCAAACTAAGCACTTTGATGCATGTCACTGTTCAGGGATATGAATCTAAAGAAGTAGATAGCCTTTGAAGGAGTCAGATCAATTCAACTAGTATGTTTTTATTTGTTAAAAAAAAATGTGTGCCAAGCACTGTGCTAGTTACTGAAGAGTACAATGAAGACTGAATCAGTCTTAGCTCTCAGGAAGTTTCCAACTTAGCAGGGAGTGACAGGAATATAAGACATCATTTAGTTGTGCTAAAGAGTTAACACTGAAATATGTAGGAAGTTGTTTGGGAATCTAGAAGTAGAGCACTTGAAATTATCCTAGACATTTAGGCAAGGCTTCCTGGAAATTCCATCAATGGAAGAATAAAAAATTATCTTTTAAAGAATATTAGAAAAATTTTGTCTCTGAAGTGAAGATTGCTAGAGAATATAGCATGCCTTGATCTAATTGTCAGATTATCTGGGTTCTAGTTCTAGTTTCTGCACCATACTATGTAACTTTGGGAATCTCTTCACTTCTGAAGGTCTGTTTCTCTGATATACAATGAGAATAAATATATAGAATTTAAATTCCTTTAGAAATTTCACGATTCTAAATTCACTTCCAATGTATCTCTCTAGGTTTTGCCTCCTTCTTTATGCTGCTAATAAATATTTTTTTGTCACATTTAATGTACCTTAAGCTAAGTCTTATGTTACATGTGTCAGTTTCCATCCAGGTTTTGAGTGCTCAAAGAATGTAAGATTTAAATCCTTTCTATCCTATATATTAAACTTTAGCATAGAATGTTTTTTCATCTGCCCTATTGTCTTAAACTGAAGATCAGGTTATATCTCCCCTTCACAGTTGCATAATATTTACCCAGCTGAATATTCAGATAGAAGAAGAAATGAATATTGTAAATTTGAAAATAGCCTCATGGAAAGATGCCTCATATTTGTCAGTTGATAGACATTAATTTGCTGAGTAAATAATCCTGCTTTTTGATGATTTTTTCAAATATTCCTGTTTTAAATATGATTACTATCAACTTTGAAATTTTAAGTTAAAAATAATATATATTCAAAATTATTCATAACTTTTTTCCAATAATGTGATTCTTTTGAGCATTTAATACATGGAATTCTGAATTAATTTGTTGGGAAAAATTTGAGTATTCCCTAATAAATTATTGAAAGTATTATGTTAGTTGGATTTCCCTCAGAAAATACCTGAGGTAGATCAGTTTATAGAAGGAAAGGTTTATTTTCTCTTATGGTTTCAGAGGTTTCAGTCCATGATCACTTGGCTCATAAATTTGGGCCCATGGTGAGGCGGAACATCATGACAAGAGAGTTCATGGTAGAGGAAAGCTGCTTACCTCATTGGGGATGGGGATGGGAGGTTCCAATAACATCTCCAGTGACCTTGCTTCCTTCTGCTAGGCCTACCTCCTAATGTTTCTACCACCTTCCGTCCAGCCCCACAGGATGGTAACCAATCCTTTAACACAAGAGACTGGAGACTCACCAGATCCAAACTATAACAAGTATTAATAAAATATTAACCCTGCTTCTCAGGGGAAGTCACTCATTTCCTTGTAAAGTATAGATTTAATTATTTGCAGATACATAGGTGAGTGCCCACAGTACTCAAGAGTAGAAATTCTAAGGAAGTTATATTACTTTAACAACAAATACAAGGTTGAGGAAAACAGAGTTTCATTATAGGACTTTTTTCATTGGTTAGTAATAGCTATGAACCATGTATTACTTCATGACTTAATGTAATATTAGTTCATGACTTAATAGCCATGATCTTTCTGGAAGGACTATGAAATAAAACTCAATTACCAAGTTTTCTCCCTTATAATACTAGTCAAAAAAGAAAGTGCTGTTCTTCAAAAAAAAAAAAAAACAAAACTGATGATATTGATTACTTCTGTTTGTTGGTTGGAGGCTGGAGTGCTTGATGAGGGATAAAAAAGACTTGTTATGTATTCTTAGCCTGATCTTATTGCATGTATTTGAGGAAAAATTGAATCTATTAAACAAGTTTTTTATAATGCATATACCATATGCCAGTCTTTAATAAAATATTACAGAAAAACCCTGATCATACATAATTGATTAAACTTCAAAGTTGTTTTTGCTATACAGGATGAAAAGGGACAGTGATTCTTGATTGCAACTCAGATTACCCAGGTTTCCCAGCGACAGAATTTCTATTTGGATCATTGAGAGTAAGCCTGTCAGACAGAAGATATTCCTCCCACCATCAACCCTGTGAATCATTCCTATAAAATACAATTATCTATTATCAAGTGACAGCAGGAAATGATTTCTGAATTATTCTCTTCTGTATATGTCTGAAACTTACCATGGTTTTAAAGTGTAGTGTGTATATATAGTAGTTATTGCTTTCTTGGTGATAGCAAACACATGAGGACAACTATTTCACTCTTCTAAGAACTTACATATTTCTTAATCTTATCTTCAGCTTCACATCAGACTGTTTTGTTTAGATATCCTGCTGAATATACTTATTCAACATATCCCAAACTGGAATCATCACGTTCTCCTTTCTCCTTCACACACAGATCTTTTTCTCTCCCCAAGTTCTAGTTTCTGCAACATTATCCCTCCCATTTATTAGACCCAGGACCTCACGGCCATATTAGATGCTTCCCTTTATATTTTCTCCCATCCATTCCGTTTCCATGTCTTGTTTGAGTATTCTTTCCAAATATTTCTCTTTCAAAATGTGTTTCAACCTCAAGGAAGAGTCAGTCTTGAACAAAAAGAGGAAAACCTGGTGAGGTTGGAGGAAATGCTTGAAGACACAGTGTGAATAGAAATGAAGGAAACTTGTCATTTTTATGTCTGTATTTTACAGTAAAAAGAAAGCAAGTGAAGGTTGAGTAAAACAATTAGCTATTTTAATATCTTCCAGTTTTGGATCTAAATAATAGTAAAATTTTATCAAACCATTCTCATCTGCTAGGTGCTAGGTTTAATCCTGTGTGTACATTATCTCTGCTCCTCACAAGATTTCAGCAACATAGGCATTATGAACTTCCTGTAAAAATGAATAAACTGAGCATGCTCTTATTGCCAATAAGTGGTAGACTGGGGTTCTAACCTAGGTCTCTCTGATCCAGAAACTATCCCACCATACTGTCACTGAAATAGATGGCACTTATTAGACTCATTTGATTCTGTTGTCTGAATAATCAAAATATCTTGTAAGAAATTTAAATAAGTTTAAACCTGAATTGAAATCTGCATAAAAGAAAAATTTTCCCCTCAGCAAATCAAACTGTTGTCATTTTTATGTATGTCACTTTTCATAGTTGCTAAAGCTATAAAACTTCAAAATTTAATGTTCTTTTTCAATCATAGGATAATTTTGATAAAAAGTTATGTTCTTGTTTTTAGTCACCTCCATAGAGAATGCAAAATGAGCCTTACAAGTTTTAAAATCCCGTAGAAAAAATCTTCCCACTTAATTTTTGCATTGGAACCATTGATGAGAACATTTCTGACAGAAGAAACAAAACAATAAAATCATATTTCTTTATTCCAGTTTTCATCATACTTTGTCTTCCATGGTTATCTACCAAATTTGTTTATTCTTAGATTTCTTTTAAAATAGATATCAGTCACTAATTTATCTTAGGTAAAGAGGAAAAAAAAGTTTGTTATCAAACACATGAATCCATTATTATGTCTTTAAAGCCAATTTAAATCATTTTCCAATTTATTCAGCAACAAAACAAAACAAAAACAAAAAATACAATTTAAAGCAATTTGAGGAGGGGGTAATGCCTTAGCTTTTGGATCATTGTATTTATAGAAACTTTTTGAACAGAAAATATGCCCAGGTGCTTGCTTTACAAGTTATGGAAAAATACTCTTGGCAATTGATTTTGTTTTGTTGTTGTGTCACCACCATAGAGAATACAAAAATTAGCTGATGATGGAGAATTTTGTTGTTACCCATTTAAATTTTTCTACTCATTTTAATGGTGATTTAAAATGATTTTATATTGCTGAGATTGATGATTTTATCTGGAAAATTTTACATGTGCCCTTTGACCAACATCTCTCAATTTTACTTTCAGTTATGATGAACAAATTCTGAGAACCTGATATATATAATGTTCATCATGGTAACTACAGTTAATAATCTATTATTTACTTGAAATTTGCTAAGAGAGTAAATTTTAATTATTTTCACTATGCTCACACACAAAGGTAACTATATGAGGTAATAGATACATCAGTTAGCTTGCTATGATAATCATTCTGAAACGTGTGTGTGTGTGTGTGTGTATCTCAAAATATCAATTATATGCTTTAAATATATATAATTTTTTTGTGTCAATTATACCTTAATAAAGTTGGGAAAAAATTTGCAGGTGCTTTATGCAAAGCTACTTTAGATATTAAACGTATGATCTAGATACAAATGATATAAAACCTCACTTATTTAACAATTTTATATATAATTGTATTATACAACTGGATATGTTGTTCCCATAAAGCCATCACAACAATCAAGCTAATGAACATTGTGACCATGAAAAATTTCCTGGAGCCTGTTTGTAATCCCCACCTTCTGCTTCTTCCCTGTCCATACCTATCCTTTGCAAGCAATGAACTCTTCCTTTAAACTACAGGTTAGTTTGCATTTTCTAGAGTTTTATATGACTAGAATAATAACAGTGCATATTTTTGGTCTAACTTCTTTCAGTCAGCACAATTATTTTGAGATTCATCCATGTTGGTGTATATATTAATAGTTTTAAAATATTGAATAATGGCCCTTTGTACTATAACTTGATTATTCATTTACCTGATTATGAGTCTTTGGGTGGTTTCCACTTTGGGATTATTACAAGTAAAACTGATTTGAACATTTATATAGATACGTCTGTGGACACATGCTTTCATTTCTCATAGTTACATAAATACCTAGAAATAGAATGGCTGGATCATATGGTAGGTTTATGTTTAATTTCTTTAAAAAAAACTATCAAATTATTTCCCCAGAGACTGTAGTAATTTATAGTGTATGAGAGTTTCGGTTGCTTTAGGACCTTGTCAGCATGTTAGCTATCCTAATAAGTATGTAGTAGTGTCTCATGTGGTTTAAATTAGCATTTCTGTAATGACTAATAATATGGATCATTTTTTCGAATTTATTTTCATCCATATAACTTTGGGGAGGTAATTACTTAAATCTTTTGCTATTTTGTTTTTAGGTTGTTTTCTTGTTACCAAAATTTAAGTTTTTTGTATATTCCAAATACATCTCCTTTAATAGATATGTGGTTTGCAATTATTTTGTCCTGATCTTTACATTTTCAATAGTATCTTTTGGAGAGCAGAAAATCTTAATTTCAATGAAGATATTTTGCTAGTTTTTTTTTTTTTTTTTTGGATTGTGCATTTGGAGTCATATCTAATAGGTTCTTTGTCTAACCCAAAGTCAGAAAGATTTTCTGCTGTATTTTACTATTGAAGCTTTAATATTTAAATCTAAAGTCTACTTTAAGTTAATTTTATATAATGTATATAATTGCATTGAAGGAAATTGCATTAGAAATCCATTTTTTTCTAGCATCATTTGTTGTAAAGACAAAAAAAATGAAATCTTTCATCCACTGAATTGCTTTTGTATCTTTGTGAAAACCAAGAGATCATGTATGTGTCTGTTTCTGGACACTGAACTCTGTTCCCTTGATCTATTTAAGTATGTTTATACTAATTTCATACTGTCTTGAGTAGCTTTATGAGTAAAGTCAGGTTGTAAAAGTTTCCAACTTCATTCTTTTTCAAAGTTATTTTGGATGTTATAGATCTTTGGCATTTTCCTATGAACTTTAGGATGAGTTTGCTAGTTTCTACATTTAAAAATTCTGCTAGGGTTTTGATTGGTAATACATTGAATTTATAGATCAATTTGGGGAGATTTGATATCTTAACAATATAAATGTTCCAATCCTTTATTGTATCTTTAATTCAAGTCTCCTTTAATTTCTCTCAGCAATATTTCGATGTGTTCGTATAGGTCGCACACATCTGTCAGATTTATCTATAAGAATTTCATGTTTTGATGCTATAGCAAATTTTATTACTTACATTCCAATTGTTGTTCTTAGTATATAGAAATACTATTGTGGTTTTTTTTTTTTTTTTTTTTTTTTGCGGTACTGGGGATGGAACTCAGGGCCTTGTGCTTGTGAGGCAAGCACTCTACCAGCTGAGCTATCTCCCCAGCCCTATTGTTTTTTATATTGATAATGTATCCTGTAATTTTACAAAACCCAAAGATTCTAATAGCTTTTCTTGGTATATTCCATTGGATTTCACATAGATTATGACACTGAATTGCGACAGTTTTGATTCTTATTTCTTTTCATTGCTTTATTGCTCATACTTAATTAAATAAAATGACAAGTTTCCTTCATTTCCATTCTCACTGTGTCTTCAATCCTTTCCTCTAACCTCACCAGAAGAAGTTTTCCTCTTTTTATCCAAGACTGACTTTTCCTTGGGCTTGAAAAGCATTTGGAAAGAACACTCAAACAAGACATGGAAATGGAATGGATGGGAAAATATTAAGGGAAGCATCCTAGGTGAGGTCCTGGGTCTAATAAATAGGAGGGATAATGCACTCAATCACTGAGCCCTATTTTGTATTTTAGAGACAGGTTCTCACTGAGTTGCTTAGAAACTTGCCTATGAATTTAGTTTATATAATAGATTTAATATGATTGTGGTTATGTATATGCCTTTTGTGGCTTTTTTCTTGACTGAGCTTTTTCAGTTATTGCCTTTCAAGGAATTTGTCCATTTCATTAAGTGGTCAAATTTATTGATGTACATTTTTCCATATTATTTCCTTATTCTAAAATAAGTGTAGAACCTTTAGTGATGTTACTTCTGTCATTGCTGATCTGGCTGTATTTGTGTCTTTTCTTTTTCCCAATAAATCTGGTTTGAGGTTTGCAAATTTTATTGATCTTTACAAGGGATCAGCTTTTGTTTTCCCTGATTTCTCTATATAATTCGTCTGTTTTCTACTTTATTTCTACTCTAATGTTTATCATTTCCTTTCTTCTGTTTACTTTGGATTTCATTGTTCTTATTGTGGTTTTTTTTGTTTTTTTTGTTTTTTTTTTGGAAGAGATCTTCAGTTTCATGTATTGAATCAAAATCCCAAAGTAGACATTTAGATAATGGAACGTACAGATGCAGTGTGGTTCCATGGTTGGTTCATCAGCTCAATGATACAATCCATGTGCTAAATGTTATCCATCTCTGCAGTGCATTCTGCCAGACTTAGCATATCATCCAAACATAAGTCTGTACTTCCAAAAAAGCATGCAGTATTTCTAGATTGCAGGGAGACAAGATCACGACCACATTGCTCTGAAAGAGAGGAAGGCATTCTCCTCCCCCAAATCTCATTTTTTTTTAAATTTATTTTTATGGTAAACAAGGGATACATCTTGTTTCTGTTTGTACATGAAATAGAGGCCTACCATTTGTGTAATCATACATTTACCTAGGGTAATAGTTTTTGACTCATTCTGTTATTTTTTTTCCTTCCCCCCACCCCTCCCACCACTCTTTTCCCTCTATAGAGTCCCTTCTTCCTCCAGTCTTGCCCCCCTCCCACCCACCCCCATTATGTGTCATCATTTGCTTATCAGCTAGATCATTCGTCCTTTGGTTTTTGAGATTGGCTTATCTCACTTAGCATGATATTCTCCAATTTCATCCATTTGCCTGCAAATGCCATAATTTTATCATTCTTTATGGCCAAGTAATATTCCATTGTATATATACCACAGTTTCTTTATCCATTCATCAATTGGAGGACATCTAGGTTGGTTCCACAATCTGGCTATTGTGAATTGAGCAGCTATGAACATTGTTGTGGCTGTATCTCTGTAGTATGCTGATTTTAAGTCCTTTGGGTATAGGCCAAGAAGTGGGATAGCTGGGTCAAATGGTGATTCCATTCCAAGCTTTCTAAGGAATCTCCACACTGCTTTCCAGAGTGGCTGGACTAATTTGCAGCCTCACCAGCAATGTATGAGTATACCATTTTCCCCACATCCTCGCCAACACCTATTGTTGCTTGTATTTCCTGATAATTGCCATTCTAATTGGGGTGAGATGGAATCTTAGGGTACTTCTGATTTGCATTTCTCTTATTACTAGAGATGTTGAACATTTTTTCCATATATCTGTTGATTGCTTGAAGATCTTCTACTGTGAAGTGTCTGTTCATATCCTTAGCCCATTTTTTGATTGGGTTATGTATTCTTCGTGTAGAGTTTTTTGAGTTCTTTATATATTCTGGAAATTAGTGCTCTATCTGAAGTATGAGTGGCAAAGATTTTCTTTCACTCTGTAGGCTTTCTCTTCGCATTGCTGATAGTTTCCTTTTCTGAGAGAAATATTTTTAGTTTGAATCTATCCCAGTTATTGATTCTTGCTTTTATTTCTTATGCTATGGGAATCCTGTTAAGGAAGTCTGATCCTAAGCCAACATGTTGAAGATTTGGACCTATTTTTTCTTCCATAAGATGAAGGGTATCTGGTCTTATTCCAAGGTCCATGATCCATTTTGAGTTGAGTTTTGTGCAGGGTGAGAGTTAGGGAGTTTAGTTTCATTCTGTTGCATATAGATTTCCAGTTTTCCCAGCATCATTTGTTGAAGAGGCTATCTTTTCTCCTTTGCATATTCTTGGCCCCTTTGTCTAGTATGAGAAAATTGTATTTATTTGGGTTTGTGTCCATGTCCTCTGTTCTTTACCATTGATCTACCTGTTTATTTTGGTGCCAATACTATGCCATTTTTGTTACTATTGCTTTGTAGTATAGTTGAAGTTCTGGTATTGCAATACCCCCTGCTTCACTCTTCCTACTAAGGATTGCTTTAGCTATTCTGTGTTTCTTATTTTTCCAGATGAATTTCATGATGGCTTGCTCTATTTCTGTGAGGTACGTCATCAGGATTTTAATTGGAATTGCATTGAATCTGTATAGCACTTTAGGTAGTATGGCCATTTGACAATATTAATTCTGCCTATCCAAGAACATGGGAGATCTTTCCGTCTTTTAAGGTCTTTTTAATTGCTTTCTTTAGTGTTCTGTAGTTCTCATTGTAGAGGTCTTTCACCTCTTTTGTGAGAATGATTCCCAAGTATTTTATTTTTTTTGATGCTAGTGTGAATGGGGTAGTTTTCCTAACCTCTCTTTCTGAAGATTCATCACTTATGAATAAAAATGCATTGGATTTATGAGCATTGATCTTATATCCTGCTACTTTACTGAATTCACTTGTGAGTTCTAAAAGTTTTCTGGTGGAATTTCCCGGTTCCTCTTAATATATAATCATGTCATCAGCAAATAGGGATAGTTTGAGTTCTTCTTTTCCTATTCGTATCCCTTTAATTTCCTTGGTCTGTCTAATTGCTCTGGCTAGAGTTCAAGGACAGTGTTGAATAGAAGTGGTGAAAGGGGGCATCCCTGCCTTGTTCCAGTTTTTAGGGGGAATGTTTTCAGTTTTTCACCATTTAGAATGATATTGGCCATGGGCTTAGCATAGATGGCCTTTACAATGTTAAGGAATATTCCCACTATCCCTATTTCTTCTAGTGTTTTGAGCATGAAGGGATACTGTATTTTATCAAATGCTTTTTCTGCATCTGTCGAAATAATCATGTGATTCTTGACTTTAAAGTCTGTTGATATGATGAATGACATTTATTGATTTCCCCATGTTGAACCACCTTGCATCCCTGGGATAAAACCCACTTGATCGTGGTGCACTATCTTTTTAATATATTTTTGTATGCGATTTGCTAAAATTTTGTTGAGAATTTTTGCATCAATGTTCATTAAGGGTATTGGTCTGAAATTTTCTTTCCTCGATTTGTCTCTGTCTAGTTTAGGTATCAGGGTGATATTGGCTTCATAGAATGAGTTTGGGAGGGTTCCCTTCTCTTCTATTTCATGAAATACTTTGAGAAGTATTGGAATAAGCTCTTCTTTAAAGGTTTTGTAGAACTCAGCTGAGAACCCATCTGGTCCCGTACTTTTCTTTGTTGGTAGGCTTTTGATGACTTCTATTTCATTACTTGAAATTGACCTATTTAAATTGTGTATGTCCTCCTTGTTCAGTTTAGGTAATTCATATGTCTGTAGAAACCTGTTGATGTCTTCGAAATTTTCTATTTTGTTGGAATAGACATTTTCAAAATAGCTTCTAATTATGTTTTGTATTTCACTCGTGTCTGTTGTGATATTTCCTTTTTCATTCTGAATTTTAGTAATTTGAGTTTTTTCTCTCCTTCTCTTTGTTAGTGTGACTAGGGTTTATCAATTTTGTTTATTTTTTCAAAGAACTGAAGCCAGAATTGGGGACAGGTAGTTAGTGTAGAAATAGGGGATCAGGTCAAATGAAGGAAAGGAAGGCCATGAAAGATATCTGCCTCTGGAAGGTGGAGACTGGCCCTGGGAGAATGGAATGTCAAAGATCTTCGGAACCCATTGATTACCAAATTACTTACCTTTATCAAGGACTACAAGCAAGGAGATGCTAATTAATGCCCCTGGGGCCCTTTGCCTGGCTGAATTGCTTTGCCCCCCCCCCCCCCATCCACTTCTCACTTTTTATATCTCACCTGCAAAACCAGTCCTAGTCACTTAGGTAGGAAGGAGAGACAAGGGAGGAGAGAACTGGAGAACAAAAGAGACCTTAACCTATAAAAGATGTAGTTTGTGCTCACTTGGGACTTTAGAACATCAGCCATGGCCCCCTTCTCCCTCCCAGGAGAAGTCACCTTTAAATAAAACTTGCTTAATATGCTTGCCTTGGCATGCTTCTCTAGTGTTCAAACTTCAACATTAGAGGGAGCAGAACTCGTCACCAGTAAACGGTGGTGTCAGAACCAACTATTTATTTTGTTATTTTTTCTGTTGTTTCTTTTGTTTCAATTTCATTGATTTCAGCTCTGATTTTAACTATTTCCTGTTTTCTACTACTTCTGGTGTTGCGCTGTTCTTCTTTTTTTCTGGGGCTTTGAGCTGTAGTGTTGGGTCGTTTATTTGTTGATTTTTTTCTTCTTTTATTGAATGTGCTCCGTGAAATAAATTTTCCTCTAGAACTGCTTTCATAGTGTCCCAGAGATTTTGATATGATGTATCTTTGTTCTCGTTTACCTCTAAGAATTTTTTAATTTCCCCCCTGATGTCTTCTGTTATCCATTCATCATACAATAGCGTATTATTTAATCTCCAGGTGTTGGAGTAGTTTCTGTTTTTTACTCTGTCATTTACTTCTAATTTCAATCCATTATGATCTGATAGAATACAAGGTTAGTATCTCTATCTTCTTGTATTTGCTAACATTAACTTTGTGGCATAAAATATGGTCTATTTTAGAGTAGGATTCATGTACTGCTGAGAAGATGTATTTGCTCTTTGTTGGATGGTATATTCTATATATATCCTGTAATATAAAGCCGATACTCCGCCTCCCAACCACTTGTCAATCTGCGCTCTGCCCGCCTCTTACATCACAGGAATTTCCCGCTTACGCTGCCGCCATTTTCCTGCTTCCCACGTTATGTCCTAACGTGCTAGATAGCTATTGGTTCATCAGTCAGCTTGCAAGTATTCTCCTCCGCTACTGGTTCCTTCCAGCCTGGGAGATTCCAATATCTGGGAGAAGCGCACACGCTATCTTCCCTTTTTTTCCTTTCTTTTCACCCTGGAGCGACGTGTTAGTCGTCCGTATAATAAAGTCTCTTGCATGAGGCCTGTGTCTGTGGTGCATTTTTCTGGGAGCTATTGGCGAGCTGCAACTGAGACGAGCAAGCAGGCGGCAGTTCGCAGCGGTGGCTAGAATCGCCGCGGGTCCCAAGCTGAGCATTTTTTTTCCTTACATGTCCATTAAGTCTAAATTGTTAGTTGTGTTATTGAGATCTATGATTTCTTTGTTCAATTTTTGGAGGATCTGTCCAGTGGTGTGAGAGGTGTATTAAAATCACCTAGTATTATTGTGTTTTGGTCTATTTGATTTCTGGAATTGAGAAGGATTTGTTTGGCGTACATGGATGAGCCACTGTTTGGGGCATAGATATTTATGATATGTCTTGCTGATTTATGCTTCCTTAAGCAGTATAAAATGTCCTTCTTTATCCCTTCTGACTAACTTTGGCTTGAAGTTCACATTATCTGATATGAGGATGGATACTCTGGCTTTTTTGCTGAGTCCTTGTGCATGGTATGTTTTTTCCCATCTGTTCACCTTTAGTCTGTGGGTATCTCTATGAGATGAGTCTCTTGAAGGCAGCATATTGTTGGATCTTTCTTTTTAATCCAATCTGCCAGTCTATGTCTTTTGATTGATGAGTTCAGGCCATTAACATTCAGGGTTATTATTGAGATACGATTTGTATTCCCGGTCATTTGGCTCATTTTTGTTTTTTTGATATGAATTTCTTTCTCCTTTATTTGGTTGTTCCTTTAGGGTAGTTCCTCCCTTTGCTGATTTACATCGTTTTTCATCTCTTCCTCATGGAATACTTTGCTAAGAATGTTCTGTAGCGCTAGCTTTCTTTTTGTAAATTCTTTTTTTTTGTGTGGTGCTGGGGATTGAACCCAGGGCCTTGTGCTTGGGAGGCAAGCACTCTACCAACTGAGCTATTTCCACAGCCCTTTTTGTAAATTCTTTTAACTTTTGTTTATCATGGAAGGATTTTATTTCGTCGTCAAATCTAAAGGTAAGTTTTGCTGGGTATAAGATTCTTGATTGGCATCCATTTTCTTTCAGAGTTTGAAAAATGTTTTTCCAGGCCCTTCTAGCTTTTAGGGTCTGGGTTGAAAAAATATGCTGATATCCATATTGGTTTCCCCCTGAATGTAATTTGATTTTTTTCTCTCATGGCCTTTAAAATTCTGTCTTTATTTTGTATGTTAGGTATTTTCATTATAATGTGCCTTGGTGTGGGTCTATTGTAATTTTGTATATTTGGAGTACTATAAGCCTCCTGTATTTGATTTTTCATTTCATTCTTCAGATTTGAGAAATTTTCTGATATTATTTCATTGAATAGATTGTTCATTCCTTTGGTTTGTTTCTCTGTGCCTTTCTCAATCCCAATAATTCTTAAATTTGGCCTTTTCATGATATCCCATAATTCTTGTAGATTCTGTTCATGATTTCTTACCATCTTCTCTGTGGTCAACTTTGTTTTCAAGGTTAAGTATTTTTTCTTCAATGTCTGAGGTTCTGTCTTCCAGGTATTCTATCCTATTGGTTATGCTTTCTATGGAGTTTTTAATTTGGTTTATTGTTTCCTTCATTTCAAGGATTTCTGTTTGTTTGTTGTTTGTTTGTTTGTTTTTTCAGTATCTCTAACTCTTTATTGAAATGATATCTTGCTTCCCGTATTTGCTCTTTTAACTGTTGAGTGGTGTGATCTTTCAAAGCCTGCATTTGCTCTTTTACCTTATCATTTGCTTCTCTGATCATTTTAATTATGTTCATTCTGAACTCCCTTTCTGACATTTCTTCTGCCATAGTGTCATTGAATTTTATTGCTGTAGCATCTAGGTTTGTTTGGGACATTTTCTTCCCTTGTTTTCTCATATTGCTGAGGTATATACTCCTCTAGTAGTGAAACCCTGAGATATTGAAGATTTTCTCTATTGACTACTATTGTCCCTGTAGATTTCCAATAACTCACCTCCTAACCTTCAGTAGCCTGAAGTCTTGGAGGAACTTGATAATGCAGTGCTCCACAAGGAAGCTGCTCCTCTAGGGGTGTTGGCCTTCAGGTGGGGTATATTCCCTGTCAGTGGGCAGAGGCGCCTCCACTTGTTGACTGATGGTCAGCCAAAGGGGACTAGACTGCAGACTGGGGCACGTCTAATCTAGGCCTGTGTCTCTGGTTCTACTGCCCTGGTGTGAAAGCCTCGCCCAGCGGGGACAACTCACCCGGTGGGGAAGTTTCACTGGGCAGTTCTCCTCCAAGAAGTTCCCTTCGGTCCAGAACTACCGCCTGGACTGGGCAACCCTCCTCTGAGACATTCCCAGGGGTCTGGACCTACCACCTGGGTTGGGGAGCCTGGCCCTATGAGGGACTCCCTCTCTGTGCAGCCTTCCTCTGCTATGTTCCCTGGGGACCCGAGCTACTGTCTGGGCCAGGGATCCTCATCCTGCACCAAAGTCTCTTGCTGTGCGACCCTCCTCCGAGAAGCTACCTGCAGTCTGGTCCTGCTGCCCGGGCCTGGGACCCTCACTGCGCATCGAAGCCTCTCCCTATGTGGCCCTCCTCTGCAATGCTCCCAGTTAACTGGGTTCACAGCTCCAGTGGGGGAGTCTCACTGGGCCACTCTACTCCCCGAAGTTCCCTGCATTCCGGGACTACTCTCCCATCCGGGAAGCTCGCCCAGTGGGAGAGATTCACCCAGTGGCTCTGAGTTGGTTTCGAGTCTCTCTATACCTCCTCTTCTTGATGCCTGGGTCCTGTCAAAGGTCCTCTAGCCTCCTGTAGGTATCTCAGGAAGGGAACCACCCTTCCAAGGATGATGGCCACGCCCTCAGGAATAATTCAAAATTCCTGCGCCAGCCTATAAAGAAGCTGGGCAGCCCCAGCGAGGGTGCGCTGAGTCGGCACAGAGGCAATTGCAGTGTTCCTCAGCAGTAGCGGGGGCAGGCAGGCAGGCTCAGCAGTGGTGTCTGACCTCTGAGTGGTGGTTGGGTGAGGTCGCTCAGTGATGGCGTCCGACCTCGGTGTGGGGGTTGGGCGGGCTGCTTATTTTGGTTTCTTAACTGGGATTGTTGATTTGAGACTTTTTACATAGGTAATAGTATTTTTTTTTTTTTTTTGCTAAATATTGTCTTAACTATATCCCACAAATTTTAATATGTTTCATTTTAATTCTATTCAAAACTCTTTGTCTTTTTCTGTTCCATTCCATTTGGACTCATGAGACATTTAAATGTATAGTATTTAGTTTAAAATATTTGGAGATGTTTTGAGATACTTTTATTTTTGATTTATAATTTAATTTCATTGTGTTCAGAGAACATACTTTGGCTTACATCTCTTAAAATTTGATAGCTTTTTAATGGTCAAGAATATGAACTATATTCATAAGTATTTTGTGTGCATTTGAAAAGAAAGAATGTGTGTATTCTCCTATTATTGGGTGGAGTATTCTAAAAATATCACTTAGGGGGCTGGGGAGATAGCTCAGTTGGTAGAGTGCTTGCCTTGTAAGCACAAGGCCCTGAGTTCAATCCCCAGCACCCAAAAAAAAAAAAAATCACTTAGGTTGATAGTGTTGTTCAAGTCTCTATTTATCCTTGCAGGTTTTCTGTCTATTTGTCCTGTCAGTTATTGAGAATTGGGTGTTTACATTTCTGATTATAATCTTGGATTTGTTATTTCTACTTGTAGTTTTATCAATATTTGTTTTATGTATTTTGAAACTCTTTTATTAACTACATATACATTTAGGATAGTTAGATCCTCTCAATGAATTTATACCTTTATTACTATGAAATGGTTCACATATTCCCTGGTGAAATGTTTTGCTCTGAAATCTACTAAGTTGCATATTAATGCCAATTTCTTTTGAGTTGTGTTATTTTCGTATATGATTTTCTTTCCTTTCACATAACCCTCTTTGTACCTTTATTTGTAAAGCAGTTTGCTTGAAGATCTTTTAGGTTATACCTTACTTTGTTTTCTTTAATCAGAAGAGAAAAATCTCTGACTTTAACTGGGATGATTAGAACATTTGTATTTAATGTAATTATTGATATGATTTGGTTTAAATCTAGCATCTGCTGTTCATTTTCTATTTATACTATCTGTTCTTTGTTCCCATTTTCTTCTTTATTTTACATTGATATTTTGTAATTATTCCATTTTCTCTCCTTTGTTGACTTTTTATCTATTGCTCTTTTTAGTAGTATTTCAGCGCATATTTTAAGGTGCAGTATGTACATTTTTTACTTATCATGATCTACTTTCAATTTGTATTATACCACTCTACATATAGTATAGAAAATTTACAACAGCTTGCTCCAATTTCCCCTTGAAACTTTCGTATAATTGCCATACATTTTATTTTCAATTGCACCATACATCTTTTTTTTGTTTCTTTTTTGGGGGGGGGGCAGTACTGGGAATTGAACTCAGGAGCACTCAACCACTGAGCCCTACTTTGTAATTTAGAGACAGGGCCTTGCTGGGTTGCTTAGGACCTTGCTGTTGCTGAGGCTGGCTTTGAACTTGCAATCCTCCTATCTCAGTCTCCTGAGTCACTGGAATTACAGGCATAGACCACCATGCCCGGCTTGTGCATCCATGTGTGTGTGTGTGTGTATGTGTGTGTGTGTGTGTGTGTGTGTGTGTGTGTGTGTGTGTGTGAGAGAGAGAGAGAGAGAGAGAGAGAGAGAGAGAGAGAGAGAGACAGAGACAGACAGAGGGACAGAGG
Organism: Sciurus carolinensis; assembly: GCF_902686445.1. Lineage (NCBI taxonomy): Eukaryota > Metazoa > Chordata > Mammalia > Rodentia > Sciuridae > Sciurus > Sciurus carolinensis. Next base: position 89,910,978 of record NC_062219.1, read on the forward strand.
GAGAGGGAGAGTGTCTCTTACTGTGTTGTCCAGGCTGGACTCAAACTTCTGGACACAAGTGATCCCCTGCCATAAACTGTCAAGTAGCTGGGACTTCAGGCATGTGACACCTTGTCTGACCAACTTTTACATATATTTAAAACCTCACAGTGCATTGTTATTATTTGTGTTTTAGTCAATTGTTTTTAAAAGAAATTTAAATGTAAATATATGATAAATCTTTTTGTATTTCCCTACATAATTATCATTTCCAGTATTCTTTGTGTCTTTATGTTGCTCCAGACTTTCATCTGGTTTCGCTCTCTCTCTCTCTCTCTCTCTCTCTCTCTCTCTATATATATATATATATATATATATGTATGTATACATATGTGTGTGTGTGTATAATTTTTCAAACTTAAAAATTTTTGACTGATATTTTTAAAAAATTTTTAATATATGTATATAGGGTAATGTCTGTCTCATTCTACCTTCCTTCCTGTCCCTACTGCCCCATCCCTCCCCTCACTTCCTTCTGCATAATCTGAAGTTCTTTATTCTTCCCTACCCACCCCCTACTGTGGATCAGCATCTGCTTATCAGAGAAAACATTTGGTATTTGGTTTTTGGGATTGGTTTATTTCACTTAGCATGATATTCTCTAGTTCCATTCATTTACCTGCAAATGCCATAATTTTGTTCTTCTTTAAGGCTGAGTAATGTTCCATTGTGTATATGTACCAGAGTTTCTTTATCCATTCATCTGTTGAAGGACATCCAGGTTGGTTCCACAGTTTAGCTATTGTGAATTGAACTGCTATAAAAGTGATGTGGTTGCATCACTGTAGTATGCTGATTTTAAGTCCTTTGGGTATAGACCAAAGAGTAGGATAGCTGGGTCAAATGGTGGTTTTCTAAGGAATCTCTATACTGCTTTCTAAAGTGGTTATATCAATCTGCAGTCCCGCCAACAGTGTTTGAGTGTACTTTTTTCCCCATATCCTTGCCAACACTTACTTTGGCTTATATTCTTGACAATTGCCATTCTGACCGGAGTGAGATAAAATCCTAGAGTAGTTTTGATTTGCATTTCTCTAATTGCTAAAAATGTTGAACATTTTTTCATATGTTTGTTGATTGATTGTATTTCTTCTGTAAAGTGTCTGTTTAGTTCCTTAGCCCATTTATTGATTGGGTTATTTGGTTTTTGGTATTAAGTTTTTTGAGTTCTTTATGTATCTTGGAGATTAGTGCTCTATTGGAGGTATGTGAGGTAAAGATTTTTTCCCATTCTGTAGGCTCTTTCTTCAAATTGTTGATTGTTTCTTTGCTGAGAAGATTTTTAGTTTGAATCCATCCCATTTATTGATTCTTAATTTTACTTCTTGTATTTTAGGAGTCTTGTTAAGGAAGTCAAGTCCTAAACTGACATGATGAAGATTTGGGTCTACTTTTTCTTCTATTAGGTGCAGGGTCTCTGGTCTAATTCTAGGTCCTTGATCCATTTTGAGTTGAGTTTTGTGCAGGGTGAGAAATAGGGATTTAATTTCATTTTGCTGCATATGGATTTCCAGTTTTCCCAGCATCATTTGTTGAAGAGGCTATCTTTTCTCCAGTGCATGTTTTTGGCACCTTTGTCTAATATGAGACAACCGTATTTATGTGGGTTTGTCTCTGTGTCTTCTATTCTGTACCATTGGTCTACTTGCCCATTTTGGTGCTAATATCATGGCATTTTTGTTACTGTAGCTCTGCAGTGTAGTTTAAGTTTTGGTATTGTGATACTTCCTGCTTCACTCTTCTTGCTAAGGATTGCTTTGGCTATTCTGGGTCTCTTAGTTTTCCAAATGAATTTCATAATTGCTTTTTCTATTTCCATGAGGAATGACATTGGGATTTTAATAGGAATTACATTGAATCTGTATAGCATTTTTGGTAGTATGACCATTTTGACAATATTAATTCAGCCTATCCAAAAACATGGAAGATCTTTCCATTTTCTAAGATCTTCTTTAATTTCTTTCTTTAGTGTTCTGTAGTTTTCATTGTAGAGGTCTTTCACCTCTTTTGTTAGATTGATTCCCAAATATTTTATTTTTGTTGAGGCTATTGTGAATGGGATAGTTTTCCTAATGTCTCTTGTAGTGGAATTGTCTCTTGTGTATAGAAATGCATTTGATTTATGGGAATTGATTTTATATCCCGCTACTTTTCTGAATTCATTTATGCGTTCTAAAAGTTTTCCAATGGAATTTTTTGGACCTTCTAAATATAGAATCATGTCGTCCTCAAATAGTGATACTTTTGAGTTCTTCTTTTCCTATTCATATCCCTTTAATTTCTTTGGTCTGTCTGACTACTCTGGCTAGAGATTCAAGGACAATGTGAATAGAAATGGTGAAAGAGGGCATTGCTGTCTTGTTCTAGTTTTTAGAGGGAATGCTTTCAATTTTTCTCCATTTAGGATGATGTTGGTCTGGGGCTTAGCATAGATAGCTTTTAGGATATTGAGGTATATTCCTACTATCCCTGTTTTTTCTAGTGTTTTGAACATGAAGAGTTGCTATACTTTGTCAAATGCTTTTTCTGTATCTATTGAGATAACCATGTGATCCTTGTCTTTAAGTCTGTTGATGTGATATATTACATTTATTGATTTCCATATTTGAACCATATTTGAACCAGGGATGAATCCCACTTGATCATGGTACACTATTTTTAAAAATATATATTTTGTATGCAATTTGCCAGAATTTTATTGAGAATTTTTGTGTCTATGTTCATCAGGGGTATTGGTCTGAAGTTTTCTTTCCTTGATGTGTCTTTGTCTGGTTTTGGTATAAGGGTGATACTAACCTCATAGAATGAATTTGGAAGGGTCCTTCCTTTTCTATTTCATGGAATACTTTGAGGAGTATTGGTGTTTCTTCTTTGAAGGTCTTATAGAACTCGGTTGAGAACCCATCTTGTCCTGGGCTCTTCTTGGTTGGTAGGCTTTTGATGGTGTCTTATTTCATTGTTTGAAATTCATCTATTTAAATTGTGTATGTCCACCTGCGTCGGTTTGGGTAGATCATATGTTTCTAGGAATTTGTCAATGTCTTTGAGTTTTTCTATTGTATTTGAGTATAAATTTTCAAAATAGTTTCTCATTATCTTCTGTATTTCACTAGTGTCCGTTGTGTCATTTTTCACTCTTGAGCTTTACAATTCTTACAGTGCAGGTGTGATATATACTTTACTTTTTGTATATCTGAAAATGTTATTTTTCTTTAATGTTTGAAAGACATTTTCACAGGATATAGAATTCTGGACTAACCTTTCTTTCAATCTTTTATGGGTCCTAGTCCACTCTTTCCTTGCTTGCATTGTTTCCAACAAGAAATCTACTATTATCTTTGTTCCTAATTACGTAATGTGTGATTTTTTTCCTTCTACCTGCCTTTAAGATGTTTTCTTCTTTCCTATTTTAAAGCAATTGTTGTTGATATACTCTGGTAGTTTTGTTCATCATTTTTTCAGTTTGAGCTTCATTGGTTCATGAATCTATGGGTTTATAATTTTCATTAAATTTTGGAATATTTTGGTTATTATTTCCTCATTATTTCTCTCTGTCTTTCCTTTGTGAGTTGTAAGTGCACATATAGTAGATAGCTTGGAGTAATCCAACAGCTTAATTATGATCTATTGTTTTCTTTAATTTTTCATTTGTGTTTCATTTTGTATCATTTTTATTGCTCTATTGTTAAACTCACTTTTCTTCTACACGCTTACTCTGCTGTTTATATTTTCCATTTTGCACATTATAGTTTTCCTCTCTGAAACAGAAATAGCAAAGTAGAACTGTCTTTATCATCTTAACGAAAAAAATAAACCTGTGGATATTGACCCAGAAATGATAAATATGACAATTAACATGTGTAGACAAGTATATCAAAGAAAATTTAGGAAAAGATATTTTCCCACTTCTTTGAATTCCTGATAATTATTTATTTTACAGTCAACATTGTAAATTTTACCTTCTTGAGATTTGGATATTTGTGCATTCCTCTATATATTCTGGAACTTGTTAAGTTTCTTGGAAACAGTTTGATCCTTATAGATCTTGCTTGTATGCTTTAAAAGAAGCAACTTTTAATCTAAGGTTTTTTTCCTCAACGTTAAGCACAACCTTCATGAGGAGTTTTCTTTCCTTGCTCTCAAAGAGACTTAAAATAGAAAAGACCTGGACTGGCATATATCTAAATGCAAAAACTATATGCAATATATTGAATGTACCTTATTCAAAATACTCAGAACCAGAAATGTTTCAGATTTTGGATTTTTAATATTTGTATATACACAATGAGTTATTTTGGAAATAGGACCCAAGTCTCAAAAGGAAATTTGTTTTTCACATATAATTTATACATATGGCCTAAAGGTAATTTTATACATTTTTTAAAATACTTTTCTACATGAAGCAATTTCATGGTATGAAATTATCCAATGGTAGTGTCATGTTTGTGCTCAAAAAGTTTCAGACTTTGGAGCATTTCAGATTTCATGTTTTTGATAACTAGGGATGTTCAACCGGTATTTCATATGATCCAGTGGAGTCTATTTTATAAAATTTGGCAAAATGAAAGGTCTATTGAATTAATAATCTGGAGAATTGAATTCAAACCATATGGGCAGAAATTGGGCAAGATGTGTAACCACCCTAGTCCTCAGGGTGCCTTGCACAAATCCAGCTTTAATAATTGTACCTGGTTTTTTACATATATTATGTTATTTAATAAAGCAATAATTCATGTTAATAATGATGTTTAATTTAAAATTCTGGGCCTCTGAGAAAATAAAGCAAATAAAACCCATTTAATCCTCAAAGAGTTAGTCTATTATTTTTAGGATTTCTAGACAGAACAATAATAGAGTAAATTATGTCCTCTCTGACATCAGTTTAATGCATCTGTTTATTATAAAAGTAATGCTAATTTGGGGCAATGTAAAAATATATATTAAAAATTGTTAATTTGTAGCAGGCATTGAGAAAATACAACTATGAGGAAAGAAGACAAAACCCCTGCTATTGTGGAGTTTTAGGTTCTAATGCAGGATGATGGACAGTACTATACCATATGTATAGTATATTTTGAAGCAACCATACGATCAAGTTCAAATTAGTGAGATGTTTGTGGAAGTGATTGACACCACTTCCTGATCTGCATTAAAATATTTCCCATATATGATGTTCTCTTGCTCCCTGTTTGCTGGTTAGATGCCAGCTCTTAAGGAAGCCTTAGAAGACATGTGTTGAAGATGGTAGAGGCTCCATGAGCCTGAATCTCTTAATGATCTTCTGGATAGTACATCACACGTTGCACTCCTAAAATCATCCATTTCTGGGCTGGGGTTGTAGCTCTGTGGTAGTATGCTTGTCTAGCATATGTGAGGCACTGGGTTTGGTCAGCACCACATAAAAATAAATAGATAAAATAAAGATATGTGTCCATCTATAACTAAACAAAAAAAAAATTATCCACTTCTCAGCTCCTTGTCACTGCCAGTAATTGCATTAACATAGGAACAAAAAGAATTCAATGTATTTGATTAAGCCACAAAGATTTCAGGGTTTATGTCTTAAAACAGCTAAGGTTCCCTTAACTAATAAAATAAATAACATTCTTTATCAGGTTTGAGAGATACTCATCTACTTCTAGTTCACTGTGGATGACTTCAGAATCAGAAATTGGTTTTAAATTTATTTAATTTACCTATTTTGTATTTATTTTATCTTTTTATTTTCTCATATCTATCTGCCTATATTAAACTATCCTTCTATTTTGTGAGAGCAAAATTTTATTGGTGGGGGTTAAATTTGTCTTTTAACATATTTGAGTATGATTTTGCAGAATTGTGTTTAATATTTCTCCAACTATATTTATCAATGCTATCTTGTTTATTTCCTTTTTTTCCCCTTCTCTTACTATCTCCTTCCCTCTTCTATGCCCTCTTCCTCCCTTTCTCTGTTTTTGTGATCTATTGGTATCAGATGTACACCAAATTTGTCAAATAAGTTTTTTGCCCATTTTTTTGCTTATCAGAACTTTTTGTTTATCAGTTCTATCACATGATATTTTAAAAGAATTTATTGTTAAAACCATTTGGCCTTACAATCTTTTTATGTTTTCCCAGAAAAAATTACTCATTAAGATAGAATATTCTTTTTCTTATATTTGGGATTGCCTGTTGGTGAGATACAAATTTAGAGCATATGGTTACAAATGGCATAATCAAGATAAGGATTCCAGCAAACAGTTCTGTAAAGGTAACAATCTGTTTTTATAAATACATTTCTATGTAAGATTTCAAATATATATAAAAATAGAAAAGGATAATAAATGTTGAAATCCTCACCACTCATCTTTGTCAAATCTAAGCATTTTGTCTTTTTTTTCCTTTGTGATTTTAGTGGAATCACTGCTTTGGAACTGAATATTGATTTTGCTTTTTTGGTTAACCTCATATGTTTATTTTTAGTTTTTGGTGTTTCTGGAGATTAAACCCAAGGCCTTGTGTATACTAGGCAAATGCTCTTCCACTGAACTACATTTTAGCTACATTTGATGGAGTTATTTCTTATCATCTTGAATGTTTACTTTGAAAGTGTTATAATTTAATGATTTTTTAAAAAGGTAATTTTATATCAAAACAAGTTACATATGTGTACATACATATATACATACATACATATATAATACAAACTAATTATGAGCTTAGATGTGTAGGCTACATGCTAGTAACATTACTTTTCTTTTAGTTACTATATAGGTGATATAATAAACTCTTCAATAGTTCTGGTTCTTCTAAGCAAACAAAACCTGAATTCATACTCTGCCTTTTAAAAACAAATGAAACAAATCATCTAAATTTTGGCTCATCTGTGCAACTCTGGACAAGTTACTGTCCTAAATTTCTTCAGTTGTAAAATACGAAACTGAATAACGTTAACATTTTGGTATTGTTGTGTGCTTTGTTGTGAACAAAAAGCATTTAAGGTGCTTGGCTTAGCACCTATTGCATGGAATGAATTCAATACAAATAAACTATTATTTGATTTTCAGACTAGTCTTCCTTTATGTTTTGATCTTAAGCAAATTTAATTCTGTTCGTAAAATGATATGTCTTTACCTCCTATGTAGATGAGAACCTATTATATTTGCTCTTTTGAAAAAAGGGGAGGTGCCCAATTTGCTGTGTCTTCTCAAGTTTACTCCATCCTCCACCTTCCAAGTTTTCCTTTGGATCAGGTAAATGCCTGATTGGAGGGAGATGTGCCATGGAACTTGTATCACTTGACGTGGTCACACCACAGGCTGATAAAAGGAAACATACTAGTGAGTCTAGTCTTTTTTATTAGCAGAGAGAAAGGCATATGGTTACAGTGCACACAGTTTCTCTAACAAGTGAGGAGTGGCTCATTTTTCAGTCCTATTTAGTCATCATAAAGTCACTTAGGATTGCCAACTTCCCTACTCCCAAAATTAGGATGCTTGCTCTGTGTTTGATGATAACAGATCAGAGCTTCATCAACTTGAAAATGAACGAATAGTTCTTGACCTTTTATAACAAAGCAATGCTATTTTAAAATGAAATGAACATACAAAAATGATTCTATTGACAATGCATCTTTTCCTCTGTTAGGCACAGAGCTTTTGAAGTAATGGAAACGTGATGGCAAAATTTCCAGGGCATTTAGCTTTCAGTCATAGCACTTAGGGCAGATTACTGGTTGCTAAATATGAATATAAAAACACCTGACTCACTAAATTATTTCCTAGAATAGTTAGCTGGGTGGAGGCTCATGAAGTTAATAACTAAACCCAACCCTCAAGTCTATTGGCAAAGGGCATATTTAAGCTTAGTGACTCTTGTATCCACCCAGAAAGATAAAGGAGCCTTTGATATCCTGCTTGGTTGACTGGAAGAGGAAAATGACTCATTAGTCACCTGGGACACTGAATGAGTGGCCTGCATTGAAATATTTTGAAAGGTAAGTTGAAGTACTAAACCAGTCTTTCAGATTGTACTACAACAAGCCTGAGACAGATGGTGATTCAAGAAATAAGACTTTTAAAGAAGAGAAATTCTTGTGCAAAGAAAACAGCAGAGCAAATAATCTTTGCATTAAGAAGATGTGAGTCAAGGTTATACTGGTTTAGAAAAACTAGTTATATGCCTAAGGTAAATGAAGCATCTGTTACAGTGTCTGGCTGGTATGTAGTGTCACTCAGTATGTTTCTTCTCTTCATCTCTGATCTTTGCCTTTTGTTTGTTCATTGGTTTAAAAGAAAGATATCTTTATATAGTTTCATATAAGTTCATGTTTCTAAGGTATAGTGTCTAAAGTCTAGCTCTTCATGTTCTACTATTAACAATAATCAAATATGACAGCAAATTTAGTCATCTGTATCAAATTTCTGCCATATGGTTCAGAAATTATTAGGGGACAGCATTTCGGAATGAAGACTGTTAGCTCCCTTTGGTATACTTACTATGATTTTGCCAAAAACAACCGCCTGTACAATAGCCAGAATATAAATTTTGAAAATATCACTGGTCAGTAGTTACTTAATTTTGAATGCTAAAGTGCCAAGTGTTGACATTGTAAGTTTAAAGCCAATCTTTCTGGTTCTTTTCTGAAGAAAATAAATGATGCTTTGGAATATTAGCAAATTGGAACAATTTTTCATCTCTTCCACAATAAATAATTCCTCTGGCTAGAAAAAAAAATGATTCTACAAACATTATTAAAAGACATTTCATTCTGAATAAGGATAACTAGTTCTCTGATACATAAAATATACATTAGAACAAACAATCTAGAATATTTGACACTTTTTCAACTCCACCCAGTCACCCATTTCATGTTTAAGTGTCATTGTATATATTTAGTACTTCATTAGACTTAATGAAGTATATATGAGATAACCTCAATATACTTTTAGTTGGCAAATTTAATAATATATATCTTGATATTTTTCTGAAGTAAAGTTTCTCTTTTCTAGCATATGCTAATATTGCTGTCTTTTAGAACAAAATATTAGTTAAAATAAAGGATTTATTTGACAGAATATAATACAGAATTTTGACAGGTTGCATTTTTAACTCTTGAGAATCTTCCTATTTTGCACCCTCTTTCCTGCAACTCTACTCCAACAAATACCCTTTTGAGGGAGTTTAATCATAGCAGATACAAACTTGTTGTTGGGCCAGTCCAGCTACAGACAGGATGTAACTTGCAAGAAGGAGAATCTCTGGTGTGCCAGAAAGATTGCCCTGTCAGTTGAGAAGCAAGTCTGCTTCTTTGCTTTGCTACTAAGTATATCTGTGCCTGCAGAAGTAGGCCACTGTAACTCAGGATCGTGAGTAGCTGTGACTGAGACCAGACCCTTTGTAAGGAAGAGTGGAAGTACAGGATGAAGGATAATTGAAGGGGAGAAGCCATTCCCAAAAAGCAGGGGAAAGAAAAAATAGTCTGAAGTTTTCAAAGATTTGGCAACTTTATCTTCTTAGATAGGGCTAGTGTGTGTATATATGGGTGTGTGTGAATGTGTATACAGGAAGGAACGAGCATTGTGAAATAACCCCAAACACCACTGGTCAGCCTGTCTCCCTTTGAAAGGCAACAATAAAAAACCACTTTGAATAATTTCATAACAGGAAATAACACAATGGAAACTAGAGAATCGTGACATGGAAAAATCTAATAACTTAGAACAAAAGAAACTAAATAATTGATTAAAATACTATAAATAGTTGAAGTTGAAACTATAGGGAGTTTCGGATACCCAGGCACTAAGCAAGATATTGAAAGTAAAAAAGAGTTCACCCTTTGCTAGATTTTCAAATGTATCAATAAATTTTTAGTGCTCTCATCTTCAAATATAATGATGAACTGTATTCCCTTTGTATTGTAACTTTCTTAAATTCAATAAGTAAAGGATCAACAAAGCTTTGATTGTATTGGTTTGAGAAAAAGGTGTTGTTAGTTTAAAAGATCAAAATACTGAAGATGAATGGGCTACTGTAGGATTAAAAAAGTCATATTTTTGCTTTAATTAAATTACAACAAGTTTGTCTTAGTATTATGTAGCAGAGATGCCTTGTATGGGACTAGTTTTTAGAGAGCCATTCATTTATTTTGATATATATCTACTAAGAACACTATCATGAAAATCATTTACACCCATATCTAACCTAGATGCTTATAAGAAGAGGATACTGAAGTAACAAATATCACAAAATAGTACCATGATGGAAAGTGTTAAGGAATAAGTTTTTTTTCCCTAACAATTCAAACTATTTTCTTAACAGTCTATCAAGACCCACATTCCCTTTTTTCTTTTTAGGCACAGAACACATGTTTGTCTTACCATGAACTCTTCTTTGGTGGCCTTTGACTTTTTTTTTTTAATTGACCTTATCTATTTTGAGGAAGAATGTCAAATAAAGGAAGAAGTGTGCAGAAGGACTTGAAGATGTATTGCTGCTGAAACAAATTTCATCCATTTTCCAGTTTTGTCTGGTGGGAGGCTGGCTAACCATCATTTGTATTTGTACCTACTACCCTTCCATAGTTAGTGGAAGTGTGTGAGAAACTAAAGCCTACTGGCATCTCTTCACATACTTGATGTTTAGAGCTTGTTTATTCTGAAAAATTTGCAACATAAGTTTTATTTATAAAATGCACCTATTATTATATTAATTCTTCCTTTATCACTTTCTTTTCCATTCTTACTTCCTTTGCTTCAGTTTGATCATATTGTCCCTCATTTACTGACATATTTCCTAAACTTTATTTTTATTTACTTATTCTTTTGTGATGCTGGGCATTGAATGTAGGGCCTTGCACATGCTAGGCAAGCATTCTACCATTGAGCTGTATCCCTAGCCCCCCCTCCTACATATAATTTTATATTGACAACTGACTCCTTGGAAATTGGGAATGTAATGATTCTATCTTTAGGGAGCTTTACCTTAATGCCATAATGTTTTGTGAATAATGGTTGAGATATTTAATAAATCATGTCTTTGAAATGATCACTGAAAAGACTGCCTTTTTTATTTGAAATAACTTATAACAAACTGGTGACAAAATTGAACAGAAATATATTTATTTGCATTAATTTTGAAATGCCTGTTATGCTAGTGGTGGATTATATGAAAATTTCAAGCCATATTCAGGTGGGGGATAAAAAAATCTTCCAGAACTTTATTCCTCAAATAAAAACTAAGGTATTAGATGGCTGTTTCTTTGACTAAGTCTTGTACTTTATATAGCTTGTTATGTAATCAGTTATGCAATCTTTCAAAGTAGCTGAAAGGATATTGAAACAATAATTTTTCAACCTTTTCTTTTTCAATAACTAGATTACATGTTAATCAGCATATTCAAACTTCCTTTTCATTAGTTTTTAAAAAATTGTAGGAAATACTTTTCAGTGTATGCTGTGAGAGATTTTATTATAGGATTAAAATCTTTCAGCAGACAATAGGGACATGAGGCAAGGTCCAGGTATTCAATCTCATGCACCAACATTATACTTCAGGTAATTCTTGAAATGAACTACATTTATTTTCTCCCTTCTTTTTAATGGCAAAAGTAGATATGTTATAAATTTTTTGTGCCATATCATGCCTCCGATCTTCATCCTGGACCATTCTAACCATTCTATTTCTATATTGAGGACACGACATTTTTGCACTGACAAAAAATGCAAAAGAAGTTTTTTGACTTGTAGTACCTACTGTGTATAGTCTTATGGACCACTGATGTGGCTTAAGTTTTTGTTTTGTTTTTGTTTGTTTGTTTTTGAAAGGGGATACTTCTGTTATTAGATACTTCTCTCACTGCCACTCTGATTTCTTGCACTTGGCTGCAGATAGCTTTGTTCTTACTTTATAAATGAAACCAAAGCATTAAATGGTAATACTTTGAACTTTATGTACTACAGTCTACAAATGTATCTGCTTCCACAGATGCTCTTACAATTCTCTTTCACTTTCAGTGAAGCAGTGTCCTCCTTTTTATGAAGCCAATCTATTCACCCATATTCCTGACCACGGGCTCTGCAGTGTCTTTGTGCCTTTGTCTGCTATTTTCTCACCTTTATTTTCTAAGGATCCCTGTGTCCCTCCCATGAATGAGGATATCCCACAGGTTCGGTTAGGTTTTTTTCTTCTTTCATTGTGTACTTCACAAAGGAGTTCTTATCCAACACTCTCTGTTACAGACATCTGCATTTGCCTCCAGCCCTGACTGCTCTCCTCAGTTCTATAGTATCTATTCCGTGGTGTCCACAGGATGTCTCTACCTGTCTTCTTAAAGATACCTAAATCCTAAAATATTCAAAATAAATCCTTTATAATCCAGAATTTTAAAAATTATCTTTGTTCCTATATTCTCCTTGTTAGTGAATGGTACTGTGATTGTCCAGTCCTAAAACCTATGAATCATTTTTTGTCTCTTCCCTATCTCTTACTCTGTACTAACTAATAGTGCTGGATATAGGCAAGGTATTTTTCTGAGAGGACTAAATGGCTATTTAACCTCCACAATCTCTGTGTTATGTAGGTTGCTACTATTATCTCCATTTTATTTTTTTATTTTTTATTTATTTATTTATTTTTTGTGGTGCTGGGGATTTGAACCCAGGGCCTTGTGCTTATGAGGCAAGCACTCTACCAACTGAGCTGTATCCGCAGCCCTCCATTTTAAAATTAAGAAAAGGTAAGCACAGAGAGGCACAATAACTTGCTTATGTCACACAGGTAGTAAAAGGGTAGAGATGAGATCTAAACTAAGGCAGTTTAATCACAAGACCTCTTAACCACACTACCTTGGCCTTCCAGCATGCCAGAATCCTAAATATCTCTTCAATTCATTTCCTTCTATTCTTTCCCTCCTATTTTTTGTTTGCTTAAATTTTGTGCTCCTTATTTCTTACCTGTTTAGCTTCCTACAACCTGCTGCCCCAAATCCATTTTCCAAGGTGTGTTTTATTTAGTCCTCAAATTTTTTTCTGGGTGTTAGCAAAGTAAAGTCTTTGTAATCTATAGATTTGAATATTTGTTTCAGGAAATTTATTCAGTTACATATTTGAGTTTTTCCTACTTTGTGTATTATTTTTTTCCAAAATAGTGATTATTGGTATGTTGTCCATATTTGCCAGCTTTTTCCTTTTCATCTTTGTTCTTATTTCATTTTATGTTATTTCCTCCAAACTGTCTTGTTTCTGACTATATTTTATCTACATCCATTTTACCTTTTGTTCATTCTAATGAGAATTTTACCTTTGTGATAGTTTCATCTTATTCTTTTATTCATTCCCAAGTCCCTAGACTCACTTATCATCTCCTGTTCTTTCTTCATCTCTTTTTTGATCTTTTGTTAGTTTTTCAGCAACCCCCTTTTTTCTTCAGGAAAGTCAAATTGCCTTCAGTTTCTTTAAACCTTTGTAAAACCATTTGTTTAAAAATGAACTATCTCTCCAGGAACATATCCTGAAATTCCATGTTCTTTATTTGATTTTTGTTTATTTTTTCCTCTGTACTTTTCCTCAATATCTAAAATTTCCAGTAAATAGATATTTCAGGAACCACAAGGATAAAGACAGATAGTACCTTCTAAAATTCAAAGAAGTAAATGCATATGACAAGCTTTGAGAGAGAATTTTATGAAATCAAGGATAGCCTGGATGACTTAGCAATGGAGTTCTCATATGGGAAGAATCCCTGCAGCTAATGTAGTGAAGTCAGGAGGCTTGCTTTCCAACAGTGGAACGAAGGTATGGGGAAATTGAAATGATTTCCTGCTTTGTAACATGAAAAGGTGCATGGGGAAGAGGAGAAAAGAGAAGAGGGAAGAAAGAGAGTCAGGAAACATGTCCCAAATTTGCATGCATTAATTGAGGGTGGCAGTGAGGGTAGAAGGGGGACTGAGTTTTCTATTTAGGATTCTGAGTGGAGCTTACCTCTTTATTTCCCTGCTGAAACCTTGGGCATGCTACATCTTAAAAGCATAGAGGATCAGTTATTGAAAGACTCTTAAGCTTAGATTCCACCTTTTCTTAGTTTGTGTACCTCCAGAGGCAGACCTGAGCCAAGGACTTTGGTACTAGAGGTTTATTTGGGATGAGTTCCGAGGAAACACCAAGAGGTTAGTGGGAAAGTTAAGCCAGATGGAAAGAAAGCCAATAAAGGTGAATTATCAAACAAGATATCACTGTGGGCATCTGGTGTTGGATTCCACTGAGGAACTCTAGGAAACAGTTTTAGAACATGTTCCTCAGGTTATCTCACGCCAAAGGTGAAGGTGCCAGCATATTTATCTATTATCTTCCAAACAGTCATTGGTTGAGGACTGCTCCTGAAGGGCACTAATGCCCTAATATTTGCAGCCTGTTGCATGTTCACAATGAGTGGCCACTGGTGGCCAAGAAACCCTTCTGGCAAAAAAAACGGAGTCACTGGCAGATGGAAGTCAGACTAGTGTACATGCATTGCCTTGTTCCTTTGTCAAGGATCAATTGACTATTTTGGATCTATTTCTGGACACTCTATTCTGTGCCATTGATTTATCTATTTTATCCTAGTACCTTACTGTCATGATTACTGTAACTTTAATACTAAATTTTGTCAGTATTTTGTCAGTTTTCCAACTTTATTCTCTCACTTTAGTATTGGTTGGCTGTTCTGGATCTTTTGCCTCTCTGCATAAATTTTAGAATTTGATTGCCAATATCCAAAAACCAAAACTTGCTGAGAATTTTTTAAGGATAACCTTGAATCTACAGCTCAAGTTAGAAAGAACTGAAATGGTGACAATATTGAATCTTCTTATCCATGAGCATGGAATAAATAGCTCTCCATTAACTTAGTTCTTTCCTTTTTTCATCAGAATTCTTAGATTAAATAAATAGGATGAAAATAGATTCAGGCATTTGAAGACTTATATACTTATAATTTAGGATTCCACTCTTGGTATTCACTCTACAGGAACTTTCGCACATCAAAACGAGAAATGTCTAAAAATGGTGTTTACATCATTCTTTGAATAGAAAAAAGGAAAAATCCCAACTGGAGATAACCTCAAATGCCTTCTGTGTGAATATAAGAATGAGAATATTATGGTATAAAGTGATAAGTGGCCTTAAGAAAGAATGAAGTAGATATACATATATTGACATTTTAATCTCAAAATATAATGCTGAGCCAGGCACGGTGGTGCACACCTATAATCCCAGTGACTTGGGAAGCTGAGGCAGGAGAATTGAGAGTTCAAAGCCAGCCTCTGCAAAGTGAGGTGCTAAGCAACTCAGTGAGACCCTTTCTCTAAATAAAATACAAAATAGGGCTGGGAATGTGGCTCAGTGGTCAGGTACCCCTAAGTTCAATCCCCAGTTACCCCTGCCCCCAAATATATAAAGCTGAATAAAAAGTTATCAAAGAATACTACTCCATGGTTTCATTTTTATAAAGCTTAAAAAATATAAAACTTCATAATATATATAATTATATGTATCACATACATGTGGTAAACCTGCATGGAGTGATATTCACAAAATACAGTACAGTGTTTGCTTTTTGTAGGGGAGAAAGAGAATCACAGGTTTTGGTTCATTCTAGTTCTTAAGCTGTGTGGTGGGTACATGAGTGTCTGTTTTGTTGTTATTTTTAAATTGTATAAATTATACTCCTATTTGTGTAATGTTTTTCATTAAATTTAATCCAATTATTTAATTTAAAAGCATATTATTAATAAGTTAGGTTTCTTTTGTTTCAGAAAACATTTTAAGAATTTAAGAAGTAGTTGCCATCAGCTCTAATACAAATTATTAAGCTTCTAATTATTCTATACCTTATTGATACAACACACATATATACACCAGCCAAAGCAGTTTAATATAGGTATCAGAATAATGCTAGTGAATTCAAAATAACAATAATAAACCACAGTCATTTTCATCTTTAATATCTTGGTTAAAGTTTTGTTTTAGTCTTCAAGTTATGCATACATAACTTGATCAAAATAGATAAAGGAATGTTCTCACAGTGGCAAAATGACAACCTTTACCCTTGTAAAATTCAGAAAATTACCCATCTTCCCTTTTAGGGCACATATTATTATTTCTACATTTGTGGTTGGGAACCATAGAAACCATGACTGAAAACATTGTTGGAACAAGCAAACATGACTATTTTTAAAATTATGATGATTTAGAATATAATCAGCACCAAACTAGTAAGTTGTATGGAATTAGGTTGATGATATATGTGGTGTTGAATGGATCCTGGCAACCTCTGATCAAATGCCTTCCAATTAAACATCACAACAGCTTCAGGGTGTGAGTCCTCTGAGCCAGGACATGGATAAATATTTACATAAATCTGCTGCACAGCTGTACTCTATTATATTAGTAGTCTATGTGGAGGAGCAGCTCACACTCTATAATGGGAATGTTTTTGGGTTTCTCTACTAAATATGCCTTTTAAGAAACATTTAAAAAGTTTTATTATGAAATATACATACAAAGAAATTCACAAAAGGAAAAGATAGGCATAATTATTTTAAAGGGAACACCAATATAACTTCCATTTAGGTCAAGAAGTAGAATGTAGCCAGAACCCTAGTCTATTCTTTGTACAGATAAGAAACTGAACTTCAGAAAGAAAGTTCCTGGTCTATGGTACATACAGAATACTGTCTGAACTTTCTTTCAAGAGAGTACTAGAGATATGACCTCTCCCGTTGCAGTAATCCTGAAAGAGGGCAGTCTAAACAGTCAGAGCTGGAGGGTGGGACAAGCATAGACCTGAGAGTTAGGCTACCTCAGTTTTACTCTGTCATTATCTAGCTATGTGACCTGGGGTAAGTCATTCACCTTCTCTGGGGCTCAGTTCATCATGTATAAATGAGGTTGTTGATCAGTAATTTTCAACTTGAGGTTTAAGGACCATCCTAAGTTCTTGTTTTAAATGCAGATTCCTAAGCCTCATTTGAATCTCCTTGCTTGAGAATTTGTGTTTTTTAACGTACATGACTGAGGACCCTTTAAATTCTAGGGTAGAGTCTGAACTTCTGAACCTTAGTTATCTCTCATCAGAGCTATGTGTCTTCTTAGTTCAGAGTTCTGTGGATTTTGCTAATAAAAATGAATACAAAGCCAATAAAATTTAGAATGCTAAATAAACACTGATTATTGTTGTTATGAATAGACAGCAATAATACAGGTGTAAGGCACTAGCTATAAAGATAACTTGAAATTGTTTGATACAGCCTGAATGGGATTGTATTCATATCATTAAAAACTATTAATACAGCATAGCAGGAAAATCAGCATAGTCTCTCGACAGGACATAGCAGCATCCGTATGATCAAAAATGGGTATACTGAGTGCCATTCAGTCTTATTAGGAAACTAAGTAGTTGTTTATACTCTCAAAACAACTTTAAAAGTCAGTTCATTTAATTATAAAATATGCTAAATATATTCCCTAACAGATTGGAGACAATCTGTTGGCTGATTTATTTTTAATTTGATATTGCATTCCTTACATGGTTTTCAGATTCTTTTGTGACTATTTAGGGGGAAAACATTTTTATACTATTTAATACCTTCCTAGGATCATTCTTTATATTTCGAGCAAGTTATGTCACCCGATTAATTATTCTCATTTTTTGTATTTTATTTTTCAAGGAAATAACCAAACTCAAATTGTGTGACCATTCTGTTTTTTTCCATCCAACAGACTCTGCAGTTGTTTCCAACCTATACCTGGTTTACTGCAGTCAGTAAGAAGACTCACAAAACGGCAGGGACAAAAACTTCCAGATTGATGCTTGACCAAATACTGGTACTGCAGTCTAACCATGTAGCCCATAAAATTAACCCATCAAAATTTTTCACTCCTGGTTTGTTTGGCTGCATTCAACTGAGATCTACTGAGGGAGAACCACTGTTTCTGCAGCTGAATACTGCTGGAAGTTTGTGTTGCACACTGTGGTTGCTTTTACTTTTTTGTATCAGCAGATACAGAAGCTAGTGAGAATCTAGCTCATCTGTTCTTTAGCTACCAACTTTTTCCTTCCTTAGTGTATACATTTCTCTCTGAACTCTTAACTTACAGCCTTATACACTGATTTTGTTTACAGATTACCTTTTGAAAAAAAAGGACTTAAATTACACAGAAGCAGCACTTAGGGTTTAAAAAATACACTTAAAAATATTTGACTAAAAGCCATCTGAGGTTTAAAAACAGTAGCAACAAAAAGTATTTTGGAAGAAAATTTTAGAAGTTCAAAGTAAGTATTTTGGACATGATTTGGAGATAGGCATTTACTTTATACTCTATTGCTGTCCAAGTTTTTAATAATATATATTACATTTTACTTTCTGGGGTATTTATTCATTATTATTCTTGAAAATTGCAATTATTGGTTGATTATTAACTCTGATTATAACCTTGCCGAGGCCAAGGTCATGGGCTTAATTCTCAATTGGACCACTTAGTGCCACTTGCCTTGGGGCCTATAGAACCAATCCCAGGCTGTCTGTAGTCATTGTGCACATGGATGTTAATTGGAGGCACTCTAAAAGAATAGATAGACATATGCAAATCTGTAGTTATTGAGACTCAATCAGAAGTTCATACAGCCTATTCACAGTGATTCAGTAATATACACAAAAGCACACTGAAAACAAATGCTTTTAAAGTTGATTATCAATTATTTGTTCTTTCCCCCTCAAAAAAACAAAAGGAAAGGGAAATTCTAACAAAAATGTCCTTTTATATTCTTTCTCTTAGATATTCTAATAATTTCTCTATCATTTTATATGTTTTTTTCAGAATAACCTTTTAATTTTAGTTCCAAAATCATGTCTCAAATTTTGCTTCTGGTTTTCTGCTCCTCCCTATTTGACAGACAGACACGTTTTCTTGTGTAGTGCCAGTCATATCACTGAGACACATGGTGAAGTTTAGAGTAAACAGATAAGGTAATATTGGATACCTAGGCAACAGGGCTGCTTTCAACTCTTGCAAAGTCGTATTGTCACCATCAAGGATCCCTTCACTAACCTTAAGTACATGGTCTACATGTTCCAGTATGATTTGATTCATGGCAAGTTAAATAGCACAGTCAAAGCTGAGAAATGAGAAGCTTGTCATCAGGAAAGCCCATCTCCATTTTCTAGAAGCGAGACCCTATCAAACAGAGTGATCCTGGTGCTGAATATGTTGTGTGGAGTCCACTGATATCTTTGCTACCATGGAGAAGACCAGGGTTCATTTGAAGTGTGGAGCTAAAAAGATCATTCTCCCTGCCCCTTCTGAGGATGCCCCCATGTTTGTGATGGTGTGAATCATGATAAATTCAACAACTCCCACAAGACTGTCAGCAATCAAGGTTGTCTTGCACTACCAACTACTTAGCCTCCTTGACCAAGTTCATCCATGACAACTTTGGCATTGTGGAGGGACTTGTGACCACAGTCTATGCTATTACTGCCACCCACAGAACCATGGACGGCCCTTCTGAGAAACTGTATTGTGATAGCTGTGGAGTTGCCAAGATCACTATTCCTTTGTCCACTGGTATAGCCAAACCTATGGATAAGGTCATTTCTGAACCTAATGGGAAGCTCACAGGCCTAACCTTCTGTGTGCCCATGTACAATGTATCTGTTATGGATCTGAGCTGCCATCTGGAGAAAGCTGCTAAATATGATGACATTAAGAAGGTGGTGAATCTGGCATTAGAGGGCCCCCCCAAAGAACATCTTGGGCTATACCAAGGAGCAGGTTGTCTTCTGTGACATCTATGCTTCCACATTCAGTGCTGGACCTTGCATGGCTCTCAGTGACCACTTTGTCAAGCTCATATCCTCAGATGACATTGCATTTGTCCACAGTGGCAGGATGGCTAACCTTATGGTCTATCTCCAAGAAGTAAGAGCCCTGGACCACCAGCTTCAGCAAGAACATGAAAGGAAGAGTCCTTCAGTTGCTGGGGCATCCCTGTCCCAGTTCAGTCCCCCAACACACCAAGAATCTCCCCACTTTGATTGTCATTCCAGACCCTCTGAAGACGGGAGGGGTTTCGGGAGCTGTAGTTTGTCACATACCATCAATGAAAATCTACTGCACCCAGCTGCCCCACCTCCTTCCATTTTTTGTTTTTTACTTCTGGACACCTTCAATCAGACAGGCAAGATGTCTGAAGGAACATGGAAATAAATATAATTTTTATATTGTGCTTCTAGAACATTTTAGATTAGGTCATAATTTTGGAAAACTTTGAGATATCTGACACCCAAGTAATTGAATTTCTCATTATTCATTTTACTTCTTCTTTTTCTTTTAACAATGATTTCAAAGTATGATTAGTGTTCTGATAAGTGGTTGGGAAACTTTTGGTTTGATGTTAAAAAATTTCAGTTATGTGATAAATAACTTAAGATCATTTGGCTGGTGTAATTATGAAATGGCAAGATGGATAATTGTTGGATACTTCAGTTTTAGCTTGTACTTTAAGAGCAGTTTTTAGAATAGGCCACCCATTATTTGTTGCTTCCTGTTTGTCCGTGGATAACTCATTGCAATAGAGACACCTCAGGCTTTAAGGGTTTGAACTAAGTGTTCTTTATCAGTACTACTGTTTCAACTAATCTCTTACCAATTTTCTGACAGGGATGTCTGTTCAGATATTATTAAGGTCAGATGAGAAAGAGCACAGAACAGTTCATTTGTTGTTGAAAACTGAGCTCTAAAAAATATGGCATTCTCTAACACGGTTTGCCATTTCTCAGCATTTAGACAGTTCTTATTCCTTCTCATTTCAATGAAACAGCTGATGGAAGGGAATTTGTAAAAATTTTGTGTCAGAAATTGGTAGATTGGATCCGTAAGCCTTAAGTAATGATTTTCATAGATTCACAGGTTGGCAAAGTGGATAGCATCACACTCTTGTCTTTTGTAACTACTTTCATTTTATGTTGCTTTTTCTTTTTTCATTTTTAAGTCTTTCCTCATATTGTTTTAAAAAATTAAAAGTATGTTTAGTTATTGTTTAGTTTGCTTTCTGTTACTATAACTGAATGCCATAGACTGGGTAATTTGTAAAGAAAAGAAGTTTATTAAGCTTATGATTCTGGAGGCTAAAAATGTCCAGGCATCTTGTGGGGACCTCCTTCCTGCATCATAACATGGAATAGAATATCACATGAGACAAAGCAAGCAAACCAGGGAGATGGCTTTTATTATTTATTTTGGGTGCTGGGGATCGAACCCAGGGCCTTGTGCTTACAAGGCAAGCACTCTACCGACTGAGCTATCTCCCCAGCCCTGAGAGATGGCTTTTATAACAAAGCTACTCCTGAGATAAGCTATTAATCTATGAATGAGTTGATCCCATTCACCTCCTAATCATCTCCCAAACGTCTCACCTTTCAAATACCATTAACATATGACTTTGTGAGTATTAAGTTTCTAACACATGAAATCTGGGGGACACATTTGAACCATAATAATTTTATAAGTAATTCTTTCTGTAAAAGAAAAAAAATCAGACATTATAAATAAGGTCCAAGTCCCCTCTACCCACTCACAATCCCTAGTGGTTTTTCCAGTGGTTTTCACAGTTGTTGACAGTTGATGGGTCTTCTTCCAACTCTCTTTAGGCATTCATATACATGTATATATGGTATACTTACATAGATATATGTATATACATATGAATATACAGTTAAAATGTGTCATATTGTCCTTGTTTCTATTTTAGATCTTTTCGTGATCAGAATAGCTATTAGTTGGGTTTTTGCTACAGTTGGTTAAATTTATCTGTAGGCTTTTTCACATTCCAGACTCCCTTTTCCTTATCAGGTTCCCACACATTTCTACGATAACGCTTCACATTTTCTTTTTATTTTGGCCCCACAATATAGCCCATTGTGATAGCACACTTGTAACTCTCAAATAGTTCATCTTATCACCAAATATGTTCTAATCTCAGTTAGGAAATTAGTGATGATTCAAACAAAATTGGCTAGGAAAAATGACGTTTTTTTTTTTTTTTTTCTATTCCATTCCCAGTTTGGTGACCATCATGACAGTGTTAAGCAGCATGGAATACCAGTTAGGAATTTGAATTTGTTTCGTTGTTTGTTATTTCCGCAATCTAACAGCGCTGGGGACTCGAGCTTGCGAGGCAGGCACTCTATGTGATGGGCTATATTGCCAGCACCAGTTAGGAATTTTGGAAACAGAAGTTATATTTTTTCACCTTCTTCCCTTTCCTAGAGTCAAAGAGGGCTTTATGACCTTGTGAGTCTCAAACTATCTTGGTGGACTTATACTCTGGGATGAAATCATTGTTTCTTTGAAATGGAAATGATAGATCAGTTTGTCAACAATATTTGTCAGAGGCCACATTACAGCCAGGTCTTTCAGGAGATTTGTTCAAGTTAAGTGAAAGTTAGGTATTTGTAAATGACATTATATTTTAAATAGTGTAGGGGAGTATCTAATACAGGAAGTCTGGTTTCAGGATATCCACCTAAACCATCAGATTGTTGAATTCTGAGTTTGCACGCTCTCTTACTGCTTTTTTTTGTCTGCTACCTTCTCCTGACTTTATATTGGCCTGGTTTTCCCCCTTTACCTGCTAGAGTTTCTGTTTGCTGCGATTATAGTTTGTGCTTTGTTTGTCTTACTGTGGTAGTGATTCAAGTTCTCTCTCCATGACCTGTGTGTTCTGAAACATAACACAAATAGGCTCTCTTTATCTTTATTCTATCAATCTTTAATCTGTCAATAAACTAGTCGGTCATGGACAATCCTGGTCCTATCACATGTGTCTTGTGGGTAGGGACTGACATTACATTGTATAATCATGGCTGTCTGGGCTGATTCATTGGATGAGATTAAGGGAAAGGTGGTTTTCAGAGACAGAGGTTGTGGCTAGAGCAGGTACCCAGGGATATATCTGCCATCAGAAACATTGAACTATTTAGTGGAAAGTTCTTTGATAGATGTGGCAGAATAGTTGATTATTTTCTTTTTTTCTGGAATAAGAATAACTACCTTTTCCCTTCTTTGCATATAAATTATGTGTTGTTACCAGCAGAGGCATGATGAGGGTAGAGTTGTTGGAAGCACAGACTGATGTTATCAAAATTCCCTATGGACCCAGGGCAGGAACAGGAGAGGAAACAGATTTCTTTTTTTAAAGTTTAATTAGGAAATTTGCAACTTTTCTTAGGTTTCACAATTTAAGTACCAAAAATTCATGGATTTAATTCTTGTTTTAGTAACTATCAAATACTTCAACAAACCCACCTGGTTCTACCTCAAATATAGGCTGAATACGATTGTGTCTCATCAAAACCACTGACTATGTTATTTCTTCACTTAGATCTTCCAATGCCTATCTATACAATTAGGCTAATTCCTAACTTTTTAATGGTACAAAAGAGTTTGCTTGATCCAACCTCAGCCTATCTCCCAGACTTTACCTCCTATACTTTCAACTTAATGTAAGAACTAAACAATCAAATTATTAGAAAAAAAAAAAATGGGAGTAAACCTTTGTGACTTTGGGTTAAACAGTAGTTCCTTAGATATGACACCAAAGCAAAAGTGGTGAAGAAAAACAAATTCAACTATATGAAATTAACAAAAATTGTACTACAAAGAATTATGTTAAGAAACAAAAAGACAACACACAGAATGGGAAAAATATTTGAAAATCATACATATGGTAAGAGACTAATCTCCAGAATATATAAAGAACTCATAAAAGTCAATAATATAGAGACAATTCAATCACAAATGGGTAAAGTATTCCAATAGAAATATCTTCACAGAAAGCATACAAATGACCAACAAACACATGCAAAGATGCTTAACATTATTGAATTTTAGGGAAATGCAAATTAAAGGCACAATGAATTATAGTCATGCATTACATATCAACATGCTTATATTAGGAGGTATTTATCATTAGGCAATTTCATTGTGTGAACATTATAGAGTGTACTTACACAACAAGAATGATATAGGTCAATCACCTCATATGACCTCTTAAAACATCAAGAGATGCAGTAAACACAGGATGTATGAAGCTGTTGCCAGCATTAATAGCATATTATTTTAATCTAAACAAAAAAGTAGGAATGTACTCTAAAATAATGATAAAAAGTAAAATATGGTAAAGGCATAAACCAGTAGCATAGCTATTTAATATCAGTATCAAGTATCATGTTCTGTATGTAATTATATGTGCTATGCTTTTTTATTACTGGCAGTGCAGTAGGTTTGTTTACACCAGCATCAGCACAGACATGTGAGTGGCATGTTGTGCTATGATTAGTGTTTCACTAGAGGATGAGAATTTTCAGCTCCCATTATGACTTTATGGGGCCCCTAACATATGTGCTGTCTGTTGTTGACCAAAACATTGTTATGCAGTACATGATTGTACTGCTTCACACCATCTAGGATGGCTATAAAAAACAAACACCCTCTCCCCAAAATAGCAAGAGTTGGCAAGGAGAAATTGGAATATTTGTGCATTGCTTGTAGGAATGTAACATTGTGGAACTGCAGAGAAAAACACTTTGGTAGTTTTTTAAAAAATCAAGCATAGAAATACCAATAACCTATCAATCCTATTTCTAAATATATATCCCCAAATTTGAAAACAGAGAATCAGATAATAGCATTATTCACAACAGCTAAAAGGTGGAGATAATGAAAATGCCCATCAATTGATGAATGGATACAAAATGTGGCATGTGCATTTCAATGGAATATTTTCAGCCATGAAAAGGAGTGAAGTTCTCATATGTACTAAAATATAGATGAACCTTGAAAACATGATGAGTGAAGTCAGTCACAAAAGATGTACATTGTATGACTTCATTTATATGAAATATCCAGAATAAGAAAATCTAGAGATACAAAGTAGAAAAATGGTTGCCACAGAGCTAGTACTGGTAGGGTTTGGGTATTAAAGGCCAATGGACGCTGAGGCAGGAGGTGTGCAAGTTTGAGGCCAGCCCCAGCAAATTGCTAAATTAGCAGACCTTTACTCAAAATAAAAAACAAAAAGATTTGAGGATACAGCTCAGTGGTAGTGCACCCCTGGGTTCAATACCTGGTACAAAAAGAGTTTTGCAGCTTCTTCATATAATTATTGAGAAACCTGAGTCTCTGGGATTACAGGCATGTGCTACCATGTCAAGAATCTGCAAAGTGTTTAAAACTTGATAATCCAGCACCCTCTGCTTGCTTTGTTTATAACCTGTTCATTTTTTTTATGCAAAATTGTTTTTAATTGTTGCAAAAGCTTATCAAAATCAAACAGTTGGAAATTCTGAGATTTTAATGTTGCTTTGAAAAGTACTTCTGTACAATATTATCTTTCTTGTTACAAAAAAAAGAAGTGACGTCTGATAGATCAGTGGTTTGTTGAAAGCACAGATATTTGTTTCCTTGTCTCAGGTCTTCCAAAAATTCTGCTTTGAGCTTATTAAGTTCTTCTGCTAGAAGCTTCAAGTTGTTAGGAAGTACTTGTTCATCTTTTGCTTCCTTCATTGTCTGAGAGACAATTCTTGGAGTGTGATCAGTTTTATGAAGAATGTTAGTTGAACAAATAATTCTGTCCATTTCCTTTTGTATAACCTGTTCATCTTAATGTACCAATTATGTGAATTAGAGCAAATAAATTTATTGTAAAAATCTTAAAAAAAAAAAAAACAGCCAATGGATACAGGGTTTCTTTTAAGGGGAACAAAAGTGTTCTAAAATGAGGTTGTGGTGGTTTTGTACAATAAGGATTGTACAAATGTTTTCTATGCTAGAAAACACTGAATTGTGTACTTTTGATGATCGAATTATATGGTATGTGAATTTTGTTCCAATAAAATTGTTAAAAGTGTTTGAAGTGAAAATTAGAATGGAGATTTATAAATAAAAAGCTAAATTTAAAGGCATTTTAATTGCTCAATAGTTCCAAATGACTTCAATTTAAATTCAACTAATTATTTAATCTGTAAGTGTATGCTCCTAATAGTTCCAAGCATATATATCTTTATTCCAAAGTACAGGGTCACAGATTTTAATTCCTACATTTATTACTTATTATTTTCTGTTGTAATATTTATCATAGTGAAAAATGATAAATTTCAGAAAATATTTTGTCTCTTACTAATTTTCTTCCCTATTCCTATGTGTGCTAAATATAAAATTCTAGCAACCTAAAATTTCACATGGGAAAACTAAATCTGGTATAAGGAATATTCTTTATTAATTATTCTTATTTTCCTTGACTGCGGTATTATAAACTTCCTTTTTTCAATGTCCACCAAGCTCAAGAGGCTTTCCTTTGTGTTTAGATCAAATTTTTAGGCCACAACTGAGTCTCCAGGTCTACGCCATCTAGTGGCAAGATGGGAGAAATGCTGGTTTCTTATAGAGCTTTAAATGCACAAATGTTTGGTAGATGTCCAAGAAATGTTAAAAACCATCAACAAATTAATGACTAATCTTTATGTTTACTTTTTAATACAAAGCACCGGTATATGTATTTACAAAAATTTTATCTTTGTAAATCTTTTATTTTTTGTGTTGGCTGCCTGAAGTACAAATCCTGGGAATTCAAGATATACTAATTTTACTAGTTTCTAATCTCTCATAATCGAGGAAGATTGGATGTACAAACCATTTGTTTCCAGAGGACAACAGAAGAATTGTATTATTATCTACATATTACCTAAAGTACTAATATTACCTACATTCAATCTAAAGTTCTGATACATATATTAGTTCACTGTTTTAAATTAAACTTCAATTGATTGAATATATTTTTGCATAGTGATGGGACTCTATAACACACATTATTAATATGATGGGTGAAATTATGTCTGTCACATTCAAAGTCAAGAATAGATTGTCTCATTCTTCATAATATGTAAAATCCAATGTTAGTAATGCCTATCTACTGGCAACATTGTAATGAAGCTATTTTTAAATTGTTATAATAATTACATTACATTTCATAATAAGCTACACTTACTTCAGAATGATATACTCTGATAAAGTTGCAGTATAAAATTTGATTTGAATCAGCTGGTTTTATTTAGTGACAGTAAAATACTTCTTATTAAAAGTGGAAAATGCCCAAGGTTAGTAAAATAAAGGACAATTATTTAAAATAGAAATGAGGTGATTTGTTTGTATTGTGGACTCATTTTCTCTCACTTCTGAGTAAATGTTAATTAATTTACTTTTTAAAAAAGTCATTTCAGACATGTAGGCAACATACTCATTAATAACTTGGATAGAGATTTTAAATAAATCCTACTTCCAGATACCCAATTGCAGTATTTACATTCAAATGAAACAAAATCTTATCATTATGGATGAATTTAGAGAGAATAAGTTTTAAAATTAATCCTCAATAGATCATCTGGTTTGGGACTAACGCTGGCAGTCTGTGAATCTTTCTATCACTTTAGAAAATAGAACAATTAGCATTTGTGTGTTTATAAATTATGAAGTCATTTATTCCAAATAGGGTCGTATGAGGTGAAATGGGGAGTGACAACAGCATGGTAAGTGCATCAACTTTTTGTCCAATAGGCTAAGAACTACCATGTTTTACTGGAGGAAGTCAGCAAGTCTGCCCCCATTATTTCTGGGTCCAGCAGCATTCTGGAGGTAAAAACCCTTTTGTTTTGTTAGCAAATCTCAACTTAGTTACATGAACCAGGATGTGAGCAGCCATGGCCAACCAGTGCCAATGTCCATACCAAGGCAATGTTTCCACTTTCACTATTGTCTCAGTTTGTGTATATATTATCTTCCTTTGTGGATAGGATTAACAATCATTTTTCCAGTTTTGATAAATTTCCAGCAATGGTTTCTTGGGGACATTCCTATGGGAAATAATATTTTAATTTTCTCAGAAAGATCTATACCACTTACCACTTAGAGGTCTGAGTCTCATAATCTAATCATTAGATGCCAGGGGCAAGCCAGCTAAACTATTAACTCTAGCCTAGAAATCTATATATAAGGATGGTGGGAAGAAAAATCATGAACAAGGGATTGTAGAGAAAAGGAAATCTTAAGTCCTGTAATGGAAATCTATGCCTTCCATTGAGGCTGTTGAAAAATTTGTAAGGGGATGATTTTCCCTTAGGAGTGACTATATAGTGAAAGAAGTAGATATCCTTAAATTGTCTCTTTAAAAACATTCACTATAAGTGAGAAAAGGAAATTCAGGAAAGGACTTGCAAGAGTTAGCAGAAAAGTTATGAAAAAAAATCCAGGAGAACCAGCTGTCTCTGAAACCAAACCAGAGCAGGACGATTTTTCAACATGCAGCAGCCAGAGAGAAGGAACAGAGAAATCACTGGTTTTGAGCAAGAGATTCCTGATAACCTTGGATTGGTCCAAGGATGGGGCTGCTGTAGGCTTTATAGCCTGGTGACAGAAGGGGGCAGCAGAGAGCTGCCAGGGTGGCCTGGGTGGAAGCCTATTTAATGAGAATGCATTGGAAACGCTGGCAGGAGAACCAGAAAGCCTCCCAAGAGTGTTACAGAAGTGCACAGAGGTTAATTAAGTGGTTCAGGCCTTCAGAGGAAGTCATCTGCACGAGTCTGTAGCCCTATCTTGCCTTTCCTTAAACAACCGGACTATCCAAATAAGACTTTGGCATGACTGGGGAATGAATGACTCCAGTCCTAAGAGAAACATCAGACTGCAGTGTTTTGTTTTGTTTTGTTTTTTCCCCAGAGTTTTTAATCCATATTCAGCTGCTTTAAGGGCACAATACCATTAATGATGTTCATAGTGGTAACGAGGATCTGCTTCTCTATTGGTTGCTTGTGAATGTCACCAGGCTTCCACATACATTCCTCTGATTTTCCAGTATTTGTTTCTGGGTGTCACACTTGGCACTAATTTCTGTGTGACTGTTGCTGGACTTCCATCTGATTTCAACATAATTTCATTAGCAAACTGGATGATTTAAATACCCAAGAGGAATTTTTCCATTGGTTTCTGCCAATGCTTTTGGCACACTTGTTCCCAGAAGTTTGGTATGCAATAGTACTGTCAAGAGCAAGGTCCAGTCCAAGCTAGTGAGCTAAGTGAAGAAGGAGCAAGTTAGTGCTACGGTGATAGGAAGGATGGTTTTTAATTCCTTTAAATTTCTATGAAGTGCAGCACTTTTTAGGTAGGTAGATTAACTATTTCATCTGCCAGGAATGGGCAGCTCTAGCTCAACCATTGACTAAAGCCAGAAGAGATGGAGAGCCCTGTAGACAGGGATTGAAGGATTCATTGGATGCTCATGAGGTCTCCTGACAGTGGTGAATTTGAACCAGTTGGTACTGACTACTGAGAGCTGATAGTAGCATCTCAATTATTTCACACTGATAATTTGAAATAGGCCATAAGGGGAATAGTTATGCTATAGAGACTGGGAAATTCCTACCTGCTCCTCTCTTTGATTGCTGGTGGTTAAACACTTGCCAGCATACCTCTGACTGCACCAAGCAGAATCTTAGACTTATTTTGGTATGGACAGATGTAACAGAATTAATTCAATACTTTTCATGTCTTTTCTCACTTATTTCTCATTAGAATCTCTAAAGCTGTTCAATATTATGAAGTATTAAAGTGAAAAATTAGCATTTTCCTTCTTAACCTCTGACTTTATTGTCATTGGATGATTTCTTTTTCTGAATGTCCCCTTCTGGTATGAATCCAAATGGTCTGGTCAAGTCTCAGAGCTGTTGCGTGGCATGGAAGTAACATCAAACAAAGGTGAACCAGTAGACAAAAACTCCAGTGCTGACTTTGCTCTTAGTTAACTTAGGTGAGACAAATATGCTCCCCCAACTTTAGTTATTTAGGGGCTTGGTCTTGCCATTTATTCATGCTCTAAAATTCAGGTGTATCTAATTTTCTTTTAGAATGTCAAGTTTCTATATAATCCAGGAAGGGTATCAGACATTATCTCTGAATAATTTGCTTCAAGCTTCCATTCATGCTAAGCCATTTTTGTTCCCTACTGCATACTATATTAAGATTTGGTCTCATTGATTGTTCTCTTTTTTGGAATGTTCTGCTCTCCCTTATCGAATTCTGCTCTTCTTTGAGGTATTAGCTTATATGAGGCAACCATGATAAAGCCTCCTAGCACTCAGTTGACTTTATGTCTCCTGTTCTTTTGCTGTGTCTTGGGGTCTTGGCAGCTCTTTCCTCCTGGTGCAGCTAGAGGCTGTGTAGAAAGAAAATCTGGCTGTGTATTTGGGTCCTATAGAGCATCTGGCTACTGGCTCCATCTCTTGTTTGTTCTTTGAATCCATTTGCTCCAGTGAGCTTGGCTGAGCTTTGGTTTCTGCCATTGCTCAGTTTTCACTTCTCTACCCATCACTCTCCTTGGGGCTTGACTTGTAAGAAGATCTCCTTGGATGTTACTTTCAGTCCTTTTTTGTTCCTGATGCCTAAGAGTAATTTCTCTTACCCCATCCCTTCAATTCCTGTAATGTCAAGCTTGGCCATAGACCTAGTTCCTCCTGCCTTAGAGGAGAGTTCTGATAAGGCTCAGAAATCCCTTAGGGAGGAAACTCTTCTTTCAGTGCCTATATCTGGAACATAGAAATACTCAGGGAATGTTTGTTGAATGAATGAATAATGAGTGAATAAGGCAAGGGGAACTCACCCCTGCCCGTGACCTGAGTGAAATATGGCCTTCATCTTACCTTTTGAATGCTGGTCATTGAGTTTGGATTTCACCCTATAGAATAATGATTCCTAATCTTTTTTAAGCCTTTAAGGAGGATTTGGTGGGAAAAATGGATATTGTTACCACTGAAATAAGGTATAGCACACAAAAATTTGCACAGAATTTTGGTGCCTTCCCTAATTCTCTTGAAACCTCCCCAGGAAAGCCTGGGTAAATACACAATGGGGAAACACTGAAGATTTTTAAGGAGTTAAGTCTGGAATGAAATGATAAAGATGATGCTTTGAGAAGAAGTTTGGGATGGGCTATGCTGGGAACTCCGAACTAGAAGATCCAGGTGTAAGGGGATGAGGGGACAGGAACAGTGTTAAGAAAAGGAGGCGGCAGATATAAGAGATATGGATTAGAGGGCTTAATTACCCATTGTATGGGGGAGCCAAATGATAATTATCTGTGCTTGTGCATTAAGATCCTTGAAGTTGGATCTATTGATGAGACAACTGACATAAGAACCATTTCCTAGTTTTATTTATTTATTTATTTATTTTTGGTGCTGTGGATTGAACCCAGGGGTGCTTAACCATTGAGACACATCCCCAATCCTTTTTTATATTTTTTAGATTTAGAGACAGGATCTTGCTAAGTTGCCTAGGGCTGAGGCTGGCTTTGAACTTGCAATCCTCCTGTCCCAGCTTCCTGAGCCACTGGAAGTATAGGTGTGCACCACTATGCCTGGTTCATCTCCTAGTTTTAAAGAGTGATGCTATCATACAAAAATAGATGAGTATTTCCCAATTAATGGACTGCTTTAATGGGAACAAGGAACTCTCGTGCCTGAGTATCCCCTTACTTGGTAATTATGGTTTTTGTGGGAAGGATATCTTATCTCTTATCAAAATCTATCCCTCCCTGTATCCATCCCTTCTTTACTTTCTATCTCCTTAATATAAAGCAGAGAATGTACTTTTCTACTATGTCTTCCCAATCATTTGTTTTCAGATTCTATATATCTTTTCCTTCTGTTTCCCTCAGTTCAAACAAATTGCCTTCCTGTAAAGTTCCTGTGAATAACACTGTTGGTTTCTATTGAATTCAGGTTGGTACACTCTCTCATACTTCAGCAATTCCCAATCTGAATTTGTGATACTGTCAGTGTGCATGGAACATGAATAACTCTGCCTCAAATTGCATTAAAAATATGTAAGATTTAGAAGATATCAGGCTTACCATAAATTAAGGATAGGTATTACGTGTGGTCTGTGGGGATAAAGCTGAAAAAAATTAAGTGTGCAAGGGAAGATTAATACAAATCAGTCACTTGGAAATTTCTTTGATTACACCTCTATCAGAAGGTAGGCAAAAACGGTCCATTTTACACTTATGAGATTTTCTGCAACTTTTAATTATTTTTCCCTTCTAATTTATTTCGTATCTTGTTTACTTTTTCTTTTGTCTTTGAGCAAATACTTATCTCTTTACTTATATCCTTAATCTCAGTTTTTCTTTTCATGAAAAAAAGATCATCTATTCCCTCCTCTCTTTTTTTGGCATTGCCAGTGTCTTTCCTTCCTGGCTCCTTCTCACCAGAATTCATTATTCTTCATACATCAATCATCCCTTCTTTCTTCCATTCTTTCTTTCTCTGGTCAGAGATCTCTAGTGTTGCCTACTCTTTTGCCTCCTCTTCCTCTTTCCTCAGTCTTCCTTTGTATTAATCAAAGGATGGAATAGATTATGCTGTGATGGTGAATAAATACTGAACTTAGTGGCTTAGCAGAACATAAGCATACAGTCTCTACATCACAATCTAGACAGCTGGCAGATTTTCTACCCTTTTCCCCTTCCAGTGGCAACCCAGGGTCCCAGGCCATAATACCACCATGTTCGACCCTGCCATGATGGAGTCAAGCCCCCTTGGTTTTCAGCCTGATAGCTGTGGGAGAGAGTGTACAAAGAGAAGACATACTTGACTTAACTGCTCAGACCAGAAAGAACACCTCCTTTTCCCTCTTATTCCCTTTATGAGAACTACTTTTGTTACCTCACCTTGATGGATGCTTGAGAACTGGGAAATGCAAAGGAGCATGGATATTTGATGAGCACTACCAGTCCTGGCCTCCATCTTGGCCACTATCCCCCTATCTTCAATATCATTTTTCTGTTCCCACTTTTTGAGGTAAAGAAAGAACAAATTGTGGCCTAGGCATACTCCATATCCTTCAGGATGCAGCTGGCCAGAGCTTTGGAAGATGAGGATATGAATACTAAATTGTATAAGATCTGAAATATAAAACTGGCCTAGTTTCTAATCAAAGTGATCTATCTGAGATATTGCTAAGGGTCAGGAAAGGGATATTTGACAAAGAATATTTGAAAGTAGATATTGGGGAAAAAAAAGACCATTTCATTTTTGCAGTTTATTGGGTTCAATATTGTTCAAAATGAAAGCTTTGTTTAGAGAATAATATCATTAGATAAAAATAAAAGTGTGCAACTTATTCATTAAATTCAATCTACATGAAAAAAACTAATAAAGTTATTCTTTTGTCTTTGAGTAAGCTTAAACAATGTCTTTGCTTCAATTTAGATAACATAAAAGGAAACTTAATCACACTTGAAATTAAATTTGATGATTGCTCTTCTAAAAATAATTGAGGTTTGGTGAATGCCTTTCTGCTAATACTGTGAAACTCATAATTAGATTAATATGTTTAATCTCCCTGGAGTATTGCAGTGAGTGTGAGTCAGCCCTGATGTTAAAGTACATCACAGCTAAACAAAGCAAATGCCCTTTAATGTATTCTAGATGACCTGAGTTGAGTTTTCAAATTCTCATAAATTCTCATCTGCACTTTCAACTTCAAGGGACTTGAGCGTGAATTACAATTCAAAGATAGAGTTTGATTAATAATGTATGCCCATGGATAATTAAAAAGAACTCTTCCTTTATAGAAAAAATACGTTAGGTAGGAAGAAAATGTCTCAGATAATGTTCAGAGGGGTGGAACATGCCTGAGATTTCATCTTAGCTCCTGTCTTTCTTGAGGTAACCCACTGCTCTTGGGAATTTCTTTTGTTTATAAAAGACCTCTGTAGATTTCAGCATTCGACAGTTTAACCATCCTTCCTATCACAATTAAACCTGTACAATAATAGTTATACTGAACATTTTTTTATTCTGTATTCATTTTTTGTCTTTATTTTTGCAGATAAATAGAAACATAAAAATTGCATTTATTAATATGGTACCGTATGATATTTTGAAACACGTATACATTGTATAATGCTTAAATCAGATTAAACATATCTATCTCATTTATCATTTATTTATGGTGAAAACTTTCAAAAATATTTTCTTCTAACTCTTTGAAATATAGAGTGCATGATTGTTCTCTATAGTCACTCTACCACGCAATAACACACCAGAACTTCTTGGTCCTATCTCACTGAAACTTAGTATTCATTAATCAAACTTTCTGCATCCCTTCTGCTACCCCACTTTCCCCAGTCTCTGGTAATCACCATTCTACTATCAACTTGAGAAGTTGATTTTTTAGATTCCACATTAGTAAGATAATGTAGTACTTATCTTTCTGTGCCTGGATTATTTCATTTAATATAATCTCTAGTTCTATTCATATTGCTGTCAAAGAAAGGATTTTGTTCTTTTTTATGGCTAGATAGTATTCCATTGTGTATATGTATAACATATTCTTTAACCATTTCATTCATTGTTATACACTTGGTCATCTCTTGGTTATTGTGAATAGTGCTGCTGTGAACATGGGAGTTATGATGTCTCTGACATACTAATTTAATTTCCCTTGGATATATACCCAGTAGTGGATTGTTTGATCATATGATAATTATATTTTTAATTTTTTGAGGAACCTTCATACAGTTTTCTATAATGGCTGTACTAATTTACATTCCCACCAACAGTGTGTAAGAGTTCCATTTTCTCCACATCCTCACCAGCACTTGTTATCTTCATTCTTTTTGGTAATAGCCATTCTTACTGTGGTGGGGAGATATCTCATTGATTTGTATTTCCCTGGAGATTAGTGATGTTGAACATTTTTAAAAAGGTGTCCATTGGCTATTTGTACCTGTTGGCTTTTATTAATGTTGTAGTGTGTTTCTTCTATGCCTAATTTATTTAGTGTTTTTATAATAAAAAGATGGTGAATTTTATCAAATGCCTTTTCTGTATCCATTGAGATAAACATATGGTTTTTATCCTTTATTCTGTTGATGTGGTGTGACACATAATTGATTTCTGTATATTGAATCATCCTTTCATCCCTGGAATGAATCCCATTTGATCACAGTGAACACTGGATTGATTTGGTTGAAGATTTTTGCATTTGTATTCATCAAGGATATTGGTGTATAATTTTCTTTTTTGTATTATGTCCTTATCTCGGTTTGATATCAAGGTCTTGCTGGCCTTGTAGAATGTGCTTGGGAGAATTCCTTCCCCTTCTTTTTAAAAAATATCTTGAAATAATTGGTATTAGTTTTTCTTTAAATGCTTGTAGAATTCATCAGTGAAGCTATTGGTCCTAGACATTTCTGTAATGGGAGGCTTTTCCTTACTGATTCAGTCTTGTTATTTGATAATTTTATGTTCACGTTTCCTTTTTCATCATGATCTAGTCTTTATAAAATGTATATGTTTAGGAATGTGTTCATTTATTCTAGATTATCAAATTTGTTTACATACAGTTGACCTTAATAATTTCTAATGATCCTTTGCTTTCCTCTGGTATCAGGTATAATGTCTCTCTTCTCATCTCTGTGTTTGACTATTCTCTTTTTTTTTCTTTTTTTTAAATTTTAAATTTGTTCATTTAGTTATACATGAAAGTAGAATGTATTTTGACATATCATACATATATGGTGTATAACTTCCCACTTTTGTGGTTGTACATGATGTGGAGTTTCACTGGTTGTGTATTCATGTATGAACACAGGAAAGTTATGTCCGATTCATTCTACTGCCTTTCACATTTTCCTCTTTTGTTTTCTTAGTGTGCTAAACATTTTCTATTTGATCCATCTCTCCATTGATCTTTGTGCTTTTGAAAAAGCACATCTACTTCATTTATTTCTACTCTAAAACTTCTTTCCTTCTAACAATTTTGAATTTTCTTTATTCTTGTTTTTCTAGTTCCTTGAGATGCAAGCGATAGGTTGCTGTTTGATCTCTTTACGTTTTTTCCCTTATATTATTTTTTTTTACCCAGTATTTTAAAAATTTGTTCTAATTAGTTATACATGTTACTAGATTGCATTTGACACTTGCACACAAATGGAGCACAACTTCTCCTTCCTCTGGCTGAACATGGTGCAGTCACACCTGTAGTGTAATTGTACATGTGTGTAGGGTAATAATGTTTGTCTCATTCCACAGTCCTTCCCATCCCCACACCCTCTCCCCTCCCCTCACTACCCTCTTCAATCTCCCCCGGCTGTGTTTTTGATGTGGGCACTGATTGCTGTAAACTTCCCTCTTACTACTGCTTTTGCTGTAATCCCATAGGTTTGGTGTATTGTGCCTCCATTTTCATTTGTTTCAAGAAATTGTTAAATTTCCTCTTGATTTATTTTTAATCCATTGTTTATTCAAAGTAGGTTGTTTAACTTCCATGTATTTGTATAGTTTTTCAAGTTTTTTTCTTGTCAATTTCTAGTTTGATTGCACTGTAATCAGAAATGATACTCAGTGTGATTTAAAATTCTAAATTTTTTGAGACTTATTTGATAGCTTATAATATGGTGTATCCTGAAGAAGGTTGAGTCTTTGTCTGGATGACGTGTCCATTGCTGAAGGTGGGAAGTTAAAGTCCCTAACTATTTTTGTATTAAAATCTATAGCTCCCTTTCAGTCTATTAATATTTGCTTTATATATATGGGTTTTCTGATACTGGGTGCATATATATTTAGAATTGTTATTTCTTCTTGTTTCATTGACCCCTTTATCATTATAAAATGACACTTCTTGTCTCTTTTTACTGCTTTTTTTTTTTTATTTTTTTACGTTTACATAGGGTAATGATGTTTCTTTTTTTTTCCCTTCCCCCCACCCCTCCCACCCTTTTCCCTTTATACAGTCCTTCTTTCCTTCATTCTTACTGCTCTCCTTAGCCTAACTCTAAACCTAACCCTAAACCTAATGCTAACCCCTCCCACCCCCATTATATGTCCTCATCCACTTATCAGCGAGATCATTCGTCCTTTAGTTTTTTGAGATTGGCTTATCTCACTTAGCATGATATTCTCCAATTTCGACCATTTGCCTACAAATGCCATAATTTTATCATTCTTCATTGCGGAGTAATATTCCATTGTATAAATATGCCACAGTTTCTTTATCCATTCATCAACTGAAGGGCATCTAGGT
Organism: Sciurus carolinensis; assembly: GCF_902686445.1. NCBI lineage: Eukaryota > Metazoa > Chordata > Mammalia > Rodentia > Sciuridae > Sciurus > Sciurus carolinensis. Next base: position 89,948,168 of record NC_062219.1, read on the forward strand.
TGGTTCCACAATCTGGCTATGGTGAATTGAGCAGCAATGAACATGATGTGGCTGTATCTCTGTAGTATGCTGATTTTAAGTCCTTTGGGTATAGACCAAGGAGTGGGATAGCTGGGTCAAATGGTGTTTCCATTCCAAGCTTTCTGAGGAATCTCCACACTGCTTTCCAGAGTGGCTGCACTAATTTGCAACCCCACCAGCAATGTATGAGTGTTCCTTTTTCACCACATCCTCGCCAACACCTATTGTTGCTTGTGTTCTTGATAATCGCCATTCTAATTGGGGTGAGATGAAATCTTAGGGTAGTTTTGATTTGCATTTCTCTTATTACTAGGGATGTTGAACATTTTTTCATATATCTGTTGATTACTTGTACATCTTCTTCTGTGAAGTGTCTGTTCATTTCCTTAGCCCATTTGTTGATTGGATTATTTGTATTCTTCGTGTAGAGTTTTTTGAGTTCTTTATAGATTCTGGAAATTAGCGCTCTATCTGAGGTATGGTTGGCAAAAATATTCTCCCACTCTGTAGGCTCTCTCTCACATTTCTGATAGTTTCCTTTGCTGAGAGAAAGCTTTTAGTTTGAATCTATCCCAGTTGTTGATTCTTGCTTTTATTTCTTGTGCTATGGGAGTCCTGTTAAGGAAGTCTGATCCTAAGCCAACAAGTTGAAGATTTGGACCTACTTTTTCTTCTATAAGATGCAGGGTCTCTGGTCTGATTCCAAGGTCCTTGATTCAAACTATTCCATGAAATAGAAGAGGAGGGAACCCTCCCAAACTCGTTCTATGAAGCCAATATCACCCTGATACCTAAACCAGACAGAGACACATCGAGGAAGGAAAATTTCAGACCAATATCCTTAATGAACATCGATGCAAAAATTCTCAACAAAATTTTAGCAAATCGCATACAAATATATATTAAAAAGATAGTGCACCACGATCAAGTGGGTTTTATCCCAGGGATGCAAGGTTGGTTCAACATTCGGAAATCAATAAATGTCATTCACCATATCAACAGACTTACAGTTAAGAATCACATGATATTTCAATAGATGCAGAAAAAAGCATTCGATAAAATACAGCATCCCTTCATGCTCAAAACACTAGAAAAAATTGGGGTAGTGGGAACATTCCTAAACATTATAAAGGCAATCTACGCTAAGCCCATGGCTAATATCATTCTAAATGGTGAAAAACTGAAAGCGTTCCCCCTAAAAACTGGAACAAGGCAGGGATGCCCTCTTTCACCACTTCTATTCAACATCATCCTTGAGACTCTAGCCAGAGCAATCAGACAAACCAAGAAATTAAAGGGATACGAATAGGAAAAGAAGAACTCAAACTATCCCTGTTCGCTGATGACATGATTATATATTTAGAGGAACCTGGAAATTCCACCAGAAAACTTTTAGAACTCATAAGTGAATTCAGTAAAGTAGCAGGTTACAAGATCAATGCTCATAAATCCAATGCATTTTTATACATAAGTGATGAATCTTCAGAAAGAGAAATTAGGAAAACTACCCCATTCACAATAGCATCGAAAAAAATAAAATACTTGGGAATCAATCTCACAAAAGAGGTGAAAGACCTCTACAATGAGAACTACAGAACACTAAAGAAAGAAATTCAAGAAAACCTTAGAAGATGGAAAGATCTCCCATGTTCCTGGATAGGCAGAATTAATATCGTCAAAATGGCTATACTACCTAAAGTGCTATACAGATTCAATGCAATTCCAATTAAAATCCCAATGATGTACCTTGCAGAAATAGAGCAAGCAATTATGAAATTCATCTGGAAGAATAAAAAACCTAGAATAGCTAAAGCAATCCTCAGTAGCAAGAGCGAAGCAGGGGGTATTGCAATACCAGATCTTCAACTCTACTACAAAGCAATAGTAACAAAAACGGCATGGTATTGGTACCAAATAGACAGGTAGATCAATGGTACAGAATAGAGGACATGGACACAACCCAAAATAAATACAATTTTCTCATACTAGACAAAGGTTCCAACAATATGCAATGGAGAAAAGATAGCCTCTTCAACAAATGGTGCTGGGAAAACTGGAAAACCATATGCAATAGAATGAAATTAAACCCCTATCTCTCACCCTACACAAAACTCTTTTTACTGCTTTTGATTTAAAATTTAATTTATCAGATATAAGTATGATAGGAATATGGTTATTTCTACTTTTGTTTGGATTCCATTTGTATAGAATATCCCATTCCATCTCTTCACTTTCAGTTGTGTGTGTCCTTAGCGATGAAGTAAAATTCTTGTAAATGACCTGTGGTGGATTTTGCCTTCTTAATCTATTCAATCATTTTTTTTGTTTGTTTATTTTCTTTAATGGTACTGGGGATTGAAATTCAGGGGCTCTCTGCCATTGAACTATATCCTGGCCCTTTTTTATTGTTTTTTTATTTTGAGACAGGATATTAGTAAGTTATTCATAGGCTGGCCTTGAACTTGTGATTCTCCTGCCTCAGCTTCTAAGCAACTGGGATTATGGACATGCATTACTGCACCTGATTATTCTGTGTCTTTTATTTAGAGAATTTAATCCATTTACATTGAAGGCAGTTATTGACAGGTAAGATCTTACTACAGCCATTATGTTTTCTACATAATGTATTGTTTTTCTACATAATGTAACTTGTTTGTTGTATTCCTTCCTTCCCTCCCTCCCTCCCTTCCTTCCTTCCTCCCTTCTTCCTTCCTTCTTTCTTTCCTTCCTTCCTTTATCCCTCTCCTATAGTCTTCCTTTGTGGTTTAGTACATTCTGACTCCTTGATCATTATTTTTGGTTGTCTATTATAGATTTTTGCTTTGTGGTTACCACAAGACTTACGAAAAACATCTTTTATTATAACAAGTTATTTTGAAATGATAGCAACTTCCCATGATTGTAAAGAACAGAAACAAAACAATAAAGAAAAGGACAAGAGAAAATAAATGAAAAAAATTCTATAATTGTGCTCCATTCCTCCCTACATTTTGAATTTTTGATGACACAATTTATATCTTTCTATAAAATTACCATAGTTATTATTTTTAATAAATTTAGTCTTTATATTAGAGACATAATTGTTTTATGTTCTGTACTTAATCATATTAGAGCATTCTGAATTTGTCTTTATAATGGCTCTTGCCAATGTGTTTTATGCCTGTCCCAATTTTCTTCTCACTCATTAACATCCTTTCTTTTAGTTTGAAGAAAGCAATCAGCATTTCTTGTGGGACAGGTCTGGTAGAGATATAGTTTCTCAGTTTTTGTTTGGGAATGTCTTTACCTCTTATTTTAGAGGATAGCTTTACCGGGTGCAGTGTTCTTAGTTTATAGTTTCTTTTCCCCACTTCAATACTGTGAAAAATCTTGGACCACTCTCTCCTCAGAGTCTGCTGTCAGGTGAACTGGGACATACTTCTGTGATTTGTGTGTGTGTGTGTGTGTGTGTGTGTGTTTTCTCTTACAAATTGAGAATCTCTTTCACCTTTGACAGCTTGATTATAAAATGTCTTGAGATAGACTTGGTGGAGTTGAATCTGGCTGATAAATTTTGACCTTCCTATGTTGATATTTGTGTCCTTCTCTAAGCTGGGGAACTTTTCTTATTTCTTTGAATAAACTTTCTATCCCCTTGGCATTCTCATTTCCTTCTTGAATCCCCCAAATATGAATATCTACTCTTTTAATACTGTCCTAAAGTTCATTTAATCCTTCTTCATTCCTCTTCATTCTTTTTTTTTTCTTTTCCAACTGTCCATTTCAAACAGCCTGTTTGAGTTCACTAATTCATTCTTCTACTTGATCTTTTCTGCCATTGATACCATCTATTGCATTTAAAATTTTTCTGACTATATTTTTCAGCTCAAGGATTTTTGTTTGATTTTTTTTTAAAGATTGCTTTTCTTTGTTATTTTGTTAGAGTTTTAAAAATTTCTTCTGTTTTCTTCAAGCTAATTGAGTTTCCTTAAAACTTAAAATTTAAAATGCTTTAAATTCTCTCTGAAGGTTTTTGCACACTGATGTCTATCTGGCATATTTCTGGCATCTTATTAGGAGAAGTCATAGTTTCCTTAAAGCATTCGATGTGTGTTGGCATGTGACACATCTGGGCCTTGACACATTAGGTGTTCATTCCATTCTTTCTAAACTGACTTTGCGCCTGCCTTTCCAGAGATTCTAAGAATCCTGCTTATTTTCTCTGAGCCTGCAGTCACTTCCACTTTTTAGCATGAAATGGTGCCCAGGTCCATTTTGATGGGAGTCCTCTGCTGGAGTTTTGTCCTTTTTAGTACTAGAGGAAAATCCAAGCCCACGTATATCCCTAATATACTGTTTGTGCATTGTTTCAAAAGAACCGAGAAAGAATAGCTCCACAACTTCTTCTATAATTATCATCCTGTGGGCAGCACTGAGGGATTCTGCCCAGTTCTGGAAGATTTATTATTAATGGATCAGTACTGTCATGCCTGTGGCCACAAATGCAGCCAAGTTGTATCACCATGGGCCTCTGGCCTGCCAAGACCAACACGACAAACACTGCAGTAGGACCAACGTCCACACTGCTATGGGTTGTCTGTTGCTGAGGTGAACTCCTGGCTCAAGATCACTGCAACCAACAAGAGGGATGCTAGATAGAAGAGAAGTTTGATAGACTGGAGCTGCCTGTCTTCCTCTGGTACTGGAGCTGTTCCAGAGGGTCTGGCCACAGAAGGGCCTGGAGACAAGGGGCTGTTAGAATTTGCCCAGCATTAGGTTTTACCAGTCCAGTACTAAGTTCCAGGGAAAAGTCTTATGCTATCATATCATAGCCTCTGGAAACAGGGCCTTGCACTGGAAACAGGGTCTTGCACAATGCTATGCTGCCTGAGGTTGGGGCAGTATTGATGAAAGCAGTCCATTGGCCACCTAGGCTGATGCTGAGCTGGATCATGCCTGAGTCTCATAGCTAATAGGACCAGCACAGTCTCAGCAGTACATTGAGGCTTATGCTGCAATTGTTGGTGATGTAGGCCACAACACAAATACCACTGGAGTTCAAGTCTCTGCCTAGTGCTGGGGAAGTTCGAGAGTCCCATTTGTGAATACTGGCCTAGTGATAGCTTTGCTACCTGATGGGGGCAGTGGTGGAGACAGCTCCTTGGATACCAAGGCTGATACTAAGCTGGAGTGTATCTAATTCTTACAGCTACTGTATACTGCATAGGTTTTGGAGGAGGGCAGGTATGCCCTTGGGCCCACTCCAGGCTGGAAATATGCAGGCTAAAAAAATCATGTTTTTCTGGCCAGCACGTAGATCTGTACCTAATACCAGGTGTATTACAGGCTCCATCTATGAGCCCTGGATTGCATACAGAGACTTCAATTTCTAATGTGTGCTTGGTTTCACTATGGTGTGCTTGACACAGGCTCTGAGACAAAACTCTGTGCTAGTTTTCATGCCTGCTCACTATCAGGTGGAATCTTGCTTCTTGCTCTGCTGCCTGAGGTTGGAGGAGGGATGATGGAAGCTGTCAGCCACCTGGCCTAAAGCAGTTCCCAAGACTTGTTTGAAGGTATTGCCCTGGTGGTAGAGATTGTGGGGCTTTGGCTAGCACTGGGTTTTGCTGTGGTGTGCTTGGTATTGGATTTCAAGTCTAAGAGCTGGATTTATTTCTCTTCCTCCCCCAAGCAGGTGGCGTTTCTCTCCATGCTGGGCCATGTGAAGTTGGGGGAGGCATGAGACAGGCAAGCCTTTATTTCCAGTTTTCTTAAAAATATCTTATCATTTTGTTTTACTAAAAGTAGGCTCTCTCTGGACTTCTTTAGCTCTTGAGAAGGTAGTTTGGTATGTGAATAGCTGTTCAATTAGGTGTATTTGTGGGGAGATGATCTCTGAAGGATCTTATTCAGCCACCATTTTGCTCCATCCTCCCATTCTGTATTTCTTTCTTTTTTTTTTTTTTTTTTTAAATATTTTTTAGTTGTCAATGAATCTTTTATTTAATTTATTTATTTTTATGTGGTGCTGAGGATTGAACCCAGGGCTTCACACGTGCCAGGCAAGCACTCTACCACTGAGCTACCACTCCAGCCCCCTGTTTTGTATTTCTTAAGGTCAAGCCTATTGCATACTCATAATGATTCTTACTAACTTGTATAAATTATTTATACATGAATTATTTAACATCTATTTTCCCTCTGTTAGATAGATTTTGTTATGAAACAGCAAATTATTGGGATCTAAAATTAATGTTGGGATTGATAAGATATTTTTTATACAGTTTTAAAATTGTAAGAATGATACAAGGACATACATGGAACCCTAAGGAACTCTGAAAGTTTGTTTAGCGGCAGACCTGGGACTCAACTGAATTTTAGGATAGTGCTTTGTGTCTTATGTTGACATTCTCTCTTTGTATACACTTCTTTATGTACATAGAGTGGGTGGAGCAGTGAATTTAAGGTCTAAGCAAGTTTGTAATGGCCATAACTAAATAATATGATGGACAAATTGCATTAATGACAAAATAATATCCAAATTACATTTGTATTTATACAGTGCTTTGATTAATACTGTCTTACTAAATTAAAGCTCCAAGAAACATTAATTACATTTTAAATTGCATCTTGATAACGTATGTTTGTCTTTTTAAAAAGAAATGTTTATTTGGGCAATCTTTAACTTATTTTTAAGTTTTTCCTCTAAGAACTGTTAGTATAGTGGCAATTCCACAAATGGTCTGAATTTTATGGGTCATTTTTTTATAAAGGCATTCTTTAAATGAATTGTTAAGCTTTATATACATCTAAATGCCTTCAGAAAAGCAGTCTTTTTATAATCCCTTGAATTTCTGATATGTTATAAAGGATATTTTAACTGCAATACTTGTTAATTGCATAACTTAAAATTGTGTGATTAGTGAGACATCTTACAAAGGGGGAATGAGTGTTAATGACACTGTCCATTAAGGTCTTTCATAGATTGTTCATTCAACCTGTAATTGATCCAGTTGTGATGTGTAAGAAGTAACTGAGTTTTAATCCCAAATTAATTATAGATCTTTTAAATTTATTTAGTTTTATTTTAAATTATAAAAGAATATATTAATACATTTTCATTCTATGAAAGTTAAAACCAACAGTTACAGACCAAAAAACTAAAATTCTTCCTTAACGATTATATTAGTTTCATGCAATAATAAAATACCCTAAGTTCTATGGCTTAAATAACAGAAATATATATTTCGCATGGCTGGATGATAGAAGTTGGAGATTGGAGAGCCAAAATGGATGTGTTGATGAAGGTTCTCTTTCTCTCTTGCAGATCACATGCGACCCTCTTGCTATGTTCTTACATGGTTGGGAAAGAGACCAAGCAAGATCCATGGTGTTTTTTGTTGTTGTTGTTTTGTTTTGTTTTTCTTATAAGGACACTAATCCCATGATGAGGTCTCCATCATAAATTCTTCTAAACCCAAATTACCTTCTAAAGGCCTATCTCCAAATATCATCATGTTGTTTATAAGCTATCCAGTTTATGCTATTTTTGTTATAACAGCCTGAATAGACTGAGATACAGGCTGATAAAACAACTCAGTTGCAATCATGCTACTTTTCATGAAAAAGGAAGTATGATTGAGAAGGACAGAATTCAGGAGCCCAGAGGATGGAACCAAGAAATCTAATGGAGTTCTCCTGGCTGGATTTTAAAATTGCTTGAGATCAGTGACTCCTTTTATCTTTTTATTTTTTGAACCAGAATGTCTATAAGTGTTATCCTATGCCTATCAAACCATTATATGCTTGGAACAGATAACTTGTCATTTTAATTTCACACATCTAAAGATGTTGGCAAAATGTACTCTAGGAAGGATTGTACCCAAAGTTTTTTCTATACCTGATTTAGATTAATCAGTGATTATATTTGGAACTTCAGAGATAATGAAATTTAGATGCAATTTTGAACTTAATGTTGTAACGTGATGAGACCTTTGGGGATTGTTATGATTTGGGTCTTAAACGTTCTGTTTAAGCTGACGTGTTGAAGGCTTGTTTCCCAGTGTGGCAATGTTCAGAAATGGGGCCTTTGAGAGGGGATTGGATCATGAGGACTCTGATCTCATGAATGGTTTAGTACATTTGTGGATTCATAGCTTACTGGGTTATTGGGAGGCAGTGGAAACTTTAGGAGGTGGGGCCTAGTTAGAAGAAGTAGATCATTGTGGGTGTTCACTCGAAGGATATATTTTGTCCTCAATACTTCTTGCTCTCTTTCTGCTTTCTGGCCATCAGGAGGTGAATACCTTTTCTCTGACATTGTAGATTGACACGCCATATACCCAAAAGCCAAAAGGGCAAGTGACCATTGACTAAAACTTCTAAAATCATGAGCTGAAAAGAAACATTTCCTCCTTTTAAGTTGCTTATCTCAGGTATTTTTTTCACAGCAACAAAATGCTGAGTAATAGGCTGGGGTTGCAGCTCAGTGGTAGAATGCTTGCCTTGCATGTGTGAGGCACTGGATTTGATTCTCAGCACCACAAAAAAAAAAAAAAAAAAAAAAAAAAGAATAAAATAAAGGTCTATCAACATCTAAAAAAATTTTTAAAAAATGCTGAGTAACACAAGAGACTTAGGAAGACATAAATGTATTTTGTACAGAAAGATCACAACTTAACAATGGCTCAATTTGTGACTTATTTGAGCTTTTATATTTGCATTTGTTCTTCATTTAACTTTTAAAACACTACTATAATTAAATGTTAAAACAAAAATAATAGCAAGTAGGAGATTGTTATGATTATAGTCATTGGTTCATTCACTACTGCATGTAAAATACCTGCAGCATGTTATTCACTGACCCACATTAAGAGGTTTGATGCTGAACACCACCTCTGGGATGATATTCATCATCCGCATATGCCACTTCTTTACACTGGCACTATCTTTCCTTATTTGAATCAAAGTCCACTAGTTACCTGATACATTTTTTGAATCTCTTCTACTTCCTTCCTCTCAGGTAGGAGTTTTTCTTCCCTCAAAGAGAGGTTATCAGGAGAGAGAAAGCAATTTCAGGAAAAGTTTACCTCAAACCTGAAGATTAGGTGACTCTTTTCATGTGGTCTATGACAAATTGGCATACCTTCATTTACCACACATTTTATAGCTTCCTGCTTGTTAGTCTGACCTGGATAAGGGGTGATGACTATGCTTTGGTTATCAAGAGTGAATATTGGCTTTTGGAAGCCACATAATGCTTCAACCAGCTCTATGTCCATATGCATGCTTTTATGCCTCATGGAGTAAAAACAGCATGGTCCTTCAGATCTAAGAAAATGATAATATCTCCTGACTCCAGTCCTTGCTCTTGGTCCCTTCACCATGGAATGTTATCATCTGTCCATTTTTCATGCCTTTGTCAAAACGAAGTTCTAGAATTTTCTTCTAACTATCTGCCTTCCATTGCAGTTTTTTCACCTATCTTCGGAACTGATCCTTTCCCCATTGCCCTGGAGCAAACTGAATTTGCTGAACCATTCCAGGTCCTATCTGATGAATTCTTACTTGTATTCCAGTACCTTAGCCATTGGAGCAGTACTCTATTGCTCCTTTCTTACCACATTGACCTTCATATTTATCACAAATCACCTTCTTTTCCAGTTTTCTTGTTGCACCATTGTATAAATCTTTGAAGGTTACTGAGAGCTGATATATAACATTTTTACCTCTCCTTTCTCTTGGCATCCTTCATCCTTCTCCAAAAAACATATCAAAGATGTCTATGGGGAGTCAAAACCACCACCTGCCCAGCTCTTTAATTGTATGTTCTCCTCCTTTGTCATGTGAGTCCCTTTTCTTGACATCAAAGAAAACTTCATAAGCTTGAGAAAGCTGTTTAAACTTTTCTCCTTCATTTGGATTCTTATCAGTGTGATACTTCAAAGCCAGTTTCCTATAAACTTTTTTCAATTTTTTTGGAGTGGTGTTGGGTTTGACCCCCAAAATATCATAGTAACTGGTTTCTTTCACCATTTTCTATAGCTGGTGAGTGGGCTGGGGCTGATAAGGGGAAATAGGATAGAGTGCATAACTGCATGCAGTTCAGGTAGCCAGTGTTCCTGCACTTCTCATGAAGTTTCTGGAAAGTTCCACCTCAACTTATAATTTTTTTTTTTTTTACAATAATGCAAAAGAGATACGCATTCAATGGAAACTGTACTTTGAATTTTGATTTTTTTTCCTGGGCTATGTGATACTGGCAGGAGACAAGGCTCCCAGACAGCCATGCAATCACAAGGGTAAATAACGTAAAGAACTGACACTTTACTTCATAGTGCATTGTGTTGCTGAGTTATAATATTTGGTGTGTTAGGTGTAATAAAATTTTCTTTTCTTTCTCTCTCTCTCTCTCTCACTCTTTTTTTTTTTTTTTTTTTTTTTTTTTTTTGGTACTAGAGATTGAAAACAGGTGTGCTTAACTACTGAGCCACATCTCCAGCCCTGCACAGGCCATATAGCCCATCTCATAGAGTGTCTGCCTCTCATGCTGGAGACCTGGGATCGAGTCCCCGGCACTCTGGGATTGTGGAAATAACACATCTCCAACCCTTTTTATTTTTATTTTGAGATAGGGTCTTGCTAAGTTGCTTAGGACCTTGCTAAGTTGATGACGTTGGTCTCAAACTTGTGATCTTCTTGTCTCAGCCTCTCTAGTTGCTGGGATTACAGGCATGTGCCATCATGCCCAGCTAGAAAATTTTCTTGCAGTAGAATTATACACAAGTCACCTTCTTTAAACTGGCATCTTGATAGCAGTAGCAGATATCAATGTGTAAATCATATTAAGATAGGCTATGATACTTAAATAAGAGCCTTCTGAATCCTGAAAGATTGTGCAGGAATCTATTTAAGGACACTGTCATTTCCATCTGTGTAATTTAAATTGTATTGCCACTGTGATATTTAAACTGTTTGTACTATAAAATTAATCAAAGAATCTCATTCATTTAAGTTTGCTTTTCTGTGGTGTTGGCCCACAAGTACAGAAATGTGATGAGACACCATATTTATTTTAGCCCTTAAATCAAGGTTATGAGGCTCTCTTAAATATATATACTGACTTTAGTGTGTTTACTCCCCTCACCCAGCCTTTGTAGCTTGCTTTATAAATGGGATCCTTTCTAAATTTCTTCTTCAGGGGGAAATAAAAGTAGTTTAGAATTTAAAACAAACCAGTATTTAGTAGTTCACACGACATATTTAACCAGGAAGTAAAATCTGAAATTTAAAAATTATCAAGACATTGGCCTTAGGTCATAGTAAAATTTCTTTTCTCTTCATTTTGTTTTTGGAGGTGAAATAAAGGTTGTGGTTAGGCAGTTTTCTGGTTGATTTCTTAGCACGTTTTCCCCTTGTAAGTCTGTGTGTGTATGTGTCTTATGATGGGTTTAGGACTTGCATGAACTAGGACAATTTTACCTGGAACTCAGGGATGGGGGAGACCCCAGTTACCATCAGGGTTATACATGTTAGCATAAACAAGTGTGCAAAAGTTACTATCACAATTTTATTATCAGATACTGGCATTAGTTGAAAGTTCAGCTCAATGGAAACATTATCCCTTGCAAAAGGAGTAGCACAGATGTAAATCTCTGCACTCCTAACAAGTTTCAGATACTATAATCCAATTTGTGATGGCTTTAGAAAATCAAACCCAGCTCATCTTCCTGCTGTCTCTCAATCTAATTCCAACTCTCATATCATTTCTTTTCTTCCTTCTCCCTCTCCCTCTCCTCCCTCTCCTTCTCCTCCTTCTTCTCCACCCTCCCCCTCCTCCCTCCACTCCCCCTCCCCCTTCTTCTTCTTCTTCTCTACTCCTCCTCTTCCCCCTCCCCCTACTCTTACTATATCTGCACTTGAAAATTATGTACAGCCAAATTTATTGTCTCTGCTATAGGTGGTCTGTTAATTACAGTTCACTGTTTCTTAAAAGGAGGCTGCTGGTTGGACAGCCCCTGTGGAGCATAACTATACTTCACCATGTCTTTGATATCTCATTGGAAATTTAATGCAAAATATTCCAGGAAGTTGCACTTTAGACACTGGTTTGTTTTCTCTTCAGGATCTATGAGCAGACATCTGGGAGCAAGGGGCTTGCTCCTTGTTTGCTTTTAGCAACTGTACAGTGAAAGCAGTTTTAAATATAAAGGAGGTTCTGAGTTTTAAATTTTTCACTGAAAGAAAAGCTTTTTACTTTTTCCCCTGACCTACTTAGACTTTACCAAGCAGACATTGCTGGAAAAACAAGAACTTTCCTTGTCTGCTGTTGAGATGCCAGAAAAATGATGAGAAGAGCACACCAGGTCCATTTATAAAATCAAACCCTTTTAAGCCACAACCAACAACATTCAATTCACTTTTCAGAATTTGGGAATTTTTGTAATTTGCAGGAACTTTTTTCTACATGTAAAATTTCTCTCCACACTCTTAGATTCTAGATTTTTATCATTTAGTTTGCTCTCTCTCTCCCCACACCCTTCATGTTTATATATAAATATTTAAATAATTAAATATGTATATGGGAGTTGACTAGTTTATTTTAATATCATTTTAAGAAATCTTTTGAAATGTATAAAATAAAATTCTTGCTATAACTATCTTGTTTTTGGAGTCAAATATGTCATTGATGAACTTTGAATATCTTGGAATAATTGGAAATTGGATTTCCTGCAGTGATATATATGTTCTACCTAACTTTTCTGTGCTATCAGGCACTGAAAATAAAGAATGATTAATACCATATTAATATAAGGTGAATACATATTCATAAAGGTTTTTGTTTTTGCAACTGAGGGAAAAATTGGCAGACTATGTTTGGGTAAATACTATGTGTTTTGTGAATCTTGATGAAATCTGAGGTTTTTTTAAAAAATTCTTTTTTCTCTTTTTAAAAATTTGTCCTAATTAGTTATACATGACAGCAGAATTCATTTAGAGTCTTCCTACCAATCTAACAATGGAGAAAAATAACAGTAGAGAAATTAGAGTTCGAAGCTCTCAGTTTGACCCACCTCTATGAGTATTAAGTAATCAAAGTGTACTGTTCAATATGGCAGCCATTAGCCACATGTCACAAAGTAAATTTAAATTAATTAACACTTTTTAAAGATTTGGCACTTCAGTCACTAGGTCCATTCAAGAGCTCAATAGCTATTTGTGACCAGTAGCTACCAGATTGAACAACAAATCACAGGACATTCCAATAACTACAGAAAGTTCTTTTCTTTCTCTTTTCCCCTCCTTTTTCCCTCCCTCCCCCACTGCCTTTCCCTTGCACAGAAAGTTCTGTTGAATAACACTGCTCTAAATATTTTATGCTAATATTTTCCCAATGAAATTTTAGTGAAATATGTTAACTCCAAGAAGAAATTTGGGAAACACATTTTATTGGCAACACAGCCTAATCATTCTTTGGCTTAGACTTGCTTTGCTGATGGTTCTTCTCATTAATTTTATTTTCATCCTTTTTGTTTATTTAAATTCTGAGGGAGAGAAATTTTTTATCTTAACCCTAAATTCTAGGGAATTTTCCTTGTTTGGATCTGTGACTCCCTTTGCATTACATTTGGTAATATTAAGTGGTTAAAATATTTTCAAAGAGATAAGAAGTATAAGAAAATTAAAACTCACTATAAAAATTGGAATTATTCCAATAAATAAATTTACAGGTTTCTCTGTTAAGAAGAATAATGCTGTTAAGTGAACCATTTCCCCTCATTTCAGTCTCACCGTTGTCTAGCGATTGAAAAATAACCTTGTCTTTTTGAAATGGTATATGTTGATCTATTTTAATGTTTTTTTCAAGAACAAGATAAATAAGAAAGAATATTCTTCCTTTGAATGTCTTCCTATTTTTATGTATATCTAAGTTGGAATCATCATTCTTCATTTCATGACTTTAAAATAATTAAATAAAAGAAGAAAATGCAGCTTATGGCCTAAATGCTGACATTCTGGGTACCTGTTGGATTTATTCCAATTTATGAAGGGGCTCTGAATGATAAATTCAGAATTGATTGGATGTATTTTAGATGGAGACTTGTTTCTATGGTAACATATTGGGCTTACAGACTAAAAGACTATTCTAAACAGCATTAACTAAAATTGCATATGCACAGGATGAGTCTTCTCCTTCCCTAGAAAACTCATTTAAGAAACAAAAAAAGCCAGAACAAGCCAAACTCAATTCCAGTTGCCTATAATGATAACCCATATAGGTGTTCTACCCAGCCCTGGGAATGATCAGTTTCATAGCCAGTATATGCACTCTGAGAGGAAGGGGATTCTTATCAGGTCAGTCCTGGAGTCCCAGGTAAGGAAGTTGCTACTGGTAGGTTACCTGTGACAGCATCTTTCCAGAAGGTATGAACTACAAGCATAAATCAGGGGCAAATCAAGGACCTGAAGGTGGAAAAGAGTAGTTCAGGAACCAGAGCAAAAATAAGACTGAATAGAAGAATTAGACCCAATATGAGAAGCCATGGACAGTAAAAGGAAAAAAATAATGGACAATACAGGACTGAGAAGGTGAATGTGGAGTTTCTGAGGAAGATAGTGCTGGGTTGTCCCAAACCTTATTTGGAGAAAAGAATCATGAACTATATATCTTACTATGGAGTTTCACTGTCTGGTCAATATTGGGAAACAAATCTCCATGGGTCTTACATTTTCACACATCTTATGAGCAGGGGTACTGACTGTCTTTGTTCCAGCTTAGCTTTTCAAGTATGTCTGTATAGTGAACAGCTTTAGAAGAGAGTTAGTGTAGGAAACAAAGTCAAGTTTGCTTATTCTACAGTACAATAAATATATCCCTCCACAGCAAGGTCAGAAAGGTTACCACCCATTATAAAACATTTGAGTTTCCTTCTACAACATGCCCCCCTACTTATGCAGGTATCATTTGGCCTTCCTCATATCATCCTGTGGGAATTGCCCTCAGACTATAGATACTTATACTCTGGTTTAGACATTACTATGAATTAAAAAATCTTTCCTTTTGTCTCTAACCCAGGAAGCTTGTGTCTTCTGCCAGCATCCTATGAATCTATGGCTGCCTGTCACATTAGCTTGCAGTTAAGGCAACATTTCAGATCCTTCATAATTCTCAATCGTCAGTGTGGTTAAGAAATGTCCTCATCTGTCTCAGCTCAAGCAATGAAGTACTTTAAAAATAATATCCTAAAGCATCAACAAAACCTGGGCTTCAGTTTGGACAGTTTCTCCAAACTGTCCTGATTATAGTGGAATTGTGGTAGGAAGAGCCCTTAACCCTTTGACTAGCATTCTGGTATCTTTGGCTGTCCTGTTTCCCAGTATTTCTAGTTTAAGAGGAATAGAACTATTAATAGTAATTATGCATGTGTACTGGATTTTGTACTTAAAAATAGCACCTAGTTTTAATCTTTTTTGTCATGTGTGTACATTTACGTAAAATTACTATATAGCCATTTTGTCAATTTGTTTAATTGGTATAATTTTTATCATTGGCGAACTAAATTCTTTCATATGGATACTGATAACTATTTTGAATTGGGTTTGAGTTTTTCCATTCTTTCTTAGACCTGTCTGCTGTGACTTGACTGGGTGTGACAAGCTCATCCTAGGAGAATCTCATGACATGCAAGGATGAGAAGATACTTATGTGGGGAACAAGAAAGATTAGAATTTTAATTATAAAGTCAAAACTCCTTCAGTATATAGCAGGAGAGAAACATTCCAAAGTTATTTTCTGTTTTATTCCTTTGTGGAGGAACAAAATAGATCTGACTCAGTTTACTATTAGCAGATGCAAGGTGTTTTAGAATATTTCAACCTGATTTCAACTTGTTTTCCATTGGTGAGATTTTCATAACATTGATCCAGGATTCTTCCAGCTTATTTTTATTCTAGTTCTCTATTCCATGACATTATAGCTTCTAAGTTTCTAAAATAAATGATGCTTATAAAAGTTTCTACAGAAAGGAACCTATAAAAAGCACCTTCTCCACTCAACAATTTGAGAGTTATTTCTGTTCTCTTCACACTCAAGTTCCTGTGTAACAATGTGACATTTTAAAAAAACACACAAATTAGTAGTTTTAATTTGAAATTCATTCACACTACAGAAAAATGAGAATTCTAATGGTGTGGGTAATTAACTTGTCCATTTGTGCCCAATCTTGTCTTGCTAATGTATAATGATTGGTGTAAACAAAGAAATAGCCTAGGTAAAAAGTAAATAAGACTTATGATTTATAATTACACCAGTGTACTGACTCGTACTATGTATTTAAAAGTACAAACTTAGCTTTTAATTCACTGAACTGAGCTTTACTCAAAAGCAGCATTTTATTATTCATTTCAGAGTTTTTTTCTGTTTATATGGATTAATTCGTATCACTATACCAATATCCATTTGTTCTTTATGAGTTCTGTGAATAACGAAGCTTACATGCTATTTCTTTTTCCCATTGGAGGGTGAAACAGAACATAGCCAAAGAAAGAACACATCTGCATATTTATTAGACAAATAAAAAACAAAGGACAATCACTAAAATTTTCAGGAGCTTATAGGTATTGCAATTGCAAAATTAATTTAGCTTTTCTTCCACATTATTCTTCTCATTTTTCTTCTTATAGTACAGATGATGTAATTATAAGAATTAAAAAAATCTGACAACACTTTCATTGTGCTAAACCCATAATGCATTTAATTTAAAGTAAAAGAAACTACCCCTGCCAATTGTTTTATATTCTTCATCAGCTGGTTGAAGAGTTACTGGTCTACACTGTTTATGCTTACAAACGTGAGTTTAAGATGCCTGAGGGTTCATTTTATTTACACATAAACTTCACAGAAATTCATTATTGCTACCAGGAAAAATTGTACATATTTTAGAGAATATCTAATCCAGAAGGACTAAATTACATCCATTATGCTCTATCACGGTGGCTGTAAACACTGCCAACGTCCATTTCTGACAGTATAACACATCAGTGGTCTCTCATTTTCACACTGATATCAAGACTACATAGGCTTTCTTCAGGAAAAGACTTACAGAAAACTCTGAAAGGTGCTATAGCCAGATCTCCTTTTGGAAAAAGACATTATAGGGGTGGAAATAAATGATATCTTAAAGATATTAAATTTTTCCCCAGATTTCAGCAGTGTTGGGTAAAACTACAGTATTAGAAACTTTGGATATAATTAAGACCTTGACAATTTTAGAGCTGGTTGTTGATTCAGTCGCTTGTAAATCTAGTAGTCTGACCACACCTAAGAGTATTAAAAAAAATTTTTAAGCTGAAAAGTGAAGAGGGGGTGAAGTAAGAGTACACATTAAAAAAAATTCAAGGTCTATATACAATGTTCATCTCTCTGCTCTTCTGTTGAGAGACACACGTGCAGATACTGCTGCTAGCTGTCACATGTTGTCAAGACTAACTCCCATTAACACTGATAGGTATCAGTTCCTTACCTCACTGAGTAGTGACTAGAAGGAAATCTTCTTGGGTTTGCACCTTTAAAGTATCCAATGAAAGACAGCATTTCATAGATCTAGCATGTAGTAAGACATTAGGAGCATATAAGAATGTTAAGTAAAAAGCAGCAGGCATGAATTTCTTTAGCAACACTTAAAATTATGCTGGTCTAAAAATATCTGCTGATTTAACTGAGATTTAAATATGTGCTGAGAACAAATCTGCATAGGTATGATTTAAATTATAAATCAATTTGTGACACCTTTCAGATAGTTCTTAAATAACAGCTTTAGCATGCAGCATAAATCAAAATATAAAAATTTAAGGAACAAATCATGTTTATACTGGATTTTGTTACTGACTCTGAGGAGAAAGAATTAAGAACAAAATATTTCATACATATAAAAATTCTTTTTAACCTAAGGTGATATTTTATTTGAGTATTTGACAGGATGTTATAAAAATTCTTATGAAGTTGACCTTGGGCAATTTGTAATCCATCAATTAGCAGCTGGTTATCTTATTTCTGCCCTAAATTTGATTGGATTCCTTTAGACTCTGGCATTTTGTTTTATTCCTACTTTTATATTTTATTTTTGCTTTTTCTTCAACTCTTATAAAATCTCCTCTATGTAGATATTCTTAACATTTATTATGGTTGTTGAACTTCAGAATGCAAGATAAAGAGGATGAAATAGACTATTGCATTCTTTGGAGTTAGACAGAACTATGCCTAATTCTCAACTCTACCACTCATTTCCAGTGTGACCTTGTGGATATCGCTTAATCTCTTACAGACTCAGTTTCTTTATATGATTATATTGTAACAACAGTAGTTACCTTATACAATCATTGTGAGAATTTCAGGTAGCACATCTAAAATGCAGTAGAGCTCTTACATGGTGGCTGATGGTATTAATCTGGTCTTCTTTGTCATCCATCATTTATCAATATCAGGAAAGAGCATCTGGTATGAAGGTTGTACATAATAATCCAAAGTCTACGGTAACTTGATGCTGGTTCTGGTTGTTTTTAGAGTAAGCAGACATCCCTATTTACCTGGGATAGGGATGGAGAGGTAATTTCCAGGACATAAACTTTCAATACCCAAACTAGGAAAATAATAGGATAAAATTTGGATGAGTTGGTCACCCTACATATTATTGAGGATTAAATGTGATTTTTTTTTGCAAAAGTCTTTCTGTGACCCTCAATAGGGTTTTTACAAGACAAAGCTAAACCACTCAAACTGTGTTATGAGAATTGTGTTTCACTGCCTTCTGTGCACTGCAGGAAGAAAAGTCCTTGTCCTACGACTCTTAAAAGGGTCTTAATCTAGTTGGCTAATGTGAAAAATGAAACCAAACTAGAATGAAAGGTAACTGCAAATAAGACAAGGCAACCAAGTAGAGATCATTGCTGTAATAAGCCAATAACTAATAGTCTGGAGTGTGATTTATCTTAAGTTTGTGACTTCTACACTGAGGTGTAATTTTTTTCATTCTCCACTATTAATTGAAGGGTGAAAAGTTTGACTATTTTAAATTTGAGTATTCTTTACTTTGACCTCCTAAACATTGATCTATGTCTACTTAGAAACCAGGAATTAAAATAAGGAATGGCTTTTCATATCCTAAAGCTCCCCATTTATCTGAGTGGGTCAAAGTCCAGAATTATGTAATCTATTTGAATAGATTTTTTTTTTTTTAAAGTACTAAGTCCTATCCTAATTACTTTAAGCAGTAATATGTTTCTTTTGCTTTCTTGGCCTGGAGTCTTATAAGCATACCATCTCCTCTCTCAAATACTTTCCTAACTCATTAGCAAGTTTAGTGACGCAATGTATAGCTGGTGTAAGGATAACTAGGTCAGGTTGCTTGGTTTGTCCCTTGAGCAGCCTCGAGTGTGCTGTTTTAGTTTAATGTTTGTGTGCATGTTTGTAGGAAAGGAAGAGATTATTTGGTGAATAACTTTGACTTTAACTTCTATTAAAATCCTTATCTTAATTAAAAAAAGAACTAGAAGTAGAAGATTTCAAGGAGGATGGTGATATATGTAATATGTCACCTCTAAAGTTTTCAGGTTTATGTATTGTCTCTATACCTGTGGTACTCAACTGGGCTACACTTAGTATCACTGAGGGTCAGGGTGAAATACTGATACCTACGTATCCATCCCAGATCAATTAAACTTGCATCTTTGTAGGTAAATCCAAGCATTTGAATTTTAGAAAAAGATACCATGTGATATCTAATACGCTGCTTTTAACAGCTATCTTGTCTTCAATGAACTGAAAAATTCAGAGGACAAATAGTTCTGGAATTTCAGGTAACATATAGAAGCTTCAGTATAATTAGAACTTATATTCTATTTAAAATTTCTCTTTCTATTTCCCTGGGAGCCCTCTTACTCTCAGTTCTAGGGAGAAGTGTGAAGAATGTACATAGTTGTAACATCTTCCTTTTTGGTGGGAGTCCTAAATGTAGGTCCAACAGGGCCAACATGTGGAGAGAGACAAGATGCTTATCTTTAGTACTCCTCCCCAGCGGACCTTCCCAGGCAAAGTCTTATTGGACATTCATAGCAACTTAGGAGAAGTACTTCTTAGACATGGACACCAGGAACTTACCCTTCCTTTCTTGAATTTTTGATGGATGGTAGTGAGGAAGGTAAAGTGAAGAGTTCTCGTAGGAATAAAGGGAGTGGGCTGGGAATGTAGCTCAATGGTAGAAAGACCCTGGGTTCCATCCCCAGTACCATTAAAAACAACAACAACAACAACAACAACAAAAGAAACATAGGAATAAAGGGAAGCATAAATTTCAGGGATTGGTTCATTAAGAGGGAATGAGGGGAAAGGAAGATTTGGAAAACATGGAAAACAATAATATAAAAAGTAATTTTTGCTTTCTCCCCACCTCTAAAAAGAATAACCAACAACCAATAATCAGTAGATTGAAGGAAATTAAATTATTTTAAAATTGACTGCAAAAGACTATACGTTAATTCACAACTCACCTTAGCTTATGAAAATGATGAGGAAACAAAATGTAGTATCCTCAGATGACTACTTGGATATCTAGTCTTGTGACTCCCCAATACAGGAAAATTAGAACCAATGACAGAACCAGCCATGTGGCTAACCACAGATGGGTTTCCCTTTTTTTAAAGTCCAAGTGTAATGGTGGTAGAAAATGGAACGATGGAAAAGGAGTAGAGGGAAGAAAAAAGGTGATTTTAAAAGTTTTGGATGAGAATAGTATAGAGAAATTTGGGTACTGAAAGCTGAACTTGGGGCAATATGAACAAGGTTTTGGATTTTGTCAGATTTAACCTTTTCTTTTTAAAACACACACACACACACACACACACACACACACACACACAAAACAGGTGGAATTCCTATTCAGGGAGCTACTTCTTATTGGAAAGGTTTTTTTTTTACTTAGAATAAGTAAGTTAAACACTGAAGTGATCTCTTAATTCTTCTTTTTCATTGTCTTTCTTTCTTTTGCTCTGCTGAGTCTCAGACTCAGGGCCCAGCACATGCCAGCAGGTGTTCTACAACTGAACTATATACCCAGTCCGTGATCTCTTATTTCCATATTGTTTGTTTTCTGACTACAGAAGTGATAATTTCTACTGTAGAAAAGTTAAGAGCCAAAGAATAGTATAGAAAGGAAAATGATAATCAACCTTATCCCTGAGTTCCTCCTATTTTGAGTCCTAATAGCATCCTTCCCTGTTGTTTTCCATTTCTTTCTGCACTGGATCCTTTTGCTTAGACCACAAATATCAGCTCCCCACTTCTCAGTTTCATCATCATTACACTGGAAATAGTCACAGCTATCTCTTATGGTTAATGCGCAATAAATGAGTTAATCAAGGTAAAGTTCTTTGAATAATACCCAGCATGTAGAAAATGCCATGCAAATGTTATTTTATTTTTACTTTTCTAAACACAAATGAATGAACAACAACAACAAACCCTTTTCTATACCCTGTCCTCCTCTACTCACCTCCCTGCTTTTCTTGCCCTTTAGCTCCCTGGCCTCTGTTGACTCAGTTCCTTTCTCTCCCCATCGTGTTCAGGTTTCTACTTGGTCTTTCAGAAGTTGCTAACTTTACCATTATTCTTTTAGTAGAGTGTGTCCCAGCTCAGCTCAGTTTCCATGGTCACTTTCACTTCTTCCCAGCCTCTACCTGTCTTATAGGGCTACTCAATCTGGTGCCAAATCTGGTTCTTTTCACCTCCTTTGAAAATAAAAAGGCAGTCTTTGGAAATAAATTCCAAATTCTGACCTTTCCCTTTGAGATTTATCTCTGTTTGTTTGTTTTTATACCAGATATTGAACCCAGGGTCTCTTAATCACTGAGTCACATCCCTAGCCCTTTTCTATATTTTATTTAGAGACAAAGTCTCACTGAGTTGCTTAGGGCCTTGCTGAGTTGCTGAAGCTGGCTTTGAACTTGTGATCCTCCTGCCTCAGCCTCCTGAGCCCCCCGGATTATAGATATGCACCACTGTGCCCAGATCAAACTTTATCTTTGAGACTCTAGGCCAAAGGCTTTCTGCACGTTTATCTACCCAGACCTAGTTAATTCCCAGTATGTTCTTTCTTTACAAAGCTTATCTTCCTATTGCTGTTGCTGTTGTGTGTATGTCCTTTCCACCAGACAGGTGACAATGACTCACTGTATTTATCTTTGTACCTGAAGAGCCTGTGTCATGGAGGTTTGTCAAATTGAGTTGAAGTCCTGAAGATATTGCTTAAATACTTAAAAATATTTCAGTGTGTCACTTACTGTCCTGTGTTTTAACAATTAAGGTATATGTCTTAATTTTCTCTATTATATGTTAAGGTTCTTCAGAGTTAGAAATTTTATTTTCTTCAGTTTTGATTAGTATGCAATATTGAAAGCTGTCCTGCATGTGATAGGTGCTCCTTAAATATTTTTGAAATAACAAATACCTCTGCAGAGCACTTTATAACTACAAAGCTCTCCCACATGGGTGAACTCATTGAGTATCACAATGAACCTCTCTAAGAAGTCTCATTTTGAAGAACAGGAAATAGGCTCAGTGGTGTTACAAGACCAATGAAGATACAAACATTGGTGGAACAAGGGTTCAAGTTAAGTTCTCTAATTTTAGATGCCCTTGCTTTCTCTATTATTATCTTCCATCTCTGAAACCAAATGTAACATCATTGATCTAAATAATTTTTCCTGTGAGCGATCATAATGGAGAACATCTGACTGGAGGTTCCAAGGGAACTTTGTGGAAGAGGTGGGGCTCACTTGAGAAAGGCTTGGAAGTTTAGGGCATGCAGTTTGATCAGCAGAGAGAAGATGAATAATTTTTTTGAAAACAGTACATGAAGAGAAAATTCTTGTATTAAAATTAGTTTCACTATTTTTGATTTGAGAAAACAGCAGTACTTGGGTTTTGCAGAAAGTGTTTATTTTTAAAGGAAACATATGAATTGCTACTGTCTAAATTATAGTTGAATTTGCAGCCACTGTAACTCTGGAAATAGAGTAATAGAAATGACCATGGTGGGTTCCATAGGCAATGCAGGAAAACCCTGAGGCTTTTAAAAACATTTCAGTTTCTTTTAAAAAGCTCTTATATGGTTATTTATACTCCAACAAGGGTCAACTAACTTTTTTTCTTCTTCTTCTTTTTAAATAACTACTCACAATGACATGCATCATGGGTCTTATCATTTAACCTCAGGATATAACGTGAAAGTTGTTTATTTCTCACCTTCTGTGTTTAGAGTGTGTATTTATGGACAATTTTATTATGGTGCAAAACCATAGCCAAATGCCATTTCCCAGTGTTGTACCAAGAGATGGATTTCACCTGGTTACTTCTGTGATTCTTGTAATAACATTTTACATGTTCAACAGTGTCCTGTCAGATAACAAAGCTTAAAAGAACATCTACAGTGATAAAAACCTTGTGGGCTGCAATTTTTCTACATCTGCTTCTGAAATCAACCCTATGCAGCAGGTTATGGTTGGTGAGGCCAATAATTCTAGGTCATTTATTCTTTTATTGCTTCTTTACTATTTTGTTCTACTTGACTGAAGAGGTTTCAGGAAATACACCATGTGCATGCTGATTTCCATTTCAGCTGCAGCAGCTCCACTCTACATTTTTCCTTGTTTCCCTTTTGAGCGCCACTAGAGAGCTTATTTCACTGTTCAGAGCAACTTCAATTTCAAATCTTTTCCTTGCACATAGCATGTCTCTCATTTTTGGCTCTGTGCCTTCATTCTTGCAGCCTAAAGCCATCACTGAGTATGTACTCAAGATTCTTTGGGATCTTTAATATTTTTTTAAAGTAATGCATATCTTTATTTACCCATTGGCTTTCCCCCAAGGAAATGAAAGCCTTGCTATCTGCCTATGCCACTGACCCTTCCTAGCCTTGGACTTTAGGCAAGCTTAGAAGATTATTACTAATGCTTATGGGGAAAAAAGAATTATAATTTAAGTGGCAGCAAATACTTTGTCATATCCTAGCGAAGCCATCTTGCTTTTTCTCCCTTGGCGTGGCATCAGAGCACCTGGTGTTTCTTGTATCTTGATAGAATCCCCTAACAAGAATGATTTGTGGACAACAGAAAGGTCTTCCTAGAACCGTTGTTCCGTAACTAACCTCTCCCCCTGACATTTTTTCACTGTGGCAGAAGGATCAATTTGACTTTCAGGGATAAAATACTAATGTGACAGGTACCTAAAATAAGAAAACAGAAACATTGTTAGACCTGGACTTACTTACCAAAGATAGTCTAATGATACTCATTTTTCAACCCTGAGGTTAACACTGACACACAAATAGTATTTTCAAAAAGCTAAGTCATGCCTTAACTGTGCTTAAATACTCTCCATGCATTTCCATGCCTCCAAATTTTTGCTTGCATTATTCCCACTGCCTTGTAACCCTTTCTGCCTTCTCTGCCTGCAAAATATGATACATTCCTCCTCAATTTAAAAATGTCACTTCAGAAACCCTCTGGTCAGTATTAGACACTTTACTTTTCTATTTCTGGAGCACTTTGCTAATGGTTTACTTATTATTTAATTATTTTTGCGGTACTGGGGATCGAACTCAGGGCCTTGTGCTTGCGAGGCAAGCACTCTACCAGCTGAGCTATCTCCCCAGCCCTGGTTTACATATTTCTTTTGAGCATTCTTTTAGGCCAAAGTGTGTTTCATAGTTCAGGGGTGGGGGTGCGCCTATCTGTCCTTCCTTGAGGATGGGGATGTATTATTTAGCACTATACTTCAACTTGGTGTTGGTTGAAGTTTTGACTGCCTTACAATATACAAAATTATTGAATGTAGTAGGTTATAAACAAAGTGAGGGTGATATTGTAAATAATTAAGGCCCCCAAACTGTGAGAGTGTAGAATCTGAGATAAACCTTGATATGGATGGGACCACAGGGGAATATAGAAAAAAAAATACTAAAACTACATAAGAATTTACCAAATGCCCCTAAAAGTGGAGTTGATCATGAAGCATTTAAATAAAGGCTGGGGCATTGAACCAAGAGTGATCACACTTCACCTGTCTTTTTGTATGAAAGACCTATACCACAACTTTTGGTAGGCTTTATCAAACACCAGGAGGGGGATCCCTCAGACTTGGCTTGCTTAATTAGGGCACCAGTTGTTCACTAGGTGACCAGTACAAGGGGCAAAACTTCTTACCAACTCTTGAAATTCTTCAGCTTGGAAGTTTATGAAAGCAAGAAAATAATAGTGAATTTTAAGATGCAGAATGAGATGAAAATGTACGTCAGCACGTGTGTTCAGAAAATGACAAATTATAGGAAGAACATCACCTTTTTGTCAGAGAAACCCAAGTTTGGTTTTGGCCTGTCATTTGGAATTTCCCTTAGAAATTTTTTTTAACATCTTTTAGCCTCATCTGCAAAATGGCAGTAACAGTAAGTTGTGCAGATCAAAAGGGAAAACTTATTTTTTAAGTATGAAGCACAGTTCCTGGCAAAGTGGAGGTGACCCTTCTTCTACTTCCTCCTTACACTACAACTATAGAAAAAGTCCTGGAATCCCCAGGGATGTCCCTTGGCCAGGACAGACTAGGATAACACCATTCTGGATTGTGCCCCTCCTCTCTCACCATCCTGGTATTCCAGTTCACCTTTATATCCTGCTGGTCCTCCTTAGGTTGACACTCTTGAAATCACTATGTGCTAATGTTAGAGCCCTTCAGTTTGGAATGACTCTAAGTCTAGTTTTTAAACAAAGGCTCTTTATCTCCTGTTCATATGATGACTGCTCCTGTTACTCCTGGAATTAGTCACAGATTTTTGAAATGAAAGAAAGGTAGGAGGCAGGACTCCCCTGTGGCTGCCCTTCGGTGCCACTGGAATGTCTATGCATGCCTTTGTGAGTTTCTGGTTAGTTGTTTGACTGTGAGTTTACATTCACATGGTCTTGGGTAAGAAAAAGGACATCTTTTAAAAACCAAAGCCTGATGGAAAAAATCTCCCCTAGTTACTCAAATACCTCTGTTTAGTTTTCTCTCTTGATGCCGCGGCAGTTAAAATTAAAGGTTGTAATTTTAACTTCAAAGCAAAGTTCTTTTACTTGGGTTTGCTATCTATTTTGTATGTGATGTGTGATTACATTTTGTGAAAGTGCATAAGTGTTTAAGTGATGTTCATTTAAGGAAGTTGTAAAACTGCATTGTGTGGACTATGACCACAGACTACATACAGAAAGAGGACCTGAAGAAACTAATATGTAAATAGTGAGTTGTCCCTAGGTAATGAAACGTGAATGATTTTTCTCTTTTCTATTTCTATATTTTCTACTTTTCTGTAATGTTCACATATTGTTTCACTTCTAACTGAAGAAATCAATTATATATGTATACAACTATGTATGTGCATATAGATATGTTGCTTCATAAAGGGACTCATCAGTAGGCGTGGTCATTGTACATGCAACGTGTTTTGTAAGCAGCTGTTTCTGGTTGTGTGTGATTGTTGGAATGTCCTTTGTTCATAATTCAGGAGACTGGGTCACCAGTTTTGTCACTGAGTAGTGGTGAACTCATGCAGGTATCTTCACTTGTTTCTTCTCCAGGAAAACAGGATGGTCATGTCTGTCTTGTTGGGTTGTTGTGAATACAAATGAGAATAGGATTCTTAAAAAATCATTCAGTATTGTGAAAGAAGATGTATTTTTGATGATGAAATGTGCCTGACGAACAGGCTTATCAGGGGCAGTTTTGTAGGAGAAATAAAATGTAGCAAATAGCTTAAGATATGTATGTGGAGGGGAGGAGGACTTTCAACTGATATATCTTGATATCTCTAGATGGGTTTTCCCAGTAGTTTTCTACATTGTCTATAACAGCGTTTTTCGCATCTAGCACAACCACATCGTTCTTTTTTTAAGGAGATCTAAATGAGCCTCCATTAATGGGAGCAGAGTGGGGCGAGTGGGAGAATAAAGTAGAAGAGAGTGAATTATGGTAACACACCAATTCATATTAAAATTTATTGGGCTGGGGAGATAGCTCAGTCGGTAAGCACAAGGCCCTGAGTTCATATCCCCAGCACAAAAAAAAAAAAAAAAAAAAAAAAAAAAAATTTATTGAGTGCCAGGTACTATTTTAAGCTCTAGTTTGATCCCTAAAGTTTACCTAGAAGGTAAATGCTTGTATTATTTAGTGTTTACAGAGCAGGAGACGAAGGCAGAGGTGTGAATTACCTTTCCACACTCTCCTACCTAGAAAGTGGCAGAGCTGATATTTGAAACTTTACTAGTGTGGCTTTAGATTTCACCCTTTTTGTCTTGGGATTGGATGTGTTCATTGTAAAACTCAAATGGGTGGAAGTTAGTGAGGACAGAGTAGATGGCTCATCTATTAGGGCAGAGTTCATTTCAGTTGTTCATTTAGTGTTCATCTTGTCTTTCTTCTTCAATAGACTTTCATGAACAATCAGAGTGCATTGTATTTGTGCATTTATTCTGAGAGCAACCCTAAAATGGAATCAATTATAATACTTCAATTTATACATATGGAAAATTACCAAGAATGGAATATTTGCATAAAATCAAAGTTCTCTACTTGACAAGGGGAAATCAAATTCCAGTCTTTGATTCCTTAGCTCAGGTTTCAAATTTCAGGATTGCACTGCCACCTAGTGCAGAGAAAACGTTTTCCCAGTACGTAGACGCTAATGAAAGCACATATAATTGCATGGGATGCAATGTAAAACAATGTATACCTAGGGTTTCTTTCATAAGAAAGAAGGTTTCAGAATTAAGGAACTTTTAATATTTTATTTATGAAGTTAATATGAAATTCAGGAACATAATTTTATTAATATATTAGGTTGATACATGATCATAGTGCAGAAAAGACAGATTCCTGTACATTATTCTGTGAAGTAAATTTCCTTTATAGATGTCCAGTAAGAAAATCATCACATTTTATAGGGTCGTACTTTATTTTATTGGTTCTTTTTAGTTATACACACAATTGCACTTTTTTTTAATCATGAGCTCAAAATTCTCAGGAGGGCCTATGGATTTAACCGATAATTATTTTAAAAACTTCTTTAGCAAATACTTATAATACCAGTTGTAACAAAGGAGCAGTAGCTTAATGAGTTGAAAGCATGAGCTATAAGAGCAGCAGTTCTCAGTGGACTGGAAGAACCAGCAGAACCAGAAACATCTAGGAGCTTGTTAGAAATGCAAATTCTCAGATGCACCTTCAATCTCCTGAATCAGAAACTGCGGCAGTGGAGCCCAGTAATCTGTTTTTAACAAGCCATCCAGTTGATTCTAACTTAGCTTTGGTTTCCACTGTTAGAAATAAAAACTTTACAGTATGTAGAGAAACATGCTTATAGGTCAGTACGTGTGGTTTATTGGAGGAGCAAAAGAGGCTTAGGACATGAATCAGATGCTATAAACTTGAAGACCCACAAGGCAGCAAATATAGCAACAGCTTCTGGAAGCACGTGTGCTGTGGAAAGGAATTGATTTTTCTCTTCCTTGGAGAAATGGAAATGCTCATATTTTAGAGGAAGCAAAAGATACATGCTGAAAGGCTTGGGGGTGGGGAAGGTTTGCGTTAACATGTTTTTGTGTTATTGTTCCACTGTGAGAGCACATTTATTGGTGAGCGATTTCAGGGAGATGGCTATCACCGTGGGGCTCTATTTGCTTGCTATAGATGATTAGGCTACAATTACAAGTATAGAACCAAAATAAGAAGATTAAAAATAGAGCTTTGATTATGTTGAAATTTCTTTACACTAAAACTGAAACCAATGCAAGTCTGTGGGAGCCCTAGTTTTAGCAACTCTGATTGTTAATCAGTCTCTCAGCCAGAGATTTCTGTGATAGTTTTCAGGTTCTAGCTGTGGCTAATTTGCAGCATCCTCATGCAACTGATATGTGCCACTAGGCATTTTGGGTATTTTATTTTTAAAGATAAACAGAATAAAGTTTAATACTAGATACCTAGGAAGCTAGCTTTAAAATGCTTCTTTATTTTTAATTTATAAAGTAATTAAATACAGGGGTCATGGCATCTTTGACTAATGTTATCAGCTTATCTATTTTTTTTTTAGCTTATCATTTTAAAACTAAGGAACTTGTCCTACTATTCTGAGTTTTGTGAGGTGTCCCAAATATTATGTCCCATCTTAGGAAATAAGAGGACAAATATCTCTTGGCACTTCAAGTGTCTACTGTGTCTAATCCAATGTTTTCAAACCATGGGTCACAACCCATTAGCTGGTTCTGAAATCAACTTATTGAGCTGGCCATCATCACTAAAAATGAAATAGAGTAAAAGAGAAAATAGAGTGCATGATATTTATATAGGTATCAAATTTTATGAAACTCTTGCTTCAGTTGGGTGTATGTATGCAGACTGATCAAATCCTTTCAATCCATCCTTCAAGCAGCATCCAAACTCTTTCTAAAGATATCTTTAAAAAAAGGTATTCTTGGCTCAAACTCTTCTCCCAGTCTCTAAACAGTCAGAATAAAGTCCAAACTTGCTGAATGTCATTCAAGATCCCTTACCCAGCTGCCCTCCATAGTCTTCCTACTTGGAATTTCATAAAAAGACACCATTGTCTACTTAGTTGCTCAGCTCAAAACCAAGTAGCTCTCTTGGCTTTCTGCCCTGTTTCCAATCTACCCTGCCAGTCTTACCTCTTCGATCTTGTCCGGTTTGAATTAAAGTTCACCACTTTGTAGCAGCCTTCCCTAACCTCTCAATGTAGATCAATTCTAAATCTCTCTTGAGCACATATTGTCCTCTTTATATTTTCCACTGGGGTTCCAATTGAGATTATCTTGTTCATTCTTGTGAATGTGTTTAGTATGTTTCCCACCTGTGTGTGGGCTCCATGGGGCAGGGATGGTCTTTCTTCGCTTATCTCTAGTCCTGATCAGTTCAGGATTCATGGTAGAAGAGGCACCACTGAACTAAAAGAGTTCCTGAACTAAACTAGTTACTCTCCATATGTTTTCTTCTATCTTTTTGTCATGACATCTGCTGTTTTCTCTGTCTAAATACACTGTACCCACTTATTCTCTTGGTAGCTTCTATTCATCCTTTCAGATTACATTTCCTTTATGAAAAATTTCCTGACACTTTGGACTGAGTTCATGCTTGTCCTCAGTGATGCTACAATCATTTTAGTCTCAGTATTGCAGTCGTTTTTTATTCCATTCTAGATTGTGAGTGTCCTCAGGGCAAGGATATACTTATTCATGCTTTTTTGTCTCTTCAGCTCCTAGCACATGTCTGGTACATATAGTCATTCAATAAATACTTACGTAATGCTTAAGTATTTATTGAATAATTGAATAAAAAAATGAAGTAAATGACAAAGAAGGATGATTATTTGTGATGATTCTGCCTGATATGAAACATTAAGAAATAAAATGTTTTTATTCATAGCAAGAGAAAAATTGGTATGTGTATATATATTCTGCAAACAGTGTATGGACAGGGCAGAGAGATAAGGGGGTGGAGATATAACTATTCTGTACAAAATACTTATAATAAAAATGGATTCTTTTAAGTGTCAAGTTGTCTTGGTGAATTTACAATCTGGTGTCACTGATCAGATTTCCTTTCCACATGGCTTTTGAGCAGAGCTGTTAGGTAAAGTAAGGGAGCAGTGTTAAGGAAGAAAATGCTCAGAGCCTCTGATCAGGGGACAGCCTGACCCAGTGTGGGCCTTGATCACTCTCTGTGAGCCTCTGGTATTGTTAGGAAATATGATTAATAAATGGGATGGAGGGAGGGGTGGAAATTTTCCTTTAAAGATTGTATTTTCTTTTGTTTTCCCTGAATTTACAATTTTTCTTAATTTTTTTGCCTCTTACCACCTTAAAACTGCCAACCTGGAAAGAAGCCAGTTCACTGTGAACAAACATATTTTCTCATCCATGCTTTTATCTTTTATTAAAAGGCCCCCTCACCTGCTTTTATGACCTGATTTTAGTCATAGAGAATTCTTTAAAGTGACTTGGGGAGGGGCAACCACAGAGGTGGGATCTCTAAAAACATTTCACAAAAGGATTTCTCAAACACTTAATTGTATAGGAAAATCTATAAGTAATATGAGAGGATTCATATTTCAAATTAAGAACTTTGATAGAAAGCCCTTTGGAAAACGCCTTTCTCCCTGTGGCTCTAGGGCTGACTTACCTCCTGTGGTTTCTCAGGAAGGTCCCCATCTGCACAACTCCTCCTCTAAGGTTAGTAGACTGATCCTCTCACAAATTAGCTAGGCTTACACAAATTAGCTAGGCTCTGGCCATTTGTATCTCTGTCATGAGCTAGGATGGCTGCCCTAGAGAATGGGAATTTTGACAGGGATTTGTGGAAAGCCCCAAGCAGCATGAGGGAATGGATGTCCTGTCATGGGGAGACAGGACTCCAGCAGGTGGGTCCTGGGTAGAAGAGGAATGGCGAAGAGTATGGACATTAATGTTTGCCTCCTTCACAGTTCATCTGGTGACTGAGGAAGACCAAAGATGAAAGGACTTTCTTGTAAAGAAACAATGAAAAAGAAGTAGCAGTGCTATTTGTTTCATGATTAAATAAAAACAAATCAGTTAAACAACTAAATAAAGAAAATTCAAGGAAGCAAAACCTCCTTAAAACTATTTTGTGCTAGACACCATGACTTATTGAGATGACTGGATCTTCTGACCCAGAGGTCTCTGTTTTTATACTCAACATTCCTATCCCCCAAGGTGGGGCCAGAAGTAGACCACCCTGCATGGATGGAATGGGGGCCATGGGATTCAGGAGAGGCTTGGATAAAACCTCTCTCTAGGTCTACACTCCTTATAACTTGCTCTTACCTTGTTCGGGGAGGATAATATGTTGCTTACTTCCACGAATATTCTGCTGAGCTCTAATCTCAGAGTTTAAGAGGAACTGACAACTAGGGGGCTCAATGTCACCTTTTATCAATATTTTCAGCTGTGGAGTAGAGAGAGTTAACATGCATTGAGTAATGGCTGTGTAATTTTGGACAAGTTACCTCATATCTGTGTCTTATCTGGTGAATGAGGATAATTTCAGTCTTGCCTTATAGTGTGGTTGTGAGAATTAAATATTCACTAGACTTCACGCACTGTCAACAGAGGGAAGCCCATGAAGAAGTGTTAGCTATTATGAAAATGACAAAGAATGACTGGTGTTAGACCCTTTACCTTTGCTAATCTACTTTATTTCTCAAAATAATTCTTTTTATGCATTTTCAACCTGTTTCTAGTTAAAGCAATTGAGTTACAGATAGGTTAACTAACTTTCCCAGAGTAGTGCGACTCATAAGTTTCAGAACAAATGGGGATTCAAACTTAGGTTGATGGGGCAGCAAGACTCTGTGCACTCTCAACACCTCTGCCTTCCAATGGGCACCTCTTTACTGGAACCTTAGTCTTCTAAAAGCTTCCACTGTATCCCTTCCTATAGCAGTTCTGAAAGCTCCCACTGTATTCCCATAGCAGTTCTAAAAGCTTCTACTGTATTCCTATAGCAGCTTGCCTGGATCTTTCTGGTGAATTTCCCCACATCCTGGTTTTATTATTTTCTTTTCAGTAAACTTTCCCCTGTTAATCCCTCCTTCAGTGTAACCTTGTTAGCTTTGTGGACACACCCCTGGCCAGACCTAGGCTTATGGGTCTGCCTCTCTCCACCCCTTCCCTTTGCTTCAGTTTAAAGTATCACCGATGCCTCTCGTTCACTTCCTTTGCTTTTAGCCCTCAGATGGGCAGGAGGAACCAAGGCTGAGGTCAGAATCCACATCCCAGGGCGACAGTGAAGGGGTCTTAGGGGAGCAGTGACTCCCCACCAACCCCTTCTTCACAGGGGCTGTTGGCAACCAAGAAAACTACTGGGAAAATGAAGAACTGCTGGTAAGAACTTGATAATGGAAAGAGTGGTGACAAGATTGGGGTAGGGATGATGGGAACCAAGAATCTGTGTTTCTGCAGTGGTAGTAGAATAAAAGGAGATGAGACAGGAGAGAGATTGAGAGAGAGAGAGAGAGAGAGAGAGAGAGAGAGAGAGAGAGAGAGAGAGAGAGAGAACAAAAAGACCAGATAAAGACACAAAGAGAGGAAAAGAGAGGAGATAACCACAGAGGCAGAGAAATCAAAAGTAAAAGAAAACAGAGACAGGGAAAAAGGTACAGAAAGAGTGAAATAATGAGATACTGAGGAAGTGAAATTAATAACACCACAGGAACAGTGGGGGCCAAAGATGTGCAAATTTTAAAAATCTAAGTAAGTATTCAGTTTGAATGAAACAAATAATCTGTACTGGGAATCGATCACCTACATTAATCAGGTTTATCAGATTTAAAAACATGAAGATTCTCATCTGGAGGGAATTCCTGTTTGACTCATTTCTATTCTCATCTTTTTAGGAAAATTCCAGTCTTTTTCTTTATATGCTGTTTTCTGGGACCCTGGGCATCTGCGGCTGTCAAGCGTCGCCCAAGTAAGGACCATAGTTTCTGAATTTTGAATTTTGAAATATTGGTTGTTTCCAGAAAAAGGCAGGATTGTGATCAAGCAGGGGTGTGGCTGAGGGAGGCCTGAGGCAGGCACCAGGGTCGTTTGCACCACCACTCTTCAATCCTGCTTTAGCCGTGGGGATGCTCTAGTGTTTGCCATGCTCAGTGCTGAGTGTGTAAAGGAAATCCTGATTGTGCTCACAGTAGGCAGGAAGGACACCATGTGTGCCCTACTAGCTAGAACAGTGCCATCTGGTTCAGATGACAGTAAATGTTGAGTGGACACATAAATGAATGGATGATGGATTGACCGCAACAATTTGGGTGAGGAGAGAGATGAAGAAAATGCTTGATGTACTCCAATGGCTAAGCCAAAGCTTTGTAATTGGAAAATATTTTTTTGTTGTTGTTTTTTGTTTTTTTTTTTTTTTGGAAGCCTAGGAAGTCTCTGTCATTAGGTGAGTCTCAGCATGGTACCAAGGTTGGAGGGTTACATGAAGTTTCTTGTGGTGATAAAAAAAAAAAAAAAATCCCTCTTAGGACCACTTTTCACATGTGTAAAGAACACCCAATTCTTGAATTACTCATCAAGTTGAGGGTTTAATTCTTCTCATAATTATTTTCTCTTTATTGTTACTCTTCCCAATTCTGGCAATAATCTCATTGGGACCTTTATTTAATGTCTTGGAATGAATTTATGAAATTAAATGCACCTTCTATATTTTATTTAGGATTAATGAATCCCAAGTCTTACCCAGGGGATCCCTCCTCTACTTAACAAAGATTCCTAAGAACTTCACCCTCCAGAAGGCTCACTGAAATGGCTCAAATCTGAGTCCAGACTCTCATTAGCATTCTAAAATTTGTGGTGTTTAAGGAATATTTTTTAGCCCAAACCACCAGAAGTTTTCCATACAGGCGTCTGACCTTGTGCCTTTCAGGACATTGCACAGCTCTTGTTCCAAAAGGAACAAATTCCTCACCTTCCCCCCAAAAACATTTTTTCCAGCACAGATTACTAAAGCAACTTTGTGCCTTGCATCCTTTCCAGGATAAGTTGAAGATGAATGAATTATGATGACTGAGGCACAGAGTTAAAGCCAAATACACTACTTACAAGCAAGCTTGTATAATATTGTATTTTAAATAATTGCTCAGTTATTGGCAATTGCTGTAGTGGATGAAGTAGGATAATATGCTATCTCTTTTGTAGGATTCCCTGTCAATTCAAATTCTAATGGGGGAAATGAACTCTGTCCCAAGATCAGGATTGGTCAAGATGATTTGCCAGGCAAGTAGAAATATGCCATGTTGAAAATGCATGCTTTCCAAACTGAACTTATTCTTTTATTTGGGAGAGTTGTGGTAAGTAAGGAAAAAACCAGGCTCATTTTGGATTTTTCATTTTGCTTTCTCTTTCTATAGGATTTGACCTAATTTCTCAGTTCCAGATAGATAAAGCAGCATCTAGAAGAGCTATCCAGAGAGTGGTGGGATCAACTTCATTACAAGTGGCTTACAAGTTGGGAAATAATGTAGATTTTAGGATTCCCACCAGGTAATCTATCAAAAATAGTTTATCCAATTATCTTCCTCAAATGTGTTTTAAAATATGGATAACTATGCAATGTTAGAGAATTTTCTCATGCTTAACATTTCTTGGATCATGATTTTATTTAAGGAATTTATTCACTTATCAATTGTTAGTGCTTTTCATGTTTTCAGTATATAATTTATTTTCAATTCCAGGAAAAGAAGAAATCATTGAGACTACGTTGATTTAAGACATGTTTTTTTTTTTTTTAAAATTTGCTTTCTGTTTTTTTTAAATAATTTGTCTGGTTTTGACTGAAAGGACCCTCTGTGAAAAGTGCCAGAGGTTAAGCATAAATTTAACTCAGAGCCACAGAGTGGTTAAGAGACTCACAATGGTGCTGTTCAAGTGTCCTGGTGCTGAAATAGAACCTCACATCCAGTGCTTAGCTCCTGGTAGACACCAAGCAAAAGCAAAACTAAAATAATTATAATATGGATGATGGTAGTGATGACAACAAAACATTCCACTTCTTTGGTCTCCTTTTCTAGAATTAAACCTTTTATTCTTTATTCCAAGATATTTTATATAGTGTACATATAAGTGTTGAGTTGTACCATTGTTATAAATGAGTTTTAGTGATTTAGTTTTTGTATCACTTATCTACCTTATGTGTGATTATTATGATTACTATGTGTTTTAGTGCACTGTAAAACACAGAATTAAAATTGCTTTGGTAGAGCAACAAGAAGATTAAGACTTTAGTGGACATTAGATTGTAAAGGTAAATAATGATTAATTAGAACAAAAAAGAATACTGTAGAAACTTCTAAATGTTTATAAAAGAACCTTTTGGTCAAGTTAGAGAAACTGATATAGTGCCATATTGCAGATAAAAAGTCACATTTTCAGCATACTATATATTTTATAATGCAATAATAGTGCACTGTATTTTTTTAATAGATGTACTAATTAACATTAATTACAATCTCTTCCCAACCCTATGAGTAGGGACATTATTACTTCTATTTAATGGAGTAGGAAGCTAAGCCCCCAAAGTTAAATTTACTTGCATAATTAAATTAAAGGGTTGGAACATGTTGGGGTGGGGTAGGATTGAAACCCAGGCAGCATCAGAGGTTGTGCTTCTAACCACGACTCCATGCTGAGACTGGAAAAACCATTCACATCTGGGAAGATTAAAGGCATAATGACAGCTGCATTGGCTGTTTCTCCCACTTTACATTCTTTTCATGCACAGAAGTGCTATCTGTGTTCTTAAATAAACTGCAAAAATGTTATTTTTCCTTTATTTAATAAAATGATAACATGGCACAAGACCCCCCAAGGTTGATCTAAATTCTCTTCTGTGATTTGAGGCACAATATGAATTCTCATTAGCTCTAATTTCAGGAATCAATCAACCTGAAGTCATATAACCCCTCTTTGTTGTTTTTCCCCAAATGCTGAGAGCCATCACTAAACTGCCTATACAGATTATAGCCTTATATTTACTATCTTGTTGACTTCCTGCCCCCCAAAAGACTAAAACTCTATTTTACTGGTGAGATTTATTAAGAGGTGAGGAAAGAAGAAGGAAGGAATTAGAAGAAAGAAGTAGGAGAAAGGAATTAAAAGAGGAGGTGAGTCAGATGGATGAGTTATATGGAGTCCCAAAAAGATAGTAAAATATGTTCTTGGACAAGATATTTAAGCTTCAATTGCCTCAGCTGAAAAACAGGATAACCATCAGAAATATGTCATAAGTTTGTATGTGGAACAAATGTTGATACACGAGAGTGCTTGAGCAGAGCCTGGTACACAGTGGTGTTAGGTAAGTGATGACGTTTAGTGGTGGAGCATGCTAGGGGGGGAATTGTATATGTACACAGGTCTCTTCTTAGTGTGTTCTTTCTTTTTAAGTTGCTCTCCAAGTCCTATCCATTCAAAAGCCAGGTGACAAGGAAAGTAGCAATTGAAATTGTTCTCAAAGAACAGATAATCTTGGTTTAAAGGGATTTTCTGTGCTCAAGAATATAGGTTCTGAGGCAGCAAACACAAACAATTGCAGAGTCTTATTGGAAGGAAAACATATGTCATATGGAACTAATGTGACAGTCATAATTTATTCTTTTTTCACATGTATTGTTTTAGTTGTAGATGGACACATTACTTTTACTTATGTGGTGCTGAGGATTGAACTCAGTGCCTCACACATGTTAGACAATCACTCTGCTAACTGAACCATTGCCCCAGCCCTCATAATTTATTCTTATTTTATCTTTTTAATTATTTTAAAGATATGAGATACATAATTCTTTGCCATTTTTTATTCCTTATTTTAGGCATGTTAGTTTAACATTGTCAACTCCTACTTACAAACATGCTATTTATTTTCCTTAAAAACAGAATTCTTAGCTTTATTTAGGTTAAGATCATAAATAAATGTTCCAAGGTTTGAAGACTTTCAAATCTTTTATTCAGATCCTTATAGTTCTCCATTTAAGGTACTCTGTGAAGATTGCAATGTAATGGAGTAAATTATTTATAGACACAGCTTCTTTTAAATAATGTATGCTGTCAGGTTTACTTATCAATGTGCATGGCATATTTACAAGAGCAGAATTTTGGGTGCTCAAAAACAACAATAGGCTGACTGTTTCATAAATTAGACTTGTGAGACTTTTAAATAGTCTTAGGTAATGCAAATGCATGTGTATTTTATTAATATGAGCAATAAAATAAATTGAATTTTCTCTTTTTTACCATATTGACATACTGTACTAGTCTAGTTTGAAAAATGATTAACTTGATAGTCTTAGTTATGTTTATATATGTACAAACACACATACATTTCTTCATATGTATGGAGAGAAAGAGACTTATGGATACTTTTGATTTAACAGTGCATCTATAAATAAGGTATTCTTTTAGCAACATCAAAACCACCTATATATTTTTTTTATGTTTACATACACCAAGTCAGAGATAATTGGAACATGTCCTATCTTACTTTCAACATAATCTCTTTGCTCGTTGAATAGGAAAGGTTGAATGAAACACAAATTGGAAGAGATCCCTCAGTTAACCTCATGTCTTTGCGCTGGAGTTACCTGAGCATGTTATTGTGACTTCCTGAATCAAAACAGATTTATTTTTAGGAACACATTTAATTCTGCAGCTTTTCTCACCATATTCATAGACAAATATATATATATATATATGTATATGTATATATATTTTTTAAGTCTAGAAAGGTAATGCTTAAGGAAAAGAAGAATGTAAAGCATTAAGATTTATCTTCCTATGGCAAAACCCTCATACTTTGATAATGACTATCTTGGACAAAAATATAAAAATACATTTTTTAATCTTCTAGTCGAGTCCAGATAATTAACTTAAAAGAATGATAAAAAGAATCTGTTTATAATTTGAACGGATACTTACCAAACTGCACTATTGAGTAAAACTTCACACATTTATCTCCCAGCTCCAAATTTACTAAGGTTAATTAAATGAGATATATTAACTTCTACGAGTTTTTATAGTTATACAATAGGCAGTATATTATATTGTCATTAGTGAACCTTAGTTTCTTTTCTAGAGGTTATTCTGAAATTGGCATGATTTTGAAAAATATAAAGTCAAAGGAAATAATGACAAACTAATTGACAAACAAATTATGTTAAAAACAAATATCTGTAATGATGTGTTAGCTCCATTCTGAGAAAATAGGACTATAAATAGTTCTAGAATATTTTTTAATTCTTTAACTCCAAACTAAATATTATTAGGTGTATCTGTTAAAACTTGCTGTATACTTGACAGATGTAAAAGATATTTAGTGAACTGAAAACTTTGCAATAGGAATAATAAACATCATCATACAAAAATAGGTATTGATAAAGTCTTTCATCCAGTATTATAAAAATGAACCAAAATCATGGTTAAGCTGAATGCTAGGGTGCACACCTGTAATCCCAGCAATTTGGGAGGCTGAGGCTGAAGGATTGCAGGTTCGAGGCCAGTCTCAAAAACTCAGTGAGGCCCTAAGGAACTTAGCAAGACCCTGTCTCAAATATTTAAAAAAAAAAAAAAAATGGCTGGAGATGTAGCTTAATGGTAAAGGACCCTTGAATTCATTCCCAGTAAGCCCCAACTCACCAGTGGCTGAAAGGAGGATTTGGATGATAAAAGAGTACTCAGATGAAAAGTTTCACCTTTTTATCTTGGACAAAGCAATGAAAATTTTTCAGGTAGTTGACCAAGATGGCAGCCACTGTGCCTTTTGATGATCAGCTGGTCTCCAAGGTTGCATACATCATTTCCATTTTTTTAACTTTCTTTCTTTAATTTTTTAATGTGGTGCTGAGGATTGAACCCAGTGCCTCATATGTCCTAGGCAAGTGCTCTACCACTGAGCTCCCAGCCCCATACCCTATTGACACATTTTATTGAAGATTTGCACAAATATTTGAAGAAAAGAAGTTAAGTGGGTTTTAATACTATTATATATTAGTTTTGTAGATGATGTCAAAGTGAAGAAAGAAAACCTTAGTAAATTAGTTTTATTTATTGCTAAATATCCTTGAAACTAAGGAATTTCCTAATGTAGAAATTCTTGAATGTAACAATATATTTTTATGTGACTGGCAATAAAACATGACAATTTGATAGATTTTAATATTATCATTTTAGTTTGTAAAAATGAAAATAGAATCCATCGGGATATTTCTTCTTGCTTTCCTCTTTGCTCCTCCCAAAAAGGGGTATATGTAACAAGAGTTTGACCTGGATGAGTTATTTGCAACTTGGGGTCCTAGTATATAATTATTTCCAGAAATGTCAAATTTTATTTTATAGCAAACAAAATTAACTAGCATCTAGTTTTCCTAGCAGTTCTTCCTTGTTTAGAAATTTTCCTTTGCTTAGGAGAAAGGGAAGGTATAACTTTTGAGTTGAGTCCTTGAAAGATGATGTTTAATCTGTCCTGGTTTTTAAAATTCAGTCTTCAGTTCTTAGTAGTTTGACTTCATTAGAAGATCCAAGTTGCAATCTCCAGATTGCTGTCTCCATGTAGATGGAGATGCCGTGGGTCACTAATGGTTTCACACTGCCCTTTAAGGCAGTAAAGGAAGTACAATGATAAATTGAGTTGGGGTAAAGAAGTAAAAATTGGTCATCTTTTGCTTGTCACACATCTGGTGACAAGCAACCAGCTGCTACCTAAATGTCATACTTTGAGCTGCCTGGAAAAGACAAATAGTCTCAGTGTGAAGAAACTTCTAAGTAAGGTTTGCATAGTCACTGATTCTCAAAATAGTTAAGTGGGTCTAGAGTGAAACTGTGTAGGAGAATACCACAGCAGTTATGAAATAACAATCATAATATATTACAAGCAAATTAAAAATTAAGTCACTTTAATTAAGTGATTTCATAAACAGTA
This sequence comes from Sciurus carolinensis, assembly GCF_902686445.1. NCBI lineage: Eukaryota > Metazoa > Chordata > Mammalia > Rodentia > Sciuridae > Sciurus > Sciurus carolinensis. The sequence goes on from NC_062219.1 coordinate 89,988,738, forward strand.
GATCTGATTTGGATTCTAAATAATCTCAATCTCTTCTCTCACTTAAGGTAAGAAATGTTGCTAAGAACTTCCAAAGAGTTGGCTGAGATGGAATTGCTGAACAGTAGCTCTTTGGGTAGCATAAATAGTAATATTGTTGGGATTATGTGGCATTGGGAACCTTCCTTAGCCATGAGGGAGAGGTTTTTTAAATGTGTATTTTAAGATGGAACATTAATGTACATGAATGATTCTGTGAAGGTCTTTATGAACAGTCATGAAAGAACAAATACTACATAGTTTTTCATACTGTATTCTTCCTGTAGGTCTAGTATCTGAAATAGCATAAGGAGGGAAGATGTTAAATATGTATGAGCACAGAAAACCAGATTTATATTTACTATTTCAAAATTTTTCTCAGGCATTTATATCCCAGTGGACTGCCTGAAGAATACTCCTTTTTAACTACTTTTCGGATGACTGGAAGCACACTTGAAAAGAACTGGAGCATTTGGCAGATTCAGGATTCCTCTGGGAAGGAACAAGTTGGCGTGAAGATTAATGGCCAAACACGATCAGTTGCATTTTCATACAAGGGCCTGGATGGAAGTCTCCAAACAGTAGCCTTTTCAAATTTGCCTTCCTTGTTTGATTCCCAGTGGCATAAGATCATGATTGGCGTGGAAAGGAGTAGTGCTACTCTTTTTGTTGACTGCACCAGGATTGAATCCTTACCTATCAAGCCAAGAGGCCAAATTGATGTCGATGGCTTTGCTGTGCTGGGAAAACTTGCAGATAATCCTCAAGTTTCTGTTCCAGTAAGTATAATATCATATAGTAGATGAAAACAAAACCAGGTCCTTAAGGCTGAACCCAGATGTCATTGATAATTAGCTGGACACCTCACACAGCAAGCAGTTACTCAAAATTTACTCAATCACTTATTTGAAACCCTTTAGTGCCTGTTTTGAACACAGCATGTGCCAAATTGAATGGGGAATCAGAGGCAGTTAAGCAGATAGCTCCTGGTCTTGAGGAGTTTAAAGTCTACCTGAAGCATCCAGAATCCTTCTGAGTAACTCAGAGAGATACCCATACTAGTGTAGTACATATTGTGTATGTATAACTAATGAGAATATTCAAAGTAAGGTTAAGATGAATCCCAAATTCAATTAGACAAGAATTCCATGATTCTGGGAGGCAACGAATTTTGAAATGGAAGGATTCGAATTGGAATAAAAAAAGTGCATTCCAGCAGAGAGAAAGACCATTAAAGAAGTTAAGAATATGTAGGCCACATTCAAATGTCTATAGGCAGGTTTGGATGATAAATGTATTTGAAAATGTGAGTGTGTGTGGGAGGGAGGGAGGGAAGGAGGGGTACTAACTTCAGAGTGGTGAGAGAGAAGATTAGAAAGTATCCTATGAACAAGAATTAAATTATATAGATGGTAAAATATATATTTATTGAGAAATAGGTCTTACATGACATATTATGGAAGTAAAGGATTTTAAAGCTTTGTTCATGATTTTATTGCAGAGATTCATGCATATAAAGGTAAGGAATTTTATAAAGATCCAATAGCTGTGCCAATAAGCACCTTATAGTTCTATTATTTTGAATTGTTACATTTTCGCTGAACAATATCCTTTTAAAAGGATATTTTTATAATATTTTGACAGGAATTTTAAAAAAATGTATCTTAAAGAACACTTTAAAGGAAACTAAAAACATTAGAGCTCAGTATAAACAAATCACTGCTGTCTCTGTCTCTCATACTCGTATGGAGCTGTTAAATTCTAGTCACAAAACACATATCATGGAGGGTAGTAGGGGTTATACAATGATTTTGAATTGTTTCTGTGCACTTCTCAAAAAAGAGGTTATCAGGGATCTCAGTAATGGAATTGTTCAAGTAACTTGTTTTTGAGGAAAGAATTGTGATTAGTGTGAAAGGTAGTGTGAAATTTCTATATTCTGTGATGGACAGGAAGCAATTTGTAACTGCCACGTTAATGCTTTGGCTTGTAGACTCTTGAGAAAGTATTTCTTCATCTAATGAGTTATCACACCTCAAGTGGCTGGATTAGGAAGCCGGTGGGACCACTGTTGTGCCATCTTGAAATTTAGTGCAGCAAGATCTTTGCAATGATACTGCAAAGGTTTCCATACAGCACTGAACTCCTGTAATATCTCTGTCATTCCTGGACCACAGGTTGGGTGTAGAGACTTTAGGTTACTTCCTCACTGTGATGAATATCAATCAAGTAGTTTTAAAAAGGATTTATTGATTCATTGGGCTTAAAACACATTTCAAGTTTTTGTAATTCTGAATTTTGGGTGCTCAGATGTTATTAAATTGTCTGATTGCCAGGGTGATAAAGTCTCAGCATTATCTCATTATACTATAATCTTTCCAATGGTGTCATAACTGATTGTAGATTTTCTGACAATTATAGTCTCACATCACAAAGGAGACCAGTTCATACCCATTATTTTCTATTTTATTGTGCAAGTAGGAACTTAGCCTCTGGTTTTACATTATTCTTCCAGCCCACTGAGGAGCTTTTCTAAGTACATATTCTGTAGCCAACGTTAAAAGTATTTGAAATAGGCATGAATAAATGTATTCCTTCAGAACAAAATCCGACTTACACACCAGGAAACACAAAAGAGAGTTGAGTCTAATGCCCCATTAAAGTTTCATATCAGATGACCATGGTGGTGGCAATAGCAGTATTGACAATGATAACTAAATTAGATCAAGATTATAGGCCCAAAACAGTTTGACCTACCTTCAAGGACTGCAAGTGACAATGTTAAATTCAAACTTTCACAAAATGTATTCCTTAACCTTTACCCTGGTAAGACCAAAAAGAAGAAAATGATATAAAAGAAGTCCATTTATACTTTTTAAAAAAATCATCTTAGTACCTGTACTTTACCAATTTGACATTTTCAAAATGCTTACATTCCCATTAGCTTTTTGATTTTGGCATCAACTTGGCAAAATAGCAAGTACAGATAAAGTAACCTTCATTTCTCAGCTAGAGAAGCTATCTCAATAGGTCTACTGGCTTGCAGGAAACAATGTTAAGGGCTGGGGAGATAGCTCAGTTGGTGAAGTGCTCACCTCACAAGCACAAGGCCCTGGGTTCAATTCCCAGCACCACAAAAAAAAAAAAAAAAAAAAAAAAAATGTTAAGCATAAAAATTTTAATCTATCTTATTTTCTTTTATACCAAGGAATTTTCTTTGAGAAAAAAATGCATGCAATCACATATCTTTCCTTATAAAGCATCACATTGTTCTTACTTTGGAAGGTATTAGTAATTAGCATGCTTTTTTTTCAGACTTTGCAGTACAAACAAATATTAAAAAAGAAAGAATATTGTACAGTATATAAAGCATGTTCTTAGACATTAATCCTATTTATTAATCCTATTTGTTTGTTTACTCAATAAACTTTTATTGAGTGTTCATAAACTGTAGTCAAATACATTTGTCTTCTCCAAAGATGAGGAGGTGTTGGAGTTGGAGACCAAACAATTTGGCTCCTCATCTGGAGAATGAGTACATTGAAATACCTCCTCAATGATGTCAGGGTAGGGAGGCATGAAAGTGAAGGTCAAGGATAGGGGATGAGGTCTAAGAGGAAACCTGGGGATGAATAGGAGTTTTCCAGAAGGCTAGATAAGTCCAGTATTCTAGAGCAGATGGATTCTCATTTGAAAATTCTTCCCTTTGCAAACTTTGTCTTCCCACACTACTTCTCACTTGTTGTTGTTGTTGTTATTGTATATGTAGAACTTTATGGCAAAATGGGTCCTGAAAATCAGTGCAAAAATGGTGGTCATCATTATATTTGCTGAAAATATTGGTTATTCAAAGAGATCCTTATGTTGTACCATAAATAAAAATAGATGTCACACAGATTAAAGACTTCAGTTGAAAGATAAGGCTAAAAAACTGAATACTGTAAAGAAGTAACAGAATTTTTTGTTATTATTTTTTAAATGAATCAGTTTAAGGGAAAGATTATTTAAACATGTGGAAGTAAAACTACCAACTACACAGAAATAGATGAATCTAATAAAATAATTTTCTTTAGTAATGGGGATTGAATCCAGGGTCACTTAACCACTGAGCCAGATATTTATTTTGAGACAGGGTTTCGCTAAGTTGCTTATGCTGCTTACTTTTTAAAACTCAAGGTAGTCAAATACAAGTTGGTAGACAAAGCCCAGTGCTGATGAACTGCTCCTATTTTTTTTTTTTCATCAATTTGGGTAAAATCTGAAGGTGTTGGCAGTTATTGAAGATCAACCATGACTACTGGACCCTTGGAAGTCTTATAAGGTGATGGGAAGTGATATGCACATATTGTGAAAGACAGAGCTATACTAATAGATCATCCTTTTCTCAATGTAGAGACAGCAAATATTCAATCTTACAGTGTCAAAACTTTTAATTTCAAGTAAAATAACATGAAATAGCATGAAACAGTAAGGAACAGTATGTTTTTTCTATTTTTCTTCATGCAATTGGATTCACTCTGATCTTCACTACTTTATATTAATTGATTTTTTTCTTAATAAATAAATCAAAAAGAAAATATCTTTTCTACAGATATTATCAGTTATTGAAAGGTAACCCTAAGAATTACATAATAAAATGCAATTGAAAACATTTGATGGATCACTAATGCTAAAAGATTCACTTACACATTGTGATTTTCCCCTGTCCATCTATTTTGTTCCCTTCCTTTTCTGAATTGGAAAAATAAGCCAATTTCAAGAGGTTTTCATAATGATTGTGATAGAGCTGTTCATGTGGTCTACAACTCAAATACCTTCTCATCATTCATGGTTATTTAGTGGGCTCAGAGCATTTTATACTTTTTCCCAATGTACTGCTGTAAGATTGTTAGCTTTGATTTTGAAGCAATAAATTCCTTATTTCCTATTCTCCTTTGTGCCTGTATTTTAGGATGGTGCCATTTATTCCACTGCAAAGCCCAATTTCTTGGCAGCATACTATAAAAACATGTTATTTTATGATAGGTTCTTTATTGTTTGTTGTCAGCATGATTGCCTGTGAGAGTTATTTGGTATAGCTCTATTAGAAAACAAAGTTAGCCTTTCTCCCTTTTCAGGGATGTACACTGGGAATCTGGGCTTATTTGAGGGAGGATAAAAGTTTATATGATTTTACAAATCTATGACTCAAACCATTCTTCTTTTTTTAACCTCTGCATATTCCAAATAAATCATCATAGAATGTGATAGATTTAATGCTTTTAAAAGTATCTCTCAAATGTGTTGCTTTATGTTTAGTTTCATTAGATTCAGGAAAAATGTGAGAGCTAGTAAAACTGTTGGTGGAAAAGCTATTTGTCCTTTCCTTTATGCCACAGAATTTAATCACACTAAACCAAATCCAAAAGTAATTAAAATTTCATGTATGGATAACATGGGAAAATAAATTTTGAGGTTGTGATTAATATTATTTCTGGTATTAGATAAATACTGCAGGAAAGTTATGTTTTCAGTGATTTAAAGACTATATATTACCTATTATACATAATATCTAGACTATTATGTTTTGACAACTGTACCCTTTTCAAATACTTTTTTTACTTGGAACTATTAAATTAATAAAATAAATGGTAATCTTATTTATTATACATAGCTATGAGAAACACCGCTTATAACACTTTAATTTGATTGAAGTATTTTTTGAAACTGACTGTCAAAACAATTTTCTGAAGATAAAACCTAGCCTGCTGCAATGTAGACCATATTAACAGCATCAACTAGATTTTCCACTAGGTGGCAATGAAATCAGAACACACAGAAATAGAACTGTCATTATTGGGGGAGGAAGCTATTTATGAATAACTAGAATAAAAATTAAGTGATGACCAAACTTGCTTTTAATAAAAAACCAAAAACACAAAATATTTCTATTGTCTTCAGCTGTGCCTATACAGTTGCAGGACAAAAATCAGTGCTATTAATTTTTCCATTTCTATAAAAATCTATGTAGAAGATCATAAAGAAATCTTTGTTCAGGCTAATCTCTGTATGGTTAGTTTCTTTGGTTCCAATGTGGTGTCAATAGGATCATGGGCTTTTAGAGCTGGAGGAAACATGGAGTACATGTCATCCAAACCTCTCAGTTTATATGTGAAGAAACCGAAACCCATGGAGGAGAAGGGGCCTGCCCCAAATCATAATCAAATCACCAGCAAATATAATCAGTTCTTTCCTTGAGATATCACTTATTCATCTCTGTGTATTCATTCATTAGCAGTCAACAACTATTTGACATCTTAGGTTATAGGCATTATTTTAGGTGATAGAGGAAGACAAAAATTAATACTTCAATGAGGCTTACATTCTGGGGGGAGGAGACAGACACCATGAGTAACTGAGTGCATGTATAGTGTGCCTGGTAATCATAAATGATATAGGGAAAAACGTAAGTGGAAAATCAGAGTGCCTGAGGGAAGGACTCATTGAGAAGGAAACATTTTAGAAGAAAATTGAAGGAGTTGAGGGAGCTGGCCTGTGGATACATAGGGGAGGAGGTTTGCACGAAGAGAGAATAGTGTGTAGAAGGAACTGGTGTCCATGTTTGTTGGCTGTTTGAGGAGCACCTTCAGAGTAGAGTGGAATGAGAGAAATGGGCAGTGGGGCTGGGAGGGATCATCATGGAGATGTGGTGGGGAAATTGTTAACACCTTGCCTGTCATGCTGTGTGAGATGGACATCAGATGGTTTTGTGTTGATAAGTAACATGTTCTCATCTTCTGAAAGGATCTCTCTGGTTCTATTTTGATAATCTATTGTAGGAGGGAGAGAAGAAAAGAAGCACTTAGGAGCAAGAGAGACTTTCAGAGTTACTGCAACAATACAGGCAAGGATAGTCTTAGTTTGGAACATGGTGGTAGTTATGGAGTTGGTGAAAGGTGGTCATACGTTGATAGTTTGAGGATAAAGAAAACAGGATTTGGGGTATAAGAAGAAAAAAAAAAAGAAAACAGTATGATACCAAATGTTTTTGGTGTAATTAGAGGTATAAAGTTGCCATTTACTATAGCAAGAACAAATCAAGGAGAATATCAGAGGTTGGTTTCGAACATGTAAGATTGACTAGGAATTTGGTCATTATTGAATAGCTAAGGAAAATGCTGAGTAAGTTAGGTGTGTTCTTCTGGAAATCAGGAGACAGGCTCAGTTGAGAGCTGAACTCGGGGAGTTGTCAACATATATGTGGTATTTGAGGTCATGAAATCACCAAGAAATGAGTTCAACACAGAACTAGGGCTGGGTCCTGAAATAGCCAACATTTAGAGGTTGTTAGATGAAGACTTATTAAAGGCACTTAGAAAGGAGGAAATCTGTGATATATGAGAATAGGAGGTTTTAGTGTTCTGAAATCCAAGGGAAAACAGTATTTAAAGGAACCTGGAACAAGAAATTAGTGCAATTGCTTTTGGTGGGTCAAATAAGAGGATTGAGAGTTGTCTATTGGATTTAGAAACAAATGAGGATGATTTGATCAAAGAGCCATTGGAGTGTTGGAAGCGAAAGTTCAATTGGAAAGAATTCTACAGAAAATGTGGAGGAGAGGAATTAGAAACAATGAATATAGATAACTCCTTTGAGTTTTGTATAAAGGGGAGCAGAAAATAGGATGAAAGCTGAAGGGGGATGTGGAATGAGGACCAGGTATATTTTTCCAGTTGACAGGAAACCCAGGATGCCTCATCATGGTTCAGAGTGTGATACTTGTTGATTCTTTAATATAGCAGTCTCTTTCTGCATTAAAGGATCACACACTCATGATCAAATGAATCTCCTTGAAAATGCCCTTCTAAATCAGATCACTTTTCCCCATTCCTACACTTTGGATAAAAATCTTTGATGACAACCCAGTAATTATCTATCCAATATCTATTCAAATTCTTTAGCTTAGAATTCAGGGTGAAAAAAATTATCAGAAGTCTATTCTGTCCCAGGTCATCTAATCTCTTCTCAGTATACCACTTTCCATCCTTGTTGTCCAGCTTCTCTCTTTAGGACCCTGATCTTTACCCTCTCCATCTCTGCATATAAAAATCTTAATTACTTTTCAGGGCCCCGCTTACATGTTACATGTTATGTGATCCTTTCATTGACTACTTCAGCCAGAAAAAGTATTTATGCTATAGTATTTATCATCAAAAAGCATTTTAAACTTAGATTCTGCCTTATATTCTTGACATTTTTGTGTCTTCCATAGTACTTATCTCAAACCACATGTTATATAAAGACATGTCAAAAAATAAATGACAATGTTCCAGGTGTTCTAACTTCAAGTCTACTGCCTTCCCCTTTCACCCTGTGTCTTAGCCTTTGCTATGATCCAGAAAAGTGCTGTCTACTCATATTTAATTATATTCCTAGCATGGTGTATGGAATTGCATGGCTTAGTCTTTGTAAAATTGGGAGATTTTCTGATTTTGAGATAGGCAGAGCTTCCTGCTCATACCCAGGAAGCTTCACTTGGTAGAAGTCCTTTTAGATGGTAGGAACTAACATTTCATCATAAACTGGATGATGGAGACAAGTCCCATCATTTGTTATTAGAATTACCTCTTAGAAGGAAAACAGTTGTCTGTCATTAGTTTTTATTTAGTTATCAGGAAGACTTAACTACTTTATTAATATTTCTCAACAACCCATTAAAATAAGTAGAAGTTACTATCTTATTTAAAAAGTAGAATATGGAGCAGAAATTTTTTTGCTTGAGTGTGTTGTCTCCTGGACATGTCCCCAGTCTCAGGAGAGGTATACCTTCGTGTCCTGTAGAAAAGGGTTAGAGAATGCCAGCTCTGGACAGATGTGAGGCAGTTTATATTCACACCATTCAATTTCCCTTGGGACAATGGAGAACCATTTTATTTTGAGGAGGGCAGATTTTACTAGAGAAGTTTATGGTCTGCCTAATAGTTTTTTAAAAAGTTTATTTCTCTATATTTCTGCATTTCTTATCTTTCACACTGTGGGTGGGGAATATCCTTGGTTTTCCTAGAATGTTTCTTAGTGATTGGCTTCTATAGGGACTTCAAAAATGTTGCTGGAGGACTAAATTAAAATATTCATCACATATATTTTGTCTGTGAATTTTCAAAGAGAAGAGTGAGTCCAGGTATGAAACTGAGAAACGTGTAGAAATCAGCATTTTAGCCGCCTACTGAAAGTGATTTTTGCCAAAGCACTCTGCCAATCTTCCTTCAAAATAATTAGCATGCAAATTGGAAGTCATACTGCATGCTAAAAAAAAGTGGTTGTTGTATAGATTATTATTAGTGCGTAGGTGGTGTTTATGTGGATGCGCAGATGTGTTGAGAACCCTTGATCTATGTGGCACTCTGAACGACTCAGGCTATATTCACAGATGAATTACATTTCATTCTCCCATTATTATGTGCCACAATTGCATTTTGCATATTTAAACAGGTGTACTGATTTATCTAGAGAGAATTACATTTTTGAGAAAACAGTTTAATGAATTCACATTTGCAATAAGTAACTTTAATGAAAAAAGATGTAAGTTTCCTGGTTAGTCATATAATTAATGTTTCTCAGGGTGATTAAGGTTTGAATTGTTTTACACAATCAAAATATCATACATATACAATGCATGCCTAGTTTGAGTTACCAATCCACAAAGAACTAGTAAATAAAATTGTGTGAGTGGGCTTTTATTCTGAGGACTGGAGAGGAAGAACACATCTTTTTTTATTCTGCAAAATTCTTATCTAGTTAGAAAAAGAATGATAATTCTCTTTGCTATGTGATATTTTGTTATACACATGAATATGTAAGTGCGTATAGGCACAGCTGTCAGTTTGTAGAGGAACACTAGTAATTTTGCTTCTGGATATATTTCTATAACAAGCACACAAAGTGAGGAAGTTTGAATTTTTATGAAAGTTTCTTAGTCTAGTTTTGAAGTTTTCTGGCAGATGGTAGAAAAAAGCTTACACAGTTTTAACTTCTAGTTCTCTCTTCTCATCTTATACATAAAGTTCAATCATCAAATGCCTTCGTTACCAGCTTTGAAAGTATGATTCACTGTGGAGATAGTATGTATTCTTCAGGGAGTTCAAGTTTCTCAATTTTATTGTCAGAAAAATTTGGAAGGCCAGCTCTGTCATTTACTAACTGTGTGACTTTCGCAAACTAGCTAAACTCTTTTATCCATCTGTGAACTGACTCACATGCCAGATATTTAAAAATAGTCATTAAGGAAAAATTTGTTCCATTCTGTTTTTCATCTTCCTTATATATATTTCCACTGAAATATAAAACAAAACTCAAATAAAATCTCAAGTAAATAAGACTACTCTGATCAAAGTAAAGTTTGAACAAGATGATTTCCTTGACCAAAAGAGATTGTGCAATTTGAAAAGCAGTCTTCTTCAAGATGTCAGTATACTACTGTTAAACCATCGGCATCATGGATCAAAGATCAGCATAATTCTCATGCAGTATAGATAACTTCCTATCTTAAATATGTTTTGACTTATCTCCTCACTTATTTTCTATCCCACTTAACACATTTTGCCAATGTCCACATTTTTCTAGAGAAAAGGCATGATAATGGAGGGGAAAAAAATCTGTCATCATTTCCAATTTCAATCTCCCATCCAGTAACCTCAACTCTGGTTGCTGCTTCAGCAGTGGAAAAAAAAAAAATACATCTAACTTCACTTTAGATTCAACAGATCTAGAATCCATCTGGTGGGTGGGAAGGAAGGGAAGGTAAACTCTAGGATGGGTGCCAATGCAGGAATGTAAAAGCTTACTGGTTTATTTTTCACCTCTGCATAAAATGGAAAATTTCCTTTTGCTCAACCTTCCCTACCTTCATGTATAGAAAGGAAGAACTCCATCCATCATTGCCAATTTCAATCTCTGGATGTTTCTACAACAGTAGACAAAAAAAGATATCTAACTGCATTCTAAATTCAGCAGATCAGATCTACCATCTATTTGGCAGGAGGAAGGATGAAAGAAAAGAGGTAAATACATAGATTTGGGACCTACATATGTAACTAGACACTTCTTTTATAATGCCAGTAGCATCTACTGACCAATAAATATGAATCTAATTTGAAATGCTTAGCAAGGAACCTACTCAATACATAGTGACCAGAATGACACATGGCTTCAGACTTCTTGTGGAATTTGAATAATTTTTTTTTTTTGGTCATATGAGGCTCTTTTCAGATTTAGAATTGGCAATTCTTTCTTTGCTCTATTTCTTTCTTGTTGCATCTTTCCTCCCAAATACCTGTCAAAAGTATAAGAAATTGTCATGATATATTTGCAGTTAAAGTGGCTAGAAGGTTATGCAAAAATTTTGTTCTTTTTCTCCAAAGTCCTAGATTTCCCTCTTAGTCTTTTCACCTTCAGTTCTTGCTCTTTCCATTTTAAATGGATACCACTCCATGGAGAATGTTTTCTTTAGTATGAAAATTGTTTTCAGGACTGCATTTTCTTCCTTCTAGTTGTTCTCTTGGTTGCCTTTTTTTTCCCCCCAAATCCTGTCTCTAGTCTCCCTGCATATATTTCCTATGGAGTTCATTAAACCTGGTTTCCAGTGCAGACTCTGGCTTGTGACTTGGACAGTCCCCTGTTGTCTCTGAACTTCATTTTAATAGAGTCTACCTCTTGAGATTGTAGTTAGAACAGAAATAGGAAATCAGTGCTAGTGGTCAGTTTCCTGGCTAGGGCTATGCTGGAATAAATCAAAGCTAAAGACAGCAACATCCGAATGATCAGAGAAACTTGGGAAGAACTTCTAGCTGATTTCCATTAGAAAACAATTTCTATTTAAGGAAAAGCAAAGGTCTATTTGAAGTCAAGAAGTTCAAGTTGGTTTTGAATCAGTTAAGGATTAGACCACACTTAAAAACATCTCTCTTAAATGACCTGCTCAGTCTACCAAAAGAAAGTTAACTGACTCTCTGCTGCTTTTCACCAGTTTGAACTTCAGTGGATGCTGATTCATTGTGACCCCCTGAGACCCAGCAGAGAAACTTGTCATGAGCTGCCAGTCAGAATAACGGTGAGTCCCTTGACCATAAGCTAAGGGCAGCTAACTGCTTTTCACTTCATCAACCTCCCCACCTCCCTATCTCCCTACTTTCTTTCTCTAAAGAGCATGTGATTTGATGTACTGACCAGACAGGCATTAAGGAAGCATTGGTCTTCTTTGAAGCCTGGTGGGTAGAAACTACCTGGGGCAGGGTAGGGGTGGGGGTCTGTCTGGTTCTTCCTTTGGTGGCTTCCCATTTCCACTCCCAAACGTCTCTCCAGAAACACTGGAGTTCTTTAAGCCTCCGGGAGAGGCTCCTAACAGGGAAAGGCAGAGCTGCACGCTCAAGGCCGGCCTGTGGGCCGCAGGGAAAGGGTTAAGGGGGACTGTTGTCATTCTATCCGTCCTCCTGCTAGCTCTCCTCCAATCCCCAGGACCCTCTCCAGGGCCATTCATAAAGAGAAGGAACGAACGAACATCTCCCAGGCCAGGCTAGGGCATATTTGTTACCATTTCTCCTGGGGCACTTTCTGCTGGGCCAAGTGCCACTTTATGCGAGAAACCTATAAGGGCAATAGGTTTCAGAACCCAGTCAGGGGATTAGCCGAGCGCAGCAGGGCATGGCCTGGACAGCCCGGGACCGCGGGGCTCTTGGGCTGCGATTGTTGCTGTCAGGGCTCTGCTTGTGCGCGGCTCAAGTAAGTTGTGTGCGAGTTCGGGGTGGTGGTGGGGACATCTTCTCACTTTCTCCCCTTCTTTGCTTCCACAGCCCAGCCAGACTACCGACGAGGTAAGCTAAAGACCAGAAGTGCATTTTTCCAAGCGCACAAGAGGAAATGTGGGGGCGCAGCCATTGGGATTGTGTAGGGAAGGTTCAGAGCATCCCTAGAGCTCTCAGACCAGCGCTTGTTGCAGCCTAGAGCACCTGCAGCAGGCACCCTCGGAGTGTGTGTGGGGGGGATAGATGACCCCTTGGCCTTGAAAAGGGGCCTTCTCCCCTGTTTGGTCCCCAACACTGAAGGCTAAGGCTCTAGAAGTAATGGATAACTCAAGAATAGGACTTAGTTTTTAGCCTGCATGGGTTCTCACCTCCCCTCCCCCACCCGGGTCAAGGTCTAGAGCCGGCCTTGTTAGAGAAGGCGGGAATTCAGGCTAGCACACTCTCCAGCTCTTCCAGCCCGTGGGGGTTATACTAAATCCCGAGTATTGCTAGCGATGCGGGTGGCTCCAGGATTGGAACCCGGCAGCCCTGGCTCCCTCAAAATTTAAGCAACTTCCCTAAGGCTGGGTGTCTCCTCCCTCCAGCACAGCAGAGCACCCGGTGGGGGCCGGGAGGGGCGGTGTTAAGTCCGGCTAGGTTTGAGGTTTCACTTACAAAGACCCCATTGTAACCTGTCTGGTCATTGGAGTTTAGAAAAAGTTTTCCTTGATGAAAGAAGCTTTCTTCTCTCTCCCTCTCAATCGTTTTAAATTCAGAAGCAGGGAGGGAGGGGGCTACCTGGGGGTGGGTCCCACATTCCCTAAGCAAAGTGTTCATACTGTTTCAGGAGCCAGCATTCCCTCTAGCACCATCAAAGCCTAGCTGTTTGCAAGTCATAAAAGGAGTTACACCCTAGGGTCAGTCTGAAATTTGGCACAGTTTTGAAGCAAGCTGCAAAGATCTCATGCAAAGGAATGTCACTACAGGTAGAACTGCAGAGAGGCCAGGGGCTGGATCTTAAAACTCTCCTGCCCTACTCCTCCCAAATCTTTTCCTCCAGAATCCTCCCCCAGATTCTACTGGCAAAGAAAGATTTACAAAACCTTACTGTAAAGTGGAGCATTTCCATACTTGTTCCTTCCATTCTGGTCAAAACACTGACTTGCAATTACTGATTAAATCGAAATATCATGTGACTCCCATTTTTATTGAATTCCTTTTGGGAAAATAGGCATTAGACCCTCCCTTCTTCATAACCTCACCCCCCTCTATTTTGGTTCCAGGATTGAACCCAGAAGGGCTTAACCACTGAGCCATATCCCCAGCCATTTTAAAAACACTTTATTTAGAGACAGTATCTTGCTGAGTTCGGCTTTGAATTTACAATCCTCCTGGCTCAGCCTTCCAAGCCGCTGGGATTACAGGCATGTGCCAACGCGCCAGACTACAAACCCACTTCCTTTTAATGCTCTCTGGGAAGGTGAGGTCAAATGAAGTCAGTTCCCAAGTTGTGGGAGTACCCTTCGTTCAGAATACGGCAGAACCAAAACCTGCTTGGAAGTTTGAAATGCATTTATCATACTGGGTTTCAAAAACCTGGTTTCCATAAGGAGGTAGGATATGGGGTTGTTAGGACACCACCTTAACTTGATTCTTGTTGCCCAAACACCTGTGTGTTCTGTTTTTGCCAGAGAGGTCCACCAGGAGAGCGGGGGCCTCCTGGGCCTCCGGGGCCCCCTGGAGTTCCAGGCATCGATGGCATAGATGTAAGTTTCGGTCTGCAGGTACCTTCTGTTCAAGCCTGCTCTTTTCCACAGTTTTTTCAGCGGTGGCTCCCCTTTTGCCACCCGCATAAAGGTGGGACTGGATGGAGATGAGAGTTGAGGGTTGGATCTTAGAGCCTAAGGACTTTCGGAGAAGCCCTATTAGTCCTGTCTTTCCCCATTGCTCATGCACCTCCAACTTTTGGCCCTTACCCTGTCTTTGTCCCTGTGGTCAGCTCGCCTGGGATCGTCCCAGGGTGGACCTAAGCTTCTACTCACGAACTGCTTTTTGCTTCTGTGCCTCCAGGGTGACCGAGGACCTAAGGGTCCCCCAGGCCTCCCGGTAAGTTGATCAGCGCGACGACGCCCCACTTCCTTCCTTTAGATGTGTTTTGCAGCCACGCGTCCAAAGAGTCTCACCTTTGCATCTTTTTCTTTCCCTGTCTCATTTTTTTCCTGCACAGGGTCCTCCTGGAGAACCGGGAAAGCCAGGAGCTCCGGGAAAGCCTGGCACACCCGGCGCTGACGTGAGTAGGCTGAATAGGTGAAAGTGTTGGGGAGCTCAACCCAGCCCGGGGTGTATGGTGGGTGAGCTTGAGCTTAGCCTTGCTTATAACGCCTGACCTGTGGAGCTGGAATCTCCCCGAAAGGGGCTTGAGAGGTTGGAGCCACCTACCTCGTGGCTACGAGGAAAGACTCATAGGAAGGCAACTCAAGTCATACCCCAATGCGGGCACAGGGAGGAAGGGGCCCCAGTGGTGGTGGGGGTGGTGACGGTTACCACCCGCACAACATCTGGTCTTGCCCATTCTCTGGTACTCTCTGAATTAATTCAGAAAAAAGTACCTGCAGGCATGCAAAGGGGCAGAGATAGAAAAAAGGAAAGGATGTTTGAAGTGAAAGAAGGTGTGTGTGGGAATGAGGCAGAGGCAGAGAAATGGTCAACACGTAGCAAATAGGAAGTTCAAAACTTTTTTTGTCTTTTCCTTTTTAATTTTTTGGCTTAACATTACTGACAGAAATGAGTTGACTAGGGTTAGTTGAAGATTGGGAACCAGCAACCTTTCTCCAATGTGCCCTACCCTCCACCCCCATAGGAAGGAAGTTCCAATGCTGAGATAAATGGTAAATAATATTTCTTCCCAGTAAAGTGACATCAGGATTCTCAGTTTCTCCTCTCTCCACGCAGTCTATTACTTAATGAGGTCCCACTATAGACTAGTCCTTGATTTTGTCCCTGGGATACAAAATAAAGCCAGAAATGGCATCTGTTCTCAGAGAACACATAATAGTGCCCCTCCCCAGTTTTCCAAAGGTCTTTCTAAATGAAACAAAGCACCCCAAAACCTACAATTATAATTTCCAAGAAAATTTGACTAGAGTTTGAGACAGATCCTTTATTTTGATAGAGAGAAAAAATAGCTGGATTTTAAGACATGCTGTCTCTGTCAGGATTACCATAATCAGGGTACTTTTCTTTCTCATTTAATGCTTCGGGAGTTAGGCTTTGTTTTACATTTCAAAGACCCTGGTTTGAATTTTCTGTGTATGCAAAATGGCAGTACCTGAGGTACCCATGGACTTATACTTGGATAATAGAAACTGAAATTATGTAACTTTCTGGCTGTCCAAGCCTTTTGAAACTGAATTACTTGAAGTTGTCATATCATAATAATAATGTATGATGAATACAAGACCACTAGATAAACTAGTAGTCTAATATAAGTTAAGCTTATTTCTGTATTCTTTTGAAACTTCAGCTGACCTTTTGGATGAAAACAAAATTTCCAACTAAATTTAAAAAGTTTGTTTTGGTAGTTGAAGCATAAACCAGTTATCTGAAGTCTTATCTTATTATTAATTTGCAGTATAATTTCAGGCAGATGGCTAGACTTAGCTGCCCCTCAGTTTTAGTAGTGCTTTTGTGGCTTGTTCAACAAATTCTTTATCTTTTATCATAATGTCATTCCTGGTTTTGTTTTATAATAAAGTGCTTTCAAATTTATAGAAGTACATTGTCAAAATAATTACAAGTATTTTTCTTTGCATTTGCAGCCTATTAGTACAAAACAGACTATATTTTGAATATTAAAAATTGCAGGGTTGAGGTTATAGCTCAGTTGGTAGAGTGCTTGCCTCGCTTACAGAAGGACCTGGGTTCAATCCCCAGCACCACACACACACACACACAAAAAAAAAAGTTGCAGAGGACTGAAACTCCTTGGATGTTTGAGCTTTGACCCTGGGGGAAGTTTCAGGAAGAAACTGATGAGGTCATTGATTCAGTCTCCTGGGACAGAGGAGAAAGTCAAAAGCATAGAGAAAGTGAGGAAAGGAAAGAAAAAAGGAGAAAATCCATATATGTGCCTATATTTTAGGCATTTATTAGGTGTAAGGGAAAAATTAACTAGACTGTTAATTTGTTTAGAGCTTTTTCTTCAAGTACTATCACAAATATTTCCTCTAGCCTTATAATAACCTGTAAAGTAGATTGGCTTAATTATTACTTTCCACAGATAATGAAACAATTATTATGAGGACAAGTAGTTTTCTATAGGAGCCAGGGTTATTTATTTAGTGACTAAGACAGCAAAAGAATCCATACATCTTGATTTTGGGGGGCTACTCTCTAGACCTGCCTCATGCAGACACAAATGAGTTTTTTTTTTTTATTGGTTCAATTTATTTGTTAAAAATTTTTTTTCATTGTTTTTTGAATCATTGTACACAAATGGGATACAACTTTCATTTCTCTGGTTGTACACAAAGTAGTCACACTGTTTGTGTAATCATACATGTACATAGGGTAATGATGTTTGTCTTATTCCATTGTCTTTCCTTCCCTCCCACCCCCTCCCCACGCCTCATTTTCCTCTGCACAATCCATCATTTCTCCAGTCTTTCCTTACCCCCCCCGCATTATGTATCATCATCTACTTATCAGAGAAATCATTCCAGCCTTTGGTTTTTTGGGATTGGCTTATTTCACTTAGCATGATATTCTCCAACTCCATCCATTTACCTGCAGATACCATAATTTTATTCTTCTTTATGACTGAATAATATGCCATTATATATATATATATATACCACAGTTTCTTTATCCATTCATCTATCGAAGGGCATCTAGGTTGGTTCCACAATCTAGCTATTGTTAATTGAGCTACTATAAACACTGATATGGCTGTGTCACTGTAGTATGCTGATTTTAAGTCCTTTGGGCATAGGACAAGGAGTGGGATAGCTGGGTCAAATGGTGGTTCCATTCCAAGTTTTCTAAGGAATCTCCATATTGCTTTCCAGAGTGGCTGCATCAATTTGCAACCCCACCAGCACTGTATGAGTGTACCTTTTTCCCCACATCCTTGCCAACACCTATTGTTGCTTGTATTCTTGATAATGGCCATTCTCATTGGGGTGAGATGGAATCTTAGTGTAGTTTTGATTTGCATTTCTCTTATTACTAGAGTTGTTGAACATTTTTTCATATATCTGTTGATTGCTTGTAGATCTTCTCTGAAGTGTCTTCTCATTTCCTTAGCCCATTTCTTGATTGGGCTCTTTGTATTCTTGGTGTAAAGGTTTTTGAGTTCTTTATAAATTCTGGAGATTAGTGCTCTATCTGAAGAGCGTGTGGCAAAGATTTTCTCCCAACAAATGAGGTTCTTAACAGATGAATAAGTGGAGAGAATAGAGAGAAAAAGTGATAGTGACTCTTTAGTAGGTAAATTACCGCACAAGAAATAAAAGGAATGATGTAGATAATTTGATGGATGTTAAAAACCAATTGTAATTGATACTTTATGTTTTTTTGCTATGTTTCATATCCTGTAACTTTTGAACTGAAGTCACATGGGACTTCTAGAATTGAAAAGTTTTTAGTCTATTCTTTGGTTGATTTGACATTTAAAAAAGTATTTTCGTCTAAACTGGAAATGGACACTTAGAAAGTAAGTAGATCAGAGTTTACTGTCTGCTTGTGTTTAGCCATAGGGGAACTAAACAAGTAGGAAATCATCACGAGTCCTTTCTTGGTAGTGAACCTAAAGACCTTAAACCTCCAATCTCTTTGTCTTCTGTTGTTTGGTTCATTGCAAATCTCATTTTTTTTTTCTTCTAACATTAAGAAACTGATTAGTTGGATAATGTTTGGAAGAATCTTAAAGCAACACAGTTCAAAGTTTATTTCCTATGGTGAGTGAATTTTTGGCAGAAAAGACAAAAGCATCATAGAAGCTGTGCTTGTGGAACTATGCCTTGAGTCTTACCAGATGAGCTGTTGCAATGTGGAAGGAAACCATCGCAAAAGACTGGTATTCTCTGACAAAGAGCAGCATTGAAGTTCAGAACACAATGTCGGCATTAATTATCTCATGCAGAAATTTGTTTGCCTAAACGTCCATATGAATGCATTTCTCTCCACCACTGGTGATATTTCCCTCTGTAATTTTTTTGAAATAAGATTTAGAAGATTTTATTGTAAATTGGATTTTGAAAACTGTGCGTTATGTACCATACATTTCAAATCTCTCTCTTTTGAGTTTAAGTTGATTCTTCTTTTTCCTTATGAATAAATAAAATTAGAGACATTAGAGTTTGGTTATAACCTTGTTCCCAAACAACAACTATGTTATTATCATCAATTATATCAATAGAGGTATTCTTTTTAAAAGAAAGTTTTTTATTTTTTAATTAATTAATTAATTAATTTATTTTTGGTACTGGGGATTGAACCCAGGAGGACTTTACCATTGAGCGAAATCCTCAGCCCTTTTTACTTTGAGACGGGGTCTTGCTAAGTTGCTGAGGCTGGCCTCAAATTTGTGATCCTCCTGCCTTAGCCTTCTGGATTGCTGGCATTACAGGCATGTAACACTGCACCTAACTCAATAGAAATATTCTTAAAGGTGCTCTTTGTTATGACATGCTCAGAGAGGACTATAAACAGTATTTTTCTCTTTCTTATAGAATCTATATGAGACAAATAGAAGAGGAATTAGAAGTATAGAAATTATAACTAAACTATGCTATTATCCTCCAAATGCACAAGTTTTATCCCTGACAGATGTTTTATGACTAGGATAGTGAGTTAAGAAATTATCCTGAAAGGTCAGTGTTGGTGCAAATAGTCAGACATTGAAGAAACATGAGGAGACCCAGAAAACAGTGCTGTGGTTTTTGTAGGACACTTTTTGAATGAGGAACGACATTTAGAACACTATAGAGTTAAGTAACTTGGCAAGGTTAAGTAGCAGAATCAAGATTTAAGCCAAAAATAAAGATGATGTAGAAGGACAGGTGTAATCTCTTACATAAAAGTCTAACTTACATCAATATTATTCAGTATCAGGTATTGAGTGTGTTTGATGCCAGGGACAATGTGCTATAACTGTAATGCACATGTAGTTCTTGTCCTTGTGGAACTTATGGTTTTCTACATAGTTATTTCATAATAGACTTCACAGCAACTTCTGATACCAGATCCATTTTCAATTTAACTCAAAGAGCTTCCCAGTGATGGACATAATTTACCATATCCTATGAAGGATTTTAAATCTGAAGTGGCCTATAAATAGTCTTTAGGTTATCCAGCCATTGACTTGGTTCTGCTTTATTATGTTGCAGCTGACATTCTACCGTACATAGTGGTTAATGTCCTAGAATCTTATCAGTTATTCCAGTTACAGGTTGACTGTATGAAAATTGACTAGGATTGGTCTTAGAAGGTATATACATTAAGTGGGTGTTGGAGGATCTATTGTGAAATATGCCATGAGGTTTCTAAATTTTATGTGCCATGAGTGCTTGTAGAGAGGGCTCTGTATGTGTGGTTTCTTTGTTGAGATATAAAAGCAAACATACCATTACCATCAACACTCAGCAACTAATTATACTGGGGCTTGTTCCCAGATTACAGTGTTGTAATTAGTCTAGGGCAAGTAATAAACTGAGACAGTCTGTCAAAAATTCTTCCTGTTTGTTTAATAGTTTTCTTCCTTCATAAGTTTCCATTAATTAACATTTTCAAAAAAATTTCTTTGATTCACTCTAAGGTATGTTAGAGAGATATTGATGTAAAGAAATATAAAAATGACAAGGAACTAGTTTCAATATGAATTACATGAAAGTATTTTATTGAAACCTAAGCAGACTATGACAAACTAAATATAAATTTTGGCAATCCATTTTTAAGTAAGGCTTTCATATTTTTAAGAGAACTTTCCCTGAATATTAATTGAGTCTTTTCAAAATCTTGATAGTGGAAAGTATTTTTAAGGTATTTGTGTATGCATGCATATATGTCCATATTCAGATATTGATCATTAGGAAGGTATAATTTTAAGATTGCACTGTAAGTGACAATATCAGAGAGTGTCATAGAGCAAAGAAAAAATTTTAAAAAAAAGCAATGCATCTTCACTAAGTGTGGAAATTCAGGTGTATGTATAGTATTATGCTTTCATATCTTTTATATTGAGAATGATAAAATAAGTATTAAAGACAATGAGGATGTTAAGAGGATTATTTAATACTACTTACTATTGAATATGATAGTTATAAATGTGTTTATAATACTAGGCTTAACTTACACATAGCAAGTAGATACATGAACTTATATATTTAATTATAGTCATTTTTACTAAGAGATAATGTGATAAGATGCTTTCAAACGTATGACTTTAAAAATTAATGTTCTTTAATAAGCAATTGTCACTTGCTAGAAGATGGCTAGAGGAGTTTAAGGGATTATAAGGCAATAATAAGATCATTTATGTTTAATTCCTATTGAGGAATAATTTTGTTAACTTTTCAGACTTTGTTGTCCTGTAGTTAAAGAGACACAGAGTTTTTATTTTATAAATGAAGGAGATACATAAACCTTGGTTAATGATAAAGCCAAGACCCATCAGACTTAGCTGTTAGAACACCATAATTATTATATTGCATTTTCTCAAAACAAAGACAAAAGACACTACATTATTGAACCCTGTGATAAATAATGCAGTTAGCAGAAACTTAGGAATATAATTTATCAACAGAAAATAAATAGCAGGCAGAACTCAGGTTGGGTCACCTTTGTATAAAAATATAGAAGGTATTACTTTATAAAGATTTGCATGATGCATACGCAAACATGCTGCAGATAACTAACAAATAAAATGAAAATTTCTACCCACTTGTTTACTTAAGAATGTATGACAACTATAATTTCATTGTCTTCCCTCGTCAGGGTTTAACAGGACCTGATGGATCCCCTGGCTCTGTTGGTCCAAGGGGACAAAAAGTAAGTAGGCTACCTGGTACCAACTGATGATGTTACTTAAATGTTGAAGTATAATTTTATTGTAGTGTTTGCACATCAACTAACAGATTAAGCTAGATGCAGCTGAATACTTTTTCAACTAAAACTGTTCAAAAACACTAAGATGCAGTGTTTTATTTCAATATTTATGCAGCTTACATATTTACATAATCATGTTACAAAAACCTAAATACAATGAAACTATTTTATTTTTAGGGAGAACCTGGAGTGCCTGGACCTCGTGGATTTCCAGTAAGTAACTGTAAAGCCACAGAACTAAAAATTTCCTATCTTTAGGTAAAATTCTGCTATTGGGAATTTTTTTAAATGCAGTTTTCTATATAATACACATGACGAAGAATTTTATGACTTATCTAGTATGGTAAATATTCCTACTGTGAGTAGAAACTGTTCAGAGGCATTTGAATATACAGTACAAAATACATATGTCTATTTGCAGGTGGTATTTCTCAGAAGACAATTCCCTCTCTACCTTGTTGATAGAAAACATTTCTTGCATAACAACAGTGAATTCAGTGTTTAGAACATGCATCACATCACTTTCTTTACAACTGGTTTTATCTTTAATGAAATATCAACTAATGAGACATTATTGCCTCCCTGACTCGTCTTTTCTTGCATTGCACAATCCCTCAGATTTGTGCTATTTGTATATTGAAGAGGACTAGTGTCTTAGGCTATTTTTCCTTTCTGTTTTGCTCTTTGCTTCTTTTTTGCTCTTGCCATAAATCTGTGCCCCCCCTTCATACTGTTTTCTTTGCTATATTTCAGCATCTATCAACTTGTTCATTAAAAGCATATTTTCAGAAGTGAATAACATGCTGCACAACATCTTACAACTCATATCTCAATGTTTTATAGAGATGCCTTCTTTAATATTTAAATATTTATATAATGGGGGTGGGGGTGGGGACCGAGAGAAGAATGGAGGACCTTTATGTAGAAGGAAATGAGAGGGAGGGGGTATGAAAAATGGTGGAATGAACCAGACATCATTATCCTATGTACATGTATGATTACATGAATGGTATGAATTTACATTGTGTACAACCATAGAAAAGAAATGATGTACCCCATTTGTGTACGATGAACCAAAATGCAGTCTGTAAAAAAAAAATAAAAAATAATTAAAAAATAAAAATAAAAAAATTTAAATATTTAGTGAAATTTGTCAAACAACTAGGTCTCTAATAATGAAATAATTTATTGATTAATTTGGTATTTTCAAGCATGACAACTATTTCACAAATTGATATATGTATTGGAATGTTCAGGTGAGAGTAATCTTTCAAAGAAAGCATTGAAAGTTCCACTTATTATTAGAATGTACTGCCATGTGAAGTTCTTACCCGTGTGTCTGCCTGATTAGAAATATTAATATCATATCAAAGGATGTGCATTGATTATATGAGATGCTTTATATATGGATATTTTAGAAAAGCAAGTCTGCAATGAAAAGCTAACATAAGTATGGTATCACAGACAGTTTGGAATAAAAACTATTCAAGCCAATGTAGGAATGAAAAGAATAATGAGTAATCCTAAGGGGAAAAATTGAAATTGGAAAGCAAAGAGAGGCAATTGGAATTTTGGGTTGTTAATGTTCAATTTTAAGTTCAACAAGCATATTGTTAGAGTTGATTATATATTAGGCTCTGTGCTAGAATTGGGGCTAGTTAGATAAATCAGAATGGTTTCAATCCTTGATTATATGTATTATATGTAGTCTAGTGCCATGAAGAGATACAAGGTGTAAAGGAAAGGGCAATAGAATAACTAGCCTTAAAGTCAAACTTAGTCTATTACATTAGAATCCCAGTGCAGGATACTTCAGGTGTGACACCAGTTTACTTTCTAGAAATATAACCTTACCTGTCAAAATGGAGGTGTGTTTCTGACCTTTCACCGCCAGCCTCTCAGTGCTGATTGCTTGTTCTGGGAACTTCTAAACATCATATATTATACACTGTGAAAGTATGTTGTCTTTAATGTAGGTTTCTTTACAACACTACAAATGAATAAAATCTTTAAACTGGTTGTGATGTGCCTGTTTATGAGTGATCGTAAGTTCTCCTGAGGGCAAGCTTAGGTGGCTTCTTTACTTTGATTTTCTTTTTAAAAAAATTAGAAAAATAATGCTGGTTAGCATGGATCTTAGAGAAATGCTTGAGGAGCTGAAACAATCTCATGCTTTCTTCAGAAGCAGAGCCATGTTTGCTTTTCATTATCCAGTATTTTCTTTAGAACGAGCATCATATGTTTATTTAGTATTAGAATTTATGGTTTTGAACCCAGTTGTGTTTGTGTCTATGTTTAAACTAAGTATAAACCACTTGAAGTAAATATTTTATTTTATTCTTTTAGGGTCGTGGTATTCCTGGACCACCTGTATGTATCATTCCTCATTGGCTTTTATATATAAAGTCTACAAAAATGCCTATTTCTCAAACTCTGACCCTCCTTTTTGACTAACACTAACCATTGGGGATTACAGTGTCTTAGTTTATCATCTGAGGTGCCTACTAATGACAATACCCCTATTCTGCTAGACAAAATATTTACTAATTTAGGAAATTTCTGTTCCATTTTAAGTAAAGTTTGGCCAAATGAGTTATTGTCACATTGGACACTGAAGCTAGCATAGATACATAGTTCTAGGCCTGTTATTTATTATATTTAATAGTATTTATGATAGATTATAAAATATCCATAAATTACCTTGTCACTTTGATTCGTCAACTTCAGGGTCCTCCTGGGACAGCAGGACTCCCCGGAGAACTTGGCCGTGTAGGACCTATTGTAAGTACCAGAGCATTTTGATAGACATTTGCTGATTTAATAGAAGGTGTTACTAGAAAGGCAAATTACCCTAACAGTACTAGTCTCCCTCTTGCAAGTTCAAAAGTGGCAGATAGATTTTATTCCAGTTCATAATATTGATGAGAACTAGGGGTAATAATGCTGCCTTATTTTTGCAGAGCTTTTTAATTTTTCCCCCAATTTTTCAGCTAAATTTCTTCCCAACTTCCTAATTGAGTGTCAGGTGAAGAAGTGTCACCCCCATTTTACAGATTCTCAGCCAGGATTAGGGTCCAATGGCTTTTGTATTAGACTTTCCACATGAAATTTAAAAATAGCCTAAAGTTATTATGAGGTATATTTGTTAGGATCATTAAATTATAACCAGAATTTAACTTGAAACATTAAGGCACTGAATTTCATAGAGCAAATTGCCGATAAAAAGTGCTTCATGTGGATATTCAGTAAGCATTTAAAAAATGTTGAAGTATTGATATTATGAGAAAGTAGTCAATTGTAAACTCATTGAGGAAAGGTATGATGTTATTATACCTCTTTCCTGCTTCTCTGTGTGCTTGCTGTTTGCAAATTTATTTATTAAAGAAATGAGTGAATATCATTATACATTTAAAATAATTATAAAATGCTTTTGACACTTTATGATAGGACATTAAGAAGGAAAACATGCCAAGAGTAAATATTTGCTATTGAGAGTAATTGGAACCCATTTTCATCTGAATGGCTTAGTTGAATTTAGCCAATTTTGCTTTCTGTGTGTTCAAGAGTGCAGTGACAGACTAAATGACAGACCAGGAGAACAGCAGCAGCAAGAGTTAGACACTACCAAGATTAACCTTGCACTTCAAGCTTCACACTGGGTGTGAGCTTTCTTTTGCTCTGATTAGCTGGTAGACACTAGCAGTATTGGCTGCTCTGGCTCCTCTGTAAATCAGCTAGAAAAATACATAGGTGTTCTAATTTATTTTCAGAGTAGATAAAGTGATCATCCTACACAGAAAGAATTGACTTTATTTTTTCTTTGTCTCCCTTTGCTTTGTTTTATATATCGGTGAGACTAGAACTCCTTTATTATTCTGGTTTTGTAGAACTAATTGGATTTGGTGGCAGGTCTATGCATGGCTGAGCTCTGTAGGGGTTTCTAGTAATGCCATTCTCTCATGCCTCGCTGGTTTTGTGTACCGTGTTTTGACACATGTATAACCACCATGTCACAATTTTTCAAATGACTTAGGGTGACCCTGGGAAAAGAGGACCACCTGGACCCCCAGGCCCCCCAGGACCCAGTGTAAGTTGTTTGCTACATGAATTTCTCTTTGTGTCTGAGGGTCAGAACTGAAGAAATCTAAGAATCAGAAATGGAAGTGCCTATTAATTGAATCATTTATTCTAACACTCTCAAAATGGCTACCAATTTTTTAGAGCATTGTTCTTTTTAAGGTGAGAAAAGTAGAAGAAACGCAATAACTTAAAAGGTAGTTTCACAAAGCAAGTCTTAATCCTTACATGTGAAAACATTTGACACTGTTTTTTTCAAGCTCAAAACTGACATATAAAAGAAGCATTTTCAAATGAAGCGCTTGTTCAAATATTTCACAGTAACAAATTTACAAAACATGAGTTTAAGTAGGAGATAATACATATTTAAGTTTATATATTATAGGTCCTTTTTTTTCTATTCTGCTTCTCATTTCAGTTCTTTTTAATTCCCTGAAAAAAATGATCAACTACAGTTTGGGAGTCTTATAAAGGAATATGCCCATGAATCAAGTTTTTAGAATATTACCACATTATGTGCTGCTACTTGTGCCTTGTAGTTTATGAAACAAATATACTTAATTATATCTTTACCCAGTGAACTCTCTATTATTACTAACTTTGAATTAATTATTTACTTATATTGTTAACTTTAATATTTTATTTACTTTAGGGAACAATTGGCTTTCATGATGGAGATCCACTGGTAAGATGTTTTCCTTTGAACAAAATGAAGTTTTTTAGTCTTCAGATGAGTTGTCTTTGAAATGATCTTTCTGGAACATACTGTGCTTCTGTGTTTTACTTTTACTCAGATGGAATAAAATCTGTAGCATTAGGGGACTGGTGGCTTATGTATACTCAGACTATAACAGTTTTTCTTTACAAAAGTTATCTATTTTTTCTACAACATTTTTACTTTATGCCTAAGGCATGCTTTTCACTAGAATACCCCAATATTAGGAGATATTTTATGTGTAGATTAATAATGAAATAGTAGTGGTAAACTGCACTAAGCACAATTCTGGCTCATTGTGGGGGTACGGAATTCAGGATATGGCTAGTTCAGTGGAGAGGGAGGAAGATATGATCAGGTCAGGGCAAAATTCATTATCTGTAAACATTTCATTTCTTTAAAAGAGTGTATCTGAAATAAATATGGCAAAATATTAACATTTATTAAATCTGGGGTGAATACATGGGAAGGTATTTGTTATATTCTCTATTCTTTTCTAGAAGCTAGAAATATTAGTTTAAAAATTCAATAAAAGGGAGGAAAGGGATATTTAAATTTATTTCATGACTTGTAATTGCATTAGAATTTAATAGCTGGAATCCTTTAAAAAACTGGCCTTTTCACAAAGTGGGTTCTGGTTCATGGTCTCTTTCTTGCTTTCTCCTAGTGTCCCAATTCCTGTCCACCAGGTCGCTCTGGATATCCAGGCCTACCAGGCATGAGGGTAAGAGAATAATTTCCTTATTTTATTTCCTAGAGGATTATCCACAGAAAAAAATGGAGCCTTTACTTAAAGCACTGTCCTTCCTGGTGTGGAGATCCCACTCAGATGGATCATGTCTGTGTTGGTTTACTCTGCACCTCAGTCTGTGGGCTTATTAAGCCTGGATTCTAGCTGGTGCCCCTGGCATGTACTCCCACCTGCAGAGACACAGGTGCTTAAAATAGATGCCCCTGAAGTTCAGGGAAGAAATGCCAGTGAAATACGTGGAATGGAGGGACACTGGAACACTGAATCAAGGGCCAGAAGTTTGCCCCTAACCGACAAAGACAGTGCTGGGACTGAGGGGAGAGGTCTGTATATATAATTATTCAAAACTTTCGGTTTAAAAAAAAAAAAAAACTGTGGGAAATTGGGGAAACTGCAAAATAAGTAGGAAAAGAGATGTTCCTGAAACTTTTTCTTTGACTCTGACATCATAATTACCTTAAAATACTCCATAAAAACAAGTAAATAAATGCCAAATGCTGGGGATAAATGGCTTTCTCTCTCCAGTCTCTGAGTCTAAAGTGATTTTGAGAAATTCCTCGGGGTTCTACTGCGATCTGGAAGCCCCCAAGGTACTGATTTTCCCCAACGTTTTCCCTGTGGTAGTTTCAGTGGTTTCTGTCAACTGTGGAAGAGTTGGGCCTGGGTTGTATCTTATTTTTCAGAAAGTCTTGAGAGAGTTCAGAGTTCTGACAGACTTAATTTGGGGATGTTGTCTCACAGTTTGCCTCATGGTACTTTGCCACAGTGCAAGTAAGCTTAGAACAGGTGGCCTGACAAGAGAGGTCCAGGATTCTCTTTCCATGCTGGGCAGACTTTGCTTAGACTGCCCTTTGATGCTTTCCCTTTGCACCAATAGTGTACAGGAAGAGGCAGAGAGCTGTGCATCTGGGGAAGTGCCCTTCTTACTCCCGCCCTTCCCCACCTCCAGGAAGCAGGTGGGTTTGGAGTTTCCAGTAGCCACAGAAGCAGGGCATAGCCAGGTGAGCTGGGTCAGGGCTGCTTCTTCTGAAAAGTTCAGTCACCAGTATAGAAAAAGGCTCAGTGCTCTAGACCACTCCAGGAGGAAGTTAGGGAACCCAGATTTCTAGAACAGCAGGCAGGTATCAATAAATCCTGGTGCTGAACTGGGTAATGTGGCATTTAAAATTCTAGAACAGTGTTTTCCTATTAACTAAAACTGATACATATTATATACAGTAGTAATCTAATATACATAGTGCTTTTTAGAGCATTTAAGGCAGTAATTTTCTTTGTGACATAATCATTTTCTTAGTAGCACCTTGACAAGGACTTAGGGAAGCAGGATCATTTTGTGAGCCTTCTGATATTTTTGGTGCCAAAACCAATCAATTCTGTATACATATATGTAATTTTTCATAATTTATAAATATCTAATATAATTTATATATATTTTAAAATATATGATATTACATATTTTTTATTTTTGTATTTGCTAGGGCCATAAAGGTGCTAAAGGAGAAATTGGTGAGCCAGGAAGACAAGGACACAAGGTAAGAAAAATGAGTGTTTAGTGGGTAAACTGTGATTAGGAGGTATTTTCATTATAAGTAACTATAAGGAATAATACAGTATACATTATATTTTGTCCTTCTCTTTGAAATAGTGTTCGATATGTTCTCAGTAGATGTATTAATATTCTGACTAAGCATAATAAGTTGTTTAATTATAAAAAACAAAGAAGGCACTGGACATTATCATTTTTTTCCTGTGTGGTTACCCTTTCTTTTCTTTCCCTTTCAAATCAGTCACATTCAACATTTTTCCTCGATGCTTATGATAGTTGAACATTCAACTAATTGTTCTATCTCATAAAAAAATTTTTGTTATTCATAATTTTTATGCAATGTGTTATTGAGCTTAGCAAACAGAAGTTGGTAACTGGCTTATACCTTCTTGTCTCAAGTTCTGGAATAATTTTTCTGTTTATCTCTGACTTTATTTCAATATAAAATAAATTTTGAGTAAACTGGAAGTTAGCGGTAACTTGTGTTATTATCTGGATGCAAGCATGGAATTTATAGCAAAACTTGTACCAGGGCAAGTGTGCTCTGCAGAAAAACCAAGACTGAAATTCAAAGCAAGATTACCTATTTGCCATTTTTTAAAAATCTACTAAGGTTAGTCATCTTTTAACTACCTAAGAATTTTATTTTCTGCACAGTGGAACTTTTGTCTTGGTACATTTTATTATATTGTATAAAGTCAAGCTATTCTTAATGCAGATCCTGTAGACTTTTCGTTGTTATTGTTGACAGTGCCACTCTACACCTTTAGTGGGTAGTGACAAAAGAATAGTCTTTTTCTTTGGAAGTAAAGAGCTAGAGAGGCAATTTATTAATATCTTCAAGCATTAATATTCTTGAAATCCTTAGCTAAAATCAGTATATTAAATAATCTCACATAATCAGAATAAATTGACCAATTTTCTGTCCTATTGTAATTCAGACATTTATTTTAAATGCCTTTTATTACTTAGGGAAGGTATTTTATTTATCTGGGATGTAATAGCTGGCTTCCCGATGACAAATTGGAGTAAAATAGGAAAAAAAATGAGTACTTTGGAAGGGTCTCTGCATGCCCGTTTCTTCAATGAATCTCAAAATTTGTGATTTTGAACATTTAGTAATTATTTACTAAGTACCTGCCATGTGCCAGGGTTTATTCTAAGTGCTGGGAACTCAGAATGAAAAATATGTCTAATCACAGGGGAGTGACTACACTAAATGTGAAATATACATATGATATTAGCTAACCACCAAAATAGGTGTGCAAGAATATTAAAATTGCATCAAAACATTTTCATGAGGTAATATGCATAGAAAAGTAGATATAGCAGACTTCTTTTATTTTTGATGCTCTGCATCTCTTTTTCCTCCTTTCGGTGACCCATTATTTTGGGGAAATTTTATTCCCTTAACCCATGGGGTTTAGACATGAAGCTGTTGATCTTCACTCTTCTCATGAAACTAGTGTTTTTGGTATCTATACAAGTTAGTTATTTGGACTCTCAAATCTGGTTTGAGTTTCAGTGGAAAACTTGCATACTTCTTGCTGTGGTAGGTAATTGCCAAGATTTTCAAGGAATGTTGTTAAAAATTCTTTTCATTTATTTCACATTTTTATGTCACTTCAGACTATAAGTGGTGTCTTTGAAAAGTTATGTAAGAAAATGGCATGACAGGGCTAGGGTTGTGTCTCAGTGGTAGAGTGCTTGCCTAGAACTCATGCGGCACTGGGTTTGATCCTCAGCATCACATAAAAAAAATTAATAAGTAAAATAAAAATATTGTGTTGATCTACAACTAAAAAAAAAAAGAGAGAAAGAAAAAGAAAAACAAAAATAAAATGGCATGACAATAGCTTGTTGAAGAATGAGCTCTGAAAGGGGCTTCTAACAGCTGAACTGGAATGATAAGAGATCCTGGAGGCCTGAAGTTTGCATTTAGATTCACAATTTTGCCTTGAATTTATTATGCAAGTTAGTTAATGAAGACTTTTAAAGTTGTTTATGAATATAGAGCTTGTTTTAGTCAGCTATTTTGCTGCTGTGACTAAATAATCTGATCAGCACAATTATAGAGGAGGAAGATTTTATTTGAAGGTTCACGGTTTCAGAGGTTTTAGTCCACAGAAGGCCGGCTCCATTCCTTGGGGCTCGAGGTGAGGCAGAACATCTCGGTGGAAGAGCGTGGCAGAGCAAAGCAGCTTGCATCATGAGGAAGCAGAGAGAGAATTCATTTGCCATATACAAATATATATACTCCAAAGCCTCGCCCCAATACCCACTTCCTCCAGCCACAACCTACCTGCCTCCAGTTAACACTTGGGTAATCCAATCAGGGATTAATTCACTTTCATACATTGTCTCACACATGAGCTTTTGGAAGACAGCTCACATCCAAACTATAACAGGAATAAGTATAATTAAGATATGGTATTGATGATAAAGAAAATGTGGTATACACACACACACACACACACACACACACACACATATACAGAGAGAGATGATAGAATATTACTCAGCTTTAAAGAAGAATGAAATAATGGCATTTGCTGATAATTGGATGGAATTGGAGAATATCGTGCTAAACCAAATAAGCCAAATCCCCCCAAAATTGAATGCCATATGTTCTCTCTGATATGCGGATACTATTCACAATAAGGAGGTGGGGTGCTAGGGAAGAATAGTTACTCTATATTAGGTAGAGGGAAGTGAAGGGAGGAGAAGGGTTATGGGGGTAGGAAGAATAGTCTAGTGAAACAGATTTAATTACCTCATGTACATATATGACTGCATGACTGATGTAATCCTACAATATGTACAATTAGAAAAATGAGAAATTATACTCCATTCATGTATGATTTGTATATCAACTTGCATAAATGCATTCTACTGTCATGTATAACTAATTAGAACAAGTAAAAAATTTGAAAAAGATATGGTATTGGCAACATCATGCAGCAGATCAGCATTCATTCAAAAATCTCTTAGTAAAATGGTAATAAATGATAGTAAATAAATAATAAATGACAATAAATTTAAAATTTTTCATTTTAAATTTGCGGTTATTGATGAGGTATGTGCTTTTCATTCAAAGGTAAAATGTTTAATTCAAGCATATTGCTCTAAGGTTTATGGAGAATCTATGCGAAATGCTCCATATCCTACTAAGGAAAAAATACAAAGGACCTATTAATCATTGTTCTTTTGGCAGCTAGTTTTATAAATTTGTAGAGAGAAACAAGTAGTATTTAACTATGCACATGTGATGATTATTCACTCTGTGGACAGTTAATTCACTGGCTTTTGAATTGGACTGCCTCTTTCCGCTGTCCATCTTATGTTCTAATGAAATATAATCTGAATATAATTAGGAGACTAAAACCAAGGTGTAAGACCCCTATACTGCATTAAAAATTAAGTTAAATTATTTAGGCACAATGTAGCTCTTTGAATCATATGCCTAAATGTTCTATATTCATACTACTATTAAATTTTCTATTGTGTCCTTTTTTTGTGAAAATCTTTAAATGTAAGATATAGTTGATGGAGCAAGAAAATCAGTGAATTGAATATGTAATAAAGAAACAATAGTAATGGATTTAAGTCTACTATTATGTACATGGTGTTATAAATAATTTTTCTCATCACTAACTTCCTAATTGAAAATATCTATTACCACTGAAAATGTAAGACTGTATATTGATTAAAAGAAAGTAAAGCCCTCATCAGAGTGAAAGTCACTTTTTCTATAAAATAATATTTTTTGTTGAGGAATTGGACTTCTTTTTGAATATTCTAATATTTTAAAGTATATCAGAGGTTATAATAACAAGATACCAAAATAATAATTAGAGAATGTGATGGAAGGTGGTCCCATTGGCAATAGCAACTAAATAGTCAAAATATCTTAGAACAAACTTAATATGGAAACCTAATTTGAAGAAAAGTGTTAAACTTTATCTATGAAGTTCAAAAGAAAAACTTTTGACTAAATGGGGAGATACATTAACTTCTAGGAGAGAAATTTTTAATGTAGTCCTGGTAGAAAACTAGTAGTATTTTTGGGAATATCTGTTCAATGATTTTAACATTCCTCTGGAAGGGTAAACATTTAAGAAAATCTGAAATATAAGAGTAACTATAAATTAAAAAGGTATGGGAATTCTCCCTGAGATGAAAATGTATTATAAAATTTCAGTAATTAAAATGTTTTGGTCCTGGTAACATCATAAACAGATCAGTGGAATAGAATAGGAAACCTAGAGTCTAATGATTTATACATGTTAAGGATGAATTTTCCAATTTATGTGGAGAGGATCTACTATTCAATAAATAAATATTGGAATAAGTGACCTTTAAATTCTGTGCCAGAAATTAAACTACAGAATTACTAAAAAAAAAGTACAGATGAATATTTATATATTTTGGGGGTTGAAAAGGCTTTTCCATGAGTGAAATCAAAAGTTATAACCCATGAAAGAAAAGACTGATTTAAATCCACTATAAATTGTGTATGGTATAAAAGTGGTAATAAGAAAAGTTAACATGTAAGTCATAATTAAAATATCCTATAGCTTATGGAAATGTTTATATAGTATTACTATATATTCCCAATAACTCCCCCAACTTTCTCTTTCTCTCAAACATGAACACACACATTTTCTTTCCTCTTTTTCTCTCTTTTCTTCCCTTCTTTCCTCCCTTTAGAAAAACTGTGAAAGGACAGCATCTGAAATGTTACTGGGGTTGGGGTTGTGGCTCAGTGGTAGAGCGCTCGCCTAGCATGTATGAGGCCCTGGGTTCGATCCTCAGCATCACATAAAAATAAAATAAAGGTTTTGTGTCCACCTATGACTAAAACAAAATATTAAAAAAAATTAAAATGTTACTGGTATTTATAGTTGAACTGTGTGATTTGGGTGACTTTATTTGTATATTTTTCTGGATTTTCTGAATATTCTACAATTAACAAGGATCACACATATAAAACAATTCAAGAGAGCATAGTATCAATGCCAAATGAATATAAGATGTTCTGCACTAGATGTAGCATATTTCTGTGTTCATTTGCTAGACCAATTTATTGTGCTTTTCTCTGTTGTTTTTTAGGGTGAAGAAGGTGACCAGGGAGAACTGGGAGAAGTTGGAGCTCAAGGACCTCCAGTAAAGTATTTTAAAAATTTATTGGAGTAGGATATGCAAATATTTAAAAATGACTCTTGGAATATCTCATAGGTAGCATTTGTATTAATAACTTTATTTTAACATGATGTTCTCTCTTTTCTCACCAAACCAGCATGGAGAGATAATCACTTTTTCAGAATAAGAAAGTTTCCATTGTACATTAAAGCACTTTTTTAAACAAAAAGAGTCTACATATAATTACATACATTCATTTAGTAGACTCCAGGGCCAGGCAATCTTAAAGCAAATACTGAACAGTAGAGGTTGACATATCTTTTATATTCTATAGCACTATCACATGATATAATGAAAAATTTTGTATACCCCGAATACGCAGTAGGAAAATAATGCGCTGAATTAATGTAGCTCATTCCAGCAGTAATCATTTTAATTAGAACGTTATTAATTGTTCATAATCATGTTTTTTAATAAAAAGTTAGTCCCTTGTGCTTTGGCAGATCACTGCAGTAATTCACAAGGTAATTGGGCATCAGCATACTTTAATTTAAAATGTTTGTTAAATCAGAATTTACATTACTTTTGTACTATATGAAAGTAGAATTGTTACACCTTTTTCTTGTCAAAATGAGTAATATTTATGGAAATAATGAAATTTGTTGAACATTGAGGCTAGCCAAGGTATAGCTGATGTAAAAGACAAGCTGAGGCATTACGATAACATCCTTCTTCTGGATCAGTTTCTGTGGAAAATTAAAAAAAAAAAAGTGCCTTAACTAAAATAATCCACTTTTCTTTTTTATATTTCCAGGGAGCTCAAGGTTTGAGAGGCATCACCGGCATAGTTGGGGACAAAGGAGAAAAAGTAAGATGATGATGACAACACTACAATATCAAAATGTACTAAATAGAGTTTTGGTCATTTTAAAACAACATCTTTAGCAACACTATTTGTTTGTTTGTTAGTTAGTTTGTTTGTTTATTTATTCTGGATCCACGATTGGTTGAATTCACAGATGCAGAAGCTATGGACATGGAGGACTACTCTATAATATATTTTAAATGGTTTGGGGTAATTTAGATTAATTGGGATTGCTCTATTTTTCTCTGTGTATCAGTATCAGTAGCTAGCACTGATAACACTGGCCCTGTGGTTGGGGTGCTTCTGGTCAACAGGGGAATGCAGGAAGGGAGAGTCAAGAGAAGGCAGGCTACCTCCCAGGCTACTAGGGACATTCTTGGCCAACTTGCAAGGTGAGCCCTGCCCTAAATAGGTGATAAACCTGTGACCAGAGAACACCAAACCTGCCCTTAGCCCAGTCTCAGAATTCTGATTTTACTAGCCCTTCCATAGCAAGGTGTTCTGCAAGCTATTAGGAAGATTTGAAGAGGAATAAGGACCCATTAATTTGTTACTTATTGTGAGAGACAAATAGCTTACTGTGCAGCAAGTGAGGCAGAAATCTCAAGGTGGATGGAATGAGGGAATGCAGACAGGGGACCCGGAGGACCCAGGAAGGAGGTGGCATCAGAAGGATGCTGAGACTACAAGGATGAGGTACTGTGTGTGAAGGATGGAGAACAGGTTATGCTTGATTGAGTGAGTATCCTAAGAACAACAGAAACCTGTATGTTGACGATACCCTCAAAAATGTTTCTATTGGTGTGTGTGTGTTTAGGGGTATGTCTAGCTTTTGTATCATAAAACAGTTTCCTTTTCTTAGAGAGTATGTTAGAAAAGTCAATTTGTAGGTCACAGAATGTTAAAAACATCTGCCTACCCCCCCTTCTGACCCTGGCTTTGTTCTCTTCAGAAACAGTGCGGCTAATCTGTGTCAGTTCAACACAGCAACACAGAACTTTTTATTAGCAATTAAATAGCAAGAAGTTGTGCATTGTTGATGCTCAATAAATGAAGTCAAATCTTAATTTTTTTTAAAAAGAGATGCACAGTTTTTGGCTTGTTACTGTTTTTCTTTCAATTTTATTTTTTAAATCTTTGTCTCTTCCAGATATTTTCTTTCTACCTGCTTTCTTTTTTCCTCTCCTCTAGACTATTTCTTTCCTTAAAACAGTGTATTTAAAAAAATATTGGAGTCTTGTACATTTCTATCTTCACATTACCTTAAGTAACACTTTGCGTGCATCTCTTCATTTATTAAGAAATACAACTGATAAATTTTTGATGTTTCTGATAGCTAAACCTTCACTTTTTCTGATTTAAATCATCCTCTAAAATATGTTACCCCTCACTTTGAAGCCAATTACTGTTCATGATCTTCTCTTTATTTGAAACATTTTCTATTTAATATTTTAAAAATTTCTCATTTTCTTTGATTTCTGTCAAATTGCTTTTATTCTTTTTTTTTTTTTTTTTTTTAAAGCTCCTCTTTTGAACTCAGACATGGACTGGTTACCTAGTAACAGCAGTTTAGGTCTGAGCTCATGCTGAACAGCAATGAGAGAGGGGGAGAGAGAGAGAGAGAGAGAGAGAGAGAGAGAGAAAGAGAGAGAGAAAGAGAGAGCATCAAAGCCATTTCCATAATGCAAAGCTGTTCTCTGTTCTCATAATGTAAAGTGAATGATGAATTCAAGGTTTTTCTCGGGTCTTCCAAATTCTTTCTTCCTCAGTGAATGTAGAATGCCTCTTCTCTGTTCTAGTTTTTAGGGATCAAAGAATTTCCAGGCTCTGTGGTCCCTCTGCTTCTGTTGTATTTGTTCTTTGATTCTACCTATGTCTGAACCTTCTATCAAAGGTTTTCTAAGTTTTAATTCTTATTGTAGATGCTGTCCACCTGGATTTCTTGGCCTGACATCTATCCAGTACTCTGACTGCTTTTCATTTATTTTATCATCTCATCTCAGCCTGGTTCATTAGGAGCTGTCTTTTCACTGCAGTTGTCCTTATGCTTTCTTATTTGCTGTGTAGATGAGAACAAAATTTACAGACAGGTTGTATCTTGGCAAAGGGCATATATAAAGAACACCAAAACAATATATTTTTGTTTTAAAATCACATTTTGATTCTTCTAATGAAAATAAGGGCATGATCTGTATAATATGTAGCCAAGTCAGAGATCATTTTCAGATAATTAGACTTATAAGATTCTGGCTAGTTCTTACGCCATTTCTTGGTAGGGTGAAACTGTTCTTGAGGACATAGATTGGTTACTTTATGTAAACTGAACCTAGCATAAATCCTGGATGGGAGAAGTGATGCTCAGGTGTTTTCAACAATTCATTCTTCTCAATCATATGACTGGACTTTTTATTTTAGATCTTAGTAGGATCCAGAGTGTCATAAGTCCCTCTTCCAGTTGTGGTACCAGAGTCCTCTGTTTGTAAGGTGACTCTATAGCCTTTACCATTAATGAATTCCCATAGGCATTTCTGAGAACCCTGGAGGTTGATGGCCTCTTTCCAATGGATTTGTCAAGTTCTCTGAGTGAGTACGAGTGTTTTAAGTTCATGTCAGCAGCTGAGAATGCAGTGTTAACTTAAAATTCCAGAAGTGTATCAAACATTGCATTTAAATACTGTCATTGTGATGAGTAGATATAAACTGTATTTTCATATCTGAAGCTTCTGATAAAGTACTCCTCAGGTTCACTGTGTATTTCAGGCATAAAACCTCCTTTTAAACTAGCTATTATATTTCTTTAGAAAGATGGATATGCCCTTTAACATACATAACCAATCTCAATTTTATTTCTTTATCTTGTTCTTTTCAGGGTGCTCGGGGCTTAGATGGAGAACCTGGGCCTCAGGGTCTGCCTGGTGCACCTGTAAGTTGTTTTCCTTTTACAAAAGCTAAAGATATATATATAGAGAGAGTAATAGTTTTTTTGCTATATATGTGGGTATGTGCAAGTATTTTGTACATGTGAATAATTAAAATGGAAAAATGAGCAATAGTTTTTATATTTATTTAAAAATTACAGTTAAAACAAGCCTGTCTTTTTGTAACACAGAGAAATGTTCCTCTGATTTGATATTTTTTCTTATGGAATAAGTCAGTATGTTAAGTATTTATGTTTGCTGTGTTTTCCCTTTGCTTTGGTTGTCATGCTTAGATTCACTGTTAACAATCTTATTTCTAATTCCTGGGTAGTTCTGCCTTTTTCCTTTTCTATGATTTCTGATCATCTTATTTCATACTATGTACACTTCTCATTATTGTAATTGGCCTCAAGCCTTTTTTGGAACTCAACAGCCAAAAAAAAAAAAAATTCATCCATTAGTCACCTACACCATATAAAAAGTAGAAAAGGAATGTCAAATAGGATTCATGACTCTCAAGTTCCTCTGGTCTAGTGGAAAAGACAGGATATAACTCAATGACAAACTTCAATATCAAGTGCTAGAACATGTGATAGAGATAATCCATGTAAGGGACCTTGTAAAGGTTGACCTGGAAAGCCATTCTAGATGGGAAAGGCAGCAAAGTACAGGAGGGCACAGTTAGTGGTGTAGGATTCATGGGTTATTATAGAGGCTGTCACTGCCTCAGATGGAGAAGTGTGTGGAGAAGATGAGATTGAATGGGTAAGGTAGAACTACCTTATGGAGAATATTTGATGCCAATATAAGCAATCAACAGTAACAACAGGGAGCCATTAAAGGTTTTGAAGTAGTCAAGTAAGGAGACACATCCTCTCACTTATTGCCTGTACCATATATTCACATTAGTTGGATAATTTTGACAGAAATCACTATTATTGAGTGGGGAATTACAAAACATGGAGAAAACATTAGCAACTAACCCAACCCTCAGCCCACCACAGCAGTCAATAGGTAAACTTTTATATAGATGTAGTTACAGATGCTGTTACCTATAGTATGGAACTTAATTTATTTTATATATACATCCAAATAGCACAGAGCCATTATACATGTAAAATGAAAAAAAGGACATGCAACTCTCAATTATCCTATGTTGACATCAATTTTTAAGGTTATAATTTTTTTTAATAAAAAGATTTCTTATACTAGGCATCTATTATAGATCAAAGCCATTGTAGAGAAAGAGCAATAGGTAGATAATGTGGATGATGCTTCCTAATTTTAACAAGTCTATCAACAAGTAAATTTTGCTTATATTAAGAAGACTTAATTTTTTTACAGGGTGATCAAGGACAGCGAGGACCTCCAGGAGAAGCAGGTCCTAAGGGAGACAGAGTGAGTCCAAATTAGTCTTCATACTATAAGCATCCTGCTTTTTAGTGTCATCTGATGATTTTGCTTATTTGTTTGACATGTCCTAAATATTGTGATCATTGTCCATGTCTTGTTTATCCTTCTTTTCCTGTCCTACAGGGGGCTCAAGGTCCTAGAGGAATTCCTGGACTCCCCGGGCCCAAAGGAGACACGGTATGTCCACAGCTGTAGTCATCAGGTGCATTTTTTTCAGTGATTATTGACTAGAAGTAAAAGTTTAGAAAAGAATGTAGGGAAGAAGAACGTGACTTCTAACAGTGTATTTCTTTGTGTGCTTTAGGGCTTGCCGGGTGTGGATGGCCGAGACGGGATACCTGGAATGCCAGGAACAAAGGTAGCTGTGTGATTCAGTCATTTGTGAATGGGGCTGTTGCTGGCCTGACCAGCTGAGCACAGTATTTCCATTACAACATCACCAGGAGATTTGTTTAGCTAGCTTTGGCTTTTTTTTTTTCCCTCCTTTTAATTTTTTAATCCAGTGTCAAAGACAAAATTCTTACTAGAATAGTATACTTATTTGCTTGCTCAGGAAAACTGCCCCATTGATGGAAGTAAGCTAAGGGATATTATGTTTTGATTGCATTTATGTCCCATGTTCTACCTCGCCACCTCCTTGCTGAATTTTAAAAGTGCACATAAGGTCAGCTGTGGGAAAAATCCTTTTGCTTAAAATGCTTATACTCTTTCCTTTCTTAAAAGTAATATAGCAGTTCATACAGGTTCAATTATGTGATAAAAAGCTTTTCTTCCAGGGTGAACCAGGGAAACCTGGACCTCCTGGTGATGTAGGATTGCAGGGGCTACCAGTAAGTAACTACTTTTTTAAATATTTGTTGGTTTACCCACTTTAAATATATGAATGTGGAGGGAGAAACATACTATGTAATTTGATGAGTTCTGAGAAAAATATGATGTTTTACTTATATTTAGATTTATACTTTTGTATTTTTTCCCCCTGACTAGGTCGCATTCTCCAATAACTATAAGTAGAAATCTTTAATTTTATTTTTAGATTCCTTTTCTGTTAGTTTGCCGTCTTCCTTGTATCATTGCACTAATCCTGAGCTGTGAACTGGTGCCTTGTACTTCATCCTACCTTTAAACAGTCTTTGCTTCTTGTTAGCAAGGTTGAATCATAAGAAGGTTGAGTGGATTCTCAGGGAGACAAGTTATCATTTTCGGATATGTCTCATTTTGAAGCATTCAGATTGATGTTTCCCCAAATCGATGTGTTTGGAAATTTAAATGGAGTGTACTGCATGTGTTCTTGACTCTTTGAAGGCAGATCTTTCAAATTAATAAAGGTTATTGGGTTATATCAAGGACTAGCCTCCAATCTGTTAGGACATCTGACACTTTTTAAATAATCAGAGGCTGTTAGGACTTCTGTTAATCTTAGCCTAGCATCCTTTGGCTTTCTTTTTTATCTACTGTAAAGTCCAGCATTTTCAATAGGTTCTCATTTTATTCCATACGTGGAACCATGTTATTTCCCTATAACAAATGTCCTGCCCGTAAGAACTCTCATTGACCTGAAAATGGTACTGAATTCTAGTTTAGATTAGGGTTTGCTTTTAGAGTGTTCAATCTTACATGCCAGATACAGTGAAGTAAGATCCTGTACTCTTTTTTTTTTTTATTATAAACAAATGGGATACATGTTGTTTATGTTGTTTCTCTGTTTGTACTTGTCGTAAAGGCATACCATTTGTGTAATCATAAATTTACGTAGGGTAATGTTGTTTGATTCATTCTGTTATTTTTTCCCTTCCCTCCATCCCTCCCACCCCTCTTTTCCCTCTATACAGTCCTTCCTTCCTCCATTCTTGCCCCGCTCCCTAACCCTAACTCTAACCCTAACACTTACCCCTCCATCCCCCATTATGTGTCATCATCCACTTATTAGCGATATCATTAGTCCTTTGGTTTTTTGAGATTGGCTTATCTCACTTAGCATGATATTCTCCAATTTCACCCATTTGCCTGCAAATGTACTCTTACAAGTCCTGTTGGTAGTTCTATAACTGTCCAGAGATTGGGGACCAGGTAGCATCTCCCTCTTACTGTCTTTGAGGTTATCATGATTCCTTCAGCCTTTTAGCAGTGTGCCATGGAGTTGGCAGCTCACAGATTCTCAGATGAGGTTATTAAATGCAGATTCCCTTTGCATTCTTTTTTTTATTATTATTGTATACAAATGGGATACATGTTGTTTCTCTATTTGTACATAGAGTCAAGGCATACCATTTGTGTAATCATACGTTTACATAGGCAATGATGTTTGATTATTTTTTTCCCTTCCCCCCCACCCCTCCCACCCCTCTTTTCCCTCTATACAGTCCTTCTTTCCTTCATTCTTACTGCTCTCCTTATCCCTAACCCTAAACCTAACCCTAAACCTAATGCTAACCCCTCCCACCCCCCATTATATGTCCTCATCCACTTATCAGCAAGATCATTTGTCCTTTAGTTTTTTGAGATTGGCTTATCTCACTTAGCATGATATTCTCCAATTTCACCCATTTGCCTGCAAATGCCATAATTTTATCATTCTTCATTGCAGAGTAATATTCCATTGTATAAATATGCCACAGTTTCTTATCCATTCATCAACTGAAGGGCATCTAGGTTGGTTCCACAATCTGGCTATGGTGAATTGAGCAGCAATGAACATTGATGTGGCTGTATCTCTGTAGTATGCTGATTTTAAGTCCTTTGGGTATAGGCCAAGGAGTGGGATAGCTGGGTCAATGGTGGTTCCATTCCAAGCTTTCTGAGGAATCTCCACACTGCTTTCCAGAGTGGCTGCACTAATTTGCAACCCCACCAGCAATGTATGAGTGTTCCTTTTTCACCACATCCTCGCCAACACCTATTGTTGCTTGTGTTCTTGATAATCGCCATTCTAATTGGGGTGAGATGAAATCTTAGGGTAGTTTTGATTTGCATTTCCCTTATTACTAGGGATGTTGAACATTTTTTCATATATCTGTTGATTACTTGTACATCTTCTTCTGTGAAGTGTCTGTTCATTTCCTTAGCCCATTTGTTGATTGGATTATTTGTATTCTTGGTGTAGAGTTTTTTGAGTTCTTTATAGATTCTGGAAATTAGCGCTCTATCTGAAGTATGGTTGGCAAAGATTTT
This sequence comes from Sciurus carolinensis, assembly GCF_902686445.1. Classification (NCBI taxonomy): domain Eukaryota; kingdom Metazoa; phylum Chordata; class Mammalia; order Rodentia; family Sciuridae; genus Sciurus; species Sciurus carolinensis. The sequence goes on from NC_062219.1 coordinate 90,031,217, forward strand.
CTCCCACTCTGTAGGCTCTCTCTTCACATTGCTGATAGTTTCCTTTGCTGAGAGAAAGCTTTTTAGTTTGAATCTATCCCAGTTGTTGATTCTTGCTTTTATTTCTTGTGCTATGGGAGTCCTGTTAAGGAAGTCTGATCCTAAGGCAACAAGTTGAAGATTTGGACCTACTTTTTCTTCCATAAGATGCAGGGTCTCTGGTCTGATTCCGAGGTCCTTGATCCATTTTGAGTTGAGTTTTGTGTAGAGTGAGAGATAGGGGTTTAATTTCATTCTATTGCATATGGTTTTCCAGTTTTCCCAGCACCATTTGTTGAAGAGACTATCTTTTCTCCATTGCATATTGTTGGAACCTTTGTCTAGTATGAGAAAATTGTATTTATTTGGGTTTGTGTCCATGTCCTCTATTCTGTACCTGTCTATTTTGGTACCAATACCATGCCGTTTTCCCTTTGCATTCTTTAGGGTGTACCTGGAATTCCTGGTGCGAAGGGTGTTGCTGGTGAAAAGGTAAAAGACTAAACTTTTAAATTAATATTTTATTATTTTATTAACATATTTTCTTATAAAATTTGTAATATTTTAACTGCCTTTTACTTTATATTAACCCCAGGGAAAAATTAAAAAGTAAAAATTTTAAGACTTGGAATGCTAATCTTTTTCTGAGTGGTTGGAAGTTGTTTTGACTTTCTTCATGAAAATGTCATCCTCTGTCAGGATGAAACAGGGAAAACTTTATTGTATGTTACTACTTAAAACAAGTAAGATATTATATAGGAATGTTGACTTTATTCTCGAATTTTTTTAATAGTGTCAGCATGAGGTAAAAGGCTCAAAAAAGTGTATTGGAGGTGGAAATGGTAAAGACATATAACTAATATTGTGAAATACTGAAAATATACCCATGAGTGTTATTAAGATAATTTAGCTTAAATCAAAAAGATATTAGGCACTTGTCCACATATTGGTTAATGGGTATTTATATTCTATGCATAATTAAAGTGCAACCAGATAAAAATAATAGGTGAAGGGCTGGGGACGTAGCTCAGTGGTAGAGCACTTGCCTAGCATATGCAAGGCCCTGGATTTGATCCCAGCATTGCAAAAAGAACAAAAACAACAACAAAAAACAAACAAACAAAATAAAACACAATAGGTGAAAGAAAAAAAAAGGATAGCTTTGCTTTAGAAGAAAATAGATAAAATATGAATGATATAGAAATAGAGCATATAGAAATAGAGATATAGAGCATGTGAGTACAGACGTTCAATCATAGTAGTCCGCAGCATCTTGAACAGAGGTGGTTCCTAAGAGGCAGGTTGTGAGAGATTGATGATGGAGATGGCCTTTGCCGACGTGTGCCTTTCTCTAAAGCTTGCTGGCAGGGTTTTTTCAACAGCACATCTCCTTGTTTCCTCATGTTGATTTGATTCTTAAAAATTTTAATAGTGCTGGTGTGAGCTACAAGGGGTCAGAGAAGTGTATTGGAGGTAAAAATGGTAAAGGAAATATATATATAATTAATATTGTGAAGAAAGAAAAATCCTTGAATTGAAGGGATTGCTTTCAATGAAGGCTAAAGATCTTCATTTGTTGACGTTTGACTTTAAATATAAGACTAACTATGAAGAACTTTAGTATTCATCAAGAAAGGGATTCTACATCCTCCCAAATTCTCACTGTGAAATCAGGAGATTAAGGCTATTAAAATATATGCAATTCCCTGTCTTGGTGAGGCAGGTTGATGATTAGACTGACTTACAGTCAGAATTTCTCTGAATGTTGCATTTCACCTTTAGGGTAACACAGGTGCTCCAGGGAAGCCTGGTCAGTTGGGAAATTCAGGCAAACCGGTAAGAAGTCATTTTACTTTTCTGTCAGTTATAACCTGTTGCTATCAGGAGGTTGTTAATGTTTTTTCTCTGCCTGTCTTTCTCATAACAGGGTCAACAGGGGCCTCCAGGAGAGGTGGGGCCTCGAGGGCCCCGGGGCCTTCCTGTGAGTATTTACTTTCTGTAGTGTCTTCCCAGTGCCCTACTGGGCTCCACCACTGGTTCATCCATACACAATTGCCTTCTGGTGTTTGAGCACATGGTATTCTAGATAAATGATGAAATGGGAATGCTACTTTGATAGGCAGTATTTCTTTTCAGAAAACGGAAAAAAAATGAGGTGTATAACAGAGGCACCATGATTGTTTCTGCTCTCATCCCTTGTTTAGGAAATATTTTAGTGCTATTAAACAGCATTTTTAAGGCACAATTCACATACTATATAATTCACCCATTTAGTCAAAATAATTTATTAGCTTTTAGTATATTCACATAGTTGTGCAACCATCATCACAATCAATTTTGGAGAATGTTTTCACTCAAGAAAGACATCCTGTACCCATTGACAGTCATTCAGTATATGTTTTCAGTCCCTTCAGTTCTATGCAACCAGAAATCTGTTTTCGGTCTTTATATGTTCGCCAGTTCTGAATATTTCATGTATATGGATTCATTCAATATGTAGCATTTAAAAAATGCTTGTCTTCTCTCACTTGGCATAATATTTCTATATTCATCTATGCTATAGCATATATGAGTATGTCATTCCTTTTTCTTTCTTTCTTTCTTTCTTCCTTTTTTTTTTTTTTTTTTTTTGAGGTGCTGCAATTGAACCCAGGGCCTTAATACATGCTAGGCAAGCACTCTACCAACTGAGCTATATCCCCAGTCCCTGTCATTCATTTTTATTGCTGAATAAATGTTTGGTCATTATGAGTAATGCTGCTATGAACTTTGTCTACAAGTTTTTGTGTGGACATATGTTTTAATTTCTCTTCTGCACATATCTAGAGTAAAATTATTGAGTCATATGGTAACTATATTTAACTTCTTGAGAAACTGCCAGACTTACATGAAAGTTTATAAACTTGTCTATTTTACAGCAGATTCAACAATGTGTATTTTCTCACTATATACAATTTAACCCTTATGGAGAGGATGTTTAGAAAATTAAATATCATGCACTTAAATTTGATTTCTAAAAAATGCTCTCTGGCTTTCAGTTATACTTTAATTTCCAGTCTTCTGGACAAAAACAACAAAAAAACTCCAAGTGAACACAGAAATATTTCTGAATATCATTGTAACTCTTTTAAAGTATTTCTTAAGTATGTCGAATGAAGATTTTCAAGCTTCAAAATAGTGAATGTTTCCAGTTGTTCTGTAGCATGAGAGTGGGATTTTTTCCACTTCTTAAAGATGTTTGTCAACTGACCTCTACCAGGTAGTTTCCTGAAGTTTCTCTGTGGCCAAAGAAACCAGCTTCTATTTCTAATTATGCTTCTTGCTCACTTGAGTGTTTTTTTATTTTACTTGAAGTTTGTGGTTTTATAATTAAAATACTTTCCACAAATTAACTGTCAAGGCACTGAGGTTATAGCCAGGTCACCTTTCTAAAATAATATAAGATATTATATGACTGGTCCAGGGAGATTGCATAGTGTGGGAACATTAGAACTTTAAGAATGTTTACTATTACATCCACTTTTCACCATACTGAGCAGAAAGCTGTGTGTAGTAGAAGAAACATTGACCGAGCCCCCTTGGTATATCAGGATCATGCATTGAACACAAAAAGCCAGACACAGTAGAGAGTGCTTAGCTGGTTGCCAAAGGATATATAAAGCAATGAAGAACTGGAAGTAAAGCATCAGATGGTGATCAGGACAGTTGATTCCCTTACTTTGAAGTGAGATGGATCAAAAGAAGCTGTGTTGATGTAGGATTTGGGGACTGAATTTCAGGTTTTGATTTTTTAATTTCTGTAAGAGTCTAAGTTCTTCCATTATTTCCTGTCACTGAGACTCTAAGTTTTGGCATTCTTCTTCCATCACATTTCCCTTCTTCAATTTGACCTGCTGACTTTGTCTTCTCAGGATATCTTTTTTTAAAAATTTTTTTCAGATGCTCAAAGACCTTTATTTTATTCATTTATTTATATGTGGTGCTGAGAATCAAACCCCGTGCCTCACACATGCAAGGCAAGCGCTCTGCCACTGAGCCACAACTCCAGCCCCTTTTCAAGTTATCTTACACTCTGCTTTCTACTTCCATTTCTACCCCACTGGCTCAGGTGGTTACCAACTGCTTGGATTATTACAATTGTTTCCTGATTTTATTTCCCATCTCCAGTCTTTCCTCTATTACTAGTGTTTCCTAGTAGGGTACTATTGGTATTTTGACTGGGTTGCTTCTTTTCTTTAGGACTCCTGTACATTGCAGGGCTTCTTGAATCCATGGCCTCCACTTTAGATACCAGGAGCATCTTTACACTCATTGGAACAAACTAAAGTGCCAAACACAATTCCAAAGGCCCTGGGAAATGATGTTGCCCCAGTCTGTATATACCCACATGTTATTCTTTCCAAAATACAGGTTCCATCATCCCTTCTTCTTCCTATTTAAAATTTTCAATGGATTTCCACTGACCAGAAGAGAAAGTTTCTTAGTGTCTGTTAACCTCTTAGTTTTAATTCTCACTTCTGTCTTGTTCAGATCCTCTGTCAGGTCAGGTTGGATTCCATGCAAATTTCCAAATACTCTCCATACTTCTCAGCCTTCCTGTTTTCCTTTATGTCAGACTCCACATTTAGATGGCTTTCTTCTCCATTTTCTTGACTCAACATTCCAAGTCCCCTCTTAGATGTAATCTAAATGTTAATTCAATCATGGAAATATCTTCAATTAATGCCTTATTGCCCAGAGCGAAGTGATCTCTCCTTACCCTGAACTCTATAACTCTTTACCTCTTTGTACCTCATGCTGGGGTGATAGCAGGAAGGCAGAGGCATGTCTGATTCGCCTTTGTGTTCCTTACATCTCTTTACTCAGGGTCTGCTATAAGCTAGAACTCAATAAATATTTCTTGAAATGAATTGAATCAAAGGTATAATAAATCCTGCTATGCTGCTTTCATTGGTAATAACTGACTTCTCACCTACTATAAATTTTTCAGAAAAATGTCATGATAAGTTATAAATATTATAGCTCTGGACCAATGTTTTAACACCAAATCTTCTTCCTGACAGTACATTTGTTGTCTCATTTTACATCATTAAGCTCAGTTTGATAGAGAAATTTACATATTTTCTACTATGCTCACAAGTTTGATTGTTTTTTCCTGCAACTTTTTCAAATCAAGTAGAAGGAAAGAGAACGTATTTCTAGTGTTTCCTGGGAGCGAGTCTTTGAAATTAAGTGATATATCCATCAACCTTTGCTAATACACAGCAAAAAGTATTATTTAAAAAAATTGGCCCCTCCTGTGATTTCATATGAGCACCCATCTCTGCCACTTAGATCATGCTCTGGCTTTCTTCATCATATTATTCTTAGTTTATATTTGATCTGAGTTTCCTGACTTAGAGCAGGCAAGTAACCTGGCCTCTGATCCAGTCCTATTTTCCAGTGATTCTTAGTCCATGCCCATCTATCAGACTTCTCAGAACTTGCCTGTGTTTTTGCCGAGTGGATTGTTTGTCTGCTCACATGGTTCTGATTGGGGTGAGCAGTGATCAGCTTTCTGAAGACCATATGCTCTTAGAGTACAGAAACCTGTTGCATTTCTCTTTGAGTCCTTCACCTTGACCCCAACACAACATCCTTAAACACAGAGGTCCCCGTGTGGTATGTTGTTGTATGATCTGAGCTTTCAACCCTCCATCTCACCTAAACCTTGGCAATTAATTTGTGAAGCTGATATATGTGATGGTTAGAGTTTAGACAGTATGAGGGAATATTTAAACCTACACTAGAAGAGAAATAAAAATTGTTTAATGCTATAAAATTATCATTTTTAAAGTTAACATTTAAGAAATCATTTTTGAAGTTATCTTTGATAACAAGTCTGAAAGTTATTATTGTAGTAGGACTAATGTGATGTTTCAATGTTAATATGAAAATGGATTTTCAAAAGCAACAGAGTAAAAAATCATGATTGATCTTCTGGGCTCATCAGCATCCTTTTTGCCAGAGAGAGGCACTTAGTGTATAGAATTGTCTAAGTGTAGTGATTTATAATTTTTCACTTCTAAAATTGGCAAGGTACTAAAGATAGTGTTCATTCTGCATCTAGTTAGCATTTTGGGTAATTCAGCAAATGTGACAGTCATTACAAGTTAGAATGTGATGGAATAAAATACATAATTTTTAGAAATAATTCTGGAAACATAAGTGTAATTAAATTTTCTGATTTTCCTGTGATCTTTCAAGTGTCTAATAGTTCCATTACAAAAGTAAAGCCATCAACTTGAATTATTTGTCTTTATTTAGGAAAATGATTTTTACAAAGTAGCACCCAATACTTGTTTATGAAGAAGTTGCCTGCTTAGTGGTCAGTGATGTTGCCAGACACCAAAGACATAAAGACTAGAGACTCAGTTTTTCCAAGCAGAAAAACTGCTTTTAAAGAGATGTAGAAGATTTGAAAGGCAAAGAACATTTAGTTAACATTTGGTTAAAAAACATGTTTTTGTGTGATTTCTTTAGCAATTGCCTGGAATAACAACAATAACTAACACTTCTAGAATGCTGATGATGAGCCAGGCATTATTTAAAATCATTTATGTATCTTATTCAGTCCTCACAAAACTCCTATGAGGCAGATACTGTTTTTATTTCCCATTTTATAGACGAGGAAACTTAGGCACAGAGAAGTTAAGTTACTTGCCTGAAATTATCAGCTGATGCATGGCAAAGCCTGTTTTAAACCTGACAATTGGGGTCACATCCACAACTTCATCTCCTCACTCTTCATACCTCTGCAGCTCCAGTCATACCTTTGCAGCATGTTTTTTCATTGTGATTTACTTGCCAAATCATGACACGATGTTTGACATTTTTTTTAAATGTAGTATTTATAGAACATTTGTGTTAAGCATTTACCAAAAGTCTAAGTGAAGCTGGTAAGACAAACAACATAAACCCTAACAGATTCCTGGGTCTTACCCCAGATCCAGAATCAGGAGCAGAGAGGGCCAGGTAACCATAGGGAATGGAGGATGGAATGCTGGAGGTCATCCAGTGCAATGCCTGCTGAAGAACTCAGGGAATCCATCACAGTTGGGATAGCAGATCTGCATCTTTTGAAAAGCCTTCATTGGTTTCTTAAATAGGATGAATTGGCAGGTGTGCCTGAACTTTTCAGAGATGTATATGAAAACAGAGCATCCAAAAGAAACATGGAGTCTTCTGTTATGGTCTCTCTCTCTCTCTCTCTCTCTTTTTTTTTTTTTTTTGCAGTGCTGCGAATCGAACCCAGCATTCTACCAACTGAGCTATCTCCCCAGCCCATGGTCTCTCATTTCTAGTGGTAGAAGTTTGCCTTTATTCTGACTCCTTTTGAATCTTTTGTTATGAATAGGAAATCAATCTCTCCCCACCCTCTTTTCTATTGATTTCTCTCTCTCTCTCTCTCTCTCTCTCTCTCTCTCTCTCACTCTCTCTCTCTCTTCTATTGATTTATTTTTTGAGACAGGGTCTTGCTCCATTGCCCAAGATGGTCTGAACCTCCTGGGCTCAGGAGATCTTCCCACTTCAACCTCCTAATACCTGGGACTACAGGTGCTCCACTGCACTAGCTTTCTAATCAGAACTCTTGGTATAGATCTGTAAATAACAGCCACCGTGAAGAATAACCATTTCCCTGCCAGCCTCCAGTGACCTCGCCTGAGAGTGTGATTATCCCCACGGCTGCCAGACTTAAGAGGTTTATCATTTATTTAGCACATACTTGTGTTGCCAGGACCATGGCTAATTATTCCTGGTGAAATGTGTTTAGATGAATCCAGGTTTTTAGAGATTACTGTTTATATTTTGACTACTTATCTTCATCTTAGCTTCTTGGTGGACTTCCAGAATTTCAAGAAGGGATTCAGGTTTTTGAAGTACACAGAAATTGCAAGAATGGCCATCAGAAAATCTTGGCCTAATACTTTGTTCATAACTGTTTGGTCACTGTTGTGAAAATAAACGATACTGTTTTTTCACAGAGAGATAATGTCTATAGAAATACCTACATTTTGATGGGCATGGTGGTGCATGTCTATAATTCCAACAACTTGGGAGACAGAGGAGGATTGCAAGTTCAAGACCAGCCTTGGCAACTTAGTGAGACCCTGTCTCAAAATAAAAAGGGGTGATAATGTAGCTCAGTGATTGCATGCTCCTGAGTTCAATCCTCAGTTCCTGAACAGAACAAACTGAAAACACCATTTAGAATGGCCAAGGATTTATAAGATGTTAGGAATTAAGAATGAAGAACCACCTGCTATCTGTGCAGTAGCAGAGGAGCACATGCTCACAATGCCACTGGTCTTTCTCCTGGTCCTCTGTGTAGGGCTTGCATGGGTACACAATCTCAGCAAAGCAGGCTCTGAGACATGGGGCTCTGAGACATTCCTAAGTATTACCTAAGGCCTTCCACTGACTGGAAAATGCTTAGAAAGTGAAAAACAAGAACTTTCAAAAGGCGGGGAAAATAAGTGTCCAACAGAGAAAGTCTTTGTCTTTGGGAAGATAATTGATCCTGCCAAAATAGAAAAAAAGTTTATACAATTGCATAAAGAGTTTATACAATCTTGTATTTTAATTTAACCTTTCAGATTATGGAAAAGAAGTACACTAATCATCTCTATTTTGGATAAGATAGCATAATGATTCATTTATTTAGTGACTATTTGATGTTTTGTTAAGAACTAACCTTTCCTCTTGTGCTATTATGATTTTTCCATCAATGATTATTAATTATTTGTGAATTAAAGTCATGTTAACTCAATGACATTTAGGAGCCCGATTACAATGGAGTTGAGAAATTATTTTAAAATGTCAAGAGAGCAGATATACTGAAGGAAATCTGTTTTGAATTTTGAAGTTCTAGGCCAAATTAATGGTTTAGAACCCAATCTTTGTAGACAACTAGAAGAATCTATTGTAGTATCTATCTGGTTTTCATCTAGATTAACATCCTTCCAGCATCCATCCTCACAGGGTGGATATTGCCTCCGACTTCCAAAAGGCCTATGAGGGTGAAGTGAAAATGTATCATTCAAAAGTCATATACCAGTCAGGTTGTTAATACCAAAATTGTTGAAAGTATTTCAGGACATTTAGTTTAAATTACCTGTAAGTCATATGAAATGACTACTATGAAATTATAGCTCATAGCCACAGACTGTTGTAATTTGGCCAACAGTTCTTAATCCTTTAGGGAAATTGAAAATTCAGTAGGTTTATGGATCATGACACCTGTTCAATTAAAGATGAATGAATAGCATATGGGTCAGAACAGAATAATCTTATCAGAAGCATTTATAAATATTAAGCATTGAAGTGAAGTTGTCATTTGAAAGAAAAATTAACTCAGAGGAGTTGTTTCATTTTTATATACATCATCCAGGAAGTGTGATTGTTTATCCAGTAACCTCAATGTTCAATTTAGTTGAACATGTTAGATATAAAACAAGCTTTTACCAGACTGCATAAAAATGTATGAAGTTTTCAGTAAAAAAGTTGAAGAGTTCATGTGTCTCCTTTTCTCAAATGTTTTGAGATTCAACTAAAAATTTGAAAACTTGGATTTTACATAAAAAAACAAAATTAGCCCACAAATCAAATTAGTGTTGTTTTTAGTTATCTTCATCATGAATTGCATCTTTTAAGGTCTGTTTATCTTTGTACCTAATATTTAGAGTAAGAATGAGTAAAAGAAAATTTTATGTCAGAAACTTTATACATTTTTACCATCTGTGTCTTTTTGAAGGTGCAATAATAATTTAAAGGTAAACATCTCTATCTTGTGCTCCCTTTTTGCACTCTTTTGAGGTTAGAGATCATTTGCCAAATGTTGCTTCTTAGACCAGAAAATTTATTCTCTGTTTTAGTTACTGAAGAATTCCAAATGAATATGTATTTAACACCTCAAGAACTCACAGTCTAAGTAAAGGGATAAAACATGCATATAATTAGTCATAAAATAAATCAGAATGTTATATAGAGGCTGACAATTACTATTTGCCATTTCATGTACCTGAGTCTGATATTTCCAGTGGTCTTAGCCACAGTGAACAGCAGTAGGGCACCCAGTGAAAGATGCACACAGAGGATTGTGTAGGTGCTCCGTGTGATAGCCTCTGCCTACAATTGATGGATGGGAGAATAGTTTGATGACTTATATTGAAACAAAAGCTTAGGCAAAATGTTATTTTACTTATATGGTAATGAAGTGTTTGATTTTGGTCACGTGCCTAGTTGACAGAGATGTTTGTGTTTTTGCAGGGCAGTAGAGGGGAAATAGGACCAGTGGGACCCCCAGGCCTACCAGGTAAACTGGTAAGTAATAGTTCCAATACGCAGACATTGATACGCTTTCTACAAAACAGAATACATTTCTAAAAATAAGCAAGGAGAGAAAAACAACTGATAAAAGATCATTTAATCAGTTATATTTTATTTCCATTGTTATGTGAATGTGTGGAAATGTAAATGTGGAATTTTAAATTATATCTAGGATATCCTCAGAGGGTTTTAATCAGTACAGTTTGAAGTACACATTTTAAAACCAAGAGAGACGTGGAGTGCCACCTTTGGCCTCTGGTTGTTCTTGGAATTGAGGATGGCTGTAAGTAAATGCTGTCTTTGACTTCTTGTGCTGTGCTTGTTTACACAGCAAGAGAAGCAGCAGTGCCACTGTGGGGGCTCTGCTGAAAGAGCCCACTGTTGCAAAGAGTGCAAAGGGAATTGAGGACTTCAGGTGGGAGGGAGGGAACTGGCCCCTCTTCTCTTGAGAGTGTGGGAGAGAGGCAAACCAGAGGAGCAGAGTTAAACCGACCACAGTCCATCTATTTTAGACATGAGTCAACACACCCAAGGTCATGCTTGACTGGTGAGCTTCCAGCATTGCAGAGACAGTGACTCTGGGGACTTTGTGTTTGTTTTCCAGGGATCTTTTGGTAGCCCTGGCCTCCCTGGCTTGCCTGGGCCCCCTGGACTTCCTGGAATGAAAGGTGACAGGGTAAGATGTCCAACACTACAGAAAGTTCTTTATTTGGAAGGGTAATTTGTACTATTTGGAAAAAGCAAGGCTACTTTTGGCCCAGTGAAGAACTTTCCTAGGATTTATCATAGAGAGTTATCAAAAAAGGTATGTTAAACTACTGGGAGTTGAGATTAAGAAGCAAAACAGAATAACTTATCAAAAGGGAAAAAAGGTCTGAGAAAAGTAAAATTGCAGTTGCAATTATGCATTATATTTAGTTCTAAATTTTATTCCTGTTAGTGTATTGTATGTGGATGTGATCCTACAATGTCCCAAGTTACCAGAGATTCTTAGGACAATTGGCAGCCTCTGCAGGTCTTCCCTCATTCTTGTTAGGAGGTGAGGAGTGGGGAAGTTCTCTCCCATCACATTATCCACACTGGTGCTTATCCTTCAGCCCAATATGCAGAGTTGGTTCATTTGAAATTACATAAAAAGTTCAAAATATTTAAAAAGTACTATATTTTCTTCATCACAGGGTGTATTTGGTGAACAGGGTCCAAAGGGTGAACAGGTAAGTTGTAGTATTTGATTAGTATGAAATGCAGTGTCTGGTATGTGCCATGTCACAACCAGGAGGGACTGGCTTGCTTATGGATTTGATTAAAACAATGGAGACTTGCAGTTTTTCTTGGTGTGCTTTATAGTGAATGAAACCTAGAGTTGAGCTGCATGAGTAGAACTATCTCTTTCAATATGCTGGAACTAATGACAGTTCTACCTCCTACACTATGCACTCTTCCTCCTTTAGAGAGAGTGGTCTTGTCTCTGGCTCACCAAGTTGAGTTACTTATGTCTGAGGTACTTATGTACTTCCATGGGTACATCATAATGTTTTAAGTTTTTCTTGATCAAGACCTTAGCAAATAGTCTATGCATGAGTTATGCTTCGTGTTTTCCTTGGGTTCCTTTGTCTTTTCTAAGAGCCCTGTTTTTCAAAGGTTACTGAATTTCAAAATTTCAGGATATGGTCGTGAATTTAATTAAATTAACTGAATTAAATTCAATAAATAGTTGAAACTCAAATCTCAACTTCTGATTTTTCTTTAGCCTATTTTTTTGGTTTGAACCAGCCAGCTAGATTGGAAAACCACTGACACCTTTTTGTACTGCTGTATCATCCTGGGAGAATCTGGGCATGTGTGGAATGCTTATCAGTGTTGACTGGTTAAAGTTGACCCATGGGGCTAAGAATTTAAAATGTGACTTCTTATCTTAATTTATAGGGTGCTTCTGGTGAAGAAGGTGAAGCAGGAGGAAGGGGTGACCTTGTAAGATTTTTTTTTTTTTTCTCTTCTGGTTAATGCTGAAACTTTACAGATTTTGAGCTGTACTGGAAATGTGTATTTTTTTCTTTTTTTCTGACACTGTTTTATCCTTACCACCTTCTTAAAAAGCTAAGATGTTTCTTTTCTAAGTTAAAAGGCTCTCAAGATTATAGCCAATATGAAATAAAGCAGAGAGGACACATCCCACAATTGATAAATCTGACTTTAAACTTTTGGAAAATTCCCCTATAGATGGGGAATTTTCTTGTGGTTTTGCATCTACATGTTCAAGGTGATTCTTATAGGACTATATAAGAGTCTATGAATAGTACAATCTTGGAAATAATATTGACATTTATTATAGTTAGGAAGTTGAGGTTTACAAATGTTACCAAGGGCACTCTCTCTACTCTGAAACCCTCCAAAGAAGTGACCTCCATCTGTAAAGATTGACACTGCTAAATTTCCAGAAAAGCAGTAAGATAGAGAACAAATTATCTTTACTGCTAGAACTGCTTAGTCTGCTGACTCATCGTTATAGTTTTGACACAAACTAACATGACTTAGTATGGAAACCTATGTTTTGGTCCTTTGGAGTCAAGGTGGTATATTTCTCATGGAATAGAGTTAGAGAGCTTTTAGTACAGGACAAAGTTCTGGTAATGTTGCTTTATTCAGATTTTCAGGATTTAGAATAAATGTAAATGTAACATCTGATTTGGGTAAATCTTTCTAATTGTCAAGTAAATTCATAGTAGAATTCTACTTGATTTTCTTTTGTGGTTGTTCATTTTTATGGACTAAGAACTTTTAAAATAATTCTGTTTGTATTGGATATGACCTGGTGTGCTAACACTTGAGCTAGAATTATTTATGGGAGATTTTTAATTTTTTTAAACCTATAAGCTTTCATATTTTATCTGTAGACTTCTGGGGATGAATTTAAAAATTTTGTTTGAATTACAAAAAATGAAACTTTAATAGACAGGTTTAAGTGTCTATCGTGTTTTAAAACAGATTTATCTTTGAACCTACACATTTTAATTTTTGATGAGTAGCATTTTAGATCTGGATGGAACCTTGGAGAACTCCGATTCAACCCTCTTATTTAACAGATCATTTAGCCAAAGTCTGAGAGGTTACTTTGCTCACACAGTGTCCCAGTTAAATAGCATAACTGGGACTAGAATACAATATTGAGTCTAATATTTTTCTGCAGTGCCAGGGTTAATCTGTTCATGGTTTTCTATATTTCATCAGCACAATAGACTTTTTAATGTTTTTAGGAAACAATCAAATGTGAATATATTGTTCTAATATAATTTTGTTTTATTGATTTAGGGAGATATAGGATTACCAGGCCCAAAGGGATCTGTAAGTATAATGAATAACAATGGTATAAAAAATTAAAAATATCAATAAAGCTATAAAATGTAATGCTCTGCTTTATGAAATCATTCTACAAAGTTCATAAAGAACTTTCCTTCAAGGAAATAAATGTCTAAATTTATTCTTTAGATAATGGAGTAATCCAATAGAAAAAATTCACAACCATGTAAATGGATCTACCTTTTGAACTAGTCATTCTAAAGGAAAATTTTTTCACATTATAAATGGGTCAATGAATGGTCCATGATAATACTGTAATTTCCTCCCCAAACGGGTCATTTTTAAAGCACTAACTTGTGCTTTGTGGTGACGAGAGAATAATTGAATTTCATTGGCAGTTATATTACTGCAAAATATTTCAGCAATTTTCTTAATTTCCTGCATGTTCTAGCTGAGGAAGTAATATAGAGGCATAACACATAATATAATAGGAAATTATTAAAACTAGAAAATGATCTTATGTTCAATTTTGTCATATTACAGAGACTAATGTTCTCAGAGATTAGATGTGTTTAGAATTATAGATCTAATTAGTAGAAACCTGAAGTATTTTGCTAATTTAAGAGGAATACACATTTAATACCATCAGAAACTGATGGTATAAAGAGAAAACATGAAGCTAAGATCTCAATCTCAAATGCACTACCACCAACTTCTAGTTAACTTCCAAGTCCTTCCTATTTCTGAAATATTCCCTACTCCTCTGTCTCTATCCAACAAATTATCCTCATGGCAGCCAATGTAATCTAAATAAAATGGCAAAACCTGTTATGTCACCCTTTTTTTGCTTAAAACCCTTCAAGAATAACATTTTATAGAATAAAATCATTGTTTCGCATGGTATATGAAGCCTTTGAGGAAGTGTTCTTTGCTTCTCTAATCTCATCTTGTACATTTGTGGAATTCATCCATTTTAGTTTCACAAAAAAAGTGAATTAATTTAGTTGTTTTAAAAAGTAGTTATTGTAGACAAGGATTCTTTCAAATGCATTTAATGGTCTACTCTCAGGAACAAAGCCAAAGTTGTTACGTTTTTGTTGTGATGGAATAAGGGGTTTAAGTTTTTTAATATTTAGATTTCAATTTTCTTAGAAAAACTGTGAACTTGCTTTTTTTTTTTCTTGGCCCAGTATTTTAAGTACAGCATTTTAAGTGCATTGAGTTAGTTTATGTTGGTATTTTGTCATGTCATGTCATGCTATTTAGTACTTTTTCCTATTTTCCTAGTCTGGAACACACTCCTCTTTCCTTAGAATAGCTACCTCCTATTTAAACATTTAGATCCACCCTCAACTTAATTTTCTCAGGGAGGACCCACCCAACATTAAGCTCCATGCACTCTACTGAAATGGATCTTACCACATTATATTAACTTACCTGTCTCGAAAAACCAAGCATCAAGTGACATTTTATAGCAAGAATTTTTTAAAGGAATGGTTTAGGATTGAACAAAATGTAAAGTGTAAACCCTGATAGAATATAGTAATAGAAATCCTACATCACATCTAGAGATTTTTAGTAATGTTCAATGGAAAGAATTAAAATTGTAAAAGAAAAAAATTACAATGTAACAAATAATATAAGTTAATTGTTCTATTTTGGTACATATTAGGAATTAATACAATTTTAATTCATCAGTTAATTCATCAGTTCTTCCCTACCCCTATTTTATCTGACACTGCTCAGGTAATACTGATGAAATTGAACCATAGTGTCCCAGAGTCAGGGAAAATAATTACTAACACAAAGATTTCTCTGATTTCAGCATATATGAACTTATTAAGTAGGATTTGTCTGTACCCTAATTTCTACTTCATTGTACTGTTCTTTAACTGAGGAATTATTTCCCAAAGATCCAGGGCCCTTATGATATCTTGGTCATGTTGACCCTTAATCTTTTCATCCAAAATTCTCTTATTCTAGCAATATTTCAACCATTGCCTGCAAAAGAGTACACTTTGATTTGATCTCTTTATTTTCTGACAGTTCTTTAGTTCATTTGACTTCTCTTTGGGTTGTTTTAGAAGTTGTTATAGTTTTGCACTTGAGCACCTGACAATCTGACAATTCCGCAGTCTTTCATAGTATATATTTAGCTCTGCTTATTGACACTGTCTTTCAGGAAGTCTTTTAAGCCGTAATTTCTTTATAGAAGCAATCTTGGCAAGTTGGCTTAGATGAATATCAATTTTTTTTGCACGAAGTTGGAAAAAGCACACTTGCCAGGCTTTATTTGGATAGCTAGTGAAAGCATTGCTTCATTACCTTCTTCCCCTGGGTTTAAAATATTTGAATATTTGAAAGAGTTAGCTCTTCCTAGATAAATGCATATGAAAAAACACAGGATGGAGTTGCTTATAATCTTTCACATCCTGAACACTAGCTGCCTCCTGTCCTTTTATCTTCTCATTCTTATTTCCAACAACATTATGTTATAGCTACTCTGCCACAAATTCCACCAGGAGAATTGGACAAATTTTAGTTTCACAAAAAAAGTGAGTTAATTTAGTCTTTTTAAAAAGCAGTTATTGTAGACAAGGATTCTTTCAAATGCATTTAGTGATCTGTTCTCAGGAGCAAAGCCAAAGTTGTGAATGTTTTTGTTGTGAGGAAATAAGGGGTTTAAGTTTTTTAATATTTAGATTTCAATTTTCTTAGAAAAACTGTCAACTTGCTTTTTTTAGCCCAGTATTTTAAGTATAGCATTTTAAGTGCATTGAATTAGTTTATTTTGTAGTTCCTGGATATACCTAGTATCTTCAGATTAGCCAAAAAAAATGTTATAAAGGCTGAATAACATGTATTCTTGAAAATATCTTTATTTTTTTGTTGACACCCAAATAGCATATCTTGTAGGAACTCAGTGAGGTTTCTTGAGACCAGGAATGCTAATAGGCATTATTAAAAACTAACTTGCAGAGGCTGGGGTGTGTGTGTATCTTAGTGTGGAGCACATGCTTAGCATGTGCAAGGCCTTAGGGTCCATCCCCAGCTCCAAAAAAAAATTAAAAACAAAAACAAAAAAAACCTCAAACACAAGTGACTTGCTCTTAGGAAGTGACTTGAGGTATGAAGAATGGTCTTTACAATCTATTATTCCAATGAAGGTTTTGGAATAATAAGTAATAGATTTTTAATAGTTTACTTGAATTGAGTCTCGGAGACTGGTGAGTTGGTAGTGGTAATATGTGCCTGCATCTTGTGCTAACTTCTTACAGGGAACCTCTTAGGAGATAGAATGTAGGGAAACCCCAAATTTCATGTGTTTATATTTAATAGTAAGCGGGCACAGTCCTTGTGTCTAGCCCTGGTTTTATAGTTTACTGTTTTGTTTCAGATGGGTAACCCTGGGGAGCCTGGCTTGAGAGGGCCTGAAGGAAGTCGGGGGCTTCCTGGAGAGGAAGGACCAAGAGGACCTCCTGGACCACGGGGCGTGCAGGGAGAACAGGGTGCCACGGGACTGCCTGGTATCCAGGGCCCTCCGGTGAGTGTCCCTTTGGAAGCTCCATCCCATAGCACTGGGGCTAGACTAGATCCTAGCTACTTAGCTGCAAGTTCTCCTATAAATTCAGCCACCTGGTTCCTGGCAGAGTCTGTCAGTTTACAATTTAACAGTGTTCTCTTTATGGTTCCATGGATAAACTGCCTTTTTTTCTTTCCTGTCCCAGGGTAGAGCACCGACAGATCAGCACATTAAGCAGGTTTGCATGAGAGTCATGCAAGGTAAATAAATCACAATGGTTAAACTTTTTCCACCATAAACTCTTGCTTCTTGAGATTTTAGTCTTGTAGGTGTGCAAATAACAGTGGCTTTTTGTGTGCTTTAAGGGTGGGAGATTTTGAGTAACATTAATGGCAATTTCTTTTATTCAGTTGTTGCTATCCACACAGCTTATATCCTCACAGTAAAATATTACTTTCTTGTTAACCTGCTTTCTTTTTCTTTTCTCCTCTTCCTTCTTCCCCAACCCCAGGGGGTAGAGATAATTTACAAGAAAGTACACACACACACAGAATTTTCTTTTGAACACAAATTCTCAGGTGTCTCTCCTTAAGATCCTACCACTTAGTATGTTTCTTGCAGTGCCTAGGAGCTCTCTAAATAATTTGAGAACTAAATGCCAGGTTCTAAGCCTATAAGGAGCCTAAGGACATTATTTCTACTTATGTAAAATATATGTAAAGAAGCAATGACCAGCATTTTTCCAAAATGACAGTATATTAATAACATTTGTTAATCTTAATCTGCATTTACCTATAGCTGTGGCAATGGCTGTTTGTTATCAAACCATACAGAAAAGGAAGATGCACAAAATTATCTTGACCCTGAGGAGATCCTGTAACATTGGAGCCTTCTAACAAAATTATCTTATTCTGTGCTAAAGAAATTCTTTTCTTTTGTATGCTCACTAGACAGTTTAGTGTGTCTCATGAACTTACAGAGTTTTCCAGAATCAAATGGGAAAGAAATGAAGACTTATGTTTTTAAAATATTTTTTTTGTTGTAGATGGACCTTTATGTAGATGATCTTTATTTTATTTTTTTATTTTTATGTGGTGCTGAAGATTGAACCCAGTGCCTCACACGTGCTAGGCAAGTGCTGTACCATTCAGTCACAACCCTAGCCCAGAAATGAACACTTCTATATTTGAAAACAACATAGGCCTCTTCATTGCAGAATTTTATCTTGAAAGTTTATTTCAGTTTTAAACATTACATGTCAAGAAAATTACGATTTTTTGCTTACTTGAATAAAACAAATTTAGAATATTCACATTTAAAGAATTTTAAAATGTGGGCTAGAAAATTGGTTCCAATTCATATTCTCCTTAGAATCCTAAAGCTTTAAGAAATATTATACTAGCATATTTCCTTTAGAGCATTTTAATGGGGAGATTTTCTTGTATTCTATGGATTTAGTGGGTGATTCTGAATCTATTTAATGGTTACTGAGAAAGCCCACACAGTTATTAATTTTTAAGACAGACTGTGACCATTCCCAAGAAAAAGGTTATATTTTAATGATTGTTGTCTATTCCAAGCATGAAGAAAAAAATGGAGGAGAAGGATTTATAAGAAACTATGAATCCTCATGATATTTCAGCTTGTGCAATATCTTCAAACCAAAATGGCTTTTAGTTTTTGACAATAGGTCCCAAATGGTGTCTGAATACTAATTTTGGACAATGCCCTTGGCTTTTAAAAAGCTTCTGGACATGACTTCCACCCATGTTAAGAAACTCATTGTTCTTCCCATCCTGGGTTTTCAGATACCCAGCTAGGATTCAAGTGACACACTCATCCTTGCAGAGCAGCACTAGTCCCAAAGCCCCGCACTTCAAACTCCTCGCCCTTGTCTCAAAACAGCAGAACCAAATATATCAGGAGAGTTGAACACAGCAGACCAGCAAAACTTCCTGGCAGAAAGCCCATGGAAAAAGTCTTCCAAGTTTTGGTGACACATTTAGAAAAACAAGGCACTTGGAATACCTCTCTTTTCATTTGAATCACTTTCATGTTTTTGACTTTTCTGGGTTATTCTGTTTATTATCTTTAGAGCATTTTGCTGAGATGGCTGCTAGTCTCAAGCGTCCAGACTCTGGTGCCTCTGGTCTCCCTGGGAGACCTGGCCCTCCTGGCCCCCCTGGCCCCCCTGGAGAGAATGGTTTCCCTGGTCAGATGGGAATTCGTGGCCTCCCTGGCATTAAGGGTCCCCCTGGTGCTCTTGGTTTGAGGGGACCTAAAGGTAAGTTGTTTTGCCCAGGTGGAACCTGGGAACACACATGACCTTTTTTCAGTTGTACAGTGTATGTCCAAGCTCAAGGAAGTCCTGCTTTGCCAATGTCTGATGAGTTAAGATGTATAGTATTCTCTTTTACAATGACGATGGTAAAGATTTGAAAACTCTTATTTTCTTTCGATGCTGCTGTACCACAACAGTAAACTAAATACTACAATTAAGCTCCCCTGACTTTTAGTACTGATCTTACTCAATCAAGATTAAAGCAATCTTGTGCTTTAATCACAGTTAGTTAAAAAACAAACCTAAAGTCATTGTAGAGCTCTTCTAAAATGGCAAGCATCTTACAATGCATGTATCTGTTACTTAAACTAACAATATTTGCTAGCAGGACATAGGAAAAATTACCTAATGAATTAGAGCTGCCTTCCTCTTCAAAAGTGACATTGGATATTTACTTTTGATATTTCTCTCTGGATCAAACTTTATTCTTTAAAATATTTGTTTCTTCCCTTTTATTTAAAACAAACAAAATCCTTGCATCCAATATTTTGCAGAAAACCCACAGGTTTGTGAGCATGTAAGATATTCTGCAGGACTGGCAGAAAGATTGGTTGCTTCAGATGGCATTTGCTAGTTGAGGTGTTGAGTTAGTGACAGCTCACTGGGGAACTTTAGGAAAACATGACATCAGAAACAAGAGAGGCACTTTTAAAAAAAGAATTAATACTGTGGTACTCCAATTAGGGCTAAATATTATGGTGTGAGTGGTCAGAGGGCAAGGAAGCTGCCTTTTTGGATCTGTAAATGAATTGCTTGATGCAGTTGGCTAACTACACCCTCAGCTGGAACAATTTATTTAATTACTTTTTTTGGCATGTGCAGCACTGCATGTTTAAAAATGAGCTTTAATTGGGGCCTCTTGTAAGACTGGTACAATTTTAAAGCTTTCAGAGGTTGTACACATCACATAGAGCTGAGGGTAGAGCCCATTTTAAAGAGAACTGGGCATTTTCTCTGACAGAATCACATACCTCTTTATCTTCGCATTGCTTTTAGCTACTAGTTCGGCAACCTATGCCTTGGTGATTTCTATGAATGGTCCCTGAAGGCCATTTCCAGGAAACTCCATTGCCTTGGGTGGGTTGTTGGCTTAGTTGGACCTGTGGTACCATAGCCTGTGGATAATGGATAATGACAGCCTTTACTGAGTCTCTTTGTTTTTATTTAGTTAATTTTTATTAATGTAGCTTTTTTTGGTTTCATTTTTTTTCTTTTTTTTTTTTTTGAGATGGGGTCTTGCTATCTGTTCAGGCTGGTCTCAAACTTATAGGCTCAAATGGTCCTCTTGCCTCAGCCTCCCAAGTAGCTGGGATTACAAGCATATACCACCACTCCTGGCTATCCCGAGTCTCTTTAAGAGTAAAGGTTCTGAGAGATGCCTGGGTGTCAGCATCAGCAGGGACTTTGTTAGGATCATCAAATCTCTGCATCACCCCAGACCTACAGGATCAGAAGCTCTGGGGGTGGGGCCTAGCATTCTGGTTTGACAGAATGATTCTGATCAGGTGATTCTGATCTGGCTAAGCAAATGGGTGTGGAAAAATCAGTCACCCATTTTCCTACTGAAAGGGATCACCTTGATAGGTCTACAGAAATCACAGCCAGTTTTCTTTGGCTAAAAGTAATTCTCCACTTTTTCAGCAGAGATTACTGTGAGCTAGTAACAGAACTCCCCTTTCAGAAATGAAAATGTCCATGTCACTTACTATGCTAGGAGACTCTGTCAACAGCTGCCTTTCTCAGCCTGGACTGCACATTGGAATCACCAGAGGAACTGTAAAAACTACTCATGCCTGGTCCTATTTCCAGAGATTCTGATTTAATTGGTCTGGGCACTGGGACTTTAAAATATTCCCCAGGTGATTTTAATGTGCAGCCAGGACTGAGAACCACTGAAAACACAGGTGAATTGTTTGGGAAGCTGTCTGGAAGGTCTCAGCCATGTTGAATTGTGGCAAGGCAGGACTGGTTTGACTAACGAAAGAGTCTCATTTGAAAGGAAGCAAAGCATATTTCTATGTTTGGAACCTGAAAAATGTCTCTAAGCACTCAATTCATTCATCAGGTATAACAGGATCTTGCAAGGTATTTGCCCCTAATTTTTTTAGTATTCTTGAAAATAATCTGAATTGATATAATTCTTTTTTCTAAGGAAATTTTTCTCCCCCTAGTCATCCATTCCTTTCTTGTCACTGGATTGATTTAAAGCAATACCTTCATTTAGTTTTATTTTGAAATTTGGGGTGGAGCAGGGAGGGGCAATCATATATGTATATATATGTGTATATGTATGTATGTATTAATCAGCACATATATTTGGAAATATATAATTATAAGTAACTGGACTTCGCCATTCTTGTCCCATCACATACATGAAAATATAGAAAATATATATAGTGTGTGTGTGTGTGTGTGTGTGTGTGTGTATGTATGTTTACTACCCAAAGGTTTGCAGCATAAATTTCCCCCAAGAAAAAAAATTCCACCATTTTTAAAAAATTAAAAATTTTAGCCAATTAGATTATTTCAGTATTGCCTTTTGACTCCCCCCACCCCCAATTAGTGAAGAAGGGATGGCAAAAGTCTTGTTCTATCATATAGTCACTTTGAGTCTTTTCCTAGAGAAATTGTTACATAAATAAGAAACTAGTCATATTATTAATGCTTTTATAACAATTCAGGCTCTGTCTTAGTTTGTTCTGCCAAAATACTCTGGAAAACAAGTGGAATGTTTACAATAGGAGCTTACAGAAATATGCCTCAAATCATTATCAAAGTTTGGATCAGTTGTGTAATTTTCCTTTGTTTTCCACTGACATGTTTTATATAATATTACACAAACATGTAGGGCTAAGGCCCATGCCTGATGTATATTTTATATGTGAACCTGAGCAGGATACGTGTCCTCAAACTGGCGTATGTTCGCTTTGCTTGGTATTATATTAATCCTTCATGCAATAAATATTAGTTTTAAACATTCACAGTTTGGATTAGTTTTAAGTCCCTTTGAGTAAGGCTGATCATTTTTAGATATTTTAGTGTGACGCAAACAGATGTGTCATTATGTAAATGAAGGTTAGAGAAAACACAAGTGACTAACACCATTTTTTTTAGTATTAATCTGTTCACAGAACACAGAGATAGAGCATCAATTATAGCTTGCCAGTAAATGAAATAAATAGCAATGAGAATTTTCACTCTGTTCATGATAAGCTGTTTTTCTGCTTAAAGTGTATTTTCCTTCATACCTGTTCTAAATCTTTTTTTGAAAGCTCTTTATGTGGGGCTGGGGAGATAGCTCAGTTGGTTGAGTGCTTGCCTTGCAAGCACAAGGCCCTGGGTTCAATGCCCAGCACACCCCCCCCCCCAAAAAAAAAGCTCTTTATGTGACTGAGTAGGCTAATAAAGGTGGACCTTTAGTTCCCTGAGCCAGTTTTTTTTATATCTCAAAGGAAAACATCAGGTTTGAAGAAGATGATGAACCCTTGCCGATAGCACCACCCAGGTTCTATTACCTGGGTGATGTGGTTTGCTGAGGAGCAGCAGTTGACAGTTGAGCTAACTTTCTTTTCTTTTTTTTTTTTTTAATTATTTTTTATTTTTACAGACTGTGTTTTGATTCATTGTACAAAAATGGGGTACATCTTTTCATTTCTATGGTTGTGCATGATGTAGATTCATACCATTCGTGTAATCATACATGTACTTGGGGTGATGATGTTTGTCTTATTCCACCATTTTTCATACCCACCCCTCTCATTTCCCTCTATATAATCTAAAGTTCCTCCATTCTTCTCTCACCCCGCCACCTCCCCACCCCCATTATATATCATCATTCACAGGGAAAACATTCGACCTTTGGTTTTTTGGTGGCTTATTTCACTTAGTATGATATTCTCTAATTCCATCCATTTATCTGCAATGCCATAATGTTATTTTTCTTTATGGCTGAATGGTATTGTGTATATATACCATAGTTTCTTTGTCCATTCATCTGTTGAAGGGCATCTAGGTTGATTCCACAATCTAGCTATGGTGATTTGAGCTGCTATAAACATTGATGTGGTTGTGTTACTGTAGTATGCTAATTTTAAGTCCTCTGGGCATAAACAAGGAGTGGGATAACTGAGTCAAAAGGTGGGTCCATTCCAAGTTTTCTGAGGATTCTCTACACTGCTTTCCAGAGTGGCTACACCAATTTGCAATTGCACCAGCAATGTAAAAGTGTGCCTTTCCCCCCACATCCACACCAACATCTATTATTTTTTGTGTTCTTGATAATAGCCATCCTAATTGGAGAAGGATGAAATCTTAGAGTTGTTTTAATTTGCATTTCTCTAATTACTAGGGATGTTGAACACTTTTTCACAGAGGGAAGACCTAAAGGCAGCATTGCAGGACAGCAGTCTTATTCCTTGCTAGCAACATTTTAAATTTGGTGCGGTTTCATGCAAGAATGTATAAAGAAGTTTAACTTTATTATCTAAGTGAAAGCTACATTTTAATTTCTAATCTTCAGAAAATGTGGCACATTTGGAGATTCTTTTTTCATCACCGACCTCCAGAGTTACAGTGATATGACAATTTAAATTGCTAAGTTAACAAGAATGTTTAAGCTGTTAGTTTTTAAGATGCTATTGATGATGGGCACCTAGCTCACATGAGTATAAGTTCAAGCAGAGTTCTGTATCTTTACCTTATAAGTTTAAATTATTGTAAAAATGTACTTTTTCATTATAAAAAATGTACATGGGGCATCCTTGACAAAAATTAAATTATGGTGACTATTTAAACATTCACTTGATAAGTTTTTTGATGTTTGACTAATGTGCAGATGATTGTAGATATCCTTCCTACTTTTCTTATTTACTTGACTTTGTCTTTTAAATTACGTCTGACTTGACTCAATATTGAATAGGGTTGAGCTGATAGGATGTTTGGAAAAGATGACTACAAAATTTGTAGCAAAGTGCCATTGCAACTTTTATTAGTGTAGTATAATATACTACTATACTAATGTGATATTAAATAATGCCTTTTACTAGGAACAGTAGAATCATTTAACTAAAGTATTAAGTAATTTCATTAATGAGGCCAAGTTATTGGCTTTGGTCTCTGCAGGAGCCTGGATAATTAATGTAACTTTATTCTGTTGGCTGCTGAATCCCAAGTTTAATCAACTGTCTTGTAAATGTCTTGCAAGTACACATGGTTGGTTGCAATCCAAATTATATTCCCTATAAATGAGTCAGTGGTGAAGACACTTGTGACAGCACACTTTAAATTTTTAAAGTTCATTAATTTATTTTTGGTAAGACTAAATTTACCTTGTTTGAAAATTTTTAAAAATGTATGAAGGGTAGTGAAGAATTTCTTTCTCACTTCTGCCTCGCATCTGTCTAGCTTCCTTTACCTTTTCCAATATGTAATCATTATTATTTTTTTAAAAATATTGTGTTAGTTGTTGATGGGCTTTTATTTTCATTCATTTATTTATATATGGTTCTGAGAATCAAAACACATGCCTCACACATACTAGGCAAGTGCTCCACCACCGATCCACAACCCCAGCCCCTGTAATCATTATTATTAGTTTCTTTCAAATTCTTATAAGCAATCATATGTAAGTTTATATGAACATGTATTTTTCCCTGAATCCCATTAAAAACAGAACCATATTGTCCTTTAGCAAGTAATCTGGACCTTGCTCTTTTTCCTGACAACATGTCTTGGAGATCGTTCCTAAGAGCTTCCTGGTTCTTCCTCACAGTTGCATACTATTTCATTCTGTGGACATATCATATATTTTACTATTTAATGGACATTTAGATTGTAATCTTCTTCTATTACAGCAAGGTTGCAATGAACAACAGTGTACATATTTCCTTTTTGTACATAATATCGCCATACCCTCTATCTCTACCTCTAATTCTGTCACTATTTCTAGGATTAATTTTTATAAGGAGAATTGCTGGTTAAAATGGAACTTCCATTTGTAATTTCAATAGTTATCATCAAATTGCCCTCCAAGGAGACTGCACCCATTTATACTCTCATCAGTGATGTATGATACTGTATTTTTCTATAGATGTGCTAAATATGTTTAACTTTGGAACTTTCATTGATCTTTTTCATTAAAAATAGTATCTTTGTTTTGTTTTTAAAATTTGCATTTGAGAGCAAATTCAGGGACTTTTTCATACATCTAGGAGTCATTTTTGTGTCCTATTAATGACCAGCCTACTCGTATATTTTGCTCACATTTTTTTTTTTTTTTTGGTTCCAGGGATTGAACACAGGGTTGCTTAATCACTGAGCCTCATCCCTAGCCCTTTTTAGTTTTTGTTTTGAGACACGGTATCTAAATTGCTGAGGGTTTCTCTGAATTGCTGAGGCTGGCTTTGAACTTGCGATCCTCTGCCTCAGCCTCCCAAGCCACTGGGATTACAGGTGTGCACTACCACACCTGATGCTCATTTTAAAAATGTGTTATTGGCTTTTATGTATTGATTTTTAGGGACTGTTCACATTTTGAATCATAATAGAAAGCCCAACTCAAATTTGAAGTTATGATTCTCCCTTTTTTCTTCTGGTTCTTAAATATTTGATCTATTTGTAATTTAGCTTGGAGTATGGTGTGAGATACAGAGGTATAGATGTAACTTTTTTTTTTCCAGTTGAGCACCCACTTTGCCCCACACTATTTATTGACTTGAAATTGTTCAACTTTTCCCCATTTTAAGATGCCACCTTTATTATAAAGCAAATTCCCTTATGTGTTTGGACTTTCTATTCTGCTCCACTAATCTGTTTATTTCTGGATCAGTACCACACCATTTCCATTGGTTTAATATTTGGTAGGATTAATTCCCTTTGTGTTGCTTTTCTTTGTGGTTTGTGGCTAATCTGGCTTATGTGTATTTTTCAACACAAACTTTAGAATCACCTTCTCTGTCTAAAAACATGCATTTGTATTTTTATTGGGATCCTGAGAAAATTCACCTCAGGGAGGACTGACAATGCTTTACCATGATGTCACTCCATTTAAGAACACTTTGTAGGTCTTTCTGAGTATCCTTCAGTAGTGTTCAATGTTTTTCATTATTGGACTTGCATATTTCTGATTCAGTTTATTTCTAGCTATATAATATTTCAATTGCTATTAGAAATGATATCCTTTTATTCCATGTCTTATAACTGGTTGTTTGTAGATGTGAAAATGACTGATTTCAATATTATAATTTTAATCCTTTTCATTTTACTGAATTCTTTTACTGTTTGTAGTAGTTTTTGAGTTGATTTTCTAGAACTTAAAATATAAACTCATATCCCATGAAAATAGGGATGATTATAACTCATCAGATGAAGTGATTTGTAGTAGTGATAGGTGAGCTTCCTTGCTCTTCTGATTCCCCTGGAGCTGCCTCCTATGTTTCCCAGGAAGCATTGTGCCGACTTTTGGGCGGAGACTGGTGTATATTTTCATGTTAAGGAAGTAGCCACTGATTCTTAATTTATTGAATGTTTTACCAAGAAAGTATGTTAAATTTTGTGAAATATTATTGCAATATCTATGCATAAGATCATTTGATATTTTCCCTTTAGATCTGTTAATATGATGAACTTGCATTTCGCCTTGCTCCAAATACCACAACCTAGTTTATTGTAACTTTGTGACATTTTGGCTTCTGAATTTTGGCTTTGCTTGAAGTTTAAAATATAGAAGTTTATTTTTATGGAAACATATAAGAATAATATTTCTTTAATGAAATGCAGGTGACTTGGGAGAAAAGGGGGAGCGTGGCCCTCCAGGAAGAGGCCCCAAAGGTTTGCCTGGAGCTACAGGTCTCCCAGGTAAGTGAGTTGTGTGGCAAGGTGAGGTGGGAAAATTGGTCACAAGTGTGCACTCTGAACTGAAATAAAAAAAAATGTGCTGCTTGACCACTTAAGAATATCAAGTGATTATGATGGCTAGTATAGATTTTTCAAGATCAGTTTTAATGAACAGTTAAATGATCTATAAGTTATGTCTGTATGCTTGTGAGAAAATAGATGTCAGGACTTGAAATATTTATTTCTTAAACAGATGCTTCAAGAAAAATAATGTCAAGGTCTAGCCATAATCCACTCATTATAAAAATCTGAATAAATAAAATCCTATCCATCTGTAGCTCAGGTGATAGTTTTAAAAATTATTATTATTATTATTGTGTGTGTGTGTGTGTGTGTGTGTGTGTGTGTGTGGTGGGAATCAAACTCAGGGCCTGGCATATGGTAGGCAAGCCCTCTACCACTGAGCTATGCCCTTAGCCCCTATTTTTAAATCTAAAAACTAGAGCAGTTGGAAAATTATCTCAAATTTTTATTTATTCTTGTTTTATAGGAAATAACTGAAAATTTATTTTAAAAACCCCCCTTTCAAACATCCAGACCTCCAAACATCCATATATCCCCCTTGATCTCCCTAAAAATAAGCCCACACATTCCTACCCATCACCACAAAGAGCCACACATAAGCCACATATCACAGCTGCAGGGACTGAGGCAACAGAGCAGTCTATGTGTGAGGAGACTGGTTTTCTCACTGAGCATCCTGTGTTCTTTTTATACACTGACTGCTCTGTTTTGCCAGGGTCTTGGCTGGAACAGACTCATCCACTGGGAAATGACTTGCACTCTCAACCATAGCTGCAGCACAGCAGGGCTGAAAGGCAGTTCAGTTCAAGACCAGGACTGATGTGCAGGCTCCCAGAAACCTCTCCTCTTCCAGCTAAAGCAATGGCTGAGGGAGGCTCCCACACCCCACCTGTCTGTTGTTGTAGAGGTGAGAGGGGTTGCACAGGAAAAAAAGTGAGGTGGTGCGTGCTTCCATAATGGATTTGGAAAACTTGGTTTAGGGAAATTTAGGAAAAGAAATCACCATTTTATAATTCTGCCAGAGGCTTACATACTTAATCATGGCTATAATTGTAGCCAAAAAACATCATTGCTTTCCAATTATCTATTTCATTGCTCCTGGGGATTGCTTTCTTATTAAATTTTTTTTAAAAAATATGAATACATTTGGAGATAGCTCAAACACTGCTTTTCTAAAACTGTGACTCATGGACCTGTCAAGATATATTCACAACTTAATATATTTCATGATTGGAAAAGGAAGCTTTAATGATCAGACAAGGAAAGAAAATCTGAAGGGAGATAAATAGAATCAAGGAAAAATTTTAATATGAGGAAAAGTCTGGATTCATTAACAGATGTTTAGAAGGGAGAAAAAGGAAATAGCATTTACTAAGAATGTTATTGTCCTGTACCGGTGATAGTGATAGAAGGGTTCAAAGCTGGTTAAATATCATTATCAAAACTTCCTTAATTATCTATGAATTTATAGGATCCTCTAATGATTTCTTCTCCAATTTTTGTTAATCAGTCACTTAAAAGTTCTTTAAAAATGGCTTTCACTAGTAAGATTTTCCTTTATTGAAAATATATTTTGATTTCTAGTGATTCCTACTTTCAAAAAATGTGTTGGTAAACCATATTTTAACTTTAAAAATTGAAGATCTAAGAACACCAGCTCTGTACTGCACTGCCTCAGAATGCCACCAGGGGGCACATATTTCCCGGTGTAGTAAACCACCCACCGTGGAGGGGCAGAGTCTGACTGGTGGGGTGAAGGGGTTGCTCCTCAGCCACTACTCAAATGGGGGGACCTCTACTATCATTTTGGCTACAGTGCTTTGTTGTTTAAAAATACCCATTTGCCATATGGTTTGTTTCTCACAGTCTGAAGTGTGCAAGGCAAGGATCTAAAGAAGGTGGCTCTGCAGCCAGCTCACCAGGTGTCTGCTCTGCTCTTTCACTTACTTCTGGTGACTTTACCTCTTAGTGCTTCAGTTTTGTTCTCTGAAAAATAGGAGTCATAGGCACAGTCCTCACAGAGCTATTTAGGAGGACACACAGACGTGACAAAACATGTAAAGCTCTTAGAACAGTGCTGGCACAAGGCACACTCTGCAAATCTAGTTGTTACCATTGTTGTCACTCCTCTTTTTATACTTAAGGAAATAGGGACTGAACAAAATGATGGTCTGACAGTCCAACAACCTGATTAGCTTGTCTTTGCCTCCCTGGCTACGTGACTTGGGTATGTTCCTGACACTTAGTGTCTTTCTTTCTATCCTCTCCTCTCCTATCTGCAATCCCTGGGCCATTAGATCCCCCACCCTTCTGTTTCTTACTAGAGCCCAGTTAATGTTAATGCTTGGTTGTGTTGTCTCAATAAGAGACACTCTCTGTGCCTACTACCACTGAACTTGCCTTCTTTCTTGGCACTCTGAGGATTTTAAGAAAAATATTTAAGAATAGATTCTGATTTCTTTGAGAATTCAAACTCACTGGGGAAAGGAATAAATTAAATGATGAACCTCATCTATGTGCATACCAGGAAGTAAATTACCAGGTAATTGTGAACTGAGATGTTTTTCTCATCTTGAATGAGCAGTTTATACTTGGCCTTGTGCTGGACCACACTAGTCTACAAGACTGTTCAGTTTTTTTTGTGAAAAGTCTGCAGTGAGGTAAGCATTGCTTGTGAATGTTTAATTAAAAAAACACTCCGTTTAGTCTTTGGCTTTGTAGTGGCCATTCATCCTATTTCCAGTGATTTCCACAATCATTTTAGATGATTTTGGGTTTTTCTGTAAACTAATTTCCACCAATTCTGTAAACATACTGCTTTGTACTACCAGAAAGCAGACTCAGAGTAAGAAATAGAACATTATAGCACATGTAGAAAGTTTAAATAACCAGTATATTAATCATAAGGTACCCAATTTAATGCTGAAAATGAATTGAAGTGTTTTGTTTGTTTGTTTGTTTGTTTGTTTGCCTGCACACAGTCCTTTTCATTCCATAGCTTTTATCCCCTACTAGGCTGCCTCTTTCCGACTGGTCCAGGCTTCCCGGCCGGTTGACCTCCACCAATGTAACATGGCTACCCTCTAGTGTTCACAGAGAGAATGACACACATAATTTTTAAAAAATCATGAAATGTTTGGCAAGGACATTTTTATAGGTCCTTGAGATTTCAGAATCATTAGGCATTAAGTGTGGCTAACACACCTGTGAGGCAGGCAAAGAGAGCATTTCAGATCCATACTTTCTCTTCTTAAGGGATGCAAAGTACCATAAGCATATTTTTAACACAGCTGCTGAACTGAACATTTATGCCAATTTGTGAACAGCTCCACTTCTTGAATGCCTTGAACTGTGACATGGTATCACCCTGAATGAGGCAAGCCCACAAGACGTTTAGAACTTCCTTGAGAGTAAGTGCCTTAGGTCAGGGCTCACCAGAAACTGACAATCTGTTATGTTAAGGCTGGGGTTTTTCCCCCACTTCTGACATTTTTACAGGATAAAACCTCATTAAAAGACCTTGAGTTTCTTAGGGTGGTAGTCTCTAAGAATCAGTCCTGACTCTTGGCTGTTGTGCCTCTATTTCCTAGTCAAACAAGACCCAATGAATTAAACAACAGCAACATCAACAACAACACACACACACACCCTCTACAGAGTTAGTAACTATCAATAGGTATGGAAATAGAGTTTTGTATAATAGTTTTAAAGGCGCTTTTTCTAACTCCTACTTTTCTAATTATGTACCTTTGGGCAGTTTTTAACCTTCTTAATTCAGTTTCCACTTGTGGAAAATGAGATCAGTGATGAGTGCATGTCATGGGAAAGGGGCTTGTTATAAAGTGGTGATGATAACATCATCCAGAGCTCCAAAGGGTAAACTGCTGCATTTCCAAAGGCAGAATCAGAGGTAGATAGGATGGCTTCCTCAACCTTTTCCTCAAAGGATGAACAGGACTTTGGTATAGACTCAGCATGTTAAAAAAACTTCTCCTGAGGAAAGTAAATGTGAAAATCTTAACAGGTTTCCTTTTGTCTTTTTTGTTTGTTTGTTTCTTTTTTGACACTGGGGATTGAATGCAGGGGTGCTTAACCCCTGAGTCACATCCCCAGTCCTTTTTGTTTTTTGTTTTGAGACAGGGTCACATTAAGTTGCATAGGGCCCCACCAGTTGCTGAGGCTGACCTCAAACTCCTCCACCTCAGTCTTCCATGTCACTGAGATTACAGGCATGTGCACCTGGCTTCCTCCTATTTTTTAATGTTTGAAGGGAATTTATTCTCATATATTCAATTTAAGGTTTTAGGCAGGGGGCTGGTTCTACAAATAAAATTTTGAATTAGTTGATAATAGTTAGAAATTGACAACTCTTTATTTCAAAACTTAGCTTCCTGACTTTTGTTGAAAATCATCGAAGTTCTGGCAACACTGGCTCCTATTTCTCAATGGCAGCTGTTAGCTGAATCAGAGCTGCTGCCAGCATCCACTTCCCAGTTCACCAAGCGCCTTATTCTCCCGCTTGTCTCCCCAATACTGATGTGGACTATTAGTAGCCATTTTTTATTAGACTTGTACTGTAACTTTTCTTCTAATAAATAGTTGGGGATTTCTTAATCAACACTAATTTCTTTATGACATTAGATATGAGCAAACTTTTCTGTAAAGAAATATTTTTTGGCTTTGAGTGCCAGGTTGTCTCTGTTGCAGTGACTCCAGTTTGCCTTATAATGCAAAAGTAGCCACAGACACTATGTAAACAAGTGACCATGGCTGTGTTCTAATAAAACCATTTAGAGAAATAAGATTTGACCCATGGTTTTCAACCTCTTCTTTGGGCAAGGTTATTTTCTACTCTTAATCTTGATTTGATTTGTTAAGGCAGAGCTGGTATGTCGCAATGGGGACATTCCTACTGATAAAGTGCATGAAAGCCACCTTTTATATTTAGTTATATCTGGTCTATCTTTTCAACCTTAAAAAAATGAACTTAACCTTTAACTACCTCAAGTGTCAGGGGGTCTGAATAGGCTCTGAGATAAAGGCGCAGTTGCAACAGCCTTATCGATCGAAGTGGTGGTTTAGAGAGTGGATTTCTCCCATTAGTGAAAAACACACCATCATCTGCTCCATCACAATATAATACAGTGGGATTAAAGCTTATGGGATAAATGAGGGGGAATAACTTATACCTCTGCTTAACTGCAGTCTTGAGATGCATAAATTTGAAGATACTTATTCTTCCTTTAAAAATTTTAATGTTTTTGCCCTATGTCATTCCTTTGTGTAGGTCTACCTGTAAGCATGTGAAGAATAATGAGATGTAATATGTACAATAGATACATAAAACAAGACCCCTTAACAAGACTGGGCTATTATAATAAATCCAACAAAAGACATGTAATAAGACCATTAAAATAGAAACAAAAGTGAAAACCACTGAGAAAAAAGGAAAGTAACTAAACCTAAGCAAATATGTAATTGAATGTGTGGATTTGTCCTTCTGCTTTTTGGCAGAATGGCCAAGTTAAGAAGGCTGAGATGCAATGAGAATCTCTACATTACTGTATTATCAGGGCACACACAGTTCATTTTACCTTGATTTCTTATCACTGCCTTTACAGTATCAGGATGAAAGCACCATTGGTATAATGGGAGAAATATTCAACAGAAATTTCTCCTTGTTATGGGGTATCATGGCCAAGGAGTGAGGCCTATATCACTTTTGAATATGACACAAGGAAGAAAAGTCTCCAGAGAACTTGCTATGTTCATGTTGGGGTAGGCAGATGAGAAAAGTACCCTGGACTTTTGTAGGGTGCCTGGCACAGTCTTCTAAAAGATGTTAATAATATCTTGATCATCATAGCAGTCCCTATGTAACAGATTCTTTCAGTCATGGAATTAAATTAGAAGGAAGGTGTTATCCCACCTTAGAGAGAAGAGACAGGGAGATTAGGAACTTGTTCATGGCCTTCTATTAAATGACAGAGCTAGAACTTAAAGCCATTTGTCTCCAAAAGCCTGAGTTTTTAACCACTGACCTCTGCT
This sequence comes from Sciurus carolinensis, assembly GCF_902686445.1. Classification (NCBI taxonomy): domain Eukaryota; kingdom Metazoa; phylum Chordata; class Mammalia; order Rodentia; family Sciuridae; genus Sciurus; species Sciurus carolinensis. The sequence goes on from NC_062219.1 coordinate 90,064,729, forward strand.
TCTCCCTGTCTGGATACTGATCACTGTGAGGAATGAGGGACACTGCTACCATAGCTCTCTTCAAGGGAGATACAATGTGAGCCCCACAGAGGCCTGACCTATTGTGATTTTAAATAGAAATTACATTGAAAAGGTAAAAAAGGATCAGGTGACATTGATTTTAATAATACTGATGGTCACTGACTTAAGATGGTTGTATTTGACTTTATGATGGTGAAAGTCATACACATTCAGTAGAAATTTCAAAGTTGAAATTTTGACTTTTCCTGGGGTAGTGGTATGTGGTATAATCCTTTCTCCTGATGCTGGGGAGAGGCAGGGAGAAGCAGCTCCCAGCCAGCCACGTGATGAGGAGGGGAAGCAACTGGTACTCTGGTGTACTATGTGGCTAAGCTATGATGTTTGGGGGGTTAGTGCATTTTCAACATAATCCCATTGTAAATTAAGGATTAGCTGTATAGTTTATTTAACTCATGGTGCAAGATATTATAATTTTATTATATAATAAATATAAAATTATTAATTAGATATTTTACAATTTTTTCACACAGTCTTAAAATCAAGGTGTGTTTTGTTCCGGCAGTTCATCTCAGTTTGGGCACATTTCAGTGCGCTATAGACACACGTGGCTGGAGGATACGATGTTGGACGGGGCAGCTCTGCTGATGGAATGTGGGTTCCATGTGTTGAGGTTTCTTTCTTTTAATTTCTGTGAAACCCAAGTCCAGTAGAGCAATTTCTTCATCATTCATTATCCATAATTTCCTAAATCATTTGTTAAACTCTTACCTGTGCACCACTGGGCCGTGTCTAGTGCCTTCCACTAGGATTCTCCTGTTCACATGTGCAATCTTTTGTGTTTCAGGTGACCCAGGCCCTGCCAGCTATGGGAGAAATGGCCGAGATGGTGAGCGAGGGCCTCCAGGGGTGGCAGGAATTCCTGGTGTGCCTGGCCCCCCAGGACCTCCCGGCCCTCCTGGTTTCTGTGAGCCAGCCTCCTGCACCCTGCAGGCTGGTCAGCGGGCGTTTAGCAAAGGACCTGATCAGTGAAAGACTTGGTGCTACTTGGCTGTCTGTGTAAATCTTGTCTGGTGAAAGAGCTTGGAGGAGAAACACTACCACCACCTTGGAGGATAATGTAGTACCTTCAACAAGATGCAGAAGTCCTGCTTGTCAATCAGATTTAGAACAATGGTGCTATTCAATAAGTTGTTTTCCCTTTCCCTTGGAGGGAAGGTAGGAGAGTTATCAGTAAAAGATGAAAAAAATTAAATTTAAATTCTATTTAAATAAATTTAAATCCTCTTCCCAGGTTCTTGACCTGTAGTGTGGTATACTTAAGTGACATATTGTGGGCCACTGTGCCAATAAACAGAAACAACTGTTTGGTTTACCTCAGTTGTATTAGTTATTTCATTTACTTAGTTCCCCAATTACTGATTCAGCTGTATAGTGGATTACTAGACTAGTTATGAAGAAACCCCACTACATTCAATAGAATTGGTGCTTAAAATCCCCATCAATGTGCTCCCTTGATAGTACAAGAAAGGGCTGTCACGGGGAACCATTTCCTTACAGCTTAAACTGGTTTTCATCTTCAGTCTTTTTGTTGGACTGTATGTACTGTACCCCAAACTCATCGTGGGGTTCTTCTGTGTGAAAACAAAGGAATTTTAATACCCTGACATTAGTTTTATTGATCAAATTATTTATTTCAAAGGTTTGAGGTAACATCTCTGCTTGTACCAAAGAAGAAATAAAGATGGTATCTTAATCTCTTGTATGTTTTCTTATAATCATATTCAGTGAAGTTACTGAGCTTATTAAAATTTTAAATTACTGGTATTTCTGCAGGCTTATGTGTATAACATTTGTGCTTTCTTTCTATACAGAGACATTTTAAGATCCCTTAAGGTTCCACAGAGGGTGTTATCCTGTGACAGACGGTGTGTGTGTGTGTGTGTGTGTGTGTGTGTGTGTGTGTGTGTGTTTTAGGTTATGTGTGTGGTGGGGGGAGAGCTTCATGGACTTCTTAGAAATTCTCAGGAAAAATGATCCCGCACCTCACAAAATGCACAGATCTTGCTCACATCCCACGTGGGCAAGGAAAAGGGTTCCTGTCAGAGGGATGGGCTGTCTGTGAAATAAAGCTTGAAATTTATATATCAGAAATTAAGAAAAAAGACAAGAATAACTTAAGAGCAGGGTGTGACCAGTTGAGCCATCCAGAAGGGTCTGACTGTAACAAAGAAAGGAGCCCCTGCTTGCTTTATTTATATAGGTACAGATCAAAAGGAACTGGTAGAAGCTTCTTTAAGAAAAACAAGATAGGGGCGAGGGTAAGCAGGCCATTTGGCTCTAGGGGGTCACTCCCATCTCCAGTGCTTGTACTCAAACCTGAGTGGTGAGCTAACACAGGATACCACATGACTCAGCATTCTCGAAGAGTGGATATCTGACTAAGTTCCTGAAGCCAGGCATTCCTAGTTAATGGCTCTAACTTTGCCCGGGTCTCATACCAGTCATGGATGGCTTCCCGCACACAAATGCACATGCATATACATTTTTGAACAGCATTTCAGAGATTTCATGGATTCCATTAAATCTAGTCTCATTTGGTCTCTAGGCTAAGAACCACTACCCTCAATTCTATGGTTTGTTAGCTCCTAATCAGAACTTCATTGCTATAAAAATGATGACTATTTCACCATTGCTTAAATTTTACAAAACGCCTCAGCTAAAGCAACTGCTGTATTCCTTTTATTTATTGAGACATGATATTTGCACAATTTTATGAGGTACATTAAAAAATACATGTATTGAATGTGTAATAATCAAATCAAGGTAATAAGCATTTCCACCTCTTGTGGAAAATTTTGTGTTGAAAAATTTGTATTCTTCTTTTCTAGTTATTTAGAAATATACTTTGTTTTAACCAAAAGTTACCCTACCATGCCAAAGAGCCAGAAGAATTCTTCTGCTCTAACTGTGTTTTGGTGTGCCTTATTGAGTCTCTTTCCATCCCCCTTCCTCCTGTCATTCACAGTCCCTGTGCACCACTCACCATTTCCCTTTTCCTACCTTAGTTTCCATAAATGAGTGAGAGCATGTGGTGTTTGTCTTTCTGTGTCTGGCTTGTTTCACAACATAATTACCTCCATGTTGCTGCAAATGACAGGATTTCATTATTTAATGGAGCACTAGTATTTTACTGCCTAAATATACCACATTTTCTTTATCCATTTGCTGAAGGACATCTGGATTGATTTTGTATTTTGGCTCTTAGGAACAGGGTTGCAGTAAACAAAGCAGTGCAAGTATCTTTTGGGCATAATGATTTTCTCCTTTGGATATGTACCCAGTGGTGGAACGGCTGGATCATATGATAGTTCTATGTTGACTTTTTTGGAGGAATCTCTATACTGTTTTCCATAATGGTTGTACAAATTTACATTTCCCACCAACAGTGTTTAAGAATTCCCTTTTCTCCTCATCCTTGCCAGTATTTGTTATATTTTGTCATTTTGATGATAGCCTTCTAACTGAAGTGAAATGAGATGGGCTCCTTTTGGTTTTGACTTGCTTTTTTATGATGATTAGTGAAATTGAGTATTTTCTCATGTACTTCTTGGCTATTTTTTAAATTCTTTTGAGAAGTATATGTTTAGTTATTAATACTCCATCTGCCCCTTTTGTGGTGCTGGATTTCAAATCCATGACTTTAAGCATACTGGGCAAGTGCTCTACCACTGAGCAACACCCCCAGCTCCTAGCCCATTTTTAAATTGGACTGTTTGATGTTTTGATGTTTATTTTTTTGAGTTCTTTATATACTGTGGCTATACCATAATTTGTCAGATTGAATAGTTTGAAAATACTTTTCCCATTTGATAGTTGTCTCAATTCTGTCGATATTTTAGATTTTGTTGTGCAGAAGTTTCTTAATTTGCTATAATCTCATTTGTCTAATTTTATTTTTGCCTGTGCCTTTGGGGTCCTATCTGAAAAATTACCTGTACTAACGTCTTGAAGTGCTTTCCCTGTGTTTTCTTGTAGTAATTTTGTAGTTTCAGGATTAACATTTAGGTCTTTTCTCCATTTTGAATTGATTTTTATGTATGTGGTAAGAGGAAGGAATCAATTTTTATTCTTCTGCACACACATATCTAATTTTTCCAGCATCATTTTAGAAGAGACTATCTTCTCCACTGTATGTTCTTAGACACTTTGTTAAAAATCAGTTGGTTGCATGAATGGGAATTAATTTCTGGTTTATCTAGTGTGTTCCACTGGTCTATATATCTTTTGAATCCAGTACTATGATATCATATTTACTATAGCTTTGTAGTATATTTTGAAGTCAGGTATTGTGATACCTCCAGCTTTTTATTCCCCTCAAGATTCTTCTAGTTCTTCTGGGTCTTTTGTGGTTCCATATGCATTTTAAGTGTTTTTTCTATGTCTGTGAAGAAAGTTATTGATAGCTTGATGGGAATTGCACAGACTCTATGGATTGCTTTGGGAAGTTTGGTAATTCTAACTATACTGACTTTGGATCCATGAACATGGAATATCTTTCTTTTTTTGTGTCCCCTAAAGTTTCTTTTATCAAAGTTTTATACTTTTTATTATAGATATCTTTTAACTTCTTTGATTTAGTTTAGTCCTAAATATTTTATATTTTTGGAAGCTTTTGTGAATGAGATTGCGTTCTTAATTTTTTTCATTACGATTATTATTATCATTTTTGGTGCTGGGGCCTTGTGCTTGTGAGGCAATCACTCTACCAACTGAGCTATATCTCCAGTCCTGATCATTATTGATGTATAAAAATGATAGTGGTTTTATATGTTGTTTTTGTATCCTGCAACTTTACTGAATTTGTTTATAAGTTCCAACAGTTTTTTGATTGAGTATTTAGATTTTCTGTGTATAGAATCATGTCATCTAAAAATATGGATAATTTAACTTCTCTCTCACCAATTTGGAAGCCTTTTATTTATTTTTCTTGTCTAATTACTCTTGCCAAAACTCCCAGCACTATATTAAATAAGACTGGTGATTTCTTTCTTTCATCTACTAACTTTTGGGCTTGGTTTACTATTGTTTTTCCAAATTTTTGAAGTGCATGTTAGGTGGTTTATTTGAGGTTTTTATTTTTTAATAGATGCATTTATTGCTATAAACTTCCTTCTGAGTACTGCCTTTGCTGTACCCCACAGATTTTGGTAGGTTGTAATTTTTATTAGTTTCTAGGCATACTTTAATTTCTTTTAAATTTCTTCTACCACTCATTGGTCCTTTATGATCATGTTATTCAAATGTCATGCATTTGAATACTTTTCATACTTCTGGTTGACTCGTGGTTTTATACTATTATGGTCTGGAAGATAACATGATGTGATTTCAGTTTTCAAAAATGCGTTGAGACTTGATTCATGATCTAACACGTGGTCTATCCTGGAGAATGATCCATGGGCTGATGAGAAGAATGTGTATTCTGCAGCAGCTGGGTGAAAGGTTCTGTAATTGTCTGTTAGGTCCATTTGCTCTATAGAATGGCCAACTCTGATGTTGTGTTGTTGATTTATCTGTGTGGATAACCTATTCATTGAGGACAGTGGAGTGTCAAAACCCTCCATTATTACTGTATTAGTCTTCTCTCCTTTGAAAAAGCATGTGTTCTTAACAGAAAGATATTCCTTGATCATTCCTTGTTACTATTTACATATCATTTTGGTTTGTTATTTCATCAACATCTACTTAAACTACTTAATGAACTGAATGAACACTGAATGTTACAGTGTGTGTGAGTGACTTGTCCCAGGCATAGAATAAATAGTCCAAAATAGTCAATATATATTCAGTTTATGGAACTCAATTCTCTCAAGTCAAAGGGTGCAATCCCTAATAGGAACTTTGATATCTTTTTTTTTCTTCTCCTGCACTTCCTATACATGTTAACATCCTATTTTGAGTTATTTGTTCAAATTAATCATCATATAATTAGTTTAGAATGACTTACAGCATCTAGTTATATGCTTCTAGCATAACTTGTACTTAAAGGCACAGATTCCAACTTGGCTGTATGTATCAGGATCATTTACTCAGACTGAAAGGTGGTTTTGCTTCCTGTTTGGAAGGTAATTTTTGGAAATAGAAGTATTTGTCATAGGTCCCTAAAACAATCTTTATAAAAATGATACACTTATTCAGGATCTGTGATACATAATCAAAAAGTACAAGAAATGATCTTTTCACCAAAGTGCATTTATTTTAACTGGAGTAACATAATCACATACAACCAAAGAAAAATTAGATAATCAAATATGTTTCTCAGTTCTATAACATTTGTAAGAAAATTTAAAAAAATAAAATTTCAAAGAATTGTTCACTCAACTGTTTTCCAAACCTGATATATATGTATATATCAAGGCTGTATAGCAAGTTCCACAAGAAGTAACATCGGAAACAACCACTTACAAATAGATTATGAAAAACTATCACATTCCAAATGGTAGGAACAATCCATTAAAAATTTTAGTTAAGTAAAATATTTTACAGAAACACTAGATACTTATAAATTGCAAAGAAAAGTACCCAGCAAATCCTCTCCACAAAAGAGAGCTGATAAATATTGAATTAGACCAAGAATGTCTCTCTAGCAAAATAGAAATCTCCAAATCCTCTTTGAAATATCTTTAAAAGTTGGATGAAGTGTCAACTAGAGCACTTACCAAGAGAGGAATGTGTAAATAATTAAAGTTGGTTATAAACCGGCATGTTAATCAAGAGCAAATGATTTTTTATTTATTTCTAGTCAGTGGTTCTATGGCAGTGAGTATAATATGATTTTCATCCTAAAGATCTGACAGGTTGGGTAAGAACATGGAAATCACTTCCTAGTCTGACTGAGCACACAAATTCATTGGCAGTTTTGGTAGCTGTCTTCTGTCTAGAAGAGTATGAATGAGTAGTCATACCAATTTAGATTCTGACATGAAATACTTTATATTTCAAGCTGCCTAAATTAATATTGCTATTAAATATCATTAATGAGATTTGATTATTTGCAACCTGAAATGAGCTTAATGTAAATTCCTGCTTAAGAAGATCATCTGTGATTTATTCTTTAAATTTTTTTGGCTGTTATAGTTTTTCTGAGGCATAAAATCTGAGTTAAAAAATAAACCAGTGTAGGTAGATAATTATTAGAGATACATAAAATCATTCCAAATATCAAGACAATTACTTTTAAGCATTTGCTAGTAGCCTGGAAAAAAGTAGTGATATAATGGTACTAAAAAAATACTAGCAAATTAATTGATGTTTACAAATGGGCAATGGACATTTATTTTAGATTTCTTTCTTAGGAAACCACTAGTTTTTGCGAAATATAACTCAAGTCCTTTTTTTCACATGGTAAACACTCTTCATTTGTGAACTTAGTCTTTTTTAGTAAAGTTGTGATGTTGAATGTGGTGGTATTAAATACATATAGCTCAGTAAATATTACATCCAAACTGGCTGACTATAATACCATCTGCAAATAGGTACGCTCATATGCTATTAAAATGACTAAATAAGTGTAACATATTTGATAGATCTTGTTATAAGGAAGAGGATGCTGACTGATAATTATTTTTAGACTTAATAAATGACAAAATGCTAAATTTCTGCTTAGCATGACTTCACATCTTGATCTTGAGTCCAGAATAACCGGAGGGAAGAACAAATGAGAAAAAATGGCTCCAAGAAACTTTACTTTTGAGGTTTACTTGAATTTGTCTTTGGCCTCCAAGTTGAAATTTTGTGTATGAAATGACAATATTCCTTAGCACCTAGTTAATTTATCATAAGAGAATCTGAAGATAAGAATAGTTAAGAACTATGTAAATCATTACCCATTCTAAATAGACATATAAATACCCTGGCATGTTTTGATATAATTAATTTCTGTTAAAAAAACATGCTATGTATTTAAATACTTATTGCCTATATTTTTATTCCTAATGATTTAAGAACTTACATTAAGAAAAATTATTGATATTTTTTATCTCACTCAGGATCTTCTATAGCAATGAGTCTCTAGTGATTTTAGTGAGGTCATCACGTTGTTTCTGCTTGTAGTTCTCATATGAAATCATTAGACTAGGCTTTTTATGAGTTACCAGGAGAATAAGTTTTAAATTTATTAGAAGCCAAGCAATGATTCATGTGACAGACAAAACTATGATTACCAGCATGGTATAAACATGAACCCTTCCATAGACCAATTAAGCATTCCCTGGATGCCTGTGGGGCTTACCCTTGATATGCAAATGCTTTTGGAGCTTCACTGTAGTTGAGACCTAACAGAAAGGAATTGAAGTGTGGAGCTTCAGTCACAAGAATCGGGGAGAAGTAGATACGGCATTAATAACATCTCAGAATTCCCTGAATAGGGTAACATCCTTTATTGCTGAGATAGACAACAAGCTTATTATGCATAATGAAGATTTAGGAATCAAGGCCTCAAAGCATTATATCCACTTGGGATTTAGAATGAAACTGTTGCCATTCCACTTAAAATGAGAATAATGAATTAAACCTTAAATGGTTTGATGAGGTAAGATAGAGAACAAACAAAATGGAGGAAAATATGTCACAAATGCTATTTTAAAAATAAAGTTATAAAATATGCCATAATACAATTTGAATTTAAATACATTAAAATGCTAAGATGTTTATCTCTAAAATAAACTTTAAATAACACAGCAAAATAAAATGTAAAAAAGTTACATTGTTACACTCATAAGCTTATTCTGGTCAAGTAACACACACACTTCTGTGAAGTCTTCAACAACCTCCTAAGTTTAGTAAGACCTCCCACTTCATCAGTATTCACTTCTGACACATCATGAAAACAAGTAGCTATTTCCTTGAGCTGCACCATTCACAAATCACTATTGGATCTAAACTTGAATTTTTTTTTTTTTTTTTTTTTTGTCATTTAGGCTTTCTTAGACTTAGCTTTGGTCTTATAAGTGTCTTCCAGTTAGATTTTTTTTCTGTGCTGAGACTACTTGTCTGTATGTATTTTCTCTATGTTCACATGGTGCTTCACTCCATTTATAAAATGATCAGTTAACTCTGACATGATATTTTGAATGAAATGTTCAGATCATAGCTCCAACTACTTCAGAAAATAAAAATGAAAATATTTCTCTTCTGTTTCCTGAGACTTCTAGTAGTTGAACACATTTAATGTAATTAATACCACTTTTACCTGCCAACTAATATATGAATACTATTCAATGAGCTAAGTCACCTTGAAGTACATAGGCATACAAGATACTAGTTAAATTCTTTTCTGTGTCTTCTCCTAGAAACCTAGGTAATCACTGTGAGAAGAGAGGTATAGAATTGGAGTGCACACCTCAACACCAGGTAATGTTCTAATGTACTAAGAAACAATGTGGGGAATCATGGCAAGAAGCACTGTGTCTTAAGCAGGTACAGAAGTGTGAAAATGTTTCAGAACAAGAGCAAGGAGCAAATCTGCAACACTATTCTGAGGACTCATGAAAATAACTTCAGCATCTCACTTAACCTCAGAATTCTCAGTCTCAGAATATTATTGCTAATGTTAGGAAAAAATGATATTTGGAAAAACAATGCTTCAAGTTTATATTGGTAAATAGTGATATATTTCTAGAAAAATACAATAATATACAAATATAATTGCAAAAAAAGTTATCTTCAAGATGAAATTTAGAGGTGTGATTTTATAAATTGTCTACTTGTGATAAGCTAAATGCCTTTTGTTGTCAAAAGAGAGTATCTGTTCTATCTAAAAGGCAAGACGCTTACTTAGGTGTCTTCATATTAATCACTAAAGCAGAAAGGTAGAATACAAAGTTACAAAAGTAAACTTGCACTTAAACTGGGTATATAGATACATGTTTATGTGTATATACACTGAAGAAATAAACAGCAAACCAAAGGCTGCTGTGTCTGCTTCATAAAATACTTAAATTAGAAAAAGCATAAATTAACAAAACAAATAAAACATAAATTAACAAAATATTTACAAATAGCTTTTTAAAAAAGTGCAAAGGGCAAAGATCTGATTTAGTTGAACGTTAAATGGTTCTTTGTCTTTACTTCTGAGCTTGCTCATTTCTGAATGAATAGACTTAAACACCATCTTGTGGACAAAAGGAGGTATGTCATAGGTTCCCAGTAGGTGAGAGAGACTGCAGAAAAGTTAAACCTTATTTAATACCTAAACATATTCACTAGAAATAATATGCCAAATATCAAATGCCAAATTTTACAGACAATGTATTTCAAAATAATTACTTAAGCTCTGTAAGTGGCTAAAATTTTAAATTCTGAACAATGTCATGAAATACAGAAATAAGCACCTGAGGTTATTCACTCAATTGCTTTCAGCAAGGTAAGGAGTTAAGAAGTCGACTGGCTATGTATATGTTATGGTTAGAAGTAATACTGTCCTCAGTTGGGAAGAACAATTAACAAAGGTATTAGTTACTCTTCCTTTTTTCTTTCCATTCCAAAGGCCATAAATACTAATTGAAGTCAAAACTTATTCTTTACACAGAAAGATTTTGATCAAATGAGATTTAATAATTCTTTCTCCCTGTTATGGACATCACTGACATCTATGTGCAAGTAAACAAATATTTTGGAATGGCAAAAATGGTACAGAGAAATTGCAGCCATCAAATTATTTAGAAGAGAATTTCCCACCCTACTTTGGGGCCCAAATTATCCACTTTGTTTTTATTAAAGGATTGGGGCATCTGCCAGATCTCCACTTCATCTACTGTTGTGTTCACTACACCCAGTGTTTTCTGCAACCCTCTTTTGCACATTGTGTGAATACAGCAGAGGCAGGAAAAGTATTTGAAGATAAAAAATAATAGGGTGAGAGTCTTGTATCATGTGAACACAGCCCTGTTTCCCTAGTTATGTCAGACTTAGTTAAATGTCCCTGTACAAAAAACCAATTTGAGTCATTGTGACAGTTCCACTTGGTAGTATGCATCATACAATGTTATATTTTTGTCTCCTCCCCTATTCACATTACCTGAATAAATCCAAATCCTTGAAATAGGAATAAACCAGTCAAGCATTCATGGAGTTTAGAAAAACATTCCTAACTATATAATTCATAAAAAAGGATGCATGGCATATTCTGTAGAATTAAAGTGAACAGAATTTATAAAACAAGAAAATGAATTGCATCTTTTATGTATATGAAAGGATCAACTAAACAAAATACATTGATCACCCATCAGAAAAAGAGTTCATGAAAACATTGAAATGATAAAATAAATATTTTTGAACTAGTAAAGAGGCAAAAAGATAAATGACCTAGTAATATGAAAAAATACTCTTTGAAAACATATAAAACGTTTGACTTTATGACAAATTCAAGTAAATTAATGTGTCAGATAAGTTGTGAGCTTTCATAAAATTCAACGAATTAAAATCTCAAAATATACAGATAGCACCAAATTTTTAAATCTATGTACACTTTTTGGGATAAATTATTATTTTGCCAATGCAATGCATATGCAAAACACATATGCATATTCCAATTGTGTAAGTTTAAACCACAGCACCATTGTTGGTATTGCACAAGAAACAAAATGAAAAAAAAATGTATTTAAAGTTAAAAGCAAAATAACCTTGGAAAATAAAATAAATAAACTTGGAATTGAAATATACAGCAAAATTCAATATGAAACAACTAAATAGTTGTATACGTATGCACAGCCATGTAGACAGTACCTGACCAGCAGTTCATTCGTCGATAATAAAAACCAGTTCAAATCATGGGTGCATTTAAATAAACGCTGTCTTAAATTAGGGATGCTCCACAGGCACAACTCTGTTCACAGCTTTCTCCAATTTCAGTGGGCTTGCTTTGCTAAACTCATTTTTCAACTAACAGACCAAAGCAATCATGCCCAATTAGAATCTGCACTGCTCCTTGAAGAGGCGTGAACTCCTGATTTCTGTGACAGAAGGGCTCTGGTGGTGTGTTCTCAGCATCTGTGGGATCCACCAGCTAGGTTCAGCAACATCCTCATGTGTACTACTCTTGTTTTCGAGACCACGAGTTTCTCAGAATGGTGTATAGATAGGCAATAAGAATACCATGTAGTAAAATGCTTGACCATCACTGTGTCTTTGTTTCCTCTCGGAGGATGTGGTTTTGAGGAGTGTGTTAGCTCTTTCATCTGAGTGCTAGTTGCACATGTGGTCCCATGGCTTTCCTTTGCCGTGCTGAAGCTTCTAGAGAAACATTACTCTCCTTGGGAGGTAGTGGGCTTCACCTTCTTGATATCCATTTGCTGACATCACACATTCATCTACTAGGGAAAGTAGGTTTCTTCTTCAGTTGCTACAAATCTGTCCTTGGTTCTGGTGGCTGGTTCTTGTCTTAAAGTCTGAGGGTCATGAGGTCAAAAGGATAACAGGTACAGGGGCTCAAAGATCTTGTTGAGGCCATTAAAGCTTCACGAATACCAAAGATGGCTCCGTGCCTTCACCAACAAACACCTCTTAGGGAAAATAGCATTCCTCTCCTCACTAAATAAGAACTCAGTGAAGGGGAAACAGAGGGCTAGGCTTTCTTGTGGGACTCTTAAATAATTGGCACTTTGTTCCTTTTTTCTCCCCATGCAGTATGTTTTCATGCCAGTAGTGATTGCTTTGAATTAAGTTCATTATATAAAGAATAAACAAAATCACTTCAGCTCTTGGCTATGGTGAGCTTTTGGGCTTCCTGATAAAATAGTCTCCTGTATTTTTTCCAAAGCATAGTTATAAAGTGAAGCTCTTATTGCCTAAATATTTTTCTGCATAAGTAGGATGGATGTAAGATGGCATAAGAATTCTTGTAAAAGTAATCAAGAAAGGTCAACAGGAGAAATGCACAAGAAAGTTGACAAAATTTTTAGCAATGACACTAAATTTAAATGCTAAGAAACTTCAAGTCTGAAACTTTAGAATTCAGAGATCAAAGGTCAATCACATGTTGACAAGTCTATAAAATTTACATCATCATCAGTCTACCAAATCATATGATGCCTTTTTTGAAGAACTAATGACAAGATTTGCTTGCATGTTTCATATAAAACTGAATAAAAATCAGTATTGATAAGGCAAAATGTGGAATGAATTTGGGGAAAATCCAAAATAGTAATTTGCAATTATTGTAGGAACAGGATTCAAACTTTCACATTTAATATCTGACCTACAGTGAAATTTTAAAAAGAAAAGAAAAGCAGCCCACAAACTGAGAGTTTGGCAGAATTAAGATAGCTCCAAGGGCAAGGAGGTATCACCAGGAACCGAGTCTTCCTCAGGTGTACTCATTTCCCACCTGCCCGCTGATGGGCATGAGACACAGGATGGAGGCAATCTTCTGGGTTACATTTTCCACTGGGTCCTGGGGGGCCCTGGGGTCCTGGGGCACCTGGTGAGCCTGGCAAACCCATAGCTAATGAAATAAAAGACCCTGTTAGAATGCAGAGCACATTCTATCCATTCTCTTTCCCTATAGTCAACATGAATCATTACCTGAAGTCCCAGGAACACCTGGACTCCCTGGCAGCCCAATTCCAGGTTCACCTCTTTCTCCCTTTTGTCCTCGGTAACCTAAGGAAGAGATAAAAAGAGTCAGAAAAAGTAAGAGTGCTCTATGGCAACATAGCACATATAAGAACCATTTTCAGAATCATGATGTTTATGTGATTTCTTCACTTAACATAAATCATGTATCTCTTTCAAATGACAACGACAAGGTGTATGAGTTCTCTTCAACAGGAACTTTGGAGGGTAGGACAGGCTAAATAAAAGAAGCATACTAGAAAAGTTCTGTTTAACATTAGGACAAGATAATACAAGACTCTGGATTTTATTTGATTATCAAATAAAGGAAATTAAAGGAACAAACAGCTCATGATTTCAATAAATGACAGCAAAAGTATATGTGAGTCAGTTCATCTTGAGTCAGGTCTTTGTTCAAATTGCTGACCAGAACAATACAATATATTTTTATAATAAAATTAGAACAGCAACCCCATGTTTTAACCTGGTTTTTTATAACACCAAAGGACCAGGAGATTCAACAATGCTAGAAAACAAGGGAAGATTTAGGGATCATCCCAAGTATACTTCATCATCTTAAGATACTATAGCAAGGTTGTGGGTGTGTAGCTCAGTACTTGCCTAGAATATGCAAGGCCCTGGACTCCATCCCCAACACACACACACCCTTTAACAAAAATGAATTAGGTCTAAGATCTGTGTATATGTTTGTCCTGAACCAACTTATGGTCTTCTACTTTCTAGAAAAATAAAAAGTTCCTGGAGGCAAAAAAAAAAAAAAAAAAGACAAAATCATTTTGATTCTAGAATATGCTTCTTGTTGCCTGACCTAGATATTTCAAAGCAATTTGTACCCTGGGAGCCCTTATTTGTGCTTTATAAAAGCCCCAAACATGCTTATATGTTTTGCATATTGGCATTCATATAATAATTTGAAGAAAAGGCTCTGAGCTGTAAGAGTTTCACAGCTATGGTAAATAGTTTTTATTTTTTATTTTTTCATGCTTATACAATAGCTTAAACATTGTTCCTAGTCCTGAGTAAACACAGCAATCACACAGAACCATGAACATACACAGGAAGGATTTAAGTAGGACAGCATCTCAGTAGGAAACAGTGGGCCCTAAATTGACTGTGTTTTGTCATAAAGATTTGTCATTATAACAGAACATGATGGGAGGAGAAAATTTAAGAAGAGCATGTATATTTTTTTCCCATTGCTGTTGAGAGTTAGACATTAGTTTTGGGGTTACCATGGTCAATTCTGACTTGGCCACACAGTGTACACATTATCTAAATCACAACAGCAATGTAATTACCACACCATTATTTCTTTACTCTATAGGTGTGACCTGTCCATGAATGTGAACATAATGGAATAACAGATAAATAATAAAGAAATATGTTGGCATTTGTATAATAATTTGGAGAAAAGGCTCTGAGCTGTAAGAGTTTCACAGCTACAGTAATAGTTGGGAAAAGCAGGACATTTCACACATTCATATCTGAAAACAATGTTAAAGATGATCAATACAAGCCTAGATACTAGAAAGAACAGGGGCTTGAACATGTGGCACAATATCCTAAGTTGATACTTATTCAAATTTTCAAATTTAAAACAGTTCCAGGATTTAAGTGGCTTTCATTTAGCATATGTGAACCACATGAAAGGCTGAACTTAGGGCCACTTCAAAGCACTTTCTAAATCCATTATTTAAGCATTTCTGGAGTAAAATAACATTTATTGCCTGAGGTTTATTTAATAGTTCAACCCAGGTCTTTGTATCACATAAGGATTGTCAAGCTATCTCAAGCTATCTCAATAAGTACTTAATAGACTAAAAAAAGAGGAAGAAAAATAAGAAAAGATATGTGAATTTTTGATTAACAAGAGGATTATCAATTCCAAATGAAAAATATATCTACAACTAAAAACAAAAAACACCTATTTTTCAAAAGCTAAACAAACTACCAGTTTAGTTTAAATTCAATGTTCAGATTTTAATATAATGCAAAAAATACATTATTCCACATGGATTACGGGGCACATGGTATCACAAAACAAAACAAAAAAAAAAACGATAATTTGTATAATTTATTTGTATAATAAGGTCACATTTACCCTCCTCCTGTCAGCTGTAACAATTTCTTTGTACAAATTTCCCAGTTCATTAGGTTAATAACTACCTGTTAGTAACAGATTAAGCCATTGAATTGCACAAACACAGTAGTGCTTTCTACTTTTGAATTTCCTAATAAGGTTCCAAACTGCTGTAAAGTCATAGGATCTTATTTTATAATTGCTTCATAACGAACTATCAGATAGGAGTGCTAACAAAATCATTACATTTTCTCCTTTTCTAGGATTTAGCCTTTCACTTCTTTAGGGTAGGCCCCTCTTTAAATTTGGAAGAGGCTGGTCTATGTGCAAGCAGACCTCTATTTCCATAGATTTTAAGTACACAGTATGACAGTCTGACACCACTGTAGCTTAGGTAGGAAGGCAGAAACAGAAGAGCAATGTCTGAAAGAATGTAGAGGTATTGGCCATTGGTATAACATGGTGCTTGTAACTTTTCAGGAGGTAGGTTGTATTTATTACCAGTAGGGAGATTTTAGTTTTAACTCCAGAGATTTACTTTTAAAATTACACATCTGTACATCTACATGACTATTGGACAAAGGAGGCCAGAAAAAAGGATATCATTGGCATTTTGGAAGAACAATTCTTCATGTGCTGGGGTGCCTCATGCCTTACAAGTTGTCTAGCTTCCCGGGTTATGGTCTACTAATTGTTGGCATTGCCCCTCAATCATTGTGCCCACACTCACAAAAGGCCCCACTGGTAACAGATTTGAAAGGTCAAATCCATGCCAGTCACATAAACTATCCTATGGGCCACTGGATTACAAATAACAGGTTTTCCTTTATTTATAAGCCAATAATACCTAAATTTTAAAAGTTCAAAAATAAGAACAACTACTCCCATAATATCCCTTTAAAACTGATGGAGGGCACATGGAATGGATGAGTCTTTTCCTCCCTACTAACCCCATGTGTGGGGTTCTTTCTGAAGCAAATAGGACTTTCAAATGTGGTATTTATTCCTCAGTGTTTTCATAGCAGTGGATAAGTAACTGTGCAGTTGTGTTTTAAAATGAGGTTAAGTAAAGTTATTTCTCAAAAAACTCATCCAAGAAAGTAAGTGTCAGGAGAATTTGCCTCTTCTGTTTGTAGAGAAGAACCTGGTTGGATCATGCTTCTCAGGACTTCTTTGATTCTGATGTAGCACATTCTCACTCACTATCAGACCAGGTGCTGCCCACCTGAAGTGCAAACACCATGGCAAGTTCTCTCAAGGCACAGTGAGAAGGCAATAGTCAGACCTCAATGGAATGGCTAAAATAAAACTCTGCAAATGCTTTTGATTTGAAAAAGACAGCAACAATGACCCCTTTGAGAGTTTAGAAAAAATGCAAAAAGGTGACCCAATTGCTCTTATTCACTAAGAAGATCAAGGTGCTGAGAGGGGACCCACAGGATTTCATTATCAGAGTCTCAGTAGGAGTATACCTCCCTTTTTCAACCAGGATTGCATACTTCTATTTGTCACACACTGATTTTCTCATTGCTTTCTACAGTCTCCTGCTTCAAGAATAAGCATAGGAAACTTTATGAGGCCCCTTAACGTGTTTGCCTTTCCCTAAACACAAGAAGCAAATAAAGGACTCCATTGTACATGTTTCAAAACAAACCACTTAATTTTAAATGATGGTTTTCTTTCCTTACAAACACTGAAAGAACCATATGTCTTTTAGAAAATTCATAAAAGCCACCATCAAATAGAATCCACGAGTGGGCAGAACACACTGTCCCACATAGAAGCCCCACTTCCTTTCCCTTTCTGTGCTGTTTCTTACTTCGACCCTTCCTCAAATTCAATTGTGCTGTACCAGGATGAAGAGGAGCAGTCCAGACAACCAAACAGGTTTGCATGGTCACTAAGGAAGTGGTTTCATATGCATTTTTTTGATTTCCCTTTCAAGAAAAAAATTTAAATCTACAGAGCAAAGCTTTGAAGTCATACACATGGCTTCATCTTCTGAGCACTTCATACTTATTTATCCACCAAAGAAAAACCCTTCAGTTTCTTTTGCGTTCCTGTTGAGGTACCAGAAATCAAACAGCAAGAAACCTTGTTTTCTTTTCTTCTTGTTCTTCTACACTTTCACTTTTTTTTCCCAGTAAGATTTCTCTGTTCCTTTAGATGGGATTATCAGTACAGCATTAACCATAGGCAAACTTCTATAAAAATGAATCTCATTTTTCTTTACAATTTCTTTTCTGTAGCATTTCTGAAAATTGAACAAATGATTAAAAGGTTGAGGAGACAACTAATAAGTTGTAGAAGAGATGTATCTATTGTCAGAAACCCCACGGAAGGACAGTAGTTTGATCAATTTTGGTAAACCTTGGTTTTAAAAAATTGGAAATCATATGGCAAAATTCTTCAAATTTAAGAACTGCATCCAAAAGCCCTATGAAAAATCAAAGTGGTCTATAGTGTCTTGTAGGTAGAGTAGCATAGAAATCTCTAGAAAAGGGAGGGCAAGTGGAGCAATGAATAGAAGTTTCCAAAAACGTCATTAATACTGCTGACTTGGAATTGACTGATGGACGGGTTTTCCCGACACATGGAAGGTTCCAGGAGCTGTGTTTGTATAAAACAGGTAACTCCAGTTCCAAAGATGTTTCCCCTGGTCAGTCAGTTTTCCATTCTTCCTGTTCTTTTAGATCACCAATGTTTGAAGAATCTGTCCAAAGTTTTCTTCTGTTGTTATTAGTACTGCTTGCTCTTCATGTGATCTGAGGCATCTTCAGTTGAGTTTTCAAGATCTTCATTCCAGTTCTCATATACTCTGACTTCAAAACAGACCCAACAGGTGAAAGATAATAACCATCCATGAATAGTGGACACACAGAAGGCTATCTCTGATTCCACATTTTGCTCTTTCCTCTAACAATTTGTCAAACATCCCTATGATCTAAGAGAAAGGGAGGATACGTGTGTAGAAAACTAGAGTGATCGTGAAGCTGAGCCTTGAGATCAGATCTTGCGTTCAACTCCCTATTAAACTCACCTGACACTTGTCTTCCAAAATAATCAGATGAAATATGTTTTCTTTTATTAGGAGTTTGGTGATTAGCAAAAGGGCCAGGGGCAACCCACTCTAGCTTGTCCCCTGTGTAACAGGTCAGGAGCTGCAAGTGAGCAAACTAATCAATGACAAGGATAGCCCCAGGAAATAATGATCTTTGCAGACCTGAAAAGCATCTTGTGAGGAGGCAGTTACCTCCAAACGCCACTTGTTATGGAAGAGAGGAGCTGTCTCTGGTGAGTCGAGGGATGCAATCTGGAGTCACCTAGGGAAGAAGCACTGAAAATTCTCTTCCCTCCCCATGTGGCTTACAGAGCACTACCATGGGAGTTGGAATAGTTTCAGGACTTCACCCAGCAGCTCAGAACTGGTTCACTGGTGACTGGGGTCCTGCCACTTTGCTAGGCAGGGTTGCTGGGGTAGGTCTGTGCTTAGGGCTGGCAGGATAGTCCTGTTAAATCTGGAAACCAGTTCACTGGGGTGTCTGCTTTTCTGTATGTCTAGTCATCTCTGTGTGTAACCGGAATGGGGAATGTCATGTCTCTAAGTGGAGCCAGCTGGGGCTAATTTTGAGTACATGGTGACTGAAAATGGATTCTAGAATTCAAACTGACCCTGGTAAACTGCCCCCAGAATCCCTAAGAATAACTTTGTGAAGCTGTCCCTTCAGTTACTCTGGTCTTGCCTTTTGTGGTATGTACTCACTGAATTTGGTATTTCCTTATCAAAATTTGTGACTCTTATAAACCTATGCCTATTTGACCACTTTGCTGACTGCTAACCATATTCTACAATATAACCTTATCAGAATCATTTAGTCAAGCCAAATTTAGGATCATGTCTCTTATCAAGTTGTCGTCAATGGAACAATTTTTTTTTTTTTTTTGCTAATTAAGTTTGGCTTTAATGACTGTAGAAATTACTGAGGGTTCTTTAAAGTTCAAGAGTTGCTATCTCTAAGCTCTATTATAGCAGAAGGATTCTAAAATTTCCTCCAAATATACTTTGGACCAAGGAGACTATTTGTAGTAGAATCTTCTAAGTCTCTCAGTCTCCTTAAGATTCTAATGAGTCTTGTCAACTTAGAGCTAAAAGGAGGTATAAAGAACCATAAGATTCATTAATAATGATATGAAAGCACACATTGCTGTTATTGTTGTACTAAATATTTTTAAAATGCAATTAGAATAGTAGGTAATTAAATTTGAAGTATTTACTTCTAGAAAGTCAAATATTAACAAGTTATTCTATATTTTATATATAAACTGTAATTAGCATCTTATAAACACCGGGGATTAAAATTTGGTAAACAAATATTACACTTGAGGACTTACCTTGGGGTCCAGGGTCTCCTGGTGGCCCAGGTAACCCATCCTTTCCTGGTGGACCAGGCCTCCCATGAGCTTGAGCAGCCAACATTGCTGCTGGTAGCTTGAGCTGGGATAGAAACACAGCCATCCTCTCTTCATTTATGAAAGAAAAAAAATATGTAATAAATATTTTTGTCGATTTTTTTCAAAAGATTCTACATGAAATTTAGAATTCAATTTCAAATTTAAGCACATCTGATTTCTGACTACAAAATATTTTTAAGACATAAAATCAATTACACAGTTGTGTTGCTCAGAGGCTTTGAATTCTCAGGGCTCCTGAAATGAAGTAGGTTAGTGGATAGAACACTAGTCTGAAATCTAATTAACTTCTGGTTATGACTGTGGAGAGAATTTAGGTTCCCATTACAAAATGGTTTTAATAACTTTAAAGCACTTTGCAATAATGTTGTAAATATGTGATGATTTAAAATATGTTCACAGATTGTTTGACACTCCCAAAGTTGGGAGTGAGGGCTGAGTTTTCTTATGAATAGAAAAAACCAGAACTGATAATGTGCAACTAGAGAAATACCATGGCTTCCTAGTTGCTGAGGAAGCCAGCTGCCATGTAGTAAGATCACTCAAGAAGTCCCCCATGGAGAGGAATTGATGTCACTTGCCAACAGTCATGTGTATGCATTTAGAGGCAGATCATCCCCAATCAAGACTTCAAATGGCTGCAGCCCTGAATGATAGCCTTACTGTACCTTCATTATAGATTTGGACCTAGAATGACACAACTAAGCAACCTTCAAGTCCCTGATTCATGGAAAATGTAACTTAAAGAATGTTTATTGTTGTAAACCACTGACATCTGTAGGTGTTTTCTTTTGCAGCAACAGGCAACTCATATGATATATGACCATTGTTATCCTTGAACGAAAATGCATTAAAAATAAAGATTTGTTTATTGAAAATATTGCCATTAGCTCCACATTCACTGACTTCACTATTTAAGCTTTATAGTGGGCAAATATTGTACCTTGTCAATAACTAATTTACTTTTTAAAGAAGACATCTTCTTAGATACCCTTATTATTCACTTCTGGTTAGATTTCTAGTTAATGAACCCTTATTCAATCAGGGTTTTAGAAGGACTCTGATTTGGCCAAAGGGGGGAAAATCAGCATTGGTACAAAAGAGCATCCTCTCTGAATTCTAGCTGTAGGCACAGTGAAAATAAAATACTTTTGTACATTTCTGTGAACCTGAAGAAAGAAGTTAAGAACACACAAGTTATGGGAAACTGGCATTATACAGTACACTTAAAAATGTTGACTAAAGATACAAAAATCTTTTTGTGAGTTAAATACTTTTGAAGTAAGCAATGATGATTTCTCAAGGAATGTGTCATTGTCCTTTATTCACCAAACTGCCTGAAGCCTAACTCTGTTCTTTGAGATCCTGGAGAAAGGATTCAGGTAGGTAGAAAGCACTCAAGGTGGCTCCTCAAGGCCAGCTCGGCCACTATTGGTGGAAGCACCTTTACTGTGGGCACCCTGGGTGGCAACTATTAATACTCAGTTATTAGTCATAGGGTTTTAGATGAAAGCATACATTTTAGTAAGTTGGTATATTCATGAAATTTATAGTATACTGAAAATAAAGTCTAAGGAAATATAAATATGAAAATGGAAGAATTTTCAATTTAAGTTTTTGAACAAGATATATTAACTGAATTTGCTAAATAAAAGCAGGACTTTGTGTTACAGATTTTATACTTTCTGCTTTAAGTGCTCTTGTTCTGTAATCATGGAGAGATGATCATTTAAATAAGAACTATTGTCTGTTTTTATAAGCCCAGGTCCTATAAAGATTATTTGTTGATCTTTAACAGATTAGGAAAAGTCTGATAGAACAGATTAGGGATCAGTTAATATAATTACAAGATATTCCTTCTCATTTACTTTTTTGAATGGTCACTTTAGAATTACACATCATTATTGAATTCTCGGTTATTAATCCCACATAGACCATTATTCAGTTAAATTTTGCCTCCCAAGCATATTCAATATTTTCCTACTATTTGGAATTCATTTTGGTAAAATCATTAATTCAGTTAAGGTCTATTATAAATACAATCTATCACTGGGTTATTTATTTTTTATATGTCACCATATATACATGTTATATACAGGGATATAAGCTTGGATATACACATATATATATATCCAAGTTAATTTGTGGGTAACTAGCTTTAAAATAGAAAACTGGAGGGGGGCATATTAATGATGTTTCTTTTCACACAGTATCTTCAAAAAGCAAAATCTTTCAGTAATTCAAGTGATTTCATTTGTAAAGTGTAGAGACAATTTTTTCAAGAATATGTGGAGTATAATAAGAAATATTATATGTAAAAACACCAGGCTGGGTTTCCTTCAGATAAATCTTCCCAGAAGAGTTTCTTACAGATGAAGTTAGTGGTTGTTTTTTTTTTTTCCTAAATAAAGACCAAATGATGGCAACATACTAGGAACTATAGCTACTGGTTAGAAAGCACACAGGCCAGATCATGCAGACTTTGTAAGAAATTACTTCAATTATCTTCAGTCTTCTCGCTCATTTTAGTTCATTAAAAAGTTGAACTGCAAAGATATGTTTCACTTAGATATCCATCTTTTACAAATTTGATAAATTACTTTGGTTTAACACTTGCTTTCCTATGGACTTTCAATTGAAAAAAAATAGAAACAATGTAGGCCTTTAAACTAGGAAGTTAACTTAAAAATTTTTCATTGAGAATTAAGGGAAAAAATCCCAAAAGATGTTGAACATTAGTTGTATGATCAGAGGTTACTACCCTCGCATCCTAAGTCAGAAAGTAAGCAGAATGGAAACATCACAGATTTAATGACAACTGCAAGACAATGTGGATCTGATAATGCTCATAGCAAGAAATGACATTAAATCATTTGCCTTCTCATAAAATGTTTTCTGCCTGGATGTTTCATTGATGTTAATATATTTCATTCCAGTAAATCAATAGATGAAATGAACATGTAATTAACATGCAATTATAGTGTTGCAAATCATTGTGCATGTAAATTAATCATATATTATAAACCGTTTTCTATAGCATGAACTTCAATGTTCACATTTTGAAATGCATAGTGTTGTTCTGCACTTAATTTATGTATTTGACTATTATTTGAAATGTCTTTGAATGCATTCAATGTCTAAACACAAATATTCACAGTACTAATTTTTTCCCTTTAATGTATGAACTGAATTTACAAGTATTTTGCTTTGGGTGGTTTTTAATATTTTTAGCAAAACAATTTAAATCTAGCTATAAATTATCTGACTTTAAGATACTTTCAGAAACAGACATTTAGCATAAGGCTAATTGCCTCTTCTGAACCCTACCCTAATGCTCTATAATTTAAAATAATATGTTTCTGAGCATCTAAATGAATTGTAAAATCCTGTTATCTTAATTGCCTTTCCTCTGTTTTCAGGGATCTTAAGTCAATTAAACTGTTTTTGGCTATGCTTTCTAATGAGGCAGGAAATTAAAGAGTTTAGATTAGAGGTGTACATAAACCAAACACACACATTCCATCTGCCAAGGCAGAACCACAGCAATCTAACAAACAGACCAGTGGCTTGGCTTCCTTGGAAAAAGACATTAATGTGATGATAAATTACATTATTCAGAGTAGGAAGAGACATTCAGATGTCTTCTGGTTCATGTCTATCTTCTGTTACATAGAGGGAATTCATGACTCTATGAAATTCTTTTTCTCCTACTGCTCAAATGTTTAATTACCCATTTTCTTAGTATAACTTCAATTTATTTTCTTTTGTTACTCCATTATGCAAATAGTAGTTATGGAATATTTCCCTTGGGAAATCAGTCATATACTTGACAATATTGTTATTTCTTAATCTTGAGGTTAAATAACTATTATTTATAGGCTTAATAATCTTGTAAGTCACTTTTTGATTTAATTTTTCAAGGGTTTTCCCATATGTCTCCTAAATATGGAAACCAAAATTACATATAGTTTTCTCTTAAGGGGAAGAAGTATCAGAAGAGTAATTTCTTATGGTATCTAACTTCTTAGTTTCATTTTAATTGTTAATTCAACAGCATCATGTGGATTCACATTTATTTTGTGGTTCATCATTTCCAAAGGTTACTACCACATTTATTTTTGGCACACTTCTTTGCTCCTTTGTAAGCATGTTGCTTTGAAATATTATTATGGGTATAGATGGTGGATTGAACACATGTATTTTTTTTAACCTCCTAAATACCTGATAAACAGTGCTAAGATACTTTTAGAAAGGCATAAATACAAGAATGGGGAGTATATGAAATGAGACAATAGAAACAAAATTTGGGGAGTTGAGAATTTGATGACTGTGTGACGTGTAACTTGGATTCAAACCGAACCTTTATACTGAAAGTTGAGAAACAATCTGACGCCACAAAATCCTTAAGAGGCCCAGGAATTGGCAGTACAACTTCCACGGGAAGTGAGGGTAAAGGAGAACTGGTTGAAAGTTGGTTTTTTTTCAAATCTTTAAATTCCACTTTCTACCCCAAATGGATGGGCAGTTGCCTTTCCCTAGCCCCAGTAAAGCCTGAAGGTTTATCATCTGAAAAGGGCAAAGAGACCATCTCTACATTAGGACCCCAGATGCCACTGAGACTCTGGATTCCATATCAGAGAAAGGAAACTAAGTGTACATTTACATGCTTCCTGCAGAGTTGGTAACCAGGCAGGAAGTGGAAGTGTCTCCATTGAGGAGTCTGAACTCTGAGAGACTTAGATACTGAAATTGAGGTCCCCCAACTTAAAAGTCCAGCTAGTGACCCTACAGTGAAGCCCTGCTGTTCACTCACAACTTTCAATCAAATTTTTAGAACCCACACTTGGGTATGAACAGACAATCAAGGATTATTGTTTGTTGAGGAAATTCTATCAATTGAATGTCAGTCCCTCCAAACCAGGAAGCAATGAGTAAGAAGAAACATACTATGTTGTGGAAAATGTATTTAAAACCATATTTCTGATATGTATATATATATATAAATATGTATATACAGAGGACAGATGTTACAACCCTGAAATAAGAGAACAGGATGATATATATTCACACACATTCATATGTATGTGAAATATATGTATGAAAAATGGAGAAAACATAAGGAATTTCCTGAATGCTGGAAATCTGGAAACATCATTGTACAAGGACAAAACCCTAACCTTCCTTTCTCCCAGTTGCAGTTGTGACCTTGTGAGTCTCAGGCATGTCTAAAGAATGAAAAACGATGTTTGCACACATTCTTGCATAGGTTTGTAAATTATTACTGAATGTTGAAATAAATTCCCATGTAGACTAGGGTGGTGTCTTATCAAGAATTATACTTCTCAGATCTGTTAAGAGCAGATCTGAGAAATATAAGATGTGGGGAGCATCTTTGGCAGCTGCAAAGTCCTCATAAAGTCAAAAGTTTCTAACACATGGAAGGCATCTGTTTCTGCCCTGTGTAGTTACTTTGCTTGCAAAAGACCTTGACCTGTTGGTCAATCAAATTGGAGTTTAATCTAACTTTGAAGTGGATGTATATGTGGGTGTTATCCAACTGGAACCTAGCCTTGAGCCTGGTGGAAAGATACCTCCCTCCATGGCTAGGTTTGGGAAGAGGTATCAGGAAGTTGAAAAAGGGTTTAGTGGCCTGGAAAATAGGCCCAGGTGTGACATCTGTGATTGTTGAATCCAAGGGGTCAAAGGCAATTGAAAAGCCCCATGTTTTGGGTACTGGCATAGGGTTTCTATAGAGGCTCCCATATGAACACCTGGGATAATAAAGTGAGACAGCAGGATCTCCCGAGGACTCTCTCAGGCCCTGCTTTCAGCCTGTGACCTGCTCAACAGAGATAATTGCTCCCAAGGCTGTGGATTGCAGGCGTGCATAGACAGAGCTAAGTATGAGCTGTCATTCACACTGTCTCTTGTGAAATTGCTAAGAGAAAGGGAGGTGGATGGGCACTACTGAACTGTAGCACTTTACTGTGCTACTTAACTGTAACTGTTTTAATATGTGAAAATTAATCTTTGCTTTTAAAGAGAAAGCTTTTTGAAAAGGGGCTGTGACCTTGGAGCACTGATTTGTGAAAATGGAGTTTTTCTTTTTCCTTTTTTGTAAATGGTGTTCAGAAGCCATAGAAAAGGTGACTTTTAAGTGGAAAATCAAATGGACTGAATTGAAATGATCTTGGGACAAATTAACTTAAGTGCTAAATAACTAAATTCTGGGTTTCAGGTATAATTTTGTTTGGGAGAAGACAATTTTGCTGAACTGGTGTCAAGAGAGATAAAAAGAAGAATATCATATAAAGCCTCAGATCTTGGAGTTTCAAGAGAAAAATATTTCCTTTAGGTTCTCTTTGGAATATTGTTGTGAGGCTAAGACATCAGTGGCTTCTGATGGAGCACTGGTTCTTGGGGTCGGGGAATGTGTGCAGTCACTCACCTGGATCTAGCAGGTTGGAACAGACTGAGAGGCAGGAGAAAGAATGGGGAAGAAGCCAGGGAAGAGACTCAGCACCTGCTGTCAGCTTCCAGATAGGGAGTAACTCAGAAGAAGAAGGGGCAGGAACTCAGGCAAAGGATGAAGTCTTAGAGGAGTCACTACTCGGAAAGTGCAAGCTGGTGAGCCTGCCCAGGAGAGATGAACAGTGGCTCAGTTCTCCTGACCTCCCTTCTCAGGAGACCAACAGCCATCAATAGGAGTAACTGCAGAATGGCTTAAGAGTGGCAGCATGGGCCTTCTCTAGGAAAAGTGCCAAGTGTCTTTTGTGCTGCAGGACAGGCTGCCAGAGCCCATGCTTCTATCCAGTGTTCTCTGGACTTACAAAATGAACACCTCCTATATCTCTACACATCTTTTTATACTGCTTGGTTATATTTTCTGGCATTCTTAATCAGTCTTCAAAAAGTTGAACTAATACTGAATTAAGTAAGACTTTGTCTAAAAACTTTTAAGAAATTGAAGTTCAACATCAAAGTTTCCTGAGATAAAAGATAATTAATGATACTAGAGCCCATGGAAATAAGGAGTGAAAGGAGAAATTTGGGTTGCAGTTCCAAACATAATTGCTGGAATTATCCTTTTCATGGTGGAGGTCAACTAAAGGTGTTACTCTCAGGTTTTTTTTTTTTTTTTTTTTTTTTTTTTTTTTTTTTAAGTCTCCACATATGAAAGAGAGAGAGACAGACATAGAGACAAAGCTCGTCACTTGTTTTACTGTGTCTGCCTTATTTTAATATAATGTCCTCCAGTTCCATTCATTTTTCTACAAATGACAGAATTTTATTCTTTACTGCTGAATTTTATTGTTCATGGCTCCACTGCATATACACACATATACATGTATATAATATACATATTTACCCATTCATTTGTTGATGGATGCCTTAGCTGGTTCCATTTCTTAACTCTTTTGAATGCCCCAATAAACATGGGTACACAGGTACCTCCTTTGTATGCCGACTTTATTTCCTTTGGATATATACTCTGGAGTGAGATAGCTACATCATATGGTAGTTATATTTTTAGCTTTTCAGGAACCTCCATTTCCCTAATGGCTTTACTAATTTATACTCTCACCAGTAGTATAAAAGTGTTCCTTTTGCTCTATATTCTCCACCAGCACTTCTTTTGTTTTTGGTAATAGTCATTCTAACTGTGGTGAGATGATGTGTCATTGTAGTTTTGATTGCATTTCCCTGATGGTTAATGATTGGGCATTTTTTCATGTTTATTGATCATTTTTATTTCTTTTGAGAAGTAACTGTTCATGTAATTTACTCATTTTTAAATTGAATAACTTGAGTAAGTTTTTAAATTTATAGATCCTAGATATTAATCCTTTGTCAGATGACTAGCTGGCATATATTTTCTCCCATTCAATAGGTTCTCTTCACTCTGTTGTTTCCTTGCATAAGATTTTTAGTTTCTGTAATTGCATCTGTCAATTTTTTTGCTCCTGTTTCCTGTGACTTCCAATCAGAAACTCATTATCTGTGCCAATATCTTGCAATGTTTCCCTTATGCTTCTCTTTAGTAGTTTCAGGTCTTACATTTCAAGTTGATTTTTGTATAGAGTGAGAGACAGGGGTCATGCTTCAGTCTTTAGGATGTGGTTATCCAGTTTTTCCAAGCACAATTTGTTAAACAGGTTGTGCTTTTTCCAATGTATGTTTTAGTACCTTTGTCAAGACTCAGTTGGCTGTCAATGCATAGATTTCTATATTCTCCATTATTTCCCATTGTTTGTGTGTCTGTTTTTAATGACAATACCAGGTTGGTGTTTTTTGTTGTTGTTATTGTGGGTTTGTAGTATATATTAAAATCAGGTATTGTTATACATCTAGCTTTGATAGTTTTGCTCAAGATTGCTTTGGTTATTTGGAATCTTTGGTGCATTCATATGAATTTGAGGATTGTTTTTGAAGAATTCTCTTTGAAAATGACATTGGAATTTAGATAGTGATTGCTTTGAATCTGTAGATCTTTGGATACTGTGAATATTTTAACAATTTTAATTCTTCCAATTCATGAAATAGGGGTGGGGGATTATATTCACCTTTCAATTCTAATTATTTTTGTAATTTTCATCATAGAGGTCTTTTACTTCCTAGGTTTACTACTAGATATTTTATTTTGTGGCTACTGTGAGTGGGATCGCTTTCTTTGTTTATTTCTAGAGAGTTCTTTATTGGTTTACAAAAAAAAAAAAAAAAACCACACTACTGATTTTTGTATCCTACTGCTTTAATTTATTATCAGTTCTAACAATCTTTTGACTTTGGGCTTTTCTGTGTGTGGAAACATCAGAAAAAATTTGACTGACTTTCTTATTTGTGTGCCCTTTATTTCTTTCTCTTGTCTAATTGCTCTGGCTAAACTTTCTAGTACCATATTGAGTAAGATTGGCAAGAGTGGACACATTGTCTTCTCCTGATCTTAGAGAAAATTCTTTCAGTTCTATCCCATTCAGTATGATGTTTGATATGGGTTTGTTACATATAACCTTTATTATGTTGAGGTATAATTCTTTTTAGCTAATTTGTTCAGAGCTTTTATCATAAAGCAATGTTGAATTTTATCAAAAGCTTTTTCTACAACTATTGAGATGATCATGTGATTTTTATCCTTGTATTTATGGGCTATACTGTGCTTTGCATACATTGAACCATTCTTGTAGCCCTAGAATGAAACCAACTTGATCATGGTGTAAAATCTTTTTGATGTGCTGTTGAATTAAATTTGCCAGTGTTTGGTTGAGGATTTTTGCAACTATGTTAATCAGGGATATTGTTCTATACTTCTCTCTTTTCTTCTGTCTTTGTTGGGTTTTGGTGACAGAATAAAGTTGGCCTCATTGAAAGGGTTCCCTCCCTTTCAATCCTATAGAATAGTTTGAGAAGTATCAGAGTTATTTCTCAAGTTTCATAAAATCCAGCAGTGAAGCCATTCAGTCCTGGAATTTTCTTTGTTGGGAGACTTTTTATTACAAATTCAATCTCAGTACTTTTTAATGGTCTGTTCAGTTTTTAAAATATTCTTTGTTCAATTTTGGTAGGTCATGTATATTCAGAAATTTCTCCATTTCTTCTAGATTTTCCTAACTTACTAGCATATATTTTTTCAAAATAATCCCTAACGATCTTTTGAATTTCTGTAGTATAAATTGTAATGTATACTTTTTCATTTCTAGTTTTATTTGGGTCTTCTTTATTTGGTTAGTCTAACTGTAGGTTTGTCAATTTAGTTTAACTTTTCAAATAACTAGTTCTTCATTGATTTTTGTGTTGTTTTTTAAGACTCTATTTCATTTATTTTTGCTTGACCTTTATTATTTCTCCTACTAATTGTATATACAAATTGTTCTTGTTCCTCTAAGATTTTGAGATGCATTATTAGCTTGTTTTAGATTTCTGTATTTTTTTAAATGTAGGAACTCATTATTATGAACTTCCCCTGTTTTCATTGTTTCCTATAGGTTTTGGTATGTTTTATTTTCATTTTCATTTGTTTCAAAGAATTTAAAAATTTTCCTTTTGACTTCCTCAATGATAACACTATTCAAGAGTGCATTGTTCAGTATCCATTTGAATAATTTCTAAAGTTTCTCATGTTGTTGATTTCCAGTTTTATTCCATTGTGATCAGAAAAGATATAGTATATAATTTCAATTATTAAAATTTAAGAATTGTTCTGTGTCTTCATTCTATTGCAGAGAAAATTCCATGCACTGATGAAATGAATGTGTATTTTGCAGGTATTGTGTTGAATGTTCTGTAAATAACTGGTAAGTCCATTTGATCCATAATGTGGTTTAACTGCTTTTTAAAAAAAAATTTTTTTTAACCTGGTCTAGATGACCTATCCCTTGGTCAAAGTGGGGTACTGAAATTCCTAACTATTATTGTACTGGAGCCTTTCTCTCCCTTTAGGTTTAATAATGTTTGATTTATAAAATTAAGTGCTCTATTATTCAGTGTATAAAAATTTATAATTGTTATTTCTTGATGATTTGACCCTCAATCATTAGTGACTCTCTTTGTCTTTTCTTACTGTTTTTGTTTAAAGTGTGTTTTGTCAGATTTAAATATGGCTTCTTTGTTTTCAGATTCCATTTGCTTGGACTAGCATTTTTCATCCTTTGACTTTCAGTCTGTGTGTCCTTACTAATGTGAATTTCTTGTAGGCAGCATATTGTTGGGTCTTATCTTTGGATCCATTCAGCCAGTCCATATCATTTAACTGAAGAATTAAGATCATCTACATTCACAGTTATTAATGAAAGGTATGGACTTGTACCTATCATTTTGTTTTCTTCCGGTTGTTTAGAATATTCTTTCTCCGAGTCATCCTCTTTTGTCTTTGTGGTTTGATGGTTTACTGTATGGATAGTGTTTCATTCTTTTCTATTTCTTATTGTGTATCTATTCTTCTTGTGGGATGTACATTTGCAAATGCTATTATGATGGTGGTTATTTTTCTTTCACTGCTGAGTTTAGGATTCCTTTAAGCATCTACAAAGGTTAGTCTGGTGCTCATAAATGACTTAGTTTTTGCTTATCTTGGTATGTCTTTATTTATCCAATTCTGAAAGAAAAAGCCTTGCTGGATGTAGTAATCTTTGTTGGCAGCTATTTTTCTTTCAGAATTTGAAGTAATATATCCTCATGGTCTATAGGGATTCTTCTTAAAGATTTTCTGTTAGTCCAATGGGTTTACTTTTAAATGTGACTGGGCACTATTGCAGATTTAAAAATTCTTTGTCTTGTACTTTCTTTTTGCTTTTTTTTTTTTGCAGTACTGGGAATTGAACATGGGCTGCTTTACCACTGAGATACATCCCAAACCTTTTGTTTTATTTTTTATTTGTTCTAATTAGTTATACATGGCAGTAGAATGCCCTTTGATATATCATATGTAGGTGGAGTATAATTTCTATTCTTATTGTACATGATGTAGAATCCTGCCATTTTTATAGTTATATATGTACATAGGGTAATAATGTCTGATTGATTCTACTCTCCTTCCTATCCCCATACCGCCTTCCCCTCTCTTCACTCCCATCAACCTAATCTCAAGTAACTCTATTTTTCCCTAGCCCTCCCCTTATTGTGAATTAGCATCTGCGTATCAGAGAAGACATTTGGCCTTTGGTTTTTTTTGGGAGGGATTGACTTATTTTGCTTAGTATGATGTTCTCCAGCTCCATCAATTTATTGGCTATAATTTCATTTTTCTTTAAGGATGAGTAATATTATATTGTATATATATATATATATAACACATCTTTTTTATCCATTTACCTGTTGAAGGGAACCTAGGTTGACTCCATAGTTTAGCTATTGTGAGTTGTGCTACTATAAACATTGATGTGGCTGCATCACTGTAATATGCTGATTTTAAGTTCGTTGGGTATAGACCGAGGAGTGGGATAGCTGGGTAAAATGGTGGTTCCATTCTGAGTTTTCTGAGGAATTTCCAACCCTTTTTATTTTTATTTTTTATTTTGAGACAGGGTCACACTAAGTTGCTGAGGCTGGTTTCCAACTTGTGATCCTCTTGCCTTAGCCTCCTGAATTGATGGGATTACAGGTATGTGTCACCGCCCCTAGTCGTCCTATACTTTTGACAGTTTGATTATGATATGTTGTGGTGAAGATCATGACCAGAAATGTCTATTTGGGGTTATATGGGTCTTGTACCTGGATGTCCATGCCTGTCAAGAAGCTTTCTGCTATTATTTTATTGAATAGATTTTCTATGCCCTTAATCTTTTATTTTTTTCCTTTTGTATATGCTGATGATGTAGATGCTTGATCTTTTAATTATGTCCCAAAGACCTTGTATGCTCTTTTCATTGTTATTTTATTTCAGCATGAATGTGATATTTCAAAAGACTTGTCTTCAACCTCTGATATTATTTTTTCCACTTGATCTAGTCTTTTGTTGAGGCTTCCAGCTGAATTTATCAAGCTTATAAAGTTCTTCATTTTCAAGATTTATGAAGGGTTCTTTTTTGAAACTTCTTTGCTAAATTTCTCACTCATGTCCTGCATTGTCTTTCTGATTGCATGTCTAATTTTAAATTCTCTATATTCTCTTGGATCTAATTGAGCTTTTAAAAACATCTTTTAAACTAATTTTCAGTCATATCATCCAATCTGATATCTAAGGAATCTGTTACTAGAGAGTTATGACCTTTAGTATCCTATTACCATTTTTCCTATATTTCTTGTGTTTCTATATGGAGCATTGCACATCTGATGAAATGGATTCTACCACTTTTGTGAGAAGGCCTTAGTGACTATCTCCTAAAGATGTGTCTTGGGGTATCAATTTGTTATGCAATATTGAGTTTATTTCCAGTTGTGCAGCACAGTGTAATCTTCCTGCAACTTCATTGACTTGATTAGTGAATCTGAGAATAGCAAATACTGTACTGGATTTGGATAAAAACACCATTTCTGTGGGTTATGCAAGAGTGAGGACACTCTAGCAATTCAGACAGATGTAGTGTAGAGAGTGTATGGTTGTACCCTATGTGATTACCCCTGCAATGGGAGTAGTGGCCTCTATTAGGTGATGGAATTTTTGTAGGCATTGTGGATATTGGCCTTTTTATATGAAAGTGTTTCTGGTATTGGCTGCTCCAGTAGTGATGAGGAGCCTGAGGTTCTTGAACTCTGCTTAGATACTAGTGTGGGCCTAGGTCATTCATGGCCAGAGGCAGGAATCACAGAACCCTCTTTGTGGCACTCATGCTGTCTTGTCAGACAATGTATAGGGGTGACGAATGCAGGGGACCTGTATAGGTGCAATGGCACAAAAAGTTGTTTTTCCTCTCTGCTACTACTATGGGCATGTCTGCCTAGGAGCAGGACCTCAGATCCCCTAGGCTGTTCATGCCTGGAAACATGGTGGTAATTGGGGGCTCTACTCCCATGAAGTTTTTCAGTTGTGCATACCAGGGATGGAGCAGGATTGGGTCACTGCTGGCACTGGACAAAATTCCTCTCAGCTGAGGTGCTTGCAGGAGAATGTGGCTGGTGCCAGGGAAGTTCCTCTCTGAAACTTCTCAGGCTGTGTACTTCAAGGGTGGGAGATAGCTGGATGCTTTTCTTTTAACTGTATTGCCCAGCAGGGATTGAGTAGGACTGGGTTATGACTGGGTAACGTTCCTCTCAGCTGAGATGCTCACAGGAGCCAGGGAGGGTGGAACATGGCCACTGCTGGGCAGTTTATCTCTGGATCTTCTTAGGCTGGGTGTCTTAGGGCTGGGGTTGTGGTAGTGTTGTTCAAAACTGCCTCAACACTGCTCTGTGTGTGGGGAACAGTAGAAACTGAATTTTTTCTCCACTGTGTACAGGATTGTGGGGAGGGTGGTAGGAACTTGCAGGCAGCTGTCTTGTTACTGGTAAGTACCCTCAGGAAACTGTATGTGACTAACCACAGCTCTTGTCTCTGAGGGCAGGCTCCCTGATCCCCCAGTTCTTGTGGGTGGCTGCCTCTGCATCACAATGCACCCCTACTCTACTGTGCAGCCCTCTCAGTGGGTCTATGTCAGGTCACTCCACCCAGCCAGATCTGGCTCAAAAGGCAGCTACCTGCTGAGTAGTGCAGGAACATCTGTGGGGTCCTAGTGATGGGGCCATGTAGAGGTTTCTGACCCTTCAAGTAGTCTAAATTCAGGCAGTAAGTTTCTCTCAGGATGGCTCCTGGCTACAGTACCCTGGGGATTTGCCTGAAGATGAAGTGGATTCTTTCCCAAAACCAGACTACTCTGCCAATTTTAGGCCTCTTATCTATTTAATCTGGAAGTCTGCAAAGGGCCACAAAACTTTCTATTTCCAGGATTGTATCTGAGCTTAGAGGTTTCTGGGACTCTTTAACCCTTATCAGTGTGCACTTTCCCTTGTCCTGCTGTGGAGTAATAGATGGTGGATATTTTATTTATCTTGCTATGATGCTGTACTAGCTCTTATTTTTTTCTGTTCTGTTACTGATGCAGCTAAAAGTCTCAGTGTGACCCTGCTCTATCTCCTGTGAAACAAGATAATGTGCACCCAAACAGTGAGACTTTAGTTTCTAATGCTAATTACAATTAAAAATAATCAGGGTTCATTGTAGAATAGCTGATTCCTTGTTTGGAGCAGAAAAAAAAATGAAGATAGACTTGGGGTTTATTATTTTACTCCTTATGAAATTCAATCTATTTTTGGCTTATAAAGACTAGCAGTGGAAGTAGGAACCAGGAGAGCCAATGTGGATTTAATCGCAAAAGACAAATAATTTCCACTTTATTAATCTTGAGTGATCTTGACGTTTAGCAAATCATTTCACAAAATCATGTGATATCCTTGTGAATAGACAAAGAAATGTATTGAATTTTAGAATAACCATGTGGATTTGGACTACTAAACAATAGACAAATAGATGATTTGCAAGTGGCCAGAAGGAATCCAATGACATTTAGAAAAGCTTAATCCTTGATTCTCAACCTTTAATTCAACATTTCTATCAATAACTAGAATGATGACATGCTTATAAAATTTAGATCTGACACAGTTATGAGGGTTGGCCCACTTGCCCTGTAAGAGTGTTCCAAAAGATACCTTCAGGTTGGAACAAGGCATGAGCATGAATCACTCGAAATTTAATATGAATAACCATAAGATCACATACTTAGTTTTTCAGAATAAACAGTCTACAATGAGAAAACACCTAAATTTAAAAAAAAATCGATAAGGAAGACCTAGGGTTGTTAAACTCAAAATATTAATAGTATGATATGGTTGCTTGGAAAAAAATGTTACCTCGGGCTAAATTAGTGTCTAGAGCAGGGGTCATAAAACTTTCTCTGTAAAGGGCCAGATAGTAAATATTTAATTTTTTACTTGGCTTTACGATCTGTTTCAACTACTCCATTCTGCCTTTTTAGTATGAAAAAGTCAGAGAAAATATGTAAAGGAATAAACATGGCCATGTTCCAATGACTCCTTATTTACAGACACAAATTTGAATTTCAGGTCATTTTCACATATCATGAGAGATTCTTCTTTTGATTTTTAGAACTATTAAAATGTAAAAAAAAAAAATTATGCTTAGCTGCCACCCATATACAAATAGGTGGCAGGTGAGTGTGGTTAGTAGGTATAGTGTTCTGACCCTGATCCAGCTCAAAAGGCTAATCTGCCTTGATGAAAATATTTCTGGTAATAAGGGCTATTTACACACTAAGCTAGTCACGTTTTCTCCATAGAAGAGTAAAATGAAGAGCAAGAGGGACATTGAATAACACCCCGAAAGCGGTCGTAGGAATAGAAGATATTTTACCTGTGTTGCCTTACAAACCAACACAATGCCAAGATATTTCAGGGAGGCAAATTTAACTGAATGCAAGGAAGAATTTTGTGTCAGAGCTGCTCCACCATAAAATGGGCTGCCCAATAGAAACATTTTGCTGTTATCTTTCAAGAATGTTGCTCAGGGGATTCTTCATAGTAGTGGGAATTGGTGAAAATTTAGAAAGGTTATAAAGTAAACCTAACCTTCGAAAATCCTTTGAACCTCTTGATTAATATACTTCTTTATTTCTTCAAATGAAACTGCATCAGCCTAAAGAAGGAAAAAGATGAGTCTATTAAAATAGAGTGTAGCACAAATGAATTAAGAATAGAAATATTGAGTTGGCATGCACACTTGAAACTTTTGTAGAGATACATTTATCAAGCAAAATGCTTTTGGCAATTGACTGTACTGGACAATAAATAACTTGAACAAATTCAGGGAATAAGTTGAAGTGCATAATTGCTTTAAAATCTGTGGATTGGAATGGTATTCAGTGATATGGACACATTTTCTATTAATGGAGAAACTAGCTTCATACAGTTAGGAAAGTTTCTGTTACTTCATTTTATAAAGTTAACCTAAATAGTATTATCTTGATGTTCCTATCTCAACTACAATTCAACTTCTAACCCATTCCTTGCACAGGCAAAGTCCTTATCTAACTGATATTTAAGGATATTATAATATCCTTAAAGGAGAGAACCTGGAAGAGAATTTAAAGTATGCTGGATTATTCTTTAAAATATTTTATTTCTGAAAAAATAAAATTTGCCCACTTCATGACAATTCTATAATTTACATATTATAAGCATTAAATGTATTAAGCAATTTTCTGAATGAAAAATGCCTCTTCTCTATAATTAGTGAACCCTAATTTATAGAAGTTATGGTAGGTGGCCCATCATTCTTCACAAATTCCTTCATCCTGTTTCCACTCTGTGCCTGGGTATGTGGTTATAATAATGTCGTGGATTTTCTCGACACTATGGTGCTAGCTTATTTATACTAGTAACTCAATTAGAATCCAAATGACATGATGGGCTCATATGTTGATGATTTTGTTGGACAGAAGAGTTTCAAGAATGCCCTATTCGATTATCATACTTTCACTATATCTAGGACAAATGAACTTGAATGGATATACCTAATACCAGTTATTGACACAGCACCAAGAGTTCGAGTTATTCAGATTTTATTCAAGTGGAGGTTAGGGTAAAAAGAAAGCACTATGAAGATTGTGGGAATGCTTAGTTTTGTGCTGCATTTGGTATTAGTCTGAGGAAAGGATGTCTTTAACTCCCCTATTTCACTCTAGGATCCTTGTTTCTTCCTGACACAGATGTTTTCAGATTAAACTTCTCTCCGGAATAGCCACCCACCAGTCCTCCTGAGGATGTTGACAAAGATACGGGCTTCTTTAAACATTCTTTCTTGAACTATGGCTTCTCCTTTAAGGCAGATTTGTGGTTCTGATTTTGGACAGAATAGAGTTCTCATGTGAAACAGACATGGTTTCTGTGTTGTATAAGGAGAATCATTACATGATTTGGAGTCAGCCAGACCTGGGTTCAACCTACTTAATGATTCTCTGTCCTTGGGCAACTCGGCTTTGTTTCTGCATTTATAAAAATGGAATGGAAAGACACTCCTCTCAGATGGGTTGTGAAGATCAAGTGAGGCAATGCATGATAAGGCTTAGAAGATCTGGCACGAAACTTCAAATAACAGACCAGTTTAAGAGTATTTTGCATATTTTAAAAAGCATTATTGTTGCTTTCATTATAAATGAGGTACGTGGTTGATAAAAGCTGGGAGCTCCCCAAGGACTCAGCACCACTTACCGGAGGGCCTGGGATGCCTGGGGATCCTGGAGGGCCTTGGTGGCCGGGGGATCCCATGGATCCCTTGTTTCCTGGTGGCCCCATGGGACCTACAGCTCCCTTCAGGCCTGTAAGGCCTGGTTTTCCCCGTTCACCTTGTGGACCTCTGTCTCCTGGGATTCCCTGGTCACCCTGTTGGAGGAAAAAAAAAAAGATCTTTTCTACAACCTCATCAGTTGTGGCTTAGAACAAAGTTTCTGGATTCATAGTGGCATTTATTTACTACTGGACCTTGGATAAGTGACTTAAGCTTTGTGCCCCAGCTTCCTTTCTTACAGGAATATTAATAGTATCTACCAACTAGGCATTGTTGAGAAATACATGAATTAACCCAAGTAGTGCTGGGAACAATGTCTGCACCGTGGAAGCACTCAAGATATAATTGTTAGTGACGAAAAGAGTTGTACTCAGTGCCATCCTGAATGATGGCATTTCAGAAAGTCAATACCAGCTGTCACTTTAGGCCTGGGTCTCCTTCAAAATAATAAAGGAAGATTGCCAGTGGGATCTCATCGCAGATCTTTCATGTAGAAAATCTTCAGGACACTCAAAACCTCTCCTATATAATGAGCTTTCATTTTTTCCCTCTCCCTGCACTCCCTTTTGACCTTTATTAGACTCTTTGGGTTTGTCTTCTCTACTTGTGTCTTATCTGTTTGTGTGTGCACATGTATGTGTTCACTGTGTCCTAAATACAGACAGCTGTGAAGGTGAGAGATGAGAGAGCCTTTGTAATGTTTCAAAGCAGTTGCCTGAACAGGAGGGTTGTCACTGAGATAATTTACTCAATGGCATAAATGAACTACAAGAAAATTTGTTGAGTAAGATGTAAAAAAATTTAGGAACAAGATCATATTAGATGTTCCTGAATTTGATGATGAAGTTTCCTTAATGCCTTTTATGCTGCAATATGTCCACTGCTATATGCAAGAGAAGAAGAGAGTGCACACACAGTGGGTGCTTCAGTTATAGTCTTTCAAATATTTAGTTGCACAATTCCAGGAGGTGATGGCCACACCAAATAAGATGAACTGGTGCTTGAGGTTGCCCTGTATTTCATCACATTAGTCTTTCATTTGTAATTATTTTGCAACAGGACAAACTGTATTGTCTTGGTTTTAAACAATGAAAATAAATGAACAATTATAGACACCTTTTGTGATCACAGGATGAGGAGATAGAAGCCATATACAAAGAGAAAACAGATAACTCTAATATTGGTCTACTGTATCTTAGTTATAAAAATGTATCTGTGTCGTCGCCCGCGGCAACAATTGCGCAGGTATTTATTGGAGGGGCCTGGAAATAAACTATTTTTCCTATATTCACTAATTTATAGAGGAAGAGAGACTTTGAGAGAAAGATAGGCTTTGCTTAGAGGAAGAGAAACTTTGCTTAGAGAGAAAGTTATAGAGAAAGAGAGGCTTCTATGCTTATCAGAGATCTATTTCTTCTTAGTTCTGCTGCTTCTTCTATAAGGTGCGTCCTGCATCCTGTGAACTAAGGGTGTGTCTATCTGAGGTGCTTCTTAGTGATGCGTCCCGCATACTGCGATCTACCTATCTGTGATCTAGAGGTGTGTTCTCAATTATCCGCTCTGTGATCTGCCTTCCCCCGCTGCCTGCTGCTTCTCTCTGCAAGCTGCTTCTATCTGCTTGCTGCCTTTTCTTCTTCCTTTCGGCTAGTGGCTTCTACTCTGCTTCTTTCTGCTAGCTGCTGCTCTTACTGTCGCGCCCCTGCCCACTGCCCACTTATATTCCCTCCAGGAGGCGGAGGGCGGGGCCCCGCCAGTTGGGATCAGGTGAGGAGCCAGCTGTCCTATCACAGCAAGGGTTAAAACGAGCAGGCCCTAGCAGGTGCGCTGGGGAACACACCTGTGCACGCGTTGTGCGCGTGGACTTAACTGAATACGGCCAGTGATAAATCACCTGAGTGTGCTTATGTTAATTAACCTCCTCACTGCCGATGTGAGCATGGCACAGCCCCCAACATATCTGTACAGATACATCAACCCAGCACATGTTGGGAGAAATTTCTGAGATTACTTAAAACAAAAACAAAACTAGCACTCCTTGATCAATGATCACCACTCTAATCATGTGCAAAATAAACATAATATCCAATAAAATAAAACATCTTAGTCATAAAGGTGTTCATTAATCACGATTATTATGAAAATTAGAAAGAAACTAACAAGAAGAAGAGGACTAGTTAAGTGAAATAAGGCATTTCCAAAAAGTAGAACATAAAGCCATTAAAAGGTAGATCTAGATTTATATTTACTGACAAGGACAGTCATTATATATTGGTAGATGGAAATAATTTACAAAACTGTATGAATACATTTCAGAAGACTATTTCTTTATGTTGACATGTACAAAGTATATGCATATTATATGTAAGTATATATATATAAGGGTGAGAGATGAAAATATGTCCAAAGTACCAGAGTTTCTCTTGTAGGGAGACGGCATACTTTTTTTTAAAATTGATATTTTTTTCACATTTCTTTTAGTTAACAATTTTTTAAACCTAAACATGTGCCATAATTTTTTTTTTTTTTTTTTTTTTGGGTGCTGGGGATCGAACCCAGGTCCTTGTGCTTACAAAGCAAGCACTCTACCGACTGAGCTATGTCCCCAGCCCTATCATAATTTTTTTAAACCGAAACATGTGCCACACTCAGCATAATAGCAGCCCTAAATAGAATGACACTGGGTAGCAATGCTCAAGTAACTTGCAGCCGCGGCATGATACCAGTGCTACCTGAACACAACCAGGCTTATTGAAGAAAAGAATGGGATGTTTCAATAACATCAGCAACCCAAATAGTTCCAATAAAAGCAAAACACATAAATGACATTACTACGACTTCGCTACAAGTGCACTTTTCCTTTCTGTTTATCTACCTCCTTACACCATCTTCCTTATTCTCCTTAGTATCCCTGTAGGTCAGGGGTTCTCAGGGCAGTTTTGGTTCCCAGTGGTGATGTCTGAAGACACAATGGTGGCCACATTAGAGAGAAGGTGGTGCTACTGCATCTAGCAGGTAGAGGCCAGGGATGCTGCTGAGCATTCTGCCAAATGCAGGACAGCCAGCAACGTCACTTATCTGCCCCCAAATATTAATAGTGCTGAGGTTGAGAAACCCCTCTCTAGGTAAAAGGAACTATGGGCAACAGTTATAGTAGGCATATGTGTCTAAGACAAGAGGTTGGCAAAACTTTCCAAACTGTAATAGCAAAGTAGAATTAGGTGTGTATAAAGGTGAAAGTGGCAGGTTTACCTACCATGTGACCTGATTCTGGGCCTTTTATCATGTTTTATACCTAGTCTCTACTAGTCTCTTGGGTCACATATACCTCGCCTTTTTCATATTGACCATTTGGAGGTATCTACGTGCATAATTTGTGTAATTAACATGATGGTAGAGTTGTAACTAGTTTGAACAGTGATCACAATAGTAATATACATACACGTTCTCCTTTGGGGCCTCTGTCTCCTGGTTTACCCATGATGCCCTGAAAAACAGATGCCAACATTAAATTCACCACTTGCCAAGATTCTTAATCAATCTGATTGACTTAAATGTTGGTAGATATTCTGGATGCAGTTATGTATTAGAACTTTTATTTTACATGGCATTTTCCATACCTGAGCACCTGGTAATCCATCTTTTCCATTTATTCCCTATAAAGACAGAAATTATCAGTACTTCTAATTTTACAATAACAGACATGAACACAACAAAAGTGTAGAGATTCAAGGATAGTTTCTTAATCATATTTCTTAGATCTTGGTGAGTCAATGTGGTAAAATAGAAAACCAAACCAATGCAGACAACACTGAGTTCAAATTCTGACCCTATCATTTACTAGTTCCATCGACCTCAATAGCATCAGCTGCTTCACTTATAAAGTAAGGAACCTGATAATGGACTTACAACTAAGGATTCAGTAAGAAAACATGAAAAATTAATAGCTCCCTGTAAGTAGTCACCAAAGGTTCTTTGCATATCTATTCTCCTGCTTAGATGCATTCTGGGAGATAAGGTGGTGCCCCATGACACTAGGTGGCTGGTGCATAGAATTTTTTGTTACCTTCTAACAAAATTGTCACCTTCTAACAAAAGAGGGTCTAGTACAGAGGGTCTCTTTTAGTAAACCATCTCAGTTGCTACTGAGGGAATTTCATAACATGGCCAGAGTCTGATTTTACTATGAAATAAACAGTCAGCCAGGGAACAATTGTTATTTTTCAGTTAGAAAATACAAAAGGAAAACTAGAGATCTGTAACCATGGTTTTTGAGACTATTAAATAGTGACTTTTTATTAGAAAACTGGAAGTTTGTTGAACTTCAAAAGGCAGTTCTGAAAATGGTAATAAAGTCCAGGCCTGCTTGAAGATTTATAAGACTTGGAGAACTATTGGCCAGGAGATAGGAGGAGGAAAAGTACTCGGGGTCAAATCAAATACTGAGGGCCCAACAGTAGATGTGTTTTGCAGATTTGATTTGAAGAGAGAGCCATCAAGGTGAGGAACATGATTTCTTGGCCAGCAGGCGATTGCATGGGAATATTCCTCTGAAAAGCCTGAGAGACTTTTATTGTGCTGGGCTGGATTCTGTATGGATGGAACTGCAGACAGCTGCATGTCTTCCCTGCTGTAAATTACACTGAAATCTGTCACAGTTGATAACCCAACAGCAGTCTCTGAACCTCTCTGAAATATCCTGGGAATTATCTAGAGTACTTTAACTAAGAACATATTACCTGAAGTACATGGTTCAAAGAATTTATTACATTCAGGAACACAAGCACTAAAGGTAAAGCTGATTAAGGAGGGGAAGTGAAAGACACAATCGTCACTTGAATAAAAGAAGATAGATCTAGTATAAAAATGTAACTTATGTTTTTAGTAATAAAAGAAATAACTATGTCCCTTTTTGGTCTCTAGTAATTTATCAAAGGTTATCACGAGTGTACCCTTTTGTATATAAAGGTGTTACTCTATCCATGGGGAGTTCTGCTTTCAGAGATTTTTATTTTTTTTTTTAACAACTCCTGGGTATTTGCTTCTCTCCTTGCTTCACTTATTTGGCAGAACCCTATACCTGGGTATAAACAATTTTTTGTTGTCCCTACACATGCCTCTGAGCAGTGACTGACTGATGTGTTCTAAGTATATGATGGCAGACTGCAAGCAACCCCTCTGGTAAATGTTATCCTTCCACTGCCCAATTTGATTTCCTTTCCTTCTGTCCCAAAGTACTCTTTCATATATTTTCCTGTCTCTTCAAAAGCATTACCACTCTACTCCTCATGCCTATCAGATGACTCCAGTTCTTTCACTGGGACAATGAACATGAGAAAGCTCCCTCACCTTCCTACAGTAAATAAGAAAATAAAACCTAGGGCTCACAGTATTGCTGGAGATCATTTGATATTACCCATCACCAGCTTGTTCCATCAACTTAGTACTCCAACTTCTGTATTGTCACCTCCACCGTTCACAGTTAAGGGTGAATAAATAGTCTTCCTAGTTAAGATGAATTTTCACCCTCAAGTAGGTGGGGAGGGCAGACAATCTACTTAATATGTCATGAAAATTTCCCCTCAGCTGAACCTTTCTTATCAAGATAGTAACACTGTAATCTCTCCCATCAATGACCTCCACATTTTTAAATCCGGTGGAAAATTCTCAGCTATCATATTTACTTATTTGTATGTTATCACTTTTTACTTAAAACATTTGGTTCACCTGACACCAGTGAAACTCCATTTGTCTGGTTTTCTTCATATCTCATTGGCTGCAGCTGCCAAGTCTTCTTTGCTGGATCTTCTTAATAGTTGAAGTGCCCTCTTCCCTGCCTAGCCACAGTGACTCCATTTTACCCAGATCCAGGTTTAGATACCCACATTTCTCCAATCCTGACTGCTCCATTAATTATGAATGCATATATCCACTGCATAATTGACATTTCCACTGTCCACTAGTGCTTCAAAATTAATGTGTCCAAAATGGAGAATTCTTGGTTTTATATCCAAATTCTACCTCCAATCTTCCCCATTTTGCCAAATGACACTATCTTCACATGGTTGCTCAGACCCCAAACCACAGCTTTGACTGGTGTGTCCCTCACATTACACTTTCAGTCTAGCAGCAAGTCTTGTCAACCTTTAGTTTACCTCCTAACTCATCCTACCCTTAACAAGCTGGTTTCCAACATCCTTATTTCTTGTGGAGGTGCTTTCTAGAGTCTACTCTCCACACAACAGAGTGAGTCTTAAAATGTAGACTGATCGTTTTTGTTCCATGCTACAAGAGTTCCAATGGGTTTTCATTATTTCTCAGACAAACTCCATTCCGTGGCTTAGAATTCCCTGTGGGCTGGCTGCTGCTTACCTCTCACTCAGTGTATCTCCTGTTCTCTCTTAGTTCTTCTTTGACTTCATGCCATTTGCAGTTCCTTGACCTTACCCAGTTCACTTCTATATTAGCCATTTCTTTTTCCTGAAACAATGTTCTCTCCAAATTCATGACTTGATCTCTTGAATGCTTAAAATGCAGGCTGTCTCTGACCACCTGATTTAAATCATACTGTAGTGCTTCAC
The DNA here is from genome assembly GCF_902686445.1 of Sciurus carolinensis. Classification (NCBI taxonomy): domain Eukaryota; kingdom Metazoa; phylum Chordata; class Mammalia; order Rodentia; family Sciuridae; genus Sciurus; species Sciurus carolinensis. The sequence goes on from NC_062219.1 coordinate 90,109,277, forward strand.
TCTAGTTACTCTTCTACTTGCAATGATGTGGGTGTATATTTGTTGTCTTTATTCTTATACTAGAAGGCAAACCCCATGAGTTGTCAGCACCCAGAACTCTGCTCAGCATGTAGTGGGTGTTCAAGAATTATTTGTTGAATGAAAAATTATTTTTGGTATAATCCTCTGGGGACCCAATAGCAAGATTTTACAAGATGGGTTACAGGGGTTAGGAATGAGGACTTGACAAGGGGAGGTAAGGAGGCAGGAAATAAAATCAATATTTACCAAGCACTTCCCACAGCCAGGCACTGGGAATCCTTCCATATGTCTTGTCACTTAACTGACTCACAAAATCCTTTGGAGTCATAGTTCAGACCCAAATCTTCTGACTCTAAATTGCATATGCTTTCAATTTTTCATATTGCCTTAGGGGATATGGTGTCAAGGAAAATACCAACCCTGATGTTTCAGAGGTAGTGAACGAGCTTCATGAACCCTGTGCTGTTAATTCACCTTCAGTCTTACCCTTCTCCTAAGTTCCCCTTCCAAAACAGACTAGAGCCAACAAATAAGCAAAAGCAGCAGTGACCATCCATAAAGAATAACTCTCAGAGTGGGCATATCTGATTCATCCTTGTATCTTTTCTCTTGGGACCCAGTGCATCCTTAGCAAACAGCAGGGACTAGATGAATATATGTCAAATAGGAATGATTGTTGCAATGTTGCATCAATATTGTATATCAGTAGTCAAGAGCTCTTTTAGGACACAAGGGGATGATATACTCAGCAGCATTGATTTATGAATGTGTAAGAACAAAGCTCATATGTTTAAGGAGGGATTTTGAGCTTCTATTTTAGTCTTTTTCTTCACATACAGATATATCTGTGAATCTTTGGTTTATTTGTAATTTAGTAGATGATAGGCCATTTTATTTATTTTTTAACTCTGTGAATATTAGACTAAAGAAATAATGAGTACTTTCCAGGCACTTAAAATGAAAGTCTTACTTTTTTTTTTTATCATCGAAACATAAAGATACCATATACAGATCTAGGAAACTCAGTGAGAACCCCCATTCAGCCCCCTGTAGAACCTGCCTCCTTTAAAACTGCTTATTCAAATCTCACAATTTCTTTTTTTTAAAAATTTTTTACAGATTGCATTTTGATTCATTGTACATAAAAGGGGTACATCATTTTGTTTCTATGGTTGTGCATGATGTAGATTAGATTCATACCATTTGTTAATCATAAATGTACATAGGATAATGGTGTCTGTCTCATTCCACCATTTTTCATACCCGCCTCCCTCTCATTTCCCTCTATGTAATCTAAAGTTCCTCCATTCTTAAATCTCACAATTTTTGAGGAGATAGGTAAAGAGGTAATGCTTGGAACATGCCTCAAAATGGCATATTTTAAAAAGTAAAAAATACTTACTGGCTTTCCAGAGGGTCCTTCTGGTCCAGGGAAACCTATATCTCCAATAGGTCCCCTTTCGCCCTATAAACATGTCCAGAGAAAAAAATTAATTGCCAATAAATGTTTTAAAACAGCACGCAAAGACAAAACAACTGTCATAAAAGTGGCAACTTACCGGCTCCCCTGGAACTCCTGGAGGCCCTGGGGTACCAGGCTTCCCCTGATGAAGCAGGTCAGAGATGTGTTAGGAGCCAAATTACTAAAGGATGTCATGGACTCCCTCTCCCCACCATGCTTCTCAAATGCTACCAGGGCAGTAGGTCTTTAAGTTAAAATGGAATTCCTAACAGGACAGAGTCCAGGGCACTCTGCACTCTGTACTGTAGACCAGAGTGCTGTTCTCTGTATATTTGTGTGTGTGGGGGTAGGAGGTGGAATGCTTTTGAAGATATTTAACCAGTGTATCCTCATTATTGGAAATGCCCCTTATGCCCACCTCCCCCCTTTTTTTTTCCTAGCAGCTCATTATTATAGGGAGGAAGGGCACAGAGAGTCAAAGAAGTCTCCTAGGTTTTGAATTTCATAATAGGGTTTTTAGGTTCATAGTAAGATAGCTTTAAAAAACAAAACCAAGCACTTGGTTGGTTTGAAAATTCATGTTTTGTTGAAAAGGAGAGGAAAAGATTGCTTCAACATACTGTGGTATGGAGGATGGACAGTGGGGAGATCCTGAAACAGAGAGACCACTGGGAGGACACTTCTCCCCTGAGAAGTGCCAAAGTGTCCAACCCAGGCCTATGGTGTTGCTCTGGAAGGAACCACCTTCTACCCATTGCACCTAACATGGTTGGGAAAACAGACAAGATGGGGATGTAGGTGTGGGGCTGAGATATGGGAAACCCCAGTAAGTTCTGGGGCATATGAAAAGGAAGCATTTTTTTTCTTCTTGCTGTCTAGAATTCTGGGAGGATACTCTTTACAGTACAGAAATGGCAGAGTAGTGAAGTTAGAAAGACACTGTGTCTGTGGGCCCAAGTTGGGAGATAGGTTAGACCAATGTCCAAAGAATCTTGGTATGGGACATGGGGTTATAGAGTGCTGATGTCTTGAGATATAAGACAAAGGAATTAGGGACGTTGGTGGAAGGCAGCAGCTGTCCCACAGGTTACCAGCAGAGAACTCAGAGAACCTGGGAAGAGCATGCTGACCAGATGGCGCAACCTATGGGCAACACACAGATACCTCCTTCTGTGTGCCCACATGCCATATTGGGAGAAGGTAAAGAGAGAAGCTGTGGAGAAGTCCTTGGACAACCCTGACTACACTGGCAGAGACAGAATGGGCTGCTCAAGAAAGATCAGTACTGGGTGGCCTTGCATCTCAGGTGAGTGACCATGTGTCCAAGTGGGCAGATCCCATCCCTGTTTCAGCTACAATAATCATTTAGAATTTGTATAGCTTTCAAATATAGATAATGCAAAATTTACCATTTTAATAATTTTTAAGGGTAAAATTCACTGGCCCTGAGTACATTAATACTATAATTGTACCACTGTTTATAGAGCTTTTTAACATTTCTGAGCCTTAGTAAGGTCCAGTTATAAAAATAAAAGCACACTTTTAATAACAGTTGCATATTTGCAGTTGTAAAATTTTTACTCCTTCATATTTTTCAATCATTAATGATTTTAATTGTGAGATAGTAAAGCTAATTTTTAACTAAGTGTGTCAGATCTTAGGTAACCAAATATGTGACAGGCCAGCTCCTCATTTCAAACATATTATATCCTTCAGAAATTTGGAATGCCTTTTTTTTTTTTTTTTTTGCCTTTAGAGACTGTTGCACATATTGTAAAGACTTTAACTGGTGTTCAGTAATTTTTCTTTGAAGATGGATTTAATTTAGGGCAATAGCAAAAAGTAATTTGTACTTATACCCAGGTGAATACAGTAGAAAATTAAGTTTCATTATATCACATGGAGGCAAAAACAGGATGTGAACATAGGGGCAATTCCAGAAACAGTCCCAAATATGTTGCTAGGAATGATGATGAGAAAGGAGTGGGGAGAGAATGGGCTATGGAGTTGACTATCAAGAAGAATATTCCTTTTGTTAAAAAAAAAAGTGCTTGCTAAAGAAAACATTTTATTGTTACTTTTACAATTATACAAATATTAATCTTGATATAAAGTGAAATAGGGGATGTCATTTTTCAATAAGGAATATAGATTATAGGTAGGGCTTTATTTAGTGATTCATCAGTTAAAAGGATGAAACAGAGTGACTGGGGCTTTGGTAAGTGGTCAGAGTAGTGCTCTTTCTTCTTTCCCATGTTCCTCTTTCAAACAGTTTTCATTGACTTTCTGTACCACTACACTGGACTTGCCCTGCAGGGGCACCTAGCAAGAGGATAAATGGCCTCTTATTCATAAAGCGTGACCACAAAATTTTAATTAGAGCATCATGAATGAAGATCAGAATGATCCCGAGGGCTGGGAGAAATGATTTCAACCTTTCCTGGAGCACTTCCTATTCATTTGAAAAGACCTTGATGAGATTAAAACATTTGACACTAGAGAGCAACAAAAATGATTGAGAGGACTGAAGGGCGAGTTTATGAGGAAACATTAGCAGTGATAAAGCTCCGCTAATAACACTGGGCTAAGGGATAATTCAGGCAGATTGCAGCTTAATAGAAGGAATTTGAAGCACAGGCCTGGGCCAAGAACTCTGCCTTTTGAAGATTGAGAAACCTTGAAATATGACAAGAATAGAGAAACAAAATAAAATTTTAATTGTGCTCATATGTTAATGCAGTCACAGTTAACTGGGCTTCCCCTCCACCCCACTACCCCACCCCAACAAAAGTGACTTGGGAAGGAAAAAGACAGGAAGAAAATGAATGGAGTAGTCTTGAATTGGGAGAGGGTTCTATTGTTTAAACCAGAGGCTCTAGGAACCATGCTGTAGTTATGGTGTGTGCCCCAATCCTCCTTGATCCCTGGCTGTAGGTTTATTGTGGAGACAGAAACATGAACCTACAAAAATAAATAAGATGATCATAACTCACCGATGTTCCAGCTATTCCTGGAGGACCTGCTGGGCCTCGATCTCCCTGTAGGGATTAAAATAAAAATGGCTACTTAAAATGATACCTATGAAATCTTGTAAATGCTCAAATAATTTGGATTTGGTAAGGCTTTTCTTTGGATCTCATAAATGCTATCAATATTAGCTGGCATGAAGTTAGAGGGTGGAGAGGAAAACAAAATGAGGATCTAATTTCACATGTTGTAGCACCCCCCCAAAAAAAAAAAAACACAGAGAAAATAATGGTCTTAATAAAGACAAGCATTCATGGTATTTCTGTGACCTATTTTTAATAAGATTCCATATATATATATATATATATATAGTTAAAAGTTATCAATATTTTCCACATATTCAAAAAAACCCATTACTATTACTTGAAAGATTAGGTCCATTGAGTATCTTCTACAAAGCTTTTCCTATACTTGTCTCATTGGAGATAGGGTTAGAATAAAAAGATCTCAAACTAAGAATTTGTAGTTCTTATTTGACCAATCAGAAGATTCCTTTAATTGCTCAGAAACACTGACTCAACTCTTTTTCAAGAGGCAATGTGGTATTTTAGATACAGCTGACAATGCTAAAATACTAATGGTTACATATGGGATAATAAAATGGCAATTTCATTGGGTTGAATCTATATTTTTTAAAACTTCATAACTTCATTTAAGGACATAAAAGAAGACTCAATTATATAAAGAGTTTTGTTTTGTTCTTGGAGGGTAAGACAATGTTATAAAGGTGTCATTGCTACCCAAACTAATTTATAAACTTAATGCAATTCTTACAAAATTGTAGTTTGATCAAAAGATACTAAAAGCTCACTTCAGATAATATATAAAATAAAAGAAAAAATTTAATATATACTAGTAATACCAATATTTAAACACAAAATACAGCTATAATAATTGCAATGATGGGATACTGACATAAAGTTAAGCAGAATATCAATACAATATAAATCTCAGAAATAGATCAGCATTTATAATACAATGTTAATAAAGAAAGGGATATATAATTCAACAAATAAAGGCTAATAATTGGGCAGTTTCCTTGAAAAAATTTTGATTCCTGTCTTTATATTCCTTATGAATTCTATATAGATTTATGTAAAAATGAAATTATGAACTATAAGAGCTAACAGATGTATTAGTGACTGGCTAAAATGAAAATGTCATTTTATGTATAAAAGCAAAACAAATAATCATTTGTTACATATTTATTATTTATATTTATAATATGATTAAACAAAAATGAAAGGTGAAGATAAATTAGCATTAAAAACTCTAACCTATATGAGAAGTAATGTCCTTAACATATACAGCATAGCCACAGTCAAAAAGAGAAGAAACTAATAGAAAAATAAAGGCAGCAAAATCTCACCCATATCTTAAAAAGTGGATCTCCTAGAAGTAGATAATAGAACAGTGATTTCCAGAGACAAGGGAGAGGAAGGGTGTTGGAGGAATGGGGAGAGGCTGGGTAACAAATACAAACACACAATCAGGAAAAAGTTCCGGTGTTCTATTGTAAAATGTAGGATGGCTATAGTTAACAATGTGTTGTATATTTCAAAATCGCCAGAAGAATAGATTTTGAATGTTCTTGCCACAGAAATGATAAGTGTTTGAGGTGATGGATTTGCTAATAAACCAGATTTGATCATTATAGACCATATATGTGTATGGAAATATTATACACCTAAATATGTATAATTATTATATAGCTATAATTGTAAAAAACAGGCAAAAGTAATCTTAAGTTTCACTATTTCCTTTAAAATATGGAATTTTCACCTTCGAACACACTGGAACTTCTGCTTGTTGAAATATTGTACATGTGATAAAGATTAATGTTAAGAAGACTTCCCTTTGAAAAGTCCTTTCAATGTTCTGATCTCTCATCTCCTTGGATCACTCTCTAGTAATCTTGCTTCATCTTCTCATAGATAACATTGAAGACCTTGTCAATAAAAATGTCTATACCCCTCCAGATTCTCAATGTCATTCATTACAACTTTGGATCACCATTTCCTATCATAACTCACTGCCCTGAGTACCCTAAATCCCAGACCTCTACCTCTTTTTTTTTTTTTTTTTTTTTTTTCATGAAAGGTAAAATTTAGACCTCTACCTCTTGATGGTACAAATTTTTCATTGTCCTTCACTCCCTCAATGATTTCTCTCTTTCCGTTGCCTAGTTTAAACTCCATGGTCACTTGCATAATTTCTCTCTTATATACCATTAACTTTCTTGTTCCATTCTTGCTACTACTGCTCATTTTTTTCAAAAGCAGAACACTGTTTAAATCCAACTTCCCTACTATCCTGTGGCTATACTTGAAAGCCTGTATGTGGCTGAGGAAGCACATAATCTCAATGACTGGTTTCCCTTCAGTTCATGAACATCAACCTCAGTAGGGCCCCTGGGGCTGCCCAATCATCACACATCTATGGTCTCTGAATCTCTCTCTTTCTCCCTCCACCTCCTACGCCCCCCTCTTCCCGCTAGTGGGTTCTCTCTTTAAATCTCAAACCTCTTTTCCCTATCTCACTCTCAGATTTGATCTTTCTCTTCCATCTCTGAGAAAATTTAAGCAATCTGAAAAAAGATTATATATAGACTCCAACCAATATATCTTCCCACACATCAGCACCTGCCTTCCTGTTTTTCCCACCTGCTTTACCACCTGTTACCATAGATGTTAACCAACCTTTCCATTTATGTACTAGGTCCCCTTCCCTCTAAGCTATTTAAAGATGTTATCCCAGCAATTCTCCTCCCTTTCTCCTATATCATTAGCTCTGTCCTCCACCTTTCTACTGGATTATTCCTTTAGCCTACAAATATTCTAGTATTTCTGTGGTCTTAAAAATTCATATAATAAAACCTGACCCTACTTTCTCCAGAATTGTCTGGCCCATTTGCTTTTCTTTGCAGCAAAACTCCTTGAGCATTGTTTGTATTATATTACTGTATATTTTCTCATTCTCTCTTAAATCCATTCAAATCCAGCATTTGTTTCAACCAATATAGTGAAATAGTCATGATTTCACTGGTCAAGGACATCTATGACCTCTATATGGCTAGGTCCAGCAGACAATTCTTGACCATCCTACTTGACCTATCTGCAAAAAAAGAGACAGGTGACTCTTTTTCCTTGACTATTTTCTTTTGTCTTCTAGAACACCAAGTTTTCCTCCTGTCTCTCCATCACATCTTAGTCTCCATTTCTCATTCCTTCATTTTTTCCTGGACCTCTTAATGATGGAGAACTTCAGGGTTTAGTCCTTGACCTCTTCTCTCTCTCTCTTTTTTTTAATTGGTCATTCTTTTAGTGATACTATTCTGTCTCTTGGCTTTAAGATAGTATGTTTAGGAACAGTCAACTTTATATATCTACTTAAACATCTTTTCCACACTCTATACTATATCATACTGTGTACTCAATGCCTCTGTTAATCGGTAGCCAAGTCAAGGACACTGCCTGGATCTGAGCTGGCCAGTTTTGGCTGTCCATCAGCAGAAGCGGCAGTTGACAGTTTATAGAAATGAAAGCCATGTGATAGACACATGTAGATTTAGCTAGGCTATGCTAGTCAGAAAAGATGTCAGTCAGTTTTTCTGGTGCTGAGCTGGTCAGGGGGTAGGTTACTCTCAGAATGAGGAAGTTCAGGTGCTCTCTGTTTTACCTCTACTTTGCTGACTACTAGGCATCTCCAAATTTGGCCCCATGTCCAGAATTAAACTCCTGTTTGTCCTCAATCACTCCAGGGGGTTCTGCTTGTAGCTTTCCCATTTCAATTGATGACCATTCCATCATGCCAGTTTATTCAAGCTATGAGACTTGGAGTATTCCTTGATTCTACTTTATTTGCTTCTACCTATACCCAATCAATCAGAAAATCCTGTTGGCTCTTTCTTCAAAATATATCTGGAATCTGGCCATTTTTCACCACCTCCACTGATTCTGCTCTCACCTGAGCTGACATCAACTCCCACCTGGTTTCCCTGTTTCTTCCACTGCCCCCAACAGCAGGCTCTCTCATTCTACTCGGAAACCACCAAAAGCTCTGCATTTTACTCAGGGTGAAAACTAAAAGTCCTTACAGTGGCTGATAAAAACTTCTTTATTGATACTTCTCCAAACTACCTGAGGTGAAGGAGTGGTTTATTATTTTCTAATACATCACGGACCACAAGATAAGTCCACTGATCACATGTTTGTTAGGAATTTTAGACAAATTATTAAACACATTTTACAGACTTATTCTAAATTATTTACATACTTGGCACCAAACCCATAACTAAGAGTCTGCAGACTGGCACTGGTCCTCTACTGACCACACTCTGAGTAGTGTTGCTCTCCATGATGAGTCTACTCCTTACTTCTGCCCTCACCTCTCTGGACTTGAGATATGTTGTTTCCTTTCTGGAACTTTCTTTTCTTGCCTGGTGCTGGAGATCTATGCCAGGGCCTTGCATATGCTAGGCAAGTACTCTACCACTGAGCTCCACATCCTTAGCCCTTGAACATTCATTCTTTATATGTGAAGGGACTTGGCTAACTCTCCTTTGCTTCCTCAGGTCTTTGCTCAGATCTTGCCTCTGAGATACACTATTCAAAATCACAAACCCCACCCACACCCTCAAGCATTCCAGAGTTCCCTTAGGCTAGTCCACTTTTTCTTTTCCATAGCACTTGCCAAAGTGTTGTTCAGTTTTATGCTTATCCTTTTAGTTTCTGTATCCAACACTGTACTAGACTATATGTTCCATGAGAACAGAAGTTTTTGTTTTTGTTTTCTTTTACATCTCCCCAAACCTAGAAGAGTGTCTAGTATAAAAGTAGGTGATCAGAAACATTTTTGAATGTTGAATGAATACATTTCTAACTTCTGTGCTTACCTTTACACCTGGAAATCCTTCTAGTCCTGGCAACCCCATTGCACCAGGCTCTCCCTGTTAAACATAATGCAGAAGCAATGATCAGAAGGTTTTTAAGCACTGGTTTCAAAAGCAAAAATATTTTTTGCCTACCCTCTCCAACACTGCCTAACTCCCTCAACACTGATTTGTAATTTAACAGGTAAATAGCTTGCTGTATCTTAAGCAATGTATTATTGCATTTTGTGTCCAAAACTAGTTTGAGAAAAAAGCTATTCTCCAGAGAGGTTTGAGTTTATCTTCTGATTTTTTTTCTGATTAATTATCTAATCAGAACTAATCTCTCTAGTCAGTAATAACTCCAATTTCAATAAGAATTAGAATGAAAGGTTGGGCTTCAATAATGTTTGCCAATTTGTGAGGTTCTGGGCTGCTAGATTGCCAGAGAATAAGACTTTTTAAGAGTGGATGAAGATGGAGCTCTCAAAGTAATTTGTCATCCTTAGTATTCTCTGCAGTTGGACATATGAATGCTTAAGAGGATGACCCCAGGAGAAGCCTCTCCAATGATTTTAAAAGTCACTGCTCAAACCAATGCATCATTTAAAGTGGATGGGAAAGCATTTTCCACAAAACAGAACCTTTTACTTTTTCTAGTGTATTGACCCAGGCTAACTGAAGCCTGTAGGCCCTTGAAACATTTGGGAAAGCTGTGGTTAATTGTTTTAATGTATCTATTAGTGCATTATAGTTATACATAGTACTGGGGTTCATTTTGACATAATCATATATATATGTAATATAATTTGCTCCACTTCAGTCTCCATTCTTTCTCTTCCTCCCTTCTCCTGTTCCCCTCCCTCTACTCCACTGGTTTTCCTTCTATTTATTTATAGTGTTTTTTTTAAAAAAAATTAGTGCTTTATAGATGTACATAAAGGTAAAATTCACTGTGGTATACTCATATATGTACAGAGCATAATTTAGTCAGATTCATTTTATCCTTTCTTCCTTATTCCATCCCTCCTCCCTCCCCTTCAATTCCTTTCTTCTACTCCACTGATCTCCTTTCTATTTTCATGGAATCCCTGCAACTGCTTTTTTCCTTTTTTTTTTTTTTTTTTATTCTCTAGCTTCTGCCTGTGAGAGAAAACATTTGCTCCTTGACTTTCTGAGTCTGGCTTATTTCACTTAGCATGATGTTTTGATGTTTCTTAGTTCCATTTATCAACTGTGGTTGATCTGAAATATTGGGGTTAAATATCAGGGCTTTTCAACGAAGAGGTAGTTTGGGGGAGCTGCTTGATGCCTTCTTGTTAATTAGTTAATGTTAACTGCAATTATTTATTTTTTTAGGACACTGGATGCTTTAAACATAATCACACAGAAAAGCAAGCTTCCAAATTTTATTCTCCATAAATGTATTTTTGTACACATAGTTCTAATCTTCAAAAGTATTAACAAGACTCTAACTTCCATTATTTTGATATTGTACCTAATATATAATACTTAATAAGTGAGCATAGCTTGGTACTTTTTGTGCTTCAGAAAATCCTTTTAAATGCTCACTGATATGTAATCTGTCAATCAGAAAAGTAAAGATTAAGAAGATGCTCAGATTCTATTCTGTATAAGGCTCTGCAAAGGGGGCCTTGGGTTATTGACAAATGAAATATACTGATTCTCTCTGCTTACTTTCTCTATAGTCCTTTGATCACCTTTTCTGTCCTATCAATCAATCAGTATTTGAAAGTAGCTAATAATTAAATATTAAAATCATTTATCAATTGAACACAAAAGGAATGAAATGGTTTGCCTCAGAAGACAAAGGGAGCCAATTAGAAATAGTGATGCAGATCTATAATCATGGGACTTGCACGAGGCTGAAAGAGTACATTTCCCCCTGCCCACCTCAAGGCCTTTCAATTTTCTACTCTGTGACCTACAATTTTCCTGCTCCTGGCTTATGTCTAAGGCATGAGGTATTTTTTTTCTATCCAGGGTAAATGGTGAGAGATTGCAAGAGTTGCAGAGTGGGGCTGATGTAGGACCTGAAAGAGAAATCTGTTTTTTTTTTTTCCCTCCTAGATAAGTCTGAATGTTTGCACAGCATTTATTTAAGTTTGTGGTTCTATATTCATTTTTGTGCTTCATGAAATTCACATCTCTAAAAGCAGGCAATACCCTTCAATTAGTTTTTATTCATTACCTTTTGTTTCAGCTAAGAAACTCAAAAACTAATCTCTTCATATTCTTCTCAAATGCATCTTCATTTCTTTGCCAGCCACATTGCAATGCAAGCAAATTATAACTTATCCTTTATCATAGCACTTAAACTTTCTCACCTTATTCTGCAATTAATGCAAAAACTTAAAAGAATGCTCTAGAAAAGTCAGCCAGAAGTCTAAGTGCAACTTTATTACTCAGAGGGGCTGTTCTGTTTATGACTATGGGAGGCAAAGACCAGGAGGAAATTTTCATCAACATGATGAAAAATAATTAAAATGAGAATTAATGATATAGTTGGTAAAAACAAAGTTACAAATGAAGGTGACATGAATAGCAAAACAAAAGAAACTTCTACATTACAAATTTGGGGTTCAGAATATACTACTAACTAGTTGAAATAATGCTTTTAGAGGAAACAAATTGGCTTTCAATTTATATTGCCCAATAATGAAATATAAGCTTTTTAATGCATCTCCTTTGAAAATATATTTAGATGTACAAAAATTATTTTATAGCTTGTTTCTTTGCAGGTTTAAAATTCACATCTTTATCAAACTGTGCTATTAATAACAGGTCTTTAGATTTTTTGATGTGACAATGAAAATGGTTTGAAAGTTTATTTCATTTTTTAGGTATATTTGAGTTTCAAGTTTATACCCAAAGGTTAAAAGGATATACAAATGCAACATGAAGGATGGAACATATGCTTGAAAAGGACATGACAGGAAAAAATGCCAAGGATTAAAGGGAATCTAATTGAATTTGGCAGAAATTTTACAGTGAGACTTCATGGTTGAGAAAGATGCTGAGAACAATTATCATCCTTTGGGTGGCTGGAGGACAAGATCTCCTTCCTTGCTGAGTGTTAACCTCCTGATATGTTCCACCTAATAAGTGGGTTTGTGACAGCATACATTTTCTACAGAATAATTGCCTAAAACAGTCAAAACAAATAAACAGGCCCTTCCTATTTTTTTGTTGGGGAGATGTCAGATGTATTAAGGAATTTCTTTCTTGCAACTATTTCTCTTCTATAACTTACTTAAAATTGAATCAATCATCAAAAGAGGGCTATTAGAAGAAAATGTTCCATTTATCAAGAGCTTTATATGCACCTAAATCACTGGATGATTTTTAAAACACACTGATAGAAAGAGACGAACCTCAAGGGCAGTGACAACTTCTGGACTAATGCATCTTAAAAAAATAAAAAAAAAAAAACATCGCTGGCGTTTCTTCAGTTGTCTGCTTGTTGCCTGACATGTTAATTGATAAACACCTTAGAAGGCAGGCCATTTTTGCACTTCTGTCCAATGTTAACAAAAATCTATTTTCTAAATGACACAGAACATGGGAACATACATACCGCTGGGCCAGGATCACCTTTTGGGCCCTACAAGAAAAACACAGAAGGTCATTTTTAAAATAATGACTGAAACAAAGTTACAGCATTTTGGCCCAATTTATTTTAATAAATGTAGGGATATTTGCAACTTTTACTTTTGTTCAGATTGGATTTGAAAGAATAAGAAACATAACTTGATGGGACTCCTGTGAAAATGAATGTTTGGACATTGATTTAGTCTTTAGATTTACAGTGAAAATACCACTATGCTAAGTGATATTTTTTGGTATTTTGGCTGTGTGCATTTTTCAATTTTATAATTGGTTTCACTTATTTCTTCCTGTTGTAAAAACTGGTTATATTGTAACATGCATTTTCCAGTGAACTTGGTCAATTCCCCCTCTAATACGGCAGTTCAGCTAAAATGTGCTAGATGATAAACAGCTGTACTTACAGGGGGACCAGGTGGGCCTGGATAACTGGGAACATTCACGCCTCCCTTTAGGAAAAAAATAAAGAATTTATGGTAACCTATAACTAAAAAATGATTTAAAATAATTCCATAGGTAAATACCTGAATTTTATATAAACTGCTCATGCCATTTCCTTCATTGAATGGTACACCCTTTGGAAAGAAATGAAATACAGAATTACTCTAATACTTAGCATATCTACCTTTTATCCCTTTACCAAATGGTACTATCCTTATTATATTTTTTTTAGTTTAAAAAAAGTTTTCCTATTTTAGTGAGTGAGTTTAGTATTATAAGTAAAATACAATGTTTCCATTTTTGGCTTTCCCAAATCAAGTGTAGAGAAAGCAATGCAAAGGAGTGAGAGCTGTACCTGGAGAACAGACACTTTCAGTTGGGGCTTGAATAATGTTCAGGTTTGACAGATGAGACACTAATGCATTCAGAGGAAAATATTATTTGTTCATTAAAATTCAGTTCCTGAATTGCCAATTTACACTAACTGTTTACAGCCTGCTGACCTGCGGGCTCTAATGCGGTAGTGCTGATGAAAATGTGAATAGGGAACAATTTGGCTACTGGAAAGTAATCTTTCTCCCAGTCTCTCCATACCAAATAGAAAATGAAGGTAAATGGGAAGATGATGATATTCACAAGCTGGTGTGGATGTTTCTACAAAAACATATTCTTTAGAACCACGGGGAAGAGGAACTCCCTAACAAAAATTTGACATGTGACTATAAATTCCCTAAGTCATCAATGCTTAGAGAACTTATTCTACCGTTTCTAAAAATCATTGAGGAAATAGTGCATTTGAAAATTTCAGGATCTTTTAGCCTTTTAAAAAGTTTTCATAGGATCAATTATCAAATTCACATCTTTTTATAATTTTTCTCATTTTGTTGTTTTTGAATAAGGTGGGCAGTGATGCTTGGTGAATACAATTTGCAAGCATCTTCAAGATCATAGTGGTAGAATAAAATGCTCCGTCTATTTTTACTTCCTTATTTATTTGACAATTGCTGAATGTATGCTATATTTTAGCATGCTAAGTCCTGAAGAGATTGAGGCTACTGAGATTTCCAGAGGAAGTTTCCCAGATAAATTGAATCTGTCTTGAAAGAGAATTCAGAGTGAAGAGTAAGATTTCTTAAGCCCATTATAAAATCATGAGTCCCTTTCATGAGCTCATGTTGAGAATGGGAAAGAGGATCTGCTCTTCCAATGAGGAGGGAGTATATTTTAGAATTTGAACTCCAAATATTTTTGTTTCTTTGTCAAGGAAGCGTGTAACAAAGATGAACAGGTTTTTTAAAACGGTGCCAATCTCGTGTGCAGAGCGTAAAAACTGCACACAGACGAATAACATAACCTTGCTGTTTTCAGAAAGTCACGGTCAGATTCTGCCCTTTCTCTAGATGTTTGCTGCTTAAATTACTCCTACAGAGAAGGGTGGAAAAGAACATTCGGCCTGGACCTCAGCTCTGCTGTGATTTGAGCATGGACCCACAGGAGGGCAGACTTGCCATGGTGAGAGGCCCCTCTCCTCTCCGCAGCCTCCCTGACAGCCTTAACATCTGTCTCAATCACCAGCATCAAAACCTGGATGGCTCTTGTACATTTTGTTCACCAGGTGCTATAGAAATAGAAATTCCCTGCATTATAGACATCATGGATGGGAATTAACACATATAGCATAATACTCTTTTTTTGTAAATCAATTTGCATTGCCAGAAGGGATCTCTTTTTTTAAATCCCTTTTATTTTCTGTGAACAAGGATTACTGAGGTGAAACGACTCTCCTATGGTCCCCGAGGCAGGAGGTGCAGAGGGAGAGGAAATGCTCTGGTTCCCTAAGTCCAAGACTCATAGTACATAAATCTCAGCACTGCACATCAGGGCTGAGCCAAAAGGAGGGACAAATTGAGTCTCCGATGCTGCACTGGCTATTTGTGTGGATACATAAAACACAGAAGACTTTAATCTTTGATAACATCTGTATGTCTGACCTCTGGTTAATAACTCACAAATAAACACATGGATGTTAAATTTTAAACCTGAAACAACTCACAGGTGGGCCAGGTGGGCCAGGTTTCCCAGGAGGTCCTTCACTGCCCTGCAAGGAATGCACAGATCAAAATGAACAGCTTAGACATTTCTACTCCAGTTTATAAACCAGACTGCTTTCTCAGAGAGCCATTATCTGAAATCCGTAGGACTTGTCATTTTGTTACTGCCTCGCCACACCTTATTCAGCTTGGCTTCTCCTAATCCCAGAAAAAGACATTCCTGCACCACAGGGAAGGTGAAGGTCATCTCCCATGCCCGGTCAGATTCTCACTATGAAACCTGACAAACCAGCTGATCCTGCTCTTGGCTTCCAGGGCAGCTGGGGGAATCTCTCCTCCCTTGAGCACAGGAGCACAGCAAAGTTCCTGTAGCTCTGAGATTGTGACTCACTGGATTAGCCCTCACTTTGAGCCTCACCTCTACCACCTGAACCTTTTGGGAACCAGAGGCATCATCTACATAATTTGTACAAATTAGAAAACCAAAACCCTTGTGCCTATAGGAAGAGGAACTTCTTCCATTTCCTAGGTTAATATCAAACTTTATAACCAAGTCAGACATGTTCTAAGGAACAGAAGTGATGGTGGTTTAGTACTATTTAAGAAAATGGTCCATACAACTTGAACAGACTTCACTTCTCCTACAAGCAGAAGTCTAACTGAAAATGGAATTTGATATAAAGGGATTCAAGTTGAAACTTGAAAGAATGGATTTCACTTCATAGTAAACAGTTATTGTCTCTTGATCTTTAACCAATTGTTCCTGTAACTGCACATTGGTTTTAGAATAGCAGCCTCATAAATTTAAATCCCTCTATTTAAAGGGGAATGGAAATAAATAGTTAATTAAAAATGAATCCAGAGAGCATGAAATATAATGCCCAGGAATTTTGAGGAACTTTAGTCAATTTTCAAAATTTGATGCATTTCATTTCAATACTCACCCATTTTCTAATGTCAAAAGAATCATAAAATTTGTATGCTTACCAATAAAAATAAAGTTTTTCTTGTATCTGCCTAAGAATATGTGAGAATGAACAAGCATATTGTGTCTTTTTCCAAACTGCTTTGATGGTGGTTCTCTCCCTAAAACATAGTCATATTCAACTGACTGCTGGCTGTGTCCTTTGGAGAATTATGTCATAGTTCTCACAAGTCAACAAACAAGGAAAAATATGTGCCTATTGAAAAGACGTTTCCCCCTCTGGCATAATCAAAAGTCATAGTTTCATTCTTACTTGTGCCCCTAAGCCCATCTCAGAGTGGAATTCCCATTAACTTCAAAACAAGTCTATGACTGAATAATTTCCATACAGAACAGAGGAAAAAGGCTGATGGGGTTGGGCAAGCTCTTCAGGATATTACAGAAAAAGAAGTGCTAAGACTAGGGTAAGCACATTGTTTCCTTTAAATTTTGTTGTAATTCTTTTGCTCCTTGATGCCATCATATTTCATTTTGTTCAGGGAACGTGTATCCTGACAAGTGGGTGGAAGACACTTATTTCCCCAATCTGAAGAGTAGCATTATTTCAATCATCTGCTGGCTCTGGACCAACACTGCAGGGCCAATTTAGATTCCAAACCAGGTAAACATGAGAAGTCTTCCTGTCTGGGACTCCTCTACTGCTAGTCCTTCCTTCTGACCATAGCAATATGTTTGCCCAATTACTGGCACTCCCAGGAAAGAGTTCCTTAGTGAATTTCTCCTATGACCTTCTAGGGACAGAACTTCCAGACTGTCTCATCAAGATCTTTGGTTATTGGAATCCTTGTGCTGATAGCCATCCAGGTGTCTGGAGCCTTGGCCCTGATAGGGCCTGAATGTTTGTGTCCCTCCAGAATTCACAGGATGAATCTTCAGGGTAATGGAGGTGGGGCCTTTGGGGGGTAATTAGGTCACAAGCAAGCTCAAGGGAACTTAGTTACTTTTGAACTATGTGAGGACACAGCTGGAAGGTGCCATCCACATAAGGAAGCAAGCCCCACCAAACACCAGATCTGCCAGTGCCTTGATTTCATAGTTTCCAAGTTCTGAAACCATGAGAAATAGATGTTGTTTATGAACAGGCAGTTTATAGTATTTTGTTGTAGAAACCTGAATCAACTGTTGCTGGAACTCCCTTGTACAAACCACCTTACCTATACCCTGGGTCTCTGAATCCAGCTTGGACTTTTCCATATGGCACCCATGATCTATTTATCTTTTCCCCTTAGAACATCTCTCTTGCGTTCAGATGATCTTTCAGACTGATGTCCTTCCAAGTCTATTACAAGAATAGCCACTCCCTACATCATTTCTTCCATCAGATTTTATGGATCTTTCAGTAAACTGTCTCACCTTGTTCCTAACCCAAATTCCAATTTGAATGGTAAATGAGGCTTTTCTGCCATACCTTGTCACCCTTTACTCCCATGGGACCAGGATGTCCAGTTCTTCCCACTAAGCCCTGTAAAACAGAAAACTAAGTTTGTTACAAAAACAACTAAATGGCCAAAGGCTATTGGAAGTTGGTTGCTAAAACTTACACATTTTGAAGGTCATTTGATCCTAATTAAATCAGTTCTACAAGCTTATATTTCTTCAGGCTGATACAGCAGCTGTATCCCGCTGATAAGCCCTTGGAAGGGTAAAATTTGTATTTGTGGTCGCTTTTTCACCTTGGCCATCCACATTTAATGACCTTAATTGGAACCTTTTGATACATTTAAGAATCTAGTCTTGCTGTTTAAATGGCAATTTACATAACATTATGCCTTTCTAAATGAGCTATAATTTTGGTAGCGATCAACATTTTAAATACTCTAAGACAGGGCAGAATTAACAATGTGCATATTGAGTTATGTGATCTGCATTTTACCAGTGGAAAATAAAATTTAATTTTAATTAGGAATAGAATGAGCTATAATTTTCATGGTTCCTCTCATAACTCTTTTTCATAACTTTAAATCTGACTACAACTTAAAGTCAGCTTTGTTCTACATATTTTGGTGAAGGCAAAATGATTGAATTATGGCAAACACATCATTAAAAACATTAAGTTAATGAACATGATGTGAACATGATGACATTCCTAGTGTTGTGGTCAAGATTCTATCTGCAAAGGAACTCTAAGAAGGGAAGAGAGAGAAGTTGAGACATGAACTGGGTAGTTAGATTTAGCAAATTAAAATACATTATTTGTCACAAACTTAACACTTATTTCTCTGAAATTCAAATGTAACTCTGTGTCCTGTCTTTGGCCATTCTAGAACAGTAAGAGAGAACTATAAGAGCAAGCGATTGGGTTTGGTAAATGGGAAAAGAAGAGATTCTGTTCTTGGGAGGTCGGGTAACCACATTTGGGTGTCTGAGGGGCAGCGAAAAGTCCTGACTATCATCCTTGGTCTATATTTTCTTCTAGATAATAAATTCTCAGTTATGTTGCCATCTGGATATCTCTTCTAAGGTTAGTGCCAAAACATAACTAAAAAATAGAATGTTCTTTATATCAAATTTCTATTGCAAATGGAAGTTTAATCTCAGCCAGCTTTCTGGTCTGGTAGAGTTCTGAGGACAAGACTCCAGGATCCTGACCATCCTTAAGTAATACGAAATGAAAATCTGAGATGTTGGATAGTTCTACTTTTCTAGGCAATGACTGGACAATCTACATGGAAGTACAGAAAACAAGAGACAATGAGGAATATTTATCTTGTATGATAAATTTTCTACTCACAGGTATGAGCTGTGAGTAGAAAAGTTTTAGCAAATACTTACAGGGGGTCCAGTAGGACCCATAGCACCTGGAATGCCTGGAATTCCTTGAAGACCCTAGAAGAGATAATTTCTACCATAAAATCTATTATAAGGAAAAAAGCATTTTAATCAAATATTTTTATTATTGAAAATTAAACATATTTTAGCTAAACAAGAACCACAATACATATCCTGTATTAATTTTAATTTTTAAAGAGTAAAGATGATAGGTTAAGATGCCAAGATGTGGAATTTGTGACAGACATACTTTTATCTGTTTAGTGATTCAGCAAGCTTTTATGATCTTACAGAGCTAACCCATTAGCAGTAGCATCACTGAAAATCTCATATTATTACAGCATGGAAATACACATTTCAGATTGGCAGAATACCATCAGAGAAATACATGATTGCACTGAAGTTTGCTTCAACTAGTGGAAAAATAGAATATGTTTTATGATATATTTAGTTTAGCTGGTCGGTTCATTATAAGAAGAAATGTGATTTATTGATGAATTCAAATTTGGAATCCTTTTGTGGTTTAAGCATTAAAAAACCCTTCCCCTCCTTGGGTTTGTAGAATAATGCCAGTTATACTAGATAGGATTTTATTTTATTTTTTTGCGGTGCTGGGGATTTGAACCCAGGGCCTTGGGCTTGCGAGGCAAGCACTCTACCAACTGAGCTATATCCCCAGCCCTACAAGATAGGATTTTAAATGCTGATATATTTATACATCAAAGAAGAATTTGCAAGGTTAGTTAGTAACTTGTGTAATAAATTAATTTTGTCCCTTCACCCATAGAATGAGTTAAGTAAATTCACAAAATCTGTAGTATGAAACATTTTAAAACTATCAAAATCATGATTTAGAAAGCTACTGGATGACATGGAAAATGTCACATAGTGTAGGGCCTAAATTTTTGAACAATTATAAATGTATTTCCTAAAAAATGGGATTGATAAACAGACTTTTATTATCATGGCAAAAAGGTAAATGTCTTATCTGGAAACTTCGATGTTAGGTGTGTTTCAGAATTTTGGATTTTCAGATTTCTTGTAAAGGTAACACAGCACCCACTGAGTATTATGCAACACTCCCAGTGGTGCCTGCGGCAGTGCTTTCTAATAAACATGCAAATATTTCTAAGGCAAAACATGATATTCTGATAGAGTGGGAAAAACAGACTAGCTCCGTGTGAGTTCAGGTCAGAGTTCACTGCCTGAAGAATCTGCTGTAGACTTGGGGAAATTTTCTGAGGCTTTTGAGGTTTGGAATTGTGGATAAGAAATTGTGTACCATAATATTACTGTCAGCAGTCTTTCTTGGGAAGTGGGAATAGAGATAACTTTGATCTTTTTAGTACTTTTGTATATTTCCCAAATTTCCTATAACAAACTTAGATCACTTCTATAATCAGAAAAAGATTTCAAATATCCTTTTGTTATTTCAGATAAACTTGTGATCTATTAAGTTCTAGACTGAAGAGCTAGCGGGTGTAGCTCAGTGGTAAGCACTTGCCTCTCATGCACAAGGCCCTGGGATCTATCCCCAACACTAAAGAAAAGTTCAACTTCAAGAGTGAATGGTTCCACTCTTTGAAGATTTGGTTTCCTTTATGGAGCATTTTTTTTTATTATTACCAAGTCATTTTTTATTATAATATAATTGCTTTCCCTTTTATTGTTATGATGTATTAATTTCTATGTATATTATACATTTTAGATGAAGTGAGCATGGTAAAATCACTGCATATTTATTTATGAGCATTCTGTAGGACTGTGAGATGTCTCAGGTTCTTTGCATCAAAGGTTTCAAGGACCAACCTCAGTCAGGTCTCTCCATCCACTGCCAAATGAGATCATATGTTACTTCAGGTTTATTCATATGATATGAAGATATTTTGAGAATCTCCTTGAATATGCTGGAATTCCTCATGAAATAAATCTTGGGCAAAATCTCATATATGCATGTGTTAAAAAATGTAGACATATTTATGTTCAAGATTTTACCCATCTCCGTGGCAATGCTATGTGTGTACGTGTGTAAGTGTGGACTGTACACATCAGTGTGGTGTACTGGCTCTTTTTATATCCCCACCATTAACTTTATCACTTTATAAAAGAGTTTATACTTTTATCAATGGAAAGGAAAATTTTTCCCTTGGGAATGATACTTTTAAATGACAAAATTATTATTACATGTTATACCATAAATTTATTTATCTCAAAATACCTACATTCCTACATTTCAATAAAATTTTATGTGTACATATACAAGATATGTATTTTTTTTTGTTACTTTTAGTCTCAGTCTAGAGATGCTGAGTGAGATTTTTAGGTAGTATAATTTATAAACTTGGGACTCATTAACCTTTGATGACCACATTAAACTTTAAAATAAACCTCAGTCCATAAAAAAAAAAAAAAACATTCTCAGCAGTCTTTCTCTAAACAAGATGAAATTTTGTAGTAAGGGTAAAAGTTACTATGGGTGCATAAAGGGCAATAAGATAATTTTAGAAGACAAGATGATCATTAAAGAAGACAAATACATATTAAAGAGTAGGACAGTCAATTTAGCATACAGTGCCAAACTTAAATACAAATTAAAATTTATTGCATAGATATTCAGGGATCATTAGAGTCAAGTTATTTCTCTGCTTTGATATTTTGATTTTGCAAGGCCTAGCTAAGTGGCTACTAAGATATTTATTTTTCTGTTGCTTTAGTTTATGGCTAAATGACTGACAATATTTTCTAAACCTTATTTGTCAATTATTATCCTAAAATATCGTAAGAAGATTTGCATTACAAGCAAGAATTCACTTTGATGATAAGACAGAGGTCTGTGCCTATTAGCATAAGTTGCTATCTTGAGATATGCAATAATCTCTGTGAAAAAATGTGGAGGATAATGTTACTCTTCTAAAAGCAGTAAGTAAATAGCCATTTTAAAATAGGCAACTCTTGTAAGTTCCCAAACAGATTAAATT
Source organism: Sciurus carolinensis (assembly GCF_902686445.1). Lineage (NCBI taxonomy): Eukaryota > Metazoa > Chordata > Mammalia > Rodentia > Sciuridae > Sciurus > Sciurus carolinensis. The sequence goes on from NC_062219.1 coordinate 90,131,508, forward strand.
GAAGACATTAAAACTAGAGGTCCTAGTTTTAAAGAGAGTGGCTGTCTCGCTAGATCTTTTCCACTAAGAGTAGAATAGATATTTGAGATTTTGTAAGATTAGAGATTGTGTAGTTAATTTAATAGAGTCTGTTGGCCAGTTGAAACTGCATATGTTCTTGGTCAAAATTTTATTTACTTAAATCAAAAAACTGGAATTTCAGGGAGTATCTGAGTCCATGAAGAAGACAAGATTGTTTGTTCTTATTGATCTTTTGGAGAGAGAAAAGACAAAAGACACATTGCCCTATTCCTCTCAAAGGGTTCAAGTGAGTCAATAAGTTACTTCAGGCTTATTTATATTACTCATGTTAAGAACAAGGAAGAACAATCTACTGAACTTGCTGGAATTCCCTATGTTCCCCATGAGTTTGTACAAAATTTCGTGTATTTCACATCAAAGAGCCCATGAGGTGAGCATAGAAAGCAAAGTAGCAGAGGAATGGTGACACTGGATTTCAGTTCATCAAGATAGCAAAGTACCTTGCAGAATCAAAAATCAACTTCCAGTGAATTTTACTTAGAGTTGTTTATACCCCCCATTTCCAATTATTTCCTCATCCTTTTTTTTTTTTTATTACCTTCTCAATTACATCTAAAGCTTACTTCTTGAATCTAGGCAGTTAAAAGCTGTTGGACTATTAAAATCCATTATTATGCTTATACTTTAGTGAAACCTTCTGTGGAACTTGAGGAAGCAAAAGCTCATTAACTTTTACTTATTTTAAAAACAAAATGCCTTTAATGTTTTATTTATAGATAAAAATTAATGCTATATTTCTCATTCTTTAATTTTTAACTCAGGAAAAAGAAACCAAACCGAGCCTCAAAGTTTTCTAGAACAGAATCAATTTTAATTAAAAATAATAATACATGAGGATAATTTGTAATGTGAAATATAACTCCAACTAAAAAATAGATCTACTTTATACCATTATAATTTTCTGCACTAACATCAAGGTTAATATATGCCAGATGGCTTACTTACTTTCATTAAGAACTATTAGCATCAAAACTGTTTAAACTAACAACAATTCATCATTCTAATTGGTTTTTCTAAGAGTTAATGTGAATTATGCAGGACAAGAATGATATCCTGAGCATCATTGTGGCTTAGAGTCAGAAAATTGTATCATTATCTCAAAAGCACATTTGAATTGAATCTTTAGTCTAGGAGGTGAGAAGCTGATCTAAACTAGTCTACTCAGATCCTTTTGATAATTTATTTTCCTCAAGATTATGGATATTGAGTAGAGAAACAAACAAACCAAGATCATTAAAACTGAATCATGCTACAGCAGTATCCCAGAGAAGTTCTTTGGAGTTTTGGTGCTTCCCTTATTATTGGGCTGGCGCTTCTACTCTTCCTTCAATCCTCTTAGCTACCCTGGTTTCCTTTTAGTAAGTTCCCTCTTCCAGCTTCCCCTTATTCTTATTGTGAGAGAGCTGGAACTGTCATCTGCTACATGGAAACAGAAAACCCATAGGTGACATATTAACTTTGTGTCTTGTCTCTAAACCTGTACCACTGGTAATAAACATGAACATATAATTGTTTTAAGTGAAAGTTTTACCATTTATAAAGACCTACATAGTCATTTTTTAAAAATCAGTTTTGGCATTAATTCTGAGCTATGGAAAAACCGGTGTCTTTCTTCTGTTGAGTCAAGGAAAGAGAATCAGCAATAGGACTTTTAGCAGAGAAGACTCTTACCTCTTCACCTCTCTCCCCAGGTATACCAGGGTAGCCCCGCTCTCCTTTACTTCCCTAGAAAGACAGTGCGTTCAATAAATATACTCAATCATTTTGTTATCTTTTGAAACAATGAAAAAAAAAAAAAACAAAACTCTTATCAGGACACTTGGGGGATGTAATTTGTGCTGGGTCAGGGAACAAATTGATTACAAAGGGCTTTTACCCCACTTTTAACCCATATTTAAAAGTAGTGTAATTTAAAATGGGGATTTCTTTTTTCACCCAATTGAGAGTCCCACAGAAGACAAACTTTCTTACTTTTGGTCCCTCTCTGCCTGGAATTCCTGGAGGACCCCGTGGTCCTATATCACCCTAGAGGACAGAGAAGTAAAAGAACTGAGAGAATGTACCTGTGCTCCACAGGCTCCCTAAACACTCAGTCGGCCTTCTTACCTTCCTGGAGATGGAATCATACTTTCCAGGCTCACCAGGACCTCCTTCATCTCCTTTGTTGCTTTTCAGCCCAGGGACACTGGCTTGGCAGTTGCCACAGAAATTCTAATGAGTATAAAAATAAGGCTACTGAGAGATATTAAAAAGTGAGGTTGGTATATAGAAGAAAGAAACTAGTTCCCTATCTCTCACTCTGCACAAAAGTCAAAGTGAATCAAAGACTTAGGAATTAGACCAGAAGCTTTGCAACTGCTAGAGGAAAACGTAGGGTCAACACTTCATCATATTGGTGTAGGCACTGGTTTCCTTAACGAGACCCTTAATGCTCAAGAAATAAAACCAAGAATCACTAAGTGGAATGCCATCAAATTAAAAAGCTTCTGCAGAGCAAAGGAAGTGATTAAGAGCATAAAGAGAGCATCTACAGAATGGGAGAAAATCTTTGCCAGCTTCTCTGACAGAAGATAATATCCAGAATATATAAAGAACTCAATAAAGTTCAACACCAAAAAACCAAAACCAAGGGCTGGGGATATAACTCAGTTTGTAGAGTTCTTGCTGTCAAGCACAAAGCCCTGGGTTCAATCTCCAGCACCACAAAAAAAAAAAAAAAAAAAAAAAAAAAAAAAGGCAAAAGAACTAAACAGACATTTTTCAAAATAAACACAAATGACCAATAAATATATGGAAAAAATGTTCAGCATCTCTAGAAATCAGGGAAATGCAAGTCCAAACTACACTAAGATTTCATCCCACTCCCAGTCAGAATGGTAATTATCAAGAATACAAATAATAATAAATGCTGGTGAGAAAGTGGGCAGAAAGGTTACACTCATACTTTTCAGTGGGACTGCAAATTATACAACCAGTCTGGAAGGCAGAATGGAGATTCCTCAAAAAAATTAGGAATGGAACCATCAAATGACCCAGCTATTCCACGCCTTGGTATTTATTTTAAAGAAACCTAAAATTAGCATACTATAGAGATATAGTCACAACAATGCTTACAGCAACACAATTTATAATAGCCAAATTATGGAACTAGCCCATATGCCTGTCATTACATGACTAGATTAGGAAAATTTGGTATATATACACAATGGAGTTTTACTCAGCCATAAAAAATAAAAGTATGGCATTTGCCAGTAAGTGAATGGAAATGGAGAATACCATGCTAAGTGAAATAAACCAGACTCAGAAAATCAAGGGTCAAATGTTTTATCTCATATGTGGTAACTAGAGCAAAACAAGGGAAAAGAAGGGGTGGGGGGGATCAGATATCATGAAGATATAGGGAAGATCAGTGGAGTAGGAGAAAGGGAGGGAGAAGAGGTGGGAAAGGGGAAAAATATAAATATACCACAGTGAATTCCACCTTTACGCATATGTAGAAAGTACCAATCAAAAATAAATGAGCAACAGGAAGATTAGTAGAGTAGAGGGAGGAGAACGTCAGGAGAAAGGAGGGGTGGGAAAAAGGGGGGAACAGGGATGCAAATGGAGTAAGTCAAATTTCAGGCATGTATGATTTTGTTAAAATGAACACAACTACCATGTATAATTATAATGCTCTAATAAAATAATAAATTGAGTCTGAAGGATGAATGGGTCTGCTAGAAAGCCTGATATAAATTAGCAGACCAATTAATACTTGTTGAGTGAATAAATAAATACATAATCAGGGGTTTTCAATTAAAAAAGTGAGGTTGATCTGATTTGAGGTTATATCGAATCTCTGTCAGAGATGAGTGATATAGCAATTACAAGGTCACTCTGCTTTCAGAAACTTATACAACTTGAAAAGATGTTCGTTTGGAAGAAGAAAATTTTCAAAGTTGATCAGTAATTTTCTGTGATATTGGTGAGGATTTATTTTAAAAATATCACTCTGATTATGTTTAAATGGAAGGTTCCAAATAAATAAGGAAAGGATCTATAAGTCAAGAAAAAAGACTTGAGTTTCAGTTGCTTAGCAACATATTTAAAAAGGGAGGTGGTATTAAAGTTTGGAATAAACAAGATTACAGGGAACATACAGTCAATAACATAGGTCATTAAAAGGCAAAGAAAAAGCTGGGAAGAAACAAATTAGTTGGAAAACCTTCCACAGGGCTTACTAACATTTTATTTGTCAGTGGAAGCACTCATGTGAATAAGTCACCGGAGTGACCTGGACTTGACTCCAATGTCACATCCAAGAGAAGATCAGAAATCTAAGTGGAATTACCTTTCTGTTGCATTCTCTGTAACCTTTAGCTGGTCTGGAAAGGCTTGAATTTATGTGTCTGAGCTAACAGGATAAACATAAAACTTATCACATAGCTAAAGGAAATGGGTGTGTGAAAAACCCTGTAAAGACTTATTTTTAAACACTGTAGGAATAAGAATATGATCAGGAAAACTCTAAACACCAAATACATACTTAGAACTTGAATCTTTTGATTGATTCAATTCAGTAAATATTTCTGCTGGCTTATTGTGCAAATCATTGTGCTATTCACTCGGAATATAAACTAAATCATACGTACACATCTACAGCCCAAGTGTTTTTGCGTGTGTAGATGTGCACACTATCCATTCATACATAAATAAGGGGTGAACATAAAGGACAAGATTTTCATCTGAGAGTCACTCAGTGTATCACGAAGAAATGATAATATAACCTTATCAGTCCCTCAATCTGTTTTACAGATAAAATATAGGAAGAAAAATTGTAGCAAAATTAATTCTTTATAAGCTATATAATAGGTAGAAAAAATTTTATTTAACAGGATAACAGGTGTTAGGGCAATTGTTAGCTTTGAATTTTATAGCTCATTTTGTAAAATCCCATGACATAAAAAATAGCCTTGTAAGCTAGCTGTTTATTGAGCAGTCCTGGTTTTCATCCTGGAACTGACCAGGGTGATATAGTGAGAAAGGATTAGATTTCACAGTAGTGAGCTAGGGTGGGTAAACACCCATCAAAGGAAAGCTGTGGCTTCAGAGGACAGGGTTATCTCCTCAAGGGGGTTAATGACATTGTTCCTTCCCTGTGGCTCTCAGAGTGCACATCCACCTCCATACCCAAAGGTTAATAAAGAAGAGAATGGGGAAATACAGATTAGTTTTACTATCTTAAAGATGTTCTGCCATTTAAAAACCAGACCAAGCATTAACTCAATTTCCAGTAAATATTTTCTTTTTTCTTTTTTCTGGATATTAAACCATAACTTTTTACATAGCAACAGAATACCTTGAACAAGGCACCGATGTCTCCCAAGAGAGGAAGGGCAATCTGTGGTTAAGGAGAAAAATAAAAAATATATTGTTATATACTGTTACGAGTTGGATCTCGAAGTATCTCTCAAAGGTCAGTTGATGGCGCTATTGGGAGCTGGTGGTACTTTTAAGAGGTGGAAGAAAGTCACTAGGGTGTGACTTTGAAGGGGATACTGGCACCTCAGCAACTCCTTCTCTCTCTCTGCTTCCTGGTCACCTTCAGGTGAACAGCCTCCTCTACCACATGCTTCCCTCCATGATGTTCTATCTTACCACAGGTCCAAAGCAATGGGGTCAAAGGGATATGGATTGAAACTTCTGAAACCATAAGCCAAAATAAGTTTTCCTTCCCTGAAGTTGTTTATCTCAGGTATTTTGTCACAGTGATACAAAGCTGACTAACATGTATACATGTACATAAACACAATACAAAGCAAGAATATAACACAATGTAGATTTTTTTGTTTTCAAAATGTAATGTCAGTTGAGATTCAGAACATGGGGCTTCTAAAGTCTCACTGTCAGGATAATTGGCTCAACATTATGCTTCATGTCAAGAAACAGACTTGACACTGATGGAATGAGAACTATTTTGAGAAACATTCACGATTCTTTCACCATGAACATGCAAACTTATAACTGTTTTGATTCTACATCTCTACATTTTCATGACATGGCAACCTTTGTTACTGGTTTTAATACCACAAAAAGAAAAATAGTTTATTACTAGGAAATTACTCCTCTGCCAAGCACGTTATTCGGCTGTTAGAAACATGAAGAGTACAGGAAAAGTTTGCCTTGTTCTCAAGGAGGTTCAAAAGAGCCTTCAGTTGGAATAAGTGATGGACAAGACAGACACAAAAGGAACTTGGGCTATGTTTTGACCATATGTCTTAAAATGTGCTTTCTAGAGACACTCTATAAACTCAGGTAACACTACAAGATTCCCAGATGAGGCACACACATTCACTTGATTGTGGAGGTAAAGTAAGGCCAGACTATACCTCTGCATGTGTATTACAAAGGAACATAAAGCCCAAACAGTGTGGGAGGTAGAAAGGATTTGTGAGGCTTAGAACTGAGAGGCCAGATTTGGATTTTGTTACACAAAATTCTTAATACAATGTCATGTACCATATGGCCTGTCAAAGTATAACCACTGATTCTGAAGTTATTTAAAGGGATTTCGCTGTCACTCAAAGCAAGGTTTAACCTAAAACAAAACTTTGGGACACACATTTAGTGCCTACACCCATTTTCCAAGAGCCTACTCAAGCCAGTTTTCATAATTTAATCCATCTTCGCATTTTAAAGCCATAGAATCAGTAAATATGTACTATATTGTAAGTAACTTACCTGCAAACTTTCATTTAGAAAAATGAAATTCATTTAGTCAATAGCATTAGAAAGAATAGAAATTGTGGCTATACATTTTATTTCAATTTTCCATGGAACTGAGATATTATATGCTAAGGCTCAGCCTGGGGCAAAATTGTATAGCTGAATTATACCCTTAGGAAATAAGCATTCATCACACACACAAAAATGCTGACCCAGCTTGAATTTTTTTCCCTCTACAAAATAATGGGGATAAACAAAATCACCAAGCAGTCACTGAACATTCTAATTAGTTTGGACAGCAAAATTTGCTTGGTAGGCTGTTGGCTTCTGGGTGCATTAATGATACATAAATCAGGAAAGTCTGTGTACATACCGGGTCACCTGGGGGGCCTGGCAGTCCTGGCTTTCCATCCCTCCCGGGAGCTCCCTGAAAACAGAGGCGTCATGTTCAAATCTTTGCAAGTTGGCATAGTTGCAGATTAAAACAGAGGTGGGGGGAGGGGATAAATAAAGAAGGTTCTTACATCATTTCCTGGAGTCCCTGGAGTTCCTGGCAACCCAGGGAGACCTCGAGGACCCTGGAAAGGGAATAAAATGAAAGTAGTTATTTACAAGAACATTCTTTCAGTAATTTCCCCAAGAAAACAAACTAGATTTGTTTTGTTGGATAACTTAGTTAAATAGCATACCTGAATACCTGGCTCTCCAGTTGGTCCTTGGGAGCCCTATGTAAAATGAGATAAAATGATCAAAATTCTACCAGGAATGCCCATGAATTATCCCACTGAGATAAAAGATGAAGTACTATAATTTACTTAGTGGCCACCAACCACACTCTGGTAACTGTAAAACTGACTACAACTTTGGGTGGTAGATAAACACTTCACCAAAAACCTGTTGCTAAAAACCTCATAATTTTGCTCAGATACCTGGGATGTCTCTCATTCCATCCCACATGGCTGCACACTCAAGAGTGCAGAAGCAGCACATCCAAATTCTAACTGACCATAAACTGACCACCAACAGGGATAACTGGCCAGGGCTGCCTTTCCCTTTCTTCATTCTACTTTGAGTCTTTTCTCTTTGAAGAAATGACCAGAACTAGGGTTTGGTGATGGGAATGGGAAGTAAAGCATCAGTTATTATTTTCTACTTTTAGAAAATTGGAATTTGGAATAACAACAATGAGGCTGAGATGATCAGAGAACATAGGATACTAGTTTTATCCCTATTAAATGTTCATGGACCACTGAATTAGCAATTTACAACTTAAGTGAAGAGCTACTTTCTTAGTAGTTGATTTCAGTAACTGTTCACTGAAACTGTTCTTTCTTATATTTTAAAATATATATTCATATCACTATTATTATCAAAATCTTTGGTTCCCTTTCTATCTATACTGTGTCCCTAGTGATTTTTTCTTTAAACTCAACACCTCCTTAATAAATTCATGATTTGTGTGCACACATACAGATGTATCTGGGTGTATGTGTGGGCATGCTTTGTTGTTGCTTTTACTTTATTTTTTCATCTCAGTGGTTTTTTACATTTTGTTGATATGGTTTGAACGTTTCCTCCAAGGTTCATGTGTTGGAAACTTAGTCTCCAAATTCATTTAATGTTAATTGGAAGTGGGACCTTTGGGAGGCAATTAGGATTAGATGAAGTCATGAGAGTGGAGCTTCCATAATAGTATTAGTAGTTTTATGAAAAGGTGAAAGACCCAAGCTAGATAGCTAGTTCTGTCTTGCCATGTGACACCCTCAGCCATGTTATGATGCAGCAAGAAGGTCCTCACCAGATGCTAGACTTCCCATCCTCCAGAACCATAAGCTAAATAAACTTTTATTCTTTATACATTATCCAGTCTCTGGTATTCTATTATAGCAACAGAAAATGGACTAAAACATTTGCCCTAGAAAATCAAACACCAGTCATATACAACATAACCTATCAGTATTTATGCTTGTTTTTAACTTTCATGACAATGTCAATATAAGGTTGTGATATTGTGATATAATAAAAATATGTATTTGGTCCCTGCCCTTGTTTTCTGGCACAGAGGATCCCAAACCCTCAAATATCTTTAGCAATAGGATTGCTAGAAGAAACTGTAGCATTTCATCTTTGAATCTGGTTTCTGACAGAGAACTCTTAATATCTAGGAATTTCCTGGGTAATAGGAGTATCTTTTGTTCTAATGAGGTGACTCTATATATACTTCATCACTTTAAATATTAACTTCTTAATTAAAAATAAGCAGTGATATTTAATAACCTAATATGAGGCATTTATATCATCTTAAGAACATGTATTTGTACTTTCTAGTATATAAATAAAAGTATAAAGGGTTAAATGATTGCTAATCCAAAAATCAGTGTATCTCTAACCAGCAGCTTAAAGTCAATCAACAGTGAACATTCTGTCTACACTTAATGATGGACCTTCAAATCCCATCAGTCCTTTCTGGATATTGATCATTTGTATTCCCTCCTCTCACCTTTGTTTTCTTTTCTCCTTATTGACATTGGATTTTGTTTAATAATATTGGATTCCACAGTCAAGAGCTCAGCTGAATTCCACTTACTGTTTTGCCAGGAATTCCTGCCCCTGGTGGGCCCATGTCACCTGGGGAACCCTGGACACCTGGCAGTCCTCTTTCACCCTGTGAAATGAGGTGATTCTGTTAGGACAAGACTCAAGAGACATAGCTTTTTATATTATATTTTGCTTATTATTAATTCTTTTTAAATTGGCTATAATATTTTTATACCTTTGGCCCACGTGGACCAGGTGCTCCAGGATTACCATCTAATCCCTAAAAAAAAAAGAAGTAAATACATTTATTTTTTTAAAAAGGTTAAAAATATCTTAGAAAAAGAGGTTTGACTGCTCTTCATTTTACTTGAATGGACCTTGTTTTATAAGAGGAATAGGAATAGGAAACAAATTTTAATAGGCTATGGATTTTGTACAGTTACTTTAAAATATGAAGCTATTATCTCATTAAAACTATTATCATCATTATTAATTAATATAAATGGTTCAAAGAGATGAGAAAAAATGCTTATATAACTGATGATTCAGTTTTCTATGTCCTTGGAAAAGTCTGGATCACAGAGACTTTCTGCAAATGATAACCTGTGGCGACATCTGTAAAACCTCCAGAGGGAAGTATCAGGCAGTTCAGTTTTAAGAGAGTCCACAAAGGCTTATACTTTAAAAGAAGTGTTGTACTTTACTTGGATCCATAGATCTCTAAGGAATCCATGCAGAAGGTTCAGGGGAGTCTATGAATCTTCCAAATCATATGAAAGCATTGTGTGCATGTATATTTCTTCAGAAGAGAGCCTTTCCTTGCATTAACCTTTAAAAGGGTTATAACTGTGATCTAAAGATGTTTCTTCTTTGGCACACTTAAACTTACACTTGTGCTCTAGAACTGGGAGCCCATATGAAGTCATTAATGAACTTACAAGGGAAACATTAGAAAAAGGGCTGGTACTTACTGGTTCCCCTGGTAGGCTTTTTCCTGGAGGACCGGCCTCACCTTTTGGACCTGGAAGCCCAGGAGGGCCTATAATCCCACCTGGATCTCCCTGAGGAATACAAGATAAGATTCTTACTTTGTTGCTCAGGTTCATGATGGCAACTGGGAAAGCAATAGTTTTCACTGTTTCAAATTGTTATCATAACCAGGCAAACCTTATTCAACTGCTCAATAATATTTACCAAGTGCCTAACTCACAGTAGGCACTGTCCTACTTATCTCAAATACAATGAAATTTTGTAGTGAGTTATATTGCAATAAATTTAGCAGTATCATGTAACATAGACATGTATAAATATAGGCACAAAAGGGGCATATCTATTTGTGAGGTTCTTTGGATAATTCTTGTTCTATTTCCTAATAATGATTCAACATAAACATGCTATTTCCACATAGCATTAATATGCTGTGTCCATGGAAATCCTGAAAGATGAAGAGACTTCTGAGATCTATACCAGAATTGGTAGCTGAGCCTGATAGAGTCTCTGAGTCTTGGCATCTTCATGTCTAAGTTGCTTCATTTTGTCATATGTCATTTCTAGGCAAGAATCAGAGCAGCAGCTGGTACACACCCCCAGGGGAACCATTCACATTGTAGTCTATATGCCAAGCTATCCAAGGTATAGCCCCATGAGCCTGTGCTGTCCTCTCACCTCCCCAGTGTCCTTATGATCCTTGGTCTGTTCCTCCTACCTACCTAAAAGAGAATGAGTAAAATGTGAGCTATACCTTTTCTCCTTTGATGCCTTGTTTTCCTGGGATACCATGTTCTCCTGGCAATCCCTAAAAAAATTCACAATTAATGGGAAAGAGCAATGAGAACATCTCTTATGATAATAACATTTACATATGTACATCTTTACTAAGTGTTTTAACATATTATCTACAAGGGAATGGGTTGATTTTGGCTTGGTAGGTAAAAACATGAGTTGAAAATTTGTAACATGTTGTTTCCACTGAAGGCATCTGAATGTAATGGCTAAGCACTAACAACCAAGGAGAACTGAAGTGTCTTAGCCATATTATTGCCAATAAGTGGGAGAAGGATGGTGGTTGGTAGCATCATGCTATGCTTCAATAAGATAATAGGGTGACTGAGAAAATAAGTTTTTACTGTGTTTTGCCAACAGTGGATCTTTCCCTTTTGATTTTACTCTCTTTTCAGCTCCCACCACTATCATTTAATCTCACTTGAGCATCTTGTGGCCCAGAATTTTCTCTCTTTTCCTAAGATCTTTCCACAAGGTACCTCTGCTGTGGTCCATTAATTGGTGTTAGTGGAAGGAGGTAGCAATAAAAAGCTTTGCTCTGTGAATTAGGATGTTCAAAGTACTGTGCACAATAGGAATGTTGATCAATAGACTCTGAAGGCTCAGGCAGTGAGCATGCTGAACACAGAAAGAGGTCCTGGGCTACTCCCAAGAAGCTGGAAAAAGGGGAGATCCTATATGTTGCCTAGAGATAACTAATAGCAGTCAGTCAGTGACAGAGGAGTGGTGGGCAAGGATTTTTTTTCCTTTTGCTTAGGTGTGGGTTGATGGTAAGCTCTTCATTCCCAAGTTGTCAGAAGGGTGTGGAGGTTGTTCAAGGACCAGAACTGATCTGGGGGAAGAAATGGAAAAATGATTTTGAAGAGCATGAAGGTGTGTATGAGAGAGAGAGAGACTCCACTATACCAAGGTTATAATACAGTCTGAAGGTCTTCCTCCAAGTGCATTACATAAATACTTTCAGCCAAAAGACTTCCTTTTTTGAGGGCTCTTGCTAAAAAACAATAGAAGCTTTCAAAGTGTTTTCTGAGATGAAGATTTGAACCAAAAGCCAAACATATGGGAGATTTTTGCTTTCTCTCTTGGTTTTCCTTATTTATTTTGATATTTCCTATCTCATTGACTATAGGTACACCCTTGACTAGCATGTCCAAGATGATAATTTAGTTAAATTGAGTTTCAAAGACAAATTTGTTAGGGTAATGATACTCCAAAGCACCTCATGTGAGTGTATGAAAGGCCCAGCCTTCAGAAGTGGAGACGAACCAGGTCTTTGGGAAATGTAGCATAACTCAATTACAAGATGTTGACATCTTAAAAACCATATCTTAGTTTTAATTTCATTGAATTAATGAAATTAATTGAAACTATACATACTACATCTCCTGGTGGTCCTCTGGGCCCCATGGAACCTTCAGGTCCTTGCTGACCCTATAAGAGAAGGTGATACATGCTATACCTTTCCTTAAAAATCAGAAAGACTGTACTTGAATATTTGTAAAACATGATGTGAGCTTTACCTGCAGAAAGACTATCCATCATTCCACCTTATGTGTAATTACACTGAATTGTGATTTGGGCTTCCAAGATAGTTTCTAGATGTTTTCTTCTAATGGGTCTGTTTTTTTATCAGCAGCTGATAAGTGGGTAACTTGCCCTACCCACTGGCTGAGAGCACATCACGCTAATCTCTCCTACACCTCTCCAAAACTCTTCTTTCTTAGAATATTCCTGCAGAAATTACACATGGGAAACTCAAATACTCAAGGTTGCAGAATTTTGGTTTAGAAATGAATCCTGACTCCAGTTCCTTTTAAGAATACAGCTAAGGGTCATGAATTTAGCTGACATTGTTTACTCTTAAAGCTTTCAAGGATGCTATAGTGACTATGCTCTGAAAAAGAATTTTAAAATTCTCTGAACCAAAAGGCAGTTACTATGTGTACTATGTGTGTAATAAATGCAGCCAGTGGGGGTGGGGTGGGAAATCACCATGGAAACAAGATCAAGTCTCTGAGAACATCTGTGAAGAAAATGAGTGGCATCCCAAAGCACCCTTTAAAATACAGAATGGCTATAAATTCCAGATTATTTCTAATATAGCATTGCTACTTATATACCTTCAGTCCTGGGCTTCCTCTTAAACCAGGGGGACCAGGATCTCCAGGTTCTCCCTAAACATGTGAATGGGAAGAAAAGTTAAATGTTACTATGGTTCTCGCCATCTTATTAAGCTTGTAGACAGAATTGAAAAATTCCAGATCACCTTTATTCCCTGTGATCCTATTATTCCAGGTTCTCCCTGTAAATAAAATAATCACCATATGGGTAACACATAAATTCATATGGGCCTGGACATCTCACATTTTAATTGAATTTCCATTAATTAACACACAATAAAGGTGGAATTTATGGGAGATGTGAAGAAACCAAGGAGGGTTCATTTTACAAGATTTAAACACTTAATCCTAATGAACAACAATTCTTATTTTCTTTCTTCTTTATACCAAAGGGATTATACCAAAGGAGACAATACTGGCTATAATGAGTTTGCTTTCTTATTTTCCATGTCTTTTATAACATGCCTGTCCCTTCACTGGCAGTATAGGGTTAAAGAAAACATATCTAACCCAAACCAAATTGTAAAGTATTATCCCATGACAGCACTTAACAAGGTTTAAGATAAAGTCAAAAAATCACAGAAGAAAAAGTAAAAATGCTCTGGAAGCTTATTTTATCAAATCTATTAGACTCTAAAGTAAACATAACAGAAATCAGAGAGAGAAATCAATGAAGTAGAAAGCCCCAGATAGTGATAAAACATCTACTTACTCTGTCTCCCTTTTCACCCTTTACAAAAGGTTCCCCCTAGGAGACAGGTAGAAAGCAGAATTAATTATAAACACTTTTAGAAACAAACCCTCCAAAGCTGGGAGTGGACAGATCCTGCAGGCCAGGCTCTCACCTCCACACAGTCTGCCTTTGCAGTTGAAAGGGAGCATATGAGAATTTACAAGCTCCTTCACATTCCCAAATGAACACTGAGTTAATCATTCTAACACTATTTAGAGAATCCCCAGTGACTGACAAGTTGAAATGCTGCCCAGGGCCAAAGCTTCCTGGTGCCTGGTGATGATGAGGGATCACACGCACATGTGCAACTGGGGGCAGAAGGCTGTGACCGAAACAAGATGGCGGGCGGAAAGGCGTTTGTGAGAATGCTCCCAACTGGTTAGCTGTGCTTTAAACACACAAAAGCATTAAAAGTACTTTTCCAGTTTTCATTTTTACTTTAATGAAAATGACTCAAAGGGGTTAATTAGGAGGTAAATAATAGTGTGTGGAACTGATAACAGCTCTTACTGGATTGAAGTATGTAGAGCCTGAGGAGCCAGAGAAGCTTTGGGGGCTGCCCCTGTCACTGAGTTGCTATTACTGCCACCCGGTCGTAACCCATAGAGACACATGTGCACACACAGGCTCTCTCTTACTAGCTTCTGATTTGATCTCATTTCATCTTCATAGCTATGCCATGAAAAGGAATTATTGTCCCATTTCAAGGATGAGGAAAGAGACTCACGAAGGTTCGGTAACTCTGAGTTGTCATAGCTCCCTCTATTTCCCCAAATTAGTATTCATTCCACTTTATGTTTTCTAGTTTATCCTGGCTATACCTTTGGGAGTGTAGGGATATGATTAATCTTGATACTCTTAGCACCTCTCGTTTCTTGTGTAGACCTTACATCTCTGGCATCCAAACAAAATTTATTACATAACAGAAGTAAAGTAATGCAGATATAACAATAGTAGCTAACATTTATTTAATTCAATACAATGTATCAAGCACTGTTCTAATCATTTTATATATATTCACATAGTTAATCTTCAGGTATCACTGGGGTTAAGTGCTATTAGTAGAACCATTTATAGATGAGGAAACTCTGGCACAGAGAAGAAAAATTCTTCAAGGTCAAAAGATGGTTCAGGAATTAAACCCAAGCAGCCTGACTTCAACTCCAGTCTTCACTTATTCAGTCTGTCTCATACTATTTGAACTGAGTAAATTACTTTTTTGGTTTGAATTTGGGATGTCCTCCAAAGGCCCATGTGCTAAAGGTTTGTCCATTGTAGCAAAGTTCAGAGGTAGGGCTGGGGAAGGGATTGGATCATGAGGGCTCTAACCTCATGGAGGGATCAATCCATTGATGGATGCCTAGCTGAATGGATGACTGGGAGGTGGTGTGAACTGCAGGAGGTGGGACCTTGTTGAAGGGAGTGGGCCCTTGGGGTTGTGCTTTTGGAGAAAATGTGAGAACCATTTTGGTATACATTACTACTCTCAAAAGTTCTCTTAGGAGCAAGGTACGGTGGCACATGCCTATAATCTCAGCCCCTCAGGAGGCTAATGCAGAAGGATCACAAGTTTGAGGCTAACCTGGGCAAGACCTTGTCCCAAAGTCAAGGAACAAAAAATATCCAGTTGGGAGTAGGTGGCTCGCTTGGTGCTTAGTGGTAGAGTGCCCCTGGGTTCAACCTGGATTCAATCCCCAGTACTCACGAATTGCTATTTTGATTTTTAACTAAATCACTCATTGGAGATAAGCAGTTACTAAATGATCCTCTGTGCCTTTCACCTTGTATCCTGTTGTTGGGGCTATGGGCTCACCTTTTCCCATGTTTCCCACATTCCTTAAAGTTTCATGAAGCTATGTAGCTAATTCTGGCAATAAAATGTAACCAGAAATGACATGTGTCCTTGATGAGGCAGTGAGAAGCCCCTTCATAATTCTCCAGACCCACTTCCCCTACAGGGGTGACGAAGAAGATTGTAGGTGCCAGAAGACAGAGCTGTCTGATGGTGATCAGCCTGTAACTGAGTGTAATGTGAAACAGAACACCTACCCCTCTCTACTGAACCATTCTAGAAAGGAGCCCTAGAGAACTTTTCTTGTACTAAGCCACAGAAATTTCAGGATTAATTTGCTACTTAGCATAACCAAGCTTACACTGACCAATAAACCACACATCTACCCAACATGATGAAATATTCTATTATTGGTTAATTTCTACATAGTCAATCAAGGATTTATTTATATTTTTGCTTTTGGGTTTCATTCTAAAATTCAAGTTAATTTTTAAGATTTGACATGTTAATTAAATATAAGCAAGGGGTCATACTGGTTAGGTCAGTGCTTGCTTATGATCATGTTCTTGATTGTTTAGAGTCACTGTCCTGCTCAAAATCCACACTGAATAAAGTAGCTTGCAAAAGAAAAAAAATCCAGGAGTCTGGTTTTATAGAGACTTGATATTTAGTAGTCCTAGCTCCAACTACTACTATCCAGAGCAAATCACTTAAACTATTAGAACCTCCCTTTTTCTATAAAATCATGGGGTTTAACTAGATGATCTCTTATGTTTATTTTAGCTCCAGTATGTTGCACATCTTGTCATTTTCTGAATTTCCAGTAGAGAGGGACAAATTGCCATTGACAGTTGCTATACAGGATCAGTGGTTCGGAATTAAACTTTGGATAATGACTACTGTTCTGATTGGGCCTTCTGGCTATTATGCAAAGATAAGTCCAGATCCTGTTCTGGAATAAAAAGATTGATACCACAAAGAATTAAACTGCTCTGCATAATTATGTAAAATTTATGGTATTTTATGTGGGAGCAGGGAGGAAGGCAAACAGGATGAATAGAGGTGGTAGATGCTTAAAGGATTAAGAGGGAAGTGGCAAGGAGAAGAGTTAGAAGGAAAGGAAGCTTCTTCCTGGATAAAGTACACTGAAGCAGTCCCAGTGGGGCCAGGGGCTTGCCCTGAACACTAGTGATGGGACAGGAAGCCAGAGGGCATCCTGAGGAGGGAAAGGCCTATCACCCCAGAAACCATGAAATTCTCCAACCCTTGCTTCTCAGAGTGGGTCCTTGAACCATCAGTATCGGCATCATCTCAGAAACTGTGAGAAATGTAGGCTCTACCCCAGATCTATTAAATTAGAACAGCAGGATTCAATCACATATTCCTGTTTGAGAAGCACTGCTTGAACTCATTGAAAGTTTCTCTACTCTGCTCTTTTCCAGTGGAATTTGAGAATATCTTACTGCCAGGTCCTTCTTGATCCACATGGCAATTAAGAGAAAGTGGATGACAGGTGTTTAGGCTTGAAGGGGACATAATGGCCACCTAGAGAAGCAGGTAGGAGAACCTTCAAGTGTGGAGCATGAGGAGTGAGTTGGCAAAGGGAAGGGGTGGTATCCACCAGGTTGCACTTGTGGGAGGAATATTAAATCCTGTTAGGTTCTGCACTGAAGTAGGGAGGTTTGGACTTGGTACTAAGGGCTAGCATGACCCCTGGGGTAAAATAACTGAGGTTCACAGGTACCATTCTGATTTAAAGTTGTCTGGGATAAATTATTGCCATTGCTAAAGGTGCTTAAATACTGGCACTGAAGCATAGGGAAAACCGACTTCCTAACATTAAATACCTTTACCATTGTTCCCTCTTTTTATGCAGGCATTATTAGTGACCTTTTCATTCTTCATCCCCTGGTCAACCAATATCTCTAATTTGCTCTGACGAGGAAATGGGTAAATGATTTAAAAAGATGCATTGCATTTTTAAAAAAACAAAGCCTAATTCTTGCTGATTCTTGAAGGCTGCTTTTTTTTTTTAAATGAAAGCCATAAATTTTCTTTCCTTTTTTGGTGACTAGGTTTTCTCTAATCTGTTTAGGTAGTCCTATTTGAATATAAGAGATGTAGTAGATAGTAGGTTTTTTGTTTTCATTTTTTAATTCCTCACTGAAAAAACTAAGTTTTAAAAGAAACTGGCCATAGCAATATTGAAAAGTGACTTGGAGAAATCTCTTTGCTCTTGCAAAATGTAACTTCAGAAGGTAGACTGAGAGCATTTGTTTGAGTAGATAGATAAATGTTTCTGAGTTTTTATATAAACTACTATCTGTCTTTGCTATTCATTCTAACTATCGTGTTCAGTTACAGCAGGGCAACTTTGTGATTTGAAACCCCGAGTTTAGCTCACCTAGGTGTGATTCATGGTTCTAATACTTACTGGCTATGTGCTCTTGGGAAAGTTGCTTGACCTCTCTGTGCCTCATTTTTCTCACCTGAAGAATGAGGTAATAATAGCTTACCTCATGGAATTTTTTAAAGGATTAAATGAGTTAATTTATGTACAAGACTTAGTGCCTGGCATAGTATATACTTGCTTAAAGATCTGATCATACTGTTATTCACCATGATAGGGTCAAACAAGGTATATGAAAATTGGGGCTGATCTGGAAAAAAAATTTAATTAATTAGGTAATCTTTTTTTTTTTTTTTTTTTATTCTTACTCTGCCCTCCAAGTTAAAATACTTACAGGTTCTCCTTTTTGTCCTTTAGGGCCAACGGACCCTGGAAATCCTGGCAGTCCTGTTTCACCCTTTGAAGGAAAAAGCAGAAGAGAGATTTGCATGAGAGTCCATAGGTACTATTTGACTGTCAGGACCAGAGGGTTGCTTGCTTCCACTAACCATAGAATTTATCTATTACAGTGCAAGAAACAAGGTGAAGTGCTAAATATGGTTAGGCTATTTGCATGAGTGTGATTGTAGGCACGTCAAAAATACCTTTAGATCATTCAGAGATCAATAACATTTTATTATGATATTTAAAATTAATGTAAAAAATGTTAATTATTTTTTCAAGGAATCTACAGGAGAAAAATTCATTTTGTTTTGGGGTATCAAAAAGTAATTTTTTTGTGATTTCAGTTTTCAGGCCCTTTAAAAGACACAATTGCCCAGACTCATTTTATTCTAGACACTTCTTTCTTTTTATAGGCAGGGTGGAGGAGCAGGGGGACACCAGAGTCCTGTGAAGAAAACTGAGTCCTGCTGTCCCCAGTATTTGTCCTGCTTCTTAGATGCCTGACTGTGAACAAAGAAGGCATTCTCATCTGTGTGGTGACAGCAGCAGCTTAGAAATGTCTAGGACGTCCTGGTCGAAAATCTTGAAGAGGGATTTGTATGTGACATATAAAGAGTATTTCCAGAAAATACAATTTGTGAGATAACACTTATGGAAAGGAATTATATCACTAATCGGACTTCAGAGAAATTCCAGCATTGTGTTCCTTCTAGCGTTTACCAAGATCCCTGAATAACCACCTAATTCTTAAACATAGCTGTTAGGAGATATGGAATTCTGATTTTTTTTTTTTTTTTTTTTTTACCTCAAGAGCATTTTTGTAAAATGATATTCACCATTACATTTTTGCATTTCCGGGTACATATACTTCTTGCCATTGTTGTATTTCGTTTTATTTTAACTTACACACAAACACACACACACAGAAAACATAGGGTTGAATATGCCAAACCTTCATATACTAGGCTCTTAAAATGAAAGTTAATTAAAAAATTTACCATCAAAGATAAAATCCTTTGTATTTCCCTCTGTATCCCAGAGGGAATCACTCTCATGAATTTGGTATTTATCTTTCAGTCCATATGTTTGTACTTTTTACTACATTATGTGGAATCATAAACAATGCATATTTTAAGTATGTAAAACAAATTCAATCAATAGTTTTATCATGTATATAGTGGTTTGTGGCTTGTTTTTTTCCCAGTGTCCATTTGTGTTGATATGTGTGATCTTGCTCATAAGGTACATAATCTGCATGACATGCTGATGCGCTGGTGGCCAGGCCTTATGCCAGCCCCACTGATGGTCACTCAGCTTTCTTCTGTCTCTAGCTTTCCTCTGTCATGACCAAGGAGGAAGTGAATGTCCTCTACTTGCCCCCTTGTGTGGAGGTATCTCTGTCTTTATTTTGAAGCCTCAAACAACTGTCTACCTCAAAGTACTTCAACTGCAAATTTATCACAGTCCTCAAATCTTGGACTTATTTCTACAGTTTCTATCACAATCCATCTTTTGGCATTTTGTGGAAAGGATAATCATGATTGTGTTTTTATTAATCAGTTTTTTAGGTTTGTGAAATGTATTTTGTAAGTGTAATCTTGATTCTATTGAAATTTTTAAACCTCAGTATTGATTTTTTTGTATGACAGACTTCCTGTCAGTAATGTTAGAGCCCTATTTGGGAAAGCCAAGAAACCAAATGGAGAAGGAGTCAACGCATGGACTTGTTACTATGCATATTCTATAGCAGGGTTTCCCAAAGTGTGCTCATCTGCACACCAACTGTATAGTTCTTTCTATGTCACATCACCTATACAATCGCGGCTTATTTCTTCTCTAGATTTACTTACATTTTAAATAATATGTTCTTTGAAGCAATACCCATGTAATTTAGAATTTGGCTAGATAGATGTTTTTGTCTTAATACAGAGCAAAATAAAGAAATATTTTTCCTTCTAAATCTCTAAACACCTAGTATAACCTCAGTTTATATTTACACATTGTAAAATATTTTTTCTATAGACAGTAAATTATAACCAAAGTATGGAAAGAATTGGTGAATATTTTAAGGCATCCATTGTTGGGGGTTGAAAGAAGAAATAAACAAGACCTGAATAGGCATTAGAATGACCTTCATGTTACCTATCAGATAGGTGCTAAATTCCCCAGTACATAAGTGTGAAGGGAAAATATGATTAGTAATTAGACACACCTAATAAAATAAAAGGAGAAAGTGGGGAAATGGTCTAGAAATTACTTATAAAAATCACCTCAGCTCAAAAATCAAAGGAGGGTAGGAGTGTTGGCAGAAGAATAAAAGTAATTATATTCAAAGATATTACATATTGGAACAGATGTAAATAGTGCTTCAATGAAACAGCAAGAACAGAATAGGGTGTGATCTGTCCCCAGGCATAGTCCCTGTGTGAGGCTGGGCTTGGAATAATCCTTAGGACCATGTCCTTCATATAAAATTATGCAAACAAAAGTGTTTATACCCAAACCTCAGAAACACATGGGTTGTATTTCATATTAAGAATGAATGTTCAATGATTTATAGATGTGAGTTGAAAGACAAGTAATGAATTTACTGAGCATCAGCAAAGACCATCCTTTGGTTTGATACTTTTGTGCTATTTAAAAGGTCATTTGCTGTTGAGATTCCATCTTGTCCCCCTGATAGTCTGCTCAAAAAAGAAAACAACAACAACAACAACAAAACACTGGCTATTTTCTCAGGAGTCCTTATTCTGCTACCTTGTTCCACTGTCTCTATAAAGCAGCAGCTCTCCTTAAGTTATCTACATATACATGATTCCTTCATTGGATCCTTTCAGCCTCAGGCAAGCTACATTAGCGGAAGTCATTATTTCAATTCTACTGGTCATGTGGAGGTATGGCCTCCATTGCCATTTACTGCCAATATCAAATTGTTTTTCCTGCTGGTTCTCCCTGTCTTAGTATGTTTGATACAGGAAGCAGCTGCTACACTGGAAGTGATTTCTACATACATTCTAAGACTGGTTGAACTTTTCTGGTGCCTCGTTTTGATGTTGGGTTCTGAAGAATAGGTTGTGTAATTCTACTTTGTGATCAGTGCATAGAGAAGTGGCATGTTGTACAGCCACAATAAGTCATGTGTGTGTTTAAGTTACACTCTGGTTAAATCTTTCATTCTATAACACAAGTTGAGTCCATTCTCTGTTGAAATTGTGGTGGCAGATGCAAAGAGCAGCAAGACAAGGCACTGAGGATGGTAACAATTAGTGCCAAACAAAACAAAACAAAACAAAACTAAATAAGACCTCATGAGAGGGAAGAAAGTTTAAGAGAAAAATACCTAATTTTTAGGGAGGGCTTCATATGTGTCTGGAATTGTGCTTTTGGGTAAGTTCATCTCATTTGATTTCATCCTCCCACAAACTCTGATAGCTAAATTGAGGAAACTGATGCTTACAGAAATGAAGTGGCTTTCCTAAGCTGACAAAGCTATTAATGCCACAACCAACTTTTGACCCCAAAGTCCATGCTGGTCCCATCACTCAGTGGCTCTTATCCCTGGCTGCATGTGAGAATCATCTGAAGCACTTTTAAGTGATAGAGCTGTTGGTGTCACCCCAAGGCAAAGTCTCTATGGGAAGGATGGATAGGGCTGGAGCAGGCATTTCCTAAAAGCTCTCCAGGTCATTCCCATGTGCAGCCAGGAATCTGGACCCCTGGAGTCTCCACAGGCATAAAGCAAAAGACCTGTGAGAGCAACTAGAGGAAGTTCTAGAATTTCACTATATTGACCCTTGAGCAACACTGTAATTTTAAAAACAAATATATTGATCCAGAATAGATAAGAAGTGAATGTTAAATAGAGTTCATTTCACTCTCTAGCAACTGTTATGCTTATGTCTTTTAATTTATTTTATGTGTTACTTATAGGCAGAGGCTTTTCCCTATTAATTACAATTTAAAAAATCTTTTCATATGTACATTTATATCAGATACTGTATCAAGTTCCCTGTAGGTTCTTCTAAGTTATTTATTTAGATGGGAAGAGGGAACAGTTATGCCACTGGCTTTGTCTAATTCCACTTAAGATTCTGAAGCAATTAGAAGAGATTTTGAGCACTAGAAAAGGTCCTTAGAGTTTGAAATACACCTGTTTTACAGAATCAAATTTCTCATCAGTGAGGTCTTACAAATTCCTAAGTAACATATGTTTCCTAATGAATATAGCAAAACAGAAGCCAGCTGTTTTGTTTCAAGGAATGAATCATCATTTAAATGCTTTAAAAGTGTCACACTGCTCTCCTTTGCTCAGCTGTTATATGTGACAAGCTTCATGGCTTTCTCTCTGCCCCCTCGCCTGCATGTGTCCAGCAGTAATTGCTTAAAATGTAATGCGTTTGTTATGGTGGGTTATGGTTTCTGTAAGCTATTGGGTTACAGGAAATAATGCTAATGTACTAGCAGTAAAATCCAAGACACACAAGTGACTTGCACTTGTAATCATTTTTTAAATCTCTTTCAGAATGTCAAGGTTTTATTTATTTAATTATTTTGCAGAAAATTTCATTTTCAATGGCTAATCTAAAAGAAGTTCCTAGTTTCTGTTGAGATTCTCTTTTAGCAGTATTTTCTAGTGAGGTATGCATGATCTTTTGAATAGATTGGTTGCACGGCTTTATAATGCACAGAGGTCATATTTTCTTGGATTCATATTGAAATATCCTACCCTCAATCAAGACAGTTTTTACTGGGCGAATGAGTGAAGGTGGCATTCACCAGCCACCTTCTACTTATCTTGGTAGATTTAATGTGCTAGTTTCTTGTTTTCCCGGACAATGGCACATTCACACGGAATCCAAGGTCATGGCAATTTTACAGTCAAAGAGGAGTGAAACATCTTTTCTAGTAGAAAAGTGAATCTGTCATCTTCACAGTTAATAAAATCAAGCTTGTGAATGATTAGAATTAAGTGCAATGGAAATTCAACAGCACTCTCATTTTAAAACTGCTTTTGGGATTATTATTTGGTTAAAACACTGCTGTACAGATTGAAACCCCATTAATAAATGTTCCAACAAAAAAAAGTTCCAGTTTTTGTTTAGTACTTACAAACACATGAGATGGGGCCTGAGACTGAGGCATTTCACCCAAGGGGTCTTTGGACTGTTTTTGCTACCCATGCTATTCACCAAACATCTAATGATAAGCCAAATCCTGGGGCCTAATTTATTTTACCTCATTATAGTTATTTCCCCTTGATCTGTCCCATTTCTTGCAGCCAACTGCTGCTGGGCACTGGTCACTGAGGAGTTGCCTGGTCAGGAGGCAGGTGAAGCTCTTGCTTCCTGCTAAGGGGACCTGACTGCCACAGGGGGCTACAGGTTGGTACAAAACACTGGGTCTTTTAATTCTCATTGAAAATCTTATTACCTTTTCTCCTTTAGGGCCGCCAGCTCCAAGTTCACCATTTCCCTAGGTAAAAATAAAAAAAAAAAAGTAACCAAGAAAGAAAAAAAAAAATGTCCACTCATTTTTAATGCATTCAGTCTTGAAAAGTATAGCCAGTTATTATGTGTCAGCTTTTTATGGATACTATGCGAATTTGACAGACATTTTTGTCTTCCTCAGCTTTGGTTAAATGGTCCTATTAGATGTTCTGATATAAAGCTCAGATGTTGGAAACCCCATCTGTCTTCTCTATGACTTCTCCAGAAGATGGCTTCTAGAGATACTCCACACCCAGTGGGGCAAAGCCTCCCTTCTTCACATTCACACCTGGTACTCTCCACTGACCCCAACTATGACTGAGTTCTCTGCTTTCCCTCTGCTCAAATCTTCTTTGTTGTTCCAAGACCACTAATTTGATTCTTTTCCCTGGGCAGATAACTTTTCCTATTACCATACTGAAAAAATACAAATTTTCAGGCAGCACTTCAAATTCCTGTCACCAAATCTACAAACCCATGCACAAGGACATATGATGGTGGCCAATGAACTGTCCCTCCTTGTATCTTCTATAAGTCCTATGAATCACATGCCCTTTGCCTTTTTGGGATGTTTTCCTCATTAATGTTACCTATTCCCATTAGATGAAATTGGAAAATTTGTGAAAATTAAGCAAATGTAACTAAAACTGGCAAAATTCTTTAATGTTTCTCTTTCTCTCTACCTGATTTACCTTTTTCAGACTTAACACTGAATACACAGTTCCCAGGGTACACATTTCTCTTAAGCTATCTCTCTTCTTTGTTCTTGGACAATTATCTCAAATGGCCCTGAAATATTTTTGTGTGTCCACTGACCAAAATGGCCTTGATGTTCCTGTAACCTGGAGTACACTTTAGACAGGTTCTTTCTGACTCTAAGCCCTGACTTCCCTTTTCTTAAAGCACTTAATTTAGAAAACTTGTGGTGGTAAATCCTTTTCCTACCCTTTTGAGATGGAAATCTTTTTAAAAGCTTCCCCTTGGCTTACCCCTGAAATATCTTTCTCAAGGACCAGGAGCAATTCCTTTGAAACGTAGTCACTAAGAAAGATGTAGTCCAGTTTCTCCACCTCTGTGGGAGGGTGGGAGCCGAACTTCAGCCTTGCCCCACAGTGTAAACCTTGTTCAAAGATGTGACAAAATTTCTTCTTCTTTGGGTAAAACCACAAATACAGTCATCCCTTAGCATCCATAGGGAATTGCTTTTAGCTCCCCTGCCGATACCAAAATCTGTTGACTCTCTAGCCCCTTATATAAAATGTTACAGTATTCGCATACAACTTATTCATATTTTTCCCTATACTTTAAATTATCTTAAGATCACTTAAAATACCTAATGCAATGTAAATAATATACAAATAGCTGTTATATTGTGTTATTTAGGAATAATGACTAGAAAAAAGTCTGTAAATATTCAGTAAAGATGTAATATTTTACAAGTATTTTCCACCCACAGTTGGTTGGTTGAGTCCTCGGATGTGGAACCCATAGGTAAGGAGGGCCAAGTGTATCTTTGTTCTCTCTCTCACTTCAGCACTTTAAAGCTCCCCTTTGTTTCAGTGAAGCTGAGGTCAGGCTGAGTCTGGCCTTTCTCCTCTATTGCAAAATTCTTAAATAACTACTTCCTTGCTTCTTTAACTTTGTCAGCTGAGTTCCCTTTGCTTTGATATCACTTATTCATCTCCAATTTTTACCTAACCTCATAGTAATGTGACTTTGGCCCCAACCACTCCACTGAAGTGACTCTAAGTTGGCAAGCTTTCTCTGCTGTTCAGTGAAACGGACTCTGCATTAATGACCTTTTGGCTGCACCTGCCACTTTCTTAGCTTCTATGATCTCATTTCTTTCTCTTTCACCTCTTTTGTTTTTCCCTCTTTTAACTGCAAATGGGCTTCCCCTGGACTGTCCAGGCTCTCTTCTCATGTGACTCAACACTTTTTCTCAAGCGCTCTTATCTGTCCCCATGTCCCAGGCATCATAAACACAAAGACAAATTTGTATACCCATCATGCACCTTCTGTCTGAATTTTAGATCTGTATATCTAATTTCCTGTTTGATGTAATCATTTGTAAATTCTAGAAGCAATTCAAAGCTGAAGTAAAAATATGCAATAAATACACATATAAGATAAAAAAGAAGAGAGAGTTACATCATACAGATAACATTGGTTAGTCCAGAAGTGGGAGAATGATAATTAATGTCTTCCCAATTTAATTCTGCAGTTTCTCTTTTTAAATAAGCAAGTAATTTTATTTTACAGTTGAAAAAAATCAAGGAAAGAAAGACAACCCGCATTCCATAGAACCCTTCTTCCATAGAACCCTTCTTCCATAGAACCCTTCTTCCTTCAGTCGTTCCTTCAGTCAGGGTGTCATTCCTCCTACCACCCTTTCTTTACTCCTCATGTACAGTCATTCAGTCTCCTTGACTCTTCCCAGATTTCTTCTCTGGGCTATCTGCCTTCATCCTAGGCAGACCACCATCATGTCTCACCAGGATCATTGCATTGGCTCCCTAATTGGCCTTCTGCAGTTCATTCTTATTTCCCTGACACATACATTCTCTACACAAGGTAAGAGAGATACCTTTTCTAGATGTTCTGACTTCTTTGAAAGCCTTAACAGAGGCATCAAACACTCTCCAGCATTATCTGGGCCATTCTTCTCCCTCTGAGGTTCTGGCTACAGTGTTCTTCTTGCAGCTTCTCACATGGACCAAGATCCTTCCATCTCAGCCTCTGGATCACTACTCTTTGGCTTTACTTCTTTTTCTGTACTCCCTCTAGTCTCAACTATTGTAAAGTTCCTTTCATGGTCTCCTCAGTCTTCCAGGTAAGTCCTCTTCTCATACCCTCTCACTGAACATTGTATTTTCCTCTTATAATGCTAATTTTATTTATTTTTTGTGCATACTTAAAAGTTGTTTTTTTTTTAAAAAACCTCTTGCACTAGAATTTAAGCTCCATGAAGACCCAGAATTGAATCCTCCATGCCTATTTAAGTAACTAGCAAAAATGAAGCATTCAATAAATTCTTGTTGAGTAAATAAGTCAATAATTCTAATTCATATGGTTTCCTTTTATTTTCTGATTAAAGATACATGATTTGGCAGAAAAACTAAAAGTACAGAAATGTTTAAACAACAAAAATGCTGTCACCAGTTCAGATCACTATTGCTGTATTTTTGAGACCTTAAAAGTACCTTCCATGTTATTCACATGCTACTCCAATAAGAAATAAGTGGTTTATAATTGATGCTGTTATTGTTCTTATGATAGATGTCCTCTCAGTTTTTCTCTGTAGCTTCATGTTGTTCTACCAACAGGATTCATTGTTCTAAAATCTTGATTTTCTGGAGGTATTTATACCCAGGAAACAACAGGGCCATCTATTGTGTATCAGAGCACCCTATAGTTGCTTTACTCAATAGCTAGGCCAGGAAATCCAACTATTCAAAGGCCATCAGGGGCCTCTGGTTCTGTTATCCACGCCTGAGTTAACACATGAGGCAGATTCAAACTTGAACTTCGGTACCACTTGTTCACTGAAGTGTGATTCTTCTTTCCACCTTCACTAATACTAGAGAGTTACCTGGCTTTACAGAATATTAGAAACCGTTTTTGTGTCTTTGGAGTTGCAGTTCTTTTTCAGATGCTGTTTTGATTTTATTTGATTATTTCAGGTATGCTTGTTGCCATTGTGAAGGTTCTTGTGAGCCTTCAAAATAAATACTTGCACAGTTTTGAATGTGTTTATTAAAAGTTCTTGAGATAAAATGGTGAGAGGTCATGATGTGAGGGCGGGAATCTGCCTGATCATCTCAAGAATTATGGCATGTCAGCACTGTCTTTTGTTCTTTTGGGAAATAGTGAACAGAACTTTGGAACTTATATGTTCAGGCAAGTGGGAGGTCTTGTGCTGCCTTGAAGAGTGTATTCTCTGGAAAGGAGAGAATGTACCTGGACATGTATGGGTTGAAGCACAGGAGACAATCATTTTTGTATGCCCCCAAAACAAATACCAATTTTCTGTGGCTCCACTAGTGTAAGAAACCAATGACATGAACTCTCTTCCACAACATGAGGTCATTAAAAATACCCCAGCTAAGACCTTGGGGAACTTGCTATAATATTCCTTGTATGAAGAGACAAAGTTAAAAAACCAAACCAAAACAAGAAGTTATAAAACTGTGTAACTCCTAGCCCCATTCAAATGTTTAAGTCCTATTCCCCAGTATTTCAGAATATGAACTCTTTTAGGCAATGGTATCATGGCAAATACAACTAGTTAAGCTGAGACTATAATGGAGTAGGGAGGGCTCCTAATCCCATATGACCACATCCTTAGAAAAAGGGAAATCTGGACACAGAGACATGTGCACACACGGAGAATGCCATGTGAATATGATCAAAGAACTACCAGAATACCAGAAGCTAGGAGACAGACCTGGAAATTATGCCTCCCTGGTACCTTCAGAGAGAGCATAGCCCTACTAGCACCTTCATCTTGTATTTACAGCCTCCAAAAGTGTCAATATACTTCTGCTGTTTAGGATACTCAGTTTGTGATATTTTGTTGTGACAACCCTAGCAAGTTAAAACATAAAATGTGGCCTATGAACATTGTACCAACTTGAAATGAGACCTAAGGGTGGCCCAAAGTTCAACTTCTCATTACTTGCAAGAAAACATTGTATCAGTTGTGAAAGGGAAGGGGAGGACCCAGGTAAGTTTTGGGGCTCTCTCTAATCAAACTAAGATCTGAAAGCATCTGGTCTCTGCCCAAGTCCATGATGTTCCCCCAAAGACAGTGTGGCTCTTGGGTCACAAAGAAGGAGAGGGAGGAACTTAGAACTTGGCTTATTGTTAAATCTTCTGGGACCAGAAGCATTGCCTGTAGTATTTCCAATGAAGCCTTTGTTTTATGTGTTCTTGTTGGGCTTAACTCATTGATTGGAAAGACCCCAAATATTTTTTGGATAAAGGTTTTCTGTCCTTTCTAGACTGTGAATATTAAAATGAAGTTATGATTTGACATATGAAAGGAATAATAGACTATTTAGCTAGCAAATGGGTTTTTTTTTGGATCAACAATTTGGAGAAGTGAACACCAGAACTGGTTGCTGGGAGGCATGGCATCAATCTCTAACAGCTGAGACAAAGTGTGGTGATGTAAGGTAACACAACTATGCATTTTCAATGTGTATCTCTGAAAAACAACATCAAATGTGAAATCCACCAGTACTTGGCCGTCACAGATGACATTTTTTTCTCCATGTAGGGAGCTGATGGCTTTAGAAATTGACAGAGCCTATCAAATTTTTATTAAAATCCCCAGAGCTGGAAGAGCAGTTTGCTGGATCATGAGCAGATTTTCCTTAAGGGGAAGAACATGTTCAGCATTGTTGTGTTTTGGCAAACAATCTTGCAGAATGGGAGCAGCTGTTTTGCAAATTATTTTTGTGATGGAGAGGGAAATCTTCTACCTTTTATCCATTGCATTCCCAATGAGCATGCAAAAATACACATGAACACACATATAATCTTTCTGACCTCACTTCTTTGTCTCTATCCCTCTATTCCTCACTGTCCTTTTTTCCTTCTATGGTTGGTTTATACTGTGAAGGGAGAGGAATTCTTGGGCCTGAATTTCCCCCTCCAGGTGACACAAGGAATTTGTAGGTAAAAAGATCAATTCCTGTACAAAAGCCAAAGGGCAAGAGAGGGTTCCAGGGACAAGGGACGAACAGTGGGGTCTTTTAATTTAGAACAGGGATAGGTTGTATATGAGTAGTCTGCTATTCATGGTCCCTGGGGGAGCTGCTTCAGCAGAATCTGGGCTGCATGACTGTTGGAACTGCTGCTAGCTTAGGAGCTAAGGGCCAGGGCTCAAGTGCAGACATCCCATAAATCAATGCCAATTTAAAAGGGAAGATTATTTTAACCTTGGAGTGTCACTTTATATGTCTCAATACATGGTCCATTATTTAATCTCCAGGAAAGTTTTACGCAGGCCCCCCCTTCTTGCTGTGCTCATTTGTTATAGCCAGGCCATCGGGCGTGCAACAAACTGAAAAATGAAACAACTTCAGTATCCAAAAAACAGATGGGGATGGGCACTGAGGACATCACCAAGTGAAAACATGTATCTCGCTCATTGCAGCACAGTTCACCCTTTCCTCTGTGAAGCTCCGGGTGAGGAGGAGGTGGTCACAGTGCAGAAACGTCAGTGTAGGCACTGGAAAGAGGAGGCATCTCCTCTGTCCATCCTGGTGGGACCTTGGTGTCAGAGCTCTAAATGCTCTCAGAAGGAAGCAGAATGAAGTGTTTGGCAAGTTATCTCCGTTAATTCCCCGTGTCTAAAGCTTTCTGATGCATTTTAGTAAATTGCAAAATTTGCGGGGGGGTGAGGGTGAGGGTGGGGAGCTGTGGTCCCTCCTCTTTATCCAGTTATCTTCCAGCTCTAAAGTCACATTCAGAGCACATGTGGACTAGATACTGTGAGCCTCGGAACTGTAATGGCAATAATGGATAGCTGGAGTTCTTTTAAGTGAGACAATAGCCAAGTTGCAAATACTGGTTTGTGACTAACAAGATTCCACTCAGCTGCTATGGTCAGCTCATATTTTTTGAAATGCTACCTTAAAGTTTAAAAATTTAGATTCTCAACTTTAGACTCTAAAATATAAAGGCTCCATATATTTTCATTTAAGGAAAAACTGACTCATTGGTAAGATAAACTATGTACTGAAGTAGTATTGGGAGACCTGTAAAGATACAAGCTTTAAAAGTTTTGCAAATGTTAGCAAATATTTAAGTAGCTGAGTAGCAATTTGGTAAATTTTACACCAAGGGTGAAAGTAATATAGTGTATGTTTTAGTTTTTTCTAGCTGACATTGTGACATGAGAGCCAACTTATTCTCATTATTTTGAAGCATATGTAAGTCCTACTTTATAACTGTAGGTGTCATTACATTGCTTAAGTTTAGATATCGTTTAGCTTACTTTTTTCACTTGTGCCAAGCCCTAATGTTTTGAAAAGGCTTGTACAGACTTATTTAAAAATGTTTAATAAAGAAACATAAAATATATCACAAATATTTCTAATGAAATATAAACAAATGAGAAAAGATAGGATAACCATCTAAAATTTATAAAGCATAACAAATTGTCTACACATTTAATTTTAAATTTGTGAAATGCAAACTATCTAGGTCTTTTTATTAACCTTAATTTGATGAATGAAGAAGTAGAGTTTTTTAATTAATTAGCTCATTGCTTAACATTTTTTGAGCACCAGCTGTATTCAAGGCCTGGTCTGGAACACAGTGTCTTTGGGATTTGTAAACAGAGAGGTGCAACAGTACTCAGAGGAATTTATAGGGAGCAAAAGCAAGAAAACATAGAAAAAAAGACACAAGGGGGACTGTCTCTACTTTTTTCTGTAACACATAATATCAGTGATAAGCCATTGTGCATAAAAGGGCTCTAATCAGTGGACATAATGCATCACAAGAAGTGATCAGATCACAAATATTTGTTATTGAGTGATGAATCCATCAAGGACTTCATTTAGACCTTTGGGTCAGACATGGTTACCAATCCCTGTTCTCTCTCTGTAGCTTCCTTGTAAAATCAGGAGCACAGTGGGCTTGCCTTTGCACTCAGAGACCTCCACATCAGCATTCCACTTACCCCAGTTGTGATGAAAAGACTTTGGGGAAGTTAAAAGTTGCTCCTTCACAGGTGGGGGCTCCTGCTACTGATCTATGGTGTGAGCATGTTTACTTGGGATTTGGGCGCAGCACCTACCAGTTTTGATAAGAAATTCATCACCTGCTGTGAGACCCGGAGCTTCCGGGCAGCAAATAATTGCTTTCTGCCCTTAGAGAAACTAGACAAAGGACATTATCAATGTCTGAACAACTGAACTTTGAATTAAACTCTAATTTATAGAAATAGAACTCTGGGCTTATGATAATATATGGAGTAAAGTAATACACACATACATAAATGTTATTTTTGCA
This sequence comes from Sciurus carolinensis, assembly GCF_902686445.1. Classification (NCBI taxonomy): domain Eukaryota; kingdom Metazoa; phylum Chordata; class Mammalia; order Rodentia; family Sciuridae; genus Sciurus; species Sciurus carolinensis. Next base: position 90,163,570 of record NC_062219.1, read on the forward strand.
AACAGTTTTCAGTATTGAAAGATGTTTCAATATATTTGATCATATTTCAAGGTCTGAGAAATTAGGATTTAATACGTTTTTTTTCAAAAATATAATACCATAAAATCACAATGTATGCAAGTTGTGGGAAAAGAGAAGTCATACCTTGTTAAAATATCCACCAAGAGTCTGTTGTACTCCTTGTAATCCAGGAGGTCCCTGTATTAGAAACAATTCAAAGACAAATATACAAGCATTTACCAAGACAATGTGCATTTAAGTAACATACTCCTAAGAATCTTTGAAATCATATAGTTAAGAAAAAGGAACATTCTGTTTAGTCAAATATTCTATTCATTAAAAAAATTATGGGGATATTAACTGATCATCAGGTTCCTAAAGATTTTTCTAAGTTAGGTCTTATATGAATCCAAAGAGAGAACCTAAGTGGGAACATGTAACATTTTACCAGAAGGTCAATCTTCAGCATGTTCTTTATTAAAAGGAATTATACCCACAAGAATCTTCCAGGGAAGAAGCTGTAGCTTCATTTTATTTTTTTATTCTTCTCCGAGGGCTTTGATCAATGTGTTATAGAAATGTGTGCCTCCACATGTTATTAACTTAGAAAATATGGGGGAAATATTTTTCTATTGCTTTACAGTTTTGAGTAAGTTGTATGAAAATGGGCTGGACATGGACTCCTGGGCCAGAAAAAGATGTCTTCTATAGAATCTCAGACTTAACACATTTAAATACTGGTCAATTTTAGTTGCCCTGGAACTATTTCCTAAGCATTGTGCTGAGAGCTTGGGGTGGAAAGGAAAGAAGTGAAGACATCTGTCCATCCCTAAATCTTCTAGGGAGGGAAGGAGAGAAGAGTCTTCCAGAGATGACATTTTTGGGGTGAGGACCATAAGAAAACATAAAGCTTAGCATTATTTTAGATTAAATAGTTTGAGCCAGATAGATTTAGCTATCTCAGAAGAGAGGTTGCATATTTTATTTAGACTTTAAAAGCTATGAAGAGAGAAAATATCATAGAGGCAAAGTTCTTTGGAAGGTAAGACACAGGAAGAGGAGGATTGAGCAAACCAACAACAGCATTATACAAGGATTATATTGTTAAAAAGGGAATGAAAGCTTTGAAAAGTGAAAAATTTTAAGGAACAATTACTAGCTGTACTCCTTGATGTAGTAAATGCCTTAGGTATATAGAGAAAAATTAACACTGGCAAACACTTATACTAGATGCTTCTTATCAATGGCTTGTGACTGAAGATCTCTTTTAATATGAAACCCTTGCATTGTGCCACTAAGCCAAAGGACACAAGGATGTGGTGATGGATGTTTCAGAGCCGTTTGGTATAACTCTTGAGAAAATAATGGGCCTCACGAGTAATGGAACTGACTATGATTAGAAAGACAAACGATGCTGTTACCTTGCTGAAATAAAAACAGAGTTAATGTCAGAAAACAATTCTCATGACATTATATTTTTCATGTTATTTTTCCATCAGTCAGCTTTGCGTAAAGTATTCTAGGTCAGTTAGATGAAATAATGAGGAAAGCAATCATTGAATTGGGGGTTGATGCATAGTTTATAGCCAAGAAAATGCAAGTTAATAATTCGCTTTCAAAATTCAGAAGACATGCAGTTCCATACATTTTGATCTTGCTGCAAATATTTGATGAGGCAAGTAGGAATTTTAGTCACCGTAGATAGGAGCATTGACAGGTAGCTTAGGGGTCTATGTATAGCAGGCATTCAGTGAATGTGATAAGGCCCATTAGATCAAAGAACAGTGATGGGGTGGATACACCTAGCTTCATATACATCCTTTCCAGTAAAAAGTGAAAGTCTTAATAGTTAGGGCTCTCAGATATAGCAGAACAATTGATAATACAGTCTCTTGAATAGAAGAATCAATCAAATAAAAATAGCCAACATTTATATAGTGCTAATTGTATGCACAGTTGTATATGGATGAACCCAGAAAATTCCTACAATGACATCAAGAAGAATGCACCATCATCATTATTTATGATTTCCAGATAAAGAAAATGAGAGCTGGAAATTGTTAATTGACTCAAGTTCCTATCACTGGTTAAGTGGCAGGGTTAATATCAGCATTGTGCTCAAGTCTGCTCTCATTTACTCTATCTTAACATAAAGACACACTCTCAGTCTAAAATTGTGCTTTTAGTAATTTTTAAAAATTACAGTATTAAGTTGCCCTAGAGAATATGAATGATCATTCTTCCATGGTCTATGCACCCTACTGAAATTGAAAAAAAAAAATCAACAGAACTTATACTTAGCACTTCTTATGAGCCAGTACTGTGTTTAGGGCAGGAGGGGAGGAAATAAGCACTTTGCCTTTAGATGCAGCCCTACTGTGTAGCTGAGGGAAGGAGACAAGCCCCTTGCATCCTTGCATCTATCTTCATGCATATTCTCAACACATCAGGAGATTATGCCTGAATATTCCAAAACACAACTGTACTCAGAATGAATCCTTTGTTGGGAGAGCAGTAGTCAAGGGACATCAAAAGCAGAGAGCTTTCAAAGGGGGCTCTAGAAGACAGTAAGGAAAAAGCAGCAGAAGAACAAACAGCATGGCAGGGGTTTCATGGCACAGAAAAATTAACTGTGGATGAGAAGAGTATAAACAATAAGATGGCGATAATTTTTAAAGGATTGGATGAGAATTGGGTATGACTCTTAATAGACTGGTTATTTGCCCACGTACTTGTGGAGTGTAGCTGTATCTCATAAACACAGAATACATTCCTCATCTAGAATCTGGATCTTGCTGTTGAGTTTGCCCTTGGGATGGGGTGAGAGAATCTGGGTGGCTCAGTGAAGCTGCTTCCTCTAAAACAATGGCAAGAGCACAACCCTCTCAAAAGAGCCAAGTGCCAATAGAAGAGTTTGAATAATGTTATTCAGATCCCCAAAAGATTAATAAACCCACAAAAGTGACTTCCATATTTTCATATGTTCCTTTCTTGCCATAAAATGTCAAATCCACAAAGTAGGACTCCAAATGGGTTTGATCTGAAGCTTTAGGCTCTACTATTTAATCAGATGATGAGCATTTATGATGACATTTTCTTTCTTACTCTTTTAGTCACTAAGATACTTTGGGTACCATAAATTCCAAGATTAATGTAATAGAGATTTACAGTTAACAGTCCATGTGCAGGCAGTACTTTATGCAAACTCTCCTAGAGGGCTGAAGAAACCCTGCAGAGACTGAAAGGAGACACCAGCATAGAGTGAGAGTTCAGGAAGTATAGGTCTATACTGACTGTAGTTAAGTGTAGCAGTGACTCACCTGGTTATTTTGAAACTGTCAGAAAGAAACAACTTCAATCAAAGCAATGACCATGGATAAACTCTAATACATAAATGCCAAGAGCAGCTCCCTATTTATGGTTACAAAAACAGTACAGACCTTGGGGGTCTTGGAATGAGTAGCTATCCTATAGCTACATCACCCACAGATGTGCTCTTTTTCTATCTTCTGTTCTGATTTGCAACATGGTTGGAGAAGATTCAAGGAGTCATTTGTGTCTAAGTTTAGTAAGAGCTGTCAGTCTTGTGGACTATCAATCAATTCTGAGGAAGCAGAAGTTAAAGATTTGTGCTAAGTGACAGGTCTCCTGACTTCACAAGTGCCACTGTTATTAGTAGATGCTCTAGGGCACTTGAGAGGGAACTTTCTCTGAGGTTTGCATTTATAAAGGCCCATCAAGAAGACAGTGAGATGACCCAGGCCCAACGTAAAGGCCAGCTACAGAAGGCATGTCAGCCTTGGCTAATGCTCTCAGGAGTTCTTCTAAGAAAACTGGTTGAAGGTTTGTCTTGCTCACAACAGAGTATGAGTGTACAATATCTATCTTTTGAGGAATCTCTTTTACTCTACTTGTACTGGATTGGGAATGTTATGGTTTAGTGTGGTATACTCTAAAAGCTCATGTGTGAGACAATGCAAAATTATTGGAGGAGAAATTATTGGGTCATAGCATTAACCTAATCAGCAAATTCATCCCTCATGGGATTAACTGAGGGGTAATTGGAGCTGATGGTTTGCGACTGGAGGAAGTGGTTCACTGGGGGCATGGCTATGGGGTATATATTTTGTATCTGGAAAGTGGAGTCTCTATCTCTGCTTTCTGATCCTGATGTGAGTTGCTTCCCTCTGCCACACTCTTCTGCCATGATATTCTGCCTCACCTCGAGCCCAGAGGAATGGAGCCAGTCTTCTATGGACTAAGAACTCTGAAATCATGAGCCCTCAAATAAGCTTTTCCTCCTCTACGATTGTTCTGGTCAGATCTTTTAGTCACAGTGGTGAAAAAGCTGACTAAAACAGGGAAATACAGGACATTTGAGTTAAAGTGAAGACCACACTATTATAGAGCAGCTTTTAAATATTAATGAATTCCAGGGAGACATACTTGTTCAGAGCCCAACTGTACTGACATGTCTTATCTGAGAGGTCTATAAACCTAGTGTGGATAGAGATCCTGAGGTTGTTTCCTACTGCAAAGAACCACACCTGGTGTGATGAAATGAATTAAGGTATATGTAATTTGGGAAGTACAAACCCTCAGCAATAGCTATAGCAGCATTTAAGAAATTTTTGGCTAAAATCTTGCTGGAGTTAGAAAATAGAAAACCATGATGTCCTCCACCAGAGTTATCAGAGGCATAGCATCAAAATGATGAAGTGTTTGTACCATCATCCCCTTAGTGGGTTTCAGTATTGGCTGCACATTCCCAAAGTTTAAAAGATGGAAAGAGTCCTCTGTTAAAGAAACATACTTCCTTAGACCTGGGCTTAGCTGTACTCTCACTTTTCTGTCAATGCACCTCGTATGCTTAACTCATATTTTTGCCTTTTCCCCCTTCATTATTCTTTGCCGTGGGCTCTATGTGCACACCAGGGTTTGAGTCTTTTGGCTCAGCTCACCCTAGCCATGTAAATCAAGACCCTCAGTCATCTCATATGCTTACTCACTGAACCCATTCCAAAACTATTTTCCTTTCTCCCTTTCCTCTAAAAGCACCCACTAGTCCTTTATAACTTTGCTGACTGAGCCTCCTTGAGCCATCTGGATGCCACTTATCTCTATGCACCATAGCTCTTCAATTTCCTATTAGGAGTTTCTCCCAAGATTCACAAATACATATTTTTAGGTTATATACAACTGCTTTTGGTCCTGTGGGTTTCCAATTAACTTCAGTAATGACCTTTGAAATACCTCTGTGAAGGAAGTTGTAATAATCAACTCTCTTTAAAATATGCTAAAAATAGCTTTGCTTTAAGAACAGATAGGAAGTCTGTTATTGGAAAGTCATTTGGACTCACTTTCAAGAAACAATTCTAAAGTTCTAATGGGTGGTGGAAAATAGAGCAATCAGTAATTATTTTTTTGTACCTGTATTTAAAAAAATTAATTATGAAGCCTAAACTCAGACACAGGAATAGCAATATGAAGCAACATAAAGGTTGGAAAAGTTAAATGTCAAAATGAAATTTTTTCATATGTTTCCATCCATTACACATTATATATAATTAGCAAAGCACATTTACATTAATTATAGTGGCTTGTGTGCATGACTGTACTTCTAGATGGAATGAAAACTCATGAGGGCAGGAGTTTCAATCCTTCTAAACCCATCATAACACAAGTTTGGTACTTAGAAGTTTCGCAATTCACCACTCCACTCCTAGCACCAAATGTTTGCTGAATTCAATGAATCACTGCTCTTACAAGAAAAATTCTGTGAGGAAAGTCAATTTCTTGCTTGTTGGTTTTGGTTTTAGTTATAAATGGTTTCAAACAGAGCAAAGGGCTTGCTGCTTCTAGATTTACAGAAGATAGGACCAACAGATTTAGATTTCTCTAAGAATCTGACTAGCTAATTGAAAGCAAGGCTATATAGTGAGTTCCAGATAAGTTGGAAAAGAGTTCATGGATAGATTTTTGACCAGAATTACAAGGTATAAAGTTGTACTGTAACCCTGAGGGAGGAAAAAAAGTCAATAATGCTCTTTAGATAGAAAATATTTGAGAAATCAATTTTTCCTTTTAGAAAAAGATCCTTTTATTTGTCTTAGTATTTGCTCTAAATGAAAATTTTTTCAGTGTCTCTTGGGATTTCACTTTATAAGTTAAATGGTTATAACAATTATGGATTATTTTTCTGAGAATGCTTCTACTGCAAATTTTTAGTAAGTGAGGAGATGTCAACACCTCTTCTCCCCCATCCACCAAAAAATTTACTAGAAACTCTAAACTTCAAAATATGAGTTCTGAAACCAGAATATTTGAGTGTTTATATTACATCTGCATTTCAACACATTTTCAACACAGTATTTGCCTCGTATTTGAGATTATCCTGGGTCACTTTAGGAAACATGCAGCATATATTATATATTGAGGGAAATTTTAAGGTTCCTAGGAGGAACTCTTTTTCCTCCAAATATCCTTTGAACTATGGTTTATACCCAAAATTCCATAAAGGATCATTCATTTGGTTTTATTACCAAGACATGTTTGATTCACTAGCTAATAGAGTCATGAAATTTGAAATTCTCTCATTTTAAAATAGGTATTTTCAAGTGTTTTTGTTCACATTAAAAATGAGTTGAGACCATTATGTTAAGTGAAATAAGCCAAACTCAGAAGATCAAGGGCTGTATGCTTTTTCTCACATGTGGAAACTAGAAGGAAGAAGGAAAAGAAAGGTGGTAGGGTGGTGGGGGGGAGGGGTGTCTCATGTAAGTAGAGGAAAGGAATTGGGGAGGAGGGAAGGGAAAGGGGAAATACTGAGAAATGATATCGGCCAAATTATATTGTTATATTGTGTGCATGTATAAATATGTTACAACAAATCCTACCATTATATATAACTATAATGCACCAATAAAAATATGGAAGAAAAAAACAAAACAAGAAAAATTCTGTCATATAATTTGAGTGGCTGGAACTGCACTGCCAATAAAGTAGTCCCTAACCACATGTGACTCTAGAAACTTGAAATAAGGATGGTCTGATTGAGATGTGTTAGCAGTATAAAATACACAGGGGATTTTAATGAGTTTGTATAAAACAAAGTAAATTCTCATTAATAACTTTATATTGATTCTATGTTAAATAGTGTTTTGTATCCATTACATAAAATATGCTATTATGATTTTTTAAAAAAGAAAGGAAAATGAATATGTCTGCATATATTTAGGTCAACATTCTTTGATGATGAAATTTATAGTCTTGAACAAAGAAAATCAGGAAGGAGAGAAACAAAGCAGAGAGAAGAAAGTTCCTAAGCAGATGTTAATGAAAGAATCAGGAAAAGTATCAACCCTTTTTCCCTGGAAATGGTAGGCCCTGGAATAAATTCGGGGGGGGGGGGAGACAAAAATAATAAGATGGCAAAAAAGTGATAAAATGGGGTACAGATAACAATAACATTAGCAAATAATAGTTATCCTTGAGAGTAATAGTCATTTTGTGTTGTTATAACAGAATACTTGAGACTAAGAAATTTATAAATAGAAGATAGAGATTTATCTTCTCACAGATCTGGAGGCTGGGGAGTCCAAGATTGAGGCTCTGGCATCTGGTCTGGTGAGGACCTTCTTATAGCATCCTTACATGGCAGAAAGCAGAAGATCAAACTACCAAGCTACAAATGCTATGGAAGGTTTTTTAAAATAAGGCCTTCCTCATTAATAAGATAAGGGCCAAGAGATTTAGATCAATCTAAGAATTTGGCTAGATATTTGAAAATGAAGCTGTAGTAAAGCTTTGCATTAATCACCTCTCAAATCCCCCACCTCTTAATTTTGGAGGTGCACATTAAAATTATAGTATGTACACATATATTATTGCATTTAATTCTTACAACAATCCAACAAGGAAGTATTATCCTTATTTAACACATAACAGAAGGCTAACTATCTTATCCAAGGTCATACAACCAGTAGACAAGAGCTAGCCTGACCCTACTCTGATTAACACTTGATCTTTTAATCATTCACTTATATTGCCTGATAATGAGCGGGTGCTAGAAGAATAAAAGATCACAAGTAAAATATCACAGAATTTCTCAATGAGATAGAGAGTCAATAAGGGCCAAGCAAAGGAAGCTCTGAGACATGGTGTAGATATGTATTTTTAAAGACGTGGAGGACAAGAAGAGATGAAGAGGAAAGCAACCAGAATGGGAGAAGGCAAAGGTTAAAAGAGAAATAACAAGGGCACAAAGAGAAACAAACACTGAGGATTTACATTAGAGAGAGAGAGAGAAGAAGAAGAAAACAAGCAAAATTAGCTGTGGAGGGAAAGGAAGGAAGTCAGCAAGATATTAATCAGCATCTTAAAATAATGTGAGGTTCTAACACCACCAAATATGGGGCAGAGTCTTAGAATTTATGATATGGTAGAAGAAAAATAAAAATAAAAAAATAGTCAAATGAAAAAAGACTAGGTAACTAAGACAGTGATACTACTTGGGGATAATTTTGATGAACATGAAATCACAGTGGATAGTGTGGGGACGTTGTTACACAGAGAAAATGGAATAGCCTTCTAATAAGTACAATAGTGCCACTGTATTCTGTTGCGGAAGGGAGACCTGTCTGTCAGTAGCGTGGGAATTGGAAGGATTTAAGTGATAACAATATACTGGTTTAAACATTCATCAAGGATCTCTTTTGGGGATTTCCCTTACAAAGGGCAATAGAAGTTTGGTTGGCAGCCAGCAGCCTGTGCTCATTCTCAGTGAATCTCTGGAAATTCTGAGCGGTACTGTGATCCATGATCTTCTCACGGAAGGAGGTGTCTAGTTTCTCCTCCCAGTGGCATGTACCTGCACCATTCTTGGAAAGATGGATAGCTGCTAAGGGTCTTGGTGTAAGATATGGCCAACGTCCCCGGTTCAGAAGTTCAGAAGCAGTGTGATTAGCAGGTGAGGAATTGCAGCTAAGGCGGCTTCTGGATCTTGAATGAGAATTTTTCACATCTGCCACTTTGGACATTTTTCAAACTCATTCCTCTGTGTATTCCAGGAAAGTGCTCACTCGAGCTAGGCTTGTCTGCTTCTAGCCTGCATACTGAGCTGTGTAATTGAGGGAACTCAAGCATAGGCAGTTTATGGTTGTATGAATAAGCAAAATACTCAATATGTGACCTGATTGTTTTCCAAAATTGCACAGTCCCTGGTTTCACTTGTCATTTTGGAACAGTAGTGGGAGGACGAGACTGTGACAGTGAATGCATTCAATGAGTATAATTAACCCATTTCATAAAAGCAGATTTTCTAAATTATACTATGGCACTCATATATGTTTAACCCTTTATTTTCCAAGGCAGGAAAACATCACTGTTGAAGGCACATGTTTTCCCAGGTATCAATCTAGTCTGCCTAAACCCCACTGCATTATTGATAAACTGGGAGTTTTCTGAACTGATTTCCATGGTTAGAAAAAAGAATGATTCCTCCCCTAATGCTGCCATTCTGCTTATCCATCCATAAAATGTTTCGAACTCTTCTCTCCCCAGTATGTTCTACAAAAGGAAAATATTATTTGTCAGCTTCCTGCAATATAAGGAGCAGCAGGAGTCTTTAGAGTGCCTTGCCACCCACAGAAGCAACATCAGTGATCCAGTGCAAGGTGATAAAAGCCACAGGGGCATGAAAGCTAGCAAGGATGTGGATGTGAGAAACAAATTATTTGTATCCAGTGGGGTCCCTTGAAGATCACCACCAACAAAAACCACACCTTGGGAACTACTGTGTCTCCGCCTCCTTGTCTGGTCTCAGGAATCTCTCCACATGCCACCCAAATGAGGAAGAAAGTCATCTTACACAGACCCCATGCATGGCCTCCTCCTATCAGAGCTCTCAGTTTGTTTACTGTAATTAAGAGATAACATTCACTTTCTTTAAAAGTATTTGTGGGATGACAATGCTTCTTGCACAGAGAAAATGTGATTTCCAAGGCACGCTGCTGGGACTTAAGATACCAGGCTGATGGCACTGCTCACATACTGCCAAGTTATACAGAGGCCAAGAGCATGTGCAAGATTCAAATAGCTGGGGACATTCAGGATCCCTTCAGAAGAAAGCAAAGTGAAAAATCTGCAGGTATTATTTTGGGGGTGATTGTAGTCTCCACTTTCAACTCACATATCTGATATGTTTGTATGTTGTAATTCACGATAAATCTAGACATGACCAATTCTTGGCTCAAGGGAACTACCATGGTTACAGAAAGTACATGCAGGAAAGGTCCAGGAAAAAATACTCAATGATTTTAGTTTTCACTTAGTCCCTTTTCACAAAGAATTTCAGGCAACAGAGAAAACACTGATGATATCAGTCAGTGAAGAAGTAACTAGTGATCATAACCTTTACTAATCCCACAGGGTGGGTTTCTCATTTTTAAAATGAATTTGGAATATTATGCTGAAAGTTATGATCACACAATCTAATGTTTTGAAATATTACCAATTTGTCATATTTGTCTCACATATTTTTACTATTTAACAAAATCATTACAGACATTCCAGAAGCCAGCTTGGACCTTATTTCCCACCACATTCCCTTCCACATTGAAGGTCCCCAAGACAATGGTGAAAATTGTTACTCCTTTAGTCACACAATTTCTTTTAGTCTTTTCTTCAACCATACCAGATGGTAGTTACTTTTGTGCAGAGAAAACTGCTTGCATGGATTACACAGAGCCCCTTATTTACTGGGGCCCTGAGTTTTCTTGTTAAAATAGTCTTCTTGTCTACTGCACAAAGCTACACTATGATAAAAGGACTATGTAGAGTTATTTTTAGAAACTACACCATCAAATACAAACTATAAGTTTATTTTAAAAATACCTCCCTGTTTGAATAAAAAGTACTCTAATAAATTTGGTTGACTTTTGATTCCTCAAACCTTGGTGTTTACCCAACACAAAGTAATGATGCTTAATTTATGCACTGGCCCAGCTAATTACAAGTTTGGTAACTACATATCAAGGATTTTAAATATTCTGCCCTATCACTGGTATAATAACATAAATTGGTCCAGATGTCTTTAAATTTGCTTTCAAGAACATGATCCTATGAGGATACATAATGGGGGGTGGGAGAGAGGCAAGAATGGAGGAAAGAGGGACTGTACAGAGGGAAAAGAGGGGTGGGAGGGGTAGGGGGGAAGGAAAAAATAACAGAATGAATCAAACACCATTACCCTATGTAAGTGTATGATTGTACAAATGGTACGCCTCTACTTCATGTACAGAGAAACAAGATGTACCCCATTTGTTCACAATAAAAAAAAAAAAAAAGAACATGATCCTACATGAAAAACTAGTTAATGGCTATTTGAAGGTAAAGTCCTTTTCCACCAGAAAATAACCACAATTAATAAAACACTTAGGAAATCAGAAAGTGATTTATAATGTCCCATTGCTGCTGTTCATAGAGAGAGATAAAGAGAAGTAATTAGGAAACCAAACCCAAGTGCTGATTTTTGAAATCTCAACCTGATACCCCCAGCTGTCTCACATGCATGTCTATGTATTCTGTAGTCACACAAGGTGACACTGGAATTTTAGCAATGTTGACAACAGCTGTTTTGTCTGGGACTATGACCCCAGTGGGGGACAAGTGGCAATAAAAATAATTAACTGGCCATGTCTCCATTTACAGATCTTGTGTGTCTATATTTTTAAATCTGAGGATGTCATCTTGTTTTTAATAGGAAATGAAATTATTGTTCCCATTGACTCAAATAAATGGTTTGGTTCATTTTCTCTGAAGATATTATCATTAGAGTGCATGGCCTTTACTCATTTAATAGACAGAAGAGTCGAGTTCTTTGTTGAAAGGAAAACCTAGAATTGTGACAAAGCCTCGATCAAGGCTTCTAGACAGGATGCAAAGAATATGAATTGGATTTCAACAGAGACCTGAGATTTGAAATGCATACAATCACATACAGGATATTTTAATAAGAAATATTTCAGTCAGACATTTTTTTGTCATCTGCTTTATTTAGCACTCCAAAATGTGTTTTGGGATATTAACTTGTTTTGGAGAGGACCTTGCTTTATACAGGAAATAGTAATTTTGAATCTTGAATCTTGAATTCTCAGTTCTGGGTAAATAAAGTTCAAGATGGAAAATATACAATTTGAGGAAAGTGATGCATTATAGGTACTAGTGCATTAGTTCTATGATGTTTGAGGGCTTGCATTTTCATTGTTACAACTGTTCATCTGACCCAGCATGTGGCCTATCAGAAAGGAACCTCAGGGTTAGATGCAGGGACAAAGAAAACACTAACTTATATGTGATGGAATTCTCCATCTTTAATGAAAAGTATAAGTCCAGTGGATTCAGACAAGATTGAAATTAAATGGGCTACAACCAAAGCTTTGCCATTTTTTAAAATGTTTTCTCAGCAAACAAGTCTGTTGCCTATTGTTATGGTTTAGATTTAGGATGTCCTCCAAAAGCTCATATGTAAGAAGATATGAGAAGATTTAGAGAAGAAATGATTGGGTTATGAAAGTCTTAACCCAATTGGTGATGGAATTAATTGAGTGGTAACTGAAGGTGGGTAGGGTGCAGCTGGAGGAGGTGGGTCTTTGGAGATGTGCCTTTCTGGTATATATTTTGTATCTAGTGAGTGGAGTCTGTCTCTCTGCTTCTCCATCATGGTGTGGGCTATTTCCCTCCAACACACTCTTCTGCCATCATGAGGTCCTGCCTCACCTCTAGCCCAGAGGAATGGAGCTGGCTGTCTATGGACTGAGACCTCTGAAATTGAGTCCCCATATAAACCTTTCCTTCTCTACAGTTGTTCTTAACAGATCTTTTAGTCACAGCAGCAAAAAAAGCTGATTAAAACACTGTTCTACTCAAAGATTAAAACATGATGGGCTAAAAATGATATTACCTTCAGGGTAGGTAATTGATTTGAATCAGCAGGAATAGTGATTTCATCACATGAAAAATCAAACAACCAAAATTAAGCACTTCAGATTAACAACAACAACAACAACAACAACAACAACAACAACAACATCTGGTAAATACCAAAGGGAAATGTGATCAGTTGATTATTTTCATTGCCACCTGCATCTCCCCACCACTTCCATTCTTATAAAGCCACCCAACTCCTAAACATTTTCTGGTCCTACTGTTCTCCTAGCTCCTTTATTTTACTAAATGCATCAAGATTTCCCCCACCTAGAGCCTTTTGCACGTCCGAATCTGATTGAACCCTTTTTGTTACCTGCTGAGAGAGCCCTCCCCGGGCTCCCTTGACCACAGCAATGCCTCTTCCTTCCAAATTTGTATCCTATTGCCTAGTTTGCTCCTCTACAGTGCCCCACTGTCAACTGAAATTGTTTTTTCTATTACTTAATTGCTTAGTAATCACTGCTACACCTTCCCCTCCTTATTGCAGAGTGTAAGTTATTAAAGGTAGAGAACTTTTCTGTAGCTTATTTGCTATATTGGCTTTCCAAACCCCTGTATATCCACTGTTTAACAGCAAAAGGAAAATCTACAAGCGTGACAAATCCCTGATCAGATCAAGACTGCTAGACAGGATGCTGAGAATATGAATTAGATTTCTATGGAGACCTGATGAACTTTAAAATGCATTTGGTCACATAAAGGATGTTTCAATAAGAAATATCCATATGTGAAATATGGTAGATTATCAATACATATTTATTGAATACAGTATTTTCCTCCCATCTGAATTCATTGTTTTAATAGTGATTAACATCTGGTAGCTGGTCAATAAGTGTTTGTTAATTTACAGTCTTCCCTCTCACCTGTATCCATTCTAAGTCCTCAGTGGATGTCTAGAAGCTGTAGATAATACCAATCTCTCTAAATTTTTTCTGTACTGGGGATTAAACCCAGGGGAGCTCTACTACTGAGTTACATCCCCAGACCTTTTCCCTTTCCATTTTGATGAAGGTCTCACTGAGTCACCGAGGTTGACCTCAAATTTGTGATCCTCCTGCCTCAGCTTTCCAAGTTTCCAGACACCATGCTTGGTCCAAACTCTAAAATTTAATGCCTTTTCCACCATGCTATAACTTTAGTACTCTGAAGTACAATGGCAAAATTAGCAATAGTTTCTTTTTCCTTCTTCAAAATTTCACAAAGAGAAGATTTGTTCTTGTCATAGATCTCAGAAATCTCAGGTTCCCCTTTTTTCCCCTCTTTATTGAGAAATTTCCCCTTTTACTTGACAGCTTCTCTTTGGAATACTTCAATTGCCAATATCACCGTTCTTGAGCTTTCGGGTCATTATCAAGTAAGATAAAGGTTATATAGTGCGAATTCACTGGACAGAGGTGATCCACATCCTGGGTGGGACAGAGTAGGATGATGTGACCTTTCATCATGCTAATCAAAATGTGGCATTTTTAGAACTTATGAACACTTATTTCTGGAATTTTCCATTTAATATTTTTGAACCATGATTGACCATAGTTCACTGAAACTATAAAAAGCAAAATCACAAATGGGGTCACTTTTGCAAATGAATCCAACTTTATACCCTAAATTTATTATTTTACTATATAAACTGCTATATAATCATACCTTTTGAGACTATGTAATGATTCATGCTTTAAAGGTAAAAGGTGTTCCACTTAAATGAAGTTAAAATTAAAGTAGAAATAACATGATTTTGTATATTTTAAATCAGATCAGTGTTTTAGAAAAGAAGTATAGGTTTAATTGGAGTACACTCCTACTAAATTAATGCTGCAGAGTTTTGCAATGGCCATTTAAGAGGTCCATGATCTAAGTAAGGATTTTTCATCTCAAGTATTATGTTGACATAAAAAATGACTCGAAGAGATGATATGTATATTTAAAGTAAAAGATAAACAGAAAATAAAACAAAAGGCTGAAAATAAAATTTGAAAATTGTATTGATTTATAACAAAGCCTCAAACCCTGAAAAATTTATGTATCTGTCACATCCTTCAAAGGTCTGTGAAGTATCACTTTGCTTAGAAAATTTCCAGTAGAAACAGTAGAGGGCGCTGCTGCCCTATGTTATACATTTCTTGACTTTGTTTTCAACCTAAATTGCTATGCACTGAAATGTGACACATTTGAGCCCACTGCATGGATCTCATACTGCAATAATGAAACAATGCACAAAAACAATACCAGAAAAGAAAGAAAGAAAATCAAAAGCACTGTCTGTAATATAAAGAAATAATAACATTTTAAAATTAATGTGGTCTTTAATAAACGCTCCTCAGAGTGATGATGAATGAGAAATAAAGTTAATGTCAAATGGGTAGGCTAATACATACTTCCTTTAATGGCTCATTAGTTAAATTCTCTGGCTTTTCCTCCTGCTTTGCCTCATTTCCAGCTGCTTTCTGCTCTTTTCTAAAGAAACTAAAAATCAGAATACTTGAAATAAAATAGACATTCCAAGTCTTAAGACTTCCCAAGTCACCTTATCATAATACGAGGCCACTATTTTCCATTGCACATGCTACTGAGAAACCAGAAGGCTTTTTATAAAAGAATTTTATTAGAAAGTATGAGGAATAGTAGTTGAGACTTGAAGAACATCACAATTAAGAAAACAGATCATGGATAAACAAACCACACAAGCAAGCAAGAGGCTGTAAAACTGAGGAGAAAAAATATCACAGAATCTCTAGACCCAAGTTGCTAATGCTTATTTGGGAATAACTTTTCTATCTCTTCAAGAGTGGAATTATATATCTAGAATAAGTATTCCATAGGTAAAGTAATAACTGATTTAAGTAATTTATTGATAGACAATCAAATTTTTGTTAAAGGTTTTTGGTAAAATTTTAAAGAAAAAAAATGGGTTGGTTTCATTACAGATTCAAGAGCAGCTCTTCTGTGCTACAATGTAAATGGGCATTCAGAATGACATTAATGTATCTAAGTTACATTTAGAGAGATTTTCACATGTAGAGGAAAGTTTTTGCACATACATGACATTTTCTCCTTCTAGCAACTATGGGAATTAGGCAGGGCAGGTATCATTTCAAATTAATAGAGAAGGAAATGAAGACATGGAATGTTGGGTAAATTGTCTAGAATGGGCTAGTGAGGGGTTGGATTAGGTTCCTCACTGACATCCTGTACTGTCTCTGTCCTGAAGTAGTATAGTGCCATGGAAAATTCAAAGAATACTTTGTTTATGATGTTTAAGGGTCAATCCAAGTCAAATCACAAACTAGAAACTTGTCTTTGACACTCTTGTCTTTCATCATCACTTGATGAAGGTGAGTTTAGGAATCAGTTCCAAGGTCTTAATTCTGGCTCCTTCTCTTAGACTTGTGTGATGTTGGGCAAGTTATATGATGTTTACATGCATCACTTATCCCATAATAAAGTGAGGATAACTTCTTCACAAGGTATCTGTGAGACTTCCTAGAACATTGGAAGTGTCATATCTAACCAGAGCTGGTTCAATAAACTCTCCTGGTTTAGTCCATCCCTCTTTCTTCTGCACTGTTTCCTCTAGAGTGAGCACTATTTCTTCTCCTAAGAAGTCATTCAGCACTTTGATTCTCTGGGTATCAAATAATTCTTTGACAGTATTATTAATCTAAGATGTCTCTACTTAATGGTTTCCCTCTGCTACGGATTGAATATGTCCCCCCAGATTTCAGGTATTGGAAACTTAACCCTAAAATTCATCTTAATGGCATTTGGAGGTGGGATTTTGGAAGGTCATTAGAATTAGGTCATGAGGGTGGGGCCATAATGCAGTTAATGGCTTTATCGGAGGAGGAAGAGAGACTTGAGCTAGCAACTAGCTCTGTCCCAAGCGTGGTGCTCTCAGGCCTCCCAGATGGTGGCATCATGCTCTTGGACTCCTGGGCCTCCAGAACTGTGTGGTTAGTAAAGCTCTATTTTTAATAGACTACTTGGTCGATGGCAGTCAGTCATAGCAAAAAAACACAGAGTAAGACACTCAGATTTGCAGAATATTTGTTTAGGATAAAATGGCATATTTGGAAAATGTGGGAGCTTTTTCCTTTGTATGATCAGCTTTGTTTTTTAACAGGAAATTGAAAAATACTTTTTGAAAAATACGTTCAACATAAAGGCTCATAGCCAACACTGTTAACCAGTTTAGTTGCTCCTCAGTTACAAGCACTTTGACTAATTTTATTATATGCTGATTACATATGTGTAAATTCCAATAAAGTCTTCTCTAAAGACAAATTTTCCCTAAAGATAATATTGCTATTGAATATGGAGAGCTAATTTGGAGCAATATGTATGACTTTCATGAAATACTGACTCATGAAGACAACTTAATAACGTTAGTTCAATAGAATTACTTTTGTAAATATCCCCTTATAAGAAATTGGCTTTTTCCCTAGGAGTAGTGTTTCATGGAGAAAAAGTTATCCTTTCACACACAAACACACCCATTACCCACATTTCCCCCTCCCCACAATTAGCTAAATAGAAAGTTGTAGGAAACTATTCTTTGTAAACAACTTGCCTTTTTGGTACAAAAATTTCTTAAGAAAGCGAGAAAATTCAAATTTGGCTTCAGAACAAAGAATCATAAGTGGAAGAACTGGTTAAAGCATTTTAATTATGTGAGTTGCTTCAGGCCCGCAGAGACTTTTCCTTTCAGTTCCATTTCTTTTAATCTCCATCGACACTCCCCTAAATAACAACACTACCTTTGATTTAGGGAACACCTCTAAATCCCCAGAGGGAAGAACATTTTCTTGAGGACATTGATCAAAATGTGCTGTTATCAAAGGATTTGTGACTCCTGATAACTCCTATTCCTTGGTTCTTTTCAGACAAATCACACCAACTAGAATAGTTTTCTCCCCTTAACTTTTCTAAAAATGAACTGCTCAGGCATAACATTAAAATTATATAAAATATTCATTCATTTGAGGAATATTTTAATTAATGTTTGATAAAAGAGATAAAATTAAGATTATTTTACATTTCACATAGGCATAAGAAATTCTAACACATGCTTCAGGGATCTCACATGTGAGTCATAACCATCTCCAGTCCCAATTAGAATTTTAGCCCCTACCAACTGTTCTCTTGTTCTCTTAATTGCCTTCCTTTCTGCTGTGAGATAGGGCTCATGTCACACAGGGTACAATGTTGGAAAAGACAAATAAATAGAAAATGACATTTGATCTAAAAATGTCCACAAACAGACTGGGGTTTCTCTTGAAATCTTCCCTTCTCCATCCCCTCCATATATATAATTTATATTTTTCTATATAATGTAAATACCTCCATGGGACTTGCAAATAGAGATAACAAGTACTCTGTTAATACTTTAGAAGTAGTAAATACTATGATAGCTCCAAAGAATCTTGCTTACTTTCTTAGCAGTTCAACTTCAATGTGCCTCTAGAGTGACCTATCAATAAAATCTGGTCATGGGGCTCTCCAGCTTAGAATTCTCATACTTTTTCATGGGTTCGCCTGACATGAAGAGCTTTCCTGTGACCCTACCTGCCCTTGGCTTCACCACTGCTGGCCTCCTGCTCTGTCTCCACTGCATGTAGCTCCCCACCTCCCTTGCCAGAGGCTTAGTACTCTGTTTTTGTCCCCACAAAACAGTACCTAGCTGCCAATAGTACCTAGTACCTAGCATGCTCTCTTCTCCCTTTCTATCTGCTTTGCTATGTAATCCTCCTCAGTCTTTACACTTCGGCTATAAATTCCTATGGAAACCAACCCTAAAAATTAAATTCACTAAATTCTCTTCCTAAACTTAAATCTCCTAGGAGGCAAGGACAATGTCTTACTTGGTTTTGCAAGTCCAGCTGCTAAAGGAGTATTAGGCCCACAGCAAGGCCCTCAATAAACGTTTGTGAAACAGTGGAACAATGTGAATTAGGAACAGTTAGATTTTTTTTTTATGAGCTCATTTCCTTAAAATGTTAGTTATTATGACTTCAAAAGGACTCATTTTGAAGAACTCACTTCATTTCTAGTCATTTGGGAAATAACAGTTCTCTTTATAAAGTATATTATGTTTAGAAAAATTAATGTGAAGGTGGCACAGAAAAATGTGGGGAGCCAATTATTTTACTTTTCTTTTCAATGCTGTCCTCAACCAAGCTCTACAAGTATGGCTGGGTGCTCCATGGGACTTTTTGCAGCACATGATTATACATGTCGTCAATTTAACCTATGATGTGAACAACTTTAAAACATCCAAAAGCTGATGATAACTGTACCCTAAGGTGAAGTTTTGATGATAGTTATATGAGAGCAAAGGTATTTCAGTCAGTCAGAGGCATCAGTCTCAGAATCAGAAAGACTGAGAGATTCTATAAAATACAATTCTTAAACAGAAAATGAGTTGAGTTTAGCCTAATGCTTTTCAGGTATATATATTTTCTACATAAAGTTTTTCCCCTTATGCCTTTAGTTTAAAAAATTGAGTATCTTATTATATTAAAAATGTTAACAAACCACTATTATTTTAAAAAGTTTCTATTCAGGATTTAATGAATACTCTATCAGATCCATAGCTAAATTTAAATTCTAAATTTAATACTTGAAATAGTTCCCCCAAATACTCTGCGAAAAACAAACAAAAAACCTGTGGAACTATTACAAATCCTTTCATATAGTCACTTCTCTTCCTTCCCTTTCTTTCCTTCCCTGCTCCCTCCCTCCTCTTCTCACCCACCCCCCACTTACTTCTTATTTGTAGTACTTGGGTTCGAACCCAGGTGAGTTCTACCTGTGAGTTATATCCTAGTTATTTTCATTTTATTTTGAAATAAGGTCTTGTTAAGTTGTCCATGCTGGCCTCAAATTTGCCATCCTCCTGCCTTGGCCTCCCAGGGAGCTGGAATCATAGGCATGTGCCATCAGGTCCAGGGCATATTTCTTAATCTTCTAAATTCCTGAGTGAACTCATTTTATCAATAGTTGAGAACTCATTCCAGAATTCAGTGTAATCCTCTTCTCATAGACAGTTGGCAAGCTTGTCATAAAGACCTTTGTCATTCAAATTCCTCCCCTGAGACAGCAATTATCCTGTCTTATAAAGGAGCATCATACATTGAGAAAAATGACACCAAGGTCTAATCTTGCCTGTTAGCATTCATCAGCTTTCTTTTTTGAAACAAAAGTATTTGAAATCTTACAATATGTTCTCTATTTTGCCAAAAACATTGGAATAAAAATCAATGAAACTGATACCTTGAAAGACTGAATTCTAGGATATCTAAGTTATATCCCCTTATTTAAATACCATATTAATTGACACAATGCCTTGCTAAGAGTATAATCCACTTGAAAAAATAAAGTGAAATGAAATAAATGACTGGGCACCAATTATGTTCATTTCTGGCACGTGACCAAATCCGAAGCAATACCTAAGGAGCTGGGTGTGGAGTCCTCTTGTAGCAAAGTAAAGTTCTGGTCTTTAAAAAATCACTTATCTGGTCTTAATTGTCTTTTCTTTCTTTCTTTTCTTTTTCCCCCTGGTACTAGGAATTGAATGCAGGGCCTTGCATATACTAGACAAGCCCTCTACTACTGAGCTACATACACAGCCCTTCATTTTCTTACTTACAAAATATATTCATTGGTTTTTTCACTCATTAAATAAATAATCAATCATGAAGATAGAGGAGAACATTTGCAAGGCATGACATTTTTGTGATAGCAACAGAGGATTACACTGCAGATTAGGAAGGAAGGAAGGGCATGGAGGAGGGGGACAATGGCAGATAAAAGGCGAAACATGAAGGGCCCAGAATGGCAGGTAAAAGACATGCATCTGTCTTTCTTGCAGGAATAAGAAACTATTAAGTCATTGTAAGCAAACTAGTTTTGAGTTATTAAGCAATTTTAAGCCATTCAAGTCAGCATGGATTTACATGGTCAGAGTCATGATTTAGAGCTATTACTCTACTTAGACAAGGTAAAGGCAAAGAGACCAGCTGTTCAATGGCCACAAAATATATAGATACAAATTGCCTAGGCCTCAATTAAGGAGGTAGCCAAGAGGATGAAGAAGAGGAGATGGAATAATAAACTATAGGGATACAGGTTTGGCATGATTTAGGGATTGCATATATAGAGGGTGAAGGAGAAAAAAATCTAGAATTAATTTTAGAATTTTTGGGCACACTCCTTTTGTAGTATCCCTAGGAGACTTCCACATGGATACTAAGCCATAAGATGTAGGCCTGGAACACTGGAGGGATATATGGGTAGAATTAAAAGTTTGGGATTTATTAATACATCCAACAGTGATGGGGACAGAAGGAAAGTTGTTGAGAAGGTAGACTGAAGGGATGGCCCTAGAGTTAGGAGAGAAAAATAAATGTTACTAAGTCATGAGAAAAGAGGGGTTCAAAGAGAGAACCATCCACAGGGTAAATTCCTGTGTGACAATGAAGTAAGATGAAACCTGGAAGTTCCCAGGGAATCTAGCAACTCAGAGATGGTTAGTGACAAGGAGTCCACATCACTGGAGTAGCTTGGACACAGACCAGATTCTGGCAGGTTAGAGTTATTAAAAGCACAAGAGATGGAATCCTTTTTTTCCAGAATCTTGGGGTAAATGAAAGAGATAAGTTAACTCTTTTTAACAAGTATGTTCTATGACATTCTACTAATAACACAGCTTTGTATGGAGAAGAGTGGATATGCTTCCCCAGTTTGCCTGTCTTACAACCAGCCTGAATGTTAATTAAGCATTTGAGATTGAGCTCAGTCAGGCTCATAACAGGTTTCAACTGTTTGTACATGTGGCTTGGGGAAGCCCAGTTGTTGGATGACTGTTGAAGATGCTCAGTTGGGGGTGCTCACTTGATCTTGCCCATGTAATAAAGAAGATACATAGTTACTTAAGATATAATTAGAATTTAGCTCATTTTGAAGTGGGAGAGTGTACAGAGAGCTTTCAGCTGCCTTTCTCTCCAGGTTTGGGTGGTGATGGTGGTGGTGTAGGGAGTATGAACTGTTCCTACAAGTGCTGAAGCCAATCATTTTGAGCAGTACAAAGAAGGAAATTATTCTCCACAGGGGAGCAAAAGAGCCCTGAGGTCACACATAGAAGTAAAAATCCAGACAGAATAGGGACAGAAGGACAGGGGACAGTCCTCCTATTGTTTACTCACAGGTGGTCCTGGGGGTCCTGGTTTTCCGGGTGGTCCTGTTTTTCCTCGTCTTCCCTTGAAACCAAAGAAAAACAGATAATAAATGTTGTGATCTCACTTCACTATAATATAAAACAATATTAAATGGCAAAAGGAAAACAGTAAAAATTAACAAAAATTAAAAAAAAAATTTCTAAGTCCATATGATTCTTAAACATCAGGGAATTCTAAAAGCTCTGGATTAGTTCCTAATGACCACAATGAGAAATAAAGTACCTGAAATGAATATACCTTAATCACTGTCTAGCTCTACACTCGAGCAAGTAATGTAAAATATCTGAAAGATGACCTAAGATTGGCATTTTATCTGATGAATTTGCAGTTTAGATGAAATAATAAACGTATCTGTCAACTTAGGTTGTTGCTTCTCAAAGGGGGCTCAGAATTCTAATTTCATAGGAGCTACCTAAGGGTGAAGTAGGTCAATAAACATGCCTATTCTGGGGCTTTACTGGTTAGAAGCTTCTGGGGATGGGAGCTATGAATCTACATTTTAGAATTACTTCAGGTAATTCTTATGCTCACTAAAGTTTGAAAAGCACTGTGCTAAGACTTAATTACATATTCTGTCTGAAGCACATTAACTAGCTCTTTTCTTCCTTTTGGATGGTTAAGCTGTTTTATAAGTGAACTAAAATGTATAATTCTTGCATATTAATCTTCATTATTGTAACCGAATGTTAACTCTACCACTTCAAAACCAGCTAAATTCTAATTGCATCTTAAGTAACTATGTATCTAATATTATTTAAGAGCATCTAGTTACTTGTTATATAATTATTTTCTTAAGCTTTTTTTTTTTAAGAAAGTAAGCTTAGGTTTTAGAAATATACAATTTGAATGAGAAACATTTCTGAGCATGTTGCTGAATATCTTCATTCTAGTTCATTATTAATAACAATTTGATCACCTTATTGATAGAATTTACACATTTTAGGGCTTAGTGATAAAACATAACAGCATTGGGTTGATCTTTCAATGCTTTTTGAGAATCATAAGCATAAACACAGAAAGGTCCTTTTTATTCATTAATTTTCTTACTCTGAAAGTGTCAGGCAAACTTTTACTTAATCTTCTGGCTTTTATCTAAGCTTGGGATGATATAGGAAGTTTAAATGCCAGCTGGGACTGCAGAGTAAACTTCGAGAGGTAAGCAAGCATATACTCTGCAGTGATTGGATGAGAAATGTGCCCACTGTTACTGGAGGCAAGTTAAGGGCATGCCACCAAGGACTTCTCAAAACAGCACCCATTTTCATAAATCATCCTAGCTAATATCTACAGAAGAGAATTTAATTTTTTAAAACTTAAAACAAACATAATTAGAGGTGTTTTTGTGTTCTTTCATTTTAGAGACCTAAACATTAGAGTTCTTTGGGGAACTATAAAATTGGAATGAATATACAGTTTGATATTCTATATATTTAATACAAGTTGTACACCATTTTCTATTCCTGTAGTTTACATTTTCTGAAAATCAACACATTGGGTCTTTTAGTAAATGTAAGTCAATTAGCTTTTGAGGACTAATCAATGATAAAATGTTTACTTAGAAAATGGAAGCACTGTAATTTATTAATTCAGAAGAGCACAAAGAAACTAAATCAATGGTATCCAAGTAAGCGATTGGTTCTTTCTTTAAGCATGCATTACGTTGAGGTAAGTTAAAACCATAGGATCAAGTTCTGTTTACATTCCCCGTTCTTCAGAGGAGACATGTGTATTGATTTGGGCAGGATGTGGGGAAAATGAGGCTAACTATTGGTCAATTTTTACCACAGAGTTAATGTTGAAGACAAATTGAGTGTCAGATATTGTAAAACAACATTGACATGTGTTAAGATGAGGAGCAAAAAGCATTCACAGTTCAGATCCTTGCATCTCTCTGCTGATTTACATGATCATTTAAGTCAGCCTTGCCACTGTCAAGTGTACTGATGTGCATGCCACAAGACTGCAGAGAGAGGGCTGAGTTCATTTACACAACCTTTCTAAGAGTGGATAGCAGGTAGAATATTTGTGAGGATTGTTAAGTTAATGGAACACGTTTGTGCAGATAACTTCAACTAGCACGTATTTTCAATTTAAACCCCATTTCCAGGCCTGAAGTTTAGTAATACTTTGAAGCAGATTTGAGCCATTTTTAAAGATGAGTTTTACAAAGCAACATAGGCACTTAGCTGTGTCATCAAATATATCACAGAACCAGGTAAGGGACTTCAGAAATAGGTAAGGGACTTCAGAAACAGGTCTCAGTGCCCTGTTGAGGGCGCTGTGACAGCACAGAACAGGGATGGATGAAAGAGAAATAGGCACAAGCTCTTGAGTACAACTGGGCTTGAGAGCTCTATTAGAGGCCACAATTTCTATCATCATAATGGTTCAAGGTCGCTCCCAGACATTACCTTCCTTCTCCCTAGAAAGCCCCAGGAATTAACTCCCTTGTCTCATTCCCTGCCAGCAGCACTGAATATAGCTGCACAATCTCCTGCTCCTCCAAAAGTTCTCTCTTTCATTTAAAAGCATTAAGGAAAGGCAAAAGTTTATCTAAGAGTTAGCAGATTCTTGGTAGGATGAATTTTATTATTTAATCAAGACAATTTGAAATATTCTATTCTTAATAATTATGTAATGAGGACATATAATGGGGGGTGGGAGGGGTTAGCATTAGGTTTAGGGTTAGGTTTAGGGTTAGGGATAAGGAGAGCGGTAAGAATGAAGGAAAGAAGGACTGTATAGAGGGAAAAGATGGGTGGGAGGGGTGGGGGGGAAGGGAAAAAAAAATAAACACCATTGCCCTATGTAAACGTATGATTACACAAATGGTATGCCTTGACTCCATGTACAAATAGAGAAACAACATGTATCCCATTTGTATACAATTAAAAAAAATAAATAAATATATAAAAAAAAAATATGTAAAGACCATAGGTAGAACCACAGCTCTCATTCTAGACTAAAATCAGATTCCTCCATTTTTCAGAGGAAAGTGTGATGTGTGAGTCCTTGCTGTCTTCCTCACAAGTCTCTGGGAAATTGGACCAGGACATCTGGGCCCAGGGGCTGTTGACGGTAGAACAGGGAGAAGCCTGTAACGCTGGCAGAAGGAATGGCTGATGTTAGTTTCCACATCTGTTTCCACTGTCTCCAGCTATTTCTCTTCTTTCCAAGGCTTACTGCCGACCCACTCTAAAGGGAGGGAGGTTTTTGTATGCGATTTGCTAAAATTTTGTTGAGAATTTTTGCGTCGATGTTCATTAAGGATATTGGTCTGAAATTTTCTTTCCTCGATGTGTCTCTGTCTGGTTTAGGTATCAGGGTGATATTGGCTTCATAGAACGAGTTTGGAAGGGTTCCCTCCTCTTCTATTTTCTGGAATACTTTGAGAAGTATTGGAATGAGCTCTTCTTTAAAGGTTTTGTAGAACTCGGCTGAGAACCCATCTGGTCCTGGACTTTTCTTTGTTGGTAGGCTTTTGATGACTTCTTCTATTTCATTACTTGAAATTGGTCTATTTAAACAGTGTATGTCCTCCTCATTCAGTTCAGACAATTCATATGTCTCTAGAAACCTGTTGATGTCTTCAAAATTTTCTATTTTGTTGGAGTATAGATTTTCAAAATAGCTTCTAATTATGTTTTGTATTTCAGTCGTGTCTGTTGTGATATTTCCTTGTTCATTCCGAATTTTAGTGATTTGGGTTTTCTCTCGTCTTCTCTTTGTTAGTGTGGCTAAAGGTTTATCAATTTTGTTTATTTTTTCGAAGAACCAATTATTTATTTTGTCAATTTTTTGTATTGTTTCTTTTGTTTCAATTTCGTTGATTTCAGCTCTGAGTTTAACTATTTCCTGTCTTCTACTACTTTTGGTGTTGGTCTGTTCTTTTTCTAGGGCTTTGAGCTGTAGTGTTAGGTCGTTTATTTGTTGAGTTTTACTTCTTTTATTAAATGCGCTCCATGAAATAAATTTTCCTCTAAGTACTGCTTTCCATGATCAAGTGGGTTTCATCCCAGGGATGCAAGGTTGGTTCAACATCAGGAAATCAATAAATGTAATTCACCATATCAATAGACTTAAAGTCAAGAATCACATGATTATTTCAATAGATGCAGAAAAAGCATTTGATAAAATACAGCACCCCTTCATGCTCAAAACACTAGAAAAAATAGGGATAGTGGGAACATTCCTTAACATTGTAAAGACCATCTATGCTAAGCCCATGGCTAATATCATTCTAAATGGTGAAAAACTGAAAGCATTCCCTCTAAAAACTGGAACAAGGCAGGGATGCCCTCTTTCACCACTTCTTTTCAATATCGTCCTTGAAACTCTAGCCAGAGCAATTAGACAGACCAAAGAAATTAAAGGGATACGAATAGGAAAAGAAGAACTCAAACTATCCCTATTTGCTAATGATATGATTATATACTTAGAGGAACCAGGAAATTCCACCAGAAAACTTTTAGATCTCATAAGTGAATTCAGTAAAGTAGCGGGATATAAGATCAATGCACATAAATCTAAGGCATTTATATATATAAGTGATGAATCTTCAGAAAGAGAAATTAGGAAAACTACCCCATTCATAATAGCCTCGAAAAAAATAAAATACTTGGGAATCAATCTCACAAAAGAGGTGAAAGACCTCTACAATGAGAACTACAGAACACTAAAGAAAGAAATTAAAGAAAACCTTAGAAGATGGGAAGATCTCCCATGTTCTTGGATAGGAATAATTAATATTGTCAAAATGGCCACTCCTTGGCCTATACCCAAAGGACTTAAAATCAGCATATTACAGAGATACAGCCACATCAATGTTCATAGCTGCTCAGTTCACAATAGCCAGATTGTGGAACCAACCTAGATGTCCTTCAATTGAAGAATGGATAAAGAAACTGTGGTATATATATACAATGGAATATTACTCAGCCATAAAGAATGATAAAATTATGACATCTGCAGGCAAATGGATGAAATTGGAGAATATCATGCTAAGTGAGATAAACCAATCTCAAAAAACCAAAGGAAGAATGATATCGCTAATAAGTGGATGATGACACATAATGGGGGGTGGGAGGGGTTAGTGTTAGGGTTAGAGTTAGGGTTAGGGAGGGGGGCAAGAATGGAGGAAGGAAGGACTGTATAGAGGGAAAAGAGGGGTGGGATGGGTGGGGGGGAAGGGAAAAAATAACAGAATGAATCAAACAACAACAACAAAAAAAAAAAAATAAAGGGAGGGAGGCAAAAAGTGGGAACTTGGATGTCAGTGGGGGAGGGTGACTGTTCTCAGGTGGCCTTTTGTTCAGAAGCAACTCTGAGAAAGGAGAGTCTGGCTAAAACTCCTAACATATGGAGTGCTGTTTTTCCAGCTTTGTTATAATTGGGCTGATCCAACACTTTCCTGAAAACTGAGGTATAAAGTACAAAACACAGATTCACCCGATTAGTTGTCCTGGAAGCTCAGAGGTGTTCAACATGTCAGTTTCCAGTTTGACAACGGTGAAAAGATGATTAGACAACCATTTAGATATCTGCCTAAAGATCTCAACCCAGTGATGTTCAAACATGATCATGCATCCGAGCACCTGGAGGGCTGGTTGAACTGACTGCTCTCCCCTCTCTGAGCTTCTGATTCAGTAGGTCTGGGGTGAGACCTGAGAATCTGTATTTCTCACAAGTTCACAGTAATGCTGAGGATGTTGTTCTGGGGACCACAGTTTGAGAAAGCTACAGCTCCTATTTTACACTTAATGTCAGGAAATTCTATGGAGCACCTTACATTTTGTAAATACAGCTCAGAGCAAAATGACTCAATTGATTTTGTGAGTATGTGAAACTCTGAGAATAAATTTTTCATTGTCAAGTTCAGAACCACCTGGACTGGAATCCCTACTTTTTCTTTTATAGACACTTTCTGTGCAAAGATTGCTTTGCTGTGAAATGATATTTTATACTTTGCTACAGGTTTCTTGAAGGATTAAAAAAGGGGTCATTTATAAAGTTCCTGTCATGCACACCCATTAGGACGGTTACTACCAAAACCGCAGACAAAAACAAGTGTCAACAAGGATGTAGACTGTCAGTAAGATTGTAAAATGGTACAGCTATTATGGAAAATATTGTAGAGCTTGTCGGATAATTAGAGAACTACCATATCATCTCCCAGTTCTATCCCAAAAGAATTGAAAGTAGGGCCAAGGAGAAATATTTGCACGTCCATGTTCACAGCAGCCTTATTTTCAATAGCCAAGAGGTGGAACCAATTCAAATGTCCATCAATGGATGAATGGATAAGCCAAATGTGATCTTAAAAAAGAAATCCTGCCACATGCTATAACATGGAGAAATTCTGAGGACACTACACTGAAATAAACCAGTCACAGTAAGACAAATGCTAAGTAACTGCATTTATGTGAGATATTTAAAGTATAAACACAAAGCAGTATGGATGTTACCAGGAGGTGGGAAGGAGAAAGGGAGAGATGTTTAATGGGTATAGAGTTTCAGTTTTGCAATATGAAAATGTTCTGGAGATCTGCTTCAAAATAATGTGAATATACTTAACACTATGAGACTGTACACTTAAAAATGGTAAAGATGGTAAATTTTTTATGTGTATTTTTTAACATAGCTAAAACAAACAGCAGTCCTACAGCAATGTCTGGTACATGGTGAAAATAATAATTGTTAGTTCCTTTTTTCCTCTGTCTACCACTTTTTATCCAATTTTCCATTTTCTTCATATAAAAACATCTGATAATATTTAAAGGAAACTATCTAAAATAGTTAGCATCCTTTAAAATGCAATCAACTGTTAACTATGCATATGGAATATTTAAAAATATGTAAATTAGGAATCAAGATGCCCATTAAAAGGGGAAATGAAAAGCAATCAATTATGATTTATTCATAGTATGGAATAGTATATAACAATTAAAATGAATAGAATTTAACCAAACACTATAAACTCTGACTATTTCTCACAAGCATAATGCTGATCAATTTATAAAAGGAACAAAAACAGGCAAAACTAGTCTACACTATTAGAAGTTATAAAGGGTTATCCATATGGGGTGGGGAGTGACTGAAAGAAGTCATCAAAGGGATTTCTTGATGTTCCATTTCTTGAACTATATGCTGATCATACAAGTAAATTTATTTTGTGAGTAAACAACAGGTTGTACCCTTATGGCACATACATTTTAATGAATGCATATTATATTTCAATAAAACTTCCAAAAATAAAACCAGGATCCCATAATGGAATAATTGTATTTAAATGATCTAATGACTTCATCTATCTGCATCTGCAGTATTCAAGGCCGCAGAGGATCACTATTATCAGAAAAAAACCAAAACAAACAAGAAAATGCCAGCCCAAACAGGCTATATAAATAAATGACATCTACAAACTTTCAACAGTGAAAATAACCTGATCCTTCCAGGATGACTTGCAGTAACAGATCATGTGTATCTTAAATTAGACACTTGATTACTTGATTTATAAACACTTAACCCTCCAGGGGCATTACAAAATGAGGAATGCAGGGCTGGGGATATAGCTTGGTGGTAGAGCATGTGCCTAGCATGTGCAAGGCCCTGGTTTCAATCCCTAGAAATGCACAATAAATAAATAGATAGATAGATAAATAGATAAATAAATAAAAGAATGTGAATAGCAGATGATTGGTACTTATGTGACCTGTTTTTGTTTTTTGTTTTGGTGAGGCTGATAAGGGTAATCAGTAATCAGATTTAAATAAAGATCATTGTGTAGACCCTAATCCTACAAGATAAAACACATGTCTCTGTAGTCTCTCTGAATTGCCAGGTTTTATAAATATAGTTGTTTCCTTTAAAATACTTCCCTGTTTCCATGTATATATTTTTCAAGCTCTTAGGCATCAGCTCAGCTTGAACAAGGTATCAAGGAAATGTCAAGGAAGAGGAGACAGGGCCTTGACTGGCACACACAACTGTGAATGAGGTGTTAATTACACAGGAAAACATTACAGACTATCTGGAAAGTTTTAGTTTTCTTTTTTTACATTGTGAACGGAAATAAGATTTATGACTGATGTTGTAAAGAGTTACCACATTTTGAAATCACTAATATGTGCAAAACTGGGAATGGAATACTTGTGTGAGGAATGCATAATATCTCAAGTGCATTTTACATCTTAACAGATATTTAAAAATACATCTATGACAGCCACAGCACTCGTCATAAAGGTCTCGTTACTGCAGGGATCAGACAAGTGGCTCTTGTAAGGACATGGGAAGAGGATGTAATTCAGTAAGCGCAAACAATTTGAAATGGGTTTGGAGCACAGGAAAGATGATTCCATACTGTTGCCTTCTTCATCTAGGTTGGAATCCTAACATTTTCAAATCACTTCATAATTTCCCCATCCTTCTGTCCCTTTCCTTTCTTTTCTTTAAAAGACTTGCATTGATAACTAATGTGCCTTTTCAAAAAAAAAATTAGAAGTTTGTGACATTATTATCTAACCCCTCTGAGCTATAATTAAATAAATGGTAATCTAAATAAAGTAACACTTGATTGAACAGAATTAAAATTTGTCTGGTTGAATATTCTGATAATTCACAATTTAGGTTACTTTGCTGCTGTAATTGCTTTCTTTTACTATTATTATTTTAGATTGATGCATAATATTTGTACATATTTATGGACTAAAGTATAACTTGATATATAATACATGCAGTGATCAAATCAGGATAATTAGTATTTCTATTTCTCAAACATTTATCATTTCTATGCATTGGAAAACTTTAAACTCTTCTAGATATTGCATAGACTATAGTTCCTGCCTGAGCTATCGAACACTAGAACTGGTTTCCTTCCATCTAACGGTACTTAGTATTGAGTTATCCAACTCCTCTCCAAGTCTCTCTCTCAGGCACTCCCTAGCTTCTAGTGACCACTATTCTCTACTTTTATGAAATCAACTTTTTTTTAAAGCTTTCACAATGAGTAAGAACGTGATATTTTTGTGTTCACACTATAAAGTCAGACTTTTTAAGTGCCTCATTTGCTTATCACTTTTCATTTGTAATTTAGGTCTTCCAAGTTCTCCCCTGCTTGCCTGATTTCTGCTTGTCTCACCTCATGCTCAACTCTGACTCTGCAGGCCAACCCAAACTTTCCATTTAGATTTGTTGGGATGCCCTAATTACCCTGCCAAACCACCAACAGCCTCAGTCTCAATTTCTGGCTCTGTTTTCTATGCCTATCAGGTCAATCTCTGCCAACACACTTGACTCATCTTGGTATCATGAGTGGGACAGCAGTAGGGTGTGTCTAAACAATTTCCTGAACATGCTGTGATATATTTTAAAATCCCCGTACTGCATTATGAGGGTGGAAACTGGAAGTGCATTGTGAAAATGTTCTTTCCTACATATCTGGAATGCTCCTAGGCTGGAGAGGGAAGCAGATCTTACACACTGCTTTGCTGAGAACTATGCCAGTCAGCTTACACATCTCCAAAACCAAGCACATTTATAAATAATGCCTCATGAATGTAGAATTTTATCTTTCACTTTTAATAAGGGAACTGTTATACTTTTAGAGCAGACAAAATCAACATGTAGAGGGACAAATAATGTACATAATTCCAGGGGTTGGGGAGGCTGAGGCAGGAAGATCATGAGTTCAAAGCCAGTCTCAGCAACTTTGCAAGGCACTTAGTAACACAGGGAAACCCTGTGTCTAAATAAAATATTTAAAAAAAGGGTTGGGGATGTGGCTCTGTGGTTAAGCACCCTTGAGCTCAATACCAAGTACCAAAAATAAATAAATAAATAAATAAATAAATAACATCCTATTTAGTAGAAATAAATCAAATTCCAGATAGGTCAGAGTCTAGGCCAGTAGAACAAGAACATTACCAGTCAGCATGGAAATATGAAGTCATTAATGATATTTCATATCTTGATTTTAATTAATGTAAAGTTACAGGATATATTTTCAATATTTTTGAGTTGTATACTTTAAAAGACATATATTTAAGGCTGGAATTTCAGAATTGTGTGTTCAATCTGAAGAACTGAATTGACTAGCAATAGTCAAATCCATAGAAACACATTTGCAGTTAATCAATACATGTTTGACAAATGAAAAATAAAAACCAGAGGATCCCTAAGATCAAACTGTTAATAGTCACCTAAATTCAAGATTGTTGCACAATTCTCAATTGAGGTGAATTTAATGGATTAAATTGCATTGGATATTTAAATTTGACTTCAGAAATAAATCTGATCAAAGTTAAGCGAGTACATGTTGTTCAGCAAAAATTTATTGTCTGTGTTTTAAGTACTGGTGTTAGGGGAAAAATATTGAGATGACTAAGACCTGTATCCTGCCTTCAAGGCAGAAGAGCGGAGGGATAATTACAATAATATTTGGATAGACTTGTTTGTTCGGCTATAGGTGAACTCAGGAGTTCCAGTGAAGACGAGTAAGAATTAAGTTCCTTCTCAAAGGTGCTTCCTTCTAATCACTCTCCTCAGCTTTTCCTTTGGAGCAGAGGGGTCATGTGGATGGGAAGGTAAAAGGGAGAAAAAACACTGTATATCCTCAACAAGATGGGAATAGAACACTCTGGAAAGTTCCCTGGACACTTCTGCACCAACATGTCTCAGATGTGTGCATCCTCTTTACTCCTCTTTTCTCACCAACTTTAGATCAAATGTGTTTAGAAGGCATTTCCTAGCCTGTCCCTCCTTTTGCTTGCACAATTGATTTAAATATTGGGAAAATATATTGATGACCTTCAAAAACTGAACATCTGAAGATATACCATTGCACAAATACTGAATTTTTTTCTTTATTAGAGTGCTACTTTTCATTTCCTTAAACTTAACATCTAATGTCAGTTGAAACCATAACTGGATAAAAGCAATGTGGACTCTATTTAATCTACCTTGCTAGGCTCCTGTCAGTTCCAATCCCCAGAATAAGACAGAATTTTGAGAAGACTGGTAGTGCCCCAGTGAGCTTGTCAGCCCCAACTGTGGATCACTAGCCAGATTCCTTTTACATCTCCTTTGACTTTTCCTCTGTTCTCTAGGGAAGTGTCCTTTAGTCAGAAATCCCCAATACATCTTGTTCCCAGCATCCTTGCTACATATAGTACATATGTATATATATATATAAAATTTATACAGCAAAGTTAGCCTTCCAAAATACATAAAATTTCCATTATGATTTTTATTGTGATTTTTAAACTCATTTGTTTACATGCTGTCACTATAATTTTTAGAACATTTTCTCCACTTTCAACCAGCACATACTCTGAGTCATTAATTAATTCAATAAACACTCATGGGGTCCCTAGGATGGGTAGGTATTTTTGTATGTTTTGGAAATACCCTGAATCCTATCCTCACAGAATTTATATTCCAATAGGGATGATAATAGTAGTTAATAACACAAGTTCCCTAGTAAATGCCAGATATCATCCAAAATCATTTACATATATTTAATTATTTAATCTTCAAAATTTCTTTGAGGATTCCCATTTTATGTGGAAAAGAGTGACAAAGTAACTTCTCCAAGGTCATATGGCTAATAAATTGTAGAGTTAGGACTTGAATCTGGACAACCTGGCTGAACACTTTCTGATTATTACCATTATGTTGTATTTAATTGCATATCTAATAGCTAAATCAATTAAGATATGAATTTTTGAAGGATAACAATTATCATAGGTTAAGTTAAAACTGCCACAAACTCATCATTTAATATAGAAGCTCAATAGAATGATTTGAGGTTATCTGACTTAGATTGTTTATGAAAACACTTCCTTACATTTGTGCAGATAATCCAGAGTTATGTGTAAGATATTTTATTGACCTTACATCAACATTTTATATTATTGGATATAATATCTTTTTTTTTCTGATCTTTATCCAGGAAAGACACATGAGGAAGTGAGATCTATTTCATCTCTCACTATGAACGATGGTTTTCAAAATAGAGAAAGCTACATTGTGTAAGTAATCCTACAAGACTTATACAAGGATATTAATAATTTAATGAACTCATACTCAGGGGGAAAATGTTCTTGAAACATGTCAGAATGAATTTTCAAGGGAAAGACCTAATTAGCAGTGTCTGAAGCATATGTCATCACACTTAGAAAATAAGAACTAGTCCCTGTGGACAGAATGGTAAGTTAGATTTCAAAACGTTAACTACTACAGTTAATATGTATGATTAATGAGCAATATGTCAGTTGGCTGGCCTAAGTCAAGTGAAAGACCTTACAGGGAAAAAAAAGTTAAAATCAGACACAGAAATATGCAAATGTAATTTATAGTCTCATTTGTATTATGATCAAGCAATAACTTAGTGTCCTTATGGGAAATGAAGCCATAGTTTAGACATCTTTTAAAATACAAGATAAAAATTTACAAAGATGCCCTAAGATAACTAAAGGTCCCAATGACAACACAAATGAGAATGCTGAGAGGTTAATGAAAGAAAAGCCCTCAATCCTGGATCATGGCTAAGAAACCAACAACTGAAAAAGTATGAATTTAAGGAAAGTTATGCCATTTTCTTTCCCTAACATATTTACCAGATGATTATTTGGAGAAAGTCATATAAAAGAAGCTGTTTTAAATCCATTCCGAACACAAGTAGATGAAATCTATTTGTTGTCAAGACCTTCATAGGCAAAAAGAAAAGCCCAATCACTTTATGAAACTCTAAATGTAAAATTACATGGTACTATTCACATGTTCATTTGGATGGTTGTGCTCCTTAAGATGGAACTTTGTTGTAAATCTTTCAGAATTATCAATAACTAAAACTACAAGAGCTCAAATGGCAAACAATCGAAATTACAGATTTGTTTATTACCTTAATGAGAAACCACCTGCCAATGAAGGACACAAGTGAGGAGGAAAATAAAGAAGCAAAAAAGCAGAAAATGTTGAATCACTGATAAACCTTTGTGTACTTATTAAATACAGGTTAGATATTGGAGTTAAAAGAGAGAATTACACACAGATCCCACCCATGAAGGGCTTACAGCCTGGTGTTAGAATATTTCTCTTCTCTCTGTATCATTCACACTAAAAGATAAGGCAATTTAAAGAGAATTGTAGTTCAACATTATTTCCAGGAATTACAAGTTACATTGAACTTGAACATACATGAATGGCTTTGGATGTCTAAAGTAGCAGTGTTCCTATTTACACATACTTTGAATGTATAGTATACTTGTTGCCTAAAGTCACGTTCTACATTTTAGAAAGGTATATGCTACATTGAGGTATATGTAGATTCTGTTGTATGTTTATGACAAATGTAATTGCTCATTGGCTTAACAATTAAAAATAAGATGGAAAAGAATGTACATTACAAGAAGCCAGAGAACTGAACACTAGAACTTTCTCTTATTCATTAACTTATAAGCAAACCTGACCAAGTTACATAATAGCTCAGCCTCAACTATTTCCACCTGAGAAATCAAAAGGAACTAAAAACAAACCTGTCTAAAGATGGTGGGTTGGTGTATGTGAATATCCATGAGATATTTACTTTAAAAGAAATATCTAAATTTTTAAAGAGATTTCTGTAATTTCCACCCCATCCTTAGACTGTAAACTCATTTGACTCTCCAGAAATATTTACCTATTCTGCCAAGAAGGGTCTTAGCTATTCCCAGAGGAGTGAAATTGCATGTAGGCATGGAGAAGGTGGTCAAAAACATTCACATGTATATATATATACCACAGTTTCTTTATCCATTCATCAATTGAAGGACATCTAGGTTGGTTCCACAATCTGGCTATTGTGAATTGAGCAGCTAGGAACATTGATGTGGCTGTATCTCTGTAGTATGCTGATTTTAAGTCCTTTGGGTAGAGGCCGAGGAGTGGGATAGCTGGCTCAAATGGTGGTTCCATTCCAAGTTTTCTAAGGAATCTCCATACTGCTTTCCAGAGTGGCTGCACTAATTTGCAACCCCACCAGCAATGTATGAGTGTACCTTTTCCCCCACATCCTCAACAACAACTATTGTTGCTTGTGTTCTTGATAATTGCCATTCTAATTGGGGTGAGATGGAATCTTAGGGTAGTTTTGATTTGCATTTCTCTTATTACTAGAGATGTTGAACATTTTTTCATATATCTGTTGATTGCTTGTAGATCTTCTTCTGTGAAGTGTCTGTTCATTTCCTTAGCCCATTTGTTGATTGGATTATTTGTATTCTTGGTGTAGTGTTTTTTGAGTTCTTTATATATTCTAGAAATTAGTACTCTATCCGAAGTGTGTGTGGCAAAGATTTTCTCCCACTCTGTAGGCTGTCTCTTCACATTGCTGATAGTTTCCTTTGCTGAGAGAGAGCTTTTTAGTTTGAATCTATCCCAGTTATTGATTCTTGTTTTTATTTCTAGTGCTATGGGAGTCCTGTTAAGGAAGTCTGGTCCTAAGCTGACATACTGAAGATTTGGACCTACTTTTTCACTGTGGTATATATATATATACACACAACAGAATATTACTCAGCCATAAAGAATGATAAAATTATGGCATTTGCAGGCAAATGGATGAAATTAGAGAATATCATGCTAAGTGAGATAAGCCAATCTCAAGAAACCAAAGGATGAATGATCTCACTAATAAGCAGATGATGACATATGATGGGGGGTGGGAGGGGGGCAAGAATGGAGGAAGGAAGGACTGTATAGAGGGAAAAGAGGGGTGGGAGGGGTGGGGGAAGGGAAAAAATAACGAATGAATCAAACAACATTACTCTATGTAAATTTATGATTACACAAATGGTATGCCTTTACTCCATGTACAGAGAAATAACATGTATCCCATTTGTTTACATACAAAATAAAAAACATTCACATGTAGATCAATGAATCAATTACATTCCTGCAAGATACCTATGAAAAATTAACCCCAAATGTTCTATTTTCAGATTAGCATTATTTTTATTACCTTTTTTTTTTTTCGATGCTGGGGAATGAATCCAAGGCCTTGCCCATGCCAAACACACACTCTACCACTGAGCTATACTCCTAATCCCTAAAATTTAGTATTATTGAGGCCAGCTTATTAGCCTAAGATAAAGGCTTAGATAGCTTATGTCAACATGAATAGGTTAAGGGCAAGAGAGGTCACGGAAATGGTTTTCAAATAATGGTGGGCTGCAGTCACCAGCTATCTTGTTCTTTTCCCCCCTTGGCAATGGTAAGGACTGACAGGATGACTGTCAGGGTTATAAGTGAAGTTTTCAGAATCGACAGTATTTTACTGGAAGAGGTGGCATCCACAGTGTTATCCTCAGTGTTTAATGAAATGAATACTCTAAATTTCACAAAGGACAATGAGGACCCTTACTCAGTAAGTTGAATCCCTTATAACGACCTGCCTGGCTGGGTTCAACCCAGCCCCATTGACTGATTTCCTCTCTTCTCTCATCCCATTCCAGCTACACTGGCCTCCTGAAGCTCCTTGAAAATTTTCCCTCAGAATTTTTCACTTGCCACTTGCCCTGCCTGGGAAATTTCCCCAGAGTTTCACAGGTCTGTTCTCTCACCTCTATGAGATCGTTGTTCAAAGGTCATCTATGCAAGAGGCCCTCTCCGACAATACTCCTTATTCCCTTCCTCTGCTTTCTTCCACTTGGATGCACGTTACCATACAGCACACAAAAACTTATTTATTATTTTACTGTTTGTCTCTGTTAAAGAATGCGAATTCACAGGGGCAGAGATTTCTTTATGTCTATTGCAGAGGTTGGGAAACTTTTCCTATAAAGGGTAAGATAATAGATATTGTAGACTTTGTGAGTCATATAGTCTACACAACTATTCATCACTGA
The DNA here is from genome assembly GCF_902686445.1 of Sciurus carolinensis. Lineage (NCBI taxonomy): Eukaryota > Metazoa > Chordata > Mammalia > Rodentia > Sciuridae > Sciurus > Sciurus carolinensis. Next base: position 90,201,668 of record NC_062219.1, read on the forward strand.
TAGAGAGCATGGAAGGATATAATATAACCAAAAGGGCATGAATGTGCTCCAATAAAACTTTATAAAAACAGGTTGTAGACCAGAGTTTAGTCTAAAGTATTTATAACTCTATCCTCAGTGTCTACAACTGTGCCAGGTAAACAACTGGTTCTCAGTATATATTCTTGCTTTTGGACTGAGTTAATAACTAAAATGGAATTCAGTGTAACTTTTTGAAAAGGTACAGAGAAGTGAGGAACTTGTACTAATGAAGAGAACACTGGGATCACATTCATAGCTATACTTTTAGACAAACATCAAACCAAAACTGTGAGATTAATTGTGTCTTAAGAGTTTTTTAGAATCTAGTGATATTTGTGCTGTTATTTTGTTAATGCTGTAACAGACTACATACACATACAAAACTTTGTAAGTAGTTTGAAATTATTTTGCTCAGAAAAATTTAAAAATTCAGATATATAAAAAGAGTAACCTAGCAAATGATTATTTTCACACAGCATAGAAATAGCAACTGGCAATAATTTGCAATATTTTTTCAAGTCCTTTTTTTTTAATAAACAAAATGTTTCAGGTTAAATGAAAATTCTTTTTGAGCACCTCTAGTCCTATTTCCCTTTCCTCTCCAAAGGGATAACTACCATCATGAGTCTGATGTTATCTTTCTGATCCATGATGTTATTCTTCTGATCTACATAATTTGAGATGTATATAACATGTATCTTTTTGTTAGTTTAAACACCTGTCCTAGGGTGTATGTATCTGTAGTTCATTATTTTCAAATCACTATTAATGCTGAATTTCATTGTGTATAGATAGCATTTCCAAATGAAAATATTTTGAAGTACAAAAATATAGAAATACAAAAATTGCAAAACCATTTATCATATTATAGGGCAAAGTCAATTATTTTTTGAGATTGTGCATACTGAAGTCTAGTATTGCTTGTCTTTTACCCAATAAAAGAATTAAAAACCTAAGGAATTCAGTTATTTATCATCATTTTAATTTTCTCTGCTAGAAAAAACAAATGTCATACAAATGTCAATGTAATTATTAACATATGGGCAAGTATTGCATAACATAACTCACTTCCAATATTTTAATTTATCCAGCTCAATTTTAAAACACAACATTGGGTATCAGATGGGAATTCTCTCTAATAACACAATAATAGCAAATATTTTAAAATGGAGTTTAAAATATAAACTTATATAGTTGAAATTAAATCTAGGTCCACTGATCCAAAGTATCAGTTTCTTAGAGCCTTGAAATAGAGTATATTTTTGTGCTTGTAATGGTGACCTTACAAGTACTTTGACATATTTCATAACATCAAGAAACAGAAGGGTAAATAATGAAGAATCCCTATGAAGTATCTGAAGTTCACAAAACATTTTAAAAAGTACCATGTTATCCTATGTTATAAATAGTTTAGTTTCCATGTGCTTCTGGTTTTACAAGCACATATCTGATGGCAAAGAAAAGAAACTCGGAACTGTTTGAGAATATCATTAGAATAAAAAATTATTTTTTTTAGGGGGACAAATATACTAAATACTTATTTCCCTAGAAGTGTATTAAGTGGGAAAGTCCACCAAATGGCACTTCCATAGGATGATACTAACTGAGCCAAAAGGCAGGGTCCAGTTAGCATATAAGGTTCATCTGTGCTAATGAGGAAAAGGCTTTTGAGAGCTGTAGCCTGAACTGAGGCCACAGTTGGTCAATGGGGCTGCGGTTAGTTGGCTAGGCTGGATTTCATCCAGGTAGCTGTTGGAGGATCATACTTCTTTAGAGTACAACCTGGGTAATTGTGGTAGGTAACAAATACAGAAAAATCTCTGAGATTCTAAAAGAAATACTAAAATTTCCATGGTTTTAGTACTAGAGAATTTCATTGTGCTCAAATACTAGAAGTTAGTATTATAAGTGTAATAAAATATTAGCAAGTATGAACATTTGCCATATTAGTATAGGCCCTCTAAGACTACTTTACATATATTTCCCCAATCATTGCTTTGGGCTTTGCATCATTAATTATCATTAACATTATTTTGATTGTAAAATGGAAGAGCTGAGACTCAGAAAGACTAGAAGATAAGTTCCCTGGGTCATTGAGCCAGGCCTTACCTAGAAGTCTCCATGACTCCAAAATCCATGCCCTTAGAGAATGTGCATCGGTAAAGTTATACAGAGATTCACATTTTGTTAATAAAAAAGTCAAGGAACCAGGTCTTCAGACAAGCCACTTCTTCCATTGGCCTAGTTGTTGGTTGCTCTGGCTTCACCAACACCACCCTACTTAAAGCACAGGGAGCCTTTCTGAAATTTTGAGGTTTTTTACTAAGTCAGCTTTAGCCATGCCAAAATTAGGTATATTCATCCTACCTAAAAAAGGAAGAAGAAGGAAACAAAACAAAACAAAACAAAAAACCAAGCCTGGGAGTATAAGCCTAAATTCAGCCCTGGAGTTAGTTATCTTCACAAGCTCTTCCCTGGAAGCCTTAAACTGTGTCGTATTGTTTGTCTGTCGTATGTCTGAATCTATCACATAATTGCCCTTTATGCTGAGCTCTAAGACATTTTAGCTCTGAGTGGTCATACAGTAAATCATCTGTTTAATTCCTTTGTGTTAGGTGGATCTTCAGATCTTTAAAAGATATGTCAGACTATTCTTCTTACTTTACTTATTCACTTTCATTTTATGTTCTTTCCTGCAAGAGTGAGGGAGGGAATGGCTTTGTCCTCTTAGAATATTTTCAGAGATTCCCTTTACAAAAATCACTTTCAGCCCCACTGGTTGTCTTGCCCTATGTATAGACTCCGGAGAACTATTCTAGGTACCCAGGAATAAAGGAGAACAGAGAGTGAAACACGTTAGCCTTACTTTAAATAGGAAATGGCTGTCTGCGTTCTAAGCCCTGTCAGAATACATTGCATAGCTGAGAACTCATTGCATATTTACTGGTTAATTCTGAGAGTTGCCCTGGCCAAGTGCATGTTTGTTTGTTTTTTTTTTTATTACAAGATTTGACAATTTGAAAAGCTAAACTAGCAGAAAAGTAATTCCTTCTAGTAATGAAAGTTTTTGTGGTTATAATTTTAGCTTATCTAGAACCAATACAGCTCATATCAGAGCTTCTCTAACTCAGTTGTGAGGGAGGGACTGGTTTTTAAAATTTCCATTCTGTCAAGGACAGTACTTTTATAAAATACAGTAAATGAACTATTAGAAAAAAAAGGAAAGTAAAAACATACAGAGTGCAACTCCCAATGTTTATTATTGGATTCAGCAGAAATAAAATTATACTTTAATAAATGTAAACAAACAGGGGAAAAAGAAAAAAAAGAAAAAAAAAATTACAAAATCTGTAGCCATTGTTGAAAGTGTGTATATAGGCTAATAAAGATTCTTCATTATATTGGTAACTTTTATTATTTTGCAATAATAATAAAACAAAAAGTTATGAGTGAAACAGTTATTCTCACATTAAGTACCTATATGCACTCTTTGAACAAATAACACATATTTATATGTGAAGTTTTTGATGTAAAAAATGAGCCTGCTTCTTGATTGCTATCATTTCTAACCTATGCTGAATTATAACAACCCTTCTTATATGGGACAACTTTTATCTAAACTGCTTCATAGTTTTGTTTTAATGACATTCAGTATAGCAATAAGTTTAACAGTATGTTGAAAAGATTGGGAGAAGATATTCTGAACTAATTTTAGCAGGCTCAGAAGAATATTCTTTATAACTGTAATTTTAAAAAGTGGAGCGAATGATGCTGTATTTAAAAAATTCATCTTCAATCCTTCATTAGTAGCCAGTTTCAGCAACCTACCCTATGCATTTTTTATTATATTTAAATGATCTCCCAATAAAGTAAATGAATCTAGCTTCCTGGAATTCTCAAAGATGAATCTTCTTTTGCTGGAATATAAGATTTGAAACATTCAACCAGATTTTAAAAATCCTTGATGATAACTTTCACAGATGTATAATATCCAGATCACCACTTATTTTCTTGATAATTATTATAAAGTCATCAAAATATATTACAGTATTCTTTAGAACCTTCAGTTTTGGTTCTTTAGTATTTTTCTGCAATTGAAAAATATGTCACATTCTTTCTTCAAGTGGATGTTTTGATATTTGATAATACCAAAAATACTGAATGTATCAGTGTTACGGTTTGGATGTGAGGTGTTCCCCAGAAGCTCATGTGAGACAGTGCAAGGAGGTTCAGAGGAGAAATGATTGGGTTGTAAGAGTCTTAACTCAATCAGTGACTTAATCCCCTGATAGGGATTAACTGAGTGGTAACTGAAGTGGTAGGGTGTGGCTGGAGGAGGTGGGAATTAAGGCATGGCTTTGGGTGTATATTTGCATCTGACCAGTGGAATCCCTCTCTCTCTGCTTCCTGATGATGTGAGCTGCTTCTTTCTTCCACACTCTTCCACCATGATGTTCAGCCTCACCTCGAGCCCTTAGGAATGGAGCCAGACTTCTATGGACTAAGCCCTCTGAAACCGTGAGCCCCCAAATAAACTTTTCCTCTTCTATAATTGTGCTGGTCAGATCCTTTTAGTCACAGCAGCAAAAAACTGATGAAAACAAATCAGACAAGTAGGCAAGTCTGTCAAACTGTTTAAATTTGTTTTAGATGGGTAAGTCCTTTTCTTAACTTGAAGGAACAATGAGTTCTTTCTTTATTCTAACATTCTTGAAAAAATTTTCCACTTTATGGCAATGGAACCTTATTATGCAATAATATTTGTTGGCAGCCAATTTCTATATAATCACCAAAAATGTCAAATTTAACAATCTTTACAAATTCACAATTTTTATCATGTCATTAAACCTACTGCTTGGTTCAGTGGACATTTCTTTGTTGCAAGGCTTTCTTGATGAAAAAAGTCATGTGCTACATTCTGGAGCAAACAGATCCCTTAATGTGGGTGACTGATTCAGGATGTTTTCCTATTGCTGTAGCTGCACCATCAGAATATATTCCTGTATGAGAACTGAACTCCAAACTATATTTCTTGACAATGTGATCCTTCATAGTTTTCTACAGTGCAGAGCTAGTTACAGTTGTAGGCAAAAAAGCTAAAGAAAAAAATTCTTTAATATTGCCAAAGAATTGTCACATGAATGTTGCCAGTGCATTTATCAAGGTACAATAAATATATTTTGCTACCTTTATTTGTTTCTCAAGTTGCTATTAGTTAGTTTTTGAGCATGTCAAGCAATGGAATCTTTTCTACATATTCATTTAATATTTCTAAGTAAACATATCTGATGTCATTGGTCACAATTGCCTCAGCAATTGTTATGTTTATTTTTTAGTCTCAGCAATCTAAAGAACTATTTCATAAGGCATCTCTAAAGCACGAATGCTTAAATATGCAGTATTGAACATTTGCTTTAATTGGTTTTTTAAATTAATGTTCATTCTTCCAAAAATCCCTTTGGTTTTGAACCTATTTATTTTTGTGTGTAAATGTTGCTTATAGCTTTATGGTTCAATTGCTTTATCAGCCAGTATACAATGGCAAATAACATGCTGAGATTTAATGCTTTGCCATCAATAACTGAACTCAGTAGGTGAATGATCACATGTCTTAGTAAAATTAAAATCAACTATTTTGGTTTTCATTTCTTTAGATTCACTTCCAAGATGCTTATTTAGTTTATTTCTCTTGTTACAAGATATCCAAATGTTTAGTGAAACTTGTTTTGTCATAAGTTAGGGTTAAAAATAAGTTTTCCTTCTTTACCTTGATTAGAAATGTAAATAAATTTAAAAAAATGATCACATCCTCCAGATTCTTGCAGAATACAGTTTACATTCTCACTTTAAAATGTCACAAGTGATGTGGTCATGTGTTCATGACTCAGAGGCAACCTGACTCTCTGAGTCCCACAAAGGATGCACCATGTCCCATTCTACCTGGCAAGTTCATGATCACAGGCTGATTTACACAGAGATACCAAACTGCTATATATAAACATGTATTTCACTTTCTGTACTTAACACAGTCTGGTAGCAGAACTATAGTTGAACATGATTGCACTACACTGAATTGATGATTTAGAGACTCCTGTCTATTTAGAGGGGCTGATCCTCTCAATTCCTCTACTTCCTTATAAATTTCTTGAAGTAGTTGGAAAATAGTCTGTATTATATTTTAAAAGAAAGCAAGCACAAGGTTAGCTATGGGGAAAATAGATAAGGTCAGTCCGTTTTCCTCCGTCCTTATCCCTGGTCTTCTTTCATTGTCCCATAGTTCTCACAGGGATTTTGTAGGCACAGTGTCCATGGTCCCCTTTTGCCATTGGTTGACTCTTCCCCATGTAATTAATGGTGGTTTAGCTCATTTGCAATATCTCTAGAAAATATATTTTGTAATAGAACCAAACTAAGGTTATTTAGCCATAGAATTATTTTTTAAGTCTGTCCTTTTTTTTTTTAAAGAAAGTCTATAAAATGTTTAAAATCTGGTCATGAGCAATAAGATCTGTTCATCTTCCTAACTGTAATCATGCTGAAAGATATGCCTTATTGTTGGAAATGATGTGGCAAAGGAAAAAAAAAAGAGAAAAGAAACAAATTGTTTTTAAGAAAACTCATTTTAGGTAATTAGATTTGAAATTGAATAGTGAAATATAAAAAAAGAATATAGAGGTACAGCATGAGGGAAATAATTAGGAATGTTATAAATCTTAAGAATAAAATATTAAAAATGGAAGTCCCATCTACTAAATGCTGTGGGGAATTCACCTATTTAAGTTTTTTAGCTTCAGTTTTTCTTATATGAGAAATTATCTAATAAAAGTATATTAGACACACTTGAGTCAAGCAATTTTGACAAAATTAAAATGAAAGGGAATAGTGTACCATTTTCAATATTAAATGAGAAGCGTAACTTTTGAATTAGTAATTTTTATGCCATCTCCACTTTACTTTGAAAAGGATTTTATCTCCATGACAACCACAAAGGAATACACCATGTTCATTCCTCTCAGCTGCCAATGAAAAAGATGCTTAGCTCACAGTAAGTTAGCAGTATGGTATACAAAGAATTGTAACTATAACCATAAGGATTTATTGATAAGAGACACAGGCAGGACTACTTATAAGGTAAACCAGTCCCTTGATATTTCCTTGTTTGGGAAAGATACTTAATTAGCATTCTTCAGAAATTTCATATCATTTAAGGAAAAAAATAAATGATGCTTTAGAGATGAGTACAGAGATATAAAATGTGAAAATTGCCAGAAGCAATAAAGATAAGAACAATTTAATTTTGACAATATTTTACCCTGACATCATTTGTGTCACACCAATAAAAGTTTTCTAAGAAGTTAGAATTATATTCTAGCAAAATGGATTTGTAAAACAAATAAATGAATTCAGACAAATGGCAGATGACAGAAATGCTCTTCTAAGATACAGGGTAATTTACAAAATGAAAGATGGGCAGAAAGAAGGGGTAAAATGAAATGACTATAGTTTCACCAGTATTTCAAACAATCTAACAAAATTCTGAAATTGCCATGATAGACTTTTTCTTCTCTCAGTGTCTCCACTTTCTTTTAGGTCAGTTTCTCAACTTTATTCCTCTACTTTTACTATACTGGCTTGGGCTTGCTGTTCATGAAGGGAAAAATTTGTAGTGATAAATTTTATTGACCTGAAAACAATGAACAATCTTGAGAGCAATATCTCTTAGAAATAGCAAAAGTTTTTGTCACTCATACTTACTCTGAAAACTTTTTTCTATATGAGATGACTATGCGATATGCTCTTATTCTCACTATGCCCCCTGAGTTAAGTGCTCATGCTCCTCTGCCCTTCTCATGTGTCTTCCACACAGAGGGGCTGACTCAGGTTTATATGTGAGCCTTGCACTTCAACCTCCTCTGGGTACATATGGGTTATCTACTATGGTTTCCTGTTGTTTGCACTTTCAGCTTCTCTATTCATCAATTTCCTTGCTTTAGCGTATAAATGTTAATTCAAGTATGAAAAGAAAATCTTTTCTTTGACTTCTCCAAATGTGGTCTTAGACCATCTCTCTATATATTCCCCTTTCTGACAGCAATAGAGCAATAGAGCATAATCTGACTTTCTCAATGCATATTATAGTCCTAGAAACTGTGAAATGTCCCACTGCCTCTGCACAGCACAGCCCCTCCTGGAAATTAGCCTCCTTCAAGATCACCAATGGCCTTTCCTCAGGTCCTATCCTCCCTGATAATTTTACCCTCTCACTCACCTCCCAATTCATTCCTACTCTAATTTCAAGATTCTGCCTTCAAGTTCTTTTCTTTTTACAGACTGTCCTTTGGCCACTCCTCCCACTCTGGTAGCTTTGATTATTATTCATAAACTGATGACCTCCTAACAGTAAATTTTGTCCTTTTTCTTATGATCTTAACCTAGGTTTTAAGGGACTGATGCACTTCCAATTGCAAGTCCCTTTTACAGTTCCAATGCTATAGGCTTTAAACGAACTCATCTCCAAAAGAAAGTTTTCCTCCAGTGTTTTCTACTTTGGTTAAGGACACTATAATCATTTCAGATTTGTTATGTCAGGGATCACTTTTGATCCTTAAGTTCATTGGTCTCTTTGCTCAATCATTTGCTCCCCTCAATGTCTGTATCATCTAACCACTTCGCTTGCTTTTATAAGCATGTCTTGAATTTAGCCCTTTTTCACTTATTTATAAGACTGAAAGAATAGATCTATGACCTGCTCCAACATAAAAGACTCTCCCTGTGTCATTGTGAGGTTAGTATTATCAAAGTTATTGTCATGCCTTCACTGCTGCTCAAAAGTCATTAAGATCCCTGTCTTCATGATGTTGAGGATTGTTTTATTTCTCCTCTAGAGGAGAGGCAAGGATGACTTGGTTGGTGCTGGCTGCCTTGGATATTGATTGATACTGGCTTCTACTTGCACATTTCCCAGTGGACGGCTTTAGTCTACAGGGACTGTCATACCTGAAGATATTTATAAGGAAGTTATTATCCATTTCTCACCCAGGGAAGGGGGCATGTAGTTTAGTCCCTTGCTTTAAAGTGGGACAAATTCCATGGTGCTCCAGAATGCCTTATGGGATCGGGCTTAGATGAGATTTCTCTCAAAACCATATTTTGCTGATAATTTCCTCTTCCTTCTTTTCCCCTCTTTACTATTGTACAGGTTTCACTTGTAGAAAAATCTCAAGAATTCTCTGCTTTTAGAGAAACTCAACTAAGGCCAACTTCCATGTTACCTCACACAAAACAGGCTATCAAATATTTCTTGAGTAAATAAAAGGGATCTCAGATATCTCAAAGGGGAGGTTTTTGATCAAATGGCATCATTTTTGCTTATTTTTGCCTTTTATTCTCTACTAATTACTCTTGTCTTTTTCTTTCAGTGTAGAGATTTTGGCTTGATTATATTTATAAATGCTTTGGAAGTTAAACTGGAAATATGATTAAGTCAATGCACAAAGCTATGGAAATGGTTTTGTAAAATATTTGGAACACTGAGCTAAACATGACCAGTTGAAAGTGTGAAGATGTGGCTTTTAATATGACAGAAATAAAAGTGTCATTTTCTTCAATGGTAGCTTCCTCTTTTCATTATGCATTCTAGGGTTTGTTTCTTAAGGTGACATTACTGAATAAAAGTAAAATAACATTATTTAATGCAAATAAATTATATGTATTCATTTTATTGAATTTTATGTGCATTCTAAGGACACCTTTCTTTAGTCACTCTTCTTCATAGTTCCATTGATACATTGCTAACATCTCTGATTCAAGCAATACAAACATCAGGCTTTGCAAATGGTCAAGCTGTGTATTGTTTAGTGATGTTGGAACCATGAATCATACATGATATAATGGTAACAGCATGCTTTATACTATTGTGAATTTAAAAAGCATAATGGACAACACAGTCATGTATATAAACATGTAAGTACAGAACATAATAAAAATGTCAAATGGATATCAAATGTATCCCTAACTATGCATGACAAAAATCCAAGTAAAAGTTTACTGGTTTTTAAGGAAAATGAGGAAAAGTAGTTAAAAGTTATTTTAGCAGAATTCAATAACTACTCCAAATATTATTATGCCCAGAAACTATTAATTAAATTACAACATGAAGAAGACAAATTTCCAACTTTTCTTAGAATTATTGTACCATATTTATTTTTTAATTGTTACTCACCCCTGAGAATTTTAATATAACATATTGATAAAACTAAACTGCTATAAAGTAAAACTTGCTTTTGAAATCCTGTGCTGTTACCTAAGGTAACTCAAGCTACTATGGAGTTTTACAAACGTTGAGAGCTTGATTATTTATTGGAAACATAATTTGCTGACTTTCAAAGTCATTAGGTCATAAAAGTGTTTCATGTTCCAAATGCTTTGCATTTCTGAATACTTATTTGTATTTCACAAATTGATTAATAACTTGTGGATAAATTCTTGGTTTGGCAGTCACCCACATGTACATTCACTGTCTCTCAAATGGATAAATAACTTTCTACTTGACATTTCCCATGGCAAATGCAGCTAATGGTTGCTAAGGTGTTCACTGAGCTGCAGATCCAGTTAAGATGCGGATGCAGGAATGACAGCAAGTTGCCATGCTGGCAGAGTGCTCTCTCCTATTCCCTTCACGTCTCAGAAGTGTTTCTGTGGCTAAGTGGGTAACATTTATAAGACACTTCTACACACACCTGTCACCAGAGTACATTCAAAGTGCTTCTGGCTTAATTCCATAATGTACCTGAGGGTTAAGCTGTGATAAAAACAGATAAATTTAGATTAGAATTTGAAATTATTTGCCTGCAGTCATGAGTTAGTCCAATCTCACAGATGGAAGAGAACAAGTTAGACTCCCAGCCTCAGATCTCCATTAACCAGGCAGTGATGGTTCCCAATTGCTAGTGTAGGATAAGCAGGGCCTGGGGACGAACATGTGCTTTCCAATGTGTGGGGACCCCAAAGTGATCAACTGTACCTAGTTATGCTTGTGCTGTATAATGCACAGTATTAAGAAAAATAAAGGTGGTTTTAAGTCAGTGCTTTGATTAAATTCTCAATATTTTCCATTTTAAAGACATATAAATATATATGAATTTTGGTGCAGGACTACAAAATAGTTATTGCTTCCTATTATATAGAATGAAGAGGATAAACAGCCTTGAAGCCTTAGAGAATTGTTGTATTTTTCTGGACCTCAGTTTCCTTCTTTGATGGACTGAAATGACACTATCATTTCCTTTTGGCTAAAAAATATGACAGTTTGATGTTCCTGAAATGGGTCTCTCCTCCCAAGTTCATCCCTCTGAAGCTCTCAGCCTATCTGGGCCTCAGGAACTGAATGTCTCCACTTTAAAGGAGCCCTCATGAGATGGTATGCTTCTTCCATAGCAAAAAACAGCTCCTGGGCTAATGCACACAAATAAGCAAGCCATTCAGTATCAGCATCATCTTTGAAAAAATATGAAACACATCCTTTTTACTAATCCAAATAATAGAGATAATTGATAGTTACTTTGTCCCAATACAAACAGTGTCATTTGGTTCTTTGTTTAAATGAATGTAAAAATTTCACCTCATTGTGGTTTCACTAATAAGTACTATTGGAACAAAACCATTGGTTACTATCTTTTATTTTTTTTTTCTACTCTCATTGACAGTCTTCCCAGGGCATTTTTTCTCTTCTACTTTAAAGCACACTGCAGAGACCGTTAATTAGAATGAAGATCACCACAATGGACTACAGGCACACTGTCATTAGCTGTGATATTTAACTTTATCTAAGACCTGTTCACACAAAGTCTGCACTACATCTTGTACTGTCTCTTTTCCACCTGATTTTTATTAGACTGAGTGAGAAATTGTCTCCCAACATCTTGTTCTGTTGATATATATTTCCCACCAGAAACAAAGTAAGAGGCGAAAGTAGGGGATTCTCATCCTTGTTCCTCAACTACACTCTTGCAGACATTTGCTTGACATTAATGTGTTTTATCTTCTTTCCCTCCTTCCTGTGTTACTTCATTGCTTCAGCAGCTGTATTTCATCTAACTTTGGGAGCCAATAGTCACCCAAATTCTGCTAGGAAACTCTGCAAATAGGAATGCAGGGATAAGAGCAGATTTGGTCATTTTTATCCATTTTTATCCATATTTGGTTTTGTAAATTCAAGCAAGGTATTGGGAAAGTTATGTATCTCTTGCCTAGGACCTAATCAGGTACACAATTTCTTAGTTGTCCATCTAGAAATGCTAGACTGGCTAACAGAGGTTATCTCTTATAAACTCTCAAAATAATCCCAACACAGATATCCTGAAAAAATATCATGGAAAGTCAGTGGAAAAAGACATCATTTGTATGCTAGGAAGTTTACAACGTGTGCAGGAAACACGAACTACTGGTTGTAGAATCCAGAACCTCTAAGATTTCACCAAAATATACATATTTTATATAATCCAAGTTATTAAAGATGCTTATTTTCCTACGTTTTTGTTCCACTCAGAACTGGAGTTAAAACTATTTTTTTTTTGATTGGTAAAATACCTTCTTGGTACAAGGACACCAGTCATAGCTCCAATGGTGGAGCATAAATTATGGATACACCCACTGTGCATTTTAAAGGTCAGTGCTGGTTTTAATGCATAAAGAAGATGAAAACTTTATATTTCCTTCTCATTTTCTATGTAATTAATCAAACATTTCCTGATGTTGAAATTTATTACTATTTATGCTTTTCTCTGTAAGTTTCCTCCCCACAAATCAAGCCTGTGCAAGGATGTGCAATTGCAAACAATTTGTGGCCTCTATCAGACTCTGAATCTGCTTTGTTGGAACTGTGAGGTGATTTGCATTGTTTTGAAGTTAGCCCCTTGGAATAAACCATCCTGAAGTAAGTAGAAATGTTTTTTTTTTTTTTACTGTATTGTGAGGCAGGTCTGACCTGCTCTTCTGTCTTGCTATATTCTATAACGTTTTCAATGAATATAGCTGGGTTATAGAGGCAAAATTTCCCTTGAAAAATATACTAAATGCCATAAAAACAAATTGTTTTAAGGAATATTTTGCTTGGATGAGTCCTGTAGTATGTGTTGATTTCCTTAGAGCAATGATTTTTAAGTACTTTTTCCTCTAGGGATCAGTAAACGCAGTAATTATTAAAACATAATTTATGTTACTTGTTTTGTCTTACATAAAGCATATAAGCAAATTCAAAAACAAAGCTAGTTGATAAAAACAAGGTCTTGTTTCATGAAACTACTGGTAAATTCATACATGATGAACACAACTTATTTATAAAACAAATTGAGCCCTTGGCTACTCTACAATGAGGATATTGATCTTCATTTCTTTAAGGGAAAGGAAATCATCTATTCCACACTTGTAAGCTTTTATATATTCTTAATTTTAATACCAGACTGGATAAACTCTGGGCCTCATGAAACTTCTGGGGCATTAAAACATAGTAGCATGGACATCCAGATAAAGTTAAGAATTCAGGTAAAAGTTAAATAAAATGGGTTCAGTGAAGCAGTAGTAAAAACAGTGACTTCAACAAATTCTCTTGATTTATTTATTATGTATTCTCTTTAATCAAGTCCTGATATTCTGATGCTGGATGCTTGCTTTCCTGTCTACAAACATCTTTGGGTCACTAATCTGGTGTGGAAGTAATGAAATACCTCATGCCTACTTGGAACACTCCTTATAACAGTTCTGTTGGGTAGGTATTAGTATAATCTCCATTTTCTGAAGTGGGAAACAGGCAGAGAGAGGATGTTGAACTTACCCAAGATCACACCACTAACAAGTGGCAAAGCTGGGATTGAAATTCTGGTAGGTCTGGCCCAGAGTCTGTACAGAGACCTCCACAGTGAGCCTCAAGGTGCTTGTGCTGTGCAAGGTAGACATGCTGCTGTCCTGTCCTACCCATAACTCTGTAGGCTCCCACCTCATCTAAGAATGGGACCCTGTAGTACGCGGTCAATATTTAAAGTTAGTTGAATTCTAAAAATCGTGTTGAACTATAAAATATGTGAAATTTTAAAATGTGCCATCTAAATGTTTCATTTGCAGGACTTCAAAGAGTTAATAAAGGAAAAAGGAAAAAAATCAATATTATATAAAATATTAAAAAAATAGGTTAAGAAAATCAGTGTATAAATTCCAGATGTACATTGTCACCATACATTGTTGAAGAGCAGTTGTTAGAAGAACATTACTACTACATTTTATTAAAATGAACTTCTTATAAGTGAAGATTTAGTGGCTTACAAGACAATGAAAAGATAAAATCAACTAAAATTTGAAACAGAATTCTGGTGTGGTACTTGCAAAATATCACATTCCTATCATACTCATGGAAAAATTTACACAGAGTTAAAGAGAAAAAGAAATCAGTCTATCAGATTCCTTGTGTAATAAAAATAATATTAGTAATATTAACATGTTTCTATAATGTTGGTTATTTTTCAAAGTATAGAGCAGTTGCTATCATCTATTTAATCACTGAGGAAAACCAAGATGTTAATGATTTGTTTAAAATTAAATGTTCTTCTTCAACACATTATGTCTAGAATTAAAGTACACAGGACTTGCCACATTATATTTCATTAAAATAACCTTAATGATAGTAAATTCATGGTCAAACACCTGTAACCAAAATATGAGAGTCATTGACAGTGGTTCAATAAAATTTTTGTTTTTAACTCACAGACTTTTTTCTGATTATTGTATCCTATTGCAAACTGCTATGAAATGGAAACAATTATTAGTATTTGCTCTCAAAAGGTATTAATGTGTGTATATACACACATACACATATGAATGTATGTTTGTGCCTAAAAGCTGAGTGCCACCTAGCTGGAATAGAGAAGAAATGGTGACACCCTTTAGTGCCACCCTTATGTTTAGGTGACCACCTGTGTAAGAATACTTATTTCTTAAAGTAATTTGCTTCTCATTCAAGTAGCTTATAAAGTAGAACAAATCACTAAACATAGTTGGAAATCATTTATAAATGTGTACTATGTACATCAATAATACCTGTTCTAGGTACTTCCCTTGATAAACATGATCTTTGAGTGAGAGTAGAAGCAATAATGACAAACTAGCCTATCAGTGACCATAAAATTCTATGATATTCTTTATTTTCTGACACTCTTACTCTTCATAGAAAAGTAATATAAATTTTTCTGGACTATACATATTTATAAATGAAGTAAATTTGCATCAAATGGTGATTGAACTTTACAATTCAAATAATCGCCTCCATAATTATCATGAAAAATACATAAGCTTAATTTATTCTTTAACCTATCTTCTTCTGAAATGCAAGCATTGATAGGGTACAATTTCAATTTGAAGCATATTATTTTTAAAAAGCCTCATTTGAATATATTTTCATTTCAGCTAGTATCTGACATGTCTCTCATAATTATCTTACAAACCAAATTAAGAAATGTGGGTGGGGAGGAGGTAGAGTTCAAGTGCATTGTACATGATTTGATTATCGTGTCACAAGAACATCAATGGTAGAAAAGAGGGAGGGCCACAGATGCTACACAGGGTTGTCAGGCCCTTTCTGGTTAGGATTTATTAATGATGCAAATGAAGACATAAGGTGGGCTTATCCAATTTTAAGGTGACACAGAGCTGGGGGCTATTTCACTGGAAAACAGGATGTAAAAATTTAAACAACAACATAGCCACAAAAAATTCCTAAGCAATAAAATGTTATTAGGGACCTAAATCCAGAAGATGAAACATAACAACATCAAGGATAAGTTCCTATTGTAATTCAAAAAGCAGCTATATAACACAACAGGATGAGGGAAGATCTGACTGCAGAAGTTTTCATTAGAGCAAAAGGGGGGCATTTAGTCGACCACAGGAAGTACCAAAGAAGCCCTGGCTCAATCTTAGGTTGGAATAGACAGAAATACATTGCTTCAGGTACAGGGCCTGCTTGCCACAGTTTACTCTGCTCTAAACGAGACCACATGGGTCCAGTCCCATTCCTGACACCTCCCAGTCAGTGAGTGTTTTTTGGGAAACAGTATCAGCCTGTAAAACAATCAGGAATCCATGTAGTAAGAGAAAGAGTTAAGAGAAGTAAGATTTTAGTAGCCTAAAAAACAGGTAAACCTTGATAAAATATAACATTAGCCCTCAAATATTTGAAGGACTCTGAAGTACTTGAGGAAACAGATATTTTTGCAACAGGACAGAACTGACTTAAGAATGGATTTGGGGTTAATATGTGGGGACAGTAAAAGAAAACATGGGATTCAGTGTTACAAGTTCAAGTTTAGGCAAGTCATGTAAATCCCTCAGTTACAGAATCCTCATCCCTAAGGTAACAGAAGTCCTTAACCTTAGAATAGTACCTGTTCTATTTAGCACAAAGACTTCATAAATAATCAAGTGAGAAAGCTTATAAAAATGTTCTAAAATTTCAAAATGATTTGAAAATAGTAATAACAATAGTAAGCCACAAGAAAGCCAGTTGCAGCACCACAGCAGAGCTACTTTTTACTGGATGATGAGGAGACTGGACTAGAGAGAAGGTCATTGCCATACTCCCAATTGCACTTACAATTTATTCACGTACTTCCTATTTTACTTCAGTTAAAGGCAATAAATAGTAATGAAAGGAAAGTGACAAGAGTTACTAATACCAATAATTTAATTTGCTAAATAAAGTGGTTAATAGCCACAATTTTTAGAGAATTCATGAACTGGCTGGACTTCTACTATGACATTCATTAACTTAACAGAAAATATGACCAAAGTGGTCTAGATTAAATTAGAGCTAATTCATTTTACCCAAATAATTACCTCTGCACTTGTGGTGCCAATCTTGAAAAAATAAAGAACTTTCTGAAGTAAAACCTGTGTCAAAATCCCTAATCTTAAATTTCAACCTTTGGATAGTTGATACTCTGTATAAGCTCATCTGCTTGCTATATTTTGGTTTTATTTTATATTTCTTTTAGTATGCAGAAACAACTATCCCCTGAGTTTGCAATGCCTACCAGCTGTTCCAAGTGTACTTACCCTTTGACCTTCTTTTCCAGGTGGACCTTGGGGGCCTTGCATCCCTTTGGAACCCTGTAAAGGAAAGAGGACACATGTTGATACAGATTTGCACACACCTGTCTCACAAAAGAATGTTGTGAAAATTAATACACATTTCATTCATCAAAACAAAAATTTTTAAAGTGATTTGAGCTCTTCCAAGGTTAAGCTATGCAATGTATAAATAATGATAAATTGACTTTCACTGACTGGTTTATCTTTGTTGCTAACTCCAGAAAAGAATAAGAGGAAGTTCCAAACCAGGTCTGAGATGAAACATTCACTCCCAGTTAAAATATCCCATACAATTGGAACTGTGTTTCACCAAATGACCATAAATAAAAGGTAACAGTATCTCCAAGCTGGAAAAAAAATATTTCCTTATATATTTAAACTTTCTAAGTAAAACATTTTTTTGTGGTGGAGAGTAGCTTTGTATCTTTTAAGAAAACACATTGACTATGACATTTGTTTAAAACATGTATATTTATAATATTTAACTTTTAGTATTATAGACATTATTTAATGCTTTCTCATAATATTGTCAAGTGATAGGAAAAAGAGTAGTTTTTTTCTAGATCATAAAAAAGTCCCAGGAAATCAAAGGTATTGAAAGTCAAGTCTCTAGATTTTTAGATATTTACATTATACAGGAATTCCTACTCAATCTGATTAGTGCTTCTTAGTCTTTTCCACTGCTTCCTCCTTTTTTCCACCTGCAATTGTGATTTAATATAGGTGATTTTAGGCTCATTTCCTTTCAGTTCACATGCTCTCACCATGATCTCATCTGCTTGTGGGCTTCAGATTCTCTAGATCAGAAATCATTATTCCTACATTTATAACCTTAGTTTATCTTCTGGGTTGCTTGCAAGTCCAATGTGCAATTACCTGCTTGATATACCCACTTGTCTATCTCACAGGCATCTGAAATTTAGCACATTGAACACTGAACTCAGGACTTTCCTCCAAAACTGGACCCTATTCCAGCACTCCCCACCTCAATAAATCCACATGATACTCTCCTAGCACTTTCCTCCTAGAAATCTAGAACTTAGTCTATGCTCTTCCCTCTCAAACTTCCCCTCATGTCTAGTTACCAAGTCTGGTTGATTTTTATCTACAAAGTATGTTTGGATCCATTTATCTTCATTCCTATTGTTCCACGGTCATTTCTGCTCATCTGAAGAGCTTTCTAGTGAACTCTACATCACAGCCAAACTGTTCTTAACAAAACCCTGCTTCACCTTCCCTGAGTCTCCACAACAGTTGCCTATTCCAGTCTTAGAGTGCCTTGTAGTTGTCTTTTAAAGTGTCTATCACAAATTTATTTAAATGATTGTTCATGTATTTGTTTTTCTCAGCTTATCTAAGTCACAATAGGTAGAATCTGTGTCTTTACACATCATGGTGTGAGCTTGTTAATGGATGAATGAAAACAATCCAAATTGGGAAATCAATGTACTCTAGTAAAAGTGCATTCAGCCTTCTTTGGTTGAAGACCTTGAAGAATCTCCAAATACTTATAATTAAACCTATTGTGGTACTTATGCAAAAAAATGGAATTGACCCTAATTCCAGAAAAAATATTCTCTTGTTACCTATTTTAAAAAATAATTAGAATTCTTTCTTTTCTTTTCATATGCTTGGGATTGAAATTGGAGCCTCGCACATGCTAAGTAATACCTGAACCGATGAGTTATGACTCTAGTCCCCTAGGACTCACTTTTATAATATGGCCTTTTTCTTTAAAACTCATGACTATATTTAAACTGAAACACCAGATATGTTTGTGGTGACCCATAATTATTTATTACATACATATTCATTTTTAATTTTTTTCTAGAAACTTAATGCCATGCATGCATAATTTTACCACCTAATTTTGCTTTAAGTAGAAAAAGTGATAGATATTTTAAAATTTTTCATTCAAATAGCTTTCATTTGACTAAAATTATCCAAGTTCAATATAAATTATTATATAATTTTCAAAAATCTTTATTACAAAAAATTCCAACTGTCACCAATTCTCAATGTTCCCCCAAATCTTTCTGACACCTGGAAGTATCACTTCCACTTCTTTTGTCTGCTTTTGGAACAATTTAATGTTACAGAAGCACAGGAAGCCTATATTTTATTGATTTAGGCAGAAATAAAAACCAAGAGTTGAATAAAACAATCCGTTTTGTTTGTAATTAAAAAAAATCACCTGCTGAATGATATATAACCAAGGAGAGTTGGCTGATTAGGCCAACATTAGGATGGTAAATTCTTAATGCTTATAAGAAGAACCAATGTTAAAATCCTAATACACCAAGTATTAATTATAATATAATTACAGAGAGTTGTGTCAGTTTTTATAAGACTGACACAATCTTGGCTCTAGATTAAACTCTTCCTTCTTACCCTTAGGAAAACTATTATCATTTCGTGAATAGCCAAACTAAT
Organism: Sciurus carolinensis; assembly: GCF_902686445.1. Taxonomy (NCBI): domain Eukaryota; kingdom Metazoa; phylum Chordata; class Mammalia; order Rodentia; family Sciuridae; genus Sciurus; species Sciurus carolinensis. The sequence goes on from NC_062219.1 coordinate 90,221,258, forward strand.
ATATAACATCTTTGATGTTCATCCAAATGCTGACAGCTCTTTCAGTGTTTTTAAACATGAGTTACTAAAGCACACACATACCAAATGTCATCAAGTGAGTCTACTTAATTCTGAGAAATATAATTAAAAATCTATTCCCTTTACTAGTTGGAATAATTATATAGAAGTCTATACAATTCGAGAATGTTAAATTTTATTTGGAATGTATTTAACTGATTAAAAATATTTATGAGAACCTTTTGTGTGCAAAGTCCAAGGAGTAAGATATGGTGCCAACTCATGTTCACAAACCCATTAGCCTGACTCCTGAAGGTTCACAACTCTGAATTTCTCTTCAACTTTGCTAGGTCTAGGATCCAGCCAGGAGTATGAGATGAAAAATTGCTAAGTTCTTTTTAGTATCTAACAGTCATTTACTATTTGAGTGATCCATGTTCTATTTTTAATCCTAGCCATGTTACCCTGATATTGAGATTATTTTCCAACAGTCTTTATTAGACATCAGTTGATATTTACAAAGAAAAATAATTTTGCATTGATATTACTAGAAATTTAATGAACTATACCAAAATAATATTTTTACCAAACTAAGAAATTATAATTTGGGGATGATTCATTATTGTCACTATTTGTTTATCGCTCACTATGAAAGTTACAGAAATAGGGCTTAAGTTGTACGAGAAGGACTCAGCATTTGTCCTAGAAGCCCTTTCACTCTTCTCTCCTATTCTGGCTTTGTAAATGTCATTGTGTGTGTTCTCTACTCATCTTTTAGTTGCCCATGCGTTATAGAGGACAGAAGCTCTTTTTCATTCTATTCTCTACCTCACTTGTAGAAGAGGCTCAATAAACACTGAGTAGATTGGACCATAGAGAAGAAAACACTGACCAAGATCAATATTGTGTACAGATGCTGGAGAATAGCTCTCTGCTCTCTATATAATTATTCTTATTTTCATAACTTGGACTTCAATAACATACTGTAGAACTTTAAGTCCTACCTGTCTTCCTTATTGTAACCATTCCATTCTCTGATGTCTAGGATTGCCTTATTGTTCATTTAAGAATGAATAATTTACCAATGGTAACTTCCTCTATATTATGAAACTTACTGAAACCTTTGAAAACTACCTGAAATTTTACGGATTTATAGATTTTTTTTTTCCCAGAAAGTCATATTCTCAAATATCTTGGTACACATAGCACATTTGTATAATCTGTGCTTTTTCTCTTCAACTTACTATGTCCAAAAAATACCTATCCATTTTTTCTTCTTTTTCCATCTATTTAGTTTACTCATAAAATAACTATAAATTGGGTTAGTTCTAAAATCTTACATACATGCAGATTTATTACGTTTCTGAAAGAGAAGTTTGAGAGCATATTTAGGATTTTCATGAAGTAAGCATCTGCATATTTCTATATAGGCATTCATTGTCTCCCCCCAGTGCAATTCTGGATATTAAAAATGTTGACAAAGAACAGAATCCGTAGAGCTGTTACTTCTTTTGGATAGGATAAAAATATGAAAAAAAATTGTTCAAGCTAGCCAAACCCTTTTAAGTTCCAATGGATAGCTATTACAATGTGTTGCATTTTGCATAGCTCTCTCCGGACAATCTGCTGATTATTTAAGACAAACTAGGGCTTATCATCGTGGAGGCCCGTGTAAATATTTAACTGAGAAATTACTTAGAATTAACTGGTTCAGAACAGAATTTTGAAGTGTTTAACAAATATAGCAGATGTTTAGTAGAACTAATAGGGTAGATAAATTGCATTCAAACACATTTTCATTTGTGAGAGGAGGCAAGATATATTCATAACTTCTCAATTAAGGAAAGGAACTGAAGTAAAAACTGGGAGTTTTGTTTTAAAATATTACTCTCACTCCCTTGCCAGGAATGTTGCAGTACATATGATACCTAATGCCCACTTCAACAGAAATATTATGTGAGTAAGTGTAGTTTAAGTGTTATGATTATTACTTTAGAATATGCCTCATAGACTTGAAACATAAGATTAAGCAGAATCTGCATAAACTCTTAAAATACTAGGGGATTTTCTGTTTTTCAAATATGATACACAAAATTAAAATGGAAACAGGGTTTGTTTGTCTTCATAAAAATAATCCTGCCTTTTATGTAAGAACAGAAAGAACAAATTTTAAGTTGGGGGCACCTGAATAAAATTTTGTTTTATATGTATATTGGTTCTTTGGAAACAAATTATTCATTTTCAAGAAATTAGTTTTATAAAGGCAAAGCAAATAAGTAAAAAATACAACAGACATATGGTTCAATTATGGAAGTTATTTTCATTCCATTTTTGAGAAGAAGAGTTTAAGAATGTTTATATCAATAAGTTAAAGGAATGATCAGTTTTATTTCATAGAATTATCGTGACACAATAAAGGGTTTTCTTTAGGATATGTAAGTTTCAGAAAATGAACTAACGTTTATATATAAAACCTGTCACTTTTTGATAAACAGTTATCAGGACACACTAGGAATAGATGTCTTCAAACTGAAGAACAATAGTGTCTTCTACATACTAAAAAAAGCCCTTAGGAAGTTTCCCAGTAACACTGATAAGGGAACAATAAGAAGAGTTGTCACTGGAGATAAATCTTATGAAATATTAGCATAGACAGGGATGATTCAACCATTATCAGTTGCAGTAAACAAGTTCCCTAATTGGATGAACAATTTTATCCTACCTTTAACAATTTAAAAGATAGAGGTCATATATAGTGCTTTCAAGGCTTAACAATTCCATTTAAAACCCTGGAAGCATTTCCACATGGGATGCGGTAGATTATGATCATTCCCTGAGCTTCAGGGATCCATGTTAATAATAATCTTTCCCCATTTTTTCTGAACTCAGAAAACAAATTTCTTTTCATTATACAGATTCTGAAATACCTTCTTCTCAGTCACTACTCATTCATCCTGTAAAAGTGGAACTATTATAAATTAAATAATACAGTGTACAGTCTGTGAATCTGAAATGCTGTGAGACATCTGAACTTCCTGCGCACTTTCCTCCAATGGGAACTTTTGCTCCTTTCTTGAGACTTTCCATTTGTATGTTGTATGTACATTCTCCATTCCTTTCCACTCTGCATATTACCCAGCAATGAACTGCATTTAGCAGATAATGAATGGATGAATAGCTACTGAGATTCTGATTCTTTACACTGGGTACTTCTTTAGTAGTGAGAATATCATCATAGATAAAGAGAATTCAATTTAGATAATTATATTCTTCATCTGCAAATCCTACTTGATACCAAAATAACCCAAGTTATTTTTATTTCTTATGTGGTAGTGTTGCAAGATAGATGCTATACTTCCATTTGGAAGAGTTTTCCCATCATTGTAGGAAGAAACATAACCTGAATTCTGTAATTTGTCACACATTGATGAGGATTTTTTTTTTTTTTTTTGGGTGCTAGGGATCGAACCCAGGGCCTTGTGCTTACAAGGCAAGCACTCTACCGACTGAGCTATCTCCCCAGCCCCCACATTGATGAGGATTAAGCACTTGCTTTTGAAAAAAAAAAAAAGTGGAACTAAAGAGATGAAGGTATCATACACAACATTACTTAGTAAGAAATAAAACCAATTAAGTTTACTTAAAGTACTTATATCATTTTAAATAATGTGGTTTCATATTTGGTAATTATTCTTTATTTGCTTTCATTTATTTATCATAAATACTTTCTTATTTTGGTAACTTCACCTTTATAATTTTCTTGATTATTACCAAGTATTTATAGATTTGTTTTATTTTGGTTCTAACCTAATTAATGAAATGGCTAGATTTCAGTTAATTCAAGTCTCTGTCAACAGATAAAAAGCTGGTAGGCTGTGGCCTGTCAAATTAATTTGTTTTAATAATGTATGCAAGGGATCATATGATAGACTTAGTTTTAAGAGTCTGATTATGATAACTGTCTGGATTTTCAGACTGATTTTTCTATAAGTCACTGGCAACATGGAAAGTATTCTGCATATAGAAGGGCCAATCTATACATATTCTACTTTTAAATGTCTTCTAAAGAATGGTCAACATAATAAAATATATTCAAAATTCAATGTCATTAGTAACTTTTATATTGGGGCTATGCCAAAAAAGGTGAAAAAAATCTAGTAATTTTAGGATTAAAAATTAAATCAGAGGTTCAGGCTGGAGGATTGCAAGTTCAAGGCCAGCCTCAGCAATATAGCACTGTCCTAAGGAACTTGAGTAGACTCTATATCAAAATAAAAAAATAAAAAAGGGCTTGGGGCTGGGCATGGTGGTACACTCCTGTAACCCTAGCAGCTCTGAAGGCTGAGGCAGGAGGATTGTGAGTTTGAGACCAACCTGAGCATATTAGTGAGGCCCTAAGCAACTTAGTAAGACCCTGTCTGAAAATAAAAAAAATAAAGAGGGCTGGGAATGTGGTTTAGTGGTTAAATGTCCGTGGGGTTCAATTCCGGGTATAAATAAATAAATAAACAGGTATTGAGATATTTATACCAAGTAATAAGAGAAGAAAAATGCTCCGTACTCTAACAAAGAAATAATGAAAAGTATAAAAACAAACATTGAATTACTATTCTCATTTTAACTTCTTTCTACCAGCCTTCCTCCTTTTTGCCAGGGACTTCCATTTTGCATGGGAGGATTGTTTGTAATAGTTTAAGTATAAAGTTGTGAAAGAGTCAATATTTGACTTTCGGTATCAAAGAAAGGATTGCTGAGTTCACACAAAAGAGTGATCTGGAAGCTAGTTCTATGAAGAGAAGAGTGTTTCTATATATCAAGTTAATTGCTCCATATCAGGAGATGCCCTAATTGCCATGTTTCAGGAGATACAAAGAAAGGGAGAGGTGTAGGGATTGTTCTGCCCCAAATGAAAGGGGATGCAGGGAATGTCACTTCCTGAAGGCATGAAGAGTTCTCAAAGAAGGGGAAATAGCCAGACACCATTATTCTTGCTTTCCTGCTTCTTAGGAAACTAAGAGGAACAAGAATCCTAAAGGCTAATACTAGACTTCTCAGCAGCAACCCTGAAGCCAGAGGACAAGAGTGGAAACTTTGATTCTGAGGGAAACACTCTTCAACCTGGAATTCTATACCATGACAAACTACTGAGTGAGTGTGAGAGGAGAATAAAAAACAACCTAAGACAGGGTGAATATTAGAAAATTTACGATCTGGTATTGTGATGCCACCTGCATCACTTTTCTTGCTAAGGATTGCTTTGGTTATTATGGGCCTCATATTTTTCCAAATGAATTGTTTTTTCTATTTCTATAAAGAACATTATTGGGATCTTACTAGGAATTGCATTAAATCTGTATAGCACTTTTGGTAGTATGGCCATTTTGACAATATTAACTCTACCTATTCAAGACATCTGAGAGCTTTCCATCTTCTAAGGTTTTTTTAAAATTTCTTTCTTTAGAGTTCTGTAGTTTTCATTGTAAAGGTATTTTACCTCTTTCATTAGATTGATTCCCAATTATTATTATCATTTTTTTTGTGGCTATTATGAATGGGATAGTTTTCCTGATTTCTCTTTCAGTTAATTTGTCACTGGTGTATAGGAATGCAACTGATTTAATTTTATATATTGCTACTTTGCTGAATTCATTTATGGGTTCTAGAAGCTTTCTGATGGAGTGTTTGGGTCTTCTAAATATGGAATCATGTCATTGGCAAATAGGGATAGTATGTTATTCTTTTCCTATTTGTATCCCTTTAATTTCTTTGTTTTTTTGGATTGCTCTGGTAGGGTTTCAAGGACTATGTTAAATAGGAGTGGTGAAAGAGGGCATCCCTGTTTTGTTCCAGGTTTCAAAGGAAATGCTTTCAATTTTTCTCCATTTATAATGATGTTGGCCTTGGATTTAGCATAGATAACTTTTACAATGTTGAGACATGTTCCTACTATCCCTAGTTTTTTAGTGTTTGGGGCATGAATGGATGCTGAATTTTGTCAAATGCTCTTTCTGAATCTATTAAAATAATCATGTGATTCTTGTCTTTAAGTCTATTGATGTGGTTGAACCAACCTTGCATCCCTGGAATAGAAGACACAGAGAAAAACCCACAAAAATACAATTATCTCAGCTTAGAAAAAGGTGCCATAAACATACATTGGACAAAAGATAGCTTCTTCAACAAATGGTGCTGGTTAAACTGGAAATCCATATATAATAGAATGAAATTGAACCCATATCTCTCACCCTGCACATAACTCAACTCTAAGTGGATTAAGGACCTAGGCATTAGACTAGAGACCCTGCACATAGTAGAAGAAAAAGTAGACCCAACTCTCCATCATGTTGGCTTAGGAACTGACTTCCTCAATAAGACTCCTAAAGCACAAGAGGTGAAATCAAGAATTAATAAGGGGATGGTATCAAACTGAAAAGATTCTTTACAGCAAAGGAAACAATCAAGAACGTGAACAGAGATCCTACGGAATGGGAGAAAATCTTTACCACCTGTACCTCAGGTAAGGCATTAATTTCCAGGATATACAAAGAACTCAAAAACTTAACACCAGAAAAATAAATAACACAGTCAATAAATGAGTAAAGGAACTGAACAAACACTTCACAGAAGAAATACGAAAAAATGTTCAACGTCTGTAGTGATTAGAGAAATACAAATGAAAACTACACTGAGATTCCATCTCACTCTAGTCAGAATGGCAATTATAAAGAATACAAGTAAGAATAAATATTGGTGAGGATGTGGGGAGAAAGGTACTTTCATACTTTCTTGGTGGGATTGCAAATTGGTGCAACCACTATGGAAAGCAGTGTGGAGATTCCTTAGAAAACTTGGAATGGAACCACCACTTGACCCAGTTATCCCACTCCTTGGTTTATATGTCAAAGACTTAAAAACAACATACTACAGTGATGTAGCCACATCAATGTTGTAATAGCTCAATGCACAATAGCCAAGCTATAGAAACAACCTAGGTGTCCTTCAATGGATGAATGAATAAAGAAAATGTGGTGTATATACATGATGGAATATTACTCAGCCATAAATAAGAATGAAACTATGGCATTTGTGGGTAAATGGATGGAACTGGAGAATATCAGGCTAAGTGAAATAAGCCAATCTCCAAAAAACCAAAGGCCAAATAGTCTCTCTGATATGTGGATGCTAACTCAAAACAAGGGAGGACAGGGAGAGGAATAATAGAAATCCATTGGATTAGACAAAGAGAAACAAAGGAAAGGGAGGGGGGAGAGGAATAGGAAAGACAGTAGAATTAATCAGACATAACTTTCCTAGCCTTGTATTTGAACACATGATCAGGGTAACTCTGCATCATGTACAACCACAAAAGTGGGATCCTAAATAGAGTAAGTTATATTCTATATATGTATAATTTGCCAAAATACATTCTTCTGTCATGTATAACTAAAAAGAATCAATAAAAAAAAGAAAGTTTACTTTCATATTGTTTTCATAATTTGCTGGAAGATATGTTCACATAAATGAAGGGATAAAACCAAGAAAAGGAGATGACAAGGAAAAACAGCAGTAGTGAAATCAATTCAGAGAAAAATAAAGAGAATCACAGAATGAAACATCTGCTCTTGGCCTATAAAGCTACTAACTGAGGATACAGTAATAGGTCTGAATGGTGCTCCCAGAAAAAAAGTGACAATGAGAAAAACTGAAAAGAGAAGGTAATCACAGGGAAAACAGACAATCACAAACTCTGAAAAAGGAAACAAGACCTAACAACCACCACCACCAAAACAAAGCATTCAGAAAAGGAAAAGTATACTTCTCAGCTCTGAAAATAACATTCATAGTCATGAAAACATAGACATTTTATATTTTTAAGACAAAAGTAGTTCTATAACTCTACTAACCATCCAGCTGTAGCTGGACCTCGAGGTTATTTCTTTCACTATTATGAACAATGCTGAAGGAACAGCTTTGGACGTGCACAATTTCATAGAAGAGTGGGAAATTCTACTGCTATATTTTCTGGTTCCCAGCAAATTTGAAATTTTGATACAATATCAAATTGCCCTCCATAGCAATTGTAGCCAGACATATTTTACCCTGAATATTTGTGTTTCTCTACAATTTTTTTTGTCAACATAGTATACTATCAAACTATTTGACCATTTATAATCTTTTAAGTGAAAACTAGTGTGCCAAAGCGGTTTTGGTTTACGTTTTTCTTACTATGAGTAAATTTAGATTTCTTTTATATGTTTAAGAATCATCTTATACATTCTTTTTTTATAAACTCTTTTTCACATTCCTGTCCAGTTTTTATTTTAAACTGGGTTATTGGTCTTTTTAAATAAGAATTTATTATGCTATAAATTGTAAATTTTTTTTTCCATTTGCCCATTTGACTTAATGACTTTTCAAAAAAACCATACAGGAGATGTTTGTTCCTATTGTCAAATATATTAGCTTTTTTCACTTATGCCTCTGTTTTTTTATATTTAAAAAGTTTTTCTTTATCAATTATTTTAAAAATTCCAATATTTTCTAGAGGACTTGTCTTATTATTTATTTTTTACCCTTAAAATCTTGGTCCAGGCAGTATTTTTACTGGCAGAGTTGTCATGAGAGAATCCAGTTTTGTTTTTCTAAATGTTATGTAACTTTCCCCAGTCCCTTTATTGTAACGACATTTTTATTATGAGCCTTTCACAGTATGTTGCTCGAATTTTAACTTCACAAATGTATTGATTTGAAAAGTGTCAAAATTTTATTTAATACACTAAAGGTAAGGCAAATGAGCTGATTTTCAAAGATTACTTAATGCAGGCATATTCAAATTTAGCACTTAAAATAGTTAGAACTGCCTTAAGTTTCTTATCTGTCAACTTATCCTAGAACATGCCGAAGACAATTTGCCATTAGTGTTAACAGAAGCTATTCTTACATTGCAAAAATTTGCTATTAATTTGGATAACAGACTGGCTATTATTATCAAGTAAAATATATTTATAATCATTGCTTTATCATTAGACTCAATTTGTGACAATCAGTGACAGAACCAAGGAGATGGACTCTACAGATTTAATAAACCTTGCTGCACACTATTTCAGAAAAATGCCAGGGTGGCTTCTTAAATATTGAATAGCTATTTTTTTTAATTTTTTAAAAAAATTTGATTCATTGTACACAAATGGGGTATGACTTTCATTACTCTGGTTGTACATGAAGTAGAGTCACACTGTTTGTGTAATCATACATGTACATAGGGTAATGTTTGTCTCAGTCTATTATCTTTCCTTCCTCCCACCCCCTCCTCACCCTTCATTTCATTCTGTATAATCCATCCTTCCTCTACTCTTGCCTCCCCCCCATCCCCCATTACGTATCACCCTTATCAGAGAAATCATTTGGCCTTTGGTTTTTTGGGATTAGTTTATTTCACTTAGCATGATATTCTCCAACTTCATCCATTTACCTGCAAATGCCATGATTTTATACTTCTTTATGACTGAGTAATATTCCATTGCGTGTATATACCACAGTTTCTTTATCCATTCATCTACTGAAGGGCATCTAGGTTGGTCCCACAATCTAGCTATTGGGAATTTAGCTGCTATAAACATTAATGTGGCTGTGTTACTGTAGTGTGCTGATTTTAAGTCCTTTGGTTATAGGCCAAGGAGTGGGATAACTGGGTCAAATGGTGGTTCCATTCCAAATTTTCTAAGGAATCTCCATATTGCTTTCCAGAATGGCTGCACCGATTTGCAACTCCACCAGTAATGTATGAGTGTACCTTTTTCCCCACTTTGCACCAACACCTATTGTTGCTTATATTCTTGATAACAGAATAACAGACATTCTAATTCAGGTGAGATGAATAGATAATTCTTTAAACACAATATCACTAAGAAACAGGTTTTTTTTTTTTTTTTTTTTACAGATGAGAAGATAAATTCCCTAAGATAATGTTACAAATAAATAATGAAGTTCAACTTCTGGCTCAAAAATCTCCGAACCTCAAACTCTATTCTACTTCTAGTATATTTGACTTCCTCTACCAAGAAATCTTTGGAGCTAAGAATGTATTTGAATACGCTTCATCTTATCTTATGAATGGGGATTCCAATCAATATTATCAGAGTTAAGATATGGGATGACTCTTGATATTTCTGATATATCAAAGTATTAAACTTATAAGACTATATTATATGGGGAAACTAAGAAGTGGTCCTGAAATTGGGTGACATTCTATAAGAAGTGGAATGACTAATCAACAGCATGGACTAGAGAGAAGTAAGACTAGCAAACCACCAGAAGAGTCCTCAAGGATTAGGGCTGATAAGACACTGAAAAGGTCAGCAGTACAATTAGCAGGGATATGTTCAACAAAAGAGCAACCATTTGCTAATTTTTGGAGGGAAGGAGGGAAGGAAAGGAAAAGAGAGAGAGAGAGAGAGAGAGAGAGAGAGAGAGAGAGAAATGAATGCTGGTTATTGGCTACAGTTCTCTATGAGTCTTCTGCATTTCTAATGGTCCTGTGAGTGAGGTGCTAACTCCTTATTTTTCCACCCTCAGGAGGAGGCTGAGCCAAAAGGAATCCTGGAGGATTAACATTTAATTCTGCTTCAGCCACCTGGATGCTTTTGTTGTCTTGAAATGGTCCCAGATAAAGAAAAGATGACTTCTTAATCTAATACACTCCTTGCTCAGTTCCCCTAAGTCCACATAAGCCAAACTAGGGGACAGAAAGGGTCTATGAAAGTTTTATAAAATGTATCCATATCCTTGTTGATGTGCCTGGATGCCTCAAGTCAAGGAGGAAGATCAATAAAGAAACTTAGTAAGAAAACCATATGGCTTTCTAAGGGAGACCTAACTAATTTAAGGAATTTATTCAGTTTGTGGAATCTGGGATTCTGGGACATGGGGTTGAAGTCAATATCACAGGTTGGCCTCATCTACCTGCTTGGAGTCCTGTTAACAATTTAATTAAATGGCATAGGAGACAAAGTGAACAGTATTGGTTCCAGTCTGTGTTGGTAACATTAATTCAGGTGGTTGATGGGAGTACATACTCAGGAAAATGTGCCAGAAGCCAAGATGGTATAGAAATAAGAAATGAACATTGTTGGGAGATAACAGTTCTTTCCACGGATCTTTTCTGTTCTGCGTGTCTTGAGGAGGTACAAATGCCTTTTAGTACTGAACTATTTGTGTGTGTGTAGCGGGTGTGGTGATAGGGACTGAACACAGGCCTCATACATGCTACACAGGAGCACTCTACTCCCAGTCCTGGACTGTCTTTTTCCAGATATTTATATAGGAAAGCAAAGGGTTTATTTGTGTTTAAGATTTTTAAAAATATTTTTTAGTTATAGATGGACATAATACCTTTATTTTATTTGTTTATTTTTATGTGGTGCTGAGGATCAAGCCCAGTGCCTCCCACATGCAAGGCAAGCGCTCCACCACTGAGCCACAACCCCAGCCCCTGCTGTTTTAGATATTAAAGACAATATCTGCCTCAAGGCAAAGGATAAGTTTCCTGGTAGTCCATTATAAAATATTTGGGTTCCCTGAGCTTGGATTTGTTTGGTTCTGATGTAAACACACTTCAGATGCAGCAAGTGCCTGGGATGCTCCTGGAACTTGGGGCAAGAGTATCCATGTATACATGAAGCTCATGCTGCTTGTTGTCATGAGTAATGCCTCTTTATTTGACTCAGAAGTCTCATATCTTCTGCTAGGAAGATGAAACTGCAGTAGGCTAAATTGTCACCTTTCAAGTAGGGTAAAATCTCATATTTTTCACATTTGACACTGGCAATCCTTTCTCTGTAAAGGGAATCTGACTTAATTAAGATATTCCTTATGTTTATTCCCTATCCTTTTTAAGATACTGTAATGAAATAAAGAATTTTTAAAGAAAAAATTTTGAAGGGATATCTATTCAGTGACATGTAGCTAAAGGAATTCAAATTCCTGAGGAACCATTAAGGAAGAAATTTTAGAATTTCTAGTTAGACATAATCTTCACAACTGTGTATTAAATACTAAATGTTAGAGACATGCTTAAGGGAAAAGTAATAAATAAATAAATGGTTGCACATTTCAGGATAGAAAAGAAATTTCTTGACCTTACATTCAGTGTTTCTTTAATCTTATCTCAAAATGTGACATTATTGATGGTTTCAGCAATATAAAGCTTCTGGTCAAGTCTGCAGAATATTGAACAAAGGATAGGATTGTTTAATTAAGGAGATTTTCAATTGATCACAAACAGCATTACTTTCAAATTGATCCAAGATGATAGGTAGTAAGTGATGCCATGATAGTTATTACTGAACACTGTGAGTATGGGAGGAGGTGCTAAATTAATTCTAAATTAATTGGCCTGTTGTAGCTACAAAGAGGGGATCTGATGATCCTCACTGTGACATTCAAGTCAGTGATTTTATTATTTTCTGTGGATATTTTCACCAAAGCATTTAGTGATACTTTACTATAATAATGTTTTTGTCAGTGAAAAATATTTGTTGCCAGTACTTATGAAGAAGAAATATTTATTGAGTACCTATACTGAATCAAGTACTTTCAGTTTCTGGGGATGCAGCTATAAATAAGATAGACAAGGCTCTTGTCCTCATGGAGGTTATACTGGTGGTAGAATAACCTAGAATTTGCCTTCATTAATTAATAGTATTCCTAAAATGAAAGAATTCCACCCATAAAACAATGGTTTTACTAAAATTCTCCTTAAATGTTTCTCAGCAATTACCTTGATCTTTACATTCATTCCTATTGATATTTTTGCCATTCATGTTAGCACAATCACAATGATAACAGTGTTTACTAGTAGCCCATCACTGTTCTAAAATCTTTCCATGTGTAATTCATTTAATCATCACTAAAAAACCACGCAATAGGAAATATTATCCTACTTTATAGATGATGAAACTAAGACATAGAAAAGTCAAGTAACAGTCAGGTTCAAACCCAGGCAGGCTGGATTCAGGTTCAGGATAATTCCTGAGATATTCCTGGGTTTTGGTTTGTTACAATCAGTGGAATAGTTAATTGGAATGAATACGATTCTAACAATTTTTAGAGAGCAATTATTTTTAGGTTTTATTTATAGATCAATATAAGGATCAGTCATAAATATTTTAAAAATGTTTAAATAGTATAAAATTGAATTAAACTAATTTTAATGTGGATATATGACTTAAATAAAAAGGTACTTTGGTACATATAATTTTCAAAAATGTTTGCCCAGTTCATCATTTTCTAATGTCATTGGTGATACATTTTAATTTATTTTCCTAGATTGCTGAGTATTTCAACATGAAATAAAATTATTCTTTCATAAGAATCTCAAATTGCCAATGCAGTTCACTTCTAGGAGGGAAAGTTTACTGTTGAGGTTTAAAATGCATAATTTAGACGTTTGATGAAAACAATTTGAAGTGTCTTTTGAAACAGAAGCAAACAATAAACAGAAGGGCAGAAGAAGCTATTCTGAAATCATTCATGTAATGAAAAATATATAAATCTCCTCCATGTCAAATGAGCTGACTGTAAGTTTTTCCAAAACATAAATCTCTCTGAGGCTAAAACATAAATCTTTTTAAGGCCTTAAGTATCAACTTGACTGTACTTCTGCACAGAATAGATAAAAATAGCTTTATGTTATAGAAACAGCTTCTATTTTAATCAACTAATTCATTCATATAAATCTTTTGCCATGAAATAAAAAAAGGATTGATTTTGAAAAATAATTTCAACTGCCTTTTTTTCTACTGGTCCACAGTACTTAAAATCCCAATATTCAGTTGGATCATGAGTTTTAGAAAGTTGAGATTAAATTAAATAAGAATTATGCAATTTCTTAAGACTAATAGCACTGATTCAAATTTAGATAACTCAGAAAAAGACACATAAAACTCAGACTTTTATGTGAGAAATTTAAAAAAATTTCCCTGTTAATTACTATGTACATATTAATATGAATAATACTTATATGCTATAGGGCATATATTTATTCTAGTCAGAAAAGAAAGAGGATTGTGTTTTTTGGACATATAACAAAAATCTTTCTATTTTATTTATCTAATATGAGAAGGTTATAGTTTCTTAGGAATTTTAGTAAGAAAGCATTATTTAGTAGATGAGTCTGTGACTTAAATGTATTTAGAGTAAGAAGATATTTAAATGACAATATAAAAATCTAATAAAAACGATTTTCTTTGAAATAGCTTGGTGTTTGTGTGTAACAACATAACTGTAGTTGCACAGATACTTGTAGAAAATTTATAGACTAATTGTAAGACATCAGTTTAAAAATGATCAACTTTAACCAACTGGTTGCTTAAGCCAGATAGTTTCCATGGAAATAGTCAGCATAGCATTATTTCCTGTATTCCCAGTATTAGCACAGTATCTGGCATGTAGAAAGCATTTAACTAAGTGAGTATGTAGAAGGGAGGGAGAATGAATCGGTAGAAACCATGTGACTTACTGAACAATTGTTTTTGCTTCTTGTATAAACCAACTTAGAAAAATAATTGTTCCAAGGCACTCCCTATGTGAATACTGTGTGATCTTTTGAGCATTAGTACTATCTGTTAATTGGGTGTCATTTGATTTATGAATGACCAGCTGAGTTTCTCTCAGTTGCTTATGATATTTAAGGTAGTTTTCTTAGAATGAAAGCTATGCTCTTCTCTGTGCCTAATTTTCACTGAAGCTGGATTTATCTGGGCCCCAAGGAGCTGGCATTTAAGTGTCATTTAGTAAGCATGTCTATGGCACTTCTGCTGCAGACTGACTTAACCTTTGGCTTCTGTGTAAACATTTGGTGCCATCTGGATGAGTTTAATAACTCCCCAAAGAGACAAGGCCAGAGCAACACAGTCACTTTCCTGGGAACTAAAATTAGTGAATGTATTACACAAAATAGCAATGTCCTACCTTCCTTCACCTGTCTTTCTTCTGACATGACCCACAAAGTCCAGAAAAGGAAAGAGGAAGGAGGCAGGGTATTAGCCAACTGACTCACTTCAGTCATTGTCCCTCCCTTGCTTCTGAAGCTGCAGTCATGTATTTTAGTAAAAAATTACTGTGAAAACAGGAGTACACTATTTGTTTGAAGGGAATTTTGGAATAGCAGTCAGTAGAATATTGAGCATACACAATTTTGAGGAGCTATAATAAATTATAGAGAAACTACATTTAAACAAAATTAGGATTTTTTTAAACAACAAAAGAAAAGTAAACCTAAAAATTTGAGCTTGTTATAATTTGCATATTTAAATGTAAGGATTTATGTCTGATATTTAAATATGGGAGATTTTAAATTAAAATATCATATAATATCATCCTTAATAGAGAACTTCTAGGTCAAAATCTTCATTATCTGAATCTACTTTTAATTTAAATTTTAATTATGATCTTAGATAAATTAATTTTGATCAAGAAAATTTGGATGCTTATGATAAAGGTTTATTCAGAGTTGCTTTTAGCTCATATAAATCTACTTAGTAAATTATAAATATCAGCAGAAGAGATATTTTAAAATTTATCAATGATTCACTGGTTAAATGTCATCTTGAAATTACTCAGTTTTCCTATAATCAGAAATTAATAGGGAAAACACTGATTCTGAATATAGTTTAATTAATATATTATTTAAAATAATTTTAAAAGGAAATATTTATTCTTTAATAAGCTATTCTAAAGTGGTTTTTTAAATCTGTCACTATTGTGACTGAAGATATGCCAATAATATTAGAAGTAGCACCATTCTAGGTATGGTGGTATTGTGGTTTGGATATTAGGTAATCCCTAAAAGCTCAAGACAATGTGAGAATATTGAGAGATGAAATAATTGGCTTATGAGTTTTAACTTGATTACTATCACTGATTCATATTACTGATATGAATTAACTGGATGGTAACTGCGGGCAGGTAGGATGTGACTGGAAGCTGCAGATTTCTGGTACCTTTGAGGTTTATATTTTGTCCCAGGTGAGCAGAGTGCTCTCTGCTTTCTGGTTGCCATGTCCTGAAATGCCTTTCTTTGCCATGCCTTCTGTCATGATGTTCTGCCTCACCTTAAGCCCAGAACTATGGAGTTGACCAACCATTGACTGAACCTCTGAAACTGTGAGCCAAAATAAATTTTTCCTCCTTTAAGCTGTTCTTGTCAGGTCTTTTGATCACACCAATGCCAAAGGTAGCAACTAAAGAACTTGTGGAAAAATATAATTTAGTGATTATAATGAAAAACTCACATAACGGGTTGAACCATTGAATGGAAATGACAAAAGTCTGAGTGAACTTAACAGTAGTTTACTAGAAATGATGTATTTCTAAGAAGAGGGAATTAAATGGAAAAAAATACACATAGATGCATCATAATCAAATAGCTACAAACCAATGAGACAAAGAAGAATATTGAAAGCAGCCTAAGAAAAACTGGACACTGCACACAGGGGACAATTAGTGGATGGACTGTTGATGTCTCATCAGAAATAATGGAGGCTGGAAGAGAGTACTATGAAATACTCAGAGGAAAGAAAGCAGAAAGGAATAAAAGAAAGAGGAAAGAAAAGAAAAAGAAACTGTTAAAACCACAATTCCATACCCTTCATGAATGTAAAACTATTCATCATTAGCAAGTAGATCTTATCCTAGTCCAGGTAAAGCTTCTGGAAAATCAGAAACAAAAGGAACATCTCTTTAATAAAAAAAAAAAAAAAAAAAAAAAAAAAACCAATGAACAAAATGAAGCAAATTCATGCTTAACATAAAAACTCAGGGTACTCATATGGAGAAAGTCCAACACCACCATCTTCTTTACCCATGGTTCTCTAAACCACTCCCAGAGTAGACAAACACAAGGAAAGTCATATTTAATGTGAAACTTCAGAGCCTCCATATCTGGGCCAAGGAAAAGACTGGG
The DNA here is from genome assembly GCF_902686445.1 of Sciurus carolinensis. NCBI lineage: Eukaryota > Metazoa > Chordata > Mammalia > Rodentia > Sciuridae > Sciurus > Sciurus carolinensis. The sequence goes on from NC_062219.1 coordinate 90,238,218, forward strand.
TAATAAGGATGGATATCTTACAAAGGAAGAGATAAATGGTCCCAATTTGAGGATAGTGGAGTTATCCATAAGTAAATATGAGACTATATAGATAAACCATTAGAACTAATTTGGTATTTTAGTAAGGCTATAAATAAAGGTCAACACTCAAACAAAAATATTATGAGAGAGGGATATTTTTCTGCCTTTTGGAAAAATCAACCATCCCAGTACAATTTTTGGAGTACTCTGTTCTATCCCCAACTAATTTGTAAAGTTTCTTTTTCACAATTCTGAAAGCCCATATGTGCTTGTGTTTCTGTGCTCTGTGGGTATTAAAAACCAAAATGTCTAAGAATGTTAAACACTGTGGAGATGTGATTTCTGGGAGAATTCTCATAAACTATTTAAAATACTGATAATTAGTATAACCACTTTGGAAAGAATAATCAGGTAGTATTTTGTTAAACTGAAAAAGGATACACTTTCTTGCCTAGTGATTTCACTTGTATGTTTATAACTTAGAGAAAAAAGCTCATTCATGTACAATTTATTGTACATTGTTAATAAAAGAAAAAAAGTGGAAGAAACCCAATGTTTACCAATACAAAAATGCCTAGTGGCATGACTATATGTCGGAAGACTACAGACCAGTTAAAAAGAATGACCCTGATCTACAGCATCATCATGGATAAAGCTCAAAAACAGTATGATAAGGATAAAAATTGCAAGTATTTATTTACAAAAGAATGCCACTTATGTAAATGAAAATGCAGACTATACATCTTACTTTAGCTGCATATCTCTAGAGGTAAATGTGTAGTAACACTAACATCATCGCCAATACTGTAACTCTTTGAGGATAAAAAGAGAGAACAGGCATCTAGTAATATTTTTGTTCGTCAAAAAATCTGAAATAAATATTGCAGGTTGCTATCCATTGTTTATTTTAGATAGCCAAACGCATAGTGGATACTGTGCATTACATAATCTCCAAGTAGCTTTTAATTTGATTTTTATTTTATTATTTTTATTTAGCTTTTAATTTTTTACAGACTGCATTTTGATTCATTGTACACAAATGGGGTACATCATTTTGTTTCTATGTTGCACACAATGCAGATTCATACCATTCGGGTAATCATACATGTACATAGGGTAATGATGTCTGTCACATTCCACCATTTTTTCATACCCCCCTGCCTCTCATTGCCTTCTATATATTCTAAAGTTCCCCCATTATTCTCTCATTTCCCACCCCCATTATATATCATTCTCCACTTATCAGGGAAAACATTCAGCCTTTGGTTTTTTGGGATTGGCTTATTTCACTTAGCATGATATTCTCCAATTCCATCCATTCATTTGTAAATGCCATAACATTATTCTTCTTTACGGTTGAATAGTATTCCGTTGTGTATATATACTAGAGTTTCTTTATCCATTCATCTGTTGAACTGCATCTAGGTTGGTTCCACAATCTAGCTGTTATAAACAATGATGTTTGCCTCTGGGATTGGGGGTGTTGCTCAGTAATAGAGAGCATGGATACCTTGCACAAGGCTCTAAGTTCAATCCCCAGCACACACACACAAAATATACCATTTGTTGTTGCTATTATTTAGAAGTATTATCACTATTACTGTTACTACTACTTTGGATTTAATAACATATTTTGTTAATTTTGTTATCAGTTTAATATATAAAAATCATAAGGAAAGGATGATCAATTAATTAACTTATAGCAGGTAGGAAAATTTTATATTTACTTCTTTAGAACTTCAAAATTATACTTATTGTAAGTTTCTATAATAGCTTACTATGTTTATACAATAGTCAATTTAGTAGCAAACTAATTAGTGAATTTGGCATCTTCCAAAAAGAGGCTGAAAAAAAAATCAAAGTGATTTGATTAAATTTTATATTTTCAACCAGCTGTGTTTGCTGAAAATATGACTAGCAAGAGATACATGGAAGTGTATTTTTGGTGGCAAACAGTTTTGTTTTGTTTTGTTTTTCTACTGAGCTGAAAAGAGTTTCATTTCTTCTTGCCATATCTCTAGAGGATATTTTGTAAAAGAAGAAAATATATAGGGAAGAATCTTAGACATTGTTTTATAAACTACTTTCCTGATGTTCTACTTACAGATTCACAAGATTGTTCTTGAGCCTATTCCTTAACATTTTGATGTTAGAATAATCTGGAAAGACCATAAAGTAAAGAAGGTAACTAGGAAGATGGAGAACCACTGATCTTTGAAACAAGGCAGTATGACTCCAAGTCTTATCTAAGGACCAGCAGCATCTGCATTCCCCAGAAACTTGTTAAAAATATAGAATTTCAAGTCTCACCCCAGACTTACAGAATATTTATTTGAACAAGACCACTGAGTGGCTCCTATGTGCATTAATCATTTTTAAAATTAAAAATTTTTTAAATTTGTAGGTGAACACAATACCTTTATTTAATTATAATAAAATAAATAATGTTTTTCTATTTTTATGTTGTGCCGAGGATTGAACACAGTGCCTCACATGTGCTAGGCAAGCACTCTCCCACTGAGCTACAACCCCAGTCCCAGGTATTAAGAAGCATTAAGGCGGCTGAGCCTGCTGAAGTATGTGGATGGCTGGGTTAAGGCTGTAGTTAAAGGTACATTCCTAGCCCTAATCCCTGCTACTTAACCAAGCGGACTTCAATCTTAACTTGGTTTTCTTGGTATGCCTCCCTAATGGGAAGAAGTATTTCTTTATTACTGTGTATTAAGTCAAATTTCAAAAGAAAGTTAGGCTTCTCTAATAGTCTAAAAGAATTTTCTAGGTTGAAGAAAATTTGTTCCATTATAGTTTCTACAAACTATGATTCTCAACTTCAAATGCAGTTTTAGATTTGTCTGGGAAGATATAAAATGTACTGTTCCCCCATCAGATCCACTGAGTTAAAATTTCTGGAGGTGGAGCCCCAATACTTGTATATTTTAATGCTCTTCTTTGGATTTTGGTATATAACCAGTTTTGAGAATCACTATGGATTAACTCTAAGTTTATTGACTCCTATATATCACCATCTCATTAAATCCAAATTAAGTGTTGTCAGTCACTTTGGCTTTCTAGAAAACAATTACTAGTGACTTCAATAAATAACATATTAAACTGCATTATAAGGTTAACTAATTATTTAGTGCGTAGAATGTTGTTATTTATTTCAGTTCATCCCTATTTTATGGTAACAGTTAATTATCTATTTCATTAAAGGAAGTAACAGTAAACATATAAATAATAATACTCAAACAATATTAACATTTTACTTTATGAAGTAGAATACTCATTTCATAGTGTTTTTGCCTTGTTTTATCTTTTGACAAGTATGAAAATTAGCTTGTATTCCCTAAGTGCATCCCAGCTGAAAGGTGCAAAGAGATACCCATAAGGTGTTCCTTGGCAGAAAGAGATCAGCTGCTATGAAAAACCCACTAAGTAGATATAGTCCAATGAAATTTTCTGGGCAAGGGGCTAAAATTAAATTTCAGTTGAAATGGTACACAGATTGCATACTGGTATTTAAACATGAGGTGAAAATAACTAGAAAATCAAATAACTAAGTGAAGTGGCTGGACATATAACTTAGCTGAAGAAAAGAGGCCTGTATCTTGAATGAAATGATCAGTCTTACCTCTAAATCACTGCCAATATATATTTTTAATTCCAGTAAGTTCAAAAAATTGGAGTATTATACAGGTAAAACTTCATGTAAAATAGGTTTATTCCCATCTTGAAAATAAAATCTTAAAGTACAGATTCCCTTGTGAATTAAATTTGGTTTTTCCCAAGTAAGTCACCTTTTTGATTCCTTAGGTTTTCTACCAATCAAGAAATATTTGTTCTTTAAATGACAGATGTAAAGATTATTTGAATAAGACATTATTAGCCTATTGTTCATAATGGAATTTTCAAATACAGAGATAAAATACAAATGTTATCCAAATTACCAAGACTCTGAGTTACTATGGTTGGCTGACAGGGAGAACCCACCCAGATTATAGGAAGACTTCTTTAAGTCTGATCTTCCATGATTAGGAGAGGCCTTTGAATGCTGATGATTTAATGTTTAATTTATGTCATTAGGTAATTCAAGAGACCTCAGGCTACAAATAATCTTTAAACAAAAACAAAAAACAAAAACCCCTCTTTTCTACTAAGCTTAGAATCTTTCTTAGACCAAATCTTTAAGTTAAATGAGAATCTTCACTGGCCTCTGAAGAAATTTATAATAGTAAATTATATCTAAATATAAGACCATTATATATTTATGAGTAAATGCTTAACAAATGATGATGATCATTTAATTGAGAACAATCCCATTATGTGCACATTATAAACTCCTCAAATCTGCTTTTTGAAATATTCCCATTTTACCATTTGGAAACTTAGGAGCAAATCAAATAGGAAAATGATGGTAGTAGACAGGCTTGGTGGACTATAGCAATCAACATAAATAGGTAGTGTTTTACCCATTGGATTATTATAGTTTGCTTTTTTCTTCACAGTGTTCAGACCAAGTAGAACTACTTTGCTTCCATTTACTTTTAATGAAATTTTTACTTAACAAAGAATGCTTAATCAAACATTTAAGGGACACAATTATGAACTCTTTGAAGGATAGAAAAAATTGCTCAGGGTAGATACTGATTACAGACTTTTATAGTAACTACCTGTAAGACCTCAGGTTAAATACTTCACTGTTATCGGCAGACACCCCATATTTAAAAAGTGAAGGTTTGGCTAAATGTACTCTAAGGTCATTTTCATTTTTTAAAATACTCTGTGATTTAAATTCTAGTTTAGTCATGATGTAATATAAATAATAAGCAGAGTAATAGATTTCAATTTTAAATATTGATTTTAAGAATACTTACAGTTAAGGTTGGTGGTCCTGGAGGCCCCATATCCCCCTAAAATAGATGAAAGAAAGTTAAAATTACCAATAGTCCCTTTTTTGCATATTATCTATATGTTTCTGAATAGATAGAAGCAATATATGTAGATAAATCTTGAAGGACAGAAAAACTGAATTTATCTTGATATAACTTGCAGTACAATGAAAAATTTATTTTATGCCCTTTAGTTCTCATGATATAAAAATTGCCTTATGCACCCACATGCTTTTTTTTGCAGCAGCAGAACTTGTTTTGAAAAGCTAAAATAATCTAATTTTCTATTCTTTTGACTACTAATCCAAAATTAGAAAAAAAAACCTCTTTTCAAATATGGTTACTTGCCAATGGAGCAGCTGGGAAGTGTCACAGCGACAGATAATTTTTCTGACAAAGTTAGTATAAGGATCAGCAGAAATAATAAGTGGATCTCCCCACTTCATGCCTCCAGCTGCAAGAAACAGTTCCCACGGTCTCTTCTAAGCTCTGCTGATTTGGCACTGCCCTTGCCATCAACTGTAAGGGGCTCTGCCTATATTTATGTATTTTCAAATGTTGAAATTGCTTTGCTGACCTATGTGAATACAAATTTCCAGGTGTATATGTTAATAAGCCATTCAAAATCTTTAAAAATGCTTAAACTAAAAGCTTGCTACTTTTCACTGTCTGTGTCACTTCTGTGTTTATTGTCTCAGGAACTCTATTCCATAAGAACTCTCAATCATTGAACCTGAGCATCCTGGCTTATGGCTCTTGTTTAGTTGAATATTATAGGGTCCATAAGTCTATGTTGTGTGGCATAGTGCACTAGGATTTTGTATTCTCATTTTGAGAGTAGCTTTAGATTTAGATTTTCTCACCAAATTTAGCTAACTCAGAAGTCAAGACTTACCATTGTGGGTTTTTTTTTTTTTTTTTTTTTTTTTGTTAAGGGACATTGATGTAGCTTAAGTCAGTCACTAGAAACAAATTTGCAAGATCACCTTGGATACAGAGATAAATATTGAAGATAGACAAGAATTTTTAAATGTGCTGAGGATGGAGAACAAAATACAGTGCAAAATATACACATAAACAATTTTCATCAAGTTGAGGTCACCTAATGACCTTATTCAACACAACTCTTGCTTGTACTATTCCTTAATTCTCTTTTCAAGGTTACTGCCAGTAGGCCATTAAGAAATAGCATATGGGAAGACGTGGCAGGAAATGGAGCATTTAGACTAAGACTGAGATTTCAAGTTAGCTTCTTTATTCCCAAAGCCACCTGCTTCACAATTATGGTGGCAGTTCAGTATTGTTGGCTGAGTTCCCCAATATAGGACATCTTTGCTAATTTGGGATTGAATACTACAAGCTGTTAAGCAAGGGTAAGAAAATGGAACTCTTATAAACACCAGTTAAGTCAACTAGCAACTGCACATTTAGTCTCTTGAAACTAATTAAATGAACCAAAAGATTTTGTTGTTGTTCAGATGCTTTTAATGTAAGTCTCTGGTTAATTTTAAAATGTCTTTGTCAATTAGATTGTATCAACAAGAGGTCACTGCACAGGTTTCTGAGGTTTTCTTAAGAAAAGGTTGATATATTTGGGGGTTAACACAATACCTTTTCTCCTTTTGGGCCAGGTGGACCACGAGGACCCAAGTCACCTTTCAAACCCTGTACAAAGAAGACAACCGATATGATTTCTTTATACAGGTCATAGAAAGCTTCAATTCTAACAAGTCATTAGTAACAAAATAAATCATAATTTAGTGAACTCCCAAATCCCATTCTTCCTTTTGTGGTATAGAGAAAAATAAAGACAACTGGCACTAAAATGATAAGCAACATCTGCGCGGTGGTGGGTACAGATACATTAAATCAGCACGAGTTCTCAATACTGCATATTTGTGCAACTTTGCTTCCTGCTAAAATGACATTAATTCACCATCTGGGAGAACATCATTTAGATCTATATGAGCTTTTAAGTATCCACTTTGGATTAAATTTGTGGATGTTGTAAATACCTCTGATTTAGCATTGATTTGGCCTTTATAAAGCTTGCCAAAATATTCAAGAGTTAAATCAAAAACAGTTTTACATTTCTATCAAGAAATCTAATTGTGGGGAAAAAGGAATGAAGGATGCATTCTTTTTCTGTCAGTCACAATGCAAGGGCTAAAATGTAATCCCTTTCCTATTTAAAAGTGTGCTTTAGTGTTCTAATTCCTTTCTTTTTTAAAACCTGGATTTATAAAGATATCAAATGGGACCACAAAAGACATAGACAGAATATCAGATAAATATTTTCACGAATCCTCTGGACTCTTTGGTGTTTTCATGGGTATTTAGTTGATCTGACTTGGAAAAGACAGTTTTCGTGAGTACCACAATAGATTTCACTGGAGGAGATCAGTTCTACAGCTGAATGTATTCACAGTGTAAATGGAAAGAAAGTTAGATAGACACAACCTGACTCTGTGGTAAATAGGAAAAAAAAAATCTTCCTTCATCCTTAATTTAACACATTGGGTGATGGAAGAACAATGATGGAAAAAGAAAATATTCTGAAGCCACGACATGCACGGTAAGCCCAGGCGTCTTACTGCTTCCTCACTCAGGGATTCAGCTATTACTGCCCTGACATTTTGTAGTGAATAAATAGTGCCAAATGTCAGCACCTGTAGCTACTCAATCCAGAAACCAGAGATGAATAGAAAGTAACAAAAGAAAATTGGATACTTAAAATGATCTTGCTGGAGAGAGCATGTGGAAATTTGAATCTTATACATCAAGAACAGAGTTTTAATGAATGAAAACAACATCTAGTTGGTCAAAAGATTTGGTATTGTTGCATAAATGCTTTGTTGACAAAAACCACCCTTACATATTTTTTCTATCATTATTCTGGAATAGTTAAAAAAAGAGTGAAAAATTAAACATATTTAAGGTTATTATTATTTGACATCCATTGCTTCCAAAATCATATGTTTTCAGAGAAAAACTTGGTGACGGCATATCCTAACCACATGGGGAAGACAGTGGCTATTTCTGTAAATACATTTTTATTATCTGTTCACCCATTTATTCAATAGACATGTACTATCAACCTTGTGTGCACTCACTCTTCCAGGCTTCAACCTGCACTGTCTAATACAGTACCCCAAGCACATATAGCTTTTGAGTCCTTAAAATGGGACTACTGAACCGAGATGTGCTATGAAAGTAAAATGTCATTAGGTTTCTAATATTTGCTATAAGAATATAAAATATTTAATTAATAAATTTTATATTGATTATGTGTTGATGTGTTGAAATGGTAACATTTGAATATAATGGATTAACTGAAATATATTTTTTAATGTAGTTTCAACTGCCCACCCCGCTTTTTTTTTTTTTTTTTTGGTACAGGGGATTGAACTCAGGTACACTCAACCACTGAGTCACATCCCCAGTCCTATTTTGTATTTTATTTAGAGACAGGGTCTCACTGAGTGCTTAGTACCTCTCTTTTGCTGAGGCTGGCTTTGAACTTGCAATCCTTCCGCCTCAACCTCTTGAGTGCCTGGAATTATAGGCATGTGCCAGGTTTCAACTGCGTTTTTCTGACTTTTTCTGTCTTTAGCCTGCTCAGCCCAGGTATAGCAAGAATCTTGCTAAGTTCATTTAGGAAAAATCTCCCACTTTTATTTATTTATTTATTTATTTATTTATTTTATTTTATTGTAAACAAATGGGATACATGTTGTTTCTCTGTTTGTACATGGAGCCAAGGCATACCATTTGTGTAATCACAAATTTACACAGGGTAATGTTGTTTGATTCATTCTGTTATTTTTTTTTTCCTTCCCCCACCCCTCCCACCCCTCTTTTCCCTCTATACAGTCCTTCCTTCCTCCATTCTTGCCCCCCTCCTTAACCCTAACCCTAAACCTAACCCTAACCCTAACGCTAACCCCTCCCACCCCCCATTATATGTCCTCATCCGCTTATCAGCGAGATCATTTGTCCTTTGGTTTTTTGAGATTGGCTTATCTCACTTAGCATGATATTCTCCAATTTCAACCATTTGCCGGCAAATGCCATAATTTTATCATTCTTTATGGCGGAGCAATATTCCATTGTATATATATGCCACAGTTTTCCCACTCTATATCTGTTCTTCATCCTCTTCCTTTGCTATTTAGGTTACTGGCCTGTGGTTAGTAAGAATTCTCCTTAGATCAGGTCAGCAAGAATTGCCTCACCCTTACTGTCTCCTCTTAGTAAGTTTCTACCCACTGGCCCCCTTTACTCACCAACTATAGAATGCCCCCTTGCCCTTGTTGTATTCAGATTTGAGCCTAATATCTCTCTCTATTGAAGTTTCCTTACTGCAATAGTCTTGAATAAAGTCTTTCTTCCCACTTAAAAAAAATAAACATTAGAATAATTTTTTTTCTTTAACAAAATCAAGGTTCCTGCCCTTATGAAACTCATGTGAGATGGACAACAATAGGTCAACGGGCTGACTGTAATAAGTGAAGGAGAGAGCTGCTACTTCAGGCAAGGTGGTCAGAAACAGCCTCTGTGTGCAGGTGGCATTTGTTGTTTCAGAAGACTCCACCTATACAACGATCCTGGAGAAAAGTGTAAGGGTGGTGGGAACAGCAGGCACAAAAATCCCCAAGGTGGAAGGAGTGTCGCTGGATGCAGATGAAGAGTGGGATGTTCATAGGTCATGGCACACAGAGAACTGCAGGCCATGGTGAGGAAGATGGAACTTTAAAAGGTGCAGCGGGAAGCCATTTAAGGGTGTTTTAAGCAGGAAAATAACATGGTGTGACTACTTTAACAGTATTGCTTTGGTTATGAGGTAAAATGCATATTTTAGGCAGCAAGAGAAGAAGTAGTAAAGGGGTGATGACAGCTTTCTGGGCAGGAGAGCAAGATGGCTGGGGTGGGTGGTGACAGTGGAGATGGAGAGCCAGTGGGGATGGTCGGAGTGTGCACAGACTGGCAGGCAGGACTAGTGGATGTGGGGGCAGTAGGCTGGGAAAAGGAGCTGGGTTAAGTAGCTGCTGGGAGGTTAGGCCACTTACTGTGCTAAGAATTTATTTAAAAGAGGCTTTATGCTTTCTTGCTCATGCAAAACTATACAGATAAAGGACAAACATGACAAAAGAAATAGCTGATAAAGACCCTGAAATCCATTTACTTAACAAAAATCATAGGAACTCTACAAACATGTAAGACTAATCTATATGTTCCTTACAAACATGAATATGAAAACATTATTCTTGAAATCAGAAGAGAACAGTAAGTATAACATTTAGGTAACTGAGTGGAATGGAGGTGGGATGGAAGAACTATACAGGCAGCTTTTGAGGGGAGGATGATTTTTAGTTCTTAAAATGAGTTCTGGATTTAGTGGTGTCCCAGCTATAAGTACCATTCATAACCATTATGAACATTTCGCATATTATTTCATAGGCATAAAATAATACATTAAAAATTTTAAAGGTTTTTTTTTTCCTGGTAAATCAATACCAAGTGTAACTTCTAGAGAAAAGACTTATTGGTAGCTGAGTCAGCTAACTTTCTTGGATTCATTCAACCATGACCAGGCAAGGGCGAGAGATAACAATTACAAGTACTCAGTATCATTATGGATTTCTACAGCAGGTGTGAAGAGAGAAGTTCCCCAGGATGCCCAATTCTACTAGAGGTGCTTAAGACTTCAGGGGAATTTATGGAGTTCAGAGGAGTCAGGAGAAAATAGCATTTTATGCATTATCTTGGATAGTTTACTTAAGCATCCCTATAAGATAGGTAAAAGTAATCATTATTTTGAATAGTTCTTTTGAGAATCATGCTGTAAAAACATTTAGTACATGGCAGGTACTTAACAAATGCTGCTTTTTATTCTTTAAGTACAAGCTTAAGGGATAATTAATAGTTCTTTCTGTTCTGTTTTGTACTCAGTTTGATGGATAGGTAACAACTGTGCTTTAACTCGCAGAGGATAAAATACAATTGAGGAGCACTGTATTCATCAAGCTTCTACTTTTAAGGCCATTGAAGTGGACCCATGTAACTCATGTCCTCCTGTGACAAACCGCAATGTTGTTAAGGCCATGGCATTGTAATAGGCTCAGAGAAACAGATCAGTAATGTTTTTCGTGGGGACAGTTTTTCTCTTTATGTTTCCCTGGGGAAACTATCAATGGTTATTGAGTGCTGGGGAGAAAAGACACAGTACTCTCCAAAGAGGATAAAGCACCAAAAGAAACAGACACCAAATTTAAGATTGAATAAGATGGGTACCTACTATGAAATTTTCAATACAATTCATGTATGTAAAGATACTTAAAAGCACAGCAGTTGACTGCATGTAACGTGGAGACAGAAACTCTTATCCAAAGGAAAATGGAAACTGAACTGGAATTACAAAAGCAAGTAGACAATGAAATTTTTACTGCAAGAACTACTTCTTATGAGTTGCAGCATCCTTAAAAATCAGATGATACAAAATAATGTTATTTGTTTAAATTTTTAACCTATGAATTAACTCTGTCTCAGGTTCCATTAACTGCACCTTACTTCCTGCAGTGGCAACAGCTGTCACCAGCTGATAGCTCTGGGTTTGTGATTTCAATATTTTTGTGTTTAGTAGCACAAGATTGCATTGGTATAAGGAGATTAACATGATTATTTTAGAAACATCAGATGCTATAATTCTGATAAGGGATGTTTGGAAGACCATAATAAAGATGCAGAGGATGACACTAAACTTACTGATGGAAATCTATTTTTCTAACATTACATAACCTTACAAAAACAAATAAGTGAAAAGAGTTATCTATTAGAGCTAAATGTGCTGTATTTAACCCAGTTTTTAATAATGGCAACTGTTTTATAGCTCTTTAATATATGGAAGACAGTGTTCTAAATGCTTAAATGTGTAAATCTTTGGATCCTCCCAAAAAATCCTGTGAGGTAAGTACCATTACTATTAAGATACCATTGTGCAAATAAATACAGAAAGAATAAATAATACTATGCCAGCTATACTATTATTAGTGGCAGAACTGGGACTTGAATCCAGGTATCATGACCTTCAAAGATAATAACTATACAATACTCCTCAAGTCTGTTCTAAGATATCATTTGTTGAATGTATCTCATATTTAAACTATAAGGGAACTATATCTATTAATACCATTGGAGATCAACCAAGAGTGGACTTGCTCACTGTCTTTATACACACACGGGAGGTGGGGGAGAAGGGGAGGAGGGAGAGGGGGAGGAGGGCGAGGGGGTAGGGAGGGAGAGGGAGAGGGAGAGAGATATGATTAGGGGCTGTTATGGGTATTTAACATTATTGGTAAGCCTCAAGTATGCTAAACATTCTGCTTTTGAAAGACAAATCCACATGGCAAAGAATTGCCTTGCCCAAAACACCAGTAGTGCCTGTTGAGACTGAACTATTATATACCTCTCTTTAATTAAGGTTTATACTTTCCAAAGTAAGCCTGCCCATTTTGTGGGAAAACTGGCATAAAGAAAATTATTATAAGTTACATTGACATTTAGGCATATGTAATATATTACAATAAAGACTATAAAAAGAAGGCTGTAGGAATATTAAATCATTCCAACTTATTGTGACTTAGAAAGTAGTTCAAAAAGGAGTGAGCTGGCCCATTGAGCTTGTTCACTGTGCACTCTAATAGAATATTCTTGAAGTTACAATCTCCATCGTGACTTGACTTTATTTCAGATTGAAATTGCCATTATAATATCTTCAACCCCTAGGAATGTATACCTGCACACACTGACGGAGTGAACTGTCATAAATGCTGAATTACTTTAGTCTGCAGAGGCTGTTATTTATTTTAGTACTGAAAAATAGGCAATGATGTGTAGCACAATTTAGTGGGAAAATGAGACTTTTCAGTCAAACGTTGAGGGTTAAAGGATGATTTTACTATTTTCTAAAATAAAGTTGCTTAATTTGCTAAGCCTCCATTTGTTGCTTCTGAAAATAAGGATGTTATTACTCCCTGCTCTAGCTACCACATAAACCTGAGTGAAGGCTGAATTTTGAATTTCTTTTGCAAACAGTTTGTGTGCTACAACACAATATTAATATCACCACTACTGATGGAGCATTGTAGATTTTTTACTGCTAGTGATAGTAGAGGAGAAAGAGGAGAAATTTCATTACTTTTTCTTACTTCTTGATCATGACTCCTGAATATCTTTGGCAAAATTAAGCAAAGGAAAATAACACCATCTACATATCAATTAAGTAACCAAGTGAGAAAAGTTAATGTCCTTTGTCATGCTTTATGGTGTTCTTAATGAGCAACATTAAGCAATTATAGTGCTAAAGAAATAGCACCTCTGTGTTTTGGGCCTGTGAAGGACTCCTGCAGGATCCCTCCTGGGGGAAAAAGGTCACAGTCACAGTGCCCATTAGGCTCTGGGCCCTCCCAGCAAGTTTGGTTTTGCTGAGATAGGTAGCTCAACAGTGGCTGCCGGAGCATTTGGACATGCAGTAGGTACTCCAATGTATGCATGTATCAATTGATTAAAATATCTATCAGGTTACTTTCAGATAACATTAGAAAATTTCCCTAATCTTTAAATTCCAATTTTATTCAAATGTTTGGAAAAATTCTTTCTCTAATGCTCTTTCAGCTCTAACATTATCTTTATGAACTTTAAAAAAATTTCATTTTCCCCTGTGAGAGAGCTCACATACATGGAAGGTGGTTTTCCTTTACAACACTACAGTTCATCTCTTTTGATGCTCTTACATTGCTTACAAGTTAGAATCCTTTCCATAAAGAATGGTCACAGTGTTGGACAATTTTTGAGTTTTCATTCTGGTCAAGTGCCAAGTTTATATAAATGAATGAATGATATGTAGATCTATTTATCTATTTATCTATCTTATCTGTCACCTCTGTAATATCTCTCTGTACCTTCCCCCAAACACTACTAAAACTGGTGTAACAGGGACTTAGACTCTTCATTTGGGTCTGCAAATGTCTGATATTTAACTAAAAGCAGGATTAAAAAACTTGGCATCTCCACCTCCAGGTTGCAACTGTCTCCTTTTCTTTGAGTTGCCTTGGATTCCAGGAACAACGGGTCTGACCCATAAACATCTTGAGATGAGTTGAAACTACCTTCTGGCAACAGTAGTGTTCTAATCACTGGCAAGGCCCTGCGTGAACAGTCTTGAGATGATGGGCAACCATACCACTGTTTAGCCAAGTCTGCTTAGCGATGAATATCTCTGGTTCACCTCATCTAAACAATGTGGAAGCTGATTTTTAGTACCCCTAAAGTCAGGGCTGAGGATGTGGGTGCCCTTGTCTTCCTGGTATAGCTACAATGATTAAGGCTCCTTTCCTGCTCTTAACCATTACTTTTTCCATTTGGTTTTTGAGGTGAGTGGATGAATCTGATTTGTTGGGACCCCAGAGTGGGAACTCTGGCATAGGACTCTGGTAACACTAGGGATTCTAAGACATAGTCTTTGATTTTATGGAGAAACAAAAGGAAGAACAGAAAACTAGGCAAGGGCCCAAACTACCCATTTTAGGACACATTGTAAAATGAATCTGCACTTAAACACGGCTTGGGTCATATCTCCCCTGTGTTCATAGAAAGAACAGACATTCTCAAATTCAGTACTTCTACACTCTGGCTCCTGCTGTTTTCTGGTTTTGTTTTTCCCACAGTACCTTACATATTGCAAGAATTAAAAAAAAAAAACAGAATGAAGCTTCAAATCTCTTCATACTATTCAAGTTTGAAATCTTAATAATTTTTTTATATAAAATCAGAGGATATTTTCATAATGGGGATGTAAGTCAGTCTAAAATCTAAGTCTGTCATTTTAGAGACTCTGAGAAGTGATTTGCTCAGCCAGTGACAGAACTGGTATACAAACTGGGTGCTCACCTTCTTCTCCAGATTCACTAGTAATGGGTAGGGAGGCAAGTCTGATACTCTAAACATACGTGTCAGTGTCCAGATGCACTAAGGTGGTAGAGAAGTGAGTGACTCCCCAGGTATAAGCCATTGGTACTAGTGCCCATTCTTGGATGTAGGAAAATCATTTCAAAGAAGCAGGGTAACAGGAATGAGGGTTATATTTTAGATGTGAATGGAGCTTTCTGGAAACTAATCAAGATAGTAAAACTATGTGTGAGGGGGTGGTGGGGCAGGGGGTCAGAGCCTCAGGCCAGTGTTAGCTGAGTTAACTTCTGGGGACATTCTTTGGGAGGGGCGTCCCTCAGGGAGCCCTCTTAATGTCCACCACAGGCCCCAAGGATCGGTCTTCAGCATCCCTTCCCATTGTAATGATCTACTGCATAAATGATGGGTTATATGATACCACCAGGCTTTAGGGAAATGGACATAGTCTCATGTAGTGTTTCCTTAATTTATCCATAGAGCAGGTAGTGTGGTCTTTTAGGTCCTTATGCAAGTGAGATAAGGAAATCAAAAGAAAAAAAAAATCTTATTTTGGATACTTCCCCCAGTAAAGTTAGCATATCTATATCAAATGGGGTGTTTGATGACTTTAAATGAGAGTATATTTCAGAGAAAAGCCCAGATTTGAGTATTCTTCAAATTTCTTCCTAAGAACTGGGATGACATTCTGGGGGGTGGGGGTGGGGGTGATGACTGTTTTGAGGTAACAGGAAGGAGAAGACTAGGAAGCAGGATGTCACTGGCTGTAGCATTACAAGGTTAGAAACTGGTGTTCAGGGAGCAGTTCAGATCAGTCTTCCTACCCTTCTCACTAATGGGGATTTGGGGAGAGAACTTGGGGTGATAGTACAGGCCATTGCAAAATATATGTAAGAAGAAAGAAAATAGAGAAAGAAAGACTTAAAAAAATGGACCAGAAAGAGCAAATCCAAAAAAATTGCTAAAGGTATGCACAAGTATGAAATACGTAAAGCCAAAGAACGAAAAGACAAACAAACCAACAAAACAAAACCCCCCCAAATCCAAAAAACGGCCTTGATTCTTAATTTTGCTTCACTGTGGTTAGTTCTGCCAAGGGCAGTCAAATCTTAAGCACTAGATAGACTATTTCAGTGGCAAAATGTAAATAGAACATTAGAAAAAAGAGAGTTAGGCTTACATCTTGTCCATTAAGGCCAGCCAGACCTGGGTCTCCTTTTACTCCTTGTTCACCCTAGAAAGAAACAATTTATACAATGAAAATGTTACATCCGAAAACCTTTACTAAGAAAAAACCAGGAGAGGTATGTTATTTGGATATTTATAACCAAGTGAGTACTTGGTTAATCCCTTAAAAGAAACATTTATTAAATAACAATCTGGATCCTAAAACCAAAAAGAAGTTTAAAGGTTCAAAGAAAGGCTGAAAAAAATTGATGAAAGGGTAAAACTAGAATAAGATTTATTTATTTTCCTCTATAAGCAACAGAACTTTTTAGAGGGTAATTTGGCAGTGCATATCAAGAATATTTAAATCTTTTATTTCACTTAGCCTAGTGCTTTCACTTCTAAGAATGTATCCAAAAGAAGAATCAAGGATGAAAAGTTTAAGGCACTACTATGTAGAGCACCACCAAATTATAAAGGAAAAAAAGAGAAGCATCCTAAATGTCCATTGATAGAGAACTGATTAAATAAACTATGGTATATAGACACAAGGGATGGATCATAATAGAGCCACTAAAGTCATGTTTATAAATTTTATTTTATAAGAAAATTCTCATGGTATAAAAAGTAAAATTTAATTAATCAATAGACTAATTCAGTGAATAAATGTTAACCAATACCTATTTTATTACTTTAAAGTTCCTAATGTTCAAAATGGCTACTAATACCATTGTAGATGACACACCCATATTAACTGTTTTTTTAAAATTTTTTTTGCTTGATTTCCATCTGAAGGGTGTATACATTTATTAGCACACTCTGCATATCTGTAGAACATTTCATTTTCTTAGAAAATGCCTGTCTGCCTATCCATATCTATTCACCAGTACATCTGTCTACCTGTGGATCTAAGAAATAATACTGAGAGAAAA
This sequence comes from Sciurus carolinensis, assembly GCF_902686445.1. Classification (NCBI taxonomy): domain Eukaryota; kingdom Metazoa; phylum Chordata; class Mammalia; order Rodentia; family Sciuridae; genus Sciurus; species Sciurus carolinensis. The sequence continues at coordinate 90,255,190 of NC_062219.1, forward strand.
CAAACCTAAACAATAAAAGTTGTTTAATATTTTTAAGTTTCAGTCTATCTATAAACATACATTATCTGCATAATCAGTAAATATTTAAAAATAAAATATTCTATATAAAAAAGAGTCAACCAAGTCTACTACACTGTGCATGTATGTATATGTGTATACCTGCTTATGTCACTAAGGTGATTTTTCTCTTTTATATTTTGTTCTTTTTTTCTTTTGCATTGAACATTATTATTTCTACTTGCAAAACATTATCAAAAAACAAGCATCCCATTTTAAGAAAGAATACATTGACTACTAAAACACTCTACAGAAATACATGTGCTTAGTCCCAACCACTAAAGAATATGTATAACAATTATTATATTGAAAATACAGGAAAATAGTAAAAATAACTTGATCACCAGAATATAAGAATATATATGCATAAACAGATATATGACAAATGAAAGTGCACAAATCATGTTCAGTAAAATAGTTACAATGAAGCCAAGGATTTCCATCTGGAAACACAGGACCCAGGAGTTACTTTAGAGCTATGCCACCAGCCACATGTGTGGCTATTTAAATTAATTAAATAAAAAAAAATTAAAACTCAGTTCCTCAACTCCTAGACACATTTCAGGAGACCAACAGTGCCAACCCATTAAACTGTGCAGATGAGGGCATTTCCATCTTCACAAAAAATTTCACTGAATAGTGGTGATGAAGAGGGTGTCATTTAGAACAGAAAGCAAAGAGGCTGTTGGTAGAGATCAGTGGGAAAGTGCTTGCTTACCTACCATGCACGAGGTCCTGGATTAAATACACAGGACCTCAAAAATGAAACAAAACAAAACTTAGAAGCAAAATAACAATTAAGAAACTCATAAGGGAACTAAATAATATATCTAACTAGTTAGGGACTGAGAAATAATAGTGTATAAATGTTTTTATAACAAAATGAAATGAATTTTTTGATATATGAAGACAACTGTAATTCCATGGATAGCATTATTAACTCTAGAATGTAACTGAAAATGAAGATAGTCTTTATTTATGAAAAATGTTTCTGAGTTCAGGGGACTAGCTTAGTGGTAGAGCATGTTTTTAACAAGCACGAAGCCCTGGGTTCAGTCCCCAGCACACACCCCCACACAAATAATGATTCCCGTAGATGCAAAAAATGAGCACTCAGTATATTAAAGGGCTATGTGTCTACAAGGAAATACGTAATTTTTTAAAGTTAAATAACAGCATATTGAACAGAGTTGATCGTCTGATGGACTTTATGCTATATGGCAAAAGAATAGGTATGGGAGAAGGCTAAAGAAGAAAGATCCTGCTTTAAGTTGGTGCCTAGCAAAAATCTACAATGGATCTTTTAAAGTATTTTTAATATAAAAAGCAAACAGGTCACTGTAGTAAGGTTTACTGAAAACAAGTTATTTACTTAATTATTATCATTTTCATCAAACACATTTATAATGTTTACTATGTGCCAGCTACTGCTACAAGCATCTTGAAATTCTATGACACCCCAGGGTAAACACAGGATTACTACTTTCATTTTACAGTTTTAGAAACAGAAGGCAAAGAGGTTAAGTCATGTGTACAAGATCCCCAGTTCAACTCAGACAGTTGGTATACAGCCTGTGCTCTACAACCATTAAGATGTGTTTTTAAAACACATCAGGAATAACTGGATTTCTTCAAAGCAGGAGACAAAGTTTCTCAAAATGCCCTTCAGTATAAGGAATAGAAATATAGTTGGGTAATATTGCTGAGTGTATAACTGGCAAAGGAATGTTATATAGTGAACATCTATCAATCAAACAATCACGGATATCTAATGTATCTTGAATATACACAGATTCATGATATAAAATATTGCAAAGGATAAAACAATATGTTGTAATAAAAATGAAATAAAATAAAATGTACATAAAATCTTGCATTTAAGTTAATTCTGGAAGAAGTAAAGAGCTGAATAAAAAACTTTAAAGGACTAGAAGAAAATAGATGTGAACATAGCTCAGAGTTCAGGGTAGAAAATGTATCTAAGCATGGAACAACAAGAAACAATTCAAAAGAGAGAAAACAAAGTATTTGACAAAATATTAACATATACTCAAGGCAAAAATAAACTAAAAGAAAAATAATAATTTGGGAAAAAATCATGTGATGGATTAATAGTTAATATTATTAATATGCAAAGGATCTTTATCATTCATGAGAAAAAGAATAGCAGGGCGTGGTTGCGCATGCCTGTAATGCCAGTCAGTCTTGAGGCTGAGACAGAAGGATTGTGAGTTCAAAGCCAGTCTCAGCAATGGTGAGGCACTAAGCAACTCAGTGATACCCTGTCTCTAAATAAAATACAAAATAGGGCTGGGGATGTGGCTTAGGGGTCAATTGTTCAATCCCCAGTAACAAAAAGACAAACAAACAAACAAAAGAATAACATTCCAATTTGTTGTCGAGCAAAGGCTATATTAGGCAATTTACCACAAGAAATACAAAAGAAATGCTAGATGACAGTATTATTTTAACTATAGTAATCAATCAGGTTTTATATTAGGGTATTAGGATAGATGATCTGCAACTCTTCTCCATTTTAAATTCTATCACTGTTTGTATTTTAAAAAAGTGAAGCTGTGGGAGTTCTATGTCCAGACAGACAAAACAAAACAAAACAAAAATCCAAGTGTTGCATATTTAATAAATTCCAAACAAAAGAAAGCTGATAATAGTAACCAGCTGTTTCTTTCTTTTCACTGAAAAGAAAATGAGTAAAAACAAAACTGCAGCATTAAAGATTTAAACTAGAATTAAAGAAAACTTACTTGACATCAGAGGATGTTTCAAAGTAGGATGCATTTAGATTGTTCCTGAATGTTTGGATAAGTTCCAAATTGGGAAATTTCAAAAATAAAACTGATAGAACATCTGTGGATATTTCTTTGAGATCTGTCATTCTAGTCTGATAGAAACTTATAAGCAATCTTAATCAAAGGAGAGAATACATGAGAATTAGACTGTGTTTAAGATATTCCCATTACCTGTTAATTCATGAAGCTAATTTTAAAACTTTACCACAATTTAATGACCTTCCAAACATAATTGCCATGACTAGGCATACAAGATGTTATAGTTAGGTAAGTAGCAAAACCCTTTTACAGAGCTTGACTTAATCCCTTATTATTCATAGTATATGTAGTTATTAACATTTGTAATATGTATTTCAATAGATTATAGCATTTATTCTATATGCCTTATTGTACACCAGGTTCTGTGCTAACTAAGCACCTCACATAGTAGGGATAGTAGGGACTCCTTTTAATTCTATCAGTAACCACACAAGGTGTGTACTGTCATCTTCATTTACTGATGATAAATTAATGACTCAGAGAATATAAGTAACTTTTATGGTCAAAAAACTCCCCCATCACCTCCAATTATTTGTTCAATTGATTTAATTTCACCTTGAACCACATCCGCTGACCTACTTAGGTTTTCAGCTGAAGCTGTGGTGGACAGTTCCTGTGCATCCTTGGATATGTTGAATTTCACTTCGAGCTCAACTTTCCCTACTCTCTTCCACTTTCTGTCTTTCATATTTTTTCCCGAAGTCAAGGAATTTATTTAACCCTGGGAAGGTAGCCTAAAAGAGTGGGAAGAGTTAATGCTCCACCGAAGGGTGAAAAGTTAGTGGACTGAGGTGTCAGCTTCCTGGCTTATAGGGGAAGGACTCTGAGGAACTTTCCATAGAGTCCTAAGAGGTCTCCAGTGGGACTCAGTCCCAGTTGCCTACAGTGATAAGTGGATCAAAAATACACCCTTTAGTTAGTTTCTCCTTATTTCCTATTTTCCTCATTCCTCACTCCTGTATCCCAAGATCCCTCCCAAGTGACCTGTCCTTAAGTTATTGATTCCAACTTTGTTTCAGGGGAATTCAAGGGAAGACAACCTCTATGGGTGCTTGTGTCAATTTGTACAGTACTATTTTCTGCCTCTTTAATTGCTCTCTTACCACTACTCTAAACACCCTTGCCTTATCAACTTTCTGAAAGAACTACCCCAGCAATTCAAATGTCAAAGTGCTTTTTTGTTCCTAGGTCCTTAACTACTCCTAGAGAAAATTATGTTTGTACTATTTTTGTAAATTCATAATCACCAACCTCATTCTACATCCTTAAACTGCACTATTCTCAAATCCTTGGTATAATGAATTCTGCTCTTACTTTCAGATAACCTTGTTTCCTACAGAGAAAACATAAGCTATCATATATGCCTTCCATCAATGCCATGACATCTACAAATTTACTTATATCAATACCATCCATCCTTTCTTCTGTTTTTGTACATGAAAGAATTGTCTCATGCTGTTTAATGCTAATCTCTCAATCTGTGCTTCCAATCTGGCCCTTTTCTGTTTTCTCTTGGAATTGATGTTTAAGAGTACGCTCCTCTTCTGAATCTTCAAACTGCTTTCCTCTACTCCACAACCACAATGTGCTAGTGAACCTTCTGTAAAAATTCTTGCACTTTTGTCTCCTGCGCTTTCCTGCTTCATCTGTTCCTTTCTTTTTCAGATAAACTTCCTGAACCAGGCTTGCTCTACTTCCTATCTGCAGTCCTTGGCCACCCACAAAACTGTAGCACACTCTGATTGATTTCTGCCCTTGCTGCTCCTTAAAAATGGCTCATGCCTAGGTCATTCTCAGGTGACCATTCAGACACTGTTCGGGCTTTTTCTTCCTTGGTATATCAGTAGCATTAGATATTTCTTAGACCACCTTACTTCCAAGAAATATTCACTTGCTGAGACACTACATCCCTTTGGGTTTATTCTATTTCTATAGCCACATTTCCTCATTTTTGTTTTTGCTGGATTCTTAAAGTATTGTTTCACAGAGGTCTACCCCACATTCTTTATCTCCCAACATCCCCTTTCCCTTGATGTTTTCTCTACTTCTACAGCTAAAGTGATCATCTATATACTAATGATCTTCAAATTTCTAATTTCAGTCTAGGTATCTTTTGCATTTTTGAACAGTTTTTTTTAAGACATGAGTTACATACCATAACATTGACATATTTCATATGTATAGTTCAATGAGTTTTAGTAAGACTATATAATTGTATAACCATCCATCACCATGATCTAGGATTAAAATGCTTTAATTGCCCCTCATATTTCAGCCACTTAAGAGCACTGAGACACTTTTTCTCTGTATTTTTAATTTTTTCCTAGACATTCCATAGAAATAGAATCATGCAACATTTAGACCTTTTGGTCTGGCTTCTTCGATTCATCAGCATGCTTTTAAGGTTTAAGACACAGTTGCATGGAGAAGTAGATTTTCTTTTTAGTTTGGAGCTAATATGTGTTTGTGTCTGGGTATGTGATATTTTGTCTATTAATTTATTCATTTTTTTTAGATGTTCTAAATAATGGTGCTGTGAACAATGATATTTACACTTTTCCTTGGACTTAGGTATTTATTTATCTCAGGTAAATACTTAATAATACAAATGCTAAACCATATGGTAAATGTTCAACTTTTTAGGAAACTTCCAAACCAATTTCCAAAGTGTCATTTGACATTCCCATCAGCAATATATAAAAATTTTAAATTTCTATATATCCTCACCAATAGGGGGTATTGTTAGTCTTTTTGATTATGATAATTTTAGTGGGTATATAGTAGTATTCCATTGTAGTTTTAATTAAACTTTAATCATTTATTTAATGATTAATGATCTTATCTTATACTTATTAATCATACCTATATTTCTCTGATAAAGTGTGATAAAGTGCCATTTCAAATCTTTTAAATTCATTTTAATTAGTTTGTCATCTTATTGAACTTTAAGTTTTTAAATGTGTTCTTTATACAGGTCATCATGATATATAATTTGCAAATATTTGCTCCCAGAATATGTCTTAATTTAGTTTATGTTTGTAATAGTATTTTTAAATTAAAAAATTAACAGTTTTACTGAGGTATAATTAAATGCAATAAACTTTCATATATAGTGAAATATAATTTCATAAGTTTTAACATAAGTGTACACTCATGAAACCATCACATTTAAACTAGCAAATATCCCCATGTTTGTTTACATTTTCCCAATGATTACTATGTTGAACATGTTTGCAAGTTTATTTGTAATTCGTGTATATTTTGGGGTGAAGTGTCTGTTCAAATCTTTCTTACTCATTTCAAAAACAATTTGCTTAAGATATTTGTACATTCTGGATAAAAGTACTTTATTATATAGGTTATTTTCAAATATTTTCTTCTATGTGGTTTGTTTTTTCATTCTTAGCAGTGAATTTCAAAGGACAGTTATGTTGATAAACTCTAATAATTTCTTTTTTATTTATTGCTCTTTCAGTGTCATAACTAAGAAATTTTGCCTAATTCAAATGCATAGAGAATTTTGTTTTTTTCTAGAATTTTTTATTATTTATATCCATTATCTATTTCAGTTGATAATCAGCTATCTCTCTCTCTATATATGTGTGTATATGTTTTTTTCTTTTTAAAATTCTTTTCCATTGGCCTATTTGTCTATCTTTACATTAAATCCACTTAATTATCCTCTTAATTATCTTTATGATAAATGATAACATCAGGTGCTCCAGTTTTTTTTTTAAGCCATTTTAGCTATACCAGGCTATTTGTATTTCCATAGGACCTTAGATCAGTTTGCTGACATTTAGCAAAATGTTTCAGCAAATGAGAACAGAAATTCAACGTATAAAAATCTCTGGGAGTGTATGAAAGCAGTTTTAATAGAAAATTTATAGCATTCAGTGCTTATAATAAAAAACAGAGGGATCTCAAATAAATAAGCTTATGGTTCACCTCAAGACATTAAAAGAGAAAGAAAACACAAATTCCAAAATCAATAGAAGGCAGGAAATAGTAAAAATCAGAGCTGAAATAAATGAAACTGAGAATTAAAAACACTACACAGGATTAGTGCAACAACGAGTTTGTTCTCTGAAATGGTAAATAAGATTGACAGACCTTCAGCCAGACTACTCAAAATAGAGAGGAGACCCAAATAAACAAAATTAGAGATGAAAAAGGAGATATCACCAAATAACTCTGAAATCCAGAGAATCATTAGAAACCATTTTTAAATATGTACTCCTCAGATCTAGAAAATTAGAAGACATTGGCAAATTTATAGACACAGATGATCTGTCCAAATTGAACCAGGAAGATATAGAAAATTTAAACATATCAATATTAAGTAATAAAATTGAAAAAGAAATTAAAGTCCAGACCAGATGAATTCTTAGCTGAATTCTACCAAACCGCTAATGAATAACTAATACAAATCTTTCTTAAATTATTACATGAAATCAAAAGGGGAGAAACATTCCCTAATACATTCTATAAAGCCAGAATAACCCTGATATCAAAATCAGATGAAGACCCAGCAAGGAAAGAAATTACAGACCAATATTCCTGATAAACATAGATATAAAATCCTTAATAAAATAGTAGCAAACTATATTAAAAAACATATCAAGAAGATAATACACCATGATCAAGTGGGTTTCATCCCAGGGATGCAAGAATGGATTAACATACACAAATTAACAAATGTAATTCACCACATAAATAGAATTATGGATAAGAATCATATGATCATATCAATAGATGCAGGACAAAGCCTTTGATAAAACATGATGAACATTCATGTTAACACTGGAGTAACTATGGATAGAGGGAACTTACTTCAACATTATAAAGGCTTTCTATGGAAAACCTAAAGTCCAAGATTATACTGAATGCAGAAAAACTGAAAGCATTTCCTCTAAAATCAGGAATAAAGACAGGGATGTCTACTTTTACTACTTCTATTCAATGTAGTTGTTAAAACTCTATAGTGAGAGTAATCAGGTTAGAAAAAGGAAATTAAACAGATACAAATAGGAAAAGAGGAAGTCAAACTATCCCTGTTTGCTGATGATACAATCCTGTATCTTGAAGACCAAAAACAAACAAAAAACCCAAACCAAAACAAACAAAAAAATTCTACCAGAAGATTTTTAGAGCTGATAAATGAATTCAGCAAAGTAGCAGAATATAAGATCAACTTTTATAAAATAATTTCCTATATATGAATAGTGATTTTACTGAGAAAGAAATCAGGAAAACTGTCCCATTCACGACAACCTCAAAAACAAAAAATAACCAAAGCAAAACTTGTGAATTCATCTAACCAAGGAGTTTAAAAAGCTCTACATTGAAATTTATATAACACTGAAGAAAGAAATTGAAGACCTTAGAAGATGGAAAGACCTCCTTCTTGAATAGGCAGAATTCATACTATCAAAATGGTCATATTAATAAAAGCAATATGCAGATCAATGCAATACCCATCAAAATACCAATGACATTCTTCACAGAACTAGAAAAAAACAGTTCTAGAATTCATTTGGAAGAACAAGGAGCCCAGAATAGCCAAAGCAATACTGAGCCAGAAGAGTAATGCAGGAAGCATCATAAAACTTGATATACTACAGGACTAGTAACAAAAACAGCATGATATTGGCATCAAAATAGGCACAAAGACCAATGGAATAGAATAGAAGATACAGAGACAAAACCATATACTTACAGCCATCTGATACTTGACAAAAGTGCCAAAAATATGGGTTGGAGTAAAGACAGTCTTTTAAATAAATGGTGCTGGGAAAACTGGGTAGCCTTTTTTAGAAGAATGAAACTAGACAAAACTAGAAATGAACCCAGCTATCCCACTCCTTATTTACCCAAAAGAGCTAAAACTAGCATATTAAAGTGATACAGCAGCATCAGTGTTTATAGCAGCACAACTCACAATAGCTAAATTATGGAACCTGCCCAGATGGCCATCAATAAATGAATGGATTAAGAAAATGAGGTAAATATAAACAAAGGCATTTTATTCAGTCATAAAGATTGAAATTTGCTGGTAAATGAATAGAAATGGAGAACATCATGATAAGTGAAATAAGCCAAACTTAGTAAGTTCAGGGTTGAATATCTTTCCTCTCATGTGCAGAAGGTAGAGAAAAATAAGGGAAAAAAGGTGTCGCCGCCAGCAGCAATTTGTTACCGTTTGCAGCAACAATTGCGTGGGTATTTATCGGAGGTGGACTGGAAACTGAGCTATTTCTATTATCTTTCTCTTTAGTGCACTGCTTTCTTGCTTGCTCACTTGTTCCCTAGCTTATAGAGGAAGAAAGGCTTTGAGAGGAGAGAGAGAGAGAGAGAGGCTTTGCATAAGAAAGAAAGAGAGACTTTGCTTAAGAGAGAGACTACACTTTCAGAGATCTATATCTTCTTAGTTCTGCTGCTTCTTCTTAAAGGTGCATCCTGCATCCTGCGTCCTTCACTCTGCTATCTAGAGGTGTGGTTTTACTTCTCCATTCTGCAGTCTGCAACCTGCATTCTGCCCTCTCATTCTGCCATCTGCCTTCTGCGATCTATCAGAGGTGCTGCTTTTATACTTTGTGCTTCCTATAGGTGGGTGTCTTATAGACCTAAGGCAGCCATTTAGCTTAGGATTAGCACAATTGAGGCACACCCCTTGGTACCAATCAAGAAAGAATGAGGAATATCTGTTGACCACTAGCACAAAGGAGACATTAACTAATTAGGTAAAAGTAGATCACACCGTGTTAACATTAATTATGTGCCACCTCTTGGCTCAATGCCACCCACCATCCTAGGGTTACCCAAACATGTCTTCTGCAAAAAGGGGGGTGAGATTGGATATCACAAAGATATAGGGAAGAAAAGTGATATAAGATATACTCCATCTTTGTATAAATATATCAAAATATAGTCTAAAAAAACAGAGGAAATCTGAACCCAATGGTAATCACTCCCTATTCATTCCCTTCTAGCCTCTGGGAAGCACTTTTAAAGTTTCTGTTTCTATTATATAGCTCTTAGTCATTTGTTAAGGTTTGAATAATGGTTTATAATATCATTAGATATGCTTATCATTTAAGCTGGTACAAATATAATATTGTCAATGTATAATAATTTCTAATAAAAATATTTTAATTGAAAAAATAAAGGGAAGAAGAAGGAATAGGAAAGGGCAGTAAACGTGGAATGAATTTGACAAAATCATACTATCTGCATATATAAATATACCACAGTGAATTCTACCTTATGAATAAGTAGAAAGCACCAATCAAAAATAAATAAAGGATGCTAACATGCGCAAAGGCCGCGGTTCAAATCCTCCACACCTCAGGTGGAAATAAAATTTAAAAAAATGAAAAAATGTTCAACATCTCTAGTAATAAGAGAAATGCAAATCAAAACTACCCTAAGATTCCATCTCACCCCAATTAGAATGGCAATTATCAAGAACATAAGCAACAATAGGTGTTGGCAAGGATGTGGGGAGAAAGGTACACTCATACATTGCTGGTGGGGTTGCAAATTAGTGCAGCCACTCTGGAAAGCAGTATGGAGATTCCTCAGAAAACTTGGAATGGAACCAATATTTGACCCAGCTATCCCACTCCTTGGCCTGTACCCAAAGGACTTAAAATCAGCATACTACAGAGATACAGCCACATCAATGTTCATTGCTGCTCAATTCACCATAGCCAGATTGTGGAACCAACCTAGATGTCCTTCAATTGATGAATGGATAAAGAAACTGTGGCATATATATACAATGGAATATTACTTCACCATAAAGAATGATAAAATTATGGCATTTGCAGGCTAATGGATGAAATTGGAGAATATCATGCTAAGTGAGATAAGCCAATCTCAAAAAACTAAAGGATGAATGATCTCGCTGATAAGCGGATGAAGACATATAATGGAGGGTGGGAGGGGTTAGCGTTAGGATTAGGGTTAGGGTTAGGGTTAGGGTTGGGGTTAAGGAGGGTGGTAAGAATGGAGGAAGGAAGGACTGTATAGAGGGAAAAGGGGTGGGAGGGGTGGGGGGAAAGGGAAAAAAAATAACAGAATGAATCAAACAACATTAACCTATGTAAATTTATGATTACACAAATGGTATGCCATGACTCCATGTACAAATAGAGAAACAACATGTATCCCATTTGTTAACAATAAAAAAAATTTTTTTTAAATAAATAAATAAAGGAATAAAAAGAAGATCAGTAGAGTAGTAGAGTAGAATAGGAACTGAAATGGAGTAAGTAAAATTTCTTGCATACATGATTTTATCAAAATGAACTCAACTATTATATACAACTTTAATGAACTAATTTTAAAAAGTTTCTGATTTTCATTGAAATTTCATTAAATCTATAGATCAATTACATGAAGGATTGTCATCTTAAAAATACTGGGTCTTCCAATCCATGAAAATATCTCTTCATTTAGTTCTTCTTGAATTGCTATTAGCAATAATTTTTTAGTTTTCAGTATATACATTAATCACTAAGCTGCCTTTAAAATTTTCACATAAATAATCTATTCTTTTTAATGCTCTTATAAATGAAATTGTTTTCTTAATTTCATTTTGATTAAATATTGTTAGCATTTGGAAATAAAGCTGAAATCTGAACACTGATATTGATTACTACAGCCTTTCCAAACTTGTTTAGTTCTAGTAGGCTTTTTTTTTTTTTGACATTTCCTTTAGATAATTTACATATAAAGTTGTGCCAACAAAAAACAAACCCATATTTCCTTATTCTCTTGATTTTTAGCTTTTACTTTCTCTTTCTTGTAGTATTACACTGGCTAGAACCTTCAATCCCATACTGAATATAAATTATAAAAGTGGACATTCTTACATTGATTTTGACTTAGGTTAAATAATTCAATTTTTATCACTAAGTGAATGATACTAATAACTTTTTAAATTTTCACAGATAGCCTTTATCAGAGAGAGGAATAATTCTTAGTTTAATGAATGGGTATTTCATTTTGAAAATTGTTTTTTTCTTCATCTACTGAGGCAATCATACAGTATTTGTATTTTTTCTGTTTGTATCATGTTTCAACTACTTTTCAAATGTGAAAATAATATTTCATGTGTGTAATTGTTTGTATATTTCTGGATTCATCTGAACGTGGGCTTTTCTTTGTGCCAAAATTTTAAAACTCTTATTACAACATATATAATTAAAATAGGTGTGATAATTTTTCTATTTGGTCTTGGGCAGTTTTAGTAATTTTATACTTTCTAAGAATTAATAAATTTCATTTGTATAATTTACTTTCACAAATTGTGAATAACATTCCCTGGTAAACCCTTTAGTTTCTGTAGGCTCTATAGTTGTATCTCCTCCTTCATTTAAGTTACTGGTAATTTTTGTCTTCTATTGTTTTCCTGATCAGTCTAGCTAAAGATTTATCAATTTGGTTTGTATTTGCAAAGGATTGGGTTCTGATTTTGTTGCTTTCTTCTTATACTATTCTTTTTTTAAAAAATATTTCCTTTATTTTCATTCTGATTTTGTTTTTTCTGCCTTCTACTTACTTGGGGATTGACATGCCTCCACCCCGATTCTTGAGGTAGATGCTTAGATGCTTAGATTATTACTATTAGATCTTCATTCCTTTCTAATATGAGTATTTAATATTGTATATTTAAATGTTTTTATTTTCATTCAGTTCAAAATGTTTTTAAATTTTCCTTTTGATTCTTTCATTAACTTATGGATTATTGAGAAACATTTTGTTTCAAAACATTTGAGAATTTGACAAATGTTTTTTCTGGTATTTTTAATTTAGTTCTATTGTGATCAGAAAACATTTTATATGCTTGGCGTTCCTGAAACTTATTAAGATTAATTTAATAATGAATAATACAATCTAGCTTTATAAATGATAATTTTACTGATGGAATATTGCAAATTTCAAATATAATTAATTGTTTCTATTTATTTCAAATTGCCTATTCCCTTTCATTGCTACCAGTCTATGCTTCATGTACTCTGAGTTTCTGTTAGAAAAATGCACATTTATTGTTACATCTTCTTGATATATTGTCCCTTTTATAATTGTAAAATAGTTTTTCTTGTCTCAAATATTGTCACAGAGTCTATTTGTCTATTTTGATATTGTTATAGCCATTCCACATATTTTATTATTTCTTGGATATCTAGTATATCTTTGGATGTTTTAAACTCAACCTATTTGTATTTAGCATCTAATCTGTATCTCCTGTAGGTGGCATATAATTAGAGCTTGCTTTCTAAAATTCAGACTGACAATCTCTGCCTTTCGTTTACAGTATTTATTCTGTTTACATTTATACCTGCACAAACTGAACTTTGATTCATTAATCACATCCTATAGAAAAATTAACTCAAATGGGTTATATACACAAATGTATAATCCAAAGGTATAAAATTTCTAGAACAAAACATAGAAGAAATCTTTTGTAATAATGGGACAGATAAAGGTTTCATTTTGTTATTTGATCTATACACCTCATGTCTCTTTTCATTCCCATTTCTTCTCTACTACTTTCATTTGATCAACAAATACTTTAGTCTACTATTTTAGCTTTTTTCTCATGAGGTTATAGCTTTTCTAAATTTTAAAAAGATTTTAAAGTGTCCTAGCACTTACAATATGCATCCTCACCCTCATAAAATCTATTGTTAATATTTATTTAATTTCGGTAAACTATGGCAAAGTTTAATTAATTTTAATTTCCTACCCTTCTTTGTATTATTTTGTCATATTCATATATCTCTCTATGTTATAATCCTAACAGTACATATCATAGTTATTGCTTTAAAATTATATATTAAAAAGAAATTAGAAGAAAATATAAATGCATAAATATTCATATATCACTATCACACACACACATATATAGTATATTTACATTGGCCATATATTTATAATTCTAATGTGCTTCATTTCTTTCTGTGGGTCAAGTCACTGTTGTTATTTATTTAAAGCCTGTGGAATTCCTTTAGTAATTCTTTTAGGTCGTGTCTGCTAGTAAGAATTCATTTTGCTTTTTGGTATTTGGAAAGGTCTTTATTTTTTCCTTCGTATTTGAAAGCTTTATTAAATACAAAATTATTCGACATCTTTCTTTTTTAATTTTTCACTTTGAATATGTCATTCTATTGCTTTCTGATCTCTACTATTTCCAAAGAGACATTTGCCATTATTCTTACTGTACTGCCATGTATATGCTGATTTATTTTTCTCTGGGTGTTTTTGAGATTTAGTGTTTATATTTGTAGTTGACTTTATCTAGAAGTGATTCTCATTGTGTTCATTGATTCAGGATCAATATATTAATATTTTCATCAAATTTTTCAAGCTTTAACTTGTGTTTTCCTCTGTCTGTTCATCTCTCTCTTCTCCTTCTGGAAATTCCATTACATAGAATTTGGTATGTTTGGTGTTGCCTCACATCAAGGTCTCTATGGCATTATTTATTTTTCCTTAATTTTTTTCCTTTGTTTTCTGGATTGGAGAATTTAACTAAACTATATTCAAGTTTACTGAGTTTTTCTTCAGTCATCTTAAAACTGCTGTTAAGTCCAGCTGTGGATTTTTAACTTGGGTTATTAGATTTTTAAGCTCTAGTTTCTCAATCACTTTCCCAATATTAAAAACATGTATTTTCTCAATCACGTTTTTATTTCTCTATCCTGTTAAAATCTACCCCCATGCGCGCATACACATACACATGCGCACAATACTGCATATAAAGATTGGTTAAGAAAAGGAAGTTATAAAACAGAGTTTTCCTTTCCCAAATGAGAATTTCTAATCTGACTTAAGGATACCTGAGGCTTACTTAAGATTTTAACATAACTTACAATAGATAACTAATTTAGTGCTTTGTTGTTGATGATGATAAAGAGGTGACTAGCTGGTATATCTCTGGCAGCCAAACATAAACTAAGACTGTAAATTTTCCAAAGTTGCCAAGTCAAAGCAATAGGCTCTATTTGTGATTCAGGTCTTGAAAACAGGAGGCCTGATTCTAATCTCATGGCTGCCTGTAGCTGTCTGAATTTACATATATTATTTCCATTATCAATCTTGAGATATTTAAGGGATAAAAGGAAATAGCTCCTGAGCAATGCTGAGGTTAAAAAAATATATATATGTAAGTGAATATGTTATGAATTATATTCACCTCAATCCTTTTAAAATGATGACCCTATAGGGATGAATCAAAGTTTGAGACAAATTTGTGTTTAGAGGCCAGTGTTCCTCCTTTTTGAA
Source organism: Sciurus carolinensis (assembly GCF_902686445.1). Lineage (NCBI taxonomy): Eukaryota > Metazoa > Chordata > Mammalia > Rodentia > Sciuridae > Sciurus > Sciurus carolinensis. The sequence continues at coordinate 90,270,390 of NC_062219.1, forward strand.
TAACTGACCTCAAAGAGACTTTGTCTTGATAAAGACTTATTTGTTACATTACTATTTGCAATTCTTTTAACTGAATGGATTTGAGCCAATATTACTCACCTAATTGCATTTGTGACATAAATCTAATTTAAGTCCTTTCTCCAAGAGGATAAAACTTAATCTAACAAAATAACTTCTGTAAAATCAGCTTATATAAATTTTCTTTAGTAACTACAAATACAGTTATCTTAATAATTATAGGCTGCATTGCAAATTTTACTTTGCTCATATTTTGTATTTGAAAAATAAATCTTCTTTCAAGAGACACTTTCACTGAAGTACCACAAAATACTTCTACATTCTAATTACAATAGTCTATTACCTCAAATAATTTTAAACACAAAAATGCCAATATAATTTAAAATTTTAGATGGTCATTAGAGTTCCAAATAGAAACAGTTTTTGCTTTGATTTGCTAACTTGCCCATGGTATAGTTCTAGTTAAAGAAACAAACAGATTTACTTAAACTCAAGCCTTCTAATGTCAAGTCTCCCTAGTCTTGGCTACCCAATTAACTTGGCTAATTGCTATGGTAGAAAAGCTACCCAGTTGATATTGTGTGGATAGTTCAGAAAGTTAGAAGGTTAGACTCTGGAGAAATCTATTATTAGGCAATGATCATTCACAGTTGCTAATGTAGTCTCAGAATTTTTAGGCTTCTTAACTAATTTTTGTACAAGAACAAAGGAAACAGTCATAACAACTTCTTTGTCATTATAACTTCTTTGGTTACTAAAAGATGGCAGTAAACTAACACATTAATAGAAATGGTCCCAATGTGACATGTTGGCAAGGTGGTATGCCATAGCCTATCCCTCCCACATTGCTTAAAAATATGGTTACTACAAGTAGGATTGACAAATAATAAAAGCCAAATTAATTTCAGATTCAAAGAGGGTAGAGGGAGAGGGAAAGAGAAATACTTGATTTTAAGCAGGGAGGCAACTAAGTCCTAGGACATGAAGTACAACAAGAAGGTGCTTCTTTTGGGAACCTGTAAAGGTTAATTTGAATTATCAACTTGATTGGATTAAGAGATGCCAAAGATTAAGAGGCTTCTGGGTGTGTCAATAAGGATATGTCTAGGAATGATTGACATGTGGGATAGTGAACTGAAATGGAGACGCTTCTTAAGCATGTGCAGCACCATTCAATAGGATGGTGGCTTGGAGGGAATAAACGTTGAATCAGGAAGCAGCAGCAAATTCTATCTTGGTTCTTCTTGAAAGGGATCTTGATTTTGAGTAAAATTGCCTGAGGATATCAGACTCTTGCTCCTTCACTCTTCTAAAGCAGACTTTGCCAGTGTTTTTTTTTTTTTTTTTTTTTGCGGTGCTGGGAATTGAACCCAGGGCCTTGTGCTTGCAAGGCAAACACTCTACCAACTGAGCTATATCCCCAGCCCGCGCCAGTGGTTCCTTGGGGAGTTCCCAGAAGTCTTTATCTCAGACTCAGGTAGCATATTGATCCTCTTGTTCTGAGGCTTCTGCTTCTTGGACTTCCCAGCTACTGCTTCCTCCAGCTCTACAGTCTGCAGATGGTCATTATGGACTATCCAGCTTCTGGTTGTGTAAGCCAATCTAATAAATCCCTTTTATAATTATACTTTCTGTTGATTTTGTTCCGTTAGAGTACCCTAATACAGAAATCTAAGGTGATGTCCGAGGAGGTGGGTAGATTGTGGGTATAGCAGGATGTCAAATCAACTAATATAGGGCCATTCATCAAAATCATTAGGCTAGCCCCTCTTCTCAGAGGCACCTATAGGCAGAGGAACTCAGTGGGTTTCTCACAAATGTCTCTTGAAAGAAATAATACTAGGAAAATTTTTGAGTGAAATAATGCCATTTTAAATAACAACCTTTCAGGCTTATTTGGAACTGGTACCACATCTAGAATGAAATTTCAAAACTGCCAAATCATCTTTGTACTAGAATGACAATTTCCAAATTAGAGCAATGTCTGCAATAATATTTTAGGCCTGTTCCAAAATTCTCCATTTTATTTCATTTTGATGATGAAGAAAGGAGATGAAATTTTATACTCATCTGGGAGAGACAATTTAGTCTATCACAGCTGCTGCCTGGGAATCTAGGGAGAATGACAGATCCAGAAGGAAATTCTCCACAATCATCACAGGCAAACCTCAACTAGGTCCAATGACTCATCACTCTCACTGCTGTTTCCAACTTGCTCCTTATTTAACCAGGAGAGGTGGATTAGAGAGTTTTTCTTAGAATGTTTGGACAGTAATTAACAGATGTTAAGAGCAAAGAATTTTACATTAGTAAAATCACATTTTTTTCTGAGCTGCAATTTCTGTATTTTTTTTAAATTTATTTTTTATATTTTACAGACTGCATTTTGATTTGTTGTACACAAATGGGGTACATCATTTCGTTTCTATGGTTGTACACAATGCAGAGTCATACCACTCATGTAATCACATATGTACACAGGGTAATGATGTCTGCCTCATTCTATGATTTTTCATATCCCACCTCCCTCTCTTTTCCTTCTACATAATCTAAAATTCCTTCATTCTTCTCTCATTTCCCACTGCCCCAACAACCACATTATGTATCATCATCCACTTATCAGGGAAAACATTCGGCCTTTGGTTTTTTGGGATTGGCTTATTTCACTTAGCATGATATTCTCCAATTCCATCCATTTATTTGCAAATGCCATAACATTATTCTTCTTTATGGCTGAATAATATTCCTCTGTGTATATATACCACAGTTTCTTTATCCACTCATCTGTTGAAGGGCATCTAGGTTGATTCTATAATCCAGCTATTGTGAATTGAGCTGCTAGAAACATTGATGTGGCTGTGTTACTGTAGTACACTGATTTTAAGTCCTTTGGGTATAAACCGAGGAGTGGGATAACTGGGTCAAAAGTGGGTCTATTCCAAGTTTTCTGAGGATTCTCCACACTGCTTTCCAGAGTGACTGTACCAATTTGCAACTCCACCAGCAATGTAAAAGTGTGCCTTTCTCCCCACATTCACGCCAACATCTATTACTGTTTGTATTCTTGATAATAGCCATTCTAATTGGAGTAAGATGACAATTTCCTTATTTATATATGTATTCTTATTCATAAACTGAGCTGCTTCCTGTGAAAGGTGTTTTATTTTTGTCAAAATTGAAAAATGTATTAATATAAATTTATGAAACTGGTAATCATGCTATAGATATATAGGATAATATTCCTATTCCTAGAAAATACATACTCAGGGCAATTATTTAAGTATCTTATTCTCAAATCACATAGGAAAACATCCATACTCTTTATACACTATATATTTCTGTGCAATTCTGATTTTTACAACTGTTTTGCAAACTTTAAGCTATCTCTAAATATAAAGTTTAAAAAATTATTTGGTGGGTATTTCTACTATAATGTTGGATGCTTAATTCTACCCTTGAACCTTATGTAAAGAAATTTATTCATTTATACAGTCAAGACCAGAAGATGCCTTAAAGTATCTTAGATTCACAAACCTCATAATAACTAAGATTATTCCCATAAAATTCTTGATAGATTTATGTAATTATAAGAATGCTTAAAAAGAACAGTTCTAGGTAATCAAACAAATTGATTGCAGGACAACTTTATGTAAGACTTTATGACAAGCACTGGGGATATAAAGACTCAGTGTTGCTGTGCGGAAGACCAGTCTCTGATAAATGCTAAGGGAGTCCAAACATTGAGACTCAGGGGCTTACAGATAAAGTAAGTACAGGCAGTTGTGATCAGGAAGTTTTCATTTTGCAGGCAAAAGCAAAGTCAGCTCTAGCAGTATGGCTAGAAGTGAAACAATGTCTCGGAGGCTGTAACAGAGCATCCTAAAAGACCAGAGTGGAAGCTGTCAAAGAGGTGTGGTTCATGGTGAAGGGACTCAGAGGTTAACTAGACTAGGTTCTTTCTTACTGACCAAGAATGGAACAACTTGAGGATAAATAAAGGCATTAAATTTAAACAGGTCATAATACTAAAAACAAGAAAGCAAAATGAAATATAATTGGTAATCATTTGGAGATGCTAGAGAACTTCCTCATTATTTTGAAAAATGGTATATAAATGGGAAGAAGCAAATTCTACCAAGACCTTTCTTTGTAAAAGGTAAACAGAGAATAAATGGGGAATTTTTAAAAATATTTTTCAGCTGTAGATGGACACAATACCTTTATTTGTTTACTTATTTTTATGTGGTGCTGAGTATCAAACCCAGTGCCTCACATATGCCAGGCAAGCACTCAACCACTGAACTATAGCCCCAGCCCCAGGGAATTCTTTCTTATAGAAATATTTAGCTAATGAATATAGGGAGAATGATGAAATTAAAATAATGCCATTTTGGAACCCTAAAATGAATTAATGGGTCTTAGTATTGATGATCAATGAATGTTTATCATCCCCAAGAGAGAAATTTCCATTCTGTGGATCTTAGCAAAGGAACACCATACAACTTATGAAGTAGTCTTGCCACAAACATCACACATAAATCTAATCTAACCACCATTTAAAGGAAACACAGAGGAGGGAAGGCCATATTAAATTATATCATGATGATGCAATCAGCAAAAACAGATTGTGTAGAATTCTTCAGGACAAATGATCCTGATTCTTTAACAAACAATATAATAAAAACAGACAACTAAATGAGAAAAAGGGGCCACAGCAGATTGATAGACACTGAAAAGCTCAGCAACTAAGCAGAATATAAGGAGCTTATCCAGATCCTGACATGCAAACTATTAAAAATTATGATTTTATGGTACTATTGGAAATCTGAACACCAAATAAGTAGATATTAAGAAATTATTTTTGGCTATGGTGAATTGAGCAGCAATGAACATTGATGTGGCTGTATCTCTGTAGTATGCTGATTTTAAGTCCTTTGGGTATAGGCCAAGGAGTGGGATAGCTGGGTCAAATGGTGTTTCCATTCCAAGCTTTCTGAGGAATCTCCACACTGCTTTCCAGAGTGGCTGCACTAATTTGCAACCCACCAGCAATGTATGAGTGTTCCTTTTTCACCACATCCTCGCCAACACCTATGTTGCTTGTATTCTTGATAATCGCCATTCTAATTGGGGTGAGATGAAATCTTAGGGTAGTTTGATTTGCATTTCCCTTATTACTAGGGATGTTGAACATTTTTTCATATATCTGTTGATTACTTGTACATCTTCTTCTGTGAAGTGTCTGTTCATTTCCTTAGCCCATTTGTTGATTGGATTATTTGTATTCTTCGTGTAGAGTTTTTTGAGTTCTTTATAGATTCTGGAAATTAGCGCTCTATCTGAGGTATGGTTTGGCAAAGATATTCTCCCACTCTGTAGGCTCTCTCTTCACATTTCTGATAGTTTCCTTTGCTGAGAGAAAGCTTTTTAGTTTGAATCTATCCCAGTTGTTGATTCTTGCTTTTATTTCTTGTGTATGGGAGTCCTGTTAAGGAAGTCTGATCCTAAGCCAACAAGTTGAAGATTTGGACCTACTTTTTTCTTCTGTAAGATGCAGGGTCTCTGGTCTGATTCCAAGGTCCTTGATCCATTTTGAGTTGAGTTTTGTGTAGGGTGAGAGATAGGGGTTTAATTTCATTCTATTGCATATGGTTTTCCAGTTTTCCCAGCACCATTTGTTTGAAGAGGCTATCTTTTCTCCATTGCATATTTTTGGCCCCTTTGTCTAGTATGAGAAAATTGTATTTATTTGGGTTTGTGTCCATGTCCTCTATTCTGTACCATTGATCTACCTGTCTATTTTGGAACCATTACCATGCGGTTTTTGTTACTATTGCTTTGTAGTAGAGTTGAAGATCTGGTATTGCAATACCCCCTGCTTCGCTCTTGCTACTGAGGATTGCTTTAGCTATTCTAGGTTTTTTATTCTTCCAGATGAATTTCATAATTGCTTGCTCTATTTCTGCAAGGTACATCATTGGGATTTTAATTGGAATTGCATTGAATCTGTATAGCACTTTAGGTAGTATAACCATTTTGACAATATTAAAATCAGCATACTACAGAGATACAGCCACATCAATGTTCATTGCTGCTCAATTCACCATAGCCAGATTGTGGAACCAACCTAGATGCCCTTCAGTTGATGAATGGATAAAGAAACTGTGGCATATATATACAATGGAATATTACTCTGCAATGAAGAATGATAAAATTATGGCATTTGTAGGCAAATGGTTGAAATTGGAGAATATCATGCTAAGTGAGATAAGCCAATCTCAAAAAAACTAAAGGACGAATGATCTCGCTGATAAGCGGATGAGGACGTATAATGGGGGGTGGGAGGGGTTAGCATTAGGTTTAGGGTTAGGTTTAGGGTTAGGGATAAGGAGAGCGGTAAGAATGAAGGAAAGAAGGACTGTATAGAGGGAAAAGTGGGGTGGGAGGGTGGGGGTGGGAGGGAAAAAAAAAAACATCATTGCCCTATGTAAACGTATGATTACACAAATGGTATGCCTTGACTCTATGTACAAATAGAGAAACAACATGTATCCCATTTGTATACAATAAAAAAAAAAGAAAAGAAATTATTTTTGAAAAATTTTAAGTGATAACAGTATAGGGGTTATGCAAGGAAAAGTTCTTATAGAGACACATGCTGAATTGTTTATCGATGAAGTGTATGCAGTCTGTGATTGCTTCTAAATAATATGACATGGGAACCAACTGAAACAAGGCTGGTTGTAAATTGAAGCTAGCTGGTGTATATATGCAGGTTTGTTATCCTCTCCTACATAGTTTTGTGTTTGTTTCAAATTGTGCATAATAGCAACTTCTTTATTATTCTGAAGTACAAGTCATTTTATATAAACTATGTTCACAAATTTAAAGACATGTCATTTATTTACATTAATTGTTAAACATTTTTTACACTTTTAAAAATACATTTTTAATGTAATTATTAGTGTATTGTTAAACTTTTTGATGCCTATATAAGAATTTGCCTAAACATGACAAAGACTTAGAAATGAAGCAAAACTGTTCATTCACAAACGATGTCTTGCATTTATATGATATTATATGCATAAGACACTGTTCTTAGGACTTAAACTCATTTACCTCATCACAACACTGTGAGGTTAAGTACTACTATATTATCCATTTTATGGTGGAGGAAACTAAAGTACAGAAAGGTAAAGTATGTTAACACAGTTAATAAGAGGAAGAGCCAGGATCTGAACTCAGGCAGTCCTGGTCTAGGGACTGGCTCTTAATCTTTAGCCTGTATCTTCTTCTGTAGCTAATTATTAAGTAAGTTCCCATGTTTTAGGCAAAACCTAGATACAGAAAAATGGGAAAGGTTATGCCAGAACAAAAGGGAAAGGTGAAAGTAAGAACACTTACAAGGCTCAGCAAGTTACTGGGTGTGGGTAAAGCATGGCATTTGAACAATAGAAATTCTAGGAAAATAAGTTGGAAGGGAAGGCAGGATTAGGTTGTGGAAAAACAAGAAGATAGGGGTGTCTGCACATCTTGTAGCATTGGGGAGGCACTGACTTCATAAGTAGAATCCCGGCATTGTACGTTTTGGAGATTGATGGAGCTAGGCCTGTAGGAATAATTATTGGGAGATTATAATTATTGGTAATAGTAATTATTACCTACTTTTAATATTTTCCCCCTGGGAAAAGATTAAAGGTAGTTAAGTCACAATCCAGGCAAAGAAAGGCTGGAAATTAGGATAATGGCATGGTAAAAAAAAAAAAAAAAAAAAGATGTCAGTTATGAGAATGAGATGTGATAGGAAAGAAACAAGAGTTAACAAAATGACAGGTTTCAGACCTGGGGAAAGCCTGGGAGGATGGTCAGGTCCTCCTCACAAATAGGCAAGAATAATGTTGGACAAGAAGCAGATTTAAGACAAAAGAGGAAGAGCTTTGTTTTGGATATACAGAACTGAACTATGGGAATAAACAGGGCATCCAGAAGGATATATCTGATAGGTAGCTGGGCAAAGTGGACCAAACTCCAGGAAAGAGCTCAGGTTTAGGATACTGATTGAGGAAGCCTCCTCCTGAAAGCTGAGAGGTGGATTGGCAAGACAAGTTGAGATTCCTGAGTTTTGAATATTGAACAGTACTATGAGTCTCTCCTCATGTGGATGTTTTTTTCTATTTGTTTTTTATTCGTCCAGAGCATCTAGGACAGACACAGTGATCTTTCATACTGGATTCATGGAGAGGTATAAGAAGTACTAGGAGTTTTTGCATAAGCAATGTGTGATCTCCCAAATGACCCTAGTCTAGCATTTATTTTTCTATTTGTTTGCTTCTTTCTCATGTGGGAGCTAACTAATAAGGGAAGGCCAAATTTCAAAGGCAAAGTTACAGTGAAGATCAGAAGATCCTTCCCAGATAATTCACACATAAAATCCTACTTTAGACAGTCACCTTAGTCTTCTGGCCTATATTATTTGAAGAGTGATGGTGTCATGATTTACTGTTGAAGTTTTGGTCAAATCCAGCAATAGGAGAAGTAGAGAAATGACAGGTAACTTTTCCCTTCTTTTGACAACCTGATGAACCACTGATAAGGGTGCATCAACTAAGAACCCACAGGAATGGAGAAAAAACATGGAAATAATGCTGTACTTTTGCATATTTAAATAATTTCTGTTTGAATTTTAAAAATAAAGATCTGTTTCTTAGAACAGAGCCAATAACCATTTTTCAGTCTTTTCTGGAACTTATGAGTCAGATTGTTTAGTTGAAAGCTTTAAGGTTTCAAATAATTATCTTTTTACATACTCAGTTTATTCCTCCCATGTCAGAACTAGGTGTTCATATTCAACTTCAAACTTACCACATTTTCCATTTACTGCAACCTTGGGCTGAGAAAACCCATTACTTGAATAGATTTTATAGGGCACTTTTATGGTATTAACAACTCTATTCCAGTAGGGGTTCTCTGGAGAAGGAAGAATGTCAGAGGGCTCCTGAGTAAGCACAGCTGGGAATCCTTATCAACAATCAAAAACCAACCACACAAGGCAGTTAAGCACAGCTGGGAGGCATTGTCAGATTCCAGGCTTAGAAGCCAGTGAATAGAAGAGCTGAGATACACATGGTGGCACTTACGTCTTTAACTTTTGGGAAAAATGTCTGCAAGCACATAAGGGCCTCTGGTAGTCTATACATTATAACACTGTGCTGTTTGTGAAACCAGCAACCAGGTAATACTTTAAAGGACTTTAAGCCTCTAGTGTGAGATTTATTCAAATTTATTTTACCCATGAGAACTGATGATTCTGCATAGCAAAGGAAGAATTTTCCTCCAGTGTAGCCTTGTGTCTAGGCCACAGACACAATTTTCACTGAATCAAGGGGCTATTGTTCGCACTTCTAAAAATGAAAGAAAACAGGGAACAAAATTTAGAGATAGGGTTATTAGTTAATATAATTTCAGGTTTTAGCATTTCATTTTGAGAAAATGCATAGAATGAAAGAACCTGACAGGGCTTTTATTTCTTGTGTTTTTGCTTTGTGTTGGTGTAGCTATTGGTGTGTAATAAGTCAGTCGTAATCACTGAACATCCATAGGCTTTGAGCAGAGAGCTCTGGGGTAGTACTTTTTGATTCTGAACCATCAAAATGGGTTTTAAAAGACATCCAAAATCTTAGCAGTGAAGAGAATTTCTAGTGGATCTGTATTTAATACCTTTCCTAACAGGTACTACAAAGTTAGAACTCTGTGTTACAGCCACAAAGCTGGGTGGCTTCCATTATAAGTCCAAAGAGGGTACTGCAGACCAAGACCAATTTCAAAAGAAGCATTCTTTGAGGAATATTTAAGGAATTGTCAGCACATTCCTGATAGGACTCCAGGTATAACTGCCTATATGTTTATAGATAAAAATAACTACTGCTCTCAAACTTTTCTTTTTTGTGCAAGATCTCTGAGGGCATTTATTACAGTACAAACTGGCCTGGCTAGACTTCTGATCCAGTGATGTGGAGTGGGGTTCAGAAACAGGTATTTTAAGCACCCAGGAGATTTTGGTGTAGGTGGTCTACGGACTTTGTTGTGAAAAACACTGGATATAATTTATATTTGATACTTTTAATTAAAATATATACATTGATAATTAGCAATAACCTCAGCTTAATCTGAGGTATGCATTCTCTCACATATTTGACACATAAAAGGAAGATTATTTTATACACAGTAACATGTAATTCATTAAAAGATTTACTGACTGCTATTATTTTTTAATTGACACTTTTCTATGTATGTTATTTAAAATTGAAAACAATATAATTAACTGCAAGATTTATTTTCTTTCCAAGTTAGTAGACTGTCTTACTGGAAAATTTTATTTTTCTATTTTTATTTTTTCATGACTAAGCAAGACATACATTCAAGCTCTGGCTAACTAGAACAAACTTTCTAAGAAAAACATGATATGGAAGGAACATACGTCTTAATAAGGCACTGAACTGTGTTTTCCAAAGACCCTAATGGGCCCACTGGAATTGTTGTAATCTATTAAATTCAATTTACATAGGTGGAAAGCCCTTAAATATGTATTTTGTGATAATGTGCATTTTAAGATGTCCCCTGATAATTATTATACACACTACTAGACTAATGATTATTAACTCAGCAAAATTAATAACATGTATTTTTAAACGATCTAAACTTTCAAAGACTCCCAGAGAGACTTTTTGAATGAAATATTTGAAATAAGAAATTTCCATAATTTTGTGTTCAAAGAAATGAAAGTTTAAAGAATTTTTGAAAATGTTCAGTAATGATGAAATGAACTCAGATTTCAGGACCCTGAATATTTACACTCACATTCAGCTATTTTTGAAAAGTCATATTTTAACATTTTTATTGCCCTGTCACTAGTTTCTACTCTTAATATTCCTTTTTTAAGTGGTCCTAATTGTTCTGAGTTACTCTCCAATAGACCTAAATGAAATGTTCCTAAGTTTTCTCTCATTCTTTGTCACCTTCTCTGACAGGGTTGAATTCACCATTGGACCATGGACCTCTGGATAGCAATAGAAGTAAGAAATTGCATTGCCTCTAGGTTTGGAATATTCATCTTCTATCGATTCTTGTAGGGTCTCTACCTCTGAAAGTCAGAACTTGGCTACTCAAACAAGAGGACTCACTTAAGGTGAAGATTCTAAAAAAAATCCACACTACAAAACCTAGGTTGGATGTTACTTTTAATTTTGTACTATCAAAATTTCAGCAGTGAGGAATTTGTTTTCAAGTTTATAATACCCCTGGAAATAATTCCTTCCCTAAAAGATGTTTTGGTCCCAGCTACAAGCAGGTAGGGAAGTTTTTGTATTTATCGGATTAAACCTTAATCAATATTTTCCCTAAAATGCTAACTGCTCTCAAGTGCAGTCTTTAAATTACATAGTTGATCCTTATATTTACATTAATTCTTTCTTTAAAGTGAAGAATATTACAATCTCTTATGGAAAAATTTTTATACTGGCTGGTCTCAGGTAACTGCATGTCACAATCAACATTCAATACTGAATATAGACTATGGCTAAAATATCACCAAGGAAAACACGTAATGTAAATCCAACTAAATTATCATTAAAGTATAAAGTTAAAAGCAACTTTTAGGAACCTCTACACACTCGCTATAAATTTTGCATGAAGTAACTACTGACAAGACAAAATGAGCAATCCAACAGAATAATGCAAAGTGCAGGCAAAAGAAAAAAAAATGAACACAGATTTCATTTAACTGTACATCTAAAATTAAAGAAAATCCAGGGCCTGTGGTTGAAGAAAACTATATAATACTGTAAATACAGAAAATGTTGAAACTAGATATCTAACAAAAATTAGGGAAGAGAAAAAGGGAGTGGTATATGGTATAGAAAAATTCTTTATCTTTTGTAATGAGATGTTAAAAGATTATCTTTAAACCCACCTTAAGTAACAGCAACAAGCATGTTAATATATGAAGGTAAAAACTAAAAAAATTTAAGTCGACAGTAGTAGGGTGTAAGAAATGAAAACATGTTAAATCTGCATTTGTGAGAAGGAAATCAATTGTCACTAACTGGATAAATAAAGAACTTTGTAAATTTCATGTTGCTCTAGTCATAAATGTAACTATCAGAATAAAAATTTTCACATTTCCAGGAGGAATTCACACAAAGCAATTAAATAAATAATTAAATCCATAATAGAAAATCTTTTTACAAAGAAACCTTGAAATCTTATTGGTTTTATTGGTCAATTTCTAAAAATAGTGAATAAACAACTAACACAATTATTCCATATACTTCTTCATAGAATGGTTAAAGAGGTATCAGTTTTTAATTTATTTTACAAACCCCATGAATGATGATACCAAAGACTTGACAAGGAAATTACAAGAAAGGAGTTTTTCATAATATTTTCATAATATTGATGCAAAATCCTAATCAAAATTACAGCAAATTGATTCTAGTCATACAAAGAACAATATATCATAAACAAATGAATTTTATTCCAGGAATCCAAGGTGGTTTAACACCTGAAAATCAAATTCTGTAAGTCCCTTTATTATTGGAAAAAAGAAAATCATGTTACCATCTCATCAGATGTGAAAGAGACTTTTAGCATTCAGTTTTTTGATTAGGTCATCTAAGGAAAAATCAGCAGATTATATTTTTAATATTCTTATTGCTGAGGAAGGTTCTCTACCAAAACCTACAGCACAGTTATTGGAGAAATACTGAATCCCTTCTCCTTGAATCTAGAAAGGACAAAGATGTGCACAACAGTCCTTTTCTTTAGTAGTGTGGTGGAAGTCCTAGCTAGGAGAGCATGGCAATCAAAGCAAACCAGAAACAAGAACTGGAAAGGAAGAAGCAGACCTGTTTATCCACATTTGCTATAGTATCCTCTAAACTTCTAGAAGTAATTAGTTCAGTAAGCAAGTTGCTGGGAACACATCAAAAAATAAAACTCAAGTGTATTTCAATATTAGAGTCACTGGAATTATAATTCTAAATTGTTTAAAACAGAATCAAAACATCAAATACCTAGCAATCATTTTAATAAAGGTTATGTAAAAATTCTATGGTGACAATTACAATACATTACTGAGATAATAAAGCCTAAATAGATATACTATGAATTGAACAATTCTACCTTATCACAAAGTATGTTCCTCCCAAAGAATTTACAGACTGAAAGAAAACTCATCAAAATCTCAGGCAGGTTGTATGTGTATGAATGTGGAAATTGACATGTTGATTTTAAAATGGATATGGGAACACCAATGGCCTGGGTTACCCAAGACAATTTTAAAGAGCATAATGGCAGATTTTCATTACTGGATACTTGGAATAAATATTAGTCTTTTTGGCAGTGTTGTGTTGGTACAAATGTAGACAAATAGACGAATCATAACAGAGAATTCTTCTTCCCTCCCTTCTCTCTTTTTTCTCTACTCTTGTTAAATTGCTCCCATTTCTGCCATGATCCTCCCATGACCATTGGTATGATGGCAGTGATAATGGGAAGGATTCTGCCATTATTGTTGTCATAATCGTAGTTCATTTTAATTTATGAATATTGTAGCTGTTGCCTAGCTGATTTTCCTAGCATTAGTTCATTTTTTTGTGTTATATTTTTAAATTTAAATTCTTCTAAAACATCTCATGATTTTACCTTAATGCCTGAACACATAAATCAGCATACATTAGCACAGAGTTCGAAGAAATGTTTTCTTATGAAATATTGATACATGAACAATAATATATGTAGTATATGAACCTAGAATTATCTGTAATACAAATGTATATGTTTATACATATGTTTTATGAATACAAAATTTATAAATATAAAAACTATAAAATAAATGTGAAATGCTTTAAAAACAAAGCAATAAATCACACTATTCTGCCCTAACTTTTTTTTTATGTTGCAAACATTTATGACTTTGAATCACAAATGAGACTCTATGATAGGTATATTTTGCCTAAGATGGCTGGTAAATGTGCATTGGTATTCCAATATATGTATTCACATGTATGTATGCATATACATAAAGATCTATACACATTTTTGCATACATGCATGTGTACATTTACTTGTAATTTACATGTACTTTTTTTTTCTTCTTTTTTTTATTGTAAACAAATGGGATACATGTTGTTTCTCTGTTTGTACATGGAGTAAAGGCATACCACTTGTGTAATCATAAATTTACATAGGGTAATGTTGTTTGATTCATTCTGTTATTTTTCCCTTCCCCCACCTCTCCCACCCCTCTTTTCCCTCTATACAGTTCTTCCTTCTTCCATTCTTGACACCCTCCCTAACCCTCACCCTAAACCTAACCCTAACCCTAACCCTAACACTAACCCCTCCCACCCCCCATTATGTGTCATCATCCGCTTATCAGCGAGATCATATGTCCTTTAGTTTTTTGAGATTGGCATGATATTCTCCAATTTCATCCATTTGCCTGCAAATGCCATAATTTTATCATTCTTTATGGCAGAGTGATATTCCATTGTATATATATGCCACAGTTTCTTTATCCATTCATCAACTGAAGGACATCTAGGTTGGTTCCACAATCTGGCTATGGTGAATTGAGCAGCTATGAACATTGATGTGGCTGCATCTCTGTAGTATGCTGATTTTAAGTCCTTTGGGTATAGGCCGAGGAGTGGGAGAGCTGGGTCAAAAGGTGGTTCCATTCCAAGCTTTCTGAGGAATCTCTATACTGCTTTCCAGAGTGGCTGCAATAATTTGCAACCCCACCAGCAATGTATGATTGTACCTTTTTCCCCACATCCTCACTAACACCTATTGTTGCTTGTGTTCTTGATAATTGCCATTCTAATTGGGGTGAGATGGAATCTTAGGGTAGTTTTGATTTGCATTTCTCTTATTACTAGAGATGTTGAACATTTTTTCATATATCTGTTGACTGCTTGTAGATCTTCTTCTGTGAAGTGTCTGTTCATTTCCTTAGCCCATTTGTTGATTGGATTATTTGTATTCTTGGTGTAGTGTTTTTTGAGTTCTTTATATATTCTGGAAATTAGTACTCTATCTGAAGTGTGTGTGGCAAAGATTTTCTCCCACTCTGTAGGCTCTCTCTTACTGATTAATACATTACTGATAGCTTCCTTTGCTGAGAGAAAGCTTTTTAGTTTGAATCTATCCCAGTTGTTGATTCTTGCTTTTATTTCTTGTGCTATGGGAGTCCTGTTAAGGAAGTCTGATCCTAAGTTGACATGTTGAAGATTTGGACCTACTTTTTCTTTTATAAGATGCAGGGTTTCTGGTCTGATTCCGAGGTCCTTGATCCATTTTGAGTTGAGTTTTGGGCAGGGTGAGAGATAGGGGTTTAATTTCATTCTGTTGCATATGGATTTCCAGTTTTCCCAGCACCATTTGGTTGAAGAGGCTCTCTTTTCTCCATTGCATATTTTTGGCCCCTTTGTCCAATATGAGAAAATTGTATTTATTTGGGTTTGTGTCCATGTCCTCTATTCTGTACTATTTATCTACCTGTCTATTTTGGTACCAATACCATGCTGGAGAGATAGCTGCCCTTACTTTTTAAAAAAATTTTTTTAACACTTCTCTGGAGTTCAGACTTTTGTCAACTTCGTATATATCCTTCCATTTTTTCCTCTAAAGTTATGTGATCATAATTGTATACATGCACAATGTAGATCATCTTTTTTGTTTTAAAATCTGGCTATATTACATACGCTTTTGCTTTTAAATTTATCCCTCAATATTACTGATTAATCAGTTTAGAATGTCCAATACAGTCCTGATTCTCTTCAATAGTTCCGCAAAACACTATGATACTGATCTATTATAACTTATTCAAGTATTTTCTGTTAATGATATTCACTGTTTCCAGTTTTCAGTCTCTATGACTCCTGCTTCAATAAACATCATCTCATTCCATACCAGTAAGAACTCTATATGGTTTATTTTTGTGTACTTAGTTAATATTTATGTTATGACATTTGTGTGCCAACTTAGAAGAATTGTTCCAGGAACTTAGTAAATGTTTGAAATTAATTGCATTTGTGTTAGGAGTTATATTAAAGCTTACACTATTTTAAAAAAAAATACCATCATGTACTTGATATACTTTATATGGGCCAGATTCTCCAGAAGGTGATTGCTAGGTAAAAGGATAGTTTTCATTTTTTATTTTTTAATAGATGCCGCCAAATTGTTTTTCCAAAGAGTCTATATCTCTACACATACCACCAGTAATGTATGGGAAAGCCTTTGTCCTTGAATAACATCCAGCAACAGGTGCCAGAGTGATAAGTGTAAAGTCATATCTCATAATTGCTTTAAATTACATCTCACTGATGACTAGTAGTCAGAGGTTTTTTATATGTTTAACATTTTGATTTTACTCTTTAATGAACCACTTTTTCATAGATTTTGTTCATTTAAAATATTGAGTTTTTTTCTCATCAATTTTAAAAACTCTGAAGAATACAGAGGTTAATTGGTTGCCTAGTAATTGTAAGTTTAACAGAACTATTATTTTCTAATTGATTTTGATTATACTCTGTTACCACTAAAATATTTAGTTTCATAGATGTAAATACATCATTTACTTTATAGTTCCTAAGTGTCAAATCTTGGTTAAATATAACTTGGTCTTTAGATTTGTAAAAATGCAAAACGTTTATTTTGTTTTGATTTTGCATAAATCTTTGATATATCTGGAATTTATTTTTGTATAGGATTAAGATATTTTTCACATGGATAGTAAGTAGTAGCAGCACATCTATGAAATAATTCATCCTTTCCCATTGAATAGAAATACAAAATGTATTAAATTAATATAAATCTGAGATCAATTTATAGATTCTGGATTTTATTTCATTAATCTTTATACCACATGATATAGTATTTATATTACTATAGTGACATTATATAATATTATGATGTCTGGTAAAACAACACTTACTCTTGTCCATTATCAAGAGATTTTAACTATATTCAAGTATTTATTTGTCCATATACACTTTAGGAGATTTATCCAATTGTAAACATTTTTAAAATTTGGAATTCCTATTTGTATTGTATTAAATTATGTATTAATTTGAATCACTGAATTGTTTTGTTGTCATTTTAAGAAAATGTTATCTATAGATGTTGCTAGTTTAAGATCTTGTTTCCTGTTGTCTAATATTATTCATATATAGCCTGACTCTTTCTGTTCAAAATTTCCCAAAATTCTTATTTCTTTTGCTACTTACATCACTAGATTATTTCTCAGATTTCTAGATATTCATGGCTAACAAAAGAAAATCTACTTTTTTCAATATATCTCTAATATTCAACCAATCTTTCCAACTTTCTTCTCAATTAAAAACTTCTTGTGTGCCAAGGTCTCTTAAATTTTCTACCTCTACAGTCAAATTTTCAATGAAAAGGGATAGGGTCATATGTTTTCCCCATACTATACACATTATTTAATTTTCTCGTAAAGCAATAGTGATAATAATTTTACCTCCTTAAGTATTAATCTTGCTTATTTAGTTTTTAATCTAATTTTGCCCTTTTTTAGAATAATATTTGTCATTGGATTTTTAAAAAAATGTTGCATCAATTTCTACTTTACTGGGAGATTTTTATTAGGAACGATTATTGCATGTTTTACAAAACTTTAGTCTCTAAATATGTTCATTCAATACCTTAATGAGTTGATGTAATTTATTATAATGACATATAATTCCATAATTTGAATCCTCCTTGACTTCCTAGTATTATATCACTTGATCTTTTACTGAGTGATTAAATTCTACTTGATAATATTTTATTTTTAAAATATTTGTATCTATGTTCATAAATAAAATTTGGCTTTATTTTTATTTTTTATTAGGTTTGGTATTAAAATTATGCCAACTTCTTGGAAGTTGTCTATCTTTTCTTTGGCCCAGAACAGTTCAAATAACATGGGCTAGATAAATCCCTGCTGAAAAAACCAATTTGTCCTGGTGCTTTATTTACTGGTAGTTCTTGAATCATCTCTTCAGTTTCTTCCACAGCAATTACTATAGTCATATTTTCCAGTCATTTTTGGTCAATTTTTTACATTTTTACTAGAAAACCATCCATTTTCTCTAGGTTATCAAATTTGTTTCCTTAGAATTATACATAGCAGTTTCTCTGAATTCTTTTAGTCCATCTATCAGTGGTCATATCTTCTTTCTTATTGTTTTATTTCTATTTCCTAGTTTCTATCTCTTTAGTTGAGTTTTATTTATTTGTTTTATTGGTTATTTGGTAAACCAGTTTTTAAATTTATTTTTTCCTTTCTACAGTTTTTAAATGTTCTGTTTCATCCTTTTTAATGATCATATTTATTAATTCCCTTCTATTTTATTTGGAGCAGTCTTATTTATATATAATAAAAATTAGTTTTGTATTTCATTCTTTAAAATAAACAAGATTTGTACTATGTATTTTCACTCTCAGTATAGCTTTTCATATATTCCATGCTTTGGTTTATTTTCCTGAGCATTGATTTCTATTCATTTGCTCTTTGGTTCAAGTGTTACTTAGGAATGTTTTCTTAATTTCCTGATTTATTACTAATTTTTTTTTTTTGGCAAAGGAATCATACATTTTTCTAAATGTTCTATGAACATTAAAAAAATTAGATAAAATATGAAAGTCTCTCTCACCCCTCCTTCCTTCCCTGTGACTCTCAACAGTGGGATTGATATACACACACCGAGGGCTTTATCTCACTTTATTAGATATGCAGCAAAAACTCAGGAGTCAGCTCAAATTATACCTGAAAGTTCTTATCCCTTTTCTCGGGAAACAAGAGGGATAACAGCAAGGCCCACTGTTGACTGGACTCACATAGTGAGCAGTTCAGAGAAGTAACACATGCAGAATCCCTGAGGATTCTTGTGATAATTTGAAGAGCAACATCACAGGAAAAGACTGGATATCCAAACTACAAGTTGCTGGAGTCAAAACCAGTAGAATTTGTGGTTCCTTTGTAAATATAACTCTAGATTTTTATTAGCAGGTAAAGCCAGGAACTCACCACTTAGACCTGATCATCAAATGCTAAATTTTGTTGACGCACAGAATAAGTAGCTATATTTCCTCTCCTTTCTTCAAGAGAGGATAAAATAATTTGGATTAAGTTGCCTTAGGACCTCGATTAGCTGAATAAACCAAGACTAGAGACCAAATCTATTTTCCTCATTAGACTTAAACATGCAGTTTCTATAAATCACAAGAATAAATAAAGTCAGAAGCTTCAGAAATTCCTGGAATATGCCAAGGAAAAAATTTAATTAAGTCCTACTTGTACCAGCCTGAGGCTTTCAAAGGGATACCATCTTTTAATCTTGTCTGGAGATTTCAGATGGGTCTTCTAGTTAGAGAATTCTACCAGGAGCTTCATGGCTCCTCAACATATTGTTGCTTGTCACTTTTGGGGAGAGTGACCAA
This sequence comes from Sciurus carolinensis, assembly GCF_902686445.1. Classification (NCBI taxonomy): domain Eukaryota; kingdom Metazoa; phylum Chordata; class Mammalia; order Rodentia; family Sciuridae; genus Sciurus; species Sciurus carolinensis. Next base: position 90,289,917 of record NC_062219.1, read on the forward strand.
ATAGGTCCACACCTAATGCTCAGATAGACCCTCTTGATATTATTTCCCACCAGTTATCCCCCTTGGAAGTTTCACCTGCAGCTGTGCTTCATTCAGTCCCTTTCTAAAAAGTCCTCCCTGCGAGGTGGACATTACCTCTGATTTTGACACGCAATGCACTCCATTAATTTCCCTGAATATCTTGTACCTTGTCCCACTCTGTACATTTTTGCCTCTTCCTTTCTCCAAGAGCCCTCACTTATACCTTAGGGCTCACTAATGAATCTTACTTTCACTCACTTTCTCTCCTTTTCTTCCTCCCACAGCATCCAATACAAACCTCTTCATACATACTCTGAAAGCAGGGTTTGTCTCTTTCATTCTGTTATTCATTGGACACAGTATCTTATATAGAGTAGGTACTAAATCATGTGTTTTGAAGAAATTCAGTAATATTTTAGGTTCTAGTAGACATCAGTCTTGAAAAATAAATTGAAGACCTTTTAATTAATTGATTTTAGCTAACCACCCTTGAGACCAAAGACAGGCATTAAGATAGGAGAGGACAGATTAAAGGCAGATAGCTAAGGTGCTCATGGAAATTAACCATTAACTTGAATCTCTGAGAATTCTGGAAAAGGAAAGGCTTAGACACAATGTTTTTTCATTTGAAAAATAGGCAGGAATGATGGGTATTTTAAAATTGATCCTAGGTGGAATTCTGGATTTAATTATTAAATAATTGGTTTTATCAAGAGGGAATATCATGTCAAAACCAAAACTCAGGGAAGTATTATGTCATTAGTTGATTTAATTTAGTAAAACATTTGGCAAAGGATGTGTTGGCTAGATGTGGGTTAAATTTCAATGAGGTAAATGATTAAATAAACATACTCATTGTATCTTCATTTGTGTTTGAATGTCATCTAGAAAGTTACAGTACTCAAATGCGTGCCACAGCACTGAGTTCTGGGCTTTTCTTGTTCAATATTTATATTGGTTACTTAAGGACCAGAATTCATGTATACATGAGAAATCCATGACCATTACAGAGCTGAAAATAAGATGACTAATGTACTAGATTCCAGAACCAACCGTTAAAAGTTGACAAGTAGGAATACCAGGCTAAAAATCTCAAAATAAAATTATCACATATACATGTAAATGCTTACATTTTGATTCAAGAAAACATATCTGAAAGTAGTCATAGACTTTACAGTTGAGCCCAGAGACTATAAACCTGTAATCCTGTGGCTCAGGAAGATGAGACAAGAGGATCACATATTCAAGGCCAGACCCAGCAACTTATGAGGCTCTCAGCAACTTCATGAGAACCTGTCTCAAAATAAAAAGGGCTAGGTATGTGGTAAAGTGGTAAAGTGCCCTTGGGTTCAATCCCTGGTACCAAACAACAGCAACAACAAAAATATACACCCTACATATTTTGAGATTCACTCTGCTTCTAAACACTTGTGATTCTAGAGGTAACTAGTCTCATTGTCTTCTTTTACAGAGGAAGATTTTGAAATAGCCACTCAATTAACTGGAGTTGGAACCAGATTAGGACTCAGGTCTGCTAAATCTAAATTCTTTTACTCTGTTATGCAACCTAGATTATTCACTGCTCAAAATACAATAGAAAAATTCTATTCACTTCAGAATATTACACTCTCAGTACACTGATGAGTTATGGTATTATGAGATAAAGGCTGTAAGGAATATGACTGATCTGTGAACTGTGATCCATGAAACACGATGAGATACTGACTGCAACCTGAGAAGTGAGCATGGATGTATTCAGGAAAATATACAATTGTCTTGAACTCTCCAAAAGGCTGTCAGCCAAAGAACTGGAAAAGACTGATCAAAATATGTAGGGAACATTCCTCAAGTTTATCTGCCAGCACTCACTGACACCATTTTCTAAGTAAGCAAAACAGTCTGAACAGAGAAACTGAGGTAATGGTAAAGACTCGCCATGGAATGAAGGTCTTTGCAGCTGTTGAAGCTAAGTTTGAGCTGAGGGGAGGCCTCGTTCTGACATGCGTCACAGAAAGCTGTGATGTAAGTCCACGCTACCTTGCCTCATGCTGTGTGCTGGAGCCTGCCATTCCCCCAGTCCTTTGTCTCAGACCTGTTGCTGGGCAGAATTGCTTAGGCATGCTTGATTTGTTTACACTACCTGGACCCTCAACGGTATAGTTCACCTATAGGCTGACTCTGTTATAGTTTAACAAGCATGTTAACCTGATTGGATAATGTGTCCCTATATGTCCTGTGCAACCCTAAATAAAATTAGATCTGTGCCTTCAGAGCTCGATCTCCAATGCCTGGGTAAGCGCGCTGGGTAAGGGTAGGCATCATTTGTCCTCACCCTCAGCAAACTTGTCTCTGAACATCTACAAAAATACAGGGAATAGATTGGCTTAAAATAAAGAAATTAAAATTGTCTATTATTAGCATTAATGAGCAGAACCTGGTAAACCATTTGTTAAAATCTGAATAAAGAATGAGAGTCAATATAGATGACCTCCTAAGTTCCCACTAAGAAAGGACCTTTGATTAGACTTGTGCTTACTGCATACCGTGGTGTGCCCCAGTCCTGTAGTTTTACTAAAATATCAACCCATGATTCATCTGTACACACATGTAAACCTTAAGTGGGAGGCAAGATCACTATCAGTAAGCCCCTGGAACACAGCCAGCTAAAGCCATCTGCATCACCACACTCCCCAGGGCTGGACAAGTGCAGGTACTTAAAATAACATTCCACTAAATGTTTGCCCAAAGCATCAGTGCTTTATAATTTTGTCTTTATTTTTGATATATGGTATGATTATCAGCAGAAAATGAGGAGTAATAAAGAAAATGCAGAAAAGACAAAGCACATGCTAATCATTTTTCTAGGTCTTGTCTCATTTACCCTGGATTGCTGTTACAACAGATCACTGATGGGAAGTTACTTATGTGGCTTAAGAGGGATTGTGAGGATTAGCAAAGAAAAGTAAAAACCAAGGATAGTTTCTTAAAGATATTAGGCTGAGAAGCAATAGATGATAAGCCTAGATGATAACTTCTTATACAGCCAGTCCTTGCACATCATTCACTTGGAAGAGCAGCTGCACCAACACCTCTATCTGCTGTACACTGGAATTCTGCTATTTCAGTCTGGTGGGATACACTTGTTCATCAACTCCTATACAGTGAATTGCTTTTACATTGATTGTGAAAGAAGTTCACATGCCAGCAGCCTCTAAATAAAAATGATGCACCTGTCACTAATATTTGTGACACTCAGTTAATTATTTTCCTTCCATCTGGAATGTATCCCCAATAAAGAGATTTGGTTTACAAAACTTTTATTAACTGAGAAGTACTAAAAATAGTTAAAATAATGAATATTTGATGATTATGTTAAGCAGAAGCAATTTCTTATTTTTAAATACATCCCATAAAAATATCTAAAAACCACATCTTTTTAAATATACATTAAGAACACATGTACAAATGGGAGTGTTGCCTTTACCTCACTCTTAATTTAAAACTCAGTTTCATTCAGAAGTACTCAGGGGTGGCAGGGAACTGCATAATAGCTCTTTTCCTTGTTTTAATGCAAAAATGCTTTGGAGTCACCTGCTTGTGAATTCACACATTTGTATTAAAAATTATCATCTCCTCTTAAAGCTACTAGAAATGAAAAATGAAAGAAAGAAACCTGAAGAGGAAATCAGACATGGATGGGTGAAAGTAAAACAAGTAGAAAAGAAAACAGCAGAGTCCTGAGACAAATCAGAAGCTAAGGAGGGGGTCCTGGCAGAGAGCTACGGAAGCTGAGTGCAAGGCACAGGCAAGGCACAGGCAGGCCCTGAGCAAGGAGAAAGTGGGAACCAAAACCTAAGAATGCAAACCCAAGGCAGCTCTAGAGCCTGGGGTGAAGAAACAGGGTAGCTGGAGTAAAGAACAGATAAAAGCAACATTCAGGCAAATTGAAAAGCCACTCTTTTATACTCAACACAGATTAACAAGAAATTGTCAAAGGTCAGGTTGCCATAATCACTGTGCAAATGAGGATCACACCTTTCCTACTCATCTCTCCTTTTGTGCTCCCAAATTTCCATATTTCTTTGTCCTTAAATTACATAAAATTGTTAATGAATAAATTTCCTTAACAAAAACCAGCCCAAGGTCATTACAGTTAACAAGCCAAAGTTCCTCTGTAAATGCAACTAAAAATCTTGACACAGGAGGCAGTAGATGACATTTAACAGCACCACTAAATTTGAAAGACATGGTCATATTTGGTCTTAAAAGAAGTGTATTTTTTTTTTACAGAATAAATAATGCCTGCAAAAAGACAATGCAAATAATAAAATACTGAAATACATTAAACAATTTATTCTGTGCATATTTTAGCACACTATTGAATATATTAATGTTTTATATATTGTCTTTTTAAATCACAATTCCAAGGATAATACATATAAAAGTAATGTGATCCAGCAAGTATATGTACATAAACATTAAATATGCTGTACATATAACTACACCTGAAAAAAATAGGGTCTGAAAAAAATAGGGTTGATGATGACTGTACCAAAATAGTAATTATTAGATACTTTAGGAAGTATCTTTAGGAAGCCGAAGAAAAAAATACTACTTGTCTACACTACTCCTTGGTGATGATGAATTAATTATTTGAATTTGTTCACGTGCTAGGCATTGTGTTTGGTGTGGAAGCTAAAACACAGAGATAGATGAGGTTCTACTCTATGGAGAGGAACAGAAAAACAAAAATATCACATCAGGAAACTTACGAATTCTGATAAAAGCTCAAAGATGAAGTACAGTGTTAAAGATGCAATGAGAAATTATAACAGAAGGAACAAATTAATTAATTAATTTTGCTGCACTGGGGATTGAACCCAGGAGCTTTCTACCACTGAGTTATAGCCCCAATCTCTTTTTAAAATTTGAGAAAAGGTCCTGCTAAGTTGCCACAGCTGGCCTCAAACTTGTGATCCTCCCGTCTCAGCCTCCCAAGTAACTGGAATTAAAAGTGTGCAACATCACACCTGGCAGAAGGAATGAATTTTAACTTAAGCATAAAGAAAGCCTTGAAGAAAATGACTTTTAAGATGTAAATGAAAAGAAGTGAATCAAGTGAATGGGAAAACCATCATAAGCAGTGGAGACACCAAAGGACAAACTTGGTACAGAAGAGAGCTTGGTGGCATCGAAAAGGTAACAGAGATTGGTGTGGCTGGAGCAGAAGAGGACAAGGGTGAGGAGGAGAGGTGAGTTCCAGCAAGGAAGTGCAAGAAGATTGCAGGGCTCTGTGGGATCTTAATGGGAAACAACCAACATGTTTTAAAAACAGGAGACAAATCATTAGTTTTTAAAGATTCACCTGGCCTTAATTTGGAGAATGGATGTAGAAGAACAAGAGTAAAAATAGGTGGTGTTGGGGAAAATGAAGATAAATTGATAAGTTTAAATTTTATTTGATTTGGAAATAAAAATGACATTGTCCAGAAATAACAAAATACTGTTAAAAAATAATGGTGATACCTTTGTCTTGTTCTTGATTGCAGTGGGATTTTCTTAAATATGAAATTATTACTGGCTTAAGTCCTTAAATCCTTCCTAATCCGTAGGAAGTATAAGACATTTGTAATCCTCTGTATAATGACTTTGGTTTGTACTTTGCTTTTTGTTCATATCTTGCTATTTCCTCCCAGGGACCTTGCTTTGGATTTTGGTGCATTAAGTTTTCTCCTTCAGTAAACCATATTCCCTCCAGCTACTGCTCTATTTCTCTGATCTCCTTTATAAACAGTTCTGAGAGGGTGTTCTGCATGGTCTCTTTACTCTGTCATCTATGTAGTAATTAACTCTTCAACATACTCCAACTTGTTTTCTGCTCTCATTTTACCAAATTTACTCTGCCCAAATCACCAAAGACACACATGGGAAAGGATTAAATTTACAACTACCAGGGAATGGTTAAATATTATGTATTCATCAAGGGAATGGTTAAATATCATATATTCATATAGTGTTGAGAATGCAATCATTGAAAATAATTCTTTAAAAGACCTCAATATTCATGAAATTTTATGGTCCTTGATAACTATTCTCATTTGTGTATCTCTCTCGTTTTCTCTCCATTTTTTTCTAGAACTACTAATAAGTGATGCAAAAATAGAGGGCTAAATGTTTCACATTAATTAATTATTCACTAGTACTATAAGGAATCAAGAAAATTACACACAATCTGTAGCGACTAATGTTAAGCCTCTGGCTCAGTCATGGGATTGCCGTTACCATTTCCCAATTGCCTGCTTCCATGGGTAATTGAAAGTTGGCATGGTTACTCCCATACCAGTTTTCACTGGCCACAGATAAATTGTTCTGATTTTTGAAATCATAGTTATTATTCTCCTCCATCTGTTCTCTTCATTTTTCAAGTCAGCTGTCAAATCAAACAAGTAGGTCCTTACTAAAAGTTGTAGAAGTTTTACACATGTTATCAGGGTACAGGAAATAATTTTATAACAGTCTGTTGTTGAGTAAAATTCCACAAGGTGAACCAACAGAGAATTCACAGGAAGTAAGGTGACATGTTGACAGCTGCTTTACAGTTATGATGGGAAAGTGCTGTATTTATAATAACAGCATTTAACATTCTTGCACTCATTTTGAATACTCGGCATAATTGCCAAGAAAGATTTAATTGTGAGATCCTAAAAATGCATTTCAACTCTGACCTGCTTTTACCATTTATTCCAGTCTCAGTTTTACTTTAGCTAAAATTAACAAGCTCATGATATCAAAGTAAAAAATTATTCCTTTTAAAATTATTTGATACATTATATTTGTTAGTAGTATAATGAAGAATTTCACTTTTTATATTTTCCTTTCATATATAAAATGGTTCTGTTATTTCAAATTTGAAAATATATTTTGACAGAGTATCCAAATCTCACTTTGTATACACAACTAATTATATTTCAGGATTTGAGAGAACAATAAAATAGATAAAGTAGATAAATCAACCCAACCTGTTTATTCTAAAGGAGATTTGATAATTTAAAAATATACTTTTATATTATTTGTGTTATATAATTACAAAATGTCTGTCCCCTTTTTCCATCCCTACATATATCCATACCTTTTATAATCTATGATTCTCTCAACAATAGGTGGGATCTACTTTTTGGTCTTTTATTCTGGGCTTGGTTTGGGACTTCCTTGAGCCATAAGAATGTAGCGGAGGTGAGGGTATGCTCGTTCTGAGCCAAGGTTCTCAAGATGCCTCGCATTCTTTTTATTACTCTTTTTGGATCCCTGTCTTCACCCTGAGAACAAGTCTGGGAAATCTCCTGGAGGAAGGGAGATCATCTGGAGCAGAGACACATTATCTAGCAGAGGCCAAACTAGACCAGCCTCCCTCATCCAACCTGCCAGGACAGAAGAGATATCTGCGCAAACTCAGACACAAACAGTTGAGACCACAGAATCACTGAGCTAAGCCAAGTATAAATTTCTAAGCCACAGAATTATAAGCTAAGTAAATGAATGTTGTTCTAAGTCACCATGTTTTGGGTTGATTTGTTACATACCAGTAGCTAACTACTATATTCTCTTTTTTATTTTATTTACTTATTAAGAAGGAAAATTAGGAAACAGTATTATGAAAATTAAAAACTTAAACAATTACATTAAACATATTTTCTCAAGCTTTCAATAGTTTGTAATCCTTCATATTTTAGCTGTTGAGAGTATAAATATTTATAGAGCACTTTTATTCACTAGGCATTTATTTAATTCCTACAACCACACTATCAGGTAGGAATTAACTTTATTATAAAAGACCTTGGTAAAGAAGCAAGAAGCATGTCCAGGTTCCCACAGCTGGCATAGCACAGGTAGATTGGGACACAGAAAATAGGAATATGTAAATTAATTTAGTCCATCATAGGTCTCCACCAGCTCTGCAATAAAATAGCAATCTAGGCTCTTTTTGGAAGAGTTCTTTTCTAGAAACTAGCAGTGTATGTTCCCAGTTTATTACTTTAAACATACTTGAATATGGCTTATTCAAGAGTGATGCTTACCATGGGCAAATATATAATAACAAATTCTTACAAGGATTCAAGATGCTTCAGTTAGCATGGACTTTTCAATTTGAGGATTTAAAATGATCCAGTCTTTTGAAGGACAGCTGAATGACCTAAATGCTGCCCTAGGATGTACTGAAAAATAGTTTATGTACATCCTATAGACGTCTTAATTTGGGCATTTTCATATTCAATTCTATGTGGCTAAAGATCACAGCTATCCTTTCAAATTCTCTAGTTCTTTGTACCATTATTACAACAACAATTGAATGAGAAATTGACTAAATGAAAATATTTTCTAGTGTAATATGTCCTGATTTTTTGAAGTCATAATTTTTTTGTAGCAAATGATTACTAGTGATTGTCTGATTGATTCATGATATTTAATGTTAAAGTCAATATTTTAGTTATGTTCTGGCAGATGACACAATATATTTTTGATACTGGTATAAAAATAAAGTCTTATCTTCTATCCTTGTTTATGAGTTAAATATAAGATAGAAACCTGTCAGAAATAAGTGAACAATATACTACTGAGTGTCCACCATGATTGTTAGCCTAGCATTTGTACATTGGTATTGCTGGGAACACATCACAGGTGCTGAAAAAATTTTAATGGTGAGAATAAAGAGTGATAGAATAATAAGAAATGGCTCAATGCTGCAGCTTGTAATGTCCACTTGACTAGAAACCTCTAGGAGTGATGATGCTAAGCAGGTGAGTGAAAACACTTTCCAGGAAACCCGTTCCATTCCTACCATATCCTCCAAAGCAACCACCAAAGGCAAAAGGCTGCACGTGAAATTAATGCTAATAAAATCAACATTAATAAAATCAACACAGTCTTAAATATATTTTATTTTAGGTTAGTGTATGGAAATTTGAATTATATAATCTGAAAATTACCTGATGTTGACTACTAATAAAATAAATACAAATGTTTGGATATATGGCTTAATTATAAATAACACCAGATAGTTTTGGGGTTGTAAAGTATACATGTACTTTATTCTAGGTTATGATATACATTTTGTTCACTTGAAATATCACATTTTATACAGAGTTTAAAAATGTGTTTTTAAATAAAGAATAGGAATTGTGAAATGTTTCTCCAGTGGATTCTCTCAAGTAAAAATATATGCAACTGCTATAAAACCAGAGTAATAGACATTTAAACATAAATTTCTGACCTAAATATATATTATGTGGCATTTTAAGACTTAGCACTCTGGTAACAGCAAGACAATAAAAATCACAATTTGCTGGAAATTCACAATGACTAGTTTCCAACAACAGTTTTAAGAGATGAGTTAAAGCAAACCATTTGCATGTGTTAGTGTTGTGGTCACTTTATTGTTATTAGTTTAACCAAGAGTGGAAGAAGACAACAATAAACATGGTGGTCAAATACATAATGTTCATAAGTCTAAAGGACAGTAAGTCAGAAACTAAACAGCTCCACGGTGGACACTCACAGCTACAGAATATGTCAAATGTTAGATGCTGTCCACACCTCCTTGCATTGTAGTTCTTGAGGAAAAGCTCATTTGATTGTTGTCACTAAGCTTAAGAAATCTTCAAGAGACCTGATCATTTCAATTCCCCAAATGGAAAAGTCCACAATAACTGAAACATCTCAGATTCCTGTATGAATTTGTTAGTATATATGCCCATGATAAGCACCACTCTTGAATGAACCCAAATCAATTATATCTTAAATAATAAATCAGGAAATATGTGTCATAAATGACAATTGCCACTGGATGTTTTTCTTAAATATCTAATGACAGGGTCAATTTTAACTGAGAAAAATTAGTTCTTAAACTTCAAGATAGTCAGAACTCGAATGACAACACAAAAGAATGATCATCTTAAAAGCAAACTAAATTGCACAATTTGAAGTAATTAATTAAAAATATTGAATGTTATACTGAAAAAGGTATTTCCATTTCTTTTTCTATTTTCCTTTTTCTTTTCATAAATGTAACCAAGTAATATCTCTATTTTCACAAGGACATAAAGTAAAAACCTAGGTTCAGAATTTAGAAAAGAATATCACTTCAATGATCTGTGAAATGGTCTTTTTTCTAACATGATGTTAATTAAGAACTTATTTCATGCATTTACATTTGGGTATATAGCAAGAGTTTGACTAATTTCTAGGAAAGCTGGTAATTTGGGAATAACTGTCACCTCAAGAATAGGCTGTCCATTTTGTTCTTTAGTAGTAGTAGCCCAATCAGCACCTATAATAATACTGAAGGAACCTAAGGAAAATCCCCCAAAGACTGCTCCTATAGAAACTGAGAAAAAAGATGTCAGGTATGGGAGGGTCCCTCAAATCCCTGCTTCATGACGTATGTTGCTAGAGGGTCCAGGGATTCTTGAGTGATGCACACCTCATTTTGCCATTCAGGACGGGGGAAGTGGGAAAGGTTCATTTCAATGTACAAATGATAAATCAGAGCATGGTGAACCAAAAATAGCTGTCTTCTGGGGATCCTATGAGTATAAATAGTTAAATTTGGAGGAGGTGGGTACTAGGATTAAACCCAGGGGTGCATTATCACTGAGCTATTATAAATAAGTTTTTTACTTATTTATTTTGAGACAGAGTCTCACTAAGTTGCTTAGGGCTTCACTAAATCGCCGAGGCTTGCCTTGAACTTGTGATCCTCCTGTCTCAATCTCTCAAACCACTGGGATTACAGGTGTGCACTACCTTGCCCAGCAAGTAGCTCATTTATGAAAGAACTAACCACTCCTTAAGATAATGTTCACTTTAGGATTCACTTAGCTGAACGGTTTTTGCTCAGTAATGTATGAGGCTCTTCCCTATTGTCACAAGTAGCTGCAGATTTAGGAGTATACAGTCAGTCCTCTAAATATGAGGGTTCCACATCCTTGGATTCAACCAACTGTGGTTCAAAAATAATCAGAAAAGAAACTGTATCTACTGAACATGCACAGACTTTTTCTTGTCATTATTTTTAAAATAATACAGTATAATAGATACTTGCATAGTGCTTATATTCTGTTAGGCCTTATAAGTACCTAGAGACGATTTAAAGTATAAAGGAGAAAATGCATAAATTACATGTACCATTTTGCATAAGGGACTTGAACATGTGCAGATTTTGGTATCTGTAGGGAAGTCTTCCAATCAGACTCTCAGCTACCAAGGGTTGACTGCACTTCCAAACAAGGTCCTTGGTTCTTGTTCAGATTATACAGATTCCTCTCTGGACTAAGGACTGCATATTCTACTTTTTGAAGAACCACTTGGTCAGCCTATTGAGTTAAGTTATCCTGAAACCTAGTGTTCTATGCATAATGAAAAGTAACAGATTTTTCTACTTAGTTTTCACTGGATTATAGAAATATCACCTGGAAATTATCACATAATACTTTATCTTTCAAAGTTGATACAGTTTAAAATTTTTTGACCAGTAGCCATGTGTGTCTTTGTAGATATGACATCTCTGACCAGCAACAACTTCCTGAATTATTTTACTGTGTTACTCAAAACTTACAAAGTTTAAACAGTAAAGGTTATAATAAAGTAATCTAAGAAGAAAGGTTGGTATTTTTATAATTATATACTAAGCTTTCCATAAGAAATTTAAATTTAATTTAGATTAACTTTGTTCAGAAACAGTATGTTGAAAGCAATTCAAGTATCTCATGTTGTTATTACACCAAAGTGAGCACTTCACAGACTTTTCCAGTTTAATCTAAAAACGGAAGTCAACCACAGGACCTAAATTATTTACCTTATGGGAAAATGCATATGACATGGGCCAGAATACATGTATTTTCCAGAACATAATACTGTAAAAGCTCAAACATTTAATATACAGAAAATAATAATCAAAACAGAACACATTTTAACATATTATTACATGAACCTTACATCTTACTATAAATCTTTAGAGTTATGATTCTTATTCAAGGTGCTGTCTTTTCAGTTTGATGCCTTCTTTCTGATATCTTTCAATTATTCTCCATAAATATTTTTACCTTATAGTGAAATTGGCTATTTGAATACAACAGTTAATAGATATAAGGAACACCAAGGGAAATCTTGGGAGCAGAATATAACAAATGTTTTTCGATATATTTATAGCCTATGAGAATCCTTTCATTACCAAGTAGTACCAACTATGTATAAATACCAAAATAACTATTAATATTTAATAACTATTAATATCATTGACTAAATTATAGGGAATAGATCTGTCTTTGCTGAGCTGAACTTATTCCTACAGGTAAAATCCCACTAATAAATCAAAACGTGTAAATGAAGTATGTATTTAAAGGCACAGCCTTGCAAAGACTGTGACTACAAAACAAAAATGTTCACGGGATTTCAAAGAGAAGAGACCCACTTTAAAATAGTCATAATTTAATGGAATTCTCCTCAATTGCATGGTAATGATATGGCTATCTTTTTTCCTCCCTCACAGTTCAGTGAGGAAAAGTAATTATCATGTAGTTTACAACATGTGTAATTTGTGTTTTAATTATAAGAGATGCTCATTGTCTCTATAAATACTTATTGAAGCAGCAAATAACTGATCACTGCCAAGAAAGCTAACTGCAAGCAACACTGTCTAATTTCAGATTATCTGTTCCTCTTTCTAATCCTTCTTGCTGTCCAATTTTATGGCATTTGATGTATACAAAAGTAATGAAACAAAAGGAATGGTATTATTTCTGTTTTTGAAGTGTAGACAGATTCAAATGATCATCTAAAGGTAAATTTTAGATGACCAGGCACTTCTATTCTTGGTAACTTCAATAAAGACTATACATTTGCGAAACAATGATTGTCTAAATATTTTTAAAGAACTATCAAATGACTTTGGTAGTGATTTATTAAAATAAAATACTTTCTTAAAATGCAAAATTAACTGCCCAGAATTTAGTATTGTGAGAAGGTAACTTGAGATAGCATCTTTTAGGATAGGGGGCTGATATCTGTCGTTGGTCTTTCCAGGTCCACTGCCCACCTTTATCCATCCTGCTTTGGTCTCTGGGAGGCTGATCTCCATGGGTAGCATCCCTTGGCTCTCAGTTTGGTTTGGCCAGTGGCAGTCACAGTGAGAGCTCAGGCTAACGGACAGTGTAATGGGGATATTTATTGTCCTGGCTCCCCATTGGGATTGGCGACCTTATACGCATGTTCCTCACATGTTCCATCTGTAGCCTCTCCACTCAGTTCTCTCTTCCTCAGTTTTGGGTAATTGTGTTGTAAATTAATCCAGTATACTGCAAATTCTTGTTCTTTTCTTATATTTTGCTGATACCTTTGTAAACCACCTTTTATAAAACTCGTTGACATTATTCTAATATTAGTGTACCTTCCCTTTCCTTGAGACCCTGATGGTTACAGTTAGTTCTTATTTATTCCTGATCAATTCCACTGATAAACCAGGTATACATATGAACAAACATTTAAAGATTCAGACATTGTAGATTGACGACATAACAAAAATAAAGCACTTAATGAATGTTTGAATCATTTATATATCCATGGAATGAATTTAACTAGAAATATCTACCTACCATCTAAACATTTAGAAGATTTCTGACAATCATCAACACATTAAAGTCTATTTTAATTGAAGTAAATACTTTTAGTTATCCCTATAAAATTATTGAATTGCTTAAATAGAACACACAAAAAGCTAGAGTCTATGTTTATAAATATTTTCAAGAACAAAATTTATCTTTACAGATGTATATATCAGGAAAGAGATTTACCTTTTCACCAATTTCTCCTTTGCTACCTTCAAAACCTTGTTCTCCCTGTAGAAGAGGAATGTGGTATATATAATAAGAGAATAATACTTGTAACACATGTAATTTTAAAGTAAAAATAATGTTGCTAACAATGAAAAAATCAATAATATAAAAATTCCTATTATGTAAACTGTAAGCCAATATTAAATAACACAGAATTTAAATATTCCTAAATTCTGAAGAAACAATTTTCTAGTAGCTTCACTACTTCCAAGGCAATTTAATCTTCATAAGCCTAAATGTCCCCATGTATAAAATAAATGTCTCTAGTAGCACCTGCCTCATTGACTTATTTGAGAGTTAAATGTATCAGCACAGAGCTCAGCACAAACTGAGTCATTCTTGTTATTATCACTACTTATTATATGAGATTCAGGAAATACACTTCTTGGAAAGCTGACGTTGTGACATGGTTCCAGTGAGAGTTTCACAATGGGTAAGTTCAGGTTTGACGAAGTTCAGCTCCTGCTCCCTCCTGCTCCCTCATCAGCACCATGCTTTCCACTGCCCCTCTCTCCTGCCTCTCAGCCACAGACAAGACTGGTGGTCACAGGGCAGCTGGCTCTCAATCTCCACATTTATTCTGAAAGGTGTTAAGTCCCCTTTTCTTCAACTAAATCCTCTCCGATCCAATGAGCTTACTTCCCCTCTCAACTGGGTATAGATATTGAGAGCACTAATGTTCTCTCCATACATTTAACAAACATTCACTGAGTGCCTCCTCCATGCCAGGTGCTCAAAAGCATAGCCATCAAATGACTATTGGGAATGGGTCATGTGCACCCCTCTACTCATGAAGCTCCTTGACATAACAAGCATTTAGGAAGTATTTCCTGAGGGCACCAAGGCAAGGAGTCATGGGTCTCTTATCTCTAGTTTGTCTGTAATGCCTCTACAAGGTGACACCTGGAATAATTAAAATTCATATAAATTATATGAAAAGGAATGCCAACTTAATACTGTATATATGATTTGTGAATGTGTAATTTGATATGTGTACATACAAATACATGTGACATGCATGTATATATACTATATGATTAAATAATTAGTTTTGCTTCACTTACTCTCAAAAATACTACCAGGGAAGAAAATAGCTAAGTTGAAGGATATTTTTACCACTGAATGCATGGCCTACCTTTTTTTCCCTACCACTTTTCCTAAAATATAGACTTTAATTTGATCTGTTAATTCAAGCTGACATTGAAGCTGCTAAATGCCTCCAGTACATCAGCCACAATGTCAGCATGATGCAGCCACCACAAACAGCTGCTGGAAAGTCCAAAACTATTTCCCAGCAGATAAATCTGCACATCCCTTGGCTTGCAACTTGACTCGCAGATACAGCACATGGTGTATCAATGGGTTTTGTCTAGAACTACTGTGAAGAAATTCAGAAGCTTACCATTTCATCACTGCCAATTCAATTTTTATTGGGCCAAGTAAAGGAAGCATTTATTTTTTTAAAAAGCTGTTAACTACAAACAAATGCATATCTTTTAAAATGATATTTTTAGCTATAGAGAAAAACCTAGTGCCTAGTAACTCCTGATATCTTATTGCTAAAATCTGTAAAACTTCTCCAGAACATAAAAATGATATGCTTGGCTTTTCTGGGCATCTAATATTGCATCAATAATGCTGTCCCTATGGTGGGATTATCTGGATTGTATCATGACAGCTGGCCCCACCTGAAGTGACTCCTATCCTTCCAGGAAACTGGAATATACCAATCTATGTGCTTGCATCAATGCTGGTCAAATACAATCATGCTCTTTCCCAGAAGAGAAAGCAAAAGAGTACAAAGGATGTTTTGGACAGCAAAAGAGTACAAAGGATATTCACTTTGTTAAAGACAAAGATGCTAGGCATTGAAAGAAGCAGCCTCTGTGAAGAACTTCTTGTTTATCATGCATTTGTCATTCTGAAAGACATGTTTTGGAAAAGATTGTAATGACTTTGTAATATTTAATATTTTGTCACTGTAACTATTATGTTGAGCTCACTCTGGAATATACAAGAAGGATAAATAAGAAGTAACCAAATCCAAAGGCATTAAAAATTATTCCACCGTACATTTTAAGCTCTGATCACAGTGAAAATGTTCCCAGAGAAGCTATCTGCACTTTCAGTATTCCCTGTACTCAGAATACACTATTGTTGACTTCTTTGAAGAAGCATGTTGCTCGAGCCCTCAGATTGCCTTGTCTCCTAAAGTGGTCTCTTTGAGAAGGAGTTTCTTCCATAGGTTCTCTTTGGAAAGACTTGTAAATTACTATGAGTTTTTGATGAAATTTGCTTTTATCAAATATATTTTCTGAATCTCTATTACAGTATGTTCAAATTCAATTGTCAAGTTGCTAAAATTCTTAGTTCACATGAAACATTAAACAAAACTTCTACCTTTTGACCAGGTAAGCCTGGAGCACCAGGTAAACCATTTTCACCCTAAAAAAAGAAACAGATTAAATTTTATTAGCCACAAAACAAAAAGACTTGTGTGTGTGTGTGTGTGTGTGTGTGTGCGCGCATGTAGTCTTCAATAAACAGCACTACTGTTGTGGGGGAAGGGTAGCCTAATATTGAATACCTATCATGTGTACGGACTTTCCAACTGTCCCCTAGATTGCAACTCCAGGACTATCATCTCAATTTTAAAATAAGGAAATGGAGTCTCTTATAGGTTAATAACATGTTGAAGGTCATTCAACTTGTAGCAGTATCTGAGATTTGAAATGAGATCTCACTGACCACAGCCTGCTCTTCCATATGCTATTTAGCATTGTTATTTTATATTCTTTCTTTCAAACCTCTGAGCACAATATTAAAGTCTGACACAGAGTTTTTTATGGGGCAGGTGCTAGTCCCCTAACAAACCTATCAGGTTGATATTATCACCACAACTGTCTTAAAGATGATGACACAGTCAGTAGGTGGTGGAACTGGAATTCCAATGCACACACTTCAGCTCTGTGTGCCTCACTGCCTCCTCCCACTGTCTCTGGGAGAAGATTTAATTCTGACATGTGTCTTGTTCTTCTTTAGTTGTAGATGAACACAATACCTTTATTTTATCTATTTATTTTTATGTAATGCTGAGAGTTGAACCCAATGCCTCACACATGCTAGGCAAGTGCTTTACCACTAAGCCACAACACCAGCCCATGTGTCTTTTTACCTAGAGTCTGAAATACATATGTATGCATGTATAAACACACATATATACAAATATTCTTATCACAAATGTGAGTATGTTTACTTTCTTATCTATATCTGCTGATTGCCTTTAGATCAATTTTGTAGTTATATACAATGCCATTTTACATGAAATAATCACTTGGAAGAATTTTTAGTTCTTTCCATTCTTCTGGTTCCTGTCTTGGGTATAAAGGTTTTCAGCAGATGGCTATCAGTTTCCATTGCTGGAATTCACGGGTCGTCTTTGACAAGTCGTCTGGTTTGTGAACAGCACACTAGCTAGAATGAGATACCTCTGGGAGGATGTGCATGTTCTCAGTGGAGTCTTAGGAATTTAGCTGGTTACAGGAATTTACTTTGGCTCCTGAGTTTCCAGATTTAGGCAGCTCAGAATTAACTATTGACCTACTCTATTTCTATCAAACATAATTAATTTTAAAAATAATTTGCCTTAAGCTTTATCTATAAGACAGTTAAATACCATTTCTAAGAATTATTTCAACAAAATTCAAAGATGTGAAGAAAAAGTCACATCTTCAAATTTTAAAATAATGATAGAGTCTGTCTAAATCTAAAGAGAACTTTAATTTCTGATAAATGCATTTTTAGCAAGTTTTGGGAGTTTTTAATAGAGGTGTATACCTTTACACATGCACACATATGAAAGACGAAGATTTTTCTTAGATTAGATTAAATTATCAAAGTATTCTACAGTATAACTTATCATCACAGTAAGAGCAAAACTTTGTTGCTAATGTAATGAAGTGTTGAAGCATCAATATAATAAAATACTTATCTATATAAATATTTCTATCATTTAAAAATTATTATAGTTCTAGATGTTAGACATCACTCAAGTCTATTAGAAACTTCCAAATTCATGTGATAAAGTGATAGCAAAAACACACTAAGTATCTGATGCCAGAGAACATTCTATGGAAATGGAGCTTCTGTTACTCATCACAGAAGTATGTCCACTTGTCCATAAGAAGCGGATTATTTTCATCAGTTGAGCCAATATAATGTTTTATATTGTACTACAAGTTACACATAACAAGATATGGCATATAATCCACTAAAGTACATATTTATATTGCCAAAAATACTGTTTTGAAAGATAGAAATAGTGACAGTACCTCCATTTTTTCCTTTACTCTCAGTCCATTCTCAAGTATTATATGCTCTGAGTACTGGCTCCCAAGTGCCCCCTCAGCCCTGTGTCAGGTTAGGGTTACACCCAGACACATGGTTAATTAGGCACCAAAAGTCTCTAAAGCTGTGATATTAAGAATGTGTCTTTAATTGACACAGGTTTTGTGATTTTTATAATTGAAATATGTTTTCCTGTGGTTAGTGTTAATTAGTCTCTCCTCTTTCTGGATTGGAGTTTTTTTTTTTTTTTTTTTTTTTTTTGTAAAGAAAATTCTAGATTCCAAGATAACCCAATTCACCTATGAGATTTCTTATCTCATAAGAAATGAGCTGGCCTGAGTGACATCAACATGTATAATTTATGAAATATTGTTGATGCTTTGAAACTCAAGTTTGGAACTTTGGTATTTCCTCTTCCTGCTTTTCTTGAAGTTACCACAGATGACCTACTTAGAAACTTAAAATCATTTCTAAAAAAATTTTCATTATTCTAGCCCCTGAGGGATAAATCAGTATATTTGTTTTTGTCTTTATCTCAGAAAAGGAAAGATTTATTAATTAGTGTTAAGAACTAAAGAAGGAACTAGTCCTAAAAACTAAAATTTTCTTTAACAGATTAATGGACCATGATATCCTCATCAGAACTTTATCTAAAACCTAATTTGTGTCAGAAAAATGAGTCTATCTTTATGTTCAAGCTGAGGCACAGGCTCAACGCCCTGAGGGTGCAGCTTGGGTTCATATTTATTTGTACCTATAAAATAAACATCTGCCTAACATTACTGGAAGGGTACATATTATTTGCCTTTTCTGAACTCCTGCTGTTTCTCCTTTCCAGTTTCAGTCTAGAGAAGAAATAAGATGCTTCTCCTTTATCTTCCAATTAATATTTTAGTACATTAATGAAAGAAAATTATAATCAATGGTTCCCAAAGCAACCCTAATTTTCAAAATATGTTTCTGAAGCATGTACTTTCTACTATAGGTCTTTCTATCAGAGGATTCATATCCTTTTGCAGTTACAATCTCAAACTACAAAAAGGCAAATTAATAAATACGTGTAATAAAAAACGGCAAAACTCTACCAATGCTGCTGACAGTAATCTTGCCAGTGTTACTGTAACACACAGCCTCTCTTCAACTTGGAACAAACAAAAAACGCTCTTCTCAGAAGTCAAAAGAACCTTTTTGAGAAGCTTTTGGAAAAAATTTAGGTGAGATTTGGGGCTAGATGATCAAACCCATTTCATTTAACCTCCTTTTTATCACTGTGTATTATAGCTGGGCCTAAAACACAAATCATTAGTTTTCCTGATTCCTTGCACATTGGGTCAATGTCTTTCTTATTATGCAGGATATATATGTTGTCTGAGAGACATCTGATTAGAAATCCCATTCACTAGGGCTACCATTAAGAAACCCAGTAATAAGACCAAGCAAAGACAGGTAGAATAAGCAGGTAAACTAAACATTTGCAAATACCTACAATTAGACTGAGAAAGCAGAAAGTCACATACTATGTTTTAGTGATTATGTCTTCAAAAAGTTAGGCATTCAACCTTTGATTAAAAGGTCTGGTATCTTATAACTTTTTTTAATTAAACTATAAAATTGGATCTATCATTCCACCTAGGGTGCATTTTATACAAACATAACCTTTTATGTGACTTGAATATACACTTGGAAATACATCAATATTTCCCCATTAATGAATTTTCATTAAAAGGAAATTAAATGTTGAATGAAATAGCTGGAAGAAATTATCTGAAGTGGAATTCCAGAATTCTAGCATGAACACCAATAAAACAGAGAGCAGAAAGTAAATCTGATTTTTGCCTCTGTGTATCACTAATGCCATATCTACATTTCTGACGATAGTCCTGATTTATTCAGTCATAATTTTCAGAAATTGAATTCTTATAAGGTTCCTAAATTGCTGAAGTTCTAATAAACATTTCAGAAAATAAAAACATACCTTTTTTTCAGATATCTTATTCAATCTGAATTCTTTTTTTTAGGAGGAGAATTTTTTCTTCTTTATTTTGAGACTTCATTCCAAGGGATAAACTGTCAAGTCAAATCCCTATATCTATATCTATATATATATATCATAGAATTTAAAACTTGAAACATTTTGAACTAGACCTTAAAGCAGCTAACACATGGAGAATATCACATTTACGCTCAAAATAAGACCAATTTGATACATTCCTACCACAAAATTGATGACACCCTATTATTAAGTATTCTTATGAGTCATTTAGAGAAGAGAAAGCCAGCCACCACATGTAAAGTATGATTGATACATGTCTTATTCATAGCAGTGTAAGTATTGTTAATGAGTACCAACTGAGCTCAATTTTTATTCTGTCACAAATCTATTATCCTGAGGGTGTATGTATGTGTACAAAAGTATATTCAGGTACATGTACCTATAAATTAATCATGATAGATAGTCCTAAATATAAGAAAAAGCATAAAGTCATACATTTATATTCATACTGCCACCAAAGATCTAATGAGGTACTAATAAAAGCTTCTTTAAGTCAGGTACACTTGCTATTTAATTTGCACTGTGGAGAACAAAGGAAAAAAAAACCCATGTATGGTTACTGAATCAATACTTTCTGAACCTAAATTAACCTTCCCCAAATTTCTGCCCATTCATCTTAATTCTGCTGTCTGCAATTCCACAGCAAAAAAAAAAAAAAAAAAAAAAATCTTATAGGTATTATACATGACATTCTTTTGTGTTACTCTCAAATCTATTCAGTAAACCATTAATTTTTTAAATCACAGTTTGAAATTAATATTATGATCCCTATTCTTTGGGTATACACTAGTCATCCAATATGTCTTAAAATGTGGTACTCAAAACTCAGCATAGGATTCCAGAAATGACCTTACATAAGAAAGAGAACAGCCCTACCCTTCCCCTCCTCAAACACACACCCTTATTCTGGACACTCTATTTCTATTAATCAATTTGCTTTTTAAAATATTTTTTTAGTTGCAGATGGAAACAATGCCTTTATTTTATTATTTATCTGTATGTGGTGCTGAGGATTGAACTCAGGGCCTCACACATGCTAGGCAAGCACACTACCACTGAGCTACAGCCCCAGCCCTCAATTGCAATTTTTGGACAAAATTGTTATATATACTGAACTTGTAGTCAACTACAACCATTAAGTTTTCCATTCAAAGGAATTTTCTATTACATGATCCTTTTGTAGTTTAGCTAAATGAAAATTACAAGGAATCATTCAAATAATAAACAAAAAACTAAATAATTTTGAAATGATTTGGACCAATGCTGTAGGACCTATTACAAAATCTGGGCTCCTATGCAGTTGTGACGATTTTCTTAAAGAGGCTCTGCCAATGAAAAGGGTTTGGGTTGCTTATTGTTATGAGACTAGCTATTGTGATATTGTTGAAACTTCAAAAAATACTAGGGAAATATGACATTTAATGCAAATTACCACCTACTGAAATATCTGAAGTATAGTAATTGACATCTGAATCAAGTATTCTAACAAGTAGAAGATGATTTAAGATATACAGAAGAAAGTGTCATCAGTCAGCTCTAATTGAGGACAGTGATCTACCCGTCACTACAAACTATTTCCTGTTCAAAGTATTCCTCGTGATGAGTAATTTATAGTTTGACTCCATATCAATTACTTCAACTGGAGCTTAAATGCACTAAAGTCTTTGGTTACTTATCTTTAGCCCTGTGGTAAATTGTTGTGAGGACTTAGAGAAATACCATGTCCTCGCAATATTTTAAGACAGGAAATTTTTTTGAGTTTGGACAGAAAGAGAGCAAGAAAATGAAGATTTATGTTTTAGAGAAAACGGAGAACACAGTTTCTCCAAGAGAAAGTGGGAAGCAAATTCTGGAGGTGCACACATTTCTATTATATTTCACTGTGGGAAGCAATACTTGTAAGTTTTACCAGGTAGAGAAGTGATTCTCCTTCCTCCTATTTTGCTGAAGTGTGCACTACAATAAGTATGGAATATTTGCATGGAGGCATCGCCACCATCAGCGGTCTTTTCCAATTTCCCCTCAGCATAGTTTTCTAATGTTCATCCCCTATTTTTCTTTTCTATATCTGGTCAGGGCTAAATCCTTTTGAGTTCTAAACAACTCAACTAATGTTTACGAAGAAGCAATCAGGCGCCCAATGCTGGGCCAGGTGCTGGGGTTACAGAGATGAGGGAGACACTAAGTCCTTCTCTGGAACACACATTTTAGCAGGGGATATAGGCACACTCTCTATTGGTGGTATAAATAAAGTGCTGTACGCAGAATGGAGGAGTTGTTGATTCTGAAGGCAGGAAGACTTCATGAAAAAGATGCCCTAGTTTAGTATTTAGTAATCTGTGAAAATGCAGTGACAGTGGTCAGGAAGAAAGGTATCAATTGTCTGTGGACATCCTTTTGAGTCTTCTATTCTTACCTGACAGGTTCGTCTAGTACCTGACACCTCATACAGCTGTCCCTGGGTTGGCTGGCTAGCAGATCTTTTAGTCAGACACTTGAAGAAAAAACTAATATATAAAGGTGTAGATGTCTTTAAAAGATACCAATTATATCTTTAAATCCATTCTTCAGTATCTGGGAAATCTACATCAAGATTAGTCACTAAATTATGTAGAGAAACTGTGTGACATTTTTTACATCAATATTTTATTATTTATGTGCTAGATGCTGATAGTGCACTAAACCAAATAGGAACATTAGCAGACTAGGTTCTTGAAATCTGGCTAACTGTTTAGTAAATAAAAGTCAAGTGCTTGGGTGCCAGATACACTGCATGTGTTGAACTTGTCATCCATCTGTTGTGTTCTCTGCCAACTGCTCTACTTGGGATGTGAGTGGAAGGCATTAGAAGGGAATAAGAAACCATTAAGAAATAAAATCAGCTGCAGAGTGAGCAAGTTTCTTTTTCTTTTTCCTGTCCTTCTATTACCTTTGTCCTTCTTACATTTCTGCTTATTTTAGTGCTATACTGTATCAATATGTGCCTAGAGATAAGACAATTCAAAGATACTCCATGTGTGAGCAGCAATTTCACACTGAAAATTTAAGTTTCATTCTTGTAGCTATATAAGTGAACCCAACAAGTAGGCTGACAACACTTTTTTCTTTGTAATCTTTTTTTTCTAATATTGATTATGGTAAAAAGTTCCATCCTAAGTCTGGGGACTGTACTTCCATTTATTACAGAATTTCCTAAAATACAGAGGTATGCAGATAATTAGTAGGGGTTTCTCTAACACAAAACTCACATTTGTTTTTGGCAATCTTGACAAATTCATAGGAAGGAAATATCCTACTATTAGAGTAAAACTGGATGTCTCTTTTCTCCTCATTTAATGGTTTCAATTTCTACAATGAATTACCACATGCAAATAGGTATTTTAATTTTTTTTTTTAACTTTGGGGAAACTCTAGAATTAAGTTTAATGTGAACATCCATGAAAAAATTAGGGTAAACTAGAAATACAGAGAGGAAGCCAAATAACTTAAACAAAAATTCTTTTCACTAAACGCCTATAATTTTCTGCGTCTGTGAGGCATTAATGCTACATCTGGACAGGGCTGTTGCAGAATTCATTATAATTCACAACAGCTATTAGTCTTGTCTGTGCTTATACAAACCATAACAGCATCTGCCTCTATTTCCTGAAGTTTCAGCCTTCTCACAAAACATATTTTTAGGGAAGAATCAAGACTCAAAGATCACAGTCATTTCACTTTCCAACAGAAAAGAAACACAAAGACTGTTTGAGAACAAAAGATCTTCCTCATTCAGTTTCATCCCAATACAACAACTAGGAATTTATGGGGGAAAGACTCATCATGCAAGGCACCTCTTAATGAGAATAGTTAGTCAGGCTATTTTTGAGTCATGCAAGTTGGCAACTCTATCATCACATTATCAGATGCACTTCTTGAGTGCATTAGTGCACATGGCTTTTTACTTCTGGAAGTCCAATTTATTTTTTCTCAAATGAAGTCATTATACTTACATAAGATCTTTTGTTTTTTAATAAAATGAATATACTTTGCATGTGTATGTTTATTAAAAGCATATTTGGTGGAGAGTGCAAAGAGAATTTGCTAGGCTAGGTGTTGAATTGAGGATAGTCTGGAAAGTGGCCCTGGTTGGATTGCCCTGAAGGTGGGTGTGCAGTGCAGTTTGAATTTGGAAGGCAAAATAAAACCCTTATTTTCATAATACTTATTTCCAAAGATAAAGCTAGACAAAATCCTTTCATTGTGTGAAATAAAAAATGTTTGGTGACTCTTAAAAGGTGGACACAGTCTTCTGAGGGTGGAGGAGTCAGAATCCTTAAGGTTAGGTAGTTTGAGAGAGGTTCACAGACTTGAAATACAAGGGACTGAGCCTTCCCTGAAGCAGAATGGAGAAGGCAAATTGCACAGTTCATTCATTAAGCTGGCAGGCAAATGATTTTAGTATCTAATGTAGAACTATTTGTGTAAAGAAAACTTGGATATTTGGGCACTGTGCAGATGAGGTAATATGGTAAAGGTGCAAGAACAATAAATTCATATGAATTCACATCCTAACTCCATTATTTACAGGTTATGGAACTTAAGAGAAGTTTTAATTCTTTCTAGATCTTAGTTTCTTAATCTATTATATAGTGACAATAAATCTTACCTCATAGAAGTAAAAAAATGAAATCAAACAATGTAAAGGAGGTTCTTGATTGTGTTTAGCACACAATAATGATTGAGTAAATGGCTGGTGCTATCATTATTTTATATAAGTTTACACATATTTGAGAGAAATTCATTGGCTTTTCAACATCCATTTTATTTTAAAAGGTCAAAATTACAATAGATATATGATGTTTAACATTTTCCACTACATAAATTTTGAATAAATAATATAAATTTCATCAAATGAATTCTAATTTGGTCTCATAGTAAGCCAGAGTTTAGAATAATGGTTTTAAATTGTTTGCCTTTAAAATGACATCTATTCTTTACCAAATTCTTATATACCAGGCATTGAGCTGGAACTCTCATGAATAATCTATTTTATTCTTTGAGATGAAGCTAAGGCAGGTATAATATAATTTCCATTTTATAAAATAGAAAACTGACACTAAGTATCATGGTCTAAATTAAATAATAAGATTTTGAGCTGGGATTCAAATCCAGGCATTTTAACTCTGGATATTTATTAGCATGTAATAATAATGACGACTAGTATTTATTGCATAACTAATCCATGAGGAACAAAATTAAATCAGTAAAAGTTTTGCCATTAAGAAAACATTTTAGGACAACTTCTAAGTAATTCAGCAGATGGAATATTCTTTTAACATAAATTAGGCTCTATTTGTTCAAATTTCACTATTAGATTTTTAAAATTAGAAAATTATTATTTTAAAAAATCCCCACTTCAAAAATCTTATCTTTTACATTGACATAGTGAAAAAGGCAATGAAGCAATTTTTCATATGAAAGGATCAGGTGATGAGAGCAAGCATGGTTTGAGTGTTATGTTTGAGGGTAAAGTGGGCAGGATTTGCTCCCCATATCCAAATTCTCATCTTGTTTTCTCACTTCATGCCAGGAGGATGTAGGTTGTGCAGGTGAGTATGGATGTGTGCTTGTGTGCATTAATTCATTCACTTCTCTTGGAAATTGAACCGTTCAATTTACTCATTTTGATGACAGTGCCTTCTGTCCATCCAAGCTTACCAGAAGTCACCAACTACCTAATAACACTTGCTATATAGAATAAATGTTCTTACATGAAACCAAAACAGAAAATTTGACAAATCTCTTAGGCAAAATTATAGCCATGATAGATAAATGTAAAGGGAATGGTTATTTTTCTATAATGTTGACAGTAAGGTTATATAAATTAGGTTAATAATGTGCAGTGCTAGTCTGTACTGGGTGATAAGTATTATAATTACAAAAAGAATATAAGTAAATGCTATACTTCTTCATTCTTAAAGTCCCCATGACTACATTTTCCATAAATAGATTTCATAAAAGAGTTGTTTATTGTACTAAGAACCAGGAAAAAAAATGCCATCTCAGTTAACTAATGCTCTATTCAGGGTCTTGATTTAAAAAGTTTACTGCTACCACCTTATCAAACTACAAAAGTGTAGGTTTATTTTAAACTAATGGGATATATGCATTCATCATTTAAACTGTTACAGTATCACATTGGATGACAGTGTAAATTGATGCTTATATACAAATTCTACTTCATATCACTCAGAATATGCTTCACTCCATTAATATAAATCAGTTTTCTAGCCTTAATACTAAACCTTAAAAAAAAATCACCTTAAGAATATGGTACTGGAAATGGGCATCCTATGTACTTTGCTTATGTTCTTGCTCCAAGTAAAACATTCAAACAATTCATCTTTTGGTTTTATTTTTACCAGTAATCTTAATGACTTATAAGGGAAAACCTCAAAGAATCACAAATACTGAAAAGCAGAATCAGTGTTAAGCTCAGAGATGCTGTATGGAAATTCTGGAAGGTACACATACATCACATTGAGGCAAACATAGGAGCGAGAGTTCTGAGGATACATACATTTTAAGAATTGATATTTTTTCTTCAGAAATTTACTAGAAAAAAATCAAAGAAGGTATTTTATCATAAAACAATGGAAGTATTTTACCCTACACATAAACTTTAAAAGTATGATTTTTAATTTTTGAAATTTTAAAAATTTGAAATTTCTTCCTCAAAGTCAAATATTTTGCAATTTATAAACCATACCATCAGATACAATAGTGACCTTTGTGTTATTTTCGTTTTGCATAAATTCATTTGAATCATTTTAAATAAATGGTAACCTGTGGATTACAGAAGTGAAAAATATTCCTAAGGTGATATTTTTTCCCCACTCATGAATGTTAGTTACATCCCTTCCACAGCTAAAGAAAGTGACAAATTAGAAGCCGAGCTGTGACTGAGACCTTGGGAAGAGAACTGGCCAAAGACAAGGTATTTCTATAGATATTGGGGGGACACCAGTCACTAAGTAGGGTCTCTGAAGATGTATGAAACTGGGAACCAAGAGTCAAGTGTAATCTGATACCACGTTTAGCACTAAAAATTCCTTATTTTCTGTGATAGTCTTCAAGAGTAACTCAAGTAAGTCAAACCAAGAAGAAAAGTGCTTGAGGAAGCATGTAGAATATTGGCCAGGACAATTTCACCAAAGTTTTAGAACACCATAAGAGCTTTTTTAATCACATCACTTTCTCAAGTTCTCTGAAGACTGGCCTCACCAAGGCCCTGATGCTCATTAACTCATTTTGCAAAACTACGTCACCATTTTGACCAAATGGGTCACAAGGACTGAGACTCCCAGTTCTCAGAATGACTTGGCCCAGCTAGATCAGCAGCTGGTATGTTCCTTTGTATTCACTGAACTTTTACTTTAAGTGGAGTACAGGATGAATCATCACACAAGCAGACTTCTGGGAAAAAAACAAGATATTTAATTCTGGGTAGTATTTGTCTCTGCAATACCATGTCTTCTTCCAGTTCCTTCATATTGCCCAAATAACTTTTCTAAGAATTCATTTTTATTATAGAGAATTTCTTCACTTTCATACTTAACTTTCTAAACCACTTCACTCTTCCTCATGTCTCTTGATTGCCATGATCAACTTTTGAGTCTCTTGGTTGCTTTGTGTTTTTTTTTTTTTTTTTTTTTTTTTTTTTTTGAATCTAGTCTAGTTATACCATCTTTCTAGGAACTGTTCTATAGCCAATCAATAGCCGTTTATACTTGGTTTTCACAAGTAAGGATCCAAGAAATGTCACTATGGAGTACTGAAATGAATGGCATTTTATGCCAATCTTAATAAGTTCTGTTTTAATGTATTTCAGGGGAATTTTATTGTTTTCTCCTAATTTATCATGTAAACATATATGTCCTACTTTGTATCCCACAATAAAGAAATCCAAATATCTATTCCCAATTGAAGCACTCAATATTCTACATTTGTTTAAAAAAAAAACCCAAAGAAAAGATTTCCATATTCAATATAATTTGAAAAATCCCAGTGATCTGAAATCTAAACAATCAGATTATTATGATGTATTTTAGGAATAAAATGGCAGAATAATTATTTAAGGCAAATTTGATTGGAGCCTTTTGGAAGGAATTTGGTGACTGGGTAGTCTTTTCTAGGAAAAAGGTATTTTGAAAATTAGACCCTTAAACAAGTGTTTAAAGAAACTTTTGCTTATGTCATTAGTGCCAGCAAGCTTAAGCAAGAGCACAGTGACCCACACAAACACTAACTTGCAGTAAAGTATGATTGTTCAGTAAAGTTAGTTGTATTTTAGAGTCCAGTGGTTACCTTCCTAGGTAGTAAAGAATTCAGATTGAATAATTACAGAAGGAAAAAGAGTGGCAGCAATAAAACAGTCACATAACATACACACACTTAAGAAAGTCTCAAAAAATATCTGCCTGACAGACTCAACCTCCTACCACTTCAGCTTCAGTTATTCCTGTGTCAGATTTAGGAAAGTAAAACCACAATGGTCATGGCCTTCGAGATAATAAGGCACCAGGGACCCACTTGATCATTAGAGCAGCTAGAGCAAGTCCAAAACAAACCAAGTCTGCTTTAGTGAAGAAAATTTTCTTACATCAACAAGTAAAAACAATTTAGGAAGTTATTAGTATTAGTATATGTATATGTAGTGAAAATGAGTAATTATAGTTTGATATATATTTTCCAAAGATTGCATGAAAACTGAACTTGAATAATAGATTGAATTGCAATACTGAAAGTCAGCCATGTATAAGCTAAATACTACATTGCAGTATTTCATGATAGGCTGAAATATATTTCTTGTACTTTTAATTATAACAGCTCACATTGTACTATATTGCAAAACACAGTAATACTTAATTTTTGTCCCCAGTGAAATACATACTAAGATAGTATATCATAGATATCAGTACCTTAAATAGTAAATTTAAGAAGCTTTTGGACGAGTAGGAGTCAGCAAGCATTTTCTAGAATTTTAGCTTTTTTTAGAATTTGAAGGCCATATAGCCTCTGCCACAATGTGTTGTATAGCACAAAAGCAGTGTACACCATACACAAAACCAAATGAATTTGACCATGTTCCAATAAAACTTTATTTACAAAGTCATAAATCATACAGTGAGGGGTTTTGGCAGCCCTACCATAAGGCAACGGTTTGCTGATCCCTGAACTCTAAAAATTGTTCTGTGTATTTTTTCATGCTTAGCTTTTTAAAACAGTCATACAGTTTAATCACTAGCAAATCAACATACCTTTTCCCCAGGAATTCCAGGAGCACCAAATTCACCTTTACTACCAGCTGTACCCTAAAATATATAAATTTTTCATTAGATTTTTTTAAAAAATATGAATTAATAACTAATGTCAAAGAGAATCTACTGCTTCATACATGAATTGCTTTTGTTTGCACCAAATTTGTGCTTCAAGTTCTGTCCTTACATTGTACATAAGTTATTAAACTTTTGACAACGAATAAATTGTCAAAATCAATAATAAATATCTAATAATCAAAACCAAAACTAGATATTATCCACACAAGTACATGTAATGCAGTTTTGTTATTTCTTTTTCATTTATCAAAGATGAGGAATGATTTTATTGCAGTTACTCTATAACAAAATGAGTTTGAGCTAAAAGCTACTTCCTACTCAATCCTTTCAATTCATATAAAGTCATGAGATAACAGATTCTAAGATACCCTTAATATTTATATCATTTATGCCTGACCTTCCTATTCTTCCTTTAGAAAACTCTGAAGCTGGGTCAATCTGTTAGCATGGCTTCTCTTCTACCTACACTGCCAAGGAGGACTGGAAAATCTATCCCCATGAAGTCAATGTTCACCTATGAATGCCTTACTGGATTTATCAGAAATTTGGTCTAATAAATTTATCCTTGAAAATACAAACTTTATGAATGAGTTGCTCTATCAGTAATGCCTGGTAGAGATTAATGCCATTGTTACATAGGCATTATTTGTTAATTTCACAATTAAGATACACAAGCATATTTCACTCTTAAGTTCCTATAGATTAGATGAGATTATATCAAATTGGAAAAAAAATTATTTAAAAAAATATCTGCCTATTAATCTAATATATTTATGGAATTTAAGAAAAGAGGAAACATTTCTTATATTAACTTAGGCAAAGAAGTTAGAAGCATGATATTAAACCTTATACTTATGTGATGTTAAAAAGTCTTAATTCTTTTAACAAATTATGAACATATTTTAATTCAGTTAATTTTTTTGATGTACTATGGTTATAGGATAAGCATAGTAATGGGATATTAGAAAGAAAATAAGGGAAACTCAGTAGTAATCTTTGGCTTAGCATATCAGACTATTAAAAATGAAAATTCTATAGTGGGAGTAGAGTGTGATGGAAGTTGAAAGCAATCAATGCCAGTTTCTGACCAAGGAGTCAAATAAATTAACTTATTCCACTTTAACCGTTTTTTCCTCAAAGTATATAAGTAAAGCATTTATTCATAAAGTGAACATATTTTGGGAAATTAACTGGAGATGTGGATGATAATAATGTGAAAATACACTGGAAAATTATTCCCCCAAAAAAGTTCCAATCACAATCCTTCCTTAGGTTCAAGAAAATCAAATTTTCTCTGCTATTTTACAAAACTCTGAAAGAATTTCCACTCTGATAATGTTGAGGGTATTGGAAAGGGTCTTAAAGAACTAAGTAATGCGGTTGCTAAGTAATTAGGTTGCTAACTACACTTACTAAAAAAAAAGGGAATTAAAAGATTCAGAAAATTATAATAATTGAGTCTGAATGAAAGAAAAGTGTTAATTATCATTTTGAACAATGTCATGTGAAGTTTAGTCTTGGACAGAGAGCATGATTAGAAGAGTTTCATCAGGTGTTCCTGATATAGAAAACACAACTAGGTGTTTAAGCATAGCAGTGGGAATTTCATGAAAGGGAGGGCATCGGCTTCATGAGAAGAAAAAAAAAAAAAACAGTAAATCATATTAATTAAGATAATAGTATGGATGAGAAAAGTAGACAAATAACAATAAACCTTATATCATGCCATAACTTGTGGTTTATTTCAAAATATTTGTGATTCTTCATTTAACTAATTGGAAATAAAGGTAAAATTGATCAGATCAATATGTGAAAGGAATTTTGATTTTTTTATAAGGAAAAAGTGCAGCAGAACAACATTGAATAATATCACCCTCTTATGATTATCTTATTTAGTGTTTCCTATAACTTGACTCTGTCTTGCTTGGTGGAATCTCCTTGGCAATTGTGAAGCAGAACTTACAGGTTCTATAACTCAAGCTGATGATTTCATCTTTCCTTGATGGAGAGTATTCATTCATTCATTTAACATTTTTTAGCTCCTACTATAAAGGGGGTTCTATATATGGAGCTCACAAAACTCATATTCTAGTGGGGAAACACAGATGCTTGATGATAATGTGTCAGGTAGCAATAAAAGTGCTAGGAAAAGTAAGAAAGAGGTGGGATGGACAAATACTTTTTATAAAATGATATCAGCATAGATCTTTTTAAGTGATTTCTGAGCATGGGTATAATTGACATGAAGGAGAGAGCCAAGTGGATATCCAGAAGAAACTTCTAGGTATATGAAACCTGGTACAAAGAACTTGGAGCTGGAATAAACAACAGGAACAGGTGGTCGGCAGTGTAGAGTAGGAGTGGAATAGGGAAAGCTCTATCAGCCCATGGAGCCAGGTTGGGGTTTGTCTTAAGGGAGACAGGAAGTCATTACTGGATTTTGGCTCAGGTGGGACAGGATTAACTCATAATGTATTTAAAAATCTGTTCTTCATAAAGTTGCTACATTCCAGTAAGAATTCTCAAATTTTAACACCTTTAGAAATGTTGTGATGAGTAATGCATAATTTAAAGCGATCTGGAAGCTGTATTCTAAATTTTTCCATTATTTTATTTCACTGGGTCAAAAATAAAAAGCATCAAAAGACTAATAGACTATATCTTATGGCTAATAGAAAAAGTAAATTATATTGAGGTCTGGATGACTTCTCACCCACGTTATCTCAGTATGACAATGCAAAACAATCTTTCCAAAACTAGTGAACTCTATTCAGAAAAGGTCAGAAAACATTTGGGACAAAACACACAGAGTCAAAAATTCACATCATTGATCTTTTGAGGGAATGAATTATCAAATATTAATATTATTAAATATTTAGTAAATGTAGCATGTAATAACTCAAGATTTTTGTATAGTAAAACACCTAATAGATTGAAAATTATTACAAAGGAAGATTTTTGTTTTTGATGGAGTCATATATAAAATTCAACTCAGCCTAAAAAAGTAGATTCTTCTTCAGTATGTGACCAATTATGTCATGGACAAGAAGAGAAAATATATTTCTTGAATGTCTAAATATGCCACTTTCCATTACTAAGTGCTTTGCATACAGTATGTTGTATTTCTTTTTCACAATCAACAACAGACTAGGTATTTTCATTTTCAAAGCCACTAAGACATGGACCAGATTCAACCCAAAGTGTTTCAAGTTCCAAGGTGGCTACTCTTTCCAATATACTCTCTTTCTTCCCCAAATTATTTTTTCATGGGCTTACAGATCAAAAGTAAAAATCTTTAGAACATTTGTCTGGTTCCCTTAGGAACACTGAACTTCAGATCATTTCATAAAACTCACTATTCAACATGCCCAATCACAACATGGCTTTGGATTGAGAAGTTAAGCAAGCATTCTGTGCACCTTTTCTAATAATGAAAACTATGTGTCAGAATGAAACACTTCAGAAAGCCTTCTTTATTTATTGAACAGTAAAACTGCAGGATCACACAGTACAATAGGAACAGGAACAAACTCATCAACTCCTTAAAATGTAAGGAGACATCCATATTTTTATAAGTGTCAGGAAAGTGAAATGCATTCGTGGCCATGGTTTTCTGAAGTCATTTTTACAAGGCAAGGATTCTACTGGTTTAATCAAATAGTGGTGCACATACTGAACAAATAAAGGAAGTGTATTTATTTTGTAGATTACCAACTTATTTGATCCCAGCTGTTTTTACCCCATCACTAAAATATCTTGCTATTATAAATTGTGTGTATCCTGACGTTTTAAACAAATTTTAACACTTTAAAAAGATAACAAAGATGGGATGTCATATAATGCATTATAAACCTAATATACATTTTTGTGTAAGGCATTTCATAGATTTGACTTACAAATCTATGTCTATTTTCTAATATTTATCATCTTTACTGGCTTATTCCCAACCCTTTTACACTGTTTTTTTATTTATATATAATAAAGAAATGTTCCTTAAACAAATCATCACAAGATTATAAACTCAGCACAGACCCTATGCTTTCTGGTTTTAGCTATAGCCCCAGCATCTAATCTAGCACATTTTTTGTTATAATATTAGGTCCTCAATATATAGTTGTTGCTGATGAACCAAAAACAAATAGATACTTAGATTGTTAGAGTAGAAGACATTTTACTTAAAGAGAATATGTTTTTAAAAGGTGTAAACTCTAACAGTTTAATGACCAACACGCATGCAGTTTCTCTGTGCTAGTAATCCTAATTGATAAATCAAAAAACAGGAAAGTCAAGTTAAGGAGTATATATATGAATGTGTATCACATCACAGTCTCCGGCAATTAAGCCATATATGCCTTTTGAAGCATTTATGTGACCTTATGATATAGTTAGATACCCTCCTTACAGAAGAGGAAAGTGAAAGATCTGCAGACTGGGTGGTTTGGCCAAGTGGTTTGGCCAAGTTCATACTGCTAGCCACATAGAAGTCAGGATTCAATCCAGAGATCTTTCTACTCTGTAAATTTTCTTAATCATGTTACCTATACTTGGTTCTACCATCTGTTAAGATGAGGGTAATACTATCACTGACTTTCATTGTCACTGGCTCTTTGTGGTGCCAAATCTGCGGGTATTTGTCACCGCCTGCAGCAACAATTTGCACGGGTCTTTATGGGTGGTGAACTGGAAACTGAGTTACTTCTGTTTCTGAGCTACTTTCTTACTTGCTTGTTCCCTGGGCTATTGAGGAAGAAAGGCTTTTCTTAGAGAGAGAGAGAGAGAGAGAGAGAGAGAGAGAGAGAGAGAAAGGAGAGAGAGAGAGAGAGAGAGAGAGAGAGAGAGACTTTGCTTATCAGAGAGAAAGAGACTTTGCTTAACAGAGAGAGACTACACTTTCAGAGATCTTATCTTCTTAGTTCTGCTGCTTCTTCTTAAAGGTGCGTCCTGCATACTGTGAACTAAGGGTGTGTCTACCTAAGGTGCTTTAGTGATGTGTCCCGCATACTGTGATCTGTGATCTGCAACCTAAAGATGTGTTCTCAGTTCTCCGCTCTGCGATCTGCCTTCAGCTGCTGCCCCTACTTGCTGCTTCTATCTGCTTGCTGCTTCTTCTGCCTTTCTGCTAGTGGCTTCTACTCCTCTTCTTTCTGCTAGCTGCTGCTCTTACTGTCGCATCCCCACCCACCACATGCTTATATTCAGGAGGCGGAGGGCGGGGCCACGCCAGTTGCGATCAGGCGAGGAGCCAGCTGCCCCATCACAGCAAAGGTTAAAACGAGCAGGCACGAGCAGGAGCGCTGGGGAACACCTGTGCACGCATTGTGCGTGTGGACTTAACTGAATACAGCCAGTGATAAATCACCTGAGTGTGCTTATGTCAATTAACCTCCTCACTACCGATGTGATCAGGCAACGTTCTGGCTGGCACAGCCCCCAACATTTCATTATGAGGTTATAAGGACAGAATAAGATATTGCAAAGAGGCAAGTACCGTGTTCACAGAATGCATAATGCTGAAGTGCTTCTAGAAGATAGAGCAGACTTCAAAATGGATACTGGTTAAGAGAAGGACACTGGAGTCAATAGGCCTGGGTTCAGATCCCAAGTTGGTCTCAAGCTACATGACCTTGGGCAATAATTTAACTTCCCTAAAACTCAGGTTTTCCATCTATAAAATGGTTATACTTATTTGTAACATGAAGACCATTCTGAGGATCAAATAAGGTAACATATCTAAAGCACTCTTCTCAGTGTTGGGCACAAGGTAAACACTAAACAACTACTAGTGCTATAATGATTTGTATGTTTAGTTTGATTGAAAATCATTAAACTACTTGTTTAATGATTTTGATTTTTCATATAATGATACTAAAAGCAAAAGTACCTCAAGAAACTCTGATATAAATCATCGCAAATGACTTGTTCCACCTCAAAAATCTCTCCTCCAGCTCCCGCTAAGGTGCCACATGTTCCCATGCAAGGTACCATGGGCAGACATTCCTGTGAGTGTCACCTGACTGTAGCTTTGTTGAAGTTTTGAAGAATGTCACCTCCCAGACATTAGCCTCTGCCTTTTAAAGAAGAAGTCTGGCTAGATTATGTAAATAATTTGGAATTATGGACTTGCAATTTAAGTCATGAGAAGAACTGAAATCTAATTCACCTTGGAAAAATTACCAAAACAGAATTCCTAACCTTAGTACAAATTAACTTACCTGACTCAAAAAAGTGGAAAACATTACAGTTAAATCTGAGGTGGGGAAAAGGGAAAGGCAAATATCTAAGCAAGAGATACTACCTAAGACTACATACTTAGACATTCAACTCAGTGACCACCTCCTCCATTAAATTCTTCCCAATCTCCCCAGGGGGTTCTTACGACACTTGGACTCTTATAGCATCTAACAAAAATTGGTTATTGAGCCAGACACTGTAATCCCAGTGGCAGGGGAGGCTAAAAGCAGGAGGATTGTGAGTTTAAAGCTAGCCTCAGCAAAAGCAGGTGTTAAGCAACTCTGTAAGACCCTATCTCTAAATAAAAATATTAAATATGACTGGGGATCTGACTCAGAGGTCGAGTACCCCTGAGTTCAATCCCCCCCCCCCCACCGCAAAAGGTAACTACTGAAAAATCCTTAGTGGGAATATGTTAGTATTCAAGAAAAACAAAGAGTTCATCAAGTATTTGGAGAAGACAATGCTAAAGGCTAGAAACAACAAAAACAGTACACCTATGTTGTGGTTTTGTTTAGCACTTATAAGCTCAAAGACTTAGTTCTAGATTTTTTCAAACTTCCAGTCTGCCTTCCAATGTGATCTCGAATGCAGCCCTGAATACTGTTGTACTCCTTTTTACTTCAGTAATCAGCATCTTAATATAGTCCTTGAGAGCCTTTTACAGAAGCATGTTGGTATGGAACACAGAAAAATGAGATGTACACATCTTTTAAGTCACTTTTGAACAAACTCCTCTGTCCCAAGAGTATTTGAATGCCTTACCGGCTCTCCTTTTTGCCCAGATGAACCTGGAGTTCCTGGTAATCCTGCTTCTCCCTGAGGAAAAAAATTGAATTTCTGTGTTAGCAAACATTCTGTCACATTGATCTCAAGCCAATTTGTATATAAATATGAGGTTGGCAATTGTAAGCTAAAGCTTTGCTCTCCTCTGAGCTAAGCTCATCCCTTCGCCAGAAGCCTTTCTCCTCTCCTTCATGAGAATCCTTATTCCTCATGCTTCCAAACACCACTTAGTGTCATCTCCTCCAGGTGGCCTCCATGGGCTGGAGCACAGTCTGCTCCTCCACTGTGCAACCCCATTGTTCTTGTCTTTCTTATGGAGTTTGCCATGCAACTTTGCTCATGACAGGACCCTGCCTGTTTTTTAGCCCAGATCCTAAGACCGCAATTAACATCCACAAAAGAAGTTCACGTAGGTCCATTGGTCAAGCCTTCCTGATCAGGGGACTATATCAGGGTCAGTGAAACACATTATTTGAGTAGCACCTCCTCCCTGCACATATACTGACAATTAATGTGGGTAGCTGGAAATTTAGGGATACCAAACAAATATTATATACACACAACAAAGAAATACTATCTAATGTGTTTTTGTGTATATTGGTTAAAGAGCAGGCATTGTCTTTCCTTCAACCCTGAATTCCCAGAACTGTAGCCTACTCCTGGTGCATGCTAAATACTTAGTTCTTGCCTATTGAGGTGGTTCCCCCCTTTGCCCTTCTATCAATACTGATTAACACCGTGGAAGGAAGGTCAGGGAGACTCAGAACTATCCAGGTGAAAGTCCAAGAAATTCTATCTTCAATCAATTTTTATTTTGTATTTTGATGACCATGTAGTATAGGAATTTGATTGGACTAGCACCCAAGGAGAAGACACATGCTGTTCACCCCAGGCCACAGTCAAGGAGCCAGGTTTTCTGGCTTGTCAGTGGGCACAGATTAAAATGAGCCTACCTTGCTTGGAACACACTGGCACAAGTCTCTGAGTTCCTGCCTTGTGGGCAGAAATGCAGACATTTTACTGGCATGAGCGGTTATGGATGATGACGCAGTACTTCCAAAGTCATCCTGCTCTGGGCACTAAAACCAAAAAAGGTGATTTAGAGGATGGGTTCAGCTCCAAATGATGACTCCCACCACACTAGGCCTGGCTGGTTGCCTGTAAGAACTTCCTTCTTTTAATTTCTGGTGCTGGGGGTCCAGAACTTCCTTCTTATTAACCATACGCTGGCACCTGTGTGTGAAATTGTATCATGCCTTTGCTCTGTCACTGAGCCCCGATGTGTTTAATTACACCGAAAACACATAAGGAATGTATTAAAACTGATGATGTGAGTGAAGAGTTCTAAAGCTTTATTAGATGACTTTATGATTCAGTAATATTGTACATTTATAATAATTGCATTCATATGATAAAAAGATTTCTGCAAACAACATGTGAGTGTGTATTTGGGGAACAAAAATTAAAGTTAAAGCATGTAATTTGAATTTGTAAAATCTAGTTACTTTGACAAGATGATTATAAAGGCCTATAAAGTTAAAAAAGTAATTTTTTATACTCTAAGATACTTAGTGAAAATATGCCTTATTCTAGTTCAATATCCTTTAAAGATATTTAAAAGGTCGTCACTATAACATATAAATGATGGATTTACAATTGTTCAGAGAATTTAGAACATGGGAGACAAGATGAAGTGAAGTTCAGTTACAAAGAAATGAACTGTTTTTGCTCTTAAAAACTTAATCCAGATGAAGATTCTGAAGAGATTTTAAATGTATTTTTTCAGTATCATGTATTAGGCTTCTCACCATGGTTAACTTTGAATTTGCAGTTTAATGAAGGGAATGCATTAGGGAAAAGAGTTCACGTGTTACTTTCTATATTACAAGTTACATATGCCTGGGAAAATAGTTTAAGGATATAAAATAAAATACTATCAGTGGTTATCTACTGCGTTGTAAGGTCGTAATTGATATCTATTTCTTTTTTTTTTTTTGTATTTTGGTGTATTTCCAAAGTTTTCTAAGATAAACATGCATAACTATGTAAAAAAGAATTTATTTTGAATAATGGGTAGTACTCTAGGGCTTGTACTAATAAAAACAGTAGCAAAACTAGCACTCAGAACTACTACCACTGGTTTCCTGTTTTGGATACTAGTTCTTTCATACCTACTCTCTCTAGACTTAGTGATTATTAGTTATCTTAAGAAGTTTCCAAATTCAAAAGCTTAAATGCTGTTTTCAAATGAAACAAGATTATCACCAATGCAGTTTATTCTTCCCATGATTAATTATTATTTTCTAGTCAGTTTTTGCTCCATTGGTTCCTGGTGAAATAATCAAGATCCCCTTAGAATTCATAATTTTACCCTGGATACTTGAGCAATTAAATTGGTGATTTAAACTACTTTAAAATCATGTCTTTGGCTTACTGTAAAACTTCCCACCTCTCCAAAAGTGCCTAAAGGCAATAGACACATATAAGTAGAGACGATGTCTCTCATAAAAACCTCTGGTTTTGATTTGACACATGCAGCTAATTAGCCCTTATAATTGTAATCACATTTCTCATTTATTTTCAACAAATGTTGCTGATCTCCTCTTGTAGTTGTTCTTTTTTTCTGTCTACAGTTATGAAACTTGACTGTTTCAGAAGCTGATGTAATTTAATAAAAGTGAAGTGGCATGTTTAAAGGTGATCTTGAATAACTCTCACCTTTGAAATACTATGTAAAACACTGACATAAAAAAATCTGTGATTTGAAATTCCAGGACAAAATTAGATTTTTAGACACATTTACTAACATTTTCTGACTTCAAAACATTTTAAAAAACAAAAATGAAGAAGGAAAGGAAGAAAGAAAAAAGAAAGAAAAGGATATAATTGGTATCGAAAGTTGGTGCATTTAAATGTACACAACTATCTTTCTAACTATACACTTCTATTTTCAAAATGTAGCATGCTTCTATTTACTAAGAGTAGATGATGATACCCCTACCCCAAATAATCAATATGAAAAAATATAGTCCTTGGTTATTTTTTTCTCATAGTTGGGGTGAATTCCTAATTTATTTTCTACTCTAAAACTAATCACCAAATTATCTTCTTAAAACATGATTAAAACAATTTTTGTTTGCAATGTGTGATGTCATGTCACTGCTTTTAATTAATAAAACACTTCATCAAATCCATCACTTAAACCTCCTTAAACATTTTTTCCCATTGGAATTTAGGTTGAAAATGTGTTATTATATAATGATACACAGCAGTGATTATTGGTCAAAAATACAATGTTTAGATTTATAAAACTTCATTGTGTTGCTTCTCAAAGACTTTTATTTTGAGAACTTTTACATCAGAAAAGCATAATTAATTAAAGGAAAATTCTGGAAAATTAATATCTTTGAGATTTATATGAGTGGCTCCAGGAAGTCTTGGAATTTCAAGTCTGAAGATTGGCATTCTAAATTATCTTTTTAGATATTTATAGAAAGATATTTGGCTAGCTTTCATTTTACTTGAAATGAGAGCCATAAACTGGATTGGAGCTGTACTTTATAAGACCAATTTACATAAGTAAAACATATAATATTTTTAAGACCAGCTATGCTTTGAATCACTGGGCTACATTCTTATTCCAATACCCAAA
This sequence comes from Sciurus carolinensis, assembly GCF_902686445.1. Classification (NCBI taxonomy): domain Eukaryota; kingdom Metazoa; phylum Chordata; class Mammalia; order Rodentia; family Sciuridae; genus Sciurus; species Sciurus carolinensis. The sequence continues at coordinate 90,330,273 of NC_062219.1, forward strand.
GAACATGAGAGAAGTTACAAATATTTTTGAGTTACAAATTACTGATTAAATTTTCATGTAACTTTTCTCTGGCAAGTGTAGAACTTCTAGGAAATCTAAGATCTGAATAGAAAGCATTTTTCATTTTGTACTTTTCACATGTTCTTTTGGTAAATTTTTTAGAATTACTCCCTTTCCTTTAGCAGTTGGTAAGTCCACAAATCAAGAAAACAATGCTTTGGCTAACTTCTGTGAACAAAACACTAGAAATAAAAAAAAAAAAAAAGTGAGTATAAAAGTAAAACTTCCTTCTCTGAGTATAAATTGAACTTGAATAAATTAAAAACCAATATAATTGTATCTAATAACAAGATGGCACATGTGAACAATACAATGAAAGAAGTATCAAATTCAGTGCATTTATAAGAATGAATTATAGATATAAAAAAGTAATAGTTGTACAATTAGGTTGAGGATATTTAGAATAAGAGATAAGGAACTGGATTTTTATTTTGTTGTCAACAAATAATCACCTAAGGTTTTGAGAAAACATGAATAGACAGGGAATCTATTCATGTTTGTTAGCCCTGTTCATTAGTGCAGAGTCTAAAACATCTCTCTCTCTCTCTCTCTCTCCCTCTCTCTTTTTTTGTTTTTGTTTTTGTTTTTGTTTTTCAGTGCAGGGGATTGAACCCAGGGTGCTTTATCACTGAGCCACATTTCCCCCTTTCTTTACTTTTTATTTTGAGACAGTGTCTTGCTAAATTGCTGAGGCTGGCTTTGAATTTGCAATCTTCTTGCCTCAGTCTCCAGAGTTGCTGGAATTAAATATGTGCATCATCATGACTGGCAGATCAGTGTCTGAATAATAAATATTTGTGAAACAAGTGAGTGAATATACAAAGTGGTGATTCAGAGACTTAGTCTGGTTATCTATATTCCCCACCCAAAAAAAGACAGGAAATGGGAAAGGCTATGACACAATGATGAAGAGGCCAGGCACAAGGTAAAAGTGGACTTTGTCAATAACAGGGAAAAGGAAGATGAGAATGAGAAGTGTGTCACAAAAGGAAAGCAGCCAGGATGGGTGCTAGGCTAGTGAGAACTAAGTCTGATCACAGATTTAAAGCTCTGTAAGGAGAAAATGAAGGCGCTACTGTTAGAACACGGTTTTGGGCAAGTGATGTTGTCTAAAGTGAGGGCATATCATCCCCCAAATTCGGTGTGAAATTCTGGGGTTAAAACTTTGTAAACTGTGGAAAAGCACTAAGAAGGCTTCCATACCTGGAATAAGTTAGTCCCCTGACTTCAACAGAAGACACCAGGTACTATCCTATGTTTGGACCATACAGACTATGCAACTAAAAGATAACTGGCCTTCATTCTTCACATGCTGAGAAAATTAACTTACCTTAGTAGCTGATATTTCACAACATGTTTCTTGAGTTATGAAGTTTGCATTACAGTAGATTTTAAGCTGGTGAAGTTCAATCTATTAAAACAATTGCAGTAAGACATCATTAATATTTTAAGAATCATATCTAGGCAGTCAAGAACTACATTAATTTAACTGAAAAGGAAGCTAATACAAATTATTGGTAGATATTTTTAATATCTTTATTTAATTTAGGATTCATTATTTTATGGATCACTTGGAAAAGAGAGTCAGCTATACAGGCAGATATATAGATAAAAAAATGAAATTAATTGCAAAGCTTGGCTAATTTTTTCCAACAATAAAAAGAAGTGTTTAATTAAAGAGAGGTATTGGTAGGCACTACAATGAAGTATATGTACAATATGAGGACATTTCAATATAAATTAATTGGAGAAAAAAGTGATGTCTGAGGTGTGAGTATGTGATGGAAAGGCTTTAACTGTAATTCCAGATCTCTTATTTAAGGTACTGAAACAGATGCACAGAACTCAATAAGAAAAAAAAAAAAAGGTTTTGTTTTATGTATGCTTCAAAATTCTGCTTAGAACCTATGGATTTTATACTATATTGGTATAATCCTGAGGAAGACACTATCTTTTTAGAAAAATAATTGATTCTTTTTGCTCCACAGATTCACTTCCTTTTTTTTTTTTTTACCTAAAAAGGTATTTGGACATGAAATTAGAAGCAGTAAAAGTAAAGTATAATCATGCCTGTAAATGAAAGATCAAGTGATTGTCTAAGAAAAATAGGACTTACTGGTAAAAAAAAAAACCACCAGTATACTAAATGATTAAATAGGATGAACTCCTTAAGCACTGATTTATTATATTAAATAATAGTTTATGTAAGTAGGTATTTATGGGACCCTTGAAATTAGATTGTTGTTGGAAATTTATGAGTTTAATCAATAATTGTGTGATGATATGATTATAATATGGGTTAAGAATCTTCCCCCTTCCCTTCTTCCTTTCTCCTCTCCTTTTCTCTCTGGCTTTCTTTATGTTTCCCAATGTAATAGAGCTATATTATGCATTGCTTTGAGGTTAATCAACAAGTACTTTCTATAGAAAGACCAAATTGTACTGTTATAATATTTTTTTATTATTTTTTTTATTGTAAACAAATGGGGTACAACTTGTTTCTTTGTTTGTACATGAAATAGAGGCATACTATTTGTGTAATCATACATTTACATAGGGTAATGGTGTTTGTTTCATTCTGTTATTTTTTTCCTTCCCCACCACCCCACCCACCCCTCTTTTGTACTGTTATATTAATCTTATGATAATAGAAGGCAAACATCTTTCATTAGTTGTGAATCTCTAAAAAAAAAAAATTAAAATTAAAAAAATCTCTACCTTTTACTGTGCACTGAGATGAACAAAATCAAAATCAGTTTGGCTTCAAGGAAGCATTAGGAGCTTCAAAAGACTTGTGGAATAATGAGTATCTTAAGATTTGCACATAATGTGTTAGTGAAAACTCACATCAACATTGTTATCAAAATGGCCAATAAATACTGAATTCTTATTATTTGCTATCCACTGTGCTAGGCCTGAATATGAATTATTTTACTTAACTAAAGATAGATTATTAATTTTCAAAGGATTAGAATTTAACCCAGTAACTATGACATTGAAACTACAATCAGCTCTGCTAATTTTATTCATTTGATACATTATAATCCTCACTGATAGTGCTTTAGAAAGAGAATGTATAGGGCTTAAGTCACATATTGACTCTTGTCAAATTAAAGATTTATTTAAAGAAATCTTTTACATCAGCCTCATCACCTGTGTGTTTTCTCATAAACACACAGGTATAGTAATATAAAAGCCCAATCACTGGGAGGTTTTTTCATACATGCTTCTGAGTAAATTAAACATTGTCACACTCCAACAGGTCTTATGGATCAGAGAACTTGTATTGTATACAGATGATGAAAAATCAGTCCACTTGAAGCTTTAGTAGGACCAGGAATCTTAAAAAAATATATATATGTATATGTATTTCGCTTGGTTGTTCAGTCCAGTGACGATCTCATGACATGCCTTAATTTCATCCTCAACTACGAGCACACGTTAAAGAATAAAATCCACACACAGTAGTGGTGAAAGTGCTCTTCATTAATACCATAATTTTGACATTACTTTTTATAAGGACATGGTTTAGGTTCTGGGGTCAATTCTGTCCTCAGGTGAGAAGTTAAAGAGGCACAGGACAGAGAGCACTTCAGAGGTTTAGCTCCACAACTGTTGCCACTTCAGCCATAACTCACTCCTCTCTTCCTGCCACCCCTCTTCCCATGAACTTATCTCCATGTGCTCTTTGGTTCTTCCAGGAAACAGAGCCCACTTTCCTCTTCCTAATCTGGTGAGAGACCTCTTTTCCTTCCCTGGTCTGAAACTCACGGTCTCCTGAGATACGTGCTGGTCCCCTTCCCCACTTTTGCCTTGGACAGTCCTTGCTGAAAGATCTGTCTAGTACTATTTTTATTGTGATTAATAATATTAGTAGTAGTAGTAGCCATCATTTACTGAAAGATTTTAATCCTTTCGTCAAACTGATATTTCAAGAGCAGAAACAATAGTTTGTTGTTTTTTTTTGTTTTTTTTTTTTTTTTTCACTTTTTCTTTTTTTACCTTCTTATGCCAGGGCTGAATGCCATATCTGGTCCTGAATAGATAAATGAATTTATAGAGAACTGACCACACATTAGGCACTACTGCATAGACACAATAAAAATTATAACTAGCAACTCCATCTCTGTTTTATAACTGAAGATATTGAGGCTCAGAAGAATGAAGAGTTAAAAATCTCATGTGTCTGAGCCTCAAGCCACTCAGTCTCCCTTGTGCCATCAAGCCCTGTCCTCAGGATGGTGGCCTCTGCTCTGACCTGTTTTGATGTTCATCACTGTGACATGGTTATAACATTCTAAATGATTGCTCATTCCCTGTCTCTGAGAGGAAAGACTTGAAAAATAATAGTTTATTGAATATATACACACATATACACACAGTTATGCATATATAGCGTAGTATGTATATATATGTGTGTGTGTGTATCTATCTATATATATATATATACATATATATATAGATAGATACACACACACACACACACACACACACACACACACACGGGCACACTTCCAGAGGGTTCTTTAGAAATAAGCTTGCCCAATATGTATTTGCATAAAGCTATATTTTTTAAATAAAATCAAACTGTTAAGTGCTTTGTGTTAACAGCATCGGAATTCCTATTGGTGATCAGTGGTCAGATTTTTAGGGATTTTCCTACTATCAAATTAGTAGTGCATAGCCATCAAATTTAGATATATCTCACTTTTTAAAAGATCACAGGCCTTTCTTTCTAGGGAAATCAATAGTAAATCTATATCATCTTAGCTTCAAGTATAATTTTAAAGGAACTTTTCATCTGAAAGAGTTTTTCTAGCCAATTTTTCTCATCCAGATGACCTACTGATGCATTCAGTGATTGTATTTCTGTCCAACAGAACCCTGAAAAACCATTATAGGCTTATAAAAAGTAGTCTGCAGTATAAACCAATTCCTATTGTGAGGGTGAATAAATAGCCTATTGTTCTTGAGTGAAAATACCAGATAATCTGAAACCATTTAATTTAAAGTTCATCTTTTTCCATTCCTTTCTATTCAAAACATATGGACTTAGACCAAACTTAGATTTTGTGTGTCCTGTTTTCAATTTTTATTAAAGTTTACTTTTAGTCATCTTATTTTTTAAGGCATGCCCAAATTCTTTTAAATTCACTGACTAGAGAAAATGGGTGAAAATAGAAGATAATATGTATGAAAATATAGTTGGAAATAAATACTTTCATACAGGGCCAATTAAACAGTGATGAGAAGGGGATCATTTACATAGTAATTAGCAGGAGACATTTTCAAAAAAGATAATTTGTTTTTACTTGGAAATGGTGCTAGTTCTCATTCACCACCACCACGACTTACGTCCACAGGTTTGCCATCCACAGCTCGTGCAGCTAGAACTGTCCTTCCATGAAAATCCACAGTGTCCTTCTCATTGGTCTGCTGGCTTGCAATTAAATTGCAATCCACAAAGAGTGAAAGCACCTGGGATTGTACGCTGAAGCCAAGTTTATGCCACTGCCGGTCAAACAAAGGGCGGAGCTCCCGATTTTTAAAAATGTAATTCAACATATCTCCCTGGGCAGCTTGGAACATAAACTCTACCACCTTCTTCCCACCATCAATTACGATAGAAATCTGGAAAAAAAAAAGCAAATGATTTTTGAATGTTTTAAAACTCAATGTTCGAAATTATCAAAATACCTAAATATAAGCTCAAGATGCTTGTTAATATAACTGAAGCATTTCGTAAAATATTTTAGATGAAACCTGTGGCCACCAGATTTGTTAATGAGAAAGAACAGTAAATACCTGCTTCATAAGTGAGTTTGACATGGGCTATTCTGGCAAATGTAATACACTCTTTCTTGAGAGAACATCTAAGAGTGAGTATGTGTCTATAATTTCATAACTATTATATGTTTTATATTTATAAATAAAAGTGTAAATTTACCTAAAATACTAGATTGCATTTGAAAGCACACTGTATAAATTATATACTTTCTCTAAACATAAGCTTATATATAATTTATTGTTTTGTGTGAATAATTCAAGAATTCAAGTTTACTAATTTAGTGAGAATATGATCATTTCTTCTTTGCATGCAAGTTGAGATCTACTTCTTTAATCTTTAATAACTTGCATGACAAAAAATATACATGTGGGAAGGACATACCCGCCTTCCTCCCTCAATCTTCCTACTCCACTGATCTCCCATCCATTATTGTCATTGTTATTTTAATTAGTTAATTACATGACTCATTGTGGTTTACTTTCACATAGACACAACACAATTTGGTAATTTCATTCTGCAGTACCTCCCCATGCCCATCTTTCCCCACCCCAGATTCACTTCCTCAAATCTATTGCTCTTCTTTCCATTTTCATGAGATTCCCCTCACCCCTTTCCTTTTTTAATCTCTCTAGTTTCTGTATATGAGAGAAAATATTTGACCCTCAACTTTCTGAGTTTGGCTTAATTACTTAGCATGATGTTCTCCAATTCCATCCATATACCTACACATGACATAATTTCATTCTTCTTTAAGGCTGAGTAAAACTTCCTTGTGTATATATACCACTTTTTCTTTCTTTCTTTTTTTTTGGGGGGAAGGAAGGTTACTGGGATTGAACTCAGGGGCACTCAACTACTGAGCTATATCCCCAGCCCTATTTTGCATTTTATTCAGAGACAGGGTCTCACTGAGTTGATTAACACCTCGCTTTTTGCTGAGGCTGGCTTTGAACTCTCGATCCTCCTGCTTTAGCCTCCCGAACTGCTGGAATTATAAGCATGCACCGTGCCCAGCAGCATGTTTTCTTCATCCATTCATCTACTGAGGGACACCTAGGCTGGTTCCATGATTTGGTTATTATGAATCGTGTGGCTATTAACATTGATACGAATGCATCATTATAGTATGATGATTTTAATCTTTCAGATAAATACCAAGGAGCAGGATAGCAGGAATGGTGGTTCCATTCCTAGTCTCTTGAGGAATCAACAAATCACTTTAAAAATAATATAATATCAGAGATGATAGGAGATGAAGAAATTATTAGGGAAGTGGAGTTAATCAGTGAAAGTTGCAAAGGAAGAGCAGTTTCGACTTCTTCAGACAAAATATGGATCTCAAAGTTAAAAAGAACCCTGTCTCACCCCCCAGATCCTCATATTACAGATCTCCGCAAGCCTATCCTAATTAGAAAACTTGTATTTGCCTCTTAACAACTCCTGTAAAAGGATATTTGAACACTAGATCAGTTCCTAAATTCGGGCACAGAGTTCAAAGACCCACCTGGTCTGGAACGCAAAAGAATTAATAGGCACAACTCTCATGGCATCTTACCTGTGGCATATTTTGCTGGTTTAAAACCTGCCACAGAAACCACCGCTCCTTTTTGGTGTTTCTTCTTACACGAAACACAGCTGTTACAGAGAACTCCTCAGGAAGACCCTTGGGAAATATCTTACTGTGGGAGAAAAAGAAAGAACTATTGTGGGGAGACTGAAGATGGCAAGGACAGAGAAAAAAGGTATGAAGTTCCTTGTACCATGGTATCTCAGTCATAGTTTGCTCAATGAGTTTATAATTTATTATTCAATTTACCATAATCAATTGAATGGAAACGTGGAAGCAATCATGACTATATTACCTATGCAGTTTTTATCTCATTCTCTCCCTTTTTGTAATCATCTGGTATGGTGTTGCTAAAGCTTGAGGTATATAAACACAGTGGATAGGCTATAGAACTATGTTGCTATATTTTCTTATTCACTGAGATGTTCCAACATATGAAAATTTCAGAAATCACTGCAGTTCAACAAATAGTAGCCCTTCACCAGCACATAAATAATATTTTTTGATATTGTTGGTAGAGAGGTATACAAAGAATTTTAAAGAACACTGCAAATAAATAAGTGCATATTTTCCAAATAACTTTTATCATATTAAACTCTTGCAAATAAGTTCCTAATACAGATTTTCTGTTACTAATTTATGATATTAAATACAATGAGGAAATTTTAGTTTTATTTTTCATTTCTACAGAAAAAAATTTAAAAATCTAGGTAGCAAAAATCTAAAGACGGTTCAAATATTCTACCTCAATCTTCCTTCAAAATACTGGTCTCACTAAAATCATCATAAAACTAAGAAAAAAATTCACAATGAACATATCTTGAATTTTACATTCATTAGCAAATGAGAAATATGTTTCTTTAAGATGATTTTTAAACTTATTCCCATTGTATTTAAAAACTCTGAAAGGCAGGAATTCTGCTTCTCTTAAGAAAATAGTAAGTAAGCATCCTCTTAAAGACACACATGTAAGTTTTATAAAAAAATAAAATGCCATACATTGTAATGGTAACTGCTATCTTTGAATATTACATTCAGCTCCACTGAAATTGACAGTTATTGAAACTGACAAACTGTCATGAAGGATACTGAAATTTTCTTTTTACTTTCTGCATTACAAAGTCACATGTGGTAGAAAAATCAGGAAATAATATGAAAAAGCTGTCATTGCCCAAAGTTCTTTTTTGCTTAGTTAAATACAAACACATGTGTATATATTTATATGTACAAATACATACATACATATATAAATATGCATGTTTACGAATGTATGTGTGTGAGGAGAGAGAAAAAGAGAAAGTGGCCAACTTAGGATGGTTTGATTTACAATATATTGACTTTATGATGGCGTGAAAGTGATATGCATTCAGTAGAAGTTATATTACATAGAATGTCAAATTCTGATCTTTTGGGGTTGGAGATGTGCTAGGTACTATGCTATATACTATACTATCTTTTGTAACCAGGTAGCAGCAAGGGGCCATAGCTTCCAGTCAGTCGTGTGATCAGGAAGGTAAACAACTGATACTCCATGGTGTCCTGTGTTGCTAAACCGTGATGTATGGTAGATCAAGTGTGTTAAAGGCATTTTTGGCCTTCAACATTTTCAGCTTAACCAAAAGCATCCCTGTGTGTATAAATATAATTATATATACTCTAGTTTTATCTTCTCTTGAAACTTTATTGCTACTCCATTATAATGTCCCTTCTTAAGTAAGTAAACAAAACGAAATTGCCAAAAATAGAATTCACTCTGGAATGTCAATAGTAATAAACTAAATTTCACTAGTGACAATTACCGTATTGATTTAAGTAATATTGCTTATTTAAACAAAACAAAAACCCAGCCTTTGGTGTCTTGGTGTCATTTCTCTTTGGCACTGGAGATAAACCTGAAAGATGGGCACATGTAGAGGTAAGGGGTAACACCAAACATACTTCCAACCTGAAATTCTGAACTGGTTAGTTATAGCAAAATTACTTTTAAAGGAAACCTCAAACCCACAGCTGTTCCTATCACATGCAATAATAGCCTGGGACTCCACTTTGCTTCCAATTTCTTGCCTCTGTTCTGCCACTTTTCATATTGAAGTTCTTGGGATCTGAATTCCATCTCCAGTGTTCTGGAATTTGACAAAGTGTTATTCTGGGCATTATTTTTTTCATTTACTGTATTGAACACATCTTTTAATATATATTGTGAATTAACAAGAATTTTTTCCTATTATTTTCTCCATGCCATTTTCTCTTATCCCCTTTTTAAGGAACTCCACTTTTAGATATCTGTTTAACTACTGAATGACATAGTGTTCTTATCCTTTTTTCTTGTATTTTTCCATCATCTTCTAATTTTACTCTACTTTGGGGGCTATTTCTGATTTTTCCAATCTTAGTACTCAATGTCAATTATATATATATATATATATGTATATATATATATTATATTATATTTTGCTCTTTTCTTCAAGTATTCTTTTTTAAAAATATTTTTAGATGTTGATAGACCTTTGTTTTATTCATTTATTTATATCTGGTGCTGAGAAGTGAACCTAGTACCTCACATATACTAAGCAAATGCTCTACCACTGAGCCACAACCCCAGCCCCAGAATATAGTATTCTAATCTATTTGACTTTATCAAATACATAGGATTCTCAAGACTTTTTTTTTGCATCTTTGTATATCTCTACTTCATCTGTGCTAGTTTTTCCTTTGTGACAGTTTGGTTTCTCTCTTCCATTTTGAAATGGTACTCTAATTTCTGTTGACTTGTGGAAGCCTGCTCATATTTATGAGTGAAGCACTGATTGCAAATGTGTATTCTGTCATGGTATGTCAACAAGCAAGCTTCACTGTATACATGATAACTGGCAGATATCAGAAAGGGTTCCTCAAATGTAAATATGGGGTGATTATTTCTCTGGAGATAATGGGTTCGTCCAAAGAATCCTTCTATTTCCCCCTTGGTAAGTGGAATCTACCTGACCACAGGCATTCTGGAAGCAGTGCTGTATGAAGGAGCCCCATAGTTCACTACAGAATTCACTCTTGCCTCCTGTTTTTAGTGTCAACCTTATTCCTGTCCTTGCTATCTTATTTAGCCTCAGTCTGGCTCAATTTCTCTAGCTAATAAACTTCTTGCTTCCTGTCTGGTTAGATGAGGATGGAGGAGGTAACCTGGAGCCTTATGCTCTCATGCTCAACACACACACACCACTTAGTGGCTTCTGTAGAGCCTGTTTCCTGCTAATCAAGAGTCTCAGAAGTCCAGTGAAGAAGAGTCCCTTCTCACCAGCATTCCCAGAACTGCAACACCTCAGTTCCAGTCTTTTTCTACTCCTTGAGTCATTCCCCAGTCTTCCATCTGCTTTCTGTCTTCCAGAACATATTGTAATATTTTTCTGTTGTTTCATATTCCATTCTCTACTCATTTTTGCATTTTAAATCTTTAATTTGTTCCTTTCCAATGGTCCCTTTATCTTGATTTACCACAGATAAAACTTTGTCCAACCTTCCTATACCACTGTTACCCTTCCATCTACCAACGAAGCTGTTCAAATGAACACTGAATAGTTACATTTTTACCAGTCATTTGCTCCTGAACTTCCCCCTCCTGCATTCTGAAAGCATATCCAATCGGACAATTCCTTGGTCTTAATCATCAACCCCTTCCCTCTTTCTGCAGGTGTTAACACTACAGACATCTTCACTCACATAAACCAAGATTCACAATAATAGCCCTAGGGCCCAGCAAGGAAATTTGGATTGCAAGCTCCCAGATTCCTTTGCCTAACCTACTCACCTTTTTGTCTCCATAATTTAGAACAATTATTATTACATAACACTAGTAACTGAGTTCAGCATTGTGTGTGTGTGTGTGTGTGTGTGTTTGTTGGTACGAGATTGAACCCCGAGGTGCTTAATCACTGAAGCACATCCCAGCCCTTTTTATTTTTTATTTTGAGACAGGGTCTCACTAAGTTGCTTAGTCCTCACTAAATGCTGAGGCTGATTTTGAACTTGTGATCCTTCTGCCTCAGCCTCCTGGGCTGCTGGGATTACAGGCATGGACCACTGCGCCTGATGAGTTCAGCATTTTTAAAACATAAAAACACTTGGTTTTATCACAGAGTCTAGCATTGGTTTTTCCATCTTGGATAGCATGTAGGAAATTTTCACTCCTCTCTTAGCACTTCTATAAGAAAAACAAATAGAGCAAGTGAGTTAATAATAGCAACTGACACTGGTACTCATATAGAGGACACATGTGGGGACTGTGGGAAACTGAGAGCCCAGCCCGTCTATGGTGGCAGCTGCTATGTAGTGCCAGCCAACTGTTACCATATGGGAATGTGGAGCCAGTGTTGCCAGATCATCTTATTTTTCAGAAGAAGCCCAAAATCTAGATTTTTATCTGTCAAGTTTTGGGTTTTAAGTTTGGGTGATTAATTCAGATTTATGAAAAACATTTCTAAACCAACACTGTAGAAGTCAAATAAAACCAGTGAATGCTGTTTGGCAATCTTGGATTTACATAAGCACTTGTTGAATACCCACTTTGTATACAGCACTGTGAAACTTACAAAGATGGGAAAAGGATGTGCCCTGCCCTGCCCTAATTGCTGCTTAAAATTAGTTGAGAGTAGAGAAATGATATCAAGTAGATAAGAGTATAGGGAAATACTGAAGATGACCAAAATTAGAACTCCAATTGTGAATTGGAAACCTAATGTTAGGAATGAGATTTAAAAAAAAAAAAATCTTCTTAACAACAAAGCGGGATGGTAGCTGTTAGAAAATCCTACATGGATCTGAGGGAAAGGCAGCAGCCACTTAAAGGAGTATGGGATGCAGATGCTTAAAAATGCTCACCTCAAAGTCATGGGTCCCAGATGAACACACACCATCCACCCCCAGGCTTTGCTAGTGGCCCAGGGTTTCCTACAGCCACTGCTATTTACTATTTTAACCACAGTACATATGCTTACAAAGGTTATTTATTGTCTCAACCACTTCTCTCCATAAGACTCCTCACTGCACTGTTATTGCCTTTTCAGGGATGATACTGAAGTCTGCATTTCCATTCCTAGTACATGCACCAAACCAATGTTATTTTAATACTCCGTGAGCTCTGGGGGACAGTGTCTCCCTGTAGTATTCATGGTTTAATACGAGAGCCATGGTCCAAGAGCAAACCTCTCATGAGATGTACTATAAGAACCTTGAATACGTAAACTCAAATAGAACCCTTGCCACTTTCCCTTCTAAGTTTGTTCTTTTACCTTGTTCAATATCTGTTAGTAGCACCTTTTCCCCACTCTGGAAGTGATGAAGTCATTATTAGTGATTTTATTAACTCTGGGTACTACACTTAGTTATCAGGTTCCATAAATTTTACTTTTACAGTCTCATTCATTTAATGTGACTCTTTGTTCCTCTCATGGCCACCACACCTTAATTCTGTCTATTTCAACCCTCACCTGAATGACCACATTCACATTCTTCTGATTCCCTTGCTTCTACTTTCTTCTATGTTCTTCAATACATTCTAATCTACTATCAAAGGAATTTTTCATCTGAGAGTTTTGATAGTACCTCCTTTTTGCTTCAGAGTTCTTCTAATGCCCAACTTGTTGACCTGCTACTTATAGTTCAAACTTTAGACTCCCTAGCCATTTATTTCCATCTCTTTCTAAAAATATTAAGAGTATGGTAAAAACACACGCTTTTATTTCTTTCCATGCTCTGTGTACGTCTTTCCTCTTTTTCCTTGCTTACAATATTTTCTACTCTAGACTGCTCTTCAATCCCATCTCACCCCTTCACAGGTTTCAAGGTCTCAACCTAAGGCTATATGCTCTACTCAGTCTTTCCCAATACTCCCAACAGAGATGCTTTCCTGATTCATCTTTTTCATTGAAGTGAGCCGAGGCTACACAAGAGTGGCAGTGGTACGCGCATGCTAAGACTGACCTAAAGAATACAAGATGCTGATGCCCCTCTTGAAAGACTGTTTCCAAAAATAACCACAACAGCAAGCATCCCATATGATTTTTTTCAAAGAGACTTCAGTATTTCTTTCACCAAGAGATGGAATCCATTGTTCCCTCAACCTCGGCTCTATGACAGCACCAAAACTTGCTTTGACTAATGGAGTGTATCAGGTGGTGGTGCAGCACTTCCAAGGTTAGGCATTAATAAAGATTCTGGCAATTAAAACTACACTGAGATTTCATCGCACTCCAGTCAGAATGGCAATTATCAAAAATACAAGTAACAATAAATGTTGATGAGGATGTGGGGGAAAAGGTGCATTCATAAGTTACTGGTGGGACTGCAATTGGTACAACCACTCTGGAAAGCAGTATGGAGATTCCTCAGGAAACTTGGAATGGAACCACCATTTGACCCAATTATCCACTCCTCAACATATACCCAAAGGGTTTAAAATCAGCATACTATAGTGACACGGCCACATCAATGTTTATAGTGGCTCAATTCATAATAGCTAAGCTATGGAACCAACCTAGGTGCCCTTCAACAGATGAATGGATAAAGAAAATGTGGTAAGTACACATAATGGAATATTACTCAATCATAAAGAAGAATGAAATTATGGCATTTGCCTGTAAATGAATGGAAATGGAAACTATCCATGCTAAGTGAAATAAGTGGATCCCCAAAAACCAAAGGTAGAATATTCTCTCTGATATGCAGATGCTAACACACAATAAGGGGTGGGGATAGAAGTACTTAGACAAAGGGGAATGAAGGGGAAGGGAAGGGAATGGGAATAGGAAAGACAGTAGAATAAATCAGACATTGCTTTCCTGTGTTCATGTATGAATACACCACTAGTGTAACTCCACATCATGTGTGACCACAAGAATGGGATGTTATACTCCATGTATGTATAATATGTCAAAATATATTCTATTGTAATGTATAACTAAAAAGAACAAATAAATAATTTTTAAAAAGAGAAAAAAAAATAAGTCTGCTGGCTTCTGCTTTCTCCCACTTGGAAGCCAGTCACCACATAATAAAGTGAAGCTACCAAGGTATAGGGAAGTTCCATTCAACCTCATGGAGAAAGCCCTGAGGCACCAGTACCACCTTCTTTTTTTAAAAAAACTATAGCACATAATTCTCATATCATTAAAACCAGACTTTAAAATAGTACAGTCAGTGGTTTCAGTACATTCATAAAATTGAGTTAAGTATTCACATTATCTAATTCTAGAACACTTCTATCACCTACAATAGAAACTCCTACCCAGTATCAGTCACTCCCCATATCCTCTCCTCTAACTCCTCTATCATTTTCATCCTTCTTCTTGAGATTTAGTTTGCTCTTTGTACTTATTTTCTTAAAGTGGGACATTAATTATTTGAGATCATTCTTTTTATAAAAATAAATCTTTTGAGATGGAAGTCCACATAACATAAAATCAGCCATTTTGATGTAAATAATTCATTGGAATTTATTACATTCACTGTTTACCATCAGTGCCTCTTGTCTAATTCCAAACATTTCCATCACTCCAGAGTAGAACCCCATACACATTCAAGAGTCTCTCTCTATTCCCCCAGTTCTTAGCAACAAGTAATTTTTTTAAGTAGATATATCTATGATATATTTTTCACATGGATGGAATCATGAGCTATGTGACTTTTTTTGCTTGTGTTTTTTTTACATCTCATATTTTGGAAGTTCATCTCTGTGGTTGCACATATCAGAACTGCATTCCTTTAAACAGTTAGATATTATTTCATTACATGTATATACCACACTTGGTTTTGTACTCCTCCGTTGTACTCCTCCTTCCATTGATGGAAATTTGGACTATTTCCACCTTTGAGTTATTTAATAGTGAGGGTATGAACATACTTGTGTTTAATTATCTCTCTTTAGTTCTTTAAGGTATATACTCATGATTAGAAATGCAAAATCATATGTAATTCTCCATGTAACTTTTTGAGAAAAAAGCAACACTATTTGGTACAGCAGTTCAATCATCTTACATTCCCACCAGCAAGATTTGAGGATTCCAAGGTTTTCACATCTTCACCTAGAATTATTTTCTGTGTTTTTTCTTTATAACTGTCCTAGTGGGTGTAAAGTGGTACCACATTTTGGCTTTGATTTGCATTTTCCTAACGACCAATGAGGCTGAGCATATTCATGTAATTCTTTGTCTTTTAGTTGTTGAGTTTTGTAATATGCATGTATTGTGGGTACTGGACCCTTTTCATGTATAAGATTTGCAAATATTTTCTTCCATTCTAGATTTTCATTTCACATTCTGGATAATGTACTTTGATGTACAAAAACTTTTAATTTTGATAAAGTATAATTTATCTATTTGTCTTTTGTCTTATCTATTTGCCTGCTTTTGTGGCTTGTATTAAGACTCCATTGCCAAATTCAGGCTTCAAAGATCTATCCCTGTTTCCCTCTAAGATTTTGCTGTCCTAGCTCTTAAATCTAGATTTTTAAAATCTTTTTTGAATTAATTTTTGAATATAGTACGAAGTATGGGTTCAACCCAATTCTTCGGCATGCAGATATACAGTTTTCCCAGTATCTTTTATTCAAGAGACTCTTCTTTCCCCATAATATGGTTTTGGACCCTGTCTGTCTCTTTCTGGAATTTCTGTTATTCATATGTTAGCATGCCTAATGGTATCATATAGGTCTTGAGGATTCCTTCCGTCCTTCCTTCCTTCCTTCCTTCCTTCCTTCCTTCCTCCCTCACTCCCTCCCTTCCTTCCTTCCTTCCTTCCTTTCTTTCTTTCTTTTTCATTTCCCACCCCCAAAACTGAATCATTTCAACTGACCTATCTTCAAGTTCTCTGATTCTTCCTTCTTCCACCTTAAGTGTGTTTTTGAACTTTTCCTATAAATTTTAATTTCTGATTCGTACTTTTTAACTGTGACATTTTTATTTGCATCTCATGATAATCTCTACTGATATTTTCTATTTAGTGAAACATTATTCTTATACTTTCTTTCAGTTCATGGGAGTTTTCTTTAGTTATTTGTTTTTAAATAGCTGACTTAAAGTCTTTGTCAAGTAAGTAAAATCTCAAGATATTCTCAGGAACAGTTTTTCCTTAAGAATGCCCTTTTCTCTGTGTATAGTTTTGCGTATCTACTTACTTTGCATATCTTTTAATTTTGTTCCCTTCTTTTGAATATATTGTAATTTTTAAACTGAAAAGTAGATATTTTAAATAATATATGAAAACCATCAGACTCTCCCTGTCAGGGGTGTGCTGTCAGTTGGTTATGTTTATTGGTTTTGTTATTATTGTTGCTGCTATTTGTTTAATTGCTTTCTGCAACTAATTCTGTAACGTATATATTCTTTGTCATGTGTGACCACTGAGGCTTCTGCTTAGTGAGTTTAATAGTCAACTAATGATTGCACAGTTAATGCCTTTGGCCTGTTGTCATCCCAGGCCCTGCTGAGGAGATATGTGTGCATATTGGAGAATGACTGAAATGTTCAGGCAGAGAGTTTATTGCCTTCCTTAGCCTTTATCTTCTGCTTTCTCAAAGTTTCAAAGTTGGCCAGAGTCAAGAATGTTGGGTCTTTCCAGGTCTTTTTGGAGTTTGCACACAGTTTTGTGCATACACATAGGTGTTTGGGTTTCCATGAATGTGTTGGAACTTTCCAATCCTCCAACGAACCTCTCCTTACTCAGTTTATTCATCTACGGTTTGGGGAGTGGCATCTTGTTTGCCCCAATAGTAAATGCTGCTTCAGACAGCTGCCGTGTTAAACAACTGCTACTCTGTTTTCAAGTAATGTTCAGTGGAAAAGGCTATTCTCACCAAGCAAGCTCTGATCAGGTAAAAGACAAACTGTAAGCCCAGGTTTTCAGGGAACTACCAGTCAGGTAAAATAATGCAATCCTCTCAGAACAGGGCCCACAGTAAACTCCCTACTCCTCTTCCTTCCAAGATGCTACGCTGCATTTTTACTGATTCTGGAGCTGCTGATTTTCAAGTCTAACATAGTGCTGGGGAGAGCAATCAGAATAGGACAAATTAAAAAGTCACAAAACCTGCTAGTCTTACTGAGGTTCAATGTTTTCTCAAATAAATGGTCATTAGATTATATAATATCTTGATTCATTTACAGAATTCTGAAAATATTAATTTTGACAATTTTTGCCTGTGTTCACACTGCTTTCATGGAAAAGTAGATTTTCTAAAATCCTCAGAAACAATAAATTATCATTTTACATCACTAAATTTTGTAGTGGTTTATAACAAAGCCAAAAATAATGAAACAACTTTATTGTAATTTTTTTTTTACCTAGGACTATACACATACAGGCACCTGCTACAGTTCTTATTGCCATTTCAAGATCTTCCAAGGAAAGAATAGTTTTTTATTATATTTTTGCTACCTATAACACCTAAGTACAATGGTACCACAGAATTCTATATTTGTTGAGTGAATGAGTGATCCAGAAAATGAAATAGACAAACACAAATTTAATTTTTAGATGATATTTTAACACTTCATAAATAAAAATTAAATATATTTTCAATAATTTATAACCTAGTCAAAAAATTCAAAATATTTTGCACCTCATAAATAGTTTTTTCTGTAATGAAAAATAAAAAGAACACAATTAATACATAATAATTACATTCTTAAAAATATATTGAAGTGAATTTAGTTATCTTTAAAGAAGAATTTTTTTCTTGATCTAAGTTCATAATGAATGAAAATCCTTCTAATTACTAAATTTCCCTTTCAGAAATTTACATTCTTTTTTTCCAAGCCAAAAATGATTTTGCTTTCCAAGACTAATTTTTGAAGGAAAATTTCTTTGTTTTAAGTATAAAATGTTTAAAAATATATCTATTCTTACCAACTATGCTTCTTGTTTATACCTCACAAGCATACTTAATGTTACACATAATAATTTCTCTGGGTCTTGCCAAAGTTTCTATTATAAAAGAGGTCATATTGGATTACTGGGCTGTTACCAAAGAGATATAATAACAGTTTGCCATGTCCAAGGATATCCATGCTTGAATGTTTTTGAATGGAGTGTAATTTCCTATAAGAAATCCTATCCTATCTATTGCTCATTCAGTGATACTCCCATTAAGAAAAATATTGTTGATCCTTACTCACCAAATTCATGCCTAAACAAACACACACACACTTAGGCTATAAGTTCTCAATGGGATATTTTCTGCCTTTCCTCCATTTTATACACATCACATACAGTTTGATATCAATAAAGGAAAAAATTTCATACATATATTAATAGTAACCTACATTTGAAGAGCCCAGGCTCAGTGGAATTTAAATGTAATTAACCATTTATTTCCCATTGTCTATTTTTTATATATTAATGAAAGTCACCTAAATATTCATGGACAGGTGGTTTCACAAATGCACCAAATTAACAATGTTCAATATAAAATCAGTATTTTAAAATGTGATTAAGCAAAAGTCATAGAGAGCCTACCTAAAGTTGTTCCAAATTATTCAAAGGTGCCAAGTAAAACCTGTCACTTGTGGTAGTGCCAATTCTAGTGCTAGATAGAATCTGGAGTGTCTCTGAAGCCTTATAATTGACACATCTTCAATTTCTTTAAGCTTGTAACTTACTTTAATGTTGTAAAAACCTAAAGTGTAGTTTCCATCTGCTCTCTGAGTTCTTTGTCTAGAGCAGCCATCTATTCAATCACAAAGTGAAAGAAAATGGTATCAAATTGTAGGGAAAGTGGTAGACAATCGAAACTGGGCCTCCTTAAAGTGATCAGCTGTAGCAGAAGGCAGCATCCAGATCTAAGAACCAGTATCAGAAAGACTTTAATCACCACTCCCCAAAATTCCTAAAAGTCAACATTATAATGCCTTCCTCTTAGTGTTAAAATTGAGAGATTTTAATTTCCTCCTTTATATTTTCTATACTTACTTTACAAGGAGCATGGATTATACTAATGATCATTAGAAAACATAACTATTTCCATTTCTGTAAAGAATAATCTTAGAGGTTTTCAAGATGGCGGACTAGAGGGTGGCTGCATTTCACGTAGCTCCAGGACGCAGGATTCAAAAGAGGAGATAGTGAGAGGCTTGGGACCAACTCAAAGCCGCCGGGTGAGTTTCTCCCTTTGGGGAGGCGTCCCGGATGAAGCGGTAGCCCCGGAACGCAGGGAACTTTGTGAAGTAGAGTTGCTCGGCGAGACGCCCCTCCCCCCGCTGGAGCGGTAACATGGACCACTGGGATCATCGTAGAGGAGGCGGCTCAGCACAGCGCTTGGACTCGGAGCAACCACTGGGGCTCCGGGCGGCTGCCTGAGGAGGAGCTGCGTGGCGAGCTGTTTGAACTCAGAGCGAGCGCTCCTGAACACCGGGGGGTTGCCCGGAGGAAGAGGAGGAGCACAGCAGGTCGCTTGGTCTAGGAGTGACTGCATCAGAGCCACAGGCGGTTGCCAGAGGAGGAGCTTCGTGGCGAGCTGTTTGAACTCAGAACGACTGCTCCAGAACTGCTCCGGTGGCCTGCCTGGAGGAGGAGCGTGGTAGGTCGCTTGGTCTCGGAGCCACCACTCCTGAACACCCGGGGGGCTACCCCGAGGAGGAGGAGGAGGAACAGGGCGGGTCACTTGGACTCGGAGTGACGGCCTAGGGCTACGGGCGGTTGGCGGGAGGAGGAGACTCGAAGTGAATTGCTTGGGCTCCTAGTGACTGCGTTGGAAACCCGGCCGCTGTCCGGAGGAGGAGGTGTGTGGCGGGTCTCTGGGTATCGGAGCTATTGTACAAGGCTCCAGGTGGCGGCTCAGAGGAGGGGCCGCATAGCCAGGTGATTAGGTGCAGAGCAGGGTCCCAGGAGCTAGGTGGCTTCTTGCTGGAAGAGCCCCACAGAGACACGCCTAGGGGTGGAGTGAAGTTTCCAGGACTGCGGGCAGATTCTCTGGGAGAGGCAGCCTAAGGAGACTCGCCTGCGAAGGGTGAGGCTCCCAGGCCCAGGAGGTAGGTCCGGGCCCCTGGGAACGTTGCAGAGGAAGACAGCCCAGCCCAGGCGGTAGTTGTAGATTGAGGGGAACCTCTAGGTGGGGAACTAACCAGCGAGACATCCCCACTGAGTGAGTCTTCCCTGCCGGGGAGGTTTTCCCACAGGGATGGTAAAACCAGAGACACAGGCACAAACAGGACTTGCCTCAGCCCACAGCCTAGTTCCCCATTGGATGACCATTGGTCAACAAGTGGAGGCACCTCTGCCCACTATCAGGGAATATACCCCACCTGAGGGTCACCACCCTAGAGAGGCAGCTTCTTCGTGGAGCTCCGCATTATCAACTTCCTCCAAGACTTCAGGCTACTGAAGAATAAGAGGGGATATACTAGCAATCTTCAGGGACATTATAAGTCGATAGAGGAAATCTGCAATATCTTAATGACCCACTGATTCCTGAACAATATGAGAAAACAAGGGAAGAAAATGCCCCAAACAAATCTAGATGTTACATCAATAAAATCCAACGACAGGATGGCAGAAGAAATGACAGAAAGGGAGTTCAGAATGTACATAATTAAAATGATTAGGGAAGCAAACGATGAGATGAAAGAGCAAATGCAGGCATTGAATGATCACACCAATCGACAGTTAACAGAGCAAATTCAGGAAGCAAAAGATCATTTCAATAAAGAGTTAGAGATATTGAAAAAAAACCAAACAGAAATCCTTGAAATGAAGGAAACAATAAACCAAATTAAGAATTCCATAGAAAGTATAACCAATAGGATAGAACACCTGGAAGACAGAACTTCAGATATTGAAGACAAAATATTTAACCTCGAAAACAACGTTGAACAGAGAAGATGGTAAGAAATCATGAACAGAATCTCCAAGAACTATGGGATATCATGAAAAGGCCAAATTTGAGGATTATTGGGATTGAGGAAGGCTTAGAGAAACAAACCAAAGGAATGAACAATCTATTCAATGAAATAATATCAGAAAATTTCCCAATTCTGAAGAATGAAATGGAAAATCAAGTCCAAGAGGCTTATAGGACTCCAAATACACAAAATTACAACAGACCCACACCAAGGCACATTATAATGAAAATACCTAACATATAAAATAAAGACAGAATTTTAAAGGCGGTGAGAGAAAAGAACCAAATTACATTCAGGGGGAAGCCAATACGGATATCAGCAGATTTTTCAATTCAGACCCTAAAAGCTAGAAGGGCCTGGAACAACATTTTTCAAGCTCTGAAAGAAAATGGATGCCAACCAAGAATCTTATACCCAGCAAAACTTACCTTCAAATTTGACGATGAAATAAAATCATTCCATGATAAACAAAAGCTAAAAGAATTTACAAAAAGAAAGCCAGCATTACAGAACATTCTCAGCAAAATATTTCATGAGGAAGAGATAAAAAGCAAAGAAGCAAATCAGCAAAGGGAGGAATTATCCTAAAGGAACTGACAAATAAAGGAGGAACCAAGATGTGTCAAGCATTTTAAATATGAACCAAATGACCAGGAATACAAATCATATCTCAATAATAACCCTGAATGTTAATGGCCTGAATTCATCAATCAAAAGACATAGACTGGCAGATTGGATTAAAAAGAAAGATCCAACCATATGTTGCCTGCAAGAGACTCACCTCATAGAAAGAGATACCCATAGACTAAAGGTGAAAGGATGGGGAAAAACATACCATGCACATGGACTCAGCAAAAAAGCTGGAGTATCCATCCTCATTTCAGATAATGTGGACTTCAAGTCAATGTTAGTCAGAAGGGATAAAGAAGGACATTTCATACTGCTTAAGGGAAGCATAAATCAGCAAGATATAACAATCATAAACATCTATGCCCCAAACAGTGGCTCATCCATGTATGTTAAACAAATCCTTCTCAATTTTAGAAACCAAATAGACCATAACACAATAATACTAGGTGATTTTAACACGCCTCTCTCACCACTGGACAGATCTTCCAAACAAAAATTGAACAAGGAAACCATAGATCTCAATAGCACAATCAATAATTTAGACTTAACAGACATTTATAGAATATACCATCCAACCAAGAGCGAATACACTTTCTTCTCAGCAGCACATGGATCCTTCTCTAAAATAGACCATATATTATGCCACAAAGCTAATGTCAGCAAATACAAGAAGATAGAGACACTACCTTGTATTCTATCAGATCATAATGGATTGAAGTTAGAAATAAATGAAAGAGTAAAAAACAGAAACTACTCCAACACCTGGAGATTAAACAATATGCTATTATATGATGAATGGATAACAGAAGATATTAGGAAGGAAATTAAAAAATTCTTAGAGGTAAATGAGAACAAAGATACATCATATCAAAATCTCTGGGACACTATGAAAGCAGTACTTAGAGGAAGATTTATTTCATGGAGCGCATTTAATAAAAGAAGTAAAACTCAAAAAATAAACGACCTAACACTATAGCTCAAAGCCCTAGAGAAAGAAGAACAGACCAACACCAAAAGTAGTAGAAGACAGGAAATAGTTAAACTCAGAACTGAAATCAACGAAATTGAAACGAAAGAAACAATACAGAAAATTGACAAAATAAATAGTTGGTTCTTCAAAAAAATAAACAAAATTGATAAACCTTTAGCCACACTAACAAAGAGAAGACGAGAGAAAACCCAAATCACTAAAATTCGGAATGAACAAGGAAATATCACAACAGACACGACCGAAATACAAAACATAATTAGAAGCTATTTTGAAAATCTATACTCCAACAAAATAGAAAATTTTGAAGACATCAACAGGTTTCTAGAGACATATGAATTGCCTAAACTGAACGAGGAGGACATACACAATTTAAATAGACCAATTTCAAGTAATGAAATAGAAGAAGTCATCAATAGCCTACCAACAAAGAAAAGTCCAGGACCAGATGGGTTCTCAGCCGAGTTCTACAAAACCTTTAAAGAAGAGCTCATTCCAATACTTCTCAAAGTATTCCATAAAATAGAAGAGGAGGGAACCCTCCCAAATTCATTCTATGAAGCCAATATTACCCTGATACCTAAACCAGACAGAGACACATCGAGGAAAGAAAATTTCAGACCAATATCCTTAATGAACATCGACGCAAAAATTCTCAACAAAATTTTAGCAAATCGCATACAAAAACATATTAAAAAGATAGTGCACCATGATCAAGTGGGTTTCATTCCAGGGATGCAAGGTTGGTTCAATATCAGGAAATCAATACATGTCATTCACCATATCAATTCTTAAAGTCAAGAATCACATGATTATTTCGATAGATGCAGAAAAAGCATTTGATAAAATACAGCACCCCTTCATGCTCAAAACACTAGAAAAAATAGGGATAGTGGGAACATTCCTTAACATTGTAAAGGCCATC
This sequence comes from Sciurus carolinensis, assembly GCF_902686445.1. Classification (NCBI taxonomy): domain Eukaryota; kingdom Metazoa; phylum Chordata; class Mammalia; order Rodentia; family Sciuridae; genus Sciurus; species Sciurus carolinensis. Next base: position 90,354,114 of record NC_062219.1, read on the forward strand.
TATGCTAAGCCCATGGCTAATATCATTCTAAATGGTGAAAAACTGAAAGCATTCCCTCTAAAAACTGGAACAAGGCAGGGATGCCCTCTTTCACCACTTCTATTCAATATCGTCCTTGAAACGCTAGCCAGAGCAATTAGACAGACCAAAGAAATTAAAGGGATACGAATAGGAAAAGAAGAACTCAAACTATCCCTATTTGCTGATGATATGATTGTATACTTAGAGGAACCAGGAAATTCCACCAGAAAACTTTTAGATCTCATAAGTGAATTCAGTAAAGTAGCGGGATATAAGATCAATGCACATAAATCTAAGGCATTTTTATACATAAGCGATGAATCTTCAGAAAGAGAAATCAGGAAAACTACCCCATTCACAATAGCTTCGAAAAAAATAAAATACTTGGGAATCAATCTCACAAAAGAGGTGAAAGACCTCTACAATGAGAACTACAGAACACTAAAGAAAGAAATTAAAGAAAACCTTAGAAGATGGAAAGATCTCCCATGTTCTTGGGTAGGAAGAATTAATATTGTCAAAATGGCCATACTAGCAAGAGTGCTATACAGATTCAATGCAATTCCAATTAAAATCCCAATGATATACCTTACAGAAATAGAGCAAGCAATTATGAAATTCATCTGGAAGAATACAAAACCCAGAATAGCTAAAGCAATCCTTGGCAGAAAGAGTGAAGCAGGGGGTATCGCAATACCAGATCTTCAACTCTACTACAAAGCAACAGTAACAAAAACAGCATGGTATTGGTACCAAAATAGAAAGGTGGATCAATGGTACAGAATAGAGGACACGGACACAAACCCAAATAAATACAATTTTCTCATACTAGACAAAGGGGCCAAAAATATGCAATGGAGAAAAGATAGCCTCTTCAACAAATGGTGCTGGGAGAACTGGAAATCCATATGCAACAGAATGAAACTAAACCCATATCTCTCACCATGCACGAAACTAAACTCAAAATGGATTAAGGATCTCGGAATCAGACCAGAGACCTTGCATCTTATAGAAGAAAAAGTAGGTCCAGAGCTTCAACATGTCGGCTTAGGACCAGACTTCCTCAACAGGACTCCCATAGCACAAGAAATAAAAGCAAGAATTAATAACTGGGATAGATTCAAACTAAAAAGCTTTCTCTCAGCAAAGGAAACTATCAGCAATGCGAAGAAAGAGCCTACAGAGTGGGAGAAAATCTTTGACAATCATACTTCAGATAGAGCACTAATCTCCAGAATCTATAAAGAACTCAAAAAACTCTACACCAAGAATGCAAATAATCCAATTGACAAATGGGCTAAGGAAATGAATAGACACTTCACAGAAGAAGATCTACAAGCAATCAACAAACATATGGAAAAATGTTCAACATCTCTAGTAATAAGAGAAATGCAAATCAAAACCACCCTAAGATTCCATCTCAACCCAATTAGAATGGCGATTATCAAGAATACAAGCAACAACAGGTGTTGGCGAGGATGTGGGGAGAAAGGTACACTCATACATTGCTGGTGGGGCTGCAAATTACTGCAGCCACTCTGGAAAGCAGTATGGAGACTCCTTAGAAAACTTGGAATGGAACCACCATTTGACCCAGCTATCCAACTCCTTGGCCTATACCCAAAGGACTTAAAATCAGCATATTACAGAGATACAGCCACATCAATGTTCATTGCTGCTCAGTTCACAATAGCTAGATTGTGGAACCAACCTAGATGTCCTTCAATTGATGAATGGATAAAGAAAATGTGGTATATATATATATATACAATGGAATATTACTCAGCCATAAAGAATGATAAAATTATGGCATTTGCAGGCAAATGGATGAAACTGGAGAATATCATGCTAAGTGAGATAAGCCAATCTCAAAAAACCAAAGGAAGAATGATATCGCTAATAAGTGGATGATGACACATAATGGGGGGTGGGAGGGGTTAGTGTTAGGGTTGGAGTTGGGTTTAGGGAGGGGGGCAGGAATGGAGGAAGGAAGGACTGTATAGAAGGAGGGGAGGGGTAGGAGGGGTGGGGGAGAAGGGAAAAAAATGGCAGAATGAATCAAACAACATTACCCTATGTAAATTTATGATTACACAAATGGTATGCCTTTACGCCATGTACAGGCAGAGAAACAACATGTATCCCATTTGTTTACAATAAAAAAAAAAAGAAAAAAAAAAAGAATAATCTTAAACTTTAAAACGACTTAAAAGGCATCTATGTATTCATTGAGGCAGAGATGAGGGAGAATTAACACAAACCTACCCAAATCTCCCCAAAGACCACATGCCTCAGTATGTTAGTGATGAGGGTATTTTGTCTGTGGGGAGGGGGAGGGGCAGTGCTGAGGACTGAATTTAGGGCTTCACAGATGCTAGGTAAGAGGCAAGTTCTTTAAAAACTAATAAGAAGACTAACAAATTCTATTTTCTTCTATTATGAGAGATAAAAATTCATCACAAAAAGCTATAATTCTTACTTTACACTGAGGAAGGCACTGACTCAAGAAGAGATGAAAAGCTGGGCATAGTGGCACACACCTGTAATCCCAGCTGCTTGGAGGGGTGGGGCAGGAAAATGGTGAGTTCAAGGTTAGCCTCAGCTACTTAGCGAGGACCTAAACAACTCAGCAAAACCCTGTTTCTAAATAAAATACCAAGAAGGGCTGGAGATGTGGCTCAGTGATTAAGTGCCCCTGGGTTTAATCCCTGGTACTAAAAAAGAAGAAGAAGCAATGGAACAAATTTCAAGTGTAAATTCACCTATGTTAATATTTCCCCTGTATATTTAAAATGGACACACTAACTACATACAAAGTGCTAGTATCTATACATGTGGAAATGTATAAAAATTAACATTTTATTACCCATGAAGGAATACATTGTATAGGATTTTAATAATAGATTATATTTGCCCAAATCTCTTATTAACTGTATTCTCTAGGTTTTCTTTCCTATCCGATTAATTAAAAATTTTTTTCTAGTTGAAATTTATTCAAAACCATTAAGAAATGCAAACAAAATAATGAAGTCTAAAAAGTTTCTGTAAAGATCTTTTGAAAAGATACTGGCATGTGATGGAGGACGCAGTTAATCACTCCTGTATATATAATCACTATTAAATAAGATTGCACATCCAAAGTCTTTTGGATATGTGCTATGCACTCAAAAAGTATTGGAAGATGCCAATATTTCTCCCTAATTATGAAGTGTTTTCATTAAAAGCCAAAACACTTAATAGTCCACTGCTAGAGTTTTCTACCTCTCTGAAAAACACTTGTGTTTATAAAATACATGCTCTGTTAAGATTAAACTAGTCCCAAAACACCAGACACACATTACTAACAAATTGTTTAATAATTAGTTTCGACCTTGGAAAGCACAGAGCAGTGATCTGCAGGGATTACAGTAAAGGAAGGAAGTTTTAATGAGGAAGATAGAGGGGAGATAGAGACCTGGTTACTGTTACTTTAAAGTACTGGGAGTTTTGAGAGCAGAGTTCCAAAAAGGAAGAGACATCCAAGGGGAGATGCAACCAAAATAAGCATTCTCTATTTCCTTCTGCTCTAGACTCAGGTATCCAAATCCCTGCTTGATGTCTTTTAACCTACTGGATGTTAAATGCATCTCTGTTCAAATAATTGAAATTGAGTGTATTTTTCTGCCCAAATACATCCCTCTACAAGGATTCTTTATCTTTGCACAGTCATTGACCCAGGTCTCCAATAAAATCCCTAGAAATCATTCTTACTTCTTCACTTTCCTTTATTATCTCCCACCCTATACACTGGCATTTCTTACTCCGTCACCAAAATAGACACGGGTTCAATCTACTCTGCATCTCTACGATCACCACCCTAGTCAAGCTGCCTCATCTCTCCTCTTGGCTCCTTAGTGTCCTTTTGTCCTCTCTCCTTTTTTGCCTTGCAGTCCACAATAAGCTTTTGAAGTCAGACCAGATATCTTCCTTACTTGTAAGTTTTTACATGTGTCCCAAGGTTCCTAGAATAAAATGCCCACCCCTGACCATGCTTGTGGGTCTGAAGTGATCCTGCCTCTGATGCATCATCTGTTCTGGTATCTGCATGGCACCTAGGCTCTAGTCACAATGACCTGGATTTTGTTCCTTGAACACACCAGGTTCACTGAGTCCTTGGGCCTTTGTACTTCCTGTTCCCTCTCCTGGGACAGTCTTTTCCAGAGGTCTTCATTTCAATGGATTCTTCTCCCTGTTCAGCTCTCAGTTCAAATGTCATTTCCTCTGAAATGTCTATAGTTGTCCTCATCCCAGCCACCATCTAACATATTACCTTGTTCTGATTTTTTTCATCGACTTGTAACTATCTGAGTCTCAAATAATTTATTGGTTTATATATGTATTGCCTATTTCCAGCTACCAGAAAATGATTTCCATGACAACAAGGCCCTTGCCAGGCTTGTCACTATAAATCAAATATCTATACTATGACCTGGTATATTGGGAACATTCATAAAAATTAGTTCCATTCACAGAAGGCCCATGATGATGCCTATGACTAGTCCCAGTAGGTGTTAAACACTCATTTTCAGCATAAAATCTGTGTTAGCTTGTATAATGCTTTAATGTTGAGGCCTTATGAGACTGTTCTACATCCTACTCAGCAGGAAAATAGTAGGAGGAAAAATCAATTCCTGTGTGATTCTAGCACAGGTCAATCAAAACTTTGAAAAACAGTCCAAGAAAAAACATATCAATTTCTTATTTTCAAAAAGAAATATAAAATCCCTTCAGACTGTAGCAATATATAATAGCTACTCCAGAAGAATTTCACCAATGGTGTTATTCAGCAGAAGTCTTCTAGTCCTTGGAAGTATTTTAGTCACAAGAATCACCCTTAGTAGTTTCCTGTAGTTTCATACTTCTAAAGCTGAAAGGAAACTGTCAGTAATTTAGGTCATCCATCTTATTTTATAAATGAGAAATTATAGCCACAGCATTTAAATAGCTACCCCACCATCACTGTGCCAGGCAAGGGGTCAGGATGGGACTTGAACTCATGACTCCTAATTCCAAGGTCAGTTTTTTCCAGTATATCAAGTTGCTTGCATCCTCTTGGTTAAGAATAAAATTTCCTTCATTATTAACCACCTGATTGAAAGTAATCTTTTGGGACTCTGAGGAAAAAAAGTCTGCTTTGTTTTTAATACTAGAGAGTGTGTAAAAACATATAAAATGTTAACTTCTAGAAATGAACAAATAATTAAAATGCTTATAATCACACTATAATAGTAACAGTAACATATCATATTTTGGGCTCCAAGTATTCATTATGACATTTGTATATCTTAGGTCACCAGTATCCCTGAGGGGTAGATTACTACAGTTCCTTCCCCTAATGATATTTTGAGCACAAATCAGGAAGTATCTGAAAACACAGAGTAATATCTTAAAAATAGGGATTATTGTCTATTGAGTTCTGGAAAAGATATATATGCTAAAGAAGGTGGAAATCAGGAGTATTTTCTCTCTATTAATTAGAGATGTTAGGAGCTTTTGCCAAGTATTTCTTTAAAAAGGAGTACATTTTCAGGAAGTAGTGAAAACCACAAGAGCAATATAGAGAACCCTTCACAGATCCTGTGTTATTGCTTTCCTGGCACAGAGGTCAGTATAAACTCCATTCCACTCATCTGCCGAGTTGTAAAATCAGTGCCTGACATCGCTACACACAAAGCTAACTTAATAAAGGTGAAGTGTCTGGTCTCTCAGGGACAGAGGGTATCAACTGCACAAATGGAGGACATTCAGGCTGTCCAATTAATGAGCAACCAATAAGATCTGCTGTAAGAGGACAAAACTGATTTCACTTCCCTTCCAGATGGTGAACTCTGCAAGCATGGAAAATTCAGGGAAAATCAGAAAATTTAAAACATAATTCACTCTTTTTAAGTACACACAAATATTTAGTGACATAGTTGTTTTATGTAGAAATGTAAGTAGGGAATAGATTGGATTTATTCCCATGATAAGGCTCTGGTAGTTTGTTGTCAAGAGAAATAAAAACCATAGTAAAGCTCATAGATTTGTTTGCTTCTTAGTAATGTGAAATAGTAGTAACTTCATTGTACAGCAAATTCAATTTGATGTATTTGTTCAATATTCCTAAAATAATCTTAGTTTTTAATGTGCCACATTATATCTTTGTCTCACATATAGTAAAAGTAAAGGATTAAAATCCAACTATGATCAGAAAGAAGAACACATGATTTTTAGTTTCTTTTTTTGTTGTTTTTGTTCTTTTACTTAGCTATATGAAATGAAATGTGAGGCAAGGAATAAAATATAAAAAAAGAACGAAGACTAACAAACTTTCACAATGTCAGAACTCATAAACTGAAAAGGAAAAGGACATACTTATTTTAGAGAAATTTCATTTTGCAAATGATGTTCCAAAAATTAAGTGTAGTATACATTCAGATAGTAATGTGTTCAAAAAATGTAATTATGGATTCCAGTGGTTCCAGAAGTAATTCTTCAATCAATTCACAGGATAAGTCTTAAAGAAAACCCCCCTCCTTTTTTTAAAAGTGCTATTTTGGTAGAGCTAAAATAAGTTTTCCAGATCACATTTAACAAGTTGTCCTTTGCTTATTTTTTTGCTTTTAAAATGAAATGGCTAAATGGAAAAAGACCTATTTTTAAATATTAAGAATAGCTTCCAAATTAACTCTTCCATTCTGAATAAGCGTGAGGCAGCGTTTATGAAGAACTTCCGTATTTTCAAGTATCAATGGGGCCTCTGACTTGCTGAATATCTTCCAGGAAGAGAAATATGACACAAGTTACATTTCCTGAGAGTGAAGTGAGAGATGCTTGGAGTTTATAGTAAGTCATTTCTTTCCCAGCTGACATCCACCATCACCTGTCGCGTTACGAGCAATTTGGCCAGCAGGGCTGGAGGGTTTGTCTGAAATGCCTTCCCCAGGCTGGGTGATGATGTTTGAGTTCCACAGCCACAGAGACTCTGAAATCTTAGCCTTTTTGTGTTTGCTGAGGGGATTCAGAGAGATAGGTTGTTAATGGGAAAACAAAGCTTGGATGACGCTCTAATAATCTCTCGCCTGTTCTGATGAGTCCTTGTTCACTGTGGCATTGTAAATGACTTCCTGCTGAAAATCAGCTCTCCTACTAGATGTCATTCAAGTAACAAAAATAGATGGTGAATTAGAGAGGCTGCTCTTCAGAAAGGGGGTTGCTTGCAAAAGTTTTTTAGGTCCTTCCATTCACTGATAATGGAAATATCCTGGATCTAACCCAGTCTGACCCCTGAAGGACTCTGAATTTCGAAATGTCCTTCTGAGATCTCAGGGTTTAGTTCCCATTTCGGGATCAATTCGGGAGGTTCCAGACCTAACTAAAAGCTGCAATTTTCCAAATAGCATATAGTTGGCTGCTTTTTCTAGAATTTTGCTATTGTTCCCACACCTTCACATTTTTAGATGAATAAAGTTCCAACTCCTCAGGACAGCACATACGGCTTTTCAGAATGGTTCACATTTCAGCCTTCTCAGCATCCAGATGTTTTCACACCTGTGTTCCTTAACTACACAGGATTTCTCTGTCTCCCTCATACTGCCTTGACCTTTAAAACTACTATGATAATCCCTCTAATGACCACAGTGCACACTGGCCCCCAGCTCACCTGACAAAATCACACATCAAATCTCAACTTTTCATTTCCTTTATGAAGTTTTTCCAGTTTCATTTATTCTCCCAGATTTTATCACACATATATCTAAAAATTACTACCATATTCCACAGTATCTAATTGTTGACTTGTCTGTCTTGCCAGACAGAAATAACTCAATGGCTGAGATTGTGTCTTTATTCATCCTTAAATTCTAAGTATTCATTATCACTTGAGAATTGAATGAAATACTTTGTCAGATTTCTTTTTTTCATTGACATCAAAGCTGAACCTAAAATAATAGTTGCAGTATATCATAGAATATTTTTGTACGTAGCCCTCTTAAGCAAAGAGATTTTTACATTCTTATCTTGAGTAAATCACAAGAGAGCTAGGCGACAAGAGGATAATAAAGAAGATTGCTTGTCTGCATCTACTAGCTTTTGAGCCCTACACAGGAAGAAAAGCTAAAGTTGATGGAGACATTTATTAAATACTCTGTGAGGCTCTGTGTTCAGCCAGTGTGGCCTCAGCACCCAGGAAAATTAGAGAGAGGGTCATTGGACACCTGCAACTACCCTTCAAAATGCACATTCATACACGCACACACACACACACACACACACACACACACACACTTCACTCAGTGAAAAGTCACAGGGCAATTCTGACACCTAAGGAATGAGGATGAGTGGCCATGAGCAGAGTTTAGCTGGACCTTGTGAAGCAGCATCTTCATGGAAGGAGTCCAAGTAAAGGCAGATAACATGCACTGTCAAAGATATTAGAAAACAAGAGCAGAAATATACTTGCTTTTGAACATGGGCAGCACCCATGGGGCTCCAAGAAAAGAAAACATATAACCTCTAAGAGGGAGCTGAAGTTCTATAATTGTACAGGCAGAGAGTAGGAATCATAACAACAGAGGCTCTGGTGTTGATAGGATACCATCTGACCCTCCTATGAATGAGACCTGAGAACGCTTTGATGATACAAACCAGAATGAGATAAAAGTTATGTAAAAACTATAGAAAAAGTGTTACTGAACCACAAAAAGAAAATAGAAAAACAAAGGAAATTTGACCAAGGACATGGGAGAGAGATGTATGTTGAAGGTAGGATGTGTACTAAGCTTTCTAAGATACACAGACTTTCAGAGGCAGACAAGGTGGTCAAAGATATGACAGAGGGAAATAGGTTCACAAAGGCAGCTCAAATCAATGCTTAGGGCATTAGCATTAGAAAAAAGACAGAGGCCACTAGCAACTTTGAAGGAGAAATAGGGTTCAAAAAGTCCTGGTTGGCTTTGAATGGGTTAAGGGAAGTAGGAGGAAGTTCAGGGGGTCAGTAACAATTTATTTGAGGAGTTTGTGAGTGAAGGGGATTGTCAAGAGAACATGTTTCCAGAACAGGGAAGGATTAAGTATATATTAAGGATTAAGTATATATTTGAAGACTAAGAGGCCAGGATACTGTGGAGAGACATGTTGAAGACAAAAGCAAGGGGATCCTGGGTGGTTCAAGGTCTGAGAGGAGGCTGGCAGGAGAGGATTAAGAACACAAGTAAAGGGGTTAAGCTTTGAAAGCAGGAGGGTCGCCTTGAGAGAGGACAGCTGAGATTCTGAACTCCAGAGAGAGAGGAAGTTGAGATGGTTCAAATACGAGGAATAATTTGGTCAACTCAGTCTCATATTCAACCAAGCAGATGTTAATAGTATACAGCATCACCACACAGGTCCCTGTTAATTAAAATTTTCACTGAACTTGTGATCACTTCCAAATTACATAGATCTAGTTTAGTCATGGTAAAATGAATTAATCTAGTCAATTATTTGGATATTTATTTCTTTTTAGCTTAAAAGCATAAAAAATTTTCCTTAATCCAGAATGTATATATTTCAGGAAGCCTTAGCACCGACTAAAATGAAATTACAGGCAAGGTGTACCTAATTTTTGTGTCATGTAAAATAAGAAAAGCATGTTTATTTTCTGATTAGCCTAAGCTGAAAGAATTAAAATGATAATAAATTAATGACTTATTATCTGGCACAATTATTCTTCCTTGATTGACATAAATTTATAAGTTTGTTATTAAAATTGTGATTATATCTTACTATTTGATTATGTCCAAGAGGGAGATCAGACCATTTAATGCTATTTTATGAAATATAGAATCCTATCAACATACAAAGTCGCCAGTTATACAACATTATTCCTAAGCAGTGGTATAACAAAACATCATGTATTACTACAGTTAATTCTCAGGTTAATTCATAAATGTAAGGTCATGCTTCTCTGTTTGTAGGTTTACAATGATTATAAAAGCAATATGTTTGCAAATGCCTTATGTTAATTAGTAATTAATCTTCACAGCACTTTTATGGGCCAAATATTAAAGATGAGGTCTGTGATTACATGCCTGCTTTCTTTTATATAATCTGAAAATCTGCAGTGCACACTCCACAGACACATTCATACAACCCTCTCCAGACCAACGCTCAGCTGCTCTTTATGAGATATGAGTCAAGGCAGAAAAAGATGAGTGAAAAGAAAAAAAAATCTAACACATAGAGGTAGATTAATCAATGCCTATTAAATTAACACAAGTAATTACCAAAATAGAGCAGCTTAATTTCATTACTTTACGATGACATTTGCATTATTATAAAGGCTAAGTAGTACATTTAGCAGTCTGGTACTTCACTACTCTCAAGGTAGATGCCACACAGACATTTTAAGATAAGATAATTCATATATAATTAGCTATAAAACAATAGGAAAGGAGGGTGGGAGAATTGAGCTCTTGATTCAACTGTTCCATATACCATTTTTTGAATTTTAGGCAAACTACTTAATTTCAATGAAACACAGTTTTTGCATCTGTAAAATGGTGATGTGATAGCCACATCACAGAGGTTATTGTAGTACAAAATCATATAAGAAGGCAAAAAACTCATAAATCACAAAACATTTCACAAATATGAAGTGGTACTATAAAGGATCAATACCATTGTTGGACACTGGAAAATTATATGTGTGTATAATGAGATAAGGAAATAATAGGAATTGTTATAGTTGTGTGTTATGTAGTAATAAGCTATATTTGGTATTTGCCTGGACTTGTAAAACTAAAATCATAAAAGGCGCCTGGTGACATATTTGCTGTGTGGCAGGATGACACTCCTGAACAATACCAACATGAACCTTTATCTTTGATTTGAGTGGTGGCTCCTAGTATAGTTGTGTTCTGGTCTTTATCAATGAAGACCAGAGCATGACTGGGCTGAAAATCACTACTTAAACCCCTGGACTTTTGGACCAAACTGTCAGCAGCACCATGACCACAGGACTCCACGCCGCTCTGTCTCTTGACTGCCCCGGCTGCTGCCCACACTATCACTGATTCCTGATAGACCACTGTCACCGAGGCCAGACGACTGACCACCTCTCCCATGACGACGACTGCCACCCAGCCTCTGGCTTATTGGACACCCAAGGACAGCCAAAGACATCTGAGGAGCTGAGAGAGGCTATGGCTGAGAAGAAACCCCTCGGTCTTGTTGACTGACTTCTTGGCTAAGAGACGTTGCATTGAGTAAGTCCATGGGGATGGGACTCTACGTGAATAAGGGAGTGAATCTTTAATGTATTTGTGACTTGCTATTATTAGGAATGTTGAGTGTGCATTGCATGAATAAAATCCACTTGTGGGAACCAAACTTGATTGCTCTCTTACCCACTGCTCATGACAGTGTGTTACCCTGAAGTCCTCTGTGAAGGAAGATCAAGTAATGGAATGGAATTAGAAGTAATGTACTTTATCTTTTCATGTGCAAATGAAAAGAAATTCTTGGCTGTCAAAATATGCAAATAGCTATAAAATAGCTATATAATCTACCAATAAAATTAAAACACCCCTATAGTAAGTACTTCTTATGATATATCAGGCACCACATTGGATACAAACACAAATCACTTGAATGTAATCCCTAACTTGCTAAATTTATAAATCTGAACAATTACCTTCTCTATCCAAAGAATGGGAGTTTTGATGGGGATAATGGAGTCTATAGAAAAATTATATATTTCCGGTCATATGGCATTTTTTGAGAAACTTATTACCAATTTTCAATGACCATAGATTTTAACGAGAACTTAAATCATCTGGATGTTGTAGGAAAAATTGTATTAGTTCTCTAGAATTTTGCCAGGGGTTTAAGTAATGTCCAGGAACATAAGGAAAAAAAAATCAAACTGTCCTCTACTTTTGATATAGACAAATTAAATTGTCAATGTTTTTTGAGTATTGCAGTTATCTCATATAATATTTATTAAATTTCTCCATATCTTAACTTTCAAGGCTCCATGACTTAATTAATGGAATTTGATCACCTGGGAAGTTTTCCATCTCCCTACCTCAGCCACTTCTGAGTCAGTATTCCCTTCAGTTTTTAAAACCCAGTTCAAATCCCATCACCTTGAAGTTTTTCTTTTTTTTTTTCTTTATTTCTTGTTTTTTTATTTGATTTTTATTTATACAGACAGCATTTTGATTCATTGTACACACAAGGGGTACAACTTTTCATTTCTATGGTTGTGCATGATGTAGATTCACACCATTCATGTAGTCATATATGTACATAGGGTAATGACGTCTGTCTCATTTCCCTCTACGTAATCTAAAGTTCCTCCATTCTTTTCTTACCCTCCACACCCTGCTTCCATTATGTATCATCAACCACTTATGAGGGAAAACATTCAGTCTTTGGTTTTTTGGAATTGGCTTATTTCACTTAGCATGATATTTTCCAAGTTCATCCACTTATCTGCAAATGCCATAATACTATTCTTCTTTATGGCTGAGTAATATTCCATTGTGTATATATACTGCAGTTTCTTTATCCATTCATCTGTTGAAGGGCATTTAGGTTGGTTCCACAATCTAGCCATTGTGCACTGAGCTGCTAGAAACATTGATGTGACTGCGTTACTGTAGGATGCTAATTTTAAGTCCTTTGGGTATAAACCGAGGAGTGGGATAACTGGGTCAAAAGGTGGTTCCAATCCAAGTTTTCTGAGGATTCTCCACACTGCTTTTTAGAGTGGCTGCACCAATTTGCAACTCCACCAGCAATGTAAAAGTGTGCCTTTTCCCCCACATCCATGCCAATCTATTATTGCTTGTGTTATTGAACTCTTAAAGCATCAACAGTATGCTCAGAAATGTAATTTTTTTTTTTTACATTTTTTGCCCCTAAGGGAAGATATCACACATTCCAGAGGCTAGGGCCACACCTTACACTTCCCTCTGCAAAGCCTGCATTACTAGTGAGCGACAGCCCTGTGAGCGTGTTCTGTTCTGTGTTTCAACAAATGAGGAATGACCGTTTTTTCCTCAGAAATAAGAACTTAACCTCTTTTCATTCAAAAGTTTACATACATTTAATGCTAGAAAGTGGTTATTTATAAATAAATTATAATTTCCCGCTTTCATGTGAGCCTTTTTTATTTTTTGATAATTTAATTGTTAAGAATACATTCTGAAAGCGATAATGAAGGCACAATTGTTTCCTACTTGTGTAATAAATATTAAATATAATTAATTAATATTAAATCCATTTATATTTTCTCCATCTACAATTCATGTGACACATAAAAATATTTTTATTTTACAAGACTTTTGGCTTCTAGCACTCACAAATAGACATTAAACTTAAAAAAGTATCTGCACCTTAAATATTATTTATCTCAGGTTAACAAAACAAATATTCAGGAAGAAGAAAATATTTAAGGTGGTATGAATGTTATAGGATCATTCTACATGTATTATCAATTACCAATACATTCTACTTTTTCAAAAATAATATTGAATTATGAGAAATCTGGAAGAGGAAAATCATAACTTACTGATTTAAATTTGGTGATGATAATATGATTATAATATGATAATAGTTCAAAACCAGTAAACAAAAATACTGAACTAATAAGACTTCACATTAATTTACATTTTAGTAGTCACTTCTATACTAAGAAATTTGTTATTGGTACATACTAACATTTCTGAATTTTCCAGAAAAAAAAATAAGTTCTTGTGATTATATAGTCTTAAAAAAACTGTAATCTTAAACTTCTTTTGCATCTAATACATATAATTTTGCTAAACTGTTGAACTTAAATAATTCAGTAAATGTGAACCTAACAGGTTTTTCTTTTCATTTTAAGAATGCATGGCTTAGTAGCTTACCTCGAATTCTTGGAATTCCAAACTATAATTAAGGAAATACAGTGATGACATAAAGAATTATGTGTAACCATCAGTCAATCTCATAAAAACAGCTGGACAACTTTTTAACTAAGTCACATGCCCTTATATAGAAAACTTTTTATCTACAAATGAAAGAATGCCCAAATGAAAACCCAAGGGATGCATAAATAGTCATTCTCTACAGCATAATGGAATTGTAAAGTAATCCTCCTGAAAAGTCCGCAATTAGATGCCTCAGTATTAGAATTCTGAACATAGTTTTGAGCCTCAGCATTCAACTGGTTTTGAGTACTTGGAGAGGACTCAAAGAAGAGCAATAAAAATGGAAGATGGGTTAGAAAATAGACCCTTATGAGGGGAGGGATAAAAACTGATCTGATGTATGATGCTTAAGGAAGTTTAGCCTTAACGAGAGAAGGGATGGGTTTTGAGTCACAAAGCAGTATAACTGACAAAAAGTAATACATTCTCAGTTTCTTCTCAGAACAAAGCAAGAAGGAAATACAGTTTTCCCTTCCATTCTGTGTCTCTGTAGCAGGTTCCAGGATGACAAGAGGAGACCCTCATTCCTCCACCAATGCAAGTTGCAGCCCATACTGATGGTCAAGAAATGTTGAATAAAATGATAAGCTCTCCATCATACTGCATTTCTTTTAGTGACTTACCAAAGCTACCTCTTAACTACCCTTTAGCCAAACAGAAATATTTTGAGAATATCTAAAATTCATACAGTATACTACAGTTTTTATTTGTGATTCCATGAGTTTTAAAAACAAAACACAAAAAATTAAAACCATAACGTCCAGTGCTACTGAAGGTTTGGGGGATTATGTGAAATGAATGGATAAGACCATGAGAGAACATAATTAGTAGTATCTATCAAGATACCTAAAATGACTTTCACTTCTAACCATTAGTCTTGTAAAAATAATTCTAAACACATGTAAAACAATTTTCCTGTATGTTGTACTATTTTATACCAAAAAAAAAATCTAGAGGTTGAGTAACGGCCGATGTAGAAAAGACATGGTATAAGATAAACCATTCAACAGTAGCAAAGACAGGTTGAACCACCCCATTATATACAAAACAGCTTGCTCATACTTAGGATTATTTCCAAAGAAATTGTGAAAGTCCAGATATCTTGAAAGATCCCCCCAAACCATACACATCTTACAAATATATAATTTGAGATTTTCTATTTACTGAGATTACGTTTTTAAAAACATAAAAATTAGAATAGCTTCTATCAAATCTTTTTTCTTTGAGATGTTCATTTTTGATTTGTGTAGAAACCATTTTCTTAACTTTTTCAAATTACACATTGACACTTCTTTACTGTCAAATGTGTGACAAAAATATTTTAAAATTTTCAGTTGTATTTTGACTTAAAATTTATTTTTAACTGATAGATAAAAAATAAAAATCAACTGGGCATAGTAGTGCACATCTGTAATCGTAGCAGTTTGGGAGGCTGAGGCAGGAGGATTCCCAAGTTCAAAGCCAACCTCAACAATTTAGTGAGGCCCTAAGCAACTTAGTGAGAACTTGTCTCAAAATAAAAAATAAATAAAAGGGCTGGGGGTGTGGATCAGTGGTTAAGCACCCCTGGGTTCAATTCCTGGTACTAAAATAAATAAACAAATAAATCACATCCATGTTAATGGGAATTATGTAACATTTAGATATGTGTCTACATTGTTCTGTATTTAAATCAGGTTAAACATATCTATCTTCCCAAACATTTATCATGTCTTTATGATGAAAACTTTAAAATCCTTTCTTCTGGCTTTTTAAAATGTACAGTACATTATTGTCATCTGAGGTCACCCTTAGGTGACAATGTGCAATAGCATACCAGAACATCTTGTTCTTATCTAACTATAACTTAATACCCATTGATCAACCTTTCCCCATCCCTTCCTTCACCCCACTCTTCCTAGCCTCTGATAACTATCATTCTATTCTCACCAACTATCTCTTTTTTTCATCTAAAACTTTGAAACTAAATATCTTGCTTTCATAAACCACCAATTTAATAAAAGAGACAGAAAGAAGACTCCACTGGAGACTTGTGACAAAACCTAAGGGGACCATATCCATCATTTATGTCACTGTGTCTAGTCACATTATCCAAACTCATAAAATATTATTACATTTAATCTGTGTGTTTCATATGTAGCCTCAATCTCCCTTACTCTTAGGGATAGCTTCAGTGGCAAAAGTCACCAGCTTATAGGCATCATCCTAAATCAAAGAAGTCACAAACTTGAAAGGAATGTGAGCCCGTCTCTCCTTTCTCTTTTCCCTAATGGATCATAGCTCTTTAATTCATTGAACCCAGTGTGGCCTCAGACTCCTTCTCACCACAGAATCATCAACTGTTGCTAACTATCAAAAGCCGGAGGGCTAAGGCTATCTACCATACTTGAATTCAATAATAAATCAGAAAATTCATTTGCCTGGTACTTTTGAAACTGATTTCTCCCTTGGTCAATCAAACTATACCCCTTCAGGATCAGCAGTACACAGAAACTCAGCATGTGTCAACTCTTCTAAAATATTCAATACTAAGCCCTTTTATTTGAAATAAGTCTCTATAAAACACATACTGAAAGAGAGACAGGAGCTCTATTACATTAAGAAGATAAGGTTCTCTATGGTGTGCATGTGTTTGCTATCATTTCTCAGAATTTTACCAGTTTACCCAAATAACTGACAAAACACACTTAAAATAAAGAACGATCTTGTGGGACACAGAACTCTATAGGTATAAAAATAATGAATTATTTATTTTACATAAGTGGGCGTACTTGTGGATACAAGAAGCCAAGGAAATTTCCTATAAAAGAGAGTCCTAGAAAACTAGGTAACATGCCACCTAGATTCTTTTAAAACCCCCAAATACTTACTATTTGTTACTCCCAAGAAGTACTGAACAAATAAATATGAATTTAAAACAAAGCAAAACACATTACACCCCTCAGAAGTTGCATGAGCCTGTGCCACCCTAAGTGTTTCATGGTGTTTATCTGGAGGGCCTCTGCCAAAGAAACCTTTGGGAATCCCACATTAAGCCAGGCTCAAGGCACTGAGTGTGCCTAACAGGTATCTGACCAACAAGCACGCTTATGAGATCCCTTCCCTGGTGAATCTCACCTGAAATATGCCAGAACAATAAAAGCAAACGTAGGCACAGAAAACATCCCCATTTTCCACTTAAAATAGCATCTGTTTTCCCATGCTGACTCCGCAAGGCAGCTTATTTACAAATATATAAATAGCTGCAACTTTACTCCAGTCTCATTGAAAAATCAAAATGGCATCATGCAAGAGAAGCATCCTAGCATACTTGGCTCGATGAGTGAAATGTAAGTGGATATGAGCCAGCTACTTGACACTCACTAGTCAGCTTAACCAGATACCCTCCAGTTTCCTGTAGTGAAGGTCCCAGGGTTTTGCTCCACAGAGCCAGAGAATTCATTTATATTGATTGCCCAGGGATTGGGTAGCGATTTAGAGCCAAAGCTCAGGAAACAAATTTCAAGTCATGCTTAATAATTATAATCTCATGGATTCACAGGGGAACAGCATTACCTAAAAGTGGCAGCAAGGTTTCCAATATAGCTACTTAAAATTAGTTAAGTCTTCTTTCACTCAAATCCAATGAATTTTAAAAGGTTTCACTCCAACCTTTTTTCCGCCTGACCAGAATTACAGGAGTTTAAATAAGCAGGAGGGAAAATTGCATTTTAATTTTTGGAACAGAATACATTTCCTTTCCTAAAGTCATTAAAGGTATCCACTACTAGTTTAGAAATACATATTTGCATATATATATATATATGAATATATGTATATATATGTGTATATATATGTGTGTGTATATATATGAAATATAATGGATCTTGGCTTTTCTTTACTGTGTATGCCCACCCAAACATGGAAATGCTGTGCTGTCCTCAGTGCCTATCTATTTGGCCACCTAAATAGCAGCACTTGACAGTATTGGTTCGTACAGTTACATCTGCTAAAGTACCCTTCCTGAAAGTTAACCACCAAGTCCCCAATATCAAATCCCTTTTCCCTAACACTAATGTGTTTTACCAATTAATGGGTAGTTTACTTATAAGGAACCATGTTATTAAAGTAAAATTAAAGTATCACAAAATAGGAGGTTCAAAAGAAACTTTTCTTAAGGAAAAAAGTGTAGCTAGGTTATTCACTGCATCTGAGATGATTGATGCTATTTCCCTTACAGAATTCAAATGCTGAGATTCTCAACAATTTTTTCTTTAACTTAAGTAGAAGGTTATCCATCAGGAAATGGCAGCATTCATAGATTTTCCCACAAAACATCTATGTTGCATGTTAAACCAAGTGGATTTTGATGCTTTTATCATTGCAATGTTTTCATACACAGGGCTGCTTATGCCTGACTCAAGGAATAAATGTCATGACTATATATGTTCCCTGCCTTCCTGGTGACTCAACTTTCTGAATGACTATCAACATATCCCCCAAGTATTGCCATATAGAAATTATTATTGCCCTATCCGGTTCCTGACCAATTGCCATTATTTAAAAGGTAACGTTCCTTTAAAAAAAAAAATCTAGGTGTAACCATAGGAAAAAACAAAGACAAAATAACAATGGAAAAATGGTAAATTAATTTTTAAATGAAGAGTATCAAGATAAAAAATAAAACTGCAAAACAGTTTATTTTAGTTTGTACTCTATGTACTACATATGGTGAATGCCTAACAGCTAAATTCCTTTAACTTATTGTGACAAATGGTAAATATAGAAACAAATACAATGGATCTCGGTTTTCTCTCTCTGAATCTGCATTGTGTCTTGGGTTTCAGTTTGTTCACATTTTAAAACCTAATTTCTTCAAAAATTATTTCATTACCATCCTCTAACAATTATGGCTCTGCATGTATAAGAGGTATTTCACATACTATAGAACAAAGATCAGATGACAAAAATTTTCATAAACAAAAAGTACATATGCAGCACAGCATTTAAGTAGGATAACAGTATTGAAAAGTTTTTGCATTTTTTTAAACAAATCATTTGAAAATTCCTTAGAAGTTAGCTTAGTAGCAATTAAAAGACAAAGAAAAATTATTATTTTACTCACATAGTATCTCTAATAAGAAGTGCACTTCCCAATTTGAAACAGGTTTTATCACCTTCACAAAATGCACGTCTCAGAGAAAAGCTCTCTCCTAGATCAAAACCTGTAAAATGTGACACATTATTTAATCCAGCAGTTTTATTAAATTTAATATACTCAGAGAAATATTGATTTTTTAACCAGAATTATTTTGTTGTCTTTATCTATAGTCTGATTTACTTCAAATAAAACCCTGCTGTTTGGGATCAGCAAAATTCCTTGATTTCATCTTTTTCTCCTTCTAGGGTACAGAAAGATGAAACTCATTTTGTATACAGAACATATAGCCTTCTTTCTGAAGAAAGGTTCACAAATACATTTCAAAAGACAAAAATATTGGTATCTTTTGACCTACAAATTATCTAGGTAAATACAGTAGCTCATGGTTGCATCTCTGAAGTATTGACAGAAAATTAGACAAAAAAGTTCAGTCATTCATTTAAAATCTAAACAGCTCTTTAAAAATTATACTTTAGAAGGATGCATATGTGGGGAAATACTGGGAATTCAGATACAATACATGTATTATTAATATGTTTGTGTGCATGTGTGTGGGTGTGAGAGAGAATATGAGAAAGAGAGAAGGAAAGAAGATGATGATGGAGGGGAGGAGGAGGGAGGAGGAGGAAAAGAAAAATTGTAGGAATGTTATGCTAAAATGCTAATGGTGGCTATATTTGGGTGGTAAGGTCTTCTTTGTCATAAATTTCCCTTTCTCTTTTAAAAATTTCCATGGTGGATAAAACTTTTATCATTTTAAACAACTTCTTTCCCCCAACAGTTTGTGGTATTATTGATCTTAGACTAAATGATACAGAAAACTACTTTCAGCATTTTTCTGCATTATCCACTTTTAATTTTTATATTAATGTTGCAATCTTAAGTTGCAATGTCAAAAATCACCTACAATGTATGGTGATAATTTACTATATATTACTGCACATATGGTGATAATTTACATAAAATCCTACTTTATCAAGGATTATAATGCTTACCTGAAACTTCAAGTTCATTTCTGTTGTCTTGTGTAAACTGATATCCCACCGTCCTCAGAATAGGACATTGTTTTTCTATTAAAAAAAAATGAAAGTATAAGTTATTTGTACCACATTTTCCATCCAATTTTTCAAATAAATTTGAATCCTACCATATAGTCATAAACTTAAGATAAAAATTAAAACAAAACCAAACAGAACCACTTTCTTAAATTTCTGTAAAATGTGGATAAAGGAGTACCCCACCTGGATTTGCGACTCTGAGGATTTCATGTGGTTGCTTATGTAAAGTGCCTGGAATTCTGCCTGGTCCGCAGAGAGTACTTCTTAGTGTTAGCTATTATCATTACCATCACTATATTCTAACACTTCAACTATTCCTGTGTATTTGACATTGGAAGTTAGCTGACTTTAACAAGGTGGTTAAACTTTTATGTCCAAAGTATATTCAATAGTTAAACAAGTTAACCACTACTATATTTTAACATAACTTTGGTTCAGGTTTTGGGGTCAGATGACATTAAACTTTTAGAACAGAAGGGGACATGCATGGAAATAACTAAAATATAATTTAAAAGTCCAAAAGCAATAAGCTCTGCCATACAGAAAGTAGTCTCCAATGAAAAAAAATGAGATTAAAGCACTGAAAAAGTGTTAATTGTGTGCCAAGGACTTAGTGATATTCAGAGAAAAAAGATAAAACCAGTCCCTACTCACGGTGAATTTACCACACCACAGTAACACTGTAATGTATATACATACATACACTAATATTTAACATCTGGGTACATATTTAGATCTAGTTCAGGCTAGGTACTGTAAATGTAGTAATTAATTCACAAAAAATTGTAGCCAATTTTTGGATTATGTAAAGGTAACTATACAATAAGATGGCTAAAATCTTAAACCAAATCAACAAAATATTTTGGCATCAGGTAATCATAAGTTTAATTTGCCAGGTCTAAAATTTATGACTGGGTTTCATGACTCTAAAGTTTTTCATATAGAAGGAAATAAACTGTTTAAAATCAAATTGATCTTCTGCTCTGGGAGTAGAAGTAGTGGAGTAGAAATTGCTGATCCTCCAGTTCAATGGCTGAGCTCCTCAGCCCTTCATTTGACAAGCATATCACAGGCCTTACGCATGGTGGCAAAGCATCATCTTAATATATTTAATATAAACCACATTCTGAATTGTACTGTCAATCAGTTTTAAAAGTAAGAAACAAATAAAATGCAACATACATTCTGAATACACAATCTGTAAAGTGCAATTATAGTACTAAATAATTTTGGAGATTACTTAGGTACTGGGGAAACTTGTACCTCAGAGATCTTATGATGGCATATCCTATTCTAAATAATAGTAAAATCACCAATATTTTGTAAACATTACTGATTTTTGCCTGAATTCATAGTTTTTTAAAATAAAACTCAAATATCTATCTCATCTAAGATTTCTACACTAAAAACTAGAGAACATTGCTAACAAAAAAACTAAAGATCTAAATAACACGTGGGATATACCAAGTATTTAGGTTGGAAGATGCATTATTATTAAGATGTCAATTCTTAGTTTTATCCCTAGATTCAGTGTAATGCCAATTAAAATTCCAATAGATTAGGGTGTGTGTGTGTGTGTATGTGTGTGTGTGTGTGAGAGAGAGAGAGAAAGAGAGAGAGAGAGAGAGAGAGAGAGAGAGAGAGAGAGAGATCCAACAAGCTGTTTTTCAAATTAATATGGAAAAATTAAAAAAAAAACAAAACAACTTGGAAAACTTAATAAGATATTAGACGTTTTTAGTATGTGGTGTTGATATACATATAGAAAATACATCAATGAAACAGACTAGAGGGTTAAAATATCTATGTACATATAGTCTCCTTATTTACTACAAAACAACCATTGCAATTCAGTGGGAAAAGGATGGTCTTTTCAATCAATAGTGATGGTCAAAGAGATACATACAGAAACCCACTGAATTTTAATCCTTGCTTCACACCATGCACAGAAATTAATTAGAGATGATCATGAAGATGAAAACTAAGACAATAAAGCAGATGCAGGTAGAATAGTAAATCTTCACAACTTGTAGCAAAGATTTTTTGAAAGGAACATAGGAAGCATTACAAAAGAAAAGATGAATGATTAAAATTATTTAATCATTAAAATTAAAATCTTTATTAATCAAAAGATATTAGAAGAGGGCTGGGGATGTGGCTCAGTGGTTAAGTGCCCCTGGGTTCAATCCCTGGCGTCAAACAACAATAACAAAACCAAGACATTAGAAAAGTGAAATGATAAGTCATAGCCCAGGAGCAGGTATTTGGAACATATATACCCAGTAGAGCATCATATCTAGAATATGCAGTGAGTTCCCACAAATCAATAAGAAAAAATATTGAAATGCTTATTTTAAATATGTGCAAAAGCTTAAGCACTTCAGGAAATAACATTCAAATTGCCAACCTATATCTGAAAAGGTACTAGATAGCATTAGTAAACAAAGAATATAGAGTAAAACCACCAAAGAGATACCATTAAATGGTTGAAATCAAAGAACTAATAGCATCAAGTCCTGATGAGGATGTGATGAGGAATGAATGGAAGTAGACATTTGCAGCAATATCTATGTACATATCTCTTCACTAAAACAATAACTGCCCTGAACTGCTTGTGAAAGTGGAAATTACTACAACCACTTCAGAAAACTGTTTAGCAGTATTTACAAAGGCTACATACACATGAATTCTATGACTTGGAAATTCAATGAACCAAGAGAAATGACAGCAAATAATGAGTGTAAATGACCCTTTTAGATAAGATATTCATGGTGGCATTATTCATAATAGTCTAAAACTGGAAACAGCCCAACAGTTCATCAGTAAGATGTTGGTGTATACAACAATAAATTGTATTGCAATAAAAATAGAATGAACTAATGATATATGCAGCAACTGGATGAATCTCACAAATACAACATTAAGTAGAAAAAAATTATCATTACTCCCAAAATATGTGCTGCCTAATTCCATCTACATGAAGTGCAAGGACTGCATAACTAATCTGTCAGAGCGGGGGTTACAGTGGTGGGGTGTCAACTGGCCAACTGGGGGAGTAAATACAGAGAAGCTTTCTGAGGTTCTAGAAAAGTTCTCAATTTTAATCTGAGTGATAGTTAAAGAGATCTATAAATACATATGTAAAAACTCATTGCACTATGGACTTAACATTTGTTGACTTTAGTGTGTATAAGTAACACTTCAACAAAAGAAGAAAACAGCATTCTATAAGAAAATACTTGAAGCTAAATGTTATTCTTATAAAATAAACAAAAATACTAAGCTCTGATCAAATTTTTATTAAGGCCATGAATGAATATAACAAAGAAGATTAAAGTCTTTACAATATATGTATGTCTGAGTAGATGATTGGCAAAACAAATCTTAAGACAGCAGAAAGGAACTTGCCACTGTGACACTTTTTTAATGAGGGGGAGGTAAGTTGGCCTATTTCCAATTTGGAAACAGTATATATCTTATTTAAATTCTTCCAAGGATTTAGTGAATATATGATGAAGTCAATGAAATAAACCTGCCACTTTGAAATGAATGGAATTCAACATTTCCAGTCATATTTATGTATTTCTCCATTAAAAGTCTTAAGCTTATTAAAATCAAATGCCATTTCATATCTTTAGAACATGCTTTGTTGTGAAAAGTTGAGCAGAACAACTTAAAACTAAATGTTAATTATTTGTAACTTAAGATTTAAGGCACAATAATCTGAATGTCTGAAATTTGATGAATGCATTGCATAAAGTAGCAAGGCCGGGAAGTGGCTATCACAAGTGGGATATGCTAATTTGTTTACATATCAACATACTCATTTTAACATAAAGTGAAGCACAGTTTAAAGTAAATGTAATATGTACCTTAACCATTTATAGGTAAGATTCAAATATGCAAATATTGTGTCAGGTAGACAGAGACCAAGCACTGTAGCAGTGTTTCTTTAAAAGTCCTCTGGAATATTTCAAAAGTAATATCTAAAATTTTACTCCAAAAAATGTACTGCTTAGCGAATCCTGATCAACAGATTTTTTTTTTCAAAAGCAAATACAAATGTCTTTTAAAAATTCCTGCTAAGACGTTAATGACTGTCAGACCCACTTTTCTTCTTTGGAAGAAAAGTTCTTTACAGGACTGGAGGGGTATTAACCAGAGCCAAAGGAAACAGAATGCTAGGCAGCTAGATCAGATTTGTGTAGTCCATGGTTTTAGTTAATTACCTACAAAGAGAAGACAAAATTCTTTTTAGTTTTTGAGCCCTCCTTCCAAAAATTAAAATCCTTTTGTCATCCAAAGGAAGCAGATCACATGGCCATCATTTTATGTCAGGGTTGAAACACAACAAGTTTCCTATAAGCCAACTTATTTTCCTCTATTTTCAACATTTCTTCTCAAAAATACATGTTGAATAATAGCATACCTAAGAAACTCTTCATTCTGTTTTGCCCATCTTTTTTTTTAAACACCTGCTGGAAAAATAAATCTCTGTTCCATACACATCTACACACAAACACACACACAAAATCACCTCTCCCCCTAATCTTTAAATCCTTGTACTATGATCCAGTCTTCTGGTACATTCTCCTCTATCATGAGATTAGATCACATCTTTTCTCTAAATTAATTTTAACTGATACATAGAAACATAAAAAAATGTTCATATTAATGGGATAACAGACAAGAATTTTGGGGGGAAGACAAGGAAAGCAGAGGAAACAAAAGCAAAAGTACACAAATGGGATTGCATCAAACTAAAAAACTTCTGCACATCTTTTGATACATATTCTTCTTATCAATGTTCTAGCATTTTCTATACTTAGTTATATATAAAAGTCTTCAGTTTAATACAGTATTCACGGATAGCATGTTAAAATTCTTTTTTTTTTTTCACTTTCATTCTTATTATTCACAGAAAGTACATTGAGTTCCCTTTCTGCTCTCAGACAATTAATACCAACTAAAATCTATTCTTTCAATTTTTATTATTTCCAACTGATATAATACCTAAAAGATTTATGAATGTTGCTGATGCTTACAATGAAAATGGGCTAGTCACCTTCTGTGACTCTGGGTTTAAGGGGCTCTGACCTTAGGAAGAGCCCTGAGGTGAGGTCATTCCTTGGGCTCTATAAGACAAAGGAAGAAAACAAAGATTTGTGAAGATGGTAAAAAATAAATATAAACAGGTTGTATTTCACTCTTTATGCTTTCTTCATAGTTCCTAATGTTATTTATACTATTTATATGCCACTTTACTGATTGCAGAAAAAGAAAACATGTAATTTAGCAAAGATAAAATTTCCATTTTAAATTTGCTAAAATGTACATAGCTCTACACATTTGTACTTTAATAATATATTATGAATAACACTTCACAGTAATCCCTTAACCAAGTTTTTAATTTCTGTGAGGTCAACTTGAGGTGAACTGTGATCTGAAAATATTAAATACAAAAATCCAGAAATAAATACTTCTTAAGCTTTAAATAATTTTTGGAGTATATTGTTATAATTGTTCAATTTTATTATTAGTTATTGTTACTGATATTTTGCTCCTAATTTATTAAACCTTATCGCAGATATTTATGTAAAGGAAAAGCAGAGTATGTATCAGGTTCAGTACTGTCCATGGTTTCAAGCATCCACTGGGGGTCTTGGAATATATTTCTCATAGTTAAGGGGAGCAAAAAGTAGACAAATATTATGGTATTCAATTAACTGTGAATTAAGGTTTGCTGAGAGATACTACAAAATATAAATTTGGAAGTCTGACCATTTGTATGTTATCTGGGAATAATAGTACTGGGCAATGGCAATGACTGACAGTTTTCCAAGAGGTCTCTTAAGACCAACTGACAAGGTCAGTTAATTAATTCAACTGACAAGGAATTAATATCTGGAATATACAAGGAACTCAAAAAACTCAATAGTACCAAATAATCTAATTTAAATCTAATTTACCAGAGTCCAAGATCTGGCCTTCAAGACTGAGTTTCAGACATCAGATTTTTGACAATACACACACAAAAAATCAGTTTCTCAGTAGCCCCCCCAACCCCCTGCCCCGTGATGCTGGTCCCCGAGCGAGCCTATCTTGCTCTTTCTACCATGGGCTGAGCACTCCTCTGCCGCCAGGCCTCAGTGCTGCTTTCTAGGTGTTCATTGTCTTACTCTCTCATTACCTTCATGTCTCTACTTAAATGTCCCCACATGAGGGCAGCCTTCCCTGACCACTCTGTAGGATAAAATAACTCCTCCTCCCCTAACATCACGTAGGACTGACAGCATAGCAAATAAAACACAGGATTTCCAATCAAATTTTAATGTTAGTTATATAACAAAAATATTTTTCATGTAAGAATGCACCATGCAATGCTTAGGACATATTCATACTTGTTGTTTACCTAAATTTCAAGTTTAGCTTGGTGTCCTGAGTTTATCTGGCAACTCTTCTTGCTTGCCCAAACTCTAAGTATTATGTCAGTGTAGACTAAAGATGAAGTGAAGATGGGGAAAAGCAGGGAGGAATTGAGATACCAAAATTAACAAGACATGATAATGACTTGAATATAGGAAGGAGGGAGAGTTGTCTTGCTTAACTAGATAAAGGTTTAGTTTACTGAAATAAATCCCTCAGAGAAATCAATAGCAGATTTGGCAAAGAGTAAATTAATCGATGGTGGAAGAGAGGAGGAGTTAAAAGTGTTAAGCTTGAGATGCCATTGAGAAATTCAAATGGTGAAGTTATTGAATAGATGTTTAGAAATAGGGATATGGGATTATATTAAAACAAACTTCTGCACAGAAAAAAATCATCAACAGAATAAAGAAGCAATATACAGAATAACAGAAAATATTTGCAGACAATTCAACTGACAAGGAATTAATATCTGGAATATACAAGGAACTCAAAAAACTCAAAAGTACCAAATAATCTAATTTAAAAATAGGCAAGTGATCTGAATTTTTCAAAAGAAAATATACATTCAACATCTTTAGCAATCAGGGAAATGCAAATCAAAATTACACTGAGATTTCATCTTACTCTAGTTATACCGGCAGTCATCAAGAATACAAATAATAATAAATGCTGGCAAGGATGTGGAGCAAAGGAAACACTTAAACACTGTCAATGGGATTGGAGATCAGTATGGAGGTTCCTCAAAAGACTAGGAATGGAACTACCATATTATCAGCTATACCATCTTTAGAATTTATCCAAAGAATTAAAGGTGGCATACTTTAGTTATACATTCGTAGCCATGTTTATAGTAGCATGATTCACAATAGCGAAATTATGAAATCAGTCTAGGTGTCCACTAACAGATGAAGGAATAAAAAAATGTGGTAGCTATGCACGATGGAGTTTTATTCAGTCATACAGAAGAAAGAAATTATATCATTTGGGAAAATGGATGGAACTTGAGAACATTATATTAAGTGAAATAAGTCAAACTTAGAAAGTCAAGGGTGGTGTGTTTTCTCTCATCTGTGAAAGCTAGGGAGGAAAAAGGAAACAAAAAAACAGGGATCTCATGAAAATAAAAGAGAGACCGGTAGAGAAGTGGAAGGAGACTGGGATGAGGAAGAAGAGGGAAAAGGAAGGTACTGGGGAATTGAATTTATTAAATTATGTTATTTGCTGTACGAATATATAACAATCAATCCCACTATTAAGTATAATTATAATGCACCAATAAAAAACCCTAATACAGTAAGCACATAAAAAAGAAGACATAAAATGACAAGTATATGAAAAATGCTCAACACTGCTAATCAACAGGGAAATGCAAATCAAAACCATAAAGAAAGATCATCTCACCCCAGTTACTTGGCTATCACCAAAAGTACTTTTAAAAATACTCTTATACTGTTGTTAGGGATGTTAGTATAGCCTTTATGGAAAATAGAATGGGGGTTCCTCAAAAAAACTAAAAATAGAACTATTATATGCTCCAACTATTGTATTACTTGGTATATAACCAAAGGAAATGAAATAATTACATAAAGAGACACTTGAGCCAGTTGAAATGGTGCACACCTGTAATAGCTACTTAAGAGGATAAGGCAGGAAGATTGTAAATTTGAGGCAACCTAGGCAACTTAGTGAGAACCTGTCTCAAAATAAAACTAATGAAGTGCTCAGTGAGAGTGGTTGCCTAGCATGCATGAGGTCTTGGGTTCAATCAATAGAATAATAATAATAATAATAATAATAATAATAGATACTTGTACTCCCATGTTTATTGTAGCACTATTCACTAGCCAAGATACAGAATCAATCAAGTTGTCTATTGACAGATGAATGGATAAAGAAAATGTGGTGTATACAGAGAAGGTGCAATTTTATTCAGCCCAAGAAGCATGAAATCCTGCCATTGGTGGCAATACTGATGGAACTGGAGTACACTTTTAAATGAGAACAAATACTGCATGTTCTTGCTCTTAAGTTAAAGTTTAAAAAAGTTGTTTTCATTGAGGTCATCACTAAAGGCTATGAAGGGTAGAGGGGCCAGGAGATAGGGTAAAGTTGAAAAATGGGTACCAAAATATTATTACATAGGAGGAACAAGTGCCAATGTTTTACAGCACAGTAGGGTAACTATAGTTGAAAATTTATTACAAATTTTATAAATTTCAGAAAGTAGGAGTTCAAAGACTTGTGATGCAAATAAACCATAAATGTTTAAGGATATGGAAATGCCAGTTACCCAGTTTGATCATTATACATTGTATACATTTATTAAATTACCACATCATCATAAATATGTAAAAATATTATATGGCAATTAAAAATCATTTATCAAAAAAAGAAAGAAACAGGTGTATGGAACATAAAAGAGAGATCCAGGTTGTGAAGTAAATTTATGAATGATTGACATATAAATAACATTTAAAGCCATAAGGGAGCTAGAGTTGTGGCTCAGTGGTAGAGTGCTTGCCTACCATGTGTGAGGCACTGGGTTCAATTCTCAGAACCACACATAAATAATAAAATAAAGGTCCATCAACATCTAAAACAATACTTAAAAAACAAACAAAAAATCCATGGGGATGGGTGAGATGATGAAAATGTAAGACAAGAAGAGAAAAGGGGTGAGCACTATCCCCTGCGCAATTGCAACATCTCTCTCCTCGTCAATATGCATAGGAATACACATAATGTATGTGGAATTTGTATACTTGTAAAACCCCAATAAAATCTGCCTGGTTGCATTGGAAGTTTTATTTGTCAATATTCTCTAACCCATATCAAAAAATTTGTTTTCTTTACCTATTAGTGTCAAAAATCATGACAGCACTCTCCAAACACTATACTTGGGGAAGGTAAAGAGAAACATTTACCACGGATGGAACTGGTTTATCTGTTTGCTTTTCATAAATGGAGACAGTACAACCTTTAGGTGTTTTTCATGCTGTCAAATGTTAAAATAGACTTATTGGAGAGAGGGGAATGCAGGTTTTATCATTTCATTGTCACCAGTTGCCCTCAGGCCCCCCGTGCACTTGATACTTTGCCAACAGGTCTGATAGAAGAATTTCTAATAGCCTAGGTTGGGAGAAAATTTGGTTAACAAAAATAAGCTAAGGGCATTGACCCAGAATATAGCAAAAACAATAAGAAAAAAGGAAACCAAACAAGAAAAAAATGGAAACACAGCTACATTAACAGAGAGGTCACAGAAAAATCACAAAAGCACCTCACTGCTTATCTTTGATCCAAAACTGTTTCTTCAAAGGAAAATACCTGGTTAGGAGTCATCTTCTTTATCTAATTATTGTGAAGCTTTCTTCCACTTTCCAAATTTAGGAATTGTAAAGTATATTTGTAAACATTAGGAGTTTTACTTGGTGCCATACTAAACACTAGGATTTCTTAAAAATGCAAAATTCTCTATATGATAGCAAATTTTTCTTATTTTAAGAGTAAGGTGCCTTTCATTTAGTAAAAGTTATGTTTCATAACAATAGTTTTTTCTTATAATTAATAGAAAACTAGATTAACAGGGTTTCTGTTTTGGGCTTTGATCCCATGTTTATAATAATTATCTTGACTTTTTATGTGAAACTTTAAATTAAAAAATTATTATTTAAATGGCATTCTGTCATCTCTAACCTGTTTTCTTAACTCTGGTTTTCTGGGTTTATTTTTTTGTTTTTGTTTTTTTTAATCACTTCTATAGATAATTTAGTGCTTAAGCCTAAGAACAAATTGAGGAAAAGAGAAGAAACTAAGTATTTGATACAAAGGTTTCAATCATAGAATAAACAGTTATGCAATCAATTAAAGCAAATGTTAAGATTATCTAGCATTTTATACATTTTAATACATCTATTTACCTCACCTTCCTTTCACAGCTAAATAAGCTGAAACTATCACATTCAAGGTAAAGTTCACTGGCAATACGACAATACACAAATATGCCTTTTCCAATAATATCAGCAATAATAGTAAAATTGCTAAATGAAGATGAAATGATGGAATTCTTAATAACTCAGAGTTTCTAAAATTTGTTATTGAATCTCCGTTACTCTTGAATTTTGTCCTACCTTGAACAATATTCCAAGTAATCGTTAACATACTATACCTAGGACTAAAGTAGAGCAATGAAAAGACTCAATTTATCTTTCATATATTTAGATTTAACAGTAAACTGTTGACAACTTCCCAGACTCCAGAGCTGAAACCCTAGCCTCCCTCTCAGATTTGTTATATTTTATTTTTAGATGTAATCACTTCCCTCCGGTAAATGGTAGTGACCACATGCACAGGTCTGCACATGAGGAAACTAAATGGGAACCTTGCATCGTGAATTAGATACAAGACACAAGACACAAGAAAAGGCCCCTGCCAGGCCATGCCCCGCCTGTCTTACTTTTCAATAATCCCTTGGACAGAGCTGTACTGGCATTTTCAATTAAGGCAAATGATACGAGAAGTGAAGAAATTTCCAAGGCACGTTTGGCATGTATTGCTTCATGAACATCTCCTACCAACTGGCTTGGTTAAAATCAACTCAAGTTTTTTCTTTATTAATTTTCTTTAGTGATACATGTTCTGTGAATCTTGTTTGAATTCAGATTAATTTTGACTTCATGTTTTCAGGAAAATCTTTTGAATATATTAATTGGGTAAAGTAAATTGGACCAGAATATATGCATTTTATAGTTCATTCTAACAATATAACCTGTTTAAAGAACTGAGATACTGCAGCAAAAGCCAAACATTCAGGGGAATTCCAAAATAGTGAAGTCGGTCTATGTAAGATGACTAGGTTCTACAGATATGCTGTAAGCACTGTGCTTATGCTTGATAATACTGTATTGTACATTGAAAGTCTGTTACAAGGGCAGATATAGTGTTACGTGTTCTTCCTACATTAAAAATATAAGACTTACTATAGGCCAAAACCAAATTAAAATAACAAAAGATAAAATAAAATTAAATGCAAGATAAAAGGAACCTGGTTGCATAAAATGAAAGGTAATCAACTGAGAGGAGGGGAAGAAAGAAAAATGAAATTTCAGTAAATTTTTTCAAAGGCAAGTGTTTCACCTAGTGTTTTCCCCAGAAATCCTTCATTAAATTCACCTGGGGCCTTTATTAAAGACATAAATTACCGAATTCCACCCTAGCTGAACCTGCACAAAAGGAATCTTTGAATGGAACTCAGGAATCAATATTGTAGGTGATTCTTGCTTGCTTGCTCTAGAACAATTTATGTAGACCTTTCAAATCACTGTTATCATCAAGAAACTTTATCACAAACTAGCACGTGCCTAAAAACTGTCCTAACAAAAGATCCACTCTCCTTTCTAACTGAAGTCCTACCCTCCCCAATTAAATTGCAAGGCATCTTAGTGTACATTAAAGACATATAAATTTAGAAGAGTAGCAACATTATGAGAAATGAACTCTCCTATCCTATGTATCCCCTTGTTTTTGTTTGTTTGTTTGTTTGTTTGTTTTTTTGTTTTGTTTTAGCATGGCTATAGTTGCTATGACTCACTTTTGATTTATTTCTCAATGAAGGAAGAATTTTCCCCCAGGATTACATGACAGCCACGGGATATCATTTATATAGTAATAGAATACCCAAATTCTCATGTGGACTATTTAGGAAATGTACCTCTGCAAAGTTAATGAAAAATCATAAAAACTTCCATGAAACTCTGAAAAATTAAGATTTGTTACATCTTTACAAGTGACTGTTTTTATTTCATGGGTGCCTTAAACTCAAAAGTCTCTATGAGAGTGAGTTTATCCCTGTTTAGCAAAAATGATTAAAGAGCTCTTCAAAAGAATAAACACAGTAAGACTTAGTCTTAGGGTGCATCACTACATGTGCTCATCATCAAAACACAAGCTGCATGATCCTTTGCATGGAAGACGTGGCAATGTTTCTCTTTCCTTAGTGAATGGCTTCTCCCATACATCTAATTCCAGTTTGTAATATGAAGTACACCTAGGACAGTAATTTAAATGTACTCAATGTTCATGAAAAGTCTTCCAAATTAGCTACATACAGTAATTAATTGTAAAAATCACAGATAGAAGTAAATGTTTCAAATTGCCTCTAAGCCCTCTGGAAATATTTGTGAGAAGACTGATAAACTTAACAATTACAAATATAAATATTGTCTATTTAGTTCAAAAGATACTCTGAAGATCTGTCAACCTTTTATTTTTCTCATCTGAGATACTACAAAATTGACATGTAATTAAACTACCTTTTTATTTACATTTCCTATTCTATTTTTCACTTTCCCTAATTAAGATTAGAGTATGTTCTCTTTAATCATAATTAGTGATGAGTTTCTGTACTTTAATTTTAACAAGAAATTCTTAAAGGGGAAAAGGAGAGACATTATCATATATATGCACATACAGACATATATGCATATATTTGTATTTGTAAATATCAATGACAGGAAAGGATAGCTCTATGTACAATATGCACATAAAACATGAGCTAATAAGCATTATGTGAAGGTCAGCGGTGGAAAACAACAAATTCTTATTTATTATATACTAGTAGATC
Source organism: Sciurus carolinensis (assembly GCF_902686445.1). NCBI lineage: Eukaryota > Metazoa > Chordata > Mammalia > Rodentia > Sciuridae > Sciurus > Sciurus carolinensis. Next base: position 90,387,357 of record NC_062219.1, read on the forward strand.
TAATCTATGACTGCTTTAACCTTAATCAGATTGGTTTAATGATTTTTAAAAATGATTTAAGGACTATAAATAACATTTGGCAACTGGGCAAAGAGGTCGCTTGGATACCTGGCTTGTCCCTGACAGTCACGGAAGTAGAAGCAGGAAGCAGGAACACTGCCACCCAAGGCCAAAGCTTCCAAGAGCCAGTGCGCCTCATTGTGTCTTGAAACCATGTGAACAAGTGGCCACGGATCTGCAATGAAAAAAAAAGTTCAAATTTGTATTCTGCTTTATCATATCCAGAAATCCTCATCACCAAAGAGAAAACAGTAGATTTTTACACTGTATATAATTATACAATAGTATATATGAATATATATGTAATTATACATAATATATCAATACATACCTAATCTTTATGAAAGAGCTTAGAAAATATTTTCAGGTTAGTTAGTAGTTACTTATCAATTTGATACAACTTCTTCCCTTCTTTAAATGGTTTTTAAAACTATACCACTTACAATGACATATTTTGTTACTTTAAAAAATTATGTAAACACACATAAAATTTACATTCTAAGCTATTTTTTAACTTAGTGGAATTAAGTACATTCACACTGCTCTGTACCCATAACTATCATCCATCTCCACAACTCTTTTCATCTTACAAAACTAAAACTCTATACCAATTAAATGACAGCTTCTCATTCCCCTCTCCCTGTTATCATTCCTTCTGCCTCTGTGAGTTTGACAACTCTAGGTACCTCATAGGAAGAGAATCATTCATTCTTTGACTTTCTGTGACTTTCTTTAATTTAGTATACTGTTCTAAAAGTTCATTCATGTTGTAGTGTCAGAATTTTCTTCTTTCTTTTTATTGTAGGTGGAAAGATACTCTGTTGTATGCAAACTCAATATTTTATTTATCCATTAACTATTGGACATTTGGGTTGCTTCCATCTTTTGACTGTTCTGAATTATACTGCTGTGAACATGAAAAATCTCTGAGTCCCTGCATTCAATTCTTTGGAATATGTACCCAGACATAGAATTGCTGGATCACATGGTAATTCTAGTTTTAATTTTCAGAAGAATCACCATGCTGTTTTTCCATTACAGCTGATCATTTTACATTCCCTCCAAAAATGCACAAGGCTTTTTCTCCATAACCCTTGTTATTTACCTTCTTTTTGATAGATACCATACTAATGGGTATAAGATGTTGTCTACGGTTTTTATTTACATCCTCCTATTATTAATGATGTGAAACATCTTTTCATGTGTTTATTGGCCATTTGTATGTATATCTTCCTTGGAAAAATGTCTAATCAAATCCTTTGCCTATTTTTTTAATCCAGTTGTTTGTTTGTGGTTAAGTTGAAGGTGATCTTTTGTATTCTGGGTTTTAATCACTTAAAAATTTATGATTTGTAATTATGTTCTCCTATTTCATGGGTTTCTTTTTCACTTTGTTGATTATACCCTTGATATACACAGATGCTGTTTTTTATGCAGTTCATTTTGTTTTTCTTTTATTGCCTATACTTTTGGTGTCGTATACAATGATTCACATTTTAAATATAATTTTATTATTTATAATTCTTTTTCTCTTCTGATTATTAGTTTTACATATTTTGACCCAATTGAAACCATATTTTCTATAAAAAACTATATTTTCAACTGAATTGAATAATTACTACTCCTAGAGGGACTACTGCACATGTGAAAAGTATTTTTTCACTATATTTATGGAGAAAAATGGATATATGTAATACCTACCTCACCCAAAACTGCCATTGACATCATATTTAACATTAATACATTATGACCAGGCACAGTAACACATGCCTGTAATCCCAGTGATTCAAAAGGCTGAAGCAGGAAGATCTCAAGTTCAAGGACAGCCTTGGTAACTTAGTGAGACTCTCAAAAACTTAGCTAGACCCTGTCTTAAAATTTAAAAAATAAATAAATAAAAAGACAGGATGTAGCTCAGTTGCAAAGCACCCCTGGGTTCAATCACCAGTTAAAATAATAATGATAATAATGTGTTATATCCTAAATAGTCTTTCTAAAATTATATTCCTACTCTAAAGATATTACAATAAAAGATTCAGTAAATACAATTCTTCTAATGGAAAATGGAAATAAATGACAATTACAATATAATGGCTCCTTCAGTGTATTTGACAATTGTAGTATTACTAGAATAGCCATTCAAGAGTTCTAATATGCAAATAAAATTTATTCTACTTATTTGCCATCCTTCAAAGTTTAATGAAAAATAAAATATAAAAGAATTCATCTTACCAATGTCTAAATTCTGTTAATAGACTCTCTTTAGAAAAAAATAAATAAAGCCACCATTTTGGGTGTATCCTACATGTGCCAAATACCCCAAGATCAGCATTTTAAAATTAATTCAAGATTTTAGATATTTATGGATGAAATGCTAGGAGCAGCAGCAATTGCAATATTAAAACTGTACGTGTGGTTCTAAATATCAAACAGCTGGTTTATGCCTTTTTTCTTTTTGATTCCCTCATCTAGTATAGTCCCAATCCTCATATGACTTTGCAAACTTACCCTATTATTTCATGTCAGTTGGTAACTGTTAAAGAAATTAATTCTATTTCAAATAAATGAGCTATCAAATATTGATCTAGTTTTCAGAGAGATCTGTGTTGTTTTTAACCAAAGTTATTTCTGTTGGCCAATAAATTAGCAGTAAAACATAGTGATTTAAAAAAATCAAGATTTCAGCTGGGAATGGAGGCCCACAAAGTATAATCTCAGTGACTTGGGGGACAGAAGTAGCAGGATCACAAGTTCAAGGTCAGCGTTGGCAACATAGTGAGAACCTGTCTCAAAATTTAAAATATGAAAAGGGCTGGGAATGTAGGTCAGTGTAGAGTACCACTGCCGTTGAGTCAATTCCTAGTAATGCGCACACACACACACACACACACACACACACACACACACACTCAAACACAAAATCACGATTTCATGTTTGGGTTCTTCCATTTCTGATCAACATTTCTCAATGAGTATAGAACTTTTCTAAGTCTTAATTTATTTGTCTACAGCTGGGAGTACTAGGAATAATTTGTTTAATTCATGGAAATTGTATAGTGTGTATGGCTTTGAACAAACTAAGTGTTCTAGAGGTACCTGCTATTACAATTGTTTTCTGCACATATTAATAGACATTCAGTTGAAATTTATAGTTAAACTCTCTTCAACCTGAAGTTGATTTGATATTTGAAAATTAGAGAAGCACCAGAGCATCCTAGAAATTTATGTTCATTGAAGCTTTGGCTCCTGTTATAGTAACCAAGAATCAGAGAGCTATAAAGTCATAAGCATATGAATTCAATTTTGACCTCTCCAATTTCTTTGCGCCACTTAGAGGATGGTAGCACTTAGCTTCAAACACATTTATCCAAAGTGTTTGAAGTACAAAATTTTATGGTTCGTTGACCAGATGTTCTAGTTACTCAAGAATTTCCACTCCAATACTCCATTGACATGTCTCTTAGTGATTCAGCAAGAACTTGATAGAAGAATTCTTTCTTCTCTCTTACAACTCATCTCTCAGTGGTGTTTCCGATAGCTGACCATTCCCTCCAGTAAGCCCTGGCTCCTAATGGACTCACTTACCTCACAATGTCTGGAATTCCCTTCCATATCTGCTTCTTAGACCTTATTTTCTATCTGATTTCTTAATATTGGGATCTGTGGGCTCTTCTTTCCTCTCTCTTTATAATATCTCCCTAGGCAATTCACCTTTCTTTTGGCATTAAATACTATTTGTAAGGTGATGAATCTAAAATGCACATCTCCAGTCTAGACCTCTTCTGTGAACTTCAGACTGTGTATCCAGCTGCTTATCCAACAGTCACTTTTAGGATGCCACACAGACTTCCATAACCTAATAGTCCAGGTTATACTCATGATACCCAACCACAATTTGTTCCTCTCATGCTTTTTACAATCTTGATGATTATAATTTGTTAAAATGTTCAAACCAGAACCCTAGAATCACATTGATTTTTCTTTTTTGCTTATCTCCTTCTCCCACATCTAAACCAACAAGTCATGTCTGCATAATCCCAAACACATCTCAAATCCATTCATTTCTTGCTTTTCCTCTGCTCCCATCCTAGTTTAGATCAGATTTGTCTGTACCCCTGAACAGATTCCTATATGGTTCCCCTCACCATTACTGACTGTTGACCAAATTCATTCTTTGCATACTAATGAACTTTTCTTAGTGGAAAAGTTGGCACATGTCACTTCCCTGCTTCCAACTCTGTAATGATTTTCCATTGCACATTAAATGTAATCTAAAAAATCTTCCTATGACCCAGAAACCCTGAATAATTTGACTCCTACCCACTTCTCCAACATCATATGATACCATCCTTTTCCCTGATATCAGTTCCTCAAATTCTCAAACTCAAGGTTTTTGTGAATGCTATTTCCTCGCCCTGGAACACTTTGGGTCCTGTTCATCCTTCATCTTTCAATTTAAATGTTACCATGTAGAAGAACCTATCCTTATCTGACAAAGAAATGCCTTTGTCTCATTAGTCTCTAGCTCAGTCTTTTTTTTTTTTTTCTTTTGTCTGTGTATATATGTTTACTATCCCCACTTGACTTAAAACTCCATCAGGACATGGACTGTCTGTTGTATGCATTACTGTATCCTGGAGGCTTAGCATAATACCTGGAAGAATGGAGACTCAATAGATATTTGTTGAACTTTTAAAAAGTAAGAGACCGTCAATTTAAAAATCTTGAGATACAGTAAAATATGCTTCTTTTTGAAGTTATAGTGATAATATTCTAAAATTTATTTTGTAATTCTTAAGGTATTTCAAGGTCTTATAATATTTCAAGGGTCATTATCATGAGTATTTCTTCTCTTTGTATATTTCAAAATGTGCTTACTATTTGAGGTTTCTGTTGTTCAGATGCTAATTAGATGAAAATATAGTCCACCCAGCTAAGGACTTTTGAAAAATTTTCATTAAGGTATAAAAATAAATCTTCATATACACTTAAAAACACCTTTTTCAGATCTTCAACTTCTGCTGGAGGCTATTTTCAGTACTGATCCCAACAAAATTATCAAGAGAAAAACTTCCCTTGTGGTCTTTCTGAACTTCTTTTCCTGTTCCTTTTCCTGCACCTAGACACTGCTGCCCTCAAGCTACTTTTGGCTGACCCAGATGCACCTCTGGTGCCCTCCTTAGGTTTCTCAGTTCTTGGTTTTGTCCACACACTTCCTCATCAATACTTGCTATGTTTCTATCCTATCCCATCAGGTCCCAACTAGGTGATTGTCAAGATAGTTTTTATTAATGGATCCAAGTCAACAGTACCATTATTTTGTGTGTTGCTCTTCCCAGATAAAGTTGAATTTTAACATAGATCTTCAGTGTTTTCCAGTGGAGAAAAATATGGGACCTGGAGATAATAAATGTGAATGTTGAGGCTTTCTAAAGTCTTCAAATGACATTTTGCCTAGCTTATACAAAGTTGTTTCACAATACCTTTTCAAGAAGGATATGGAGAATATTGGTCCCATGTGGCCTCATTTTCTAAGGTAGAATTTCTTTTATATGTGGCATTTTATTTTAATAATTATAATGATTTGAGAGACAGGGATACCTGTATCTAACATTAGCAGGGTCCAGGAGAAGAGGTCCACATACCATATGTCTAAATATTTGAAAGTTATAAATAAAGTTAGTAGCATTGATAAAAATATTATTTCTCCTTTTACAACACGAATACCTTCATGAAGTCCTGAAAGCCCAGGTCAAGTTTAAAATCAAACAGAGTAGGCTCTGTAGGATAAGCTGGCCTCTATCCTAGACAAAAACTTATCCCTCATTTTTTTTTCTTCATTTCTGATTCCAGTTGCAGCATGCAGTCTCACTGCACATGTGTGAATCTGCCAATAAGTCTAAGTTCTGTCTATAGAGCCTGCACAATCACCATCCTTTGGGTCTAGGCATGTTTATAACAGTAGCTTGGTCTGTCCCCAGGATTAATAAATCAAAGAAGAGGTTTTCCAGGTCCTTGAGGAGGCTAAACTTCATTCAGTCAAGGAATTTCAGGATGGCAGAGAGGTACCTAGATCCTGATCTAGGCTTTGTGTAGTAGCTCTGTGGACTCTGAGCCCTGAGTGCAGGTACACATCCAGAGAAAGGCCATATCACATTAAAGTCTTCTAAAATGCAGGACACAGAGCATAGACTCTCTTCACCAGACCTAAGAGATCTTGCTGAAGCTAGATTTCAGGTCCCAGTTTGCTGATAGAAAACACTAGAGCACACTGAGACATCCCAAACTTGGGACTCAAGTTCGGGTTTGTTGGACTAAAAAGCATTGGCTGTTATACCATAATGTTTATATCAGGATAAGGAACACCTCCCCTAATACTTCCTCTTAAATATTGGCTATTCTCTATCAAAAAAATCCTGGACAGAATCCAGAGACTCCTTCTTAATTCTACAAAGTGCCCAAGTCATAGCTGTGATCGTGCTCAACACTGACAGCCTTGAATACTAAGGCAATGATCAAAATTAAGAATATTTGAATCAGGAGATAGATTTTTAAAAATCATTCCTTATTCATCTATGTTTGTGTACATAAAAAACAGATGGGATAGAAAAGAGTAATAGGAAATTTTAACCTTTCACTTCATTTCATTGATAGGATGATGTTCCTACTATGTGCCAGTCATTGGATATAAAGTGTGAGTCAAATAGAAGTTCTTGCTATCACTCTGGTCAAGGAAACAAAAAGTAAACAAATTCTTACATTATCTTTAAGAGGTATAATAGGAAAGACAGGAAAGCAGAATAAGTAGACAGAATGATGGAATGGTAGGCTTCCTAGATAAAATGGCCAGGAGTCTCTCAGTGAGCTCTTGAGCAAATCAAATGAAATCTACCTTTGGAACAAGAATAATTTCACTGTTAGGCCATTTAACATTTTTTTAGGTTCATCATGCATCTTTGAAATTTTGTATTAGTTAAAGGTTCAGAGGATTAGAGACTGAAAGAGCATTAGAGCTTTCAAAATAGAAAATAACAAGGAAAAGACAAGGGTAAGAAGAGAAAGAGGACAAAATGAAAAAGGAATATTGGTTCTTTTTATCTAGGCTATAAACACAATTATCAACTTTGAAAATGTTACTAAATGACTGAAGGAATTTATGTTTTCAGAGTATTCTTTCTAAAGAGAAATGCTGTGTGATTGGGCATGGGATCAGTTTTTAAATCAGACCTTCTTGACTATCCTGCAGTGTGCCTATACAAATCTCCATCAGGAAAATCTTGTCTCTAGTCATACTGTTATGAAGTGAGGCATTGTGTAAATAAGCAAAACAACAGGTGTTACACATCTGTTCTTTCACCAATGGAGACTCTCTTTAGTGAAGCTATAGTAGAGAATATAAACTATTAGCACAAGCCAACTGGAAAGTCACACAGAGCATTAAAAACCTACATCAATAATTAGACAAATATCCCCAAGAGCTTAGATCTAGGTCTAACATTATTGTACAATTTTATCATTAATTGGAGTAATAAAGTAAATTTACAGAGGTCTTCAGCAACTTAGCAAGGTTTCCACCCTTATTGTATTCTACAGAAACCTCTGAACCTTCATACTTTAGTTACAAGCATCATCATTAACTTAGGAACACAAGTAAGAAATTTCAGAATCACTGTTAAATTCTTCGTCACCTCCCAATCAGTTCTCTCTATCAGTGTCTATCAAGTCTACTTACAAAATGTCTTTGGGAGTCACACAAACTTTCTCATCCTTGCTGAAATCGCCTTTGTTCACCTTCTTATCATTTCCAGTTTTGAAAATTGCAAAACTCAACTCCCTTCCTCCATTCATTTCCCTTATTTCCAGTTCCCAAATGCTCAAGAGTTGATTTCTAAAACAAATATCTACTCACTTCAGTGCCCTCCTCAAAGATTTCTGGTGGCTTTTCACTGTTGACTCAGAGCCCTTTCCAGTGAGGTTTCTACCCACCCAGTCTCACTTTCTGCTACCTCTTTCCAAACAAACTCTACTCCATCAAACCATCCACAATTCCCACAAAGTACCACCATGCTCCATGTTCTCTTTTTGATAACTAGAATGTCCTTTCAATCATGTCTCCATCTGGGAATTCTTCCTCTGCTTTCAACACACAGTTCAAATGCCACATCCTTTTTGAAATGCCACATCCATGAGAACCATCACAGTACTGGTTTAGCACCCAATTCTGTACCATTCTGCCTCTGTACAGTTCAGACTGCAGGAATAACTTGTTTGCATTGTCTCTAATCCATATTGAACATCTTAAAGAAAAAAGACTGCTTTTCACTCAAGTTTCTTTTTTTAACTTGGCATTTAGATAGGGCTGGGGATGTGGCTCAGTGGTTGAGTGTCCCTGAGTTCAATCCCTGGTACCAAAATACATAAATAAATAATAAATAAACTTAGCATTTAGTAGGTACTTATGTGATCTGTTTGTAGAATGACTATAGTCTAGTGTGATATATTTGGACAAAATTAAAGATTAAGAGTTTTTAACTAATATGTCCAGAAGTGAACTTAACTAATATATCCAGATAAGAAAGATATATGTAAAGTAAAGAATTATAGAGAAGTATAGGAAAAATACTAAAAAAAGACTCAGGGAACATAATTTGAGTTATTTAGTGAGACAAAAAAAAAAAAAGAGAGATGATACTATTGAAGTTGCTCTTTGCCACCACAGAAATCATATTCCCTAGTTTTTTACATTTTTACTCCTCTAAAACTGACTTACTCTATCACATTCCTTCAAGGTCCTGCATGATTTCTCCACTTCAAAACTAGTGCTTACTTTCCAGAAGGTCTCAAACTCAGGTTCCCTTTGAGCATATTTAGCTGGGTCTCAATTTGTCTGTTCAATTAACTTACATCTCTGAACTACAGTTGTCTCCACCAACTTATGCTCAGTTTCAACCATCATAACTGACCTACATTTTTTCTGACTACAGTTGTCCTGTTCTGTTTTCCATTGCAACCTATCAACAACCATTGTCACCTAAAATTTTAAATCAATATGGTATATTTTTCCTAATCCATCTACTTTTCTAATTTTTTTTTTCATTTGAAGGACTCTACTAGCTTTCTAAAATGCATACAACCTCATGACTATCTGAATTCTCTCAAGGACAGGGGTCAGAGACTCTTTTCCATTCACATTCTATGCATGGATGAGAAAGGTCCATTGGTTCATTCTTGAATTCATCATCTTTCTATCATACCCAACATGCAACTTCCTCACCTTATTATCTTATTTTTGGCCTATACAATAACACCCTAAAGAGCCCATTGCCTCTTAACCTTTGGCAGGTGCCATCTGCTCTGCTCCTCTCAGATTTCACCCTAGCTCAGATTATATGTCTTACTAGGCACATGACTGCTCACTCCCACCTCTAAACCTTCACACGTGCCATTCCTTCTGGTTGGAATGCTCTCCTTGCTTGCTCTCTTCTGCTAAGCCCCATTATTCTCCTGTTTAAGATACATGTCCTCAACATAGCAAGCCTCAAGCCACCCCTTTCTGGTTCCATTCATTCGGTTGGTTCTAGCTTCCTTTCAGGGGCATCTCTAGAGTCCTGCTTCTTTGTATTTCTGTTATTTTCAATTTTTCACTAGAATTTGCATTTATGATACCAATTAGCCACACCACTGTAGTTTTTATCTCTATATCTTCTGCCTCTAGAACCATTCACTTTGTACCCACTGAGCATTTCCACTTGTCTCAGAAAATGAACTAAAATTGCATTAGGAGAGATTACACTGGAGAACCAGAAAGTTGATGGAAAGTTTCCATTTCTGGAAAGAAACACAGGCTTTCATCTGTTTCGGATGGCTTCCTTAGATAATGATTCAGAATCAGAGACAATCACATTGGGTTTTCTTTCATCTCTTGGATATTTCTTTACATATCCATATCAGAGTCACTCTCTATTGCTACATCTTTTCCCTCCTTTTTCAGGAAGCCTCACTCCCCCCCTCCTCCACCACCACTTTGAGCCAGGACAAAATCTCAGGCAAGCACCTGTCAGTGACCTTCTCCATTTTCTATCCCCTAGGAAGAGAATTATTTTATAACCTTAGGCCTACCTCCTCTTTTCTACCTTAAAGAGATATTCCTACCTAAAGGACACCTCAACCTTCTCCAGAAGGGGCATTTACGTTTTGCATCACCTGAACACCTACACATTTCTGGTTCCTCTTTTGTAGGGTCACATCAAAGATTCCAACTTTGTCCTACGGGTGTTGCTCACCTACTAACTGGGAGATCCTAAAAGATCATGTGTATCCGCAGGGGTTTTTCTTTAATCTCTTAAGGAGGTACTTATTTGTGAGGAGAGAGAGATACCCTTGTTTTCTTCCTTTCTTTGCTCGGTGCAGATAGAGGATAAGAGTAGGAGTACACTTATTTCACCCACCGCAAATCAGGCACACCTATATGTAAACTCCTCTCAACTTCCTTACCACCCTCACATCTTTTTCCTCCTTTGACATCTCCAAGCAGAAGATGGGAACTACGTTATCTTGGAATTGGGCATAGGGTTGGGGGTGTGGAGAGAGTAGCACAATTTATTTCTGCTACCTTTCCGTTTCCCACACATAAGCCGTGGGTGTTCGTGAGCCACAGCAATTCCTGGATGGTCCTATTAAAACTTTATTTTCAACATTCTAGGCCACCTTCTTTTGGCTCCTAGTTCACTGTCCCCTGAAGCTGGCAATGCCTTCTTCCTCTCTACCTTCAGGAAATAACAGCTCCTCTGGGGCTGGTGTATAACTTGGCTTGTCCCTCAGCCCGTCTGCCCACCCACTGTCTTGTTTCTTGCTCCCTCGATAATATCTATGGGGCGGGTTTTGCTTACATGCCCGCCTGCTTCAAACGAGCTAGCGTGCCGGGTGGCGTGCTTGGTTCCGGGCCAACAAACTTCTTCGGGACCCTGCAGCGCCCTAGCTGGGCTGCACAGCGCCGCCTCCCTTCTCGCGGCTGCGGTGGCGGCAGCGCGGGCGCGTTGACGGCGGTGTCGGCTGGATGCTCGCAGGCCCGGCGGCCGAGGCTGGGCGGTTCTCCCGGGAGCCCGCACCCGGACCTTCCCGCGGCTGCGGCGGCGGCGGCGGCGGACGCGGCAACCAGGACGACGGCGGCGGCGGCGGCGGCGGCGGCACTGGGTCCGGCGGCGCTGCGCATGCTGCAGGGTAATTAAGGAGCAGGGTCGGACGCTCCGGGGCAAGCGGGGGCTGGGGTGGCTGGAGCCCGGGATCCCCACCCGCTCGGACCCTGCCGCCCCGCTGAAGCCGCACTTGGGAGAAATGTCCGCATGTCCGAATAGGTAACCCCTGACCAGTGAGCAAGGCACCGGAAACTCGCTTCTGCTAGCTTACACCTCTAAACTGGATGACATCTCTAGGCATAGATCAAAATAAAGCTCTAACAGCGTGAATTCATACTGAGATCATTCCTTCTATGGCTTTATCCCCGCAGATATTTTTTTATTTGATGTCTATTTTCACCCGCATCAGCATTGCTCACAGTTCTGCTTCACAATCAATCACACATAGCCAGAAAAACCACCTAGAACTAAAGTGTAACGCATAAAGCCTGCATTATGTGAACATATGAACGCGAGGCACATTATATGTAGCATATTAAAGTGGCTATATGGTATCGGACGTTTTTTTTGGCCCTATCATTGAGCTCCCTATGGGAATGCGTAAATTGCAGGTATGCATATTTATCCACCGAAACATATTTACATATGTAGCACAGTTTTACGTTTTCTTGAGAAGCAGGTTCGCGCTAATGACCAGAAACATGAGCAAATGACACAGACCGGCCATGTGTGAGAGAGATCAAGTGAAAGGGCCGGTCGCAAAGCCGCGCAGCTTACCTTGAATTGTGTTTGAGCCCCTCAGAGGCGCAGTGGAGTCCGGACAGGGCTGCCGCACCGCCGAGGAGTGGCCCGAGCGAGCTCCCTGCGAGTGGGGAAGGGGGACGCATCTCTGCCCTTATTAGTCTCTCCCAGTGTGACCCTCCCACTCGGTGAGGACGGAGGACTCCGCAAGACAGTACTCAGCCAACTCAAGCACAGGTTTTCCTTAATTACAACAATGTTGCCTTGGACCCGGGAATAATGTCTTTCAGGTTTGCGTTTTATTAGCAGTTTCACAGATAGAATGACGGATGAATGCAGATGCTTAGTTTCTCACTTCTGATTATGAAGAAGTGTCTTCGAAGTATTATATGTGGCATACATTTACAGGCAGATAATTGGCTTTTTAACAGTTGAACTAAAAAAGGATATTATTTATGTTTCATTTTTCACTTTTATGTCAAGGGAGTTTATGTAAAGTTATTCAAGAGAATCTGCCCGTCTTCTAATCATGCTCATGAGTACAGGTTTGTGTGGCTTGATTTGTCTCGGAATTCACAAAAAGTATTTTGTGATTTTAAAATATCATATCTTTCCATGGATTGGTGCTACAAATCTTGGTCTTCAAACTCTTTGAGATCCCTGAATATGTGAAGGCAGTATTTTTCTGCGGATCTGTGTGTGTATGTGTGTGTGTGTGTGTGTGTGTGTGTGTGTGTGTGTGTGTAGGAGTATGTAAATATTATATAAATTCAGGTATATATAGTACACCTATATGACACGTATATATGTATATTTGTAGGTCTTTATACCTTGGTGGTGGACATATATATGTATATATATATGCACACACACATACATTAGGTAACATTTTGGTTTAATGTTTTTAGTTTAGTATTAGCACAGCTGGGAAAACAAATTATATTTTTGATCCATAATGATGAAAACCATTTAGCTTAAAAGTTACCTTAGAACCATAGAAACAAGTTTCACATTTAAGGGTTCATAAATCAGGGAATAAGTGAAAACAGGCTTACAAAAAAAATTAAAGTGTTAAGAAAAAATTTAAAAGATAGCTCATTTTCATTTCATTAGAGTGAAACGATTAACTGCAAGTGTCAACTAGTGGTTTTTAAACCTTTCATTCTAATTAAAATACTTGCAGTTTTAGTATTTACATTCATAGTGATACAAACCATGTTTATGTGTCAGGACTTGAAATAGCCTGATGTATTTCCTTCTCATATGATTTTATTTCTCATTTTTGGTTGACTGTGGAAAGAAGCCAAGGAGAGAGAGAATATCACAAGTCAGTCAGCTTAAAGGGCCGCTTAGGAATCATGATTCACAAGCTTTCATTAGACATTTGATGGTCAGTTTTATTGTTTTAAAGTATTATTCCTATTCAAAAATTTTCTCCCTAGTAGTTATGTTTTGTATATCTGCTACTGAGTTGAACTAAGAGCATTTGAGGTTTATTTTTCTCACACTCATAAATCCACCTACTTATATTTAATTGATTGATGCTATTTAAAATAAGGTGTTAGAACTACCTAACAGAAATCTCACAATTTTGTCTTAATACAAAGAAATCATCTTCATTTCAGCATTATTCTATAGATGTTTTAATAATTTCACAACCTCTATATTTAAAAGCTAAATGCATATTTTTGTTTCTATCTCAAAATGCTCCTTTGCCTATTCATAACATAGACCCAAAGTTTTGGAAGAGTGAGAAATTAATAAATAAAAATTTGAAATTATTATTATCTGTTGCTTACTTAGTTTCTAGATACACCAAAATTCCTAGATCAATAAAGATTTATTTAGTTTTCTCTCAGAAAAGGGCTGGAATCTAGATTGGTTTCATGATCACAACTTGTATCCCTAGGTCTTGGAGTTTTATTCAATTTTTTAATTGAATTTTAAATTGACTTTGAGTAGAAAGAGCAATTAACCAAATACCTTTTATTTATCTAAGCCAAATACAATTATAAATGATCAGACTTTCCACTTTTTGCTTCTGAAACTACCACTGGTGAACAAATATCTGAAAATAATACGGGAGTCTGACGGGACTCTAAATTCCAACAAATAACAGTTTACCCCTCTCTGTCTCTGTCTCTCTCTGTCTCTGTCTCTCTCTCTCTCTTTCTTTCCCTCTCTCTCTTTCTCTCCCTCTCTCACTCTCTCTTTCTCCCCCCTCCCTCTCTCTCTCCCCCCTTTTTGTGTACTTAACATTTAAAAGATTTATAAGCACAAACTGCTTTTGACATTTATGCCCCATGGAAGACAAAATTTAACTATTTTTATGTCAAATGAGCAATAAATTCCATTTAAAGCATTAAAAGTGGTTCCATATTTGTAATGCCTCATATAAATTGAACAATTTAAAATGAACATTGTACTATATTTTGATAATTTGGATATAATAAATTTAAAGAACATGTTTCTTCTAAACCTTGCTTCTCAGTGTCTTCTGTTTAATACTTCTTTTTTCCCATTTCTTTTTTTTTTTTTTTTCTGTAGTTCTGTACTCTCAGGCTGCTTTTCTTTTTCCCTTTTATAATTTCTTTCACTTTCCTCCCCTTCATAGTTTCCATTTTTCAAGAAGAAAGAATTTCAGCATTGCCCCCAGCTAACTTCTTAGCTACCAAACCATAAAAGTGTTCATTCTTTATTGAATTTACGGGGCACAGCCACACATGACTTCCACACATATCCATGGAAATACTTCAATGCATCAGTAGTGGATGAACAGACCTTACTGTTAACTGTAATTACCAAAGCTGACTTGTCATCGCACGCACTTCCCATTATGTCCTTTTTTAGGCCAGTACTACGTGTGATATTCTTAAGAGTAAAGAAAGTGTTCATGCTAGTTCTAAATTCTTAGTAATTGTCAAAAGTAGGTTAGGGCATCTTTTAATTCCAAATTCTGGTTTTATCCTTGTTTCTGAAAATTCTACTCAGAGAAATAAGTGTGCCACTAGTTCCTTTTATATTTGCTCTATTCCTGGAAGACATTCTAGCTTGTGACACTCAGTTTAGAAATGAGAGGAGGAGGGGATCACAGATGTGACTTTCATTTAGTTTATTAGACCCTCTTCCTCTAGTTAAGTGACGCTGAAAGAAAATGTGATAAAAGACAGGGATTGACTAGGGAAATTGTTTAACATGCATTCAGTTCTCAAAAACAATTTAAGAGACAGGGAGAGAAAGGCCCTAGTTGAAAAATAAGCAGAGAGAGAGAGAGAGAGAGAGAGAGAATCCACAAAAGAAATGTAAAAGGTCAATAAATTCATGAACAAATATTCAACTTAATTAGCATATGAAGAAAGGCATATTAGTAAAGGAACTATTTTCTCTACCCATTTTGTCAGGATTAATATTAGTAATTATATATGGTGTTGGCAGAAGTGGAGATCATTCTCAATACCTCTAAAAGGAGTATAAAATAGTTCAGTGTTTCTAAAGGGCAAATTAGCCATGCATATTAAAAGCTTAAAAAAGTGCATATAGACCACATTATCTATTACTCTAAAACAGTAACTGTGGTTATTTCTAGGTTAGGATTATGGGGATTTTGATTTCTTACTTTTGCTTATCTGTAATACATAAAGTTTCTACAGTGAACAAGATTACTGTTGTAGTAAAAATAAAGCAAATATGAAAAAGCATGGCATATTTTTTCTAGCATGTTAATAAAGCAGTGGTCTTAAAAGAGCCAAGATATTGACTTAAAATACTGTTTTCAATATTTCCAGCAAGAATCTTTCAGGTAAAAATTAATATGCAACTTAAACCTTTTAAATTGAGCCTAAGGAATTCACCAAGAAACAGATCTTAATTAAACCACTCATTCATTCAGTACATACCTTTTAATGCCTCTTAGGTAAGCACTGCAGAGAACATACAGATAGGTTGAACGTGGGCCCCACCTCCTGGATTTTAACATTTGGTAGGAAAAAGAATTACCTGCACACATATATAATGATAATATAATATGAAAATGTAACATGCAATAAACTTATAAATAAACTTACAGAATCATTATACTTACAAAATAAATATACTTACAAAACCATTATAGTATTGTAACTAAATAATTGTGAAATTATGCGTTTATTACTTCTTTAATATATCAACAGAGAGCATGGCCATTTCTCTCCTCATTCCCTGGAGAAACATGAGGTTTCTTATTTCCTGCTGAATTAAATTTGTTCCCTGAAACTGGAGGCCATAAAAAGTGACACTCTGATATACTCTTATCAGTTCCTTAAAATGTTCATTACGCTGAAACCAGATTTAATGACTTGTAACCACAGAATGGGCATGTCTCACGCTTACTCATGTTGCTTCCTCTGGTTGAAATGTGAAATGGCTATTGAAATTCTGCCAATAATTCAAGGCTTATTTCAGGTGTTATCTATAACATGCTTCCTTTCCTGCCCTCTTCCCACTGAACAAACCCTCCCCTGCCTTTAAACAGCACAGAGCACAATTTGAGTGTCTTTAAAGACAATCTACATTCTTCTGCCTTGCTTCACAGATGTTCCTGCACCTGGCCCTTTGACTTCCTTGTAAACTCCCTGAGGACTGGAATTGTATGTAGTTTTAAAATATTTATTAAAAGGAGACCTGTGAAGGTTAAGTAACCACAGAACCCAGGGCATACAGTTTTGTAATGATAAAGTGTGGCTCGAGTATTAGAATGTGATGGAAAGATGATAGGTTACTTTTTGTATTATATATAATGGAATCAAGTTACTCAGCTGATAAAATAATCATAGAAAAGTTATTCTCACCTATAAAAGAGTCCCAGAGCAAGGACTCTCAGGACAGCAACACATCAAGACAAGATTGTCACTTGTTGAAAATATTGTACATTCTCTTTACCCTTTCTCCAAATTTAAGGTTAGCTTACATTAGTTAAAACTGGAAGGCAATACTACTCAATCTTATTATTCTTAAAACATGAAAAATAATCTCTAATTAAACTTTATTCCAACTCCTGAATATTTTTAAACAACCAATCCTATCTACAAAAAATTTTTTTTAAAGAATAATTTAATGTTGGCACATCATAAATGATTACAGTTAATAGGTCAAATTTATGCCTATAAAATGGTGATTCATTTCATTGCAGCTTCTTTTTGGAACATTTATTTTCAATTTAGAACTCATTTAGCTTATTCCATTATCCTTATAGAATATTTTTGTTTTTAAAATCACTATATACAACACATGGTCTTAAGTAGTTTACATATTTTATTTTTCAAGTCCTTCGGTGATCCTATTGTTATCTTCTTATAGTTTAGAAGTAACTCTGTGAACAAATCCCTGACAGAGTCAAGATTTACACCAAATCTGCCTCATTCCAAAGTCCAGGGCCTTATTTCCTAGGCTCTAGAAACTTTTCTTCCATCACTTTTCTTCAAACATTCTATAAGTATCTGTTTGCAACCCAGAACTTCAAGACTCAAAGGAAAGGCTCAGGAGGTGCTCAAGCAAAGCAGAGGCCTCAGAGTTACATGACAAAGTTGTATCATTTCCCTTATTAAATATTAACAAAAAGAAAATTAGAAAATAAAACTATAGATCCTTGTTTAGGACAGGAATTGATTTAAAATTTTTTTTACTCCATCTGATATTATTTTATTTATTTATTATTTTTGTTTATTTATTTTTATGTGGTGCTGAGGATCAAAACCAGTGCCTCACATGTGCTAGGTGAGCACTCTACCACTGAGCCACAACCCCCAGCCCCTAGGAATAGACTTTAATGAAAAGAAAACCATGAACTAGATTAGTTAGACATAAAATTATTTAATTTATTCAGATGCCATGCTGAAACATGCTTTAGTTAGTGCTGACTTAAAAGGAAAAACAATCATCAGAAAGCAAACTAGACAAAGAGTTTGTCTTACTTAACTATTCAACTAAGGTAAAGTAAGATAAATTTGACTAGACTCTGTTCTCTATCAACAGTGACAGATTTACCTGCCTTTTTGATATTCAAGAACATTCTTGCTGTCAAATTATTTTACCATAAACCTATTTTTCCGATCTGAAATATAAACCTCTATGTTTATAAAACCCTTTCAAGTAATTATGAGAGGTCATAAAACATAGCTAGTGAAGGAAATAATGATAGTTTATAAATCTATACATATTTTAAATCACATCATATGTTAGCTAATAGCTACGGTTTTTTTTCATATAGAGCTGCTTCATTTTTAATGAA
Source organism: Sciurus carolinensis (assembly GCF_902686445.1). Lineage (NCBI taxonomy): Eukaryota > Metazoa > Chordata > Mammalia > Rodentia > Sciuridae > Sciurus > Sciurus carolinensis. The sequence continues at coordinate 90,405,558 of NC_062219.1, forward strand.
AACCTCATAATAACTTCTAGTGTTTCAGATAGCCATCATTAAAATTTCCTAAGTTGAGCACATTTTTTTCAGGACTTGCTCACGCAGGCCAACTAATAGGTACTCTCATCCCAATCCTGTCCCTGGCATGGTGGCTACTCAGCTGGTTCTGCTATGGTGCCATCACTGTCTTGACCTCATCCAATGGGGATATTGGCTACATCAGGAATCAGCTGTACTAAAGCAAGCACAGTGGTCCGAATATGTGTTTCTCTCTAAAATTCATGTTGAAATTCTAACCCCAAGTTTATGGTATTAGGAAGTAAGAACTTTGAAAGAAATTCACAAATGAAATTACTGCCCTTATAAAAGAGACTGTAGAGAGATCCTAGGGCTTTCTGCTGTGTGAGGACATAGCAAGAAGTCAGTCATCTGTGAAGAAGCAGACCCCTTCCAGACACTGAATCTACTGCCACCTTAACCTTGATCTTCTCAACCTCCAGAACTCTGAGAAAAAATTTCTGATATTTACCCACTGTTATTATTTGGATCCAGAATGTTCCCCAAAGGCTCATGAATTGAAGACTTGATCTCCAGCCAATGATAGTATTGGTAGAGTAAGCTGCTCATTGCATGCTGACTGAGAAGTGCAATCTCCATTGAGGACACAACCCAGTGAACCAAGAGCTCCCACTAGGCTCTATCTCTCAAAGGCTCCACCCTTCCCAATAGCATCATGGGTTGGGGACCAAGTCTTTAAGACCTGGGTTTTTAGGAGATGTTCCAGTTCCAAACTATAGCATCTATATTATGGTAGTATGTTATAGTAGCCCAAGTGGACTAAGACACAGAGGAAGGATCTGTTTCCTCCACCCCGGCAGTATAATGTTAGTAATTTCTATCGTGATGACAGTCCCATAGTAGATGCACAAATGACATTCTTAGGTAGTGTCCAGTCTTTTAACCCTATGTATCATTAACTATTGCAGCATAATAACCTAACCCAAATCTCAGTAACTGAAAGCAGTAACCATTTAATATTGTTCATGAGTCTACTGGTTGAGGTTCTTCTGGTCTATGTTAGGCTGGGCTGATCTTGTTTGTGTTCTTTCACATGGCTACCATCACCTGGCTGATCTGAAGAAAACTGGCTGGCAGAAGAGGTATCAGTTGGGAGAGTCATCTCTCTCCACATAGTCTTTCATCATCCAGCAGGCTTACCTGGCCCAAAAGATCACAGGATTCAAGACACACTGAAAACTCACAATATCACTTGAACTTAGGCTTAGAACAGGAACACAATCACTTCTACCACATTTTATTAGCCAAAGTAAATCACAAGGCCACATTAGTGTCAAATTTCCATCCCTTGATAGAAACTTCGAAGTCACACTTTAAAGAATATGGATATAGTAGGATGGAACTGGGTACATTATAATTTTGTATGCTTAGGAGGTACATGAAGGGCATCTTCACTCAGCCCAGTGGTTTGACTCATATCCTTTTCTTGTTGTCTGTTACCTCCAGAACTGCCACTAACAGCTTCCAATGCAGCTCTACCTGTCCCATCCTTCAGCTAATTCCAGTCATTCTCACTTGAGACCATAGAAACTGAAGAGGTCCCCCATTTTCTCCTCCTCAGTGGTATGGAGAGCTGAGTATGGGCATTCCTGCCTTCTTTATCTTAGAAACCCTTGACTATAATCTGCATATGCGCTACCAGTACAGGGTAATCAGAAAATTTTCCTCCTTCAGAAATGGAAAAAACAGATTTGCTATTAGTTTTCAGAAACTCTCATTATAAGCCTAAGGACAGGTAGATCCAGCACCATGAGATGATGATGAGTACTCTTCGGCATTTCTTTCAATCTCTCTCCCAGAAGAATCCCTCTTTGTCTTGCAGCTTCCATTTCTTTGCTGGTGAAAAAGACAATCAAGCCAGTAGCTTTATTAAAACCATGAGAGACCTGAGAGAGTAAAGGACCTTTGGCCTTCAGCCTCTGAGAATCTAGCATCTTTTTTTTTTTAAGCTGCTCTCTACAATAATGTGGAACTGATATGATAAGAAGTTTATAGACAGCCATGCAAGAAACAACTTTAGACAGCAGAGATATAGAACGCCTCTCTAAGGTGGTAATGTTGTAAATGAGAGTGAACTACAGTAAGGAGCCAGATCTGCAAAGATCAGAGAAAGGGAACAGCTGGTGCAGAGGCTCTGGGTGGGTAGAGCTGGGGCCTGTTCAGTGATCATAGATAGGCTTTCATGCCAGGAAATGGGTGCACAAAAGAGGGCATGCAATAAGGAATGATGTAGTTTGGGACCAGATACTGCAAGATATATTAAAATGCCAGGAAATAGTTATATTGTATATTTAAAAAGTAGGAAGGTATTAGAGGTTTTGAGTAAAGAAATTATATGAACTGATTTTTGTTTTAAAATTATCACTGTCTTCTCTGTGGAAAAAGGAGTAGGGCCAGGCAAGAATAGAAAATAAAGAGACTATTTCTGAGGCTGTTTTTTCTGGGAAAGAGATGATGGTGGCTACAATGAGGGTGGTAGTTATAGAAGGTAAGAAGTACACAAATTCAATTTTAGAGCCATACTTGATAAGAATTGCAAACAGGCTGAATTTAAGGACTGAGGAAAATAGAGAAGAAGAGGACAAGCCTGTATCTTGGGGATACTTTGAACCTTAAGAAATAATTGCATCAGTCACATTACTACGCACATTTTAATCAGTTAAAATTAAATTAAGAATTATTTTGTTTCCCCAATGCTCATCCTTTAGAGAAGAAAGGAAAGGGGGAAACATCCAATATAAATGATGAAGGAAACCATGCCTTGCAATTTTTATTAGGGTGTCAAGGAAAGATACTATCCATCCCAAATGACTCCCCATCACATTGGGTGTGGAGGGTACCAGATAGGAGGGGTGATCTAGAATCCCATGAGTTTCTCTAAGTTAAACAGACTGAAGCAGCAAGTTCTGCAAATGAAACCAGATTTTTCCCACAGAAGGAAAGTTATTAATAGATCTTCCTGGTCCCTAAACTTCAACTCGAGTTGCTACAGCTCAGGATGATTCCTGTCCACTCACCCTGGATAAAGTGATGGTAGGACAAAAGGGTGAAGGAGATTCCAAAGAAAGAACTTAAGTAATGGACTTTTTTACTTTTCATGAATCATACTTAATTATTAACACAGAAACTCTTAGAGTCATACAGAAATGAAAGGAAAAATTAAACTCCATATTTTAAAGTTGTTTTATAAGCTTAGAAAAATAAAGCAAACTTTAAAATGCTGTGTTAATACAGTGTTTAAAGTTTTATTTTTTTTAAACCAAAGCTACTTGCCAAGATACTATTTTAATAATCTCGTAATTTTAATCCTAAAGATCTGAGCTACCTTTAGGTCATCCCAGAAATTTCCAGTTTTGTACAAATACCATAGATCCTGCAATATTAGGTTACAATCAGTGAGAAAATGCTCTCAATTCCCTAATGTGTCTTTGCTGATTTAATAATTCCTCAATGTATGGATTATTTGAAGTAAAGACAAAGTGATTATAAACCAGTCATGAAAGACTACTATTTGATATAATCATTATTCTAAATATTGAGGTCTCAGTAGTATTCATATGAATGAGATAAAGCAAAAAATTATTCATATTTAAAATCATTTAGATATACACATTAAAACATAGTTTTGAAATTATTTATAAACAGAAAAATGTATTCTTTTATGTGATCAAAAGTAAATCAATTCTTAGGCCTCTCTGTGTCTTTCATCTTAATGCATCCTTCCAAGGGTGTGGTCTGTAAAAACAAGATCTGAGATGACTTCTGCCTTTGCAACAAAGACACTTTTCACTTGATTATCCACAGTGGGGTTAAAATAGGGTGGCCAGATAACTTATTTCCAAACAGGGACACTTTCAAGAATGAAAGGCGGTTTTATGAATACTGTAACAGGACAATATGCATGAATGTCTGCATGGTGGCCCAAGATTTAAAGCATACGACAGACCAACAAAATGTCAAAAGACAGAAGGGCCTAGCATAATTACCTTTAGATTTAGGATTTATTTTCAAGAATCAGATTTGGGACCTAAGTAACTATGGATTAACAAAAGCTTTTGATCACTTTCTGAGCATTGTAAGCTTCTGAACAAGTATTATTAATTTGTCACCTTTTCTCCAGGGCATACCACTCCCATAGTGCCTGTGTTATTGTGTATTTTACAGTTCCAAAATAACTCCCTGGATGATTGCAAGAGTTAAGTGCTTCTCTAAGCACCTCTACCAGAGCGTGACTTGTGCTCTAAGCAAAACTGAGTCTCCAGTTCTAACATCTGTCAGTTGTGTATTTAAGGTAATATTATAGTTCTTAATAATGTTGTCCAATGTCTTCATGGCTTCATATTGGCACCCACAGAAATGACTTAATTAATATCACAGGTACTTTTTATGCAGAAAGCAAAAACCTCAGTCCTATATTATGTTACTACATGCTATGTAAAAACAATGGATTTTAGAATGAATTCATGTGTGTGTTTTCTTCAGAGAATGTTGAATTCATTTTTAGGTTTAAGGAATCCTCATAAAGATAGATTGTGTACTATAAACAAAATTAGAAGGCATGAACAAGAGAGATCAAATGCTATATAACACCAAGGAGAACACATGCCCAAGTTGTCTTCTTATAAAAAAAGGGCATTTATAAGTTGCAGCTGGCTTTGGTTAATACCTTGGTAATTTACAAGGTTGAAGCATTTGGCTTTCAGTTTTAATTGGAAACACAAGAGAACATAGAATCTTTCTTCACCACATAATCAAGAAAACAGCTTTAATGTCATAGAACTTTGTAAACAGTAGTATATGAACATAACAAGTATATTAATACACACATATTCTAATTCAAAAGTCCTTATAGTGTTTTTTTTCTTCTTTGGAAACATCCATCAGCAGGACAGAAAAGATTCCCTGTTCTTTGCAGGATGGTGAGGGAAAAGTTCATTGAAATGGAGACAATTTAAAACTTTTCCATTAATGCTTCTGGTTTAGCCAGTTACAATTTTGCATAATGGTTTTTCTAGATGAAATAAAGGCATGCAAATTTTTTTGTGTTCCGCTGCTCTGTTCTAATTAGAAAAATGAATTTAATTGAATTAATTTAATTTAATTTTGTGAATAATTATCTCCAAATGACTTAGAAGTGTTGAAAACTTCCTGAAAAAAAAAAATGCTTTCCTATTATGCATTCAACATGCATTTCAAGAAATGAGTGAATGCTACCATGTGCCAGGCACTGTTTTGATCATTGAGATACAAATGTGAACAAAATGAATTTTCTTCCTTTTTAGAGTTTACAACCCAAAGAAACAGAAGAATAATAATTGCAGAAACAAGTCAATAATACCTAGTATGTTGGACTATGATGCATGCTTTATTTTCTACATGCAAGTAAAGCACACAGAAGAAAGTTGTGCTGAGGGTGGGGCAGGGCATGGGTTTCTCTTTGATGAAATAGTATTCAGGGAGGCTTCGCTGAAAAGGTAACATCTGAGCAGAAACCAAAGGGAGTGAAACATGGAGATACTTGAAGTGGGAAGGGCTAATATTGGAGATAGAAGGAAAAGTTAGTGCAAAAGTCCTGAGCTGGGAATGTGCTTAATGTATTCAAGAAGCACAGTGAACAGAGACCAAGAGAGTAGATGGAAGAGATTGAGAGGGAGGGAGAAGGTGAGGGCATGGGGAAATACTGGGGAATAAAATCTAAATTATGCTATGTCCATGTATGAATATACACAATGAATATAATGCACTAATTGAAACAATAATAATAACAGAAGGGAGATCAGTAGAACACAGCAAGCAAATTGGGGGAGGAAGGCAGCGAGGGAAAGGAAAGGTACTGGGGAATGAGATTGATCAAATTATGTTATGTGCATGTATGAATATGTGCATGTACCAATTGCTATGTGGTGGTCTACTGAAAAAGGTAACATGGCAATAGAAAGAAACCCTCATTTAAGTCTGTTTATCCTGGTACATCCTTTTTAGTCTCTTTGTTTCTAATCCTCGTGATTAAATGTGTCATCCTCAGACTATATGTGCAAAACAAGATTTCTTAACTTTGCTTTCCTGATATTTTTAAAAAGTTAATTTTTGGCAAAGGGTACAACATCCATCCACTCACTGATGTGTCATTCAAAGAAGCAAGAACATTTATTCCAGTTCTGGAAATCATGATATATTTAGTTGCTAGACAGTGAAAAATTTTCTTCCTGATCTGCTATGTGAAGAAAAGATTTCTTTCTCTCCTGCATGTGTATAAATGTATATGTAATATATAGTTTTGCATTTAAAAATGTATTCCTAGCCTATAAAGAAACTAACTCTGTCTAAAATTGCATAAAATTTTTTAAAATTCTGTATTTATTGGTGGTTGGGTTATGGATTAATAAGTACAAGAATAGATACTTTCTCACAGGAGGGAAAAAGCATCAAAGAAGAAAAAATAAACTTCAAGAGACAAAGAATATTTCTCATTTTTATCTTCCTATATAAATCTTTATACATATATAAAATCCTTTGCTTTTATCCATATCTATCTATATTTATATATGTGTTTATAGACTTTAATTCTCCATTAAAACACAATTTTTTTCCTGTCCTTATGCTTAAAATCTTAGGTATTACAGAGCCATGGTTAAAAGCTTTAGGGTCAAAGAAACCCAAGTTTGAATTCATCTTTTGCTACTTTTAAGCCTTGAATACTGAGTGTAGATACAAAATCCCCACAGTACATGGCACAGTGCCAAAACACTGGGGATATTCCAAAAGACCCTTCGACTTAGTCTTATAGAATTAGAAAAGAACCTAGATGTAATTTTGTATAAACCGCTTCCTTTTAATTAAAGTTTGTAGCTAAGCACAGCTCAGTATCACAAGGGTAACAAGAACTCTTTATTTGGTACATGAGAAACAATAAACTAGGGAATTTACTTTTGCCAATGCTAGAGATAGGCTAAGAGGAAGTATTGGGAGGTACTGGACTTAACAAACAACTTTAAAATAACTATAAATAAGATGACCAAGAAATTAGATGAAAAGATGAAGAATTTTAGTGGAAAATGAATTTATGTAAACAACAATCAAGTAGAAGTTCCAGAAGGAAAAAAACACACAATAATTGACTATAACAAAATAAATGGCCTTATCAGTAAATTAGACACATAAGAGAAGACTGGTAAAACTGAAATATAGTCAGTAGAAATAACCAGATTGATGGGTAGAGAACCAGGACTACAAAATTAACAAATTTATCTGAGACAAAATGAAATATCTAACCTATGTAATTAGAGTTTCAAAGGAGAAGAAATAGAGAATATATTTGCAGAGAAAATAGCCAATATTTTTCCAGTACCAATTAAAGACATAAAGCCACAGATTCAAGGAGTGTTATAAAACCAAAGTAGGATAACTACAACATCATAGTAAAACTACAGAAAATTAAAAGCACATACAGGGGATAAAAAGACATAGTTTCAAATGAGCAACCTAAGATTGACAAATTTTTCTCAGAAGAAATAATATAATTCAAAAAGCAATAGAATAAAATCTTTAAGGTATTGAACAGAAATAACTTTCCTAGAATTCCAGACCCAAAATTTATCCTTTAAATCAAAGAGGAAACAAAAACATGTTCAATAAAACAAAAATGAGATATTTCAAAAACCAATACATCCTAAGAGAATGAACTAATTGAAATTTTTCAGACAGTGGGAAAAAATTGTAGACGGAAGCACAAAAATTCAGAAAGAAGGAAGATCAATGACAATAAATGTATAAAATGAAATAAATTTTGACTGACAAAATCAAATCATAATGAATTGTGCTTAAAATATATATATATTTCACATATATCAAATATAGAAATTTGTATTTTTATATATATAAAATGCTACAAAAGGAGAAATATATATTCATATAATAACCACATATATTTATTAATATAGATTTTTAAACATAAAATAAATAAATAATGTGTCCAAAGGTCATTCAATTGTTTGGGGATGGTAAAAGGGTAAAACATCTTGGGACTCTAATAAGGTAAGTATTTGTGTTTTATACTTTAGGACAATCACTTTGAATAATACATAGCTAATGGGAGAACAAAGAGAGAAGTGAAATTTAGAAATGAATAATTTAAAATAAGGAATAAAAAACATAAAGATTAGAAATACATAAAATTCTTATTTTTCATAGATAAAACATAATTAAATGATAGAAATTTCAAAAGAGTTTTTAGAGACAGTAATGTCTCCTATCCACAGAGGATACTTTCCAAGTTTCCCAGGGGACATCTGAAATTGAACATAGTACCGAAACCTATATATATATAATATGTTTTTTTCCTATACATACCTACCTATGATAATGTTTAATTTATAAATTAGCCTCAGTAAGAGATTAACAATAGCAATGATGTATTATAACGATGTATTCCAATAAAAGTTAGGTGAATGTGGTCTCACTCTCAAAATATCTTATTGTGCTGTGCTCAGCTTTTTTCTTGTGATGATGTGAGATATAATGCCTATGTGGAAATGAAGCGAATGACATAGGTATTGTGATATAGCATTAGGTTCCTATTGACTTGACAACATATTCATCTGTTTCATTTCAGATGGAAATGGCAGGAGATTTTTATCACACTGCTTAGAATGGCATGTAACTGAAAATGTATCACTTATTTATGTCTGGGATTTCCCAGTTGGTATTTTCATACTATGGTTGAAACCATGGAAAATGAAACTGAGGATAAGGAGGCACTATTACATATTACTAGAATTGACAAATGAGTTCAACAGTGTTGCTCACTAATATGTAAACATTTATATAATATAAAATGAATTTTTGTTTTTTAAAAATGTACAATAGTTTTAAATAAAACTTACAATGCTAAGGGGTGACATGTATAAGATTGATCAAGATCTGCACATAGGACACACATACATTAAACATTACGGTGGTCATTTTAAATATCTAAGTGGATGAATGTAACATGATCGAGATATGGTAAAGATATCAATTTTCCCTAAATTAATCTATTTAGAATTTATTCCAATCAAAATCTCAGAGGTTTTTTAAAAATTTTTTAATATTTTACAAACTGCATTTTGATTCATTGTACACAAATGGGGTACATCATTTCCTTTCTATGGCTATACATGATGTAGATTCATACCATTCATGTAATCATACATGTACATAGGGTAATGATGTCTATCTCATTCCACCATTTTTCACACCCCCTCCCTCTCATTTCCCTCTACGTAATCATCATCCATTTATCAGGGAAAACATTTGACCTTTGGTTTGGGGGGATTGGCTTATTTTACTTAGCATGATATTTCCCAATTCCATCCATTTATCTGCAAATGCCATAATTTCATTCTTCTTTAAAGCCAAGTAATATTCCATCTCTCTCTCTCTCTCTCTCTCACATACACACACACACACACACACAGATACATATGTAGATGGAAGCACAAAAATTCAGAAAGAATTTGTGTGTGTGTGTGTGTGTGTGTGTGTGGACTTACACCTAGGTTGGTTTCATAGTTTGGCTATTGTGAGTTGAGTTCCTATAAACATTGATGTGACTGAGTCACTATAGTATGCTGATTTTAAGTCCTTTGGGTATAAACTGAGGCGTGGGATAACTGGGTCAAAATGGGGGATCAATTACACACTTTCTGAGGAATCTCCACACTGCTTTCCATAATGGTTGCACCAATTTTCAGTCCCACCAGCAATGTATGAATGTTCCTTTTCCCCAACATCTTTGTCAACATTTATTCTTGCTTGTATTCTTGATTATTGCCATTCTGATTAGAGATAAAATCTTAGAGTAGTTTTGATTTGCATTTCTCTAATTGCTAGAGATGTTGAACATTTTTTCATGTGTTTGTTGATCAATTATACATCTTCTTCTGTGTTCAGTTCCTTAGCCCATTTATTGATTGGGTTATTTGGTTTTTGGTGTTAAGTTTTTTGAGTTCTTTATATATCTTGGAGACTAATGCATTATCTGAGGTGCATGTGGTGAAGATTTTCTCCCAATCTGTAGGCTCTGTTTTCACATTATTAATTGTTTCTATTGCTGAGAAGAAGCTTTTTAGTTAGGAAAGATCTCCTATGCTCTGGATAGGCAGAATTAATATTGTCAAAATGACCATACTAGCAAAAGCATTATACAAATTTAATGCAATTCCCATTAAAATCCCAATGACAGTCTTCATAGAACTAGAAAAAGCAATCAGCAATTATGAAATTTATGTGGAAAAATAACAGACCCAGAGTAACCAAAGCAGTCCTCAGCAAGAAAAGTGAAGCAGGAGGCATCACAATACCAGACTTAAAACTATACTAAAGAACTACAGTAATAAAAACAGCTTGGTATTTACACCAAAACAGACATGTAGACCAATGGTACAGAATAGATGACACAGAGACAAACTCACATAAATACAGTTATCTCATACTAGACAAAGGTGCCAAAAACATTCACTAGAGAAAAGATAGCATATTCAACAAATGGTGCTGAGAAAAATGGAAAATCACATGTAACAAAATGAAATTAAACCTTTATCTCTCACCCCGCAGAAAACTCAACTCCAAGTGGTTCAAAGACTTAGGCACTAGAACAGAGACCTGCACTTACTAGAAGAAAAAGTAGGTCCAAATCTTTACCATGTTGGCCAAGGATCTAACTTCCTTAGCAAAATCCTAAAGCACAAGAAGTTAAATCAAGAATCAATAAGTAGAATTAGTTTTTAAAAAATATTATGCCTATATCCAATGATGAAATAGAAAAAGTAGTGTCATATAAATACTAGAAAAATAGAAATTTTTTGAGGTAATAGGGATCAAAACTATGGATGCTCTACCACCTAGCCACATCCCCAAAACTCTTTTTCTTTATTTTTTAAATTTTGAGGCGGGTTCTCACTGAGTTGCCAAGGTTGACCTCAAACTTGCTATCCTCTTGCCTCAGCCCAGGAGTAGCTGGGTCACAGACATGTGATTCCGTGCTCAGGTAGAAAGATAGGATTTTATGCATGCTTTACAATTCTGAATTAAGACACTTAAAATTCTCACTTCCTTCATGTTAATCCTTTCATTATAATCCCTTATAAATTTTCTTCCCAAGTTTCCATCTGTCCATCATTTTGACACCATAAAAATAAAAATGAACCTACTTTCTTAATAATAGTCATTTAAAATCTGAATCCATATATGTGGGAAAAATAATGTGTCAATAGGAGTTATCCAGCAGTAGTAGACTAAAATCTTCTGCATTTAAGAATAAGGTAGACATGTTTTCCTATTCAGTATATTACTTCTGGAAACATCATCTGGTTTTCCTTTCAAGAATCAGCTCTTTTCTACTTTCACTCTGTGTAGCTTGAATGGAGTTGACCATGGTTTCCAGCCAGGAGTGGGCATGCAGTCTAGGCTGATCTGTGAGCATATTCCACTTCCTTTGTAGTAACAATTGGTTCAACATAGATGTACATGATTCCAGTCATCTAGTATTGGGAATTTTTTTGAGTTATTCAGAGAGAAATCTATTTTCACTGAATAGTTAGCAATGAGCCTAAAGTTTCTGGAGGCCACTTCAGGCAGATGGCTAGCTTAAGGAGTATAACCAACATAATATAGATTAGAGCTGGGACATGAGAAAAGAAAGATGGCTTCATTTGACTTATGAATTTATCAGTCCCTGAATCTCTATCATTAATCTGTCAGGCCCCTTAAAGGCAAACTCAGGAAAAACCCTTGTGTTTTTATGATGCTAATCAATGAATTCCTTCTTGGCTTTAGTCAATTTGAATTTAAATTTCTATCACTTGCAAATAAAAAGACTGCTAAATAATAACATTACATATGGACTGTAATATTTCTATTGCATATCACACAATTTCTGGGAGTTTATCTACTTCCCTAACAGTTTATTTTCTTTCCATAGGACAAAGATTAGGGAGAAATTATTTTGTATTTCATTGACTCATGTAAGAGAAGTAGAGTTTCTGGCTATCATCCCTCAAGAGGCATTACTGAATGGGGTAATAATTTGTGCCTTGAATGTATATATTCCATTTATTTTAAAAGTGAATAGCAATAACTTGACCAGAAACTACAGGCTAAACTGTGGTGGCCATATCATTTCAAATGCAAAGGCAACACAGTCATGCTACTTCAGTTAAAAATGCAAGTCTAGTGATGGAAATATAATCATTAGCAGGAAAAATCAGTCATGATATTTTAAATATGGTAATAAAGTTTAAGTTGCATTTAAAATATATGAAGGTAGGTACACTGTTAGGTAAATTGAAATCTTTCAGTAGTATTTGTTTGGAAATCAAGACTTTTATTCTAGGACATTTTTGTGCATTACTAGAAGACTACTGGCCACTTTATTAACTTTTACAATTGGCAAGAGTCTTTAAACATTATTAAAATTGCCTTTGTCTAAATTAGGACTTCAATGAATGCTACAAAAGTAAAGATTTCTGTGTGCAATAATTCCATTATCACATGTAGTATATCTAGTTCATAAACATAAGTACCAATACAATTTTAGGATTTTGAAGTATCTCAGAAATAAAATTTATTTTAAAAATATATCACATGTTCTACTTTTGGGTTGCTGAAGGTGAGAAAGAATAGTCTACTTGTATCTCATTGCCAGAATTTTTTGACAGGCTGACCTCTTTCATTGTAACTGTAGCATGCACATTATATATCAAATTGTGTACACTCAGTTTTTATTAAAATTAGACATGCTAGAACTATTTCTAAGTCTGCTTCAAGCATAACAATTCTGTGTAGTCTCATTAGAAACAAAAATGGAATGTTTTCATAGTTCCTTATTGCTATTTATATCTTTGAAAAATAAAAGAAATGATAGGCTTAATAAATGGAGACTGAGTATTCTGTCACCAAAATTTTAATATGAGAAAACCAGCATTATAGCAATTAATCAAGTTTGAAATTCAGTTGTTATTTCAAAAATGTACATATATAGACATATATATATATGTTTATGTATATATATATATCTATATATATTCACTTAATTTTAAAGATACTTGGACTTAACACTCATTATCTGAGTTCATTAATTGAGCCACATGCTGCTTTCTTTCCACTCCATGTAATTCAGTTGGCAATATTTTATAGACAATAACCTCATATCTCTCTTTATAAAAATTGTCAGTTGGAACTTTCTTTTTATGAATAATTGATATAAGCAACCCATAAGCCTTCATAAAATGACTAAGAAATTATATTCTAATGAAACAGTAAAATTGGTACTATCTCAAATTTTGAGTTTTCTTTAAAAGAAAAAAATAGATAATATAATAAGATGCAGCAAGTTGTTTATGAAATATTTTCTGAAATTTTAATAAAAATGAATCCACCTAACTGATTTTATCCAAGCCAAAAATGTTAAACGAAACAAAGCATTTGAAGCAAAATTTGTTTTTTCACCTACACTTTTAGTATAACAGCATAAAATGGAAATCTTTGTCTGTTTATTTAAAATGTTATTAATAATATTTTTAAAAAACTGTATTATCATTGTGATGTGATCCAAACCTCCTCTTCAATTCAGGAGGCTACATGCCAATGCATAAGAAGCATTGATCTGGGAATCCCCACCCCCTGATGATTACTCCTTTTTCTATCTTCTTCATTGGCTTTGTGCTTAATCTGTTAGATCGACGTGTCAATTTTGGTTTAAAATTGTACAAGAACAACTTTGAGAGCAAATGATAATTCATTTTGCATTCCCAGTATTTTGTATGTCCAGGTGCATTCAAATATTTATTGGAATGACTAAGCAGACAGAAAATTGAACAAAGATGAAGAGCCCAGGTCTACATTTAGCTCTGTCAGTTAATATGCCAACAACATTGGATAAGCCATCTGACCACTCTGGGTTTCTATTTACTAAAGTATAAAGAGGTGAAGTTGGACTAGATGACATCTGAGCATTTCCAGACCTAAAGTGTTATGGATCCTGGGAGGATCTATAGTCAAACAAATCATACATCTTTGAGGCAACCATCCCTAAAACATATGCCTTATTCTATTGTTTCACAACCTCATGATAACAAAACTCCATAAACTTAATATCTCTTTGCTATTATATTTACCCATTAACAACCTCTAGAATATATTCCCTCCCATCTATGTGATTCCAGTAGTGAATAAATTTAGTACAACTATAGGCTCTAGGAAGGCAAATTCCATTTGTGCTTCTACATCTTTAATATCTGCTTAGTGATGGAGAAATCCAGATTCAACATCTGTTTAGTGAGGAACTGGCTACAGAATCTTGTTCTATAGACTTTTTCTTCCCTATTTTATGAAGCTTTAACATTTTTCCATTTTTCTTTTTTAGTTGATATTCCCAATTCTAACTAGGCAAGGGTCTACTTACATGTTAAATCTGTATCTCTATCAGTAGTATAAAATTTTTAAAATTTAAATGTGGATAATTATTGACTCATGAGTCTTGCAAATAATTATCTATGCATTTTGCTAAAGAAAGAGGTGAATAATTATACTGCAGAACCTAAGTGTTACTTTAGCATAACTGAGCCTACACACATCTGCTATTCACAGATTGAAACAGAGAAAATGATTAAAAATAAGAAGTAAATCAAGAAAAAACAATCTGAGAAGGGATTCAAGCAAGAGAATGAAGACAATAGCAATTTTCTTTAAGGCTAAAGGCATAAAAAGATTTGTGCATAGTGAAAAGAAAAAAAATACTACAGAAAAAATTCATTCTGAAAAAGAATACAGAAAAAAATGACCCAAATCTGTGAATCTAGGCAAATATTGTTATTGGAGACAAATATCTTAGCTCCAAATATTTTTCCATTTTTCTTTTCAAGTAATTAAAGTAAGTGAAAATGTATTTTGAACTGATGAGTAGACAAAGATATTGCAATGCCTGTAAGCACTGGATCTTATTTGGAATGGAAAAAAAAATATTAGGATGTCCCATTACAGAGCCATTAAGAAAAAGTAAGACAGAAGACAAAAAAAAAAAAAAAAAAAAATGAACTTCTGGAATATATGGAGAAATTAAAGTACAGAAACTCATCAAAATCAAGGGCATGGAAGACGGATGATTCTTTGGCCATGTTCAGAAGCTGCAATTGAAGAACAGGGGGTTCTGTGAATAGCAGGTTGAAATGTAAACAATTCAGAGTCTGACTGGTGCTAAACAAGTCACCACACACACGCGCGTGCACACACACACACACACACACACAGAGCATAAATAGATGGTAGGAAGGAAGGAAGGAAGGAGGAAAGGAAGGAAGGAAAGAGAAGAGAAGAAAAGAAAAGAAAAACAAAACTAGAGTCCCACACATTAGCAACAAGTTTGATAATGGCTGTCAGCTTCTATTATGAACATAGATTAAAAAAAATTAAAGAAGAATTGGAAAAGAATTCATCTTAGATGGGTGAAAACAGAGAGTTGTAAAGCGCAAATATTACCAAGTGGTCTTGTGGAAAGACTTTAGATATGATAGGAATTACAGGAACTGGTTTTGATAGTCCCAATTCAACCAACTAGCGAGTGTCCAGAGGCAAGATATTTATTGTTTAGGATCATTGCATAATGTTCATTCCAGATAGTAGGTATTCACCTCTGAGCCGGCACCACTATGAGTGAGAGGTATGTGAAAGAGGACACAGAGATGAGTGGGGCTTAGATGCTAAAGGAATAGACAACCATGGGGCAAAGTCCTTCTGGTTAGGGTGGAGAGATTTGAGTGATCCACAGAACACGGAGTTTGGAATAAATAAACAATTCTTCTCTAGCAGAAAAGTAATGTTTTAAGCTGGGTTAGAAATACAGCATAAGCAAAGGTGCAGAAGAAACAAAGTATAGAGTTGTTTAAGAGGCTCATGAGTAGATTGGTGTTAACCAAAGTGTAGGAGGATGCAGGTAAGTTTGGAAAATTATTAGAGGCCTTACAAGAATTGTCATGTTTTATTCTCTTTGCAACTTGCTGCAATGACAAAATGTCTTATAACATGTAATCTGATCTAACCAATGATCTCAAAAATTGCTTTCAAAACCGACTATTTCAATAACTAAAAGTACATTTCTGACTATTTCAAAGGCTATTTAAATAATTATTATGCCATTTGAAAATTGAAAGGTCATAAAGCACATTATTTAAGGACAACTCTAGAGTTGACCTGACTTGGCTCAGATCTCATGTATGCCCCTGTCTTACTGTATGATTTGGAGCCTGTGATTTAACCTCTGTTCCTCAAATCTTCATTTGTAAAATACATGTAGGCAATATAGCAATAATTCCATAAGGGCAGGCTCTGTAAGGAAAACAATGATCACTGTAATGATTACAAAAAAGGAAGAATAACTAAGGTCACATGCAAGTAAAAAAAAAAATGCATTAATTGCTGCTTACTGTTTTAAATATCTTAAATTTTAAAACTTATTTCCTCATCAAGAAAAGCAAAAAATCAGGAACTTAAGTATATATTATATATGTAATTTTAACTCAAGAACAGGTAAGTGAATAAATAACCTTATTTACATACACAAAATTATCAGTTCCCAAAGTGTGGTCCCCAGGATGGCAGCAACAGTCTCACAGGGACCTTGTCAGAAATGAAAGTTCTTTTGCTCTGCTGCAGATTCACTGGATCAGAAATTCTGGTGATCAGTCCTGCATTAGGTCCTTCACAAACTCTTTAGGTGATTCTGATCCTAAATGTTTGAAAATCAATGTGTTAGGGTTTAGGCTTCACCTAACTTGTGAAAAACCATTCCTAGATACTCAGGGAGAGAAATCCTTTATTTAAAAGGTTATAAATCCAATATATATGATAGGCAAAATTTTTAAATGTGAATACTATTTGAGAATTTACCTCGTGTTCCAGTAAGGACATACCATGCCACAGTTATGTCTAAAATATTTACATATCACCTTTTGCAGAAGATCACCTTTTGCAGAAGATAGGACACTTTTTTAATATGAGTATACTTTGGTCACGTACTTTTTAAATTAGAACTAATTAGCTAAGTTCATTTTTGGGGGGGCAGGTACAAGGGACTGAACTCAGGGGCACTCAACGGCTAACCCACATCCCCAGCCTTATTTTGAATTTTATTTAGAGACAGGGTCTAACTGAGTTGCTTAGTGCCTCCTTTTAGTTGAGGCTGGCTTTGAACTTTTGATCCCCCTGCCTCAGCCTCCCGAGCCTTGGGGATCAGAGGCATGCACAACCTCGCCCAGCAAGCTAAGTTCATTTTAGTGTCGAAGACAACATAACATTTGTACCGAGATTAAGATAACATTTTAATGAAAAATAAATCCTCAAGAAACAATCCATATTCCTCCTGGAATAAAACAAAGGAAAAAAGTTCCTTGATACTGGTCTTAATAATGATTTTTTTGGATATTGCACCAAAAGTTTAGGCAATAAAAGCAAACACAAAGAAGCGGGACTGCATCAAATAAAAAGCTTTTATATGGCAAAAGAAACAATCAACAAAATATAAAAGCATCCTATGTGATTGAAATATCTGATAAGGAGTTAATATCCAAAATATATAAAGAACTCACACAACTCCATAGTAAAAAACAAACAAACAACAAACAAACAAACAAACAAAACCAGAAAAAAACAAAAGACCTACAGCAAAAAATAACCTCATTAAAAAATGGGCAATGAACCTGAATAGACATTTTTCTGAAGAAGACACACAACTGGTCAAGTATAATAACATCCCTAATCATGAGGTAAATGCAAATCAAACCCATGTTATCACTTCACACTAGCAGTGATGGCACAAACTTGTAATCACAGTGCCTCAGGAGGCTAAGACAGGAGGTTCACAAGTTTGAAGCCAGATTCAGCAATTTAGGGAAATCTTATCCCCCAAAACTAAAATCAAAAAGGCTGGGAATGTAACTCCTTGGTAGAGTGCTCTGGGGTTCAATCCCAGCATGGCAAAAACAAACCAACCAAACAAAAAATATATCACTTCATACCTGTTAGGATGGCTTTTATCAAAAAGTCAAGAAATACCAAGTGCTGGTGAAGGTGTGGAGAAAAGGGAACATGTCTACACTGTTGATGGGAATGTAAATTGGCACAGTAATTGTGGAATACAGTATGGAGGTTCCTCAAAAAATTAAAAATAGTAGTACTATAAGATGAAGCAATCTCTTTCTTGGTATATACTGAAAAAGAAATGAAATCAGCACCTCATAGAGATATCTATACTCCTATCTTCTCTGCAGCATTATTTTCAATCCCTAAGTTAGAGAAACAGACATTTTCACTCCTATTCCAGCTTTGCCCAAGTTATAGAAATAGACTCAGAATCCATCAACAGGTGAGTGGATAATGAAACTGTGGTATATATCTACAACAGAATATCACCCACCTTTAAAAGGAGATATTGCTATTCACAATAACATGAATGAAACTAGAAGACATTATGCTAAGGCAAACACAAAGAAAAAGTACCACACCAAGTCACTGATGTGTAGAATCAAAGAAAGAAAAAAAGATGAAAAAGTTAAATAAATACAAACAAAAGAGTAGAATCATGGTTACGAGAATCCAGGAGGGAAAGGAAATGGGAAAGAAGTAGGTCAGAGAGTATACATTTGAAGTAAGGTAAAATGAATAAGTCTACAGATCTATTGCACATCATGAAAGCAATAGTTGACTGTATTATACACCGAAAATTTGATAGAAGAGTATATGTTTAGGTGCTCTTAATAAATTCACAAACGTACAAAAAGAGTGTTATGGTTTGGATGTGAGGTGTCCCCAAAAAACTCATGTGTGAGACAACGCAAGAAGATTCAGAGGAGAAATGACTGGGGTTATGAGTCTGAACCCAATCAGTGAATTAATCCCCTGATAGGGGTTCACTAAGTGGTAATGGAAGTGATAGGATGTGGCTGGGAATTGGGGTGTGACTTTGAGGTATATATTTGTATCTGGCAAGTGGAGACCTCTCTCTCTGCTTCCTGATCATCATGTGAACTGTTTCCCTTCACCATACTCTTCTACCATGATGTTCTGCCTCACCTTGAGCCCCAGGGAAGGGAGCTGGCCTTCTATTGACTAAGACCTCTGAAACTGTGATCCCGCAAATAAACTTTTCCTACTCTATAGTTGTGCTGGTTGGGTCCTTTTAGTCAAAGCAGCAAAAAACCTGACTAAAACAAAGAGCTAAGGAAGGTGATAGATATGCAAATCCAATCATCTCACTGTGCTTATATATATCAAAATATGTTCTATGCCTCAAATATATACAACAAAAACTTAAATAAGAAACAATAAATAAATAAAAGTGAATATTAAGTGGCCATGATAAAAAAAAAAAAAACCCTAAATGTCTGCAAAAGCAACCAACTTTAAAAATCTCTCTTGTCTCTTAAATAGTAAAAACAAGTAGAATTCGCTGGCTAAAAGACACTGAAGCAAATAGTTTTGTAAGAGTAAAAGAGTGATAACACATTTATATAGCCACGAATAGAACTAAGAGTTATAGAACCTAAGATTAAAATTATAGGGACTATAAATCTTGTCCTTTAAGGTAAACTGCTGGGATTAGAGAATAAATTTATTTATGATTTAATACTTCTGAAATTTTAAGGGTCTTTTATTTTTCCATTCTATTCCAGCTTTGCCCAACTGTACTATGGCGTTTGGAGGATATATTCTATATATCTAAGCATGATCTTTATTCAGTGTCTAAATAGTAAGTATTCCTTATTAACACATACTACCAAAATATAGCTACACATGAGTAAATTTTGAGTCCAAATCCTTGTTATTTCAGAGCACATCACAACAGGAAGTTGAAGAAAATTCAATTAGTTGTGTATGTGGATTGAGGTGTTTTGTCAACCAAGTGAGACTTGGTGAACTCTGCTGAGAGACACCATGTTCATAAAACACAATAGCCAAGTAACATCTGTGTAAGCCAGTTTTATATAGACAAAATATAGCAGAGCAGGATTACAAGAATAAATGAAAAAACAGGATGCTTTCTTTGGCATCATTTATTAAGGGTCCTTCAGTTCTATCCACAAAGAAAATCAAGTGCTGAAGAGAGACAATGATCTGGTTATCCTGGGCAATAAAAGTTTAATTTTTAAAAGTTACTTCAGCTACTATTCTCCACTTTGGTTGTTTTTATTGATCAGATTCACTGGATAATAACCCAATTCCCCAGGCAGCTTTGAGTTATAAATGGACATAAGCTGTTTACTCAAGGCAAAAATAAATGAGTTTTCCACCATGGAACAGATGGAATTCAGAACAGGAGTTGATTAGAACTAAATGTCCTAAAAAGCTTGATGTAAAAGTATTGTCACAGTTGCAGTGACGTACAAGTGGAGGTGATGCTAAAACAAACAAACAAACAAACAAACAAAAAAACAAAATAAGGAGAAAAAATAATAATCTTTTGATCAAATTTCAAGGTTTATACAATCCAAATGTAAAAGATTTTTTAAAAATTTTATATAAGCTTCTTGAATTTCCAAGTAGTCAACTTGTTAAGCCAGTCTTGATGAGGTGATAATTAAAAAACAAATACAGAAGTAGAGTATGGAATACTCCACTTAATAATAATATGGAATAGACTTGTGCCCTTTAGTTATTTGCATTTCCTGTCCTTAACTTTCTAATCTTGGTTCCTAAATCTTCTAAAGGAAATTCTATAGTGGAAATGATAAACAGTAAATGAAGCTACTCTCAGGTTCTGTCCGTTGATCACAGTTTTATATGCTTTAATTGGCTGGAGTGTGCCTACTAATATAATATATTGTACTTCATTTCTGCCCTCAATTTTCTCCTCAGATACACTGATAAACATTTATTCCTTACAGATTACAAAGAGCCATGATACATTTTATGCCATTAAATACTAACAATGCTTCTATAAAATACCAGATTGTCAAACCTATCATATGGTAAAGTCAGTAGAACAGAGTTCAGTCTTAAAGTTGAAGATAACTTCTGCCACTTAGTAAGCTGTGGGAGTTTTAGAAGTCACTTAAACTCTTGGTGCCTCAGTTTATTCATCTGTAAAACAGACAAAAGAAATAACTACCTCAAATACTATTATTGTGAGGTTTGAATTTGGTAATGACTAAAGCCATACTTGGAACATAGTATGTACTAAATACATACTAGCTCTTAATACCCAATTTGAGGTAGATCTCATTTTGAATTTCAGTTCCATAGGACTTACTAGCTGTGCACCTCTGGAAAATACTTTTACTTATTTGATCCTTCCTTTCATCTTGGGTGACTCAGAGATTTAAAAAAAATAAGAAATAAACATCATAGTGGTGTAATAAAGATTTAGTGGAATAAGTATATCATGGCTCTTTGTAGTCTATAAGGAAGAAAAGTTGACCCTGGTGGCTAAGAACTTTTGGTGTCAGACATTAAATGTACCTACATGGTACTAACATATCTAGACACTAATATTCACTGACTTTATGACTCTATAGGACATTCCAGATCGGTCTGGTAATACAGGAAAGTAAAACTGATTGTTAATTCATCAAGCAAACCAGAATCTAGCATTAAAATGGCAATATTAAAAATTACACCTCTGACAAAGTTACACATTGACAGTAGCTTTCCATTTCACTGTGAGCATCATTCCCAGTTATGTGATAATACTGTAATCAAATGTTGAGAAAAAATAATGAAATACTATAAAATGTCAGGTGTAAAATTAATTTTAGTGGAACAAAAAAAGTTAAAAATAAAGAAGTAGAAAAGTGATGTTGGTTGGGAATAAGACCTCCTAATAATCAGCCGTTGGAAAATGTTTCATTGGGCATAACCAAGGTCACACGGAAGGTAGTGAATAAGGTTCTGGACTATCATGAACCAGAAAATGAACAGTACTCAAAAATCAGTGGAGAAACTCAAGATTTTAGGCCATGAAATATAATCAAGAATGAATTACACTTTAAAGATAAATGCTTTCTTTAGGTCTTCAAAGTACATGCCAATTGTGACAAGTTAGGCAGAAGTAGATGAAAGGTTAAGAAGGGAAGAAACATAGCTTTCCATCTGGTGAAGGAGCAATTTTAAAGATCCCTATGCAGATAGGGTTTTTTTATATATCATGCAGGAAATGGAGGTCTTACCCTGAAGCCGGTGGCATTTCTCCCAACATTTCTCCCAAATGGCAAGTGGTTTCCCCAGGATTGTGTCCAAAGTCACCCATCACTGGCTGTGGAAGTAAGTGGGTAGGTTCCTGTACTTTAGTCCTTTTGATCAAGGGCTCTGCTTAGTCATCCTTTCACTTCCTGCAGTTTCTAGGACAGTTTTGCAAGTAATTGTTAGTGAATATACAAATGTTTAATGAATAAATCTTTACACATGTATTACCCAATTATTTATTCACAACTTGAAGGAAGAAATCAAACTTCTATTTATGTTCTTTACAGTTTATATGATATAATAAATCTAAACATAGACAATTTTTAAGATTTAATTAGAAGAGTTTTTATTTGTTTTTTTTTGTTTGTTTGTTTGTTTTTTGCGGTACTGGGGATCGCACTCAGGGCCTTGTGCTTGCGAGGCAAGCACTCTACTAGCTGAGCTATCTCCCCAGCCCTTTATTTGTATTTTTGAGGAGTTACTTTGTATTGATGATGTGATGACTAGGAAAACTGAATCAAGATACTTTATATTAATTATAACAAATAAAATAAGAAACAAAGAGTTAAGAGTTGCCTATTTTCATGTGCTTAATTTCCATCTTAAAACAGAAATTTATTATCAAAAACATAGGCTTCTATTAGGGGGCACTGTCACTAGCTGGCAATTTAAACTTGGAAATTTCACTATTTGTAGTGTAACAGAGCTATTAGTCGATAAAAAAAAGATAATATGTGGGACAGTACACTGTGCTGTCTAAATCTAGAATTACGGCATTTTTACTGTAGATGGACACCAAGAAATAGACTGACCAGTTTTCTTGGACATCCCAATCATAGTTGTAGAAAACTCCATTGGTTCTGAAACTCCAGAGAGTTGTGACCAAATTCTTAACTTTCACTTACTTTCTGACTTTGAGGAGTTATTCATTGGAGAGCCAGATTCCTCATTTATAAAAGGGAGGTCATTCATTCATGCTACCTTTGATTGCTTTAAAAATAGAAATGTGTGTAAAATACTGATACTCTACACAGCTTGCAGAATATGCTATGAGCTTTTTTCTCCTCTTCTAATTCTTCCTTTTGTCTTTTGCCAACAGATTCTCAGACGAGTGGACAGGGGACAATGAGGAAATTCAGGGAAGGGAGTAAAACCTATTGTGGTGACAAAAGGAACCAGTGACCAAATTACATTCCTGTCCCTTCTTTTTTCCATAATAAACTAATCTGACTGCCCTGATATTTTCTCACCTTGTAGGTAAGGTATCTGCTCTTTATAGGTCAAAAACCTGAAGGTTAATTCTGTCCAAGAGTTTCACTGGTTGTTTAACACTGACTATTTCCTTAGACTATTACTCTAGGACTTAAATTTCTTCAACCCTAGTTAAGTCTGATGTCACAGGTGGTGAATGAGGGTTGGGGCGTGGGGCAAGGAACAACAAAGACAATGAAGAGGGACAACATGACTCTTTCCTCCTAAAAAAAGTCAATGGAAGAAGACAGCAGGAGGGGTCAAATCTGAAATTCATGAAATGCATCCTTAAATCCAAGTGCTCCAAATGGCTATAAATTGACTTGGAGTACTGACAACTGTAGAGCACCATCTAGTTTTGGTCACTAGAACTGCAACTGAGTTTCTGATTCCCTAAGGTATAGAATGTAAATCTCAGAAGGGCGGGGACCTACATTTCTGAGTTTTCAGTCCTTAAATTATTAAAATTCTGAATTACAGCTGTTGATTCTCTACGCCCTCAGAAAAATAAGCACGTTCTGCATCAGTTGCTGTTCATTTGACAAATTAGAGGTTCTCATGAAAAATAAATGATCCATAGGTACATGATCTATATAAAACAGATCATAGCATCAGAGGTTTATGTATATTTAAGATGATGTTAGTGCTTTTATTATGAACTCTTTCCAGAGCTTATGAATCAGCTGCATAAATTTGCAGTACGTTTAATCTTGGTGTATAAATTCAAGTGTATTTTAGAAACAATCCAATTTTTTATAAAAAGAACAAAGTTTCACTTAACCCAACAGTTTAAATTTCAAAAGTATCTTTTAATCTTAAGTGAAAAATTTATAGTTCTTTGAAAATATTTTAAAACAGAGAATGTTCTTGCCATTTTCATTTTTTCTTGACTTAAAAATTACATTATATATTTCAGTTAATCATGTACACTACCCTTTTTGGTTAATTTAAATACTCTTTCAGTTGAATTTATTGTGCATATGTAACTATTTAGGAATAATTAAAGGAAGGGAATAAATTTTTTAAGAAGTAGTTTTTAAAGAATAGAAATACAGATTGATTTGGTTAACTTGAATTTCATTTTTTATAAAGGTTCTCTTCATGCTTAGAAACTCACCATAACAGTCATGTTATGTTTGTATATAAGCTTTAAAAAATATTAATTAGTTACTTTGAGGATTATTGCCTTTTAGTCTGACAAAAATCTATTTTTTTTCCCCTTGGGTACAGGGGATGGAACCCAAGGGTGCTTAACCACTGAGCAACAGCCCCAGTCCTTTTTTGGTTTTGATTTTAAGATGGGCTTGTGAAATTGCTTAGGATCTCACTAAGTTGCTGAATCTGGCTTTGAACTGGCGATTCTCCTGCCTCAGCCTCCCAAGCTGCTTCATTAATATAGAACCAAAAACAGAAACATATGTAACTTTGATCAATTCTGAAATTATTTCTCTTGGGAATATATAAATAAATATACCATACCTGATCAGAAAGAATCCTAAAACAAGTGTCATGTTTTGGGAACTTCTCTTTTTGCTTGGTATTTCTTAAGCTGAATCCTATCCTTCATTATTATCGCTAGAAGGAGTTTTTCTCTAAACCTAAATTTCTCCTGGGACAGCAACTTTTTGTTAGTACAAATATTATTTAATTTTCAGTGATATTTTTAAATGAAAGGTGTTCCATGATAAATGTGTGCATTGTTTAATGATAAAACAACTTAAGTCTTAAATTAAATGGAATCTTGTTGATACTGATTTACCGTCAGAGGGTGGGCAGACAATGATGAGAGGAAGAGTTAAAAAACAGGAGGGAAGAATCTGCTTAAGCTCAGAATTCTCAAAGCAGCAGAGGCCAACCTGAGCAGCAAATCACAGCTGACAGACGGTGTAAAATGCTGCAAAGTAGGATGAGATATGTCATCTCACATCTCCTGTGAAACACAGCACCCCACACATGTACATGTAGATTCAGTTTCCCACTGATATCTGTTTACCTATCTCCTAGCCTTGGCAGCACATTAGAGGGCTGCATTATTCAATCCAAGCATTTTCTCTATTTATATATGCCATAAAATAAATTGCATGACAAATGAAAACAAAATATTAAAATAATTGAAAAACTCAAATCTATCAAATTTGTATATATTCCTCTTGTATATTATATTCCTCTTGTATCTACTGAAATATTCAGTGGTTCTGGAGTTTGGGGGGACCTTATTCATATCCTATGCATGAATTGCTTTTACATGTTTGCTTAATTCCCATCATGTGAGGTGAATATGCCTTCCAACATAAAAGGCAAAAATATGAGATGTTCTCTTTCTCAGTTAAGTGTAAAATATGAGAGGCAGTAGTGCTCTTCCAAGCCTACTTTTATGGAGTGATTTAGTCATTATTCCTTACTGGATAGCCTTGGAGAAGTTGTGTAAGTTACTGAGTATCTGTTTAAATCACCCGTTTTCTGCTGAACTCAAGAATTAGTTTTACCTGTTCAATGATGGAGCAAGTAAAGAGACATGGTTGCAGAACACCATCTGTCATAGGAAAGGAGGGAAGATTGGGTGTAACATCTGGCCTACTTGGAATTGAAAGCAGTGAAAATCCAGTATGTATAATTGACAGAATTTCAGAACTCATAGCATCGGAGTATTTACTGGATCACTTGAGATGAAATACACATTGAAGACCAGGGTTTAAACAATCAGGTAGTTGATCCTCTGGAACAGTAAAAAGAGCTTGAAGAATTAAAGGACTTAATTCTTGGCAAGGGCTGATATTTTTAACAGCCCCATATAGCTTATACATAAAGAGAGTGACAAGGTCAAAGTGGTAGGCCACAGACCTGTCTGCTTTACATTTGTGGAACAAGTTTATACATTTGCCTGTATGTGCTCCCTGGCCTTATATTTCCCTCCAGGAAACTAGAAGTGCAAAGAGTGCCTGGTAGAGCACTAATATCAATTAAAGCTACTCTTTTCACAGACGTCCAACTTGAATTTTGCTTTATTTTTCCTCACATTGAAAAAAGTCAAGAAGATACCTTTTAGTTATACACCTGAGATAGGCAAAGAAGAGAATGCCTAACCCTTAAATGTGTCAAAATTTTTAACTCCAGATAGGTGAATTATGTTGCCAGTTAGGCAAGTTAAAATACAAGGAATGTTCATGTTCTTGAAAATGCAGAATGAGGTAGAGAAGTTGGAAATAAAAGAGTGAAAAGAAAGCTGAGTACAAGCATACAGAATTTGTCAACTAGAGGAAGCTAACCCTGACTGTAAAAATTAGTCCCTGTGAAAGAAATGACTATTCAAAAGGGCTTGAACTAGACTCAGGCAAGCATTGACAGCAAACAATGTAATCTCAAAAGTAGGGTTTAGCAGCAAGGGGACCTGTTTAGTTGTATAACCCAGTCATTAGAAGAATCTGCATTCCTTGACTTTTCCTAGGAATGGGGCATTTAATAATTAGCTAAGTCAATGAGGACTCAACTATTAGCCTGGTTTAAATTTAATGTCTCAGGAGACAGTAAAAGTTGACAAAAGAACTAAAATAACAAAGAACTAATATATAGTTATGAAAGGGGGACTCCAATGGAATACAAGGATTTAGTATTGACATAGGTACCTGATTGGCAGTTCAGAGTTTTGGAGCAGCACAGCAGTTGTGCAGTGCAATCTGATTTGTACTATAACAAGGCTATTTCCAAATTTCCTGTCCAAATTAAAAAAAAAAAAATGAACTCCTGAGAATCTAAATTGATATAGATTTTTAAAATTGTGTGACATCCATTTGTTTGATCCAAGATGATTGAAAAAAGAGAAACTAGACAAAGGTTTAAAATTACCTCAGAGGTAATCTTGAGGATTTTGTTGTCATGTTTTAGCAATCACATAATGTTAGTGGTGTGGAAGAACAGAGATGAGCAAATGCACCTTCAACTGTCAAAAATGAAAAACAGATAAATCACTTAAAAATTCAAAAGTAGATTTAAAAATAGAAGTAGCCCTGACTTCCTTGAAAAATTTTATTTGGATTAGTAAGCAGAAGAATTTTGAACCTTTTGAAAATAATGTAGCAAATGCTACATGAATTAATAATTCACTTAGATAAGATACCAAGATAGCATTATTTCATTTTTTTTAAATATAGGAGTTCTATAGCCCAGGTGCCCATCAGTAGGTGAATGGATTTGAAAAAATGTGGTACATGTACAGGATGGAGTTTTACTCGGCCATAAAGAGGAATGATATTATGATCAGACAAAGGGGAAAGAAGGGAAGGGAGGGGGAATGGTCATAGGAAAGACAGTAGGATGAATCAGACATAACTTTGCTAAGTTGATTTATGAATATACCACCAGTGAAACTCCATAATATGTACAACCATAAAAATGGGATCCTAATTAGAATAAGTTATACTCCATGTATGTGTAATATGTTAAAATACTCTCTGCAGTGATGTATAGCTATAAAACAAATTGAAAAATAAAAATAAAAAAAATTTTAAAAATGAAATTATGGCATTTCCTGGTAAATGGATGGAAATGGAGAACCTCATGCTAAGTAAAATAAACCAGACTCAGAAAATCAAGAGTCATTTTCTCATATGTGCAGAAGCCAGTACAGAGTAAAGGGGGAAAAAAAGAGGGGTGGTTGGATATCACAAAGATATAAAGAAGATCACGAGAGTAGAAGGAGATCCAGATGGAGGGAGGAGGAATGAAAAAGGAGAAGAAAAGCAGAATAAATTTGACAAAATTATGCTATGTGCATGTATATATACCACAGTGATTTCCACCTTTATGTGTATCTATAAAACTTTAATTAAAAATAAAGAAATAAATGAGTGAAAGTAAGATAGTAAAGGAAGGAGAATGGGGGGGAGGGAGCAGGAGAGGTAAGCTGGGTGTACCAGGGACTGAAATGGAGTAAATTAAATTCCATGCATGTATACATTTGTCAAAATGTATGCTATATGTATAACTATAATGCAATAATAAAAGAAAAAAAGTAGGGGTTCTAGCCTGGTGGCAGATAAAGTAAAAAATACATGTGTAGTTTATCTTGAGTTGAGCAAAGCATTTGATCCAAGGCCCTCTTGATAGTCTCAGGGAAAAAGCAGTGATTCATTAATTAATAGTGCAGATATTAGCAAAGTAAATTATTGGTAAAGATAACATACATTGGACGTGAAGTTGAAACATTTTTTCTGACTATATATAATGTCTTCAGATATTAAATACATAATTTATTTAAGTGTTTAAGAAATATAATTTAGACCAAATCGTCTTAGATAGAGTTAGTGCAATTAATTTAGAAGTATATATAGTCATCAAATAACATATTTCTCATTCTTTTTAATTTTAATATCTTCATCACAATTACTTCTATAGTAAATAGGCTTTGATGGGGAAGAATCAGATATATTTGAGATATGTTTTATCTTGCCTCAGTCTGCATTTTATGGTAACTTGTGTTTTCTTTGTAGATGTATTATAATGGATACCACTTTTTATAACATCCTGAAATTTCTCTGAAGGACAGGGCCACCTGGAAGACATTCTACTTTCTACTCTGATAGCAATTTCTCTTTCTGTGAATGGTTTTTGTGACCCTGCTGCTTCTTTTGTGTTCATATGTAGACATTCATCCTAAGTTGTGCACTTGGAATTCAGCATCGTTGATGTTTGGAAGACTCTGAAACTTTTACCAGGCTAATGATAGTTCATGAAGACAAACACAAGTCATAAATTTTGAGTGGAACTCCAAAAAGTTCCCCACTTGTCTTTCTGGTAAGAACCCACCTGTTATGCATTGGGGAATGTGAGATGGGAGCCTAAATTGGAATGGAGGTGGAGAAGATATTGTGTTACAGTAGGGATTTAGCTTGTTTTAGGTTTGGGTCCTAGGGGTGTGCCTGTGGGTTGACATCCTGAGGCCATTTTCACAAGTCTTTGTGAGTCACACTGAACTGTGTTTTCTGCAACCCTCAGCTTCTAGAGGGGGACAAAACCTTATTTTTAGTGCATTGTAGTTATACATAATAGTGGGGCTCATTTTGACATAATCATGTATGCATGAATTACAATTTGCTTCTTGTAAGTCCTCACTACTTCCTCTTTTCCTCCGAGCCTCTCTCTTCCTGTTTCCCTTACTCTACTCTACTGGTCTTCCTTCTATTTATTCATTTTTTTTTAAAATTGGTGCTTCATAGGTATACATAAAGGTGGAATTCATGGAAGTACATTCATATGTGCACACAGCATAATTTGATCCATTGCATTCCATAGTTCCTCCCTTCTCTTGTCCCTTCTCCTTCCCCCTCAGTGTTCTTCCTCTACTCCATTGATGTCTCTTTTATTTTCTTTGTGTCCTCTCCCCTTTTCCCCCTTATTTTGCTCTAGCTTTCCTTTATGAGAGAAAACATTTGAACCTGACTTTCTGAGTCTGGATTATTTCACTTAGCATGATACTTTCCAGTTCCATCCATTTATTAGCAAATGCCATAATTTTATCCTTTGTTATGACCGAGTAAAACTCCATTGTGTATTTATACCACATTTACTTTGTTCATGCATCTGTTGATAGGCACTTGGGCTGGTTTCATAAGTTGGTGATTATGAATTGCACTTCTGTAAACACTGATGTACCTATATGTTATGGTTTGGATCTGAGGTGTCCCCCAAAACTCACGTGTGAGACAAGGCAAGAAGGTTTGGAGGAGAAATGATTGGGTCATAACCTTAACCTAATCAGATAATGAGTCCCTGATGTGATTGACTGAGTGGTAACTGGAGGCAGGTGGGGTGTGACTAGAGGAAGTGGTTCATTGGGGGTGTGGCGATAGGGTATATATTTTGCATCTGAAGAGTGGAGTCTCTCCCTCTCCCCTCCCCCTCTCTCTCCCCCTCTCTCTCCCCCTCCCCCTTCTTCCTGATCATCACGTGAGTGGGATAACTGGGTCATATGGTAGCTCCAAACCTAGCCTTTGGAGGAATCTCCATACTACTTACCAAAGTGATTATACAACTTGCAATCTCACCAACTTTTTATGGATGTACCTTTTCCTCCACAACCTCACTGGTATTTATTATTATTTATATTATTGATGGTTGCCATTCTAACTGGTGTGAGACAAAAATCTCAATGTATTTTTGGTTTGTATTTCCCTGATTGCTAGGGATTTTATACATTTTTTCATACAACTATTGACCATTTGTATTTCTTTTTCTTTGAGAAATGTTGTTTAGTTTTTTTGCCTATTTAATGATTGGTTTATTTGGATTTTTTATGTTAAACTTTTTTGAGTTCTTTATTTTTATGTAGGTTTTTTTGAGTTCTTTATATATTCTGGGTATTGATCCCTATCAAAGGAGTAGCTGGCAAAGATTTTCTCCCATTCTACACGTTCTCCCTTCACACTTTCCTTTGCTGTACAGAAGCTTTTCAATTTGATTCCATCCACTTATTGATTCCTGGTTTTATTTTTTGAGCTTTAGGGATCTTATTAAGGAAGTTGGTGCCTAAACCAATGTACTGGAGTATTAAGCCTATGTTTTCTTTTAGCAGTTGCAAAGTTTCTGATCTAATTCCTAGGTCTTTGACCCATTTTGATTTAACTTTTGTGCAGTGAAAGATAGGGATCTAGTTCCACTCTTCTACTTATGGATATCCAATTTGCCTGGTACCATTTGTTAAAAAAGGCCATCTATTCCTCCAACATGTTTTTGGCACCTTTGTCATATGTGAAATGACTTACATATACATGGGTTTGTCTCTTTGTCTTCTATTCTATTCCATTGGTCTCCATGTCTGTTTTGATGCCAATACCATGCTGGTTTTGTTACCAAAGCTCTGTAGTATAATTTGAGATCAGGTATTATAATGTCTCCAGAATCATTCTTCTTGCTCAGAATTGCTGGATCTTTACTCTTCCAAATGAATTTTAGGATTGTTTTTTCTTTAAAATTGCAATTGTTCTCTGAGGCTTCCTTTTTTTCTATTTTCCTTATATGACTATTTCTCTATTATTCAACAGTTACTCTTGCTTACCAATCTCCTAAAGGGTGAACCCTCTCCAAGGAACTTTTTTGCCTACCAACCATTCCTCTGTTTTGATCTTATCTAATCTCTTGTCTCCTGCCATTTCCCCTATGAGGATGACTCCCAAATTCTCATTTCTTAGTCCTGATCTCTCATCTAACCTCCAAATAGTTTGAACCGTCTGTAGCTTGACCCAACACTCAACTCAGCAAATTCCAAAACTTATTCTCTGTTTCCATACTCTCCATTCTCAGAAATAAAAAGAAATCTTGCTCCTCCAACTAAAAATAAGAGTTTTTATAAGTGGTATTACTAATATTGCATTCATGTTCATTAAACATGAAAGTTCAGAATTTTTAAACTCACCTCTCAAAGACTATATGCCTTGTAATATATTTTACTTTAAAAATTAATTTTATGTATATCTTTTTGTTCATCCTAAAGCTACTCCCTCATTCAAGCCCATTTTGCTTAGACCATTTAGATGGATTTCTACTAGATCTCTCAGTTTGAAAGCAAGCCATATATGGCAGCAACATTTGTTCTTAAAATATAGGAATAATCATATTACTTTTCTGATTATAATACTGAATGACTCCCATGGCAATCCAAAATGAATATGAAATTCTTGCCTGATTTCTTGACAGTACCCTTCATCCTACCTTTTGGCTTCATCTTCCATCATTCACACCAGACATGGGTGGATAAAGTGTTTGCATCACTTGGCACAAATTTCTGGATGCTTGGTAAAATTTGTATTTCTAAGGCTTGATTTTATTTAGCAGTTACATTTTTTGGATATACATGACAGTAGAGTGTATTTTGACATATAATACATACGTGGAGTATAATTTATTCTAATTAGGATCCTGTTCTTATGGTTGTAAATGATATGGAGTTTCACTGGTGATATATTTGTATATGAACATAGGAAAGATATGTACGATTTATTCTACTGTCTTTCCTATTCCCATCTCCTGTCCCTTCCCTTCATTTCTCTTTGTCTAATCCACTGAATGCCTAATCTCCTCCCCACTTTTGTTGTGTGTTAACATCACCATATCAGAGAAAACATTTGACCTTTCATTTTTTGGGACTGGCTTATTTCCCTTAGCATGATAGTCTCCAGATCCATGCATGCTTTTTTATGACTGAGTGAATATTCCATTGTATATGTGTATCAAATTTTTTTTATCCATTCATCTGTTGAAGGGCACCAAGGTTAGTTCCATAGCTTAACTGTTGTAAATTGATCTACTATAAACGTTGATGTGGCTGCATCACTGTAATATGCTGACTTTAAGTCCTTTGGGTATATGATGAGGAGTGGGATAGCTGGGTCAACTGGTGGTTCCATTCTAAGTTTTCTGTGGAATCTTCATACTGCTTTTCAGAGTGGTTGTAACAATTTGCAATCCTACCAGCAGTGTATGAATGTATGTTTTTCCCCACATCTTCACCAACATTTATTGTTGCTTATATTCTTGATAATTACCATTCTGACTGGAGATAAACTTGTAGTTTTGATTTGCATTTCTCTAATTACTAGAGATGTTGAACATTTTTTTTTCATATATTTTATCATTTGTATTTCTTCTGCTGTGAAGTGCTGTTTGATTCCTTTGACATTTACTGATTTTTTTTCTTTTTTTTGTTGGTGTTGAAGATTTTTGAGCTCTTTATATGTCTTGGAGATTAATGCTCTATCTGAAGTACAGGTGACAGATTTTTCTCTCATTCTGTAAGTTCTCACTTCAAACTCTTGATCATTTCCTTTGCTGAGAAGAAGCTTTTTAGTTTGATACCATACCATTTATTGAGTCTTGATTTAACTTCTTGTGCTTTAGGAGTCTTGTTGAGGAAGTAGGTTTCTAAACCTACATAATGGAAATTTGAGCCTACATTTTCTTCTAGTGGGTGCAGGGTCTCTATTCTAATGCCTAGGTCTTTGACCTACTTTGAGTTGAGTTTTGTGCAATGTGAGAGTTAAGGGTGAAATTTAATTCTGATATACAGAATATTTCCAGAAAACTGTATTTCCAGTTTTCCTAGAACCATTTTTTGAGGAGGTTATCTTTTCTTCAATATATGTTCATGGTTCCTTTATCTTGTATAAGATAACTGTATTTATGTGGCTTTGTCTCTGTGTCCTCTATTGTGTTGCATTGATCTACAGGTCTGTTTTGATGCCAATACCATGCTGTTTTTGTAACTTAACTCTGTAGTGTATCATGATGATTCTTGCTTCACTTTTCTTGTTAAGGATTGCTTTGACTATGTTCTAGGCCTCTCATTTTCCAAATGAATTTCATGACTGTTTGTTTTTTATTTCTATGAAGAATGTTATCATTGGAATTTTAATGGGATTTACATTGAATCTGTATAGAGCTCTTGGTAGTATGGCCATTTTGACAATATTAATTCTGCCTATCCAAGAACATAAAAGATCTTTCCATCTTCTAAGGTCTTCTTCAATTTCTTTCTTTAGTGTTCTATAGTTTTCATTGTAGAGGTCTTTCACCTCTTTTGTTAGATTTATTTCCAAGTATTATATATTTTTGAGACTATTGTGAATGGGATAGTTTTCCTAATTTCTCTTTCAGTGGATTCATCATTGTATAAAAACACAATTGATTTATGGATATTAATTTTATATCCTGTTACTTTGCTGAATTCATTTATGAATTCTATAAATTTTCTGGTGGAATTTTTTGAGTCTTCTAAATATAGAATCACATTTTTGACAAATAGGGATAATTTGAGCTCTTCTTTTTCTATTCATATCCCTTTAATTTCTTTCTTTTGCCTAATTGCTCTGGCTAGAGTTTCAAGGACTATGTCAAATAGAAGTGATAAAGGAGGGCATCTCTGTTTTTTTCCTGTTTCTAGAGGGAATGTTTTAAATTGTTCTATGTTTAGAATGATTATGGCCTTGGGTTTAATATATATAGCATTTACAATATTGAGGTATGTTCCTACTATCCCTAGTTTTTCTAGTGTTTTGAACATGAAAGGATGCTATATTTTGTCAAATACTTTTTCTGCATCTATTGAGGTGATCATGTGATTCTTGTCTTTAAGTTTATTGATGTGGTAAATTATATTTACTGATTTCCTTATGTTGAACCAACCTTGCATCCCTGGAATGAAACCCACTTTATCATGGTGCACTATCTTTTTAACATCTTTTTGTATGTGATTTATCCCATGCCTACTTTGAATCTACTAGAGCAAAATTTCTATGAGAAGAGGCTCGGAATATTTAGGATTGACAAACTTGTACTCTTTAAAGTTGAGAAACAGTTATTCAAGATTCATCAAATTATTATTTACTTATTGTAATTATGTCCTATATACTCTTGCCTCTATTTCTTTGTTCATGGTTTTCCCTCTTTCTGGAATACTCCTTCCTTCCAATCTCTATTTACTTAAGTACTAACAATTCTTCAAGAGCAGGTCAGGCCCAATGTAGGTATTCCTAGTAAATGAATATCTTTTTTTGACAAGTTCCTCAACTATTTTAAGACACCATTTATCACTGTCAAAAAGATTGATTGTTTTTGTACTAAACGATTTCTAAAGTAACAGTTGTCTTCCAAATTGTAATTCTCACTTTTACATCTCTCTTTGTATTCATCACAACCTAAAATTAAATATTTGTATACTTGTTTTTTCACCTTTGTACTATAAGGACCTTAAGAATTCAAAACTACTTTTATTCCTGTTAATACGCTGAAGTGCTTTAAAAAATGCTTGCCATATAGGTTATATTCAATAAATGACTGTTTCATTAAATTTATTTAAAAGAAGTAGATACTTAAGTTTTTACTGGACTTTTGCATCCTGGAATGTGCTGCCTTGACCATAATAACTTAGGCATGCTTGATCTGTGTTAAGAATGAATCTGAGGGCTGGGGTTGTGGCTTAGTGGTAGAGCACTCATCTAACAAGTGCAAGGCACTAGGTTCGAGTCTCAGAACCACATAAAAAATAAATAAAGCTATTGTGTCCATCTATAGCTTAAAATACTTAAAAAAAAGGAATGAATCTGAGATTCCGTCTAAAAAAATTAAGTGATTTAGTATTTATTGATTAAATATTATACTAAGAATAGAACTTACTGTGATATGAACATTAAAAAATGTGAATTGTGAGACATAGAGATCAAAACTCTGTTAGATGCAACATTTTCAGTTTCCTTCAGAAGTGTTTTGATAGTTCCATGTGTTTATGACATAGTAGCCCTTTAATATGCATACCTGATCAACTGCAACGTAATGTTATCCAAGAAAAATAGCTTTATTTGAAAGAAATCAACACACTTTGAGTTCTGAAATGCAAGTATGCTAAAAGTTCATGCTTTGTATCTGAATATTTTAAGAAATATGTCTGAAATTTTGCCTTCAATAATAATAGACTTAACGAATTTGAATATTTCTAGAAAAATGTAGTTATATGCTCTGATAAAGAGTAAAGATTCTCACTAGATTATTCAAGAAAGAATTAAATAAATTATCTATAGTTGGAAGAATGGCGGTTCAATATCAGGAAGAACTTGACATCACCATAATATAAAGTCAGATATAATATTTGAAGAGGGAAGTATTCAGGCTCTTTATGAAAGATGAAAAGATTATTATCGTTCTGTATGCATTATGCAAATAGATCACAAGCACATTCCAGTTATGCCAGTTGTACAGATCTAAAGTAGAATTTATTAGGGGAAAACTTACAAAACGAAGTAGTAGAGGTCACACAAACCTTGAACTCTCATTGTCCCATGGCTTACACAGAAATAGTTTGTAAGTATCAAGTCCAACCAAGACTCCTTTCCCCAACAGTCTAAAGATTTATAGACTGTAGAAGCATAGGAAGCATCTGTAGGATGCCATACCAGTGAAGCCCTATTTGAGTAAGTGACCTTCTTAGGAAGGGGTACATTTTGGAACCCAGCACCTGTTATCAGTCAGCTCTTCAGTTCACTAACTCTGACCTGCAGACCTTGCTGAGAAGTCACTGAAGGAAGAGAATGTACTTCTCTAAAACCATTCCATTTTGTCTTTCATTAGTCCTCTTGACTCTTAGGGATGCACTAAATTTAAGTATTTCCATCAGTTCAAATGACTACAACTAGTAATGTCTTCCACATTGTTCTTGGAGTAAGGCATTTCTGCAGGAGTAAAGCATCATTTCAGATCCTGCATCTGACAGAAGTGCCAGCCAAGATGAGGGAATGCACTTATTTCTATCACTGATTAATACCAGAAACTCTGGACAAAATATCAAAGAAATTACCTAACGACTCTAAAAAATAAAGAATACCAAGCAGATTAGGGAAGAAAACCAAAATTTGAAGAATGATTAGTATAGTGCAGATGAATTTCCTCCTTCCCTCCCTTCTTCCTTTCTTCCCTGATTTTGATCAAACTGGGCTGAGTCAGGTGGCAGCATATATTAAAAACTCTAAGAGAACCCCCCCATTCTAACCAGAGGCCCAGAAAAATGGGCATCTGTACCAGTGAGGTGGCAGGGAGGATCCCTTTTTTTCTGTCCTTCTCTTTTTTCCTCCAACCCTTCTAAGGTCAGCACTAGTTGCAGATCAAAGTGCCTACAGTTTGAAACCTTTAGTGAAGAACTTACACATGTGGTGATGATGCAGGCAACTAAAACCCTGAATATCTGGATAGAAAAATTAGGAAAAGGATGGGAAAAATCATTGCTACTAAACCAGCATTGCGTACAAAATGAGCCAGAACTTTATGAAAACAATTTTTTAAAACATTAAAAAATTCTCCAGAGAACTTTAACAGGACCCAAATAACTTTTAAAATTTCCAGGACATAATGTAAAGTTACTTAACATACAAAAATATAATTAATTTTCAAGGGACAAATTCAGCAATATGTTTCAGATGATAAAACTCCAAATGATTCAGATGATAGAATTATCAGACAAAATTTTATTGTAGCAGCTATAGCCATCATCCTTGAGGTAAAGCTAAACACTCTTGAGATGAATGGAAAACTAGACCTTCTGGGAAGATATAATTTTGTGAATGCTCTCTGCTTAGAAAGAAGGTGTGTAGACTATGTTTATTGGTTGCATATACTACATATATCTCTCAGATCAAGCATGTTAACTGCATTCTTTAAAGCTTCTGTATCTTTATTAATAGATTTGTTTGCATTTTACAACAATTTCTGAGTGAGATTCTGTAATTGTAGATGTTCTTTATATCTCCTTGTGGTTCTGCCAATTTTTGATTTATAAATTTCAAACTCTTATTAAATGCATACAAATTTAATATTTGGCATCTTGTTTAGAAGTTGAACTTCAGCATTGTGAAATTATTTCTCTTCTCCTTATATGTTTTAGAGCTAAAATATATTTTTATATCAATATACCATGTTAATCACATTAAATATATAAAGACATTCATCCCTTACCAATGGGGATATATTCTGAGCAATGTGCCATTAGATGATTTCATTATTGTGCCAACACTCTAGAGCATGTAAACTGGAATTGCTACAATGTCACTAGGTGGCATAATTTTAAGATACTATCATTGTACATGTGGTCTGCTGTAGACCAAAAAGTTAGTAACATGTAACAAAACGTGTAGTACATGTATATAATAAGCATTATACATGTTAAATATATAGTTAGTTTTCTTTCATCTGGAGTCTACCTGTTGTAAGTTTATTTCTTCATTTTCATTTTTAAATTTATCTGTATATTTAGTTTTTATATGTCTATTGTAAAAAGCATACAATTAAAATTTAAAAATACAATCTGACAACATTTGTCTTTTATGGAAGCGCTTGACTCATGAACATAGAATATAATTAATGGTATGGTTAGGCTGTTGTCTTCCATCTTATTTTCTGCTTTTATTTGTAATCTGTTCTGTATTTCTTTTTTCTTGTCCATTGGAGTTGATTGTTTGTTTCTTTTTTTTTTCTTTTTTTAATGTGTGTGTGTGTGTGTGTGTGTGTGTGTGTGTGTGGTGTGGGATTGAACCAGGGCCTTGCACATGCTAGGCAAGTGCTCTACTACTGAGCCACATTCCCAGGCCTTGAATTGATTATCTTTAGCATTTTATTTTTTCCACTATTAGCTTGAAAACTAAATAGTGTGTTTTTCTTTTGAGATTACTCTAGATATTAAAATATATATTACTTCTCAAAGTCTTAAATTAATACATATTTTTATTATTTGAAAATAATGCTAAGATCTTACATCACGTTAATTACATTTATCTGTATTTAATCCTTTCTCTAGTATAGTTGATAATATCTGTATGTTCACACAGTCCTTTTATTGCTTCAACAGGCAGTTTGTAGTTTAAAAAATATTTTGTAATTGTGTATATGTAACTATTACTTTTTTAAGGAGTGGGAACAAAATTAATACTCAAATTTCCCTGAGCTTACAAAATAAGCTTTAAAAAGCTGGTAAAGTTTTCTGTGTGTCATTTCCTACATCAGCTTCACTTTTACACAGCAGAGGAAACCATTATTTCATGTTTATCATGCCTTTGCTTTCCTGATAGCTTTCCCACATGTGAATTCCTAAACAATATATTGCATAATTTATTCATTTAAAAAATTATGTTGACAGAATTATGCCATATATATTCTTTGGGACCTTGCTTTTTTGTTCACCATCAATTTCTGAAATGTTTTCACAGTTACGTACATAATAGTTTATCACCATGTGTCCTATTTCATTGTATGAATGCTCGATAATTTATCAATGTAAGGGGAAAAGCATTTGATGAACATTTGGTTTACCTCCATCATTTTGTAATTATCTTCAAAAGTGCTGCTAAATGCCTATCAACTCCTAGCAGCCAGTCAACTTCTAGCATAGTATCCAGTGGGCCTTGGATACTATGAACTTCGATATGATTAAGGTAAAGTCAGTCTGTATTATGTGTTCTTAGTGGAATCCCTCTTTGAGAAAATCTGGTGTGGGAAATATCTTCATCAAGAAACTGTACAAGGTTTGGGGCTATAGCTCAGTGGTAGAGCGCTTGCCCTGGGTTCAATCCTCAGCACCACATAAAATATAAATAAGTAAAATAAAGGTATTGTTTCCATCTACAACTAAAAAAAAATTTTTTTAAAAACCAAAACAAGTACTTCATAAACTTAAAAAAAAAGAGAGAGACTATACCAATCAATAGACAACAAGGCACTTTATGATTCTTCCTTTACTTTGGGCAATATTCTGTCCTGCAAGGTAAAATGTAATCAGAACAGCTCTAAGGGTTATGCCTTTGTCCACTCCAAGACCCAAGAGGCTGTGACAAGGCCTTGGAGAAGATGAATGGTATGCTCCTAAATGACCATAAAGTTTCTGTGGGCAGATTCAAGTCTTGAGAAGAGCAGGAAGCTGAACTTAGAGCCAAAGCTAAGGAATTCACCAATATTTACATTAAAAACTTTGGGGCAAAGGTAGAAGATGAGAGTCTGAAAGTGCCATTCAGCCAGTTTGTTTAAGAACCTGAGTGTCAAGGTGATGAGACATCCCAGTAGGAAATCCAAAGGCTTTTTAGTTTTGTGAGTTATGAAAAACAAAAGAATGCCAATGAGGCAGTGGAAAAGGTGAACGGAAAAATTGAAATCAGGGGAAAAGTCACATTTGTAGACTGTGCACAGAAGAAAGTAGAATGGAAGACTGAATTAAAATGGAATTAAGGCACTGAAACAGGAGAGAACTAGTTTCTACTAGGGGGTGAATCTACATTTAAGAACTTGGATGATATCATTAATGATGAGAAATTACGTAAAGAGTTTTCTCCTTTTGGATCAATCACCAGGACTAAGGTAGTGCTGGAGGATGGAGGAAGTGAAGGGTTTGGCTTTGTTTACTTCTTATCTCCTGAAGACGCAACCAAAGAAGTCAGTGAAATGAATGGATGCATTATGGGCTCTGAGGGAAGGAAGTAAAGCTCACCTGACCAACCAGTATATGTAGTGGGTGACTGGGATAAAAGCACTCCCTGCCAATGCCATCTTAAATCAGTTTCAGTCTGCAGTTTGTAGCTACTTCGTGTCAGCAGTTCCACAGGCTCAGGGAAGACCTCCATATTATTCTTTTAACCATTTAGCACAGATAAGGCCTAATCCACACCGGCAGCAAAGTGGGAGACCTCAAGGCTTCCAAGGAATGCCAAATGCTGTACACTAATCTGGGCCTTGTCCAACTCTTCACCATATGGCTCCAACTGGGTCTGAGTGCATGGACTGCTTTGCTATGGACTTTGGTGGGGATGGTGCTGCCCAGGAAGGGCTGACTGACAGCTGTCAGTCTGGAGCTGTGCCAAATCTTGCACCTTCTGCTGCCATTGTTGCTGCTGCTGCTCTGGCTGTGATACCATACACTTATGCCTCCAGCATCTGCAGCCCTCACCCTGCCATACAGCTTCTGTAGGCACCCCAGCCTGCCGTCCATGTACAGGGGCAAGAGCCCCTGACCTCCTCCATGCTGTCTGCAGCACCATCCCAAGAACAGAAGCAGATGCTGGGAGGTTTGTTTCTGTTCATCCAAACAATGCATCCAGACCTACCTGGGAAGATAGCGGGGATGCTACTAAAGACTGAGCTGCTACACATGCTGGTGTCCCCCTGGTCTCTCTGCTCTAAGGTAAATGAAACTGTGGCGGTTCTACAGGCTCATCATGCCAAGAAAGAAGCTGCTTAGAAGGTAGGTGCTATTGATGCTGCTGCTAGCTCTTAGACAAGGAAAATCTGGTTCAAAAGTCAAATAACCCCTGGTGGAAATCAGTTCAAGGTTTGAAGACTTCCCAGCTTGTCCTATGGACCTCAACATCAAGAACCACAAGTTGCAAACTTATTAGATAATTTTGTATCAAAAATTCAATTGTGAAATGCCTGGAATTTTTCAATTATAAGAATATATTCTCTGGGTTCTGCAATAACCCAGACAGTGTTAAATGTTTCCCCCACCCACCAGAAATTGGTTTAATTTGATGTACCCAAGTCTTAAGTTTCTCGATATAAAAAAAAAAAATTCTGTTTAAAAAGTGCTGCTAAAACAATGATGCAGGTGCCTTCTGGTGAACATGTGCAGGAATTTCTCTCACGTGCAAATCTAGAAGTGAAAGTGCTGGGTTGTATGGTATTTGCCTATGTTCAACTTCATATCATCATAATATCATATTTTTTTCCAAGATGGTCATATTTTCCATGTTCTAGAACAGTTTTCATTTCTATAATATTTGCCAATGCTTGACAGATTTTGAGACTTAAAACTTTTCCCCATCGAGTGGATATGAGTAATATCTCAAATGCTTGTTGAATTGCATTTCCATGATTATAGAGTTGAACTTTTTTTATATTTTATTGAGCACATAAACTATGTGGGTTACATAGTCGTATTAAACTCAAAAATAGACAAAATTATGCCTATAAAGGTTATAATATTAATTACCATGTAAGGAGGAGATGAGCAGTTGGTCCTAAGGAAGATTTTTGGAGCCATATGTGATCTGAGTGATGTCTACCAGATGTGTATTTAAGTAAAAATTTGTTGAGATGTAAACTTAAAATTTGTGCACTGTATTATAAATGTTATATAGTAATGAAAGAGGAAATGTTCCCAGATGAAAAGGTGGGAAAACAAGACCTGTAAACAAAGCACTTTTTTGTGTACAAATGTACATGCACATAGTATAATATATATACTGCCACTTTTGTAGATAGACTATTATCAAAACAAATGAGATATTTTGTTGGAAATGCTGCTCAAGAGAATGCTGGGTAGTCAACTGCTGCTCTGACAGGCAAGAAAACGGGTTCTGTCTTTGTTCTTTGTTACTGGAGCCACTATTTTGAAACAAGATTGAGGCATGTAATGGAATGATACCCAAGAATTGTTCACATAGGTAAACCATTTATTGACCACCTACTTTTATCTTCAGTGTTTGGGTAGACAGGATAACCAGTTGTCCATGATGTATTTTATCTGTGAATTTACTTTGCTGCAGAGACACTTGTAACTGTTTCAGAAATGAATATTTCTGCAAGGCAGATGAATAAACAGACAAAAATGCCGTTAAAGGGGACAGTTGGAGTTAGCTTCATGTATAGCTATGCAATCTATATAGTCACATGGGGCCTCACATTCAGAAGGGCACCATATTTAATTTAATGCTCTGCTGTCACTATTTGGAAATTCTTCATAATTGTAGATTTGTTCTAATTTTGAATTTGAATTTCTTTAAATGAATTTCAGTGGGGAAATGGAGCCTATGAATGAAGAGAAGATAGGTGGTTCAAAAAGGGTTATAATTTAGTACCTTTAAGAGTTCTTTGTCCTGCTATTAAATAAAATTATGCAGTTTGGAGTACAGTGGTAATGTAAAACTAGCCCTTTCAAAAATGAATAAAATAGATATTTGAAGTTTGTGTTAAACATCAATGATTAGTAGTCAATAGTAAAAACAATAGCTGTTGTGAAGTAGTAAGCAGTTTTAATTTAGCAAAAATGGGGTTGTCCACAGGATTGAACTACAGAATAAGAACACATTATAGATAATATATCTTTGATAATGCATCCATGATGTTTTATTAAGGAAAACCAAAACATTTGATGTGGAACACTAACCTTTGAAGAGTATAATCCTGGCACATCATTTGTGCCATGCTCTGAGGAAGAATAATAGAATAGAAAGTCATAGCTCCACATAAAA
Source organism: Sciurus carolinensis (assembly GCF_902686445.1). NCBI lineage: Eukaryota > Metazoa > Chordata > Mammalia > Rodentia > Sciuridae > Sciurus > Sciurus carolinensis. The sequence continues at coordinate 90,448,841 of NC_062219.1, forward strand.
ATCAATGCTTTAAATGCCTTGGAATTTGGAATTTGGAGACTTCCAACCTGTCCTTTATGGTCACTGGATAAGGCCGGGGAGGTCAGGCATGTGTGCCTGGAATATAGCATATGGCTTAGAGAATTTTTAAAAAAGTGGCAGCTGGGGTACCCCCAGAAAAGGCAAACAGAGCAGATGGGCATGTGACAGTAGTAGGAGGGTGCATTGGGAAATGGGCAGCAAGGCTGCTGGTTGGCTCCAGCCCAGGATGTGTGGGTGTAACAAGCTGGATAGCATATCACAGCAAGAAAGATAACATTCCCTTTTACAAACAGCTTCATAAAGAAGGAAGGAGAGCAGAAGAGTCTGTAGGGGTGAGAAAAGACCAAATGTTAATAAGGAGGCAAAATTTATACAAAGAAGTAATCTAAATAAACTGTTCCATTAAATTGCAGGGTACTATAAAGTCATGTATCTTTTAGAATTAAAAGGAGTTGTTAAAAGTCCAATGTGTTTTCTATCAAGAAGTTTAGTCTCACCCTCTTAAGGCTTTACTCATCTGCCCTATACACCAATCATCCAATAACTCCAAAGGCATACTTATTCTGAATGAATTCAATATTGCTTCTAACCATAGAGAAGCGGGCCACAGAATGAATACAATACACAACTCTGTTGCTTTTACCTATTGTTTAGTGTTGTCTGAAACTGACTTGGTGTAGTGCCAGAGTCCTGCCCATTGCTACAGGGATGCTCTTATTGGTCCAGTCATGTATAAGTCATAATGGTGCCCCGCCTGGGGAGGAAAGATGGTCTCTCTTCCAAATTAATTTCCTCTTACTTGGTCTTTATCTCTAAATCCTAATCACCTTCTAGGCCAAGTCACCTTCTAGACCAAGTCAGAGTAGATTCTTACATGAAGCAGGAGGACAAACTTATGCATGTTGTTTCAGAGACCTGATTTTCCCAAGATGATTTTATTTCCAAGGTTTCTTTCCCCTCCTGGAATTCTAAGGCCCAATTCAAACCACTGAGATGAGTTTCCCAACTTCATATCTTAAGGAGCAGACTTTGGGGATTCATCCACTATTTTCCCAGAAGACCTTGGATTTTCTTCCCCAATAACCATCTTTTACATGCCAGGACCTCTAGGGAGGGGAAGAGTTGGTCAAAGATAGAAGATTCTGTAAGCTCATGGTCCACAAATGATGGAGGCAGGAGGCATGAAGCAAACCTTGGATCAGCAATTTCTCCTTTATTCTGCAGCAAAGTCAATTGATCAGGAAAAGGAGAGCTCATTTTCTTGGTATGGAGATGCCCCCCACCTGGGTTACAGAAGGAGTCTGGGTTTTATAGTTAACAATAAGGGTGGATTAATCATTGGAGACTGCAGATGTGCAGTTTGGACAGTCAGGGAAACAGTCGTGTAGGTTAAAATTTTAACTCAGGAAGGCAGTTGTAAAAAGTTTGACACTCATTGTCACTGGGAAAAGCTCACAACTCAGTGTTCACTGCTTATCTTCCTTCCTCTAGGATCCATTGATCCCTAGAGCTTCACTATTGACCTTTCTCCTTCTAGCACTCATCTGCAATGGGCAATGGTAAAAGTCCAGGGCCCAGAGTTTCAGTATTTGCCTCCTTCCTTCAAGATCCACTGGGGTTAGGAAGGGGTAAATGTTTGCTTTTGGTGGGGATGCTGGGGATGAACCTGGGAAGGGATCAAAGTTTGCTTTTTCCCATGGACCATTGTTACTGGGAAAGGAGGTACTAGGAGAGGTTTAATGTTTGGCTAATTTCCGCTCCCTCCTCCCAAGTCACACTGTCCCTCTGTTTTTCTTGGGGAGCTGTCTTGTAGGGATATTATTTTCCATAACCCTTCAGGTTCTGTTGCACATTTTCCCATGCTTGCCACCAAGCAAGTCAATTTTCCCTACTCTTTTATAAATGAGAAAGACCTTCAGTGATTCTTCATAGGAAAAATAACTGCTGGAGATTTACTTTGTCTTGCCTTTCTGAGGTTACCAGAAGCAACAGCAACTTCTCTTATTAAAATACAAAATATGTATAACTAACTTATCTGCCATACCAGGCATACTATTTTGCACAAACATAACACTACACCTATAGGTGATTAAAGATAACTGTGTGTGTTTGTAGCTTTTCAGAGTGGCTGTTTTACTCATTTATTTGACAAGAATTTATGGACAATATCCTATGGGACAAACCTAAGGATACAGACATCAAACAAAGCTCAAGCCTAGAGATGCAAGTGGAAGAAGATGTAGTAAGTGCATATGCTGGCTAATGAGTACAGTGTTGTGCAGTTATATGAAAGGTTTATTAATTATGTCTTTTTGTTGTTATGAAGACAAGGTTCCCTGAGAATGTCTTAAGTCATGTGGAGTCTATTAAAGGGTTCCAGGTGGAAATAAGGAAAACAGAAATTGTGTCCATTCATCTTAGACTCCAATCAATCCAGGAAATGGCCCCAAACCAAGACCCAAAAGAACTGAAATCTTTTTCCACAGTACTAGATTTCATGTGCTTTAGAACTGTAGAATTCATTCAAGATTCAATCCTTCTATCCTCAAATCTTCCACTGTGTGATTTTTTTCATCCTTTGTCTTATCTGCTACTGCTGATTCAATTTTCACTTACTTCCTTCTTTCTGATTCATAGTTTGTGTTTCTTGCTCCTTTCTCCTGATTTTTGGTTATTTGCTACTTCTGCCTGTGACTTCTATTGCCAGATGTTGGCTACTGCCTTCTTTTTGTATTTCTCCTGCTGTTTACTAAGTGACCAAATCTCTTCTCTCTCTCCTGGATCCAAAACTTCCTGAGTTTACACTGTTTCTCCCCCATTTTCATTTATGAGCAAACCTCTTGGGGCTGTCTTTCTCATCTTTCACTGTCTAGTCTACAGACTTGTTTGCTTTCCTCTTCCTCAGCTTTGTTATCTGGTTAAGGAACCAGAATCACACAGGGCATAGTATGGACACTACTGTGTTCTATTCCCTGAAATAAAAGGTTATGATCAGGTTCAAAGGGCCTGTGGATATGAGAGGCATTTAGAGATTAAGTGTGACCAACACAAAGATGAATATCAATATTTATATTTTATGAAATACAGAACACTCAAGTTATCAATCACAGAATTTTGATCAATCACAGAACTTTGTTGGAAATATAGTAGTTGTACAGAGGATGCCAAGATATCTTTTTAAAGTAAAACCCAACAGTTTTTAGACTTCTACATAATCTAAAATTCCTCCATTCTTCTCTCACTCCCCATACCCCACCCCCATTATATATCATTCTCCACTTATCATGGAAAACATTCGGCCTTTGGTTTTTTGGGATTGGCTTATTTCACTTAGCATGAAAATTCCATCCATTTAAGGAAATGCAAGGGAGGGAGGGTATGAAAAATGGTGGAATGAGACAGACATCATTACCCTATGTACATGTATGATTACACAAATGGTATGAATCTACATTGTGTACAACCATAGAAACAAAATAATGTACCCCATTTGTGTACAATGAATCAAAATGCAATCTGTAAAAAATTTAAAAATAAATAAATAATATTAAAGAATAAATTAAAATTAAAATTAAAAAAAAAAGTTTTAGGCTTCTATCTTACAGATTCCAAACTCTTGACATGAAGCCAGAGATGAGTGGGTTTGTGTGAATAACTTTACGTGAGTCATAGTGTTAAAAGTTTTTGTTCTTTCAGGTACTCACTTTGGTCTAGTTTTATTCATACACTACACACAAATAAATAGATAAATAGTTGTTTTAGGAGTCTATGATATTTAAACATAACTATATGACGGGCAAAACTGATAGTTATAACTTTAGGAGTAAATTTATCAAAAGCATTTTTGTAATCTTATTTAGTAAAGCTCACAGTAGTTGTGAGCTCTCAAGTCAAATTTTTATTCTTCATTTCTATTTTCATAAAAGTCTTACAAAATTAATACAACTACATATTGAGTCATCTGAATCAGATATCTAAATTTTTATTTTCTGCCTTATTTGCACTGACTAAAAGTCAGATGCCAATAAAATCAAATATATCAAAGTGATTCTGTAGCTGGAAAAGAAAAACCTGATGGTAAGAATGTATTGATCCCATGACACACGCTCATGCGGACTTGCTAATCTCCCTAAAACCTCTTTGATTGGTCAGTGTTATATTCACATTGTGAACAAATGGTTTTTAAGATCCTACGTTAACGTCCCACTTGGTATTACTTCATGATCACAACATATGCAAAGACAAGTGGTTCTAGTTCCAGTTCCAGCAGTAATTGGATCACATACCCACTTCATGCAGGAGTGTCAATATCTACATTACCTCTAAGTAAAGAAAAATTTACACAATTGTCTCATGACTCCACTTTAAAACTGGCACTCAAAAATTATTCACTAGCAGAGATTTAGTTAGGCACAAAGTATGATTTTACTCAATTAGCAAAAAAAGACAGTTATTCGTACCATTTTGTACTATGTATGTATGGGAAAAGACATCTTCTAGATTTGTGTTAGTGAAATAAAAATCCCCAAACAGATTAGTTATAAAACCAAACACAAATATCTATTTTTCTATCATTAAATCCAGGATTGGATGATTTTGTTTCAGCAAAATACCATAACATTACATTATTTTAAAATAATGTTATTCACACAGATTTGATCTCTCTTTAAGTTTTGTTTGAATTTTTAGTTGTTTCAAAGGCATACAAAGTCTATAAGCTTCAGATATTTATACATAGCTTTAGACTTTCATTTATAAATAGACTCATAAAAATAATCAATGAATATTATATTCTCCCAAGATGTTGCCCTCCTTCAAAGAGATCTATCCATATTTAACTCAAATTTGAGAAACACTGGCTAATCATGTATAAGTTGGAGGAATTTATTCACATTTAATTTCAAAACAGAGAGCTACCTCTGAAGAAAAAAAGGAGTAGTCAGAAAAGGGGAAAAAGACTCTTAACGAGAGAACTGTGGGTGGGAACAATGTACATTAAGTAGGAGGTGGTACTTAAAAAGCCTGCCTGGCTGGCAGGAAAGTGTTCTAGGAAGGAGCCAAAGAGAAGGAGGCAAGACTATTTTTCTCACCTGTAAGGCATTTCCAGGAGACAAAAACTTCTAAACTCTAAATAGGTGAGGGTCCTATTTTTTAAAAATATATACACTGTGTGTGTGTGTGTGTGTGTGTGTGTGTGTGCGTATTAGAGTTTTTTAGATGGACATGATATTGTTATTTTATTTATTTATCTTTATATGGTGCTGAGGATCCGACCCAGTGCCTTGCACATGCTGGGCAAGCACTCTATCACTGAGCCACAACTCGAATAACTCCAGCCTGAGGGGAGTTCTATTTATAAAAATAAAAAGAATTAAACTTATGAATACAAAGTTAAATTAAAAAGTAAATTTTTATTTAGGAAACAAAAATTGGAAACATTTAACAGCTGACAAATACCATAGATATCACAAAATCCAGAAAAAAATCTGGATTTGATTCTGGCTCCAAACTTTCAAATTTGCGTCTCCTCCATCACCCACAAATTTTTGGTATTGGGCACAATGAGATATATTCTCATAATACAAATGGCTGGTTTTGCCGTTTGTATCATGGTGTTCATGTAATTGGAATAGTGGGCAATAAGAATATTCCTGGAAGCCATTCCTTATCTGTAAGCTAGCAATAATTTGACTATACTTGAAAGTATCTACGAGCCATATGAACATATCTCACTAAACCTAAACTAAAAGTACCCTAGATCTACCTAACCCTTGCAGTATCCTCAGAATGTCTGGGGCCACTCAAGTGACATTCATATGAGGGATGAATAGTTAAGTGGAAAGAGACAATGGTCTTAACAGACTTAAGTAAAAATACATTATTTACGAAAATGTTACAGAAAATTAGAATCATGTGAATACATTGGTAGGGACTCTGACAGTCATGGAAAATGCCTATGTAAGTGAATCATTGAATTTAAGCTTCATTACCATCACAGTAAACCTACCCCCATAGACATTTTAGAGTAAATGAGAGTAAGATCTCAAGAGGACTTTAAAGCAGTGTAATTACCCTAATTACCCTTTGGCAAGAGACTGAATAAAGATTTCACTTGCTTCTAATATGTTTTTATACCCAACAGGTGTTTCTTTGAATATGAGTCCATAAGACTGAATTTTGAGTAGCCCTAGAATCACATAGGTTATAAGACAATTAGGTAGTCATAAACAGTCAATTTGGGTAGAGAGTGGAGCTAAAGAGGGAGTGGTATTCAAAAAATTTTGCAAACTTGAATTTTCATATGGTTATCAAAAATAAATATAGCCTGAGAAAAAAATAAGTTATAATTATTAGAAGTAGGACAAATTTCTATCTTGTACAAAGGTCCATCTTTCCTTTAATATTTAGTACATTCTAACACTGTTTAGATATTAGTTGGTATAATAACTTAGCAGAGGTAAAGAAAAACAAGGTTTATTTTTAACTTGTTTAAAAGATAAAAGAAGGAAATACCTTTAGGATTTTCTACAAAACTGCCTTTCACTTCAATATGAGAAAGAAATCCTCTAAAATGACAATCAATCCAGAAAGTATGCATATGGATGGATGTTTACATATTGAAGAACTTAACTTTAAAAATCAAATTTGATGTTTCATTGATTATAGGTCTTTTTTTTCCCATAAAGTTTCCTTTGTAAAAATAACATATTAGTTTTTTTATTTGGGATAATCCTTAAATTTTGTCTACTAGCTAAAGGTTACTAAAATGGTGCTAAAAATGAAAAAGAAATAGAATCACCATTACTCACTTCACTTGATCTATTAAGATTTGCCTAATTACATCAGAGAGCCCCCTCCAACAAAATAACCAAAATTTAAATAAACATTTAACTTCAAAATTAAGTGGAAATATTAAAGACCTACAAAATTTTAACAGTGTTTTCTTTTCTTTTTTTCTTTTCTTTTCTTTTCTTTTCTTTCCTTCCTCCCTCCGTCCCTCTCTCCCTCCCTCCTTCTTTCTTTCTTTCTTTCTTTCTTTCTTTCTTTCTTTCTTTCTTTCTTTCTTTCTTTCTTTCTTTCTTCTTTCATTTTTTGAGGGCTAAATCTAACCAGTAGTCATTATTTTTTAAACCATTAACTTATTCATATTTATGAAACAAGCATCCTTTTAGTAGAAGAGCTGTATTTGAATATAAAGGCTAAAACATGTGAGCAGTTTAGTTTTTCTGCAGAGTATTAGTATCTTTTTTAAACCATAGATATTACTCGCTGTCTTCATTATACATAATACAAAATGAACAATGAAGTTTAATTCAAACAAGGTTATTGGGTCATTTCTTATTTGGAAATATCAGTTTCTCATTAACTACACACAAATTAGAATAGCAATTTTTTTCCACATTACCGCTGGAGCGTATCATAGAATCTGTGAAAAATGCCTTCATTGTCTTTACCAGGAGTCCCCTTGTCCAGGGTCCTACTCTCTACCTTTGGTGAGTATCTTCCACCTGCTTCCCCAGATGTATTTTGCATCCTTCTTTGCTTAAATCTGTATCCCAGGAGGTTGATCATTATGCTTTGCATTAAATAGACTATCTTGCCCTCTAACTTCTTGTTAGTTCATTCAAAAGTGCACATCACAGGAGATAAGCAGATGGAAGAAGAGAGGGGTCAGGCCCTGGTTCTTTCCTTGGGGGTCTGAAGGTTAACAATAGCTGCTGGGCAGCTGTTTCCTAAATTTATCAGTCTTGCCAGATTATAACAACTTCTCGTTAGGGTAAAAGAAGTATCCTTTCAGGTATGGTGGCATATTCTTGCTAACCCTACTAAACCTAGGGTCAGTTTCCCTTTATCCTGCTCACATCTTTGTAGTTTGGGCATTAAATTCTCTTGAATCACCTCCCTTGAATGAACTCTCTGTTCTTTCCTGGAATCCTGGCTGATTGATTAGTCTCCTCCCTCTTACCTCACTACCTCAATCCTTCAGAGTTCAAGTTGTCAAAAAGATGATCTGATAACCATATTTAGGTTCATTTGCTAAGGGTGGCATATTTCTCTTTATCTTAGACATAAGTTCAAGTGTGAGTCAAGTCTAACAAAACCCCTCTGGCATCATTCCCTCTAGCTTTTTTGTTATTCCATCTCTCTTTAACCAAACTTCCTTAAATTATAGTTTGTTTTCATAATCCCTCTGATGTTCTGATTCTCCTTCATTTCTCAATTCAGTGAAACCTTCTTCTAATCACTGCCTTCTTCCTAACCACTACTCTGAAATCATTCTGGAAAGGCCATTAATAACTTCCACATAGCTACACTGCATTTAAAACTGACAATTGCTCATTTGTTTCCAAAATTTTCTTCTCCCTTTGCTTATAAGACATATTCTGACATTTTTTCTAACTACTCCCTTTCTTTTGTTCCCTCCTAAAGTTAGCTGTATTTTAGGGTTATTTAGCTATTATTATTCTCACTTATATCTGTTTTCCCTGGGAATTTCATCCATTTCCACTGCTTCAGCTTTCATTTTACTATAGATATCTCCCCAAATCTTACTTCTGTGGCTGATCTCTGTTTCCCACCTATATATTTTGTGAACAGGAGCTATTCATGTCTGTGTTAGTCAGCTTTTCATTGTTGTAACCTAAATATCTGACAATAACAATGTAGAGGAGAAGTTTATTTTTGGCTCATGTTTGGTGGGCACACCCCCAGTGGCCTGTTTCCTCCAGTCCACTCCCTACCTGCCTACTGTTACCACATGGAAGTCCATTCAAATTGTTAATTCATCAAATGGATTAATCCACTGATGAGGTAACAACTCTCATCATTGCCTAAAAGTCCCACCTCTGAACTTTGTTGGGGACCATGTTTTCAAAACACAAGCCTTTGAGGAGACATTAAAAATATAAGCTATAACAATATCCCTGAGATATGTTAAATTCAAGATACCAAATTACACCCACTGCTTTGTTTCCTGCAATCCAGTGATACCATCGTTTGATAAATAAATTAAGAATAAAACGATGCCTTTATAGTGATAAGATGCCATCAATTTTAAGGTGCATCCTAACATCAGAGATGTTAAACTGTAAAGGAAAAGAGTACATCTTAGCAGCTATGAAGTACAGCATATTTTTGAGTCATTCCTTACCCCCATCTGCTCTTCCTCATGTATTTTCTGTCTTAATTATGGTACCAACATTTTCCACCCCTCTAAGTTCAGAATCCTGAAAGGCATCTCTAGTGGTCAGTTTAATGGGTCAACCTGGCCAGTTATAGAATTCAATTATTCTGACCCTAACTCAGTATTTCTGTAAAGGTATTCTGTAGATATGACAAATAGCACAAAAATATTCAGTTGAATAAGCAAATTAAATTATTATTGATGATCTGGATAAGAATTATTAGTCAATTAAAAGGCCTTAAAAATAGTACTCAATTTTCCCTCGGAAAGAAGAAATTCTATCTGCGTACTATCAATGTCAGTTCCTGCCTGAGAGTTTCCAGTCTGCTTTTTCTTGATGCCCTCCTATGTGGATTTCATACTTAAATAGTCTGCCACCACAAAATTGTACAACCCAATATCTTACAATAAAGATCTTTCTCTCTCTTTATGTCTTTCTCTACATACCAACCTTCCTACATACTTATCTATTTGCCTGTCTCCATTCTACTAGTTCTATTTCTCTGCTGGAACCCTAATACAACATCTTACTTCCTTCCTCTCTTTTCTTCACCTTTCATACATGGACACCATACCATATCTTGCAAATTGATTTTTATTACTATCTCATAAATTTATCGTCTTCATTTAACAGCCTTGGTTTAGTGTCATAATCTCTTGCATTGACTGTAGCAAGTGTCTTAATTGAAATGAATCCTTGCTTCTAGTCTTACTGCCTCAAAACCAGCACTCAGATTCCCTTAAAGGATCTTTCTTAAATGAAAGACAGATTATATCTCTCTCCTATTTAGAACTTCACTGTTTCTCATCACCTACAAGATGAAGTCTAAGTTTTTTGGTGAACACATGCATCAATTTTTGATCTAGTCTGGAATTGGCTAATTCCTGCCACTCTCACCCAGATTACTCCAGACTGAACATGGTACCTCCAGCTTTTCTTTCTTTGTACATGCTATTCCCTTGATGGGATGTTTGCTTTTCTCCTGTCTGCTGGATAAACTCACTTTCATCTTTTAAAACCTAGCCCAATGTTAACCTACTTATAAAAGCTATTCCTAATCCTGATGAATATATTTCATATTTTTTCTGAAAATATTTTTAAAATCAAGATTCAGATAAAATGCTTGAACATGCCTTCTTTATATCTCTATATAATTGCAAAACAATAGAAAATTTTTCTGAACATACTCAACATTCAACAACTAAGTATAAATATCCTTAGTGTGTCAATCGTTTAAAATCTAAAGATGAACTTTAAATCACATCACATTGTGCAACAGTTACAATTATGTACACATGAGCCACTTCAGCTCCAGAAGTTCTAAAAAGACCAAAAGGTTTTATAAAATTTTATGATCTATAAATCATTAACAGGTGAGAACTGAATATCCAATGTTTTACTTTGAATTTGAATAAAGCTGAGAACGTCTGTTCATAAATAAAGCAAACAAAACCACACTATGAAAAAGAATAGATGTTTGAGTCAGAAGAGGAACCCTATTGTTAGGGGAAAAATATAACATATGTTACCCACCTCCCATCCCCCCACAAAAAAGCATCCTTTGTTAAAATTTGAGGGCATTGTGGATAATTTTTAAAAGCAGTTTTTATCACAATTTTTACTCATATTTGTAAACTGTACATGCAAGTTGATTTTTTTATATGTTAAAGTACATAAATACCAGGTTCTTAAAGTAACACAATGAAAAACACTTGGAGGTATTAAGTGACATTTTAACATGTCTAAACTATGAATAAATCATTTCTTTCATAGCCAGAAGAAAAATATCTTAAGAAGAAAACTAACACGTATTACCAGTTCATGTGGGAATGCTTATTTCAGTAGGAGAAATTTATAAACAGTATCCATCAAGAGTTTATACTTGTAGAAATAAAAAAAAATGTGAATTTCACAGTTCAAATTATGATACTGTGTGCAATCTAATTTTAGGATGACAAATTGGAAAGTCACTGATGTGTCCACAAATCAAAAACACCCAGATATTAGCAGTTCAGTGGCACTTTCTTCTTGATATTTTTTCCATTTAATGACTTATGCTTTTTACATATACTTTATTCATTTGCACTGAAAACAAAGTATATAATTTGTATATATCTTATATATTTGGGCTCAATGAATGAAAAAAATGTAGACTAGACCATAAAGCTAATTTTTCATGAATTGGCTCTTGTGCAAAAATGTCTTGCTCCCTACTGGGTTAAACATAAATGAGAAAATGTTCTGGAAGAACCAAATGGGCCTCTCAACCATATGTGCCAAAGACCTTGTAAACACAGTTTAAGTCCTTTCACAAAGAAAATAAGAAACTTAGGATCATGATACTAATTTAGTTGGATGACAGTGGATGACTGAGAAGGCAAGGAGGTAATATAGTACTGGGAAGAAAAGGCAGGCATGGTAGTGCTTCCTTAGGCCCATGTGAATATTCACCCCAGATCATTGTTAAATCCTCTTGATAGAAGAGAAATTACAGGAGGTACATGGTACACAATAGAGAACTAAATACTAAATCAACATATTATGGAGCAGGACAGACATGTGCAAAGTCACTAGGCAGCAAGACTTAACTGTAACCCGACTGAAGGAATTAAAATAGCTAAAGAAAGTAGTTGTCAATCAGAAAAAGGGTTATATGAGAGTCACAAAAGTACAGACAGAATGTCAATTGGACATTCTGTTATTGAGACTTTCTAAGTGTCTTATTTGGACTTGGATAGTCCAGTGTTTTTAGTTTCCAGGAAGGTAACTGTAAGGGATCCCATGGAAATCACACCAGACACGGGAAATCACATAAGGGAGTTTATTAAGCAGAGTGTCTTCCTGCAGGGTAAGAGAGAAAATGAGAGGAAAAGAAAGGGTGCACACAGGAAAGTGTGAAAGCGAGGAAAGAGAAAGTGAGTAGGAAAGAGAGAAAGATGAGGAAAGATGGCGGGGTAGCTATAGTAAAGCAGTTGAATTCTGCCGGGCTAACAGGGGACCAATATTGGAGAAGGATATTTGCAAGCTGACTGATGAACCAATAGCTAGCTAGGATGTTCACAGATTGACAAGTGGTTGGGAGGTGGGGAAAATGACTGCACCGGAAAGGTTAGGGGGAGCAGCTTTGTACATTACAGTAACAAATTTTTAAAATGCAATATATAATAATGATCCATTTAAAAAAAGCAACATGTTAAAATTCTGTGGTGAAATATTCACAAATTAATTTGGATGCATAAATAAATTTAACTGTGGCTTAAATATAATTTCAGGGTACAAACCATATTTACTAGCAGAGTTCCAATCATGCAGTTAGCTTGAATAAGTTTTTTTCTTTTTTGGTACTGGAGATTGAACAAAGGGGCAGTCAATCACTTAGACACACCCCTAGCCTTTTTTTAATTTTTATTTTGAGACAGAGTCTCACTAAATTACGTAGGGCCTTCGTAAGTTGTTGAGTCTAGTTTGAACTTGTGATCCTCCTGCCTGAGTCTCTGGAATTACAGGTGTGTGCCATCATGCCTGCCTTGACTGTTTTCAGGGGCTGAGTTTTGAAGTCATTTGCATGGGCATCTTCTAGACTTCAGACCCCTCCAGTAGCGTGAGTCATCCACCCTTCTACATTCCACCCTTCTCCATTTCCAGGCCTACATAACTCTCTGTGTCTTACTTCTTGCTTTTTGGGTTTTGAGAACTCTCCCTTTCTTTGTTCTTATTACCTACCCTGTGTTCCATTAACATAAATATTTCTTTCAGGCTTTTCATCTTTCCTCAATATTATTTTTGTTCTTTCTATCAATTCCTGTGCAAATATTATTATAAATTTTATTTCTCATTTTATATCATTTAATCATAATCCTACATTTGATTTACTAGAAACACCTCATGGAAGGATTGAATAACAATTCTCATGCATCCTGGTCCATAAAGCCACCTCAAGTTTCCAGAGGAGGGAAACCCTTCTGAGTGCTATGTGGATAGGGACAAGAGGAGTGATTGTCCTTGCTTCATGAACACTTTCATTGAGGGTTTTGACATCTAGGTTTATAATATTTTTCTGATTTTGTTCTGCCTTTGTCTGGTTTTGAAATAAAGTGAACTCTCTGTAGGCTATTACTACCTGGTCCACTTAGGATTGCTCCCTAACTTTTAACTGTCCATGTGTTCCTAGTCTAGGCAAAGAATAGTCTCAGGAAGGCCTCCTACAGTAGAGATTGTTATATCTCTCCTTAGTCATCCATAGGAAAAAGCACATAGTAAGTGATTCTCAGGAGCAGTGAGTTCAAGTTTGCCCAAGACTTCAGTACGTGTTTTTTGAGAAGGACAAATATTGGTAGGAGCTAATCCATACAGTGAGTTCAAACTCGCCCAAGCCTTCAGTGTGTGTTTTTTGAGGAGGACAAATATTGGTAGGAGCTAATCCATACTCCTTCTATACCATGGAACTTCTCAATACAGGTCTTTATGTCAGTGTAGCATCAGGCACTTCTGTGACTCAGCCTCCCTTAGCAGTTGCAACAAGATGTAGAACCTCTTCCCCAGGCTACATCCTCCAAACATGTGGGTGATCTTCTTGTATGCCTTCCCTCAATTGGTTTAAGGTAGAGGAATTATTTCAAAGCTGAGAGACAGAGGAATGAGGGGAGACATAGTTGCTCTCTTTCAAACGATTTTTCCTTCAAAGACCTCTAGCACTCCTAAAATAGTCAAGGGAGTCTAGGTTTTGACAGATCTTCTGGAATGCCTCTCCTTATTAAACCACTTGGGATTAATTGACTTTTAATGGCCATTTCTTTGAACATAAAATGAAGCAGAGTCTACAAAAATGCTGGTACTTTTCTAGAGTTTTTGGATGGGATATAAAGTAAGTACATTCTATAGTAACTCCATGAGAGAAACAAAGGACTATCTACTGCATTTCTACATCCTCACCAAACATATTAGATTGTGTCTACAAAAAAAAAAAATCTTGAAGTTCTTAAAGAAAAGAATTTTAGGTTGAGGAGCATTGTGTGAATTCATAAGAACCTTTCAAGCTTCTACATTGTTCATGTTTGGAATATTTATAAATGAGTATGTATTCCCTTTGTAGTTGTAAACAACCAATAAAGATTACTTTACAAGAACTCTGACCCAATTCAAAGCATTCCTACATTTAAGAGCATAACCAGCAGAATGTGTTTAGTAGTACTTTTTGGTCTAGTCTAAGATGTTAAAAGATTAGTACATCCTGACTAAACTGAAGAATGGCAACAGGGTTAAACTGCATACCTTTATCTGCCCAGATGCCTCACTTTCTTTTCTCTTCATCAATTTTGCTGATTCAAACCCCCATGTTCTTTGTAACTAGAAATTCTTGTCAATAACACAGTGAAATAAAGCTTTTCTAACATGGAAATCAATCAACTTCCCAAAAGTACTTCAATACTTAGGTGGTCAGAGGCAGCAAAAGGATTAATACAAATTAATGAGTGGGCTTAATCAGCAGAGTGTACAAAAATACTAAAAAATATTCAGTTCAGACTCAGCAAAAGCTCTAATTTCATATATAATTATAAGTCCTGGGAAAGAGTATGGGTTTCAATTCTTTGTTTCCCTTCTAGCCATGAATTTTCCTGTATGTGCAGAGTTAAACAGGAATGCAAGAATTCATTCTATATCTCTTGGATCACTCATCTAAATGAAATTTTGATAAATGAATTTGAGAGGATGAGAAAAGAAATTAATGAAAAGATTTCTTAATGGGAACTGCTGCTCATTTGTGGAACCCTACCCTTAACTCTGTGTGTGTGTGTGTTAGGGGAAGGGTTTCAGTGGGATGTTACTCCAATCCCTAGCCTAGTAAGGGAGGTACTACAGTTTGGATATGAATGACAACCAAAGGCTATGATTGATCCCAAGTCAATGGTGTTATTGGAAGGTGGTGAAATATGTAGGAGGTAGGGCTTAGTGGAACTAAGTTAGGTCACTGGGGCCCCAGTCTCTTTCTCTTTCTTGCTTCCCAGTTGCCACAAAGTCAAGAGTCTTCCTCTGCTACACACTCCTACCATGTTGTTCTGTGTTATCCCAGGTCAAAGCAACAGGTCCAGGATATCATGGATGGGAACTCTGAAACCATGAACCAAAATTAAACCTCCCTTCTTACAAGTTGTTGTCTCAATGACAGAAAGCTAACTAACATATGAAGCCTCAAGGGACCTAGTTGGAAATTTTGAAACATGGCCCCTGAAAGTGAGAGACAGAGGGTGGGTGCATGACTTGTGTCTGAAATAACTACAGCTGACTCCAGTGGCCATATCCAAGAAGGGCTGATTTTTGATGATAGAACTAGGAAAATGCAGGTATATTGGGCATGCTTGCAAAGTTGTTGGTGCAAAGTACGTATAGATCATTTCAAATAGAGGGGATTTGAGCTATGTTGGGGGAAATAGGGAGAACAGGACTGGGGTTGTTCTCCAACCCAGAGAGATCCTAAGAATGGATTAGAAGACTTTAGCAGGAAGAATCAAAACTGTACTACAGTATGCCTTGGGAATGTTAGAAGAACTCCGACTACCTGGAATAGAGGTGTCTCTTCAAGGAAACTATTAGAGAGAGGTCTCCAGAGTTGTGAGTGTACCACAGTAGAGCCAAGTTCAAACATCTGCAGGCACAGAAAGCTTGAATACAGTTTATGATGATACCGGTTCACGTTAAAATTGCATTCTTTCCTAGTCTCTTTTTCCTTCCTTATTCTGTCCTGGCAGAAGCACCAGCCCATTCTTTAACTATTGAAGGTTTCCAGCCAGAAAGGGGTCCTAGGTAAGTGATAACACAAGAAATTGTAAACAGATGATGATGTTCATTCACAAAGTTGTGTTTGGCCTACATCACAGACTATGCTTATTCAATTCAGCGGTAAAATGCACACTAAACACACTGGTGGACTCAGGCAAGCCATCCCAAGAGTTCTCTTCCTCTGCCTCACTACTGACCTATGGCAGTATCTGTCTTGTTCACGTCTGAATATTACAAAAGCCTGCCACTTCATTAAGAATATGAAGTGAGATATCTTCAGTGCATAAGCCATCATGGAGATTCACAGGTATGCACAGGTCTAAACAAAAAGGTCATAACATCACATGATAAGGCAACGTCCAGGCAAGTAGGTATCCTGCCTGGGCACCACCGCCAGCAAATCAGAAAGTCACTGGGGCAGTTGGTAAACTTTTGGTCAGAGTCAAACATTCTATTGCTGCATCTGGTGAGTTCCTGCTAATCACATCATCCATTCTGCTTTTTACACTAGGAACAAACTACATTTTCGGGAAATGGAAACCCGTAAAATTCGGTTGTGCCTCCAGACTTCTATAGTCCATCCTTTCCAGAGTCTCTTGACTCTCTCAGTCCATCCGCTTAGGCGAGGTCAAACATTCCAAAAATGTTGCGCTGCTATGCGACGACCTCCTCCTTCGGAACCCAGACCCTGTGAGGCAAAGCAGCTCCATGATGTCACCGCGTCCGGACGTGCCCCGCCCCTAGGCCGTTCTTCCCGCCCCGCCCGGCTCGTCGCCAGGGGACGCTCGTGGGTCGGATCTCCTAGGCAACCAGTTGCTCCGCCCCCTCCGCCCCTTTAACCTTTAGGGTGAGCGGGTTCCGCGTCCCTCGCCCTCTCCCCTTTCCCCCTCCCCCTTCCCTATCCCCTTCGCTCTGGCTGTCCGGACCGGAAGCGAAGATGGCGGCGGTGACTGCTGGCGCGGCTTCAGCCGAGCTGGTGATCGGCTGGTGCATATTCGGCCTCTTACTACTGGTAGGGGAGGCGCTTGGAGTTTTCCCAGTGTTTGCACTGGTGGCAGAAGAGAGGGGCTGGTCCTCCAGCTGGCCTCTCCAGGCCCTGGAGACCCTCTTTGCCCCGCCCTGCTTTTAGCTTGTATTCGGGGCTGGTCTCCATCGGGGGCGGGGGCGGCTCTGGGAAGGCGAGGAGGGGGCGCTGATTTCCGGCGTCTTTTGCTTCCTTTTCACCGATGACGTCTAAAGTGCAGGTGTCATTTACCGAAACTCTTGCTTGATGCCTTGATTGAGGCCTGGGGGTCGACGAGACCCTCGGGGTTGAGAAGGGTGTGGTGGCCTTCCATCCCCAGTAAGGCTAGAGCCCTGGGTGTGAGGCGGCAGCCCCGGGAGTTTTCCAGTTTAGTAGGCAATGGCGTTGTTGACTGGTCTGATTTTTTGAATGGTTTTTTTTCCCGGTGTTCCCTACCCCTGGTGTTAGTTAGTAAGTCTCCAGCCTTCAGTGCCCATTGTGCGATTCCGCCTTGGTGACGTGAGTTGCTCGTTCTGACTTCGAGGTGTCACATTCTTTTCCAATCCTTTTTGCTAAGTGTAGAACAATTGTAGGGTAGAGCGGTAACCCCTTTCTAGGGCCAGTGCCAGGATATGCTACTCCTGTGTCGCCTCAAGGGCCGTCGACAGCTTTTTGTTTCTGACTATTCCATGGGTCTGTAATGGTCCCAAATGACCTAGTTCTTATTTCCCTACCCTAAAAGACAATTCGTTTTTTTTTTTTTTTTTAAATTTGTTCTTCCTTAAATCCTTCTACGTTCTCAGAATTCTTTCCTCATTGCCTTCATCCTGTCCTGTTGTTTCATATTCCAATGTATTTTGACTTCTTGCAAAACAAAAGATTTTTACTTCTAGAAATTTGACATTTGAATTTAGTTTATCAGATGCCCTAGGACTGTCTCCAATATGTTCTGTTAGTAAATTTTTTCAGCAGAAACTCCTATTTTTTTTTTTTTTTGGTGTGTATGTGTTTGTGTGTGTGTGTGTGTGTGTGTGTGTATGAAAATGTGAAATGTAAGGAAAGGCTTCTCTTGCTGCCTTCACTTTCACACATGCCTTTGCACCAGAACATGCTTACCCGCTCTTGAAGGAACTGGAAACTAAAGGTTGGCTGTGGCCTTCAGAGCCATCTACTCCTATGCTTGGAGAATTCCCAAACTTTTCCAGCCCATCATATTCAGTTTATTTAGAAGAAAAGAAACAAGCATATAACCAGTATTGAAGTCCAGTGCATTTAAAACACAATAGGTTTTCTGTTATCTGTAGAAGGATACAAATGAAACAAAACATGGTCTTTAGCAAGGCTTGGAGATAGCTGGGAAAAAGAAAATTCTTGAAACATGTATTTTAAGCATGAAAGCCACAGTAGGAGTTTATAAAGAAGTAGTATTTCTGAGAGCAGAACAACTTTGATAGTAAGAATTGAGGTAGGTTTTAGATAGATGAAGAGGGGATGGCATTTTATTTGGTGAAAGTATAGCAGGAACAAATAAAATAAGAAGGCAATTAAGGAACCAGAAACCTGGATGCTTCATATTTTACCCACAGTATTTAAAAAAAAAATCATGGGTCAAAATTTAATAAATTTTTTACTGCTTTTTTCAAGCACAGTCTTAAGTTACATTGCCTTTTTTTGTGTGTGTGGTGGTGGTGAAGACAATGACAACTAGCAGTTTGGTGCCATTGTCTTGATTCCTGGTAATGCACCAACAGTTTTTATCTACTGTGACTTATGAACCATGAGTGAAAAGGCAGATGACATCTTGGTGTATTGAGTACTCTGTAAGAATAGAAATATAAGGCTCAGATCCCAGTGAATTGAAAACAAATGAGAATAGTTTTCAATTTTGAATCTCTAGAACGAGTTTTAGGGACAAGCAGGGGCCTGGGGACTTCAAACTTTTAGAACTACTGCCAGACATCTACTGAAGAATTGTGACACTGTGTTCCTACTTTTGTGATGATCTTGAGCAAACAGAATGGATTTCAATTTCTTCTACCACATAAAAATGATTAAATTTGGTCTTTCATGCTTATAATGTGTTTACTGTAACAAATCTAAACTTTCTACTTAATTCCCAAAGTCTTCAATAATTTGATTCAACCCATCTTTCAATTACCTTTTTCAGTACTATAGAGATGATCTCCATTTCTGTAAAACAAGTTTATCTTTTTCTTAAAGTGTGAGTATCATCTAAACACTGGTTAGAAATATAAAATATATTGCCCCAACCCACTGAATCAGAATTTGCTGTTTAACAGGATCCCAGGAAGTTTGTATGCTTATTAGTTTAATGCCTGCTCCTTTATCTTTCCTTAATTATTCAGAAAGTTATATATTAATTTATTTTATAAATAAAATGCTCTAAAATATTATTTCATATGACACTTCATAATAATTCCTATTTGCTAATTAGTTACTGTGGCTAACCACTGGGCTAAATATTTAATCCTTATAATCTTCTGTGAAAGTATTCTTATGCCTATTTTATAGGACATTGGTTTATTTATGATACAGTTATATTGCTAACTACAATATAACCTACATAAACAAGATCTTTCGGGTTCTTTTAAAATGTAAAGGAATTCTGAAACCCAAAAGTCAAAACCTGTGCCTTACCTATTTGCCTGGTTGTCTTCCTGATGCTGGCACACTCCTTTTTGATAATACCAACCACTTTGAACTTTACAAAAGTGCATATTTTTCTTGAAATCTATCAAGACTTTTGTTGAACACTTTGTGTTGAGTACTCTGTAAGAATAGAAAGATCAGTCTTGGATGCCAGTGAATTCAAAACAAATTTGAGGAACATTTAAAATATTTATTCATTTAAAAATTTAAAATCAAACCCAATATATATTAATATAAATAACATTTTATGTTTCTCAAAACAAAATATTAGTAAACTGTTGAACCAGAATTTAAATCTAGGTCTTTTTTTATGTACTGGTGATTAAATCCAGGGGTGCTTAATCACTGAGCTGCATCCCCAGCCCTTTGTATGTATTTTTTTTATTTTTTATTTTTTATTTTGAGACAGGGTCTTGCTAAATTCCTTAGGGCCTTAGTTGCTGAGGCTGCCTTTGAACTTGAAATCCTCTCCCTCATCCTCCTGAGTTGCTAGTTATAGCTTACACCACTGTGCCCAGCTCATAGGTCCTATTTTTATTGTTTTTGTTTTGTACCAACATCTGAGTTCCAAAGTCTAAGTCTTTTCTTACCTATTTTTTTCCTCTGTTGATCTGTCACCAGTTGAAATGACAGCAATATGAAGGAATGACTCATAACTTTGATTTCAAATGCATTATGTTAAGTGAAAGAGGTCAAACTCAAATGACAATGCTGTATGAGTACCTAGTAACATTCTAGAGAAGACAGAAATTGTAGAGGCAGATAACAGATTGTGGTTGTCAGGAATTGGAGGTAAAGAGCATGGTTAACTACAAAGAGATAAAGGGAAATTTTCTGGGGTGGTGAACTCCTCTGGATTTTATTTAGAATAATGGTTTTTAAGTTTGACTGATTAGAATCCTCAGGCATTTAAAATACTGATGCCTGGAGGACCCCCCTCCCCCCACTAACTATTCACTTGATGGGGAGTTGGAGGGGGCAAAAGGTATGCATTTTATTTTATTTAATTTTATATATATATTTTTATTAGAGTCATAGTTATGAATAGTAGTTGACTTCATCTTGGCAAATTTATACATCCTTGGAATTTGATGTCAGTTTATGTACCCCTCCCCCCATTTTCTCGCCTTCTGCCTCTGCCCATTCTCCTTCCTCTACTCTACTGTTCTTCCTTTTTCTCATGTATTTATTTATTCTTGTTTGGTTCTTTCTAAAAAGTTCATTTTGCATTTCCTCCCCTTTCCCATCGCTCTTCTCTCCCTCTTGATCTCCTTCTTTACTGACTTCCTCCATAGGTTTACGATATCCAATCCTACCCTCCTTCTTTCCTTTATTTTGCTGTAGCTTCCATATAGGAGAAAAAACACTGGGCCCTTGATTTTCTGGCTTATTTCATTTAGCATGATGTTCTCGATTTCCACTCATTTATCAGCAAATGCCATAATTTCATTCTTTATGACTGAGTAAAATTTCATTGAATATATACATACCACAATTTCTTAATTCATTCCTCTATTGGGCCTTGGGACTGATTCTGTAATTTGGCTATTGTGAAGTGTGCTGCTATAAACATTGAAGTGACTATTTTACTATAGTATGCTGATTTCAGTTCTTTTGGATAACTACCAAGGAGTGGAATAACTGGGTCATATGGTGGTTCCATTCCTAGTTTTTTGAGGACTTTTCATATTGCTTTCCAGAGTGGTTGTACTAATCTGCAGTCCCACCAGCAGTGTAGCAGTGTACCTTTATCCCCATACTCGCACCAGCATTTATTATTATTATTTTTGTGTTCTTTATAATTGTCATTCATTTTGGAGTGAAATGAAATCTTAATATAGTTTTGATTTGCATTTCCCTGATTGCTAAAGACATTGAATGTTTTTCATATATTTGTTGACCATTTGTGTTTCTTCTTTTGAGAAATCCCTGTTTAGTTCCAAAAGATATTTAAAAACTACCCAGGTGATTCTAACTCATGGTCAAGGCTGAAAAGCATTGATTTAATATGTCCTCAACCCCATATAGTTGAAATATAGTCCCTGGACCAGTAGCAGCAGCTTCTGGGAACCCATCACTAATGCAGATTTTTAGGCTCACCCTAGGCCTCTTGAATCTAAGACTCTGGGTTGGGGACCAGCATTCTGTACTTTAATGAACTCTCCACTTGATTCTGATGCTCCCTAAAGATAGAGAATCACTTTAATGATTCCTTCACTAGAAGAGTCTTTATGATAAAGTTATCAAGAATACCTGGTTGACAAGAGTTTCACTTCAGTATCTCTGGGTGTGTTTTATCTCACTTGCTCTGCACATGAATCCATTTTCATTGTTGACTTTTCTTTATTTAATATCCTTTAAAATTTGAATTATAGTAATTGCATAGTAATTATTGCCAGTTAATCTTTTGAACTGTCATAACAAGGCAAAAGTTAATTTTGATCTAAGTTATGTTCTATGATGATTCAGTAATAAGCCTAGGATAGGACAATAACTAGTTATATTTCCTTTGGACCAAGAGATCCACAAGAAAAAGGGAGTCAAAGCTGGTTATAATTATGATATTGTATGTAACCATTAATGGTAACACTGTGTTTTATAAGGACATATGTAACTGAGCACTGTTATTAATAATGTGTATTTTAGCATCGAAGCAAAGTTGTACTACATTCATGAAATAGACTTTGAAAATGCTAAATTTTACAAATGTTTCCTTATACATGTAGAAGCTTCACATTACATAATGTTTCCTACTGGAAACCTTTAAGCACATACAAAGTCAGTGCTGGAAAATACATAGGGGAGTAATGAGCATTCTTTTTGTTCTATTTCAGGCTATTTTGGCATTTTGCTGGATATATGTTCGTAAATACCAAAGTCAGAGAGAAAGTGAAGTTGTCTCCACCATAACAGCGATTTTTTCTCTAGCAATTGCACTTATCACATCAGCACTTCTACCAGTGGATATATTTCTGGTTTCTTACATGAAAAATCAAAATGGTACATTTAAGGTATGTATTATCATACTATGTAATTTTTTTTCTTTCAAGTTCTGAGCAATTAAATCCAGTATGTTTTGTGTTTCCTTTTTTGTATCTGAGAGTAAGAATAGAAATGCAGCATAAAGGCTAAGAATGCAACATGATAAAATAGAAGCAAACTATTAATTGACATAAGAAACTATTAATTCAGTAACCTTGCAAATGTGAGAAATGCCTTTTGTTAATCTGAAAATATTTTAAGTAAGCATAATAGGTTTTATTTTTGTGCCTCATAATTCTTGAAGCTAATATTTGTTGAATATTTACCATGTGTCAGTTCCTATTTTGTTTTTTACGTGTATTAACATCCTTTGATCTCCCAAACAACCCTATGAGGTAGATAAGATTATTCATAGTTTTAAGGATAAAAACCAAGTTTCAGCTTGTCAGTGTTGGTGGTGCCCATTTTTTTAGTAGTCATTGTCTGCATCATAATTTTTATTGTTTATCATTAATGAAATTGCATTATACTCATTTGAACAAGATTTTAAGAATTCATCCTCCTTAAAAGCAAAAATATTACTTGTTAAAACTAAGGCTGTATATTAAATTTCTCCTAAAAGAAGAAAATACACAGATGTAATTCATGTGCTTACTTTATATTTATTAAATATAAATGTGATATAAATAACTAGAAGAGCACAAAATCTATGGTGAATTTTTCCTACTTAATAAAAAACTTTTAAAAAATATTATTAGGATATTATTTATTTGGAAACTGTAGGTTCTCCATTTTTTAACTTTTCTTTATTTGTTTGTAGTTCTGTTTGTTTTAGTCTCTTCAACTTAGACAGCATATTAGGTTTTTTTTGTTTTTGTTGTTGTACTTGACACTTTTTTCTTGATACCTTGAAACATTCTTTGTATGTCTTCCTCCCTCTGTCTTCCCCTTTCTCTCTCTCTCCTTATCTGCTCTTTACAAATGAAATTCTCAGTTTTCATTTGGAGTCAGCTAACTCTCAAAAGTAGAACCCCTCCAGATTTAAAAACTTCTCCCTGATAAACTTTTTTCTCCAAAAAGCTATTGCTGAATCCTTTTCAGGTACTTAGCAAAAAACAAGTGTAAAGTATTTAACAATTAGTTCTTCAGGTGTTGTGCTATAATTGTAATATAGTCATGTTCAAGCAAATATTTGCCACAATGGCTTTAAATCTATTCTAGGTTTATTCATTGGTATAAATGTGTATTGGTTAGCAATATGCTGTGGTATTGCTTTCCATAGTGAATGATACTTGTATTCTAATGTTCTTTTCTCTCACCTCCTCTACACTCTCCTTTCCTCTCCTCTTCTTTTTTTTGGTACTGGGGATTAACCCCAGACTCTACTAAATGAGCTACATCCCCAGTTCTTTTTATTTTGAGGCAGAATCTCATTAATTGCATTGGCTGGCCTTGAAATTTAGATCCTCCTTCTTTGGCCTCCAGAGTAGCTGGAATTACAGGCAGGTGCCACCATGCCCAGCTCCTAATGTACACTTTTTATTCCTAAATCCCTCCTTTCTCCGCCTTCTTATAGAAGGTGTATATTACAATGTCCAAGTTGTTTCTGATTATATTTCTTTTAACATAAAGCATTGTACATAATTTTAACTAGATAATTGCTTAGTTTCTAACTTCTTGTGAAATAATCTACTTTTATATAAAAAAGAACCTTAAAGCTTAGCTATAGATCCTCTAGTAAACAGTCTTGTGTAGTTTGAATAGTGAACTATACCATTAAAAATGATAAATTGACACTAGTGTGAACAAATATTCTTTATTTTATACAGCATGTAAAAAAAATTTAAAGTTAGTAATTAAGATATGGCATCAAAACAGTATTTTCGTGTTGTTTATATCCTACTCTTATCCCCTAGTGATTAATCTCTTTATGGCCTGTTGTTATAACATATGTGGGTTGAATGTTATTACTTTCTCATTTCTATTTTCAGATGGTGGTTATTATATCTTAGAACTTTGTCTTCTTCTCTGAACCTTAAATACATTTATTTATTTAACATTTATTATTTAAATGTTATTATTTAATGTTTAGCACATAGTATGTGCTTGACAAAGTAGTTTCTGGAGATTTTGATGAAAACAAATAAAGTTGCTATTTTCATGGAGCTTAGAGTATGTAACGCCAGACAAGTAGTCAACAAATAAATAAAATAAGGTAACATCTTAGTGATAAATTCTGTAAGGATACATAATATATTGATATGAGATTCTAATCAGGTTGTGGGTAATGCAGAAATGAGTGAGATGAGACCTGAATAGGAGCCAGCTCAGAGCCAGAGAGAGAAGTCTCAGCAAATACAAAAGCCCTTAGGCAGGATGAATTGGCTTTTTTTGACTGAAGTGTGCTGTTGAGGTTTTACTTTTGTTTAAGCTAAGAACCAGAGGAAGACAGGGATCAAATGGCTTATAATTTTCATGTTAGTAAATTTAGATTTTCTCCTAATAGAAAATTAGTGAAGGTAAAAGGTGCAGGTGAGTTGAATTGGAGTGGTGCTATTGGACAGAAATGATTAAAAGCAATATATATTTTGGAGGTAGAACTTCTGGATGTGTTTATGGATTGGATATGAGAGGGTGAAGGTAAAAGAAAACTGGAGCACTGATACCTGGGTTTTTATACAGCTTAGAGAAATAGGGAAATCTAGAGGAATAATGGGGCATAAGCATGCACATGGGTATATGAGGGAGCGTAGAGAAAAAAATGTGTTGTAAATAAGTTATCTTCAAAGCAACTATTTTATATTTGCAAGTGGAGGTATCAAGTAGGAAGTGAAGCTCTGAAGAGAGCTAGGATTGGAGAGAAGTATTTGGGAGAAAACATTTGAATATCATTTAGATCTGTAGACTGGTAACTAGGGAGACTGAGTATTGAAAGAAGACTTGACATTGGAATATTTCAATATGTAGAGGCCATCAAAGGGAAGAAGGTGGAACCTGAGAAGTAAGAGGAAAAGTAGAAAAGGAAATCAGGAGAAGATAAAATAGTTAAAAATAGTTTTTTGAGTGTTGTTGAGAGGTGAAATGAAAGGGATAGAGAAGTGACAACTGGATTTGGTCATTGGTAACTCTGAAGAATAATTTTAGCATAGCAGTAGGGTGGTCAGGTTGGAGTCAGTTAAATATGGACAGTGAGGTCAGGATGTAGTGATAGGGAATACTGTCAACTCTTCAGGAAGGTTTGTCCTCTAGGGAAGTAGGGGGTGGTGGTTCATGTTTTTATCTGTGGTCGTAATGTCTTTGTCTCCTTGAGATTAATGGGAATTATAGAGTTTGTATACTTTAAACTACAGTAGAATGGGAGGAATTTTTGAGAATGGAGATAATGTGTCATTGCAAGGTGTAAATGCTTGACAGCTGTGGAGGTAGCCAGACCTCTAAGTCAGTGGTTCTCCACTATTGACATTTTGTGCTACGTAATTCTTTGTGGTGGGGGACTTAGTTTTTCAGATGCCTACTTAATAGATGCCTGTGGCACTCTGATTGCGCCTCCCTCTGGCCAGTATCTCTAGACATTTCAAATGCCCATGGGAACAAAATGGATCCTGAATGAAAACTACTGATCTAAGGTAAGGTTATCAGGCAAAAGTGAGGAGAGTCATGCTGGAATTTTAGGTTGGACACTGGGTTTTATAAAGTCATCTTGAAGGATAGGAAAAGGAATTTACATATGTGACCCCACTACATTTTTGTTCTATGGAATTCATATCATTTTCCTTTCTTCTGAAACATTCTTCTGTAATAGTCTCTATTTAGTATTAGTTTTTGAGTGTCTTACGTTCCTTTGGGTCTTAAGTGATTGAAGTTTCTTTTTGTTTCTACTTTGGGAGGCAATAGTTTATAAAACATATCAAGGGTATAGTGGTTTTCAAAAGTAAAAGAAGGAAGGTTTAATAAAGTAAGCTGTCTTGACAGTAAATCAAATGTTTTGGAGGCGAAGGAGTGTGTAAAAGCCAAGTACACTAATAGTACTTGAGTGATGTTGTATATATTACACATATTTGTAGCTTTAGAATAGTAACAGTTTTACTCTCTATTGCCTAGAATTGGTTAGACAAAAGAAACTTCTAGAGTAAAAGATGTTAAATTTGAGTGATTATTTGGCTATAAATTACCTTCAAAGTTTCTACTTTCAATCCCCCCCCACGTCCCCCTGTGTTTGGACTCTTGTCCAATTTTAAAGTTTGAATTTTAAAAGTGTTTCTTAGAACATTACTACTTCCTGGGGCTATCTTGGAAACTAGGGACTCTTTATAAATATGTAACAAGTGGAAAAGCTATAATTATCCTCTTAGTCCATTGATAAATTACTCTTCATTTGATCATCTTCATCAGAAATCTTTTTAAATTTCCAATTTGATGCATAAGCAATCACTAAAGAAGCACCACTCTTAGGAGCTGAAGCTTTGGTGGTTATGTATATATGCATTTGGATACTAATTAAATCATTGAGAAAAAAATTTGAAATCATTATATAGAATTTTCCTCAGTGCTTTCCATTCCAATTGGTAAGCACTATGTATGCTTTCTTTCAATTTTTAAAAGTGTTTTTAGGTGTTTCTTTTGTTCCCTTTTTTCACCCAAAGAGATGGTTGCATGTGTTAAAACTATTGGTAGCAACATGTTCTTTTCTCTCTACTCAAAAGTACTTCATGTGTATGTTTCTCTGCCAGTTTTTTAAATAGGTTTTATTGTTTTTAATGTCTGTGTGGTATTCTCTGCTATGAATATACAATAGTATGTTTTACCATCTTTCCTGTGGGTTTTTAGATTGTCTCCAGTTTTAAAAATGTTTTAAATAACACTGCACTGAATATGGTTGGTCAAAGAAATTTTAAGCAAAAACCATAATTGTTACTTGGTGCAGGCTAGCATTTACTGGGATAAGGATCAGCAAGTGCTCATGTTCATGTATAAGCTGACATTATGCAAGAGATAAGCTCTCCCATAGTGCAAGTACTTCAGTACTTCAACACCCTTTCTTCTGTCTTAAAGGGCAAGCAGAAGAGTGGTCTTATAGATAGATAAACACTTGGGACTAGAGTATCAAGTAGTCTGAGCTAAGTAGGTACAAGCTGTTCATAGGGTCATTAGGACATGTTCATTAGGACATTCTCATTGCTGAATACCTGTTGAAGACTGTGGGCTCCTTCGTCACAGGAGTAGTTGAAATTAAGTGTGGTTTCTCTTGTGTGGGGAAGGGAGGCCCTGTTCAGGCTACCTTGTTGCCAGGGAAATCAGAAAGAATCCCAGGGTCATTCATTAACCAATGCTACTTTTAAATCTATCCCTATACTGATATCTATCTTAACTTGTGAATATTTGTAGGATAGACTCAACAAAGGATATCTAAGTCATAGACTCTCCTCCTATTAATGCAAAGGAGACGCTTTTGACTTCACATTTTGCCACTACTTCATATTATTAATGTTTTCTATTATACCAGTTAGGATGAAACATTATTAAAATTATTATTATTTTCATGTTATACTAGTAAAATGTAATAATTGAGAAATTTCTTATCGTTGGTCTTTTTCAAATTATTTCCTGGAGTTTGCCTGTTTTTTCAGATAGAGTTTTAGAATCAACATATCAATATGCTCTACCCTTGGTACATTGGAATTCCTTCTTTCCTCCCTCCCCTTTCCACTTCCCTTCTTTCTTTCTGTTTTCTCTCCTCCCTCCCTCCTTCCTTTTCTTTCTTTCAAGAGACAAGTTCTTGCTTATTGCCCAGGCTGTCACTGAACTTCTAAGTTCAAGCAATTTTCCCACTTTAGCCTTCCAAGTAATTGGGAGTATAGGCACATGCCATCACGCCTGGCTCACTCAGAACACTGGGGTTTTGATTGGCAATATATTATTTTTATAGATTAATTTGGAATGAATTAGTATTTATGATCTTTCATGTTGGGACAGGCGATTTTCCATTTATTTAGGTCTTTTACAGTCTATAGTTAGGTTAGTTTTCTTTATATAGTTAATTTTTAAAATTTGGCTTATTAAGCTGTATTTTTATAGCTCTTTGGAAAGTGCTATTGTTTGTTTTGGGTCTCGGTTTTGCACTTGCAAGTTTGGATTTTCCACAATTTTATTTTAGTTATTTATCTGCAAGAAGTTCATAGATGCTCATTGTTAGATGTGTTTATAGGAAAAAAACAAGAAAAATCCTAAATTATTTTAAGAAAAGTAAGTGTTGATAATTTCCTTAACAGCATTCATAGTGGGATGTTGACACTGACTTGAATTCTTGAAATGTTTATTTAAAAAAATGACCTGCATTCTAATTTGAACCTTGCTACTTAATATCAATGACCAGTTCCATAGACTCTCCAGGTTTAATTTTTCACATCCATAGAATTTAGGGTATGAGACAAAAATATTTGATATTATACCTCCATTCTGATTCAGTAGTGCATAGATTTTTTCCTATTGACAAGATTAATTTGAATTATATCTTACGTAAGTTTATTAATTTAAAGAACACTTATAAGGTATGAATACAAAGGAGTTTAGATAGACTTTTATGTATTTTAAAAATGATAATCTGTTCAAGTATTTATAAAATACAAATTACATTTGTTAATGTCTGCATAAATTCATCACTGTTTTCCATTGCCTTCAGGACAAAGTCCAAAATACTATGACTCACAAGTCTCTCCAGCATATGCCCTTCCTTTCCCTTATTCCACCTGCTTTCTCTTACTTTTCTAGTGAATCTGCAGTTTAACTTCTTGCGGTTTTTCTAACTCTTCATGTATATTCCTTTCTCTTTCCTCTTTCATCTCTTTCTTTCTATCTTCTCTCGTTTTCCCTAAGAACATCCTCTCTTACCTTTGGTCTCTCATTTTAGATAATTTTGGGGAAGTCATTCCTGATCTTCAGTTCAATTGGGTGCCTTTTGTTTCCTCAGAACTGTTGTCTTATTTAAGCATTTCCCTATTGAAATTTATCTGTTTACTTGTCTGTCTCTCTTTTATTGAAAACATAGACCATACCTTATTTGAGTTAATGATAAACTTTAAAAGTGAAATTCTGTCAAATTAAATCTTAACTGTTGGGCAAGTGGATGTTAAAATTAATATTGCTATTGTTTCTTTACTGTCCTAGGACTGGGCTAATGCTAATGTCAGCAAACAGATTGAGGATACTGTATTATATGGCTACTATAGTAAGTATCTTTTAGTTATATTTCCTATTTAGGCTGCTGTCAGAATGTAGAATAAAGCTACATTTAAACTTTTAATTTTGATATCACATATGAGATTACTATTTTCTGAACCAGGAATAAATAAATAATATGTCTTAATTCTCAATATTCTAAAACTTTTAGTGCCTACTTTGCATCTTTTGGGTTTGCTTATAACACTTCTTTATGATGATTCGATCTGGTTACTTTAAGTTTCATATCTCTTGTGTTAGCATTGCTGATTTCCCATACTTACTTGTGCTCTTTATTTAAAAATCTGTTTTCCAGAATTTTTTTGGTAAGTGTTGACAATAGTAGAGCACTCTCCCTGAAGAATTTTCACCATTAACTTTATTGTACTCTACAGAGGCATTTAATTCAGAGACTATGGTTGATTGGTACCTCCCTTCCTTCCCTTTCCCCTCCCCTTCTTTGAGTATCATATTTTTTAAATTTACAATAACCACCTACATTTTTATTTCTTTTCAAATAATCATGAGACTTATGCTATTAAAGATGTATAATTTCTTATTTATAGAAGAGATTCTATTTCTACTCCTCGGTAAATAAGATGTATAATATTTCAGTTGGAAACTTAAAAAATACAGATATTTCTATTAATGGGAATTTTTTTCAAATGTTTCATTGGATTTTAATTTGGCTATGTTGGTTCTAACCGCATTTTCTCCTGATCTAAAATGTACAGGACCCATTGTGACATTCTATCCTTTGGTATAGGTTTTGGAAAGATTTTATAGTATTTTAATATAGAATTTAATATTTCTAAAAATGGCATTAATAGGGAAAGTGGTGACATTTGGGTGACTTCTTTAGTTACTAGTACTGTATTAGCATTAATTTTCTTGTTAAGTTTTGTATGATTACATAAAATGTTACATTAAAGGATGATGGCATAAGGGTATGTGGCAACTCTTGGTACTGTTTTTGCAACTGTTCTTCATGTCTAAAATTATTTCTAAATAAAAAAAACAAAAGGACAAGAAAGGAGTTTATTATTTCTGATTAATACATTAAATATGTTATAAGGGTAATTGTGAAATTGTTGATAATGGTTCTTAGTAAGTAGACAGTTGCCTTTTCAGTAAAAATTTATTGGAAGGATATAGATTACTTTTTCAAAAACAATTTTGGGGGACAAGTCTATAACTTTTTTAACACTAAAGTAAAGTTATCCTGTAGACATGTGACAAGATAAGCCAACTTTCCTTGTTAGCAAAGTCCAAGTCCAGGAACTATATCTTATCATTGAAACTAGAGGCCACTGAACTAATCTATTAAAACCAAGGTCACAAAAGACTTGTAAACCAGCATATTACTTCATCAGCTCTTTTCAGTTGGTTCCATGTAGGGAATTCAACCTACAGAAAAGTATTTTAGTATTTTTTCAGTTCTTTCAAGGAGAGTATGTCTTCAGTCCTCATGAGGATAAAGTGACTTTAAAATAGAATTTAAAACATGTAGGAAATGGGTCAGTCCTTACAAATAATAGGTGCTTTAGGGGCTTAGTGTTAGTGCTATGCAGAACTTAGGTTGTGCTAAAAAATATAACTTCTTTGAGTTAGGATAGTTGAGACACGCTGGTCTAGGGAAGAAACGTGCATGAAAAGCCAAATTATGAGTAAAATTTTTGATGACTATGAAGTCAAAACAATTTAATTGGATAATATTAATGGTTATTATTATAAAGTTGGTCACATCCATCTAACTATCCACCCAGGCCTTTGGCTTTAACTCAGTGGTGTCCTACAACTAAGAGCCTGAAATAATTGTGCAGTTTCTAAAATAGTTATTATCCTCAACCCCAGCTATTTCTTCTGAAATGCTAGATACTATCTGGTTACCTCTTAGATAGATGTCTTCTGAATTCTGAGAACTAAAAAATTCATAGCACTATATTTATCTATTGCCTCCATCAGATTTTACAGTTGTCTAATCTCTGCTAATACATTGGCACATTTTCAGTCTAGCCTTGCCAGGCACTATGCAAGACTTTTACATTCAGCATCCTTTTTAATTTTCATAAGTACCTGTCTCCTTACCATCCTGCTTTTCTTTTGTATTTTCTACCTTTTACAGAGGAAGAAATTGATGTTAAAGATCATCTTGTTAGTGGCAGAGCCCAAAGTAGAACTTATTTCCTAAGCTGGAGCTATTTGCCTTTAAGCAAATGATTCTGGAGATGTTGCCTATGGGAGTGGTCAGCAGCATTGAACCTCCAGAGCAGCTTCAGAAATTTTCTGGGGACATTTTAAAAATTACAGAATGCTAGATCGTGTTCAGAAGTTCTGTTTTACTTGGTGTGTAAGGCAGCTTGGTAATCCATTACCGAAATGTTAATGGTGCTGTTTCTGATTTTAACACAGGTAGGTTTAGGCAGATGTGGTGGATTTCATAAGGTGTTTCAGGTGCATGAAACACATGCATGAGAGGTTTGGGGCATAGGGAGGCTAAGCATTGAATCCATGAGAACTAGTAGGCTTTTAATTGTCTTCTGTGTTGGGGTTCCATGTGTGCTTTTAAAAGAAAAGCTATCTGCTAACAAAGCATTTGACAGCCTCTTTTCTAGCTTATTAAGGTTAATTTTCAGATGTTAATTAGTGATCATTTAGAGTAGACTGTATACATGTTTTTTAAGAACAGCTGTTTCAGGGCTCTCCTACCTTTGTCAGGTTTTTTAGTGCCAGTAGGTTTTTTAATATGCCAGTTTCTATGAAAAAATCTGGTCACAAAGGTTTAAATTCTTATTAAAGTTCTCTTAAAGTAGTTTTAGTTGTCTTCCTCCATAAAATATTTAAGAATGCTAACTTACAAATTACTGATTTGAATTTATATGTTCACTGCCTTTTTATTCTTTATTATGTTGAAATTCACTGGTCCATTTACACTTTGAATCAGTCTTTTACCTGTACATGATTTTTTGATATTTCATTGCCTTATTCATCTGGAAAATATTGGTTCAATGAATAATATAGGTCTTTCAAATGTTGACACATATCATTATAATTAGTAATTACATTTAGCAATGTCACCACTATTTTTATTAGAAAAGTCCTTTTGTATTGGGAAGTGTAAAACTCAAGATACAAAGGTGATAAATTTAAGTTTTCCCAAATTCTGATTTTCTCATGAAAACTTGAGTTTTATCAGGGTTAACAAGTACTGTCATGTATTTACTTATTTTCTTTGCAGTTTCTTTTTTGTTGTTGTTTTGTTTGCTTGCTTGTTTTTTGATATCTTGCTATTTGTGCAGGATGGCCTTAAAGTCCTGAACTCAAGTGATCCTCCTACCTCAGTCTCCTGAGTAGCTGGGACTGTGGTTGCATGCCACTGCGCTCAATGTTCACTGTTCATTTTTGACAAAGAGTGCTATATAATTAAGTCTGGAAAACCATTGCGCATTGGTCAGTTGTTCTTTCAAGCAAAAAAAGAGGATTTAAAAAAAAATGTGCGTAGTGAATCTCATAACTGCAATAGCATGCTGTTGAGACATTTATAAGACACCAGTGAATATGCTTTAAGTATACTTCTTGTCCCACAGAATATTAAAAGATACATATTTAAGGGTAGATGTTTAATAGACATTTTACTTTCATGAATAAAAGTCCCAAACTCCTTCTTCCTCTGAAGGGTACAAAACAACTGCTAGTATAGTGTGGGTCCACTGTTCTCATTCCTTTTAAAAGGCCAGCAGTTTGTCCACTGTTGTTTCTGTTCCATCAAAAATTTCACATTTAATTTGTTTTGTTTTGTTTTGTTTTTTTGCAGTACTGGGGATCGAACTCAGGGCCTTGTGCTTGCAAGACAAGCACTCTACCAGCTGAGCTATTTATTTCGATAGATGCAGAAAAAGCATTCGATAATATACAGCATCCCTTCATGCTCAAAACACTAGAAAAAATAGGGATAGTGGGAACATTCCTTAACATTGTAAAGGCCATCTACGCTAAGCCCATGGCTAATATTCTAAATGGTGAAAAACTGAAAGCATTCCCCCTAAAAACTGGAACAAGGCAGGGATGCCCTCTTTCACCACTTCTATTCAACATCGTCCTTGAAACTCTAGCCAGAGCAATTAGACAAACCAAAGAAATTAAAGGGATACGAATAGGAAAAGAAGAACTCAAACTGTCCCTGCTTGCTGATGACATGATTATATATTTAGAGGAACCTGGAAATTCCACCAGAAAACTTTTAGAACTCATAAGTGAATTCAGTAAAGTAGCAGGTTACCAGATCAATGCTTATAAATCCAATGCATTTTTATACATAAGTGATGAATCTTCAGAAAGAGAAGTTAGGAAAACTACCCCATTCACAATAGCCTCGAAAAAAAAAAATACTTGGGAATCAATCTCACAAAAGAGGTGAAAGACCTCTACAATGAGAACTACAGAACACTAAAGAAAGAAATTCAAGAAAACCTTAGAAGATGGAAAGAGCTCCCATGTTCTTGGATAGGCAGAATTAATATTGTCAAAATGGCCATACTACCTAAAGTGCTATACAGATTCAATGCAATTCCAATTAAAATCCCAATGATGTACCTTACAGAAATAGAGCAAGCAATTATGAAATTCATCTGGAAGAATAAGAAACCCAGAATAGCTAAAGCAATCCTTAGCAGAAAGAGCAAAGCAGGGGCTATCACAATACCAGATCTTCAACTCTACTACAAAGCAATAGTAACAAAAACGGCAAGATATTGGTACCAAAGTAGACGGGTAGATCAATGGTACAGAATAGAGGACCAATGGTACAGAATAGAGGACACGGACACAAACCCAAATAAATACAATTTTCTCATATTAGACAAAGGGGCCAAAAATATGCAATGGAGAAAAGATAGCCTCTTCAACAAATGGTGCTGGGAAAACTGGAAATCCATATGCAACAGAATGAAATTAAACCCCTATCTCTCACCCTGCACAAAACTAAACTCAAAATGAATCAAGGACCTCGGAATCAGACCAGAGACCCTTCATCTTATAGAAGTAAAAATAGGTCCAAATCTTCAACATGTGGGCTTAGGATCAGACTTCCTTAACAGGACTCCCATAACACAAGAAATAAAAGCAAGAATCAACAACTGGGATAGATTCAAACTAAAAAGCTTTCTCTCAGCAAAGGAAACTATCAGCAATGTGAAGAGAGAACCTACAGAGTGGGAGAATATCTTTGCCAACCATACTTCAGATAGAGCACTAATTTCCAGAATATATAAAGAACTCAAAAAGCTCTACACCAAGAATACAAATAATCCAATCAACAAATGGGCTAATGAAATGAACAGACACTTCACGAAGAAGATGTACAAGCAATCAACAGATATATGAAAAAATGTTCAACATCTCTAGTAATAAGAGAAATGCAAATCAAAACTACCCTAAGATTCCGTCTCACCCCAATTAGAATGGCGATTATCAGGAACACAAGCAACAGTAGGTGTTGGCGAGAATGTGGGGAAAAAGGTACACTCATAAATTGCTGGTGGGGTTGCAAATTAGTGCAGCCACTCTGGAAAGCAGTATGGAGATTCCTCAGAAAGCTTGGAATGGAACCATCATTTGACCTAGCTATCCCACTCCTTGGCCTATACCCAAAGGACTTAAAATCAGCATACTACAGAGATACAGCCACATTAATGTTCATAGCTGCTCAATTCACCATAGCCAGATTGTGGAACCAACCTAGATATCCTTCAATTGATGAATGGATAAAGAAACTGTGGTATATATATACAATGGAATATTACTCAGCCATAAAGAATGATAAAATTATGGCATTTGCAGGCAAATGGATGAAATTGGAGAATATCATGCTAAGTGAGATAAGCCAATCTCAAAAAACCAAAGGAAGAATGATCTCGCTGATAAGCAGATGATGACACATAATGGGGGATGGGAGGGGTTAGTGTTAGGGTTAGGGTTAGTTTTAGGTTTAGGGTTAGGGAGGGTGGCAAGAATGGAGGAAGGAAGGACTGTACAGAGGGAAAAGAGGGGTGGGAGGGGTGGGGGGAAGGGAAAAAATAACAATGAATCAAACAACATAACCCTATGTAAATTTATGATTACACAAATGGTATGCCTTTACTCCATGTACAAACAGAGAAACAACATGTATTTCATTTGTTTACAATAAAAAAAATTTCACATTTAGCATAGTAGAAATGCAAATAACTACTTAGTATCATTATAAAAAGAGTTTTTATTTATAGATGCTCTTTAAGGATCTCTATAAATCCTAGGGTCTGGAAGCTCCATTTGGGGTGATCTTCTGTTATATTAATGGAATTTGAGTGTTTTTTCCTGGCTAGTTTATAGAAGTCAGGATGACTCTGTGTCTACCTATGGATACTCCCAACCTGTTGGTTATTAGCAATCCTATTAACTGAAACTGTACCTGCAAAATAGATACAGTTTCTGGGAGCTTGCTGAAGGATGAAAGAGTGAAGTTGCTCATTTCTGCCCATTTCCCTTATGTGCAAGTGATCTTCTAATCAAGAGGAGACTCCCTTCGCTAGAGATGTTCTATCCACCCCAGCAGCATAAACTCATTTTGTCCTATCATCCCAAATGTTTAACCTTATAAAAACTTATATGTAACAGATAATTATATAACATATAATATAATTATATAATAGGAATATAATTATATTATGGCATAATAATTAGCATAATATTAATATTAGTTAATATAATTATATATAAACTCTAGATTATGATTTCCAACCTAAAAACCTGTGCCAATTTTGTTGAAATGTTCATAGAATTGAAAACTTGAGATTTAATGGGTTAAAGATTCAGTCCTGTGTTCCTCTTTTTAAAATTTATTTTTAGATGTTGATAGACCTTTATTTTATTCATTTTTTATATGTGGTGCTGAAAATTGAACCCAGTGCCTCACACATGCTAGGCAAGTGCTCTACCACTGAGCCACAACCCCAGTCCCCCCTTTTTCCTTTTAATAATTTTATTTATTTATTCATTATGTCTTCAAATTTCTTTGCTATTTTCTTTCATAAAACTGCTCTTGTATACATTGTAGTTCTTAGTTCTGTTCAATTTTGTGTCCTGTTTCATGTTCCCTTTTCCCCTTTGTAAAAGAAAACATTGTTAATCACAGGGGATGTTTCCTAAGTAATTTCTGGTTAAGTTTGCTCAAGAGACTATCTAGATAAAAACTCCTTTAGACCTAAATGCATAAGAATTTCTTTCCTCATTTCCAAGTGTAAATATCAGGAAAATAAGTAATCTCATGACTTTACAGCTAGTGTGACTTGTGAGAATTTGTCACATTGGTATCATAAATCTTCCTCCAAACTCCAAATTGTGAAGAAAGAAACATATACTCTTGGTTTTTTCTTATGTCCTTGATCCTACCTTTTGAGTTTTCTTTGCAGGTTCTTTCTCTTCTTCCTGACCTCTTTAATGTTTAAATGCCCAGGGTTTAATCTTCAGATCTATTCTTTATCTCAATTAGTCTTTTGTTGATTTTATACTGTTGCTTGTTTCTAAATACCATTTATATGTCAAACTCCCAAATTCAAATCTTGCAAACTTCTTTTGAATTTCATATTCTTGAATATGAATATATTCATATTGATGCAGCTATCACAGGAATTTCTACCAAAAAAACCTCAAATTTTACATGTTCAGAGCAGCTCAATCTTCTATATTCTTATTTTCCTTGTTGTAGTATATAGCACCGAGAAGGTTAGAATTACTTGGGCCAAAATCCTTGGAGACTATCCTTGAATCCATTTTTTCACATGTATATCAAATGTAGCAGGAAATTCTCTTGTATTTGATCTTCAGAATTCTTTCAGAATCTACTTCTCACTACCTCCTGGCTACTACCTGTTTAAGATACTGTTGTCTCTTTTTAGGTTATTAAAGGAAACTTCTAATACATTTCTTTCCTATCCCTTTTTATTTATAATGCAGCATTCATAGTGATTTTTTAAAAACATGCCAAGTAATACTTTCCCATTTCACTCACAGTAAAAGACAAAGTCATTACTAAACCTGTGGAGCCTTGTGTGATCTGGCATTCTTTCCCACCTCACAAACCTCTCTGACCTCGTTTCCCACTATTCTCTTGAGGTTGGCTCCCTCCTAAGATGGCCCACAGTGCCTTCTACTTCCTAATACTCATGCCTATATATAATCTTCTCCTCCTAAGTGTGTGTTGAACCCCCTAATCAGCTTCTAACAAGAGGATGTGGCAGAAAGGATGGGATGTCACTTCTGAGATTGTTATAAAAGATGGTGATTTCGTTTATATTCTCTGGTTCTTTTCTCTTCCTTTCTCTGATTAAGC
The DNA here is from genome assembly GCF_902686445.1 of Sciurus carolinensis. Classification (NCBI taxonomy): domain Eukaryota; kingdom Metazoa; phylum Chordata; class Mammalia; order Rodentia; family Sciuridae; genus Sciurus; species Sciurus carolinensis. The sequence goes on from NC_062219.1 coordinate 90,487,062, forward strand.
AGCTCCCCTGTAGTATACTGCCTTATGGACAGACCCCAGCAAGGGACTAAAAGCATCCTCTAGCTAATAGCCAGTAATGAATGGAATCCTGTCAACAACTGTGAGCGAGATGGGAAGTAAGTTCTCTCCCAGCTGAGTCTTGAGAGAACTGTTAGATGACCAGTATCTTGAGCTCAGATTTGGGAGAAATCCTAAACTAAAGAATTTAGCTAAACTGTGCTCATATTCATGACCCACAGAATGTGTGATAATAAATGTTCTTTTATTTATTTATTTATTTTTATTGTAAACAAATGGGATAAATGTTCTTTTAAGTCACAAAGTTTGGGTAATCTTTTTGCACAGCAATGGATACCTAATATATCTCTTTTTCACTGATTATATTAATGTTGCTGTTAATGTTCTTAACATTCCAGGTTCATTCTTCCCTTCCATCCTTCACTTCATGTTCCTTTTGCCTCACATGCTTATCTTCTACTTATCTACTTGATTAATTTCTTTTAACTCCTTTAGCCTTCAAGTCTTTGCTTAAATGTCATTGAGTGTGAAAGAGTCCTACCATCTTCAACCAATGGTCCCTTTTATCCTGGTCCATTTTATTGTATTTTTTTCTTGTAGGCCTTAATCATCATCTCATGCACTATATAATTTAGTTATATTTACTGTTTTTATCCTTCTGCTAGAATTCATACTATACTAGCAAAAATATTTTTTGTTTCTTTTGGTCCTTGATGTATTTCAAGCATTTAGAACGGTTATTGACATATAGGTAGTAACTCAAATATTTGTGAAATGATTGACTCTTTTATTTGCTGGGTAATGTAGGAGAGCTCACTTAAGTTTTTCCATTTTTGTTAATGAGAGAGGGTTATGCGTACTTCCATGTAGTTAAGGTTGAACTGGAGGTGGAATTTTAGCCATGGCCAGGTAAGAAGGTTGGCAGATTTTCTTCCCTAAAAAACAATCATAAAGCTGGGCAAAAATTGAACAAAAACCAAAAATATAGTGCTTTGGAAATCAGACAAAGGCATGTAACAGTTTGAAAAGTGTTTAAGAAATGCTGCAAGAATGTTGTAGTCCATTGTCTTAACCTAGGGCTGCTGTGTCCTGCTCCCAGGTTGGTTATTACAGATGATCTCCAGGGCAGGGCAGGCAATGAAGACCAGAGGCTGTTCTGTTCTGGTGGAAGGGATTCATTGAGTTGGGTGGTGCTTTTTTCTAGCAGTGTTATTGGTAGAACTGATAATCTAAGGCAGCTAAGTGGAAAAGGCCAGCAGTTCTACCAGCATGGGGCTGTGGTTATGACAGATAGTCATATTTCCAATTGATGCTGTACAGATGTATATTAGAGAATGCAGAGGACACAGGTTAGTCATACACTTCTGTCTACCTAGGGACTGTGTATACATATGCAAAAGACCACAAAGAGCCCAGCAGAAAGTAAAAACCAGGGCCAACTTAAACATGACTTGAACTCTTAATGTACTGTCTTGCCAACTACAGATTAATTGGCAAGTGTTAGAAGCCTTACTGGCTTAAGGCATTTGAATAAAATTTCTTTCTGGTCATTGGTTGATCATTAAGCTATGTAAACACTGGCAAACCCTAGAAAGTGAGTCTTGAAAATAAAAAGAAGAACTAAAAAACAACCAGAAATAAAAAAAAAAAAAAAACTGAGTAAATCAGCAGCAACTTGATACTGTATTACAAACATTTCACAGATATAATTCTGACAAGCAACTGAATAAAGAAACAAACTGTAAAACAGGAATGATGACCTTCAGGCATAATGGCATAATCCAGAGTTGATATAATATATTGTCTAAAATGTTCAGTTTCAAAAAATTTTTAAGTATGTAAAGGAATAGGAAAATGTGACCCATGCTAAAGGAAACAGAGTTAGCAGAAATAGTATTTCTAAATTTAAAAACAAAGGCTTCAAAACACCTGTTATCAGTTCAAAACAGAAAGTAAACTATTTAAATAATTAAATGTAAGTGTGACAAATTGAGATTTTCAGTGAGGAGATAGAAATTATTTTAAAAAGAGCCATATAAAAATTCTAAGGTTGATGGAGCTGTAGCTTGTAGCTCAGTGGTAGAGCATTTGCCTAGCATGTGTGAGGCACTGGGTTCCATCCTCAGCACCACATACAAATAAATGAATAAAATAAAGGCATTGTGTCCATCTACAATTAATTTTTTTTTTTAAATTCTGAGGTTGAAGAATATGGTAACTAATGAAAAATTCATTAGATAGTACCATTAATAGGTCTGATATGGCAGGAAAAAAAAACTTAGTGAAGTTGATGATGGAAAAGTTTAGGAAGTTCAGGAAGGAAAAAAGATTGAAGAAAAATCAACAGAGCCTCAGAGACCTATATGTCAGCATCAGGTTTACCTATTCATGTATAGTGGAAAATTCAGAAGAAATCCATCTTGGAAATCCATAAATATTTGGAAATTAAATGATGACTTCTGAATAACCCTTGGGTCAAGATAAAATCATAAGGCAACTGGAAAATATTTTTACATAAAAAAATGTAACCTCTCAAAATTAAAGGTTGCTGCTTAAATGGTGCTTAGAGAAATTTGGAACTTTAAACTTTTTTTGTATTAGAAAATAATTCTCAGGTGCCTAAATTGGTACCTTAGGAAAATAGAAAAAGAAGAGCAAACTAGACTTTAAGCCAGTAGAAGAAGAAAAATAAAAGAGCAAAAATCAGTAAAATAGAAAACAGAAAAACATTAGAGAAAAATTCGTCAAACCAAAGTAGCTTCTTTGGGGGGGAACAAAAGATTTGACAAATCTTTAGCCAGATTGAGGGTGTGGAGCAAGGAGAAAGAAGAGAAAGAGAGAACAAAAATGATCAAAATGAAGAGTGGAAGAGATGGTGTTACTACTAATTTTGCAGAAGTTAAAAGAATTATAAAAGAATGTTATGAATAACTTTATACCAACAAATAAGTCAGATGAAGTAGAAAATTCTTAGAAAGATTCAGATTACCAAAACTGATTCAAGAAGAAATAACTCTATTGCACATAACAAAATTGAATTAATAATTTACTATATTTCCACAAAGAAAATCCCATACATAGATTACCTCACTGGTGAATCCTATCATATATTTAAAGGAGAAATTATACGAATCTCTCACAAACCATTTTGGAAGTAGAGGATAGAATACTTTCCAACTCTTACCTTGTCACCAGAATCAGACGAAAGCATAATGAGTAAAGGAAACTTTGGAATAATATTCTTCATGATGTAGACACAAAAATACTTGACAAAATTTTAGACAACCAAATTGGCCATTATATTCTCGTTCTTGGGAATTCATCCCAAAATGGAAGACTGGTTTAATCTTTAAAAATCAATTCATGTAACATATATGTTAAAAGAACATAGGACAAAAAAATGCATGATTGTCTCAGTAGACACAAAACAGAATTTGAGTATCCATTTTTGATAATAGTTCTCATCAGAGAAGTTATAAAAGAGAACTTCCTCAACCTGACATAAGACATCTATGAAAAACCTACAAATAACATTGTATTTAGTGGTAAATATCTGAGTGCTTTCCCCTAAGATTAGGAACAAAGTACAAGTATCTGCTCTCATGACTGATGCTCAGCATTGTTAGGATTCTAGCCCATGCAGGAAACAAAATATTTGTTTAAATAAATATATCCAAACTAGAAAAGAAGAATTAAGACTTATTTTCATACATGACAAAATTCTGCAGGTAGAAAATCTTAAGGTACCTATATAAAGACAAATAAAACCAATAAAAAAGATTGACAGAGCTACAGAATGCAGTTTTGACATGTAAGCTAGAAGCATAATTAAAAGGAAATGAGAATGTAGGTCCAGTCAGAAACCAGATGTATTAATGAAGGAATGTTCCAAGTAGAAATGATTGGATTGTGAGAGGTATAATTTAATCAGCACCCAAGTTTGTAGGCAGGTGGGGTGCCCTTTTTGTGGCCCCTTCCCCCACTCCCTGATTCCTGGTTGCCTTGAGGTAAGCAGCCTTCTTCTACCTTGCACTTCCATAAGGATATGCTGCTTCATCTTGAGCCCAGAGCAGTGGTATTGGCCATCTATGAATTGAGGTCTCTGAAATTGTCCCAAATAAATTTTCTTCCTCTAAATTGTTCTGGTCAGGTACTTTGGTCACAGAAACAAAAAACTGAACAAAAAAATCAATATTAATAACTTTGTCTTTCAAAATATATAGTTTAAAAATTGATGAAAAGTCTGGTGTGGTTGCACATGCCTCTAGTCCCAACTATTTAGGAGGCGGAGACAAGATAATCACTTATCTTTGAGTTTGAGACAAGTGTGGGCAACATAGACAGAGTGTTAGATAAAGTTAATCTATAAGCAGAAAGAAAGCTATCTGTGAATCATATAACAGGAATTGTATTGAGAATCTCTTACCAATCATTAATAAACACAAACCACTCAATTAAAACTGAGCAAAATATTTGAATTGGCATTTCACTATTGAAGATATGAATGGTTTGTGTTATGGTTTGGGTGTGATCTGTCCCCAAAAGCTCATGTTTGAGACAAAGCAAGAAGGTTTAGGTTGAGAGCCTTAACCCAATCAGTGAAGTAATCCCCTGATAGGATTAACTGAGTGGTAACTGAAGGCAGGTAAGGTATGTCTGGAGGAGGTGGGTCATTGGAGGTGTGCCTTTGGGGTTTATATTTTGTATCTGGCCTGTGTAGTCTTTCTCTGCTTCCTGGTCATCACATGAGCTGCTCTTCTCTGCTACACTCTTCTGCCATGATGTTCTTCCTTAACTTGAGCCCCAAAAAATGGAACCAGCCTTCTATGGACTGAGACTTCTGAAACCATGAGCTTCCAAATAAACTTTTCCTCCTCTAAAATCGTTCCCATCAGGTCTTTTAGTCTTAGCAGTGAAAAAGTGACTAAAGCAGTTTTTAAGCACATAAAAAGATACTCAACATTATTAATCATTAGGGAAATGCAAATTACATTTCCAATGAAATATATAACGTATAATCTAGAAGCAGAGACTGTTCAACAAAATATAATAGACTGGGTCAACTAAAACAACTGATATTTATTTCTCATAATTCTGGACGCTGCCAGTAGATTTGGCTCCTGATGAGGGTTTGCAGATAACCATCTTCTTGTTGGCTTCTCAGAGTAATACACACTCTGTTCTTTATTCTTTGTCTTATAAGGACACTAATCCCATCATAGCACCCTTTTTTGTCCCCTAATCTATACTTTATTACTTCCCAAAGGTACCAACTTCAAATACCATCACAATTGGAATTAGGACTTCAACATACTATTTTGTGGGACTGAATTCTTTCCATAATATTCCACCTTTGGCACCCCAAAATTCATGTCCTTCTCCTATGTAAAGTACATTCATTCAATTCCAGCATTCCCCAAAACCTAAACTTATTCCAATATCAACTCTAAAATCTAAAATTCAGAGTCTCATTTAAATATCATCTAAATCAGGTATCTTTGAGACTATTAAGTAGTTCATCCTGAGGCAAAAATCTTCTCTGTGAACTCTAAAACCAGATAAGTGATCTTCTTCTAAAATATTTATAGTGGTAGTACAATCATAGTATAGACATTTAATTCCAAAATGGAAATATCAGAAGGAAAAGATCTCAATCAAGTGCAGAACTTATAAAGGCTATGTTTGATGTTCTGCCTTTTGGACTCACTCACACTTGGATGCTGGCTAACTTTAAGCCTCCAGGTTCTACTTCGTAGGGTTTATGCTCCCAAGACTTTGGGCAGTAGGCATTTGACCTTTGAAACCTGAGCAGTGCTACCTTCCTCCACTTTTTGAAACCTAGGAGGCAATCTTAATGATGGAATAGCCTTTGGGGTCATTATTCCCTTGTCTTGTGGAGTAGTAAACTTCAATCATCAAACAGTTCTATGGTCTGGTACTATAGGATCTTAGAAATCTACCATCCTCCCTTTATGTTATCTTATATCAATCCCCTTTGGTTCAAACTGTTTTTGCTAGGGCAGCTGAGTAAATCCCTGGTTCATATCTACACTGATTTGCTTATCAAATACTTTTAGTTTTTGATAAAAACTAAGTTTTGGGCACCCCAAACTTCAGTACACAGAGGTTATTTTAAGGAACATGGACGGTATCCAGGTGTTGACATGTACATAGAGAAAATACAATCTTCAAGTTCCACTATTTGGGAATGTCAAATGGTACCGTTGCTTTGGAAATTTTCTAAAAAAAATTAAACTTAATATATGATCTGGACTTCCACTTCTAGAAATCTATCCAGAGGAAATGAGTACAGTGTGTACACAAAGATATGTATGCTAACATTCATAGCAGCATTTTTTGTAAAAGCCTCAAACTGGAATGAATCCCAGAGCTCAACAGCTGAAGAATGTTCAAGTAAAACCTATGTCCATATAATGGAATATATTCTGCAATCAAAGTTAGAGATCAGCAAACTGTGGTAAGGTCTCTGAGTCTAATCTAAATCTAGCCATACCTATTTGTTTACCTGTTGTCTGTGGCAACTTTCATGCTAGAAGAGCACAGTTGAATAGTTGTAACAGATGTATAGACTGCAAAGCAGAAAATATTTATTATCTGATCCTTTGTAGAAAAAGAAATTCCAAACTTCTGGGCTTAGTAAAAGAAGTCCCAGATGACAAAGACTGTATATATAAGTCTATGTATATATAATATCCAGAGAGATGTAAATCTCTGGAGATAGAAAGCAAGTCAGTGGTTGCCTCAAATTTGGGATGGGTGCGGCAATTACTTACAAACTTTCAAGGCAACCTTTTGGGGGGTTATAGAAATGTTCTAAGACTGGAATAGGTAATGGTTGCACAATTGCGTGAATTTATTAAATTTACTGTATTCAATTTATGTGCCTACATTGCATAAATTTTGTGATAGTAAATTGTCAAAGTTGTTTGTAAAAGTATTTAATTACCTAATGTAAATAGAGTATAATACAGTTTTGTGTTTGGTAGATAGTAAAGGATAGTTATGTTACTGTTCTTGGAGATCAGGTATTGGTCCTCATTCCCTCTGTTTGAAGATTAAATAACCAAGAAATGCTAAGGCAAGCATAGAAAGCAAGTTCTATTTAAGAGGGAGACAGAGGCAGCAGACTTTTCTGGAGAGAAGGGGGCCCAGAGTTGGATGCTTTTGGGAGTGGGTGTGTCTTGCTCTTTTATAGACCCCAGAATACCCCCTTTAATCCCTGTCTCACTTTCTTCCTTGTATACGTGCTTAGGATGGGAAGAGGCAAGAGCACAGGGTGTAATTGCTTGTGTTGGAAAGTGCCATCCCTGGAGGTGTTAGCAACCCCGTGAACTGGAAAGTGTGATCCCAGAGGCTAGCTCTTTGCAACCCTCTGTCACCCAGCCTTCATTTTCTCTGGACCCCCATTTATCTACACTGACTGTCAGACCTTCTGCCCCCTTGCCTCAGTTTGTTGATGAGTGTGATATTTCCTTCCCCTCAGACAGGTGGAACTGCAGACAGATTACTTTTTGGCAGAGAAAGCATGTGGGAGTCAGTACAGTGGGCTCATTTTATAGAATTATTCTCTTAACCTCATGTTCCCACCATCCTCATCTATTTGTCCCCTTATAGTTGCTATTATTGTAACTTAAAATTTTAGAGGACTTGTGCTATGGTTTGGATAAATGCCCTCCAAAGATTCATGCTTTAAAAGACATGGTCTGAATAGGGTGTTAATGAGAAGTACTATGGACCTTTAGGAGAAGGGGTCTAGTTGGGAGATCCTTAGGTCACTGGGGGTGTGTCCTTGAAGGGATTTGGACCCTGACTCCTTCCTCTCCCTTTTCTTTGCTTCCTGGCCATGCAGTGAGCAGTTCACTTCATCATGAGCTACTTGCCATTGCCATCCAGCACTTATAACAGAGTGCGAAAATGATGGGTCCATTGATCTTGGACTGGAATCACCAAAACTGTGAGCCAGAAGCTAATACAGCTTGTGATTTTATAATTTCATTCTGCTCTCTAGCATTGGAATCTTTAATTTACAGATGAAAAAATGAGGCTAAGAAGTTATTCTGTAGGAAGAGAAGTATACTTAAAGCATACTTGCTGGTGTCTTATAAATGTCTCAACAGCATGTTATTGCAGTTATGAGATTCACTACACACATTTTTTTTAATCCTCTTTTTTTGCTTGAAAGAACAACTGACCAACGAGCAATGGTTATCCAGACTTAAGCATAAAGCAATCTTTGTCGAAAATGAACAGTGAACATTGGGCACAGTGGCATGCAACCATAGTCCAGTCACTTGAGTCCAGGACTTCAAGGCCATCCTGGACAACATAGCAAGATCTCAGAAAACAAGCAAGCAAACAAACATAACAACAACAACATAAAAGAAAATGCCACAAAAAAAGTAAATACGTGACAGTACTTGTTAACACTGATGAAACTCAAGCTTTCAAGAAAGGTTAAGAAGTTATGAAGACAGGTTTATCAATTGAAATGTGGTTCTTTGTATACAACATGACCTCCAAGAGTAATCTATTTGTAATACTAATTTGTCTCATGTTTTCCACATACTGTTGTTTCTGTATTTCTATGTAACTTTGGAGTCACCATTGTAGTCATCAGCTGCCACTCAGTTATGAGTTATACCATGAATTGCCTAATTTTTTTTGTTGACTATTTAACAATTCATTGTTATAAAACTGGCATTGAAGTTTGAACCTTGGAATAAATACTATACAGAAGTGGGGAAAAAAAGCCATAAGACCCCTTCTTCGGAATAAAAATTTTGAGTTAAAGCCTAGAAATGATTTTATCCTCCAAGGTATATCATTTCAGTATATATGCCATAGAATGTTTGAAAGACTTTGCTGTACTATCAGAAGTCGTGCTATTTATTGTCATATAACAAATTACCTCAAAATTTAGCAGTTTAAATCAACAAACTGTATTTTGCAGTTTCTGATGGTAAGGAATCTAGATGCATCTTAGCTGGGTCTTCTGTCTCAGGTTCTCTTGAAAGACTAGAATGAATGTGTCTGTTGGAACTTCAGCTATCCTGCAGCTCCTCTAGCGGGGAGAGTTGGTTCCTAAGCCTCCTCACAAGGGTATGGGCAGGTCTCAGGTATTACCTGTCTGTTGACTAGCAACATCAGTTTTGAGCCACATGAACTTTCTCCCAGGGTGGTTTATAACATGACAACTGCATTTTCTTAGAACAAGAGAGAGATAAAGTGATTAAGAAGGAAGCCAGTTTTTTATAACCTATTCTCAGAGAAACAGTCCAATATTTTTGTTACATTTTCTTCATTAGCAGTGAGTCACTAGGTCTAGCCTATACCAAGTCTGTACTATTTCATCCCCTCCTCCTTTAGAAGAAACCTATATTTTAAATTTAGCTTGTGTTCATCCTTTGCTTTGCCTTATAGTTTTGCCAGGTTGTATACTTATTCAATTTTGCACTTTTTGAACTTTACACTTAGTGTTCCTGAGATTCATACATGTCATTACATACAGTGTAACTTTTCATTCTATATGAATGTATCACATATTAGTGTACACATTTTTTTTAATTAAAATTGTACAATGCAGTGAAACACATTATTTTTTCTAAGTGTTTGTACTAATTTATTCCCAAATAATCCTTTTAGTTGCTGCATATCCTAAACTATGATATTGCCATGCATTTTTAGTCTTTGTCAGTGTGGTGAATATGAAATGAAGCCAATCTGCACTTTATTTATTTTAAAAGAAGTTGCAAGTCTTTATTTGTTGACATTTCAGTTTTCTGCTTGAAGGAACTATTTCAGTTGGTTTTAAAAATTGATTTTTGGAATATTTTTATGTACTCTGAGTAGTATATACTATAATTCTAAATATTATGGTTTTTCCTCTTTAGAATTAAGCCTCATGAGAGTGGGGACTTCTGTGTTTTGATGTAGTTTATATGCATGCCTGTGGAATGTTGGCTGAAACTGAAACATACTGAATAAGTATTGGTTAATTGAATACATTTTTCTTAAGGGCTTTTTCTGTATCTATTAAGATGACCATGTAAAGTTTTTGTTTTGTTTTTATTCTTTCAAGTAATATATTACATACCATGTAGCTAGATTCTTCTTTTTCCTTTTCTTTTCTTTCTTTCTTTTTTTTTTTTTTTTTTTTGAGGCAGAGTCTCCTAATTTGCACAGGACCTCACTAAATTTCTGAGGCTGACTTTGAACTTGTGATCCTCCTGCCTCAGTCTCCTGAGCTGCTGGGATTACACACATCCATGCCCAGCACAGCTAGAGTCTTCTTAAACCAACTTTGCATTCCTAGGATAAACCCAAAATGGTCATGATAGTGCCTTTTATTTTTTCAACTTTTGTAATGTATTACTAAATTTGATTTTGTGCTTTCTCATGTAGGATTCTTTTTGAAATCCACTTACAGTTGAGACTGATCTGCAACTTTTTCTTGGTTCTATTATTCTTGTAGGGTTTGAGTTTTAAGAGTCACCTAGCTTTATAAAGTGAATCAAGAAGTCTTTCCTTATTTTAAAGAATGCTGTAGACCCCTGAGCACAATATAGTTCCCTTTCTCCCATAATCTATAAATGTGTTACTAATAAATAAGGGATGGAAGTAAATCATGGCAGTTTACACTGTTAGTCCTGATTCATTAGTGAGTAGTTCATTTATAAGTTGTTTATTTTTGAGTATTTTATTATTTACAAAACTTTTGCTTCTAACCAGGCATGCTAATTTTAAATTCTTAATACCCATCTGGGAGTACTTATAATTTGGGATGAAATAGTACTTTCATTGAATTGGAAGGTGTGATTTCTCCTGGTCATTTTTGTTTCCTTATTCCATTGAATGGGAAATAAATAGTTACCATGTCAGCAGGAATGGTAGTCTAGCTGCCAGAACTGGTATGTCAATACTATGACATGAGGGTCTGATATTCATTTCTCATCAGCTTTCCATCCTTAGCACATGATTACCAACCACCCTAAGGAAACTACAGGGTCCAAAATGATGTTGGGAGTCAAGCCATCATATATCAGTTTCAAACAGGAAGCAAATGGAAGGACAAAAAATGGGATGGTAGCTGAAAGGAAAATGGTATTCATATACAACTATCATCCTTGACCCCAGATTTCTTTAAGTGAATAAGTGGATACTTTTAAGAGACTTTAGGGTTCCCAGAATATCTTTATACCTTGACCTCTAAAATGAAGTTTTTAAATGACTAAATTATTCTCTCACAATGACTTGTTTGACTAAGTTTTTCTAAGTTATTCTTAAACCATATGTTTTGATTTAGAGGTTAGCTGCTTTCATTGGTAGGTAGAGGAGTACATTTTTAAAGTTTTACTAATTCAAAAGCCTACAATATACAATTTGATTTTCATGAGAATTGTAATTTAATGATACACAGCATTTAAAAGTCGATTTCTTGCCTTGTATATATTTTTAAAAAATCTTAGGAATTATCCTGTATTCTCTGCCAGTTTTTGTTGTTGTTCATGGCTATTTAAAAAAATCAGTGGTCTTCTATTTACTTGTTTTTACTAGTTCTTGATAAATTTTTTTTTTAAAGAACTTGTTTTATGAGTTTAATTCTTGTCAATTTCTGTGGACATGAGATTTTAAAATTTGCTCTTAATATGTTCTATTAAACCAAAAATCTGTTATCTTTTATTTGCTAGTCTTTTAACAAAAACATTTACAAGTAAAAAATCATACTTTATAAAGATGTCAGGCTATGAGAATGTCATAACTGTTGGAGTTAAGAATAATTTTTCTTTGAAAATAACTATGAGTTTGAAGTATGATTTTAAAAGAAGCAATTTCTCTATTTCATGATAATAGTAGACATGGCAATATTTTTTTCATTTACAACTAATTCTTTCTTTACATTTCAACATTTATGGGCTAAAGGAAGAAATCTTTATGAAGCATACTGGAAAGAGCACTCATATTACCAGAAGACAGCTTAGAATGTGATATCAGGGAAATAATGAGTTAGGGTTGTCTAAATCAATTTGAATCATAAACTACTAGAGAGATATTAGAGAGTCTTCATAATTTTATCTGTTCCTCACTAACTTCCATAGGTGGTGATTGCTAGAAATTGTCTCTTTTTGAGCACTGCTATCAGCAGCTTCTCTTTAGCATCAGAAGCTGCCCCCAAGCACTTTTGTTTTTTACTTCCTTTAATAGTTTGTCTAGTGCTAGAATTTTCTTCAGTCATTGGAAATGTACTCTTGTGTCTGGGCTTATTTTATTCTGTTTTATTCAAGCATAAGGTTGTGAAATTTATTTGTCTCTCTCTTTTTTTTTTTTTTTTGTTATTGCTGCTTGGTAATCTTTTGTATGAATACATTCAGTTTGTTTATCCACTCACCCACTCACCTATTGATGGACATTTGGTCATTTTCAGGTTTTGATCATTACAGATAATGTTGCTAGAACATTCCTTCTGGGAAAGAATGAGTGTAGCTGAGCTACTGCTCAGCTCTTGTCTATCTTCAGGAGGATCAACTTGTGTTGCTGACCCTTGACCAACTCATAGGAGCCTAGCCCTTGCTATGTTTCCTGTGCTACTAATTAATAAGGTGGCTTTTTACAGCGGTGATACTGCCCGTTATCAGTGACGAGTTCTGCTTCCTCAAATGTTGAAGTTTGAACATTAGAGAAGCATCTGAGGCAAGCATATATAGAGTGGGTTTTATTTAAAGGTAGTAACATAGACTTCTTTCCAAGGGAGAAGTGGGCCATGGCTGGTATTCTGGTGTCCAAGAAGTAAGAGGGCCCTGCCCCTTTTATTGACTACTGTTTCCTTTGTTCTCCTGCTCTCTCCCCTCTTATCTTTCTCCTTCCTGCCTAGTGACTAGGCCCAGGAGATACCATGGGATGGCCAAAAGGTGAGAAGCAGATGGGTAGGGAGAAGGGCCAAATGGAATGATCTAGGCAGGTAGCAGTGCAGGGAGCATTAATTAGCAATTCCCTGTCTGCATCCTTTTGGGAGGAGTAGTATAGGCAGGTAATCTTGGTGATCCTTAAAGGGCTTTGGAAACATTGATATTCTAATCTCCCAGGGGTGTTCTCCAACTTCCTGGATCCAAACTGGCCTCCATTTTCTCTATCACTAACTGCCTGTTTTAAAATCTGGCTTCAGTGGGATAAAAAACCTTGTACTACCACCTTGCTAAATTTGTTTCTGAAAACCCTGATTTTTTGTGAACTTTTATTTTCTTTCTTGGAGTCCATAGTTTTGGTAATTATAGCTGGTTATTCAAACAGACAAACCTATGTTATACGTCTCCAGTAAAAACCCTAGACTGTAGAACTCAGTCTTCCCTGGGTGGAAACATTTTGTATATATTATTGTACTTTATCACTAGAGCAATAAAATTGTTGTGTCATATTGTAGGTGTTTACTTATCTTGATAAGAAACTATTAAACAGTTTTCTACAATGTTATACCCTTTTTCATTTCCACAGTAAAGTGTGAGAATGTTAGCTGTTTTTACCTTTTTGTTAATACTTGGTATTGTCAGTTTAGTTTTAGCCATTTTAGTAGGTCCATATTATCTTATTGTGGGTTTTTGTACTTTTCTGATGATTAATGATAATGAGCACCTTCTTAAGTATTTTTTGGCCATTGTATATTTCTTTTGTTGTGAAGTATCCGTTTAAGTCTTTTCTCTACTTTTGAAAACAGATTGTCTTTTTTTGTTTTGTTTTGGGATGAAGATGCATATTTGTTGGTATGCAAGGTGTTTTATAACATAGTCATAAGCCAAAGAATCACATTTCAGGACAGCAGCTACCATATGATAAAAACAGTTGCTTTTTACTATATTACAGGAATTTGTTTTAGCCCTATTATGCTAATTGAATATGATGGTAACTTCTGCAGTGAGGGTAATTGTGTTTTATAACTGGTCTCCAGATAAATGAGATAGTATGAGCAAGTATTGAGATCATATTTAAAAATTCTGTAACTCATGCAGTCCCTCCTTCCAATGGAATAAGTAACTTGATATTTTATCATATATTACTAACAAATGCTTTCTGTTTTTTCTAACTTTGAACTGTGGCAAATTAAACACAAAAATATTGACAATAAGCCATTTTGTGTATATACTTCAGTGGTATTAAATACATTTATAATGTTCAACCATCAACACCATCCATTTTCATAAGTCTTTTTATCTTGTAAAACTGAAACTCTACACCCATGAAACAGTAACTCCCCAATCCCTCCTTCCTCTCAACTTTTGACAAGTACCATTCTGCTTTCTGACTCTATGATTTTGACCTAATTATCTCATATACATGTAACCATATAGTATTTGTTTTTTTTGTGATTGGCTTATTTTACTTAGCATAAAGTTTTCAAAGTTCATCCATGCTGTAGTTTGTGTCACAATTTCCTTGCTTTTTAAGACTGAACACTATTCACTTTAATGTTTATGCTACATTTTGCTTCTCTATTTATCCATAAAAGGATGCTTGAGTTTCCTCCACATTTTAGGTATTGTGAATAACGCAGCTATAATCATATATAGGTTATATAGGTAACTCTGTAAAAACCTGTTTTTTGTTCTTTTGGCTATATACTCGGAAGTGAAATTGCTGAATGTGCAGTAATTCATTTTTTTTTTCTTTTTTTTAAAGGAAACATCATACTGCTTGTCATTTTTTGTTCCCACCAACGCTGCACAGGGTTCCAGTTTCCATCACGCACTTGCCAGCACTTATTATTTTATATATTTTTTTAATAATAGCCATCCTAATAGGTGTGAGATGATGACAAATACTTTCTTTTACAAAGGAATACAATGTTTAGCATTCTGCATAATCACACTGATGCTATTATTTTTCATGAATGGTATAGGCAAGTAAATCTTAATACCTAGACTTTTTTGAAAAAGATTTTTTTAGGCTTATGTCCCTAAAAAGTTGTTTATACTTTTTTTATTCTTCTTCCTTTGTGTGTGGACTGGGGATAGAATCCAGGGGTGCTTTACCACTGAGCTACATCCCCAACTCTTTTTATTATTTTTTAAATTTTGAGACAGGGTCTTGCTAAGTTGCTTGTGCTGGCCTCAAATTTGCAGTCTTCCTGCCTCAGACTCTAGTCTCTGGATTACAGAGTTGTACCTCTGCACCTGAAGAAAGCTGGTTCCAATATTAAACATAATATATCTTGGACTATTCCAATTTTTAACTTTAGCTCAGTATCAAATTAATTTGATTACTGTCTATAAAACTATCTTAAATCCAATATTTTAAAACAGAAAAACAGTAATTCTCACCAGTTAACTTTGAATATAGTTTCACTGCTTTTCTTCTTGCTTTGTATAAGATCAATTTCATATTACTGCATATTTTAAACATAGCATGGGGAAATTATTTATATCAAAAGGGCAGTAATATTTGTAGCTGTTTTTTTAACTTGCCAGAGTGACTGGCAAATGTTGGGTCATCTATGCTCAATTTTAAGTTGGAATGAATGCCAAAATTAGTTTAAATGAGATAGTCCACGGGAAGTTCATAGCACTGTAGTTCGTACATAGTAAGAACTCAGCAGTTAGCTGCTGTATGTGTTGTTGGTACAATTATTTTCATTTTTTGTTATAAATTGTCCCATAGTTAACTTGATATGTTAGTCTGATAGTGGTATTGATTTCTTGAGATGAGGAACAGCAAAGCCTGTTTGAAAATCACATGTACAAAGTTATGAGTATAGGAAATCAGATAGGGAAGTGAATTTTGGTAAGTAAATATATATATATATACATGAAGACATATAGTCAGATAACTGAGTATGTATGTATTCAGTAAGACTTATTTTTTATTTCCGCAGCACTATATTCTGTTATATTGTTCTGTGTATTCTTCTGGATTCCTTTTGTCTACTTCTACTATGAAGAAAAGGATGATGATGATACTGGTAAATGCACTGTAAGTTATCTCTAAAGGTCTAATTTTAGTTAAAAAATTATTTCCTTCTTTTACAAAGATGATATTACTCCATTTTAGTTTATTATACATCAGTGTTGTCTAGTAGAAATATAATGTTAGCCCCAAATGAAATTTTAAATTTTCTAGTAGCCACATTAAAATAAATAAAAATAAATTAATTTTAATTAAACATTATAGTTAATGTTTCACTTATTATAATTTCAGATATAGTCAAACCATATTATTAATAAGATACTAAATTTTTTTTCCACATTAAGTCTTTGAAATTTAGATTACAGCAATTTGAACCAGCTATATTGTTCAGTAGCCACATGTGGCTGTAACTGTTGTTTTAGACAAAGCAGTTCTAGAGTAAACTTTTCTGTGAAAGCCAGGTAGTAAATATTTTAGGCTTTATGGGTTATATGGTCTGTGTCTCCACTATTCAACTCTGTCATTATAGTGTTAAGTATCTGGAGACAATACTTAGTGAACATTTTGTGAATGCATTAAAATAGAAGGTGGGTCAGAAGTGGTACAGTGGACATAGTTTGCTGACCCTTGTTATGGGTCTTAAGGAAAGAATCCTTGCAGGTAGTTCAGACTAAATAACACTGATACAAAAACATGATAAATATAGCACCCATACTTGTCTAAAACTGCAGACTAGTATCACTTAAATATTAGCATAAAAATCTTTAGCATTAATAAATATAATCTTGAGGTACCTTAAAAATATATTGATGTTGGGACTGGGATTGTGGCTCATTGGTAGAGTGTTCACCTAGCATGTGTGAGGCACTAGGTTTGATTCTCAGCACCACATATAAATAAATGAATAAAATAAAGGTCTATTAACATCTAAAAAATATTTTAAAAAATATATTGATGTTTTATAACCAAGTTAGTTCTATCTCTAGATTGCATGAATGGTTTAGAATAAAAATATACTATTATGTAGTAATTAATAGGTCATGGAAGA
Source organism: Sciurus carolinensis (assembly GCF_902686445.1). Classification (NCBI taxonomy): domain Eukaryota; kingdom Metazoa; phylum Chordata; class Mammalia; order Rodentia; family Sciuridae; genus Sciurus; species Sciurus carolinensis. The sequence goes on from NC_062219.1 coordinate 90,504,037, forward strand.
TATTGTATGTTGAAAGTTATTTATCAAAATAGAACATTTTTTTAAAAGTTTAAGGCAAGAAAGCAGTATAATAGGAATAAATATCTCTTTCAAGTTATAGAAATTTGTTTTGTACTTTGTTTTACTTTAAATAGAAAAATGCTAACTCAAAGACCAGCATCATGCTTAATAAGGCTTAAAACCTTAATAGCATTTTGAATTAAGATTAGGAGCAATTAAATCAGCATTTTATTTATTTTTTGCATAGACTGGGGATTAAACCCATGGTTACACATGCTAGGTGAGCATTCTACCACTGAGCCAAATCCCAGCCCATAAACCAACATTTTAAATGACCCCTAGAGTGATAAAGAATGTGGTATATTAGATGTTTGTTATAAAGAGAATCAAAATTATTATTTACAGATACTATGTAACTTCATATTTAAAATGTGTGTAAGGTAAGGTGGCTGGTTATAAATTAAATAAATCTCAATGGGGTATATTTTGTCACCTCCCCCAACCTTTGGTTGATCTTGAATGACTCCTTACTTTTTTCCTTAACTTCCCCCCGACCCCAGGAATATCTTAGAAATAGTGAATGCGAACTTACCATATGAAACATGAATTTAAGTTTTAAAAGGCAGTTTTTAGAAACTTCATTAGTTGGACAGGACAAATAATGTTTTTTCTCATCGATTTAACTTTCTCTTTGAGAATATTAACTTTTCTATTCATGTTCACAATGTCTGACTCTCTCTTTTTCTTGCAGTTGTTTGATGTCTGGATTATATTTTGAATACCAGGCAAATTAAAACCTTTAAATTTCCATTTCTTTTTTTAAGTTCTTGTTTAATCATGTACCTGTACGACCTAAGGCAGATTATTTAACTTCTCTGAATCTCAGCTTTCTTATCTGTACTGTAGGAATGAGAGCACCTATCTTAGAGTTGAGAATTAAATGAGTTAACATATGTAAAGTTCTTAAAATAGTGCTTGGCAGGATATATGTTTACATATATATATTTAAAGTATATAATTATCTAAGTTTATATTATTTACATTTTATGTATATGTATGCTTGTACACATATATACATTAAATTTTTCTTATTTTAACCCATTTTGATGATTTGGATAGGGGCATTGTACGTTCTGATTGCTGCTTGTTTGGGGGAATATTTTACTAAAAATTCTGATAATTTTACTGAAGATGCTCACTGGACAATAAACTGCTTTCAGTGTGTTGCTTTTACAAGGACCTAACCATTGAAAAGACTTTAAAATCTTTTATATTTTGCAAAGACACTTGAGGTGATATAATGATCATTTTTCTTTAAATGTTGTTTTTTTCCCAAGAAGCAAAATTTTATATTGTTGATTCTAAATGCATATTTGATTCAAAAGTATAATTGTACTGTTGCGAAAATTTTTTATATAATAGTTTACTAAATGATATATTTTTCACCCCTGGCATCTAGCAAATTAAAACAGCACTCAAATATACTTTGGGATTTGCCGTGATTTGTGCACTTCTTCTTTTGGTTGGGTAAGTCTTAATATTTTTACGCTCACAATGGAAATATAATTAATTGAATAATAATTACAAAATGTTTATTCAGAGAAATCTAGGAAAGGAAAGCAAATGTGATAAAAAGACAAATCACTTTTTATACCATCACTGAACAATATAGCCAAAATCAACATTTTTGTTTATATTGTTCCATGTAGACATATTTCATGCTTAGATGAATGCAGAGTACCTGTCCCCCCTTCCATGCACCCTCCATATTTTAGTTTTATAGAAGTGTGATTATATTTCATTCAATTCTTGCTCATCTATTTGTTATAGTATGGTGGGTACCTGTTTAGGAAAGTCCATTAGTTTTGTCTATATTGCAGTCCTTTTTTAGGAAACAAAGGTTTATTTGAACGATCTAAGGGATGACTGTAAACTAAGGAATGACTGTTTACAGTTTTTCATTATTATAAATAAAACTGTGGTAAAAATTCTTGTCTGTACATCTTTTTAGATTTGACCCTTCAGTCAAATCTTTGTCAGTGAGTTCCTTCCTTAGTTGTTCTTCCTTAAGCTTCATACTAATATCAGTATATTTCACATGTTTGTTTATACATCTGAAATTTGCCCTTGTTAATGGCAAACATTTATCTTTGTTAAAATAGTTCTAGATTCCTTTATTTTTTTATGGTAGAGATACATTAGGGGCTAATAAGCCTTTAAAATTTTCTTTTTATAATTTGGCGTCACAAGTTTCAATAAATAACTTTCAATAAATAAAACATTTTATTTATTAAATGTAATTTGTGCTGGGAATGAAATTGATCTGTAACTTTTTATAGCTCCAGGAGTTGTTAGAATGCAAGTGTTTTGTAGTCTAGTCATGTTTCCAATTCCTTTTGCCTGCCTTTATGTGTCATGAAAAAGAGAACTTATTGAATGGATTTTTTTAAGTGTTTTGCTATTTATTTTAGCTTTCAAATTTATCTTTTAAAATCTTTTTTGGTTTTTAAAGAAAGCCAGCTCTACTTTATTCACTTTGTTAATGTGGAAGTCCCTTGTCTGTAAACCTAAATTATCTAGAACAGAGATCAGTGAACTCTTCATGAGGGGCAGATAGTAGTAAGCATTTTGGATTTGCAGTCTGTTTGGTCTATGTGGCTTAACTGTCCTCTTGTAGCTCTGAAGTAATCATAGACAATACATAAGCACAAGGTATTCCAATAAAACTCTATTTATATAAACACAGGCAGCCAGTAGTTTGGCAATTCCTGATTTAGAACGTGACTGAGAGCCATCAGTAAAAATACACGTTTATAGCAGCCAGAGTAACACAATAGTGAATTAAAAGACTAGTAGTGTTTTGGTTACCTAGTATAGTGTTCTTCTCATTACCATATTTGAATGAGGCATACATTTAGGTTAAGTGACTGATTAAATTTCTTGAAATTTCCTTGAAGGTGGAATACAGTTGTTTCTTTGAAGTGATGCTTATTTATTTTTGCTGATAAAATTTGAGATAATTTTATGGCAAAGATATGGCCTGCATATAATATTCTTAAGCTCATACATTTTTGGAGCACCTGTGTGTTAGGTGCTGTGCTAAGTTGTAGGGCCAAAAACAAAGTCTTGGTCTCTATTCTCAAAGTTCACACTGGGAAAACATGCAAATAAATTATTTAAATTATACCGTTTAAGTGCTCTGATAAGATATATGCCAGGTATGATGATGAAGGAACAAGTTCTTACTCTGCCTTGTAGAATCAGAAGACCTAAGAGAAAGTAATACTTGAATTGAGATTTGAAGGGGTGTAAATTGGTTGGAGTGTTTGAAGAATGGCATAAAAGTATGATATGAGGGGAAATACTGGAGAATGATATCACACAGATAATATATGTGCATGTATGAATGTAACAGTGAATCCCACTATTATGTATAATTATAGTACACCAATAAAAAAAATTTGTAAGTTTTTAAAAAGTATGTTGTGAATTCAATCCTTCTCAGAAAAAAAAAAAAAACGAAACCCAAAACAAAACATAAAGTATGATATGATGTTCCAAGTATCATGTGAACCAGTGGCAAGACATGACTAGCCAGGTAGGCTAGGCTATGAATCTAACATGCAAGTGTTTAAGGAATTTTGATTTTTATCCTGCTGAGCAATTGAAAGATGGTGAAAATGTACATGTTTGTTTATGTCACTGCAAGAAAGGAAATATGTATGACCTTGCTTTAAAAGTTAAAGTAATGTGAAGGAGTCATTTGGGGGTCAAACTGGAGAATGATACATTAAATGATAGGTAGTCAGATCAGCTACCTGGCCATTTTAATAATTCAGGTGAGAGAGAGGATCAGAACTAGAATAGTTACAAAGAAAGCAGAAACAGATAAGCCGTTTGGAAGATAAATATGACTTGACTTGGTGATTGAATGTAGGAGGTAAAATTCTTATCTTCAATTCTGCTGAAATTCATCATTTCAATTTCATATCTACTGAAATCCATTAGCATTTTCTTTGTCTTTTCCTGAAGAAATAATCTGTATTAAGCTAATTCAGTGAGTCAGATTGGGTGTAAAATATTTTTAGTAAACAATTTTTCATTTTTATTATTTTCAAGGGCATAAAGAAAGAAACATAATCTTACTAGACTCCAGTTCTTATTTTGATCTAGTTTTGTATCTTCAGAAACTGAGGCACTTTGTATTCACATTTCGAGAATAAATGAGATTAAGAAAACATCTTTGTTTCACCTGCATAAATCCTGTTATACAGTAACTCTTGATTACTGTAGTATCATCACCACTTAGTAAATGCCTGATAATCTTATTAACTGCTTTTTCCTTCCTCAAAACAGATATATCTGTATTACATCTTCATTTGACTTCAATTGCCTTTTTATCTGTTAGGAAGTATTCCTTTTTCTTTTTAGATCTTTGTATGCAGGGCTGATATTTGATTAATGAGCAGTGATTTGTTTCTTCTGATGGTTAGAAGGTTGAAAGACTTCCCTACCAGTCAGTTAGCTGCTGTCCTGTATTCCTGAGTCTCCTTACCTCACCCCAGCCCCATTAAAGGATAAAGCTTGATTCATGAGGGTCCTCTAGAATTAAGGCCAGAATCTGTGCTGTTTAGTACCTTTGCATACTGGTTGTTAAATGCTTTGAGTATTATTGCTCAGGATTTAAAGATGTATTTAGTTTTAATTATTTTGAGTTCTCCTTATGGATGTGTCTCTTAATGTATATGAAAATAGTTTTGGTTTGTTTCTTAGATTTTAAAATCCTAGTGGTAAGATAGTTGACAAACCTACTTTGAATTTGTGCTTTAGTTTCTGCCTAAAATAATAACTAGTGTTCAAATATTAATGCTCTGAAGGATTTTTTCAAAGTAGGTATTTTCTGATAATTTTTTGGACCTTGTAATTATTTTAAAAGATTGCTTGATCATATGAGGTTTCTTCTCTTCTTTAAAGACGTGAACTGCTGAATAGCTCTGCTCTGAAGTTTAAACACAAAAGATACTTCATTAGAACTAATTTGGCTTAACCAAGAAATCTAAGGGAGGATTAATATTAATAAACTGTATGTCATTCAGTATAGAAGAAAATATGATCATCACCTGAAGCAGTACTCCATACATTTTAAAGGTTCAGGCAAAACAAGAACTCCTTAACTTGATAAAGAATATCTACAGCAAAGTAATTTTAATAGTGGTAAGATTCCCACAGTCACATCTTTGAATCACATAAACAGAAGAAGCCAATGAAGACAGAATAAAAATTTTTTTAAATATTTTTAAAATGTTAAAATAATAAGGAAGAAATAAAACTCATGATTTGCAAAAGTTACTACAAGACATTAAGTAATGTGTAAATTCAGAAATATAGCACATTCTTGAACAGGAATGTCAATACAGTAAAAATGTTCATTCTAAACTGATGGGTAAGATTTAATTTAATGTAAGATTTAACAGTAATTTTTGTAAAATTTGACCAGGTAAATATGCCATTAAATCATTGTATTTCTGAGTTGTAAAAAATAACAAAAAACAAACAAAAAACCAGTATATTTGCCAGCAGGATTACTTAATTTTTTTCCCCACCACTGTACAGTACCTTTGATTACCTGAAATTACATATTAGACTGAACTTCCAGAATATGAATGCTAGTTTTAGATATTTGCAAGATTTCTATTTTAATAATATTTTAGGTGCTATTTTGTATAACATTATTTTTTCCACACTCACAGATTGGTTATTCCCAACCAACAAATTTAAAACATACTTTCTGGGATATATAGAAAAAACTGTTTAAATAAAAGTATATAAGTAGTATTTTCTTGCTAAATTTATATTTTTTAATTAAATATTATTACCAAATAAGTTAATATTATAGATATGTAAAATATAAAAGTTATTTAAAATTTTCTTCTATCTCACTATCATTATTCTTTTATTTATTTGGTTTTGTAGCTAGGCAACAAATAATGAATTGTTTTTACATTTATTTTTTGTTCTATATATTTTAGTCACTTTTTTCCCTTCAAGTGGTGAGGTTTAAGTCTCTAAGATTAAGATGAGTATAATAAAGTCAACATGAATAGTTAGAAATTTAAATAACATCCTCACATGTTCTTCCCATTCACCTTTTTAAAGAATTGTTAGTAGTACCAAAGAATAAAGGTTTTTTAAAATTAAAAGCAAAATTTTAGAACAATTACTTTGTTTTACTTGAAATTTTTATCACAACAGATACCTTAATATATTGTTGAACTCATCCAGTATTTTCTTTTTATAAAAGTGGATAGAGTTTATAGCTTGCTTATAATTAAAATTGGGCCAAGAAGGAGGTAGTATTAGAGTAACTTTTTATCCTTCTGTTTGATTTTCGACATATACAATCTAATGAATACCCAGCCCTTTAATCTCTTGATTATCACTTTTTTATGATCTGGCCTCAATAATAAAGTGACCACTTATTTATTTTATTTTCCATTTTTTCCCATTCTAAGCTCATAGAGCAATTCCTAGAATACTAACTCTGTGTTATTTTAGTGGTTCCCCCTTAGCTGTGGACTGAAAAATAAACTGAAATCATTTTTGTTATTTTTATTAGGCCCAACATTGAAAGTTATAAAGAAATGAGAACAAAATGAAAAATGCCCCAGAGCCCACAGTACTAAATTTACTGTTTATTATGATGTATTTCTTGTCTATTATTTTGAATACATATAAATATATTGAAATAATTGGATATGCCTCTACTTTGTTCTACTAACTTAACACAGAAGTCCTTAAACTTTTCTTATGCCATGGACTATTTTGTCCATCTTAAATTTATAGTACTTAAAAAATATTTTATTTATTATTGTTTTATTTTACCCATACTTATTAAAGTTTAATTGAAAAATAAGCCAAAATATTTTTAAATACAAAATAAAATCTATGGGCTTACAAAGGAAGATAATTTTACTGAATGCCATAATAAAGCTATTAAAACAAGTTATAACATAAATACTTAAATAAGAAACTTCTCATACCTCTGTATGCGTGGTGTAGATTTATTAGTTTTTCAGGGGAAAAGTTGATCTTTGTTTTAAAACATTACTGAAATTGAGTTTTAAACCATTTCTCTTATTCAACTTTTTTATTTTTAAAACCATTGAATAGCATTATTTTCTGTTTTAGTGCTTTTGTACCATTGAATGTTCCCAATAACAAAAATTCTACAGAGTGGGAAAAAGTGAAGTTCCTATTTGAAGAACTTGGAAGCAGTCGTAAGTATTCTTTTTCTTTTCTTTTCTTCTTCTCCTGTTTTATTTAACCCACCCATTGTAATTTATGTATCCTGATCCTTGAGAGTTTTCTTTGACAAGTTGGCCTATTCTTAGCTTTTCTATACTCTAATAATGAATCTGCTGAGAAAGAAACCAGGAAAACAATTTCATTCTCTGTAGCCTTAAAAAACAAACAAAAAATCCTGGGGGTAAATCTGACTAAGGAAGTAAAAGACCTCTACAATGAACTAAACAAAAGTCCTAAAATTCATATGGAAAAATAAAAGACCCAGAATGGGCAAAGCAGTAAGAACTAAGCAATAAGAGCGATGTTAGAGATAATTTCAAGTTGTACTACAGAGGTATAGTAACAAAAACATCATGGTAAGGGCACCAAAACAGACATGAAGACCAGTGGAATAGAATAGAAGACACAGAGACAAACCCACTTAAATACAGTCATTTGATCCTTAACAAAGATACCAAAAGCATATGTTGTAGAAAAGATAGCCTTTTTAACAAATGGTGGTAGGAAAACTGTATTCAAATGTAGAAAAGAAAGAAATTAGATTCCTGTGTCTCACCCTACACAAAAATCAACTCAAAGTGGATCAAAGACCTAGGAATTAGATCAAAAACACTGAGACTGATGAAAGAATACATAAGACCTTGCCCCAACATATCAGCACAGGTATCAACTTCTTTTATAAGACTGCTAAAGGCCAAGAAACAGAATCAAGAATCAGTAAGTGGGATGGCATCAAGTTAAAAAGCTGCACAGCAAAGGAAACAAATAAGAAAATGAGAAAGAGCTTACAGAATAGAAGAAAATCTTTGATAGGCTACTCTTCCAACGGGGAATTAATATCCAGGAATTATTAAGAAGTCAAAGTAGCACCAAAAACCAAATAAATCAATCAAAAAAAAATGTGCATGTGAACTAAACAGACTTTCTTAAAAGAAGAAATACACATTACTGATTGTATCCTTTGCTGAAAAAAAGCTTTTTAGTTTGAGTCCATCCCATTTAATGATTCGTGCTTTGATTTTTGTGCTTTGGGAGTCTTGTTAAGGAAGTCTGATCCTAAGCCAACATGATGGAGATTTGGGCTTACTTTTTGTTTTCTGTTAGATGCAGGGTCTCTGGTCTAATTCCTAAGTCCTTGATCCATTTTGAGTTGAGTTTTATGCAGGGTGAGAGGTAGAGGTTTAGTTTCATTTTACTGCATATGGGTTTCTAGTTTTCCCAGCATCATTTGTTGAACAAGACTATCTTTTCTCCATTGTTTTTAGCTCCTTTGTCTAGTATGAGGTGACTGTATTTATGTGGGTTTGTCTCTGTGTCTTCTATTCTATACCATTGGTCTGCCTGTCTATTTTGGTGCCAATATCATGCCATTTTTGTTACTATTGCTCTGTAGTATATTTTAAGGTCTGGTATTGTGATACCTCCTGCTTTGTTTTTTCTGCTTAAGATTGTTTTGGCTATTTGAAGTCTCTTGTTCTTCTAGATGAAGTTTATGATTGCTTTCTCTATTTCTATGAAGAATGTCTTTGGAATTTTAATTGGAACTGCATTGAATCTGTATAGCACCTTTGGTAGAATGGCCATTTTGACAATGTTAATTCTGCCTATGCAAGAACATAAGAGATCTTTCCATCTTCTAAGGTTTTCTTCAATTTCTTTCTTTAGTGTTCAGTAGTTTTCATTGTAGAGGTCTTTTACCTCTTTTGTTCGATTGAATCCCAAGTATTTTATTTATTTATTTTTTGAGGCTATTGTGAATGGAGTGGTTTTCCTAATTTCTCTTTCAGAGGATTCATCACTTATGAATAGAAATGCATTAGATTTACACATATTGATTTTATATCCTGCTACTTTGCTGAATTCATTTATTAGTTCTAGAAGTTTTCTAGTGGAGTTTTTTGGATCCTCTAAATATAGAATCCTGTCATCAACAAATAGTGACAGCTTTAGTTCTTTTCCTATTTGTATCCCTTTAATTTCTTTGGTCTGTCTAATTGCTCTGGCTAGTGTTTCAATGACGATGTTGAATAGAAGTGGTGAAAGAAGGCATCCCTGTCTTGTTCCAGTTTTTAGAGGGAATGCTTTCAGTTTTTCTCCATTAAGAATGATGTTGGCTGTGGGCTTAGCATAGATAGTCTTTACAATGTTGAGGTATGTTCCTACAATTCCTATTTTTTCTAGTGTTTTAAGCATGAAGGGGTGCTGTATTTTATCAAACGCTTTTTCAGCATCTATTGAAATAATCATATGATTCTTAACTTTAAGTCTATTGATGTGATGAATTACATTTATTGTTTTCCGGATGTTGAACCAACCTTGCATCCCTGGCATAAACCCCACTTGATCTTAGTATACTATCTTTTTAATATATTTTTGTATATGATATGCCAATATTTTGTTAAGTACTTTTACATCTATGTTCATCAAGTATATTGGTCTAAAGTTTTCTTTCCTTGATGAGTCTTTCTCTGGTTTTGGTATCAGAGTGATACCAAACTAAAAAACTTGTTTCAGCAAAGGATATAATCAATAATGTGAAAAGAGAGCCTACAGAGTAGGAGAAAATCTTTTCCACATACACTTCAGATAGAGCACTTATCTCCAAAATTTATAAAGAACTTACAAAACTTTACACCAAAAATACAAAGAATCCAATCGATAAATGGACCAAGGAACGGGACAGACACTCTACAGAAAAAGACACACAGGCAATTAATAAATATATGAAAAAGTGTTCAACATCTCTAGTAATTAGAGAAATGCAAATGAAAACAACTCTAAGATTTCATCTTACTCCAATTAGAATGGCTATTATCAAGGACACAAACAATAATATATGTTGGCGTGGATGTGGGAAAAGAGGCACACTTTTACATTGCTGGTGGAGTTGCAAATTGGTGCAGCCACTCTGGAAAGCAGTATGGTGAATCCTCAGAAAACTTGGAATGGACCCACCTTTTGACATAGTTATTCCATTCCTTGGTTTATACCCAAAGGACTTAAAATTAGCATACTACAGTGATGCAGCCACATCAGTGTTTATAGCAGATCAATTCACAATAGCTAGATTGTGGAACCAACCTAGATGCTTTACAACAGATGAATGGATAAAGAAACTGTGGTTTTTATACACAATGAAATATTCTTCAGCCATAAAGGAGAATAATATTATGGCATTTGTAGATAAATAGATGAAATTGGAGAATATTATGCTAAGTGAAATAAGCCAGTCCCAAAAACCAAAGGCTGAATGTTTTCCCCGATAAGTGGAGAATTATATATAATGGGGGCCCAGGGGTGGGTAGGGAGTGAGAGGAGAATGGAGGAACTTTAGATTATGTAGAAGGAAATGAGAGGGAGGGGAGGGTATGAAAAATGGTGGAATGAGACACATCACTACCCTATGTACATGTATGATTACATGAATGTTAGGAATCTATGTCATGTACAACCATAGAAACGAAATGATGTACCCCATTTGTGTACAATGAATCAAAGTGCAGTCTGTAAAAAATTAAAAAATAAAAAATAAATTTAGTTAACCAAAAAAAAAAAAAGAAGAAATACAAATGACCAACAAATATATGAAAAAATGTTCCGATAGTCTTAGCAAATAGGAAAGTGCAAATTAAAAGTACAATGAGGTTTCTTCTCAGTCCAGATAGAATGACAGTCATCAAGAATACAAATAACAGTAAGTTCTGGTGAAGGTGTGGTGAAAAAGGTACACTCATACCTTGTTGCTAGGACTTCAGATAGTACAACTTTGGAAAGCATTATGATGATTCTTCCAAAGAGTAGGAAAGGAACCACCATATGACCCAGCTATCCTACTCTTTTGTTATTTATCCAGAAGAACTGAAATCATGTGATAGTGATACAAGCAGTTCATAGAAATATTTTAGCAGTAAAAGTCTTAAAGTTTCTATTTGATCTTTAACTCATTTATGATAATATAGAATCATTTGATAGAGAGCCATACATTATTCTTATTTTAAGTGAAGTAATCTTTTATGTAGGATATAAATTACAGAGAATTCATATGCATTAAATGATGTTTTACTATAAATTTATCTCAAAACATTTTGGCATTACTTTTTCAGACATTTTAAAATCAATCCTTGCAACTTAGATTTTAATGGAAAAATTATGTTTAGGTGCTTAGGTTAAGGAATTGCTTAATTGTTGAAAAATAACTTTGCAATTACAAAGTGATATCAGATAAAAATGTGTATAATATTACTCAACATTTCATGTGCATTTGGACATAGTTACTTTATTTTCTATGAAACCTAGAAAACTTATTTTTATAAGCACCATACTGAAAAATTTGATTTCTTTTGTGAGTATTCTTTCTAATGTGTATCATATTCTTTGGTTAGGATGTCTTGTTTTTTTATCAAGATATAATATTAAATAATGATTAAATTGTGACTTGGTAACTGCATTACAACTTCTTAAATATCTAGTTTTTCACTTAGAGGTGTCATCTTGTGAATTGTCTCCATTAATATCTTTCTGAAACTAGCAAGAATAAGGATAGCAGGACTGGCATCTACTATTAAAGAATTTTCAAGGATTTATGCACCTCGATCCTTTTGCTCAGAAATAAATAGCTTCTTTTCTTACAGTTAACTCTTTCAGGTTTTTGACTCCTTCTGCCTAAACATTATTTCACAAATTATACTAATCCTTGAGGTATTAATATAACTTGAATCAGTGATTAGATAGGCAACATTGTTCTGATTTTGTAGTCTCATTCTCTTTAGTCTCAGCTTTTTCCTCAAATTTAAATACCATATTCTAAATTACATTTCACTTCAGGCTTGTCTTCTTTTTAGGTTCGAAACAGTGACTTAACTGTTCTTAATTTTCATTCTTACTGTTCCTCACCACACCTCCCTATATTTTTTTAGGCATCAACTTTATGCCTAAAGCTTTATGGCATAAACTTTAGGCTTCTTTCTTTAGGCATTTTAACTTTTGTAAAAATGTACTTTACCTGTAGTGAAATGCATATGGCTTATGCATTCATGTATATAATCAGTGTAACGAATTGCAATCAAGACACAGAACATGTCCATCATTACAGAAATTTCCTCAGTGTGCCCATTTAGTTAATATCTCTGATAAGAGATACCACTGTTATAATTTAAGTCACTATGTATTAGTTTTTTTTATTATCATGAGTGGAATTATACATCATGATTCTTTTTTGTGTATGTCTGGCTTATTTCACTGAGTAATGCTTTAAATTTGTGTTAAGTAGTTGGTTCTTTTTATTGCAGCAAGTAATGCATTGTATGACTATACTACAACTTCTTTATCAACAAGATCTCTTTATGTATATGTTCAGACCATAAACCCTGTCTTATCTAGAGAGTGTATCTTCAATGTCTTTGAGAAGTTTATTTATCCTTTACCAAAATGGGAATACTTCTAAAAGATTTATTTTTGAACTCTTTGGTTCAAATGATTTTGACTCTTAGTAATATTAACTTTCTGATTGGCTAACATGTTAACATAGTACTCTTATCAATTCTAAGATATATTTTTCACATTTTATATCCCTGATGTTGGTAAATATTTTATAAGTGATAGTAAAATTACTGTCAGCTGGGTGGTGGACCTTAGTGGTTTGGACACCTTCTATTGATACTTCTGTTACAAGAATATAACAACATCAAAATATCTTTGATTTGATAATATGTAGTTTTAACATGTTAAGGCTTAAAAATTTGCCTTGCATATTTGTGAATTTATTAATGTGTTTTCTTTATTTTTTATAAAACTGAGATGAGTTTTAAGAAGATCTAATTTTATTAATAGTCATTGAAATATTAATGTTAATACATTAATTTAAAATGTTGTATTTGACCTTACTGGAACTGCATTTAAAGTAAATTACTACAAGCCCTATAGAACCTGTATTAAAGCTGGAAAAATTGTCACTTCTTTTAACAATAGTCAAATTTTCATAGTATTTCCTATGTATTTGATATGTGCCACTTCAGCTTCTCAAGTTCTAAGTCCAACTTGTTAACAGTGTTACTCTTTTTGGTGTTAAATTTGAATTTATTTTCTGTTTTTATTTTTCTGCCAAGTGGGCAAGCTCATCTTTTCAAGTTAAAAAGTGAAGTAGAGTCTTTTAAGATTTTAGTTTTAATCTGGGTGTGGTAGCACACACCTGAAATTCCAGCTACTCAGGAGACTAAGGTGGGAAAATGGTAAGTTCAAGGCCAGTCTGGGCAACTGAGCAAGGCCCTGTCCCAAAATAACATATAAAAAGGGTGGGGATGTAGTTCAGTGATATACCTCTGGGCTCAATCCTCAGTACAGGGGGAAAGAAAATATTTTGGTTTTAGGTTATATATTAAAAATTTAATTAAAAAAAAAACTGGAAGTATCAACATTGTGAAGAGAAGGGAGAATCAAGGTCAGTGGGTTTCCTATGTATTTTATTTATTAGTGTCTGCCATTGAGAAAGGCCAGGTAGTCTTTTTATCACCTTGTGAACATCTAACCATTTTATTAATCTCTATTTAGGGCAAATAGGCCCAATAATTAAACACTAATTTTTCTCTTAACGTTAAGAGATGAAGGAAAGAAAATTTTAACTAGTCTGAAAGATATTTTTAAAATCAGTTTGTGAAGAGACCTTTACAAAAACTTTTCCCCATTTGAAATTGGCACTTGAAAGCCATGGCAATATATATTTGTTTTATTACATCAGAATGTATAAGGAGTCTAATTTCATATATTTACACTGATTTGCTGAATATAAACTTGTGAGTAGTACATATGTGTGTTTCAATCTTCTTTCCTCTCTGCAGATGGCTTAGCTGCATTGTCATTTTCCATTAGTTCTCTGACCTTGATTGGAATGTTGGCAGCTATAACTTACACAGTAAGTGTAATAATGGTGGTAATTGAGTTAAAATTAAAGATTCACCCTATAAAGCAACTTTTTTCACCTTAGTAATCAGTTCAACTTAATTGTTTTCCTCTTTAATGTTTTAGTTTCTTCATTTTTTCTTCAATTTTCCTAAGAGTATGATAAAGTTTTAACTTCTTGGTCACAATCATTTTATCTCTATTTGTAAACTTTAATATTCAGAAACAAATTTTGTTATTGTGAACCTTAAAGATGGTTTTATACTATAAAAATAATAGATTTATTTATGTATAAGCAACTAGAACCTTGACCTATAGATCAAGATGTATTACTGATGAACTGTCTTGTTAAGGATGCAAGACTTTTAAAATCAGATATTTTATAGAACTTGATATTTTTCTAGTATAGAAAATCTAATATATTGTCTGACAGTTTGTTTTTTGTATTTCTGAAAGTGACATGGTGTGAATTATAAATGATTGACAAATTTATGTATAGACCGCTCTTTGAGCCTTTAGCCCAAATTATAGAGGAAAAATCAATTATAAGTGCTTGTTACATCCTAGAGTTATAGAAGCAGTCTTAAAATTATCTGGAGCTTTTTCAGGTTATTAACTTTATGTTTGGAGCATTTTTGATTCCTGCAAAGATGAAAAATACTGTGTATAAAGTAAACTTGTTTGGATGTTTTCCTTTAGACATAAAAGAAATAGACTATTAGTATAATAGCATAATCTAGTTTGGTTACATGCACATTCATTTACATGCACAGTCAGGTGTCATAATGTATAATAAAAGAAGTCTAAATGACATGCATTTTAATATCTTCCAGGTGCTTCTATAAGTACTGGGTTTTGTTATTTATTGGTACTTTTCTGTTTTTGTGTGTTATTACATAGGAGTTTGCCATTTCTTTCAGTGGGTGATTATCCTCCCATCTCACAGAATATACGTATAGGATGTTAGTTGTCATTTAAGAAGCAGTCACAAATTAAAAACAAATTAGGAGTTAGACCTGGAACCCAAATTGCTATTCTCTGACTGGTTTGTTATGCTGATCTTGGGTTTGTCTTTTTTTCTTTCCTGGGTCTGTGTCTTCCCTATTCAGTAGGAATAGGATATATTTTATACGAGTTTTTGAAGGTCAAATAATACTGTTTATAAAGGACTTTGATGTCTATAGGGAAATGAGATAGCAGTTATGGAAGATTCGGTAAGAAAAACAAATGGAAAAAGAGAAAACCAACATTTAATTATACTGTCAATAACTATGAGGAACCAGGTGCATATGCCTATAATCTTAAAGACTCAGGAGGCTGAGGCAGGAGTATTTGCAAGCTCAAAGCCAGCCTTGGCAATTTAGCAAGGCCCTAAGCAAGGAGACCGTGTTTCTAAATAAAATATTAAAAAGGGCTGGGGATGTGGATCTGTGGTTAAGCACCCTGGGTTTAATCCTCAGGACCCCCACCAAAATGAGGAGGGGAACTATGAAGGGTCTAGAATTTCATTTTACTTATAGTCTGCCACAGTTTTATGGACTGTGGTCAAAGATACAAGACTTCTTTCTGAGTCAGAAACAAAGACCCTTCTCATTCACAGCAATGCACTAGCTTTAGGATTGGCATTTTCTTATTCTGTTTTCCTGCATCCTAATTCCCACAGAGAACTGAGAGTAGAACCATAGGAAACCCTACATAGTGGGGTGCATTACAGAAGAGGAGCTCTGAGGTTAGGGAAGCTAAAACTTTTGTATGAACAGAAACCATACCCTTTTTTCCAGGAGAGGATAGTATGTACTATATGACATTCTTGAAAAAATAGTACAAAGGACAGGGAGTAATTAGTGCCTGGCTTGCAAAATAGACCCACTGAGAATTATCTCCCAATGGTCAAGGTATAGATGCTATGAAGAATAATAAGGCAGCCTAAGGGGTTAGATAATAATGGAAGCTAATGTTACTATAAGGTCAGCAGTGCCTTTTCTAATAATGAACAAAAGACCTCTAAAGTGGAAGTGAGCCATGACAGAAGAGTAAGTGCAAAGATCCTGCGGTTTGTACATGTATGCTGTTAGAGTACCAAGGAGGTAAAGCCCTGTGGTGGGAGCTCAGTTAACAAGGGAAAAGAGGAAAAGGTGTAGACGAAACGTGAGAAGTCAGATAGCCTTATAGACTGTGGTTAGGATTTCAAATTTTATTCTGATTGAGGTTAGAAAGTCATTAGAAAGCTTTCAGTGGAAAACTAAATGGTTTTGTCAAACATTCTAAAGGTATTAATCTGCTAACTGAATTAAAGAAGCTATTTTAATGAGCAGTGGAAGTGGAAAAAAATGATTGAAATTATTAAAATTATCTGGGAGAGAACTTTCCTGTAGGAACAATATTCCTGTAGAGGTAAATATTTTAATGTAATGTTTTGTATCATTCAAATTAAAACTTTAAAAATGATCATTTAATCAAGTAAACCACATATAATAGTCATGTGAATTAGTTATCAGTCTGAAAGTTTTGCTTTTCTAGAATACAGAGGGCTGAGCTTAAGGACATTGATAAAACAATCAGAGAATATTATGGTGGGACTGAGGCTAAGAACCTGAAAGACAAGGAAGAGTTACTGACTAGGTGGAGAAGGCTGCTAATTCCTGATGTCAAGGAAGAGATTCCAATAGAATAGGATGAGATCAGACAACCTAGAAATTACGTTTTCTTTTAAGTGGCATAGCAACAGAATCATGTCCTTGGTGGAGAGAATTAAACATGGATATGAAGTTCCTGGGTTCCTTAATGAACTCATTTTTGTCATCTTTAAAATAGAACTAATATTTAAGAAATAAGATAGTTGGGATTTATTGTACAATCCACCAAATGTTAGGATCTAAATATTCAGTTTTATTTGGATCAAACCATAGTTTCTGCTTCTTTTCTGTGAAAGTCACCAGATGCTGAAAACAATTATATCACAATTAGTGAAAATTGTGAATTTTTCAAAGATGAGTAAGTCAAAGAGGCATTCATAATTGTATGGTAGTTGGAATTGGGTAGGGTATGGATAGACAGATAAATATCATTTAGACAACACTGCAAGGATGCTCAAAGCTCAGTAAGAGAATGGTTTACTACTTAAACTTTAGTTATATGTAATTGAAAAACTTATACAAACTTTCATAAGTTAATTGAAAATTAATAATTTATAAATAGGTGTGGTTTTATTATGAATAGCTTGTTAACATTATTAATTTTTATATTTATTTGAATTTCAGATGCATAGTTTTCTCTTATTATGGAAAAGCTTGAGAATTGGGCTTTTCATAGCGTATAGCATGAAAAGGGGGTATGTAGTACATATTCATGAGAAGTAGAAGAGGTTACATTTTAACTAAGGTACTCAAAGTAGAAGTTAATAAGGAGATTATTTTGGCCCTCTCTACAAAGAATTACTTAAACCTAAAATCATGTCTTTTGCAGAATTTGTTATTTTTTGCTTTGAGACTACAGACATTTTTGTACTTTGTTAGTCAAGTATGGATTTCTTAGATATATATTATTGTTTAGTTTGGAAACTAGTTGATTATTTAAATTGTACTTAGCTTCTGACTACTGTACAATGTCCTATGGGATAGTGAAATAATTGGGCATTCAGTTTTAGGAGAAGACTATCCAACAATATAGCTTACTTATTATTTTAAGCTTAAACAAACAAGAAATCTGATACTGCTTAAATTTTTAAAAAATGAACCTCTAAGAACAAATCCTTTGTAGATATTTTAATTTTTTTTGGTGCCACCAAGTGGGGAAATGTTGAATAATGATGTTTTCATGCAAAATGAATTATATGGGCCAGTGAAATGCTCATATGAGAGGTTAGCAGAAACAGCTAAACTTTTTATTATGTGTCATGTTAGTAAAGTTTTTAATATATTCTCCAAGATGTTTGTGAATTACAAATAATGTTATTATCCTAATTAATGTACATTTAATATAAAATAAACTAATTGATTAAAGAAAATTAAAGTGATAATTGAAGATTCAAATATAGAAAAAAATGTTTAATATTTTCTTCTTGTGCTCATTAAAGTTTGTCTTAGTCAGTTTGGGCTGCTGCAAATGTACTACAGACTGGGGGACTTAACAATAAACATTTATTTCTGACAGTTCTGGGAGCTGGGATGCCTAACATCAAGATGCCAACAAATCGGTTATCTGATGAGGGTTCACTTCCTAGCTTTCAGTTGGCTGTCTTCTCATTATTTCTCATATAGTAGAGAGTAGAGAGAAAGCAGACTCTCTTGTATCTGTTTTGTGTCACTAATCTCATTCATAAGGAATCCAACCTCATGATGTAATTACCTCCAAAAGGCTCTACTTCCAAATACTATCACACTGGAAATTAGCTTGAACATGAATTTGGGCTTAGGAATGTGGGTTGGGGTGGGGGTAAGGGACAAACATTTAGTCCATAACACCTATGAATGGGTATAGTGGTTCTCAATAATACTGAAGATAGAAATCCCCTTTAAAAATAAAATTTGTCACCATTCATGTGACATCACATGAATGTGATGTCTGTGATACTTATAGGAAGATGCACCATTATTTTATGTGCATTTTTACCATTGTAAGGAAAAATCCTTGACAATGATTTCATTATTAATATTTTCCTACATTCAGAAAGAGAAGCTTCTTGGTTTCATGTACTTTTTAAAAATCACATCAGTCTTCTACACACATAACTAGGAAAATGAGTGAAAGAAATTGGAAAGGTATTTCTAAAACTACACATTTTATAAGAAATTGTGAATCATTTTTTGAATTAGTTATTGATGCTTTTTAAAAATGAACAGTGCAAGAAAGTATAAGAAATGTTTGTGCTTTGTATAAGTTATTTTAAAATATTTCTGTTGGCAATTTATTCTTGGAAGTCAAAACAAACAACATAGGAGGCAATTATGGCCAACCTAACCTTTTAAACTGTACAATCTTTTTAGCCTTGTTGATTTTCCAGAAATTCACTAGAGGGCAGTAGTAAGCAATAAAAATTTGGTTTTTGAAAATGTGTTTTAGTACATTTTTTCCCAAAGAAGTTTGAGGATAAATTAAAAAATGTTTATTTTTAAAAATGTTTATTTCAAGCTTACTAAAATCTAAATAGTATGGTTAAAGTTCCCAATTATCATTGAAACTTAAACATGCAATCTATAAAACAAACTAAATACTTGATGAAAAAAACAAAGATTACTTACTTACTTTTATTTGCTATATTCAGAGAATTAAAAATTTAGAAAAAGGTGATATAGTCTGGTCTCATGTTACTACAAGTTGTTACCAAGGACATATTTTCATTTTCTAATCTTTTATATTAAGCCATTTAGGAATTCGGTTCAGCTCTTTTAGTAAATGTATCAATTTCATGTAAGGAAATAACTTCATGAATTAACAGTTCTCTCTTCTTAAAATAGTTTTGGTCAGATATTATCTTCTTATAATAATTATTTTATTAACAAATATTTGTTCCTTGAATAACAAAGGATTTGGACTTGTTTTAACATACCCAGTAGTCTCCTGTGGTTGTTAACTAGTTGACTCACAAATCTGATTAGTCAACTTTGGCAGATCTATTGAAAAAACAAGTGTGCAGACCAATACTCTTAAATATGTGTTGTTATGTAGTGTAAGCAAGGGACATTTACAAACCAAGGAATGTTTCTCAGACATAGTATAATTAAGCTGAAACCTGAGTGGCATTCAAATTTGCTAATGAAGTTAAGAAGGTAGGCATAGATGAAGGTACTGCATGTATTAAAGTATGAAAGCCTGAAGTAGTTTAAAATTTGAGTGTTTTAAGAACTCTGAACAACTGTGAGGTGCAGGTAGAATATCTCTGACTGACAGAGTGTCAGCAGATCACTTTCTTATCTCCATACTGGCCCTGGAGGCACCTTCCCAAAAGGTGCCCCTAGAGGAGTACTTTGAAAAATGTCCTTCCTGGTCCTGGAAAATCTTATAAAGGATACTCATTAGAAGAATGACATAATCTGACTTGGGTGTTCAGAGTGAGATCATTTTGAAAATGGTATAGAAGATGTATATGTAGAGAGTAAGAGCAAGAGAACTTAGATGACCTTGTATTCTTATTTGTTTTAGTTGTAAATGGATATAGTATCCTTTTATGTTATTTATTTTATGTGGTGCTGAGGATTGAAACCAGTGCCTCATACATATGAGGCAAGGGCTCTACCACTGAGCTACAACCCGAGCCCTAGATGACCTTGTATTTGACAGTAGATTATAAATAAAGGCCATGTTGTTAATCTTCTTAGACCAAAAGATTCCATGGGAAACAGTATTGAGTACTGAGGTTAGTACGTTATAAGATTCAAATCCATTCAACATAGAGTTGGGTTAAGCCTAAGAAGTGGCATTTATCCTGATGCAATCTCATGACCCTACCTATCTCCAGGGGGCCCAAGGGAGACTAGGTAAAGGAGTTTGTGTGCTCAGAAGAAAAATGGAACAAATTAAAAATTACATTCATGTATCTGCTTCAGACCCTGTTTTTGCAACCAGCAGATTACATTTGTCATTGTTTCTTCTAGGAATTTAAAGTCAAGAGATTCAGAACCATGGTCATGTGGCAAATGCCATTGACTGTTATGTTAATGGTCATAATAAAAAGTTATTATTTGAGGCTGGAATATGGAATTGAGTAGTATATATAATAATATGTTTATTTTTAATGACTAATACTTAAAAATTCCTTGTTGGAAAATATTTAAAATACTTAGTAAAAAGATTGGTTATAAACAGGTAGAACTTTTAAACAAATTGTCCATATAGATAATTGGATGCTAATCAAGTACCATGTATATATTAGGATAATATCTTTTTCTAAAAGTTTACTGAATATACTTGGAGGAAATTACTGTTGTTTTCATAGAAAATAATTTTATAAATTGTTCTTATTAATTCACATTATCTTAACCTGATTAACCTAAAGTTGTAACTTATTTAAGTATTATATTTACATTAAATGTGCAACTTGTCCTTTGAGGAATAGTTACTATTTTAACATAACTGCATAAAAGTAAGTATGAAATAAACAGAATTATTGGATAATATAATCATGATTCACTTTCCTATAACATATTCTTCAGTGTGACTGTTCACTGTCACTACTGCTCACTTTCAAATTATTAAAGGACTTGTTTTTCGTAATAATTGTGTTAATCTGATTAAAATGAATTTATTAAAACATTTCAATTTTGTTTCTTTTAGGCCTATGGCATGTCGGCATTACCATTAAATTTAATAAAAGGCACTAGAAGTGCTGCTTACGAACGTTTAGAAAACACTGAAGATATTGAAGAAGTGGAGCAACATATTCAGACGATCAAATCAAAAGTGAGTTGGTGTTTTGTTGTTACTGGGAAGCATAAAATTACTTTAACTTTGAGCTGCTTTCTCATGTGACTTTGTTATTGGGAAACATGCACATTTTTATATTTTTGATAGTTTTGTAATATTGTTCAAAAACCATACCCCTATTTTTGAAAATTGATCTCCTATATAATGTAGGACATTGGCAGTTTTAGAATTTCTATCAGTGTTCTGTCAATTAAGAAGCAAAACTGCTTATTTATGATCAAGCCCTTTCTAGTTCTCAGTTATCCTTATTCCATGTGTAACATCATATTTTACTGTGTAACTAGTGTTCAGTTTTATGTATTTAGTTGAACAAACTAAAGATTACATGTAATCACTTGCCATCTAAATGGACTTCTAAAAATAAAATAATTTTTTTCTTCCTTTTTTACCTCCAAATAACACTTTAATCTTAAAGAGTAAGGAAAAATAATGAGCTTTCTGAATTAGTCCACTAAGCTAGCATGATCCTGCTTTAAAAATTTTTTTAAAAAGAAGATGGTAATAGCACCCAAAAAGGAAACATACTCTGTTTCATGTGAAGGAAGAAGCAAGTATTTTAATATAAATACAAATATTAGCAATGAAAACGTATGCTGTAATAAAAGACTATATCATAACACTCAGACTAGGTTTATCTCAGAAATAGGTTTATCTTAGAAAATATATTAAAGTAGTTTAATACATTGAGATTAAATGAGAAGTATAAGCATCTTAATAGATGCCAAAGATTTAATTGGTAAAAGTCAATTTGTAGTTAGGATTTTTTGAAAGCAAAAAGAAATCTTACCAAATTAAGAGAAGAAAATCAAGGAAGCCTCTGGTGAACATCATACTTTAATAGTGAAAGAAACATTCCCAAAAGAGTCAGGTAAAGGACAATAATGTCTATCATTGTCACTCTTTAGTATATTCCTGGAGATTCTAGTCAAATAAAAAGGAATTTAAATAATAACATTGAAAGAGGGAGAGAAAAAAAGAAATACAATCTTTGTTCTTTGCAAATATCATCTACCAAGACAATTAAAAGAATTAACTACAAACTACTAGAACTAATAAGAATTCTTCAAGGTATCTAGATACAAACATATTAAAAAATCATTAACCTGTTGGAAGATGTTGTAGAGAATTATCTCATTGATAATTTTATAGCACAAGCTATAAAATATTAAGAAATGTTAGTATCTACCTGATGGAAATTATAAAATTTACTGAAGCACATATAGGAGATTCAAATAAATGGAGAACTTCATTGGTTTGTAATTGGTTAATTCAATATTATAAAGATGAGTTTTTAAAAAGTTCTTGTATAAATTCAGTACAGTTTATACAAAACAAAATTAAATTTGCATACAATTTCATAGCGTATAAAACTGGATTCTGAATTTAAATCAAATATAAAGTTTATGAAACACTGTAGAAAGTGAATTTATCTTGGTGTGAAGAAGTCCACTCTAAAATAGACACAAAACCTAGATGCTTTTTAAGAGAAGATTGGTTAAGTCTTCAATTTTTATGTTACAAAATATTTTATGAACCTGAAAAGGGCACCTAAATGAAAGTTAAAGACCAACAATTGTATGGGAAGAACTTGCAATGCAGTTGATAATGATAGTAAGTAAAAGGACAAGCAACACACAGAAATAATGAAAGACCCAAAGGTAGTTCACTGAAGGAGAAATTAAACTGTTTAAAAAAAAAAAAAAAAAAAAAAAAAAAGAAAAAAAAAAGGGGAAAAAAATAAATTATGCTTAAAACTTAAAAAAAAAAAAAAGAAATTAAACTGTTCAGTAAAAATATGAAATGAGGTTCAGGTAAATAGTAAATATAGCTTGACTAAATGTCCCAGTTTACCTGGGACCTAGGACTTTCCAGAATATAAAATTTTCAGTGTCAAAACCAGGATAATTGGTAACCCTAGTAATCAAAAGTGTAGACATTAGAATGACTCAATATGTATTTTTTAATCATTTGAAAGTCTTTTAAATGGTTACCTGTGTCAGGAATTGATGAGAATTAGGGGGATAGGTATATTGTTTGTGGGAATATGAGACATACAGCTTTTTAAAGAAAATGAAATGTGTGATGTGCACTTGTATATACAAACATACACTACTTAAAAATGTAACCTAACAGTTTATTTATGGGAATCTATGTGTTTTGTGTATTATATGTACACATTTGTATTCAGGTATGTAAAGATAATTATGGTGCATTGTTAATGACCCTCACCAAAAATTTTTTTAAAAAGGAAACAATCTTAGTGTTCAAAAGTAAGGTATTTGTTAAATTAAGATACCGTGGTGTAATGTGCCATGTAGTGATAGAAAGGTATGAGGTGGATTTATAGCTTGAAAAATACATCTTATAAAAAAATCAGACTATCTGACTTCAAATTCTGACTTTTCTGATTATGCATATTACATCTCTAGTCTTATTTTTCTCATGTAGTAAATGAACATATTGCTATTATTTTGAAAATTTAAGTAGAATAAATGTATAAAGAAAAGACCAGTTTTTGGCATAAGAAGGGTGCTCAAGGTATGTTAGCTATTTTGTACAAAATATATATAAACACATTGTTACATATGTGCAGGAGTCTGATCTGCTTAACAGTGATAACCACAGGAAAGAGAGAGATAATAAACTTGGTAATTGGTCATGGTGTAAAGCTTTTACATTTTATTTTTTTAAAGAGGGTGTGTGTATTTACATATATTATAACCACATTATTTTTTCAAATGAAATAGACAGTTGCTTTAGAATTTCTGTCCTAGCTTTTGTTTCTCTTACCAAAACTATTCTTCTATTAGTCGGTAATGCAGAGTGGATATCCATCCCTCACTCCACTGTATTCACCAAATAGATACATAACTTGTTTTAAGTTGACCCTCAAATTGGTTTACTAGTTTTTTTTTTTTCTGACATGGCTAAATCCAGCAGTAAAACACAACTACCTCATTGTTTGTATCATTTTAACATCAAAATGGAAGTTTTGAGAAAATTTATTATAAGTAAGATATAAAGTGCTGAGCCCTTCTCAAATCACATACTTGAAGTATTATTGCCTGGGTCTCTCTTTCAGAAGGGAGTGTTTTTATTCCTCTGATCTTCAGAAAATATCTTTCTGTAAGTTTCCTTTTCTGGAATCCAATTTGATAATACCCAGTGTATTCAACTTAAAAGTAGTTGACTTAAAGGAATGAAGATAGTAAAATATGGTCTTATGAATATAAAATATGGCCTCTGCACCAGTGGCATCAACATTTATTGAGAGAAATATAAATTCTAGGCTCACTCAAGATCTAAATTATATTCTTTGGGGAGTTGGGCCTAGAAGTCTGTTTAATGAACTTTCGGGTGATTCTTAAGCATGCTAAAGTTTGAGAAGCAATAAGATAAGGTATAGAAGAGGATAGTTAGCTTTAGAAGAACCTGATAGTGTGAATATGTAAAGGGCTTTTTATAACTGTCAGAATCTCTTTATTAAAGGGTTTTGGGCATTGTCTTCATTATATGATTTCAAATTGAAGCAACACTAGGCTATGCTGCAGAGCAGTGTTTTTATCTGCTAAGAACCCATTTAAACTTTAATAGGGATATTAAAGACATTATAGTCTCTAATGTTTTTGCATTCTTAATATGTAGTCTTTTTTGTTGCTTCTAATAAAAGCAAACAAATCTGCATTTCATTTTTTTTCATTTAGCAGTTTTATTCTACTTTATTATTGTGGTCAGTTAGACATTTTGGGCAGGGAAGTTCAAGTAGAAAAGTGTATCTGTGAGACACCATGGAAAAGGCACTACTCATGGTTTCCCAAAGTGTCACATAAAAACAGATGGAAATTATCTGTGAGATAGATTGGCCAAAGAAAGTGTTACTCATTTGCAAGTGTACTTGGACAACAAGGAAATGCCAACTCTTAGCAGTTGTTATAAAAACTCCTGCATGTAACCTATGCTTGGTATTGCATCACTCTGCTGATATTTGAGTTGGACTGAGAAGCATCAGTTCAAGGAACAAAACCACTAAACTAAAGGGTGGGAAGGGGCAGGACCAAATAAATTAAAATAAGGAATAGTTTGGTTTGGAGGTGAGGAAAAATAATTACTGTGCCTAGTAGTTAACTTCTTTTAAACAAACACCTTTTTATAGGATGTTTTACAAATAAATATCTCTACATATCTTTGTCATTTGGAATAAGGGAACAAGAGAAAGGTCAGTGATAAATGTACATGCATCTACATTTTGATGCTAATCTTGGTTCAGAGACATTTACTGTTATATTGCATTTGACTTTTATTAATTTTGTCAGTTTGCCTAAGTAGGGTCCAAGCTAAAAGTATTTTGTTGCCAGATCTGCCAAATCTGGTGGGTACTTTATTAAGACCTTAATGGTGGGGGGAAAAAAATCCTACCCCAGAACCTTTAATTTTGTTCTGTTATTTGCAGAGTAAAGATGGTCGACCTTTGCCAGCAAGGGATAAACGTGCCTTAAAGCAATTTGAAGAAAGGTTACGAACACTTAGGAAAAGAGAGAGGCACTTAGAATTCATTGAAAACAGCTGGTGGACAAAATTTTGTGGTGCTCTGCGTCCCCTGAAGGTAAATGGAGTTTAAAAAATAAATTATGCTGTCACTCTTCTCTCAAGTTTTTGTAGTGCCTCTCAGAGATTGAGTTCTTCTTTTGAGGCACTACAGAATGATACTTAAGAGCATGGATTTTGGAGTTCATATACTCTGGTTTTCAATCACAGGTCCCTTGTTTAGTTCAGGCAAGATATGTGACCCCTCAGAGCTTCATTTATTCTTGTGTAATGTATTATTCTTGTGTAATGTATTATAATGGAGTTTTTAGGAAATTTAAATAAAAATAAAGGTAAATAAGTTATAAGCTATTAGCATATTTTGCAAGTTTGTACTTATCTATAAGTAGGAGATGCGAGACTCACATTAGAACTGAAGAACCCTAACTGGAAATTATAGAATTTGCCTCATTGTTAGATGTTAGATGATATTTCTGAAAGTATGTAAAAAGGTATTATTGAGATAGAAAACATTTTGTCGGGGGCAGGAAGAGGGAACCATTGTTTGCCAGCCTTGAATTCTTGGAATTTTGGAACCTGAATTAAGTACATAGATTGAATTAAAGCATTATAATATGAATTAAAGCATTATAATATGACTCAGACTAAAAGATAACTAAAACTTCTGTCCACAGACTTCTAAATTTGCATGTTGTATATATGGGGGCATTTCAGAGACCAGAGCTTTGTATAATAGTATACAGGTTGTAATTCAGAAAGTACGGTGAAAAGACTCATTTGAAGAAGGCAAGATGGAACTAGAAGATGTGTTTTGGTTAAATTTTGAGAGAAATACTTCAGAGTACTTTTATCAAAGACAAATGAGTCATGTTTAATTTTGGTGCTACTTTGTCTCTCACAGTTAGAAAGGAAATGCATTAACTGTTCACCCTAAAAACCTCTTTTTTCAAAGAGTTTTTTAAAAATATACTACAGTTATCTAATTCTATGTGACTACTTTTTTAACCTTCTGTTACAGTTGTGTGTATGTGCGTGTGTGTGTGTGTGTGTGTGTGTGTGTGTGTTGCTGAGGCTCTAACCTAGGACCTAATGCATGCTAAGCACTCTACTACTGAGCTATACATCCAGTCCAGAATAAATTGTTTAAGGACTCACTCCAGTCCTTTTACCTAAGGTAATTTGTCTTCATAGCAACAAAGGTGTACAAAAGCCTCTTCAACCCTTATTTTAATTCTAAATTTTTTATAATGTCTTATAAATATTCGTAACCTGATCTCAGTCATCAACTGCCTTCCTTTAAACTTCTGTTTCATTTCACTGAGCATATGTTTGGAAGGATTTTTAAATTAACTATTAAGTTTACAGATTGATTTTACCAAATATAGTTGTATAGATATGTAGAACATTCATATCACCCCCAAAATCTACCATCCCCTCCTCCCTTGAGCTCAGACCAGGTAACCACTGATGTTCTTTCTGTCATTAGAGTTTAGTTTTGCACATTCCATAACTTCATATAAATGGAATCATGAAATGTAAAAATTTTTGTCTATCTTATTTGGCACAGCACAGTATTTTTCAGATTCATTCACAGCACTGCTTTTTTTCCCCAGTGGTCATTCCATTGCATTGTTGAGTAGTATTCTGATATGTGTCTATATCACAGTTTATTTATCCACTCATCTGTTAGTGGATATTTTGGTTGTGTACAGTATTTCTTCAAATTTTTTTTTCTTTCCTTTTTCTTTGAATCCCTTGTTTGTGTTGGTTTGCTGATGATGTCCAACATCTCTCTAAGACTCTTCACTTCTTTGTTTCTTGTGTACTCAGATTGGGTCATCTCGATTTATCTTCAAGTTGCTAACTTCTCTGCTTCTCAAATAACCTTTTTTTTTTTTTTCAGTTTTTTTTTCAATTCCAGAATTTCAATTCACTCTTTTTTGTTTTTTTTAATGTCTTTATTGGTATTCTTTATTTGTTGAGACTTCATTTTAAGACATGGCTTTTTAGAATTTTTTTAATATATTATATTAAAGCATATTTAGAGTTTTTGCCTGGTAAGTATAATGTCTGGGTTTTCTAAAAAGTGCCTATCAGTTGCCCTGCTCACCTGCACTTTTGGTTGCCAATACTTATGTTGTTTTTGTTGTTAAAACTTGAACAGTGTTACATAATATAATACGATAACTCTACAAATCAGATTTTCCCATCCCCAAGAATTTGTCATTGTTACCCTTTCTGTCATTATTTAGTGACTTCTCTGACCTGACTCTGTAAAATTTCTACTCTTTGTTATATGTGATCACTATAGTCCCTGCTCAGTTAGTTTGTTAATGGTTGGCTAGAAATTCTTAAACACCTGCAATCAGTAAGTCTCCTAGTCTTTAACTAGGGGTATTCATATGTGTTGGTACACTACTTCAATACCCATGCAAACACTTTACAACTCAACCTTAGCCTTCATTTCCTCCATGTACTGAATGCCTGTCAGAGGTAGATTTTAGTTCTCACATCTTTCCTGATCATGCACAGAGCCCTGAGCATACACAAGACCTTCTAGATTTCCAGGGATATATCAGAACTTTTCAAAACCTTTATTGGTATCTCTTTTCCTGGTCTTTTGTTTTAAACTTTTTAGTTAGTGTATATTTTTCTATTGTCCACTGACTTTGAGGTCATGAAGTTCATAAATTGCATGTAAATTTTTTTTGGCCAACACTCCTGTGAAAAGGCTTTTAGCCCCATGTGAACACCAATCCAAGTCAAATACAAATAGCTTTGCAAGTGGGGGCTTCCAGAGAAATACTAGGCAGGCCAAATAATGACAGTTCTATGGGAGTGCATCTGTAAAAGAGGGTCAGTCCTCTTTGCTTTCTTATTTGATTTCTAGGATGTTGGCTTTTGTGGCTATTTTTCAAGGTTGCCATGGCAGTAGAGTGATAGAATTGGGACTAGAGAAAGTTTGAATGTCATAATGCTCTGTATTTTGAGATTCGCCATTTTTCTTGAATAAATGCTGCTGTATTGCTGCATACCTTTGGTTAATTCCCAGAATGTTGAAAATGTTGATTCTGATCATTTATGCTAGTTTTCTTAGTGCTTTTATGGAGGAGAAAATTTTCAGAGGTTCTTACTCTTCTATTTTACCGTGTCACCTTTGTAATTAACTTTTATTTCAAAATGACATGATTGCTAGAGCATACATTAATATGCCTTTTAGGTTAACCCAACATGATCATCTCTGAAATGATTCTATAAGTACTAACTCGAGTTCTTATATTTAAATATATGCAATTTTCTTGATCTTTATAAAGTACTTATCTTTTTTTATATTTATTCTGTGCTCTTTTAAGTAACCATTTAAACAATCTAACCCTGGTTGGAAGATAGCCAAGGATATATTGCTTTTTTTCTTTTTTCTTTTTTTTTCTTTTTGACAAAATAGAGATCAAGGGAAGGGAATTTTAACATGATACATTTCTATGTTATATTTCTTTACTACTAATTGGAATCTGGCAAGTATATTTTCTAATACCACAATCTATTTCTTATTAACAGACAATTAGGAAGTAATATGTTTTACATACTTATTTTTAGTATAAGACCATTGCCCTACATTTCACCTAGGTATCAAATATAGGTACTAGAATCTGATAGAAGAAAAATGTGTAACAAAATGAACATTTATTACTATAAAAAAGCCACTTCAAAGTTCTATAGAGATTAAACCCTTTTTAAATAATGAATTCTCATGTGGAATCCCAGTATGTGAAGAGATACACATAGTACTATTATTTCAAGAAATGACTATAGATGTATTTAGTCCCTTTTTGTTGCCAACTCTCTCCTTCCCAACAAGCTCCAAAGGTATCCTGTTTGGATTGAAGAATTCTCTTGAATACAGACCTAAAATTATTTCCAAAAATCATCTTCCTGTGCCAGATAGAATGATACATTGTTATTTTACTTCTTTTATCCCCTCTATTCTAAAATAAACTTTAGCAGTCATGTGAAAAACATTCATGAGTTTATCCATCTGTTTCTATTAATTCCAGTTGAAGGAGAAGCCACTTAACATATGCTTAGTAAGACTCATTTTTTCTCTGTTCTTGCCAATTGTTTAGCTCCATTGTCCCTGGAATTTGGGTAAGATATCAGGGGAAAAAGAGTCCATGATAGTGCTACCATCAATTTCACCTGTTTTTTGTTTTTTGTTTTTTTTTTCCTTTTTC
This sequence comes from Sciurus carolinensis, assembly GCF_902686445.1. Classification (NCBI taxonomy): domain Eukaryota; kingdom Metazoa; phylum Chordata; class Mammalia; order Rodentia; family Sciuridae; genus Sciurus; species Sciurus carolinensis. The sequence continues at coordinate 90,534,435 of NC_062219.1, forward strand.
CCTTCAGAAACAGTTTCATAGAAACTCAGTCTCAAATATTTCATTTCCTTTTTTCCTACCATCCCTAATAAAAAATTGAAACAGTAGAAAAAACCCACTTACAATACTCAACACATTTTTGCACAGATTCATTATTTTATATTAGTTTCTTTAGTGCTTTAGTTAGATCATTGTTACATGCTTGCAACTCATTGAGCATAATGGTTTTGTGCTTTTAATATCAACTTTTAGAACTATATTGTAATGCATATATTTTTGCTTTTAGATCATATGGGGAATATTTTTCATCTTAGTTGCATTGCTGTTTGTAATTTCTCTTTTCCTGTCAAAGTAAGTATAGTACACACATTTTTTTATTTGTCCTTTTTAGATACACATAACAGTAGAGTGTATTTTGACATATTATACATACATGAAGTATAACTTATTCTAATTAGGATCCCATTCTTTTGGTGAACATGATATGGAGTTACATGGGCCATGTATTCATATGAACATAAGAAAGTTATGTTGGATTCATTCTACTGACTTTCCTATTCCCATACCTCCTCCCTTCCCATCATTCCCCTTTGTCTAGCCCAGTGAACTTCTGTTCTTCCCTACCTGCCACTTATTGTGTGTTAGCATTTGCATATTAAAGTGACTATTCAGCCTTTGGTTTTTTTGGATTATCTTATTTCACTTAGAATGATAGTTTCCAGTCGCATCCATTTACTGGTAAATGCCATGATTTCATTCTTCTTCATTATGGCTGAGTAATAATCCATCCAGAGCACACATTTTCTAAAGCTTACAAATTCTGTGATATACATTTTTTGGTGCTGAACTCCATTAGTGTATCTGTTCATCTAAAATAGCTACTCTACAGTATTAATTCAAAGAATGACTGAAAGTCTCAATAACAGTATTTCTTTATATCAGCTGAATAATATCTGAGATATTTAAGTGACACTTAATTTTCCATGTTTTTTTTATTCAACTGTATTTGCATGTTTCAGTTATGAGATATTCTTTCTAGAACAATTGAAAATGTGATAGTAAAACATAATTCACTCTTTATAATTTTTTCATTGTTTTAGTTTAGATAAAGCTCTTCATTCAGCTGGAATAGATTCTGGCTTCATAATTTTTGGAGCTAACCTGAGTAATCCACTGAATATGCTTTTGCCTGTACTACAAACAGTAAGTAAAGTATCAAGTCATTTTATGTTCCAGCAAACAGATTCTGATACTGTTACATTTAAAATTAGTATTTTGAAAATTTGTTAATACTTTAACATATGCTATTTTCTCTGCTAATTTGACTTTTTATTGTATATACTTTCTACATTAATGTTGTTTAAAGCTTATTTTATCAATATATTACTAGAGTTTTAGTTGAACATAACTTGATTTGGGATATATTATATAAGGTGAACTTTTCCAAATAATTTTTGTTTTTAATTTTTAATAAATTATTTTATATATATATATATATATATATATATACACATTTAATTTGATGCTTAATTTGTTTAGAATTTTTCTTAGGATAATCATACTAAATGACTTGGTAATACTTTGCATTTTTGAGGATTTTTCTTTTTTAAAGGTATCATAGTAACCTAGTCTAAATCAGGGTTGATATTTTAAATATCTTTCAAATATAAATAATGAAATTTTCAATTAATTTTATATGATTCTAGAGCTTTCATAGTTTGTATATTAAATTTGATTTTATTTTTTTCTAGGTTTTCCCTCTTGATTATATTCTTATAACAATTATTATTATGTACTTTATTTTTACTTCAATGGCAGGAATTAGAAATATTGGCATATGGTTCTTTTGGATTAGAGTAAGTATATGAAGCATTATTATTTTGATTTTTTTCTCATTATTTTATACATGATCTCCATTATTACAAAGTATATTTAGAATGTATAAGTTGTGTCTTGATACCAAGAGTAATGGTGATATTAAACTTTCTCACTTCATGTTAACATAAAAGTGTTTTTTGTCTAGAGCAGTACTTCTTAAACACAAGTCATTTTGCCCCCTTCCCCTGGAGATATTTGGCAATGTCTAGAAACATTATTAGTTGTTATATAGCTAGGGAGTGTTACTGGCATCTGTTAGGGGCTGGAGATGCTGCTAAACATCCTGAAGTATACAGGGCACAGACTAATCCAGTCCCAAAGTCAACAGTGCCAAGGTTGAGAAACCCTTGTCTAGAAGATACATTGTTTTCCTTAGTGTTTTGCTGCATGGAAACACACTGATGATCAAAAGATGGCCTTCCTTGTTAGGAGTTATAGATTACTACTGTCAGCCCTCTATATAAAAGCCCTGTGGATTTAATCAACTGCAGACAGAAAATGTTTGAAAAATAATTGCATCCATACAATATTTACAGAGTGTTTTCTATGTTATTCTTCCCTAAATAGTATATCATAATAACTATTTCTGCAATGCTTACATTATATTGGTTATTATAAGTAATCTAGAAGTGATGTAAAGTATATGGGAGGATGTTCAGAGCTTATATGCAAATACTATGCCATTTTACATAAGAGACTTGAGCATCTGTAAATTTTAATATCATAGTTTGTCTGGAAACCAGTTCCCCCAGACATTCATAAGACACAACTGTAGGTTGTCATTTTCTTCTTATACTCATTTTGAAATAATTTGAGAATTTTAAAATGAAACTGAGTCAGATACTACTTGCAGATGTGAGTAAAAGAAAACCCAGTTAATTAGTATTTTAATTAATGAAAGGCTTCTTATTATGAAGGTTATCATATGTTTTAATTTCCCTTTAGTATAGATGTATGTGAAAATATAATTAGATTATCATAAATTATCATAGATTACCTTTTGTAGCAGAATATTATATGAGTATATCATGAGTAGTTCATAGAAATGAATTTTTATAAACATGTGACATGTTTTTCTATAATAGTATGCAAAATAATACATATGTAAAACCATAAATATATTACTAATATTTAGAATTTAAACTCATACTTCTGATCTTTAGATAGGAGATAGTTCACAATTCTTAGTTCTATGTACTTTTAACAGATGCTATTGTATAGTAAGTCTGGAAGCAGGCCACATGAACACTAATAAATTCTGTAGGTGCTTAGTTTTTAATGGATCGTTTATAGGTTCCTTTGGATATAAATGCTCTCCTATTATTTTAAAACAAACACAAAGCTAAATCTAAATGCTTTAGAGGGAAAGAATTATCTTTTTCATTCTTCTAATTATTTGCAATGGCTAAGACTTTTTAGTATTTATTTTGGAACAAAGAAATGGCTGACTGAATTGTGTAAATTATTTCCCATAATGCAATAGAAGTACTTAATACTTTACAAATAAAATATATTGCTGAAATTTTGTCACTGTCTTTTTTCTTTCTAGTTATATAAAATCAGAAGAGGTAGAACCAGGCCTCAAGCACTTTTATTTCTTTGTATGATACTTCTGCTAATTGTTCTTCATACTAGCTACATGATTTATAGTCTTGCTCCCCAGTATGTTATGTATGGAAGTCAAAATTACTTGGTAGAGGTAAGTGCAATATTTAAAACTTGATTATTTTTATATTTTATAGACAGTGATGTTTAAAGGCAAATTTTAGTTTTGATGGCTTGCATATTAACTCATCAGATTAAATTTAATATTGCTAAAACTGGTTTGTCATTCAGTTTTGAGTATATTTATATTCGTTTTACTTTTTAAAATAAAACACAGAATTTTGTTATCATTGTTTCTTAAATGGGTCCTGTTAGATAAAGCTCAGAATCCTGAACTTTATCTTAGCACTTTAAGTGATTTTAATTATATGATTTCCCCCCAAAAGCTTTGGTAAGCATAGTATTTCTATTCATTGATTCTATCAATTGCACAGGAGAGGCTTTCTGAATATTTTATTTGTAAATTACTTGACTTTCTTTCAATATGATGGGTATCCTTATATCTGATTTCTTGATGATATTGATCTCCCAAAAACCAGTTGTTTTTTGTTTTAAGTGGACAGCAAATTTAGATTTTCTCACAATTGACTGAACCTTTGTTTAGTTTGTTTCTTCATTCTAAATTACTTCTTTGCTTTATTTCCTAACAGTTCAAATCATATTTGTGTTTCAGAGCCTATTTCAGGCATTGCTTTAGTGGAGTCTTGCATTGCTAACTTATGCTGCCCAGATTACTCCTTTTTTTTTTTTTTAAATACTGTACTTCCTCCATTCTTCCTTTACTTTAACAAACGTGTAATTGAAATGAAAAACAAATCTAAGCACATCAAACTGTAGGTTGATACCATCCATAATATTGCTAAATATTAAAAGGCTAGTTAGTTCATTGAAAAATTTTAAAAGTAATTAATAATTTAGGTGGATTAGAAAAGGGTCAGATTATAATGGAAGTACATGAACCACTTTTATTTGACATCCACTGTATTAGATGATTGAACCGTATTTTTCACTTTTTGATGCCATTTTATCCTCTTCCTGCCTTATCCTCTACACCTAGTATACTAGGTCATGCTTAGTAAGCATTTGTCTGTGAAGGAAGGAAGGTAGGTTATGTTTTGTAAGGACAAAAGACATTCTTTGCCAGCTTCACAAGTCTAAAATTAAGTACTCTATTTCTTTTTAGATGCCATGTTTAGACTAGACATTTTTTATTGATTTTATATTTGTTCTGGAAAGAAACTTTGTTGTTAAATTGTTGCAAAAAGACAATTTTAAATTTACCATAATTCTTTTTCTTCTAATTGAAATTTGCATTAAACTTGCCATTTAGAATATTAAATAGATGTAATTAATAGAAAAGAGTATAAAGTTCATAATGTAATTATTTTTTTAATCTAGGTATAGTAATAATATAATATTTTCACTTTAAGTATATATTCATCTTTCAGAGCAATGTAACTTCTGATGATACCAAAGGCAATTCAACTCTTTCTGTGCCAAAGAGATGTGATGCAGACGCCCCTGAAGGTAAAGCAGATTTTTTGAACTGTCTTGGACTTTATCATTCTTTTAGAAAAAGAATGTGTTTTGCTGTTAATCATTTAATATATCTATTTTAGTGTGTGGTAACAAAGGAACTTTCAGCAAGTAGAAGATTTTAAGTCTCTTTAACAGAATTTCTTATTGATGGAAGGATTTCCATTAAGGAGTCAACCATTACCAATTAGTTAGTTAGGAAGTAACAAAAGTTAGTTATTATTTATCACATTTACTAATAAGCAATTACTATTAAATGATTTTTTTTTCTTAGAAAACTCCAAGAGGGTTTTTTGGACTCTGTAAGTGCTGAGACCAAAAGTACCTATCACCTGGACAACTTTTAATCCATTCTTACTACTTTATAGTAATAGTTTTAATTATAATAGCAGTTAACTTTAAAAAAATACTGTGTTCAAGCACAGTATTTCACCATTTTGACAAAATCTCTGACTCTGCTCTTAATCACTGTATATTCTAGAGAATGATTTTTTCCTATTTTCTGTGAGTTGTTCAGATGATTTTTTTTTTGTTTGAATATTATAGTATCCAATTCTATGGGACTCCCAATCGATTTTTTTCAAACTTTATAAAAAAAATTTTCTGTTTGCCTTCAAAATGCTTTTATTTAATGGTGTTAAATATAATATATTTCTTCATAAGACATTCATGTATACTATTATGAAAAACATAACTTCTGAGGTTTTATTTTAGATAGTTGAACTATATAATGTGATAGACAGTAATAGGAACAAGTACAGAGTACAGGAATAGCCTAGAGGAAGATGTGAGTAGTGCTACCCTATTAGAGATTATTGCAGAGTGATAGTCAAGAATAAAAGTTTCAGCAGAGATACTAGAGCTGCATTTCAAGATTAAAGAATTTATCTGGTTTGTGTATCAAGGTAAGGCTGTTCTATGCCAAGAAGAATAATGCAGGAACAAAATTAAATTACACAGGTGTATATTCAAGAGGTTTTAAAACATTGTTTTGCTTTGTTTTTTAAATTATAGAGGTAAGCGAGTGACGGAGGAATGAGATTGCAGAATTGGGAATCAGATCATAAAAGATCTTAGATGACTAAATAGCCAATAAAGAGTTTTAAGTAAGAAAATAGAAGTTATGATCTGATTTATTTTCAGTGGGTTAATTATAATAGTTATACAGAGAAGGGATTTGAGAAATTGAGACCAGGGCATGGAAATAAGTTAGGGATAAGGGATCAATCTACAGTTATAAGATAGTAAAAACTTGAATTAAATAGAAGTCATGATGATAGAAAATGATGAAATTTAAAGAACTTCTTCTGACTGCTTAGATCCAGAACAGTGATGAAGGAAACATTCTTGAATGACCCTCCAGTTACTGAGTAGTTTTGTAAATTTTGATATTGCTACATAATATAAAAGTTACTAAGATTAGAGAGAGATGTAGGATATGTTCAATTAACTTGAGGTGTCTCACGGACATTTGGTTGGAGATCTCACAGTTGGATATAAATGTAAGGAATTCAGAGGGCAGAGAGTGAGAAGAGAATGGAGACTGGAACTCAGGAAAATCATTTTAGGGCGAACAGATTAAGAAGGTACAGGGAAGACAAAAGAAAAATACTAATGGAGATAAAATTAATTTCATTGAATAGAAAGGAACATCAAGTAGTCACAATTCATATTACTTTATTGAAATTATTAATAAATACTTAGATTGGATGGAAACTAGAGAAAGTATGCATGCCAAGTGACATGTTTTATTTTTTAAGATTGGGAAAGACTTTAGGGTTGATAATAGATTTGAAGTATTGGAGCAGAAGATGTTGAAGAAAAATGGCAGCAAGACTGATTTATAGACCAGAATCATCCAGTTCTGGAGAATATGATTAAAAAGGCATAATGCTTTAGAAAGAATAAGGGATACCTCTTTCTCTGGATCACAAAGGAGATAGGAATGTATGGTCTTGGATCGTACATTTTTTATTCTCCAAGGGTGAGCAGGAAGTGATATTTCTGTATTTCTTAATGAGCTGTGAAATATAAGTTCATATCATCTACTGAGAATTAAGTGAACCATGAGGTAAACAGTTGAAGAAAGTGGCAAAATTTTATGATAATCTATGAAGGAGAACAGATGGGTTCTGACTGAAGATAAGGCAAATAGGTAAAGGGACAGAGATGGAATTATCAGTTTGTATTTTTGTTGAACAAATCTGAACAATTGGTATGATTGTTATTTATACCAGTTTGGGGAAGGTATGACTTGAGGAATTGAAGTGGAACTGGGGATGTAAGTGTGCGAAGCAGAGTACACATGGAGGGTTAGAGCATCAGCTGACTAACCAGACTCCAGAAGCATAGGAAATAAGGAAAGAGATTAAAACTAGAGAAAAGAGTGAAGCCAAAAGATGAGACAGAAAAACCTGCTAGAGATTATTTTACCATGTATGAAGAAATTATAGTTTAAATGTTGCTAGTATGAGTATTACTTAATGTTCAAAATCTACTTTATTAATGACTTTATTCCTAAATATTTTATTATGAAATGCATTTATACATCACAAGAAGGATCAATAATTGAAGTGCTTTGGGTTATCATCTTTAGCTAAATGAATACAGAAGGAAAATTAGTGTTAGTTTAGTTTTTTTTTTTTTTAAACTAAGAGAACAATTACCTTGAAGATCCAAAGTAGATTCTGTTTCCCAAATTGTTATAGTAGTCTTGAAACCTTAGAAAAACAAATAAAAACAGATTGAGGTTTCAAGAATATATTTTGCTGTTAAAAGGGGATTTTAAAATGTCCCTTTGTTGCTGAACTGCATAAATTAGTATATTATAGGTCAGTAAACTTTAGTCAAGTGATATACTTGTTTATAACTTTTTATGAATCACATTCGGTATTTTTATTTTTCAGTCTGATCTAACTTACTGTGGTTGAAATGACTCTCTTTGAACTGCCATTTTTCTTCAACATTTTAGTTGTCTCATCTTTTGAAATGTTACTTTACAGTACAAAAATGCACCCTTTCAGTTTATGGGTTAAATTTACTTTTCCTAATCCTTTTTTTTTTTTTTTCTGTATCACATGTCTAAACATTAAATTTGCTTGTGCATGCTTGGAATAAGATGGTAGATATAAGGTAATTAAATTTAGGGTAGCAGGGTAGTTTTTTCTGTTTATTGTTTTCCCCCTAAGAGAATAATTTAAATGTTGGTAGGGGAAGATGAAGTAGGACATGGTATTAGATATTTAAGAATAGTGTGAAAGTGGCATATATGGTGAGAGACTGGTACGGTAGTATCCATTTAAATGAAAACTAAGAAATTTAACATGTAGAGAAAAAATTCCGCACTGTTCTTTGTGACATTTTGGTGAGAACATTTGACTAGAGTAGAAAGTATATATAAAGCATATGATAGTATATATAAAGCATAAGATATTTAATGTGATCTTTTGCAAGTAATGGAATTTTTGTTGTTTTTGTTGTTCTGTGGTGCTGAGGATCAAACTCGGGACCTTGTACGTGCTAGACAAGAGCTCTGTTGCTGAGCTACTGCCACCCCCTACACACACACACACACACACACACACACACACACACACCGGCCCCAGCAAGTAACAATTTTAGAGAATGATTTTTAGATTTAGAAATGAAATAATAGCATGATAATTTAGGTTATTTCTAAGAATGCTAGTCTCCCTAAAAAATTGAAGACAACAAATTCTAAAAATATATAAATTTGTTTCTTATTAGTATCAAGCATATTTTAGAGACTTTTTACAGTAATAGTTTGTTCATGTGTGGGGTAGTTAACATTTATTAAATATAGAAAATGCTGCTAAAAGTTTTGAGTGTTTATGTTTGGAATTGATAATCATTTATCAAAGAATAGTTTACATTGTGTTTAAAGTAATCTGTTTAAGAACAGAGTGATTTAGCAATAATCCTATAGACTGCTTACTATGTTTATAAAGTTCTCTTAAGATGATAGTAGTACTTAATTTATTCTGACATGTGTTCTGCATGGTTTGTATGTTCAAAGTGAGTTAATAGAGCAGATTTGAAGTCAAATTTTAAATTTCATATGCAAAGACCTTTAGATTTCTATTTTTATATTCCTTAATTGCTACTTAATTTAATAAGGACTAGTACATAAATGATTTATATGTTGATGTGAGTAAAATAGTTTAACTAGCAATTATTAAAAGGAACATATACTTTCATAATCATAAATATTTGAGTGAATATAGGAAGATGAAAGATTAATGTGCTCTAAAGAATAAACACAATAGACAGTACTGAATTAGATTTGAAGAAAGAGAAAATGTCAGAGGAAACACTTATAGAGTACTTCCCTTCAAAAAATATATTCTAATGGAACAGAGTCTAAAAATAAATAATTGCAATAATTACAATTGGAGGATAATAAATGATAAACTATAAGAAATTATAAACAAAATCCTGTATAAAGACAGAAGGCATAATGATTTATTCTGCCAAGGAGGCAGTGTAACATTTTGGTTGGACCCAAAAGAATAGTTAAATCTGAATGAACGAACAAAACAACCTGAAGATACTCCAAGTGGGGGGAAAAAAAAGTACACTAACAACACATAATGACATAAATATATTTGGCATGTTATAGTAACAATAAATTGTGGCAGGAGCATAGATTCATTTGAAGATTATGGGGAGTGGTCAAACAGTGTGTTCCCAAATGACCAGTTTTAGAAATCTGTGAACCCAAAGTCTCATTTCTACTGTTTCATTTAATTATTTTATCTTTTCTTAAAGTAAATTTGTGTGGTCTTATTTGGACATTAGAGTAACTAGAATGCTCTCAGGATTAAATTTCATTTTTGTGAATTTATACTGATTATTCATTAAGATAATACACATAAAAATAAGAGTCTTAAAAATGATCAAATGATCCATAGGATTAGGTTTTAGCTTGAAGATATGTTGTTATTAGGACAAATTGACTCAAGTTAGTTGCTAAATAGGAGCTGATACGTTAAACCAAACTACATGAATTATAAAGAAAAAAACTGAGCAGACAAAAGTAAAATCTAAAGGAAACTTATAATTGTATATAGGAAATATGAAGGAGGAAAGTGAGAAATATTTTGAATAATAAAAATGTTTGAGAGAAAGTAAAATTTGTATTGCTAACTTCCAAAGTAGATGAACACTAAGTTTTGTAGTAAACAAGTCCATCATCAAGAGATGATTCAAAATACAATCTCAAAAATAAAACTTGTTTATCAAGCCATTTTGCTTTGGCTAACAAATATCAACTACCTATCCTTCTGAAACCATTTACCTAAGACATTGCATAGTTTGGGGTTAGAAAATCTATCCCGTCCCCCGCAAATTTTTGTATGGAAGGCATAGAAATGAGAATAAAAGCTATAAAGAGCCATGTAGATTTTAAATAATTTTCTACAATATGAACTAAAATGTTAAAGAATAAAGCCTTCCTAGAAAGATCATCTAAATAATTTAATCTCTTATTTTGCAGATGCAGAAAGTAGGGCTCCAAGAGTTAAGAGTTACAAGTTGCACAAATAGTATCAGACTTAGATTTTAATGCCAAGTGTCTGGATTCCAAGTCTCTTTTTTCTAAATGTAACATTTTTGTGTTTTGTTTGAGAAAAATAAAATGTAAAACTATTGCATCATCTGTCCTTTAAGTTTTAAAAATAAGGTGTTATTGCTTTTTAAATATAGTGGAACTGGTTGTTTGAAGCCACAAGATAATGAAAGTCACAGCACACAGAAAGTCAGAAATCAAAAGGCTAAATCTAGGTTGTTGGAGAAGACATAAGTTTGGAAAATGAGAGATGAACCAGTAACTAGCATATTAATACCTAAAAAATGCCATGTCTAGTGGTCAATAGTGTTGATGCTTTAGAGAGATATTTAGATACTAGCAAATAAACTGTTGAGAATGCAGTTTTGATAGCATAGAATGACCTGAAGTAATTATTCTGCAACTCAAAAGTAATTTTCATAAAAAAAAGTAAAGTAAGTATATTTTTAAGTGAGGAAAATTCCTTAATGTGTTTTCAATTGGGGATTTTTACAGTTTCTAAATAGCATTTAAAAATCCTACATATTGAATGTCACATGAACTAAAAGCATGTAGATATTGTTAGTAGTTTTATATACATCTGATTTTTAATACAGAATCATACCAAAGCATTCAAGAACTTGCTATTTGGGTAATTCCTCTTGATTTTTTTCCATCAAATTAATGTTTTTATGTCTATTTCCCTAGTTCATGCATTGAAAGAGAGCATCATTTAGGTTTGAGCATTTTTTGAATTATTCATTAAACATCCAAGTAGAGATACTGAGTTGGCAGTTGAGTTGGATCTAGATTTTTGGAGAAAAAGTTTATGCTGGCTTAGTCAGGAAAGGATGGGAAGCAAAGTTGTGAGACTGTGATAGATCACCAAGAGAATGAGTATAAATAGAGATTTCCAAAGTTCTGACTTTGGGATTACTGACACAGATCATAGAATAGCTAACCAAAGGAAAGGAGTAAGGCCAGCTCAAAATACTGGCTGGTAACAAAAAACTATTTTAAAATGAATGAATGTATCAATGAAACCCTAGCAGACTTACAAATGGCCCAAATAAGACATTTACAGATAAATGTAATAGTAGTTAATTGAAAGTAAACTCAATGAAACTATGGCTTAAAACCACAAAGAGATCTCTCCATAGATTTTTTTGTTGGTATAAAGAGGGAAAAATAGTAGCTATATATCAGAGAAATTGGGCAATATCTGCCTCAGATGATGAAAATGAGCATCACTGAGGAATAAATCAGCTTTTTGTGCCTCATGAAATGACACCCTGAGAAGAATGGATAGTATGACTCAAATCATAAAGAAAGATCAGACAAACCCAAATTGAGGAACCATGCTATAAAGTAATTGTCCTGTGTGCTTTAAAAATGTCAGTGTCATAAAAGACAAAGTGACTGAGGAACTGCTACAGATGAAAGAACGTTAAAGAGACATGATAAAATACAATGTATAAATCTGGATTGGATTTTGTACTTGAGGATAAAAGTACCATAAGGAATATTACAGGTGGCGCACACCTGTAATCCCAGCAACCTGGTAGGCTGAGGCAGGAGGATCATAGTTTGAAGGCAGCCGCAGCAACTTAGAAAGAACCTGTATCAAAATAAAAACTAGGACTGGGGAGATAGCTCAGTTGGTAGAGTGCTTGCCTTGCAAGCATGAGGCCCTGGGTTCGATCCCCAGTACCGCAAATAAATAAATAAATAAACAAAAAAATGGGTTGGGGATTTAGCTCAATGGTAAAGCATCTCTGAGTTCAATCCCCTGTACCCAAACAAAATCAATTAAAAATAAAAAGAGAAATTACTGGGACAGATGATAGAATTGGAAAATGAATGGAGAGTAAATAAAAATATAATATCAATATTAAATTTCCTCAGCTTAATACCTGTACTGTAGTTATGTCAGAAAATATCCTTCTTCTTAAAAAATGCTGAAATATTAAGAGGTCAAGGACCCATAATACATGGTTCAAAAAAATTTTGTGCATATGTTTAGAGAATGATAAATGAGGAGAAAAACCCACAATGAGAACCACTGTGTACCTTTAAATAGCTGCTCTTTTATAAAACTTGTAATACCTAGTATAGACCAAGATGTGAAACTGCTGAAGACAACATTTCTAAATATCATTTTAGAATATTATATAGTGTTATTTGTGTAATTATGTATTATCATATGTATTTCAAGTGTTTACATTTATATGCATTATTTTTCTTAACTTCTGTGAATGTAAGTTTGTGTCTCCAGTGGTTTAACATGTATTTTGTCCTACAAAATGACAGAATTTATTTTGTTCGTTAAAGTTAGTACAATGCTATTTGCTAATTTCCTATGCAATTTAGATGAAAAGTAAAACTTCTTATGAAAGTGAGCTAATATTTTGTTTACTTTTAATTTTGAATCTGCTACAAAATAATTCATTCCTTATATTTTTATATTTCTAGTATACCTTTTTAGTATCAAATTTTGATTTAATTGTAGACTAACCCAGTCATGTAAAATGAATCTTTCGGGCTGGGGTTGTGGCTCAGTGGTAGAGCGCATGCCTAGCATGTGTGAGGTACTGGGTTCAGTTCTCAGCGCCACATATAAATAAATGAATAAAAATAAAGATCTATAAACATCTAAAAAATATTAATAAATAAATAAATAAATAAAATGAGCTTTTGACTAAGTTTACAGGATATATTTCTTTTGATACTGAATTGGGAAAGGGCAATTTAAATCCACAAGGAACATATTTTAAACTCTTACAAAATTAAACTTCTCTAAACACACATAGTACTTTAAAACCTATTGAAGAATTTTTTTCATAGTTTTAATTAATTTATGAATTAAAATGAAAAGTTGGTGTTCTGTATTTGATGATATAATCCAGCTTCCTTAAACAATTGAGGATTTTTCCATGAATTTCCTACCTATTTTTTAATAATAGAATAGTATTTAAATTTTCTAATGTGAAGATTTTATTTTGATAGCTATGAATAGAAACAAGCAGATTTTCTAATCTAAGTAGTTTCATATATATTATCAGCAAGTTGGCCTTCTTACTGGTTATTTTCCAAATTCACTCTGTCAGCTCCAGTATATTGTCCATCTCAGAGTATCATGTTTAATTTTAACAATTTATAATAAAATCTAAACCATTCCCAAGTGCCAATCAGAAATTTTTTAAAAGCTTTTTAACCCTCTGAAATGTGTGTAGTAGGTGACACCAATGCTACGCTGAGCAATACTGAATGTAGGTGTATTCCCCTGTCCTTATGCTAAGTAATATATTTTTAAAAAACATGGTTAATCTACTTGCTGTAGGAAATACTTGTGTCCAAAACCACTAAAGTAGCTTATTTTAGCAAGATTAATTGCTCAATAAGACTTACTTCAGGATTTTCCCCTTCTATTATGCTCACTAATCCAAAACTATTTCATCATGAACTTTGTCCAGCTCTAGCAGGTTCCCCACCTTGCAAGATGTTGAGTGGTCCAGCCCACCCCATCCCCTAAAACCTTATAAATATTCTTCTTAGTCTTTCTTCTTCATGTTCTCTCCCCATTGTAGTTCATCTAATAAATTTAACTTTGCTTGGTCAATGATATTGTTAAGTGATGTTTGGAGAATTGACAGTTGACATGTAGTAGTTACTCATGCTGAGTAGTTAAAGGGGGTGAAATTGAGAATTCAGAATCTTAAATTTCTGCTCTTATTTTCTCACTGCCTGCTAGTTAATCAGTGGGAATAAGCATGTCCTCTTAACTGCTGAAACCTAAAGTCTAATATTGAGCTCCTTTCCTTTTCTCCTTCCACTTTTTTTTTTTTTTTTTTTTATCTCCTTTCACTTTTTTATCACCTTCCCTAGTCATGGGTTGGTGAGGAGTGGTCCTATTCCTTTTCTGATATCTAAACTACTTATTCTAATGGAAGTCTTAGAATAATATATATATTTTCTCTCTTCCAATAATAGCTAACCAGTTTCCAAGTCCTACCAAGGTTAGGTAAGAAATAGCAAAACCAAAAGATAAAACTGTGTATTTATCCATTAATGATGCTACTTTAAATAACAATATGTAAAATGTTCAATACAATTTTATATGTTTTGACATAGAAATATAAATACCATGAGATGGTAGGTGGAAGAATATATATATATAATCTCATTTTTTGATGCTTTTGTGCATAAACAAAGTCTAAAATTTTGGTTTTGCCTAAGGCAAGCAAGAAGTAGATATTCACTTTGCTTTTTAAAATAAGTACTTTTTATTAATTCTCTAATTTTTTTAAAAAAGCACAATTAAGCATCTTTAAGGGTAAAAGCAGTGAGAGACAACATAGTAATGTGCATCTGCCAAGTAAATGTTGATTTTAAGAAGATTTTTGTTCTTTCCAGTTTGTTAAAAAGTGGGAATGTATAAGGTAGTTACTGAGACTTTTCAAAGATTTAGTTCTTCATTCTTGTACCATCTTTTCTCAGAACATGGAATATTTCTTTCTCCTTGAAATTTGGAATTCCTCAGAATTTTATTTTGAAGTCTTTGTAACTAAGTAACATTATTCATATTTACATTGACATATATACAGTGGATTGGGGTGGTTTTTTCTCCCTCCCCAAACTTTGACCTTGAGGCAAAGAAAAGAAAAATCTGTTTTATACATTTTACTTGTATTTAAAACCAATATTACAAAAAGAGTTACTACAGTAGTTGATACTTGGCATTTGATTTTTATAGTTATAGATCAAATGTTCATTTTAAGGAAAACCAGTTTTAATCAACTGAAAATGAAGCTAGTTGAATGATTTCTTTAGAAACTAAGCCTTAAGTGATTTGGTAGAAAAGTGACACTGGTGCTTTGTGATGATGGTGTTTGTTAATGTCATCTTTGATGCTCTGTGTCCAGTGGTGGTTCATAAATACAATTTGAAATGAAAGCAGTGGAAGACTGTTACTGTCTTGATTCAAAAGGCAGATCTGAATGTGAACTATCTACAACACCTTCTAGTACACATTAGGTGAAGCTGTCCAAAATTTTATAATTAACAAGATGACCTTCGTTAGGAAAATAGAAATCATTCAGTCCCTCAGAATCAAGAATATGGGATAGTGGTCTTTTAAAAAGCTACATTTGGCTAGGTGAGGTGCTCACTCCTATAATCTGAGCAGCTCAGGAGGTTGAGACAGGAGGATCGTGAGTTCAAAGCCAGCCTCAGCAACTTAGGGAGGCACTAAACAATTTAGCAAGACCCTGTCTTTAAATAAAAAATATTAAAAAAGGATGTGGCTTAGTGGTTAAGTGCCCCTGGTTCAATTCGTGTTATTAAAACAAAACAAAACAAAAAAAAAACACACACAAAGAAAACTGTATTTGTCCTTTCGTTTTCTAGTCTACAAATTTGGGGATGGAAATCAAAAAGTTAAGATAATCTATAAGATGAAGATAAGTCAACTTTAATAGAATTGTGATAATTTTATTTATTTTTTATTATTAGTTTTATTTAGTTGTACATGACAGCAGAAAGCATTTCAATTCATTGTACACAAATAGAGCACAGCTTTTCATTTCTCTGGTTATACACAATGCAGTGTCACACCATTTGTGTAATCTTAAACATGTACATAGGGTAATAATGTCCACCTCATTCCACCGTCTTTCCCGTCCCCATTTCTCCTCCCCTCCCCTCACTCCCTTCTGCCCAAACTAAAGTTCCTCCATTCTTCCCTTGCCACCCCCCTACCCCATTATGAATCAGCATCCACATATCAGAGAAAATTTGGCCTTTGGTTTTTTGGGATGGGCTTATTTCACTTAGCATGATAATCTCCAGCTCCATCCATTTACCTGAAAATGCCATAATTTTATTCTCTTTTAAGGCTGAATAATATTCCACTTGTGTATATACCACAGTTTCTTTATCCATTCATCTGTTGAAGGGCATCTAGGTTAGTCCCACAGTTTAGCTATTACGAATTGAGCTGCTATAAACATTGAAGTGATTGCATTGCTGTAGTATGCTGACATTAAGTCCTTTGGATATAGACCAAGGAGTTGGATAGCTGGGTCAAATGGTGGTTCTGTTCCAGATTTTCTAAGGAATCTCCATACTGCTTTCCAGAGTGGTTGCACCAATTTGCAGTCCCACCACCACTGTATGCATGTATGTACCTTCTTCCCCACATCCTCGACAACACTTATTGTTGCTTATATTCGTGATAATTTCCATTCTTACTGGAGATGAAATCTTAGAGTAGATTTGATTTGCATTTCTCTGATTACTAGAGATGGTGAGCATTTTTTCATATATTTGTTGATCAGTTGTATATCCTCTCCTGTGGAATTGTGATAATTTAAAAAAACTTTAGAAAATAATTATATATGAGGGATAAAACATATTAATGGGTATGTTGTAATTCAGGCATCTTTGGAAGTTACTGGCATTATCTTCAAATCTACTGAGGGCTACAGTCCAGTTAGTCTTGAAATTATAAGATAAATTTTATATGATCTTTTACTTCTGTTTATTTTATCATTCCTGTGCTTTTTGTTTAACACATTTGTTGATGTCTGCTATGTGTCAGGTATTATTCTAAGTGATAGAGATACAGTAGTGAACGAAACAGTCAGGAATTCTTATCCCCATCAAGCTTGCTTTTAATAGAAGGAAACAGACAAATAATTCTATCAGGTGATATGTATTATGGAGAATAATAAAGTGTCAAAGGAGGAGTAGGTGGTGCTCAGAAGGAAAGATAGTTCACTGTTTTTAATATAGTAGGAAGGAAATTGTTTCTGGAGGATGACATTTGAGCAAAAAAGGTCTTAAGGAAGTAAGGGGCAAACTAAGATATTTGAGGAAGATCGAAGATCATTCCAGTAGAGATAACAGTGAGTATGGTATGGAATTATGCTGAGAAGGTAGAAGAATAGCAAGCTGATAGTCTTAAGGACTTTGCCTTTTACTTTTAGAGGAACGTATTTGGAAGATTGCCAGCAGAACAGGGGTATGATGTACACATGTGTTTAAGGGGTCACTCTGACTGTGTTTCATGTAGTCCAGAACTTGGCAAACTTTTTCTGAAAAAGGGTCAGATAATAATATTTTAGGTTTTGTGGAACATAGTCCACCACAAGCATTCCGCTCTGCCTTTGCAGCATGAATACTGCCATAAACAGTATATAATGGATGACTGGGCCTATGTTCCAATAAAACAAAAAAGTGGCAGTCCTGACTTTTCCTGTGTGTCATATTTTGCCAACCCCTGATGCAGACCATAATGAACCAAGGACAAAAGCAGGTGACATGAGAAGTTTTTTCAATAACCAAGGCAGTGCTTATGGTAGTGGCAGTAGCAACAAATGGTCAGAATCTAGAAATATTTTAAAGATAGAGCCAATAGGATTTGCCAATAGGATTTGCAGGTGAGTTTAGGAGTGGATATGAGAAAGTGGTCTGAGGTGATGCCCATGGTTTTGAGTTCTAAATAGAAAATACTTGCCTAATATTTCACCTTCTATAAGGTTTGATAATATCTAGAATAATTATTTTTAAAATATATTTGCACCTGTTAAAGGTATTCATTTTTTTTCCCTTTGAGCCTATTTGACTTTGTTTTGTTCTAGGTATTCCTTCATAAATAAAGAAAAAGGATAACCCAATAACTTCTCAGAGCCACCATGGGTCATTGCATATTAACTCATTAGTTTTTCCTTATGACTGAAAGCATGTGTGTAGTTGGAATGTATTACATCGGTCAGTGGGTTGCATTATGGGCAAGGAAAGAAAGATATTAGCCAGTTAGCCTGCTATGGGTAGTTCTAAATGAGATTGAGCCATTATATGAAATTAATATACCAAGCCTTGGTAATTTTGGTAATATATCTATAAGAATGTTTAAAGTGAATAGTTCTTGGAGAAGATAGTACAGACTATTAGATAAGGACTTACACTGAGTGACTTCACTACCCTCATTCTTACACTACCATCATTCTTCAAAGCACAGTTATCTTTATTCACTCTTACTCACACCTAGTTACTTACTAAGGGATGCAGAGTCTGTTGTCATAATCGTCTCATCTCACCTTCATTACATCTCACTTAAATTACTTTATGTTTTAATTATTGTTGCACTCTGATTTGTACTACACACTGATGTTAGCTTAATTGTTCTGAAAAACTAGTTCTCAAACTTGTATGCATCTGATTCACTTTTAAGGCTTTTCAGACACAGAT
Source organism: Sciurus carolinensis (assembly GCF_902686445.1). Lineage (NCBI taxonomy): Eukaryota > Metazoa > Chordata > Mammalia > Rodentia > Sciuridae > Sciurus > Sciurus carolinensis. Next base: position 90,553,249 of record NC_062219.1, read on the forward strand.
TGCAAAGTTTTTGATTTAGTGGTTCTGAACTAGGACCCGAACTCAGAATTTTCTCATGGTTCTGGTTTGAGGACCTATTGTAGAAACCACTGTTTCAGAGTATTCTGGTAATGCCATTTCATCAATAATAACCACAAGTCCTCCCCTCTCCTCTAATCTGATAAATTCTCTGGGTTTTAAGGACTATCACTGTTACCTATCTTGCAAGTTTCTTGCTTTTTAAAATATGCTTTATGGACATGACCATCTTTTCTATCATTGCTTTTCAACTGTATTCTTAGAATGTCATAACCATTCTTCACTCTATCCCTCCCATTTTCATTGGTCAGAATCCTAATCATCTTCTAAGATTTATTTCAAACCAAACCTTTTTAAAAATCTCCAAATGTGTGCATTCTCCTTTTTTCTTTGATTTCCTAAAACATTAATATTTCTTAAAACATCATCTTTCTCTTAATTTATAGCTGTCCTGATCTCTTATATGAATGTAAGTGAGCTCCTTGAGAATGATTTTTATACATTCATGTCCTCTCTCTCTCTCATAATCTTTGTTTCCTTTAAACAATATTTGTAGAATCAAACCACCCTTTTTATTTATTCCCTTTTCCACTCTTTGAATAGTATAATTAAAATAGCATAAGACATTAATATTAAATATGCCTAATACCTTCTAGCTTCTTTATCTGTTGGATAAAACTCATTGTATAGACATGAAGACTTTCTTCTTGGAACCTACTGACTTTCTCTTTGTATTTGGATCGATTGCTGTGATTCTGTTTTACAAATTGTAATTACAAATTTTTAATGCTATAATTTCTGTTCACTAAAATTTTAATGTATTGTAAATAATCTCTTCTTGTTTTCATCTTCCATGTCTCTGGTCTTGCTAGAGTCAAAAAATGTGTGTGTGTGTGTGTGTGTGTGTGTGTGTGTGTGTTCATGTGTGAGAAATACATATCTGAAAAGTATTTTGGTCTCACACTTGATGAATAGTTTGGGCTTAGAATTCTACATGAGATATAATTTTCCCTTAGAACTTAAAGGCATAGCATCATCTTCTACTTTGATTTTAACTGATGAGAAGGCTAATGCCAGTCATTTTTTTTTTAAGCTAACATCATGGTTTCTATTTCCTATTTTCCCTTTAATTGCAGGGTATCTTCAATTGATCATCTGTCTTATCTCCTATTTCATGTATTCCGCCTACCCCTTTGTTCTAAATTCTTAAGTATATATTCGGCTTTACCAACTATATTTTGAATTTTTTTTTATTTCATATAATGCATTCTTACCAAGTACTTTATGCTTTTGATTGTTCTTTTCCAAGCATTCTTAGTATTATGAATGTAACATCATCTTCAGTAGCTAAAGATACTAAACATTTTCCTAAATTGTTTTATTTAAGTAAAATTACAGTTCTGGTTATCTTGGAACATTTCTTTTTATCTTGGAAGAATTCTGTTTATTTTGTTCTTTTTCCCCTCATACTGATAGATTTCTGTATATCTGATGATCCATTCATATTTATGTCAGTGTATATTTAAGTGTCAGAAACGTTGACATCTCATTGCTGGGAACTCTGTGCATGTGACTGGGAATTCTTGATCTTCAAATTATGTTTTAAAAGAAGTGGGAGGAAAACCAACTGTTTTACTGGAGACCTTAAGTATGACTTTTCATCTTCTAAATTATTGTTGATGGGCCTACTTCCATTCTCTTCACAGTTAAAGGATTGCTCCTGGCTTTATTTCTTTCCTATAAGTTTAATAAGGTCTTGGGACAGATAAGAAACAAAATGACTGTCATTTTGAACCAGAACCTTTGTTTTCAACAGATTAAAATAGTTCTTTATTATTAAGTACTTTATATTTACATATAATCTTTCATTTCACAAATAATACATTTGGATGGATAACCTCATTTGATTAAATTTTAATAAACCTGTAAAATGGGTAGTACAATATTAAGGTTAGATTAATGAGATAGAGAACTAACAATTACCCAAAAACTACCCTATCTTGGTCCTAACATGTATATTTAACTTTATGTAACCAGAGAGATGACTAATATATTAGCCAGATGACTTTATTGATTTACCACAGTAATTGTTAACAATTAAAGAAAACTAGAGACTCAGGATTAGTGAATTTTTACCAGAGAGAGTCTATGTGAAAAGCCAAATTTATAGTCACACAGTTTAGGTAAGCATGGAGGCACAAAGAGGGTCTCATTGATCTTATTGGCTGGGATCATCTAGCTGAGATAGCCTGATATATTATATCCATTTTCAGGCAAGGTTGCCATGTAGACCAGAAAATTGAGTATTGATCATAACATCATTTTTCCTGGATTTTGCTAGAAATTGAGAAAGTTTCCTAATGTGGAGTTTCTTTTTCTAGGTGACATTTTGATTGTGCTGATAAAAGTTCAACTAAGACAGTATAATGAAGTTAATTAGTTATAAACTTTCTCAGTTCTCTAGAGTCCACACCAGAGCCAACTTAACTAATTTTGTGAAGTTTCTCAGCTACTTACAGATTATTACTTAAGATTGCTAACTCTGAAAACATCAGTCTTTTCCTGTTCTTTTTTTTTTAAATCAAATGTAGATTTCTCTCTAAATTTAAGTCTCAGAAGGTTGATCTAGCCAATCACCATCTAACATATGTAGACATTATCTATGTCACAAAGAAACTGATCTTAGAAGTTAAATGACTCACCCCCGAATCTCACAGTATGTTAGTGGCTGATTCAAGACCTAAATCTCAGTTTTCTGTGTCTAATATTTTCAAGTATACCCCTTAAAATAGTTTTGTTTTAACAATTACCAGCTGTTCAGAGGGGAGAATGAGGCTGAAGGATTGCCAGGGAGCCCAGCCTGGGCAACTGAGCAAGAGCCCTGTCTTAAAACAACAGAGTACTGTAAAACTTTTTTTTTAGTGCAAAATATCTGACAAGTCCTATCTTTATTAGCCCAATATAGATTGTATATATTTAAGATAAAATAAAAATATTTATTTTCTTTAGACTTTCTGTGATCGTCGATGTTCATCATCTTTTTCCCCTTTATGGAGCAATCCCATGAGATTTAACAAAACATTTATTTAACTATGTAGTTAGCTAATTTTTTTCCTCTGTTACTGGGGATCGAACCACTAAGTCATACCTCCAACTCTATTTGTTACATTTTTAAGTTAAATATATAATATTAGCTTTTACTATGTATTTTCATTTTTTTCTGCCTTCCAATTTATTTGGATGTATATTGCTACTCTCTCAAATATTTTATGTGCATGTATTTCATATGCTGTAAATTTATTTGACAGTAAAATGATGAACTGGGGTTTTACTTCCTAAAAATCTTTCAGATTCAACCTTCTTTTCCATTCCTACAGCTAATTTTTTCACTTGAATTGTCTCCTTAGTAAGCCTCTATTGTCAATTCCCTCCTCCAATCTATATTCTATGTTATGTCCTATCTTAAAGCCATTTGATGAGTAACTCCCAATCATATGAAAATGAAGTCCAAATCTTCTAGTCCTATAGTTAATATGTATATGTCCATTATACTTCAGTAGTAGCAAGACCCTAATCAGAAACCACAGTTAGTGTAATCATGGACAACCATGAGACATGAAATTGCATTCAAAATAATCTAAGTTTTTACCAGTTTATTTATTTTTAATTTTTTACTTTTTGTTACTAGTCAGATGAAATACTTGCTTGAAGATTATTCTCCTTGTACGTTTTAGAAATGCTTTCTAAAATGCTTTCTAAATAGAAATGCTTTCTATATCTATGCACATAAGGATTTAATAAGTAAGTACAAATATATAGTGTATTTATAAATGATTTCAAGTAACATAACTCATTTGTGACTTAAATCAACAATAAGTGTTTTTTGAAAGTACATTTAAAGGAAAAGGCAATATTTATTATAATCAGTGACGAGAGTTATCTTAGTGGCAGTAGCAAACATTAAGAAGGACATAATAAGTACACTAAGAGGAAACAGGAATATATATGTAAGTTATCAGGTAAAGTTTCCAATTGTATGCCAAACAATGGTTTCATTACATTTTTCTGTTATTTCTCTGATGATATAAGCAAAGAGGGAGGAAGGGTGGAAGTAATGAGATTTAAATATTTTTGATTGTATTCATGTACTTAGATATCTTTCTTGACTTTATAAATTTTGATTTTTTTTCTTTTGGTGTCAACATTTAGTTGTCAGTTTAATTGGAACTTCTAATATGTTTTTTTGAGTTACAACAGTCAGAAGTCCATTGAACACAATCCCTAAATGGAACATTGACCAATTTTAAAATTTCCTTTGAAGGTAAAACCAAGTTTAGAATGTCCTTTATAACTTTCTCAGATAACTGTTGAAAGAAATTCATAAATCTAGATATTCATGATTCAGGTGAGAAGCTACAAGTTGACAGATGATAAAAAAAGAAGCTCCCCTCCATTTACTCAGTGTGGAATCATCCCTTAAATTGGAAATATGTACATGGAACTTATTAACAAAAATTCTTCTGTGGGTGTATGGCATTTAATATAAATAGAATTCAATATATTAGACATAAAGATAACTATAAAAAGCTGTTACATACTTTTATGTGTATACTTTTAGTCATGATGTAAAAAGGGCTACTAACAATGATTTTTTTTTTACTTTTATGTTATTTTGGAAAGCTGTGTTAAAGTTCACAACCTTTAAAAATAGTGAACATATAAATAATGTAATAGGAAAAATATTTAAGATATAGTTTTGATGGTAGTCCAAAGAATCTGATTATAAGCCAGTGTAAAATGTCACTGAATGAATTATTAGACCACTAAGGAAAAATAATTTAAATTTACTTGCTTCTGGCAGCTCACTCTCTGACTTTTAATCCCTATTGTGGATCTGAAATTTCTAATTCAGTCAAATTTTGATTCACAGACTGTCTTGAAATATGAAAAGATGTAATAGATTTTTTATATTGTAAGTTTAGAGTATTGTCACTATTGAGAAGATTGACTTTTTTCAACCAGGTTTATATTTGTATAGCCGAGTTCATGGTAATACTTAAGCCATGAGATATACTGTTCTTATTTTTAAAATAATTTTCAAGAGTAATTTTTTTTTTTTGGCATAGGTCCCATACTATATGTCTCCCTTCCTTTTGGAAACATCCAAAGTGATTATTTTATTTAAAGGATTGTACTTTGCAGCAGTATATCCTGTTGCTGAATTATACACATTTGAATTTTGCTTAATCTACTCGTGTTTATTTTAACCATAAATAGAGAAAAGTGACGAACATATACAAAGTAGTCGTGGTACTGATGCCTAAGTAATTCTTTTCCTTACTACTCTTGGACATATATTTCTGAAAACTTAAAATTAGTTGTTCTTTGCAACTATTTGAGCAGCCTTTAGGAGCTGTGTTCTTTATCTGAGGTTTGGGTATGCTTAAGATAAAAAAGAAGAAAATAAATATTAATTGGTGTTTTGCACATGGTTTTGATATACCTTATTTGGTCTTTACAAAAAGATGATGAGATCCTCATTTTACAAGTGCACAGGCACCACACTTCTGATTTGCCCTTGCACATGGCAAAGAGAACAAATGGTAGTCAACTCCAGTGGGATGGAGCACAGAGCCATGGCTCTTCTTTCACCATGCTGGACATTTTATTTATACTTCTATTTTTAAGATAAATTCAAGATAAATTTATTGATATTTATTTATTTTAATATCATGGGAATCATGTCAGATTTTAATTCAAAAAATAGAAAGTGTGCTATTTAACAGTATACATTTAAAATAAGATATTCCCTCTCTTAAATTTAATTTTGCTTCGCCAGTCATGTTGAATATGAATGAATAGGTGTGCTCTGATGGGTACTTTAGAATACTCAGGCTTATCGAATAGGAAAAATGGCAATTGAATAACTATATTACTCTGAAGTAAATTCTGTAATTGAAGTGACAATAAAATGTGGTAGGAGCAGAGTAAGTGACAATGGGATTTCTTATCTAGGAGTCTCCTCTGGTATACTGAACTCCCAGCACCTTGTACTGTAATATTTTGTGCTTATTACAGGAAGGCAGGGAAACAAATATTTGTTCAACCACTACTGCTTGAAGGCTTTTTGGCTTTCTTAGAGAATGTGAATAGTCCTTCTAGGCTCTCCTATTGATAGAATAAAAAGAATATGAAAGTAGCCCTTTGGAGATCAATAGAGAAGGATTAGATTGTTAACTGTTGGAAGGAACAGGTTGCTTCTCTATTAAATTGCATGTTTGCCAGAAAAAGAGACAGCTTTGTCCCGTTTAGTATTGAACAATTCAGAAGTAAATATTGAAGTACAATGTTGAAGTGGAAGGTCCTAGAATAGATAAGATTTAAATGCTCTAAATCTTTACATATATATGTGATAAGCCTTGTATTGTGGTAAAATATAACCTAATTTCTACTTTTCAAAAAATCATGTATCAACCAAAATTATTTTAGAGTATATTAGATCTTTAATGTAAAAGCTGAACTATAAAACTCCCAGCTCAATTTTTGTTTTATAGAAAAATAGCACTTATTGAAGCTGAGAAGACAGTTCATAAAAATAAAATATGTATTTCCTTACAGCAGAAAGATGTGATGTTGGTCTTCTAATTGCATGTAAGATGTTTTGCTGTTATCCATTTTGGCTAAAAATAATGCAGAAATCAAAATCTCTTTTGTAATTAATAGACTGATAGGAAGTTGCCTTGTAAGATAAAAGTTTTCTTTTGTAGAGAATAAAGACCACCTAAAATATGTGAGGTTGTTATCCTCTGTCAGCTGCAGCAAATATAATTTTTCTCACTGTTACGTTATATTTTTCCAGCCAGGACTTTCTGAATAGCCTGAATAAGCAAATATTTTCTTAAACATCATTGACTAGATATGTGTGAATATGTATAGATAGATGTTTATAACCTAATGGCAATAGTGTATTTAGATAATACTAATATGAAATCTGACACAAATATCAAAAAACCAGTCTACTACCTTATGAGTTGTATTTTATTTGTAGGAGAAAAATATATTATTTATTTTTAATTGCAGCTATAATGCTCTGTAAAATTTAAACAGAAAGAATATCAGCAAATAATGATCTTCATATTTTTTCAATAGCATTATTAAAAAGGAGAAGGTTCAAAAAAGCCTTCTCATTTTTTATCTGTTCTGAGAATTGATTTCCTAGAAAAGTGTAACTTGATACCAACCAAATCTGATTACTTTGTTCAATTTTTCCTGATTTTCACTGGAAAAGTTTGTCTTTGTTTTATTTTGGGATATGTCTGACACTCCAGGCTAAAAGTATTTTTCTACTTCAAATAAATTAGTCAAGATAATGTTTTTTTACACTTAAATCTGTATTATAATGGTGGCACTAATTTTTTAAAAATATGTCATAGGGTTTGGCAGTTTAACACTATATTAAGGTGATTGAGAGTGGGCTTTGGAGAGAAACTTAGGTTTTAGGTCTCTTAACGTTTACTGACTGTATGTATGATCTTGACCATTAGCTTTGACTAATCACATTTTAGATATAGAATGAATCATCAGTTTTAAGAAGAAACTATCTCACCATAGTTCTTTGTTTTGCTATTTTCTAGATCAGTGTACTGTTACCCGGACATACCTATTTCTTCACAAGTTCTGGTTCTTTAGTGCTGCATACTATTTTGGAAACTGGGCCTTTCTTGGGGTAAGTACAGGTCTCTCAGGCATGATTTTCCTTTATAAAGTTCAGTGTATAAACTCCTTGTTTGTATATCAGTAGTCCATTTGTATCTCAGTACCGCCATTGAATTTTAAATGCATTACTTCTAAATGATTTTAGATTTGAGAAATAACACACTGCTTATTTAAATTTACAGGTATTCTTGATTGGATTAATTGTATCCTGTTGTAAAGGGAAGAAATCAGTCATTGAAGGAGTAGATGAAGATTCAGACATAAGTGATGATGAGCCCTCTGTTTATTCTGTTTGACAGCCTTCAGTCTTAAAGGTTTTATAAAGCCAGCTGAGTTATCTGTTATGCAATTTTAAAGTTTTAAAGTTAAACATTAGGATAAACTAACTAGCTTTCATCAAAAATGGGAGCATGGCTGTGAAAAAGAACTATATTTTTTATGTTTCTGAAGGTAACATTATTGTATCATAGATTAACACTTAAAATTGCTAAAGTAATACTGTGTAAATATGAAACTACCGGCTTTGTGAGGGAATGTTTGTGGAAAAAAATTTCTTTAATGTATAATAGTGTTAAATTGATTAAAAATCTTCCAGAATTAATATTCCCTTTTGTTGCTTTTTAAAAACAATAAAAAATCACTTGTATCTGTGCCTTGGAGTCTCCAGAGTATTGTGAAATTTTAAAGTATGTGTATCTGATTGTCTAAAAATAATACTCATAATATAGCATAATAAACACTACTCCCATATGGAATTTGTTTTTAATTTTTTGCATAAAATTGTTAGTGCCACTCAGATTTCATGAAAAAATTTCAAACTGCCTAAGACAGTGGCATTTTAAGATGTTTGTTATATTGTTCAAATAGTAACCATTAGGATTAACCATTAGGTATGTTTCCACTTCTACAAGAGCATTTAAGACATAAATGCACATAAATACACACATATATGTATACACATATACATATATAGAGAGAGATCTATCTGTTACTATGGGTGGCATTTATTTTATAGATGACCTCAGAACTTGCCAACATAAATGGAAGTGATGAGAATAATTCTGAAAAAAATTAATTTACCTATCTATGACATCATATTTAAAAACATGTTTTCATTAAAGATTGAAATTTGCACAAAAATATAGTGAAAGCTATATATCAGTATTTTGAATACATTCTGAATAGTGAAAAATAATCACAAATGATTATTCTAAATTTATGAATATAAACAAATTACAATTCATCAAAAGTATAGACATGATCCTTGAAGTAAAATGCTAAGTTTCTGGAAAAGATTTAAGAATTAACAGTCATCTCCAACTGAATCCTTCTGTCCCTTAATTTTTGTACCACTTTTTTTCTGTTCTCATTTTTCACTTCTCTTTTGTTTTTGGCACCAGGGATTGAACTCAGGAGCACTCAACCACTGAACCACATTCCCAGCCCTATTTTGTATTTTATTTAGAGACAAGGTCTCACTGAGTTGCTTAGCACCTCACCATTGCTGAGGTTGGCTTTGAACTCCCAATCCTCCTGCCTCAGCCTCCTGAGAAGCCACCGCACCTGGCTTCTTTACCTCTCTTCACATACCTTTAAAGCCTTCATGTTTGACTTCTGATTCTTTATCTAACCTTTAGTGTCATTCACCGGGATTTCATTCTTTTCTGTTCTTGTATTACGTTTTCTCTGTGGACAGTCTCACTGTATGCCCTTAGCTTCCATTCATATTACTTTTTTCTAAGTTCTAAAGTTTTACTTCACTCTCAACTAGAAATTACTGTTTTAATTGTATCATATTGACGATAGAACTAAGACCCTCTCAATATTTTTTTTTTTTGACAAATGGCCTAATTTTTCAAAATCAGGCCCACCTAACTGTCTTAAACCAAATATCAGGCAGACCTTATGTCTTATGTATAAATGACTCATCAACTAGTAAGTCATATTGATTTCTATTTCATATCCATCCTTCAGCTTGTCTCCTTTCCATTCTTACTGCAACTCTTTTATGGACTGAATAGTGTTTCTCCAAAATTTGTATGTTGAAGCCCTGAACCACTATTCCTTATGACTATATTTGGACATAGGTCCTCTGAAAAGGTAATTAAGATAAAAAGAGCCTATTGAGTAGAGCACTAATCCAATATGACTTATGTCCTTATAAAAGATATCTGGAATATATGTGCATAAAGAAGAGGCCATGTAAGGACACAATTTTGGAAGGCGATGGTCTACAAGTTAAGGAAGGAGATCTCAAGGGAACCCAACCCTGCCAATACGTTGAACTTGGACTACCAGATTCCTTATCTGTGGGGGAGTTTGGGGGCGCAGGAATTCTATTGCATAAGCCACTCAAGTCTATGGCATTTTGTTATGGCAGCCCAAGCAGACTAATGCACATTGGTTCTTGAACTTCCTCACTGGGTTTTCTGCCACGTTCTGGCTCTTTTCAGCCTTTCCTTGGCATTTAAAATACAAATCAGATTCTTTCATTTCTTTGCTGTGAAAAGCTTTCAGATATTTTAGAATAAAATTCATAGGCCATTATATGATATTTAAGGATTTTCTGACTCCAGCTTTCTCTGCCATCCCCACACCATTTATATGCGCCAGATTGACAAACTACTTGGCTAGGATACCTCACATCTGCACTCTATTGAACTATGCCTTCTATATGTGATGCCCTTTTTTTAATCTCCTAAGAACATCCTCATTCTTCAAGTGTCAACCTTAGCATTATCTCTTTAGGTTCCTCCTCTCTTAAATCCCTCAGGCTCAGTTCCTTGCTGACTCTAATACTCATGTGGCACCCTTTACAGTATCATTGTAATTAATTGCCTTTGTGTCTGCAGAAAAAAGATTAATCCCATAAAACATTGAGATCCAGGGTGCCATTTATTGGTCATTTTGATTGATTATCTAAAGGATATTGTGGCCAAATATCATTACACAAGTGAATAATTTTTGGTGGCTTTAGGCTGGGGATCAGGTGAAGGGATTTAAGATTGTCTAATAGACAACCCGGGAGTGAATCTGACAGAATGGAGGACTGAGATCCCATGGTGGAGACTGATAAATAGCCGAGTCAGTGTCCAAGGTGTCCCGACTAATTTGCTGGAGACAAGTAGGCAGCACGTGATGGGAATCATCACCCCTGTCAGTGTGTACTCAGCAAAAGACAAGGGGGTTGAGGAACTGGCACCAGGAATTTTGAAAGGAAAAGTGAAGAGGAACCTCAACCCAAAGAGACTCTCCACCATAAAGATCAGGGACCCACCTGTTAGATAAGTTCAACTAAGGGGGCCAGCCATAACTCTGAAAGTCATGGCTGGGGGAACCCTGACTCCTCAACTTCTTTGAGAGCACCAGATGATCAATGGTTGTGTCTCAGGTTAGCAGAGAAGTGTTTAAGTTGACCTAGGGGAAAACTCGTCAATCTGAAGGCCAGTGGTGGATGTGGAAATGGTTGTCCTGGTGAATGGAAGGTGAGACCAGCATCCGGGGGTCTGGAGTGTCAGATGGGATTCCTCTCACCTAAGTGGCAGTAGAAGAGCCGATCTGAGTCATGGCACCAATAAAAGCACCCAGAAAACCACTTGGGATGCAGGAACTCACACAAGAAATTTTATTAAGCAGACGAGCAGAGTGTCTTCCCTGAAGGGTAAAAGAGGGAGAGAGAGAGAAAGAAAATGGCAGGGGAGCTATTCTTAGGTAGTGGAAGTTCACGGGCTAATAACAATCTGACAAATGACTAATGAGTGTGGGGGCTAACAATCTGGACCAATGACTAACAAGGAAGTTCGCAGGCTAACAATCTAGGTTGTAAAATGGTGTGGGGGGCAGAAGAATGGCAGCAGCAAAATGGCAGGGGAGAAGTGGCTGCAGCCTTGTTCACCCATTGTCCCAGCAACTGTAAATTTGTTAGAAGTTTTAAGCCTATAAACTATTTTGATTAAGGGGGAAATGTATATTTAGTTTTTGAGATTTATTTTTTTACTTAGAAGTTTAGAGATCATATTTGTCTTAAATAACCCATACACTCATTCATCATTATTTCTAAGATTAATTTCTTTTGGTCAGACCAACAGATTTTTATTTTGTTAGTTATATTTTTAAAATGTAATTTTTCCTCCTAGTTTCTCAAAATGTGTTACATATATATTTAGAAGTCTCCTTTTATTCTAACATTAAGGTGTTTTTTCCCCCTCTTGGTTATATGGAATGCCTTTAACATTATGATATCATTAAATTGATTTAAGTGTTACAGCTACCACTAATGAACAGCATGTGTCCTTTGAAGTTCTTCTAAAAATGTCTAAATTAGAGATCATCTAGAGTAATAACTTTTCAAAATACTAAGACCCTCATGTTCCATGCAATTCTCAAAGTGACTAATTAATTCAGCTGTGTAGAAGGTACTGGCAATATGAAGAACTTGACTTCTAACTCAGAGCTACTATATCAGGAAAGAAAAAAAAAATATATATATATAGAGAGAGAGAGAGTATAGGAAGAAAAGCAGATAGAACTCCGGGGTGGGGGGGGAATAATAAAAAGTGTTTTCATGCTATACTACTGAATTGACTCTAAAACAATTGCTGTTTTAGAATCAATCTATAGACAAACAGTAAACATTAATTATAGCACTGAATTTACGTATCAACCTTGATCACTGTCAATGAGCTTTCTTATCACTGTGAAAAAATATTGAGAAAATCAACTTAGAATGAGTAAAGATTTATTTTAGCTTGTGGTTTCAAAGGTTTCAGTCCATGGTCAGCTGGCTCCAGTTTTTGGGCCTATGGTGAAGAAGAGCGTCATGGCAGGGATTGTGTGGCAGAACAAAATTTCTCACCACATGGTGGCTAGGAAGCAGAGAGAGAGAGGAAGGAACTGGTGTCTCCACATCTCCTTCAAGGGCATGCTTCCCAGTGACCTAACTTCCTTCCATTAGACCCCACCTCCTAAAGGTTTCAACATTTTCCAATAGTGCCATAGGCTGGAGACCAACACTATATAGTTTGTGATGCTTAAGATCCAAACCCTAACAATATAAAAAGATAACTGATAAAGATTGGAAGGTTGAACAAGAGAGGAAGAAAGAGACCTAAGAGGGAAAGGGTGTTCATACCTCATTATACAAGGAGTAAGGGGAAGGAAAATCAAAAGATACTATCTCTGTTAGAAGGGAGTATTGAAGGGTGGCAGAATTTGCCACCACAAAGTAGGCATTTTGGCATAAAGTTACTTTTAAAAAAGCAGGTGAAAGAGCATCTGCCCTTCCTCTTCCTAAAAGCAGAAGATAAAACCATTTTAGATGATATCCTCTCTATGTCAGAATTCTTATCACTGGGGCCACAAAATCTTGTTACAAACAAATCTTGTTAAACTAACCTTTATCTTCCTAGTAACTTTTCTACCATTAACTGCTCCTAGCCCAAGCCTCTTTGTCTTGTTCCATCTTCATAATTTAATACTCTTTGTCTAATTCAGTATGTAAGGATTCAGCTCTACTTCTTTGAGTCTTCATTTTCTTATGAGGGCTACCGTGTTACGTAAAACTTGTTTGTATGTATTTCTCCTATTAATCTGTCTTTTGTTACAGAGCCCCAGCTGGACTCCTAAAATGGATAGAGAAAAGATTATTTTCTTTCACGACAGTTCATTAAAGTTGTGAAAGTAAATGTAACAGGTGGAGCATCTGAAATGGTAGTATACCAATGTTAGGAGACAGGGAAGAAAGGGGAACTAGGGGAATATGAATAAAGCAAGCAGAATTCTCAAAGAAAGCCAATAAATTTAGAAATAACAATACATTAAAATCTATAGAAAATTATTAAAAATAAACATTAGATATTGTTACAATGAGAAATTTCATCAGAAGATAAAATAGTTTTCAATTACATGTAAATATATCTTTGAATCCTGGTAGCCAACATAAAAAGAAGATGATGAATGATGACATTTTTACACTTGATAAAGGAAAGCACTCACTTTGTGTGAAGATAATTTTTAGGGCACTGAAATTTAGTTGGAAATTATCATTGTGACTCCTCAGGTAAAAAGTTAATGAACAAATGTCTTTGTTAAAGTTTAACTAGAGAGGCATGTGCAAGGAGACAGAATTTTGGGAACTCCAGGGCAAATCTGGTTGGCTATCAAGAATTCTCAGCATGGATTAGCTTTGTATGTACATCCTTCATTGATTCCATTCAACTAATACCCAAGTTCCTTCATATTCCAGGCACTGGATGATGACTATGAATTTCTAGGATTGAAGAAAATAGCCCCTATCCTGTAAGAACTGGGCCTAGGAATGTGTAGGCAAATGGCCTTTGGTAGTAACTGGAACTTAGTATCTTAGTAACTTAGTATCTACTAAGATTTATGTGTCTGATGTGAATAAATATACATGTTCTGATGTGAATAAATATACATGAAACAAATTACTTTATCAAATTTTGAGTTATAATAATAAAAACTTCTCTAGTGACTGTAATGCTCACATCTCCAAAACACAACACATCCTCTCCTGGTATCATATTAGAAGGTTTCTTGATGAGCATGGAGTTAGAGATGCAAGATAGGTCCTTGGGAGGGACATTTCTGGCATTTTGTGATGATGCTTGATTAAACATCCATCCTTTTTCAGTAGAATCAACTCCAAGGTGACCAAATTGCCAAGTTCCCCATATTAAGTTGTTTCCTGGACAGGACTATATATATACCAGCAGCATTTAACTAAATCTTAACTGACACATTTTGTTAGGTTTGCACATATAGATTAAGCTACACCCCATTGCTAGGAAAGTCTCTCCCTCCCTCTCTGCTCCAACACTTTGGCTTAATAAATTTTCTTAAAGGTTACCTTATTTCCTTCTATCAAGCTGTCAGTAAGCACTTCTCTAACAACCACTAATCTTAACTATGATTGCCCAGAGAATGTAAAAACTTTCTTAGAATAAAGTCAATAAACATATTAAATCATGACAGGGATGGCATTTTTCTTGAGACTCAAGCTAATATGATCCAGTGTTTAGTTCTCTACCTTGTTCCTTCTGAACTCTCCTCTGCTTCAGCTGAAGCTTCTGGATGGTTATTCAGTCAAACCAAAGTGGAATTCTCAGGTATGTATAAAGCATTATCTTCTATCACCCAGAGAAGACATATTTTGCAGCAGATGAGCAGTCAATAAGGAGACATCCAGAGCTGCCTCTTGCACATTGAGTTGGGATATCTTGGGCCAAGACACAATTTGTGTGCAAATGATTTTTTTTTTTTTCCTAAAGTTCTTCAATGACTATCCAAGTTGAATCTTCAATGTGCCAGACTTTGTTGTGGACTTTATTCTACTATTTAATGAAAACAATCAAACTTTATTACATCCACTCTCCCCACTGGGCTGGTTCCCCTTTTTACCATATTTACCAGAAACTTTTTAAAAACTCTTGTGTATATATTTACGTAAGCAAATATTTATACACAGGCGCACATACACATGATTTCAGCTGATGTAAGGGAAGAAGAGTCTTCCCAGTAAAAGAGTAATTTAAGGGAAATGTAAGTTTTTTCCAGATGTATCCCATAGCTCAAATGTTAACAAAACTATAATTAAGTCTGAAAGCCTGTAATGGACTTAGTGATGCGTTCATGTGAACCAATATTTGAGTACCTAGTACACTATAAACTGGAGACACAGAAATGAAAAACAAAACAATGCCTATTTTCAAGGTGTTTATGAACCAAAGGACAAATAAATTCAAAAATAGAAAATGATAATGTAACAAATACTCTAAAAGGTATTTCAGAATGTAACAAGGCTGAGAAGTGATGCCTTGCTGAGCTTAAGGAAAGCCTCAGGCTCTTAAGACAAGAAAATGCTAACCTACTTACAGGCAATAAATCATCCAAGCAGACAGAAACTGACTTCTGTTTAGGAGTCTGTAATGGCCTTAAACAGTGGCAAGGAACTAATGGTGGGGAAAGTCCTGAAGGGGCTGTGATGGGAAGTAGGGCTGTTGCATAGGAAGTGAGACATATGGGTGATCCAGGAGCAAGAGGAGGGTCTGTCTCCCAGTGCAAACACCTGGCACTCAGTAATCAGCTATGTCAAAATTAGACTCAACCCTAGGGAAAAGGGGACCCCAAATTGATGGACATTAATTTTCATCTTGAGTGGAATGAGAAACAAAAGTCATTAGATAAATAAGTCCTATTTCTTGCATATCTATGGAAGATTATGTTTGTACCTGCCAAAGTTAAGCCAAAGCTAATTGCACCAATAAACATTTTGATTTGACTTTCCACTTAATTGTTCTCTACTGGAACAGAGAAAACAATTTTACATTTACACTGTGAAAGTAAAACCTCCTTAAATTGTACCTATTATTTCAGAGTCATTATTCCAAGAGTTGGTGAATTTTTTTCTATAAAGAGCCAGTCAGCTAAGTAAATATTTTGTGTTTTTTCTGGGTCACCCAAGGACTTAGCTAGGTATTCTTTTTCCCTCCTTTTTACAACCCTTTCAAAAAAAAATTATATAAATATAATTTTTAACATTTATTAATTTGATTTTGTCTAGTGAGATTAAAACATCCATATATATAACATTTATTAATTTGATTTTGTCTAGTGAGATTAAAACAAGCAAACCAAAAAAAAAAAAGAAATCAAATTTATAACATAAATCATCACTAAGAGCATTTCCCTTTGTTTCTGTGTAGTCATCTTTCCTTCAAACTGTTTCTGAACTCCAAGTAATGAAATACAAGAATAAAACATCACAGTTGTTTCATGCCTAGAATCAGTCAGTCAAAGCACTGAATTAAGAAGCACAGGCCATTGTGTCCCACCTTTTCCACATTGCTCTCTTGCTGGTCACTTTGAAAGGACTACAGTCCTTTTGTCTGCCAGGTTTTGTTCTTCTGCTCACCTTAATGTACAGTGGGAAGGATTTCTCTTCAGTTTCTCATGGGAACACAGTGAATTAAAAAAAAAAAAAAAAAAAAAGGTAACATTTGTAAAGTTTTTTTTTTTTTTTAGGAATGAATAAAATTGTAACATCATTGCAGAATACAAAAAGTAAAATTGAATTAAACATTTGCTTTTACTTTACAGACTAAAATTTGTAATTTAGTACATAAGCTTCTATTTCCTCATCCACTTTCAACAAGTTTCCTGCCATGAGCAGTGCAGTAAAAACAAAAGAGAAGACATACCTGGGTCAAAATCGAACCTGTCAGTTAGAAACTGGGTGATGTTAGACAAGTTATTTTACTTCTTATAAGCCGTTTTCTTTTGTGAAACAAACTTGCATTACCTACTCTGTTAATTATCAAATGGATTCACAGGACCCAGCATGTACTAAGCACTCAGCCAATGTCGACCAGAACCACTCTTCATACAAACAGCCTGAGGAAAACCCAAGGTTTTAAACCTGAAATGAATTTTGGGTGGAGCATATGTTCTCCACTTGATCACACTTCCCACCCAGTAGCATCACGCTTTTGATGTACATGCTGCAAGAAGGCTTGTGAGTTGAGCTCTAGGTCCTAGGTTCTGTCCATAGAATACAAATAGACCCTTTCTCAAAAGAATGTTGAGTAAGCTATTTACAGACCAAACACACTTCTGTCATTCCACCGTGTCAGAACATATTGAATAACAATAAATTCACAAAATACACCACTTTCAATGATTGCAATTTAGCGAATACTCATGGGTCACTTGATAGAAACTAGGCAATCACAATTTCTTTAATTCCAATCTTAATTTCTAGTATCTATTAACACTCAAGTCA
The DNA here is from genome assembly GCF_902686445.1 of Sciurus carolinensis. Lineage (NCBI taxonomy): Eukaryota > Metazoa > Chordata > Mammalia > Rodentia > Sciuridae > Sciurus > Sciurus carolinensis. Next base: position 90,570,782 of record NC_062219.1, read on the forward strand.
CATGTACTTCACACTATCTCACAGAAAGATTAAGAAAGGGTTAAGGCAGCAACAGTTACAGGACACTTTAAGAAGAGCAAGGCAGAAAGCAGCAGATAAAAATGCAAATAATCACTGTATGTGGTCAGATAAGGGTTTTAACAAACCAGTTCTGCAGAGTTGTCAAGGATTCAACTGAAGTCAGTTTCAGAATGTCAGCTTGGAGTGAGCCCTGCATCAGTTGTGATGGGCAGGAGAAACCTGCTGAGCTAAAACTCAGGACAGAGACTAGGAGGTTGGTTACTGTGGCAATTTTCCTGGGCAAGGCTCTTGATGAGTGACCAGGTCATAGGGTCAATGTGACATTTTCAGTCCTGGGGGGCTCCTCTTGTGGGTCTTAAGTGATGGGGTTACAACTGGTAAGGGTGATAAACCCCTGTGTCTGGTGTTCCTGAAATGATCTGAGCTACCAATATGTCCAGGTACTTCTGGTTTAGTTTGATAAGTTGATTAAAGTAGGTTATTTATTAATCTGTATCTTATGGTTGTGCTGGGAGCAGATGGTGGTTGTTTATTTGTACAAACAAAGTATAAAGTCATTCTATATTGGCAATTAGACTCAAAATTGAGTAACTCATGACAAACTTCTAACTTAAAACATGAACTAAATCAGGGTTAGGCCCAGCCTGAGAACTACTGTTCTATATGTCATGGAGTAACTCAGAGCAGGGTAGAGCCAGCTGTCCACAAGTAGTTAAACCAAAAAGCCAAAAACAGGCTCTGAGATCTCAAAAAACAAAGCCAAAACACTAATCCCCCACCCATTTATTTAATATCATTTCCTATGTGTTGAATAAACAGAAGAGGAGAGCTACAAAGATTAACTCATGGCCTCTAACCAAATAAGACCTTTTCCACTCAATGATTTTTTTTCCTGTAACTTAAAATTTATAATATACAATTTATAATATGAAACTCATAAAGACAAAGAGTAGAAGAATGGTTACCAGAAGTTGTAGGAAAGAGAAAATAGGGGAATATTGTTCAAAGGTTAAAACTTTGAGTTACAATATGAGTAAATTCTGGAGACCTACTGACTAAAGTTAGTAATATTGTATTGTATACTTGAAATTTGCCAAGAAAGTAGAATGTTAAGTATTCTTAAACACACACACACACACACACACACACACACACAATTTTGCAGAGTTATTTAGATCGAGTATAGTAATCATTTCACAATGTATATAAACATCACATTGCATACCTTTATCATATATAGTTTTTGTCAATTATATTTCAATGAAGCTGGAAAAAATTACATATGATAGCCAGTGCAAATAATTGCAGCAAACTAATAAAGACATACAAATACCAAAACACAATGAATTGATTTTGTCTTTTTTAAACTTAAATTTGAATTAATTTTTTTTGAAATGGGTCTCCCTATTTTTTCCAGGCTGGTCCCACACTACTAGGCTTACATGGTATTCCTGCCTCAGCCTCCTGAGTAGTTAGGACTACAGACATGCGCAACTGCACCCAGCTTTATTTCCTGTCTTACCTTTAACTCCTTTCAATCATGATCCTTTCCTCTCTTTCTTGCTTTAAAAGCTGAACCTCTAATTTTTCATCTGTGCTACTTCAGGTATCAGTTTTCTGTGTAAAAAACTGTGGTTTCATGTGTATCAAAAATGAACAACTCCCAGCAGTTCTGCCAACATGGTGGCTGCCTGTTATTTCAACTTCTCCCTATGTAGTCCTTGCAGTAATTTCCCAGGGGCTTATTTTGCCTCTCTTTCAAAACTACCTTTCTCTTTCCTTTGGTATGACAGAAAAAGGAAGAAAGTTTAACTTTGGAGGCTCCTCATTTCCCTGCATGACTCTATTTTTTTCTACTTGGCAAAAGCAATTTCTCACCTTTTTAAAGTCATAGTCCTGGACTTCTTGATGACTATTGCAAGGTTTTAGCCTTAACCCAGTCTGCTGCTATGTAAAAGAGCCCTACTTTTCTCCTAATAAATATCCAAATAATATTGAGAAATGCATCTAACTGGTTCAACATATTTAATCCAATGTATGAATCTGCTCCTCCACCATACATTTTTTTAATGAAACAATCAAAAACCAACCAAATAATAATGTTTGTTCTTACTACATTAAAATTACTGCATCTTCAAAGTTATACTTTCTGTACAGACTGTCCTTTTGAAATAGCACTATAGATGTGTAAACTTTATAAGATTAAGCACTTTTAGCGTTATGGCAAGATCAAAATAAATCATTGAGTTGATCTTAAAGTAGGAGACAAGATAATCTTTATTCACCAGCTGGTGGACCAGATTCACCAGCTGGTGGGACGGAGGGACAGGCAAGTCTGCACCCTTCAACTCCCTCCAAGGGTTAGAGTACACCTTTTATACCATAAGTAAAGCGTGTCAGTGCATTAATCATAAGTGGCTGTTGCTATGATGGTCAGAGAATGGTTACTAACATTTAAACAAATGTTAGGGTACACTGCTCAAGAAAAATGGAACCCAGAGGGAGAACAATATTACATTGTATAAGAATTGCCATTTTGTATTGCCAAATATGCTATGCTAGGCAACTGTCGATGGGTACAGAGGCGGAGTTTTCTCACAGGAGAATCATTTCTACATGACACAGAATCTTAAGGTAAAATGGAGTCTGTTTGGTCATTGCCCATATAGCATCACCCATAGCGTTAGAATCATCAAAAAAATAAGAGTGCATAGAAATTTCCAGAGGGCCCCCTAAAACAGTGCCAGGAGGATTACCCTGACTGAAGCCTCAGGAGCCCCATCAGACTGCTCTCCTGTTCTGCTGTAGTCATTGACTGATTTTTAGCAACTGACTCTAGCAACCTTGCTGTTGTCATTCTCAGATCTGGTTTTTGCTTCTCTCTCCATCTTAGTCGCATCTTTCTCATTTTTCATACAAAAATCGCAGCCCCTTTTGGTTTGCAGCTGCTCAGCAACCTTGCTTGATCCCTCTTCTCACCTTAACTTTACTGCAAGAGCCTAGAGAAGACCACTGACCTGGTGACTGTGGAGTCTGCAGGGATTGCATTCAGCTCAGCTGCTCATTAACTGTGATCTGGGGCTGCTCGCTGTGAGAATTGGCAGTAGTTATAAGTAAAACACCTAGCTAGTGTCATGCCTTGGCTCTAATTGGCATTCAATAAAAGGTGGTTGCTATTATTTGACCCATTGGCATCCTGTAAACACAACTAATTCTTCCCAGCCATCTATGTCTTAGTAGTTGGAATAATGGCTTGTTTATCACTTTCCTCCACCACTCACCACCCTTATCCTTGGATAAAAGTTGCCCATGTTTGAAATGTTTAGGAATTTAGTAACAAGCAGATGTTTTCTGTGCAAAGAAACTTCTGTGGTAATTTTCAAGAGTGTAGAGACTTTTCTTAGCTAATCTCTTGCACAGTCTTCAAGTAACAGATACTGAGAGGGTAATCCAACGGTGGTTATAGATCCATTTCAAGATAAATCTTTATGTTTCAGCAATGTTCCTATAGTCTTATTTGCCTGAAGGCAGCAATTATTCTGAATTCCAAATACAAAGTTATCCTTCAGTCAGAAAGGTATAGTCAACTTTCACTATATGACACATTTTTAGATGATGCTGGTGTTACAAAAACCAACAAGAACCATGAGATAGAATCTCACCTTTGGGGAAGTCACATTTCATAAATTCATAAATGGGTTCACTTGTGAGCTCTCCCCAAAGTACAGATTTGATGATTCTGAATAAGAGCATGAGACTGATCACATCAAGAGTTCTCATTGCCAAGCCTCCTTTGGTTGTGATTATAGTCCTTGTCTTTGAAATCCTTCATCATCTTTGCTGCAAATAATGTATGACTTTTGCTCCAAAGTTCTTTGTCTGATGTAAGCCCCTCAAAATGCAGTGGTGATTTCCAGGTATCAGCAGGCATCCTAGAACCACCTTGTGAGGCATATGTTTAATACCGCAATTTAAACTCAGCTATACCCAACAAACCAGTAATCATACTCCTGATTACTTTATTTTGACCAGAATTCAGACTGTTTATTCCACCTCACTGTTATGCATGAAATAAGTCAGGATTTTAATAAATAAACTCGAGGAAGAATCCTTTTAAGTACAAAAAGCTTTATGTAAACACTGTCAAAAGTAAAAGATTAGGAAATATTAACACTGGGATTTGACTTAAGATGTTAGGATTTGAAAAATAAATATTTACAGGCAATAAGTAGATTCTTTCATACCAAAGAGAAGCATAGTACTCCATTAGCTTACCTGCAGAAATTATAAACAGTGCTCCAACTCTGAGATCCCTACTCTCTTATGTATCTCAAGCCCTAAGGCTTTGCAATTTGACAGTGTGGTTCTTACTTTATTGTAAGCAATGCTAAAAAATGAATAAAATATACTTTTCACAAACTTACCCAAATGTTCAGTCTTATATTTCCCATTGTTATTAAGATTTGGAATGAACATTTTTAACAGAAAAATATCTCAGGGGAGGAAAGAATGTCTTTTTTTTTGCTTGTTTGAATATAGTGCTTTATTGACAAATGAAGAGTGACATGAACACAACTTAAAAATATATCTACTGGAAATTTAAAGCATGGAGATAAAAAAAATATATATCTACCATAAGTAAATCAAAAATTTGTAATACAAATGTAATCGACACGACATACCCATGATAACCATTGGTACTGTGACTCAAGCTAATTTTCATTGCATTTACTCTAACCAGTATGCTCTAAAAGTTGATCAATGAGTACTAAGTTAAAGATGGGGAATGAAGTTGGGGTCACTATAGAAAACAATAATGTACTGCACATTTCAAAGCGGTTGAAAGAAGGATTTTGAAAGTTTTATCTTAAAGAAATGACAAATGTTTGAGGAGACAGATATTTTAAAAGGATTTACATGTTACTCAGTTCATACATGTCTGAAAACATCACATGGTACTCCACTAATATGTATATGTTTTGTTTTCATGTATCAGAAACAATGTCTTAATTTTCAGAAATTTGGTATGAAAATGACTTAGAAAATTAATTTAAGCCGCTCAGGGAGACACATCTGCGGCATACATTAGCATCAGGTTTACGCTTTTGACTTAAAAAGTAGTAGAGCTGTGTCATTGGATAATACTCTCATGTCAAACTGCTTGGATAACACTGTCATATCTTCAGTTTGGGGAAAAAAGTAATAGTTGCTATGATAAAAGTTGGTATTTCTATGATCTGCCTCACTTTAAATATTTTCAAATTTTTACTTTTTTATGTATGGAGCTGTTTGGTGAAGTTTTTGTTATTAAAAGCTAAGTTAAATTTACAAAGTGAAAGGGGCAGCCTTTGTAGTACTTTTAGGATGGTTTTGACTTCTGTAGGCTACTCTCATGGTTCTCAAAGGTCATAGACCAGCAGCATGAGAAAAGTGACGAAAGAAGAAACTAATGGGGCTGATTATCCAGATGACTCCCTGAAAAGCTCCACAAGTCCCAGGTTTTCAGAGAAACCTTTTCTTTGTCCTTTCTGTGTTCCTCAGCTCTCTGGTTTTGTTCTGTGATTTGGGGTTAAAGTTTTTTTTAAAAATTTCCAGACTAGTAAAACTATTCTCTGCTGTAACCATCTTCTCTCTTAGTTTATTGAAAATTTTAATTACTTATTACACATACACTGTACAATTATGGCTAATTAAATTTTAATTAGGTGATTATGTATTAGAGTTTTAATTGAATGATTATATGCTAAATATATTAAAACCATTTAATTAAATTTTTATACATAATTTTTTCAGAAAATCTATTTTGTGCTCTAATTTCACCTCTTTGAGGTTTATTTTTAATTCCTTAGGGTCTTCACTTCTTTCCCCCTTCCTCACTCCCACCCCTTTTTGTTTTTCTGCTGTTGGGGATCAAATCCAGAGCAGCCTCCTTGGGAACTCCTTAGTCTATATGATCAATTTGACCTTGCTTTTTTGGATAGAATATTTTTTTTGCGGGGGGGGTTGTTCCTCTTAAGTATATTCTATTTTGCTTTGCTTACTCAAGCAATCATGTTCCTTCAGCATTCAGATTGTTTTGGACCCTCCATCTCCATCAACAGGATCAGTTCTTATGGTCAGTGAACGAACTAAGGAGCTTCTCTAATTGTGATGGTGGGCAACTTTTCATGTGTTTATCTGCCATTTAAGAGTTCTTATATATTCTAGATACAGGTCCTACAGGTCTTTCCAGTGTACTTGTCTTCTCTCAAAGCTTGAATTCCTCCCAATTGGTCACTCTCCAATGCCTTCAAGTATCTTTTAAATTTTTACATATTTAGAATTTATAATTGTAGGAGGGTGTTGGAGGGCAATTCTCCCATACATCTTATGACAGCTTTTGTCCCAGAAAATCTTTACAAGGATTTTTTAATAGACAACATCCTTAGAAAATAGAGATGGATGCTCTGTTTGTCATGAATAATAAAGTTCTGTATTTTTGATCTAGAGTCTTTTCTGCTAGCATCTATGAAACGATGGCAGGCTAACTTGTTACCTTGCAAGTAGCATAAATTTGAGACACTCCACAGCTCTTGACAGAGGCTAGTCTTCTATTACTCTACTATAACCAGAATCTGAATCAGTTTCATTTTTATACACTTCTTATGATATTCCATGATGTGACGATATGTAAATATATTTTATTTGAGCATTCTATTTTCTCTGTCTCTACAAATAATATAATCAGACATAATGTAATGCAATGAAATCAATATACCCTTGTAAAAAATCCATTCAGTTCTGATATGGGGTGATTTGGTTCAAACTATAGATTTCCAGGAAAATGCTATTTTTCTAATTTTTACATTTTTCTGTTGACTACATTTATTTATCCCTTTTGCCATGAAAGCCTCTTAAGGTTTATGTAGTCTGTTAAATTCTTCTGGTTAATGAGTTTATTGTTTTCAGTTTCAAAGTCCTAAGTCACTCAGACTTTGTATACTAGTTGCCTCCTTTGTAACTGCCTTCATGTTGGAAGGGAGGAGGCAGCTTCCAGGACCCCTAGGCTCCTAGGTTTTGAGAACCATGACCTTTTCCCTGAGATCTCCCAGCCCTGGTGAAGGGGTGGTAGAAGTAGTGGTGGTGGGTGGTAGAACAGCTGCTTTCCCTGATCACTGTTTCTAGGAAACCTGAGTGTCTCCTTGCTCACTGAACCCTTCAACACGTGAACCCAATTTTGTATATTTCATTTTATTTGTTGAAATGATTAGTGTATTTCTTACTCTCCTAATGGAACATTACTACACAGTTTTATAAAACTTCTAACCCTTGATTTTAAAAATAGATACCTGAAACACTAGTTTGCATATAGTTTCCCTTAGATTTTCTTGTAGTACTTAATTTTCTGTATACTGAAGTACTTAATATATCTGAAATTTAGTTTGGAATCCATGATTTCCATGATAAGAGAAAAATCAAATTTTAATATTATTCTAGATGAATACGCAGTTGGAATTACAGTCGTTTATTTACAAATTCATCCTTTTCCATGGAGTTATATGTTAAGTGTCATGTACACTGATATATATCAGACACCTAATCAATGTTTTTTAAAATTTCATTTCATGAAAACATACAAAACTTTTTATACATATCAATTATAGGCATCATACATTTTTAAAAATTGTGACATGAAAACTATATATACTTAAGGAGTACCATGTGATGATTTGACACATGTATATGTTGTATAATGTTCAAATGAGGATAAACATATCTATCTCCTCATACACTTATCATTTCTTGTGGCAAAGCATTCAGAATATTTTCTTTTAGCTTTTCTGAAATATAATGTACAATATCATTATTTACAGTCACTTTATTGTACAATAGAACACCAGAACTTATTTCTCCTACCTAACTATAACTTACTACTCCCTGATGGATCTTTCCCCTTTCTTCCGAGTCCCCTGCTCTCCCCTCCTCTGGTAACCACTATTCTCTCAGATTTTGTATAACAAATGTATTAGATTACACATTTGAGTGACAGCATTTGATATTTGTCTCTCAAAGCTTAATGCAATGACCTCCAGTTATACTGATGTTGTCTTAAATGACAGGTTTTTATCCTTAATGTGGCTGAATAATATTCCATTATGTATATGTACCACCACATTTCCTTCGTTCAGTCATTCGTTGATAAACATGTAAGTTGATTCCATATCTTCTGGGAATAGTGTTGATGTGGAAATACAGATGTTTCTTTTATATAATGATCTAATTTCTTTTGGATACATACCCAGTATTGGATTGGTGAATTACATGGCAGTTCTTTTTTAATTTTTTGAGGATCCTCTATGCTGTTTTTCATAGCTGCTACACTAATTTACATTCCCACCAATAGTATGCAAGAGTTCCCTTTCCTAGGTGTGCATAACAATAGTTGTTATCTTCAGTCTTTTCGATAACAGTTGTTCTAACTGGAAAGAAGGGATATCTCTTTGTGGTTTTGGTTTGCATTTCCCTGATGATTAACATTGTTGGCATTTTCCATATGCCTGTTGGCCATTTGTATGTCTTCTTTTGAGAAATGTCTACTTAGGTCTTTTGCCAATTTTGTAATTGGGTTACATGTTTTACTGTCTGAGTTTGGGGAGTTTTCTGTATTTTGAACGTTAACCCCTTGTCAGATGTATGGTCTGCAAATATTTTATCCAATTCTGTAGATTAACCCTTCCCTCTGTTTTCTTTGCTGTGAAGAAGCTTTGTTTTAATTCATTTCTCTATTTTTCTTTTGTTTCTGCATATTTGGGGTCTTATCAAAAAAATTCTTGCCCATTCCAAAGTCCTGAAGCACTTCCCTGATGTTTTTGTCTAGTTCCTTAGTTTCAGATCTTACAGGTAAATCTTTAATCCATTTCGAGTTTATCTTTGTAACTGATGAGAGATAGGAGTCTATCACATTCTTCATGTGAATGTCCAATTTCCCTACCATATTTATCTAAAAGACCATCCTTTCTGGGATGAATGTTTTTAACACCTTTGTTGAAAGTCAGTTGGATATATATATATATATGTATAATATATACATATAATATATGTATATATTTAATTAATTAATTAATTTCTAAGCTCTCTATTCTATTCTTTCAGTCTGTGTTTTTTTTTTTTTTTTTTTTTTTTTTTGCCCACCTCATGCCATTTTGATTACTAAAGCTTTGGAGTATGTTTTGAAATCAAGACAGTCTCTTGCTTTGTTCCTTTTGCTCAAGATGGTTTGGTTATTCAGGGGTTTTAGTAGTTCCACATAATTTCGGGGTTGCTTTTCTAGTTCTGTGGTGAATGTTATTTTTCTTCAATAAGAATTGCATTGAATTTGTAGGTTGCTAGTTGAACTCTAACAATATTGATTCTTCCAGTGATATAACCACGGGATGTATTTTCATCTTTTGTGTGTCATCTTCAATTTTCTTCATCAATGTTCTGTAATTTTTTTAACCAAATAAATTTTGGTTAAATTTATTTCTAGGTATTTTATTACTTTTGTAGTCATTATAAATGAAATTGCTTTATTTATTTCTGTTTTAGAATACTATAGGAATATAGTAATGCTAGCAATTTTATTGGTTTGTTTTATTGTTTATTTGGTTTTGGTTTATTGGTTTGTCTTGGTATCCTGCAACTTTACTGAATTCATTAGTTCTAGTAGTTTTTGATAGAGTTTGGGGCTTTTTCTTTATATAAGAATATGTTATCTGCGAACACTGACAATTTGATGTCCTCCTTCCTAATTCTGGATGCCCTCCCTTTATTTCTTTTTCTTGACTGGTTATCTGGCTAAGGATACTAGCAGTATGTTCAATAAACATGGTAAAGGCAGGCATCCTGTCTTGTTCTAGATCTTAGAGAAAAAAACATTCAGATTTTCTTCATTCAGTGTAAATCTGACTTTTGCCTTATTTTGCCTTGTTTTCAGTATGTTTATCATGGGATAGTGAATTTTATGAAATGCCCTTTCTGAATGACTATATGGTTTTTGGCCTTCATTTTGTTGACATGATATATCACACCATTTAATATTCATTATTTATTGTTTTTCATATGTTGAAAAGTCCTTGAATCCCTGGTATTATCCCACTAGACATGGTGAAAATTCCTTTTAATATGCTGTTGGATTTGACTTGCTAATATTTTATTGGTGATTTTTGCATATATTCCTCAAGGATATGTGACTGTAGTTTTCTTCTTTGTTGTGTCCTTTTCTGGTTTTGGTATCAAGGTAATGCTGGCCTCATTGAACAATTTTAAAGAAGTCCTTCCTTTTATGTTTTTATAAAAATAATTTAAAGAGAATTGGCATTAGTGCTTTGAACATTAACAGAACTCAGCAATGAAACCACCTGGTTCTGGTTTTTTCTTTGATGGGAAACATTTTATTACTGATCTAAACTTGTTACTTGTTATTGGTCTGTCCAGGCTTTCTATTTCTCCATGATTTAATCCTGGTAAGGTGTGTGTATCCAGAAATCTGTCCATTTCTTCTATATTATCCATTTTATTGTCTGTGTTCATAGCAATCTCTAACGATCTTTTGTATTTCTGTGATGTCAATTGTAAAATCTCCCTTTTCATTTCTGATTTTATTTATTTGAATCTTGTCTTTGTCCTAGTTTATGTAATTAAGGTAAGATTTGTTTATTTTGTTCTCTTTTTAAAGAACTAGCTCTTCATTTCATCCTTTTTTTGTACTTTTTTAGTTTCTATTTCATTTATTTCTGCTCTATTCTTTTTTGTTTTGTTACTTGTCATACTAAAATAATGAATAATTTATGCACCATGTTTGCAATATTAGAGTTTTTTTAAAATTGTCTGTGTAATACTTCTTACTCAATGAGTTTTATACCATTCCATATTTTCTTCCTACTCACTAACATCTCTTTTGGGTACTTGGATTTAAACCAGTTATACCACTGAACTATATCTCCAGCCTTTTTTATTTTTTTATTTTGAGCCAGAGTCTCACTAAGTTTCTTAGGGCCTCAGTAAGTTGCTAAGGCTGGCTTTGAACTTGTGATCCTCCTGCCTCAGTCCCCTGAGCCACTGGGATTATAGGCATGCACCACCACACCTGACTCTGCTCTACTCTTTACTATTTCTTTTCTTCTGCAAATTTAGGGTTTAATTTGTTCTTGATTTCTATTTCCTTGTGATGTAGCAATAGGAGACCATCAAGAACATTCTACATTTTGGATGTAGGCATTGATTGTTACAAATGTCCTTCTTGGCACTGACTTTTCTATATCCCATTCATTCAGGTATGTTCTGTCTTCATTTTCAATTGTTTAAAGAAATTTTTTTATTTTCTTCTTGATTTTTTTCTTTGATCTATTTGTTGTTCAAAATAAGTTCATGTACTTGCATAGTTTAAAAAGATTTTCTTGTTACTTGTTTCTATTTTTATTGAAATGATATCAGAAAAGACACTCAACATGATTTCAATTTTTAAAATTTGTTATGACTTGTATTGAGGCCTGTCATAGGATCTATTCACAATATTCTTCATATTGATGAGAAAAATGTTTATTCAGCATGTGTTGAATGGAATGTTTTGCAGATATCTGTTAGGTCAATTTGGTCTAGAATGGAATTTAACTCTGCTCTTTCTCTGTTGACTTCCTATTTAGATGATCTGTCCGTTGCTGAAAGTGCAGTATTAAAGATCTCTATTGTAACTGTATTGGAATCTATCTCTTCCTTTAGGTCTGTTAGTATTTACTTTGTATATCTGGAGTCTCTGATATTGGGTGCATATACATTTAGAATTATTTTCTCTTGTTGAGTTTACCCCTTTATCAATGTAGAATAACATTCCTTGTCTATTTTTACTTCTTTTGCTTCAAAGTCTGTTTTATCTGATATAAGTATGGCTATTCCTGCTTCCTTTTGGATTCCATTTGCATGTATTATTTTATTTCATTCCTTCACCTTCAGTCTATGTGTGTCCTTAGAGGTAAAGTGAATTTCTTGTAAGCAACATATGATTCTGTCTTGTTTTATTAATCCATTTAGTCCTTATTAGAGAATTTAATCCATTGACATTAAAGATAATTATTAATAGGCAAGGTTTTACTACTGTCATTTTTCTGTCATTTTGTTATGTGTTTTGATTCCTTGTAGATTATTTTTGGTGTGTCTATTTAGATTTTTGTTTTGTGGTTACCATGAGGTTTACAAAACTCATCTTTGGATTAAAAGAAGCTCTCTTGAAAAAAATAACAACTTAACATTTATTATAAAGTTAGGAAAGAAAGAAAATAGTAATAAAAATCTATGGGGCTCAGGAACTTATGACTTAGTCATAAAGTGCTTACCTAGAATGTGAAAGGCCCTAGATTCAATCTCCAGGCTACAAAATCATCCTTGTCATTGTCTTCATCCTCCTCCTCATCTATACTTGTATTACATTTCTCCACAAGTTTTGAATCTTTGATGTCCTATTTTATACCCTTTATTTTCTGTCTCTTAATATATTAATGAAGTTATTGTTTTTAATTGTGTTTTTAATCTTCACAAAGTAATTCATGATTTATGCACCAAGTTTACAAATTAGAACTTTCTAAATTTGTCTGTATAATTCCTCTTATCCAGTGAATTGTGTACCTTCCCATAATTTCTTCCTGCTCATTAGAATCTCTTTCTTTGAGTTTGAAGAACTCCCTTTAGCCTTTCTTGTGAGACAGGTTTGCTGTTGATAAATGTTATTCACCTTTTGTTTGTCTAGGAATTTCTTTATCTTGCCTTTATTTCTAAGGTACAATATTCTTGGTTCGCAGGTTTTGTTTGTTTGTTTTGTTTTCTTTTTCTTTGACATCATAAAAATCTCATCCTGCTCCTTCCTAGACTGTAAAATTTCTGTTGAGAGTCCTATTGTCAGGTGAATTGGGTTAACCTCAAGTGTTATTGTTTTATTTTCTCTTGCTGCTTTGCAAATCCTCTTTGTCTTTAACCTTTGAGGGTTTGATTATAATACTTCTGTGGTAGAGTAGATTGAGTTTAATCTGATTGGTAACCTTTGACTTTCCTGTACCTGGATGTTTATGTCTTTTTCTAGGTTTTGGAATTTTTCATGTTACTATCTCTTTGAGTAAACTTCCTACCCTTTGGCATTGTCAAATTCCTCTTGAACCCCAATAATGTGAACATTTGCTCTTGTTAATGTTCTATTAAAGTTCATGCAAACTTTATCAATTCCTCTTTTTTTTCTTTTTTTCCCCTCCAACTGTATTTTCAAATAGAATGTCTTTGAGCTCACTGATTTTTTTTCTTCCATGTTACCTATTCTGCCATAGATGCCTTCTATCACATTTTTAATTTGACTTAGCTATTTCTCAAGATTTCTGTTGTTTTTATCATTATTACTTCAGTCTTCGTAATCTGGCTTTGTTTGTTCCTGCACTTCCAGAAATTCTCATCAGACTGCTTATTTTCTCTGATCTTGTGGTTACTTCTGCTATACATCACACCTTAAGTTTGGGTGTGCCGTGAGTCCACAGTTGGTATGCACTATATCTGTAGTTGGTGTGTTTTTCATAATGAACTGAGAGAGTACCTTAAAAGGGTAGCCCATCCTCACAAATTTCTGGAGACGATGTACCCAGATCCACCTCCACTTTCACCAGCCTGTGATCAGGTCATGAGATTTTACTTAAGACCAGTGTAACTAACTGCAAACAATGCTGGCTGGAAAATAAGTCCATCCAACTGGGAACCAGGTCTTTGGGTATCTTCTATCTGACACTGGGGTGTATCCAGAAGCTCTTCTATTGACGTTGATCTAGGGAAGGGCACTGTTGAGATATGCTGGGTTTCACTGACCTGACACTGAGTTCAAGGCAAAGTCCTGTGCTCATTTTTCTATTGTATCCTCAAACCCCACAGTGGGGATGGAATTGTGCTCCACATCCCACTGCCTAAGATTGGGGCAGGGGTGATAGGAATAGTCCCTTGACTGCAAGCCTGATATCAAACTGAATCCCACCTGAGTCTCACTGCTTCTGCAGAGACCCACATAGCCTTTAGGGTGTACCCTAGGCTAGGACCATGGTTGGTAGTGATACAGATCAAATGATAAGCCCATCCCATTGGGGAACAGTTCTCTGTCTGGTACCAGGCCAGATCCAGAGGATCCATCTGTGAATTCTGAACTGGACGTAGGAATCTGGCTTTAGCCTGATGCCAGGCTTCATCACAGTGGTCTTACTGAGCTCCAAGGCAAAGTCCTTCCTTTTGTGTCCACTTCCTTACGGGTAGTGTCCTGCTTTGTACTGTGCTGCCTGGGACTCAGGGAGAGGCGGTCCCCTGGCTTCCTGGCTAATGCAGGTCGGAAACTCATGGTAAGGTTTGACCCAAGGCTGATAGTTTGCCAAACTCTGTCTTAAACATCAAGAATCTTAGAATGCTTCAATTATAGTCATCCCACCTGTTTCTAGCTTACATTAAAATTTAGTGAGATATTATGGTTTGGATATGAGGTGTCCCCCCAAAACTCTGTTAATGCAGGAATATTCAGAGGCGAAATGATTATATTATGAGAGTTATAATGTAATTAGTCCATCCTAGTTTGAATGTACCGGGTGGTAACTATAGGGTGGTAGGGTTTGCCTGGAGGAGGTGGGTCACAGGTGGGTAGGGGAGTTCCTTACAGCCTCCTTCCTTCCCTACACCTCCACCCCCACTTCCTGATCCCACCATGAACTGAGCTGAGCAACTATCCTCTGCTGGGCCTTTCTCCCATGATGTCCTGTCTTACCTTGGGCCCAAAGCAATTGATTTAGCCATCTATGGATTAAGATTTTCAAAACTGTGAGTCCTAAATAAACTTTTCCTCCTCTACATTTTTCTTGTTGAGTATTTTAGTCACAATGATGCAAAAGCTAACTAAGACACAGGCAATGTAGTGGCATCTTTTTAAAACATTATACAAATTGGACATTGTATATGTTCATTGTTCATTCACTATTATTTATGTTCATTGTTTATTCACTATTATTTATTGGGTTTTTTTGATAATTATTTAAATTTATCCACATGTTTACTACTTTCTTTATTCACAATTCTTTTTTATTTACCAGAACTTACTTGTGGGTTGATTTCCTTACCATGAATTGCATGCTTTGATTTTGTCTTAATATGTTTTGATGAAAACTTGCTTTACCTGAAAAAAATTCTTTTATTTTACTATCATTTTTGGAAAATAGTTTGCAACACTGTTAATAGTCAGGGGGTGCTTCACTTGGAAGGCAAGAGTTGATGGGGGATAACAGGAATGAGACAAAGGGGGAAGCGTTTTAGGCAGAAGAAAGAACTAAACTAAAGCACAGGTCACATATCGTTGTTCAGCTAGAGGAATAACAGAGAAAGCAATGAGCGTGGAGTCCAGCAAGTGTGGGAGGGAGTCACTCTTTGCTTCCTTTATTTAACTGCAATAAAAGGTGTTTTAGAAATTTTCAGCTATTCTGTGCTTTTAAATCTATTTGTTCATATTTTTCATTTCATTGTTTCTTTATGAGTTTCATTCTGGATAATATCATTGGATTCATCATTGCTTTTTTACATTTTTCTTCATCTGGGTTTCATTTGTTGTTTAACCTGCACAGGGAGTTCTAATTTTAATTTACAGTTTTTGTTTCACTGCCTAGAAAGCTTCTCCAGACAATGAGCTGGGACTATCCTCATTTTTTTCCCCCGGTTCTCAGAGATCACTGGTCTTCACTGTCTCATGTCCATGTCTTAAAAAAAATTGTTACTATTTTCTCTGCTTTGTTTTTCATTTGTCTTGATAGGAGGCTCAACCTAGTCCATCTTACTGTAACTTCGATGGAAGCAGAAGTGACCTCAAAGATGACATGTGACCTGCCCTTAACAGCAAATGTAAGCAAATATTAAGGAGAGTACAGTAAATGAGGAAAGTCAAGATGGACAGGAACTTGACATGTTCTATTAATAGGAAATGTGTTCTCATATCTATGTGGGCAGTGAATAAGAGAAGTCATTTCTGATGAGGGCAAAAAGGAATACAGGGCCTTGGATCACGCAAGAACATTTTGTGCTTGAGAGTTTCTTATTTTTTAGTACTGAGGATTAAAATCGGGGTGCTTAATCACTGAGCCACATTCTCAGTCTTATTTATTCATTCATTCAGTGATTCATTCAATTATTCATTTATTTATTTATTTTGAGCAGGCTTCACTAAATTGCTTAGGGTCTCTCTAAATTGCTGGTCTCAAACTTATGATCTACCTGCCTCAGCTTCCGAAATCACTGGGATTATAAGCATGTACCTCCATGCCTGGCTTTTGCTTAAGTTTTTAATACATAAATTAGCACATATAGGTTTGTGACCATCTTTATCAACTGTGCCTTTTACTTTTATGTAGTATTCTTTAATTTTGTTTGGTTTTTCCAACTTTAGTACTACCTAGTCTGAAGTTAATATTGCACTTTCTTTTGTTGCATGTATCTGGAATCTCTTTTTTAGTGTTTATTTGTAATATTACCTTTTTTTATGGTGCTTTTCATAAAGAGTACTTTGCCTGGTTCACTTTTATAAACAAATCTGACAACCACTTTGCTTTTAAAGGTAGAATTTGATTCCCTTTTGTTTTAAGCATCATATTTTTTGATGATTTGTTTTCTTTTACTTTATGATTTGCTTTATGTTGCATTTTCTCATTTTCCTTTTATTTTTGCAATTTGAATCAATTTGGCATTCATTTCATTTTTCTCTTTGTTAATTTGAAAGATCAACTACACTTTCTGATTCCATTAATTGTTATTTTTCTCTGTACTCATAATCTGTTATCTGTGTACACTGACAATTATGTTCTTTTCTCTCCTTATGTATTCTATATCCCCTACTCTTATTAGGTTGGACCTTTAGAATATTTTAACTTTCAAATTAAGAAATCAATTTCTGTCTACCTCATTTGGTTGACATGGTGTCTACTTTACTCCTAACTCCATGAGACATTTGGGAAAGTGCAACTTTCCTCCTTTCCTTTTCACTGTATCAATTCTTAAATTTTACTCAAGCAATTTAGTATTTTTAAATTGTAGAACATTATTAAAAATTTTATTGAATTTCCTTTGTGGAAACTATCCTGTTCTCGTAACATGTTTTACATTTAAATAACACAAAATTAATCAATATGTCATTATTTATAGATTAAGTAAGAATAGTTCTTACATTTAAATAACACTTTATTAGGAAGTCTAAGAGATAAATCCATTCAGACCCACCTATCTTCTCTACTGTTTCTTCTACCTTGAAGTCTGTTTTGTATCAGTTTTTAGTTTGAGCAAAATCTTTTCTAGAGTGTTTTTTTTTTTTTTTCTTTTTCTTTCTTTAGTTTGTGGTGTGTGATCTGCTTTCAAAATTCTTGCACATGGGCAAATATCTTAGGCTTTTCTGGCAAATCATTTTTTGACTGGGTATAGAATTTAGGGCCATAATAACTTTTTGTCACTAGTCTCCCACAGTCTATTTAAAATTCAGCTTAACCTGGTTTCTTGTAAGCAACAGTGATGATAAATGTGTGGACAATCTGAGTCTAGATTTATTTTACTGTCTTCTAATATCAGTGATGTATAGGAGAAATCTGCTGCTAACATTTGACATTTTTCATCTATTTTGTTTAAGCTTTTATTTTTATTCTCAATCCTAAAAAATTGTACCAGAATATGTCTAGGTATGTTTCTTTTCCCTTCTTCCTGTTCAAGCTCATCAAATTGTTTCAATTTCCAGATTTAAGATGTCTTCAGTTTAGAAAATTGTTTTCCTTTTATATGTTTAAACAATTTTTGTTCTCCATGTATTCCTTCTTCTCATACTGGGACATCTATGGTTTTTGTACTGCATCTCCTGACTATCATTCAACTTTCTGAGCTTTTTCATCATTGTATCTGTGGTAGGCTGAATAACAGCCTCCCCTAAAGATGTTCATGTCCTAATCTCTGTGAATGTGTTACCTTGCAGATGTAATTAAAGGTCTTAAGAAGGGAAGACTATCCAGTATTATCTAGATAGTCCTGAGGTAATCACAAGTGTCCTTTTCTGGATATGCATATCTATGTGTTCTGGAGATACATATATTCTGAATATATCTATATATTCAGAAAGGAGAGAACATGCTCTGCTGCTGGCTTTGAAGATGGAGAAAGGGGTTGTGAGCCAAAGAGTACAGGTGGCTTTTAGAAGCAGGTGCCAAAGGAATACATCCTCTTAGAGCCTTCAGAAGATATGGAGTTCTACAGACTTGTAGACTTTGATCCTCAAAACTATAAGATAACAAATTGCCTGGGTTTAAGCCACTGCATTTTTGGTAATTTGTTACAGTAAGAGTAAGAAATTAATGTAGCATCTTTTTATATTTTTAATCCGTGGTTTAAGATATTTCTTTTACAGATTGTTCCTGCCTTTAACTCACGGGTCAAAAATATTAGCTATTCATTCCCTTTTACTAAAATATTTAGTTGAAAAATTGTTTTTTAGAAACTCCAGGAAGTGTCTTCTGTGTACTGTTGTGTCCAACTGTGCCTATGATCGTTTTATTCATGTTGTCTTATGCTTCCTGTATGTTTACATTTACATATCTCTCCTGTCTACCATTTCTCTTTCTAGTTGCTGCGCTGTTTGATGTGGTACTGTTTTTCTTTGTCAACCCACTGGGAATTCCACAGGATGTGACAAGTATAGCTGTCTCTATCCCTGTTCCAACTAGGCAGAAGCAAGCAGATTGTCAAGCTGCCAGCCAAGACACCTGGAGGAAACCTCCCTGCTTTCTTGTCTCTTTTTTACACTCCTGAAAGCAGGGCAAGTAGGACTCAGGCCACAAGTTGAGCTCCTGCTTGGTCTCTTCAGGGCCAGAGGGAGGCTCTACTTATCCAGCAAAGGTGCTATTGACTCTTAGTGGACAATTAAAAACTGCTGGGATTCAGACACCATGGTTAGGATTTCCCTTGGGGCTTTCTGATGCTAGTCTCTCTCCAGGTGCTAACCTACCTTTGCCTTAGGTGACCACTGGGAGCAGGCTTCTCTTGGACTTGGTTGCCTGTTGGTACCAGCAGCCGTTTAACTCAAGTGGGGCAGAATATTAGAATTAGTGCAGGAGAAGAATGCTGTTTTATGTTATTATCTTCCTAGAATCCTAGGATCCAGGATTTTATTTTTATCCTTTTGAATAATTATTTTTCTGATGCCTTAATTTTCCTATTGAATTTAACTTACGTAAGCACTAGTTACAAGTATCTTTGCAGGTGCCATCTTTGTTCAAAAATTAGTATTTAAATCATTCTGAGATCATTTCACTTGGGTCTTCAGAGTGGGTTAATACATTTTCTGATGATGTAGAGATCAGACAATTTAATTCTGGTGACTTTCCACACAAGTAAAATCTTAAATAATTATTTTTGACTATATATACATAAAGTCTCTTCAGGTATAGATCCTTTGCTCTGGCTTTGATTGGTCCAGAGGAGAGAAACCACTTCATTTTAAATATAATGCTCTCTTTAGATTGTATGTTTATGGAATCATTTTTACTTATAGCTAGTTTTTTTAAAAAAACTACTAGTAATGCCTACTTCTCTCTCTCTTTATCTATCTCTTTTCTGAGTGATGCCTATTTCTAATCTTAGTTGCTATTTTACTTATGTTTGAAATTTATAAAAAAATTTCCATTTTTAACAGTAATGCTGACATTCATTCATTCCATGGGCTTTGGGAAGTGCTGTCACTTGTAGAATTTTGTGCTTTACTCTCCTTGGTTGTCATCTTTTAAAACCTTAGTATTTTTTGTTTATTTTAGTATCAGTATTATACTTAGTATTTTCTTTCTTTCAATGGCCATAATGTGGTTGGCACTTTCCTCTTCTGTTTTGCTGATTCAGCATTTTGTCATAAGGCCTGAATTATTATGGTTTCAGATGAAATCAACATGTCTGAAGTCCTGGTTATATACTAGTAATGGGTGCCATAACTTGTATTTTTCACACAACAACTTTTAACCTACTGCACTATTTAATTCTAAGGCACCATCTGCTTTATATTCCCCAAGATTTTATAATGAAATTCTTCTGATCAGCTCATTGTACGTATTCAGCAACAGAGAAGTTGAGTGATTTCACTCAGTATCACATCATGTATAAGTAACCAAACCAGTTTTAATCCAGGTATTTCAAGTGGCAACTTTCACACTCTCTTCACTCCCTCCTACAATAGCTTCTTATGATAACCAGCTCTTAGCTTCTTCCAAAAGCGGTTTTGTTTGGTCTATTGCAGATTTCATTTTGTTTTTATTTTATCCTGGACTGCTCCCATTTAATAGATATCCTGTCCTTTCTTATCTCTTTGAAAATAGATTTTATCCCTTTTCTAAAAGCTTTCTGCAACAAATCTATTTCAGGATAATGTTTATCTCTGGGCTCCCGCAGTTTTGTTCCCCTTCAGTGTAGACAAAACACTGGTAAAAAAAAGTTTTTAAATGAGTCAGATTTTTTTCTGTGTACTCACATTACCTTGAATTTAATGTGTGGAGCTGTCTATTTCTGTTGAAAATGGTTTTTGCGTCAGCTATTTAATAGTCTTACGAGTTCATTTAAGAAAGGAACTGAGATCTAGCTATCTACAAATTTTGCTTGCCTGCTTGTTCACTTTTGAGAAATCCACATCTGCATAACATATCTGTTTCCTAAGTTTATATTAATATTCTCATTTTTTTTTTTTTTTGGGTGCTGGGGATCGAACCCAGGGCCTTGTGCTTACAAAGCAAGCACTCTAACGACTGAGCTATCTCCCCAGCCCCCTCCTCATGTTTTTGAAAGAGATAATTGACCATGAAACAACCAATAGTCTAATTGTTTACTATTTCTCAAATCATTCAGCTCCATATGAGGTACGAACACTTTCCCACAAGACAATTAGCTTTCTGTGTTTTCTAACAAGTTATTTCTAGTATTATAATTTTTTAAATTCTACATTCTAAAAGATTCTCTTAAATAATGGAAGTTGACTTATTTTAGAAATTAAATTGTTTTCAATAGATGTTCTCCAGTTATGTGAATAAAAGATTGCTGAGTATCTGCAAAATATCCACTTACTTGACATCTCTTCAAAATGGATGTAGGTTTATTTTATTAAGTTCACTGCTTGTCTGATAAGCTTGTCTGTTTCTTTGATACCAATATTCCATTTAAACCACTTTGCTTTTGAAGTGTTCAGTGTGGAGCAAAAGACAAACTAAATTTATCAGGGTTACATGTTCCTGTCCAGTGACTTATGTAAAAGAAATTGATGGTGTAGGTGGATCTTGCCATGGAAATAAGTTCCAAATAGAAAAATTCACCACAAGTAAATAAATAGGGATAGGAGAACATTTGTTTATTGTTTGCAAACCCTGTTTGGTTTTTATGGTATATTTGGTCCCATCTTACTTCCACCATTAAACTCTTCTAACTAAAAACAATTTGGAATAATTCAAACTGATATCTTTACTATTCCAACTTTAATATGTTAGGTTTACTTCATAGATTAATAAAGAGATTAAATCTTAAGGGTGAGTAATTTTCAACGAAGTAATTGTAAGCTTATGAAGCCTTTTCTAAATTGTGCTTGTGCCTTCAAACAACATTCCAATTATTAATTTAAAAATTAACTTAGGGACTGGGGCTGTGGTGGCTCAGTGTTAGAGCACTTGCTTAGCATGTTTGAGGCACTGGGTTCTATTCTCAGCACCACATATAAATAAATGAATGAAATAAATGTCTATCAACATCTAAAAAATATAAAAAATTAATTAAAATATGTTTTTAATTAAGATCCAATTTTGGTGTTTAGATTCCTCTCTACTTCCTTCCAGGGACATATGTAAGAAATGAAACACCAGTTCACTGAATCTACTAAGCTACTTTCAGTGCTAAATGTAGGAAGCAGTTCACCTAAAAATGTCAACCAGCTGGGCAGGTATAGCAGAAATCTTGAATAGATCAATTTAAAGATGTGAGAAGTAAAGGCAGAATAGGCAAGGAAGTATAAAGTGCTGAGAAATAGTAACAAATCTCAGAATGAGAATGAAGTGATGTTAATGTACTCATTAAGGAGGATGCCTTTGAGAGGGTGCTCATATCTCAACCTCACCTGAGCTTGCCTTGTGGATCATGGCACCAGACCCAGAGTGCCTGGTAACCATCAATGTGCACAGATCAAAGACATCAAGTGTTGGTGGGTTATTAGGAAACCTATGGTACTCACCCATATTAGTGAAGGTAGCTTAGATGGAATGGAAAGATTAAATGGAATTGAGGAATTCATAAACATGGAATTAATTAGGAAGATTTGTTTTAGGAAGTTTGAAATTATCAATTACAAGGAACTGAAAACCACCTACCTTTCAGCCGTGAGTTTCCTAATGCAAAATTCCAGTATGTGAAGCTATACTTAATTGTGTCCTTTCTTGACTAGTATTGGCTATTGTTCATCGCTTTTTGGGATAAATAGAAATAGAGGAATTAAATTGTGAATAGAAAATACAAGTAAAGCAAATGGAAGAAAAGAAAAAAATGCTTATGATGAAGTTTTGGCAAGATGAAGGACCTTGAAGTCCTCAAATTGAACTATGATTTAATAGTACTATTAGGATATTTGCATAGACACAGGTGAGCTGCATATCTATATGGTTTGGAGAGGACCCTTAGAAAATGACTCTTAAAATATCCCAAATATCTAAAATGAACTCTAATCATCCCACTGTTTATTCCCCAGCAGTACTTACATGTGCCCGTTGGGACAAACCCTCCTTATCTTGAAAGATGTTAGTAAATGAATAAAAATAAGTTGAGGTAGCAGAATTCTCTCAGCCTTCTTCAATCCACAGTTACTTTGCTTTTCAATTTTCCTTCCAAGCTCATTAGGATTTATTTCAGCCATTTTTGATTTTTGCAGCATCCTTATTCCTTTATGCCAAGCTTCACCCAGAAAACCTCCCTATTTCTGGTCACCATGTAGGTGACTCTGTATTTCTGCATCTAGGATGCTAAGTTTGAATAAAGAAGAAGTGAGGTCACAACTGAAGTATCAAATAAGAAAGCAGTTGCAAATTTGTATGTAGGACTAGACACAAGAAAATTTCTCAATGCATTTTATGTTAAATTCGGAGGCCCACCTATCTCAGATCCAGTATGTAAGAGAGAGAGAGAGAGAGAGATGTGAAGAAGGAAGGAAGGAAGGAAGGAAGGAAGGAAGGAAGGAAGGAAGGAAGGAAGGAAGGAAGGAAGAAAAAAAAAGTTTGGGTAACACATGAGTTGTCAAATTGTCAAGTTCTATCTGTCTTCTATGGCCAGGTCCATATATACAACTCTCAGGACCATGTAGTCACACTCTTGGAGAAAACCATTGCTCTTAACCTCCTAAACCTCACCAACAGTTTGGGACTATAACAGACTAAAATAAAAATCTTTGCTGCCTTTGAAATAACTATCAATTATTTCTTCTTAGTGTCCTCTAGGTTTCTCTTGGTTCATTTCCCTTGGCTGAATTCTTTCCAAGGGGATTTCTTCACATGTGCCCTACCTAAAATTGATGATGGAGAAACTTTCTTCTTTTTATAAAATTTTCTCTAAGGTTTTTCTTTCTAAAAATGTATTAGTGCATTATAGTGCTACATCTTAGTGGGGATCATACTGACATATGCTTAACTGCATATAAAATTACATATATACATATATGTGTATATTTTGTTCCATTTCAATCCTCAGTATTTCCTCTTTCTCTCCCCTCTTCCTTCTTCCTGATACCCTTCCTATACTGATTTTCCTTCTATTTATTTATTTAATCATTTTAATTGGTGCATTATAGTTATAAATAAAATTGGAATGAATTGTAGATATATTCACATGTGCACATAGCATAAATTTGTCAACTTTATTCCCCAGTTCTTCCCCTTTCCCTTACCTCTTCCCTCCTGCTTGGCACTCCACTTCTATTTTACTGATGTCCCTTGTACTTTCACAAGACTCCCCCTTTTTATTCCTTTTTCTTCTCTAGCTTCTGTACATGAGAGAAAATATTTGACTTTCTGAGCCTGCCTAATTTCACCTAGCATAATGGATGTTCCATTCAATTACCAGCCAAAGACCTAATTTCATTCATCTTTATGACTGAGTAGAATACCATTGTGCATTTATACCACATTTTCTTTATTCATTTGTCTACTGATGGACACCTAGACTGGTTCCATTTGGCTATTGTGGATTGTGCTGCTATAAACATTGGTATGCACATATCACTAGAGTATTCTAAGTTCTTTTGGATAAATACCATGGAATGGGATAGCTGGGTCATTGTGGTTCCATTCCCAGACTTTTGAGGAACCTCCATACTTCTCTTCAAAGTGATTGTACTAATTTGCAGTGCCACCAACAATGTATAAGTGTACATTTTCCTGGTATCCTTACCAGTAATTATCATTATTTTATTTGTATTCTAAATGATTACCATTGTAACTGTAAGCATTAACAGGAGCTTTTGGGAAACACTTCATATAAAATAAAATCTCACTGTAGTTTTGATTTGCATTTCCCTAGATTACTAAAGATATTGAACATTTTTTCATGTATTTGCTTGTTATTTGTATTTCTTCTTTTGATAAATATCTCTTTAGATCTTTGACCATTTGTTGAGTGTGTTATTATCTTTGAATATTTTTTCTGTTCTTAATGTATTCTAATTTAATCCCCTGATGGAAGAGTAGCTGATTGTAAATTACCAACAATATCCATGTCAACTAAATGCTGCCTTGAAATTTTTTCCACCAGATTAATTAGTCCATCACTTTTAAATTCAGCCTGACACAAAGTCTCAGGACATGGGTAAAACATAACCAAGTACTTTGCAAAATATAACACAAGTGACCTACAGTCCAATTCACAATAAAGTCCTCATTTCCCTCTGAAACCTCGTGATTATGGTTCACATTCCTATCAGCATTCTGGCTTTATGAGTTCCAACAGAATCACACATTAAGCTCTGCTTGCAGCATTCTAAAGGTTTTTCAGTCTGAATCTCTAAACTTTTCAAAGTTCTTCCCACAAACCAGCTCCAAAGGCTTCTAAGTCACATGGTCAGGTTAGTCACAGTAAGGTCTCACTCCTGCAACTCCTGGTATCAGTTTCTGTTTTAGTTAGCTTTTTCATTGCTGTGAACACAATAGCATACAAGAACAACTTAGAGGATGAAAAATTTATTTGAGGATCATAATATTGAATTATCAGTTCATAGACAGCTGATTCCATTGCTCTGGGTCCAAGGTGGGTAGCATATTATGGGGGGAAGGGCCCAGTAGAGGAAAGCTGCTCAGCACATGGTGGGATCAGGAAGCAGCCTGGGGGCGGGGAATGAAGGGGCCTCAGGGAAGATGTACTTCAAAGGCACTCCCCTAGTGACACCCCCACTCCACCAGCCATACCTTAATTGCCCACAGTTATTACCCAGCCCATACAAACCATGGTGAACTGATTAGTTTACAACTCTCATAATGCAATAATTTCACCTCTGAATATTCCTGCATTTACAGGAGCTTTTGGGAAACACTTCATATCCAAACCATAATAAAAAGAAAATGGGCTGGAAGGCAAAATAAAGTTTAAAAGACAAACTGATGAAAAGCAGGAGAGAGGTATAGAGAAGGAGGCTATAGAGAAAGAGGAGTAAAAAAATAACTAAAAGAAATACTGAGAGAAAAAGAAAATGAACAAGTTCGGTTACTGAAGGAATAAGAGAGAATAGGGGTAATAAGAGAAACAAAAATAAATGTCAAAGAAAACAAACAGTTAAACCAAAATAAATTTTAAAAACCCTACCCCTCTAAAGTCAAAACAAATAAAAAACCATATATATATATATCTATATACGTGTGTTTTGTGTGTGTGTATGTGTGTGTGCCAATTGACACAGAACACACACAAGAACATATTCACAATCATGCTTAATTGGAAAAAGAGAAAAGAAGAAAAAAAGTCTTCATGGAAAATGAAGGAATTTCTTCTGCTGATTTGGTCAAAACTGTTGACAAGAATGGATGTGTGATGCCTATGCCGTACAGACAGTCCTTTTGTTTCTCAGACTGTGTGTCCCTTAGAGAGAGTCAGGACTGGTGGTTGTTAGACCCTTCTTTGAGTTGCTCACTAAATTGTCAGCGGAGTGACCTGGAACTGAAGCTGGATGTAACAGCTCTCAGTTTCTTTCCTCACTAGTTTAACTTAGAATGAGAAGTGGTGACAACTGGATTTTTGCAAACTAGGTAGATGTACTCCCAGAGTAGGACTAATGCAAAGTTCGAAATGTGAGGGTCAGTGGCTGGTGTTTCATTCTGACCAAACTTTTGAACTTTATTGTGAGGTATCTGCTCCAGAGAGACTAGTTCCACCCACCCTATTGTCAGGCAGGTGTCAATCTCTGCTGGGTATCTGGATGCTGTGGGGAGGCCTCCTGGGAAATCCAATCTTGAAGTGATTTGGCCAACTCCACGGTGGTGTCACACATTCCTACAAATGTGATCTTCCTAGGAGCAGAACCTGAGAGCAAATATGCTTGCCTATTCAGTTTCTGGGTTCTCTCCAGCTAATTCCAGACCTAAAGGGAAAAGGAGCCATATTCTGTTCTGTATATGTGGCCTGAGTCCCCCTGGGTGCAATCCCTTCTGTGCCCAGCTCAGTTGCACTGTGCCAGACAAACTCTAGATCTCATGGCAGGTGACTGCAGGACAGCCCCTAAGGCTTATTTATGATCTCCTGGGCTCCTGCTGCAGAAAGCCACTGCACAGCTGCTTCAAGATGGCATTCTTTCTCAGGTTTTCTTTCTCCAGTCAAAAAGCACAGAGCACCCTTCACACACTAGCCCCCTGTTTTGTGGGTTCCCCACACCAAATTTTCTTTGCAGATTCAACATCTCTTTCTGCCTGGTCATCCCTCCCCTTAGTAGTGAACCAGAACTTCAGCATTATTGATTGGATTCTTGAGGTATTCTTTTCTGTGCTATGTTCAAAGTCCTTGAAGTTCTATGTCTGAATGATTCTGATATTGGAGTTTGCTGTATTCCTTGTCACTCACCTTGCTGCAAAGCAGTATTCCAGTGACTTGAATCCCTAGCTATGGAGTGACTAGAAATCACATGCTTCTTCTACTTCACCATCTTTCCATTTGAGAATCTTGGATTTCATTTAGAGCTAAAGAACTAAAAAACTCTACATGATTTTGCTCTTACTACCTTTATTACCTTATCCCTTACATTGCTCAGGTCAAAATAGCCTTCTTTCCATTCCTTAAAAGTATCACATTTCCTCATGGTTTTTGTGCTGTCACTTTTGGTAGGAACGCTGTCTCCAGCTGTACACATGACCAGTACTTCTCATCATGTGGGATTCAAAGATCACTTCTTCAAAGAGGCCTTCACTGACCCACATATCAAAAATAGCATTCCCTCACCCATCCTGTACTTCTATACCACTATTATAATTTATTTTTTTCAGAGCAGTTACCAAATTATTAGGTCTATTTATTTTCCATCTCTGCCCACTGAATGGCAAGCTGCCTGATCAGGGCTCTAATCTATCCTGCTTTGACTTATCCTCAGCACATAGCATAATACCTAACACACACTAAGTGCTCAAAAATATTTTTGAATAAATGAATAAATGGGTTAGCCCCAACCTTTCTGTTTCTCTCCGTGTGTGTGTGTGTGTGTGTGTGTGTGTGTGTGTGTGTGTATTGAACCCAGGGGCACTCTACCACTAAGCTATATTCCCAGTCCTTTTTATTTTTATTTTGAGACAGGTTCTTGCTAAATTGCCGAGAATGGCCTCAAACTTTCTTTCTACTTCAACTTCCCATGTCACTGGGATTACATGTATGCACCACCATGCCCAGCTAGTTCTGTCACACCTCCATATAAGGTTTTATGTATTGGGAAACCCAAATGACCCTGACATCTTGGAGATACAGTGAAGAGAGAGCATGAACATGATCCTTAATGAAGAAGAATTAAAATCTTTGGGCATCATGCCTCTATATAGCTGTCTCACAAATTAAAAGCACAAAAGGAAAAGGGCCACTGACTGTCCCTTTATCAAAAGGAACCTTCATCAGCCAGTATTCATGCAGGAGGTTGGTGAGATGCTTTCATGAAGGGACTTCTCACAAAAGTGGGGGCATCATGTAAGCCAAGCAGCATGGGTGGTACAGTGCCTGGGGGATTGATAACTACATGAGGCACTACCACCCCTGGCAAGAAGGACAGGAAAAATGGTGGTCACTGGAATCTGAACATTTGAGACCTTCAGGAGAGAGAAACAGCTAACCACTAATGAGCAGGGAGGAAGCAGGAGGGAGAATGGCTTACCCTTCTTCTCCTGTGGCCTCCTTGGTTTTCAGGAAGACAGGGGATCCCATTAAGGCACAAAACAGAATAAAGTGAATCTAGAAGAGGTAAGGAAAGATCCAGCACAGCACCTATTACTCAAATTGTCATTGAAAGCCAGGAACTGTAAGGTGGTAACAGAGTATATCAGATAATCAAATTATAGAATATATATTAGATATTTGTATGTGTATGTATATATATGTGTACATACATATGTGTGTACATATATATGTGTGTACACACACATATGAGTTTTTTCTGGTGAAAGCAAGAGGAGCACAGTGTATTGATTAAAAGCCTGGGCACTGGAGATGAGCAACTGGCAAGTGATCATTACTGGTTCCTTTACATATGAGTTACTGAGTATATCAATGCTTCACTGGTAAAATAGGATTAAACAACTGAAATAACATGTAAAATGCTTTAATGAGTGCATGGCAAATAGTCCCCAGTAAGTGTTAGTTCTTATTACAGGCTTCTTTTTGACTTCACTATTGTATAGCCTGGTCCCTACGCTCTCAACACTAACATCAACTTGAATAATAAATTGGTTGAGCCAGGAGCTTATTTACAGGACTTTAAACTGAACATTTAAGTCCTTTCATATGAGTCCTGCTTTTGGGATTCTGTCTTATTAATGCCCCTGCTTTATATGGGTAACCTTAGGTAAGATCACAAAGGTGATTGAATTTTGGGGGATTTTTTTTTTTTTTTTTACAAACTTACTGTGAAACACTGGTCTCCTTTTTTCCACCAACAGCTATAAAGTAGCAGGATCCTTAAAGACTCTTTGAAGCATTCTTTTCTGTTCTCCTCTGGGAGGTGAAAGATGTCTCTTCTTTGCATCATCTATTTGCTAAAGCTCACTCATCAAGTCTAGCACTAAATCCACTAACTTTCTAGTGATGTAGGGGACACTGTAGAATGTCATTCCAGAGATCACTGATGAATATGTCAAATTCTGCCTCAATTATAAAAGAAAAGTCCGTGTGCATAAAAATGACAAAATACCACCACAATCACCAATAGATTCTGATATTGTGTGGATGTGTGTAAATCTATATTGCAGCAGCCAGGCAAAAATATCTTTATACTTAATATTTTATTGAAATAATAGAAGATCAAAATCTAACAATGGATGGTAGATTGAATATAAGTTGTATAATGCTATTGTTCATTTGTGTAAAGGATCTGTTTTGCCTTTGATGGTAATATACATATTTATAGGGCTTTCTTGAATTCACTTCTAACCTTAGTCTCCTGAAATCAATACTTTAAACTTCTGACATCCAATTTAAGAGTTTTAGGAATCTGTGCAGGGACTAGGGTTACCATACTTTCACTATAAACTCAAGAAACCACCTTTCATAATTGATGGGTACAGGTTAAAGGGTAAATGAGGACAATAACTACAGAAGCCAGGAATCATGTATTCATTAAGATGTGGGGTCACATGAAACAAGAGCAGGAGGTAGGATCAGGGAAGGAGGATCAGGTAAGTCTTGGAGTCAGTGAGTAAGAAGAAACTCCAAGATAACTAAGATCCACAAATAGAATTATCAAAATTTAAAACCTCTGAATTCCAAATATAGGCTCAAATGTTATTCTAGTCAAGGACTTAAACATAATTTAAAACAAATAGAATGGAAAATCTTAGGACACAAAAAATATATGAAATAGAAATTAAACTTTAGTATAAATGTACTCAGTATTTATTATAGCTACAGAACTAACACTGTTCATGGAATTTTTTTAATGACACATGAATACATTTTCTGCCCCAAATACAAAGGACAATAGCTCAATGAATATGAAAGTACATGTTACTCTACTTGAAATTTGTATATAATACATATTTTAAAATGTCAGCCTACAATTTGACTCGATTTTCTCTTTAAAATTTACAATTATGCAAACAGTAAGTACATGTAATTCTGTATAATTACAGTGCAATAACTTTCAGAAAATATGAAATTCATTTTCATTATATAGGACCCATAAAATACACACACATTTATTACTTTGTATTTAAAATATAAGATGATAGTTTCTTAATAAAATACCAGATTCCAATTTTCAAAGTTATGCTGCTGTTTGGAAGCAAGTAAAACTTTTCAGTTTAATGAGATGTTTGACATCCAAGTTTTAATATTCTTAAAGCCTCAAAAAGCTACTCTTCTACAATACAAAACAAAGTATTATTTTGATAGATTCAGAGCAAGTAAGCAGATAGAGATTAAAAGCTGAATAGTCTCTATTCCCAGGTTTTACTGTTTGCTGAGCAGCTGTTCTAAGATACTGACAATTTTGAAAAAACTACATTTTCTTTGTATCCCTTTTCATCATAGGGATCCTATATACTTTTCTAAGTTGTTAGAAATTTCTTTTTGACAAGGGATTTATTTTCTATTGTGCTATTAGCATATACACAAACATCCACTCTTTCCTCTAGAATAATTACAGAGTCATTTGCTAGCTGGAAGTTTCAGCTGGGTTCTGGAATAGTGACTTAGGACACATTTTATTGTTATCTAATCACTTGGTTGTAAATTAAAGTGTGGATTTGGGTAGTCTTGCTTGTACTTCCTATACTTTATCTACAAAAAGAGAATTCAGTAATTTCCTCTTTGAAAGTAGGATCTAGTTGTCTCCAGCAGGGGCAATTATTTTTATGTGTTCCGTTTGCTAGGAAAATGCAAACGTGGAACTACATAAATGTATCTTATTATTCTAATTGCTAAACTGGGGTGTATCCAACTGGAGAACCTCTACAAAATTAGTCAGAAATGGTCTAAACCTACAATATGGTACCAGAGAAGGGGAAATTCAAGTTGACGTTTATATCACCCTTTGAGAATTTAGGGTTTTAAGTACTAGTCTTCCTTGCATTATATTCTTCCTAGGATACCTTCTGTTTATAATGAAACAAGTACAAGTACAGAGAAATAGAAGTGAGTGGCTTTGGGTTAAGAAAACCAACCTGCCCATGGCAGAATTTCCAAAGTGTGTTTGCTTTTTGAGTTAATTAGTGTTTAAAAGAAAAAATGATTTCATATCAATTTAATCATGTTGGGACCCAGAAGATTTGCTTGACTTCTCTAAGACTCAATTGCCTGATCTGAAAAATGGAGATAATCATATCACCTATGGCAATGGATGTTCTGGGGAATAGGCGAAATAACCTAAGGGGCTTAGTGTGGGTCTCATACAGTGTAATATTTACAAGTGAAAAATATTTACATATGGGGCTGGGGATATAGCTCCTTTGGTAGAGTGCTTGCCTTGCATGCACAAGTCCCTGGGTTCAATTTCCAGCACCACAAAAAAAAATTATATATATAAATGTGTATACACACACACACATATATAAATGTATAATAAATGTATATATATATATATATATATGCATACCCATACATGTTTAAATCTTATCAAATATAATTATCTTAAGGTTATCCTCTTATTGAATGATTTTTGGTGTTCTCTGCAGTGCATTATATAGGGCAATTAATTATATAAGGAAGGATGAACAGGCTAGGGAGAAAGCAAAGTAGAGTGCAATTTGACTCAATTAAAAGAACTAACATAAAATATGTAACATGACTTTTCTAATGCTGTCAATTTAGACAGCTACAATGCAGAGAAAATGTACATGCTTGATTCCTCCATGTGTTTTTTTTTTTTTTTTTTTTTTTTTTTTTGGAAGCTGCAAATCTGACTGTAGGCATCTTTAGCAAGCATGTTAAGTGATTCATGTGCCAGTGCTTAAATAAATATTTCTGTTTAGACAAAGATTTGGAAACTCAGAATAGGGTTGAATCAGTTTCTCTTCACTAGAGGGACTTTAAACTTAGAAACTTATTTCTTCACAGATGAGAAAGTGAGACCCACAGACCTAATTGACCCAGGTCCACGTAGTTACTTAATTTGGCACTAGTATCAGGGCTAATTATTCATATTTCCGTGATCCTTCTCAATAGGTGAACATGGTAGAAGCCACCATCTTTGGATTTCCTCAGGCGTCCCTTTTGTCTGTGATGTTAATTCCAGTGCTAACATGTCATCTGGGATGTCATGCTGAACATGGGCAGGAATGCTGTTCTGTTTCTTTACAAGTGAGTCTCTCGTCCCTTGATTGGGCAAATAGTATTTTTGTTGCTTGAAATTAGTTTATATTCTAAAGAGTTGAGGTCAGGTAAGAAAGTATAGCACGAGAGAACTGTAGGGGAAATAATAGGTACCAATCCAGCATCAGAAGAAAATTAGAGAAGTTAGAAGAGAAGGTTTTATTTTAGCTATATGGGAAAAGGAATGATTCAGTCTACTGACCAGATCTGCTTTAATTAGGAATTTTGAATCACCTTTATGCCAGTTCTGTCTTTGATTTATGAGTTAAATGATACTAAGATAAATTTTCCTCTATTAAACATGGCTTAATGGGATTTCTTTATATAAAATGATATTATTGGCTATTATTGGCCTCACTCTTCCAAGACTTTAAAAAAATATCCTTTAGTTCTATTATTAGTAGCCATCTTCCATTTTTTTGCTTATGAAAAAAATTACCCTGGTTTCTTTTTTATATATTTCATAATTTAAAATTTATTGAGCACCTACTGTGTATTAGCTACTCTTTAAAGAAAACATTTTTTTAAGAAACAAAGTGGTGAATGAGTGGGGCCTAGGGCTTTGGCTACTGCATGAATTAGCATGTCTAGTCGCTATAACAGATAAACCCACACATTTCAGATAAGTCCAGAATTTTCTTCTTTTCCACAAAATTCTTACTGAAAAACTGTATTCAGGCTGACATCTGTTATCTACTGACAAACAACCAAAAGGAGCCATGTCACTTCAAAGCTGCCTTCTTTTCCTGTGTCCCCACAGGTGACACAGGTAAGCCTGCATCTCTCTTCATCACAGCCTCTTTTCATGGTCTACTGTGTATTCTCTGTATCCCTTGCTGCTTTTTGTTCCAGAGACTTCTTTCTTGAGATAAAGTTCCTGAATCACAGCTATCAGCAGGAAGGCAGGCTGCATGCAGAACAGTCAGAGGCAGAGGACTGGAAACTCAAGGTTTTTTAATTTAAAGGTTGACTAAGTTGCCCTGCAGCAGAGAGGTGAGCTTTTTGTTTGTTGTTTGTTTTATGTGCTTCTTTTCATAGGTTTATAAGAAGGAGGAGACCAGGCAGTTCCTGGAAAGAAAGAACAAAGAAGGCACAGAAATCATAGACACTGACCATAGATAATAATAAAACTACCCCTTGAGAAGCAGGCTCATTGAGCCAGGGAGTTAGGCTTTCCCTTCTTGGTAACTGGGCAAGCCTCTCCTGGCAATGCTTGTCCTGCAGTCCCAGAGGTTTTCAGATGGGCCTTCAGCCCTCAGTGAACACAGAAAGCACAGATCGCCACCCTTTCCATTTCTGCTTCACTTCCTGCTTCCAAGAAGCTAGTGGTGGGCTTATATTCTCCTTTGGCAAGGGTTTCTTCTAAATGGTGCCTCATGTACAAAGTTGACAAAGGAGGCCTCTCCATAGGGATGGAAGGGCCATTACCCTCAAGTCCGCCCTAGGCCCAGGAGCCTATGGTGAAATATGTGTGAGAATAAAGGGAACAAGGAGAACACTGAAGAGGGGAAGTTAGAAACAAATTAGTGAATGAGCAGAGACTTGGGTTTTAGGAGATATTGTATGCAAAAGAAAGCCTACTGCATGAATTAGCATGTGTCTAGTTGCTATAACAGATGAACCCACAACTTTCAGTTGCATAATACAAGGGAAATTTATTTCTTGCTTGCATGAAGTTCAAAACAAGCGTTTCCAATTGGCAAGTATCTGTTTTCTCAGTCCATGACTCAGCAATCCAGATTCCTTCCCCTTTCAGGCTCTCTCATCTTTAACATGATTTCTGAGCTCTTTTATTTCAAGTCAGAAGAGGAGACAAGAACCTGAATTATCAAGTGTGAGGACTTTTATGATCCAGGACTAGAAATGTTACATGTTTCCCTCCCTTTTTTTAAAACCTTCTATTACTAGAGCTCAGTCACATGGTATCCCTACTGGCTAGAGAGGCTGGGGAATGTAGTCTAACTGAGTATCCAAGGGGAAAAAAAAGGGTTTGGTGAGTACCTAGCCAGTTTAACATCTATTATTTAATTTTTCACAAGAGAAACCCTAGATATAGCTCAAAAATATGTAGGTTGGAATTGTCATATTTCTGAAATTAAAGGACTTCTAAAAAAATTGAATAAAATCTGGGAAACACTTGAATTATATGTGTTGCCATTTGCATCTTTAGGCCATCTTAATGACTATGCCAAGATATATCAGCTTCAACTTCTGGTCACCAAAATGTTGCAGAATCAAGGACCTGCACTTTATACTGACCTTTGCTTATGCCCTTTACTAATAGAGCAAACACTCATTTTAATTATGAGCAGTAATGACTTTTTAGATATCTCACCTTCAAGATATGAACCACCATGTCTCCTTCTACAAGATTGTAACCTATATTATGCCACCCTTCCTCTAACAGGATATGCATATTTACCAATGCATGAATGTGCACATTTATTAAAGTCTCTTTAAAGATAAGATGTAAAACGTCATAATGCTCTAAGAAAGTCCACCTATAATCAGATGTAAAGATGCTCTCTTTTAGTGCCAGGAGTCATGTTAACAGAGATATGTTCCTGTTTCAGTAGGTTTTCATTATCTAGGGCAGAACTAAGGAGTCTAACTCAACATCTACTAGGTATAGAGTTCTGTTAAATGTCTTTTCTTTCACTACTTCGAAATATGCCCTGTTTTTTCCTCCCTCTATATCAGTTTTTTCTATGGTTGCTTTCAAAATTTTTTCTGTCTTTTTTTTTCAGAAATTTAATTTTAATGGGTCTTGGTATGGATTTTGGTGGTCTTATTCTGTATAGTATTTTTTCAGTTTTTTGAATTTGTAGGTTAATATCCCTCAACAATTTTGGGAGGGGTTAGCCATTATTTCCTTTAGTAGTTTTTTAGCCCTACCCTCTTTCTAGTCTGTGTAGGACCCTGATGATCAGGTCCCCCCCCACCAATTTATCTTCTCTCTGTGGTTCATATTGGGTAATTTGTGTTTTAGATTGTCCTTTTTCTGTTGTTATTCAGTAACTTTATTATCCATCTTCTGGTTCATATATTCTTTCCTCATCTCCATTTTAATAGAGATGTCCAGAGCTCATCCTCTGAACTTTTTTCCTGGTTGTTATATTTTCCAGTTCTAAAATTCCCATTTGAGTATTCTTTTTGTCTTCTGTTTCTTTGCTAAGACTTTTTTTTTTTTTCATTTGTTTGAAGTATATTCATATTTGCTTGCTCAAGCATTTTTGTCATGGCTGTTTAAAATCTTTATCAGGTGATTCTACACCTCTGTCATCTTGGTGTTGGCATCTATTGAATGTCATTTTTCATTCAGCTTGAGATCTTTCTGGTTTGTATGATGAGAATTTTTAATTGAAATCTAGGCATTTTCATATTAAGTTATGAGGTTCTCAATCTTTCTCTGAGACTACTTGGGCCGGGTAATTGGCAGAGGAAGAAAATAGGGCAGTGGGGAGTATCACTAAATGGAATTACAAGACCAAGTAGTCTCCTCAGTTCTCCGTTGACACCTGAAATGGAGTTGCTCATTACTGTTGCACAGGATGTTTCCTATGTGTTCCACTGACACCATGTTGAGACTGGCTGTGCTGTCAGCAGTGAACAATGTTGTAAATCCCAATTCTCCAACAGGCCTCCTATGACACCACCCCAGCAGGGAGGGGTGGGTGAGAGCTGAAGTCCAAGCTACCATGTGATCTCCACTGATGTCATGGATACATAGTATTCAGATGATGGTTATGTATAAAAGTCTTGGTTCCCTATTTGTCCTCCTCTGTAAACACCTTAGTGCAAGTGTTAAGATGACTTGAGAAGGTAGAAATGCAGATTCTCATTTAGGATTTTCAGGTTTGGTAGAGGTAGTATCATATTTTTTTTTCTGTGATATCTTTCTGGAATACAGTGGATGTGTCTGAAGGATTTTTCTTCTCTTAAGCTCCCCATTTCCTGATTCTTTGACGAAAGAGAGCAGGCTTCTTTTGCAGATGGAAGAATCTCTTTCTTTTGACATTTCTGGGTTATCTGATCCTTGAGCACCAGTCTGGAATATATGAGCAAAAAGAAAATCCAAAGACCTTACTGCAAAGTCATTTCTCAAATCAAGGCACCTAACTCGTTGGCATTCTTCTTTCCAACTTTAACGTATGTATTAACTCATATATTTATTAGTGGTTAAAATACTTAAAATGTTCTCTTATAGCAATTTTCAGGTATATAATACATTAGTTTTGGCTATAGTTATCATGCTGTACAGGAACTCGTTTGAACTGTCTAAATGAAGTTTTGCATTCTTTTGACTAACGGTTTCCCAGTACCTGGTCATTTTGTTTCTATTTCAACTTCTTTAGATTCTACATGGGGGCTGGGGAGATAGCTCAGCTGGTAGAGTGCTTGTCTCGCAAGCACAAGGCCCTGAGTTTGATCCCCAGTACCTAAAAAAAAAAAAAAAACATAGATTCTATATGGGATAATGCAGTATTTGTTTTTCTGTATCTGGCTTATTCACTTAGCATAATGTTCTCTACTTTTATCCATTTTGTCACAAATTAAAGGATTTCCTTTTTTCTTAAGATCTGAATTATATATACACCCACACATATACATTTTCTTTATTCATCTTTAGATTTAGGTTGATTTCAAATCATGGTTATCATGAATAATTCCGAAAAGAACTTGGAATTGAAGATCTCTCTAGTATATTGAATTCATTTCCTTTGGACTTATACCCAGTAGCAGAATTGCTGTATCATATGGTAGTTCTATTTTTAATTTTTAAGGAAACCCCATACTGTTTTCTATAATGGCTACACTAATTTATATTCCCATGGACAGTGTACAAGGATTCCCTCTTCTTTGCATCTGTTAAAACACCTATTGCTGTTCATATTTTTTAATAATAGCCACTCTAACAGGTGTGTGGTAATATTGTGGTTTTATTTTGATTTGCATTTTCTTCATGATTAGTGGTGTTGAGCTTTAAAAAAAATTCATTAGCCATTTGCATGTCTCAAGAGAAATATTTATTTAAATTATTTGCCAATTTTAAATCATCTTATTTTCTTGCTATTGAATTGTTGCATTCCTTATAACTTTTCATATTAACCTCCTTGAGCACCATGTCTAGAATATATAAGCAAAAAGAAAATCCAAATGTATGGTTCGTAAATATTTTCTCCTATTGGGTAGGTTGTCTCTTTACTTTGTTGTTTGTCTC
Source organism: Sciurus carolinensis (assembly GCF_902686445.1). Taxonomy (NCBI): domain Eukaryota; kingdom Metazoa; phylum Chordata; class Mammalia; order Rodentia; family Sciuridae; genus Sciurus; species Sciurus carolinensis. The sequence goes on from NC_062219.1 coordinate 90,608,598, forward strand.
ATTTGCTGAGCAGAAGAACTTTTTAAGTGATGCAATTTCATTCATCTGGTTTTACTTTTGCTACCCGTGTTTTGGGAGTCCTGTTCAAAAACTGCCCAAACCAATGTTATGCAACCTTCCCCCTAAGCTTTCTTTTAGTGTTCTTTTTACACCCTATAATTCTTCCATCTCCTTGAGTCTCAGTATTTGACTCTCTGAACTTGATTATTTCTTCTTTCTGACACTCTGGTCTTCCACAAAAGTGAAAGCTAAGTTGGAGACAACTGAAACTTTCATTAAAATAATTTTATAAACTGCTTACATTGATGCATGCCTCTGTGAAGGTGAATTGGTAGGCTGGTGAATTGGTAGGCTGAGGAAGGAGGATCACGAGTTCAAGGCCAGCCTCAGTCACTTAGCAACATCCTGTCTCAAAATACAAAATGAAAAAAAGGACTGGGAAAGTAGCTAAATGTTAGAGCACCCCTGGGTTCAATTTCCTGTACCTAATAATAATTATTAATAATAAAATTTATGAAAACTATCAAATGGAACTAAAGAGTTAAAATAAGAATGAGTGAACTTGGAAATTAGACATTCTTTAAATTGATTTTAGTTAATTGTTCTATGATGAATCCATGAGTTGATGAAGGCCAAACAATGAGATGTAGGAGGTATGGTCTTTAAGAAAATACAGAAATTGATTTAATGAGACTCTTTTTGTCAGTCTTCTGTTAAATACCCCAAAGTTTAACTGAGTGAAAGCAATTTTGGAAAAAAAATACTAACAAGCATGTAAAATAACAATCATCCATCCCATAATACGTACAGTTATAGAAGCGCATTGCTTTCCATTGTCTGATATGGAATTGACAGCTACACTGCAAACATTGACAGCTGTAGTTTAGGACTTTGGGTGTATCATGGTTTCTTTGAAAGTCTGATGAAAGTCAAAGAAGAACTGGAAACAGTAGGTTCCCAGTATTCAGCCGGGACACATCATGACTGCATACCGGCTGGCAGCTGATTAGACTGGTCAGGCACATATTTCAATTAAATTTAAATATATTAAATATCAGTCCTGTGTTATTTGCACCATTTTGTATAATGTGTCAAGAAATTCTTGATCTCCTGCCAAATAGGTTTGTTGACCAATAAAGCACCTGGGTCTCAAGGTAAGAGCCCCAAATTCAGAGTCTGAGATGGGTGGACTTCTTTTCTTTCAAGTCATTATTCCTAAACATCAATTTTCAGATCCAATTGTCCGTTATTTTATTTATCTCAGGTAAGGGCCAGATACAATTAGGGATGGCTCCCGTACATCTCAATCATTACTTAATCAAGTTTTGGCTGTATTTTCAGCTTTAAGTATAATTCACTTATGTTGATTCTGAAAATCCTTCTGAGACTTGAGTCCTTGACATCCTGCAGATTTTCTTAGTATTAAATCTTGCCCTGAATCTCTTATGTAGATTGTTTTACACTAGTCCCTTGCTTCTCAGAGAGTGGTTTATGGACCAGCAGCATTGGAATCGCCTGGGAGTTTGTTTGAAATTCAGAATTCATTCCTACTAAGCCAGAATCTGCATTTTAACAAGATCCCAAGGTGATTTGCATGCTTTTAAAGTTTGAGAAGTGATTCTTTAGTAAAGATTACTTTGATTTCTTCAGCAAGATTGTGGTTGCCTCAAGTCACAGAGGAAAGTTAGTGACACACTTTGTACAAGTTCCCCAACAATGAATTTAACTGTCTTTCCAAGTTAATCTATTTGTAAAATTAACTAAGATGCTCTGTCTGATGATTTAGCTCTTTAGGTGAAAATTTGTTCTTGGGATTGATTTTAAAACAATGTATATACCTTGCTATCTCTTAACAACTATCCCCTTGAAACATTGCACCAAAATTCTGCAGTTTTCTGCTCAAAAAGAAGTAACTGAAATGATGTGCAGAACTTCTGAAGGTTTATCTCTAGAGTTGATGTTGGAGAAGGCTAGGTTGTCAGACAATATACATACACCCAATTTAATTTGAATAGTGGATCAACAGTATAAGTTGTGTCCTGGATATTGCTTGAGACATATGTATAGTAAGTATTTACTGACAATGTTTATTCATTCATAAACATAATTAATTGTTTTATATGAAGTTTAAATTTTCTGGGTAGTCTATATTTTTATTTGCTTAAGTAAGGCAAGTTAATGAGAAATCCAAAGATGTATTTAAATATTAGTATTTTCTGGTTTCGATTTTTTTTTTTGCATTGATTTGAACCCAGGGCTTAAAGCATGCTAGACAAGTGTTCTACTACTGAGCTATATTGTCAACCTTTACATTGACATATGTAAAATATAATTGAAATTCCTGAGATCACTTTCTTGGTGTGGGGACAGTTAAATATAGTCCTACCAAATTGATGAATAAAGCAAATGATAGAGACTTTGATTTTGCATTAATGTGAGCCTTGCTATTAAAATGAATGTACCCTTGCAAACACCAGTCCAAATCTCAATTCAATCACTATCATGTTAGGAAACCAGATATGCTACCAGGCAATTAGCTGTTGACAGCCGCTAAATTCAGTAGAGATTTTTGCAGCTATACCCTTTGAGATGTTAAATTCTAGTAGCCTTGACTGCACAGCTTCAAAGAGTAGGATTACTCCAACATATTACAGTCAACTGTCCTGTAGAAGATACACCTGTGACTCTTTAGGCACAAGAAATAGGAAAATGCTTGTTAATTCTGCCTTACAAATCAACCAAATTAAATTTGACAAGTATTCCAAAAATACATAATTTTCCAGGTAACCAGTTTCTTCAGCAGCTTAGATGATATGAAAAGTAATAAACTGGATGGTAATTAATTCCTTGGGTAACTTATTCCTTAGACTAGCTTGGGCTATGAAGAGCTCCTGGGTAATTGTAAAGTGAATTATGCCAGAGCAGTGTTTCACATCAGCAGTTTTTTTTTTAATATAAAATTAAATGCTACAAGCAAACTGTTAAAGAGACCAATTCATTTCAGCGTACTCTATTTTGCATCATCTAAATATGGCAAAGTTTTGTAGTAGTATATGGCAGAGTTGAATACTCAATTGAGAAATTCATACTTCCCCTTAAGAATTATTTCCTTCGGTTATTTCAACATCATTATTTTCATTGAAAAAATTCACTTTCCTGATTGTTTTTGTTTTTATAAACCCTTTAATATGGAAGATATCAAGGAATCACAGAAGCAGACACTCAGATAATAAACTCATATGTAGATATAGCCCATTATCACAGTGTTTGCCCTCTGCCTTAATTTCCTCTCCCCATGTAGAATTATTTTGAAATTGTCTTAGGCATCACATTTCACTTCCATTTAATTTCAGAATGTATCTGAAATACAAGAACTTCCCTGTTAAAACATATGCCACTTGTTGGGGCAGACCCAAAATGACTATAGTTATGCTCCCTTGCAGAGACTTCTGGTGTTTCGTTTTTAGTGTGCAGCCAGGGCTGAAAACCAGCTCCTATGGTTAGCCAAGGCCAGAAACACTCTGACTCAGCTCATATACTCAAGGTCATAAACATTAGTTCGTGTGCATGCATCCACTGATGCAACCTGTTGGCAGTATGCCTTCTTTGTTTGGCCTGCATATAAAAGGAGCCTATAAAGAAAAGAAATGGGGGCTAATAGTGGGCTAAATGGAACTGGCTGGTAGCTGAAGCTGAAACTGGATCCTGGAGGCTGTGGCCACCTCTGAATAAAGCATGTCTACTATCCTAACTGCATCTTGCATCTTCTTTCATCTGCCGAACTCTGAATGTTTCCTGGATCTGAGTTCCTGCAGAATACCACTATATTATCATCACAAACAAACAATAACTCTTTAATGGCAAACATCTAGGGGTTATATTTCCTGTTTTTATTTATTTATAAATACTAATTTTATTTTTACAGTTCTTTGAATTGGTATCAGAACAAGGTTTTACTTAATTTATAAGTGTCATCCTCATTTTCCTTCATATTTTATATCTTTTTGTTGTTAATAAACTGGGTATTTGTCTAACAAAATTTACTGCTTGCATCCTTGTATCGTCATTCGCCATGTTCTTCTGTTATCTGTTTCCTGTAAATTGGTAGCCAGAGCTGGAGTCTTCATTAAAGTTAGGTTTAATTATTTATTATTTTGGCAAATTTACTCCTTAAGTTGTGGTATGTACTTCCATCAGAAGTTACCTGAAGTCTAATTGTTCATATTTATGTTTGTATCTGTAAAATAAGGCTATAAATTTGTGGTATGAAAATTCATTTTTAATTTTTTTATTTTTGCAGACTGCATTTTGATTCATTGTACACAAATGGGGTACATCTTTTTGTTTCTATGGTTGTGCACGATGTAGCTTCATACCATTCATGTAATCATACATGTACATAGAGTAATGATGTCTGTCTCATTCCACCATTTTTCATACCCCCCTCCCTGTCATTTTCCTCTAATGAATGGAAGAATGAAAATTCATTTAATAGCTGGAATCATTCTGTAAAGAGAAACTTCCTTTTTTGAACCATTTGCTTATGCCAATGTATAGTACATATAGATGAAAGTAGAAAAATACTAGATTTTTAATTTTATTTAGCAGTTTTCAAAACTATTGGTTTCTTATCTTTCACCAAAGGTAACCAATGAACTTTACAAAAAACTTACCATTGTATATCCAAAGATTTAAATCTTTTTCATGTTTTAATTCATTGCAGTTAGTATAATTATTAATGTTCTATTGGTCCCAGAGGGAGTGTATTCCAACTGACTCCTGTTTCCTTCTGAAAGGATTGTTGTATCGTAGCCTTTAATCATTTGGTTACCCCACCCTGGGACACCAAGGATGTTCCAGAGTCATTATAATACATTTCCTGCCCCAGACCCATTTCTCTAAGGAGGCCTGGTTCCTTTTAGTGGAAATTATATCTAGAGACAACAGTGGGGGTGATAGGGTTATTCTTTGTTACCAGGCAGGACACTATTTTTCTAGGTATTTTTAGGAAGTATGAAGGTTGGGTATTTTTCCCACTTGTAAATTAATAAATTAGCCTTCCATAGTTTCATGGATATTGGTAGAAGACAAGGGATTTCTGGGTTGAAGACAAATAACAGTTTTGTTAAGGTTTGGATAAGAGGTGTCCCCTAAAAGCTCATGCGAGAGACAATGCAAGAAAGTTTAGATGTAAGATGATTGGGTTATGACAGTCTTAACCTATGCAGTGCATTAATCTACTTGAATGGATTAACTCAGTGGTAACTATAGGAAGGTAGGGTGTAACTGGAGAAGATGAGTCACTGGGGGTGTGCTTTTTGGGTATATTTTGTCCCTGGTGAGCAGAGCTTTTGCTCTCAGATGGCCATGTCCTGACCTGCTTTCCTCCGCCATTCCCTCTGCCTTGATGTTCTGCCCCACTTGGGCCCAGAGCAATGTAGTTGACTGTCTATGGACAAAACCCCTCAAGCTGTGAGTTCCAAATAAACTTTTTCTCCTCTGTTGTTCTTGTCTTGTCTTTTGGTCACAACAGTGAGAAGGTTGACTGAAACAAGTTTCTTACTCACTTCGGGAGCAGCCAGAATATCACCATTTTTGCACCAACATCCCAAGTTCCATTTCCAACATGGGTTAAGAAAAGGGCTAGGTGATAACTACACATGAAGTGAATGTGTTACAGAAGAACTTTGGTTTAGATATCTTGAAATGGAATTGTTGGATCAAAGGGTAAATGCATATAAAACTTGTCCCACAAAACAGTGTGTTTTAAAATTTAATGTTAAAAACATAAATGTTCCTAAACGTTTCTGAGGTTATGAAATTATTTTAAATTTAATTGTGTTGATGGTTGCAGAAATCTGTAAATATACTACACATCATTGAATTGTACCCTATAAATATGTGAGTCATGTAATATATGAGTTACATCACAGTGAATCTGTCACCAAAAAAATACAACAAAGGAAAAAAATACATAAATGTTAAAAACTTAGGAAAACATAATCTGCTAGCTTGGTTATTTTAGTTTTGTGTACTTATTTAATTTTGTGAGTTTGGAGTAATTATTTTTTAACTTTAATTTTTAAATCAATGTTTGCATCAGAGGTTCTGAAAATTAAATGAAAATGATTTAAATTTTACAACAATAGATATATAAAAAACATAAGTAAACATTCAAATTGTTTTTGCAAGCTTGTTGCATTTATAGTTCTGACTGCTCTGTCTTCTGGGACACCATTATCATTTTGTTAGTGTATTGGTTTGCTATGACTGCCATAACAAAATATCACAACCGTGTGACCTGAACAACAGACATTTGTTTTCTCATGGGGAGGCTGGAAGCCCAGCATCAAGATGGTGGCAGATTTGTTTCTCCTGAGACTGCTGGCTTCTCTCTGTCCTCACCCCATCTTTCCTCTGTGTTCTAATTCTTCTTCTAATGACAACAGTCACAGTGGGTTTGGGCCCACCAGTATGACCTCATTTTAACTTATTCACTTCTAAAGGACCTGTCTCCAAATATAGTCACATTCTAAGGTACTGAGGTTTAGAAATTTCACATTTGAACTTGTTTGAGATATGAGTTTGTTTAGCTTTAATAGATAACAATTTTCCAAGGTAGTTGTATTGGTATATCTTCCCAACAAAGATGAGGACTTCCTGTTAATACACACCCCACCAACTCTTAGCACTATTCATTTTAAAAATTATAACTATTTAGGTGGATATGAGGCAGCTTCTTATTATAGTTTTAATTTGCCTCTATTGAGTGGTGAAAATTATTTTTTAAATTAACTTTAATTTTGGAACTGTTTCAGATTTACAAAAATATTGAGAGGATAGTGCAGAATTATCATATATCCCACACTAAGTTCCCTTTATTATTAACATTCTGTGTTAGTATGGTGCATTAATTTTAATTAATGAACCAATATTGGCACAATAATATTAACTAAGATTCATATTTTATTCATTTTTCCTTAGTTGTTACCTAAAGTTGTTTTTTTTTTTTTTTCTGCCCCAGGATCCCTTCCTCTTCTTTGTGACACTCCTTATTTTGATGACCTTGATAGTTTTAAACAATACTTGTCAAGTGTATTTAGTAGGATGTTTCTCTACTGGAATTTGATGTTTTTCTCATGGTTCAACTGCGGCTGTTTTCAGAAGGTAAAGTGTTATTTTCATCACATCATATCAAGAATGCATACTGTTAATATGCCTTATTGCTGCTCATGTTTACTTTAGTTACATGGGGTAATGTTTTTCAGTTTTCTCCATTTTCCCCTGCCTTCTATAGTGTATCTTCTGTAAGGAAGTCACTGCATACAGTTCACACTTAATGAGTGCAGAGTAATGTTCCATCAGTGAGGTTCAGAATCTACATAAACTATTTGGCATTTGTCTGCATGGAAGAATTGTCTCTTCTCTCTCATTTATTAATTCCTTCAATCAATTTATATCAATATGAACTTAAAGATGTTTATTTTATACTTTGGGTTGTAATCCAATAGTGTAATTGTCCCAGTTATGGCCATCAGAAGCTCTTTCAGTTGGTTCCCATGTCCTTTTGATGTACCCGTACTGTTGTGGGCTTTCTCTGATTCATTTCCTTTCTTCCTCCCTCCCTCTCTTTCTTCTTCTTTTCTTTTCTTTCCTTCCTTCCTTTCTTTTCTTCCTTCCTTTCCTTTTCTTCCTTCCTTTCTTTTCTTTGTGTTTTTTTTTGGAGAAATTCTTTACTTTCTGACTCTACAAAGATAATTCAGTCTTATGTATTTCCTATTCGGATTTTAGAATCAGTCATTTTTTTCCAGGAAGCCTTGATCTCTTGTGTTAGAGAACAGAATTAGAGATGAAGGCTTGGACACTACTTGTACTCAATTGTAATTGGGTGTCATTACTTCTGTGCCCTCTCAACTGACAGAGCAAGGAGATGTATGTGCATATGAACCTGTATTTATACAACTATGTATAAACATTCTCACATGTCAATATTTGCCTATTCATTAAAAGAATTCATGCTAAGTTCATACTCAGCATTAAGCGAGGTCACACTCAGACACCAGTGCATTACCACATGGTTTGTTCTTGCCTGTTCCACTTGTTTATCTGTAACCTCCTATTCTAGTAGTGAGAAAGTTGGCTCCCACAGTCCACCATCCATTTATTTTATTATTCAGTTTTGGTATTAGAATTGTTAACCCACTACTGTGGGTTACCCTTTATCAAATAGTACAGTTTCTTTTGCCTTTGGTTTTAAAGACTTCATTTCCAAAGCTCCTTAGTTCAGTACTTTCTTCCTTCAGTGAGATTGTTCCATGAATATAGTTAGATTGCTTTTGACACACTGCTTTTCATCAGTTTGTCAAAATCAACATTGGGATTGTATGACTTTTCCTTTGATTTCTACTCTAGGTAAATTTCTCTTTGCATGGACCTATTTCTTCAGATTTTGAAGTGTGGTTTGTCTTGCTATTCCATTTCTCTGATGGGTTCTAACAAATTAGTTGATATTCAGTTTGTTCCCTATTACTTAGGGATGAAGATAATGAGCCTTAATTTCTTTATATGTTGGAACTTTGGCTTGACTTTTGATGAATGATGTCTTTTGATGAATTGACATGAATTTTAATGAAGACTTAATTATCCTTTTTTCCCTTTAAGGTTATTACTTATAACCAACCAAGTGTAATAGCATTTTTCTATGTTTGATCTAGCAACTTTATTGTTTAATATTTCACATTTTGGTAGATGATCTAGTTAAGATTGAAATTTTGTGTGTGTGATTTAGGTGGGGTTAGCATTTGTTATTTTTTCTGTGTTATTTTCAGTTGATTCACTACAATTTACTGAAAAGTTCTGCCTTATCCTACTGCATTGCCTTGTTGAAAATAAGACAATGATATATTTAGATTGTTCCTAAACTCTTTTTTTGTTTGATTAATTCGTTTCTTCTTGTATCAATATCATGTTTATTGATGGCAACTTTTTAATAAGCCTTGATATTTACTAGTAGAGGTTCTTTAGTTTTATTTCCCATTGATTGTCTTTATAATTGCTCCTTTGAATTTCCCTATAAGTTTTAGAATCAGCTTGTCAGTTTTCACAAAACTTCCTGTTTTGAGTAGGAGTGCATTAGGTTTATAGAGTAAATTAGGCAAAATTGATACCTTAAAAATATTGAATCATCCAATCCATAAATGTGATATATACTACTTATTTTGGTCTTCCTTAATGTGTTTTTCTGTTGTGGTATTATGTATCTCTTAATAAATTAATATGTAGGTAGTTGGTGTTTTTCATGTTATAATTTTTAAAAAATTCATCTTATAACTGTTCTTGGCTAGTACAAAGAATTAGAATTAAGCTTCTATTAGGCTTTAACTTTTAAAGAAGCTTTGGGTTCGAAGCAAAATTGAAGAGAAGGTAGAGATGGTAGAGATATACTATTTATTTTTAAATAATATCATTATATCTAGTTTTATCATTAATTTCACTAATTAATTCTAATGGCTTTTCATAGATCCTTCACATTTTCCCATATACATAACATCATCCGTGCACAATCATTTTGCTTCCTTCTTTCCAGCTTTTATACCCTCCTTTTGCTTTTCTTGCCTTATTGCAGCATGATGAATTTTATGATATTGTCTAATTCAGTCATAATAGCAGATATCCCTATCCCAATAACACAGAGGATAACACAATAATTAAATTTTAAATCAGATGCTTCCTTGATAGTCTTTTTTTTATAAATGATGTCATTGATTTTATTATAAGGAGGAATTTACATTTCATTCCAGATTTAACAAAATATATATTTAATTTTATACACATGCACACATGTACTGTATATAACAAGTTTTGAATTTTTATTATGTTTTTCTGTTGAGATGATCCATATGGTTCTCTCTTTGTCTTGATAATATGGTTATGGTTAATATTGTGATTAAATTTTAAAACTTCAAATTCTTTAAAACTTCAAAATGTCCAAGAGTAAATTCAAATTAATCAGGATATTTATTTATTATCAAATTTCCTTTACTAATTTTATGTGTACTGTATCTATGTTTTCAAAGAAACTTTACTGAAATTTTTCTTTCTTGTAGTTCTCTTGCCAGGTAATGGTATCAGCTTATGCTGGCCTCATAAAATAAGAAAGTACACACTGTTTTTTATAAGCTTGTATAAGGTTGATGTTATTTTTGTCTTTAAATATTTGGAAGAATTCATTAATGTAGTCTTCTGGTTCTGGAGTTCTCATCGTGATAAGGTTCTAAATTGTAGACTACGGATGTTTTAGATTTGCTATTTCTTGTATTGGTTTTGTTAAATTGTATTTTAATTTAAAATTACTATTTTTAATATCTGTAGTGAAGTCCTTTTTTAATTCCTAAAATTGGCAATTTATGCCTTCTCTCTTTTTTTGTCTTCATCAATTTTGCTAGAGTTTTATCAATATTGTTGACTTTTTCCCAAAAGTCAACTTCTGATTCTTAAAATTCCATTTTTAAAAATTTTACATTTTAGATAGGCTTTTTTCTTTTTTTTTCAAATTTTCTCTTCAAACTTTTTTGGCCTTTTGTCTTTCCTGTCTTTTCTTTGTGTTGTTATTTTTGTTTAGTTTCTTGACTTAAGTTAATAAAAACAGGTTTTTATATTATTAAAAGCACAATGAATAAATTCTCAAATTAAACATTAAATGATATTTTCATCCCCTTTCCTTCCCCACCCTGAGGCTGATCCTGAGACCATAGCACCTAGGGTCATAATCCTAAGGATCATAGTGTGGTTACCTGTTAAATATTTTTAGACATTGTCATAAGAACCTCAATTGTATTATGGTAAGAGGCAAATTCACAAAATTATTCACTTAACAATATACTGAATATTTTTTCTTGACAAAACACTATTTGTACAACACTAGTCTTAATGGTTGCATGGTATCCAAGTTTATGAGCAAAACATAATTTACTTATACATTAATAAATAATTTTCTATTGTTGGATTTGCAACTACTTCTAATTTTGCTATTCTACAAGAGTCTAGATATTACTACAAAAATTATTTTCACACTATCTTAAAGGACTGATGTGTACATCACTCAATTACTCTGGATTTTCTTGATTTTTTTTGTTTTGTTTTAAATAATAAATTGATAAATTGTATATATTTATGACACAAAGTAATATTATGAGTTATGAATACAATGTGGAATAATTAAGTCAAGCTAATTATATTCATCAATTCAAACACTTTTTTTTATGATCAGAAATATGAAATTTATCCTCTGGGATTTTGAAATGTATGAGTATATCATTACTTATATTCACCATGCTGTACAATATATCTCTATTATAATGTCATTCTTTTGTGTGTGTCTGTGGTACTGGGGATTGAATTCAGGGCCTTATGCATTCGAGGCAAGCACTAAATCAACCCTAGTCCCTGTACAATATATCTCTAAGAAAAAAAAATCTACTTTTTTCCTGTTGTCTGATGGAGACTTTTTTACTCTTTGGCCAGCATTTCTCCATTTCCCCTAACACTTAGTCTCTGATAACCATCATTTTACTATCCTTCAAATATTTATTAAAGACTAACTTAGAAACCCACAAGCAACTTCAAAGGGAGAGTTTGGTTCCCTTACTTAGCCAACTTAATATAGTAGTCCCCCTTATCTGCCCTTTCACTTTCTTGATTCCAGTTACTCATGTTCAACTGCAGTCTTAAAACATTTAAGGGAACATTCCATAAATAATTCACAAGTTTTACATTGTGCACTCTTCTGAGTAGCATGCTGCACTCTCATGCTGTCCCATTTTTGTCCTATTGGGAAATCAATCATCCCTTTGTCCAGTGTATCCACACTGTTGACACAGGGTTCAGTATTATCCACAGCTTCAGGAATTCACTGAGGGGTCTTGGGATGAACTCCCCAGAGCAACGAGGACACTACTGTGTACTTCTGCACCCTAATGTAGGAGCATATCTTCTATATAGCTTTGTTTAAGGAAGAAAATGTGTTCAAGTGTTACCCAATTTAAACAATGAATGTTTTAGTATACAAGAAATTCCTCAAGAGATGTGTTGATAATAATATCATCTCTGGGGGGTCAAGATGCCCCTAGTTTCTTAGAAACACTGTTGTACATATTTAACTACAAAATGAGGTAGAGTGTCACAGATATTTAATAGAGGCATGGTGTTGAATGCATCATAGGTGTTCAACGAATATATTGAAATAAATTAAGTCCCATTCAGTCCTATGATATCCCAGAGGAGTGAATGACTGCTTCTGATGGTAAGAAGAAAGAGGTGTCACTGAAAAGCTGACTTTGAAGTTCTTCTGTGGTTTCTCAGGCAACAACAGGACTGAAGGGCCAGGATGGAGGCTCCTTGAGAAAAAGGATCTGTAGCAGCTACGGATCACTGTCAAATACAAGTCCTGAAATATGTGGTGAATGCATGAAGGAATCTGTTCAGGCAGGCAACCTTTTCAAACCTGTGTGCAGATGTGTCCTAATTTATTTAGTATATGATATACTTCTGAAAAAATGATGTGGAACCTATTTTTCTAAAATTAAATATTATAGGTAATGGAGAGAGAACGTTTGGTGTCTCCTTGTGTTAAACAGAATAACTAATTTTTTAACATGTTAATCACACAAATCTAGGTGTTTACATAATGGTTCTCCTTAATGTTAGTTTCATATGAAATATTCTGCTCTTCAGTGCATTGAATAAAATTGTTTCTCCTTTCCCTCTAATACAACTATTAACAATATTGTATATATTTGGATTTTGAACACTTAATTCACAGAAAGATAGATTATCAGACTACAGAGGACTTGAATTATTTTCTAGAATTCGTAAAAATAGTACTTAGAAGCAGGAATATAATGTCACTGATAGGAACAAGGAAAAGGAAGAACAGAAAGGAAAGTTTTGGCTTTGCACACTTTTACCACAGCCTCAGCCCCTCAGGTGACTGGCAGGCTATTTCATCTGGATCCTGCCACTTCCCACTTTCCCTGTGGTTTGAAAAGCATCCAGCTTCGCACCCTCACAACAGCCCTGTTGTGTATTCCAAGGCTCACAAAATCATCATTACCTGGTACACAAAATCAATTACCTGGTATGGCGAGACCAGGGCCATTAGAGGGTTAATTAGAGAATATTTATAAAACACTTCAGAAATGAAACAAAAAGTTCCACATATGTCAAAGTTATTAAGATATTTGGCAACATATATCAAAAAGTGGAAATTTTTATGCTGGTTTAAGTTTTAATCTTTAAAAAAATGAAGATGTTAAAAATTCAAAGTTAAATTTAACTCAACATATATTTTGTTTTTTGAGCACATACGGTTTTCAAAGTTTGTAGGACAAAAATGAATAACGCTTGCTCCTTCTCCTTAAGGAGTTTCCTGTTTAGTCCCTGCATAAGACCACAGCTTATTGTAATTCAGAGAAGTTCCAAAAATTCCTCAAAGTGGTACAAACTGGCTACTGTGGGACATCTGGGTGAGTAGATACTTCCAATTGCAGTCAGAGATTGAGCCATGAAGTAGAGAATATTTAATCTGGGCACTGGAGGCTGATAAGATTTCAATAGAATATATATTGAGAAAAGGGTATTTTAAGAAGAGGAAACTGAATTAAAGGTAGGAAAGACATTTCAGAGAACATATACACAACTTAACTTTGTGCATCAAGGGCAAAGATTGAACTGAGGAGGTGATGGGGTTGGCTAATTAGTTGCTTAAATTCCCAGGAAATTCCTAGCAGCAGTGAACTGCTAGAGTCTTTTAAGAAGAGACAAGGGGTGGAGATGTGGAGGTGATACTGAGGACATGATTCGACAAAGAAGGAAGGCACTCGGCAATTATTCATGGAGCTATGAAAAAATTATATTTTCATAGATACATTTGATAGCAGTTTCTGTAGATAAATGTTGATAGCAGTTTCTGTAGATAAATTCCTATTTCGATTCAAGGCCATGGGTCAAGTTTTTGCTAAAATCCGAGTTGTGTTTTAAATATATCTGTTTTTTTTTTTCCTTGCAGAACAAACTCTTTTACCCCATCTTTCCTCTTGTGCCTTCCATCTGGTCTCCTGCCAGCCTACCCAGCCCTCTTGAACACAGGGCTTCATTCCTGGTCACTGTAATGCTGGCATCTCTGCTCAGGTCACTTTTCTTTTATTATTTTTTCTTGGTTCTATTGTTTCCTTCCAGAAAACGCAAAGCTAGAAGTACCTGTGAAATTTGTGGTCCTTTTTAAATGTTCCATATTTAGTGTGAATCACTGTAGAGAAAAGTGAGAAGTGTGTGTGGAATAAAAACAAAGCCCAGAGGGAGCATGGAGTAGGAGAGGTCTTTGAAAGCCTAAAATGAAACAAATTCAACAAATAAACAAAAAAAAAAATCTAGATATTAGACAAGATAATATCACTGTGCCTCAGCTTCTCTACGTGTCAAGAGGAGAATAAGAGTATTGACTTCATGAAGTTGTTACAAAATTTATATGAGTTTTAATATTTTGACAAAATGTTTAATGAAGTGACTAGTATATAGTTACCATGCAGTTAAGGTTTTACTTAAAAACTAAAGACAACATCTAATTGATATTCTAACATGAAAAAGATGTTGACTCTTTCTTCTCCCTTTTTTCTCCATTCTACTTTCCTCCCTTCTCTTTCCTCTCTATTTTGTTCCACGTCCTTCAGGTATTTATAACCCTGAGAAAGAGACTATGGCCTGCGGTGCAGGAGCTTCTGCTCCTCCAGAGATCTGCTGGTAGACCTAAGACCAAGAGACAGCTGAAGAAGCTGCCACCTAAATTCAATCATCATACTACAATCTTTTGACTTATCTCCAAATATCATTGATTACCTCTTTTAGATGAAGCATGACTCTGCATATGTTTATTGATAAGGGCCACATATTTTACTCAGTCAATTTCAATCATAATAGTTTAGATCAGTGGTTCTCATCCAAAGGCAACTTTTCCCCTCAGCAATTATTTGGCAATGATCGGAGACAGTTTTATTTAACTGGGAAGTGCTATTGGCATATCATTGATAAAGGACAGGAATGGTCCTCCACAGCAAAGAATCATCTCAACCAAATGTCAACAGTGCCTAGGCTGAGATTCAATCAATCTGATTCTCTTGCTAGCTTTGTGACGCAGACAAATTGCTCAACCTTTCAGTCTTCTGTCTCCTCATTTTAAAAACAAAGATAATTGATAGTGTCTGGAAAATAGTAATCATGAAATAAACATTAGCATCATTACTATTCTGTAGTTACAGCACCTTACACGCTGATGGTGATTTAAGTTTATTCATCACCCTGTATATTTTAGGGACCATGGGGCCTGGTTCGTAATGGGTCCCTTAGTGAATTCCTGAAGAAAGCATTAAGGGCTGTGTTTATCTGGGTCCTTGGTTCACACAACTCTGGATTGGTCTTGAAGCTGCAGTACTTGGAGCCCATTACCTTAGGACCATGGTAGTGTTTGTTGTTAAATATTGTCATAAGAGCAACCTCAAATACGTTAGTGTGAGAAGTGAATTAATACAATGTTCATAGTTTTTGACAGCTTAACTTTCAGTGAACATTCATTTCCTCTAACCCTTAAAGAAAATTTATTTAATTTTAGTACCAGGTAGATTAACTTCTCAGAGTTCTAGTCTCAAATGTCACATGCCCTGGGCTACATAAACTCTTACATACTGGTTAATGTTCATGACAATTCTGTATGAATTTGAAGCTTTGGGATGTATCTGGAACTTGAAATATAAAAACACAAAAAATGAAATTAAATTTATAGAGACTTTACTTGGACCTGCCTTTCTGTTTGAGGAGATTCAGTCCTGCTCCTTGCCATTTGCTGTCTCTGTCACTTGCACCCATGAGCTTTAGAATAAATCCAGGCATGGTTAACTAGAGGGGATCACTCTGTGGGCTAATTATGTGCCTTATGAGGTAAAAGTAAGACAGACCAATCTATAATTTTGGAATATTTTTACTCATTTTCTTAAGCCTAACCTTGAAATAGAAAAAACAAATGGGGAAAATTTTTAGAAAATTTTACTGGATAAATAAAATGTGAGAAAATATTTCAAGAGCCTGTCTCTCCTGCTAAGAGATTTTCATCATGTTTATGAGAAAGTGGTTCAAAGCATTTTGAACTGTGTGCACTTTTCAAATACAGATGAGAATTACACTGTTCAAGAGACATAGTGAATAAAATCCAGACAACTTGGCGCCTTTTGTTTTGTGGGGAAAGAAGTTCACTTCATTAAAACTGACACTATTTAGAAAATCACAATGTCACCCTTAATCACAGTTCATTTTATGTGAGGCTAATCTGTTCACTTCAAAGATTTTACTGAAATCAGTCTGACTATGTTTTGTCATTTTTACTAGGAAAAAGCCTTTAGCAACTGCATTTCAAATCCTTTCTTGATGTAAATTGTAAAAATGATGAAACGAAGAGAGGAAACCACTTGGAAAAAAATGTTCCCTTTTTAAAAAAAGATTTTGAGACAAATTACTATAGTTATATTTTTCTATAAATAGAGATAATGGTAGTTCCTACTTTATAGGGTTGTTATGAAGATGAGTTACTTTGAGTTAATATTAATAAAGAATTCAGAACAGTGCCATGCACATAATTCATGTTATGTAAGTGCTTGCTAAATACATAAATATAAGAATTCTTAGGATGCAGTAATTTAAGGTAGAAAGAAATGTTAGTGATAAATGTTCCAAAATGAATAAGTGTCTTCATTTGGAACATTATACCAGAGATATAATAGGAATGTAGCAGGTACCTGAATACTTATTAGTATGATTATTTATATTTGCTGACCCAAATCACTCACAGTTCTGCCATGGTCTTCTAGGCAGAGTGTGACACTAGGTGGTTTTCCTGACTGCTGAAAATACTTGATCTTATTTCCTTTGTTCCGGTTTTACCTCTTGTTGTTTGACTCTAGGAAATTCTTTTGGATTTTTCTTCAAGGTCTTGGCATTAAATTCCTTTCATCAGAATGTGCTCTAGCTTTATTATGTTGCCTATTGACTTATTGCAATACTATTTAGCCCATCCCACTGAAACATACACTCACACCTACACATTCATGCATTCATACAAATGTATCCTAGCATGAATGTAGGACATGTTTCTACTCAAGTTTGGATTTCTTGGCTGTCAAAATTCATTTATCCTCCAGGGTGATTCTTTCATTAAATGAAATAATGGTGATTAGGTACTTTGGTTATTTTTGAACCAGGCTTAAGCTTTAAAAGGTAATAGTTTATGTTTTATTGATTGATTGATTGCAATGCTGGGTATCAAACCCAGAACCTTGTACATGCTAGGCAAGCATCCCACAAAGCACTTTCTAGAATGAGCTCATTTAATTCTCATAACAACCTAAAAATCATTAATATTATTTACTTTTTTGTCTGAAGAAAGGCAATTGAATCTCAGAGAGACCGAATTATCTACGCCAACATCAAACTAATTGTGAAGTTAAGGGTTCCCAGACTTAAACTCTCTTCTCTATTTATTGCATTCTGATCAGTCAGGGTTTTATTTTTAAACAAGGATCAAGACAAAAGTTAAAGATAATTGCTGATAGTTGTTGCTCTTTTTAAAAATAATGTTTTATCCTCTCTCTAAAGTTACTTAAAATAGCAAGTTTGAATATTATTACATAGGAATGCCTTTAGTCTGAGTTTTTTGGATTTTATGATTGAGAGAATTCTAAAGATGTTCCCCAAATTCCCATTCCCTGGTGTTCATTTAATCTATACTAACCAGGTATTGCTGTGAAAGGACGTGCAGATATAATTAAGTTTACTAATCAGTTGACTTTAAAATAGGGAGAACATCCTTTAAAATATAATCACATAAATCCTTAAAAGCCAAAGAGGAGAAAGAAAAGGAAACTGGAGGAATTCAGAGTTGATGACTCATTGACTATCACTGGCTTGAAGGTGGAGAAAGTCATGTGTGAAGGATAACAAATTCTGCCAGTAACCAGTGGGCCTGAGCCCCTGATAAGGGATGCAGTCCTTGAGATGGAGATTAGGTAAGATGCTTCCTAGGAAGACAAGACCCTGGGAAAGGGGTCCCAGAATTACAGAAAGGAAAAACCTGATTGATACCTTGGTTTTAGTGTGGTGAGACCCTGAGAAGAGAATCCAGCCAGGCTATGCCATACTTTTGATCAACCAGAACTGTGAGATAAAAAAGTGAGCACTGGGCTGGGTATATTGCTCAGTTGGTAGAGTGCTTGCCTTGCAAGCACGAGGACCTGGGTTCAATTCCCAGCACTGCAAAAAATAAGAAAACAAAACAAAAAAAAAAACAAACATGAGCACTGTTTTAAGCTTCTAAGTTTGTGATAATTTTCTTTTCTTTTTTTTTTTTTTCTCACGGTGCTGGGGATTGAACCCAGGGCCTTGTGCTTGCAAGGCAAGCACTCTACCAACTGAGTTATCTCCCCAGCCCTAGTGATAATTTTCTATGCAATGAATACAGATCTGGATATTTCAAGTCTGAAATTCAAAAGGGGAATCTTTTTCTTTACCACAGTCTTGTCCTAATTCATGAGATCCTTTTCCTGAATGCAGAGATGAGAAAGTGGCAGTAATCAACATTCATCAGTGTCAAAAAGTATTTTTGGCCCCAGGGAATTCTAAATGGTTTCTTTATATCATATCAGAAGAATTGACTAAGCAAGTGATTTAATTCACTTAGCAAGAATGGTATTGGCCTATTTGTAAATAAACAGAATCTGAATCCCTTCAGGAAGTCAGGCATTTGGGTACTTCCCATAATAATGATGTTATCTATCAAACTCTCTACATGGTATTTCATCTGCCTAAACTTTGACCAAGGTCACACATCTCACAATAGGGACTCCACGTCTTTGGAGTGCAGGGTTTTGCCCTTTGTGTGATGACAATAACTGACTCCCTAACATTGGACCATAGATTCTGCTTCCTTCATATGATTAGGAAAAAAATAGTCAACATCTAAACCCTATTAATTGAGCATTTTTTCTGGACCAGCAGTTCTGTCCTAGGTAAATTTGAGTTGAATTGTGTCCCTCAGAAATTTATATGTTGGGTACTAACCTGTTACTGCAGAATGTGACCATGTTTGGAATAGGGTCACACTGCAGATAGAATCAGTTAAAATGAGTAGAATAGACCCCAATTCAATTTGGTGACTTTAAAGAAGGGGAAAATGTGGGTACATACATACACATGGGTAGAATGTAATGTGGTGAAGGCAGAGACTTGGGGTGATGGTACAGAAACAAAAGCACATCAAAGACTGCCAGAGAAGCACCAGTAACCAGGAGAGAGGTCTGGAAAAAGATCCTTTCCTCACTGCGCTCAAAAGGAACCAACCCTTCTGACATCTGGATCTCAGATTCCTGGCTCCAGAACTGTGAGAAAACTATTGTTTAAGTCATCTATTTTGTGGCACTTTGTTACTGCAGTTTTAGTAGATTAATATAGTAGGTGAGATGGGAACCATTCCCAGGCTGCCAGGCTGTCCCTTGTCCCTTGTTATACCTGATGAGCAGAGATAACCTGCTCACCTCTTCTTATCAATCTTTTTTTTTTTTTTTTTTTGGGCGGGGGAGTAGAGCTATGGATCAAACTCAGGGACATTTTGCTGAGCTACATCCATAGATCTTTATATTTTTAAATTTTGAGATAGGGTCTTGCAAAGTTCCTTCAGACTGGACTTAAACTTTTGATCCCCTTGTCACCACACCTGATCTGATGTCTGATGTCAGCCTTGTAATGTCGACCTTTGAGGCAAAAATCTTTTGACATAGTCAAGTTCTTATAAAATCTGGTGTCATCTTTGGATCTCGTCCAGATCAAGTCTACCTATAGAATCATTTATTCATCACATACTCAGAGGGCTCATAATGGAGGAATGTCAAGCGCCAAATTCTAGCAAAAGAACATGACTCATTAATATGAGATGGGCCAAATAACTGAGGAACATTTTATTTCTGTCATAAAAGAATTTAAGTGAGACCACAAGAAATATTTTCAAAGAATCACCATAGTTTTATGAATGAGCATGACAATGGGTTTTCTGAAGTTAATAAAATCAACTTACTTTTACATCCATATAAAAGTTAATAGGGAAAATACTCAGGACTAAGATTTTGCTAATTCACATAGCTTTGTGTGTCAAAAGCAAAGGAAAAAAAGGTTAAATATATTTAACATTTTTTTGTCAAACAGAGGATTATTTTAACAAACAAAATGTTATTTTTGTTATCGATGTATTAACCAACTTTAAGGGTCAGTTTTTAACCACAGGGGGGAAAAAAGAAAAAAAGTAGAAGTCTAAGATTTGAGGAACATAGGTTCTATGCTCAGTTTCTGGACATAATGTACGATTTTGAGCCAACATCATGAACCTCCTCTGCCTGAGGTCTTCATCAGTATAGTGGAAGTGAATAAGTATCCTCCACATCTTTTCCCAGAATGTTATGATATGAAAGCTGTGGAAGCTCTTTGAAAAATATGTTCAATAGATATTTTACCAAGGAAATGTGAAACTATTTAGTGTATTTGTGTGTAAAACTAAAACTCATATGTCACTGTGACTTCTGAATCACTAACTTATTGGAATCATTTGTTACCAGAGTTTGGTTGAAGAGAGAATGTGGAAAGGGCACAAGGGCTAGACAGAATTAGACTAGCAATAGGCAGGGCTTGCACTGAGGAATTAACACCGGAAGGAAATGGGAGTGATATGAGTATTAGTGTGTGTGTAAACACACACACACACACACACATATATATGCACACACACACACATGTATTTATGTGCATGTAAATTTTACATAGTTTATATATATATACTTTGAAACTTTATAAAATGAGACCATATATAAAAATTTATGTTAAGACTGGAGCAGTATAGAAAGATGTACAGAAGATTTTCCAGTTTTGAAAGATTTATCTAGCAATATTCACCCTCACATTTACTAAATGGTATTCATAGATACAGAGCCTTAAGAAACCCCTAAAATATGGGGTTGTGATAAGAAATTCCAATAGGACAATGAGGGCACATTCTCTGAAAAACTCATTATAAAATCTTACTCATCTTCAAAGCTCAGATATTTTTTTCTTTGAAGTGTTTCTAACCTTTCACTTCCCCTTTCTGATTCTCTCTGCACAGGATTTATTCATAGCACTACAATAAAACTTATATTGATTTCTTTCTTGCTTGCACAAATACTTTTGAGGTTTGGTGTTGAGGCCACAAAAGTGAGGGAATATAACAGATATTAGCATGAACTGGATTTTCATCTTTCTTCAGCTCTAAGCAGAGTGTCTGGAACTTAGAGGCATTCAATGAACATATTTGATTCCACTGAATCCCTTGTGTCTATGTGAAATATTGACATGAGCTTATCTTCATATCATGTCTCACATCTGCCTCTAGTCACTTATCATGCCTCTACATCCCTGACTTCCTGCTCCCAAAAGTTCATGTTAGACAATGCAGGGGCATTCTGAGTAAAATGATTAGGTTATGAGCACTATAACCTAATCAATGGAATAATCCATTTGATGGGTTAATATTTTGAAAGCTCTACTGTACTGGGTGGTAACTATAGGTTGGTAGGATGTGGCTGGAGAAAGTAGGTCACTGGGAGGTATGCCTTTAAAGTTTATATTTTGTGCCTGGTGCCTTACTTGCATCCAGGTTACTATGAGATAAACAGCTTCCCTCCACCATGCCTTCCACCATGATGTTCTGCCTCATCTTGGGCCCAAAGCAATGGAGTGGGTAAACTGTGGACTGAATTTCTGAAACCCAAAATAAACTTTTCTCCCTCCAAGCAGTTGTTCTTGTCAGGTCTTTTGATCATAGCAATGAAAAGCTGACTAAAACATCTAACATAAGGCCCAACCAGAGTAAATGTCAATAACTATTCAGTGAATAAGTGAATGAACATGTACAGATTTTGCTGGTGTGTAGTACTTAAAATGTAGGTTTGTAGTCAGATTTGGATTCAAATCATGTTCTGACCAATTATTTACTTCATGATTTCAGGAAGGTTTCTATTAACTCCATCTGTAGCATGGAGTTCATAGTATCTACTTATGTGACTATTAGAAGATAAAACAAGATAATATAATTATTATGATTTTAGTATTTTTTAATTTTATGACCATAATTATGGGGACCACTTTTATTCATGTTTATGAACCTAGCCCAATACACTCTGATTTGGCAGTGGACAATTTAGTATTGTATAAATTGTAGGATCATCACAGTTCTTTGGAATTTTATAATAGTCTTTCTTGCCCATTCATTGATCTATGAAAACTCCTTAGTATTCTCCCAGACCTTGTGTGAATAAAGCCCTAGAAATGTAAACAAAACCTTGTAATGATAATTATACAAATATTCTTTGTTGCAGACCATATAGGACCCACTCCAATTATTTTAAGAAGTCTTGGGTGACTGAATCATTGAAAGGGATGGAAAAACAGACTTTTTTTTAGGAAGCATTTTCATAACCAAACTGCAGAACTGGCTTGGGAAGAAGGCTACTGCTCCTGCTGGATCAAGAAGTCACCATTCTTAGTGACCATGGAGCCATATTACTATCACAGCCACTGCCCCCAACACACTGCTTTTCCTTCTACCTATACCAACAAAAATGGAGACCCTGAATACTCTAATATTCTCATTTAACTGACTTCTCAACAAAGCTTCATGGAGATACATTGACTGAAAAACCAGAATCTGTCATATGCCTGCATCATTACAGTAAATTTAGGTTTTTGGATTCCACATTGAGAAGGAAGTTTGGAATGCTCACAGAGTCGAAAAAAAAAAAAAAAAATCGGAGAACTTTGGAAGAGAGAATGAGAGAGTGAGGCAGCCGGGAAGTGCAGAAGTATTGGTTTACATCTAGATATTTTGCTGATCTGCATGAAACATGTTGGGATGAATAGAAAAAGAACCATCAAGAAGGAAAGCGAGTAATAGACTGAATGTTTATTTTATTCCCAAATTCGTATTTTGAAGCTTAACCTCTAAGGTGTTGGGACTTTGGGAGGTTATTAGTTTATAAAAGTAGAGCAGAACCCTCATGATTCTGGAAGTACCCTTATAAAAAGGACACC
Organism: Sciurus carolinensis; assembly: GCF_902686445.1. Classification (NCBI taxonomy): domain Eukaryota; kingdom Metazoa; phylum Chordata; class Mammalia; order Rodentia; family Sciuridae; genus Sciurus; species Sciurus carolinensis. The sequence continues at coordinate 90,631,803 of NC_062219.1, forward strand.
AAAGAGGTTTCATGCTCCTTCTGTCTGTATGCACACAATTAGAAAGCATCATCTATGAACCACAAAGTAGGCTCTCACCAGATAATGCATCTGCTGATGCCTTGATCTTGGTCTTCCCAGCTTCCAGAAGCATGAAATATTTATTTCTGTTGTTTATAAGCCACCCAATGTATGGCATTTTGTTATAGTAGCCTGAATAGACAAAAGTAGGAAAGCAGGAAGGAGGGAGGAAGGGAAGGAGGAAAGGCTGTATTGTGAAATGATTTGGAAATACCTACTAGAACTTCAGGTAGCTCCTCCTGGATATTATATGAATTTCTATGGATTATTCCTCAGATATCTCTTAAAGATAGGAGATAGATTTCTTGATTTTAAATGAGAATATAGTTTGGGGCAGGAAAGAAGATTGGAAGATTTCTAGACTCAAATCTTACAGAAATCATACTTGTATCTATTGGTTTATTCAAATAAGAAGTACGGGTTACATAGATTTGCTCTTGGATGCATTTCCTGCCAGGGCATTGAAACTGAGTGAACATTTCATGTTCTTGCCTTAGGCCAGGTCACGCTGACTGCCAGTTACCAATGAGCCTATATTCTACCAGGCTAAGATCCATGTCTATCGTGACTGAGATAAAAACATCTCTAAATTTCTTCCTCTGAGGAAAAGGACATCCACAGGCTGTAAAATTGCTTCTTTAAAATTAGATAACAGATGTTGCTTTCTGGACCAGCTTAATATTCTCCAGAATTACACTGAATTCTTAAAAATTATCTTACTAAAAGACAATTTTACTCTATTATGGGATAGACTGTAGTAACTTATTTAAGTTCTATATGCAAAAATTTTCCATATGAAAAATTTTATTTTCATATAATTATAAAATAATATGTAGTATGAAAATCAGAAATACACAAAAATACAAAGAATATTATAAAAATCACTTATGTGGAAGTTTTTACTTTTTTAAAAAATTTGTACTAATTAGTTATACATGAAAGTAGAATGCATTTTAACACATCATATATAAATGGAGAATAATTTCTCTTTCTTCTGGTCATACATGATGGAGAGTCACATTGGTCCTGTAGTCATATATGCACATAGAGTAACAATATCAGACTCATTCTATTATATTCCTACCTCCATAACTTTCCCTTCTCTTCACTCCCTGTACCTAATCCAAATTAATTCTATTCTTCCCTAGTGTGTTCCCCCTCCCCTGACTTATTATGAATTAGTATCTGCATATCAAAGAAAGCATTTGGCCTTTGGCATTTTGGGATTGGTTTATTTCACTTATCTTGCAATTCTCTGGCTCCATCCATTTACTGACAAATACCTGAACAGACACTTCACAGAAGAAATATGATTAATCAACAAATATATGAAAAAATGTTCAATATCTCTAGCAATTAGAGAACTGCAACTCAAAGCTACTCTAAGATTTCATCTCACTCCTGTCAGAATGGAAATTGTCAAGAATACAAGCAACAATAAATGTTGGTGAGCATGTGGGGGAAAAGGTATACTCAGACATTCCTGGTGGGACAGCAAATTGGTGCAACCACTTTGGAAATTCGAAAGGAGACTCCTCAGAAAACTTGGAATGGAACCACCATTTGACCCAGATATTCCACTCCTAGGTTTATACACAAAGGACTTAAAAATCAGCATATTTTGGTGATGCACCACATCAATATTTATAGCAACTCAATTCACAATAACTAAACTGTGGAACCAACCTAGATGCCCTTCAACAGAAGAATTTATAAATAAAATGTGATATCTATACACAATGGAATATTACTCAACCTGAAAGAAGAATGAAATTATGACATTTGCAGAATATTTCTATTTGTGTCTCACTAAGATTCATATGTTGAAACCTAATACCCTGTGTGCTGGTATTTGGAAGTGGGATCTTTGGAAGGTATTAGGTCACAAAGGCAGACTTCTAATGAATGAGATTAATGCAAGGGCTTGTCCACAGATGCCAGAGAACTTCCTTTTGCTATGTAAGGAGACAGAAAGAAGACAACCATCTCTAAACCAAAAAGTGGGCCTCCACCAGGCATTGAATCTGTGAGCACCTTACTCTTGGACTTTGTAGTCTCCAGAACGGTGAAATATAACTTTCTGTAGTTTAGAAGCTCCGTAGTTTATGATATTTTTATAGCAACGTGAGAGGACTAGGACATTGTTCAAATATATTATCTTGTTTACATCAATGAGACAAGCACAATTACCTTTTCCAAATAACAGATGAAAATAATGAGGTTTAGAGAGGTTAAATGATGACCAAATTCATATAGACAGTAGTGGAGCTTGAACTTGAACTCAAGCAGTCTGATTAGTGATTTTTGTGTTGTTCACCTCACCATCTGTGTATGGATATATATGTGTGTGTGAAGACATTTAGTGTCACCCTGTCATTCCTCTGTTCAAGGAAACCTGCTTTTTTTCAATTGGTTATAAATATTTCTTGACGTCACTAAGTTTTTCTATCACATAAAATTTGGGGGTATGGTGTGGTCAAGCATGGTTTGTTTATCTAAAACTGCATGGTTAAACATTAAAGAAATTCTTTGGTCAATATCAAAATCAATATCATAAGCACAATAGCTTCTGTAGAATACATTTATAGAAGGAAATTGCTTGGTCAATCATAAGCGTGTTTTTAAGGTGAAATATATTGGACAACTTGTTCTCCAGAATTGTTACTACTTTTCCTGTAAATCAGGAGTCTATGAATCAAGGTCTATGGGCCAAGTTTGGCCTTCTGCCTGTATCTGTAAATAAAGTTTTATTGGAACACAACCATGTTCATTTGTGTATGGCAGCTTTGTCCTATAACAGCAGAATTTAGTAGTTGTGACAGAGACTATCCATCCCACAAAACTGGAAATATTTACTGTCTGTTCTCTTGCATAAAGGATTTACAATCTTCGTCTTAATAATATACTATGAAACTATAAATTTCCCTGCATTCCTGCCAGTCTTTGAAATAAATAGATAAATGGATAGATGAATAGGTAGATATATAAAGTCACAAATCTGTTAGACTAAATTAATACCTTAATTATGAGAAAAATTTATGTTTCCTGGCCATTTGAATAAATTTTACTTTTGTGTCCTTTATCCCATTTTAAAATGTGCTACTCTCCATTTATTTACCACTTTTCTTGGTGAGTACTTCATAAATTAAAGATATTTATACACTGCTTGATATATATTTTCCTTTTGGTCATTTGTCCTTTATGTTATTTATGATGGCTATTGATATATAGAAGGTTTTAATTATTTTGTGGTTAAGTCTATAAATCTTTTTATTTATTTATTTTCTTAATTAAGTTGCACAGAGAAAATCTTGTTTACTCTGTGCTTTGTGCATATGCACAAGCATTTTCACCTGACTCTTTTGATAGTTTATTTGATTATTCACTTATTACCATTAACTTTTTAATCCATCTGGATTATATTTTGGTAAAAGTGTAAAGTAAGAAAGTAGTTTAAAATTTCTTGATACTTAAGAAATTATTCTAGAATCGTGATGGGACAATCTTGCTACTGATTTGTAATTTTACTGCTATCATATGCTAAATTCTGATTTACTAGTGTCTTTTTCTGTGATCATTTATTTATTCTGTCTATTCTTGTTCAGTCAAGTTCTTTAGTTTTAGTTGATGAAAAATTCCCATTACTCTTATGTAAGTTTTTACCTCTTCCATCCTATTTATTATTTAATCTGAATTAACCTTAGAAGCACATTTATAGTTTAAAAATTAATCAAGATTTAAAGTGATATTCATAACAATAATGATTAGAATACTTACCATATGAAGTCTTCCCATTTAGTCAGATTCTTTTAACGTTTCTATGTTTATAATAAAGATCCTGCACATGTTTTTAAATGTTTATAACTAAATACTAAATTTCCTCATGCCAATAATTTCTTATCCAATTGCATTTTCTAAATGGGTATTCTTGGTGTTTATAAGTTAGCTACTATTTTTATAACACATCACATTTGTGTATTCTCTTAATACTTTATGAGAATTGATATATTTGGGTTTCCTTGGTGAATAATCTTTCAAATTATTGTATGTTTGACTTAATTTTTTCCATTGCATCTGTCAGAAATTCTGTCAAGAAATAGCAGTACCTATATGAATTTTATGTGCTCATTGCTCTTTAAAGCAATTCCTCTAGTGTTCTTCAGCTATATTCAAGATTGGATTCTGGGTTAAAGTAGGTTTTCTATATCATGTTAACAAAGTATTCTGCTATTCCTATGTTATTAGGGATTTTGTTGACTTAAAAATAAAAAAAAATTTGTTAAAAATTAGGAAATGTCTTAAGAATCTGCATACCCAATTTGTTAATATATTTACTTATTTATTTTACTAAAATGGTACAATATATTAAGAAGACCCTACTGTTAAGCTATCTTTGCTTTTATAAAATAAATTCTATTTGCCATGAGGTGTCATCATTTTAATATGGTTTTGAATTTGATTTAATATAATTTTAATTATTGTTTGTATAAATATCTTATGGTGATAATGAACTGTAGTTTTATTTTTACTTTATATTTTAGGGTGGTAGCATTTATTTTATACCATCTTCATAAAATAATTTCAGAAAATGATATGATAGTTAATAAAATAGTTAAATAAAAACTAGTTTGAACAGCTTTTATAGTATAAGAGTGACCTTGAAGTTTAAGAAAACTCACTAAATGATTCTGTGGATCTAGTATCCTCTTTTATTTTTGGTACCAGGAACTGAACTCAGGGATACTTAATCACTGAGTGGCATCCCCAGCCCTTTTTATAATACTTAGAGACAGGGTCTTGCTGAGTTGCTTAGGTCCTCACTAAGTTTGCTGAGGCTTACTTTGAACTTGCAGTTCTTCTGCCTCAGCCTCCCAAGCTGCTTGGATTATGGGTATATGCCATCACTGCCAACAAATGCTCCCTTTTTAAAATTTCTTTTTTTTTTAATTGATATAAAATTATTCACATTAATGTATTTCACTTAATATAATGATCTCCAGTTCTATTCATGTTATAAAAAATAACAGAATTTCACTTTTTATGACTGAATAATTTCTTACTGTGTATGTGTGCCTTATTTTTCTCACCATTCAATAACTGATGGGCACTTCAGTTGTTTCCATTTCTTGACTGTTGCGAATTGTGCTGCACTCAACTAACAGTGTATAATATCTCTCTGACATGCTGATTTCAATTTCTTTGGCTGTGTACCCACAGGTAGGATTGCTGGATCGTATGATAGTCCTACTTTTAATTTTAAAAAATCATCTATAATGTTTTCCTTAATGGCCATACTAATTTACATTCCCTCCAACAATGTCTAAAGGTTTCCTTTTCTCCACATCCTTCCCAGCACTTGTTAGCTTTTATCTTTTTAATAACAGTCTTTCTAACCGAAGTGAGGTGATATCTCACTGTGTTTTTAATTCATATTTCCCTGATGATTAGTGATGTTGAGCATTTTTAATATATAATTATTGGCCATTTGTATGTCTTCTTTTGAAAAATGTCTAGGTCTACTGCTCATTTTAAAATTACATTATTTGTTTGTTTGCTATTGATTGAGGTTTTGGAATTCCTGATATATTCTGGATATTAGCCTCTTTTCAGATGCACAGTTTGCAGATGATTCTCCCATTCTCTAGGAATCTTTTCACTTTGTTTCTTTTGCTATTAAGAAGCAAAACTTTTCTTTTGAGTTTTGGATGAATTTTTAAATTACGCCCAATCAATGTAATGAACTGTCTTGGAACAACTTGCAGAAAGGAGGACTTGTATCCATGTTAACATTTACTTAATCTTGTTTTCAGGACTGTCTTCCACCTCTTAACAGTCCTTGGCATCTACCATCCAGACATCCTCTGCTTTACCCACTCCAGGGGAAATCTCTAGTATTCTGCTGGGTGAGAAAAAAGCCATTTGGCTGGCTGTAACTAGGGAAAGGAACTGAGGGTTTGCTTCTTAAATGGGCTTATAAGCAATTCTTTTAGTTTTATCTTCAGAAGTATGTAGTATATAAGATAAGATGCAAACATTATCTCTCATGTATTTCATGTATTTCAGACCATTGAGCATTAGGCCAGCACAATGAACATAATTTGAAAGGTCTTTACTGAGTAGGAATTACCTGGCATGAAATGGAAGCCCTTATGAACCACTAATTATTCTTTTCTAGTGCTATCTATTGGATTATTTCTTCCAAAATAATTTGCTGCAGTGACTATGAAAACTAGTATTTAGTGAAATCAGATTATGCTGGCAACATGAAAGAAAAATAGGCAAAATCAAATCAGGAAAGAAAAGGTTTAACATTTTTGTTTGTGGATTAAAGAAGAATCAGAAGGAATATTTATTTATTTATTTATTTATGTATTTTCCAGTGCTTGGATTCAATGCAGGGCCTTAAGTATACCAGGCAAGTGCTCCACCACTGAGCTATATCCCCTGTCCCAGAAGTAACATTTAGGAGCAAGTTGTATTTCTTTCTTTTGTTTTTGAAAAATTAAAAAAAATACTTCTCATCCATCTTATTTATTTATTTTTTTGTGACCACAGAGACTGATTTTTTGTGTTTCATATCATACTGTCTCTTTAGCCTTCATCATGTTCAGCTTTATGGGTTTAGGGCTGAGGGGAAGTAAGACCAAAGGTCTCCTGGGCACCACCCACCACATTTAGGAATGCAGCTCTTTGCTGATAATCCTTTATGCTATAATTAGACTTACAGGAATCTGATTGTCACCTGTGAATGCCAAATATACTTCCACACCACGTTTCACATTTTATCTGCAGAGACAGTGCATCCAGGAAACAACCAGCTTTAAGAATGTGCAAATTCACACCACTGAACTGCTAAGAAATTCTTTAGCTATAACTTAGTAACTGTCAGAGTGAGCTATATTTGCTCTCCCTGAATGACATACAACAAGAGTTCAAGGAGTCACTTCTTTTTCATTCCATTATTACACATGGGACTAAAAATAGAAATAGAACTCGGGGGTTTTACTCTGCAGCTAAAGAAATCACAGTGAGGAGCACCTGCCACACAAGACATGGTTAATTAGCTTGGAAACTCCAGCTGGCCTTTCCTGGACTAGTGAGGCCATCCAGACAACGAAGCCCTTGAGCAGGAAAACCAGCAAGGAAATGTTTTCCCTTAACTAAGAGACTCTCCAGCCAACTTGGCTGTCCTGGATAATTTCATTAATACACGCTAGTCTTCTGCACAATTTTAATTCAGTCAGTCTCCAAGATATTTCTTCTGGCTTTGACATTTCCTGGGAGTAATTTGAAAGAGTGGAGGTATAATCAAGGAAATGAAATATTTCTACTTCTCTACTAACTTTAGAACTGTAGAGGGGATAAATGCCAAGGCTGAAACCTTGCAGGAAGGCTTACTGTTCCCAGAAGAGAAGTAGCTGCCACATGATAGGAACAAGAGAGAGACTGAGGAGAATGTCATCTAATCACAGACATCGTGAAATTGATCACAGGGTTAGGAATGCTGTGGTCCTCAACACGCAACTTCAGCATTGAGTTTAGATTTATCTCAGGGTATGCAATGTGACAAGAATTTAGTCTAGGACCTAGGTGAATGTGTATGGAGGCAGCTGGATTCTACAAAATTAACTCTTTTAATTTTTTGACTCCTGCACATTGACAGCTCATGTCAGACAACCAGACTGTAGTCTAAGCAATGGTGGGGGAAAGGAGCAAGTGTGGGTGAAGCTGAAAAGGGCGTGAGAAAGCAAGTATTGCTTCTGAAATAAATTGAATGTCTCAGAGAAGTTATATTGAATTTGGGCTGCTGGATTACATACTAAGGTAGAAATGAAAACGTTACCCGTCCACTTGCCTGCTTTCCTTCACTGTTGAAAAAACCACAATTTGTACTGATTCAGTGCTATGTGGTGATGTGTGCAGGTTGATCTTTAGTGTAGCATTAAATCTGGATCATGCTGGTTTCATTCTGCTAATAGAGGATGTATATGCAAGCTTCATATTCCATTCTTTCTATCCTTTCCTATTCTAAATGCAGAATAGTCCTTTATTTATTTTTTTTACTCTTTACATCCTCCACAAATTTGTTCACTCATCAGCAGTGATACTGCAGTATAAATCAATCTGTAGAGCAGTGTTTTAAACTGTAGATCCTGACATATTAGCAGGTCTTGAAATCAATTTAGTGTTTTTTTAAATAAAGAAAAGAATATATATTAGATTGCATTACAGATTGGAGTGAGTCTTGATTTAATGAAATTAGTTATGTGTATTTGTATACTGGAATGTTATGTGAAGTATATTTCTTAATGCAGGACACAGGAAAGAAAGATTGAAAAGCTTTGCCAAGGGATGGTGGGGATTGGGTGGTGGCCACTGTGGGAGTCTTCAGGGGTAGCGGCCACAAGACAAGCTGTTTAGATTAGCCTAGGTGGTGTTTTACTCGGATGTTCTTCTGCTTCCTGATTCTCTTTTTCAAGCCTTATCTTTTAGGCAATTTTACAGGCTCCCAATTTTCTTCCAGTAAATTCTTTTGCTGCCTAAGTGGACCATAGTTGAAACACAGTAATTTGCAAAGGTCTCTGAATTATGCTCTAACATAGAAGAGTTAAGTGTTAATCCACCTGAGACTGATGCTACCAGAGTTCTGAAATGGGTAAGGTCAGTCGTAACTGGTGTCACCAATCCAAAATTAATGTGGTTTATTCTCCTCCTTTCCCCCCAGAAAATACAAAGAATGCCAAGTTAAGTTCACTAATTAGGGTCAAACAGCTCCTCAAATGAAGGCAATACTCTGATTATCAGTAATGTCATTTAGAATTTAATGAAATTCAATATGCCACATCACCCTTAATTAATGTTCACTAAGAGCTGACTGTTATACTTGGCAATTAGAGTTGGAAAGGACTGTAAAGGGTAAAATTACCAGATGAAATGGTTTCAGTATGACAATGTGCCTCTGTACTGTTTCAATCAATGTAATAAGTAATTATAGGGCTTGGGATCTAAGCGGATTTCTGTATATTGCTTTATTTCTTTATAACAATATGAAATGGAAGCAATGTAAATATTCATCAACAGGGAATTTTAATAATTAATTGCATATCTGTACAATGAAAAATAGGCATCCTTATGTCCTGACATGAAATAATCTCTGTGATGAATTTAAAAAGCAAGGTGTAGAATGATGAATTTATTAGCCCCATTGGGTTACAAAAAAAGAGAATGAAAAATTTACATATTTGCTTGTTTTTATGTAGAGAGATCTCTGGAGGGAGCCATAAGAAATGGATGCCTTTGGCAAAGGAAACTGCCTGGGCATGAGGAGGATAATTTCTCCTATCGCTTTTGGATCATTTGAATTTTGTGTTTTAAAAAATCAGGGACTGGGTATAGTTCAGTATAAAGCACTTGCCTAGCTTGCATGAGGACCTGGGTTGGATTCCTAGCACCACACATACACGTAAATATACACAAAATCAGTACTCTAGCATGAAAAGTTGCATTTTATGTGACAATCATTAGCCTCCTGTTTTGTAGCTTCTTTTACTCTTTTTTACCCAAGCTTCAACATAATGGAGATTTTAATCTCCAAAACTTCTCCCTTTGGGAGAATGCCGGAGTGAGGTAGAGTAATGAGCCTTGATGATTACAGAAATACCAGAGACCTGCAGCTTCTGTCTTTCCAGGATGAATTTTTGCCCTTTTTACTTGGACCAAATGTGTTTTGGCATATTTTGAATAAGCACCAACATCTGTTTTATTAATTTGTATAGAGTATGACCACTTGTGTTTCTACAAATGGTGGGTATTTAAAACATAATACAGTGTGCACAAGTAAAAAATATCCCCTGTGATGGGACCTCAGTTGCTGTCATAACTCACTGGTGCTTCTAAAATTGACTCTTATGACATCCAATATATCAGTAAGATTTAACCCTTGCTACTGTCCACTTCTCATCACAGGCATTGCTATGAATACTTATGATGAACAAAAGTTGTATTTTATATTTATGAAACAGAGGAAAGAGTTTGATGCAATATACTGATTTTTAAAAATACACCACAACCCAGAACACTATTGAATAGTACTTAGGCCATATTTTTTAAAGAACATGAAAGAAAAGAAAATAGTTATATGACTTAATAAAAAGCATGTCTGTGTGTTAGTTTAATAATGAAAATGCTCATTCTTTCCATGATTTCTATTTTATTTGAACTTTTACAGTATAGAGAATAAAGAAATCCAACATGGCTCTTTATTTTCTTTTTGAACTGACACTCTTTCTTAGTTTATATTAGCATGGATTTGACATAAATAAATATTGCCATACTCATTATATTTCAAAAAATGAGCTACAGGGAGCTAAGTGGTAGAATATTTTATGATTTTCTTAATGCATTATAATAATACATAATAGTGGGGTTCATTGTGACATATTCATCTATTCACATAATTTACTTGGATTAATTCCCTCATACTTCCCTTTCTCTCCTTACCTCTTACCCCCTCTTTCCTTTTCTCTTATCTTCTGGTCTTCCTTTTATTTATTTACATGTATATGTTTTTTCATCGGTGCATTATATTGGCACATTTCATTGTGGGATATTCATCCATGCATATAGCATAATTTGGTCATTTTTATTCCCCAGTTCTTCCTCTTTTGTTCCCTTCCTTCCTCCCTCTTGATCCCCTGTCTCTCCTCTCAAGATTTTGTTTCTATTTTTGTTAGTTTTAAAGTTCTTTGTTTCTCTCTAGCTTCCACAGAGGAAAGAGAACATTTGACCTTTGACTTTCAGAATCTGGCTTATATCACTTAGCAAGATGTTTCTCAGTTCAATCCATTAACTCTCAAAGGACATAGTTTTATTCTTCTTTATTGCTGAGTAGAACTCCATTGTGTATTTATACCACATTTTCTTTACACATTTATCTGTTGACATCTAGGCTAGTCCATAACTTGGCTATAGTGAATTGTGTGCCTGTAAACATTGGAATGCATGTATCACTATAGTACGCTGATTTCAGTTATTTTGGGTAAATACCAAGGGGTGATCCCACCCCAGCATAGCTGGGTCGTATTGCTGGTTCTATTCCTAGGATTTTGAAGAATTTCTATACTGATTTCCATAGTGGTTATCTTAATGTGCAGTCCTGCCAATGATGTATAAATATTCCTTTCTTCCCACATTCTCACAAGCATTTATTATTTGTATTCTTAATGACTGCCATTCTAGCTGAGGTGAGATGAAATCTTAGTGTAGTTTTGATTGGCAACACCCTGATTGCCAATAATGTTGAACATTTTTTCATTTATTGGCCATTTGTGTTTCTTCATTTGAGAAATGCCTGTTTAGTTCATTTACCCATGTACTGATTGAGTTATTAAGTCAACTCAAAGTGGATGGAAGACCTAGGAATTAGACAATAAATGACACAAATGTTAGAAGAAAACACAGTGAAAACTCCAACCTATAGGTGCAGGCACAGATTTCCTTAATAAGACCCATAAAGTATAAGAAGTAAGGCCAAGATCATTAAGTGGGATTGCTTCAAATTAAAAAAACTTCTGCATAACAAAGGAAAAGAGAATGTAAAAGAGAGTCTACAGAATGAGAGGAAGGCTTTGTCAATTACTGTTCTAACAGAGGATTAATATCCAGAATATATAAAGAACTCAAAACACTTAACACCAGAAAGTGAAATAAGCCAATCTATAATTCTGTAGAATTTTGTTAATAGAGGAATAATTGCAGGATGGAATAGTTTTGAACTTTGAGGTTCAAACCTTTAATACACAATTCATTGTATACATTTTAAAGAAGTATCATATTTTCCACTGATCAACTTGTATGCCATCTGTTTGGTGAAAGGATATTTGAAGTCATGCCCATTGGCAGTGGTAGTTATTATTGAAGCTGAAATTTGGCATTTGACATCCTCCTTTTCTCTAGTCCTATCACTTATACATTGATTCATAGTGAATGTTCCTGAGCTATGTGGATAGGCTTAAACGATTTTACCATTGAGTGTTTGCTCCTGCCCACAGTCCCTGGACCAGCCTCACATAAAGAGTGATCACAGTAGAGTAAGGTGAAGATGCTTACCTCCCAATACTGTCTATAAATTTTGGAATAGAAAATGTATTACAATGGGGAGAGGTTCCACATGAAAACAACAGAAGGCATAAAGCACTGATATCAGGAATGATGAAAATTCTAGGCTGAAGGAAAATGGTAACTCTGGATAAAAGGAGGGAAGAAGGGAAAGGTGAGAAGCAATTTTCAGAGTAGCAGATATCTTAAGACTGAAATATTTTGTGAATTTGGCAAGAATTTATCAAAGTTTTGGAGATAACCTTTACTACCAAAATTGACACTATCTTTCCTCAAGTAGCAGTTGGTCAACTTCAGTTTTACTTTAGCACTAATAGCATTTGGGGCCAACAATTTTGCAAGGAAACTGATTTAATTCATAGTATAGATATTAACTTTCAAACATAAATACCCTTAGATTTTATCTAGTCATAAAATTATTTTAAATAGTGCAAACAAATAAAAATGTCAAGTTACTCAACATTAATGCTAATGTTATTTTAATTTTAATTTCTTCTTAGAAATAGTATATGCCTAGTGATGTTTTTTGGGTTCAGATTTCTTTACATGGTTACTGTTACTTGGCCTCTGGCTTCTTTATGAACTGCTTTGTAGGACAGAGAAATATTCAACCAGAAATGAATTTAGTCCTTTCCCATTGAGGTATTTTTTTTTCATTTGAACTCCAAAGTCATCAACTTTCACATGGCTAACAATGTACTATTTCACTAACAAAAGTGGTAAAATATTCCCAGAAATAGGAAGGTGCAGACAGTGACCTCTTCTTGAGAGAAGACTCAGAGAAGTGCTTCAGCAATTCATCACTTATAGTCATGACATAGAGGTGTCTTCAGTTTTTCTTTTGACAGAGACATACTTTAATTGCTATTTTGTATATCTATGTGGATTGGGGCTGATTTATGATAGCTCAACACCCAATCCCTAGGGTAAACACTGGATATTCACAGTGTCTTGTGTTAGTAATCAATGATGTTTGGGAGGTTATGTGTAATAAATTCATTTTTAACATGCAACTGTTTCAATTTATGATGGGTTTATCTGGATGTAACTACCTCATAAATTGAGGGGCATCAGTATAGAGATACATGTTCATGTCTAGAGAATGGAATGATGGTTAAAAAAGCAGGGACTTTGAAGTAAATTAAATTTTTAGTTCCGATCTCAGCTAACTATTTATTTGCTTTGTGATCTTGGGTAATCTACTTAATCTTTCTGAGTGCCAATTTTCACCTGTAAATGAGGAAAACAATTATATCTACATTAAAGAGAATTAAATGAGTTATTCATAGTTTGTATTTTTCTTATGTATCAATTCAATTTCTTTGCTAGTTTTTCATTTAACACCTTAATGTTTTACTTATTGATTTGGAATTGTGTTTTGTATATTGTTGACAACTCCTTGTTTTATTTGTTGTGAATGATTATTCCCACTTCATGACATTGCATTTGTTTATGAAAGTTTGAATGTGGAATGTTTGCAAAATTTCTCAATCCTCTCCAGATTATTTCCTTCCCTGTGACTTATGTTAAGAAAGTGCTACCTTATATAGGGAGTAGGTTCTCCCAAATATTTCCTGATTTTTCTGTTTCAGTTTACATTTATTTCTTCAATGTATTTATAATGTATTTAGCATGTGATATCAGATGATACCTTAAATGAATGCTCTTCCAATTTGCCCAATGATATTAATTTTCAATATCATTAATATTGAATAATATTAATATTGAATAATAACACCACTTTTTCAAGTTTTTAATATCATATATTCAGTTCTTATTTTGTTAGATTGCCTTGGAAATTATTTTCCCCATTGCACTAATTGCTCTGTTATTTTTTTGTCAGTTCTTCACTACTTAAATCTTTCTGTTTATAGCAGTCTTTACCATCTGGTGGGGCCAGGCCTTCTTCATTAGACATTATCAGAATTTTGAGCTTTTCTCTTTGCTTCCATTTTCCCAGATATGTTTAGAATGTGTGTGATATTTTGAATATATATTTTCATGTTTTGAAAAAATAGTACTTGGCAAAATGACAAAATATAAAGTAGAAAATAAATATTCCTCAATTCTTATCTCTAGATCTTCTGCCCCAAACTCAAACTACTTAGTGGTTAAAAATACTGGTTCAGGAACCAGCCCCACTGTTAAATCCCAGCCGGTAAATGCTGTATGGCCTTAGGTGAATTGCTTAACCTCTCTATGCCTCAGTTTCCTCATCTTGAAGATAATAATTTTACCTAATCCAAATAATTGTTTTAATGATAAATCAAACCATGTAGAATTATACCTAGACTATTGTACATGCTCTGTAAAAGTCAGTTATTTCTATTTCTAACAAGTATCTTGTAAATTCTTCTAGAGATAGTTTATATAGACAAAAGCACATACATTTTATGCGAACAACTGAAAGCTAAGTATGTAATCCTTCTGTACCTCTGTTTTTTTAAAAAAGTAGGCCAAGTGCTGTGGAGCACACCTGTAATCCCAGCAGCTTGGGAGCCTTAAGCAGGGGATCTCGAGTTCAAAGCCAGCCTCAGTAACTTAGTGAGGCCCTAAGCAACTTGGTGAGACCCTGTCTCTAAATTAAAAAATATAAAAAAGTGATGAATATTTGGCTCAGTGGTTAAGCACCCCTGGGTTCTAGCCCTGGTACAAAATAAAAGTTAAAAAAAATTAATAATGATAATAATACCATCATGTAGATGATTATCAGTACATAGACCTGCCTTAGTCTTTTTAAGTACCCAATGATATATCAGGTATATAATATATAATATATAATTTAAACTGTCTATTGCTGATAAGCAATTATTTCCAGACATTTACTACTAAAAACTATGTTGCAACGAATATTTTTTCATTGTGTATCTGTATTAGTATAGTAGTTGATCAGTTCCTAGAAATGAAATTGCTAGAACAAAACATTTTGTATAGTCTCCCTAGATTCTGTATACTTGTATAACCATGAATGACATGCGACAGATTCTTCAGCAACACACTATTATTGGTGAAAAGATTATTAAACTTTGTTTTTGCAAGTCTGACAGGTGAAATATGATGTCTTGTAGTTTTATTTTGAATTTGTTTAACTAAGAGTAGTTTGTGTGTGTGTGTGTGTGTGTGTGTGTGTGTGTGTGTGTTTACATGCTTTAATTTTTTGCTGGATACCATGGTGCATGCCTGTAATTCCAGCAACTGAGGAAGCTGAGGTAGGAAGATTGGAAGTTTGAGGCCAGCCTTAGCAACTTAATGAAAAGCCCTAAGTGACTTAACTAGACCTTGTCTCAAAATACAAAAAAATTAGAAGTGCTGGGGATGTAGCTCAATGGTAGACATCCCTGAGTACCAAATTAATCCCCAGGACCAAATTAATTAATTAATTTCAAAAGTTGTATTTATTTTTGTTTGAGTAACCAATTTTTTGGTCATTTTTAATTGGGATTTGCTCTTTTTTATATTGGTCTGTAAGAGCTTTTTGGATATTAATGGTATTTGGTCTTTTATGTATATGTGGCAAATGTATTTTTCCAACTTTTTCATTTGTGTCTTATATAGTTGACATATTTTGCTTGAGTGATACAAATGCTTCAAGTTGCTATGTAATCAAATATCTTTTGGACTAGCAAAGTCCAAAACTTTGGCCTCTAACTTCTTTTGAATCTTGGGTTTGGGAGTTGGTTACATCTACTCTTCTCTGGATCTTCTGTGTGATGTTGAGGAATGAGTTTAAGGGAATCAAGAGTTGGAAATAATATGTACAAGTTCTGATGATGACCTAGCCCTAGCCCAGTTTAATAGGTCTAAAGGCAAGTCACCTGCAGATTAAAGTAATGGAGTCAGGAAGGCGATCGTGGTCACTTGTACTAGGGGGGTGAACTTGCATCTTCCTCTCTAGATGAAAGCTGCTTGTTAGTGAACTGCCCAAACCACACAGATCATGATACATAACCTCTCATTCTTAGTTGCTAAAAACTTTTTCTCTGAGTTTGCCATTTTATATCAGGTTCTTTAGTAAAAAATGAAAATTTCTTTTTTAAGCATTTATGTGTGGATCAAAAATATTTTCATATATAATTTATATTATCATTATACATACAGGAAGAAAAAGATGATGTCTCTTTGCTCATCAGAGAAATAATCTTTTTAATGCATGGTACTAACAGTGTTCTTGAAACTATTTGTGATGTTTATTGCTCACCTTACTGAAGAGAATATTGGAAAAGAAAATATAGAGCACTTGGATGGTTTTTCTGCAATATTGAGCAAGTATATCAAGGAAGATAGATTTCTAATTTTTATACAGGAGTACAGGGTTCATTTCTCTTTTCTGTCCCAGCAGACCCAATAGGAAAGTACACTAAGCTTTTTTTTTTTCTTTTTTTTTAATCCATAGAAATTCTGTTCTTAGAACTGCTTTATTGAGTTTTTTTTTCTTGTTCAAATTTCTGTATGTATCTGTCCCCACTTGATTTTTTTTTACTGTGATCTTAAGAAAATCCAACATAATAAAAATTAAATTTATTTAAAACTAAGCTTAGAAAATTAGAAAATCAGGAAAACTCTAAGATAATATATTGTTAACTTGTTTTTCCTGGTTCTACTGTAAAGATTATATTGTATTTCTTCATATGATCTTTTATAAAATAATTAACAAGTCTATTCAAGTGTTTATATTGTTTCTGGGATATGGATTTTATAATCTGTATTAGTGATAACACTCATGTACATACACTTTTCCATCCACTTGATGACTTATTTCTGTGGACAAATTACTTAAGGTAGAATATTAGATTGAAGAACAGGTATATTTTGAAGATCTTTGACATCAATTCATACAGGGCCTTCCATATTTTATAGAAATTGATAGCAAAAATGAATGAGAGTCTCCTCACATTTTAAAATCTCTACAAATTTTTAGGTAAAATATATAATCCTATTGGTGGTATAATTTGCATTATTGACTTCTAATAAGACCAATTCTTTTTTGCTTGTTATATCTGTTCTTTTAGGAAATGACTATGCACTTAAATAAGTTTTGATTTTGTGATATTACAGTATTGGTTATTTATAAGTACTCATTATATATTGAATATTATTTATTTAACTGTCATGTGGTACACTGCATGCTAATCAACAATCCAAAGGTGCTCTTAGATTTTGAACTACTAAGTATGATATATATATGATATAGTTGATTCTTACATATGTATACACACACAATTTTGTTTTCCTTACACATTGCTTCATTGATGATTTTAGATAATATGATTAAAGAGGAAATTCACGTATTGTGATTTTTTGAAATATGTATTTTAAAATAGCATCATTTAATAAGTTTATTAAATTTTTTATATAAGTTTTAGAATTTCTATTCTCCTAAATTTGTAGAGGATTAAGGATGTTTTGCCTCCACAATGTTGCTTCAGATGCTTTCTTTTCTTAATAACTCACTTAAATAATACTGCTATTTTTTGAACTGTGCTTCTTTAGTTATTTCAAGATGACAGTTCTGCTGCCTTATGCACAGTAACTTAGATTTACATATAAATTTGAAACTCAAAGATGCTTTAAAATATACTTCTTGACATTGTACATGTGCAATACTCTTTAAAATCATCATATTGAAGTTTATTTAACTCATTGACATATTCCATAAAAACGCATGTTGATCCACTTTAAGTCATTTTCCTGAGTTGAATGTGATGCTTGCCTCATGGTTCCCAGGGCCAGTTTGTCATATTCAACGTGAGAACTATGGATATTAATACCTGAAAGGCATTACACAGTGACACTATAGCAGTTACAAGTTCTTTCTGTACATTGTCATTTAATCCTCACAACACTTCATAAAGTAAGTTATAATATTAACCCCCTTTTTATGGGAAATTATTTAGACCCAAATAGACAACTTGCCCAAGTTCATTCAGCTAGAGGGGCCAGGATTAGACCTGCAGAGCCCCAAATGAATTAGAAAATTGTTGATATGTAAAATTTCCCCACTCATTAATGTTGGCAACCAATCAAATTTTAAGTATTGTGTGAGCCAACAAAATTCAAGCCAAAGACAAAGTAGATGCACACTGAATGCAGCCCATGACTACCATGTGGCTTTGGACTCGCAGGATTCCTTATTCCTTCTGGTCCTACTGGCTTTGCTCACCACTGCTGTCCCTGTTCTGGATCTTCCTGTGGGGCATTTACCATATTCTGATCTCTACATTATTGATTTGATTTTGTTCACTAGTTTCTTCTCACATTTTTGCAATTAAAAAGGACAAATAAACATGTGAAGTAGTGGGAGAGAGAGAAAGAGAGATTATCTGTGTACAATTGAAGTACACAGCAAGGGACAGGCTCTGGGAGATGAGTTTGGGAAATAAAAATATTGTTTTGATAAAAATCAGGCAATTTAATAAAGAAGCTATTCCTGACTTCTTATCCTCTTTATAAATTCTCTGGGCCTAAATACCACAATGCTCTATTTCATTAGTGGGATGTGTTTTGTCAATTGCAGGCTTTTGTTTTCTCTCATTTTCATCCTGTTGTCTATAACCTCTTTTTATAGCTTGAAAACTCCTCATTTGAACTTCTTTCTCCATGCTCTTTCTTGTGTGACATCGGTCACATTGATTCTCTTTTCTTTCTTCTTGGCATATATATTGCTAGTGGTGCTGGTCTTACTTCAACTGCACTTTAATTGGAATATTTCATTTGAATCCTTAAGCTTGTCAGTTTTACGCTGTCTTGCTCACACATCCAGCAGAGAAATCGGTCCCATCAGCTCTGTCCTCACAGAGTTGACATGGTTGAAGTGCTCTACAGCAAGGGAAGCTTTTATTCCAGAAATAGAGAAACTTCCTGAACTGAAGGACTGGTGTGTGACCTGCAAAACCAAAAATGGGATTGACTAAACTGGGACACCTCTGCCTCCTCCTGCTTCACTAAAATAGAATATATTCAGTCAACCCCATTTGTAGTCTGGGGTTTGAGTGCTCCTGTGATAACAGCTATATAATGACAGGGAATAAAATCTAAACCACTGTTAGGATTAAATATACATATAGATGTGTTATACATACATATATGTACATGTATTAAATTTTATATATACACAAGAGACAGTTGATACTATGTTATAATTTTCTAGAACAGACATGATTGAGGATCTGTCTTTTGTATTATAAAAGATTGCCTACCTCAATTTCCATAAAAGATCCCTTTGACTCTTACACAATACAAAGCAACCAGAGATGTAACAAAAATTATGTGTGCTTTGCATTTTTACCCTTTCCATTTATATTTGCATCATATTTCTTTCAAAAATGTTTTTAATTACTTTTTATTTTTACAGGCTGCATTTTGATTCATTGTATACAAATGGGGTACATCTTTTCATTTCTATGGTTGTACACGATGTAGATTCACAGCATTCGTGTAATTGTACATGTACATAGGGTAATGATGTCTGTCTCATTCCACCATTTTTCATACCCCTGCTTCCCTCTCATTTCTCTCTACATAATCTAAAGTTCCTCCATTCTTCTCTCACCTCTTACCTGCCACCCCCATTATATATCATCATCCACTTATCAGGGAAAACATTCAGCCTTTGTTTTTTTGGGGATTGGTTTATTTCACTTAGCATGATATTTTCCAATTCCCATCCATTTATCTGCAAATGCCGTAATATTATTCTTCTTTATGGCTGAACTATATTCCATTGTGTATATATACCACAGTTTCTTTATCCATTCATCTGTTGAAGGGCATCTAGTTTGTTTCCACAATCTAGCTATTGTGAATTGAGCTGCTATAAACGTTGATGTGGCTTCATTACTGTAATATGCTAATTTTAAGTCCTTTGGGTATAAACCGAGGAGTGGGATAACTGGCTCAAAAGGTGGATCTGTTCCAAATTTTCTGAGGATTCTCCACAGTGCCTTCCAGAGTGGCTGCACCAATTATTTTAAGGGTGAAGAAAAAGAGTTGACGATAAAGCAGAAAGGAAGCTGTCTCTCCTTAGATTGCACCACTACCTGACAGAAACCACTTGAAATTCCAACTTTTTCTCTTATAGTAATAAATAGTATTTTTGATGATGTAAAGTATATATTCTATATTCCTTAAATTAGTACACATTGCCTGTCACAGTCTTGCCCAACCTACCCTTCTCATCTCATCTTTCACTATTTTTCCTGTTTATGTGTCCTTCACTTCTGCTACAGCAAATCCTCTCACTCTTCCCCAATATGCCTTGCCTAATCTCCATTATTTGCTCCACCTGGACCTCCATGATCACCATTATGAATCTCTACTTTGAATCTGCTCCAAATTTGGTGGGTCTTAACTTTATGACCCAGATCATAAATTATTCAATTCATTTATTTTTAACCCTACAGAAATTTCAGACCTTTGAGATCACACTCTGGTTAAAGGGTTTTAATGTCCATTTATTTTTCATCAGATCAATGCCCAAACCTTACTTAGATATTACCCTCATGTTCTTGGTTTTCTGCCTTGGAGCAGAAAACCGAACAATGTAAGGTCTAGGTCTGGTGTAACTTGTGTTTGAGAGGGTGAATAGGGTTAAGGAATAGAATGTATACAGCAAAACAGGGAATTATAGACTCTCAGCTCAGCAACTGGAGATGGCATCCTGGTTGCCTCTATTTTTTAAAGGCTTATAGGTCAAGGCCGTGGCTATTGTGAAATTATTTGTATCCTCCCTGAGAGTATTCTCATTAGTTCCTATCATGAAACAGGTTCCAAGTGAATCCTTGAACTACTGGAGGTGGACTGGCCATCCAGGGCATGGAAAATGGAACCAAAGGTAGGGAAATTTGCATGTCTGATCTTCCTTAGTGTAAGCATGTAAACATCTCATAGAAAAAATGTGTATGTAATCTTCGATGTGCTGTGATTTGGAATGGTGGCCATATATTTATAATATTGTTTATTCTAATAATAAAAAGATTGTATGGCAGGATAATAGGAGTTTGGGGATTTTCTTTAAAATTTCACACAACAACCTGGCAAATTCTATTCATATCTTAAGCCCAGCTTTTATTACACTCTCTAACTCTGCCAGGCAGAATTAATTACTTATCTTTTCTGTTCCATGGCATTTTTTTTTTCAGACATATCACTGGCATTGTAATTTATATTCTGTCTCTTCAAGGGAAAGTGAGTTTCTTAAAGAATATGTGTTATATATCTGTAAAGAAAAGTATCCCTCGAAAATGTTAACAAAAATCCATTTGGGAGAGGGAGATAATTTGTGATACTTTAAATCCATTTTGTTTCTGTTTACTTAAATTTTCCAGTTTTAAAAATATTTTATTTTTTCAGCAAGTATGTATTGACTTTGTGGTAGTTTTAGTTCTAGGCATTAGATATAACGCAGTGAACAAAACAAAGCAAAGTCTCTCTCTTCAAGGGGCTTATTGTCTTGTGTGGAGTCAGATTCCCCAAAAATTAAAGGAGAAAAGAAGAAAGAGGGAAAAAGAAGAGGAAAAAGGAGGTGGAAGGGAAAAGAAGCATAGCAGTAATTGAGAGTGATCAAGGATTGCAGATCATTTGGAGGTAAAAGCAAAATTTAAAAAATGGCACCTGATGAAGAAAACTTAATGGCACCCAATGAAGAAAACTTAAGCAGAAAAGACTATATAGAAGATGTAAATGTTTGTTTGCAGGAGTGTCTTAAAAATCCATCTAGCAGAGAGAATCTATTTCTACAAAAAAAAAAAAAAAAAAAAAAAAAAAAAAAACGGCAAAAGGCTTTGAAATTCCAAATCTGGGATCTATAAAATCTTATTTGCTGTGGTGGATAGTGGTGATGGATGGGGCTCAAATGGAGCCCTAGCCTTTCAGTCTCCACCTGACACTTCCACTGACTTCCTCTGCCCCAAATAAACTATTATAAAGACTATTATTTATAGGTTTATCAGTAGAACTTGGTGGACAATGTTTAAAGGCACACATTTAAAGTATGAAAGAGGAGATAATTTATAGGTCAAATTCTTCATAGAAATAAGCTAGGATATTAAAAATACACTTTCAAAAGGGGGCTGCACATATAGCTCTTTGGGAGATAAACAAATATGAGAAGGAAAAGTATAAAGATACCCCACAACCTCCAAAAGTATCATCAAAATGACTGCAAATGGTAATAAAATTAATAACAAATTTTTTAAATGATTTTCTTAATATCATACAAAATTTAAGCAAATGAACCTTTAGAAAATTTTGTGAGTATTGATTCAAAACAATTTATATCATTAGAACCCACGTGCTTGCAAATGCAGTTTCAAGACCTGGCCACTTCCTCCCTTCTAGCCAGATTGCCATGCCATCACTCCTTTTTGGTGGTCAAAGGGAATGAACAAAGAGAAGTCACTTCACTGGCTTCATTTTTCTCAGAGAAGTAGATGTTTGGCTTATAGGTTAAGATTTGTGAGCTTGAAGAAAGGGAGAAGATATCTGGAGGAGCAATGAAAGGTATCATGAAGAAAATGAATTTGAATAATATGATTTATAGCCATTTTCAACTTTCACTATTATGCATAGTTCCTTTTTTAAAAGCTCTTCACCCTTGTAAATAGCTATAATTATTAATCATCTTTT
This sequence comes from Sciurus carolinensis, assembly GCF_902686445.1. Classification (NCBI taxonomy): domain Eukaryota; kingdom Metazoa; phylum Chordata; class Mammalia; order Rodentia; family Sciuridae; genus Sciurus; species Sciurus carolinensis. The sequence goes on from NC_062219.1 coordinate 90,654,603, forward strand.
CTATTGTCCAGCAAATCTCAAACTAATATTTTAACTTTTTCTTGAGCTGTGGCTATTATGTAATTTTTATTTGCACATATATATTATAAACCTAGCAGAAGTATACAAAATTGAACCACCTATGTGAACACTAGACTTCTGATTAAAAGAAATTTCAAATATAGAATATGGATAGTGCCAATCCCTTTAATGCATTGGAAAGGAGTCAGCAGCTGGACATGACAAAGAATCTAATGTTCTAGGTAGATTATCGCTGTTAGCATTGATTCTGTACTGGGACCAGGATGATAATAAACTATTACCTGTCCTTCCAAGGAAGGTAATTGTTAAATCTAATGACTGCTTTAGGGAAGAATAGAATGGCAATTCTTAGGTGAAATTGATGCTTCTATTCTGATGCAGGTCTGGGACTAGAAATTTAGTGGGTGTGAAGTCTCCTTTACTGTAGAATACTACTTATTAGCCCTGGAACCAGGAGGTAGTTAAAGGGACCAGGTAACATTTGAGTTATATTTTTTTACTCAGTGAGAGAAAGAGAGAGAGAAAGAAAGAAACTGCAATTGCTTCTGTTTGGGGTAAGGCAATGTGATTTAGCCAACTATGGAATAAAAAAATAACAACATAGTCAAACCTGAAATAAGAGACAAATTATATATAACAGTAAGGTCCATTCCATAAAGATCCCACACACTCAGAGTTAAACAACAGTCTTTCCTGCCTCTTGGCTATGGACATCCTCATTTCTGGTGAAGCGTGCTCCCTCTGTGGTACAAGGTGATCTGGCTATAATCTTGTGCCTTAGGCCTGCCTTTTGCAAGAGACATAGTCTGCTCTCCATTCCTTATCAAATAGTTAGGGTTTCTCCTCTTTCATCATGATGATATAGTGGGTATTATGGGTTGCCCTGTGCTTCACCTAAACTTAGGGGATTGAAGTCATAACTTCCAATACCCCAGAATGTGACCTTATTTGGAAATAGGTCTTTGGAGATAACTAAGTTAAAATGAAATTGATAGAGATAGGACTTTGTCCTTATATATAGGGGACATTGGACATAAGAACAGAGACAGGGAGAATCTAGTGTGAAGATGAAGGTAGGTAACAGGATGATTCCATAAACCAAGGAATGCCAGAGATTGCCAGCAAACCACCAGGATCCAGGAAGAAGGCAGGAACCAGATTGTCCCTCACAACTCTCAGAAGAAAGCAACCCTGCCAATACATTTATTTCCAGAATTGTAAGAGAATGCATTTCTGTTGTTCAAGCATTCAGTTTGTGGTACTCTTTGATGGCAGCCCTAGCGAAATGATACACTTGTGGAGAGAAATTTTTCTCTAAAGTATTAACAAGTGATAATAAATCACATTCCTAATTATTTTTTGTTTGGGTTTTTTTGTTTTTGTTTTTCTTTTTTTGCATTTTTTCCATCATAGGTGATATATATTTTATTTACCAGATTTTTAATAATTGCAATGAACTTGAAAATAAGTTATGTTAAACTTCATTGTAAAAAAAGGTAATGGAAAATCAGAGTGTTCAAAAGACTTGGCAAAGGTCACAGCTAATGTCCAACTTTACCTACTCAAATACATGGTTTCCATTCTTTTTTTACTTACTTTGATCTAATTAGTTGTACATGACTAGAATGCACTTTGACACATCATACCATAAATGGAACATAACTTCTCATTCTTCTGGTTGTATATCATGTAGAATCACACCAGTCATGTAGTCATATATGTACATTGGTAATAATGTCAGATTCATTCTACTATCCTTCCTACAGGATACCCCTCCCCTTCCTTCATTCCCCTCTACCTAATCCAAAGTAACTATTCTTCCCCCCACCCCATTATTGTGAATTAGCATCTGCATATCAGAGAAAAAATTTGGCCTTTGGTTTTTTAGGATCGGCTTATTTTGCTTAGCATGATATTCTCCAACTCTATCCATTTACCTGCAAATGCCATAATTTCATTCTTCTTTAAAGCTGAGTAATATTCCATCAGTATATATAAATATAGTATATACATCACATTTTCTTCATCCATTCATCTGTTGAAGGACACATAGATCAGTCCCATAGTTTACCTTTTGTGAGTTGAGCTGCTATAAATATTGATGTGGTTGTGTCACTGTAGTATGCTGATTTTAAGTCCTTTGGGTTAAACCTAGCAGTGGGATAGCTGGGCAAATGGTGGTTCCATTCCAAGTTTTCTTAGGAATCTGCATAGTGTTTTCCATGCTGGTTGCAACAATTTGCACTTCTACCAGCAATGTATGAGTATACCTTTCTCCCCACATCTTCACCAATGTTTACTGTTGCTTGTATTCTTGATAATTGCAATTCCGACTGGAGTGATGTGAAATGTTATCTTTATTTGAATTTCTTTAATTGCTAGAGATGCATTTTTTATTTGTTCTTTTTCAATAGACATGACAGTAGAGTGTATTTTGACATATTATACATCCATGGAGTATAACTTACTCTAGTTAGGATCCCATTCTTGTGTTTGAACATGATGTGGAATTACACTGGTCATGTATTCATATATGGACATAGGAAAGTTATGTCCATGTATTTCCTATTCCCATATCCCCTCCTTCACTCATCATTATTGTCCCTGACCTTTCACAGTACTTGTCAATTGATAACACTGTGTACATTTTAAGGTGAGTGTGAAAGGGGAGTAGAAAATGGGAAGTTTATTTGAAAATGTGAGTGAAGAGCCACTAGACACTCCAGGTCACCTGTACCACCTCACACCAGTAAGAAACTATCACAGTTAAAGACAGATTTATATTCTAAGCACTTAACCCAAAGAAACTCTGAACTGTAAACCACACTGAAGGCAAGAATTAGGCATTGAACTGAGTGGTTTGAAGAGTAACTGAAAGTGTTTGTATTGAATGGTGAGACATCTCCATCTCCAAATTTCTTACCTTCCTCAGCTGCAATAATACCAGGAAGTGTGTATCCATCTCCTTCCAGGAAGATATTGTAGAACTCTCTTTGTAATCTATTCATCCCAAGAGAAAATATCTATATTTTCTTATAGTTGGAATTTTCTCAATGACATGGTTATGTTCCCTTCTGATTATTCTACATGAAGTTCACAGAAGATCATTCTAAGATATACCAAGTGGCTCTTTAGTGCTTCACTCTTCAAGTCTAATGAGCATCATGTTAACATTGATGGTTTTTAAAATTAAAGGTCTTGGATTAGTATTTGACTTTAAAAAGAAACAAAGATGGGAGGGAGGGAAGGAAGGAGGGAAGGAAGGAAAGAAGGAAGGAAGGAGGAGTAAGCCAGGGAGGTGAGGAGACGGAAGCCAGAAGGCAAGAAGAGAACAAGGAAAAAGAAGCAGGGCAGCTGCAGGCAAATAATAGCAATATGCTCTTTGGACCTGTGAGATTCAACTATTTGTGTGTGCATTGTGAATACCTGGGGTGAAGAGGAAGAGGTGGCCTATCTTACTCTTTTACTAATTCCTAAATCCTTGTGATTGTGGTGAGAGGATTCAACACCTAGCTCCACTTTCATTGAAACAGAGGAAGTACACAAGCCTAAGCTAACCAGAGTATCCCAAGATTCTGGACAGTGATTGGTTCAATGATGGACATGTTACAGATGTGAATTGATATGGATACTGGGGGAACAGTATATCTTATTCTTCTCTCTGGGTTTCTTAGCTCTAACTCTGGAGCTTCTGAGGGTCACTTATGCTACCATTTGCCTGAGTCTTCCTGGAATAAAGCAAACACAGAGGAAATGAGATGGTAGACAAAACTTGGGATATGTAGCAATATTATGTCTGGATTCAGCCATGCCTGAAATGGATCAAGGATTTCTTAGTGATCTTTGTCAATAAATCTCTCCTGCGCTTTGACTCATTTGAATGGTTTCTGTCATCTGCCACCAAGAGTCCTGAGCAGCTCAGAAACTTATCTTCATTTTCCCACCCCTTTCCTCTTTGTCCCTGACTTATTTGCAAAACAACTATAAGCACTCATAGTTCTCTTTTATGAAAAATGCATGTTCCAAAAAATGCATTAAATTGATTTTGAAAGTAAATTAATAAGTTTTCTGGGAGTATTTGAATGTTGATATGGCATGAAATAGAAGGTGAATATTTAAGTGTTCATTTGTGTTTATTTTTATTTCCCTTAGCATATTTTAATTGACAATGCAGATGATCACTCAGGAGTATGTTAATTCTTGCCAAAAATTTAAATAAGTGAGCAAAATTTCAGGTTACCTTTAAACCATTGGTTTCATGGTTGCATTTAAAGGCAATTTAATTAGCCAATTATTTCCACAGTTTTAGAAACATAATCAGATGTCTAAAAATTTTTAAACAGTAGTCAAATAATTGATTTTTTCTTTTAAAATTTGGATATTTGTCGTACTTGCTATATTTTTAAGCATTTCCCTCTCAATCATTCCCTTCTTACATCATTGCTAGAAATTTTTAGCCACCTAGATATAGGTTTTTGTTTTCATTGCTTTATGTTACTTTTCTTCTTCTCCTCTTTTCCCAGGAAGAGGATTTTGATTTTGAAGGAAAATGATGGTGATAGGGAATATGTGTAAAATGTGTTCCTGGGATCATTATAATATTTGTACTATAATTATCTTTTCTGGCTAAAAGCAAGGGAAAGAACACTTAAAGGAGCATTAGCATAGGAGCTACTCTGATGTCTCTGGGATCATACTAATCAAGAGGAAATCACTGATGAGTTTTTTATTTTTTAGTTGGAAAGTTTTAAGACAGCAGCTCTTATATAACGTTTACTCAGGAAAACTGAAGATCAGCAGCGTTGAAAAACAGACAAATGTATCCGTGTTTATTTTACCTATCCTAATTGTAAAATATCCTACGAACAGGGTAAAAATTTTGGTAATTTGGCATAGTTTTACATGTTTACTGTTAGAATTTTACTTGTATCTCATAAACTCTTTATAATTCTATAATGACTGAAATATCCAAAGGTCAATGTTTAAAGCTTGGCCACCCTTGAGTGTTGAGGTGGTAAAACCTTTAAAGAAGTGGAGCTTTGTTGGAGGAAGTTAGATCATTGAGGGCGTGCCCTTGAAGGATATTGGAACCTTTTCTTCTCTCTCTCTCTGTTTCCTAGCCACCATGAAGTAAACAGGCCTCTTCCACCATGCATTCCCTCAATGATGTACTGTACCACAACAGACCCACAGCAATAGGATCAAGAGATTGTGACTGAAGCCTCTAAAACAGAGCCAAAATAAACCTTTCTTCTTATCCAATTTTTTTTTTTTTTTTTTTTGGTGGTGCTGGGGATTGAACACATAGCCTTGTGCTTACAAGGCAAACACTCTACCAGCTGAGCTATATCCCCAGCCCTTCTCCTCATCCATTTCTCAGATATTTTGTCACACACTGAAAAGATAACACAATGACTTAGCCTGAAACAACATTTTCTTTGTGAATAGAGGCTTATCAATTTACAAGTATATTTCCACAAAATACTATTATAACTGTCTCCTTCCTGAGAGAGATGAAGGGTAAGCTCAGGAATTTCTTGTTGCCATTATAGATATTATTTTTAATATGTTATTGTAGGAAAAAAACATGTCAGAATGAAACTGAAACATCATGCACTTAATGCAGAAGGAAAATGTCAGAACTACACAGAGGATAGTGGAATTTAGATCCATGATATAGGAGTGACCTTATCACTCTTGAATGGTATTGCACTTAGTAATGAAGACACCTGTTTGTGTAATGGATGTAACTACTTAGCATACTATATTTGTGACATTTCAGTTTATGAATTCTCCATCTTTAAGATTTGTCAGAGTTTAAATATAGTGATAGCTGCTCCTAGATTTTGGGATTCAACATTGTATCAGAAGTGACCTTCAGAATTATGAAGGAAAGAAGAATGAAAGAGATGTGCTTTTCTCAAATTATCTGTAATCATAGAAAAGTTACTTACTTATGTCATTGTCTTGGTTTCACATCTTGCTCTTTCTTTGCATCAGAGAATTCTGATAATAAACATTAGCTTCCTAAAATAGTCATTATTCCACATACTATTGAAATGCAAAGATGTTATTATTAGGAAAATGTTTTTTTAGAATCACTGAAAGCATAATCAAAGAATCCTAATTCAGATAGATTATCATGCTTCCCATTCTAAGTCTGTCTGAGAATGGAGATTGAATTAAGTCCTGCAGAAGCTTCTTTTACAATCTTCTTTATAATCTCTATCAACAAAACTCTCCTGTCTATAGTCCAGATCTCTTTTCAATTACAATTCAAACCCATCTTCCCACCTTGGACAGCTCACATAGTATGGAAGAAGCTGAAAAGTACCTTTTTTATAAAAACATTTCTATTTTTTAAAAGTAATTATCAGTCTATTATCTCCATTTCTAAAGATCAAGTAATTCTTATTTCTTAATTCTTTCTTAATAGACTTTTTAAAAAATCATCAAATTCATCATTACAGGGTCACTTTAAAATATTCCAAGTTGCTCTTAGAATATGAAGATCAACGTTACCCCTATGAAGGATAGAGGAATCATTGCTTAATCTCATTTGGCCAATTCCTCTAAGTAGGAGTTTTGAAAGAACTCAGTGCTAACTCATAATAACTGGTGGTCTGTCTTCATTTTTATATTTTTAGAAAGTGGTCCTGATGTCCAGGTAGTGATTTACACAGGTAGGGTTGTGTTTAGTTTAAGAATTGAAAGATTGGAGATACTTGGTAATATATTTTTGTTTTTGTGCTTTGTCATGAATGATATATTGTCCCCTAATTAGTAAGTATCAAAATTTTTTATTGTATTTTTGTGAAAATGGCCTCATTACCTCATTAAGAACATGAATTGTAAAAAAAAAGAAAAAGAAAAATTGTTTAACTACTTCAGAAAGAAGACAGCTATTTGCCAAGTTGACATTATTATGTAGTGATAACTTCTCAAAAGTTAGCCAGTGTTATGTTTAAGAAAAAAAACATACATTGGAGAAACAATAGCCTCTTTAATAAATCATGCTGGGAAAACTGGAAATCCATATGTAGCAAAATGAAATTAAACCCCTTATAGTTTACCCTGCACAAAACTCAACTCAAAGTGGATCAAGGACCTAGGAATTAGACCAGAGAGACATTGTCTAATAGATGAAAAAGTAGACCCAAATCTTCATCATGTTGGCTTAGGACCTGACTTCCTTAATGACTCCTAAAGTGCACAAGATAAAATTAAGAATCAATCAATCAATAAAAAGCTTCTTCTAGCAAAGGAAACAATCAAAGAAAGCCTATAGAATTGGAGAAAATCTTTACCACATGCACTTCAGAGCATTAATCTCCAGGATATATAAAGAACTCAAAAAACCTTAACACCAAAAAAACAAATAACTCAGACAATAAATGGGCTACGGAACTGAACAGACACTTCACAGAAGATATACAATCGATCAATAAATATATGAAAAAATGTTCAACCTCTCTAGCAATTAAAGAAATGCAAATCAAAACTACTCTAAGATTTCATCTCATTCTAGTCAGAATTGCAATTATCAAGAATACAAGTAACAATAAACATTGGTGAAGATGTGGGGAGAAAGGTATACTCATACATTGCTGGTAGAAGTGCAAATTGTTGCAACCAGCATGGAAAACACTATGCAGATTCCTAAGAAAACTTGGAATGGAACCACCATTTGCCCAGCTATCCCACTGCTAGGTTTAACCCAAAGGACTTAAAATCAGCATACTACAGTGACACAATCACATCAATATTTATAGCAGCTCAACTCACAAAAGGTAAACTATGGGACTAACCTATGTGTCCTTCAACAGATGAATGGATGAAGAAAATGTGATGTATATACTATATTTATATATACTGATGGAATATTACTCAGCTTTAAAGAAGAATGAAATTATGGCATTTGCAGGTAAATGGATGGAGTTGGAGAATATCATGCCAAGCAAAATAAGCCAATCCTAACAAACCAAAGATCAAATGTTTTCTCTGATATGCAGATGCTGATCCATAATGGGGGTGAGGCTAGGGAAGAATGGAGGAAATGGATTATGCAGAGGGGAGTGAGGGGAGGGGAGGGGGTGCAAGTGTGGGGAGGATGGTGGAAAGAGACAGATATTAATACCCTATGTACATGCATGATTGTATGAACAGTGTGACTCTGCATTGTATACAGCCAGAAAAATTAGAAGTTTTGTTCTGTTTGTGTACAAGGAGTTGAAATGCATTCTTCTCTCATGTATAACTAATTAGAACAAACTAAAAATATAAAAGAATATTCACAAAGGGAAAAACTTCTAGTCCAATACTCTTCTCAAATTATAAATTGTATATTTGTATTATAGTTATGTAATTTTTACATTAATTCATTAATTAATTATATTTATGTGTGTGTGTGTGTGTGTGTGTGTGTGTGTGTGTGTGTATGTGTGTATCCTCAGTGTGATGGGTATTGTACAGAAGGGAAGTATACTCCTCTGGGTTCCTATAACTTTGTAATTTTGCGAATAGAATATGTATATACATCTATATAAATGTGGTTATGTTTATTTAAAATATATAAATGCTATGATTTCGCTTTTCTATTTGGACTTTAATTTTCATATTTTTCTTATTAAGCAAACCTAAGTAGACATACAGAACATTATCAGACACATGAATCTAAATTTGAGATGTCTCATTCCTTCCCAAACTCATACTTTTTCTGAAATGAGCTTGAATTTAAGAAAGATTTTTAATGAAGGAGAAATGATGGCTTAACAGATGGCAGATGGGAGCTTGTTCTGGGTTTTTCAAATAGGATAAACTGTCCTGTAAAGCATCTAAAGAAGGAGAGAGACAGAAGGGGAGATGAATGGTATTTCTTGATTAGTGTGTTGGAAGCAGTGGGATAATGATGGAGGTGATATAGGTAGGCGGGCTGGGGAGAGTGACATAGACACCCATACAGATTAGTGATGCAGGATGGAATATCGCTAAACCTTTGATGAGGAAGATATTTTTGCAGCAGAAAGGGAAGATTAACTAATTATTTTCTAGGTGAAAAGCGACAGACAGAAAGTAAAAAGAAGGCTTAGCATATGAAGAACACTCAACCCAATAGAAAGCATGACATCAATCCTCTTTAACATCCCATTAATTTCTGTAACCAAGAGTAGACCTCTGAATTAAATGCAGTGAGAAACAAGTTTGACAGAAGAGTCTCTATTTCTAAAAACACATAACCAGCAACATTCCAACAGATGCCTTCTACAACTATAACAGTGTTTTTAACAGTGAACAAAATGGCAATGGTCCCAGTTCTTCTGATTAAGTTGAGGCAAATTTTGTTTAAAAAATATTTAAACAAGTAAATTCGTTACAAGTTGAGCTAGAGACTATGTGGGGAAATAGCAATGTGTAGTTTGAGAGACTGTATGAAATATAGGGTTTGATGATAAAAATATATTACACAGAAAAACAGAAGCTTCTCTGAGGAGCTAACACTTGAGATTAAACATGAAATCAGAGAAGTTGGTCAGAGAAAGACGGTTTTCTTTAGAAGGAGGAGGGTTTGTAATGATGGGAAGGAAAAAATATGCATCAACTCATTTTGAAGGTAAAGAAGGCTAGCATGACTGGAATATGGGGTTCAAGGAGAAAAGCAGTGAGACTGGGCCAGATCATGCAGAGCCTTTTAGATGATGTTTTAATTTTTAAATTTTATTCCATGTAAAATAGAAAATTATTGGCAGGTTCTTAGCAGGAAGATGGCATGATAAGTTTACATTTTTACAAGACTGTGGATATTTTTTTTGAAAATTTAGGAAAGAAGGCAAAATTATAAGAAATACATATAATTATCTGGGAAAGGGATAATAATGGATTTTGTTATGAAAGTGGCAGTTGAAATAAAGAGAAATTAATGTTATAAAGATATGTTTATAGTTGAATTGACAAGATTTGGAGGTAGATTGGTTATCAATGAAGAGGAAGGAGGAATCAAAAAATTCTCAGGTTTGAGTAACTGAGTAAATACTACTGTTCATGAGAATGTGGAAGACACAGGGAAAAGTTAGGGGTCATTAATAATTATAGGCATTAAATTTTAGATACATGAAATTTGATATTCCTGTAAAATATCTAATTAAGAAGCTGCTTAATATGTATCTGAAATTCCAAAGAGATGTCTGAATTACAAATATAAATTTGGAAACTATCCATAGTTATGTGATATAGGAAACATTCATATGGACATATATAATACAACATTCATTTGTTCCATGAATGTGAAATATCTAGGACAGAAAAACAAATATATTTTAACCATAAAGCTATGTTTGCCATTTTGATGATTTAGGTCATGCACGTTTTAGATTGAATTCTAGAACAGGTATTTGTACCTTGCTAACTTTCATTTAAATATAATTTTGGGGAGATATCAGGATACTTAAGATCCTGATACAGATACTGAAGACAGAGGGCTTAATGGGTTCTAAAGATTATGTTCTGTCTAGCAAAAGGTGAGAGAATCCAATAAATGTTCTTCCATACAAAGTTTTAGTCTCATCAGTTCTGCATTTACTTCCTCACTTCTGCTGTTGAACCCCAAGAATATTTTCTTTCTTTTTTCTCCTTTACCCCTTTCACTGATGGCTAAGGACATCTCTATTATTAAGTCACTGATTAGGATCACTCTGTTATTTTTCTTATCTCTTGGCTATTTATAATAATAATCACAATTAGCATTTTGGAATAATCTTTTATGCCTTCAAATTGTTTTTAAAAATACTAACTAATTATTCCTCAGTACACTCTTGAGTAAAAAAAAATAATTTTATTGAAACGAGGATGAAAAAGCAGGTAGATAAATGACATTGTGACAGCTGTTGTATATTCAAAACATTACAGAAATTATTTGCTAGGTGAAACTTCTTAGCTGGTGAGTGTATTATTACATTTGCTTTTTTAAAGAACAGAGTGGCAAAGAATGAATTCACGATCATGGGAAAGTTAAACTTCAGCTATCCTAAAAACTGAGAGACTGAATCCTAGAAAGTAGGCCTGTAGTCTATATAACTGTACAACTATACATTTAACTCTCTCTCTCTCTCCATATATATATATATATATATATATATATTTAACTATATATTTAACTCTATATATAAAGATATATAATAATCTAAAGTTTGCCTCTTTTATCAAACTTGTAATGTGAACAACTTTTTACAAAACATATTGAGAAAAATCTTATTTCTTCATCAAAAAAATGGAATACAGTCTTTGCAAATGATTTATAAACTTTCAACTTATAAACATTTACTATAATACTATGCGAAAATGTTTAAGCCTATCTCTCAGTAGCTATGTAGTTTGTCTTCTGATATCTCCACAAAAGGACACCAGAGGGCGGTACACTTGGACTCCAAAGAGGGCGGTACTCCTGTCTTTGCTTTTAGTACATATTGCTTCCTGTTTCTACCTACAACTCATAAATTTGTTATTTGCCTATTGGTCTTCTAAGACTAAGTCAATGCCTAAGGACCTTTATTGGGTAAAACCCCAAATTTTAAGTACATGTAATTCTACTTTGATCACTTTTTATTTTGCTGGGTTGTTTTGTTTTGTTTTGTTTTTACTAGGTCCCTTAGCTCTGTTTAGAGGATTTACAATGAGAAAAACATTACTCATTTATCTACCTATAGAATTAATTATTGTAGATTATTTCATCTAGATTCCCATCTGAACTATCATGGTGGACAATTCCAAAGGAGACAGCAGTATTTTAAAAAAAAAAAAAAACTGTCTGGAAATAGTCGACTCCATAGGGCCACTGATACAGCTTGTTTATAATTTTGCCATAATTTTATTTCAGGGGTGCAAGTTTGCATTTTTAAATCAATAATTATAATATACCATATTAACAGACTAAGGGCAAAAGTAATATGACAATTTCAGTAGATGTAGATAAATGTTTGAATTCAATACATATCCATGATAAGAGTCTAAAAAAACAAAAAAACTGGGGGAGAGAGGGAAACACTTTGTAAATTTTGTAAATGGTATCTATTTAAAAAGCACAGAAAACAATGGTGAAATGTTAAGTGCTTTACCCTGAGGTTGGGAACAAGACAAAGATTTAACTCTTACAATTTTTTTTTAGCATTTGTATTAGAAATGCAATAAAGAAAAAGACACAGTAATTAGAAAGGAAAAAAGAAAACAGCAACATAATTACATTTATGAAAAATCTAAAGTAGCCCACTATAAACAAGATACTAGACAAATAAATGAAGTTACTGAGAGTGCTAAATACAAGGTCAATATATGAAAATAATTGCATTTCTATTTAGAAGAAACAAATAGTTAAAAATTAAATTAAAACTACCATTCATAATAGCACCAAAAATTCACATAGCTAGAAGTAAATCTAGTAAAAATGCACTAGGTACTACAATAGGTTACTGAGAGAAATTAAGGAAGACCAAGATAAAAGGAATGATATAACATGTTCTTAGATTAGAAGTGTTAATATTGATGTCAGTTTTCCCCAAACTGATCTGTCATTTGAATTAAATCACAATCAAATCCTGACAAATTTTGGTTGTTTTTTGGTGGAAACTGACCAGTTGATTCTAAAAAACTGAGTGAAAATCCAAAGGACCTGGAATAGGAAAAGCAATCTTTTCTAAGAAAAATAAAACTAGAAAACAGTCAAAAATCAAGACTTCTAAGCTGTGTGCACATACTTGTAATCCCAGTAACTTGGAAGGATAAGACAGGAGGATCACAAGTTTGAGACCAGTCTTGGCAACTTAGTGAGACTCTAAGCAATTTAGTGGAACCCTTCTCAAAATAAAAAATAGTGCTGGATATATGGTTCAGTGGTAAAGTGCCTCTGTACCATTCTGTATACTCCACCCCCGCAAAAGCTTACACCTTTCAAGGTATTGTCTAGGAAGGGGCATACATGTGCTCTAAGTATTCTATATCTTTGTACAGTGGTTTCCTGGAGTTATGTGTGTGTGTTTGGGGGTGGTTTGCAAAATTAATCAATCTTAACACTAAAAATTCAGATTATATCTGAATCTAATCTATCAAAAACAAGAACTAATACAGTAATATAAAAAGAATGTTAATATAGTTATATTTAAAATCAAAAGGATAGGATGAAGAATTATCAAAGAAAAGTGAGGGAATGAAATCCACAAAACAATTATGAAATATTTTCTTCTGTCTCTATGTCTCTCTGTCCTCTCTCCTTCCTTCATTCCTCCCTCCAGAAGTATTTAAATTGGAAATCTGTGACCTGTTGGTTTATCTCATTAAATTGCCTGCATAGACCATTAAATAGATTAAAGAAACTATTTCAATTTTATGTAATTGATATTTAAGTACTTAAAGTTAGGTTTTAGTGAAAGAATAAGTACAGATTAGGAAGTTGAACATTTATTATTATTAAATCTAAGAAAGTGAATTTACTTTAGATTCATATTTGAAACCTTTTTGTATCTTAATTATTACAAAATACAGTGCTTACAAAATCAAAAGTAGTATAAAATGCAAATATTCTTGCATATATTATCTCTAAAGGAATCAAGTTATTGAATCTAGGCCAAGATACAAACAAATGAAAGAAACAGTAACTATTACATATTTTAAGATAGAAATAGTTAAATCTAAACATCATGAAATTAGCCTGTTCATCTTAAATAATAATCTTTTTGTGTAAGTTGAAAATTACAAGATGATTTTAGTTGTATCTGTTTAAGCACAAGTATTAATCTTTTCCCAAGAAAATATAATAAGAATGTAGTAGATGAAATGTATCTACTACATTATTAATGGTCAATACATTGCCTTGCTATTTTTGATACATATACTTACAAATATTTCACTCATTTTAGTATCCTAATGTAATGTGTGTGTACAAAGTTTATAGAGTTAGCACCTATTAGTCCTTCTGAAGCTATACAGAAAAAGAAAACAATGTATATAGGATTCCAAAAGACGGTTGTTTTTATGCCATATGCTGAGTTCTGGGTCATAAGAATCCAGTAATATAACTATAAAAATGAGTCAAGATGCAAATATTGGCCTTAAACCCAGAAGATAAATCACTTGAAAGGCTCAGCAACATAATAAACTGAAAATTCAAAGAATTCATTAGGACGTTTTTGTCTTATGACACTGACAAACCATAAATTCAGACTAGAGTCTATACTTTTGTTTTGGAAATTGTCACTGAGGGTGATTGATAGAAGACATTTAAGCTAGATGAATTTTTTACATTAATGATGAGTGTTGTGATTTGAAAATGTTGAGTATTAGTTTAGTTATTTAATTTTGTGTCTTGAAGATTGTTGGTAAAAATGCTTTTGGATCAAGGAGACTATAATTCATCCCATGAGAGCTGAAATGTGTATTCTGATGTATCTTTGACACTTTGTATATGTTTAGCGTTAAGTACTCTGCAAGATTACTATGGTACACCAGAGACAAGACAGCTGGTATTCACCCATGGAGACCCAGAAGGTGAGAGAAACTAGATAGGTTACATGCTCCTAAGAAATTCCATTCTCAAATTTGGGGAAATCAGTCTAGATTAGTAGTGAAGAAAGCAAGGGTGTTCTCACCTTAACAGCTGATGTTGTCATAGTAACTTGTTTCATATAAAGAATGATGTTAATTTTAATTTTCACACATTTGTGGGGAGGACAATCAGATTGGGTAACTTCTAGACACCTAGTTTCATCTCTTTGGAGGTAAAAATATATGCAACATGGATCTAAGTTTTGTGTTTCAAACAAAGAGAGCAGTCCCAGTTGGAGAACTCTTTTGTCCCCATTCCCCATATTACTCAATTACCCCTTAAAGTGCAAGCACTACATTGGAATAATAACAACACCTATTATCTGTTGAGCCTTGATAGGAAAACCTTGCCTTAATCTCATTGATCAAACGAAGTTAACCAACATGGATTTATTTCGGGTGAAGAGGTTTTTTTTTTTTTATTTAGTTTTGCACAGAAGTATAAAATGTGTTTATATTTGTGTGTCATATCCATATAAGTTTCAGATTTTAGAGCAAACATACAGTGGTTGCACTACATTGATACACAATTCTGGTAACTTGGTCCTTTATGTTCTAAAGCAGACCCAGGACAATGTTGTTACTTAAGTTATGTTTTGAATAGTTGTCATTTATTATTAGTTTGTAACCCTCAACCTATCACTTTTCCTCTATGAAGCTTACATTCTTCATTTGCAGAATGAAGATAATAATTGTTCCTACTTTATTGGGTTACTGTGACACAGTACAATCAATGACAAGGAGCACTATACAACAAGAGGCAGCTGTTTATATTCTTTTTCTTCTTGAAATTTTAGCAAGTTCTTATTTTCACAAAGAAAGATTCCAGAGGTCAAGGACTAAGTTTATAGAGAAGTGTCTTGTGAAAATTCCCAACATTGTGATAAATGCTCTTTGTGTGACTCTGAATGATCAGGTAGGAAGAAATCAGAAATAAGGAACTTTCTGCTTATAATGAGTCAGTAGAAAGTAAAGCAGTAGTAAAATCAAAGTTTCCATGGCATAATTTAGTAGACTTTCAATGATCTGCTAACAGTTTTTTGATAATGGTACTGTCTTGCCTTAACTAAATTTACTATTGGCATTAAGTAGAAAAATTAAATTCCTGTGATTATCAGCATATTGTTGCTTAGCATCAAGGGGATGGCACTGTGTTTGGAAGGAGCAGTTTCTGGTGACAACATGAACAAATGGGCTCACGCTTTTAGTGGGGCAGTGTGGAAACCCTCTGTGAAACATGCAGAGTTAGCAGCTATTCAGAGGCTTTTATTCCTATGTTTCCTTTGCAAAATAGGCTCTCTGAAAATATATACACAATTTTATGTTTTGCAAATAAAAAGAAGAAACAACCCAGATCACTGGGATGAGATGAAAAGAATGTCATGACAACATATTCAACTGGGCTCTCAAGAGAGAAGGTCTCCATGCTCTAATTTTGAACATATTCGAATAGTATTGTGGTTTCATTTTAAACCAAAGCTTCAAATTCTCTTCAGTGTTTTGGCCATTCTGCTTACTAAGAAATGCTAGAGTCTCACATTTAAGTAATCTATAATTTACATAAAGAGTTTCTATACTTTTCTTTGACTTCTAATTCAGATTTTTAATTGGATAAACTGGGATAATCCTTTGTGTTTATCTAGTTTTAATGCTTCCTGTTATCCCCTGTGCTTCAGCTTTTCTAAAACTGTGCCTAATACAGAGTTTAAATTTTGCATTCAAAAGAAAATTAAAAATTCTTTTGTTTTTATAATTTCATAATATACCCTTGATTATTGTGAAGAAGGGCTCATTCTGGCTATGGTATATAATATCTATAGTCTCTAAAAATTACACATATGCTTAATTATTACTCATATTTATATAGCAATTCCATACAAAGAGCAAGAAATGTATTTAGCACCAAATGTTGCATACAAATGTTAAGCTCTTTGAGTAAGAGAACTGATAGCCCTGAGGTATGTACACTAAACATTAAGGGGATTCTAGCCTTCTGTATATCAGAGAAAAAAACAGGTGAACCAGATTTTAATTTCCAATATTAGCTTTGTTTCTAGGATTATCTTTAACTTAGGGAATCATGGAAAGAATTAAGGAAAAGTACATGGCATGTTTGGATTTTTATTTTTTCATGTATTTCTCTCCCTCTTAGTTACTCATTATTCTTTGACTTTGGTTTTAGAAAGTAGAATGGTGTCTCTTTGAAACTTTATAAAAGATTTACAGAATTTGTTACTGAGTTTTAACTATATATACTTCAAGAAATGTACAAGAGGCCTCAACGATATTAATACAAAGATCGTATTTTGAAATATTAACAATGTAAGCACAGTTGCGTCACAATAATATGCTAGAGCTGACATGTCTATTAGGAGCTCTTTGTTGGACACCCTGTAGGATTAAAAGTAGTGATCATCTACTCAGATCTGACAGGGTCTGCCAAATACACTCACAGTTATCCAAGTGTAAATTTTGTATTTCTAGCAAAACTTTAAAAAGATAACTGCCTTCATTTCATGAATTGCATGACTCTATATCATATACAACCAGAGAAATGAATAGTTGTGCTCCATTCATGTACAAAGCATTGAAATGTTTTTGGCTCCTTTGTCTAGTATGAGGTGATTGTATTTATGTGGTTTTGTCTCTGTATCTTCTCTTCTGTACCATTGGTCTGCCTGTCTATTTTGGTGCCAATACCATACTGTTTTTGTTACTATTGCTCTGTAGTGTAGTTTAATGTCTGGTATTGTGATACCTCCTGTTTCACTTTTTCTACTCAGGATTGTTTTGACTATTCGAGGTCTCTTGTTCTTCCAGATGAAGTTCATGATTGCTTTCTCTATTTCTATGAGGAATGTCATTGGAATTTTAATTGGAATTGCATTGAATCTGTATAGTGCCTTTGGTAGAATGACCATTTTGACAATGTTAATTCTGCCTATCCAACAACATGGGAGATCTTTCCATCTTCGAAGGTTTTCTTTAATTTCTTTCTTTAATGTTCTGTAGTTTTCATTTTGGAGGCTTTTCACCTCTTTTGTTAGATTAATTCCCAAGTATTTTTTTTGAGGCTATTGTGAATGGAGTACTTTTTCTAATTCCTCTTTCAGAGGATTCATCACTTATGAATAGAAATGTATTAGATTTACATGTATTGATTTTATATCCTGATACTTTGCTGAATTCATTTATTAGTTCTAGAAGTTTTCTAGTGGAGGTTTTTGGATCTTCTAAATATAGGATCATGTCATCAGCAAATAGTGACAACTTTAGTGCTTCTTTTCCTGTTTGTATTCCTTTAATTTCTTTGGTCTGTCTAATTACTCTGGCAAGTGTTTCAAGGACGATGTTGAATAGAAGTGGTGAAAGAGGGCATCCCTGTCTTGTTCCAGTTTTTAGAGGGAATGCTTTTAGTTTTTCTCCATTAAGAATGATGTTGGCTGTGGGCTTAGCATAGATAGCCTTTACAATGTTAAGGTATGTTCCTACTATTCCTATTTTTCCTAGTGTTTTAAGCATGAAGGGGTGCTGCATTTTATCAAACACTCTCTCAGCATCTATTGAAATAATCATGTGATTCTTAACTTTAAGTCTATTGATGTAATGAATTACATTTATTGATTTCCAGATGTTGAAACAACCTTGCATTCCTGGGATAAACTCTACTTGATCATGGTGCATTATCTTTTTAATATATTTTTGTATGTGATTTGCCACTATTTTGTTAAGGATTTTTGCATCTATGTTCATCAAGGATATTGGTCTAAAGTTTTCTTTCCTTGATGTGTCTTTGTCTGGTTTTGGTATCAGAGTGATACTAGTCTCATAGAATGAATTTGGAAGGGATCCCTCCTTTTCTATTTCCTGGGACATAAAATGGAGAAAAGATAGCCTGTTCAACAAATGGTGCTGGCAAAACTGGAAATCCATATGCAGTAAAATGAAATTAAAACTCTATCTCTCACCCTGCACAATACTCAACACAAACTAGATCAAAGACATAGGAATTAGACCAGAGACCCTGCATCTGATAGGAGACAAAGTAGGCCAAATCTTCATCATATTGGCTTAGGATCAGACTTCCTCAACAAGACTTCCAAAGCACAAGAAATCAAAGCAAGAACCAAAAAATGGGATGGACTCAAACTAAAAAGCTTTTTCTCAGAAAAGGATACAATCAGGAATGTGAAGAGAGAGACTACAGAATGGGAGAAAATCTTTCAACACACACTTCAGATAGAGTACTTATCTCCAAAATTTATAAAGAACTTACAAAACTTTACACCAAAAATACAAAGAACCCAATCAATAAGTGGGTCAAGGAATTGGACATACACTTTACAGAAGAAGACACATAGGCAATTAATAAATATATGAAAAAGTGTTCAACATCTCTAATAATTAGAGAAATGCAAATTAAAACAACTCTAAGATTTCATCTTACTCCAATTAGAATGGCTATTATCAAGAACACAAACAATAATAGATATTGGCATGAATGTGGGGAAAAAGGCACACTTGGTGCAGCCACTCTGGAAAGCAGTGTGGAGAATCCTCAGAAAACTTGGAACGGACCCACCTTTTGATCCAGTTATCCCACTCCTCAATTTTTACCCAAAGGACTTAAAATCAGCATACTACAGAGATACAGCCACATCAATGTTTATAGCAGCTCAGTTCACAATAGCTAGATTGTGGAACCAACCTAGATGCCCTTCAATAGATGAATGGATAAAGAAACTGTGGTATATATACACAATGGAATATTATTCAACCATAAAGAAGAATAATATTATGGCATTTGCAAATAAATAAATGGAATTGGAGAATATCATGCTAAGTGAAATAAACCAATCCCAAAAAACCAAAGACGGAATGTTTTCCTTGCTAAGTGGAGAATGATATATAATGGCGGTGGAGAGGATGGGGAGTGATAGAAGAATGGGTGAACTTTAGATTACGTAGAAGGAAATAAGAGGGAGCAGAGTATGAAAAATGGTGGAATGAGACAGACATCATTACTCTATGTACATGTATGAGTACACTAATGGTATGAATCTACATCGTGTACAACCACAGAAACGAAATGATGTACCCTGTTTGTGTACAATGAGTCAAAATGCAGTCTGTAAAAAATTAAAAGAAAATAAAATAATAAAAAAGAATTGAAATGCATTCTGCTGTCATGTATAACTAATTAGAATGAATAAAAATTAAATAAAAAAAACTGCTTTTTGTACCATAGAAAGACTGCATTGAAAATGGACATTCAGAAATCATTTCAACGTTTGAGCAATAAGTGTGCCATTGATAAAAGGGTCATGCACACACACATACATCTAAGAAACTTGGAAGCAGAATTTCCAAAGCATTTAGAAATATTTCACATTTTAGCAACTATTTGAACCCACTTCTTAAAAATATAAACAAGCAGCACTCTCTAATAAGCTTTCAATGACACCTGATTGAAATGAGAGAAAACGGATATTTACTAACTGAACATTTGCTATTAGTTACTACCATAGCAAAAACGAAAGATACCACACATAGATATAAAAATAAATTGAACTTGGAATCTGACCTAGAATCTAATTGTTGTAAAAAAATATTAAACAAGATTAGAAAAATAAGGTCACATATAATCACATTGCACTTGTGTGCGTGTATGTGTGTGTGTGTGTGTGAATAGGTCATGTTAATAAACTTAATACCTAAAATATTATATTATTATTTAATTTTAAAATCATCCTATCTTTGAACAAATGTTATAACTTAAGCAATATATTGATATACCCATATAGATTATAAATAAATATTCATATATTGGTATGATATGACCAAAATATATTGATAGGGAGCCATTATAGAAATAATTGGAGACCTTTGATTCTGCAGAAAACTGAACATTAGATGTTCAATTAGATGTTCAACATTAGATGTTCAACATTAGATGTGCAATTACCCTATTGCACATAAGTTGGAGTTATCATCACCTGGAATTCACACTGAATGAGAAGTTTGTTAAGAGTGCTCCTCTCTCTTATGATTATTTGGAATCCAGTTATAAAGTAAAAGCCTAAGAGAAAGTATTCTATGGAATACTAGAAACTAGTGTGAAAATGCAAAGAGCTGTGTGTCTTGTGATCTTCAGATGCAATTCTGTCTCCATCATTTCTTAGTTGTATAACCTAGACAATTTATTTCTCAGAAATTCAAGATCTATGTACATAAAAAGCAAACAATATGAAATTCTTATGATCACACTTGAGCATTTCTGAGATTATACAAATGGGATTCTTAGTCTCCTGCCTGGCACACAGTAGGTGCTAAACAAATAACAGTTTTTATTATGGCATTTACTCAATATGATATCATATAGTTTGAGAATCTAAATTTCTTAAGAGTCATATGAGTATGAATTTCATCTGTGTTTAGGAATCACTCCCATTCCTTTTGTTTTATATTCATTACCATGGTGATGTGAGCTGGTATTTATTCTGATTTTGTGTTTTGGGATGGATATATTTCTGTTCAGTAGATAGAATTATAAAGGATTTATATTATCTGTGGAATGTTCCAAATCATTTATGTTTAATTTTATCTCTGATCCCAGTTCATCTTGCATCTTAAATCCTTTTATTAGACATCATATCCCTTTTATTCTCCCCTTTGCTGTTTATTAAGTTATATTGCTTTATAAAATATTCCCACACACTTTTATCTTGCCCTCCTATCTCTCCACCCATCCCCATTGTGCTTAAGATGCTACTTTTAGACCATCTGTTCTTTGGACAGAAACCTGCTGCTAAACAGTGCTGCCCACCTACCAGGAAATCTTGAAAACATCTTTTGTAGACTTTCCAGTTTACCTGCAGGTGCTAAGAAATTCATATTTTCCTCAGCCCCAAGGATCCACATGCTATTCAGAAAATCCAGCTTCAGCCAGTTTTGCACTTAATTATTGCTGTCAGTCAACTGTCAGCAGAAGTGGCAAACTCACCTTTGGCTTCTCATCTATAAACCTATGGGTCTAAATAAAGACAATGAAGAGGATGAAGGTAAGGGTATTGGCAGACTGGGTTTATCTGAGTCTCTTCTGGAAGTCCCTGGATGTCCCCTTCCCACTTGAGCCTTGCCCATCCCTGGAAGTCTCCTCTTTTTGAGACTCGTAAACTCAAACTCTGTGGCTGTTCTTCCTCTCTCTGCTTTCTCTGAATCCCTGGGCCTTTTCTGATGCCCAGCTCTAAAACCCCATGACATGGGTGGGAAGGAGAGAGGAATCAGCAGAAGATCTTTCTATCGTGAGAGATGATTTTTAAAATTCCATTAAAAATATTCCAAATGGAATGAACTTTGCTTATTTATATATCTGTCTATTAACTACTACTGTTACATATTTTAGTTATTTCTATTACTTCTTCGTTAAGATCTTAGGACAAACTATGTAGGAATAAAGGGAAAATTAGATGTTATAATTTTTATAACCAAAGTAAGTGTTCCCTAAGACTGACTGCAAAATCATTTGGGGAAGTTATTTTTTTTATTTTTTTATTTATTATTTTTTTAAAATAATTACTCCTGGAATCCAAACTTAAGTTTTCAAAACTTACTGAATTAGAAAGTCGGGGCCCACAAATTTCTCCTAACATTCCACTGGTTATTCACAATCTGTATATGTTTCTGAACTGAATTCAAAACCAAATTTTTCTCCTACCTTAAGGCAAGGTCCATTTACCTCTTTTCTCCCTGTCCTCTCCCCACTGTCACTTCTGTGGACCTTTTTGATAACTGGCCTCCAGACCTCTCCCTACCTACTGCCTCTTACATATCTTACACTAGGTAGAACAAGGATCCTAAAGTTAAGGTATTGTTATGGAAAGCTCATGTGTGAGACAATGCAGGAAGGTTCAGAGGAGATTGAATTGTAAGAATCTTTTTTTTTTGTGGTGCTGGGGATTGAACCCAGGGACTTGTGCTTGCAAGGCAAGCACTCTACCAACTGAGCTATATCCCCAGCCCAGATTGGATTGTAAGAATCTTAACCTAATCCGTGATTTAATCCCCTGAAAAGGATTAACTGAGTGGTAACCGAAGTGGTAGGGTGTGGCTAGAGAAGATTGGAATTGGGGCATAACTTTGGGGTATATATTTTGTATCTGGAGAGTGGAGACTCTCTCTCTCTCTCTCTCTGCTTCCTGATGATGTAAGCTGCTTCCCTCTGCCACACTCTTCTGCCATGATGTTCAGCTTCACCTTGAGCCTGAGGAATGGAGTCAGCTGTCTATGGATTGAGACCTCTGAAACCTTGAGCCTTCAAATAAACTTTTCCTCCTTTAAAATTGTTCTGGTCAGATCCTTTTAGTCATAGCAGCAAAAAAACTGACTAAAACAGGTATAATTATAAGAAAAAAAGACAAAGAATAGGAGGCTTAACTCTCCCTGTAGAAAATTGAACATTTACTTTAGAAAACTTGGAATTTTAAATTCTTTCTCCCCTCTTAGAAATGTAGCTAAGTACTTTGGAAAGCAAGATGAGTCCTTTATGACCCAGAAAGGTCTTCTTCATGGAAATTGGAGTTATTACTACAAAATGTAAACATCAAGGGAAATAGCACCCATCTCTCTCAATTTTTGTAAGTGGTTAAGAGCCTAGCTTTGGGGACTTGCTCCAAGTTTCAAAACTGCCTCTTGTTGTAAAGATATGAATTTATTTGTCCCCCAAAATCTTGTGTGTTAAAGCCTTGGTCCCTGAATGCAGCAGTGTTCAGAGGTGGAGACCTTGGAAAGTGACTGGATCATGAGAGTTCTAACCTCATCCATCAAGGAACTCAATTTGAATGACCTACTGAGAAGTGGTGGAAATCATAAGAGGTAGGTTGTAGTGGAAGGGAAAGGATCTTGGGGGCATGCCCTTGGAGATTATCTCTTGTCCCCAGCTTCTTCCTCTCCTCTTCTCTTTCTCTATTTCTCTCTCTCTCTCTCTCTCTCTCTCCCTCTCTCTCTCTCCCTCCCTCCCTCTGTCCTCCTTGGCTGCTATGAGCTAAGCAGCTTTCTTCCTCCTTGCCCTTCCACTGTGATGTTCTGCCTCACCTCAGGACCAAAGCGATGGTATCAGATGTCCATGGACTAAAACCTCTGAAACTGTGAACCAAGATAAATCTTTCCTCCTCAAAGTTGTGTCAGGTATTTTTGTCATAGTGATGAAAATACAAGTTAAAGAGGTATGAACTATGTGGGAAAAATGGGTTTGTCAAGTTCTCTTCTTAAAGACTCATTTTTGTTTGTTTTGATTTTGAAAACATGTGTGAGGGATTGTATCTACTTGACTACATAAATGGAGAGATTTATTTTTGTCTGCAATCTTAGCAGATTGATGATGATATGCATCACATTCTGGCTTAATGTTTTTCCAATAATATTATTATTTTCTTTCTCTACTGCCTTTGTGGTGAGTATTTCCAGGTTAGGAGAAAATTTTGGTTTTAATTGTATTTCCCCAACATCAGTTGAGATAAGGTTCATGAAGGAGAGAACAGAATTTTCTGGAAATAAGAGAAATTCAACTGATGGGAGAAAGGTCTTGAAGACAATAGGGAGGAGAAATGAGGACTAGGGTAGAATAGCTTCGATAGAGCAGGCATTTAAAGGTGACTTACCACATGAAAGAAAAACTAATTTAAAATAAAAGTCAGTGATTTTTACTACTATTTTCATAGTTACTTTTTGAGGGAAAAAGAAGGAGAATTCTGTAGTCTAATGTTGGAGTGAGACAAGAGGAAGGAGTTAGTTTTTTCTCAGTCCACAGTTGGTGAAAATGATGCAAGCAGACATTACTTCATAACACATGCTCTTTAAGAGAAATATTTCTGATAAGGACTTCACAAAGAATAACAGCAACTTTCAAAAATATCAAGAAGACTTGAACAAAATGTTCCATAAAACTGGAAGAATACCCTTTTGGGGATATGGACAGAAACCATTTAACTAAAATAAACAAAAGATTTGAGAGCCACTCTGTTCCTGTGCCATCTGACGAGTTTTTGCTTCTTCCATGATCTCCTCTCTTTCCTCAGTTGCAATAGGCAACTGTCTGCCTCCACAGGCGAGATTAGTCACAGTGTTATGTTAAATATGTAAGTACAAGGAATTGGGAGCAAGCAACCTTAACACACTAAAAAAAATAAAAATAAAATTTAAAAATTAAAAAAAAAATCAGTGCCCATATGGCTCTAACTCAGTTTTCTCCTTAGCAGTGCCTGGCATTGGTCTCTAGGTAGGCTTTTGGCTGACACTGGAATCTCTTCATTTTAAAACTGTTATAAGAGTTGTGCCATAGCTAATGTGAGTAGACAGATTACACACCATCATTTAAGAACTGCAGACTGTGGCTAGGGTTGTAACCCAGTGGTAGAGGGCTCACCTAGCACACGTGAGGCCCTGGGTTTGATCCTCGGTACCACATAAACATACAAAAAAATAAAGGCATTGTGTCCACCTACAACTAGAAAACAAACAAACAAACAAACAAACAAACAAAAAAAAGAACTGCAGACTGGACTTACACAAACGGCCTTACATCTCATCGATAAATAAGGTGTACAGTTCCACAGGGGGCAGATTGCCTGGTGGTTGGTTCAGGACATGTTTGAACTCTGACATTTGTGTTCTTGACAAACCAGTACATTTCTGTTTGCTTCATGAACTGGGAAAAGTATAAACAGTATAGCTTTAGTTTATTTTTTGTTCCTTAGTTTAAATATATCTGTTCTGATGTCATTAAGTAGGTAGAAGTTGTGACCACATGCCTCCCAGGCCACAAAGGATCTCATCTATACTAAAGGAAAAACTTGAATGTGAAATTTGATCCAGTTACTGCAATTTAAATGCTATCGTTTGAATGTATATATCCCTCCCAAATTCACACCTTGGGACATAATACCAATGGGATATTAATAAGATGCAGGACCTTTGGAGAAAAGATTAGGTGATGAGGTCCACCCTTATGAATGTATTAGTGCTCTTATAATAAAGGGTGAATGGGAGCACCCTAGAGCTTTTGGTACTTCTTTCCTTTTTGCCATTTGAGAACACAGCCTTCTTCCCCTTCAGAGGATACAGCCACATGTGCCATCTTAGAAATAGCAGCCTTCACCAGAAACCAAATCTCCTGTCACCTTAATCTTGGACTTCAGTCTCCAGAACTGTGAAAAACAAATTTCCATTGTTTACCCAATATATGGTGTTTTGTTATAACGACAAAACAGACTAAAAGAGATAGCGTGGTATATTTGTTTAATTTACCACACCTAATGGTAATATGCATTTTATCAAGAGGGTTTCATTAGACAGCACATGATTCTTTGCCAAAATGTACATCACATGGAATTTTTAAAATTATTTCACCTGAGACAGATCTTCCTGTGGAAGTTTTACACAATATGATTCCAGGGCTGGAATATATCTCCAAGTTTAAAATACGTAAGCTGGTGACCTCATGGATATGTAAGGCTTACTTTTATCCAAATTTATTCAGATAAATTTGTTAGTTTCTTTGAGGTTACCTACAGTAGGGGCATACTGGAAATAAGACAACACCACAATGATCCCAATCCTTTCAAAGTCTACATTTTCATTGGGTACAAAAGACTAAAACTCTTGACTCAAAGAACAAAGTGCATTATTGGGAAGTGTATCATTTAGGATTAATTACAAGTGACAAAAACAATACTAATTACAAGAGGTGTGTTTTACATGCAATTGTATTTCTCATTCATGGAAAAACCCAGAGATATTTGATCCGAGGAATCTAGAAACGCTTTGTCATCAGGGACCCAAGATCTTTCCATTCTGTTGTTCTGCCATATAGTATTTCTATGTCTGAGATTATCTGTGCACAAGATGGTTTTTCCAGTTATCTTGGCCTCATTCTAGCCAGGAATAGACAACAGGAAGAAGTCAGACTTCCTTCCTGTAATGACACTTCCTGTAAGTTGCATTCACAAATCCATTCACTGATCATAATTTGCCACACTAAGATACAAAGGAAAATGTGAAATGTAGTCTTCATATCTGGCTGCTACGTGTTCAGCTTTAAAAAGCAGAGGCTTTGTTACTGTAGAAGGTAAGAATGGATATAGAAAGCAACTAGCCATCAGTGACACAGGAAGTGATAAGGAATAAATAGAATACTTTGAGTGGGTCTAGATCAGGGGTCAGCAAACTTCTTCTGTAAAGGACTTGGTAATATATATTTTAGATTTTGTAGGCTGCACAGTTTCTGATGCAACCACTCTATTCTGTTGTCATAGCATAAAAGCAGTCACAGACAAAAATAGAAGCAAATAATCATGGCTGGGTTCTAATAACTTTACTTGCAAAAGCAGGTAGAGAACAAAATTTGAGTCATAGGCTATATAGTCTTCTGATCCACTGCCTGGATTGTGAATCAGTAGGAGTCCTTAAAAAATTCATATAAGGGCAATGTGAGGAGAGAGTTTGTCATGGTAGAAGGATCACTGAGCTATTGTTTGGGAGGGAGTTCAGTCTTAGACAGTCACAAATTAGATTTGCAAATTTGTGAAAGTCGTTTTGCCTCATAGAGTAACAGTTTTCTCATTTTGCTAATGAGGGGATTGAATAGAGGCTCTAAAGTTATTTTCACTTTGAAAGACTTTGGAGGTACTGGAAATAAGAAGTCTAATTGGAAAATTATTGAAGATCCTTATGTAAAATGGTGAAGCTGGAACAATAACTAGGGAAAATGGAAAGATAATTTCAAAGCTGTTTTAAAGGGGAAATAAGCAGAAATTGTGATTAGTTGTACAATTAACAAATTGTGATTAGTTAAATAACAGGTTAAGTAAAGTCACAAAATGAAGACTTTGTCATAATGTTAAATACAGATGAAGGAACATACTTGTGTTCCAATAAAACATTATTTATGAACAGTATAATTTACATTTCACATAATGTTTTTATCTCACAATCTATTTTTCTTTTGTTCTTTTTTTCAACCATTAAAAAATATAAAAACTATTCTTAACTTGTGGGCTCTACAAAAACATGTGACAGGCTGAACTTAGCACCATGGATCATGATTTGCCTACTCTCGTTCTATGTGCAGGGAATTCTCTAGCAATAGTACCTGAAGCCTCTCTTGACATTCTTGCTCTGCTTGGGCATCTGGAGAAACAAACTGGGCCTGATAGCTCTAGCCCTTCTGCCTCCTTTCTCTTAGAAGGTAAGAGCACACTTCCTTCTTTTACTCCATAGAGAGTCACTGCCAATTTAAGAGTCAGAGATAGAAAGTCTTCTTGATCTACTACAGTGTGCATTTGTTGATTGCTGGAATTCAATATTAGGATGTTTACTTGCCCACAAATATGAAGTACATCCTTCAACCCCAATTTATCTGAGTGATTTTTGGGGGCATGAAATATTTATCTTATTTAGTTCATAATTTGGATAGTAAGAGAAGAGCTATTTATCAGGTTACCTCAAAGATCTTAGGGATTTATATCTGTTTCCAGAGACCAACAAATCATTGTCTCAAATACTTGGCTACAGAGACTTTAGTGACTGGAAGAACGCCTGGAGCATATTAGTTCATGGCTGAATGAATGAATGAGTACAACTAAATCATGGGGAGGTCCAAATTGCTACTGGGAATGGGATTCTGACATGGGAATGTGAGACAAAGATAGGCTCACTGCACCAAAACAGAGGCCACACTGCAGTTTCAAAACTGTCTACCAACTGATAAATATAGGAGTCAACGGTTTTTAGTCAGATTATTTGGATTAATTCCAAAGACTGAGACAACTGAGAACAAAATTTATATCACAAGACTCTTCCTATTAAAAAAAACTGAATTTACTTTAGAAATAAGAAATATAATGACTACAGATTTTTTAACTTCTGAGCTCCTATTTGAGAAAAAGAGTTAACTTTCTTTTAATAAAAGGTCTTATATGTCTGAGAAGCAGAAAGAGAAAATCCATGAAAAAGAGGTGTATTTGAATTCCTAATTAATTAATTTATAATAATATAATAGGCAAATTAATAACAATTACTGGAAATTGCCATGCAGTCTTAAGGTCAGTACTAGAGGATTTTATACTTTAGACTTCTTGGCAGTCTGGCATCACCTTTTCATTCACTCTTAAGGTCTCTTTGTTTGGTAAGGTGGTACAGAAAAGGCCCTGGGCCTGAATCTCCTTGTGGTGTCTATATGCACATAGTATTTCTCTTACTCCACGTACACTGAACTTTGTCCCCTTTCTACAACCAGTAGCCCAAGTTTCAGCTCTTCTGGGAGGTCTATTTTGATAAATATTACTTTACTAAATACTTGGTTTGTAATAATTCTCTATTTGAGCATGATTCTAATTCACAATCTATTACTATATATGGAGGAGTATTTCTAAGGTGTTGTTCATGCTTTTCTTTAATCCCCTTCTCCTGCATGTGGGCTGGACCTAGTAACTTCTTCAAATACAGAATAAATCAAAAGTGATGTGATGTCACTTTTATGACTTATTTACCAAAGACTTTGACTTCCAACTTTGCAGGATACTCTCTCTTGCTAGAAGACTCTTCTTGCCTTATTGGTTTCCTCACATTGACAAAGCAAGCTACCTTGTGGGAGAGGGCTATGTGTCAAGAATCCAAGCTACTTTGTGGGAGAGGGCTGTGTGTCAAGAATCCAAGGACAGCCACTGTCCAATGACCAGTAAGGAACCCTATCCCTCAGTTCAGCAACTCACAAGGATTAACTATACCATTAATCACATACAATAACTCGGAAGTAAATTCTTCCCTAGGTGAACCCTGAGATGACTGCAGCCTGCTAACACTTTGATTTTGGCCTATGGTTACAGCTAAAATGCATTAGTTTTCTGACCCACAGAAATTATGAATTGTGAGATAATACATTTTGTTTTAAACCATTAAATTTGGGGATTAACTTGTTACACAGTAATACGTAACTAATACACTGCAATAACTAAAGAAAATTCTAATATCTATAAAAATTAAAATAGAACCCCAGTTTGGGAAATATAATATTTACCCCCAATTAGGTGACTGATAAGCAACTTAGATATTTATTTTTCCTTGAATGATACTTTGTTCCTTTCTTGGGAATGAAGGGTTCGTTAATATTGAAAGAATAAATTGTTATGCATTTTAAATTTCTGGTTTCTGATATAAATTATTTCAAGTTTTATGGACTGAACCCCATGATCAGAGTATTTCAGGTTTTAAATTTTGGTAAATCTTTCCAGTAGTGTTTTTTTTTTTCTTCTCTGCACAGAATGATAAATATTTATATTTGACTTTAATGATAATTGTGTATTCTACCATTTTTAGCATATCAAAATAAGTCTTTATTATGGAGAAATGGCAGTTGAATAAAAAACAATAAGCATAAGAACAAAACTGTACATGGATTTAGGCCTAAGTCATTTGAGCAAGTGATGACCTATGGGCACCATGTGTGTGTATATGTGTGTGTGTATGTGTGTGTGTGTGTAGTCACCATGGCAAAAAGAATCTATATTTTATGAAGATTTCATTGAAACTGACTTCAACAATTCTTTGTCTAATCTTATATTGGAAGAACAGCAATAAAATGGACCTCCTACTTCCATTAGAAAATTACAGTCTAATAATATTAAAATGATGATTGTCTAAAATGCTAATGACCCACTTCCTCACAAATCTTGAGTCTCACAAATCAAAATTTGGGTTTGCCAAATAAGTCTTATCTAGCTTCCTTTGGTATGATGATAGATAGTTTCTTATGTGACAAGTTGCATATGGGGACATGAAAGCCTAGAAAAAGCAAAAATAATTTAATTTTCCACTATAGGCAGCAGCTTGTTGTGGTCTTTGCTTATATAGATTTTTAATAAATATAGACTTTCATGGTTGGAAACATCCATCCTGTGCTATTTGTACCAGATTCATATTGTTTAATGGTCTAGCTCTATGAACTGGATGTTTCCTAGGAGATAACTGTTATGAGTGAGTTAGTAAGATAACCTCTCAGGAAAAATAAAAAAGAATGATTGCTCTTCAGTGATGACACTTTGCTTAATGGGGCAATATTTTTCCTTTCAGAACCCACTGCTTCCTGGCTAAGGGGAATGAGTGTACACAGGCAGAAATGTAGCCTGACATTAGTTATTTTCAGGGTACAAAGGGTGGGAAATTTCTTCCCAACATCAAACATGACTGACAATGCAGATAAAGCTGCTACATTGGAATGGCTTACTGGTTTTGTTTTTATTTTCGCAGAAGTAATATGAACAGCACAATAGAATTCAATATGGAGTTTGGGTGAAGTGTTCAGAATCTGCTGAAAATGTACCTATGAAAAGGATTAACTTGCTTTGGCATTATCTGTGATTATTTGGACATTTTCCCTTTAACTCTCACAAGAAATACTACTATTCATCTTTATAGATATATATTTTATTGGGTTTGTTAGTAAATGCTCAGTTCAGGAAATTAGGAGATTATACAACATATACAGATTGAAAACAAAAATTACTCTTCTCACTGCACAGAGATAACTATTATTATTTTCTGGCTTAAATCTCTTGTGTGTGTGTGTTCAGTTTTGTCACTTACTGCCTCCTGTTAGTCATTTACTGAATTTCCATGTTTGGTTTCTTGATCTATAAAATAGTGAAAATAGTAACATTTATTGCATTGTTATGAAGACTAAATAAATTATGTATATTGAAGCCTAGCAAATGAGAAATAAAAGCTATTGATTTTCATATTATGTGTAAATAGTTTGCTTCAAAATGAGATTACATAATATACACGCTTTTTTTTTTAAACTTTAGCAGTATCTTAGGGAAATCATTTATAGTTCGTGAAATTGTATTCTATGATATAATTTTAAATGATTAGATGACATTTTGTAACATGAGTGTGTAACAACTTATCAAATTGCCTTTTACTGGAGGTATAGTTTTTCTTATTACAAATAATTCTATGATTGACCTCCTTTCATCTCCATCTTTACTACTGATCTGACTACTTTTCAAAATGAAGATATATAGGGAAAATTCTTACATCAAATTGCATTTACAATTTAATAACTGTATTGTAAATGTTGTCAAATTGCTCTCATAGGAAATCTGTGAAAGTAATTTTATGTTGAATTAAAAGAATATTAAAAAAATTTCTCTTACTCTTTTTGAATCTCAAAAAATCAAAACCAACATCCACTAATAATTTTATGTGAGTAAAAGTATTGTAATTTCTATTTTTAGATTACTAGTAGTCAGTTTTTATGTGCTTATTGATTATTTCTATCCTCTTTTGGTCTAGGTGTTCATCTTTCAAAACCTTTATTTACTTTTGAATATGAATTCAGAGAGACTAATAAGTAAGAAAGGAAAAAGAAGGCATTTTCTTTTTATACCTTTGACTAAGGACACAAAGCAACCTGGTACTCTGTTAAAACACGGCTTAATTAAGTTTCAAAAGTTTTCAAATTAACTAAAAGCTGACAGGGGTGATTAAATCACTTGGTGTCTGAGTTGATTTGGTTTAAAAAGCAAAATGTAAGGGGAAGTTTTACTTAATTTGCTTCCACATGAGGGTTCCTAATGCTGCTAAACTTTATTTCTACAACTTTTCTTTTTAGAGTAGTTGCAAACAAATATTTCTCTAATAGTGAATTCCATTTCCATGATTGACTTTATCTTTTGTAATGTTCCACTATTCCATGTTAAATATAATGAAAAGCAAAATGTCAAAGATGATGTGACTACATAGAAAACCCAAGAGCATCTACAAACTGCTAGAACTTGGAAATGAGATCAGCAGTCTGGCTAAATACAAAAGCCATTATACAAAAATCAATAGAATTTCTATATATCATAGAAATCAATTAGAATATATTCTTTTAAAAACTCATTCAATATAACTATATGTATATAGTATTAGAAAAAGTATATCAAAAGTCATTCAGGTCTTTTTTGCAGGTAATATTAAATTTTTTACTGAAGATAGAGCTAAATAAATGGAGATAAATTGCATGTGTATGAAAAAATTTAACATAGAAATTATTTCTGTTTTGCCCATATTTATAAATAAATTCAATACTATTCTAATAAATCCCAAAGTACTTTTCTTGGAACTTGTGGCTATTCTAAATTCAGATGGAAGAATGAAAAACATAGAATAGTCAAGATAATTTTTAAATAAATGAATAAAGAGTAGATGGAGCAGTGTCTATTTATCCTACTGGATTTTTGAGACTTTATAAAACTATCTTAAATAAGCCAATGGATGTAGGTACTAGATTAGATGAATAGGTCAAATTGAACAGAATTTAAAAATCCAGAAATAGACCAATGTTTATAAAACATTGAAAAAGTTTGCAGTATAAGTTAGTGGAGAAAGATTGACTATTTAATGTATGGTGCTGAGACAAAAATCACTATATATTTGTATGTTTAAAAAGTAAAATAATATTCCCAGGTCATATTTTATTTACACAAATTTCCAGCTAAATTTAAAAAAAGCAAACTTCTAAAATTTTCATGAAAGAAATAAGAGATGATCTTCATGACACCACAGTGGTAAAAGGTTTCTCAAGTAGAACACAAAACTCACCAACCAGAAATGAAAATATCAGTTTCTCTATGATAAAAAAAAAAAAAAAAACAACACCACTGAGTGTGAAAATAAGTCACAGATTTAGAGAAGGTATTTGGTAAATGTGTATCTGATAAAGGTTTAATATTCACAGCACATAAGCGTAATATTTCTTTTAGGAAAATTGCATATCTGTCTTGCATCCATCCATCCATCCATCCATCCACCCATCCATCGATCCATCCATCCATTCATCCACTCACCTAGCTACTTACTTATGATTCAGGGAAGAAAAATCAGTGGCCAACACATGTGCAATATGTTCAACTTCACTATTGTACCAGTTAGGATCCACTCAGGAGACATTAATCATATCAATAATTTGAACAGGGAAAATGTAATCTAAGGAGTATTTGGTTAAATACTAAGAGAATTTAAATACCAAAAGGACTCTTAGGGTACAGAAATAGAAAAAAACAGCCATTACCTCTTGGTCAAAGGTGAATGAACAGGAAGGGAATTAAGATTTAGCATACTTGGCGTCTCCCCTTCTCTAAAGCTGCCAGTGAGAAGAAACTATTCAGAAAGTCCAGGCTGAACTGATCCATGGGAGCAGCTAGCCAGGTGTTTGAGAAACTTGCCAGATTGCATGGGTAGGTTGGAGTAAAAATATTCAGGTCACAAAGGTACATATTCTACCAAGGATTATGCACATTGATTTTATTTGCTACTGTGCTAAACAAGAAAAACAACGGATTGAGGAAAGGATGTCCCTCCTCACTACAGTTTTGCATGTGGACTTCCCCAAAGGCCTCTATTTGAAGCCTAATATAAAAAGGCAGATCCTCATAGGGCCTGCTCCAGTATCACAGAGAAGTACAAAAAAACAGTGGGTTTAGACCTTAGTCAGTAAATTGGTAACAGTCTACTGGTAATCAGGAAAATGCAGATAGAATAATAAGGGGATACTAATTTAAAAAATTGAAAGATGTGATAATTACCAAATACTGTCAAGGATGTGAGAAAATGAGAAGAATGATGTATTGCTGGTAAAACATAATCAACAAAGCTATCTTGAATAACAATTTAGCAATCTTAAGAAAAGCTGAAGATGTCTATGCTGTGTAGCCTGAAATGCTACTTCTAACTACAATGGAGGTGATCTGGCATAAGAGTACAAGGAGATATGTATGAGGCTATCTATTGCAGCTTTAATTTTAATGACAAAAACTGATTATCACCTAAAAGGCTATGCACAGGGGTAGTATGCAATAATTTGTTGTATTTTCCAGTGGCATTTTAAGTATGCAGTAGTTTAAAAGGATGAATTAGACCTAAAGATATCAATATTGATAATTTTCAACAGTAATGTTGAATGAAAAAAGTTGCAGAAATTCTCTTTAATATTATAATATTTAGATAAATTTTTAAAACAGACACAACTGCTCAATTTCATGGATTGCTTTTTAAACTTTTCTGTAAAGGGCCAAATAATATTAGGCTTTGCAGGCCACATATAGTTTCTGTTGCATATATTCTGTTTCAACCCTTGAAAAACATAAAAAAAATATTATAACTCATGGGCCATAGGCACAGGCCATGGCTGGGAATGATACAAAAGTCAGAGTTTGTCACCCTCTGCTCTGAATTGTTTGTGGAAACTACATACATATGGAAATGTGACTGTGAAGGTCATGTAACAACTCCACAGTGCAGGCTACTTCTCAGAGGGGAGTGATAACATCAGATTGGGAGTTAAGATAGAATGGTCGTAATTTTCTGGATTTGGGAAGAGAGCACAAACATATCTCCCATACTATTCTTTTAATTTTTCTGTATATTTAATATATTTTGTAATCAACATAACTTGAAAAAATATAATGAAAACTGTAGGCATATACAATTTGCAGATTTAGACTCACAGACTGTAGGTTTGATGCAGAAATGAGCAACCGAAAATTATTTTTCTATTAATTTTTAGTCTTATTTTTATGAATACCTATATTCAGAATTAATGCTGTATTTTCATGTGTTACATTAGTTTGTAGTTGTCTTTCATAATATTTATGAAGAGATGGGGAAAGCTATTTAAGGAAGCAAAATATTGAAGTAGGTAATTTTTCAAGGTCTACAGAAAAAATAGAAAATTATTTGAGGGAGATATTACCTTGGTGATGTTCAAAGATGAAGAAGGCTTCATATTAGAGAAGCCACACTTTCAAAATGATGGATTTAATTTTTAAGGCATGAGCTTTGAAAATGATGTCCATATCATGAATTTGTGGGATAAGAAATTTGCTGATTCCTAAATTCTTATGGAGAAGCAGCAAACTTTGAATTACAGAGTAGAATTCATGACAGATTTTATCTAATCAGATGTAACAGTCTGCATTTAAAAATACATTGGGATGCAGTTGTTTCTGTTATTGGTTTGGTAATGAAAAAAATCAGATCACAGAGACCAGTGCTCTCTATAGAGATGTGAAGGAGATAGTCATAGCTGCTATTCAAATGGATAGAATCCTTAGGATTCTGTTTTGCCTTTGTTGAAGGTCACAGGGTGTCCTCTCAGGGGCAATGTAATGTAGTCAGACGTTAAAAATGAGTAGCCTTTAATTTAACTTACCTAAACATTTTGGTGCAATATCTGCTACAGAAGTCATTTTAAAGGTGATTTTAAAAAGATGACCAAACTAAAAATAGAGATCATTATACAAAGGCTAGTACACACTCAAGGAGGTCAAAAGCTCTTTATAAGAATTAATTGAAATTTGTAGCTCTCTAGAGAAGTAAATAAATATAATTTCTCTTATAGTGGAGTAATCTTGGCCAAGTAAAGGATTGTGTTGGTGTGAACCTTAGCTCAGAGTCAAATGGTGAGTCATTATCTAGAATGCACAGAAGCCTTAGGATTCTCCTTCATGTTCTCTTTCTCAACTATTGTACACCTAAACCTGTAAGTATTCATAAGAAAAGAACCAAAACCAAAACAAACAAACAAACAAAAAAAAAAGGCACAGAAAACAAATGAAATCTAGGTCTATGACACTGATCTTTGTACTAAAGCATTTACTTAATCCTAAGGGCGTTTATCGAGTTTGTCCGCCATACACTTATTACACCCTTGACTTTGATTTCCTTGAGTGTAGTTTGATGATGATGATTATTACTAAGTATCTTACAGCATTCTTTATGACACAACACATAAAATATCTTTAGCTTTGGGGAAAAACTTGTTCTAGAAATATAAAGTTCATTTCAGATGATAAATTTGGTAAAACATCTACCAATGTAAATGAATTGGTCATTGACAGTATGTGTGTGGTTATGTTCCCAGTAATGTGGAAACCATTCTTGATGAGGAAGTCTGGCAATTTATATAAATGCTTGAAAAATATGGTCTTCTAGATAATTTTTAAATGCAAACCACCACATTTCAGAAATGGAAGGGTAATTTTTTCAGGTTCTGTGATATATGGTCAATAATCATTCAGCAATATTGCAACTCAGCAAGATGTGTAATTAATCTGTTGAAAAATTACAGAGTTTGCAATAAAGAACAAGAGAAATATTAATGAGACATTTTGGTTAGCAACGGAAGATTTCACATGGCTCTGATAAATGGTGATCTCCTGCTAAATTTCATGGACCAGATGAGTTGATTGTTAATGTATTAAATTTTAAATCAGTATATTTTGTATAAGGGTTTCTTGCAGGGATTTGTTTTCTTAAAAATGTTTTACTCTATCTAATTTAAAACTAACTCTAAAATCCAAAGAATAAATCTAAGAAAACTATCTATGTTGGAGAACAATTTAACAAATTTCCCTAGGAAATCAATTTCATGGAATATTGCTGGACTGGCATTTTTCTTCTTCTAGTACTCCTGAGAATACTGCAAAGACAGGACAGGTACATTTAGTGAATGGTTATGATAATAAGTTTAATTAAGATAAAACAACATTAATTCAATGGTTTGACTGTGAAGTTGGCGACACCTCTTTCTCTATGCTGCCAAAATCATAATTTCATGAGTAGATCTGTCAGCTAGTTTAGAAGAGCTGAACTGGAGAGTTTTTTTCCCAGCCTTCCTTGAGGGACCTATACCTTTCTTTTGTTCATGCAGCCTTCCTGATTACTCAGGGCAATTATTTCTAAACCCCTTGAGACCTGTAAAGTCCCACAGTCACCTTGTCAAACACATTTTTAGACTCATGAAAATCAGCATTTTACTTTTTTATTTTATTTTATTTTGTCATAGGATGGAGAACAACTCATTTCTAACCCAAAGTCTTCAGTTTTTTAGTTGTATGTACTTCAGGTAAACTGAATGTTTGATTATTTATTCCCACGTACACACTGCACAGTGAAATGGTTAGTATACTCAATTGAATTAACATATCTATCATCTATTTTGTGTATGTGTAGCAGAAGTACCTAATATCTACTCTTTTTACCATTCTGAATGAACCTGATCTCATATGAAGTCTCTGCTTTTATCCTCTTCCTTCCTGAGTTACTTCCTTAATATCATCCTAATCCTTCAGTAACTGGCAGAAAAGATCATATCACAATGAGAGGAAGACTGCTCTCTAACCAAACGTCAACCTCCTGTTCCTAAAGCACAGTGTTAACAAGTTAAGAATTTTGATTACTATTCACTCAAACACATTTTCTGTCTGAACTGCTAAGAGGTCTTCAATTATACAAATCTACTACCTGGATATAGGATTGAAAGAGAAATGTCAACACCAACATTTTACTGGTTGCTGATTATTGGTGTACATGAACCTGTTCAAATTCTATTCTATGGATGATTGGCACAAGTGTGACCATCTTAGTGATGAGAAGGAATAGTGTGAGCAAGAATTCACAAATATAGATTATAACTTTCTAAAGACTCATGAAATCAGTTAAGTCTAAACTAATTCTCATTTTGGGAATGTCTTCTATTAAATTGTTCATAGATGACTCTTGCTTTAGTCAACCTTGCTGTAGTAAAAAATAATAACAAAACATTTTTGATGTTTATTTTAAATTTGGTGGTTATGGTTCTGCCCTACATTTCTTCTTATTCCAAGACTCAGGCTAAAGGTGCAGTCCAGATTTGGAACACGGGGCTGGTTTTCTGGCAAATGATAAAAAGCAAAGCTTAGCCAAAGTATAAATCCTTGCCACTCATAGTTTGGTCTGATGCCCAACAACTTCAGCATCACTTGCTAACTTGTTAGAAATATAGCATTTAAGGTCCCAATCCAGAACCATTGAATGAAAGTCTTCATTTTAACAGAATCTTCAAGTAATTTGCAATTATGCTTGAGAAACACTGGTATACATTATAGTCTCTCATAATCATTGACCAAAGCACTTGAGGTGGCCAAACCTAATGAGTCAGGAAACTATATACCCACAGACAGATATTGTAAGTCACATGGTAATGCATACAAGTATATAAGTCTCTTTGAAGAAGGGAACAAAGAGCAAAAAAAAGTAACATGATCTATACTCCTTAAAGCTTCTGCTCATACCAAGTGGGGCTCATTATTTTTTTAAGCATCCTATTTCAACTGTGGGACATACCTGCTAATCTCATTTTAGCCATTGAGTTTACCTTTCTCCTCTGCAGTGAAGAAAACATCTACTTCCTATTCCATATAACTTCTGTTCAATGAAATAAACACATTGACTACATTCTTGACTCACCCAAGTATCATCCAAGTTAAACAGACCTCAGCTACTTGGCATTTTCCTTGGGTTATCCTGGTGTCCCTGCTTGTTAGCCAAGCTGCTCAGGTTGAAGAAACTAGAATTAAATATGACCTTTTAGTATCTTCCCTGCATAGAAAATAATAGTACTTTTAACCTCTCTTGGTCAGGATATAATACTTCTGTAATCAAAGTTTGCATTTGGATTATAGGCGTTGTGTCACATTGTAGGTTCCTTGCCTATCTGTGTCACCATCCTAAATTTCCTTTTGGTTTTTGTATTTGTATGCATGTGTGCATGTGTCTGTTGCAGTACTAGGGATTGAATCCAGGGCCTTGTGCATGCTACGCAAGTGCATTGTATCACTAGTCCCTTCTTAGATCTTTTACTATTAGCTGCTGTCAAACCATTTTTTTTCCAACCATTTATGTCATTCTATGTCCAAGTTACTGATTATTTGAATTCATAATAATTCTTAAAAATTAATATTGTGATGTTCACTCATTCTTTTGGAAACTAAAAATTTTTAAATTCCTTATTACATTAGGTTATAAATTAAATGTCCTCCCAGTTTCAAGTAAGCTGTGGCTATATTAAGCAAGCATATATTAGGGAAAGGAGCACATACTGTATGTGGGAACATGACATGTAATATAATTATGGGGATTCTCTTTAAGAAAAAGAATTCTAATATTTTTTTTCAAATTTCACAAGATCATTGTTAGGCTTCCTCCTTTGAACATTACCCAAGGAAGTAGGGACCCTGAAAATTAAGCATTGTTAGTTTCATAATAATTGTGCCTTTGAATTTGGGAAAGGATATACGAGAACT
Organism: Sciurus carolinensis; assembly: GCF_902686445.1. Classification (NCBI taxonomy): domain Eukaryota; kingdom Metazoa; phylum Chordata; class Mammalia; order Rodentia; family Sciuridae; genus Sciurus; species Sciurus carolinensis. The sequence goes on from NC_062219.1 coordinate 90,694,373, forward strand.
TGAAGTGTCACACAGGAGAGTGGCATTACAGATTTTAAAAAAAACTATCAAGAAAAATAAGGGTAGAGAGGATAAAAAATGTTGACTATAAGCTAAAATCAAGAGACTGAGTAAATTGACAAGTTAATGCAAGATTGATACTCTGTTCTTCCTTTATTTTTCAGATTATGAATAAAACTCTTAAACCAAACAGGGCCATTAGAAAATTCATTCTGCAGGAATATGTGATTGATTTATTATTCCTTTTTCTTTTCTTTCATTTATTTAGAATTCCCTTATTTTGGCCAGCAAATTTCCTGTCAAACACATATTAATTATACATTATGCACCATAATCCATCCCTTGCCAAAAATTCATCATTCTAATATCATACATTTTCCCATTTTTTAAATTGGTGCCTTAGAGTTGTACATAATGGTGGAATTTCTTGTTACATATTTGTATTTGCACACAATATAACAATATAATTTAGCCCAAATCATTTCCCAGTGTTTCCTTTTTTCCTTCCCTCTTCCCTTCCCCTGTTCCCTTTCCTTTACTCTACTTGTCTCCCTTTGATTTTCATGTGATTCCCCACACCTTTCTTTGACCTTCTCTCACTTTTAAGTATGAAAGAAAGCATATGACCCCTGACTTTCTGAGTTTTACTTATTTTGCTAATGTTACCAAGTTTATCCATTTTTCTGCAAATGACATAATTTCAGTCTCTCTTATGATTGAATAAAACTCCATTGTGTATATACACCACATTTTCTTTTTTCCATTAAGACATTGATGGACACCTAGGCTGGTTTCATAGTTTGACTATTGTGAATTGTGCATGTTATAAACATGTATGCATGTATCACTATAGCATGTCAACTTTAATTCTCTAGGATAAATACTGAGGAGTGGGATATCTGGGTCATATGGTGGTTCCATTCCTTGTCTTTTGAGGAACCTCCATACTGATTTCCATAGTAGTGATGCTGGCCATGAGAATCAGGACTGAGTTCTATTTCCCCAGAACATTGAGGATTGAACACCTGAGAGACTCCAAGGCAAGTATGGAAAGCAAGTTTTATTTAAATGATAGAACAGAGATAGACTTCTCCACAGAGTCGGGGACCCACAGCAGGTGTCCAAGAAAGTAGGGGTGTCCTTTCTTTTTTATAATTTTAGAATTCCTTTGTTCTCATGGCCTCTCCTCCCCACATCCTATGTGATCAGTGACCAGAAGGTAGGCCAATGGTAGAGTGATCCAGGCAGGAAAGGAGCAGCCCAGGAGGTATTAATTAACAAGTCCTAAAACTCCCTGTAGGGAGGAACAATTCCTTGGATGCAGGTCACCTTGGCAACAGGTGGAGAAAGGGGAAGTGCTCTGGAGGTATTAGCATTTTGTTTCTTTTTGAATCAGCTCCCGTTTTTCTGACCCAGTCATTCATTAACTATATTGACTGCCTTTTTGTCCCCTGACCTCAGTGGTCGTACTAATTTACAATTCAACCATCAGTGTAAAAGTGTTCCTTTTTCTTCACATCCTCCTTACACCATACATTTTAAACAAAAACATACATATTATATTTTTATACCATTATAATGTAAATTTAAATTTGCTGTATTATTCAGACCTTTCCAGAAAAACAATCAATATGATGCATATGTACCAGAACTAATAGAGAATTAATAGAATGCACACACACGTGTGCATGCACACACACACACACACACACACAAGCACAAAACACCTATGTAGGGAAGGGGGGGGAGAGAGAGAGAGAGAGAAAGAGAGAGAGAGAGAGAGAGAGAGAGAGAGAGAGAGGTTGTGATTTGTGATTTACGGAATCAGCTAATATGATTATGTAGGCTAGCAAGTCCAATTCTGCAGAAATGGTAGGCTGGAGACCCAGGGAAGAGTTCATGTTTTATTCAGTTCAGATCTGAAGTCTGACTTCTAGGAGAATTCCTTCCTGCTCAGAAGAGGTCAATTTTTGTTCTTTAATGTTCTTCAACTAATTGAATGAGGCCCACCCACATTATGGAGAGCAATCTGCTGCACCCCAAATCCACCAATTTTAGTCTTAATCTTATCTGAAAACAACCTCCCAGACATATTCAGAATAAGGTTTGACCAAACATAGGCACTTCAGCCCAAACTAGTGAACATTTGAAATTAACCATTACATTTTAAATCATGAATATTAACTGAAAGAAGACTTGAAAGATATTATTTGTACGCCCAAGCCTTGTTTGCTACTGAGAACTTTGAAGTCTTAAGGGTCATATTCCACATTCATTCCAAGTTTTCTTCAGACTCCTTCTTATGGAAATGTTCCAGATAATTTAACAAGACTCATGAAGCCCACATCTTGACCTGTTTCTGTTGATTCAGATTTAATATACAATTTTATTCTTTTTTGGTACAGAAATCTGAAAAGAGATGAGGTTGATGAATTAAGATATGAGTTTAGGAGTTTTCTGATCTCCCCAAGTTCAAGTTTCCAAATGATTCCCATGATGCAGGGAGAGGGCATTTCCATGAAGTCTTTTTTTTTTCTGAGAGCTTAGACCATTAAGACCACATAATTAACAAGAGAGACTGAGGGCTGAGAGTATTGCAACAAAATATATAACCCTTTGTCAATATTATTTTTGCAGGTTGAAAAATCAGCATGTGAAAGTTCACCAGGGTGGGTGGGAAGGCCTATAAGGATGGACTTCAAAAGAATAGTTGAAAGCCTGAAAGTCACATGATGTGATCAAATACACAGATATGGATCACAAATTGTGGGTGTGTGGGGAAGGGGAAACTTTGTGGGCTGGCAGGGTGCTCTTCCTTTCAGATCCACCATCTATGGTGGACCTACTACCAAGAAGCAGATTTTCATAGAAGACTATTACTCTTGAAATCAAATCCACGAATACAAAGAAATGATAAAAGCTGAAATCCAGAATAAGGAATGAATTCTTCCTGATTAGATTGACCTTTGCTGGTAAGCAATTAGAAGATGAACATACATTGTTTGGCTATAACATTCAAAAGAACTCCACTCTTTGTCTTGCGTTAAGGTTTTGTGGTGGGGCCAAGAAAAGAAAAAAGTAGTCTCATAATACTCTTAAAAGAATAAGCATAAGAGAAAGTTAAGTTGGCTTCCTTTAAATATCAAGAGGTGGGAAAGAAGGACAAGCTTATTTGCCTCTGTTGCCAGAGCCTTCAGATGAATGTGGTGCTGGTGGTGTACTTATGGCCAGTCACTTTGACGGATATTGCTATGGCAAGCCTTGTCTGTGACTCTGCTTCAATAAACAAGAGGCCAAGCCATTGTGTATGAGTTAATAAACTACACAAATCAAAATTACAAACTGCACAGAAGAAAGCACAATAGGACAATTTTAGTTTGTTAGGTCTTCCACCCTGAACTTTATGGAAACCCTTGAACATCTTGATTAAATAAAAAATAATTTATGTGTATGTATCCTCCAATAAGGCTTAACCAACATCTGAATACCAAGGCCCCTTTATTAAATGTTTTCACTCACTTGATTTTCTTTAATAAACTCCCTTTTTCAGAGTAATTTTAGGTATGCAGCAAAATAGAGCTAAAAGTACAGAAGGTTCTCATATACCCCTGTTCCCACCTAGGTTATCCCCCCTTTTTTAATATAACAAATTGCTGCTCTATAACAAGAGTAAGACAACAGTTCCCAGTAGGCAGTGGAATTCTTGATGGACTGTTAGAGGGAACTTTCTCACTGACACATCTGTTCTCTGCTAGATTAGTTTTCTGTTGAACTCTGCAATCTTCAGTTGTTCATATGAATCTTCCCAATACTATGAAGCAAACTGTCATCTATAGGGGTTTCATCTATTGGGGTTATGAGGCATCAAGGTATGGTTTGAGAGGGTAAAAAGGAAACCTCTGAGATTTCTTTGCAGTTGGTCTCTTGTTTTCTCAGTATCAGTATCCACAACACTATAGGCAATGGTAAGGTACTGCTCCATGTAACAGAGGGGTCATTTTGCTTCTCTTAAGACAATGGCCCAGGAAGATGGCACATGTCAAAATCTTTTAAATTTTTATTTATTTATTTATTTATTTATTTATTTAGAATCATTGTACACAAATGGGGTACAACTTTTGTTTCTCTGGTTGTACACAAAGTAGATTTGCACCATTTGTGTAATCATAATGTACATAGGGTAATGATGTTTGTCTCATTCTGTTGTTTTTCCTTCCTCCACCCCCTCCCCATCTCTTTTTTTCCTCTATACAATCCATTCTCCCTCCATTCTTGCCACCCTTCCATCCCCCATTATGTATCATCATCCGCTTATCAGCGAGATCATTCAGCCTTTGTTTTTTGGGATTGACTTATCTCACTTAGCATGATATTCTCCAACTCCATCCATTTACCTGCAAATGCCATAATTTTAAAACAGAGAGTTTCTAACCACCATGATTTAGCTCTTGCTCCATGACAATGAGACTCTCCACTTTAAGCCCTATACTTGTTTTTAACTTCTGGATTTTTTTCTGAATCACGTTAGTTTATTCTCTTCTTTACATTGCTATGATTCCTCCACTCCTCTCGTTCTTGGGGTGCACATGGCCACTGACCATGTGATCGATGAGGTCCTCATCAATAGGTGAAGTACTTATCTACAGAACTGGCAGATGTTCTCAATTGGCAGGATCTCTTGTTATTGGAGGGTGCAAGTGCATTGATTATTATTATTAATTATTATAGTGGATTATAATAATATTAATTGCACCATTTACTGGGTATGTATTCTGTGCCAAGGACTACACAAAGTACCTAATGTAATATAAAGCTGATACTCCGCCTCCCAACCACTTGTCAATCTGTGCTCTGCCTGCCTCTTACCTTACAGGAATTTCCGGCCTCCCCACCACCTGTCAATCTGCACTCTGCCCGCTTCTTACGTTAGAGGAATTTCCGGCTTTAGCTGCCGCCCTTTTCCTGCTTCCCATGTTATGTCCTAACATGCTAGATAGCTATTGGTTCACCAGTCAGCTTGCAAGTATTCTCCTCTGCTATTGGTTTCTTCCAGCCTGCGAGATTCCAATATCTGGGAGAAGCTACACGCCATCTTTCTCTTTTTTCCTTTCTTTTCACCCTGTAGCGGACGTGTTAGTCGTCCGCATAATAAAGTCTCTTTATTATGAGGCCTCCTGTCTGCGGTGCATTTTTCTGGGAGCTATTGGTGAGCCACAACTCAGACGAGCAAGCGGGCGGCAGTTCAGCAGGAGCGTGCAGCAGAGGCTAGAATCACTGGGGGTTCCAAGCTGCCTTACACCTAAGATTTGTTTTTTCATTTAAATATTTGCATTGACTCTGAAGAGTGGGTATTATTATCCCGGTTATAAGAGGCAACTGAGGCACATGGAAGTTTACTGAAAGTCTGTTAAAAGACAAACTGTACAATAGTAACAAGAGCACTGCTTTTTAAGCTGACTAGACAGTGTAATTTTGTCACCTCATTGTAGTATCTTATTTTAAACAAGCCCACACTGACACCTGCCATGTACCTGTTTCAATGGTCACTCATGTTGTGCTGTGAAGGGACTTCTGGTGACTGCCCTACCCACCCAGATTTCAGAACTCTACAGTAACAACTTCTGTGCAACAATGAATTCTGTATCAGATAAATCTCTAACAGAAAAAAAAAACAACAACTTTCCTTCAATTGGAGGGGATAGAATCCAGTCAAACAAGTTTCAGAGAGCTCATAGTACTTTAAAAGGGAAATATCATTGGGTTTAAAGTTTTGTACTCCCTGTGCAGCTGGTGAGTGCAGGATCTCCAGCAAGACTGGTTCACCTTGAACTCTCACCCCATCTTTACTGTGAAACTCGGGCAGATTACTTTCTTAGTTTGTTCCAGTGTAAAAAGGGAATCATAATTGAACCTATCTCATAAAATTGTAATGCAAGTAAAATAAAATAATATGTAAAGCATAACACAAGGTCTGGCACATTGCAAACAATCAATATTAAAAGCTATCACCAGTGTTGGTAGTAATAAGTAAATGCTTAAACTCCATTATGTTTGACATAATAGTTAGGAGATGGGCTCCAGAGCCAGATCCCACGAACTAGGGGTTTGACCCAAGGAGAGCACCTCCATCTGCCAGATGCTTAGCTTCCTCATCTGTAAAATGGAGGTAACCACAGTGCATACTTTATGAGGTGGTGGGAAATGAGTTAGATATACTTGTTAAAAACTGCAAATTTTTTTTCCTTCCCATGAAGTTTTCCTTCCTGGATCCACCTACTTGGGATTTTTTTTTTTCTTCTTCTTGTAAACAGGTAGAGGGTGTATCACTTATTTCAACAGATAGCACATGCAAAGCAGCAAGGTTCCACTGCTGTTTCTATGTTCTTCCTTTCATCTAGTATATAAATTCCTGGATAAAAGTATTCATGTTACCATTACCACCCACAAAAACTGCCTTACACGTATCTCCATTTAATATGTATTTGCATATGTTTGATAGTGAGTTTAAGACACTATGTAAATACAAATGTTTAGGGAGATCAACAAGTTATGTTGAGTGAATGATCAAAAAGTTATTTATTTAATATGTACACTAAAAATCCACCATGCACCAGGTATTGTTTTGGGAAATTGTAGCAAACAAAGAGGTTTCATTTTGAAGGGGAAGGTTTTGTGTGTTTCATTCTGAGGCAGTTTGGGGTTGAGAACATGCTGGTGAAATATCAAAGTGGAAAGATGGAAATGGAAAAATTTTTGTATTGAGTTGGTGAGACAGAGCGTGTGGGAGGTAGTGATGTTAATTATGTTGCAGGCAGGCCTGAGGTATTGTTCTTTCCAGTCATGAACCGCTTTCTATGCTGTGTTTCTTTAGTAGCCTAGGTTTTGTGTCCCTGTCTCATTACTGAAATTCTGCCCCTGGCCCTGCCGGTCGCCTTTGTCCATCCCTTTTACCTATGGCACTTATTGGACCTCTTACTGAGACTGTTTGCTTAAATTGTGTCTCTTCTTTGATATTTCTCTCATTTTTTTCATGTAAGAAAGGAAGGGTGGGGGAGAGAGAACTTAGCCATTCTATCAATTAGAGGTAATCTATAAAAGAAAGAAGCAAAGGTAATCCAATCCACTGCCTATACTATTTTTATTTATATAATAACCATTTGTACAGTACAGTTTATGAAGACTAATCTGTGCTTAAAGTGCCAAATAATATTTGCAGGACTACAGATAGATCATTTATATTCTCTGGGAGTTGTTTTGTAGGAATGAGGTTGAAGAAACAGATTACAAGGTAATGAGATCTTCATTTGAGAACAGGTACCTAAGCTACTGGCAAGTCAGGGATTGAAGAAGGCTTTACTGCTCTTCACAATTATAAGAAATCCAGGATCTGTGACAAGCCTGCACAGGGATACTCTATTTGACTCAAAAGATTTTGGGACAGATGTGTTCCACAATTGGGGTCCTACTGTCCTTTGATTTTATCAAATTCTTTCTCTTATCTAACAGTGTCTATTTCTCAAGTTCTTTTTCATTCGTTTCTTTGTATTCTGGGGCACTGGGATTTGATATTCAAAGGCCTATTTAATATTTTCTTGGAAGACTTACAGTAATGAATGACATCCCTATTGGTCACAATGGTGTGTTTAATGACAGAAACAAAGCCTGGATCAGTTTCCACTTCTAATTCTGACCTAGTCAGCTCTTCCACTTCCATCACCAAAGGGATAAATGCTTTTCTTTCTTTTTTAACCCATCTGTAGTGCTTTTAAACCTGAAAAACATCCCTGAAGGCAAAAAGCCAATGCTTTAAAAAAAAAAAAAAAAAAAAAGCCTATCTTGCTGCAAGTTAATACTTCCTAATTGAAGACAATAGCACTTCCAAACATACAACATGTCCTCATACAGCTAAAAGTCTGCCTCATCTAGAATTTTGAAACTGTGCCATAGAATGCACAGAAATCCCACAGGAAGTAATCAAGCCAAGCAGTTTAACTTAAAACAAAAATAAGATAGAAATGAGGTCGAGTGATCATATATTAAACATATACTATAGCCAAGTCTAGCATGCTGCCCAGCATCAGATATTTTTGGAATATATACCAGCCTATTCCAGTGTTGTAAAAATTACAGAATTAAGAGAGGGTCTTGGGTATGGCGTGGGTGCAACCTTGACAAGTAGTGAGAGTCTCCCCTGTCCTATCGTTGACCTTGAGGAGTAAGGGCTGAGGATATTCTCTGATGTCTATTAAATCTAGTTGATTCTAATAGTAATGGTGAAGGATCGAATTACCCAGGGAAATTATTTATTTGGGGCCTTGGCTGACTGGACTGGTAATAAATGAAAATATCTAACTAGCTTTTGATTTTTTAAGGTTTGTTTTGTGACTGATATTTGTATACTATTATGTTATTTTAGGGCAAGAGTTTTAGAAATTCTTTTTTTGTTTTCTTATGTAGAGGACAGAAATCTTAAAGGCAAAAATTTAAATGAAACTCCAAGTTATAAAGAAGGAATTGCTCTGTCTGTAGTGTAGTCCCTCCTGCTTCTCATGCACCCACCGAGGCATTTAAAGAACTTTAGGGCTCTGTGGACGACAGTTTAGAAGCCACTGCCCTAGAATTTAAATTCCTAACAGTCTACAAACCAGTGGTAAGGGGACACATTCTGAAGTTAGGTGGACCTAAGTTCTTATCCTAACCCTAGGGTTTATTGTTCTTGTGAACTTGAATAAGTCCTCCTACTTTCCATGTTTCATTTTCCTTAGTTCTGACATGAGGGTGACAACATTAGTGTCACAGGTTAAGAATTAAGGGGTTCTTAATCTTTTCTTATGCCGCAGAATCCTGTGGAGCCATTGAAAAATAACACATATAGGATTATAAAGAGAAACAACCATATCGAAATACAGATATCAAAATAGTAAATGTCATGGGACATAGTAATATATATGATTATTTGCACATTAAATACAAATATCTATTATAAGTCCAACAACTCAATTTATGAGGTAATGATGAGGACAATCAGTTTTTTAAAAATAGTATCACACACAAATAATAATGCAATATTCAATGGGATATTGTACTTCTATTGAAAGAAATGCTGGGCTAGGGATTTATCTCAGTAGTAGAGCACTTGTCCAGGATGTATGAGGTCCTGTGTTGAATCCCCAGGAAGAAAAGTTAAATTTCAGTTAAAGGTTCATAAAAATAGAGATATAAGCTCTCCCATTCAAATTTCTGAAACTTTAACTTTTCTGGTGCTATGGTTTGGATGTGAGATGTCCCCCAAAAGTTCACATGTGAGACAATGCAAAAAGGTTTGGAGGAGAAATGATTGGGTTTTAGCTTAATATAATCAGTTAATTAATCCCTGATGGGATTAACTGAGTGGTCACTGGAGGGAGGCAGATGGGATGTGGCTGGAGGAAGTGGTTCATTGGGAGCATAGCTGTGGTGTATATATTTTGTATCTGGAGAGTAAAATCTCTCTGCTCTCTGGTCATTGTGTGAGCTACTGTGGTCTGCCACATTCTTCTGCCATGATTTTCTGCCTCACTGAGCCCTGAGGAATGGAGTTGGCCTATGGCTTGAGACCTCTGAAACGGTGATCCCTCAAGAAAACTTTTCCTCTTCTAAAGATGTTCTGGTTGGGTCTTTTAGTCATAGCATCAAAAAAAGTTGACTAAAACAGCTGGACTTTGAATTAAGAACCCTGAATTAAAGTTTAGCTCAATATTTAGAGAACAGACGTTGAAGGCATATTTGTTATTTTTATAATTATTTTGTTATTATAGTTATTAGAATCATTACCATTTTCTTCAGTTCATAAGACAGGAATATGCACTTGTAATTATTGATTTTAGCAATAATGTTTTAAAGTTCTTAGGAAATCCTAAGAAAGTTTAAGCTGAGTATTTGTTAATAATATGGAGTAAACTATTTCTTACAAAGCAATACTACCTTTGATTTTTACCTTTTAAAGACTTCAGTAAAAACCAATGGCTATGAATTAATGATGGTTGATGGTGTTTTATGAATAATTTATATAGCATAGTATTATTTAAATGTTAGTCTATCTCAAATAATATAGTCTCACATAGACACAGGTCCTAAGTGTGGTAGTCTCAGTATTTTTTGAGGGGGTATGCTGACTACTGTGCCTATAATTCTGGCTGTTATCATCAGGTGATGGTAAAGCAATGCAAATTAATTTTACACTTGATATTTTTAAGAACAAAGAAACTCATTAAAATAAGACTATTGATTTTTCATTAAAACTTTATGCAAGGATATTTTGTTAAAAATATGAAAGATTGGAACTATTAATAATTAGATGACTTGCTATTTTCAAAGTTTTTAATCTGTTTGACAAGACTTTTTCTTTTCAGTCACAATCCTAGTATGTTTTTGCTCTCATCTCATTGCTCATCTGCACATTTTGTCACTTGAAACAATTCAGCTTAAAAATCATTGTAAGTTACATAAATCTCTTCAGAAGTTTCTTGAAGAGGCAGCGATGGGAGAATTCTATGACTCAATATCAAGTAAAACTTCCTGGAAACTTTTCTTACTCATCTAACCCTCAGAAACCAAATTGTGGACATCCTTCCCACCAGTGAGTTCTTTCTTCCTCTAAATCTTAGTTCACATGCAACCATATGTAACTTGACACATATTAACATGTTGAACTGACCAGCATCTAGATTAAGAAATGGAATCTTGCCCTGAAACCTTCTCATGTGCTCCTTGAGTACTGCCTGCTCCCTATAAGGATAGCAATAGCTTTTAACAGTTTGGATTAATTTTGTCTGGGTGTATTTTATATAAACAGAAACAAATACTACTCTTTGATTCTGGCTTAAATCAGTAAATGCTATGTTTGTGAGAAACATCCATACTGATACATGTAGTTGAGGTTATTAATTCTTCAATGGCATTCCATTGTGTGAATGCACCATGGTCTGGCTGTTCTTCCTGGGCATTTGACATTTTTCAGTTTGGGGCCATTAAAGGAGTACAGGTAGGCATACAACAATTGCAAGTCTTAGCTGAGCACATGAATGATCTCTGGGATTAAACAGGAGGCAGCATTGTTTTGTCTTATTGAATACATACAAACTAAAACAGAGTATGGCATTATCAAAGGACACTGACCTGAATCAGAGATCTTACAACTTAACAAACTTTACTTAATAATCTCTGTTTGAAAATAATCAAAATTTTAGATAAAGCAGAGAGAAGTTAGAAGTTTTATGTTAGATTCCCACCACTATAATGAAATATCTAAGACCACTAACTTACAAGGTGAAAAGATTTAGTTTGACTCACAGTTTTGGAAATTCTAATCCATGATGGATTGGCTCCCTTGCTTTGGGCCTATGGTAAGGCAGGACATCATGGTGGGAGCCTGTGATAGAGCAAAGGGGGAGTTTAGATGATCAATTTTTATATACTTATTGTTTCTCTTATGTGTATTTAATGGTATAAATTTTCTTCTCTATACTACTTTTGCTGCATTTCACAATATTTGATGCTTATTTTTAATATCATGTAGTTAATATTTTAAAATTTCTTTTGTAATTTCTTCTTTGGCCCATGTGTTATTTATAAGTATTATTTGATCTCCAAATATTTTGGAATTTTCTAGCTATATTTCTATTATCTAGCTTAATTCCATTGAGGTTCATGAGCATACTTTGTATAACTTCTGTTTTTAAAAATTTGTTAAGATATGATGGACTGGGGATGTAGCTCAGTTGGTAGAGTGCTTGCCTTGCAAGCACAAGGCCCTGGGCTCAATCCCCAGCACTGCAAAAAAAAAAAAAAAAAAAAAATTGAAAATGGCCCAGAATGATGTTGTATATGTTGAATCATGTTCAATTTAATATCACTTTAAAGAGAATGTATATGCTGATGTGTCTAGATGGAACCATACTATAAATGACAATTAGTTCAATTTATTGATCAGTTATATCCATACTGATATTCTACCTGCGGGTTCTACCAATTATTGAAAGAGGCTTGTTAAAAACTCCAACTGCAAAAGTGAGTTTGTCTATTTCTCTTTGAAGTTGTGTTAGTTTTGTCTCATGCATTTTGATACTGTTGTGATATGCATAAACTGTTAGGATTAATACATCTTTGTAAGTTAATCTCCTTATCATAATGTCCTTTTTCCTGATGATTTTCCTTTTTATTATATCTTTTTAGTCTGAAATTATAAGAGCTATTCCAGTTTTCATTCAACTAGTGTTGCTATTAATTTACTTTCAACCTATCTTGTTTTTATATATTTAAAGTGAGTTTTTTTATAAACAACATAGTGTAGGGTTATTTCTAAAAAAATCTAATCTAACAATTTCTGTCTTGTAATTGGTAACTTTAGACTATTCACATTTCAAGTGATTATTGATATAGTTATATTAATATCTATCATATTTTTGTTTTTCATTTATTATCCTCATTCTTTTGTTTTAATTCTTTCCTTTTTTCTCTTCTATCTCTGGTTTGTTTGAGGCTTTTTATGTGTGTGACACTATTTTTTGTCAGATAAATTATATTTCTTTCTATAAAACTTTCAAAGTTTGCATTAGGGTTTGCAGTATATATTTATGACTAATCTATTTTCAAATAAAACTATCCCAATTCAGTTAGTGCTGATATCTTACAAAGTGTTCTTGATTTATCTTTTCCAACCCTTATAGCATCCATTTTTCATTTCATTTATCCATATACTATCATCACCAATACAATGTGGTAGTATCAGTTTGAATAGTTATCTATTAGATCAATGAATAAGAAGGAAAATATGTATTTTTATTAATTTTTTAATTCATTGTACACAAATGGGGTACGACTTCCATTTTTCTGCTTGTACAGGAAGTGGAGTCACACCGTTTGTGTAATCTTACATGTACATAGGGTAATGATGTTTGTCTCATTCTATTATCTTTCTTTCCTCCTGCCCCCTCCCCATACCTAATTTTTCTCTGCACAATTCATCCTTCCTCCAAATCCTATTATGTATCATCATCCACTTAGCAGAGAAATCATTCAGCCTTTGGATTTTTGGGATTGGCTTATTTCACTTAGCATGAAATTCTCCAATTCCATCCATTTACCTGCAAATGCCATAATTTTATTCTTCTTTATGGTTGAATAATATTCCATTGTGTATATATACCATAGTTTCTTTATTCATTCATCTATTACAGGGCATCTAGGTTGGTTCCATAATCTAGCAATTGTGAATTGAGCTGCTGTAAACATTGATGTGGCTGTGTCACTATAGTATGCTGATTTTAAGTATTTTGGGTATAGCTGGGTCAAATGGTGGTTCCATTTCAAGTTTTCTAAGGAATCTCCACACTGCTTTCCAGAATGGCTTCACTAATTTGCAACCCCACCAGCAATGTGTGAGTGTACCTTTTACCCCTCATCCTTGCAAACACCTACTGTTGCCTGTATTCTTTGTAATAGCCATTCTAATTGGGGTGAGATGAAATCTTAGGGTAGTTTTGATTTGCATTTCTCTTATTACTAGAGATGTTGAACATTTTTTCATATATCTGTTGATTGTTTGTAGATCTTCTGTGAAGTGTCTGTTCATCTCCTTAGCCCATTTATTGATTGGGTTATTTGTATTTTTGGTGTAAAGTTTTTTGAGTTCTTTATAGATTCTGGTGATTAGTGCTCTATCTGAAGTGTGTATGGCAAAGATATTCTCCCACTCTGTAGGTTCTCTTTTCACATTGCTGATAGTTTCCTTTGCTGAGAGAAACCTATTTAGTTTGAATCTATCCCAGTTATTGATTCTTGCTTTTATTTCTTGTGCTATGGGAGTCCTGTTAAGGAAGTCTGATCCTAAGCCAACATGTAGAAGACTTGAACCTACATTTTCTTCTATAAGATGCAGGGTCTCTGGTCTGATTCCAAGGTCCTTGATCCATTTTGAGTTGAGTTTTGTGTGGGGTGAGAGATAGGGATTTAATTTCATTCTGTTGCATATGGATTTCCAGTTTTCCCAGCACCATTTGTTGAAGAGGCTATCTTTTCTCCATTATATGTTTTTGGCACCTTTGTCTAGTATGAGATAACTGTATTTATGTGGGCTTGTCTCTGTGTCCTCTATTTTATACCATTGGTCTACCTGTCTATTTTGGTGTCAATACCATGCTGGTTTTGTTACTATTGCTCTGTAGTATAGTTGAAGGTCTGGTATTGTGATACCTCCTGCTTTGCTCTTTCTGCTAAGAATTACTTTGGCTATTCTGTGTCTCTTATTCTTCCAAATGAATTTCATGATTGCTTTCTCTATTTCTATGAGGTTTGTCATTGGAATTTTAGTTGTAATTGCATTGAATTTGTATAGCTCTTTTGGTAGTATGAGCATTTTGACAATATTAATTCTGCCTATCCAAGAACATAAGAGATCTTAAGAAGTAAAATATTTTTTAAAACTAAAAGATTTTTAGCTTTCTCTTGCTCTTATTTATTCAGGTAATTCTAAGTTTCTGACCTACACTGCTTTTCTTTTCCCTGAAAAACTTGTTTTAACACTCCTTTTAGGAAGTTTTTGTCTGAAAAGGGCATTGCTTTTTTTTTTTTTTTTTTTTTTTCTCTTTTTCTTTTCACCTTTGAGAAAGAAATTCACTAGATATAGAATTCTAGGCTGGTGGATTTCTTTTTCTTTCAATACTTTAAGTAAATATTTCATTCCACTATGTTCATTTCCATACATCCTTTCCAGAAGTTCAGTACAATTCTTAAAGTGAGGCTCTCTCTCCTTCCGCATCACATTTATTTTCCAACTTTTTTCAAGATTTTTTCTTTGGTTTTCTGCAATTTGAAGGTGATATATGCAGTGTTTGTTTCACTCTTTTTCCAGAAGTCTCTGGGCTTCTGGATCTGTATTTTGATGTTTGTCATTAATTTTGGGAAATTCTCAGTCATTCTTATCTCAGATATATCTTGCACTTCCCTCTTTCTTTTCCTTCTGGTATTCTAATTAAACATATGACATCCCTTTTGAAATTGTCCTATAGGATATGAATGTTGTATTGTTATTTTTCCTTTTGTAAGTCTTTGCATTTCAATTCTTGACATTTCTAGTGAGATTTCTTCCAATATACTGATTCTTTCCACCACTGAATTTAATCTACTGATGAGCTCACCAAAGGGATACTTCATTTCTGTTAGAGTGGTTTTGATTTTTAGTGTTTCCTTTTGATTCTTTTAAAATCAGCATCTCTCTGCTATGCCTGTTGTCTGTTCTTGCATGTTATCCACTTTTTCTAGTAGAATACTTAAAATATTAGCCATGGTGATTTTCAACTTCTTATGTGATAATTCATAATTCTGTTTTGTATCTGAGTTTGATTCAAATACTTTCTTATATCATCCAATTCTTTATTTCATTTTAGATTTCCTTTATCTCCCAGTTTCTTTCACAATTTTTCTCTTTGGTATTCTGCAGTTTGGATATGATATACTCAAGGTGTGTTTCATTTTTCTTGCTATTCACTGGAGTTTCTGGATGTGAAGTTTAATCTACCACATCCTTTTAGCATGTTCTGTAATTTCTTATTGAATGCCTAACATGATCTATCAGGTAATAGAAACTGAAGTATATAAGCTTTCACTATAAATAAGGTTTTATGTTTATCTGGTTATGAGTTGAGCTCTGTTAAAAGAGTTGTAGCTATATAAGTGCCAGAGGCCTCAGTGTCTTCTGTTGTCCTTGTTTTTGTCCCTGTTTATCACATTTTCCTAAGAATTCTTCTAAGTAGAGTGTTTCTTGTAGTTCCTTTGGTTGTAATCCACTGTTATTATGCTGGCACTCTATGCTGTAGTGTAGAAAGAGAGAGGTGCTACAATGCTTTGACTACATTATCTTTCAGTAGTCCAGTGTCCCTGGACTATGACCCTTATTACTGTTTGTTAGTCCTTTTCCCTCCCCTTTGGTGAGACAGTAAGACAAAAGGTGGCTGAGTTAGATAATTGACCTTCCCCTGCATAGAATAGGAATTTGTTAATGTCTTCTCCCTTGGAGAGTAGCCCTTTGGAATGGAGGAAGCTCTGGACATGTTTCAAAATGGTTCCTTATTTTTCTTCCCTCTGTTGGAAACATGAGGGGATTTTTCAAATCTTCATTTTGAGAACCTGATGGGATTCCTGGAAACAAGGCTCATGAAAATGTGAGACTCTCTTGAAAGTTAACCCCTGAGAATTCCCAGTCTCAAGCTAGTCTACCCTGGCTTCCAGCAGTTCATCTAAATACCCTGTCAGTGTTTGCACCAATTACATCTCCAGGAGTTCCCACCCCAGTAAGCTGATCTCATCTGAGATAGTCACCTGTCTGGAGGTTTCAGGATGGGACTTTACCTGGTGACTTCAGTTCTCTGATAGATTAAAATATATATTTATATATTTATATATTTGCACTTACTTTCAATTTGCTCAACATTTTTTCTTGTTGTTAGGGCAGGATGGCTATTTCCAGTGAAGTTCTTTGCATGTGGGAGCTAAACCTGGAAGTTCAACATCTTTTTTTTAAATGGGTAAAATATTACAAAACTTTGAATTTCCTTTCATCTTATGATTGGTATAAAATTTTTCAGAGTTTCTGAGTCAAGACGATTTTAAGATAAATAAAACTGGGCATACTAAAAACTGAAGTAGCCAAATATTAATTACTCAAGGACTAATTTGACTTATGTATGCTCTATACCTATGCCTTCTCATTTTCCCCTCCAAATATCTCTGATTTGAAGCAATCTTATGGAGTCAAAGTGGTTGAGAATGGGGGACAAAGGAAGAAAAACATCTAAGACTTTTTTTCCATTAGCAGCAGTTTAGGTAAGATGTGAGGAAGGTAGCTGAAGTTAATGGATAAAATGAAGTGTTGAGATTGTGGAAATGAGTTATCTGTGCCATCAAAGGTCTCCATTATTAAACCTAATTGAGTAGGCTATGTAGAAAATCAGAGTGGAGTAAGTATGGTGGATGCTCTTAAGAAAAGGACCCTGCAAAGTGTGAGATTCATTCTCTTCACCTTGTGAAAAGTTCTCTTCATTCAGAGTGGCTTGTGGAGTTTTCAAAGCCTTTATGTCATATTCATCATCAGAGAAGGCTTATCCTATTCAAGATTTGACAGTCTTGTGAAGACCCACTTCTGTGACAATTTGCTTCTGCTAAAGGAGAAGGGTTATACATTTGTATCCAGAATGTCAACTGTCAGTTTCTATGAGATGTATCATCTAGTTCTTAAAAGTCTTTTTTTTTCTGCAAATTACCAGGTGATGATATCCTTGGAGCTTATTTTCCTTCTGAATAGTATAGTATAAGCTAATTTGGAAAGCAAATAAAATGCTTCCACAAACATTAATGCTTACTTGGCAAAGCATACCTCTGTGGCTTAAATTGACAAGAAAATATTCAGAACAATTATTTTTTTCCATAACAATTTCTCTGTGTTAGCCGTCTATTGCTGCTTTAAAAAAACATACTCCAAAATAAAAGATAACAAAATCTTTTATCATCTCTCATGCTTTCTGTAATTCAGGGATTTGGAAAGGGTTCAGCCAGGCAGTTCTCTATGACTTTTTGTGCAGTTGCAATCATATGTTAGCAGAGACTGCAATCATCTCAAATCTTGTCTGGGGCATGAGGATCTTCTGTAAGGGGCTCAGTGATATGGCTGGCAATTTGATGCGGGCTGTTGGTCAGGGATCTTATCTCCTTCCACCTGGGTCTCTCTATTGGGTAGGTTTATAAATGTTCTCATGGCATATCAGCTGGCTTTCTTTATAGTAAGCAACCAAGAAACCCTAAGAGCCCAGGTTGAATTTGTGGCATCCTCTATAACCTAGCCTTGAAATTTTCACTGTCACTCCCTCTATATTCTATTGGGTAATAGTTCAGGCCTGATTCAATGCAGGAGAGTTCAAAGCAAAGGCATAACCAGCAGGAGGCATAGGTCATCAAGCCACCTTGGAGACTGGCTATCACTGGAAATGGAAAGATCCATTTCTTATTTTTGGAGGTATGTAACAATATATATATCATTTTTAAAATTAATTTCACCCCACAATTGTTCCTTCGAAGTAAACCTACCTCTATTATTCACTGTTTCTTATAGTTCTAAAATTATTTCCTCTTCATGCAGTTGCAATTGCCTAACTGGTTAAATTCATTTTTTATTTCTTTGACATTAGTTTTTAAAAATGTAATTAACAAAACACTTCTCTGTAAAGGCAATATGAAAAGCTGATCTGAATTGTCTTCTGAAATCCTGTTCTGTCTCTGTAAGTGCAGTATTTCTAGGGGGTATTCTGTGTGCAATGTTTCAAGGTCAAATATAGTTGTGATATTCTGTGTTTAACAAAGTTAACATGTTGTGTTTTGTTTTGTTTGTTATATACTCTCACAGCATTAGCCTTTTATATGCAATATTTACTGAAGATACCCAAAAGGGGATAAAATATGCAACACTTTCCAAAGTTATTGATCATGGAACACTGTGTCCTCAGGACATTTTGCATTGGTGAGTCTTGATACATACTTTAGAAAGTGCTGAATATTTTATTTCACCCACATCTTCTATCTGTGTAAACTTTAGTTTTTCCAATGGTACTTAGGTGAGAGCCCATGACTTCCTGAGACATATTTCTTATTACTCCAGTCATTATATATATATATTTAAAATCCAAATCTGATCCTGTCATTCAACTGCATATGACCTTCAAATAATCTTTCCACTTTTCTTAGGATAAATAAAAATATAAATCCCCTTAATAAGACGTTGCAGGGTCTGATTCCTTCACGGTTTGCCCTTTACCCTCCCTCTGCAGGAACCACATTGATCTCTCAGTGTCTCCTAGTTACCACGATCCTCCTACCATGAGGACTATTGTTTGCTATATCTTCTGCCTAGACCCACTTACCTCCCCTCTGCATGTAATTAGTTCAGATCCAAATTCAAGTGTTACAGTTTTCCTCACTAATCTAAGTTAAAGCCCCCTATTATTAGTGTGTTCTACCCTTTGAAGTGTTATACTTACACTACTTGCAATTTTGTATTCATTTGTATTGTTATTTGATTGCAACCAGTTTGTCATGTTAAATTATAGGCTGCATGAGGACAAAGATAGTTATTATTTTTTTAACACATATTAGATGTTTCATAAGTACCTTGCAAATAAGTGCTGACCAACTTCAGGAATTCCCTTTCCTCTCTGTTATCATCACCATGCTGACTCTGGTTTTTATAATTTCTTCTTTAAGTTGCTGTTATCATCTCCTAGTATATTTCCTTCATTCCAGTTTATGTACTGATCTAGTTCCTATTGAACTCTACAGCCAGACTCTTCTGAAACTATATTCCATGTTATTCTTATATCTAAAGGTTTTAAATGGTGTTCCACCATTCAGAGCTTGATTTACAAACCCAAATGCCTTCAGATGAGGTGAAAATGGGGGACATTTTCTGCAGTTAAAGCCCACAGACCACCTCATTTAAAATATATTTACATATGATATATAAATCCCGAATGTTGTACTCAGCCCACATTTAGACCTGTATTCAACTTGAATTTCCTGTTCAAATTTGTAAAACTGCCATACCAATTAGAATTTTGGTAAAACATGATTTATCTGCTTACTATCTTCTGAACAGCTAATGATTTTTGTTTTACTTGGAGGCACCTAAGTCTCTGGTCTTCACATTCTCAGCACCTATTTTCCCAGACCTACAATCTCCAGATCCTTCCAAAGCCAGAAGTGTTTCTTGTATCACAAATACTGCCCCAGCTGGGAGTGTTCTTGGTATTCTAGCTCCTGTATTTCCAATTACTTCTAAGATACTAGAGCATAATGTTATGTTTTATGTGTTTATGATTTACAACAAAATCATTACCATTATATTTGTGTCTTACTATTCAAAATATTCATCTTTCTTAGTACATGCATAATAAGTACTTGTCAATTGCCTTCTTTAACAATCTTATTGACAAAAGATGGAAGATAGACAATAGCTCCTTGAAGCATTGCTTGTTAGATTGAAGTCAGTCTTGAGATTAAGCACTTATTCTATTTGGAGGATCTCTTCTTCAATGAGGCCATCAAAGTCATCTTCTTCAATTCCCACCATCATAAATACCAATAAGTAATCATTCTATTAAACATTTTTAGGACACCATAAAAATCATAAAATAAAAACATTTAGGAAGAAAGTACAGCAAAAAGATCTCCCATTCTACCTTGCAAATGGCAATTGAGAAATTAATTTTGGTATTTTCGCTGGTCTCAGGAAAAAGGGTGTTTGAAATAATTTGGAGTTTGAGTGTTGTGAATAATGATAGTCTAGAGTGTGTGGGAAATATTGGACAGAGCAGTAACCTATTTCCACAGAAAGCACCACAAAACCCTGGAAATGATCTAGTGGTGAAACATTTTTGAGCTGTGTTGGCAGTTCCCTGGGTGATTGAATGGGATCCGAGAGTACTGGTGTGGTAGTGTGGAAGAAACGCAGCTGTAGCAGAAAGCAATATTGAGTCAGTATTTTGAAGTTACTGTTGGATCCTGAAATTATTGAACTATAAAACCTGCCATGAGGAAATGGATAAAATACAAAATGGGCTGCTCACTTTCACTTGCTCTGCTCTTCTTTTACCTTGTTTTGAACATTCACAAACTTTCAGTTTAAAGCAGAATCTGAATTATCTTATGAATACACAGATACCAGGTTCTTAGAGTTTGTCAATGGTTGTGCATGTGGCATTGAACCAATATATCATTGTCAATCTCTTTGTTACACATCCTGTTATCAATACAAATGTTCTGCACTGGAGAAAGTTCTTTAAAATGTGTGAGATTGTGAAATGGAAATTTTATATGTCATTTTTGTGAATGGTGACAGTTAAACTAGTATATATGTTTGTGTTTATAAATGAACTTGAAAGTCTGGCATTCTGCTTGTGTATCTCACAAACTTCTGTTATATTATTCAGATTACCATGTATAATTGATAAATAGGTTAGTGTACATGGAATGATCTGATTTGTTATCTGAAAGAAATCCAGATATTTTACTTTATTAAGTTTTTTAAATCAATGTCACAGTTGTCTGGAATCTAAAAGTCTCTTTCCTTAACAGGTATGCATTAAAAATAATAAAGTAAAGCTTATGATTTATTGCTAGCAATATATGTATACTATTTTATTGATTTTTCTATCAATAAAATGAAGCCTCTCAGTGTTCTCACATTCATTATGGTTATTTTCCACATCCTTGTCTCCTCACTAAACTCTGGTTGTTAATTCGCTTCTGTGCATTTCAACCATATTGGCTGACTCAGCACCATTCTATTCTCCTTCCTGGTGGCCTCCCTATATTATAGAAGCTGGCCAACTACAAATTACATATTAATGCTGCCTTGTAGCTGGAGTCCTATATGTATTTAAATTTCTATGTGTATTTAGACAATATAACCACAGAAAATTTGGAGGCAGAAGTGAGAAAGTGAGAGGAAGATGACTTCACAAGGTAAAAAGGAGGACTCCTGGCAGCAAGTTTGAGAAAAGTAACGAAATTCATGTGCTAGAGTTGAACAAATGAGGGAGTGTCTCAAAGAAAATAATAAGCAAATACACCCTGCAGGTCCTTATAAGTGGGAAGCCACTGGGAGATTTTGAAGAGAGGGACATCATCTGACTTAAATTTTAAAGGGAATGTTTTGACTGATTTGTTGAAGAGACTTTAATGTGGCAAGGGTGGAAACAAAGTTAGGATATCATCACAATAATTCAGAAATGAGTTGTGATGACTTTAACTCAGTGTTTGCAATGGAGATGGTGAGTATGGTTAGATCCAGGATGCATTTAAAGATAGTCCTGTTTTTCTGGATTGCATGTTGCAGATTGAGACCTGAGTCTTCCACTGGAGAAACAGAATTGAGAAGTGTATCAAAGAAGAGATGTGCTCACCCATGTCCAATACTGCTCTGGTTGAGGAGCATGAGAATAGAGACGTGATAACTGGCAATGTGGATGACACAGATTACTTAGTTAAGAGCAGTTTTTAAAATGTTGAACAGAAAAGACATATTGGATTAAGTTGAAGAGAGGATGATTAGGAGGGCAATTGGAGATAGTGTAGACAATGCTTTCAAGGGCTTCTGCTCTAGGAAAATGTGATATTGTGATTTAAAATAAGATATATATTTTTTATTCTTCATTCTTGGTTCCTGCCACAGAAGTCTCAACATCTTGGAATTTCTTGTGATAGGTAAATCTTCTGTTATAGTGAAGTGACTTGTGGGTTCTGGTTGGGGGGCTGGTCTACCATGATTAGAAGATTGGAACTTTCAGCCTGACCATGCCACCTTCAAGGAATGGAAGAGAAGCTGGAGACTGAGTTAGTAATTGATCATGCCTGCATGATGAAGCTTCCATAGAAATTCCTGAATTGTAGTTCTGAGAGTGTCCAGACTGCTGAACTCACAAAAATTAGTTCATGGAGATGGTACCCTAGGAAAGAGCATGTAAACACCACATTCCTTCTCCCATGCCTTATGCTACACGTATTTTCCAACTATTTGTTCCTAAGATATATCCTTTGTAATGGACTGATAATCTAGTAAGTAAACTGTAAGCAATGGGACCTACTGCTTGCATTGGTGTCTGAGGTAGTAGGCAGTCTGGTGCAGGTGAACCCTTAATCTATGTGATCTGACACTAT
Organism: Sciurus carolinensis; assembly: GCF_902686445.1. Classification (NCBI taxonomy): domain Eukaryota; kingdom Metazoa; phylum Chordata; class Mammalia; order Rodentia; family Sciuridae; genus Sciurus; species Sciurus carolinensis. The sequence goes on from NC_062219.1 coordinate 90,717,113, forward strand.
CTCCAAGTACATAGTGTCAGAAATGAGTTAAATTGTAGGACACCCAGTCAATGTAGGCATTTGAATTGATTTGATGGGTAAGAAAAATAAGCACAAAAACCCACACATCAGGTATCAGAGGTGAAGTGTACAGAGTGTTGAGAGTATGTAGAAGTGTTTTGTTTTGTTTTTATCTTAATATAGAAAATAGTGCAATAGAAAACTACCTGTGAGCAGATAAGAAGAGAAATAAAAGATTTTTTAATATGTAAAAAAATAACATTATTATATTAATAAACTAGTAGAAAAACTATTTGATAATCTAGGAGAGACAAAAGAGACTTGTTAGAATTATGTCTTTGAGTAGGAAAGAAAGGAATTCAAAGCCCATGTGGATGGGTTAGTTTAGATGGGTATGGAGATTATTCATCTCTAGTAGCAAGCAAGAAGGCAGAACATGTGAGTGTAGATGTAGGTAGGGATATGGACATTTTCTTCTAATTACTTTGATTTTATAAGTAAAATAAGAGTTAAGACTAACAACTGAAAGTGACTTTGGCATGAATAATGGATCATTTAATGAACAATAAGGCAAGTGGTAACATTGCTGCTTTCAGGCTTCCACCATTGCCTGGGCATGAACAGATGAAGTGTAGCAGGAACATGGGTAGAGATAATTGAGTCTACATTCTGCTAGGAAGATACTAGGTATCAGGGCTCCATTATAAAAGTTGGATTCTGGTTAAGCATTGATTACAATAGTGAATACAACCCAGAAAACATCAAAAAATCAAGGCAAGGACATGAGCAAGAACTGAACAAAGAGGGAAGACTCCACTTGTTTTGTATGGGATGCAGAGAACCCATTCCAACTATAGGTGGGTCCCATCAGAAACACAAGTTTTGATTTTACTTCTAAAATTCTGCTCAAGTGAGGATGGGAGAGATAGAAGGGATGAACTGATGCATAGAAACCTTTTGTTGCTTGGGCTTGAGATTGTTGGGATAAACAGAAAATTAGAGGATTCAGCTTATTTTAGTTCTATTTACAAAATGACAATGGTGTAATTCTATCAATTATGTTAATATTTTCTCTATACAAGCAAGAAAATTTTAGCAAAGCAAATATCTGAATAATGGGTTTGTTCCAACATGGTTTCTGACATCTCAACATAAGACTGTAATTTTTAAGTGAAGTAGATAGTGAAACTTTGTGATATTGTGTTCTTTTCAACTAATTCAAATGTTTGTGTACATTGTAACATGCTATTCCAAAAGGTAGATAGCATTATATTATATGAGAAAGCTGCATGGGAGAGGTGTGAAATATCTGAGATCACAAAGACACAAGTGGCAAATTCAGAATCCAATTCTGATTTTGATTCAATGAACTTATCAAATTGCTGTGTGTCACACAACCTATAGTGTGTTTTGTTTTGATATTCTTATTGCCTGCACTGTTTTCTTTAAACAACAACACAATATTACCTTAGTTAATTCTGGCTGCTACAACAAAATACCCTAGACAGGATGGCATTCAATCAACAAAAAGTTATTTTACTCAGCTTTGGAGGTTGGAGGTCTGAGGTCATGGTGCCAAATGATGAAGGTCTGGTGCAGGTTGCACACTGTAGACTTCTTATATCCTTTCGTGATGGGAAAAGAGTGGGAGGAGAACTCTCTGGCGTCTCTTGTATAAGGATACTAATGCTATTCATGAAGATTCTGGCCTTATGACCTAATTACTTCCCAAAATTTCCACCTCCTAATACCATTACCTTGGAGATTCAGATTTCAGTATATGAATTTGGGGTGAGGGGACACATACACTAGTCCATGACAATGACTATTCCAAGAAAGTTTTCATCAGTAAAGGAGATATTTTTTTCTTTAACTAAATAATGCAAAATAATACCTTTATTTTATTACATGCAGTGATATATTCCCACTAATTTTACTAATAAGTTATTTCAACTGAAATCTACAAATACTTTCACATGGATGGGCTATAACTACTTCTTCAGAATTCTAATACCTTTTTTAAAAAATATCATCTTCTGAAAGAGTCTTCTATACATTGAAAACTATTTTCAACTTGATTGCCAATGAAGAAAGGTGTTGGTGTTATTGGTAGTAAGGAAATTCATACTGTGAATTCATGTTCTGCCATTTCTCCAATGAATACTCTATTTTTGACTACAGACTAGTGTGCATGCATAACAGAAAAATAAGAGGTGGTAAGAAAATTGTGCCTCTTTTGCACCTGCATTCATCTTGTAGGCAGGTGTTTATAGCTGCTTTAAATGAGTGTTTGGATAATATGGTGCACTTTTTCATCCCTATGCCACAGCAAGTAATCAGACTCCAGGAAAAGATCTGTGCTTAAAAAAATCTGTCGATAAGTTGACAAAGTTGGTCTCTATAAAGTTCTAATGGGTTTGACTGTTTAAATGCTTGCTTGGAGACCATTATGAAGACAAAACTTCTAACAATGCCAGTGGCAGTACAGGCAAAAGCTTCAATTATTTACTGTACTAGGATTTTAGGATCAATATTCCTTTAATATATACAGTTTGGAGCCAAGATGGGACTTTATATCTCAGTATTTCACTCTGCTATCTAGAAAAGGTTGTTTTAAAAGAACAAAACGTGACTATTTAGAAATTCCATCATGATATGTGAAACTTGGCATAGGTGATAATAAAACACATTTATTAAAGGCTTTTGTTAGGAAACATGGGTCAGAAACTGGTATATGTGTTGTGTTCTATTTATTGAATTCTCTGATTTTTCTTTGCCTAACCTTGTTGCTTTTCCGAAACCTGAGTGGCTTCTTAATACAGTAATGCTGGTACCAATGGGCATAGTTTCTGTAATAAGGAGCAATGCAGAGAAAATCTCAAAGGAAATTTCAGAAACCCTTATTTAAAAACCAAGTTTCAGTTCAAAACCTATACAAACTAGAACTGAATGACCCTTTCATTCCATTGCTAAAGAAGATGATTTTTATTGCTTAAAACAGTGTACTCCCTTTAGCATCATATACACTAAAATTAGAATAATATGGCAAAGATTAGCATGGCTCCTGCACAAGGATGATATACAAATTTTTGAAGCATTCCATATTTTTATCAGACCTCCAAAAAAATGTACTTCTGAAACTCCCCCATTTTTGTACCTTATTCCTTTAATTTTTATACTAATTTTATAATAGTTTTAGTCATTGTTTTATTTTATTTTATTTTTTAGTTGTCAATGGACCTTTATTTTACTTATATATGTGGTGCTGAGAATTGAATCCAGTGCATCACACATGCTGGGCAAGTGCTCTACCACTGAGCTATAACCTCAGCCTTCAGTTTCTTTTTTAAGTGAAGAGTAGTTTCATATACTTAACAAAATAAAATAATATTAAATGTGTTTTCATCCCCTGTAAATAATGATTTCATTCTTTTTCTTCTGTTATCCTTCCATTATTTCTTTATGTAAATGCAATCAAGTAATATGGATGACTATTTCTTCCTCTCAAGACAGTAAGTTTCATTGCTATAACCTCAGTATCCTGTTATACAGTATGCACCTGATACTTGTGGTTCAAGTTTATAAATATTGATAAAAAAAATAAGTAACTATTCAAGTAACAACTAACAAGGGAACACACACCACCTGGTTTCACTGGGAATGGATTGTTTTTTGAGGAGGATGGAAGCCCCAGACCGCTTAGAGATGCTGAACACATATTACCAGAAAAATAAAAACATGTTTCCATATGATTACCTCTTGCTATTAGTTGAATTACTTTAATACTACCCAGGCAAAAAGAAACTAGAGAATATGAAAGTTTACCACCTTCATTTTGTGTAAGTGAAGACATGGACATAACACCAATAGTGGAAATGTCCAACTCTCTAAATGCAATAAAACTACCGTTTATGTGAAAAGATGCACTAATTAAAGGGACAGGCCAAATCAGAGATGGTGATCCCTGTGAAACTGAGTTCCTGAAGGAAAATGATAAAATTAAAAAAAAAAAAAAAAAAAAAAAACTTCTATCTCAACAAGATTCAAGGTAAACTTCCATTTATATAAACAGAAGAATTAAAAATTAGGAAAGATTTGTTTCAGGTGATTAATGATTACTGAATTTAATACAAACCATGTAGTTATTGAACATCAGATTAGATATGACAGGAAACTGAGTCAGTGAATTGAAAATCAGTTCAAGAAATTACCAGAGAACAGAGAGGAAGCAAATTAAGGAGTTATTTCAAGGTATATGGCATAAAAAACAAGGATAATAGAGCCAAAATCAAATATAGATATAATAAGGACGATGTAAAACTGTTCTTAAGTGTACGTAACGATCATCAACTGCATGCTTAGAACTCTGCTTTCCTTGTCCCCCTCCCAGAAATGCTATTTCTGCGTATCTAGAAATGGACTTAGGTGTATCCATTTTTTCCAAATAAGTACATTAAATGATTTTAATGAGGTGGAAACTTTGGGAAACACTGCCATAAATGGGAAAAAAACTACAGATGCAGAAAGAAAAATTTTAACAAATTATAAAAGATTATTTTTAGGAGTTCTGTAATGTAAGAATCCATGAAATACTAAGTAAAATTAATGAAAAGAGATATCTTTTCATAAGTTGAATTTCAGATAAAAGAGGGTATCCTTAAGGTATCCAGTCAAAAAAAAAAAACTTTATAAAGCAAAAAAAAAAAAAAAAATCACTTGCAATTTTCTATAAGAGTAAATATTGGATGTCAAAGAAGAAATGTCAACAGTATGGCAGAAAAATGTGTATTCCCTGACAAGTCCTAGTCCACTGCGGGAGTGACAGAGGGACATTTGCATGCAAACAACAACTCAGAAAGTGTTTTATTTGCTTGTCCCTCCTGAAATTAATACATACAAAATGCTAATTAAGAAGTAGACATGGGGAAAACGTGGTCTAATAGTGCTAACACAGCTTGATTTGAATTTAAAAATACAATTTATTAAATTAGAAGATACATAATTTCAAAAAATGAAATTAAAAAAGTAATAAAATAGATATTTGTAAAACTTATTTCAACAAAACTTGGGAATGAAAGGGAAAAAGTGTATTGTTTTAACTTTGTACATGACTATTAACACAAATTGTTTATTTTTTACATTGTGAGAAAAATAAATGCTAAGATATAATTAAATATATGTGACCACTAGTTAACTGAGTACATGACACCTGGAATAAAGACTTCATATCCCATACTTCCTTGCAGCTCTGTGTGACCCTGTTGTTTGAAACTAAGTGGGAGTATCCCAGAAAGGAGAGACACAAGGGGGCGCTCCAAATTCTGCGTACATAATTAACATCTTGGCTGATTTCAACACATGTGCAGAGCACTACTTCAAGATACCAGGGAAAAAAAGGAAGTAGAAGGCTAACAAAATTTGCACAACGATCTTAGCAGTTGCATAGATGGTGGGAATGTAGTTAGGAGTTAGATTTCCACCAACATAGTGGTATTTGAAAAGCACCTCAGATTTTCTACAGAAACTGAAGGGTTATACCTTAGAAATAAGAACAATCTCGGTATTAAGGAAGCAACTGAAATAGCTCTGTTTAAACAAACTCTGAAATCATAGCTTCATTCTGCCAAGGTGATCTTTCACGTAATTGCTACTAGAACACAACTCAATACTCTTCAGAGAAAGATGGAGATTTTTACTGGAAGCTAAAGAGACAAATAGATCAATAGGATGGACTAGTTCAGAAACAAACCCAAATAAGCATGCTGTGTTAGGTAAAACTAGATTTAATTACATTGGACCATAGAAATGCTCAAAATAAAGGTTGGTCTGCAAGTTATAATTTATTTGCATAATGTGCAAAGTCATTTACAATTGTAATATAGATATATATTTCCTGTTATGAGATCTGTTACTATGTTAAGTGAAAAAAGCAGGTTTGAAAAGAAAATATATAATAAAATTTTTGCTACAGAATCACATTATATACATATAAACTATATATATATATATTTATAAGAAAACTAGTCTCAGATAATATGCATCAAAATATTAAGTATATTTATTTCTGGGTGATAAAATTACAAGTGATTTTTTAATCATATATCTGGGTTTTCTAATCAAAATAATCAAGTTAAAGACAGTTTCTATAGACTTTTTAAACCCTTCAGTGTTTTGGCTCTATTCCCTATTGTGAGTTTGTTGAAAAGATAATCATTAGGAAAATGAGGGGTTACTGCCTTGTAATGAGTATCACTACAATAGAACTGCATTTGTGTTAAATAGGTTTCTGTGGGCTGGCCTGGCCAAAATATATAATACTGAATGTAGAAGAAAATGTTTTTGGAGTTTCTAAATAACATTCCCTGGAATAAAGAGTATTATAGGATGGGGACTTCTTGTTCTGTTCTAGTCACTCTGTCCCTTTGGCAATCACTTGCTCTTTGGGACCATTCTGAGTCTCTGAATAAACAAGAGACAATCTGTGTTCATACTTTGAGTGGCAAGTTTAATTTAGACAATCTGCAAATTTGAGGAAAAGATTCCATCAACTCCCTCAGAGCTCCTTTTTTCCCCCTCGAATGGGCCAAAGCTCTTCCAGTCTTTCCACAGCCGTAGTCAGGCTCAAAAGTGTGTACATAGAGCTCTGTTGGTACAATTCAGTACCAGCATCCAATGGAACTCAGTCAATTGTAAGCCCTCGAGAGCTCCTTTTAGTCTTGCATCTCTGGTTTCCTGGGTGATGTAGACATCTGCACTCATGAGAGAACAATATACAACTTTGTTACCAGAAGTGTAAGCTACTTGAGTTCTGTACAGGAAGGAAGAAAATCAGAACCTGCACAGCATTTAAATTAAGTTTTAGGGGGAACATGTAGGAAACTAAACTGGAAATACACTCTTTTGTGCTGAAATATTAAAATTGCATGTCCATCGGGACAGTAAAATCAAAGCTCAATGCATGAATAAATCTCTTTTTTCTTTCTTCAGTTTGGAAACAAATCTCTTGTAGATAACCACAGGTCCCTTTTAGCTATTGATGTTTAAATAATCTTTTAATTGCTATTATAGGTAGTCCTTGCTTTGCACAGTAGTGCAGGAACATTAAGTAACTGTACAAGCTGAAATCATGCAAAGCAGCCTTAATAATAGATGTGAAAGTTTGTAATTATTCTGTGGTTATTAGAAATTGTCAAAACATTAAAAATTTTACTACTGATTTTAAAAATACAGAGGAAAAAAATTTTAAATACTGAAATGTTTAATTAGTACACTGTTATATATTACAAACCTTAACAATTAAATTGTTTTATTTCTTTGTAAAAGCATGTATCAAGGGTAGTTTGAATGATGCTTGTGTTAGCCTGATGGCTTTTGGGTGCTTGTCTCTGAAGTATGCCAGAAACAGGCATGGGTTTGAGAGAAAGAGAAAGGAACTTCATTGTGAGGTGCAAGATAGGAACCCAGACAGTCTTATGACCAATAGTTTCCAAGCTCCCTGAAGACAAAGGTTCGTGCGGAGTTTTGAGGGTACTCAAGGGAGGGGACTCCCCAGAGGAAGGGGAAGCGGCTGGTTTTGTAGCGGAACATATCTTATATTTGCATGTTTTCTGGAACATGTGTCCCATGTTCTGCCTGGAGTTGAGATTTTAGAATTTCAATCAGGGTGGGCTGAACATTTGGCATTGCTGTTTGGGAGAGCTGCTGATTTTTATTCTATTTTGCATGTTGTTTATCCTGGTTTCAACCAGATAGAGAGTGATGGTCAGCACCCTCTGTTTTAATGTCTTTTGAGCCAATGTTTGTGAGGTTAAACAAACTGAGGGTATAGGGAGAGGTAGGTGAAGTGGAAATTACAAGATGATAACAAAGAGGAAGTAGGTGTGATGACCTTGGGCTCTGGGGGCTCTTATCCCTTTACTTCCTTTATTGTCATTATATAACTTTTGGAATGAGGTGACCATCTTTCTATGGTCAATTGATATATTCCTCCTCAGAAACTTACTTAAATCAGCCTTTAATAGTTTATCCTTTATTCTTTCAGTGTTGTAAAATGTCAGAATTCCTTTAATAAGAATGTTTGACAACATCACTGTCCTGGGACATCTTCACTGTTCTGGGACATCATCATCATTTTTATCATGACCAGTTCCTTATGTATGTTCATAGCTTCACCTTCTCCCTATTCTCTGTCTGTACATCTAGAGTTTCCCCAGTGAGGGCACTGTGAACATTCCCACAGTCAGCTCTAACCCGCTCATCTTCAATTCCAATTTCTTTCCTACTGTCATTACTCTTGGTTTCTTTCCTGCATGTTTACTAATACTTCTTTCAATTATCCATTTTTGTGTATGTCCATATATAGAGTAGAGTTGATGATCATGTGGGCTACAGTTAGTATGGACCACTACTGACCCTCAGTGGACTAATTGGCAGATTTGCCTGTCTCTAGGTAATCAGAAGAAATGAAGGAAAATAGCTGAGGAAAGCATGGAAGTGTCTTCATCAAGAAAAGTAGAGATATTTTTATTTCAATAAACCAAGAGTTTTATTTTAAGGCTGATTACATTAAATTTTTCTTCCATAGCTTATGTTTCCTTTGTGGCATAGTGCATTTCTTTTGCCAGGGTCTATATATCATGCCTGCTGTGGTTTGAATAAGTATCCCTCAAAGGTCCATGTATTAAAGGCTTGAACCCCAACACATGGCAAAATTGGGAGGCAATGGATACTTTAAAAGGTGGGGCCTAGTGGGATGTGCCTTCAAAGGGGATATGGGAACACAATTTCTTCCTTCTAGATTTTACTTCATGACTCCCATGAGGTGAGCAACTTGCTCTACCACACACTCTGCCATTATGTGCTATCTTTCCACAGGTTCAAAGAATTAAGAGCATCCAACCACAGAATAAAAGTTATGAAATGGGGAGTCATTTCCTTTTTAAAGCTGATTATCTCAAGTATTTGCTACAGAAATAGAAAAATGACTAACCCTATATAAAAATAAAATGTAGTTGTAAAAAATTAAGTAAATAATACAATGTCTGGATGACTAAAACATAATTTCAAAGAAGAATTTTTTAATAAATAGGGGACTATATTGTGGGACACTCTAGAACTTTGCGAAACAAATGGGTTTTGCTCGTTAAGTCAATTAGCAGAAATATTTTAATAATTATTTTAGAGTATGAAAGAATCTGTCAAAATAGCTCTTAGGAAAATAATAAGAATGCTCAAGAACATTAAAACAGAGTTGAGAGCTCAGATCTATGTTTTAAGACATTATATGATTCAATTTTGGCAATTACAAAAAGAAAAACATAGCATAAAATTGTTATTCACAGATTCAAGAAAGGTAAATATGTGAACTTATTAATAGGAGATATGACTATAAAAATGTTTATACATAGAATCAATGAGGAGAGTGATTATGAGAATGGATAAGAATAAATTAGATTTTTATCTTCAACTTTTATTCTTTCCCCATAGTATTACATTAGCAAGTAAACAGAATGTGACTCTGTATTTGAAGTTTGCTAGGATAGCTGATAGAATATATTGTGAATTGGATTTATTTCCCTAGGTGGGTTTAGCAGACGAGGAAGAACAGGCTTGGGAATATTGCAATCTGGCTGACAAACCAAACCCTGATGATAAATGTGAGTAGGTCCAGTTGGAATGAGAAAAGAGCTGGTAGGGTGCCTCAGCAGTCACTGTTAGATATGATCATAATTAGCATTTTTATTAGGGAGTCTGAATAAGAAGTAAACATCAAATTAATGGAACAGCTAAAAAACAAACTAAGAGCATTACTTCATAATAGTAGGGAACGCAATAAAATTCAGGTAGAGAGAAACTGAGGAATTGTTTTGAAGGAAAAAAAAAGAAAACCAAAGAAAAGAAAAGGGTGGGGGGAAGCCAGTTCAGGAAGATGATGAATCATTTCCATGAGAGGATTTTAATCTGAAACTCAATTATATAGTACTTTGAAATTACATAGTAATAGCTAAAGGTGCCTGCATAAACAATAAACTTGAGCATTGTAAATTGTGGTTGGGGTTTTGTCATTCCCCACTAAATTATTCTGCCTGCCTATACCCATATCTCATCTGTAGCAAGAAATTACTGAAATTACTGAAATGGAATGCCTGGATTGGAGTCTTTGTGTCTCAAGTATCATCCATATTGTCACATACATGTAACAATATATGACAATAAAGCCAATTAAAATTTCCATCAATTAGGAAGGAACATCATACTTCCTTTTTCTAATCTCAAAGGTAATGTGTTATTGTAGGTTTATTCTAAGTGTAAATGGAGAGTATGATGCTATGTGTTTCACATTAAGTCCTGAAAGAGGCTTTACCATTAGAAGACAGAAAAATTTCTGAGAAATACCTTCTTGCTTTTATTCCTTCCTCCTTCTCTGTTCTTCTGTTGTTTTTCCCCCATACATCTAGACAACCAAATTACTTATATGATGCTGATGCTTCTAAGTTACAAGCTATCTTTTGCTTTTTAAAAAAAATTCTCTGAGAAATGAAAAGAGAATTCTTCAGTAATAATGGTTTTCCATTAGAGGGATTTTCTTGCATTAGGTGACCAAGCAAGAACTAGATGGTAATAGCTGTTATTACTGAAGTGCAAAATTCAAAGACTTTTCTAGAAATTAATATTTGTACAATAACTTCTATGTTCATTCAGCAAATTGAATGGACAGCTAATTTTTAATTAAGCAGCAAAACTAACAACCCAATGAAAAATAAATTGGAACCCACAAATTCACTTGAGAAGGCTTTCCTAGTTTATTGATCTCTAGGGGGAAAAAGAGCATTATTAGCAAACTAAATAGAAATTAAGTATATTTTTCTTCCTTGGTCTTTATGGGGAAAAATATCTTCTTCAAATTTTATTATTTTATCTTTTGTACTTTTATGTCATTCAAAATTTCAGTTATTAGAGCAATTATGTCTACTTTACCCTCATAGCCAAGGCATTTAAATCCATTCAAATGTATTCCATTTTAAGGTAAGATTTGTTCCATTTTCGCCTCAGAACTTGTCTCTTTGGGAGTCTGGAAAATTCTTTTGTTGTTTTATTATTGTCTCTAAACAAAGGGCATGCTCTTCTTTCTTCAAACAAAGGGTACTTTTTAAAAAAAAAATTATTAGTGAAATGGTTTAACAAGTAAATCTCCAACTTTCTTAAGGTCTTTTGCTTTATGCCCCTACTGGAATTTAAAAAATAATGATAATAAATGAAAGCAAATCAAAAAAAGAAACAAAACATCTAAAACTTACCAATGAAAACAATACTACCACTAGCAACAACAGTAAACCATCAAACATTTTCATTAAAGACACATTCAAATCAAGGAACAAAATTTAACATAAATCACAAAAATAAACTAAAACACTCTATCCTTTTTAATAACATTTCTGTGTTTGATAACAACTAGTAGTTATCGATGTTGATTACACACTATAAACATACATAGAAATAGACTACCTCTTCTATTCCTCATAACTTCATAAGAGCGAAGTAAGTTGTTCTTATTTATAGATGATAGGAGGGATGCAGAGAGGAGTTCAGAATTTGAATGGAGATACTTGGATTGAGAAGAAGATTTTGAAGAACCCATACTCAGTCAGCTGTGTCCCACTCAACTAGTTTCCATTATTTCCCATATTTTGATAACTCCACGCTCAAGAATTTTTGGGTTTGGAATGTCAATTTGTGAGTTGATGGTTTGGTTCCCAGTTGGTGTTGTTATTGGGAGGTGATGGAAACTTTAGGAGGTGGGGCCTAGTTGGAAGAAATAGATCACTGAGATAATACCTTTAAAGGGTCTATTTTGGCCCTGATCCTCTTCATCCATCTTCATCTTCTATCTTCCTCCTTCTTCTTCCCTTTTCTTATTCTTCCTCCTGGTCCTCCTATTCCTCCTCTCCTTTTCCTCCTCCTCCTCCTCCTTCTCTCTCAACCTCTCTTTCTCTACTTCCTGGATGGCATGAGGCAAGCAGCTTTTCTCTACCCCCAGGATCCCTGTCATGATGTTCTGCCTCACTATACCTCAGAAACCAGCTGAACCAAATGACCATGAACTGAAGACTGAAATGTCAGAAACCACGAGTCAAAATGAATCTTTCCTCCTTTAAGTTGATTTCTGTCAGGTATTTTGTCACAGCAATGGGCAGCTGACTAACAAACAATTGGTACCAAGAGTTGGGGTTGTTATTGTGACTATACCTGTTGATGTGGTTCAGAAGCCTTTAGTTTTCTGGAGGAGTTTCGAAAGCTTTGGAGATAAAGGGTACAGAAGCCCTAGAATGCTGTAGGTGGAGCTTAATGAGCAAGTCTGGTGAGTGCTTAGAATATGAGAGTATTCATAGGAAAGTAGATAGTAAAGGCTGGGCTCATGAGATTTTGGATGGAAATGAGGACTCTATTGGGAGTTGGATTAGAGTCCATTCATGTAACATTCTGACAAGGAATTTATCTATGTTTTGTCCATACCTTAAGTTTGAGTTTAAAGGTGATGGACTAATTAATTTGCTTGAGAAAATGTCAAGGCCAGCATAGCAGTGGTATGAGTATTACAACGATAATCAGGAGCAAAAATCTGAGAAGAAAGGTTTTCAAATCATGCAGTTTGGCCAGAAAAGTATGTATAAAGTTGGGGCCAAGGAAGGCATGGTTGCTGAAGACATAAGTGCTATTAAAAAGTCAAGCATTTTGCACCAGGACAATAGGAAAGATACTTTGAGGACATACCAGGAATCAGCAAGATCCCATCTCCGAGAGGCTTAAAGATGTAAAAGTACAAGCCTTTCATTTGAGATGAGAGTCCTTGAGCATCCTGCTCTCATACAGACACCTAGAAAATTGCTTTACAAGGATTTATTTTACCATATTTAACCATTTAAGCATTCAGAAATTGTTGCGCTTGTAATTGAAAGGGGTCCAGTCACTGCTTCTACTTATGGGAGACTTTGGTGTCACCAATGTGAGGCTGATATTATAGGCATGCAGAATCTAAGAGTTGTGGGGTCATGAAGAATTATGCTCAGTTTCCAAAGGTCTGAGAAGCCAGTCAGTATGTGGCAGTATTGGAATCCCTATGGGAAAACCCTGAGAGGAAAACATACGAAGCTATGAGAGTGAAGCCAAAGCTGCAATGGAGACAGCATAAAGATAGAGAAACCAGGAATGTGAAACATGTGCTAAGAAAAAACACATGCAAAGAGTGGAGCCAGTCTGAATGCCATGTGGGCTATCGTAGCAAGGTTATAGGGGCAGGACTGTCCAATCTCTTTGTAATTCACATCATGCCACCATGTACCCTTGGAATACCAGGCACAGAGCTACAGGATTTAGTTTTGGCTCTGCTAAGTTTCAGTCTTACTTTGGCCTGATCCTTTCTTGGTATTATCCTATTCTTCCCTTTTGGAATAGGAATGTTTACCCCATGCCTTTTTATTTTGGAAGTATGTAACTTGTTATTTGATTTTTATAAGGGCTGAGTTTGCCTTGAGTCTCAGAGGAGGTTTTAAACTTGGACTTTTGAGCAATGCTAGAACTTTGACTTTGGGGACTCTTAGAGATATATGAGTACATTTTATATTAAGAGAGAGGCATGAACCTTTGGGGGTCTAGGGAAGAAATGTTAAAGTTTGGATCTGAAGTGTCTTGCAAAGGTTCATTTGTGGAAGGCTTGGTCCCCAGCTACTGGTGCTATTGGGAGGTGGTGGTATGTTTAGGTGGTGGGGTCTAGTTGGAGAAAGTAGACATGCCTGGCCATGATGTTCTGTTTCATTATGGTCCAGAGAAAACTGAGCCAAGTGACCATGGACTGAAACTTCTGAAACTGTGAGCCAAAATAAATCTTTACTCCTTTGATTCTATCAAGTGTTTTGTCATACTGATGGAAATCTAACAAACACAATATATCTCATTCCTTTTAAAATACTGAAGAGTCAATATAATGAAATCTTGTTTGGCATTGGAAGAGATGAGGTTCGATGATACAAGAGGTCCACTGGAAAATCAGAGTAGGACTATTCATGATGTTTGAAGCAGGAAATTCCTTTGGCTTTCATCTTTCTAGTTGCAATTTTATCTCCCACAACACTGGATGGATCTTTCATTGGTGCTGCCCAGTCTTTGTAGACAAATACATAGGGATCTAAGTAGTGTGCAGAATTATGTTAAAATATGACTAATAGAAAGTTTCACTGCATTCCTTCTGTTGGAGAGAGATCATCTGATTGTGGACCTTAATCACATCTGCAAAATCTTTCCCATAAAAGGAAACATTCATGTGTATCATATCCCATCATATTCACAGTCCTGCTAACACTCAAGGGAGGGAATATGCAAAGTGTGAACAAAAGATGGAAATCGTAGGACCATTTTAGACTTCTGCCCATTGTAGAAGAAGCTTCTGTAAAATATTTGTTGCCTCACATATAATAGAGGGGAAAAAACTGTTACATCTCAACACTGTCTACATTAAACTTTACCGGTCCTGTGATCCTAGAAAACAATTATCATTAAAATCCCTTCTACCTTTCCGTGTTCTGTGAAACAGGTTCTTGCAGGAAACCACTGTCTCTTCATATGACTTAGATAAGACTCAAGGATACCTCCTTTGTGTATGTATGACAAGGCCAAACACCCTCCAGAATTCCCTTTCTTTGCTTCAGAAGTGACTCAGTTCAGTTGTTTTGTTTCCACTCCTCGGTTGGAGGAAAACATTGATTAATCTGACTTTATCAAATTTTAATTAATCTTTTCCCAGGTCTCCTGAACTTTGGCCCACCCTCAGCCTGCATCAATACACTACTTCCTTAATACCCCCTTCTAACCTCAAGGTAAAGAAGTTTTTTTGTTTGTTTTATTGGTTGGTTCATTTTTTTGGTAGTAGAGATTGAATCCAAGTTCCCTCTACGATTGAATTACAGCCTCCAACATTTTTATTTTTTATTTTGAGACAGGGTCTCTCTAAGTAACTGAAACTGGCCTGGAACTTACAGTCCTCCTGTCTTAGCCTCCTGAGTTGCTAGAATTACAGGAGTTCACCACTTCACCTGCCAGTATAGAACATTCCTTAATCAACGGTCCTATCACTGCCACTCCCACCCCTTTGTTCATTCCACTATACCTGGTTAGCTCCAGCCTTGCTTGTTTTTTCTACAAAAAAGAACTCTCAGATGTTTCAGGTCTTACTGTTAGAACATCCTCCCTGTTGCAATAGTCCTTTTCAATAATCCTTTCAAGTAAAAGGTCTCTCCTTACCAAGTTCAGATTTGTTTTTTTATTTGACATATCTGTGTCCTTTAAGGCTGTATTCTATTCAACTAATGTGAGTAATTTTTAAAACCATTGCTCTGAGAGCAGGACAATTATTTCTACATCTCCGGCTGCTGGGCACTGAGACAAAGACTCAAGTGAGTCATGCAGAAATCTCTGCACAGCCGTAGTTCCTTTCTTTGGAACAGCTAATTAAGATCACCCCGCTCAACCTACAATGAATTTAATCTGGTTAGCTGAAATTAACACTGAACTAAAATTAGAGTAAGTTAGAATTTCTCTTTCTCTCTCTCTTTTTTTTTTTTTTTTTTTTTGTTTGTTTTTTGGTACTAGGGATTGAACACGGGACCTCACATGTTTAAACACATGCTTTACCAAAATAAGTATTTTAAGGAAGAAAACTGTAAGGAAAGGTTGCAAGAGTTTTAAATTTACCATACATTCATAATGGAACGAAACTATTTTTATTTAGAGACTAGTTCAAGGTGAAAAATCCTTAATCTTTTGCTTTGATTCTACCCTGGGACTCAGATGAAATAAAACAAAACTCAAATCCAAAAGCTTTAAATGAGGTCTTACAGGCTTCCTTAGGAGAAACTAGTCACACTCTGGCTTCACCAGGGAATTTTTAGATTTCTGATGAGGACAGGTTTGAAATGATTGCTGTGGTGTTTTAGTTTTTTATTTTTTCATGAACCAAAGCATTTTCTCTTTCCTCCATAGTAACAGTTCTTGGTTTTGTAGTTATTATATTGTTTAATGATCAGGTCTACTCTAAGACATGCATACATAAAAGATGCCAAAGTTAAAATTACTTGAGTATTAACTTACTTATGATGTTAGCTAGGTTGGAGTTTTCAAAACTTGAATTGATAAAGCTATTATTGAAGAAATTTAGATCTTACCTTTCAAAGTCTAAATAGTTGTTCAGATTTTTAAAACTGTTTCTATCCTGGAAAACCCACTCATGAGACAAGATTTAAAAAGCAAAATAGGACTCAGAACTTAATATTTATAGATTGACAGTTTTCAAATCCCTGTTGGATTGAATTCTCAGTATTAAACATGAGATTTGAATTATATAAATAAATATATTGCATCAAAATTCTGGCTTATAGGTGGAAAAACACAATAACAAACTTAATGTTTTTCTGATTTAAAACCCAATATACTTCTCTAAACACTATTGAAGCAGAAACTCTGATTGAGGTAATATGCTGCCTATCTCATGTTAACTTATGCTTACTGGCAATTTGATAAAGGAAGTTAATATAGGAAGTCGGACTTAATGACCATTAAATGGATCTATATCAAGTCATGTGATGATAGTCTTTATTTCTGTATTTCCTAGCCCAGAGTCCACACTGGAAGACATTATACAATATTTAATCCCATAAACTGATATAATAGAGCTAATCATTAAATTTTTGCAACTTGGATACTTACATATTTGAACATTACTATAACTTTCCAAATCTCATTATCTGTAAAGTCAGATGAAAATCTTGAGAATTAAAAAATCTAAATAGTAGCACAGTAGGTTTTTTGATATACTAGGATGAGAAAGGAAGAGCAGAATTTGTTCCTAAAATTCAATACTTGATGTATAGGTTCATAGGAAGCAGTGAAAGGAATCAACCCAGTCTAAATATTTCAATTAGAATTAGAAAATCAATATTTTCTTTGGTCTTAAGCCTCTGGATATACTACCAGCATCCAGCATGGCATCATGATAACATCTACATCATCCCTTAGAGTCAGGATGCTGCTAGTTCATTGTCAATTCATGTGAACTGATCTTAGCCATACCCCTGTGCATTCAGCCAGCCTTTCTTCACCTTTAAATGACCATGAACACTTTGTTTGACTTGTCCAGATACCTTTCTGTCCTTCTCCAAATCCAATCCCATTCGTGACTCCTTTATTCCGGGCCGATCACTGCATGTTGAAATTGAGTTCTTCTCAATAAATTATTTTGAAGCATTCTCCTTTCTATCTCAGATTTTGTGATTTTATTTGTCATATATTTCACTTTAACCCCAGAATAGGAAGTACACTTTCTTAAAAATCACATATATTGCATTGAGATATGGTTGACACAGGAAGAAAGGTGTATACTTTGTATACACAACTTGAATTTGGAGATGAGTACACAAATTCTTTATCTCATGCTCTCTCACTTTCTCATGCAATTTGTGCATTTATTCATCTTATTCCACTGGCTCCTACCTATCTACCTATGGATATTTTTAAGCCTTTAGTGTTATCCTCCTTTCCTTGAAGGTCAATTGTTTTTCTTCAGGGTCCATTTTTTTAAAAATTATGTATGCCCTTTTGCTTACTAGTTCCTCAAAACTGTGGGTATTTGCCAACTACTCAGTGACTCCAAATCTCTACAGTTTGCCTGGTTATCAAAGCTTTGGGAAAGAAAAAAAAAAAAGTTGCCCCTGACATTCAGAAACTTCTCTAATGTTAACTTATTTTTTTTTTCCCCTCCCCCCCACCCCTCCCACCCCTCCCACCCCTCCCACCCCTCTTTTCCCTCTACACAGTCCTTCTTTCCTTCATTCTTACTGCTCTCCTTAGCCTAACTCTAAACCTAACCCTAAACCTAATGCTAGCCCGTCCCACCCCCCATTATATGTCCTCATCCGCTTATCAGCGAGATCATTCGTCCTTTAGTTTTTTGAGATTGGCTTATCTCACTTAGCATGATATTCTCCAATTTCGACCATTTGCCTACAAATGCCATAATTTTATCATTCTTCATTGCGGAGTAATATTCCATTGTATAAATATGCCACAGTTTCTTTATCCATTCATCAACCGAAGGACATCTAGGTTGGTTCCACAATCTGGCTATGGTGAATTGAGCAGCAATGAACATTGATGTGGCTGTATCTCTGTAGTATGCTGATTTTAAGTCCTTTGGGTATAGGCCAAGGAGTGGGATAGCTGGGTCAAATGGTGTTTCCATTCCAAGCTTTCTGAGGAATCTCCACACTGCTTTCCAGAGTGGTTGCACTAATTTGCAACCCCACCAGCAATGTATGAGTGTTCCTTTTTCACCACATCCTCGCCAACACCTATTGTTGCTTGTATTCTTGATAATCGCCATTCTAATTGGGGTGAGATGAAATCTTAGGGTAGTTTTGATTTGCATTTCCCTTATTACTAGGGATGTTGAACATTTTTTCATATATCTGGTGATTACTTGTACATCTTCTTCTGTGAAGTGTCTGTTCATTTCCTTAGCCCATTTGTTGATTGGATTATTTGTATTCTTCGTGTAGAGTTTTTTGAGTTCTTTATAGATTCTGGAAATTAGCGCTCTATCTGAGGTATGGTTGGCAAAGATATTCTCCCACTCTGTAGGCTCTCTCTTCACATTTCTGATAGTTTCCTTTGCTGAGAGAAAGCTTTTTAGTTTGAATCTATCCCAGTTGTTGATTCTTGCTTTTATTTCTTGTGCTATGGGAGTCCTGTTAAGGAAATCTGATCCTGAGCCAACAAGTTGAAAATTTGGACCTACTTTTTCTTCTATAAGATGCAGGGTCTCTGGTCTGATTCCGAGGTCCTTGATCCATTTTGAGTTGAGTTTTGTGTAGGGTGAGAGATAGGGGTTTAGTTTCATTCTATTGCATATAGTTTTCCAGTTTTCCCAGCACCATTTGTTGAAGAGGCTATCTTTTCTCCATTGCATATTGTTGGAACCTTTGTCTAGTATGAGAAAATTGTATTTATTTGGGTTTGTGTCCATGTCCTCTATTCTGTACCATTGATCTACCTGTCTATTTTGGTACCAATACCATGCCGTTTTTGTTACTATTGCTTTGTAGTAGAGTTGAAGATCTGGTATTGCAATACCCCCTGCTTCGCTCTTGCTACTGAGGATTGCTTTAGCTATTCTAGGTTTTTTATTCTTCCAGATGAATTTCATAATTGCTTGCTCTATTTCTGCGAGGTACATCATTGGGATTTTAATTGGAATTGCATTGAATCTGTATAGAACTTTAGGTAGTATAGCCATTTTGACGATATTAATTCTGCCTATCCAGGAACATGGGAGATCTTTCCATCTTCTAAGGTTTTCTTGAATTTCTTTCTTTAGTGTTCTGTAGTTCTCATTGTAGAGGTCTTTCACCTCTTTTGTGAGATTGATTCCCAAGTATTTTATTTTCTTCGATGCTATTGTGAATGGGGTAGTTTTCCTAATTTCTCTTTCTGAAGATTCATCACTTATGTATAAAAATGCATTGGATTTATGAGCATTGATCTTGTAACCTGCTACTTTACTGAATTCACTTATGAGTTCTAAAAGTTTTCTGGTGGAATTTCCAGGTTCCTCTAAATATATAATCATGTCATCAGCGAACAGGGATAGTTTGAGTTCTTCTTTTCCTATTCGTATCCCTTTAATTTCTTTGGTTTGTCTGATTGCTCTGGCTAGAGTCTCAAGGACGATGTTGAATAGAAGCGGTGAAAGAGGGCATCCCTGCCTTGTTCCAGTTTTTAGGGGGAACGCTTTCAGTTTTTCACCATTTAGAATGATATTAGCCATGGGCTTAGCGTAGATGGCCTTTATAATGTTTAGGAATGGTCCCATTACCCCAATTTTTTCTAGTGTTTTGAGCATGAAGGGATGCTGTATTTTATCAAATGCTTTTTCTGCATCTATTGAAATAATCATGTGATTCTTAACTTTAAGTCTGTTGATATGGTGAATGACATTTATTGATTTCCGAATGTTGAACCAACCTTGCATCCCTGGGATAAAGCCCACTTGATCGTGGTGCACTATCTTTTTAATATATATTTGTATGCGATTTGCTAAAATTTTGTTGAGAATTTTTGCATCGATGTTCATTAAGGATATTGGTCTGAAATTTTCTTTCCTTGATGTGTCTCTGTCTGGTTTAGGTATCAGGGTGATATTGGCTTCATAGAACGAGTTTGGTAGGGTTCCCTCCTCTTCTATTTCATGGAATAGTTTGAGGAGTATTGGAATGAGCTCTTCTTTAAAGGTTTTGTAGAACTCGGCTGAGAACCCATCTGGTCCTGGACTTTTCTTTGTTGGTAGGCTTTTGATGACCTCTTCTATTTCATTTCTTGAAATTGGTTTATTTAAGTTGTGTATGTCCTCCTCGTTCAGTTTAGGTAGTTCATATGTCTCTAGAAATTTGTTGATGTCTTCAAGGTTTTCTGTTTTGTTGGAGTATAGATTTTCGAAATAGCTTCTAATTATGTTTTGTATTTCACTCGTGTCTGTTGTGATGTTTCCTTGTTCATTCCGAATTTTAGTAATTTGAGTTTTCTCCCTCTTTCTCTTTGTTAGTGTGGCTAAGGGTGTATCAATTTTATTTATTTTTTCAAAGAACCAACTATTTATTTTATTAATTTTTCCGATTGTTTCTTTTGTTTCGATTTCGTTGATTTCGGCTCTGATTTTAACTATTTCCTGTCTTCTACTACTTTTGGTATTGGTCTGCTCTTCTTTTTCTAGTGCTTTGAGCTGTAGTGTTAAGTCGTTTATTTGTTGATTTCTACTTCTTTTTTTGAATGCACCCCATGAAATAAATCTTCCTCTAAGTACTGCTTTCATAGTGTCCCAGAGATTTTGATATGATGTGTCTTTGTTCTCGTTTACTTCTAAGAATTTTTTTATTTCCCTCCTGATGTCTTCTGTTATCCATTCATCATATAATAGTGTATTATTTAGTCTCCAGGTATTGGAGAAGTTTCTGTTTTTTATTCTGTCATTTATTTCTAATTTCAATCCATTATGATCTGATAGAGTACAAGGTAGTATCTCTGTCTTCTTGTATTTACTAACAGTAGCTTTGTGGCATAAAATATGGTCTATTTTAGAGAAGGATCCATGTGCTGCTGAGAAGAAAGTGTATTCATTCTGTGTTGGATGGTATATTCTATATATGTCCGTTAAGTCTAAATTGCTGATTGTGTTGTTGAGATCTATAGTTTCTTTATTCAATTTTTGTTTGGACGATCTATCCAGTGGTGAGAGAGGTGTGTTAAAATCGCCTAGTATTATTGTGTTGTGGTAATGTTAACTTATTATAAGGTGGTCTGATATAGCTATGTTATAGAAGTTGATCTGATACAAGGAAATCATGTTGCTCTGTTGTTGAACGTATACCACCTTAGAGAGCATTAACATATAATGAGGTTACTCTCCATTTACCCAAGGGATTAATGTGTGACTTGGGGATCTCAAAAACCACTCTCTGGGATTCACATCTAGGCCATAAAAAGGAAAGATGTGCTCTCTCTCTCTCTGCCTTGCTCCTCAGCTAAGCCTATCAACTGTCATGTTTCTTGCCACTTGGAGGAAAACCCTTGCTAGTAATAAAGAATACAGCAAATTGGTAGGAAACACTGCTAGAAATGGAGGGAGTGTCCCAAGGCCTCCATTGGGATTCCCAGATCTCAAGTGTTTCTGAGGCTTCATGCATCTCTGCCCTTTCTGGAGTCTGGCTGTTTGTCGGTTCTTTAGATGCTCAAAATCTGTTAGTTTATCTTGTTTTTTAGCTGCAGCTGGGTTTATGTCACATGGAGACTAAATATTCCAAACTGATACACTTATTCATAGGCAGTGTTCCTGGATAGATCATAGAGAAGGGAAAATACACAGATACTCTTCTGACCTTAACCATGGACTGTAGTTTTGGTAAATATCCTTTCTTACATATTATTAAGACTTATGCCAGCTATTCTAGGCATTCTTTTAAAGTCTGGAAAGATATTCTAAATGAGGAATTTCTTTTGTTGAATAGCATCTTCCTCAGAGGAATTGCATAGGATGAACACAGTGTGAAAATAAATTATATATTCACTATACTACACATTTTTCTCCTTTGAAAAGAAAAAGAATAAACCACTAACTAGCTAAATAAATTATGTTTGGATTTGAATTTCCATTTTTTTCTAAAGAAACACATTTACATTTAGTATTTAAGGTCACAACTCTGTAATTTGCCGAGATAATCAACCTGAATCTTAGTAAATAAAAATGAATGAGCATCACTAACACATTTTATTTTGTTACCAGCATTCTCTCCCATCTGGGAAAAGATCCTTGGTGCTAATTCTAACAAGTCAATGAACCCGCAGAAGGGAACAAGCCAGTCTTCATATTTAATTCTACACAACTTCTCTTTCTGCTGCAAAATGATGTTATTGTTGCAGTAAACTAGCTATTTGTAAGTCTCATGGTTTTAAAATAAGACCTAACAGAGAGAAAGAAAAGAGGATCACAGGAAAGGGTTCTTGATTTCCTGAAGTTAAAATGTCAACATGGTCAATTGGGTGTTAATGACAGATCAATTACCATGTAAATATACATGGTTTCCTTTGATAATACATTCACATGTAACATGTTCCCCTGAAGCAAGATCCTTTGACAATGCTCTTGAATGGAATACCTGTTTTTCAGATGTATTGAGGCCAACCAAAACCTTCCGTGCAATGAGGTCAATAGCCTTCTTTCTTCTATTTATAGGAGAACTAGTTATGATAAGGACAACAAGCACAAAGTCAGTCCCTGTGCCTGACCATCTTGCCAGTCTTTCTCTCCACATCCTGTATCCCTACCTGTTCAATCTGCTAATCTGCTGCTGGCAATGTCTTAGTCTTTAAACAGCTGTCCTGTGCCACCTAGCAAGACCCTTGAGCTTCAGAGAAAGCTAGTTGACTCTGGGGCTACAAAAGAGACTCCAATTTTAACTTCTTCAGTTCATAGAGCTAGACAAAAACTGTCAGCAGGGATTCCTTGATATTTTGACAGCATCCTTGTCCCAAATTCTACAAGGAAAAAGATCTTCTCTCTAAAAAATGACCAGTCTTTCTTGCTTTAACAGCTTCAAAGAATATTAAAGGACATATTTGGATTCCTTGTCCCTGTAGGCCTGTGAGTTAAGAGCAAATTGTGTGAGAACTTCCCATAACGCCCCTTCTGGGTAAATGAGCAACATTGTGAAATTCCCAAGATTGCCACCCAGATGTGTGGGGCAAGATGTGGGGCAAGACTTACAAAGACCTTTCAATTTCTAATCTTTATGATATAATATGTAATGCTTCTTAAGTGACACTTCTACATGTCTGAACAATAAAATATATAATCGTTTTGCTTGACAAGTGTTGGTGCAGTAGATCAATGATTGGAATGAGTTGTTACTATTTATCTCTATTTAACTTTGATTGAGCTCCAATAGCATTGCTATTGAATATGACAAATTCTGTGTGCCTTAAGAAACATCCATTATGTGATTTACAACTCGTATATGCATATGTAAAAATTGGGGTATGTGAGAAGGTAAGGGAGATTTAGGGATAAGATTTCATTACATAATGTAACCATTCAATAACCACCACATTTACTTAATTTGATGAATTAATATACATTTCCTTCCTGCTCTCCTTAAACAGGCTTTCTTCTGGCCACCTTTCCCCAGGACATCTATGCTTTTTCCCTACTGAGCTTCAGACAGTTCCAAGAGTGACTTGAAGATCATATTTGTTTTATTCTCTAATGAAGCCCTGATGTCTTGCCTAGCTCATGATACAGTGGTTATCTACTGAAAAAGTAAAATATTAAATAATTCAGGTCAGCTGATATGTGCAGGATGTTAGCAATACTTGAAGAAGTTGGTAAAATATTATCTTATCATCTTGGGAGATATTCGAACATACTGCTTGCCTATAGCCATAGGCAATTTCAGTTAGCACATTTTCTTCTATGCATCAGACTGAGCATCTCTGGTTTAATTGAGACACATCTAGCAACTATTCCTAAAACATTAACCTTAATCTATCATTTTAGCTTATTTATTTGGAATGGGAGGGCTTTCTTCAAGAGTCTCCTATTAAAATGAAGACAAACCTTGACTGTTAATAATCCCTGATGCCTGAGATTTACTCCCAAGGGAGCTGGAGATCACCCTTCACCTCTGGTTCTCCCAACAGTACCCACAGTAATGTTTTCACCTAGGCTCCCAAACTCTTGAAAACCTGAAGCTTTGCAAAGAACTCCACATTTATCAATAAAAAACACATTTAAAATTACAGAATTTGTAAAATAGCAACTGTAGGCATTATTTTTTCTTTTATAAATCCACAGCTGTTGTGGGGGGATAACAACCATGAATCAGGGGGAGGGAGAGGATTAAGCTCTTATTTCTAATTAAGATGATCATCATCAATTTTTAGAAAAATTATGAATGGCAATATCAGTGCTGCATTGGATTTTTGTGTTATTAGTTTCTTTTTATAGTTAACATTCTTGAAAACTTTAGGAAGTGAAGATAAGGTTTTGATAGATGGGATGTGGAGTTGCTTTTGCCATTGAAAAATGTGTTTGCTCCTTGAGCACTCAAATTTCTCATTATGGCATTGATAATTTAGAGAAAATTGGGAGCACTCCAGTTGGGTTTTCAGTAATGTGAGTGAGGGACGGAGATAGCACCCTATGAATATCAGATTTTCCTGTCTGTTAGAGAAGCATAGTTAATACTTTACAAGTCAATGTCCTTACTTAGTTCAGAGTTATTGGTGGGTGAGCCTTTTCCATTCCAATGGTGACTGGACTGTGCAAAACCAAACTATTTTAACACCTATTGTTGATGCAACAGGTTTTTAAATGGAAATGAAATGTTCCATCAAAAGGTTAGGAAGGCATTACAAAGTGTTGTCACTGCTGCCATTTAGACATTCTGCTTATATTCAGCTATCTTCTGTCCTCTACCATGTTTTATAAGCCCACTTGTTCATCTTGCATCCAAATGAATGTAAAATTTGACATCCAGCAAAGAATCAAAGAATGTCCACCCCAAGTTCAGTCCCTTCTGCTGACAACTTTGTTAAACCCTCTGAAAAAAAGGTAGGTTTGTATTTGAAAAGATGTAGTGCTGCTATGGGAAAGTCACCTAACATAGTAAGTCATATTTCAGAGCTGTTTACTGATATGAGATGAAAGATAAGGCAATGTGAAAAATGATGATATGAAATGTAAAATACAGTATTTTTTGTGTTTAGTTTATGGACCATTATTAACATAAAATCTCACTAACCTCCTGGCACTGACATAAAGATTTTAGCTTTATTTTATTTTACTTTTGAAATTTATGCATGCCTCACTACTCTTCAATCTGTCTTCTTCTATTTATATTACCATATCATGGAGAGAAAGGATGCCAAGGATATACAGAGGCCAAGCCCACCTAATTTGGTATTCTAAAATACAGATAAAATATAACTCTCAATGATGTGCAATAAGGAAAAAAAGAGAAAAGAAAAAGAGAAAAATAAATTCTGCACTCTAGGACAGAAGACAGTCTTCTTTTACTTTGTACCACTTGTCTCTTCTGAGCTTGCTTAAAATATATAGCAAATATGTTTCTACAATGCAATAGTAAAATTTCGGAAATAAATGGATAAAGGAACTGGAGATATTTGATTTCTGCTGCTCTCTTTTCTCTGTAATGTGAGTTTCTTTTGAGTTGAATTTATTTTCTTTCCTCATCACTTAGCAAAGTGGCACATAAAAAAGCCCGAATAACTGAATAAATACAAAATTTGTTAAGATGAGAATAAATGAGGGACTAAGATTAGGAAGAGTATAGACAACAGGCAAAGGAGTCAGTAAATTTGCAACTCTTTATCAACATACCCTCTCAATGAAAGCCTCTATAAACAGGAAAATTTGGGATCTTGTGCATGCTTTTCCTTCTTCTACTATTAATCTTCATAGACAAAATAAAGAATATTTGTTTCCCTCTTGTTTTTGCTAATTGTCTGCTATTTGGATTCCTGCTACAAAAGAAAGATATTCTCATGTTTTCATCATTTTTCCCAGAGGGACCATTTTTGCTATATTCCATCACAATTAACTTGGCTCTGATCTGAATGCAGTAGGCCCTCATGTTGACAACAAAGGTGAGATCATGAACAAAACTGTACTAAATCTAGTTTTTCTCAAGCATTCTCAGTGATCCATCTTCAGTCGAATTCCTCCTCCTGACTTCTCCCGTACTGTGGTTCTAAGCAAGGCTCACATTTTTAGTTTTTCTCCTTCCCAAAATTTTATTGACGAGATTATACCTGGAATTCATGCAGTTTAACCCTCCTGGTAACTACTTCCCTAGAGAAACCATGGCATTCACCTAAATGCATTATTTTGTTATTGTTGTTCAACATTCCAAACCTTTTCCTTTTAAAGTGAGATCATTATGAGACAATTGGTATATAATAAGCTGCATGTATTTAAAATGTACAATTGGCCATGCCTGTAATCCCCGTGATGCTGGAGGCTCAGGCAGGAGGATCACAAGTTTGAGACCAGTCTCAGAATCTTTGCAAAGCCCTAAGCAATATAGTGAGAACTTGTTTCAAAATAAAATAAAAAGGACTGGGAATGAAGCTCAAGTGGTACCAGCCTCCTGAGTTCAATTCTCACTACAAAAAAAAAAAATTGTTTTTAAATGTACTATATGTCAAGTTTTCACATATGTACACATAGGGGAGACCATCACCATAATCAAGTGAATGCACATATTCATTACCGCAAACTGGTTTTTGATCTCCATGTCCATTTTCTTTAAGATTCTGGACCATTTCTTAAAGAGGTGAAGTAAGAGAGGGAACTTAATCTTTTTAAATTAGTAATTCTCTCCTTCCCACTCAATTCCTGGAGTATTATTGCAAGACAAATTTTAATTTTGCATTAGGATAGTTTTATTATGTCTTCTATGTAATACTGCTGAGGATTGCTTTTATTGCTTCTTTGGCCAAGATAGCAAGTTGTCCCCCAATATCCATAGTTTCACTTTTCCTATAGTTATTCCAACCCTGAGTTTTAGTTGAACAGAAACACACTCTCCCATCTGACAATCTCATTTCCCACCAGTTTCCCTTGCAGGTAGATTTGATCCAGTTCTATCTAGTGGAATGCAAGTGGAAGTAGTGTGTGCAATGACCTGACCCATCTATCAATCTGGAAAGGAAGGAGAGGAAGGTAGAAGCACTTTTCTTTAGGCCTCCAGCTGGCTTGAATAAAGTTGTAATGGCCATTTTAGAGCATGAGAGAGAAAATGCAAGTTGAAGATGGCAATATAATTAACAGAAAGAACTATATTACCACTGGACTTCTTAAAATGTTATGTGGGAAAAAAAATACATATTGTTAAAAATACTGTTATTGCTGAACTGAACCAATTTCTTTTTTCATTACTGAACCCAAAACCATATTCTAAATAGTACACTTTTTTTATGGTCTGAATGTTTGTGTCCACCAAAAATTCAAATGTTGAAACCTAATTCCCAGTGTGGAAATATTAAGGGGTGGGGTCTTTGGGAAGTGTAGCCTTCTGCTTGTTCACCCCTTCCACCAAATGAGGGGCCATAGAAGGTGTCCTTTGCAAAACAAGACAGTGAGCCTTGACCAGACACCAAATCTGCTAAGTACCCTTTTCTTGGATTTCTCAGACTCTAGAACTGTAAGAAATAAATATCTATGTTTCGTAAGCCACCAAATTTATGATATTTTTATTTTAGTAGTCTGAGTGGACTTAGAAAACTTCTATTTTATAAATAGGGAAAACTAGGACAGAGTGGATAGTTAACAAAAATGTGCTTTGAGCCATCTTATTATAATGATTATTTTACTTCTAAAATAAATTCAAGGATAAAGAAGAGACTATTTTAAATCACTTCCAATGAATGTCATAGAACCTTCAGCATTTACTTAGGAAAATATTTTAGCAAGATTGACAACCTGGAATACTTACACAGCTGCTGCTTTTTAGACTTAAATGTAGTTCTATAAAAGTCAGTTCTCAAGAATTGTCCTTTGGACAAATACTTGGCTAGATATACTAGCCTCATTTATTATATTCAGAACACTAATATTCTTCTTATTTGTCTAGACCATTGCTGTTTTGCCTTCATTATAGTGGCGGTTAGAAACTTTTCTAGAATGCTAACAAGACTTGATTTGATATCATCAAGTAAATAGCCTGTCAGGATGCTTTTTCCATGCTCTGTCAGGAAGGACTGAGTGTTAAATATGTCATCATTTTATACTTTTTTATATGCAGAAAGTCTAATTTGACATTATCTTACTGCCACAGCTGCACTGATTTTCCTTGCTACTCTCACACCCCTAAACATTTGGAGCTCCTTTATTATAATGGCAGATATTATGTAATGAAGGTAGTTCCGAAGGCTGTAACATAACAGACGTTTACTGCAGCCGAATTGAAATATCAGGCTCAGCAGATGAACAGGTTGCCTAGCAACTGATACTGCAAGCTCCAGTGACTGCTCATGCCCACTGAGATTGACAGGGAAGCCATCACTGGCTGCTTGTATCTTCCTAGTTAGTAATTCTGACAGAGAGACCAAACCCCCAAAAGGAGGATGTGTGATTAAATGTAAAACTTAAAAAGTATATGTCCATTTCTCTCTCCCTCTATCATCTTTATTTCTTCTGCCTTTAAATACAGAGTAGAAACTTTACTTAGAGAAATGCCTATATTAATTCAGAGAAAGAGAATGAACCTAGAGAATAGAGAAATTAGAAAAATTAGTATTTGAAAAAGAACAAAAGGGAAAATGGCCCTTCTAGGGGCTATAGCTTTCCATTCTATATTGAAGTAGAGTTTATTTTAGCTGAGAATCACGTCTAATGCATGCATGACTGGGCATGTCCAAGTAAATTTATCTTAGAATATAACAAACATGAGATGACTTTAGAATATCTGAACAGGTGAAGCTACATGTTTCTGTACACTGTTTCACATGCAATCATGACTATGTGGCATGCTCAAATTGTGAAGCATTATAGCAGTTTGATTTAGAAGCACAGGTTTTTAATCAATGGAAATGAGAATTTTTAATGGTCCAAATAATTAACCCTTGTGAAATATTCTTTTCCACTCTGTTCTACAGACAGCATTTGTTTTGTGGAATTTACAACATATAAAAACATAAAGCACGACAAAAATGTATTTCTTTAAAATACAGTCAAGGTCCTATTATGCTTGGCAATCATTTTGTGAAATATTCAAGCAAGGAACTGTAACTTGTTTTGTCTTTGGGGAAACGAAAGAATTCATTTTAAGATTCTCATATTTGGAGTCAAATCATTAATTGTAGTCTGTTCCATTTCAAATAAAATTAAATTCATATTTTACTATAATTTCATCTAGAACTTAATCTTTTCATATTTGTGGATATAAAGCACATGACTCAACTAGAAAATTTAAAAAATATATGTACCCTCTGACCCAGCAATTCTACTAATAGAAATTTATCATAGAATGGGCTTTCAACATATGAAAACTTAGAGATTAAAAGATACTTAATGCAGTATTGATTATAAGAGCAGAAACCTGGTAACCTAGTTGTCTATTAATAGGGTCTTAGTGCCATAAATCATTCTATAGACATAAAATGGAATCTCTGAGCATCCATTATAAATAATGATATGGATGTTTATTTTTGCAAACTATATCCAAGATATATTAAGTAGGCAAAATTTAAATAAAGCTGATGTAAAAAAATCTATTTGAATAAAAAATACAGAATACATACTTGCTTATATGTGAATACATGCTTTTATAGCAATTACTTTTGGAGAAAATGTTTAGGTATATGGGTAGGTAGGATAGGGAGAGGGATATTGATATTTACCATAAAACCTTTTGATATATTACTTACATAGTAAGAAATAATTTTATAACAAAAATTGCTTAGTATTAATGCTATAAATCTATCATTTCATTTATGTTTTCTGTAGCTGTACATAAATTGAAAAATGTTTCATATCATTTTGGTAAAATATATTTTTAATCATTGTATCTGAAGTAATCCTGTTAGGAAAATGATTATAGATGGTTGTCCCTAGGTCTTTCTCTGGTCTTATGTGTGTTTCTAGGGTCTTAAGTAAATTAACTCATGAACTTTCTGAATTACAGGCAATTATCTTTGGAAAAATCCTGAGAAGAGCAGGGGATTAAGAACAAGCAAATGTAATACTGATCTCTTTTTTTCTTTCTTTTCTGAAGCCCCAAAGCCAATAATATAATTATCTTACATTAAGTCTATTTCATCCTCCAGTAAAATAATGAAGCAAGTGTTAATGAAGTAGAGCTGTTGGTCTTGTACCATCTCTTATGCAAAGAATACTTATGTAGAATAAATATTCCACCTGGGGAGAAAAGGTGTGTCTGCTCTGAGGAATGTCTTCCATCTGACCCGCCTATTCCCATGGAAACAGAGCTTACATGTTTACTATAGAAAACTCATGGGAGTTGCTGGAAGTTGACAGTTTAAGAGACTGGATCAACTGTATGGTGATTTACTAATCCTGGCCCCAAATGAAAGAGTTCAAAATAATCAGTTTGGATTTTTAATTCCAGCAAGAGGAGCTGGTTTCCAGTTATCAATGGTTTTCCTAAAGGAAGATTAAGATATGGATGCCCCTAATGTAGATCTGGTAGAGAATCTCTTGCTATATTTCCTGTACAAATCAACAAATTAACACCGGTTAGAGGGTCTCATGCCAGGAAGCTTATTAAGCACAGGGCTTAATTCAAAAAGTCCTTATCTTCTTGGGCCTTGTTCTTTCCTCTCTTCCCTTAGAAACTGGCTGAGTAACACATTTAACCTTAATAACATTGAGAGATGGAAGAAGATATGTTTGAGCTCAGATGACATGATTTGAATGTGTACGTTCCTCCAACATGCATATGTTGGAAGTTCAACTCAAAGTTGATGGTATTAAGAGGTGGAACCTTTGGGGAAGGGATTAAGTCATGAGGGATCCACTATTATTAGAGGGTTTGATGTCATGAAAGAAACTTAAGAACTGTCTGACTTTTCCCTTTTCTGCTATGTGGGACCATAGCATTCATTCCTTCTGTCCCTTTTGCCATTTGAGGACACAGCAAGAAGATGCCATCTTGATAGCAGAGTGCAACCCTCACTAGACCCGAATCTATTGGCACCATGAACTTGGACTTCCTAGCCGCCACAACCATGAGAAATTTATTTCTGTTGTTTATAAATTACCCAGTCGAAAGTATTTCGTTATAGGAGTAGGAGTGGACTAAGATGGCTGTTTGTATCGTTTTTAAAATATCATATTAAGAAATTGAAGTTTAAAATAGTAACAATCTAAGGCACTGTGGTTTTGGATTTGACTAAATCACATAGACTGAGTTCTACTGTCTTCTTTATTCTCAGCCTTCACCTGTTTCTGAAAATACATGTTTTAAAGGAAGATAGATTTGGTTAATCCCTAAATTTCCTCAGATTCCACACCATTAATATAGGGATAATAAGAACAACAATATTGTTAGATTTATTTGGAATTTAAAGTGCTAATATTTCTTAATATGCCTCAGCACAGTAATTGGTAAACATTAGGTAACTATCTTCTTCTCTTGAGAAAAAATATACTTATCTTTTAATCTTAAGAAAGAAAAGTAAAGTAAGCAAAGGCATTTTGTATTATCTTGATGTGTGTGTGTGTGTGTGATGCTAGCTATGAACTCCAGGTGTACCAGGCAAGAGCTCTACCAGCCTCTGTCTTGACTATTTGTAACACTGATTTTGATTCTTTTACAGTGTTTATAATTGGGAAGTGAGGTTGGCTCCCTATGACTAGTTCTCTAAATAGCCAAGTTTGGTTCCCACTGCTGTGTGTTTCTTGCTTTGGTCTCCCATTAGGCAAGCCTCACTACTCCCACTCCTCTGATCACATGCCACCTCCTCCTCTTCTGTGCTTTTGTTCATGTCCATTTCCTTCCCAAGTACTGCCTCCTTTATTACCAGCCATCATTGCCCTAATGTAGAGACCTTGTCTACATTACCCTGCCTGTATTCAACTAGATTGTGCCCGACTAGCTACCACAGGGAGCTTACTCTTTTGTGATGAAAACTATTGTATTTGTTCAAAAATCTAAATGCTGTGATTTTTTTTTCAATATTTTGAGTTGAGAGTGGCTTCCTTATTTCAATCTTTGGTCCTAATTTTGCTTATCATGGCAAGGCAGAATTAATATAATCCCCTTCTATGTGATTGAGTTTTCTTAAATGGTGGGAAAAAAGCTAAGATACCTTCTGTGAACTTTATTTCCTTTAGGCTAATCTTCTTCAGAACTATCAACTTCCAACTACCAATCAAATATCTGAATTTCAAGTCCTAGATGCTCATTACTGCCTTCCTTTGGAGGCTTTCTGGTTTGTCTATTGTCCTTTTACAGTGTATTTCCACAAATGAATTCAACACCTCATATTACCTCCTTTGACTAGTGTGTTTCTATTAATACAGTTGAATATTCAATTTTCCGTTTAAATCAGTCATGTTCTTCAACTGGCTCAGCACTTCTCAGGCTAGACAGCCTAGCCTAGTAATTATGTGGTCTCAAAGACAAATGGCTTATTTTCAAATCTTAGCTCCATCATTTCTACCTATGTGAACTTAGGCTAAACATTGTGCCTCAATTTCTTAATTTATAAAATAGGAATAATAGTGTTGTTGTGAGCATGAAGAATAACATTACAAATAAGGCATTTAGCACCATTGGTAGTCTATATTAGCTATTTTATACAACTAAATTCAGTTCACACAAATTGCTATTGAATCAAGACTCCTTTCTTCCTACAACTGTCTTTAGGTAGCCAGTTTCTGAGCATGTAATGTATACCTTAACATTGTTTCTTTATATTCCCTTGTATTAGCTTGGAAATCATACCTACTGATATGCATTTTATTTTTATTCTGTGTTCTACTGTCTTAAGCATTTTTCCTTTTTGTGTTATCTTCTGAGTTATTTGATATGCCTTCTCTACTTTAACATAGTCACTGATTCAATGTTGAATATGATGGAACACAGGCCAAAGAGCCAAGTCACTGGAAAGCCTTCCCTCCTTCTCCCCTGTAGGCTATAACTAACCCACTGGGTGATACTTCTGCAGTGCTCTGGAGTGTTCTGTCCAAGCAGCGATACCATAAACACATGGCCAGGCCTCAAACCTGCATTATTCCTTCCTGTTGTGAATCCTCTAGGCTCTGAACAGTCCTGGTACATTGCATGGACTCAAAGAAAAACTACACCAGCATTGCAATCAAATTGCTGTGAAAACACAAAAGCAACAGTTATTGATTTGACCTTTAGGAATCAGAGAAGACCTCTCAGAGGTGGTGGTATTTAAGCTGGGACTGAAAGTCAGTAGCACTATGACTGGTGTTGATGGTGGCTGCAAAGACAGTAATACAGTAATTCCAGACCCAGAGGGAAAGTTCTGTGCTAAGCCTATAAGGTATAAATATTTATTGTTTATACTTAGAAAATTCTGTCTTTGTTGATTAGAGTATAGGGAGTATTTGAGTGAATGAGTGTGTGTCTTTCTGTGAAATGAAGGAGGAAAACAGGGAACAAGTGAGAGAGAAGTTGGGACATAAGCATGGACAAGTAGAACTCAATTCTTAAGGGCTTTGAAAGCTTTATTAGAGAGTTGGCCTTTGTTCACTAGGCAGAGAAGGTTTTCTAAAGTTTGCCTGTGAAATAATTGAATTTTTATTTTAGAAAGATAACTACAGACAAGAATGGAGAGGAGATAGAAGTAGGAGAGTAGCAAAGGGGAAAAGATAATGGAATTGAGTGACTGATTATTACTTGGTGACTGATGGAAATGGCAGGAGAGAAGCAGGCAGTGAGGAATGCTGGGTAACTCTCTGGTCTCTAGCTAGTTTAAACAGGAGGGATGAAGATGATACCACTGACTAAGGTAGAGAATGGTGCCAGAAAATACAAGGTCTTCAATCCTGCTCCCTGGGAGTTTGTGATAGCAATGTGTAGTAGGCAGATAGAAACACAGTAGGGAATTGAGAAGGAGGAAAGGGTGCATCTATTAGTGGATTTCACAGTTCCCAGCGTAGACTGGAAAGAGCCTTGCAAGACAGCGTTCTGGAACTCTTTCTGCTTACTTGGCTTGCTCACTCTTGGCAGAAACTCTTAACTGTAGTTATCAGGAGGGGTTTACTTCATCCAGATGTCTCCACCTGTGGAAACAGCAGCAAGGGGTCTTTTCTCAGCATTTTAAGAGGATAATAGAAGAATGAGTTGAAAATAACTGTGCCCACATTAGGAAATAAGTACTAAATATACTTAAGTGCAACCCAATTATGGGAAATTTCTATAAAATGATCAGTGATGCTTACCCATATCCAAATGTAAATCTTTCTTATTATGAAACTAGTGAAAATCTTCAGCCAGATGTGATAAAGATAATTATTTCTTTTCCTCCAGCTTCTACTGGTCCTCTTCTATATCCCATGAAGTTTTTGACCTATTCCAGAAGTTACTGAGATAATGAGGCAAGAAGGGAGACCTCCCATAGGTGGACAGAATAAGGATCTCAGAGAAGGAGGGAAAGAGAATATCATGCCATCCTGGAAAGAGACATTGGGTCTGGAGAACATTTCAGGGCTGCCCCCTGATAGCTTCAACCACAATGGCTCCTTCTTAGCTAGAATGCTGTTACTATTCCTCACAGCTTCAACCACAACAGCCATTTCTTGGCTAACCCTATCCATACTCTAGCAACAAAATATGCCCTTACCTGAAGTGCTTCCTCTCCTCAACAGACATGTCAAACCACAAGGCTGGATTTGCCTTCTTAATTATACAAGTAGGGGATTACATTATTGAACTTCTGATTGGCTCATTAAGTTGGGAGCTTGAATAACTTGATTGGTCTATGCTAGCATTCTTCATCCTACCAATCACCTGAGCTGGGCTCAGATATGCCCAATCAATAAATGGGCTAAGAAACTGAACAGACACTTCACAGAAGAAGAAACATAATTGATCAAAACATATATGGAAAACTGGCCATCTATGCTAAGCCCATGGCCAATATCATTCTAAATGGTGAAAATCTGAAAGCATTCCCCCTAAAAACTGGAACAAGGCAGGGATGCCCTCTTTCACCACTTCTATTCAACATTGTCCTCGAAACTCTAGCCAGAGCAATTAGACAGACCAAGGAAATTAAAGGGATATGAATAGGAAAAGAAGAATTCAAACTATCCTTATTTACTGATGACATGATTATATATTTAGAGGAACTGGAAAATTCCACCAGAAAACTTTTAGAAATCATAAGTGAATTCAGTAAAGTAGCAGGATATAAGATCAATGCTCATAAATCTAATGCATTTTTGTACATAAGTGATGAATCTTCAGAAAGAGAAGTTAGGAAAACTACCCCATTCATAATAGCCTCGAAAAAAATAAAATACTTGGGAATCAATCTAACAAAAGAGGTGAAAGACCTCTACAATGAGAACTACAGAACACTAAAGAAAGAAATTAAAGAGAACCTTAGAAGATGGAAAGATCTCCCATGTTCTTGGATAGGCAGAATTAATATCGTCAAAATGGCCATACTACCAAAAGTGCTATACAGATTCAATGCAATTCCAATTAAAATCCCAGTGACGTACCTTACAGAAATAGAGCAAGCAATCATGAAATTCATCTGGAAAAATAAAAAACCCAGAATAGCTAAAGCAATCCTTAGCAGGAAGAGTGAAACAGGGGTATTGCAATACCAGAAATTCAACAATATTACGAAGCAATAGTAACAAAAATGGCATGGTATTGGCACCAAAATAGACAGGTAGATCAATGGTACAGAATAGAGGACACGAACACAAACCCAAATAAATACAATTTTCTCATACTAGACAAAGGGTCCAAAAATATGCAATGGAAAAAAGATAACCTCTTCAACAAATGGTGCTGGGAAAACTGGAAATCCATATGCAACAGAATGAAATTAAATCCCTATCTCTCACCCCGCACAAAACTCAACTCAAAATGGATCAAGGACCTTGGAATCAGACCAGAGACCCTGCATCTTATAGAAGAAAATGTAGGTTCAAGTCTTCTACATGTTGGCTTAGGATCAGACTTCCTTAACAGGACTCCCATAGCACAAGAAATAAAAGCAAGAATCAATAACTGGGATAGATTCAAACTAAATAGGTTTCTCTCAGCAAAGGAAACTATCAGCAATGTGAAAAGAGAACCTACAGAGTGGGAGAATATCTTTGCCACTCATACTTCAGATAGAGCACTAATTTCCAGAATATATAAAGAACTCAAAAAACTCTACACCAAGAATACAAATAACCCAATCAACAAATGGGCTAAGGAAATGAACAGACACTTCACAGAAGATGTATAAGCAATCAACAGATATATGAAAAAATGTTCGACATCTTTAGTAATAAGAAGAATGCAAGTCAAAACTACCCTAAGATTCCATCTCACCCCAATTAGAATGGCGGTTATCAAGAATACAAGCAACAATAGGTGTTGGAGAGGATGTGGGGGAAAAGGTACATTCATACATTGCTGGTGGGGCTGCAAATTAGTGCAGCTACTCTGGAAAGCAGTGTGGAGATTCCTTAGAAAACTTGGAATGGACCTACCATTTGACCCAGCTATCCCACTCCTTGGCCTATACCCAAAGGACTTAAAATCAGCATACTACAGAGATACAGCCACATCAATGTTCATAGCTGCTCAATTCCAATAGCCAGATTGTGGAACCAACCCAGATGCCTTTCAATTGATGAATGGATAAAGAAACTGTGGTATATATATATACAATGGAATATTACTCAGCCATAAAGAATAATAAAATTTTGGCATTTGCAAGCAAATGGATGAAATTGGAGAATATCATGCTAAGTGAGATAAGCCAATCTCAAAAAACCAAAGGAGGAATGATCTCCCTGATAAGCAGATGATGACACATAATGGGGAGGGGGAGGGGGGCAAGAATGGAGGAAGGAGGTACTTTATAGAGGGAAAAGAGGGGTGGGAGGGGTGGGGGGAAGGAAAAAAATAACAGAATGAATCAAAAACTATTACCCTAAGTAAATGTACCATTACACAAATGGTATGCCTCTACTTCATGTACAAACAGAGAAACAACATGTATACCATTTGTTTACAATAAAAATAAATTAAAAAATATGAAAAACTACTCTAAGATTTCATCTCTCTCCAGTCAGAATGGCAATTATCAAGAATATAAGCAACAATAAATGTTGGTGAGGATGTGAGGGAAAAGGTACACTCATACGTTGCTGGTGGGACTACAAATTGGTGCAACCATTATGGAAAACAATATGGAGAATCCTCAGAAAACCTGGACTGGAACCACCATTTGATCCAGCTATCCTACTCCTTGGTCTATACCCAAAGGATTTTAAATCAGCATACTTCAGTGATGTAGGCACATTAATGTTTATAGCAGCTCAATACACAATAGCCAAACTGTAGAACCAATCTAGGTGCCTTTATATATATATATTACTCAGCTTTAAAGAAGAATGAAATCATGGCATTTGTTGCTAAATGGATGGAGTTGGAGAATATTATGTTAAGCGAAATAAGCCAAACCCCAAAATCAAAGACTGAATATTTTCTATGTTATGTGGATGCTTATTCACAATACAGGGATGGGAGAAGAAAATAGTTAGTATGGATTAGGTAGAGGGGAGTGAAGGGAGGGGAGAGGTATGGGATAAGAAGGACAGTAGAATCAATCTGACATTATCACCCTATGTACATATATGACTACATGACCAATGTAATTTCACATCACGTACAATCAAAAGAATGAGAAGTTACACTCCATTTATGTATGGTGCATCAAAATATATTCTACTGTCATGTAAAACTGATTAGAATAAAAATTTTTATTAAAAATGGAAAAAAAATAAAACAACCCTAGACATCAGACACCAATTGGTGATCCTCTCTTGGGATCCCTCCCCCTACCAGAGCTCTGCTTTCTATTACTCTAATAAATCCTGTTACTTTATTCTCACCCTTGTGTCTATGGATTTCATTCCTTGAATTCACAAGACAAAGAACCCA
This sequence comes from Sciurus carolinensis, assembly GCF_902686445.1. Taxonomy (NCBI): domain Eukaryota; kingdom Metazoa; phylum Chordata; class Mammalia; order Rodentia; family Sciuridae; genus Sciurus; species Sciurus carolinensis. Next base: position 90,755,404 of record NC_062219.1, read on the forward strand.
CCTATTATGTTCTTTGTTGATTCATCTGTAATTGCTCAAATTTCATTTCTTCTTTTCAAATGCTTTATAGTGAACGCATATACTCAGTTATTCCTTCTTTCCAGAATTACTTCTTTTCCCATTTGACAGTTCTGTCTTGCTCTCCTCTATAAATTAACTACTTTCCCTTGGTTTTTCCTTGTGTGTTCTATATTCAGTTTCAAGTGGAGGTAGAAAGACAAAAGAACCAAGGAATATTGAGTAGAGAATTGCAAATGTGTTCCCTCTCCTTTGTACAGAGAGATTAACTTCCCGATTGTGTCCACATTCAAAACAATTACCTTCTAGGGCCTGATACTTGTATGATTGTATTAAAATATTTCACTATCTCTTGTACTCCTGGAATTTCACTGACTTGTTCTGTTGGCTACCCTTGAATAGTTGCAGTTAAGGCCATAAATGCATAAGAGATACTTTAGTGAGGAAAATGTACAATCAGCAGAGAGAAACTTGATAAAATTCTGAAAAACAACACAATATAAAGAAGAGAAGAACTAGTAGAGAAAGAGTAAAAAGGAATTACAGCATTCTACTCTGGTCCTTGAGGATCATTAATTCTACTCCCTCTTTTTTAAAATCATTTTTTCAAAAATGTTCATAAACAATCCAGGAATAGTAAACTATTCTAGAATTCTCCTAGAGATGGATGTTAAACTCACTGATATACAGTTTCTATAATTCCTGGGACATTTGCCCATCTCCTCCCTGGCCCATGTCCCAGTCTCCACTGTCTCTCAGTGACTACACAGAGGCTGTGAGTTCTCTTCTGGGTGTTCCTCAGTATTTCTAAGTAGCATTCATCTGTTTCCTGAGGACTGTGCTCATTTACAGGGCTGGGTGCATTGTCTTATCTTTCTTCTTCTAAAATCTAAATATTATATTTGTTTACTGATCTTAGACACTATCTTAATTCTATACTATGAAACAGGAGATGTTAGGACAAATAAAGACTTCTTAAACTTTATGGAAAACAAAAAGGGATAAATAACACAAAAGTTATTTGACATAGCTATATTAAACTTAACACTCAAAAATTGATTAATCTTACAAGAAATGTATTCATTTTGTGAATGTATTTTATTTACTATTCTTTTAGAACATAATTCTTTGAAACTATCAATTACCATTACCACTCCTCACCCTTAAGCTCTCACCTGGAGTTTATCTGTACTGTGATTCTTCTTGGGTCACAACCTTAAACTATTCAACACTAGGTCTAGTTGCCTATGTAAGAAACACATCAAAACAGTGGTTTAAACTAGTTACTATTTATATGTCCCACAAGTGAAAGAAGCCCATTGGCAGGAAGGACTCTTGTGATATCTCAAGAGTACCAGGGACAACCGTACCTTACCTTTTCCTGCTGCTTTAGGATCACAGTTGGGTGGCACAGCCTATGAAAGCTGCTTCAATGACAATCTTCATATTTGCATTTCAGTCAATAAGAATGAGAAAGGAACAAAGGTCATCCTTTCTCTTTAAGGAGACTTTCTAGAATTCCCCATGCAAGGCAATGCTTCTGCTCATGTCATATGGCCACAGATAGTTCCAAGAGGGTCCAGAACATAATGTTCTTTGACTGAATGACTTCAGGAACAATTAAAAATCTGAACTTTTTTTGAGAAAGAAAAGGAGAATGAATTTCTGGCAGACAGCCAACTATCCTTGCCATACTGTCATTTTGGAACTCATGTTATACTTACCAGAGATATCATTAATTTAAAACAAATTTTAAACAGCCTGGCTCTCTTGAACTTGAATGTAATTTTCTAACAGTCTTTTGCTTCTTTACACAAGATGCCCAGCTTCATAATTGCTTTTTAGTTCATCACATAATGTTTCTAGATATGTCAGTTCCAACTTTTTTAAGTACAGTATATCAATCTTTTGTCAGAGTCCAGGACATGGGAGGTAGCTGAGAGTTACTTGGTCTTTAAGTTATTCATGATTTAGTTTCTGCTTAGTAAGAAATTCTCATTTGAATTTGTTACATCCTAGAGAAAAAGCCATTAGAGTAGGGTAAGTCTTAAAATCTCACTTGCAAATTCTACTCTATCTCCCAAGAACTCCAGATTGCTTCTGCTTGGAAAATATATGCTAGATATTTTTCTTCCCTTTCCAAATAAAATTGCTATATGGAATGGTGCTGCCCAGCATTCTATTGCTTTCACCTTCCCTTTATGCCTGCTTTATCTGTAAATCAATTAGGGGTCTCCTTTCTCAACATCATTATTGTATTTTAGAAGCCACAGTTCCTAAGTTCTCTTGTCTTCTGACTCTATTCCCTAGGAGAGGACATCTACTGTTCAGATTCATTTATAACCATGAGCAGATGAAGCACACATGCATTTCTCTAATGTAAGACTTCCCTCTGAGATACAGACTTACTCATCTCCTTACCTAATACCTTCTATTGAATGTCCCAAAGACATCTCAAATATACCAAACCCCAAGTTAAACTCTCACTCACAAGTCCTTCATTCTTCCTTCAAACTAATGCTCTTCTTCAGGTGTTGTATGTTCAACGATTGCCATCACCATCCATCTGGTTGCAGAATCTAGACATCAAGTAGTCATTTTTGAACCTTCTCTTTCTGCCCTTCAGCATCCAACCCACTGGTAGCTCTGATGAGTTGATTACTTAAACTTAAACCCAATCATTTCTCTGCATTTTTACAACTACACATTATCTCTTGTGACTATCAAGTTCCTCCTTATCTCTTGCCTTCTAACTTGTCTTTTCTCATTTCTCTTACCCAATTCATTCTCTAAGTTATGTCCAAAATGTATTGATTTCAAAAGGTAGATCAGAACACAGCACTTCCTTGTTCCAAATACTTAAAACATTTTCAATTGTACAGGGATTAAAACACAATTCCATAACATGCACTACAATTCTTCATTTGGTGTGACCACTGCCAAAACTCAATCTCATCCCAGTCTCTTGTGTATTCCTCAGTACATGGCCCTTCTTTGAATACTGTGTTCTGTTTGCCTCTTCCATCACAAGGCCTCTGCACATGCTGTTATCTCTCTCCTTTTTTTTTTTTTTTTTTTTTTTTTTTTTTTTTTTTGCTATTGTAACTTATTTGTCATCTTCAGATTGTTGCTCACATTTATGGACATGATGCCTGAGTTTGCAATGAGGTCAAACCCTCTTTTTATGTGTTTTCATGTCGCTGTGTCCTAGCACTTCTCTCTTTGATAGCACTGATTTATTTCATAAAATCCTGACCACAGCAAACTCCACAAGACTACCAACTTCACAAGGCTAGGAAACATTTTTTTTTTTAACTCTCCATGTATTCCAGTTTACAGAACAGCTCCTGGGATACATCAGACATTCAATAGCCATTTGTTGACTTGAATGAATTGTTTAATGACATAATGATTCCATTAGGACTGATATTCCTTTATGATGATATGGATAATGTTAAAGCAAATGTTGTTAACCTGGTAAAGCAATACTGGCAGTATGGGTTTGGGCTGGAATTTGTGTGTATCCATGAATCATGGTATGTCTGTTTTGTCTTCTATTTGTCCACAGGCAGTCATTGGTAGGTAGAGTTGACTCTAAGTCAAATTGTTAAGCTTTTTGTGCCCTTTCTATGTCCTTTTGATGCCTATGTTTCAGTCACCTTTTCTCAAACTCTTTCCTTCCATTTAAACAGGAGAACAGCTGATAGCAGATATTTACACTTATTTTTATCATCAGTCTCCACTACCCCTTGGTATTGATCCTTTACATTCTCACCTTCAAGGTTTCTCATTCTCAGTGTCTGTCTCCTTCTATAAACAGGTATGTTTCTCATATTGGTCACTTTCACATTTCCTTGTCTTCCATTTTTCTGAACTCTGTTCTAGGAGAGGTTAGAACTGGACTAGGGTTACTAGAGACTCATTCCCAGGGCCTGTGGAGGGAGACAAGGGCTGGTCCATTCATCATCAGAGATTCCCCAGGACTCAAGGACTAAAGCACCTGGCTGAGTAGATAGGAGGCAGCTGAAATCAAGTGCAGGTTGTTTGCCAAGACATTGCCCTATGCAGGTATTCCTTCAGGCAGGGGTAGGCTTGTTTTTTCTAATTTATGCAAAGTCAACAATGGGTATAAAGTCTCATTTATCCAAGACAAACATGTTCTAGAAATCTGCTGTACAACATAGTACTATACTAAACAACACTGTGTTGTTCACCTATACATTTAAGAAGGTAGATATCAAGTTAAATGATATCACAACTTCTAAAAGGGCACAAGAGAATTCTCAGAGGTGATGGTTATCCTGTTACTTTGTGGTGATGATTTCACAAGTATATATACATGCCCTAACTCATCGAATTGTACATGTCATATATGTGTAGTTTTTCATATTATCCCTCAATGAAGCCCTTTTAGCACAGTCTCTGTGGGAGCCTGGGCCGTGCTGTGGTTCTGTGCTGTTCTTCCTTGGGGCCTCCAATCAGGTCTATCTTGCTCCTGACCTTCCAGCTCTCCTACCTTGTTCTTCTGCCTTTCTGGAACTCCTCCTGGTTCTTCAGTCAGTTCCTGTCCTGTCTGCCTGTCTCTCATTCTTTCTTTCCCAACTCCAAAACTTACATTGTATCTTTCCTACCAACTCTGACACTTATGTATTTCTCTCTATAAATTTGTCTGTTAGTTTTACTAAAGAGAAACCTGAGCTAGTTGAAAGGTCAAATGGTTCTATAAGGCCTCTGTGTAACAGACTCTTAGTTAGTTGTTATGTCTTACCATTTCCTGTTTCTCGTTCAAACATACATTGAACAAATGTTCACTGAGCATCTTTTATAGGCCACACGTTGCTCTAGGTTCTTGGGATACATGAATGAATAAAATAGATTTTTAAAAATTCCTATATCTAGTTGAAAGTGTAGCTAGCATAAGGCCCTGGGTTCAGTCCATGGTATAGAGGACTTAAAAAAAAAAATCCCTGCAAGCATGGAATTTCTATACTCTCAGAATGGGGAGGCACAGAGAAAATACAATAAACGTAGTCATGAAATAAATATATGGTATGTTTGATTGTGATAGGAGCTGTGGGGGATAATTAGTGTAAGAGGAGAGGAAGCATGAGTAGGGGAAGTAGCTGCAGATGGAGTGCTCAGATGAGCCTCATTCAGAAGAGACTGGGGTGTTCAGATGAGCTGAGCACTCATCAAGGCAGAGGTGGTCCAGGCGCCCTGATAGCACAGAGGAGTTCAGCAGGCAGCAATGCTTGGTGTGCACCAGGAAACCCAGGAAGCCAGTGCAGCTGGAGCAGACACAGCAAATGTTGTATAAAAGTGAAGAACAGATAGGTAAGGTAGTTTTAAGTAACTCATGGGAAACATTGAAGAACAGGACAGTTCATAACTCTTCTAGTCACCATGTAAGGTGACTAACAAAAGAAACTGGTAATTCCCTTTTACCACCAACAATATACATATTACTCCTTTCCCCTCCATATATAGTTATACTGTAATATTATTTAAGTCACTATCAGTCATTCCACTATTATAACCATGCAGATGTTCATCACAGGTGATTTTTGTCATGTGCTTTCTCTTTGCCATTTGATTTCCTGGAGTTTTTATTACCCTAGGAGTTCTCAATGTGTGGTGACAGGACACTGGGGATCCTCCAGATTCTTGCAGGGGATCCTCAAAGTTAAAACTGCTTTACAGTAATACCAAGGGAGTAGTCCTCATTTTCACTGTGTTAATATTTACACATTAATGGTATAAAAGCAACAGTGGTTAACGATTTTATGCTTTTTTGGTACAAATAAAAGCAATGGCGCCAACCTTCATTAAAAAAAAACAAAACCATTTTGTTGTTCTTCACTTCAGGACAGTGAAGAACACACACACACTCTCAGTAGAAAGACACACACAAACACACAAATAAATAAATAAATAAAAATAAAAGGAAAATTCAGCACAAAGCCACTTTCACTTATGAATGGCATTGATCCGTATAAATGATTAAGTGTATTAAATCTCAGCCTTTGAGTACCTGTCTGTTACTATTTTGTGCACTGGAAAAAGAAGCACACTTTCCCTGCCTACTGAAATACCATGGTGGTCTCAGGGCTACTTTATGATCCATCAAGAATAAGAACTTTTAGATTATTTAAAAAAACCCCAAACTGTTTATGTATTGGAAAAAATAATGACACCAGTCCATTTTGGCCTTGACAAGCACAGCTCCAGGTATCCTGTGCGGCTGTGCTTCCTGTGGATCAAGACCAGCACACCAGAATGTGTTGGCTCCACAGCTGAAGAAGGAAAGAAATTTTAATCAGTTTTGCCAGAAACTTTTTTTTTTACCTTTAATTATCCTTTAACTGTTTTCTTAAATATCTTTCCTTCTGTAGTACATGATAATTCAGAAGCAATTTTCTTGTCAGCATGTTTGCTTTTTTGCTTTATTTTAATTTTTCAAAGACTTGAATGATAAGGAGGGGAGGTGGTGTGTGTGCTATGGAAAACTTTATTCTACAATAAGTTGTGCAGTTATTGTTTCAAACTTTTAATGAAAATATTTATTTTCTTTAGAAATTTGGAGAATTAAATTTGGGACTACACTGATCATAAAACTGTGGGGGAAAAATCTCTATGAATCTCTAATTTTAACCTTTTGATGAAAAGTAACTTGACAAATGAAGCCCAGGTTTTGAGATGAACTCAAGTTCCTTAATACTTTGCTGGAGAACTAAATTGTTCTGTGACAATGTCTATCTACTCACATTCCCAGTGCTGTTGACAATGACATTACTGGCAGAGTGCCCTGCTCTGTTTTAACAATTTAAATAGTTCAACTGCCTGTCTGTGATGTAAACATATCTTAAAGTTAGAAAAAAATTATATTATCTGAAAATCTTTGAGAATGTTCCAAAGGGTTCTAGATTACAGGTAAAGTGATAGATTATTTTTTAACATGGAAGGAGAGATGTTAAAGCTATTTCAATAACCTTTATTATTATGTGGTTAGATAACATTTTTGAAAGTCAGCATCAGAATTCACTGTGGTTCAATAATGACTGGAAGGTATTCTCTCCATTAATTTAGTAGTTCAAGGTCCAATAAGCGTATGTACAGGAATATTTTTAAGCAAACCTTGGCAAATTTGTCTTTTTGAATAATGCTGTTTTCCTAAGGAATAAGAGATCCTTGTGTTTCTTTTAGAAATAATAGCTCAACTCCGAGGTCAACAAAACAGACATCCTTACTGAAGATTTGAAAGTGTTCTGTTGAGTGAGAGGAACCTAGGGGTAGTCTCTGCACTGGAGAAACTTTTTTCTACAATGTTCCCAAAGTTGGTGTGGTAGACAAGGTGAGGCTGAGGGTCAGGCAAAGCTTGAAGATGCAGGCTTCTCTCTGCTGAGCCTCACAACTTTGCAGAGGAGGAGAAAGCCAGGTAAAGTAGGGCTTAACTCATCAGGAACTGACTCCAGGCAACGATAAAGAAATAAACAGTCAATAAATAATTTATACTGAACATATATCACTTTACATAAGAAAAAAATATTTGACTTGGAAACCAAGGAGGAAAAATCTTATGACAAGGCTCAGCAAGTTAGCTTGGGGTTTGTGCACCCTGTCACCAATGAATGTTAGCAACATGTGACATTCTTCTCTTCAATTTATTACTCATTGACATCCCTAACTGCCCTCTTAATTTTTCTGATTGCTTCGGGAAATATTTCCGCAGGTCAATAATGTACATTTTAATAACTTGGTTCTTCATTGCTTTTGTTATCATATTCAGGAAAGGAAAACATTTCTTTGCTCTCAGAAGAGTAAGTGGTTGCTGTTAGGGGGGATTTATACTGGGCTAGGTCAATTTTTTATTTCAGTATCCTCTTATTCTCCTTGGGAGAAAGCAAGCATTTCCTATGATACCTTTTCTCAGATTAAAACAAGTTATGTTATAGTGTGGACTTTCTGTAATGGGAAGGTGTGCAATGTTTGACATAAAGTACTAACTTCCTACTTTTCATTCAATATGGTTTAAAAGCATACGTGGTTTCATTGTTCTTAAAAATAAAAATTTATTAAGAGAGAAAACAATGCTGTGAATTTTCAAAGACCTTGTCAAATGATAATTAATGGGGTAGGTATTATGAATTTCTCTCCCTTTAGGACAGAAGCATGGAACACTTCGTATCATTTACAAATCAGGGCTGGTTTATGGAAAAGATTTATAATTCACAAACTTCTTCATTGACATACATTTCCCTAATAGTATCTTTATTTATTTTGTTAACATGAACAATTATAATATGTTTAGATGACAGGAATCAGAAGAGCATAAGAATCATAGTCTCTAAGTTAGTGTAGACTCAAGAGATCAAAAGATTAGACAGTGCCCTTCGGATAGTAAAGCTCTTAGTCCTACTTGACTGTCTCACTTCCCATACAACTAGAAAACAATGTTGTTATGAGCAAATGCTCCCTTCCATTTTCTCACTATCTTATTCCTCCTCTCCTTTGACAAGTATTTTCTTGTCCAATAGATTCTTTTGATTTCTTATTAATAAGTAATTAGAACAATTGTTCCTTTGGGTCATTGGGAAAAGAGTGCTTTTTTTTATAAGGAGTTAAGAATTGAGACTGAAGGATCTTGTTTTTTAATCTTTATTGGTACTTTGGCAAAAATATAAAAATGAACCTTTAGTCAAATTGAAAATAGCATTATCTCCAGATACTCACAATACTTCCATGGTAGCATAAATATATCTCCATAGTGATTTTACATCATCTGCTAGAGAATCAATTTTACCTAGACACATAGGTAAAAAACCTGTACTGGAAAAGAAATTAAGAAGCTTTATTCATTGTTCAGAGTAATAACTGACACACAACTGGAAAACCCTGGAAACCAGACTTGAAGGCACCACTTAATTGTGAATGTCTCTGTCAGTATCTCATCTGCATCTGCATCACCTATCTCCTTTGCTTCCCCTTTCAATGTCCAACATGTCCCACCATTCCTCTATGCTCAAAAGCCCTCCAAGTCTTTTGTTCACACAGTGTTTTCAGAGAAATCTTGATGCTTCGCCATCCCCAGGAGTCTTACATGCTTTTGGCTAGTAGAGAATTATGTGTTTGTTTTCTGTCTCCAAATTGCTTTCTTCATATGCCTTTTGTGTTTCTCTCACTTCAGTTGTTAATTCTTCCTCTTATTCTCCATCCTCCCTTTGCTTACTCTCTCTTGCCCTCTCTTTCTTTTTCCCTTTCCTCATCCATCAGCTCCCCAAAGTAATGATCATGATTTATTCCATATGTTGCTGAAAGGGAAAAATGCTGATCACCAAAGCAGAGTGGCAAGTTAATTTTCATTCTCTAATTTATATTTTGAAGCCCTTCTCTTCTACTTGTACCCTTTTACATTTTTTTTGGCACAAAAAGTTCTAATACGTAGAATCTTAAAATTCTAAGGCTTCACTTGAAACTTAGGAGGAATCATTTCTAAATGACCTTTATTTGCATATATGACTATGAGCAAGAAGTAGACTGTTCAACCTTCTTCACTCTTAACATATCAAATATTTCTAGGGCATCTCTGGCTTGATCAGCAGGTCTATAAAAGCTAGTGAAGGGTCCTGTGGGTTTCTTCTCAATTGTGTGGGAATATCAAATACAGCTTGACAGGTGCCAGTGAATGCCTACTAGCTTTCCTTGTATGCATAAAGAAAGCAGGATAATTTCTTCAGTTGATAACATAATATTCATATTTTTCTCTTTGAGTGTCAAATGATAAATCCTGAAAAGTCTACCATGCTAGAGTTATAAAATGGGAAGTTAATTATACTAATTAAAATAGGGTCAGGAAGGTCTCTGCACAGCTGTGCTGAAGTGAAGTATTTGAAATTGTGGACAAGGGCTAGCAGTCTGCTTCTAAACACATGGTTGTCATAATCTCAATGTCAACAGAAAGATGTGCAACCTCAGCTCTGTGATGTCCCAGAAAACATGTTGAATAAAGACTCAGAACAAGAGTCTCTGCTTGAGTTCCTGAGAAATCTGTGGCTAGTGTAGTTATTCACATCTTCTTGACTATTCCATAATGGCACCTATCTTATTGAATTACATTAAAAAATATATATATATACATATACAAAGTGATCTCTAGGATTTGATGTGTTTGAATACCTTCATTAAAATGCTTTTAAGGGAGGGGTTAGTGTTAGGGTTAGGGTAAGGGTTAGGGTTAGGGTTATGGAAGGGGGCAAGAATGGAGGGAGGAAGGACTGTATAGAGGGAAAGGAGGAGTGGGAGGAGTGGAGGGGAAGGGAAAAAATAACAAAATAAATCAAACAACATTACCCTATGTAAATTTATGATTACACAAATGGTATGCCTTACTCCATGTACAAACAGAGAAACAACATGTATCCCATTTGTTCACAATAAAAAAAAAAACACTAAAAAAATGCTTTTAAAAGGCTGCATGCTATTTACAATTAAGTATTTTTAAGAGCTGCTCAGATAAAAGAAGCTATACTGATAATAAGGAATGCCTGGCCCTATTGAGAAGGCCACAGAATGAATTTATTTGAAGTGCCTTCTGATTCACTGCCAAACTTGGCAGGAATGGAGGTTGGTTTTGGCCTCCTCCATGCCTTTCTGCTGTAAGAGAAAAGCACTTGGCCCACAATGAGGCAGGGCTCCATCGCAAGCAGCACTCCACCGACTCAACAAGCCCCAGTAGTTTCATGTGCATCCTCAGTTCTTTCTCTCAAGCAAATGAGCTTCCTGGCAAGTGAGAACACAGGTGTGTGAACTTGAGAGCCTGGGATAGTGTTTGGAAAGCCTCAATTCAAAGCATGACAAGTGGCAACCTTATACTCGTATTTTTCCCTGAGGAAAAGTGGGTCCAGTTCTCACCTATCTTTTGAAAATGTCCAAGTGTGCACATGAGTTGCTCTATCCAAGTTGATCTTGGATGGATCTGCAGGATGGATCTACAGACCTCTGGAAATGGAAGGAAATGTATCCCCAAGATCCCAAAACGAGAGCAAAGGAAAGTGCCTGGCAGAAAGTCCTCTGGTGGAGGCTGTTTGCTGACCATGATCTGTGGGAGCCCCTCTCCTGCCAGGAGAGCATGGCAGAATCTGTTTGCTGTGGTAAGAACATGATAGGACTCCAAGGGGAGAAGGCCCTGCTTTGAAGCACTTCATTCTCTATTTTCTGATCTCTGGGTCACTAAGAAATTTGGTTAGCTAGAGAAGGGTCCTGCAGGTTTCTTCTAGTTCTCAGTTTCCCTCTGCTCTCATGAAGGGGAAGACCAGAAAGGGGCAGCCACTGTGAAAACCCTCCCAAACTTAGATGAGGAGTCACTGCACATAGACTTAGTTGTTCTTACTAAAGCCATCAGATGGTCAGAACTTACATAGAAATATATCTGAAATCATTCCCATTGCTCTGGTTACATGACTCAAATGACAACTATGTGTTATCTACAAAAAATACAAAACTTTTTCTATAAATCTACCTGGCAAATTTGGTATTCATATCCTCAGAATGATTATTAATCCTTCCCTGGGACGATGTTAAGGAAAGTTACTGGCATGAATTTTACTTTTAAGATGAACAATTTTTGTTATGAGTATTAGAAATAGCAGTGGCAGAACATTGCATCCAAAATGCCTGGGAATTTTTTACAAGAACAAAAAAAAAATTATAAGTTTCTTGGACAAATATTTGATGGGAATGGTAGTGAGCTCTGGGGCATCTTTGTTTGTTCTTACATTCTTTTTCACTTTGATGGATGGTATTTCTATGAGAAAAACTTTTTAAAAATCCCAAAGCCTTGAAACAATCTATCTGTAGCTTTTATTGGGAGTCCCAAATACTAATAATTATATATAACCTAGCAGTTAATTTTACCTTGAGATTTAAAGTTTGTGGTATTGGCCCCTTCAAGGAACTATTTCAGAGAATTCATAGTGGGCCAAACCCAAACTGTGCCCTAGTTCTTCTTCACATTAATGACTTCTTGATGGACTGGATATGTTACCCTCCTCCCCACAACTTAGAAATAAGAGACATATAAGTAATCTTCTGCAGCAGGACTGCATGACATAAAATAAGATGGCCATAAGAGATTCTCATCCTATCATTTAATCACTACTTGCAAGCATGACTTTAAGCTCACAGTTTCAAAGTCCTAATTGTAATTTTTTAGTAAATATCTAATGGACTGATTATTTCTAATTGGTTAACCGGGATTGTATTTTGCAGGAAGTTTATCTTTTACAGTTCACAGAAAAGTTATTTCACTTAAAAGTTAAGATGTCCCATGAATATTGAACTTTAAAAAAGAAATATTTATGAACTGATCAGGCTTTAGTAACCTGGTGATATTAACCTCTAAGAAGAAGTTTTCATTTTGATGTTTTATGATGTAGAACTTTGGGATCAGTCACTCACATACCCTGTGTTGAATCAAACCTAAGCGTGTGTCCTGAGGAAGTTCTTGGCAGTTCTTCCTCAATAGTCTTCAGTGTGGAATCCTCTGGATGCCCATGTTTTTATGCTATATTCAGCTGGTAGGGACCTCCCCTTAATTCATACCAAATACTTGCTAGTGAGTTTAACATTGAACTTTCTGCTGCTTAAAATTTTTCAATTTTCAGCAAAATAATTAGACTCTGAGCTAAACTGTGAGGACAAATCTTGGCTCTACCACTTATGCCTGTATGATATTGGAGAAGGTATAAACCTCAGTTTTCTCATTTGCAAAATGAATAGTGATAGATTATGCTTCTAGGTTAGTTTTGATGATTAAATGAATATTTACACATAAAGTGCTCATAATCTTAAGGCATACATAAAACTTAGTGGTCAAAGCTCCATTATGAGAAATCATATTCATGTGTCAGTTCTTGAAGTAGAACTGATATTCTATTTCTTTTTTTTTTTTTTTGAGTCAGATTATTGAAAAACTTTATTACTTACAGCATATTGATCTGACTCTAAAAAACTGTTTCTGGTAATCTTACTGAGTGTTAGGTATTTTCTTGTGTTAGGGTTTTCCAGAGAAATAGAACTAATAGGTTATGTGTATATACATAGAAAGAGAGAGATTTATTTTAAGGAAATGACCAACATGATTAGACTTCCTGGCAAGACCAACTATGTAGAGTAGATAATCAGCAGGAGACCCAAGAGAGAGAAGTTGTTACAAGTCTAGTCTAGAAAGTAGTCAGGAGAAAAATTTCCTCTTACAGGACCTCAGTCTTTTCCTCCTAAGGCTTTCAACTGATTTGATGAGGCCCGCCCACATTATGATTTACTCATAGTTTACTGATTTAAAGGTTAATCTCATCTAAAAAATACTTTCACAGTGATGTCTAGACTGCTGTCTGACTAAATATCTAGTACAGTGGCTTAGTCAAATTGGCTCATAAATTGAAAATCACAATACCCTGCAAGAAGGGACATAAGGATTAACTCTGCAAAACTTAGGAAATTTATAAGGATGATATTTATAAAGAATTTTTCAAGTAATGAAGTTTGAGGGTTCATAAGAGGTACTTCTTGGTTTTTTTTTTCCTACCTTAGAATATGTTGGTTTTTGTCTTAGAGACACTGTGAACTACATAACTAATTGCAGTTGCTGTATTTGCATTGGTTGCTAGGAAGCTCAGAGCCATCATGTGCAGCTCCAGGGAAAAGTCTAGAACCTGGAGGCATACATTTTAGGTACAATGTATGTGTCACCTTGATCATCCTTCTTCATACTTTTAATATACCTTTTACAAATTTTCTCAGAGTGCATTCTTTTTTTTCCCTTATAAATCCATCAAGTTATTATAATTCTATTTGTTGATCTGTGTACCCTTAAGAATGCTAAGTCCCTTGGAAATAGGGACTGGGTCTTGTTCACTGTTAAATCTCCAACTCCTAATGCAGCATCTAAATTGCAATTGGTTCTAAATACATTTTTATTGAATAATTGAATTAACATATATTTTTATAAACCACTTCAAGTCCAATTCAGAATAAAGCAAAACACAACATAACTTTTCCATAAAAGTTTATCCCAAAATTTATATATATCATGCTTTTGAAATTTAGAAGTGTACTTCTAGATCTGAGAGAGGGAAAAAGAGGGAGATACTAAAGAATGGTAGTTCAGGCATTCATCTGAAAAATTGAAACAAATTCTGAATTGGCAACATAAAAGGATGGGGATTGAAATGCTGACCTTCAATTTTAACCTTTGTGGCTCTTTTGTTGGAAATCGCTTATTGATGGTGAGCTGGCCCTTATTTAGTGGTTAGTGGTTTTGTAATGAGGGAGATATACTCGCTCCCCTTAACAGCTTCTTATCCTGAAACATAGGAGGTAACTTAGAACGGTTTTCTCAATGACTTGTCTTTAAGGAAGGGTGAAGGTTGCAAATCTTTCTGGCTGGGTATTTTGAGGTGATTAAAGTCTAGTGGACTAAGGTCATGGATAGGTCTCATCATTTCTACTGGTTTTCAGGTGTCAATCTACTAGTTTACTTGTATGGCACCAATAATATCTTAACGTTCTCTTCAACTTGACAACTTCCAGCATACTTCTACATGACTCTAGTCTCTGACCTCTCTTTTCTTAGAACCCTTATTTTAGCAAACTTATAAATTCTCTATCTTTTTCTTTGAGATGTAGAACAACTTTAAAGGTTCTTGCCAGTTTTAAAGCCTAGGGTATCCTTCTCAAAGATCTTGTCTCCCTTTTTTGGAAACATAATTATCAAGTGCCTCTATCTTCCAATTCCCTGGGAGGATAGGAGCCCAACTTCTTCAGGGGCTTTGCTGAATCATTAGCTAGAATTTGCATTTCATGGCCAATTAGTGAACACACCTATGAACACACCCTCACCCTGTTCTTCATTCCTCATCCCAACTCTTGAACATACTAGTTCTTTGTTTCAGTTCAGACTGACTTCTTTCCTCTTTTTCCTGTTGTAATATTCTTAAAGAAATTCTTCTTGGCCTGTTTAACTTTGTACAGTGTGATTTTTGCTTTAACCCCTCTATGTCAGGATTGTGGGATCAGGCTACTAACATTTTAAGAATTGATTTACAAGCGGGGTGCAGTGGCACACACCCATAATTCCAGTGGCTTGGGAGGTTGAGGCAGGAGAATTTCGAGTTCAAAGTCAGCCTCAGCAATGGCAAGGTGCTAAGCAACTCAGTGAGACTCTGTCTTTAAATAAAATACGAAATAGGGCTGGGGATGTGGCTCACTGGTCGAGTGCCCCTGAGTTTAATCCCCCAATACCAAAAAAAAAAAAAAAAAAGGATTTACAAATAAGTTTCAGGTGTTTCCCCCCCCAACAAATTCCAGCTTTTTATATTTTAGAAAAAAAATACTTTTGACTCAGCTTTTCAATACCTGTAGGTTGTAATGATATATGGGTACAAGCTAGAGTCTGGGTCAGGAGATGATTGACCAGCTAAGACCTAAAATTGGGTGTTTTCACCTTCCTTATAACATTTAGCATGTTCACTTTGGAATCATTTCTGCTAAAGAGCCATGACTATTTGTCTAATATGAGAAAATCCTTTTTTTTATTCACCACTGATTGAAAATTGACAGTTGTTTAAAATGACTCTCATTTCCGCAGGCTTAATTCCATTACTTGTGATAAGTCTGAGCCTACTTACCTATGGATTTATCTTAGCATGACAGCAGTCATCTTGAAACGTAACCACCATGATTACCCCAGAGTAACCCTGGTCAGTTTTTCCTGCGTAGTTTACCAGAAAACTTTAAGTACACAAAACCATTAGAGTGGTGTGTGGAGGTTTACAACCGGCCCTGTCACTAGGTATGTGCTGACTCTTTGATATTAGCTTAAGACAAGGCATTCTGTCTAGCATGAAGTCACTTCTGTCTTGGCCAATATACATGTTGCTCCTTCTGACCCAAATTGCGGGGATCCAGTTGGTATTGCTGCCATTTGGAACCATGTTTCTGTCAGTAAATCTGCCAAAAAAATTGCTTGCTGTGCAATCCTGGATCTGTCTGCTTTTATCTTTTGTTTCTTGGGACCAGTTTTCATACCCTGGAATTGGATAATTCTGAAAACACTATGCTCTTTGGAAATAGCAAATGTCAAGAAATCTCCTCACCCTTTTGAGTTCTAGAAACTATTTACTGCAAAGAATCATTCTTTAACATTATTTAGATAAGTCTCATGGATGAGCCCCTTGTTTACAAATGCCATGACAAAGTCATATGGAGACCCTCAAAATTCCTGTCCTTTGTCCCAGGAATTACTGACTGAACTGTTTGTCCCTACTAAGAAATCTGAACAAAATACTTGATAACTTGACAGCACTGCAGCTGAGTTTCTTGCTTTTCCTGTGACTCTGAACTTCGAACAATTCTTGGATTTAAACATTCTTGAGTTTAAGTACTGGGAGTTTAACCAAGAACTGGAAGGTAGAGCAACCTCTCCTGACATATCTCTCAGAATTGACTGACCACAAAGAAAAATATTCCCCTTCAACTCTCTGATCACACCACTTCTTCACCCCATGTGCACACCCCTAGCTCTTTCTACTCTCCTTTACTACTCCATATCAAAGAAAAGTACTTTCTGCCTGACCTCTGAGATGCTTATAGATCTTGTAGTTGCAGCATATTCTCCTTTCAAATAATAACCTTTCTCCCATTGCAATAGTCTTTTCAAATAAAATCTCTTCCTCCCTAAGTCTGGACTTGTCCTTTATTTGACACCTAAAAATTATTGCCATTTTCATTAATTGCCAAGCTTTCTCTCCTTTCCATATCCTTTGGTTCTTGGTTATGAAATCTCTCTTCTACCACCCCAGTTGCAAACCTGACTATAGAATCACCTCAGGGGAAAGATGATTTTGTCACCATGGAAAACTTCATATACAGGCTAGTATTAGTTTCATGTTTTTCATTGACGTATGAAAAATTAATAGGAGTTAATTGATGTTGATATGGATAATTTTGGAAAATTAAAACCTGATAAAGTTATTCTAAGAAATTGAGGATGATTCAGAATTTATGAACTAAACTTTCTGAAGTCGAGGTTTATTAGTTGTGAAGTTTTAAATTTGCAGTTATGCATTTTTACAAAGAGTCTAAAAATAATCTAAAAATGTAAGTTGGCTTATGTCTCCAGTCTTCTGTTGTGAGTGTACTAGTAGCAACAAAACTAGTGAAATTTTATTTGCAAGTGCAAATAAAACCATACAGTGGACTACAGAACTAGGTCTACTTAGGTTCACCTGTTATTTTATATAAGGCCACACTTTTCTGCTACGATCAGTTACTGGCCCCCCTACTCCCTTGACAACGGGTGTGTGTTTCCAGCTTTATGCCTCTACTTATTGCCTGAAAATAGCTCCATGGAACTTTAGAAACTTGTTTTGGGGACCTAATCATCTAGAAGGAACAAGTGGAAATTCTGTGGTGCTATGGAAATAACGTAGATTAGGAACGAGTAGACTGAGGCTCTCATATGGTTTCTGTTATTATTTATGGTCATCTTCAGTAAGTTGTTTAATGTCTTCTGAGCCTCCATTCTTTAGGATAATTAATTTCAGCCTCACATGTTAATAAGGACAAAAATAGATAATATATGGTAATAAACATTTATAAATTCTTAAATAATATCATTGCTTGTTTCACGTGTCTTAAATATCTAATAGATTATGAGCCACCTAAACCAGAGGTCCTATAGTACCCTAACCATTTAATATAGGAATAAATATATGATGATTACTCAATAAATACTTTTGAGTATGTGACTTGGTATGTATGACTGTAAACAACACTAAATAAATTCCGCAAATAATTCAACAAATATTTATTGTGTGAACATAATTGTGCTAGGTCCCTTAAGAAACACAAAATGAATCAGACATGAATTCTGCCCTCTAGGCACTTCAGTCCACCAGAGGATATCAGAAATGTGTATAATTAACAAGGTAGTAGATTTTTATAGCCCTAAAAGAGGTACAGATGCAGTGCCATAAGAATTCACAGAAGAAATTATTTTGAGCTTGAAAGTTTCTGGAGAATTTCATGAAGATGAAATTTGAGATGCATCTTGAAACATAAGTAAAATTTAGACACGGGGGAGAGGAAGAACTTCTAGTCCAAGGGCACAAAGACCCAGGCAAACTGAGAGTTCAGTGGGGTGTTGGGGGATGAAATGTTTAGGACTGGAGCACTGTCCCTTGTCCTGAAGCTCAACGTGGTAGATTATTTATGTGTGTAGGTGTGTGCACACATGTGTATGAGAGAAAGAAAGTGCACTGGAATCTTAAAAGGAGTGGACTAGAAGTGACTCCCTTGCATTATGATTTCTTAATACTTGTCAACTGCTTTTTTTTAAAGATTAAAACACAAAATGAAAAACAAAACCACCACCACTGTCACAACATCCTTCTTAGACTGTCACACAACCTTCTTAGAGTAACCCAAACATCTACCCTAACATTTTAGACATTGAAACTTCTGGCTAGTTTTCACATGTTAATTTAGAGTTATTAGAACTAAAGGCAAATCAAAGTGAGAAAGTGGAAACCTTTATGACTGTGAATATTTAGAAGAAATATTGGTCTCATACACTGAATTTATGTTTTCTAAACACATTGAATTTATGTTTGCAAACATGCCTAGTGTGTTTTTTCCATCAAGATTTTATAATTTGTAATGAATGACTCCATGTATGGTGTGCATTCACACCTATAGGTTACCTGAGATGGAAATGAATAGTATGAATTTAAATATACATATATACAAACACACATACGCATAGATAATATACACGTGTGTATGTCTGCATATATATGGATAGATAAAATTTGTTAAATATTATTCCTATCATCAAAAAGTCATCTTATAAATTCAATAGGCTATACAATTGTATTATAATTGGCATGAGTTTATTTTATTGAAAAATCAGTCTTTAGTTATACTATTTTTTGCATAATGATGTCACTTTATTTTTAAAATCTGATTAAAAATATACTTTTAACATCTTGACACTGAGAACATGGTAAGGATCTGACAGCTCAGCCTGAGCTGTGTGGTTTTTAAGGCTCCAGCTCAGAGGCGCACTTGAGTGTTGAAGCACCATCATCTACCTCACAACCTGAGTGCGGGACCCCAAGGTCTCAAGGAGCAGGGACTGACTCACAGGAGTTTCAGACACTGCAGACCACACAACTCAGGCTTAATGGCAAGTTAATCCAAATTCACATTCCAGGAACTTGGAGAACCCCAGTCCCTCTTCCACCCATTGCTTGCTTCAGCCTGAAGAGCACAATCTCCAGCCATTGAAAGGACCAGGAAATTGCCAAAATCCTTCCCACAACATCTTGTTTAATGTGTCTCTGAGGGAGCAAAAAACATCACCAGTGCAGCTCTTATATGAGAGAGGACACTGGGGACTTTGTGGTTGGCTCACCTCAGGCTTTGCACTTTCAAACCAGAGGCAAATTGTCCCATCAGATTCATCACTTCCGTTCTAATTCTGCTAGAGAATATACAGATAAGATATTTTTAAAAATCCTGAATAAGTTCAATTCTATGCTATGAAGAGCTGTAGTATGAGTAGCTTCTTCCGTGAAACATGCAGCAAACTTAATTACTTAAAACACTTTCCCTGTATTATTTTCTGTATTGTAACTTCCTGTTTTTTACTAGTTGTCTTTTTTCCTGAATAGGAAAAAAAAAAACATATTTATGTAAGAGTATGATGGCAGCAGATTTCTGACAAGTCCCATTTACATGGTACATTGTTCCAAAGGATGTTTAAGTAGAAAATACAGAAATACTATACAAACCTATTATTACATTTGAGAAATCATTAGCCTCAAAGGAGTAATAACGGTATGCTATTAAAACTGTGAATACATTTCAGTATCTGTATTGAAAAAAAAACTTTATAAATATGTAAATTTTTGCTCAACAAATCCAAAATAAAATGCACTAAAAAACTGATATGTAGACAAAAGTTTATTTACACCATACAACATTTTAAATATTTTATACACAGCTGCAGCAGAGAAAGCTACTCAGAGCTTTCTAGAGAAAACTGCAATAATAAAGATGTGAAATATATTATTCATATAAAAGTGAGATTATTACTTTATTGCATTTAAAGCAATGAAGAATGTAGCTCAACAAACATTCATTTAATGACAAAAACTTTGCTTTTATATTATAAAGTAAAAAGTGTAGTAATGGCCAAACAGACTGTTATAAACTTTAAAAACTGCATAAATATATACATTGTGCTTCATGGTGAAGTTTTTTGAAAACTAAACCATATGAAGCGGTTACAACATGAATCGTTGCTTGAGGTTTATCTATAAAGATTACCTTACAAATCCATTCCACAGGTACTTACAACACAGGATGGTCAGAACTGTACACCTGGTGTCTCTCCACTAGCCTGACTAGTGGGGAATTACCATAGGAAAACACCACTGACGTTTGGCACATGAAGGTCCTGACACAGGATAGTCACATTGTCCAGATAGAAATGTCAGGCTTCCCAAGTCATAAGTGTCAGTGCATTAGGTTATTGTGTCTTTGCCTCAGTTCATTTTGATTTTGTTAAACTTCTGTTTGAAAGTCACCTTCTTGCACATCCAGAGGCAAATTCAGACACTTCTCCCATTCTGCTGGCCTCAGTTCCAAAGCATCCTTTGCTTCTGTGTCTAAGACATTGATTGTGGTGTAATGTTGGTATTCACTGGGGTTTTTGAAAGTGTCCCATGGATTCTTGTTTGGTGCTGGGTTTTCCTGTTGAGAAAAGAGAGTCATTTATTTGATGATTAGTGCTGCTGCTTACTGAAGTTTCCAGGAAGAGGACATATTTGTAATTTTAATCTAGCTTATTTTATTCAGAGATGATTTGAAACTATGGTCAACTGCAAGAGAGAGTTTTGATATAAGTTTTCACCTTTCTGAATTATCCTACAAGAGGTCAGGAGGTAGAGGAAGTGAATAATACTACAGAAGGCAAAGTAGATAATGTTACAATTTGGGTATCATGTGAAATGTCAGTATGACTACATATTTGAGTAGGAAAGAGGTTCAGTCACCAATAAGATTTAAATGAAGAAAATTTAAATGAAGAAAATTTAAATCTTGATTTAAATCAAGATTGTAGCAGAATCTTGAGAGAGATAAGCTAATCAGAGAATATTTAAAGAGATATATTATTTAATAAAAATGTTATTTAATCTACTGGCATTTCATTAAGAAAATTTTAAAACACTAACTTTGCTTGGTATTTTCAAGAAATTGTCCTTTTTAGAATTAAAAAAAAATTGAATCTAGGGCCTTGTACCTGCTAGGCAATTGCTCTACCACTGAACTACACTTCCAATCCTTTAAATTTTTGAGACAGAATCAGTCTAACTTGCCCAAGTTGGCTTTGAATTTGTAAACCTTCTGTGTCAGTGCCTAAATAGCTGGGATTACAGGTGCTATATTTTCTTGATTTGTGATTTTTTTTTGCTATAATTTTTCTACAATTTTCTATGTATTTGGATGGCATAATAATTTAGCAAAAAGCATTCTTCACTTTTAAGAGCACCGTTTCATGGAAAACGTATCCCGCAATACAAGAGGTCTTTCAAAATGCCTAAAAACCATTATTGCTTATTATTTTTTATAGTCTATGCCCTCTATTTTCTAAGATTCAAGGTTTGCCTAATTATGGCTCCACTTGGAGTTTTGTCCTGTAGATGTTCAATACATAAACAAGAAGACTCTTTTTGAGGTTATTTTGACTTATATTCTGTTAAGATTTAACAGTGACTTTGCTTTATTTTAAGTAAGTGTTGTTTAAAGATTTCTGCAAAGTAGGAGAATCTGAATAAGCTGAGTATCATCAAAGAACAAGAATAAAATCATGATTGAAAGCTTTTTAAAAAAAATTAAACTAAAACATGAAAACAGCCAGTTATGCGGAATATTGATTAAAACTGAAATTATTTATTGTTGCAAGAGGACATGCCATGTAAAAGTTATCACTTTTATATTAGTCCAGCTTTTAATTCAACACAGAGATTCACTAAAATCAATTCATTATTCATGACAGACAATTTAACTCTACTTCACTAAATAATTTTTCTACTTTTACTCTTTAACAAAACATATCAAGTTCTAAAGGGATTTTTTTTTCTTAAAAAACACTACATTTTAACTTATATTAGCTCTTGATTTCTATTCTTCAAGATTACTAAAATGGTTTTAAAAAATCTACCATTCCAATTGTATTCTTATTTTTCACTACAGAATATTATGTCTAATGAAAATATCAGTTGTTGCATGAGTCCATCCCTCTCACAAAATCTGATCTTCAGCTTATTATAATTGATTACCAAATGAAACATAAAATAGGTTCTTGAATTACTATCTGGGTTCTACTTGGCATATTAAATATCTCAACTATGCATAAGAGAGACAGTCTACAGAAATAGTCTACAGAAATAGATATTAAATCACCAAATTCCTTAATACATTAGATGTTTTCAAGACTTATTCTTACTTCTATGGAGCGCAAAGAAGAAATATCTAATAATAAAGACCTAATAAAAAGTTAACTTTTAGAATATATGCTTTAGTTTAATATCTTAAAGTCTTATGGATTTGTAGCTCTCCCTATCTTTCCTTTCTTCTTTCTCTCTCTGTTTCCCTTCATCTAAAATTTACTTATTAGTTGCTCTGTGTAGGTATCATATGAGGCACTAGGGAGAATAAAGTGATAAATCAAGTATGTAAAAGCATCAAGGTCCACTAGGGAATTCAAAATTTAGTGTCTGATATATACAAATCCAAGTTCCGGTCCCTCTATTTCAAATAAATTAGCTTTAAACAATTGAATCAGCTTTTCTGAACCTTCACTTGAATATCTACAAACACAGATAGGCTTTGTATTGTGGACTAAAGAGTTGGCAAAATGTTTGGATCAAAACCTACTTTGTGGGTATGCAAAAATTTGTTAAGAAGTGATAGCACATAGAATAATGTCTGGAGAATTTAAATTCTCACTATTTAGTAATCTCACTATTTAGTAATCTATATTCTAGAAAAAGTACTCTGTGATTCCAAAGGAGGGTATAGAAAGGGCTTCCTGTTATGGTAAGTGCATAATCCTTCCTGAGGAAAGTGACCTTTGCGCTGGCGTAGAAGGGCTTTACCATGAAGCCCTTCTGTGTATGGTTGGAGATCTTGTGGCTGTACAAGTGTACTAGTAAGTAAAAATTCAGTGTGTGAGGAAGAGAAAACCATGAAACAGTGGCCTATTTACTTTAGTTGGTGTGAGTAATAGAAGAAGAGAGAAAAAAACAGGCAGTCAGTGAACAGGAAGACAGTTCATAAGGGATTTTGACTTCCAGGCTACTCAATTTGGAATTTATTTTGTAAACAATAGGAAGTCATTGAAAGTTTGGGGGCAACATGTGAGCTGAATCATCAATCATCAACTGAAAGGTTTATCGATATGGATTCTACTGAATCAAGTCCATAGAGTGGACCTACCCACCTTAGATGAGAGCTGTTTTAAGTGGTTTTCTGGGATTGTTTAGTTTGACAGAAGGTTCAATTAGTTGAACCCAGAAATCATTTCAAGTTTTGGAAAGTGCTAGTTCATTTACTTGGAAAACAAGGGCTCCATTATGTTTGGAACCCATGTTGTTCCCTTTTTTTATATTTTTAAAGATCAAGCTCCAGGGATGCATGAACTAACATGGGTAATTTTAAGTTCTGTCAGAATATCTAGATTCTATTTCAAAGAGTTATTGTCAGTACAAGATCTAATGAATTTCTGAGAGGACTATCAGCGTGCAAGAAATTAAGATTTAAGGTTGGTTTTCTTGGTCATCTTCTTTGGCATACCAATGCACTTCCAGCTGATCTATGGTTCTTATCATCTTTTATAACTATTGGATGCCCTTTAGGCAGAAGACCCATCCTTTAGTGGTGAAGAGCTACCACACCCTGCAGCCAGGATGGGAAGAGGACCAGCAGGGAGTGGTGAGGAGCTGGTGGTCAGAGGATGGTGCCTACAAACTAGTCATCTTTTTGCATGTTGGGTGTGACACAAGGGCAGCCTAAAGACTTTTATATGAAGAAGGGTAACATTCCCAGTGGTCCAACTGAATGATAAACTGTGAAACAGCCCACAGGGATCATTGCATTTGGCACGGAGGGTTGCCAAGGCCAGGAAAGGCCTCAATGGATGTGGAATCCAGTGATGGAAAAATCCAGGCAGTTAGTATAAGTTCCTGAATACATGCTGCTGTTTTTTGTTGTCTGTTTGTTTGTTTTGAGCTCAGTTACAGAATGGAGGAGATGTGTTAAACTGTTATGTGTGTTCAAAGGCTAATAATTATAAATTCATGTTGTATAAGTCAACATGCAAGAAACTTTCAAAAATGCTATTGTAAATGCCATAATATTATTCTTCTTTGTGGCTGAATAATATTTCATTGTGTATATATACCACAGTTTCTTTATCCATTCATCTGTTGAAGGGCATCTAGGTTGGTTCCACAATCTAGGTATTGTGAACTGAGCTGCTATAAACATTGATGTGACTGTGTTTCTGTAGTACGCTGATTTTAAGTTCGTTGGGTATAAACTGAGGAGTGGGATAACTGGCATTTGCAAATAAATGGATGGAACTGAAGAATATCATGCTAAGTGAAATAAGCCAGTCCCAAAACACCAAAGGCCAAATGTTTTCCCTCATAAGTGGAGAATGATATATAATGGGGGTGGGGGGGTTGGGAGTGAGAGAAGAATGGGGGAACTTTAGATTATGTAGAAGGAAATGAGAGGGAGGAGGGTATGAAAAATGGTGGAATGAGACAGACATCATTACCCTATGTACATGTATGATTGCACAAATGGTATGAATCTACATTGTGTACAACCATAGAAACAAAATGATGTACCCCTTTGTGTACAATGAATCAAAATGCAGTGCGTAAAAAATTAAAAGATAAATAAAAAAAACAAACGAGAAACAAAAAAATGCTATTGTATTAGGATGCATCCATAAAAATAGTGTTAGATGAATATGAGAATTCAAAACCACCCCAAATATGGCAGGACTGCCAGCATTCCACATGATTCATCCATATAGAAGCACGTGAGCTGCTCACTCGTGGTGAGTCCCTCCCTACCTCCACTGGTCCTTTTCAGTTTACTCCTTCTTTATTCTTCCTTCCTTTCCCTCTTTCTTGCATTCCTTTCATCTTTCAACCCACCAATATTTGAGGACAACATTAAGAAAGTATGTATATTTTATAAGAGAAAAAATTAGGAGAAGTTACTTGGGGAGACAAAATCTTGACAGTGAATGGTTCCTGAGATGCACTCAAGATAAAAGAGTTTCATCTCATTGAACAGTACCTATCTTTTGTAGTGTGATTTAAATATTTTCCTGCCTAGAAGCAAGAAAATGGACTAAATGGTATTTTGGTTTCCTTTTGATTCCCCAAATTCTATTATTCCACATAATTACCATCATTTGTAGTGGTAGGCAGGTGTTGTGAATTAGCAGCCCTCTCCTCCCCAAAAAGGAAAAACACGTTGAGATTTTTTAAAATGTTTTTCTCCACTCAGTGATGCAATTTTCCATTAGCAATGTGCCAGTATGAATTATGTGACTGAGGTAAAGATAACAAACTCACATGTTCATTATTAATCAAAACTGAATAAGGAACTCCTTCTTTTCTGTTCTCAGATATTTGGAATAGTAGTCAAGCAGCAATGACAACTCTATCCTCCCTGCTCCTAACCTCCCAAATGGTAAATATTTATAAATTTCTTTTAGAAAAGGCATGCTGCTGCAGAGATGTGGTGTAATTAGTAGACTATTTTGGTTGTCAGGACACTGAGATACAGATATTTGTGCCATTAATGATTTAATAACCAGACAGTACAACAAGGGGAAATTACAATCATATTATAGCAGTCAGCCAGCTGTATTTGTTGCATAAGACTTTCAGATTTGTAAACATAACCCTCCCCATTTTTTTTCCCCAACAAAACAAATGAAGTTTCTTCAGTTTGTTTCAATGTTAGCTTTCAGTATTTCAAAATGAGTAGCTAATGTGTTGAGGTCTAATCTCAATGGAGTGATTCTCACTTGCCTGCAAGCTAAAAATTGATGGCTTAATATAGGGAGGAGAAGATGAGAAAAGACCCCTCATTACTTATGAAGTGTCTTCTATATGCCTAGCATTGTGTTGGTGATAACAAATAATGCAACAATGCATTTTCTGCTTTACGGAGGAAAATATATTGATTGGTATATGCATGGACTATTTAGAGACCAATAAGAGTTAAAGTGTATGGTATTTTTTTTATGACCTTCATTTAACAAGCACAGATTGAGCTATCATAGCTATGCAATAAATCCATAGCAACCATTTCCTGATAACATACTATGAGCAGCATTGTACTAGTACTGAGAGGAATAAAAACAAAACATAAGCGTACGTGGTTTTTTACTATTCATCTTTTCACAAGATAATTCACTAATCAGGATGCTAAAGTTATGACTCATAATATATGAAAGGAAGAATCACTAGATTAAGAAAGTAATCAGACACCATGTACTTTAGAACTATATATATTTGGCTATACTATGGATAGTATATTATCTATATTGTCTCAGATATGTGCATGATAGAGGGAGAAGGACAGAGAAAGATGGGGAGAAGAGAAGGAAAACTGTCCAAGTTTAGAACTGCAAAGAATGGGCAGAGATCACCAACTATGGAGTTGGTGTGTGATGGCAATCCAAGTCTCACTTTCAGAGCTGAGCCTGTTTCCTCAATTATAATAAATAGGCTTGTGCAGCCTGTTTTTGAAAACTTTGTGAGGATTGAAGGAGTATGTACCATTAATGTTTTCCATCCTCCACTTAGGAATAGGAGGTTGAGGTTTAGAAACTTGAGTTTTGAGACTTGCTCAGATAGTGGTTGTACTTTCAACTTGTTTTCTGATTTCTAGAGTCCTGGTCCAGCACTCTTAAAAATAATTATGAAACCTTCTATAAAGCCATGCACATAGTAATTGAACAATGCTGTTTTATTTGATGAAGTCCTATGTTGAGATTGTAATAGTGTGAATAAATGAGAAGAGAATGGTTAAAATCAATAACCAAAATCCCTGATGCTAATGTGTCTCCAAAACTTATACCACACAACAAGTGGATCTCCTGAAGATAAAAACCTGTCACTCTGGTTTTAGGTAACGATTCATATTTATGAGATTATCACATTTTAGGCCCTTAAAATCACAGACATTCAAATGAAAATGGAAAAAATTAGTTGTTTGGCTAAGTTTTAATGAAATGAATTACCTGAACTCTGATAAACACAGCACATTTTTTATATATAACTAATATTCTGCCATTCCTAATTTGTCTCTTAGTGTCCTTTCCAAAGTACATTTTGGTGTCTTATCATTGTTCTACATGCACTACTCTTGTGTGCCCAGCAGGATAGGTGCCCGGCAGGACCAGGAGCCTACTGGTAGCCTGTGTCCACCAACATGGCACCAGAGTGTACTCACCAGACTGCTTGTATTTGGTATATCCCGAAATCTGTCCAAAGTTTGAAATTTCTGATTCAGCTCCTGAAACAGTTCCATGTGCCTCTTCCTTGTATGCATGACCTTCTGCAAAAGAAAACAGGATGGCTCTTATTCCCAATTTGATTTAAATATTTTAAAAAAAGAGATATAATAATTTTGTTTGAATAATAGGGAAATTAAATTCAGTGGGAACCAGGAATCACAAAGGATGCCACAAATGCAAATGACTTCTACCAAATCCTTATCTCATATCCAGTATTTCTTGAAAAGAAAGAAATGGCTTTTTCTTCTATTTACAAGATTATCCAAAATAGTTTTTTCTTGTGGGTGCATTAAAAATGTAACAGTCATGCCTATGTAAGATTTTCATCACTCGAAAGTTAAATCTGTTTCACAAAAATTGCTACAATATTTAAAAGATGTTTAAAATTTTGGACTTGTAAAGCACCTGAGTCACTGATGTTTGTCATGGGAAATATTACTTTTTTATGTTTTATTTTTATAAACACTAAAATTCTAGCTGGTTGTACTAAAGGGGGAGCAAAATCCCAGGCCCTGCTATTAAGGTTGACTCAAAGCACTAAAGTGTCTGAAATATATGTAGGATCTAAAACCTTGCACTTTCCATGTGAATAATGATTGAGCTTTGCAGAAGGAAAATCTGACCCATAGGTTTCATCTATTTGTATATGAGATGGCACAGAATCTTCACAATTAAGGCTCAGAGCATAAATTATGTGGTTGATGAACTTCTAAAATCACAAATATATCGACATCTTCCATCTCTGGTTCTGTTAACTTCATTATAACTTGAAAATGGAGTCATAAATAAAAATTACCTTGGGGTAAGTATCATGGGCTGAATCTTTTTCTATTACAGAGCATTTAAAAGAGCACTAACAAGGAAAAGTTAGATAATAAATTTCCTCTAATCACAAGTGTTATTTGAAAAAAGAGAATAACTTCCTCAATTTTGATTTTAAGTTATAAACCAAACTTGGTGAGTCTCCAAGATTATGCCTTCATGTTTGTATAAGATTTTAAAGATTTTTAAAGCATATGCATCATAATTCACCATTTGCTCATGTGGTTTGCACAGGTATATTATATCCATACATAAACTATGATATGAACATTTGGTCCATTGTTTTAATTAGACAATATTTTCAAAATAAGAATTTGTTTTGAAAAAGAAATACATCTTTGGGGAAGATCTGTAATGCTTAATTTTCTTCCAAAAAGACATTTTACTTCCTTGAGGGGACAAAAAGGCATAGAGAAAGGCATATTCAATCTTTAATATATTACAAAAGCCTATTCTCTCCAATGCAAACTTTAATTTTCTATATTTAATGAATATGTATCTAGGTCATTCACTGTAGGCTAATTTCTTCTATTTTCACTAGCCTATTTTTATGAGAGGGAATTCTGCTATTTTATGTCCTACAATAATCAATTTCCATCTTTGCTCCTTTTAGTGCTAAGAGTTGGCTGTTGAATCAGATGGTTAAGGATGAGAACATGGCAACATTACTCATGATGAAAACATGATACATAGCAAGCAATTACAGAGTGATTAACTTCCCATCAGTTTTGAGGAGAGTACATGAAACAGATTTGCAGGATTTATAGAGAAAAACACCAGGCAAACACAATTTGACTAGTGATGGCTGATGAAGATTTATGAGAGGGAGGATTTACATAAGCAACTCAGTGGAGGGATTTTGAGGACCATGTAGCTGGCAAATGTAATTCAGTACATTCTGTACTTGGGGAGACAAGTACTTCCATGTGGTACCAGGTCCTAAGACACTTATTTATTAAAATGTGGATTTGTTTCACAAGAAATACTTTACAAAAAACAAACAACAAAACTAAACTAAACAAACAAACAAAAAAAAAACACTGTTATAATACTGGCTCTGTCTCTAAAGAATCTCATTTTCATAGTAATGAATCTTACAACATGCTTATTTTCTTCTACAGTGCAGTATGAGTGACATCATACCACTGACATTTCTCTAGGCATATCTCATCCTGTTGTTTAATATGTACGTTTACAAGCACAACATATTATGTTAGATGCTAGGTTAATAATAATGAAAAACATATGATTGAGTTACCATCCTTTGGTAGCTAGTAGTTGTAGTTGAATGGAGGAAATAAGCATTAATTGCATAATAATTAAAAAATAGACATAACCATGTTAAAGAAACTATGGTGATACTACGAGAGTAAGTTATAGAGGAATAGGTTAAGATGAATGCAAATAAAGCATATTTAAATTGAAAATCCTCAAATTAGTTATTCCCTTGATCTTGTTTGCATATTTTCCATTTTATTGAATTCAGAGGAATTCTAGTTCAATTTTCAATCCTATGCCTGAATTTCCTCTCCTCAATGAGATCTTTACTTTTCAAAGACAAGAAATTCATTTTCTTCTGAGATCTGATACCAAAGACACAGCACCCTCATTTTGAGATAGGCATCTGATAATTTTCTTCTGTACAGTCTCCATTTATCCTTCAGCATATGAGAGCATCCTGACTTTGTTTTGGGAACTGTCTTATCATGTTGCTGTAAATGTCAATCAAATTCCCTACTGTTCCCTAAGCAAGAGTTGAATTATTCCATATCTTTCCAACAGAGTTCTCTGTTAGACAAAACTCTTCATGTTTCTTGGAATCAAGTGCCTCTATTATGTGAAGCATGGTTAAGAAGCAAGGCAAAGGTCAAATATGTCCCATTAAAAATGAAGTACATTAATTGGAGATTTTATGATCATATCCTGATTGAATGAGCAATATTTGATTCTGAACTGAAAGGATTTTATTTTGAGGCATTAGATTGCTAGGACATACTAAAATTACACAAGGAAAATATAAAGTTATGGTGGTTACCAATATTATATAACCAAAATGTGCTTTGAAATATTTCACTTAGTTTCAAAAAAATATTCTGATAATAAAGCTCAAGAACCCTGAAATGAATATGGAAGGAAATGAAAAATTGGGATGTGGAAATATGGGACCATTCCTACTTGGAAATGTTAATTACAAATATATTCTCATGCCAGATAATCATTCTAATTTGATATTGCAATCTTAATTCTGCCAGAAATCACCATAGCAATGATGACCTGGCATGCTGGCCGAAGTATCAAATTAGTACAGCCATTGACAGCTCACATCTCTGACATGAGCTCAGTTTAATTTTCCATGCACAATTCCTACTTGTTCTTTGACTCAAGTCTTCCAGCCTTTGTAATGTGGAAGATGCCATTGATAAAAACACCACCTTTGCAGTTAACATTGTACAGTTTCTAACTCAGCAACTTTCTGGGATTAAAATTAAGCTATGGTTTTAGTTTTCACAAGTAGTAAAATTTACCTCTTATTTATTTACTCCTATAAATTTTTACTTGTAACACTCATGCCTTTGATGGTCTTTACCTAATTAGAATTTCATGCTTATAAATTTATTGGTATATTTCCATGACTGTATTTGCATTTTACTTACCTTAGGGTTTATCTGTTTACTACTTTTCTTTTTGTTTGTGTGACTCAAATATCCTGTTTCCCAAAGAAATCAACTTCTATGAAAAACCCAATTTAGAACTGTTTTCTAAAGTCATGTAATAATGTTAAAATTTAACATGTCTATTCTATTTAAATATACAAAGATAAATTCTGATTGTCAGTATCTATTCAGGTTTCTTTTGTTTTAATGCCCATGAAATACTTTGGTAATAAATATTTTGTAATAAAGATATATGTATGGTAATGTTCCTTTCAAATTAATAGCACTCAACAATTTGTTTGAAGCCATGTATGAACCTCTATCCCAAGAGGACCATCAACCTTACTACAAAGAAATGTGCTCTCTTAAGCAGCTTATTTTATAGGACTTTGTTTTTTCAATTTATTTTTGGAACTCAAGAGAAGTAGTGTTTATAACCCTTTAATTGTTGATATTAGAGAAAAAGTGGGAAGTTATGAAGCACATTCATATTTCAGATACTTGAGAAAAACAAGGATGCAAAGCAGTCTAAATGCCCTGAGCATATACTGTATCCTAAAAACTCTCTTAGACCCTTTAAGTACCTGAACCGTGCTAAATCTGGATGTGAACAAATTTATGTTGAGATCTCAGTTCCATCACTTCAAGTTGTGTGTCCTGCAACATGAAATCCAAAGTTTTTAGCCCCAGTTAAATAATTAGACTTGCCTTTCAGGGTTGTTTTGAAGATTCAAACAAGGCTACAAAGCACTTACAACTGAACTATACAGATAAGAGACACTTAAGAAATGGCAGCCAAGATTATCTTTCTTAATCACAATACCCTGGGAGGTTGGAGTCATTATATCCACTGTACTGATTGGAAAACTGAACCTCAAGAAGGCTAAGGTTCCCAAGCTCAACCAAGTGGTGAGAGAGCTGAAATTCTTTCTGAATCCCAACTCAATTCCCTTTGCATGTTGCAATCTTATATGTATCTCATAGATTCAGAAAGCATCTTCTTTTAGGCTATTCAGGTTTGTGATTATGCCCTGTTCAGATGGAAAATGATCTAGGGTAGGATAGGTACCCTCTGTAGTGAACCCACAAATTCTATAGATATTGAAAGTACCCAATTATCTCATAATACTGCAATTCTGTACTTCTCAGGGCTGATCCTCCTATCTTGTCTCTGAACACATCTTGGGCAATGACATCCATCTTTGTATCCCTGATTCCTAGCATAGTGTCTGGTATTCAGCAAATGCTTGATCAATATGCACCTAGTAAATTAAATGAATGGGACAGCATAGGTATACAGGCAAGAAAATTGCCTGCAACATGTAAGGCTATTATAAATTTTGTCTTCTCTGTTTCTACCAAAGGTCTTCCCAATGGAAGGAGGGTTCATTTTAATGACTCCAAACAGGAGCCCTTTCTTCTCATTCTGAGTCCATAATGTTCCATACAAGTGGTTAATAAAAGATCTGTAGGTGGGCTTAGAAGAAACTGGTTAGAGGTTTTCACATTTAAATTCAGAAGTGAATCATAGAGTTGAATTGAAGTCTGAATTTTAGATAAAAGAGTTATTACTGTATATGGAACTCTGAAATATCCAGGGAAATCATTAGAGAATGGTGGAGAATCAGCTATAAACTTTAGAGTGTGAGGCAAGAAATCATGTGCTTATAGGAATTAGAAACCAGTTTACCTGGATCACTTTTCCAGCTTTAGAATTGTATACATCTACAATGCCACTGTCCATATCCATTAGGATAAATCTGTGGTTGTTTTTCTTTATTGTTTTGTATATAAACTCTCTCTCCAAGTGAGCTTTTGAATACTGGTCTTAGATGAATGTCAAATTCATACGTAAGAAAGAAATACATTGAAGGAATTAAGGAATTAAGCCTAACCCTTAAAGCTCTATTGTGAGAGGGAGACAATTTATGTACCTTTTCTTAGCCAGAGTCCCAGTGTGCCCACAAGACGAAACCATGAGCAATGCCTGACACTATAGGATCTATGTTTAGTAATATAGAAAAGCTGGATATAGTCTAGGTCCAAACTGCTCAAAAATTTTGGTCTCCAAAAGGGTCTTCTAAAAGTGCCTGATTGCTTAATTGGAAGGTAACTACTGATAGGGATCAGGGACAACAGAAAGGGGCCTTCTGTGCAGAAGCATTTTTTGAAATCTTATACTTTATATTTAGAAATTAATACAAGTTTACCTTTGATGTAGTTTATCTGTTTGTAGTGTTCCCCTAATTCTTTTTCTCTCCCTTTCTTCCCCTCCAGTGAGTGAGTGAGTGAGTGAGTGTGTGTGTGTGTGTGTGTGTGTGTGTGGTGTGTGTGTGTGTGTGTGTGTGTGTGTGTTTCTTTTTCAGTACTTTTTCAAGCCTCTATGGATATGGACCAAGATTATCCTGTGTCTTCTTTTCTCCTCTGCTTATCATCACTGCTCCCAGTTTGAGAAGCTAGGATATAGTTAATGATAGGGCTTGTCAGAAACTTCAGAGCAATATCCTAAAATGTTTTAAAAGGCTGCACGATTCCCGGGGAAGAATGTGACAAGGGTTGTCTGTGTTTTAAGAGAAGATAGGCAAGAAATATTTCTCTCTCTCTCTCCATATATATATATATATATATATATATTTCTCTCTCTCCATATATATATATATATATATTTTTTTTTTCCCCCTAGTACTGGGGATTGAACCTGGGGCCTTGTGCGTACTAGACATATGCTCTACCACTGAGCCACATCCCCAACCCTGTCTCTGTTTTTAACATGGAACAGATACTGTTATCTATTACCGTTTCAGAATAGATGTTTATAATTGTTTATAATTGTATTCCTAGGAATATCCTGAGCTTTGTCTCAATACAAAGAAGGCAACTTAAATAACCTGCCTATATTTCTTACTTTACTTTATCTTAGATATTTTAATCCAAACATATTAATGTGAAACTCATCCCAACTAGATGTCCTTTGATTTTCCTGATTCTCTTACTGGTACTAGAAGGAACTCAAGCTCAGAAAGCAGAGTCATCTTTTCATGCCCTTTTACCCTATGTTCAATTAAAGACTAAGTTCCACAGATTCTACCTCTACAGTATCCCTTCATCACTTTACCTTCCTCTCACCTCCAAAAAATGGAACTTCATTGCTGTTTCCCTAAATTTGACACTTCTAATTGGTATTTCAATTGTCTCTTTTTCCCCTACCACAATCTATCCTCCCTATTACTAACATATTCATCTTCCTAAAGCCCACATCATAGGAAAGCATTCGTTACTGAAAAACAAAATTAAAAATAGAAAGCAAACAACAACAATAACAAAACCCAAGCAAAACAAAACACAGTGGAGGACTTAACAGTTTTTGGCAGCAAATGAGGTAAAAACTCCTCCTTCTGAACTGTAGACATGAATTCTTTCTTTCCATTGACCCCTGCTTAAGTGAACTTTGACTTGGTTCTTGTTTCTTGATTATGTCACACAATGGCTAACTTCCATGTCTTTTCCTCTCAGGATTTCTATTTGCTACTTCTGTCTTCTTGAGTTATATTTAATGTGGCTTGTTGAAGTCCCACATGGCTATCTTTGGCATGCCACATATATGATTAACCATTTTCTATAATTGTACTTTAACTTGGGTATAGTGTTCAACAGCTTTTTGGTAAAGCAAACAAGATTGCAAAAAAAATGCTTTTCATCAATTTAGTTTTAACTTTTGCTATTCTCTGCTTGGAACTGGGAATACATATTCAATAATACATTTGGTCACAGAACATAGGAATATCACTACAGCATTTCTGAATACTTCCCAGAAAGAAAGAATCAACGTTTCACCATTTTATGACTGTATCCATTTTTCTCTGTTTCCTCCAGGAGTGCTGTGTTATCCTGGAGATTGGAGAAACAAAATGACTTTTTTCCAGGTTTAACATTAACTAGTCATACAAGTTTAACTGATATGAGTTGTAGTCAGATTATTATTATGTATAAGTTCTGGGGAGTATGTCAGGCTTCCAAGAGTCCAGGAGTCTGTCAGTGGCAAAATGTCTAAGTTGTTCACTGTGGTAAAGCCTGCTAAGGGATGGGTGTCAGAAGTCTTGACATACATTAATTAATCCTTCCTAAATTTGGAGGGGGGACTTAGGCTCTTCCTCAAGGTCATCAACAAAATACAAGTAGATTTTATTAAAACTGAAATCAATTTCTATGCTTGTATGAGTATGTCAGGATGAACCCAACTACTATAGATAAACATAAAGCTCTAATTAAAAAGTTGTTGATATTTAAATATGTAATAATTTTTCTGAACACAATCTATGAGATATCTGCCACATACCTGCAATTGCACTGGAGACTAAAAGGTGTAGCACTAAGTAGTTGGCAAAGAAAGAGAAATGCTTCAGCATGTTTCCCCCAAGTTCTGATCTTACAGTAATTATGCAATAACTAGGAATTTAAGAGTCATAGAAAATGTCAGGGTTCTTGTGTTTCATGTTTTCTCCATTATTTGCAAATATTTTGTTAATACTGTGGTTTTATGTGTGGAATACGGCCATAGGAAGAAAGTATTAGCTTAAGGAAGCTGCTAACAGTTTCCATAGAGAATATACAAAAAAAAAGAACAATTTATCTGATGCTCCCAGTGACACGGTATGATTAGATTTCTTTTCAGTTCTTGTGATTACATAACTTTGTTTGGTTGCTCTGAAGCTTAGTTTTAGACCTAGATTTACTGTATTTTGCCACTGATGATTAGTGGGTTAATTTGCACCCCTTTTCCTTTCAATTAACATAACAATTTATTGCTTTCATAAATATATATGTTTATATAATATAAATATTATTCATGTATTTTATATATTTATATATGTACATATGTACACAGTATGATCCTCTATTTTTGACTTTCTAAAAAATTAATACAAAAAAGCCCTAAAATACCTGTTCTTTAAGATAAAGATTGCAGAATAATTTTTATCTGAATTTACAGTCTTGGTATTTTATATTCTATGCTAGGTCACTACAGTGGAGCTGCATCAGTAGTACAATTTGCTACTTAAGCACTGAAGCCAGATTATCATTACTTTGTATTCTATAGTCTGAATTATAACTGGAAAAAAGCCAATTATTCTTGGATCTTCTTTAGGGTAAAACCATTGTCACCCTTGTAGTAAATAATAAAAGGTTAAGTGTTTATACATTATATATTTGTACAATTTGTACTTTCTACATTGACAGCTACAACATTCATCTAAGCAAAATGATTGAATTAGGAGTTTTCATATGTTCCAGGAAGCTTCTGTAATTCTACAAATATCAGTTAAGAGTATTGAGTTCTATATATGCATCACAAGGGTACAAATATGCAGGAAAAATTTATATTATATCCAATTATGTCAGCAGGCTATGAATCATATCCAATTATCAAGATGCATAAGTGCATTTTATTTGATGCTTGAACATCATTAATTTTGTGCTTAGCATAAGCTGCTTAAATGGTATGATTTTAGTAACTTCTAGCATCAATATTATAGCATCAATATAAATTCAATGCAAATTGGAAAATGAAAATCTTCATCTTGTTTATATCTGTGAAAAGACATTTACTAAACACAGGAGCACACTGAACCGACACTTGCTGTTGGAAAAATGAATCTGAATGTACCACAGAGAACCTAAATAGTAGTAATCAGAGTGCAAAGCAAGTGAGTTCCAGAGAAGCCTGAGCTAACCAACCTAAGCTCATAGGATCCTCCAGTTAGCTGCCAAGGTAAAATCAAGGAAACTGTCTAAAATATAAAAATCAGGAAACCAACCTTCACATTTCCCAAAAAACTGAATTGACCAAATTCAAATTCTATAATAAACTGACCACTTACCATCTACAAAATAGATAACTTGCTTGTTCAGAAAAATGAAATTCAAGTTTAGTATACTTAAAGTAAAAAGAACTTAAAAGTTTTTGTCTACAATATCTCTATAGTATGAATTATAATTAAACACTTTGACTTATTTAATTAAACTTAGTAACACATATACATAGCTGCATCAATTAATATGTTTAAATAATTATACATCAATTTTTAATTAAATAATTAAAATTTTAAAATAATTTTTGGAAACTTACCTCAAAGTCAAGGTCTGAATATCGTGATTTTCTTCTCTGTTAGGGTTTTAAAAAAAGAGAGAGAGAACACCAATGAAGTTACACTTTGATCATTCAATAAAATTAGTCATTATTTCTTGATAAAAATAATCCTGTTTCTTTGTCATACACATTTCCTTCACGTAAGAAAAATTTTCAGATTTTTATGATTTCAAAATATTCCATCTATATTATTTCATTTTTACCTTGAATCTCCTTTAAAGTTGAAGAGTGTAATAATATAGAATATATTTCATCTTGACTTTTTAATCCAAATCCTAATTTTCATTAAGGAGAGATGTTTCCCATGAAAATTCACACAAACATTCAATCTTTAAAGAGAACTTTAGTTAAAACAGCAAAATTACTTTACAGAGAAGATTCAAAGTTGTATCAGAAAAATCATCTGGATATCTCAAGATCCCCTCACCAATCAATATCCAGACTCCATTTTCACCAACTTCTATCTGGCTCTCTAAGCCCTGAGACTCTGTGTAAATTTCACTCACACATTTCTCAGAATCTAATAGTTCTTCACAAGAGGAAAGTCCTTCTAATTGCTAGCCCTTAGAAATTAAAGTATTTATTTTAATTCAGTTAAAAAAATATTCTGCATCCCAGCAAAATATAACTAGCAGCAGAATGGCCCCAAATCTGTTAAATAATCTCTGAATATAGTTAGAGATAGATGTGCATTAATGAAATTAAGTAAGTAAGCAGGTCTGATAAAATCAGGAAACATGATTAAAATGAAATTAATGCAATCTCATGTGATGCTATGACTTTCATGATGTGAGTAAAAGGAAGGTATTTTTTAGCATATGCTCCAGGAAGCCACAGTGTTCTTAGAAGGATTGAGACACAGGGAGATGTCTGTTCCATATGTTAAAAAAAAAAAAAAAAAAAAAAAGGCCTCCAAATTTTTAGAGAATAAAGCAAATTTCTAACATTCATTTCTTTTTTAAACTTGGCTTTTTATTTCTTGGAGGAGTGGGATAAACCCAGGAAAAATTTAAAATATTTAAAACCAGTAATATTCAAGCTGTTGATACACATGTAAATCTTTTCACAAAGTTCTGCTTAATTTTTCTCCCTGCTCCCATCTCAACACCTACACTCTTAAATTCACTAACAGGGAATCATACCCAAGATAGGTAGGAGACTGTTCTCTGTTGCAACTGTTGAGCATTAGGAGAGAAAGAAAAGCACGAGTGTCCCTTATTGAAAACTGTGACTGATTTTCTGCTGCTAGTTAAAATTGTCATTATGAAATCAGAACCTTCCTGTGTAACCTACTCATTTAAAATATGCATCAATAGAAAAAAGGTGATATACCAAAAGAGGTTTTGTTTTTAAAAAAACAACAGTGGGAAAGACCTGAAATGATTTTATTTAGGTGAAGCTGCTGAAGATTAGAATATAGCCTTCAGATATTACCAAGGAGAGAGCTGAACAGAGATTGCTTTATTTAAATGGATATACCCAGTATGTTGATCTCACTTGCTCCTTGTCTCCAACAATACCCTACAATCACCCTGGCGACATCCTGGAAGGAGAAAATGTGTGGGTAGGCATTTAACCCTGCCTTCTTTGCCAACTCTCTGCCTCTATTGTTATCTAACTGTGCTGCAGAAAAGTCAGGCTCCAGCATCCTGCACCACACTTTACTACAATATGTGAGACTAAATGCCAGTGTTTCCATGCCACTCTTGGATGCTTTGCCTTCTTGGCACTGTGACTCAGCAGGACATTTTTATAAGTATGTATTAAGCAAAATTCTTTCTTAATACAGCAAAATCCAATCATAAAAGCACTCAGTTTTAAGCAATTATTATAAAACATTAGTCATGAGCTTTGCATTCCATTTGAAAATTAAATGGTGAAATATTGTTTTAAAAAAGGTTCATTAGCTAGAAGAATAAGAGGGCCTTCTGCTACATGCATTGAAGGCTTCTCACTTGCCAAGGTGACAAGAGCCATATGTTGCCCTGTTAGTTTCTGAATGCAAGGCCATGTTGCCTAAGAACTGAAAATGCTTAGGCATACATGTTGCTAAAGGTTCCATGTTACAGGAACAATAATGAAAGATAGGAACCTGGAAGAACATCAGAGACAGATTCTGATTCTGAGTGTAGATGTCACCTACGTCAATGTGAAATATGGAAACGAAAATGGATACACTCCTACAAATAGTACGCTTTCTCTCTCTCCTATTTAATTTTATTAAAATTAAATTATAATATGAGGGTATAGCAGAACTGGCAGTTTTGAAGGATTAGACTGAGGGATGAACAAATGAAGCAAAAAGATTTTAATCAAAAGAGCTTAAAGGTGGCGGAATGGTAGTGGACGAGAAATAAAGCAATGAGGACTTAGAAATTAGAGTGGGAGTGTGTGTCTGATATTTAAAGTTCAAAGGAGATAAAAATTTGAGTCATTTTATTCAGATCCCTACAATACTGACTGAATGTTCCAACCTTTCATAGTTTATAAAGTGCTTTCTTTCACATTTGAGCATGTTAGTCATGCATTTTATGCATGTGTAAAACTGAGGCCAGTAGAGTTAAAATAACTTCCCCACTTCATCTGGG
Organism: Sciurus carolinensis; assembly: GCF_902686445.1. Classification (NCBI taxonomy): domain Eukaryota; kingdom Metazoa; phylum Chordata; class Mammalia; order Rodentia; family Sciuridae; genus Sciurus; species Sciurus carolinensis. Next base: position 90,795,310 of record NC_062219.1, read on the forward strand.
TGGTAAGAAAATGAGCTGGGGTTCTAAGGGAAATCTTCTTGCTGCAAGTCCAGCATTTCCCCTACTATCTCGTATTTTCTTAGAGACACTGGACAATATTTTACAGTCAGATGTCTTGTGCTGATTGTTCCTAGAACTTAACAAGAATGGCATTTGATGACACAGGACTAAGATGCTTTCTATGCAGAAAGTAAGGACAAACAGATCAGTTTTTACATGTATATAGTATTTTGGAGAATAAAAAATTCTATATGATATTTCATATAGACTTGTGTTGAGTAAAATAACTTAAAAAATTATTCTAGTATGAGATGGTTTATGAGAAATGCTACAATGGTGAACAGTAGCAGGCATTTCCACTCCCAGCTATGACTCTCTCATTGCAGAATCTAGTTTAGCTTAAAGAAGTATTAGACCCTAGGAAATTGGTAGTGTAAGGAAAAACCAGAATGTCCACTTCTGTTCAGTTTTGATCTTTTCCACCCTTGGTATACATGCAGCATTTTCGAAAATCTTTTAAAGCACTTAAGTTTGTTGTAACTGAATTATTTACATTGCTATTCGAGTGTTCTGAGCTTTGTGGAATGATATCATAAGATATGGAAATGGTTAGAAATAATGTTTATATGATTTAAAAATAAGAAACAACTAAGAAAAGTGATTGTTATGGTTTGGATGTGACGTATCCCCCAAGAGCTCATATGTGAGACAATGTAAGAAGGTTTGGAGGAGAAATGATTGGGTTATATAGCCTTGACCTAATCAGTGAATTAAACCCTAATGAGATTAACTGAGTGGTAACTGGAGGCAGGTGGGGTGTGACTGGAAGAAGTGGATCATTGGGGGTGTAGCTATGGGGTAGCTATTTTGTATCTAGGGAGTGGAGATCTCTCTCTACTTCCTGATCATTATATGAGCTGTTTACCTCTGCCACACTCTTCTGCCATGTTCTGCCTAACCTGAAGCTCTGAGGAATGGAGCTGGCCTTCTATGGACTGGGACCTCTGAAATCGTTAACCCTCAAATAAACTCTTCATCTTCTACAATTGTTCTGGTCAGTCGCAACAGTGCAAAAGCTGACTAAAACAGTGATAAAGTCAAAAGAATTTTTCTGATGTTGATAATTGAAAATATGTTACATGTAAATTTCAAATAAGCCAGTGTGATATTAAAGTATTTTATGAAGATGCCAATCCTTCCATCATATATCCCTGATTTCCCAAATAACTTGAAACAAATAATCCTTTTTGTCTTAGAAGATGATGTTTCTTCTTCACTGTTCTGTTACCTCTTCCTAATTTCCCATGTAAAAACTCACACCAACTTGTATTCTGTTCTTAAGACTCCATTCAAACTCTTCTTGTCAAAGGTCTCTAATGAGCTCCATTTGGTCAAATACCAAGGTCAATTTTCCATCCTCATCTTATTAGACTCTCAGAAGCTTTTGAAAGTTAATCACTTCCTCATTAAAACAGACATCATCTTGCAGCTTTTGCTTTTTCTTTCTTCTCTTCTTTCATTTACTGCAGCTCATTTTCCAAGTTTCCTTTGTTGGCTCTTTCTCATTTTCCTGCTAAGTGACAAATTTCTGAGTTCTATTTTTTCCTCATATTCTTCCTGGATAACACAATTCATCCCCAGGAACTCTACACTTGCAGATTCTTTAGCCTAAAACATTCCCTTACCTTCCAGTTCTTGACAAGTCATGCTTTTTCTCAAATTTGATTTCGTACTGCTCTTATACTTTCAAAGGCTTTCCAGACCACCATCTAATGAAGTCTTCCCTTCACACTGAACAATCATTAACCAATACAGCATACTGTTTTAAATTACTCCCCCTTTTTTTTAATGGTTTATTGTCTGTTTCTCTGTAGAGTTTATTTTCCATCAGGGCTGGATCTATGTCTATCTTAATCATTTATATACTCCCAGCATCTAGCAGAGGGAATGGCACAATAGTACACATTCACAAAATTATTGACCAGTGATTTAAGGAGCTACAATATGGCAGCCAGAAAAATTCAAAAAATGTGACTTTTGCTCTTATTTTGTTGTTTCTTTTCTCAGGAATGTTCCAGGAGAATTCATGTGAGCAGGGGGACTACATACACAAAGGAAACAGTTCCAAATAGATTGATGAACAGCCAAGAGAATCAAGACAGTTTACAGGAAGACAAGCTTATCACTGGTAGAAGGGAATAATTCTTTAGGATGATTTAAAAGTTGGAAATGCACCACAGTGTCAGGCTACTCAGAGGAATACTTAAGAAGCACATGCAGAGAAGCACCTCTGCACTTCTAACTCTTGTAAAATGATGAATAATTTCTCAGAGGAAATACTTCATTGTTTGTGTCAATGCAAATTACACTGGACAAGACACTAGAAGATTCACAGCAAGTAATAAATTCCACTGACTAATGAATGGCAATATGACCACCATTAAAAGTTTCTATTACAGGGTGAGCAAAGAACTCACCCACAAGGAGAAAGCTTTGATAGCAAATCCATTAAAAATAGCTGTGACAATGACATGTGAAAGTAATTAGTTTTCTAAAATGATTTTTATTCAAGCTAATTTTTTTGTGTGTACTTATAAAAAAGACAAAATTCCCTAATTCAGGAGCAAAAACAGAGAAATGAAGAAGGGAAGCCTTCCTTTCATCAGACCTACATGAGAAAAATATAAAAAGAAGAACTTACTTCTGTACATGGTCAGTTTTATAATGGTTTCTGTTAGTGACACAGACTTCTGGTTCCCAAGTGAGGTCATAACATTTTGTCTAATATCCCGAATATCGATTTAATGTAGCATTCTGCTTCTTTGCAGAAATTCAGGGCATAATGGTAATGACATAATAATAACCCAACCTTACATCTGAAGTGCTCCTTGCAATTTTCAAAAGGTTTTCATGTACATTACATAATTTGATTTTCACAACAGCCATAAGGGAGGTACCTGTGAAGTGACTTTATCGCTAAAATATTTTACCTGTAAAAACCATTATGCTGAGAGCTCTATAATTCATAACCAGGGGAAAAGCAGTGTATAAAAATTTAGCCTAGAATGGCTTCTCATTCCACCCACTTAGAAATTGAAGGAGACTTGTCTGAGAATGTTTTCAGTTATAAAGGAAAGTTTATATACAAATAGAATGGTTGGAATAGCAAAACTTACTGTTTTTGACAAAATTATTTTGTAACAAGCTATCTAATTCTTATCAGTTATTAAAATGGCTTCATTAATAAGAAAAATTAAGGCAAGATTTGTTAGGAGAACAATAGAAAGCACTGAATGTATTTATATTTGAGCAAAATGTTCCACAAGAATTCAAATGATAGAGGAGCTAAGAAGACACATCCTGGACTATGAGGTAAGCAAGGCATATAGCAGGAGAAGCAGCCAATGTCCCCTGCTAAGCTAGGTAGACAAAGGGAAATGGCACTGTGACTTGAGCCCAGGAGTTGGAACACCTGGCAGAAGCAGGAAGTGCCATGGGAGCTGCAGTTAGAGAGACCCAAGGTGCAGCCCAGAGCAGGAAGAGCAGGGTAGAACTATCTTAAGTTTCTATCTTCTTCCCAACCCCCAACCTCTTCTCAGTGCTTCCTGTTTGACTGTGACACAAGCCCTGTATTAACCCAGAGTCATAGCTGGAAAAGAGATGAAGAGCAGATCATATTGAAGCCAGAATTAAGGACAGGTAGAAATAGGGAATCGGGTCAATTCGAGGAAATAAAGCCATGAAGCCATCTGCCTTTGGAAGTTGGAGACTGCCCCTGGAAGAATGGAATATCAAAGATCTCCGGAGCCCATTGATTACCAAATTTACCTGCCTTTATCAAGGGCTGCAAACAAGGAGCTGCTAATTAATGCCCCCTGGGCCCTTATCTGCCTGAATCACCTTGGCCCTCCCCCTGCCCATGGCTTCTCACTTAATGCAAAACCAGGCCTAGTCATGTAGACAGGAAGGGAGAGATAAGGCGGAGAGAACTGGAGAACAAAAGAGACTTTAACCTATAAAAGATGTAGGGTGCGCTCACTTCTTGGGACTTTAGAACATCAGCCATGGCCCCCTTCTCCCTGCCGGGAGAAGTCTGTATTATTCCCTTTAAATAAACCTGCTTAATATGCTTGCCTTGGCGTGCTTCTCTAGTGCTTAATCTTCAACATTAGAAGAAGCAGAACTCGTCACCGGTAAACGGCGGTATCAATATGACAAACAGGCCTAGGACATGCACAGCTACAGATTATTGAATAAATATTTTTCAATGATCAAAAAACAAAAAACAAAAAAACCAAAAAAAAAAAACCTACCTTATCTTCTTACAATAATACACCTACTAATTTTTCAAAAAGTAAATCAGTAGGACTATAATCTAAGATTTAAACATCCTCATGTGCTTGAGAACCACTATTCCTCCTTTGTTCCCTTATTCCACAGCAAAAAACTAGATTTTTTTTCCTGCCTACACACACACCATGGACTCGCTACACTTCATTAACTAAATGAAGGTGAATGACTTAACGTGTTGATGACAATTTCATTCTTAACCTCACACAAAGCAGCTAGAGGACATCTAGGACTTGAACCATTGTGAAAAACTCTGCCATATTAATACTGCAATTATTCCATACTTAGAGCAACTCGAAATCTGAAATTTTCTGAATTATTTAAATCCATTCTGGGAACTACCACAGTGAAGAAGACAAAAAAATTCAAGAAATAAAGAAACAAGGTAATAGTGGGCATGGGGATAATCTAGATAAACTTTTATGCTCAGAAACTTCATGAATTTTTTCACTGTTTTACATCCAATAACTGGGGGTAAAGGGAATGAACTCCCCTGTGGTTAGAGACTTTCCTGTTGGCAGTGCCTTTTCTGGGAGCCTGCTTTCCTTGTTGCCTCTTGGTTACTTGAATAAACACTTCCATCTACTCGCCCCCTCTAGTCTCTCTGGCTTTCTTATTATTTTCTACCTTCACTCGATTTTTCTCACTTGCAAAACTTCCCTCATGGATACTGAATTCAGCCCTATTGCTGGGAGCTTTTACCCTCTTTTTCTTCTTTTGATGTTGGCAATTTGAGAAAACCCACTCTTTTTGGAGTCACATTCCTAAATTAACAAGTCCATCTTTACAATATATCCTTGAAAGAATCCTGAGGCACCTGGCCATCCTCTGCTGTGCCAGCTCCCCAGGATGGATGTTCCTGTGGATTTAATCTCCCTTCTCACTAAAGAGGGTCCAAAGACCCGAACTGTTTTATTTTTGTAGGCCTCATCTAATCTACATATTCACCTGCTTTCATTTTCCTATTATCTTCTAAGACCCAAGACACTTCATGACTACTCTTGATCCCCCTACTGCATTCGGATTCTCCAGTCATCTTTCTGCTTTCCTCTATCATTGTCAGAGTATCATTCTCCTCAGCGTTGAGCCTTCAGGTACACCTAGAAGAGCTGAAGACTCTATCTGACAATACATTGCTCTGCTCAAAAAGAAAGTCATGCCACTGATATTTTATCTCCATGGATCAGAGTCCAATCTCTGAAATCTGTGAGCTTATGTACTTACAGGACAGAAAAGAACTTTATCCATTTCATGTTTTTATTCATCATAAGTCCAAGTGTCTATCAGGGGTTAAAAAGAACATTAAAGTTATCTTCAAGCCAATGTTCAGGCTCATTACTGTCTCTTCTGGACAGCATAGAATTGATCAGGAGAGAAAGATTCTACTCCTAGATTTGCTATGCACTTTCTCTGTAACCTTGAACAAATGACTTTACATTGAAGATTATAACAACTTATCCATTTCACAGAGGGCTTGTGAAGATTAATTACTTCATATTTTTCAGGTGGTTTAAGGATCTGCTAATGAAAGATGCTATATAAATGCTAATTTTTATTATTCATCCCCACAAATATATGTTCTTTTTCAGTTGTCTCCTAAAATGGTCACCCTAAGCAATTACTAACTATTAAGGTTTTTAAAGAATGGAAATGAGGAGCTGAATTTTCATTCTGAATCCTGAATTTCCTTTCTTTTCAAGATGTAAGTCTGTAATCTCTAAGTCATTTAAATGCAGATCTTTTGACTGAGTCATAGTTACATATGATGCTTATACTTAATAATAAGCACACAGAGATTTTGAAAAATTACAGACTCAACAAAGCAAATGGAAAATACAGTCTATTGTCCCAGCACACACAGCCTGTACAATATCAAGCTAGGTTTGGGGGCTTTTAAATGCTAAACATGTTTATAACAACCAACTACTTTAATGAAATTCCATTCAAATCACTTTAGCACCTTTAAAGGAGCCATTCTACATGTAAAAATTCCATATAGTCATTATGATTACTTTTGATATTATGTTATTATATGCACAGTTGTTGAAATTCCTCTTAAATACTTTTTGTGATTTTGCATGGACATTTTATAGTTTGTGGTTAGGGAAACAGTAGTGACTTCGTGAATTCAGAAGAATAGAATGCTTTTGCCCAAAGAAAAGTTCCGACCACTCTGGAGTTGAACTTGACCTCAGTGCCCCTGTCCATGCCTTTGGTTCTGGGAATGAGCCTGATCTGGTTGGCCTCAGAAATCCTGTTCTGATGATCCAGAACTTAGGGCTTTCTCATAGATCCTATTCATGTTTCCATTTTGGTCTAGAATTTCCTCAATCTAGTTGAGAAAAATCTTAAAATTATTCACCATGTTTCTTTATCCTCTCAGGATCTCTTTTCATTATGATTGACAGGAAGGCATGGGTTTGGGGAAAAGGAAGGAACAATTATCTCTGAACTCTTTTGGATACTAGGATATACATTATCAGTTTAACTCTGATGAAAAGAGCAGGTAACCAAGTATAATGTCTTTCTCTAAATAGTCTTATGCAATAATCTACTAATTAAAACAACTAGCAATAAGTAAAAAAGAATGCATATATTGAATTGTATACTGAACATATATACTTCAAGGTAAAGTATATAAAAGTCACATACAAATCAATAAAAGGACATATGTCAGTAGAAAGTAAGATATTATAGGTCTTGGGTCTTAATTAATATTAATATTATATGAATTATGGTAGTAGCTGTTGGCTACCCTGTACTTTGAGGAGACAAAAGCTGAGAGAAGTTTATTTTTTTTTTTTACTTCTATTGGACTTATGAAGCACGAAGGCCATGTGGTTGGACCTCAGATTCCTGACTCTCCATATGCTTAGATTATATCCTTCTAATAATTCACAAAATAAGACCAAAAATTTTAGTGGTCATTATTCTGTAAGAGTTAAAAGAAAAACATTTACTCTGAAAAATAATGACCTGAAAAAATAAGTAGTAATTTTTTTATAATCAGTGTGGTGATGGGACTCAGGGAAACATTCCAGTTTCATTATTTTTAACAGGTACCCTTATACAAAAATAATCCAGATCCTGGTTTAAGTTTGTAATGCCATCCAGATACTACTTTACCCATCAAAAAATACTTCTGGTACCCAAGAACTATCAGGAGGATTTTCTACTTTTTCTTTATGAGTGTTCTATTTGATTCTCATCACAATAGAATTATGACTGACAGGTCTCATTTTAAATATAGTGGGATCTTTATTTTTTGAGGTCATTTTGAATCAGGATTCTGATGAAGTACTAGAAAAGCCCTATGTCCAGAATCTGAAATCCAAATATTTTAATGACATGTATCCCCAATAGCTAAGTCCTTCTCCAATATCAGTGCCACATGAATATATATGTCACATACATGTATTTCATATACCAAAGAAAGATTTAACCTCTTATTGCTCACCTCTAAAGAACTCATGGATATCGTTGATCCAGTTTCACTTCTTGATAGTCCTGCATTATCATCCAACTCAGAGGCCATGAAATTCTTCACAGCTGTGCGAGGCTCAAAGGGCAAACTCTGCATATGTTCCTGGGGTGTGAGATGTTGATCTAAGTTCATATTGAACTGGTCCATTACAGGGGGATTCATATTGAATTCAGGATTCACTTTGTAGTGCAATAGCCTTTCATGCGGCAAGGTTTCCATGCCAATATTCATTTTGCTTTCCTCTTTCATTGATGGCTGGGTATTTACAGAACTTCTGGGCATCACAATATAGTCACTTTCCATCATTCTTTCTTGAGGATGGACTATATCCATATCAGCCCCTCTTAAATTGTCATCCGTACATAAATACACAGTTCTCCGCAATTCACTGTTCTCTTTTTTCAAACATTGATTACTCAGTTCATTCATACTCATGGGCATGTGCAGGCCTGTGGGTTGCTGGATGATGACTTTGGAAATGACGTTTCCAGGCAGTGTTGAATAACTCAGCCCTTCAGGGTTTGTTCCCTTTTCTTCTTCATCATCATTTAGAGAAATCCTGGAGAGCGTGCCTGTTATTGTTGCTGCTCTACAAGGACCAATATCCTTATGAAGAACTGTGAATTGGGGCACGATAGTTCATAAAAGAAAAGTTAGTGCTTATTGTTATTATTATATGCTATTGTCTCTTGTCCCATTAAATAATTGCTTTAATAAATTTAAAAATAATCATTTAAGAAATTATAAATCTACCTGTTCATTCATGATCCCAATTACTCAGTCTCTCACTGCTTCTGTCATGCTCTTATAGCTCACAGGCAGCCCATAATCAAAGGATGTCTGAAAGCTGAGTAACTGGCTTTCAAACACCTCAGCTCCCTGTCCTTCAGCAACTATATGTGACTTTTCAGGGGACAGGAAGATTACCAGAGAAGTTTTCTCCATCAATCAACTACAAAATAATTTTATAAAATTATGGATACATGCACACAAATTCAGTTTCTTTTAAAGGCTTTTTCCCCTGAACCGTTGGAGAAATTTTCATCAAAATATTTCTTGAAAGAGATAATCAGTGGGAAGTTCATCCTACGGGGTTAGAAAATCTCCAAAAATTATGCCTGTTGAAAATTAATGAGAATTTATCCATTGAAGTCTCTATGGTAAAGGTAAATATAGAGTTCAAAAGAATCTGTCACATTAAGTTATATATGGGGGGGGAAAGAATTTTCTTCTTCTTTTTTTACAAGATCAATTCATAGGTGTAAATATCCTTGGGAAGGAGACTGGGTGTTAAAATTGTCAACTGAGTTTAAGCAGAAAAAAATTATATACGCCATTCTATTTTAAACCTGAAAAAAAAAGTTATTTAGGAAAAAAAAAGGCAAGGGGTGATATGATCAAGATCACCTATGGTACAAAAAAGGGAACAAAATGAAAACACAAACCATCCTGAACAAAAGCAAACAAACCAAAAGAGGGTTCAGAATTCTTTATTGAAATATATTGTACTTTTCCCCCACCTTTTTGCCTCTGTATAAAAAGAAAATAATGTTTTGTGGATAATAGAGGCAGAATAACTTAAAGCATGCTTAACTATGACCAATTATCCGCTTTAAGTGTATTAAAGAATAAAATGCTAAAGAAATATTCTTGGTAACTTTGGTATTGAATCACAAAGAATTGCCAGGAATGGTGGTGCATGCCTATAATCCCAGTCACGCAGGAGGCTGAGGCAGGAGGATCACAAGTTTCAGACAAGCCTCAGCAACTTATCGAGGCCCTGATTAAAAATAGAAAATGAAAAGGACTGGAGATGTAGTTCAGTGGTAGAGCAACCCTGGTAGAATCCCAGATACCACAAAAAAGGAGGAAGAGCATGAGGAGGAGGAGGGGTAGGAGGGGGATCAGAGACCTGCCCTCAGGGAGAGTTGGCACAGTGTATTTGGTGACAGCAACCTTGTCTACAAACTGGAGCAACCACTATTCAACATTTTGCTAGGTATAGATAACTACAGAATAAACAATAATATAGAATTGGTATACAAAACCATGAATAATTTTAGATATACTGAATTTTACTTATTATCATCCAGTTTTCAAGTAGAATCATAACTATTTTGCATTAACACAGAGGTGTAAAAGTAGGAGATTATAAATGTCTTTCCCTTTTACAAAGAAAAGCAACTTTCAAGATAATTTTGAAATGTACACCACTTGTAGTATCTTAGCTTTAGATATTTACATCTAGTCTATTATTATCTTTTTTTTAACCCATGAAAAAACCATGATAAATCTACACTTCTGTATTTTTTATTAATCCACAATATGGTTGTGGATTTTTGTATTTTAATTTTATATGTGAAAGACATAGAATGATTAAGTTTTAAGAAGTTACTTCTAAGCCTCTTAAAATAATAATAGATCAGTAATGAACTGTGATTTCCAGAAGTGATTATACATAGAAACATTAAGTGGCAGAGTATGTTAAATTAATAGTTTTAATTATACTGTAATTAAAATACATTTAAAACATCTCTAAAGTCAGGGAAGAATATGTTTAGTTTTATACAAAAAATTATTCAAAACTTATAGCAGTAAAATTTAAAAGAAAGTTAGGGAAATATATCATATTGTATTAGGGAAGTATCATTAACTTCACATTTTTATTAATACATTGTAAACCACAAAGGAAGTCTTAATACTGAGTATTGACTTTATAAATATGAATTTATACAAGATAAACTTAGTCTTATACAAATGTAATATGATCTATAGTTATAGTCAACATTTTAAAACCAATGATATAACTATGCATACTGGAAATTTGTATATTAAATATTTAGGGAAACATAATTCTTCTGAGGAAGTAGTGTCTATATGAGAAATATGCCTGCCTCTTATACTTGCTTAAAATGTATACAAACTTTGAATATTCAATCCATACTTCCTACACAAGAAAATATAATGTCGAAGTAGGACTTTTGAGAAATTAATCAAGTTGTGAAAAGCAAAACACAAACAGAAACAAACTGAATGAAAAAGCACCTGAATATTTAGCATAATCAGATGCATACCCAGCCTTTGGGGAAGTGAATTTTTACATTTAGAGAACTCAGGAGACTTTAAATTGAGACTTTAACACTGAATATATTTTAAAACGGGCAGATATCTCTTGAAAAACCCAAACTCCTGATTAGCTCAGTAATGAAGGGCATTGGTGGAAATGAAAACAGAAAATAAATTTGGGAAAAAATTATTTTCTAATAATAACATGGGAACTGGTCTAGATTAGGAATACTACTTCTTAGAATCCAAAGAAGACTGGGGAAAAATGTATAATTTAACAAAACAAAGCAGGGTTAATACTGAAGGGGTGAGATCACAGCTTGAGGAAGAGGGTCTGATTCAGTGCTTCTCAAATGTGAATATCAATTATATGACTGATGTGTGAAAACACTGGCTACTGTATCCCTTCCCCTCAACACACAGTTTCTGATCCACGAGGTCTGGGGCATGGCTACAAAATGTACACTGCTAATAATTTCTCAGGTGATGCTAATTCTGTGGGCTGGGAACCACACTTGACAATTACTGGTTTGATGTGGACAGCTATTGAAGAAAAGACAAAATAGTCCACTTTTATATTGCTTCACTGTCAAGGAGAATTGTAAAGAGTATACTAAAAGAGGCTGAAAGGAATCTAAATTATGGGTGGAATATTAGGAATTAATCTTTCTAATTACCTAATTATTTAAAATAATTAGATACCTAATTATTTTAAATAAATTCAAGCTTTCAAATCCAAAGAAATCACATCCAATTTTAAAATAGATGTGGAAACTAGCACCATAGTGATTTTTGAGAAATTGGAGAAGGTAGATGAGCAAAAGGAAAATATTTTATCTGTTATCCAGAGAGGAAGATAGTAGGTGGGAGAAACCAAACACCAGAGAGACTGTCTTGGCAATGTTTTGTTGGATTTTTTTTTTCAACAGGAAAGGGAGATTCCCAGTATCTTGGGTAGGTCCACTATGGGTTGCCAAGTCATAGCAGTTATTTTACAGCTCTATCAAAACTGAACTCTACATAGAGTATTTTGATTGAATTCAGGAATGAGAATATGAAAGTAGTTGCTCATATGCTTGTGATTATGACAAAAATTGTGATCTGAGATTCTTCATAATTTTTTTTCTCCTTCTTTTTTCTTGTCTTGAGAAAGTCCTCAATATGGTGTCCAGGATGGTTTCTAATTCCTCTGCTCAAGTGATCCTCCCACTGCAGCCTCCAGAGTAGCTGGGGCTACAGGCATGCATTGTCATGTCAACTACATATATTGTAATGGCTATGAGTTGAATTGGAAGCTATACATAAAGGAATCTTCTGGCAGATAAGGAGAACCCCAAGCTGTTTAACTCCTATATCAACAGTTTGAATGAAGATTTAGAAGATATTTGATCAAACTTTCAATGGCCAATCTCACATGGATGATATGCTAATCTGAAGGAAGTAGGATCATAGCAAATAGAGATATACATAAAGGTCAGCTTCCCCCTTCCCCATGGAAAACAAAATCAGAACTTTTAGATAATCTTAGACTGGGGAAGTCTTGACAGCTCCTATGAAAAGTCTTAGGAGTTTTAGATGACAAGTTGACACCAGTACTGAAATAGAAATCAGATGTGAATGTAGACTGTATAAGTAAATATCCAGTTGTGATAAATGTTGGATAAGCGTGTATACATTTGGGCACCATAATTTAAATTATTGACAAATTAGAGGCTAGTTTGGGTGCTATGCCTGGGAGTATGCTATGAGGAGTGAATGATGAAATATGACTTGCTTAATCTGGAGAAAAAACTTTTATTGGACTAAATGATAGTGATTTCAAATATTTAGATATTTAGATGAAATAGCAATCCCCTCTTATTATAAAAGGCAGCACAAAGAACACTGAAGAAAAGGTAGAATGAGGTATATTTTGACCCAGTTTAAAGGAGTATTTTCAAACAATTGAAACTCTGCAAAATATGAAACACACTGTCTTCTTTGAAACTTTCAAATCATCTTCTCTGGTGAGAATTTAGCCAAAGTCTGAAAGACAACCCTGAAGTCAATGGGATCACAGCTCTCTAAGGTAGTAGGTGCTTCCTGGTTTCTTCCTTTCCCTTCTAAAAACATAGCAATCTCCACCATTGTTTGTACACACACACACACACACACACACACACACACACACACAGTAGCAATTCAACTCTACAGTTGTCCATATTCCATACATGATGCAATTGAGGACAGAGAGGCTAGGCTGTGTTGCTTACTCTCAATAATCATTATTCAGTGGGACTGAAGTCTTATGTCTTCACATCAATGCTTTTCTGCTATCATTGTGCTTCCAATAAACCATTCTTAATTTCTTTCTCATTCTTCATTCTCTCTTTATCCTCCCGGCCCCGACATACATTTGTGCTATTATAATGCTTCCATTTATTCACACACATGAATATGTAAAGAATAAACAGCAGTGTTTTCTTTAAAACCAAACTGTACAATGATTTAACATCCCCAATGATTTTATTTGCAAGACCTAAATAATCTTACCTGATCGACAAGCAATGTCTACATCCTTTTCAAAGTCTGTCTGTAACAAGAAATAATAAGGAATAGAATCATCATTTGATGAAGACTTCAAGTGCCTTTTACTAATCAAATTAACTGAAGTTTATAGATCTCTGTCTAGGCAGTACCAGTTTATTATTTTGTGCAAAGGCAGTTTCTCAAGGAAAGATTTGATTGTTTTCAAGAGTATCTCCTAGAGACCAAATGTTGAGTAAAATCGGTGGAAAGATGGCATAGTTTAATGAAGTCAACACTATACCTGCTATCATCTTCATTCCATAAACTGCCCACTATAGAAAAGGACAGAATTTTACAGCAATTTTCTAACCTAAATAAAGTGACCAAAATGTGCACAGTTATGAATACACTTAAATAAATACTTTTGAAATTTGTACTTTTAAGCATTCAAGTTGAATATGTTGCTCTTAATATAATATCTCATAATATAGCTTAAAATCTCTTACTAGTGAAAGCCAGGCTTCTCAAATGATTCACTTTCACTCAAGTGTCAAAAAACCTACCAGGTTTAGGAATTAAAATTTAAGATTAAACAATCCTCATCTGGGCCAGAACCTGCTAGAGTTTAGTTCCACTTCATATTTTCTCCAAACACTTATTTTAAGTAACTAAGTTTTTTAAAAATGGTATAACTAAATTAAGCCTCTCAGGATCAAGATCTTCCAATCATATACATTGCCATAGAACTATTTTAAATTGGAGATCTTCGTGGTTATCTATTTTTTTTTTTTATACTGGGGATTGAACTCAGGGGCACTCAACCACCGAGCTACTGCTCAGCCCTATTTTGTATTTTATTTAGAGACAGGGTCACACCGAGTTGCTTAACACTTCACTTTTTGCTGAGGCTGGCATTGAATGCTCCATCCTCCTGTCTCAGCCTCCTGAGCCACTGGGATAACAGGCATGCACTACCACACCTGGCTATTTGTTTTTGGTAAGGTATTGATTATTGCCCCAAGTTTTAGCTACTAATCTATCATTTAGCCTATTTTAATATTGCCTAGCCCCAAAATGTTAATAATAAATCCAATATGCAGTAAAAACAAGCCTTTCTGGTTTGATATCTGTTTTTGATGAGTTTAAATTTTATCTAATTTCTAAAACATACCAAAGTTTTCGTGCTTACATTATCCCTTAATTGCAACAATAGTTAGGATTTGTGTATAATATGGACCTTTCAATGGAAAAGTGCTACTCCTTATGCTCTAGGAGAGTGTTTCTCATCTTAGACTGCACATTGGAACCTCCAATTCTTGCGTCCCACCTCCTAAGATTCTGATATTATTGGCCTGGGGTGCAACTTCTGTGATGATTCTAATATGCAACTAAGCCTGAGAACTGCTGCTTTAAGACTACGTGAGCAAGTGCATAGAGTTCTGATCCAAAAACAAAACAAAAACAAAACCATGATCTTAAGTGCACATCATCATCCCTAATGCTGGGCAAGAATGAAAATACTCAGCAGTGTCGCACAGGATAGTCACAGTGGCCAGCAACAGATCCTGGATTCCCAAGAAATCCAGACAGAATATTTACCTGGTGTCAAACTTCTAAAGTTGTTAATGAACTAAAGCTGAAGTCATTCAAAATGGAATGTGATATTACTTTATTAACAAGGATTTTTTTTTTTTAATTCTCTAGAGAAATCATGACTAAATTAGCAATCAGAGGGAAAACAAAAGCTCACCATGATTTGAGCATGCCCATTAGGAAAAGAACTTGAAGAATCAGCATTGATTGGATCCTGGCAGTTTCTCAATCGGCATCGAAATGCATCCTGAACCTGCAGGGAAGAAACATTAATTTTCCTCTCTCTTAATAATGACTAGACAGTGTCTATATTGGCAATCAACCATGAGAAAGTGGATATCTTTGCTCTTATGATCTAATACCCATTTTATTTGCTTGATACAAATGCTAGTGTACTTCGACTTTACTCCATGCCAAGGAAATTTATCACTTGCCATCATCTACCCAGGGAAGTGCTGGGAACTCCTGAGCTATCAAAATGGCCATATCTGGCTCAGTCTTAATAATTCTTGCCAGAAAGCAGATTTATTTCCACTGTTACAAACAATATGTGTGTCTTTCAAAGGGGATTTACTATTCGGCATGGAAAAATCTTCAGAACAGCTTTAAACATTGTGAAAAATTAGATTACTTAATGATCTTTTGACTAGAACTGATTTAGGATTTTTCCTTTTATGTCTCACATAAGGAACCTTTGGGGAGACTATTTCTTATCTCCCTTCAAGTACTATGTGCCCTGATGGAAAAAGGACACAATGAAACAAAAGGGAAACAAAATTGGTTGGTTGTCAGCATAGCCAAAAGTCCTTAACATCCATTTATAATGAGATTCTGAATGAAGGACAAGCAGATCACAAGGAGGTTCTAAGAATATTACATTGATTCCTTTATTTAAAAATCAAGTATATTGTTATATGGGTGCATGTACAAGGAAGTAACAAATTTCAGTCTTACATATAATTATAATGCCCCAATTATTTTTTAAGTTCATTAAATATAAATAACTGAATAGTAAATAGAGTTGATATTTAAAATAGCAAATGTAAGAGGTACTTTTTCCATTATACAAAGTCTCAGTATCAGCACCCCTGTTCCTTCCTGTCATTCATTAGGTCCCTTATAAGCTATTGATAGAAACTTCCCAAATGGACACTTGTTCCAAACCAACGGCCATTTTACTAATACTTTGTTTTTCTGACTTCATGTTATTGACATTCCCCTTCTCATTTATTGTAATCTGTTTTATTGGATTAAAAACAAAACATAGGAATGCTATATTTTCCCTAATTTACTGGAGTAACTTCATAGAGACTACCAAGATGAACATATGATCATTACTTTTCAAAAGCACTGATATATAATAGTCATCACTGTTTTGATATAAGATGTGCATAACATGTGTATTGGCCAGGGATGGGGGGAACTTAACTTAACAGGTTATCTTCAGTTTCATCCTTGTCCTCTAACTCATTTTAAAGTCACTAGTAGCATCTCCCCCAAAGTACAGGATTTTGAAAGAGACACTGACTGTATTGACCACCCCAGACTGGCCAACTAGTCCAATGAGACTTTCATCCACTAGTACTTCTCCACCCCAGATTCTAATGCCACAGATTCTAATGCCATATTTACTGTGAAAGAAGGGGCTCAGGATTGAACTCAGTGTTCTCTGACCACTCTCCAATATACAATTCCAATACTTCTAAATCTGGGGTTTCCTCCAGAAAGAATGAGGAGTTGCCTGATAAAACTCAACAAGATAATTTCTTATTTATTTTTTCAAAAACGATGGTAAAAAATTATAGGTATAGTGAAATCTAGTCTGATCACTTTTTCTCAAATAACTGGATAAATATTTAGGACTGAATCATGCAGCTTCTCCTGAAAAAGGACAGGAGGTCAGGACAAAGCTAGGTCCTTTCAGTGGAAATGCTTTTGGGCACCTCCTTTCTAAATTAACATGTCATGGCAGTAGGTTATAAAGTAACAGGTACAAAATAGAAAATCAGTCTTGTATTTGCCAGATCACTTTTCTGTTATGCAGAAATTTGAATGAGGAAAGCATATTTATTTGTTTTTAGAAAAAAATCTTAAGAATCAATGTCAGAAAAATAGGTATATGTTAGTTTCTGTTTGTGCTCCAAGTCATTTGTTAAAGAAGCACCGTTTATAAAGGAAGATAAATAATATGTTAGAAGAGTCTTCTGGGTATTTAGCACATGAAGATTTCCTTCAAATCTATATCTAAGTATTAACATATATAAAATATGAAACACTGTGGTATTATCAATTGTTAACTTGACTGATCTTAACTAAGCATTCTCCATTTTCAGAACTTGAAAGCATAGTTGTTTAAAGATATTTTTGGCTGACAATGAAATATGGAAAATCAACATTTGTAGGTTTCTCTTCAAAATAACTATATAGTTGCTTGAAAGAAATGTAAAAGAAATCTCTTTTACAGAACACACACATATGCTCCCCCTTACACACATATACACACACCGTCAACACTTCCAACTTCCAAACTCTGAAATATGACAATAGATTAAGGGCATTTCTACACTGGAGAATGTCAGTTTTGGAGTTAGTCAATGTTGTTCAGAAGAAACCATAAAACAGAAAAGTACAAATGTTCTCCAGTGAATTCAAGGTGATTTTAATGGCCTTATAAATGCCATAATTTAAGGTTTAGGTTGTATGATGCTTTTAGTGTGGTCAACACCTCTAATCTAGAAAGACTTGCAAGAGAAATTTAATTTGATTCCATATTCTTTATTTCATTTTTTTAAATTTTAAAAATATATTGGGACAATTAGATGGAATGACCTTAAAAATCTGTCCAACACTGTTAGGGAAATCAACAGACTAGATTTCACAGTATGTATTTCCTTATCACAGCAAAATATACTTCAAGTAAGACAGAACCTGGAAAAAGTATACACAGATATTTGGAAACAGTATGATAATTAACTGAATCACTATCAGGTAAACAGAGTTTTATCTTTGGTGAATCAATGTGAATTGTGCTGATGGAGAATGGAATTTTTAAAAAAGCAAGTCCACAAGAATCTTGAAGATTTCAGACAAACAGAAGCATAAGAAAATTAAAAATAATTCAAACAAGGCAGAATCTAGATCAGGCTATGCCATGCTGAAATTAAAAACTTCTGTGCCAATAGTCATGTTCATATTGCTGGATAGTAATAGTCTTTGATTTACTATTTATGGGGAATGAGTCATTTATTTTAGGTAAAAATTTAATTAAAAGTATATTATTAGAGATTATCATTGTAACTCTGAATTCTTGTGAAGTGAACACTTTTAAAAATTTATTTGAGACCAGTAAATACAATTTTTAAACAAGTCTTTCGGGAACAATTGAATATTTAACATATTATGGCACAATTAATATCTAGATTTTAAGATTTCTTCTTTTTATAATATTCTGCAATAGGTCTTTGACCTTAACTGGTGATCAGGCAGAGGGTTAAATATCTGGGAGAGTAGTAAGAAACAGATATCTAACAACCTTTAGAAAATATAGGACATTTTAAGGAAATCTGATGGCATGCTGTGAAATGAAGAAAAGAATGGCAAGAGACATCTTCAAAAATAAGATGAGGTGAAAACAATAAGTTATCAAGGTCGTCTGCTGAACGCATCCAACTGTTCCCCACCAAAGTTGTTCTGACCGGTTCCAGCTGGGGGTCTGCTCTAAAAACTGAAAAAGCTGTAAACCTTTCTTGTGGGGGTTGGATTCCTGGATGAGACACCAGTTCAAAGGAGTTTGCAAGGGTGTCGCCCTGTCTCTCCCCAACAGAGAGAGAAATTCAGTTTTTCTCAGCAGAAGCAAGCTGGGAGCTTCTCAATCGGTCTTCTCTCTGAAGGCAGCTGGCAGAGTGTCACTGTGAAAGTCGGTGCCAGATTTAGAGATTGCTGGGGAAGAGCACCAAGCACTGTTTGGCAGCAATGCAATTTAGAGAAACCTCACAGGAAAGAATGCACAGCTTGAAATGGGCTCTGTATTTAGCTACCGAGCTGCTCAGACCCAAAAGCTTCACCTTTTTAAAAGGCAGTTTTACCTCAAGATACTCTTCCTGACTTCTTATTCCAGAAGATCATTTAAACCAGTTTTATTCTTATAATTATTTGATATTATTTTTAAGATTGTTTCCTTGGGGGTGAGGGGCATATATTTTTGTCTGAATCCCATGTCTTCTATTGTTTCTAATGTTCATATTTAAACAAATGACTCAATTCTTTCTAATTGTATTGCTTTTTACATAATTGAAACATTAAATGAATGAATTGTCCTTAATTTCGTATGCATGATGTCAATCAACATAAGCAGCATGAATGACTTCACGTCATTAAAATATTACTGAACTTTTCTCATAGCAAAAGAGACAAAAATGAAGATGCATTTGCTATACAGTGAAGGATAAATATGAACTGCAGTTTCAAGTTTCAATCCTAATGATTCTTTATTGGAATCCTAAAGGATGCATCATTTACCATCTAAACTTGTTGCACCTTTTTAGCTTTAAAGTACTTTTCTATATCAGTTTATTGGGTCAAAAACTCTGAATGACATTTCACACAGGTGAGCTGAAAAAAATATAGTGGCATTTCATTAGCATGCAAACAAGAAAGGAAGGAAAGAGAAATGAGACCCCAGACGCCAGGACCTTGTGCCTTCATGGGTGGAATTTCATTTTAGCCTTGTGCCATCCCCTTTGAGGCAGGTGTTATCCAAGTGAATAGCCAAGAGCCCTCAAGCTTAGAAAGCTTAACTAAGTTGCTCAAGATCATAACAATAAGTGGCAGAGATGAAAATGAAACCAGGTCACTTGACTTGAAAGTTGGTTCTCATTCCAACGCACCACTGGGCTTCCATTGTAATGACTCACTGAATAAAGAACAGAGTAGTTTAAATAAAAGAACCAGAACAATTGTTTTCAAATGAACAGAAATTAAGCCACTGTATTGTAATCTTCTACCTCTTATGAGTTAGATAAAATATAAAAAATAAGAGGTAATGTGATAAGTTTTGATTTTATTTCTTTATTCAAAATACGGAACTTGCTGTTACTGGAGTACAAATCTTGCCAGGTAGGATCTGGATCTTAAAGGAAAGGGAGGTGGGATTCACCCATCTGCATTCCTATGTTCAGATATCACTCCCCTTCACTGAGAGAAGCACCATGCTACTGCCCAGAGTGGGGACAGCTGGGAGGGCAGTGTAAGGCTCTGGGAGAAGGATTCAGAGTTAAAGCAAACCATGGGTAGATGCTACTGGCAGGCATGCCAGAGTTTTCCATCTCTAGTATGACCTCTCCATGTCTGGGCTTGTTCACTGATGCCATCTTGCTCATCTGATTTCATGCTCTTGTTAACCTCTGAAGCCTCTGTGTGAACTTGGATAACCACACAAGAAGATTAAGACTGATGCCAATATTTACAATTATGATAAAATCAGGAAAGCCTAATCTGGGGAAGGTAGGATTTATCTTCCCCTGCTTATGAAATAGGCTGCCTAGTGAGTGAAGATAGAGTGGTGATTTCTGGGAAATGTTTTAATGGATTAACAGTATATAACCCCACTTTGTGTCATTTTCATATAACTGTTTAAGGGCCATCTTTGTGCTCCCACTCTATTCTGATAAGATCCAGGTTTATTTTGATACCTTTAGTCATTCTCCCACTTTAAGTATGCATCCTATTTTATTGAAATAAAACCACAAAAAATTTCAAATATATATATTTTTAACTTCCAAATCAGCCTGACAAAGGAAAAGCTCTTACCAACCCACTCTTTGCTTTCTTAAGTTCTTGGGCACACATGATTCTCTTCTGAGCAGGCTAAATATGTGAGGATCACTATTCAGACTCTCCCCACTCTAGGCTTCTAACTTTCCAAAGTCTATTTAATCCTCTTCATGACATCACTTGGAGTAACCTCTTATCAAGGCCACCAAAGGCTCCTAACTAGGAAAGGTCTGAAATATGACTTAAAAAATACTGTGTCTTCAAGTCATCAGTATTATCTGGTGCTCAGGCCTAGCTATTTTGGGAAAAACAAAATGACTCCAGTGTCCAGGATTACATCATTTGCTTTAGGCAAATGTGTTCCATGGAACCAGGGAATACTCAGATGCTCCACCATTCACCATAGGCTCCATTTCACAGAAACCATAATAAGCCTAGTAACCTCTCTCCATCTTCTTCTACCTGAAACCTTCTCCTTAATCCTCCAACCTAATTTTTTCCTCAGGGCTCAATTCAGTTCTGAAGTCTCTATGACCCACTTCTTCATCTTCAAATATCAGCTGAAACTGCTGCCCTCCTCCTCATTAAGGAAGGCACAAATATGCCTTCGTACATTGAGTCATACCTAATCTCCCTATGAGTGGTCAGGCTTTGAGGGCCACACACCTCTCCATCTGAACTATATTATATGCAACATGGTTTCTTTCCAAATTACTATTTACTTCATCGTGCTTGCTTTATTTATTTATTTATTTATTTATTTATTTATTTATTGTGTTATTAGGATTGAACTCAGGGCCTTATACACACTAGACAAGTGCTCTACCACTGTGCTACTTTGGGAGAATGTTGATTTTAGATTTGATAAGCAAGTATATGCTTGCATTTTATATATTTACTGTCATGTGCTTATAAATCATTTCATCTGTACTCTTTATGGAAATAATAAGAGTGAGTGGGAAATTGGCAAAACAATTAAAAAAACAAAGGGCGGGTGGAGGGGTGAGGGAAGGGGGGGGAAAAGAGAGAGAGAGTGAGAGAAAACTGTTCATGTTTATTTTAAGTATTTTGCTACAAAATCGCTTCACAGGTTTGGATGAAGATTTTGGGACCTCATCTGGTGCAGCTTAGACCTCCTGCCAGCACTTGGGAAAGAGAAAAGAGAAGGTTGGCCCTATTACTGAGGCTACATAACAGTCACAGGATCCTTACACACTGATACAACAAAATTATCCATTTAAGCATTTTGCTTTTTTCCTTCCATTTAGTGAAAGGGTTTTATTGTAGCTTATTTTGTATCACAATCTTGTTATTTTCCCCCTCTGACACCAAGCTGTAAGATTGTCTTAGAGCCAGGCACAGCCAGAGACAGAGATGAGAAGAACGTGCAGGCACCAAGAAAGTGGTTTCCTAGCAACAGTAACTATTTCAAAGGTTTCATAACTCTTGTGTAGTCTCAATTTCCATAGCAATGTGGAGAATAGTAAAAAGTATATTCTATTATTTGCTTAATCCAAATAAATTCTAATCAACAAATGATGATACATGCAGGAAACGTCTTATTAACTATACATTTTAGCCTCTAAGATCTAGGTTTGTTGCTAAAAGTAATGTGCTTTGATAAATCAGATGGCTCAAAAAAATTAAATTTCTTCTTCCTCCTTTGGCTTTCTCTGTTTTTCAGAAGGATTCACTAAAGCAATTCAAAAGACAAAGGTATTTCAGAAGAAGAAACTGCATTTTAAGAAGAAAAATTTCATGGAATTTAAGTGTTTAGATGTCATGTCTGGAGATCTGAACAAATAGTTATGCAAATATTCAAATTGCTTTTAAAACGAATAAGTGGAATATAATTGAGTTGGCAGTGCCAGGGTGATCATTTCTCTCTTCTTTCCTGATTAGAAATTATTTTAGTTTTAAAATTGGACCCACTAAAAGCAAGGGCACATTTCAAATAAATTTAGTTCCATACACTCCACATTCAAAATGCTATCATTTCAGTGTTTCTTTTCTTCTTCAACTACAGGGCTTTCTTCCAACCTCCCCCACAGAAACATTTCACAAGCAAATATGGGTAAAACTTCTTAAATTCATATTGAAACAACCATTAAAGACTAAAACGGACCAAATTATGTTAGGGTATGTCCAAAATATATAAAAATGTGTGTATATGTCTCCAGCGCCTAAATCAGAAAGTAGTACTTTTCTTACATTGCTTATATATTTTAAGAATGAAAAATCAATGTGAATTAATTGTGATATTGTGAAGAAAATATCTTAAAGTGGAAAAGCAGTAGAGATGAAACTACACTCTTAGGGTCTCCTGTAGATTATTAAGAAGATTGAGAGTGGTTAATTTTGACCCAGCATTTTATCAGTAGCTGCCTATTCCATCTGCTTTGGTGTATTTTAATGGAACTACTATTTCATACTATGTCACTGGAGACACACAGGGAACATAGAAAAGGCTTCTGTTTCTTAGGTTGTGGTCAATGCTAGAGTGATATGATCAGAAGTATTACCAGATAGACCTAATACTAATGCCAGGCAGTATACATGTAGAAGGTCAAAAGGGACCTATGGGTTCAAAGTGGTTTCCTATGATAAGTTCCTTGGGGTTTGTGAAATTCTTTTAAACAGAAGTCTTTTGCATTTTCAGTAATGAAATTCCTCTTAAGAATTCTGAAGGAGACTTGCCCTACAACTGAAATCTGTTCATGTGTAGCAGTGTTACAGGGTATTTTTCAAGTTCAAAGAAAAAAAAAAGGATACATAATTTCAGTGTTGGAACTAAAGTGTTATGACATTATGCTACTAACTTACCAGCTACAAAACTATTCAATATGAACTAATCTTTAAAACTGCAACAATAACAGAGATGATATCTATATTTTTATTCCCTATTAATGAAAAGATCATGTATTTACAGATATCGACTTCAGCAGAGGCATTTATTCTATGATTTGATTTAATTGCCCTTAAATCATGTTTTTGACAGCAATAGTCTAATTAACAAGTATGGAAAAGTTCTGATGGAAATCAAGAAATTATGTGCCAAATATTTTTCTTCATGTAAGCAGCAAAAATTTGATAATAAGCCATCAAAGTATCTGTCACTTAAAAATCTCCATATTTTGATTATAACCAAAGACTATCTAGAAATCTTATTTATGAAGAAAAAGGAAGCTTATTTAAAGATCTGGTACATTCCTTCTCCTTAACACCTAGGGTATTAATACCATCTGAAAACTGTATATAGGTATATAGGTATGTCATACTCCTCACTTAAAGCCTGCAACAGTTCATCCTTAATTGTCAATTAAAAGTGCATTATATGTCTATTTATTTACCATAAGCCTGTTACATAAAGATATTAGAGATAATATTAATACAGAAGATTACAAGACAGTTGTAATTAGAAAAGACTACTACTAAATTATTATTGAATTTCCTGTTAGCTTTTACTCCTTTAGTACGTAGTTCAATATTTGGAAGATTTTAATGCTGACATTCTAGCTAGATATTTGTGATGAGAGAATAGTAAGTTTATTAAGTGTAAGCTATTTCAGAATTTCTAAATGATGAAACACTCTCTCTCCCTGCAAGAGGAACTAACACTTCATCTGTTTTCTTTGTTTTTCATCACAGAATAGCTTTAGAATACACCTGTGGTATATTGCTGACATCTGTATCTTCTTGAAATAGTACGGAAATATTGTTCTCCCCACCTGGTAAATCAGGTTAAAGCCTTTGGTTGCATTCACACATCATTGTACAAACTATGTGGTGTGTACTCACACTAAATTTATCTGTTTGCAAGGTACACATCATAATAAAGTTCTCAAACAAGTCAAATAATGCAAAATGACAGAGTAGACCATTTTCTCAAAACCACTAGCATGGCACTGTGTCAATGTGTTCTTCAGTCACCACTCATCCCCAGAGTAAATGCTAAAATGACTCATAAGCCTTGTAAATACCGTGTCAGTGCTTGAAAGCATTCAGAATAATTTTCACTCTGGTTTAAACAACATTTTTATCCCTAAACAACTCAAATCTGCAATCTTTCACTGTCCTGGGTGGATTTGGTGTCAGTTATTGTCTCCACTCATGAAAAATAACTTCTTCCTTCCCCCACTGCTGACAAGAAACTTTGGCCATGACCTGGAGAAAGGCTATGATGGTAGGTCTACAATTCTAGGAACAATTAATTATTGCTCATCATGCCCACTAGGTACCTTCTTTTGTATTTTCTGAGCATAATCATCCATATAAAATCATTAATCTTTAGTAACCTTAACCACAATTTAGAGATTAAAGAACTATTCAATATTTTGAACATTTTCTACTGAAAATAAATTTAGTTAATATGAGAAATGAGAATGTGCTATATGTAGAAGCAAAGTTAAGAAATATCAGTGTATTATTTATTTATGAATAGTGCCTATCAAACAAAAGTCACCTTCCTTTTCATGTACCAGTTCTCTAACATACCTCCTCTCCACAAAACCTCTCTTTAATCTTCTCTCCCTGGTTCTTGGTACCGCTGGCTGTGAGTTCCTTAGCATAGACCCACATATTTTAGACTGCCAGGGGCCCTCCTGAACTACTCCTTACATCTTCCCTTCAGCTTTGAATCTTAAGCAATCCCCATTGCTTAAGATGATGTGGTAAAGACCAGCTTCAATCTAAAATCAATATATTAAAATAAAAGATCATACTTGTTAGATATCCCCTTTATTTATCACTCATCTTGCACAAGAATAATATTTCTCACCTCTCTCCGAAGAATGCAGTGGACCATGACTATAACAAAGCCTTGCAATGAATCAAACACAGCAAAAAGTATTTGAAACAATATGGAGCGTTTATCTGTCATGGCCAGAACTGCAGACATCCAGGTCAGAGCCAGAAGGGGCAATACCACACAAGAGCTCCAAAGAGAGGCCCTGTTGAGAGACAGAGAAAGCAACATTACGTAGCTGCATGTCATGCCCCAGGCCATAACCAAACCCCCGTTCAACAAAGCATTCTTGTATGCGGCACCAAGACTATTAACTTGGAAACCACAAATCAGATAACATTTAAGAGTTTTATTTACTCTTTTATAGACTATCCCACATAGTTATAAATGTAGTTGCCAATTACAAATATTTAAGTATTAGCAACCAGTATTTTGTTTTTCATCATAGCATTTTCTCACATGCACTGTAAAGATTTGTAACAAGAAGATGTAAATGATTGGGACTAACATGGCATTACTGGCGGTGGTGGCTGACAAAGCTGTTGTTGAAACTACTCCACACTTGGCACATTTGAGCGTCAAACCGCTATGAGGCTCACTCATCTGACTGCAAACAAACAGAACACCCACAAAAAGAACAAAATATTGAATTGTCACCAAAAAAAGTTGCTGCTGCAAGTTAGCTTTAAATACGATTTCATACAGAAAAGTATACTTATCAAAGATGAAAGCTCTAGATTGTTTGAAAGATGCATTTATACTATAAATTATCTTTGTAACATTTACCTCTTAACATTCTGGGCCTTTCTTGCATGCAAAGTATATTTCCATCATTTACACCATAAATAGCCTTATGTCTACAGGTCAAAATTGTCCAACACTGAGATAAACATAAGCATGTGCTTGTGTAGAAATACAGCAAAAACCCTTTATTCAGACCCCTGGTACTCAAACATGTGAGGACTCCTAGCTTCAAAGATTTTCATTGTCATTTGCAAAAGACAAACATATAAATTAAAGCCTCCTGAAACACATTTACCTCAGAAGCCCACACAGGAGTATACATTACATTCAGAAATAATATATACATAGTATATAATATATATTTATTTTAGGAGTCTTCAACTGTAGATGAAACAGTTTTTATCTCATCAGCTTTGTT
Organism: Sciurus carolinensis; assembly: GCF_902686445.1. Taxonomy (NCBI): domain Eukaryota; kingdom Metazoa; phylum Chordata; class Mammalia; order Rodentia; family Sciuridae; genus Sciurus; species Sciurus carolinensis. The sequence goes on from NC_062219.1 coordinate 90,821,989, forward strand.
CTTTGAGATTTTTTATAGCATCAATGTACTATCCATATTTTAGGATAATCTGAATATAAGGGCTGATAAAACTTAATGAAACATTAGTTGATAATAAAAAAGAGTGGTAGTTTTCTTCTTTAATAAAATACATTTAATATATTATGAAGCTCAAAAATTCCTTTCTGAACATTTGTTATAGACTACAATCTCATAGCATTTAAATGGTCTATTCTGGTCTAAGAGATTTCATACATAAATTCAGATTCCATCAACTACATCATAGAAACAAAATTGTACTACAGAGAAAATTTGACATGCATTTTGTTTAAGAAAAGAATCCATGAAAAATGTTTATTAGAACATAAACTTCTTAAGAAACCCAAAAAGAAATTGCTTGAATAGAAATCCAAAACAACTTGAAATTAATTTTTGTGGTGTATTTCCAATGTGGTGCTTATGTCTAAAATATGTCTGCCCTAAGGATTTTTAAAATAATTTATAGGAGAGTTGCCTATATATATATATATATAACATATATATATATATGTTTAAATACATATATATATAACATATAACACATAAATATATATGTTTAAATACATATACGTATTTAAAAGAAACCTGACATTCCAAATTATAAGCATCTCAAATTAAAAGCATCTCAAGTGGCAGAAGAGAGAAAATGTTAAGATGCTTATAATTTGGAATGTCTAGTTTCTTCTAAATAAGCATATTCATTTGTGAATAATGCTTAGATGAGATAATAAATCTGAAAAATACAGCTTGATCAGCAGATCTTATGAAAAAAAAAAAAAAAGCTCCCAGAGTTGAAGATAAGGGAATATGGTACTAAATTACACACTTTACAGAGTGAACCCACTTTACATACGTACCCAAACCAGCCACATTTACCTAAACTTTTCAAATAACATATAACAGATAATCTGTCTAGTTTAGTTCACAAATGGTTCAGTGAGCCTGCTACAGTGTTTGAAGCTGCCCGCAAAGGAGCACCTAGACTGGTTAACCCAGTGGTTGCACATAGCAGTCCACCTGGCCCCATCCCCAAAGACTAATTTGAGGGAACTCATGCACCTGTTTTTCTTGAAAGTCCATAGATTATACCAGCAAATAAGCAAAATGAGCACCACTTCTCTAACTATACATTGAGTTTCTTTAATCTTAAATTTGATGATATTAATATTTTAAAGGCATGGATTACTCCCTTATTGTTTTCTTTATCACAGAGGATGAGTTATTTGATGTTTGTGCTTCTAACATGAATGTGACTATTTCTCAATTTAAAGGCATTTTGTTCTGTGTTCTAAAACAAGATTGAAAAGTCAAAGTTTATTTAAAAAAATAATTTGAAGTACCCAATACAGCAAGTATTTTAGCCCTGAAATACTGCAATTTAACCTAAGCGATTTCCTGATTACAAATTGCAACTAGTATCCCATATGCTTATTTGTCTATTTGAAACTGACTAAAGGGTCTATACATACTTTCCTTAAAGCAAACTGTTAAAAACTGTGCTTGATGCTAACTTTTTGGACAGCTTTGGTATTCCTTTATTAGCTGTGAATGGAGTAGAGGAATGGTAAATTATCCAGGGAGATGTAATGTTTTTTCCTGGTTTAGAGTACCAATTCATAAATGATGTAATATGAAGAACATACAGTCTAATGCTAGATCAAGCAGTTTCAATGAAAAATGAGGCTTTTTTCTTTGATACAGAGGAAATTGCACATTTATAAAATAAAAAATTTCAATTAATTATAAAAAATAGAGTTGAACTGTCCATACATTGCAACGTAACCAGGGCACCAGGGCAGGAACATGGCTGTTACTACTCCTCCAATGTGTTCTTCCGGCTCCTATTATTACTATGGGTCTTAAAATCTACAGGTTCTAGTTCCCAATTTTATTTATTATTTTCTCTAGGAAGATTTTTTTTGTTTGATTTGTATATTAATACTCTAATAGAGTCCCTGGAAGGAAAATTTCCCCTCCATCTCCATTTGGAAAAATCTCATGAAATATGCAAAAGATTCTGCTAATGTCCTAATTTCAGGTAGATGAGATGATACAGAAAGTGCCACTATAGAAAAATACAGAAAATTAAACTTTTTGTTTAAGATGTTTTAAAAAGACACATGTGATTTTAACTTATTCTCATCCTTTCCAATTATCATTTTATATATGATGTATTATAATTCATAATAAATCCCCCCTTAGTAAATGTATTTTATACATTAGAAATATTTAATATGGCTTGGGTATTATAAAACTTGTCAAGCTATTATATTATTTATTAAACATTTACTCACACATTCTTTTATAAATATTTATTGAGTATAAACTATATACTTTGCTGTTTATAATAAGAGATTATAAAAAAATAAGAAGACAGAAAAAGTAATAGACAAAATGGAAGAAGGAATGTCTGGGTACTATCTTCAATTCTAAATAATTACACAGTTTCAAAAGATATGCTTGGTATGGTTGTATATTCACACAACCTGAAACAGTCAATTTTTGCAATTATGGAAGTCAATAATTAGGCCAGTTAGGTTCTAGTCAACATTTCTTTAGTTAGTTGTAATGATTTCTTCTTCACTGAAGTCTTTATTATTGTCCTCACTGCTTTTCTGTGAATTAAAATTAGCTTCAAACATCTACAACTTGTTAAGTTTTCCTTCGATCACATTTGGGAATAAAGAACAAATTTCAGTCTATACTTACTAAGGCCAAAATAACATTTTATATTCAAGAAAAAAGTTTTTTAAGCTTAGTCATTAATTTGATAGCTCTTCCTGACTTTGGAAAGTAATCAGTATTCTGCTTGGTCATGTACCTTACCAATACTTCTGTTTCTTTAGCAGTGGCTTTTGAACCAGAATTTCCTTTTTCAGTTCTGCCAATAAGACATACATGATGTCCAAGAAAATTTTTAGAATCAAAGGTTTTAAAATCATAATTGTCAGAGTTAATAAGTAGATTGATAAGGATATTTTCTAAATTCATAATACAACAAGGTTGTCATTTCTTCTAAACCTATATTATCTCTTACAAAGAGCTATTTTAAACAAACTGGGCATTGCATATAAAATAATTAAATGAGAAAATAAATACTGACTGATAATCTAATGAATTCTCAGCATTGTACTCATTTGATGATCTCATCTTTCTGACCTCACTATGAATGATGAAATCATGAATTCCTGGTTGATAGTGACCTTTGAAAAACACACATCCACTTCGGCTTGCTCATTTCATTGTGAAATGAGGAATAGCCACTGTCAAGTGAATGTTTCCTATTTGTCAGATCTTCTAATGAATACTTTACACACATTATATTCCATATACTTTATGGGGCAAAAGCTATTTTTCCCATTTAACAGATGAGGAGACTGAATTGCATGCAGAAAGATGAAGTAACATGCCCAAAGACAGATATACACACAGCTAGTAAATTGCAGAGCTGGATATTGAACATGGCTTTGATTCCAAGCCTTAACCTAAGCACTTGAACCCACTCCTACTATTTTGTTTAAATTATTTAAGTTTGTACCATCAGAAGCAGAGCTGAGTTTCTATACTTGGTACTTGGTATGATAAATCTATTTTTATATGATTAATTTGGACTTAAATTTCAACCACACATGGCAGACTAACAAAAATAATCTTTTGAAAGGTTCATGTCCAAGTATCTGTACTAAGTTGAAAGCTCCCTATTAAAGGATACCATGGGACTAATCTATAGTGAAAATATCTCTAAATGAGAAGTGACCCTCCCTCAAGAAGAAACTCCCAATGATGCTTTTTACTCCACAGCAGTTCCAATGTTTAATATGAATAACATCAAAATTTTATATTGAAATCCATTAGACTTGTCTGTTTACTAGTTTAGATACTTGGGTTATCTTACCTTATAAATCATCACATAGATTGTAAAAACACAAAGGACTTAATGCTCTCATCAGGAATTGATCAAGTGCAGTGAATATTAACTAAAACCCTGAATTATTTTTAAAAAAGAACTATTATATGGGCAAGTTTTGAATGATGATGATATTTAACAGAAAGTAGAAAACTATAAACTTTACAGACACAAGGGAAAATTTAAAACCATTAGTTTTTCATTCAAGTTTCTATAAATGTTTATGATGTAACCTTGAAAAACTGCTCTCACTCTGCATATGAATGTTAAGTCATTTGATAGGGTGATACTGTAATAACAGCAAAATTAAGGGAGATGCTTTTCTAAATTTTATAAGTGGTTAAAATGTGCAAGTGAAAATTATGATCAGCTCTTTCTAGAAAATTATAATCAAAATTATGTCATAAAGAATGAAAATATAAGACAAGAATAGTATTTGATAGGTGATTATCTTAAGTGAAGACTTTATTTCTGATGTCTACAATTAATCAAAGAAAATGCAGTATTATTGCACTATTTGGGTTTGCTTTTCCCAGCTCAGTCATGTAACATAGTGACACTGTGTTCCATCTACCTCCTGTCCTTTGTGACCAGAAGTAGAAGGACTTTGAAAGCCCTTGCTTAAGGACAACTATTTTAAATCCAGCCTTCCTGAACATTAATCTTCTTAACTGACAAACAAATAACACTGTCAAGTAAACCTAGACTTTCTTAATAGTCTGTTATATCATTTACAGAGGAGAACATTAGAAACATTAGAAAGGCACAATCCACCAGACACACTGGGACATCAAAAACAGAATCTGAGGCACAAACACAGTCAACAAGGATTTGGAATTGGATTATGGGATTCACTGGTAAAGAACCTTCAAAATCCACCAATTGCAGCTTACCCGGCTCTGTGTTTGAGCTTTTTATCTAGGATCCCATCTCTGGAAACAAGTTTATTAAATACCAAAATGCCAATCACCATGTTGACCTGTCAAACAGAAACAAAGTTGACCTTTCAATAATTTTGAAGGGAATTCGGTCTCTGCTTTATCAATTTAAAACCACTGTAGAGTTCTAGACTCACAAGAGTAGTGATATGAAGCACTTCTCAAATATTTTTGTTAAGTGCATAAAGGCACATAGAACAATTTAACAGTGGTGTGTTACTTTAATTCCCATGGTTTGCAGTTAACACTGGGGAAATTAATCTTTGATTGCCATACTTTTAAATGGTACCATAGTATACCAATCTGGATTTCTTCTCTGAGACAATCTTGAATAAAATCAATTGGCTAGATGAGTTTTACCCTATGCTTAAGAACCGAAATATTTTGCATCTTGGGGCATGAGGCCTCTGGTAAGTGAAGGATTCTAAACAGAGAAAATAGAATGCCTATATTCCACACACTGGGTGACTGTTTTCTCTTGTGGGATGGGAGCAGTGTTGTTGCACTACACTTTTCCAGACAGAAGAGAAAGACTAGTCAATTCTCTAGAACCTTTAGAGGACAAAGAGCATCAATTCTTAAAATACTCTCCAGTAAGCATTGCTCATCAACTTCTTTCCAAGACTTTCTTACTCTCACTTAAAAGTTATTTTGCATATGACAGCTAAAATGAATTTGGTAAGAAAATTTTCTTTCTCACATTAAGTTGTAAAAAGCCACAGAGATAGATATCTATTTGCAGCAGCATCATCGTGATGAGCATCCATAGTTTTCTGATCTACCAACACCTCTTGATAAAGGAAACCAGTCCAATAGGGAAACCAAAATAATTAAGGAAAAGTATTTTTTGTTTTCTTTAAATCTTTTTGTTTTCCTTGCCTCTCACTCTCCATGATCCCTGGGCAACAGAATATTGGTGCAATCCTGGCCTCTCTGACATTGCAAATGGTGAATACAAAGCTGAAATATGTTAGATTGTTGATGTAAGGAAGAACCAAAGCATATCTTTTAAGTAGGGACTTAGGAGGTATCACTATTCACTGACAAGATAGATAGCAGTTAATCAAGAGAATGCTTATTCATCTTTGTACTTCTCATTATTTGAACTAAGAGAAAATGTACACTCCATGGATTCTATTAATCTACAACTTAATCAGGAGGGAATTTATCACTACTCCAAAGGCCTTACTTTGGTGTTTCAATTATACACATACTCTTTATTTCTTCATTTTAGGATTATATGTATATTAACCTAGTAGCTTAGGGAAATGTTTCTATTGATTAAATAAAAATTCAATGCAGCAGACAAAAATGTGTCTAATGATTTTGATTCCCCTAGGGTCTTCTCTAACATCCCGCTTAGTGTTTTGTTTTGTTTTTACTGGAAAACATGAGCAATTTCTTCTCATTCTTATAGCTTAGAGGAGGGAGAACAAACTTAAAAGGAAGAAAACTCAAATATCAGAGTTATTAAGAAAAATGTCATGAGCTTCCAATTTTTTGAATAAATTTTACAAGCTAAACAGTAATTTCCCAAGTAGAAATCTAATTGCACAGTGATATGAATCTTTGTATTTAATGAAGACCATTTCTTTCCTCTTATTATCTTCAGACATTGTCTATGCAAGTGATATTTGTAATTAATAAGCTCAGAGAGAGAGAAATTGGTAGCAGATTTCACATGTTACCATAATTAAAAGACTTAAGGCCGGGCACAGTTATACGTTTCTGTATCCCAGTGACTCAACAGACTGAGGCAGGAAAAGTGCAAGTTCAAAGCCAGCCTCAACAACTTAGCAAAGCCCTAAGCAACTTAGCAAGACCCTATCTCAATAAAATTAATGAAAAGGACTGGGGATGGCTCAGTGGTTAAGCACATACCATTTAATTCCTGGTACCAAAAAAAAAAAAAAAAAAAAAAAAAGATTTAAGGAATTATTTTGTGATTCCAAAGAGAATCAATTGGCTAAATGAATCCCCCCCTATGTTTAAGAGTCAGGGAACATCAGAAATATCTGGAGATATTTTGATTGCCAAAACTGGAGGATGCTATAGGTATGTGCAAGGTAGAGGGGAGGGATCCTGCTAAACATTGTAAAATACATAAGACAGACCCTGCATCAAAGAAATATCCAGTCCAAAGTGTTAGTATCATAGAGGTTAAGAAATACATTTATTATTTGGTAGTAACAGCCTTGAAGAAATCTCCCTATTAATAACTATATATACTGTACAAAATAGTAAAAGGTAAATGATAGCAAATGATGAGGCTCTATATATTGAAAAGGAAGAATTTGTTAAAACTCACTCAAAACTTCTTCACAAGTCCAAAGTCACTGGAAGAGAAATATCATACTCCCAAGTTTAATATCTTAAATTCATATTTAAAATATGAATAGAGTATTAAAGAACCGAAAGCAATTGATATTCAAAGCACAGCAACAGTTCATTGAACATTAAAATTTGTACACAGTAAATACTTTAACAAAGTTGCCACTCTAATTTAACCAAATTAGTCTTTTGATTAAGGAAGTAAATAAGTAGTTTTCAATGTTTACCAGGACAACAGCGGCTGCAGGTCCAACAAAAGCGTAGAGCAGCCCTCCTTCCAGAGAAAGCCAGCAGCTGAAATAACATTAGATAAAAACTAACAGAAATTAGTGATGAGTATTTGACCACAAAAGGTATGATACCAGTAACTTATACATCTGGCCTTGAAATGCTGGACATCTTTCAAAGATTTGCAATTAAGATAAAACCACATAGAAAATGTATAAAAAGCCATAATTAGAGCTTTTCGAAGTTAGACATACTATGGACCTCTCACTGAAGAGAAACTTGTATTATAAGACCTTACTTTCAAGCAGTTTAAACATTTTAGACAAATTACTCTTAAGAGATTTCTGCATTTACTTTCATTACAAAGGTGACGATTACTTAAATTTTGCAAAATGCTGTTTTGTCTCCCTTAAGGAAATTTTTTCCAAATATAATTTAAGCAAGAACAGCATGTTTTGAGAGTCTTAGATGTGCCATTTACCTGTTTTTCCTTGAGGCCATAGAGATATCAGGAGAAACTGGTTTAAAAGACATAAGTATAGGAAATGGGAAATCTATATTTGTATGTTTTTTTAATTTGACTGTTTTCCAGACTATTAAGAAAATTCACTACAGATAAATTTTTGAATAAAGGTAAGGGCAACTATATTTGTTTCAAGGACTAAATTCACTAAGGGTTGTCAGTTTGCATTGAGAGAGACATGACCCATACCGGTGAACACATTCAGGTTCTTGCAGCAGAGGGAAATTAAGAGGCCAGAGGGTTCAACTCTGGAGGCTCTTCAGGGTGACATATCTGCACATGCACTTTCCAGGAAAATGGACATAAGGGAAGTGTGAGGGACCATTTTTACACTGCTGATGTAGAGCCATGCTCACAATTTCATAACCCTTGAAAATAGTCCACAAAATTGGTGGGCTGCCTTCAAAAACAACATTAGGACTGGGGATATGGCTCAGGGGTAGGGTGCTTGCCTTGCATTCATGAAGCCCTGTGTTCAATTTCTCACATAGCAGAGCAACAACAAAAAGTAGCATTAGACAGGAACTATGCTATATCTGTTCTAACAACAAACTATATTGATTGTCGTAGTAGTGACATGACATGCATTTGTTAAAATACACAGAACTGTATACTTAATAGGATAAATGTTACTCTATATAAATTATGCCTTGATTTATACCTTATACCTTGTTATAATTTATACCTTAATTTATAATTTATACCTTAAATTTAAATCTAGTAGTTACATATGCATACACAAGTTCATACACCAATATATATATGTTCAAAATTTGTGTGTATTTATTAAAAGTCTGCATTTAGTTATTGCTCTTTGCCATTAACAGCAGAAAAATAAAATTTTATCAGCTTACTTTGAGGTAGCTAACTAATGCTCATTTTTTAATTAAAAAAAAAAACAACTGTAGAAAAAGACCTGAGTCTGACAGAATAATTTGGTGTCTCTGAGGCTACCACCAAATTTCTACCATATATTTGTGTAAGCAAAGTTCCACACTGAGATTTAGTTTGTCTTTTAAGGTGTTATTATATCTTTCAAGTTACTTTCCCCCTAGGGTTTACACCATTATGAATAACATTTAGTTATAAAATCAATACATGACTCATTGTATTATATTTGACTTTAAGTGAAAACTCCTTGAAAGTAGAAACCATAACATCTATAATCATACTTATTTCCATATTTTCAGTATGGTGATTCTTACTGGATTCATACTAAAATAGTTATGTTATTATAAAAAATAATAACTTAAAGGTAACAGTGCTACAGTAAACCCTACTCTGTTGTAGATGATATCTGAAATTTTTCAATTATATAGACTGTATAGGAAAAATAAGTGATCTGATGACATGAACTATTTAAACTCTTGGGAAGTATTTTTTGGATGGGTAGGTGGAGTGAAGTCCCTTGGTATCCTCCCAAGATAGATAAACCCACCAGTTGACCTAACTAGCAGTTAATCACACCTCAAACCTGAAGGTAAGTAAACAAAACACCACATTTCAAAACATAAACCTTTAATAAGATGCACACTCCATATTTCTCAAATGTCTCAAGATGAGAGTAGATGCAGTAATGAATAAAAATGCATTGTTTTAAATCTGAAAAGTTAAATAAAAAATTTACTATGAATTCTCTCGAAAATTTTTTTTCAGCATCATAAGTATAAGATGGGCTATTAGCTGCCTTTCTCCCTTCTAATTTTTTTAAGACCTAGGAATTTTCTAATATGGAGTCTCTTAATTTCCCTCATCTATAATATTGAGTATGAATTACCCTAAACAGCAGCAAAACTTGAACTAATACAACGAAAGCTGGTTAATAACAATATACATTATCATCAATGGTATTAGAAGTCAGGGAACCAGTTCTGAAAAAAAAAGTACTTGAGGTTCAACATGAACAGTAAATACTGAAATATTTCAAAAGCCAAATACACCAGTCTTATTAAGAAATGAGAAATCAAAAGGAGGATTCTGAACAGTGTCTTGGTATTTTTTCTTTGACTTTTGTTCATATAAGCTACTTCACATCGTTCCTCATTAAAGACTCCATGACAAAATGCACAGCAATGTTATCCAAGATGATTGGAGCCTATATGACTTGCTAAGTTATAATATGATTTTTCACTGTGGATGGACTTACTAGTGATCTGTGCCATATCCTTTTGTCCTGGTGAAGCCCACTGATGTGGCCACTACTAATGCTGGCAAACCTGCAAGAAGAGCAATGTCACACTTCATATTCAGCAATAGCCACTGTGCATACTGGCCCTAGAAAAGCCAGGTCAAACTCTAGATGTTCAAATCAGAGCAACTACCTTTGGATGAATCACTTCACAAAGTATGTTTCCATTACAAACTTTCTTTCAAGTGCCAAAACATGAGAGCGACAGCTGGTATTTCAACTTGGTGCACTTCCTTGATGTTGCTAGGTTACCACCACATTTGACATCAGTTTAAAGGGAAGTAATAACAGAGATTTAGGATACCTTTTAAGTTATTTTTCCCCTAGGGGTTTACACGGTTATAAAGGAAATTTATAGTTATAAAATCTGACAGGCAAAAACTGGTGTGATGGAATTTCACAGAAGTGGAACATTCAGCTGGTCACATATTGATTCATATCAAGTTGTACTTAAGATAGAAAAAGTAAATCTTATCAGTTAACATTTCTTTATAAATTTCTTATGATAACAAAAATGTAGGAATAGGGAGTTTAATTACCTGTTTATCTGCACCAGTTCTGTCTTCACAACTTAGTTTATGTTGTTTTTGTAAATCACTTATGACCTCTTTCAAATTTAATGAAGGAATCTCCCTGTATTTTGATGAATAGAGTTCAATCTAATCTACCCTATTTAAAGTTCATTTTGCTTTGTTTTTTCAAGTTTCAGTTGTGCCTTCTTTTCAGGACCATCATGTTTGCCTTCTTGGATTAAAAAAACCTATCACTTTATCATCCTCTTGTGTTCCTCTTCATGTTTTCTTTCTTCCTACCACTTCCCTTTCTACTATTTTCTTTCTTCTCTGAGGCTTCTCTAGCACCATCACATTCATTCATGAGGTGTAATGACAATAACTATGGAAAGCATCTCAGAGGGACCTATCACATTTTTGAACAAAAAAATGATGGCTCCATATATAATATAAATTGTATATGTAGTATCCTCCTCACCTTGACCCTCCTCATCCTTTATTCTGCATGTAATTTGTTGACTTTTTGATTGACAGGACCTAGTTCATTAAAAAATAATACTTCCCTAAGTGATAACTAGACGATGAATAGTCTTTGTTTCATAAAATTTGGATTTGTATTTTTTTTTCAAATTCTTTATGCTGCACTTTCCCAGACTAAAACTCATATGACACTATTCTACTCATCAGGGTAAATTTTTGCTACCCAGAGTACTTGGAATATAAGCTGTAAATATGGAGAACTGCTACCAACCCTCTCCTCAAAATCTTGAGTAATCACATTAAATAAAGTAGCTAACCATTCTGGAAATCACCACTCTTCACTCTTTATTAGGATATGGGCTGGGCACAGTGGTGCATGCCTATAATCCCAGTGGCTTAGGGGACAGAGACAGGAGGATCAAATTCAAAGCCAGTCTCAGCAAAAGTGAGGTGCTAAGTAACTCAGTGAGAACTTGTCTCTAAATAAAATACAAAATAGTGCTGGGGATGTGGCTCAGTGGTCAAATCCCTGGTACATCTGGTTCAATCCCTGGTACACCAAAGAAATGTGTGCTTTTACCTGCATTCTGTATTTCTAATGATGACAATTTATCTAACTAATGACAAAAATGTTCCCTTATTTAATACTAGTTGACTTTAGAAGATCTTTGTCATGGAGTCTAGACAAATTTTATGAAAATTTAAGTAGAAAATATTCTTCAGCTTTTCTTAACTGCCTTCCTGTACCAAGAGTACTGGTATACTTGTTAAATATGGATAGACCCATGCTGAAACCAAGGATAATCTTTTAAGTGTTTTTGATCCTTTTTTTCAGCATGATTATTCTCATATTTTGCTAAGTCCACTTATTTAAAATTTCCCACGTTCTCACTAACATCCTATTCTCAACTTCTTATACACTAGGTATTTATTGTGTATTTTGTATAAAATTCTTTAGTTATTTTAGTGCAGGCTTTTTAATTCGAAGACAAACATGAAAATTCCTGGATTTTTCTAAAACCAGCTTAAATTAGATTCTCATTAGAAATGGCCCTATGAAAAGTGTAAACTTTCAAGATGTCTGTCATGAAGCATTTTGAAAGAAAATTTTCCTAATAAAGACAGGCAAAGAAATAATGAAATCTGTCTGTTTAAAATTCTATTTATACTTTTGAGGACCCCACTGGTGACACATGAGATTTCACTGATTCTCTTAATGGCTTTCTGCCTGTGACGTGAATAGGTGTATTCTTTAATTCTTTTGAGATTTCTTGGAATAGAACTCTTAAGTTTTGGAAGGGGAGAAAATGCTAGTGAACCATCATGTCCTGAAATTCTAAGACATTTTGCATTTTCAGGAAGTATTAGTAGAGAACACTTCATTTTTCTGCCTGTGTCCATCTACCTATCTATCATCTATTGATATAAATATAGATATAGATATAGATATAGATTTAGATTTAGATATATGGTTATAGATATCTGGTCTCATTTCACACTGTGCAGGCACTGTTGATTGTAAACTGCCTGGCTGTATGGGAATTCAATAGTTATTCCTTCTTAAAGTTCCAAAAGACCCATGAATGCTCAAATGTGACCACCATCATATATTTCTACTTCATATATCAAATTAGACACAAAGCAGTCTGTGAATCATTACTCTACTGATTCATGATACAGATGCTTGAAGTCATTTAACAAGAACTCAAAAGAGTATGTAATGTGCTTACCCCATCCAAGGCACAAAAAGCGTTTCCTTATAAGCCGTGTCCTAATTTTTCCAGTTACAGCCATATATGACTGCCACGCCTCAGTCAGAACCCAACAGAAGGAAGCCAGGAAGAAAAAGTGCAAAAATGCTGTGGTGGTTGTACAGATGCTCTGTGGAAACAAAGAACAGACTCACACTGGACTGTGGTGGGAACTCAGGTGTTCTGCAGAGGGTTCTTAATCTCTGACTCTGCCTTCACTTTTCCTCAGTGCTAGGTAATTTTTCAGAAATTAGAAACCATACAGTGTATGCTGCCTACAGTACCTATGATAAAAAAAATTATGCATCCTAATTCCATTTGTGCTTTCAATTTCTTTTATGAGAACTAGGAATGTAAATTTGAATTCAAGGGAGATTAAAATTACTGCTTTACTTGAAATTTTTACTTGAAATATAATTACAGGAATGGTCCTTTTCTTTGGTTTAATTTAAGTTACAGACATCTTGCATAATTATTTTGGCTACATTCTTTATCTTTCCTTTTTACCCAAGAATTCTTCTTTGTTGTTTTGTCTGGGTTGATGTTAAGATTACATTTGCAAGAGCAACAGCCTTTCAAAAGGAAAAATTACTTTGCTTTTATATGTGCATGATATTCATGATACAGCAGCAAAGTACAAAATGAGGTTTGGCTAATAGCCTAGAACAAAAATAACATATATATTTTAAAGTACTTAATACTCTGTTTTGGTATTATTATTACATTGCAACATGTGTCTTAATCCAGTCATTTTGAAAAACTAATTGGGTCTCTGGCAATACAAAGGCATGATTTCATAGACATTTTTCTTCATGCAACTTAATCATTCTAAATGTGCTGATCATTAGTTGAGACTTGTTTGGAAAAGACAAGCAGCTTCATTTTGGTAAAGCCTGCTAAATATTTCACTATTGGTACAATTCCCTTGTGTAGAATCTCTTTGAAATGCAGGTCTTCACATACCAGAACCATTAACAGAACTAACTTCTTCCTTTGTCAGTCTCAGTCTTGCTGTTTCCAAAAATTGAAATCAACCAAAGTAACTAAACTAAAAAAAAGAATTATAAAAAACCACAAACAAAGAAATAAAAATAGAATCCTCATCCTCCTACCTCCAACCCAATCTAATGCTAAAGCAGAACCTTATTAGAATTTTTATTTTGGGGCCAACATTATTCATCTTAGTTACTTATTTTGTTGCAATTCACCAGGTATTAACTTAGCTTCCCAGTTCTTTTAATCTTATATGAAGAACTTTATCATGCCTATCTCACCAGGTTGTTTTAGAGATTAGATAATTTATAGGTACTTGGTAGTACTGTGCTAGGTATACAGAAAGTGCTCAACCAATGATATTATCATTATTGTGATAAATAGCACTAAAAAGGTGGTACCATTTTTCAGCATGTGATACCTTATTTCAGATAGTGCTTACATCTACTTGGTACTTAAGTTTATGCTTATAAAGATGTGAAGTATTAGTATGATAAAACCATGGATTTCCTGTATGCTCTTTCCCACTTCTTCACTCCTGTCTCAAGTATAATGTAGAAGGCTTAACCAATTATAATGTCTTCTGTATTTAAGACATTGGTACTTTTCCCCCAAGATAAGGTTTAAAGACCCACAGGCTGACTACTTTGACCACTGATCTACAGTCTCTGATCCAAATTTGAAATGCAAAGATGAATTTTCCAGTCAATATCTAGAACTACTTTTATTTTTATAATTTATATTTCATTTCCTTCCTCCAATTTGTTTCATCTCAATTGTAAATGCTAGCAATGTATTCCTTGTCCATTTAACACTATCAATAAAGGATGTCTCTCTGGAAAATAATATGAGTCAAAACCAGCCTATGGGAAGAATGCATGGGAACTAAAGAAGTATGACCTGTTTCTACATGCAATAAGTGGCACTGTACTGTGGCCAGACAATTCTTCAGACATCTTGAATGTGCTCTAAGTTGGAGATAAGCTGTCTTGACATAAGTGATTGTACATGTGGACTAGAGGGGTCTAAAAATCACAAAACTAACCACCGAAGAGGACAGCAAAATCTATGATCCTGAGAAACAGAGAAAGGGAGCTATGTTACATTTCACTTCATAATCACATGATGAAACAGTATAAACAGTACAAAAGCAAAGACTTGACACACTGAAACACACAATGATTTTCTTCTGATATTTTTACAAAGTTGTAATAATGTCAGTAATATTTTTCGAAAAAATTTTTACTTTTTAAATTTGTTCTAATTAGTTATACATGGCAATAGAATGCACTTTGATACATCATACACAAATGGAGTATAATTTCTCATTCTTCTGGTTGTACACCATATAGAGTCACACCTATCTTTGTAGTCACATATGTATATGTATGGTAATAATGTCTGATTCATTCTACTTTCCATCCTATCCACACACCCCCTCCCCTCACTTCACTCCTCCCTACCTAATCTATTGTAACTCTATTCTTCCCTACCTGCTCCCTTATTGTGAATTAGCACCTGCATATCAGAGAAAATATTCAGACTTTGGTTTTTTGGGATTGGTTTATTTCACTTAGTATGATACTGGGACCTCAAGTTCATCAATAATTCTTCTGCTTTTCCTGCCTTGCCAAACCCTAGTCTGGTCTCATCAGTAACATGGTTGATGAGTGTTATTGACAAATAAATACCACAAAACTTGAAAGCTGATTTAGGTTGGTAAATTGAGCACTGTTCATACATACCATTCTTGCCTATATCCTTTACCTCAGATCCTTAGAGATAATAGAGAAGATTTTTTAAAAATAACTGATGATAAGGAAGTGTAAACCATTCTGAACTAGAGGTTGTGAGAAATCTCATAGAAACCAAAATCAGATGAGAACAGATCAAAGATGGACACTGAAGTCAAAACAAGGTACTGGGAGCAGAGATGAAGATGCAGAAAGTAAGAAAGACTTACAATTTATGGATGATACTGAAGTTCTGAAATATATTTAAAATACTTCCAGAAAAAAGGAATAGAGAAATAGAGGGAAGGACAGAATTTAAAGAAACATTATGGGGAAATTTCTTAGAACTTTAAAAGACTTCTTGACTATAGGATAGATTAAAGATGAAACATATATATACACATGTATACCTAAATATATTATGATGAAATTTTGTGAGCATCAAGAATAAAGAGAATCTATCCCATTTATTAATTCTTGGTTTTATTTCTTGTGCTTTGGGAGTCATGTTAAGGAAGTCTGGTCCTAAGCCACATGATGAAGATTTGGGCCTATTTTTTCTTCTATTTGGTGCAGGGTTTCTGGTCTAATTTCTAGGTCCTTGATCCATTTTGAGTTGAGTTTTGTGCAAGGTGAGAGATAGAGGTTTAATTTCACTTTGCTCCATATGGATTTCCAGTTTTCCCAGCACCATTTGTTGAACAGGCTATCTTTTCTCCATTTTATGTTTTTGGCACTTTTGTCTAGTATGAGACAACTTTATTTATGTCAGTTTGTCTCTGTGTCTTCTATTCTGTACCACTGGTCTACATGTATATTTTGATGCCAGCAGGAAATGATAAATGGATTAGATTCAAACTAAAAAGATTTTTCTCAGCAAAAGAAACAATCAAGAATGTGAACAGAGAGCCTACAGAGTGGGAAAAAAAATTCTTTGCCACATGCACTTCAGATACAACACTAATCTCCAGAATTTATAAAGAACTCAAAAAACTTTACACCAAGAATACAAATAACTCAATCAATAAATGGACTAAGGAATTGAGCACACACTTCACAGAAGAAGATCTACAAGTGCTCAAAAGATATATGAAAAAAATGTTCAACATCTCTAGTAATAAGAGAAATGCAAATCAAAATTACCCTAAGATTTCATCTCGCCCCAATCAGAATGGCTATTATCAAGAATACAAGCAACAATAGGTGTTGGCAAGGATGAGGAGGAAAAGGTACACTCACACATTGCTGGTGGGGTTGCAAATTGGTGCAACCTCTCTGGAAAGCAGTAAGGAGATTACTTAGAAAGCTTGGAATGGAACCAACATTTGATCCAACTCCTTGGCCTATACCCAAAGGACTTAAAATCAGCATGTTACAGTGACACAGTCACATCAAGGTTTATAGCAGCTCAATTCACAATAGCTAGATTGTGGAACCAACCTAGATGCCCTTCAATAGATGAATGGATAAAGAAACTGTGGTATATATATACAATGGAATATTATTCAACCATAAAAAAGAATAAAAATTATGGCATTTGTAGGTAAATGGATGGAGTTGGAGAATATCATGCTAATTGAAATAAGCCAATCCCCAAAATCCAAAGGCTGAATGATTTCTCTGATAAGTGGATGATGATACATAATAGGGATTGGGGGGGAGGAAAATGGGTAAGGTAAGAATGGAGGCAGGATGGATTGTGCAAAGAAAAATGAGAGGTGGGGAGGGGGTGGGGGGAAGAAAATATAATAGAATGAGATGAACATCATTACCATATGTCCATGTATGATTACACAAACAGTGTGACTCTACTTCATGTACAACCAGAGAAATGAAAATTGTACCCCATTTGTTACAATAAATCAAAAATTAAAAAATAAAAAAGAATAAAGATAAATATCTTTAATGATGTCAGAATGCAAAGAAAGATTACTTACAAAGAAATCAGATTCAGATTGACATCAGATTCCTTTTGAGCAACCCAGGATACAGAAAGCCAATGGGATAATAGTCTCAACATTCTGAGGAAAAGAACTTTGAAGTTAGAATGCTACAACCAGCCAAACTATTATTCAAGTGAGAGGCAGAAATAAAGATATTTTTAGAACTAAAAGGAACTTTGAAGTTTAGTTCTTTTAGGATATTTCTCTGTAAGAATTCTTAAATAATATAAACTACTAAGAAGAATAACTCTGGGGTAGGAAATGAGATAAAAGAAGTGATAGAGTAATAGATAGCAAAGAAAGAAATAAAAAAATCCTGCAACTAAGTAAACCTTCATTTATATATATGCATATTTAATTTTTAAAATGTAACCACCTGGATATTAAATTCAAAAAAATATCAGTGAGAGTTCAAAGATGAGAGGGGCAAGAGTCACAAGGATGCAGAGGAAAACAAAATTATGTTGTCTCCTTTTTCTCAGGCATATTAGAGATATTGATTAACTCCAGATGTTAGAAAAAATAAGTCTGAACATACATGCTAACAATGTTAAGGTAAGCACAAGAAGTAAAAACAAATTATGTATTTGTAAAATTGCAAAGGAAAAATAGAACTAAAAGCAGTCTATTCAATCAAAGCTGGGTAAAGGATCAACAAACTAGAAAGTATGATAAATGGAAAAAAGAGCAAAATAATTCCAAGCACATCAGAAATTATAAGAAATAGGGATGATTAAATTCACAGCTAAAGGTTGAAAACTTTCATACTGGATTTAAAAATCCAGTTTTGGAAATGTACTTACAAGACATCCCTCAAACCCAATGACACAGGAAGACAGAATAAAGGAATGAAAAGAACTAAATTAAGCAAATGTTAATATGCAAAATTCTGATGCTACAATGTTAATATTGGAAAAACCATTAAAGGAGATGAAGAGGGCATTTTCATGATGATACAAGGCGCAGACCATGAAAAAGATTCAGAAGAAATACATCTCTATGAAATCAGTAACCATTTTTCACAGAATATGAAGCAAATCTGAGGAAACTAAAAGAATAAACTGTCTAACTAAAATTATAATCAGGGACTTAGGATACAGCTCTCAACCAGAGAAAAGTTGAGGCAAATATAACAGATGAACAATTAGGACAACAAAACCACACAAAGGGATGAATCTTTCTTTGTAACATACATAAAACAGAGTATGTACATTTCTTTAAAATACAAATGGACATTTTCAGACGCTAACTAGTCCTATAACAGAAAGTGATAAAATAAGTCCAAGAAAGTTTATAATATATAGGATATTTTCACAGAGCACACTACAATAAAATTTAAAATTAAAGTTATAATTCTCTACTCTCGAGATGTAAAAGTTTTTATATATTAATGCATTTTTTAAAATAAAAAATATAAATTATACTTTGAATAACAGGGTAGTTTATACATCAAAACTTGTAAGATTTTTCTATGATGATATTCAGGACTTTTATAGCCTTAAATACAGAGAAAATGAGAAAATAAAGATATATGGATTGTTTAAAATCAGAAGGAGGGATTTATAACAGAAAAAATCAGAAACTTAGAAAATGGAAAAGTAAAAGTATAGTAAAATTTACATATAAAACTCATACTGACTCTAAAAAGCAAATAAAATAGTTAGAACTTGGCAACTGTGATTTCTTTTTGTTTTATTTTCTTAATTGACACATCAAAATTGTACATACTTATGGGGTACCATGTGATATTTATGTACATACATATGATATTTATATGTATATACACATACACACACATACATTGTTTAATGATCAGATAAGAGTAAGCATCTTTTTACTCAAACAATTTTTATTCCTTTGCAGTGGAACCATTCAAAATCCTTTCTTTTTAGCATTTTGAAAACATACAGTACATTATCATTATCTATAGTAACCCTACTATGCAGTAGAATACCAGAACTTATTTCTCCTAACTGTAACAGGACAAAAGTTATGAAAACAGTAATAAAGTTCCTCAAAAGCTTAAAAATAGAAGTATCATAGGATTCAGCAATCCCACTCCTGACTACAGATTCAGAGAAAATGAAATAGGTTTGTCAAAGAGACAGCTACATTCCTGGGTTCATTGCATCACTATTCATAATCACCAAGAAATGGAATCAATCTAAATGTCCAACCAATGAACAAATAAAGAAAATGTGGTACATCTACCCAGTATAATATTGTCATAAAAAGATGAAATCAAATGTATGATTACACAAATGGTATGCCTCTACTTCATGTACAAACAGAGAAACAAGATGTATCCCACTTGTTTACAATAAAAAAACTTAAAAAAAAAAGATGAAATCATAGCATCTACAATAACATGAATGGAACTTGGAGATATTATGTTAAGTTAAATAAACTAGGTACAGAAAGACCAATGCTTCATGATCTCATTCATGTGTGGATTCTAAAAAGTTCATCTCATCTAGCCTAGTAGGGTGGTGCCTGTTTATAATCCCAGTGGCAGGAGGATCACAAGTTTGAGCACAACCTCAGCAAGTGAGTGAGGCCCTAAGCAACTTAGTGATACACAGTCTCAAAATAAAAAATAAAAAGGATTGTGATATGGTTTAGTGGCAAAGTCCCTCTGGGTACAATTTCCAGTGCCAAAAATAAATAAATAGATGAATAAAAAGTTCATCTTACAGAAACAGAGTAGAAGGTTGGTTATCAGAGGCTGGGAGAGTGGAGACAGACAGGGAGGAATGAAAAAAAGTTGATCAATTGGTACCAAGTTACAGTTTTTTTGCTGTTTTTAAAGGTGTGCAAAAAGGCAAACATTGTGATACAAGTTATCAAAACAATATAATAGAATAGCACATACTCTGTCTATATACAAACTTGAAAAGATACATAAAAGACATTCTTCTAAAAAACCACAGATTACTAAAGTTGCCCCAGAGATAAAACTAGTAAACTTAATTAAAACTGAATGAAAAAGAAAGAAGAAATTCTTTAAAAAGGACAAAAATTCAGAAAAATTTTCAGACAAACTAAAGCAACATAAGAAATTTCCACTTTATAAAGCATTTCAAGACCAAAGAAAAAGAATAGAACTATCCAAGTCATTTTTAAGGATGCTAGCATGACACTGATGCCAAAATGAGCAAAAAAATTTACATCGCTTTCATCTATCAACTAAATGTGAAAGCGCTTAATTAAAAAAAAAAAATGGAACCCAGAAACACAGTAAAAGGATAATAAATTAGTATTAAATCAGAGTGTGTCCAGTAATGTACAATGATTCAACATTTAAATGACCTCCATATAATTTATTACATTAATAGTTAAGGAAGAGAAAACCATGTGAGCACATCAACAAATGTAAAAACATTTTATAAAATTCAAAACTCAACTTTTCATTAAGAAATGTTCTTTGCAAATTATGAATAGAGGTGAATATTCCTACTTAATTAAGACTCTCTCTCCAAAACAATGAAAATCATATTTAATAGTGAAATATTAGTATTCCCATCACAATCATGAAAAAGAGGAGGATCCTCATCATTATGTCTAACATTCTAAAATGTACAAGAAAACAAGAAAGATCAATAGGAAAAAAAGAGAGAATATTTCATTGTCGCAGACAATACACATTCTTATTAGAAAATCAAAGAGGATAAATTTTTAAACTATTAAAAATAAAAAGAACTAACAGGATGGCAAAATTCAAGATCAAAATACAAGACTTTTATTTCCTAAACTACAAAATCAATTTAAAAATGACTTTCCTAAATATCAGAAATATGATTTGGAAAATGCAATATGAAATTTATAATTAAGCATGACAGATTAATGTCTCTGCTCCCTCCCACTTGGTCTAAAAAGACCAAGTTAGTAAGTCACAAGGAAAAAGAGAATAGGTGGTTGACAGTGAACTCAACGTGTGGACAAATCTAGAAGATAAGGAGGGAAGGTTTAACTGATACATGATGGTAGAGAAGTTATAGCTTAGGTGATTGAAGGGTGAAGGGGTGGCAATGGAAATACTGATTTTCATGTGACCAGTGCATTATCTTATGAAGGGTTTAATTCTTGAAAATAGTAGGGATCAGAAGCTGAAAAGAGAAACTGAAAATATAAAGCAAAATTGCTAGGAGAAAACTATTTGATAGAAGCAAAGATCCTATACATAATAAAAATAAGCAGTGTAATGTACTTTCAAATATATTGAGCAAAAATGGGCAGCAGTTTCATGTAGCATATTATAAAATTTACTGGAAGAACACAGAAGACATGAAATAATGGAAAAATACTACTATGTATATGAACTGAAAGACTCAATACTATATTAATGTCAATCATTCCTAAATTGATAAAAATATTCAAGGCAGTCCCCATCAACTTTAAGTTAGAAAGAGAATTAAACACAGGAATACAGGATAGAGGATTTTCCTAACAATATAAAACAGAATGAAATGTGACCATTTGATAACTATGCCCATTTGCATGAGGGTTTGAAGAGACCAATTTACTTGATCAGTGTCACATGGTTTGTGAGTGGGTGGCAAAGGATAAAACATGGCATCTGACCCCACAGCTTGAACCGTTCCTTAGCTACCATAGGCAGCCTTTTCATAGCATGTTTTGCTCATTTCATGATTCAATCCTCATAATTTTTCTTTTTTTCATCTTTCCCAAATCCCAACATTCCTCCATATTCTCTTAGATTTGCCTTGCTTCCTACATCACTGATGAGGGAGAGACCATCCATAGTTTTAGTATCTTCATATTTCTTGTGCCTCCCATCTTGGAGTTTCTCCCAATCCCGACCCTCCTTTCCAATGCAGGCCCTTCTCCTAACAGGAGACTGTATAACAGTGACCAGGAGGCTGAGACCTGTTGTTGCACTGTGTGGGGTCAAACACTGCTTCATTTGCACATTGTTACTTAAAATCTCTGTCCTTCTCTTTCTACATCTGTGAGTCAAGGACATTAAGAGATATCTTAATATTGCTGTGAGGATTGAATGATATTATGTATGTGAAGAAATTGATACACACTACTCTTATTTGGAGGATAAATTTTTAATTGCTATGTTATGAAATACAGCAAAGCCTAATACATTTTTACAAATAAATATACATTTTGACAATAGATATTATAGTAGATCTTGATATATTTTTGTAAATGAATACATCCATGTAACTATAACACATCAAAATTTAGGACATCACCAACCTCCCAATCTGTTTTGTGTGCTCAAAGGTAACAACTCTCCTGACTTTCTATCACCAAAAGTAGTAACTACTTTTGATTTGGTCAGTTTGACATGCTCCTCCTTTAATTAATTTATATGCATAATCTCTTAGCCTACAAATGTGTTGAAGTATCTCCTTAAACCAGTCACCCTCCTTTTTACTGGTTTGTACTCTCTTTCCAATTGTGGTC
Organism: Sciurus carolinensis; assembly: GCF_902686445.1. Classification (NCBI taxonomy): domain Eukaryota; kingdom Metazoa; phylum Chordata; class Mammalia; order Rodentia; family Sciuridae; genus Sciurus; species Sciurus carolinensis. The sequence continues at coordinate 90,844,973 of NC_062219.1, forward strand.
AAACTTCTCAAAAAGTAAACTAGACATTAACGTCTTTTCTACCAGCTCACATCTTTTCTTCTTGCCAGTTAGCATCTTCCCTGAATTTCCCTCCAATGACTTCCTAATTTTCAAAGTTAATGGATGGAATGTTTTCCATTAGCCATAAAAACTTTTGACCCTAACATTCTTACTTACAAATTATGAGATTTTTATTATTTGGTCTTTAATGGTTTTTCTTTTTTCTTCCTCCCTTCCCCTTTCCTCCCCTGCCTTGGGTACTGGGGATTAAACCCAGGGGTGCTTTACCATTAAGCCACCTCCCCAGTCCTTTTTATTTTCTGAGACAGGGTCTAACTAAATTGCTTAGGGTCTTAGTAATTTGCTAAGGCTCACCTCAAACTTGTGATCCTCCTACCCTAGCCTCCTAAGTCCCTGGCATTACAGGTTTTAATGTCTTTTCTATCTCTAAAATATTACCTTACTGTAAATATACTTTTTTTTTTTTTGGTACCAAGGATTGAACCACATCCTCAGTCCTTTTTCATATTTTTAAATTTAGAGACAGGGTCTCATTGAGTTGCTTAGGGCCTTGCTAAGTTGCTGAGGCTGGCTTTGAATTTGTGATCCTCCTTCCTCAGCCTCCAGAGCAGCTGGGATTATAGGTATGAACCACCACATCTGTCTCATACCATACATATTCTAATTAGAGTTTTCATCAGGCTGTTCATGTCTTCTTGAATTAGTTTTGGAAAATTGTGTTTTCCCAAGATATTATCCATTTTACTTATATTTCTAATGTGTTAGTACATGGATGCATGTCATATTCTCTTATAACTTATAAGAATACACTTTTCCTTTCTTAAATTGCTTACATACGTGTACTTCTTATGAGATTTATTAGAGAAGTATGTCATAATACTTTCTTTTAAAGCTTAATGATTCTTTGATTCTATTTTGAAAAATATTCTTATATTGTTATGGTGGTGAGTCCGTTGGAGTGTGAAATGTAATTATTTACTGTTTTACTTGGTAGGTTTTCAATAATTCTAAGAAAAAAAAATAGAGTACTATGTTTAGTCTATTCCCAACATTCAACTAAATGAAAGGTGTTAGTATATTAAAAAATAAGAATCTTAAATGGCTATTTTTAACTATTTCAAAATGCAAGAGATACAATGATACAATGGTTTTAGTGAAAGACACATAATATTAAAAAATTAATAATATCTGTATTATTATTAACAATATCTGTATTATGACAGCATATGTGGAAAAATGAAGAATTATTTGCAATTATAGCAAAATTTCAGCAATCTTAGACATATTAAAATAATTCCTCCATGTGAAGCAATTATTATTTGAATTATAGATAATTTTGACTCACATATTGATTTGTATATAATAACTAATAAGAAAGATATATCTTGCTATTCACATAAAACAAAACTTGAAAAAGACATGTGCAATATAAAATTGGACATACCAGTAACTCCTTGTTTATAAGTGATGTTATGGGAAGAAATCTTAGCTCATCACATAATTAGTTCAAAAGCAGTTCTTCAAAGGATACTCTAGTACTTGCATATTTACCATAATCATAAAATGGCTATTCTTACAAAACCATAATGAATTGTTGTGAGGATGAAATAAAATAATGAATTAAAAAAAAGAGTTTTGAACAAAGATAATCTGTTCACACATAGTAAGTAAGTGTTCAGTTAATGATAGTTGTTAATAATAAGATCACATTAGGAGCTTAGTCAAATACATAAATTTGAGTTTTGTTTGGTAAAATATACACATTTTAAGGTATTTGACCATCTCTTAAAGGATAAGAAAACAGTGCTGCAATGGAAATATTTTACAAAGGAGGCAATGAAGCTCAGAGAAGCTAAAAAACCATCAACAGTTTCAGGTAGCAAATGGAGAAACACGTACTCTTTCCACTATAAGATGTTACCTGTGCTCTAAAGAACTCTGACTTTGCAAATATTAATTTTTATATACTTCTATCATTCCTTTTAAGTCACTTCAAATTATTTTGAAACAAACTATATGCAGATGGCAATTAAGTAGATGTTAAAATAAAGAAACAAAAATTATGTAAATGATGAGTCCTTATTGCCCAAATCATTATCAACTAAAATAGAAATGCACCATTTCCAAGCATATTTTGATTCTACAGACATCATTGACATGTGTGCAAATGTACTTTGAAGTGACCTAGATATTTCAACCCTAATAAAATGAATCAAAAACAATGGGCATTGTGAATACAAGGTTCCTTATTTCATTAAACTAAATTAAAACTTCCATAGCATGGAGAATATAATCAGAAGCTTTTTGTTAATGTTACTTTATTCACCTTCCCTTAACTCATAGCTGCTGTGACATGCTACACACTGACAGTAATACTATTTGCAGGCAGTTGACAAATATCTCTCATAGACCCAGATACTTAGCTCCTGAATTCTTCCTCTTGGATATGATGGGAAATGGCTCACCATTAAGAATAAGTTGAGATGCTTGTGAGTCATGGCACAAAGCTAAGAGGAGGAAAGGTGCTTCTGAGGCACCTTTATTGAAAAATTTGAAGGAGGTTATCAAATCTCTGCTTATAAAAATCTCTGCTACAAGACTGACTCCAAATAGAAGAAATTTCAAACATAAAGTCATATATTACCCATAATAATTGAGTACACTAATAAAAGAAGTTGTTAAATTATCTCAAACAATAACAATTTTTATTTGCCAGATTTTTATGATTTCACATTAAAATATGGCAGTGTTATAAATGAGAAAATAAATGTTAGATAGATGTCATAGTGATAAAAATCTGTTCCCCAGATGTCAAAAATATGTATGCAGAAAACATACTTATAATTTGAAGACCTTGTAAAATTTGTCACAAATAACAGGAAAATTGGATATTTTTTCAATATGTCCTTTGGGAATCTAAACATTTGTGCATCATACACAGCAGATGCTTCATTATATTCTCTTATCTCCAAGTTTAGGAAAAGAATGATTTTGCTCAAAATGAAATAAAAATAGTAACTTGCTAAAATTAAAGGGCAAGAGTTCAACTATAGCTTTACTAATAATTTAGAAACTTCAAAATGTGTTATAAACTCCGAGACACCTCTAGGAATTGATTTACACTAAATCCTCTATCTGTACAGAAAATCATTATATATCAGATATGTTCAGACATTCCTTTCAGCTTGCAAGCACTGCATGTGGTCACTCAAATCCAGGAAAGTAGTGACATAAATATAAAGTTGCTGTCAATAAGCAGAGTGACCAAAGCACTGTTGCTGGGATTTCTGGGCTTTGAAAATGTTTCTTTGATGACTTGGAAGGCAGAAGAAGATCATTCTTTTCTATCAAGAAGACATTTATTTATTCTGTTTGTCATATTTGATCAATTGTCTTATTGGTGTTTGAGAAAATTTTTCAGTGGGATGAAATCAATTTTTGATTTAGAGGCAGCATGGTAGGAAGACATCCTAGGTTTCAGTGGCAAGCTAGTATTGCTCAACCTTGGTTGTGTACTGCTATCACCTGGGGAACTATTAAAATTCTAGATCTGTTAGTGCTTTTCCCTTATTCCCAGGTTCTGATATAATCTGTGTGGGGTGCAGAGAAGTGCTGGAATTACTAACTCTCCTCTGGTGATTCCAGTGTGTACCCAGGGCTCAGAATCAACAATTTGGTCACGGATTGACTCTTGGCAACTGAAGCTGCCGAAAGGTTGATGGTTCACAAAGTATTCAACTTCTCGCAGCTCTAAGATGGAATTAAAATATCTACTATATAGGGTTACTATAAAAATTACAATAAACTTCTGAGATGTTGGTGGGTTCTCAAAAGTGTTAACAATAGTGATTGTGCATTTTCTCAATGCATTTTAGTAACTTACCCAGATTTGGTTGATTTTTAAAGGTCTAGAAAGAGTAATAAATTTGAAATATTCTGCCGTATGTTCATATTTTTATTTAGAATGCCACTAGAATGGATAGACTTCCTTCCTATGGAAACATAATCAAATGACTAATATAGGTAGAACTTCAGAATAATGAAATTCATACATTTGAAAATCCAAAACATGATCATCTTGTCCTTGGTGATGTGCAGGAAGAAGGCAGTCTATCAGCTGATCCCATGCTCTGGCCTCTCCAGACCCCTGAGAGGAAATACTTGCTGTTGTAAACCACACAGTTGAATTATGCTGAATGCCACCATTGATCTTGCCACAGAACTTTAGATGTGAGAATTTATGGGGAGCTCAAAAGCTTCTACTTCAAAGGAATAGTTTCAGGTCCCAGACTGCTTAATTCCATTTGTTCCCATCTTTCTAATCCCTATCTGCTCAGTTTTAATCCACCCAACAGGTCCAAAAATGAATTTCTGCCCTTCCTTTCAGTCACTTCCTCTGTCTGTGATTGGTACTATGGAATGAACACTACCATATCCAACCAAAACATGCCATCTTTGTAATTCTCCACATCCAATCAATTGCCAACTCCTATTTAATCATAGAGATTTCACAGACTTCACATTTCCATGACCCTAGATGAGGCATCATCCACTCTCTTTGGAACTACTGGTAAAGTAATAAGACTCATTCAGAGAGATCACCTGTTGATGAATTCACCTCCATAGTCAAGAATGAAGTGGAAACTCCAGAGTAGGTAAGCCTTAGTGAAATACTTCTGTTCCCTCCTTCCAAAAAGTTCATAAAAGAAGAAAGATCTTAAAATATGGCATATACTAAGTGCTTAATAAGTATAAATTGTTATCAGTATTTTTATAAGAGGGAATATGTGTATGGTATTTATTTTTTCAATGAAAATACTAAAGCATGTTTAATTGTAAAGATCAAATGGAGAGAGAAATTGATAAATCAGGAGATAGAACCGATTGCATCAGGTTGTGCAGAAGTCTGCTGGAAATAAAATTTGAAGCACGTGGGCAGCCCTGGCCTTTGTTTAAAGGAGAGTTCCCTCTTGATTTGAGATAGTTAATAAGGAAGAAAGATTGGGTGTGGATGAATGTAGAAAAAATAGCATACTTCCTGGTGAGAAGGCGAGATAATCTCAATCTGCGATGGCTTCCAATTTTTTTTTTTTTTTTTGGAGTAGGAGTTGGGTCAGATATTAAAGCTAAAGATGTAGGAGAGAGATCAGAGGTTTGAGTACATGTGAACAGATTGGAAATTCTCTTTAAGAACTAGAGAGTCAGATAACATGGAATTGCCAGAAAGCTTGGATGTCTCCATTGAGCTGAGTGACTGTACATTTTGATCAGCTCATTACCATTGGAATAACAAAGGACATACAGCTAGACCCACTTCCAATTCTGAAACCATAGGTTCCAGTCATCTGCAAAGGTAGAGAAACACTGGTTCTGCCATTTTTCTACTTGGGATTTTCTCTTGCTTCCCCTTTCAATGGACTTTCCCCCTGCACAGTTCTCCATCTTTCTCATTTTGACTTATGACACACTTTTTGCTACTGAACCATGAAAAGACAGAAAACTGCCAGAAACAAATCAAAATTTTAATCCTCTTGTTGGGAAATGTTGACATCACATTGTGACAAATCCCTTATTCTAAAGCAATATTAAAATGTCTCAAACTGATTGTTATCTTTTTAATAAACAAGTACCTTTGAAAGTTTGAAACCCTACCAGGTTAGGTTCTCAGTTTCCCAGCATGTGGAGAAAATGAGTATGGTCAGGGTACTAAAGTCAGGTTGGACCAAAATGACAGATGGCAAAACAAACTATTTCTAGTACCATTACTTTTATAAGTAATGACTATAAACACCTTTTGAGGAGACATTCACTTATTCAGAAAAAATAGCTTATCCCAGAAAACCCCTAGGTGGTTTTTTTTCCTGAACATATCCTAACAAGTCTTGTCATTGAGGAATTAAAGGTCAAAATATTTATTGAGAATTCACAGTAAGAAAATACTGAGTTAGGCAAGTTATAAATGTTTTACATCAGAACAGAAAAATCATGTTAAGTATAAAAACATTTGTAAATAATTATGATGTATGGGTATGTTTAGAATGATTTACTGGAAAGAATAAGGTTAAGAGGGTAAGGATACTTCCAATTCTAAATTTACATTGCTGGGAGTTTTATTGTTGTTGTATAAAATAGATTCCTAACATTAACTTCTTTTATCAATACAGAAAACAGCACAATTTTATTAAAGCAACTCACTTCTAAATCTAAAGCCTAAAGGGTACAAGCAAAGGTTGATTGAAAAGAGAGAGTCAAATATCATTTTACTTTATTTTCAAAACATGAAAAATCAGCAGGAAACTCCATAATTCCTTCTAACTTTGTTTAGAAATGGTGATGGCTGGATCACAATGTTTCTGATTTGAACCAAAGCTGTATTATTAAGCTCTTTTGGTTTCAGTGTGACATTTAACACATTTATACCATTTCCTCTTATCATTTTTACAAATTTTTATTTGAAACCAGAATAGGAGAATGTGTCAACAAGATAAGGGAAGCAAAATCCAAAATATCGCTAAGTCAAAAATAGATCTTATAAAATATTTAAGTATAGTCTTTTATTCTTATATCATGACTTTAAATTATACAGTTGAAATCAGTGTGGATAAGCTGAGAAACTCCCTCCATTTTTTACTCACAAGCATAAAAGTAGTGTAGAGAGAGAAAGAGAGATCTGAGCTCAGGTTGAGGGGCAGGGGGTGGAGAGGGGTGGAGAAGGGGGAGAAATGTGCTCCTGGTCTTCTCTGGAGAGCTATAATTTCATTCCCTGTTTTCAGTGGGTGAAAACTGTTCCTCTCACCCCACCTCCCACCCTGTCTCCTGCTATTCTTTTCCACACATCTCTGCCTTCTGTGGAGAAGCATGGTCATAGGCAGTTGGTACTGGAGCAGGAAAGAGAAAATAGAGGACACAATTGCATTCAGCAACCTGTCCTCCTACTGTGACCACTTGCCTTAATGCCAGGCTTCCACCCGAAAGCACCTGGCTGCAGAGCTTGCTCAATTCAGATCAACCAAACACTGTACAAATAAATGAATCCTTTCAAATCAAGATCATCTTACAATAAACAGTATCTGCCTTTGTCAGAGTAACTATTTATCTATCTTATTCAATTCAGCTTGAATATACAAGGTGTACATTTCTAAGAGGAATCAGATTACCATCCACATTCAGTTCTCAATTATAGTTTCTCAATGAGTGAAATATTCCCTTGTAGTAAATGTAGCACTTTGAGAAGAATGCACATTCTTTCAGGTTTCCAGGTTGCCGTTTAATGCATGACTACAGCAAATAATGATCGCATCTCAGAATAATGCAACACCTTTTTCTTTCCTTTCCATGAATTCAAAATTACTGTCTTGTATAATCACATTATCTCTTGGAAATTCATATTTTTATTCCTATTTCATATATTATAACTTCTAAGGGGTAAAGAATATTTGCTTTTCCTTTGTTATGTCCAGTGGAATACCTAGCACACAGGTTTTATCTTATAAATTTTTGTTGTATGAAAAGAAACTAATTCTGTTATTAATAATTTCGAAGAGGATTTTGGTCTGAATATAAATGTTGTTGCTTATGGGATGAAGCAAGAGGAGGTCTCAAATTATTTTGTGGAGATAATTAGATTCCCCCATTATTTGTTCTTTCCTTGTTCCCATAACAGAACTTGGGAAGCACAAGAGCCCTGTAATAAAAACTAAATTTTTCATATTTTGTTTCAGTTAAGGTCATGTGAACAGATTCTTGCCAATTTAAAGTAACAAGTATAGTATGTGAAATTTGGGAGAGTATCCCTCTCTTTCCATGTTACTCTTTATTGACAGCTGGGATGTTTACATGATGGCTGAAGCTGGAACAGCTATATTAGACCTTGAAATGTGAATTACAAGTTTAGTGTGGCAGAAAAAACTAAGAAGGCAATGCATCCTTAATGATCATGGAGCTACCCACACTTACGTGAAAATAGAACAAATTTACCCTTTTTTTGTTATTCCTGCTTTGGGTCTTCCTATAACTCAGAATCAAAATTAAACCTAAATGGTACATTTGGTATCAGTACATACAAAACAAACACACTTTATCTTAATTGATAAAATATTATATATGATGCTTTAGTAAATACAATCTGTGAACCAACTGGAATAAATTACATTCATTTGCCAAGCTTTGAAATTAATCCAAATATTTATATTGCATTTAAAAAACTGAACCATATCTTCCTCAATTGCACAAAATTCCCCTTCACCTAGCAATTAATGATTAATATGTAAGGTGTGGTGGGTTTTATATAGTGCTTTAGTTTTAATAACTCAGTTGATCCCATTGCTCAATAAGAAAGCAGGTATGATTAGTATTATTTTGGCTTTATGGATGAATAACACATGCTCAGTGAGACTTTCCCAAAGTTACACCACAGGGGTAAAGCCAGGTATCACATTCATGCCTTTTAATTTATTCCAGGTCTTCTTTGCATTGCTGTTTTCCAAATGGTCTGAATGGATGTACTTTATTTAGGAATGGCCTGTTGTCAAAAATTATTAGACTGGCGCAGATCCTAGACAACTTCATGCTGAACAAAATTCTCACCTTGCTCCTCCCTGCCTTTCTAGCACATTCATGTCATGTTTCCTGGGTTTCATATTGTTCTAGGTGTTATATTGCCACCAGAATTTACTCTTTCATATTTAATTTGTAACTTGATACCAACCACCACCTCCACTCGTTTGAGTTTGAGAACTCAAGGGCGAAAAGAAGCAACATCTGTGTAAGCCAGGCCTTTGACCACTTTCCCTAGCTCTTCCACTGGGATGTATGGCCTGCCTGGGCTATTGCAAAAAATTAAAACAACGAGACAATGATCATTCTGGTCTCTTTTCCACAGATCTCAAATCCAGGACCAGGGAGGACTTATGAGAGAAGATTCTCCTCTGTGTAAGACCACAAAACAGAAAGAATGCAGAAGAGATATTTGAGAAAAATAAAGAGAAACAGGTAAATCAAGACAAACCTTGCTCAAGCAAAGAAATTCCAAAAGAATTTTGGAAGGTAGAGAAGAGAAAGGTAGAGAAGAGCTAGGAGATGTGCTTACAACATAATGTCCACTTTACTGTTATTTCACATAAGGTGTTGCAGAAACTCAAAATGTATGGGTATTCAAATTAAATACAGCCTGAACTTGTCAATGATGCTCCAGTAATTTTTTTTTTTACCAGATTTATACTTAATGTAGATTTCTCCAGATGAAAACACCCATTACCATTTTTTAAAATGGAGCTCTTGGCATACATGTCATTCTGAAATCCATAAGACATTTAACTACAATTCACTGTTCAGTTAGTTGAAATGGGATTCATTCTTTAATATTATGACTTTATAGAAAATAATAATATGTGGAAAGATTTGAATTGAATACAGCAGTCAATGAAAAGTAAAAGAGCAGTTGCTGAGAAGGTCATGAAGCTGTACTTGATACTCTAGTTTGAAACTAGGAAGTGAGCATAATTGGGAAAGCAAGAAAATTGTTGGAGGCAAAAAAAAATTGTTACTTTTGCAAATGTAGCTACTACTATGGCTTGAGCATAAAAGAGGGAAGCAGAGGAGCAGCAGGAATGTAAATCAGGAAGTGAAGCAATTTGCAGTACAAGGTGATACTGCTAAATAAGCTGTAGTCTAAGGTAAGTAGAAAAATATGTGGTGGAATACTCCACAAAAATCTTGCTTGATCTCCAAATTCTGCAATATGTCCTCCAGTGTTCTACTGGGACCTCTCCCAGGAGCATCATTAGCACATTTCACACTGTATTAGCACAGCTTGGTAGTCATCTGTCCACGCCAACCTCCACTCCCCACCATACACACGTTAGGATGTAAGTAACAAAGCCAGACCTTCTCTTTTTGAAGTATTGCTGTTACTGTTCACTGTTGTAATCCTAGAATTGGGCTGTAAGTCTGACGTGTGTTCTGAAATAAAAACACTGCTGGGTGAATGAGTGAATGAGCGGGTACTTTGCTGGCTAAATGAGTACTTTCTGTTCTCACATCGCAATATTTAGAGTTACTGATGTGCCTGGCTTATCTTCTTTAATGTAAGGGGTTTTTTCCACATTTTTTATTGGTGCATTATAGTTGTACTTAATGATGCAATTTGTTGTTACATATTCATCCGTGCACACAATATAACAATATAATTTGGCCAACATCACTCCCTAGCACTCCCTTCCCTGTCCCTCCCCACCTCCCACCTGCTGGTCCCTTTCTTCTAATGATCTCCCTTGACTTTCATGAAATCCCTTACCCCTCCCCACCTTTCTTTTCCTTTTTCCTCCCCAGTTTCAACGTATGAGAGAAAACATATGACCCTTGACCTTCTGAGTTTGGCTTATTTGCTTAACAAAAATAGTCTCTAGTCTCATCCATTTTTCTGCAAATGACATGATTTCATTTTCAATTTTTCTTTATGGCTTAAATAAAACTCCATTATGCATATATACTACATTTTCTTCACCCATTCATCCACTAATGGACATGTAAGCTGGTTCCATAGTCTGGCTATTGTGAATTGTGCTGCTATGAACTTGGGTATGCATGTATCACTATAGTATGATGACTCTACACATCTACAGTCATCTGATCCTTAATGTAAGCTTTATAAAGAAGCTCTATTTCCAAGCCATTTCTCAATGTTACTATGCCTAGCACATGGTTCTTAACAGAGTGAATCCATGAATGACAAAAGGCAACATGTTATTCTGTATATGACAGAGACTGCAGACTGTAGATTAAAGGTCTGTTTTATGTGCTATTTTCAAATAATGTCTGTTATTGTGCAGGAAAGAAGACAGTGCAAAACCAACCAAAAAAAAAAGGAAAGAAAATTTTGTGATGAGAGATGGACTCCAAAGGGATAGAGAGCTGGATAGTCCAAAGGGAATCCAAAACTGAAAAGAGGCTCAAACTTTGTGAGACAGAAAGTGTTGAGTGCTAGCAGCTGTAGGACATAGTAATTCAACAGAAGGAAAGGTGACCATGACATCTTAACCTTCCCTTCAGGGACAAAACTAAGGCTTCTTTCTGAGGATAGTCCCAACTAAATTCCCTTTTCCTAGAACAGTTATATTTAGAAAATTTGCAACTGTAAACTTTATTATCTCTGCACCTTTGAGATGAAAGTCTTCTACAAACCAGGAATGTCTTCAAGGACCTGGGGATAATCGCTTAGAAATGTATCATCAAGACAGTGCCCCATCCACCAGTCCCAGCAGGAGGACTGGAGTTCCACCATTAGCAAACTCAGATGGTCTCATCACCTGACCAGCCTCTCTCCTCCAAGCTCATTCCCAAACTCAGTCCAGTCTTGAAAAATCCTCTGGTCTTTTGTTTCTGCAATTGTGCTCAATCTATCTCTCTCCTATCTCAACAGTATCTCTCCTCAGTTGAAATGGAAAGTTTTCATTGCCATCTTTAACAAGTGTCCTTTGCAATTTTTCTTTTAAAAGAAGAAGGAATCTAGTACCACTGCCTGCCTACCTGTATGGTCTCATGGGATTCTCCAGTCCTTTGTATTGGGGCTAGGTTGGAAAACACAGATGGCAGAAATGATACATGAGGGAAATCTACTTTGAATGTTTATTTCTTATTTTAAAACATGCATCATAAACAAACTATTCTATTTTGAGTTCAACGACAAGTCCTTAAAGTATTAATTTGCTTGGCTATTTCTCCCATTTCAAAGAACGCTTAATTACCAACCTAGTCCCTTCTTTCTGAGTTCATCTTGATTGTCGAACTGCCTTTTGGAAATGTTTTGTTCTCTCATTTAAGGTCTCTAGAAACCAATATCCCTGGATGTTGGCCCTACAGCTTAAAAATCTGACTGCTGAGGGAGGAAGGTTCAGAGCTCATCACTTTTGCCTCTCTCATATCTTGATGATAGGAAATGCAGATAATACTTTTTGTAATTTAACACCAAAAAGCTTCCTCAAAATATGTTTCCTTGAGGAGGAATTTCCATTAAGCTCTTCTAAGTGGTTTGTGGTATGTAATAAATGGAAAGCTGGGAGTCATTTGCAGAGTGGAATCTCCTTAGCATTTATTGGGCTGATATATATCGACTCTCTTGACTTCACACACTAATAATCAACCTCCACTCAAAGCAACCAGATCTCCACTATTGTCACAATGGCAAAACTGAAAGCTGCAACTAACCTCTGCTGACCCAGCTCTGCTTTTCCCCCTGGTGATGCAGCTATGCATTAATCAGGATGCAGCTGTCCCTGAGTCAAAGTCTGTGGATGATGGGAGTCTGGACAAATGTGATGAGAAATAACATAATCCTATAACACAAGCAAACTTCAGTTTTACCCTGTTGACATCCACTTTAGCATCTTTTTCTAAAGCAGAAGCAAATTGCCATATAGAAGAACAATGTCTATGATCTTGATCCCGGTATGAAATCTATGGAGCCACAAAATGCCCTGAAGGTGGCAGCAGGTTCAGAGATCAGGTTTGCACTGTGTGCTGGGGACACCATACCACATACAGTAAGTTCCATGTCTGGGTCTCTAGCTTCCTCATAGGAATGGTAAGAAGATAACGGGACACAATGGAAGTGACTCTATTTTAAAATAAAATCTTTGTAAGTAAAGAGAATTCTTTTTATTACTAAGAGAGCGGCCATCTGTTTCCGAAGAACTCAAGTGAGAACACGAATATTCACTTTACATGGAGTAATTTTCACATAATGTGTTTCCATCGCCTCCTGTGCTGGAACATGATGTGAGCTGAAAGACACTCTGTCTCATAATCTTCAGACATGTGTAGGGTTCTTATTATTTTTAAGGAAGGCATAAATTCATATTAACACTTGAAAAAATGTTGCCATGTCCCAAAATGTATATTTGGGAGATGGAAAGAAGTGGGATAAATATGCAAAGATAAAATAAGTGAGTAAAAATGATGGGATGGAAACACTGTCAAGTCTCTTGTTTGGAATACAGCATGGCCAGGAAATAACCATCTATGCTAGTTATCTACCATGATTAATCTTAGTGGGTCTGCTTCATCCCTTGAATTTGCACTGTAATTTTGTCTATCACACTTATTGCAGCTATTAACAATAATAAACCTATCTCACTTTGGATATTCATCAACTTAGTTAATATGGATATTATGAAAAAAGGTTCCACGTTTGATGGGAGTCACACATAGCACAATTTATTGTTTGGCTTAAATCCAACAGAAGCAAAAAAGATAACATTACTACACAGACCAGTTAAAAGGCATAATGAACCATTCTACATATGCAAATGTGGTGTTACTAGTCCATTGAATAGGATATATATCCTCGGATTTCCTCCCAAGCTGTCAATAAGATTTCCCAACTCACAGAAATATGCTAGTCTGGTCCCAAGTGTGAATACTGGGGCTATATCAGCATGTGGAGCCCAAACAATTGGAGACAATAAAGGTTAATGACTCTTTGTTGCATTTGGTTTATTAGTTATTTTGCAGGTTATTGATTTCCTTCTCTGACCCCAGTAAGAATGGTACCACTACTGACGAAAGTAAAAAATTAAAGCATTACACATCATTCAGGAACGAGTGTTGGGGGAACTGCATCCCTGGCCTGGTGTTTGCACAAGATTTGTTGTTCTTCAGGATACAGGAACATTAGGAGTGGCGCTGTCCCTCTCCCCTCCCTCTATTACTTTTCAGGTGTTACACATTACTGTTCCTTAGTAGTCTGAGTTTTGGTCCAGCCTTTGGAACAGCTTCTCAGCTCCCCACTTGATTCCCTAGGCAATTGGCTCTATGGTGAGAAGCTTCAAGTTCTCTACCTATTCTTCATGTCCAAGAGAAGAAGTTCAGTATGGAAATTTAGGGGCAGCAAGATGTCCTTTTACCTAAAAATGAAGGCTAAGTCCCTCAATCCACTCTACCAACTATAGTTCTGATCCTAAGACTGGACTTCTTTTTCAACTGGAAGGCCATGTGATGACTATCTTAAATTCCAACTAAAAACTGCAGGAAAACACTGCAACTGTTGATGAAATGAAGCTCAATTGCTTTGTTTCTCTTGTTGCCTTCTTATTTATAGATTAGATCTGGATTTCAAAGATTTCTGCATCTACTGACATGGGTAATTAGAAATTGGCTGCAGTTTTTAGTAACATCAGGCAGTAAAGTTGATTACTTTCCCTTTCCCTCCATTGCCTAATCTTGGCAGTATCTGCTAGGTCGGACAGAGCAGGCTTGGTGCAGTGAGAGTGTAGCAAGCAAAGGCAAAGAAACAGGAGAGAAAGAACATTCCTGGATATTTCCTTGATTTTCTTTTCAGCAACAGTGTTATCAGTGATGCATTAGACAAGGTGACATAGAATATAAAATATAGAATATAAGTTTTATCACTGAAATTGGGATTTAAAAAAACAGTGAAGTAGAGAAAAGGGGTGGAGGGGGAGGGAGGAGGGAAGGGAAAAGAGAGGAACTGAGAAATGAAGTTGACCAAACTATTCTATGTGCATGTATGAATATATTACAATTAATTTCACTTTTATGTATAAATACAATGCACTAATGAAAAGTAAATTGACAGAAGGATGACAAATAGAGTAGAGGAAGAGGATCAGGAGAGGGAGGAGAGGAGAAATGGGGGTAGGTATTATGAGGGGTGGAAATGGAGCAAATTATGTTATATGCATTTATGAATATGTCAAAATGAACCTCCAAATTATGTAAAATTATATTGCACTAATAAAACATAAAAGCACAAAATCATCTCAAAGCAGAAAGGAATGAAGATCAGATGTCCAAAGTATGTCAAATTCTGTGCCTTCCAGGAAAAAACATACCCAACCTAGGAATTGAATTGTTACATAATCCAGGCAGTATCTCTCCTCAAGCGTTATCAAGAGACCAAATGTGAATACTTCCAGCTCCACTGCACAGGTTTTCTCTTCTTATGTAAGAACCATATGTGTACATCTTATTTTAAGAGCTAGCAGGGCACGGCCCTAGCAGAACGACACGTGAGAAAGATGCAATGTGGGAAGTGTCGGAGCAGGCTGTAGGGAACCCAAAGGCTGCAGCTTGCCACCCAAGTCTCTATATTAAGTAAGACACAGCACTTAGTTGAATCACTATCACTTTCTTGTCCTTCTGCCTGGCATGTTGAAATATTCCACTTCTATTTTTCTCCATCTGTCCTATTTACCTTGTAACTCCACATGAAAATTTAGGTACAGCTAAATATATGATGCCTTTTGAAAAATGACTTATGAAATGTGCATGTGTTAGGAAAAGATTTAGATTGTCACAAAACATTTTATTCCACCAAATCTATCTTTGTAACGGAGCCTATTCTCTTTAGATGAATTCGACCAAAAGCACACAGAAAATATCACTACAATCTAATGCATTTTAAGAGGACTTAAACAAGTTACATTAATTTAGGTATAGTCAGGAAAATAAAAATGTCTCTGGATGTTTCAGGGAGAAAGAATTTAATACAGGGGATTGGTTGGACAGGTGAGAAAGGAGCTGAGGAGATGAACAGGGGTTAATACAGTGATAAAACCAAGAGATTAACAATAGTTAGAAGATGCCTCCACCAACATCTTCCAGAGTTCCTCAACCCTGGGGGTGCTCTTAAACCTAGGCAAGGTGGAACTCTAATCTGGAATCCATACTTTAGTAGAAGACCCCACTCAGTTGCTCTCCAGTCATGTTCTTTCCTGAATAAGAACTCTCAGGTCAGAAGGGCAGATCTCATGTCTCTATGTCCTTCTGGACCATGCTCCTATACATAGATCCTTGTCCTTTCCTCCCCAAATAGATGTGTATTGGTGCCAGATTGGGAAATTAAGGGCACCAGAGGGCAGAAAATTCTTGGCCTGGACTAGCTGTGGTAAGGAGCAACATTTTAGTTTCTCTATTCATAGTAATTTTACAGTTCCTGGACTGTGAAGTTCTGAAAGGATGGATAGGGATAGTTGGATGAGTAGATGAGCCTTACATATGGAAAGTAAGAGCCTTCACCTTACCCCCTTACCAAAGGAGTAAGACAAAGTGGATAATTATCCTGCCCAAGCAAGTGATTTTTTTAAATGTCAGGAAGATGTGTATTTATTAAAAACAGAAAAAAAAAGGCAAATACTTTTATAGTCTGTACTTAATTTATAACTTTTAAATATTGGATTAGATATCTGGGCTTCCATTTGTGCCTTTGCACTGGGGCTTGCAAATTTTGGAAAAAGCTGACCAAAGCCCAGAAGCTAGGGCCATCCATTGGGAGTTAGACTCATGGTGGGGAGCTTCCAGGTGGGAAACACAACAGTGCATGAAGGGGCAGCCCCCCAAAAACCAGAATCATGGAAGGGATGCACTCACACTGTGCATAGAAAAAAGTTGATAGAAACACCGTGACATCTCACCACTTTCACTCTCTAGTCTTTCTCCAGTGCATCACATTGGTGGAGGCTGCCCAGCAATAAGGAAACAAGAGTTTGACATATGTGGTTTCCTATGATCTGGAGGTGGGGAATGGGAAGTAAGAGAACAAAGACAAAGGATGCTACATAAAACAAATAAATGAACTAATTCATTCTCTTGCTGACCACTCAACAAAATGGTTCAGATCTGACTCAGATCTGTCTCAGAAACTCTGAGTAAACCTAAACAACTCGGCAGCAAGAACAAAAATAATTTAGTGGTTCACACCTGCAATCCCAGAGACTCATGAGGGTAAGGCAGGAGGATTGTAAGGTCAAAGTCAGTCTGGGCAACTTAGCAAGACCCTGTCTCAAAATAATATCAAAAAGAGCTAGAGATATAGTTCAGTGGCAGAGTACTCAAGTATTCAACTCTCGGTGTCTCAAAAAAATATATCTTAAGGGAAAAAAAAAAGAAAGAAAACAAATAAGCCGATTTTAAAATAGTCAAAAGACATGAATAGACATTTTTTTCAAAAGAAGACATACAGCTTGCCAATAGGTATATGAAATGATGCTCAACATCACTGATCACCAGGGAAATGCAAATTAAAAAGACAAAGGATAACAAATGTTGGAGCAGATGTGGAGAAAAGGGAACCCTTGCACACTGTTGGTGAGAATGAAAATTAATACAACCATTATGGAAATCAGTGTGGAGATTCCTCAAGAAATTAAAAATAGAACTGCCATATGATCCAGAATTTCACTACTGGTATATATCCAAAGGAAATGAAAAGTATGTCAAACAGACATCTGCACTGCGTGTACATTGCAGCCTGTTCATGGCAGCCAAAACATGGCATCAACCTCAGTCTCTGCTCTGGTTTGATTGTGTCCTCCAAATAGTATGTGTTGGAAATCTGATCCTCACAGTGTTAGGAGGTGGGCCTAGCAGGTGATTAGGCCTTAAGGGCAAAGTGAATGAATTACTGCCTTAATCAGGGGAGTAGATTTGTTATACAGGGGGGAGATTGACCCCACTTTGCTCACTCTCTCTCTCCATCTCTTGCCCTACCATCTTCCACCACAGAATGACATAGCAAGAAGACCTTCATTCAGCAAGTTCTAGTCTCTTGATCTTGGACTTCCAGTACTATCAATAAATTTCTGTTCATTATAAATCATCCAGTCTCATGTTCTGTTGTAATAGCACAAAATGGATTAAGATGGTGTTCATCAATGGATGAATGGATAGAGAAAATGTGATGCACAAAATATAAATAATATAATAAATATATGTAATGGAATATTATTCAGCGTTAAAAAAAGGAAGGAAATCCTGACATTTACAACAACATGAATGAGCCTGAAAGAAATCATGTTAAGTGAAATAAACCAGTCACAGAAAGACAAACACTGAATGATCTCACTGATATGTGGACTCTAAAAATGTTGAACTCAAAAGTAGAGAGTAGAATGCTAGCTACCAGGAACTGGTAGAATGGAGATTTTGGGAGATACTGGACAAAGGACACACATTTTGAGTTAGATAGAAGTAAGTTCAAAGTATCTATTGTAGTCACTACAATATCCATTGTGGTGACTACAGTTGATAATAACATAATATATTTTGAAAACTGCTATGAGAATAGATTTCAAGTTTTCAACTACAAAAAAGATAGTATATAAGTTAATTCATATTAACTGAGCCATTCCATAGTATTAAACATGATATTTTAAAACATTATATTCAACAAAATAAATATGTACAATTTTGTTAATTAAAAAACAAACTTTCAGAAGAATTTATGCCTTTCTTTGACTAATATATCAATTATTTTCTAAATGAAAGAGCAAATCAGCATGAATTGGTAGGCCACACGCAACCCCTCACTGTACTTCTCAATAATACCTATTCATCCAATGACTACTAGAAAATATTTGTGGAAGGGAGGAAAAATATCTTTTTCTCTAGTTTCAAGGTTGAGGCCCCCATAACAAAAGTCAGATTTAAAACAAAAAGAAAATAAGCTTATTTAATATAGGTTTTATATGACATAGGGGCCCTCATAAGAAACAGTCAAGCATCTGTATTTTTTGCTAGGTTTGAGGAAGATTGGACATCATGGAGAAAGGAATAGGGTAAGGAGGATGACCTAACAGCAATGAATAGGAGGAACATGGCAAAGCCTGTGACCCTTCATCTGCACAAACAGGAGGTTCCTTCCTCTGGGTACCCAGAGGGCCCTTCCCACATGAGTCATATGACCTGCTTCAGAGAAAGGTCAGACAATCTGTTTTATGACCTGCTTCAAGGAAGAAAGGCAGAGGAAAAGAGGCAGAAGAGAGATCATTATTTGTCTTTCCATGACTGGCTTATTTCACTTAACATGATTTCCTCCAAGTTCATCCATGTTGTTGCAAATGACAGTATTTCCTTCTCGAATTCTTCTGACTTTGGTATTTAATATACTAAAGTACCATATTTGGGGAATAGTGCCTTCTGAAACTTATCATTTTCCATGTGTTTAGGGGCTTCTCAACTTTCCTCACTGAAGAAACCAAAATATATGCAAGAGTGGGCAGCTTCTCAAAATTGGTATTTAAGGTAACAAACATAGAAAAGATTAGGAGTATTTCAATTCTGAACATTAAAATAATGCAGTTAATTCTAATTGTATTAAGAAATTCATAATAATAATTAAGATAAAATGAAATAAGGAGTAACAGGGTATTTTGGAAAAAACACAGATTTCCACATTTGAATTGAATTTTGCTGACTATTCATGATTTTTGTATATCTTTCAGTGAAAAACCAATCTCCATTTTAGTCTTAGTCCTCTGACCTTTCAGATAGGGATAATAATATTAATCTATTTAGTTATCAGCTATAATTCAAACATGGTCTCTAGCACATTCCTGTCATATAGTAGATGCTAAAGCAATACTTAATGAAGATGATAGTGGTGATAAGCACTAATAATAATGTGAGCCTTTGATAGAGCTCTGAGACTCCACATAAAGGAGGACACACACTCACAGGGTAAAGTAGCCCTCACTTACACTTTTCAGCCTAGCAAATGAAGACTCTCTCACAATAATTAATTAACATTAAAAGGATGGCAACCCTTCCTCAGAAACCTATTTCCAGTTTCAAACATATTCCTTATTGCTAATCTTTATGCCCTGGCCAAATTTTTCTTCTGTTTACACAATCTTACACTTTGTCTAAGAGTGAGAGTAAAACATACATGGAATGGCAGTTATCATTCTGGCCTATGAGGTAAACATTGGCCTAGAATTATAATATGGAAGAAAAATACTAGAAATTCAGAATTTTGTTTTGGTAAAGGTCCCTATTATTCATATTTTAAAGATGTTTTTGTGGTAACAACTTTGAACATATCATTATTGTTTTCCTAAGTAGTCCACAAATTTCTGCCTATGGGACTGTTATATTTGGTAGACTTAAATTGTTACAAAATTCATTAACTAGGGATTATTTAGACATGTACTGTGAAATGCATTTATTTATTTGATTTAATCACTCTGATTTTATTATAGAATTCCGTGTTTGTCAGAGAATAACAGTGATATAGATTTGTGTGGGTATGTTTGAATATTACACATTCTGAATGTAAGGAGGCTTTGTGTCATGCTTTGACAAATATAATTAAAGACTTAGAATCTGACTTGGGGTGACAGACATTATTCCTCATTACAGGAGACCCAGAATAACATGAATAGAAAGCACAAATGACCTATGTGCTCTGGCTCTCTGTTCCCCCCCACCTCTTTCCCTTTTCCCCCTTCCCTCTCTCATCCTCTCTAACTTCCGTCCCTCAAGGGTTAATGTTCTGACAACTCTGCGATCAGTCCCTGTAACTAATTATTTTTGAACAACCACTGCAGCAACTTCTGCTTGGTGCGATTGCGGCTTTCCTGTTTCTGTCACTCCCTTCTGTAATTAACCTTGCTATTCTTAGTCACAAAGCACACATCTTGTTGCAGGCTTCTTCAGGACTCTACTTTATATTTCAATGGCCAGTTGCTGTCTCATTTTCTCCTGGGATAGGTCTATAATCACTCAGTTATATTAATGAGGGATGACTCAATCTTTTCTCACCACTCCCCTTTCATTCTGATAATATTTGGTATAATTAATCATCTGAGCTTAGCAACTGCAACTGAAATAGTTACTTGCAGTCTGACCTGTGATAATGCTGGTCTTGAGGTGTGTAAGCATTGATGACCAGTGAAAACCCAAGCTTCCATTATGAAAATCCAGTGTCTGTGTATCTTGAACAGACTGACCCTCACACATGAGAGGATGCATGCGCTGCTGAGAAGAGGCAATTCTCCAATGGCCCTGCCACACACTGACTCACAGCACTGCAGCATACAGATCGTATGATAAATATGTTGGCAAAGAAGATGCAGCAGGACACAGTGCGATTTGTTAGTGATGGCTACCATCGAAAAATCACAACAGAGAGCCGGGGGGACGGCCTTCCAGCTCAAACTATTCAGACACTATTTGTAGCAGAGGTGAAGGATGATTATGGGGATGGAGACACACACATTCATTTGCCAAAGATCAAAGGCCTAGGCCTGATTTGACTTCTCCATGTACACCCTGCTAAAGCTCTCTTTGTGGTTGGGACTTGCAGGTGTGGATGAGGCATAAAACAGGCCCTGGAGATAATATAGGTCTGGAGCAAAAAAAAGTCTGGAGTTGAACCATAAGCCCTGAAATAAGATCTTTGCTTGCTGAATTGTGAAGGAATAGAGGCAATGAAAAATCTCTCTTTAAAAATGAAATGGCTGGGGATGTAGCTCAGTGGTAAAGCACTTACCTTGCATGCCCAAAGCCCTGGTTCAATCTCCAATATTACCAAACAAAAAAAGTGCTAAAGTGGGATTTCTGGTTGTTTTGAGAAGTCAGACATTTATAGAGGTACACATCTTTTTTTTTCAATTAAAAAAAAAGTTGTATAAGCACCTCCCAAATGTGGAGATATTATTCAGGTAACTTAAGGTATGGTGTGCAAGGAAGCTCAGTACTCTTAACACCAAAATGATCTCTTTATTCCATGCTATGCTGCCTACCTCCTTTGAGCTGATTTAAAATTGACACCATTAGTGTTATCATACTGGAATGTGTCCCAGGAGATCAAATCTGAAATGTCCTTGAGGTTAGTAAGCCTCAGGAGTGGTCCTCCTCTCCAATTACTTTATTACGTTATTTGCTATCTATTCTTCAATGCAAATATACCACAAGGGTTATCAACATAAGATAGAGCTGGTTCACATTTGTGAGCTAGGGGATGCACATACACATGGAAAGTCATAGAAAAGGAAGTATGGAGTACAGAGAAGGACTCTGTTCTTTTGAATGACAGTTGGCACTGTATGAAAAAATACCACTATAAGAAAACCAATTTGATAGAAATTATCCTTGTCGATCATGTCTTGAACACAGGTTCCATTGTTATCAACAGAAATTTTGCAGCAGACCTGAAGGTAAAGTCTTCAATTAAAAATAAATAAATAAACAACTATACTGGGAAAGCTAAAACCAAACATCTATCCAGAAAGTACACCGGTTCTAAGCTAAAGACTCCCTCGAGGAGACATACCTGCAAGAATTGTCATTGGATTGTTGAGCTTAAACCAGTCTATCAAGATGTAACAACGTACAAAGATCAGAGTGAAATTTCAATTCAGTTGCTAGAGAATGATAAGCAGTGAACTTGAAACAAAGAAAGCTGTTGCAATTGCAATATAAAAGGCACTGTCAGAAACCAAGTTTATTGCTCCTGCAAGTTTCAGGCACCCAAATAACAGGACACAATGAGAATTCAAGTTTCTATGTGTTTTCAAGGTAGGTTTCTAATAGTCCCTATGTATTTCAGAGTACAACAATAGAAAACAAGAATAACTACTATTGAGACTCCTGGAGCTATCATAAATTGAGTAGAATTTCTCAGTTGCAGAAGAGCCAGGTGGTCATATAACTCTCTTTCATCTACCAGGTCAATTTGGTCTGATGTTATGAGAGGGCAAATTGAAGAAAATTCATATTCATTAAGTGTATATGATGAAAATAAAATGGGGTTTGGAGGCCAGGGCACCTGGGTTGAAATCTTAGCTCTCTCATTTATTATCTTTGTGACACTGGCCTTCTTGGCCTCAGTTTTCTCAAGTATGAAAAAATGGGAACAATTACACTGTCTATGGACTATTGTGAAATTTCAATAAATCAACAATCATGAAAGCATCTGGCTTCATCAACATAATTTACTTTTTAAAATAAATTTCACATGTAAAGAATTTTCCTGTCCCTCAATCCAGAACAAATATCAATTCTTTTGGAAATTGAAGAAGTTTTATACCCCTTCTCACTTAGCAGTCTTTCTACACTATGTGTATAAGTCTTATAAAAGTGGCACATAGTGGCCCAAAATTGAAAACAAGCAGCCTAACCCTGGGGGAAGAGGTATAACATACCCATATCCACATACATCACATAGACACGCACATACTTAGAAAATTTAAGACTGTTTTTATTTTTCTTCAAATCAACTTAAAATGTTCACATAACAAAAAATATTATCTAATGTGAAAATAGTAAGCTTAGACCTGCAAACTGAGAAATGACTGTTCATATGATATGGTACAAAAGACTCTAAAATCTTCATGCACTATAGGAATTTGATCACTATTAGAGAAAATCAGTAACATGTTAACCATACTAACATTAAGCTCATCAGAGAGGTTAACATTGTTGGTCAGTAATGTTACATATTTAATAGCACTGGTATTATATACTAATTTCATTCTTAATAGAATATGAAAATTCATGAAAATTTAATTTTCACTATTTTTAATTTATTTAATTTAATTTTTTTAGTTGGAATTTTCATTATGTTTCCTTATAATAGGCTGCTCCCAAAACAAGAGTTTCCTGGGCTCCAGGGTAGATTCAAACATGGTGACATTTCAAATGTGTGTGTGAGTGTGTGTGTGTGTGTGTGAGAGAGAGAGAGAGAGAAAGAGAGAGAGAACGTGTGTGCAAGTTTCCAGTTTTGAAAAGGCTCCAGCACATTTTCTCCCTGGTTGGTCTAATATTCGTGGTGGCAACAGCTGCATTCTCTATTTGGATCCAGAGTCGTTTTTTGGCAGGTCTTCCTCTGGGTTGAGGACAGGCTGCTCATTCTAGCCTCACTTGCCAGTCTGGTCTCACTGCACCTGGGATGTCTGGCACACACAGCCCTTGCTGATATGACAATTAAGAAGGGACAGGTAAATGGTACCTCCTCTGTACATTTGGGCTCCCACACGGCTGTCAGGAATAAGCACTTAAAAGTTGGAAGCAAGAAGTTCCAAAATTAATGTGGGAGGAAGTAGGATGCAAAAATGAAAAAGGAGAATACAAAAGAAAGGAATAAGACAAGGAAAGAGAGGGGCAAATCAGGTGAGCAAGAGAGCCATTCAGTGAATGTTCAAGAGAGATGATTTCTCAAATGAAGGATATTTTTCTGATAGGTGTCTGGACCACTCCCCCTCTCCCCCCCCCAAAAAAAAAAAAAAAGAATAAGGGAAAACTTAACCAATTCCAGACTACCTGAGTAAGACAAATTCTTTATTTTATTAACTATATTTAACCATTCTCTATAGTTAAATATTCTATTTAACTTATCTCATGTATTCAGCAGGCCCTTTTTTAGAAGCAGTAGAGAACAAGAGTGGCCTGAGGAAACTGGAAGGTCTAAGTTTCAAAATGAGAAATGACATGTGGACAGAAGCCACACAGAGAAGCAGAGGCATAAATGCTTTACCTCCTTTAATCAGAGAAGCATTTAAATAGAGTAAAATTCTTGTTTTGCTAAAACCCTGGTAGACCTGTGTAGTAGAACTAGGCTGGCATCTGCCTAGAGCTAATGGTTAGAATAAGAGACCAGTCCCAAGCACAAGGTCTGATAGAAGAGCCTGGGCTGGAGTGGTTTGCAGAGATTATACAAAATTGGAAAATCTGGGTGGAGGACTGCAAGTGGCTTTTGGATAGGGGGTGACTGTCACAATAAAAATATTCTTTTAAGATAGTTACTATGGGAAACAAGTCTGAGATGGTTTGGAATTAGAGGCAAGTGTGAGACTGTTGTAGCGAACCAGGGTTTTGAACAGGTAAGGGAGACTAAGCTACATATGAGCTTAACAAGAAACAGGCTCTCAAACTTGTTTATTTTTTCTTTCCTAACTACTCAGTGCATGGTATCTGCTTCCTTTTACAGAATTTCTTTCTTCTCGATAATGGGAGCTAGTACCACTCTAACAATCTAACAATAGGATTATTTAAACATTTTTCCCCCTTGGGCAAACAAACCCAAAGTAAGAATCTATAAATTCTAAGGCTTTCTTTGAGCATCTTATTATTCCACAAAGGTATTATGTGGGTTTTTTATTGTCTACTTTAATCATTTTTCATTTTTGATTAATAGCAATATTCTTAATACCTTTTCTCTGCAATTTCTTATCAATTTCATATGTTCAATCTATATTTTATCTTCTAAGTGTCTATCTTATTCTTCTCAATTCTCCCTGCTGGTATTTTCCCCCTCCATAAAGTTCATCATAATGATTTTTTTCTCCCTTTGTTTTCAGAGAGAGGAATAAATTGGAGGAAAAAAGTGGTTACATACTAGTGACTATACATTTTGAGAAATGTCTTTAGTCAATTATCAGGGTAAGTGACAAAGTTCACATAAACCAATCTAAACTCGGGTTATTTTTAAGGGCAAGATGCACAATGTTAAGAAAAATAAAGTTCTACTTCAGTTTGCATTTCCATTCCTTTTAGTAAAATTCAGACAAAGGGCCAGATGTTGAAAAGCAAGAACCAGGGCTCCGTGCCCAATTTCATGCAATGCCTACTGGGTCTTCAGTGAGTGCTTGGCCTAGCTTACAGTCTTAATTCTGACAGTTTGCAGCCCTTTCAAGTTGCCAGTATAGGAATTGCAATGCTAGTAGTCAAGCAGATCAAGTCAGCTGTTATGAGTCTATTTTCTGACCTTTACCAAAAACACAACAGGGATCAATTATTTTCATTGCCCGATGGAGTCCAGAGGAAAGTTGGACTACAAATGTAGTGGAAAAAAATAGGATGACTATAAGCAAACTGTATGCACATGGGCAGTGTGTCAGAGAGAAAAAGATGAAAGGTAGGCAGGGAGAGGCAAAGCAATGGGGGAAATCTTAGGTTTCTGCATCTGGGCAGCACTATCAAGTAAGGTGAAAGGTGATCCATGATCAATTCTACTCTTCAGCTGACAAGCCTTGGATTATAAATCTTAAGAACAGTGGGAATTAGAGCTTCTTCATCACCTACATAGAACAGCTGCAAAAATAATTTTTGGTAAAGCAAAGAGGCATCATTCCAGAGCCCTTTTTGTGGAAAAAGCTAGCAGCCTATGACTCACGGTTGATTTTTCTCTTTTCAGGGAAGAGCTTGCAGAGTGTAGTAAGTGTCTCATGCTGCTGCATTTTAATGGGAGAAGATGTGTACAAAGCTCAGACTTTCACTTGACACCACTCTGCGTAAACATGCTTGGTCTAGTAATGTCACAGTTCAAAATGTTAATTCCTTACTCACTTATGTGAGACTTCTCTTAGATTATATGTGAATCCGTTTGATTGTATCTCAAATGAAGTAGGGTATTCACTGGCTTACTGAAGAGAATATTCACACACTTTAAGTGAACCTACTGTTTGTAACTACTTGTAATCATAGCTACTCCTTACTGTCTTTTTGCCATATGCCAACAAACGTGCTAAGTTTTCTTCACAAGAGAAAAAAATCCTGAGGCATGAAGAGGTTAAGTAACTTACCCAAGCTCATGCAGCCACAATCTGAATACAGGCCCCACCACAGGGAACCAGAACAATGTCCTACTTCTCTGGGAGGCTTGGCTGGTGGGGTGAGGAAGACTAGACTTCCCCTCCCCAAGAGGGGGAACCTCTCCCCACAACATGACAACCATTATACAATCAGCTAGGGTGCTCCTTCTCCACCTCTTGAGCAAAAGGGTGAAGCGTGAAATTGTCTGCAGGCCCCGGGGCCTGACTGCTCTCTGGGGTATCTTTGATATATCAGTCTTACTTGATTTTCCTTACAATCTAATCTCTTCCCCCAAAGCATTTTCTAATTGTGTCACCACCCTGTTAAAAAACAGAAGCAAAAACAAATATCTTTTAATATGTCTCCTAGTCCTCCTGGCAATTTCCTAGAGAATAAATTACCAATTATTTTCCCAGGCTTCTCTTCCTTTATTCCACTTCTCATATCCTGAGCTTGAGGGGCCACCTGAACTGCTCACTATCACTCTCTTCTTACCTTCTTTTTTTCCCTTTGCACATCTGCCCCTCCTTAGTCAATCTCATCATTAGTCTACCTCTGTTATTTTTCAGCCATCCTCTTGATGCCAGGAGGTATGTCCCCGATCTGTTCTTTCACTCCTCCTTGTACTCTCATAGAGTTTAAGCTGAACCTGATCACTTCCATATACTTCATCATCCTTTGTTGTAGTTTGTTTTCTTGTGGTAGTGGGAATTAAACCCAGGGCCTCACACCTGCTACGTAAGCACCCACTACTGATCTATGCCTCCAGCCTTGGATCTTGTGTGCTTTGAATTATTAGATAAATGACTTTCTATATTTCAAGCTAATTAAGAGCAGAAATTGTTCTTTCTATGTTCACCTTTATATTTCTTAAATGGTACGGAACATAGTGAAAGATAAGTATTTATATAATGATCTTACAGGCTGTTTCTATCCTATGGAGCCACAGTTGGTTCTATGTACCTATGCTCACCCAAAAAATGTTGGTCACTTAAGTTCTCAATAGTCCCCTGCACCTCTCTTCTTTTTATCAGTACTAGGAATTGAACCCAGGATTTTCTACCACTGAGCTACATCCCCAGTCCTTTATATTTTTTTTAATTTTGAGACAGAGTCTTACTAAGTTGCCCAGATTGGCCACCAACTTGCCATCCTCCTGCATCAGCCTCTCAAGTTGCTGGAATTAAAGGCATAAGTCACATATCTGATTAAAAGTGCCATTATTAATCCATTTATTTTCTAACATCCCTCACCTGTTCTCTATAAAAAAGAAATGAATGAACAATTATAACTTTGCTGTGAGATCCAAAGATACATTTTGAAATTGAATATTTGGGGGGGATGTAGATCAGCGGTAGAGCACTTCCCTAACATGAGTGAGGTCCTGGGGATTGTCAACACCAAGAAAAAAACAAAAGACAAAAACAAAAGTTGCGATTTAAAAAAAATCAAATTCTGAAGAATTGGATTAGTTAAATGAAATAGCTTAAGTGCATTTCAATTCTCATTTTACAAAAATAATTTAGACTTCTCAGTGCCTTTATTAAATTTGTCCCTTTTTATTTCAGATTTATTTTTATAAGCTTTTGGTTACACATTGTTGGGGCATTTTTATTGCTCTTTTATTTTGGTGTCCATTATCTTATTAGTTGAACAAAATCCATCTCATCATTTAGTTCTGGGAATAAGCCTTAAGCATCTTATGCCTTTCAAAACAGTGGGTGGGTTTCTATGTAAGTAGCTTTTAAAATCAGATGCTCAAATCCTGATATTTATCCCCTTTGCCGAAGGAGTCTCATTTGGAGCCATTTCTCTTGAGAAAACTGGATGGGAGGTAGAAGAAAGACCCCCTGAAGGACCAGGAGGGGAGCGGCTTCTCATCTTACATGCCCAGGACATAGGAGAGTCCTTTGGTGAGAGCACAGTGTGAGTCAGACTTTTCTCTATGTAAGCCTTGCAAGCTAATTCACACATCATGGGAGATGCCTCTCCTGATGCTTTGGTTTTTGCTGTTTCCATTACCATGTCCAACTCAGAATGACAGTAACTTTTTAAAGATGATAGCTAAGCCTGCTCACCAGGGAATTTACTCTTTCCTCTGGTAATAGGGTATATCACACAAAATTTAATAAATTTTATTTTGTTCCTTGTCATAGTTATCCATTATGTAGTTTCAATTGGCACCCAACACAGAGTAAAGCTTTTGTATGTGTCTAAAAGAGTGGATTCTCCCAAAATAAGTCACAACCCATGCCCTGATTCATCTAATCTTGGTTCTTGGTGGGATGAGCTGTGCTTGAAACCAAAGTCAATTTGCCAGTACCATGGGGAATTGGCATTCGGCAGCATCTAGGGCAATGTAGGATAAGGTGCTGCAAGTGCAGATGGACTGAGACCTTTGACCTTGCTAGCCCTTCTCAACCAGGTGTTTTGAGTTTGCAAAGACAGGGGCCACTTCTCTGCACCAAATTGCATCTATTCTCCTATTAGGTTCCCAGGGGCAGCAGAACATCCATATTGGTGCCAAATTGTTTAACCTCTCAAACTATCACAGGTTCCCTCCCCTATAGTTCTCCACTTGTTCTATTGAATGTTTCCTGGAAAGGTAGTAAAAGTATTCATGCTCTATGAATCAGCATTTGCATTCAAAGACAGGCTGAGAATCCCTAATTAAATATGGGCAAGAACCTGGTAATCTATACCTGTTGTACCCACTGTGTGAGCAGATCATGCTGTTTCCCTCTCTTTAAGAACACATTTGACCAGCTGAAAAGTACCAACACAGAAGACCTGAATCAGAAAATATGCTCCAGTGGAAATATATGCTCCAAATTACCAAACAACATTGTTCCATGGTCTGTGGCTTAATTAAATACTGTGAGACTCACTGAGTGGCTTCATTCTCCAGGTAGCATTGTCCTTTTGACTAAGCTTTCATACTAATTAATTGGCCTGCTGCTGTATTTCAGGAGGGGATTCTGAAAAATTGGTTACTAGGACATTTTAGTTTGATAGAAAGAAGATCCCACTGAGATTCTGTTTCCTGTTACAGAGAACAAGGTTTTTTTTTTTTTTTTTCTTTCATTGTTTCTTATACATCTTGTATTTTTGTGGGTACAGAAACATGAAATTTTATTTTGCTGTTGAAGTTTGCCTAGGGTATGTGCTGTTAGAATCGCTGAATAGCTTGGTCTTTGAGGACTAGGTTAGATGCCCATATTATGTGCTAGGCACTGTGTTGGGATTTAGGGATTAGAGAGATTGATTAAACCTGGTCCTCACTCCTAAGAAATAAAAGCAAACCCTCAGCCAGCACTTAGTATTCACTGGGCATACTTCAAGTGCTTTACACATATTAACTGAGTATTTACAACACTAACATGAGGTGGACTCATTATTAGTAGTAGTAGTATTCCCATTATACAAAAAAAGGTAACTGGGGCACAGAGAGGTTAAAAAACTTGTCCAAGGTCATAGATAGGAGGTAATAGATCCATGATTCACAGCTATTCAGTATTAGCCTGAGTTCTTGATTTTATCCATACTATACAACCACACCTCCAAAATACAGACTAGAACCAAATATGTGTAGAGCAGTGCATAGATTCCACAATAGCATTTGGGGTGTACAAATGGAAGGTATGTCAATTCTACCTGGTGAGGTCAGGGAAAACTTTGAGATTCAATAGTCACCAATGTTGTGTGTTTTGTAGTTTTGTTCATTGAGATCCATGGGTTATCTGGCCTTGGACTTCTGTTATAATGAGGACTATACTTCTGCATAGAGCAGGATAGAGAGCAAATGTGAAATTCAGGAACATGCATTTTTAACAGCCTGTCTTTCCCTCTCTTTTTGTTCTAGCTGTCAGCTCTCCTTTGAGGAATTCATCTCCTGCGGTCACTAGGGAGCTGGGTTAGGGACTAGGAGCACAGACACCTCACACCCTTGGGAGGCCGATGACTATAGCAGCTGAAAGCAGTAGGAGGCTTTCTCTAACATATTTTTTCCTCCTTGGAGGTTTTTGTTGGAAAGACAAGATACAAAGAGGGAGTACTGTCTGCTAGTGCAGAAGGATGAAAAGTAAGGGTAGTGTCAGTGCAATGCAAGTGAACAGGTTTTTCCTCAGCCCTCCCAGTAGTTCTCTCCTTAATTTCTAGACTGAGGAGAAACAGCATTTTTCCTTAGGAGGGCGGGTTCCATAGACAGAGATCAGGCCTGCCTGGGGTCTACATTTTAACTGAACTGGTTAGGCCATTAGGTATTAACCTTGAAATTGCTAATGATGTTGGAATGAAGCATATTTCTCTAAAATTTCAAAAATAGTCATTCAAGCATATATATAAATATATGAACATATAATTACTATTTAATAGATAAAATCAGAGTTAATTTAAAAATTATTACTCTCACAGAAAATGAAATGGTGGCAAGAAAACATCAATATTTAAGAAATAAGCTTTATATAAAGCTCCAATATGGGAAAAATAACCTATATGTAAAGTCATTTGTACTGGTAAGAACCAGCACAAATGACTCCAAAGATAGAATATTGCTTTTGGTATGGGAAGAGATGATAAAATAACAATAACAATAATAGTTAATGTTACAGTTTAGATATTAGGTGTCCCTCAAAAGCTCATGTTGAACATGAGCGAGAAGTTTAGAGATGAAATGATTGGGTTATAAAAGGTTTAACTTAATCAGTGCACTAACCTCCTGATAGGTATTAACTTAGTGACTGCAGGCAGGTGGGATGTCGCTAAAGGAAATAGATCCCTGGGAGTGTGTCTTTTCATTTTATATTTTGACCTTGTTGAACAGAGTTCTCTCTTTGCTTCTTGGTGGCCATATCCTGAGCCACACCCTTCTGCCCTGATATCCTGCCTCACCTGGAACCCCGAGGAATGGAGCTGGCTACATATGGACTAAGACCTCTGAAACTGTGAGCCCCCAAATAAACTTTTTCTTCACTAATTGTTCTTGTCAGGTCTTTGGGTCACAGTAGTGAAAAAACTGACTAAAACAGTTAATATCCATTAAGTTTTTAACTATATGCCAGAGAGTACTTTAAGAAATTTTCCCTCTCTCTCTCTCTTTCTCTCTCTCTCTCTCTCTCTCTCTCTTCCCCCCCCCCCACACTTCAGTTATTGACTAGGATAGTTCTGAGAAATGTACTGCTACTCAATTTCACTGTTGTGCAACTATCATAAAGTATACTTACACAAACTAAAAATGTTATGACGTCACTAGATGATATAATCTTATGGGGCCGCCATTATATGTGTGTTCCACCACTGACAGAAACATCATTATGCAGCATACTGCTATTTAGACATTAAAGAACAGGCTGAAGTGTCACAGAAACAAGAAAATGGAAGTATATATTTGAAATGGAATTCTGCCTATTGCGAAAGGAATGCAAAGAGCAAATCATTTTTTTAAAAAAAACTTTTCATTTTCTTTTCAAGTATTCTATGAAGTTCCTTATTTCTAGATTGTAACAAAATGTGATATTAATGATAAGTTTAAATATAATAGACACACTCTGCTAGGGACTTAGAGTAACCTTCTGAGACAAATAATATTATTACTCTTACCTTACAGAAAAAGAAACTGAGGAAAGTTAGGGGAAAAAAAAAAAAAAAACAAAGACACAAGAATATGAGCTGGAACCCAGACTTTTCACCAGAAAGTTCTTTTTGGTTCTTATACCAGACAATGAATACATGTCACTAATTTTTTAGGAAAATTGATTGTCACATCTTAAGTCCCAAAGAGTGACAGATATGAAAAGGTCACTATAAAAATTTGTTGAAATTATGGTTATGATTAACTATCAATGCTATTCATCAAACAACAACAAATTGGATGAGGCGAGGAGAGGCACAATATATCATAAACAATGTAATTTATTAATAAAAAAGTAACAAAGTAATTTATGAGATAAGAGGGGAATTCTAATATCTCAATTGTTATATTGAATTAATTCACCACTAATATACTACTGGTATGCATCACAGGAATTTACAAGAGATCCTAAATTAAAATCTCTGATGATTAACCTCCTTTCATGTTTTGATGAAAGAGGAAGAAGTTATAGCAAAGTGTTCCTTGCCTTCTCATAAAAACAACTGATCAGAATCTTTGAATACTTTAATGTGTGAATAGATTTAAACTGTTTTTCTAGGCTGTCTTGTATAGAAAGTGCTAAAGACAGTGTGTGTCTATGGCACAGAGACACTGAAATTCTGTAACTTCTGTAAATGTGGTTATGAATCCTGTATCTTAAAATTCTATTATTTGAAGAAACACCTTAATTTCTCTTAAAAAATATGTTCATAAAGCACCAATAAGGGGAAAAAAGGTATCTTAGGTACAAAGGAGGATTAATATGAACCTGCACAAAGACCTCCAACATATAATGACATTCTTAGTATGTGCCACAATAATGAGATAGTGGTAACAAAAGTAGTTAACATCCATGCCCAATGTCCATGCCCATTACTACATGCTCAATAGTTTTCTAAGCAATTCACTTGTGTTATATTATTTAGTACTTAATAAAACTTTGAGGTGACTACTGTTTTCATCATTTGCATTTTTACAGATTCTGAAACTCTAGAAAGAGTAACTAAGTAACTTGCTCATGGTCTTAGAACAAGTGGTGGAACTAGGGAGTCACACTCCCAGGCTGGTGTTCTTCACTACCACCATTTGTTCTGTTTAATAATAATAAGTGGGGGAGCATTAGCACTATAAAACTCCTTAAGCAGATCCCAGTTCTAAAATGTGGTTAATGATGCTAACTGAAAGCTGGCATTGTGGCAATTTATGACAGCTGCAAAACCCCATGAGGTCCTTTGAAAATGCTTATGCTACAAATTCTGGGTACATCCTTGAGTGGTGCTGACCCCATGAAGATTGTACACAATCTGGTATCTTGTTTACCAGTATCTCAAGTATGCATTGATACTAGATACATATGAAATGTAGAATGACAGACCAGGGTGTTCATGAGAGGAATGATAGTGATGGGTACAGAATTGTTCCAAAAATCATTGTTTAAGCACATGGATGAAGTAGCAGTTTAAGACTGCAGTCGTGATTTCACGTTCTTAAAGCACACTTTACTATAAACAAGTAGGCTTCCTAAGGCCAGAGGTCCTCAGGCTGAGAATCTACAGGGAAAAAGCAGTGAGGTGAGCTAATTTCACACCATCTGCACCCTGACCATTTATCCACTCTCATAAAAATCCCTAGATCCTCCACTAGTGCTGAGGAAAAGCATTAGGGAAGTTTTCTTCTGGGTTCCACAAGGAGAAGGGTTAAGACCGGAGATTCTTTACATAATATTATATGTATTTAAAAAAAATGGACTTGGAAAGTGCCTGAGCACTTTGCTATTGCAGAGAACTCTTTTCCTCTCACTCACCTGAGAAATTTTTTAGATTGATTCAGATTTGAAGTGACTCAAACTTGAGAGGTTGTTTATTTGCTTCTTTTTCAAAACTCATTGACAGATCCCTTGACCAAAGCCTGAATTCATAAAATTGCTTATTTTAATTTCTTCTCTATTCAACCCTTCTTGATATCTAGATATTTAGTATCACTTGTGATTAAAATGGCTCTAGTTTTCCTCTTTCTGATGGTGTTGATTCCCCTTCCTAAGTAAAAATGAAGATGTTTCACAGAAATCAGCTAATTACCAGATGCTGTAGAATTTCAGAACAATCCTCTTCACTGAAACTCAAAGTGAACCATTATTATTTCTGTCTACAGTCTGTCTTGCTGTATTTTTTTTTTTTTTACCTCATGGGAAGCCTAATGCTTATGATAACTTTGTATGAAATAAAAATTTTATTATTTAATACCATGCAGACTGTGATTAATGCTTAGTTGCCCTGGGAATATAGTAATTAAAGGAAAAGAGGTTAATGACTAGGCTTCATTTGACTTTGGTGAAATGACAAATAACACAGCCTTAAAACAAATATTTTTTGTTTGTTTGTTTGGTACTGGGAATTGAATCCAGGGGCTTTACCACCAACCTACATCCTGTCTCAGCCTCTTGAGTTACTTGGATTACAAGTATGTGCTAATACACCCGGCACAAATATGTTTGAATATGATGTGTTTCTTGTTTTGATGGGTTTCTTTTTTTATCCTCTGAATAGAACTGGTCCTTGAAACTCAAGAGAAATCATTTCAATAATTTCAATATATTCAGAGGACACCAAAAACAAATATATTCATATAATTTCATGTACTGAAAAACATTTGCAGGTCTATTGAAGTTTTCATGACCACATCCAATCTTGGGTATTACTTAACATGTAATTTTGATTTTATCTTAGAGTTCCTCTTGCAAAGAGGTTATTGTTGGAATCTCTAGGCTAATTGCTAATACAATATGCCTTCCTATTTTTCTTTTAACTTTTTAAAAAATGCAAGTCTTATACTTGAGAACAATTTTTTTCTGAAGAATTTCATTTGACGTGAAGATGGAAGTAAATGTCATTACTATAGAATAATGACAATTCAAGCTCTGGAGCACATCTGAGATTTTGTAGGAGGAATCCAACCTATTCAGTGTATAGAAAAGAGCCAATATTGGTCAGATCACAATGCTCTTTGCATTTTAATACTACATACAGATCTGAAAAACACAATAGAAGCATGAGATGTTCACCTTCAGTAAATCCAAGATATTCCAGCGTGTTCCTTGTAATATTTTTCTTCTATGTTTCCTTGGGACAGGGGATGGGAGAGGCATTCTCTAAGCCTTTGCTGACTGGATAACAGTTAATAATAGAGTCTATCAAATGAAAAATACTGAAGAGCAGGAGGTGGGAAAGGGCACACAAGAAGTACATCAGTGTATTTCTGATTTGGTTTAATTTCCTAGTGAAGGGTCCCATCAATGTTTTATTGCTGCTCTGCCTAGCCCCTCCTTCAGTAAGAAGTTGATGGCAAGGAAATTAAGGCCTTTAAGCACCCTATTCAAGCCTGACTGGCTACTTCAGAATACAGCCTTATCTTTTACTTCCAACTAAATTTAAATTTCTTTTTTGTCAAGAAAGGAAAGAAAGAAGGAAAGAAGGAAGAAAGGAAGGGAGAAAGGGAGGGAGGAGAAAGAGAGAGACAGAGAGAGAAACCATCTCGAAAGAACCCTTCTTTCTCTCTACATATTTTCTCCTACCCCACTGCCTCTGGTTTTGTAATGAACTCTAAAATTCTTTGCTTCTTGGCATGAACACTGAAAGTGAGGTAAAAGTGTTCAGTTATTTGTGACCTGGGGATGAAAGGGTAAAACTCACAAAATTGGTTTCGCTTTGAATTCAAAGAGTTTTCCCAGAGGTGAAAGGTTCATGTACCAGCAAAACAAACATTGATTTTGTTTTTTCTTCCTCAGACATTTTAAAGTGCAACTTGGAACTGTGAACACTTCGGTGTACAGGTAATCTTTTCATCTTCTTAACCTTGTTTTGCTCAAAATGTCCATTTCAGTTTCTTTTGAGATTTGTTGACCCTGGGTATTGCTACTCACATTTCTACTCTACCTCCTGAAAACATCTACACTCACCAAGCTCCCATGCCCATCTCTATCTTGACAGCTCCATTCCAGAACTCTCCTTTTTTATTCCAATTCAATGTATCATCTACAATTTCAGTTGGCTGGTGACCATGAGAATTTACCCCGCCCTCCCCATGACACATGTTGTTTATAATCATTGTCTATATGGTAGAAACACAGAAATAAAGCTCAGCAGCAGAGCAACATCACACTTGAAATCTGTAAACCTTCTACCAAAACAAGAGGTTGTCTTGTTTTCCTTGCTTCTTTGCATGGAGTTACACAAAGAAACTTGAAAGTCGCCATGTTATTATTTTAGTGTTTACTATGTAAACATTCCTGAAATTGACCTACCAAAATAATGATCAAAACCAAGGGAGGAAAGTGCTTTTAATTCTGATAGTATGTGACCCTAATTCACCCTTCATTCTATCTCTTACACACAGTACTATCCACATAGGTTTCAAAATTCTTGAATCCTAGGACAAGCCAACACAAAGGATTTCCAGATCTAAAGACAGTCTACACAAAGTCTAACTCTCCATTCATGTAAATTGAATGAATTTGTTGTTTTTACTATTCTGTATGTTGTCAATAAAATTGTTATTCTATGTCCTTGTTTTCTTTTAGAGAGAATTCAATATGACAGATAGAATTCACATACCCTTCCATATGCAAACAGTAAACTTTGATGAGCAGAACCCCACCAGAACTAACACTCATAAAAATAGGTTTTTATGGGAAAATTTAATTTTAAAATAACAATGAAACAAATAATTATCGGAAATATAAAATAGAAGGTGAAACTTCACCATTGTGAAATAGATCAAAACTTACTGTGGGTCTAGCTCATACTAGGTGGGGAATAAGCAGGAATGCTGGTCCAGGGTCCAATCTCTTCTCCTACTCTGCCCCAGAGCCACTAATCCTTCAGGGCTGCTCTGCCTAAGGGCATGCCATCTCTCAGCAATCTACTCACTTACAGTTTGCTTCCCCATCTCATCCTCCTGTTCTAGTCCATCCCTCACACTATAACCAACCTTATTTATGAGAGTACACTTCCATTTGACATCTTCAAGACCCATCTCAATGTAGCTCCAGATTTTCCCCTTTCTGTCCTTTAAACTCCATGCTGGAATTGAGCTGCGATACTAGTTATTGTCTACCATATTATATCTTTCTTGCTTGGGCAAATTTCTACTTATATGTCAACTCCTTTACCAATTCTATGTTTTCCATGGAGTTTTCCGTTACTTTTCCTTTCATCCTTACTTTCATTGTGCAGAATTATTTCCTCCCGTCTCTCTTAAACTGGACAATGCCCACAGTGTGTCCTAATTATCTGCCAACCTGGTTATCTCCTCCAGTGCAAGGAAAGAAAATCATTAGTTTCTGTACCCCTAGTACCTAGCAGGTGGCAGGGGAAAGAAGAAAGAGGAGATATAAAAATAAATCTCAGGACACATTTCAAACTCCGATAAAAATTCTTACAACTATTTGAACTGAATTTTCTGACACCTATTTATTGGCCAAGATATTGTGCATGTGTGTGTGTGTGTGCTTGCCCATATATGCGCATGTTTGCTTTTCTATTTCAGAATGCTTTTTCCCTTTACTTTGCCATTCTTTTTTTTTTTTTTTTTTTTAGTTTTAGATGGACACAATATCTTTAATTTACTTATTTATTTTTATGTGTTGCTGAGGATTGACCCCAGTGCCTCACACATGCTAGGCAAGTACTCTACCACTGAGCCATAACCCCAGTCCCTTCTTGGCTATTCTTAAATATTTTTTTTCTTAATGTGTTTGGAATTTTTTAGTTCCTTCTTTACTTTCAGATAAACAGAGATGTATGGTTTACATGACAATAAAAATAAAGCTTTTATGCTCTTTAATTTTGTTAATAAACAAGGAAAAACTCAGTTGTTTATAATGTGTTGTATCTAAAAAGGCAGGAATGTTTCATATTTTAGAAAACAAAAACAAACAACAAGGTCAAAACAAAGAAAAATCTGATTAATCAGAAATTCAGAAATCCTTTTCTTTTTCTTTCCTTTTGAGATAGCATCTCACATGTTGCCTGACAATCTGGGGTCAAACTCATGATCTTCCAACCTCAGCCTTCCCAGGTCCAAGTAGTTGAGATTATTGGTGTGCACCACTGCACTTGACCTCATTGGAAATACTTACTATACTATTTCATCCTGCTTTTGGAAAGATGTGTGTTTGTGTATATGTGTTTGTGTGAACTTTCAAGTACAAGTAAAATACAGAGCAAGAGAGACATCTGCATGCAGTGAGAGAAGGAGCTTGAAAGAGCGATCTGTGGTTCTCTTTGTGTGGTGCTGGGATATAACCCAGTGTCTTGTGTATGCCAAGCAAGGGCTTTGTCACTGAGTTAGACTAAATGTTCATATTTCTAACTTGAAACAAGTTAGGCAATATGTTTTACATGACGAAAAACTCATATTCAAAATAAAATGCCACATGATTAAGGGATCTTACCAGCCATGATGGCACAGGCCTGTTATCCCAGCTACTCTTGGACATTTGTGAGGCCGAGGCAGGAAGATTGCAAATTATGGGTTAGCCTCAGCAACTTAGCAAGACTGTGTCTCAAAATAAAAAAATAAATAAATAAAAAAGAATTGAGGGTGTAGTTCAGTGGTAGAACATGGCAATATTCAACCCCTAATACTGAAAAACAATAAAAAGAAAAATGAAAGAAATTAGGGAAATTTGGTGCTTTCCTATTGATTTATAAACACATTCCCTGCAATATTATTTGTAAACAGGGAAAAAAATGAATAATTGCCTTTTAAAATTTAATTTTATCTAATTTAGATCTCAGGTGTATCAGTCTTGAATTTATCTTAATTCTTAGTTTATGAAACAGACTTGTCACTGATCTATGCTTTGCTCTTTTTTAATTACTCGAGCCATTCATTCATAGAACTTGTTAATACTGTAGCATGTACTTATGCCCCAGGCACCCAATTCAAAAGAGAGAAACTTGGAAACACCTTACACATGGCCATCTGGTCCTCTGCCAAAAAACCCTCTACCTCTTTCCACCTGTGCAATCACCATTCTGGATACCATGCCCACTGTTTCCTTCTTTTCTTATTACTCAGTTTAATTTCACATTTACATATCCTCACAGTTATTCCCACCATGTTTAGAGGGTGTTTTCTAGTTTTTAATAGAACAATCCTGGAGAGTTCTCCCATTTCTGATATCATGTTTGTCTTTTAGTGAAAATTATGCATATGTTTTTATGGTAACTGATCATTTGAAGACTGGCATTGTCAACTGATCTAAAACCAATGAAGAAAATACCATCATGTGGCCAATCTATTGCAGTGCCTGAAGAAAAATGTCTATTCATGTAAATGTTTTCCTTTAAAATACTGCTGGTCACATAAACCATAAAAAATAAAAATAAGAAATTGGAAAACAAACTTAAATTTACATATCATTGTCTTAATTAGTGTATCATATCAAATGAACCTGAGAGAAATGCCATTCTTAAACAAATAGTGGAGCAGTGAGTAGAATCTGAGCTTCTAGCTCCTTTCCTTCCTGTGATTTGCAATAGGATTTTGGCTTAAGGTTGAAATTGTTATTAAAAAGACTCTAGTGTTTGATCCTCTTAATGGAAGTCGGGTTTTCTTGGTCTTCACATGCTTTAATTTCCTTCTTACAAATACATGTAATCAACTCTATTTTCATTAAAAGAAAACTTTGATTACCACTGTAGATTCTTTTAAAATAATACACAGGTTTATTTTCTTTCTCTATATTGAAGACTAATACCTCTTATTGGTAATATACTAATAATCCACTTAAATCATGCCTTTAAGTCTACTCTTTAAACAATCCTCTAAATTCACAAGAGACACTGGCCAAATAAAAGACAATGTTTAAAAGGAGCACAAAAAGTGCTCCAAATCCTAAGGTTTTTCTCTATGACAGACTTTTCCTCTTGTTTCTGTGTTATCGACAGTAGGCTCATTTACAATTAATTCATTTAACTGATGAATGTACTTGACATTCTGTACCAAAAGCTCTAATCATGGAAAGCCTGGTGATCTAAAACCCATCTTTGACAAGCATTCACTGCTGGAAGTCTAATATCAAAATGTCAGTCATACTGGAGCAACCATGCTCATTAAGTGTAATAAGTCCATCAAAAACTCCAAAAACTGCCACATCCATGCACATCACTCCAAAAAGTCAAGGTGCTTTATATCTCTGTGTTACAAAAAACTGTCCTTTAATTACCCAAATTACTTTGAAATCTTTAATTTTACAGTGTTTCCAAATGGGTTATTACTACAAATGTTTCTAATATTTGGTGAAAGTCAGATCCTGGAGTACTGTAAAATATAAAGTAGCTTCTACATTTAATTTTTTTTTAATTCTAAAAGGGATTATTATATAGAAAATTCTGTTTAATAAACCTAAAAAAATATGA
Source organism: Sciurus carolinensis (assembly GCF_902686445.1). Taxonomy (NCBI): domain Eukaryota; kingdom Metazoa; phylum Chordata; class Mammalia; order Rodentia; family Sciuridae; genus Sciurus; species Sciurus carolinensis. The sequence goes on from NC_062219.1 coordinate 90,885,374, forward strand.
TATACAAACTAAATGAAACCCTATAGTAATACACATTTTACTTCTGGGTCTATTTCTTAGTCCTTAATTTTAAAATAATATGATACTACCAAGTGATTATTTCTGTACCCACAGCAATAATGATATTTCTTGATTCCAAATGTAAATTATTTAGTATTAACATTGACTCTTAGAAATATCAAAGATTAACTCTAAAGAAATGCAAAACTTATTTGATAGATCATACATTTATGCAATTCAAATTCTGATTAAAGAGAACCACTTGAAATATAACTAATCTTGAATGCACAATTATAAGTGTAAACTACTTTATTGAAATGCGCATATCAGCTTACTTCAAGCCACATGAGAAACTTTTCACTTTAAGATGAATTTTTTACATCAAAAACATCTTTAAATGATTGAGATTTTTATTATTTTATTCTCTTCAAATGAAATCTCAAGAAAAACATGCTTTCAATAAAATATATATTCAGATTTCATTCTGAATAAACACTTCTATTTACTGTTGTAGCTAAGAATATTGTTTCTAGAATTACAAACCTAAATTCAATACTTGGTTCTGTCTTGTAGTAGCTGTGTGACCTAGGGCTAGATATTTAACATTTGTAAGTTTTAGCTTTCTCATTTCTGAACTAAGATGAAATGAAAGAACCTATTTTTAATAGTTATTTTGAGGAATAAATGTGATAATTTATGCAAAATGTTTAGTGTAGCATCTTGAAGAAAGTAAATGCTCAATAAATGTCCTGTATGAGAACAATATTGATGATTTCAAACAGTAGGAGTAACAGGACTAGCAATCCAAACTGCACATGTGAAATAATCTCAAACAAAAAGGACCTCCATGATCATCAGCTAACCTCATTTTATGGAGGAAAATATCAAGGGTCAGGCAGTTCCAGTGACAACCCCAGAATGTTTGCTATCAACTGGTCTCAACTATAACCAACTCTTACCCTAGTCCCTGCCAGTTCATTTTTGGAGAAGGTAATACAAAGAAACTACTGCTAAAGTCAAGGTGAAAGGAAACTTTTCTTAATGAACAGAGAGTAATCATGCATGACAGAAGAACAAAGTTAAATCACTTTATTTATTGCACAGAAAATCAATATGAGGTTTCTATCCAACGAATGTCTTCTATGCTGAGAACAAGAGGTTTTACAGCCTGAAGAATAAAGGGCTTAGGCCCCCAGGCCTGGATGTGTCAATACATGTGTGAATACCAAAATGCCTTAGGAGCCTGAAAACAAATCATCCCCTTGGCTGCCCTAAAATGTTAGCAGGGTCATCTTGTCAAAACAGTGATTGCTTAGAGAGAAGTCTAATAGGAATAGCAATAAATTTAACTGGATATAATGTCATAACCATTTAAAGTAGTAGATTGGACCTGACTTCCTACCCATCTGAAAAGAAGCAGATTCTTTGACAGAACTTAGGGCAATAATAATGTTCAACAAAATAAGCTGTAGTCATTCCTCAGTTTTCAAATAATTCTATCGTAAACTTGGGTTTTAAAATTATAATTGCACATTATACAAACATATTGGAAAAAATTTACATGCCAAATCTCCAAATGCTATCGTTATACTGTTCAAATCCTTACTGTCAGACTACTATTTTAATGACTACTATTTTAATTTTATTAAATAAGACTATTATATTAATTTTATTAAAATAGTAATTTAAAATTAAAATTTTAATTTTATTAAAATAATAAGTAAACAATTAATACAACCACATATAATATGTAGTTCTAAAAATGTTCTAAATGCTGTCTAAGGTCAGTTAAAAAAAAACCTTAAATCTCTTTATTTCATAATCTTTAAGTAATTTTGAATTGAATGTCTTTTGTAGATAAATACATTTTATATTAATGAATATTTTGACAAATAACAGCAGCACACAACTAGTCAACTAGGATTTATTGATGAATCCTCCATTATTAAAAAAATAACACTATTATATTCATGCCATGATTTTTGTAGTATCTCTTCAGTTTTTCCAGTTGTCAAAGTGACTGGTAGCAACCAAAGCAATGAATTTATTGCCCACTGACTAGACAAAAAGATATCAGACATTTAGGCTAAGATGGTGTGAGTCCCAAACCTGGTTAAAATTGTTTATTTTAAATCTCATTGAAAATTAAGTGCAACTTAACCCAATATTCTATTCAGCATTAAATAACAAAGTTAACCTCAAAGCAGTAATATTTTTTGATCTTCCAGTGACTTCTACATAAAATATTTTATTTGCTATACCAAATGACATTGCCTATATTTATAGATCTATGTGTGTGCACACACATGTGTGCTATAATGTGGCTTTAAAAATGGTCTAATAGGAAATGATTATGTGGTATACTAAATATTAAAAGATTGCTGGGTAACATTGAAACTGCTGAACAGATTAGTTCCTTAAGAAGTTGGAACTCTTATGTCCTATCTGTCATAATAAATCTTCATAGATGCGATTAGCCTTTTGTGCCAAGATCTCCACAGACAGTAATATGCACTGGGCCTCCAGGGGGAATTTTCTATCTAGATCTAACTATAAAGCTTTCAGACACCTTGGGCTGTTCCTCCTGAATATTGAAAAATACACATAAACACTGAAAGACTAACAGAAGTTCCTCTGAACTAAAAAAAAATAAAAAACCATACAAACACACTCAGATTTTTGTCTTTAACTCATTACTTTCAACAAAAGATGGTTAATAACACCCTGAATAATAAATGTATAAAAATATTTCCTTTGAAAATATACACACTATTATCTAATCTTTACCTTTAAATTATTCACTATTTTATGGCAGTAGTTCCGAATCATATTTTCCTTTACTTTTTCAATCATTTTTGAAAATATCAGGCAGAAAAACAAAACAAAACAAAAAATAGTAAAATTCATTGACATCAAAATTGCGCTTTCCACAAACAAAATTTCACAAAACTGTTAAAGCTATTGTAAGTTCTCCTTTATCTTACTATATTTTCTGAAAGAATGCAAGTAATCTGAACTATTTGAGTAATTTTTTTTTTCATCCATTAAACACATCTATAATGGGTATGGAGTGAAGCAGAATCTGAAGAAAACAAACTGCATTTGCCTTCAAGGAGTCATTTGCAATCTGTAAATAAGCAGGTCATCACCAAAAGCAAGGGTGCTTCTCTTATTTTATAGTCCATCATAGATTTGGGCTGAGCTAATTCAAAATGTGCTTCAGGACACATGTGAAAACAGAATTTGGGGAAATAGAAATATAGAAAAAAACTGACCAGGAGCAAGTTTGATGTTTAAAATTAACCAATAACATCAGGGGTTTAATGTTATTAGTATAGAGAAATAGTCTGACTTTTAAAGTTGGACCAACATTGTTTTTTTTTTAATTTGAAACATAAGATTTGGTACCTTTCCATTTAAATCAGATTAAATGTAGAGATGCTTTCAGAATTAAGTTAAATTTTAATCAAATTTAGAGATTTCATCTTTTTGAGAAAAAACATACAACATTGGGCAGTTTCTCCATCTGGAACATGTAGGATAAGAACAGAGCTTACAAGGCTACTAAGAAATCAAATGTGATGTCAATTTTAGGCTAAGAAGGGTTTTCTTGTAGATAGGAACTTGGGGAGTTGGGGAAACAGGTTTTGGGGAAAGGTGGAGAAGGGAGGAGCAGGTATTGTGTAAAGATGTCTACATTCTACTATCTGGACAGTAGATTCACTCATTCATTACTTTATAAGGTCTATCATGCTATGATTCAATTTTGGCTGCCTATCATTGTCACTTATGATGACTTTTACAGCTCTAGTTCCTTTAGTTCACTCTTGGAGATTCTAATTCAGTCAATTTCATGGTTGAGTCCCAGGACTCCCTATTTTAAAAAGCTCTATGGGTGATTCTGATGAGCAGCCAGGGTTGAGAATCACTGTAGAAGGCAGCAATGTTCCAGTTTATTTGTTCCTAGGTGAAAGGCTATTATGTGAACTTCAGTTAGAAATAGAAAAAAGGAAAGAAGGGGTCTGTGGGAAAGAGAGAGAGAGAGAGAGAGAGAGAGAGAGAGAGAGAGAGAGAGAGAGAGAGAGAGAGAGAATGTAAGACTTATTATGTTTTGGATAATGATCTTATTAGGTGAAAAATCAATGGGACGACGTTTCTTGAGCAAAGATTTGCACAGTTCAAAAATTTAATTCCTCAGTAAATAAAAATAAAATAAAATAAAAAAAGCCAAAGCCCTAAGAATATCATAGGATAACTAGTATAGAAACAATTTTTTTTCCTGGAAACCATGTAAAAGTATTTTTTAAATGTTGAAAAGAATTTTTATAGCAATTCATTACTGCTGCTTTGTGCTGTGTTCTGTAGGATGGTTTGGTGGGCACGTGCAGTGGGTTGGAATGAGTGCTATTAATAGGTGCATTTGTGAGAAGACCTAGAGTGAGAATGAAAGTATGAGTTCAAGCAGGCTGATGGGACTGTATGTGCAGCACCAAAGCAGCTTTAATAGAACAAACTCAAGTTGTTGCACAAATCTCAAGGCAAAAGTGAAGGAAAGAGATGCCCATTCTAGTGAGAAAGATGATCTCAGTGCAAAGAGGAAGTTTTTAAAAATTGAAAAATATAGTTAAGAAGATTCAGGAATAAAATCAGAAGAGGGGTGAGAAAAAAATAGATTATTTTTTAAGACTGGCAATTCAAGTTCAGACCAATCACAGATAGTTTTAAGCCCATGAAAAGTAAAGCCTACTGGGCTTAAAAAGGCCATGGCAGTTACTAGGTATAAACCTCCTCGGTCTGTGCACCACACATACCCTAGTTGTACTAAACTTTTTGCTCCAAGTGAATAAATTTCCCTAGAGTGATTCCTCCTCATGTTGTTAAATCGGTTTTCCCAAGAAATTTTAATTTGGTACAGTTTTCTCTTACTGTCTCTCTTTTACTTGGTACAAAATGAGAATAAACAATGTATAAAATGTATAAAAATAATAATAAATATATAAAAATAGCAATATATACCGCATCCATCTTGTCCTTGCATCCTTTTACAATTTGACAGTGGAGTTAAACTGTCCATTAGAAGATAGAAAAATATATTCAGTAAAAGGAAGATTTTAAATCAATATGGAAGGTATCTCAATGAGATTCACCTGAACATCAAATAACTGGAGAAAGTTGATTTCCTGTTCTAGTTCTGCTGCTAATTATTTGCTTTGATCACCCTTCTATATCTCCATTTCCTGATTTGCAAAGTGAGGAGTGTGAATAAAGTCATTAAGATTCCTTTCAACAATATATGAATTCCTATGGGACACTCCATAAATCTTCGTTAACATTTAATTTGCCTGAAATTTCACTTCTCCATGAAGTCTTCCTAAATTGATCAAAATTAGACAACTAACCCACCTATATTTAAAACAGACTTAGAAATTCAAGACCTGTCATTTTCTAAATTTAGACTGGATTTCTAAGCATAAAGTTAACATATACAACTTTTGCATGTGAGGCAAATATGATACGTATTTTTTTCTGGATTGGGGAGGCTTCCAGAGGGTACTGTCCAACCCTGTGCAATTAGGGAAGTTCACTACTAATTCAGAGAATAGTGACTCCACTATGAAGTCATCAACTTCCCTATGTTGAAATGCAGAAGTCATTTAAGTACCATCAAACAAAAACCTCTCTTATCAACATGACTTTTGGGAGAAAAACTTGAAATTCTTCTATGCCTTAGTCATTTAAATATCTGAAATCCAGGAGATAGATGAGAATGAGGAATTGTATTTCCTATGGGCATCAATGCTAACATAAAAGATATTCACTGATGTCAGTAACAATTCTACATAAATTAGTATATGAAGACTGAACTTCATTCCTTTGCCTTATAGACACTGAACTAAAGAAAGTCATAGCGAAGTCAGTGTTGTCATCCCAGTGACTTGGAGGCTGAGGTAGAAGGACTGCAAGACCAGCCTTGGTATCTTAGTGAGACCTTAAGTAACTTAGTGAGACCCTGTCTCAAGATAAAAAAAATAAATAAAAAGAGCTGGGGATATAGTTCAGAGGTAAAGCAACCCTGGGATAAATCTCCAGTATCAAAAAAAAAAAAAAAAGTCATAGCAAAGTAATGTTTGTGGCTTCCCTTACTATATCTCTTGTGAGCTATTTTTTTATATAAAGACAAATTATAACTACAATTAACTCAATTTTAATTTTTATTTCCCAACAGAGTATCCAAATCAATACTTTCCAAAACTTTTCCAGTTACCCAAGTCCAAAATTGCTCCCTTTTAGGGAAATTTAATATCTACATTTAGAAAATTCTATGTATAAAGTCTCAAACATACTATTTAAAACTCAATTATTAAAATTTTCATATGGGGTCATAAGAAAAACTGAGAAATTGTTAGTAAATGATAGATTCCTTTTTTGAAACACAGAGCAACTTAAAATAACATATTCATGACTGTGATCCTAATAATCCACAGAAAAAACCATTTGTGTAAGTACAGAACTGATATTAATAGAACCAAACAGAACAAGAATGAAGAAAAAATAAAAACTCCTCCTCAAAAGTGTTGCCTATCACATTCTTTAAAGTCTGCCTATCTTTTTTACTGAAGGACTTCCAATCCAAGGTACCAAAATGAAATATGCCTAGAATAAAATGAAGAGTCAAGAATAAGCAGGAAGTATGATTCTGCTTATTTCTTTAAGACAGGATCATATTGAACCACGGTGATACTCTATATACTGTTTCCTGTAGCACAAACCAGAATATGATATAAGGTTTGTGCATCTTGAACTTCAAGGTGTGTTGACTTAAAAACAAAAGAGGGACAGTTAATTTTTGTCCTGTAATGACACATATTTTTTTCTCTGGAACATATATGCATTTATAGGAGCTACAGAATGCATTAGAGTCAAGACATACTGACATCGATCCAAGGTGCCTATAACCTGTTAATAAACACAAGTTCTCTAGTTATAAATTATACCTTAAGCACAAAAAATCTATATTTTATATTTATTCTAGTGTTTAAAATTAAATACCAATTATGCATGCAATTTTCAACTAACATTTAGTGTTTCTAATTCTGATCATATTTAGAATTTATGCTATAGTATTTTCCTTGTCTCAAAAGAGCAAAAAATACTCTGGCTTTCATTTTCAATATGGATATTTGAAATAAATGCTTATATAAGAAACTGAAGATTTATCATGAATGTACAAATATTAGAGATTATTTTCCAGGATGATGTAGAAATGACTCTACCCCAAGACATAGATTCATATACTTGCATATGCCTATTCATCTAGGGCTTTCCTATTTCACAAAACTCTTAAAAGGGTATCAAAAAGGGCTTCTCAAATAAAACACTTGAATAATTTTACTGTGGATCTATAATTTTCAAATAGATGAAATGAAATATATATAAATTAGCATACTAATACAATAAGTCCTATTTTTTCTACAACTTCTGAATGTGTCCTTGGGGATCAAATCTATTTTCAGTTCTCTACAACAGATAATTCTTGAATCAAGATGAACTTTGATTCCAAAAGAATATACTAAAGAAGTTTTTTCATTCTGCTTAAAAAAACCTACAAATCTATTACAGGCTGAACTTATGGCATTTCTGAAATTCTATCAGTTCTAACAGCTGGAGACCTTTCTCTTAAGAAAACATGCTTTTCCCTGCAGGGTTCTGAAAACTTTCCCAGCAACACTCATTAAGAAAGGCCACAGCTATAGATTAGCCTTGCTGCTACCATTTTCCTTCTAAAGTTTTTTTTTTGTGTGTGTGTGTGACAATTTTTCTATTCAATAGTGCAACTATGTATAATTATTCAAATATAAAAGCTTATTGTAAAAGAATGTGGAGACATGGCAAAACTAACCAAAAACAAATGAACTGCTATAGCTTTAGATGTGGTTTTGTTTTTCCACTGTATTTACTCACAATTGCCATTAGGAACGATCTTTGTGAAAGAGACTGAGGGCAGATTTGGTCCATCACAGGGAGATAATGTTCCTAAATACATAGCAGACTAGTGCAGATGTATAAGAAACAAAGTAAGTCCCATCTTTAGTATATCAATGTACCATCACTTAGTTTTTGCAAAAAATAAATAAATAAATAGAGTAGCATTTGGGAATGTCTGCTTTCTAACATTAGCATACAATGAAGTGCGACTATATGAAGAAAAACATAATATGGTATAGAATGTTTATGGAAATTGTAATAAAAATACTGGGAAAGAAAGAGAAAAATCTACCCTCCCTCAGGTAAGAATCTCAGAATCTTAGAACTGTAAGAAAATTAAAGATGGTTTCCATTTAAACCTTCCTAGCAGAATAAAACCCTCGTCCTACTCCACCTCAGTCACCAATTCTCCAGTAAGTATATACACACACATTTCCATTTTACTGTTCAGAAAATCAGTGTTGAGACAGGCTGGAAGACTTCCCCAAGTCATCTTATAATTAGTGAGAGGTTAGGATTTGAGACAAGAAACCTTTTGACTAGATCATGTCTAGAAAGAAGCTTTGCTACTAAAAGAAAGTAAAAACATTTTTTTTTTGCTCCTGGTAAGGAATGCCTCTCTATTTATCTTGCACTGCTCAAAGAAAGGTAATTTCCCTTATAACAAAGAACTAAATATTTATGTGTGTTTGAATTGTAAATTTCAGGATTGTGGGTCCCGAAATCCTGGTGAGATGTATGAAAATATTTAGCTTTACCATATAAAAACATAGACACAACTTATTTTACCCAAATTCTATATTCATTCTGTCTGGTCTACTAAGCATTAAAAGGACAAAATATATTTTAAAAAATTTACTCTGACTTTTAATATGTCCCTCTCATCCTCTCTCCCACCATAAACAAAGAATTACTGAGACAAAAGAAAAATCTGTAACAGATTTTCATATTACACATGTGCTTGTGCACACACACACACAATTTTGTATAATAAAAAGACACACATCATCTCTATGTAAAATATGGCTTTTGATTGTGTCAATTTAAGATAAACATGACTATGTTTAAATTTCAGATTAACTTTTCTCCTATTGCTAATTGTAATTTTGTAGTCAGGAAAACATGGCTTGTTATAACCTACAAGAAAACCTACCCAGCTTAATGTATTGCATTATTGTTACTCAGTGGGATAGCTGATACCTTTACATGTGAGTCCATTAGTATTATAAATATATAGTGTTTGCTGGATCTTATTTTGTCATTGAAAGTAGAGAAAAAAGGAGAAAACTATATTATTTTTAAAAATTTTAAGGTCAAAATCAACTATATGTTTTTGAACTTAGGCACAGGAGAAAACATTAAAGAAATATAGTTGGTGAGCTGACAAAATTGGCTGCAACAAGTTAATTATTGAAGAGCATAGCTACTCTTGAAAGTATTCCCCTAGTAGACTCAGTTTTGTTGAATCTTATCTGCTTGAAACTGAGAACCTGTGTTGATTTACATTCTACTAATTCCTTTTCTTATTAAGCAAATTTGAAATAATGTGATATTTCTGGCTTTACTGGATTCCTTTCTCTTAATATCTTGCACTTTTCTCCAGGAAGGTCAAAGAGTTTAATATTAATCCTCTAAAATTTCTGTGGTATATTCTTATCCTTATTTGACATACAGTAAAACTATGTAAGTAGATTACATGAGATATACCAACCCAGGAGAATTGTTGACAGGCAAGCTTTCGTCTGCTATTTTTTACCCAACTTTCCATTTTTGTTGCAAGTTTTAGGAGCAGTCGTTCTTAACTGGGATGCCTATAAAAATCTCCCATGAAGCATTTTCAATCTATGCACACAATTCCTGAAGACATAGCAGATTCTGGGGAGATTGTAAGGAAGGTGAACTGAAAACTCCAGGTGGTTCCAAATATCCAGTTCCTTTGACCTGAACTGAGAACCACTGTTGTCTAAGCATAGTTTTATAATTTATGCACTTTAGTTCCTAAACATGTTTTCCTTTAACAATTTTCCTTGTTAAAAATTTTGTTTCACTATAACAACTGTATAATTTCTACCTTGGGACCCTGGGTTAAACACCATTTAGTCTTTAAAAAAATATTCTGAACCCTAAAATTTTTGATACATGAAGGGTAATTCATTTCTTTAATGTCTCTGTAATTTTTTACTTTGCTAAATGCATTAACTTTATTTAATGTTTTAATGATCAGCACAATTTCCAACTATTTAATTATGTATACATGTAGATTCAATATGCCGAAATTTTTGTTGCCAATTCTTTGTCAGTATTCTATGAAAAAGGAAGTCAACATTATACATTAGTCATGTCCCCTCCAAGTTTCAAGCAAAAGTAATAACCATGACAGGGTGGGATTTTGAAAGTATAAAAATTAGCCCCTGTTTATCAACATTATTTTCAATTCTGTAACATGCTAGTTTTCCTTTAATCCCCAAGAATTCCTTTGCTTTTCTTAGAATTCTCCCTACTAGTAGAAATAGTTGTCTTTTATAAATCCTTCTCTGTGAATACAATTCCATTTCTGAAAACGGAGCTTAAGCATCTTCTTTCTATTGCTAGCTGCAGAGAATTTATTCAAATTCCCTCTTTCCCAACAAATGGACTCTGAGGCTTAACAAGGATCCTCTTCATAGCTGGACATAAGACTGGGGAAACTGCATAAATACACTCACTCCAGCAATCTCCAGTACAGAATAGCAACCACATTCTACAAATAGATAGGTCTGCCAGCAAGCATTAAAGATACTGCAATGAGCTACCCTGCATGATACCCTGAAGAATTGAGTTTTCCCTTGATGGGCATAGCTAAGCTCTATTATCACTGAAAGACATTATAAGTGGGTATCTAGGAGAGGTTATGCACTGAAAATACACTTCCATCACAAAATTCATACTATCCCCCTTTGAGACATTAATGCAGACCAGCCATGTAAATATTGAACATGATCAGCAGGCAAAATGGAAAATAATTAACTTTCTCCCCATCCATATAATGTATTTTTGTCATTGAGTTTATTACTACTTTCTAGCTGTAGAAATAGGTAAACAGTATTTTGTTTACTTTGGGTGGCATTTTAAAAATTTATAACCAATAGCTAATAAAACCATACAAGAATGATACCCTCAGTATAGGAATAAAGACATTTCAGAAAACAAATCATTTTTAATTGAACAAGGAAACCATTCAATAACATAAATCTGGGACCCAATTACAAGATTTATAATATTGGGATTTAATGATCAAAGGAAATATATCACTTTCTCTTGACAGTATAGGAAGTAAAAGAAAAAAAGATAATCTAGAAATAGTAATGCTACATACTCCAAATCACAGAAACAGCCTCACAGGGAAAAGTGAGAAGCTCTCTAAGGGTAAAACCATAATTTATAACACAACAGGATCCTTCCTAGTATTTGAAAAAATAAATTAATAAATAAATGGCACATTTATGCTATTAAGCTGTTCATTAAAAGGACTAGGTTTTATTAATAACACATAGATAAATGTCTTATTTTACTCTTTGAATAACAACATTCATTACCTTTGCATTAATAGGAAAATGAGCATCTCATTTCAGACATATTTGGATGTTGAGCAGTTTAAAAGTGGCCAGATACAGAATACTGCCCATACTTGTTTTTAATCTAGCCAGTGAAATCTATGCATTATGATTCTAGACTGAATCTTCACTACTGGACTTTAAAACTTGTTCCCATTCATTGAGTTAAAGAGTGCTTGTTCAGCATAAGTTCTAGTCCTTATTCTTTTTAAATTTTTCTGAGTTTGAGCACTGTCTTGCTCCCATGCAAGAATTGTGTCACCAACCTCTGACTGCCTAGAGGGGAACATAGCTGCTAATTCTTAACTCTACAAATACTCCTTCTGTGTCTAGTCATCAGGAGCATGTCTAAATGCCTAAATAGAAAAGTGGCTCATGAGCACTTGATCTTAGAAATGTGCTTTTCCTCAGTTGGTAATGATCAAGCTTGAGAAATTTTTATGAAAACAAAAAATCAATCTAATTGTGCCATATTTTTTATATATTTTTATGTTTGGGGAAGAAAATGTTCTGCTTTTAGAAGAGATCATATTTAAGAGATAATCATGTGTAATGTCCAAAAAAATCAAAGGATTGAAGGACAAGATCAAGGAAACAATCTCTTGGAGCAGAAAACTTTCCCTAGAGGAGGATTCCTTGTGTCCCTTCAATGATTTTTCATTTTAATAGTGAGCACACTAATTGATCACAACATGTTAATGATTTTATTTCATGAAGTTCAACCCATTGACACTAGATGAATAGTAATAGCTATTGAAAACAGATATCAGTTCTCTAAAGTTACCTGAAGATGCAACATAATGCCAAGAAGTGGCAACAGGCTTTTTTGTAGAAATTGACAAGTTTGGGCTGTTGATGTAACTCAGTGTCAGAGTGTTCCTAGCATGTGGACCAAGCCCTGGGTTTAATTCCCAATCCTGGGAAGAAAAACAATCTAGAAATTGACAAATTTGTTCTAAACTTCGTTTACACAAAGGACCTAGATTAGGCAAATCTGCACGAAAAACCTAGATTAGACAATATAATCTTGAACAAGAGTAATGAAGTTTAAGGACTAAAATTCTGACTTTCAGACTTAACTACAAAGCTATAGTAAGTCTAAAGACCATGGGATTAGCATAAGGGTAGACATACAGATAAATAAAAGAAAATAGAAATACCAAAAAAAGATCTACTTATGGGTCATTTGATTTTTTAAAGGAACCAAAGCAATACAGTGAGAAGGGAAAATCTTTTCAACATATAGTACCAAAATTATTGAATACCCATGTGGAATAAAATGAACCCTAACCTATTGCGTCCCCCTGCCCGCAGAGAAACACGAAACCGGATCAGGGCAAGTTCTTTATTTTCTGCAGTCTGCTTCTTCTGGCTGGCCAGCAGCGGCGGGCCGCTCTTGCAAGCGCCTTACATTACATACAACAACCAATCAGCTTATAGATCACGAGGGGAAAGCATGGACAGTAATGGAGCACAATAGTGTGGATATAGCAATCATGCAGTGTCCACGAGGACCCATGGCCAATCACATTAACTTCCTCAAAATACGCCACTTGTTGGCAGAGAGTATTAGTCTGCTGGAGGTACCTGGTTTTGTTCTCAGCACTTCCTTGGCACCTTGCCAGGCGCCATCTTGGCCACGCCGAAGGGCTGGGGGTCTGCAGTACCCCGACACTAACCCCTATTCCATATCACATTAAAAATTAATTTTATATGAATTATAGATCTATATGAAGGAAGACTATAAGGGAAGGTTTGTAGAAGACTATATACATGAATATTTTTATGACCTGGAGGAGCAGAAAAGATCATAAAAGATCTAGAGAGAAATAACAACAAAGTATAAAAGAAAAATATAATATACCAGTCTTCATAAAATTTAAAACTTCTCAGCAAAAGATGACATTAATAAAATACAAAAATAAACCACAGAGAAATACTCCTTCCTTCCCTTTCTCTTCCTCTCTTTCACACACACACACACACACACACACACACACAAAACTTGTGTTCAAACAATCCAAGTAAAAAGGGAGTAAAGACTTGAAAAGACACTTCACAATAGATTATGTAAAATGGCCAATAAGTGTTTAAAAAGGTGCTAAACCTTACCAGTTATTACTAGTTATTAAGGAACTGTGAATTAAAATGTTGGCAAGGACATGAAACACTGGGACTGTTATACATTGTTGGTAAGGGAACAAAATGGTATGAGCACCATAGAAAAACTATTCAGCAGTTTGTTTCTTTGTTTCAAGTTTAAAAAATACTCTAAACTACCTTTAAACCCAGGAACTCTACTTTTCCCAAGAGAAAAGAAAATGCATGTACTTACTTAGATTTTTATAAGAATTCCAAACAGCCTTATGCATAAAAACAAATTGCCTGAAAATAGTCTGTCAATCAGAGAATGGATGAACAAATTGTGATAGAGTCGTATAAAGGAATAATATTCAGCAATATAAAAGAATTAACTACTAATATACCCAGTGATATTGATACCACTCAAAAATAATATGTATAGCTTAAAAAGTCAGAACAAGGGAGCCCACATTGCATGATTCCATTTATATAAAATTCTGGAAAGGGCAAAACTAATGAATGATGACAAACCATAACAATGACTGCCTGTGGAGGAGGGGATTGACTGGAAGGAAGTTAACAAGAACTTTCTAGGGTGAAGATAATATTCTTCATCTTGATTGAGGTCTTGGTTATATAGGTAAGTAGTGGTCAAGACTCATCAATATATTTCTCTACATGAAAATTTGCCTCAAATAAAAGGGTACAAACTTTCAGTTGTAAGATGAGTAAATTCTAGAGAGTTAATATACAGTATATTAACTCTAATAATAACCTTTGTATATTTTAAATTTATTTTATCTACAGGACATAGGTAAATTAAATAGGCTAGCCTAAGAATGGAAGATTAGCTGTGGCAGAGGGACAAGGATGTGAGAATGCTGGAAGATGGAGGGATAGGCTGTATGCTAGGCAGAGCACACACAGTGGATGGGACACCTTTGAAGGTGTTTTTTTTTTTTTTTTTTTTTTTTTTGATAACTGCACCAGAATAGCAGGCACAAAGCAGGAACAGGATCACCTGGCTGATGGTTTCTGGCTTTCCCTATAGTACTTGTAGTACACAGCCAGCTTAACAAGGAGGGTTTCAGGCAGACAAGTGTCATGATCTGATTTACAATTTTAAAAGATCACCAGAGTGTTTGTGGAGAATGTTTAAGAAACTTGACAAATGGCACATGGCCAATGAGTAAACAGCTTTCAACCCTTCCCTTAGAGTAAGTGAAGGTTCCGTTATGTTTGGAATCATGAGTCTCTCTGTAGTAGTATCAGTTGCACAGGAGAGTAGCACAAAGTACACCTTCCAGTCCTAATTAAGCCTTCATATTACCATGACTTTGATGCATCATGATGTCCTCGTGAAAGACCAACTAGATGACTCCTAAATTCCTGCCTGACTCATGAGAACTGTGAGGAATGTAAATATTCATTGTTTTTGTAAAGCCACAAAGCTTTAAGGTAATTTGTTAAGTAGCAACAGACAACTTGTGTAGATTATCTTTTTCATCATAATAGAGACAGCTCTTCCTTTTCTTTCTTGGATCCACTTTTCAGCTTTATTCCAGAGGTTAGGAAAATATATAACAGAACATTTTTAACAGAGATATAGACAGACGTTTATCCATATGAAAAAGAAGAACAGAAAACCAGAACTAATTTGTATTTTGTAAAACAATAAACATCATTCTTATCCATTAGGAAAAATCACTTCAAAATACAAATAGAGTTTAGTTGGCAACTGGCATATGAAAGAGATACAAATCAGATTCATTCAAAACACTCTGTAGTCCTGTGTATATATGTTGATGTATTATCTACCAGGCACATCTATAGAGATACATAAAAACAATGTACATTGTAGTTTAACAGAACACTCATACATGCCCTTATTATGAATATTAATAAAATAAAATTCCATTTATATGTCTACTCTTAAAGCTAATCATATCTTCTTTACATTATGGTTGAAACTTTAAGCTTTGAGTCAATTCACTAGCAGCCCAGAATAACCATAAATATTATAATTTACTAATTTTGAATTTCATATATCTAAAATTTCATGATTAAAACCTAGACTCAACTCAACTGTAGGCTTACTTCTTTCTTTAAAGCATAAGACTTAAAATTAACTGACGAGCCATCACAAAAGAAATGAAAAACAGACTTTAATCTTCAATTATTCTTACTTTTTTTCCCTAATTATAGGCATTACTGTTTGGTCTTAAGTTCTAAGGTTTGCTATAGCAGGCTTAGGATCTAATATACATAATAATATCTAACTTTTACGTTAGAGGGAGGTTTAGATAAAAAGAGGACTGCCTCTGGGTGAATTTAGTGGGGAATTAGCTGGATGTTGCCCTCCCTATTTTCTATTTCAGATGTTACTTCTCTGCCAAAAATTGTCAAATGAAAGATTTTCTCTAATAAAGGTTTAACATTTATTGCTATCCTCTAAGATGTTTTCTTCTACAAAGAGAGTCAGCTTTGTTGTTTCATGTATTGGGCATTTGCTAGCTACTTTTAGCTTCTTCAGTTTATAAAATGCCCTGTTTGCTTGTGAGTGATTTGATTCATGCTTTATTTCATGTTTTTATACACTGGCAACCAACAGTCACCTCAAGTGAAGAAATTCTGTGTTTAGTTCTTGCTCCAAAGAAGGAATTCAAAACAATTTGTACTCCTTTTTATCCCTACAGAATCCTTTTCATACACTGCCAAAGGTCCCCTGTTCCAGTTCTTCAGGCTACACAGGCTAAATCTTGAGTAGACATTTTAGAATTGAAAGTTATTTTTACATAAAAGCATCAGCCTAAAAATAGACTGGCCTCAACTTTACATTGTAATTCTACTGTTTGTAGATATTGATACTTCTAGAAAACTCAAAATTGCCCAGAGTTGACAAATGACCGTCAAATCCAGTCATGCATTTCTTTTTTGTCTATGGTTACTCTAGTGCTCCAACTGCATCTGGGTAGAATCAACAGAGACTGTATGACCTTCAAAGCCTAGAAAGTTATATGACCTTTTACTCCCCAAACTTGTAAATCTCCCAAATAGATTTTGAAGTATCTTGAAAAGAGTCCTCTCCCATACTCTCCACGTGGTTTTGTTTCAATCTCCTACTGAGACAAAGTTTGCCTTCGCCATAAGATCTTCAGAGATAACCTAAATTCTACCCTCATCTCCCCAAGTTCACCATAGAGAGGCCTAGTCTCATAGTTATATAAAGGACCAATAACAGCTCCATTGCCTCCTATCTCAAGGACCTTTCATTTTTTGTGTATGTGAGAATATTTGGTATTAAAATTCACTTTCTGAGGTTTTATTTATCACTTTGGAATTTTATACTGTATTAAGAATTACCACAAACATTATCAGCTGTACTTCAACATGGTTTCCTTGTTGACATTAGTTAAACTTCTGATCAGGTCATATTATCTACTAGGAAGGGAAAGATGAAAAATCATACATTTGATGTGTATAATTTATGTAGTGGTTTGATTCCAAGGGGGAAAGAGAAATAATCTTTACCCTTTCTGTGAGACTCCTGGTATGCCACTGAAATTCTCAAATGCTCTTTCAGATATCCTGCATCAAGATGAAGTCTGATTTAACTCATCCATCTTTCATCAAAGTAGGGTCTTAAAAGTATTCAGTAAGTCTTCAGTGTTTTCCTCAATTCCCTTATCTCATCATAAAATAACAACAGAATAACAACCAAAAATGACCTGGGTTGCAATTATTCCAAATGAGGCTCCCAATGCCAAGCAGTTGTACTTCTGTTATTTTATCCTTCATTTAAAAGATAGAGACAAACTTCATTCATTTGGGCCACGTTTATTTCCTACCATGTATAAAACAAATACTGGTAATAGCGGTTTTAAAGTCTAGAAATAGAAAAACATCACTCTTGAGAATCACAGTGGACAAGGTTGATCAGTAAATGAACAGTATAAAAGAGTGTGATCGGTACTAAAAGTGGAAATATATACTGTGTGCTACAGAAGCAGAAAGGAATGTCAATGGAGTTCACAGAGAAAATTTGCATGAGTCAACATGTGCAGTAGGACAGAAGAAAGGCAATTCCTGTAAATGTAGGATGCCCCGGAAAGCAGAGACAGGGTCCCCAGCAGGGGGTTAAAAAGGAAGACTGAAATCCAGCTTTCATTGCCAAGCCAGAGATCCTACTGGAGGTATATCAGCCTAGAGAGGAGGTTATTTTTGTACCTCCATCTACTCAGGAGTATCTTAGTGTCCGTTTCATTTCCCATAAAGTCAACTTATATCACATCCCATAGGCAGCCCTGAATGTGGGTGATGTTCAGAATATGGAGTTAATCTCAGAAGCCCTATAGACCCACTGTGGAGTTTTAAGTAGAGTGATGATAAAATCAGATATTTGTCTTTTTCTTTAAATTTACAATCTTTCTCACAGCAATATGCAGGATGGGCTAATGCAAACAAAGGTTAAAGGGGCAGACCTAAGTGGAAAGAATGTTATGTTAATCCAACTGAGAAAAGTCCTGAAGGCCAGACTTAAAGCAGGAGTGAGTGAGAGGGATGGAGAATAGGAATTGGCCAAGTCAGGGAGTTTCTTCACATTGCTTGAAGGATACTTTGGGACAACTCCTTGAACACTGACTGGCATAAGACATTGAGAGGAGGCCTGGCATTCTTCAAAGCATTTGCCTATTCCCTGAGCAAGTCTTGTGTTTGCTTCTCCCCTGTTGGATGAGTGCTTACTTTGAGGGAGTTTTGCCTGACTTTGAAGTTGAAGTTAAGAATACCAGTGTGGTAGCACATGCCTATAATCCCAGCAGTTTGAGAGGCTGATTCTAAGCCAGCCTCAGCAACTTAGCAAGGCCCAAAGCAACTCAGTGAGACCCTGTCTCTAAATAAAATACAAAAAGGGGGGGGGGGAATGTGTCTGTGTGGTTAAGTGTTCCTGAGTTTGATCCCTGGTACCAAAAAAAAAAAAAAAAAAAAAAAAAAAAAAAAAAACCACTCACTGAATGTTTACACTGGTCCCACTCATGACATCTCATTTCAATGTTAAAATTTCAGTAACTCCTCCTGTCAAATAATTGCACTTTCATCTCCTTTGCCATTTTTCATATTGATCTTTTCTCCTATTTAAAGCTGACTCTAATAATGTGATCACTGGTTCCTACCACACAAAACTGGAAATGTACAATCAAGAAGAGATAAGAAGGTTATAGAGGAACAGAGAGGCTCTGAAATCCCACTGCCTTTCGCTTTGTTAACTCCATACCAATAGGACAAAATAATTCTCCACTGTTAGTAGCTTAGAGAAATTGAGAAATTAACCAACCACCCTGTACATTCTGTTCCTTAGTTTGATAAAAACTTTCAGAAGAAACTAGCAGAGTTTGTAAGATATCCCAAAATGGACTCAAATGAATTGTACACAAACTATGGCATTTGAATTATTTTGCAAACATCACAGTCACTCATGAAATTAGATTTTAATATATCTAAATAAGAGACTTTAACTTCAGCCAATAGGATCACACATTTGAGAGCTAATAAACACACTTGGGACATTATTGGCAGGATATGCCTTATAGAAGAAGAATTATAACTAAGCACATTTCTTTTTAATGTTAAGAACATTATTTCATAGAACTTATCAAGTAAAATGATTCACATTTGTTAGGCTACAGGGTCAATTGAAATCCAGAAACCAGATCACTATTACAGCATGGCATCAATCACTTAGAGCTTGAAATGGGACCCAGGGATATAGTGTTATGGCCATATTACCCGAGATTTTGTCTACAGTGGGAGAGTTGTTTCTTGTAAAACTAACTATAAGCTTCCAATTCCATAGGCTCAGATTATGAATTTGAAGAACTTCATTTACTTGTTTCTTCAGTTATGTGCTTATCGTACCTAGATTACATGCTGGCAATTAAATAAAAAATGAGTATAACCTTGTCCTGACCTAAGAAGTGGATGGCATGTTTAGAAACAGGTAATATAAGAGAGTAGGTATGCACTGGAAATCATGGATCCAAGAACAGAAACACATAAGCAGGGAAAACAGAGGAGGGTTTCCTTGAGGTTGAAAGAACTGAGTAGAGAGTCAGAGAATGCACACAAGGCAGAGGAAGGAATTTGAGAGATCAGATGGTGTTGTGGTGGAGGAAAAATGCTCTAGAATGAAGTGTGCCATGGAACAGGAAGTCATCTATTGATCTTGAGGAACTGAAAGCAGTTTGGTGTTGCAGGTATAATAAAAGTCAGTAAAATAGAATGGCAATGAAGAGATCCATACTGTCAGATTTAATATCAACTTTTCTTCAAATTTTATGAACTATAGAACTCTTTCTCAAGTAAAATTTATTTCTGAGTTCTCATATATTATTACAAAGATAAGCAGTGAATAAAAATCATCCTATATTAAAATTTACCCCACTGTTTGCATGTAAGCATAGTTTAAAAAACACCTCGGTAGGAGATGACACAACAGTAAATGTTATATAGGGGAATGGAGTGGTCCCATTTGAAATTTGATTCTATCCCTTGGCTTCCAGGGTGGAGAGTGGGTTCGATGATACTGGAAGCAGTAATTTTCAAGGTGATCAATACCTGAGAGAAACAAGAAGCTGGGCTTCAGAAATATTTGAGGGTTCAACTGGCACAGGTAAATTATTTATTAGATACTGATTGTGAGGGAGAAAGAAATAGCAAGGATAAATCAAATTTCTAAAGTCTATAATTAGTTTAGGGACAGAGAAGTCGTTCAACATTTACAAAATGTGTTGGGGTGGGGTGAAGACAAAAATGGTGAATATAAAATTGTATAAAAAGAAATCCAAAGCTTGGAAAAAAAGAACACAATCAGATGTACCTCTGAGAGTCATGATCATCATCGCCATAATCACAGCTCCTATATAAGGAATGCTTACAGGTACTAGGTTCTGGGTTACACGCTTCCTGGGTACTGTCCTGTGTAACTCTGACAAGAAGTTGAGGTCTTGACATATATATCATGATGCAGATCATATGACTAGAAGAAGTGGCAGATTTAGGATACTTAGATTGTCTTAAGATGCTCTTAACCACCCCCAAACTGATTTCTCCCAAGGAAGCATGTAGAACACTGAATCTCAAGGGCAGGGCACATTCTTTAGAGGATATGCAGGGGCAGAATTGGACATATTCAATATTCCTTCTCAGAATATAAAAACAGGTAGGCAGTCAGAGGGCAAGTATATCAGTAAATGTGTAAAAAAGTCTGATCTATGGCAAAATAAACTCAAGGGAGAATTAGATGAAATACAGTGCTTATTTTAGTTAAAAGTATTTAAATTCAAGATTTTATTTTTAAAAGACATGATTCTGATAGAACAAAAACCACTTCCATTAGAATAGTCATAGTCTTCTAATTTGGTCACCTTTACTCATTATCTCTTCAAATTACTAAGAAAACAGCACCTTTATAAAGAGTAAGTAAGTACAAAATGAAGTAACACAACTTTGTTGAATATGTGACTTTTAAAAAGTACTACACAGAGAATTTCTGTATCTTCTGCAAGGCTGAATTAGAAGATATAGCTCATTATATAATTCAATACAACCAGCATAAAGAACTATGAGGTAAAGTTCACAATTTTGTTAAGGAAACGTCTGCTTATCCCAAATAATTTGAAAAATTCTCTTCATCTGTCAATGAGAACTTTTGTTTGACTCCTAGACTCTTGAAATATGGTGTCTATTTCATCCTTGTACACTTTTGACTATTTTCAAAATATTATTTTTCATGCTTGTTAGAATATCTATAATTCATATTATAATTCTTTGCTGTTTTCAACATGATATAATATATATATATATATATTTATATATATGTATGCCAACATGATACCATGTATATATATATATATGCCAGTTTTTAGCCTTTAATTGAAAGAGTGGTTGAGGAATGCACAAACCATTGCTAACTGACATTATTTTTGGAAATCTCATACTTCATAGGAGACAGGGACAATGTGATCTAGGTGTATGTATCCACAATCAGCACTTCACTCATTATCAAACTAAATGTAAAAGATATGTCTTTATTGATAAATCTGGTTAATCTATTATGATGGTTGTATTATTGGATTCCCTTCAGTGAAAACACAGGCATTCAGGGTATATGGATTGGCTAATACTGTTAAACAGTCTTATTCTTGAATGAACTATAGGTAGATTTCATTTAGGTTTATATCCTGGACCTTTTAGAGGTAGGATACACTGGTTTAGCCCTGATCATTCTGTGTTCAGGCATTAGATTAGGAGGATTTCTGATTGAAGATTGCTTACCAAAGGTCACAGAATCCTATTTCTGGAGTGTTGCTAGGCCAACCTCTAGTTAAAGTTATACACAGGTCAAAGTATCTAAAGGACAAAAACCTAGGCTTTCATTGAGTTTATATAACAAAGTTGTTCCTCATTTGCTAATGAATATTTATCTAATAAATATCTAAATGTATGATAAATCTTTAACTTAGATTTGCTTTCATCATAACCTGGTATTGAGATTGTGGGAGAAAAGTTCACTCTCAGCACTTAGAACTACTTGCTTATTCACCACTATCTAACCAAATACACACACACTAAAAAAATAAAAACAGAAACAAACAAACAAAAAAAAAAAAACACGAAAATTTTGCCAAATTTGGCTTCCACCAGTTAAAGTGAGTGCTATGAAATCATCAAAATCATTAATATGACAAGTCACCACAAAGTCTTAGGAAAGAAGCAGAAATATCTTTTTGTTACCAACAAAACTATTTCGTGAATATGTTTCTGAAATGATCCTTGCTTTCTGCAAAACACTAGTAACAAATGCTCAAAGCACATAGACTAAAAAACATGTGCATACTTAAAGGTGTAGAGAAAATTCTTCACAAATGAATGATACATGAACATTATGGTTGAAATTTTAAATGAATAAAGAGATCAAAGGGCAAAATCACTTTTTGAGAAGGTTGAAAATATAATAAAGTGAGTTAAACTTGTAAAATTAAGTTTTACAAGTGCATTTTAAGAAGAGATATATGAAATTGCATTTGATTCCTTACTTTGATGCCAGAAATTGAATCTACATTTTAAAGATCTAAATATGTTCACATTTTAAATATGGATTATTTTGCCTTGTTTCTATCTTAATTCAAATTAAAAAAAAAAAAAGCAGAGATACTTGGTAGTACCATAATCAGGTCAGTTAAATTCCAACAAGTGATTCAACAAAATACTCTAGTATGACACCTCAAAATTATTCTGAACACTGGCATCAAATATCAGTTCTCCTACAAACTGGACATGACAACTCTCAGAGGCAGTACCAAATAATTTGGTTATCAAAAATCTCTCTCAGATGTTTCCATTTTCCAAGTAGGGAATACTATTGAATCAATCAAAACTTATTAGGGAAGTCACAGATAGGAATCAGATCAACTACAAAACACCCACAATAATGAAAGACTCCAACATACAACCTAAATAAAATACTGTAGCCATTAATTGTTTTTATTTTAAAAATAATTTTTATCATTTATATAGATCATAAATTTATATAGATGATATTCCTTTTTCTCGTCTTCTTTTTGGCAGGTGGGGGATTATTAATCCCAAGTACAGTTAAACAAATAAAGCCTTTCACAAACCAAAATATCACATATAAAATCAATAGGACCAATTTAATTCAATTCCAAATATATACCTAATAAAATACATAATTGTGCCCACTGTAACACTTGCTATAATTGAGAGTGACTTAGAATAAACTTTCAACTTTTTATTTCTATTTTTGTCTCTTGTTCACTCTAATGTAAATTGTCCTAAGCTTGCAAGAACATCTATGCAGAACTGATAATGCAAAATTAATATAGGATAAAAGAAAACCATACAATACCACCATTACTAGCCACTCCTCCCTACAAACATCAATAACTAACAGCAGTCAAAGCTACATGAAATCCGTTCGGAAGTTAGTTACCTGGAAAGAAACCAAGCCAAACCAAACTGTTTTTTTTTTTTTTAAATGAGCACATATTAGCCATTTCTCACAATCAGAAATGTAAACTAAAACTAGTCTTATTTTACCTTTGATGTTCACAATATTTGAAGATATAAAAAAAGTTTTTATGAAAAAAGTAGGAGATTTTAAAATTTGCAAAGGCCAAATTGAGCAGGCAGCATGTAATTTTTTGAGACAATTTTGGTTCTGAATATTGCCACATTTGGATGGACACAATATCGTAGTCACTGACTACATGTAGCCACTAAGCAACTGTAATGCAGCTGGTCAAAATGAGAAGCATTGTGAGTATAAAATATGGACCAGATTCTGAAGACTTAAACAAGAAGGTAAAATATCACATTGATAATTTTATTTTAATTATATATTAAAATAGAAATATTATAGTTTTATTTAGTTGAATATGTTAAAAAGAATTTTGCCTGTTTTTAATTTCTTACATATAGTTTCTAAAACATAACCCTTTTAACTACATATATGGTACATATTTGTGTCTTGCATTGTATTTCTATTGGATAGCAGAGATGTAGACCATATGATATGTGTTTTAGACCATTATAATGTGTAGTAAACCTTGGAGAAAATTCTACTTCACTACTTGCCTCAGAACTTGTAAAACTTAGCTACATAGTACAGAAGAGTTTTAAAACCATATTTCCCACTGAAGATCTTGCACTTTTCCATTGTCTAGAGGCATAACTGAAAGATGTTTTGAAAGTAAAAAAGTGATAGGAAGGGAGGATTTTGTAAACTTCAAGTATGGGCTCAAGCTGATGTTAGCTTGATTTTTTTCCTGGTTCATGAATCTTGTACATAATTCCTGCTTCAGATGGAAATTCTTTTTTTTTTTTTTTCTGGGTGGAAGTTCAAGGACAGTCAGTCAAAGAAAAAAGATTGGTAATAACCAAGGCAAATGAGCATTTGTAAGGATCTAAAGCACAGTCCAAATAAAGGACCAAAAAGGAAAAGGTGGCATGAATAATTCATAATTCATTAGAATTTAGGTCTCATCGCCTCTCCTTTTCCTGTACTTTCTCTCCCTCTGTTCCTTCTCATTTGCTTTCTCCTTCTTAGTTGAGACTCCTGTTTACCCTCATTTTTCATATGCTGGTTATTTTGTAGTTTCTTTCTCCTCTCCCATTTACAATTGTCATCTCCCTCACCTTTGGTTCCTTTTTTCTCCATTATCCTTTTTCCCATCTATTTCTATTTCTTCTTAAATTTGTATTAAGTGTTAATAACATTGACTTGAAATATATTTTAATAGACCTTATACTCTTTCACCTCTTTTTTTTTTTTAGAAGACAAGACACAGGAAGAAAATGATATGGGAGGTGAGCACCAAATATATAAGAGTACTTTTATTTCTAGGGGGGCTCTTTACTGAGTTGTGTTTTTTTTTGTTGTTGTTGTGTTTTTGTTTGTTTGTTTGGTATTGTCCTTAAGCTTTAGTGGCCTCCTCCTTGGCCCATTCCCTAATGTGTGGCACTTAGAAATGTAGGTTAGCAAATTAAAGACTATCTATTATTCATGATCTTGATAATATGTACTATGACTAATATGTCAGAAAATGTACTAAAACGTGCATTTGATTATTTTAAAGTGCCAGACTATGGGGGGAAAGTTCAATTATTGGTTTTAGTGTTTGAAAATAGAAAAGATGAGAAAAGAACAAATCTAAAATCATGACAATTAAGTTTTCAAAGTGGTGTTTAACAGAATCCCTTCAAAGCTAGGATAAGTTAATTTGAGATTGCTATTATGGGTTTCTTGGAATGTATTTCACAGTAGTTCAGTAAAGACAGTCTTTTCTGGAAAAGACATGGCCGTTCAACTCATATAAATTGGTCAATTTACATAAATAAGATGTATGCTTTGCATTCTGCTAAAAAAGTAACTACATGGTTTAATAACTGCAATGTTGGTTAAGTATCAAAATAATTTCTGGTTAGTAAAAAGTATAAAACCTAGACCTAGACTGACCTCTTCCTAACACTCTCTTTGATTATTAACTATGAATATTTTCAAAGGCAAATTTTTAAAGCAATGTTTCAATGTTATGTCATTTATAGCTGCCTTTTAGTAATCCAGATGTTAAAAAATTAGACCCAAACACAGGCACTGTATCTGGTTATGACTGGATCTGATTACAATTGGGATAATAAATCAAAATCTTTGCTTTTGATGACTCAAGGCTTTAAATTAATAGAGCTTTGATATTATGTTTAACAAACATATTTTTACTATCACATAGTCTCCAGAATAAGCACTTAAATTATCCATAACCAACTATACACCAAAACATAAACACACAAAGAGAATCAGAGTAATTACCAGTCTTACCTTATTATGAGTTTGAGTCTGCCCAACCAGTATAAGGATGTTGGATGAGATGATAGACAGGCAGAAGTTAATTAGAATTATGGACCTCTCAGAGCGTATATACCTAGCCAGAGAGAAGAAGAATGTCCAGTTTTAATATTCAACAGATGAAGAATTCTCTATTGTGCAATTGGTGGAATTTGTCTAAAAAAAAAGAAGCACTAAAACACAGTCTTCACACAAGTAAAAACAAGAAAAAGTTTTTTATAAGTATTTTTCTTAGAGACCCAGTTTTATAATCTATGGCATATTCAAGAGTCCTTTAGATTTATTTTCTTCTTTAGACATTAGTGTGGACAATATGGCATTTTTGAAAGAGTCTAACTTGCATATCTGTGATCATGATAAATTCTTTACTAGAAATAAAAAATTTCCTTGAAAATTCATCAATTAGAGTTATTACATTTATATATATGGATATGTGTACATATAATATGTTTGGTATACCATGTACTTCAACCAATAGAACTCTAGAACCAAAAGGAAAACCCCACACAGATGCTCAATTATCCATCCTGTTAGCTACAAGGATATTGTTACTTTCATGAAAACTTTCATCCACTCAAGCATTTTAAGCATTCAGATTGTTAGTTATGTTCCTTCTGAATAACTGTTCCAAACAAAAGAAAAAGAAAAGAAATCTTTATCTCTATAAGTGACTTCAGTTAGCTGGGCATGGTGGTGCATGCCTGTAATTCCAGCTATTTAGGAGGCTGAGGCAATAGGATTGCAAATTTCAGGCCAGTCTTAGCAACTTAGCCAGACCCTAACCAACTTGCTGGGACCCTGTCTCGAAATAAAAAAAAAATAAATAAAAATAATAATAAAGCCCAAAAGGGCTGGGGGTGTAGCCCAGTACAAAAAATAAAAATCACAAACAATAATTCACCATTAGGCCAAAACATTATTTGGTATCTGCCATTGTTTTTACCCTTATGAAGAGACATTTATAAATAATATGTTACATGATTTTTAAGTACATCAAGAATGTAGACCATAGCAAAATCTGCTCAGAATCAAATGTTCTGCCAGCTGTTTACCCTGAAAGGGTAAAATAACTAAAAGACAACCTTGTACTTGCTGTGTGTTTCAGCTTGTTCAATTTGTATTAGAACAGGGAATCACATTCCACAGCAGGCAATGTTAGGAGGGGGTGCCAAAGATGTGGAGGTAGGTAACTTTGCAAGACAAAATGTACCAAAGTTCATTCTTCACCCCAACCCCTTCCTTCTTTGAAAATAATTTAGGCAGAAAGATGCCCCACATCCCATCATATAGTTTTAGAAATGAAGTTAAAAGAAAAATGGGAGTAGTAACACCAAAATACAAAAGGGAGATTTTATAATAGAAAAGAAATTCATCTATTTCACAAAAACAAAAACAAAATGAAACAAACAATCCAAACAGGACTAACCTAGGTCAATTCTCAACACAAAATGGCTTCAAGAGATGGGGAACCTTTTCCCTTTGTCATGAACCTACATATGTAATACGCCACACACTGGGATGCTAAAGATCATCAGCTATTAAGTTGTCCTCCTTTTTGTGGTTGAAGTAAATAATAAAAAAAAGTTTAAGGACTTCATAATATTAAACCTTTATATGATGTTAGTTGTTTCTAAGACAGTAAAACACAGTTTTAGAAGTTTCAGTGATATTTTTGCTTTGCAAATATAGTAAGAGTAGACCCAGAACTGACCAAGAGTCTTAAGATGTTTCCATTTTCATCAATATTGAGCAATGTTGCTGCTTTGAAAATTGCTTTGAAATGTCTCTACTTTTCAACACTTTTCTCTACCATTTGATGTTTTAAACTAAATTTATAAATGCTTCTTGTCAATATTCCAATTAAAAGAACACGTTCAATTGTTCTTTGATGTAACAATATAATTATACAGAATGTATCAATAGGTGGACAGAGCACACTTTTATTAAAATTTTTTTTTCAGTTCTGGTGATAAAATGTGCTATAAGCAAGTGCCCTACCACTGAGCTACAAATTCAGCCTTATATTAAAAATTTGAGGAACATTTCTGATAAACTACAAGGAATACTAACAAATTTCAAAATAACATATTACATATAAAAATTTGCTTGTAAAAATAATATGCTTGTACATTTTAAAAATCATTAGAACACAGAAAATGCTAAACATTTTTTATTATAAAATAAGGCAAAGGAATCTTTACATCCTTATGCCTTCTAATAATGTTATATGGTAAATATGGTGTTTATAAAATGTTTGGATTCATCATACTACAAGATTCATTTAGTAGTTCATGAGCCTTGACACTTTCAAACAGTGACTATTACTTCATTTCTTCTATAGGTGGATAGTCAGTTGATAATCCCTTATATCTTAGGAATACAGATTTGTTTTATTTCTTGGAACTTTCCTTCTATAATTCTCAATTTCACATTAAATTTTGATAGATCCTAGGAGGTGTTTAGGTAATTCCTAGAAAACTATTATAGGAAGTGATTTTCATGGATTTTATGACTTGAAGAAAACTTCTTTAGGGACTAATGAATACTGTGTTTATGTGATTAAATATTACATATAATTTATCTGACTCTGTTTATACTAGAGTTAATCATATGTGTTGAAGGGTGAAGAGAAGGTGGAATTGGTGCCTGAACCCTAAGTACTGAGAATTGGAATTTAACTCTAAATTACTTCAAGGAGCATGAATTATGATGCTAGCATGACAACCTAGTATTCTGGGTCTTAAATGCTACCTAATTTTAAAAAGAAAATGTCATTCACACAATTATAGGAGAGAAATCTTCCCAGCCTTTGTCCATTTGTATATTTCAGGGCAAGATGCCTGACTGAGTTCCAAACCCAGGATTGCCTTGCCTACCAATGCCACACCTAGAAAATAGTTTTTCTTCTATTTCTTGGAAATGGCCATACTTTATCAGATTGTCCCACTTCATCTGCAGTTTTATTACTATATAACTTTCTCACAAAGATGTAGAACTTCTGTTATTGCTAACAGGCCAAAATATGTACATATTTTATTTTTGTATGAAGTGTGAAAATTCTTAATAATTTTGATAATTAAATATCTTTGACTATTACTTTTTATTCTCAAAAGAGTAAAAATTATAATGGAAAACAATTGTTTTTGAAGGATGATAATTCTAGTGACTTCCCTTTTAAATTGTAATTGATTTTTATTTTCTAACTGATTATTAAAAATTTACATAAAAGATAAATACTTGGAGCTATTTGAAGAAGGAACATAAACTTTTACAATTTTAATATTGAAAATATTCAGAAAACAATAAGTAATTATCTATAATTATAGTTATTTCACTTTAGATCATTTTAAATAATATACATAGATGAAAGAAAGATGTTTAACATTTGGAATTATAAAATCCATTAGTAAGTTCAACCATGTGGTTAGATACTTATTCTCAGTATGTGAATAGATATAGTCAATCTCACAGGTCTAATTCTTGCTAATAGAAAAAACTCATGTTAGAAAAATTAGAGAAATACCAAATTTCCATGTAATATCCAATAGATTCAATTTCAAATATCATATAAGAGAAAATTTCAAACACTTCTCTGTGTTTATGCATTTGTCTGACTTCTCATAATCTATTTGTCAAAACTGATTTATACCAACCCACAACCAAAAAATCTTTCCTAGAGTAGTGTGGTATTATGTTAATACTTGAATATTAAAGAAGAGCTTTACTGGACATGCCAAAAACATGTGTTTGAAACTTGAGATCATATTTCTATAAAAATTAATTTGTATCAATTAAACTTTTCAGCTCAATAGCAAATTGGATAAATAGATGCCAGAGACTGAACTTGAGGTATAAGAAAGCCATACTTAAATGTAAGCAACTTGTTGAAGACTACCATCATTTGAATTGGAAAGAAAGTGTGTGTGTAAACATGTGTCATTTATTACAACTTAATCATAGCAATTATAACTGTTATAAATATACTGCTTTTGGTAAATAAAGAAGACAGGAGATATATTATGTTTATCATGCTCTCTGATTTAAGTGAACAACTGAGCATTCCATTTCAAATCTATCAGTTGATTACATACCTCCATAATGCTGCATAGACAACTGCTAGGGTGATCAAGGCCAGGCAAGAAAGGCCACTGCCTACTATCAGGGTAACTGAAGGTGTACCAGAGGATTCCATGATCTATAAATTAAAACAAACACACACACGGGAAAAAAAAAAAAAAAGGAAGAGAAAATTTATAACTGGGTTAAGATAACTTTAAGACTCAGCAAAACTAAACTACCATTGAAAAATGGCCCAAATAGTTCTTGTAGTTACCAGATAATTAGCCATGAATCCACTCAGTTCATGTATTTTAGCCTCTAAAATGACTGATTCTAGCTCCCCCTTCTCTCACACTGTGAAGTAATAAAGTCTTTAGAGTTTTAAATGCTGATTATGGCACATTATAGCTTTCTAAAATACAGACCTGAAAGTACAACTTGGTCAACATTCAGATGTTAAATGTTCTGTAACTGAGATCATTTTTCTTCAGCTAACTACATTTCAGTCATTTCACAATATGATTCTTGGTAAAATTTATCTCTATGCTCCCATTTACAACTCATTATGTTACCCCAAACTGGTACATAGATATTGAAAAATTTTCAAACTTTCTGACTTTTGACAACTTTGTTCTAAGTCAAGTATTCTCACATTATATTTCACTTCCTTAGCCTCTGAGAATTCAGAAGAAAATAAAATATCAAATTTAAGACCTTCAGATGTATTTTGCAATTTTTTTCTACGAACAAAATAGGTGGAGATAATTTCCTCAATGCCAGTATCAGTCCCTAAAATTGTGACCTTGAAAAAATGAACCTATGTCTTTTAAAACAAATACAAAGATTACTAGCATTCACTCATCTGAGAGGTTTCTTTCCTGACACACTAATGTGACAATAACTAATGAAATCTGTTGTTTTTCATAAATTTTATACAGGAAGTTTGAAGAAATACACTTTAAGTGTATTCTTAAACCTTAGGTATGCATATCAAATTATATTAGTATTTTTGTCATCAAAATAAGTAAGAAGGATGATGCTTATTTAGGCCAAATTTAAGCAGAAAGTCACTTTTACCTGAATAACTATTTTTAAGTATTTCAATTCTTGTGATATTTTTTCAAAATATATTTGGTGAGAATAGTATTTTTAAGACAGTTCTACACAGCTTCCTCTTTCAGAAACTATTTTTGCAAAATTCATATACTTTGAAGGAATGATCTTACAGTTCCAGACAGCCATGCTTTCATGAAAACTTCATTTGATTAAAAAAAAAAAAGATATGTATCCAAGGACACCCACAGAAATCTGTACTGAAAATATCCAATGCAGATATGCAATGTGTTTGGCTACAGTGCCTGGGGTCTTCATTCTACTACTAACAGTATCCTCACAAATTCCCCAGAATAGCTTTCCAGTTTTAAAATAAAGGTTATATTGGCAATTATTTTTATTCGAAAGTTTGCAGCATATTAGTAATACCATAGGAGTACATTCATATAACTGTACTGCAGAAATTTCAAGTTAGAAGACATAAAATTGAGTAGAATTTAGTTATAGCACACAAACTAGAATTCATTACACCAAGCTTCTGTAGCTAAGGAGAAGAACCCAATTTTGCCACCCTGCAACCTTTTCCATTTCCCCATTTAAAATGCAGTTCCCTGGAGAAACACTCGCCACAATGTCCCTGCTTTTGCATTAAAGCCGTGTTTTCCCTTTGTTACTTACTATTTCTCTAGGTTGCTGAGCCAAAATGGCGAAGGTAGAGAGACGATCACATAAGCATTTCGTATGGGATGCATCGGTAAGCACAGTTTTACATCCCTGGGTGGACCACGTTCCCAAAGACTCGTTCCTGCAAAGGGGGTGGGGGGAGATCGGGATAAATACGCCTGACAGCCAAATCCGTAAAGAAGAAAATGCAGTTTAATTGAGAGAGTCGTCTACTGTAATTCCCGTACAGGAAAAAAAAAAAATCTACTTGTTGTTGAACAGGACGTAATTTAGATGCATCTCCAGTTATGCAAAGCGAGAGTGGGAAAAAGCAAGCAGGCGGCGGTGCGGCGTGCAGAGAGCTGTCCAGTGCCGGAGGTGCTGAAACCGGGACTAGCTCTGTCCAGCCCTCTGCGAGGAACGGCGGCGGCAGCGGCGGCAGCTAGAGCAGCCGCCAGAGCGTTGGCAGCCACTTCCTATGCTCATCGGATCGTTTCAAACACTCAGGGTGTAAAGAGGCTTTTCATATTTTCATACCAGCTCTGATTCCCAGTCCATAGTTTGGACCGTGAATGCTGGCTTTTAAAATGCGGATTTCTCTGAAAAGCCTGCCTAAAAGGTTACATAGCTTGGGTTGGGTGATAGGATCTTCTTCGCTGCTGGTTAGGGATTTTTTCCTCCCTTTAGAATTAGCTGCTGTGAAAATTTCACCCTGGAAACGGGAAGCAGCAGCAGCGGCATCAGCTGGTTCCGACTTTCATTGCCTTCGCCGGGTTTCCAGGGGAGGGGTGGGTTTCAGATATAAGCTTCCCACTACACACTTCTCTCAGCTCAGAGCTCCTCTGAAGCCCTTGACATTTCCCCCCCTCAACTGCCTCTTTGCCCTGGGGCAGAAGGATTAAGTTAACCCCAAGTCTGCTAAAACATTTAGAAGAACTAAATCCACCCCAAAGTTCAGTAGGAGGGGGAAAGAGGGCCTGGTTCAATTTTCTCTTTGGTGTAGCCATTCAATGTGCTAAAGCATATGGTTTATTTCCCACCCCAGCAGAACAATAAAAATGGTATCAACCTACGTCTTCTTAGCAGGGGGTGGGGGCTGGAAGGGAACCCTTCCACCCCCAGCTTAACTACTCTATAGGAAGAAAGAAAAGGGAAGGAACGGGGAAAAGCTATAGAGCTCAACCAATCAACTTTATTATCATTACACGTGTTCTGTGTTGAATGCACCAATTGTCACCTCCCCTCCCCCAGGCAAGGAAACTCTCCAGCTAGCAAACCTGTATGTATGAGTGTGTTTAAATTTTAAGCCAAGTTACTATCTGTGTTAAAAATGACTATAAAACTTGGATTGAAAAACACATGGCTTGAAGTTAATTTTGAGGTGATACTTTTGATTTGCCTTCTACATCTTTGAATGCCTAAAACTATTGGCTTAAATATGCATGCAGTCTATTTCAGAGACTCAATGAGAGGTTTCTCTGAGACAGTTGGACTTCCAATTTGAGTTACAGAATATAGTTCACACTTATCCATTTTTGGTATATATAAGCAATACCTTTTAATATTCATGATTTGCTATCATTAAAATTTATGACTCAATACACTCTTAATTACAACTCCTTTTAAGAAAGAATACATTTTATTTGGGGAAAGTTAGATGAAAATATACTGAACTTCCCCCAAATACCTCAAAGTATTAGTCAATTTGAAATGTTGTCTCTTTTCTTTTTTTGATACCATACCATCATACCAAATTTTCAAAACAAAATCAGTTATACTTTCAACTGCAATAGTATTAAATTTAAATTCTATCTTATCTTAGCAGCACATCAATTTATTTCATTAGTTGTCTGTCTCTTATCTTCTTGTAACAAACAGTTAAGGCCAAATGAAAAACATACATCTCAGCTGATCAAAGTTTAAAGAAGGAAGATACACTTAAGAGAATTTGACATATTTTAAAACACAACATCTGCATTATTCATTCTGGATGGCAGTTTTACTTTAATGCAGTATCTCTGCTTTCAAGATGGAGTCCAGTACTAATGCTTTTCACATTATGTGGTTATGCCCAATAAACTGATTCAATATCTTAACAAGGAAGAACTTTACTGTAAATAAGACTTCATATGAGACACAGTTATATATTTATATTCATGTAATGAGAGTTCATTACTCAAGATTATATTAACATCACTAGACTTTGGTTGTCAGATATAAAGTCTATATTCAATATAATGTTGCTAGACTCTGAAGATAATGCAAATTTTACATGACATCTTTAGAAAACTGGGTCAATTTGCTTTACTCAGTACAGTGATTGCATTGCTGACCTGGCCCAGCCCCAGGCAGAATAGGGAAGTAAATAACTGTGGTCTCTATGCTTTAGTCCTTCACTGTTCCCTGCACTCCCTGCCTGGATATGAAATATTTCTAATCTCACAGAGGCCCTTTTTATGTGTACCTTCCTGAGGCCACATTACCTGTGTCCTTACCTTTCTTCATAACTATTATCCCTTTAATGACTTTATCTGATTAAATTAATGTATATTAAGGTTTCAGATACCAATTACAGCTTAACATATTTCTCTTAGTTTAAAAGAAGACATATAATTCAAAATAATATGTCTGATAGGACAACATCAGAATTTGAAATGTGTTAGTAGGAGAGAAGATCTTTTGAAGGGTGAGAGGATAGCTACCAAACTCTGTACTAGGTTGCTCTTAAGATTTGGGTAATAAGTGTGATACTGTTCTAATGCTAATATTTATATTGTTTCATAAAATTTCTTGATATTTGAAGATCACATAAAACTTCCAATTTTTAATGACTAGTATACATGTAACTGTTACTGCAAACCCTATATTACACACTGCCTATATTTTCAAACTTTTCATAGTTTATTCCTGTTGTACAAAATTCTTTGAAAGCATGGTGACCATGGCTAATTGATTTCAGGGAGATCTTATGAAGCAAACTGATATATTGTAGAGCTAATGTGAATCAAAGCAACTTCCTTATTCTGCACAGAGCAAGGGTTTTAAATGTGGACTATTGAAGTGGTCATATTATTCTTCCAATGTCATAATTTTGCATGGTATAATAAATAGCATATCTGTGAATTCTTCTTAGTTATTAAGTCTCATTTGTCATCATGAAGGCAAACAGATACAGTGAAGTATGTATGAAAAATAAAGATATAATGAGAGTAAAATACTGATGATATCAGAAACAAACAGAATGATGTTACAAAATTATAAATATATATATACACATATACATATATATAATTACATGGATCCTTTTCATAGTTTCTTTTGTATAAATTACATAAATTTTTCCAATAGTTTTGAAACATAGCTATGCTTGCAGAAATTTTATACAAGTAGTGCAGTGTTTGTTGGCTACACCTACATTCACCAATGTTAGCTGTTAGCTGTCATCTGTACATTTTATCCTTCTTCCTATTATTAGGCTGGCTTAAAGGAGGAAAGAGTCTTCCTGTCCCAAGCATCTAAAAGTATATATCACCAACACAATATTCTATGAAAATATAGGGCATAAAATCTTTACATTACAGTTTATGATTTATTTGAGGCCTTTTCCCAATTTTCTAGGAGTCTAAGTATTTCTTTTTGGATCTGAGTATTTGTTTGAGTTTTTATTTTATGTAGTTTTAAATAATATAGCATTTACTCAAATTCCCTGGTTCTTAAAATAAAAAGGTAAGAAATGAAATTAAAGGGAAAATTATCTGCTTACTCAAAGAAAAGCTGTTCAGTAAAAAACTGATAGCAAAAGTTAGTAACATATTTCAAAACTATTTCAAGAAATCACAATTCTAATCTTCTGAGATATCAACTCAACTAGACATTCTACCACAGCCATTCTTTTATAAAGCTGTCCATTCTGCTTAATAATAAGTATGCAAGTTATTTATTCTCAATAAGTTATATACTTTAGGAAGTTCATTAACTCAATATATTTAGAATTCGTTTTTTCAAAATCAAAATAGCTACAACAGCAATTTTACAAGATTTTATATGCAATTTCTGACTATACTATCTTCACATTATATGTGTACTAAAAGAAATTACCTTCTAATCACAGTAATAATTAATGCTAAGAATTGAGTAAATCTACATTATTTTAAAGCACATATTATATCCCAATAATGATGTATACTTGGGTCTTAGTGAAATACAGAAATGTCAGTAGTACTTGAGAAAATGTTCCAGATTTTGGATAGAAACCGTCTTTGAAATCTACTTTTAAGGACACTGCAAATACTGAGAACATTGGTATCTTAGCAAATATTAGTATGTCTGAACAAAATGAATCATAAAATTAAAAAGTTTTGCTGGAAGTAACCTTAGTGATCATCTAGCTTATTGATTTTCAACACTTACTGTACATTAAAATTACCTGGAGAGCTTTAAAGATGAAACACTGGGGTGGGTCCTGAGCATTATTACTTTACTTTTAATGCTCTCCAGATGATTCTAGTATACAGTCAGGGTTCAGAACTACTGATCTGTCCCAATCACTTAGCTTTATATATAAGGAGAGTGAAATGCAGTGAATTTTGGAAACTTGTTTTAAGTCAGAGTGAGAAGCAAAGTTGGGCTTCTCACTTGGAGACAAAATGATTTTATGCTAATTTTTAATCAAAATATGTTTTAAAATAGCATGTAATGAACATGTCCTATGAAGTTATAAGATGATCAGATCTAAATACATGATATGGTACAATATAATTATATGAATCTATATTTTTAAAGCACGTATTACACCTAAATAATGATGCATATTTGGTTCTTGGTGTAAATGATACTTATAATATAGAGATTTGGGGAGTACAGGTGAGAAAACATTCCCAATTTTGACTTGAAACAGTCTTTCTCCTATAATGTACTTTGGTTTTACTTTAATTTGGGGAGAAATAATCTTTTCACTACAAAAAGAGCAAATCCAACATAAAGCATATATACTTCCCTTATTGAGGTAAGATTTAGAGGCAGGCATTTCTTCACTAGGAGGTAGGTTTCTTGTCATCTCCTGCACTGGGCCTGGACTTAAAGTGGCCCCTTCATACCATAACATCATGTTTACAGTTTATTATCTATAAGTTATTCAGTTCCATGAAAACTCTACACTTAGATCTTCCTCACATTTCTCTATTAATGCTTTCTATCCAACACTTTAGTATTAATGGATAAACTTACCTCACTTTCTTCATTTATAAAATCAATATACTCCATGCCACATTAGAATCTTAGTGCTTTTGAGAACTGTATCTTATTGACTTTGCATCCCTGACATGCTGCTTTTGCACTTAGTAGGAACTTAATGACAAATGTTCAGTTAACTTAATGATGCTTTTCTTTTCTGCATTTCGAGGGAATGTCTTTTAACCAAAATATATTGTTTTAGCTCTAATTCACTTGCTATCCTTCAGTATATAGTGGGCATATAATCTGAAGAGTATCAATGGATCTTAGTAGGCACATCTATTTGCTTTTGGTTTTCAAATATCATTTGATGATAAGCAAAGTTTCAACATCCTTTGATAATTATGTTCAATCCAGCAGGAAGGCCTGAGTTTTTACTAACCAACCAGTCAATACACATTTAATGAGAACTTTTCAAAATCAGATGAGGTAGAAAACACTTAATTAAATAAATACATATAATTAGTATTTTAGAGAAACTGAAATTCTGTCTGGGATGATAATACACAATACAAGAATGTTTTCTGTTTTATTACTTCTACAAATTATTCCAGAAAATGCTGTTATATCTACCTTTCTATTCCAAGTCATATCATTCTTGCCTGAATTCGTCACTGGGCTCCTTTTTTCCCCCTTTTGTTACCTCCTCTTAAGTTCAATTTCAGTAGAGAAGACAGAGAGATCTCATTGACAAATCTGACCAACCATGTCACTCTGTTAAAAATTCTGTTAATGAGTCTTCTGGTCTAACAGAGTAAAAGACAAAACTCTTAGAGTAGTCTAAAAGCACCTATTCTGTCTGGATCCTCATCTCCTCTTTACCTCTCTAATACATTTGCTTTTGTCTGGTATCACCAACCACAATGGGCTCCTTGTTGGGTCACCTTGGTATTTCATGGTAACTGTTGTCTTGTCCAAAAATGTACTCTTTGAATATATTCACATTGCTTGTTTCCTCACATCATATAAATCTCTGCCCTTACATAATTATATCAAAGTTTCTGTCACTGACTATCCAGATAAATTAGAAATTCTATAATCTGTAGTAGGTTAAAAATGGCTAGAAATTCTACACAACCCTTCCCATCAATAGATGGACTCTCTTCCCTCTTCTTTTAAATATGGATACACCTTGTGACTTGACCAGATGAATGCAGTAGAGGTGATGAGTGACTTCTGAGCCTAGTCCTCAATAATTCTTACAGTTTCCACTCTTACTTGAAATGCTGCTGTTATGTGAGGTAGCCCAGGCTAGACTCATTTAGGATAAGAGAATAGCACCAATCACTAGGCATGTAAGAGAAACCATATTAGATCATCTGGCCCTAGGATGAACTGCCAGATGGAGATTCATGAATGACAACAGATGAGCAGAGCTCAGCCTAATAGCTGAACCATAGAATTGTGAGCAAATAAAAATCATTGTTTTAAGCCACTGACATTAGAGGTGGTTTGTTATATAATCAATATACTATCCAAGCATTTCCTACAATCCCTTTGCCCCTACTTTGTACTGTTGTTGCCCATAGCACTTACCACATCTGACACACATATACATACACCACATTTTATTGTGCCTTATACAGGTCTTGTTTTATTGCAAGTTGAATCCCATATTAAGCAAGTCTCTCAGTATCATTTTTCCAATAGTTCAATTATTTAAAAAATTTTAGCAGAGGTTTTAAATTAAGATAAGTACATCAATTTTTAGATAGTGCTATTGCACACTTAGCAGACAACAGTATAGTGTATATATAACTTTTACATACATTAGGAAACCAAAAACATTGTGTGACTAACTTTATTATGATATTTACTTTATTACAATGTTAGAACCATACTTGCAATATCTCTAAGGCATGCTTTGTAGGTATATATTTTTAAGTTCATTTTTAACCTATCTTTTGTCACCAGAATGTAAATATGTGGTGATGGCAAGAAATATTATGTTCATTTCAGTACTTCCTAATTCTAAGATAATCCTTGAAACATAGATTGGGTGCTTAATAAATATTTGTTGAGTGAATACCTGGTATAGATTTTGATCTGATACACTGGACTTTCCAAAATCATTCATTCACCAAATAGTTATTTCCCATCTGCCTCATGCAGGCACTATGCTGGGTTATTTTGTGGGCATATTAGATTTCCTCTGTGCCTTTTGGAGCTTGAGAGTTTTACTGGAAATTATCTTGGAGGTATATTGTCACTGCCTCTTTGTCATAAAATACACATAAAAATTAAGAATATGTCACTCTTGAGGTCATTGAACATTATTTACAAGAAAGGTAGCATGAGTTTTATTGCCAGTAACATCTTTTTTTGTTGTTATTTTAAATTAGAAATAATGAGAATAGAAAGGAGTATGGGAAGGAATAACATTAAGGAAGGCAGTCTACCAGGTTATAAATATGTACAAGTATCTTCAACATGATTTATTAATAATTAAAGGTTAAAATATGCTAGCTGCCATAATTAATTACTCAATAGGCAAATAATAATAATCACTCTAATGAAAATAACAGCTAACATTTATTGAGTGTCTACTCAATGTTAGGTGTTGTAGTAGATACTTTAAACACATTTAAAAAAAAAATCCTTAACCTGAACCCAGGTGTGGGGCATGGGGGTGAATTCCTGTAGTCCCAAGTAATTGGGAGGCTAAAATGAAAAGATCACATCAGCCCACAAGTTCAAAACCAGGTTGGGCAACATAGATTCCATCTCAAAATAATAATAATAATAATAATAATAATAATTCCTTAAATACAATGCCAACATAAATATTATTCTCCCTCTTGGAAAACAGACAAATGATCCTGCCTTCGTCCAGGATCATGAGGGCATTAGAGAGGAAAAATCCTAGAGTTGAAAGTTATCTAAGTATCTCAATCTATAAAATATGCTTATACAAGCCCCACACTGCCTACTTTTATGTTGAAAAGAAATAATAGAGCCAAGAGATTTTAACTTTCCTAAGGACATCCAGCTGATAAAAGGGTTGTGTCAGGAATTGAACCCAACACTGTATGTTCCAAAGCAGATTCTTCCTCCTCTTTTCTCTCAGTATGGGATAAGCAGTTAGAGAGCACAGTCAAAGTTAGGAACATATCCAAAAGGGTGAAAGAGTATTGAGAACTACAATCTTACAGAAAATATATGGGGAAGATTTCATGAACAAGTGATTGGCTTAAGGTCAAACACTTATTAGAATCAAAAGATATAGGTTGAGAATGGTCATTGTGGGCATGGAGGGAGCTATTGAGAG
Organism: Sciurus carolinensis; assembly: GCF_902686445.1. NCBI lineage: Eukaryota > Metazoa > Chordata > Mammalia > Rodentia > Sciuridae > Sciurus > Sciurus carolinensis. The sequence goes on from NC_062219.1 coordinate 90,925,731, forward strand.
CCTTTGAGTTAATGATTTTAGTAGAGGGATCAGATAGAAATTAGATTGCTAGAAGTTTAAAAAGAAATCTTATGATACCACTGAGTTCAGCAACAAAAGGAAAAGAGTGCACACAAGTCAGATAGCACAGAGACATAAATTTTTATCAAGTATGCTTTTACTTTGAGGTGGGAATCAACCTCTTAACACCTTATAATGTAGACCTGTACCGTTAGAGAGAGAGGAAGAGAGGAGATCATGATAGGATATAGCAATGATGAGAGAGAAGTGAGAGAGAAGTTCCCAGAATTTGATTGAGTAATGATGAGGTTCTTAATATCAAAAAGGAGAAAGAAAAAAAATAATTTCTATTAAAATTACAAGGGAAAAAAGTATTACTGCTTTTAATAAAATGGAAGAAAATCTAAGAGAAAATTTCCATTTTTATCACTCTAAGTCTTTTTTCCCTCAGAAATTAAAAAAAAAATTAGAACATTAAAAATAGCAAAATTTAAAGAGACAATGTGGGGAATATGGAAATAGAATTTTGAATGGAATTGAAGATGACAGCTACTATATACTTCAGTTAACTGATGAATTGTGTATGATATGTCTAATAGAACAACAAAATAAATTTTAGATCTGTATATAACTAGATTGAGAAAGATTTTCAAGTTGTTCTTGGGAATAAATAGGGGCAGGTCTTAAACAATTAACTTTTTTCCTATAGTTTATTTTCAAAAGACTTTGAAATGCATTGGATATTGAGTGTTAGTAAATCCTCAAAATCACAGAATAATTACTTCTATTTGAACATGTTTTTCCCTCAAAAAAAGAAAAAAAACTTGTTTATCCTGTTTATCTGGGCTAGTAATCAGTTTTTAGTCTGATATAATTTGTAACAGCTGATATGTACAACCCTGAAAACATAGAATTACTTAAATAAAATAAGAGTAAATTTAAGCATTTGTTACCTTCCACACTACTTTTCAGTAATCTGGACACTGCTATTTACAGTGGTAAGTGGACCACCATAAAATCTATCACATAGTACATCACTAATTTATTATCAACTTGTTCATTTCCTGATTCTAATGACTTTTGCATCACAGACCTTTGTAAGAGAATTAACCCCAAATGTGATTCACATAGAAAAAAGTGTGGAAATATACTTGAAAAAAATATTAACAGTGTTTATCTTAGGGTATTGAATTATGGGCATTAATTTTTGCTCCTTTATAATTTTCATGCTTTTGCATTCATCCTAAATAACTATGTTACCTCTGTAATCAGAAAAAAAAATGATTTTTTGAGATTCAAAAAAAAGAAAGTAACACTAATGTATGGTTATTTGAATATTAATTCTTTCAGAGTGTGTATATGCGGAAATGAATATTTCTTCTTAAGTACTTTCATAACTTGAACCAAATTGTCCCCTCACAAGAAAATTAAGATACATTTTAAAATCTGTAAATATCTTTCAATGTGTATATGTGTTTATATGTGATTTAGAAACATGAGAGTTACAATTTTAAGTGGATTCTAAGTCTTTTGCTCTTAGTTATTAGATCATTTTGCAGCATATGGATATTTTCATTCATTCTACAGTCACATCATCATGCCCTGAATTGAATTAACAATGGTTTGACCCACAGATTGATGTCCATTTTTATTACCTTCCACTATTTACTGAGGAGGGATAATCTTATGTAATCCTGACTTCTGGTGATGAGGTAGATTTTCCAAAATGATATTTAACTATGGACCTATAATAGATATCTTTAAGATATGACCATTATGTTGCAGAAGACCTCACAAAAAAGACATCTTGTAAAGTAGTATATAGTCCTTGGCACGCAAGTGAAAGACAACTGTTTCTCCTGAAAATGGATCTTACGTATCTTAGGGCAAGATTATGAGAGTTACAGATTCTTCCACGATTCCTAACATCTCTAAGTCAAATAATTATAAGATTAAGCATTACCTACCCAAATGTTTCAAAAGCATTCAAACAAGGTTGTTAAAGGAGCATCTATGATGTATAATAGTCTTATATAGACTAAACCATAGAAAAACAAACAAACAAAAAAACCCCAGCAAAATCACTGAATAAGCATCTTAGGTAGATTATACATTTTACACCTCTCCTACTACCCCACTTATTGTCTTTGATATAAATACAATTATGGCTGGGCTATCAACTGATCCAGTCATGCTTCTGGCAGTGGGTCATGGGTTAATTATTCTCTAAGTTAAAAGTTTGAGCATATACCTGCACTGCTACCCCAAACTGGAAAAAACAGTTCTCAACAATTTTCTGTTGAGACAATAAACTGAAACATAGATTAAGGATTTAAGCTTAATTCATTCAAAATTCTGATACATTAGTTTCGACAGGACGATGATTTTGTACTTATATCAACTAGTTTCAAGAACAGAAAATTTAAAACGACTTAATCAGACTTCAAAAATATGATTCATCATTACTTACATAGAAAATGCAAAAATGAAGGTTCATTGGACATTTATATAGTCTAAATGACTATTTGGATGAAATTATATTCTTAGAACTCTGAAAAAGGGAGTTCTGAGTATTAGAGGAATGTTTCAGCACTCAGTATATTATGTGCATTTGGGGAAACTGGATATTGGTAGAGAGGAAATGGAGATGATTAAAGCAGCTGAACAAAGTCTGACCATGTACAAATACATATAAATAAAGTAGACTCTGAATGAAAAACCAGATTCAATTAAAATATAAACCAAAAAACTGATTTGTCACCTCAAATTAAGTGCTTCATAATCATATGCTTATTAAACTAATACATTAATTTTTCATCAGGCCTAATGTCATACATTTGCAACTATTGAATTCTTTAAAAACAAATCAATATCACAGCATTGCAGTGTTCAAAGTAAAAAAGCTCACTCAATAAAAGCCAGGCTGCAAATATTTTGTACCTATTGGATAGTAAATATAAGTTTAACCCCCAAATCAAAATTTAAAATAATGGCTTCGGTAAAAGTTAGAGAACATTCTCATTTTTTTCTTATTGAAATTATAACTTGAATTTTGTTGTGATCACTTTTAAAAGAGTTCAATTTTTGTCCCTTTTATATCATCAATAGAAATTGTAGGAAAACAAATACCTAGGTCCTATATATAGCTTTTCATTTCATTATTTTTGAAGTCACAGGTGTGACCATAAGAAACTTGGCTTCTGTTTTTAGCAGAGTTCTGTCTTCTGATGGATATCATCATCCTAAACTGGGACTCAGTGACCCAGTTATAAAATCAGACACTGGCATATTCTACCTGCTTTAACAGGGATATTGTAGTCACAAAACTCAAGATAATGAATATCTGTGTCAATCATTTACTTGGTGGCTCTATGAACCAGACATTATTGAGAATGAAAGTATTTTTTCTACAAGTTAAATATTCTACATAAATGCAATAAATTATCATGATGACCACATGTACCATTCCATTGACTAGAAAATCATGCCAGAGGTGCTGAGTGACTGGTTAAAATTACTTTTCAAACTGCTCTTTCTTATGGTAGTATCATATAATTTTCAAACTTGAGTGGAAAATACCAAAATACCAGGTTTGAAACTACCAAATTTAAAGGAAACCACAATTAATACTCTTCATGAAGAAGAAAAAAAGATGGCATGAATTGATTTTAACTATGAATTTTTTAAATAACTTTAAAGATGAATTACAAACCCTTTGAGATCCCAGAGCTGCACAGTCAACTGTTAAACCCCATATTGTTTTCAAGTCATGAATAGATAGCAAAATAATGAAAGAGAAATTGTATACTTCTAAGAGAAAGAACCCATGTCATACCCTGGTATGAAATGCAAAGGAGGGAATCTTCTACCTCCTTAACGCTATCATTATCAATAAACCATCAACTGAAACCTTTAGATTACAATTTGTAAATTGTATATATTTAAAACAATGACCTGAGAAGCATGCCTCAAAATGCATGAAATTCTCAAAAGTAGTGATTTCTATAAGTTTATGGCATGGGGGGGTGGAAACTTGTAGATAGATTTCTTCTGCTGGGAGGCCCTAAATTACCCCACTCCCTGTAAAACAATAATATGGAAAGTAATGGAGGGTAGAGCAGCTGCTTCCACTGACAAGAATTTACAGAAAAGCATTGTTCTAAGATGCCAGAACAACCCCTACCACCTGCCTGACCAGCCAGTTATTTGCCAAGCTATAAACTTTTAGCTACATGGCCACTTGACCAGAAAGCAACTAAATTGGAGAAGCAATGGAAGCCCATGCTTAATTTCTCAATGATAGTGCACAAAGGATATAGATTGCCTTTAAATGAATTATGTAGCATAAGTTCAATGCAAGTTGATTTGTATATCATGATAAAAATTTGAATATGCTTTATTATTTTATGAATTTATGGGTAGATGAAATTGGTACATACCCTATAATACTGATTTTTATAATTTAAGGAAAATGAGATTTTATTTTAACCTCACAAATTTTCAAATTTCGATAAAATGTTTTAGTGTCTTTTTGTGTGTGTTACTAGGCACATTATTAGTCATTGTGATTTCAAAGATTAAAAAGTAAACCTAGTCTCTGCAGTCAAGTACAGCATGAAGGCAAACATATAGCTATTAAGAAAATTCCAAGATCTATAATCCAATTAGAAATCATAGCAGTATAGCCAGTGCTCTGATAATAAAGGGAAGTACATAAGTGCATATCTCAAAAAACTTAAAGAAACATACATCACAAAGTAAGTAAATGTGCACTTTATCTTCCTATCATGCGGTTGCTGCTTTGGTACTATTGCTTCCTAAAACGTTAATAATAAAAGCAGTGAAAATTCTTGGTTGAAGGACAGTGCTGAACCCTCAATAGCGTAATTAACATTTTAATGAGCAGTCAAGGCCTTTCCTGTTTTGGCTCTTAACCCTGTGTGTCTCCAGAGTGGGTCTCAATCTGTTGAATCCAGAAAATGAGGTGATTCCTTCTTAGCTGAGATTTTAAGCAACAGGAGATCACACAGTCCATAGGTTCAGCTTCTTACTGCCCTCCCTTTGTTAACAAAGTTCCTTATGCTTGAATGTGCTGTCTCTTACAGCATGTGTAAAAACTCCAGCCATAAGACTCTCAATCCAGGAACGGCTAATTTTCAGTAAGTGACCAAGTAATTGCCAGTTCTCCTCATTTGCAAGGTGCAGTGGGCTAACTGCCATTTGGGGACACAACAATTTGCAGAGGAAGCATTGGATAATGCCTGTAATTTAATTATTTGCAAATCAAACTTTGCCTAATACCCCAAAGGTACTAAACTTCTTCATTGGAGACAAGTTGGAAGGTCATTAAAAAGCTATGTGTTTTGAGGTTTTAGAAAGTAAAGTGCACTAAAAAAATGTTTTAATTGATAGAAAACCACTTTTATTCCTAGATTTAAAAAAAAAAAACTCTCAAAAACATTAAAAAACCAATCTTTTTATTTTCATTACTAGGAAAAAAAAAAAACCTTTCATGAGAAAAATTCCTGTGGGAAAGTTTCAAGCATCTTAAAGTTGAGTTTTATAATGAAAAGGCCTTCTCTGTTATAATTAATATAGTATCAAATCCTGGGCTGCTTCTGTCTTATTTCTGATGGCTACAGACCCATTACTATAATGTACTTTATACATGTAGCACACTATTTGTTATAACATTATAACATAAAGAGTGCAAAACCTCAAACAATTTTGACACATTTCTTGGTGACAAGAAAGTATAGCTCCAAGTTTTCTCTCAAGATGTATCATTAATAATCCACATAGAAAACAAAGTCATTCAATCACTGCTTTAAATTTTACTTACTGATTCATTTATAAAATCAAGGACAATAGGCACAGTTAACTATGAGTTACACAATCATTTATAAATCTATAAACTTCAATTGTGTTCATAGTGTTCTTCAATTCTTCTGGTTCTCTTAATCATTCAAAGATTATTTTTTTCAAAGTTAATGCATAGAATGACTGAATTGATTGATTTTATGAAGAACAGTTGTCACATGGTATCTGTCAATAATGCAAACTTCATGCTGAGAAGAGCGCACCAAGTTCCCAAAGAGAATCAGACAACAACATAATGTCCTATAATATAAACAACCATATTTTTGTAGCTATCTATGATACATAGAAAACTTCATAAAATCAGAGATTTTCCTATTGAGGATATATTTGGGAAAGATAAAGATTGTTCATTCTCAGAGTGGCACATAAAATTTACTTTGCTAATAGCAAATTTCCAACTTTGCAATTTTAAGACAAAGAAACAAATTACCTTTGTTCAAACATCTCCAAATTAGGCCACATAATGTATTTTTGATGTCTTAAGAGTTTAACTGTGGCCATTCCCAGGAATAGACTCAGACAGAAAAATAGCCCTGAGAAGTAGTTACTACATCCCTGAGCAGTAGTTTTATACTACTGAAGTTGGTTCTGTGTCTTTTCACACGTGAAAAAGATGCTGATAGAAATCCATGGCACCTCCACATGTCAATGATCCTATCCTATGAACTAAATGCAGCTTTGGGAAGTTACTTAATAACAGAGTACATGCATAGAAAATCCATTGTGTGTGACCCCCTAAAGTGCTCCTTGGTTCCAACTTTGTCTAATGTCTATATCTTCCCTTCCCTTTCAGATACATTTATCTAAGTAGGCTCTTTTTGCTACTGGACTTCTGGAACAAAGTCTATAAAATACAGAAACTCTGTGGAAAATCAAGCACAAAAGAGGGAAAACTAGCTTTTTGAGTCCCCTGTCTATATTCCAGTAGTTTAGTATGATTTTTTTGAGGTTCCAAGTACAAATGTCAGTAAGTTAATTTATTTATTCATGCCCCTGTGAATTAGGTTTTCTTTCATATTTTACATGGCAAAATAGAAAAGACTCTTATTCACAGTTACTCAGCCTTTCCTCTCCTCTCCCCTCCCCTCCGGTTCCCTTTCCTCCCTTCCTCTCCCCTCCCCTCCTCTCCCCTCCTCCCTGCTCCTCTCCCCTCCTCTTTTCTTCTCTCCTCTCCTTTCTCTTCTCCTCCCTCTTTCCAGAGAGACAGTCAGACTATAGAGATTTTTGTTTCTGCATCTTTACCAGGACATAATCTGCCAGGGGCTGAAGCTTATGTAAAATTCTGATGTGAATAGGACATTATAGATGGAAAGAATATACAAATGGAGTCTAAGATTGAACAGTTATTTAAAATATGACTAGCTCCTTTTGGTATAGAATCATTTCTGACTTTAATGGTTTCTACATAGTGAACTACATATATATGTATTTATGAAACCTTTGGATGAAAGGTTTTGTATTAATCTAACAATGACTCTTGTTTTCAATGTTAGGGCTGAGAAGTCTTGACTTTTTCTTTTTCTTATTTCTTAGATAGAAGTAAGGTTTTTACATGTTCACCCAAAGATATTAATGTTATGTGCAAAAAGAAGTATTGACTCAAGACTGTCTCTGGTATATTAAAGAGTGAACTACTCTGATCCAATCTCCACTTTTCCTATATCATACCCATTCATTTTCCTAAAACTAAATGCCTATCTAAAGGGGTAGAGGGAGAAAATGGTATACACATTAGTCTTCATTCTGCTTATTTCAAGTTTTGCTGTCAAATGCACATTAGGAAGTAAGCAAGAGCCGTGAATTCTTCCAATTGACAGCCAAAGGGTCTGCTAAGAGAAGCAAATCAGCATTTTTAATCATCTAACCAGCACAAAGGAGAGGTGTTCAAATGAAATCTTTCATCTCCCAATGCACCTTCAGGTAAATCAAGTCCCTGCTGGTCCAGAAGTGACATGCTACAGCCCACAGGACACTGGGCAATACTCTGCTTCCTTTTCTTGCAGTCAGGCCACCTTGAACAGAACACTGCAGTCCTGCTGTATCACGCAGCCTTTCTCACTAGCCATGTTACTGAGCTATAGATAATTTATGACTGCAACACTCAGAAGTAAGGGACAGAAAAGCAGATGCTCAAAGACACAGTTTTGCCAGTTTTATTCTTCATGCTGCCCTTCTCTTCATAAAAATTCCCCCTCACAAGAAGTGAAGTTCTAATTCACTTCTAATTTCTAACAAGAAGTTCTAATTACAGTCATTGTAGAGATACATTTTGGAGTGTTGGGGTTAAAAGGGCAGTCAGGGTTTCAGACCTCACCTTCAATACAACTACTGGTAAGACTCCCTTGGCCCCAGAGGACAGGATTGCTAAGGAGGGCTGAGGCCAATCTCTGGAGCCACCTTTAAGTGAGGCCTCCCTTGGATGAGGCATCTGTTCCACCTACTCATGACTCGGAAAAGCAGAGGGTTCCCTCTTCTCACAGCCATTCAGTGGGAATGGATCCAGGGTAGAAGCTCATGGTGCTTTATATATCCCCACTGTTCCAGTGATAAGAATATAAGAATCATGCCCTTTATGTGCCTTTCCCTTCTATTTTTTATTTTTATCTTTTGGTACTGGGGATTGAAACCAGGGTGCTTAAACACTAAGCCTCCTCCCCAGCCCTTTTATTTATTTATTATTTATGTTTTTAAATTTAGAGACAGGATCTTGCTGTGTTGCTTAGGGCCTTGCTAAGGTGCTGAGGCTGCTTTTGAACTTGAGGTTTTCCTGTCTCAGCCTCCGAAGTTGCTGGGATTACAGGAGTGTGCTGCCATGTCCAACTATGTCTTTCCCTTCTTCCTCAATAAGCTCCTTCAGGGTTTCTGGATAAGACAGATTGCATGGAAATTGAGATAAGGAGTGGGAGGGGAGTGAGCAGCTTGGGGTCTTCTTCATCGCCAAACCCAAAGGCACATAGCTCCTCTGGTTACCCAGATCTATAGCTGCTTTCATCACCCCACTGAATACCACTATTTAAAATGAACATCAGTTCCACTGGGACCCCTTGTATACAAAAGCTTATCACTATCGCTCTATGACCAGAAGTAGACATTTTCCAGTTATTCAGTCTAAGCAGATTATTTCTGCCTTGCAGTTCATAGGACTTTTTGTAGGGCTGTCTGGGCTATTTTCCTGTTTCTGCAGAACTGAACCCACAGGGCTTCATTTTATGTGTTCTTGGAAAGACTTTTATCTAGCTCTGTATCCCAATGTTTTTCTCCTCCCTTGGTCTCCACAGTGGTCTCCATGTTTCTGGACTTTTTGCATTATGTTTTACCTGTAGGTCTTGCCCAAAGTGTCTGGCTCAGTTTTATTTATACTTGCTGTTCCCTTTGCCTGGGACGACAGGTGAGGAGTGCTCTCTGATGGCCCCAACTAGGCCCTGTGGGTGACTCTTCTTTTAACAAGGTGTTAAACACATTTAATTACTCAGTTCTTCAATAGGAAGCCCATCTTGAATCAGTCTTAAAGTAAATTTTCTCACTAACTCAGGGCATTCAAATGCAAATGACCCCAGGCAGTAGTCTTTGGAGATGGAAAGTAGTTCTGTTTAGACCAATTAGGGTCTCCTAATCAGGTAAATTCTTTAGCCTAGGGTATTCCATCCATCCATCCACTTAATAAATAAAGTAGCTACTATTGTCAGGTACGAAACTAGACATTTGGGAAGATATAAAAAGATACTCTGCAACTGAAACCATTATAATATTTAAAACAATTAAGTCAGTATTAAGTAGCAGCATAAAAATATGCTAGGTGAAACACAATTATTTAGATTATAATATTAGCCCCATAGAAGATTTTGAAGATAATCTTTACATTATAGAAAGTAGTCAAAGTAGAGAAATCAGTTCAGGAGATTTTAATTAATTTTAACAATCTAGGTCAACTGTGAAAAAGAATTAAAAGGGTTAGCAACCCTGCTTAAGAATTATCAAGACATAAGTTATTTATTTCATTGTGTGAAAGACAGACACATTTCTCTCCAACAAGAACTCAGAGGACTGTTGTTTTAATTATGGGAAAAGCACTGTAAATCAACCATAAGAATATTATTATGAGAAAATGGACAAAGCCACAACTAATAGGGTCTGGAATGTTTTTCTCAAAATCTTGAAATCTTTGAAATGTCTCTAAAGAGAATTGTGAGGACAGGCTACATTAGATCTCTTGTAGGTCTTACAACTCTTTATTCAAAGAAAAAGAAACTTTAGAGTTTAGTTCATATTTTCCTTAGAAGAAAATACCTAATTTCTGAAAGCAAGGGACATTTCACAAGATAAAAAGATTGAAAGGTATCACAAATTTTTGTGACACTTCTTTTCTTATACTCTAACCACTTGAGTAAAGTTGGATCTGCTGGGTTTTCCCAATTTTTCCATTTGTAATTAATAAGTATTTTTTGCAAATATGTATTTTCTTTCAAGGACATGAGCTCTTTCAGAAATGGAGATGTGGGTGATTCTGGGGGACCTCTTACAGGGATAGGAAGCTTCTTATTCCTTTCTGACACCAGCATGTTTAGGTCATCTCCCCACAGCTCCACTGCAAAATGTTGAAGTTTTAAACCTAAGTAAATGTGGGGAGTCAAGACCGACCGTGCAACTAATGTTGCCAGCCTGACTGTAGTTTGAGTCATTGTTTATTTGTCCTTGCCAGAATTTTCTTCCATTAATATGGTATAGTTCTTGAATGAAATGCTTGCTCCAATAACATAAAGGCAACCTCCTTTGCCTAGCAGAAAAATAAAAGGGATCTGAATCAGCAAGGACAGAGGATGCTTTAACTCTGCATCTAGTCAAGCAGTACTGGCTGCAATACTCAATAGCTGCTGGGAACCTGGATCAGGTTCCTTCTGTAGTTTATAACTAAGCTGCCATTTTTTAGTGCACTACTGCTCCTAACTGACAAATGAACAAAAAGGAAACAAATCCATCCTACATTTCATGTCTATGTGGCTTCCTTAATACTGTTCTCACCCTTCCTCCCCTACTCTGGCATGGGTGTTCTTCTCCAGCTCAGGTCAAATACCCTTGATATCTCATATGCGGGGCTTTCCAGTTCTCTTTGTGTTCTGATAGCATTCTTTATATATCATTTATAGCAAAAAGCACACTATATGTGTTAGGTCTTTAGGCCAAAGTAATTCCATTTTGAAAAACAGCACCTGCCCACCCAGGCATAACCTTCCCGGTAGGCCCACCCTGAAAGAATTCCTAACTACTGAAACCACAGCAAAGACGTCAAGTAACAGTCGTAGGGCCAGGCTGGTTATTTTTTAACTACTCCATTGTACATGACTATATAGTTTAGAAGTTTTTCCTGCAGGCTGCTGCTCCTTGCAGAGGGGCAACCTGGCAGACTCTCTCTGTCAATAAACCTTTGCTTGAACTCAGAGATGTGTCTTTTGTGGATATTTGTGCCAGTTACTCTAACATATGGTGCTTAGTTGTTGAGGTCCCTTCTCCCCTACTCAATTTTCAGGTCCTTAATATCAGAGATGATATCAATCTACTCAAAGCCACAATATATATATCTTTGAACATATTGAGTGGTAAATGAATGTTTACTGAGCAAATGAGCTACAAACTTCAAAAACATTAATATAGTAAATGCTGTATCACATTCTCTCTATTGATGTAGTTATTGATCCATCCATTTAATCTAGCTTTACCCTCCTGGTTATAGAAAGATTTAAGGTGACATTTAAAAATATACAATAAAAAATAAAAATAATATTAAACAAAAATAGATATTTTAAAAAAAGTATGGGTGGGAGGAAGGATCCAAGAGTTTATTAAGCAAAAGGCGTGTTATGGTGTCCTGTACATTTTCTAGAGATGGGGTCTAAATTAAACCTTGTGATAAAGAAAAAAAAAAAAGCTCTAAAATGTCATGAAACCCACAGGACTGTACAGTATGTTCTGTATGATGATTTCTCTATCACAAAATTAATAGATGGCAAATATTAATTTCTACCTCAAAGCACAGCAATAGTCCTTAGTCATGCAAAATTATTTGATGACTATTAGTCAAGGTTTGCTGAAGCAGTGCACATACTTCTCTCCTGTTCACTTTTGTGATTTAAAAAATTAAAAAAAAAAAAAAAAAAAAAAACTACCTGGGAATTAGGTCATTAAGTATGTTACCCCCAAGACAAATGAAAAGTGAAAGTTAAGGGCAAGTTAAGTCTTCCATTGGTTGGATTTTCTTACATATGTATATGTAAATGATGTTCATTTGAAAGCTTTTTCAGGTGCCCTGGGTAGAGTGAGTAAGATATGAACAAATATCTGAATTTGTTCATAGGCATGTACTTTAATTTTGTGTACTATTCACAGTCATCATAAAGTGACTTCTCTGTGGAAAAAAATATTGCTTGTACCTAGTCACATATTGCATTTGATTAGTGGGTTAAACTGAAACATTATTTGGTCATATTATAGGAACTTTTTGTCAAGCTATATATCACCTTTGTTACACAAATTAATATCATCCCTCCCTCCTTTCACTCCATTACAAATTTAAAACTAAAATAATGTCTCCTGCCTCCCACCACCTCTCTACTGCAAAGAGGTATCTCAGACCCACAGGTCAAGGAAAAAATTCTAAAATAAGAAAGATGAAATGCTGGTTCTGACTTGCTGATAAAGGTTACATGCAAAGACCCTTAATCAAACACTACCATTCTTCTTTTCTATCACATTAAGTTTTCTTACCAAACCAGTAGTTTCATTGTCTGCAATGGAATTTAAAATAGGAATAACTGACCAATTAAATATTTCAAATATTCTGCCTACCAAATCAAGGTAAGAACAGCACAATCATGAAGTGTGGTTTTCTGAACACTCATTAGTCTGGAGGAATAAAATAAAAGGAAATATTGCAGTTTCTTCTGGTGATGCCTCTTTTCTTTTTTAAAAATAATAAAGCTTTTTTTTTTTTGGAAAAACTACTACAGGTAATCATCTTTAGTCTTAAAATTGCAAATTATCTCTTCGTGAGGTCGTCTTTTGAAAAATTCAGTACTCTTTCATAAAATGGGAGTCAAAATAGTGTGGCTTCAACTACTCTTAAATAAAAAGTTTTGTTTCTCCTATTTTAGATGACACAAACTTGTGCATGTGCTTTAATGTTTTAAATGTAGCTCTACGTGACTTATGTTTTCACTAATTAGGGAAAACTAATTAGAGACCAATATTGGAAAAGGCCTTCATAAAGCACATTTAGTGGGCAAATCAGCAATGAGAATGAGTTTTGATGCTTTTCAAATGCCGTATAGTTCAAAGTGAGGTTACAGTAACTTTATTTGCACAAATTCATTATGCTAATACTGGAAATTTTATTCTTATATCGGAATTTATAAGAGCCAGAAAATGTTAAACTTCTTTTATATCTAAGAATAAAATTAAGTCCACTAAATAGAATAATAAAACATATTCTTGAGATTGTCTCTCCTCTAAATAAATTCCTTGTATATTTAAACATTTTTCCTATAATAAAATACACTACGATATGGAAAACACATGTAGCCTACTTATAATCCATACAGAATAAGTCATAAGAGATAGAACAATGAATGTTCCTGTGATTAAGTGCTAAAGAAATAGGTTTGGAATCATCTACCCATGTATTGGACAGATACTGTTTCAGGACCAGTTTTAAGTTTGGGTGATATGGCAGTGAAAGTTACTGTCCATATGTTCCTGAGAGAAGGGAGTAATAAACTGATAATTACATATTGTCATTCAACCAGAGCAAGGTAAGGAGCAGTCAGTGACAGAATGGGTCCAGGGCTTCTGCTTGGGCAAAATGTCCTCCTTAAACTTATTATTTTTTTTTCATCTTTTATGATTCTGCTTCCCCTATTGAGTTGTAGCAGATTAAATGACAAAATGCAGGTAAAATGCTTAGGCAATGCTTGGCACTTAGATGCACTCAAAAAATATTAAGATTTTATAGGATTAGGGTTGGCAGAAAACCTCAAATAATGTTCTTTTCCACATAAAGTCTGAAGAAAGGTGTCCCAGGGCTGGTATGATATTCCGCTGTGTCAGGGGCACAGGCTCTTTCTCCTTTTTGGCTTCGTCATGTATAATATGCCCTCCAGGTCAAGCCTCAAGAAGAGTGAGCCAGTTCTGGAGCCCCTCTTCCTTCCAGTCAGCATGAAAAAATAAATGGAAGGAAAATTCTCTCCTTTTCCTTAAAGATACTTCCTGAAAGTAACATTTAGCATTACTGCTTACATCTCATTAAGCAGCTAGATTTAGAGAAAAGGGTGCCGGGGTAATGTTGTGGGGCTTTTGGTTGTAGTTTTAGTTCTGATTATTTATTAATTTATTTACTCATTTTTTACTGAGGTTATATTTTCAGTTAGAAATCAAATTTCTTTTATTATATAAAAAGGGTAGAATATTGATGTCAGTCTCAGTCTCTGATATACAAAATCAGCATAATTAAGGTTTATTTTACATTAGAACTCCAAGCATGGGCATCTCTTCCTCTAGAGTAGTTTTGAAACTCCCTTAACATCTTCTTACAGTGTAGAAATGTTGTAGTGATGAGAGTCCCAGATGACCTAAGGTAAATACAGCTTTCTTGTGTTGATTGGATTACCTACTTCAGTCAATATTTTGGTGGGAGGAGGGCTAGGCAATATTTTGTTCCATGTGTACAATTCTTGTTATTTCTGGTCGGATTTTCTAATGTAAAAAAAAATCTTTCCAAATTATTTGTTTACTTGCATAATATTTTAAATGATGGAAATATATGAGCATATTATATGAAAATTAAAATTAAAATGAATCCAACTTTATTATATCTGGTTGTACTGAATATTACATTAGGAACATTTTAGCAAGCACATCAAAAGTTTTAGAAATTGAAAGTTGTATAAAGTATATGTAATTACTGAGATGGGGCAAAGGACAGGTAGTCAGCTTAGATTGTAAACCTGATGGGAAAGAAGAGGACTAATTACCAAAGAAAAGGAAAAGGGATTCTAACACCTCCAGAGCACTTCCACCTATTAACCAGTCGCTTACATCTCCAGTTGGGAGAAAGATTGCACTTTCTAACACAAGCGATTGCCCCCGGTGGCTACTCTTTCCTGCCTTTGGGCACATACACAGGAAAGAAAGACAGGGTGGGAGTCTATAAAAAAGCAAGACACACCCCCTCCTGCAGGCAAGCAGCTCTGGGCCCTGGCTTCTTCCTGGATAAGTTGGCTATCTCTGTTGTGTCTCTTTCTTAAATAAAACTTGCTTCCTACCCTTGCCTCAGCATTTCTTCAGTGTGTATCTTCAACACCTGGAAACAAGGACCCACTCCTGATTTCCAAGACCAGTATTGTTACTCTTTGCTATCTACTTTTAGATATTACTTAACTTTGTCCATTTGTTCTGGAGCTATAAAAGAAACTAGTGATAATTTACAACAGTTCCATAATTTTATTGTCTTGGAAACTGGCGGGCAATTGAGGTTACAGGAGTTGCTCTGGGAAAAACTAATGATAGCAACTAGGAGGTGAGCATTCTGATTTTAAGATGGATTGCTTTGTAGAAAACAAACATATGAACCAGAAAAAAAAAAAAAAAACAACATAATGGAACAGTTGGATTTTATGAACCCAGATCTCATCACCATCCAAATTCAAAAGCAAAGAGAATACAAGACATCCAATTTTCATTATTGGTACATATATGGCTCAATTTTGTATGGATCATTTGTAATTAAGAATATAATCACTTTCATTATTGTTATAAGAAAAATATGATTTTAGTATTAATTAAGAATATAATGTTCAATGGAGACAATTTTGCCTCATGGAAAAGGGAAAATTATTTTGAGGGCTCTGGGCTTTTAAATTTTACACAGAACATTTAGGCTTGAAAACCATGCCAAGTCTCAGAGAGGCTTTGAAAGTTTAAGTTAATGTGTCCAGAATAAAGGTTAGTGCTTATTCTCAGTGCACTATTGGTCAGCCAGTCAGTTGGTAAATACCATTTATTAAAAACTGAATGCATTTAGGACAGAGCTCTGGGAATGTTAACAAATAAATGGTTGCTCTGCTTCTCTTATCAGAACTGTTAATAATCTAAAGGTTGACAGAACATTCTCACATGAAAAACTTGCAGTGAAATAAAACACAAATATATATAAAAAACGAGTTTCTATACATAAGAACAGAAGGATCATTGGAATTTTATTTGTAGGCAAAATTCTGATGGTGAATAGAAGGAAATTAAATCATGAAATTGCAAACAATGTAGTCTCTTAAAAGGGATTTCTAGTCTTTGGAATCGAATATGATGCCCAGTTTGTGTGGGTTATGAATGATTATATCAATGTTTGTTAAGTTAGAAGAAAAATGCAATAATGGATGAGTAGGTACTGTAGAGAATAATGTGTAAGGCAAGAAGTAGAAAGTATTGTGACTGGAGAAATGAGCAGCGGCTAATTATCGAAGGACCTTATGGGGTCACACTTACAAGACTGGCATTCCTCTTGTAGATTATGGTACAACATTGACAGATTTTGAGAGGCAATAACAAGTTTTCCACCAATTTCAATAAATCCTAATATGTCTGAAATCTTAGTATAATTAGATATGGGTAAAGGAAAAGGAAGAATGGAGAAACTTTAATGAAGGAATAAAGGAAGGAGGAACAAGAGACAGGGTTCTACTATTTTTTGTACTTAAAAAAGGTCCCCAGTCAGTTCCAAAAATACCTGTGTTGCTCATGAATGGTTTATAACAAAGTGTAGTTGCTAGAAACCAACTCAGTGATAATGATAATAAAATTTTGCAATGATGATCTGATACACCAGCATGCCCTTTTACTACCCAAGATTAAGGTGTGACTAGACTGTTTTTAAAATCCCTGTGCATTATACTGTGCTAATTTCATAACTAGCTTTTAATCAGATATCTGCATTTTTAAGTAAGGTCTTCTCAGACCTCAGTACACTATCCTTTAGTGATTGTGATCACTGTGTTATGTTGCCATAATTCTATCTGTCATGGTGTTAATTTTCATGTAATATTTGCTGTTATGATTATGCACGAGCAGCTGGGAAGACTAATTTATGTCTTGGCTATTATTGTTGAAGGTCATGTAACTCCAAAGTCCTGTTAAAGCATTCGATCACATCCTGCATGCTCTGCTGGAGACTTTCTTCTGGCAACTCTGCAGGCTTCTGTGGAATTTATCACTTTTTCAACCAGCGAAGTTGAAACCAGTAGGTACTTATTTCTGGTAGCTGCCAATAACATATCTGATTTCTCAGATGCCCTCTGTTCTCATACCCAAATTTTCTTAATTCAGTAATTGTAAGACATGGTGTTCATAAAAATTCAGTTACTACACAGTCAACCTCCAAAGGCATTAGTTCTAAACATCACTAGTATTCTCAACTAGGACACTTCACAGAGTTATTTTAGGAATAAAGAAGAATATGTTCAATTCTACCTATAGAAAGTTCTATTAATATTTTAGGTGTGAATTGTGGAATGATTTTGAGACAAGTAGAAGAGAAGTCTGCATAGCTATATTTATCATTCATTCACTGTCATATATTATAATATATAATAGCATTATAGATACAATAATATAATACATGTAGTGGAGTAAGAATTGGAATGTTGTAGAATTTATAGTAAATGGGCTAATGCAACTGGTTACATGTCTAGATAAAAGAAAAAATAGTCAGGAATCACCTTAGTGAATAGAAAAGTGTGGAGGTTTTAGGAATCTTTCAGATACGGTAAGTTGCCTTTGAGTTAGATATTAGTTTGATCTCAGAATTATTTTTAGTATTGAAAAGCAAAATAAAAAAATGAAACATCAGTTTCATGAGACAACTTGCCTATCAACATTTCAATATTTGTAACTAAAACATACCCTTACTAGATTAAATAGCAAAAGACCCAATATATCTTCAAGACGAACCTAAATTGAACTTCTGGTGCTATAGAACATTCATGAAGGATTGCAAATCACACTGGTAGACCAAGTTGACATGCAGAAATTGTGTTCTATGGCACAGTTGGAACATAGTTCAAAGTACAAAGAGCTGTAAAGCAGAGTTCAGTTTTTTCCTGGATATGAGTTATATATACACATATATATATATATATATATATATATATATATATAAAACCTTTATTTTACTTTATTTATTTATTTTTATGTGGTACTGAGGCTCAAACCCAGTGCCTATAAGATATTTGACAAGTGCTGGTGATTCCCCATTTCTGAATATCTCATTTATGCAATTATAAATTGGGCAGGCATTTGACAAACTGATAAGTTGGATTGGAGAATTTGGAGAATATTATGGAGGTAGTTGAAGTGGTTCATTCAGAGAAAAAGTAGGAGTCTAATGAAAGGAGAAACATTTAGAATGAATCTAATGTCAATGATACCTATATAGTTACAATTCGGTAATGAACAAGACTGATAATGTTGACAATGTTGAAGTTAAGAACATAAGCATACAAGGAAAATAAATGTGTTTACTTTTGATATCTTAAATCAATAAAGAATAAATGTAGAGAAGAAAACAGAGCCCAAACCCAGAACTCTTACCTAATTTTAGAAATCAGGAAACAAAAAATTGGACAAAGTAGAGAAAATGAAAAAGATCAAGGGGTCAGAGAACATAACAAGAATGAGTTGACATACAAAATCAAAATACTGGAGGATAAATGGTAGATAATTCCAAGGTAGGGTTAGGTAATCAAGAAAGCCAAATATCACACAGAGGTCCAGGAAGAACCTACTGATAGAAGGTTCAGGGAACCAAAAAGTTCAAGGAACTGGAGTAGAAAATCAGATCCAGTCAGTGTAGGCAGAGGGAGGAAGCAGAAAATGCAGAGAATTCTGTGAAGATTTTCCTTCTAATCAGCACTTCCACAAATGGAATTTTGGTTCAAGAGAAATGGGAAATATTGCAAAGTAAGGTGAAATGAAATCATCATGGTATTTTGTTCTTGGGTTTTTTATTTGTTTCTTCAGAAACTAAGAATCTGGATGGAAGTTTCTGAACAACTAGGGAAGGTAAGGGGTGATTTGTGGGCCATAGTTGCCAGAGGAAAAGAGAATAGAATAAGAATAGTGGTTTTATTGCTAAAGTTGTTAAGTTATATGCTCTGTGATGCATTTTTGTAATCTTATCATTAATTACTAAGCATTTAGGGGTTGGCTCCTAGTTTTCCAAGTTACCTGCTGGCAGATTGCTGGTTTTAGTCTGTAGACAGTTTTAGTCTGTAGACAGTTCCGGTGTCATTTGTTTTAGCTATTTGGGACTTGAAGGGAGAGCAGTGGAAGAGCCCTCTCAGAGGCTGTCAGGGACTTCACAGCCGCTCATAGGAGACCATTGCTCTCCTACAGATGCTGAGACTCCCAATTTGAAGAGAAGTGTTGTATCTTTGGTCAGAACCTTTAGTTGAATACAAAATTGCACATGGAGAATGCCCTGTTCTGCCTTTGACCATGACACTGACCATTTTGTCTCAGATGTGTTCAGGGTTTCTGTCCTCAGGACTCTGTTCCTTTCTAATCCACACATCTCCTTTAGTAATTTAATCTGTCAATGTGGGTTTAATTTCATTTGTATACTGATGACAACAGATTGATGTTATAAAATTAGCCTTAATGTTCTCTCCGCCACATCTGTGCTATATGCTTGCCAAACTAATGTCAAAGATAGGGTATCTAGAGATTTTCTTCAAGTTACCACTACCAAAAGAGCTGTTTTTATGAAATGCAAGCATTTCTCTCATCTTTTGGTTTCTCACTCAGTTTCTTTAAACTTTATGTTGTAAACCAGCAATTTATGTACTTGAGACTACCAGATCCAATAGAATTTTCTGTCTTTTCAAATTAAAATTAATTTCTGGCTAGAAAAAAAGAAATGTACATATAGTAGGAAAAAAAAATGACATCTAGTCCTAGCAATCTTAACAAAGAAACATTTTATTTCACCATAGGAAACAAATGCCAGAACTGACTATGTTCCTTTTCATACCCAAAAGCTCTTTTTCAGTCAACATTGAGGGGCTCAAAAAATATTAATAAGAAACAGTCAAAATTTGAATTGCGCTGTACAGGCTGCAAAGGATATTTATATAAAAGATCATTTTTAATTTGTTTAATACCCTCACAAAAGGAATATTATTATTATTGCTACTCCCCAATTGTAGACAAGGCCATAAAGAACAGAGAGCTCAAATAGCTTCCAAAAATCATCTGTAAAGTAGGCAGTGGAGTGACAACTCAAGTATACATCTCCTGGGTTCAAACCTCAAGATTTTTCTGATTCTACATTCCCTCCAAGAAATGTATTATTGTTTCTGGGAATGTTCCATCTTCTATTCCAGGAATGCCTTGTCCTGAGCTACTAATGTAAGAATAAAATGAGCCTTGCCTCTCTCAGAAAAAGAATAACCCAAACTTAGTTTTTAGAAACTTGTAGAACTAATCATTGGTAAGACTCACTGCCAGGAGAGTTCTATCTTTTCCTGGTTATAATGAGAAAAATTTTTGTTTCTTGAAAAATCATCACATACCAGGAACTCTATTAAGTGCTTCACATGAATTATATTTTTAATTCTCACAACAATATCATGAAGATTATTATTATTATACCCCTATTTTGGCAATGTGAAAATTATGGCAGTGATAATCTAATTTGTCCAAGGTCACCCAGCTGCCTTCAAAAGCAGTCAAACTCTAAAGTCTGCTTGGTTAACCTCTGTACATACTCCTTCTCTGATAAGATACTTGGAATGCAGTTGGTCTACTGAGAAAGCTTTTCCTCCAGAATAGTAATGTAGCACCCAAGAAATGTTAGCAGAGATGTGCTGAGCAATGAAAAAGAAAAGTGTGGGAAATAAAGTTTTCAGAGTGAGTAAGTCTATCCACTCCAGAGAGATTTACTGCCACACCCAAGCTGTTCTGAAGCACATTGTCTCTTGGCACATTTCTGTTTGACCTCCACCAGTCCCCTTGCCTGTGGCAGGACCAGGAAATGAACCTGCCTTTAGTCACATGCTCAGTTGTTTTGTGGTTCTCATCATTTGCTCCAATGAGCCCTGCCCTTAAGCTTGATTCATATTAAATGGTCAGATTTCTTTAATGTTTTGATAGATGGGGCAATTAGGATGTAGAAAACTATATTACAGCAATTAATCAGTTAATTTCTCCTAAATAAATATACTCAGATCACATCATACCTGGGCATCATCAACTATATTATTCACTTCTCTCATATTCACTATCATTCATTCACTGGAATCTCAATGCATTTAGAATAAAATCCCACCTCTTCCAGATGACTCTAGTTCCTACATGATTTGGTCTCTATTAATTACTCAACCTTGTTTCTTCCAGCTTTCCCTTGGGCTCCATTATTTGCATTCTTTTTGTTAAACACACTGAATTATTTCTTGCCTTAGCAGGTTTCAGTTGGTGCTATCTTTTTCATAGTGACTTGACCTCCCCAGATCTCAGGTGTCTGATCAAATGTCACTTCTTCCCAGAGGCCATCTTCTTCTTCCTCATCACCTTAACCAAAATGCCATCCAAGCATCATCCTTTCTCCCTGTTTTTTCTTGATATCATTTATCCTGATGACACTGTGTGTGTGTGTGTGTGTGAGAGAGAGAGAGAGAAACAGAGAGGGAGAGAGAGAGAGAGAGAGAGAGAGAGAGAGAGAGAGAGAGAGAGAGAGAAAGAAAGAGAGAGAGAGAGAGAGAGAGAGAGAACTGGCTCATAGTTTTTCTACCCTAGAATATAAAATTAAGTGAATAGGGACTTTATCAGTGAGTGTCATTCATCTCTCCATCACCAGCATTCTGAACAGCATTTGGCTTACTGTATCTGTTTATCTTGAGTATACCCAGCATAACTCTAGATTCTGGGATGTAATTATGAACAAAGCCCTTCTCTCAGAGAATTTACATTCCAGTGGGAAATACTGAAAAAACAAATAATCATTACATCAGATAGTAATGAATTAAAGAACTGAATATCTATAGTACATAGCACCATTAATAAGTTCAGAAAGACAGAAGTAGAAAATACTATTTCTATACTAATGAACTTACAATTACTCTTACAAATACAAATGAACCAAATGCTATAAAAAGAAAAGGAAATCATCAGGAAAAAAGGAGGGACTCAGAGAAGGTAAGTTTTGAATTAAGTAAGGGGGAATTGAATGGATGACTGGGTACAAAGGGAAAAAAATTTGCATGCATATGAAATGGAATATTTTTATAGAAATTTATGAATGCTTCTTTATTTTAGATTTTCTTATTTCCTCCCAGCCTTTATGTTATTTAGCCTCTTGCCTTTGGTTGACATACTCACATCAATAAATCACCTACACTTTATAGTACTTGTAGTATGAAGATTTTAATTTACATTTGACTCACATTTTTTCTTAGCTTCAGTTGTGGAACATGGATTAAATGGCAGAAGGGATCCTGGAGTCCCACATTTATAATAGGTGAATGGAAACAAAACATTAACAGTAAAATAAAAATCAGTGGAAATATACATTAAGCTTCTGATGTACTATACTTACAACTTTTCCATGAATTTGCATGCTCAAAGATATATCTATTTGAATACATTTTTAATTCCTAGTCTTAGAATAAGTTCTTGTTTTATTATAATTTTTCATTTAAGGTAATTGAGTAGCTAAAAAAAAAAGAAATCTAGCAGAGTAAAAAAATAGCCTTTGAAATAAAGATCACAAAGAACTTTGCTTTAAACATTTACATCTTTACTGTATATGGAGGAAATTCCATGTTTATCACAAAGGATGATTTATCATATTTAAAATTTATGTTTTAGAAAAATCTTCAAAACTTATTACTCAATATTTTATGTATATGTAACATTATATGCATTTACTATACAAGTAAAATGCATAAGTTTGTAAAAATGAAAGATTAAAACATTTTTGCTTTTGAAAAATGGCAAACTAGTTGAATAATAACATTACTAAGTATAAAAGCAGAGACTATTAAGTTAAATTAAGATTAAAAGATAAAAAGCAGAACCTTTGTATTTTTCTCTGTTAACCTCAAGGGATACCAAAAGTACATAATATTAATATTAATAATATAATAATAATAGTTATTCAACACCCACAGATACACATATAGATATAGTTGACAGAGTGCTAAGTGTAATTATTTATAACTCAAAACAGTACATAGTAACATCTCTATGTTGCAGTTGAAATATTAGGGCTCTTACAGGGGAAATAACTTGCCTCTAACAATTTATTACGTTCAAATGTCTGATCCTAAGTCCTATGCTCCTTTCATTGTACCACACTTTCTCTCATTCGATAATCAGTCACACTTTGTAATAAACCAAGAAATTGACATGGCTCTAGGGCTGCTGAACCATGACTGTCTCCTGGTCCCTCCTGAGAAGCAGCAATCGAACTGTGAAGCAGCCAGTTGCAGCCCTGGTGGGTTGAAGCATGGGTGGCAAGCAAGGCCCAAGGCCAGGTAAAGCCTGCAATTCCTGAACCCTTTTGGGCCAGCTTGGAGGTGAACTGGGGCAAGCCAATCTGTCATCCTGCAGCAGCTGGGTAACCCTGCATTTCCGACACCCCACTTGTGCAATTCAATGACCTCAACTTTCTGCTTCCTAATCTGCTGTTAGAAAGTGGAAACAGAGCAAACTTGAATGAAAGTTGGGACTAAAGAATTGATCAATAGCATTACCAAGGTCCCAAGTCCTAATTAGCATAAATTTGGACCAATAGCCTCAGTACAGTTCCAAACCCTAGTTAGCATAAGTTTGGACCAAAAGCAGTGACCCAAGTGCTGTATAAACCTCAAGACTGAAACAAAACAAAACAAAACAACTCAAAACAAAACTCAAGACTAGCATCTTCAGATGGAGTAAAGATGCTATCAGGTCCCCTCTTGCATTGCAAGAGTTCTGTTTCCGTTTTTATTCTTCAATAAACCCTACTGTTTCACTTCTCCCGGTATGTGGATTTTATTCTTTGAATTCATGAGACAAGAACCCTAAAAGAAGAAATCGAAGATGAGCTACTGGGTCTGCTGCAACACTGGAAGCCAGTTCCAACCATTAAGAGCTGCAACACTTCTCAGCTACAAAGGCCTGCAGCTTGGGCAGACCCCACCTGCCAGCAGAAGCAATGGATTCAGTGTCATCTCAAAACTGGTTTCGAAATTATCTCTTTAAATAAAATAATTATCAGCAGAGGCCCATTTGTTCTGCTCTTTCATTACATAAGTGTAATGGACTGAATCATGTTCCCCTAAAATTCATATATTGCAGTCACAATGTTCAGTAAGTCAGAATGTAACAATACTCAGAGATAAAGTTATTAAAGAGGTAATTCAGTTAAGATGAAGCCCTTAGGTTGGGGCCCTAATTCAATATGGACTGCTGTTCTTGTCAAAAGAAGAATAGACACCTTGGGATGCAGAGAAAAGGCCATAGGAAGGCACAGTGAGAAGTCAACCATTTTCAAACAAAGGAGAGTGACCTCAGGAAAAGCCAAAGTTTTCAGCACCTTGATCTTGGACTTCAAGCCTTTAGAAGTATAATAAAATAAATTCTGTTACTTGAGCTATTCATTCTCTGGTACTTTGTTAGGGCAGCTGAAGCCAACTAATACAGTAAGTCTGACCTGTTTTATTAGCATTTTATGAAGATCGACCTGATAGATTTGTTATTACCTAGAACACTCATTAGAACTCTTCACATGAAATTGGGGAGGGAGTAGAATTTTATGCAAAAGTTTATGATTTTATGCACCTGTGCATTATATCACAAACATCACAAGATGAATGGAAACTTCTATTCAGAAATAATTTGAGATTGTCTAGGCAATGTACAAATATTATCAGAATATTCATATTTCCTTTTAAATCAATAATTGTTTCCTAAACTCCAAACTCCAAAAGGTAAATAAGGCCTTGCTATGACATAGTTATGTTTTATGAGGAATAAAGAGAATAGGTGTTCATTTAAATTGTTAGAAAGGTAGTGTAGGCCAAAGAGAAGATGGGGACTCTGGGTACTATTAGAGCTCTGTTTGTTCTGACCTTGTATACATAAAACCTCTGTGTATTGATTTCTTCAAATGTAAAAGCCAATAAGCAAAAAACTAATTTCCTAAGGAGGATATGAGAAAAGGTGTGCAAAGAGTGAGAGAACAATGGTGAAACTGGGGTTTCCAACTGCTTCATACTCTGTTAGTCAGCGTTAGACTTTTGGACAGCAGGATCTGCAACTTGTGCAACTCAGAAATATCTCGACTTATGAAACTCATAATATTAAAATGATTCAAGTCCAGTGCTTCTGGAAATGGTCCTGTGAGAAGTGAGAAGGCTTATCTCTTAATTCCTAGCAAGTTTGAGAAATCTTTCTCCCTCTTCTACTAGTGTTCAAGAGCAGTGTGACCATTGTTCCACTGACTCCAAATTCCCTATAAAAACACACCCATCTCTAGCCATTTGTCCACAAAATAAATAATAAATAATTTAGCCACTAACATTTAGTATGAGTATGTGCTCTGTGTCAGGCAGTGTTCTCAGTACCATACATGTGAACTTCATGGTCTTGTATTATTGTAATTTGCTGTACTGAAGTGAGAGATACCAAGTGCTGAAAATCATAAGCTTATAGTTGGTCTCAACCCCAGACAATGTAGCACCATAAGGTCCACTTTTAAACATTAAACTCTGTAGGTTCTAACAATAGTAAAGTTTATTATTATTTTTTTCACCAAAATTGCTTAAGTACAACTAAGAGGTTTTGCCAGAGTTTAAGTGATCTGATAACCATCACTTTTGTCTAGGTGCAACTCTCTTCTAGGTTCATTCTCATGTTAAAAAAAAGTTTATAATAACAGAGACTACAACACACAACTAATTCACTTCTTCCCCTTATGCTATCAAACTATGCCAAAAAGGAACAAAAGAGGCATTAAGAAATTTCTCTAATCTTCTGGAAATTCTGGAAAGCTCATAGTCAAAGAATCTAGCTCCAACAGTAAAGGTGTCTTCAACACCAGTGTAACTGGTTCGCATGACTGTTACCCAAAATGTAGGAGTCCTCTGTGGGGAGCATAACACTGTTCTACCTATCATAGGAGGCACAGGTAAGCACAGCCCTACACACTCTCAGTTTATGTCTATCTGCTGATGCTATACCTTATTGCTCTTTGATTTGGGGTAATATTTCTTCCCAGTGCCATCACCACTTGTCCTTTCAAATTTTTTAATGAATTCATTTCTTAAGAATTTTATGACAATCTCAGAGGCTAATGGATAAATAAAGAGAAAAATGCTGAGCTGCAGCTTGTTAGTTTCAAGATTTATAAACAGAGGTGAGAAGGGTAAGAAAGACAGGGAGAAGATAACTTTATGAAAATGAATATGTGGATGGAATGGCAAATGAGGGAAAATATGATAGGTGGGAAAGGAAAATGAACATCCATATCAAGGAGCAGAATAAACTAGAGCTTCAGTTCTTTATCTTGACTCTATTTTCTTTTTCATACCATGAAGGGTTCCTCATGACACAACTCCTGAAATAATGTTTTCTCTTCATTTATGCAACACCTTTTTGGTTATTTTTCCTTGCTGGAAAGTACCTACAATCTAGCCTTCACATTTTCTCTTGTCACACTTGCCTAATGTCTGGGAGGAAGGGGAGCTGGTAGGAGATGGGATGCTAAGGCAGAGGAAGACATGACCTGGAGGGAGAAATTGGCTGTGTAATGGAATAGACTAGGGCAGATGTGAAAGAAAGGAGCAGGTGATCTGATAAAAACCTGGCAAAGAATCCTGTACATGAAAATCTCTGAGTGCAAGTCCTGATGTAGAAGCAAAAAGAAACAGAGTTTAAGGGTAATTACTTCAATGGTTTGGGACTTGTGATATTGAAAAGTAAGAAAACAATTTCCATCAACTTCATGTTCCCTGTACACACGTAAGTTACAGAAAAATAACTTATCCTATTTTATTCTCCCCCCTCTCACTAATGTAATTTGTAAGAAAACGTTGCAGTCAGCAGTGAAACTATGATAAATATATGTCGATAAAAGCTCTAAGTGGTCTGGGAATGTGTTTATTTTGTTCACTACTACAGCTCTTCTACCTATTTTAATGCTCAATGTAATAGACCCTCCAAATGTCCGTTTAATGAATAAAAGTTTTATAGTGCTTAAGATGTAAGCAAGATTTTATAAGTGTGCATAAAGAAATTGATAACCCAGCTTTGTCTACTTTGAAATAAGAAAAACAAACCCTTAAAAACTCAAAGTTTTAGGATAATTTTACCATTTTATACCATAAATAAGAGAAAAATTCATAAGCTAAAATTCATAGGAGTAAGGATTAAAGTTAACTATTATTATATCACCAGGATTACGCTTGCCTTATTGTACTTCCCTTGCTTTCCTCAAACTAGTTTTTAATTCTTGACCTGGGACTTAAAGAAACACTGAATGCATCATTGCCCCGTAAGTGCACAAACCCTTCTTTGCAACCCTCTAATCTCGTACTATCCAAGTGTAATTCAGTGTATTGTAATGACTTCTTTACTTATATAACTGTCTTCCCATCTATTTCCATTTAATCTAAATTTCTTTGTTCCATCTTGGAACACAGTTATATCTCCCACACATAGTAAGTTGGCTGACACATAGTAGGCTGTCAACAAATAACTGTTAAGTAAACCAAAATATATTCCAAATGCACTTTTTCTTCTTTTGGAATCCCCAAAGTGCCCTCCATGAGATCTGTATTCTATGACAAGCTAAGAGAAACACAAAATAATTATTTCTGATAACATGTTAAAGCATATTTGCTCTATAACCACAAGCTACAAATATTACTATTATTATGAATCAAACAAAAGTAACATGTTTGAGTCATTTCTTTATTTCACTACACTAGATTGAATAATTTTATTTTTTAATATTAATGCTAATTAAAGTACCAGTGCAATGACTGTGTGCTTGCCAAAAAGATATGTCAGTTTTTAATTCCCACTATTTTCATTTTTTTTTTTTTCTTCCAGTGCTGGGGATAGAATCTAGGACCTTTTGGTGCTGGGCAAGTGCTCTACCACTGAGCCACATCCATATCCCAACACTATAACTTCTTATTCCATTCATCCAGAAATACATCCCTTTGCATTTGAAATAGCTCAAACTATTTGCATTTTGAATTGTTGACACTGACTTCAAACATAGGCAACAAGGTGGTATGGAAAAAAACCATTGAAGTAAAAGTGAAAAACCAGGGGCTTCAGTCTTAGGTTCACCACCACTAACTGTATAATCTCAAATAAGATTCACAATATTTGGAGGTTGCTATTTCACTTCCAAAGAGAGTAATACTTGTTGAGAGGATTATATGGGATTATGTATACGAAAGCATTTTGTAAACTCAACAGCACCATTGAAATATAAGACAATATTACTGTTACATTCTACAAAGGACTTTTCTATCCTAAAATAAAGTTAGATGATATTAGTAAATAAAATTCATTATGCTGCATGTATCTTACAAAGTAAAGAGACTACAATTTTATTGATGAGCAATCTGAGGGCAACTGCTGACTCATTTTAGAAGAAATTGGTCTAAATTATAATAGATGTGCCTATTTATAATTCTGAGAGATTCCCTAGGGAGAATCATATTGAACTAGATGGCATTTTTACCAGACAGAATTGTTTCCCACAGAAATGAATGTGAATGTTAATGTGGGTAGACTCTGATTATAGTCACATTAATAATTCTGTAGCATTCCTAACAAAGTAATAACAAAAGATGTTTATGCCTCTTTTTGTGCTGTGTCAATAGTAAATCCTAAAACCTTTCATTGCTAACACAAAATCTTTAATATGAAGTAGCACCATTGGGAACAAATGGTAGTAAGAATTCTCAGCATGGAAAGTGCTGGTGTAAATGTGAACATCAAATAGAGTTGATGGCAATCCTTCTTGGGTGAATAGTTCCCAAAGCAACTGATTCAGAAGCACCAGAACAAATACTGAAATCCCTATTCTGATTCCACCATGTAAAAGATGTTTTTAATACAGTTTCTGATGTTCATGTGCTCTCTCTCAATTGTGCAATTGTAGTTTTGCTTTCCTTTAGATATATTTTGAAAATATACACAGTGTTCCAGAAGAAATGCAATGGACATCTTTTCACAGAGTGACTATGCGGAAAAAGAACATAGAAATACTTCCTTTTCAATTGTTTAAAAATGTATCTCTTACTGTAAAATACCATTTATATGATATTATTTTATTTTATCTTATTACAGATAGGTAGTAAAATTTAATTTTACTAAATATATGGATTTTATTTATTTGTGGAGTACAATAAAGATATCAGGAGATGAATGGTTTCTCAAGATATGCACATTTCAAACATATTTGCCAGTTACAATTAAAAGAATTTTAAAAAAAATGTTAAGTCAGTCATAGACACTTGAAAGTGTCTTATATGACCTTATCTTTTACGGCCTTGCATGTGCAGTGGTATAAAATAATGTATCTGTTGTGAAAAGTCATGAAATGTAAATCTAGTAACAAGGAATTCTAGGAGTGAGACCAAGTGAAAATTACCTTAAAATACTTCTGGAATAACAACTCACAGAACAAAAGGTATTTTATGGGCAATATTCCTGTTTTATATCAGTTAGGGTTAAAGCAAAAAAAAAAAAAAATAGCTTTTTGGTTTTACCTAGATGATTACTTCTTGAATTTAGACCTCACTCCATTCTACAGTCATAACACAACAAGGCAATATTAAATCCATAAGAGCTAATTGAGGATAGGAATGAGAAAAGGGGTCTTTTAAAAAAGAAATCTAATCTCAACTTGATTTCTGCAAAGAATGAGTATCTTTAGACTACTGATAATCAAATCATCACATGGAGAAGTCACAGAGTATTTTATTTTCTGAATTACTCCAAATTAAAGGAATTTCAGAGCCTACAGATCCTCCTCCACACTGGCTAACTTCACGACTATTTAGGCAAGCAGAACTAGGTGGCCAAACAATGCCTGGCTTTTCCCCTCTCACTGGTGCCTTTGGTCTCTTTCTAATACAATTCTTTGCAATCAATCTCTTTTCCAGTCTGTTCTGGTAGGAGGTAGGGAAACATCATAGAAAGGTGATATCTTGAAATTTCTTATATGTAGACCATCTACCTAAAAACATCTTTCTTTGATTTGAGTTGAATCTGAAGTAAGTGATTTTCATTCTGCTTTTAAGTTGGCTAAGCTCCAGGAAACAAAATTCACAGGTAACAATGTCAAAGGTGATGATAAGCCACAAAATGAATAGTACATGAAATCATTACTAATGGCACATCGCTGCCTGAATTTGAGTATTATATGAGTCACATAACTTCATTTTCAAGATGAAAACATCATTTAATAAAACCTAATCAAATATGGTTATTGTCTGTTTGTCCTGTCAGATACTATCGTTATACACATGTTCTATTGTAATTTAGTAGAACAGCAGACAATAAGCAAATGAAAGTAGTTGTTATTGCCCTAAGCCTTATAGCCAGTAAAATTCTTATCTCTGGTTCTGATAACATTGAATCTATCATTATGGCTAAACATCTTCATTTTAAAATTGTTATTTAATTACTTAGAATATTTTTCCAAAGAGAAGTTGATTACATTCTCTAAGTCTCAAATACCTCACCGCCCTGTATATATAGACATATATACTTTGTAAAACAGAGTATTAATATAAATATTGTATTGTTTTTGCAATCCTAATGGTTTTAGAAAACAATGAGGGAATTCAATAAGAAATAATTACATTTCAAATATTACATTTACCATCTTAATTATTGTTGTTTTAAAACATCACTCAGATATTAAAGAATCAATTCAGCAGCATCTCTCTTTAAAAGAAGACCTTGCGATAAGTAAACATGGGATTAGAGGCTTAAGTGATTGACATAGCCTGATTTTTTAAAAAAAGTATGTACATACACATACATACATAGACCACATTCAAACATATGCTGAGCATGGATTCTGGCTTTTCCTATTTTTATAGATTAAAATTCAGTTTGGATTTGGCATAGGCCTGAAAGTTGGATTTGAGGAAACAGAATTTTGGTTCAAAGTTGATAAAATAATTTGGAAATTCTAGCCTATCTGTATGAAAAATTCATTTATTTATACCTGTATTAAAAAAAATAGTGACTGAGCTTTTAATATGAGTCAATTTTTTTTTTTTATTTTGCCGGTGCTGGGGATATAATAATCAGAACAGAGATCTACTGCTTCCATGGTACTTTTATTCCTGTTCTGTGGTTGGCAGGGAACAAACTGAACTGGGGGTGATTGGGGGAGGGGAGCTTTCATGAAGAAAGCTCATATCCTGTCTTCAGAACAGAGTACAAACTTCTGACTGGCAACAAAGTCAATGCTGCCTTCTAGTGTTACTTTTATGAAAAAAAAATGAATAAATTGTGTTTGGGTCTATTATTCTTAAAATAAGAAGTACAGTGCCTATTTTGTCTAGTTGTGGCCAAGGACAGAAATAAAATTTAAAGTTCTCTTTGGTCAGTAAAGAATTGCAGACCGTTTCACAATTGTTTTTTGATGTTTCACTTGGTGGCATATTTGAAGAGTCACTCCAATGCCCAGTGGAGACTACTCAGCTTCATTTACTCCTCCACCCAGGCTTTCCTCAACTTTTATGTCAGCTTAAATTTTCAACAAGGCTAACTAAATACCAGACTTTGCCCCCTACTTTCCATCTCTAATCAACACATGCGTGTGAGCACGCACGCGCGCACACACACATTTTTAAATCTAGAGTTTACTTTCTTTCTTTTACTCAACCAGATAACTTTAGTCCTTTTGCCTTATTCTTACTTGATGTGTTTGCAACTAAAAAAGTGACTTAATGCACAAATGTTTTATTGGAAATATAAATTCAAAATGCATTAGATGTCAGATTCTTATTTAAGGTTGTCATTTAGCATTTGGGAATTCACAATATGCAAATTGCTTTTCAGAGCATACAGAAGTCATCTTGTATTCTTAACAACTTAAAAGTCAATGACAAGTAGGTCCTGCCTTTGAAAGATAAGGTGCATACACATGCTTTATTTCCTTCAGTTATTTGAATTGAGACCTAAATAGAGCATCCTGAAATAAAATCAAGGTATGTTCCTTGTAAAAGAAATGATAAGAATGAATGTGGTCCTTTAAAAGTTCAGAAAGTACTTCACTATTCAGAGGGCATATACAGGGTGAATAATGACAGATAAAATGAAAGCTGTTGATTCTAAGAAAATGAATGCTAGTCCTTGTACCAATATGCTGTGTTCTGTTCTGTGAGAAAATGTTCCTGGATGTGGCCTAATCTGGTGCTTCAGTTACGCGCAGTAGTTTCCTTTCATGAAAGATGTGGGGGCTTTTATGTTCTCTTAGTAGCCCCATGGCCAAGGAGAGGAATAGTCAAAATTTATAAACCAGAAATCAGTGAATAAGCATCTATAAATCTGCAAGAAGAGTTTCCATGTTATATTGTTCCCTTTCCATCCAGGTTATCTGTATTTTATCAATATTGGAGTCAGATTACACCAGTTATGTATACACTAAAATTATTATTTTTGAATTTTCATTAAACTTATCTCCCATAATAGCCCTACAAGTGGAGGTGTACTTATATCCCTTGATTTTCACTATTTTATTGTAAGGAAGCTACTTGAAGGTTAATTCCAGTTTAGAAAATCTAAAAACAATTTGTGTATTATTTATTTGTTTTCTAAAATATTTTGTTTTAGTTGTAGATGGACACAATACCTTTATTTTATTTTTATGGCATGCTGAGGATGGATCACACATGCTAGGTGAGCGCTCTTCCACTGAGCCACAACCCCAGCCCTTTATGTATTATTTAAACATTAAAATACTAAGGATGGGACATCTTTGACAAGTCTAATTCCAGGCACTCAAGGCATAGATGGCTCCACATGCTTATTTTCTAAAAAAAATCACGGTCATATAAGACTATTCTTTTCCTCCTTTGCATTTAAATAATTCAAAAATCAAAATCAGACATTTTAGAAACAAATTCTCCAAGAAATGTGCAAGTAGGTTTTAGAGCATATTATTCTGTACTACAACAAATGTGCCCCATGAAAATTATGAATTTAGGAATATAAGAATTTTTTTTCATAGATTTTCATTTATATTATTTTCCCTCCTATCAAGAATTTTTTTCTGGGTTCATATGGAAACATCTTTTATCTTTTCCATAGATCCATGTTTGCCCCTCTACCTCTTAAGAAATCAATAAGAAAAAAATGATTTCAAAAGTCAAATTTCTTTAGTAAGACAATAAGGCCAAACCAGTTTATAATTTAAATAATAAAAATAATGCTGATTGTATGTGCTTGTACATGTTATACGTTTTTGGGGTTGGTAAATTTTGTATGATAGAAAATATAAAAACTACATGTACAACTAAGGTACCTGAACAAATTACCAATGTATTCTCTGATTTTTTCCTTTGAATTATTCATAACTTATTTTATTTTCTTTCTTTCTTTTCTTTTTTTTTTTTTTTTTTTTTTTTTGGTGGTAGTCAAGATGGTGGTAATTTATTTTTATACTCTGGTTTGGAGAAAAGGAAAAGTATACTTCACATTTTTTTCAAGTCATCTGAGAAAAGGTGAACTGTCACATCTATCTGTTGGATTCCTACAGCACATGTGTACTACATGATGGAAATGGCATTAGAAGTCAGCAGATGGGGACCCATTTCTTCTTGTGATGGATGGACCTTCAAAGAATTACTGATTTCAATCATGATATGCTACAGCCAGGAGGAGATGTTGCACCATGAGATTGATGAATCTGTTTCTCTTCTGGATAGACAAACATAAAAGGTCAGCAGACTTGATTGTTATTTGAGTTAAGTAGATTAAAAAAGTTTTACTCTCTCATTTACCTTCATATCATAATATGTTCTAGAGTTACTGTGTTTGAGCTTTTGTAAACTTGTTATTTCAACTTGTATAAAACTAATGTTTCAATTAACATTTTATAGTAATTTCTTATAATAAAAGGCAAATTAAAGACATACTTGTTGCATTTATACTATCACATCTATGAGGTACAAGGCATTGTTTTTAGGGCATTATCTTCTAGAAAAATGAATTTGTTCATACCCATGAAATTTACTTCCATTTGTAACTTTTTAAGACTGTACTGTTTAAGAAAGTCTGATGCAAACCTGTATATCTTAGAGAAATTAAAGTTTAAAGATATGATTTAATATTGAAGATTAAACTATGGATCTACTTTCATTCTTCACATATATCATTTATGTTCATTCTTAATTGCAGATTCAGAAAAAATGAAATCAATAATGTGACCATGCCCCTTGAGAATTAGTTGAAGGATTTTTAATGTTTTATAAGTACTTTGGTAAGGAGTTCAGTACCAGAATCTTTGGGTCTATAGCATTCACAATTTAAAGTTACTGAAGCACTTCACAAATTGGAATTACAGTTTGAAAGAATGAAGTTCTCCTAAAAACCTGAAGCACTCCAATAATTTTAAATTATTTTCTACTTTGTAAGTTCAGAGTCCTCACTACTTATAAAGAGAGGCACTTAAAACAAAAAGGAAAGTACCATGATAATTTCAAATCACTGTGTATGGTTGTAGGACAATTTTAAGGCACTAAAAGTACTTGCAGGTTTTCCTGTTTCATTTGAAGGCTTTCAAATTGAAAGTAAGTCAAGCAGCTTTTATAATACAGCAAATCAAAACACACTAAGTAATTTTAAAGTTAACCAAAAATATGGCAAAAATGAAGGGAATAGAGTTAGAGGAAAATATAAAAATGTTTAATAATGTGTATCCTCCAAAATATAAAAGGAAGTTAAATTGTCCTATAAATTGTTTAGTTGACTAAAATAGTGGGGTAGGGTAGGGTACTAATATTCATATGACAGTAATAACAGATTTCAAATCATAGTTCAGAAAGTATTTGGAATTTTATAAGGAAGAATTTAAGAAAACAAGATCTATATGCTGAAGTTTAACATTTCATCTGAAGTATGCTGGAGAAAATTTTTACAGTCTCACAAGAGTCAGTTTTGCATATATTTCCAATTTTGTATTGTTCAGTAACATTAAGTTGATATCTTAAAATCAGCTATGGTAGGGATATTTACACCATGGGGAATAATGAAGGCTATGAGTTAGAGCCCTTTTTCTTTGCAAAGTCAGTTGTTAAGGGAAGAGTCCTAGGTCAAGAAGGAAAAGCAGAACTAAATGGCTAAGAATCAAAAGCATCACTGAAATGACAACCAAAGTCAGTGGTTCTGAACCCAAAGGCAACTCAAGATTCTTCAGCAGAATTGTAGCTTAGGTGCCCTTAGATTTCTGGCTCTCTACACAACTCTATGCTTATCTTCCCATTACTACCTGGTTTCTTCATACTGTACTCTTCTTTTCTTTAAGTCATGTTTGTGCTTACTCTTGTTTTTTAGTCACTGACAATTTTGTTGTACATGTGTCCCCATTAAACTCCTCTCCTGTCTCATGTGAGCATCTACACATATGTATATTTTCATTTTCAGTCTTCGGTGTGAAACAACTCTTTCCCTAGTTTCAAGTCAAAATTATTGAGATTGAGAAATCTGTTGAGCACAGTCTATGATGAATATCTGTTTAAAAAGCCCTCTTGTTGTTGAAACTACTTACCCTAAGAGAATATTTCATTGAGTATCCTCTCTGGGAATTACAGGAAACAGTGGTCATATGAAATCATTCTCCAAAACAACTATCTAGTTGACTCTAAAATATGTGTCTGACTAAATGACCACAGTAAAAAATGAAATAAGGTAAGTAAAATAGAAGAGGTGCAAATATAATGCTATGGATATTCAAAGAAGGGATAATATATTTCCAGTTACATGAAGGCAGTTTCTAGTCAAATAGTTTTAATGACCTTTATTGATAGGATTGATCTGATATGTTATTGACATATCAAAGCTTAAGAATATAACCTTTTAGGCAAAAGTAGGAATTTGGAAGTTAGGGTTAGGGTTAGGGTTAGGGTTAGGGAGGAGGGCAAGAATGGAGGAGGGAAAGACTATATAGAGGGAAAAGAGGGGTGGGAGGGGTGGGGGGAGGGAAAAATAACAGAATGAATCAAACAACATTACCCTATGTAAATTTATGATTACACAAATGGTATGCCTTTACTCCATGTACAAACAGAGAAACAACATGTATCCCATTTGTTTACAATAAAAAAAAAAGAATTTGGAAGTCATTGGGAAATATTTTCCATGAATATGTCATGCTTTTGCATGTCTTTGGAGCAAGTCACAGATTGCTATGTGTGTATTTCTGGTGTATATTTCTAAGACAGAGGTCATAACTCTCTTCTGGAGCAAAAAATAGAATTATTCCAGTCTGTTATAAAAGATTCAGATTCCCTAAACTCAGAGTTCTTCTACAACACACCTCAGTTTGAAAACAAGTATTATCTGGCCCTCTTCATGTCAAACTATGTGAAATAGAGCTGAAAGAGCTGGCTAATATTCTAGCTCCTGTTTTTGAAGAAAGTTCTAAACTATTCTTTTTCTCTTTTGCCAATCTCTTATAATACAGTTTTGCTATTGGTGGAACTATAGAGCACTAACTTAATAGACTGTAAGCAAATAGGAAGAAATCTCATATTCTTTGTAAATCTTGATAAAAGTAAAATATAACAGATCATGTTCCTTATAAAGGGATGCAGGTAACCTTTAAGAACTTTACTGGGAAAGCTACCAGGAGCTATTTAAACTTCAATTGTCAGAATGAGGTATTTATATTTAGTTGAGTAGTCAGTGCTGAGCAGAGAAGTAGTGTTACAGACACACTTAAGAAAGGTTCACCTGGTGGTAGTGTATGTAGGACTGGTGTGAGTGGGAAGGGGAGGGATTAGGAAGTTTATAGATGAGACTACTGCAGGAATTATGCTGTGCATTTAATTCAGGTCTTGACTAGAATAATGTCATTGGGAAGAAAGAGGTGGGACTGATTTGAGACCCAGGCAGAAATGGAATTTTCAGGACTAGGTGTTAGAACAACTTAAGAAGTGAGGAAAAATCAGAGTCCTGGCTTATTCCAAAGGAGCCTTGACATTGCTTACATATTTAGAAATTGAACTCCAAGAAATAATCTTGAAAGGAAAACAAAGATTTATACACAAAGATGGTTACCTTGATATTTATTATAATGAAAAGGGACTTAAACTCTTAAGATTTAGGAACTGATAAACTATTCAGTAGTCATGCAATCAAAATATTATCAAGCGTTTTAAAATTAAAATAGAATTTAAAGAAATATATTTTATTAAAATTAACAAAAACATTTTAATACCATAGTGTATTTGATAATATATATGAAATGAAGCAAAAGAAGCTTTAAAAATGGTATGATTTCGACTGTGTAAAAATTTTCAAAAGCATACAGGGAATTTAACCACTAGGTGATAGAATTATGAATATTTCCAACTCTATACATCTTAACATGTTAGATATCTGTATGATGCATATATTATGGCTTTATAGGTTTTAAAAAATAAAGTCTATTTAAACGAAAATGAGA
The DNA here is from genome assembly GCF_902686445.1 of Sciurus carolinensis. Taxonomy (NCBI): domain Eukaryota; kingdom Metazoa; phylum Chordata; class Mammalia; order Rodentia; family Sciuridae; genus Sciurus; species Sciurus carolinensis. The sequence goes on from NC_062219.1 coordinate 90,963,343, forward strand.
TATGAGTTCAATATATGTGACAAGAAGAATGTAGTATCATTTTTTAAAACTAAGAATATTATAAGGGAAAGTAAATAGGAAGGATATTTGTCATGAATAAAATGTCAATATAAGTAAATGATAATGAGATATATTATTTGCCAGTAAGTGATAGAAGATCCTTTTCCCTGGTTCTCTAAAAACTTCATCCAATCAGGTAAAGTATCTTCTATAAGAAGGGCTGGACATAACTTTTAAATGAATAACTTCCTACTTGTCCATATCCTCCCCTTGCCTTCATCTTTCTTTTCCTTCCTATCATAAAACTAGGTGGGGAGCTTCTATCACTGCTTCATTCACACAGCCTCCTCACCCTGTCTCTCAGGTGCCCTGATTATTCTCACACACTGTCCCATACTCTGATCCTTTCTTACCATTATTTATCCATCATTTCCCCCACTTTTTCTAGGTCTTGCTCTCTGCTGGCAAAGAACAACCAGTAGCACTGACTTAAAATCAGATTTCAAAAGAATTAACATCACAAAGTTAAATAACTATTGTAATATCACTTCCATTGACCCAATGCTTTGAATTGTCTAAAAGTAAATGTGTCCATCTTCCTCTCAATCACTACCATCTCAGTTCAAGCAACGATTCTTTCCCTACTGCAAATAGTTTTCTTATGTGTGTGTTATCTACTAAGTGATTCATAAAACTATAAATTATCAAGTAAATAAAAAGTGAATAAACAAACCAGATAATTTATTGTCTGCTTAAAATCATTATTTAGTGGCTTCCAAGTTCCCTAGAGAAGTGTTTAAATAACTCTCCTCATCTGATGGACCCTAGCTGACATAGGCCTGGCCTAAATTCTACCTCCTTACTTACTGACAGAATAAGTCCCAAGAGTAGAAGGAGTGGATGTTGGTTAGGCACAAGTTGAGGGCTCCACAAATTTCTCATTTTAAATGATACAGCATATACATTAAAGGAAAAATAGTGTTATCCCTAATTTTTTTCAATTTATTTATCCTCATTGACTAAAACCAATACAAGTTCAAGAACTATACTGTAGAACATAAATGTTAACAGCCAAATGTGGTTACCGAGCTTTTGAAAGGTAGTTAATCTGAATAAAGATGTGCTTATGTATAAAATACATACAGATATTCAAGGAAAAAGAAAGTATAAATACCTCCTTAACAAATTTCCTGTTGACTACATGTTTTAATGTTAATATATTGGGTTAAATAAAATGCATTATTAGAACTAAATTTATTTTTTTCTTTTCATTTTTTAATATGGTTACTAGAAGATTACAAATTATACATGTGGTTTGTTGCTATGGTCTAGATCCAGAATGTCCTGAGAAGTTAGTTGATAAGCAATGTAACAATGTTCAGAGATGAACAGATTGAATCATGAGGCCTCTGACCTTACTAGTGGATCAATCCATTCAATGGATTAACATTTGAATGGACTAGTGGGGTGTAAACTATAGGCAGTGGGGGATGACTGAAGAAAGTAGCTTAGTTTGGAGGGGGTGTAGTCTTGGAATATATCTGTTTTGTCCCCTTCCTCTGTGTTTCTCTCTCTCTCTCTGTCTCTCTCTCTCTCTGGTTTCCAACTGCTGTGAGCTGAGCAGCTTTCCCCTGACATGCCCTTCCACCATGATGTTCTGCCTGTTTCAGTACCAGAGCAATGGAGTTGATGCACCATGGATTGAATCCCCTGAAACACTGAGCCAAAATAAACTTTTCCTCCTCTAAGTTGATCTTGTCAGAAAATTTTCATCACAAGGATGAAAAGCTGACTAACACACTTGCATTATATTTCATTTGAAGGCACTGATCAAAAAGGTTTTTGATTGTCTTCTAACATACTACTTTACATGTGCTCTCCACTTTGACTTTCTCTGCCTTCAAGCAAAATTGAACTGCCAGCAAACTTGCTCTCATTCCATGCCTGAATCCCCTGTCTCTTCTTATTTTTCAAGTTCTTGCTCCAATGCCTTAACATGATTCCTTCCCAATTGGAAGTCATATTTTGCCTTTCTCTAATATCATATAGCTTTACCTGTGCCATTTTATGGCAGAGAACACATTTTGCTTTAAATTACAGAGAATAGTTTTCAGGCTTTTGACAGATCTCAAGCTTTCTCTTCTGGGTGGAGATTATGCTTCTAAATCATGGTATCTTCCCTTAATCCCTTGGCTATGGTTAGAAGTTTAACAAAGTATCTGTGAATAAAAGGATATATAGTGCCGGTGTAAGAAACAAAAGACTTGCTATTCAGTAAAAATTCAGTCAGAAAGGCTGAGAAATTAGGGACTGAATGCTGGAGAAAGGGCAATGGCCCAGAGGACTTTTGAAAGTGATGAAATACTAGTTGTGTGGCATAAAGAAAAAGAACACTTCCAATGTATGCTAAAAGTGTGCTGTTGAGAATCCACATCATTCAAAGGTGTAGATCTAGAAGCTTTTTAAGAAACACCTTATTTTCAACATATACTTGAACTAAAATGGTTCAAGGAAAAAAAAGTCTCATACCTAGCCTTATTATAATAATTTGGAAAATTACTTCTGAGTGTCTCAAAGCAATTCAGTCTAAAATACCAGTAAAATGTTCATGACATTTCAGCATTCTGGGGTCTCTTGAGAGCAGGAGTAAAGAAAATCCATCCAAAGTTTCTCCTTGGGGTCAACTTTCCCTCATTAATAGTGCTCAGAACTAATAGGGCTTCCTAAAACCCCAAGTGATCTTCTTGAGCTGACTTCCTGGTAGAATTATTAGGGTCCAAGAGTGCACTAGAGAGCCTTCTACTCAATTCTAAGTTTTTCTGCACTTAGCTGGCCAAGTACCTCAAGGCTGTTAAGACCTAGCAGAGGCAGTACACAAGAATCTAATTCAAGGTCAAGCTACAAATTGTCATTTACCAGACCACCATTGCCAGAAAAAAGTTCACAAGTTGTTAGGTTTGTAAACCTCAAATCTTTCTAAACGCTTAAATTGGAAATGAACTATCATGAAATATTATTATTCTTTAGCTTTATTTCAAAAATTCTTATTTATCTTAAAGATCAAAACTATTATCTTCAATAAATACAACTATACTTTTTTTTATATTATTATGGTTAACTTACTCCACATTTGTAAATAAAGTATTTTGAGACAGCTTACATTACACTGATAGAAAATAAATGTAAATAAGTTAGAGAAGTAGATAAAAAATAGACAAGTACAATCTAGTATGAAGCAGGATTGAGCAGAACACCCACACCATGAAAACCTCTATGCTTGCTAGATGTAGGCTACATGTTTCAAAATAGTCAGTAGCAAAGTTCTGTGAGGGTTTATAATAACTGGGCATCTGTTTTTCAAAACACATCCATCAATATTATATAGTTTAATCTTCATTCACTGGTTTTAGAGGCATACTTGTCCCATAGGCAAGACGGCTATAGAGGAACTGTCCTTTTTGTGTATGTGTATGTGTGTATAAACTTCCATCTGTATTATTTAGTCTAACCCTATTCATTACATTATAGGGGAAAGTTGCTGAAGTAGAATGAATCCCTTTAAAACACATTAGGTTATCCTGGTAAATATTATACAATTTTAAAGTAAAAAATCAAGTTATGTTAAATTTACATTTTTATGAATTTTGCTTTATAATTCAGCCTTGTTCCTATTCTTAGAGTAACCACAGACTGAATTAAATGCTGATTTTTTTCCAACAAGGACAAAAAATATTAAGATAGGTTGAAATGACACTGTTAATGATTTAGTATGATGTGTAATTCTATGGCACCACTTATAGAAATTTCATGAAATCAAATCTTGCAAAATTTGAAATTTTAGTTTGTAATTAATTTCCATTAAAATTTGATTTTAATTTGGCTACAGAATATAGATAATCAGTAAGAGAAACTTATTAGAATGGTGGAATAAAAATCTATTGAATTGTGTGGGGCTATGTAATACAGATTTGTTTTATAAAGGACTGTCAGAGAATAATTCTCTTTTAAAGTAACCTTTGGATCTCTATCACCATCATGACTTGGATACTTATACAGTAGATATCTGGTTAATTAGTATGCCCTTATATTAATTAGTCAACTTTATTTGTTGCTTTTTCATAGATTTTGTTTTCCCATGGTAGAATTCTGCATTTAAATTCCACATTTATCAGGCAACTACAGTTCTACAAGACTACAACTCCTTTTTAACTGATGAAATTGAACCAAGTATTTGTTCTCATCTACTTAGGGACATACTGTAACTTTCTATTGATTAAACTCCTTTTACTGATGACACTGACATGATTTATTGGGTACTATGCTAAGCTCTGAAGCAGGTCAGGTTATATAGTGAGATGTACATAATGTGTATACTTCTGTAATTTTCTAAAACACAATTTCTAATTTTAGAAAATTACAGAAGTGTATACACTGTAACATACACATTAGCATCTATTCTCTACCCAACTTCCAGGAACATAAATAATCTAGTGTGAGCAGTTGGTGTGCTCTGCCTCACACTGGACTTTGCAGACATTGTAAATTCAACCCCTTTTAGCTATTTCTGTGTTCTTAGACACATGGGAAATATCCTGTGGCTGATAGAAACTCTTTGAGGCTGCCTAAGAATGTTGCCAATCTCAAAACTACTTCCTCTGCCCCTGTGATATCACCTTAAGTCCTCTGCCCAGTTGCAATGCAGGCTGCCCAGTCATTTCTGGGGTGCAGCATCTGTACCTTGTGGAGGGCAGAACCCCCAGGGACTGATATTTTTCCTGGCTCTCCTCAGGAATGTGGCACATGCCTCTTCTATTCTTATATTCCCAAATATATCTGAGGAAGTGTTATTATCATCCTAACCAGGAAAAATTTTAGAAGTGACGTTAGGAAAAAATAAACCAGAAAAACTCAAATTTCTGAATTTAGGTGTTTGATAGAAAAAAAAGAATACAGGATTGTAAGCCTAGGATAATGTATAAGAGGATTTAAGGTGCAAAATAGAAATTATGATCAGACTTGGGAAAAGATGGTTCATTTCTTGTATACCTGAGGTTTTATTCTGAAATTTATACCTTCTAAAAATACAAATCAAATTATGTAACTTCTTGTTCTAAAATCTTCTCACCAAACACAGAATAAAGTTTATACTTCTCATACTGGTCCTCAAGATCCTCTTGACTGGACTCTAAGCTCATTTCTGTCTGTACTCTAAGCTACAGACATGGTGATCCATTCGTCAATAAGTAAACGTGTACAAAATCATACTTCTATTCAAGTTAGTCTCTTTAGATGATTCTCTGGACCAGCAATGAAGTGCTGAAGAACTTGGGGAGAAAGCAGTAAAGCTTCCTACTCTCTGAGAATTAAAATCTAAATAAACTTCAATAGGACAAGGAAGAAATGCAAAATCTTAAAGGGACAGAATGTTATCAATTCAAGATTTAAACCTAATCTAATATATCTGACATAGGGTTAATACCCAAAAAATGTAAGGAACTCAGAAAACTCAATAGAAAATATTAAATAGTTCAAACAAAATGGATAATAGCCTTATACAGACATTTATCCAAAAGAGAAATAAAATGGCTAACTGGTATATGAAAAAAAAAAATGCTTGATATCACTAACCACAAGGGAAATGTAAATTAAAACCATAATGAGATATAATCTCATTTCAGTAAGAATGTTTCTTGTCAAAAGAGCTAAAGATCATAAGTGCTGGCAAGGATGCAGAGAAAAGGGAACTCTTGCACACTGTTGGTGAGAATGTAAATTAGTACAGTCATTAAAGAAAATAATATGCAACTTAGCCAAAACATTAAAAACACAACTACCATATGATCCAGCAATCCCACTACCAAGTATACATCCAAAGGAAATGAAAAGAGATATCTGTACATCCATGTTTGTTATGGCACTATTCACAATAGTCAAAATATGGAATCAAATAGTGTCCATGATGAATGGACAGAGAAAATGTGGTACATGTACCCAATGAAATCCTATATAGCCATAAAAAGAATGAAATCCTGTCATTTGTTACAATATAGATGGAAATGGAGATCATTATGTTAAGTGAAATAAGTTAGGCACAAAAGATGGTACTTTGTGCCTACAACAATGAGTACTCAACATGTGGAATCTAAAAAAGTTGATCTCATAAAAATTAGGAGTGGAATGGTGGTTATCAGAGGCTAGGAGAGAGGGGGTGAGGGAGAGGGATGGAGAAAAGTTTTCAATGGTTACTAAGTGACAGACAGGAGCAAGACTCTGGTGTGCTCTTGCACAACAGAATGACTAGAGATAGCAATTTGTACTATAAATCTCCTAAGCTTGAAGAAGGGATTTTGAAAGTTTTTTACCATGAATAAATGATAGATGCTTGAGGAGATTTGTTTAACATGATTTAAAGATTATTCAATGTATGCACATATTGAAACATCACAGATCACTCCACTAATGTGTGCAATTTTTATGACTTTACATATCAGTTTTTTAAAAGGAACTGAAGAAAGTTAACAACACACTAAAGGGACAAACTGAAAGCATGTACTATCTAACTGGATGGAATAACACAAAACAATTACTGGGATACTGCAGCTCTGGAAGAAGCACAACTTGAATATAATCATTGAGAAGCAGTTAATAAACCAATTTTAGGGACATTTTACAAACTAACTTGACAAAATTGTCAAGGTCACAAAAATAAAAAAAAATCACAATTGTTTTTGATTAAAGGAGAGTGAAGGAATGAAAACTGGTCAGAATATGTGATCTTGGATTAGATTATTATATAAGGTACATTATTGGAATAACTGTCAAAAGCTTGAAGAATACCTGTAATTCAGATAGAAGGAATGCATCATTGCTAACTTCAAAAATGTCTATGTAGTTGTACAGAAAACTATGCTATCTGTAGAAAATATTCATTTAAAGAATTTAGAATTATTGAGATTTTTATTTATTTATTTATTCATTTTTTACACACTGCATTTTGATTCCTTATACACAAATGGGGCACATCATTTCATTTCTATGGATGTACATGATGTAGATTCATACCATAGTTATAATGATGTCCATCTCATTCCATGATTTTTCATACCCCTCCCTCTCATTTCCTTCTACATAATCTAAAGTTCCTCCATTCTTCTCTCACTCCCCACCTCCCCCACCCCCATTTTATATCACCATCCACTTATCAGGGAAAATATTCAGCCTTTGGTTTTTTGGGATTGGCTACTTTCGCTTAGCATGACATTCTCCAACTCCATTCATTTATCTGCAAATGCCATAATATTATTCTTCTTTATGGCTGAATAATATTCCATTGTGTATATATACCACAGTTTCTTTATCCATTCCTCTGTTGAAGGGCATCTAGGTTGCAACAACTTGTTCAAATGGCTGAGAATTGAAAGCTCTTCAGACTATTTTTGCAACTTTTAAATTATTTTAATATAAAAGGAAAAAGCACACACACAAAGATACGCAACAAATCGAATTCTTAAAATGCACATAAAAACAAAAAACAAATATAAAGCAGATTGAAAAAAAATTATAGAGCATTGATAGAGAAGGGAAAACTAAGGAGTGAAGTGACTGAGAGTCCATTGTACTACTCAAAAGACAGAGTACTACAGTCACTATTAGCATAATAATTGGGTTGTTTCTATAATCAGGATGGAAGAAAATACTCTTTAGACCTAATGATGCAATGCTAGTATTTAATGTCTTTGACAGTAAGGTCTTTGTCACTTTTCATCGATGGTTGTATTCTTCAGTGCCTACAACAATGAGTACTCAACATTTGTAGAATACATTTTACTACCCACAGCTTTGATTCTGTGTGCTCCTGATAATTTTTTAATTATGATGTAACTTTTCATACAGATTTGATAACAAGGAATTAATGTATTTACCAGTGAATGGATTATGAACTAATAAAATATCACTCAGGTTTTAATATATTAGTTTCTTACGAATTTATTCAAATTGAATCAATCTTTCTGAAGCTGAAACACCAACACCGTAGAAGCATTGACATTCAAATTTATAAATCTACAAAGTTTAGGGTCAGACTCTATGATCATATCAAGGTTCAACTCATTGCAGTAAATATTTCTGAGAGACCCAATAATCTTTGCTAGATAACACAACTCTATCACCTTGTATCTTTTTTTCAAGCTACAAATCTGCTAAAACCCTTATTTTAATCATTTTCTCCCAAAGACCAGCCCCTGTAAGAAGTCTTCCCAAGGCTCCTGTCTTCTGTGTTCATATTGCATAAAAACTTTCATGGGTCTGTTTCCTCCATTGCTAATGGTGGAAAGTAACACTTATACCCTGCTGAAGTGTGGCGACTAGAGATAATGCAGCAGAAAATTCCAAGTACTCAGTAAGAGTAGTGATGTTCAGAAATAATAGCTATCACAAGCATTGCTTCATCAATTTGCTGATATTTTCTAATACTACATTTCCATTCAGTTCACTTTACCAAGTGTGTTTTCAGTTAAAATACTTAACTCAAGGGAATGAAAATTTAACCTCTTGTACCTTGATTTCTTCATCTATAAAATAAAGATAATAAAATCTAGCCTGAAGAACATTTGTGAGATTTAAATTATACATACAAAATGATCGGAAAAGTGTCTCATTCAATCTGTAAGCATTCAATGAATACTAGCCATTATTATTAGCAATATTACTGGAGTTTAGCATAGAGATGTGAGTAAAGATAAATGTAATATTATAAAAAAAGCAATGCCACCAATATTCAAAAGATCCTGAAATTATTTAAGGAAACAAGGGGTAACTTTCATTAGGGTCTGGTAGAGAGGGTTTCCTGGAGGATGCAGAATGTAAGCTTGATTTTTGAAGGATGATTAAGATTCACTAAACAGGACTTGGAGTTTCAGATGAGAAAATCAGTTCTAAGAAGATAGATGGAGTCCAGAAGAGCATGGTGTACTTAGGAGAGTGTACTGAACATTTCTGCTGTGAACAGTGAACTTGGGGTATGACTGCCAGGAGACAGAAAGTACCAGAAGGTGACAAAAAATGACAGGTACCTTGTACTTTAGTTTAGATTTTTTCCTGGAATTCTCAACTTACAGTACCTAGACCTCTAATGGGCTTAGGAAATAGATTCAGAAAGAGTAGGAACACCTAGAAATTTAGTACAAAATCTTGTGCTGTCAACATATTTTGTGTTTTTTAGTCAACTTTTTTTTTTCCACTGTGATGAAAGAACCTCACCAGAACAACTATAGAGGAGGAAAAGTTTATTTGGGGGCTCACAGTTTCAGAGGTCTCAATCCACAGGGAGCAGGCTCCATCCCTCTGGGCTCAAGATGAGGCAGAACATGTTAGTGGAAGAGTATAGTGGAAAGAAGCAGTTCAGATGATAATCAGAAAGCAGAAAGAGAAACTCCACTCTCAAAATACAAAATACATATCCAAAGACACAATCCCAATGAACCACTTCCTCCAGTCACACCCCACCTGCCTCCAGTTACCACTCAGTTTATCCCAACAGGGATTAATTTATACTGATTAGGTTAAGGCTATCATAACCCAATCATTTCACCTCCAAACCTTCTTGCATTATCTTACACATGAGCTCTTGGAGGAAACCTCACATCCAAGCCACAACAAAGTAAGAAGATATTTCATAACTTTTTCCAGATTTTCAAAAGGATCTGTGTCCCAAAATGAAGGACTACTATTTGTTGTTGGTGATACCATTAAGGATTCCAAGCACGATCAGGTTTAGTTTCAGAAAGTCCCTCTATTGGCAGTGTAAGCAGTCTTTGCAAAGGGTCCAGGCAGAATAAAGGCCAGAGGGAGAAGGGATGGGATGCACAGAGAGGGGAAGAGGAGTAGTCTCCTCTAGGAAGTAGAATGATCCACTCATTTTTCAAGGATCTGTGGAATGTTTAGCATGTGCCAGGCAGTTTACTCACTGCTAAAAATAAAAATTCCCAGTTCAAATAGAGTTTTGAAAGTAACAGAGAAAAAAGACATGGAAAATTATAAAGTTACTTATAATTGTGTTAGTGGTATGCCTTCCCATTAAATCAATGTTTGCAGAGTTCAGGGACTATGTGTTATTTATCTTCTAACTTGCCCAAAAGAAGTACTCAATTAATACCTGTCTAATGGAATAAATATCGTGATTGTCCCTTGTCTTTTCTGGCTTGTGGGTGTGCTTATCTTTCTTGATAGTTAACACATCTGTATAGGTATCCAGTCTGGTGCTAATGCTTGTCAAATGCTTGTCTTCTTATACTTCACTGACAGAGTACTGCTCAGAGAGGAATCTTATGCTGAACTAAAGTTTGGAAGTAATAACTTCATTTCTTTAAGGTTCCTGATGGAATCACTCCATATGCATATGTGATTACATTTGTGACTGATTGTATATGTTTTTATTCATCAAATCATTGCCCTTTGTGCAGTTTTTCTCTACTCAACAAGAAAAAAATGGCAATGCTTATTTGATTTATTTGTCATTTCTTTTGTCTTTTCTTCTCCCTTCATTCAGCAAATATACTCAGTGCCTGCCACATGCCACGTCCTGTGTGAGGTTCAGGCAGAAAAAAAATTTGTGGGACCCAAATCCTTCCACAAGCAGCCTTTAGCTTAGTTGGTGATTATAATACACATGTGGACAAGTAATTATGATCAAAGGAGTTATGACAGCAGAGGGTAAGTCCTTTTCACCTTGGGGAAAATTCTGGGGATACAAAATCTTCATTAAATACCTTACTTTCAAAGAGCTCACAGGACAGATGGTTTGCCTTTAAGACAGGAAATTACTGAAGAAGGAGGATGCTCATACCTGAAAGATGTCTCATTAGATACTTAGCAATACTCATCTGAAATTCAGGAGAAAGTCATGGTTGAAACTAGAAATGGTTCAAATAAGGGAGTATATGAAACACATTATTCTGAATACAAAATGCACATCTTAAGAAGGCAATTAAATTTTCAAATTATCAGTGAACTTTTCCCATAGAGTTAATGCAAAACAATTGTGTATGAAATATTGGTTGCTTAATTTTTTTAATCTAGTACTGTAGAAACTAGCATTTCTTCCTTCAAAGAGTTGCACAATATTTATAAATCAACCAGCTACTTAATCTATCCTCAGGCAATCTTAGTGGCTGGCACCATCCCACTGATTTTATTTCACCTGAGCTTTGGGTCATTTCAAAGCAGTTTGTTCTATCTGTGATTCCTTAACTGAACTGATTAGCATTTATAAAGCCAAACTAAAAACATTGTTTTTCTATGCCTTTAATTTTTTTCACTTGGTTTGCATGGTTTCACTTACACGTCTTATGAATAGTATTTGACCTTTTAAAAATCATATCCATTGAGCATTAATCATTTATTCCATGGGACAAGGGGAGGGGCATGATCCCTACTTGCAATAGAGGTAGAGAAAAAAAAAATGCTTGACTAAAGAACCAAGTATCTGCTATACTTTTGGATGCATGAGCTAACTTTTTCATTGCCATTGCTGTGACTGAAGTAGTGGTAAGGAAAACACTTATTTTGATTTGAGCTGCTGTCTGGGGAAAAGATGACCTGAAGCTGTCTTGGGCTGATGTGATGGGTAATGGTTAGGGCATCTCTGCTCCCCTCTCTCTCTTTGAAATGATTAAGAGAATTGATAACATGTTGAACTAAATGTCAGCCAAAATCAATAACCAGGAGGTAAGAACAGGCTGAGGCAAGTGAATTGACTTCAGACAAATAAGCAGGCCAAGGGAACAGAATCCCCAGCTGGATTCTAGTGCTGTGACAAAGAATATGAAACCTGCTATTGGAACTAGATGTCACTAACTCCCAGAGTCTGGATGGGAAAGGTGATGGGGGTCAAGCAGACTGCTTGGCCCTCTTGGCTAAGAAGATAGCTTCTTGGCACAGAGTCTCAACTAGACTGACAGACTTTGAAAAATACAGTTATAGCACCGTTTAACCTCATGCAAAAAGGAATTGCTTAAGATGATGCCCAAGTCAACTTACTTTGCACAATTCCTACATTTTTAAAATTTATTTTTAAAAGGTAAAAATCTTTGATTTTCATCTATAAATTAAAACTATTTCCCCCTCATTATATGAAATGCTGCTCCATTTTTTAATGTTGATTTTTCCCAGCAACTTTAACAGTTATCGAGTTCTTGATTTTATTATAAACTTGCTGGGTGGTCTAAGCTTTTAGATAGAGAAGTGCCTTTAATGTCTGTACTTGTGTATTTATAGCCATCAGATGCCTACAGTTTGGAATGTGGTTAGTGCCAAGTCCAAAATAGCTTTATTGATACGCCAGGCTGCAGACATCCTCTACTTAAATATGTACTTAATGGTTAATAAAGGGATAAGATCCTACTGAAACCTGTAATGGAATTTAGCTCCACAGTTATTTTTAGACAATTTTAAGGTTATTTTCAAATAACTCAATTTAGTTGAGGTTTATAACAAAATTTGGAAATTTCATTGTTAGAAGAAAATGAATTTCCTAAACATAGCATAACATGAATTATCTTAACAGAAAAATTATCATGCAGATGACCGCAGTAGCTTCCTAACTTGTCTCACCTCCATGTTTAATACCTTTCCATGATAGATCCTATATACCACAACAAATACTTACTTTTAGTAATAATTTTTAGATTACAGTCCCCAAAGCAGCATCTTATCTTTTTTGCCATCAATGATTAGTGCTTCCTGGTATTCACATCCTAGTGTAATTCATTCCTATTGAGATTGGGTTAAGTGCCAAATAGAACCCTTACAATCCTAGATTAGGTTATGAAGTCTGAGGTTTTTATCTTGAAGACCTCCTCTGTCTCTCTCCTTGCTTACTGGCAGTAATGGAAGCCAGCTACTGCATTTTGAGCTTTCCTGCATAAAGGCCACTTGGTGAAGGACTTAGGAAGGGCTTTGGCAAGGAACAAGGTCCTCAGTTCACTGCTGGAGAATTACTGAATGTGACCAATAATCTCATGAGTAATCCTGGAAGCAAGTCTTCCTCTATCAAGCCTTCAAATGAGAGCACAACCCCGGCCATCACCCTGACTGCAATTTGCACCTCAATTCTTGGCCCCTAAAAACTGTGAGATAATAAATTTGTTTTAAGTCAGTAAGTTTTGGAATAATTTGTTAATTAGTCATAGATGACGAAAATACCTGGAACTTTATAGCTGTATAAATTCTGAGGATCTAATCCTCACTTACTTAATTTGAAACTCTGAAAGTGGGATCCAGTCCTTAGAGTTTTATAAAATTCTAATTTTTATAAGATATTCTGATGCATCTCAAGTTTGAGAACCAATAAAGAATGAACCCTAAAATAATTAGTTAAGCCTAAAAGACCCTTTCTATTGCCCTATCTTAAACCAAACAAAACTGAACAAAAAATTTCCTTCATCTTCTGTTATTCACCCCTAAGAATTTACAGTCCCAAGCAATTTTAGCAGCTGCAGTTACAGCTGAAGAAGCTTTAGCAGCCACTGACTGTCTTGTTAGCTGCCAAAATCTATGCTAGGCAAATTATATGTATTATTTCATTTGCTAATAATAATTATTATGAAAGTAATGATAGATACCACCTGTTGAGTACAGACTCCATATTGAGCTCTATTATAACAATTTTCTATGCACTATGTTATGAGAATATTCTAATCAAACCTTATAAGACGGCTACTATTATTATCCCCATTTATATCTGAGGAAAGTAAGTTTCAGAGACTTAGCTTGCCTGAGACTGCATGGCTAGTTGCTGGTAAAACCAAGATGTGACATGAGTCTGACTATAGAATGGCATGTTAAGCTAATGAGTCACACTGCCTCCCAGAACACACAGTTCTTTAAACTTCCTTTTATCTCTCAAGTCTTGAGTCCTGTTTTACCTAAGTTCAGAGATAAATGTCTTCATGCAACTAAACCAGAGTCTCTCCGGCAAAGATACCTACATATTCCTTCATTTATCCAACATATATTAATTGAAAGCTTATGATATATTTGGGAACTTTCCAAATATTGCAAATTTAGCAATAGAAGAATTAATGAAACAATAGACAAAAATCATTGATTTGGAGCCTATAGTGGTTTGAATGTGTTCCCCCAAAGTTATGTATTGGAAAATCAATTTGCAATGCAACAGTGCTGAGAGGTGGAACCATTAATGGATGATTGGGTTATGAGAGCTCTGATTCATGAATGGGTCATCATTGTTATTATGGAAGTGGTTTTGCTCTCCCAAGAATGGGTTTGTTATATACATGAGTTTGGCCCCTTCTTTCATTCTTGCATGCTCTCTCCCTTCCACTTTCACCACGGAATGGCGAACAAAAAGGCCCTGGACAGATTTCTCTGGGATCTTTCCATTAGACCTTGGATTTCCCAGCCTCCAGACTCTAAGAAATAAATCTGTTCATTATAAATTATCTAGCCTTAGGAATTCTGTAATAGCAGCACATAAAGATCTAAGACGTAGGCCAAAACAAAATACATGAAAAGCACAAATAGTTATTCCAGATGATAATAACATAAAAGAAAAGAGAAAGAATTTGATGGTGGTGGAGAGGGGGTTCTGGTATTAAGTGCAGTGGTTAAAGAGGCACACACTGAAAGATAACATTTGAGCAAAGTCCTAATGCAGTTGCAAAAGGCAATTTGTGACTTGGATAGAATGCCACAATTAACATGAGCAAGTACAAAGATCCTGAGGTCCCAGAGTGATGTTAAAAGAGCACAAGAAGACCTGCGTGGCTAGAGAGGAGTGAGTTAATGGGCAGTTGGCACTCAACATCAGAGAGAGAATGGGAAAGGGGAGATATCAAGAAGGTCCTCTAACCTATTACAAAAAGTTGCATTTTCTCTGCATCAAATGGGAAGCCATGGAAAGTTGCTGAACAGAGGGAGTGACATGGTTTAATTTCTACCTCAAGGGGCCACTCTGGCTTATATCTTGATAATAGAATGTATCGCAAGGGCAGATGCAGGAAGATAAGGTAGAACACTTACACATCTATTTCAATAGACCACTGACCATGGAAGGTTGGGCCATGATGACAGCAGTGGTAACAGTAACAAATGATTAAATCTGGCTTAGATTATGAAAGCAGAACTGGCATCATTTACTAAAGGATGTGGTGTGGGATACAAAAGAAAAAGAAGTCAGTATTTTAGGCCTGATCAAGTGGAAGGATGTAGTTGTATTTTACTGAAATAGGGAAGAATGTGTAAGTTGTAGTTTTTTTTGGGGGGGGAAGTTTAGGAATTTGGGTTTTGAATGCTAAATTTGTGAGGCATATTAGATATCTAAGTGCAGATGTTTATGTGGATATCATATACATGAAGAAATAGGAGAAACAAGTGAAGTTAAGCACCTGAGTCTAGGAGTCATGAGTTTATAGATGATATGTAAAATTATGGCATCAGAGGAGATCATTAAAGAACCTTGGGAATCCATGAACCAATGTATATATTCAATTATAGCCCTTTGTCATTCTTGGTTACTTTTCTTAAATACTTACTAAATAAAAGCTGTATGTCTGGCAATCAATTGGCCTTGGTTGGTCCACTTGGTCATTTCTCTCTCCATCTAGAAGAATTACTGGGCTAGGAATCATTTATGTTCAGTTTTGCATTCCAGGTACCTTGCATATATAGGCTATTACATCTTTTTTTTCCAAAAAAATTATTAACTATAATCAACTTATTCATACTTGAGGTAAGGAAATGTGATGCAAACTTAATAGTAGTATATACATAACAGGATAGTCACAGTAAAAATTTTGATGGAAGTAAAGGAAGGGCATTCACTTGAGCTTAGAATGTCTAAATTCTACTTAATTATGCAAGATGTATGGGAGGGTGCAAACTAAAAGTAGAAAGTACATGGAAAAAAGTTTCAAAGAAAATGAGAATGTGGTATGTATCCATATCTATACATATATATACATATATACACACACACATAATGGAATATTACTATAAAGAAGAATGAAATTATGGCATTTGCTGGTAAATGGATGGAGTTGGATAATATCATTCTAAGCTAAATAAACCAAACCCAAAACACCAAAGGCTGATTGTTTTCTCTAATATGCAGTTGCTAATTCACAATAAGGGGGAGGAACACTAGGGAAGAATAGAATTACTTTAGATTAGGTAAAGGGGAGTGAAGGGAGGGGAAGGGATTTGGGGGTAGGAAGGGTAGTAGAGTGAAACAGATGTTATCACCTCATGTACATGTATGAATGCATGATTGATGTGATCCTATAATATGTACAATCAGAAAAATGAGAAATTATACTCCATCTATGTATGATTTATCAAAATGCACAAATGTGTTCTACTGTCATATATAACTAATTAGAACAAATTAAAAAATTAAAATACATAAAAAGAAAGGCATTAGAGAAATCTGAGACCTAATTACTTATGGTGCTACCGTTCAGATTCCATGTAGGAATATAAAAGACATTTAGAAACTTCAGCATTAGACTGAGGCCACACTTTCTCAGTGCTCTGCACCTGATGAAACCTGAGAATAATTTTATAAGACATGGCAGGAGGGGGTTTGGAATTTGGGAGAAATAAAAGAAGATGAATAGTACTATAAGAAAACCATAGAATTAGGAGTTCAATTCTGCCTTATTCAGATCTTCAAAAAGATTGAAAAATTGTTATAATCAAATGATATTATAGTCTGCATTACTGTATTTTTTCACTTTGGAGTTGGGAAAAGACCAGCTCACTCTGGAAAGTGCTCTTATGTTCACTTTGAAGTATATGAGAAAAAGCAGGGTAGAAGCAAATCGAAAAAAAATATATATCTTCAAGCAGTTTTCAGAGGAAGATGTCCCAGTACCTTAGCAATGCTCAAAGACTTATGAGATAGGGACACCCCTATCCATCTTCTAATGGATAATATTAATAAGGAAAGATTATCAATAATGTAAATTCAAAAAAAAATTCTTTCTTTTCCTGTTTTATGAGGCCATATTTAATTTGAGCCAAGCATAATTCTCAGCAAGAATGCTTTTCAATTAGAGCAATACATCTCCTCACATTGATTCTGATCTGCTCAAATCTCATTTTGCATAGCTTCCTTTTTTTTTTAAACTGAACTTTAGTGAAGGGTAAGAAAATTAATACTTAATGTAATATGTGTTTTTCAATCTAAATTTAATCATCTTAGGTTGTGTGGAGTTATTGCTATAAGAGATGGGGGAAGGAAGATGCAATTATCCAAAGCTATTCAATATACAATTCAATAAACATTAATCTAGTTCATTTGGTACTTAAGGAACTTCAGCAGGTGTTGTGTAGGTGTGAGAGGGAAACAAATAAAAAAAATCTTCAAATTATTTACAACATAGTAGAGAGGAATCATAGAAGTAAACATTGAATAAGAAAATCACCACTAATGCTACTAGAGTTTATATAACTTTTACATCTTAAGCAGGAACCCTGGAATTGAATAGATCTAATTAATGTTCATTGAAAAAAATGAATGATAGGGGAGTCAATATGACAGGATTATTCTTCCTTAAGTAACAAAATAGCAGACCAAAGAGACTTAGATAAGAACTTATTTTAAAAATCACACTTAGAAATAACTAACTTATCCTGATGATGGAGGTTCAATCTGCAGTGGAAGAATTCAACCACTCAATCAACGACTGTGGGTTCTCATCATTCTACAGGATTCTTAGACATTTCCTCATGGTCACAAGTTGGCTGCCACCATTCCAACCACCAATTCCTCCAATAGAAATATCCAAAATCATGAATAGGAAAGGAAATATCAGGAATTTTACCCCTTTTATTTAATCAGAGATAAAATTTTATCAACAGCTTATCTGCCCCATACATATGTTTCTATGAGGCACTTTGCCAAAACCAGACTACCAAGCCCAGAAATGGTCTGGGAAATAATATATGTGACATTGAATATTTTGTTGTGAGAGATGAGCGCTACAAGATTAAAGAAAGGGAAGAAAATGGCAGTTGGGTAGGAAGCCACTAATGGATTCTCCCAATAACATTACCAAGTAATTCTCTAAGCAATGTACATCTCATGCTTTTCCCATTACTGTAAATGCCTTCCCAAGCGTTCCACTAGGTACAAACCTCTCCATACATCTTTGTTCCCAAGTCCTTGACACAAGATGCCCACAATATTTGCCACATCTGTGCATCAATGTCTTACTTTTTTCATCTTTTTAATAGCCATTTTATAGTACTTATCAGGAACTGTGCTTATTTCTTCTAAAGACTTATACATGTAATTCTCATGAGACAGAAATTGTTTATTATCATTTCTGCTTCTAGATGAGGAAACTGAGGCTCTAGAATTTTAAGTATCTTACCCACAGTCACACAGTCAGTGAAGTGAAGAAGGGTATGAAACACAGGTCACTGGGATCCAGAGTGAGTGCCTTTACCACCCTGCTGTGCCACCTCTTCCGTGACTGAAGGAAACCTGGTTTCTGCTCTGACTTGCAAGGTCAGGTCTCCTGGAAGGCTGGTTATTTTGGGAGTAGTAAGGATAATGCAAGGACAGAGTTTGATTAAACAGTAAGCTTTGTTACATAAATTCCCTGGGTTTTAGTTTTTTCATCTCTAAAATGAGGAAATGCATGACCCCTAAGACCATTTTCATCTTAAATCTCAGTAATAGAATTGATAAGTCACTGAAGTAGATTTAACTAAAGTTGAAAGTTAACCTCTTACTTTCTTAGTAACCCTGGTCTTCCTATTCCTGTCTTTACTATTCATTGTTTACAGAGCAAACTGAGTGATCTTTTAAAAAGTTAAACCAATAAACCACAACTGTCATGTTCCTTTATCTAAATGTTCCTTTAGCCCCATATGACTTCTCATTGTCTTTGAAACTACCCAAACTTTTCCCAGTGACCTAAATGTCCCATACTGGAGAGTTTTCTCACCTAATGTGCCCTGGCCACACAGTCTTTTTCCCATTCCATGCCACAGGGAGCTATTTCTGCCTGGAGGTCATTGCCCTGCTTTGTCCTCTGCAGTGAGGATTCTACCCCTGACGGTCACAGGGCTCCCTCTCATCATTTAGACCCAACCCAGAGTACCTCTTCACAGTGTCTTTCCTGGATTTGCTGTGTAATGCAGAGTCCTCTCAGCCTTTCTGCTGACAAAACCATTCTTTATCACACAGTCCTGCTTTGTTTTCTTTATATTATTTTTCTATTTTCTGAAAGTATTTTGCTCATTAATTTGAAGTGAGAAACAATGTCCATTTTTTAATCATAACATTGCCTGCAACTAGAACAGTGATATTTTATTGAAAAGTTTTCTATTTCCATAAAAGAAAATCACAGTATTTTGAAGCTTAATTAATTTTGAATAGGTTTGAAATTTTATTTTTGTTTTTATTCGTTCATCAGGGAATAGTTCGATATTTACTTATCAAATTCAGAACCTTATGCATGCTAGGCAAGCACTTTACTGAGCTGCATCCCCAGTCCACCAATTAAATATTTTAAAATGAAATAAAGAAGCATATATAAAACAAATTTAATGACTTCTAATGATAATTAAATTCATGTTTATCTTTTGATTTTTATCAAACACCTACAAGAAACATAAGAACATCCATAGATACTGCCATATTGTCATATCAGTGAGAAAGACTAATTTTTTGCAGGGGGTTTTACTGAAATATCGGTACCCAAACAGTTGCTGTCACATGACATCTCTCATTTAAAGATTCCAAGTGAAGAAAAAGAAAGTATTTCTCCATTTTACTGGAGTTTTATCTTTGCTTTCTAAGAAGCATTTGGAATTTATGTCTTTTGTTGAAACAGTTGGCCTCTGAACATGTTTCAAATAGTAGAGATTATTTTTATTCAGAATCCGCTTTATGAATTGCTACAATATTAAATGATGGCAGTGGATTAAATGATTGGGGTCGATGGTGGTGGCTGCTGCTCTTAAGTACTTACTCTGCAATATTCAATGTATTCGTATACTAACAATCTTTAAACAATACTATTGACTTACGTTTGTAATAATCAGATTTTTTAATGTATCTTGATGAAGAATAAAAGGCATTCACTGAAGTGTATGAAGACATACACTTATACTTTCACTTATACTTTTATACTTCTTGGAATTTCTTTGGTTTCCTCGAAGCAAACAAAATATTATGGGGTCTATACCAAAAGGTAGATATTTATCTTGTCTTAAAGTTAATGGAGGCAGTACCATGGGGGATGTGGCTGGGAAGGACACTGTCAAGGTGTGAAGTATTCAGTTTATTCATTTCTCTCTCATTCAGTATATTGGACATCCTCTTTCATATGAGGCAATTTGTCACATTAGGTTATTAGCTGTATGAAAATTAGCTCTCAAATCCACCTTAATAAATCAGGTCTTAGATTTCAGAATACTTATAAAGTCTATTAAACATTTCACTGCTAGTTAAATAACCAGATGAGGGCAAAATGCACGTTCAATGTTCTCTATTCAGTTTATCACTTTTAAACCATAAAAGCTACTGCAATTAAAAAAAAAAAAAACTACTGCAATTAAAATAAAAACTTTTAATCAAATGATTCTTTACTTACAAGACTCTGCTATCTTAGCAAATAGCAAGGACCATAGTGAACAATGTGAAATCCAATACCCATTTAAATGAATGAATGGATATATTGTGCAGACTGAGGTATACTGTAAAGTTCAGTTCAACAGACAATGGGTGTCTACTGTGAGCCGGGCAGTGTGCTGAAGAGTGGGGAAATCCAGTGGAAAGGGTAAGTCACTGCCTGCACTCTGGGGGAAGACTGCCAATAACACAGAAGCTAATTGCCATGTGCTATAGGTGGTAGATGAAGGGTGCTTTGGGAAAATAGAAGCTAGGAACGATAGTTGTGACCTGAATTTGCCAGACAAAGAGAGTGTCTGGAGAAAGCTATTCTAGGCAAGTGGGACATCATGAAGAAAGGTATGACTCAGTGTGGTGTGTTGGGAAACTACAAATGGCCACCTTACTGGAATGACAAGAAAGAGGCACAGAAGGCAAATGGAAAAAGAGGGAGAAGGGGCTGCATCATGGGGACCCTCATAAATCATGCTAAGAAGTCTACACTTAATCTAATGAAGCAGTAGGGAACCATCAAAAGATAAAATATTCTGAGAGAAAATGAAAGATTTGAGATTCGAAAACCAGGGGTCAAAGCATGTCTCCTACAGCAATTGTTGATTATCAATGCAGGTTTCTCATCGTCACATGAAAAGTAGGAGCCATCCTTAATCCCTGACAGTGATCTATTATGGTGAATGAATAAGCAAAGAACTCTTTGCCAAAGAGGTGCATTTATTAAAACTGACTATATGATTGTAAGAGACCAGTTTTGATGTGTGGTTCCAGGAGTCAGGTTCAATATTGCATCAGTTCTGCTCATTTTATTTTATTTAAATTATGCAAAGCCCCACATTTATTATTATGCTTCTAAACTAATTTAATTTACTCTTACCAAATTCTAATACTGGACCTTTGTGGGGAGGAGAGGGGTTTCAGAGATAAGTCAATTGATCTTTACTGATGGATCACATTTGAGATGTTCCCCATTTTTATATGACCATAACATTAAACTTAACTAACTCTTCCTTGGGACAGGACTCTGGTGGCATACCTTGTTGAAAAACATTTCCCATTAAAAGGCAATGACAACATTTTAGAAGTCAGAATATCAACCTCTTGTTATTCTTCATTCATTTTGAGCTTATTATTCTAAGATGATGCTTGGATTTTTTTCCAATTTCCCTTTCCCAATGTTTTCCACCTGTTTATGACTAAAAGTCTCAAGAGTTATTGAGTTTAAAAAAAGATTGTAATAACAACTCTTTGGACCTCAAATATGTGTTTAGAAGCAGGAGAAGGGCAGGAGACTTTTTTAAGTCCTGGAGGACAATTTTGTAGTTCTCTTGTCTTCTGTTGTGGGTTAATCTCTGCCTCCATGATATATCCTCTCTCTGTCTTTTATGAGCATTTCCTACTTCTAAATGAAGTTTAGAATTGATAATCCATATTTCATGTTGAGTTTCTTAGGTTTCCTGTATTTGTGATATTGGAGAGGACTCATCATGCATAATTCACTTCTATGGTTGGTAATATGTTATTGGTTTTTGACTCCAAGGTCAGCCTCTGTATAGGTTTTGTAATCTTTTCCTTAGTGTTATAACTTAAACAGCTATAGAAAATAAGTGAGATCATAAACTAAGTAACACAATGCAGTTCCAGGAGGCTTGATTTTGAGATGTGATTTTTTTTATAAAAATGTCATTAGTATCTCTATGTAATACTAGTAGCAACTTAGTATTTCTTATGGTTTAGATGTGAGGTGTCCCAAAAGCTCATGAGTGAGACAATGCAAGAAAGATTAGAGGTGAAATGATTGGTTTACGAAAACCTGAACCCAAGCAGTGAATTAGGGATTCACTGATAGGGATTGATTGATAGGGATTGACTGAGAGGGAACAGTAGGCAGGTAGGGTCTGGTTGAAAGAGATGGGTCATTGGGAGAGTGTCTTTAGGGTATATATTTTGTATCTGGTAAGTGGAGTCTCTCTGCTTCCTGATGATTTCCTAACCAGTTTTCCTCTGCCATACTCTTCCACCATGATGTTCAGTCTCACCTGGAGCCCTGAGAAATGGAGCCAGCTGTCAATGGACTGAGACCTCTGAAACCATGAGACCTAAATAAACTCTTTCTCCTCTAAAATTATCCATGTCAGGTCTTTTGGTCACAGTCATGGAAAATAGTATTAAATTACAATACTTTTAATAAAAGAGGTTATTTACATTTCTTTGTACTATCATTACTATTTAGTATTGAAAGATGAAGATAAACATAATATTTCTACTTGCTATGCCAGCTAATAAGGCATTCAACCTAACAAATTCTGCATTGTATTTTATATAGTATCAAATAATATATAAAATCAATATAAATGTGTTGCCAAAAACATTCTAAAATGTATATTAGTTGTGAAGGGTAAACTTTGATGCGTAGGTAACAAAATAATAATAAAAAAAACTACACACCCAGTTCTGCTTACATTCAGGCACTTAACACATTTGTAGATTTAGAAATTGTGTAACCAGTACAATTGTCCCTATGACCAACTTGGGACACATAGAATTAGCTATTTGTGTTCTTGTGATGAGGGGCAAGTCACTAACAGCACCTGTAATTAACCACCTGCTTTCTTAATTACAGCATCACAGATTAGATATTCTGGAAAGCAATTCACTTTCCACATTTCAGATTAAAGACACAGATTTACATAATAGGAGAACATTTATCCCACTAATGGTTTCTAATAAATTCATACTCGATTAGCATTAAGAAGAGTCACATTTGGGACCTGAATTTAAACTATCTTTTCAAGATTTCTCTCTGGATGCAGTAGAAGCTATAAGAAGCAATAGCTCCACAAGAGCAATCTATTCTGAGAAAATAATTATGGAATAATGCATGAAGTTTTGAAACATAAAAATTGAGAGAGACATCATTACCCTATGTACATGTATGATTACACAAATGGTATGAATCTACATTGTGTACAACCATAGAAATGAAATTATGTACCCCATTTGTGTATAATGAATCAAAATGCAGTCTGTAAAAAAATTAAAAGCTAAATAAAAATAATAATAATAAAAATATTAGATTTAGATTTTGAAAAAAATAAGATGAGTTTTTCCCTATTCCCTAATTTTTCATTTCAAAACAAAGATAAAATGCACTAGTGAGCTTTTGTTGAGTCTTTCTGAATGACATAACCAAACAGTCATACCATTCATGGTGTAAAAAACATGTGGACAGGAGTACCTAAACAGAGCTATTAAGCAACAGAATAATTTCACTTATTCACTCAGTGAGCACTTACTTTATGCCAGACACTGTTTTAGATGCAGAGTAAACAAGACAGACATAGTTTATTTGCATAATTTCAGAGAAAAGTAATATGCAGGATAAATAAGTGAAATATATAGTATTTGGACAGTAAATGCCAGGGAAGAAGATAGGAGGAATCAATGTGAGGACAGGGATATTTCATAAAGGTAGCCAGAGAATGCCTAACTGAGAAGGTGATACTTGAGTAGACAGTTAAAAGAAATGAGAAAGCAGCCACATAGTCTTAGACAGAATTTCCTATTTCTGAGAGTGTCTGATGTGTGTGAGGAAAAGTGAAAAAGCCCAAGTGACATGGAGAGCAGGAGGAAACCACATGGGAGAGGGATCCCAGGTGGGGAAGGGCATGCAGAACCTTGAAGGTCGTTAAAAAAAAAAAAAAAAAAAACAGCTTACAAAATTTTAGATAGAAATTTAGAAATCAGGATGTCTTAGTCATGACTAAGTCTAATACTGCATTTTAAGATGAGTGAATCAAAGTTCAGAGTGGTTGGGATTTGCCTATCAGTGCCTGCCTGAAAGGAGCAGGGTTGAGACTAGAAGCTAAATTCTAACTCTATCCCATGCTGTCTTCAAGGTTCTTAGATGTACCTCAGGAAGGACTATGTCATAGTTTCAAGGAAACTGGAGGTTGGTATTGATGAGTTTAGAATCAGCGATGCTAACATGAATTTTCATTAACAAAATGTTTTGATCTTGATTTTGGTAAGTATTCCATTTATTGAATTTTACTAATTAAAGAATGTTCCATGAGAAAGATTTCAAATGGTTAAATTGATCTGTCCTTACATTTTCTCTTCGGAGTTAATTTAGAATGGTCTCAAAAACTGGTTTGGGGGCCTACAATGGTCCTCTGTGATTTGCATAATCTAAGTGCATCTGTCTTTTGTCTATAGATGTATGTGTGGTATGTATGTGTGTATATGCATAGGCTGGGTTCCCTGGGATGAGACTCTATGGTCATTCAGTTTAGTTAAGGTCTGAAGCTAATTAAGTTTGAGAGCATGAGTTTCTCCCTATGTGTTCTTGTACCTTGGCCCCTACACAGGCTGCAGAATACATTGCAAACCCTGACCAACTGTCCTGAAAATTCATGCCCTTGGTCAAAGGAGGACAGCATCACAAAAGGCAATCATGGCTAGTGGAAAAAAAGATGGCACACAGCACTTCACCATATCAGTGGGTGAGCACCATCTTCTTAATACAGGCAACACTGATTGGTCTTGAGTTGGAGTAAACCTGGTCAACTTCCCTGGCTCATGAATACAAAGGCAGATGAACAAAAATTTTGTTTCTTGGTGTGAATGTCTCTTCATGTCTGTGGGGGGTCTCTGCTGAGAGTTCTTCTCTCAGCGGGTCTCTGTGGGGGAGAATGTGTATGTTCTAATCTAGGATGTGATCAAATAAGATTGCATTGTTTGGGTTTTGTTTTGTTTTGTTTTCTGTGCTCTTCTCGACAGGCTGAGTCTACTACAGTTCTTGTGAATTGCCTTATTTACACTATTCTAAGGCATTAAAGATTCTTGAATTCAGCGGATAAACTTAAGGATGTAGTATTGCTGATTAGTATGTTGTTAAGCTTAGTGTCTTTCCGCATTTTCCACCATGTGATGCTTGCGTATAAGAGGACAAGAGGCTGAAAGGGCAAGTGCTGAAGGGATTAGTTTCTAAAATGGTGTATTCACGGAATCACTGAGATTTCATTGTAGGAGGCAGCATGTTGCAGAGGCAAGAATACTGATCATACTTTACTCTGTGCTAGGCTGTTAACCAATTAGGTTACCTTGAAGTAGGGGCACTTCATTTCTATACAATTGCTAATATAACTTGTAACTGCTTTATATAAGTTAATCTCAAAATTTTCAAAATAAAAAAAATCTAATTCATTCATTTTGTATTGAGAGTCACAGTGAAAATATATATTTGAAGACAGAATAAATTAGTTGTGGTTAAGACAGTGGATATTAGCCCCAGACAGATCTATGATCTAAGCTTACCACCATT
The DNA here is from genome assembly GCF_902686445.1 of Sciurus carolinensis. NCBI lineage: Eukaryota > Metazoa > Chordata > Mammalia > Rodentia > Sciuridae > Sciurus > Sciurus carolinensis. Next base: position 90,989,328 of record NC_062219.1, read on the forward strand.
TACTAGTTAGATTTATGCAATTTACATAATTTGAAAAACTTAAATCCTTGTTTGTAAAACAAGAGTGAAAAATCCATAAACAGTTTTTGTAGGATCAATTTAGTAAAAAATAAAGTGCTTAGATGAATGGCACATAACAGTCAAAATGGTAGCTCTTATTATCTGCTTTTCTATAGTTAATGTATATAAATAATATCATTAATAATGTCAAAATAAATAAAACCAGTGCTTGACATAAAATGCAGTCTTATGAAATATGTAAACAACCTGATTTGAGAGACAATGAAGATATATCCATAATAAAATCTCTCTCTGAGAACAGAAGGCCTGAAATAACCTGCATCAGCAGTTGCTTTTTGTACTAATAGGGCTCTGAAGAACCAGTCCTAATATCAGCGAGTTTCATAGGCACTTATTTATTGTCATTTGAGTGCCTGTAGAATGAGTCCTTGTGGGACTGTTGCCAGGTCAGATAAGTGCTGACCGTGGGTGAAGTGAATGGTGAAGAGAGGAGAGGAGAGTAGCTCAAGACCCAGCAAGGAGGGAAAGCCTGACCTGGGGAAGCAATGGCCTGTCAGGTGTGAGTAGGCATCTGGTAGGGGGAAAGGGTAAGATGAGGAGGTACAAAAAGAGAGTCAAACAACTCCAGAATTCCAGGTTCACTGTATGATGATTGGCAGGACATGGTGAAACACCTGTCCTTATGAACACAGGGACACAAGTACCTATTATCTCATGTTGAGTAATTTTTATCAGTATTGGTCAGTTTTCAAACAGAAACTCTTGACATTAAATTCAGAAACCAAGTTCTGCTTACTCTCAATAGAGTCATGCACTAGTTAATTTTAAAGTTAAATAATATTTTCCTCTAGAGTCTTCTGACGGGCATGAAGCAATTTTTCTCACATTAACATTTTTTCACTTATAACCTTTGCTTTCTTTAGTCACTTGAATTATGATGTGAATTTCTTCATATAGCTCTGCCTTTTATTATTAATGGCAGCTTTATGATGAAATATTCTCATTCCTCATTATAATTCGTTAACTTAGCATTTTATAAACTTAATATTATAAATCTCATTAATTTGGAATTCAGGAAAGAAAAAAAAATAGAACCTTCAATAAAAAAAAAACACTCATTGTATCTGATAACTCATTTTAACCACCGAATATCCTGAAACCCCAAGCCAAATTCCTTCTCCAAGAAAAAAACTTATGAAAAAATCAAATACATTGTCAATGGGTCACAGTTATTAAGGTTTGTTTTAAATTTCACTCTAATTTTGGCATATTTATAAGGTGAATACTTGAACTCTGGCTGCCCCTGAATAAGTTTACAAGTAAACTGTGATAATTAAAAGGTGGTACCATATCAGAACCATCACACAGCTTTGTTTGAGTCCCCAAACAACTCTGGAAATTGGCAACTGCATATACTTTGGACACACTGAAGTCCTTGACATAGTTGACCACAAAATGTCTATCACCTGTGTCCTCCTAATATACTTTTCCTGATTCTGGGACAATACTGCTTAATAAAGCAGAGATTGCTAACTAATCTCCAAAAAAATTGTTTTTCTTCTTCTGAGAATAGCCTTATTTCCTAAAAATTAAGATGTTTTCGGGATGCATCACAGCATCACAGGGAAGTGATGGGTACCATTTCTGGACCTGGGTCATTAAGACCTCCCATTATTGCTCTTCCATGTTGTGCTCTACTTTCTGCTGCTCGGGTTGAAACAGACCTCAGAGCAAATTCTAAAGACATGTTCATCAGCTGGACTGCTGAATTAAATTTGAGGAAGATCACCCCGCCAATCTTATTTATTTATTTATTTATTTATTTTGATTCATTGTACACAAATGGGTACAACTGTTATTTCTGGTTGTACATGAAGTAGAGTCACACCATTTGTGTAATCATACATGCACATAAGGAAATGATGTTTGTCTCATTCTGTTATTTTTCCTTTCCCCCACCCTCTCTCCACCCCTGACAATCTTTTAATCTACTTGTCTGTCAATAGGAAGAAAAGAAAGATTTATATTATGTTGAGTCCCTATAGAATGAAGGGCTATTTCTTATAGCCCTTATTATAACTGATATGACAAACACTATGGTTTCAGTAATGACTCTTTTAAGCCACCAAGATTTATTTGTTGTGTGTTTGTTTTTAATTTGCCATGGCACAAGCCAGTCCACCTAGTATATCCAAATAACCACGGGAAATGTATTTTCATAAATTCACTTTATCATTTGGTGAATTGATGGAGTGTTTAGCAAAGAAGATAAAACATTAAAATATATATTCAAATATGACCTATTGGGCAAAGGGTAACATCATTTGAGAATAAAACCAGTCTGTATAGAGACCAGGAGAAAGGTCTAAGATTCCACACCAAACAGAGCATGCAGGAGGCATAAGGGGCTGCATCATTCTTCTCTTTTAACTCATATTTGAGGCTCAAAAAGACCTTCAAACAAAGACACTACATTTGTGAGGTGGATAGAAGAAAAATATTTTCTATTGGAAAAAGTGTTGTGTTTTAAAAGAAGAGACTGAACAGTGAGGGACTGAAATCTGTTTTGTACCTGCACCTACATGTACCTATACAAACACAGCTATAGATGAGTATATTCATACTAAGAGAATATTTCTGAAACTATTTCTTTTTATTAAAGAGTATGCTAGAGGGGCTGGAGTTGTGGCTCAGTGTAGACCACTTGCCTAGCATGTGTGAGGTACTGGGTTCAATTCTCAGCACCACATATAAGTAAACAGACTAAATAAAGGGCCATTGACAACTAAAAAATATTTTTTTAAAAAGAATATGATAGAAAAGAGATACCACATGTTAAGTTCAGTCTCTGATTTTCTGCTTTCCTCTGTGAAGACTAAATCAAAGCTATGTGTTTCTTCATTTCCTTGTATTTCATTTCAATTATGCAGGAATCTTTCACAGAAGGAAAAATTCTGTTTTACTTTTTGTTTATTGCTACTAACTTGCTATGAGTTTTCCAAATTCAACACTTGGGATGTTTTCTTGTTTTCCTCATTGTCCCTATGGTCTCTTTTCCTAGATATTATAGACCTTTTATCCTTAGGCAGGCTTTTGATAACCATAAGTCAAAAAACATAAGTTGCTGAATTTTCCAAGTTACAGTTGAAATTGGTCCTTTGGTATCATTTAGACACAAAAGACTGCAAATATTCTAGTAATTAATATGCTTTAACTTGCTGGATTTCTTGAGTTGGACAAGATGTTTTCAAATTAATGATATAAAGAGTATAAATGCCATGTTGTCTGTACTTTAAAAATTCTATATAGAAATTAATTCATGTATAGACTTTTCCTTTGCTGAACATGATAGCACATTAGTTCTGTTAAATTAAGAGAACTTTTTTTTTCAAAAAGAACAGTACATTTTTCTTGGTATTAAATTAGCTTATACGGGACATTTTTATGCATCATATTGAAATGGGTGTCACCAGGTGAAAATCTGAAAACACTTTACTTAAAAAGGCTTGATACAATATATCAAAATTCTTACCATGTAAAGAGTAGTCATGATTTTTGCTGAATTGTACTTGCATCTATTAAGCTACTTCCAGAAACAAACAGAAGACTGAGAGTGTATAATGGACAACAAAGGTCACTACTTAATATAATCAGCCCCATTACTTATTTAAAATTTAAAAGCTTTATCTTATTATTTTAATATTTATGTGTGTAGGTGGTCATTCATATCTCTAGCAGTATGTCCAGGTCCCTCTTAAATGAAATTCTCAATGTATTGAAATTTACACCCCTCAGAAAATACAGTAAAAAAATACGATCATTCTGGGAACAAAAAACAACATTATAAATAGGGATTGTTTGAATGCCAAAGATGACATTTAAATTTAGGAAAAGTACACATTAAACCTAATGTAGTCAACCTTTTCTGACTTAACTGTATTCTATGGAGACATTACTATTCAAATTCTTTTGAAATAGCTGTCTAGTTTGTATTTTCTTTGTCCACCCACTCATATATGGTCTTAAAATTGACCTTCAATTACACACACACACATACCCATCAGAGAACTAATTTTAATAAGTTCATGAGGGCAGAAACTGTCCTTTTGATATACTTTTTGCCTCCTGTCCTCCTTCCAAAGCATTTAGGTTTTACTAGTAGACTAAGAAATGCAGGAAGAATCATTTGTGCAATGGACCATGAAATGCCATGGGAGGTAAAGAGAAGCAAAAGGTATAGATCCCTAATCTAAAGTATGTTCTCACAGTTCAACTGGCAAAAAATAGATGAAAAGTTAGTAGATACAACAATGAGTGGATATAGTCACTATAAGTGATAAGTGTTGTAAAAGATACAGGAAGTTATAGTGATGAGGAAAAGCTTTCAGGAGAAAATGAGACTTCTCCTGAGACCTGAGTGGAGGAAAGAGTTAAACTGGTAGAAGAGAGTAGAGAGTATAAATGGTGATAGAAAAGAGAGGAAGAGTGGAGTGAATGGTTTATATAAAGAGTGTTTATTTAGTGCATGTCCATGAGTGACAATTTTCAAATAGTCACATTTAAATTCTTATGCTTCAACTGTGAATATACATATAGAAATTGTATTCATTGTGAGTATATACCATGGACTTTGCTATCATTTGCTTATGGTCTGAGTGTGGCGTGCAACGGTTCATGTGCTGGAAGGTTGGTCTTCCTGTATGGTATTTTGAGGTGGTGGAACTTTTAAATGGTGAGGGTCTAGTGGAAGGTAATTCATAGGTAAGAGAGGTGAGCTACCCTCTTAGCTCCTGTGAGATCCAGTTCTCATAAAAAGAGCAAATCTTACTCTTAAATCTCTCTGGCTTCCTGTCTTGCCATACAGTCTGTTCAATACACACTGTCAACATTGTGATACCCTCCAGCATCGGGCCTTCACCAGAGGTTAAACAGAAGGAGATAACCAGTCTTGGACTTTCAGTCTCCAAAACTGTGAGCTAAAGAAGGTTCTTTTTATTAAAAAATACCTAACCTCAGGTATTGTCTTATAACAACAGAAAATAGACTCTTGAGACTAGTATTCAAACTACTCCTCAATGCTAATTGGTGCTAGGCATAATGAGAAGTTTCAGTGTCATTTTTCATTCCATTTTAGTTAAAACAATTTGCAATATTAATTTTCAGAATTCTACTATTTGCTCTCCATGATAATTTCATGATTTCTAATTCAGCTTATACTGAAAAGTTATTGAGTTAAGCATTTTTTACTTCTCTAATTTCAAGTGAATTTATATTAGATCTGAAGCTTGAAATAATTAGGAGGTATCTCCCAACATTTGAAATTCATGGCTTCTTGAAAACATTATTCTGTTTTAATGATACTTAATTCTCATCTGAAGATTTGATTTTTATAAAAAATATTACTAAAATTTGGAAACTATTACCACAAAAATCTATGTCCTACATCATTCAATAGTAAACTACAAATAAAAATATATTCAGGCAGACTAATTGAGGACTCTAGTAGAATTTGCTAGGAAAAAGAACTACTAAAGGATTTATCTCAAGCAAAAGGAAATCAAAATAATAAGAAGGAATAAAGTGTAGAAAGAAGTGATGAGTGAAGAACATGTTAATAATGTTCAGGCAAAACTTTTAAAACACAGATTTAAAAACAAAAATAATGATGACTGGACTGAGAATGTAGCTCAGTGGTAAAGTGTTTGCCTTGAATGCACAAGACTCTAGGTTCCATCATTTCAAGAAATGCAAAAGAAAAAGTTAAAGAAAGAAAGGAGAGAAGTAGAGAATGCATAAAAAAATAGTCTACTCAATTCAGAATAGCATCCTCCTCTCTCTTGGAAGAATGATGACATCAATGAGGAATATGGGCAAACAACTAGGATTCAGATGAAAATTTGGCACAAAGGTAGCCAAGATAATGCATAATAAGAATGAAATAGAGATTCTATGGTCTTAATATTTATCTTCTCTTCAAAACTCATCTCCTGAAATCCCAACATCCAATGGTGTTGCTTCTAGAAGGTGGGGTCTTTGGGAGATGATTAGGTCACAAGGGTAGAGCTTCAGGATTGGGATTAGTGTCTTTAAAAGGAGGCCAAAGTGAGCCCCTTCTTCCTTTCCCAATGAAAGGACAGAGCAAGAAGCAACCATCCTTGAAGGAGGAAGCAGGCAGGCTCTCATCAGACATGGAATCTGTCAATAACTTAATGTTAAACTTCCTAGTCTCCAGAATTATAAGAAATACGTTTCCGTTATTTATAAGTTACTCCACTGAAGAGACTAGGCAGACTTCCCACCATCTGGTATAACCAACCAGACTCTACAAAAAGTAATTTCAAATAATGAGAGCAGATTATTTACCAAAAGGGAAGACTGATAATGAGACAAAGTCTAGGAAAGTTATTCCAGGGGAGGACTGATAGTGTATTTCTGCACCAGAAAATACTTAGAATACATTTATCTTTCTCTTTTGTACAATGTAAAGACTCAGTAAACAGTAAAAGTCTTTCAACAATTACAGTCCAGTGAAATGACTCTCTTGGCATCTGATCTGAACTGGTATTTAATGTTGACTTGCCTGGGACCACGTTGCCTGGGACCACAATGAGAGGTTGAGAGATTACAGTGAGTGTAGCTTGGAAAGCAGTAAATAGCAAGTATGTAGCTTTTAAGAATAAAACATTTTCCCTTTATATTTTCAACCTGTGATACTCTTTCCAGCCCAACAAAATTGTTTCTCAAAATTTTCTATTTAATCTCTGCATTCAGTGTATAGTGTTCTTTCCTTCCTTCCTTCCTTTCTTTCTTTTTCTATGCTCTTTTTAACTCTTTTCTCCTTATTCACTAACTCATCACTTGAGTGGGTTTCCTTCATCATTTCTTAATCCTTTATTCTTTCTCTGATGCTTCTCTTCAATTTCCTTAGTCTATCACTTTCTCCTGTTTTCATCTCATGTGCATTGTTCACAATTTTTAACAACTTCCCTAAGTTCCACACGCTTGATAAATTCCATACACATATCCTGAATTCCTTCCCTCCAGTAGTAAGTAGACAGCAAAAAGTAGGATTTAAGAGTTTGCTTGGACTCCAATTTTTGCAACTGCATATACTAGTCATGTGGTTTTGGTCACACTACTTACCTTCTGCATTCAAGACCAAGTCATCAGTAAAATGAAGAGAATAGTAATATCAACCTCATAACGTGGTGTGAGTTGACACAGAGGCTTTAACATGCTTCCCTATTCATAAAGAATGTAGAGTCTAGTGGTGTTCCAGAAACGTAAATCATCTACCATAAGAAAAGTCTGGCTGAAATGAGTACCACAGGGAGAAAGGATTCATAATTTTAAGAACTGGCTTATCAAGTGCAAAAAGACTTAGATGATTCCCAGTGACTAAGTGCTAAATTCAGTAATTTAAAGTGAGAAGACATATCAACTCTATCCTTAGATTTTTATCAAGGTCAGGTATGGTAAAGCTGTAAAAAACATGAAAATGATAATTATTGTGAACTCACAATATGAAGACCCTGGAACTGAAGTAACCAAATTCTTTCTTTCAGGAAGGTCTGAAAATAAATTTAAACAGTGCCAAATTTACACTTTGAAAAGATGATCCGAGGAGAAAGTAGCACCACTCCATTTACATTTTTATTGTGTGGTTTATTGAAAAATTACTAAAAATAGATTACTTGGCTTTAAGCCTAGATCAATGATTCCTGGAGTTTTCTTTTCTCTCTCTCTTTTTTTCCCCCTTTAGAAGCAGAATAGGTTTATATCTATTATGCAATTCACTAAACAGCAAAAAAAGACCTCAAAAGAAATTATATGATTATAGCTAGTATATACTAATGTCAGAGGAAGAGCATTTTAAATTATCAGTGTTGTTCCTGAAAAATAAACAACTTCTCCAAATCATGGACCCTAGGATTCCCTCATAGCTCTCTTCACTTAAACAGAGGCTTTAAGTTTTAATAAAAGATTCTCAGTTGGATTTTGTCATTTTTGCTTTGGGGAATTAAGTCTTTAAGTAAAACTGATGTGCCAAAGATACAGAAGTACATTTGACTTTCAAATAAAAGGCTAGTTCTTAGGTCCTCTCCTTCTAGACAGGTGACATACTGATAATGAGCACTGACAACCTGATGTCAGCTTGCACCTTTCAGATTGAACAGCCCACCTACAATTTCTCACTCAAAAGAGAGTGTTACGGTTTGGATGTGAGGTGTCCCCCAAAAGTTCATATGTGAGACAATGCAAGAAGGTTTGGAGGAGAAATGATTGGGTTACAGCCTTAATCTAAGCAGTGAATTGCTCCATGATGGGATTAACTGAGTGGTAACTAGAGGCAGGTAAGGTGTGGCTGGAGGAAGTGGTTCAGTGGGGATGTGGCTATATGGTATATATTTTGTATCTGGAAAGTAGAGTTTTTCTCACTCTCTGCTTCCTGGTCACCATGATGTGAGCTCTAAAATAAAACTTTCCTCCTCTACAATTGTTCTGGTCAGGTCCTTTAGACACAGCAGGAAAAGGCTGACTAAAACAAACATTGGTACCGAGAAGTGGGGTCATTGCTGTGACTAACCTGATCATGTGGCTCATAAGCATTTGGAGCTTTTTGAAATTGTTGGGAGAAATTTTGAGAAGTTTAGCAGTATAAGCTGGAATAGCTTTAGATTATTGTAAGGAAGCTTAATGGCTGATTCTGGTGGGAGTTCAGAAGACCAGAATGCCAATAGGACCATCAACAGTGAAGACAGGACTCAAGAGGCTTTAGAGGAAAAGGAAGACACTATTGGTAATTAAACTAGAGACCATATGTGTTATGTTCTGGGTAAGAAGTTGTCTGCATTTTGCCCATGTCCTAAGACTTTCTGTGAGGCTGATTTTAAAAGTGATGAACTTCTTTTTTCTTTCTTTTTGCAGTGCTGGGGATTTGAACCCAGGGCCTTGTGCTTGTGAGGCAAGCACTCTACCGACTGAGCCATATCCCTAGCCCAATGATGCATTTCTTAATCTGGTATAAGAAATGCCTAAGCAGCAGAGCGTTCAGGCGGTGGCATGGATATTGCTGGTGGCTTTTAGTCAAAATTATTGTGATAATCAGGAGCAGAAAGAAAAGCAGAAAGATTGAAAAACTTGAACTTGAATGGCAGGAGTAAAACTGAGGCTAAGGAAGTTGCAGTTGTTAAAGACATTACTGATACTAGAGAAATGTTAAAGACTTTACCCAAAGACAATGAGAAAGATGGCTTCAGGGCATCTCAGGAGCTGGTAAGATGGGCTCAAGGGAGTAAAAGTGAAAATTCTCTTGAGAAGGGACCAGTGGGGAATCCTTCTTGCACAAGGGGACCTAGTAAGTTTTGCAACATGCTTAGCCACGCAGACACTCAAGGTTGCTATAGTCAGGGTCCCTGGAGGCTTGGCAACTGCTCAAGATGGGGACAGACTTTGGCATCAACCATATGATGCTGGTTTTACAGGAATGAAGAATGCTGAAGATAGAGGGTCATGGAGGCTTCCACCAAGATTTCCAAGGAAGGCCTTGGAGGTCAGACAAGATGCAGCAGGGTCGGGATCCCTGCAGGCACCCACTGAGAAGGCAAAGTGTGGAGATTTGAGGAGGAAGCCAAAGTTGCAGTGGAGACCCCCGAGATTAAGAAATGCCAGTAACATGGGACATTGTCCTAGGAAAGCTGTAGGAATTGAGCAGAGACAAGTCAATGGGAAGGTCATTTGGACTGCAACCAACAAGGTCATAGGGGTAGAGCTATATAAGCCTTTTGAAAAGAACATCATGGTGCCATGTGCCCCAGATGCTGGACATGGAGATACACACTTGTTTGCCTAGCTGGATTTTGGTCTTGCTTTGGTCCTATCCTTTCATTCTATGTCCCTAATTTTGTATATGGAATGTTTACTCTGTAAAATTATATATTGGACACTTATAAATTGCTTTTAAATTTTATAGGAGCTCACAAGGGTAGATTGCCTTGCGCCTCAGAGAAGACTTTGGACTTGAACTTTCAGCAATCTCACAACTGTTGAAACTATGGGGGCTCTTGGGAATTGTAAGATGAGTGTGAGTTTTTGGGGGCCAGGGATGGAACATTATGGTTTGGATGTGAGGTGTCCCCCAAAAGCTCTCATGTGAGACAATGCAAGAAACTTTGTAGGATAAATGATTGGGTTACAGCCTTAATCTAATCAATGAATTAATCCATGATGGGATAAACTGAGTGGTAACTGGAGGCAGATAGGGTATGACTGGAAGAAGTGGTTAATTGGGGGAATGGCTATGGGGTATATATTTTGTATCTGGAGAGTGGAGTCTCCCTGCTTTCTTATCGTCATGTGAGTTGCTTCACTTTGCCACACTTTTCCACTATGATGTTCTGCCTCACTGGAGCTCCAAGGAATGGAGTTGGCCTTCCATAGAACAAGATCTCTAAAACCATAAGCCCTCAAATCAACCTATCCTCTCCTCTATAATTACGCTGCTCAGATCCTTTTAGTCACAGCAGTGAAAAAGTTTATTAAAATGGAAGTAACCATGTTTTTTAAAAATGAAGAATCTGTTCATATGTGAGTGTGCTATGCTGATTCTGGGCATTTCATTTCCTTTCTCTCCTGCTCTAGTATTTCTTTGCAGTGAGGGGCTAAAGGAGAGTTTTAAAGGCATTGGTGTCTAAATACCACCACTTTTTACTATGGCTGTACCATTGCTCTGTGAACCCTGCTTCATACAAATTCCCAGTCCACTGAAACATGTAGCAAGGTTTTAACACTTACACTTGTGAAAAGCTCATTCCTGACTTGCTGTTGGTGTTCTTAATATCAATAATTTTTGAAGAAAGAAATCAGGCCTAAATACGATAGTGATCTATTCTATAATAAAAGTATATTCCGTACGGAAAACAAAGACTAGAAGGAAAATTAAATTTTTAAATACCAACCATGACTCAGGAGGTTTTTGTTTTTGTTTTGTTCATTGAATTGAATACACCTTGAGTGGTTGTTATTATATTCTCATTTTTATAACAGAAAAAATAAGACACAGAGAAAGATCTCCCAAGGTACTCAATATTGTATAGAAACTGGATTAGAAGTCAAATTTATGGTTTAAAACTTGGAGAAATAACAAAACCACCAGATCCCCATTTGGAAGTATAAGAAAGGGTCAATTTTGCTGACTGGATGTATTCAAGATACTAGGGAAATTTCCCAGAATGACAGATTCTACTCATGTTCAGGTGACACCAAGGATCCACACATAAGTGGTCTGAATTTACAACTTCAGTCACTTTCTTTAGGATAAAGAATAAAATAAAAATTATAGAAGAAACTTTCCATTTATCATTGGTATTATTGTTTAATTTCCAAAAAGAAAAGTACTATGTGGATTAAAAAACAGTTTTTTCTCTTACTGTTTTTTTTAAAGCAACATGGCCATCAAGACTTGAATATGATTATAAAGGAGGTAATTACTATCTGTGGAACAGAAAGCACAAGGAAAATTTTTATGGTTGATTTAGACATTATCTGATATTAAAGCTTCACATTTCAAAAACAATTTTGTATAGTTTATGGGTCAGACTGTCCTACACAGGATCAATCCTAACAAGGGTCAGAGATCAAAAAATAGAATTAAAAAGGGACAGAACATAGCTTAGAAAATGTTATGATAGAAAGAAACATGTAGTTTTGAACCCAAAGGGATCTGCAGAGAGTGATATGCATTTCTTTCTTCATATAACAGATGGCAAAAAAAATCCAATTTGTAAATTACAACTTAGATATACTGCCTCTTCAATGACAAATACTCAAACACAAAGGCAAGAAATATAAAGTTTAATTTGTTTCAAATTCACATCAGTAAATCTATGTGCAAACACTAATTAATTTGAAGATTTCAAGCAGGAAATGATTCCATAAGTATTGCACTATCCTTTTCCCTCCAGTATGGAATTAATATTTATTGATTGACTAAAATACACTATAAATCAAAGTCTGGCTTGGAAGTCTAAATAATAGGTATAATAAGGAAAATACATCTTGGTGGGCCCTTAGTGAATGTTTCAATGCCACTTCAATTCAGCTTGAATGTTTTAAGTTTCACTTCCTTTTAGTATTCTTTTACAGTTTTTTTTTTTTCCCTTTATAATGCTGGGGATTGAACTTAGGACTTCATACATACATGCCCTATCACTCAGCTGCACCTTCAGCCCCTCCTTTTCAGTTCCAAAATGTATGAGATTGATTAGAACACACTGTGAGTGACTTTTGACTGGTCTCTGTGATAACTGTATCTAGGTCTTAGATGTTGTTAGAACATTTATGACCTATTATGATAGTCCCCAAACTCAAATCAAGAAAGAGATACATGTACATATTTTATCTCTTAGCACTAAAACACAATTACTATTTAATTAAATATAAATGAACTATTTTATTAGAAGACATTTGTAAAGCACCCTACTATAATACACATTAATCTAGATATTAAGAGCTCAAAATTATATTGTCAACACTGAGCTGTGGTTGAATGTGAAACTCCTTTATGTATTTATTTTAGAAATGTTCTTCTTTGACATAGCCTCAATCTGAATTATTAGAGATCTGCAGTGGGAAAACCAAATTCAGTTCAAACTTATAAATGTGCTCCTGTCCTACATTTTTTTTTCAGTCACTTCCAGATTAAAGCTTAGCATCCCTTGAGTAAATATACACATATCCAAAGTAGGAGGTAAGTATTATTGTTTTTAAAGAAGCACTAGAGAACTTTCAGAGTCATTAAGGAAATAAAGGTCTGTTGGGCGAATCATGTCCCTCTTCTTCTTTAGATATTATCTTTGGCTCTTGAGACTGCTATAAAGACACACAATGGCCTATGTAGCTTTTAAAAAACAGAAATCCATTTCAGAGGCTGAGAAGTCCAAGATCTAGGTGCTACAGATTCAGTGCCTGGTTCATCCATGCCACCTTCTAAGCTGTGTCCTTACAAGGTTGGGAGGAGCAAGAGTTGCCTCTGAGGTCTTATTTATAAGGGCACTAACCTCCTCACAAAGGCTGCACCTTCTAATAGCACCACCTTGAGGGTTAGGATTTCAACATATGAACATTCAGAGCAGAGCAGATATTTACAAAGTACCTGAGTTAATGCTTCCGAAGTCTACAAATGCCTGTTTTGTTTTTTTTTTTTTTTCTGGAGAGGACTCCATGTATGTGTTTAGGTGCTGAAGAATCACAGTGGAGGCTAAGGGAAATCTGAACTTCCACAGTGATGTGGAAGAAAGACAAACAAGGAAGGGTAACATTGTCCAAGAGGGACATTAATTGGCAATTGTCTGGTCTGCCTGTTTGTTCCCTGCTCATGTATCCTAAGCCTAAGAGGAAGTCTTCCTATCAACCCCTTTTCTTAATGATGTCAAACCTACAGAAAGCATTCCCACCCTACAGGATAATAGGGAGGGAAAAAAGACTTGCTGTATACACAGGATCTCCCAGTGCCAGCTATCAATATGCTAAAACCCATGTCACTTGGCCACTAATGTGATCTGACAATTGAGCATCTCAAGGCATCTAAGGAAAACCAATGGCAACAGTAACAATTAAGTCTAGGAAATAGAAATGGAATGGCAGACTCTAGTGGAAATAGAAATAATTAATTTGAGGGAGAGGAGAAACTTTGTTTTCTTCAAGAGAGTTGATGGCATATCACATATAGGAGAAAAAGAATAGGCTGTTATGTAGGAAGAATAAATCACAAAAAATGAATAAATATCTTTGAAAATTGAAATAATTATCTTGACTTTCTAAACAATAAAAAGGTTCAATAATAGAAGGATGACTGAACACTGAGTTAGTGATCTGAAAGGTAAATAACAAACATTAATTTGTCCCTCCCTATAAAGTTATTTAAATCACACAATATTCCTATAATGTTATTACTATCTTTATTTTATATATGAACAATCACAGATACACAGAGATTAAATAACTAGCTCAAGATTACCTAGCAAATCAATTAGCAGATAAAGAATTCTATTTTTGGTTGTCTATAGAATAGAACAAGATAAACATGGAGAAATTGTAAAAGAAAGTATTAAATGATATGGTAGTCTATCAGTTCATTATATAGAATTGTTAGAATATGATGTGAATAAAATTAATAAAAAATTAAAATGAAATAAGAGATGAAATTTTCATTGGGATGAAGAAAGACTAGAATTTTTGGTTCCTTGACAGCAACTTTTGGAAAAAGGAAAAAGTGACATTCACCTGAACAATGTATGAAATCTAAATACAATGAGAAATGTCAAACATTACAGAAAGTAGAAAATGTCACCAAAATGAACAATATTTGAAGTCCCAATGCTGTATGGTTTGGGTCAAAGTGGCCGCCAAAGGTTATGTGTAACCTTAGAAGTTTATTTTCATGTCAGTTCTCAATCAAGTGAAAATGTAAAAGGAAGAGCTCTTTGGAATGAAGCCAGATCATCCAAGTTCTATTTATAAGGTCTTTTACTGGTTCCTGTTTCCCTCTGAGTAATTAAGTCCTTACAAAGATCTGCAGAACTCTGAAAAATGTGCATCTTATTATCTTCATTTCTTAAATCTCCCTCTATTACTACTCTCTGGGAACAGTGGCCACCTTCCTAGAAAAGGTCAGATGTGGTGTGCACAACTCCAGGCCTTTAAAATCTGCAAAGAACTCTCTTCCCTAAGCATCCACATGGCTTAGCTCTCTCTCCCATGAGGTCTATACTCAAATGTCACCTTCTCAGTGATTCATTTTGGAGATACTCTATGCAAAATTGCCTTCCCCTTCTCTCTCCATTAATACCCTTCTCTCCTATTTTGTTTTCCACATGGCAATTACAGATTTACCATATTATGTAATCTGTTGATTATTTAATGTCTGTCTCTGTTCACTGAAATATAACTTAGAGAAGAGTGGGAATGTGTCTACTTAGTTCACTGTGATGATGCCAGCATCTAGAATACATAGTAGGTACTCAGCATAAACTTGCTGAATGACCATTGAACAATGTGCAAAAATATCTCTAGAAAGTTCAGAGGTTGGAAGTAAAATTTTCTAAAGCTGGCAATTGAAGATTGACTTGTACTTATATGAAAGCAAACTATTTTTTTTCTATTTTTTAATTTCATCATATATATATATGATATAGGTATATACATATGTGTGTGTGTATATATATATATATATGACCTTCATTCTCTACTGAAGGTATAGATATATAAATGATAGTTAATGTGTAATTTCACAGCCCAGTGATGTTAGCCCATCACCGATAAATTTATTCATGTCTATGCAGAACATAATAGCTCAATCAGAAACCTAGAATAATGAAGATCAGTATGACTATTAACTGACACTTTTGTGTGTGTATGGCAGGACCAAGCTGACTTCAAACACAGTTTTTTCTAAAATGTTGCCAATAAGAGTTTTTATTAGTGACCTCAAATTGTAAAAAAATCATGCTGTACAAAGAGTTCTCTAAACCTTAAAACATTGCTTTGCCTCTATATGGATTTGGTCTTAAATAGCTTGAATATCTTTTCTTGTAGCAAAATGAAAGAATAATGAGTTTTCCTAGAAAAAATGGTTCCAAGACTATATCTCCCATTATTTTTTAACTTATCTGTGAACTTCTAAGAAATTCATAGATATCATGCTGTACTTTGTTAAGAAAAACAAACCTACAGATTGCAAACCAAATTTAAACAGATGTAAAAAGATAACTGCATAAACTTGGAGAAACAAATTTGTTTTGAGACTTATTTTCTATTTTGTAATAAAAATGCACATTTTTCTTCCTATTGCAAGTGAAGAAAATCATTAAATTCAAATAGCTCCTGTTTCTACTGAATCATATGAGTAACACCATCAATCTGTCATTTGATAGGCAGTCATCTTTATTACCTATGTTTTTAAGGCCTAGCAAAATATCAAGAAAATTTCTGATTCTCCATGTAGTTATTATTTGTCTTAGAAACTACAGGATATTAGAGAACAATAAAAGTAAATTGCTTAGTACTATCCCTTTTCCTTGCCTCCTGCTCCTTTCCCAAATACTTCTAAAATGCTCCATTTGACAGGAATGTTACATGATTGTTATCTGATTCCTCATGCCAATCTTGATCCTCATGTTAACTGTTCACCCTTTAAACATATCCAAATTAAGACTAAGGTAGAGAGACCATCTTGTCCCAAACCAATCAGTATTTGAATCAGGTCTTCTAAATTCAAAACCTATTCAGACACAGGGGTCACTGTCCTCATATCTTGAAAGAGATACACAGTATTTCTCAAACTTGAATATATGCCAGAATCACCTGGATGACTGGTTAAAGCACAAACTGCTGGCCCCATGGCTGGAGTGTCTAACTAAACAGATTTAGTATGAGGCCCAAGAGTATGCATTTCTAACAAGTTCCCTGGTGGTGCTTATGCTGTTGTTCCAGGGACCATACTTTGAGAAGCACATATCTTCCAGGCTTTAATAAAACCATGTACAGCTCTCATTTTACCCTACAAATCTCATCTGCTTATAATTTTTGCCAATAATGGAAACTCTGTTATTTTAGTTGCTTATGCCAAACTCTTTCAAGTTATTCTTGAAACCCCTAATTCCCACACATTCCCTAAATCTAATCCTTCAAACTACATCCAAAATATGACCACCCTGCATAATACCTACTGTTATCATCTTAATGGAGATATTGCCATTTCTCACCTACCTCCTACCATAGACCCCTGCTTCCACCCTTCCCACCTGTCAAATGGAGCATTTGACAGCCTACTGGCATTACATTTTGAGATTCTTTCTCAAAATGTAAGTTTATATCACTCTTGAAGTAGCTCCTTATTGTCTCATATCAAAAGCCTTTACAGGGATGGGGTTGTAGCTCAGTGGAAGAGCACTCGCCTAGCACGTATGCGGCACTGGGTTCGATTCTCAGCACCACATATAAATAAATAAAGGTCTATCAACAACTAAAAATATTAAAAAAAAAAAAGCCTTTACATAGCCAATAAGGCCCTATGTGATGTGGCCTTCTGAGGTCTCCAAGCTCACTTTCTCTTAAGTCTTCTCCTTGCTCACCGCACTCCAACCACAGCAGTCTCTTTGCCCTTCCCTGTGTAAGCCTGGTCCTCTGCAACTTAATACTTTTTACTCCAGCTGTTCCTTCTGCCTGGAATTCTCTTCTTCCAGGTGATCCCAAAACAAACTTTCCCAATTCCTTCAAATCTTTGCTCAAATCTCTCTTCTCAGTGATGGTTGTACTGATCATGCTATACTATAATCACCACATCACTTATTTCATTTTTTTAAAGCTTTTATTACCTTCTATAACACAATTTGCTTATTTATTATATTTTTAATCAATTATCTGTCTATTCAGGCTCCAAGAGAATAGAAATCATTGTCTGTTTTGGTCACTGAAGTATTCCAGATCCTTAGTATGCAACCTAACACATAGTAGGCATAAATACATTTGCTGAATGAATGATTTTTCACATTCATCTAATATTTCATCATATACAGATAAGTTCTATGGTCACAACCTGCTCTTAGAATCAGTCACTCACCAATACTCTATGAAATAACTTTTTAGTTCAGCTAGACACCTAAAATACAAGTATCAATAATTTCTGACTTTTATGTAAATCAGAAGCTTTCTATGATAGTTATTAACTGACAGATGGGTATTTATATGGTGGCATGTGGACTCAAAATACTATTAATAATAAATGTCATGTTTGAAAAATCTGTAATGTGAAACACCAGTATTTGTCTTTCTGAGTAGAATAAAATATGGACAAAATTACAGCTTAACTCATACCATGTTCTTTTAGGGCACATTTATCATATACTCTTAATTTCAAGGGAAAAAGTTTAAAATATTGTTACATAAAGCAACTTTATTATGGATAGACCAAATATAAATTTGGTTGTCAATTATTAAACAACTTTCAAAACTTTATACAGTAATATGTTCCTATTTAAAATAAATCTATGTATTCACTAAGATATGGAGGGATTATTTTCATAATGCAGTGTCCTCTTTTGGGCTTCTTATACCAATCTGAGTCTGAGAACATCTGGGACTGTGATCTGACTCCCTTAAGTCTAATCCAAACTTTCATCTGTTACAATGCCTTCTACCTCACAGCAGGGCATTAGTGCAGATTTTGTTGAGACCTCTCCTGAGGTAGTCCTTGGTTTCATCTTTGGGAGGCAATTTTTGGACATAATAGGAAGATGAGTTGCCCTGGTGGCTGCTCAAACTCTCTGCTGAGGCTTTGGGAGTCTTCCCTAAGTCCTGCCCAGGTAGTTCAATAAGTCTTTTAATGCCATATATTAAATTCACTGGAGTAGATTGTTTCTTGGTATTCTGACTCTAACCATTACAGGATCCCAGGACTGACAGTCGTCATCAATGCACTAGTAGAAGAAGCTGCTTCTGGTCTCCACAAAGGAATACTAGAATTTCAATGCTTGTTTTGTTCAATAACCTCATTTTTCAGGTGGTGAAACTGGGCAACAGTTGCTTTTGCAATTTGATTGACAATAGAGTCATGTTAAGACTCCAGAAGCCCCTCACTATCTGTGCAGAGTAGTTATTACTATACCATGTAGATTTGGGCCCCAAAATGTTAAATTATGCTGTTATCTTTGTGACTTTGGAAAATGCATATATCAGTAGAAGAGTCAGAAAAACTGTGAAGGAAAATTTGGTTGTTACAATTAGATAATGCTGTTATCTTCACATGTTTCAAGACATTCATTCTAGAAATGAATGATTCAGCTTTACACTGTGGATATTAGCAATTCATAAAACGGGCAGTAATGAAAAAAAGTGTGTTCTTTAGAGACTACTACATAATAAGCTTCCAAACTTAATTTTAATCTAATTCAATAAAACACATCACACGCAGACATAAGAAGACAAGATAATAGTTAGAGGGCATTGAAAATTTGCCTTGGGTTTGGAACTGCAGCCTTAAAATTCAAGATAATGAAAAATTTAAAAATGAGCTGTCCTTGATTCATCACTCTTATTTCTGAACTTGTTGAGATAATTAAATTTTAAACTAATGTTTACTCCTAAAGTATTACCTATTGCCAATAATAACTTGGCTTACTCTAATATGACTCTAATATTACTTAGTAGAGGGTGGTGATTCAGGATACACTAAGGTATCTTTTCCTACTCCTCCTGTTCAAAGACAGAAAAATTAAATGTATGCTTGTAACCTGAGAGCCACAAAAATCCCAGGAATATGTGTTCTAGTGGAATAATATATTTTACATTTTATCAGTGGATTATATACTTTACTTGTACAACTATTGCTGAGAATGTCAATACAATGGAGCTTTATGTAGCCCTTAAAACACCTGTAGAATTTCTATTGATGGTGAACTATATCAATGACATAAGAAATGAAAAGAAAGTGTAAAGGACTATATAAAGCCTTAATCCATTTTTGTAACTGTATTTTACCTAAATCCATACTGAATTCTAATTTCTGTCCACACTAAATTAAAAAAGAATTTGACAGTATTTGCACCAACACCAATAGTGGAATTACAGATACATTTTCTCTTTCTTTTTTCAAATTTTATTCAGGGAATATATGTTACTTATACAATTTGAAAAGTGTCCCCAGGGCTGTACCTTCTGAAGTCAGCATGGCCACATTGGAGTGAAGGGTCACCAGGCAGCAGGCTCACAGCGGCCCACCAGCCAAGGGCCAGCGTTGCAGTGCCGGGAACCCATTGGTAGCACTAATGAAGCATGCATATCGCCAGCGCATTAGTAAGCCCATCATGCCTACTGTGGTAATGTGCTTTCTGCAAAGCTCTGCCCCAGGCAATGAGCCACCTGCCCAAGGACAATCGGTTTGTTAAATGAAAATTTCCTTCTGAAAACCATATACCTTCATTTCACCCTAGCAGTGTTAACCCTTAAGAAGGCATAGAGATTGTTTGATAATGAAACTTTGAGTAACTCCACCTTTTTAGTACCACCTGAGACGAGAAATCACCCTTGGTTTATGCTGCAGTCAGTGGACATAAGTAACTAGGATTTATTCTTTTTACTCTTCTATAAATGCCACAGTTACCATCAAAGAAAATGTTACTTTGCATTACTTTAAACTCCTTGTTTTAGAAGATAACTTTCAAGGCCAGTCTCTTCATAGCCCCTTCATATTGTGGGAAGCCTAAATAAAGTTTCTCTAATTTCTCTTTGGTTCTGCTTCAATGCATAAATGAAGGCTTAGGGGTGAAAGCTGGTGGGTACGAGGTTAATTATACTTGTGACCTTCCCTGCCCACTGTGATGGTTCATTCTAAGTGTCAGCTGGACAAGGTTAAGTAAAACACTAGTCTAAATGTTGCAGTGATGGTGTTTTGTAGATGTGAAAACAACCCATTGATTTTAAGCAAAGCAGATTGTCCTCCATAATATGGTTGGGCTTCACCTAAGCAGTTAAAAGACTTAAGAGCAAAAGCTGAAGTTTCCTGGTGAAAAAGAAATTCTACCTCAAGACTGCAACATAGAAATTCTGCCAGTCACCAGTCTGCTGTCTGTCATATAGACTCAGATTCAAGACTACCATTCACTGTTAGCTTAATTCCCAACCTGGTGGCCTGCACTACAAATCTCAGACTCACTAGTCCCTATAATCATGCAAGCTAATTCCTTAAAGCAAATCTTTCTCTGCCTTCTATTACTGTCTATCTCTCTCTTAAAATCTGTGCAATTTTCAAGGGTTTGGAGTCAGAGAAAAGAAGAGAAAACTTTAGCTTATCTTGAACAATCCTGTCACTTTCCCAAGTCCCATGTTTTCTAACTGCAAGATGGTGATAGTAGCACTTATCTAAGGTCTGTCAAAAGGGTAATGCTTAGGGCAGTGCCTGGGACAGGCTGGGTGTTAAAGGAGTAGTGGCCTACAAACATCATGAAAACCATAAAGATGTTCTCCTCCTAGAATCTTGTTACTTGGGTCCATCCTTGCCCTGGGCACCAGAAGCTCTGTAGGGCTTATACCTTAGCAATATCCTGAGATCACAAGACATTAGTAATTCAAGTCTCTTTTAACGTCCATTTAAAAGAGAGCTCCTATGCTAAATTCAGTCACCCAGTCAGACTCAAGTGACATGATTAACGTCTACCTAAATTACACCTAAAGTAATATTCATTCAATTATTTGATATTACAAAAACTTATTAGGAGAAGTCATAAAGATAAAAGTTATTCCCAGTGCTGCTCACATAAAGGTTTTGAATAAATACCTTCTCAGAAGCAAAATAATTAACAGCTTCAATCACAAGTTTATACTTCTCACATTCTCATGCCAGGAAATGTTGTAACAAATACTATAGATTTCTGAAATTAGGCAATATTTTAATATGGTTAGTAATTTTGTATAAATATTTACAATATATTGAAATGAAAATTTCCTTTTCCTACTGAGTTTACTGGGAATTATGTAGGAACTGCAATTCATAATTTGTATCATGTTTACTAATTATGTTAATTTTATCTTGTTTTTTTTCCAGAATTTGTGTTTCTATTAATTTTTTATGTTTCATGAGAACTTGAAAAAGAATTTCCATAGAGAGATACTAAAAGGATGGGCATATATGTGTGTGTGTACTCATAGATATGACATATAGATATGTATATGTACAAGAATATTTTCTTACATTAATATTATATAAACATGGAGAAATACGCTTGCTATGCACACTTAAATTGTCCTCAATGTTTCATCTCTATAATATTAGGACTCTAGAGTTTTATCCAGAGAATACTTTCTTCAGCCTTTATTGCAGTCATGTGACTCACATGATTTTGACTAAGTTTTGATCAATGGGATATTGGTGCAAACAAAATCAAATACCACATCTTATTGTACAGAAACTGTTCACTCTCCACCTTTTTCTTTTCTTTTTTCTGCTGGCTGGCCTTGGATCCAGAGATGGAAAACAAAGGAAACCTGTCTTCCAGAGGAGAGAGGGATTCAAGTGATCTCTAGGACAAGAGTTACACATTGCCTCTGGATTGCCTAGCTACCCATGAACTGTGAAGAAAATAGAAGAGTCCTTCTTTGCTTGAGTCCCTGCAATCTTAGATCTATTGACCACAATACTTTAGCCTGGTCCCTAATATCAGAGTCCATTTTCCTCCCTCCAAATAACAGTTTTTTCCTTACAAAAGGATTCCAAATTAGTGCAACTACAAACAATTATTTCACATCCATTGAAAATGATTCATACCCCAACACATAGCAAATATGCCACCAAACTAGAAAACAATTCTTTCATGTTTTTTATCAAAATTATCATAGAAAGACTCTTCAAGCTGATGGCTCATGTATGTTTGAGTATTCTGTTTCTTCTGCTTTTCACAAGTCTGAGGTGAAACAGCATTTCACCGAAAATAGTTCATTGCATCAATTACAATTACTTTGGTTTCATGTTCCAGAAAACAGAATCAAAGTAGCTAAACAACGAGACAAACATTATATTACTCAGCTAAAGAATCGAGGATGGTCATTTCAGATATGACTAGTCAGATGCTTCATAATGTCACAAAGTGCATGCTCTAGTTGTTTCTTCACATGGCTCCCAAGCTCAACAGTTTTAAGTTTTATCTTAATACTGTTTTCCCAGGATTACAAGGTGGTTGTAGACACCAAACAGGGTTAAACACTGTTATTCCCAGTTACTACTAAGGGACATTAATTATTCCATAAAGTCATGAGGTGTGGTTTGTTTAAACAGCCAAGTGCTGTGCCTACCCCAAAACAATTGAGTGGCCAGTAGCTAAACCAGTCAACACATCCCATACTTTTGTTAAGGATGGAGTCAAATCCTCATGAACAAATGACTTTGTATAGAGGGGTTAGTGGTTTTGCTAAGGAGACTTGTGCTAATGAAGGACATTGAAAACCACAGGGAGCCTTATCTGTCAGACAAGCACCTAGAAGATGGGGGGGTCTATGTCAAAAACTCCTCCAGACATAATTACATCCCTTAAGAAAAACTATTGTTTCAAGATTATGCCACACTCTACCAGGTATTCTGGACACTCCCTTATCACAGAAACTATGTCACAACTCCCAATCACCCTGGCAACCAAAATATCAAGACCTGACAAAGAAAGCTGCTAAAGACTATTAAAAGAGAAGTAAACCAATGAAGGTGGCAGGAAATTGAGGCAAAACCAGGAGGACTCAATTTCCTTAAAATTTCCAATTATGCAAGCATACACAATCTCTTCAGTGTTCTGTGCAGCTCCCATGCTGTTGCTCAAAAGTCAAAAAGCAGAACTGTGGCAGACTCTCTGGAAACTTCCCTAGGACTCCCCAAAAAACTGGAGTGCAAGAGCAGCATATCATCCTTCTCTCTGAGGATCCACTCTCTCTCTTGAGAGTGTCCCCTTTTTCCTTTTCTTACCCCTTCTAATAAACTCATGCCTGTTATTCTGAGGAACATATCTGAAGTCTTTCTGGCATGATCATAAGAATCAGGTTGCAGGGGGACCTTTGCAGCAGTCTCGGTTTTGCACCAGACCTCTGCCCTGTAACAATATATTTCAATCCCTATTTATCGGAAGGTACCTAAGGGATTTTAATGTGATTATATGGGATCTGATTTTAATGTTTCTTTAAGCAACATTCTATTTATTGATAAGCAAAAATAATTTGACTACAATGTTATTTCATTAAAGACTAAAATAATCAGAAGAAAACCAAAAAACTAAATCCCCAGTGCAACAGTGTTGAGAGGTGGGACCTTTAAAGGTGATTAGATCATGAGGATACTGCCCTACTGAATGGATGAAAATTGTCATTGACACATGAGTGGGTTTTTTACTGCAAAGGTGAATTGTCAAAAAAGGGAGTCTGGCCTTCTCTTGCTTTCTCTTGCACATGTTGCTTTCTACCTTCCACCGTGAGATGCCATGCCAAAGGACCTCATCAGATGTGTTGCTTCAATTCTGGAATGCCCAGCCTCCAGAACCATGAGGTAAATAAATTATTCATTCATTATAAATTATCTAGTCTGTGGTATTCTGTTACAGTAGCACAAAATGGATGAAAACAGAAGACTTTAACTATCATTAATTTTTAAAGCAATTTTTTGTCTTTTGTTTAGTAACAGAAAAAGAGTGAAACAAAATGCAGGAGAAATGTTAAGGAGTTAATTACTTGCTCTTTACCAAAATTAAATTCTATAGCTATGAATAAGATTTTACCTCTACACAAGAGAATTTTAAACTTTCTTATAGTAAGTTCTCATAGTAACAGCCATTGCTTTACTAACTTATGATATTTTTCCTTTTTCAACAGAAAAGAGTGATTAGGCAATCATAAACTGCTCATACTGTTAAGGGCATTATATTCAATAATAGTGCTATTTCATCTTTAACTCAGTTCACGGAATGTTTTAATCTCATTATATTAAACATGGTCACTATTCCAAAGTTAATACTTCAGCCTCAAATTTTAGCAACAGTTATCTTATTATAAAAAAGAAGGCAGCAATAATAGTATATGGCACCATTTCCATTCTTCAAGTATCCTGGCCATGAGTTAAAAATAATAATGACAATGACACCTCCAAACCATACAAATCTCTCATAACATTGTTGCACATGGAATTGGTCCTAGAAATTAGAAATGCCAAAACATCACTCCCTTTTACACTTTTTTGAAATCTCAGATTCACATCTTGATTTTGAAAGTTGTTGAAAGAGAAGGAAGAAAGAAAAGAAAAGGAAAAAAGGAAGGAAGGAAGGAAGGAAGAGAGGGAGGGAAGGACTTGTTATATTAAGCTCATCAAATAGTATTTGTCTCTTATCCCCTTTCTCCTCCCACTGTGCCACCAAAACAGAGCTCTGAATAGGCACTGGCCTACTCTCCAGGGTTTAGAGGATCAAAAGCAAGGGTTCTGCCATCAGACAATCTGGGATGGATTTCATTTACTGGTTAAGGAAGTTTGCATCACCTCACCCCTAGAAAGACCAATTTTCTCAGGTACTTAACTGTACTCATTCTCAAGGGATAGAAGAATTGTGGTATTAAGAAAAGGTCTCTTGGCCAAGTTTTACATTTTTTAGTTCTTTAGAAGGAAAATTTCTGAGCCAAAGCTAAGATTCCCAATTCTTGCTGCTGACTTATTCTACCATCCAGCCAATCCAGATAGTTTCATTTTCTTTTGCTGCTATATTTCAGCTTTGTGATATTTTAAAAACACATAAATAACTAGCAATGTATTTTGTGACTGCTAGTAATCTACTAGCACTTTGACTTCATTTCTCACCATGAGAAAGCTACAACTAAAGACAAGATATAAAAAGCAATCCTTAGCACCCTGAAAAAGGTTTACAAATATTATGTAGTCAATGCATATTTATCAAACAAATGATTTTTTGTTTTCTAAGGTATATTTAATATGTTGCATTATAATGACATGCATGTGAAAGTGATCTTTATTATAAGAATTCAGTGAGCTAAGAAAAGAAACTTCCATTTTAGGAAAACTAAAAGAAATATATTCAAAATTTTTTTCTATTAAAAAGGCTAGTAAGAAACACATTAAAACACGTCATGTAATTTTCTTACTGAAACTTAACAAAAATTAGTCTACTGTTTTGCTAGCTGAAAGGAATACCACAGATTTATTTAGATGTTCTTCAGGGAAGATAATTATTTAATAGATGTATATGTCAATGGCATGAAGATCCTCAATGAAATAATACAAATTTTCAGGAACTAAATAATTTGGCCAGATTAATAGGAGTGTGAACCAACCAAAATTTCTTCCATTTTTAGTTTTTAAGATATGCAAGTTTTCAGGTTGCATATATATACAGTGGCCAGAGTCCCCTAGTGGAGGACCCTAAGCATAATTAAATCCTGATGTGATTTGTTTTCAGCTATTTAGGCATTATCTTTGTCTTTTACATAGACAATAGCACATGATCATTTCTGCATTGCCAGACTGCAAGTATGAACAAATAATTCATGAAGAATGTTTCCCCAGTAGCACAGTCCTTCACAACAGAAGTCCCTTAAGGAAAGTGCCTTTTCTACCTTTACGATACAGAACGGGATTAAAACCTCTGGAAAAACTGCTGAATCCATTGAATTCTCCTGGCAAACAAATAGCTCTGACCAGTGATGGTAATTGAAATGAGTTGGCGGAGAAGCAAAAGCTTTTACTTACTTAGACACTCTTCAAAAGGTGATTTACTTTCTGTTGGAAGGGAGAAGGACACACCCATGTATTTTCTCATGTTTCCAGTACTAGTAGGGACAGTAAAAATAAGGTGCAATAAAGTGCTAGGTGACAAAGACAACTTCAATCTAAGTGAGGTTACTCACACCACATTTAGTTAAATCCAATTTATACCTCTTTACAAGCATATGCCTGGAAGTGTACAACTGGATAAGAATGCTGTGGTCAAACCCAGTAACACATGCAAAATAAAGTAAAAAAAATGACTCTTTCCTTCTAAGTTTATTAATCTTTTATTATTTGTTTCTTTCCATTCAACAAGGTAACCAGATCTCTCTGGTGCTCTACTTTGTTCAAATATGAGTTCTGCAACTTGTTAGCTGGCATAAAAGGAAGACAAAGACAGTACTTCTATCATAGGGTCATTTTGAGTATTAAATTTAATTTTGAGAAAAATAAATGATATCACTTGCAATACAGAATTATGGACTATAATATCTACTATAAATATATATATCCACTATATCCAACATATATCATATGTTCCCATATGATAAACTACTATTATTGCTTTTGACTAATCTTTTACTTCACTTATTTGAAGGTCCATTCTTTGGTCATTTGATATAAATTGCAATGTTAAAGCATGTTCACCTTCCAAATGTTATTAAAATAAAAAAAATATATGTTGCTTATGCTATTTGATGTCTTTCCCCTAATAAGAAAAATATTTTTGGAATGAGATGGATAGAAAATGAAATAGTGAAACAAAATATATGTTTGCTTAAATTTCTTTGAGGCAAATTACAAGTAAATTGTATGTAAATTATTTCTAAAAATGTCCAGAAAAGTATTACCAAAAACTAGGAGGATAAAAAATGTGATATTTAATTATTAGATAACCAGGGGAGTTTTTACTGAAACAAATAACATTTTCAGTGTTATTCTTTGGTTCTCTACCATAAAGTAGGTGGTTAGGATTTTCTATATCTTCCTTATTATACAGAAAAGGGCAGAATATTCTTCACACAATAATTTCATGATGTTTATACATTTATGAGAAGGCTGCAAAAAAATAAATAAAAATTCCAAAGTAACATTTAACAACAAAAAGAATTTAAATTCTCTCCTGGACTTTTAACAAATTAAAATATGAAGTTTCAGGAAATCTAGGATACAAAAATTCCAACTTAATAACATGTTATTAGGCAGTGCCTACCATATCAATGTAAAATTTAAATATTAATGGTAGCAGCTATGAAAGTCTTGAGATGTAGGACCTAATTGTGAATTAGTTCTTCCACTGTCACTACCTGAAAACACTTGAACACAATGCTTCTGTCTGAATTCATGTTACTTTGTAGTTACACACAAGATTTTCACAAACTCAGTCGGATATATAGATGACTAAGAGAGCTCTTCTGATGCTGATGCAAGTGGAATCATCAGCTTGCCCTTATTCATTTATTTCATAATTCATTACAAGATGGAGTTACAGATAGAAGCCATTGGAAAAAGTATTTGAAATCTTTTAAGTTATATCAAGATATGATAAAAGATTTTTAAAAATTGGATAAAAGCCATGGATTTATCATAATAAATATCTGAAGGTTCATTGCCAAATAAAACTTCTTTTCTTAACCAATATATTAAGTAAACGTGATTACTGGGACAGAAGGTTGGCATACTCTAGTCATGACATGTATAATTAAATCTATAAAAATAACCTGTTTAATGTAGTCATCTCAGTAGAGCTATATAAAACAGATTTTATATCTCTACTCTGACTGATGAAAAGAGCTTTCTCTTTATATATTGGCATGGTCTAAATTTTATTTCAGCATATACCATAACAATTGCATTGTTAGAAACAACTTCTTATATATATTTTTAATGGAACAGACAAATTTCAGTACACTAGAACATATGGACTCTCTCTGTGGTTCAACATAGCTGAATGTCACAGGTAGGTGCAACAGCAAGGGTTATGCCATCCTCTTATTGAGGTCAGCAGAATTTTTCAGAGTTGTTTTGAGAACATCTGAGCACTTTCACATTTTCATTTTGAGAATGCCATGGAAATGAGTTCATTCCAAGCACACTTTTCCTCTTGCAACTGTTGTCATGAGAACAAATAAACAATACAACATGAGGACTTTTTTTTTAAGCAAAAAGAAAAATAAAATAAAAGCAGCAGGAAAGGAGCAGAGAAAGAATGAAATGAATTAAACCTTTGATTCCAAGCTTGTCTGTTCTTATGGAGAAATTTGAATAAATCTAAATGTAAGAATGAGTTTCGGAATAAAATGAAAAGCTGCCTAGTGATAATTTATTCATGAGTCCACACATGAAGTGTATGACAAAAAGGTTGTGACTTCCTTTGGAAGAGGTCAGTTATATCTGGACTCTCATTACAAGTTCAATCTGTTCCATAAATCAGATGTGGCACCAGGTAGACTCTCTTCTTACCAAGTAATCAGTATAAAATTACTGAGGCACTATTTTCCATTTGGGCTCCACCAGTCTTACCTTTACAACTCTCCTGTTCACTGATCCGTGCCTTAACATCACCTCATACTCATGTGACATGAATGCCATGGCTCTGAGGGCCCAGGGAATGTGGCCTCAATCACAGTGCCAGAGACCTCCGAACCCTAACACCATGTATTTAAGCAGTTTCTTCTTAAAAGCTGGAGCTCATGACAGACAAGTTGGTTTTTGAAAGGAGTTTTAGATGTACATTAAAAAGATTTAAAATGTACAAAAATACACATATCTTGGCAAACTTATTCTAGGATATTTATTGACTCATTTAGTAATGTTTAAAAGAGTTTCAGGAAAAGTATCTCTGACTGCTTGGGATATTTACTAAGTTTATTATTGCAAATGAAAATAATTCCAATGTGAAACCTTTCCACTAACTATGAAAATTTCATGTTCAAATGTTTTAACAATGGAGATTCTTAATATATTAGGAGGGAATATAGCATTCATGGTGGAGTGGACTGTCTGGGTTCAAATTCCATCCTACTCTCACTCACTTAGTGAGATTGGGCAAATTTTACATCTCTCTGCACTTCATTTCCTATTATATAGAACATTTAGAAGAGTTCCCTGCACATAGAAAGTATCATATAAACGTTTGTTGTATGGAATGATAAAAAGCAAACAGAAGTTTAAATTTTATAGGAAGATAAATGGCAAGTAAAAACCCAAACAAAAACTAATTGATTCTTGGAGTTTGTCAGTTCTATGCCAGTTTAACTCAAACTGCTCTAGTTTCCTCTTGTCTACTATTCTGTTGTACAAATATATGATGCTGTGTCTAGTATTTGCATTTGTAACCCTGGGGGTATTCCAATTTTCAAAATAACCTTATGAATAAAAATAAAAATATAATACAATTGTTTAAAGAAAAATTTGGGAAAAATTTTTATCTTACTGTATTATAGTGCTTTAAAGACCAGTAATCTAAACTCACATAAAGTACAGTACCGCTTACTCACCCACACTTGACTTACACAAGTAGTTTTTTTAAATTGTGGAAGCATTTTGGGTTACTTAGGGAAAGGGGAGAAAAGCTGTTAGACATCACACAAACTACTAAAACATCATCAGATTAAGTATCCTTAATCTGGGAAACAATGTAGGAAATGAACTCTCACTTTAATATTTAGAAAATGCTTTCTCCCTGACTTCCAGGATCATAGGAGAATGCAAATGGTCTCTGAGCACCTGAGGATGCTTGTAAGGTATAAAACTAGAACTAGGCCTCCTCCTTTTCCCGCCTGCCCTCCCTCCCTTCCTTTCTTCCTTCCCTTGCCTTCAAATCTATGCTTTTTTTTCTAAGAAAAATATTGAATTTAAAAGCCTTTAAAGAACAAAATTTTAAGAGTAATAATTTTTCTGAAATTATTATACAAAACTTTAAGGTATTTTTTGAAAACATTCTAGCTATTGGAATATTATCAGGATTTACTGTCTTTGAAATAAGAAGTCAATGTGTGACTGCTTATATTCCCATTGACACATATGTCTAAAAAGCACTTCATTAGGAGAAAGCCAGCTTTTCACTGGAGTAGAAACTCCCCAGTTACTAGTTACAAAATGGAAGAAGTTAGTTTTTGCTTTACTCCCTCTCACCTGCTCTCTCATTACTGGAGTCCCCTTCCCCAAGCCAAAAGCAACTTTTTCATAGGTGAAAAAAATCAGAGGACAAAAATATGAGTCAGTGGAAGCATACACTTTTCATCTTTTATACTAGATGCTGAAATTCATAGCTGCGAATATTGTTGTCACTTTGGTTATCATTCTGAGTATAAAGAACCTGATATACACTGTACTAAATTGAATATTCTTCTCAATGGTACAACAGAATAAACAGAAACATAAATATATGATATTTGTTGGAGGTTATTCATGCCTCAGAGTATAAATAACTTTTTGAGATATTTTTATGGATAGGAACAAATGCTTTTCAGTTTTTTATTTTTTAGTTATTCTGTATCCAGTTACAACCCTCCAGGTAAATAATGAATAATATGTGTGTCTCACAGACTGTAAAGGGAAAAAAACAACCAAAACTGAAAAGGAAAGAAGATTAAAGAGAAAAAGTTGTAAATTAATATATGACATTTTAAAAACATGTACACATTATTATTTACAAGGAATTCATCACTATAATGAAAACACATTCACACAAATTCCTTTGCAAATGAGTACCCCTAAAAATTAATATAATATCCAAGAGAGGTCACTAGGAGATTTTTCCATAGAAAATATTGCTACTTAATTTGCTTAAATGCCAATGACTACTGTGCCAAAATCTGATAACATGAATTACAAAATAGACTTTAAAACTATTTTCAACATTTGGAATTACTCCACTTTTTCTTACCTTTTTTTGTACATGGATATTTATGCAAGAACAACAAATGTTGACATAAAGAAACAAAGGATTGAAAAAGTCATATTCCACATGTAAATTTCTGTGAGTGATGACATTTGCCTGACTTGCATGATACTGGGTAAGGAATGGTTAAGCAGATCAGTCCTTACACCACCTCAACCTTGTGTAGTGACATTACACAGGGGTGATGAAGACCACATTTCTTTCCCTGAGAATAAAGAAAAATCTTTTTCACCTCAGACTCCCAATTATTAAACACAAATGTGTTCAGAGTGCTTATATTTTGGAGAGAATTAATAAACTCTAGTAGCAAGTACAATATAATGAGGAGTAAGAAAGGCATGGTTTTATAGAACATTTTGTGAAGGGGTAAAACCTCCCTAGGATACTATGCATAGAGATTTTAGTTAAAAGAATTTGGCACTAGTGCAAAAACAAAAGAGAAGAATTTTCTGCTAACAATAGCATAGCAGGGGTCTCTGAAACACACAATTACCATACATATAAGAAAATGCACTGGATGTAGATAAGTTTTAATAGAATCTGAACACAGAGGAAACAAATTTAGGTTCAATCAAACAAACTGCTACCCTCTTGGTCAATTTTACTATCTGGTCATAGCAGTTTCTTAAGTTTTGTCACAACTGACATTTTGGAGCAGAGGTTTTTGTTGTGGAAACTGTGCTGTGCATGGCAGGTTGCTTCACTGGCATTCTGTCCACTAGAGGCCAGTGGTACCTCCACCCAGCCATAATAAGAAAAACTGCCTTTAGACATTGGCAGATGTCCCCTGAGAGACAAAAGTATCACTGTTGTGAACCACTGGGAAAACCTTCGAGTTGATAGAAAAATTGCACACATCATATTTTTAGAGATGTGGCTATTTAACTAAGAGATTCTCAAATACTAGTTCTCAGAGAGGGAACTGGCACTGAGGAAATTTTCATTGAAATGGAATAAAATAAGAGTAAAAATAATGCTATGACTTTTTATTATAGCTAAATATAGTCTATAATTTATTTATTTGAATTTTTAAGTTATTTCATGTGGAACATATCCTATTTTAATGACTCAACAGTGATAACTAGTGTTATTTTGGATTTTCTCATTTTGAGAAAAATAAGAAGTTGATAGTCATTTGTTGGGAGCCAATGACATCCAAAATTAATATATAGAAAACATCAAATTGTATGTCATAATGTGATTTTATTCATTCTCAAAAAATTGTCTTCTGCTGTCTTCATAGAGTCCTAAATTAATAATATGTGAGCCAGGGTTTATTTTCACAATGATCTAGTAATCAAAGTAGTAAAACTCAGAGAAGCTGTGCTACTAATTTGTATGTGTGCACATGTGTTTGTTTGTGTGTGTGTGTGTGTATGTGTGTGAAGTATTGCTGAGTGAAACAGAGGATGGAAAATAACTGTTAAAACTGAAACAGTTCATTTCAGTCAGAAATCATTCACTGGGTTATTCAAGAAAATAACTTATATTTGCCTACAGTATCTAAAGTCAGCTATGTAAATGAAACCAAAAAATAACTGGTTTAATTCTAACATAATTATGTATTTACTTTTTCTTTTTATATGGATTACTACAATGGTTTAATTTAAAATAACTCATAAATATTTAAAGATCTTTGTCTGTTTCCTTGGCTTTTTTTGAGAGAAGATTATCATTTTTTTTTTTTTTTTAGTATGGTGATATATTTGTGTATTAAAATAATTCTGGGAAACACTTCCAAAGTACTTAATATGTCCAAAATTTTCCAACATCTGTATATGTCATATATTCTACAATAACTCCAAAATGTAGCTTTAAGAAAAAAATGTGGTGATGCTGGTATTGGAGATGACTTTGAAATGTGGAATTATTCTTGCCACTGCATAGTAAAATGGAATCTATGAAGATAATTTGTCTCAAGCACACAGACATGACTGGTTAGATGTATTTTATTTATATGTAGGAAATGCTTCTTGTTTAACAAAACCTGAAATGTTACAACACTTAAGATCACCAAAAATGTAATGTGCTTCAAGTCAAAGATTAATTAATTTAGTCATGATCTAGCAGTTACTTAAGGGGGAAAAACCCCCCCACTTACTTCTAGTAAAATTATTTGGCTTAAAGCTGTTCATCAAGTAATACTGTATTCACTTGAAATGTTTAAATCCAGAGATATATTTATCTGATTCTTATTAAGCTGGTCATTGTGCAGAGCTTAATCTGAATCAGAGATATTCTAATCTCATGAAGTGGTAAGTG
The DNA here is from genome assembly GCF_902686445.1 of Sciurus carolinensis. Taxonomy (NCBI): domain Eukaryota; kingdom Metazoa; phylum Chordata; class Mammalia; order Rodentia; family Sciuridae; genus Sciurus; species Sciurus carolinensis. The sequence goes on from NC_062219.1 coordinate 91,022,810, forward strand.
ACATCAACATGGACTTATCCTTAAACATTACTGAATAGTCACAAAGATAAAATGAAACAGAATGTAATCTTTAGCTCTCATTACCAGCTATAGCTTTTAACATGAATTTGCTTTCTTAGTCTCCTCTTTTACTTTAATGTTAGAGGACACCAGGCTTGGCTTCTAATATTTATATAAGGCAGGAATTCAAATAGCTAACTCAGAGAGAAAATGTGATTTCACTTTCTTTCAAAGACTCAATGCAAATTCCATTTGGATTCCTGAGAGACCTTGAGATTCACTTCACATTTCACTTGAAATGCAGTGTGTAGTGTGGTTAAAACACAGGAGAACAAAACCTCTGGGTGGCTGAACTGTTCCTAAAATGAAATGAGGAACTTAACAGAGGTCAGAAAGGTATTGCCAAAGTCTATGGTGAAGCTGTAGCTTAATGTATTTGGACAGGGTGTACCAGTGACTTTTAAAACTGACCAGCAGCTATGACAGCAGGGTCATATGAATAGAAAGAACCAGAGGCAAAGATTCCAATAAAAAAGAATGATCATTACATGCTATAAGAAAAATTATAGTGATTTGAGCTCAGGAATATATCTGCTTTTAAATTAACAAACTAAGGGCTAACTTTCAACAGAGCAGCAAGAGAGTGAATAGTAGGATTCTTTTTTTTTTTACAAATATTTTTGTAGCATCAAATAGTTAATATAATTGAAAATGCTTTTCTTAACTCTCAGGAAAAATCTTAATGTGCATAATGGGTGTATATAATTGATAATGCACTTAATAAGAATAAGCAAGGGAATGGAAGAAATCTTTTACAGAGAGAATATAGTTGTCTTTAATTAAAACAAGTTCACATAGCTTGGAGACGGCTGGTTTTACATTCAGACATTAGGCATCACCACACAGTATTAGTAAATTAAATTTTAAACTGTTGACTGTAACAGTTTATAGTGAAAAATTAGAAAAGTTAAAATATTCATTTATGAGTCTCATAGAAATAAAATGAAGAATCAATAAATGGGATGGTAACAAACTAAAAAGCTTCTTCACAGCAAAGGAAACAATCAAGAATGTGAAGAAAGAGCCTACAGAGTGGGAGAAAATCTTTGTCACCTGCACCTCAGAGAGAGAATTAATCACCAGGATATATAAATTCAAAAAACTTAACACCAAAACAAATCACCCAATCAATAAATGGGTAAACAGACACTGCAAGTAAGAAGAAATACAAATGGTCAACAAATATATGAAAAAATGTTCAGCATCACTACTAATTAGAGAAATAAAAATTAAACTCCAGTCAGAATGGCAATTATCAAGAATACAACTAACAATAAAAGTTCATGAGAATGTGGGGAAAAGGTACATTCATACCTTGCTGGTGGGACTACAAATTGGTGCAACCACTCTGGAAAGCAGTATGGAAATTCCTTAGAAAATTGGAATGGAATCACCATTTGATCCAGCTATCCCACTCCTCAGCATACACCCAAAGGATTTAAAATCAGCGTACTATAGTGAGGCAACCATATTAATATGTATAACAGCTCAATTCACAATAGCTGAGCTATGGAACCAACCTAGTGCCCTTCAGTAGATGAATGAATAAAGAAAATGTGGCACATATACACAATGAAATATTTATTAATCATCCATAAAGAAGAATGAAATTATGGTCTTTGCCAGTAAATGGATAAAACTGGAGACTATCATGCTAAGTGAAATAAGCCAATTCCCAAAAAACAACAGCTGAATGTTTCCTCTGATATTTGGAAGCTAACTCACAATAGCTGGGGGTGGGGTGTGGGGAGGAGTGGAGGTTTATCAGATTAGACAAAGGGGAGTAGGGGGGAAGGTGGGGGGATCCGAATGGGAAAGACAGTAGAATGAATCAGACATAACTTTCCGATATTCCTTTATGAATACATGACCATTGTAACTTCACATCATTTTCAACCATAAAAATGGGAAGTTATACTCCATGTATGTATGATATGTCAAAATACATTCTACTGTCATGTATAACTAAAGAGTACAAATAAAAACTTCAAAAAAGAAATATATATAAAAAAATTCATTTATGACCTAAAGGGACTTCTAGACTTTTTCTGATTAGAAGCACTCTAACTGAAGTATCTGAAAAGTTCCAGGAAGAAATGAAAATTTCCAATAAACAATAATTGAATAGTGGAACATGGGTGCACACCTGTAATCCCAGCTACTTGGGAGAATAAAGCAAGAAAACTGCAAGTTCAAGGTCAGCCTCAGCAACTTAACAAGAATTTCTCAAAATAAGAAAGGCTAGGAGTGTGGCTCTGTGGTAGAGAGACTCCAGGTTCAATGCCTACTACCATAAATAAATAAATAAATACGTAAATAAGGACTGGGAGACATAGCTAAGTGGTGGAGTGCCCCTTGGTTCAATTCCCAGTACTACAAACCAAAACCAAATCCAAAACCAAAATAATATCCATATAAAATAAAATAAAACAGATAACACTAACCATAGAAATATCTGAGATGGAACTGTGCATACAAATGGTGATTTTCAAATGTCTTTAAAGCTATTCTAGTTCTTTTACATTAAATTTTGTTTATTATTTATATCTGCTCTGTACCTATATGACATTAACAAACAAATTATCAAGAGAAGTGTGATAAAACTAGGAAATACAGGAAGAAAATAAATAGGCAATTTAGCAGTTACAAACAAGCAAGGTGTGTGAGAGTTTGTGTATGTGGGTATGTGTGCACACTCTACCATGACATGGAAGCAATGATTTCAAAAGGCATCTCTGTTTTCCTATTTCCAAAAACCACTTCATGATTACTCTGAGAAGTAAACAAGGACCTTTCATATTGCCAGAACTCATGAACTAAAAAGTAAAAGTAAACCAAAGCACTATACTTTCTTTCAGACAGACAAAGCTATTAAAACATCTAAGTAAACTGATAAATCTTAATACTAAACCCAACCTCCTTAGCCTGGACTTTAATATTATTCACTGACTGGTCTTCCATGCCTTACCAGGCTAGTTATAATTATTTTCACTAACTTAATATGTTGATTGTGCCTTTGTACAAATTTATTCTTCCCTACTGAATGTATAAGCACCAGTCAGTTATGCCTGCCAGTTCATCTCCATCTGTGAGGATGCAGAGAATTCTACCAGCATGAAATCCACTTCAGAACTTTTCTCTGTTGAAAGCCTCCCATTATCTAAATCTGACAGATATTTAAGCCATGAGAATTTTCAAAAACAATTCAATATTCTGGCCATTTAAACCAGTTCCTTCTTCAGTGGTACAACAACTTGCAGGTATAGTATGCACTGAGAGTGAAAAGCAACCTAAGAAAATCATAAGACTGTGGGTTCATTAATTCTGATTTGAGAAAATTAGGTTAAAGAAAAATAAACCCAAGACAGAGCTAAGTTTTTCTGTGTTAACCAAGTCCTAAAACAGAGAGGACACACTGATGCCTTCAAACAGAAACATAGCTTTTGTTCTCTTCATGATCTTAAAGTAACACTAACCTGTGATTCATATTATTTTAAGCTCTCTTGAAAGTGTGTCGACATTTGCACTTCAAAATGCTCTAAATAAATATTTAGACTTATTTATTTCCACAAATGAAGGTATCCAAATATGTCACTTAAACTACATCATATGACTACAGATTTAGATCTTTAAATTTTAGCAGTTTAAACATAAACTACTAAATTTTTAAACAATCTTTAATCCTATGTTGCATACAGAGAGCTAATCGTGAAGAACTGATATTGAGAAAAATGCATTTAAGAAAATAATGGAAACAAGGTTTCAATATGTATAGTTATTAATACAGAATGATAGTTTTCATCTTCAGTTGAATAATCTCTCATCTTTTGGATGCCAATTTAATTTGGATATGGGTATCTAAATGCTAAATAGTAATTAGCATCTGTAGGTTAGTACACTGTGCCAAATCAGAAAGTAGTTTGACCTAAAAAACATCACTACTGGTACCTTTGCTAATAAATGCAGTAGTAACTAATAAATGAATTGTTTCAGAAAGAATAAACTGCATCTTTAACCATTTAATTGATCACAAACCACAGCATGAGAGTCATTAATTTTGATGTCTAATCAAAAGACATCAAGTAAATTCCTTCCAGAAGAGAATAGAGCCTATATTGATGAAGTGTTGCATAGACTCTCTAGACCACTCTGAAAGACATCCTCAATTTTTCTTTCTCCTCCCTTCTCATATCTTATTGGTTACCAAGTTCTGTTGGTTTTAGGACATAGATATTTTCTAACCTATTCACACCTCTACCTCATACCCCCATGGTCCAATGCCTCTACTATCTGCCTGGTCTGGATTTTTGTAGGAGCCTGTGAAGCACTTTCCTGTCTGTAGTCTTAGAGCTGCCCACCACCTCCACCCACTGAAGCAAGATTCCAGACATTCTTTACAAACTAGATATTCTAACCCCTTCCTACCATTACACATACTGCTTGTTCTGTTGTGAAAACTTCCTCCCTCTGTCCGCCCCAACATTTAATAGGCTAATAGCACCTTCAGGAATCAATTCAGGCATAGTCTCTTCTGAGCAATCCCTTGGATCCACAAGTCTGATAGCTCTGCTCTCTACATGCACAAAATTTCCTTCCAGAAGAGACAAAAAGTGCATTGATGAGTGCAGCTTGTCAAATGTAATCATATCTTCACTCTTTCATTTTCATTATTAATGATAATTTCTTAGAGGAAGAATCAGTGTTTCCTGTGTGTCCTCAGTTCCCTGTGCAGTGACTTGCGCAGCAACAATTTTCATGCATGTTGGTTGTAAGCATCACCAACAAATCACATCTCCAGGGTCTTTTTGGATCACTTACTATGTGCAAAGGTAAGCAAGGGATCATGATGGGGTAAGAGGTGGATGTCGAGAGATAAATGAAATTGAGGCCTTCTATCTAAGAAATTCACAATCTAGTTGGTGAAAGAAGTAAACTCATGAAAAGTTAATTAGAAATGTTACTTCAAATAAACCATCCAGTAAACATACAGAATATGAGGATCAGTGTACTCTCTCTCCCTCCAGAGCAGACAATGGAAGTGACATAAAGGCACTAGGCTTGCCTCCTAAGGAAAACCATTGACCTTAAAGACGGGTAGAGAGAGTAGGACAGACTCAAGTCTGTGAAAATGGCTACCAAGTTTGTTTGTTTTTTATTATAAGAGTTTTCACTAATAAAAGGGACAATGCCTGTGGGAGGGAAAGACTGAAGGAAAAAGAGGGAGGGTGTAATGGCTAAATAACTGATGAAGTTGAATAAATAAGAATCTAGGGTCCGGGAAATGGGGCTGTACCCATAGACTGCTTATAGGGAAAAAGGCTCCAGACAGGCACTTAAATAAATTTCTCATTCAATGATTTTCAACTCCATAATTTTACATTTTTCTAATCATGTCCAAAAATACTCAACTTTTACCATAATGACTTTCTATTTAAAATTAATAGATGATATGAAGGACTACATTTTAATATTCTTTTATGCCTAAAATTAAACTATTATATTAATTTAATTAAATTTCAGAAAAATTCTTCCCCCAATAGTAATACAAGAAAAATGTTCATAGAAGTGTTAAACTAACTTTGTTCTATCATATTAGCTGTAACCAGGGCAAACAAGAGCTGAAGGTCCAGGAGTACTGAGGAAGTTCATGATTTTATAGTCCATGTACTTCCTTGGAGAAAAGGTATTGAATAATCCACAGGACTAATAAGAGCATAGAATGATGTGTAATGTTAAATTTACACACTCACTTTGGCTATTCGATTTTTGTACCTGGGTAAGAAAAAAAAATAAAAGGTCATTTATGTATGATGTGTTGAAATGTATTCTACTGTCATGTATAACTAATTAGAATAAATTTTTAAAAAGTTGATGCATAGGGGGAGAAACAAACAAAAAAAAGATAAAGTGAAAAAAATAAATAAAAGACCAAAAGAGCTACCTTGAATAATTCTCAAACTTAATATATGTTAGACCCATTTGAAAAAATTATTTGCTATAAAACAGAAAAAAGCACATAATATTTACATAGTCTTTAGAGTAGATCTAAGATGGGAGCAGAAGTCTACAATTTTCAACAAGTTCTCCTATACCAATAGTTCTCAACCAGGGATGAACTTGCCCCTCTCCAACTGCAGGGGCATTTGGTGATATCTGGAGACAGTTTTAGTCATCATAATTTTGGGCGTGGCAAGTGCTATTGGTCTCTTGCTGGTATCTAGTGGGGAGGAGTCAGGGATGCTTCTAAACTCCCTACAATACTAAGGTTGAGAGAAGTGAGAGATGCACTACTTGGTGGAGAGAGAGAACACTACTCTAGGGCAAAAAAAAAAAAAAACAGTGTCAGCCTGGAGCATGTTCATAATACAGATATAAGAAGATGAAAAAGAAAGATGTTTAGAAGGATTGTAAAATGGTTCTGAAAGAGAAGCTCACTTTACTGGGATTTTCTTTGTCAGAGTATTTTATTCTCCAGTGATACTGAATAATGAGGTTTCAGTGTATCATTAATTTACTTATCCCTAACAAGAGAATTACATAAAAGTTTATGATATATCTAGGTATCCTGAAAGGAAGACAGTAGTTCAGAAAAAAAGAATGATGTAAGTTTTCATTCATCCATCCATTCATTCACTAAATATTCCCTTAAATCTATAATTATTGAGTATCTAATTGACATATACAAAAAATCTGAAATTGTACACTTTATAAAGTTAATGATTATGCCTATGTTCAGAGCATGTCTCCATAAATATTCTAATCTTTTCTGACAAATTTAATGAGAGTTTGAACTGATTCATGTCCTCCTGACGTCTTGTAACACTATTCATAAGAAATACTATTATCTGCTTTCAATAATAGTAGATATCTGTAAATGACTTTACTGAGCATTTTAAATATCAGGAAGAAACATGATACTTGATACTTCTGTTTAGAGTTTCAAAGAACTTCCACTAATTAACCCTTTGTCTTCTTAAAATTAAATTATCACTCCCTAGTATTTCAAGACAAACGCAAGCCTCCTTTTATAAACCTGCAATAAGAATTTTTTTTTTTTTACCAACTGTGGTTGATTTACCACTTAGCAGAACAAATTAAGAACTTATCAGTAATTATGAAAATAATTTCCTTCTTTTATTGAAATGCTTTGTGATTCTGCAGTTTAGCACATTATTATTCTGGGTGGCGTAGGTGTTGTTGAAAGGCAGTGTGAAAATAAGAGCCTGAATTATAAATTCCTCCCATGAACACTGAATCACTGTATTTTCTATGGAAAAAAAAATCTTATTTTGTTTTTGAAAGGAAAGAAAAGAAAGAACAAGAATATTTCAACTTTCAGGAAAACACAGGATGGCTGTATAACACATATATATTGAACTAGATGACCTATCAACTTTGAAATAGAATTTTATTCTTTATTTTTATCTATCCATAATACTTAACCATTTTTTGTGTTATAGATGTGTCCGTATATACAAGTCACTGTGCAAATTTGTTATAAAATTGAACAATTCATTGAATTTCAATTTAGTAAATATTAAATACACGGTCTGCTCCAGATATTATGTGTAGGTGTTGGAAAAAATGAAATGGAGTCACACAGCAAGGGATCCAAAGATGAGAAGAGGACTCCCTGGGAGAGGCAATGTCATTCAAGACAACCTACTAAGTTTTGTGTGCCTGAATCTATAGAAGGTAAATTTTTTTGTGTTTAGCTTTTGAAAGAGAGCATACATTGCCACAGCTTGTGATTTGTACTTAGGTCAGGTGGAAAGTTCTAACAACATAGAAGGTACATTGAGCAGAGGCATAAATTGTCTTTTAATTATAATGATTATTATAATGTGCTCATCTGTACCACAGGCACATGAGTAGCCTAAGATCTTTTCAAACAAAGGTATTTTATTTCTTTTAGTTGCATCACTGGCTAGCTGTCTATGGATTATTTTCCAATTTCATCTACCTATACCTTTTGCTAAAGAATTTCTTTTGACTTTCCAACTGCCTTAACTCATTTGGGCTGCTATCACGAAATGCCTTACACTGGGTAATTTATGAACAGAAATTTGTTGCTCATCATTCTGGAGGTTGGGAAGTCTAAGATTAAGCTGCCAGTAGATTCAGGGTCTGGTAGGAGCTCGTTTCTGTGTGTCCTTATATGGTAGAAGAGGTCAGCAAGGCCTCATGGCACTTTTCTTATGAGAATACTAATACTGTGATCTCATCAACACCTGGACACCCCATTTCCCAGCACCACTGCAGCAGAGATTGCTATATCATATGAATTTGCAGGTACACAATCGGACCATAGCACCAAACCAGTTCAGGATTCACACCTGGATACCCAGATAGTCTTCTGTTTTTCCACACTTTTAAAGATTAAGTGAGATGGACAGTAATGAATTTAGAACAGTAATGTTAAACTCTCCAGGTCTTACCTATCTTATCCAGAGACTTGAAGTTGATAAAAATTAAAGAAAATACATGAAATTCCTTTGGTAGGTATTGGGTTTGGATGGTGTCTTTCTGACTTCCAATTGTAGTCCAGACTCAAGTTACATACAGAATAGGATCGAAATATCTTTGGGTTTCCAGGAAGGACATGTTTGGGTTTCCAGGAAGGAAGCTGACTGGTTGTAGCCTTTGGTTAAGTAGTATTTTATTGCACTGAATTCTGAGACCAGATGTTACACGATTACAATTATGTCTAATAAAATAACTGAAGCTGTGTGCAAAGGATCCTTTGCAGTTTAGACTACATTTTTTTTTAATCTTGTTGACTGAAATTTCAGAGTCAGCTTAATTGAATGTGTATTTCAAGTATACAGGTATCTACATGTAGCAATTTCTGGGCTATTGCCACTCTGAGAGTTGAAATAGTTAAAAATGCACATGTGTAGAAGACTTTATTTAATGATCCTCTTTTTTCTCTCCTCCTCTGCAAGAAAACTGAACAATCAACCAAGCAACAATAACAACAAAATAACCCTTGTAGTCAAGTTTCAAGTTCTTGGCTATCATCTCAAGTATAGTTTCATAAAACCTAGTAAACATAAACTCGCTTGAAAAGATCGTAACTACAATCTGCAAGTTACAGGAAATAGCACCATCCACTGTGAGTTAGCATGCTGGGTATACCATCTTAAGGTAGTGCTTCACATGAATTTGGTGAAAATTTAGGGAAAAGGAACTTGCCAAATTCTTGTCAAAAGTACAATTCTACTAATTGCATCCAAACACAGCCTCACAACACCACCAGCTGTTTGTAAAAAGCAGTGACTGTACAGCCCTTTGTATGCTGTGCATTGGCAATATAGCATTTCACTATTCTATTGAGGATATTAATATCTTTGAAGTGTAGATTTCCAAATTACTTTCCTATTTAGATAATGATTGTATATATTTTAATGCCTTCTTTTGTTTTCAAATAAGGTAAAATATATCATTTGCAATAAGATGTCAGTTTGCTTCCAAATTTAATTTGCAAAATACTGCTACTGATTTATAACCATCAGGTATAATTATTTGTCTGTTATGTGAAACAAATGAAAATGATTAAATACAAGACTTTAATTTTTAAACAGAATCATTTCTACTATGTACATTCTTATCCTATTGCTTCTCCTCAATGGTCTCCAAAGTTGAACCTTTAAACTATTTGTTATCAAATATTAAAATGATCTTCTTGATTTTAACCTCATATTTACTAATGTCCATTCCACTATACATTTTAAACAATTTAGAGAAGAATTTTAGTAGTGATTTTAGAAGCTTTTTATAAATACCCAATGAATTAAGCAGTGCTATGTTGTGGATATGATTTGAATGTGTTCTCTGAGGGTTCGCATGTTGGAAGATTTCTTCCCAATGAAGTAATGTTAACGTGTGGTGCATCTTTAAGAGGTGTGGCCTAGTGGAAGGTCATTAGGCAATTGGAGGTCTGCCCTTGGAAGGGACTAATGTAGTTTTCCTTATGGGACCCCAGTTTCATTTTTGCTTTGTCTCTTACCATATGGTTTCTTCTTTTCTCATATAATCCACGTGAAGCCATTTGCTATGAAGTCCTTGTCAGAACCAACTCCCCATGTTGTTTAGATATTCAGATACCAACACTGTGAGCTAAATAAACCTCCTTTCTTTATGAGTTACTAGACTCAAGTCTTTCATTATAGTAACAGAAATAAACTACATTTGGTTAATAATGTCTGAAAAGAAACATTAGGTACTGTTAGTTACTGTTTGTTATATCAAACTTATAAAATATTATTAACTATAGTATAAATAGGCAATTCTGAGGCTTAACATAAGAAAGGGAAATAGCAAATTAAATATTAAGGAAAATGTCCAGTCTGTTGTGTATAGAATACTTAAGTAGGGGAAATTTGAGCCTGAGTCATTCAAAGACTAAAAACATACAGCTCTAAAATTGCCTAATATGAATTATCAGTGATTTAAAATCTGTGTCTTTTAGAAATAGAACCACAGACATTAGTAAATTAAGAGAGGTTTACCAGGGTGCCTATCCTTTACCAGTCTGTTCTAGGTTGGTCCTAATAATACTATTTCCATTAATTTTTAACAATGTAATTTAAAAATCTTGTCAAAGAGCTTCTTGGACCCATCCCAGGGACCCTAAGAGCAATATAAATTGGTAAGAAATATTGGAGGAGTTCCCAGTTTTTCTATTATTGATTTTTAAAACATTCAGTTTAAGTAAATACTTTGAAAACTGACCTCAATGACTTTCTGAGGATAAGAGGGAGTAAGCAGGTAGTTGTGGCAACATGCACAAAATCTGTTTCACACAGTGTCGGCTCTGATGAGAGCCTTTATGGCACCTGGGAGTCTGTGGGCTGCATCTCTTGTCTTTTCTTCAACTAGGTTATGGTTTGCCCTTTCCTGCTTTTGAAATCCTTCCCAAAGTATATGGCACTTTTATAATATAACTTTTTCAGAAACATGAAACCCATTGTTCAAATAATATGAACAGTTATCCTTCTTTATTAGATTCTCCCACTAACCAGCCAATGAACCGGACAACTTGAGCATCCCCTAGACCTTTATTGAGCACCTGCCATATTTTAGCTACTGGGCCAACATTGTCAGAACACATATTTTTTTTCTGGTGATCCTCATAGCCACCCTATGCAATAGGCAATGTTATGATCCCTTCGATTTTTAAAATAATCTAGAACTCCATGGAATTATACATTTTGGAGCTATTTTAATTATAGTTTCATATAACATTGATTTAAAAATTTAGCTAATTTTCAGTTGCATAACCTCAAATAGGCAGCCTTAACTGGCAAATTGGGAACCCCTACTTCCTATACAATTTTCACTAAACATTAGAAAAGAATATTGAAAAGTATTATTCATTTAAAATATTGTGGCTTTTCCAATCATGAAATTCATTTGGAAAAATAAGAGACCCAGAATAGCCAAAGCAATCCTTAGCAAGAAGAGTGAATAAGGAAGCATCACAATACCATAAAACATACTACAGAGCTATAGTAACAAAAACAGCCTCATACTGGTAACAAAATAGACATGTAGACCAATGGTACAGAATAGAGGACACAGAGAAAAACCCACATTAATATAGTTATCACATACTACAAAAAGGCACAAAAAACATACATTGCAGAAAAGATAGCCTCTTCAACAAGTGGTGCTTGGAAAAACTGGAACTCCATATGCAACAAAATGAAATTAAATCCCTGTCTCTCACCCTGCACAAAATTCAACTAAAAATGGATCAAAGACCTAGGAATTAGACCAGAGACTCTATACCTAATAGAATAAGTCTTCATCATGTTGGCTTATGATCTGATTTCCTTTACAAGACTCCTAAAGCACAAGAAATAAAATTAAGAATCAATAAATGGGATGAATTCAAACTAAAAAGATTCTTCCCAGCAAAGGAAACAATCAATAACATGAAGAGAGAGCCTACAGAGTGGGAAAAAATCTTTACCACACACACATCAGATAAAGCACTAATCTCCAGAATATATAAAGTACTAAAAAAAACTCAACACCAAGAAAACAAATAACCCAATCAATAAATGGGTTTAGGAACTGAACAGATACTTCACAGAAGATGATAAAAAACTGATCAACAAATAAAGGAAAAAGTGTTCAACATCTCTAGCAATTAGAAAAATGCAAATCAAAACTACTCTAAGATTTCATCTCACTCCAATCGGAATGGCAATTATCAAGAATACAAGCAATACTAAGTGTTGGTGAGGATGTGGGGAAAAAGGTACACTCATACATTGCTGGTGGGGTTGCAAATTGGTGAAACCACTCTGGGAAGCAGTATGGAGATTCCTTAGAAAACTTGGAATGGAAACACCGCTTTACCCAGCTATCCAACTCCTTGATCTATACCCAAAGAACTTAAGATCAGCATACTACAGTGATGCAGCCACATTGATGTTTATAGCAGCTCAATTTACCATAGCTAAACTGTGGAACCAACCTAGATGCCCTTCAATAGATGAATGGAAAAAGAAACTGTGGTATATATAAACAATGGAATATTATTCAGTCATAAATAAGAATGAAATTATGGCATTTACTGGTAAATGGATGGGAGATAAAGAATATGAAGCTAGGAAAAGTAAGACAATCCCAAAAAAACAAAGGCCAAGTGTTTTCTCTGATAAGTGGATGTTGATACATAATGGGATTGGGTAAGGGAAGAATGAAGGAACTTTTAATTGAGCAGAGGGGAGTGGGGGGGAGGGAGTATGGGGGGAAAGAGGAATGAAATTGACATTATTACTCTATGTAGTTGATGATTGCATGAATGGTTTGATTGCATTGCATACAACCAGAGAAATGAAAATTTGTGCTCTGTGTACAATGAGTCAAAATGCATTCTGCTGTCATGTATAACTAATTGGAACAAATAAAATAAAAAAAAATATTGTGACTTTTCCAGATCATTATTCATATGGTAAATAATTGACTATAGAAAACTATTATCTAGATATCATTAGAAATATTTTTAAATTTAGAAATACCTATGAAGGAGGTGAAGGAGTTTTCATTTATGAATTTTAACAACCTGCTATAAAACTGATAATAAAGAGTAGACTCAGCTCCTTCACTATTTTATTTAGTTAAATTTAGAACACATGGATTCCTGATTTTAAAAAAGTTTTCATACAAATAAGGTCTTTTTTTTTTAACCAGAATTCTTGACTGTTTTTAACTTTATAAAGGATTTAGTTTTCATAATTTATATCTACCACCTCTCAGGCATTATATGATATAACTTAACAGTTGGGATAATGACCACTGTAGGGTTTGGGTAAGGAAATTCAGACAGAAGATGGAAGGCCACTTGAGGGAAGGTACCTGGAATGCAAGAAAACTCTACAACTAAGTGTAGCTTTCAGGCGGCTTAGGAAAGCCAGAGAGGGATCCTGAAGTCATACCTTGCCCATTTGCGGAACTGCTAATGAACATTAATTGTGTAAATGAAAGATGGCATCTTGGAATAAGTCAATCAAAGGAATATAAGTAAATCAATTGAAATAAGTGGCATCCCCTAGTGTCCTTGTCTTGATTCATCCACTCATAAAAAATTCATCTTTTAATACACTAGGTATTTATGTATCTTGTTTTATGTTCTTATTGCTTCCCACAACCCTTCTCCATATAAACCTAATAAGGCAGGTATTTCTTTTATTTTAATGTTTTTATTCTTTCTAATTAATTATACATGGCAGTAGAATGTATTTATGCATTTTTACAAATTGTACATAAAAGGAGTATAATTTCTAATTTTTCTGATTGTACATATTTTAGGATCACATTGGTCATTCAGTCATGTATGTACGTGAGATAATAATGTCTTGTTTCTGTTCACTGATACTCATGTCAAGACCTTGAACAGTGCTCAGGGAAGGCAGGCCCAGAGACCCAGGCCCAGTACAGCACTGCTGTGTAAGACTTCTGTGCCCAGGAGTCCCAGCCCAGAGAACAAGACCCAGAGCAGCCTGGCTCCAGCCCACAGTCTAGCCCCCGTGCTTTGGTTGACCATCTGTCAACATGTGGAGGTTCCTCTGCCCACGAGCAGGGATTATACCACACTTGGAGGCCATCATCCCTAGAGGGGCAGCACCCTTCTTGGGTCACTGAATTATCAAGTTCCTCCAGACATCGGGCTACTAAAGACTAGGAGGTTTGACAGTACTGTATAGTTTTATTGTAGATTTTTTTATTAGTAGTAATATTACAATTATTCCTATTATATCTACTATTATTCCTACTTTTCTTTTTTTTTATTTTTTAAGAAACTGGTGTTTATTTTCTGTAACCTTATTTCCATTTTGCTTAATAAGTGTTTATAGAACAGCTCAAGAACACTCAGTGGTTGTTCCTGCCCACTCAGTAGCCTGAGCAGTGGGAGCTGCAGACCAATATTCTGTGGCCAGTCTTCAGTAGGGAACTACTGGATAGGCACAGAGGGCACCTGCATAGCAACCATCTGCAACCTCAGGTTGAGTAGCACTGAACTCAGGAGCTGAAGAAATCCATTCACCCTAAAATTCCTCCTTGGTCACAGCTTTTTCAGCAGCAGCCTGCTCTTCTTTTTCAATCTCTTCAGGATATCTGTAGAAGTAGAGATCAGGCATGACCTCCAACAGGTGTTCATGGGAAATGGTGCCACACATGTGCAGAACTCCTTGGGCCAGCATCCACCACATCAGACCCACAGAATGAACTCCCTTATTGTTGCATGGAATGGCAATGTCCACATAGCGCAGAGGAGAGTCCGTGTTACCCAGAGCAACGGTGGGCAGATTGACATAAGATGCTTCTGTGAGTTGGTGGTCAGTCCTGGGATCAGTAACCACCAGAAGATGTAACTCCCAGAAGGCTGCCTGGATCTGGTTAGTGAAGGTTCCCGGAGTGAAGCAGTCAGCAATAGGAGTGGCTCTGGTGGCAGCAGCCAACTTCAGCACAGCCCGCTGGCCAGTATTCCTAGAGGATATGACACTGACATTGTCAGGGTTCTCGATGGCAACAATGGCACGAGCTGCCAGCAGAAGCTTCTCCTGGGTTCTCTTCAGATTTATGATATATATGCCATCAATTTTCCTTTTGTAGATACACTGTTCCATCTGGAAATCAAGGTCAGTGTCACCTAAGTGGGTTCCTGCTGCTAGGAATTTAAGGACATCCCCTTCCTTCATTTGCAGGACATTAAGGACTCCGGACATTGTGCCAGTTTCCCTTTAAGTTACGACAGGAATCAAGAACAACGTCATATGGATCCCTCCCTGGGTAGCGCAGAAAGGCCCTACTTTTCTTTTCTTTTATTAACATTTTTCTCATCCTCTCTATTTTCCTCTTATTTGTCTCCTTGGAGACTCTCTCCCTTTTCACATGCTAACAACCAATTTCTTTTAATTCCACTTTCACTACTCCTATGACATAATATCTCTAGAGACACACTTCTTATCTCATTAACATTATATCCTACACCCCTCCCCATCCTCTGTGTCCACCATTAGAAATTGTGGTCCTTATTCCAAATCTGTTGACTAAGCTGTAGATAATAATGGAACTCATAATCTCTGTTTATTAAGACAATATGGTTAATATCTTAAAAGGGACTATTTGAGTTAAGGGTGCATATTGCTTGTATGGTGTGCTGCTAATGTTGATCTCTTACTTCAAGGTGAGGTATTGAAAATCTGTAGGGACATATAAGTCTATAGGGGGGAAACTTCAATACCTCAGACTTGCATTCTTAGAGGGAAAGATACATGAACAAAATGAGAAAACAAGGGAAGAAAGTGTCCCAAAGAAGCCTAGATGCTACATCAATAAAATCCAAAGACAGCATAGCAGAAGAAATGTCTGAAAGGGAGTTCAGAATTTATGTAATTAAAATGATCAGAGAAGTAAACTATGAGATAAGAAAGCCAATGCAGGCATTGAATGATCACACCAACCAACAGTTAAAAAAGCAAATGCAGGAAACAAAAGATCATTTCAATAAAGAGACAGAGATCTGAAAAAAAGAAAAAAAACAAACAAAAATCTTTGAAATGAAGGAAACAATAAACCAAATTAAAAATTCCATAGAAAGCATAAGCAATAGGTTAGAATACCTTGAAGACAGAACCTCAGACATTAAAGACAAAATATTTAATCTGAAAACAAAGTTGGCTAAACAGAGAAGATGATAAGAAATCATGAACAGAACCTTCAAGAATTATGGGATATCATGAAAAGACCAAATTTAAGAATTATTGGAATTGAGGAAGGCACAGAGATACAATACAAATCAAAGGAATGAACAATGTATTCAATGAAATAATATCAGAAAAGTTTCAAATCTGAAGAATGAAGTGGAAAATCAAATACAGGGGCTTATAGGATACCAAATGTACAAAATTACAACAGATTCACACCAAGGCACATTATAATGAAAATACCTAACATACAAAATAAAGATAGAATTTTAAATGCTGCGAGAGAAAAAATATAAAATTACATTCAGTGGTAAACCAATACGGATATCAGTAGATTTCTCAACCCAGACCCTAAAAGCTAGAAGGGCCTGGAACAGCATTTTTCAAGCTCTGAAAGAAAATGGAAACCAACCAAGAATCTTATACCCAGCAAAACTTACTTTCAGATTTGACATGATAAACAAAAGCTAAAAGAATTTACAAATAGAAAGCCAGCACTACAGAACATTCTCAGCAAAATATTCCATGAGGAAGAAATGAAAACAACATTGCAAGTCAGCATAGGGAGGAACTACCCTAAAGGAATAACCAAATAAAGGAGAAACCAAGTCAAGTTTAAAACCAAAATTAAGCCAAAATGACTGGGAATACAAATCATATCCCAATAATAACCCTAAATGTTAATGATCTTAACTCATCAATCAAAAGACATAGAGTGGCAAATTGGATTAAAAAGACCCAACAATATGCTGCCTTCAAGAGACTCATCTCATAGAAAAAGATACCCACAGACTAAAGGTGAAAAGATGGAAAAAATCATACCATGCACATGAACGCAAAGAAAAAAACAGGAGTATCCACCTTATTATCAGATAAAGTAGACTTCAAGTGAAAATTAGTTAGAAGAGATAAAGAAGGACAATTCATACTGCTTAATGGAAGCATAAATCAGCTAAACATAACAATCATAAATATTTATGCAACAAACAATGGCTCATCCATGTACGTCAAACAAATCCTACTCAATTCCAGGAAACAGACCACAACACAATAATGCAAATTGACTTTAACACACCTCTCTCACCACTGGATAGATCTTCCAAACAAAAATTGAACAAAGAAACCATAGATCTCAATAATACAATAGATAATTTAGACCTAACATATATAGAATATTCCAACCAACAAAGAGTGAATACACTTTCTTCTCAGCAGCACATGGATCCTTCTCTAAAACAGACATTATGTTATGCCACAAAGCTACTGTTAGCAAATACAAGAAGATAGAGATTCTACCTTGTATTCTATCAAATCATAATGGAATGAAATTAGAAATCAATGACAAAATAAAAAACAGAAACTACTCCAACACCTGGAGATTAAATAATATGCTACTGAATGATGAATGGATAACAGAAGACATCTGGGGGGAAATAAAATTCTTAGAAGTAAACAAGAACAAACATACAACATAACAAAATCTCTGGGACACGATGAAAGCAGCACTAAGAGGAAAATTAATTGCATGGAGCACAATCAATAAGAGAAGAAAAAGTCAACAAATAAACAACATAACATTACAGCTCAAAGCCCTAGAAAAAGAAGAACAGATCAACACCAAAAGTAGTAGAAGACCAGAAATAGTTAAAATCAGAGCTGAAATCAATGAAATTGAAACAAAAGAAACAACTGAAAAAAATTGACAAAATAAAAAGTTGGTTCTTTGAAAAAATAAACAAAATCAATAAACCCTTAGCCACACTAACAAAGAGGAGAAAGAAAAATTACTAAAATTCAGGATGAACAAGGAAATATCACCACAGACACGATTGAAATACAAGACATAATTAGATGCTATTTTGAAAATCTATACTCCAACAAAATAAAAATCTCAAAGACATCAACAAGTTTCTAGAGACATATGATCCACTCAAACTGAATCAGGAGGACATACACAATTTAGATAAATTTCAAACAATGAAATAGAAGAAGTCATCAAAAGCCTACCAACAAAGAAAAGTCTGGGACCAGATGGATTCTCAGTCTAGTTCTACAAAGACCTTCAAAGAAGAACTCATTTCAATACTCCTCAAAGTATTCCATGAATAGAAGAGGAGGGGATCGTTCCAAACTCATTCTATGAAGCTAATATCACCCTGATACCAACCAGACAAAGACACAACAAGAAAAGAAAATTTCAGACCAATATCCTTAATGAACATCGACGCAAAAATTCTCAACAAAATTTTAGCAAATCGCATACAAAAACATAATAAAAAGATAGTGCACCATGATCAAGTGGGTTTCATCCCAGGGATGCAAGGTTGGTTCAACATCCAGAAATCAATAAATGTAATTCACTACATCAGTAGACTTAAAGTTAAGAATCACATGATTATTTCAATAGATGCAGAAAAAGCATTTGATAAAATACAACATCCCTTCACACTCAAAACACTGGAAAAATAGGGATACTAGGAACATTCCTCAACATTGTAAAGGCTATCTATGCTAAGTCCAAGGCCAACATCATTCTTAATGGAGAAAAAACTGAAAGCATTCCCTCTAAAAACTGGAACTAGGCAGGGATGTCCTCTTTCATCACTTCTATTGAACATCATCCTTGAAACTCTAGCCAGAGCAATTACACAGACCAAAGAACAAAGGGATATGAATAGGAAATGAAGAACTTAAACTATCCCTATTTGGCGATGACATATTTAGAGGAGTTGAAAAATTCCACCAGAAAACTTCTACAACTCATAAATGAATTCAGTAAAGTAGCAGGATATAAAATCAATGCTCATAAATTTAATGTATATTTATTCATAAGTGATGAATCATCTGAAAGAGAATTTAGGAAAACTACCCCATTCACAATAGCCTTGAAAAAAATAAAATACTTGGGAATCATTCTAATAAAAGAGATGAAAGACCTCTATGATGAAAACCACAGAACATTAAAGAAAGAAATTAAAGAAAACCTTAGAAGATGGAAAGATCACCCATGTTCTTGTATAGGTAGAATTAATATTGTCAAAATGACCATACTACCAAATGTGCTATACAAATTCAACGCAATTCCAATTAAATCTCAATGATGTACCTCATATAAATAGAGCAAGAAATCATGAAATTCATTTGGAAGAATAAGAGACCCAGAATAGATAAAGCAATCCTTAGCAGGAAGAGCAAAGCAGTGGATATCACAATACTAGAACTTCAATTATTTTACAGAGCAATAGTAATAAAAACAGCATAGTATTGGCACCAAAATTGACAGGTAGATCAATGGTACAGAATAGAGGACACAGAGACAAACCCACATAAATACAGTTTTCTCTTACTAGACAAAGGTGCCAAAAACATACAATGGAGAAAAGATAGCCTCTTCAACAAAAGGTGCTGGGAAAACTGGAAATCCATATGCAGCAAAATTAAACTAAACCCCTATCTCTCACCCTGCACAAAATTTCACTCAAAATGGATCAAGGACCTCAGAATCAGACCAGAGAGCCTGCACCTTATAGAAGAGAAAGTAGGTCCAAATCTTTAACATGTCGGCTTAGGATCAGACTTCCTTAACATGACTCCCATAGCACAAGAAATAAAAGCAAGAATCAATAACTGAGATAGATTCAAACTAAAAAGCTTTTTCTCAGCAAAGAAAACTATCAATAATGTGAGGAGAGAGCCTATAGAATGGGAGAAAATCTTTGCCATCTATACTTCAGATAGAGCACTAATCTCCACAATCTATAAAAGAACTCAGAAAACTCTACACCAAGAATACAAATAACCTAGTCAATAAATGGGCTAAGGAAACGAACAGATACTTCACAGAAGATCTACAAGCAATCAACAGATACATGAAAAAATGTTCAACATCTCTAATAATAAGAGAAATGCAAATCAAAACCACCCCAAGATTCCATCTCACCCCAATTAGAATGGTGATTATCAAGAATACAAGCAACAATAGGTGTTGGCAAGGATGTGGGGAAAAAGGTACACTCATACATTGCTGGTGGGATTGCAAATTAGTGCAGCCATTCTGGAAAGCAGTGTGGAGATTCCTTAGAAAACTTGGAATGGAACCACCATTTGACCTAGTATATTCCTCTCCATGGCCTATACCGAAAGGACTTAAAATCAGCATACTGCAGTGATACAGACACATCAAGGTTCATAGCTACTCATTTCACAATAGCTAGTTTGTGGAACCAACCTAGATGCCCTTCAATTGATGAATGGATAAAGAAACTGTGGTATATATACACAATGGAATATTACTCAGTCATAAAGAAGAATAAAATTATGGCATTTGCAGGCAAATGATTGCAGTTGGAGAATATCATGCTAAGTGAGATAAGTGAATCCCAAAAAACCAAAGACCGGATGATCTCTCCAATATGGGGATGATGATACATAACGGGGGGTGGGAGGGAGGCAAGAATGGAGGAAGGACGGATTTTATAGAGGAAAAAGAGGGTGGGGAGGGGGTGGGGGAAGGAAAAATAACAGAATGAGACAAACATCATTACCCTATGTACATGTATGATTACACAAATGGTGTGACTCTACTTCATGTGCAACCAGAGGAACAACAGTTGTATCCCACTTGTATAATGAATCAAATAAATAAATAAATAAATATTGTTTGACCTCTAAGAAACTGTTGTGCCAATTGAAAAATTGTTACTACTTGATAGTGTTATCCCAAATATTAAATAAAACAGTGAATATGCAAAAAAAAAATCTCGAGCAGCAGGACAAATCATAGATTTTCAAGAAACATGTCAAATTAATTAATGAGTCTATACAATAGTATTTTGAAATCTCTTCAGTAGGCACAGAATTTATAAACATGAATGTGACATGCTTATCCTCTTCAAATACTTAGGTTTAGAAGGAAATATAAAATTGTGTCATAAAGAAGAAGACAAAAGTTTTGTGGAAGATGTACACATATAGACCACTTTAGAGTTGCAGTTTCTGATATGCATGCTGTGGGACATTGCTCTACTGTTCAAGAATTACATGTGTGAGGAGATACTGATTTAGATTTCCTATTTCCAGCAATAAGTATTTTTATGTTAATCTTCTCACTTAAATACTGTTAGAAATTTTGGAATATATTTGGGAAAAATTGAAAATGATCCATCCTTCATGTGGAATTGCAGTCAGTGTTCACAACACCTGAGTGGTCCAGGGAGCCTCTGTACTCAATTCATTTCAAGGAATCCTCAGTTATATATATTGCCAAATATCAAGTAGAGAAAAATGCAAATCATCTTTGAATCAATGCACCTTTAATCTTGACTTCAAAGAATCCTCACCAATAATTTTTAAGGGCATTTAACATGACATAACCTAGCATAACAGGAAATAAAGTACTCTGAGTAAGAATTAGAGGAAATAAAAGAGAATAGAAATGAACCCAAAACTTGTTCAATTATAAGAATTATCAACCACAGATTATAAAACAATTGTGTTTACTAGAGAAAAGAAAGAAAACAAAAACTAAAAAATACCTTCATGAACTAGGAAACTCTGAAAAGTAATGGAGCAGATAAAATTATATTAAATGAAAATTTTACAAGTAAACAAATGACAAAAACTTAAAACTCTATATATAATTAAGTAACAGATTAGACAACATTGATGAGAGAATTAGTGAACTGAATGACACACTGAAATGCAATAATCGTGAGGGTGAATTAATCCCTTTTGCATTATTCTAACAAAGCATCTGATCCTGGGTTACGTTATAAATAAATTTATTTTGGCTCACAGTTCTGGAGGTACAGGGTCAATGACCTGAATCTGACAATGGTCTTATGGCTAGCAGAGTTCCTGAGGAGGCACAGGGCATCATAAGACAAGAGACAGTGTACATGTGTGTTTTTTGTCCTTTGCTTGGTTGCTTTCTTACAAAGTTACCCATATTTAATGTTTGGGGGCTCTACTCTCATTACCTGAATCCTAATTACACCCCAAAGTTTCTACTTCTAATCACCATAGTCAGATTTGTTTTTACCCTCTTAATACCCCATGAGGGAGATTAAATTTCAACACATGAATCTTTGCAGGACACACTCAAACCATATCCAAACCATAGTAGTAAAAGAAGAAATATGGAAGAGAGTTTATGAGATGAGAAATACAGGAAAAATCATTCTTTGAGGCTCCTGATGAAGAGAAGACAGATTATGGATGAACCTATATTTGAAAAAATAGTGACTGAGGTTTTTTTCAGAATTAATAGATTGATTTTCTCTACCCTGTCCTGACCCTGCTTGCAAACATTTCCCTTCATTTACCCCAATGTGATAGCTAATCAATATTTTCTTTGTGCCAAGACTGGAAAAATGTTGGAAAGCACTGTTTTGGGCAGGGGTTGGCAATAATTTTTTTCTATTAAAGTCTAGATAATAAATATTTTAGGATGTGTGGGTATTATGATTTCAGTTGTGACTCAGTTCTGCAGTTGTTGCATAAAAGTAGACACAGGCACCACATAAATGGGCATGACTATATCTGATAAAACTTTATTTACAGAACCAGACAGTTGTCTGTACTTGTGCCACAGGCTGTAGTTTACCAATCCCTACGTTAGAGGGTTGAGGCAAGGGTTACCGTTTTACTCCCGATGTTAACCCTCACTATGCATGTTGAGGGAATTATGCAGCGTTTCTTGAACTTTATAGCTTGTCCTAATGGGCATAATGCATTGTTAATAATATTACAGGTACTTAAGTAAACTTCACTTAAAAAGGGTTATTTGTACACTAAGAAATTTAAGAATATGATTTTAGGATACTGGGCACTTAAGATTCAATGTCATAAAATTTGTGATGTAATATGAAATATGATTGTAAAATTTTATGAAATGTTTTAAGGGATGAAAAGAAAAAATTTCCCTGAAGAAAGCCGAAACAAGTCATTTTGGATCATAATGGCTTCTTGAGAAAACACACAATAATTGATATCATGAAACTTCAAAAACTAAGGCACAGTATAAGGCAGAAAATGGAAAAGTAAATAAAGCTTTATTCAGTTTTCCCCAATAAGCATTTAATTTTGTAGCCATATTTAAGGGAAATTAAGATTTTTGTTTTGCTTTTTTACAGTACTTTCTGAAAAAGCATTGATTACTTTGCAAACAGAAACAAACCTATTATCTACAGTAAACATCAATAGTAATCAATAACTCTTCTAAAGTTGGGTGTTATTATTTTGACCTACTATATATTTCACTTTTTTTTGGAGAATGAGTAAATTTTATTTTAATTTATAAGGACCAGTGTTTGGATAAGGTAAAGTTCCTATGTTTTAATTATTTTGGTATGAAAACAATTAAGAGACAAAAAGAATAACAGAGTTATATATGATTAGAGAACCAATTAGATCTGAATGAGTAATAGGAGGCTCTATGGGAATCCTGACATCTTGGATGCAAACTCCCAAAATTTATCTTAGCAGTTTCTTTAGTTACATCCATACTGGTTCTGAATATACTCATTAAAGTAGGATTATACTGAATGCCAGCCAAAATGGATATTTCTTCTTTTTTTTCTGTTTTTTTTTTTTTTTTTTTTTTGATATGGATGATTGAACCCAAGGGTGCTTTACTAAACACTGAGCCACAGAACTAGTTCTTTTTTTTTTTTTTTTGAAACAGGGTAGTGCTAAGTTGCTGAGGGTCTCACTAAATTGCTGATACTGGCTTTGAACTTGTGATCCTCCTGCCTCAGCCTTCTGAGCCACTGGGATTACAGGTGTGTACCACAGTAACTGACCAAAAGGTTACTTCTTACCATTCTAACTACAAAGAAGCCAACATGGTGTTAAGTACTGTCCTATAAATTTGAACATGTTGATACCTAGGGCATATATTGGATGAAGTTGCACAATGAGTTGATTTGGAGATTGAAATCCTATGTTTGTCAAATAGTCTCATGATTTATTTCTAAATTATTAACTATCATAATGTCCTGAGTTATATTTTTACATTTTTGCAGACCAATATGTGTAAGAAAAATAATAAACTCCTTGAAATTAAAGTTTTAAATTCTGTCTCTGGCTTATTGAATCACCAGAAAACTCTAGAAATAGTGGCTAATAGAATAATGGAATATTCTAATGGAATAATGGCTATAGATGTGCTGAATATTTTGAATACAGACCTTCTTCACTGCTGCCAAAAAATTAAAAAAAAAAAAAAAAACACAAAAAACCAAAAAAAACAAAAATGGCTCCATAGGTGACTCTGTGAGTCCATAAGGGATTCTTTCATACTCACCCTCTCAATCAGTAAGACCATCATATTATTGTTTTAAGTGGTTAGTGGTTGTAGGTCTACTTTCCTTATTAACTGTTGTATAACCTGTCCAACAAAACCTCTTCCTTACGCTTTTTACTTTCTTTTCATATTAGCTTTCCCCAGTTTAAACAAAGCCTTATGAAAGTACCATTTATTTGGTTTTTCCCTGGAGGGTAGCGATTGGCTATCTAATAATAGTAATATTGGTATAATTGCTTTGAATTTCTAAGAGATAGCAGATCTCTCCTTGTGTGTGTGTGTGTGTGTGTGTGTGTGTGTGTTGTGTGTGTGTATCTACCTAATGCCTAGGCATGTCAATCACCCAGAGAGCAAAGAGCAATCTCCCTAGAAGGATGGGATGAGGGTGGGTGTGAGCTTTATGTTTACTAGGTGTTATATTTTGAGATAAATGAAATGTAGACTTCCAATGAGAAGGATAAAAGAAGAGGCAGATGTTCTGGTTATGGAGAAAGAAAAGTTATGGAACGAAAGAAGAGGAATCACTTCAAAACAATGATTTAACTTTGAGATAAAACAACCCATTGTTAACCTTGGTCAAGATGTGAATATCCCATCTAATATCTAACCACAATAAATCTAATATCCTAACTGCAATAAATCAATTTGAAATGTAGAAAAATGGGAAAGTTCAGTTCCTAAAAGCTTTTGTTTTCAACTACAAGGTAGACAAATTACAAATAAATTGATAAACTGTTTTGCAATAGTTAAGCAATGATTACAAAGTTACAATGAAAGCATCAGCAATTAAAACTCTAAAAAATTTTTTTGAAAACAAAAATGATACTTCATGGACCTGAGAGTATCAAATGGATGACACTGAAGTTCCATAGAGAAAGATTACGGGATAATTTAAAGAAGGATTATAGGTTTTTCAGGGAATGTAGTCACAATATATAATTCAATACACTAAATCCAAATTTGGAGTAACTCAAAAAATGTGTAGATTATAAATCAGTCAAGAAACAACTTTATAAGCATTTTAGAAAAAAAATGTTTTAAAAGAAATATTCTTCCTACTAAATAAAACTATTTTTGAAAGAAAACTATTATCAGCTTGTTTCATGGTTCACATATGATGAAGTATTTTTGGTGTTCTATTAATTAGTGAACTAAAGCAAATCAAAATATGTTTTTAAATTGTCTAAAATTCTTGTGCATGCTAAGAGTAAAATAAAATGCCTTTGAGATTATCAGGGCAAAAGATTACAGATACTAATAAAATTATTTGTGTGTAATGGAATAGTATTGTAACAAGTTGAAGCATCATCCTGTCAAATATTAGGTTAATAATCGTTAGAAATATTTATCAGCTGATAAAATAAAACAGAGATGGGAATAATTCTTCAATAGGAAGAATACCTGGGAAATAGGCAAACCATTTTTGCATAAAACTAGCTAATAAATATTTGTTAGATATGTGAAATATGTAAGTCTGGAAGGCATTGCAAGTGCAGTGGTAAATAGGAAACATAAAGCATCTCTCTCTTTATTTCTTTTCTTTTTCTTTTTTTTGGGGGAGTGGGGGGTTGGGTACCAGGGATTGGACCAGGGGCAGTTAGCCATTGAGCCTTATCCCCAACCCTGTTTTTCTATTTTATTTTGAGACAAGATCTCTCTAAGATGCTTATGGCCTGGCTAAATTGCTGAGTCTGGCTCTGAACTTATATCCTCCTGCCTCAGCTTCCAGTCACTGGGATTACGGTATGTGCCCCCATGCCCAGCTTAAAGCATTTCTCTTATAATGCTTATTTTCTCATGGCAGAGACAGACAGAAACTAAACAAATAAGAAAGTAGTAAGACCTGCTGTAAGAAAAATAGAATAGGAGGTTATGAAGAGAACAAGAGAGTAAGACTAAGGATTAAGTGGTCAGAGACATCTTGAAGGAGAAATGTGCAAGGAAGAACACAGAAGCACAGATTACAGAGAAAAAAAGAAAATTAGAAACTACTTCAATAGCCCTTGGTTTAGGGAACTGGAACAATTACGATATATCTATACAATGAAGCCAGAACAAGGAAAGGCATATAGATAATAAAACATAAAAATTTCCAATACATATCTTGAATTTAAAATTGAGATTACCAAATATGGTAAGTAGCATGACATGTATGTAAAAATCATGTTTATATCTATGACCGTATACAAATGTCAGTGCGTTAATGAATGTCAGAAATTATTCCCAACAAAATATAAGAAAGAGTGACTTCGGGGATATGGATGGGTGTGGAGATCTAAGGTGGTGATGATCAACAAAGCCTTTTCCCTTAACAGCAGGTTTTGAGGTTTTATAAGCAACATGTTTGTATGCGTTGCTTTTGTAATTAAAAATTAATTTAAAAAAATTAAACAAGGGAAAACTTGATCAACTGCGGGAAGCCATCCATGGCTCGTATGAGAACTGAGTGTAGAATATCTGGCCTCGGGAACTCACCATTCTATAATGACTGTTCTAGAATGCCTGAGTCATGGTTATTCTGCAGTTAGCTCACCGATCAAGTGCAAATACAAGCATCTGATGTGGGAATGACCCGCTAGAAACAAATGACTTGCTAACCTCCATCCCACATTGTTTTCCTCAGATGAGCTCCTATAGGTCCCTTTTGATCTTTACCACCATAAATAAAGCAAGTGTGGGCTCCTTCCAGACCTTTCTGGAAGGCTCGATCAGTCATGCCTCTACTCTTAAGATAATTTTGTCTTCTGTCTTTATTTCTGATAAATAAATTTCAAAGTTTTTATTTCATATTCAGCCCATCCCTCTGACAGGAACCCTTTACCTCACTGACATGGGATGTGCAGTGAGAATAAACCAAACTCAAAACACAATTTCTAATTATAACTTTATTATTAAGATCTTTAAATATCATTTAAATCAGCTCTTATCTGAATATTTTAAAAGTAGTATCATTTCTCCACTATTAACTATACTTGAAGGATCTACAATACTGACTAATACAAAACATGATTGGAACAGAAGAACAGATGTGAAAAGAAGAAATAAAGTTATCTTAACCTTCACTGTTTAAAAACTCACTCAGAAAAATAATTTTAATGGTGAGGCAATCTGATAAAAAGGAAGATGGGACAGAATTTCTGTCACAGCAGAGAACTTTTTGATCGCTTTTCAGATACATCAAGGAAACGCGAACTACATTGATCTCCTGGAATTATCTGCTTTGAAACATAGCTAAACACATCTCTTCTTCCAGGTTAGTTTTCTTCAAGGACAAGTTGAAAGTTGAGTTTTGTAAAACTACACATGTTCTTTGTGATGGATAAGACTATGGTTAGGGAAAGTGAGTGTGGTTGATTCTGAAGATTAACACTGACCTCAAAGACCAATAGCTTTTTAATTTAACACTTCACCCAGTCTGTGAAAGGAAACTAACAGAAGGTAGGAAACGGAAGTGGGTCTTCTTATAGTGTCATTTAAATAGCTCTGAAGGATTTGGGGAATAATTAACACTTTCCCGTTTGTATCAATGTACAATCATGTTCTTTCTACTAAAAGATAACAAACTAAGTCAAAGTTACAGTTCATGGAGATAAATAGCTATAATAAGGAGTTTTTCTTTGAGCAGAAAATATTCAATCAGATTTTTATGACATTTTACTTTTTCCTGAGCTTTACAACATACCAAGCAGCATCTTACGATATACCACCAAAGTCTTCTCTAGCTATTGGTAGAAACAGCAAAGCCTGGGAGAATATTACTACTATAAATTTCTCCATGAAATTTCAAAAAAAAGAAAATCATGGCATTAATAAGGGCAACGAGCTCATCTTTACAGTAGAGCAAGTTGGGGATATCTTTATGGTACTAGGTTCCTAGAAGAAGAGGATCCCTAAGACATCAAAACCTATAGCAAGAAACTGCTTAATATTACTGATTTGTCATCCCATGAAGACAATTGTAGTTTAAAATTATATCAGTATGCTAGGACTGAGAAGATTGTCAGCCAGTTTGCCCCTTTCCTAGAAATTCTGAGGATCTCCCTCTTCTAGCCTCTGGTGAGAGGGAAGTGACTTCATAAAACCTCAGATGTAGAGCAAATCTCAGGAGAAGAACTCCAGAAAAAATTCTTAGAGAACACA
The DNA here is from genome assembly GCF_902686445.1 of Sciurus carolinensis. Taxonomy (NCBI): domain Eukaryota; kingdom Metazoa; phylum Chordata; class Mammalia; order Rodentia; family Sciuridae; genus Sciurus; species Sciurus carolinensis. The sequence continues at coordinate 91,051,538 of NC_062219.1, forward strand.
GAATTCAACAGCATGGTGCTCTGACATCATAAACATGGTAGTGTTTACCTTAGAGATTAATTACTATGTGTCTCACTTCCATTCAAAAGCAAAGAAAATAAAACAAAATAAACACTCTCACCCCCCAAAAAAAGATAAAAAAGAATCTGGAAGCCACACTAAATATGTAGGGTAATGAAGTCTAAGATTTAAATATGGATTTTTTTTCTGCTTTATGAGACATTAAAATCTCTTAGAATTATCAATGAGATAAAAATGAGTTTGACCAGTTACATTGCAATTAGTTGTACTGGCAATTAAAAAATCATGGAAGAATCGCTCATCCTATTTAGTACAATTATTTTCTTTTGTCTGCATGAATTTGTAAAATACATGAGTAAAAATTAAATGATATCACTTAGTGTTTTATGAGAATACAATTTGGAAGAGCCATATAAATATTACTTGATTCTGATAATAGATGCAAGGTCATGCAAGTAACGTTTGGGCTAAATGACCATAGAGATTGCTGTTTTATTCTACAATGCTAAGCTGAATTACTAGGACAAGATATCAAAATAGCATTTGAGCTTCTATAATTCTAAAATCTCAGAGCTTTTAAAAGAGCCTTCATAGAATTCACAATGCAATGTGCTTTACACATTAGGTAATGCAATCCTTTCTTGAGAAGCAAGCTGATGGCATCATCACACACAAACACATTCATCATACTGTCTTGCAGATTCAGAGAGGAGAATGTTTTCTCTCTGTGCATAACTCACATCCTACTGGTTTATCATATTCCTGTTAACTAGCAGGCAGCTGAAATAATTTAATGTGCTTTGAATATTTAGTCCAAAATAATGTAAGAAAACATCTGTCACTTACGTTTTTGAGTCATCCCATAACACACAATAGGGATTCAAAGTACCCTAAAAATAAGCAGAGAAGGAATAAATATATTATGAATATACACATAAAAATTAAGGAATCATTTGCAATGATTATTTGAAATGCAAAGAGAACAGTGGATTTCTTATTTTGTGGTAAGATGCTTTCAAGATTCTACATCAATTTTTTCATGAGAAATTTGCATCTCCTTTCTCCTAGATTTGTTGACTCACCTTGTGAAATTCTATGAAACTAATGCATTTATTTCAAATATAATCTGTATTTAGTTTTGTTAAAAATTTAAAGTGAAGCTACCGTGTTTCAATGATTTCAACTTCATATTTATTTCTCTAAAATATTAATTTCTGGATTACTTTCTTTGGGAAACAAAGGTATTGATAATATTTACATCACAGTAAAACATCCCATATTTTTTCTTGAGTTTCTTTTTTTATTAGTGCATAGTGATTATACAGAATCTCATCGTGACATATTCATACATGTACCTAACATATTTTGGTTATATTCACCCCACATTACCTTCTCTTACCCTACTTTTCTCCTCTCCGAATTCCTTTCCTCTTCTCTGATAGTTTCCCTTCTACTTTCATATCATCTTTTGTTTTCAATTTTCCACATATGAGAAAAAATGTGTGATATTCGTCTTCTGAGTCTGGCTTATTTCGGTTAACATGATGATCTCCAGTTTCATACATTTTCTTGCAAATGACATGTTTTATTATTTTTATAGTTGAATAATATTCCATTGTGTATATATATCACATTTTCTTTTCCTAATCATCTTTTGGTGGACACCTGAGCTGATTCCACCACTTGGCTATTGTGAATTGTGCCACAATAAACATGGGAAAGTATGCTTTTCTCTATAGTATGCTGACTTTAATTCCTCCAGGTATATACTGAGAAGTGGTATACTTGGATCATATGTTACTTATATTTTTATGTTTTTGAGGAACTGCCATACTGATGTCCACAGTGGCTGCACTAACTAACAATCCTATCAATAGTGTATAAGCTCTTTTTATCCTTAATCCTCCCTAGCATTTATTGGTTTTTTATTTTCAATGATCCCCATTCTGACTGGAGTGGGACAGAGTCTCCATGTGTTTTGGATTGGCATTCCCCTGAAGCCTCAAGAAAACATCCTGTATTATGCATGTGTGCACTTGCCAGCACCACCTCCCCTTCAGCCTCTAGTTGCTTCTTCCAAGAAAGATGTGATTGTATTAATTTTCCATTTCCAGAGAGTTGGTTGACATTCAGTATCCTCTTAATGAAGGAATAATATTTGGATCAGATGTTTAAAAAATTTTTAAGAAAAAAGTGCAAGATTTTTATTCTGCCGAATAATTTTGTGTTTAGTAGCCACCATGGCTTTCGGGATGACACCATGAGTTTTCCACACTTGTCTAAGGTTCTGTATTGATGAGTCCTAATTTTCAGAAAGTGTTTTCTTCCCGTCTGCTTGCTTACATTCATTGGACCTTATTTTGCCTCTTGAAACTAACTTTATTCTTCCTTTAAACAAAATCTCAGAATTGAACATATTCCATCATACCCCGAAGAGTCTTCTGTTATCCATTAAACATATTCGGTTGGCTCAAATTCTTTTATCTTCCATGCACTTCACTTGGAGCATACACTTTTAGAGTTCCTTTAAGGAAATCATCTTCTGTGCCCAACCTGTGCAGAGAAGAGCAGTGCTACTGCCTGTCCAATTTAGATGCCATATTCCCAACAATGCAAATTAAGATGACATCAGATATTTGGTATTTGCGTCCTGAGCTTAACAGGCATTACTCATACGCAGCAGTCTTTTGGGAGCTTTTAAAATTCTGATTTTGGCATCCCACACAGTTACAATTGCTTCCAAGCTTTATGACATTACAGGATTAAAAACAAACATGATTATCTGTGTCCTCATCCAACCAAATCATTGATAAAAGTAATGAACAGCTCAGCACAGTTTAAAAATAACAGTCTCTAAGTCGGTCACTGGCTCCCTTCTACAGGTGGACTTACTCCACTGGTGCCACCAAGTTACAATCCAGTCCTTATATTTCGGCCTTGTATATAAGCAGAAAACCACTGGAGAGTGTCTGGTAAAGCAACCTCCCCAAAAATCTAGGTGGCATCTTTGTGATGTATGTGTTTCTAAGTGATATTGTCTGAATCCATGCTAAAAATTTGTTAGAAATATAAAGAAGCTTACTGATCTAGGTTTTATAAAACACATCCCAATCTCATTTATTGTTCATTTTAATTGGTGCATTTGACTAACTCCAATATTGTAGTATCACAACTATTCTCTAGGTCCTTCAAAGACCATATACCCAAGATTGCTTAATTATCAAATGCTCATACTTCTATGCTATGCCCCTACAACAAAACATTCCCTTCCCTGAAATAAATCACAGTCCTATAGAAGTAATAAGAAACTCACGTGAAATGATTATGTCACAGCACAAGAGAAATAGAAATATCAGTAGTCATAGTTTCTAACATAAAGGACAACAAATCTGTGCTAGTCTGAGAGCATTTCATGGAAGCAGTTTGTCCTCATCTTGCTCTTACAAAAGGTACAGATCTGGTGTTCACTGGATGAATAAGAGAATGGTTCTTCAAAATGGTATTTTCTTTTACCTTAAGGGATCTTATTTAGTTTAACTGGATTTTCCATATAGCTTGTGACTTTTTGATAAACTTCAGCATAACTAAAAACACTGTGTCATGATGTTATGCTGTACTATCAAAGTTTTTCTTCAATAGGGTCCAGACCATTATAGACAACAATATCCTTAGACAACAATATTCTTGGAATTCAATAACGAAGGGCATGGGTGCACACATTTCATGGATTTAGAAACCAAATGCAGGTGAGGAATCTGAGATAAGAGAGCTCTGAATCTAGTTCACTGATTTTGGTGATCTAAGAGTTAGATTAAGTTAAATCTCTACTTAAAACAATTAAGGATACTGCTTATATACTTATTATTTCATGAGTATTTTCATAATATTTTACTACAAAAACCCAGTAACATTAAAATATAAATATAATATAAACTAAATTTTTGGACACATTTTCCTTTTGGCTCCCCTAAAAAATTTTGGATGAAAATGTAAAGATGAGAAATGCCTCTTTTATTCCACTTCTTCATCAACATTCAGTTTTATCCTCCACCTTCTTTACCCCTTACATCTCAGACTCCATTGCATGCTTCTCCCTCTTCCTGACCTTATGAAAATTCAAACTTCATTCACCTGAGAGTTATTATGAATTCCAAATGCACCATTCAATCTTGGGGTATACATACTGGGATGTGCACAACATCCTCTGTGGACATTTATCCTAGAAAAGTCACAATGCCCAGGCTTGCGATATGAGGAAAGGTCTCTGTAAGTTAAACATTTGAAGTTTAGACAAATAAGTGGGACAAAAAAATAGAGAAATCTTAGTTCCTGGAAGACCAATTACTTAATAAGAATGGGAAATGGGAAATATAAAATAGAAACCAATAATGAATGAACTCTAAACTTAAAAAATATACTGGCTAAATGGTTCTTCTAAGAAACTACTTGGAAAATATGTTACGAATTTTAGATACTTTTCTCAAAAGGACTGTGCTACAATTTCTGTTATGAGGAATTTATAGGAAATCAATAACAGGAAATGGAGAGCCCCATGGAGAGCACTAACAAAATGGAAAGGCAGGAGTTAGAGGGAACTCAGAAAGCTGTGAACTTCAACTCTACAAACAGACTTAAGAAATATATCAAACTAAGAAAACACAAGTAGTCAGGTAAACAAGACAGTTGGGCTAATGAAGATTAATTCACTAAGCTGTCAATACAATTGTCACTTGAAAGTATTAAAACTGCATGTGTTTGAAAACTTTTGGGAAAGATATGCTCTTCTTGACAAACACTTTTTTTGGCAAACCAATCTGCCTCTCTTGGCTCCATTCAAAATAGTATAGTCCAACTTGAGTTAAAACATTTTAGTCATACTCTCTTAAGCACTTGAAATTGTACCATGACCCCAATGCCCAATTATCATAAGTTGTTCTATGCACCACTTTTAAGCATCTTCATTGTTTTCTGTTACTTCTCTCCTCTGTTTCATCATCATCAAACCACTGTATTTACTGAATAGTAGAAAGTAGATCCAACTTTGTCAATGTCTTTCTGTGGGTGACTTTTCCTTGGGTCTGTGTAACTTTTTAATTTTCTTATCTTAATAAAAATAGGGTATTTGGACATCCTTTTTAACTCTGGTTCTCAATGGTTCTACTATGATATTATTCATCATTAAATTTATTTTATTCTTTCAAAACTTTCTTCTAATTTTCCCCCACCATGGAACACTTTACCCTTGTGATGGTAAAACAAACAAAAACGCTCTCACAATGTACAGGATTTAGAAAACAGTTAGGAAGATGATTTAAAGGTCAAACATTTATTTATTTTATCATGCGAAAATCTTGTAGTAAACATCTATTACAGTCCAGGCATCTTTCAAGGTACTTTGATACACAGTGGAAATAATGCCACTTCAGTGAAGGGATAAGAGGGTGACAAAAACATTGACACATATGTAATTTGCTAGATGGTTACAGGTGCAATAACAAAAAGTACACCACAGTGAGCAGCAAAGACCAGGGAAGTAGATCCATCCTGGAAGGAATCACCACTATGCATTAATAATTTGAACAGAGATATGAGTGAAATTGGTTATGGAAAAGAAAACAGTTACAATAAAAGTAAATGAGGTCAAAGTGTCTTTAAGTTTTTCCTCAGTGTTTTCAACTTTGAAATAAATTCAAATCCACATGCTACTTTAATCTTAATCATACACTTTCTATCTTCATAATGTTCAAACCATTTTCCCTGGCCTTACTCTAGAATCATCTGGGGTGGTGATAATAGTGTAGATTCCTTGGTTCCAGGAATTTTGAGATGCATGCTAAAAACAGGAATGTGCATTTTAATAACTCCTCCTTTCACCCTTCATAACTTTTATCTACATAGGGTTAGGAGAATCAGTGCTTGAGACATATGAAACAGAAATAACATGGTGAAGACATTTAAAATCTATTCATTTAGCAATTTTGAAATATACAATGCTTTAATATTTTACTCTAGTCACCATTCTGTGCAATAGATCACTAAAGCTTATCACTCCTGTCTTAATGATACTTTGTGAGGTGATGGATGTGCTAATTAGCCTGATTTAATCATTGCACAGTGTAAACACATACCAATACATCACTTTGTACTCCATAAATATGTACAATTGTTATTTGTCAATTAAAAATAAAATAAAAAGAGAAATAACATGCTTACCCTGCTTTATTCAACTTTTTAAAATTCTCAGTACTCATATACTGTAATAAATTACTAATTTGGAAACTTCATAACTTTTTTGAACTTTCATTGCCCTCTTGAAATAAAAATAACCTCTTGCCTGTGGAGACAAAGTAGGCAAATAGATAATAAAGTGGTTCAGGACATGAAGAAGGGCAGTGACTTCATCTCAACTATTTTAACATTTCCAGTGCTCTGAGTCAGATGTTCCAGGATGATTCTTTCTGTCACATCATCCAATGAATTGAGCATTGATGGGAGAAAGACCTGATGATATACCAGCTGTCCTTAATTTTCTAAATTCTAGACAATAAAGAATCACATACAAAAAATGACCCATAGAGCCAGTGCTTAGTGTGTGCAAGAATGTAGGTTCAATCCCCAGTACCAAAAACAAAAACAAAACAAACAAAAAAACCCACTAGATTTTGCTGAGCTTATCCTACCTTTGCTTTCCACTAAAATTGAATTGTTGGTATTATATGCAATTGCACAAATAAATTTTGGAGAATTCTGGACAATAATTCCAATGTGACCAACCTGACCTGATCTACAAAAGATGAAGTCATACCCAGTTTATAATTTTAATACTAGTTGGAAAAGGACATTTTTTTAAAAAAAAACATCTCAGGAATGCATGCTAGACAAACAAGGCATTAGTAAATGTAAATTTTCCACAGTCAAATCTATGATAGGTTACTAAAAGCAGATCCATGAAAAAGAACACTTGCAGGAGTATATCTTTTAACAGAAAAATAGTTCTAAAGTTCCTGAAAGTATTATACACCACCCAAGTGGATGATGTAGCTCAAAATGTGTTTGTTGAATGTTCTCCAAACCTATTCTCAAGGTTGTGGTAAATACTGTTCCATAGCATAGCTTTTGTTTGTTTGTTTGTTTGTTTTGTGGTGCTGGGGATCCAACCCAGGGTCTCATACATGCTAGACAAGCTTTCCACTGAGCCACACTCAATGAATTTTAAGAGCTAAGTCTAGTTCTCCCTCTCCATATATACATTTTTATTTTTGAGGAGATAGTTTTACTTGTATATGAAGTCTAATGGGCCTCAGTGATGATCTAATATTGTATTCTTGCTTATTAGGAGTTTGGAAGCATAGAATATTTGAATGGACTTGTGAGGATTCTATAGTAAGCATCATATTATGAGTCAGTTAAACCAAGAATATAGAGAAGAAAGAGCTTGATTTAGCTATAGGACAATGATATAAAAACTACTGAAAAGAGAAATGCAGAATATTGTTTTATCTGGACAAATCATACTCATGTTACAATGCTATTCTTAGGAAGATGGAGGTTATTTAATGAGACCATGAGGAGAGAGCATTCAGTAGACCACATTACTAAGATGACACTATTTTTATGGATGTGACAACAGCTTGCTTCTCTAATTTCTGAGATGTATCATTAACCTGATTGTTCATTATTACCTGATGAATACTCTCTATTTTTCATGTGGGAAGCAGTAAAAAGTGGAATCATAATCAGGAGCTTTTAAAAATGTGTATTCTTCAAAGAGAATCATTGCTTCCACATCTATGTCTTAGAGAGGGTTATCCCTACAGGCTTACATCATTTCCGACAATGGCTACACAGTCTTGTGCACCTCTCAGCAAAAAAATAGGTCTTTTTTACAAACTGTCCAAGTATTTCCTATGAGTTGAAGTATCAAATGTTTTCAATAAGTTAATATCCATGTAGCATACCAGTTAGGTATCTTCCCTTTACATTCAAGTATAATAATGTGTCCTAATAATAATAATCATATGAGTTTGTAGCAGTGATAGGGGCAGGCAGGGATGCTTTTCACTGCTGTAGTCTACTAGCTGTCTGCAGAAAAGTTTCACTAAGTTTTTTCAGAAGCACAGCATATCAGCAAATATCAGGGTTCTGCTGGACATCTAGCACCTCATTCTGCACAGTCCTTCTTTGGCTGCCTAGGCAATGCTGTCACACAATGTTCTCCGATTTCCCCTAATAGCCTACCACCACTTTACAAAGGGCAGCTCTCACTGCGTGGTGATTCCTGTGATCAAGTTTCTGAAGTGCTACTAGTAAAAATCAGGACAAAATACTTTCCAGTTGCTAACTGCTTTTCATTGAATAATGTATTATCAGTATTATAGCACATTTGATTCAAAATATTACTACTAATACAGATTTACATATTATTTTCAACATCTAAAAATTTTTTTGCAGTGCTGTAATTCAGGGTGCATTTAATTTTCTATTCTTACTGTAAAAAATTACCACAAACGTAGCTGCATAGGACAACTCATTTTTTTTTTTTTTAATCTCCCAGTTTCCATAGGTCAAAAGTCTAGAGAGTCCAGCTGAGTCTCTACTTAAGGGTTTCACCAGGTTGAAATTGAAGTGTTGGCAGAACTGCATTTATTTCTATAGAATCTGGAGATGAATCTGCTTACAGTTCCTTGTGGTTGCAGGACTGCGGCCCCTACTTCCTGGTTGACCAACTGGGGGTATTATCGGCTTTTAAGACTCTCTGTATCTCTTGGATTGTGAACCTCTTCTTTTTCTTCAAAGACAGCCAGGATTGGTTGAGACCTTACATTGCACCTTTTTCTTCACTACTGGGAAACATTCGATACTTTCAATGGCTCAGTTATTTAAGCTGGACATACTCACATAATCCAGAATAATCTCCCCATCTCAAAGTGCTTACCCTTACTTACATCACACAGGAGTTCCTTTTGACATGTAATACACATATAGTACATTGTTTTTGATGTGTACATACCAAATGGACATGTAACATAACATATTCACAGTTTCTGAGAGTTAGCATGTGGACATATTTAAGGGGCTATTATTCTGCATACCACAGAGGGGCTGATGAACTATTACCTGTGGACTAACTTTGGCCTGCTACCTATTTTCGTATAGAAAATTTTATTATGATAGAGCCACTTCCATCTGTTTATATACTACTGTCTCTGTATGCTTTCACACTACAAGAGATAGTTGAGGACACGTGACAAATCATTAGGCTTTGATGCTTAAAATATTTACTGTTTGACTCTTTACTGGAAAAATTTTTCAACCCTTACTCCAATGACTGCACAATTATTTGGAAGTCTTTATGGAGAATATCAATTATGTATTATGAATAAAAATAAACCAAATTTGAAGAGTGAGGAGATGCTTACTCAAGTTCAGGGATTTATGATAAAACAAAAAAATATATAACTAGAGAACAATGACTATCTCAGTTTTAGCTATTAGCAGAGTCATCAATCTCTTTGTCTAGTTAACATTTCAAGACTTCCATAAAACACACCAAGAGCAGTAGGCATGAAAATCAGAAATCGCTACCAAATGGAAAAAAAGCTAGGGCACAAAAGTAATTTAAAAATCAAAGGATTGCTAACCCCCTTTGTGAAAATTATGGGTGCATAGACTGGACTTTTAAAGTTTTGCCAAATGATTTTTAATTCTTCAGCCTCTTAAACTTTGATGTTCATGAAAAAACTCCCTGATAAATGCTGAAATTTCTTCACATTTTTCTCATGCTTAGCTAACAGTAGCAAACATTACACTCTCCCCTCTGTTTTCTTCTATGATTACAGAGTCTTTGGATCATGATTAATTTTAGTTCACATATATAAGTCAGATTACTTCATTTGTTAGTTTGATCCTGTTAGTATGTAAGCAAATAAAACAAAGAAAACAAAACTCACAAGTGAAAAATTCCCATGAGAATTTTTTTGAGTGTGCATGATCAGTTTGAGAAATACAAATAAATCTGATGGGCTTTTTTCCCCAACCCTGAAAGACAGGAGTAACACCCTACTAAGACCATTAGAGTTGCTGCACAGAGGGGAATTTTTTTTTTTTTTTAAAGGGCAAGTTTAGACTATAGGTCAGTGTGGTTCGCTATATCTTTCCACTCAAAATAAAACTGTGTAAAAGACCTTTTATTAGGAAAAATAATGCATTTTCAGGCTTACAATGATGATAAAGCAGAATATATCTAAAATTCATTTGTTTTCTATTCTTTTAACTCATCTTTAAATATGAGGATGTTATCCATTCTGGAAAGACACAGTAGGTCCAGACCTATCAGACCTAGGGCATCCTCACAGTTGGTGTGTGTACATATGTGTGTGTGTACATACAGAGCTTTCCTATTGCACTTATTTAGGTCTCAATAATTATGTTCAACAAAATTATTTACTTTCCTTATGCATTGTAGATTCTACCAATTTATTAAGTGTTACTCTGAAAAACCCTTCAGTAATATGAAATGCAAAATTCTTTTCCTGGAAAAGGCAAATTTAATATTTCTTAAAAGCAAATGATTGCTGTAAGTAAGCACTAAGTATCAGAAACCCTGAGTTTATAGGTCATGACAATGAAGGCATAAGACTGAGAAACTGAACTAAGAATAGTGTCTTACTCATTAATGACTTATAAGCTGGTTAAAACTGCAACTGGCTTTGCTAAATGCAATTTGGAGTTGCAGGGTTCCATATTCTATTTCTTATTCCTGCCAGTTCCCAAGGGCCTTATTATATTTAATATACTAAAAATACTATTTGTTTAAAAGCTTTTTAAAAGAACACATTTCATTTAGAAAATGTTAATAGGCTTTACCCTAGACTCACTGTAACTTTGAATTCTCATTCTTCCTTTTTCTTCACATAGAAAATCTTATGCAACAGATGTAGTTTGCAAGTTGTTATTCTTTCCTGAGCTCAGAAAAGTACAGAAAATACTTTTATTATAAGAAAATAGGTGAAAGTAGAGATATTTAGTATTAGGGACAATCATATCTAAAATAATTCAATATCAAAGGCAATGAATATAGATAAAAAATGTAGCTTGTTTCAATCAACTTCAATCTTCACAGTTTAGTTAAGATTGTGGTATTTCACTGTAGATTTTTTTGGTGATCACTTCAATAAAATCAAACTAACATTAGTATAGAAAATGTCTTTCTAAGACTGGTAATAAATATTAAGTCAATCCCATACTTCTTACTTCAGTGAACAATACAGTGTTTTTCAAAACCTAATTTGGTCGAGAATATAAATGCAAATAAAATTATCATTAGAAATTAAAAACAGTAAAGCATGAAGGGCCGTCTATGCTGTACAGATGGTGCAGTGAATTTAAACTCCAGGGAATCCCAGCGAGGCTCCTTGTGTGGCTGCAGTTGCAGTGGCCTCTGAGAGTAGGCACAGAGCATCGCTGCAGGTGAGGGGGAACTGAAGTAAGAACACTTGCATGTTTTCCTTCTCCAGCATAAACATTTCTTCTTCTTCTTCTTTCCTCATCCCATTTTGTAAAGTATTTGTCTATATATTTTTTAAATCTGGGTCTTCCAGAGTGGAGAGAATATTCTTTTGGTGACAGGTCAATTCACTTAGTCTTTTAAAATATTAAGGTAGAGAATTCATTTGAAGTGCCTCATGATCATTATCTCATCCTTCTTATATGCTGACTTTGACTCCACTCCAGTATCTAGTTGGTGCTTAATAAAATCTGTTGACTGTTCACTTTGTTTCCCACATTTAGAAAATATTTTTTTGTACATGGTTTATCTCTTTTATAAATTGGCTGTCAAAATACATTACCAAAAGAGAAAAGTTTGAGTCCAAGTTTAAATATATTCTTTACCAATAGTTTTATTATTGAATTAAAGTAGAGACTGAACCATCAATACTATTTTTGAGGTTACTATTTTTCAAATTATCAAAAAATTTTCCTCTAATTAAAATACTTTCAAAATTTTTTATCTTTATTTAGGAAAATTCTGCAAATATTCATTTATAGATGTGTTTTCTGCCTAAAGAGCAATGTCTGCATTCTGAAGTGCCTTAATGATTTAAGTATTTGCTTTTTAAGTAATTCTATAATTTTGATACAGGGAACTATATATCTCTTACTATTTCACACCAATGCTTGTAACTACAGAGACATTCCATGAGAATAAAAACAAGTGATAAATATTTTCATAACTAATCTGGAACACACAAATTAATTCCTTGTTCAAAAGTACATTTTCAAATGTTCAAATGCATCTCCCAGTTTTTAGGACAGTGATGAGATTGTAGCTATACGAAAGTATGAGGAAATAGATATTAAAGAAATAAAACACATTCTTGAGATTAGAAAGAACCAGTATGGTCACATTTTGGCAAAAGTAGGAAAAGACTTAATGGTTTAAATATTAATTGTGATATTTGAAAGTTATTGCTGAAAGATTTGCAGTTTTCATTAAACAATCTAGGAAGCCTGAGGCAGCTTAGTAAAAAGCAGTTCTCAGGAAGATGATTATCATTTTCTATAAAACTAAGGCTGATTTCTTGAGGAAATCAGAAATTATACAATAGCAGAATTATACAAGTTTTCTAGCCCAAAGGATGTGAGTATGAATTCTATTATGTCATTTGCTAATTATATGAACTTGGGAAAATGGCTTAATCACTTTTTACTTCTTTCTTTTTTTAAATATTAAAGTCAACTTCATAAAAACATTGCAAAGAATAATAAAAATATATATCCATACAATGTAAGATTGGACAACTTTAATACAGGAAGTATGAAAGCATCATGAGGTGGTCTTGATAAGAATCACCTTCCTTGTCCTTGCCCAGTAATGATTTAAGTATTTAAAGTGAATGTATAAATGATAAAAAAAAAAATTAAATTTAAATATAGGACAGAACAAGATTTAAAGCATTTCAGTTGCAGTTGGATGGACTTAGGGAAAGGTGCTTGTCATTCTGGGATGGAAGATTGAAATTTAGACCATTGGAGTACCCAGGAAGTTACAAAGACCCTTCCATGATGCTGGACTTGGTGTTGCTACATACTTCCCTACTCACTCCACCTTCCCGAGTCAATTGATCCCCTTTGTGCTAAGGTTTATAAGTTCCTTTGCTGCATGCAACTCAATTTCACAGATTTATGCACCTGTGTTTTTCATCACACAGTGAACTAGGCTTTTGTTCATATTCTTATTCCCCAGGGCTAGCACAGAGCTCACTAAGGATGTATACACAAATAATTAATCTATTAACTATAATCTCGGATAGATTGGAGAGAGCTTTATCAGGAACTAAAAAAGAACAATATGGTGTTCTGTTTCTATGTGTTCATAACAAATTAATCCACTTGCAAACATAAAAGTCTAAAAAAAGTGTTCTGGCACTATTGGTCAAAAGAATGATTGTTAATTTTCTTTAAAGGGTAATTCTGTAAGCAACTGAATGCCAAGTAGATGGTACTTACATTAGCCAAATGAGCTAGCTCTATCTCCAGAAATGAGTCAGTTGTTTTGGGTTCAGGCCTTATTGTGACCACGATGATTTTGGAATTAACAA